>NW_027269269.1:17345000-22345000 GCF_023055355.1 Agelaius tricolor
AAGGCAATCATTCTCCCTCTCATAGGGAATAACTAATTAAAAATGTCTCTTCAATCACTCCTCATCATCCAAGGATTCTCTAGTGATGAAGGTCACCTGCACAGGGCCAGCATTTAAGCGCATTCACATTAAGCTAAAGAAAAAGAATATTAACCAAAATCCAACTTACTTTATAGAAGTCTCTCTGAGATGTGCTCATTGCCCTGATTTTGAATCTTCCATACTTTAGGATATTAATATTCAGCACTTTGTTGTCATTATTTAAGACAACAAGTTTTAAGTCAAAACCTGCATTCAGGTTTTGATCAGCTAGCCCTAGAAATCTGAAGTGATGGATAAAACATCCATTTTATATTCCATGTTTATTGTGCAGATCAGTTTATTTAACAAAATTATAATGGTTTCACACTTGGTTCCAATATTCTTCTGCCTTTGCTTCTCTTTTTAACATATTTTTGCAGATAATGCCTCATTTTCATGATAGTAACAAATTATTGAAACATATAAAACCTCTGCAAGTTATTTTTTATGTTGAGTTTTTTAACCTTTGATCCAGTATTCCAAATTTTCTAGAAGAAGAAAGCACAAGTGGAGGGAATAGAGGTTTCATAGTAATAGAAATCAAAGCATTGAACAATAAACCAAGAGCTCCATGGATGAACAGACAGCAGAGAATGCCAAAATTAGGAGACAGCTGGCAGAGAAGCACAACTGAGCACTGTAAGGAATATTTCTACAGCTTTTTTATCTGCATTATTACAAAGTTTAAGTATCCAGTCTGGGGTGAAATTCAGATGAATTTAAAAGCCTAGAAGGAACGCAAATATTTTTTGCTGTCATTCAGGTGTTCCACTAGAATTTCACAATAATAAGAGGTTGCCTTTTAACCAATGGCAAAATTTCTAATGTGAAGGATGCTTGGATTTAGTAACAGCTGAGACGGTGATGGCTAGAGAATCCATCTCAGCAAGCAACCGCTTACACGAGTAAATGCAACCCAACAGGCCAAGGCAAACAGAAGAAATACATAGAGAGGCTGAGAGAGCTTGTTTATTCAGCTGAGAGTGGAGAATAAGAAGGAGGAGACTTTTGTCTTCAGATGCTTAACAAAGAGATGTAGAGATGAAAGAGCAAGGCTCCTCTGGGAATTGCACAGTAAAGAGGCTGTGACAACAAGCTGCAAAAAAGGTAATTTTCGTTAAATATACGGAGAAAGGGGGGAAAATCACAATGAGAGTGTCTGAACACAGAAACAGGAACCCAGAAAAGATGAGCGATTTAATTTATACACTGGAACTTCCTCTTGTGACAGGATGGACAGGACGATCTTGGAGGTCCCTTCCAATCTGTTGTTTTATGGGCATGGGAGAGGGTCTGTATTAACAATATAACCATGTGCAGGATTGTTTCCCAATGCCAAGTTTGAGCCCTAGTTTCCTTTTACATATATTATAGATGTAACCTATAATTCTATCAGCTTATGATAATCATCTATAATGCATACAGTGATATAACATAAAATTTACCCTGCTTTAATATATCTATCCAGTCCACAGCACCCATATCTGAGGAACAGGTGATTTCAATGAAATTACACTTTTCAGCCATGTTGTCAAAAAATTCAAATAAAATTTAAATTTTGTAGGATAGATTATAGTGACAGCTCTGTTGGCCAAATGATGAATGTACTATTTACTCAGATACACAGAACAGTGCCTGGGATTGCTCAGTTGCTTTGTTTTGTAATAATCAGATTCTATTCTGTAGCCCCACTCCTTACTAAGACACCTTGCTCCCAGATAAATAGAACCTGATATTCTTGTGCATCTGCTCAGGGTCCACAAGCATAATCAGGAAACAAAAATAATTTCAATCAGAAGATAAGAAATTTTGATTCTCTGAAAGCTTCTAAATCACCCATAACTGAGGTTTCTGCTTTCAGGATCATTGCTTTTCCCAATTACATGTTCTGAAATTATTGTTTTCTGTAAGCAAATAAAAGTAAAATTAAATATTTTCTGATACAAATTATAATTGGACACTTGTCTGTTAAGATGGTTTTACTTAAACAAAATGTACTCTTGTAATACTGCATTTCTGATTCTACAATCCTGTAATCTCCAGGCTGCTTCTCTTCTCCAAGCCATCATAATTAAAGGCAGGTGTTCAATTTAGCCACCAGAAGGGATGAGTTAATCTTGTAATTATTAGTTGCAAAAGATTTCTAATTAGAATTATAAAGTACTTAGTTGTGAATAGATGCAGGTAGATGCTCATAAGAGTTTTTATTTTTAAATAAATAAACACCTATCTCCAAGAAAATGTGAAGGACTTGAGCTCCTAAGTATGTTCAAAATGTCATTAGGAACTTATTTATGTCTCAGAGCAATAATTAAAAATGTTCCTTTATACGAGATTCAGATTTAAATTATTATCCAAGCTTGCTGGTAATAAATATGTATTACTAATAAGAGTTTAACATCCTCCTTTGTTACTAACAGAATAGAAAGCATTAAATTTAGTTGAAGCATTTTATCCTGATTTTCTATTTTCAAGTAGAAAACAAAAGCTTTTCTCAAATAATTCTCACCTAACGACCTTGTTATTAATAATGTAAAACATTTAGTAGACATAGAACATAGATTTCTTTTTTTTTCCTCAATAGATACTGAATACTATATTCTAAACAACATTTAATTTTTGCATTTAGCTTGCACTAGCAGTTTTTATACCTCATGAATATTGCCAATTGCTTCTTTCTTCAGGTTTTATGAATTGATCCCAAATTTGTGTGAATTATATTGTGCTCTTTTGTAAATTTCAAATCTTCATGGGGTTTTTTTTGTTGTTGGTTTTGGTTTTGTTTTTTTAATGCAAAATTATCAATGCACAGTATAAAAAAGTGCCCTATAACAATAATACCTACATATTGAACACCTCAAAATTAGCAGTTAATAATCAGGAAAGACATCTTGGAATTGCTATAGGAGTTTCTTTGTAAGACTAGCATCACTTTTTGGTAAGAGAAATAAAATATGGAACTATAACTAAAAAAAAAATGAGGTTGAGAACAAACGGTTGTCTCTATTTCATTGGATGGTTCCTTCTACAAATTTTTAATGACACAAGTACTTATCACAGCAAAAATATAAGAAACAGAAGAGTACTGAGAATACTGATATGGAGGATCAGAGGAATGGAATATCTTGCATGAAGAAAAATTGTAAGGACTTTTCCCTTTGAAAAAGAGATGATGAAAGGTAGGATCATAAATGAGGTCCACAAAACAGAAGACATTTTAGGTGTATCACTTCTCAGGATGAGTGGAGTCTACCCTTCATCCTTGAAACAACAAGGAGACAATTTCTATTAGTGGATATTAAAATTTACATTTAACAAATATTGCATTGCAAGAAGAATATCTCTACCTACCATCTGTAATCTGATAAAAGAACTACATGGGATTTTGATGAAAGCTAATATTTTTCTATTGATAAATAATAGACTTAAATGGCAGAACACTTTAGGCAACTACAGATCCTATTTCATCTCGTTATCAGTTTGCCCTGTAACTCCTAAAATGGCTTTCTGACAAGTACTCATTGTTTAAAGTAATTTTTTTTCCTTTTAAAATCTAAAGTAGAATCATACAATGATGGAATCATTTATGTTGGATAAGACCTTTAAGATCATCAAGTCCAACTGTTAATCCAGCACCGTCAAGTGTACCACTAAACCACATCCCTAAGTGCCACTTTTAAATACCTTCATGGACAGTAACTCTGCCACTTCTTTGGGCAGCCTGATCCAATTCTTGACAACCCTCTGAGTGAAGACATTTTTCATCAGCCTTCTATAAATGGAAGAGTTTGTTGCCCTGTGTATGTTCAGCTAAACTCAGGTAGCAAGAAGGACACTGGGTCCTTCCAGTTCTCTGCATTTTCCTCCCCTTTTTTCCTACTTTTTCTATAATTGGGGGAAATTTTGCTGATCCTGAAGGAAAGCTATGAGGATCCCAATTATTTCTTCTCCAGAATGATTATGGACAGATCATGATCATTTAAATGTGGATTAACACATATATACATCGGGATCAATTAATACCTCTTTTTTTTTTGAGTAGTTCCTATTAAAGAACATAGCTCTTCACAAAGCTGGCCTAAGTCAGCCTTTTTGATGCCAGCAGGGGATAACCAAGCAGCTTTAAAGTAATAAGATCAGAACAGGAACAAACTACTGTGTTTAGACAGAGTAAAACAGCTGTTCCTATTGATAATCTTTTCTTATGCATAACAATAAAGTGATTGTTTAGAAAGAAGCACTCACTTGGGATGGGAAAAGCAAACCAAAAAGCTACTCCTTTGCCTATCTAATCTTTCAGACCTGAATATTTTTCAAAAAGTTTTCATTTTATTTGGTGGGGAGTTTTCTGCTGTGCTCTTCAGTTCTGACCCAAACCAATTAAATCAGACAGTTTATTTCATGGTCTTTTTGTTCCAAGAAAAGCAAGAAGACTAGAACAGTGTTCAACCCATCTTTTTTCTTCTATATTTCTGGTTTTTACAAATTAATATCTTTCTATTTTGTTCAGTGGAATAATAGTGAGAAAAGATAAAGGCTTTTGACTTCTATAAACTTTATAATATGTATTTCACTAATCTAGAAAATGTATGAACAGTATGAAATATTTTCTTCCAGATAGAGGCTTTACAAAAAAAATTAAAAATTGATAAAATTGATTCTGTTTAGTTGTGATATCATTATAGTGATTCATTCTATGTTGCTCAAGACATTTAAATACACTAGAAAATAAAACATAAAAACACACATAAATTTGCTTTGTATTATTTAAAAACAAAATACTATGGACCTTCTGTGAAATCCTTACTTATATTGGTCAGCTGCTGCTTCCATTAAAAGCCTCATAAACACTACTTCTGTTATATGAGTGAGTGGTCTGCAGCATCAACAAAAGAAAGGCAAAAATGCACAGTTCATTTGTAAATATCAAGATCATATGCACATCAATTTGTGCAGCCATGGGGTTTGAAAATGGCTTAATTAATTTCAATTTCCTATTAGTGAAATCAGAGGATTCATCAAAGGTAATTGCTAGATGAATATTACTTACTTTGGACTTGGGAACATGTATAATAAAAACAAGTTCACAATAATTTAATAAATTAAACTGATATTTGCCTGTTCATCTAGAAAAAGATTAAGTGTAGAAAGCAAAAACCTATAAAATTGTAACTTGCTTTCGGGTTTTTCAAAGATCAAATTTTGTTTCAGTGATGACTGTGAAAAATAAACACGTTTGATTGGGCTGGTTTTGGCTGGAGTAGAGCTAATGCTCTGCATAGTAGCCAGTACAGGGCTGTGATTTGAATTTTTGCTGGAAATAGTTTTGGTAACAGGGGGATAGTTTTGCTGCTGCTGAGCAGTCACACAGAGCCAAGGCCTTTTATGCTCCTCATGCAGCGCAGCACAGGGGGCTGGGAGGGGACACAGCCAGGACAGCTGACCCTGACTGACTCAAGGGATGTCCCAAACTGCAGGGTGTCGTGCACAGCATGAAGACTGGGGGAGAAGAAGTAAGGCAGGGATGTTCTCAGTGATGGCGTTTGTCTCCCCAAGTCAATGTGATGGAAACCTACAGACCTGGGAATAGCTGAATGCCTCCATGTCCAATAGAAGTAATTAATTCCTTGTTTTCCTTTGCTTTACCTAATAAACTGTTTTGTCTCAGCCTATGAGTTCTCTCACTTTTATCCTCTCCATCCCCCTGGAAGAGTGAGTGAGGAGATGGGTGAGGGTTAGTTTGCAATTGGGGTTAAGCCATGATATAAAGAAAGTAAGAAAGTTGGATTTTCTATGCTCTTTACTTCTTCATTAAGCCTCTTAGAACAGAAAAATAAAAGCAGAAACCATTAATGAAGTAATTCAAAAACCTAATAAATATTTTCTCTGCCTTAAAACCATAATTTATGTTCTGACCAGGCCAGAGAGTTCAAGGTGTACCAAACCATGCACAGGGATACAGTACAGACTGCTTTCTTGCATTACATGTGTTACATTAACTGTACAGGGATGGCAAAGAGTGGCTGTTTCTGTGGTCTAATGCATAGATAAAAAATATCCAGGGCTAAGAGCATAATCCTGAGCCTAAAGAGCACCTGCATAACACTTCTGATTCATAAAGTTCTTGAGGCATTCATGATACAGACTATTGGAAATGGAGGCTGTTGCACTATTGTCTTCTACTAATGGATTGTTTTCTCTGAGATGAATTCTGGGCTTGATGACAATTTGGTTTGACACAATATGATTTTTTTTTCCCCTCTATGTTTGTGTATTTTTCTTTTAACAAAATAAACTAAACATATTTTCCAGAGCAAGTAGTGATTTATCCAACTAAATCAGAATCTCTTTAAATTGAATTGTCATGATTCATCTCATTTCACTGCAGAAATCTCCAGCGTGAATGTCTGTGTCAGAGCTAGTAATCCACATCTTATTCTCAATGGAGACAAATAGGCACTTTGAGGCTGTGATTCAGTGTATCTTAAGATAGAAATCTAAAATGCATTATATCATAAAACTGCCAATGTTGTGGAATAAATCCACAGCAATGTTCTAACAGGAAACTCACTGTAACATGATTTTCACTTGGCCTTTTGACCCCACATGTGAAATCACTGGGATCCAATCAGAAATTTCAATATAAGAATTCATTTCTCTTACACATTGCTTCACAGCTCTTTAGAGGAAAGGTAAGAGGTAAAACTGCTGTCAAAACTTTATTTTACTCATTTGACGGGTCATTAATAAGCAAACTTACTTTTATTTCTGATATAATTTCAATTTCAGTATTTAAAGAAACATAAGTGCCCTGATGGAAGGCACCATTTAGCCCTGTATTTCGCCCCTAGGAGGGCCAATATATAAGAGAAGATGCCTATAGAAATCACTGAATCCTGTCACTGACTGCAAACCACTCTTTTTCATTCCCCCATCATGCAGAACAAGGGGGTTTTTTTTGAGATATTAGTGGTTACATTTTTGCTTTTTTGAGTTTATTTTAATGGATGTGCAGTCTATGAAATTTTTTTTACTCTTTTCATACCAATTTCTCTTGACATCAGCTGGATGGTTTGGAGGTTCACTTTTCAAGTGGAGTTTCAGATTTTTTTTAAACTTATCTCCTTCAAGCTTTAGACAGTGTCCCATCTTTCTTATAGTAGGATTTTTGGTTAAAATAACAAAGGAACAACCAAATAACTCTATCCCCCTTAACTTCTCCCTTTGAACTCTGCTAACCATTATCATACTCCTCAGATTTTCCTGCCAGAGCTCCTCCCTTTCCCAGGACAGCTGCTCCGTTGCCTTTACCATTGTGATTAAGTTACTCTAAAGCTTTTTTAAGCTCCACAACTTCCCTCTTGAGATGAGGAGAGCAGATCAGCACTTCAAGCTGTGGATACATAAGGCTTTTTACTGCACCAAATAATGCTTTCTCTTTTGTTTGCAATGCCTTTCCTGATGATGCTCAACATTCCTTGAACATTAGGACTCACACTAAACACTGAGATCTTCAAATAAATATCCCAAACCAGTACCAAAGGAAGCCTGGTTTTCCACTGGCCATACAGAGAATCACCTAGGTTTTAATAGTCTTCTACATTAAAACCTAAATGTAGATGGTGTGAAAATTTCCTAAAATTGAGGAAAAGAATATTCCATGCCTTTTTCTGAATTTCCCGGACTCTGTACCTAAAGCTGTATAGCATTTGGAAAGATCAAGCCTAGTACTGTAACTCCCATGGATCTAAGTGGAATCTGAATAAGGAAAAGATAGTTTTATTTATATCTCATGTTTCAAAGGTAAAATTTTCCTTGCTGGGGTTAAATGGATCATAAGAGATAAATGGGTCTTTGGAGAGGTTTAAATCCCATGCAAAGAAAATAAACAATGAATCAGAAACCGCAGGAGTTTGATGTGTAGGTGTTTTAGTAGGAAATATAAACTTCCCAAGAGTGTAAGAAACATGAAGATTCATTGAGCTCATAGAGAGCCTCAGTTTCCTTCAAGGGTTTTTGATTAATTATACACTACTTGGACCTTCATTCAGAAAAAGAAATTAGAGGACAGATCATGGTACTTGAAGAAACTGATAGTAATTACATCTCCAACAGTAATGAATCAGTAATGTAGCATGACAATTCCTCATTAGCTTTTTTGGTTTTTAGTACATAACTGTTGTTCAAATACTTCTCCTTATCTTGATGACAAATACACTGTGTGGCAATTCACACACACAGAGACTCAGAAACCCACACAGGCACTCACCCAAATTGCAGTGTTTGACAAGGAACAGTCAGGTAGAGTGAAGTACTTATTACAGAAGCAAAGAATCATAGAATGGTTTGGGTTCAAAGGGACCTTAAAGATCATCTGGTTTCAATGCCCTGCCGTGGTCAGGTACACCTTCCACTAGTTCAGGTTACTCAAAGCTCCATCTCAGCCCAGCCTTGAACACTTCCAGGGATGGAGCAACTTCAAGTTCTCTGAACATCTTTTCCAGTGTCCCATTGTAAATCTTGCGAGTAGAGGCAAACTCTGACAGAGAAAGCCAAAACTCTAAGGTTAGACATTGGGCCATAATAATCACAGAAACAAAACTTGATGAATGCCTTCTAACTTTTTTTTTCCTACTGAAATAATAGTCATGTGTGTGAGAAAATCCTCTATAATCACCTTCAAGAGATTTTCTAAACTCCCTCTTCTATTTGTTGTCTGAGTCCCCCGTTACTAGCTTGTATGGAATACTTCACAAAACCATCTATTAATTCAGCATAGAAGGCAGTACCAATCCCTCCTGGAAACAGCTGTACCTTGACTGCCAGATATTTGTCTTCCTTCTGCATTTGAAACAACAGCTGCAGGTTCTCACTTTAGGGATTATAAAGGGTGCAACAATGTGAGGTGATGCATCCAAAGGAACATCTTGCAATGTAATAAATCCATCTGAAAAAACATACATAACATTTAGAGGGGGATGGGGGAGGTAACAGCAAAAAACACCAAAAAGGCAAACCAAAACAAAACCAAAGCAAAATCTTCATTGCACCTACTACATTTCTCTTCCTTTAATATAAACACAGAAAATAGTCAAGAGAGCAAGCAATGCCAGTTGTAACTCTGTTTGTTACAATTTCTCACAAAATAGCATCCCTGAGCTAAGATACTACTCTAAAAGTCAGATCTGGAAATTATTTGTTACACAATCCTTGTAAAATCACTGAACAGAAACACACACACCTGAAACTCCCTAATCTATTACATCTCAGAAGTTCTACTGTGCACTAAACCAGCTTGTATGGTGTGATTTGGGCTGTGCTACAGGAGTCACTTTGCTCTTGGTTCATAAGGTGCTTTACATGCATGATCCATTTTACTCCCTGAAAGACCTCATTCAGCAACCATTTTATTAGATATTTGATTTTTTTTTTTTTGCTAAAAATTCCTTCATTATTGAGATATTTCAGCTGAGAAATGGTTAATCCATCCATGAAACACTATCACTGTCTCATTATCAATGTCCCATTAGTGGATAGTTGTAGGCAGGATTTAATGGTACATAAACATAACTAAATGCTGGAGCTAAATTACCTAATAGCTGATATTGGAAATCAAGGGAAAAAATATAATGGAATGCAGAAAAACAGAATAAAAAGAGTAAAAAGGCAAGTAGCAGTATGGTTACTGAAACCCATGAAGGCAGCCTGATGTCCCATTGCTTGATGAGTCATTTTTAATTTTTTTTTCAGTAAGTAGTGAAGTCAGAAGCATCTGAAGCTTTTGAATTTGTAAGAATTTGTGCTGCAGTGAATTTTCTGGAGACTAAGAAACTTGTTCTAATATCTTAGCCTCAGCTTGTCCATTTTTATTTTTCTTTTATCTCCCCTAGATCCTGCTTCTCATCCATTCATTTAGCTTTGTCTGAAAGGGGTAGACAGTGAATGTATCAAAACTAAATGAACATTAGAATAGGAAGAACCGCCTTTTTTTAGGGGAACTGTTCTTCTGTAGGGAGCTTGGCTACAAATGGTTACATCAGCTGAAATTTCTTTTATATGCTTTTCTGTAGAAAGCTATTAACATAAATTGAACCTCTGACTGAAATTTTAAATTATAGGTCTTACTAATTTATTCCTAAAATTATTTGAGGTTCCTACTTCAGTATTCCACAAATAGCTTAATGGTCATGTAAAATATTTTTGTCCCAGGGCTGTTAAAAACATTAATATTTTATATATGGACACTTTGAACAATTCCAAATCTTGTTAAAGCAAAGCCTGTACCCTACTTACTGTTAAGAATATAAGAACATTCTACTGAGTGAGAGCAAAGATATATTGATGAGAACTCTTTTTTTCTAGTCATTCTAACTTTCCTATAAATATAAAAGCTACTGCTACCGAAAAAAATACAACATCCTTCCATTATCCCATTAGTAAAAAAAGCTAAACTTAATCAATTGGTAGTGTTCAATGAACTTTCTCCCATGGATGCAAGTGGTGTTCAAGAGGTTTTCCTCATTTACTGGAAGGCTGCTATCTCATGCTTTCTCTCTTGCAATGCAGGATCTGTGCTCTGGCTGCTAGTAACCTGCTGGTGTGATTGTCAGGGAGGAATGTCCATGTCTCAGAGTAGGATGCCATATGTATGCTGGGCTGTACTTGATCTGAACTGATGGCTACAACACTTCCAGTGTCAGAGCTGATTTGGAGTACTTCCCTCGTGGCATGCTGTGGTTAGCCTTGCTCTTAATGTTTCTCCAGCAAAGAAAACTAAAAAAAAATTTATTTTTACACTCTTCTCATGCTCTATTCTGTGATATTCTAATTAGCGTTCCACATTAGAGATGTGCCTTTTTCTTTATTACAGCACAGTTGACTTCTGACTAATCTAGCCTCGTGCTTTATGACTTGACATTTGCAGTGTGCTCTCAACTGGCAGCAAAAACATTCTATTAAGCAGTTTACATGAAACACAGCAACTAGTGTTTATAAAACATATTTCCAAATGTATTAATTATAAAATTCAAGTGAATTAGTTATTAGTGGAAAAATATGATAAAAGAACAAGCTGAAAGTTAGAATATGCAGTCAAGCTATCACATCTGGGAATAATACAAATCTTTCTGGAGTTGTTCCCATTAGGGCTCTGCATCTTTGTCTGTCTCCTAATAAAACCCAGTGATTCCTTCAGACTTTGAAAAGGAAAATAGTTGCAGTGAATATGAAAGATATTTGAGTTCATTTGTAAGATATGGGTAAATAATGGGAAGATGCATATCTGACATTTATATAGTTTTCATAGTTATAGGCAACATTTTAATGTCCAAATCACCATTCTCTCTTCTCTCAATCATTGTACTTTGCCCAGTTGAAGCAAAGTACTGAGTTAATCAGTTGCAGTTCTCTTTTAGTACAGGCAGTTCTTACTTTATTCTAAGAGAATAGGATGAGCATGCTCAAAGCACAATTACTTCATCTAATAAAATCTAATAATATCTAATCTAAATCAGCCCTCCTTCATCTCAGGGCCATTACCCCTTGTCCCCATAAAAAGTCCCTCTGCAGACTTCTTGTAGCCCCTTTTAGATACTGGAAGGCTGCAAAAAGCTCTGCCCAAAGCCTTCTCTTCTCCGGGTTAAACAGGCAGAACTGTCTCAGCCCGCCAATCTAATGCAGAAGATAATGCGGAGGTGATAATCTTTTTCTAAACCACACTGGTTAGAAGTTACGTAAAGAGCAGCAACAGAATCATTAGTGTGATGGCAATGACTCAAGATGTAAAAATCATAGAACTAAACACCTGTGGTTTACCTTCACCATCTACTTGTGGGCAAACATCTGAAAAGTATAAACAAGACATTGTGTGAGGGTGAGAGCAGGTGCACTACAGCCCATGAATCATGGGTGAACCACAAGAAGGGCCATGATTTAGACAGTCCTGTATTTTTTCTCTTTCTTCTTATTCTTTCCAGTTTTATATTCTATCAAATATAGCTAAAGATTTTATATTAATTTCTCAGAGTGCTGGAGGCTATTTCTGAGTCATTTTGTAGCTTGTTGCATTGAGCTCCTTGGTTTGTTTCAGAAATATGTTGTATAAAAATTATATTTCATTTCAAATGATAGATTTTTTTTCCTTTATATTTTCCTTCAGTATTACATGAAGGAGTAAACAGAAACACTCATTTGACTAGCATAATATCTCTGATTTAATAAGCCCCTGTGACATCAACTCTTACTTAACTCTGAGATTAAACAGCCCAAATTTGTTTCATCTCTCCTCCCATGGCAGTCTTTTTGTGCCCTTAATAATTTTCATTGCCCTACTACAGACATCTTCTATTTCTGTTATCTCTTTCTTTGAGATGGTATGGCCAGAATTGAGCATGAGATTCAAGAGTGAACATGCCATCAATTTATATAATGGCATAATAATAGTTTATGAATTTGGGACATTGCTGGACTCACTGCATATACTTACTGCAGAATTCTGATCAGTTCACTAAATTCAGCAAATTATTATTATCCTATTAAGCATTCAGAGGAGCAGAATTGAAAGGCTAAGGGTTCCCTCTTTTTTTTTTCCTTTTTTTTTTTTTTTTGGCTTCTACAGTGCTGTGTTTTAGATCTATGCTGAAAGCAGTGTTGAAAACAGGGATGTTTTCTTTATTGCTGATCAGTGTTTAGACAGCAATAAACCCTTTCCTGCTTCTCATCCCATCCCACCAGCAAGGAGACCAGGGGTACACAAGCTGGGAAGGGACACAGCTCTGACCCCAGCTGATCAAATGTGTCAGACTATATTTATATTCAGCCCAAACCACATCACATTCTTCTTGGCAATAAAAAATGGTGGAAGAAGAAGGAAGGAGGAGGTAGTGATGGCACTTGTCCTCCCAAGTCATCATTGCACATGATGGGGGCCTGGTGTCCTGGAGGCTGAACACCTGCTTGCCCATGGAATGTGGTGAATGAGTTCTTAATTTTGCTCTGTTTACACATATGGCTTTAGCTGTTCCTTGGAAGCTGTCTTTATGTCAGCCCATGAGTTTTCTCAGTTTTACCCTTATGATTCTGTCCCTCATCCCACTGGGAACAAGTGGCTGTGTGGGGGTCAGCTGCCCTGCGAGCTTAAAGTGGGATGGCAACAATACATGTGATGCACTTCAGGACAGAGGTAGTGCAGAGATAGTCTCTTATCTTGCCCAGAGGATGACTGGTAAACTTCATAAATTAGGACAGATGCTGGATGCTACTGTGATACAGTGATGACACAGTAGAAGACACACTGGTGCTACTGTGTCTTCTCCCCTTTTTTTGGCCAGAAAAGGCAGTTTTCAAGCATTTTATACCTGTGGAGGAAATTTCATACCTTGTTGCTGTGGATGACTGACTGCCTATTGCAGTCTCTTTGGACTAGGTGTAATGTACACACACAACACATACTGTGATATAATGATATGATAATCATATCATACCAACACCTTAAGATAATGATTCTTCAAGAATATCTTCCAAGATAAATATGTTTTTATCTTCTTTCTGTACCTGCATACCTTGAGTTCTAGAAATTATTGACCTGATATATCGACCTTTCAGTGGCAGAAGACAAACTCTTTCTTGAAGAGTGGAAAACCCAAAACAACATCCAGTTAGTGGTTTACAGAGCACACAGGAGATTAATATTTTTTGAGAACCAGAATTCAGTCATTGATTTTTTCGTTTGGTTTTTGGGAAGGTTTTTTTGGTGGATTTTCGGGGGTTTTTTTTGGGGGGGAGGGGTTTGTTTGTTTTGTTTGGGGGTTTTTGTTAGTTTTTGTTTTGTATGGTAACATGCTGGCACTTACATATTAAAACAAAAGAAAAAGACAAGATATTTTGCTAACCCTAGTTTTCGATAAACTTTATATTTTATTCTTTGTGAAGTCCCTAAATTTCTTCAAGAATATTTGTTCAAATTTCTCAGATGTCCTTTTTGTAATATTTGCTTACATTTTTCTGGAGAAAATAGTTATTGGCAGGTGATTATTTGCACACAGCTGCAGTGAAGACATTTCCAATTTAAAATAAATGCTCTGCTTTCCTCAAGTCAGATGATTAGGCATGAGTTTTGCTCACTGATTTGACTAACAAACTTCTGTTAATTTTTTGGATGTCGTATTCATGAATTGAAATCTAAAGTGCCATCATTTACTTTTTAGGCATATTGAATTTCAGGATTTAATCATTGTGATCACTTCACATAACAAATTCAACAACTAAGACATCTTTAAAAACACAACTGGAGAAGAAACTTGAAAATCCTCCTCTGTCAAGAAAAAAAAAACAACCACAAAAGAAAAACGAAGCAAAACAAAACAAAAGAAATAAAAAGAAAAGAAGAAAGAAAATACCAGAAATAGATTGTAACCTGTGGTGAGAGCTAATACAGTGACTCCTGTTCTGTCTGGTACTACTCACAGACTCAGATTATTGTTTAACACTTGTAAACCATAGATATAAAAATGTGCCTATTTCCCATCTTTTAGACATCACTGAATTAATGGATACTAATGCTTTTAAGGAACAGAGAGTTCCTGCATTTCCCCTTGCTTTTGTTACTGGAAAATCCTAGTTTAACCAATACACTTTTTTGTCCTTTTAAACCTTTAAAATCCCTCTGTTTTCTCTCTGATACAAGGGATGCTGATCTACACTCTTCTGCATTGAAACACCTTTTTGGGTGTCACGTGATTTCACCTTGGAAATTTTTTTTCTTCTTCTTTTCTTCTTTTTATCCCTTACATGCTCATGCTTCCATCTTCCTTCACAGCTCCTTCCCTTAAAACCTCTGGCACTTCTGACTACTTTTTTCTTAAAGTTTGGGGATTTTTTGTTAGGTATTAATCCAGCCATTCTATATTTTTTACCTGAGCAGAAATTAGCTTATATAATAAAAGAGCACCTGTGGACTCAATGATCAGTTTTTTGCCACTTTGAAATGTCTTCACTTGCAGGAACCTCTTATTTTCTGGCCTTTTCTTTCCCCCCACTCAGATATCACAACTTTTATGTCTGCATAAACCATTGCTCTATATTTCCAGCAACAATATATAACTTTTTCAACATCAGAAAACAAATGTGACCATCCTGAAAAATGGTGTGCAATAAAGACAACCTCACTATGCCTGATGTTAGAGCTCAAGAGTACAGTCAATTTACCACTGTTAATCCCATTAAGTAGGCACCTCCTGATCCCTAGTAACATTTAGGTACTGCATTACACTTTGACTTGGGTAGCTGTGGTGAGCAATAAGCACTATGACCCTATTAAGAGCAGCTTTCCAAAGGTGCACAGGCTTATTTTGAAGATGAAACAAAGTATATTGAAAATATGAATGCTTTCATGTACCAGAGTGTTTTGTCTGAAAGTACCTCGCAGCTGCAGTCAGAGATCAGATATCTCATGTGCTCAGCTTTGTATAAAGCATATAATGAAGAGCTATTATCCAGTTCAGAGCCAACAGAAAAAGGCAAATAGAAGCCACAAAGGCAGAGAGGAAAAAGGATGGCTAGAGAACAAGAAATCAGTGAGGTAATACTCATTAGCATATCTTCCTTTTGTAGTCATCCTAGAAAAGGTCACATCTCCAATACCTCAGGATGAAAGTTCTAGAAACATGATGTAAAAATTGTCTTTTCAGTTTCAATTTTTGACTGCATACAATAACTACTGTTACTTCATTAAAAGAAAAACTACCTATTTACAAGTGATCAAATACACACCAAGTTAATAATTTCTGGGGTGTTTATTTCATGAGACAGCACTAAACTAGAGCTGTGAATAACACACTTGTTTCATAAGAATCAGCACTGAGATAATAGGAAATTTTGGTTGCTACTGGTATGAAAAAGCTTTATGTTTCTGTATTTCTACAATGTGTAAGCAAAAGGACATACTCATAATCTAAATAAACCAAAGGGGTGGGAAAGCATCTTCAGACCTACGGTTATGACATATCCCAGAGAATGAGGATCTGTCTAGATTTCAAAATGATGTTGTAATCATTCCTGCAGAATGCCTCCTGCCAGTACAAGATAGTCACTGATCACAATTCAGTGTCAAGTATGAGAACAGAACAGCAAATCTTGATTTAATCTATAAAAATGGGATACCTTGATACCTCAACCAAATGTGCAAATATAAATAAAATGACAGCATAATTGCAAGAGCTTCAATTATTATAATTAGACAGGAATTCACGCTTCACTGATGCTACACTTATGCTGCCCTAACTATTTCAGCATCATAGCTTGGATACCACATCACTCGTTCTTCAGCAGTAAGTTAACTCAAAGGTTGGGCTGCATTCAGAATTATTATTGTTACATAAATATTTTACTAGAATTATGTTCTTAATATATATATATATATATATACTCTAGAAATGTTTCTTTTTTGCTACATTTCCAAACTTAGCAAAAGTTTTGGGAGCAAATACAGAAAATATGGAAGCTCCAGATGAAACTCAGGCTTCTCAAATTCAAATGAAAGTTTTAGCATGGTTCCAATGGGGCTCTTCACCCTAGAAATAGTGACTAGAGCAGTAAATTTTGCAGGAGTAATAGCCTTTGATTAATATAAATGCTTTGAGTCTGATTGTATTTATTAGGGCAGATTCAATGTAAATGAGATCCATATACATGTTGACGTGACCAAAGGATCTCTGTCACTTATGGGGTTTGACTTAAGATGGTCAAGTCATGGAATAGATCTAAAAACATTTATGAATGTACTGCTATAGTTACACCTGAACTCATTATCTCTGCTGAAAGGTAGAGATGACTGCATTATTTAGTTCTGTGCCACACTCTCTTGGTGTTCTGTCTTTGAGTTCTGAGTTAGAACTACAAACTCCCAGAAGTATTTACCGTGCTCAAGTTATCTCGGAGGTTTTTACCAATGACCTTACCTCTGTTGCCCCATGCAGGTACATGTAACAATGTCTCGTCTTATTATGGTATGATGGACTCACCCTGATATGACTTATACTGCAGGAGGTAGGAATTTTGATGCTTGTTTAGTTGCAATCAGGCCATAGTGATGGTAATTCATAGCAATTTCTCCTTTACTCACATCATTCAACATAGAATGATGTGAGTAACCCCAACAACTAAGTGGAGGAAACTCAATGGATGCACATGAGAAGCAGAGCTTAAAAGAAATAAATTACTACTGTTGTTAGTTGAAAATAAAACTATTTAGAAATTCCTAAAGGTGTTGACACACAGTCACGAATTCAAATGGAAGGCTGTCAGGCAAAAGAACAAACTACAAGCTTGGTCTCTATGTAAACAGCAATTAATTGAATACAGGATTTCTGTAAAGCAAGAACTCTCTGTCTTTTTCATAGTTCTTTTTCTGAGAAAGAAAATATATATACCTTCTGGAGAAATATTTTTCTTTTAAGGTTTAAGGCAAGCAAGTACACCTTTTAATGTGATGTTACCTGTGCAATGAGCAAAGATACTCTTCACCTGACAAGACCCTTTCAAATTGCTTTTTTCACTACTTTTATCACTATTTCTTGTCTGCTGTTTCATTTACAAACGAGACTTCTTCATTTACCTATATATTATTAAAAGTATTTGAAAATGAATGTAAGTGGAAGACAATGCATCCAGTTCTGAGACCATTTGAAATGCTGAAATCCCAACCACATGTGGTATTTCTGATTTGTAAAATCAGGCAACCTTGGAAATTCAGCTGAAATCCATATATTTCAAAGAATTTGATAATTTTCTCTAATATCTTGTCATTTTCCATAGAACTTCCTGAAGAATAAGAGAAAACATCTGTTTCCTCTTATTCTAGACAGACAGAAAGTACACAACAATACTAGCTGTAGGGTAATCCAAGACCTTTTAGAGTTTTCAGAATTACCCTGAAAAAAACCAAACCAAAACAAAAAACTCCTCCCAAAATATATTTGTATAAAATTTTATTTAATAATGAATAAAATATATATAAGCATATATGTTTATGTATATACATACAGGTATATATATATATATAGATATATAGGAATATATGTGCATGTATATACATACAGGTATGTATATGTGTAGAATATGATATGAACACATAAGTGTTCATATATACTTCATTAACATGCAAAAAGTCTGTATTGTTCTTCTCAAAATCCAAAGAACTGGCTTACTTTTAAAACTGCAGATGAAAATGCAAATTGAGCTGCACTTAACTTTTTGTAGTGCTTCATTTTGTGCGGTTCTAAGCAGTTACTGGTCAGACAACAAATGCAGTAGAACAGTGTTGGCCACTTTCGTGCTAAATGATTCCTGACCTCCATGCTGTGTGACTAAGCTAACAACATTTTTGGAAACTTTTTTCTTGTCCTTTGTGAGCTAGCTTAAAGGGGGAAAACTTCTGAGGCTTATTATCAAGTTTTCTCTGGATGCTAAGGTGAGAAGCAATGCTTTTAATGGGACTATATTGAGGCTGGGCATCAAATCTAACTTAGTTTTCTAAACTCTTTTCAGAGAAAGACCTCTATTATCTCTGAATCTATTGCCATTACCCATAGGGAGTAAGTCCTCAGGGCCAAGTGTTTCCAAACCTGGTATTTACACTGGGTAGGACAAACAGACTGGTGACTGCCCTAAGGCCTGGGTCTCCCTTGCAGCTGTAAACCCTCCACCCCAAACCATGCATGTGGCTGAAAGACAAGGATAGACACTTTTTAGTCTGCCAGAGTGATGTTTTTATAACCTCATGCTCAGGTTTGTGTTACATGCCTTTGATCCATTCTGACTTGGAATAGTTGTGCGTGGGCTATTGGACCATTGTTGAGGAACCACTTGAGTGCAAAAGGCAAGCTACCTCTAGGATGCAGGACTTAGAACCACATCCAGGCCTCTTTTTTGGTAGAATTACTTACTTTACACAAAATAATAATAAAAAAAATATGGAGGGAATACAGTTTAAAATACAGTGTAAAATCAAGGAGCAAACTAGGGATACACTTTGTTTAGCATCATGGCTGTATCTGTGACTGTATTCTATTGTAGGATGGGACAAATCATGCCCCAGGTGTCCTTGTCCAGCTCTTCTGAATATAGAGAAAACCCATACAATAGTTATAAAGAGAGTATATTTGCAGTGGCTGAAGTTCAGTGAGCTTAATCCCACCCAGCGTATTGGCATGCATAGCAGCTGTTATGAAAACCTCTCTCCAGTCAAATCTACCTGCTTGTGCAGCTCAGCTGTAATCAGTTCAGCTAGCAGCTGAGGAAGAGGCTCAGTCTCCAGGTCATTAACCTCCCAGCAGTACATCCAGGAGTGGAGATGCTGCAGAATGTGCTTACTGGAAAGTTTACCCTTCTGCTGCAAGTAATCCCACCACTGCTTCTCATCCCTGTTACTCACACGAACCAAGCATGGCTCATTTCAGTAGCCATAAATAAAGATGAATGAAGTTTTGTTCTTATTCTCTGTGGTCTCCTAGTGTTCCTCATTTCTTGGAGTCTCTAACTCATGGAGTCAGTGATTTGGGTACTAGTCCATTTTGTAATCCACAGCACCACATCTCCCATTAAGGGAGCAACAGGCTGTAGCCAAGAGCCCATTGGAGCATCTCACTATTTCCCATTTGAAACGCTCCTTGCTTTGCCTATTGTTAATCAGCAGAAAAACTTGCTGCCTCAGAGTGAAACCCATGGTTGTAAAGTGAATCCTCAAACACTTAATGGCAATGGCTAAAGGAAAAAAGAACCCAAAAATTTATGGTCATCTTCTGGGGTTTTATTTGTTTATTTATTTCTTAACAGCAGACTGTCTGGAGTAGTTTAAAATTTTAGACTGAGGAGGTAATCACATTTTAATTGAATTATTAAAGTGTGCAATTTTTCACATCTAGTAATAATTTTAATTACTTAATAAATTGCTTTGGTGTCATATTTGAATATCATTTTGAGTACTATATTTCATAAAAATGTCTGAATTGATTAATATTAAAATGCAAGTGTTCAAATCAAGCAATTATTTAAGTAGTTAATGAATTAATGTGAGCTTAGAAATAAGAAAAATGAATGTCAGCTAAACAGCATTAGAGTTTGACCCTGAAATTTTTCCCAATCAATATCTTAGCTGTATTCAGTGAAACCATTCCTCAAAATGAATGAGTTTACATATTCAAGGAATGAAAGTTATCCACTCTAACTGCTTACTTACTTCTGAGTTCTGTGTCTGAGAAAACATGCAAATAAGTAGAAATATTTGGACATAATTGAAGAACTCCAGCTTTCCAGGTAGCAGTGTTTGAAAAGGCCTAAGGAATCCAAATTAGTTTTGCATGTATCATTGTTTAAATTGAAGGAATTATGCTTGCAAACTTTTGATAATAGTTTCTGAGTTGTTTCTTGGGAAGATAGTCCAAATATACATAGCTTGTAAAGATAAAATTTGCCATCATCTAATTTGATTTTCTGTATAGCTAAAGCTAGATAATACAAGCAACATAATCTTGTTTTAAACCAAATAAATATTTCATTTTGTAAAGAAGAAATAAACACATACAGACATGAAACACTGATATGTTCACCTTCAGAAAGTAAATTTAGAGTAAAGAAACAAAAACCAGAACTGTAATTTCCAAATCTAACATGCCTAACATCTAACTCATGGCATTATGCTAAAGTTCTCTTCAGAGAAGTTGAGCGAATTGAATGTACAATGAAAGTGGCCTTAAGCAACTACCTAGGGGAAGAAATTGATTGCCTAATTTTAACTAAAAGTCAAACAAATTAGTGCTGAAATCCTTAGGGACACTTAGTGATCACAAGGGGGTTGGGGTTACTTATTGGTAGCAAAGATTTAGAGCATTTCAAGCTTTCACAGTTTGTCCATTATATGAAGAACATTTGTTTTATCTCTATTAAGCTTCAGATCTCATAGCATTAATCAGCTTCCACTTAACTAGTAATTAAGAGCCAGAACAGTACAACCCAATCTAAAAAGTCAGAGAGCTCTCTGTTTCTCACCTTGCTTCATTTTCTTATAGCTGAAAACATCCTCAATTCATGCCAAGGCAAGAGCGCAGCACAGGTGTGAACGAGGCTGTGCAGCTGGCAATAGCTGAGAGCTCCCTTTCATCATGGGCTTTATCAATGTTCAAAAGGAAATGCTCTCAACACAAAAGAAAAAAAAAAAAAAAGGTTGAGGTAAACTGGAGGTACTCTCTGACATCTAGACCAACTCTTCTCATTAAGACAACCCTCTTTCATGCTGTTCTTTGTCAGGGCTGTTCCTCCTGTGGCAATTCAATTGCCAGTAAGTCTGCAGGTGACACCAATCTGGGAGGGCACTGAGCAAACAGACAGACTCAAGCTGTGGAGTGACCTGGTGGCAGTTGGGGCTGCAGGCAATGTCTAGGAGATTCAGTACCAATAAACATCTGTCTAAATACTCATGAGGAACTTGATATATGAACATTTGAGCATCTGTGGTACTACGGGGTAAGTTGTACAAAATGAGGGACTAATTGGTTTCTATTTTGCCTTGAAGAATTCTAGAGTTAATGAGATCATTGCTTCCAACCTCCTCCTAGTTACTACTTTTCACCTCAGGTGAAAAATAACAGCAACAGAAAAACCCACCCTGACACCTTGAAATTGCCTTTCAGGTCTGATGATTCTATTATCTTGGAAAATGTGTTGCCAGCTTAATCTTATATTTGTCAGGTCTTTCTGTTCAAATGTGGCTCTTCCCACCCTCTGATAATACACTGCTGTTATTTTGACTTTCCTACAACCCTGTCTTTCTGTCTAAAATGCATTTCTAGACAAATTCATGTCTTCCTTCATCTGAAATTCTCTGCCACAATCTGCTATTTACAGTCACCTGACAAGCAATTGGCTCATTCTTTGTGAGGTAAACAGCAAATGTGTAGCTCCTTCATCCTAGAAAAAAAAGAAAGCAAGATATTTTCATTTCTGTATTGGGTCAGGACAGAGAAAAACCCCTCTATTTTGTTCCTCTTTCTGAAAGATTTTTATGAGTTTTGGTAAAATCTTGTAAATACATCGAGTTTTGGATTTCTCTGTGGAAAGACTATGCCCACACATACATATACAGATTTATGTATAGAGTGGGTATAGATAATTGGAAACACATATATCCAGTTGTACATCTGGTCAAATTTTGCTTCAAAGAATATATTTCATACTATATGGGTTAATAATTTTGGGGTGCCTCAGAGAGAGTTTATAATCTTTGTGAAAATCAAAATTTACCCTATTCTTGTATGATGAAATTGTGGAATAAGGAATAAGACAGCAGAGGGGGGTCATGAGCTTAGAGAAAGGAAAACTGGGACACCTAAAACCCCAGACTCTCCTTAACTAACAGTTTGTCCAAGACAGCAAGTTTGTTACTCTGTCTGTTTCACCAAAAAGAAAAAGCAAACCACTGGGTTTAATGCAACTCCAGTACAGTCAAGTGACATATCTGCAGTTTTACCTTTCTTAATTGCAAAAGTCTGGAGATCAGGGGGAAAATAGCACTGAGAACACATATGGGTGTTACATGGCTCCTTGGTATTCAATTCCCTACTTTGTTGTATACTCCTCTATAACCTCAGGAAGGTGAGTCATAACATTCACATTTTTAGTGACATTTTAGACACTTTCTTAGTACTTCAGATCCCCTGAGATTGGAAATGTTCATGTTTAGAAGTACATAAGTTATTCATTCAAGTTTCATTTATTGCCTTTCTCTTTCTGTGTGCAATTAGTTAAAGCCATATAAATATTTAAGATTACCGAAATAGAGAGATAGATACTCCATATAGATTACTTATAAAGAGTGATTCTAGGAGTGGAAGGAGGAGGAGGCTGGAGTGGAAGCCAGACCTATGAATCAAAACACTATGTCAGTGAGCCTCCTCTGAATTTCTGTTTAAGCAGGAGACCACATTATGAAATTATTAAGTCACTCAGCAGCGAGTAGGAGCCCAGTGTATTGATACATCTGCTTAGAATTCACTGGTTTTATCTGGAGGTCATTTTACAGCACAAATCATTAGATCAGAGATTTTAAAGGCCTCCTACCCTTTGCAGAGCAGATGAACAACCTCCAGGCTAGCCAACATGGCTAGTTCAGTCAGCACACATCCTTAGAAGAGGAGCTGTCTCTCTGGACTAAGAGCAGATACAGACAGCCCACACTCAGTCTCCAACAGAACAAGGTTCAGACCTCCCTTTGTCAGGTGACATGTCCCACTAACTGGCTGCACATCCCTAATAACACCAATGCACCCATGTCTAAATACTCATGTGTAATGTGGTCATATATAAACACCTGAGCTTTTGTGGTACTGCAGGAAAGGTATAATCACAGAGTCATTTAAGTGAGAAAACACCTTTAAGGTCATTGAGTCTGGATATCAACCAAGCACTGCCAATCCAGCACTGCACTATGTTCCTCCATGCCCCATCTGGACATCTTTTGAATACCTCCAGGGATGGTGACTCATCCAAAGTGCATGTTTGAACAGCATGCAGCAGCAGATCAGTCAAACTGAAATCCATACAGCAGGAGGTGACTAATGGCTTACTCGTGCTGCAACTCTGTTATGAAAGCATGGAATTAATGACATCACTGCTTCCAGCATCCTGACTGCTATATTTGATCTGCAATCAAAAAACCATCAACAAAAAAAATACGGGAAAAATATTTAAAAATTGATGCCGTGATAAACTGCCTTTCCCAGTTTGATGTGCCCTTCACACATGTAAGAATCCTAGCTACCTAGGTGGCACCCAAAATAATTACTCTGCTAATAACTACTCTGCTAGGGGCCTTTGCTACTAAAACTCTTACACTGACTGTCAAAAGCAGGAATCCTGACTTTACCCCATTACATGTCTTTACTTTGCGATCCTTAACAAGTAAAGAAGACACAACTATACTTTCTTAAAGGCCTGAGTTTTAATATATATTTTTAAGAGTCTCTTTTCAGTTGCTTTTTGTGTGGGTTTTTTTGTTACTTCTTCTATGTATTTTTATTGTTTTTCTTCTTCTAAGTAAAATTACTACTAATACCTCACTGGTAAAAAAATTACATGCAATCAAGCACAAGCTGGTTTAAAAAATAGATTTATGCTAAAATCACATCTTTTAAAATAAGCAATTCATTGCTCTAATCACTTTTTCTTTCAGCTTTTCTACCCCTCAACATTAAAATAAGGAGGATTATTAAAGTGCATAAGCTTAGTCATTAGCAGGTTGTTAAGATGCTGAAGTGATTGACATCTGTCTTTTTTCCATATTAGCAGCTTAATCTGCTGGTATGGCCAATCAAAACAAAAATAGGTTGATTATTTGGTGAGTGCTTAGCTCGACCGGGTAATTTAACCTGCCTTTATAATCAGAATATACTGATATACTTTTAGAGATCACCCGATAGAAGCAAACAGTTCTGAAGGCTTTCAAATTATTGTGCCATTGGGTTTGAAGGAGGTATGTGAGCTGAAAGTCATGGTAAAAACCTGTCACTGTTTTGTTCCTAACCAATAACTGCAATTCATTGTGTATGTACCTATGTAAAACACCTTGAAAGAGGATGTGAAGTTTAGTTTTTTTCCATAAGTTTCCCAATTGCTCTCCTTCCGAGCAAAAGAAGGAAAAAAAGGCATTTAATTGAAGTTTAGTTTGCCTTCAGAGTGATTCCTTGGAGCTACCTTATTGTGCTTGTATTTTCAATTCCAACCAAAATGACCTTACATTTTGTAAACAAAGCCTTTGAAGAAGGAAAACAGTGTTTTCATGCTAGTTCACTGCCAGCTGTTCTGCCTTTCATCTTTTTTCTATTACAGAGCTTTTACAAAGGAAAAAACAACAGTAGACTATATATAATTAACAGTACACCTTGACCTGCATCTCATGGTTAAAATATTTAAATCAGCAGCATGTCAGATACAAGTGAACAATGCTACAGTAAATTAGGAGCAGCAAACCTTTTCAAAAAGACTGCAAAACCTTTTCACAAAAGTAGCAAGATAAAAACACTTGAGCCCTGAGTGCTCCTTAAACCAAAATATATGTAACACTCTGAAAATGCCTTTAAATGGAACTTAATTTACTAGTAGTAGTGAATTTTTTTTCCATTAGTGTTCCATGTTTCATCTAACTGCAAATGCATAGAAGGCATTGGTTGATTAAGCTTTAGGAAACTGTCAATATACTGCTGCACTGATATAAATTGAAGTGATGAGCACTGGGCTACATGCAGGCTGCATATAGTGTACATAGCTACCATTTTTTACTTAAGCCACTGAAACTATGACCTATGCATTGATGTATAATCTAAGCCACTCTCTCTCCCCAAAATTCTTTGGCTTAACCCTCAAAATAAAAAGCCCCAAGAAATGTTAATAGTCTTCTTCATATTTGAAGAACCTGAGTGTGCATATGTGGTAAATTCTTCATTTGTAGATACTTAAACTACGTACAGTTTAAAATACATAAATCAGAAAAAAACCCCAAAAAAAACGCCACGAAAATATTTGATTTGATTGCTGAATAATTATTGTCAACAAGATTCCAAAAATTTCACTTTTCCATCTGCAGCTGGTATTACAAGCAGATCACCAACAAATTCATATCAAGGTAGCATAAAAGTGATAAGTACAATCAATGATCCCTGCCTAGATAAATCCCTGACCTGGGAACAGCTTTGGACTGAAAGAGAGGGGGTTTGGATATTAGTAAGAAATTCTTTACTGTGAGGGTGGTGAGGCACTGGCACGGGTTGCCCAGAGAATTTGTGGATGCCCCACCCCTGGAAGTGTTTAAGGCCAGGCTGGATGTGGCTCTGAGCACACAAGAAGGGGTCTTCACCCATGGCAGGGGGTTTCGAACTAGATGATCTCTAAGGTCCCTTCCAAAACATACTTTGATTCTATGATTCTGATTTAAGCATCGAGTAAGTCCATTTAGATAAAAAAGTGAAAGGAAATTAAGTGAAGCCAACAGATATTAATCTGTATTTATAATGTGAGAGTAAAATTAATAAACCTCAAATTAATTAATTTTTGAAATGTATATGCTTGGACCCACAGATGCTTGGATCCAATGTTTTTTAACTAGTTCTACTGAATAAACTGCCACAGTGTGAAATATAAAATTGTGTGTCTTTCCCAACTAAATTCATGGAGGTAACTAAGCATTTCATGGCTAAAGATGTAATTTGTCATATTAATGAAATATTCCTTTTAAAAAAATCTATATATGGCCTATTCTGCTGTTGAATAATTTATAGGGACAGCAGCGCTCTTTGAAAAAGAATTCTCATTACCATTGTAAAGGAAAGGTAGTACATGATATTTCTGACCACATATCCTATTGTGATGCTAAGAGCACTTTACTGCATGATTGAAAGACTTTTACCCCTAACTAGAGTTATGTGACAGTAATAAAGTATTGCCCATTTAGGATAAAAAAATTACCTTCCTTTTCCTGCAGGTTTAGGTTTCTGGTCTATGTGTTCCATTCTTAGTCGCAGGTTCAGTCTGCCTATCCTTGGATACCGATGCAAGTACCAGTGAAAGGAAAATAGAATCAAAACTTAAACTGGAAAAGTCATCTTGAAGTCACCTGATCAACCTACTTCCAAAGCCAGTCAGACCAGTTCCTCTTTAATACTTGAAGATGTTCAAGAACAGGTTGATACAATTCTGAGCAACTTGGACTAGTGAAAGGTGTCCCTGCTCATGGTTGAGGTTGAAACTAGAAGACTTTTAAGATCCCTTCCAACTCAACCCAATCTATGACTTATGTTCTATGATTTGGAGTCTATGATTCTTTCAAAGCTGGATCTCATTTTGAAATTAGATGGTGTAGACTTGTCCAGTGAGCATTGAGCAAGAATTGAGGTTTTGCAAGCTGTGTAATCAATGGCAGAAGACACTTTGAAGACCAATATATCTTCCTCAAAATCTGAAGTGCTCTTTAGAGTTGTTTGTGGACATAAAAATGAGATATTTTTTGAAAGCTGTGACTTCCAGTTTTACCTTTTTACTTTCTTTCCTGTTTCAATGTTGTTGGAAGGCTACTAGAAAAGACACCACTTTTTTAGCATCTGATTCTAGTATCTTATATTTGAGGTTTATTTTAGAATAGGATAGTGCTGAACAATAAAGCTTAAAGACTGCATATGCCCTTCAAAGAAAAAATATATTTTATTGGAGTCAACATTATGAAAGCTATTATCAAGCAGTGTCTTTGGATTTTTTTTTTTATACAGAGCCTTGTGAAGCTGCTGTATTGGTCTTGACAAAAGAATGTCATCTTGCTGGACTAGTGAAATCCCTTCATATGGTTGATCTGGGAAAAAAAAGCAGCTTGTATAACTCGTGTATTTTTTTTTTTCAAATGCTTTATGGTTAGTTCAGCATTACTCTGTACTCTGTAGGGCTGATGTGGTTTAGGTTTTTTTTTTTAACCCAAATCATCTGAATCAGCTTCCAAATGTATATAAGAAAAGGGGTGTGGAGTACAAAAAGGAAATGTGTGAACAAGAAAAATCTGTCTACTTTGAACAGCCACTGCAGCTGTAAGGACACCTTCATGGTCAGTCAGGTTCAAAGTGTCTTTTTCTTCCAAATCACAAGTATCACTTACTGAAATAATACTAACTGTGCTTTGGCTTTTATGCAAATCATCTACTTATTGCTCATCACAGTTAATATAAGATGCTGCTTCTGAAAAAAATATGCACACTGTAATGCTAATTTCCAAGACAAGGTTTCAGTTTAAATTAATAATGTTCAGTTTTCTTGATCTTCAGCTGTACTGTTGCTTTTCAGTTGCTAATATTACAAATTCATTTGATTATGTTGGTCAGAACATCACTGGATGTAAATCACTGTACTACTGATGTGCTGGTGCTACCTAATGACCTACAAAATAGGAGCTCACAATATGGACTTCATGTTATTTGACACTGAGAAATAGTTTTGGGTTGACACCACAGTATTATATTGGAGGCACTTTAAGATTAGTTTCACAAATGCCTTTAGATTTAATACTTTGAAAGTCTTACGATATTATTTAGTCTTCCCTATTATGATAGCTGTTTTGTCCATTATTTCCAAATACTAGGTTTCAAGAAATATATAATCCTATCAGATTATTTATTTCATCTAAATCTAGGTTTAGATCTTGTCAGTACTTGAAAAGATTTAAATAGAAAGCCTGATGACGATGGAGATGCACACTTGAAGAAATTATGATTTCCTAATTTCCTAGTCTCATGGTAAGGTCACTTGGTAAGGTCACATGGTAAGGAGATTTTCTTCATTGGAAACATAAAAAAATCTAATTAATTTATTCTTTATCAATTTAATTTCATAAGATTTCAAGAGAAGTTGTCATTTTGTTAAAGGTACATTTGATGTCAGAATAGGTGATTATTTGTGGTCTCTTGATTCAGGATTCTCTCAGATTCAGAGTCCATTCTTCTAGATGGTCATGGATTTACTGCTCTCTTCTGTATTTTCTCACCCTGTGTGGATACAAGAATGCTGACTACCTTCCTTACAGAAGACAGAAAGTCTTCTTTTGAGCTCAAAGCTCAAGGTGGGATAAGGTGGGATAAAATCATAAGTACCACAAGGCAAATATATTTGGCACTTCCTATGTTCTCATGTGTTACACAGTCCTAAAATCCCAATTTTATGACTCAATAGTGTTCTCATGTCTACCACATGCCAGGCAATGTGTTTCTCTGACACTGAGCTAGAAGATGGACTAGAAATCCTCACAAAGTTGAGAATGTGGTGTGGGAATCTGCTTTCCACACAAACTGAAGATTCACCAGCACATCTCAGGAAAGACCTAACTCTCAGTTGAATAATCTATTTTACTGTTCTAAGGCCACTGTGTAATGTTTGCTAAGAAACAGAATAGTTTTCCTCTATTTTAATATTAGGAATATTAAAACCAAAAGAAAACACAAAATATTTTCATATTTTCTGCTTGGAATGTTGAATTCAGAGAAAAGTTATAATATTAGGAAAAGTATGAGCTGTTAGTGTTCAAACTGTATTAGATAAGTTTGTAACAGATTCCTTTATACAATGCAGAATAGCTCCATTGATCATATTTCAAATCAAAATTCACCTATAAACTGAAATGAAACATATTAGACTGATAATGAACTAAAAATATAAATTTCCCTATAGTTCTGAGAATGGGTCTGGGGAAATCTCAAGGAAATTTCCTTCTCTCGCCCTTGAGATCTTTTCTCCTGATAAAATGTCATTGAGTTTTCTGTTACTATGATAGGGCCTCGACAAGGAGTTGAGAGGTTTTCCTTCAGCTCAGCAGAGGGTTCCAGAATATACACAAGCTGGGGAGTTTCTGTCTTCATCACCCCCACAGTGCAATGGAGTGGTTAAATTCCCTGCTGCAAGCTAATTACACTTCTCTATGGCACAGAACACTTGTCTTCCCATAATTAATTATGAGTAAGAAAAAAAAATGCCCTTTTGTTGTTTTTAATGAATTAATCCTTCATGAAAATAATTTCTGTGACATAACAACAAAAGGACATTTGTTCACTGTTCTCATCGCCATGCACACCATAGTACATAAATGGCCTCATGTGGGGACTCTCTTTGTCTCCTCGGTCCAAGAACTTACTTTATTGCAGACATGGGAGTATTAATACCCTCAATTGCTGTACAGGCAGATAAGACTGTCTAGATCATTATA
The DNA here is from genome assembly GCF_023055355.1 of Agelaius tricolor. Taxonomy (NCBI): domain Eukaryota; kingdom Metazoa; phylum Chordata; class Aves; order Passeriformes; family Icteridae; genus Agelaius; species Agelaius tricolor. The sequence goes on from NW_027269269.1 coordinate 17,374,858, forward strand.
ACAAAAAACTACAGAGGAAAGAGTCCAGTGTTTTGATAGTAATTCTCTCTCTAAAATCAAAGGAACAGTTCCATTAAATGGATTTTTCTTCAGACATAAAAAGCCCACATTGCCCTACTTAATCTAGTCATTTGAAACACAGCTTAGATAAATCTATTTGACTAAATGAAGAAAGTCAATCTCTGTTTGATTGCTCATCCAAGGTGTAGGAAAGGAATCCATTATGTCACAAGATTGAGTAACTCAAGATGTGCTTTGTAAGATTAATGGATACTGTGTCAAATGTGTATTTAACTGGGTTGTGCTGAAGAGCCTGAATATAGCTATCTGGCATTTTGCTAAAGCTGACATAGGATGAAATTCTCTAATATTGTGCACAGTAGCTGCATTTCTTTAATTCTTCATGGAAGTTGACTGGATCATCAAAGCTTAGTAGATAAATGTTTACATTACCAGTGAGATTCCACAAGCTCTAGTATGCTTTCTGTCAGGTAAAATCACAGAATCATGGAATGATTTGGTTTAAAAGGGACCTTAAAGATCATCTTCTTCCCCATGGCAGGGACACCTTCCACTAGACCAGGCTGCTCAGTGCCACATCCAACCTGGCCTTGAACACTGCCAGGGATGGGACATCCACAGCTGTTTTGGGCAACTTGTGCCAGTGCCTCAACACCTTCACAGAAAAGAATTTCTTAATATCTTATTTTAATCTATCTTCCTTTGATTTAAAACCCCTTGTATTATCACTGAACTGATTTTAATTTAAGAGCGGGTGTTATATTACCTACAGAAGATCAAAACCACAGGTGGATTTCCTGCTGCAGCTGCCTGCAGATACTGTTTCATCACTTGATCTGGGCGTGGACACCACAACACCAGAGACCATGGGAGAATCTGAAAGAATAATCACCCTAGAGTTCTTCAGTAAAATCACATCTGTTGCTACAACAGATATAGCAGGCATTGCAAAACTTGTTTGTATTCATAATGCTGATTTTTATGACAAGATGTTGGCTCACATGGCATTTATCTCACCCTATGACATTTTCTTCTGCATTCTTATTCATCTTCTCTTGAGTAATGTATATAATTTATTGCATTTTAATTTCCTTAGACTTAAGTTTATAAGAAAAAGTGGTATGAAGTAGCTTAAATTGTTGAAAATTTTATAGTATATTTTGGATGAAAATACAGAACTCATGCTACCAGTAATAATATTATATTTAAAATCATGTATAAGAAGTTCACACATTTTCTCTTCATTTCTTCCATAATTTTCAACAGCTGTCCTTTACCCTTTGAGATAATTAATTAAATATTTTTCATAGGCACTGAGACCATTATATCCCCCTTTCACTTGTAATAAATGAAATATATTGAAGATCTAATAAACTCTTCCATGACAGGAGCTTTCCAATATATCTTTAGATATCTATTTTAAGGCAGCTGCCCAGATTCACCCATTACTCAGTTGGAAGAAATAACACAACCTATCCCATCAGTCGAAGGCTTAGGCTAAGATGAGATGAAGCGGTTTCTCCAAGAATCATTTTTTTTTGTATACAAACTCTGCAGGAGGGCAGGATTATAACTTATTTTATGTCACTCACAAAATGTTAAGAAATTTAATATTTTCCATTCCACAAATAATAACCAAAAGTCTTACCCTCTTTCTGCAGTAATCTTACAAACAGCTGGCAGAACACACAGGGTTCTGTAGGAAATGCAGGACTAGTGCTTGGAATTGGGTTTAGTTAGAAGCTTTTTAAATAATTCCAACAGCTAATCCAGAACACATGTCTCTATATGTTGAAGTTGTCCCTCTTAATTGCATAGGGGGTGGGACTAGATGGCCTTTGAAGGTGACTTCCAACCCAAACTTTTCTGGGACTCTAACATTTCAGATTCAGAAAAATGGTGTAATTACAGTTAGTTTAATTCCTATATTATGCTTTGCATCCAGTCAATTTAATGATTTTGTTTTACCACTCCTCTTTCAACATCATTTGCTGTTACTTATCCTGGTTTATATATTCATTCTATTAATTCACCAGAAATCAATTATTGTGTTCTGGAATACTCATTGCCTTATAGGAAAGTCCATCATCAACAGATTATTTTATCTTACTCTTTGCAATCTAAGGGTTATGTGTATTAGCATAGGATGGAAAGCACTGCTAAAGCATCTTCCTGCAGAGATGTGCTATTTCCTTCCACTTACTGTCGAAGGGCTGAAAAAACAGCAAGTATAAATTCATTTATGTGTGGCTATTTGGGGCGGAGGTTAAGCCCAGGGAAGAGCATTATTTATTAAGCCACTACAAAGACCAGTGACCTCAGCACTTCTGACTCCAAGAAGTCCTTCCTCTGCAGGCTGCAACCACTCAGCAGCTCCCTAGCACAGGGCATACAATAGTGAATTCTGAAAAAGATGAGAGTGGCAGTCATCAATAAATTATGGTACAACACTGTGATGGACCTGAGGATATTAGAGATCCTTTATAACATTAGTGGTTTTGTAATTCTATGATTCCATGGAAGGCTCTGCTATTGACCTCCAATGCAGGAGAAATGAAAGCCCACAGAAGCTGTTGTGCATGTTTCTCTACCCATCCTGCTGATGCATATTTGTAAGACTCCATCAGCATAATTAACAGATGTTCCTGCCTTTACTTGGATAGAAATATTAGTACTATTTGGAAGAAATCAAGGAATTATTAAGAAAGTCGAATATGAAAGTAAACCAAAGTAGAAGTTTAAGGATGGAATGAGACATAGTACTAAAGTGCAGCTGAAGTTTAGTTTAGCACAACTGTCACTACACCTCCCATCAGCTCACTGTGTACAAGCTCCACATGGTCTTGCCATGGCACAAGTTGCCAGACATGTCAAACATTTCAACAAGGAGGATGTTTGGTCTGGCAAAAGATGGGCAGAACCTACTTTCTAGTAAGGTTTTGAAGGAGGTTAAAGCTGAAAGAGAGCTAAGATTGGGGCAAAAGCTTGTTTCTTTGGATCTGAGATTAAACCCCAAGACTAAATCCAGTGGAAATAGAGTAAAGGAAGAATATAAGCAACAGAGGTCAAGAGCTGTGCCTGGATGGAAACAAATATCATATAAGAAAGGGCTGAAGCTGAAAAGAGTTTATATATTTTAAGCAAGATTGGAATACAAGAATGAAATGTGGAAAAGTGTCAAGGAGAAGTTAGTACAAATACTCTTTTTTTACACTCAGCAAATATCTGAAAAACATTGCAAATAATGTAACAAAGACAAATTCTTCATAACTGCAATGGAAAAGCATTAGTCCTTCCATAAATGCAGTAATTTTCAAAATGAGATTTTATTCTCCTCTTATTGTTTTAAACAAACTCATTAAATACTGCCCCACAGTAATGGAAAATGCTGTTGCATTTTAAATGAATCCTGTTATCACACATTTTGGTAGGAAGTAAGGACATAACATTTCCCTCTTTGAAGTCAGACAGATTTTTCTTTGACCATCTACTTGAGTGGGAACAAGCTGAGGCACAATTATCAATATTTTTGAGTGTGGGCTCTAATTTAATCCAAACATGGGCAGCCCAGTTTGTCTGCACAGCTTGAGATGCCTTTGGCTTAATTTTCATAATCAAAGCATATTCACGGCATTCCTGTACAAAGCAAAGATGACCTCTTCCTAGCTGGGTGGTCATTTTATTAAAACATTGAGTTTATAAGTTCTTCTGAACACATTTCTGGCTGTCTGGAACTTGGAAAAAGCATCTATTCATTCCTTATAGCTAAAAGGAATTTACTGTTAGTTTTCAAGGGAAACCTGCATGTTCTTGGATTCTTAGGATCAGAGGTTTTGTCTTTCCATTTCTATATTCCCAAAGAAAATAATGCATGTGTTCTCTGTTTTGTCAGCATAAGATTTATAATGCCTTTAACTATTAATTTCCTTGCCATAAAGTGCATAGGTTTTGTAAATTATGTGAGAGTGACAATGCTGTAGTTTCCTTGGCAACCTTAACTGGTTTTCAAAACAGTGTGTTTCATGTTTGGAATAAGCATTGATTTGTAGGATCTCACAGGAAAAAAAAAAGAAAAGAAAAATGAAAAGAAAGAAGGAAAGAAAGAGAAAGAAACCTCTTGAGGGAAAAAACTGGCAACTGAAACGATTGCAAATCAACCTTCCGCCACTTAGTCATCTCTATGATATGAACATTAAAGTGCTAAAACTTAAAGAAAAATGCATCTGAAGCTGTCAATTTTTTTTAATTTTTTTTCTCTGCCTGAAGTCCAGAAAAGCTACAGTTTTAGCTTATTCTTCCTAAACTTGTCTTACTTTGAATTTGAAAATTTGCTAATGTTTAGACACTAATGAGATGCTTACTAGGAACCTTTCTACTGGTTTTGATGGTGTTTTTTCCCCCATTTTTATAATTAAGCACACTAAATACCTCTGCATTGCAAAAGGGGAAGTTAGGCATGGTGAGGCATAAGATCAGACCCTAAACTAAATATGTTAATTGTTGAAACATTTTCTATGAGCTGATTGGAAAAGAGATGTTGTGTTAATCAATATGGATCTTTATCCTTGAGAGAAAGAAGATGATTGTTTCTTTTTATGGGGAGGGTGCCTGTGAAAAGTTTATTTCTTTTAACCAAATTTTAGATTATCCCCAGGCAAAACTTCAACAACTGGAAAAATATTATGTATTCTGTGTTTGGCATTTTCATACAACTCTGTGGTGTTTTCTGCATCTTTCTGTTTTTATGGTATGGTAACAAGGTACTGGTTATGTAATAGAGAAGAACATAATGGAAATAATATCATTCCAATAGCATGAAGGGGGCAAGCATGGTGAAATCATTCCATTCTCTCTTGCTTTCTGTTCAACATTAGCCAGGACCCTGTAAAAATGCTCAGTGAAAGAAGGTGTTTGCATTAGTCTAAAACCTGATTCTCATTTAAAGTAGATATTCAGTTATGAGGATCGAGCAACAGGAACATAGAAAGCTGTAATGCTGCTGTTTGTGGAAAAACTGCAGATGTCATCATTTGCTCCCACAGTCCTTGGACTGTGTAGTTATGAGCAGAAAACAGAATCAAAACTGGGTGAAGGGTTGTGATTTGTAGGGAGCTTGGACACATGAGCTGAAGTTGTATGAGATAACTCATAGGAGATATGTGGTTGAAATCCCTATATAGACAATATAAAGGCATAGCAAAAAGAAACAACCACAGAATTTGTACCCTATTTGGTATTCTAGCCCATGTAATTCTTTAAATTGAGCATCAAGATTCTGCTAACAAAGATCACGGAAATGTAGAATATTCTGAGGTGGAAGAGACCTAACAGAATCGAGTCCAACTCCTGGCCTTGCACTGAACAACTCTCATACAATGTGCCTGAGAGCATTGTCCAAGGGCTTATTAAACTCTGCCAGGCTTGGTGCTATGACCACTTCCCTGAGGAGCCTGTTCCAGTCCCAACCACCCTCTGGGTGAAGAATCTTTTTCCCAATATCCAACCTAAACCCCCACTGACACAGTTTCTAGCCATTCCCTCAGGTCCTGTCACTGATTGCCACAGTGAGAGATCAATGTGTGCCCCTCCTCTTCCCCTCCTGAGAAAGCTGCAGGCTGCAATGAGGTCTCCTCTTAGTCTCCTCGTCTCTAGGCTGAAGAGACTAAATGACTTCAGCTCTGCCTCATAAATCTTCCCCTCCAGAGCCTTCACTATCTTCTTAGCTCTCCAGTGAGTGCTCTCTAGTAGCTTAATGTCTTATATTGTGATGCCCAAAACGGCACACTGTAAGATATTACTTCTTACTGATAGCAAATGTGGAACTCTTCCATAATAGACCCCTGAGAGAGAATCTCTCTCAATGTGATTCACACATTTTAATATGAAAGGGACAGAAGAGTTTGGATTTAGAAGAGAGCTCCTGTAGCAGGGATGGTCTCTCTTTTCTAGAGCTAAGATATCTTTTACTAAATCTTCTGCCTTGTAGTAATACCTTATGTATCATTTGTGTAAGGAGAATGTAGCTCCATCTTCTAAAGTTTGTTTTGGATATAATTTACTTCTGCCAGCTTAGTTTTCTGACAGCTTGATGCATAGCCTCGTGAATATCATTGCATTGATACAACCTGAAAGAACTTTCTCCAACATTTGACTCAGGGCATTAGGAATCCATCACTGCTCCCAAGCAGAGGGCAAATACTGATGACCAAAGAACACAGACTATTTGGCAGATTGGTACTCAAGCTTGAATGGTAGGGAATGGTATCAGTAAGCTGTGCATGTGCATGAATTCTTCACACTTAAAAAACCAAAAAAAGTTGAAAATTTGCCTCAACTTGGAGCAACACTACTTAGATTCCTTATTAGGGTTGGTTTTATGGATGCTTTTCTTAAGTATCTGAAAGATTACGTCCATTTATAAGCGAGTAACCACTTGTTCTTGTCCTGTGGCATTAATCTCTCCTTGCTTTTCTGCATTTAACCATTTAAAGGATGTATCTTTACACAAGTACTTCTCCAACAATCTACTCCGGTTGGGGGCATCCTTCCATGAGCTATATAGTTATATTTCCACCGAATTCCACAACAAATATTCATATGTTGTCTTCACATTCACCCACATCAATGTAAGTACATGTGCAGAGATCTCAGAGATTGACTATCATGTACACTAGGAGTCCTTTACACTATGAGAAAAATCTAAGTAGATAGTAAAGTCATCTGTATTACTTCTCCATCCACCTCTAGGCCTACACTCTGACACCTAAGTGTATAAGCCTGGCTTTTATATTAAGAGTCTTTTGGAGCTCTTGAGCCTCTGCGCCCTTCCCAAATTTTAAAAATACCTATAGACGATCTAAAATTAAAAATCAAAATATTCTGACAAGCCCGGTAACTCTGGGTAACTCATTACATTCTATAATGTATTTGCTCCTCATTGTGTTTTCTTTGTATAACATAAAATACAGGAATACATGCATAGTTTTTACACTTATTCTCACAAGAATTGTGTTCTCCAGCTTTCTACCAGAAAATAAGTGAAAGCTTAAGAGAAAATATGCTTAAAAGAAATAAAAGCATAAAGTTTACATTTCTTTTTTCTGTAGTAAATTCATAATTGTTTGATGGAAAAAAGGGAAATAAAAATGAAAAAGGTCTCAGGCAATTAAGAAAATTGTAGCACTTACTGCCTATGTCCTCAGAAACAAGGAAATAATACAATTGTGCTTTTCAAAGCATTCCAGCACTTTTGAATAATTACATTCCCAATTATATGTAATAAACAGGTAGTGGAATAGACCAGCATGGAGCTTGAGAGTCTGAGTCCTTGTACAGCACAAAAATGCTCATAAAAAGACCTTTTAGAAGCAGAGGAAAGACAATTAAGTATGGCATCAGTGATGTTACAGTTTTAGCATATGTTCAACACCATTGGTTTGAAGGGAGGAGTTAAATCACCAGAGGGCTGCAATGGCTCTGATATGATCAAACACAAATTTTTCTGCTCTATAAGTCCAATTATCTTGTCGGTAAAAGAAAAAGATTGTATAAGGTCATAACATCCAAATCTGTGTCTCTTTCCACTGAAGTTACTGATAGAGAGTATTACCCCCATATGAATGGTAAGGTCTAATTTTTTGGCTGCTTATGGCCCCTAAGCATGAGCATAAATGCCAAATCCAGGTGCCAAGGCAGCAGAGTCAGACAAAGAGTTTGGCAGTTCCATTCAAGTACCTGACTGAATGCTGGGGAGATCCCTCTGGTTATACAGGCTTTTTTGGTGAGCTAATAAACTAATATCATTGGTGTCCCTCCATAGTGCTGTCTGTGAGGAAATGATTAACGCTGACCTGCTGGCTCTCAGTGTCTTCCCTTTGCAGCATATAGTGCTGGAAATCATTAGGGACTGAGTTGTTAAGACATGTTTTATGGAGCTAGCACAATACCTAGAGAATACTCTCAGCTGTGCTCCTGCTGTTTGACAGCAATGGTGCTGCATAATGCAGTAGGGAGTCAGGATTTTCAAAGGTATAAAACTTGGTCTGCAATTTAAAAATGTTTAGCTTTGCACTAAATTGCATTTTTCTTGGGTTTCTGGTTAATTGTTGAGGCTATAGTGCACTTGAATCTCTCTTGCTTACCTTTAATTATTTTACTTGTTTTTTATGGGTAAGAGGTAAGCAAGACTGGTTTTGTTTATTGCAAGCTTGGGAAAAAATAATAGCATAGGAGATAAGAGGGGTATAGTTTAAAGATACTTTTGTGTGCCCCTCCAAGGTGTGATGGTTATGTTCCCCTGGTTGAAATAGCTTCTGGGTTCCCAGAAAATTCACTTGGTTGCAAAGGCTGCAGCAAGGGACTGGAGCATCAGCTTACACTGATCCTTTGTTGTGTCTTTTTTGCTCACCCACACAGTGAAACCCACTTGTCCTCTGCTCAATATCTGCTCTTAGAGAAAGGAGTGGAGGATCCATGCTCATACCTTTGTAGCAAAACAACTGTTTTCTAATCTGGTGATTCACTTAAGAGATATGGAAAGCTCATTATTTCATTCTATCAGCATCTATTCTGAGAAAATATTCTTAAATAGCTATTAGTGCTTTGCTGGTTCATGTTGATTGCTTGGAAGCAAACACAGGTAAATGAGCCTGTGGTCCTCCTGCTTTTTTTTGGAAAATATTTACTGAGCCAGAGGAAAAAAGAAAGTGCAGTGTCATGGATGAACTTTTAAGATACTCATGTCAAAGGAGGGCTCAGTCTTTTGTTCCTTCTTTCTCTCTTCACATTTCTTCATTTGTGTATCCTAGTGCAGGTGCAGCTAGCAATTCCCAAGGGCCTGACTACTTTGTTTATGGTGTACCAATTCTGGGAGCACAGATATTGAGTTGCAGTTGTTAAAACATCACTTCCATATCCCTGAATATTATTTTCATAGAACATGAGAATGTTGATAGGATGAGCAACTTGGACTATTCCAGAGCATATATGCAGATTAGATTAATGCTCTAGAGGACTATTGACATTTGCTTTTATGTTAAAAGCCTCTTTTTAAACTAATTACAAAGCAATAACAACAGAAATTTAAATTTCTGTTCAATTTTTAAAAAAAAAAAGAATGCCAAAAAACCCCACCTAAAACAAACAAACAAAAAAAAATCAAAAAGCCCCAACAAAATCAAGGAAAGCTTCTGAATGATATTTGAGGCCCACTATTCAGCTAATAATATAAATCCAGGCAACATTAGGGGCTATAGTCTCCTTTCTGGCACAGAACTTGAATCTCTGTGAAGAAAAGAAATGTCATGAAGAAGGTTTAATCACTTGATTCACAGAGTGCATGTGTCAATATATATGTCTACTGCCTATTTCACTCTTCTGAAGTCATGAGAGACATGAGAGCAAAATAATTTATAATTCCTGATCCTTCCTGAGGCACAGCTTGCTGAGAAAAGACCATTAGCAATTTTCAAGAAAGGAAGTAATTGCATTTGTGAATATCATCGTCTTCAAATGAGATTTTTAAAAAGTATCATATTTTGTGTTTACAATCTCTCATTATGTATTCTATATCTCTTTCTTCTGTATTTGTTTGTCTTCTGAGTTCAGTGATAGGATCATAATTATACTTGGCAAAACAAGTAATACTCATTATGGTAATTTTTTTTAAACTTATTTTGTGTGCCTTTGGTTCAGGTTTTAAAAACTGTCAGATGTAATTCTCTTCAAATACCATTTTCACCATTTCTCTTCTTTTTCTCCATTACTAGGAATAATAATATAAAAATCGATTTGACATTTCTTATCAATTAATCTGTTAGCTTTTTATATGTTCTTTAATTTCACATTTATATTTATTCATTTTTTTAAATATTCTTCTGTCATAAATACATTTTTCCTATGACATTGCCATGGAATGATATAGAAACAAATTAAACAAGACAAAACTTTTCTAAAATGTGGGAGGTTTATTGAAAGCTTTTCTTTTATATGCGCCACAAGAAGCCTGCAAGTTTCTGCACTCCTTCAAAAGAAGTTTTTCTCAGCTAAAATCAGTCGACCTGATGAAACTTGGGTTTTCAATGACATTGTATCAACGTATCAATACTGTGTGATCGCTAATTGAAGCTGTTCTCCCAGGTCATTCAGAGAAGTGTTCACCAAAGGAGATTTTGTGGTATCTAGCAATAAATGAATTTACAAAGAAGTTTCTCTCTTAATGAGCTCCAAGCCTCTATGCAAATTTCTATTTCAGAAAAGTTATAGGAACTTCATAACTCTAGAACATTTTTGCTTATGTCAAATTTCTTTCAGAATAGCCAATCGGTTAAACCTCCTTTTTTTCCCTTAGGAAATGCATGAAACATACCCCCTCCACAAACACACAATCACAAAGTGATTACAGAAGCTTTCTTTTCTGTAGAAAACCAGGGTAAAAAACATAATAGGAGAAAAAGTGTAAGTAGCAATTATATGTAATGAATAGAAAAGCAAAGAACTTGGTAGTAATAAGTAGAACTCAAAAGTTAGGAAATGCAGGTCATTGAAATTGTAATCAAGAGTCAAGTATTCCTTCAGAATTTGAATTAAATTCTGAATTGTTGATTTTTATTCTAAAGCAAATTAAATAGACTTGATAAAATATCATGCTCACCAGCGGCACAACTTTTGTAGACCATAAGACTGGAGATTTAAAATTTTAATGATGCTATAATATATTTGTAATATTTTTTTGGTCACATTATTACCCTTTTGAGTAGAAAAAACTGATATTGTTCATTTCATTTTCGGATTTCAATAGATTTACATGCCACAATTTTAATCTCATGTATATTTAGCAGAAGGTAATTTATAAGTCTGCAAAGGAGACTTTTTCAATAAGTTGATTTCTAGGCCCTCTCTAGCCCTCCATCCTCTCTGACTTGAGAGAGAGATGTAAATGAAGAAGAAAAGATTGACACACAGAGCAACACAAAACTTAAACCAGTGCAGCATGGAGGCATGTTATAATTTGAATGTCAAATTTGGTTGGTGAATAAAGAATGTCATGCCATTTCCTGATCCCACTACAAAATTCCATGTTTTGACAGGAGAGAATGCCTTGGACTGAATATGTGCTGGGATTTACTGCAAGATACAAAGCCTTGCAACTTAGTTTCGTGGTTCAAATCCAACTGAGGATGAAGGAGTGAAATTTGATTAAAATCCAGTGATTCTTTAGAGAAAAAAAAAAGAATTTGGCATATGCAAATCAGGCTTTAGAGGATGAGTATTCAAACTGCAATACATTTACATAATTTTCATTGATGCCCATCTCTACTTGTGGTTTTAACAAACAGGCTTCATTAACAACAAAAATTCTGATCCCTAATGGCAGCAGGAATGAGGTTTGAACTCAGAAAAAAGCAAGATACAGCTCAAAATGATTCTGCATGGTAAACATCTCTGAGAATATTGAAATATCTTGAGTATCAAAAAATTGGCTGAGACGCTTATGAAAGATGGCTGGAATCTCAAGGTGATTTGGATCTTCCATACCTGATCTTTTGCCTAAAAATGAAAAATGAGAAATTGTGCAAAATTTCCCTCTGATGGCTTCAGATGTGTAAATTGGCAGCTTGTCTCACATGGTCTACCTGTATAACAATTTAAAATTTGATCTCACACTTCTTCAGATATTGGGCCTGATTGCACATCCAAATTCATAAATTTCAAGTAAAATCCTGAAATTATCATCCATAAAGCAAGTGCTATTCCCTGGAAGTTAGACACATTTCAGTGCTGTACTAGATGGGGCTGACCCAACTGAGGATTGGGTCTCAGATTAAAGTGAAAAAGCTTTGTGACCAATTCTTATGGTTCTTGAGTTTTGTGATATTCCTCTCTTCTTTTCGTTGGAACCATGGAAGGTGGACTCTAAGTATTGATCAGCTCAAGATTAGTTTTCAAATGCAGAATTAGCCTTATTACAGAAAAGGGATGGAATGGGGAGGCAATTGAAACCTGAATCTATACCAAAAAAGCACTCTTTGTCTTCTCAATTTTTTAAATCATCTCCAAGGAAACAAGGATACAATGTTTGGTGTAATTTTGCATGTTTAGGAAGTAACAAATGTTGCAAAAATATGTAAATATACAATTTACTGGAAAAGTTAGCGTAATGATCATAATTGTCTGTAATTACGCACAATACTATGAGTAAGTTACAGGGTGCCATGAAGAACAGTGGCTTCCCTGGGGGCTGGGATTTTGGGAAGAATGGAGCCTCACAGTCAGCACTTGTCACACCAGACTGTCCCAACACAGTCAGCAGGAGGGCAGCAACAGGCAACAGGACATGGGGATGGGTACAGGACAAGGACAGGGCAGGGAATCCACCTGTAGGTAGTTTACTTCTGCCTTCAAGTAGTGTCTTCCCTGTTTATACCACAGTTCATTGCTTTCCTCCCTGCATTCTTGAATGTCAACACACATCTAGACTTTTCAACTGGATTCAACAATTTTCTTTAAATGATGATTCAGTCCTCCCTAATATTGGCAGCCTCTTCCAGTTTTTCCAGCCAAAAGTTTGGATGACCACTTATCTACTTCTTATCTCTATGTTATTGCCAGATTAAGTGGAGCCAGTCTCAGACTGATGATAGGAGAATACAAATAAGAGCTCTTTTCCTCTCCAATTCATCTCTTTTAAAATAAGATATTGCAGTCTCTTCATTAGTCAACTCTTTATGAGCCTACTATTTTTATATCAATGTTCACCATCCTTTCCTTGAGCAGTAATTTCCAATGCAAAACTGCATCTAGTCTTTCGTGTGGTTTTATAGTGATTTTTTTGGTTTAGATTGTTTTTTGGTTTTTTGGTACATCTGCATGTACTAAATCCACTGCTTCACATAATCTAAAATATCAGTCTTTAAAAGGTATTAGATTAGAGTAGCACCTTTGATAAAACCACATGGATCATTTATTAATTTGCCTTTGTCTCTGTGTCCTCAGTTATTCTTTTTTTCAAGAATGCTTATAATAAATTGCAAAGCATTTAAGTCAAATTTAGAGTCCCGTAATTGCAGAGATCCCCTTTATTTTCCCTTTTCATGTAGCCCATTATGTTTGCTATTCTTCAGGCAGGGTATTACTCCCTGAATTTACACATTCATTAAAAATCCCTCCTACTGCTCTTCTGTTAGTTATGCATAATTATTATGACGCCATCCTCTTGTGCCTCAGATTAGTTTATGCTTTAGGTTCACTCAGCTTTGTCTTTTAAGAAAATATCCTCTGAATTTTGCGTCCAGCACTGCACTTAGAGAGGAGGAAAACTAAGGAGGGAGCCACATTATTGAGCAGGGCAAGAGCACCTTTGCCAACACACTTGCCATGCTGGTGAGCATGGACTAAATTAGGAACAAAGGAGGGAGATGATGAACAGCCAAGTTAAGAAATGATGGTCGGTGTCAGGTAGCATTGTACTGGAGTGCAGATGGCAGTTTAAAGGGGATGATCCTTCCTCTCTACTCAGCCCCAGTGAGACACGTCTGGAGAAAGGCCAGCCAAGGACCTGAAGAGTGTTAAAGGACTGACTGTAGTACCTGACATACGTGGAGAGGCTGAGAAGGTTGGGGCTGCTCAGCCCAGAGAAAAAATATTGAGAAGATCTTATCAATGTATATAAACACCTAATGGAGGGAGCGACAAAGACAAAACCAGGCTCTTCTCAGTGGTGTCCTGTGCCAGGGCAAGAATCAATGGGGACAAAATTAAACACAGGAAACTCTTACCAAATATAAGAAAAAGTCTTTTATTATGAGAGTGGCAAAACACTGAAAAAAAGTCCTTGAGAGGTTATGAATGTTTCACTCCTACAGATATTCAAAACCCTACTGCACCCAGTCCTGAGCAACCTGCTCTAGCTGGCCCTTTGCACACTGGGTTGGATTAGAGATAATATTCAATTTATACTGTTCTAAAACAAAATTCTGTTATCTGTTATTAAATTGATTATAAAATTGGGAAAATTTTGATAAGTCTTTTTCTGCCTGAAAAGGCACAAAAGCCCTCATAAACATTTAAGGCTATAGCAAAATGTCACATAAACCACAGGACTATTTTATAGGTAAGTCACCATAAAATTGGCCACAAATTTGCAAATGTCAACTGTAATTGCTAATTTGCAAGACACATCCAATTAAACAAAACTTTAGTTTGCTCAGAAAAACTGTAAATAGCCAATAATACTATAAATGTTATTTGAAAATCCACAATTGTAAACAAAGCCTATTGGAATTAAAAAACTAGTGGATATTCTTCTAGCTGTTTTATTTACTTTTATTTTATTTTATTTTACTTTTTCCATGTTTAAACACAAGGCTCCAGTGGGAACATGGCATTTCTATAACAAAAGACAAACAGAAAAATGGCTTCTGATCTTTTCTGAGATGCATCTAAGCTTGTGTAACATGGCTGTCATGTTCAGTGCATAACATGAGTGGTGCAAAGCTGTGAGAAAAATCTCAGTCCTGCTCCAAATGTTTCAGCCCCCTTTAAGTAAACAGCCAGGGCTCTGGCTGTTTGAATTAGCTTTGAATTAACAGCTGAGTGGTCTTTAGTTGCTGAAGCAGAAATCTCCAGACCGTAGTCAAGGCAATGCAGTTTTGTGCACTGGCTTTAAAAATATCCACTCCCTGAACTTCTGTAAGGCTGTATCAAGTACTGCCTTTACCCTCTAAGATCATTCAAATTGGATAAGAATATCTTTGTCTTCACATTCACAACCTCTGTCTCTGGTCCGTCTTCGAGTTGAAAATCCAGTTTTGAGCAGCTGTGGCTGGATCCACAAATAAGATTTTTGTGAGAAAGTTTTGCATATCTTACATTTCAGAAGAGTAAGTCCCTAAGCTCCTAAGAATGATGTCTGAGTTTCCCTTGAACTCAGAATCCTGTAAAGCTCACAGACATTTCTGTTTCCTAGTCTTCATGTTGAGAATGTCATACCTCATGCCCAAATCATAGAATCACAGAATCATAGAGTGGTTTGAGCTGGAAGGGACCTTAAAGATCATTTATTTCCAATGCCCCATGATCAGGGAAATCTCCCACTAGAGCAGGGTGCTCAAAGTTCTGACAACTTCATAAAATGCTAGCAGGAGTAATTAAATATTGCCTGAATTTCTTGCCTGGTCTATCAATAAAGGCTATTGAATTAATGATAATGAAGATTGTGTAAATCTTTAGGAATTCTTTACAGGTAAAAGTAATATGACCTCTTTAAATAAGGTCATATTAATGTTTGAAGCCTCCTTGATGTGTTTGTGTAATTTTTATTAGTGAGGGGAATAATGTACTTACATTTAGTAGAGAAAAGTTTCTTGTTACCTTCATCATAGTATAAATAACCTGACATATTCAGCTCCCTTTCTGAAGAGCTCTGGCTTGCAGCACTTTCAGTAGATAAAAAACATAGTCATACCAAGGGAATATCAAAGAAAGTACATCTTATCACTCTGAAACACAAGGAACTCATCTATAGTTGAAAAAATAATTAATTTCTACATATGTCTCATTATTACCACTTTCTGAAAATCCTTTTTCCTGGAAGAATTATGTCCATAGTTCTAAAGCACTACAGATTTAAAGAACCAGGGTTAGAGGCCAAAGGTGCAGAGCTTTTAGGATCTGGAAAGGGGAAAGAGAAATCATTAAATTTGAAACAGAATCCAAAGCACTTTAAAGCATTTTCTAGAAAAATGCTTAAGACTTTTGAAATAAGCATCTTTGTGACTAGGAAGACAATTTTACAGATGCAAAAACATTGCTAAGATTTTGAATAACCACTTCAGGTTCTTGACTCCCAGTCTTGTGCTAATTCATACTGACTGTTTAGGGAATATTTTATCCAGGTATCCATACCTTGCTCAAAGAGAAAAAAACAGCACAACTATTCCATCTGTGTTGATCTACAAAAACCTTCTAGACTTGAAAGAAATTTCAATCTCTTTAGGCATATGTGAGAAATGAAAGATCCTGGTGATCCAACATTGCTCTCAGCAATGGGAAAGCCAATTAAAATAACTGGAATGCAGTATGTAACTCTGCCCTCAGTATGTAACTTTAATGTGACACTGAGTATGTATATTCAGAAAGAGGCTGACAGTAAAATCTACAATAGTGATGTTTTTTAATCACATTTTATCTTTTTCCTTCTGGCAGCAATGGGAAATTCCTTAAACTTTTCCTCATGGGCACTCTTCTTCACTTATGCATGACTGAACAAACATAGTTTTAGAACAGTCTGGGAATACAGAGCTAGGCTAGTTTAATATTAGTGGATCAGAAAGAAAAGAGAGGATTTTGTGCCCTGATGTAGGATAGGTCTGCAAGAGTAGGGTTTCTGGATTCCACCCCAGAGAAAAACACTATAGAGATTGTGGTAAAGAGAGTGCTCCTTCCTATGGGACTCAAAGGAAAAGGCAAAATGACCATCATCCCTTTTCCAACAAAGGGTGCCTATATCATACTGTGAAACAAACATCCTACAAAGTAAAAATATTTCCTTCTCGGAGATACAAAAAATAACCCTTTCAGAATTTCTTATTCTTCTTTTCATTCAATGTTTGTTTAAGTGAAGATATTTTGGGATTTCAGGTCAAACATTTAGCTAGATGAGCTTGACTTAAACCTGAAAAACCAATAAAAAGCAATATCCTTCTCTCTCTCAGCAAGAGAAAAAACTCTTACTAAATCTCAACATTGTTAAGAGTAATTTTGGAGAGGCTCTTTAGTGATCACTGCTGGTTTGAGACAGGCTGTCAGGATCTCCCCAGTTATTCAGGGCTATAGGCCTGGAGGTAACGTTCTCCCCCAGGTTTGCTCACAAGGCAGTGCTACCACTCTGCAGTGTTTTTATCCAAAAAGAACCACCTCTTCTCCCTAGGAGTCTTTTTCAAGCTTTGGAATAGGTCATATGATTCTCACCAGTTGTGTTTCATGTTTGATTTGCAGTGACTGAAGGACTAATACTGTGAACAGACCAGCAAGCATGCAAACTCCAAGGGTCAGCCTTTTATCCTACAGGGATTGGCAGGAGTTTTGCATTTCCTATAGGTGACATGAGTACAGCTGTATTCTGGGATAACTCCAAAATATGATACTCGAAGGAGAGTAGGAGCCAGCTGAAATCCCAGTTGAGTTTTTTGATAACTTGTTCTGTCTCCTTTATCTTAAATCCTGTTTAACTAGCAGCAGCTGCCACTGACATTTCCACTAGGATGGTACAGATGGAGCAGTGACTCAGATCACTGGCACTGCAGAGTTATGAACAGCTAAAACTGTTGCTGATGAAGATCATCAACAGGGCTGTAAGAGCGGCTCATGTGTGATTGAGGCTTGCAATATGCGGAATTCAGATTTTCCGCTTGTATTGTTTTCACGAAAGAAATTGCGTCTATCTGCCTACATGAACAAATTCTTAGTCATCACATTTTGTAATTGTAACTTTCTCTCCTTTCTGTTTGTTAAGAAATAGTTAAAAAGCAAAAATTACATGAAATAAGAAGTTATTACTTTTAATGTCAGCATTTAATCTGGGATAAAAAGAATTCTTTATTGCTTGATGTTCTTGTAGCCTGAAAATGGTTGGGGTGGGGAGAAGAAAAACAAGGTAAATCTGTTAGCTGAGGTTTCCTGTCATTTGGGTCACATCACTGCTTATCATCCCTCATTTTCCCTGGGGAAACAGAGAGTAAACAAGAAGATAGCTGCACTGAGTCTTTGTGATAAGGGTTTAAGTTGGAAAATATAATCTATTTTGTCATTTCTTGGTCAAAAGATATTTTGAGATTGTTCATTCGTTTACAATGAGAGGTGTGTTTATTTGTTTCCTGTAATATTTTAGGTGCATAAATTTCTTGGGAAAGGTACTAAGCTAGTAGATTTAAGCAAATACAGTTTCAATTCATTAGAATACATGACAGATCCAATTCTTTACAGACTCGGATGATCTGCATAGCAAAAAATATAAGGACTTAAAATGGATTCTGCTGTTGCCTGGGACAGAGCACAGTTTTCTAAATTTTATTTACATGTCCAGTAATAACTCCTTACCTTGATCAGACACAAGTAAACAACTATTTCACAATCTTCATTCAGAAAATAATCCTTTCTGCATGGAACTTGCACACATACATTCTAGAATATATCTCAGGTCAGAAACAAATGTCACTATGGTGTGGTTCAAATTCATGTCTTTCCTTGAATTTTGATGGGGTTTATGAAAGTCCAATAAATTGTTAGTTATGATGGATTTTGTTTCCAAATAGGAGAGATAGACCTCATTTTTTACACTTAGAACACTATATGCTAAATTAAATAGCCACTATGGGGGCAAGTTGACATTAATTAGTTAATGAGAGTTAGAGGCTTCTGTAATGGTGACAGAAGTTACTGAATGGGATGTATCTTTCATATTTGAAAGGAGGAAAGGAGGTCAGTTTTGCTCTATGACCCTCAGCTGCAGGATCTCATGGGCAGCAGGCTTTATGCCTTTACACATGGGATTAGTCTTAAGATGAAGTAACTTCCTGCGAAACAATGGTGGGCATGTGAGATTTCTGAAAGTATTGTAAAATTTGTAAGCATTTTAGGATTGGGTTTGTTCCAGCTCCAGAGTCAGTATATAACTTAAACTACCCTTAGCATATTCCAAGGTACAACTCTGCTTCTTTTTGCATGAGAAGAAAAAATCAGTCCTGAAATCCTGAGCTGGCTTTAAATCTAATTACAAGAAAGAAAGAAAGGTAGAGAATGTAATGTGTAATCTGTAGCCAAGATTTGAGATCCAGCCCTTGGAAAACCATGAAAATATTCCAGCAACATTGTTGCACAAATGTCTTAGTAAATCCTGCTAAGCCCAGAAAAGTTATGGATACCCCATCCCTGCAAATGTTCAAGGTCAGGTCAGACAGGGGCTTTGATCAACCTAATCTAGTGGGGGGCATTTCTTCCCATGGCAGGAGGCTTGGAACTAGATGATCTTTAAGATCTCTTCTAATCCAAGCTTCTCTATGGTTCTATGCTTCGAAGCATAGCAGCAACAGAAAAATGCAACATTGAGTCTGTTCATCAGTATCACAGCAATTTATTGCACCTGAAACACAATCATTTGTAATTTCTTGAGATGGAAAATGAAAAACATAACTACCATTCTTAGGATTCAGCTCAAAAAATGTTTTTTTGCCAAATGACCTCTTAAGGAAGTCAACACAAGAGTCAAGAAGAAATCCCAGAAGGCATTTGATTAGCATCATTTTCAGCATGGACATGTTAAGTTAACCTGGGAACTGGTTAATCTTACAAGCCCAGAGAAAACAAACTGTCTGCCATCTTCGTTCAATTTCTTCCGAATTCGTTTTTTGCCACCAGGTGTCAGCACGAGTGCACAGACAAGACACCCCAGAGATCCCTGAGAGGTCTCCAGAGAAGCAGTCTGTACAATGATAATGTTTCATGTTAGTTCTCATGCTCCTGAAAATATTCTCCATTTTTAGTTCCACTATGGGAAAAAAAAAACCAAAAACAAAACCAAACACTAATATTGATATTGCTTACTTTCTTTAACTGCATAGTCTACACCAGTTTTGTGTACTGTGGGTATCCTAGAATCACCTATTCTATGTGCCCTAGTATCTTCACCCATCCTCTTCTCTGCCCAAGAGTCACAGGGCTACATTATCTCCCTTCAGACTCAAACCTGAAGATGTGGAATCTATGAGGAGCAAGGCAGGAAGGAGGGATCATTTTCACTTGATGTGGATAATACAGCTGAAAGACTTCCAATCCCTGATGACTATTCTGCTTTTTAAAAGTCTCTGTCCATATGCCCTTTAAAGCTCTTGATGACACCCAGCAGTTATGTCCCTAAATCTCCTTTATGACAAGTGGGTCTCTGGTCATCGATGGAAACAGCACCCTGGGATTGCCCTGTTAAAGGCAGTATCATGAGCTGGATTTCAGTTAATCTTCATCAATATATTAAGAGAATTCCTTCTGACTTCCCTTCAAACATTTGAGCAGCAGACATTTTTATATCAGAATTTCCTTATTGCAGTTCCAGTGCCCTGATGAAAAAGAAGTGTCTTGTTTTCAGGATATTTCTTACATTACATGGTTTCCTATTCTAGGCTTTTCACAGAGTTCACTGTAGCCTTTAGTTCGCTGTTATAGGGATGAACCAGAGTATAAGATTCTTGGTTCTATTTAATGTTAAAATGTGTTTGGAATAAGTGTTTTTAATAGGAGGAGAGATCTGAATAAATAAGAAGACAAATATAACATTCCCATGACTATGACAGAACATTCTTGCTTTTAAGTGATAAGCAAGTTTTCCTAAATGAGAAGAGCCCTTCTTGACGCCAGAGAGATACAGACTGCAATGATCTGGTTATAAAGTCTTGTTTCAGTACTGCACCAATAAATCTTGCACAGGAAAGGAATGTGAGGACAGAAGGGAGAGGTCTTATCAACTATTTGCTCCAAAGAGCTCTTCAAATCTCCTAGCTGTAACTGGGAAGAGAGCAACATGACATGTATTGTCATCTCAGGTTTGTCTCCAGTGATTCTCCTAGAAGTTGTCATGACTGTTGTGTTTTCCCTGCTTGTCTTCCTGGTACACTGTATTTATCATTTTTTATAGTCTGCATCTTAGTGATTCATATGTTTGGGTTTTTTCTGCAGGGTGTTTTGACTTCTTTTATAACTTCTATTTGACTCTTTTACTTTGTTTTCTCCAGCAGTGTAAGAGATACAACCCTGGAGCTGCAAAGTTGTACATGACCTGCAGGGCATCTATTTTTTACATTTCGAGTCTATGCAGAGACAATGATAGAATTTTAAGGCTTAAGGATCCAGATTTCTGGAAATGATTGGCTCTTTTTCTCAGGGTTCTTTGAAACTCTCAAGTATTGTATGTCTCCTTTATCAAATCAACGTCACTGAGCTGTCCATCTAAAAACTGTAGTATTTTTACCATTTCAAGTCCTAAAGTACACATTTCATGTTTTCATTTCATGTATACAATGTCTGCAACAAATTCTGTATAAATCTGCCGGAAAATTAAAAGAAACATATTTATAATGGTGACTCCAAAAATAGACAAACTACCCAACCCAATATTTTACTGGTACTCTACTGCAATTACTAGGGAAGTCTCTTTCAGTGTGCTGATTTAATTTAGCACTGAATATGTGTGCATCCATTTGTAATTTAAAGGATTCTGGTTGCAGTCATGGTCCAAGCCATCAATGTGGTTTACTGACTGAAGAACATTTTTTTTTTTTTTTTTAAGTATTTACAGAAGCGCTTGGTGGTGGATTGAGCTGATTAATGCAGGTATCATATCCAGCACAGAAAGTAGTTGAAAAGGGAGGGATATTCCCTACACCACTTATTGACTGCCCATGGTTGGGTAAGAGCCATGTTACTGTCATATTTACAGTGCTGGAGCTGGAAGCATTTGTTGGTTCTGGAAGTACAGCCCGGGTCAATTATCAGACAGAGACACATTGTATCATGTCCTTCCAGACCAGTTCCTTTTGGAAATGAACATCGCCACACAGGCAGACAGGGAAGTAGAATGCACAATCAGGACTGCTGGAGTAGCTTGACTGAAAATTTCTCTTCAGTTTCCATGTAATGTATCTTTATTGCACAAGTTGGAGATGTTTTGCTGGAGTCAGTAATAATTATATATTGCAGTCCTTCCTTTCCTTCTGTATGGACTTTTTTTGGTAAGCATCTCATCAGCTGTACTGGAAAACATGAATGAAAACCATAAACCTTTGCTTTTAAGGATCTCCAACAAATCTAATTTTCTCTATGCTATTCTGCTGGACATTTCTATATTCATTCAACCAAGTGCATTCTGCCAGCTGCTGAATTTGGCACATGGAGATCTGACCTGCTGACCCCAGAAAATGCACCTCTTCAAGACACTGCCAAAGCTGGCTTTGTATCACAACCCATTGATTCCAGGATTTTCTTGGCAATGGCTCAGCCACTCATCTACAAATAGGATTTGATCCAGCACCCACAGAAGCCAATTTAAAGGACTTCCATTAATTTCAGTGGATCTATCTCTTCCTTTTTGAAATTACCTTTGCCCTGAGAGTGGCACAAGCCCCTGAAGAGAGGGGTGCCAAGCAGGACACCAGAGCCACCCTAGCTCACCCCACACAAAGGAAAATGCATTGTTATCAGGAAAAACCAAAGCAACCCAAGAATTCAAAAGCTTTTTTTTAATTATACCTTTCAATTTTAAGGAACTGCAGCACTGCAAGTTCCTATTATTGTGCTATATTGTGTCATCTCAATTTCAAACTGAATAAAGAGTTTCTCTAAATGCAAGTTACTCTCCTTTGAAGAGTGACATGTAGATTATTTACATATTTTAATCCTGACTCACAAAGAAATTTGTACACAAATGATTCACGTATAATAATTCATATTTACTTAAAGAATTATTGCCATTCTTAGGCAAACTGAGTGAAAACAATATTTTGCTAAAACCCCTATTAAACTATCTTGCATCCCCTTCTCATTGTCACTAATTAGTTGAGTATGAATGCAAACAGAAGCTTTCTCCCTTTTTCTCTAATTGAAATTTTATTATAGGCAAACAGAAAGTGAGAAATTAAAAGTAATATATATGCGTGTACAAAAGGACTGGAGATGAGTGTCTTGCTTTAAAGTTCTTTCTTGCATGAAGCATTCCTAACATTGCAGCTCCAGTTTAGGAGCTCTTCATTGAAGCAGCAGTTATGAAGCACCATCTCTCTCCTAAATAAAATAAGGGCTCAAGGTCACAAATGAGGAAAGAAGAATCTGATTAACTTCAGATGCACCTTTCTCCCATTCTTTTCTCCAACTACAAAGGGAGGTCCTGTGATCAATTTTAGCTGCATTGCTTATTTACAAGTTTCCCTTTCACCCCAAATCCTTCTGAGGCTTGAAGTACTGATCTGGTAGAAATAGTGGGAAGATAGGGTTTCCTTACCTCCATAGCAGTGACCCCCAGCCATAGTGATCTAGTAGTGCCTTACCTAGAAAGTTCTAATTTCCTGTAGGTCTGTGTAGCACTGAACAGGAAGTTGATCTCTAGGCTTTCTGTAGTGCATTAGGTGATGAACAGAGCTGCTCACAGGGCAGTGATGATTAGGGTTCAATAGAGATTGAACCCTATTGAACCCTAATCAAATAGGGATTTGCGTTAGCGATCCAAATAGGGATTAAGGAACAACAGAGAACTATATTTCTTAAGTCACCTTTTAGACTCTGCATAATACAGCACTTAGCAAGACTTATTTCTTCTTTCCCTTGTAATTACAAACTGACCTTTTTATAACTTCCATGTATGAATGACTGAGGCTTTAATGGGACAACACCATGTTAAAGGCTGTTTCTGAAGGGTTTAATTTTAACTATTTAAATATTCTAAAGACTGTCCTCTGTACAGTAATCAATACATACAGAACGACCTGTATCCATACTGTGAAATATTTTCACACTCCAAACAAAACACTAATTGACTTTTGGAATTTGGTCCTTACCCATGTTAACTCACCAGCCATTTTAACTCCCCAATTCCCAACTCCCTGCCCACACTCGGGAGGTTATTAAAATTTTTTTTCCAAAATTGTATCATTGCTCAGTTTGGGTCTGGTATGAAACCAAGCATAAGATCATGTGAACTGGACCTCCTAATTCTAACTCTTGGCCTGACAGAAGCACTGGAATGATCTTGAGGGAGTCTGTTTCCATGAGATTTTCATCTTAAAGTTTTGATACAAGAGGTCCATGAATCCTAATGTATTCTAGGTAAGCCAAGACTCTTGAGGAATATAAATTTTTTGCCATGTAAAGATAAATATTGTCAGTGGTTTCATTCTGATGTACTAGGAAATAAGTGCCTGCATAAGGGTGGAGGAATTAAGTAATATTTACAATAGAATATTAGCTGAAAACCTTTCTTCCACTATATCAATTAATGCTGAGTTATGGCCAATTCAGAAGTGCTATTTCAGAACCTTCATGATTGACAAATAATCCCTATGTATGGCACCAAGAACTCAGAAATTGATTCTGTTGTTATAAATTCTGCATTTCTGCTGAAGAGTGAGCAAAAACCACATGTAAAAATAGCAGACAATTTGGGCATGAATGGACTTGAATGTGCAAAATTCATGCAGCTAGTCTTCATGATAAACTAAGCATAGGACAGAGCCACAGAAAGGAGTTTTGTTTTAAATTGGAAAAATGACTCCCAGTACATGCAGCTTGTTTTTGCAACCAAGGGAATAAGCACCACAGTGACAGAAATACTGTGTCTGCTGATATTTTATGAAGGTTAGAACAACAATCCACTACCTTCTGTATGTGTTTGCCTCCTAGCAGTGGATTACTGTTTTAATTTTAGCTTGCTTTATTGCTTGCTGGTTAGAGCATCAGGCAATACTAAAATTGTTATTAAATGCAATCTGTCTCTTTAATAACAGTTCCAAAATTAAAATCATAAAGTTGATTCATAAACCACAGAAATATATACAGTAGTTGGAGTAGCCTTCTTTCTGGGGCATTATTGAAATGTACCAATTCAATGGACTTTATAGAAATAGCTTGCAATTACTGTTGTTGATGAGAACAGGGAGCTTGTAATAACCCAGATGCATGTGTAACGTGTACAATATAAATTTGGAAAATGCTGCCAGCACCATCACACACTGCCTCTTGCTCAGTGGGTTAAGAGGTGATAGTGTGCTTTTATTAGCCACTAGCCATTAAGGTAATATCAGAAATGGTCAGAAAAGTCATGGAATCAGGACTAAGCATCAAAGGGACCACTCTTCCAAAAGCTTATATCCAGATGGGCAATAGCTAACCTGGAATGTGCAAGGGAACTTGCATATTTATTAAAATAGATATTTCAATTATTGACAATTATTGACAATCTAGAGATAACCCAGAAGTACCCAAGCTTATACCTTTGTGACATGTTGCATTGCATGTGTTTGGGATACCCAGAAGTATCTCTGGGCTGTCTCCTTTTTCTGGATTTCCCTGTAGCATGCACCAGGAAAGGGTTGGGTAGCTGTGAAACAGACCTTAAGGAAATACATTTTAGCAGGGTTCTTTTGTCTGGATTCAGCCCAGGCTGTTTATCTTTAGCCCTGCTGGTTGAGAACTGGTCATGTGGGACAAGCTTATTTCATAAACAACCCGTCCTTTTTTATTCTCATTAGGAAAATATGATACCCACACCACAAAGAAGCCAGCAGCACGCCAAGTGTGAATAGTTCTCCATCATTCGTAGCTAAGTTTGGAATTCCTCTGTGCCTCCCAAAATGTCCACAGACTTTCCCAGTTCTTGGTTCACAGCTCTGTTAGCGGAAGTAGCTGATACAGAGAGAAATGTTGGTGTCACTGTGTATTTGTTGATGTTAGAAGACTGGCAAACATGAAATAGGATACAAACTTCAGAAGTGCTTAGCTCTTCCCTGCATTCAAATGTGCATTTTAAAGCAGTTAATTTGAAAACCCATATGCTTAACTGATACAAATCACCCTTATTTTCCCATTTCAACCCTCACAGCTATGTATCAGCCAGCTGCTTAGGGATGCATCTGTATATTTTGGAGAGTTGAAAGAATCCTGTTATTCCACTTTGCAGGAAGGAAAATGGAAAGAACAAGGGATTTGACCAGGATCAAATAAATTACATCTGTTCTAGCATATTAATTGTGTCTTTGTATTCCAAAACTGCTTGCAGACTACCTCCTGGGAATGGTCCCTGGCCTACTCTAGTTCCTGAACTGTCTAGAAATTCTTTAGGAGGAAGGTAATCATCTCAGGGAAGCTTCTAACAATTGGACAGTTAAACTGTTTGATTTTTCACAGTCATTTTCCAAACAGGCTGAAATGAGTCAGAAACATAAAAATAATTTGGTTTCCTTGATTTTGGCAGTAATGAACACATTTACATCAGACACTGAGGTTATGTTGACCCAGACCTCTAAATCCATACGTGTTTCAAAGTAAATTTGCCAGCACAGATAAGCACCTGGAAGATATCTGGTGTTCAGACTATAGGTAGTTCTTCAGGGTCAGGCTGCATCCTAAGTCCTCCAGCAAATCCTTGCCACATTTTTAGGCCTAATGTTGTCTAACTAGAGCAAGCTGATGATGATTTGTGTCTCTGCTGCTCAAACAGAAACTTTATGGTTTTCTGCTGACATCACTAGTAAAAAGTGCTTGGGTTCACTGCCACTCTAGTGATTTTGCACATTTTAAGTATCTTTTTCACCAAATACCAAAGTTTTCATCACAGTTCTCTATTCTTTCCATTTCCAGTTAATTCCCTGTTCACTATGTTATCAAGAAAATATTTTAAATACCTAAAAAGAAGTATTCTTTGGTAAACTGTGAAAGTCAAGAGAGAAGACATATAGACGAATTGGATTTGAAAGAGTAATTCAGATAGAATCACAAAAAGCAACACAAAAAGCACAAACCAAAAAACTTACGAATAGATTCCTTAACACTTGGAAGCTCTAGACAGCATTAAATAGAATAAGAATGAAGATACCAACAGGAAACCCATCTCTTACAGAAAAATTGGGGGTTTCTTATTTGATTTTTTTCCACATTAGTATTTCTAGGTTCTGGACAGCTATATATACCATTGAAAATATTTCCATGGTGCCCTCTGTTCTGAAAGCAAACAATAAAATTACTTAAGTTTAAATAGTATTCTAGTGATAAGGATAGGACAGGCAAATATTGCAAGTGGTGGTCGCTGTTTTAAGGATCATAAAGATTTGTAACCATTGTATTTCTTCTGCCATAGTGTTTCCTTTTTTTTAATATTTCTTTTTTTTTTTCCCTACCCCTGGAGAATGTATCTGTATTTCCTGAGACACACTTATCCAATTAAAAGGAAAAAATAATCTCATTTTGCTCTTATTTGTCTTTGCTATGTCTTTCCTGTCTCAGTGGCTTTCATTCTCCTCACATGGGATCATCTCAAATACACAGGGAGCAATTTCCAGGTTGTTTGCACCAATCCTGTTATTTAGCCATTGGTGCCTGTATCTTTTGTACATAGTGGTCTGTGTTCACACTCTCATTACAGTCATTTCTCACAATTATGTTCTTTGCTTTGGTATCAGAAGATTGCAGACTTCTCACTGCACTTGTAGCCTGCATGAGGTTTCTGGGTTTGTGTGTTGCCATTTACTCTATTTTTTTTTCTATGACAGTCTTTGAAAGGAGAACAAGACATCTTGGCTATTTACACAAAACTGAGCTTGCAAAACAAAGCCATCTTCTAAGCTGTGATTTGAATTTGAAGCTTTTTAAGCATCTGATCACCCCTATCTTGCTTTGACCCTGTTTTCTGGCTAAGAAAGGCAGAACTGATATAGCCAGGTGATTTTTGTCAGTAGTTTGGGAAGGTGAGGATGAGGTAAAATATAGCTGTGATGGTTTGGGATTTTGTAGGGAGAAGTGTTCTTTGGTTTTTTTTCCATTTTTGGGGTTTGGGGTATTTTTAAAAAAATTTTTAGTCAAAATTTTTATTGCTTTATTTAGCTATCTGTATACCAACCTATCTCCTTTCTTAGAAGAATATTACACTTTTCTTACAGACCCAGACACACAAGTACATTTCTGGTACTCTGGACAAACAAGAGGATGAGAGCAACACTCCCTTGTCATTAGTAAGAGAACTTTAAATGTAATAGGACATATAATCGCCAAAAAATGAACAGGAGAAAGAAAAACCAGTCTAGTTTGTTTTACATAAATATATTTGGTAAAAAATTTACTGTGTCTTCAGCAGAAAGTTATTTGCTGAGGAATATGTCAGTGTTTGGGGATATTGATATCACTGGAGGAAGCTATGATGTCTTAGAAAAAATACATCTGATTCTTGGCAAATTTTGATATACATAACTTAATCAATTCTGTCACAGAGAGCTGGACATGAGATCCACTTGTTCTAATTCAACATTGCAAAACAGAAAGGTAAGTCATTAAACATAAATGGGCTTTTCCAGTGGCCCAAGCAACACAGACAGCTTTCATCACATTAAAATAAATAAGTTTTTAAAATCAATAAATTGAAAACACTCCAATCCTGATGAATTTAAGGAAAATTAATGTAGTCACTTCAATGCTGTCATCCTGGGTCTACCAGCAGCCAGGAGCTATGGCCCCACTATCTATGTTCCTCCTTGACCCTGTATTCTCCTTTATGTGCTAATTCTGTTAGGCACTTGCACTCAGATGTTATCATTTATTACTGAAATGCTGATCATTTTTGTTTAATGTAGTGTCTGTCTGAAATAAGTAGATGGAATGAGAAATCACAGGGGTAGCAGAAGGGAGGAAAGAAAAGTAGAGAAGGCATGAAAAGAGTGATGAACAAAAGCAGATAACAACAGAAAAAGCTGTAGAATCACTAGTCTCCATTTAGGGCATGAAATTCTATAACCTGTGTTCTTCAAGCAACCAGGCTGAAGAACCATGAAGATCTTTCCTAGCACTGAGATCAGTTCTACAATTGAAAAACAGCAAAATGCCATATTTTACCTTTTTTTATTATCTTTTTATTCCCCAAGGTTTCCATTGACATCAAAAGAGAAAAGGCAATTTGAAATCTTATCCTTAACAATAGCCAGGTCTCTAGTTATGAATTAAAGTATGATCTAGCCTTTTCCATAGAAAGACCTGCAGCTGCCCAGTTAAAAATCAGGCTGGACTTTCTATCTGATTATCTTTTAATGCCTGTGATTAAATGAAAGATACCTATTCTGATTCATAGTTTTCTTATAACATTATATAATGGTCTTCAGTTTTATAAAATCCTTTTTTTTTTCTTTTTTTTCCTCAGACATATTTCAAAACTTTCATCCCCAACTGCCATTAATATAGACATGACCACTTCTGATCTAAGCGACAAAGCAATTTAGTAGGAAACAGTACTGAAATAAGAAATGTTTGAAATACAAAAATTCAGGGTAAATTTAAAATTGCAAGAAATTTTAATGGAGATTGTTGTAATTTAAACCCAGATGGCAACCCAGTCTCACAGTTTCTTGCTCACTGTCTGCAGTGGGGAGAGAGGAGAGAATCAGCAAAGTAAAAGCAAGAAAACTCATGGGTTGAGATAGAGAGATGCACAAGCAAAGCTAAACAAGGGATCATTCTCCAATTCCCACCAGAATTCAGGCCTTTAGCCTTCCTCACAAAAGCAGGTTTCCATCACATGTACTGGTGATCTGGGAAGACAAACACCATCAATCTGAACGTCTACCTCTCCTTCCTGCTTCTTACCCTGACTTGATATGTTTTGCATGATGCCATATGGTGTGAAATGTTCCTTGGGTCAGTCAGGGTCAGCTGTCCCAGCTGTGTCCTTTCCCGGCTACTTTTGCACCCGCAGCCCCCTTGCTGGAGGGATGGGGTGAGGAGCAGCAAGGGCCTTGACACTGCTCACATGAACATGCCTGTGACAGCAACACTGTTTTCAACACAAATCCAAAGCACAGCCCCATACCAGATAAAGAAAATTAACTCTATCCCAGCCAACACCCAAAGGACTCAGGCTCAGGTATAATCTGTTAGTGTGAATGATGAGGTCTACTGGAAAAATTGTTGTTTGGACTCTATCTGGTCTGTCCAAGTGTTCCTTATTGCTCCTAATTGCCGAATTTCTAAATTGCTTTGTCCAATAACCTGTATTATACTCTGGTATTTTATTCTGGTGCATAAGCTGTCAGACATATCCATTCCCACTGCTTTTGTCAGTGTCATCACAGAGCAATCTATCAAATAACCAGCAAGAAACATTTCTACCGAGACAATACATTCTGAAACAAACATCATCTTACAGAAATTGGAAAAGAAAATGTTTTCCAAATACGATAAATAGAACTGTGAGTTAAATAGCCTCAAAAAAAGTACTTGATCTTGGAAATGAAGGTCCAGAAAAGCTGCAAGGGAAAGAAAAGATTGATCAATAGATGATTACAATGGCAGATATGCAGAATCAACATCTTGAAATTGATTTTGCTACTCTTGAGAATTTATGACATGAGCTAAAATTTCCAGCTTGGTGGAAGACAGGACTTTTTAGTGTTGCAGCATGTTTTCATCCCATAACTTTATTGCTTTGAGTGCCCTGTTTTATCACCCAATCAGCTGAACAGAGAATTTATCATTCTTTCAATGCACTTTCAAAACACTATTTCATGATCCTAACACAATCATTGAGTTAAGAATGGCTTGTATTTCTAAATGTCCAGCTGAAAATAGCTGGCACTCTAAGTAAATAGGAATTAAGGGCTCTCCAATCAGAGGAGCAGCCTTGACTGCCACTAACTGAAATAACCTTTCGTTATGTAAGACTCTACAATAAGCCTTGGTAACAATGAGGTTCAATTGCATGAAAATAACAAACTTCCAGTACAGAAGATGATACAATTAGTGATACCAGAATAACTTTGTATTCAGAAAATAATGCCAAGTGACCTGCCTGCCAGAAAATGGGCTCATGTCAGAAAATGGGCAGGTGTTTCATAAGAGAAGCTTCAGACATGACTTTATGCAGAAAAAAGTACACTGGTGTTATTTCTTGTTTGACCATTGGAAGACACTATCTTTGAACTTTGGTCATGATGGTTTCTTATTCTGTAGTATTCTTCTATAAATAAGCAGGCTTATTCCCTGAGCAATTCACTAAGTACACACAACAGAATGCAAGCTGATGCACGCTGCATCTTCTTTGCCTCATTCATTCACCTCTGTTTTCTTTTATATCAAAGGCAGAAGGTGAGAAGAAAAATATATGTTATTGTCACTTACATTATAAATGAGCCTTGTACCAGGTAAATTTTCATTCTTTATTTTGCAATGCCTAATTCTGTTAGGAGAAAAGCAGACATGCTAAATACTAATTCATTCCATTATGCAATGATCAGGTCCAGATTAGGTTGTTAGTTGCTAAAATATGTTGAACATTTTTTCTGAATTGTAATTTAAATTTAAAAGAAACATGCTGCTTTAGTGTCATGCACCATAATATCTAGGACAAACTCAAAAATAATAAGAAAAAAATCACTAGAAATGGCATTTTTTCAAGTGAGTTTGAACACATATACGAAAGAACCAGCCTTTAGCACTACTTCTGGGAATATATTTTGTGAGTAACTGAAAAAAATTGGTTTCTAGAGGAAAAGAAAGGGTAGGGCAACAAACAACCTAATATAAATACAAAAATACAATTTCTTAGGGCAAATATTTATAATTTTCTTATTCCATTCAGAAGCTGTGAAAATCCACCAATTTATTTACTTTATGTATTGGAGCAATCTTATAAAGATGACTAGTTTTCTCAACAAAAGTAAGCTGTTTCAGTCTCTTGCAGTCTCTTCTGAAGCATGAAAATACCTGGTGACTATAATTATTTTTGTAACTTCTAGGCATAAAGTGTTTGTTTAGCGTATGTCATATGATATGTTCTCCTTTTTTTCTGTCTTTGAACCATGTTGAGAAAGCAGCTTGATGACAATCTGTGGGAACTTCTCTGGGTTGCTTGTCTCTTTCTAAGCAAAGCTTCAGAAGTGTTTAAGAATATCTCAACAAAATATACTGAGTCACATCAAAAAATATACTCAAAATTTTTGTAATGCCTACTCAGCATTTTGCAAATTTTTAGCTCCTGGTATCATGGAATGGATTAGGATTCAACGTCAGAAATTACTTTTGTTTTGAATCTGCTTCCAAGATCAAATTCACTTTTTTCCATCCTCAGGAAGTTTGGATTGCTACCTCTACAAAGACAGTCTGCAGTGCCCTTGTAATGACATTGGGCCTCAGCAATGGGAGGCCACCAGGCCCCATGCCACAGTCATATGTAATTCCCTTTCCCTCTGTTCCTGAAAA
This sequence comes from Agelaius tricolor, assembly GCF_023055355.1. Taxonomy (NCBI): domain Eukaryota; kingdom Metazoa; phylum Chordata; class Aves; order Passeriformes; family Icteridae; genus Agelaius; species Agelaius tricolor. The sequence continues at coordinate 17,406,865 of NW_027269269.1, forward strand.
AGCCCTGCTTGTTGCCCTGAAAATCCCTCACCATAGTTTCCTAACACCACCCATGCACACTTGATCAGACTATTTGTCCTGAGTGACCTGTCCCTGGTTCTTTCTATTGAATGCTTCCAATGTTTAACATTTTATCCCTGGGGCATTACTGCAGTCACTGTTGGAGCCATCCTTGGATAGCAGAGGCTCTGTCTCGGGGCACCTGGCACTGCTTACATTAAACGCAGGGGAAGTTTCTGGCAGCTTCTCACACCAGCCACTCTTTTTAGTCCCCCTCCTACCAAAACCTTGCTGCAGTAATCCAGTACACATGGTTTCAGCACAAATTCAATACAACTCCTAATGTTAATCAGTAGTACATTAACTAGTGCTTATACATTTTCCTTTGGCCCTATTTTGAAGGAAGATATCCATCTTTTCTGCTGTCTTGAATTTAACTGCCTGCAATTTTGTCCCTTGAAGCAGAAACCTGTGTTGTTTAAGGCCATTAGCCAGAAAAATTGTGCAATCACTCTGTTAGCAAATAATTTTAAATCTAATTTAAACAAAAGAGCAATCATATATGCGTTGTATTAACAATGAATAATTACTTTCCACAAATATATTTAAAGAACTAATGGCATAAATTAATTTGAATTTGCATTTCAGAAAATGAAATCCACTAGAAAGAAAATAAAGTAACATAAGTAGTAGTGCCAGGTTTATATTTTCATTTCATTTAGGAAAAAAAAATCTGGAGCCCTTCTTTAAAAAAGTGCTGATATGGGATATATGCAGTAATATTTTAGACCTCTGCAATGTGGTCACATTTGGCTCCATGCACAAAGTGGAAGGAAAGAGGCATTCCCTCTGTGTAGTTCATTTGATCACGTTTAGGCACGCTAAAACATCTGCATCTCTTCCCCAACTGTACAGAACACCTCTGTCACCTCTTAACCTTGTAGATTTGCACACCAGGTATGAAGAATCAGTACTCAGGTATTGAACTACCAATAAATACACCTGCAGCATCCTACAAGAACACCTTTCTACATGTCTCAAGCTTGCCAGGGGCAATGCTGATGCTTCCAATAAAGGCACTATCCCCTGATACTGCCCCTGCTGACACAGGGGCCCTTGGGTAGAAAAATCTCAACTGAAACACCCCAAGATACTTATTCAGAGCTGTGACTTTGTGCTTACTGTGACTCTGACTTGTATAGAGGTGAGGGAAAGAGCTGGCAGAGAAATCCCAATTCTACTCTCAGTTTTGTAGACACCAGCTGTGAGAAGGGGTCTGAGCCTGCTGAGCCGGAGGGACGTTCTGGGAAAAATGAACAGCTGATCATAGTCTTGCTGCCTGTCTGCAAGTCAGGAGGGGTCCTGAGCCCTCTGACAGCTATCAGACAACCTTCAGCTGTCATTTCCTCAGAAATACTTCACACCAATGTTCACTTGTAATGCCCCAAGAGCAGCAGTGGTGTTTCAAAGAAAATCTGCAAGCTTAGACCCTGCTGCAGCTGATGTTAACCCAGACTCCTCTGGGTCAAGGTCAATCCAGCCACTGAGCCTCTTTGACTGCTGTGTGATATAGCAATATCTATAGGCAGTTGATTTCTCTGCTGTCACAGCAATGCACACATCTGCTTCCTTTTGCAGCATTAGAATTTCCTTTATTTCTTTTGCCAAAGTGTGTTCTGCCTTGTCAGAAGATGCTTTGATTTATAATCACCTTCCTGCTGCTGCCTGGGTGAATATATTGGGTGAATATATCCTTGATAAATCCAGCAGTTGTCATTGGGATTACTATTGTGTGAGGAGGGAAAGGGACAGGAAAGTAGGAATGGTCCATGCTATGTCCAGGATAGTCCAAAAGTATTAGGGGTTATGGTTATTATCTGATGCTACTGTTCACCTGAATATGACCTGGAGTATTATTTTTTGTTACTAAGGAAAAAAAAGAACAAGAAAAGAAAGAAAGTCATGGCTGTTCTGAAACTAACTGCATGCTCTTTCATATTTCCTTAATGTGTCTTTAGAGTGCTTGCAATAGTAGTTAGGAGGAATATTTTTGTCTTTATTTTTCATGGTACTGGATCATGTAGTCTATGTCCTCTCATAATTTAGATAGGTATTTTCTTATTTTAAATGAATCTACTTTAAATTTGTGAAGTAATTGGTACTTATTTTTCATTCACAAACCCAAATATATTTTATTTAGATTTTTGAGGAGTTTTATTCGATGAATCTACAAATAAAATTATTCTTAAGGAATCTAATAAGATTTTTGGAAAGTGAAGAAAATATTCCCCAAATACTTGTAAACCAAACTTGTAAATCATTTTGCAGTGCAGATACCAATGGCAGTCTTCATTATATTTCCTGGAGATTATTACATCTGTGGTAATCCCATTAAGTTATATTTATCATGTCTGGAGAAAACTGCGCTCTTCAGGGGAATTTTTCTGACCTATTGTAAACATGCATATCCAATGATTAGATGAATCACACTGTAAAATTTTATGCATTAGTCATCAACTCATTACATAAGATAATTCCACCTTATTTCTGTGGATTTGTAAACTCTATTTTATCCTCTTGTCCAGGTTCAATTATAACTTAGAATATCAGCACAGGAATTATTTACCTCTCTATGAGGATTTGTTCTTTCTCTGTGTCTTCTTCATTAATCCAGCTCGCAAGAACAGGCACCTGTCTTGTCAGGCACAGCATGAATATCTCTAGATTTCTCTGCAACTAAATTCTTAGATTGGGTGCTAGAACTAAACAATATTTTCCCTTGTTCCTTTTAGTGTAGTGGCACTCAGAGCTGGCTGAGACAGAATTCAGATGTCTTCCATCGGAAGCCTTCAGGATTTAAATTCCTTCCTTGTTGTTTTAAATTATTTTAGTATACACAGTATCAAAGTTTTATATAGGAAATTTGGAATACTATTCTTTCTTTCAGGCTTGCCAAAAAAAGCTTAAACATAAAACAGGTGGTCAGAGGGATAAGTTCATGTTTAATCAGGATAAGTTCTTGTTGTAATTGCATATCCCTGAAAATGTTCGAGGCAAGGTTGGATGGAACCCTAAGATACTTGTTCTAGAGGGTGTCATCCCTGCCCATGGCAGGGGGATGGAACTAGATCATCTTTAATGTCCCTTCCAACCCAAACCAGCCTATGACTCTGTTCTGTGAATATTTTTATGCCTTCTTTCCATATTTTTTTTCCTTCTGTTTTTCTCTATCGCCATTGACAACTGGAATAGAGATTTACCTGTCTGCCTTAGATTCAGATCCTGTGTCTGATGCTGAGGTGTCTTGACAGTCTGCTTAGGAAGGGAAGGAGCAGAGCAGCTGAGTGAGACTGTTGGTGCTGGTCTTCAGGTCTCATTTCCCACACACACAGGCTAAGCTGGCAGATGTATTTCTTAGAGGAATATTAATGTTAACAGAGAATAATTTAGGTTTCAATTTAAGCCATCTTGAGCTTTCCATACATTTGCTGGGGAGAATTACTTTTGCAAATCCTCCGAGTGGATTTATAACCAAATGAGTGTTTGGTTTCACATTACTGCATGCTGAGAGGGAAGCCTGTCATGGGAACAAATATCTGCCCTAAATTTTCACATCCTTCAACTTAAAAAGGTGGGAAGCTTAAACATTAGCTCCTGTGTTCTCAAAGAAAGAAGGAATGGAAAAAATGTTGTGTGGACTGATGTAACTTAAAACACTGCAATGCATATGTATTGTCCAGAGCAGTTGTGGATGTCCCATCCCTGGAAGTGTTCAAGGCCAATTTGGTGGGGCTCTGAGTAACCCGGTGAAGTGGAACATGTTCCAGCCCATGGCAAGGATTTGGAACTAAATGATCTTTAAGGTCCTCTCCAACCCAAACCATACTATGATTCTACAGTACTATGGTGAAGGAGAGATAAGTATGTAATATTTCTTTTTCTATATTATAGGCACAGTGAAAGCCTGAATAATTATACATGGAACTAGACATGAAAAACACTGTATAAGCTCTTGACATTAAGTACTAAAATGAACTGACAGGCTGCAGCTGAGCTCTGTATCTCATATTGTGCTTGTCTAAGGGAGAGCTACAGCAGAGCCTCCAAAATAAGAATGGCATTCGACATCCCATCGCTTTACAAATGAAGGCCTGAAAGAGTCTCCTGTTTAGACCTTTCTGTGGGCAGAAAGACAGCAGAGGACATGAGATGATGTTACCTTGGAAGTCCTCAGCCCTCAGAATTTCCTACCAGGAGTCATAACAAACATTCTGTGATGTTTTCAGGTACTTTGTCTGAAGTCCAGTAAGGATGTACTCTATTTTGTCACTGTCCAGCAAGCTGGTTTCAGTGTTCCCACCTGAAACTGAACAGTAAGATACTTTTTAAAAAAGAGTAAACAGGCAACTGAAACTACACATGTTATATACATATTTCCTGGAAGGCAGCTAAATATATAAAGGTAAAGATTGATTAAAACATTCTTTTTCATGGAACTTCTGAAGTTATCTCAATTTTAATCTTTTTTTTGACAGAAAGTGTACAAACTGTCTTTTTAAAACTAAGCAAGGGAATTTCCCTATAATATCTTTGTTTGGAATTCTTTCCCTTTTCCTATCATACTGAAGGTTTTCCTTACTTTCTGATCTCAGCAGGAAAAGAATTGGCCACAGGAAAGAGCTGAAAGCTTTAGTGTATTCACATTGCAAAGGTAAATCAGGGCTGCTCTCTGGAAGACATCTTTTTCCCCAGACCAAAATCATCATAGTCTCCACAAGACAGATTTTTTTTTAAACATTAAATTTAACTTTGATTCATCATACCATAAATTATACTCAAATTTGAAGGGGAAATTTGTGATCAGTCCTATCTACTTAGTCTGCATAAAAGTTGGTTTTTTGCAAAAATCCCTCACACCATTAAAGGATCAGATCTTTTTATTTCAGGATTAGAGTGTGCCTGTATTCAATAATATATGGCTTTATTCACAGGTTTTCTTTTGCCAGCAAACCTTGTATGCTGCACATGCTGTAGCATTATGCATCTTGTTCCATGGACCTCTTAGATCAAATGCAAAATAAAATCTGTCTTTTTCTGTCTATGTTGCTTAACTTCTCTGAACAATAGGGACACAGTGTCTGTTGCAGTGATGCTGGAATCAAGAAGGGTATGATTGATTATGAAAATAAGAACCAATTTTTTATGTAATGCCTTAAGAGCTCTTGCTGTTAAGGCTGGAATATTTGTGTCCTTGCATAATAAACCTGAAAGTTATATGGCTTAGGAAATGGTTATCACCTCATAAACAGGAAGCACCCTCAAGGTATCATCTACTATAGGCAATGTGATCACAAAAATCTGTGTTCCAGCTTTGCAGCAGTACTACATCAGTTCTTTTATGGCATCATTATGTTAAATGTTTTAAATGCAGGAATATTTCAGAATAATAGCAAACTATTTTCTGTTTCACTGCAGTTTCATTCAGGTCCATTAACATGTGAACATGAAATAGAAACAGAGATTAAATGACTTGTCTAAGGTCACAGTGATCTACTGGATTAGATGTGGGAACAGTGACAGAAAACACCTGACATCTGATATTGGTTTTGATTTGCTGTAGGACCTCGTACACATCACCTGTACGAGGTCACTTATGGGAGTTGTTATTAGAGCAAATGTGAACATGTATATCTAAGCTGCTTGTTACATATATTGTAAATATTCAACTCTGAAAGTAGAGAGGAGAAGTAAAATGTGATAGCCCATTTTCACCCAAAGCAATAAACATCAGTATAAGTTGCCAAGATATTGCTAATCTAAGTCTAATGTTTACACATTACATAATGTTTACACCTTAAATTCATACTTAGTTTTCTTCTTGTCATTGTGTGTAAACACAATGATCTGTATCATGAATATGTAATATAACAGATTTTGCAACCTAGGACAGCTTCAGTAGTGAACCACACTGCTGTTTTAATGCAAATGTTCTTGAAGCACTGGAAGGGGCAGAGCATCTCTGCACCTTTAACCTGTCAGCATAACTGCGTTGCTGTCCCCAGTGAACGGGGATGCAACAGAGGCTTGGTGTACACAGTGCTACTGAAGGACACTAATGGCAAGACAGAGTAGGATTTCACCAGCTGCACAACACAGAGCAGCTCTGTGGCCTCTGCACTTCTTAGAGCTGGAGAATGGCAGAAGGGCTTGGTTTGGAATGGACTTCAAAGACCATGTAGTTCCAATCACCCTGCCATGGGTAGGGACAACTTCCACTAGTCCAGGCTGCTCCAATCCTCTTCTAACAAGGCCTCAAACACTTTCAGGGATGGGGCAGCCACAGCTTCTATGGGCATCCTGTGCCAGAGTCTCACCAGTCTCACAGGAAAGAATTTCTTCCTAATTTCTTCCTAATTTCTTCCTGTAAACCTATTCTCCTTCAGCTTACAGCCATTCCTTGTGTTATCACCACATTTCCTTGTGAAAAGCCCCTCTCAAGCTATCATTTAGGTCCCCTTTAGGTACTGGCAGTCTGCTCAGAGGTCTCCCTAAAGCCTTCTCTTTCCAGCCTGAACAAACTGCAGTGCTAGTGACATGTTAACATGCAACAGACATGCTGCAACAGGAGCAAGTACCTCTCGTTATTTCCCTGCAAGCAGTAAGACAGCAGGAAGGGAATTTATTTTCCCCAAGCCATCATTTTGTCCTGAATCTTTTCCCCAGGTTTTTATTTCTGAAGGAACTAAGTTTCAGATGGACTCTTTACAGTGTTTCTGTCTTCTAGATGACACAGATTGCAGAGTTAAACAATAGTATTTTGCTGCTGTACTTATAGCTGCTCGAGAGTAAAAAAAAAAAAAATTAAAAAAAAAAATGGGCTTGTGTCAGGGCACTGGGGTGGAAAGGAAGAGAGTTCTCACTCAGAGCTCAGAGGTAAACATACTTGCTGCTCAGCTTTGCCTGTCAGCATGCTCACATTCTGAAAAATATCAATTTCTCTATTCAGATATCTGCAAATGTGAGTGCCACATGCGGGTCTCTTGCTCTTCAGACTTCAAAAACTGATTTCGTAGGTCTTTTCTATATATTTGAGGTCATCCATACTGAGAATAAGAACTGATAATCACCTGTCATATAAAAAAAAAAAAGAAGAACAAAAACGACAGAAAAAATCTGCTGAAAAATACCAGAAGCATGAGTAATTTGAGTGAAAAAGGCTATTGTTTTCTATTTGCTGAATTTATTCAACTTTACAAATTATTTTCAGAGGTGTATGCAACTAATGAAGAAGGGAAAGGGAAAGGAAAAGGAAAAGTTGGACAAAGAAGGAAAGCAAAACTATTTATAGGTTTGTCTCTTTTCAGGAGTTAATTGTATAAAAAAAACAAACAACTTAGTATTAAACTACTCTACAGTTTTGTAGAGTAGATTAAATCATGTGATTTTCCATTCATTTCACTGGTATTTCCCTTTGCACATGTGGTGTGGTGCAAGGATAATATAAAAATTTTTGGGCCAGGTTTTGTCCTTTAACACAAGTCACCCTTTTCCTTGAGTATAGTCATGCGATTGCAGTATGTAAAGCCTTTAAAAAATGCTTACTCCTATGTCATTAAATTTAATGGTCTAGAACTTCTTAACTCCATATTTTTTATATATAGTGACACTGACTTAGTTTCTTAGCTATTTTGTGTTTCCATTCCTGAAACATCTGGTTAAATCCATTCTTCCTTTGTCATACTACTACCGTCTATACACACTCACATCATCTGAGAGGATGTCCAACTATATGTAAATACTATTTTTGTCTTAATTGTCTTCAAATTCCTAGTTCAGGAGATTCATGCTGGGATTTCTGTACAATTTTTTCCCAAGCTTGGCTATTAATATTCCGTTGTAGATCAGCACATGATTTTCCTTTTGAATCACACTACTTCCATTTCATTGAGGACTGTACAAACGTATAAATTGATACTGCTGAGCTTTTTAGATTTAGCCAGCTGCTGGAAAAAAGGTTAATAGGCTTGGTTGCCTGGTGATACTATTCCAGTTCAAGTCTGTCAGATGTCTAATCATGTGTCTCAGCAGATGATATTGCCCATGATATTGCTCATAGCAGCTTTTTCTATCTTCTAAATTTCTATAAAGTTTGTAAAAAGAGGCTGTCCTATCACCAAATGCATGATTTAGAGCTGCGATTTTAAGAATCAGATTAAATCATGTATACATACATATATTTGAATCTATATTATGTAATATAAAATATTAATGTCATATACATAATACATATGTTAATATGGTTATATTTTTGTATGAAATTCTTTTAAGCACAACTTGTATGTTGACTCTCACATTAGATGAATCATTAGACAAAAGTAGGCATATAGGTTGTTTCAGGAATATACTCAGCCAAAAGAAAAAGAAAATAAAGGAAAATGCTTGGGGTTTTCTTGGATTTAGACAGTTTTAAGCTATATGTGGTTAAATTTGCCTTCCAAATGTGCCAGCCAGGTGTTTGCCCACTTGAAAACTACTCCAGCGACTGCAGTAGAGTGGCTGATTTGCTGAAGTGCAATAGTACTCAATTGGTCTCTTCAGTTAAGAGCTCAGTTTCCTTGAATTTTGGGTGTTTTTTTGTTTACATCACTAAAAAATGACCTTTTACAATTGTTTTTAAGTCACCTATCCCAGTGTGTGGGTGGATATAGATGTATGTGATATCTGCCTTGGCCAACACTTCATGGAATATGCGAAGGATGTGCTTATTTGTCTAATGGGTCAAAATTTACATCTGGGGAGAACTCCAAGTTAGTTTTCTCTGTGGATTAGATACCATATGGTCACACACACACATTTCTTGTAAGTCAAGTCTGTATTTTAAAAAATGACAAAAATGACAAAAAGCACATTAATTTTGCAGTTGTAGTGCTCATCTGTGATGGGGAGATGAAGCACATGAACATCATTTTCAAAAGTATACTAGACCACAAATAAAAGCAAAGATAATACTAAAATGTCTGAATACTTGAAAAACATAGGAAAAAAGAACCAACAAAACAAAACCAAGAGCTTTATGAGGTAATAATATATAGGGATTTAAAATTAAGAGGATTCCAGGCAGCACAGTTATCGTCATTGCCTCGAGTTTGCCCCTTAGAGTGTGTATTAATTGCTCCTTCCTATCAAACTTCACAGCATTCAAATCGGATCAAAGCTGGGTTTCATTTAGTTGGAAGCATTCATAGTAATTATTATTCCAAGGTAATTTGGTTTTATAAGGTGGCTGCTTAAACTTTCTACCTTTCAAGTGAAAATCCTTGCCAATTACACTGATAGGTAGATCAGCTCTGATTTACTTAATCAGTTTGGTTTTTTCTTTGTATTTATCTCCTGCAGCTTATAGTTCTAGGCTATTAATCCATGTTAAGGATGTGTTGTGAAAAAGGGAGATTTCCTCAAACCCCTAGTCCTTGATAGTCTGTCAGCCCACAGGAAGGATGAGACCCTTGTGTGCCATCAACCCATCAGCATCCCGTTATGGGGACCCTTAACTGAACAGTCCTCTGGATCAGAGGTGGCTTGACAGACTCGTTCAGGGACACAGAACAACAGCATAAAGGGGGACCTCTCAGTGGCTCTCCCCACTTTGTGACCCCTCTGTGGTCTCACCACTTTTTTCGAGTATGTTACCTGCTACCAGCAATGGCTAGCACCTGTGCAGGACACACACCAACAGTTTATGGAATAATGCTCTTTATTAATATAAAAGAAGGTTCAAGAATTGTCAGTGATAATATGTCACTGCAAAAAGATATTCAAAGCAATGCACAGACAAGCTCTAATCCCCAGTGAAATTAGTCACTACCGGCAGAGTGTGGTTCTTATCCAATAGGTGTCCCCAGGGGAGAAGCTGGGTTCAGCCTGTTGTTTGATCGCTGAAATTTTGATGAAGTCTTTCCTAAGTTCTCCCCATTCCTAGCTTACTTTAACATTTCTTTATGTTTAGGTGGAGCTTGAGTGACTCAGTCATTTTGTTACTGATATTCACAAAAGGCTGAATGTGCATTTTCAAGTTCACCATGTTTGGGCACATTTCTTCCTTGTGATTTCATTTTCTGTGGAGTGTGACAAGAAAAGGCACAAGCACGTTGGGCTTGGAGGATCTATAGGAATAAAAAAACTATATTCCTTAAAGTAAAAGAGGATTTTTTTTGTTTCCTCCCTCCCCTAGCTATTTATAGGAAAGTGTAAATGAAAGATGAGGATAAATTCTTTGTGAATTTCACCAGTCATCCCACCAAAAAAAACCACAAAAAAAAAAAAAAAAAAAAGACCAAAAAAAAAAAAAAGGTAGACAAATACCTGGAAAAAACCTCTTTTTTTTCCTTTGGCAGCTTGGCAGTGTGGGCTAGTTTTTAAATCTCTGCTGGAGCCTTTTAGAAGAATTACCTTATCTCTAATGGCAGCTGTCACTTTGTCTAAATCTACGCTTAGCGCTTTGTATTTTCTGCTTTCTCATTTGTGCTGTTATTCCCATTATACATCCCTTAAGGGCTACAGGCATAGAAAATAATATAACATAGCATCATAACAGGACATAACAGAACATAGCATGACATGACAAAACATAAGGAAGAAGAAAAATTGGATAGGAACCGAAAGAGTCGTTAAATCTTTACGGAAGTTTTTCAGTGAAGTATATGGTTTGGAAACAGATAATTGCAGCAGCATACCCACATGACAGGGTTAGATTGTGTTATTTCTGTAAAATTCCACTCTTCCCAATAATCAGTAGGTTTTTGAAACTGTGTGAAGAATATAGTACCTGGATAACAGCATTACCAAACAGATACAAAAGGCCAGACTAGGGCTTCTTTATTTTTCTACATTTTTCTTTCCTTTTCTGTGCATTGTAGTCTGTACAGACTTGGGCAATTTAAATTGATTTCCCTGACAGCTTTTTCTGTAGGTTTTCATTGTTGAAATCATGATAAGCTTTGCTCCTAACACCAGTGGAAAAGAAAATTAAATATACGCATTTGTAGGTTGAGAACTCTCATAGGTGTCTATACCCTCAATCTCTAACATCAGTAACGTGCTGGAGACATTGCAACAATAGAATGTACAACATGAGAGGAAATCCTATGAAAATCTGAAGACAGGCACTAGGTGTGTGGGTTTGGTTTTGTTTATTTTTAATGTGTTTATTTAACACTCAATATAATGTGACATGAACTCATGAGAGTTTCTTTTTTTATGTCAGTACTGTTGTGTACATACCCCCCCTAAATCAGGACAACTACCCTCAAAAAAGGAGGAACAGTTTTTAATTGCATTGTTTCCTAACCAAAAAGAGGAAAAGGTGTACTGAAGTGAGCTTCTAACTTGCTGTCATGGATCCAATTCCACTTAAATCAGTGCTGAAACTCCCACTGAGTTGAGTCATACAGGATCATGCCAAAAGTCCTCTGTCATCCTAGATTAGAGAGCACACAACTTCAGTGAAACCAGCTTTGAGTCCTGGGAGAGCTGGCACTAACTACATAACAGTGAATTTTAAGTATTTTACAGATGATTAGCTCTGTGGTTTTGTGTTCAGCAAAGTCAAAATAAGGCTGTGCAAAGAGCAAACTGGAAAAAGGAGGAGGATTCTACACTCAACACCCCCAAGGATATTATCTTCAGTGGCACTAACATGGCCTGATTAACATTATGACAGAAGTTGTTAAATCGGATTGGGAAAGTCGTCTGTATGGCATATCTTGTTCCTTCTCATACTGCCTTCTGATTTTTACTCTTTTCCCTGTATTATATCATACAAGTAGATTAGATAAAGAGAAATGGCTTTGAGCTTTGCCAGAAACTGGAAACCACTAATTAGCAGCTACTTAGAGTTGAAAAGTTGTACCATTTAATTAAAGATATTCATGGCATCATGGAATTAATGAAAATAACCACTTTTTCCTCATTTTTCTGCACACATAAATTTTCTGTGTTTTTCTGAGTCAAGAAAATTTTACACTGAGAAATATATTATTTTGCCCTTTTGTGTTCAAACTGGAAAATTGTGAGATAAATTTGGGGTTTGGCCAATTATTTCAGTTTTAAAGTATTTTTTCCCAAATTTTTACAATGGATAAATATTTCATGCAATATATAAAGTGTTTTAGCATAAAGACCAGTGGTAAAAAATGCACAATAAAACACATTGTAGCTCTCTGCCAGTGCAGCTTGCTGTTGAGTATGGGAATAGCACTACATGGTGCCAAAACATAGTGTTTGTCACACTGAAGACCATAGATCTGTTTCTGACCAAGAGATGAAGCATCTGTCAGGCTCCACGCTGGGATAATTCCTGCAACTTGCAGTCCAATTCAGTATTTTTTTGGTTTCCAGTAGCACTTTTGACCACTGCAATTACAAAATCAAGACCAAATAAAGCCTAGTGCAGCTGTTCCATATCCTTATATTGTGTTTCTTTGGTGTAGATTCAACTGTGAGCAAATGTGTCAATGGCTTGAAGATAAATTTAAACCTTTCTGAGATAAACAAAGTGAAACAAAACAAAACAACTTCATTTTCTGTAGAGGAGTAATTTTTGAGAAAGATTTATACGATACAAAAGAAAACTACAGGCCTGCAGTAAGGTAACCCATCTGTAAGTTTAAAGAGTTTTTTTTCCCATTGTTCACAATTTTTTATTTTCCATTTACAGAGAGATACAATCTGTTTTCTAATAGAATTATTTTCATAATTCTTTATGGAAATAGAACTTAAAGTGCATGAAAGGGAGTTTCATTTCATGAATATCTTTGAGAACATATGAACTATCAACATCTGCAACATGTTCAGAAACTCTGTCAGTATCTAATATCCAAGAATTCACTTAGCTTCTTGCCCGGACCTTGTATCTAAGAAATAGAGTAAAAGGAGAAAAAAATTATTTCCCAAGACCTTTCCTTCCTTTTATCTGGATAGCAATTATATTGACATTTTATCATTTACACATTATGGTTTTGATGATTGGCCTTTTTTTTTCTTGATTCAGAGAAAAGAGGTGAACAGATTGTACATTGGGCTTTGTTTAACTTCTGCATGGTTGCTTCTGCTGATGTTAAAGTTTAATAAGTTTCTTTCTTGCAGTATTTAAGGTTAGCTAGACCTTCACTGGTTTTATGAAAATGAACCAAATGTCTCCTTGGATGCATGGGCAAACTTATCAGAAGGACACATATAAGGCAAAGTGACTCCCAGTCTTCTGCCAGATGCAACCCCACCATCATTGACAAGATGAACTAGTGCTACAATGAGATTGATTCATAAGCAAAGAGTATTTGGATGTATCTAAGTGAGAGATTAATGTGACAAGCAAAGGATAATTCCAAAAAATAATAGTTTATTTTGGCTGAAGAAACAGGCTTGCAATGAATTAATGTCTTGGAAATGTTTCGGGATACAGATGCTGCTCTCTCATATAGCAATATATATGATTAAGACATCTGTCAGGTTACAAAATTACTTCCTTCTACTGGATGCTAGCCTGACCTAAGCTATAAATACTGCAATTTCCAGCCACGTGAACTTGAGCAATACTGGATTTAAGCATGAAGTACCTACAGAATCTAGTAAAAAACCTTGAAGAACCTACTTCTAGTACAAAATTTCCAGCCAGCCAAAGCTCTAGGAAGAAGACTAGGATTAAAAAGTCTGCGTATCCAACACATAATTTTTTTTTTTCATTTACACATAGACACATTTTTAATATAAATATGATAGTACTATAGTGGGAGAGTTAAGGAGGAAGTAAAAATGTGAGTGGTATTTCTTTGGCCTGCATTCAAGCAGGCATAAGGGTATAAATAATTAAAAAAATAAAAGATTTATATCACTCCACTGTACAAACAGAAGAGAAATGACAGCTGCCTCATTACAATCCCTTAGCAGGCAGATAGGACATATTACTGAATAAAAGACCTGATAAGAAATATAAATCTACCTACATGTAAAAGAAAGAACAATCACAACAAATTTTGTTCCAACCCAAGAATTTCCTTGTAAAAGACATTTCCACATGATTGTTTCAAAAATTTCTAATAGATGCCACTTGTCATCTGGAGAATAGCAGAAATACCTTAAAAATCTTGCAAATTTTTATCATGCTATTACCCTAACACTTTTACTCCTGTCTTTAATACTTCTGCTTGGAAGGATTGTCCAACCTAGCATATTCAACCACACCAATGATTTAAAAGAGCAGTTACGCCTTTAAGCTCTACTAGTTAAGCTGTAGCTCTTCACCAAACAAAATAGCTCACACATAAATAATGCAACACAGACTTGGGGAAAAAAACATCTCAAGTGACCAAACCAAATTACAGTAAAGCTACCCATGTCAGGTGTTACTTTTGATAACTACACAGCCAAAGTTTTTCTTTGGAAATAATTATAGAGCAATTGAAAATATTCATACACTATCGTATATATATATTATATATATTATATATTGTATATAAACACACTATTGTAACAGGATTGATTTTAATGTCGTTTAAATAGAGTTTTCTTTTTTTTTTTTCTCTTCCAGCAATTTTCTAAGTATAAATGAGTTGCATTTCCAGGACTCTTTTCCCTGTAGGAATTTTTTCCGTTCACAGAATTTTAGGTTGTGGTAGTTTCTTCAGTAAGCTTCAAAATTCTGCCTCTCTGTCTGTAATTAGTTAATATTTCTAAAGAGCTTTAAGAGATAAAAGGCTATATAAATGCTAAGTGTTGCCATTTCTTTTTGCAGAGGTAAATCTGATTCTCTCTTATAATGATGAAGGCCATAGCTCATCATCTTGGCTGATTATAGAACTTACGAGAACAGATTGCCCATAACCATTGCACACCCCTCTTTCCCATTTCGAAAATTATATTGCTCACAGCTTGACTCCTTAAAAGGTAGAATTATAATAGTTTTAATGTGTTTGAAATAGAATATCAACTAAGACTGGTTGCTCTGAAGAATTCCACTCAGGTTTATTGTCGAACCAGTCAAAGTTCAAAAAGCTTCAAAACAAAAAAGAAAAATAAAACAAAAAAAACCCCAAAACAAAAACAAACAAACAAAAAAAAACAACAACAAAAAAAACCCCAACAAAATTCTGAACAAGATGTTCTTTGAGGTTTTTGGTTTGGTATATTATGTTTTTGGGGGCTTTTGAGTTATTTTATATTAATCCCTTGAAAGGTACATTACAAGAGCTGAATTACGCTTCCTATTTCAGCCTGTCTGCATCTGCTATGTGGATTAATAAGGTATTCATTTCCATAGATGTTCTTCTGGCATCATTCTCAGCCTTTCTTTTCAAGCACAGAAGAAAATAGTTTATTTCTCACATATCAAGTATTATTTGTAGCAATAATGGTGAAAGAAATAGCAGGAAGAGAGTAAAAGAAGAGACTATTTCAACTGTTTAAGCAATAGCAAAGTGGATCTGGAAAGATTTTATTGAAAATGTCAATTTTATCTCCAGTTTATCTCCTCCCAACTTATTTAAATACCTTGACTAAAAACATTTCTGCTTGAGCTACTATGAGATTGGAAGTTCATTATGCATGCCTCCTTTTAGCTGTTTTTTACTGGACATGATTATGTTAGCATGACTTATTGAAAAGCAATTGCAAATATGAAGGGAAGGAACTGACTAAGAGCAGATGAGGAAGAATTTTTTTATAATTATGAGATGAACTTCAACTTTTGAAACCTGAAAAAAAAAAGTAAAATCTATTCCTCTTGCACTATGTTTCTCTTCTCACAAGTGACGTTTCATGATATGATTCTTTTGTGCTGTATTTAATACCAAATCAAGGACTGATTTTTGGTTTAGATGAATCTGGATGCCCAAGAAACTAAGTGCAAAAAACACCCAAAGCCAAAACAAAACCAAAAAGCAGTCTTCAAGCTCTCACATTAAAAAAAAAGAATTAAAAACAGTACTTCTTGAGCAGTTTGTAAAACATGAATGTAAGAAGATTTCTACTAAATTTTGATTTCAGTGTTCATAATTCCTTTTTGTCATAATCATTCATTACCAGCTGTGAACTGATTCTTAAATAAGTTTCCTTAAGCTATTAGTCATTGATGCCTCATTAGTATTGTAAATACTGCTTGTAGTATTTACAAATGCCATCCTTGCTTGGCATTCGAGGGTTTAGCCGAGCAGTTTGTTATTTTTTATTTATATTTCCAAGACTGAAGAGAAAAAATGTTAACCAGATGCAATTCTGCCTTCAAAACTTACTGAAAATAGGAGTCATCATGCTTTATAGTTTAAGAGATGCAAAATTAGCTATATTGCTTCAGGATTCCTTGTCTCTTCCTCTGGACTGAGACGTACAAGCTAATAAAAATCTATGGGAAATTCATTTAGCAAGATGAACATTAAATTTTAAATTTTTTTTTTCAGTTCATCATTCACATTTTTAAAAAAGTTGTTCTTTTGTACTTTTATTTTCTCCTAGTGACTCAAGGTGAAGTGAGATCAAGACTTTCAAAAAATCTGAAAAAAAATAATTACAATATTTTGAGCAAAATTTTTTAAAAGAAAATAGATTTTATGGGGTTATTGGTTGGGACCTTTTGTTTATTGCTTGCTTTTTTTTTTTTTTAAGAGATGTCAGAAACAAAATCACTGCCCAGTTAACTGTAACACTGAGTAGTGCCAAGCTTGGGATGTGGAACTAACATGGATGAGCCAATTCAGTGACTACAGTGAATCTGTGTAGGGTGGTGAAGGAGCCAAAAATAACAGTAATAATTACAGGCAGGTTTTTTTGATTTCTATTGTAACAAAAATGAAAGGGAAGAAGAAACATTGTGGAGCCAACTTAACATCAGTCATATCATTCCCTAAAAGGTGCTGCATGTTTCCTCCTGCTGAAACTAGTTTTAAAATGGAAGATTAGATATTCATGTGACTGTGAGACCTGGGTTGTTTCATGATGCCAGCTCTGTAAATTTCCTAGTAAAATCTGCAGGAAATGACAATGCTGTCCAAGACTTCCTAATCCTTTGCATCTGGAAAATCACCACCAGTGTCAGCATGACCAAACCATAAAAAGTCTTAGGCAAATTAAGCAAATACTGTCTATTAGTAAAGAGATCAGTGCTCTCAGTTTGGGGCAAATTGCTGTTATTTTTTATTTCTATTATTATGACACTCTGTCATTATTGATATAAAAAGAACAAGGAACATGTGCAAAAGTAAACCACATGCTGTCTCAGCTAGCCAAGAAAATATTTACCAGATGGGAGATGATGAGACAAGCCATTAGGATGTATCAGCCGTCATGGAACAAATGCCTCAGGGCTTACTTGCTAAACCCATGGTACTGACAACACATGGGATTAAGGTGTCCACCTGTGAAACTCTGTGAAAATATGCCCTGTGCTTCCACAGAAAGTGCAGTCCTGGCTTCAAGGTGACTAGAAGTAATAAGGCGAATAGTTTCTTTTCTAAAACTGTAAGACTTGGAGCATCATTCACTAAAGACCTTACAAGATTTGTGTGAGTAAAAATATTTTTAAAATTATAAGGAAAGCATGGTGAAACAATCTTCCCACCCTCAGTTAGTAGCTGAGAGATTTGAATTACTGATGTTCCCCTTTTTGAAGTTGTGCAGCATCTAACATTTTACAGATGTTGGGACTGTCAGTATCCAGGAGTTCTCTTCAGCAAGGACTGTGAAGAGGAGAGACACTACTCACAGCCTGAGATCATGCAAAGTAGCTCTTTCCCCTAGTCCTTGCAGCTTCATTTTAGCTACCTGACAGGTCATGTTTTTCCTTATTTCTGATGAACCAAAAGACAACTGACCTCTGCCTTGGCACCCTTAATAGGGTAAAATCACCCTTAAATTGATCTAAATCTAATAGACAAAAAGTCACACTTTTATACCCTTTCAGATTTTACCTGAAGTAGAGCAAATAGTACACCCACAATTTTATAGATGTTCCCAGTAACTCCAGTTTAAAATATGCTGTTGTGCTAATCTGGCAGAGTGTAGACATACACTTTACTTCTGTACTGAGATTTTTATAGGACCTATTATAAACTGTCCCCCACCCCTGTAAAAAAAAAAATAAAATCAACAACTGTGAAAATCAGCAAGAAAAATTCACAGAAATGCAGACACTTAAGTAGTAACTGAAGTGTTACAAAATTCTGATATAAAACAACAATGACTAATAAAACAGTAAATTTAGTGTATCATTGAAAGTTGTTGTACATATTATTTGGGATACTCATAGATGTATTGCCCTTCTGGGCAATTCCCACTCTTTAGATTTGTCATCAATTCGGGGATTCTATGATCATCTACGAATGACTTGAATATATAATTTCCTTACTTTTATTGCAGTGTATTTACGAACAATAGCCAAACCCCATTTATTTCCCAGTAGGAATATTTTTAGTAAGAGACTACTTCTGATTGATGAAAGCAGAATGAAAAATAATTTAAATATTTCCGTTTAACCAAGTAATTTTTTTTAGTCTCTTTACTTATTTGAAATAAGCTCTCAGCTAAAATGAGTCCACTGAGGGCTGTGTGGGGCTATAACAGGTAGAATAATATCTGTGTCTGAATCTTTATCTCTTCCTAGGTAGCTGACAAGGATTATCCATTTATCCATTTCCAGATTTTCTCTGAATTCCAAGAAATATACAGTAAAGATGAGAACAAACCTACTGAGAATATAGGCCAGACCACTTATAGGTTAGTGAGCATCACTACATATGTGAGCGTCTAAAAAAGGATCCTAACCACAAATCCTATCTTTCCATAACATCTTTCTTTTACTTCAGTTTACCAGGTGAAATGAATTTTTTTTCTTATTCTAGCTTGCATTAGTCTAAGCTTAATTAATTAGTAATTTAATTCAAAAAGCTTCTCAAACCTAATGAAACATATAGAAAATTTTGTATTGAAAAGACAGAAAGAAACAATTGTATTCATTATGTTCAGCAAAAGGTTGCTAAGTAAAATTTGGGGGTCACAAGTAAAATTTGAGAGTCATTTAATAATGGGGAGGAGGTTAAGGAGTCTACTATGATGATGCAATTTCACATTAGAGGTATATTATTGCCAGTGGAGGTGCTCCATTGTGAGCTGGGGATAAAGTCCTGTCTTACTGACTGGATGTAGGATTATCATAATTTATTTCTGTGTATGGAATTTCATTTGGTATTTTCTTTGCTTTGCAGTTTACCACGTAAAAGTAGTATTCCAAGTACTATGCAGCCATTTTAAAAGTTCTGAGAGAAAACTACTTACTGAGAGAGTTCAATATACATAACTCTTCCCCCCTACCCCCTAATTATTTCCATAGAAAATGTAGAGATTCCATCTTAAAAAAACCCTTAATAGTTGAAGAATATAATATGGTACTTAATCTATGAATAGGATTTTTTAAACTTTGGAAAAAAATTAGGGAGCAATTTTAAAAAAATGTTCATAAAATTAGATATATATTTCTGAGCAGTAATTATATTTCATTCTCTGATGCTGCCAAATCAGTCAGTTAAAATAAATTTATCTAGGAAATTGCAAGTAGTGCTTTTCCTAGTAGAAGGCCATAAACCAGGACATTAGTTTGCAGTAGGATACCTGCACTAGCAGCCATCTGAACAACCTACAGAGAGCTGGATCAGAGCTGCTCACTCAGGTTGGTTTTAAAGTCCAAGGAGAGGGACAAGCACTTTGAAAGTATCTCATCCAAAACAGGCAGCCAAAATAGGTGAGATGGACCACATTCTGAAAGTGATTCCTCATTTCCACTGACTACAAGGAACAGGGCAGTGGATTATTTTATCTTCAGCTGTGTGCTTCACAGACTTGCACACTGAGTTAAAGGAATTCCATTCTGATGAGAAAAAGCAATTAATCATGTTCAAGCCAAATAAGCCTTTGTTCATTTGGTGGCCCAGCATCTTTGTTTGTGCTAGCCACTCCCTGTATACCTGTATACATTTCACAGCTTCCCTCCTAGTCTCATCAAAACAGGATTTCAGCAATAAAAAAGAAAAAAAAAATTTTAGTTACCTTGTGCATTTCCAAATAATGAATCCCTGTGCATATGTCTACAATTTTTACTCAATATTTTTTCACTCTTTAAGACATTATTTTTGTAGTTCTATTTTTCCATTGGTGAAAGATAATTTGAAAATTAGACTAGCCTCAAGTTTGCATATAAAAGAGAAAAGGAAGGTAAGACCCCCTTGTAACTCCTCCCCTGTGAGTAATTTCAGTATCTCCACTGGGTTTGCAAGAAAATGCTATACTGCAGGACTGGAGTATTCATTTGAAATATAAGTAGCAGAAAAATCAGAAGTATTGATATTACAGCCAGAACTAGTATTTGGGAGTCTGCAAAGCCCCTGTAAATCAGGAAAGAGCACACTGTCCAAGGAAGCAAAAGGATTTGGTATCAGGGGAGAAGAAGCTGGAAGAGGAGAAGCTTTTCTGCTGCAGTCTGACTGCATTCATGATAGAAAAATATAGGAGCATATGTCTACCAGGAGTTGCCCATGTGTTGATGTGGAGTTGAGTTGAGCTATAGCAAAGGTGGGAAAATGAATTTTTAAAAAATTGATTTCTGAGTTCTCTGGAATGTTTGAGTGACCCAGGGTACATTGATGGCAAGTAGTACATCTATAACCCCAGAGCTCTTCAAGGTAGAGGCATCACTTTGATGAATCATCATTGATTCATCTCACAAGATGACTACACCTGAAGACCTATGATTGCAGTTACCCAAAAAATAACCAGGCTGGATCTAATCAGGAAACCACTGATTATTTAGTCAGAAAGGTTCCCAGAGTGGTCGTGGATGTCCCATCCGTGAAAATGTTCAAGGTTATGTTGGACAGGGCTCCAAGCAACTTGACCCAGTTGAACACGTCCCTGCCTATGGTAGGGTGACTGCACTACACTATCTTTAATGATTTCTTTTGTGGGGGAGCTCCTTCAGTGCGGGTTCTTTGGCGAGCAGCTGCAGTTTGAGCTGCAGTTCGAGCTCTGGGGTGCGGGAGCCCATGCCCAAGACAGTGAACAGCCGACCCTTCACGCAACAAAGGGCACCTCTGGCCCATATAGGTGTACACTGCACACTGCACAGTCATAGATACAGCAGGAGCTGAGAGCTCCACACTGTCCTGAGTTAGACTGAGTGGGTAAAATCCCAGGGTTTCCTTTGTTCAGGGTGCCTACTCAGAGGCACCAGCTTGAGCTGTTATTTAGTTGTTGCACCAAGATTAAATTGTAAGGATCTGGACATCTGCAACTCTACTATAGGAAATCTGGGATCAAAAAGGTAAGGAAACCTGCTCTGACTGTGAGTGTGGAGTGTGTAGGCTTAAAGGGGCCTCAGTTCCAGCTCAGGTGGTTCAAATGTGACTGTCAGAGTGGCTCCTGGATGGTCAGACGGGAGTTTCCTGAACACCATCTAACCCAAACCATTCTGTGATTCTGTGATCCAGTTTTCTTTTTTTTTCCCCCCTCTGGCTTGTTTCTGCTTCAAAGCTCATAATTCAAATATGATTCTTAAGTTAGAAACCGACTTTGAGTCCAAGTTACAGTAAAATGCAATTTCAAACCTTGGACTCACATTTTCTCAAGAGAAAAAGACCACAACACTAATTCTAAACTGAAAATCAAACTGTATCACTTTCTTGCAGTATAACTCACTTTCTTAAAACTGTTCCGCTATATTTTTTTTGAAAAAGGATGGTGAGCACATATATAATTCAAACAGGATTTTTACATATAACTTTCTGGCCATGCCTTAGTAGGCTTTTTATGGTCTCATCATGATTGCAATTTGTAGACCTGAACAATTTTTAGGTACCTCTTGAATATCACTACAATTACATTCTTTTTTTTTTTTCCTAGCTTTTCCTTTATCTTTGCATTTAAGTGTATTTCACTCTAATCCTCAATCTGCCATTCAAAATGTGTCAACTTGAGGAATACTAGACTATAGCAGTAACTGACAGTATTTTTAAAAATCAGTCTAGACTGTATGCAGTAGGTCTCAGAGAAAAGTGCTTGCCTATGATATATGGCATTTTAACATATTATTTTAAATTACTTCCATCAAGCAATGAAATGGCATTCAGTTCATGAGCATGTGAACAAGCTGTAGAATTTCCTTTGACAACATGCTCCTTGTGAGATCAAACTTGTAAAACATCACATCAGATTTAATGTCTAATACATCAACTAATTCCCTCGCTTTGTTTTTTTTAGTTCTAAAGATTTAATGTTGAGAGGATATTTTCCCCAAGTTGACATAAATATTAGAAATCAGAAGAAAATGTGATTTGTTCTTCCTACAAGAATTGTCTCTAAAAGACAGTGCAGCACTTAGAAATAATCAGCCAGCAGAAATAGAGAAGATAAGGAAATGACAGATTCATTAAACAGCTGTTTGCATCTGTCTTTAAAGCAGAAGCAGATTTTAGACAGCTGCATAACATAGAAATATGCTCTAATAGAGCAGAAAGGAGTAGTTGCATGCAATATAGCAATAACAGGAATTGTTGCAAATTTTAAAATGAGACAGCACTGTACAAAGTGACACGAAAATAACAACATTGAGGATTCTGTATTTTTTCTTCCTTTGATTTCTCAGTTGTCTTCCAGTCTGGAGAAGTGTAATGTATAAAATGAGGTGAGCAGCTGGTTTGATTTCCTTGTTTGCAAGAGGGGATGTGCATCAGTGTGGCTTGAGCTGGGCAGTGCTCAGATGAGGGCTGCTCTCACCTGTTGCTGCTGTGGTGTTCCTTGCTCTATGAAGCACTTCAGTGTGTTTGGCAACTGGCAGTCATTATCTCCTCTGTGAAGTAAAGGAGCTTATTAAAAAAGATAGCCTTGTCATTAATCTTTCTTAGTACAGGGACTACTATATTTAATATAGTTCTATATTGCATAAAATATTTAAAATAATAGAATACATATGTGTATATAATGTAAATATGAATATTTAATATGATGGTATGACCTGTGTGTCCCACGACAAGCACCTCAGTACTACCATCTTCCCAGGAGGGCCCTGACTGTGACTGGCATCTTTGTAACCAATGAAGCAGCTGAGAGTCTTGAGCCTCACCACCTACACCCCACTTCAGTGGCTAATTATGCAGTCTATAAAGTTCCTTTTCCCCACTTTTATCTTCTAGTGTACAAGCTTGACCTATACTCAGAAATATAATACAATACTCTTGTTTTAAATTAAAAACCAATTCCTTGAGGGAGTTTCTTATATTATTAATGATGAACATTTTTTTCCTCTTAACAAGGGCACGTGGCAATAGGACAAGGAGGAACAGCTTTAAATTGAGAGTAGGTTTGGATTGGATATCAGGAAGAAATTCTTCACTGGGGATGGTGAGGCACTGGCACAGGTTGCCCAGAAAAGATGCAGTTGACCCTTCCCTGGAAAGGTTCACGGCCAGGCTGGAAGGGGCTTGGAGCAGCCTGGTCTGATGGAAGGTGTCCCTGCCCGTGGAAGAGGGTTGGAACCAGATGATCTTTAAGATCTCTTCCAATGCAAACCATTCTTTGATTCTGTATTAGTTCGTAATCCAAACTGGAGACCTCACTTTACTTATTCTTTCTTTTTAAACAGTCTTGAACCAGAAATTACTATGCTATCACACTCTTACATTCCTATGCTGCCCCCATGAAATCCTTCTGATATAAATAACTCTGAATTCACCGTCATGGTTATTATATTTCTCTGGTATTTCTCTACATCACCTCTTCATTTACACCAAATTTCAGTTCTGGTACCTTGTTTTCTTTTAAATTTGGATTCTTGGCATACTGATCTGGGAAAAAAAAAAAAAAAACCTTTATGGTGGCCATGTTCTGCATTGCATCTTTATGAACTTGCAGCCATCTTTCAACTGAGTGACCTCTAGGTGTCTGCTTTTGGTCTGCCATGACCAGAATGAATGCAGCAGGAATTTACCCATTAAATCGTGTCACCACACCTCCTCCAGTGTGGAGGAGGTACAGATCCTTCCTTCCTTCCTTCCTTCCTTCCTTCCTTCCTTCCTTCCTTCCTTCCTTCCTTCCTTCCTTCCTTCCTTCCTTCCTTCCTTCCTTCCTTCCTTCCTTCCTGTTAATTTTGTTCACAAGCTAAGCAAAACAAAACACAATTTGCACCAAAAATGCTGCTGCTTTTCTGTGTGATCCCCTTAGCATTCTTTGTTTGGTCTTCTGTGCATTATTTATCTTAACTCCTTAGAAAATAATCAGTTTTTATAGGAATACATTTAATGCAATTTAAAAGTGAAAAACCTAGAGAGATTTTAGAGGTTTGGATCAAGATTTAAAAATACCATTAAAAACCTTCCAGACTCTAATTAGTCTAGGGACAATTTCTAAGTTACATTCTAGGTTTTGATATTTTATTCCAGGACAGTGCTGTTTTTTTTCTCTGTCACTAAAAGCCTAAATTATTACAGAAATGTATACTAGAGAATTCCCTTCATTCCACTACTGTATGTTTCTCTCTCTATTTTTCCATTACAAACTGATCAGGATTATTTTCCTGTTTTGTACTTCCACCACTGACAGTGCAAAAGAGAAACTGAAAGCTGAAGAGCTGTATCTGTCCTGAATGAGCAAATGCACAATCCTAGGTTCATCCTTTCAAAATGTTATGGTAACATTTGATCTAAAACAAAAATTATAGCTCTGGAAATTTTTGTGCGTTCACTCTCAGCCTTTAGAAATATATCAAATACTTAAATAAAGATCAGAAATGCTAAATCTTCTTTTGTCCTGAACGCCATAATAAGAAAATACCAGTTGATGTAGAGATTGGGATGAAGGCAAAGGAAGGCCTGATTTTTATTTTTTTTCCTAGAAGCATAGAGGGACTCCAAGAAAACTTAAATGAAGCAATAAATTAATAATTAATTAAAAATCTTCAAATAATTAATTTAAGAAGTCATATTTAAATCAAATTTTTTTTCATTTTTCTTTTCTGTATTCCACAATAAAATATATACAACTCTCTATGTGTATATACATATATATATATATATATGTATATATAGGCAATTTTTACTTCAAAGAGGCTGTTGATATTGATATTTTTGAAGCAGTATTGAAGCAATCATATTAGAGCTATCAAAACTAATTATTACATAGAAACTGATGTTACTCCCATGCTTGTATTGTAATTGATGTTTAATTTGTAATTGATCTTACTACCAAGGGCCATGAGCAAATATCTTTCACTCAGTCTCAAGGAGGAACCTTGAGGGGCATCCCTACTCAAGGGAGAAATCCACACACACTACAAGAAGTAGTTGGTTAGAAGATATTAACAATTGAAAGTGGGGTGAGACTTTTATAGTATAACGTGAATGACTGCTGGTCATACATCTCCAGGCCAGCTGCGTCAGATCAGCAGCTGTAGATATGTTATCAGTACTGTCACTTGTTGGTTCCTTTATGAGGTACTGTGTCTGCAACATCCTCACCACTGCCAGTTTCTGTCAGGAAACATTATCCTTCCACAGGGTGTTTAACTTTAGGGTTGATTAGTCAGGTTGGTTTCAGCACTTTTCAACACAAAAAGCAGCTTGACCCCCATTCTCCATCCATTATTGATGGCTTTTCAAACAGGGTGTTGTGAGTGCTGTTTTACCTCCACAGCAAGAACTGTTAGGGAAGCTTTTTCCTTTAAAGTTTCCCAATAATTTCTGTCTGGCATTGTGGACCATAATCTTCATTATCCTCTCAATATGTCAGTTGCACAGATGATCAGATTTGCTTAAGACTTAATTAAGCACTTGTTACTTTTACTAGGTTAAATGCAGACCAGTCCTACTACAGTTATTATAGAAATGGTAAAGCTTGTTAATAACTGGAAATCTCTACTATTGTTTTGCAAGAACAGGAAAATCTCACTGATTAAACATCAGTACATTTATGTCACTTTAATTGCAGCACGACACTGTTGGCCTGGGATTTAGCTCTGGGTTGTAGACATCTAGGAGCAGGTGTTGAACTAGATGCCTAATTCAGTTTTCTAGCTAATTGGGAGCTAGTTAATGCAGTCAGTGGAGCCTAGCTGAATGCATCTGCATTAGAGTGAGTTGGGCAATTCTCTAGGCTCCTTTCATTACATTGGTTACCACTGAGTATAATGAGAAATCAGCAATTCATCTCCCCTGCAGGCATATTGAGACATTCAAATTTAGGTACCTGCAGTCTGGAGTTGGGTCTACACTTAATGACCTGACTGGCTCATCTCTTGGAAAGGCAAATATTTTGTCCAAGCTGCTGGATAATTTGTAATGAAAGTATCTCCTAATCATGCTGTAATGGAAATAGAATATGTTTCTGGTGTAATGGACCTTCTTTCTCTTGTTTTCTTCTCTGTTTTCCTCTCACACATCTGTAAGATTTTTAGGTAGGTATCTTTTCATCTTCTACAGATCCCAAGTTGTTCTGAAAAATCTTTGTCTCACATACCACAGCATATACCTTGATTGTTCACCTCTTGTGCTTTTAATTGACTCATACCCCACTCTTTTCATCTTTTCTCTTTCTTTCCCTGAGTTTTCAAATTGCCAAGATCTCATTTTTGTTAATATTGGATTAAGCTGTATATAAATCACACATTCTCTGTTACCGAGTAAAGGGCTCCTTCCAGTTCCTTGTCTGGCAATGCTGCAACAAGACCATTTGGGAGGCTCAGGCAATGCCAAGCACAACTTGAGAGGTACAGAGGCTGTTCTGCCTTTTGTTTTTTTCTGAGCTCACTGGGATTTACACATTGGAAAGAACCACTGGTGAAGTCTAGCTCTGAACCACTATGCAGAAAGCCAGGGAGAAGGCCTGGAGCTTTACTCCTCTCAGTGCAAAACTGTTAGCCTTCTCCCAAGCTCTCTGCTGTGCTCCAATTAACTCCACACAAAATAAATCTCATCTGGAGGGAACTACTGAGTAGTGTGGACTCAAGCCAGTCAGAGTTGTTTGGTTCCAGGGTACTCATTACTCAGCAATACAAGTTTTGATCTCAAAATTCTGGTTAGGCCAGCATTTTGCCTTAGCTATATCGCTTACTCTTCTGATCCAATCTCCTGAGCAAAGAAACCCTGGGTTTTGAGTCAGTTTATTGTAAACTGAATAATACATAGTTTTATTTCTACCAATTATGAAGATATGATCCTACTTAGTGCTGGAGGACACCATACCAGTTTCTTAACTATTTTTCTTCTTTCATAGATGACACATAAAGATCACATAGGTAATTGTGTAAGCATGATGAAAGAAGCCTGAGTGTCCTAAACAAAATATAATGTGGGTCACATTCAGAAAGAACATGTGTGTAACTTAATAATCAAAAGAGAAATATTCAAGTGAGATGTTAGGATATCTTCTGGTCTAGGACCAATGTGGTATTTGTGCATCTGTGACTGGCAGCATCCAAAAGGTGAGAAATTACAACACTTAAATGACAAAAATTTGTTAAAGGAAGAGGTAGAAAGATTTTAATTTGCTCTAGAATTTGTGTCTACTATGAATTTTGACATTCTTTTGGTAGATTAAGTTTATTCATGATGTATATCTTTATTATTATTCACTTTAATAAGTTTATTTATCACATATACTATACAGTTAGCACATATATAATATTTATTAACATATATATAATATTTATTTCATATTCATAATTGGCCTGACTCCTTGCACATCTGAGATATACTATGTATCCATACATATGCTTGTAACAAAGGAAGAGAAAAAGAAAGGAAGAGAAAAAGAGTAAAGAAGAGTTAAAAGTTTTCTTTTAACAAACTTTGAATTTCTAAGTAACATACTGGAACTGCCAATTTAAAAGAATATAATAGTTGAAGAAAGCAAAAAAAAGTTAAAGAAATTATACAGACTTTGTTTCTCTTGAATGTAGAGAAAAAAACTACGTCCTAACTCTGTGTGTATAAGCCAATTTTGGAATACCATATTTAGTTTTTACTTGATCTAAAGCACTATATAATTTTAATAAAATATTGGATAACTAAGTATCAAGAAAATATTCTAAGGTTTGACCCCACAGGCATCAAAGTATCTCCATTTTTTTTTTCTTTTGCATTAATTCCTCCTTTCCCTTAAGATAGTCTAAGCCAGAAATAATTCTATTGGAATCAGCAGAGTTAAAATTCATGTAAGACCAGAACTTGGAAAACAAAATGCACTTGAAGTTCAGGCATGTTTATGTTTAGACTTTCCACTTTTCTTATCATAATAGAGAAATCTGAGCCTCTGAGCCAGTGCTGAATTTCCACTGTGTTTCAGATGGGAAAGGATATCTGCACTGGGAATATTGTCCAAACCCATGATTAGTTTTTTTTTTTTTTTTAAATAGCAAAGCAGACAGAAAACAGATGTTAATTGCTGTGAGAGAAAAGTTATTGGCAGAAAAGAGAAACTGAAAAAGCGATGTTTTAGCATAAAGCACCTTTAATTGGAAATGGCAATAACGCAGTGAAAAAGGGAAGCCATCTTAAAATGTAAGACATGGCTCAAGAGCAGCACTCAGGCTGTATTTCCAAACAGGAACTTTCTGAATTTTGAGGATATTTTGCATATCCTGCACGTAGCTAATAACATGCTGAAATGTCAGACTTATGTTTCATCTCCTTTCTCCTTACCTGCACTTGCCTTTGGATGGTAGAGGACAACATAGAATTACCATAGAAATACCTCACTTACCTTGCAAGGTATTTGTCATACAAATCTTCCTTTAGGGAAAAAGGAAATCACTGTGTTAGTGATTATAAGATCCCTTAAAGAGGCATCATTTCCCCTCTGAATCTAGTATTCATAGTTTAATGAAGTTAGAAGAGTCATTCCCAGCTAAGATGCCTCACATGCCAAATTTTATGTCTGTCTCTGCAGAAAGAAATTTAACACCAGTCATTCTTTACAGGGCAGTTATCTTCCAGTTCCCCCAATGCTGAAGGATGCTGTAATTGATGCAGTGGGTTAACCCCAAAAACTGCAAATCAGGATGAAAGCAGGGAGAGATGGAACAGGGCAGTGAGACGCACTACAAACCAACCAACCAAGGCTTTATTTCTGCTGCATCAACACTGAGAAAAATGACACTGGAAAAAGAAATTGACACACCTAAAGAAAATAAATGGAATTTTGGGGTTGCTTTTTTTTAACCTCCATACTAACTAGGTCTAACAATATTTGGCAGAAGGACAGAACACTTAAGCAAAGCAGCATTAATTCCTGATCACTACAGGAATGAAGTATCTGCATTAATCTGCATTAAATATCTGCATTAATAACATACTTAAAACTAAGTACAGCCTTAAGTTGGTCAGGATTTTGCTCCTAAGCAATGAAGCACACACATTGAAAGCAATCCTTTACCTTAAGCTGACAAGCTATTACTGCATAGCAATAATAGTTACCATGTTTTTCCTTTGTTCCCTTTTAATTAAGCAGGAAAATGTGCTAAGCATAATGTGTTTGAGTTGTACATGTCCCATTTCTAAAGGTATGGAGGTTTAAACCTACTTTATCTGGGTGTGCCATGGCTTCATCAGAATCTGTGTATTATTTGAGATCTGTGGATCAAAGTAATGCAACCATTGTCTCTCCTGCACCAAAGTGGGTAAGAGGTAGCAAATTACATCCATGGGATCTCAGGTCACAAAATGATGCAATGTTCGAAACAGCAGAGAAAAAACACCTTCCTCACAAATGTCATTACTAGAGCCAACAGCTCTACAAGCAGTCTGCAGAGGCTGCATGAAGAGCAGCATTTTTGATCATTTACCTTACATCCTCACCCACTGTGCCGGGGTGGTGGAACCATAATGGTTCCACAGGGCTGTGGCTCACGTTCTACAAAGTGCAGGAGACAGCACATCAACAGAACATGTATTTGCTGTATGACAAAATAAAAATACATTTTTCTGATGGAAATTGCAAGGCCGACCTCATCCTTATTAAATGACATGGTAAACAGTTTAGTCTTCACAATGCAGACACTCTTAAACCAATCAAAAAAGAATGTTCTTTTCAGAATTATGTATTAAATTCTATAAGTGACAGCTTCTATATCCTGCTCTGCATTGCTGGAACCTATCTACTTGCACTGAGGAATGGCTTTTCAGCCCTCCTTGGTAGATGGATGCTTTGAAGAAGTGGGCAAAGGTTCCTGTAGGTACTATGATATGCATGATCTTAGAAGTGGGAGGGTTCCCCCATCTTAGTGATAGTGGGATTTGGATGAACGCTTATTCCCATGGCCTATGAATGAACCAACACTTTTCATTATTGCCACAATGTCCTAAAACTTTGAAGAGTAATATCTTGATATTGCAAATAAAAATACACAAAGCAGTTATCTCAATTGTACTATTCCTGGTTGTGGCTAATTACTGGTACTCTGAGAGCTGAGAGTAAACAAAATTAAATTTTCTGCTTGTAGTTGTAAACTCAGTAGAATTTTAGGTAGGAGAAAAAAAATAAAATGGTGAGTCAATTTAAGCATGAACATATGAAGATCCTCATTAAAATGGAAACAGGGGAACGTACTGCCAGAAGTATAAAACAAAACCTGTTCCACACTGTTTATTACTTAGCATCCAGCAGATCATGCCTTCTAATCAGTGGGAATTTCTTGTAATGTTTTGATATTTAAAATTCCCTTTTCTCTAATTTTTTCTCTAATTTTTGTGGTTACTATTGCAACATGCCAAGTTGCCAAAATGGATTTTAAGTATTTTTTCCCTCCATATATGGACACATTTTGCACACTGCTGTATCCTCCCACCCTTGTTTGCCATCTCCTTACCAATATCTTGATTTGTTCTGTTGTAAACTGGTCACCTGTGCTTTCTAACTAGGGAAATCTTAATCCAGTGGAGACCTGGAAGTATCCTGAGCAGATTTAAACAAATCACATGGTGCTGGACAGAGCACACAGAAAGCAGCTAAGGTGCAACTTCTGCAGTCGCTGTCTTTACATGATGTTTGCTTTCAGATTTCTGTCAAATTATTTCATTCTGCTGTCTTCTGGGGAAAAAAGTGCATCAGTTTCTGGTGCCTGCCTCTTGCTTGTACCCAGCCTGGTTCCAGTGTTGCTGGTCCAGCAATCTGGGGACATAGAGTGAATGGCATCAGGGAGCTTGTGTGGCTGCGGAGTGAGTGATGCTGAGAGCAGCACCCATAGCACCACGGCCCTGGCTGCTTTGTTTGCAGCTTCCTGGTGATTTATTTTGCATGTTTTCCTCCCAATTGCACAGTGATAAATCTCTTTCATTGACATTTTGGAGAGAAATCTCTCCATAGTTCCCTCAGACAGGACAGGATGGGCACCACGCTCGTACATATTTCATTGCTTCATTGTAATTTGGGTTCTCTAAAATTGAGTGTTTTAACTGAAATTTTGCCTGCTCTACATTGTGTCCTTTTAGAAATGCTTCTCATCTTTGGGTGTAAGTTGAAGTAACTGATTATGTGATTATGGTTAAAGCTTGGATTTATCAGGAAACTGATGTTGAATTGTTATTGTAGTTGAACTATTGTAGTAGAACCACTAATATCTCTGATAGATGCTGTGGTCCCTAAATATAATCCACACATTGTTTGCCTTTTTTTGGTTTTGGTTTTTTTTTTCAGTTTCCCTATATGACACATTTTTTGATAGATAACTTCATAATAGTTACTGCTTTTGGTTGGGGCAGTCAACCAAGCAAGCTTGGTTCCTTAGTCTTCACCACATTACCCACATCCCATTTCAGCATCATTTTCAATTGTGGAATTCAGATCTGACCCCTAAATAAGCTCACGAGAAACACGAAGCGATTTGAGGCTGAGGCTCAAAGGGATGCATACATCAGGGAACTGGGGCAGAACCCTTGACTAGTTCTGTAAGTTCTTGATGGTACAACCAGGTTTCATGCCTCTGGGTGGAGTTAGAGACAATGAGAAACAAGCAAGGATCTGCTTCAGGCTGTTCAAGGAGAAACCCTCTTGCCTTTGATGTTTTGCTCTGAAATAAGCACAGCATGGTTAGAGCTGAGGGCAAGGGCTGTGCACAGACAGAGACGTATGCGGGCAAGTGCAAAGGTTTCAGTTTGAATATATTGGTTAGAGTTTTCCACTTCAAAGTATGTTTGGGGTTTTTTTGGTTAGGAGTTTTTTGTGTTTGGTTGTTTGAGGCAAGGGGTTGGGTTTGCCACTTCTCCAGTTTTACTTTTTATTTAAGTATGCAATGCAAACAGGTTAAAATCAGAGTGGAGAATTATATCTGCTCTATATTTAATAAAACATATCTAGTCTTATTGACAGTGTTCCTATAATGGAATTCAAGAAGGTTTTGAACCATTTAGCCTTTCAAAAAACAAAAATCCAAACTGCTCTTGCTTTGCTTTCCCCCTCTGTACTCACATCCAAAGGGAATCTGATTCTTCCTCCTTTTGCATCCTAACTGTATGCCAGCCTTTGTAGCAGCTGCATACTGATTACAGCAATTTTTTGCCCTGTCTGCAGGGTCTTTGTCCCTTTGTCAAATTTTGATAGTTAATTTATACCAAGCTCTTAGCTACTCTGCTAAGGAACATTTTTGATTACCTGAGCATTATTCCCACTCTATGCAGTGAGTTTCAAAAGAAAAAACAAATTCCAAAAAATTTCAAACCAACACTTTTATTGATATCATTTTATTATTTGATATTTTTCTTTACTGTGAACACAATCAATTGTTTCTTTATGCTTCTTTCTTCACTTTCTGGTCCCATTTTCTTGTTCATATGGCATGCAAATAGTTTTTAGCCTATCCTTAGCACAGTCCCTAATTGTTTACTGAACATGATTGCCTCCTGTTATTGCTTCAAGATTCCAATTTGACTTTAAAGATTGTAATCTCTCCTCCTTGCCCTTTAACACCTCTCAGTGCTATGACAGTAGATTTTCTGCTAAAACACAGTTGTTTTTCACCTTTCAAGGTCTCTTTCCAGTGCACTTAACATCAAAGTATGGACAATGAATATCTAAAATCTGATTCTGTTTTCTGCTTTTGTCCTGAATTGGTTTTGTCCTTATGTTTCCCATGCCCTCACTCCTCTTCTGTATATCCTCTGCCATGCTCTCCACTGGGAATCACAGCAAACACTCTAAAGAGCCCTAAGTTCCCAAAACAATATGTTGCTTGACTGTTTTTCCTTGCCTCAACTTCTGTTTCCATCAATTGAACCACAGACAGTATAAGATAGTTTTTTTCTGAATTGACCAATTAAGGAAATTGATTAGCAAACACAGTTCATACACTGATCTATTACTTGAACTATTTTCTAAAATAAAAAGGCACCTTTGCATTGCCACAGCAAGTATTGTTTTCATCTAGAGAGTCCAGGAGTTGCTTCCACTTCTGTATTGTACATGTAGCTTTAGATCAAGTGACCATAACAGTTTTATTTTATTTCTGAGAACTAGCATTGCATTAATTCATGTTTCTTTTATAGCT
This sequence comes from Agelaius tricolor, assembly GCF_023055355.1. NCBI lineage: Eukaryota > Metazoa > Chordata > Aves > Passeriformes > Icteridae > Agelaius > Agelaius tricolor. The sequence goes on from NW_027269269.1 coordinate 17,440,424, forward strand.
GTCAAGAAGAGAATATTCTATTAATCTATTGATTTAGGAGGAAAGCAATATCTTTTCTTTGTTTATTAATTACTTTTGAAAAGTGAAATTAATTCTCATTATTCACTGCTCCATTACTGAAAGGCACTTTAGAAAGAATTAGTCAAAGTTTCCAGAGTGAAAAATTGTAATGAAAAGAAATTCAAGAAAATTTCTGAAGAATTCAGCTGCAACATGCTGTTCTGCCCTGCCTCTGAAGGACACAAATAAAATTTACCTTGATGTCACTGAGAGTGTCCACCAGTTATCACAAATGAGGGACAAGTTAGGATAATACATCTCATTGTAACAATGTGTTGGGCCAGTCTCTTGCACATAACAAGTGGCAGAATGAGAAGAAATTACCTCAAGTATTGTCATGGAAGATTCATATTAAGAAAAATTTCTTCTCTGAGAGGGTGGTCAGGGATTGGAAGAGAAGAGGTTGTCCAGGGTGGTCTCATCATCCCTGGAACTGTTCTAAAGTTGTGTAGAAATTGTGCTTGGGGACACAGTATATTGATGAGCATGGTTAACAGTTGGACATGATCTTAGAGGTCTTTTTCAATAGAAATGATTCTATGATTCTATGGTCTGAGACAGATTTTAGTTGGGTTATTTTGAACAGCAAGAGAATGGTAAAGAGGTCTCCTATTTACTACAATCAGATCACAAGGTGATCAGATCACAAGGTAATCAGAATAGCTGAAAAATGTTGAAGTACAGAATCTCAAATGTGTTAGACTCTGCAATTCCAAGAGAAGTAGCCAAGAAAATAGTAAAACCCTTTGGCAAACCTTTGTATGCCTCACTAGGATATAGAGGAGTGAAAGGAGTAGATAAAGGAATTGCACTGCTAAAGTTGAACAATTATACAGAAGATGACATATTTCCCATATAGTCTCCTTCAGATGTTACAAAACTGGTAGATGATCCAGAAATAAGGCAAGACAAAAAGTAGCAAAACTGACAGCAATTTCAACTGATTACCTATGTAAAGGACTTAAAGTAGAGTCAATCCTAAATGGCTGCTGAGATTTTACAGTAATGGAACAGAGCATGCAAAGAAAGACTGAGATCATCAGAATAAAGACTTATGGCATTTTTCTGTCTCTTACCATAACCTGAAGAAGTCAAACAATGTTCCAGGTTAAAACATACTCTATTATGATATTTGCATTGATTTTCATATTAATTCATTATTCCATCTGCCTAATGTGCCATGGTAGTCTTAATTACATTAATCTTTATGCATTTAAAAAAAATTGTATTTAACCACTACAATACTGTTATGAGGTAAAGAGAGTCTTATCTGACAAATTATCCATACTAAACAGAGGATGAACTGCAGCACAAAGGAGCAGATTCCTAAGTCTTCTAAGGTGCTAGCATGCTCATTATCTTTTGAAATGGGGATCCAGTCCAAAGTTAGATGCTCTGAGTTAAAAAATCCATATCTCAATATGGAATGAGATTCACCTTGCCATACTCTAAATATCAGATATCCAACCTAAGCTAGTGGTCTGCAGTCTGTTTCTTTCCTGTTTTCATTTATTCTATAATTTAACATAATTCAACTTTACCCTGAAAAGAAAATAAAAACTGGTATGGGCATTGCTGCTCTACTAAGATAAATTTCCAGAGAAGCTTGCACATTTATCAGGGGGAAAAGCTTTGATTGGTTGAGAGTTCAAGGAATTCAATCCTGTCTTCCTCACAAACAGTTGTTTGTTTTTTTTGGTCTGTCATCTTCTTCCGCAAAGTCAGTTATTTTCAAGGACAGAGCTTCATTGACGTGCTGTTTCTCGTTGTTTCCTTTCTCACTGAAGAGATGACCTTAACAGCAGATCCTAAAATTAAGCACACAATGGGTGGAATTAAATCACAGTATCACAGAATGGCTTGGGTAGAATGAGACCTTAAAAATAATGTAGTTCCAGCCTCTCTGCCATGGGCAGGGACACCTTCCACTAGACCAGGCTGCTCAAAGCCCCATTCAATATGGCCTTGAACAAAAACCAAGGGAGGGGAATCCACAACTTCTCTAATTAAGTGGCACTTCCATAACTGTTTTGTCATTTTGTTCAATCAAAACCCTTACTGGGTCCTGGAGAGAGGTGAGAGGAGTGATGAAGTGGATTAAATGCATAGCTGGGTGCCCTTGTCGAGATCACAATTTACCAGCACTTATGTTTTCCTGTTCACTGACTAATTCTGAAACCACTTCAGTTGATCTCAGGCCCTGGAAAGGCTTATTGAGGTAGGAGATGAATCCAGAACATGCATAGACATATATAAAAAATTCCTTTTGAATAGAACAGTGAATGAGAATCAATTAATTTGCAATAGGACCTGACTTTACATCAGAAACACTAAAAGAGGGAATGCACATTTTTGTGAAAGTCACTGGAAACCAGGATGCTGGTTCTAACCTACAAAGATTCAGACAGGTCAAGAATAGCTAATAAATCATCTCTTCTTCAATCATGACAACCTTGAAGGAAGAATTCAGGCTAGAACTTTCACAGTGTGAAAAAAGCCAGAGCACATTCACTATGATTTATTTCATCTGGATTGTCTGCTTTTCCAGTCTGCATTTGTTAACCAGCTAGGTACCTCTTTCTTTTTTTACTTTTCCTTTGCTCTTTTAAGGCTGTGGAGGCTTTATAGTCCTGTGCTAACGGTTTTGGTTTTGTTTGTTTGTTTTTTTTTTAATTTATTTATGGAATAGATGCTCATAGCTCAATACAGATGCTGGTAATTTTAATCTAAGTTATTTTTATTAGTGTTTTCCTCCAGCTGTGCAAAAGACATTTTATTAATGTTAGGTAAACCTAGAACTTGTCTCTATTGGAAATCATCTGCCTTCTTTCCATCACTGGCTCCATACAGTGGTAGTGAGGATCACAGAAAGAGCCAGGCTCAGGGTAGGACTTCAGATGAAGCCACAAAGTGACAGAAAGCACAAATAAGCAGAGGAAGAGAAAGACCTCTCCTCTATTCTGCAACGACACACCTATCTCTGCTGCAAAGCTAGCTTCTTCAAGTAAACATATTGACATTTACGTCACCTTGCCACCCCACCTGTCCCTCTTGATGTCTACCTGCTCACATGCTCCATGATTTCAAAATCCTGTGCTGTGAACCCTCTGAGATGGCATCAGTTGTTGTGTCCCTTGCTCATATAGAGGCTTGCACAATGGGGCTTTAAAGCACAGCTCTAATTTCTAGGCACTAAGAGAATAATAATAAACAATATTAAAAGCTGTAGTAGCTGCAATAAAACATGCATTTACAGGGGTTAGCTTGATGCCTAGCTAACAAATCATTTAAACTTTTAAATACATATATATAAATAAATAGCAACAATAAATAAGATGAAACTGCAGCTGGGAGAGAACTCTTGTGGCTGTTAATTTTTTTTCCCCACTTATCTTCCTTCTGCATAAGGGATAATAGGTTTGCATTGCAAATTCCAGGCAGTCAATCTCTCCTCAATGACAGTTTTGCTATAATTCTCCTAATTTCCAGCTCCCATTTAAAAAGGTAACTGTAAATGGCATCCAGGCCATTTTTGCAGTCATCGGCAGCTGACTCAGTTGATTCATTTCCACAGATTTAAGTTGTTGCACACATAGTCAATCCCTCTGGAAAAAGGCTGCTTCCCCATATCAAATGGCTTGTGCAGACTCCAAATCCTGATTTTAAAATAAGCATAAAAGCTAAGGTTTTTAGGGTCTGTGTCATCACTCCAGCCCAGTTCTTGGGAGAGAGTTATATGCCATTTGCAAAATCTTCTCTTCAGGAGTTTTCATAATGATTGCTACAGCAGAAACACATGAACATACAAATATAAGATCTGGAGTAGCTCTTATTTTTCTTTTGAAAATCACATGTATATTGGTAATCAAATAATTTTGAGCTCAGCACTGATACCATCCAAAGGTCTGACCTCTGATAAGTAAAAAATATAGTTATGACACAGTAACTTGATATTATAAACCACTGGCCAGTGCTACTCATGTTAGTTCCCTCAATATGTTCCTTGCTATCTTTATAATTATTAGTCAACAGGAATTTCCTCTGCTAGAATCAAGAAATTCTGTGTAAATGCTGTGTAAAGCATATTTACAGTTTAAAAACTCTGTTTGGTCAAACAAGTATCACTATACATCTGTTGAATTTGTTCAAATTCCAAAAATGGCAACCAGACATTATGAAATCAGTAAAATCCCTAAAAAAGCTGAGACTGTTTAGTCTAGAGACCAAAAGACTGAAGGAAAACAGGATAATCATCTCCAAATATGCAGAAATGACCTTCAAAGAGAAAAGGAGTAAAACATTTTTTTTGTCCTCATTGAATATAGTTAGATGCAAAAGCTTCAACTGCATCAGAAAGCACTAGGTGAAACTGCTGGGAGAACTTTTTAACAAGAATGCAAAACACCAGACTAAGTTGCTTAGGAGACTGCAGCATCTTCCCCTGAGGGTTTTACAAAAAAGCCCAAATCAAGACCAGGAAGTGATTTTTGCACTCTCTACATAGGTATCAATGAATGTATTGACACTCTATTTTTTTATTTTATTTTATTTATTTTTAAATCTTATTTATTATATTTATTATTTACATTATTTTCTATTAATCTTTTACTTTTTTTTATCTTTTACTTTTCCCGGTTTTCCCGTGTACACACTTTCTACACTGTTTCAAAATACCAGTAAAGCTGGGAAATTTAGGATTAAATTTCTTTTGTAGAAGTACATTTTTGCTAAACTTTCTGCAGGTAGATGCTTCATCATGAGACTTCAGGTCTAGACCAAAAGTCAGTTTTTATTTTGTAAACTTTACAGAAATCACTGCAGTTCTGTCTTTAGGTATCCTGAAAATAACCTAACAATAGTCACAATGAGCAATGCTGGGTAAGCAGCTATGTAAGAGCCAAGGAGAAGAAAAATATAGCACAATTCTGATATGGCTTCTGCTGCTTCTGCTGTTGCTGCTTCACAAGACTGTTGCACTTTTGTGCACCTGCTGTCTACGCTTATTTTTAAATATATGAAATTTACAGGTAACAGCCCAGAGATGAAAGTAGTAAGAAATGTAACGGGTAGCAGAACTCAATGGAGCCCATATTTTTTCTTGCTAGAATCAGAATCTTGGTGTTTACAACAATGTCAAGTAACTTTCTTATGCTGCTGTTGTGATGCCATACTGACTTCTGCTGGCATTTACATTGTTGGCAAATGTGCTGCATGAAGGGAAAACAACCTCACCTTTGAGAATGAAAACCACAGGAACACATTTTTGTCAAGATATTTTATATACACATGTAGCTCTAAGCTCTCTCAGGTCTCTGCAAATAAAGGTGATCTCCTGTGACAGCTCTTTTAAAGACAATTCACTTAAGTGGATTCATTTGCATTTTAAAGAAGGGTGTAGGAGGTAGCAATTAAAGAAAAAATTCTTGGTTAAATTTGTTCCTTTTCATAATGTCTTAAACCCTTCTTCCTAATATCTAATTTCTACTTTACCATTTCTCCCTCTCATTTGACTAAAAAAATAAATAAACCCAGAAATATTTTCTTGACCAGATAATTGTTCAGGTTGAACTATGATGCTTTATATTGTGGCAAATGAAATGAGAATTAAAAAAACCCCAAAGTTAAATTATAAGCACATGTCTTTAGTCCTCTGTGTCTCTGCCTCGCCATTTATTTTTTCATCCCTGTTATCTGCATCATAATGACCTTTCTTTGGGAGCTGTATCATGCTCCTGTGGCAATATCATGGCATTCTAACTCTGATTGTGACATCTGTGTAGATAACAAAACTGAATAAACACCGATTCACAGTTTTCTGGGAGGGCATTTTCTTTTTTTACTCTAATATTTCTTTTAAAATTAGCATATTCAAATGGTAACAGCTACAAAAGAAAATAAAAATTGATTCAGTCTATTTATTACCAGGAAGCTTTTGATAAAAGACTTGAGGTTTCTTGTAATGTTTTAAGTTAAGATAAACCATGACTCAAAATTAAACTTGAAAAGCACATACTGTAAGTTAAAGTTATCCTGAATCATCAGATTAACCTGTTTGGGAGTTTTAAATGTGCCACTTAGTCTGAGTTTTTTGATCTCAAGGTGGGGTTATGTGGAAAACAATGCTGTGAGGAGCAGCCACAGTCTGTTTCAGGGTATGAAATTGCCAACATTGCTAAGACATTCTAACCTGTATTCGGCTCAATGTGTATTGGACAATTCATAGGAAGAAATGTTTTGCAACTCCTTCAAATATTCAGGATTTTAAATCATGAACTATCATAAAAAAATTGACTACATTTCTCTTAGTAAGAGAGTACTTTGCTTCATTCTGTTGTAAGTCATGCTTGGATGATTTGAATTCTGTAGTGTTTAACAAGATTCAGATAATTCATTTTCTCTCAGGATGATAAAAAGGATACAATGTCATTTATGGTTGTAATTCTCTTTCATAATTTTGCTCAGCAATATTTTTTTTAGTGAAATGCTCATTGAAAATGGAACCGTTACATGTAATGTAAACATTTCTGAATTGAGATGTTAACATTTAAAAATTGCCTCATTTCTCTTTAATGTGTTTTGCTGTTTTTCTTGCCTAATTATCATTCTTTTCAATATTTATGTTAACATGACCTTTCTCTGACTGAATGGCTTTAAGTGCTTCTCAAGTACTTATAGCATCATGATTTTTAAATTAAATTATGTTGTTGCAGAAGAGACTGCAATGAAGCCCACAGAATAGCAGGGAAAAGAACAAGTTTCTTGTCCCAGAATATGAATGTAGTGATAGTGTTTATTAGCTCACTCTTCGAATCAATTCGAAGCAACTGTATCAGAGGAAGTATGACTTTGTTTCTTGTTCATTATTAGAAGCATTCCAGCAAATTTAATGCTGGTCAAAATTGTCAGATTGAATAGCTGTGAAAGATTGTTTAATGTTGTAAAATGTTTATTACTTAGGTTTATTATGCCTTCATCCTGCTGACAGAATTAAGATTACACTACTGATTCTGTTTGCCCATGGGAAAAGATCACAGGAACACAGGCAGTAAGATCTGGCTCCACATCTTGAATTTTCAGGTCAATGTTGTTCCACAGCCAAAACCTACTCTTTTGAAATCTGTGAGGTCTAGGTCTATACCCTATGCAATAATAAGCAAATGCAGAATTTTCTTGTAAACAATGTGAGATGTTTACTTTGATTTGCTGCATATCTTTCAGTGTATGTGTTTGGTTTGTCTAGAATTTAAGAATAAAGACCAGACTATCAAATCAGTTTCACTATGAAAGCTGTTACTGTATTACCAGGCTTCCCAAATGTTTTCTCTTTTACCTTCACCCTAAAAAAATAGAACAGTTTTTCTCAATCCTTCCACTGTTCTCCATTTAGAGATGACAATGAGTAAGAATATGATGAGCTGAAAGACATGAATGACACACATCAAGGGAGAAAAAGGGAACAAAATAAATCACTGAAAAAAATTGAAAGAGACGCAGATTTTTAATATCTAACTTTTTAACATTGAAAAATGTGAACAAATATAAAGACAAAATAAGACTGAAGGAAAATAATGGGTGTTAAAAGACTTCCTAAAAATGAGACATAAAAGAAAAAAAAAAAACAAAAAAAGCTTGTAAATTGTAGCAAAAGGTAAGCTTTAACTGAAACAGTCACTAATTAGCAAAATTTCTGTATACTCATCTCACTTTTTAATTCCATTTGACATGAAAATGTCAAATAGAAAAAAAAGAACTGGCAGCGAACAGTCAATAAGTTCACAAAACTTACCACAAGCTTCCCACAGAACAAAGCCTAATCCAGAAGAATGCTGAGTCTTCAAGGTTTGCTGACCTCAGTGGTTGAGCAATTGGGAATGACCTGACACTGTACTTTGTGGAGAAGTTGCTTGGGCTGAGTTCCTTAGTGGAATTGAGGAGGAGTGGGGTTTTACCCTGTATGGAAAATGCATGTAGTCTGTTTCTTACTGACTTTCTCTTGTATTTATGAAGGTAGAGAATACAAAAAGGGAACTTTTTGCAAGGTCAATGCATAAGTCAGGAAGACCAGGATCTTAAGGCAAGTTACTATAGATGAGTGGTGTGCATGGATATTCCAGAATATGAGGACAAAAATAGCAAGGCATTCCTGGAATTGTAAATTGTCAAGGTTGGAAAAAACTTTAGTGATCATCAAATCCAACCATCATGCTAGCACCACCATCATGTTCAACACCAAAGCATCCACACATGTTTTTTGAACCCTTCCAGGGATGGTGGACCACACAACCTCCCTGAGAAGGTTGTTCTGAAATCTGACAGACCTTGTTCTCTTTCCCTGAAGAAATTTTTCATATATCAAATCTAAACCTCCTCTGGGGCACCTTAAGGCCCTTTCCTCTCATCCTCTTATTTTTTTTTTTCCAACATTGAGTGAAGTTTTCTCAGCCAACAAGTTTCTGTCACTCTTGTGCCAATAGCACTAATACAGCTTCTCTAACCCACCATCCTTCCTTCCTGGATGTCAGGCCTGGCCAGGTAAACCTTAACACTTGGTGTTCACAAAGGACACTCTAAAGTTTGGCAAGATATAGGAGAGCTTCCTCTGGGAGGCGTTCAACTAGAGTTAAACAAGACAGGTTCACTGCCAAGAGCTTTGGAAAAACAGCACGAAAAGAGATGAAGGGAAAAAACAGAGAGAGAAATAGAGAATGCAATCATCTTTTTTTTTTTTTTTTTAATGGGGAAAGATGTCAAACTGTCATGTTAGTCTCTGCTGAGGTTCTGAGCACGAACAGTTGCCAGGGTAACTGTTGTGCCAAGCCTCAGCACTTATGTATTTTTTCCATTGGTAATTGCTAATGTGAACAAGTGCTGGCTTGCACTTTACACCTGCCTGGCTTGTAAGTCTACTTTAATTGGATGTGCCAAGATTGAGGAAAAAGTAATCTGCCCTTTCAAGACAAGTGACAGATAGATGAAGTGTTGCTTAGGCCTTTACTGTAAAAATTTTGCTGACAAAATTACTATGAATTGTCTTCCCTCAGTGCACATATACTGCCTTTGTTTATGGAATTGAGAGTTTAAGCTTCAAGGTTCATTATGAGTAATTATGCCATAAAGTTTTTGGGAATATGTTGATGCTATGTGGCAAAATTCTACTTTTTCCCCGAGAGTTCAGAATGTCTTATATGCATATATGAAAACAGTTTTTCAAAGGGATGGAGAAAAATTAGGAAAACTCAAAGAATATTACCATCCTTATATACATATATGTGTGTATATATATATATATATATATATATATATATATATATGTATATATATGTGTATATATATATATGTATATACATGTGTATATATATATATATATATGTATATAAAGGTCTTAAAAAAAAAAGTGTTCTAAGTAAAAACCCTGGAGAATGAATAGGGACAAGTTTTAAAAAAAATATTCTGCTGATATTTTGTTCCACAACCTCAGAAATGATGTGGAAATTTGGAGTGATCAGTTTTTGAATGTCCTGTCCAAGATATTCTGAAGACTGATAGATAGCAGCAGCATCTTAAATTCTTAAAGAAGTTCCCCTGAAAACTTCAGACTGAAAACCAAGGAACTCGGGGACCACATAGTTTTTTTCATGTTTTTTTTCTTAACTATATGGTCTCCATCCATATTTTTGACTGTATTACAAAATCCTATTAATAAGGTCTAATTCACTACTAAGCTGCCCCAAAAGGTAAAGAAAAGTTATTAGAGGGCCTTCTTTTGCTGTTTTTCTCTCTCTTTTTCCATCCTTTTTTCTTTTTATCTTCATGATCATCAGGAGATTACAGCATTTCTATTTGCTATTTATTTGCTTTCCAGAGCTGTGTCAAGCCTGGCCTGCTCCATTGCTTAGTGTATTCATTGTGTGTAACTGTCTTTCTTTGATGTTGATTTCTTAGTGCACTTAAATGAAGTTTTCTGAAACCAATATGCCAGAGCAAATTAATATATGAATAATACATGGTGCTTATTTTAGCAGCTTTCATCAGAAGACCTCAAAGAACATCATGAAGAATAGCAGGGAGAAGGATGTTGCACTCCTTACATAAAATGGCACCATCAATGAGGGTATAAATAGGAGAAAACTATCCTACTCTACCAAAAATATCCTAAAAGTTAGACAGCATTAGATATGTCAGTAATTCTGATTGCATAACCTGACTTCATTCTGAGTTGTGCCAAAGGTTTCATGTGCATCTGTTTGCTCTTGTGGGACTGATTGAGGATTAAAAGGTTACAGTATAAGGCAGAACAGAGCTAGTCAGTCCAACCCACCAAGCTGCTAGTCAAGACAGAGAATTAAAAGAGAAATTAGTGAAATCCCAAACCTACTCCATAAAGCACTATGAACGCTAGATAGGAATTTCATGTCCAGAAGCACAAAGGACTCAGAGGAATGCTATTTTTAATTAATGCTATTGGTTAAAATATGATTAATGCTATTTAGGTTAAAAGCTTAAAAAAGGGAAGCTGCTGAAACTGCCCAGGACAGCAGAGGATTTCAAACACCTTACTTAAGATTCTTTTTAATGCATGTTTTCAGTGATATTCATGTACTTACGTAATTCCCCCATGAGATAGTCTCATGAGGCTAAATTCTCTCTCATATTTCTGCTTGGTCACAGTGTCATGGAGATGAGAGAATTTGGAAGTACACAGAAGTAAATGAGAGTGGCGTGTGGTAACCACAGTTGATAAGCCCCAACTGTAACGGAGTATTAGCTGGATGAGTGTTAGAGTCCTTTTATTAGTGGCTGCTGCACATAGAAGTGCATAATGTCATGCTATGGGTTAGTAGTGCTGATCAAAGTTTAGGAGTTCATCAGAGTTTACTCTATCACACTTTCCAATGTCATCAGAAAGAAATTTGATTCTGATGTGAAAGTGAAGAAATTGACCTAGATTTTTAGCTTCACCATGAAGATGCTTATAGAAGCATCTGTAATGGAGTTTATCCACAATGATTGTGACTAAACTGGAGCAGCAAAAGCATAATATAGTGGAGAACTGCAATGCAATAACAAATGTTGGTCTAACGACAAAGAAAAGTAAATTGTAGAATCAAGTGTAGTAAACAGATGATTTTAATTCACACAACAATCAAATAAAAAGTTATTATCTTTTAAAATCTGTATTACTGGCGAAATCACACTGGATGTTATACAGTGGTCAATTTTAATTTTATTTCATAGTCTATCAATCTGAAAACATCATAGCAGAGCTAACAGAAAAATAGATGGGCTCTGACATTATAGTTTAGTAAGAAAAAGTTGCTCCCTGGAGATATATGATCCATTCAGCTTTCCAAAGAGAATTTGGAAAAAAACACCTAGAAAGCAGACCAGGAAAATGTACTTCTTAGAAGCACTGTGGCTGCCTGGGGCTGATATCTGCCATTAATCCAGTATCATGTTGTAACAAATTGTATGATTGTCTTGTTACACTTGGCATTGTGAGGCTCCAGCTCAAGTACTAGTTAAGTTTTGAGCCCCTCACTTCAAAAAGGACATCCAGCACCAATGTCCTTTTGTCCAGAGAAGGATGAAAAATCTGGTGAAGGATCTGGAAAACATGTCTTTTGAGGAGCAGCTTAGAGAGCTGTGGCTGTATAGCCTGGGGAAGAGGAGACTCTGAGGGACCTTTTTGCTCTCTACAACTGCCTGAAAGGAGGATGAAGTGATGTGGTGTTCATTTCCTCTGCCGTGTTTTAAGTGAAAAGATGAGAGGCCTTAAGTGGCACCAGGGGTGTTTCAGACTAGATATTAGGGAAAAAAAAATCACTGAAGGATTGATTAGGCATTGGAATAAATTACTGAGGGCAGTGATGAGGTCAGTGACTCCAGAAATGTTCAAGAGGTATCTGAATGTGGTGCTTGGGGATATGGGCTAGGGGTGATTATGGTGGTGCTGGCCTGGAAGCTGGACTAGATGAGCTTGACAATCTCTGCTGACCTTGATGATTCTGTGTTCAAAGCCAGGTTGGATGGGACTTTGAGCAACCTGGTCTAGTGAAACATGCCTCTGCCCTTGGCAGAGGATTGGAACTAGGTATTAGTTATGTCCTTTGCAACCTAAGCAGTTCTATGAATCTGTGATAAGAAAATAGGATTATGCTCCTGTTGATATGTTAAGTCACAAAGTCAAGAAAGTTTATCAGCTGGGGTTGCAGCCATGTTCTTCCTGTGATAGTCCTTTAATCAACCACCCTTTGATTTATTATCTGTAAAATTCAGTATAAGGTAGACCAATTCATACATTTCCCTTTTGTACAATTGAAGTCAAAGACAAATCAGCAATGTCACTTATTTATGACCTACAATTTTGTTTGGGGGAGAGGCAAGGAATAACCAATGTCCAGTTTGCTTAGTCCAGTCTCACTATGATTTCCCTGGTAATTGCTCCTCACCACAAAATAAAAAGCCTCAGCAGGAAAAGGTGGGATCAGAAGTGGCTAGAAGGCAGAAGCAGGGTAAAGGTTTTTTACACTTTTCTGTATAATTAAATTAAGCACTGCATATAGTCTTTTATCCCCCTGTGAGGACAGGGTTTTTCTGGCATAGATAGATGGATAGATAGATAGATAGATAGATAGATAGATAGATAGATAGATAGATGATAAAATGAATTCTTTGTCTCTCCTTTAACTGTGATAAACTGTGTGAATGCAGTGTCTTGCAAGGACTATGTTGTTCCAGGAAGGACACCACTGTTGCTGGTAAAACAAGTTTAAATAGGCATATTCAAAATTATTATATTTATTTGTTTGCTTGTTTGTTTGTTTCACAGCTATTATAACAGACTTTTTTCTTCATTTTATTTTTCAACTTTCCTTTCTCCAAACCAAGAATTTGCTTTTCCTTTGAGTTAAAGAACAGCATTTCACCCTAAGTGCTCATCAATTGCAGCTGCACATTTAATTATTGTTAGACTTTAGAACTTTTTACTCGTTAGCATTAAACTGGTGCACAGCCATGTAGTTCCTACAGTGTGAGAAGTAACTAAAGTCAACTTATAAGAGCAAATCAAAAGAGAAGAGCACCACCAGTGTAGCAGAAATTAGAAAGAAAATAGAATGGAAGAAAATAAAGAAGGAAATCCTCCTAGATTTCAGAAGTCGTTATCATCCAATTCTTTCACTCACATTAGAGCACTGGTAGAGTACAAGGTAGAGTACATTCACTGAAATCCATGATGAAAAAACCACTAACTTTTTCCGTTAGGTACCGACTTCAGTTACACTGGCTTAAAATAATACACCTTACTCTTAGCTATGCCCAGGTAACTGCCAGCATGTCTCCTTGTAGCCATCCTGAGTTTAAAGTCAGGTTATTTAAGCTAATACATCTTCTCCTTGATTTAAAGTTTTATATTAACCTGAAAGGCAGGGAGAGCTGAAAATCATGAAAACAATAATTCATAGAACTCAATTGATAAGCTGTGACTCATTAAATCATTATAACTATATCACATTCATAAGTGTGGGTTCTTTCCTTGTTCTTGTCTAGGATTTGTGAAAGGCCAAGGCAAAAAATACATTTTCCTGATTTCTACACTATTAAACTGAGGGAGAAGCAAACACTTGACATAGTCATGATTTATATAAGTAAAATTTTGATCAAATAAATATGCAAATTACAAGAAGGAAAAAAAATCTGTTGAGGAAAACTATTTTTCTAGACACATTTTCTTTCTGGTTCATCTTTTTTACATTCATCACTTTAGCTATCAAAGGCAAAGGCAGCACATAGGCTTGGCTCTCTAAGTGTGAAGGACAATACACAAAACTTCAGTGACAAATATTGTCCCTGTAAATTTCAGCCACTGTTATTTTCCAGGCAGTTTGCCTGGGGTTTTTTGTTGTTTTTTTTTTTACTTTCACTGCTGGGTGTCAATAGCCTGCTGCTTAAAACATAACAGCTGGGAAACAGGAACAGAACAAGCTGGAGCTGACTATTTGCAAAGTCGCCTTTACCTGTGAAGTTATTTTGTGACTATGTTACTATGACATTGGTGACTGAGCTTAAACTACTGAAAGGGCTTGGTCACTTTTAGGTAAGTGCTAAAATGGTTGAGTCACCATCTCTGGAACTGTTAAAAAAACATGTGGATAGGGCACTTGAAGATATACATGGTTTAGTGGTGAACATGGTGGTGGTGTTAAGTTGATGGCTGATCTTGATGAACTTAGAGGTCTTCTCCAGCCTCACTTAGTCTATGATTCTAAGGCTCAGGCTCTGGGATGGCTAGATTTGAGGCTAAGACCCACATCAGATTCTGAACCTAGTTCAGAATTAGTTGCATCAAAATCCCTCAATTTGAATTTCAAACGACAGCAGAGTCTCCTTCTCAAATCACCTCATAAAACATAGGAACTAAGGGTTGTTTTAAGTTTGACTCCCCAAATAGTCAAGGCTAAGGGACCAGACAATACTGCTCTGACAATTTCAGGGAAAACAGGAAATACTCTTCCACTCAACAAAAGAAAAATTGATCAGCATGTTCAATGCAGCTAGCCAGAATTTGGGAAGAAGAGGAGACCAAATGGCCTCAAGTTGTGTAAGGGAAGGTTTAGATTAGATTATTTAAATATTCCCTTTGGAAGAGGTTGTCAGGCATTGGAACAGGCTGTCCAGGGAAGCAAAGGAGTCTCCCTCCTTGAAGATGTTTAAAAGATGTGTTGATATAGCACTTGGGGACATGAGTTATTGGGAGGCTTGGCAGTACTGGGTTACCAGTTGGACTTGATAATCTTAAATATCTTTTGCACCCTAAAAGGTTTTGTTTCTATGATTCTATGAATCTGTTCTGCTTTTGTACCAAAACTATCTCCTATGGTGTTTTAACAGTTTGGGAAGATGAAATGATATCAGAAGGGTCCTGACTTAATTGTTTTGGTTTTATATTACATTGTGTATTACCTTAAAAGTATATATGTATAAGTATATTTGTAACGTATGTACACATGTAAATGTGTGCGTGTCTTGAATGCTAAGTATTACAGCCTTAAGTGGATGGAGTATCTTTGCTGGCCTAGTGGGAAACAGGATGGATAACAAAGATGTGAAGTTGTATATAAGATAGATATTTTGATACTATTAGGTATACCTGGACCAGTTTTTTCCCATTGAGTGTATATATCAGTAATTCTAGGTTTAGGTCCAGGAATGGAGGCTCACTGACCTTGCTGCAGACAAATATAAAATTTGCTTTATGGTTTAATATGCTTTAATTGAAATAAAAATCTGCATCCTGTCAACAACAACTCAGAAAATCTCCTGTATAAGTATATGATATGAAATATGATATTAAAAAATGGTGACTTTCTAAAAGCTCTTTGAATCAGCCACACAAGAAGAGCCTTCAGTTTTGTTGTGTTGTCTTGGTTTAACACTCATTAAATGTTTCACAGTACTATGATCTCCTCACAGCAAATATAATTAAACTTCCTTTCCTCTGGCACTAAACAGAACTTCATTATTACTTTCTAATTCCATAACTGTATGAGAGAAGCAAACTTTCTGAAATTGAAAGTCTTTTTTCCAATTTCAGTTTTTCTTCCTCTTTATTTTTTCGGTAGGATGGACATATTTCTTTGTTTGGAAATTAAGATGTTCTCTGCTTCTGGGACATCATGGTGAAAATCTGTAATTAAGGTAAGAGAAATATCTTCAGATTTGCTACAATTTTACAGTCATGCAATTACTCATGGCTTCAGAAGTCCTGCCTGTAATTATCTTTCTGTACTTCTCCTTTCCTCATACTTCTTTTAGAAACTAAAGTTACTTTGTTGCATTTTTAATGACATAAAGACTAAATTGTTACAGGAGCTTATTTAGCTTAACCAGCACCTGTGGGCTTTTTGAGTTTGTTGTTAGAGATGCCATCACAGATTTAAATTTTACCAGCCTGCGGGAATAGATTGCCTTTCTAAAGAAAACAATTCTTTTTGTAATGTAATTCACCCTGCAGGAATTTTAAGGCCTGAGGATCTAAATCTGGTTTTGGAACACTTTATAGTTAGCATAAAATTTGAAAAACAGCTTTATAAACTAGGACCCTTCACTCCCACTCAAAGAAAATAAGACTTACAGGATTTGCAAGTTTTGATCCCTCCACCCCTAAAGAACTAATTTAAGAATTGATCTCTAGGTCACATCATTTTCCACTGAGGTTCATTTTCTAATATAGCCTGGATTTGAATAGGCAGTGTTGATGTATTGGGACTAAATTACACACTTCCTTCTAGAGGCATGGATTAACAAACATAAAGTTGTAGCATTTTAAAGGAGTGGAATACACAAACACCAACACAAGCCAGTGGGAGCAGATCTGGCTATCTCTTGTAAGGGCTTTTTCAAATCCCTGCTCTAAGCAGCATTGTGAATCAAATCAAATGCTTAAATCAAAGATAAATGTAGGAATGATGGGAGGCCAGTTCTCAGAAACAGATGGATTTACAGCCTCTTATGCTCTATGTGGTGGGATTACCACCAGCAGGTTCAGCATGGAGTTTGTCTGGCAGCCTGCTCAGTTTTCTGTATGGCTCATCACTTCTATAATTTGCAGTGCGCTGCTTGGAGAAAAGGGATGTAGGAATGTTGTTCTCTTTAGATCCCTCACTTATTTACTAATTAGAAAAACAGTGTGTTTTAAGCAATTATATAATTTCTTTAGGACACCTAAATGCTGTTCAGGTGTCCTAAAGAAAATTTTTAATGATTGCACATACATAAAATAATAAAAAACAGTGATATTTACTGAACTAAATACAGATATGGAGGTATGTAAAATGTGACTAATTCTTCACAGATTATTTCTGTCACATAATAGACTTGTCTAGATGCTTTCAAGAAAATCTTATAGACTTAATCTTTTTACAGTTGAATTGATGAGAGGTGAGTTTTGCTGGCTGCTGTTGTCTGGGATCACTTTTTCTGCATGGCATTGGCATGGTTAACATTGTTATAGTAATGTCCAGTCACAACTTCAGTAATAGTTTGGCTGCCAGATAAAGCCGTGATGCTTTAGTGATAGTTTGGTTAAGAAGTCTGTCATCATTGTTCAATTATAATCTATAAAGAAAATACCTAAGGTTATAACTGCGTAAATATGTTTATATATGGGCAACACTATGTGACCGTGGTCACAAGGGTTTTCAGGATGAAGAAGAGACGAGAATGTTGACTCCATGATCAGAAGGCTTGATTTATTATTTTATGATATATGTTACATTAAGACTATACTAAAAAGCAATAGAAAGGAAAAGGTTTCTTCAGCAGCTAGCTAAGCTAAGAATAGAAAAGAATGAATAACAAAGATCTGTGTCTCAGACAGAGCAAGAGCCAGCTCTGCCATGAGTGGTCAGTAAATCCAAACACCCACAGGAGACCAACCATGGGTCTACCTGTTGCATTCTACAGCAGCAGATAACCATTGTTAACTTTTGGTTGCTGAAACTGCAGCTTCTCACAAGGAAAAATCCTAAGAAAGGATTTTTCATGAAAGATGTCTGCGACAACACTACACACCCTCTATGCAGTCTATAGGTTGCAATTGATATTAAAATGATGGTTGAACCCATTCTTTACAGAAAATTGCAGATGATCAGTTTGTTTTTTATTTAGTTGCAAATTAAATCCTCAGTGGTGTAGCACCTAGAAATGCCCTAGTCATGCCCTTTGAAATTTCTGTGAGAACAGCCAAAACCATTCAGCATTTTTTCCTAAAAATACTCAAAAAATCAGAAGTATTTTCTGAGTTCTGCAGTTTCTTTACCCACTGTCATCAAGAATGCATTTTGCTGAAATATTATGCTCATGTATTCAATTTTCTTGGTCATATTTCATTATGTCTTGAAGTGTAAGTAAACTTGATTGATGAAAATTGACTGATTATATCCAAGTTCTAACCCAAGCCTTGCAACAGTTGTTAGCAGATGCTGAGAATTTTTTGCCCTACTCTACTTCAAAGCATAGGTCTGCATTTCAGATGATGTTTCTATAGTCCTGTGTAAGAAATAAAACCTATCATTTCTTGCTGAACTATATCCACAGCTCTGAATTATCAGTTCTTACCAGCCTTATGATATCTGGTAATTTATATGTAATGTGTGAAACTGGAAATGTGAGTTTGAGTGTAAATATATCAAAGCATCATTTTGACTGAATTTTAAGTTCTTTATATAACCTTGACTCCAATTTATGCCTATCAGCTTATAGGACTTCTATTACTTAAAGTAAACATAAATTTATATCCGCTGCTTCTAAAATCACTTTATTTCTTTTCAGTAGCATAAAAGTAACTTCTGACTGTTTCAGATGGCAGAAGTTTGAGTGGCAAATTGCTATTAAGAAAAGAAGGCCCATAGAGTTTGCAAACTCACATTTAGCAGGTCCTACAGTGAAAAATTCTGAAAAGCACAAGGATAGAACAACATGTGATTTTAATTGTAGGATAAAAATTGGAACAATTACATTTTTGCAAAAACAATCACCTTGTTTTTAGCTGTGTGAGCTAGTGAAACATCAGAGATTTTTAAGATGCTGCTTTCAAAGAGCGGTTTGAAAGCAATCTCTTGTAAAATGCATATAACCTCCAGAGTTTGAGCACAGTCCCTGTGTGCCCACCTGAAATAGCATGCAGCAGAATCATGCAAACTTCAGATTATTATTTTCCTAAACCCAGAATTTAAGTTAGACCTTCCTTAAGAATAAATAGCTGTTGAATATAGAGCAGAATCAGAACTATGGAACTGAAATAAGACATGATTCCTAAAATAAAAGCAATTTCAGACTTTAAATGAAATGTTATTTTATTCTGGTAGAGGCTATTCAGAGAATTTCTGGTGATTAAAAGGCATTCATCCAAGAATGGAAGGAATGTATTCAAGCCTCAATATGTTTTATTGCCAGGCTTCTAAAGACCCTGAATCCCAACCATAATGGTGAATGACAGCACTCTCTGTATTTTGTTAGAGAGAGAGGCAAGGCAGAACACCACAGCCTTTGTCACATGGATCTCACTCAGATGTCAGTGAATATAATATACATGCAGATTTATAACCTGATTTTTTTTAAAGTTGAATTATCAAATGAAGCCTAGTTGTAGCATTAAATGTCTAATCTGTTTGAGATTGTTTGATGGAAAATATGCATAACTTTAGTGGTGAAAATAAAGTCATAAACTGCTGTCTGTGAAAGGAACATGGATCTCTCTATTATCTTCCTTCTTGAGATAAAAAAACCAAAAAATAAGGAAAAGAAAAATAACAGCACCAAAAATGTGCTTTCTTATTGAACAGAAGCAAATAATTTTACATATAACTGTTGGAGAATCTCCGAATATTTTACTGAAGATATAGATGGTCTGCATCATTCAGGTACTGTCAGAGGAACAGAAGTGTCCTCTTCTGGGAATATATTGTTGAAATATATTTGTCACTGGATGCCATCTGGTCCATCACAAAACAGACCATGTTGTATTTCAGAGGTATCTATTCATAGTTCTTCCTAAGAACATAGCTACTGACAGAATGGGACAATATGCAGGAGGGAAGCAATGTATGGAAAGCACAGATTATTGCAAGGTACCTTTCTTCAAAGGTAATGTCCTGAAGTTCCCTGGGTTACACCACCCTGAAATACAGCCTGTTTGATAACTGGAGTCCAGTGACAACAAAAGCCATGTCTTCACAGTGTCTTCTGACTTAGGCGAAGTTTAATTTCAGTTATAAAACAAGACAAGAACTTGCTAGATGATGCTGGGAGCCTCCCCTGAATGCACTCCCCATGGTAGAGCCAGCAACATTTGTGGTCCTTGTACCCTGTGAAATTAAGCCACTGCTTTTTCAATGTTTTTCCAAAGGGAAATGGGCAGGGTATGGCATCAGGGTCCTTCTAGCACTGGGCTACAAGTGCTGACTATGGATACTGATAACTTTGTGATAACTTACTGTTGATGGAACTGTTTTCTGTGAGAAAGTACATTTTATCTGAAACCCAGAAGCTTAGAAAAAAAAATTATTTTAGCTTCCAATTAATGTGGATATTAAAAGAGGGAACATCATTATTTTCTTGGAACTAAAATTTATAGAGTAATGAGCAAAACATAAATAAAATAAGTTGTTTTGGCAAAAGCAGACATTGAAGTTTATGACTCTCAACATTCTTTCTGTAACAATTTGTTTCTGGTCAGAATTAAGAAAAGTTATAACAAATCACTTTGAGCAGAATTTGTTCTGTAATCAACTCTTTTCCACAATAGATCTGAAAGTTCAGATTTTCTTTTCCTGTCTTGATCACAAGTGTGTCTCTTGCCAGTTAAAGAGGTGTCAGGGCACCCTAAAAGCTGACCAGTGTTGGAGAACTGTTTTTTGCATAACTGGAAGCCAGACCTCACCCAATCATTTTGAGCATGGAGCAGCCTGGTCTAGTAGAAAGTATCCCTGTCCATGGCACGGGGTTTGCAGCTAGAAGGTGCCTTTCAGCTCAACCGTTTTATGGTATTGCATAAGAAGAAACTTGGCTTCCTCACTCTTTCTAATGTGACCAGACTGAGACTTCAGGCCTTCAGAGTGCTAAGATATCTGACTCTATGCCAGACAATCGTGTCAGAAAAACATTGAGGCAGACAATCTAGCCAATGCCTTGTTCAACAATCCTTCAAGCAGAACATTATGAGGGAGTCTAAGTTATCTCTGTTTCCTGTGAATAAGGAGGGACTGGTGAGATGCAGTGGGGGAGATAGCAGCCAGCTTCCAAATAGGATAAGCAAAGGTGATAAAAACGGTGATAAAGCCAAAGCTTTATGACAGAGGGTGGGGTTTTTCGTTTTTTTTTTTTGGGGGGGGGGGATTTTTTGGGGTGGGGGGCAGTTGTGCATTTTTGTCCTTTTATAAATTCTAATTTTGTTGGTTGTTATCAGAAACGATTAGTTCAGCTATCACAAGATAATGAGTTAGCTACAGTACTTTTAAAACAAAACTAAATCAAGACATTGTCCTGGAAGAACAGTGTTGATTATGAGTGGTGTGATAAACCAGAGATCATGTCATAGCAACTAACACATCACAGCAGTTAGGGCTGACTGGTTTGTTTATCAGCCTCACCATAATAGATCTATCATTGTTTCTTTCACTACTAAACCTCTTCATTATCATTTTCTGATAGTATCTAGAACTGGACTTTGTGACCCAGTTATTAACTCCTAGCTTTCTACATTCAATATACATCAGTAGCACAAAAAGCGATATGTATGTGTGTATATATATATATATATATATATATATATATATATATATATATACATATATACACATATGAAAACCTACTGAGTTATGATAATTGATATTTTGTAGTAGATACATCTCTGCTAATATATCACACCACAGCATATGTACAATGTCATTGTCTCCCTTGGGTTTTATATGAAATTTTGTAGAGATGAGACACATGATTTTATGATACCATGATGTACTCTATTCTCATTTCTTCCACTGTTGCATATGCAATTCAAAAGGCTTCTTAATATACTTCCCAAGGGACCTTTTCCTGTGCTTACTATTAATAGTTTTTGTTCATACCCTGTTTATTTCTAATGACAGCTTTAGACATAATTTTCTACACTTAAGTAGACATGGAGAATTACAGTATCAGATCAATATCTGGAACTATTATGCAAATTCATTATTTGTATGCTCCCCCCCAAAAATAAATTTAGAATAGAGAAAGATCTGAAGAAAACAGGTCTTTTGCCACATTTCTACTTTTTCAAGTCTATAAAATTCATGTATTTTGAGACAGATCCTGAGGTCTGCATGTAAAATCAGCTATTTCTTGTGCTTATATACCCTATTTTCCTGACAAAAATTGGGTATTTTTGTGATGAGGTTTCGTTATGGGGTTGTTGGGCAAATAATTCTTGTGCCTGCATTCCAGCAGCATACTAGTCAAACAGATATTTAATGGATACTGTAACTTCTGCCTGGCAAATGAAGCCCTGTTTGATAGAATTTCAATTTTGGTAAAAAAGTTCTAAATAATAATGGATCTTCTGATATGAAAGCAGAAGTGTTTAAAGTCAGATAATGGTATTACCACTTTATAGAAAATCTGGTTTCTAAACTCTTTATTTTCTTGTGTCTGTGGGATGTGACAGGAGAAGGTAATGACTGCTGTTAAAGGGAGACATCAGTTACAGTGCTGTTCATAAATGTAGTTTGTTCAGTAATAATGTCTTTTTTCTCTGGTTTTTCTTTTCTTCTTCAGGATTTTCTTATTTCAAATTTCTTTATTCTTTAAAGTTTAAGAAAAAAATTACATGATGACAAAGGGGGCCTATATCATCACTCTGACAGACAAAGTATTTCAGGGGGCTTGCTTACTCGAAAGGCAGATATGCCAAAGAGATCTTCAAGACACCTAAAAGCAAAAGCTCATCTTGATAGTGGGCTTAAACATTTAAAATAGTGCTGGTTTTTAACTTTATTCCTATGAAAATTTTAGCTGTAAACCCTGGCTGCAATAATTAAAAATGCATGGGAATCTCCAGTGAGCTTTCTCCCTCAGTCTATTTCTTTGTTTTGCATTTTGTTGGAGTATTTCTGTTAAAACCTCATTATGTCATTACTTTGCCAAAACTTCTGGCTCAAACTGCATTATGAGTTGTTTTACTGTGTATTCATTGCTGATGTGCTGTACATTGGCCCACACTGGATGCTCATTGCTGCTGGAGAGGTACTTAGTTCTCAAACAAAAATCTCAATATTTGCAAACCTGAGCTTCTATTAAATAACCATTATAAATTATTTACACAGATGACATAATCCATTTGAGTAAGATTGTGCTTAACTCCATAGGAGTTTTTATTCATCTAGAAAAAATAGTTTTCAGGATTTTTTACTATATTATTTGATTTGTGAATTTCCTATACAAATGCCTGCTTGAACAGTTTTCCATTAACTTTGACTTCTTCAGTTTTTGTTAAAGGAAGTGTTAAAAAATTGTTTTGTTAATTACAATTAACTAAGATTATACATCACACACCTTTTCTTTATTTTCCAAAATGTGTAAATATATCATATTGATATATATATTCTCTATATAATGTATACAATAGCGATACTTGCCAGGGAAGAATTTGTACAACCTGGCCAAATCACTTTCTGTCAAGCGACTTCTAGGCAGTACTGGGAAGTGAGCACAGCAAAGAATGATTCTCAGGGTGCAGTTTGGGTGCTGGAGGCTGACTAGTTTTGTTGGCAGTGCAGAGGGCTATTTCATGCTAGCTGGCCTCTACCTGAGGCTGGTGCTGGACATGTTCAGCTATGGATGTTCATGGTCTGGGGTTCACACTTGCTGACTGCTGCACTGACACATAGCAGAGACCTCTGGGGCTAACCAGCACATGCCCTCAGAGGTCTGTGTTACAATTTCTCTAAACATCCTGTGCACTAAGGTAGAGGCACAACATCAGTACCTTCTGATCACCCTGCTTTGAATTGCTTTGTCAGCTATTTTGGAAGGATTACCATTTTCAGACCTGCCACAGCCATGGGAAAATCTTCCTTACTGTGATCAGAACAAGCTTTACTGCTCCCAAGGAAAAAAAAAAAAAATTGAGACCGAAAAATTGAATGAACAACTAGTTGCAGTTGCATGAATAAAACATGAACTTACAATAAAACTTCTCTTCCAACATTTTACCAAGCTTCTAAAGCCACCTTGTAGGTTTTGTTATTTGCTTAAGAGACAGCATGCTCTAAAGAGTTCTTTTTTCCTTTCTCTTTTCCCTTCTCTGTGTGACAACTACTATGTCTATCAAGAAAAATTGCTTAGAAGGGTTTGTTTCCTCTGTAGTACAAGATGCTTTCCCCTCCTGATGCAGCTGTCCATCAGTCCCTGTAACTGGGTAACAGGAGGTCACATGAGACAGGATGACTCTGTCACTTCCACTACTTCTCTAGAATTACTTGAGCATTATTCCTATTGTGTATTTATTACATTTCATTAGAAAATTTTTGCCTGAAGGTTTCAGTCTTCCCTCTTTTGCTTACAGCTTTATCAGCCCAAGTGATATGTATTTTTTATGAGCTCTGTGTTATGAGACATAATACATAATGTATAATGTAAAACCTTCTAAGATTTGTGTTTAACTCCTACAAGCTTTGCAGGTTGAATACGTATGACATGCAAATGTTATTAAACATTCTCCAATGAATAAAATTGAAAAAATATACACTCCCCATTTGATAATTTGAAGGAATTTTGTAAGAAAAAAAAATTAATATGGCGTCAACATTTGTGTCATTAACTCATTCATAAGTAACTGTGCAAATACAGTCTAGCGACCTACTGCAAAGCAAGACCGCTGTGCAATTATGCTGGAATTACAACTTAATTACATAGAAATAACAATATCTGAATTTTACTTATACTGTCTTTTTTCAAATTGTAGTAATTAACCTTGAAAGTTCTAGGTTTTACCTTGCATAACAATAGCATGCA
The DNA here is from genome assembly GCF_023055355.1 of Agelaius tricolor. Taxonomy (NCBI): domain Eukaryota; kingdom Metazoa; phylum Chordata; class Aves; order Passeriformes; family Icteridae; genus Agelaius; species Agelaius tricolor. The sequence continues at coordinate 17,465,030 of NW_027269269.1, forward strand.
TGACCTGGCTAAGTTCAATTTTTCTGCTCTTACGTTTACTTCTTATAAAAATTAACTCCTGATGTAGGATCATTCACTAGCCAATTTAAATTGAGAGTTCTTTCAAGACAGTCTGTAAACAATACGTAACTAGAAAAAATATACATGTGTCTATTTACTTATAATTTCAAAGTTTGGTCATCAAATATTAAGATGTCAGATCTTGTGTTAAGAACCTTTCCTTTGCAGACTTTTTTTTCTTTTTTGGGTTAAAAACTAAGGTTTGGCTCCATCTTCCATAACTCTAGATACGTAAGATGGATAAATTCCATTTCCTTTTTCATTTTTTGTAGAAGGAAAAACTTGACTAGCTCAAAGTGATGTGTATCTTTTAGGGGTGGTCTTCCCAATGTCCTCTGACTTCCTAAACTGGTGAATGACAAAGCCAGTTTTTCCCTCTGCATCTGCTTCTGTGTTCTTCACCTCTATACCTACCAGCACCCATAAGTCAAGTAGTCTAACAAAATGCACAAGAAATACAAATGTACAAGGATTGTGAAGTAGCATTGTCTTCTCAAAGTCCCAGTGCATACTCTTTATATCTTAGGATTTAAAGCAGATAACAACAGGATTTGAATATTTGTTACTTTATTATTAATATGAAACATTGCCCTTTATTCAAAAGGTTGTGTTTAAAGATTTTTGAAGCGTTCTTTGTCTTCAGACCTATAGACACAAGGAAAAGGGAAGTCTAATGTCCTGTTATCAGAAAGATTCATCCTTGTTTTTCTTGTTATTATTCCACAAAATTTCTAAATGCTGTACATAAAACAACTAAATGTTTCTAGCTAAATCCAGAGATTAAAGATGCATCAAATGAAATACAGGCATAGGAGAGGAGTCGAAAGTGAAGTAATCCTGATTAAAGGGTTGAGCAGCATTTTCAGAATAAGTCTCACCTAAATGTTACCCTTGTTGTTATCAAAACCAGATTCTCAGTAGATATTTTAAAGTCATGTTTTGTGCTTTGTTGTCATGGATTTTCTTTTTATAAAAATAGCTTAAGTTCCCTTTGCTAAGAACATCCTAAGCTGGACTCCAGCAGAACTACACTATATCTCCAAAGGGGGGCAGTGGGCGGGGTGTTAGATGTAAGAGGTTTTAAACCTGCATGTTGCCAGGAGCATCTGAAAGTCTAATCATGATGTGCTGTACATCCTTCCATTTCATGAGTCTATTTGTTCACACCTAATCAATGATGTAATTTTAAATAATCAGATTAGGACATTTTGCCTCAGGAACAGACAGCAATTCAAAGAGTTACAGACACAGTAATACCAGCAACAAGGATCAGTGATTTCTTATTCCTCATTATGACAAAATTCAATTTAAAGTTATCATATTTTATCACAAAAAAGGAAATTAAGATAATCCTGATATGTGCATTTGACATCCATACATCTTCTGTGCTACCAAGAAAAAAGAAGGCACAAATAAGAAAACAGTAATTTTATGAAGATGGGGAAGAGAACTGTATTATGTATTTTTGTTATAGGGGCACATTTATTACATTTTTTAGATATCTGTATATGCTGCTGTTTTCTCAATGTCCATTATGTTGTTATCTAACCATGAAATAATGTCATAACAGAAGCAAATGTTTGTTCTTAAACCTTTATTCACCCATATCAATAAATCTGAGAAGGAGTTTTCCTGTGGAGAAAAGTACACTGAAGAATAAATGGGTTCATGTGTTAATTTCTTTCTCCTTGAGTTTCAATTTAATAGATATATCTTTTTCTTCTAGGGTAAGCACATGGGATCTGACTAAAAATATTTTTATTTCACTGTTCACTGGAAATGCCAATGATTATACCTGTGTGCGCTACAAACATTTAGAATAATTATGTTCATTACAGTATACACATAAGTTTGAATTCATGTAACTAAACTGGTGGTATAGCTTTTAAATAAATCAAAACTATGTTTATGTTAGGAAGGAAAAGGGGCTGCCTAACTGACACAAAATATATCTCAGTATAAATTGATCATTAATAAATTTAAACTGGTAATTAAAAACGATGATTTAGAAGGGTGAGGTTCCAAAGCTGTAGTGTCATCATTGGGTAAAATTAAATCAAGTTCAATTTATTTCTGAAAAACATCAGAAACAGGTTATGCTTTTGATAGTGGGAGGGTGAAGTCAGTGAGCCAGGAGTTGTCCTCTTTGGTACCTCAGCAAGGTCAAAAGGGACACACTTTTGCATTAGAAGCAAGTAACTATGAGTCAGGGAAATAGCCAACAGTTTACCTCTGATTACAAAAAATGTTGTAGTAAAAATGGTTCATGAGAAGCATGTTGAATACCTCTAAATCTGCCAACTGAAGTAACTAGATTGGTGGAAGAGGAGTAAATGCTGATGGAGGAACAACAACCCAATTATCTCAACCACACCAGGAAAGGAACAATTTAGGGAGGGACGTTTTTGTTTCAACTTTATTTATTTTTTTTTCTTCAGGTAAATTCCCTGAAGTTTCTTGTTTGGTTAGCATTTCATGTCTAACCTGCCTCTTAAGCATATAATTCAAACCCATTAACACTCTTCTCTTGTTTTCTTACACACAGTGGTTTTAGAAGCAGGTATGGCCTGGTTCAAAGACCTCTGAAAGCAAAGGAGAACCTTGCATTAAGCTTTGGCAAAATCACCCTTTCTGTCATTACTGGTCTTGCAGTGTAAGGTGAAAAGTGCACCTTACACGCAGTGTAAGGTGAATAGTGCACCTTACACTAGCTCTCATTTAACCAGAGCTAGTTTTAGTGAACTTGCTACAATCTGAAGTCAAACTCTCCACGTATTTTTATATCTACAGAGTCACGTTTCCTATATGCTTAAACAGTTGAAAGGTGCAATTAGGAAATATCACTAAGTTTGCAGTCCTGATATCCTCATCTTCTGATTCAGAATGACAGGAAGGAGTGAGTGTAAAAATGGTAATTTTGTTACATCTGTCACTGCCATAGCCAAAGGTATCAGATCACTGTAAATTTGCCCATCGGTGTGCACATAGTAAGTAACTTCTCCTCATAGACCATTGTACATTTCCTGTAAGTATCCCTGGAAAACATTGCCTAGCTATAGGTTTTGGATTAATCAATCAACTTTTGTTTTTATAGCACCATTCTGGAAAATCCACTCATAGCATTTTCTGTAATAGAGATAAGAAAAACAAATCCATACTCTCCTTTTAAGTCCAAAGCATCTATCTTCTTGACTATGTTCACTTAAGACATTTCAGCTGTGCAAGTACCATCAGTTTTATACTTTTAGGAACTCTTTAACAACAAAACAAACCGACACAGCAGGCAATAAAAGTATCCAAGTCACAAAAAAGAATGTGAAGTCAACTTTGATTTGACCCTACAAAACATGTCTTAATTTAATAATTTGGGAAAATTAGGAAATATTGTGAAGTCATTTCTACAGGCGACAGTGTGGCTGCTGAAGGGCAGCTGTGGGATTATTCAGTTACCCATAGATATTGATAATGTGGATGTCTGCAGCTGAGCTAGGATCTTTTCAAGGTCACGAGCAATAAAAGGGTCTCTATGGCTCCAGTCAACTCAGTGGTTTAGGAACTCATGACTCATGGCCTTCAAATGTCTGTTTCTCTCTTTCAACCATTAAAGGCATTGAACATGGTTAGCTCTGGTGCAGACATCTACAGAAACCTCATTCATTTACTAAATGAGTTTTGTCATGAACTATAGCCTGACATCACAGTGAAGCTTCAGCTTAGCAGTGAAAGGGGAAAGAAGTCTAATAAGAAACTCAGCAAATTCCACATCAGACCTGTGTAAAAAGATGTTAGCAGCATGAGTTGGTGTATTTAATAGTAGTGTGCAATGCCATTAGAGTTTTGCAAGAAAATAATGCCATGAAATTATGAAGCAGAAGCTGTATTCACCAAATTAGATAAGATTTTGTAATTTTTTAGAAGAACTAAAATGTCAATACAATTATTACTTCCAAATATAAATAAGGTGGAAATTTACACAAAGTTCACAGAGGTGCCTAAATTCATTCAAAAGCTAGCTTCTCAGTAAAATAAGGTGCTAAATGGATTGATCCTAAATTACATGCCAGGTTTTATCAGATGGTTCACTGACCCCTGTTCCCACAAGTTATCCAGAGAAAAAGATTAACACATGTGGTGAATAGAGCTAGAGCAAACACAAATGTACAACTGAGCAGCTACAGAAATATACAGAAGGGCAAAATGAGGGAATTTCTCATATGTACAATACTCAAAGAGAGCAACATTTTGGGATCCAACTTGGAGTTCAAATCCTTGGAGAACTGGAGAGGAAGACCTCTGAACTATAAAGTGAATTTTCTGCTTCTCTTCATCTCACCGCCTCCTTGGCTGTTTTGCAAAACTTGCTCCGGTTCTGAGTTGTGTCTAATTTGTCCTCCAAGCACCACACCCCTCATTGTTTTGTGTTCACTTCATTTTATTTTGCAAGCTTCCGTTGTGCCAATTCATTTGGGGGCCAATGATCCCTCTGCCTTTCCTCTGTATGTTAGCACATTTACAGAGGAAAATTCAGTAGCATCGTACATATGCAACATATGTTTTTGCAGGAAAAATTATATACCACAGAATAAGTATGTCCATTCTGAAGGCTATAGAAAAGTGGCTTTTATTAGTGCAAAAAATCAAAGAGTTACAAGGTCACTTATCTCTTGCTGTCAAGATGCACCTACACATTTATTTGCACATTTGCTGACAAGCTTTCTTCCCCTGGCAGGCTTAAAACTTACTCCTTTCATCTGTTCTCAAGGTAAATGCAAGTCCAATATGCAAACAAAGGTCTGTTGAAACAGCCCTTCTCTCAGACCATGCTCTCCTGACCTGAATTTGCTCATTCAGTAGCAGTGAGATTCCAGTCATGTAACTGTACATAAAAAATTAATCATCTAGTGCTATCAATTAAGCTACCTATGGTCTTTTAACAATACAGGGATTTTCTGACTGTGAAAGGTGCTTTCCTTTTTTTGTGAAAAGTAGCACACACCCAAGGTGGTCTCTGCAATTTTTTCTTTTCTGGGTTGGCTCTAGGACATCAACGCTAGAGCATCAGAGACTGTTAATTCGTTCTGCTGTGCAGTCTTTCCCAGAACCTCAAAACCCAGTCCCAGCCAGCCATGCCCAAAGAGAAGAGAGCAAGTTCCTCCCTGCACTTCGTGGCATCTGGAAATCATAGGGGCAAAATCCTACCTTTTCACTTTCTCCAACATTCCACAGTACATTAGTTTCTCACATAATTTCCCTGTGACCATTTCTTTAATTGGAGCAACAAGTAAGGATAATGACGGGTTGGTGACAAAGGCAAGAAAGAAGACAATAATGTGAGCAAAATTCATTCTAGTTCTATCAGAGAGCCAGTAAACTCTTTGTATGGCTACCATAAGAACTATATTGAGGACTCCTATAAAGGCTAAAGTAATGGCTTGACTCGGGAAAATAAAATTAAGCTTTCAGAGCTTAAAGAACTGTACAATTTGCTTTCAGTCACTCATATGCATATTCAGAAACTCCAACTCCATGTTATGTGGAAAAAAAGGAATTGCAAAGATGTTAGTATTTTAGTATGTGTGCAGAAAAACACCAAATACCTGCACAGATTTAAGTACACTGCAGTTACCCCTGTCACAATGAAGAAATAACCCATTTACTTTTGACCAAGCAAGGTGGGTTGACCTTGGCTGAATGCCAGGTGCCCACCAAAGCTGCTCTATATATCCCATCTTCAGCTGGAAAGGGAAGAAAAAATATACTGAAATGTTTGTGGTCAATATAGGGACAGCAAGAGATCACTCACCAATTACTGCCATGGGTGAAACAGACTGGACCTTGAAAAATTTATGTATTGCAAATTGAATCAGAGAAAAAAACCAACCAAAACTGAAAACAGTTTCCCCCCTACCCCTCCCTTCTTCCTGGGCTCAACTTCATTTACAATTTTCCCTCTGTCCTCCCCCTCAGCAGTGCAGGAGGATGGGCAATGGAGGCTGCGGTCAGTTCATCACACATTTTCTCTGATAGTTCTTCCTTGTCAGGGAGTGGGGGGGACTTCTCACATTATTCCCCTGCTCCAGTGTGAGGTCCTTCTCACACGAGACGATTCTCTACAGACTTCTCCATCATAAGATTCTTCCCATGGGCTACAGTTCATTAACTGCTCCAACATGGAGCACCACTTCTGTCGGGTGCAGTACTTCAGGAACAAAAGGTTCCAGCATGGGTCTCCTTCAGGGTCACAGCTCTGCCATCAAACCTGCTTAACATCCCTCCATTGAAGAGAGAGCCAGGAGAGTGCCAGGAGCCTGCTCCAGCACAGTCTTCCCACGGGGTCGAGCATCCTTCAGGTTCCCCCTGCTCCAAAGTGGGGTCCTTCAGGGGTTACAGGTGGATATCTGCTTTACTCTGGATCTCCATGGGCTGCAAGGGGGCAGCTTGCTTCAACATGGTCTTTACTACAGGCTGAAGGGGAATCTCCAGTGCCTGGAGATTTTCTTCCCCCTGCTGCACTGACCTTCAGGTCTGCAGAACTGTTTGTCTCACACAGTTTCATCCCTCTCTTTGGATGCAGTTTTTGTCCATTTTTTTATCCACCTTTCTTCTTTTTCTAAAATATGCTATCCCAGAGGTGCTGCCATCATTGCTGTGGGCTCAGTCTTGGCCAGAAGTGGGTCCACCTTTGGATCTGGATGTTATTTGCTCTGTCTCACATGGGGGAAGCTTCTAACAGCTTCTCACAGAAGCCAACACCTGTAACTCCCCAGCCACCAAAACCTTGCCACACAAACCAGATAGAGTAATATAAAAGGTATGACAGCATAATTGTGTAGCAAAATAACTTGTCATTGCAAGTACATTCTATTGACAGAAGAGAATTTTGAGTTAATTACCTGATTTCTCAAAGCTCTTAGTTATCCACTTTCCAGTCACTAAGTATTGAACATTTGGTGATCTCTGATTTCTTACAGACTTCTTCTGCCATTCTGTTTGCTGGCCACTTACTGATGATTGTCCTGGGAATGCCCTGAGTTTCAAAACAGCAGTGTGTTTTCTACTGCTTAAGGTTGTCAATAAATTTAACAGATCTAGCAAGAAAAACACATCCTTATTCATGGGGCACAGTGAACATGAGGACTCATCAGATTGCCAGTGGGAGATTTAATAGTTTGGATTGCCCTGAAATGAGCTGCTATTTCATACCTCTAGCCTTCAACTCACAGAAAGCTCATTACTGACATGCTCCATAGTACCTCAGTAGAATTTTGGTGTTTGAGCAGACTTTATTCTTACAGAGACAAGAAAAACATCATTGAGAGGCTGCTTATCAATTATTTATCTTTGATGAAACATGAGTTCTGTGACAACTTTTCTACATATATTGTAAATACATCTCAATATCTTAGAATTATAGAGTCACAAGACAATTAAGGCTGAAAAAGATCTCTAAGATGGAGCTTAACCATTAACCCAGCACTGTCAAACCCACCACTAAACCATGTCTCCTAACATCACATCCACAGGTTTTTGAACATTTCAAGGGACAATGGTTACACCACTTCTCTGGGCAGCCTGTTCCAGTGCTTGACCATCCTTTCAAAAGAGATTTTTTTTTCCCTAATACCCAATCTAAACCTCCCCTTGTGAAACTTGTGGCCATTTCCTGTTGAGCTCATTATATGTGAGAAGACACTGACCCACACTGGGCTACAACCTTCTTCCAGGTCATTGTACATTGCAATAAGGTACCGTATGAGTCAGCTTTTCTCCAAAATATATAGCCCCTCTTCCCTAGAGTAATCCCAGTAATCCTTACAAGTGCAGGGAATAGTCTTATCTATAAAAATATATGTGTGCACACACATGATGTTGAAAACATGTGCCTTCCATTCATCCTGCATCTTGAGGAAAGTGAAGCAACCACGGGAAATATCTCAATTTTCCAGTCTTCTCCAGGAGAAACTGCTCAGCCCTGATGATCGCACCTTGGTGTAGTGTTATCCTACATGAGGACCCTGTGCCTGAAATTGTAGACACCTTTTCCTGCTCTTTCCCATGGCATTCTTTGCTGCCAACAAGGAACACTGTAATTTCTGGTTTCTGGTAATTGAAATCATCAAGCCCAAAAATTTTAACTATTTAAGCCAATTGTTGCTTAGCTTTTCTTAAGTGTTCAGTATAGCATATAAACAATGATCAGAGACTCATTAATAAATAAAATGGATTAAATAAGAAAGAGAAGGAGGAGACTATGGAGGATAGAGAGTAAATAAAAGTCACAGCTGGTCTGTGGCTGAGCAATTAATTTGGCACTAAATAAGAAACCCAGCCCGGTTCCATAAACCAGTCCCTGGGTGATACAGGGACCTCACCCAATCATGTTCCATCCTAAGCTGCAGACATCTCACTGGTCAGAGAACTGGGAGGTGTTAAGGTCAGACCAATCAGCAGCTTAGACCGGGTGTTTCAAACCCCTGTATAAAGTGAGTTTGAACAGTAAAACACTCTCTGTGATCACAAGGGTCTCAGAATTGTGTGTCGTTGACCACCGACCCTATGTAAACAGAAAAATAAGGAGCTTTATACCCTTCTCAATCTATTGGGATTCATCACCAACTCCTGCAGGGTTGGTAGTTATCTTCAGTCCTTTCCCATTTATCTGGTTATTTGTAATTCCACCAAAAAAACCCCAGAAATTCTATTTCCAGATTGTACATGCTGACTTTTGAGGAGGGAGTTTAAAATTCATTACAGGCATAAAAACAAATCAAGCTGACAGAATGCTCAAATATACTGTGCTGCCCAGATTTATAATTGAAAAACCCTCTGCTGCATGAAATGAGTGAAACAGAACAGATGAACCAGCAGACAAGCAGGAGACCAGAATTAAACAAATTTGTGTAAATAAATCCCACTTATTTATCAGATACCAGGAATTCATTTTCTCTGTATTTGGCCTCTCTGCCAGATAATGTGAGCAAATATTGGTTTGGATTGGAGGGCAGAGGGCATACAGATTATTTTTTTATTATTTATTAATTTTCTTTCAGGTAGATGATATCAAAGGCCTGTGTGAAGTTTTGGGAAGAAATGAAAGACTGAAAGGATGTGTCTGATTATGATTCATAATGCTGTGCGCTCAGTTCTCCTTTGGGATGCTCTAAATACTCTGTTTGGGAGCCTGGTTTGTTTTTCAGATATGGACCACCTGATGAAAAGTAGATGTCTGGCTTTGCCTAAACATTACTGTCGACATTACCAGAGTGTTTGGTTATGAAAGTTGAACATTGAACACTAGTTATATATCCAATTGTGGCACAGTTTAGCAAAAGTTAAAAGTACTAGCTTAGTTTTGATCACATAATTAAAGGTACATTTTTTTGTTTAGCAGTTGTGGATTAAACATTTAGTATTACTGTCTCTTTAATATGACCTCTGAAACTCTTGGACTCAGATTTCCTGAAGTCACAAAAATCCCCTTAATATTAAATATATAGTAAACAGTTGACCTGGCCAAACTGGTTGATTGTCCTTGGTGTCTATGTATGTCATGGTGGCAACTTTTAGGAAGAGGATTTGATTGGTAGAAGGAAGCCAGCCTTACTGTTTGGGCAGTGGTCCATGTGATTGTGAGCCATTTCTCATTGAATTTAACATGACTCCCACAAGCTGCAAGCCAAGCAATGCCAAGCCACTATGACCAAGAAGCCAATTGCTACAGGTAAGTCCAACAGTTCAGAGAGACTCTTCCAGCCCTTCTACTTTGTTAGTAGCATGATTGAACTACTAGTTCCTTAGGATCAACCATTAAAATAAAGGAAGAAAGGTGGTTTACAGTTTTTTCCATTTATTTTCCTCCTAAAAGTATTTTGTCCAGACACTTTCCCTGGGATCCTACTAATTTGTCATTTTTGCTTACAATATCCACCAATTTTTTTAACACTGGTAGTCAAACAAATATTATATGCTTGGCAACAGATAACTAGATGAGAACAACTCTGGAAGGTGGTAAAAAATATGAAAGAAATCTAATTAGAGCCTGTTTCTGAGCTCTTTGGCTCAGTGTAGTAAAAGTAGTTGTGAGAACAACCCATGAACAGTTATGTCTATCTACTGAAAGATGCTATTTCAGAAGAAAATTGGACATTAAAAATGTGCATAAGCCTTCAAGTTGAAAAGAGTTTTCTTCATCTTTTTTGAATTTATGACACACCAAGTGCTGTGCAGTGGAGACCTTTATTTGCTGGTGTTTAGCCATCAGAGGTAGCTTTGACATTAATATTGAAATACCAGAGGTAACCACAAATAAGGTTTTTCATTTCCTCTGGTCATCTTGCCAGGGAGATGACAAGAGTAAGTACCAGTGCTTAAGTTACCAAGTTGTAATCATTCAATGCTGACCATTTTAGAAATAGAAACTCCAGCAACCAGTCACGAGGAGAGTCAATATTTTATTCCTCTTGTGCAGTAGCACACCTAAGAGGTATGGAAAAACCTCAAGGTGAACTTGGATAAACATCCAAAAGCTCAAAGGCTTATCCAGACCTAGAGTTTACTAAACAAAGCAGAAGCTTTGTGATTTCTGGTGGATGTTTTCCTTAGAAATTTAAAAATTAAAGTTAAATGGATCATACAAAATAATTTGGAACCTTTGTATATGTTTGTTCTGAAATTTGGGTAAGTTTTCAAGGAGAAAGTTTCATGCCCATAATCTTCATAAAAATCCAAATTTAACAGCCTATACAGAAACAAAATGTATCTTTTTCTTCTGAGCTGAGTTTCTCCAAGTATACTTATTAAATGATGCTAACCTCAGAGAAATCTCAAAGCTTTCTGCTGTTAAGGAGTTAAATTTTGTGTCATACTGAGGCAGAAATTGATGTTGAGGGGGAAAGAAGGAGGGACAACTGTTTGAATTATTTTAAATCTGGTATCATTTTCCTACTTGTAAAAGGCTCGTTTAATAACCCAAGAAAATGCTTTTTTTCCCCTGTAGATTCAGTCTGGCTCAACAAATCTTAGCAGAGGATGGGACCTGAGGAAGTTCCACATTATCATTAACTGTGCTCCCTGGTGCCTTTCCCTAGTTCATCTCTCTACCCAACTTTTATAAATTATCTGTTTGGGAAATTACTTAATTGCCCATCTCCCAAGAGTTCTATGAGAACTATTTAATTAGTCTGGGAGGTGTTCTTGAAACTATTCATTTATTTCATTTTATTTATATTATGTCTGATTAATAAGTGCTAGAAGTGCAAACTGTTCAAAGTCATTGAAATTATGTCGGGATTTTCTTCTTTCTTACTTTTTTGTTTTATTTCCATCAGGCTGGCCAGAAAGGGAGACAGTGACTGAGGAGCTCAGAGTTTGGAGAGAGAACCTTTTAATACTTATCAGTGCCTGCTTCAAGTCCCTAGTCAACCATTCCTATGATTAAATGACAGAACAGGTCTATTTCCCAGTTCCAGAGCTAGATGATGATGATGGTAATTTCATTATATTTTCTCCATTGCTTTCAACTTGTCCTTTTAATTAAAATGTAAAGGAATGACAGATTCCCCTCTGCTCACTCTGACTTTAGTGAAAGTTCAACGTCCCAAGTGGGACTTGAACTCACATTATCACAGAACAAAAGTTCAAAGCATTAAAACAGGAGCCATTAAGGTGTCAAGCAAGTAAGCTAGCACTTACTAGGATCAATTTTCCACTTAGGCAGCCTTTGCCCAATTGTGCTAACTCCCACTGAATTTATACCCACTAATGGATCAAAGCTGAGAGGCTAGGAATTCTTAAATCAATCATTCATTCCCAAAGCTCATTAATATAATATTACAATTGCACCCACTAGCTTTTCCATGAGAGGTAGGTCTTTACAGGTTTGCTTTAATACAGGTGGCTTTGGGTTTTCTTGTTTTCATGTGGGCAGGATTTCTGATCCAGTATGAAAGCTTACTATCTGGATATTTCAAACTGACTTGCAGATTGGTGATCATTATTTATTCAATAAATTTGCATGAATGTTCAATGAAATGCTAAGCTACTATAGTAGTAATAAAAACAAGGACAAGAAAGTGTGATATTCAGTAGCAAAAGGACTTTTTCTCATTGTCATATATTCTACTAAACTACTGCTGTAACTTCTGGATGAAGACAATCACAACTCAGTTATGAATTTGTCTTTCTACTCCCACCCAGATAAGTAAAATCTTCAGAATGTAGGAACATTTTATATCTTCCACTTGTTCTTTTAGAAATAATATTAAGATTATAAACATTAAAGAAAACTTTTGCTTAATGGCATGAGGACAATGAAAACAATAACATTGAATTTATCAAGGTGTTTGAAAATAGTTACAATAGAAGATACCTCTCAGTTGTTCTTCTCTTCTCTTGCTATTCATTGCTTGGTTTTAAGAGGTAGACCTAATGTATATTCTCACAGTTCATCCACTGTAATATCCTAAACCTTAAAATTTGTTCATTGATGCAATTAAGTTGGAACAAAATCAGTAATTTGGTGGAGGTGCAACATCATCAGCAGCAGGTTTCTAGATAAGGACTCGAAGTCTCCTGGCTTTACCTATCCTCTTGAAGCATCTACCACTGACTGAAGTGATAGACTCCCACGATGCTGCAGGGTTGAGAGTATATTACAACAAAATCTCTGATTTTGATATTATCTAGCAGCTGAATTTATCCCAAAGGGTGATGTAGAAACAAAGGTGTGCAAAATATACAACCTATATATATATAGAATCTATGCTGCACAGTAAATAAAGGTAATTTTGTTATTGATCTGGTGTTCTTTAAAGATTTGATTAAGAAAGCTGAACAAACAACCCTTTTTGAAAGATTTTTTAGCCTTGAGACAGAAGTCCCTGTTGTGTGGAAAATCAGTGTTTCCAAGCAGAAATCTATACATAAAACACATTTAGTTTTGTAATAGCTACATACTTCTAGACTGTGAAATGCACAAAATCTCAAATTGCAAAATAGCTGCCTTTCAAAAACTGGGTGCTGAGGCAATGTCTGCAGCAAAGCTTTTCTTTGTATATTAAAATACCAGATACACATTGTTGCACATTCTGAAATGAATTGCCTTGCCATGAAAAACAGAAAAAGTTTGAAAAATAAAATGTAAGAAGCTCTCTGAGCAGAACTACATTATTGAAAATGTCTTTGGAAATAATATGGATTGTAGAGCAAACATTAGGAAGCCACAGTGATGTTACTCAGTCCTGCATGGATATACAGGGGAGATAGTATGATTTAATTATTCGCACAATATTTTAAAAAACCCTGATAGGTATGAACTTGATGTTCTGTAAACAACTGACAAAATAATAGAAGCGAGGGTTTGATCTGCATGCATTGCAATTGAATATCTCTCTATGCAATAATTCATAACATTCAGAGGTTAACTAAAGAGAACTTAACATCTTTCTGTTGTCAAGGTTGAGTTAATTTCTCATTATAAGCCATATTCTAACAATCTCACAAATATAATCAGTTGTAGGAGAAGCTGGTAGCAATCAGTACATTTAGGCTGCCTAATGCATTTCATTATGAGGTATTACAGTGACTGTTTTTTCCTCTGAGAAGCAGTAAGGCCATTGTCAATTAACTGTCACATTGTCATTTTTCACATGATCACAGGGGATGCCTCTTTAGTGCACAGAGACAAAGAATTTGGTTTGCAAGGAAAACCATTGAGTTGCTCACTTTTTCAGCCTCAATAACATTTTTATAACCTTGCTTATTTCCCTGTAAGTAACATTTAATGCCCACTGTTTTAATATCTATTATTCCTTTATATAAAAATGTCAGGGTTTTTTTTTTCCTGTTAACCCAAAAGGCTGCTTCTTTCATGACATTCTCCATTTTTCTGATACTACTCACTGTTCTCTTCTTACCTTTTGACATTTTTTTCAAAACTGTGTAATAAAAAATGTCAAAGGAAATTTAAATCACAAAATCCATAAAGCTCTCTGTGAAAAGTCAAACTGAGAATCTAGTGGTGGCTGTGTCAATGTGTGACATTATTTTCTCTGCAGTAGATGCTGAATTGACAATTGATAAATATCAGAATTCCATTTAAATCCTCTCTGTACATCCTATTTGCTGTTCATAGGTGATGAGGAATATTGCAAGCAAAATACATTAAGATGATCCAGGATGAAGTCTTTTTCATGTCCTCATGGATGGCAGTCAGTGTTGGGCTTTTCACATGCTAAGCAGGAGTTTGTTATTTCATCTTCAAGATTTTTGCTCAATTTAGGTGTGGACTGAGTGAATGGTCAATTTGAAGGGAAGAAATGCACTGAATACACCCACTGATGACTTCATAGAATCATTGAGCAGTTAGGGCCAGAAGGAACCCTAAAGTTCATCCAGTTCCAGCCCCCTGCCATGGGCAGGGACACCTTCCACTAAGCCAGTTTTTTCAGAGCCCCACTTGGCCTGGCCTTGAGCACTGCCAGGAATGGGGAATCCACAGCTTCTCTGGGCAACTCTCTGTGGTTTCGTAAACAGAAAGGCACAGACCATCCCAAGTCACTCTGGCTGGAGCATCAAACACTGCAGAACAGACTCTCACCTGGCTCATCCTGTGCATTTAATGATCAATAAATGCTCTTAATATGCACAGCAACATTTTTGATGACCATTTTGCAAAGGTGGTCTTTCTGCATTTTGTTAAACAATTTCCACACAAATAATAATTCAATACTGTTATGAAGCAGAATCAAATGTTCATATATAAAACAAGACGTATTTGTATGTATATCTTAAATTTTATTCCAGTTGATATGCAAGTATATTTTTTTTCTGTTTTCTGGTAGCATGTTAATAAAACTAGTTTGTATCAGATAAAGAAGTCTATCACCCTCAAGCTAGGGAGATTTCTTCTTTCTTTTTGTTTCAAGAAATGTCCTAGAGATAATCATCATAAAATTAAAGTCAGTACAGGTGGGTTCATGGTGCTGAGACAGTGGTGGAATCTAATTAAAAAATATGTCTGTAGGTTTTTATCTGTAAAATAATTCTGTAACATATACCACAAAGCTTAACAGTGTAATGATAGGAAGATGTGGAGACTGATATGAAATTGGGTCTGAGGTTCACGGATGCTACATTGTCTAGCTTTATCATTACTCATTGCATATTTATAGGCAACTTGACCAACATCCAAGGCACATTTTTTGTATGCAAATAGAGAATATAACACTCCATATCTGAAAAGATTAATCTCTTTTGCCAGAAATCGTTTTCTCAAAGTTTGATTAAATCATTTCAGATGGAGCTTTTGAAGGTCAGTGCCCCCCTTCCCACACATACCTTATAAATACAGGACAATGATCACGTTGTATAACCAAACCGTCTCAGGATTAAATGTGTCCAATCTTTAAAAAACAGAGATTGTACCAAGATTATTCAATTTATAGTCACTGTGGAAAACTAAGAAAATTAATGCAATTTAAACCATTGAAAACATCTTAGAAAACCCTACTCTTGTTTTATTAATTGACAACTGAACCTGAAAAAGTCAATGTCAAGGCAGTTGGACTCAGCCTGAAATGAAAATGTCTGTCACAGTGTTTTATCCTGACTATAAGTTCTGCTAATGGGTCTTTTCTCACAGACCCCATTGTCAACTCCACAGCTGTGACTGTCAGCAAAGTTAGGGCAAATGTCAAGTTAAGCTCAGCAATGATCAGATACTGGATTCTGATAGGAAAACAGTTTGGGTTAAAATTAAAAACTTAAGATTTGTGGGCAGTTTGTTCAGCCTATGTGTGAGAGGCAATTTTTTTTCCACAGAATCAATGAAATTGGAAAAGACTTCTGCAAACATCAAGTCCAACCTTTGACTGAACACTGCCATGTTATCTGGACCATGGCACTAAGTGCCATGTCCAGTGGTTCCTTGAAGACCCCCAGGGATGCTGACTATACAACCTCCCAGCTCTCTCAGCTGCTCTTCATCAGACTCATGCTACAGGCCTTTCCACGCTCTGGGCGCATTCCAGCACTCAGTGTCTTTCTTGGATTGAGGGGCCCAGAAATGGACACAGGATTCGAGGTGTGTCCTCACCAGTCCCATGTACAGGGGTCCTGCTGCACTGGTCCTGCTGGCCACACCATTGCTGACACAGGCCAGAATGGCACTGGCCTTCTGAGCCACTGGGGAACTCTGCTGGCTTATGTGCAGCTGCTGTTCACCAGCACCCCCAGGTTCTTTTTCACTGGACAGCTTTGCAGCCACTCTTTCCCCAGACCACAGCACTGCTGTGACCCAAAGGCAGGACCTGGCGCTTGTCCTCATACGACTGGCCTTGGCCCGTGGATCTGTCTGCAGAGCCTTCTGCCCTCCAGGAGATCAACCCTCCCACCCAGCTTGGTGTCACTGGCCAGCTTTCTGAGGGAACACATGATCCTCTCATCCAGATCACCAGTAAAGACATTAAAAAGGATTGGGCCTAACACTGATGCCTAGGGGACACTGCCAGTGACTGAGCACCAGCTGGATGTGGCACCATTCACCAGCACTCTCTGGGCTCAGACACCCAGCCACTTTTTAACCCAGAGAAGAGTGCATCTGTCCAAGCCGTGGGCTGCCAGCTTTTCCAGGAAAAAGCTGTGGAAAACAGAATGAGAGGCTTTGCTGAAGTCCAGGTAGACACCATTCACAGCCTTTCCCCCATCCACTGGAAGGGTCACCTAGTCATAAAAGATCAGGTTTGTCGGGCAGGACCTGCCTTTTCTAAACTCGTGCTCACTGGACCTGATCCCTCAGTTGTCCTGTATGCACCACATGATCACACTCAAGATGATTTTTCCTTGAAAATTTTTAAAAAGGTGATATTAAAGCTCATCCCAGACTTGTTTTTTCTTAGTGCTATGATGCTTTAGACCTAAATCCTGGCCAAATATGGGTCTAATAGGAGACAGCACAGCTAGAAATCTGGCCATCTTAGGCTGTAGCTAATGAAGGAAACAAGTGGTTTCATGATTTGTGGAGTCTGTGATTCTCAGGAGAAGTTTCACCTCATTTACCTGCAGAGGTTTTTAGTGTAGGCACTGAAATGAAATGTCCTCGGTCCTCCATAGAGGCAAAAATAATCGCTGCAGGGCCCCATTCATCTAACCTGGTGCAGATGTGCAGAGAGATATGAACCATGCTCCAGAATTATTTGTTTTTCTTCAGAGACTAAAGTACCCCTGGATGGCTAGCTTGGATGTCAAGTTCTCCATTGTAAATGCCAGACTTAGATGAGATTACTCTTATCCCAGTCTTCATAAATTTCACAACATATAGAACTAGTGGTTTTTGCATTATAATCAGGTAGCTAAAAAAAAAATGCCTAGGAAAAATTTGGATTTCCATGGATTTCATGTTTCTTCTTCTTGTAAGTAAAGCTTTACATAACTATGTATTGTTAAAAGCAAACTATAGAAAACAAAGTTGCAACTTGAGGGAATATTTCAAATATTTACAATTTAGATGGCACATATGTTCCCCAACAAAATTTTTTGCAAATTTCCAGCATAGTTGAAAGGAAAAGCCTAGTAAGGGGTCATTCTAGCTTTTTATTTATATCACAGTACTTCAGCAGCCTCCCCAGTGTCTTCCCTTTTCATTTATGCAACACCTGCCTGTAGTATCCTTCTAAAATTTTTTCACTACAATTTGTTGTCTCAAATTTTCTTTTTATCATATTCTTCTTCTCAATATATTTACAAAGCACACCTCAAAATAGTTTTTCATTGGTTTTCTCTTGTCCTTCTGCTATTTTTTTTAATTTTTTTTGCTATAATTTGGGTTACTAAGGTGTATATTATGACCTTGAAAAGCATCTCAAGACATAATTTGTCTAAAAAATATTCTACTACATGGAACATAATGACAGTACTGTATAATATTACTGTTAATAGTTAACTTGCAGGTACTTCTGAGCTTTTTGGATATTTTCAAGTTTGGCAGAACAATAGCACCTTCAGGTTGTTCATTGATTATGTTTCTCATAGGAATAGAAAAAGGATCTACAGGAGACACATAACTTCTGTTTTCTAGAGATGTTTTATAATTTAGCATTTAATACCTTTCAAGAGACTGAAGGCTTCATTTTTACTTAATCTGTTCAGTAGCTAAGAATTTTGGCAAACCTAATCATTCTTGCATCCAACACCTTCAAGAGAAACTGCTTACCTCAGATTAGGTCCTCTGCCTTAGCTGCTTGGTGTGGAAAACTAACATTCAGAAGAAGGAAGGGCAAGAGGCAATGCAAAACGTTAAGTCAATTTTTGGGATGCTTTCTGACCAAACTTAGGGATGAACACACCTAAATTAGGCGCCTTCTCCTTCCTGTGTCTCTATCTTTTTTATCTGTAGTTTAAACTCCTTGTGGTAACCTCAGGCTGATTTAGGCTGACATTTGCATGTCACTGTGAATGAATTCCTTGGAGGGGTTCCAAGACTGAACAGGCCATGCATGGTAGAAAGAAGCCCCAGATGCAAAGCTGACCTGAGGCACTCAGCCCATTCAGTGCATTTTAGCAAGATGTGGAGGAAATAACTGAGGAATGGGGTGTCTGAATACAGACAGCACCCTGAGAATCTCACTCTATCGCTGCCAGAAGCAAACTGGCTCACTGAGCACTGTGTCAGCTCTCCATACACACAGTGCTACTTCACATGTCTTTGAAGGATTTTGCAGAAGGTCTGAGGAGCCAGTGAAACATGAAGAGAAAGAGCTTCTCAGTTCTTCGAGGGAGAAACCACAGCTGTGTTCCATGCACAGTGCGCTAGCTTGGCATATAGTAGGATAGTAGAAAACACAGAATCTCCCAAAGGAGACAACACGCAGAATGTATCACGTCTTTTTTGTCCATAGATCTTGTATGTAAGGAGATCAAGCACCACAATTCTAGTTCAGCTAAAATGACGTTATCTTATACAACACCTTGGTTTAGATTATTGCTTACTGTTGGTATCTAAAGTGTAGAACTGATATAATTTTAGTGATTGGCAGTACTGTGCTATAACCTCCCTCAGCAAACCCAGTACGCTGCTTGTGTGCAGCTTAAAAGCTGACAATATCAGAAAGACCTGGCTGTATCCTTGATGGAAATACCTGTAAAACAATGATGGTGGAATAAGAGGCAATAAAAAACAATCTTTTTTTGTTGCTGTTGTTTTTCCCCTTAAAAAGTTCTGAGGAAAATATATTTAACATTTGTCTTTCAATGACCTTTACATTTGTTCTCAATCTATTTATAGTAATTAAACAAACACATGGAAATTAAGGAAAGGAGGAAGAAGAGTGAAATCTGGTAACAAAAGGAAGCAAAGTATGATAATCCACAGAAGTAATAAACATGGACAGCAGAAGTTATGCCACCCTCATATGTGTTTCTCCTTTGTAGATTCTTTGGTTATTAGGTCAACATTTTCCAACTCTGAGTAGAAGCATTAGAAAGGGAATCTCTACTTATTCATAACTATGTGAAATTTAAAGGAAATTAATATTTTTAATGTGTCTTCATAGTTCTTGAACTCATTTTGAAATCAGATTATTACAATTTAAAGAATTGGCAGTCAGTCATGCAAACATGCAGACACATAGACAAGCCCACATAGGCACATACATACTGTATTAGGACATTGCATAGACTTATGGAATCAGGCTACAAAAACACCTGATGTGAAACATGTTAAAATTTCATTGCTGATATAAACTTGTTCCAATGATGAAGAGTTAATTATTTACAATCAGAAATGAGTATGAAAATGCACAGAAATCACAGTACAGTGAGAGCCTTGGTGTTTTTTTTCTTTTTTTCCTTTTTCTTTTTTCTTTTTATTTCTCTCTGAAAACAAGCTTTTATGTTGAATACATGATTATAGGATATTTGAAAGAAAAGATCTAAAACAGAAGATTTGCCCTTATCTGTTGAGAAATAAAAGACACATAAAAGAACTCTAATGCCAGAGAATCAATTGGATTGAGCTCATAGATAGTGCTGTAGGCCTAATAGCAGGGGACTGCAAGAGACCAACATGACAGGAAAGGCAGGAGAAAGAAATACTGTATGATTAGATAAGGGAGACAGGTAAGATTGGGATTATGTGTGATTTTAGTCTCCCTAAAATTGTGGAGAAGCCTTTGAGATACTGGCTGATGGCATGTGGCATGACAGACATAACAAATTAATATTTTCTGAAGTAATATATCAAGGACTCTGCTAACAATAATTTATTTCTAGATTTTATGCATTTCATCTCCAAGATATTAAAAGGCACATATGAACTACTCATCTATTTTATGTAGTGTAAAAATGTAAAGATGGGATATTTCCTGAAAAACCTTACCAGAATTTCAGCAGATTCTGAATTATAAAATAATATTTTAGGAAAGAATTATGTGGGAGGGTGTGCCAGTATGATTTGCTCCTGGAAAGGAAAGACACATGAATAGTTCTTAGTGTCATTTCAGTCCCAGCATAAGAGCCTTTACACAGCCTAGATTCCAGTGTGCTTTCAGCTTGTGTTGCATTTCTCAGTTTCTGGAGCCTTTTATGCATTTTGAATGTTGCAATAAAACCTCCTCACACATTCAAACTTGCTCCAGAAATAAATCTGGGTCAGCAGAGGGTAAGAGCTGAGCATAAGATCAAAGAGTTGGAAAGCACTTCAGTATACCCATGGACCAACCCCCTAATAAAGAGTCATATAGAGCAGGATACTCAAGGCTAATTGTTTTCTGGATGTCTCAAAGGACAGAAAAAAACACAAGTCTTCTATTCCACTGGTTGACCTCCATCACAGTTGACCTCCAGCGCAGTAAAAAAGTCTGTGACCAAACACAGTCATCACAACATGACAGAGATTATTCAGGCAACAAAACAGTTATAATTTAAATAATCCTTAAAAAACTAAAACTGAGAACAAAGGAAAATGAGACTACTAAAGGAAAAAAATAAAAAAGAACCGGATCCAAGCTGAAATGAAAAATGAACAAGGAAGTTCCAGAAAATGCCAATATAGTAGAGAAATTTTGAAAATTTAGTACAGGAAATGAGCCAAAAACCCCTGTAAGGGTTTCATAACAGGCTATGTACATGCACAGCCTACAGCACAACAGCCCACAGCAAGTCATTTATTTATTCCACAAACAAGTAGTTCTCATCTATTCACTCCTTGTTTTCATTTTTTTATTTTGGAAGCAGTGAGAATTTACATCATCTTATGTATCACATGAATACAAAAAATTTTAAATGCTCAATCTCTGGTTAAATGGTATTTTGGTTATTCCTTAGTTCTTATTTGTTTGTGTAATCTCTACATTCTGTGAACTTTCACACTGAACTTTAATGAGCTGATAATTCTTATTTCTATTAAGCATTTGTTTATTGTACTTGATGTTTATTCATCACATAGAAATATATTTTTCATCCAGTTTCCTCTCATAGCAAAGAAACGTTGTCTCTTCCCAAATACACAATATCTTGTTGTCCACCAGCACCCTTGGGCTCTTCTCTGGAAGGAGCAAAGCTGCTTTCCAGCAGGTCAGCCCCTAGCCTGGGCTGCTCTGTGAGTTTATTCTTTCCCAAGTGCAGCACCCTGCATCTGCCCTTGTTGAATTTCAAAAGTTCCTCTCTGCTCATCTTTTCAATGTGTCAAGGCCCTTCTGAAGGGCTGCACAGCCCTCTGTGGTGTTGGCCACTCCTCTCAGCTTTGTGTCACCAGTGAACTTGCTGCCGAAGCATCTGTCCCTTCATCCAAACAAATGATGGTTAGTCAAACAACACTGGGCTCATTATTGAACCTTGGAGGACACAACACTAAGAGAAACAATCCAGTCCACTCACGTTTTAGGACTATATAATTGCAAAGGTGCCTAAATTTGACACAGAAATCTTCTTTCTGCATTCTAGTTTATTGTGAAATTATCCTAAATACTCCAAAATGCCTGCTTTTTGCCTGCAGGGCTATTGAAACTTCATATTGGGGGGAAAATATTTTTCCAACCCCTAACCGAGTGAGGAAGTTTAAAAGGTTTGTTATGTGGTGCATATGTGTTTTATCATACAGCATCTGAGAAAGTTAGATGCTCAGCCCAGAAATGGCAGAATTGTGTTCTAGACATTACCTCACCTATTGTGACTACTTCATACCCCACTTGTACCATGTAAAATTGCCCAGCTTCAACAGTTTTCCAAGCTATTTCTCTGGCATCTAGTGTCAATGGTGCAGGTATTCCCGCTCTTCTTCACTCCAGTTATCCTATTATTTAGAAAAGCAACTGTGAAAATTGCTAGTGCATTTTGGAATTCTATTGCATTTGAGCCTCTTCTGGTCATATGAAGCCAAAATGGTATAAAGCATGTACACACTCCTTTACAGTTCTGCGCTACAGTACAAAAAATTTGCTGCCTTTTAGAGCATTCACAGCCATGAGGAGTCATGCTTAGCAGCCCTGTGATTCTCTCAGAAGGATGTGGTTTATACCCATAGCATATGGGGCATGACAACTTATTTTTCAGGAAACTGTAGGTGTAGATTCACTTCATAGTATCTTGCTTGACACAAAGAAGCTGGGATTGAAGATGGAATAAAACAGTAGGTGCTTGGTGGACATAGGAGTTTTTGTAAAAAGGATTGTGTCAAATGGAGGCAGTGGTTACCCCAAAGGATTCTTCTAAGGTGTTTTTCTTCTGATTATTTCATTATCTGTAAATCATTAAGTCTATAAAAAATTGAACACCACTAAACCCAAAAATAAAACTTGGAATAAAATTTTAAATTTGACTATATATCACTGTATGTGATATCTGTAAAATATTGACAATTTTTATGTATGCTAACTCCCCTTCCTCAGTCTAACATAATTACAAAATTATATTAATCAGTTCTAATGACCAATAGTAATAATTAAGGAGAAAATGCACTGGGCAATGGACATTGTCCTCCTATCTAGTGCAACATGACATAATTCTCAGTACTTGAATTCCCTTATTGCCTGTGTATGCTGGAAATTATTGTTTCCAGAAGATAGACTAGAAATTGGAAGAGATCAAGAGATCTTACTGTTGAGATATTAATGTAATATTTTTATGGTATTTGCATTTTATGTACATATCCATATTTACAATATGATCCTGAGATTAGTTTAAGGAATATTGCACTATATAAGCCCTTCCTCTACAATTACCATAAATAAATGCATAACTATTTTTCTTTATTCTTAGCTGTATCTCTTTATACTTTGGTACTTCTTTTAAGACATAGCAACTTTCATACACTGCTTTTTCTGTCTTGCTTATTTTCTCATCTCACACAGAGTTGAATGAAAAAACTTGAACCATTGGAGTAAACCAGAAAATTGAATATCTAAAAGAAGAAAAAGTGAAAAACTAGATGAAAAATAATGAAGTCTGTAGGATAAGCAGCAGTATGACAGTAATGACAGCAAGAGTTGGACTGAAGTTGCTTGAACCTGCAACAATCATGCTTCAATATTAACTGACATGCACCAAAACAATTACAAGAAATTATTCTTAAAGAAATAATATGAAGATGGACATAAAATGATAAAATTATAAAATTAATGAATCAGAAGACATGTACAAGGTGAAGCAAAGGTTATGCAAAACTGACTGCAGCTGTGGCAAGGTGGGGGCAACTATCTTCTCCCAAGCCACTAGTGATAGGAAAAGGGGAAGTGGCTTTAAATTCTATCACAGGAGATTTAGGTTGGGTGTTAGGAAAAATTTCTTCACTGGAAGAATGGTTAAGCATTGGAACAGACTCCCTAGGGAAAAGGTAGAGTCACCTTCCCTACAAGTATTCAAAAAACAATTGAATGTGGCACTTCATGATATGGTTTCATAGGTGTGAGGGTATTAGGTCAAAGGGTGGACCTGATATCTTACAGGTCTTTTCCAACCTTAATGATTCTATGATTCCAGGAAAATATAACATCATTGCTTTGTACTATTTCATTCCTCTGGTTCTCCCTATTTCTTGTTTCTGTTTTAACATTCTCTTATTCTAAGTTTTTCAACTTAAAATAATTATTTGTTAAACTTGAAAACAGTGACATATATGCTGCTTTTCAGCAGGACCACTGAGGGCACAAAATATTAATCATGTTAAGATGCTCACAACACTGTTGAGTTCTGATTGAGTAATATTTCCTGTGAAAGGAATTATTTATCATGATTCACTGGTACATATTTTTTCTAAGTAGTTTATTCATCAGTGCTTCGACTGGCACAATTTTAAGTAATTTTTGTGACAATCCCTGTAATAATCCTTTTGACAGGACAGCTATTATATCTGTTAATAGAGAAAGAAGCTACTGACTCACCAGTGCATATATTTTCTCTTATTCAAGCTAAATGTGGATAAAGAAAAACCTCACATGTTAGGTTCAGGACTCTAAAACCTCAGATTACTCAACATAACCAGGGAAGCTTCCTTTTGCTTTAACAATATAAGAACACTGTATCTGATTTCCCCATTATGGTATACATCATCCTCAATAGATCATTTTCAGTGTGACATCCTCATTCATATACTTCTTACTTTAGATCCCTTAATTATTAATATTTTTTTTTAAATTATGCTCATCACAATCTCTCTGGGTGCCCATGTAAATTATTAAGAAGAATGAGTAATGGATGACTGATGTGAAACTAAATTGAAAGAGACTCAGCTGCACAATATAATATAGACCTTACCCAATGCCCTGTTTCTCCCCTAAGGCAAAAGCCACAGTCAAGGGGTTTGAAATGTGCCCAGAGGGTCAATGGGTTTAACCTGTACTGACCTTTACAGGGAAAACACATCAAAAAAAAGAGAACTTTCAAGTAGATTGTTCTCAGCCATTGTGAGGTCAAAATTATATATACATATAATTATATGAAACGTGGAAATAATTTCACCTATGTTTATGCTCCCAAAGTAGAGGTGTCTGCAGAGAAGGTAAGTTTTTAAGTCCCCATTATAGTGACTGGAGTTGTTGTCAGTTAACTCCAGAGAGCAGTTTCTGTCTTCATAAACTAAATACTCACTTCTCAATTTGGTTGTTTAAATATGGGCCCCTAACGATACCCTAGGCTATGCCAGGCATCTCGAGATGTGAGAGCCATGATGCTGAACTCACAGGAGACATTGCTTTCTGGGCTTGCAGCTGGAGGACAGATGGGACACCCCATCTCAAATGGCATCTCAAATGGTACCATAGCCTGTGATAAGGCAGCTGAATCATGTCCCTGCTGGTAGATCAGCTGACTTGATTTCACCACAGACAAAAAGTAGAATTAGAATTTAGGGCATTAGGAATTCCTGAAGAGGAATGAGTTCCACCTTAACACTTCAAATAAATGCAGTCACATGTGAACTTGATCTGAAGAGACTGGAAACAATAGTCTTCATGCCATTGTCAATATGGCAAGGAACTCTGCCTGCAATTGTCGAGCCTGAGATGGTCAACTATTTAAAGCATCTTGAAAAGACATGAAATCAAACTGGCAATGAATAGGTATCTTTCATTACTCTATTTAAAGCCCATTGTAAATATAATGTGTGGGTTTTCCATTTTAAAATTCTGTGCTTTGTTGAAAGCTGCAAACCTATTTCATGTTTAGATTATAGATATAATATTTTTCCTACAATGAACTAGAATTCACAGCAAGTGAATTGCATTTGACATCTTCTACAGTTGTTGACTTGTCAGCAGCAACCTTTATTCGTTAATATATTTTTTAATTAATTTCCAAAAACATGTATCTTCATTAACTTATTGTATTGTCCTTGGTCAAAAGCCTGAATATCTATTTTTCAAGCAAAAACTGCAAATTACAAAACTACTGAGGAGTAATATTAATGTTCTTGACTTCAGTCTTTTTGCAGATTTCTCTTCTTGGTGGCCTTCCTTTGTCTAATGAGACCACCAGATTTTCTTTCCAGAGTTCAACAAATGCATTGCAAAAATATGCTTTGCTGCACTTACCACTGCAGTGTTCAGTTGTTTCTATAGAGCAAAAGCAATGGGAAGATTATTTTCATTGTGATATCTTTTCATGTCTAAGTGTAGATCATCTCCCATGCAGCCGATGGCTGATGAATGGCTTCAAGACAAGAAAAACATGCATTCCGATTTTCTGTCTTTCCAGAAATCTCAGAAAATTACAGTACTGCCACTGTTTACAGTGTCCTTACCTTTCTATCACTGTCTGAAGAGATTCAGACAAGGAGACATTATTATCTAGTTGTCTCTCAAAAATACATCAGCAACAGGAGTAGGTTCACATCCTGTATATGATTTTTTTCACGAACATCTTCACAAAACGTGTTGCCTATAAAGTGTCAAAGGCGGTGTCCTAGATTGGTAGAGTTAAGATACATGTAGATGGGAACTCAAATAATCATTTTACATATCCATGGCTCTAGGGCAGAATCAAATTGACAATAGCTGATACATTTCTATACTTCTTTTGAAAACTCAAGTGATAGGAATTCCACTGCCATCCTTGGATATTCCATTCCTTAATTATTCTTATCATTATAAAGATTTCTTCCTACTATCTGACCTAGATCTCCACTGCAGTTTAACCCCACTACAACTATTCTCCCCCCAGTAGGTACATGGAAATTTTTGTTATTTCTTTCTCTATGGAGCCTTTAAAATATTTGAAAATCATTAGCAGATCTTCATAGGAGTTTCTATTACACAGATTCAACCACTATGTCTTTTGGACACTTACCTTCTAATTCAAGGTTTTTATTCCTTTAATTTGTTTTTGTCTTCTGGATCCTGTCTAAATGGTTTAGAGTTTCCTTGGAACATAGTGCTCACAAAAGGATATTCCAGAGCAGTGCAGTTTAAGGCAGTTGACTGGAAGTGAAGGTTGTTTCATGTCATTTAACTATAAAAATCCTGTTTATGAATTTGGTCTGAAGTTGCTTTTCGATGTGTCTGTATGAATATTACTGTAATTAGTAATCTCATTCTCCTCTTCCTTTTCTGGTGAGCTGTTCTGTACTCAAACTCCACTCTATATTTTGGTCATTGTAAAATGTACAGATAGTATATAGGTAGTTGAAACCCAAAACATTGGAAGAAGTTGACAAACCAAAGGCAAGTGATTTCCTGTAACATGTATTTGAGAGGCAAAGAAGGCAAATTCTGTGGCCAGACTGCGTATGAATAATGCATGTCTTTAACACTATACTCTCAAAAGATTTTCCTGTTTAAAAAAAGAATTTTGTACCTTGTTTTCTCTTATTTGTCTGATTTATTTCAGTGACATTGCCATTGAATTGTATTCTTCCAAGTTTTCTTTTGATTTTTTTGTAAATATCCAGCATATGTTCCTAATTTTAATATATATATAATCAATGTGATAACCAGTGGATGACAGCTCTTTTCAGTGAATATTTTCTTTTGTCTTTCCTTGATTTTTAATACTCTTCAAGCAAAATAGATGATAAAAAGATAGAATTTCATAGAAATGCACAGTAATAAAGACACTCTCATATTCTCTCAGGCAAATTCATCAGTGTTCTTTTAAAACTAATAAAAATACATTTTAAAGCAGTTCTCTCTTCTTTATGTTCCTGGAAGGAGAACTTTTAAAAAACTGTTGGCAACTTTTTCAATAGTAACAGAATAAAATTCCTAAAACTGTAACTCCTTAATTCTTGGGAATTTTAGATTTCTCTCCCCCTCATGTGTGCATATTAAACTGGAGATAATAACTTACATAAATTCTAAGAATTTTAGAAGTCAATGTCAGTCTTCAAATTTGAGGGGCCTTAAGACCCACAACATGCTAATGATAATGCATGCAATTTTTACTGGGCCTAATTAATCTTACCATGAATGTGTAAACCTGCCAGTATTGCCTGATGAAGAACAGCTACAGGACTGCACTTCCTCAAATACACAGGCTTCAATGTTTGAGTAGTGTGTTTCAAAGAAAATTTGTTTTGCATCTCTATTTAGAAATTATTTTATTTGGGGTTTTTTTTCCCATTGGAAGAACCACCATTAGATCTTTAAACCTTAGTTTTGCTGAGAAACCTTAAATCTGATGTTCTTCTGTCAACAGGCTGACACAAATAAAGCAGTTTCTTTTAAATTTCTTTTTTATTAATTTTTAAAACAATGAACATAGGAAAGTGTAAAGGAGAAGGAGTTAAAGATAGGCCATAAATAAGTGGTCTTCAGATACCACAAATAGCTAAGTAAATACCAATATGGATTAAAAAAAAGCCATTTGAAGCCCCTCTGGAGAGCCTTTTTACATAGGTGAATTATATATATTATTATGGACCACTGTATGAAATCCTTTATTTGACTGTTAGTTGCCAGAATGGTTACAGTGTAGATTTTTTCCTGGCAAATGTCTTTCTTGACCTCTGCTATCATAAATGTAACTTTAAAAATGGCACATTATCAACTAAACATAAATATTGAGATGAATTTCAGAGTTAGAAAAGATCACTTTTTCAAGTAACATAATAAAAACTGCCTTGATTAAGGGTGAAATTCGCCCCCTGCAGATCTGAAGGCATGTGAACCACTCGAGTGACATTTAAATCCTCCAAATGGAAGTGAAGTGGTGAACTTCACTCCAAGCACACATTTTAGGTGTTCTTCTTTACATAAAAAGTTTAGTTCCTAAAATTTTATTTTTAAAATTATTAGCAATGTTCAGAGCACTACACTTTTCATTGTGTCTAAATATTATTTTCAAGTCTATATCTCAAATGGATTTTGTTAATAAAGAAAATAATAGAGCCTCAGGAAATGGTGTAGTGACGGTAATAGACTTGGTTCAGTAAAGATTCTGCTGTTAATTAAGAAACTTTCATCTTTGAAGTGTAATATTAAAAAAATTCTTATTAACAAAGGTATGTCAGGTCAGCAATAAAGTAGATTTCCCTTTGAACATTATATCTAATCAATCCAGAGAGAATTAACACAATTATATTTTATCAGAAACATGGAGAGGGAAGGATCAACAAGGGGGATGGAGTGTGACTTTGGTATTAATTACAAAACTGTTTTAGGAAATAATCAATCCTTTGTTAATCAGGTCAGGTATATGAAATGACAAAGAAACTATTTATCAAGCCACAAGGGTGAAAGTCACACACAAGAGATTATAGTGATAAGTCTCTGAATTGTAGAGCAATCATATGAGCTTTTCTTTGCATTTTAGGTTGCATTTCTAATTGTATTCTATTCAAAATATCACTAATTAACTTAGAAGGAAAACATTAAATGCTATAAACTGTAAGAGACACATGAATTAAACCATTACATTTTTCAGTGTTCCAGTTAGACTCTCAGAACACATGATTATTATTTTTTCAGTTTTCATTTCTGAATGCATTTGATGTGATTTGATGGAAAGGATATGTTTAGTCTCTTCAATCATTCTTGCAATAAATCCAAACTGCTTTATTGAAACAAGAACCATGTGAAAATTTATTGAAAACTGCATAACAAACCAATATTATTCTTACATAGAGCAGTGTCATTTCCAAATTTTACAAGTTCCCTAGACCCTACTCTTCTTTCCAAAATGCAATACAAATTAACTGGAAAATAGGAAATTTTAAATTTCACTATAAAAAGATCTTTGGGAATAACTAAGCAGCAAATTTGGCAGCATTCCTATAGTCCAGTCACAAGAATGTCTGAGAGAGCATCTGTTTGTTCTCTTCTCTATTGCATTACATTATAACATTTAGCTCATAATTTTTCATCCTTATTTAAACTTCCTTGAAAAAGATTCAAGGTCTGTCAGAAGCACTACTTTTTCCCTACTTATTTCTTCTTATTTCCTACTTACTTAGTTCTCTGACTTTTTCTTTGATGTTTTTTAGTTAGTGCTTGGAACATCAAAATCTCTGCATAAGCCTGATAGGTGAAGTCCAAGAATAAATTCAATTCTGTTTCCACTTTTTTATCGATCGTACAATTTTGTAACTGTTCATATATTTTGAAATGTGCATGCAATTCCTAGTCTGTATGAGCTGCTGCCTATTTCACTCTCTGACACGTGGTAGCTCAGTGTCTATTACAGTACAGCCCAGAAACCATCCTCGTTGTACTACCTGACCAAACACACATGCAATGAGAGGTTTCGTTACATGGAGTTTGATGACCTGATGATCTTGGAGGTCTTTTCCAGCCATAATAATTCTATGATTTTATGACTGTTGATCAAAAATCTTTTTCCTAGGAATCATCAAATTAAAGAAATTGTCCTCAAACCACCTGCTCTTCCCCGGTCAGTTGTTTGATTCTCTTGTTAACATCTATCATAATGTTAATTGCCATTGGAAAGACACCTCCACAGTTACTAGTTTTAGTGCAGCTTTTAACTACTACCTCATGGAAGAAAAGAGATAATGGGATATACTATTCCTCTCCTGTGGGGAAGAAAACCAAACCAAACCAAAACAAAATCCTCTTTTTTCTTTCTTTTTTTCTTTTGGTAATATTTTTTCAACATTGTCTTACATTTTTTTTTCATTTTTCCAGGTGCCACTTTCATTAACAAAATACCTCTTCATTTACAAATCTTTTATCTCATCTCCACTCTTTCCTCTGCCAGGGATCTCTCTTGGAGATGTTACTGTCTTGCCTGTTGCAAGCATTTGCTGGATTTTTTGAATCGATCTCCAAGTGTCAGCTGCACAATGCCAATGCCAATTGGCACCCAAACAATATTCACAGTCAAGCCATAGACTTAACAGCTATGCATGGGTTTCCTTTTTCCAAATCCTCCCAATATCATCTCCTACTATATTCTGACATACTGTTCATAAAAAGGAAGGCTGATCCTGAATGCTAGAAATAACCTCTGACAAATACACCTGATGTTAACTGAGTACATTTCCATTTTTCAAAATACACCTGCTTTTTTTCTCCCTCAAGACCTTCATTCACCAGAATGTCTCTGGGCTATTTTTGTCAAGGTTTGAAAAATGGCTTACTGTGATTTTTTTGATGCAAGTTAATACAGTGATAAGCACAGTAAAGTCTCCAGGAATAGCAAATCATTTATTTACTTCAGAAAATAAGACTTCAGTGATGAATAAGCCCTATAAGGATTCTATAGTTTTAAGCAGCTTCACTGACAGTGAATATCTGAACTGGCTAAAAGAAAAGTAAAGCATGTTACTAAACCTGTAATTATTTTATACAGCTAACCAGCAAAGAAGTTTTAGAATGGAGGGTGCTCGGCAAAGTTGTTTGATATTAGATTTTACTAAAATGGATGACCTTTATTTTAAACATATTTTACCCCAAAATTATAGGACAAGAGAACTAGAAGATGCAGCTAAGAGGAGTACAGAAGAACATTTTAGGCAAAATAAATAATTTTGAACTACCATCACAATATAGACAATATCTTGAGTCACCTCCCAGTTTCATATGTTTTAATTAACTGATCAAACCCTGCTGATGGAAATATTCACAATGAAATAATTCAAGGTGCTGTGAGGCTTCTGCTCTGGAGTTCAGCCCACAACTGCAACCTCTGTCAGACCAGAAGCAAGACAAAGGCAATCTTTTCCTTTATCCTTAGTGATGTACCATTTTGCTTATTATTCTTGAAGTAATTTTCCCAAATCTCCCAATTGTCTTTTAAATCCCATCTCAGTTAAGTTACTCATAAAACACTATTGCAATTGAGAAGAGTTTGCAGAGGCAAGTACCTGATGCAATATCCTGAATTCAATAAGAATCCAGAATAATGCACTTCTTAGACTGTCAGCATAACACTCTGATGTTGAGATCCTTAGAAACCTTCCAAGTCTTTTTCATTAATTGAGATTTTTATTACCAAAACCAAAATATGAAGTGCTCTTCAGCCAGAAATTGTGAAGAGCCCATTTGTAGCATTTTTTAAGGAATGGCAATGTGTGAAGCAATGGTATTAGTGACTTCTAGCCAGGGAAAACTTGTAAATGGTCAAATGTCTGCTTCCTATCACAACCTCGGGTTATCTGCCAATATGTGACTTTTTGCAAGGGCATGTAGAGATAGGAAAAACGGGTGATGACTTCAAACTGAAAGAGACTAGGTTTTATTAGATATTAGGAAGGAATTATTTATTGTGAGGATGGTAAGGGAAGAGGTTGCCAGGAGAAGTAGTCCCTGGAAGTGTTCAAGGCTAGGTTGGATAGAGCTTTGAGCAACCCTGTGTCCCTGCCCATGGTAGGGGGATGGAACTAGGTGAGCTTTAAGGTCCCTTCTAACCCAAACCTTTCTAAGATTCTATGATATACACGTGGAACTTTGAAGAAATAAAATTTAAAACATCCACTTCTAAATTATGGTGATTCCTCAATTTTACTTCCCAGTAACAGTTACATTTCTGGTGGAAATCTATTCCTTCTGGATTTTTGGAACCAACTGTAACAGCTATGACATTATTTGGCTCCAGGCCCAGTTTGAAGAAGGATTTGGCAACTTTGTCTGATGAATGAAATAAAGGAGTTAGGCAGAAAAGTTTAAATCATATGATACTTTGGTAGCTGGGGTAATACTAGGTTCATGCATTGAGTAGAATTAAAGGTTTTTAATTCTTCTATGAGTTTTAGTATTTGAATTTTAAAACTTATATTCCATGCAGATCAGCAATGTGATATTTATGTTAAAAATGAGAAAATCAGCACTATTTATCCTTGTGGTTCTACAAGCCATATTATTCTGGACAAATCAGGACTCTGTGCTTAGTTATCTGAGGCCAAATCATACATCTGCAGAAAATGATAAATCCATATGGATTTTCATTTACACAGAACTGGTAATCTCCCTCATGTTACGAGGGGATTGGAATGGCAGGTACAAGATGATGTCCACTACTACGGCTCTTCTGCTCAAAAGCTTGGCCTGAATGGTCTCCTCACAAGCTCTTGAAAATCCAGAATAGCAGCAAATCAGAGAACTTTATGGTTCTGGAAGTTAAAAAGAACTTTAAACTTTGCATAAATGTTAACACTTTGCATATACATGTCATGAATGTATTGTTCATAGGACCTCACATAGCAAGGCAGATTTTTTCATTTTCCTCTTAAAAGACATTTTATTTGAAAAGGTAAAGACCCTCCATGCATCTTCCCGGTAGTCTGTTTTAAAGGATGAAAAGATTAATTCATTCTTCTCTAGAAGACAGCAAATGGAGGGTAAATAACTGTGCCAGAGAAACAGTCTGCCCAATGGGGACATTCCCTTGTGCACTATGAATTTCCCTGCTGATCAATAATAAATGTAATTTACTTTTTTTGAAGATTGTCTGGAGTGAGATGGGTACAGAAAACCCTTATCCAGCTTTTCTTATCTCTATTTCTTATGGTATGTCCAGAGGAGCAACATGAAATAATCAAAATTAATCCTGACATTTGGGGTTTTTTCACACACCATTAAAAAAACACTTTAAAGTATAAAAGTAAAGTGGAAGCCCCTGGACTAAAAAGTTAGAATTTCAGTCGTGGCTTTATTAAAAAAGAGTTAATTAATCAATTGCAGCAATAATGTTCTGCATTGGAAATCACATCTTAAACAGAGGGTCTCAAAGGAAAAGGAACACTGAAATGTCTTGGCCAAGATACAAAGAAGAAAATGTAGTCAGGCAAACTGTAATACATAACAGATTGTGTGAACCTTGTTTCATGAATGAATCAGAGCCATGACATCCTTTTGGAGATAACCTACTGGCTCTAAGATGGTGAATTTAGTCCCATTGCTCTTCACAGCTTAATGTCAACCTTACAAAAAAGCTTCGACAATTTGAAAAATAACACAGAAATAACTTGTAAACATGAAATAGGATCCAGAGCTCACAGAGCACAATGGGAAAATCCCATTTCCATTGATGTCAGTGCTATTTGCTTGAAAGTTCTTTAACGGACCTTTGGAAAGTAGGACTGTAGAGTTCTGCATTATATAGTTGAAAATTAATTCCTCCACAGCCAATCTAATGAGACTAAGAATACAAAATACTCACAAAAGAACAATAAATCAGCATGTTTTTGTGCAAAAATGTGCCATTTGCCTTTTTCTTGTCATCCCCAGCAAGGGACTTTTTGAACATGATATTATTCCATTAAATCTTCAGAGTATATACACAAATGCAACTATAGCTTTTGTTGTTCCCAGAGTTTGCCCAGCAGCTGAACAGTTTGGCTAAAATTTGGCATACTGAATCTTGATTGTTGGTTAAGATTCAAGAGAAACAAAAAATTCACTTGCTTACCACGTCTTTTTCTAGTCCACGAGAATTCCAGGCTGCTGATGTACAACACTAATGGGATGGCCTGAGCCACCTCCAGGGACAGGAATGCAGCCATACACTAAATCTTTTTGCTGGCTAACTTTTCACTTTGGGTTCACCTTTAGTTCATCGCATGTACACTGGTTTGAGACGCACCTTAGGACATCTGCATTGTGGTGCACTGCATGTCTCAGCTACACTTATTCCGTTCATATGTGCTGGGAACCATCCCACATTTTCTGCCATCCACAAACATCTCTGTTATGAGAATCTCTGGGTCTTTGAGAGGAACTCAGTGACTTGCAATGTAATGGAGTGACCTTGTGACCCAATGACCTTAAATATTGTGGAGTGATTAAGCAATTATTCTGACTATTTAATTTCTGCATATTCTGCATACTATAAAGTTAATGGTGTTCATAGCAACAGAGATAGAAAATCACCATAAATGCATTATATTTAAATCACTAGTCCACATTTCATGTCTTTATAACACTTAATAGAGCATCAATACAGAGTAAATTAGAAGCCAAGAGCAGCCAAACCCTATAAAATTACTTCCAAGTTACTTTGGCACTAATTCTTTTTTCTTAATCTTCACTTTTACTGTAATGTTAATTATGTAAATTAATATATTCAGAAAGCAGGGAGTCCTTCTGCAAAACAAAGATAAGATTGAGGCTATTCTCTTCTTCTCAGATGATGTCTACAGCCCCAAAACAAGGTACCTTTACCATTCATATTAGGTAATTCACACCTTTTATTTGTGTGTGCGTTACACTACAAAAAATCCTATCTGAATCATTAACAGCAGAGGAAAAGAAATCTTAAGGTTGAATAATTGGGGAGGCTGGCAGTGACAAAGAAATTGAAAAGCAAATTGAAGGAAATTTGTACAGAAGTGGACAAAAAAGACGGTGAAAGAAAACAACCTGATTTTTCATTTGGATAACTGAGAGAGGCTGTCAAACATTTTCACCTCCAGGGCTCTTTTTGAATTAGCACTAGTTTGACAGTTGCTGCTGTGAGGTGCCTCAGGATTAAAAGTGTGGAGAATAAAGATGTCATTTTGTCTCCAAGAGAAGATGACATTCAGTAGATTTGTATTGGATTGCATCTTTATCACAGCAAAAACCATGTCTCACTTGTTCTAGTAAGTGTCTTGCTTGCTTTTCATTTTCTGGACACCAAAAAATGCAGACTGACAGTCTGATTAGCTCATATAACTGCCATTAATGAGTCTTCATTCAATCACATTTAAGGGACATTTATTCTTTAAGATCAAGGTTATAAAGGACAAGGCAATAATGCTATACCAATTATTTTCTTCTTTCAGCTGTCCCCATGAAATACAGAAATTACTATGTTATTCAGCCAAAATGAGAAAATATTTATCTGAGTCGTCACTGAATGTAAATGTTGTCTCCCATGAGAGTCCTACCTGTAATTGAACCATTTGGAAAGCAGCATGGGTAGTTATATTTTCCATGTCTGTTTAATTCACATTTATAAATAAGTCTGAGAATTTAAAACAGAAAAACAAAAAATGAAAAAAGAAGTACTGATAGATTAATTTGAGAACTATTCCTAATGCTTCAATAAAAAAAAAAAAAAGCAATGTCCTCCCCTGGGAGAAATGAATTAATTTGTAGGGGAAATCACTATACAGAAATCATCCTTTTGAATAATATAGATATTATAACAACTTCAAAAGAATAATGTAAGAAGATATTTTGGAAAAAAAAGAAGATACTGTGAATATTTGTCCAGGATACATTCGACATATGTATCAGTGTTTTCTAAATGTAAAATTTTTAATATGTTCAGTATTTTGCAGCCAGAAATAACATCATCTTAAGTGGCTAGAACCTAATGATACTATTGATATCATGGCATCCTCATTTTTCCTGAGCTGCTTCCCTTCCCCCTCCCCCACTTCCTCCCATAGTTAGGATTCCATTTTGGTATGCATAAAATGTTAGTTAACTAAGGTATTCTTTAAATTAGGGGTTTCAAAAAAGTGGCATCTAGATGCTGGGAAATAAAGAGTCTTAAAAAATTATGAAGATGCAGTTCAGAAGCAGAACTACCAACAGAATTTATATCTGCTGCAGCGTTAGTCTTAAAGCCTACAAGTGTTAGTCTTAATGCCTACACTTAACAGTGTCCTTTCTGTATTACCAAATTGGCATAGAAATCCAAGTGGATTAAAGAAACCAAACCAAAACAACGATGACAAAAGCCAGTCACCCCCACCACCCCCCCCCCCCACAACAACAGCAACAAAAAACCCCGTCCTGAACTCACAAAACTTTATGGGAAATGTATATTTTTATTCTTTACTCAACCTCACCAAGATAATTATTGTCCCTAGTGATGCCTTTTGCAAAAAGAAATCATATTCCCTATTCAGGCTGTGCTTAACCTGATGAAATGAGACAAGCATTTTACTCTCCTTTGGGAAAAAAATAATCTGTTCTTTTTCTTATAGCATTCTATTTTCCCTAAGTTTGCTTTCTGATTTCTACTGAAAATGTGTTGCTTAATGCACTTCATTTCCACATTTGATTTCCACATTTGCCTTTTTCTTGATGGTTAATAATGACATTTTTCAGACATCTTGATGAACCAATGTCTTCTTCCCATGCTGTTTTTGAGCAAAAAGCCCCTAGCTCAGCTGAGAAATTTTAATTTTCAAGACTATTTGATGTCCTAAATGTCTTTACAATTCTATTCATTTCCTCCTTTGATCAAATGATTCTGCCATGATACTCAGATTCTGTTTCTGCTGTGCTGTCCTTCTTTGAAACATCGGCAAATTCTGTGAACTCACATTTAACCTCTGTATCCAAAACATTAAGAAACTTTCATAAGGCTCTTATATAGATCAGTTCTTGGGACTCTTTCCTGTTTACTGTCTCCTATTCTGTTTATCAAGTCCCTTGTTTACCTTTAAATTATTTTTTTACTGATCCTCTTTTTTCCAATTTCTAAATTAACCACCGATATGAGAATTTATGAAGTACATTATTGAGACATCAATTAATCTATTGCTTTTCCTTTCTTAAGAAAAGTATACACCTTGGAATAAACAGATCAGATTAAATATTTTGTTGTTTATTACGCTATCTATCAATTCTCTCAGGGTATAATGCAATTGCTATATATCTATAAAGCCAAGGTAAAATGGCCAGTTTAATTTTAGTTTCTGGGAGAGATATATTTAGACATGATGAAAGAACTTATTTTTGTTCACTAAAAATATGTTCGTATGTCAAATACAGCTGAAATTAGAGTAAAACTGCATCATGTCCTTATATTGGGTTAATAATTTCATTTAAATATTTTATTATTTTAATATTTCTTAATTTGTTAGGTAAAAATAACTTAAAAACAATTTTTTTTCAAAATAGAAAGTTTTTTCCCAAGAAATTAAAAAGTCATGATACATCATTTTCAAAGTGTTTTTTCTGTACAATACCATACAATACAAATTTGTCCAAGCTAACCTCATTTCACATAAAAAAAAATTGAACTGGTTTTGTCTAAGTAACATGGAACGAGAGAAAAACCCTTTGCATTGAATTTTTCCAGCCAGCTCTTTTATTACCATCCTTAATTTCCTGTGCTGGAGTTATAACTTTAATTAATATTTATAAATGAAATTTTACATTAAAATTCAAGTCATGCTGTGAACATGGCAAGATGTTGGACTGGTCACTTCTGGAACCTGCGCTCTGCAGGGAGAGACAGTAATAATGTAGGGACTATAGTCTCAGTTGTCCCTCAGCATCTCATTAACCAAGGACAACAATTTGATCCATGAAAATAATTTTTTAGAGAGCACAGAGCTGAGTGAAAGGGTATGAATTCTGAAATGGAGGAGAGCCACAAAGAAATAGCATCTGTT
Organism: Agelaius tricolor; assembly: GCF_023055355.1. Lineage (NCBI taxonomy): Eukaryota > Metazoa > Chordata > Aves > Passeriformes > Icteridae > Agelaius > Agelaius tricolor. Next base: position 17,503,308 of record NW_027269269.1, read on the forward strand.
CCATCTGCTTTACTTTTGTAATTGAAGAACGAAGCCCATAGCTTCTGTTTGAACTGAAAGTTGCTTCATTTCTATGGGCATGAGAGGGCTCATTCACACAACTTGCTCCAGAAGTGTAAGATTGGTTTTAGATTAGTAGGTAGAAAAAGAGTTTTTCTCTCTTTCTCTTTGCTTCTACCAGAAAAATGGACTCAAATCCCACTGGGATGGGAAAAATTGGAAAGAGGGGAAAAAAATTTCCTCTGTTCTGTATAGATAATCTGTTGCCATAACTCATTTTTCTGTGATACTCAAAGGGTGTAAATCAGTAAAATTCCCTTCAATCATATTATTTAGCATTTTTCTTCTTGTGAAAACTTACCTTCAATGAAAATCTGATGATGTGTAGCAACTTCACATTTTTAAATGCTTGATTTTGTGAATAACACTGATCTTTTTGAAATGTAGATTTTTAGGCAACATTCTATGAAAGCAAAATAGAAGAGTTTCTGCCACGGAGACATGTTCCTTTCTATTTTCTCCTTTTACTGAGCTTTATCTACATGACATGCACTGTAAGAGTACAACACTGCTTTAACAAATGCAGAATCTAAATCCTAGTGAATTATCATTCTTCTTACAACTGCAGAAATCACTTCCATGACAAAGAACATATGAGATATTGAATGGTACACCTTTATTCTCTCCCACAGTTTTATTCTATCTTTCATCTCATATAATTACAAATTTTTTTGTACAGCTTTCTTTGGCTCTGTGTACAGTAATCTTATAGTAAAAAAAAAATTTAAAAGACGTATCCTCCCATAGACTGAATTTGAATGACAGACAATCTTGACTGCAGAACAGAGTCATTAAATTTAGAAGGTATTTCAGGTAGGAAAGTTTGATTAATATCAAACAAAGCCCATTTAATGCTACACCCTTTTCAGAATGGAGTGGCACATTTAATAATTATATGAAATGGCTTTAATTTCTAACACCTATTCCTTACAACTTTCATTTCCATAAGATTGACAGGATAAGAATACTTAATGCCCAAACAAGAAATTCTAATATTCAGAACCATCGAACTTTTGGTATTTTCTCAGTGTAACTCCATAATTGAAACAAAAATTGTGTCCCATGTTACTTCCTACTTTGTGATCCTTTCAGTACGGAAAAGAACAAAACAAAAACCCCTTAAACTCTTGCTTAAAGCTGTGTATTTCCTAGTCTTTCCACCAAGTTACTAGGCCAAAATATACCAAAACCATGTATTGAAGATGTAAAATTCCATCCAGACAGAAGTATTTTAAGAAGAAATTATTCCTTTTATTCATATTTATTCAACTATCTCTTGCCCTGATGAATAAAAAATGTGTATATAAATAAGAAATCTCCATATGTCAAAGAGATGTCAACACATGGAACAAAATAAATTATTCTATGCTACATTATAAATTACTATCTAAAACTGAGCATGTTATTTAGTTTTCCTCTTATTTCACATTCCAAACTCTAGACAACATCCCAGAAATGCTGCCTTTTAAAAAAAGCAAGCCACGATTGTTCCTGCCATGTTTTGTTTCTGCACACTCAGAAACAAAAGCCTGCCTCAAAAGATTTATTATGAAAAAAAAATTCCTTTTTGCAGTTATATTCTTTCTGAAGATTTCCAAACTCTTTATCCAGAACCAAGGTAATTGTCATATTGCAATACAAGACACTAAGGGGTATTATGCACTACCCATTCATTTGACAGTCCATGCTATTGCCATAAATCCAGCTGGCCTGAAGGATGGATCCACTGCTTATGGACTTTATTTTCCTTTATGCAGCCTTGAGAAAATCAAGAAATCTCTCTATCTTCTTGGTGATCCCTTTATTTGCTCAGAATCCTTTCCAACATATTGGAGGTGGAGGGCAGAATAATAAAAACAGAATAAAAGGAAATGGGCCAAAACAAGTGAAAGGAGTCATGGAATTTCTCTTGTGCTAACTCGCAGTGTTCCAGGACATTCCCCAGCACAGTGTTTTGGCAGTGTGCTGAACTAAGTTCTATGCCATGCAGGACAATAAAGGAATATTTTAAAAATTTTTAAAAAGAGGAAACTCCATGAACTTTCCAAACTTATCATCTCCCATGTTAATTCATTTTTACTTGCTAAAAGAAACAAAACTCACTTCTAATTTCCCCATGTTCCTCTCTGTTCTTTGGGATAAAATGGAGATGTTCTCACTGGAAAGAATATAACAAAGTGAGATGGATTAAACTTAATAGCTGTGACATCAATGTGTTGCTTCCATCTCTGGATTACCAGATTTATTTATTAATTTCATCCTTCTGAAAAATTATCTACTTGATGTCTGTCTGAATTAAGCTGTGTGTTGTACAAGTATTCTTGATTGATGCCTAACAGAGGTGAAGAACATGTACTCTGGTTTTAATTATATGGGAGTAAGGATATTATAAGTAATATAATAATTAGAATAAGTAACGCTGATGACACACATAAACTTCTTGTTTTCTGCAGTGAATTACCTTACTTTGGTGTCAGATGTCTATTTCTTAACATAAATTTGAAGTATACTTGCTGACAAAGTACTCTGTTATGTGATTTAGTTGTAGCGTTCTTTGCACACCAAAGGTAGATGAAATAGTTCTTCTAGAAGAGAAATACATGCCATACAGCAAGAAAAAATAACTGTATTTTCACTCTGGACATAAAAAATGGTATTCCGACTTGGTGAACAAAGAGGCCTGACAATCAGATGTGTCATCTCACCAAACACTCACAAGTTTAAAATTTGAAAGATCAGGAAGATTAGATTTTTTTTTTACATCCTTTTATGACCTCAAGATTCTTTGCAAAGCAATACAACACTTCAGAAATTACGAGTTATGAAATAACTAGTAACTTATGATCATCTTGATTGTTTTAGAATTTTCAATCAGTGAAAACCAGAATTAGAAATACAGCCCTTTCCTTACAGGCATCCTAAAACCTGACCTTCATCTTTATAGACACCACAAACCTGAAACTGTACTGATCAAGATTTATTGAATTCTCTTTGACTTGCAAAATCTGAAAGAAATGTTTCTTCTTTCATTAGTATTAAAGAAATGTGATTAGAGGAGAATTTCTTCTTTTAGGGGGGTTAAGTTTTTTCCTACTTGTTCTTATCTGATGTTTTTCAACAGATAATTTTATGTAATAATCTAGAATTTCTCCTCCAACAGTTTTCTGCTCAGTGTATTAGCCCCTAAAATGTTTATGTGTTTCAAAAATAACTACACAAGCTGAGATTGATTTTTCATATTATTTTATTACTCTTAGAAAACTCCTTTAAATTTAAACAGTTTGAAAAGCTCTTTCAATCATAAATAGCATTCCCTCAAGAGCCTCCATTTTGAGGATAAACACTCAAGTCCATGATTTTTGCTTTTTGTTTGATGCCTTTTACAATGAAGGAAGAAAAACACAGCAAAGTATAAACTTTTCCTGAAAAACACTGTTGTTTCAGCACATAAACAGAAAATACCCTTATTTTTAGTTTTAGATTTTGTTTGCTTTTTCCCCACCTTTCCTGTTCCAAAAGCAAAGTCTACATTTCTAAAACTTATAGAAGTATTTATTGTATCATATGTGCTGCTCAGGGACATCAGTTGTAATTAAAGTTGGCCCTTTTTGCATTGTTAAGAATTTTTCCATATTCCAATACTAAGCAAGAGTTGCACTAAGTATCTCATTTCTGTCACTTGTGCTAAAGGAAAGGTATGATGTAATGGGTAGTGAGTTTGTCCTCTTGGGTCCTGTTCCTGGCAAATGAAATCAGAATTCTGTTAAGCAGTGTTTTTCACACACTTTACTTGGGAGAAAATGCTGAGCCCACATTCTCTTTCATGAATAAACTTCATTGAACTGCATTAATCCATTAAACACACAGAAACACTGTTGAAACAAACCTTGGCACAGAAGGGAACAGCCCAGGTGATTTAATAAATCATCTCCCATTCATCACCTTTGACATGCAGCAAGCGCGCTCCAGAATTGGCTTCACCTCCATTACTGGGATCCTCAGCAGAGGTGCTGCCTCTGCTACGTTGTATATTTCCTGTTCCACATGAACAAGACCGTCAAAATAAAAGGAGTAGGGAGAATTAGATAAGAAGGGAAACCACCTTTCTCATTTCTTCTCTCACAGTCATCCCACTGACTCAAGCATATCTGTTTCTGCCTTCTTAATGTTTGAGAAATGATCAAGTTATTTAGAGTTGGACAGGATTTTATGTTCATTACATCCCCATAACAGGGATCTAGGTTTCTTCAGTGGTACGCTTCTGCATCTGAACAGTACACTTTTGTCTTAAAAGATCTTTGGGGTAGTGAAAACCTCAGTGTGTGAAAGTAGCCATAAAATAACACTTATCTTCCAATTGAAATTGAAGGTGATCTCAAGAAAAAGCTAATTGTGAGACTACTCTAGACTAATGTTATCCTTCTATGATCCTGTGGTTTTCAAAATGGAGGAAAGGATGTTCTTTCCATCTCATTATCTTTACTCTTGACCTTTTATTTCAAATGGACAAATTTTCCTTCTCTCACCCATTTCTTTCAAAGAAATAGGGAGGAGGGAACAACCTTGTAGATCTGATTTCCATTTTTCCATGAAATTTCTGATCTATTCAGGAATTTTATGACCATATAAATCCCTGAGTTGCCTGGAAAAACAAGGTTACAAATGTATTGGCTCTTTCTGGTGCATTGTGTTGAACAACATTCCTGTAGTTAAAAAGTCCATCCACAAAACAAGTCTTTTTCAGGGGTCCTACAGGACATATCCAAGTCAAAGCCAGTCTCCTTATAACACAGTAGCAATTTCTGAAGTCAGCTATGAACCTGGCTGAAAGAAAATCTAAATAGGCACATTGGAAGACCATAGAACTGTTAAACCTGGGAAAGACCTTTAGATCAAGTCCAACCCCCAGCTAAGTGCCACTACCATGTTTACAAACCAGGTCTTCAAGTGCTATAGCCACATACTTTTTGACTACTTCTACAGATGGTGACTACTTTACCATTTTTCTGGGCAGCCTATTCCAATGCTTTCCAATGCTTTATCCCTTCCTATAAAGAATTTTTTCTTAATATCTAACTACTTGGGCTCTGGCAAACTGTGAGGACAATTCCTCTCGTCCTATAACTTTTTACCTGGGAGGAGACACTGAAACCCCCACAGCCTCGTTTTGGGCAGTTGTAGAAGGCAATGAGTTGCCTCATGCGCTTCCTTTTCTCCAGGCTAAAAACCTCCAGCTCCCTCAGCTGCTCCTCATTGGTCTTGTGGTGCAGCTATTTCCCCAGTTCTGTTGCCTTCCCTGGATATCTTCCAACACTTCAATGTCCTTGTAGTGAGAGGCCCAAAAGTGAACACACAACTCAAGGTGCCACCTCACCAGGGCAGAGTACAATGAGGAATCATTACTGCCTGGGGTTGTAGTGACCCAGATGGAATTTGGCCTTGTTGAACCTCATACGGTTTGCCTTCTCCCATCAATCCAGCCTGTCCAGATCCCTTTGTAGGGTCTTCCTACTCTTCAGCAGATCAACACTCCTGCTCAGATTGGTGTTGTCTGCGAACTGTCTTAGGATCCACTTCGTTTCCTCATCCAGGTCACCCATGAAGATGTTAAACAAGGCTGGCTCAAACACCGAGCCACTTGAGACCAGCCACCAATTGGAATCAACTCCATTTGCCACCTCTCTCTGGTTCTTTCTGGGCCCAGCTGTCCAAACAGTTCTTTACTCAGGAAAGAGTACATCCATTCACATGATGGGAAGTCAGTTTCTCCAGAGAAATGCTGAACATACCCCTTGAAAGGACTCAGCTATTATCTGCCAATGAAAAACCCAGTTACTAAAGGATGGGCCAATATTGCTATATGAGGTTAAATAATCAGGAATTTCTGTTAAGCAGACAAGGAAGAAACAAACAAGCACATTTTTATATTTTCACTTTTTTAAAAAATAAGTATTTTAAACCTTTTAAAACAGATCTAGCAAATAAAACTGATAGGAATGAAGCTGAAAAGAAATTCAAAAGTATAAAAGTAATATCTTCCACTACATGAATCTTTCTCTGGCCCACATTACCTTGTGGGATTTACAGATATTTTTGTCAGTGCCAAAGTGGAGGGTAATGAGTGCTGGTGTGAGGACAAACAGATTACCCAGAAAAAGAAGGAAGGAAACTTCTTAAACTTTTCTTATATGAAGAAATATACTGATAAACTAATCACTGTGCATGAAAAATCTCAAAAAATATAGTGTATTTATTGGTTGCCAACTTGCTATATTCTTATCTGTACCCATCCAGGCTTATGAAGAATTTTTGTACATGTCTTTCTTATTACATACATCTACTGCCTGTGAAAGTTAAGGCAGGAGGGAAAGAGTTCTTAACTATGACAATTAAACCAGAGTTTCAAAACAGAAATTATTTCATTTCTGTAACATGAGGTCAATAATCCCATTAGTTGTTAATGCATTTGTATTCCCAGGCAACCACACTGCTGGCATTATAGATGCACATTCACAGTACTGGGCTAGCATTGCTTGATAAGTGCACTGACTCTCCATTGTAGTGGTAATTTGACTCTCCGCTGTAGTGGTGACCTGTGAAATGTCATTATTTTTATTGCGTAAACAGGAGATAAATCTCCATCCAATTTTTTTGCTGATGGATGGCTTTTGCATGGAGTTCCAGCTAAGCAAGAAGGGGCCGTGAAGACACTTCAAGGAGAGAGGGAAGGAAAATAATGGACAGAGAGAATATGTCTCTAAAAAATCAAAGTTGTCTGCTAAAAGTCAAAGTTATTCAGTAAACACCTCAATGGCAAAAACTCCTGAGTTTTCCAAGACTGCTGCTGTGACATGTAGAGTCAAATTGAAAATCTTTACTTTCTTTTTTAGTTACTCTTGTAGGTTTCATCTGGGACAATTTAAAAATGGTCATTTGACAGTTTTGACACAGTGTCATAAATTTGTAAGCCTGAACACTTTTAATTTTTCCAGCTATGCTACTTTCTCTTAAAACAAACCAAATCAAAAAAACTACCCTAAACCATGAGTTTTTCCTACTCATACTGTTTCTGGACTCGCTGTAAAGAGAAAAGAAAATACATCACATATATTTTTGCTTCTAATTGTTGAAATAGTATACTTGGTTGTATGTCTGGGTGTATTATCAATGAATTCACTAGTTCTCCATATTCTGACTTCCTTGTGGTCCTTTGAAGATGAATTTTTTTTCATTATTTGATTGTGAAGCTATTATTTTCCACCAAAAAGCTGATTTTTTGCTACTCATAATGGATCAGTACACTGTAAGGAGACACATAGTAGACATGAAGAGGTCCTTGGTATGATGATGTTTTTCCTATATCGTGTTCTTAGACCTGAGCTAGACGCTGGGCAAATACTACAGATTTAATTTTTCTTTACCTGTCGGAAGACAAAGTAAACAGTAGAGGAATAACTTTTAAGACAGCAATATGCTTGGAAGAGAGGATGTGTGGAGAGAAAGAGGCACCATCTTTTAATTGTCTTCTTAAAACACAAGAAATGTCCTATCAATATTTCCTACACTTATTCTTTCTCTGAAAGTAGCGGCATAAAAGGCCGTTTAGGGAGGATATGCAAGTCTAAACTTTGAAGGGAGATTACTTGTCCAAAATTATTGTAGTAAGGATTTTAGAGGGTACATACCTCCAAATTCCCTTTCATGTATGTTTAAAGTTTTCAGTTTTCCATGTCACTAAAAAGATAATAAAAAAGCCAACACCACCCACCCCCCTGAATCCTGCAAAACTGCTCAGAGCATGAATGCTGCTAAAGCTAAATCAGGTCAGCAGTGATTATTTAACAAGATGTGGAAAATCTCCAAGGATGTGGATTCTTCCTCCTGTTGCAGTGTTATGATCTTTCTCAGAGAGAAAGATCTTTTCAATATCTAGTCCCCTAAGCCCCAGTTTGTGTCCGTTCCACTTTGATTTAGCATCTGCCACTAATAAGAAGAACTGGACTCTGTAATCCTTGTAACTGTTCTTGAAGTAATTCCAGGATGACATTAGACTTCTTCTTTTACTCACCTTAGTCATATTAAATATCCTCATCTTCCTCTATCTCTCTACTTTCTGTAATCTAGGGCCTCAATCACACTTGTCACTCTGCTACCTCTGGTTTTGTTACACGCTTCTTGAATTTGAGAGGTCAAAGACTGAGCACTCTTCTAGGTGGAACTTTATCTGCAATGGTGAGAGTAACATCCACTCAGTCTCCTGGCAGTTCTCCTCATAATGTATACAAAGATGGAGCATGCATTCTTCACAGTGATTGTGCTCCTGGCTCCTGCTAAATATAGCGCCCACCCACTGTGCCCAGGTCCTTTGCAGCAAAACTATTTCAGCCTGTCCATTAACAGCCGTAATGATAAATGCCTTTATTCTGCTCATGTACAAGACATTGCTCTTCTCCTTGCCAAACTCCATGAAGTTTCTGCTCATTCAACCTTACAGTTCATCAAAGTCCCTCTAGACTAGGGCTTTTTTATTTGTTTTGTCAGTCACTCAATAGCATTGTATTGACTTTGCTCATTTAATGTCTAATTTGCCTCATCTAATTTGTCAGCCTAATTTCTCTAATCCTTTTTGAGCCTCTTGATACTCTGTGTCTCCACAATCTCCTCTGGCAACAAGCTCCAGCATGCTATTGCTTCACTCATATTGTTTCTACTTTCAACAAAACCCCAAAGTTTTAATATTCAAAGCAAAGTCAGAACACGTCTAGGGACGGTGATTATTTGTAATGTTACAACATACATTGCAGTTTCCTCAAAAAATCTATTTATCTTTATTTTTTTCCCTGTGATGCAGTATATGATTGTCATTAACATTTGAGTTCCATGGGGACATGGTTCTCCAAATATGAACTGTTCAGCCCTACTACTTGTCTTTCGTCATTAAGTCCCTAATTCAACATAAGACCTGAGCACATCCATCAGCACGTTCATGGCATGTTTTCTTGAATAATGATGATGTATGCACTGCTGCATTAGTGTTTAAATGGAGAAACTGCTCCTTTGCTTTTGTTTGTTTTTCTTTTTCCTCTGTCTGCATAATGAAACAACATTGCAACAGGTGTACATCATGTATCACAGCACGGTCAAAAATCACAACTGACACCTATCTGTTATATAGGGAAATTAAGGAAAGAGAAGGGTGCCAGTGTGGCCAAATACATCCTTTCTTTTCTAGAGAGAGAGTGTGTGAAAATCACTATGCTCTTTTAGAACATAAAACAAGGAAACATTATTCTTATTTCTATTCAGAGGGACAAAATTTTTCAGAGGAACCTCTACACTATGAGGAAGAGAGGACGCTTTGTGTCACTTACCCAAGTTGTCAGTGAGGATGTTATTTCAAAATCAAGTGATTTTATCAGGGAAGGAAAATATAACAAATCACAAACCTTTCCAAAGGGAGTTTCATTCTCCAGATTCTATCAGAAGTGTTTCTATAGGGTATAAGTAGGTTTTCCATAAATATTGTCTAATCTGTTTCTTTTTTCTTTGAGAGTGCTCATAAATTCTAACTTATTAATGGGCAGTTTGGGTAAAAAAAAGGTATAAATCATGACAAAGAAACTAGCTGAAGGGAAAAAGAAATATGGGATCCAGTGGGACTTTAACTTAATCATGGTATCCCAATATTTTCTTTTAAAATAAACCAGAAATGACAAATTCTTCTCATATTTGAACCCCTGACATCACTGGAGAGTTCTGAGATGTCAACACAGATGGAAGTGCAAAGAACAGAAATTTTAAAAAATGTATTTAATTGAGTTTAATACCTAAACCTGTTCTTCTGACAGTGACAAACCACTAATGTGAATAAAGTGTCTAAAATAAAATGTGTACGGATCATTTAAGATCTGTTTAAAAAATACATTTAAATTTCTATCAATTAAGGGAACATGACAGACTTCTTTGGGTCCTTTTCAGTTTGTCTACCTGCCCAGTGGAGAGATTTTCCCTTCTGCATCACCCCCTTTTCTTCTGCATGCTTCTGAGAAGGTAACACATACACCTCTACCTTCCATTATGTAGCTGAAGGCCACAGTAAGATTTCACTTCAATTTATCTTTTCAAGGCTGTCCAAAAACAACTCTTTCAGGGTCTGATTGCTTATACATCGCACATTCTTGAGCCTTGGGCTACCTTCATAGGTCTACTGCTGGACTTGCATCAGTGTATGAATAACTCTGCACAGCTGAGCACAGTACTGCACTTGTGTGCATGCCAATTTGGGGCAATATCAGGAAGAACATAGAGAATTAAAACCACATCAAAATCTGTCTTTTTACTGCAAGTCTTTTTACTGCAAACAGACACGTGTCATAAAGCCCAATTCAAGAACCATACCAGAATACATTTATATGCATCTTCCAGTTAGCATAGATCTATCCTTAATAGATTTTTAAATGGAGACCTTGACAACTAATTTTAATTTTTTAGCCACAGAAGAGTCAGAAATTAAGCTAGTAGATCTCAGTGTTTATTAAATTTAAATGATTGAATCTTTACTTGCTTTTAACCTAGGGAAACAAAAAGCAGGTAATAAAAATGAAGCTACCTGAAATATATTTGTTTTACATTTTCTTACTCCATTTTCTCCATGCAAAGTCAAAAGTGCATTAAAAAGTAATATTGTGCTGAGCTCACAAATATGCAAACGCCTCTAGATATCTTGTCTCAATAAAGTTTATAGAATGCATTCCCAAAGGTCTGACAACAAAACAGAATAAATCGCAAGGCTCATAAAAAGATAATGCATGCCATTTTTTTGCTTACATAAACACAAACAAATGCAGCAAGAGGCAGGAGTGACTCTGAGAGGCCTCTTCCTTTCAAACTAATTCCTCTTATCATCACATACATTTGTAATGAATTATCACTACCTAAGGCAAAAATAAATAAAAGATTTTGTGAAGCACATGGACATTTGAAAAAAAGTCTGCATTCTTGCAACTTCTATGGGAAATCATCTTTACTTCCTTTCCTCAATTCAGATTTGCTGTTGAGGATCATATCCTATGGGGACTACACTCTACAAAAGAAGGAGAAACAAGAGTGACAGAAAAAATGCCTAATGTTACCAAACAGCAGAAAGTCCCCAGCAAAGTCCATTGTTAATTTATAAAGAAAGGAAAATACATAGAATGATGTTACATATTCAGAGCACAAATATCCCAGGCAAATCCTTTCCTACATCATAAATTAAGGAGGTTGTTTTCCTCTTCTATGAGCAGGACCTTTAATCAAACAACGAGAGAAGTCAGGAAATGTTCCTGGTGTCAAAAATGAATCCTGAAAAAAATCTACATAACATTTAAGCCTTTTTAGCTGACTTACAGAGGTCTGACCAGAATTGTTAGTGAGTTATTATAGTCTCCCTGGCCACAGTTTTATACATTTTATTTATTGACATTTTTAAATGGTAAATGGAGTTAATTCCTGTTGGTGGCTGATCTCAAGTGGTGTTCTCCAGGGCTCAGTATTTAGGCCTGCCTTGTTTATATCTTCATTGATGACCTGGATGAAGGTATCAAGTACACACTCAATATGTTCACAGGTGATACCAAGTTAGATGGGAGTGTTGGTCTGTGGAGAGCAGGAAGGCTCTGAAGAGGCATGTGGGCAGGCTGGATAGAATGGCTGAAGCCAATGGTATGAGGTTCCATAAGGCCAAGTGCCAGGTCCTGCCCTTGGGTCTCAATAACCCCCTGCAGTTCTACAGGCTGGGGAAAGAGAGATTGGAAAGATGCCTGGCAGAAAGGGACCTCGGTTGCTAGTGAATAGCAGCTGAACATGAACCAGCAGAGTGCCCAGGTGGCCAAGAAAGCCAGTGACATCCTGGCCTGTATCAGAAATAGTGTCACCAGCAGGACCAGCAGAGGAGTTGCCCTCCTGTACTCATCACTGGTGAGGCCACACCTCAAATCCTGTATTCAGTTTTGGGCCCCTCACTAGAAGAAGGATATTGAAGTGCTGGAGTGTGTCCAGAGAAGGACAGTGGAGCTGGGGAAAAGTGTGGAACACAAGTCTGATGAGGAGCAGCTGAGGGAGCTGGGGGTGTTTAGCCTGGAGAAAAGGAGGCTCAGGTGATACCTCATTGTCTTCTACAGCTGCCTGAAAAGAGGTTGAATTGAGGTTGGGGGTTGGTCTCTTTAATCAACGAGTGATAGGATGAGAAGAAACGGCCTCACGTTGCACCAGGGAAGATTGACGTTGGATATTAGGGGAAGATTCTTCACAGAAAATTTTTCAAGCTCTGGAACAGGATGTCCAGGACAGTGGAGGAGCCATCACCTTCGGAGATATTTGAAAGACACGTACTTTTAGGGACTTGGTTTAGCGGGGGACTTGCAAGAGTTCAGTTAATGGTTGGATTCAATGATCTTAAGGGTCTTTCCCAACCTAAATTATCCTACTCCACAATTTTATGGAAATAACTTCTTCACCTTACATACAAATATTCACTATGAATCTTTGAGACACACAGAAGTCAAAGGAATTGTCTGAGACTGCAATGAACTCAACATTAGAGTCACCATTCAGAGTGGTTCCATGGTCATCATCCAAAGGTCAAACTATTTATGTCATTGTACCTGGAGACAGAAACAAAGATATCTAAGCTTTACTTATTTTCACCTGACCCTGAAATAGAAATGTCATGACTACAAATCTCAGGTGAACATAATAAAAAAGCTATTAATTTTGTATACCTTAAATATTATATTTAGCATCAAATATAGCAAATTAAAACAAGTTAGTTTGGGCTATTGTATCTTTGCTTTTACTTTTCCTTGAGTATACATACTGCTGATACTTAATTTTAAATCTTTTCCTTTGATCTGTGTTAACAATTTCATAAATTAAATGTGTATCTTTGCTGTTTCTTATGATCTCATTTCTCATTTATATCTTGATTGGAGATTCTATGCCCATAATGGGTGCCAAGTAGATGGTCTATTTTTGGTCCATCTTTATAGTTATCAAGCAGTGTTATATTCCCTAAGAGTAAGGGTGGGAGGAGCAAAATTATGGAAAAAAAGAGTAAAGAGAGAAAGCAAAAAAAATTCCATTCCAGGAATCATTTTGTCACAGATTAATGTAGGCAGCACTGTCAGAACTAGTTAGACCTAGACAATATGCAAGCTTTCCCCCACCACTATTTTTCATAACTTTGCTGATATTAAGTATGAATTTTCATGGCATGAACTATATCACTAGTATTTTAATATTTACTACTGTATTTTAGCTGTATTCATCAAGTCCTGAATAGACGGTGTGCAGTTTTTTGTCATTTTGGTGGGGTTTTTCTTTATGATATACCTCTGAAAAATAAGACTCTCTCCAGGATGATTTTCAATATTCTTCCAATATGGCTGGTGTGTTATGATTCTTCCATTCACATTGTAATAACTGCTGCAAAAGCAAAGCAATATCAGCCTATTTTTCAGAGTTCCTACCTAATAAAAATAAGTACGCTTGGACATGCAACTTCCATTATCATCAGTAATGGAACAATTACAATGTAAATCAGTGTGATGTTTCAGAATATGGATAATTTGCATATTATATGTGAGTTTAAACTTCCTGAAGGTATTTAAAATTAAATTGTAAAAGAAGGGAAAGATATTCTGTACAGCAAGTTGAGGTTCTTTCAGTAGCTGTATTACAAGCAAGAAACCATATCATTCAATTTTAAGACCTCAAGGTGTCCTATTATGAAGCGTGTCTCATATATCTATATATAAATATTGATATGAATTGCAAACATGTGTAGATGGAAAGAGATGTCTATTTTTTGCCACTTTTAATGCCTATCCTGCTGTACAGCAATTACAACGGAGCTCATTGAAGTCTTTCCACCGACTTTGGGTTTGTGGTTTATGTTCACTAATATTATTGCCTTAGTCCTATAGCACCTGAGATTCTCATGTGATCCCTGTCCAGTTATTAACAGCACCCAGGAGCCTTGTGTTGGATGGATTCAGTTTGGAGTGATTGTGGGCTGAAAGATGTGTAAACAGTAGAATAATGTTGGAATCCTGGATGCTGAGAATTTTAAACTTTCTGTGCTTAAAGGTACAGACCTACAAGAGAACACTACAATTGACCTGAGGCTGTGGAGAAGACTTTAAAAATTGATTGATAGCACTGGGATTACGGGTGTGTAGTTGGTTAGAAGCGTTTAAGATCACAGGGTGGAAAACTTAAAGTTTGGGGTTTTAGAATATAGAAATAAATATGAAGCAAGACGGAAGTTTTAGGGTGGAGACACATTGTTCATCTTTACCTTCTTAATCCTACTTCTTCATGGGTTTGGGAGATGTTTTGTAATTGTACAGAAAAGTCTGCATTGTGGGCTTTGAGGGATCAGTTATTGGGTTAAAAGGGAAAATAATCTAGGTGTCATTTCTTAATTGGATAGTTTAGTCTTAAAATACCTTGTACAAGAGATAGTTAGTCATTTTGTGCCTTGCTAATGAAAGGCTGCTGAACTCATGGTTGTGAGGCTGTTTCACTCATCAGAAATAATAAACACCTGAGTCCAAACATGAACTACCATCTCAAGTGCCTTCAATCCCGACCTTGAGAAACCAATTGAATAAAGCTGTCTTATATCCTGATTGAACTGATTTAACTCTCCCATATAAATGAAGTCCTACAGATACACAAGTGACAACACATCGGTATAAATGTGCCTGTACGAAAATTACCTTTCCCTTACAAAGAATGTAAGATACACCATTGCAAAGTGCTTCTACAGCTCCATAACCTGCCTATTTTAGGGGGTGCATCAAAATGCAGGGGTTGTCAACAATCATACTCTTGAAAGAAAAGTTATACTCAAACCAGCTGTGTAAGGACAGCGAGCTGAGATCAAATTTCTGTCTGTGGATAAGAAACCCAAAGTTACTAAGTTGGGTTCAGGCTGTACTCTGGGGCCATTTAAACTGTCCCTGCAGTTCAAAGCCTGAATCTCTGTTTTTCTGAACATTTTTACCTCCAACGATTGGCTTTCTTTTAAAGAATCCCCACAAAATCCAAGCAAGATAGATTATCTCATGGTCACCTCTCTGCTTACTGTCTCTTTCTTTTAGATGCTTCAATGTTATTGTGTCTGAGGACCAAATTAATAGAGAAAGCTCAATAAGGGGTGCTGCAAGACTACCCAATGTTTTTGACATGTCATTAGCCCATCTATGGCCTGAACACATCCTTCAAGGGACCACACCCCAAGTAGTTACAAAGATCATATAATTATAGATGAAGAAAAGCCTTTGATTAATTTCTTCAATAACATTTTTAAGGAAAACCAGTGGCTGTATTAGAATTCTCTAAATACCTTTTCCTTGATTGCTCTCCTCTCAGAGTTCATAATTCCTGTCCCTTCCTAAAGGACACTAAGTCCACAGTTGATGAGGAAGATGGGCATCTGTTTAGGGACAGGAACAACCTGATTCTTTTCCCTTCTCTCTGTTACAATTTCCTTTCACTTTCTAGGCTCATACACATGTAGGGCCATGCCTTCCGTTGACTGATTACTGGCAGGTTTGATTATAAAAATAGCACTCTGCAATTCAGCTGGGTTGCAGGCAACAATGAAGGATTTGATGGAGATATATTCTTTCTTTGCAGTCTCATTTATCAATGTACAGTTTCTCACTTGCCATTTATCATCTGCTTTTCTGTGCTTCCCTCGACATCTGGAGGATTTGTAGTCTGCTAAGTGGAGCAAGGCCTTGTCTTGAATACCTTACCATCCCTGTCTAGGCAACATACTCCTGATTTTTCCCCAGTTTAACTTTTCTTTAAATAAACTTGACAGGTTCAATATATCCTCACTGCAAAGAATATATTGAGAAGAGTAGTAAGCAATGGAGAACATACTAAAAAAGCTACAGCCCAAGGAAAAAAATAGTGAGACGGAGAGAAATGCACCTCTAATGGGTATATGAATTTATAATAAAAAGCAGTAGTGATAATTGTGTGTCTTTTAACTCGAGAGGACTATAAAACAGTGTGATGGAGTATACAGATGAGTGCCAGGTGGAAAGCAGGTCTTCCGTTTTGCAAGTACTTTCAGGATTTAGAGATGTGGGATAGAAAGAGGCTTCTTGCTCTTGTTGGTTATGAAAGAAGTAATGCATCCTGGCATATTTGAAAATTTTGCAAGATGTCTAAATATCTCACTGCCTTAGAGATGTTCCAGTACCAAATAGCTGAGGAATAAGGAGGATAGAAAGAAAAAAAAAAAAGGACAACTCGAGAGGGAAAAGAAGCAAAACAATAATAAAAGAACTCTTTCAAAGAAATTGAGTTAATAACACAGTTATAAATTGGGAATCACTTTGTTTTGATAGTGACCTTTCAAAGTTCCTTTTATTTTCATTTCCAAATGTCAAAACAGCGTATTTTGACAATTCCAAACCATGATATATTTTCTTTAAAATTGAAATGTGATATTTTTCACAACAGGTCCCTTTCTGCAAATGGTTTCACTTTTGAAGAAAGTTATTATTTTCAGGGTTCAGGAGAGAAAACAAAAGGTAAAGAATTTCTGGAAAATCATGATACTCTTTACCAGTAAAGTACGTGCTTGACATAATATGGGCTACCTGTCCAGTTTCAGAAAACAAAAGGTCGGGGCCCCTGTGAGTTTGAGCTTCACCTGGTAGGTCAGCCTAAATAGCGCCTTAAGCAGGAAGGGCATGATGAGCCGGGAAGTGGTCGGCCCTGTGTCCAGCACCTGGACTAGCCAAATCCCTGACCTGGCCACCAGGTGGAGGAATTATACAGAAGAAAGTGTTTTCCCTTTGCAACAGCTACCGAGTGCATTGACATTTATCTGAACGACTTTAGAATCTTGTCCGTAGTCAATGTACCAAAAGCTGGCTAAAGTCTGGTGGCTTGTCTTGACTTGTACCATCATGGAAAGGCTCTCTGGCACTGCTGGTTGTAGGGTTGGGATGTGACTTAGGAGAGGTGAGCTCACTCATTAGCTGTTGCAGACTGATATGGCATTAGGAGAACATTTTGGGACAGTTTCACAGGGGATCTTGCTGTGTTGCTGGTGCCACAGCTGAGCTCATTGAGTTTTTCGCACAGCTGAGTTCACACACTGAAGAATGAGCTGACACCCTTTGATACAGCTTGGTTCTCTCATATATCACAGTTCCATCTCTATTTGTTTTGCATCTCCAGGTTTTGTGTGATACTCAAATATATATGTCACAAATATTTTCAGGCACCTCAGCCATTTATCATTGGAACACACCCCCATTGTGTACTTCTATGCCCAAAAAACTTCTTGCATACTGGAGTGCAGCAACATCAAGCTCATGGGTGGGACATAGGAATCACTGAGTCATTTTGCAGTTAACAGGTTTTAACTAAAGCATCTGCCTTGGTTATTAGCTGCTTTCTTCTCTCAATTTCCCTATATAAGTCAAAAGTAGATCTCAATATTTTGAGATCTCTGTCCATCACTCAGACTATTTTGAGTTTTGTGATGCTGACTATCATAGCAGTTTCTGATCTCATTGCACACCAAATTAATAAAACCCAGTGTCCCAATGGACTGGGAGGAAGAACAACATGACAGAGCAGAGTCTTAAAGGGTGTCACTTATGACAACTCCATCCAAACTGATAGAAATGTGATGATTTTCACCAGCATCCAAGACTTCCATCCCCCCAAAATGAAATCCCACATCTGTTCACCCCATTGTCATTTCTTCAAAGGAATTCATATACCTTCTCAATATACACATTATGCTAAAATTTTTATATGTATTTAAAAGTACGTGGAAATTCTTTCAAAATATTCTAATGACGTAGAAGTACTCAGTTTAAAAGCAGGAAAAACTGTAATAGCAACAGAAAAAGCAGTAGTAGTTCAAGTAAAAGAATTTCTTGCCTTTATAATAACACTTTACACATTTGTCAATCTCTTAAATGGAGTTTCTATTGATGGACAGTGGATTAGTCTCAAAGCAACTGGCAAGACTCTCTTTGAAATATTGCCACTAATGGGTTCAGATAAGAAAATTAGCAAAAGACAAATAAAATAAACATAAATAGTTTTAATGGAAAGCTTTCTCTGAGCTGCTTCTGTCTTTCTTAATCAACTAAGAATAGGCTGTGATTACAGTAATCATTATGCAATTAATCACTATAATTACTTTTTACTGGAATAAGAGTTTAAAAAGCAACTAACATATTTTCTATTCTTGCTTGACTGGAAGACATTAAGTGCTTGTCAAGAAGTTACTAAAATTATGTCTTTGCAATTCTTTTCTTTTTGTCATCTTATTTTGGTTTTTTTTTTAATGTAAAAGTAACAGTGCAAGTTTATGCACATCCTATACACAGACAATATTCACACAAAACACGGCTGTGCAGTTCTCCAGTGGTAATAAGATGCAATTTTTTGTGTACTTAGCATGCCACATGTTTTTTATACAGAGTGCACTTACATATAGGTATCTATAGTTTGGTTGTGATCCTTGTATCAATGAAAAATCAACAGTAAATTAACAATTTAGACCAACTTATCATTGTGAAATTGAAGTTTTGATGTTCCTGGGCTTTTTTCTTTTTGACCTCAGGGTGAGAGTAGCTCTTAGCATCTGAAGGCTGGGCTATGTGTTTGTAGCTTCTCCTAAGACCAATCAGGGGACTCAGCCCTTGCAAATATTTCTCACCTCAAGTTTCAACGTAATGACAGCAAGGAAAGAGCTTGCTTCATAAAGAATTGCAGTTTGTGAACATTTTATACACAGATCCCTATTTCTGTATTGAGGCTGTAGTGGGAGGTGTACTGCCTGAGTTGGGCTTGTATTTAGTGTTCTTCCTTCACCTCTTCTCTCTTGGGAATTAGTCACAGTCCTGAAGAGACAATCTCCTACTGTTTTCCTTCCACATCTCCCCCAGTCACCACAAGCCTCCCAGGAACATTATCTAACCCAGCCCATCAGCATTTCTACCTGTCCTAGCTCACAGCCCAGGATACTTTTAGAATTTCAAATCTCTTTAATAATTTTTTTCTTACAGAATCTTTGCACTGCAGTGGACAGGTACAATCCTTTTCTGTCTACTTACTCTGCTGTTTCATACCACCTCAACTCTGAACATGTCTCAGACAACTATGTGCCCACTGAGGGGACTGTTTTGCTGTCTTAAATACAACCAGGACAATACAGGTTATACATGGCATTGTGTAAATAAGAAAACTTTTTCAAGGGGGTAACCAGCAAGCAATGCATGGCTGAATCCACTGATAAACAATCTAAAACAAGACCTTCTTGGACAATATCAAGGCTTCCAAGATGCTGAGGTCTTCTCCTAAGTAAGTCATTTTATGTTTCTTGCAACAATTATCCCTGGACCACAAACTTCTGGGTTACATGCTGTACTACTTAAGCAGGCAAGAAAGCTGTCAGAGTTAGGACTGATTTCAAGCACTGATTCCATCCAATGATTTTAAAATATGGAAGTAAAGATGTAGAGAGTATTTCATGACAACAAGTTCTTCTAAAAACTTTACTCTGAAATGTTGGTGTAGCACATGGGTTTAGTTACTGAGAAATTGCCCTATTTATAATTACTTTCTCCCCAGACACCTTTTAGAGACAGATCAGCTGTGGCTATTTTTTGTTTCCCTTGGCAGGAGGTAAAAATGCTTTTAAAAATGTTGATTGTCTTCTGACGATGGACTCTGACAATCTACTACTAACAGGCAAACTCCCTGAAATGACTGATAAATGGAAATCCTCCTCCCTACATCTTTCCAAGCAACTCTTTGACCGGCAGACCAAGAGAAATGCTTTTAAATAGCAGTTCCAGTCAGTGTGGAACCTTGCTGGTACCTTTCAAGGAAGGTATGAACCAACACAACTTCAGTTTGCCCTGCAGTAGAATTTTACAGGCAACTGCTGCAGCATTTGGGAAACTAGAGGACTTAGAGCAAAGATACTTGTGCAAACATTGACACATTCTTACAGAACATTTTTATTTGAAGACATTAATATTTTCTGACCTCTGGAAAATTTATGATTCTCCTAAGGTGAGTAAAAATGTTTTGTCTACACTGGGGCAAAAATTAACATGTCCTAATGGTAGAGTTTTTCTCTGTGGATGTCTGTGACACAGCTGCTGATATAAAAGTTATAAAAGGTAAAGATATGTCAATAACGTCTTTCTTTTCCATCCATTTGTTTTGAATTTTTTTTTTTCATAGAATAGTACAATTTCTTGAGTTGAATGGGACCCACAGGGATCACTGTGTCCAGTTCCTGGCCTTGCACAGGGCATCCCCAAGAATCACACCATGTGCCTGAGGGCATTGTCCAAACCCTTCTTGAACTCTGTCTGCCTTGGTGCTGTGAACACTTCCCTGGGGAGCCAGTTCCAGTGGCCAGCCACCCTCTGGGTGGAGAACCTTCTCCAAATATCCAACTTAAACCTCCCCTGACACAACTTCAGGCCATTCCCTAGGGGAATCCTATTAAAAAGTTCAGTACCAAAGTGACTGCTGGTTTTGAATAGTGAAGACAAGCTAGCAATTTAGTCTCTGATAAATCATACACACTGTGGGTTTTGAGGCTATTTTTCACCCTTTGCCTGTTTCTTTTAAAATAAATATAACTTGCAATTTTTCTTTTAATCCCAAACTAAAATAAATGTCTTTGAAATGGCTACTTCTTTATCATCTGTGTTCATAAAATATTTCATGAATTCACAAAGAATTTTAAGAGCTCTAAAACTAATTTTTTCAGTAACATTTTTGGCAAGACATGTGGGTCAGTTTTAGCCAAGTATGATGACTAATTTCCTGCTCTAGGCTTAAAGCTGTTTCCTAAGCATTTGAAAAGACACAGAGTTCCTGGGACATTTGATACTTAAGATGTGTCTCCATTTTGTTTTCTGCCAATTACACTGACGACTTTAAAAATTAGTTTTATCTATAGTAGGGCATTTTTATAGTCCTTGATATCAGTTTCCTTATCACATGCAATTTCTCTTAGAAAAAATAAGTAAGAAGTTTATGTCCACTCAAATTGTCACTAAGCTTGTTCAAGTTTTGTATAGCATTGTCTGACTTTTACAATCTTGCCAGGAAGCTTTAAATCTCCATATTATAAGTTATTTTGGGGTCAACTGAGCAAAACAGCACATGCTAGTTTCACAGCAACTCATGGAAGCACTTCCTCTCGCCTCCACTAGCAACAGGCTTTTGGCACAAAGGTTTTAGGGTTTAGTGTGTCAGCACTGCCACACAACAGCAACACAGATTTTCCCAGTTTGGGGTTTTATCACTGCCTGTCCCTGAGCCATTGCCCCCTCACTCCCAGCTGCTGGGCACCTGCATCCTTACAAAGGCTCACATGGAAAATAAATGAGCTTGTTCTGCAGCAGTGGGAGCAGTGTCCTATTTTCAGAGCAAAGCAGGGAACAGTTGTCCCCACTGCACCCCCTTAGGGAAGCCCTTTGTCACCCAGTGCTTCCAGCTGAGGGTGGAAGCTGTTGCTGAAGTGAATTTAAAGTCAAAGATCACATTTTCCTTTGAAAATACAGCTGATATGCCTAGCCAGCAGGGAAGTGTCAGTTCTCTTTCTCTCTCTGTTTTGTGTTTCACGAGACCAAAGATTTACCACTCCAATGGAGTAAAATTTGGGGATTTATCTTCATTCTGACAAAGCAAGAGTGTATTTTGCCTTTGAGCCATGTAGGTGAACACCTGTTCCCTTTGAGTTTTGGCTTTGAATCAATGGGGAACTTCATAATACTCTCAGTCAAAAAACATCCAGTTCTACCTGGCTTGGACATAAAACCCAAAAGCCTGTCTCGGGTTAATCTAAAAAAGATTTAATCGAAATATTTGAAGGCTTTTGTTTTCCTTTTGGTGAGTTTGGGTTGATCAGTAACAGAACCCAGTCCCATTAAGTTTGCATGGCTGCCTTAGGGGGATTTTTCTAAAGTGAAGTAATAATATTTTTCTGATGTCCAATATGCCTTTAAAAAAGAAATTTTGTCTTTTTTTTTTTTTAATTTATGGTGACTTAATTAATCCTTGCAAACCACCAAAGTAAACTAAGTCTTCTAAAATGCCTTGTGGTATGGTGCAACCTTTGTAAGCTGGTATTTAGGAACAAAATAAGCATGTCTGGAAATTGCAGACACAAGTCCCTGCACAACAACAAGATAAGAGGAAATATATAATATTGTGTTTAGCTGCAACTTCTTACACAAATATGCACCATGGATTTTTGAAGGGGTTCTGCAGCACTTTAATTCTGCTCAATTGACACCTGCTGATGAAAGGGAGCCCTGAGTGGCGATCTCAGATTTCTTTAGATCTGAACAAAACTGACAGTCTTTCAAACTAGGGCAGAAAAAACAGATTTTGTGCCAAGCTGGGCCATGCAGAAAGATGACTTTGACAAAAAGAACTAGGAAAAATAAAGAAAAATTAGGAAGGGCTGAGAGGGGCCTGTTTGCAGTGCTATAAAGTCACTAAAACCTTGAAGGTACCTAAAATATTTGATATTCATGCCACTATATCAAAAGGTTCGGACCTCCATTAAGTATTGAAATTTGTCATTTTAAATTGCTTTTTTTTGCTGGCACGAGCAATAGAAGTATTGAAATTTCCTCAGAAAGTGCTTATCTCATCAAGAGTAAAATTATAGTATATGAAATACTAATTACAGTATTGTGAAGAAAGGTGAACTTTCTGATGACATTTTATCTATTTGTAGAATACTAATTTTCTTCTTTCTTAAAGCAGAAGATGCCACACATGGTGGTTTCAGTTACTTTCTCATCAAAATCTCTTTTAAAAATATGTATATAAAAATGATTTTTTAAAATCTTTCAAATAATCCATGATTCCAAAGAAGCAGCTGAGTTTTGATCACACTTAAATCAGAGTTCATCAGTACTGAGGAGTACTGAGGAGTTTTTCATGATATCTAGTCAGCAGAATAACTCATCCTGGAGCTTTGGACAATCATGTAACTGAAAAAACCAATATTTTATTTTGGTTTATTTTATTTTATTTTACTCTTTTAAATTATATTTTTAATTTAATTTTATTATTTATTTTAATTGAATATTTTATTTTTAAACACATATTGCAAACTTCTGTTGGAATAGAGTAGTGAATTCATTTTTTTTTTTTTTGGTGGTTTACTTCTATTTACAGGGAATAATCTGTTTTAGATGACATACAAACTTATTTCAACCTTTGATAAGATCAGGTTCCATCCTCTTTTGAAATGTGATTATCATTGGCTAACATCTTCATTTAAGTATTTGGGGTTTTTGCCATGTGTTTAAACAAAATCCTTTGAAAGGAAAGATATACTGTTTTTGGCTTCAGAACTTTTTCTCATTTTTCATTTCTTTAGTGCATTTTTTCTTTGCTCTATGTTTGTTCTTTGTCAAAGGCTGTCAGTCTGATCTCATGAAATGTCATACTGGGACTATAAAATATTAAATAAGTTTGTATAAGTTTTGGATATCTAAGGAAAGTCATTTCATTATGTCTCAGTTGTACACAGTTCATTATGTTGTGCTTTGGTCAGGATGAAAATAACATTTTTAAAAAGTCTCCATAAATATTTTATCTGACAAATTTATCTTCTCTTTCTATCCAAATAATAGTATCTACAAATAGATGAGTTTACTTGCTTTTTCCCCCCATGTATTTGGGGATTTTTTTTCTTTTCTGTGCACAATGGCAAGCCTCAAATATCCTGTGTTCTCTGTGTTAAACTCCATCTAGATGCCTAGCAGAGATTTATTAAATCAACCACAGGGTTTTGCTTTCATTGTTGACAGCAAAAAGGCACAATCCGTTCAACCACAAATACATTTGCATGAATGTTCATCACAATGGTTCCACTTGCAATTTTAACATTTATTTCTGGTAAATATTTGGCCACTCATTCTACACAAAATGTAAACAGAAATGTACAGACGGGAAAAATGAATATCAATGCACTGGAAAACCACATATTTTTCACACCAAATTTTTTTTCTTCTCTTGCACATATTCTGACATTTTCTGATAGCTTTTAGTCTCTGTTTTTTGATTAAACTCTTGTCCAAACTTTTACTCTGTGTTCAGTCATTCCTGGCGTTGAGTAGGCAAATCATTTGGGTACTGATTTCCTGCTTGCGGAGTTTATTTCATTGCAGATTCCATGAGTGGTAGAGTTCACTTGTTTCTGATCAGGAAAGAACTGTTCAACGTGTCTTTCAACTGGGGTAATTATCTGCTGCGAAGGGACGTAATAGCACATAGAATTGGAATAAGAACCCATCAATTGATTTGGACTTTTGTCAGTGAGAGAGTATAGTTAAACAATTTATTTTAGTGACTATAATGAGTGCTTGCCTTTACCTGTCTTTTTATTTCAAAGCTGTGGCCAGTTGTGCATGAGGAGAACACAATCAAGTAAGGAACACCTATAAAAGCCAATTTATAAGGCTTGCTCCTGCAAACCTGATATATTACTTTCTTACTGATTTCAGTGGGTGGCCTGTGCCTGTTCCAGCTGCAAGCCTCAACCTGTGGATAAATCAGATCCTGTAAATCCTCTGTCTGAGGAAGAAGAATAGGAATCATATGCTATGTGAATATGCTATGTGCAAGCTGCTAATCATCATTCCACTGTAGTTCATTTCCACTTTTAGCACCAATTATGTAAAAAGGGAATATACTTCACTAAAATACAGGTTGAATTGATAGGAGTGGGAGTATAAAGAGTAGTGGTGAGGAACCCCTCACCTTCCCTGGGTTTGACCATACCACCATCCTCCCTGTCACTACACTGCCATTATGATCATGATTAGCTCCCTCTGATTGATGTCAGGCAGGTAAAGCAGGTTCTTGTGTTGCAAGAGGGCCTCCTGCTAAACACAGAACCACTTCTAATGGCTCTGTAAATCAAGTTCATGAAGATAATAGGTTTTATCTACAGATCTGAAGGTTGTTTATGGCAGGTGAAGTGCTCAAAAATACACACTGTCTTATTTCTCAGAGTAACATGTAGCCAACAGTTAAATCCTAATAAAGTATTTTTCCAGAATCCATTTGCTGTAAAGAAATGGCTGCCTTGAGCAATAAATATACACCTTGAATTCTTCACTAGCAGAGAGGAGAGTTTTCAGAGAAGATATGTGTTAAGGGCATGAGGAATATTCACTGTTGTAATGAATGATCATTTTGTATATACATAAGTATAAAAGCAATACTATTGACTCTTACATTTATGCCTTTCTGCTGAAATTTGAACCCGCAGACAACTCGGTAGGTGATGTTTTCATGCATCAGATAGGCATTTATCCAGATATTGAGCATATTACCATTACAGAATTTGTCTTACTGTGACTTTCAATTGTGTCCATCTGCACATATTTAAAATGAAACATGATCAATTGATTAAATGGAGAAGAAATTTATTTTTTTTTAGTGAAGTGTGATGACAATAGGCAATTTGACTTTCAAACATTTCAACCTCAGACATTCTTGGCATCCCTGACATCATGAAATCTATATTTTTTGAGTGTAAACCCTTCAATGGTAGCATCAGTTGTAGAAAAAGGTTTTATTTAATCATGTTTTCTTTGCTCCACTTATCCTCTTTCTCTGCTTGCCTGGATGTCTTTGGGCCGTGGGATGTCAATGTAGAATGTCAGGGTTTAGGAATGGTATTCCTCAATTTAGTATTTCCACTGAAACACCTCAGACAAGCGCTACGCTCTCACTCCTCCCCTCCTGTTGCGGCAGCTGGAGAGGAGAATTGGAAGCACAAAAAAGTAAAGATCACAGGTTGAGATGAGGAGCATTTATTAGAAACAGCAATGAAATAAGAAAGAGAACAGTAAGAACAATACAGAGAGTGTACAGGAAAAGCAAACAATTCACACGCAATTGCTCAGGACGTGGAACCTGGCGCCACCAGACCCCGTTCCCAGGCAAACCCTAAAGAACGTGACTCCCTGACCCTCTGTGTCCCCTTCACACAGTGAGAGGTCACCCCTGTATAACCTCAAGGTCCTGGTGCTGCTGCTCCTGCCTGCTGCAAAACTTAACCCCTGGTGTGACCAGAAAGGTGACATATTGTTTGGAGGGATTGGTAACTACTCTTCCAAATAGGATTTCCCTTCCAAAAACCTGCTTTAGCAGGACAGTTTCCCAACAAGCAAAATGCCTTCCTTTTTCTGTTTGTGTCCATTCTTATTCAACACATGGAGTAGTTGGAAAAAAAATTTGTTTTCTTTATTTTGTTAATAGTCTTTAGAAAGCAATTGTAAAGAAAACAAAAAGTTGCTGAAATACTATTTTGTGTAAAAGATAACCTGCCGAAATAAAACAGGAATTGATGCTTTCTGACATGAATGTATTACCTGATAATCCTTCCTCATGTGCTCTCATTACCTCCAAGATGTCTCCTTTTTTTAATGAATATTTATTTTTAATAGATTGACAAAATTTGAAGGATTTTTTAATGTTTCTTTAGAGATGTTGAATCTTTTGCTTGTGTTAAAGACTTCTTTTAACAGACAAGTGCATTAAGAAACATAATTTTGGGAATATTATAGTAAGAATTATCTCTGCATAGCACTCGAGAAGCACATGTGAAAAGCTGTAAAAAAAATAAAAGGCATGCACAGCTGTAATTGTTTTGATTTTTTGGTAAGGAACATGTATTATGGAAGAGAAAGCTCCTTTTTAATAGAGAGCATCTATTATCTGTCCCATATAAAAACACCATAAAAGAGAATTCCCTGCTCCAAAAAGTGTAGAGAATAGAACTGAAAAGCATAAAGGAAAAAATAGAGGGGTCAGACAAACAGTCTTTCAAATGTTCAGATTATAGTTTTGATTTTAAAATGTGAATAAATTGCCAGTTTTTATAGAAATCCTTCTGTATTATGAGGGTTATACAAGACAGTGTATAAACACTTTGATCCTCACAGAAAAAAAGCATTCAGGGCAATAGCAGAATTTCATCTGTCTGGGTCTCTGAAATAGTCAGATTTCATGAAGGGTGAAGTCTCTGGAGAATTAGAAAGCAGTTTGGGGTCATGTTTCCCAAAATAAGGATTGTGTTGTCTGACTGCGTTTTTTGAGGCTTCAGGTGTGTTGTGGAGAACATCCAAGGGAGTGCAGGGACAGGGCAAGGGGGAATGGCTACAAACTGAAAGAGGGTAAGTTTAGATTGCATATCAGGAAGGAAACGCTTGTTGTGAAGGTGATGAGGCACTGGCACAGGTTGCCCAAAGGAGCTGTGGATGCCTCATCCCTGGAAATGTTCAAGGCAATGTTGTATGGGGCTATGAGCAACTTGGTCTAGTGGAAGATGACCTTGTCCATGGCACTGGGACTAAATCTAGATGACCTGTAAGGTCTCTTTCAAACCAAACCATCCTATGGTTCTATGAACATTAAGATAGACTGCATTGATGACCTTTACTGATCCCACTGTCCTTAAAACCGTCATCCAAAACATCTACTGGTTGTAAAAAATATGAAAAGCAGAGAAAAGCACTGTTTTGATAGATTGTACTTCACTGTGTAAAATCCACACAGCGACACATTGCAATTTGAGGATAACACTTGGATCACCAGCTAGTGTCATGCTCATGCAGATGAGTGCTGGCCTGAACACTCCAGAAATTATTATTCACTCAGAGCTGCATTAGAAAAAAACACTTGCAAGCAGGTAAATGAGATGCTTGACACTTCAGGAAGACAAGAGAGAAATGAGAGAACCTGGCAGGATGACGTTCAATGGAGGATTTACACAACAACATAGTACTAATTCATGAGGCAAAATCCTGGATGGTGCAGGATTCAGGAAGCCAAGTCTGTGCTCTCTCTTAGCTTTGAACAATCAATTTAAGTGTAAGCCTAACTCTTAGCTGTGGTCCCAGTTACCTCAGGAGGAGTATTCATACACTTAAAATTAAGCATATGCTAAATATCTTGTACAATTGGGACACATTTACATCTTTAAGTAGGAGAAGCAGCATGGGTGATGGAGTAAGTAATTTCTGGATCTCAGGCAGAGAAACACATAAAATTAAAAATATGAAGAACAAATGAGTAAGAGCTGTTTTAGAGTGGTAAGTGTTTGCCTGTAAATTGTTAGCAAACTTGAGCCATTAACATGAATTCGCATGTTTCCAAAAAGCCAGTGTGGAGAGTTACTCTTAATGCATGTCATAAACATCTCTAATTATCAACAGACGTAAATTCCCTCAGTATTTAAAAACAGCAACCCACAAATGAAATGTACAAAATAACTCTGTGGCTATGCAGGTACAATTTTCTCATGTCTCACAGTTAGGAGTAATTTTCTTCCTCTGATCCCTGCTCAGCAGTCTTCTGTGTGGATATCCATGTTCAGGCATGGTGAGAGAGAGAGAAAAACCTCAATGAGGAAGTGTCTTGTAACATTGTATTTCTGCCCATTGTGTTGTCTGCGCACACAGCTCCCATTATGGCCCCATCCCCTGGAAATACTGAGGCTACCATAACATCTCCTTCTTTCATACTCTGTGAGGGAAAAAAGAGAAACAAAAGAGTCTGTGAGGCCAACGCAGCAGGGGAACAGTGAGGTTCATACAATTAGCCCAAGTCATAGAGAACACCTACTCAAATGATTTAAAGTATCTTCCATATGCCTCTGATCTTCCTCAGCCCACATTTCAAATAACTCTACTGAAGATTTCTGACAGCACAAGAAATTGTACTTTGGCCCATCTTTCGGAGATGGACCAGTATTTTCAAGCAGTTTGGGATTTTTATGCTCTTGAAACACCAAAGGGTCTTGCTTCATCCAGATATATTTTTTAAAAAGTAGGTTTTCCTTGGTCTTGCTTGGATAGCTGAAGAGGAAGATTCAGTAGCCATTTCCACTAGTCAAACTCTTCCCAGTCCTCTGCCCTCATATAAATCTGAGTTACAAAGGTTTGAACTCAGCCGCTCAAGCTGAAGTATTGAGGGAGCAGTGCATTCCGTGTTTAGATAGAAGCACAAGGCAGCAGATCCCAGTAAGTACTAAATCTCTTAGCTTAGTCACGTTCCTGCTGCGGTGAATTTGACCCATATTCAATTATTTATGAGCAAATAGGCTTGTGCCTATGGATAATAGGAGAAATGGAGTATAAATGAGTCTTTGCGGACATGTGCAGTTCATTGTCTGCATGTAGATTCTCACTTGTAATTTAATAAGATTTTTGTGAATATTTGGCCTATCAACTTTGGAAAATAAATTTTGATCTAAGTTTGCATTGTTCAAATATAGTGCTGTTAGTTCTTCCTTCCACTACATCACAGAAAAGTCACTGATAAAATTTATATTCATAAGCTTTTAGTCTTAAGAAACTGGCAGGAAAATTAAGTACACGTTGGACATTTGCCTATACGTAAGCACTGAAAATCCATCTCTTCCAATTCTTTCCCATTTCTTTAATTCTCATAGCACAAGCATTTTTCTGTGTGTGCAAGCACTCAGCTGGACAAGGAAATCACGATCAATAATACCAAATGAAGAGGTTTTGTGTGTACTCTGCATCCCACAAATATTCTGTGACGAAACCACTTATGAATGCACATACATCATTGTCTTTATTTATTTGTGACATCTCTGACATTTTGTAACTTACAAGCTAGTTCTCATCCATGTTTAGTTACAAGTGAAAAAGTACAGAAAGGAAAGAATAAAAAAGGAAGAAGATATCAGATTTTTTTTTTTTCTAGATCTTGGAGTACTAGGAATTTCTTTAATTTAAAGGCTGTCTCATTGACTGAATATGGAGCACAGATGTATAGAAACAAGAAAATTGAAACAAAAAGCATTCTGAATCTATCACTCTTATGTTGCACTCCTCACCATGTTATTGGAGTGCCATGTCTGCACACATTCTCAGCAAAGGCACAATTAGGCAGTGCAAGAATTATCCTGTAGGAAAACCATTCTCCTGGAATTCACATTTTACATTCACTGTCTGAGTGAATGTAAAAAACATGCCCTTGTGTTTCTGGGTAGTAATAGAAGCGCCAGAATCAATTATCTCTAAGAGCTCTTGGGCAGTAGGAACAGACATGTCTGACAAAGCAAGGGGCACTTGGCATGCCATTTATTGAGTCTAAGATATGTAACACAGACAGCAGCTCTCTCTGATTGCAGGATCCACTTCTCCTCAGGTCCTATAAGGGGCAAACCCACTACTAGAGATTAAGAACCAGGAATTACATGCCCAGACTGGATATTCCACATATACAAGGCAAGTTAGGAGTCTCTGGAGTAATTTCTATTAACTAACATCATGCATAGACACGCACTTGGGATATAAGATGAGAGAGAAGTGACAGGGCATGGGGTAGAGCTGCTGCTGCTGCTGCTGCTGCTGTGAAATAACATAGATCAGTCCGATGAGGCCATTTTGAAGACTGCTGCATATGTCTGCCCAAAGTGTGCTAAGCGAATCATCTGCTCACTGAAGAATTCATAAACTGCCTGTTAACATCATCTGGGGAGGGTAGGGTGCCTTTGACTTCTGCTGGCTTCCATGAACAGAGGTTTTCATCAGTAGCTCCTCATCAGTAGCTCCTGAAATCAGATATGCTACCCAAAATTTCTAAGGTTTTCTCCCCTAACTCATACACTTCCCTGGACTAGGTTGTGTTTGGTGGTTTTGGTTTGGGTTTTGTTTTTTGGGTTTTTTTAATATAAGCTCCTCTATTTAAGAAGCCAAGTAATATAACAAATTTAAACAATAGAAGGAGAAAAATTTCTATTTACAGTTATATTAACAGACTAATGAAAGATTTTATTAAGCCTGGGTCTCTTTTCCCTTCTCCTTGTTTTATTAATTGACATTCAAATAAAATGAATTTGCCTTATGACTCAGAAGAATACTCTGATCTGACAAATTAATAGCTGAATTGTTTTGGTGCGGTATTTCAGTGATTATCAGGAGGACTGTTAGTCACTGATGAACTTGCTCAAGAAAGATTAAAAACCCTCTTGTCAATCAATTTGCCAACAGTTGAAGCAATATGGAAAACAATCCTGCCTTGGACACCACAGCATAGCTTTGGGAATGCAGTAGGTGCTTTTGTTTTGCTGTTGTACCTGATCCACCCCACATCTGTCAAAGAAATGTGTGTAAGCAGCCACGTCAGTGGGACTGATATTTAAGCATCTGATTATTTTGCAAAACTCTGACTTCAGAAGAGGATGAAAAATCTTTAAATTTCTATTTTAATCGTATGGAAATCAAAGATGGCTACCAAAATACACCTCAGGATACATTTGCATCCAACATAAAAATATAGATAAATTATTAAGGGTTATCAAGCACTGTATCAGGCTTTTCAGGGCAGCAGTGGAGTCACCATCTCTGGAAGTATTCAGAAGATGTGTAGATGTGGAAAATGGGTATGAGTTTTAGTGGTGGGCTTGGCAGGGCTAAGTTAACAGCTTGACTCCATGACGATCATAGGGGCCTGTTTCAACCTAAATTATTCTTAGGTTCTCTGATTCTATTCTACATAAAAGCAATTACAAAAAAAAAGAGAGCGTGCCCTTCATCAGGTACCAAACTCTAAGAAACCATCAATGTAGCAAACAGACACAGCACACCTCACTGCTTTTTTTTGTTAATCACCTTGTCTCTTCTATGCTGTAGACTAAGAGCTGGGGCAAGGAGGCACAAAAACTCACTAAAGAGGTAGCTAAAATGAATGGAAATAACTTTATTTCTAGAACAAATAACAGCTGCATTTATGCAGATTTTTTTGTTTGTTTTTTTATCAACAATCTAGAGACAAAAAGGGTCATCCAGAAGGTTAGCACCTTGAATTCTGTGGTTTTTTTAAGATGGAAGGAATAAATGCCAAAAGCTTAAATTTCAGTTTCTTTGACCAAGAAATGAGAAGTCTGCTTCATTCTGATCAAATTCGATCTTTTTCAATGAGGAAGGCAAAACCCAAGAGCAGAATCCCAATTAGAGAGGGAATTAAAGAGAGGATAATTTTATCATGCTGATGTACTTTATCAATGCCACTGCATATGAGAGTAAAGAAGCTGCTCAGGACTAGCAGATGTTAGAAAGAGCTCCACTAAGCTAAATATTGTCAATAGTCCCCAGGTTACAGAGGTAGTGGCCAGGATAAATTCATTTTATGACATGCTTAAATTTCTACAGTGTCTCAAGCCTAAATCATAATATCAGATTATGCTCCTGCTAAAAAAAGTTTAAGACAGAGGTTGGTTTTCAGAGTTTTTCTATTTTGATACAACAAAAAAAATTATCTATAACAGTTCAGATTTTGGAAAAAAATAAAATGTGGGATTGATTTGACCATTCAGTTTAACAACCAAAGATCTTATGCATCTGCAGTAACCTTCCAAGTGACCCATAGTTAAACTAGTTTCAAAATTACATTAAAACAATTAAAGAAACACAGTGTTTTGATAACTGCTGAATTATTCTCTCATTGCTCTTGTTGTTTATCTAATGATTAGTTACAGAACTAAATCAAGATCATAGCCTTCAGTGCCAGATGTTTTATATGTGTAAAGGTTGTATGGACTGCTCTATCATCCAGCATTAAATTTGAAACTGTAATTTGGCTAAACATCAAACATTTTTAGGAAGAAGATCTACAGACCCAGTGCTTAAAGAAACCAAAATCTGATTTTGTAACCCCATCTTAGCATGTCAGCTATAGCTAAGATCTTGTATAAATAAGATCATATCTAACATGTTCTCCATCTGTGTGAAACATCTACAGCTCCTTTCTGTATCCTTAATATCTTTTCTGACTTTCCATCATGTTTATCAGAAGATCTGGCTGTCAATTATTCTTTGCTCCTGGATATTTTTTACTTGAGAAATCTCTTAAGGGAAATGGTGGCATTATGTCATGTACAGTGTCCTGGCTGGTCCTGAAGATATTGTGCTCATTGTGCAGACATTGCAGAGTTAGTCTATCAAATGCTCAATTCAACATGGCTCAAATTGCATGGTAACTTTAGTGAGTTCGAAACTGATTAAATTGCTATCTTCTTGGAAACCAGAAATGTAAGAAGATAGGCAGGAGCCTTTAATGGTTTGTTTGTTGTTCTTCTTCTTTTTTTTTTTTCTGAGACTAGCACTTAAGGAAAGATAGTATATTGGGGTCTTTTCATATTAGCCAGATGTACTCAGCCCTTTTTTAAGCAATTTTATTTCTACTGATGACTTGGATATCTAAACCTGCAAGTTATGAGAAGATTTATTTTCTGAAAGTACCTCAACCCCCCTATTATCTCTGCAAGCATATGTTGAAGTCTTTCAAGAATCTTCTTGTTCCTGAGTGTCAACTCAGAATCGAGAATGGATTTAAACTCTCTGGGCAAAAGATTATTTTCATTATTTGCAGCATAAAAGGGAACTGAGAAATTTAAGAAATTTTGGTGAATGTATCAGAAATAATGGTTCTGGTATTGACACAGAAAGATTTAATGATTGTCAAGAATACTGTCCCTTAAAAGGGAAGAAAATCCCAAACCAAAATAACCCAACCAAACAAAACCAAACCACTAGCAAACATCCCAAATCCAACAAATTTGTTTTCCAGACTGTCAATGGAATTTAAAACATCAGATGAGTTTGAAAATCTCTTTGTATTTACAGCTATTCTACTCATAAATGTCTTTTCCATATAGTTTTATAGAATCCTATTGATGAGACTCTTTACTGAAAAGCTAAAACCCCTTAGAGTTATTGAACATGAAAAGCTATCTTAAGGACAGTATTATTTAAAAAAAAAAAGTCTCTCAGAGCTTAAGATTCAAAAATATATTTATATACACTTATCTAAAACTAGCATCTTTTGTAATATGTAGTCTAACTTCTCAGTGCTGAATCTTGAACTACATGTACTTAGGCAAAATATTTCTATTTTTCTGAAGACTGCTGTGATCATGGTGAGATACCAATCAACTAATGAAGTCAATGAAGACATGCAAATGAATTGTGATTTAGCTCCTGGTATCTGTATCTGGTGTGTCTCATCCTATTACCATTTCCTTGACTTATAGCATTAATATGATCTGACAACTCTTAATATCAGCTGAAATGACACAATGGAATATGACAACAATGTAAAAGAATACACTGCTTACAGACTGTTTTTCACTCTTCATTTCCGACGGGCTCTATGTAAGCTAAAATAAACCAAAGTGATGAGATGCCAGTTTATCACAACTGTTGTGAATGCCTAGGAACAATACTGTCTACCATTTTACTGATCTGTTCTCATGCAGGTGAGATTAAATGCATTTTAAGTAGAGTTATGTAACCTAATTTATGTATTAGGTTATGTATAGCTCCTGTGTAGCCTGAGCACATTAAATTCATTAGAAGCTTAACTTGGAAGGATTTTCTTGATCTTGAGTGTATGGGCAGATTTTGCATGGCTGAGACGCTTCATTTATTCAAAGATTCTCAATCAACAAATTTCATTGCTCTTAAGCTTTTGACTGTCAGGTACTGAGTTGCTGTATACCAGCAACTCTATGAAAAATCTCCATTCTATTATTTTGTCACTTAATGGGGTTACACAGGAGGATTGGTCTCTGTCCCACAGCTACAATATACTACCACATCACCTTTTGGACTTTTTTTGTTGCCCCGGTGAAAACTGGTTAGCAAAAAAATTAAAGTTATCATGTGCATTAATGAGGGCTGATTAATGTATATACATGCTTCTGTGTCCATTCCACTTGCTCTCTGAGGGGTTTTGACAGAGCAGGTTTTCTTTCTCAAGGGAACAAGGTAGACCTCACTGAGAGCAGAAGCACCTTTAGATCTGAGTTTATTCTATTGAACTGTCTTGGAGCAAAAGCAGACAGACGTGCACAGCCTTGCAATGAAACATGGGTTTAAATAACAAACAGCGTTGAAAAACTGCTTGATCTTAATTCACATAAAGTTGTATCAAATTATCTACCACACATTACAATTCTTTGCCATGAGCTTGGAAGGATAACTGGCTCTCCTCAGGACTAATGTATGCATTGGAACAAACCTCTGGTTTTTTCACATTATAAAATCTTTGTTTCGTCTTGGAAGCACAAGAGTTTGACCTCTCCAGTAAATAGGATTAAAGTTCTTAGAACCTTGCAGGCATTTGCTAGTTATTACTCACAGCATTTTACTAGGAAGATAAGAAATTTCTGCTGCTTTATTTTATATCCCGGTAAAAAGTAGGAGGACAGAAAAGCTGAGGTATTTACCAAGGCTGTTGTCTGTATCTCACCTAACCCCAAGGACTCTGGACAGCAGGAGCTGAAGTTATGTGATTACATTGTATTTGAAGTAAATACAGGAAAACATTATCTTTAAAAGACCAAAAGCAGTGAAGCACTTTTTCTTCTTAAATACGAATGGTTGTATTAATGTTTTTCATATTTATTCCATTGTATTGTTTCTAAATGGGAGTATATTTTATAAATGTAAAGAAAATCTGAAGTTTAACCTTGGAGAATAAACACCATAAATGTTTACAGTCAGCAGTGCTCTGAGCAGTGCTTAAGCATCCAGATACAAGAAGCAGTGTTAATATTTCTCTGCCATTGCACATCAGCTGAAATCTCTCCTGTATTTTTCTACTAGGAAATTTTCAGATTTTTTTTTCCTGAAAGGTTACTTCAGTTTCTGTAATTATTCATAAAAACCCACATTTCCACTCTGATGTTGGGCTAACATACCCCTCACTGCTGCCTGCTAACACTGGTTCTTGATTCTGATCTGATTCCCTTCCTCACTGAGATTCTTCCTTCTTGTTATTTGCTAGAACTTGAATATGGCATCAAACAACTGATGAGAAACATGAGATTCTGGAGGGAATATGACAGCTAATGTCCTGGTTTTTGCTGGGATAGAGTTAATTTTCTTCTAAAGTAGCTGATATTGTGTGGTAGGGTTTGGGCTTAGTATGAAAACAGTGTTGCTAACACACTGATGTTTCAGTCTTTGCTAAGTTGTGCTAACCCTAAATGCAGCTTCCCATGCACAGGTGCACAAGAGGCTGTGAGGGAGCATGACCAGGACAGCTGACCCAAAGTGGCCAAAGGGATATTCCACACCATAGAACATCACATCAGTATATAAACTGAGAGGAGTTGGTCAATTGCTGCTGGGGATGAACTGGGCATTTGTCAGTGGGTGAGCAGTGGTATTATGCATCCCTTGTCTGTCTGGGGTTTTAGTCCTCTCTTTCATTTTTTCCCTGTTTTTTGTTTTTATTATTATTATAATCATCATCATTATTATTTTTCTGTTTCAATAATACATCGCTATCATTAGTATTCTTTTTAAATTTCAATTTTAAATTTCTTATCTGAAATCACTGATTTTACCTGTTTCTCCAATTCTTCTCATCCCCCTGGAGGTGGAATAGAGACAGTGGCTGCATGGTACACAGTTGCCATCTGGAGTTAAAACATGACATTAAATGAGAACTAATGCAGAAACTTCTTTTCTCTTGTGATATGGAACAGCTTTTTCTCCCTGTCAGATGCTTCACATCTGTCATAGACTATTTGATACCCCTGCATCCATCACATACTCTGTCTTAGATCAAATGCCATGCAGTTCACATCATTTCAATTCATCACAAAGCCAAATATGTGTCTACACGGGGACCAGGAAATACAAGCTAACAAATCCAACTAAATATAGTGAAGTCTTTGACACTTCTGTTGGTCTGTGCTCCAGGAGCAAACAGGGGTTTCACAAGTTTCTTGGTGTGGAAACCTTTCAAAGGAAATTTAACCCAGCTACAGAAAAATCCAAGTACCTCTGGTCATGTGAAGATGCTTTCACCTTTTCATTCACTTATTCTTTCCTTATAGTTTGATTATAGCTCAGGTAGCTCTGGGAGAAACACTAAGTTTCCTCTTAAGTTTTTCTGGAATTCCATACTGAGGGGATTCCCTGGAATGTCTGAATCTGCATTTTGGATAGGCAAGACAGGTTTACACCATGACCACTTTTTAACCCTTATATGGGTATTCTATACTGTTATTATTTTTATTTGAATTCAATAGTCATTGGCAGGAGATCATACGCAAATAGCATCGATTGCCAGGTGAGATTAGGAAAATTCTATTCTAAAGTTCAAGAATTATGAAGTAAAGGGTCAGATTTTTGAAATGAGCTGAGGTGTAGCAAGTGCTCCATAATCTTAGCATGAAATGGGGCTCCCATTTTCATCTCTCCAACAACGAGAATGGAGTATTTATGGACCTTTGACCTTGAGGGGATTTTGAGGAGTTCATTGGAAGAACTACATGCCACAAAGCCAGATATGATTTATTAATAAACAAGGGGAAAGGAAGGAGATGGCACAATGAGCAAGGAGGGCATTTACATTCAAACAACTTAATTTTTTATGTACTGTATAAATTCCTCTGTTTCTAAACCTCAGTGTTCTACTGCATTTTTCAAAGAAAACAAAAAAATTATATTTAGAGTGCTGAAGTCTTTGTGGTCCTTTCTGAATGCCGATTTTAAGGAAAACATATAGTAGTTCTTCCTCAGAACTCTGTGTGACTTAAGGTCTTGCCAGTGTTCTTTAACACGCCTTTGTCTGAGGCATGAAAATCTGCACATATATAGGGAATGTGGGCCTGGAGATGCAGCAGCTAGATTCAGTCTATTTCATCTGATGGGCTTTAAATCAGCATCAACTATTAAAAAAAAAAAAAAAAAAAAGGCAGCACAAAACTGTCAGAACTCAGCAATTATTTGATATTTTCAAGTGATCTGAAAAATGTGAAGTATGTAAATATCAGTGTTATTACCAAAGCCTCATGTTTATATCTCATTGTTTGTACAACCAAATGCTCATAGGCTTTTGAAATTGCCACTCCTGTGCAAGGTCAGTCTATCATCACATCATCTAATTTTATCCATATGAAAGTCAGTCATCGAAGGTAATTATCTACAGCCAACACAGAGAATATAGCACCTCTACAGGCAATCCATCCTAAATATCTCAGATATCTAGTCTTGAAAGGAATTAATTGCTCAGTACTGATGCCAGTATCTCTTCACTATAATCACAGGGAATTTAAGCAATTTGGTTATTTAAACGACTCAAATTTTTTATAATCAAAGTTGAGCAAAATAAATGGCCTTTAAGGCAATTTGTCTACCAGGGAGAGTTTTGGGAATCCACTTGAACTATGTGAGGTCTAGTGATTAGCAAAATCCTTAGCACTCTCTGTGGAATTTTCCCTGTTGAAAACCCTGTCCATTTGGGCCATTGAGGGTATAAGTTTTAGAGGGAGCTTTGTTGAAGATAGCCCTCAGAATCTACAAGGGAGGGATGGATTCATGCATGAATACATGGATGCTAAAGGCTGTTATAAAATGAAACAGCTAATTGAGTCTGGAGCCTTTGAGGGTTTGATGGTAATAAGCAACACCCAGGAATAGCGCAGTAATTTGAACATGACAAATTCTGGAGGTTTCTTTGATGTGTGATAGAAAGTAATTTGAATCAGCATGAGAGTCTGAATCAAACAACATAAGCCCTACCATAACCTGCTGGGGCTGGCATTCTTCTGGCTCGATAAAAGGTTTCTCAAGGCATTAAGTAAAGGCCATAGGGGGTGGGAACATAAACACAAACAGAAGCCACCAAAATGTTAACTCCAGTTTTCCCTTCCATCCCATCTCTCTTCCTTTTCCCCAGAATGAATTTGTCATGAGCTGGTTAACATAATAATGTGTGCTTTAAAAAAAAATATATATATATTTGTATATATACTGGACATCTAACAAAGTTTCTAGGGTGGAGGTCTTGTTAAGATAATTTTTCACTGACTTGTAACAAGCTTGGACACAAATATTTTACAAATGGGGCAATCTCCTATTTAAACACCATGGTTTTGGTCACATCAGTTTAACTCAGGTTCAGCATTCTCTGACAAAGCAAAGTTTGCAGCTCATCCCTGGCATGTTGGAGCTGAGGTGGCAGGATGTTCATCCATCGCCTTGCACAAACCTGGCTTGTTCATCGAGATCAACGTGTGCCATTGCCCAGAGGCATCTTTTGGGGTGGTTTTTCTTCCCAGAAGCACAGCTTTTGTCACATAAAATGTTGAGTCGAATCAGCTGCAGCTGCCACTCCACGCACTAAGATGACAGCTCAAGTGGAAAGCTTTAGCTGCTGAATGCTGCATCAGAACAGCTCAGCTTTAAAGCCTTGAGATTATTTAGAGCCACTGTGTTTAGAACCTTTAGGGGAAGAATACCAGACAAGTTAGATCACTATGAAAAATGATCACTAGGGACCACAATACATAATAAGGTATATAAATAAGTGTCACACAAAAGTGCTGTAGAAAAATGAAAAACAAAGTTTGCAACATTCTTCCATATAATGGCTTTATGGAAACATTACAACATTACACAAAGCTCAGAGTACAATACAAACCCCTGCAGACACTGAAATGTGGTAAGCTGTAGGGTACAGAAACCCACAGAGAAGCAAAAGCAAAGGTTTAATGGTATTTTAAATGTTATGACTACACAGAAGGAGA
Organism: Agelaius tricolor; assembly: GCF_023055355.1. Taxonomy (NCBI): domain Eukaryota; kingdom Metazoa; phylum Chordata; class Aves; order Passeriformes; family Icteridae; genus Agelaius; species Agelaius tricolor. The sequence continues at coordinate 17,543,041 of NW_027269269.1, forward strand.
AATCAGCGATCTAATCCTTTTCAGAATTCTTTGTGCATGGCAGAATAGGCGGGAACTCTGATGCTGTCCTCTAAATCCAGCTGTGACCAAACAAGCACTGGTAAGGGCAGCAGTTAAGGGACAGAGTGTGCAAAGACAGGGCTTAGGATATCATCGAGGTCTGTGCAGCTGTTTCAGTGCTCTTCTTATTGCAGTGCACCACTGGCATGTGCATACATTTCCCTTTTGAGAGACCCCACCCTCATGCAACAAATAAATTATGCTCTCAAAGGAAGAAAGACTAAAAGGCTTCAATGTCAGACTCCATGAATTTGCCTTGAACTAAAATTCACTTCCCTGGGAGGTCCCTGGAAACCTAAAGGAAAGGGATTTGGCTTTTAAAGTAGGGTGCTGCTAGGTTAAAAGAAGTCACCACAAGATTTAAAAGTATTGTAAAATAGCTCAAGCTTCTGTGGAGTTTCATCATCTGGAATTCGAACAGCACTAATATAAGAAAAATAATTTAACAATGGATATTAGCCTCTGCTGGGCAGAACTGCCTACTTTGTCCTGTAACCCTTGTGTTTTTCTCTATGAATCAGATGCGGAAAAAAGGAGAGGGTTCATCACATGAAATTGTCATGGACATACATTTAATGTGCTAAAATTTCCTTTCAACATAGCTATCCTTTTACAACTGAGAGATAACCAAAAATGTTCTTGTTTTAGTTCACATTGCCTCCTGATTATTCTTTTTTGCATATCTTGTCAAATTTAGTCTTGAGCACACATATCTCAAGCTTGAAAAAGGAAAATGCAGATTAATGAAAATTATTAAGCAAACTAGAAAAGGAAAACAAAACAAGGAAATCAAAACACATCTTTTAAAAATATTTATTTTATTGCCTTGAAACAAACCTTTGTCTGTCATAAGTCCTCTTATTAGCCAGCTGTTTTGTTAACTGAAATATTGATCAAACCTGTCACACTTTCTTTGTCTGTCAGGAACAAGAGAAGGTGGTGACCCTTTCAGGAAATTGTAGTGACAGGTCTGTAATTTGATAATCACTTGTTCAGAAAAGATTTCACTTTGCTCCCTGATGTAAATTCAAGCTACTTAATTTCCTTTGATTTTTTTTTTTAAGTTTCAAGATTTGTCTTCTGAAAACTTCAGTTAGATGAAGAAATACAATATGGTTATTGTTTTTTCGGAATACACTAGATAGATTTTTTTCTCTCTTTAGCTGAGGTGACTGTGCTTACTGATGAGAAGCTATTTATCTTTTTTCTCCAATTTCTCATTATATGAGAAGAATGCCTATAGAAGAATCCTGCCATATTGCTTTTTTTCAGACTGGAACTATAACCTGCAGCCATTTCCAACTGGATTTTTACTGTTGATGTCAAAGGGTCACAGGATCATATAACAGTTTGGGTTGGATGAGACATTAAAGGTCATCTAGTTCAAACTTCTCTGCCATTGCCATGGACAATTTCTACTAGACCAGGTTACTCAAAGCGTCATTTAACCTGGCCTTGAACACTTCCAGAGATGGGGCATTCACACCCTATCTGGCCAATCTGTTCCTATGCCTCAGCAGCCTCACAGTGAAGAATTTTAACCCAATATCTCTTTTAAATCTGCCCTTTGTCAGTTTGAATCCAGTCCCCCTTGTCCTATGGCTACATGTTCTTGTAAATATTCTCCCTGTCACAACAGGCTGTTTTGTGGAATTGGCTATTTCCCATCTTGAAGTGACTGAGAAACTGAAAAAGCACCTCTCATGGGTTTTTTAGATACCCATGAGGCCCAGATTCAGGTTCCTGTTTCTCAAGGACTTTAAGATAACCCAATCACCTGCTTGTTCATCTTCCTTACCAGCACTTGAAATAGAACAGTGCATCCTGCAGAGTAGAAAAGCCTCTCTCTCAAATTTTTGAGTAGTCAAATAACTAAGTTAGGCAATCCTTCTGTAATTATTTTGTACCATTAAATGTTCTATCCATCAGAATTTAATTGTTGTAATTAACAAAAGAATTATTCTTCCTCTTCTCTCTATGTCACTGAAATGATCTTGTGCATGCCATTACTTGGCATCATTCACTGACTTGAAGATTGTGTGCCTTCATTTGATGAACAAGGCTGTCACCTTCCCTGGATTTTTCTTTCTTTTTGATATGATCAAAAGTAGTAAAATATTTTTCCCTACAGCTAAACTACAGCAATCATGCTCAGAGGTTACACACACCTGAACAGCTACTTCTGCAACAAATTTCATTTTCCCCTTAGATGAGCTACATTGAAACCAATTGGCTAAAAAGAAATTTGATGTTGGGGCACGTTATTAAATATAGCCCCAAACTGAAGGGGATTTTTAGTTTGCCATTATACTGTTGAGTGCCTGATCGTGAGTAATGTATGCATTCTCTTCAAGGGAAATACCCAAAATGGTGTCACAGAAAATTTTACCCAAATCCTGCCACATCTTGCAGGGTGGAGGTTCAGTTTTTTACAATCCTATATCAATCTTGAGATGCTGTTGCTTTTCACTTACTTAGGTTGTTTAAACTTGGAGTTTACACCTGATCACTAATGAGTTGATTCTGTCCTCAGATGGATTATCTGAGACCTATATGACTGTATTCTAGCCTTCAGAGATCAAGAACAAGGCCTCCTAAAATAAGGTGAAATTTGAAATCCATTTTACTTGATTTCATACAACAAAAAATTAGATTTTTAAGCCAAGATGAGGTTCCTTCTATATGTATTTAGCAGAGGGAAGCTATTTCCAACCTGAATACTCACGATAATGAACATGACCAGACCTTTTGAGGATGTCTCTGTTTTCCTACTAACCATAGGCAGAACCTGAATCAGAGTCAAACACAGAGTCACACGTGATATCCTGACTTGGAAGGGGCCTATCGGGATCATCATCAAGTCCAACACCCAGCCCTGCACAGGCACTATCCCCAAAGATCACAGTGGCTTGTGCCCAAGAACATTGTCCAAACACTCCGTCAGGATTGGTGCTGTGACCTCTTCCCTGGGGAGCCTATTCCAGATCCCAACCACTCTCTGGGTGGAGAACCTTTTTTAAATATCCAGCCTAAACCTCTCCTGAAACAACTTTAGGCCATTCTCTCAGGTCCTGACACTGGTCATCACAGAGAAGAGATCAGTGCCTGCCCCTCCTCTTCCCCTCATGAGTTTTCAGACTGCAAGGGTCTCTCAGTCTTCTGAATCACACCTAGCTTTAGAAACCTTGATGAGGTAAGCTCCAAACTTACTGACAAATTTTTCCTTATCCAATTCAAGAGACATCAAAATAACATTTTTCACATCTACAAAGTATCTGTAATTCCATGGCAACCTCTTCTGCCAGAATTTTGGATTGACATCTCATCTGTCTGTCTGATGTATACCCTCTTGCAGTTTTGTTATTGCCTCTGTAGCATCCTCAGAAGCTGTTTAAAACTCCCTTCATTCACACTGAAGCAAAGCAGGTGTAATTCAGTGAACAAAAAATAACTGTGCAGCAGCAGAATTAGGTCTTTTTTAAAACAAACAACTATGACAGGAGTATCAGGCATGTCATGTATACATCCTCTTAAAGACAGGGATGAAAAGGCTAAGGAGAAAAGAAAAAAGCAGAAAAAGTGTGTCACTTAGGAAGGAGTTGGCCAAGAATTTTATCTGCATGTTTCAGTAACTGTTGCTTTTTTCATTTCATTTTTCAGTTAGGCAAAATAGCGCTTTGGTTTTACCATTTTTTGAACTTACTACATAATAGAAGTATTTCTTCTAAGAAGTTAAGGGTTTGACAGAAACCTCCAAAAATATAGAGTATCACTGCTTACCGCTAGATGTGGCAAGGCTTACTGAAGTTGATATTTTTTAAGGTGCAATGTGATGAAATGTGGTGATATCCTGACTCATCTGTTGTAGCTATTAGACTGCTCATATTAGTATTGTGTTCACTCTTTCCCGGTGTCAGTGGAATATTTTCCTCCTCCTTTACTTTAGATAAGCATCACTTGGCTACACTTTTTGTGTAGTTTTATTCCTGGGTGTAGCCCTAACAATAGACACCCCTCCCATTGCTGCTACTTCAGCTCTTTAATATTTTTGAGTAAAAGTCCATTTCCTCCTGAGTACTTATGTCTCAACACTGTTGTTCTGAGGAGTTTTATCAACCATAGGTGGTGCTGTGCTGTAATTCTTTGATTATGTTTTTGGTTTTTTGTTTTTTTTAAGTGGCTAAAAGAGGCATAAAGGCCACCAAGAAAGAATCTGTGGTTATAGTTTTCAGAAAAAAATAATAAAATAAAATGGAAATGTATGGGATTAGTTCAAAACAAACTCAGTGGGTGTTCTGGTGTACTTCTGAATTCTCAACTTCTTTTACTCTCTATCTTTCTATTTATATATTTTTAAGCTTCTGTGTATTTTTTTTCCACCACCTCTGGCTATACTTTTAATTCTGGTACTTACTGGGTAGCCTATTTGGAAGATATCTCACAGCTTGACACCTTAATTTACTTTGTTTATCTGCAGAAAAGCATCATCATAGAAGCTTCTGTTCATATTTAACTTTATCAGTGTTTATCTTTTTGTTGATCTGTACTTATCATCCTTCCATCAGTATATGCTTCTGAAGTTCAACTGGAGACAGACTTGAAATCATGAAATGGAGTATTGAGCCAAAATCTGGTCTGAATTTCTCCAGCTAGGAGGCCAGGGTGATTTACCAAGCAAAAAGTGCAGACATTTACCTGAGTCCTTTGAAACCACTACTTTTCTGTATGATGATGACCTAGAAATGTCCTGGGAAAGCCATTTCTGGCAGGCTTTCTGTTTTTGTTTAGCTGAAATGGTCTGGAAGCACCCTGTCATAAGGTACCACTCTGAAAATTAGTGCAATAACTACAAGTAAGAATTTTAATTTTTTTTTTGTTCTCCCCCCCCCCCCCCCCCCACCACCACTGCACATTCTCTTTAGATTTGATTTTTGACCCAAGATTAATTCATTTATTTTGCCTTAAAACCAATGCCTCCTTTCCCATGTGTTGCAGGGAAAGAAAACCTTGCTCAATTCATGTGGTTAAAATCAAATCATTATGAAGGAGGTATGTCAATTCATTAATGACACATCATTATCTCACAATCAGTGAGCTATACAGTCAGGATCAATTCAGCTATAACACAAGCAAACCACAACATCTGACACTTGCAAAATGCTAACCAACACCTGTGCTTTTTGAGACATCCTCCCATAACTATTCCCCAAAAGTTTTAATCACACCCACATGCATGGGTTATGCAGATAGAGTTATAGAATCACAGAATGATAGAATTGCTTAGGCTGAAACATTTAAGATTAACAAATTAAACCATTAACCAAGCACTGCCAAGTCTGCCCTTTAACCTTGTCCCTAAGCACCGCATCTACCTGTCTTTTAAACCCCTGCATGGATGGTGACTCAACCAACTTACTTGGGTTGAGTTCACAAAATTTCTCCCAGGACACTGTAGTCAGAAGAACACAGCCCTCTCCTCAGAGCTGTTTTCCCCATTTTCACAACATCCCTGTTGGAGATATGCCGGCCGTACCACTGTGGGTACCCACATCAGTACCTGCAGTCCCTTAATTCCTACCTGTGTGCACTGAGACATGCACACACTGGCTGTGGGTCTCTCCTTGCTGTCCCTGCACTGCTAGGTAGGAAAAAAACTGATGCCCTTATCTTTCAATTTTTTTGTTGTGTTGTAGGCCACATTCTTGCAAACAACTGTGCACAATAGTTGACTCCCACCACTGCATGTTGCAGCACGGGACATGTCCTTGGGAATCCTGCTACATGCTTGGCCAGGCTGTTTTGTGGTGGTGAGCTCCACATGATCACTACTGATCAGTTATTTACTTTTCCATCTTTTGTTCGGTATAATCAAAGAAAATACACAGCTCTTTGTTAAAAATTCCCTGAAACTCCCTCTAGAATCACCCTGCAAGACCTCAGTTTACAGAGAATGTCTTGGTTTAATAAAAAAGGGAAAAAATCGTCCAAAAAAACATTTATTTTAAAACAGAGAATATCTTAATTCCTTTTTTCCTTTGCTTCCTGCTTGGCTATGCATCTTCATTCATTTTCATCTTGTAAACACAAGAAAAGGTCCTAGCAATTTTTTTAACGGAAGAGCTTAATAAACACCAGCTGGACTCCAGAGAAGCTCTATTTTGATTTTAAAAAATATTCATTTTGGACATCCCTGCAAATGTCATGGACCACCATAATATTCATGTTCTTCCTGCTTAAAAGAAAATGCACTGATCTGAAAAGCAAAAACTTTTTGATTGGCACTCAAGTGAGTAGAGCCTATACTGTACTTCTGTTGTCTTTGTTGTGGGCTGCCATCATTATATATGAGTGTTTAGCAGCTAATTGATGGGCAAAGTTGTATTCCAGATAAGATAACTTTTATGTGGAGATAATAGTCACAAATCCCATTCTGTTTATTATGGAAGATTTTAATCAAGCCAGGAAACTTCTTGATTCAGTCAGTCATGAAGTAGCTCAATCCAGTGCTGATGTTTCCTGGAAGTGCAGTCAACCTGTTCATCTCCAGTGAAAGGGGTTTTTTTTCTCCTGGCTGCTGTATGACTTATGCTGAAATAGTTAGAAAATATTCTAGTAGTTGCTGAGGCACCCAGAAAGGAAATCTCTAAGGTATTTGAAACCTTATATATGAATTGCTTTGAAGAGCAGAGTTCACCAACAGCCAGGGGAGCAACAGATAAGTTTATGGCTCATCTTGATACATGGGGGAGGTCAGTACCTAGCTGAGACTGTACATTATTTTCTTCCATTCAGCAATATATGCAATGAAAAACAGCAGTGCAACATAGAGGTGAAAAATGCACATGTCACCATAACTGCAGTCTTCTGTGGAAAAGTGAGGAAAAGATTCTTAGGTGCTGGAAGAGCAAGAAAATAGGATGAATAATATGATGCTTATAGGAAAGTATGTGTTTCAATGGTAAAAAAGTGTTGGTCGTACAGAAAAAGTCTTCAAAGGCATGACCTGAAAATATGAACTTGAGCAGGAGCATGTGCAAAGTCTGATGTACAAGAGGTCTATTTGGAATGTCTAGAAAATGAGAAACTTCTATTAAAGTGAGATCAGTTTGTAAATCCACTTTATATATACACTGGATGGGAAAATATCAGGGAAGAACTAGAACCACAAGTTAAATTTGTCTTAAACTGGACATAACTGTGGCTGAATTAGCAACTATGTAAAAAAAAAAAAACAAAAAAACCACAAAACAAATACTAGAAAAAAATCTAGACCTGGAAGAGTAAGGGAGAAATTTCTTCAGAACCAATTTCAAAAGGTAGTTTATGTTCTGAAAAAAGGTTCTGTGAGTTAGGGTGTACAAAGAACTGGAGTGACCAAAGAGATTTCTCTCTGTAATGCATCCCTAAACCTTTCTTCCAAATTTACACTGAATGGAAGCCAAACCATCGATATGCTCATCTGCCAATCTCTTGCTAGCAATGTTTCTGAAGGAAGACAGCATGGGGGAGAGATTCATATGGGTCCCTTGTTTGTGACAGCCTTCAGAAGAACATTTTCTTTCCTTGTATTCTTTGGCATCTGCTGGGATCATAAACATATGAATTATCACAGACTCACAGCTTAGACACTGTCTTGCTGTCCATCTTTTGCATTTCCAGGCACTACATATCAAGCAAAGACATGTAAACATAAGCAGTGGGGTGGAGAAAAATATAAGGGAAGGACCTAGGGATCTGAAGTCCCTCCTTTTATCCTAGTTTTCTGACAATTTTAGGGCCTACTAAGATGTGCAGATTATTAGAAACTCACAAACCCAAGTCTTCCAATTTTTTTCACATTCAGTTTTGTAGTGCACTTTTGTCTGTTGAGCTGGGGTTTACTTTCCTCACTTTCAAATGCCTTTTTCAGCACTTAACTTAAACTACTCCCCTTTTCCTCTCTGTCCTGATGCTAAGCTGATGTTCTGAAATTTATGTGCAATTGCCAGCCAATTACCTTTACTTGTTATAAACCTTTTTCCCCACCTACTTTCCTTTGTTTCTACTTATTCTTGACTGAGACAGAGGTCATGTTTTTTTCATCATATCTGAAGAGAACCTCACAAAGATATAACACTAGATAAATAGTCATTATTGAGGATGAAAAGGTGAAGTTAAGTCATCCAAAATAATTCTACATTTTAGAACAAACTGGGGTCATCTCAGCTTTCTCAGACACGTAGAAAAACTTATCCATTATGGATCTTTGTGGAGAAAAGAAGAAAAAGAGGCACCAGGTCTGCTTCTTTCAAACACAAATTTCCAGATTTTACTTTTTGCTATGTTCACTACCTCCCTTCCTTGGCCATACATTGCATATTTACATGCCTAGGTGGTTGTTTGTCTAATAGAAAATCACAGCAGATCTAGGAACCTTTTTCTGCCACGTTTATATGATAAATATTTGCATATGTATTAAAAATCAAATCTCTAAATCACACAAAAAATGTGAAAATAATTTTTGATCTGTTTAAGCAGTCAGTCAACATATTGCTAATAACATTGAACAGCATCTCTAAACTTCTAATAAATTCAGCTTATGGAAAAGAAAATGCACTAAGAGATTGTTTTCCTTACAGATGAATTCCATATAGAACAAAGAAATACACAGTGAATAAAATACTTTCTTTAGGGGCTGAAGAATTCTTCTACTGATCTAGAAAATTTACTAAAGTGATCCAAGTTATACAAAGATGGGACTTGGGTTTTGGGTTTGGGGTTTTTTAGCATCTTACATTTTCAGTGTTTCTCTGATTTTTTATTATTGAAGACTAATTTTATTTAACTTTTGTTTTGGGTTTTTTAAGTTATGTATACTTGTACCAGCATCTCTCAAATATTCAGCAAACAACTGCTTTCAGTCATGAGCCATCACAGTTATATTGACTGTCTAGCAAACTCTATACCCTTTCCATTAGGAACTATAAAATGCTTTTTTTTTTTCCCTTCTATATACAGGACATGAATAATTTCTGAAAAATGCTTCCAGTTCCACAGCGTTTCAACTTTTAAAAACCCTTATTAGGAAAAATATTTTAATCTTGAGGTCTTCCCCCAAGCACGCCTAATATTAACATTGCTGCATCAGTTTACAGACACTATGGCAACAAGACCTAAATTTTTCTGTGATGATCTATTCCAGCAGAATCAGATATAGATTTCAAAATAATCTTATTCTTACTTTTTCCATTTCACATTATATACCTTGTAAAGAATTGAGTAGAATACAATTTTTGTATTTATCAACAACAGCATCTAGTTTTGAGCAGTTATTAAGATATAGAATTTTCTCAAACATGTCATCTGCCACTCTGTAATAAAACTATGGCAGTCTCTTGGCTGACATCTTAGAAGATATGCACAATTAAATTCAATAGAAACATCACAGGTTTCTAGTTCCTAATTTTAGGGTAAATTTAAGGATAAATTTTTTACCTTAAATTAAATTTAAAGTAAAAATAAGCTATTAGTTTTACTTCAAAAAGGGCCACTCAGAGAGGCTGAAAAATCACTTCATTTTTTTTTCCTTTTTTTTTCCCCTTTTTTTTTTAATTAATTATAGATCAGAAAGAAATGCAGGGTGAGAAAAGGCACAGAGCATAAATATGGTTATATTAAGTTCACTTAAAATTCTCTGACAGGAATCGTCTGCCATTCCTCAGTTCTTCTTAAAGGACATCTTAAAGTGCAAACCAAATCACTCATACAAAATGTTTCTAGACCCTGATCTCTCCCCAGCCACAGAGTTGCTGAACTGTCACAGGTGCGCAGCAAACCAAGCCAGTATTTCAGACCCTTGAAGCTCACTGGTCTCTCTATAGAACAGAGTTTGTGAAATGTTCAATTTAATAACAATGACCCATCATGTGCCACTATGGCATCCGATAACCCAGGAAAATGCAAATCCGTGTGTCCCACATAGAGGGGAGAAGTGAGTATGAAAGGTAGGGCTACTGAGAAATGTAACATAATTTAATACGCTTTAAAAGACAAAACTCCTTGTAACATTACTTAGGCAGCAATTTTGATTCAAGTAATGTCAGTAACATTATTTAAAATCCTTTTAGATAAGAACACCCACCCCCGCACTCATCTCTTCATCAACTGACACCTGTCAAGAAGAAACTGTGGGGGGAAGGACTGCTCTTTAAAAGGAATTTGAATAATGTTAATACATTGCTCAAAAATATTTGGCAGACACTTTTCTTCCTAGCAGCTCTCTCTTTGACCTACATGTGCTTATGCAATACCCTTGAAGAAGAACAAGGAAAATATCTAAAACTTCAGACAGAGTTTAAAATTTCTTTTCTTTTAAGAGAAGGAGAACTAGTGGTAGTCTTAAATTACTTGAGTTTTCCTGAAAAAATAAAGCTGTATGAATGATACAGTATGTTAGAGACTGTGAAAATACTGCATTTAGAATCATAGAATGATAGAATTGATTAGATTGGAGAAGATTTTTAAGATCATTGAGGACAAGCATTAATCCAGTACTGCCAAGTCCATGACTAAACCATAATGACATCCATGCCATATATTCATGTATTTTAAATCTTTGGGTATATTCAGGCATTTTAGATCAATGGGAACATACAGGCAGATGTTACATGACCTTCTAGACACTGTCCTGACACGCTACCTGTGTTGCATAAGTTACAGTACAAGCCCTCTGTTGGTCTCCATGTGTTTGGCAACAGCCATGCCACATTCAACTTCTGGCTTTGTCCACAGCAGAAGCTGCCAAGAGAGCAGAAATGTGCCAGGTGTATGGCACATTTAGAATATAGATATAGATATAAATGATATAGATATAGATATAGATATAGATATAGATATAGATGATATAGATATAGATATAGATATAGATATAGATATAGATATAGATATAGATATAGATATAGATATAGAAAAAAAGGGTTTACATTTGTACTTCTTTCCTTTCTCATTGCCCCCTTTTATGAAAATGAATGCATGAGTAGCCATTTCCTATTCCATCAATCTCTGCCAGTACACTGAAGTATCAAAATTGTTGTGACTCATGCAGTCTGGGAAAGATAAAGTGAACATATACTACTTTGACTTTATCACTGCTCTGTAATTCAATTGCCTATGGTTTTTTTCATTCTCTTTGGTTTTGACCTTCCTGATCACATAGAAATATAAGCTTACATTGTCCAAATGTAGGTGTCTGAAGTTCTTTCAGTCAGAACAGAAAAGGAAGCTGCTACTCAGTACTTCTGAGTGACCAAAATGGTTTAGTTTTATGTTCCAGTGATTACCATCCCTGGTGGTGAATTAAGACTTCTGAGACTGCATCTGTATAAGCACTTAGAATAAGGTAGTTGTCCCTGTCCCTTTGTAGTGAAAATGGACAACATTAAAGGGAAATGTTTGACAAATATTTAGATTTTGGGTCTTGACACAGAGAAATTTCATCACACAAAGATGCTGTCACTACACAAGACCTATGTAGGATTCTATTTTACTTTAGGATTCCCACAAATTCAAAGAAGAAAAGAGGGCATGTCTAGAAGGAGGTTGATCTTAAGGTCCCCTATATTCCTAAGGTTATTCAAGTCAGCAGCACTGTTTCTCTTCAGCAGTTGGAAGCAGACCCTAAAGAAATAACTGTCAATGCAAGTATCTGCTCTATAGGCATTTAAAAGTTAGGTAATATAAACTTCTCTTGTTGGACATCAGCAACTTCCTGATAGCTCTCCAAGGATACTTACACCATGGCAAAGGTGCATAACTCAAGAACAATTATACTGCCAATGAATCCATGACACTGTACGCCAAAGCAGACATGGATATGTGCATACACAGGTAGCTCAGAACACTGCAAATCTTTCCATGGTGTTTGATTATGAAAGAGGCATGGATGTTTAAACCAAGATAGATAGCACAGTAAGAAAATTGTGTTTTGTGTCACTTCTCTTAAAGACATAAAATTGATATTGTCATCATTAATAGAAGCAAAACCCAAGGAAAAAGACTGGAAACCACTGAAGTAGGACAACCTTTTTACAGTGAAATCAATTAAATACATGCTGCTCTCTTAAAATGCACCACTTCATTTTAAGCAGCTTAAGGTATGAATAAAAAGGCCATAAAATGTTAATAACTATAATAACTGTAGCTTCTACAATATTTTTTAACTGTGCGGAACTGTAATGTGACAAGGAACAATAAAAAGAACTTGCAGACATTACTTGGGTTAGGAAAGGTTGAGAGATTTTACTGAGAAAGCTCTGCTCTTTCACCTCCTTGACCTTGAATGAATAAAGGTCCAGAAAAGTGAAATGACCAGGTAGTTTTTTCAAGCCATGGCTTGGGAATTGCCATCATATTTATTTTGTTGCTGCTGTTTATATATACTGTAATGCCTAGAGCCCTCGTCATGAGCTGTTGTGCTAAGCACTGAAAAATACAGATTAAAATGACAATCTCTGTCTCTCAGAGCTTGTATGTAAAATGTAAGGCAAGAGAAAACAGCCTCATGTGAAGAGACAGGACAACAGAAGGAAACATTTTCTTTCTTGGTCAGCCTGATAAGCAATGGCCAATTTCTTGAGGGTTTTTTCTTTTTCAGCAGGCTCAGTGGTAAAGGACCTGCAAGAAAGTACAGCTTTATAGAAGATTTTGGAAGGCCTCTGTCAGGAAAAGAGTCTGTCTGGTATGGATCCCAAAAATGTCTTTTACATATCTGGGAGCAGACTGAAGGAGATAGGACACTGAGCTGTAGATCTGAGCCAATCCAGAATGAGAAAGGTCCTTTGTAGGATATATGAAAAGAACAGAGCTGAGGGAATTTGGACCCATCAGAATCAATGAAGGGCAAAAAAAAATTCAGATATGTTGCAAATGGATAGCAAGCCAAGGAGAACAGGATGTGATGCTCAAGCCAGTTTCTGAAAGCTTGAAAAATGTTCAACATTCCTTCTCTGCTCTGCTCCTTGTGAGCACACAACTAATAGGAAGTAGAGGCATCTTTAGAATTATTCATTATTGCTTCAGTCAATGTCATTGAAATACAAGGGACTCATTCTGCCTTTGAGAATCACCTCACCTATCCAACACAAGAGAGAAGCATCTGGAATGTTCACTCTGGATGGGTAGCTTCACCCAAATTTACGTGCAAGCATTCAGGGGTTGCTGAAACTGATAGGCCAGCTAAGGTGAGGAGCTGGACCCCCATGTCCCCAGGTCCAATTAGCAGCAAGTCTGGGCACGTGCTCCCTGTAGGCACATGCCTGGTCACATGAAACAGCACATTCTGGCAAATTCAGTGTTTACATGAACACAAACAGCAGCAATGTTCTCATTCTGTTCTCTAGCAAGTGGAAAGCCCACTAGTTGGAAAAAACCTTTATGTATAGATATATAATGTGGATCCATTCAGTAAGGGGACTCTGTCTGCCCAGTAGCTGACACTGGAACACCAGTTTCCCACTTTCCCCCTCTAGAGACACACACACGCACACACTGTTAACTCGGTCAACTCCCAAACACTACAGTCTCTGCAGCATTTGGCCTGTACCCCCAGTCCCTACAGCAGTCATGTCATGGAATTGTAGAATCATGGAATCATGGGATGGCTTGGGTTGGAAGGAACCTTTATCTAGTTCCAACCCCCATGTCAGGGTATCCCTTGGTTAAGGGATATGCTCCACTTGACCAAGTTGCTCAAAGGCCCATCCAACCCAGCCTTGAACACCTGCAGAGACGGGACACCTACAGCTTCTCTGGACAAACTGCACTCAGCTGGGTCACACCCCCAGTTACACATAGACCCCACCAGCTTATGACCACTTCACCCTACTCACCAGGTAGCCTGACTTGATATTTACTGGTGATGGCACACTGCCATATGCACTTGCACTTGCTCCAGTTGCTGGTACCAAAACCACCAAACTCAAAAATCAACAGATGTTTCTGATGATGCTATACCTTGGTCTGCTCAGGGCTGCTGCAAAGCAGTACTTAGAGAAACCTAGGAAAGCAATCCATTGTTGCATTAATTCCTCTTGGCCATGAGAAAACTAAATTACCTATTATGACAAAATTGTACTTTTTGCCTGAAAAACTGTGACACAGGATTAGGAAGCTGGTGTTTGCTACTTATCCTCAGAAGCACCTAAGACTGCTTCTCCTATCAGCAGAAAGAAAAAAGTCACTACAAAAGGATCCATGCACAATGCAATCATCTTCCATTCAGAAAACACAAGATGAGGAGTCAAAATACTGTTTGCACCACCACCTTTTAAAAATGCTGAGTTGTTGGCACAGTTTGTGAGGCACAACTTTCCAGAGGAAGAGGGCAGTGGTGCCCTGCCTTCCTTTGGGATATGTTTCTTCTGGGGAGCTAAAGGAAATTAAAATTATAATTATACCTTCTCAGGTGCAACAGGAAAGTAATGCTGTTTCCACTGTCACCTCCTGTTGGGCAAAGAAGTGGTCACAGGAAACAGGATAGATCAGCAGGGCCAGGGGTTTTCCATGAGTTATACTCAGTTCATAGAATCATGGAATTGTAGAATGGTTTGTGTTGGAAGGGACGTTTAAGATCATCTCGTTCCAGCTCCCTGCCATGGGCCAGGAGACCTTCCACTAGACCAGGTTGCTCAAAGCCCCATCCAGCCTGGCCTTGAGCACTTCCAGAAATGGGGTATTCACAGCTTCTTCAGGCAGCCTGTGCCAGACCCTCACCATCCTCACCCTAAACTTAGTGTAGAACAGACCCTGTGCCAGTTCCTCTAAATGACCTTTAGATTTATGGGATCATTAAGTTTGGAAAAGTCCTCCAAGGTCATGGAGTCCAACCTTTGTCCAAACATCACCATGTCAACTAAATCACAGCACCAAGTGCCACATCCTGTCATTCTTGAACCCTTACACTGTACAGGCTTTGCATCTTATAGCGTGGGCAGAGGTGTCCATGGCCATGCTTCCTCACCATACAGCTTAGCCAGTATTTACTGAAATGTGGCAAGCACCAGGAAAGTATTTTTGTGCAGAGCACAGGCAGAAAAAACTGATATCTTTACTGTTTTTGTTCATGTACCCTTTCAAGATTTTTAATCTGTCATGAGTGACTGCATGCTAAATATCTAGGCAGATAGATTAGTTACATGCCAACCCAAAGAAAAGTAATCACCTCCTTCTGTAAGAATTTTTTTGCATGGGAGATTGCAGGAAATTAATTCCAAATTAATTTTTAATGGTTTAACGAAGCAATGTAAATACATATTATTAGGAAATCAATGTGTATATGAATTAGCTTACTTAAGTCACTTTACAGTCATATAGTCATGTAATTTGGAGAAGTTTTCATGATTTTTTGCTGTAGACATGAGTCCCAAGCATTTTAGAAGTGACAGATCTCTTTGGACACATCAAAAGCCATGCTCCAAAATATTAAGAATAGAGGCAATCAGAGATGTTTCCATTGAAAATTCCAGTCTGCATGTAAAGAGAAAAATTCCAAAAGCTGTTTTGGGATGAAAAATCTAAATACAGAAAAATTCCAGTTCTCAACAAAAATTTTCTAATTTGAGGCTGTAACCCCATAAAATAAAGTGCATTTGTTTGTTTGTTTGTTTGTTTAGTTCCTTTTGTTAAAAATTTATATAGCAAGAGACTGTCAATTAAAAAGAAAGTATGGTCATTTTTAAGCCTTTTTAAGCCACATAATTAATAAATCAGAATAAAATTCTTTAGAAGACAAAACTCAATCTTTTTAAAGTCATTCTAGCATTCCTGGAACCACTTAAGTGAAGAGTTCTGACCATTTAGAGGAGATCTCAGCACTAATTCTAAGATCTGTACCTAGATACATTGCAGTATTCAAGAATCGCTGCCTCCACACTTCTGCTATTCTTTTGTTTCTGATGTTTTAACTGCAGAACCAAATGGAAAGGACACATCTCCTTCCACTGTGCTGAAATACCCCTCAGGCAAAAGAAAACTCGGAGGATGCACACCCACATCTTCCCACTTTGAATCCAGAACTTTACTCCCAGGAAAGTGAAGTTTCATAAAACCCAGAAAATCATTTACTAAATGTCAGCTGAAAAGAGTAGGAGGGCCAGTTCTCACCTCTGAAAACACCAGGGGAAATAAAATAGAGCGGAAAAAACAAGTATGCAAATGTGACAATAAAAGACGATGAAAAGGAAATAAGAGAAGATCTGGTCCTCTTTATCAGCAGACAAATCTAGCTGTTATTAGACTAGTCTCAGGTCAGTTGGGATACTCAAGACCCCTAGTGTATTAAGGAACAGGGCCAGCAAACGAAGGTATTGTAGAGGGAGGAATTCACATTTGAGGTAGACACTCAAGAGTGCAGGTATATGCCCCTGCCTAGTGACACTGGGTTCATTTCACAGAACATGGACACTCCAAGAATGCAATTGAACTCATCACACACATCCAAAAAAGGTCAGATGAATCACAGCAAAGAAATATGTCTCTCCAGTGAGAAAAAAATTATCTTCAGTGACCAGCTAAGGTGGCAGACACACCACAGACAGATACTGATGACACCAGTCTCAGCCTTTCATCTTCAAACAAAACAAATTGTTAACTATAACTGAAGTAAAATTTTATATTTTTTTTACAATGCTTTCTATCTTCCTATAGAACTGAACACCCTGCAATTGTGGTGTGTAAAACACCTCATTGACCTCCAAGGGTAGCGATTTCTTATTCAGCAGTAATTAGGTGAGTTTATACTGTGGAAAGGTTACGGATGGACATTTAGCAATTCTGCAATGGGAACAAAAATTGAAGCAAGGAAATGTCTCCAATTTCTGATCAGGATGGATTTAGGACAGATGTAAGTCTCATGCTTCAGGGTCACCTATTCAAAGTTTGCTTAGCGCAGGCGAGCTGTTACTAAGTACAGACTAAAATGAAATCATTTGCCATTATTATTTAATTCTTCATCGCTCTGTATCAAAACTACCTCCACACTGCTGATGACATTACTTGCTAACCCACACATGCCACTGTTCTGCCCACAAATTAAAATATGATGCAGTAGCTTGTGGTTCCACTTTGCACTATTGGCTACATAGCCCTTGTGAGGTACAGACATAAGTCTCTAAAAATAGTATGTGTTAAATCTGTAGATTATATCTATAGATTATTCTTACAAAGGATCATATTTTGCACCTGGGAAAAGTGGAAAAATCCCATGTCTGACATAACAAGCATGTCATATGTTATAAGGGCATATAATAACCAGGACACAGGGGAATGGCTTCAAACTGAAGGAGGGTGGGTTTAGATTAGATACTAGCAAGAAATTCTTTGTGAGGGTGCTGAGGCACTGGAACAGGTTGTCCAGAGAAGATGTGGCTGTCACATCCTTGGAAGTGTTCAAGGCCATGTTGAATAGGTCTCTGAGGAACCAGATCTAGTGGAAGGTGTCCGTGTCCTTGGCAAGGTGGTTGAAACTAGAGGATTCCTAAGGTCACTTCCAGCCCAAACCATTCTATAATTCTATAAATGGATTTTCTGTACATATACAGGTCAACTGCACCTTTGCTGCAGTTGATTATTTGGACATTCTGTGTATTAAAAAAAGTGAAAAGTTGCTATTCTATGTTGGCCCATTACGAAACTATAATTAATCAAGTTGCAAAATGAAGATGAGTTTTCAGTAAAAAACATTTCATTTTACTTGGATTTATATATTCACCGAGGACAATTTTATAAAAATCCTCTTTAATAACAACAGCAAATTCTTTAATGCAACTACCAGCAATCTATCAATTAATGGCTTATTGTTGTGCTTGTTGTCCACAGATGGTGTGGATATACCAGGCAAACTGCATAGTTGCCACCAATTTCAGAAAAGTTGTAATCAGCCTTTAATCAATTTTCATAGATTTGGGGTTTAATATCAATGAAGCACTGCTGTCTCCCTACTTTATTCTCTATCATGTTTCTAAGAAAAATATTTGCTTGGGGGGATATTTTTTCTGGACTTACTGGGATGTATTCCTAGGACACATTGAAAGGATGGAGAGAATGGGGAGTGACCAAAATGAGTCCA
Source organism: Agelaius tricolor (assembly GCF_023055355.1). NCBI lineage: Eukaryota > Metazoa > Chordata > Aves > Passeriformes > Icteridae > Agelaius > Agelaius tricolor. Next base: position 17,561,201 of record NW_027269269.1, read on the forward strand.
TTTAATTGAAAGAAAAGAAAGGCAAGAACTTTGTCCGAAATGCATGAACTCAAAAATAAATGAAGTTCCCCTGTACTTTCTTTCAAAGAGTCTTCACTCTAAGAAGAAATGTGTGATTTAGCCTCCAATATCCAATCTTTTTTTTTTTTTGAGTAAACTTTGATGAAGCTAAATATGAATTTCATAGAACTTCACTGTTGGTATTGCCTGCAGCATTTCGTTTGGTAATATTGTCACTCTTCAGAGGAAAAATTAATTCTTAAATATACTGGCTTACCTACTGGCAGACTCTGTCCCCTTGCATAAAGAATATATTTCAGCTTTTACTTTCCATATGTCATTATTGACAATAAAAGGAAAAATAAATCTTATATTTTTTGGTATCAAATACATTCCAAAAAACCGTGTCAAGTTACTTCTGGTGCTAAAGAGAGTTTTGCAGCTGGCCAAAATGATGCAGCATTTGAGGCATGCCTGATAAATCATTTTGCATCTTTCTCACCCATGTCCTTCAGGATAGGCTTCTGTTTCTTGAACTAAGTGTCCAGTATTGTACCAGATTCCCTGGGATATCCCATTAGGTTTTGAATTGCTATTCCAGAAGTTGCCCGGTCATATCTACCCACTCCATGGGAATGTTTTGAATAACCTGGCATGTCTAAAGCACCACTTCAGTATTTAGGCGATTGAATTCTTTCCCCTCTTTCCAATCCAGTGCTGTAACAGCTTCCTTATCAACAATAAAATTTATGAACTGAATTATGAGAAGCATAAATTCACACTGGGTGGCGAGAAGAAACTCTAAGAGGTGATAATCTCAATATTTATATACAATCCATGAAGGCTGGGCAGCTACATCCCCTCTGTCTGCCTCGAAGCTGTTTCAGAGCTTGGAGCACACCCCATGAATATGAAAAGAAATTATGTCTTTCTAATTATTCTTATAGAGTTTCTCCATGTGACATTAAACTGTGTGTTATTGCTGGTGTCTTTTCCTTTGAGGAAAGACTTGAAATTAAAAAAAGAAAATATGATAAGGATCTTGTACCATCATACAAGCAACTTGTAGTCCTGGTTGTCATATAAATTTCACTCTTACTTTTATTCTTGTCTTATGGTTGATTGTTCATATACAATGATTCTGAGATTTTTCATGCACTTATTTCTATTCTGTGCCCATGGATATATAGGCTTTCAGAGTATCTTCAGTGATTCCTTTAATAAAAAAGGTCAAATCAGAGAATTCTGTCCTTTTAAGTATTATAGTACCCACAATATTGCAAGTTTTATCACATGCTTTGGACTTCAGATAGAGATGAGGAAAATAAAGTTATCCTTCTGACCCCACATGCAGTGCACTGTATTTGGATCATATTTGTCCCAAGCAACATATGGATGACCATAAGAAGTGCATTAGTTGACATTTTGTGGCCTGCAATGGATGGAAAAATCTACCCTAATAACAACTAATTTAGCAATTTCTTCTGGCTACGGCATATTCAAAGCAGAGAATGGTTTAAATATGCCCATATATATATATACATGGTTTTTGGTTTTTTCATGGGAAAGGGTGAAAATCTTTTAGAATTATCTTAATAGTATTCACATTTGGACAAACAACCAAACTGTTTCTCATGATTCAATGCTAATAGGCTTTGCTCCTGAGGTGAGAGATTTCTTGGTGTAGGAGAGTCAGTACTGCCAAATACCTTAGTCTAGAACATTAAAATTTCAAAATTTTCCTTTTGTTCCAGTACATGAGACAATATAAGACACATTAAGAAAGATTTCTAATTTTTTTGATTTTATGTGCATGTGGTCTTGTAAATTATTTGCACTTAATACTTCCAAAGCACATACATTTTTAATGAATGCCATCTAAAATAAATTGAGGTTTATATATACAGCTTCTTCTCTACAAATCACTGGCCTAATCTAAGTATGGCTATATACAGCTAGAGAAGTCCTTCCTGCTTTACAAACTGAGAAATTAAAATAAATAGGGATGGTCACACCTCTGGGCATGTTCTGCAACAAGAATTTTTCAAAATGTGTTAATGCACAGAAAAAAGCCATGAAAATTACCAAGAAAATAAAATCCAGAGGCCAAAACTCTTCCTGTTCAACTGTAATCAGCTAGGTAGGCCTAATGACCAAATACAGGGAAAGGAAATGCTGTATTCATATTACTTAATCATGGAGAGTAGGGCAGGATTTGGGGGCATATAGGCCATGGGTGACAAGTCAGCTGTGCAGAACATCACAGCTGGACTCCAGCCCCTCCTCTATGGGTGTCAGGGCTCCTTGTGTCTTGTCTTTCTTGTGGAGAACATCCATATGATGGATGGGAGGCATCCTTTGCCCAGAACCCTGCTGGGAATTCCCTGCAGCCCAATAAGAGGTACAGAGGATCCTGGGATCAGTGTTCAATGTCTGTTAAGTCCTTTCACTGAATGTGGTTGACAAGCAGGAGATGAGGAGGCTGCATTCCAGACTGGTGGAAAGTTATTTCTTCCAGAAGAGCAGCAGAGCTGGATGGGGCCAACCGGGAGAGAAATGGGCTTCTGCATGCACTGGGAGCCACTGGGGCAAACACAGAACCAGGGCCAGAAAGATGAAGAGGACAATAAGGCTCTTAACCCAGAGCTTGTAGAGGAAAGTTGGGAAGAAAGGCGCCTCCCTATGGAACAGATCAACAGAGGGGTGTTTTGTTTCAAATTCATTTCCATTTTACTAAACAAGTTCTGTGGCTTCTCTGTTTTACAAAGTTTGATGATCACTTTGATATTCTTATATAAGTTAGGTCTAGATTTGTCAAGCCCCTTTGGGGTTTTTGGGGCCCTCTGTTTAAGAAGGAGGTGTTGACAGGCTCAGCTTTAAGTCCTGGCTGACTCTGGGACTCATCAAAGACACTTTCCAGACCCAAAGAGAAAATTACCCCCTGAAGCAGGAGGCCATAAAGCCACTATAAATATCTCCATTTGCCACACACCTTTTCTTCTCTCTGCCTCCTGTCCTTTGCTTGTCAGCTCTTGGTCTCCTTTACCTGCCTAGTGCTGCTTCTTCAGTACACCAAGAAGTCAGGTTTTCCTAGGAATTAAGATATAAGCAATAAAGTTCCTATCATATTTATTCTATAGCCTACCTTATAGTCTTACACTGCTCTGAGATAAGATGAATGATTACATAAAGCGAGGGGTTGTTTCAAGTGAGTCTCTTGGGAGCCGCGGATATTCCTGAACCAATCTGGGGTGGTTGCTATAGAGAATCATTAACCCGTCATTACAGAATAAATAACACGAGAGTCAGGAGAAGGTCATACCAATCCTGTCTCTTTTTGTAAAGTATCTTTAAAGTGTCTGGTCAATGTCACGTCTCACCTGCTCACCTACACAGCCGTTTGCATTTCTGCTCTATCTGCTTATCCCGCAGTGCAGTAAATCTGCAAAGCAATGCCATCCCTGTCATGCAGCTTTAGCATTGCCCTGTACCCTCAGTGCCTGCCCAGACAGCTAATCTGTGAAAGAAAAGTCTTCATTATTTCTAATGAAGGAGTTTAAATTTAAAGAACAATAATGTTATCATTACTATTTAATTCCTTATTACCTCATTTTTAATACAAACAAATGGGCACTGGCTACTGAGCTAAGAATTTCAAGATGATATTTAGCCACAGAAAATACACATTTGCAATAAAAAATAACTTTTCTTCCATTCTTGATCATTGCAATTTCCCTTCAGATTTTCCAAGCAATTTTACTGTTTGTGTTACAGTATTTTATAGCCAATATCACTGTCAAAGTTGCAAAGTGCTTGCATTTAAAATTATCTCTCCTGGCAGATGCACCTGAAACAGATGCAAACTGTTCCTCAAAAGAACTAAATATCTTGGTCTTTTCCCTTTATTTATGCTGGGGAAATGGCTTTCACCAGCCTTTTCTGGCAAAAAGCTTTTTTTATCCTTTTCTTTCAAAGGTCATATTTGTATGAAACTAAAGCAGTCTCTTAGGACAAGGAGGAACAGAAGTTCCTGCCTGTCTAAGCTTGGTCATTGAACAGACATATCAGCCCATGAAGCCAGTGTAGTTTGGAAAGCTGATCTGTTTTAACAACAGAATGCTGTATTTAATTACAACTGGACCAAGTTTAGCAGTTGGGCTGGGGAGTAAAATTTCATTGCTATTTATAAAAACACCCAAAACATGATGTGCAATGTATTGTGCATCTGTCTAATGTCAAATAATCTGCACTCCATAGAAGTTTCCATTCTTGTTGCTCAGCAGATAATGGCAGATAAACAGGTGGTACAGGAAATGGGGTTTTTGAGATTAGAGCGAGATTTGGGAGTGGGGAGTGATAATTTTTAAGGTACTTAGACTATTCACAAGATTCAAAGTTTGAGGGAATTGATAATGGTTGGACTCAATGTTCTTGGAGGTATTTTCCAACCTATAAGGTTCTCTGATTCTATTCTATTAAAAACTTGAAGAGAAAAACCTTTAAAAATTCCAAATACTGATGTCTGCTATAATTCCAGTTTCTTTGTCTCCCAGCTAGAATTCTATTTTGGAAATTAATAATTTCAAAATACTGATAGCATTTGAAATGGAGGAAAAATGCTAAAATGGATAGTAAAACTTTCAGTTAAAAGAAAAGTCTTTTACTGGCTTGAATGTTATTTCCAAAGGAAATACACATTATTTGGTAAGAAAGTGTGCATTTTGGTTTGGCCCAAAAAGAATACATAGTGAGTTTACACATATGCATATAAATGTTATGTATATATAATATTTATTCATTTATTTATTTATATCTGGGTATCAAGATTAACAGTCTCTCATCTCTAGGCTGCAAGTTAATGCAAATGTTATGAGCACATGAGATGGGGGGAGGGAACTTGGAACCCAGTTCAAGTATGTCAGCTTTAGGAAGGCATGAGCTCCAGTCAGAACAATGCCTGCCTCTAACCTCTGGGTGCACAGATATCTACAGAGCCAACTTGTTGAATCCATCAAACAATGCTTCCATTTATCCCTTTGATGGTGAATTGTCACTGAAATAGAGACTTTGACTAAATAGCTATGTACAGCTGGCAGCTAATGCAGTGTTGTCTATAGCAGCCTGAACAAGGTTTAATGGAGCTTTATTGCTTTTCATGGAGTTCTATTGTTTTCAGGTCTATTGTCCTACAGTATCTACTAGGATTATTTTAAATACTTTTGACACTTTTTGTTAAAAGGAAAAGACACCTGCTAGTCCTTGAGACCTGAGGATTTCTTCTTTCCTAGACTGCTGGATATAAGGCTGCTGTTTTTTCCATCTTGAGGTCCATCCATGAGCAGGGATGAATGTGCAATCCCACGCACACACTGAATGTGAACAGACCAGCACAAACAGGGAACCATGCCTTTAACAACACCTGCAGAAACAGAAGCAGTGTAATGTCACATGGACTTCAGTAGTATTGATGGCCCTGTCCTGTGCTTTCCTCTCCAGCTGGTCAGGCTTCAAGGTTATTCCCACTTCTTATTCTACTGCTTTTCTATTTTAGCATGCTGGTTCTTTCACCGCTTTTGTCGCTTCACAAATAAACAATCTGGACACAATTATTTCTCTCTATTGGCCCCAGTTCTGTCAAATCTGAACTCAAATAGTGTATTTCTGCTATAGTTGCTCATGTAATCTCAGCCCTAACCAGTCTTGCTGCTGCTGCTTCTGTGTGTACATTGTGTGTAGCCCTGACAAGGCTCTTCTCCTCAAAAAGCTCCTAAGCCCCCTTGTGTATTTATGGGTTTTGGCTGTGTCTGATCAGACTCTTCCTTAAACACCCACAGAATCCATCTATCCCTGCAAGCTTTGGCCAGAGTCTCACAGAGTAATTTGTTGCATTCCATGGTTTCTTGTGTGGTGTCCAGTGGATTTTTTCTCGCTCCACATTGAGCAGAGTTTAATCACCTGGCTTACATACCTTAACAACTCCTTGTCCCTAAGTTTTTATCACCCACTTTTAAGGTTAGATCCAAACCTACCAACCTCAATAGATACCTTCCATGAGCCTTGGATGAAATCTTTAATGCTACTGCCTTTCTTTGAAAGATAATTGGAAACCTTTAATACTGAAAGAGTGAGCAATTTTTTGTCACCATCTGGGCACAAATAATTTTCTCTGATCAGTAGAAGTAACCTTCCACATGAAGCAACTCTAGTAATTGGGAATCAGATACCAAGTCCATCTGCCTAATGTGTTGATTCTTTGGTTTGACCATCTGGCACTCAGGTAGAGGTGGATTAAAAGCATGATCTTTACAATATAATTGATTCCCCTTTGGCTGAATTCCCCAGGTAACCGTAGTATCATTATTTTCCCATTGCCGGTGTTTTTGACTTTCAGAGTAGAAATTTAAATTTAAAGCTGTTTAAGCTATATTTGTGTCTGTTATACTTGTGTTTAATTGCTAACCAGAAAACAGCAAGAAATGTTTCTTTCTGACATTACCCACCTCTTAAAATCAGTGCACGACTACAACGGATGATATCAAGATATCAGGAGTTCCTCATAAACCAGAACTAATGGAATTAACATTTCATATTCTCTGAGCTTTTTAGTGGACATTACTGTATCTGTAAGGGTTCTACATTTTTAACTCACTAATTCAGACATAAGGATACTACCTAATTAAGTGCACAGGGTAGTCCCAGAGAGTCTTTAGAAAAATGTTTGCATTCAGAAGCCCCAATTTATAAACTGTTATTCATTAAAAAAAAGTTAAATTAGTTCTCTTTTGAATAAGGATAGTATTTACAGCACCAAGATTTGGCTGAGGTCAGAATCTATTTCTGGTATTCACAAGAAAAATTGGAAAAGACAATGCATTGGGTGAACACTGATATATTGATTTAATTTTTTAATCTCTTGGTATTACTGACATTACACAGTCCTACACTTTCTAAGTGCAGTCCCCTTTCCCCTTTTGCCCTCCAAAATTGGTAATGTATTTTATAATATATTAACAAGGAAGAGAAGAACCACATAATTAAAAGCAAAGTTATTTTTTCTCTGTTGTGAAAGGTTATGCTCTGACATTTTTGACAATTTCTTCTTTAAACAAAGTTGCAAATGCATTTCTTTGCTTGGATATGTATCAAGTTCCATGTATTTTTAATGGTTGGAATCTTGCCATAAATATAAAAGCCTATAAAACAATTAGGAAGTACACAAGCTAATAATAAATATTAGATTTTTTTAATGGACTTTAATTAAATTATTCTTATCTGATTATATATGTTCAAAGCAACTTTTTAGCAGTTGGCTTTTTCCTAGATATGGCTATCCATGAAAAAAAAAAAGAAAAAAAAAGAAGAAAAGAAAAAAAGGCATCATCTTCTGCTTATTATCAAGGACTAAATACTGCAGAGGAAGAATTTTCTCTTCCTAAAGAAAAATATTAACATGCACAAAAATAAAAATACTTAAAAAGCAATAAAATGTCCTTTGCAGGCTTTAGGTGAAACAGAAGCTTAATCAGTGACAAAGGTGTAGTAGATTCTGGAGTTCTGATATTTAGTACTAAAACAGGGATATCTCGGTAACAGAGAAAGGCTTATGATGAATCCAAGATAATACAGATGGGAAGAGATCAAATTTGAGATTGAGAACTATACAGCTTGTCCAGACTGGGATAAATCAATCTCAGTTAGCTGGTGTTTCTAAGTCTAGACAAAGCCTCTGTGGCAGGCAGTAGGGGGTGAAAGAAATGCTCAGCTAGGTGACCTCAAGTAAGAATGTCAGCTTTTGTACAGAATGCAGCAATAGGGACTGGTTGAAAAACAGGCAAAGCAAATGCTGGAAAATTCATAGAAAGTGGCTTGTGGGAATTAGAAATAGTAATTAATTCTCCAGTGTAAATATTGGACATTTGCAATTGTCTAAATTAGCCTGAATTCAGCTAGGAGATGAAGTGTTGTTTATGTCTTACCTTACATCATACACTGCAGGAATTATAGCAGATGGTGGAAAACTAGAGAATTCTACCTAAGCTCTACAGAGAATCTGGAATCTGAATTAATAATGAAAAAATGTTTAAGAAATAAATTCAACCCAGTTTTTACCAACTCACATGTGGCCTACACACAGATTTTGCTGGGGAGACACAGCTGATCAGCTGTGTTTGCATGTAGATCACTAGGTGTGGGTGCTCACAAGCCTCACATGCTTCAGCAGAGCTGGGACACTGTCTCTTCCTTCCTGGTTTTGTTACTCTTACATGTTGTACTTTGGAGAGCATCATCACAGTTGTCCATGGCCCTTAAGACTTCTACAGAGCTTAATGAACTCTGATTAATTTAAGCTTCTTTTTGTAGGAGGCAAGTGTGCAGTTTCACAATGAATCCGAGGTTCACTTGATAGTAAATAACTCTCCCTTCAACCTTCAAAAGGCTTTCTGAGCAGAAAGGAAATAATAATGACAACTATATAGATGTCATAATAAGCAGGTTTATATGCCTTTCTCTGGCTTGGTTTCTTTTCTCTCCTGTGTGTTCCTGGGTAGTAGGTCTGAGAGTGGCCAGTATGGCCAGCCACAGCACCCCCGTGCAACAAAGTCTTCATCTGTGAACATACAGCCAGAATGTCTGAGTTTTTTAGAGGGAAGTTATCAAACTCATTGAACTCTTAAATGCTCACAAAAAAAAAATCCTATAAAATGAATTAACCTTTCAGTATACGTGATGGAGTAATGAACTGTTAAGATTTATCAGTGCATCTTTACAGAGAATTGTGTAACTCAGAATTTTACTATACCCAAGGATACCTTTGCCCCAAATTTGGGCCACCAAAAACCTTGTGTTGTACCACACTATTCTTTCATACCATTTCCCCTCTCAAGAGATATGATGACTTAGCTCTCCAGATCCTGTAAATCTACCCTGGCTCATTTAATTCAGTGGAACTTCTGAAAACCGCCTGAAACCAGCACCTAAAACTCGAGTGTACACTTTTAAATGCATACCAAAAACTTCCTGTATATTAATTCAGTTCCCTGAGGCCTCCCTTTTAGACCAGTGTTCCTAAACAGAATTCAATATTTGCCAAATATTTCACAGATCTACATAGACAAACTGTTCTGGTTCACAGTTTAAGATGGATCATTATGACCATGTTTTAACTTTTAATTGAGTATGTGTGTACTATGAAACTTGCACATTTTCTCATTCCAATTGAGAAAAAGAAGGAAAGTGTTAAGCACACAAATGAAGAGAATTATTTTTAAAGCAGACCTCTTCTCCTTCCAATAAAATAAAATTTTAATATTTTTACTGAAGGAAAGATGATAATTTTAATGTAACTCCTAAAGGAAACTACTTTTTAAAAAGCAACAAAACAATCCAAATCTTCTTAATAATACTAATAATCCTATTCATGTTCTCAGATGAAAAAATAAAGGCTGCTAATTTTTATCAGGATGTTCATTTTGTAATCAAAATTCTCACAGAGATGCTGCCATGTTTGTTAAATGTGAGCCTCATTGTATTAAGATAAAGGAGGTTTCTATTCATGCCACAGATTGCTTGTCCTTTTGAGATACATTTAGTCCATTTCCATAGCATGAAAAGAATGGAGAATTGTAATTAAGTGCAGTAGCGTATACAACACTATAATCATAATTGCTAGAATTATATTCACAATTTTCCTCACATGTTTTGCAGATGCATTCTCTTTTATCTACATGCCATGTAGTTCATATTCCCATTTTGTAGAAGTTGCCATCAATTTGTTACCACATGTTTTATGTGTCACCATGTTTTTTCCCCCTCCTCCTTTGTGGAGGAGAACAAGGGTCTGATTCACTAGAAATGTCCTGTAGATTTTGTTGTTTCTCCACTTCTCCAAGGCCCAAGGGAGACCATCCACTTTGCATCTGGTTTGTCATTTTCTCAGCCATGTACTGGATTATCCACTTCAAAAAAAAAACTGTACCAATTGTGTGCTCAACCCATCAGCCTGGAAGTTCAAAAAGTGCAAAGTACTTCTCTCTGGGAAAAAAAAAACTCTGTAAAATGCATTTGGGAACAGAGATTTTATTAATCGCTTGTGGCATTTGTAGGCCTCATGTGGAAACCAGCCAGAGTGCTGTAAATGGCATCATTTGTACCAATTTATAATGTAAAATGAAGGTCTCCATCCAGCTTTAGTATTAGTTACTGAGTCCTAGAAATTCATAGTTCATCATATATCAGGATTTTTTTCTTCCCTTGCAAAAAAACAGTCTATGGCAAGTTAGAAATTGTGACATCATCTGGAATTTAGGCTTGGTTGTCATTACTGGCTGCTCACCTTCTTGAAGGGATAAAGATCACACTTCTTTAGCATCTGTGAAATGATGGAGAGAAGAAGTGCAATAGGCCCAGTGAAGCATCAGGTAACATTGGACTTTGTGGTCTTGGAGGTCTTTTCCAACCTCAGTGATTCGATGTTTCTATGATTATTGTCTCACTCTGGCACTAGACCTGGACTAAAAGTCTGGCTCTGTCATTCTTCCAAAGAACTGGAAGTTTTCCCCCAGATGGTCAGGACCTTTGGTTAGGTCACAGGGAATGAAGAGAAGAGTCTGCACAGACCTTTCTTCACTGGTACTCTGTACTCCCTTCCTCCCACCTAGTACATAAGGTGTTCTGCATATTCTCTGCAGCCTTTTTTAATTGTCCTTTTTATTTTTATTTTTTTAAACATATATTTGCAGAATCTCTCAGCCAAGAAATGTAACACTGCCTGGATAGCCTCTTGCATCCAGAATAAAGTCTTCAAATATATCAGTGGTTACAATTTTGAGATTTTTTTAATGCATCACATTTATTAGTTTCAGAGTACTTGAAACATCTTGCACAAAAAATGAGACAAGTGTATCCAGTGACTGACTTCTCCCCCAGTCTCTGCATGGCTGATGATGTAATCCCATTTTAACATCTTCTTCCTATCATCTCAAAGTCCTCTGAACAAAAGAAATCAAAGGTTACATGTGAATCTTTTAATGGACACATACCAGTCTTTTTTTTGCTTCCCCAAGGTACCTTTTGTTCAAATTTAGTTAGAACTTTAAAACATTGCATGCTTTCTTGCTCTGTTTTTCATTTAAACTTTTGACTGGCAGACATTTCCTTAGGTACACCTTTGATTCTCTTGAGAAATAATTTGTCAAATTCAGAGCAAAATAGGGGGTTTGTAGTTCTATTTTGTCCTTCAGGAATGCATTTATGTTCCATGTTTATATTCTTTATTTATAATGGTAAATGCATAAAATATTAACACTGAAATAGGATCCTTGAGGGACAGTGAGTTGAAAGAGCAGCTTGGGATAGAGAGAGGGAAAGCATCCAAGAACAGATATTTGATTTATTTTGTAACTATAACAGATGAAACACAGCAAATGTTTTGCAAGGAGCCACAGTGGGTTAGTGTTGAACTCAGCAGAGTCTGTAACAGAAGATCAGCAGAGCTAGTGTTCACCAGCTCTGTGTGCTTCAAACACATATGGAAATGGAACAAGTGGTTGGGTTTCCTGGAAAAGATCCTGGTGGGATCTGAAAGGTCTGAGAGTTGCTCCTCCTGGTCACTATGAGTCCAGCTATGGACATGGCTCAGCAATGTGCCCTTGCAGCCCAGGAAGCTGACCATCAGAAACAGAGTGACCAGCAGGATCAAGGGAGGTGATTCTGCACCTCCTCTCTGTTCTTGTGAGACCCCTGCTGCATTACTGCATCCAGCTCTGGATCCAGCCCTCAGCACAAGAAGGATGTGGGCCAGTGGAATCCTAGAGGAGGACCACAATGATGGTACAAGATCTGAAGCACCTCTCCTATGGAGGCAGGCTGAGAGAGTTGAGTTTGTTCAGCGTGGAGAAGAGAAAGCTCCAGGAAGACTTTAGAATCCCTTCCAGTACCTAAAAGGGGTTATAAGAGAGCTGGGAAGGGACTTTTGTCTGGGGGAACAAGGGGGAATGGCTTTAACCTGAAAGAGAGTAGGTTTAGATTTGGGATTAGGAAGAAATTCTACACTGGGAGGTGGAACAGGTTGCTCAGGGAAGCTGCAGCTGCCCCATTCCTGGAAATGTGCAAGGCCAGGCTGGATGAGGCCCTGAAAAAGTTGGTCTAGTGGAAAATTCCCCTGCCCAAGGCAGGTGGATGGTAACAAGAGGTCTTTCATGCCCCTTCTGGCTCAAACCATTCTTTGATTCTTTATTTCTATGAAGTGCGCCTTCAAATCTCAGTGTCTGTTAGGATTGCATGGTTCAAAGGACAGCCTGTGTAGAGATATGAACTTTGAATCAATCAAAAGTAATTTGCCATCACACAAGGAGTGGAATTGGATGCTCGAGGCAGGAAAGTGATATTTCCTGTTTCCCTATCAGCAGTCTCAGCTTCTCAGTTTTGAGTCTTAACCCTCAAATCTGCCCTCTAACACAGGAAAACATTTTCATGCACATTCTAAAAATAACAATACTTAAGGCAAGAAATGAAATTTCTTCCCTGCCTAGAGTCTCAAGGATATCAGAACAAAAGCCAGGTTGCAATTCTTGACTCCAAGCCTTACATAGAGGTGATCCTGTGCCCCCTACCTTAACAGGGTACAAACCACACAGGGTTTCTGCACTGCCAGGGACATGCTCATGCTCCTTTCTCTGCATTTTCCACAGTGGAAACCATGATAAAACATCCTTTATAGCACCTTGGAATTCACCCTGTTTAAAACACATTTTCTTCTCTGTCTGTGTTTGCTCTAGAGATGAAATAGCAATTTATGTGTGACAATTTTCAGCATCACAACGCTGCTCCTTTAAAGATTGAAGGTAAATTTTTCTGAAATTACCCAGGTATTTTGTGCTGCCACTGCAAGCTTATGTCTAATTTGCTCTGTTATCCACACAAAAAAAGTCTGTCTGGCAGACAGCCTTGTTTCTGTACAGGGTTTTGGGTGTTGATGGGTTTGGGTTTTTTTTAATTACAGAATGGGAGTGTAGCCAATCATGAGACTACATTAAATAAAAAGGTGCTTCTGCTGCATTCAGCACTCAGTCAAAACAAAGAGGAAAGAGGCTTCATTTTCTCTGTGAAAATTCACTAATCTATTTTTATCCCATGGTATAGAACTGTAAATAAAATAATTTCATAGTATCCATTTCATGTATCAGTGCTGAGAAATTTCAAAGTTAAAACCTTAAAGCTTTGGTTCTACTTCATTGATTCAACCTGTATTTTGACATGATATCAAGGAAAAAAAAAATCTACTTTTAACTGGCAGCATGTGGAGAGTTTGTCTTAATGGAGAGAGGTCTGACCTGGGCTTCAGAGGATCTGTATTCGTTTTCCCTTTAACCCACAGGCTTGATGTGGTTTCATCTAACAAGTGCACTAAAAGATAGCACAAAAGTAGAAATATAGAGAGCTTATAGACTCAACAGAATTTGTAAGTGATACATAGACATCTCCCAATAGACTGGCAAAACACATTTTTAAAATAAAAAATACCCTCTCCAAGGGTGTTTAAGACTTACAGCCAGACTCAGTCTCCAATAGAGAGCTTCTCATTTCATTTTCACTCTCAGACTTCATCTGGGATTAGAAAAAAAATTGCATTGTATTACTTGAAGCTGGGATTCTCATAACTGCCAGGAATTTCACTATCTGCTGGATTTTTGCAGTCCTTGGAGGTTTGGATATGCTCCACAGGAGAGGCCCAGTTCTTGGAAGCTTATCTGAAAATCACTGATTATTTGGAAACACAGTAAGCAGGACAGACCTTCATGAGATGTCTAATAATTCCTACATGCTTTGGGTACCCTTTCATTCTTCGTGACACCAGTCTGCAAGTGCATGCCAAGAAATAATCAAAACACATTCTTGAAAGTTACATGTAACTTAAAACAAGTAATTTAAAAGTTATGTGATTCTTTGAAGAGTCAAGAAGCTTCTTTGGGTGTCTCATCGTTCCCTGAGCTCATCTAATGCAGCTCATCCTGCACAGAATGGAGGGCATATATGATCAGGATGATTCAGTGATGTGTTGGGGAAACCTAAGCAAGGTCAGAGTTAGATGGGGAGAAAAAAGTACTGGAAAGAGTAATTATACAGGGATCATGCTGAGACTGAAGGTGGCAACCCTCAAAGTTGTCACCTTTTTGATGTTGTCATACTGCTTTCCATTCTAAAGCCAGCCTAGCCTAAGGGATTTTTCATTGTGCCCACAACACAGCACAAGAGCACCCTGAATTTCCACACCCTTGAGGTGTAAACCTTTAAGGACATGTCTGTCTTCTCTTAGCCTGGTATGCTCCAGGCTCTGCAACAATTGAAAAATGTTTTTCCTCTCTCTCTACTAGCAGTCAAGCTGGTAGGAAGAGATATTTATTTGAGTCGAAAACAGGTTGGAACTAGGACAACCTAGGGAATTAAATTATTAAGAGCAGTGGCCCTGGAAATGGAAGACTAAGAATATAGATTGAGAGACGTTAAAGGGAAGCAAGTGGGCTGAGTATTGTGTGTGCTTCACAATATGTAGGATCCAGGAGAAAGGTATAACATCACTGTAGGTCAGAGGAAACTGAGGCCAGGTAACAAGCAGGAGTGAATAAAATGGACTGGAAGAACAAAATTCGTTGGGAGGGATTATGTCTGAGGAGAAGTGTGTGAAAGCAAACCTGGAGTTATTGAAGAGAAACAAGAGTATTCAAAAGGACACACTGAAACTGAATAACAAAGGAGGAAACTGAATGTAACGGTGTTCACAGGGGTTTTCAGACTGGGGAAGAGACGAGGATCTGACTCCATGTTTCAGAAGGCTTGATTTATTATTTTATGACATATATTACATTTAAACTATACTAAAAGAATAGAAGAAAAGGATTCATCAGAAGGCTAGCTAAGAATAGAAAAGCAAAGAATGATAACAAAGGTTTGTGTCTCGGACAGAGAGTCTGAGCTAGCTGACTGTGATTGGCTATTCATTAGAAACAACTCTATGAGACCAATCACAGATCTACCTGTTGCATTCCACAGCAGCAGATAACCATTGTTTACATTTTGTTCTTGAAGCCTCTCAGCTTCTCAGGAGGAAAAATCCTAAAGAAAAGATTTTTCATAAAAGATGTCTGCGACAACTGAAAGGCTGAGGAGGAAGGAGAGAGCCACTCTGGGCTAGAAGTCTGGGAGTAGCACTAGAAAGACTGGAACAAGATCATTTCATTAGCAGAGTCATGACAGATTAGGAAAAATAAACAGCAGTTAAGAAAGGCTGATATTTGTGTTCAACTAGAGAACCCATTCATACAACTGGTGTTGTGTGAGTGGGGAATGAGCCTCTGCTTGGTGCTACCAGCCCACACAGATAGTCTGCACACCTCTCAGCAGCTGGTTTACTGGCATGTTACTGCTTCTAACAGCCTGAAGACATTTTAGCAGTGGAAACTCTGCAATTCACATTTGCAGCATAAAGGTTTATGGGACTTGCAAAAGATGTGCCAACCATGTCTTAAGAGACACATCTCTGCTCTTGCTGCTGTCCCTTATTTTAGTGACAGAACTCATAGTGAAATCATAGAATGTTAGAGTATGCCTGGTTGAGAGTGGCCCACAAGGATCACTGAAATCCAACTCCTGGCTCTGCACAGGACAGCCCCAAGAGTCACATCATGTGCCTGGGAGAGTTGTCCAAATGCTTCTTGAAGAGCTGCCTGCCCTTCTGTTTCTGCCTCTTTCATTTACCTTGTGTAGTACTGAGGGAGTGCACTTAAGCAGTGGCCCTTAAGCAAAAGAGCAATTCATGGTCAGGAGGTGATACTTAGAAATTTAAAAAGGGGAACCCACAAGTCACTAAATGTGCTCCTGTGAAAGGGAACAAGTTAAAAATCCTAATGTTACCCTTGCCGGTGGAAACAGCAGAAATTCCTCCTGCAGTGCTGTGAGGGACAAGTTTTGTTAGGAGCATGCAGAACCTGAGGAGGATGTCGTCCAGCTTCCCTGGGCTCCAGATTGAGAGTGCTAGTTAATAAAAGAGAAGGACAGAGATTCAGCCTTACATGGTGTTTGTGGCATGTACCAGAATTTAAGGATTAGCAAAAGTCTGTGCTTTCTCTGAGCTGCTAACTCTGAGCTGTAGTGTTCCTCTGCACCTACATGGGTGCTGTGTTCACATTACACCCAGTAAAAACATCATCCCGATACACACATGGTCTAGGTTAGAAAAAACTACACACAAGGAAGGAAAGTTTAATGAAGAAAGCAAGGGAGGAGGAAGTTTAACAAGGAGAAAAGGGATCCAGCAAGAGAGTTATACAACACCAACTGCATAACAAAAAGGTAGTAAACCCAGAAGAAAATTCTTATTAAATGTTTATACTTATTAAATCTTTTAGTTTACCATGCAGAAGTTCTTATTTTTTAATTTCATTGTATGTAACTAAAGTTTCCAATCCTGAATCATGTAGGTTTTAATACTATGTCAAGGGATGAGATTTTGCTTTGTTTTTCACTACTGTAATTTTTTAAAATCTAATAAACTACATGTGAACACCCTCCCTAAAAGTATAATTATAACAATATTACAACAATCAAGCATCCAATATCTAAATGCATGAGAAACCTTAAATTATTTTATTCTTTTATCATACTTTACCCTGCACTAGAATACAGCTGGGGTTCATTAATATATTTGGAGCATTTCAAATGACAGAAACTCCCATATGGAATTGAACAGAAAAGCGTTCAGGAAAAACAAAACAAAACAAAACAAAACCCAAACTAAACAAAACAAATCAAAAACCCACCAAAACAAAAGAAAACAAAAAAACCTCCATAATGTATAAAAATAAGAAAACAACATTCTGTATCATTGCATTTCTGGGCCGAGAGAGATCAGGTCATTCAGAAAAATACCATCTGATCAAATAAGATATATAAATACAAAACCATACACACACACATATATCTACAGATACATACACACAAATTTTTTATGTTTGCCTAAGGACAGATAAGCAAATAAAACTCTCTGGAGAGCTTGACTTCCTGTTTGTTAATATTATTCTTTTAGTGCAGCTTGGGATGCAGAAGAGGGACAGCATCTCAGTGTGATTGTGTCTATGTGTATTGCAGGTAGTTACCAAGTCCATCGTTATCAGATAAGGTTTAACATCTAGCAATTTAGGACACACAAACTAGTTCACCAAGGGGAAATGATTTCTGTGGCAGTCCTCTATGTCAGTTTTGGTGTGAGGAGACCAATGCAATGGCTCGGCCTTGTGCTGAAGACATACCTCCACAACCCCTCAAATGTTATAAAATGCACAAGTCAAACTGAGATTTGTCTCCCTTTTTTATCTCAATGAAATGGCATAGTGATCCATCAAAAATAAAACTAAAATTTTAAAAAACCCTATATTTCCTATTTTTAGGTCCACTTCATTTTCATAATCACAGACAACCAGACTTGCAGGTGTAAAAACACCAGTGAAGGACTTTGTTCTCTTTGTACAATCCAATTTTCTAAGGATACAGCTGGAAAATGTTCATCTACAAAGCAAGAATTACCAAAAAACACACTAAATAAATTTTCATCAGTGTTCTCTTTACTACAGATTAATCCAAATACATATATTTTTAAGAATGCAAGTAATGCCTTCATATGCAATACAAAAACCTCTCCTGAAAAAAGGTTCTGCCTTGTAATATTTCTTCCCATGAGGTCAAAATGAGAAAATGGGACATCCATGACAGATGTTTCTTGCAATGCTGAATTTTATGCTATGAAGGCACTCAGCCTCTACTGAACAGATCTGCAGCATGAACACTTAAAAATGATTGGTCTTCTTTCCAAACGTGTTTCTGATGAATGTTGACAGATCAGTGTGGATCTGATGATCAATTAGTTAATGTTTGTACAGTGCTTTGGAGATGTAAAACGCTGTAAGTGCTGAGCATTGCTATTATTACGAGTACACTTCAAGATCCTTAGGTAACTGTTGGGAGCACAGCAGACACGATCTTAATCTATTAATAGCCCTTTATAAGTGCAGTCGTTCCGAGACTGCCAAAACATCCCTATTGTAGCATAATTCTTTTTTCTTTTCTTTTTTTTTTTTTCAGATAGCATGGGTGTCATGAATGTTAATAGCAAGGAACCAAAATTGCTCCTGTCATCTTCTTCCCATTTTTATACATATAGTGTATGAAAGGGTCTGTTTCCTTAAAATGACAGGAGAGAATCACATCGTCCTAAGACTCCA
Source organism: Agelaius tricolor (assembly GCF_023055355.1). Taxonomy (NCBI): domain Eukaryota; kingdom Metazoa; phylum Chordata; class Aves; order Passeriformes; family Icteridae; genus Agelaius; species Agelaius tricolor. The sequence continues at coordinate 17,579,473 of NW_027269269.1, forward strand.
ATCCTCTGCATAAGGTCTAATTTGGGATTTGACTGCCAGATAATTAGTAGTTGAGGTAGAACCACACTGTTTTGTGAGTCCCATGGCCCAATTAGTAAATCTGATTGCGAAAGGTTACTAGAAGGGGCCTTTAATCTTACCATCATTTTACTGTTATTGCATGTGGCAGACAGACCATCCTGTACCAGGGACAGGAAAAAGGAGAAATTTAGTGTCATAGCAAATTATCTGCTGGTGAAAATTGGTACATCTCCTTATTTACATCAGCTCAGAACTTGGCTCCAGGCCTTATAGACATTTCACATAGTGTCTGCAAATGGGTCTCCAGTAACCACTAAGGGTAAGAGGAAAGCTACTCAGTGAGGATGCACGTGTCTACTGATTTAAGGCAAAACCCAATAATCCAAAATCAGAGGTAGCAAGCTTTCTGAGCAAAAGAAGTCAGCGTAAATTCAATTAAGGCCAGTGAAGAAAGAGCAAGAAAACAATTAGGACAATAAAAATGTATTTCTGAGTTGTTCTCTTCTGCCTGCGCATGCAGGCATGCACAGTGACACTCTCACAACCCCAAGTGTGTGCCAGTGTTGGTAACTTCTGAGAGAGTGTTTGTCAAAAGGCTGTGTTCAGAGATAGGGTGGAGCTGCAGGTAAAGGTCATCACATGACTGATTTAATGTTCGCTTCTTCCAACCTGCCCTGATAAAAACACCACACCTGAAATGGGGCCAGCAGGGGCTGGAGGGACCTTCCAGCAGTCTGCAGTGATGCTGGAGGGGACATAACTGTCCCAGGTCCCCAGGGTGTCACCCAGCATTGAGAGAACGGGAGCAGTGTGGGTCAGGAGAGGGACCCCTCACCAGTGCTGTGTTCCAGTTGTGCAAGACGTGAGAGGGGAGAAGACAGGCTGGCAGAGGTGACCCGGGAGCTTTATCCAGTGCATCACTGCATGCTGGGCAACCACTGAATCTCTGTTCTGTTCATGCTTCTTCCCCAAAATGAAGTAACAACTCTGCAAAATGCTGCATGAATGTGAAGTAGTGGCAATACCAATCCTGTTTACAGGAGTATTTGCTCCTCTCAGTGTTATAGAAGTCTGTTATTAGTCTACAGATCTCATTTATTTTTACTCAGTGCTGTCCACACAATTACCAGTTCTCATTATGAAAATAATTGCTGCCTGTATCACTATGGTTTTGTTTGATAATATATTTCATGTTCAGAAGGGCCTATTAAAATTATCTAGCCTGACCTCCCACACAAGGAAAGCATTATATTCTCACTGAGACATTCTTACAACAACTCTCACAGTGGAGCTGTTAAAAATACCAGCATATGTTCATTGGCCATTGTACCAGACACATAACAAGGCATCACCCCTTCCCTGAACAATTAAGAATTTTACTGGATCCTGCAGTAGGGTGAGAAGAAAGAAATGTGGCTGTCCTTAAGATTATTAGTAGAATATGTGGAAAACCCAGAGAATAAATATAGCTCCCACTGTATTTATTGTTTTCCCTCCACAGCCATCCTTTTTGTGATGACTAAAAGAAAATCTTCCTTAGTAGTGGTAATTTTCCACCACCTCTTTTTTTTAACTGGTGTGATTTTTAGAATAATATTCAATTTATTTACTGAGATAGGAGACCTCTTCCAAACCTCTTTGGTCCTTAAGAACATCTGCATTGGTGTGACAGGATTTCTGCCTGTGCCATGTTCTGATCTTTCTTGATATTACACAGCACCTATCACTGTCATAGCCAGCAAAGCAGCCTGATGAAGATGGAAAGCCTACCATGTTAATTTTCAGAGGTGTGCTCTCAACCTGCTGCACGGGGCATTAGCCTCACAGCTCCCATTAACCCCCACTGTGTTGAGTCAAGAACCAAGTGCATAAAGGATGTCAGGCATTATGCACTGGGAGTAATCAGATATGCTGGTCACTTAGCCCTATCTGCACTTAAAAATGTGTGTTTGGAATAAAAATATTGGATAGCAGCAAAGCTGAAATGCTTGACAGCAGGGGTTGTTTTTCAGACCATCTAAAATACACTTGAGATGTGAACGTACAAGGAAAATTGTCCCAGATTGCTAATGCAGTGTTGGAATTTAAGTAGACTTTTACTTGAGCCATCATTGGTACTGTCACAGCAATTAAACTTTCCAGCAAGGTTTTCCTGCATGTGTGGAGTTATTTATGTGATTGTTTGCACTGTCCCCAGGCCACAGTCTCTCTCGAGCCTCCTTTGTGCTGAGTGTAGGATAAGTCCAAATAACCAGACAGTCCTTGCCCTGTTGAGCTTTCAGTCTGCAAAATGACATCCTAACTCCTCAGCTTGGTGTCACAGTTCAAGAAAAAGCACCCTGGCTGGAGGGGAAAGAGCTGAAACTGCAGGAGTGGTTCTGTCTCCCCCCTTTCATGGAGGAACATAACACATAACAACAGCTGGCTCTTTCCTCTTCACCCCGTGCTCCTGCTGTCAAATCTCTCTTGCTGCCGTGGCATCTGACAACCAAACCTTTCCTTCACCATCACCTTGGACTTCTTTTTTTACAGAAGCACATTATTAGCAACATAAATTATGGTCTGAGAATGGTGTCACTGAGCACCCAGGATTAAAATCTCATGCTTTAAAACAAAAATGCCAGTCAGACAGGTGTACATAACCTGGTCTGGGAAACATTTTTAACAAATGTGAGATTTCTTTTAACATAGAGATTTGGAAGGGAAAAGTATTTGCAAATTCATTTAAGGTTTGAATAAGTAAGAAATTGTCATCAATATTTTTTCTAGATATTCCTACATTTATTTAAAATAATCTATGCTGGAAAAAGGAAGATACATGGAAATACCAATTAATAAATGTTACTGCAATAAAATAGAGCAGTGGAACTGAATTAAAAATAAAATATATTAAACTTACTCAAAACAAGGCAAAATATTAGGGAGAGAAATATGCATGAAAAATAACATTTTTTCAGCTCTCTCAGCTTCTTGATTTGTTTTAATAACCAAGCCTCAGAGTTATGCAGCCCTGTTTATTACTCGAATTTTAGGGCAAGTTTTATTTAAATGTCGCGGGGAAAGAGTTCCAGGGAAAGGTCACTTGTATTTGAAATTGTCCAGACAGAAATTCCCAGTACCAAAACAAAATTACAGTGGGGGTTAGGACTGAGGTCGGATTTGGATTCCTCTTCAGCAACAATTTAAACACCATGGACTTGTGCACTACATTTAGATTTGCAAATGCAACAGACAGAATGAGTTATTTAGGTTATTTCAGGCTTATGGAGAGTTTGAAATGAATATTTCTTATCTGGTTTTGAAAGCACTGCACATGTTATAATTAGAGGTGTGATAAAAAGTCTCCATCCCTTCCTACTGGCATGGCAGCTCTGTTAGCCCTTTATTAGCTTTGAAGTTTACATGAAAAATTTGCATCGTCCAGGGACACATGGAAACTTCAAATTTCAAGTGACAGGACAAGGGAAGCAGGAATATTTGGAAATCCATTTTTATGAATGACACCACTGGTGGTTGTAGGTCACTCTGTCTTCTAAGTTCCTGACATTTCTTCTCCAAGCCCATAGATGCAAAAATCACAAACTAAACTAATACCTTCTTAAATAGTGTTTAAAAGTTCAATTCTTCTGTTTCCTTTCATTTCTTGTGTTTTCTTGATAATCCAAAAAAGACATGCAAGAGTTATTTGTGTTGAGGTGCAGCAGGGGTAGAAATTTCCCTTTTATTATATTTTTACTTCAATTTGCACATGCACATACTGGAGTGGATCACAAAGAGGCAGTAAGAGTTTTCTGGGCTCATCTGAGGGCTCTGGCACCTCTGCAGGGTTTCACCTCTGGGTTGTCTCGGCAGCCCTTATTAGATTATTTCTGCTAAACGCTTTGCAGCATTCAGGTCTCGCTTAGAGCCTGGCACTACTTGCCCCTTAGCTTGTGCCTGAGGATCCAGCCCTGAAGTGTACTATTTTTCCCCAGATCTATTGTTTGCTGCTGGCACAAGCAAATTCCAAAGGCAGGACACTGGAATGAAAAAAAAATTGCAGACACTTCTTCACTGAGGATTGAATGTCAAGAAGGCAGCTCTCTGCAGCTTAGTCTCTTATGCTATTTCTTCAACAAATTTAGGGGACACAAATTTTTGCTGAAAAACAGATCTATTTTGTGTATCAGAAATTTGTGTCACACCAATATTAAAGTGGAGTAGCAGATCACTTGGTTACAGCTAGAGTCCTTTAATTTACCATCATGAAAAAAGAATTCTTGGTAGGACATAGGGCCCCTAAGGCTGTGCAAAAGCAGTCATAAACATTAGTCTTAGATGAGAATAGCAGAGGAATTCCAGACAAACATTCTGGCTAAGATCGGACCACACATGTATTTTCTGATAGAGCAAGAGACTTTCGCTGAGAAGCTGTGATTGCAAGATTGCAGCTGGATATTGCTGACAGCATCTTAGGCTTTTTTTTTCTTCCTTCTACAATCATTGCTAAATATGAACAAAAATCTTCTCCATTGTCCATAATTTGAGGCATATGAAATGGGAATATAACACATTAAGCAAAAAACCACAATGCTTGTAGGAGGTTCTGTTCCAGTAACACGCTGTTTATTTGCTCCATTTACAGCAACTCTCCTGCTCTGGCTCTGAGGTATTAATCTATTTTTCCCAAGTTTCTCAACACTTACACTGAAAAATTTCCACTGACTGCTCAACAGCCCAGAGCCCTGAGTCACTGGTAGTCCGTGTAATGGACTTGTACAGGCATGTCAGCAAGAGCTGAGGACTGAGAGCTTCATGATTGTTCTTCCTGTGGTCCAGGCCAGCCCACAAACTGTTCAAATATGTTTACCTAGTTCTGTGACTCACTAATTAGTCCCACTGTGGTCACGCTTGTTTTTAATATTTCAGACAACTTACCCATCAATGTATATTCTGCAGTTACACTCCTAACTGCAACCCAGATTTCTGCTGGCACACATTTCACCATCACAGAGTGCTGTGGTAGCATATTGATTCCTCAGGAGCAGGCAGAGATTTCCTTCACTGTCATAGAGCTGGGACCAGCTGTCACTTCTCAATCACTAGAGTTCTTTCACTGGAAGCAATGCAAAAATAAGGAACTGGTCATTGCCTCATCTTGCAGGTCTGCAGGACCACTTGTATGCACCATCTTGCTTGTCTGAGACTCCTGGGAAAGCACTGTCCATATGTCATACAAGTTAAGGTGAAATATGGACTTGGTTTGCTGGGTCTGCGTTACCTGTGTGAGGCTTTGTCCTCCAGAAAGCCCTGTGAGTGTCACTTCATAGAATCACAGAATGGAATCATAGAACCATTAAGGCTGAAAAAGATCCAAAGCTACCCAGTGGCATTTTGGTACTTTTTGTGTTCTTTCCTTGTGTACAGGCTCATATGAATGTCTCATCACTTTTAACACAGGTTTCTGGACAGTGCTAAACAAAGGAAAATTTCACTAATATGCAATTATCTTCATTGAAAAAAATATCCAAGAGCTGAAATGCTCTCTATTTTAATATCTTTAGAAAATTTACCTTTGTGGATTCCTAATAAAATGGATAGGCAATAATTTTGAGAAAGCTGAGTTTGCCTTTAGGGAAGAATTAGACAATCTAAAAATTCCGCTCTGAAATGTCTCTTTTGTTGAGCAATTGAAGCTGCCATAATTAAGCAGTGTTTTGTTCTGCCACAGGTTTGTTTACATTTGAGAAAATGCAAGAGAACAATTAAAATTTAATAATATGGTAAACAAGATCTGAATAATTTATTCACAGCAAATAAAATGGATGTTGATAATCACTTTTTTTTTGAGAATAGAAGACAAAACTGACTTCTAAGACTGTATAGAAATTTTGTTCTTTTGTTTGGAACAAAATTTGATTGGATACATCATCAAAGAAGAAAACACAAGTATTTTTACTTAGGGACAACAGTAAATGTAAAGTATGAGCTCATTTGAAAGAGGATAAACTTGAATAATATAGAAATTATGAAATGGAAAATGCTGATTTTGAAGTTTTGTGTGCCAGCTTTTCCCCTAAAAGTAATTTTATATATGTGTACTCTGATGTGTAGTTATGCATTTCTTTATACTTTTAATGGAAATCATCAAGAACCTATTTTTTTTTTGCTATTAACTATAGTGGGATCTGTAAGATTAACTTCAATAGTGCATGACCAAGGTTATTATTATTATTATTTGTTACACCAGTATCTATACACTCTAGATAAATGAACAGATCAGAATCACATTGTAGCTAAGTAGAAAGGCTTACAAGTTAACAGAATGTTTTGTTAAACAGATTCTAGAAAACCTTTTTCCCAACAATACGTATTTAGGTTTTTTCTCTGGAGTAAACGAAGTCAGAAGGTACATCTTCCAATTCATAAAATATTTTCTATCTTATCGTTACTTACTTATACAGTCAGTAAAGAAAACATTCTTTATTTTCCTTTATATTTATTTGTTTTAAATATAGATTAATATTCTAAATACAGAAAAGAGTTCTGTGTGATTTGCAGCTCAAATTAATATGCTCAGAAACCATACTCATGGTTCATGGGTGGTTGCTTAACTCTGTAAGTCCTGGGTTTAAGTGATTCCTGGGCTAAAAGCAGGAAGGATAAGCTTTTTGGTCATTTTTTAAAATAAAAGAATACCACTAGAGCACCTTGCTGAAAAGCAATAGGAACAATCCTTCAGAACATTGTGTACTCCTGCCTCCAACATCCAACAGCCCAGTGCTCTAAATTTAAAGCCTAGCTGTGGGTTTGAGAGGATGTCTAGTCCAACAGAGTAGAATTATTGCTGTAATGCTAAGGAATGCAACAGAAACAACTAACCCATAAAACAACACAACTAAACCCATAAAATGCAGATTCAAAACTGTATGTGGACCATCTGAGGTTTAATATCTCCTGCAACCTATGGAGAATTTGATGCAATGTAGGACCAAATCCTGTGTCATGCTGGACTGAACTTTCAAACAGCTTAGCAGAACAGCAAGAAACTTTAAAAATAGCTCAGTGCCCACAGTGTTTTGTAACTGAAGGGCACAGCCTGTCTCCCATACAACCTGAATGTTGTATTTTTCATTTTTGTGGTATCAAATATAATAAGAAAGTAGAAAAACTGAGGACCATAGCACTATTCCAAGTTAACAATAAAAAAATGGGTCTCAAATTTCAGGATTATTTTCCTTTCTTGTAACAGGCTGTAATGCTATGCGACATCCACAGCAATTTACAGAGTCATTCATGTAAATATTCATCTAAATAGTCAGTCTTGTTCTTTCCATATGCTGTGCCTTTTTCCTTTCTGTCCTGTCCCAGTCCTCCAACATGGCAGTAATCTGGAGAGAAAAAAAAATTAAATTAAATTCCTCGTTTCTTCTGGTTACCCAACTGCACAAATGTTAATGTTGAATATTTTGGTGCAAGTTTTCTCTTTTTAGAGCGATAAATGAAAGCCTAGGGCTTGGGTCTGCAAAAACCTCCTCAGTGTGCTACTGGGGCAGTGTATGGGAATGGCATGAAGGATAAAGATATCAGGGCAAGTCTCAGAAAACTTGAATGAAACACGAAGCTGCTGAAAAATTTGAAGTCTGCAAGTCTCCTCTGGTCAGTGTCGAACCAGATCTCCATCACTGCAGTAAATGAAAGGAACCTTTGACATGCATCAGATATTTATGGCAAATTATACTTAACTGGTTCAGTGTGTCCAGAAAAGTGTTAAAAAAGACTGGGTTTTTGCTTTGGTTGGGGAAAATGGGTTTGATGATTCCTTCTCCACCAGTAGAGCTTATATAGTTTGAAGACCAGATATGAAATGGGCCAAGCAAGGGGGTCTCCACTCCACCATTCCTCTGGGCATGGTGTGAACTCACTGCAGCTGAAGAGGAAGACTGCTTCTGTGAGCCTGTACACACTCATAGCATAGATGTGATGTTGGCATGCCAGGCTGGAAGAGATACTTGCTGTGTTACCAGAAACAATAACTTTGACATTTAAAATATAACTTTCATCTTCAGGCCTAATAAAATGTATAGTAAAAAAGATATTCTGAAGTCTCCCAAATCTTGAAGTAGCCAACACAGTAGTTGGAATGAACTCACCAAAGAAATCAGTTTATGTTTCACTGCAGAATCTATGGCTTAACCTACAGTACCAACTCTAATAATATCAGACATGTAGTGTTAACTGCCTGAGACTGCTAAAGCTCATTAACTAACCTACAGGTTTTTTATTGTTGCTGCAAAGTCCATAAATGAAAAGATTCAGTCATCCATTAAGTGCACAGCATAAATCATTTGTACCTGCAGACTGTGTCTTTTGCAAAGCAAGAAGTCATGTGTACCAGTAATAAACAGGAAAAACTTAAGGAAAACTCACTAAGAACCTAGGCATCTTGGCAGGTTTTATTCTTCCTCATCCTTCACCACTAGCTCTTGTACTTTATTCTACAAAAGTTTCTCATTTTTAGCTCTTTGTTATCAGTGAGCAAAAATGCCTCCTACAGATGAACAGATATATTTTTTTCTCCATCTGTTGAGGCATTTTCTTTGCTGTGCTCTGGAAATTTGCCAAAAAGAAAGAAGATAACACTTCTGAACACAGGATGGATGGCAGACATAAATCCGATGAAAAGATGGACTACAGCAGCTGACTGATGATTTCACAAAGGCTGTTTTGTTGATTCTCACTGAACCTGAGGTTTTCTTCTTCAATTTGTGTCAGTGAGGACAAGGATGTTCAAATCACTCCCTGGAAGAAGTGCAGGGTATTTTTTAATTACATGACTTTTGTCCTTCTTGGATTTTTGGCACTCCAATTAAATGAAGCCAGACATTACCATTACAGGTGGGAATTCACTGGGGAGGTAAGAAAGTGGTACACAAGGTATCTGCCTACACTTCATAGCAATAGCCAACTGTATTTTCACTTTTCACTGTGTGTGAATTACACAGTTAAAGAACAAGATATTCAGAGAAATGGTCTTTGAAAGCCACTCAGTGTTTATGGGTTTTGGTGGCCTTTGAAAAAAAAAACAAACAGCTTGCTTCAATCAGGGTATCTTGCAAGGCTGAAGTTTTTGCTCATCGATTACCTTGCTTTAAGATACAGGAATAGTGGAAGACATATTAATGATTTCAACCTACATATCATTCTTTCATGGAAAGTTTGGATTATCCCTTCCAAATCAGGGAGGATATACCTCACCAAGCCCAAACTGGTGATTGAACCTTTCACATAAAATATCCATTCAAGCAGCAAAGCTCTTTTGGCCCAAGAGAGGGTTTGATATATACCTCAGTGTTAGTTATGATGCCTTTGCAAACAGGTACTAGTCCAACATGATAGAATTGATTGTGTGGTGGCTGCTATGGCTGAATGATACTCTTTGATTTACTGACCTGAGGATAAATCCACTTCCCAATGTCCAGTGGGAGTCAATGGAAAGTCTCCCATTCTATCAGAGGTTTATGGATTAGGTCCCTTCTGCACAATTAAAAGAAGTTCCTTCTCAGAGAAAAAGAAGACAGAAGAAAACAAGCTCGAAAGCCAGTTAAGGATGCTCTTCATTTCTTTCTCAGGGCTGCTTTAGGCATTGTATTGAACAAGTATATACAAACAGCCTCTCAGCCTCTTGTGAATTACAATTGTTATATGTTTCCTTTGAAATGAAGACTTGGCCCTTTGCCCTAAATAACACAGTAGTTGTTTGTGGGGTTCTTTTGGTTTTGTTGTTTGGGTTTTTGGGGTTTTTTTTGTTTGTTTGTTTTGTTGGTTGGTTGGTTTTGGTTTTTTATGATTTTCCATTAAATTACAAGCAGAACATTAAGTTTAAACACTAGCTTTCTTCCCTAAGGAATAGAATGAACTATTAATGTCTAGGTTGGTGTGTTTCAGTCAGACTTTTTTCTTCCCATTCTCTTCATTTATGTTATATTTAAACAAGTTTTAATTTTTAATTTTTTTAATGTACTTAGCTTGGGCAAATAAATATCTCCCACCCTCACTTAGTAATTTATGAGAAGAGGTCCTCCTTTTACTATCCACTTCCAAGTGTTCAGTGAGGCTACTTATCATTTTGCAGTTATCTTTGCCCTCTACAGTCCTGTTATTATACAATATTGAAAGGAAGACCTCCAGGACTTCCTACTTTACATGTAGTATTTCAACAGAGATCATATCATTAAACAGCAGAATGACAACAGGGATACACATTATTCTAACTAGATGAGCAACAATGATGATTTACTAGCACAAGGTGTAAACCCAAGTCCTCTTCTAGTAGGTACATCAAGTTGCATTAATGGCTCTTTTACAATTTGTTTATGACAACATTGCAAACTGGAGAAGTCAGGTCCTTTTTTCTAGCCATTCCCCCTTCATTTCAGTAGCTGAAATTTCAGTGGCTGCAGTGGTTTGACAAATATCAAACTGGCCCCTAAGAAGGGGCAAGGACAAGTTATCACAGAATCATAGAACCATAGAAACACAGAATGACTGGGGTTGGAAGGGACCTTAACATCATCTAATTCCAATCCTTCTGCCATGGTCAGGGACACCTTCCACTAGACCAGGTTGCTCAGGGCTCCATTCAACGTGACCTTGAACACTTCCAAAGGCAAGGCATCCACAGCTTCTCTGGGCAACCTGTTCCAGTGCTTACTACCATCACAGCATTGAATACCTTACCATCTAATCTAAATCTACCCTCTTTCATTTTAAGAGTAAAGATAGTGGGAAGTGAAATATAATTGGTTTTGTATCTGGTATGAAATAGTTAACATTCTGAAGCCAATTCCCCTTGTCCTGTCACAACATGCTCTAAAGTATCCCAATAATAGGTGCCACATTCTTCTCCCAGATGTGCCAGGAAGTTTCTATTCTGTGCAACCCTTTGTCTCTCAGCACCTCTGTTGACCAGATCAGGTCTTTGCCGGTTGAAGTCTGGTTTATCTGATCCTACAAGGCCATCTTCACAGATACATATCCTTCCTTATTTTACATGCTGGCTATTCTTATCTGTTATTGTTTCATGACCTTCAATGTGATTTTTATTCTCACTATGAGACTTGCAATACTTTCAAATATTTCTTCCATATAAACAGCTCAGGATTATCTTCCAAAAGAAAGTGGGGATGAAAGTAGATCAGATGTGAGAATTATAGAAATGGAACCCAAACCTCAGAAATCTAACACTTGCTGGAAATTCTTGCATCAAGGAAAAGGGCAGGCATGATTTTTTTCTTTTTTTTTTTGGTAGAGCCTGTGATAGAACATATACACTGAGGGAATTTGCTCAAATATTTTACAGTGTAGTATATTCTCAATAAGGCAAAAAAGCAGTAGATCAGTGAAAAAATACAGGTTTTTAATACTTTTTGCACAGTAAGTACATGAAATTTTGACTGTGCATGTGCCCTGAGATTTTTCAAGTCTCTGCATTGCTTGTAACTCATGAACAGCTGCCTGCTCTTCTGCTTTACCTAACTCCAGACAGAAGATTTTGACAAATAGTGTCCTTGAAAGTGTGAAAAAAAAAACTTTATCAAAGCAAATCCATTTATAGTTTCCTTCCTTCCTTCCTTCCTTCCTTCCTTCCTTCCTTCCTTCCTTCCTTCCTTCCTTCCTTCCTTCCTTCCTTCCTTCCTTCCCTTTTTTTCAGAAGTCCTTAATAGAACATTGCTGGGAAAAAAACAATAATAAAAATCAAACCAAAAGCAAATAAAAACTTCCCACCCCAAAACCACAAATCAATCTGAAATCATGGAAGAATCAGGTCTAAAAAGCAATTTTCTGCAGTCTTTTAACAACATAAAGGCTAGGTGTTCTCATTTGTGGTACAGACCACCCCTCCAAGAAATTGCATTAGAATCCACCAAACTAGCCACAAGGAACAGGCTGTGTTTAAGATTAGTTTGAGCCTTAAATATGCAAAAAAGCATATGCTAATAATGTTAAGCTCTTTAAGAACAGATTTTTCTCTCATCAGATGTGTTCTTGCAATATGTGATATAATGGATGGGATTCATCCACTGTGAAAAAAAAATGGGCACCTGGTAAAAACAGCCATAAAAACTCTTCTAAAATTGCTCTTTCAACTTGATCAACTCCTAATAGGCTTAAGTTTTTAATTGAAATTCCTATGAGAAGTCCTTCCTTCATTAAAAGAACTTCTTATATTGTTTCTAAATTATATCACTAAGCCAGTTTCTGATACCCTGATGCAGTAGTGAGTTTATCAGTGTTTTGATTCCAATTTTAAACAATAATTTTGTTTCAGTCAATGCATCATCCACTCCTGATTTAGCTAGATACAACAGTACAATGACCTCAGTAAGTGAGAAGAAGTAAATCTAATGAGAAAATTGTTTCTGGATTGCCCAGCAGAGGGAATGGTGCCTGATTTCCTTACCCTCTCAATTTACATAAGTTTCAGTCTGGCCAGGAAGAGCTGACCTTGGGCAAAGCTGGGAATAGTAGTACCCTAAGATATACTTCCCTACATAAGACTGAGGCAGTCTTCATTACTGAGACAGTGTGCACATTTTTAAGCAAATCAAGAGTTACAAAGGTGTATGAAAATCTATTTTAGTGAGAAGGTTTAAGAGACTTGCATATGGCTAAGTCCTCAATGACACAGCAGTTTCTAGCACCATTCTGGATTGGGATGCTGTGGCTGAAGGTAGGTTAGATGTCTGAGGTAGGAGAACACATTTTATGTCACAATGCAGCCTAATTACTGAATTATTAGAGGTGTTTTGTGTCAAGGATTTAAAGATGGGTCATTTTTCAAGTCACTCTCTGTCCCAGGACTCCTGTGGTCACTCCATTTTTCACGGTTTAGCATTTTCTTCCCTTAAGTTGCTTCTCCAAATGTAAGACTTACCCTACCTTCTCTACTAGCTGAAATCAGCACCAGGTCAAAGCAATTAATTCTCTTCAAAGAGTTGTATCTGCACAGACCCATATGGCTGCTTCCCATGTGACTCTGTGAGCTAATTAAACTTGACTTTATTTTGCCCTCTTCCATTTTCCTCTACCTGAGGAATCAGTTCTCCAGTGCCTCAAACTCTGCACCCACGTTCAACCCCTTTAAAGTCAGCTTCTTGCCACTAGGAAGTCTTCCTATGTATTAAACTTAATTCATCCATATATTTAATTCAATTACATAATTTTAATTGTGTAATTTTACATCTCCTTAAGCAGGAGGTTTTGGCACAGGTACAAGTTTATAGCTGAATAGATTTAAAGGGATGTCTGTGAACATCTTACTAGAGAAGAAGTCTACATTTATTACTGCCATGTTGAGGAGCTGGGATTAGGAAAACCAGGGCAGTTTTCCACGATCTTGGATGCTGGGGTCAGCAGGCCAAGTCATATGGCAAAGAGAATTATCCAATCTAGAAACAGCTTCTTCTTGGGGCAACCACATTTCTATTGCAATTATTTGTATGGCTTTAAGCTGAAAGGGGGTAGATTTAGCTTGGATGTTAGGGAGGAAACCTTTACTGTGAGGGTGGTGAAGGAACAGGTTTGTCAAGAAGAGATGTGCATGCCCCATCCCTGGTAGTGTTCACTGCCAGGTTGGATGGGGCTCTGAGCAACCTGGTCTAGTGGTAAGGTGTCCCTGCCCATGCCAGTGGGTTGGAACAATATGGTTCTTAAAGTCCCTTTCAACCCAAACTATTCTCTGATTCTATTAAATTTATTTGATTTGTGTTTGGTATACACTGGTTTAGAAAGCAAAACTAGAAAAGTATTTTATTTAATTCTTATGACATCCTACTACAGAATTGATCTTTATACTGTATTTTTCCAGTCCTTTGTACATTTTAGTTTTAAATACCGTGATGTAAGGTCGCAATTCAAGAGATTTCTCAGAATATGAAGTTTTCACTTAGGTCAGTTTAACAAAAGAAGAAACAATCCCACTCTTTGAGTGACCTCCTCCCCACAAATTTTCACTCACTCTTTCTGTCCTCCAGTGCTAAATCCCACAATGGGGTTACTACAGGCCATCTATGATTTGTCAGTCAATCCTTTGATGCATTTTCTAGAGCAGACTTTGGTCTAAAAAATACAGATTTGATTCATTAGTGGGTAGAGAAACTTATGACAGATTTTTGAGGCAGAAAAAACATTTTGTTTGATCTGTCACATGGCCTTTTATTTCAAGCTCTCTTTACCCTTTCTTATGCATAAATAAAATCATAGAATGCTTTTCATTTAAAGTGACCCTACAGATCATCTAGTCCCAACCCCCCTGCCATAAGCAGGGACACCTTCCCACTAGACCAGGTTGCTCAGAGCCCCATCCAACCTGGCTTTGATATTTCCATTGTTCAAGCAGCCATAGCTCCTCTGTGCAGCATATCCATCTATTGCTTTCTGTAGTAAAGACAGTGGGAAGTGAAATAATATTGGTTTTGTATCTGGTATGAAATAGTTAACATTCTGAAGCCAAGACCATCACTTGAATCCCAATATACCTCCCATTTAATCCATCTGCTGAGGAGGGATGCAATATTGTCAGTCATCAAGCAGGAGGATTTTAGCTATGCCCATAAAATACTCACATGAGTTCCCTTAGCTAAATGTTAATTAAAACACAGCAAGAAGTGGCCTGGGAACCCCAGTGGTTTTTTCTCTAGCTTTGCTATGTTAGGACTCTCCATACATGAAGTATTGAAAAAGGTTTGCTGTGCCTCAGAGACACAGGATAAGTGGTCAGTAGACCTGATTCCAATCTTATCTGCGCCACAGAGAGCTTGTCCAAAATATTTCCTTCTGCTTCGGGTTCCCCATGTACAAAACTTCTCTGATAGCATCTGTGTGCTCACAAGAAAAAACTCGCTGTGAGGCCTAATTAAGAGTAGTGCAAAGTCTTGAAATCCTCGGGCAAACAACAGATAAAAATATAACAATTGTGTTTATACACAGCAAAAATACCATTTTAGACAGCTCCACAGGGAATTTCCTGAGTAAAAATGGTTAAGTACTTTCCTTAAGCTGAAAAAATATGAACTGTTTTGTATACTCTCTATAAAGCAGCAAACAAGCAAATAATCTTGAGTGAATGAATTATAGAATTATTAAGTTTGGAAAAGAGCTCCAAGATCAAATCCAGCCTTTGGCCAAATGCCACCATCCCTATTTAAAGCATATCAAAAAGTGCCATGTCTACTTTTATTTTTTTAACACTTTCAGGGATGGTGATTCCACCACTTCCCTGGGGAGCCTGTTCTGAAGCTTAGCCACTCTTTCAGTGAAAAAAAAATAATTAATTGGTGCCAGAAAGAATCTACCTGGAAACATTCAGGTAATATGGTCACCTTTTTTTTTTTTTTTTTTTATAAATTTTCATAAATTTTTGTTTCTTTTCTTTAATATTGGAAGGATACAGAAAGAAGAAAATTTCTTTAGAAGTATCTATAATAGGTTTAATTGTCTATCATTTAGTGAGTTAACAAGGTGATTTTAAACAGAAGGCTTTCAGGGTATGCATGTGTGAGCCGGCAGTTTTCTTCCTTTATAGTCTTCCATATAGACAGAATTATGGAACCAATCATGTATATAGTAGGGTAACAACACTGTGCAAACAACCTTTTAAGTCTTACAGTCTGGGTATTTCCTAACCCCACCATTATTTTTAAAAATTCCTTCCGAAACCTTCAAGTGACTCAAAGCCCCATTTAGAAAAGTGTATCCAACCTTATTAAAAAATGTACACAGTTAATTATGCGGGGCATAATTTACATAACAGAACAGTGTCACCACAGCAGATCAAGGCAAATTAGTGTAAGAAACAGTACCAAACCTTCTGGCTTAATGAGTTTTGCTCATGACATGAACAAGTGCTAAGTCTTCCCTCTGCCTTACCCTGGTGTATATAATTGACCGTAACATTGCATGGTTAATTATTTGAGCATTTAATCTCAACATGAGAAAATACAGAATGCATTACCTCTTTCTTTTGTCAAAAGTTTTTATAATTAATATTGAGGGATTAAAATAACTGATTATAGCTTACATTGCCATAGAGCTGTTGATACAAACTGTGAGATCATTAGTTTGAGTCACACAAGTCCCTTCTTATCCAACTTTCTTTTATAATTCTTAGTATGTTCTGGCAGCTCACATGGAGCAAAATTTCCCCTTTCCTGTTTTTACCTAATTTGACACTTGCAGCACTTGATTTCAGAACCCCATAATGTGCAAGGAGAATGTGTGTCCTGGGAGATAAATTTTCTGTCTTCGGTTTAGGGGACTGTGAGTTGAAACCTTAAAGGGTTTTCTTTATTACATATTTTGTATGCCTGTTTCCCTCTCACTGGAATATGGATGGCTACATTCTCACCACATAATTATCTTTATTGCCTATAAACAGGCTGCATTTGACTTGAACATTTCAGCTTTTTTAATGTCTGGCAAAGAAACAAAACCTATAGTAAATTAAGTCTGATTTCCATGAAGCTCTATGTGCATTCAAAGCTTGGTATGTGTTTTGTGTGAAGCCTATAATCCTTGTATAAAATGTTTAATTAACCTCTTTCAGAACATTTGTAATATTTTTCCACTGAATTCATGAGACTGTGTGGGCACCCACTGCTGGCTAATTTACAATATGTTTGCTTCCACTTCCCAAAATGTTGTGTGTAACTTAGTGGATGATCCTAGATACAGATGATGTCATTGCAAATCTTGCTATTGGCTTTTACACCAAAAAGATTAGTGATTTTTTTCCCATTTTTCTATTTTTGTTCTTTTTCTTTTCTTCACATTTATTCAACACAGGGAGCTGAACGGTTTGCTTTGCTGTTGGGGCTTTTTTGTACAATACAATGGTTAACAATGTAAAGTATTTGTGCTGTTACCAGACTGAAGGTTTCTTCTGATTTATAGAAACATAGAGGCATTTAGGATGGAAAAGACCTCTAAAATCATTGAGTACAGCCATAAGCCTAACCTTTAATGGCTATCCTTGCTGTGCCTCAATGGCCAGCTCACAGCCAGCAGCAGCTGGAGGAGCGTTTTTACGAGTTACATCCTCTGAGATGGGCTTAAAACATGTTCTTCAATGTGTTCCCCCAGATGGCCTCATGTGGTGCTAGGGGAAGTTTAGACTAGATATTAGGAAAAATTTCTTCTCTGCAAGGGTTTTCAGCCATTGGAATAGGCTGCCCAGGGAAGTGGTGTAATTGCCATACCTGGAAGGTGTGCGGGTGTGACACCTGAGGACACAGTTTCTTGATCTCCAACGTGGTGCTGGTTTAATGGATGGACCCAATAATCTTGGAAATCTTTTCCAACCTCAATGATTTATGATTCTTTGATTCTATTATTCTTTGAATCTGTAGTCATCATTCTTGCCTTTCCCAGAGCTAAGAGACATCATGTGTAGTTAGACCCAGGAGAAAAATGCCCTTTTCTTTCCCACCTTGGTGGATTTTTGTGCTAAGAGGAAGAACTGCCTAGAGGAGTATTTATAGAGGAAAATGCCTGGTTTTTTTATTAAGTATGGGTGATCAGGAAAACAAAGATTAAACACATGAAGAGGTGAACAGGTGCTATGAAAGAACTCTGTATTCAGGTTCAGCTGTGTTGACTAGGTACAGGGAAAGTGAGGAAAGAAGTGATTGACATGTTATGACTACGGAGAGGCTTAGCAGCAGCCAATTTCCAATTGAAAACAAAAACTAGGCCCATGTTTGGGCCTTTTTATGAAATTTATTGCTGCAGGTCTTCCTCTGTACCAGGAAGTCATAAACTCATAAAACTCTAGATATTAGTGGTTACCTCTACTTCTTGAAGGGCAGGGGAGATGAGTAGAGTGGAAAAGAAAAAAACAGTGCACAGACTTATAGAAAACAGAAGAGGGATAGAAGTTACAAGAGATAGAAATTAAATTGATACCAAAAATTCAGGATCATATATAATCTCTTTCAGCATAACATCTGGCCTGTATTACTCTACTCTGGGAAGGACTTCCTTACCTTTTAAGATTTAAAACCAAGGGCATGAGATATTGACACAGAGCTGCAATGAAAGGTCCTTGTATTGTGGATAACTTCCAAAGTCCCTGACAGTGACACTGTCCTTTAGATTGGCTGCAGGATAACTCTTAGGTCAGCATTTTCAGGGGAAGATGGAAACAAGCAGTTATGCTCCTGCTTTGACCTCTTTATGAGAGACACAAGATGTGTTGCTAAGGATTAAGGTTACCTGTAATAGGGTGCAAAGGCACCATTGCCAGCTATTCCCAGTATGGTTTTTCATAGGAGAAAGTTTAAAATGGCTGCATGTGAAAGTAAATCTTGACAGCACATGACCTGGGAGGTAGTGAGCAGTGAAGAGACTTTTATGAACTACATTTGCCTTAATGTCTCGTTTTAGGGAGATGATTATAGGTGTTGATCTGGATATGTTGTCATACAGATAATGGAGTCCATTCACTCTCACATGTATCGACCCCAGTGGAATAGGGATAACCTATTTTATTGACAATAGACTATTAAAAAACCATAAAAATGGGCAAAAACATTCTTATGATTTCTAACAGATACAGAGGAAGAAATTGACCACTGCTCAGTGATCACCAAGGTAACATGCTGATGTTTCTTACAAGTTATTTCAACAGGTGAAAGGGAGAGGAGAGAAAAAAATAAAAGGGCTGTTATTCCTCTGTCTTTTGAGATATTTCATCAAGAACAGTGCTGGATGCCCTATGAACACCTTCTTTTCATCCCAGAAGGCTCCAGGGTTACTTTATATGACTTAGTTTCCACCATTGCTCAGATGATGAGATAAAGTCTTTACCAGATTTTATCCCGTTATCAGGAAGTTATTTCTCTTTAAATTTCCTTAGCCTGCTACTACATCTCAAGATAATATTTTGTATATTTTAACATATTAGTATAATATATAATATCCATAAATAATGATATAATACAGAATATCCATAAATGTATAGGAATTTCTTTTTTCTTCAATTCTTGTAACTATGTGGACCTTCCCTGACTTCTACTGCCACGAGCAGCAGTGGGGAGCAGTGCTACAGCACTGGCACTGGGTTTGCACCTGATATGCTGTGTTACACAGCATTAGCAAATCTATCTTGCCTCCTTTCCCCATGCTTACAATCTGCCAAAGGAAATATCCCAATAATACTTGAAAAATGCTTAGTCTGGAACCATGGGCAGATTTTTTGTTGCTGGTTCTGAGTAAAAGGCAAAACAGGAGAGGATTATGCAGCTGAATGAGCAGTAGTGATAAGAGAAATTCAGGGACAAAAAATGCCTTATTCCTGGAAAGCCAGGCAACACCTGAGGCTGAAAACAGATCACTGCTATGAGACTCTCACCAAGCAGAGAGAAACAACTGACAATAACTACCTGGAAGCTGCCTGTTGTCCCTAACTGCTAATACACTCTTCCATGTCAATTTGACACAGAATAGTCTAGCTGCAGTGGTCCACATAAATATGGTAGTGGCATGAAAAAGATGCTGCTATGGATGTCTGACTTGGGAGCACCAGAAACAGAGCCCATTTGTTCATCCCCTGACACCTGGCCCAAAGAACAGTGCCACCAAAGGACTCTCTTCAACTTGACCATGCTTTCCTTTTTGGAGAAAAATGAACATATGGTCACAGGAGATAGATGATGTGAGCCTTCTACTGAGGATCCCCTCATCCCACCTACTGCTTGCTCATAAAGCCTCAGCCAAGCACTCTGACCACAGGAATGAGCTCTTCAACCATCCAGGAGCATCTGCATGCAGTATGGTGTTAGCCTGTGTGTTTCAGCACTTCAGAGCCCAGAGCACATACTTAATATTTGGCTTGAGAGACAGAGTGCTGTTACCTTTCCTGTATTGGGGTTGACAGCTGCAGCTATAAAACTGCCCAGACAACTGATTCAGTGAAGTGATTTAATCATCTGGAGACACAGTCAGCAGCAGGCAGGGACAATTCATGCAGAGGCCTTGAGCAACCCTTTAGAAAGACATATGAACCCCAGAGCTTCAACAGAACTGTCTGAATCTGGTCCACCTTGGAAAACCCTTAAGAACTTTCTGGCTCTTTTCTCTTTTCTTGTGAGCTTTGAAAAAAATATTCTGGTTTGGATAGGTCAGTCCATAGTCTTCTAAAGAAATAAGGGCATTTTTACTTCTTTCTTTCTCTGTTTTACTTGGAAATATCTCATAGAATCATAGCATGGCTTGGGTTAAAAGGGACCTTAAAAATCCTCAAGTTTCAACCCCCCTGCCATGGGTAGACACATCTTCCACTAGACCATGTTGCTCAAAGACTCATCAATCTTGGCTTTGAACACTTTCAGGGATGTGACATCTACATTTTCTGGGCAACCTGTTCTAGTGCCTCACCATGCTCAGAGTAAAGAACTTTTTCCTAATGTCTAATCTAAGTCCCCTTCTTTTAGTTTAGAACTGATTTTCTTTGTCCTATTGCATCCTTCTGCATTCATCATTCTGTTATATTGTAAAGAATTGTGGAGTTTTTGATGTTCCTGGCTTGCAGACTTGTGGCTAAAGCATGGGAAACCTCATCAAATTAATATCACACAAAATGAAAAAAGGAAGCTAGCAGAAAATCTAAAGTGAAGTACCAAACCATAGACATTAAGGCAGGAAATAAGGACTTTGTCATAAAGAAAGTGCAATGAAGAAAGGATATTAAAATTCAGTAAACTGAATATTGCAATGAGTGTCACATCAAACACAGGCAACTATTTTTTGATGTGAAAATATATCTGATCTGGAGAGCACATTGGTGTTATTCTTGGTTTCAGATTGTGATGCGTCTGATCTGAACTGTGTTACTATGTTACAACTGTCCAACCTGCCTGGATGATATGGTAGCTGGCAGGAGACAGAACTGACATTTCTGGTCTAAAAGGCACTTGCGTTCACTTTGTTACGTCCAGACTTTTGGTATTTAGCAAACACCTCTTACTCTGAGGCAACTGATGTTACATTGCTATGGCTCTTAAGTTTCATTGCAGCTATCCAGATAGCAACCCCTGTGATCTGATAATGCTTCTAGTTTTAGCACCTATTTTACTTTTGTTTCTCCTCAAAATGCAAGCAATTGAGCCATTCCTTGCACCCTGGTTTTGTATCACTGGTGAGCACCGAGCATTTTCATTGTGGAAGTGAAAAGTGAAAGAGATGCTGGGAGGGTCCCAGAGACCCCCACACCAAAGTTTCATTGTAGAAACTGAGGGGTGATAACCAATGTCCCTGCAGGGAGCTCAGGAAAGACACTGAAGGATCCTACTCAGACCACAAGCCAGCATCAAAAGGCTTTGGAGAGTGCCAGCTGCCCAAAACAATGATCTTGGAGCCATAAGCAAAACCCCAATCGCACTATTGAAAACCAAGTCAGCTTTGGCCTGCCTTGACACAGGAATGGATTCCTGGTAGCTTGTCTTCACACAGCTTTTGAAGTAGAAGTGCTTTTCTTCTTACAAAATGAACCATATCTGTGCCCAAGCTTTCATTTACTGCTCTGCTCACACACAAGTTTGAGAGTGATGAAGCAGAGTTGAAGCAAAGAGCCTGCTTTATCTTGTCCAGCTTCCTTCTGTGCATCATAACTATTTATGTATTTATTAATTAATTTATTTAGAAATTTGGAAATACCCTGATGAATAAAAAGGTACATATTTTAGTTTTCTGATTATTTCATTTCCTTTAAGACTCCATTTGAAGCCTGCAATTATTTTTCCCAGTACAGCATTCCCATGTCTTGCCCATATGCCTGCCCATGGCACTCCAGGCACCACTGCTCGTGCAGTCTATGGTTGACCATGCAAGATATTCCAGTGCACAACAGTGGCTCTGCAAAATTGTCTCAGTCTTTCCATGTTGTATGTTCATTGTCAGTTGGCTTCTGCCCACAGGTCCTCTGGCTTCATGACTGCCAAAAAAGAATAAGTTCAGATTTTAGTTGCTATGTCTTCCTGTTCTCAAGTTCAAGTCGAAGGAGATTTGGAAGGGTTTGTTAAATACAACTTATCTTTTTTACTCAAATAAGCATAATAGATAATCCATCTGACATAGATAATCCACCAGACATAGATTGTTGACTGACTCCTACAAGCTTATGTTTCTCTATAGCCATTTTCTTTCTGAAAAGAAGCACAGCCACACTGAATGGAGATGTTTAATTATTTTAAAGAGATTATTTCATATTCTTTCCTCTGCCACATGGAAGCTTTCACCCATCTCACCTGGTGTGTGATTTAAATGCACGGTCTAAGCAAATTTTAACTTTTTGACTTGGATATAAAAACTATAAGGCTCATGAAAGAGCAAGGCTTGGTAGGATAGGTTTTCAGAGATCTACAATATATGCTGCAAGCATAAAATAAGGAATGGCACAGGGAAGGTAAAACACGTTGCAAAGTATCTTAGCACATAAAAATGGAAGAAGGAAGAAAACTCAGAAATTAAAAGTAGGCAAAGAAAATGTGGTACAAGGATATGCAGCCTGTGAAATACATTGCCAGATAAACAGCTTTGAAAAGGGGGATAAAGCTGGACTCCCTGGGTGGGCACATGCCTTCCCCACCATCTAAATGTGTACTGGAACAAGAGTGATCTGTGTGCACACCTCCCTTCTTTTTGGATGCAAAACTTGTGCTTTAGGGTGTAATTTAAGCATTAGCTGTTAGAATAAAGGGAGTTTTACAGTCAGAGACTTCTGATATTTTTGACAAAGCAGCATGTGTCTGAGATTTCCAGAGACTGCATTCTGGTTATAATGAGTCACTGGTCTGACCTAGAGCAGAAATTTCTTTGTGGCAAAAGGGATGTATTTATGTATGATTTCATAATTATTCCTCTTGTTCATGCTGTAGATGCTGCCTTTGTCTTGACTGTGCTTGATAAGGTCTGCATACAGCCAGGCTTGTGCTGACTATTGGCTTCTCTCCCCAGATAACAACATGAGGAATTTCAGGACAGTTAAGAAAGGGAGAGTAATATTTTCAGAGAATTATAGAATGATTTGGGTTGAAAGGGATCTTAGAAGTCATCTAGATTTAACCCCACTGCCATGGGCAGAAATGCCACCCACTAGACCAGGCTGCTCAAATCCACATCCAACCTGGCCTTGAGCACTCCCAGGGATGTGGCATCCACAGCTTCTCTGGGCAACCTGTTCCTTACCCTCTGAATAAAAACTACATCCTAACATCTAGCCTAATTCTCCCTTCCTGTAGTTCAAAACCTTTCATCTTTGTACTTATAACTGTCTTCTCATGCAAAAATCATTCTAAATCTTTTTGTAATGCCCATTTGATTGCTGAAAGGTCACAATGAGTTCTCCCATATATGTGGAAGTACAGCCAGTTCAAGATGTATTTCAGACTAATCTCCAATCATTAGTTGTGTCTTTCACAATCTAAGTTGTTTGTCACAGCAAGTACATGGCACCTGACAAGACCTCTGCTGCTTGCTATTAACTTTTTGGGACCAGAGGATTGGATCACTGTGAGGCTTGTCAAGTCTCAGCAGACAGTTGATGCTTTGGCTTAGAGGTTTATTTGGTGCTGCTCACTCATTGTAAACAAAAGGAAGAGTCTTCCATCAACATTTCTTTTCATTATTTTATTCAGTAATTGGATCTAAAGTAATGCACTTATCCCCAAATGTTGACACTCTTGCATTTAAGGTGACAATTTGTTGTAAACTTATTTTTAATCCTTTTGTGGATATTGTGGTATGTAAATGCACTATGCTGTGCCAACACTGTATTAGGGCTTAGGCCATTAACAAACAAATGCCCATGTGTCTGACTAACAGGCTTTAAACTTTTGTTCCTTACCTTATTTGTCCCTCCGGAAAGTCCTATTGCGTAAGAGCATTCAGTGTGTATTTGTGTTGAAAGTGTGTGCAGCACAAATGGTGTACCCCAGGATTCAGAAGTAAACTGGTCAAATTTCAAGTGTTTCTTACAGGTGAGAGAGTGGAATAAGGAAAATAAAGGAAGGTTAATAAAAAGAGACATAACCATAATAAAGGCACAGATAAAGGCACGGATATGCAATTGAAGAGATTTTGATAAGCCTTAAAAATGTTTTAAAAAAGATGACTGCAGTTTCAATGAATTTCTTATTTGAGGGAATTGGTATTTCAGTAGTAATCAGGCTGGTAGAAACAGATTTGGATATATTGCTGGATATTTGAATACAGCATTTCATAGATTCATAGAATCACAGAATGAGTTTGAATTGGAAGGAATCTTAAAGATCATGTATTTCCTTTCTGCCATGCCCAGGGATACATTCCACTAGACTAAATTAATCTAAGCTGTTGTCTAAAGGCATTGAATTTGCCCAAAATTCTCTGCATTTGCCTGAAAGCCATCATTTACCCAAAACAAATTTTTATACCTAACATGATAGGTGTTTACAGAGTCTGCAAAACTGAATAGAAGAAGACAATGTCCCTTTCTTGAAGGGTTTATGGTCCCTGGATCTGCAGAGCACAGAGCACATACCCCAGCAGCACATATCAGAGCACAAAGCACATATCCCAGCAGCTTTCAACATTTCCAGCAGTATTACTTAGCACACCATGGTGCTATCTTTAAATAGATTTTTTCGTAAGATAAGGCCTGGGTACAGCAACAAGACAGATATTGATGTGGCTTTATTTAAAATAAAATGTTTTAAAAAGGGAAGAAAACCCCCAAATAACTAAAAAACAATCAAACAACTACAGCAACAAAACCCACATCAAAACCACAAAAGTTAAAAGTTACAGAATTACCAGCTACAGCTGCCAAAACCCACTAGCAAAATAAGGTTAATCCCTGAGTTCAGAGTGACAGGTTGAATTTCAGGACAAACAAGCCCTCCTGTGTCCTTTGGCCCAAAAAAGCCCCCTGCCATGATGTTCAGAATAAACATTCCCAACAAAGCTAAGTGCACGTTCCCTGCCCGTGCTAAGTCGGTGGAGCTGGGAGGCAGGCATGTACTGATTCAACTGAGCATGGAAAATGGACACTGTCATGGTGATGGCTCAGTGTCTGAACAAAGAACTTATTCCATTTAAAAGTTAGCCTTTTCATATTGATTTCAGCCGATTTAAGGAATAAATCAGATGAGTTTAGTGGAGGAGAATGAAAGACTTTTGAATATATTCTGTTGCCAATTCTCAGCCAAGATAATTTATTTCCTTATGTCATTGTTTACATCCAGAGGGCACAGGGAGTGGAAACACAGACAGTAACAACAGTTTTTATACTTATTTTGCACCTTTTTTATGTCCACAAAGCCAGAGCAACAAGTAGCAATTTGCACACTGAATTTGTCCACTGATTTCAAAGTAACTCATATTTGAAAAAAATAAAGAATTTACAGACGTAATGGACTACATTTCTGCAACTGCTTACACATCTGCTTTATGGCAAGAGAGACTACTGGCCTAGTAGTGTGTGCCAATTAATGCACATGCAGAAAGAGGAGATTGTGCCTCATAAACACATGTGCTGAAGTGTGTGGACTTCACGATTTAACTTTGTTTCACAGTGTTCTAAAGCATGATAATGTGTAAACAGTTGTTTACTTATCTGAAACTTTCACCTCAGTCTCTCAACATTTCTGTAGAACTCGTCTCTTCCTGTGTGCAGTAATCCTCAGCTACTTGACAGAGCGATAGGTGTGCTGGGGAGCTTTGATTATGCTGAAGTCTGGCAGTGGCAGGGGATCAGAAGAGATGCTAGCCCCTGTTGCCTGATGTGCCCAGAGACCATTGGGCACAGAAGATGCAGGATATGGGGTGGCTCAGGGAGTCAGCTCACTGATTTTTGAGCTGTCTTTGGCATGTGTTAAAGCATCCTGGGGACTGTTTTAAACAACTCCAGTTGGGAATAAGCCAAATGCAGTAGTATTCTGGCCAAGTCCTGGCACTCTCCTTTCTCCAGGGCCAGTCAGGATTGATGGTATATTCGCAGGGTTCATTGACTGTGTGCCAGCAAGGGATGTTATAATGCCAAGAGAAATCTCAGCTGGTGAGATCTGAAGAGCTTCCAGGCTCTAAGGATTGCTATAGGAAGTTCATCTGAAAAACAAGTCCTGAAAGTGTGAGGTTCTGGATATCATTTTAAAAATGAGAAAAAGATGGCAGAAGTAAAAGGGAGCAAAGGTAAAGCACTAAGAAACTTGAGTAATAATAAGAATTGACACTTGGAAAAAATTTAGACTAGAAAAGACCTCTAAGAGCCCTGAATCTGACTGTTAACCCAACATTTCCAAGCTCACTACTAAACTATGTCCCCAGGTGTCGCATCTGAAAATCTTTTTAATACCTCCAGTGACAGTCACTCAACCACTTCCCTGGGCAGTCTCTTCCAATGTCAGGCAATCCTTTTGCTGTAAAAAATTTTCTTAATATCTAATCTAAACTGTCCCTGACACTACTTGAGGCCATTTCCTCTTGTTCTGTCACTTGTTATTCGTGAGAAGAGACTGACCGCTCACCTGGCTACAACTTCCAATAGAGCAATAAGGTCTGCCCTGAGTCTCCTTTTATCCAGGCTAAACATCCCCAGCTCCCTCAGCTACTCATCAGACTTGTGCTCCAGACCCTTCACTGCCACAAGAGCTTGTGAAGAATTATGAAGACACTTTGAAGTAGCACTGGTTTGGAAAGAAGACCAGCAAGG
This sequence comes from Agelaius tricolor, assembly GCF_023055355.1. Classification (NCBI taxonomy): domain Eukaryota; kingdom Metazoa; phylum Chordata; class Aves; order Passeriformes; family Icteridae; genus Agelaius; species Agelaius tricolor. The sequence goes on from NW_027269269.1 coordinate 17,606,219, forward strand.
CCATCCAACAGCCAAGGCATGGACCATGGCACAGAAGAAAATACTAAAGAGCTAAAGCTGCCCAGTTTCTGCAGGTCCCCAAAATCTATTTGCTGGTCTCTGGTGTTATGCCTAAAACTACATCTTCTCCCTGCTCTAAATCCACTAGATCATTTCAAGACAGAAAATTAATGGCTTGGAGATCTCAGGTTTTAAAAATATTTTGGCAGAATATGGAAATGGATTTCCAATTACAGTGGTCAGGTTCCATCCTAAGACTGCCTTGTATTTTGCAGTATGTTCAGTCCTAGAGATCACAGTTCCTTGCTAGTCTCTGTTCCTTTCCATAGTCTTTTTATTGGAGAGCTATTATGACACCCTGTCCCTGAACTAATAAATATCTGACTAGTATCCACCCCAGTGATGTTGATGACCAGTTTATGTGTATCTTCCCTACATAATTATAGAGATAAAAAGGGAGAAGGGGAAAGCATATTTTTGTATATGTTGCAATCATATCCCATAAATACTTTCATCTTGTTAAACGAATAACTGGTTTAATCCCTTCTTATAAAATATGTTCTCTATCTGTGTCACTCATCTTTGCACCTGTGTCTGCATTTAGGGAAGTAAAAGATTTCAGCAACTAAACCTACCATAGCCTATCTTTGCAGTTGCTTCTGTACCCATATACTTTTAGTATCTGAATACTTGTAGCCTTAGAGTAGCTGACTGTTATGCAGTATTCCTCATTGTAACTTGGCAGATTTCATTGTTTGAATTTTTTTCTGTAGTTTAGTACATGTCTCATCACCACCACCATGGTTATTACTCTTGTTGTTGTTATTATCATTTCAAAAGGCTGCTCCTCTTAACAGCTCTTGATTAACCATGACAGCAAGATGGCCCTTACAGGAGCTGGTGTTCCAGCTCTTCCTGGCGCTCCAGCTCTTCCTGGCAATGCCAGTACTGAACAGAGGGTAGTTGTTTTAAAAATCTGCAGCATGAAAAAGTAAGGGCTTAGAATCACATTGGCATGTTACATCATCTAAAGGGCTTCTTCAAGGAACAGATTTTTAAGGACTGTGCTAATTAACATTGCCAATTGGCATTAGAAGTAAATAATTTGATTCAATTCTGGATGAGAGGTGCCCTTTAAGAGTACCTTCTGGTGAAAACCATCATTATAATTGGCATTGTTTCATATGTTTTTTGAACATTAACACACCTCTTTTCCTAACACCAGGCAACATCTCAAATAGATGTCCATTCTTTTACCACATTCTCTTTTAATTATCACTTTCTTTCTGCCAATGCTCAGTGGGAGTTAAACTGGGACCTGGTTGAGCCCTGGAGGATTTAATAACTTTGTGATAATTCACTGAATAGTTTCTGGGAGCCTGGTGCAAATTGAAACCTGTGCCTCTGGGGAAAGACATCTCTGAGAGGCCATCATGCTTCTTGGGTAATGCAGGAAGCCAAACCTCAGCTTTGTGTCAGAGGATTCTCACATTTTTGAGGTTTCATTTTCAAGTTCCATGCTTCATTTTTTCATTTTCTTCATGTACTGTTTGTCAGTGAGTGGGATGAGCTTCTAAGCTAGAAGCTAGATCTTGAGTTGTCCTGCATGTCTGACTGATGCTGTATGTTTTATTAGATCTGTTCTTAATAATTCTGCACAAACATGAGCCCTAAAGGAATCATCAAAACCTAAAAATTGTCCTCCTACATGCCCCTCTTGTCCATTTTCCCTTGTAAATATATCATTAACAGTGTCTCCTTAGTATGTCCCAATCATGCTTTAAAACTCAAAACATAAAGAATCAACTTCATTGCCTATTCTTATAATGACTCAATCCCCCAGACTTCCACTTTGATTCAATGCAGTTCCATGCACTGCTACTTTGCTATTCTCCAGTATTTTAAATTTTTGTGCAGGAATACATACAGTCTTCTTTTCATATTTTATTCATAGATGGTGATCCTAGTAAAACTGGACAGGAACTCTTAGGAATTTAGTGGGTACTGTTGTCCCTGAAAGCTCATTCACTTTCTCCATTGCCTTGACCCGTATCTGACAGGCAATTGTGGGACTTTGTGGCACAGCACTAAAGGACCCTTTCAACATATCAGTGCTATGTGACAAAGCAATGCTCAGGAATACTTTAATAAACACCAGTCCTGTGGTTTGCATAATTTTCATCACTTAATCAGAATTGTTCTTACATGCAGTTGTCTGGGTCAGACTGCTTTCTCTGGTTCCTCAAAAAGGTGAACCACTGGCAGCAGAATGGCTACTGCTCTGTCTTCCTAAAAATGCTGTTTGAAGACCTTTAGAGGTCATTGGTTGAACTTTCCACCCAGACTGGGACCGCTACCAACACCAGATCAAGTTAACCATGACTTTAGACAAATATAGAAAAACTACAAGAACTGGGATTCCATATCCACCCTGGATAACTACGGTTTTTCACAAAGTTGAAGACTGCTATGGAATGTCTCTTTTGTCAGACTAAACAAGCTCAGTTCTCTCAAACTCACTTCATATGTCACTTGCCTTGGCTAGTTATAATCTTGGCAGCTCTCTGCCACATTCCTTCCAGTTTTTTCCCTTAAATTAGCGAGGTCTAAAACTGCACCATTATTTCAAGTGTGGCCTCACTGGGAGTAAGTAAAGGAAGATACTTGTTTCTTTTATCTTGCTGTCCTTATGGAACAGTTTTGTTGTATTCTCATGCAGATACTGATTCATGCTTAGTCGACAACAACCTCTTAGGCCTTTTTCAGCATCCTCCATTCACATCAGTTGAATTGAGCCTATTGTGGTCATGCAACAGCTCAATCATTTGACTTATTAGTTGATTTTTTGGTCTTGCAAAGTAAAATGTGGTAACTTCTGGTTTTGTTAAGGATGTTGCTTCCCTTAGCCTTCCCTTTTTTTTTTTTTTCCTGATAATCTCAGTTCTGACACGCCTTTATTTGCTCTTGCATCGCATTAAACAAAACCATCAATCTTCAGATTCAAGGATCTTCATGACTTACCACCTACTAAGACACAGTGTCTTAGTTACCAGCTACAGAAGTCCACCCTTAGCACTTATGTGCAATACCTTCAAAAAGGCACCTTGGTGCTTTTCACCTGGCCCTCCGCGGGAACAGAAAGATTTTATTGCAAACCTCTGTGAAACTGTATAATGAGTATTTGTATGTGTATATACAACCACCTATAAAGATATAAATCTATTCAATATAGAAGCAGTCTCAGATCGATTGCACAGTTAGCTCATAAAATGTCTGTGATGCCTCTTGAGGATATCGTATTGGAAACCTTGTGTAGCTCTGGATCTCACCCCTCTGTAGCTACCTCTCTGTCCATATCCCATTTTGGTTTCTTATTTCATCCTGAGACAGTAAGTACTGTAGTCAGAAACTGATTTTTTTATTCTGTGTATATTTAGACACTAACTAATACAATTTAACCTGCTGCTTGAGCAGGTGTCCAGTCACTATCATCATAATAATGATAACGATAATAATAAACCCAAACAAGGCTAATTTTAGCAGACACCTGATCTTGGCTTTCTGAAAATTAGTCATTCAATATTCTTAATATCTAGCGTACAGTCTGTCTGGTTCTGCTTTGTCGTATGTATCACAGGGACAAAGTACTTATGTGCTTCTCTGTAGAGTAAATATATTAAATGGTCCTTTTATGTACCATAGTGACAATTTCCTATAACTAAGAATGCAAATGAGATACCCCTTTTCACATCAAGAGATGTAAGCTGGTCCTTTCTTCTCTACCATTAAGTGAGAAAACAGAACTGCTTCCAATTTTTACTGAAGCTGGGCTCAAGATGTAAAAACTTGCACCCTGCCCACAGAAATTGAAAGAAGAAAAACCAAAAAAAAGCCTTCTAGATAGAAAAATGCAGATTTTTATTTAGATTCTACAAACAAGCCAAATGGAGCATGCTGCTCTAGGGTTTCCCACTCTGTTTAACTGAATGGGACTTACAAGACAACTGAAAAGGAATGGTTTGCAAGGGCATGTAGTGACAGGACAAAGAGGAATGGCTTTAAAGTGACAGAGGGAAAGTTTAGATTGGGCATTAGAAATAAATCCTTTGCTTTGAGGGTGGTGAGACACTGGCACAGGTTTTCAAGAGAAGCTGTGGCTGCCCCATCCCTGGAAATGTTCAAGGCCAGGTTGGATGGGTCTCTAAACATCCTGGTGTAGTGAGAGGTGCCGCTGCCCACGGCAGGGACATTGGAACTAAATGATCTTTAAGGTCCCTTCCAACACAAACCATTCTATGATTCTATGACTGCCTTTTCCTCCAGGGAAGCCAGATGGCCCATCACAAGAAAGCATGAAACCTAAAGGGAATAAAAACATGCTAGAAATGTGTCACATGGGATAAAAAGAAAGCTAGAAGGGTGAATGTGGGTAACAGATATTTAGTGGAAATTGTAGTAGAATACAGGTTTAACTCTTCTTAAGTTCTTCTTACCCAAACTTTTATTTATTTTTTTTTAGACTTAACTTGAGCCATCAAGCACCCCTGTAAAGTAAATGAGAACTAGAGGTCATAGAATCACTGAATTATAGAATATCCTGAGTTGGAATGTTGGATGGGACCCAAGTCCAGTCCAAGGGATCATCAAGTCCAGTCCAAGGGATCATCAAGTCCAGTGCCTGGCCCTTCTCAGGACCATTCCCAAGAGTCTCACCATGTGCCTGAGAGCATTGCCCAAACACTTCTTGAACTCAGACAGATTTGGTGCTGCGACCACTTCCCTGGAGAGACTGTTCCAATGTCCAACTACCCTCTGGGTGAAGAACCTTTTCCTAATATCCAACCTCTGCTGACACAGTTTCAGGCCATTCCTTTGGGTCCTGACACTGACCACCACAGAGAAGAGATCAGTGCCTGCCCCTTTGCTTCCAGGGCAGTTGCAGACCACAGTGAGGTCTCCCCTCAGTCTCCTCTCCTCCAGGCTGAACAGACCAAGTGCCCTCAGGCACTCCTTATACGGCTTCCCCTTCAGAGCCTTCACCATCCTGGTGGCCCTCCTTGCAATGGACCCTAATGGCCTAATGTCTTTCTTTTACTGTGGTCCCCAAAACTGCCCCCAGCCCTCGAGGTGAGGCTGCCCACTGCAGAGCAGAGCAGGACAATTCCCTCCCTTGCCCGGCTGTGATGCTGTGCCTGATGCACCCCTGGACATGTTTGGCCCTCCTGGCTGCCAGGGCACTGCTGACATATGTTCAGCTTGTCATGCGAATAATATTTTAAACACTGCCTTGAGGAAAATTTGGTATTTCAGTATATTTTCACATCTTGAAATGTGAGCTGAAATAAACAAACAAAAAATTATTATCAAGGAATTGAATGTTTAAAAAAATCACAACTTGTAAAGGTGTGATTTCCTGTTAAATTTCCTTGCCTGCTTTTAGAAGTAAGTGGCTGGACTCCATGAATTTAGAGGTTTTTTCCAACCTCAATGATTCTACGATTCTATAAAAATCATGCAGTTTTTCAGTGCAAGAGTCCAACACATTCTTTTTTGAGTCACAGTCTTTAAATAAGAACAGTTGTCATGTTTCCTACTGATTTTTCTAATTACAAAAAGCTGTGGTTTTAAAGAACAAAATAAAAATTCCAGCTTTAAACTGTACCCTAGCTCTGATCGATAAACTGAATCTACCTGGTAGATGAGTTAACTGAGACTGTAATGATATCCCAATTTCGATTTCATTGACGTAAAGTGAAAGTGACTCCATTAGAATCAATTGAGTTACATCAGAAAAAAGCACCTTTAAAAGATGTTGGATTTCCACTCAGAAAGATCTTACTTACCACTAAATTAGAAGTTGATGATAAATCAGGATTGCAGTCGAGGAACCCAGTCTCACGGGCTATTACTTTAACAGCTGATCCACCACAGAACTCTTTAGACCTATTTCTTAGCCTATAATTATGAACTGTATATATCTAAGCACCTGCCTCCTGTGTAAAGAAGATAATTTCTTCTCAATCACACTGCTTAAAGTCCCCTTCTACTGTCTTGTTGCATAAACCTCTTTCACAGGGTTTTGTTCTTAAGCCACAATCAAAGAACAGATATGTTCTTTAGTCTTATGCAGCAAGTAACATTTGGGAAAGCAAAAGCACAGTGACAATGTTAGATGCCCAGGAAATAGAGGTGATGTTACAAAGTTTTGGAAAGCTAAAAATGAGCAGTGTAAAGCATAAAAAAGCAGTTTTAACTGTCAGTTTTACATCAGTGACCATACTGTATGATTCACTATCATGATAGACTAGTACAGCAATGATATTTAAAGATTTGAAAGGAGAAAGTTCTGATTTGGAAAGAACAGTTGTTAAATGCTTGTCTCCTAACTGCCCACTGTCACCCACAGGAGGAGTTGAGGGCACAGGGCTTGGTGGCTCCTGGGGTGGGAGAAGACAGAGGCATCCCCTCAGAGCAGAGCAGTGTCTCAACATCCAGAGCCCATCCCAATAACCACAGCCAGTCCCAGATGCAGCCCAGTGATGTCCTAGCAAGACTCCTAAGCCCTGAAAATAAGTTCTTGATACCAAAAGTGCCTATTAGGAACAGATCATGGACTGTACTTGACCATCTTAGGTTTGTTCTGTGCAGGGCCAGGAGTCAGACTTAGTGATCCTGGTGGGGCCCTTCCAACTCAGGATATTCTATGATCCTGTCAGCAATGTCTAGTTGTTGCCTGGGACGAGAAACGTGCTGAGAACAGAAGAGATCATTGCATGTCAGGATTCAAGCCCCGATGTGTACAATTGTACACATGCAACCATGTTGTTTGTGCCAGTCAGGTATGGGATTAGGATGGAGATTGCCTTGGGGACCTTCACCACCTGCAAGGACAGGGTCAGCTCTTTCACAGGCTCATCTCTGGGCCACGCAAATTCACCCTCTCCGGTATCAGTTCCATCAAGCTGGTGGTCACCATGGCCAGATGGTCTTGAGGTTGCATCAGAGCAGCAAATACAGTCCTGCCTTTAGCTGTGCCTGTGAACTCATCCTGTGTGTTGCTCTATCCCAAAAGTAAGGGCATGCCTAAAAAGGGGAAGATCTTTCTGTCTTCTCCGAAGTTTGCATTGTCATGAATGACTAGTGTGAAATATGTAGCTTGAGGACCCTGGTGCATCTGATAAGCAATGACTTTGCTCTTTTAAAAATGCTATTGCAAATTGCAACTGTAAAGCATTGTGTGCATGCTTAATAGGCTGCTTTATTTAAGATTATTTATCAAATTAATCTGATTATGATTCTTTTCTTAAACAACTATGCTACAATAACCTAGAACTTGTCCAGAAATAAACCTTCAAAACTCACTTTTATGATTCACCGAAAGGCTTGAAGTGCACTAGGAATAATTTAGCAGCACCTAAGCTGTTAAACAGCTTTCAGACAGATAAGGAATTACATGAGATACTCAGAACTGTAGAGCAGAATTCTTTGTTAAAAATTAAATAGTGTGCTCTTCTCTGCAGTATGCTCTTGTGCATACTTGTGATTAAGCAGGTTGTTTGGCATCTGTTGATGTGCTCCTTCTTCCCCTGCTGTAGAAAACTACATTAGGACTCTATGAGAAGCAGTAGGAACTCATCCCTAAATGCAATGTTTTCCACTCTGAAGGCAGGGTCCGAAGTCTAACTGAAGCAGCTACACCACACTTCAAGGAAATTGCCTCCCAGTAATCACAGGCAGATAGTCTGCCATGCAGGCCTCTTCATCCTTCCTGAAAAAGTAATAGTCATCCACAAAAAAATCATATGGAGTTTTGGGGAGATTTAAAATACTACATTCCACACTGAATCTGTATTATTTCTTCTCATATGGCTTCAAGGTTTATATGCATTTAAAAGAACCTTTGTCCTTTGCAAGGAACCTATTTTTGCCAGTAATTCACTCTGCTACTCTGACCTTATTTGCTGATGGCATAATTTGTCATGCAACCCTACATAAATACACTACATCAATAACATTTTCTCAAGGCTATTTTCCCCTGAACCACACAAGAGCAAATTGGTTATTTTTCTTTTAAGCAAAGAGGCAGACAACATATAACTTTTCTTGTACGGCTCTAATGTAAAGCAGGCATGCAGACAAGGCTTGTTTTGGTTTTATTGCTATATTTAAGATGAAGACAAGGTGGTAAACTAAAGTTCAGGGTTTTTTAAAATCTACATTTGAATGTGACCTTTTCCTTTCTTGTTCAGTTTGCACAGAGGAATAATTTTCAAAGTAGTGTGGGAAGGAACAATTAAAGTTAAATGTTAATTTTTAAAAATGAGGCCCAGCTTGCCTTCTAGTTTCTGAATTGCCTCTGGAATACAATTCAGGCTCAGCCTCCTGGGGAAAGGCATTGGAACAAACCACTGGTGTAACAAATAAGAAGGAGAATAATAACTTGTGAAATCAGACTGGTCTTTCTGAATAATTGAGGCTTGAGGTAGCAGTGTTCTCCCCCAAAGCTCTTTTTGCTGTAATTTCCTTTATTGCAGACTGTGGACTCCTACAAAGGGACCAGGAGCTGCACCCCAGGTGGCAAGGGCAGAAGATGTTGGAGTCTGTTTCTGGTAAGGGGAACCAGATGAGAATGTTCCATGTAAAGGGAACAGTTTCAGTGTCTTCCTTCATCATTGTTGAGGTCTCCACCACAAACTATCAATTGGCTAAACCAAATAGCTCTTGGCCCTTTAATGTTCTTCTTTTAAAAGTTCTTGGCTTAGGCAGATTTCCTCCCAGTGTGGGCACAGGACATCAGGACCAGAGGTGATCAAATTTTGCACCCTTCATGCTGAGAGCAATTATCATGCAGACCTACCCTGCTCTCAGTTTGACATGTGCTTCCATGTGTGCAGCATCTGTAAGATGAAGTCATGCCTGTGATCTACTGCCTCTGGCTGAGACCTCAGCCTCCAGGTAGTCATAATATCTTAAGTGTACATAAGCTGGAGCCTTTAATAAAAGTTCAAATAATTTTTTTGTTCACAATGAGAGGCAATATTCCAAATCACATCTGGAAGTGCCAGCTATTTCTCCACATCAATAAACACCATTCATAGATTTTGGTGGGCCTTAGGGAAGACTCCAATTTTATTACAAGTTCAAACCATGAGAGTACCATGCATCAATTCCTACCCAAAATGCAATAGTCAGAGTTGAAGAAAAGTGTGTGGTGTCTTGTGAAACAAACATCCTGTTCCAGCTTTATAGTTTCTAATAAGAGAAACTTAACCACAAAATTTTGAAAGTGATTCCACAGACTAATAATTTCCATTTAATTATCTTTTTTTTCTTTTCTTGCTGAATTCAAATAATGGAATCATAGAATGGTTTGGGTTGTAAGGGTCCTTAAAAATCACCTCGTTCCACTGCACTGACATCAGCAGAGATTTCACCTACTAGACCAGTTTGCTCAAAGCCCCATCCAGCCTGGCCTTGAACACTTCCAGGGGTCAAGCATCCATATCTTCTCTGGGCAACCTGTGCCAGTGCATCATCACCCTCAAAGTAAAGAATTTCTTTCTAATATTGAAGTTAAACTTTCCCTCTGCCAGTTTAAAGACATTACTGTTGAGGAACACACTCAGTGCAGGTATCTGGGTAAACAGCTGCAGTTGGAGCTGCATGTTCGAGCTCCAGGGGTGGCAGGCTGAGCCCAGAGGCTGTGAACAGCTGCCCCTTCACATAACAAAGACACCTGTGGTCCATCCTGGTGACCACAACTCCAGAGTTCCCGTGCTTGGTGTGGGAGGGGAAAAAGCACAGGGGCTCCTTTGTTCTTGGGTCCCTCCTTGGAGCCACCAGCTCTTCACTGTGAATAAATGGCTTTATGGAACAAGACATCAGAGACCCTGCCATGGCAAATCCAGGGTTGGGCCAGTCAGGAATCCAGTGTGGGTGTGGGTGTGAGTGGGGGGTGTGGGGGGAGTCTAGCAGGGACCCGTCGGGTCACTGGAGCCGCTGCTGTGAAGGGGCTTCGGTCCCAGCAGTGACAGTCCCTGGAGCTGGCAGCGCCACTGCCACAGTCTGTTAATGGTCAGACCAGGAAGTTTCCTTAAAAATTACCAATTGTTCCATCCCTACATGCCATTCATCTTGTCTTTCCTATATTGGTGTTGTTTTGCCATAATATTCTACACTGAAAAGACTGCTGTTGAATTTCTGTGGTCCACACAGACACTTAGGGACCATCGACTGACCCCGTAGTTTTCTCCTTGGAAAGATGGAGTACCTTCTGTCTGCTAGGATGCCAAATCACCTTCCAGGTTTTAGTTACTCCCCTGCTCTACTCTGAATTCTCTGCAGTTTTTTAGCATCTCTCAGTGCACTAATAGCAGAAATGGACAAATTATTCCATGAATGGTTTCATTATTGTCAAATGCAGATGTATTATAATCTCACAACTCCCACACACTATCCCATATTTCTATCCATTATTTCTTTTTACTGCAGTGTCACCTGGGATCTCATTATTAGTTGATTATCCACCATGGCCCTAAGTACTTTTCAGCATCACTATTTCCCAAGTTAGCAAACCCATATCATTATTGTAGTTTGCATTCTTTTCCTATATACATTGTCCTTGGCCATATTGAAGTAGATACTGTTTCACTGAAACCAAACTTTAAAATTTTTCATTAACCACTCCCACCCCTGTTCTGTCACTAAGAGATTTTTTTTCAGCACTAATGTAATTATCCCAGTCATTCTTAAAATGTCCAAATAACATAGAACACGGGAGTCCTCTGATGAGGGGAAACACAGGTACTCAGATAAAGTTCCATATTAATAATGATGTTTTCATAATGATACGTAAAGCAGTTTGTAAAATAATGTGCATATTTTTATTGTTATTGCAGCTTTTGTAATTTGAATTCATGAAACAGGACCTGTCATGATATCAGTTCAAATGTTTTGAAGAAATGTAATACATTTCATCAACAATATTTCTCTATCATTTAAACTCATCAAAATCAACATTTAAGTAAAATGACAAAACCTTTTTACTCCAACACACACTAACTAGTTGCTAGTTTGGAGTTGAAGGTTTTCAATAAATTATTTATTAGTTCAGTTCTGCATCTGCTATTCAGTTTGTGTAGGTTACTGCAGCAGAATATTTTTTTCTGTGGTTTGGATTTGCATCCTTCCCTTTATAAGGAAAGAGTTGTAATTAAAAAATTTCTCCCATTCCAAGTGGTATTTCACTTCTTTTTTTACCTAATTTCCAAACTAATTTGTCAATTAGATGAAATCACTACTGCTTTAAAATAATGCTTACAGTAACAATAAATATACTTAACTCAGATGCTCTATCAACCTTATGAGAAAAATTGTTTTCTTTTGCTGGTTCATTGTTTTATCTTGGAAAAAATACCTAGTTGCATAATTAACTCTGACAAATCACTCTTAAAATGAAAATGAAATATTTTTAGACCTGAAAACGGAAGAAACACAAATTCTAAATTATGTAAGATTTTTATATGAAATGTTTGTATCTAGCAATAAATTAGTTCCTTTGAAGACATATTTTCTGCATGAAAATAGAGAATATTTTCAGAATCCTAAATACCCAAATATTTAATTCATATTCATACCCCACTAACTGAATCTAACTATTGTCAATGCTAAAGGAGTATAAAATAAAGAATATTTATTAGAAATTTGATCACAGTTTTAATAAATCTGAAATTTCCATACAATTTTACCAGTAAAAAAGCATTTTTTAGAACATCCAGTCATGCTAGCATCTTGACCCTTTATGTCATTATATCCAAACACTGAAATGGCCTTTTTTTTCCAACAAGATCTGTTTGGAAACCAGGAATTTTATTTGTATCCTTAGGAAGCAGGGACTCTTGATTAAACCCCCCTGTTCCCCACACAAGAAATGAGTTTTGAATCTTGGCATATTTTTCCTAAACCAATGTTTCTCTTCAAAAGTATTACAGGGAAGGTGGAATTAATTAAACATAACTGCATGTAGCCCCTCTAAGTATGCCTCCATCTGAGATTATTGCCCTGGCTCCCATTTCTAGTCGCTGGAGGTCCTTTCAGGCCTTGACTTGTCTGGCTGAGTTCAGATGTCTGTTTTTGGAGAGATAAACTGCACTTGAGCAGGGGCTGCTTTTCTCACTGCTGGGAAAGGCTCTCTAGGGTTACTGGCTCAAATGGAGCTTTACCCACTGCACATATCTCACATTAGGGAAGGTGTTGCAGCAGACGCCTGTGGCTACATGTAGTGCTATTTTTCTGGATTTCCTGAGCCTGGGAAGGTCTCTCTGGCCTGTGAGAGAAAACAGGGCAAGCTTACTTACAGAAATCCACTAAGAGTTTAATTAACAGGGGAAACCAGTGTTTCTTGTTAATTTTCCCTAAGTGTGTCTCCATCATAAATATATTTGTTGAGTGTGGGAGACCATGAGGATACTCATTGTCTTTAAAACCCCTTTGTCTTGCTCAGCTGTTGAAAGGAGATATAATGCAAATAGAAATCATCCTAAAGACAGAAAAAACAGCTGATTTAGACCAAACCAAATTGAAGATTTTGCTCCCTGTAGCAAATACATCCTAAAGAATATTAAAAGACAATAACTGTGCTGTAAAACTGTGGAAGGTTTCTCACAGCAGAAAAGCATTACAGGTGGATCAAGTGCTTGGAAGTTAAAAGTAGACAAATTCTAAGTAGAGAGATATTAGGTATATTTAACACGGATTTGATTTTATAATTCTAACAGTTTCATGCTCAAATTGGATTTAAAGGTTGTACTCTAGTATAATGAGAAGTGATTCAGTAATGTTACTAGATTGATTTCTCTGATGTTTATGCAGATTATAGTGGGTGACTGTACAATCATGTTTTTCTTATGCAAAGTCCTATTCTTACAGAAGCCATTGACAGAAGTCCATGGTGTTCATTAGGAGCAGAATTACAGTGTTAGTCTCTGTTGTGTTGCACTAAATAGTTCATTTAGTTGGTTGTTTTGCACTGGGTGATGGGAATTTTGTACTGAGTGTGGTATGTCATGTAGATTATTGCCCCTTCCTCATCCCATGGTTTCTCCCCATGCACTCCTTTCTACACCCCTGCTGGTCTGCCCCATGGATCCCCTCCCCTCGCCCCTCCCCAATGGCATCCCATTGGCCACGGTCCTCTTTCCCCGCCCCCATCCCTGGGGATAAAACCCCACTGCAGGGGTAAAGGTAAAGGTTCGGCCTCTTTTGCCACCTGGGTGGTCGCTGTGGCCAGCAGTGTCCCCTCACAACCCAACAGACAGGACACTCGTCCCCACGTGGTGGAAGAGTGCTCCTCGTCTTTTATCTTCAGTCCGTGTGGGCTAAGGGTTCGAACTAGCTGGGTTGGACTTATATAAAGCCCAGAGAACCACAGATTATTGCAAGTCTCTATTATGCTATGCCTAAATACTATGTAATATCTGGTTTCTCAGCCTTTGTGAGTTTTTACAGGATGCACAGAGTTTATAGATGGATTATTTTATATTTCTGAGCTAATGTTGTATGCTGATACCTGGAGAGGGTGCTAGAATGTGAATACAGAGAAATTACTAATATCACAGAAACAGCTGAAGGGAAAAATAGGAATTACAGAGCAATATACACTGCTTATTGCAATCAGTGTACTTACAGCATAACACAAAACGGAATTTACTGCATTTATTCTAAGCAAATTAAAATTCATTGTTTAATCTTTAGTCTGTCCACTGAATGCACCAGTCACTGAAGTGTGCACTTCTGGGATAACCTGACACCTATGTTCATAATTAAAAACCAGTATAAATTTCTGTCATTTTTGAATATCTACCATTTTGGATGAAGAGAGAATTAGAACATACAGTAGAGCATGTCTTTGTTTCTGCCTGTCATGTTGATTGGTATTTGTCTTCAATCCCACATGGAGATGGTTTCTCTTTTTGAAAAGAACAGAAAAATTTTCTGTTGCATTAAAAATCATCAGGTGTCCAGAGCTGCACTAAATAGTCAGTTTTAAAACTGTCTGCGAGGAACAGGTTTTAAAAATAACAGAGAGAAAATCAAAGGCATTTTTTATGTTCTTTACCTAAGTGGGTTTTTTTTGGGGGGAGGAACTTTTACTTATTTTATTTTTTGATTTCATATATATATATATATATATCTGAATTCTACCAGAAGGGAAATCTCTGAATTTCTGAATTAAGACAGAATAACAATAAGCCCCATCCATTTTAGTGAAGGCAGCCAGTTTATTTTCATGTAGGCATGGAAAGTAGCTCCTCTGTTAGCACAGTATATTCATAACACCATTTGAACATACTTTTTCTAAGTCCTTTATTATACCATATATTTCTAGCCTTCCTTATGGAAAAAGGGAGAGTGGGGTGGGGAAATCTCCACAGTTCTATTGTCATTCAACATACATTTTGTTCATAATGCCATTTGCGCAGACTTCCTCCAAGTTGTGCATCACTTATGTATGTTTCAAGCTTTCCTACCATGGCAAGAAAAACAGAGTTTTGGTCTTCAAAGTAGTGGGGGGTTGTCCTCGAAATGCAGGCTCAACTCCTCTCTTTCTTTGTTTATGGATTATTGTTCCACATGGGAGCAATTTTAACAAGTCCTGATTGGACTGTAATCCAGAAAGAATTAAGCCATGACTTCTACCCTGACTTTTGTTACATTAAGAAAAAAATTGGTGAACTCAAAATAGCCTATCTGTGCTTCAAATGACTGTATTTTTAACAGATTAATTCCTTTTTTTTCTGCCATGGGAAAAGTCACATTGAAAAGCTATTGAGTTTGCATGCTGGAGGACTGACACAGGGTTCTCTGGTGATACCTGATGGACAGTATCAGCAGTGAGACAAAGGGGGATTATAAAATAAATAAAAGGATCAATCAATTGGAAATCAGTTGCAGAAAACCCAAGATTTTTAATGGGGGTTAATCTCACTCCTTTCAAACTATCAGAGGGTCATAGAAGGGACAGTTGGAAGGGACTGTGGAAGCCACCTCCAAGCTCAGAGAGGACCAGGGCCAGCACTGGATCAGGGCAGCCAAGGCTTTGTATAACCATGTACTTCAGAGCAGATTCAGACATGGGCAAATATTCTGAGCTCCACAATGGTAACACTGCCTTCTCTACTCTGGTTAATTAAACATAGATTTAAAAAAAAAATAAATAAAAGCCCTTCTTACTGACATTTACCAGGTTGTGCTAAATATCAATGCCTGATTTCAAGTAGGAAAAAAAAAAAAAAAGAAAAAAACTCTCCCCAGTGGTCATTTCCAACCATAACCATTCTCTCAAAAAAAGAAAAAAAGAGAGAACTACTAAATTAGGATTTTCAGGAGATAGATACTCTCAACTCATCTGTTTTATTAAATTCTGTTGGGGACTGAAAAAAATTTAGCTCCTATTCAGCACTCCATTATTAATGATTACATTTTTTTGCTGCATAATGGTTTATAAACTTTATTGCTGTGCAGGTATTTTAAGTCAGTGTCATCTATCCAGCTAGGAAATGATGAGGTGTACTGCATAGAATTTATTTCAATTTTGTGTTAATCACTATGTAATAAGAAACTGAAAAATGACATTTTAAAATATTTATAATGTTCTCAGCAATAACCAACAGTATTTTCTTGCAGATTCCACTTATTAGAGTATTAGAGTGCTTTCCCTAAAATCTAAGATATAAAGTTGCTCTTCTGAGATAGGTGCTTGATTCAATGCAACTAATAATGGAAGATCTTAGAAGTGGTTGAAATTGTAATGGTGTGCTAAAGAGCATAATGTGAACATAAAGAATTTCAGAGTTCATTTTGAGAGGAACTTCTTATAAAATCTTACATAGACGCAGAACTGATTGTATCCCTTTGCTTTTCCCTCCAATCATAAAACTGAGGCTGCAGAACTTGGAATACACTTTTACAGGTTTTAAAATATTTTAACAAGGAATATCAGAGCTAATTGAATTTGCAATAATGGTGGAGTTTGCGTTAATGCAAAAATGTTCTACTATTACTGATGAAAATCTCATTTTATTACTGATTGGTGGTCTGTGGGAATAATTTATTGATTTTCTTCTGAAACTCCTGATATGCCTGTAGCAGAGTGGGGCCTGTAGATATTTCGCCAGCAGCTCCAATTTTCTTTGTAGATGACGCAGAGAGAAATGCTAGCTGTGTGGTACAAGTCAGCTGTGGAAAAATACAGTCAAAGAACATTTTAAGAACCCCAGCTGAAGCAAAAGTGGCTATCATGGGACCGGTGGAAGGCACTGCTGCTATGTTTATTGATACAATTAACATCTGACTTCTGAGACAATCCAATGAGCCACAAATACAACTTGTGCAAAAAAAACCTGCTCCTTCAGTAAATTGCAAATCCTGTGAGACCATCATTCCGTCAGCCACAGCTCCTCTGTTAAACAACCTACCAAGCAAGCAGCTGCAAGAAACCTGAAAGGTGTGCTATGATGCTACATATTAATTTAACAGGTTGCTTAATAATCTGTAAATAAACAGAGTTATCAAGCTAATTAGCATTCAGGGAAAAGTTATGCTCTTTGAATTGCTGAAATTTAGAGACTGGTTAAAATTGCCTCAGACAAAGAAAAATAAATACATTCAAACAATAGTGAATATTGTATTACGAGGTAGTCCAGCAGTCTAGAAAGTCAAAACCCTGATTTACCTACATTTTATGCAACAATCTTAAAAAAAAATAAAATAAAAAGCCAAAAGAACTCAATTTTTCTAAACTTGTTAGGAAATCAGAGCAACAGAGAGAACTTCGGTGGATATTTTTTAAACATCCCTTGTCTTTGTCATTGATGGTTATAACCAATGTAAACTAGGACAGTAGTTTCTGAAAATTCCTTCAAATTTAGACATATATAATTAACTGTTCATATACTGTGCCAAACCAGCCTCCACTTGCTCTTCTAGATCCTTACAGGTGTAGATGCATAGAACTGCAACTGACATGACAACGTCAAAAGGCTCTTGGGCTTCTGACCCTCTTTTATTAGCTAAGTATATATAGCTAAGCACTGTTGTTTTCTTTTCTAATCTTACTAACATTTCCATTTCAAAAGGTTTTGAGGCTCCAAGGTATTATAGTAATTGTGCAAGCACATAGAGTAGATAAAAAATTAATATAAATAGTAAAGTTTCTTATAAAATACAGCATAATCTCTAAATAGTCTACATAAACTTTTTCTTGAGAAATGCAAAATATTTTATTACATTTATATATTACTTGCCACTTTGTGTAGCCACACAAAGACTGAGTTCAAATTTCCCACTTAACTAAAAAACAAGACAACTATAACAATTTTCTGCACTAATATTTAGAGATAAACAATTGAAAAGTAGTAATTTCTTGTTTTATGCAGTTATCAGATGCTATGAAAGGCTGTACAACTGAAAGTGTGTGGTCGGCATGATGAGAAAGCAGCACAGGAGGAAAAGTGGAAAAGTGAAGGGAACCTAAGAGTTCCTTGAGAGAGGAACTCACTTAAGAGTTAAGAGCTGTGGAATTCTTTTCTTGCATTGAAAAGAATGTAGTGTAGCAGTGTAATGATATTAAAAAACTGTAAGTGCAGTGCAATCTTTCTTGTTTTTCTCATATGGGATATTTAGTCTCTAAATGTGGTCTTTGGGCAGACAGTCCTACCTCCATGCTCTTCATTCTGTGCTCTTGGGTGTCTCCTGGGATCTCTGCACTCCTACTAAAGCCCCTGTGAAAGGCAATTAAAAAGCAAACCTATTGGCACTAGACTCAGCTTTACTATAAGGTGACCCATACCCCTGCTGGAAAAATGAGCAAGGTGCTGAAAACCAAAAGATGTTTATGAAAGATCATATCTCTGGAGGAAAAGGAGTCGTCAATAACATTCCCATTTATTTTCTTACTTAAACACTTTCTTACTCTCTAGACACCAGTTAGTTGCATTACAATATGGATCACATTCCTGCTAGGTTCTTATTTACTTCTATTGATGATGGCTTAGGATGCTTTTCTTGGTCAGGCATTCAGAACACACTGACAAAGGAAGCTTGAGAAATTTCATCCTGACCCTGCTCCAACAAACGATTCCTTTACTAACCCACACTCATGTATGTGCTTTATGTCCCTGTGCCATCTGTAAGGGGCACATCTAACAAGATTCCCAACTTTGCTTCAGAGGTTCAATCCCTGGCTGTAACTTGATAATTGTTGCAGTGGCTCATCCTTCCCTTCCCTTCCCTTCCCTTCCCTTCCCTTCCCTTCCCTTCCCTTCCCTTCCCTTCCCTTCCCTTCCCTTCCCTTCCCTTCCCTTCCCTTCCCTTCCCTTCCCTTCCCTTCCCTTCCCTTCCCTTCCCTTCCCTTCCCTTCCCTTCCCTTCCCTTCCCACTATTGTAGGCAAATTACATTGCAATAATAGGTGCTCATATACTGAGATCCCCAGAGTAAATATTTGAGGAAGGAGGACTGCATTTGCAGAGATACACCATAGATTACATATAATTTCCATCCAAAAAGAAAACAAAAGGTAAAATATTTCTTTTTAATACTTCACAAATTATTAAATTAATTCTTAACACGTGTCTTCCCAAAAGTTACTACATTCCTTCTAATGTTACCTTGGTCACTTAAATCAAGCTATACTTAGTAAACAGGAGAGATCTGCTGGTTTTTTCTGCCTGTCTGGTGTGTGAAGTCTGAAGAGATTTGTCCTGTTGCCTGAAGACAACTAAATTATATTTTTTCACGACTCCTAAAGGAAAGCAAATCTAGTGGAACAACTTCTCAGATTATAACTTCATTTCTGTGAGACATCCTGGGGGAGATATTCCTTGAGCTGTCTGAATTACGCTGTGCAAGGTTCTCAGCATGCTCCACACCGCCGATGTGCCCTCACATCTCACACCTTGTCAAGCACCGGTGATGCCCAGAGAGATGAGAATTAACCCATCATATCTTAGAAATGCCATTGACAGGACTCTGACTGCACCAGCCTGCAAGCAGATATGAAGGGAAGGGTGAAAGCATGCAGCAAACTATTTGCAAAGATTCCAAGAACTATTTTTTCATGCAATATTTACTCCCCCAAATCATATGTAAAAGCCCAGACTCTTCTTTACCTTGAAATTTGTCCTTTAAATAAGTCTGTATCACTTAAGAAACATCAGTACTACAAAACAAATCACTTTCCATTTAACATTTGTGCCAATCTTGTTTTAGCATGATTCCAAGTCATGAAACAGATACCAGCCTTGCAGTGTTAGAATGTGCAAAAATATTTTGAAAAACTAAAAAACTGAAAGAGTCTGCTTTTAATGAGACTGGCCATCAAAGAGAAACACACAGCTATGTGTAGGGATGCATGCAGTAGAATCTGTTTTCTGAGAGACTGCCATAAAGATCAAGTGCCATCACTTGTGTTGAGCTAAGTGTCTAATTTAGGCTGCTACTTTTGGGGTTGCAGCCCTCCAGAAATCCTGTATCACAGCATTTGGAAGCAGAGACTTATACACAGACTATTTTCAAGTAGTAATAGTGGATCAATCTAGGTCTTCATTTCAGTGTTTCAAAAACATACACACTGGCAGTGCCTAAATGGCACAGCAGAATGCAGAGCGGGTAGTACAGCAGATGCTACTATTTCTTACCCTTCAGCTATGCTTCTTTAGATTTTATTAGAACAAAATAAACTCAGCTAAAAATTCGTGTTAATATGTCTGCATTAGTTAACAGCCTGCTAGGAATTCTAATTATAATTGAGTTTATCATGGAGTACTACAGTATGCCCTTTCTTTAAATTTCTAGAGACCACTTAGGATGCAGATTGTTAGCTGTGTAAATATTTGTTGATATTTAAGATGCATAATTCATTTGTTTCCCCCAAAAAGCTGTGTAGCCTTTTTTGAAATACTGTTCAAATGATGTTATTTTATTGAAAACTATGCTGCTTAGCCAGTTAGGGTTCTTGCAAGAGATGAAGAGTTGTGAATTAGGGTAGATGAAAGAAGGTGAATAGGGTAGGAAAATAGGATAGATGAAGAGTTGTGAATTTGGAGATAAAGTTCTGATAATCCCTTTAAAATTATTCTTGGATATTCACTTAAGCATTGTGACTTTATATTTTTAACCCAGCTTGTAAAAGACAAGACACAGAATTTTTAATTGATTAAGGTAAAAGTATCAGTTGCAATGATTATTCATCCAGAGATTCTTACTCATAAGGCACAGAGGAATTCCTTATATTTTCCCTTTTTCCTATGAAGGTGCTGTAGGAATTCAGGGAGTTATTATTGGTCAGGATTAGATCAGAAACAAATTAATCATCAAAATTTCCATCTAATTCACAAGGCAGGCACTCTCTTTGGTTTATGTAGTTCAACACATTTCACAGAAAAATATGGCCATTAGCTACTGTTGCCTTATAAATAATATTTCAATTAGAAGTCATAAATAAATTATCATAGCTGCAAATCACTCTAAGTATCTCTTATTTAATGCTTGAAGAGTTTTTCTTTTTCTTTCAGCCTGGGTTTATCATTCTGTACTCAGTTTATAAAGATTAATTCAAAATACCATGAATATGTTGATTTGAATTTCATTCAAGCCCCATCACCCCTTTGACTTTTGCTACTTCCTTATTCTCCTAACCATTACATTTGTTGCTGAGCAGCAATCTTCACTTCGATCAGAGTTACTGTGCCCATGCCAGAATCAGCTGGTTTTCTCATGGGCTGTCTGTGGGTTAGCTTTCTCTCCTGTAGCTGGAAATTTGTAAGATAAAGCCTGTGAAGAGAAAAAAAACCCTCCACAGAACCCCCTCAAAGCTCCCCAGAATTTGTTCATGTACAGCAGCCTGTATTGTACTTCAATATCCTGTTTTGACATAAATGTTGCCTGCCAGAAACCTGAGTCTTTAATGTAGAAATAATAGTCCAGCTCTGACTTCTTTGCTTATTTGCTATATTATCATGTGTTCATTCTCTGATCACTGACCTCAGTAGCCCTTTCAAGCTAAAAAATTATATTTTCATGTCTTTTCCATTTTCTCTGGAAAAATATCAAATAATGACCTTTTAAAAAATACATTTTAGCATATGTGTCCTCTGCAAGCAGAAACCTTGCAAAAGAACCCAAACCAAAATGAAAAAACATTCCCCCAAACTGGATAGAATTCTTGTTTATTAGCTCTTGGAGACTACTGGGCTTTCTCCTCTTTTGAGTGAAGTTTCATTAACACTTTCTTGCCCCATATTAGTAAAATATGGACCTGATGACTTGCTCCTTTTATGATAAAGTGGAAAATTCACCAAAGACAAAAATGGAATGTGACATAAGTAGGGATGAATTACCAAAGGAATGGGGAGAAGAAAATATATCACCAAATATTCCTCTAATGAAACTTGTCACTTCTTAATGAAAGGAGTTGAAGGAATTTCTCATTTAAAACTGTTTCCTCTATGAATGCACATGTGAACTATTATTTAGGGGCAAAAAGCTTCTCCTCTAAATACCACTTCTTATATTCCATGTTTAATTGCAATGTGTTCAGACTCCTTACTATGATTCACCTTCCTTAGTTGTTAGTTCTCTTTATTATGCTATTCGGTTTTAATTCCACCCTCATTGAAATACTCATTCACTTGATCAATGTTAGCTAATATTTTTGTCACATTGCTGAACTCTTCCTTCTTCCTTCTTAATTTTTTCTTGTTTGTTTTTTCTTTTCCTTCTAGTCATCTGCAAAGTTAAAGTTTTTCTCTACTTGGTAATTTAACACACCAGGATATTCACAGTAGACATATGAAATTAATAAAGATACTGGTCTGGAGTGTCTTACCACATTTTTACCCAAATGATAAAATAATATTGCAAAACAAGAGAAGTAAAAGGGAGGGCTTTTTTTTCCCTAACTTTAAATATTTTAATTTATGTGAGGTGAGTTTCAATGAAGTAAAGGAATATGTTCTTTCCTAAATAATTTCAGGTGCATTCTTTGAATGGCACTGTGTGCTGGTTTATTACTATGTGGACATGATCACCTAATTATAAAGGCAAATGGAAGTTTAAAACTTGGGAATCAAGTCTTCCTAGACAGTTCTCAATGAATAGAAATTCTACATACATATTTATGGTAAAATTTTTCACTGAGTATTTAATTCCCTTTTGTTCTGTGAGAACCTGGATATAAAATCAAGAGATGTTACATTGCACTTTCATGCCTCTTGGCATTTTCCAGGAAAAGCAATGTAAAATTTGAGTTGACCTTGCTTTAATACAGTATAAAAGTATGTGCTTGTCAAAGAAATATGACATTGTACTAATAGTCTCTTTCTCTTAAATTGCAGCCTATGTAGTATTTTGCCCTCACACAGAACAATTGTGTACTGTAGTGTGTAACATATAGAAAAACAAGAATTTAAGAAACCTAAATATTTTCCATGTGATCATATACATGTAAATGTACAAAATTCCCAATAAGAGCTTCTGATCTGCCTTCAAAAAAGGTCAGCAGAACAATTTTAAGCTTTATTTTTTTCTAATGCACTAGCAATTTCAAAGTGCAACAAGATAACAGGGCTTCGTGCATCCTGTTCTCAAAAGACTGTGTTTCCCCTGATAGAGCAGTGGGCTGATGTGGTAATGCCACTTCCAAAACTCAGGCTAGACCCACTTCATGTCACATCATGGCACATGGGCACAGCCTCTCAGGTGCTCTAGTTTCTGGGTATCTGCATTGCATTTCTCAGTTCGGTGTGTGTCACACACTGTGAAGATCCCAGAAGTAAACCAACAGGAATACAGGACTTCTGGGGCAAAGGTAGCTATGTGACCAAGCCTGTGGTCAAGTAAATGTGATCATTTTACTTGACAGTCTCACAAAAGTTCTTTCATGGATGTCTGTGAACTGCAGAGCCCAAATAATTAAGATAAATGTAATTTGAGAGAACTGATGGAGTTATTGAGCTGTCAATATCAGCCACATAACCACCATTCTTCTAGGTGAAAGTGTGACCAGCCCTAAGAAGCTCGTAAAAAGAAAATGTATTTTAGCTGTTGATCAGAACTCGAAGTCTCTTGAAAATCCATATTAGTGCCTAAGTTATTAAGACTTACACCTCGTCCTTTCTTCATAAAATAGATTCTTCATAGGATTAATAGAAATATAAGGATTGGAGTCTAGAAGAAATTAACACACTGGACAGGATAATAATGCTTCCCATCTAGCCTGGAAACAAGGACACAATGAAATCCTCTCCAGTCAAAGAGATGTATCCTTGTACATCTTCATACTAGTGCAGAATGGATCCTCAGCTAGCAGAGACTGTGATGTGGTTTTGCATACTGTTCCTCAGCCAGGAATTATTTCCACAGAATAGTGACTTTTTCTCTAGGTAGCAGAGGGACCTTGCAATTGAGATTGCTTTCCTGCTCCTCCACCACCACCCCCTTTATTGCCTGTTAATCCTAATGAAATTTTTGACTCTTAGAAATCCAGCCTTAATATATTTTATGTATGGCATGTTTACATATAGCACCTTTTTCTTAAGGTGCAGCTGGTATTAGAAAGCAAAATATTTTTTAGTAAACAAGGAAAGGAAAGAAAAGCAGCATAGATTATACCATCCAACAGACCAGTGGTGTCCCTGCTTCAGTGTTGAGTAGACCACTAATCTCACACTGAATATTGCAGAAACTGAGATTTAGAAAAGATTGGCAGCATGGAAAAACTCAAAAAAAAAAAGAAGAGTAGAATTCCCACTGTACAAAAAATACCATTGATCAGTAAAATCAAACAAAATTAATAGTCATTTGAAAGTTTAACAGGAGACCAGATTAATCAGACTGGACATCCAAGTAAAAACTTATTAGTGAGATAAGCAGAATTCTGTTATCAAGAGATTAAAGACAAGAATTGAGCTGGATTTATTGCCCAAAAGAATATCCAGAAATAACAGCAAGAGCAGAAGAAGATTTTGTGAGAGAACAAAATTACAGCATTTTTTAGGCTTTAAACACTAAAATATTATTTCATAGATTAGTTTAAACCAGAAGAGATCACTGAAGCCAATTTTGTCCAATCTGCTCCTCAAAGCAGGGCCAACTTAAGCCAGATTTCTTGGAATCTTTTCCAAGTTGGATTTTTAATTAAGAGATAGACATTGCACAATCTCTCTCCAAAGGTGGCACAACCTCTTTGTGCCACCTTTTCCAATGTTTTGTTACCTTTCATCACGTATAATCAGAATTTCCCATCCTGCAGCTCCACCTTTGCCATTTTTTGTTCTGTATTTCTGTGTCTGTTTTCATCCACATTATACTGTCTGACTAGACACTTATAAACAACAGCAAGTTCTCCCTTTACCTTTCTGTTCTCCAGATTGAGGAAATCCATTTCTTACAGTCTGTCACAACCAGATCCCAGACTGTGTTACTGCATGGAATTATTCCTTCTCCATTCCAGGACTGCCTACTTTCTCTGTGGTGAAGTTCCTTCGAATCCATACCTTTTGAGTATCCTCTTAATGACTGACCTTATCAGCTTATTGAGTGCTCCCCACACTGATCTAGCTTCACCCAAAATCTTGCTGAGGTGCTCTCTGTCCCACTGCCAAACCATTAGCTGACTTTAAGCAGAATTATCTTTAGGAGTGATTCCTGAGAAACACCACTGGCAATCAGCACTCTTTTGGACTTCTTTTGGACTTCATTCTGTTGATCACAACTCCATGACCCAGCAATACCCATTTGTGTGACGTTTATGTATCCTTCTGTTGCATCTGGTGCTGGCCAGTTCTACAGATGTTTCCAAACATGACAGCTTTAACAAGTGACCCAATATGACCTTCTAAGAAATATTTCTCCGTGGTTCTTTAGCTTTAGTGAGCTATTCAATAGACTTTATAAATAAATGGTTCCCAATCATGGAATGTGCAGAACTGTTTAAACGAGTCAAATAAAATGCTGGAGTAAGAAACATTCCAGTCTCCTTTGTTTATTTCAAGCTACAGTTGGTGTTTAGATTTGGTTTCTTCTTGCAGACTTCTGTGAAAACTATTTTCACCAGGAGGATTCAGCTTCTGAGAGTCTTTTTTTCTTTTCTTTTATTCAGAATACTGCAAACAGTCCCTGATAAAAATTACATTAGTGTGATTTGCTGTTCTGTCCTTGCTTGCTATTGTACTACTGTGCAGTTAGTTCCTGACAAATCAAAGACGAGGGTATGAGTATTGCAAATCAGATTTGGAAAGTGTTTACTTCAGGGAAATTTGTACAGTTAGCATAGCATATTACATTCTAAGCAATGATTCACTCATTGTTCTCAACAAGACAAAAGATGAAACTAAAAGTAATATTTTGATGCACTACCATAAAAATACAAACCCTCTAAAGAAAAATTAATGGACTTTGTTTTATGTAAGAAATAAAAAGACTGGCCATTTCATGACTCTGCCTAGTAGTATAACAGCAGCAAATGGAACATCAGCTCAAGTATTGTAGTGTCATGATGAAGCAGGTACTTCTTCCCATAGTATCTGCTGCACAGTCACATCAGGTGGGGTTTTTGGTATCTGGGGTTGTGGGGGGTTTTTGCCTTTTTTTTCCCCAAATAAGCAGATTGCTAGTATTGAAGTGAATTCAAATTTTCTTAGCATCATTGGCATGAATTATTTTCCTGCCATAAAAGTTTTGCTTCAGTTTCTTTTGGCAATATTTGTTGTTGTTTTTTTATTAGCATGCCTAGGATAGTGGGAGTAGAGATTATAAAAAGTCTTAGCTGGAGTGTCAAATAAGGAAGATTCTACATTGAGAACAGCCTTTCCAAGCTGCAGGCCAGATGGTAGCTTTGGGACTCAGAAGCTGAAAGAAGTAGCTGGAGTTATGTCAAGACAAATAGTTAAAAAATAGGAGAAAAAGGAAGCAAAAGAGATTGTCAAGTCAAATCAGCACAAGCAACTATTTGTGCTACCCTTTTATATATGAATTAATGGATGTATTACTCACATATTAACTTAGCAAACAAATCTAAAGGAAGGAGAACCAAGGCGAAAAACAGAATATTTGAATAACCCTATACAAATATAATTCACTCTATTCACCTGTGGGATATTGTCAACCCATGATGTCATAATACAACTTTTGAATTAAAGATTGACACTGCTACTTGTCCAAACCTATGGACACTACATGGAGACCCAAATGCCCGGACAGCACAGTGCATTGAGAAGCCAATGTCTTCTACTTGTGCACCTGGAAACCTTATACCCTGATGTGACTGTACCACTCTGTAGCCTGCACTATACCACCACCCCTCTGGAACCAAGGCAAGGACTGGTGTACTTCTAGCTTCATATTTCAGAGCCATCTTAAAATATACTGAAGGATAATAAAGTGCTAAAATAAAAACACCTTCCAGATTATGGAAGTTTTCTTTTTTTTCAGACCTGACATTTTCAACCCCACCCATAAAAGGTGACAAGGACTGCTCAAAATAAAGTTCCTTGCTCATATGTGCAACTTTAATAGTGGGGTGATACCTTTCTTACCTTCAGCAGCAGCTAAAAGGAGTCAAAACATGACTGCTGTTACTGTGCTGTACTATCACAAAGGAAAAAGATAGATTGATCACTTCATTTTTTACTGAAAGTGGCAAAAAATACTGATATATACATATAGATACACACACACACACAAGAATTTTGCAGTCCAAGTCAGATCAATCCAAATCAGGTGTATAGCAAACACTGAGTAGCAGGAATTGCAAGCAAGGGGTAACTTAGCACCATTCAAAGAGGAATATGCTGTTGCTGCCATGAATTGATCTCAAAATTAGTGACAATTGTTTTTCATTCTTATGGCATATTCTTGCTGGAGGAAACATTCCAGAGTAATAAATTCTACAACAATTTATGTATTGAGAGAGAAGTGGAGTCTATAGGCCGTATTGAAGTTAACTGTAGCTCTTAGCTATTTGTTTAACACTGAGTTTCTGCCTAAGTGTGTGAGATAAAACAGGTTTACATAGCTAAGTTTTATATATAAGAGTTGCTTTGGATTACAAGAGAGGATTATTTACAGATTAGAGAGGCTGGATTTTTTTCTTATAAAGATGTGTAAAACCTTTCATATTTAGACAATGTGTTTCCTATATATAAAACTAGAAGGGGAAATCTCCTTACTGATAGAAGATTGAGGATAACTAGCTGGAAGGGAGTAACAGAATGGATTTTATGAGTAAGATTTAAAAATCTTTTTGAGAGAGCCTAACTGCTTCCATTCTCAAAAGACAAGAACTGTTGCATTTTAAAACATTTGGAAAACAGTTAGGCTTGAAAGGCAGACAGAGGGGAAGAATTTCACAGAATTTAAAACCATACCTCTCTTTTCTGCAACTTACTGCAGGCTGAGAAATTCCCGGCATGCACTGACAACATGTGTTTAAAGAAAGAACTACCATACTTGAATATTGGGTTTATGTTGTGCTGGAGATGTTGTGGAAGTCTTTAGAGAACATACTGGTATATTTGCTACCTAATAACTTCAACAAGCAATTAATGCCCTTTGAGGAGATATAGTAAAATTCTCAATCAATTTATCTTATAATGGAGTTTAAGAGGTGGTTTCATCATGGTCTACAAGCACTTAAGTGAGGAAAGCCATCTGATGGTAATGACTTTTTAATTCACTAGGAAGTCATAATGAGTTGCAGTGAGTAGAAGCTGATGCTAGATAAACCGAGGCTAGAACCGAGGTACATATACTAAGTAAAGCTAATTAGGCACTGAAAAAGCCTTCTTGGATGCATGATGGATTCCTCACCACCTGAAGTCTAAAAGCTGAGGTTAGACATCCTTTACGGGAGTTTGTGATAGTTCAAGCAGAAGCCATAATCTTGATACAGGAATTAGCATGTAAAGTTCTTTGTTATGTGCTTTTCAAGAAATCAGACAGGTATTTTACTGATCTGTTCTGACCTTAAATCCACACAGACTAGGCAAATGTTGAATATTTTTTTTATGTTATTCGGAAACTCCACAGATGTTTGCACATAATGGGATTGAAACAACAGTTTGGTGTAAGTACACCGGTGTAAGACAAAAGGTACCAGACAAAAGAGGGGACACATTTCCTCCCTCCTGAGCTTGCTTTCCAAAACAGGTTTCTTGATAGTTATCCAGAACACTAGAATGAAGCCTGTTCTTGCAATGACTCTCCAAGCTAGAACAGGGATATATGAATCTTCACAATGCAGATGATGAAAGATAGCAATAATCAACATTTATTTTCCACACTCAATTTTTTTATTGCTGAATTTGGTCCTGGACACTGGTGCAACGTCTTAGATCACCATGTTTCCTTTTCCAAATGAGGCAAAAAAATGTTATGATTGAAAACTCTTGATTTGAAGCAGAAAGTAGTGATTGAGGTTCTTGTTACAAAGCCAGGATCAGTAACCAGTTTTTTTCTTTTTGTTTTCCTAATCTACCCAAATGTAAAAAAATAAAAATTAAAATACTCAGGAGGTTAGTGTTGGAAATGATGGAAGAATATTCATCTCAAACTAAAGACTGAATCAATGGCATTAGAAATCAGAAGATTTCCTTGTTTTTTATTTGCAGCGTTTGGGTGAAAGAGTAAAAAAGATGTTAGGTCTTCCTGCGGAAATATCCATAAGAATCCGATCTGACCTTTCTGTTTAAGGATACAGTATAACATTTTTTTGATTTAGCTCAATAGATACATTAAAATTCTGCCCATTTAATTTTCTCACACCTGATTTCTCTCAGAAAGTAGAGAGAGTTTAGATACTTGTCAGCACATAATAAAAATGCAATCTTTAGGCTCATTCTGTTGATAAAGGAACTGATACACCTAACTCACTTTTTACACATGCTATATAAAATTTTAAAGGACTTTGCCTTTCTTAGCAATTGAATGCTAATTAAGGGTATTGATTCCACTTAATGAGTTGCAAACACTTTTTAAAAGGTCAGACCCGAAGTGGGTTATGTGGAAATGTATAGAACTTTCAATATTTTTATTTCATTGCTATTTAAGTATGCACCTGAAGAACATTTGATGAAATGTTAGAGAGCAATGAATAACACTAATGTTTTCCAGCTATGTAAATGAGTTGGATTAGAGCTGACAAGTGTTCTCTGTTATTTGGCCACCATCTCACATTGTATATCCTCAGCTTTTCAATTTATGTTAAAAGGGGTTGAGCTGGAGAACCTGGGCTCATTTAGCATTTCTCCTTCTCCAGCAGTAGCTGCAAGCAGACTGCAGGAAAAAAGGATGAACCGAACATGCAAATTTGATGCTTACATGTAATATTTTTCCATCCTCTAACCATCTTCAGGTTAGGGAATTTCCTGAATCTCTGTAGTTTAGCTGCTGTCTAGTAAATCACAAAAGCTTTTCCAAATGCTTCTTTAAAGACCATTTTTCTTATTTTTTGAAGGTATGTACAGAAGCAACAATCTTTTTTTTTGTCTTGTGTAGGTTTGGATGCAAAACAGCATTTCCTGTCAATACATATAATTGTGAACAGTCTAAATGCAAAACTGTATGCATAAGGAGTAAAAAAAACTCACTTGTATTTAAAAAGGTTGAAACACCATGGTTATAAAAAACATGGAGAGGAAAATCTCCTCACTGGGAGTTAAAAAGATGTGAAAGTTCTGACTGAAAATATTTATTGGGAATTTTTACATATATCTCCTACTGAAAAGTGGAGATATATGTAAAAGAGATACATGTAAGTGGAGAGTTGTATATCTGGCCCATTATGAGACCTCTCAAAAAAACCCCATAAAAGAACATGTCCCCTAAGTGTCTATTCATCAGAATCAGTATTAAATATGACAAGAAAAATGTATTTAATTTAATTAGCTAAATATTTTTATCAAGAACTCAGTTGCAGTGAACTCTAGCTCCTTGCTTTTCTCAAATATTGTGAGAAAGTTCAACTTGAGTGACACAGTTCTGTACGTTTAGCATGACAGCTGATACTGGGAAATGCCCCATGCTCATTCTGGGGGAGTTTGGACAGAGCAGAGAAAGGATTTTCGTATCTGATTTTAAACATCTACTATCTGAGCTAGTTAAGCAGACTCCAGTTATAATCAAAGATGAGAATCAAGGGGTTTTAGGGTGAAAAAACATGTCATCTTGGAGAAGAAGTCTAAAAGAGACAGATGTCTCATAATGTAGCAGTGCTGTTCACTCTTCCTGACTGGAAAGAGAGCCTAGGGTGACTGGCTCAGATGCAGATGTCCAACTTAGGTGTGATGAATCTCTCTCTAGGGTTTCTCCTGTCCCTCCTTGTTAACTATAGAAATAATCCTTCTTCAGATTGAAAACTTTGGAAATAAGTCTTGTAGGAAGCCAAATATCTTTATGGCTTTAAAGCATTATAAAACTTTTGCCATTTCAAGCATTTGTGAGCAGTGACTAAAGAACATTTGAGCTGGAAGCCAGCACTGCTGTGTACTTTTGCACTGTTTTCCTACTCAAGTGTCCTGAGCTCTTTCTCTTGCCTTCAATATAATCTCATTTTGTTGTAATAGTCTTTTCTTCTTTTCTCCTTTTCAATGCTTGGGTTGTTAAAAATGAAAATATGCCCAGAGACAGATGTAAAATTGCTGAGCTTTTCTCAAATCACTTCAGTCCAGTTTCCACTGTGTTCATCCTTCTACTGATATTTTCAAATACTTAAAATATCCATGTTGCCATTTCTTTCAAGTTAAAACTTGGTGTCTTGGATTAATCTTGATACAAATATAAACTCCAGGTCTATCTACAAAAATATAATACAGAAAGTAACAACAAAAATCTTATTATGAACTGTAGGACTTTGGATTTCATTTTGTAAATATGTAGCACCTAAGAAGCTTGTTTTTGTTTTCTTTGCACCATGACTGGCAGATTTCTAACTATTGTAAACCAGAAACTAGCTGCCACTAAAGAAATTTTATGAACGAACTGGTGTTAACTGACACTAGCAGTGCCAGTTAGCAATACATAAATGAATCATTACAGTGACCAGATACATCACCACATAGTTTGTCAGTCTCTCTCTTTCCACAAAATCTATACAGCATTCACAAGAATATCTGAGCTGCTGACAAGGAGCTCAAGACTTTCTGTTTAAATCACAGATGAATTCTGGAGAGGAATACATGACTCATCACATTACTAGATAACAGAAATTGAACTGCCTTAACAGTGCTGGCTTCATGAGCATTTTACCATGTTCCATGAAACTCCAAGTAGAAAATTGATTTTTGCATAAAAAAACCAAAAACAACAGTGAGGGGGTTGCAGGGGTACAAGTGTGTTGTTCTTCGTCTTTCCAAAGATCACACTTCTTTGGATATTCATGTGGATGTAAGAATGCAAGTAGGTGCTTACTCTGTAGAGTTGTCCAGTCCCCCTTTTTTTTCTGTAGCTTTCATCAGAACTCATCTTCCATGTAGTATTAACTCAAGGAGCATCATCTTTAACCTGGGCTTTGATCACACATAGAGATCTCTAAAATCGGACTACCTAGACAAGCAGGTGGAGCATGGTTTGACATTTCAGTGTAGGGCTACTGAAAAAGGTGATGCAGTGATGGTTCAAGTGCTGAGTGCTGCTTTACACAGCTACCCTGCTGTTAAAGTGGTATTTTGCAAGATAATTGTAACTTGATAGGAATGTATGCTACTCTGAAAAATCAGTGAGGATGCCAGCAAGAGACCAATTCTATATTGTCTGTATGTTTGAAGCAGGTGTTTATTTGCAAGAGAATTGACTGACAATTACTCATAAAAAGATCCTCTTTGGGGGACAGTTAGAGAAGCTAGCAAAAGTTAGTCTTCTAATCTGGATCACTCTCTAAAGGATCCTTTCCCTGAACTGACTATAATGGAAGCCTGGGGAAATTATTCTTAAGTTGTCCATGACTTGAGTTAGCCTTTGTGAATATCCCTCTGTGAGATATACCAAAGTAATATGTGTAAATGCTTACTATAGTCTTTAAACTGACTGCTCCTTCACATCACACTTAAAGTAACACATAGGCAAAATGGATGTAAATATAAATTAGTTTTGAAGTACATGGAGTTCTAACATTCCCTTTGTCAGCCACAAAATCTGAAGAGGAATCAAAGTGTGGGTGACCTGCCTCCCTGAGGTAACTTGAATGGCAATAGATAGTTGTAAGGAAAAAGGGAATTCAAGGCCAGATTTTCATTTCATTGCATTAAATCTTTCATGCCATGCTCCTAGTCTATCTTCCTTTTATCCATCTCCTGTGTGTATGATTTAATAGCAAGATGGATTGGAGAAATTTGGGGCCTGAGAAGGTGCAGTAGAATCCTATGAGTATATATATATGCAAATACTCATTTTTTACACTTCTATACAAACTCCCTCAACAAGGGAGTGTTCTGCCATTCCAGAGATATTGCAGGGTGCATCCCAGCCATCTACATGATGGTGTGTAAGCTGATGCAAGACCTCTGAGGTGTGTCCTTTAGGAATTGACCTGCTCTTTGGAATCTAAGGTGAGATGCTTCACCCTATTATGTAAGTGGCAGAGGCCACTTGTTATGTATCTGGTAGAGGCCAGTGTTCTGTGGCAACTAGGCTGAGACAGCTGAGCTGCCTTTTAGACTCTCTGAAGTCCTATCTTGTTGACTTTCTAATTTAAGAAAAAGCTCCATAGAGTTCACATTTCCGGACTCTAAATTGACTTCCACTCAAAATCATGTTTCCAAGCAGCCACATATCCTAGCAAACCATAGAATCATATAGAATTATAGAATGGTTTGGTTGAAAGGGACCTTGAAGGTCATCTAGTTCCAGCCTCTCCACTGTGTTTCTTTTCACAGTGATACCACAATGCAGATCTATCTTTCTTTGCAGTCCTGCTCTACCTTCTGTTCCTGTGCACGTGTCAAAACATCTTCAGTTCTGCAGTGTAAATCCTGAGAATTCAGTGCAAAATAGTCAATAAACAAGTTCCATTAAACAAATTTTTAGGTTTCTTATGGCTATATTACTGCAACTATTGAAATTCATGGTAAAGCATGATTTTATTGCTTAGTTATGACTCAAAAATCACTTTTGCCCCATCAGATTCCAGTTGGCTACATTAGTTTTTACTTTAGGCTGTTTGTACAAACCACCATTTTCTCTGAAGGTCAGAGGTACTATTTTAGGAGGGTGAATTTGTATTCTTTTGTGACTGATTGTCATAGATAATGGAAAATGGCAACTGGTTTTGTTCTCAGTGAGATATGTCTGTAAGTAATTATTAAGAAGGACTAGAACTTTCTATGGCTGATTGTCTCTTCTTTTAAAACTATAAATAAAAACTGAGAGCAATTAGGGCTAAAGGACAATCTGGATGTAATTTGTGTTCAATGCCTAACACAGCAGGACTCTAATTCAAATGGTGTTATATGCCATGATATTTCCACAGTTCTGCAATTCCCAGATTTGAGCCTGAAAAAGCTCAAACACTATAAAAAGTTATTTCTAACAAAGTGGATTTCTGGAAATGTTGGAATTACATTAATCTATTCTTTTGCGATATCTGGCACAGGTCCCCACATGCAAGGCTTTCCCAAAGCTCTGGCAAACACATTTTTGACATATCTTCATCCCAAGAAAAATCCTGTCTACAATAATGCTGGCCCAGCTATAAAATATATCATAAATACAAGGTCTAAGGGACAAAAGTAATGTATTTAGAAGCTGATTCTTTTGGAAAAAAAAGCTTTTAGAATGGCAAGAAAAGTAAAATGAAAAGCGGTAGAAAACCCTCCAGCAACACTGGAAACACCAACAAGGATTATTTATCATAAATAAAAGGCATTCAAAATGGCATGGCAAAGCACAATAGCCCCTAGTTGTGCAGAGACTGGGCTACCCAATTCATATTGGAGACAAATGGTATCTTATAAAGCTCATGGCATGTTAAATGCTCAGTTCTGAACTGCAACATGCCTGAAGTTTTTTAATTAGAAATGCAGCTGTGTCAATTAGATGCAGCATATAGTACTTACACTTTCTAGTAGTACAACTGGGGAAAAATACCTGCAAAAAATAAGTCTGTGTGAAAATCAAGCCAGCTTATAACTTGTGTTCATGTGTGGCGAGCAATTTATCTTCAGCTTAAAAGGCAGAAGAAAAAAATAGCAAAACAACACAAAACCTTTCAGATATTCTTTCATGCTTAACTACTCTGCAATCACTTTCTTTATTCACTCAGCATTCAGATTGCTTAATACTCTTCATAGCTTGTTTAGGTAATTTTTATATAATCACATAAATCAAACAATAACATTTCAAGCTTGGTTGATCTGTTATTTTGGTCCAGTAGTGAAACTGTGCATTTAGATCTTTCTTCAGACTCTCTCACCAGAAAGATAAAATACTTTCGATAAGTCATTTGGGATTGCCAAAACCTGTGTTTGGTTTGACTAATTTCTGCAAGCACAGAAGCAGGTCAGTCTGAACACCTGCCTCAGAAAGCTTCAAGTGTTCCAACATACAGGATGAGGTCTATCCCTAATGTCCCATTTTTTCCCCATCAGCCAGTTATTGCCCTGACTTCTGCTCCTCAGCTCCACTATGTGTGTACTCCATAATTCTGTGTTACAATCTGGGAAGGCTGTCCATTGATGTCAGCACCATGGAGCAGCTGCAGAAATCATCATAAAATACCCCAAAAAACCAAACAAAACAAACAATCTAAAAATTACTCTACTTAGGACTTTTCTTGATGAGTAGCACAGATGTCATGTTAGACATGTCATTCTACCTATCCAGAGAAGGGCAAGAGAGCTGCTGAAGGGTCTGGAGCACAAGAATTATGAAGAGAGGCTGAGGGAGCTGGGGGCATTTAGTCTGGAGAAAAGGAGGCTCAGGGGCCTTCTCACTCTCTACAAGTACCTGAAAGTAGGTTGCAGTAAGGTGTGGGTTGATCACCCAAGTAACAAGCAATAAGACAGGAGGAAGTGTTCACAGGTTGGGCCAGGGGAGGTTTAAATTGGATATTAAGAAAATTTCTTCCTTAGAAGGGTTTATATATCCTTGGCCAGATTTCTGCTTTCTTCAGATCTGCTAACCAAGTACTCTGACAGCTGCAGTGTGTCTCCAATTTTATTCCAGAAAGAAATAGAGGAAAAAAATCCACATACCTCTCTTCCTAACTACTGACTGGGTGGAGATGCTGCTCAGATCTGCCAATGGTGATGATCTGAGGCAGGGCTGGTATGCTGTCTCTAATTTATTTCGGCCATCTGCTTTTCCTCCTTCTAATTGGTGCATGTTAAGAGAGAAAATATTCTTAAAGAGCATTTAAGATGAGGATGCTCCTGGACTCACTAAAAACAGATTGAAATATAATATTTGTTTCTTATTGGGCAGATTGGTCTGTATCTCAGCAACCATTTCATATTTGGCAAGGCTATTCCTTTTACATAAAGTGATTACATGTACTAAGGTTGTTATTGGTATGAAGGATGCATTAGTAAAAGTGAGAAAAAATCTTTTTTAGCAGGTTCTGCTCACTTGTATAATATTTATGTTATAAATATTTGCAGTTTCTTTGTAAACATTGAGCTTTATGTGTCTTACTAATGCTTAGGAGATGAAAAGTGTATTCAAATAGGGGCCCTGAACACGGGTTTGTGTGCTCTGCTCCTTCACTATGAAACAACAGCTTTAAGGTTTGTCCATTGACTTCTCTCATCATCTCAGGGGAGGCCTTGGGAAAGGTGCATGAAGTTTAATCTGCAGTATTTCTGACCCTATACAATGGGTTTGTTCACGGGGAGTTAATTTTATTAAAGCCCGAACTCTCATATAAGAAAATTTCACAACCCTGAAGAAGCCTGCCTTCTGAGCCACTGCCACTTTGCAGATTGCAGGAGTGGGAGACAGCTAAACATTGTCAAAATAAAAATAGACAATGTGATTCTTGTTTCCCCTGCACGTTCTGGGTGGGATTCATGCTCTCTATGTCAACCAGCTGGCAGGTTGACATAGAGACATAGAGGCTGAGCTGACCATCTAAACAAATCGTGTGAAGAGAGGAACATCCACACAGGTGACTTGGTTTGCTCTCAGAGGTACTTCTCCTTCTCTACCAGCTTCAGATAAGAGTCTAATAACTACCTTAGACTAAGCTTCAAGAATGTAAAGCAGAGCAACACAAATTATACTTTCAAACAGTTTTTCCTCTAGCAAGACTGACATTGGATTTTCAAGGAGCACCAGAAAAACCTCTTCATTCAAGTAGATCAACACAATTTAGTTTTTATTCATTTTTATCATGAATATGCTTTTTTATAATATAAATTAATAAGCCTTTTTTGATTAATTTAATTATTAAGACCTGCCAGTATTTTGCTATATTGTTTTCAAATGTCATTTTTCCCAACAGTAATCTTAGTTAAATGCCTTGTAATAATAGCTACACTCTCCTAGTAGATATGATATTTCAATAGCATACAGTAATTCTCACTGACACTGTATTTGCATTTCTTATTTACAATATTCCTCAAAGAATTATGGTTTGTCTTTATCATTTTACAGGACACTGGTAATAATATATGGATTCTGTTGGAGACAGATAGAGTATCGTACAAGTATTGGATGAAATATTTACCTGGCAAACAGACTTGCTGGTAAGTCATTGTATTTTTTCTTCTCTTTTGCCACATTTCAGGTCCAACAATGTGAAGGAAGGTTTATAATCACGTTCAATTGGATTTTCACTAATTAAAAAAAAAAAAAAACCAAACAGAAGAAAACAAATTAAATTGTATATATTAAATATTTGTAGTTCCCTTTCCTAAATAGCTTCAGTACTACTATGTCCTATTTCCTCTCTCCCTTAGAAAAACATTTTCAGTTTCCACTTTGTGCTATTGTGTATCATGAGGCATTGTAGGTTTTTTTTATCTACAGGTACTCCCTCATCAGAAATGTCCAAAGTTCATTTCACAGGCTACTGCAAGATTCATAAAACT
Organism: Agelaius tricolor; assembly: GCF_023055355.1. NCBI lineage: Eukaryota > Metazoa > Chordata > Aves > Passeriformes > Icteridae > Agelaius > Agelaius tricolor. The sequence continues at coordinate 17,643,296 of NW_027269269.1, forward strand.
TCTTGCGATTTTTTAAATCCTTTTTTTCACTTTTTTTATTTTTTGGATTGGTCTTGTTTTATTTACTGTAGATATTGTGCTTTTGGTTTGGTTTTGATGCTAAAGAGTGTTTGTGGGGCTAGAAACATCAGTGCAGCTTTTATTTGTAGCTGATTAATATACGTCAGGTGCTAAAGAAAATCACACATTTAAAAGATTAGTTTTAAGGTCACTGGCCAAAATTTCCCAAGTTACAGTCCTATTGGTACCTCTGGTTTATTGTGTGATGTTGAGTGAGTAATTTCTGAAGAGCAGAAACTGTGCATCTGTGAGGAGGTACAGTAATGCATGTACAGTAGTGTATGAACTGAACTATTCTTCTTTACGTAATTGGAGAGATCACCAGGTAGCTCTTAAGAGTGACTAAACAGTCACTTATGTTCACTAGGCCTGATAAAACCTATTGCTTCTTAAAATATTAACAAAAATGAATAATATAAAATATATTTTTTTGTTTTAAATGGAGTTGCTTTAACTCTTGCATTTTCAATATTGTTTGCAATGCTGATTGCTACTTCCATCCATTGGGTCTAAGATCTGCACTTGAAATGCTGTTAGTGCTGGGATTTTGTATCAAAAATGTGGAAAAGAGACCAAAGGTGAAACCACCATGTTTGGATTGCTAGGTTGCTGCATAAAGATACATGTTCTAGAGACTGATGAAATACAAAGGACATTTTGTTTGTTGTTAGCCAAATAGACTGAAATACTTGACACTTTGAAATGTCTTGAGTTGGTCTCCTCTGTTAAGTCTTTATTGGGAAGAAAGAAAATATCTGGGAAAAGTATTAGTGTTGCATTTTCACACATTACCTGGATATGTACTAGGAGGAGGGGATCAAAGTATGTCCTTGGCAGAAGGGGGATTATTTCTACAGATAGTGTTCAAAACTCATCTGAATGATTTCCAAAGCAACCTCATCCAGTTAGACTTGCTTTTGAAGTAAGGGTGAACTAGACATCCAGAGGTCCCTTCCAACCTAACTTATTCTAACATTCTGGGGTTCTATGTAGTTGGGTGAAATGTGTGATGATCAGAAAACTATTTTATGATATACACACACCAAGGTACTTTACTTAATCTTCAAGAGAAATTTCATGATTTAATATGAGATGAGAGCAACGGGCCTCTAAAGATGCTGAGGGAAGTTGGGGAGCCAGAAAAGGGGAAGTGGGATTACTTTAGTAAGGTTAGGATCCAGCTGTGGGAGATAATTAGGTACTTAATACCATAGATGTACACATAACTTTTCCTGTGGTTTTAAGATTTTATTTTAAATGCTTTTGTTTTAAAGTATGACTTGCTCTCAGAAGCCTGTATGATCACTGAATGCTTTGATTGCTGGAGGGCACAGATTTCTACATGCTGAGCAAAACTTAAGCTCACTTGGGGAATCAGGACTGATTTTGCAGAGGGAACTCTGTCCAGTCTCCCTGCCAGAGGGCCATGAAACACCACAGGGGAATATGAGTGAAGAATACTATGTTTCTGTAAAAAGGAAAAATGTCATTTTGCAGTGTGGATAAAAGTATAGCCTGCAAAATGCAAAATTAACCACCTGCTATGCTCTGTTCAGTATTGATACAACCTCAGGAATATCCATGATGGGACACTTAAAAAAAAGCTAAAGACTAGCTGGACATGGACCTCTGAGGATAAACAAGGATGAGTATGCAAGATTCATGAGCAAGAATGAAAAGAAAGGTGGAATTGCTTGAGCTGATTTACAGTGATGAGCTTAAAATAAGTGATGGGCTTTTCAAAAAAGAAATAAATGCTTTATTCTCTCCATTAAATTAATCCTGGAGAGAGAAGAATGTTGGGAAATTAAATTGAACTCAATTCAGGGTGGGTAATAGCAGAGAGCTTAGACAGATTGGAAAAATACAGTGCTGGAATACACTGCTTGGATGTATTTTGGAGGGTTTTCAGAACAGGTTGGAGAATCTTCAGTCAGATATAACTGATCCCCATTGGGATATAGGATTAAGTCCATCTCCTGTGGTCTTTCCCAGACCTGCTTGTTTCTAGTACACTGCCCCTGAATCCAGAGCAAAAATTACCAGATGATCTTGCTCAAGGAAACAGTTGTGTAGAAAGGGTGGAGGGGGAAGGGAGGCTGTGGATAAAGTCAGCTCTCTGCTGTACATTATAGTGGCCAACAAATGCAACCTTCACCTGATGAAATTTGTACTGTCTGTCTCAGCATCCACTTGGGCTTGTTGGAAGGTGAATCCCTGACAGGAGGCTCTCATTAACAACCATCTCAAACTGCATTCTCAATGTGTTGAAAAGCATAAAGGCAATATCTATTTGCCCTGTTTGCTTTAAAAGGGTGTGGCTTGGATACCCTATCTGAAACCAACAGCCCTTATATTCCATACATGATCATATCACATTGACATATCTACTGATTAACGTCATAGATTGATGCTTTTAGCAGCAACCAAAGCCATATTGGGAATCTGAAGGCTTCTAAACACACCAGAAAACATCTGTGATGGACATACACAGCAACTGTACCACATGCATGGGCAGAATATCATTTTGGAAGCACAAGAAATCAGCACTGTGTCTGGAAATGAAATTATTATGAACTAAATTGATAATTACAAGAAGTAACAGCTCTGTTTCCAAACACTAGGAATCATAATCCTTTTAGCAAATAATCATGCTGTTTATATGCCTTACAATTAGGTGCATGAGAATTGGGAGATGAGACACTTCTCTGTATATCTCAACTGTATAAAAATATAAGTAGTTATAACAGTTCTTTTCTGTGTAACTAGTAGAATCTGAACTCTTTTGACAAAGGCTTTTTAGAACTGAGATCTAGCTTTTCATATCTTGTGCTCTTGTACTTCACCAGCTTGAATAATATCAATTAGAGCTGCTGCTATACAGTCACCTATTAATTTTCTGCTTCTCATGCCTTAGCATATTCCTAAATTTGGGTGTAGACTGTTCTGCTGGATTGCTTGAATAAGAAAAAATCAATTTAAGATAAAAACAATAGTTCTTTTATCTGCAAAAATTTCTGCCCTTAACACTATTGATACTCATCCAGCACAGGTGCTTTACTATATAATTGTTGGAAACAGCTTGAAATAAAACATAGAAATAGGACTGGCAATCTCAAAAATATTGCCATTGCATTAGGTAAAGGCAGTTGTAAGATTGCACATGTATCATCTTCCAGTCTTTCACTCTCTGATGATCAAAACAGTAGCAATAGTACAGGCAAAGACAATAAGATTGCTAATATCCACTCAAAAACCTTTTCCTGAGTGGCAAATTATTGTGGAGTCAAGTTAGAAGTAGATATTCACACTGCAGAAATCATAGGCAGCCACACCCAAAGAAATGCCAGGACTGAATCCATTGATCAAAAATGTTTCCATCCTTTACATTTCCTTATGGGTTAAATAACAATAATAACATTGAAGGGAGAGACTCCAGCTGCAGCTGGAGGATTTAGAATAAATAGTTAAATACAACACACAGCAGAGTCTGGGAGCTTTCTTCCATACTTGAATACAGCAAGCTGGTTCCTTTTTTATAGGAGACCCCAGGTCAAGAGGAAGTAATTAATCCTGCTTTTGATGGAGAAAAACTTGTAGTTTATCCTTGGAAATATTTAAAAATGCAGTTTTACTTTAGAAAAGTTACATTCATCATCATTGCTGGTTTTCTGACATTTATGGACATTTTCTGCCTGGCAATGAACAGTCTCTTTCTCTAGTCTTGAATCACCTGAAAAAGTCAATTTTTAGGTGAAAATTTGTTTGGAATTTGACTCTTCACAGCCCTCTCAGCACCACTGCATTTGTTTAGATCTTGTGAAACCCCAGCGCAAGTACTGCATCCAGTTCTGGGGTTCCCTGCACAGGAAGGATGTTGACTTGTTGGAGCAAGTGCAGAGAAGGGCCACCAAGATGATTAGAAGAAAGGCTAAGAGAATCAGGATTGCTCAGAGTGGAAAAGAAAAGGCTTGAGGTTGACCTGATTCTGGCCTTTTGGTACTCAAAGGGAGCCTATGAGAAAGATGGGGAGGGGCTTTTTGCAAGAGCATGTTGGACAAGGGGGAATGGATTCAAACTGAAAGAGGGTAGGTTTAGATTAGCTATTGTGAAGAAACTCTTCCCTTTGAGGGTGGTGAGGCACTGCCACGGGTTGCCCAGAGAAGTTGTGAGTGCCCCACCCTGGAAGTGCTCAAGGCCAGGCTGGATGGAGCTCTGAGCAGCCTGGTTAAGTATAAGGTGCCCCTTCCTATTGCAGGGGAGCTGGAACAAGATGATTTTTAAAGATCCCTTCCAACACAGGCCATCTAACAGTTCTAAGATTCTAAATTGCACTCAGGTAGGTAAAGTGTGCTGACAGAATCTATGCTAGGGTTCAAAACTGAGCAGTAAGATGGTTCAGTAATAAGAGTTTCACCTTTTTTTTCCAAAGACATGTTTCTTTTACTTTCTTCCTTTTACCAGCTTCATGATTAATTGCAAAAGTCCAAATCATGAATGGCTTTTAATTCAGCATGTAAAAAATTGGGCTTTTATATATTTTAATGGATTTTTTTGGCCAAGTGATAGTGAAGCTAACTGTACATGGATGTGCGTTATTTATTTAAAGTGTCTGACTTTTGCTGGTCTTAGTCATGCTACTCTTGTTAACATAAGGTGATAGGTGTATTGATTACAATTACAGAATGCTTAGTCTTTTAAAGGTGTGGTTTAATTTGTGTTTGTGTCTTCTTGAAAAGAAATAGTTCATTCTGCTGAAAGTAATACAGCCATTAACCAAATACCTGCCTAGAGAGTCTGGGAAGTCATATTAAGCGATAGTCAATAAATTTCTTGGCTCTCTTAAAAAAAAAAAAAGGCCAGTTTTTGCCAGAATTGCAAGAAAACAGAGCATTCCTTAAAGGAGAACTGAAATAACACCGGTTTTGGGTGTCTGCTAAGTGTTTTGCCTGTTTCAACCCTGTAGGAGGAAAAGGTGACCAAAGGAAAAGTGATTGCATTGCACAGTGGTTCACATCCATGCAAATGTTCAGAAGAAACTCTGACTTCTCAGAATTCATGCAAGATCATGTTGGTTTAATACTACCATTTTATGGAGCATAGTCTACAGCTTGGTAATCTGAGAAGCATAAGATTTCAGTCAATTCATACACCTTCTCCATCCCCATCACCTCCTCCTGGAGGTGCTCTATCCAGAACGGGGGTGAGGAAACAAAACGTAACAGAAACTGACTTCAGATTAGATTTGATCTTCCAGGGAAAAGACATAAAGTGGTGGACTTAAAACAGAAAGTCAAAAGAATTTGCAGAAACCTACAAAGAGAGTAAACTGGGTTAGTGGTGTGTTGTTTTCATGTGTTATTCCTGAAGTCTGGAGGTATTAGCTAAAATTGTAGGTTAGTTTGTAAGTAAGGATGGCTCACTCTCACAAGACATCTGTTTCTGAAATTAAAAAGCCAACAACTTCATGATTGTACAGATAGCAATCTTCATTTAATAGAGATCCATGATTCAAAGAGGTATGTGACTTAAAATCTTCTAGGGAACACAAAGCAATTAATAGTTGGAACTTTTTATAGCACCTTTTATCCAAGGATCTCAAAACACTTTACTGGCTTTAATTAGGCCTCACACTATGCAGTATCTACCTGGAATAGAGAAATGTTATTTTTTAATTCTGCATATAGAGGAACATGTGATACAGAGGTTAAATGACTTGACAATGATCATGTAGAAGCAAATAGTAATGGTAGGAATAAATCCCGAACCTCCTGCCTTTCAATCCCATGTTCTATCCATTTGCTAAGTTTCTATCCTCTGCATTAAACTCAAGGCTTTTTTCTTACCTGTTCTGTAACATGTGTGATTTTGACTACAGGATCAAAGCCCAGGCAATTAAAAAGAAATTCACCCTTTCCAAAGGAATAAAAAAATTGAAAAATCAGTGTAAGACCACTTTTTGCTCTCAGGTAGAAGAGAAACACTTACTATTTACTGCATTGAGAGCTGTGAAAGATATGGAAGAGCAGATTCCAGAGTAAAAACGTTGTCTTTGGAGATAATGAGTAAGAGTTTGTGTTTCTGCCTAAGAGGAAGAATAGGCTGGGCTGGGCTTTTTTTGCAGATGATATAAATTGTGAAGAATGCTGCCTGCAGTATGCTCAGGAATTCAGTGTCAGGAAAAAAAAAAATCAATCTTAAGGCCATGAAGGAGATAATCTCCTGGGGAAAGATAATAAGGAATCATCTCATGCAAGTATAGCCCCTGTAGCTGGGAAGTGTTGCATAAGAGACACAAGCATCTATACCCATGCAAACTCTTAAATGCTAGTCCTTGGCAGGAAGCAGGGGGAAAGAAAGTCAATATGCTTAAATTAGCAGATAATAGAGATAATTCTGCTGCTGTGTTTCTAATAGCAACTTGAATTAGGCTATTGGATAGATAATATGATTTGTTTCTTGTAGTTTAAAGTATATTTTGAAAATGGTAAGGGAAGGGAAACAAGCAAAATAACCAGGCTAACACTAGGAGCCTGAATAAAATCTGTGTTGCTTTCACAGCAACCTAATTTAAAGAGATGGATTTTTTTACTTGTAGAATTGGTTATTTGTCAGATGCTGATAATGGTAACTGGTAAGAGAGAAAGAATTCAGTTCAGTCCTTATGTAGAGAAAATCAGGCAGTTCACGAAAACTTGATTCATTTGCGTTACTAGAACATCTCTAGTCTTATCTTTACATCAAAGCTTGGAAGTGTGAATCCGTTGTTGTTTTTGCTTTAACTGACTCTCACAAATTTCACCATCATAAGCCACACTAAACACTAGAGCTGGCCAACCAGTGCAAATACTTCTTTACTATTTTTCAGTACCAGAAGATCCTAGAAGTTGTAGGACCATGTATGTATCATGGGAAGAAATATTCAATCAAGTTTAGAATAAATAAAGAAATGCTTCCATTGATTAAAGTGTCCACCATTCAACTGATCCCAAGAACAATTATACAGTCAGGTCACAACAATGTTTCCCAGGCAAAACAAGCCTATGCATCCTCATTTCAGAGGTGATGCTGTGAATTAATTCACAAGGGTTTGTTTCCACAGGTTATTTGCCAAATGTTCCTTGGAAATAAGCTAAAATACCAAAGGTATAGGTTAGGAAATTAGAAACTACTTGCATTGCACTTAGACACAGGAAAAGATGGCACTGAAGTGCTTTCACCGTTCACACTTCACAAAATCTGCCGCACATAGACTTGACTTTTAAATAAATAACCAGTCTTTGCAGTTCTCATCACAGATTCTAAAGAGGCAGATGCAGCCATTGCAAATGATTTTGCTCTGTGTTACATTTGTCAAAAGCTGTCAGAACGTAGTAAAAAGGTGTTTGTACAGAGTAATATACTGCTTGAACTCCTGTATGTCTCTTAGGCTGGAGATTTTAGGTTGCTGATTTGTAAGAAAGAAAGAGTTCCAAAAGAGCCTGGCTTTTTTTTTTTTCTGGCTTTACTAATTTATTTATGGTTCACTTCTACATATTTACATGTCCGCAAATTACAGTCAACACTCAAGCCTGAAAGAGGAATTGAATCAGATAGGAAAAGACCAATCTGCTTCACGCTGAGCTACAGTTGCATAGTTAGATAGTAGGAATTGTGAAAAATATAATCATTATTTTACCCATAATTTGGGATGCCTTTAATCATGTCTAAAATAGCTTTGTTTAAAAATGAAGTTTGTGTCAAGATTGGAGAGAAAGGGGAGGATTTGGACATATGCTCCAAATAACTCAACAAAGTTTACAAAAAATTTTCATACACACATACAAATGTGTGATTCTACTATCTTTTACATTGTGTCTCCATTCCATTAATAAAGCTCACCTGACCATAAGAAAAAAAAATCAGAACCAGATCAAGGCTATTGGGTTCTATATAATGCACCAATTTAAGGTGAACATTTAAAAAAATCAGTATATTACATATTTTCATACATTTCAGGAAATACTATATTTATCTGGAAAACAGACAAGAAAGTTACATCCGACTGGTGAACAGGTACATGTTGGTCCTGTTGCTGACTAAATGAATTTTAGAGCCGACATAATATTACAATTTTAATTCATTCTAGTTTTGTGTGAATATTATTAGCTGAAAATTATTTAAGGGAACCATGAGGCAGGGGCAGGCAAGCATAGAAAAAAGAAAGCAGGAAGAAAGAGAGTTGTTGAAGAAAGAGAGTTGTTACTATCACTTTTGGCAAGCTGGTTTAGTTACATTCATAAACATACTAATTAAGGAATGAACTGATGACAGAAAATGATACCTTAAAGACCATATATGAACCAGTCTTCATTAGTGTGAAAAGTTTTAAATATGTACCAGTGCTTGAAACTAGTATTTCTTATGTTTTATGAGATGAAGTATAAAAATGAAGAGGAGCTGAACCTGCTAACACAATTTTTTCCCTTTTTAAAATTTGGAGCACAGGGAGAAAATTGCATTTGTCTTTTGACAACCTCCAAAGACACTACTTGATTGTCCTAATTTTTCTGAGAAAACCTTGACCATGTTCCAGGGGCAGAAAGGCCTCAAGAGTCTCTGAACTGCAAATTACTAGAGATTAGCAGTTAACTGGGGGGTGAGTTCAAAATATTGGATGGATCTGCTCTATTTTTATGCCTCTGCTCTAACTGTGGTATGATGGACACTCATTCTCCACTGAAGAAAAACAGACTGGCTTCCATTTGAAAGACCATTCTCCTCATTTCCTTTCCCACTAGAAGAAACTGGCAAAGATCACATTCTCCAAAACTTGCATTTTATAAATAAATTTCAGAGAGGGATTTATTTCATGCCATAAGCATGGGTCAGAATTCGCAAAGTAGATTTGTTTTGAATTTTAGGCTTTGAAATGCAAACTATATGCTTGACATAAAAAATATAGCATATCTTCCCAAAATGACAAACATTATTTGATTCTGTTGGTTTTTGCTTGAGTAGAGTTAATTTTTTTCAGAGTAGCTGGTATGGGGTTAAGTTCTGAATTTGTGGAGAAAACAGTTTTGATAACACAAGGGATGATTTTGTTATTGCTGAGCAGGGCTCACACAGAGCCAAGGCCTTTTCTGCTCCTCACCCACCTACCAATGAGGGGGCTGGAGGTGCACAAGGAGTTGGGAGGGGACATAAACAGGACATCTGACCCTGACTGACCAAAGGAATATTCCAGACCATATGGTGTCATGCTCAGCAATAAATGAGGGGGAGACTGGCCAAGAGGTTGCTGCTTGGAAAATGACCAGCTGGTGGTGAGCAATGGTTTTCATTTACATCACTCGTCTTTCTCTGTTGTTTTCATTTTCATTAGGATAATTGTAGAGGTAATAGCAGTTGTACTAACTAGAAGCAATACTAGCAGCAGCAGGAGTAGTAGTAATAAGGTAAGATTTAATTTTAATTCAGTTATTAATCTGTTCTTACCTCAATGTGTGAGTTTTCTTTTCATTACCATTTGAATTCTCTGTCCCCCATTCTGCTGGCGTGGGGAGTGAGTGGGTGGCTGTGTGGCACTTAGTTGCTGGCTGGGCTTAAGCCATGAGAGATCTTTTTGACACCCAATGGGAGTCTCAAAGGGTTTCATTTAATAACAGATTGACCAGAGTGTATTAGAAGGGATTTATACTTGTTAACAGTTTTGGGTCACAATATTGATCCTTCTGTTCTTGATATTATTTTATCTGATCTGTACCCTTCCCTTTTTCTTGCTGTACATGTTAAAAAATGGTGTTGGCTTTTGCAGCTTGCTGTGCTCTGTAGTGGTTAGAGATGTTTTGCTGGGGAGATTTGTTATTAAAAACACTGACCTTGGTATTTGGGCTCTGTATTGTAGGTGCCATTTCATGAGGGCAATTAACAATAACGCCTTTTACTCATTTGTTTGGATGTTGGGTTTTTTTATTTGGGGTTTTTTTTTTGGGGGGGGGGGGAATTGGTTTCTTTTTTCTTGGTGGGGGTGGGTTGTTTGGGGTTTTCTTGGTTCTGTTTTGTTTTGTTGTTGTGGTTTGTTGGGGTTTTTGGGGTTTTTTTTGTGGAGGCAAGACAGAATGACAGCTTTTTTCTTCTATGAAAGTTGCAATAACTTTTCAGTATCTTGAACAACTGAGAATAATTAGAATATTTCTATTGGTATTTCTAGGGACTATTGCTTTGGTTTTGCCTAAAGCTAACAAGAAATATAGGAATATCACCCAGTCCTTATAAGAGTATGGTGATGCGTGGCACAACATGTGGGAGAATATGGGGAGGTGTCTCAAAGGTGACCTCAAATGTTCTGAAACTTAACTCCCAAAAGCTACAGGATCCACACAAAGTGGTAGAATGTTTGCAAAAAAAAAAAAGCAAACCACAAATGCTGTGGCTATTCCAAAGAGCACAACCCTGCTGGTTATGATGCATCACCCTCAGTGAGAAAGATGGAAAACAGACCAAAAAACAGTAGAGCTAATCCAGACACTAGATCAGTCACCTCCATAACTAAAAGGGAGAAATGGAATCACAGAATGGGTCAGGTTAGAAAGGACCAGAGTGGAGTCATCTGGTCCAATCTCCCTGCTCAAGAAAAACCCCTAGAGCACATTACACAATATTGAGTCCAGATGGTTCTGGAAGATCTCCTGTGAGGGAGAAGAGGACTCATTTAGTAAGATATGAAGAAGGTTTTCTTAAGAGGAAAAAGAAGAAAGAACCAAAAGACACAGCCAGTTCTGCAGAAAAGCAGTCACAAAAACAAGAGGAAAAGACTGAAATCATAAATGCAACAGAAACCTCTTCGTCCCTTTCTCTAAGTGAGCCTCAAGATATATGAAATGTTAGTTACCGATGATGGTCTATTGGGGCCACTAGTCAGGAATTAGAGCATAAGGAAATCTGGCAGCTGGGATCACTTGATGAAGATAAAGCCATTCACAAAGGCAAAAAAATAGCTCTGTCTTGTCCACTTAACAGAAGATAAACACAAGATTTCTTAAGTTTTGTAGGTTTTTGGAGAATGCACACTCCAAATTACAGCCTGATCATAAGATTTCTCTATGGAGTGATCCAGAATTGTGACTTTGAATGGGCCCTGAGCAGAAACAAGCCTTAAAAAAAATCAAATGGGAAATAGCTGTGCAATAGTACTTGGGACAGTCCAGACAAGACAAAGTGTGAAATATGTTCTTTGCACCTCTCAGCCAGGGATAACAGACCCACCTGGAGCCTCTGGCAGAAAATGCCTGGAGAGACTGAAGGTCAGCAGGTACAGTTTTGGTCCAAGGGTACAAGGGATCTGAAGGCTCTTTGTTATTTTTCTGTTCATCACTATAATTATTGTTAATAGTAGTATTAATTATATTAAACTGTTCTTATATCAACCCATGAGCTTTCTCACTTCGGCCTTTGAATCCACTTCCACCCATCCTGATGCAGTGAGGAGTGAGCAAACAGCTGCCTGGTGCTTAGCTGCAGACCAGAGTTATACCACAAAATTCATATGATAAACCTCCAGAAAGTCTCCAAATTAATCTTTACAAAACACATCCATGTTTTATATTTTTTCTTCTATCACTGGGATAATGTGGGTCTTTTCAATTTCCCACGTAGCTAAACTACACTACTTTGTGCAGTGATTACATTTGAATAAATTGTTTTAAGGTTGATAGTATTTTTTTTTGCCATTACTCTAGGTCCTCTGACAGAAGATGGTGAATAACATTGTTAAAGAGAATTTCACGATGAACAACCTCTTCAGAGTTTCTGTTATATTTTTCTTATCTTTAATGGGCATGTTGCTGTTCATAATTTAACCCCCTATAGGGATGGGACCTGGATACATAAACTTCAGTCAACATTCCTACCTTCTTTTTAGAAAGAAATGAGTGTACATTTAGGGAATGAATTTAAGTGTGGTCCACAGGCTGGAGGGCATAAGTACCAGGACCAAAAATGATATTGTAGATGAAGCCAACATAACGAACACAAAGCCCACCACCAAGATGGCCACTGCTCAGTTAAAATGATTTTTCTAAAAATGTGAAACTCATAAAATTCAAAGCAGTCTTCCTTCTTGGACTGTTCTATTTTCACTGGGATCATCAAAGCAAATTTTGCCAAGTTCTAATCTCTTACAAACTCTTGCTGAATGTTCAGTTAAATCTGTCATTAGGGAATCATTAACACATAATGATTATTGTATTGCTGTGAAGAGGCATCACTTCTAGTATAAATTTAAGATTTCACACACTCACACTCTAAAGCCAAAGCCAGCAGTTCATTCAGAGGATTTATATGTACATTTCTATGCCTCTAAAATAATGGGATTTAGTTTTGCTTTACTTTTTGATGCCAAAATCCAGAACTTTGATTAAGCCAAATCCTCAAACATAATTAAGCTCCAAGTTCCAACTGAAGGACTTGAAATCTTAGTTCCAGAGAGAGCTCTGTAGTCCCTTCCTCGCAAGAAAAAAAAATCTTTGCTAGTAGATCATGTACAAGTGACAGAAGTGGTGGGCTGAAAACAATTCCATTGTAGGAAATTAGAGTTAATACAGCTTGTATCTCCTCTATCCTTTGTAGAAGTTGGGATGGACAGTCAAGGAGCTACTCATGCACATCTGCCTGATGTACCTCTGCTTTCTATTTCTGCGATGAATATCAATTAAATAGAAATATGATGAGATGATAATTTCCTGAGGACTGGAGCTGGATGACCCTAAAGCTTGAAGAACCTCAGAGTTTGCTACCAAACCTATGACATCCATGTACAATAGAAGTCCCAGGTTCCCATCAGTCTTAGCCATAATTTATTAATTTCTTATTTTCTTGAGCATGATAGAAAGATGTCCTCGGTTCTAAAACTGCTCTTTCCCAAAGGAAAACATACCACATCAGTTAAGAAAAAAACAGGAATGGCAAGAACAGCCTTCCACTACCTGAAAGAGATGTATAAGGAAGGCTGGAGAGGAACTTTTGGCAATGACAAGCAGTGATAGGAAAATGGGGAATGGCTTTAAGATGAAAGACAGTAGATTTAGATTACATATCAGGGGTCAATTATTTATTGTGCTGGTGCTGAAGCAATGGCACAGGTTGCACAGAGAAGTTGTGGGTGTCCCCTCCCTGGAAATGTTCAAGGCTAGGCTGGATGGGGCTCTGAGCATCCTGATCTAGTGGACGAAATCCTTGCCCATGGCAACAGGATTGGAATTGGATGATTTGTAAAGGTCCCTTCCATGTGTTTCTATGATTTTATTAAAAGTGTCAAATACAATTGGGTATATGTTACAACAGATATTCAGCACAGACACCCACTAGCAATAAATTCTACCTAAAATATCACCTGTAATGCAGTCTGTTTGTGTGAATACCTTATCCAGAAGGTAAAGCAGTCCTTTCTATTGGTGTGATTGTATGATACAGCATTGTCTTTGTCATGTATTCACTGAACATATCAGTTCATCTAGCTCATACAAACTCTATTCATTCCTTTGAAGCTTCAGTAGCACATGCAGCTAGAACGTGTTTGAAAAGTGATGAAAGTATAAGGCCTTCTTGACAGAAGTAAAAGCACAGTTAAAGAAGCTCTGCAGTAACTGTCAGTCACATTTTGCAAAGTTATTATCCTGTTGCAGACCTCTGTTTAAGAGGCCTATCTCATTACCAAAATATACATAGCTATAACTATCTGAGAAAACAAAAAAGAGTTGTTTTAACTCTAATTTACGTGTGTGTGTGTGTGTGTGTGTGTGTGTGTGTATACACTTTTGAACACTCGTTTGTCCCTCTCTGTGTCCACATTTCTTCCTCAAAATGGTAGTTGGAAATGTAGGTCTCTGAAGCGGTCACGCTGGAGTAGAATTGTCCTTCTCGGATGTCCCGGCTAGCCATCCAGCACCGCTAGCAGTAGGGGAGCGCTATCCTGATTTCCATGGTTCAGGACAGCAGCTAAGGCAAAGGCTCTGTGCCATGACAGCCGTGTGACCTTGTAGTAGGAGATGGCTTGGCTTATGGCTACAGTCAGCAGAAATAAGAGAGCACTCTCCAGCTGTGGTGAACCCAGGTTTATTGGGTCCCAGGGGAAACCGACAGTCAAAGAGAGATGGGGGAAGTTGCAACAGCTTATAAGGAGGGAGGGAAACAAGGGACGAGTCAGTCCTTGGATGAATAGGGTTTCAGAGGGGAGTGGGATGCAAAAGATTGACTAAGGGAGAACACCAATGGGGATAACTTGAAGGTGGGGCCCCAGCCCCTGAGCCAATCACTCGACACTCTAGCTGGAAGTTTCTAGAGAGTTCTAGAGAGAAGGGTGGGAGGGCCGAGTGACGGACAGGGGACTGGGGGGGGGGATTTGAGAAAGGATACATTGATCTCCAAGGCAACTGTGGAGGAGTTGGGATAACTGGCAGCACAAGGGAGGGAAGGGAGAACCAGGGCAGAACCATTACGTGATAGGGGGGAACAGAACTGTCCAACTTATACAGACACAACACAACAGGTCTCTAAACCAAACAAACCATTCCTAGACATGAAATAAATTCTACCAAAAACTTTTCCTTAGATCAGAATTATATGACCATTTGTTGTATGTTTTGGTTATTCCAGATCATGTGTATAAAAAGGGAAAAAAATTTAAAATCTCACTAACTCAAGAAAATATTTCTTAAATAATAGTAACAATGAAAGAAATGGGGAAAAGCTATTCAGCGTGGGTATTTCCTTGAGCAGCTACACTTTGACATGAAGTGACACATCTTTGGATGCTGCCTTAGGAAGCACTAAGAGTCAAAACTTAGCTACAGTGTCTACAAAAGCTGCACACCAAAATCTTATCTATTTAAACAAAGGCTGTTAACAAGAAATCTCTGTTTTACTACCTGTTGTTGTTGTTGTTCAAACTGACTCAGCTTCTACCAAAAGTAGGGCAGAAAGGCTTCTTTGCTCTTTCTGTAGAAGAAAACATGTCTAGCATACTGAATTTATCCATCTGCATTTCTCTGA
The DNA here is from genome assembly GCF_023055355.1 of Agelaius tricolor. Classification (NCBI taxonomy): domain Eukaryota; kingdom Metazoa; phylum Chordata; class Aves; order Passeriformes; family Icteridae; genus Agelaius; species Agelaius tricolor. The sequence continues at coordinate 17,658,389 of NW_027269269.1, forward strand.
GAGAGGATGGCAGAAGGAAAAGAACTCATATTTTTACATACAAACCTCATACGAATTTCAGACCTCCACAAAGAACACCTAAAAATGACAACAGTCTATAAAAGTCTTATAGCTAAGAAATTAGAGTTACTTGCAGGGCAAAGCGAAAGGACGAAATTCTCAGTTACCCTAGCGAATAACACCTTGACAGGAAACTTCCTCTCTCAACAACTCAAATGTGAATTATTCAAACCACAAAATAATGTATCACAGAAGTGATGTTGTTGTTTTGGATGTTAGTGTGGGGAACCTCTGGAGATGATAGCATGATGCAACCCCTCTTCTTAGAGCAGGTTGTTTAGGGGCTGTAATATAATATAATTCCAGTCCACGCTGGAATATACCCACTTTTGGACAGCCCGCCACTTCTCTATGCAACTTGTGTTCAACCATTGTCACAATAAAAATACTGTTTTCTAGTTTTTAAATGGAATTGTGTGCATGTGGAATTGTGCAGAGAACACACCAACCAGTGTTCTCATCCACTGAGCCAATCATCATGGAATGAACAATATCAATCTAGTTAAGTAGGATTTCATTTTCATAAATGAGTGTAGACAACCCAATCCCTTTAGCCTGGAAATTGAAGCCAATCACCTCAAGTATTCTTCCCTACCAACCTACAGAAGTGATCCTTCATGTAATGGCTGTGCCTCAATTCTGGCAGCCAGGAGTATGAATTTTAGGACCTAGAACATGAATATGTGATTTGGTGAGGAAAATCCTGAAAGCCACGACACAAGTTTAAATGCAAGTGTCTTGCTTCAGAAGCAATGTATTCAACCTGTATTCAACAAGAGGATCTATAAAAAGAATTCAAAAACTGGCAATTAACATGACCACAGACAAGTGGAGATAATGAAACTAATTGTGTCTCAGTTTGGATTTGAGATTACTTTGGTTGGAGTATATCAGATAAACTATTCAGAATGTAAATCAAAAGACTCTTCCTTAAATGAAAAATAAATGAAAAATGTACTAATATTTAATCAATTCTGATTGAGTTTAAAAGCCTTATGTGATTCATGGGAGGATTTGATTTATCAAAATTTTTGTGAAAGACTGGATGGAAACAATTAATTAAATCAAGGAAGATGAGTTTAGTTTAAGTACTCAAGTGGTTATGGAACAGGTTGATGGGAGAGTTATAAAAGGTGTGTTGGAAAAGGAGCTATAACTGAGAGAAAAGATATTCATGGAATAAGTAGTTAGGGGTGTGTTTTCATGTAATGAATACATTGATTGCAAGATCAGTCAGCAGGCAGAATATTGTACAGGGTAAATGGGATCATTCTGAGGGTGGGAAAAAAAAGAGGGAGGACATTTAATAGTGAAAATTGAGATTCAGGCCTCGAGGAACTTGGAACATAAAGTCCACTTTAAACTGAATGCTTTTATCTGGAGGTGATAAGGAGACTTCTGTTTCTTCCAGTCAATCACAGGACACCCTTCAGTACAATGTGTAATATGACCATGAAAAATAGCAAATGTGATTCTGTACCCACATGATCTTTCATGTACTAACACCACCACCATTTGAAAATATTATCAAATTTGCAACAGGTATTCCAGTCCTAGAATATTGCGCACAGTTCCCAGTTAGGACATTCATATTTAATAATTATCAATGGAATTGGAACTGAGGAAGAAATGGCTATGCAAACAATATATAGAACTGAGAAAACGTTAGTTAGATTCATTGGAACAGATGTTCCTAAATGTTCTGCTAAGGCACGTGAAGAGCAGGAGGGTGATTTAAGACAGCCAATGCAATTTCACCAAGGACAAGTCTAGCCTGACCAGCCTAGTGGTATTCCATGTTGGAGTGACTACATCGGTGGACAAGGGAAGACGTGTGACTATCATCTTCCAGGATTTCTGTAAGGTCTTTGACAAGGTGCCCACAACATCCTTCTCTCTAAATTGGAGAGAGAGGGATTTGATGGGTGGACTGTCAGTGGGTGATGAACTGGTTGGATGGTCACATCTACAGAGTTTTGCTCAGTGGCTCAACGTCTAGATGGAGATTAGTGACAAATGATGTCCCCTGGGGATCTGTACTGGGCCCAGTAATGTTTAGTGTCTCCATCAGTGGTATAGACAGTGAGATCGAGTGGCACCCTCAGCAATTTGCAAGTGACATACACCTGAGTTGTGTGGTTGACATACCTGGGGAGTAGGATATCATCCATAAGGACTTGGACAAGCATGAGAAGTGGACTCAAAGGAACCTTGTGAGGTTTAACAAGGCCAAGTGCAAGGTTCTGCATCTGGGTCAGTGCAATCTGCAATATCAACACAGGGTGGGGGTTGAAAAGCTGGACACGAGCCAACAATGTGCTCTTACAGCTCAAAAAGCCACCTGTATGCTGGGCTGCATCTAAAGAAGTATAGCCAGGTGAAAGGACTCCACTTTCATGAGGCCCCACCTGGAATACTGTGTCCAGCTCTGAGGTCCTCAGCACAGGAAAGACATGGACTTGTTGGAGCAGATCCGGAGGAGGGCCACAAAAATGATAAAAGGACTGGTGCACTTCCCCTGTGAAGACAGGCTGAGAGAGCTGGGGTTGCTCAGCCCAGAGAAAAGACTGCTCTGGGAGGGCACTTCAAAAGTGGTTATTGGAAAAACGGGGCCAGGCTTTTTAACAAAGTCTGGTGTGATGGTACAAGGGGTAATTGCTAAACTAAAAAAGGGTTAGTTTACCCTAAATACAAGAATGAAGTTTTTACAGTGAAGGTGGTGAGGCACTGGAACAGGTTGCCCAGAGAAGTAGTAGATGGCCCATTCTTGGAAACATTCCAGGTCAGCATGGACTGGGCTCTGAGTCATCTCAGAAGGTGAAAGTGTCCCACAGTATTCCAGGAGGGGTTCGACAAGATGACCTTTAAAGTCACTTTCAGCAATATCATTCTATGGTTCTATGATATCATGAACTTTTTTTATCCAAGAAGTTTGAGCAATTTACAAAAGAAATTATAGAGCAGCCTGACAGAACAGGAAAAAAATTCCAAAAATAACAACAACAAAACAAAACAAAACAACGAACAAAAAACCAAAAAGATAATCCAGTCCCATTCCTTATGCTTTTGAGAAAAATTGATCAAATCTTTACTTTCAGGAGTTCCCTGAAGATCTTGGTATCCTTCTTGAAAGATGTCCTGTCAGCTGATCTAACGAATATAGCATGAATGGACCATTCACTAAACTCACACAATAATTCTTGTGAGATAAAGATATTTACAAAAATTTTAGTAGTACAGCTACTCATCAATGTTGTTTTACTGCCTCCACAGTTTTGAGCTCTGGCTATGATTTTGGGATTCATCAGAGGGATGGCTGATTCCCTGGGGCTTTTCCTACCTGATACATGGCTATAAGAGCTCATGATGCAGGAAAGAGAGGAGTTGGAGAAAAGAACTGGGGGAGATTATGATATTTTTTTCATTAAAAAGACAGGTCTATACCTCTGATCAAAGATGAGAAAAATCCTGTCATGTTTGCAGTGAGCAAGAACTTTCCATAAGAGTTTATTAGGTTGTATCAGTGGACAGTTACACAGGCAGCAAAGCTCTGTTAGATCTCTCATTAATCTCTTTGATAATGTGGTATTGTTCCCTAATGTACAGTTATTCACCTTTTGTTCAGTCTACTTTTAAATGTCAAGAAATGGGGTTTACGTTATTCCCCTTTGGAGACTACTCTAAGGATTAATAGGTCTCAGTCTCTTTTGTCTTCTTTTCCCACTTCTCCTCTCAATAATCAGCCATTATTTTCCATTTCTCAGTTTTATCCAATAACTCATAGCCATATCCAGCATTACAATAAATTAATTCTTTTTTTTTTTTTAACTAAAACTTTCAAATAGCTTCAGGCAGCTATCATTTTCCTCTCCACGTCTCTAGGCATGTTGCTATTCCTAAAAACCAGCAAATAGAACATGAATGGAAAGGAGACATTTAGTGACTATAGATCTCTCCTATTAGATGATGTTTTTAGGTTACTGTGTGTAAACTAGCCTTGTAAATAAGATATGGCTTATGCAAAAAGTGAGAATAGAGATAATGAATTGCTTACAAAGGTGATTTATACAGTAACAATATGAAAAATTGCATTTTGCACATCTTCTGTATAAAATTTGCACGCATCCCATAGAAACCAGCTAATGCTCTTCAGCAATTCCATCCTGACTTAATCAGCACACACAGCCTCAAATGAAGACTTCCTGAACTTTTACCCCTTCTCTTACTACCTAGTAATTATAAAATTTAAATTGCTTTGCTTCAAAATCTACTGTTGTCACAAATTTCTTATTCCCCTGGAAAGAAATTAAGATAATTCAGTCCTAGTATATAAAACTCAACATTAACTAAGTAGAAAAAACAAGCTACTGCACTTTTCCCTAAAATGCAAGCAGCTTTTAAATACTCTGCACACACATAAATCATAACTTGTTTTTCTTTCAAATACCAAATGGGATGTATCATTGTAATCAGTGGGAGGGTATTCATTCTGCTTGTTTAGTGAGGGTGAATATATATTATAAATAGAATAGAATAGAATAGAATAGAATTAAAATATGTTAATATAATAAAAATTAATATAATATAATATCTGATAAGAGTGCAATATGTGCTACTGCCTTTTGCAATTACCCTCTTCTGTTTTTCTACAGAATCCTCTAACACTCAGGGCGTCGGGTGTTATAAACCTTTAATTGGAAGGCCAGATTATATTCTTTTTTTAAGGAAGCATAGGATTCCTGAATTGTTTTTCTTAACTGTCTTCTGTGGAAAGATGACTAGAGGTGACCAAAGAGCAAAACCAGTGTCTATCTATATATCTGTTTATACAAAAATATAGATGTACATGTGCTTGTGCACACATATATATACATATAGATAATGTAATATAGTATGCAATTTTAAAGTCTGATTCTGCTGATTGTATAGGCTAAATCAGCCTCCTCATTAAATCAATTTCAAAGGGAAATGAATATATTTAAAGAGTGAGACATGTCTAGCATTTCTCTTGATGAGCTATATCCATTTTAAGTACACTAAAGTCATCAGAGTTACTGTGGGGATGCAGTCATCTTGGTGTTTGCATAGGATTAAAAATGTACCAAGGCATTTAAGTATTGTTTCAACTAATTATACTCACTACTTTTCATTTGCCAATGCTGGAATACTGAGCTGTGTTCCAGCTCTCAGAGATTATGCTGCCAGTGGTGTGGACTCTGTTTCTGTGGATATTCTATATAGTAAGAGTGAAGGATGTAAGCAAAATATATTTTTAGGAACTGAAACAAGCTTTGAGCACTAGGTTTTGAGGAATGCATATACCAGGAGCAAGAGTATTTTATCCCACCAAATTGTTATTCAAGTTGGTAGGGAGGCAAGAGCCTTTTGACTTTTACATGCCTGTCTTTTCTACCGCTTTACAGAATCATAAAAAGTTTTGTGTTAGAAGCGACCTTAAAGATCACCTAGTTCCAACACCCCCTGCCGTGCGTAGGGACACCCTCTGCTAGACCAGGTTTCTCTAAGCCCCATCCAGCCTGGCCTTGAACACCGCTGGGGATGGAGCATCCACAACTTGTCTGGGCAGCCTGTGCCAGTGCCTCACCACCCTCATAGTGAAGAATTTCTTCCTAATATTCAACCTAAACTTTTTTAGTTTTAACTCATTGCCCCTTTTCCTTTCACTATGTCCTACTCAAAAGTCCTTCTCCGGCACTCTTCAGATTCTTTAGGCAGTGAAAAGTCCTACATGATGTTCCTAGAGTCTTCTCTTCTCAGGCTGAGCAACTTTGACTCAGCCTTTCCTCACAGGAGAGATGTTTCACCCCTATAATAATTTCTTTATTTCTCCTTAACTTCATATTAGCCTGCTTGTATTTTGGTGGGGGATGAGTGATGGTCGCAGCTAGTCAGCTGTTACATGCTAGGCAGCTTATTAAAATGGGTGTGAGATCTACCAACATTGGTACATGGATAAAAGTTCCCAGAAAAATCTAGTTTGGTCTCAGATATTTGGTCTTGGTATCTTTTTCCTGTAAAATCTCATTTACTCAGAGAAAACTGCACAATATCCTGAACAAGGATAACGCAGTGGTCAATAACTGAGACACCCTTTGCAGAAATACAGGAGCAATGTGGCCTAACACTTGAAGGGAGGATTCAGTGTTCAGCATAAGTAGTACTTTATCCAGTATTGCAGAAAATCAGAAATGGTGTCTGCCTGCCTTGCATATTGAGCTTACAGTTTCAAGGTCAGAGATATGACCTAAAGAGCAAACAAACCGTTATGTAAATAATTTTTGTCTAGATTAGTGGATGTGGCTCCTATGTTTAAGTAGAAGTTTAAATGGTTTGTATTAGGAGAAAAAATCCAAACAAATAAACCCAAAGTAGAGACAATTTAGTCAATTGCTGGGATTTTTTTTATGCAGCTCAAAATGTTTTAGTCTGGTTACTTAGAAGAATAAGTTTTATTGTATGTCCATGCTCATAATGCCCACCACCCTTAACCATACCAGGCTAATTCCAAACCCAGTGATCAATATAGACTGGAGCTACAGAGAGAGAAATAGACACCAAGTCTCAAGTTTCAGTGGCTGGGTATAGAAATGAAATTTTAAGGTTCTTATTGAAGAAAAGCTCTGGGATGGCTTCAGTGAATGTCTTTCCAGGTCCAGTGTGGATGCCCATCTACAAATAGCATCTGCTTCCTGCCCCAGCAGTGCAAGGGGAAGTTTTGATCAGGGGAAGTTTTGATCAGGGTAAGAAGACACCAAGGACTCTATGGTGAACTGAAACTCTATATCTTGCAGTACTTGAGAGTTGTTGGGCATGCATTTGTAGGAGTACGTGCTACTTTAGTGTTGTTCACTGAAACACTTGCATAAATCATCCCACAGGAGACAGTACATGAGAAGAGCTCAAAATCTGTGGTGGCCAGGATCTAATTCCCAAGAGAAAAAAAAAGAAAAAGGAGAATTATCTTGACAATATTCAAGGCATTAAACTTGGGAATGTAGTTAACTGTTTCTTGAGATAGTATAACAAAAAGAAATGTAAGATATTGAGGCTTATAGGAAATTATTCAAAGGAACTATCTTGTTCTAATCTCCTTTTTTTTTTTCCACATATGCAAATAAAAAACTTTCTCTAATATTGTTTCCTACTGCATTTCATTTGGAAGCCAAGTACATATAGGTTAATGAGTAGACTGTAAGGTGAGAAAAAATTGACTGGATCATAAGAGTTAAAGAATGGTGATCACTGGCTGACAGCAACAAGCAGAGCATCCCACAGTTCATACTACATCCCATACTGTTCTGCACCTTCATCAAAGACCTAGACAACTATCTAGTATACCTTTAGCATATTTTCAGGTGACTATAACTTGGATAGAGACTGAAAGCAAATGTCAGAGCTTTTAGCGAGAGTGGCCTAAACAAACTTGAGGAATAATACAACAAAGACATTATTAGATTCAGCAAGAAGAAGTGGAAAGTTCTACACATATGGCAGAATAATCCCAAACATCCAGACAAGATGGCAAGAGTCTCACAGAGTAATGGCCCCACTGAAAATTCAATAGTCTCCAAAGTGGAATATGAGCTACTGAATGTGTTTTCACCAGAAAAGGGAAATATTACTCATTGAAAAGTACAGCCACCAGATCAAAGTAAACTATCATTCTCTTCCCAGCACTGGTGAGATTTCACAGAGATTGGTACTCGATTCAATTTAAAAAGTAATGTGGAGAGGGGTTGTGAGGTTCAGCAACAGCCAAAGGCATATGGCTGGTCCACAGGCAACAATACCTGGTCTTGTTTAGTCTAGAAAATAGAGTCAAACAGGTGAATCTAACACTGGCCAAGAACTGCATGTAGGGGAGCTTCAGAGAAGATTGACCCAGACTCTTCTGTTAAGTGAAAGGTGGCAAAACAAAGCATAAGGGAATAACAGCCACAATCTGTGGGTTAACAGGTTCAAATCAGATATTAGTTAAAAAATAAAAAATCACTCAGGAGGTAGTACAGAATTGGAACAAGTTACCCACAGAAGTTGTGAAATGTCCATCCTTGGAGGGCTTTAAGACTCTACTAGGCAAAGTCACAAGGTGTGCCACACCTAGTCATAGGAGCACTGTCACTGTTTCAAGCAGAAATGTGTGCTCAGAAGTCTTCTCCAGATAACATTTTTGTGAATCCATTGGTTTATGAATCAGAGGTCATGTTTCCCCAGTGAATAGAGTGATTCTCAGTGGAAAACTTGGTCAAGCCAATAATTCCTGTTAAGATTAATTTTTCCTGCTGTGAAATTAGATCCTTTACATTTTTAATGCATATAAATTATGTCATATCTTTGGTCAGGAAATGAAAGCAAATCACAAAGCTTGGTTTAAATATTTGGAAATCCTACCTATGAATATATTGGAACATAAACTACCTCAGCTAAGGTACAAATTGGAAATGAGGAAATGGTAGAGTCTTAATTAAGGAAAGAGTAGAACAATACTTGGAGAATAGGATCATAAGTTCTTAAAAAAAAAAAAATGCACCTCTGACCTGTTCAGATTCTCTGGAAAAGTTAATGAAACAGTACATAAAGGTGATTCAGTGGACATAACTTACTTTAATACTTTTTCATAAGGAACTCTCGGAGAGAATAAATCTCCACAGGGTAAGGAGCATAGTCTTGAGGTGGATTAGAAATCACTTAAATGAAATAAAACAAAATGAATGGTTGTGAAGTGAGTGATCCTTCTGCCTCAGTCATGCTGGATCAGTTTCATAGGCCCACGTGATGAAAGGAATGGAACAAGAATGAGAACAAAGTATTTACATATGGCACTAGGCTGTCTTGAGATGGAAAGAATCATATGGTACCCTCAAAAATATAAATGCATTAACATCTATACTGCAGTAGCTTCTAGTGTTGTTACCTTGCTGAGTTAGCATTTACACAATGCAGCAAACACAATGTTTTCTCCAAGTAGTTGTCTCCCACAAAGGAAGTGGCTTCACGGCAGTAGGTGAAATTCAGCGGTAGCAAACATGGTCAACATTCATTGAAATTAAAATGAAATGCTAAGGCAATTCTAATAACATTAACTTTGAACTTGTCTTCAGTTCTGCATTCTCCTCTGTTTTAATTTTCTCGGTTCTTGTCCCTTCTGCTTTCTTCTTCTTTAGGAGGTCAACATCTGCAAATTTCCCCCAGAGTTTCTCTCTTCCTTAGCTTGATTTTTCAAGGTCCAGGTAGTTCCATCGACTTCAGTGTGTAAGTTTTTCTTTCTGTTTCACTGTCATTCATCATTCCTGAAGATCAAGCACTTATTCCCTCTGTGACCTTTTGCTTCTTTATTTCTGTCATCTCATACACAATGACCTAAGTCACACTCAGCTTTGTTTTGATTTCTTTTTCTCAGTCTTAAATACAGCTTAATAACATGCCTGGTTCTACAGCTATTGGCTTCCTGAACAAGTAAAGAAGCCACTTGCTGAGGAATTTTGAAGTTTATTTTCTTCTCTTTCCTTTTTATCATAGTTGCAAGACACGTTCTCTGCAGTTCTGATTCTAGCATCTCTCCTCTTTTCCTTTATGATGTAAAGTTTCAAAGGTTCAGGTGAACTTTAGATAGCTCTCAATGCAAATGAAGCAGCAACCCAATCTTTCTGCAGAGGTTAACTACTTTGAGAAGTCAATGGAAGCTAACACATACCTCTGAAAACTTCCATTTTCACTAGACATCTCCGTCATTTCATTTTCTGGAGAGTTTTCCATTTGTGTCCTGAAGGTACACTGCTGGGAAAATCTTGCTGCAAATTTGTACCTGCACAAGCATGATAAAGACAAGGGAAAACCTGTGTTTACTTGGAGCTTTTGATTTTGCCAGTGATGGTACACAGCTCTTTTAACAGGGGAACAAACTGGCCTTCAGCAAGAATAAGGGTGTAAACTTGCACTCCCAAGACCTCAGTTTGTATCCACAGGGAAATGCCCATGTTACACTATTAGATGCTTTCTTCAATACCTAATTAGCATGAAAAAATAATACTGAATTATCCCAGCTTTTGAAGAACCTGATTTCAAGAGGACAGAATGAAGTAAGGCACTTACCCTTAAATGTAGTATTGAAATGATAAATTTAAACCATCTACAATTTGGGACATCTCCTAAGTAAGGCTAAGTAGACACAATCAAAGAGAGGGTCAGATTTACCAATGAAAAAAACAAAAACTCTTCACGGAACTTCCATCAGGATGAATTTATTTGTGTGTTCCTTCTACCTTGTTTTTTCTGATAAAAGTTCAAAATAGCAATAAAATTATAATTTAAGTTATAGGGACAGTTTAAGTGAACTCAGCTGAAATTGGAAAGTAAATTTTACTTCTCACAGTGAGTCTGATTACCCATATAGACATTTATCCCTTTATGCTGATAAAAAATGAATTCCTTTAGCTGATATATATTTATAATGATAGCCAAGATAGGGCAGTCCTAGGTAAAACTGTAAATTGGTTGCAGAATGTTGGGGTTTTTTTAATATAAGCTTCTTTTCTCCTTGTTTTTTCCCCAAAACATCAAGATACAAAGGAAGAATAGATTACACAGATCTCAGCTGTGAGAAACATTCAAGGTAAAGAGCTTTGTCACATGAATAGTCTTACAAATATTTCAACATTCACAGGCTGAAGAGGAAAATTCTTATTTTACTCATAGTATTGTTGTGTCAAATCAGAAGTTAAGAAGGTTTTCTATTTGTTCACAATCAAGGAATCTTGCTGAAAAAATGAACACCTCTTTGTAGCAAGGTACGGCTACCTGACACCTCTTTTCAGTGTAGGATGATAGAACTGTTTCACAAGAGGCTCCCTGACTGACGTTTGAGTGGGTGCAATATTAAAAAAGCTTTGCTTTTATCTTATGGGTTGTGGTGTTGTGACAGACTTTGGATGTCTTCACCTCAGAAAGTATCTGAGGAGGGAGGTGGCGTGTTATGCCTCTGGCCTCAAACTCAAGTCAAGATCCAATTCTGCTCTTCAGCACATCATTCCCACCACTTTCAGGTTAGAACTTCCATGGGATTTAGCTGCATAATTTTAAATAAGTCTCAATGGAAACAGATTTTTTTAATGATTCCTAGGTCTATCAATTGTTGTAATACTTATAAACTTGACAACTGCCTCTGGCAAGATGCTTTGAAGTGCCAATGTTGTCATCTGAAGTGAAATTCTGGAATTCAGTGACATTTAGGAGCTATCTTGAGTTACTCTGTAAGCAGTTCTTCACCTATTTGTCTAAATATATTAAGTTCAGGCAGCACAACAGTGTTCTTCAGCCACTGCAAACTGAAAGTACCAAGTTTTCTGGTGATTCAGACACAAAACCAAGAAACTTTTAGTAGGAGCAGAAACTTTTAGTAGGAGCTGTCATTACTGTCACTGTCATTAGTGCAAGTAGTCGTAGTAGGGTGAGATCAAGAGGAGATGCTTCTCATACTTTTCATTATGGCTTAGGCAGTTCCTTTGCAAAATAAGTCTCAGGACCTTCCAGTCCAAAAAAGCGAGCATTAATTTTAGGTAGGTTAGAGGTAAACCTGAGTTTGGACTGGTGTGGGAAGAGGGACACCTTCTATCTGTGCTGTTTAATCTGCACCACAGTGCAATCAGAAATGCAGTAGGTGAAATAAAAGAAGACAAGATGAAGCACAGCTTTACATCCCAAAGACAGGCAGTACTTACTTGAGAAATGTGCATCCTGAGGTTCTGAATCTACTCTCAAAATAGCTTGTATGTCTTACCTTCAGGAGTTACTGGATAAAATGCAGAATTTGTATATTTAGCATGTTGCTAAAAAAGTCCTTACCACAATCCAGAAACTAAAAATGCCCTTGCCTCAAGCTGTATCTCTCTCATATCTGTATGGCTCACAATCAGCTACAAAATCTTTTTTTAGACATAATGGAACATAGTAACTGGAGCCTGAAATCTCTAAGCCCCTCATCTGCCTGAAGGCCTAAAGTCAACTTTTCAAGATAGAGCGTGACCTTCACTCTCAATAGACCTTCATCTTTACACAGCATCTTTCATAGCACTGGCAATTGTTCACCGTGGTATTTACTGCAGAGGAGATATAGAAGAGAATATACCCCTTACACAAAAAGGGCCTTCACTCACATTGCCATCCTTCCCATTTTATGGAATAGAGCACAGAGTGAACAACAGTGCTCAAATCAATAAGGACATAACACCCACTGTTGCCACAATTCAAACAGCCACAGGACAATCTGTTTTAAATTAGCACAAGACAGATTTATAGTAAGTCTAAAATGTGGTGACTGACTTATGGAAACAGGCTCAAGCCAACTTTAAGACAATCCAGGCTTCAGGGTAGCAGTGGCACCATGAAACCTACTGTGAGTAACCATCAGAGTTATCTTCAGCAGATTTCCCAGTCTGTGTTGTTATGGGGTCCCAACTGCTATGTCTGGAAGGTAATTTAGCAAGTTCATTCTAGCCTTTCTCAGCTAGTTCAAATCTATCCTTTCTGGATTGCACTGCACATTAAAAAACTAAGGATTTTCCCAGAAACCTTTAATCAACTAAATCAAGAGAAAAATGCAACTAAGAAACTTTTCCACCAGGTGGCAGGTAGTGTTAGACACTGGGATGATCTCAGCATCAGGCATTGATATTTTTAACACACATTTTCAATTTAAAGAAGATTTTTGTTATGGTTTTAAACTGTGATATATACATTCAAATTGAAAATGGCTTCTAGAAGGAGATACTGACCCAAGCTGGATCCACTGGTGACTTTGACAAGTGACTTGTGAATATGGTAAGAAATTTATAATTGTGAAGGCATAAAGTCTGCTAATTTAGTATCTGATCAAAATGTTCCTTTCATTTCCCCTGTTTAATTTAACCCTTGTGTCTGATTCTTGTGTGACTCTAAGATCATGGGGACAGCAGTGATGGTGCTTATGGATTGGAAATGGATGTTCTTTGACAGTAGCTTGGCATTACTCTGTAAAATCCGCATACGAGAAATTAAGAGAGATTATAAACTACTGAATTGCAATTGGCATATGAGTAAGGGTTTTGGCAACAGCAGGGGAGTGATGGGATAAAGATAACTTCTGGCAGCACTCCAGAGAAAGCTCTATGCATGGAAACAGGCTGAAAAGCTGTGAGAGGAAAAAAAATAACCTCAGAGTCAAGGGCAAATCTTGGAATTTCCATCCCTGAAAGCAAAGTGAAGAATGACAATCACAGAGCTAAAGACACGGGTAAGCCATAACTCTTACTGCATATTGTGCCTTCCAGCTTTGAAGGATTCAGTAGGAAAAAGTTATGGTGTAGCCAAGAGATGACAGAGCTGAGACAGGCAGATAAATGGGAAACTAAAGGATAAAAAAGTCAGGGAAGACATAGAGAAGGCTGTCATCTAAGGGAAAATGATGGCCTATATAAGCCAACTGTGGCCAGTAGCCTATAACATATTTTCATGAAGTTTTCAGGATATATTATCTGGAGCCTTTTCAAGAGTTCATTCAAATACCAAACTTACATCTTAATAGTTCACATTTTTATGAAGGCTTAATTATGACAAGAATCCCCAAATCATTACATGAAATAGTCACCAAAATTCAGTTTGACACTTTTTTATTTTTTGCATGTATTACCCGAGTTAGGCAAAAGGTTGACAATGGGCCAAGATATATGCACCTTGCTCTAACCAGGTCCATTTAGCAGACTTATAGACAGAGACTCATTCTGCTCAAAATAAGAAAGGATATGTAACTATTACAAAGGAGTTTTATATTCAAAAATCTTTAGCGCAATGATTTAATCTTTACAAACACGCCTAAAGAGAGAAACTGAGTCAGAGACTGGTCAGAGGTTAGAAAAGTATTGGTGATGTTTAGAAGATTGAAGTTTGTAATTCTCAGTGTCTTGATCTGAGATCAGTAAATAACTCCTGGCTCATGCCATAGGAAATCCTATAAGGATGTGGAAATCCATCTAGGTTGCTGGTTCTGAGCTAATAGAGAACATGCTTTCAAAAGTCATCTAAGTGGGAGCCGATCATGATAGCCATATGTATACAAACAAACCTGTAGCAGAAAAATATTTCCAGGAGCTGGATTTCATCTGTCCCGTGATACAACAGTAAAACTGGGGTCTAAGTAAACTCTTGTTCCCCAACCTCTCTTGCCATGTTTCAGAATTTATTATGCATCTGGGACCACAGACAAGTTGCATAAAGCTATTCTCCTCTCAAATGTGGGCTGTTATGATCCAGCTGGGATCTGAACCAAGGATCACTCTTGGACAGACACTGATGACATCTGATGTCCAACTCTGGCAACATAATGATCATTAGGGTTCAGTAAATACTATAATATACATTATATATATATATATATATATATATATATATATATATATATACACACTATAATAATAGAACAGCTTTCCTCTCCTCTTGAAAGCTCCTAGTTTCACCAGGAGCTACCCTTGTCTATTTATGCACATCTCTCCAAAAAAGTCTTCCTGCTTCCCTTAAAGGAAACACCTGAGAACATCCACACATTTTCCCCATCTTGTTCTCCAAGGATTCTTCACCCATCTCCATCACTAGAACCACAGTAAGAGCTCCCTGAACACCATTCAGTATCCTTTGGCTTAACAAAGTGATAGACACATTTCTTTCTATTTGTCCAGATGTGGTGCTCTGATCCTTGTTTTCTTCCTCTGTAACAGGAAACATGTTCGCGGTACTAGAGTGTATTCAAAATACCTTTTTCTTTTTTTGCTATGAAGTTGCCCATCTTCACAATCAAATACAAAGAAAAAAAAGACAAAAAAAATTGTGGTCTCGCATATTCCTTTAAGATGTGATTAAAAAGCAGAACACAACCTGCAAAAACTCCCCCACCACAAAACCCCCTCCAAATGGAGCTGCCAGAAGCTGCTGCACAGGACTTCACACTTTTTATCTGTCTCACACTTCTAGCTCCTCGACTCCCTCTTTCACCCAGCCTTGTCATCCTTGGTAGACCTGGTTTCTCCTCTGTCACCTGGAGCAACCACTCTGCATTCTGCTGTCTCCTAGATTCAGCAGCAGACTTCAAATCTCTGTTTATGCCTCAGTTCTTTCTTTCCTGCTCCTCCTTGCCTATTTATGATTGAAGCGTGTGATTGTATTATTTACAGTAAGTCTGTAAAACGCTTGTGGAAACATTTTCCTGGACAGAATATCTGAACTAAATAATTGCATTCTAAGTGCTTCTCAGATTCCTTGTGGGCGATGGAAATAAGCATAAATATGCAATTTACCTTATCTTCTTATTTCCTTACCTTTGTAATGTTAGACAGGAAAAAAAGAAGCCAAGTTTTATCTGACTGCAAAACCAAAGGTCACACACCTCTGAATATTAAACATGTTTTTGCAAGGAGCAGTTCTGTTGCATTCAACAAGACACTCCAACCTGGTACCCAAAGTTCATCATTAAATGGTACTATGACGATTTTTTGCCTAAGAGGACAGAGTCCAAACCACTGAGATGATTGGCAGCATTTCTAAGTTAAACCTTATTGGAGAAATACTGTGCTGTGGTTGTCAACAGTAAGACAGGCTACAAATTTACTCTTGAATATAGCTGTAAACGCCCTTATACATGCCATTTTAGAAACAAAATATAAAGACAACAATATTTACAAAAGGTCATTAGCTCCAGAGGAAAGTACCTACAGGGAAACAAAATGGAAGGGGAAATGTCAGAAGGAAAATGGCAAGGAAGGGATGAGCATGGGTCAGTCAAATGAGGAGGGGGGACCGAAATGTTGCTTCAAGTCATTATGAATAGCACAGCCTGTGAAAGCATCTCTCTGTGGCATAAAGATTCCCTCTGAGATGCAGGACAACAGATCATAATACCCTGAATCTTGCTGGCAATACCCATTAGGGAGAGAATCCAGCATAAGTTGTCCATCTAATTTACTGTATCTGAGATTAAATTCTACAAGGAAATGAGGGGGAATGCTAGGAGTGGGTGGTTGCAAATCTACCACTGAGCATGTGAGAGGCAGGTTCAATCTCTGCAAACATTATTTTGTTAGGCTGTTAAAGTGACGTTGGCACGTCAGCATGTTAAAGCAGGGGCAAAGAAGCACATTTTTTATCTTCATCTTTTTAAAAATTCAGTGGTCCTGGCACTGTCATTCCTTCCTGCAAATAAAAGCCCTCCCCAACTCATTTACTGTTCCTTGTGCAGTGTGTGAGGCAGAGGGAGTTGTTGGCCCTTGCAAATGATAAAGCCAGCCTTGCTAAAAATCCCTGTTGAGCTGCTGGTCAAAGTCTAATTCTTTTGTTTTCAAAAAAACTGTCAAGTGCAGCTGAGCCATTTCCTCTATAAAAATGAGTTATCTTGCAAAAGACCTCCCTTTTGTCATTATTCTCATATATAAAGTTAGATTTGTTTATAAATGAGTTTGCGTGATGTATATTCCACCACAACTGTCTGTATTATTTCTAGGTGCAGTTATTAATGCAGAGAAAAAAAAAGCAAGGGTTTATTTTTATATCACAGACAGTTTCTTCAGGAAAAACACATAAACCTGTTCTTGCAAATTTAGCCATTTCTTATAAAGAAGCCATATTTCTAATATTTCTGTTATCACTACTGAAATAAAAAAGATTTAAGTATTACTTATAATTTCCGGAGGTTGGTTTTACATTGGAAATATGAATATTCAGTGTCATCTACTTGGTTAATAATAAAAATGGCATAATTATAAATAAATACACTCTTCATTGTGCTCTCCATTTATTAAAAAAAAAAAAAACCAAACTAATATTCTTAAAAGTGGTTGCTGATTTGAACTGCTGATTTGAATGTAACTTGGTGTTGAAGTTCAAGAAAAATCTTTCAAAATCCTGAATGAACTTTTTTAATGTAAAAAAAAAAAAATCAGATAATGCTAGGCTTTATAAAGCACGGGCTCTTCCTGTGGTCACTGAAATTAATTGCTATTAAAAATAAATAAAAAAGATACATCAACTCTCCAGATATACCTCTGTGTGAAACCAGTGTCTTTGTAGCTAGCCATCACACATAGAAAAATAAATGCAACCCTCTGCCAACCTGAAAAATACTGAAACAGTAAAAAATACAATGGTATCATTGGGTACTGAATACAGTAAAAAAATCCATCTGTAATTTATTACTCTTTGTCCCCCCATATGCAAAATTTGAGTTTGAGATGGCTGAAGGTGACTTTAACCTCATTCCTGTTAGAAGGCACAGTCCTGTTGATATCCCAAAACCCTTTTGAGACTAAGGAAAACAACAAAATACAGTGCTGAGGGTTGGTAATTCATATTTTGTTCCATGTTATTAGTCAAAGGCTAGAAAACAGGGAATTTTAATGCTTTCATGATTCCTCTAAACTGAACACTACGCTAGCAACATTTCTTATTATAACAATATAAGCTGGGCGGTGAAATTTTTGAGCACACTTTTCTTAGTCTTTTTTTCCCAGTCATAGTGAAGAATTTCTTTTACACAGATTCCTTTATATTATATAAATGCCCATTTGCCATTACTGTGAACCAAGCTTCTCTGTCCCAAAAAGGGCCATTCTGCAGGAATTTTGTCTAAGTGATTTGCCTATCTGTCATTGCAGAACTGAGCCCTAAAATAACAAATAAAAATGAGCAAATGGAATACAGGCTGAAAGAGACATTAAAAAATAGGTTGTGATGCCTGCTGTTCTTACAGCTATGTGAAAATAATCTTACACACCTGCTAGTCATTCTCTACAAGTATCATCATGGAAAGATCGCAAATTTCTACAAACACCTGAATGACTAAATATTGTTGAATATTTTGATTTTATCATCAGTGTTGGTGAAGAAATGCAGGTTTCAGAAGTGAAGGAAGCCAACAAATAATGAGTTGGAGTAACAGTCCTAAGTCACCAGCCCAAAATCTTTCTTCAAAGCACAAGATCAAATAACCTAATAGCACACGGTACACTATGATACCTTGCCACAGCTGTCAACATGTCCCATTTTTGAAGACTGGCCTTTTAGCTCCAGTTGCTGTTGAGTGTATTTGCCATGAGGGCATCTGTCACTCTGAAGTCCCACTGATGCCTCAGTCGTGACAAGATACTAGATTGGTGTTAATCACGAGGCAAAGGCAGCAACTGAGGGAAAAGGGGAGGCCACATCAATCATATGCATAGATAACCTGCTGAATACAAATGGATGCAAAACTGCTCTTAAATGCTCCCCCATGCAATGCATGCAGTAAAAAAATGTTCCCTACCCATCTACGTGTAATGATCAGAACAAAACACCTCTCTTCTATGGTGCATTCAGTGCCTTCTGTAAGTCTTTCCACACAGTTGGATTAAGATGGACTCATGTTATGCTTCAGTGATATATCATTCTGCACAAATATTTCAATAAAAGAAAAACTAACACTAATAGAAATTCAGCTAGTCACTGACAAGCACCTGCAACATATCAAAAGGAGATAAAACATGAAATCAGCATGCACCTCAAATGCTTAGGAAGATATGCAAATGTCAGAGAAGCTACAATCAGAGCCATTGCAAAATCACAAGCAGCAGGATGAAAGCACAGGGTTTGTAATCTAGTCATCATGCAATGATTTTCTTCCTGCTGCAAAGCTTGCTAATTACAAATCTATCAATTATGATGCTTGAAAAGCCCTACCTCCTACTCAATGAACGTTTTCAGAGGCCAAATGCCACTCTTATCTCTTGGAAGGATAAAGAAAATCTTTGTTATAGTTTGCAAGTTTAATACCACTCACCTTTTTTGGTACCCTGATAGGATAAAGGGGAAACAATAGGACAAAGGGTAATGTGTTCAAACTGAAAGAGGGCAGGTTTAGATTAGATATTACGAAGAAAATCTTTATTGTGAGCATAGTGAGGCCCTGGCACAGGCTGCCCAGGGAAGCTGTAGATGCCCCACCCTTGGAAGTGTTCAAGGCCAGGCTGGATGGGGCTTTGAGCAGCCTCGTCTGGTGGAAAGTGACCCTGCCCATGGCAGAGGAGCTGGCACTAGATGATCTTTAAAGATCATCTTTACTAAACCATTACATATAGAATGTTCTGTGATAGGGAAAGGGTGTTCCCTCAATGCAGGACTTTGACCTACGTCTACATTTTGTCCTCCCATGAGCTCTCTATATAAATTTAATCTAGTTTCATAATCTCTCTCGGAGAGTTCCTGAGCCTGGAGAGATTAATGGCAACCTCACTGCTTTCCCAGGCTGAGGTATGGAGATGGTACACGAGGGTATTGTAAAATGAAATTTGGGCTACAAGTGTACCTTAATTAACAGAGGCAGAACTCCGCTGCAGAAATTGCTGCATTTAGTCTTAAGTGAAAATGTTCTTGTATATGTTGTACAGCTCATAAAGTGTTTTGGGGCTTAGGAAGTAAAAATTTGCATAAATCAATGTACTTTTATTGTGTGATACAGCCAAAATTACGTACTTGCACTCAAAGTCTAGAATAAGGGAAACATTTTGTAGGGTCATTTCTTAATTCTTTTATTAAGACAGTCCTTGCTTGCTTGTAGCATTGTATATATGGGATGATTTGACAAAGAAGATCACAATTTTATTTCCCTTTGTCGGGAACCCCATCATCAATTGGGCATCCTTAGATCCAGCAAGCAGATGTGCACTTCCCACAAGCTAACGTGAAGGTTTGACAGATTTTAGTAAACATCCATTCAGTATGTCCATGGGAACCTTTCTGATAGATGGACAAAGAAAGTGGGTAATGCTTATTCAAAAGGGATAGGAAATAAAAATTCTGAAAAGCATTGTTGAAACTCCTTGATTATTCTTCCAGCAAGCATACAGTTTACAGCAGGATTTTACCAATGATTCTCTGTCTAATTATTGCCTGTGGTAAAATAATTTGGTTTATTTGTAACACTGAGGTTAGGAAGAATTCTCTATGTGTACAGTCCTTCTGAGTGAACTTTGTATTAAGAGGAAAAGGAAATACTTTAAAATATCTACTTAAGTAACTCAGTGTCAGCCACTTTGTATTCAAGTGTTTACTGCCTAACAATTTTTCCCTTGCTTTACCTTACCTATGCTTTAGAATGGACCTACAAAAGGGCTTATTGAGTATTCCATGGATTTTTTTGCTTCCTTTTAAAATTACTTCAACTTGGCCAACCAGCATCAGATTTTTGCTGAGGTATAGCAAGCGTAAATTCTCTCACTTCCTCTGAGAAGCCCTCCCCAGTGCTTTTGCATGTGTTTTTGTGTGCGTAAGTAACACAGAGGAAAAAAGCCAAAACTGTAGTTTCTCTTTCACATACACAACACCCTTCTCCTCAGCTGTCCTCTGCTTTTGACATATTGCTGGGACAATTCCAAGGAGGCTTGTTTTCTTGTTTTAGATTTAAGTAGGATTTTCAGCCAAAGACTTCACAGCACTTACATGTAAGGTGTGTAAGAGGATGGTGCCTCATTTCTTAAATAACAAATAAACCAAGGTGAAATGCACTAAAGTACACTTCCACAAGAAAATGTAGTAAGTCAGAGATGGAAGACGGGGATAGCAGAGCATGTTTCCTTTCCTAACTGTAATTAGGAATGGAAGAAATGTCATTTCTGACAGGGGAAGATCGATTTAAATCCTTTGATTTTTATCATTGCAGGCTTGAGATGAAGAAGGCTAATTATCTTCCCAAATTAATAAAAACCTAGCATCTGAAGTATACTCTTTCCTTGCCATGTGCTACAAGTATTTTCTCATTTAATAACTTCTGAAGTCCTTGGCAGCTCTTTCCTAGACTTCAGTCAGATCAGGCACTTGCTATCAATGAGAGGATTTAAAATTAATGTCTAGTGTGGATAAAGTAGGACATCCATAATTACTCCTTCTTGTTACAAGTCATTTGCTGTTTTAACCTTTTGATTCAAGGGTGCTGAAGAATGCAGGCTGGTCCTCAAAAATCAATCCTGACTTAGAATTTCATAATCCATTTCTGCTGTGGGCGGGATTTGCCTGAAATCATATGAAGCTGTTTCAAAGAAAAATAAATATGACCTTTTCTTGCACTCCTAAGTTTGCTTTTGTCTAAAGCAAGGGAAATACATTTTTGGCAGGGGTTGGGTTGTGGTTTGGGGTTTTTTTCCTGTAAATTATTGTTCACAAAAAGGAAAAGAGGCTGAACACTGAAAACACCATGCCCCGCTATATACCTGACCAAAGCATAACAGAAACCATTCCGTTTGGATCAGATATCCCATGATGAAGAAAGGTATCTTTTATGGCAGCATGCAACTACAGGATAGGATGTCACAAACAACTTCATATCAAAATTACTAGCCAGCAGAGCCTTAATGCCTAAACCAGAAATTGAATCAACCCCAAATAAGTTTCTTAACAAGAAACACCATTGTTTTCCCACTTTAAATCCTGTTAATGGATCCTCAATATTTTGACTGGATACAGAATTTTCAACCTACTCATCCCGTGAAAGCCAAAAGAATAAATAGATTCTTTTGCAAGACCAAAGTAAAATCTCATTTAGTTTCTCGTAATTATAATACTTTGGACAACAGCCATACTCAAGAATTTCTCTTTCCTCTGGGATGAATTGGTCTCTAAGTCAGCAAATGTATTAAACTGCTTTGTTCTTTTTATATGTAAATCTATACTTGGAAAATCATCAACTAATTTTAGTCTGTTTGGGTTGACATGATCTCTGTGCCAAAAGTTATATTTGCATTCTAGTTTGGCTTCCTCTTGTCTATCAGAAAACTGATTGATATATGTGTGTATACACACGCACGCACACACACACGCACATATATATATAATAGATATGTGAGTGTTTCTATTTATAACATATATGTGTGTGTTTAACTCAATGCTGACTAGTTTCCCCTAGGGTATAGAGATTTCCACCACACACAATTCATGGACAAAATAATTTTAAATGGGGATTTCATTAATAGCTTGCTGATCTCACCATTTCAGCATTAAAACACTCCATTGTTTATAGCTGTGTCCATGTAATCAACTATCCTATTTATTTTAACTTCCTGTTAAAGGCAAATGATAAACTTCTCCAAATATGGAAATTCTGGGTTGTATCAATTAGACGAGGACCTGGATTTGGCTCAAATACACTTATATAAACCTTGGAAAAATTGTTGCAAGTGAAGTCTTTTGTTCCTTGGTAGCATACAAAATACACAAAACCCCTCTACTTACCACCTCCAGATTTTGTGGTCTACCTTTAAAATTTTAGAAATATTTTAGTCACCATCAGCTCTCTGTATCTCATTGTTTTCATAACTATGAAATCAGGCTTTTATAATTTAATTATTTATTTATATCAAAATCATCAGAGATTTTTATCTTTATCTACTCTAAAGAGATTACAAAAACCCAAACATAAATAGAAGTAAAACAAGACAGTTACAGGATGTTGGAACTGAACTTTAATCTTTATCAGTAGTACTTATGTCCTTTTGAAAAAAGAAATCTCTCTGAGAATTCCTATCAAATGTTCATGGTGTTTCTTAGTTCCTTATCAATTCTATAGTCATTCTTTATTCCATAACCCAAAATCTCAACTCTGGAAAAGCATGCCTGGTTTGTTGAGTGTTTTTAGAACATGTCTATTCTCACTTGCATTTTCCTTCCCAAGAGTGAGCCTTTTGGAGTGATTTGGTGAAGAACTGACTGCTGAAGGGGTAGCTGGTGTCATTGCAGAAAACAATTAAGTATTTTGAGAGTCACAGCAACAATAGAGGGAAGAATTTGACTAGCCTGGGTAATTATGTTAGGTTTTTCATTTAGCATGTTTTGGTTTGCTTTTTAGTCTCAAACAGATCATT
The DNA here is from genome assembly GCF_023055355.1 of Agelaius tricolor. Taxonomy (NCBI): domain Eukaryota; kingdom Metazoa; phylum Chordata; class Aves; order Passeriformes; family Icteridae; genus Agelaius; species Agelaius tricolor. Next base: position 17,681,371 of record NW_027269269.1, read on the forward strand.
TGCAGCATTCTTCGGCAAAACATGCTGTTTTAAAGACACAATGCTGAGAATAATGGTTTCAATGAAATGTAAACTCAACTGACGACCACATTTCAGATATAATTACAAACTGATATCTCAGCTGCACTTCTTCTGAAAGCTGACAAATCTTTTTAATTTCATGAAATCCAGGTCAGCCTATGAAAGTACAGCCAGAATGCAGAATTCTACATGGATTTGACATGAAGCCAGACAAAAACAAAGGCTTTGACAAGCTTTCTTATTTTCTATTTCAAAACTAAAACAAATCAGAGGGGAAGGATCACCCACCCATGCAAATTAAAATCCTGAAAAATATTCAGTGTACTCCTCAAACCAAAAATTTCTGAGCTGTCTCAAATCAACCCCCTGGAGATGATTGATTCCATGTAATGAAGCCAAATAGGGGGATAAAATTATCAACCCCTGAAAAAATCTCGACTATGCACTTAAGGCAGCATTTTCAAACTTTAATGTGTTTTGTCAGGTAGTGCACAATGCCTTCATTACCACATGCAGAGAATTACACAATTCCTACTAAATAAATTCATTAGTAGGGGTAGTCAGCACCTACAGGATATAGATTTCTCAGTTTCAGCTGTCCAATTACCTGGAAAAATTTATTCTAGACTCACAGACTCTCGTTCTGTCACGGGAAACTCAAGGTGTTGCCACACAGATCACAGAATGGTTGAGGTCAATAGGGACCACTAGAGGTTGTTTTGTCCAGTCCTTGAAATGAAACATACTTGGGGTGTTGTAATTCTCTTTCAGGAATATAAACAAATATTTTTGTTGAATTCCATATTGGAACTGGATAATCTTTAAATAAACCCATTTGATTACTAGCTTTTGTAGCTTCCTCCCTTTACCTTGTAACTCACAGCGACTGCCATGAAGAATTATAATATTTACAGTATGCAGCATGGAATTTTATCCTGCCAATCTGAAGTAGGTTTGCCTGGTCCTATTTTAATAAAATAAAGAATAGCACATGGAAATCAGGTGTAGACCGAAGGCATTCGCTGCAGTTACTTGACTCCCTTTGCAGATAATTGACTCCCTCGTTTTCCCTTTTGAGGGAAGCCAAAGGACATCACAGGAGAGGAGACAAGGAGAGAAAAGCAAATAATATGTTTCCCTTCAGCATGTTAATGATCTTTGTACATTTTTTAAAAGATGTTTCATGTATATATACTATAATATATATACCTATTGAGTGGCTGGCCCACGAACAGCAGCAGTGAATCTCATTTGTGTATTCTAGACACATGAGACAGGGAGAGAGATTCATTGATTGAGTCTCTGTATTTTAAGTGTTACTATATTTACTAGATAACAAATTAGAGATTTGTTAGACAGCAGGCTAAGTAGCTGTCTGTGAACTATGTATTTATTATGCATGGCTCTTCCAGAGTCATTAGAAGTTGAAAAGAAAGACTCGCTAGGATGTGAAGGGGAATTCAGTTTGGAGCTGCTTGGGGACCAGAGTGATGTGTCTAAGTAACAGTCAGAGTTAATTATAGCCCCCAGGTTACAATTCTGGGGCTTAAATGTAAACTTTTCAGATATGTTAGCAAACACTAATATTACTATACAAATGGATAGACCACAGCATAGAGAGTCTTAACAAAGTTCTCCTTGGTATCTTCTACATCACTGCAATTGGAAAGATCAGAGAACACAGTAAATCTGATTTTCATTCCTTTTACTCACCTGCTAGATAGTACATTATATCCCTTGTGTGAAACTTCCTGAATGGAATGCAATGGTGTCTAGATGCAAAACTGTAGACTATTTCATTTCCTTCCCTTTCCATTTTGATATAACAGGGACTTTCATTTCCTGTCTTGAGCAATTTTCAGGTCCTGCTCACATTGGTGATGCTCAGCTCCAAAGATGGCAGCTAGCGACAGACGAAAAATGATGCTGCTGTAAAAGTTAGGAAGAAGTAGAAAAAGATATTGTGAATCCTAAAGTTCAAGCAATTCAAACAAAACAGCACGTCACAGTGAGCAGGAGAACATATTAGTCATGTTTTACACTAGCTGTTTTTTCTTAACCAGAAGCCATCAAGTATCTGATTAGTGGATCACTCAGAGGCTAGATCATCTGATATTATAACTGACTGAAAGTTTTACATGGACAGATCTTAACACTGACCTTGTCCTTCTAGTAAATGAAGTTATTGTATTTAGAAGGAGCCAGATCAAATAGTAGGATTTCAGTGTTGGTATATTATAAGGAATAATAAATATAGGAAAAGTTAGAAAACTGCCATGGCTCCTTTCACTCTTCTCAGACCTACACTAATTATAATTTAAAAGATCTTCATTGCATACCAAATTAGGAACGCTTCTATCAGGTTAGAAAAATGATCCCTGCTTCTCAGCACCCTGGCTCTGAGAATGACCTGGGGCAGATGCTTGGGGAAGGGTAAAGGAAAACAAGCTGATACTCTTTCTAGGACATTCTGCCAGGCTTCAGCTCTTCATGGGAGATTTTATTTCCCTCTGGATGATTTTGTCAGATCTAGAAGCTAAAATTGCTGATTCAAGTGTAAAATGGGGATTTTGATGTTAAAGGCAAATCAAGCTGGAATCTCTATAGAAGTTTCTGCAATACTGCTGCTCCAGTAAAAGCAACTAATTTCTATTGAAATCAATTTGATTTATGTATGACTCTCTGAAGGCAGAATACGGCCCTGTGAAATTTCTCATCAGTAAATAAAAGTAGGTGCTTTCTCAGAAAAACAACTTCTTTATTTCTCTGGGATCATAGAATCATAGAATCACCAAGTGTGGAAAAGACCTCTAAGATCATGAAGCCCAATTGATAACTGCCAAGGCCACCAGTAAACCATGACAATCTACCCATCTTTTGATTACCTCCAGGGATGGTAATTCCACTACTTCCCTGGGCAGCCTCTTCTAATATTTCTGATATTAGAAGAGGCCTTCTAGGCCACCTGGGCACACTGCTGGCTCATGTTCAGCAGTTTTCAAAGAGTGCTCCCAAGTCCTTTTTTACCAGGCAGCTCTCCAGCCACTGGGCCCCCCAGTAGCCTGTAGCACTATCTGGGTTTGCTGTGACCTAATTGCAGGACCCAGCACTCATACATATTGAACCCCAAACAATTGGCCTTGACCCATCAATCCAGCCTGTCCAGATCCCTGTGCAGAGCCCTCCTACCCTCCAGCAGATCAACATTACCACCCAACTTGGTGTCATCTGCAAACTGACTGAGGGTGACTTAATTTCCCTCATCCAGATCAGTGACAAAGATATTAAACAACACTGGATATTAAACAAATACTGAGCCCTGGGGAACCCCAGTAGGGACCAGCTGTTAACTGGATTCACCTCCATTCACCACTGTTCTCAGAGCCCAACCATCCAGCCTTTTTTTATCCAGCAAAGAGGGCACCCTTCCAAGCTCTCAGCAGCCAGTTTTTCTGTGAGAATGCTGTGGGAATGGTGTCAAGTCTTTACTAAAGTCCAGATAGACAACATCCACAGCCTTTCCCTCATCTTTCCCCTGGAAAATGTCCATGAAATGTCCACAAAACGTCTGTTGAATTGGTTTATGCTTTTCCGGAACATTGTTATTATTAAAAACCTTTTCAGTGCCATCTGTGGGATTAATAAAATCTGTCATTTGCAAAGATCTTGCTTTCATCACAGGTGATAAAATATATAGAATTTTCTAGTATGCATATATTGCATTTAGGTCAAGGTACAGAGGACATTTTAAAAATAAAGCTTAAATGAAAGAATTGCTTCAGCCATCAATGAAATGTGCTTTTAGGGGTGAAACACAACAGCTGTTTAACATCACAAAGCAATATCATTGAATAATTTAGTTCTCAAATTTGAAAAGAAAGGAATATTTATTCAAGGGAAACTCCAGATGGAAGTTGGGAAGGCAGATTGTCATTCTAAGATGGTGTTACAATTTTAACCAAAAAAAAAAAAAAACAACCCAGCAATTCCTGCAATACTTTTATTCTTTCACAATGTTCTGTAAAATGCTAGTTAGCAACAAGATTTTGCCCATTTCAAAATGTATCATATGTATTCAAAATGTATTATAATTCTGCCATTATAAGACTAAGCATTACTGTCTCCTTTTAACAAGACTCAGAAGAGTGCCACAATTTATATCAGAGGACATGGGGATATGAGATTAAATACAATGGATCACATCATTAATCTGTTTAAGGGAATATTTTTCTGCATCATTAGCTAGTATCAGATGTTTTCATAGCTAATACTAAACATTAAAGTTATCAGCAATATATAATCTGCAAACATGGAATAAACTGTAACTAAATTTAATCCTAATTCTCATCAGTTAGTTATTGACTTAAATTTAGTGTATATCCATTTTTTAGGTTAAATCTCCCTAACGCCACTGTTAATAGCAAAATATTACAGGAATATGAATTTTGCTGCCATTGAGCATATTTTACATAATCTTTTTTTTAAGATATATATTACTGATGACCTTGTAGATATGTGCAACATGGGCTGAAGAGAACTTCAGCAGGCAATTTCCTTGCATGCAGAATATGATCCTAGCAGGGTATGCTTCAGTTTGATAAGCCTAAAAGGAGAGTTTATTGTGTCTGAAATTTGAATTGAAACATGCTCTGGAAAATTTGATTGTATATTGAGTGATCAGTTAATGAGACCAGTTTTAGACCACTAAGAGCTTCAGCTGGTCATACCCAATTTTGCTTTTCTGACAAGAAAGTGCATCTTTTAAATTCCCAGACTTGTAGTAACAAAGTCAATCACCAGAAAGTTATTTAACTAGAAGTCTTAAAACCTCAAGGCATAGAAAGTTATTGCACCTCATGGATACTTACAAGAGATGACAGTAGCAAAAGAACTGTAAATCAGACAAAGAAAAAGAAAATTTTAGAAGAAAAGGGCATGTAAATTTTCTGAAGTATAGACCAAAGAAATCCCCAGAAAAATTTAAACAACTTTAAGTATATCTGGATAAGGAAAAGGAAGTGGGGACGGAAAGGAGTTCAAAGTCCAGGAAAGATGAAACGAAAATGGAAATGTAACCTGTCGATTTGGAAAAGTGCACTTAAGGATGTATTAGAGAAATTCCTGTGCTATTTTGAAATCCTGACTTTGAAATCTGACTACCGAAACTGGCCCTTACAAAAATGCATTTGCGATCTTTTCTCAAATGCAGTGTTATGCAGTGTTACACCTCAATAAAATGAATTTATTTGGGATCTTCTGAGCTCCTCCTCCCTTCTTCAACACTGTTTTGAGGTGTGGTGGTCTTTTGGGTGCTTCCATTTCAACCTGTGACTAGTGCAGTTTGGAACTTCTGAGGGACTTTGTAAGATCAGAGTCTTACTCTCTGCAACATCCAAGGTGATATTAAAACATGCTTTCAGGACAAAGGTCCCTCACTAAATAATAAAAGAAAATTTAGATTTGGAGGACAGATAGCATGCAATGTTGAATACTATTATGACCACTTATTTTCTGCTACATTAGCAGAGAGGGTAACTTGTGACACAGATTGTTCTGACATGATACAGCAGCTCCTGGAAGGTACTTCATGCCCCAAAGAGCTTACAGTCCAAGGTAAGCAGCTACCAGTGAACACAACAGCTGGGGAAGCAGAAGGTAGCAGTGAAATCGTAATCAGTGAGATAAACTGATGAGTCATAGCTCATCAGCTCATAAGCCAAAATACAAGATGTTATCTAGCACTGTTACTATGAGACAATTCATCATGTATGTTCTGCATTGTGCTCAAAGTCTTGCAAATACGGGAATTGTGGACTGTGGAAATTTTCACTTACTCCTATTGTTGAGTGAAATGTTAGCAATCAAACAAAAAAAAAACAAACCAAAAAAACCCAAAAAAAAACCAAAACAGAAAAAAGCAAAAATATCTTAAATGCTCTTTCAAGACACAGCAGTGATAGGAGGAACCTATGGTGGTTGGAGCCCAGACCAGTTTACCTTTAAAGGGCTGTAACTCTCACTTGGCTTTATCATCAGAACACAGTACATTCTTACCAAGTAATTGCAAGAGGTGATCTGATGTATTCTGCATTCTTTTGAAGCTTCTAAAAGCTCCCCTCAGACAGATCACACCAGTTGCTTGTGGACTACTGCTAACAAATCATAAAATACGAAAAATATCCATATCCAGCAGAGGTGGTATGGCTTCATGGATATCTAGGAAAGATCAAAGCAAATCCTTTCTATAGGGAATCTAGTACAGCTGCCAAGGAGGTGTATCCTGTACCACAAACTCCCAAACTGCCAAATATATGTATCATAGAATTATAGTATGGTTTGGGTTAGAAGGAACCTTAAAGACCTTCTAATTCCAGGCCCTACCATGGGCAGGGAAACATCCAGACACCCGCTAGTTGGAAAAGATGTGAAAGAGGGCCCAGAGGTACTGCTCAGGAGGGTGTTGAACTGTCAGAGGTGATGAGATGTCTCTGGAAATGGTCCAATTTCCCAGCATTTTGTGACATGATAACTGCAGAAGCCTGAACTGAAGCTGTCTAGAAATATGCTAACTGACAGAAATACACAAAATTTTTAGGCTGTAAACATCGGCTGCTAGGAATCTCTTGCTACAGTAAATGCAATTCAAAGGTTTTGTTTTTCCAAATTGAGTTTGCTGGCATCTAAGTCAGCTATTGACTATGAAAATGCACTTCAGAAGTGAAAAGAATGCGTCATATGCTATGTAAATATGAAATATTTTCAAAGGATTTAAAAAAGAGTGTGAGCATACTTAAATAAACCTCATAAAGAAGAAGCTAAACAGTCAGTATTGCAGTTTTTTCATTAGGCTGTGATAAAAGATTGGATTATAGATGGAACAAAACCACTTAGAAACTGCTACAAGAGACTGAGTTAATTTTCCAAGAAAAAGAGGTGACTCAATTCAGAATGAAGCATATGGAGGTTATTGGTGATAATAGAATAAATGTGCATGAGAATCCATAATGCTGAGAGCTCGAAATCATGGAAAGTGTAGAGAAAAACAAGAATAGCACATGGAGTAACTGCTTAAGACCAGCACAAATTAAGAAAATGTCAGATATATTGGAAAATTGAACAAGCTTCAATAGATTTTGCCACTTTTCAAAAGTTTCAAGCCATCATTTCACCATCATTGTATTTGGCTGTGGATAGTACAGTGTTAAGGTAGTGCTCTGTAAGGGGGCAGAGACAACTGTGACACAATTTGGATCAACTACCAGAAACGAAATGGCACATTTAAAACTTTTAAGACAGATGCTAATACAGAAGCCAATCTGTTGATAGAAGCATTCTGGAATCTTCAGTAGAAGAGCTGAAGATTCATATATTAGAATGGTAAACAGGCTAAATGTAAGGGAAGGGACTGTTTGTACTCCTTAAAGGAATATATGTCTCAATTGTACATGTAAATAAAAATAGAAAAGCTGCAATGTTTAAGGACTAGTATAGAGCAAAATATTTTGGGGTTGAAAACGCATCTTACTGATGTTCTTGATAAAATTATATTCGTTGAAGATGAGAATTGCGAAGAGTTTTAAAAGGTGTGTTGCTGGGAATTGATAGGCTGTTAACATGATACTCATAACTGTAATAGCTTATAACGTCTTTCTTCATGCTGTGTGGAGAGTTTATGTAAAAGGGAGAGTTAAAAGGGGAGATTGATAGGCTTTTTTGCAGTAAGAACTGTTGGACAAGGCTGAAAAGCTGCACCTGCTAATTTAGACGGAAGGAGAAAAACCCATGGCTCACTAAAATCATTAAATTATTATTTAAAATATTACACTTGCATCTGAGGTGTTATGTTTAGGAGGACTCTTGGTGGTTGCTCTTAGTAAAAAAGATTCCATGTCTGTGTAATCTTAAGAATCTCTATGGGACACATGCTTTTACCAAAATGACATTTGTGTTTTCTGAGGTTCTCAAGGTATTTTTCTTTATGACATTTGATCTTCTGAAGGATTGCACTTTATCACCCAGGGCTCCAAGGTGCTTTGTTATGAGTCAGACACAAGAACAGAAAGCATAGGTAACATATCCTCATATATTTATCGTCACCACTTCTACAGACAAAGAGGAAACACACAGTCCTTGAAGTACATTATAACAGACATTCACAGATAATCTGAAAGCTTTTGGTCAGCAGTCTAGAGTGTTTATCTATTCATCGCACTGAATACCACCTTAGATTTTGACAAGAGTCCAAAATTAATGATACATCAGCCTTGAGGTACTGACATGATACAAAACCAAGTTGTCTATGAATACCTCCAAAGACAATCTTCTCAGGATAAAGAGCCTATTTCCTTTATCACAGAAAGTCTTAAAACCTGTGTGTCAATACCAATAAATGAAAAATGAGTAATTGACCTTATTTTATGGAAGTAAAAATGCTCTCAAGTCTTTCTAAACAGTCTGGAAGGCTGTGTTATAATAAAAACCCTGACAGAGAAGGAGAAAGAAATAATGAAGAGAAAAGACATCCTAAATTTTCTTACAGAAGAAAAAAGTTATTCTCAACTAACTGTCCCAAGCAACTGAACCCAGAAGTTCCCACAGCAAAGCACAAGACTGAAGTGCAATTTTTCTAGATGTGTAACTTCATAAAGTTACACCTCCCAGCAAGACAAGTCAACAGGCACCATTCTGTGCAGCGTGACCTTAGTACACGTTCTGTTGGAGCGGTGCTGTCCCTGCAAGATTTCATCCTCTCAGTTTATCCATCCTGCAGCAGGTTAGAAGCTTCTGGAGATCTGCACTAGTGCCACTCACTGTTCATTGAGATAGAGCTAGGATCCAGAAACTCTGTTTTGAACTGACTTAGATATTTGGTGAAAAGTTGGAGGAGAGAGACTGGGTGAAACTACATTTTGTTGTTTTCGGACTGAAGCACCAAAAGAATGAGGCCAGCTGAGGCTCTCAGAGTGTGACTCAGAGCAGTTCCTGAGTAGAGCTCCCAATTCCTCTGCTCCATGAAGTCAGCTTTCACTGGCAGGGAAGCAGCTGGGTGGGCATGTGGTGGCCAGGTACAAAGTTCCATCTCCCGACATCTTGATTGTCTGTGAGGAAGTGTGGTGCCTCCCACATGGGCTTTGAACTACTGGGCAGCCAGCCCATGACCTAACGCCTCCCATTCCTCATGTGATGTGTAAAGGCAACTATTACTACAGTAACCATCCAAACAGATGATGATGGGAGCTTTACATGAGCAGAGAAGAAAAATGGACCAAGGAATAGGGCAGCAAAATCTTCCTGTGGTGTTCACCTCTTGTACTCCTTCCTCATTCTCTCTTTAGCTACATTTCAAGCAACCCTGTCTTGGTGCACAGAATATCATCCCATGAGGCAGTGCTGAGACACAGCTATTAAGAAGAGTGAGCACTGCAAAGAAGACTTTCCAACTTTACAGTAAGGTAGGACCTGTCACATACAACACTCATAGATGCACTGCACAAAGCTAGATCATCTTTTCTTCCCAAGTCATAGGAATTGTCTTTCCCTAACTCTCTGGTTCATTTTTTTCAGCCTTATATTCTGGGTTTTACCCACCTTTGTCACCCATGATCCATTGCTGTTTTAATTAACTCTATTCACTACCTTAACCAGATGAGACTTGTATTTTGGACTGTAGCAAAGCTAAGCTTGTTCACCTACGATGTGTCTTAGAAGTAAACTAATCATTCAGTTTTTAAGGGTTGTGTGACAAGGAAAAAATACCATTTCAACCAGTAAGGTATAAAAAAGTGTCTAGACCACAGAGCTCAATACAGTAATCAAGCCCACAAACCACTAGGAACCTGATACGTCCTTTTGATCCAAAAGGAGTAACTTGAGGATTCATGCTTCCATATTGTTCCTGTAGCAACTATTTTCCCAGGATTTCACTGAAAAGGTTACAAAAATAGTGGGGAAAATGTAAAGTACATTTCTCAGTATTGTCATATGTAATTCTTCAAGTGCTCATGTTAGAAATTTGTTCATCCATTACATTTCTCTCCCACCCATGTAGGAGAAGGAAGAATCATATACAAAATGTACAAATAAACAAACAAAACCCAACCGAGACCCAAAACCATTTCTATCACAAATCTCTGACTCCCACCATGACTAAATCAGTTCCTATCCTCATTTTCACAGGCAAAACAAGAGGTCTGTGGTTAGGGAGGGTAATTGGGTCAGCTTCCCCAAACAGAATTCAGAGAAAACAAGCAGATGGCTAACTCTTACACAACCAGAAAGAAGATTGTTACTGCTTGATCCTGCATATATGATCCATCTTCTTGCTTCTCCCACCATTGATCAGCTCAACTTCTTTTATTTGAGCCCTTCATTTTGTGCAATGCCTGAAATTAGACCTAGCTTTAGTAAGGCCATATCTTACTGAATGAAGCAGCTGGTATGTTGAAATCAGTTGAAATGCTCTTGAATGTATGAGATGTTCAGATATCATCCAAATGCTCTAGAGTTCACAGAGAATTATAGTTACAATGAAATGCAAAACAGGTCTGACAATTCACATCTGACATTCAGCCTGGGATATCTTAGTGTCCATCTTTCAAAAGAAAATAGACCAGCAACCCATCATCTTGATGCTGGATTTTTGTAAAAGTATCAAGTTGGACACTCAAAATAGACTCTTTTTTTTCAATGTCTTGGCCAGTGTTTTACATTTTGTATGTGGTTTAGTGCAGCTGCAGTAAAAGAGGTCTAATATGTTGGCTTGTCTGAATAGGGCTTGGTTATATAAAACCATGGATATTGTGCTAGCAAAGGGTTTCTTGATTGCATGAAGAATAGAGTGGCTAAAGAACAGAACATCTAAATAATAGGTATCAAAAAATGACTCAAATGCAATGATGAATATACCATAGCTTTTATGCATGAGGAGGGAGTAATGTTGAGCCTTTTCTCCTTTAGGAGCTGTGATATCATGGCAAAAGTATTTAGGCCAGAATGAGAAATGTTTTGGGAAAAGTTACATAATACATTTTTGTTGTTAGACTGGACAGAAATGAGAGGTGATACCTTTATATCATGCTAATTCCTCTTCTAAAAGCTGCAGAAATTTTGTCATTGATCGTAGTGGAATGGAATATGATAGTGTGAAAAATAAAGCTGTGGACTGCTTTTAAGGAGGTATTGTTTTACGGGAGCAGTGAAGTAACAAGGCATCCATTATAAGGATTTTAAGTCAGTTTTTATTGTCTAGGAATAGCCAAGAATCTTAGTGCTTATAAAGGAGCTCTTCATTGCCTGAGCTCTTTTTTTTCCTCCTTCACTGTTTAACTCCATACAAGAGCCAGAAGACGACTCAGGCAATGCTAAACTGCATTTGAAATCCCTGATTCAATGTTTTTAGTGGGTTGAGATAGTAGTACATAGGCCTCTTTCTGGCTTTTATGCATAGGAAATAGCTTCACTCTATTTGGAAAGAGAGGATGTTAATCTCCTTCCTACATTAAAAAAGAACCACAAAAACCTGCCACCCATATATGCACATCTATACTTTCAGTATGTCCTAGTTTTCAGCCTGGAGCTTTACTGTGGTGAATTGTACTGCCATGATGTCCCTATGTTTCAAAGTTAGGGCCTAGACAAGTCTCAGTGTATCCTCATATTTCACAAAGATACTTCTCTTGTAGACATCTGGTGTGTGACTCAGCTCCAGCTTAAAACAAATATCCTTGTGTTGCTGCTTGGAAATATCTATGTGTACATTAGAGGCTTCATTCAGCTCCCCATGTAGAGATGGGTGATACTCTTTAGGGTCTTCCAGCTGCTCCTCTAGGTGACCAAACTCTTCTACAATTTCTGTGTCATGTCCTCCAGTAGTTGGTATCCACTTTGGCTCCCCTAGAACATGTCAAATGGCACAAGAAAGCTTGAGCAACCTAATTCAGTTCTACATCTTCACTGAATACAGTAAGCTTAAGTGCCAAGTGCGACAGTAGAAGCATCCTATTCTGTACTGAATTTCAGTCCTAAATTCCCTTTTTTTGTCTCCAAAGTTGTGTTTGTAGGTCAGGTCTGAATTCAAAGAGAGCACATACAAGCCCAGACATCACCGCTCTGACTAACAGACATTATCAGGATACCACCACAGGATAATTGAAAGTTGACAGATGCTTCTTTACCCTTTGCTCTTCAGTCAGCTGTGGGGATCACAGGCTGATGCTTGAATGCAGAGAGCCTGTCACTATGAAGGCAGAAGTTGAAGGGACAGGACAGTTATCAAGGAAAATTTATCCAGCCTTTTTAGTTATAAATACAGGATTTTCTATTATGTTTTAAGAGACAGGTGTGACTTATACCCCAATGAAACATAAATCCTCAGGTTTCTTCCATGGATTGGAAATCTTCTGACAAGTTGTAGTGCAGTTGGTTTTGCTTACAGAATTAAACAGGGCTGTTTAAGGGTTGTTGTACATGTCAGAAGCCATTTTTTTACCTTGCAGAGGATTTTGTGTCATTAGGAACTTGAAATATTCCCTGTCTACTCAGTGAAGCATGTTATCCCCTCAGCTGAGCTAAAGGCCCTGTGGGGCTGCTCTAAGCGGGAACACAACCTTTCTTCTCATTTAGTGGCAAACAAAAATTTTTTTAAAAGCCAAATGCTTTTCAGTAGTTTGTTTTCTAAAAGCAGGATCATTTATCCATCCGAATTACCATCACAGCTAGTGATGTATAGGAGAGAAATGCTTTACCATAGTACAGAAACTCAGAGGTGTTGCACAGCTGGGATGAAGCAATGCTATGATTTCTTAGCCATGAAGAGCTTTATAGCATAAAGCCATGACTTAATGTTGAAATTGCATGAGATATTGCCATCAGAATCATTGCCATAAATAGCTTTGACATTTCTATACTCTCACACCCTTACAGCTTCCACCTCATCCCTTCACTGCTGCTTATCCCTCTCCCTTTGCTGCTTCTGCTGACAGAGCTGCACCAGGGGAGCACCATAAACCACATCCCTCACATGACCCATCCTAAAAGTAGACTTCCTCTTCCCAAGATGTTTCACTGAATAAGTTTGCAGACTTAAGTTATGTCATTTATAAGAATGATCATACACGACTATGGGATCAAACCACCTGTCCCTTTAGCTGTGTATCCTCTCTCTGGCAAGAGACAGTAGAAAACCGCTCAGGAACCTCCTGCTGAAGGAAAAATACTGCTCATTTGCCCTAGCAGTACTTCAAGCACAGCTGTGGGAATGACAAAACACAGTTTATAGATGGAAATGGGAGAATGAGAAAGAGAGAGGCAAACCCTCTCTGTATTGCACCTTTAACTATTTGTCCAAATAAGACGTAGCTAACTCACAGAAAAGAGTTTTGTAAGCTGTTTACTACTGCTAGTATTTATTCCAGATTAATTTTTGATTTTTTAAAATATTGTGTTTCTAATTATCAGGATTATGAAAATTAAATGCATCCACATATCTTTCTCTTCAGCTGCACTAGAGCCCAGACACTAGATCATAATTGACTTTGAGCACCTCTTGTTTCTGCATGTTAGAGCAGAAGTTGCAGAACAGAAATGGGAAGAGTTAGGAATACAGTTCGGAAGGTAACTTCTCCTCAAGGTCATGGGTCAAAGAAGAAGCCAGAGCAATGTGAATGCTATTAAATCTTCTGTACTGCAAGCAGTCTTCTAAATATGTATATATACACACACAGTCTGGCTGCAACCTGAGTATATTATCATTCATTACCCGCCCATTGGAGACCTTTGGGATAGTCTCAGAGAAAAGAAGAACAAGAATTGTATTAAGACTTCATGACTGTGATGCCAGGAGAACAGCGCAAGCCTTGCTGAAAGTGCAAATAACAATTAGCTCTTCAATCTCCTGGGAGTCAGGGGGTAAAACTGATGGAACATCTGAGAAATGCTTCCTGAAGAGATAAAATAATTCAAAAACCTTAAGGAAATTTGCAAGACTGAGAAATTTATTTTCCCGGTTCTGATTTTAGAAACTAAGAGGAAAGGTTACATTCAGATCCCTGTTTGAACATTTTATTAATTTAAGCCTCTAGCATTGTTTTTTAAAGTCAACACTGTTCAAGGTCAAGATTTTGAATCCTTGGTTTTGTCTGTCAATCCTTCCACAAACTTCCTCTGTAAGGCAACAGGAAAAGGGAAGAAAAATATAAGAAAAAGGAAATACTTTTAAAGCTTTGAAAAACAAAGTCTAGCCATTGAAAATAAGTGACTCCACAGAAAAGAAATATTTCTAATGGGATTTGTCAAAAACGTATAATACTTTGATTCAACGCCAGCAATTATCATCTAGATGGATGCTACCCAGAAAGGTAGCTTGCAAATGCTACTCTGAGAAACACCTCAGGTGTGTTTCCATTTCTGCCATATCATGAAGATCTGTGTAAAAACTAACACCATTTTCTTTGCCACAATGGGAATGGGTTCCACATACTTCAAAGAGCAATCAAGATAAAAAAGGGCTCCTATTGTGTCTCCAGAGCAAGAGTTCAAAGTATGATATCCAGAATTCATTTCCTATTGATGTGAACAAATTGATGGCACTGAAAATTACTGCCATGGAAAATTGAAAAGAAATGCACTTTAAAAAATCAAGGAAGTAAATCATAGAAATCACTGAAAAATACATTGTTAAGAACAAGCATGAATATAGATAAGAAGACATCACTAACCGACACCTCAAAATCATGTAAAAATGTTATCATTTTGCTTCTGGTGATAGATACTGAACACCAGAGTAACAAGGCTCTCCTGCTCTGTTTACCCTGAATATTGCAACTAATATGTTTCCAAAGTGCAGGGAAATATGCATTTGTTCAACAAATAAAAGTACCAGTGAGACACATTAAGAGTTAAGCTTCTGAAATGTAAAGCAGCACGGGGACAGCACCTGCTACTGAACTAGCTAACATTTTCTTTCATAGCTTTTCATCATCACGTGTCGGAAACATTGCTGTTTTCACTTGCTTTTTCCTATGCTTGGCATTTGCCTTAAGTGCTCATAGATGTAGATTTGAACAGATTGGTAGCAACAAGAGGATGATATGGTCTGCACTTGGTGTTTTCTTCCAGGCTAAGGATCTTTTTGTAAGCAGCAAGAATTTTGAAATTTAAGTTTGTGAGGTGAACTTCAGTATCATTGTGCCAGCACATTAGCCAGCACTTTACAAAGTGTTTCATTATGAGATTTAAATATTAAAGCCATGGCAGGGAGGAGATAGGAAAAAAGGAAGGGGTATAGGAACAAAGAATGATCTCGATATATTAATTCACCTACATACAAGAAAAAAATTAAATAAAAAATAAAAGATATAAAGGATATTTACTTATCATATAAGTGAAAAATACCTATAAAATCACAATAAAAAGTCACATTAAAAGTCACAATAACATAGCTCAGATAATGCAATTATCTCCTGCTGTAAGTAAAAAGAAATGCTCCATTTTTCCAGTCTTGCCATGCTGGCCAGTGCTGGCTATTTAAATGCTGAGTGCACTTTGTTGCTTGGTAGAAACCATTACCTCTTAAGTATTTAGCCGTGTGTGTAAAGATTCGGCCTAGAATTGATTTCCTTACAACTATGTTATAAAATCCAGCAAATAAGATTTTCTGGAAGACATGTTGACAGGTCCTTAACTAGATAGTGCTATTGAATGCCAATATAATTAGCTGGGCAGATCACACAAATTATGCAGACTGCAATTCATTTCTGACACTGCTCCTTTTATCAGACCTTTCTAATTTTGCACTTGTCCCTTCTGTCCTTTCAGCTGAAGACTAATATTGTACATACCTGGACTTACACAGCTGATAAGTCCGATTGCCATGAGGTGACATGAAGTCCATTCAGAAAAATTCCATACACAGTGCCTTAGTAATTGCTACTTTTGATAAGGCCTTGCAATGATAGGAGAAGGGGGGATGACTGAGCTGAAGGAGGGAAAATTTAGATTAAGTGTTAGGTAGAAATTCTTTCCTATGAGGGTGGTGAGGTACTAGCAGAGGTTGCCCAGAGAAGCTGTGGGTGCCCCATCCCTGGAAGTGCTCAAAGCCAGGTTGGATGGGGCTCTGAGCAAGCTGGTTTAGTGGAAGGTGTCCCTGTCCATTGCAGGGGGGTTGCAACTAGATGTCTTTAAGAGCCATTACAGCCCAAATCATTCCAGGATCCTATTAAATTATTCTAATATTTCTTTTTTCTATTAGTGTTTTCAATCTTCTACTAATTTTGGAGAAACCAGAACTATAAACCCTGTAGATTATTGGTATCCATTGCTTTTGGTTTGCTGATTTTTCTCCTTATAAGTGACGCTACTATAGCAATAAGGAGTACTTTTGCAGCCAGTCAAATTTCCTTCCAAATTCAGAGAAATTCAAGCAGAAGACATTTAATAATTAAGGTGTTAATTGTGGGTGATTCAACTAGTAGAAAATAGATGAACCTGAAAGTAACAAATAAGATATCTACTGAAACAGAGAAGGTACTCATCAAGGGAAATGCAGATGTTAATGTAAGACGCCTGATATCTCCTGAGGATTTTTTAATGTCCTATTTCAGTAATTCAACACTCTGAATAAGTGCTTCTACGTCCTAAATGACTACTTCTGAGGCACAAAGAGAAGAAGTATCATGTAGCTTCAGAAACTTCAGAACTCAGAAACTTTTTCATTCAGAGGGTGTTTGGGGACTGGAAGAGGCTCCCCAGGGAAGTGGTCACAGCACCAAACCTGATGTTCAAGAGTTCAAGAAGTGTTTGGACAATACTGTTGATCACATGGTATGATTCTTGGGGCTGTCCTGTGCAAGACCAGGAGTTGGACTCGATCCTTGTGGGTCTCTTCCAACTCAGGATATTCTATTATTTTAAATATGACTAGAATATTTAAAACAATTTCCCTAGGAATTTTATTTTTGTTATCCTAAAATTAGTGGGGTTTTTCTCCTCATCATTCCTGTAACTGGGCAAAAATTTTAGGAAGCCAACACTTGTGATGCCAGAAAAAGAAAATAAGTGCCACAGAAGAGATGTAGGAGAGTTGATTTATCTGATTTATGAAATAAGAGACTGCAGCAATATTCCTTTTATTTAATCTTGCAACCTTCCCTGACTAATTCTTCACCAGCCAAATGCCTTGACTTTGTGCTTTTATCTGTAGTTATCTACATTTGCCTGGAAGGGTATTAAAGACACAGAATGCAATTTTGGTTTCCCTGTGTGTTCTGTAAATCCTGACCGTGCAAGGCTTTGCTTACACAATGTAGCTATACTGTATATGTGAGCTACATCAAACCACTTTGCAAAGCACAACAATTCTGTTTCCAGTCATTTTTGCCATGATGTTCTGTTAACACCTCTGGAAATGCAGTATGGACAATAAAAAAGAACATTAACTTTCTTATAGAAATTTAAGCTTCCCTACAGAAATCTTTCTTGCAATATGCAACCTTTATTAAATTCCTTTGACCAACTTAAAATTGCAGAGAAAGGAGCTCAGTCATTAAGTATTTCATGTAAAGGGGATTATTCCATCTCTTTGTCTCAAAGTCTTCTGTCTTAATTTTGTCTTAAACCCTTCTAAAGATTTCTCTTTATTCCAGTCCTATTAAATTTTAAGGGACTCTTTTCTTTTGTGACAGAATGAGCTGTATAGACCGTCAGCTGCTTGTTGTGCAAATTTCCTCTTGTGGAAATGTTGCTCAGTAGGACACCACTTTCCAGAGCCTGTTTTGTTCATCTCACACAGCTCCCCAAAAAGCCTCACATTAGTAAGGTTCAACAAGCACTTCCCATTCTCCTCTCTTCATGGTTGGTCACATCCGAATTTGCATCATTACATATTGTCTTTCTCTTATTTACACAGGAGTGAGGCACAGAACTCAAGGTTAATGAATCCTGATTAACTTTGTCTTCACTGATTTGGAAGGAAATGTCTAATGGATTTTTTTTTTTAAATGTCTACATGCAGCTTGTATAATTGGGTAAAGGACAGTTTAGACATATCTACCAATGATATGCATTTGTAGATCATAAATTTTGAATAAAACCAAAAGAATGGTCATGTTATGTTTATTATGTTTTCCTGAAATATATTTTCAGTGTCCTTAGTAAGTTCTTCCACACACCTGACTTTTTTTTTTTAATTTTTAAGAAGTCACTGAAATTTCAAAAGTTTTGGTTGCATCTGGTCTAAATGGAGTAGGTATGACTCTTTTTGGCCAATAAACATCACTTTAATCAACAACAGTGGTTATGAAATAAACCAGTTATTTAATAAAAAGGGGTGTTTGTAAGCAGGGTGAAAGCTGTGTGGGAAGATTAAATCCAAGAATATAATCTGTGCAGATTAAAGGCATTCCCACCTTGAAGCTGAATCTCTTGACAGTCCACCTAGACAATACCTATCCTTCCATTAAGACTTTAACAACTCTCTGAATCCAGTAAAGGTCCTTTGAGAGTTAAAAAAACTGAGCTAGTGCTCATGGCAGGAGGTTGGAACTAGGTGATCCATCTTTAAGGTTTCCCCAACCCAAATCATTCCATGATTCCCTGATTTTGAATTTGCCTCCTTCATGTCCCAAAGTGATTTTCCATTTAGGGAAAAATCCAACAAATCCAAAACCAAATAAATGGAAATCCAACTACTAAATATCTTCTTAGAATATATATTATCCTTTAGCTATAGAAAGTGTGGCACTTACCTGCAGAAAGCTTACGTAGAAGGAAGCCTGTATAGTGTCAAAAACAGGTATATTCAGCTAGTTAGGAGCTTGTGAAGACCTGAAATACTGCCTTAGCTTAACTAAATCAATTTGAAACTAAGCCAGCTAGTGAAGACCAGATGCCTTTTTTTAACCCTTGCTTGAATTGCTCTGGCAAAGGTAAGCAAAAGCCTCAAGTAAGCAAAGCAGAGAATGATGGTAGTTAATTTAATTGGCATGCTTCTATATTAGAAGCTTGTGCTTCCTGTACCACAATCATCCATATAAAAATTCAAAGGTAAAGGTAGAGCCATGACACCAGCAAACCACTTCTGTTTGCTCAGTTTTCTATTTTCCCTTTCCCTTTATGCTTTCTGCCACGGACACGATTCATGGGGTTTGCTGCTGGAAGGAATCCTTAGATCACAGGTTGTGGTCTCACAACTCCACAGCTGCATTACCATGGCTTAACAAATTACCCCTGACTCTGAGCCACTGGCACAGTTGTGTGGCATGCTCATGGCCCACCCTAAAACTGATGTAATGCATTGAAGCTTAAGCTTCACTGAAAGACTTTTAAGCTAAGTTCCATTACCTCGGAATTGGGACAGATTAGGAGCACACATGGGCAGTTATCTTCCAAAAATACATCTCCTCCAAGAGACAGTAACCTATTAGTCTCCCATAACTCCTCAGTGTTCCAAAGCTATAAGTCTTGCCTCCTTTATAGCTTAAGCCATAAAACTTCAACAAGTTGCTCTGGTATTGGACGTGCAGTAATCTCTCTGGAGCAGGAAGCACCATCTCACTGCAGCACTGAGCTCGGTGTCACTGCACCCCACACACTAATGAGCTCATTCAGAACATCGTGATGTAAACCAGACAGTGTCTACAAGTTAGAGGGGAGTTTTAGTCTGGCATTTCAGGAAAAAGCCTGCTGTAGTCACATTGCATGTCAGCTTCTTCTTCCTTCAGTGTGCTTTCTTGGAGCCTCTGAAAAGATGGTCTTAAGTGAGAAATTTGGCACAGACATAAGGGATCAACTTTATTTTTTCCATAAGATTCATGCAAATAAACAGCTATGTAATGGAGTGCTGCCTCAAAAATCCCCCTGCTGAGAGGAAAACTGTGCTTTTAGGTCAACACTGTATTAGAAACTAGAAAATCCACTTGGGAGAATAAGTTGAAAATTATCTGATAGGGAAAGACTTTGCATCTTATTACTTCTCAATGAATATATGGAATTTTATCTTGTGCTTGAGATAGCACAAAATATGAGTGCAACTTCTGAAATAATCAAACCTTCACAAGATGTTTCTTCAATTTAAATTGCTTAATAACTAGCATAATGGCAGGTTTTCCACTGTGGCTTAGTGTTGTTTGCTGGCTCTCCCTGACCTAACTTAAATGTCACAGTTGGCATCAATAGCAGTGAGAGTGCAAGCCACACACAGTCCATATTGGGAATGGCAATACAAAAGTGCCTGCATCACTTGGATCACAGTCTGGCTTCATGAAGTCAAACAGAATTTCCACATTTCTTGGCAAAATTTTTGTTACCAGCGATGATATTGAGCCTGAGCCCTGCTGCATCATAGCCCTGCCTGTGCCTGGCTGCTAAAGCTGAATGAGTTTTTCCCCAGTCAGAGTGCCTCATTTTCTCTGACTTTGCAAGGCTTTATTTCTAGAGTGCTGCCTGGTAATGGATTGTTCATTCACCATAAATGCTGGAAATATCCCCCAATAAAACAACCTCAACAGCCTCAACAACTACAGGGTACTCCATGAAACATGAATAGGTCGTACAGAATTTGTCTAGATTGTATCCTAAAAAAATCTGTATATGTAACGTTCTTAGAGGAACATTATTTTTCCTGCAATGGAATACATATGTATTTTCATCCATGGAAGTTTTCCAGGTCAGTTTGGACAGGGCTCTGGGAAACCTGGTCGAGTGAAAGGTGTCCCTGCCCATGGCAGGGGCAATGGAATGAGATGATCTTTTAGGTCTGTTCCAACTATTCCATGATTTTGTGATTCTATGATTCCTAATGCATGTATTAATTTCAAAAGGTGGATACATTGGAATTCTGCATCCTTTCTTCTATTTTGAAAAATTAGAACATTCTTTTCGGTATTGTTTAGTGTTTTAACATTATGAACTAGAATTACAAGAGTTGCTGCAGGTGACCTCTGAATTGGGTATGATGACTCTGCTAAAGAAGATTTGAGCAGTTGCTTATTTTTTACTCTCAGCACTATTTTCAGATGCAGGGTTCAGATGCATGGCTGCTTGGAAGGGAATAATATGGCTTTGAGGAGAACTGATCATATAGATAGGAGCATAAGGTCAGCTTGAAACTGCTGCTAGGAGCCCTCAAAATTCAAGTTATTTTAAGTAGGTGGTTCTTATTGTATTTGTTAACCTCAAGGGGCAGTTGTTGTGGAATGCAACTGAAATCAGTAGCATGTAATGAGAAAAATGTGTTTAGCAAACAGATGTATCTGAGAAATGGGAGGGGCCCTATATGACCTTCAGCATCTTCCTTGTGAGGGAATGGAAGGTAAACCATCCAAGTGCACACCTAGATGTATTAACATTGATTTATTACAAGTCTGTAGGAAAAGGAAAAAACAACTTTTATGTATTACGTGTGACTCCAAAATGTACCAAATGTCCAATCTAGTAAAGGAGTGGAAGGAAACTGCCTTGTGTACTTGGTGATTTTGATATGTTGCTATTTAAAGCTTGTTTAAGCACTTTTCCACATGCTGAGGAAGAATCTACCAGGCATCATTAGAATGAACAAACCCTTGTAGGGTTGTTGGTGTCAAGTTTTGCATGTCACATCTGCTTCCAGGCCTATGGTAGTGATTTTTAGATTGATCTAGAGAGGTCCCTTTTGTAACAAATTGTTTCACTCAGTATTCATGGAGGGCTGGCAGCTGTGTTGGCTTTCACATCACGAAGGACAAGCCATTGTATTTAGACAGTGATGTCAGCAGATGTGTGGTTTCTAGCTTTCTTGAGATTTGTTGCCAATCTGAGTCCTGTCTGAGAGAAAGTCTTCTTACTGCTCCTTTTCCTCTTTCTCTAACAGTCACACTGTGGCATAGTATGTAAAAAGTTATCAAATGGGATGAGCAAATGGATTTATACTGAATTATCAGTGAACTGGATACAGTTTTGCATACAATCTAAGTCTCTAGATCACTCTTGTCAATGGCCATTTGCATCTGCCATCCTTCCTTGATATTTATATAAAATGTAGCCAATATATTAATGTGGGTATCAAGAAGACTATTAAGAAACACTGTTCCAACAATGGAGAAATTGAGTCAAGTGGTGGAGACACATTTCTCCAAGGGTATGGGGATATTTGAATTTCAGAGAGCAAAGACCTTTTTGTCCCAAACTCTGGAACAGCAAGAAAACTAGATGCCCTTGAGGCTACCTTGGCCTGGTCAGAAGATAATTCAAACAAAAGACAACATACCTCCAAAAACTATCAGCTTTGTTACACCAAAAACTGAATCTTGCAGATATCTGGTGATTTAGAGGAATGCACCTTACAGATGCAGTATTTGAGTCTTTGAAGATTTCCTCAACTTTCCACCCAGCAGTGTCTGCCCTATTATCCAACCAGGGACTTTCCATTTCATCCCAAGGTGCCGAAATCTAGTTCTCCACTAAAAGCAGATTTATGAAACCTACTTACACTGTCTTTCCACGAGAGGCCAGATTCCATACACAAGTCATACCTCTATCCACCACTGCATGGGGCTTGGAATATATCCCTGCCAGTGTTCAAGATCATGTTGGATGGGGCTTTGAACAACCTTCTAGTTGAAGGTGTCCTGGCCCATGGCAGGGGGGGTTGAACTAGATGATTTTTTAGGTCCCTTCCAACCTGAACCAATGAGAGATTCCATGATTTTATGACATACTGAAAAGAAAATGAAGGCTCTTCTTTACAGCGTTCCAACTAG
Organism: Agelaius tricolor; assembly: GCF_023055355.1. Lineage (NCBI taxonomy): Eukaryota > Metazoa > Chordata > Aves > Passeriformes > Icteridae > Agelaius > Agelaius tricolor. The sequence goes on from NW_027269269.1 coordinate 17,704,122, forward strand.
CAGCTGAGCTGGAATAAGCATTGGAAGTGTGGGGATCTTGAAATCAAGTCTTTGCACCTTGTGGAACTAAACCTGCAACAAGAACAGATCAGACCCTGACTGCTGTACTGCAAGCAACTAGGTGGCTAAGGAAGGAATTTTAAGCAGTCAAAATGGGTAGCCTGTGGGCAGGTGATGGAGAACTAAGGCAAGTCAGGACATTTAAAAATATATTTCCATTCAGTCTGGAGTTTCCCCCTCTACCACACAGATCACTTCCATAATAGTGAGGGCTTAGAATACATTCTCAATGTGCCTTTTGGAAGCTCAGTTTACAGAGTAAACTTTTTCTGAACATTCCAAGGAAGAGACAGTGGGAACACAGCAATGGAGAGGAACAGAGTTCTGAAATGAGTCACTGTTGTGTCCTCAGGAAACTCACCTGTAAGAGCTGCTCCACAACCTGGCACTCTAATGAAGCTCTTAGGTAGAAAGTGAAGGGCTTTTAATGTGTTTCATAGCTGCACATGCTCATTTCCAACAAAAATAAACTTTGTAAGACTTTTTTCCAAAGATCACAGCATACACAGATGACTCATGGCTGAATTGTGTATTTACCTATTCCCTTGCCCTTTTAATTGCAGAACAAGCCAGTGCAGGCACTGAGGGGAAAGAATGATCTTCACATTCTTCATTACTCATTTGTAGCTTCACCTCCTTTGAGTTATGACTCATTTTCTTACTCCTGGGACATCTCTCATATAAACTGATCATATAATAATTCACTAGAGGGGTGAAAAATTAACTTGTCTTCTTAATACACAAGTTAAGAAAATAGGCTAATATTTCATTTCCCTAGAAGAAACCAATGTAATAGGAGCAGGCAGGTCATGCTCCAGAGTGTAACCCAAGTACAAATACACCTCAGCCAGACCAGGGGACTGGTGATAGAAAACTAGGCTGTTTCCTGCATGCTCCTAACTTACCTCAATATTTTTTTTACCCTATTTCATTCCTTCCTCCTTTTTTTTCACCATACTTTTAGAAGTTACTTGGGTGTGGCTGCACTGCAAACTGAAGCCTTTTTCTGAGTATGTGTGCATGGAAAATGTAGTTGTTTGGCACTGAAAAAGTCCCACAAGAGACAGCGTTTCTGCAGTGGAGACAGGTGTTCCATATTCCTTTTATTTTTCCTCTCTGTAATGTCTTGCATCATTCACCATGGGAGGGAGATATTCAATTGACCTGCTGTTGGTTTAGGATGACAAATTAATTTCATGTCAGTCTCGAAACAGCCCGTTTACAGGAATCAGCTGGGACCACCTCGGCATGGAAGAGACATTTAACTCTTGACAGACAGGCAAAAGTTTCTGAATCCCATTGCTGAGCCACCCACTCAGCATCCATGACTCTGTGATCCACACAGTCAGGGGATACACCTGGTGACAAAACTCAAGCCTACCAAAACTTTAGATTAGCCGCTGAGTTGATACTTTCCACAAAGGGGAAATTCAAGAATAAGGCTGAATTGTGAATGCATACAGCCTTGTCTCTTCCTATTTATTATATGCTCTCCCTGACACAATTACATACAGCAAGAAGAGTGTTGCTGCTTCACACTGAAGATTGCTGTGACAGAGGAGCACTGCTCACCAGCACAAACCCATTAAGTTTTCATTAGACCCCCTTGCCCTCTTTTTCATCTTTCTTGTCTCCTGCCTTCTGCGTTGTCTTTTATATTCTCACTTACTCCTACCTGGTAACGCTTCATTGCTCTCTCTCACTGCAGGTACCTCACTTCACCTTTGTCTTGGCAATCAGTTTGTTGTCCATTTCAAAGCTCTTTCATAGACAATGACCACTGGATCTTTTGGTCTTACATGTCAAACCCTAACTGCTAGTCTGGCTTGAAAAGTGGATGAGTGTAACAATGAGCTGATGCTGAAAGAAGTTTGTGCCTCTGTTTACATGTGTAGAAAACACAGGTGAAAGCAGCACTTTCACCCAAAAAATTGTTGCCCTGAACTTTTTTCTTTTTTTTTTTTTCTTTTTTCATATAAGTGCAGAAATTCTTATACAAAATAAATTATCATAAAATGGTTTGGCTTGAAAGATACCTTCAAAATCATCTAATTCCAACCCTTCTGTGATGGGCAGGGACACCTTCCACAAGATCAGGTTGCTCAGAGCTCCATCCAACCCAGCCTTGAACAGTTTCAGGGATGGGGCATCCACAGCTTCTCTGGGCAACCTGTTACAGTGCCTGACCACCAAACAATTATGCAACAATTTTTGACCCAAAAAATGCAGGGTCTTCCTATTGTAATTTAAATATTTCAGTAATAGGATTGACCCATAAAGTAGTGTCCTGGGAGGTCCCAAAAACCCTTACGCAGATTTTGGCCACATCATGCTGTAGAGACATGACAGAAGATATGGTGGCTGAGAAAGGTGCAGAGCCATATGTCCAATCTCCTTGTTCTGGGGTTTATAGTATCACCGTCAGCTATTGGATGCTGTGTGCAGTGCACACACATCTCCTGGGTAGAGCACAACAGCTGTTTGTCAACACACAGCAATGATGAACTGTCACAGAGGCACAAACAGGAGGAAAGCCTCAGCCAGCTCCATTTCCCTGCAAGAGAAATGTAGGTCAGTGGAATATCATTACTGAAATTGCAACAAATCTGGGACACTGGGGCTAATAAAACTCTTCCCGTACAAGTGCCACGTCATCATTAGTGACCACAAGTCTTCATGCCAGTATGTCCTGCCTCTGTACCGTGACATTGCCTTGCAACAGTGGAAGGGCACAGTTCAATACTGAGTTGCATCACTTGGTCCATTTCCAATTTATTTGCCAAATTAGAGCTTTCTTCAACCCTCTGGCTGTCTTCCATGCATGTGCTGCCCAGACCTGAGCCTTCTTAGCTGTCTGTTATCTAACAGGATCACAGCCCTGCTAGAAATGACCTATATTTGGCTTGTTCTCCAGCATCTAATTTTGAGCACTAAAAGCTAATTTTCTTTTGTGCTGGAAGAACATATGGGTTCATTGTGAGGGAAAAGAATTGTTTGAGTGCTCTATTGAAGTTGGATATTTTTAGGTGCGTGTAAGATCAAAGCTCTGATATCTCTTGGTGCAGTATTACATGTACCAATATGTAACAGCAAAGGAATCTTTTTCCAAGTCTCCATTCAGAGCATTTTCATTACATTATAAAGCTGCTTTTGACATTTTTGTGTCATATACAGCTCTTTAATGCAGCATTAGCTGATGTGAAGTGTGCCAAGCCCATTTAAGCACAGAATGTGTAGATATGGAATGAAACAAGTTTATCAAGATGGCAAACTTCAAGGTTTCCAGAGGCTGAGCTTAGATAAACCTTATTAAAACATGATAACTGTCGAAATAGGGTTCAGACTTTTCCAAGCAGTTTTTGGTAAAACTTGTTTCTCAGAATTTTGAAATACTGGTTAAGGGTATTTCACACATTAATTTGTTCTGTCTGCTTCAAGTCCTGGCTTCAAGTCAACAGAAATGCATCCAAGCTGTCAAGTTTATATGTAGGCTTTGCCAGAGTGTGAAGTTGTTTATATCTAGAGTTCTGGAGCCAGCTGACATCTAGACACTTAGGAAAATTAATTCAAATTAATTGGAGGTGTGAACTTGGAGCGTCACAGTTCAAGCATCTTAAAACCCCATGTGGAAACTCTTATTCAGATGTAAAGTGTCCTCAGTTCTGAATATAATCTTCCTCTCAGATGAGCTATATCTAAATTCACAAGTAAGATCTAGTATCATCTTTTAAAGCAGAAACTGTTGACAAGGAAATTTCACAGGTGCACCAAATAAGTGATAAACAAACTACTTCATATTTAGGACTGGTTTGGTTGCTGTAAAGTTGTAAAAAACATTTCAGCCTTTATCCAGTCAAGGAGCTTTGAGCTATTACAAGAGAGATAAAGTAAAGGTCATGTTTTATGACTCATTAATGGTCATACTTTTAATATAAAATTACATTAAATAGCTTTGTTTTGTGTCTAACAGATCTGAAATCAATTGATTTTCAGTAGCAAGTTCAGTATTCTTCCACCTAGTTTGCTAAAAGATACAAAAATATAATAACAAATAATCCTTTCATTCAGTGCAACTGCTATTTCTCTCATATCACAGTCTAGTAGGCTGACTAGTTTATCACCAATTTTGTTGTTTCCTCATGTGTTAAACACCTAAGGTGGATCTTTTTACATTTTGAACATTGAGATTGTACAGTGAGCACACAGACAAGCACTACCTTCTTAGGAAAGAATTAGCTTAGCTTTTGTAAAGGGAAGTTCCATCTTACTGTATGCTGCTGTTTAAATATTACGTTGTAATAAAAATACATAAATAATAATATATAATAATAATAAATAATAAACAATAAAATAAATATTACGTTGTAATAAAAATACCTCAATAAAAAAGGATAGAGTGGTCATATTGTATACAGATTTTGAAAAAAACTAAAAATAAAAAGCTTACCTTTGGTAAGTCTTTATGTCAAACATTATTAAAGTAAGTTGCTATAGGAATAGAGAAAGTAACTCTGAAAGGTAAGAAAAGGATAAGTAGCAAAGGCTTATTTGTTGCTTTTCAGGATGGAGCATAGTCAGCACTGGGAAGCCCCAGGACTGGTGTCAGTTTTATTTGATATCATCATCAATGCCCTTGAGGAAGCAGAAAACAGTGAAATATTTATGATTACAAATTATATTAAGCTCTATCAGGTAGTCAAATGCTTTATAACCTAACAAAACATAGCAAAGGGACCACAAGCTAGCAGATGAGTTCCTATAAAAAAAAATACAAGGCAATGAATTAATCTAGAGAGAAGACTGTGAAGCACAGAAATATGATGTTGCACTCAGAAAAGAGAATTGCAAGGAGATATTCTAGTCACCATGGATATTTTCCTGAAACAATCATTTCAACATTTCAACAGGTAATGAGACCCAAAAAGGTCAATAACATTGTCATCAATGAAGAAGAGGACAGAAGATAAGACAGTGCATTATATCCGTGCTTTGTAAAACTGGTTTGCACCCACATTGTGGATAATACATTCAGGCCTCTTTTCCCCAGGTCAAGAAGGGCATAGTGGATGTTGACCAGAAACAGAAAAGGGCAACTAAAATGATCAGGGGATCAAGTGACTGCTTGAAGTCATGAAGGCAGTGGGTAAAGTGAATTTAGAAGTGCTGCCATTTAGCAATACAGGAGCTGGGTGGACACTTAACCAGAGCATGCAGAAGATGGGTTTAGCAAGGAGAAAAGCCCTTCTTGAGCCTCTGAGCAGGAAATTACAGGCATTTTCTTAATGACTGGTCATAAAGGCAGATAACATCAGCAGAATCAAAAAGGGACTGAACAAATTGCCTAAATAAATCTCTATATACTTCCCTAACACGGCCATTGCAGATGCCTGGGAAACATAGGAGAAATGAACTGCCATGGGTGGGCAAGCTTGTATGCTCTCATTATTTATCATCACCTGTCACTCCTGAAGCTTCCTCATAAAAGGCATTTTTAAAAATTGTCATCAAAGTTTTAAAAGCAGTAATTATTATTACATGCCTAGAGTACATGCTTTTACAAGAAAAGACTGCTTGCTCCTCGCCTATACCAGCACATACCCTGTCTAGATACTTTATGAAGTCCACTGCTTTTGCACCTCTCAGACAAGTTTAACAAGGTCTTATTGGAGATCTGCAAGTGTGGAGAATAATGAAATCTCACAGTGACACTGCCTTCTTCTTCCTACCCTGGAAAGCCTCCAATGTTGTCTTTCCTTGTATATCCTCCTCAGGAAGACATTTCTCTTACTTCGCCATCCTCTACCCTGAGGAAGATACTCAGCAGGAGCAAAAAATAAAACAAAAAATATGTTTAAAAAATCCCTAGAAGATAACAAGAGCTCTGACAGATTTGGGAATCACAATTGCCCCCTTGAAAAATTATCCCTTTCCATTATTTTCCATGTGTATCCTCCTGTTTCCATTCTATATTACAATTTTTATCAAACTGACTAGAACAATTTTATCATCTGTTTTTTCCAATACTTCCTCTGAAAAAAAAATCATTTTTCCTTTTCCCTTTTTTTCTTTTCCACATTGGCACTGTGTTTCTGTACTGAGCACTCTGTTATAGGCAAAAAAAAAATACTCAACATAATTAATCATTTGACAATTTCATACTTCAATTTTTCTGGAACTCTTGGGTGAATACTATCTGGTCCTGGTGATGCAATACTGTTAATTTTTTTTTATTCCCTCTAAAATTTTCTACTGATAGTCTAATTTGAAACAACTATTCAAATTCACCTCTTTTTAAGGAAAGTTTCTGGTGTGACAATCTCCTCAAACTTATTGATAATGATCATGGTGAAGATTTTTTCTTGCTATAGCCCAATCTTCTCTGCATGATCTTTTTATTTCTTGATCATCTCAGACCTAGAAACATTCTGACATGCTGGGAAAAAAGTTTTCATTTTCATGGTTTTACCAATGCATTCTTGATTTTTTTTCTCCCTTTGTCCTTCTTTACTATACTTTTATATTTAACTGGCTCTTTTCTGTTTCTCATTTTTGGAAAGTTTCATTCTGCTTTTTGAGGATTATCTTTTCAGTTCAAACAGGGGTTTTCACCTTAGTTGTTTTACCACGTTATCTTTGGCGTTTTGGCCTTTTTTCTTTTCTTTCTTTTTTTTTTTTTTTCTTAATCTTTCTATTCTTTTTGATAGGTTAGCCCTTTCACAACAGCCTCTACTATTCACCCCCAACCATGATGTGAAAGGACAAAAAATCCCACATCCAAAATACTGTCTGTGGCTTGACACAGATACATACAAAAAGCTCCCAATTTCAAACAGAACTCATAGGCTGTACAGAAATTCCCTGCTGAGATTTTAAAATGATTCTTACACTTTCCTTACTATGGAAATTATCTTTTTTCAAGGACCAGAATTAAACACTAATAGGTTCCCTTTTTAGTTGTTTAGATATTTAATGGAGGTGTTGTTTCTATAAATACACACTGCAATTGCTTAAAATTGATTCCATTGCTTATTTAACAACTCTAATTTTCACTGAGTGCAGGGCTAAAAATGCTAGCACATGTCTTGTTCACCTGGGTCAATTTTAAGAATAATTTGATCTGCTAGATTTGCTTCCTTTTCAGTTTAGCTTTCCTGATGTAGGTTGAAACCTGCCCTTGAACATGTGTATGGCTCCCATTAATATCAATGGGAGCCATGTGTGTGTACTGAAGGACTAAATTCTAAATTTACCCCCTAAGCACTTCCCCCATAATGACTGAGTGTCCTATTACAAAGTCATTCTTTAATTACCATTTTTAGCACAAACTTATTCCTTTTAATATAGTCTAACTGATGCTACAACTAATTATTTGAAGTGTCATTGCATAGTAATAGAAAATACCATTAGTATTTTCTGGTGTTTTCCACAGTCAAACTGCTGTACAAATATTTACTTACTTTTTCACATAGCATTTTTTGGACTGCAGTGGTGTAGCTAGGTGAACATTTCCCAATTTTATATTCTAATACTTGCCTACAGCTATTGCTCCACCAGTACGGCAGAATACATAATTTTACATTGCCTGTAACATTTTTTTCTGATTGAACTTCGTTTCGCCTCTTTGTGTTTCACAGAGCTCCGCCACAGCCACATCTGTGTTTTCATTCTGAATTGGATTCCTTCACAATCATAGTCACTGCTTGCAATTAAACGTACAGAACCTGCTGCTTTAATTGAGTTCAGTCCAATTTGTCACTTCAAACTTCAGAAAATTATGTGGAAGGAAAGATTTACTTACCAGTTTGATTCAGTTAAGTTGATGGAAAACCTTTTGATCACTCAGCCATTAAACACATTTCAGGGCTGTGCCAAGCTAATTGCTTGAGCTTGCTGAAGTTTATTTGTGTTTAAAACAATCTACATTTGTATTTTCCAGGGCTGTGCAAACCATTATCTTTTCAGACACTTGTGTTTCCTTACTTATGAGTTTTGAGGGTCTGATTCTACTCTTACACACCCAAGATTAAACAAAACTCTCTCCCTTTTGGGAAAACAAGGGAGAAAACTGTGCAGTAGCAGGTGCCAACCCAAATTTGTATGTCCATCTGTTAAATGGTGCAATCAGAAAGTGACAGAGCCAACGCAATGTTTATTCATTACAGAGAACATGCTCCTGGTTATGACAGTAAATCTAAGGGTGCCTCAGCAGCTGAAGTGTAGACATGCCCTTTGGGATCCTGCTGGACCAGGGTGGAAGCATCCACTAGGAGCACAGCTGGAAATTACTAATAACAAGGCCTCCAGCTTTAGGGGGTCATGATCAGTAATGTTGCTGCCTTGTTTCTAAGAAATATAGTGGGGTTTTTTAATCCCTCGATTCCTGGATAAAACCATTAATGGGAACTGCAAATTGGTTTTGCTTTGGTCTCACTATATGAAGTAAAGGAAAATCTTATGTTAAAATCAAAGTGCAAGGTGCAGAGTCTCCATCTTTAAGACATCATTACAGGTCATGAAAGGCCATCTTAGGGATGTTTTGTTAAACAGTATAAAAAATATTCACATTGTCAGGCCAGTCCCCTCAAAGATATTTCCAACATAAAACTTCAATACTTAAACTCTGTAGATGTTAAAAGCAGATAGGAGCCTTGAGCATTACAGAAATACATATGATAATCTTCCAAGTTGAGATATGGAAGTGTGAAATATGTATGCAAGAGATGGAGATGGAGGGGACAGTCATTACTATTCCTCATATTTCCATTACATATATTTCTGAAAATGAGGACTAGAAACTACTGTCACCCACCTAAATTGCAAGATGGAGTTCTGGTCTGCTTCCTATCTACAAGTGGGCTACAAATCTTAAGGTATTATAACAAATTCTCACTGGATTCCTTTAGAATCAGTTATTCCATTAGAAAAAAATGATTTGCACATTCAGAATTTGAGGGAATCATCAGTCGAGTGACATACAAAATAGAGATTCTCTTCTCTTCTTAATCAGGCTTGTGTGGGTTTTAGCTGATCACTGAATTTCTCTGCCATAGACTTCTTATTTGGAGAAGGGAAATATACCAATTTTTTACCTTGGAGGTTAGTTCATAGGGTATCAACAGGTCATGGAATGTTTCTCAGGTATCAATATTTCAGATATCTTGGTATTTCATGAAGTGATTCAGATTGGTTAAGTAAGCACTTTCCACCACAAAATTCATTTCCCCAGTAAAACTGACAGCAACAACACAGATAAGAGCTCTAAAGTTCAAAAGGACATGTGGTCTTGGTCTGCTTCACTTGAAAAGAGGTTTGCTCTCTAGCAAAAATAGCCCATCTCATTGTCTTCTTGGTCCACAGCTGCTATGAAAGCACCCTGATAGACACATCAGATCTCAACAACTCAGCAACTGAACTGGCAATCCTCCCCCTGACCCTTAAAAATTCAGCATAAAGATATCATGTAAGAAGAAAGATAATTCTTGACAGTGACATTTCTGTGACTCCCTTCTCCTTCCTTGATAAAGTATGAAGGCGTTTCATTTGAATTGCAAGCAGTCACCCTTTGGCTTGAATATTCTCCAGAGCAATGCTTTCTCTTCAAAGATCATTGTAGTGGAATAGGCTGAGAGGAGAAGCACAGAAACACCCATCTTAGCCAGAGTTCCTTAAATTGTTAGAAAATTTACAGCAGTTTCTAGATTGGACCTGAATACCCAAAGCTCTATGCAGACATCTCCTTTAATTTGCTTTTAAGGATGCAAAAGCACAAATAAAACAATAATGAATCCTGTATATTTTTCAGGCTGTCATTTACATGGTGCTCTCAATAAGGTTCTCTTTACATTATTTTAGATTGCAATATTTATATTTATAGCCCTGATTTCCTGGGCACAATCTCTGAGGATACACTTGACCTAGAGCATACGTCTTAAAAGTGAGGTTTCGAACATTTAACTGCTATCACACAGGTTGACTTAATTACCATAAGCAGAAAAAAAAGACCAAATGTGAGTTCCAAAGGCAATTGTGTTTTGAACCCAGGGAAGCATCTGGTAAAGTGTTTTTAACAATCTTTGCATTTTAACTAAATAAGTAAGCGTTTACAAGGCACAAGAGAAGGAAAATAAAATCTGGCTGCTTCCCAGATTAGCAGCCAGCTCAAATTGGTGAAGACAAAATAAAAATAACTTTCAGCCTCTTATAGTACTTTTGCATTCCTCTGAATACTTCACAGTCTCAAAACTGTCCTTGTCAGAATTTCTCAACGTCCTGCTTGGGTTTTCTCTGTTTGTCTTTATTTTCTGTTATCCTTTATATAAAATTCACAACATGCTAGCAAAAAAGTTATTTTGCTACACTGCCAGTGCATTTATATGTCTGGACTAGCATAATTTTCCTTTAGAATTTCCTTGGTGCAACTCAGTTCTTAGCCAGTCCAGTAAGCCTATTTTGGTGGGAGAGTTGGTATCTCATTTACTCAGAGCAGATCCAGATATTTCGGTGGTTAAAGTGTTGATCTTTCTGCACAATAGTCCTACTCTTACAATTAGATTTATACCTTGCACTGAGGAAGGCTATCACAAGATGCTTGAGTAAAATGGTAGTTCAATAGGCCAAGGGGGAATTACTTTTAACTGAAAGAGAGTAGTTTTAGACTGGATATTAGGAAGTAATTCTTTCCTGTGATAGTGGTGAGGGAGGCACTGGCACAGGTTGCTCAGAGGCTGCCTCTTGTGAATGACTGTTTTAAGGTCATTTAAAGAATCATAGTGTGGTCTGGGAGAGAAGGGGAGAGGAAAAGCCACCACACTGCCCCATCCCTGAAGTGTCCAAGGCCAGGTTGGATAGGGTTTGGAGCAACCTGGTCTGGAAACCCTGCCCATGGCATGGGGGTTTGAAGATCCCTTCCAGCCAAACCATTCTAGGATTCCATGACACTGTGGTAAGATATCAGCTGAGCAATATGAAGTGCTCAGCCAGACAAGTTTACTGGCGCATAAGCCAAGGAACATACCCTGTAGGGTCCCCTATCTGTGAGCAGAAAGACATTCTCATGTAAAATCATGGTAGAGGAGCAGGCATGAACCTTGAGAGGTGGCTTGCTAATGTTTTCCAACAGTAAATGTAACTCAAAGCTAAGTAAAATGAGTCTGTAGCTACACAGCCCCTGCCAGATGGCTACAAAGAAGTCCATCCCTCACTGTATTTTATTTTTGTTCATTCAATAGGTTTATTTATGTGCCTGTGTGTGCATATTGGGAGATATTTCACTGTTTATTGAAGTGGAAGGAAGAGTTCTTTGGTGGTGTTGGGTTTTAATTAATGTAATGAGCCTCTATCGTAGACTGCTATTGCCTGTGATATGATAGACACTTCTCTATACAAGGAAAAAGAAAATGCAGATAAGAGAGACAGACTAGGGATCTGCTATAGGTAATTAGATCACTTTTCCAGAGAATTGAACATACGTATGTGCATGTGTGTGTGCATAATTGTAGGAGCTGTCCTGGCTACTGTAGTGTGTGTCCTAGAACATGTTCTTCTTTGCTTTCATGTTTAAGAAGCAAAAATTAAAAATGGTCAGCTGTACCAATAACTCAGCCTCCATTAGTACAGTTTCCAACTTCCTTGTCCCCTCAGAGAATGAAGGTAGCTTCCACAGGAGCATTCCTACCAGTGAGAGAAGGTCCATGAAGACATCCGTCAGTGTTCATATCCATGAAAGTTTTTGTGGAGTCTGCACCTCAGGCAGACTTCAGTGCATCCCATATACCTCCGGGTGGAGGGCAAGGACTCAAATACAAGCTCTGAATATTTTCCTTCTTTCTGCTGGAAAGCAGTTTTAGTTACTTATAGGCAAGTTTTTCTTGGAGATTCTCTGACACAGACAACTGTAACACTAGAAGAAGATTTTAAGATAACAGTCTTTCAAAATAAAACCTGACACTAATCCTAAAGATAGGTTTACAGAAAAAGAAAAATCCTGACTTCCTCCCACAACTGCCTTAAAACTGCTAATCTACCGTAGAACATGTAGTTCATGCTCTCCATAGTCTAAATCTTGTCTTCTGAAAATTCACCAAATACCTAAATTACACTAGAAAGGAAAGTATGAAAGTTCCAACAGAATAGGAGATATAGAGAAAAACTGAAGTCAGAGGTAACATCATTTATTTTGTCTTCTTGGGATTATGTTGGTTAGTGACATTCACATTTGCATCCATTAATTTTTACGTATACATATATTAATTTATATGCTTATGCAAAGGAATTTGATGTGGGTATATATATGATGAAAGTATGAAAGGCCCGATTCCACAGCACAATGAAAGCTGCAAAGTTATTTCATGATCCATCCAAGAATGACAGAATAGGGTTAAAGATATTGTGCTACACCTGTGATTTTATTGTAGCCATCCTGAAATGCCTGTTAACCTTGTCTGTTAAATCACATTTTAAAATTTTTGTATGGAAGTGTTTCTGAAACAGCATAATTTCGATTTTCCATTTAGCTTCCTCAGAGGGGAGGTTGACTGCATATATCTGCTTCCCAATTTATTCTTTTTCAAAAGGAGGCCATGAGCAGTCAGAGCACATAATGGGAGTTGTGTAATGGGAGTTATGAGGGCTAAAAAGAACCTCTAAACAAATTGTACCTTTTAAAAAACCCACAGAAAAAAATAACCCAAACAACAAAGAAACAAAAGCCATTAGTCTCATTAACTTCATAGCATTCCTGAAATAACTGACAGTAGCAAAGGGACCAGCACTGATGAAGTATTGCCCTGATAAGCAGCCTAAAAGGCACGTTGCAGAGAGACATGGAAAATTAATTTATCACTTTCTTCTTTGCAAGGAGTGTGAAGCTGTGCTCTTTGCACCTGTGGCTAATTACTACTGCCCTAAATTGAGGTTATGAGGAGGAATAAGGAAAAATATGCCCAAGAGAGGAGTTTGGACTGCAGAAAAGAGAGGATGGATATATGGATGGATGGATGGATGGATGGATGGATGGATGGATGGATGGATGGATGGATGTGGATGGATAGATAGATAGATAGACAGACAGACAGCTAGATAGATAGATGAGATAGATACATACATAAATGCATACATAAAACATACATACATACATACATACATACATTGGCTGACTGACAAATCTAGGAAAAGACACAGATGGAAATCCTGGCCTTTGTGAAGTATATTGTGTTTAAATAAAAAGGTTTTGACAGAAGGGGGGTTGCAGGGGTGGATTCTATGGGAAGACAAGCTCCCTTTTCAACTGGCTCCAAGATGGACTTGCCACTCTTCAGAGCTGAGCAAATGAGCAATGTTGGTGATGCCTCTGTGATAACATATGGGAAAAAGGGCTAAAAATGCTATTCAGTGAGAGAGGGGGATGAGAAAAATGTGAGAGAAACAGCCCTGCAGACACCAAGGTCAGTGAGAGAGAGGAGGAGATACTCCAAGCACCAGAGCTAAGATTCCTCTGCAGCTCACAATGAAGACCATGGTGAGGCAGCTGTGCCCCTGCGCACATGGAGGTCCATGGTGGAGCAGAGTTCCATCTGCAGCCCATGAAGGCCCATGGTGGAACAGGCTTCTGGCAGAAACTGTGGCTTATCGAAAGGAGCCCACAGGATCAGGTCTGCTTGAAGGGTCACCAACACACACTTGAACTGTCTGTTCCTCAAGGACTGCAGCCCATGGAATAATGCACTCTGAACCAGTCCTCGAATCCAATGGGAAAAACCCACCTTGGAGAGGTCCATGCAGATGTGACTTTGCCCTGTGGTGGGGACACCATGCAGGAGCAGGGGAACAGCATGCAGATGGAGGAGCAGCAGAGATGAAATGTTATGGGCTGACCACAACTCCCATCCATCCCCCTGCACTGCTCAGGGAGGAAGCAGTGGAAAGGTCATGAGGGAAGTTGAGCCTGTGAGGAAGGGAGGAGCAGATAGCTGGTGATTTTAAACGTATTTATCACCATCCTATTTTTGTGTTAATTATCTAGAAATTAAATAAGTTTCACCAAGAAAAGTCTGTTTTGCCTTTGAAGGTACGTGGTGAGTGATCTCCCTGTCTATATCTTGACCCATGAGTTTTTACTGTATTTTCTCCCATCTTGACGAGGAAGAGTGAAATAGCATCTTGGTGGGCTCATGGTAGTAAACCATGGTCAATCCACAACCTGATGGCAACTAAAACCTTGCAATTTGGCTTCTGAGGCCCTGTCTTAGTGGACAGGGAAAAAATGACTTGAGTGATAAATTGTCTCTTCCAGCTGACTCAGTGGAAAAGCCAGGTAGGTAGGGGGCCCCAACTTCCCTACCCCTCTGAAGACAGCCTCCATGAAGAGAAGGTCTGTGCCCCCTTAGTCCCTGTCTCCCCCTTAGTCCCCTTCTCACAGAGAATGTCTGCACTGCTACATATCAAGAGTATGTTCTACAAGCATACTTGCAGCTCTCAAAGGGTTATTGCTTCTTACGTTACCTGGAGTTACCTACATTTAAAGAGTTTTTTTGGTAGTTTCTGCCTTGCAGCAGGTGTCATGGATAGAGCCAAGGATGAGAGTTACTCCAAAGGTTGCACAATTTGGTAAAACTTGTATTTCACTGAAAGACCATTTTGTCCATAACCAGCGGTAGAAGGGGGGTGCTGAAGGAAAAGCAAAAGGACAAGGCAAGCATGGAGCTGTCTTTCTTCCAGCTACTGATGATCTGCAGCTCAGGAAATACCAGAGCCAGAGTAGGTTTCTGTACATCTAGGAATCATCAAGGTTCCCTTTATAGCCAACAGAAATAATTAGGCTTTTCTAAGGCCTAATTATCTCGCCATACGGCAGCTATTTAAAATCAGTCAAATTAATCATTCCCTAGGAGGACTTATTTCTTTCCTGTGACTGTGAGGAAGAGAAGCTGAAAAAGAGCTTGCATGCAGATGTTGGCCCTGGAGATGAGTGAAAGTGAGGTGAGATGACTCCTGTAGCTGTAGGTGTGCAGGCAGCAGGGTGGAGATAAACCTTCTTGGAACCCAAAATCAGAGCAGAGCTTGCAGTATAATGATTTCCAATGGTCTTCCTATGCGGATGCAAAAACACAAGGAATATTTTAAAGACATCCTTGCCCTGAGTACATCAGAGAAAAACTGGTAAAAAATGGCATGTATTGTCTACAGAAAATATATAAAATATCTATTTCTATAAAGTAGGTGGGGAATGAATAGAAAATTGGCAGAGTGTCCTGTGAGGAGTACACAACTGTGCTATTCCTTGCACTTGCATGGGGGGCATGACAGGGATCTGTGTTTCATAATTCATCTGAGACTTTATCTGCTGTCATGGCAGAGAAGAGATCAGACATCTTCAAACTCTCCTGTTCCATTAGTAGTTCCTCTGATCAGCACCAGTTTCCCTTCACTCCCTCCCTCCTTTTCTCTATGTACTTCATGAGAATTAAAGAGTAAAATTCCCTCTTCCTTAGCTCTGAGCTGCAGGAGGGCTCACTTTCCCAGCCAAAGGATGCACAGTATGGGGGTATGCTCTGCTGATCCTCTCCTTTTGAATGGCTTTTGAAAGCTGATGTGATTTGAGTAGAATTTCGCTCTAGGACTTTTCAGGATCTGCTGTCTGGTGAGTTTTATTCTTGGGTGATTAGAAAACAAATATTTGGAGCCAGGTGGCTTGTTGCAGAAAAAAATGTTGATATAAATGAGGAAAAAGAGCAATTATTTTGAAGTTTGCTTTCTCTCCTGTGGCTAATTCACCCAATTATAAGCTGTTTGCTTGGTTCAGGAAATGGGTCAATGAAAGGTTTCCTACAGGCATGAAGAAAAACTTGCACTTACTTTAGATAAAGAAAAACAAGCAAAAAAAATTGTTCCACCAGAAATTGTCAACAGAGGAAGTCCAGACAGTTCAGCATTCCTGGCCTCCAGAGATCTCACTTACAAAATAAGGTCTTGAAGTTTGAAACTACCCTTTAACTGTGTGCTTGGGAAATACCTAAAGCTCTGGATTGCCAACCCACATGAACTTTTAGGTAGTTTCAATGTGGGAATAATGTGATAACAAATTAAGTATCTGCATTCTTGTTGGACAGAGTACGTGGGATTCAATTAACTGAAGTGAGACTTTTGTTTGCCTTCAGCTTTGACTGGCAAAGCAAGACTAACTTGATTAGTCCAGAGGCAAATGCCACACTAGGGTGTGTGAATAGCATGAGTGGCTTTGAGTTGAATGCTTGTTAATATTTTCTTGGTTTCATTCAAACCTAAAAAACCCAAGACAGTAAGAAAGAACAAAAAAAAAAATAAAAAATAAAGGAATATTTCTCTGGCATGATTTAAAAAGCTTGGCTAGTTTTCAAGTGAATACAACAATAATGCAAGCCCATAAGAGCTGAGCAGAGAAGGGACTAAATGTGAAGAAGCTGAGAAACAATACATTCCCTCCCTATGATTTCAGCTGCCACCTTTTCTGCCCCCTGTACCAGCTCTCACTCTGCAAAGGTCATTCACAAGTTTGTCTCAAATCTATTCACCTCTGTAAAAGTCATGTGTACAGAGTTAAACTCATGTAGTTCATTAAAGCACAACAAGGTGAAGATAACTGTAATTGTACATAATTAACTTCTTTTTCCCTGTTCCTTAATAGTTGAGATTATGGATGTTGTTTCCACAGTCTGCAGTAATGAGGCCTGAACTCTCACTTTCTTAAAAAATGGGCTATAATAAGGCAGATGCTAGATGGCTGCAAAAAAGTTCTTCAGAATATCTGTGTCTGTGCTGATAATTCCACCTTCCAGTGAAGGTGGGAGGTTTCTTCTCCACAACTATGCTTTTCAGGCTAGACCCAAGTAGATCCAAGTTGATCATGATAAAGCATCATAGAAATGGGTAGTTTAAGCAGCTGGATTTACTTAAAATTGCTGAAATCTACCTCAATGTGTCAAGAGGTCATAACAAAGTCCCATAGCTACTATGAGACAATGAGTAAAGAAAGCACTGAAGATGCTGTTGTGTGTTACATCATTATTTTGGGTTCCATCTAGACTACATCTGTTAGAATAAAGCAAGGCACAGACATTTTTATTGCTTCTAAGAGTAGGCACACCATACATCAGTGTGCCTGTCTCTTGTGATTCAGGCACTGTTGCTATCACAGGGTAGCTGCTCCAGAGCAATAGAAATTGTGGGGGGTTCCTCTGAGCTCACTGACTGGCCAATTTAGATAGCTTGGCTTCTTCCTTTTCCTCTTCAAGGTCTTTTTAGTCAAAACAAGATCATGAAACATTTAATTTGACATTTATTACTTCTAAATATTCATAAGAAATTTAATATTAAGGACACGCCTCCTGCAGAATTCAAGCCTGACTGAACCTCTTGTTGTATGCATGTGAATACCAAGGTAGGGGCACCAGGCAGAGCTGTGGTATGTTTTGCACAGATTGGTTTTGTGAGTAGAAGAAATTAACTTCCTGTGTTCTGGAAGAGCAGACGGGGCAGCTGGAGTTGTGTCCTTCCCTAATGAGATCACCTTGTAGATCTCTCTGACCAAAGGAGTTCATTTAAACACCACTAAAATCATAGCATACTTTCCTGTGTCGTTGGCGGGCTTCCAGCGCATAAGGGTCTTTTGGCCAGCACAGAACCTAAACCACAAGATAGTCTGGAATCTGGGCATAGGAAGTTAAGTAAAAACCCTAAGGCTCCCATGATTTATGCTGGCAAACAAATGAATTGCTGGAATACAAATAAAGCCTAATTTGCCTTCAACCCAACCCCAAGCAAGCTATGCCAAATGCCATGATGAAATGAGGATGGAATCAAGGAATCAAGATGCTGAAATTATCTCTCTGTCTGTATTGAAACATTTTCCATGTGACTGTATTCTTCTACTCTGTTTTCTTATTATCACTCTTTTAGTGTTATCGTATTATCTAGCTCATTAAGAAGTATTTCCCCTTCATTGTAAAACCAGCACTCACATGCCCAATAGCTTTTTCATTGCAATAATACTAAAAAAAGGACAGTTAGAAAAAATGCAAGAAATAATATCACTTTTTTTTTCTTTGATTGGCAGAAGACTGTTTAAATGAGTGAAATTATATTGTCCAGATTAGAAAATGTCTAAGCAGTGGAGAACAGGATGGGTTCATACTAGAGTAGGCATGTAAACTGAAAATTATTAATCCTAACAGCTGACTCTAACAACAACAGAAAACATAAAAATTTTCTGCTTCTAAAGTTGTTTGTTTATGGAATTGTCTGTGAGATTTCAAAACCTTTTGAAATAGCTTCTGCAAATAAAGTTCCAGAGAATTCTGGTAAGGATGATTTTACAGGCAGCTATTTTGTTTTAGCACATAACTATATGTAATTTGTCTAAATATTTTGTTAATTGTTTATATTTTTAACATACTGCAGTGTGTGCATTCCTTTTTAGTATTTTCTCATTCATCCTTTAAATAGGACAGAAAAAGTTATGTCTGGGTTCCTCTGGCAGATAAAGTCCTTTTGTACACGATAATTTAATTCCCTTGGCTTAAAACACATCAAGTTACAAACTATGTGCATTCTTCAGGGAACACATAAACTCCCACATGCAGAGTATATCAGATGAAATTACTTTAAAATAATCCTGTAATTTTTTCCTGAGCAATGACAGATTTTTATTTTAAAAAACCCAACGAAAAACCAACAATACCAAACAAAACTGTTCCCAGGAAACATTTTGATAAGAGCTTTAAGTTGATTACTTTTTATATCCGGTGTCCTGTTTGGCTGATAAGCTCCCAGTCTCTATCCTTTCACATTGTTTTATCTTTCTGTTCTGAACTCATCTACTCAATGTCATCTTACAGTTGCCAGCATGATGGTGGTGGTGGAGGGGGAGCAGAGAAAAAACGTGAGGGTAGCACAGTCCAGCACCGAGTCAGAGATTAGGGGTCAGTCTGCCCACACAGATAACTGCTACATTCTCAGGAATTAAATTTGTTAATCTTTGGAATGCTGTTCATCTTTCATTAATCATATAAGCTATAACAGAGCCTTTGATCTAAATGCAGTGTAGCCAGAAACCTGCTGCTTCTTTTGGCTCTGATTTATGAATTTGAGTTGTCAAAAGGAGTGCCCTCCCTTCTTCTCTTAAACCTGTCTCCTAACAGTATTCCACTCTATTTGCAAAGAAGTGGGATGATTTCATGGCTAAGTCACTGTGCTGGTGTTTCAGCAGTCTGGATTTGGTGCACAGCCCTTGGCAAATGCTGCCTGCCACTATCAGCAGAAAGGTGATTCTGTTGATTGACAGGAGTCTATTCACTGCTGATCTCTGCTGGACAGTATCTGAAGTGCTTTGTTTGGTAGGGTCACCTCTATCAACTTGGCTCTGACAAAAGCGTGCTATTCCCAAAGGAGGATTGAGTCCTTTGCTGGTTTACATCAATTCCAAAATGCATGGCTTCCTTAATGCACAATTGGAATTGTTTGTTGGTCTGTATTTTGTCTGTATTGCAAATGTATGATATGAAGTCATGGTGAAATTAAATAATGGGATCTCAAACATCAGTGGCACTGTGAAATATAGTCATTATACTATGGATTGATGTGGATTACTGACACACTCAAAAATGCAGTTAAATTGGATAGCTAGTAAAAAATGAAAAAAGAAAAAAAAAAAAACCCAACCAAACTCATTGCATGTGCACCTATGCCACAAAATTCCTGCAGATATTATCTTGGAACAGCTTCACTGGCTTCTCAGCAACTCAAAACTTCTTCAAAGTGACCACACACCCAGCTCCCCAGAAAGTAGTCACAGCACAAACCTTGACAGAGTTCAAGAAGCATTTGAACAATGCTCTCAGGTACATGGTGTGATTCTGATGGCCATTCTGTGCTGGGCCAGGAGTTGGAGTTGATGATTGGTGTTGGCCCCTTCCAACAGAGTAGCTTCTATCATTCTGTAATTCTGTGATTCCAGCCCCATGACTGATTCTGCTTTTTTGAAATGTGTAGTTCGCCATGCATAGGGCAGGATGAGAGGGTCAAGAAGATTACATGATTCAACACGATGAGAAGGTAGCTTGGAAATTTGAGAAGAGGAAAAGTAGTACAGAGACGTGTGACAGCACCAAATGAACTGAGCTGATGCCTTTCAACATGGATGCTTAGATGGAAAATGATCTGAGACTCACTCAACTCATCAGCTTCTGACACCCATAGGATGCTCCACTCCTTCTTGGGCACTGTCTGCCATGAACCTTCAGCCTTGTTTCCTGTTCCACCAGATACAAACTCTATATTCCAAACTTTGCCCCTTAACTGTGAGCTTTTCTTATCATAGATTTTCTCTCCAATCTTTCCGTATAGATAGAAGTGCTGTTCCTCTAAGACTGAATCTTGATATTTAATTCCAGATTTTTAACTATCTTCTATAAAGAGTCACTTCTTTGATCATATTCAGCAGCTACAATAAATAGGGGTCCTTCCTAGAACACTGGTTCATGGAAAATATATTTGTGTGCAGTCTCTTACATTTTCAAGTAATATAATCAATATTAATCGTTGTACTACAAAGTAGGATTTATTCTTCACTGTGAATGGAATGGAATGGAATATGAGTTTCAGTAAATCTTCTCTATTTCAGTACAATACAACAAAAGCCAAATTAAACTACAGCTTTCGGAATTTCTGCAGATGGTATAAAAGGAATATATAAAAACTTAGAAAAAAAAGTCTGTTTCAAAAGTGTCAAAACATAATTCAACATATTTAGAGCATCCTTGTAGAATAACAGATAAAGAGAAAACATAATTGATTCATGAGACACAGTTGGAATCATCAGGTTTATACTTTGCTCTGACACTGTTTCTCTGAGTGACTTCTGGTGAAACCAGTCCATTTCCCCATGACCCAGTTTCCCAGTCATAAAACAAGGAGCAGGTGTGTGCCTACAGTACCCAGCAGTTGTGAAGATCATTTCTACAAAATTCTTGGGTAAACGCAGAGACATAAGAGTCCTGTAAGGTTGGCACTGAGTTTTTTGCAGTTTGCTTGAATCGAGGAGAGGCAAGATAATGTGAAGAACAGAGGTGTTGAAAATCCTTTTTGAGGGCTGATTACATTCTGCTTTTATGTTTATAGCACCTTCATATTTGGAAGAATCTAAGGGATAGGTTGATTTAAAAAAATACATCTGAAGTATATTCACTAGTTGGGAAAAAAACTTTCCAAATTTTCAGATGTACTGACTTAGTATTTTTTACTGAATCAGTAACCTAAACTCATGTGATTGGAATATGCTTATTTCTCACCTCTATTTCCTACTACAGTCTTTCTCAAATAATCATTCACTATGAAATTATTGATCCTTATGAGACTAAGGTAAAATCCAACTAGGGAAACTAGGAGTTGCTGTAGTAAAGAATGTGAAAGGAATAAGAAAGGGAAAGAAATGGAAAAAATAAAAAGGGAAGAAAAAAACAAAGAGAAAGATGAAGTATAAAAAAGTTGTGATTTTGGAGGTCAAAATGCCATTTTGAAAAATTGTGTAATTGATAAGATATAATTGCTATTTGTTACTTTTCATCTTTTCATAAGGCTTTCATTGGCAACAGGGGATGACTGACTCTCAGTGGCAGAGTGGTTAGTGTCAGTGTTATGTTACCACGGTTCACAGGCCCCAGTCCAGTTCACAGACCTTTCCATAAAAAACAGTTTAAAATTGCTGATAAATTGTAATAAGTTCTATGAAACAATGAAATTTATTAAATTCTACTAGTTTCCTCTTTAGAAGGAGAAGGTCCTGAATAAAATAATGAAAATTGTGGCTGGGGAAAAAAATCTCACAGAATGATGGAATCATAGAATGATTTGGGTTGGAAGGGATTTAAAGATCACCTGTTTTCAATCCCACCCCTGCCTGTTTTGAAACAAAAATTAGCTTGTTTTTTTCTTTCTGAAATTTCCATTTGCATTTTTTGCATACCACCCAGACACTTCTCATGTAAATTTCAACTTCAGAAAAAGTAGAGATAGTAGTGTCTTCATGGAAATGACAGACAGCAATGCTTAAATCTCTTTCTGCAGCAGCCTCCTTGTTAGGTGGTGGGAAATTCACTCAGTGTCTCTCCTGGTACATTATAACATGTTACATTTAACATGTGAGGTGAAGCCTAGGCAATTACATCCAGAAAATATTCAGGCACCAAATACCTTACGCTGAATTTTAGTGCTGACATCCTTTGGAGCCATTCAGAAATCAAATCAAATTACATGTTGACACTGCACAGAGAAGAGTGGCACAGGGAGACCTGACTTGGAAAAGTGTATGGAATCTGAGGTTTCTAGGACTGTTTCAACACTGTGGCCTACCGACAGCAATAAGTCTATTTCATACATACAGTGCAGCCAGGAATGCATCCATGTGGCTCACAGGACCAGAGCAGAAACTGGAATGAGGGCTACTTGCTCATGGCAGAGTTCTCATGTCCTTGAGTCACATGATTTACTTCTGGCCATCTGAAACTTCATGTCATGGAATCATGTAGAGCTATAAAACCACAGAATTCCTGAGCTGGAAGGGACCCATGAGGATCACTGAATTCATCTCCTGGCCCTGAAGAGGACAACCCCAGGAATCACTCTGTGTGTTTTCTTCCTGCCTGTTGGTGTACTTTCAGCAGGGAGCTAGAGCACAAACTAGTCTGTACTCAGGGCACCCTACAGATCTGTGAATGGTGTTTTCAACAAGGGAAATCATTTAACCCAAGTCTCCCACTTGCTGAACCAGGCTAAAGTTGGACATCACCCTTACTTATCTACTTGTGCACAGCAAAGAAATAACAGAGGTGTTAAAGTGTTGGAGACAGTTTTGGCACCAAATTGCAGTATCATATTGGCCAGGGCCAGCAGTGATATGTCCAAGAGGCAGGAGTTGAAATCTTACAGCAGACTTTCTTTTTGGCTCGTGCAAGCCTATTCTGGCCCAAAGTTGTGAATTTTGTTATTATGGATTGAATTATGCCTGGCATGGTTTGAGATTTATTTTTTTCCTGTAAGACTTTTAATATAGCTAGAAGCTTTGAAAAGTCAATAGCCAAAAAATAGCAAAATAAGTAGTTAATTTTTCTTTTAAAATTTATATTATTAGTGGTACTCTGTCTTATTATGCTGTTTATTTTTTTACTTCAGACCAAGTAGTCACTGAGTGAAAGTACTGAATGATGCACAAAACCAGAGGAATTCTGCTAGAAAGCAAGGGTTTATCCAGTGGGGGGAATATAGAGACAAAAGCTGGTCCTTCCTTGGATACACTCCAGAATTATTGTTGGAAGGAGAATGGGTCACTTCCTTTAAGCCTAATGACATGGAGCTAGAGAAGTGCCTGACTATATACGGTGATGAGGCAAGCTCTGTTGTTAGAGACTGAGTAAACACAAAACCAAAGCAAAGCTCTGGGAGGTTAGAAAAATCAGAAAAATCCAACGATTAAGAAAATGATTACCAGGAAAGAGGTACTGTCAATACATTAGTCTTGAAAGCTGGAACTGAAAGGGAGATGGGAGATGTGTTCCTCTTCTATCAAATGTATTAAAAAGGGATTGCTATTGTGAAATGTGGCTGTAAGCAGTCTTGTCCTCTAACACAAATGTGCAGATTTGTGGAAGCTAAACTGAAATGGCAGCAGGCTTGTTATTACTTAAATGAGTAAAAAGTTTTTGTAATACTGCCTCTAAAGAAGCATGGAATATGAAGGAACATACAGTGAAGACTTGCTCTGGGCTGGAGTGGACTGGGCAGCAGTAATCTGTGTTTAAGTGCTGAGTTAGGGACATTCACTGATCAACTCTGTTGCACGACTCTCAGGAGGCTAAAGCTGATCTCAGCTGGTTAACAGCCACACTAAAATTGGAGTATGGGCCATTGTAAAATGCTCTTCATTGCTTACTTCTAGCAAGAAAAATCATGCTTTTTTTCTTGATTTGCAAGTGATTTTTGATGACAAGAAGTATCTGAGACTGACAGAACTGAGACTTTCTTGCATCAAGATTCATCTGGCAGAAGGTGAGGGCAGGCTGACAAGGAAGTATAAGGGGAATAGGGAATATTTTGAATCACTATTTGCAAAATTAGTATAAAAAATAAGGCTTCCTATAACAGAAAGTGATGGCCTCAAGGGAGAATTTTTTGCAGTGTGGTCCTATTTTACCCTGTTTGCCCTCACATGTTAATAGGGAGATACCATGTGAGATACCAAACTTCTTATGCTGGCTTTATGATAACTGAAAGTATTTCTCCCTCTTGCCTCTTCTGAGAATGTTTTTTATAGAATTTAAATACTCCTAGAAAGAAGTATGCCTTTAATTAAGTCAGGATCTGGCCACGAGTTTGAAAATTGAATTTTAAAATATTGACATGCAACAGATGTAATTGAAGTGTTAACATATTTACATGGGGTTGAGGGTTCTAGTGTTGTTACAGTTTTCTGTAAGCACTACTTATACTAGGAACTGCATTTACAAAACAATTTGTTATTTTGACTTCTCAGACCAAAATAATTAATAAATGCCACTAGACCTTATGAAAGCCAAAGAGGAGTTCTGAAAATCACACTCTTCAGGTATCCAAGTCTGACCTGTGAATGTCGAGCCATCCAAGTTCATCAGTATTTTGAAAATGCAACCTCCTGTAAAGCAAGTTATTGTCTTAAATTCCCACTTTTTATCACTCACTGAATTGCATCCTTTGTAGGAGAGGCAGGATGTAGCAAGACTAAAGCTAAACTCTTCCACACTCCTCAAACATGGTGAGAGAGAATTAAACTGAAATCAGTTGTTCATTCATTGAACCACAGGAAGACATTCAGCCTTGGGGGACTTTTTTTCCCTGACTATAGCCACATGAAATTTAAGTATCTTATCTAGTCAGAGGAGATAGAGGGAGAAATATAACTTCATAGGACAGTATCTCATGTTGGACAGAGCTGGTTGTCTGTATGTAGCTATCTCTCTCCATTAGCCAGTTTGGATTAGATTATTTCTCTGATAAGTATTTCTAAAGACTTTGGATGTGTTGACTTGCGATGCTGCTGAGGGAGTAACATAAACTACCAGGCACAAGATTTGCCTCCCCTAATTTCAGATATCTGCAGTGTAGGTAGCATTATGTAAGCTGGTTGACTGGATCCCTCCAGAGTGAGTCAAGAAAATCATAAATTTGTTTTAAGATTAAGTGATTCTGCTTCTGGAGATGTGTTTCCGCTACATGAAGTCAGAGAATTACAAAAGAAGGTAACTCATATTGGCTAACTCAGATGAAGATATCTACACATTGTGGAAGTTTTCGTTCAGGCAAATATTCCTCCTCTGGAGCAATACCCATATTCTCTAGATAACAGACTACGAGACCCTCTCTACTTTCAAATGCAGAATTTAAATAACTTGCAAACTGTGCTTGTTTTGGTAGTTCAATAAAGTTGTTATCCCTCATGTAAAGGCTTTATCATGGAATTTTAAATTCATGCTATTAGTTCAATAGATTGTGACATATCCTCATACTTACTGCCTGTGTCTGTACTGGAGTACATGTAAGCACAGAGTGCCCAATACACAAGCCTAGCTGTGGTTTAACATACAAATGATGTGAATTCTGCAGGTCACCAATTTGTAAAGAGCAATGTAACCAGGGCATTATTTAGCAATGAGAAATATTTTGAAGATGTGTAGCCAGTGTCTCAGAGACACTTCTTCACTGCTATCATGCCAGTCTGAATGAAGAGTTGTGGTACATCTTGTACACAGCCCAAAGTACAAAACAGGGAAAGTGTAGATGGCATCTTAATGCAGAATTGATTTTTCCTGCTACTGTCCCAAGCTCCAGAGGTAATGTCTAGAACAATTAAATAAATAAACAAATAAATAAATGTCTAGAACATTTATATAAAATCATGTCTAGTTGTTTTGCTTGACAAAGTCACCAGATAGTCGCCAGTCACCAAGGCACTTGCTCTCGCCACCAAAAAAATGTGTGGTGAAAAGCCACAAGAATGCTGTTTTTAGTGTAATCTGCAGAAAACCACTTTCACTTGTGGTGAACTTTTGGCTCCACAAAAGTGATCTAGCCATTGCTGAGGTCAATGGGGCCAAGTTTTCGCCTTATTTAACTCTTTCACTGTCCCTGCAAGTGTAAGACCCTAAATAAGTATGTTAATTATTGTTTGCTTAGGGCTTTGGAGAGGCTGTGTACCTGCAAAGGGCTCATTAACAGTGGTAAACATCAGAGCTGTGTCCTCACTCCTCAGCCCTGGAAGCACAGCTGCTCTTCTTTCTCATCTATCAGCTGTAGTCTTTTCAGCATCATCTGGGTCATCTGAGTTGTTCAGCAGCTGTACTTCCATCTAATAAAATTCATGCTCCTGTGGCAGACATTGATCAAAATCCTCCTGCCATCCTTATTTCAAACTGCAAATACATTTTAATCTGTTTTTTCTTCTTAATGCTGTAATGGGAGAGAGGGATAAGATTAAAGTGAAACCCCAAACTATGTAGAAAAGGGGCACAAGCAAATAAAATTCTGTGGCAGGGGGTAATAATTATGGTAGTAAAATGTATTTCTAGAAGAGCTTCAAGTTTATGTATTAGACCTGGGCATTAATATACTCCTCTGCAGCCATGTTCCTGAATCCTGGGAGCAAGGCTGCTTGCAGAAGGTGCTCAGGAAGCCCTTAGCTGGAGCAAGACTCAAGAGAGCTGTACAGGGTTCCAGCATTTCCCCCAGCACCTCCTTCTCTTCTGATACTACAGAGGGTCTCATTGGGTGTTTGAGTGAAAAGTGCTGGGTTGGAGACGACAGAGTAAAAGAGAAAGAGGAAAAGAGCTTGCCAAGCTCAAGGGAGTATATAAATATATTATAAAGCTCTGGAACACTCAATAATTAATCCTAAGCAAAGTCTCCCTTTATATCTTAGAACAACAAAACAAAGCCTTTGGAATTCCCTCCCCCCACTAAACTCAGTCACTAAAGCAAAAGGGTGTTTGTTTTAAACCTTGACATACATAAAATTATCTGCTATTCACTCACATACCATAGAAAGGTTTGAGTTGGAGTGGGCCCCACAGATCATCTATTTACAAGCCCCCAGCATGGCCAGGGACACCTTCCACTGTACCAGGTTGCTCAAACCCCATCCAACCTGGCCTTGAACACTTCCAGAGATGGGGCTGACACAGCTTCTCTGGACAGCCTGTTCCAGCACCTCACCACCCTCACAATAAGGAATTCTTCCAAATACCCAGCCTGAAACTTCACTTTTTCTGTTGAAAGCCATTCCCCTTTTTCCTATTACTCCATGCCTTTGTCAAAAGTCTCTCTCCTGCTCTCTTGCATATGTCCTGCTTCTCCTTTGAAACTTTTCTGAACCCATAATAAGAGACCAACTTGCCTCCTACTTTCAGTTTTCCCTCACACAATGCTGTACAGGTTTTAATCAGGATTTCTGGAGCAATCCCAAACACTGCTTGTCTTTGTTTCCCCATGCAGTTCAGCCTTCTGCAGTGGCTCTCACTTTTAGCCACACATGCAGCAGGTGATGTCTGTATCAACCTTTTTTGCTGCTGAACCACCTGGGTTGTCTTATTTTCTGTTCTCTGTCTTGAGCTTTGTCTACGTCATTTAACTACAGGGTGATAAGGCTGCAGGATGTGTCTTATTGTAGCTGCTCCCAAGGCAGATCCAGACAAGCCAATGTGGTTGTGTGACCCTGGGAAATTTGTCAGCTGTGATGGTGCAGTGAGATACTGGAATTCAGTGTCCCTGGGCTGGCACTGGCTCCTCTTCTGCAGGTCCATGCTGCCTATCATGAAATGCAGGCTTGGGAATTTACTTGGTTTTGTAGAGATTTTTCTTGTGCTGAAATATAGCAACCCCTTCCCAGGAACCTCCTCTGAATTTTCCTCCTATGTTGTGTCCCAATAACATGTTTGCAAACATGTATCTGCAGAAAAAGTCGCTGATAGTTTAATTAAAAATACAGATAAAGTCACAGCTCTGTGAAATGTCAGCACTCTCTCCTGAAAATAAGCTCCTCTTAACATCGGTCATGTTTATAATTTCCTTCACACTAGAAAAATGCCCTGAACTGGGTCCCTCTTACATTCAGCAATGAGAATAAAACATAACCCCTGACCTGAAAAAAAGATGATTTTTGCAGGCTGAATAACTAAAAGGCAAAAGAGTCAGAAACGAGCAGAAAAAGGAATGTTTTCAAATGTCACGTTAGATTTACAACGCTGGTACTTCTCATTCTTGCTCAGTCTTTGTTGAATCTGCCTTCCTTTTGTTTGTCCAGGGGTATGTTCTATTGTGTGTACTCAGATGATCCAGGGTTTGGAGGGAAGGCTGAAACCAATGGAGTTATTTTAGGACACAAATTCACAATGGTTAATGGAAAAGGAGGCCCAGGCTTCAGTTATTACTCAGTTTTGTTCTCAAAATGGCCCTGTTGTATGGCTGTGCCAATGTCATATTTGCTAAATAAAAGTTTCTACATTTGAAGTGGTTTAAATACAATAATGCCCAAAGAAATTTAAAAAGACCAAAACAAAACAAAACAACAAAAAAAACCCAAACCAGATTAAAATAACAGAAATAAAATTAAGTTAGAATAAATACAATGAAATTAATATAAAATAAAATAAGATAAAATCAATACAGAACAGCCTATTATTGCTGTCCAACACTCAGAGCAGGAGTTACCATTCTTCTCTTCCATTTCAAATTAGCTGGTATCAATAGAAACATAATGATATTCAGTATCCCATTAGAGATAATGAAACAAATACCTTTTTATTTTACTTACACAGCATGAATTTATACATAAAATTTGCTAATAACCGAAGATTTTTTTTCCTCTTAGTGATGTTAGCACTGAATATAATCATTAACTTTATTTTCAGAAAATGGAAAAATAAGTTGAGGATAAGCTGATGCATTGGTTTATTCAGAACCAAGCATAGCACAATGGTTTTTATTATTACCTGAGATAATACCAAAGCTGATTTTTCTGGAAGATCCTGTAGTGTAATGATCCCGAGTTTGCTGGGTTTACACCCATTCACTCACCTTCCCAACTATAAAACATCTCTAATGACTCTTAGAGTTAATTTTCTGAAGTGTTTAGTGTTATATACTTGGGCATTTAGTGATGAGAAGCCCTAATATAAAAAAGGGGTAATAGGAACAGAACACAGGGCTTCGATTCAAATAATTTCAGAGAAACAATAAAAAGTATTGCCATTGCTTTACAACTAATCCTTCAGGAAATATATGCACTTGAAAAAATGTAAATTTCTGAGTTGAAAATTCAACCTTATTAAATATGATTATGTCAGACTGAGAGTATTGTTTTTTTTTTCTCCCAATGATAGCATGGTTAGCCCTGTGAAATGTGCAGAATAGATCAAAAAGTCTTTTCTATATCATGTAATGTTGCAAGTAGAATTTTGACTCCACTAATTATTCAGGACAGAAAAATAAGGAATTGTCAAAAATAAGCATAGGCAGAGTAATGCTTGCTTTTACCAAGCTTTTTAGGGATTAGGGACTGTCATTTTAGGTGTGTCTTTTTCTGAGTACATTGACTGTACTGAATAAATAATAAAATAATTACAAAGACCAAGCATCTAAAACATGAGGGTGAGCAGAAATAATGAGGAAAGAAAAGGAGGGATTGTTTTGTTACTCAGTCAGATTTGTTATGGAATTGTGATCTTTTAGCAGTTTCCTATATGCAAAGTGAAGGGTAAATCTTTGATTTAGGCCCCCAACGAGTTATTTTCCTAGCCCTGTGTATTCAGCTGAGTGAATGAGGAAAATCGATGTGTGAATGTTTGTGAAATTCCATTTGTACCTAATGAGAGAAAAGATTCATCGTGTCTGAGAAAGAGCAGAGGATGTAGACTCCAAAACATGATAGGGAAAAGGCAGAATTACGTTCTGCTCTGCTTCATACCCAGCCTTTATCACTGCACAATCTGAGTGCTTTCCAGTAGAGCATTTAAGCACTATGACTAACAACTGTCACATAAAGAACTGTTCTCCCTATCGCTTTTCCCATCACCACTCCCCTTGAAAAGTGGGAGAACTTGATGTGCAGGAGACAGTTTAATTTTGGTAGGTTTGGGGAGAGGGTGTTGTGTCTTTCTTTCTTTCTTTCTTTCTCTTTCTTTCTTTCTTTCTTTCTTTCTTTCTTTCTTTCTTTCTTTCTTTCTTTCTTTCTCTTTCTTTCTTTCTTTCTTTCTTTCTTTCTTTCTTTCTTTCTTTCTTTCTTTCTTTCTTTCTTTCTTTCTTTCTTTCTTTCTTCCTTCCTTCCTTCCTTCCTTCCTTCCTTCCTTCCTTCCTTCCTTCCTTCCTTCCTTCCTTCCTTCCTTTTGTCTTATGCACATCCAGCACTCTGTTTAAGTTGGAAACAGCTTATAAGGTCTGTAGTAGTCCTGCAGAAGTTTTTTTTAAACTCTCATATACTCAGTAGGTCCTAAAGTTAAAAGGTTTCTCTGTGAACTTTGAGGGAAAATGACCAATCTTGAGTCCTATCCAGGACTCGATGGAGCTGTGCTAACCACAGATTGAATCACAGAAGTGTTAAATCCTGAAAATCCTATTGGTAATATTGTGCATGGAATTTGGGGAGACTCTGAGGATGGGCCCAAGCTTTGATGTTCATACTCAGTCCTAAAGTCCCATATCAGTGAGGAAGAGTTTTGCTGCAGGAGGAACAGACTGAGGATTTCACAATTTGGCTTTGCTAATGATAACACTGATAAAACTCAAAGGTTTGTAGATGTTGATTCTGTTATACTGTGTTCTCTGCAGATGACAGTGCTGATGTTGATTTGAATTACATTTGCATTCATGAATTTCTTTCTCATTTTAATGCTCAGATAACTGGGAGCAGGACCAGTACATCTGGGTTTTAGATTTTCCCTGAAAAATGGTTGTTGAGATTTCTGTTATTAATTTTTAAAAGAGAACTAAATATATTCAGTCAGACTGTAAAAGATAAAATTATTAATTCCAGTGATTTTTTAGCCTTCTTTTATTTCAGAATTAACATCTTGAATTGGACATATTCCCCTCTAAGAGGTGTCACCTGTTTGAATTTCACTTGATTTCTCTCCGTTGCCTTTTGCAGATCTGTTAGAACTTTTCTACTGACCCCATTGTGGTTTGTGCACTGGTTTTAAAAATCAGTTAACTGTCTAAATTAAGAGTTCAGAGATTTAACAGGCAAAAGATTCACTGCAATGATTCTTTGACATTTCTGCTGTATTTTTTTTTAATTGTACCTCCAATTGTGATGCCTTCATATGAAGACCTGACCTCTCAGATATGTATAAAAGGAAATTTGAAAATATGACTCCAGTGTAGCCTTTTTAGTATCCTGTTGATACTTTCAGGAGAGCAATCAATGATTTTAGAATAGTCAGAGTTTTAGAATATTCCAAATACTGCAGGTATTTGGATCAGTTATAAAGAGGAGGACGCAGCTTCCCCTCTCCTCTTCCAGGACTATCAGGAAGGTTTGGGAATGAGTAAGGCAGAAAGAGTAGGTGATGGTATTGGCACAGAAAAAGAGGCATGTGCTGCATGCAGGCAGGACCCCAGGGTACATCCCATGGTTCTGGTCCTCCAACTCCTTCCAGGGTATGTGACTTAACTCAGTATTACTGATAGCAGGTTTAAAATGTATTACAGTGAAGAATGGAAAACTAATTGCCATAGTGCATGATGAAGACTCAGGACTGGTGGAGGGAAGAAGGCTGTGTACTGAGCTGGCAGATAGTAAGCTAGAGAAGCACGGAATTATTTCGCGCTGGGCATACTGGTTGGAGGGGGAAAGGTGGCTACACCAGCTGGCAGCTTTTTGTGATTTAGTCCCAGCTGGTTCTTCTAGTGAGGCTCCCAAAGAGACTAGAAAGCTGGCCTGCTCACTCGAAACTGTTGTGAGTTGGCTGATATGCTCAAAGTCAAAAGAGGCTGTTCAAAAAGCAAAATTTTGGAGGCTAACACAGAAATTTTTAATAACTTCCAGGCTAAATCTCACTGCTTTGGCAGCTCAGCTCATCAGTTCAGTGGAGTTCTTGAGATTGGTAATCTTCCTGCCCTGGAAAAGCTTAAATATATACTGATGTGCACTGAATAAAGCCCTACAAACATTATACCATGTATAGACTTAAAAGTGTCTATGAGTCTTTGTAGAAATGATGTTTTGAAATATAATGTCTTTAACGGAGATCCCAGAAGTTCAAATGAGATAACTTATTTATATGTTTATATTGACAGAAAATGGAAGAAAAAAATGCATTTTAAATAATATTTTTCCACTATTTCAGTTGTTGCACAGTACCTGTCCATGATAAGGGCATTGATCCTAGATGATCTTTAAGATCCCTTCCAACCCAAACCATCTTATGATTTTGTTATTATTTTTTATGTAGAATTCTTCTATCCACGGCTGTGTCCTATTCTTGAGATACCAATGTAGTAGAATCAGGGCTCATTCTCCTTTGAAAAAGTAGTAACCCTGTCTCATTGCCTGTATGGTTACCACTCAACTAGCACCTTTCCAGCTTGTCTCCTGTCACTTCCACTTCACTTTTAGTCCCTCTTAGCTCTGTCCAAGCTGCTGCAAATAAAATCATCATCATTTCTATCTGGTAGTGGCTATCCCCTTTCTTCTCCCTCCTTTTTTCACCTTTATAATCATCTGCAGGACCCAGTTGCTTTGCACTGATTTGAAGCACATTGTTCATGAGCCCACATAACCCTCCCTGGCAGCATCTCACTTCAGCTCATGTTATTTCATGTGTGCTGTCTCTTCCATCTTGTTCCACTCTCATCTCAGAGCAAACTTCAAGCACTGCATCTCCCTCTCCTCTTTCATTTGCTTGCTTTCAGGCTTGTTGCTCCTCAGGAGCAATCACCCTCCCTCTTAGCAATCCTCCCACAGACACTGTTGATGTGGTAATAATTCACTAGTGCAAAAGGTGACTATATTTTTTTATAATATATGTTATATCTATTATATATTGTATTATTAATAACAAGAAACAAAAATCAAAATGTGCAATTATGTACTTAAATATTATATATGTACAAATAGAAGATTAAAAAATACTAAGGATGACAGCATAATTAAATCAAACCTGTAATCTCTCATTTCTCTTACCCTTTCCTCTCCCATTTCTGCAAGAATCACTCAGCCCTGCTCCTTCATGGCAAGGCAGAACTCTGTATAAGAGTAATACCAGTATGCATGGGGGAGATGCTTCAGGAGGACAATCAAAAACACAGTGTCAAGCCTTAAGCTCTAGAATTTGGAAACTGATCTGTAAGGACACTCCTTTTTACATCCTAGGAAAATTCTGAGAGTGCCTTCTCACTTAAAGCACCCAGATTCCTGTTGAATAAGAGTCATTGCTTGTCCATCTGTTTGCTTTTTTTTAATTAGTAAGACTGACAAGAAGCTGCCTGCCACATTTTTTGTTGAATTCATTCTATTTATCATGGGTTGGCTGCAAAGCAACTCCCTGCTTCAGTCAGATGGAGAGACCTGGCAGATGGGACATCTTTCAAGTCATTTTTACGTGTGTCTGTGAGTATATGTGGTCAGAATAACCTTCACTGTGTCACTTTTATTTAAACACTTTTTTTTCCCACCTTTGACTGTAATATATTGAAAATAATACAACTTAAAATATTCCACAAATACAAACTCATTTTCATAGCCTTGATGCCTTTTAAATATGTCATCAAAGTTTATTTTGCTAGCAATAAAACCATAAAATGTGATAATTTATGGAAGCAGCAGTGTCAGTGTATGAAATTAAGGAATATGTGGTGAATGGTATCAACAAGAGAACCAAGTTGTAGCAAACATCCCAATTTTTATTATTTGGAACCCTGTCAGGCTCTGCCCTAAGGCTCTGACACAGCAGCTGTAGCTACTTAGTAATGCTGAGAATGGCCAGTCTGCCCAGAGGCTTTCGTTTTAGATTTCCCTTTATTGGTAGATTTTCTTTTTCCTTTATGCAAGACATTTGTTGCAATGAAGTTTTCCACTTGACTCTACCTAATTTTATGTCCTTGGTGAGGAACACAGGGTGGTTTTCAATTGTGATCTTTCCCCATCCTCCTTTAGTGTCAGCCTAGACTTCTTTAAATTGCACACAGTCCTTCCAGGCTGCTAACAGAAGCAGAAGGATCCTTTGGATAGCTAAGAAATACATGAATATGATGTTGTAGGCATGTACATATTTACTCACAGTGCCTCAGCACATCTGTACATATGTGTTCTATTAAAAGGAATAAGCACAGTAATGACTTGTAAAATACATAGTAAGGATCGAAGCAGAACACCTTTTCCATTCAGAGCCAGCTGTGAAAGAATGCAAACCCAAATCAGTTATTTTGGCTGAGCAGGAAGCTGATAGGTCTTTTTTTTTTTTTTTTTTCCCAATTGCAGATTTAGGTAAAAGTCACAGAGATAAAGATTGTATTACCTTGAGTTGCTGAGAAGAATCTCGTTGCAGCTGACCTGGAAATCCCAGGGTGATTTGTCCACTGGAAAGTCAAAATCTTTTGTGCTCTTTTCACCTTGTAAAATAACACAGTATTTCACTTATGTGTGGTGGCTTATGGATGAAAGAAAAAAAAAAGCATTACCATATCTCTTCATTCTTAAAAGTGTTTCCAACAGATCTATCCAAAGTCTGTTTGCAGTATTTGAAACTCCTGTAGCAGGTTCTACATACATAATGTCAGTCCTTTTTTTGCTATGCTGTTCTTAAAAGATACTCATCACAGTCAAATTTGGTCTAAACAAATAAAAACAAGGAAACAAAAATCTAATCAAATGAATTACTGAGGATAAGCTAAAGTAGATAAGGACTTTTTGCATAGTATACCTATTGTGCCATATCAAAATAATTTATTCATACTTAAAAAGTTGTGTAAGTTTTTGTCTGAGCATTTTTCTTCTATCCAGCAAGAAAAAAGGATCATACCTTACTACTTGTGAAACTTGGTTTTGTCACAATGGATAAATGGAGTAAAGATTACTTTAAGATTACTAATAGATACAGGTAAAATAAAGAAGTAAAAAATTAAATTATATGTGTACACATATATATTTATACACTTGTGCATACACATACATATACATACATAAGATAAATTATTATTTGCTTTTTGCCTTCCAAACAAATAGTGGAGGAAAAAAAGAGTTGTACTTGAAATATTTCTGATAATATTTAAAACTCCATAACTGCTAACATCCAAAATTGTTGAGAGTAGTTATGATGTTCGAGGAAAATTTTAGCTACATTTACATTGAGTCAAGGACTTTGCAGATTCTCACATCATCCCCACATCCCCACATCTGTGGGGAGTCTGCAGCGGGGCATAAGCAGCTGGGAGGAGACTTGGCTGGGGCAGCTGACTCCAGCTAGCTGAAGAGATGTGGTGATGGTTTTCCCAGGGAAGTGATGGAGTCATCATCCCCAGAGGGACTTAAAAGACCTTTAGATGTGGCACTTGGGGACGTGGGTTAGTGGTGGGCTTGGCAGTGCTGGGTTAACCATTGGACTCAGTGATCTGACAAGTTCTTTTCAACCTAACAATTATATGATTCTAAACCTGGATTTGTTTGGGGTACCTCAGCCTGTAAGTATAATGGTATTATAAAACTGACATGACCTTTTTGCTTTCAAAAGTTCATTCTGTAAATGTAGCTTGAGATGCACTTTCTTCAGGACTACAAAAACAAGCTGAATGTAGAAGATACTTGTCATATTTCTAATCACCGCCTTTTACAGATTAAATATGAAAATTGTATTATTTGAAAATGTGTTATCTGCTACAGTTAAACAATACATTTTTAAGATGTACTAATCTTTGTCAACGCTTAATGGATGATGATTAAAAAAAGTCATCATCAACACATCAGGCAGTTTTCTGGATGGATGTGTTTTTCTAGTGTGGGCTGAATCATTAAGTATAAACCATTCTGTATCCAAGGAGAAGAAAAGGGATGGGAATTATAATTTTTACAGATGCAAAGCAGTTGTGAATGAGAATCCACATGATCATCTGCCTTCACTTTCCTGCGAGGCAGCGTGGAGACATGGGGCAGTAATCTACCATGTGGGGAGTGGGAGGGCTGAGCATCTCTTCCCTAAGCCTGTGGGATATGGAAGAACTCCAGCCAAGGCACCAGGACAGGCAGCTACTGCTGCACACAGACAGCAAAGGTGAGGTCAGAATGAGGCACAAGCCCCTTGGCTTTTGCCCAGTGCACAAGTCTCTCACACATTGCAGGAGAATCACAGACAGATCAGGAACGGCTGTCTTCTTGGATTATTACCTGCTTGTGTCTGGAGGTCTGGGGCCAAGAACTTGGAGAAAACCCAATTTAGTGCTGGGGAATGGATGGGCTGCCAGAGCTTCAGCAGCAGGAAGGACACACTCAGACCTCCCAACTATATCCTTCAGTGACATGGCTGTCCACAAGAGACCTCACACTGGCAGATCTCTCCTTCAATTTTGTGTTATCCAGTAGCACAGCACTTACTCAGTAACTTCAGTGTCTAATTAACAACCTTTGCCTGTGTGTTTTGCTTTTCAAATGAATGTGCTGTAGCTCAAACTTGGGTTTAACTGATGAAGGGCTACTATGAAATCTAGACGCATTCTTTGAGGACATAATCATGCTACTGTTTCAGTATGAATTTGGAAGTTTCTGATTCCAAACATGGGCTGGTACAATTTGTTTGGTTTTATTTGTTCTGAATAAGTTCTTTACAACTGCCTGAAAGGAGGTTCAAGCAAGATGGGTATCTTCCAATAAACAAATAATATGACAAGAGGAAAAGTCCTTCATTTGTGCCAGGAAACATTTAGCTTGGATATTAGGAAAAACTTCCTCACCAAAAGGTTTCTCAAGCACTGGACGAAGTCTGCCCAGGGAAATTGTTCAATTTAACAATTGGAAATTGTTAATGACCACCAGCCCTGGTGGTCATTTAAATAATATGTATGTGTGGCACCTGGGGACGTGTCTTAGAGGGGGCTTGGCACTTGGCAGGGATGGGTTAATGGGTGGACTTGGTCATCTTAAAGGTCTTTTCCAACTTAACAGTTTCTAGGATTCTGTGAGATTAAAGATCAACTTACAGTCAGAAAGCTCTTCCTTCTCTCAATGCATATAACCTATGACCATGTCAGCTCTGCATCATCTACCAGTATACTAAACAGATTGGGAATCTCTGATTCCCCTTTAGAGGCATATTTCTCTATCCTAGATTATCCTTTTAATATAATTCCCAAAATCTTGTTTTAATTAATGTCTTTGTTGGAACTATGATTACTGGGAACAGTCCAGGGGAAAAAAACCTCATAAGTCACATCAACTTGATGACTAAGCATACAAAGATTTTATTTACATTCTTTCTTATAGCAACTCATAGTTTGTACTATTTTTTTCCAGTTGGTTATCCACAGAGAAACTTTAGATCTTGCTGGCCATAGCCTTTCCCTGCCTTTTAAGTATGGTCTGTTCAGTAAAGCAGTATCTCTGGTTTCCATGTGCCAGGATTTTGTGTTAGTCTGAATTAAAATGCACTTTTTATTAAATTAATAGCACTTAACAAAATACTGAAAGGGTCAGGATACCTGAGATGCTCCCTTTCTCCTAGTCTGCTGAATTTTATCCCTATTGAAACTGAGTAGGAGATGAGATTTAAAGGTTTTTAGTAACTACTTAAATTTATTTAATTATGTTCAAATGAATGCTAAACTTCATTTCCTCTCCCAAAGATGATGTAATCAGGCTGTTGAGTCTACAACTTGGTTTGATGGTAGATAGCCTTGAGTATTGTTAATGCCAATAGTTTAATATCACTCTGAGCCGCAACCAACCTTATAAAAAAAAAAAAAGATTGCTGCCTATAATGTCAGAAAAACAAACTGAGCTGGCCTCCTTACTGATAATTTGAAAGGGGGCGGGGGGGGGGGGGGAACAACACAAGAAGACTTGCAACTTGCCATAAATTTCTCATTTGTACTGTCTGAATGTTGCATTTATTTTCCCTTATACAAAAGTATAAATGTGATCTGTTAAAACTTCACTCAAACTTCCTTTGAAACATATTTATCTTTTGAGGAAGGCTTTTCTTCACAACAAAAATTATTGGAATAAAATCCCAATATTACCAGGTGGAACGTGCCCAGGCTCGTCTGACCCTTGCTGCTGGGCCAAAGGTGGCAGCTGTGGTGTTTCACCTCAGAGACACCTTTGGCTGGCTGGATGCTGCAGCTGGGCACTCGGAACAAGTCCAGGCATGGTAGAAACTCAGTTTACCTCTGATGGAAAGGCTCCAGGCTAGGTGAAGAGGAAAAGGAGATGGATTCTGCAGAGGGTTTAATCCAGAGTTTATTCCAGAGTCACACATGTCTGAATCTTGTAACAGCTCCACAGAATCCTGACTGCATGGTCGCCGTGTCTTTTCAGCTCGGGGACAGGGGGAGGGAAGGGACAGGTGAGCCACCAGCCAGGTGGGAGGGGGGGAAGGCTCAGGGGACAATGACACTTGGACGAGCCAATGACCCCAGAGCTGAGGGGCATCTTTTGAACTTTTGCCAATCACACGACGCCCCTGATGGAATGATAAGATTGACTGACAGCACTTAGCAAGGAGGCAAGGGGGAGGGGAAGGGAGAAGGTGTTGGCACACCTGGGAAACTACTGGGATAGCTGAAACAGGAAATTGCATCACACTGCAACAAAAAATTTTATCCAGAGGAAACATAGTTAGTTACATTCAACAAATTTACAAGGTCGTATGGTTAACATAGATTTTACTACCAGAGGTCTTGCTGAGGACCATACATTTTCTCCCTGATTATGTGATTTCCTCTTTGTTCAGCATGCTCCAGTCCATTCTTCCTTCTGGTCTCTCTGTAGCTCATTTCTCATGCTGTTGTGCTGCTGTGGGAGCTCCCATTTTAGGTGATATAAAACTTGTCACAAGCCATGTACTCAGTACTTTCCTCCTCGATGGAGTGGCTGTTCACACTGGCACCTGAGTCTAGAGGGATATCAGGGTTTTTTCTCTTCAGAGCATCCCAGTTTCTGCATAGCTAGAGTTTTCAGAAGAAAATCCCATCTTTTCTCACTCTGCAGCCAGTCCTTGCCTTCAGGCAAAGAGGAATGTATATAGGATGATGCACCAGTTTCCAGAAGACCAAGACAGATGCTATGGCTGGTCATCATTTTCAGTCTTCTCCTGCCTGTTATGTGGCAGAAGGTTTCACCAGCACATGCAGGACTTTTTGCTGGGAGTGCTTGGAGAGTGTAGATCCTGTGGTAGATCCAGTAGGACACGTAGGTAGTGTAGAGTAGGGTTAAAGACTTTCCAATTTTAGAGAATCACACCTGGAGAAGATCACACCAGGTTTAAAGCAAAGAGGATAGTGTGTCCCTGGTGTAAACATGGCAATAAGTCTGTATATTTTGGCTAACACAAAACAGAGAGAGGTCTACAGCAGCTCTGCTAACTTGGCATGGGGTCTGTTACATTTTCTGACTCTAATTGCTGAATCATCACTCCTTGCTTGGGGACTGCTTCCATGCAAACCAAACAGATGGACTGCTTTGGGATCCATCTGGAGACAGCTATCTCTTTTTTTCCTATAGAACATTGTCTGAAGAATCTTGCAATTTGTTTTTCAGTTCTCACTTACTACTTTTTCATGCCTGACCATTTTTGTCCTCCTTATGCATTCAGCCTCACATCTGGAAAGAGCTGCCTGACACACACAATATCCAGCACCTCCACAAAAATAAAACGGAAGGCCAACTGCTGAAAGGGGGAGGATGCATACAAAATGAGCTCAGCATATTTTATATTGTAATTAAAGCTATTAAAGTACTTCTGAATCCAACACCAACATTTCATATCATTTGTAGCAGCTTTTGAGTCAGAAAAAAATTTGAGGCTTTACTTACAGACAGCCAGGAAACAGCATCTTCTCAAGGCCATAAATACCTTATTGCCATCAACATGGTTTCCCTGCTCTCAGTGTTTTCCTGAACTATATAAGCAAGGATCAATGCTGAGAAAAGTTGCATATCTTTAGTAGTCATTGACTCCCATTGAACCAAGAGCCCTTGGGTCATTGCAGGATCTGGTTATTCACTGATCATTAAACTGATAACAACTGCCTCTTCTTAAAATTGGTGATATTTCTAGTGCTGGCCCTCCAGTCAAAAAAAACCAAAACTAACAACAACAACAAAACAAACAGCAAAAAAAACCCCAAAACTCAAACGAGGGAAAAAAAAAGCTAATTATTCTCAATGGAAAGAAATACTGAACTAGATTTTCCTCCTGTGACTCCTCATTATTCATAATTTAAATATTTGGATAGGAGTACATAAACAATGAATAATAGGAAGGCAAAAGATGAGAACTGTTTCACTGAACAGGTCAGAAGATTAGATACTGTGCATCTTACTGTTCAATAGATATTAAATTCAACTCCATGCATGAAATACAGACTTTCCATTAATGAACAATAAGACACAAGCCTCTAAAACATGACTTGAGTTATACATATATATACATATATATGGGATCTTATCAAAAAGTCATCCCTCTTTTTTTTGCTGAGTCCAGTAGCAGGGTGTAGTCTCTGGCAGGTCCTAGTTATATGGTTTTGCTCTGAAGATTTGATGGGGAAAGAATTGGGGAACAGAACTCTGTTTTGAAAACCTCTTGTCCTGGACAGATTCAGGTTAGAGGGCTTTGATGGACAATAAAGATAAAAAACCTTACAGAATCAACTGAAAATTTCTCAAGGCCTTGTCCAGGTTCATCTCCCAGGACTAGGAAATCTCAATTTCCAGTTTCCTCAACTCCTAATACATCTTTCATAAGAAAAGTTAGTTAAAAGTATAAAAACCATATTCTGTTCTATTGGATTGTTCCACCCCTTTTTCTCTTCATCATTTGCCTGTTATAAATTCTGATATTTTAGAAATGTTCACTTATATTTTTTTCCATTCTAATTCTATGTTATTTATACTCTGTGCAGTGGCTAAATAGTCCTTTTCATCTTCTTTTTTCACACATTTTGAACATTTGCTATTGATTAGCACATCTTTTTCCTTCATCAAGCAAAACTGAAAACCTCCCATAAAATTCACCAAGACCAAGCTTAGTACCTTAGTCATCACTTTCCCAAGTTATTCAGAGGCTGTTTCCTCACAGATCAGTCCTCCTACTTCTTTAATTGTTGGAGCCAATGCCTCTGAAGTGCCTCCACCTCTGCATGATTTATGAGGTGTTTCCACCAAGAACCTTTGCAGAGGTTGTGTCACCAGTTCTGGGCACAAAGAAGAGGTTGTAACCACCTTGTGCAGAAACATGGTGGTGATTCTTCTCATGCACTCTGGAATAAAGTCTTGATAGGGTTTTGGGAGGAGTTGGGTTTTGTTTGATTTTTTTCCCCCTTTATGTATCAATTGTAAATTTATGTTTAATTTAGACACAAGCACATTTTCAGCAGCTGTAACCTGCCATCTAAGGTGATGATACTTCATTTCAGTGTTAGTTGTTTCACTTCAAACTGTCACTTGTGCTGTGGGATTAGAACTCCAGGTTGCCCTCAGCTCTCTGGTCATCATTTTGAGAACCTGGCTGAAACACTTCACAGGGTGAAGATCACCACTTTCTGCCCCATGGTGATGCTTTTATCTGCTTGTTTGGTTTTTCATAAATGCTTGACCCACTATTTGACCTAGATGACTAGTACAGATCATGTCGGAAATAAATACTTCATAAATTTTAAGGCCAGAAGGGAACACTATGCTCATCTAACCTGGCATCCTACAAGCAAAAGGCCATGGAGTTTGACAGGTAGCTTCCATCTTCCAGTTTAGCTGGAATATGTCTTTTAGAAAGTCCTGTATCAGAGATTTTCAGTCATAGGAATTCTGCCTTATCTCCAGTTAAGTTATCCCAATGACTAATTGCCCTAACTGTCCCCCCAAAAAAATAAAAATTAAAAAATTATGCAGCATATCCAGAGTTAATTAATTCAGCTTTGGAGTCCGGTCATTAGATCTTCTTGTTACTTGATCTATTAGATTGCTATAATAAATCTCTTACCCATGTAAGCAACTGCACTTGCAAAAAAAATTACAAACTCAGAAGCTTAGATATATCATCTGCAGATGTTTGTTAAGGAAGAAAAAGAAGATTTAAACTGAGGGCAAAAAAATAACTATTAACTTGCTGATCTGTTTGTGGGAAATGCATTTTCCCTATAAGACTATTAAAAAAATTGGATAAATTGCTTATCATAAATAATTGGAGAAGGCTGACTAATAGACCAAATTGCCTTTGGCCTTTCTGTCTTCCTACTCCTTTTGTAAGATACTGCTTCAGAACTTTGGGGGGCTATTTATGGTGCTTTGTTGTTTTGTTTATTTTATTTTCCCTCAGATATAATTTGATTCAATGATGACTGTCCAGTGAAAGTGTTTTTGTTCTGAAAAGAAACTGTGAAAGAGAAAAAGAAAACAAATGTTAATTTCTGTTCACATAAACTAATGGCATCCATGATAAGTAAATTGGAATAGAAAGTAATTCATAAGTACAGCAGGGGTCTGGTTTTCTGTCACTGTGGAATGTAATTAAAACGGAGCTTCCATAGATATCAATCTGGAGTAATCAGAACGTTCCATCTGTTACTGCACCCATCTTGACTGGTTCCTGAGCTGTGGTATCTAGCTTCTTCCAAGACAACTGTTTCCTGACTAAAGCAAGCTGCCCAAGCAGTGGCCATTTCAGTTCAAATGCAGGTTGCACAAAAATTATCCTTTACCTTGAGATGGATTGTCAGGGTCTTTCCTGCACTAAATAGGTTGAGTTTGTGCTGAGTATGTTTTCTCACAGTATATGGTTTCATAGTTTGTTCTAACTCTGCAAAGCCCCTCATGTTTTGGCACAGAGCAGAATTTTCAGCCTCCAAACCCCATGCCAGCATCCTGTGCACAGTCTGCCAAAAATGATTGCTTGAAGATCAGCAAAGTGATGCAGACGCTGATCCAACTTTGTGATTCCTTTGTGCAGGAGGGAGGATTGCTTTGGGTTCTCATCTGTAGTACCTCAAACACATGCCTTACAGCCCTGGGTGGAAATATAAAAATGTGCTCCACTAATCAGAATGCCTGATTAGTTATGAGCCTCCATCCATTTGTGCACTAGGCAAAGAGGGCAAGAGTGAGCAGCGTGTCCTTAAGACACCAGCATAGCATTTAAAACAGCAGGATACAAACCCAAGGGACAGGCTGAGGATTACTGGAGAGGCTGGTGGCACAGAAGCCATCAAGATCATTTAGAGAACATAAAGACTTAGCTCTGGTGCTATAATAAGATTAGGTGCCTGTTTTTTAGAAATACCTGCAGTGAATCATTAACAATCCTTAGATAAAGCAGTGTTAATTTGATCCCATCATGTTTGCTGCCTTTCACCAGACCATGCAATTAGCATGGGATGAAGCACAAGGAAAGAATCTTTTATGAAAGCCTTATGAAAATTCTTAATGGGTGGGATTTAAACCAAATGGATTATAAGCCTTTATTAGCAGCTCACCTGTAAATCCTGATAACTTTCCTTTCTGTGAGTTTCCAGTGTAATATTTGCACACCCTGATTATAAATTTTGAGGAAATAGCTTATAACCGTGGTTAAAATGCAGCATTAAAGCAGTTAAACAGTCTCCTTATTAGCATTAGAACTAGAGACAAAACATATTATACTTGGCTAATAAATTTATTTTTTATGTAATGGAAATGCCATCAAAGCATAGTTAATCTGAATTGAATTAGATTATAATTGGAGCTCTTGTGCACAAGGAATGAAAATGATTCTTTATTGTTGCAAACTGACAATGCAGCATTTGTTACTCCCTCCTCACTGGCCTTCTAAGTGGCAGCTGTAATATAAGTGTGCTCATCTCGTGAGTTGTGCATACAATATTACTGTGTCTCTGAGAATGGAGCTTAGCAGTAAGACAGAGGAAAATGGATTGCTCTGGATGCAATTCATTGCACCTTAACCCCACTCATTTAGAGGTAAATGTATTTGAGAAACAGACCTGTGCATAAGCATACTTGCTTTTTGTCCTCACTTCTGGCTGCATGTTCTAGTGTGAGTGATGTGAACCTGAGTTCTCAGGACTCAGAGGAAGAGTTAAAATCCTCTTTTACAATGTTAAAGAAAAACAAAAAGTTATGGCAGCCACATGAAGACCTGTGTAACCCTATCACAGCCTTTTTGTACCTTAAGTGTATAAGAAAGATAAGAACAAAGGTTTTAGCAGGGACTATTGCAATAGGACATGGTCTAAAGGCTTTTCTCTACAAGAGGGTAAATTTAGATTAGATCTAAAGAAGACAATTTTTACAAA
Source organism: Agelaius tricolor (assembly GCF_023055355.1). Lineage (NCBI taxonomy): Eukaryota > Metazoa > Chordata > Aves > Passeriformes > Icteridae > Agelaius > Agelaius tricolor. Next base: position 17,748,720 of record NW_027269269.1, read on the forward strand.
GAAGGTGGTAGTGCTCCGGCACAGGTTACCCAGACAGATGGTAGATGTCCCATTCCAGGAAAACATTCAAGGTCAGGCTGGAGGAGCAGCCTGATCTAGTTGAAGATTTCCCTACTCATTGCAGAGGGCTTTGACTAGATTTCCTTTAAAGGTCCAATGGTTTTCAGGCTGAGTGTCAAATATTGTATCCCAGGCTTTAACCATATACATCCACTTACTGACTGGTCACCCAAATAGCTGGAGTAATTGCCCCAAGAATTTATATGTGAAATTTACCTCTCTAGTGAACATGGCAGGATAAAAGGATGCTCATGTCAGGACTTCTGTGTCTTTCCATCACCTGCAGGGCATCAGGAAATATTTACACACAATTGTAATGTGCAGAGATCTGCTCTTACACTGCTGCACCGATAGATTCGCTGGAGAGAGGAGATGCAGTGAGGGCAGGGGTGGGCAGTGCTTTGCTAAGAGGGAATTTTTTGCATGCATGTATAATGAGGACAGGTATGTGTGTATTCCATCAGCCACATGGCCCAAGGTCCTGTGTGCACTCTGGTCTCTGCTTTAGGAGGAGAACAGGTGGCAGCAGCAAGAGGAAACCCAAAGCAAATAGCAAAAAGGGTAGATGTCCCCATTCAGAAACAAGCACACCTACCACAATGTCATTTAAGCACATCTTCAAGGAAACAGTGTGAGGATTGCTATGCACTTACCCTGTCACTAATATAACTCTTCCTCTAGTGTGGATCTGGGGTCTGGGAAAAGAGGAGAGCTGCAAGAGTGATTCTCTTTTTACCTTCTTTTCTTTTACTCTTGTTTCCCTATGCTAAACCAAAACAAATGAGCAAAATGCACTTCACCCACTCATAAAACCAATCAGTGCTGTAAACAAAGAGAAAGCAGGATATTAATAAAGTACAATTCAGCTGAGAGCAAAGGGAGCATCCTCTGTAAGTCTGTCTGATTTGTGTCATCTATCCCAAATTTACAATGTGGTAATTTCTTGTTGCTTATAAACCATTAAAATTTGCAGCACAGTGAGCAGCTAATGAAATTTTGCCTGCAAGTGGTATAATATCTTGGATCCGCAGGGAGACCAGCATACTCATGTCTTATCATTGCCTTCTGTGGTAGGTAAAAGTGCCCAGTGCTACTGGGCTTAGGCCCAGTGTGAGTTAGTTGAAGTTCATTACTGACAACCTGGGGCTCAGTTCCACTTATCTGCAAGTTCTCATTTAGCTTGAATCATCACAGTATCAGAGCATCTTCCAGAAAAACATGTTAAGCAATCAGATTAGTACATCTGGTTTTATCTCTCTTTTCTCTTTGTCTCCCTAACAGCAGCACAGGGCAAAGAGGCATTTTACAAAGAAGGATGACATTGCTACCCAAAAAAATTTGCATCCCAAGCCAGCCTGGACAAATGTTATTAATGTTTCAAAGTCAAACACTGAAAAATATAGCAAATCCAAAATGAAGGTTTCCTGTGAAGTGTTTACTGTCTTTTATTTAGTATTCATTAAATAAAATTAAAGCAGGTTTTGTTGGTAGGGATTTTTTTTTTGACTCCTTAGTTGTCTTTATCTATATTGTTTTAATTTTTATATGTGTATAAAATTATAAAAAGTACTATCCATGTGTATATAATTTTCACCTTTTTGTGGCTAATAGACTACAAGCAAAGAATTTGATTTACCTATGTTCCTTTTAGAGGTGTTCAGCAATTTTTCCTTTCGTCCTTGAGGAAAGTTAATTAACTGATATTTATATCTTTCGTTGAGGTAAGGGAGAGGCATTAGCTCCTATTTTCCCTTGCAGGGCTCATGTTTCAAAGCATAATACCATATAATAGGGTTCATCCTTTCTACTTTTGTCAGTCCCTGTTTGCTCTTGCCATCACCAATCCCAGCCCTCTTTCAGTTTTCTGCTTTATTTTGTTCTAGTTTGGCTTTTTCCCATTTTGCATTTTGGCCTTACAGCTTTGATGGTGTCACGTGGTCAAGATAAGTAAGTTCCTGCTAACTTAGTTCCTGACTCCAGCCTGGAGTAAATGGGGATAATTATTACAACAGAAAGTCTGGCTTTACCCTGAAGCCCTGTTTTGGAAACACTTAGTCAATTTATCCCATGTCATGTTGAAAACCTACAAAGGAATAAAAACTGGGAAATGACAGAAAAAGTGATATTAAAATAAGGGTCAAATCCTCCTTTTCCCACTAAGAACAAAAGAAGGTACATGGACTTTAACTGAAGCAGAATGGATCTGTGGAAAACTGTACCATGCAAATCCTATCTCCAGCTTGCTCACATATCCACAAGCTGTACAGCTGCCCAGAGCAAGAGGATGTCCCAAAATCTCATGAAAACAAGTGCTCCACATGTCACCCTCCCATTCCCAGCCGTTGTCCCGTGGCTGCACCTCTGGCTATAGGGCTTCAAACTACTCAGCTGGAAAGTCTGTGCTGACAGACATAACTTAAATGTTCTCCAAAACCTTTAAAGAGCAATTAGATCTCTAAAATATATTTCAAATCCTTCCTGTTGAAAAGATTTGGAGTAAAAGAGTCATAAGAAAGCCTGGGTGGTCACCCTGAAGCATGTAAGAAAGGTGCCCTGGTAAGGAGAAGAGCAGATCATCATGTTGTACGTCTCTTTTGCTCCTCAGAGATAAATCAAATCTAACAGAGAAGAAACCCAGCCACTTTAACCTTAGTTTGGTCCAGCCACTGAAAAGCTAGGCATTGTTTCTGGGAATGGCTGAGCCCTTGTTTGGTCCTGGCTACAGTCATAAACAGAGCTTGTGCCTGGAAGAATCTTTGGCAGGAAGCTTCAACTTAGCGATGATTCTGTCCCTGGAACTTCCTGCAGCTCAGAGTTTACCATCCAATGCATACTTCTGACAAAATACATTTTGTGTATTTTGTGGGATATGGGTCAGACAGAACTGCTCATGTGGTAGCAGCCCTGCACCTGAAGCCCTGTGGGGTTGCACCAAAAAGGATGTTAGGATGGACTAGTCCAGAGAGCGTTAGCAAAACAAGTCTCATACATCCCTTTGATAAGTGGGAAGGTCTGAGAAACCTCAAACCTCTCTGTGGCCTTCATTTCTCAGTGTCTCCATTTAACCGCCCACACGTGCTACGCCTGTCTGTCTTGTCTAATTTAGAGTGTAAATTCTTCAGGGCAGGGACTGTCTCTCACTGTTTGTTTGCATGGTGAGGTCCTGATCCTGATTGGCAGCTCCAAGTACACTACAAATCTATTTTAATATAACCCTAAATTGAAAATTCTGTATCCCGGAGCCTTAGGGAATGTGGGACTGCATTCGGGGAAAGCAGAAGCTCTGAAAAAATACTGAAAGGTCATTGCAGACAATGTACTGAATATAAACTGTGAATGTGGAACTGATGGCTAAGACACAAGGCTAATTTTGCTCTTGGTCAAATTTAAACAGGACAATGGAGGCATCATTAACCATGGATTATTTTACTGAGGGAAGCTGGGGCTGGCATGAGTCTCCATTTCTCATGTTCATCCTTTCAAAAAGTTGTGAGAAAATACAAAGGATATCAGAAAGAGACAAAAATTTTTTAAAGGCTGGAAACCTCACCAAACTCCAGTTTCTTAAATGAGGCATCCAAGTGAGAGTCATATTTGCCCTAGAATAGTTAAATAGATACTGAGAGAGACACCTTCAGGGCATATTTACAGTTGAAACTAGCTAAATTGTCTGGAGGAGCCTCCACTGATTAAGTAGGGATGCTCAGGCAAGTAGGTACAGGTAGTTGCCCGAGTTTGTCAATCTTCCCACCCCAAGAAAGAATAATTTTGACACTGAGTGTATTTAGCTTGTGGAAAGAGGGATAGGAGGAGACTTGCTGACACTGTAAGCACCTACACAGGAAGACAGTTTTCAGTAGGATGGGGCTCTTTCATCCCTCAGACAAAGGTATAACAAGATCCACTCACTGGAAGTTAAAGCCAGACAGATTCAACCTAAAGATAAGGTGCAAATTTTAGCAGGAAGAGTAATGAACCTTGGGAACAATTTACAAGGGAGGTGTTATATTTTCCATGACTTGGAGGCTCTAAATCAAGATGTGGTGTCTCTCTAAAAGATATGCTCTAATTTAGCCATTAGTCATGAAGTTACAGAAATTGCTAGGTGATATGTAGGTTACACTAGATGGTCATAAAAGCACTGTCTAGTGATAAAATGCACTAATCTAAATAATCAAACTAAATATTCCATCATAACAAATTGATTTTACATATGCTGTACCAGCTCAATGTTACTCAGTTAAAATTCCCTGCACTTTTATTGTCTGATGCAAGTGGACAAGGTACTTGGCTTCCTCTGCACCTCAACAACAGGTTATATATTCATGCCTCCTACAGACTGTTTATAGCCCAATCCATCATCTCCTGAACTCATCATTTCTCAGTGTGAAAGCTGCAATATTGTCCATTCATATATAAATATACATACATACATTCATACATACCTCCATGCATACATCAGCGGTGCCTTATGGAGTTTTTTAAGAAGCACATTTAGGCTCCTGAGAATGTTTTTTTCAGAACTGAAGTCCCTGGAGAAACTGCCTGTTTCACAGAGGTGCTGTAATTCTTCTGGACTGCACTCTCCACTCTTGAGGGAGCCTATGAAGGCAAATAGCTTAAAGAGGAAAAGATTAAAGGTGAGGAACATGGTTTCCTGAGCTTTTTTTAGTTGACATGGCTAAAAGAATCCTAGGAATTACTTGCCTTATTTTCCCCTTCTACTACTTTAAGATCTGTAGATCATTTTCATTGTACAGTGTCATGGTTTAGCCCCAACTTGCAACTCAGCCTCACTCAACTCCTCACTCACATCCCAGCAGGAATGGGGCAGAGAATCAGAAGGGCAAAAGTGAGAAAATCCATAAATTGAGGCAAAGACAGCTTCATAGAGAAAGCAAAAGCTGTGAACACAATCAAAATCAGTGAAGGAATTAATTCCCCTCTTCCCACAGGCAGAATGCTCTTCAGCCATCTCCAGAACAGTGAGGCTCCATCATATTATAACAGTGACTTGGAAAGACAAATGCCATCATTCCAGATGTCCTCTCTTTCTTCTTTCCCCAGCTCCATATGCTGAGCATGATGCCATGTGGTCTGGGATATCCCTTGGGTCACCTGGGGTCAGCTGTCCCAACTGCATCTGCTCCCAACTCCTCGTGCACCCCCCAGTGCCCTTGCTGGTGGACTGGGATTGAGGAGCAGAAAAGGCCTTGCCTCTGTGTGAGCACTGCTCAGCAATAACAAACCCATCCCTGTGTCATCAGAGCTGTTTCCAGCACAAATCCAAAACACTGTCTCAGTCTCCCATACTTTGAAGAAAACTCCATCCCAGTCAAAACCAGTACACCCAGGCGGTTGCAGAGAAACCTGAAATGTCCACTGTAGTTAAGAGAAGTTGGTGTTTACTCTGGAAGGAACCTTTTCTAGGAGGATTCTGTGGTGTGGTGCTCAGCACTGAGGCTGTCAAAGTACATTTGTCTGTGATATGAGGGACTAAACTTCATTTTGCTATGCATGCAGGACAGCTGTCAATCATACATGCCTGAAAGGTGTGCAAGGTGTTCAGATAGGAAGAAGCCAGTGCCAGCTACGAAATGAGAACAGGATTTCAAGTGCCAGGATACTCTGAATATTCATTACTGCGGTTTTGGATTTGGTTTTGTTTTTTAAGAAAATGATGAATTTGAGGAAAATTGAGCAAATAATTGCTGTCTGTGACAGCTGCAATTAATGTGCTAATAAGGGAAGGTCTCTGAAGCTCTTCTTTTCCAGTAACTAAGAAATTTCAGATACTTACCCTACTGCTGCATGTTGTCAGTGATCAGTCTGTAGGAAAAATAGCTATTTGGGGAGCACAAACACTCTGAAAATGAAAACTAAACCACAAAGAAAAGTTTCCCAGCAATGCCTATTATTAATCCAGAAAGACGCTAAAGGAAGGAAGCTTGTAGGGTTAATTCACTAATCTGAATACCAGGAGACCTGGACTTCATGGCAGCTTCTTAAGCATATCCATCTGACCTTGGTGAGCCAAATCAACCTCTTGTTGCCCTCAGTTCCTGTAAATAGCAGTTGTTTTCCTCTACCGTTTTCCCCTCTCTGTAGTCTGAGTTCAGTGGTGCTGTCCATCATTGCTCTGAGGCTGTATACTACCCAGGCCTCTTTAATCTCAGATGTTGCACATTGCATTTATGAAAAATTATAGGAAAGGGTGCTGCCATCCATGCAAATGGAAACTTAAACTCTACAACTAGCAGAAAATGGGCTTGGGTTTACACTCCTGGAAGGAAAAAAGTTTCTCTCCATGGAGAGAGTGAAAACAATTAGCAGTCACCATCATTTTCATCTCCATATCACAAAAGTACTTTGTGAAGGCTGATAAGTACCATTAACCCCATTTTACAGATGGGTGGGAAACAGCATCATGCAGCTGCAAAGTGAGTTGCTCAAGGCCATAGAGTAACTCAGCAGAAGTTATGCAAATAGAAACCAGGTCTCCTGATGCCAAGCCTTATTCCTTGGCCCACACAGATTCTACACAGGAGACCTGACCTAATTCCAACATCCGTGAAAGTGGCATCTTCCTTTGCAACAAGCCTAAGCAGGTATATGGAATGGATGAATGACCCCACTTCTCCAGTGCTCACCATTCTTGTGCAATAATTGCTCTGCAGACATTTTTGTGAGCTTGATGAATGTTTTATTTACATGGAAATGTCTCAGCTAACACCCACAGTAAACACAAGGCTGTAGTCAAAACGTTAGTGCATCTATTATCACACAGAGTGGGCTGAAAGATGTGACTGTGTCTGCTGTGAGCAGCCTTGCCCTATTAGCACTTCAGTGGTGCTTCACTGTCCATAGGGGAGACAAGCCATGCACTGTCACATGGTGAGCCATGATTTAAGGGCTCTCACCCCCTGAGGCTGCTCATTTCTCTAGTGTATATTTGAAACCAATTTTGAATTATGTTTGCAACTAGGACTCTGAGAAGGATACCCATTGGTGGGGTGGTGCACAGTAAATTATGTATCTGGGTTTGGCAGTGGTTCAGAGATGTTGCAAATACCTGGTGTGCAGGTTCCTGATGCAGGCTTTGCTCTGCCAGAGACGTATTATGATGATTACAATGGTGGGCTGGGAGCTGAGAAGCTGTTTGGCTGTCATGTCTGCAGCAATGAATCACGTATGGTTGGATCCACCCTGCTTAATTCAGGTGTTTCACGGAAGAGCCTGATTTCATAGTCTCAGGGCTCTTCTGCAATTGATAGATCCATAAGATCTCAGTCTCCCATTGGAGCTGCCTATATATGTTGACTGACAAAAAAAAACCCTCATTACATTCGTAGTTAATCTGCTCCTTACAGCTAATTGGTTTGGTGCAATTCCAGTTTTCAATGTTTCACTTTTTGACTGCACAGTGTAAGATTATAGGGTCTCTCATTAAATGTAAGGATCATGTACCAGTTTCACAAGCTGAATACTCACAAACTAAGGTCACTGGGACTATGATCTTTTGGGGATTTCTTTGTGTTTTGCACATTAAAATGGGTATAATGATGTTATACCTAATTCAGGGGAGAGCAGCAGCACAAAGTGAAGGCTGCATTACTGATCTATTTGCTCTACCCCAGATTTTATAGCCTGATTCATATTAGCAACGTTTCTGTAGTATACTAGGGAGGCCAATAGTAGCTTGTTCAATGATGACCAATGCCACATGCTTGAAGTGGCCAAAGGATCCTCAAAGTGTTTAGGATTAAAGGCATAGTGGTTTACTGCATTGGCAAATACCAGCAAGAAATGGATGTACAGAAAGCTGCTGCCAAAATACAAGTCCATGATGGATGGAAAGTGAAATGGAAATACTAAGCAAAATATTATCATTTGTTATTACTACCAAAGTGTAATGTGGTCATTTTTTATAGCTGAATATGTAATTTTTTTAAAATTCTTTTGCCTCGTTGCAACTTTGGGGAAGCTATAGCTGGTCTGCTAGCTGTGAATCTTTGCCTGCATATGTACAAGTCTGTGAATGTATAAGTACAGGTACTGATTTGCATGAAAGAATGCAATGGAAGCCTTTTATATTTAATGTAGGAGATAAAGGGAGAGGCTGCTTTGTCAGCAGTTTGAAGTATTCTGGAATTTGGCTATTCAAGTAAATTTGTAAACATATTTTCCAAGGCACAGAAAGCCCAAAACCATTCACAAATAAAGTATTACCTTGTCTTTTGATAGCTTGAGGTGGGGATAAGATATGGGGATGGTCTAACATGATTTGGAAAAAATCCCTACTAATGAAAAATCATCTGTATGACTCATTTCTAGTCTGTCTGATTTTTATTTGTGGATTAGGTTTTCCACTGACTAATACCTATTTGTCTCACTCCTACTTATTTTAACGCTATTAACACATCCAGTAACTGTGCTGATATTTCAGAAAATACCTTCCTTTATAAAATTCTAGTGCTTAAGAATATTTTAGTATTTTAATATTGCAGTATTTGAGTAATATAATTTACCTCAGTATCAAAATGTATGGTCCCAGACTTTGCTTACCAGTTATAAATGTGTGTGATGTGGAAGCACCTAAATTTGCCAGAAATAGGAGAGTGTGTACACAAAGGGAGAAAGGGGAGATGAAAAGGAAACTGCTGGGTCAATCTTCTGAACATTTTAAATGGTTAGACACTAATGTAAGCTGTATGGGGAATAAGCCAGAGGAACTGGGAATCTTAATACATAATTAGAATTATGTCTTAATTGGCTTAGCAGAGGTTTGCTAGGCTAATTCATGTGACTGGAATATTGATGTAAAAAGGTATGGCTTGTCCAGAGAGGACAGTGGAAAAGAGAGAAAACATGGTTTGTAGACCAAAGCATATCATTGGCTCTGAGAGACAGAATTCGGTGTGAGACTTGCAGAAACTATCTGGCTGAGGTAGGAAGGAAGCCAACAGAGTGATGGGATGGGCTGATGTAACCATCAGGTAGGCAAGTTAGATAAATGCCTTGAATAGCTACTGGAATCTTTCAAACCCCAGGGGTTGTTGTCTGGGGGGCATAGTGACACCAAACTACAGCTGGAACAGAGACACTGCAGGAAGAGCAAATTCCTTGGTTGCTCTGGAAGCTGCCTGTTATCTCTAAAAATTGGGAAGGTTGGTGTGAAAAAAAAAGCCTTTGTAGGTACTCTTCTGACCAATATATATAAATTGGTTAAGAAAATAAAGTAGAAAAACACATATAAGAGGATGACAACCTAATTCCTTTGAGGATAGAGTAACAGAAAAAAAAAAAGTATTTAGGAAAAGGTATATTAATAAATTCAACTGATTGGTAGAAGCGATCTCAGGGGAAGCAAATGTAGGGGGAAAGAGTTCCCAAAAGCTGACTAAGACAGCTCTGGGGCTTAAATTATCATGTGGAAGGTGTAGGAAGGTTAATAAGGGTTTGTCTGATGCATGATCTCCATGCTATGAAATTTAGAAAACAGTTAGAAAGAGAATGGAAGATAGGTCAAATCAGTGGAAGTAATATAACTAGAAGAAAATAGGCACAAAGAAAGGATAAAATGTTATGCAAAGGATTTACAGTAATATAAAAGCATATTGGGTAAGTGCAATAGAAATAATAATAAGAGGAAGATAAGAGCATGATGAAAAAACCCAGCAAAACATGTTTATTTTTAACTTCAGTCAGTTGATTTGTTCACCATGCGGTCCTGCAAACTGTTGTACTGGCACAAATGAGTGGTAAGCAAGGGAAGGAGGGATGGCAAAAAGAAAGGAGGAGGGGCAAGCTGCCTAGGACAGTTCTGTCACTAAAGGAAACATAATTGCAGGACCATTACTCAGTGGACAAAGAAAGAAGTTAACTGATGATGGGGCTGAAGCATTCAATGACTTTTTGCTTTTTTCTTCCCTAGAAAGATTAACTGTGATTGGATGACTAATAAAATTCATACCAGGGTCAAAAGAGTGAGAAACCAATAGTGAAACAAGGAAGGTATGGTGAGCAATGATTTGGACCAGTTAGATGTTTTCAAATCAGCAGATTATATCACATAATATTTAAGAAATAAAGTGTTTTGCTAAGAGTTGTCCTCAGTAAACTGGGGTAATGATAAAGTCCCAGTGTCAACCCTCTTCCTTGACTTCAGTAAGACTCTGAGACATCAGACTTTTAAAGATATGCTAAAAGCATCTTCTGTTTGTGTAGAGTTTCCACAGGAAGGTTGACAATGATCAGTTTTTTGTCTGATTCTGTTCAGTGTTTCCCTGAGGTTTGCAGTGATGAAATAAGCACCATTTCTTTGTACTGTAGGTCACATGTAACAAGGAGAGCTTGCAAACAGGTAGGAACAGTATAATGTTTGTAGAATTCAAATTCATCTTTTTAGATACTCCAAAGATACTTCTGCCTATCTGTGTCTCTGAAAAACATCAAGTTTGGATCTAAACTTGCTACTCTATACAACAGTGAAAAAAAATAATAATCATGTTGAGATCATGGTGGATGGAAACCTGGACATGACCCAGCAACGTGCATTCACAGCCCAGAAAGTCAATAGTATCTTGGGTCATGTCAAAAGAAGCATGATCAGCAGGGCAAGGGAGGTGACTGTACCCCTCTGCTCTGGTGAGACCCCACCTGCAATGTTGCATCCAGCTCTGGGGTCCCCAAGATAAGAAGGATATGGACCTGCTGGAGCAGGTCCAGAGGATGCCACAAAGATGCTCCAAGGGCTGGAGCACCTCTGCTGTGGAGACAGGCTGAGAGAGTTAAGGCTGTGCAGCCTGGAAAAAAAGCTCTGGGCAGACCTTAGTGCCTCTTCCAAGACCTTGAGGGCACTTATAAGAGGATGCAATAGGATAAGTTGTAGTGGTTTTAATCTAAAGCAAGGTAGATTTAGGTTAGCCATAAGGAAGAAATATTTTGGTGTGAGGGTGGTGATACACTGGCACAGGTTGCCCAGGTATGTGGTAGAGGTGCCATCCCTGTAAACAAGCATTCTGTATCACACTGTATTTTCACTTGTTCATTTCCAAGTCCTTTACAAAAGAGACAAGTATTACTGAGTATGGGCAAAACAGAATACCCTACTAAAAAAGCAAAACTGGATTAAAGAAGCCTGCACCAAAATGCAAAATCTTTAAATCCTAAAGTACTTGAATACACCCCTGCTTCTGTCAGGATAAAATATCTCTCAGAATAATTGCTTGCTGGATTTATCTCAGGGAGGAAAGGCTCATCTAGCACATCCTGAGTCTGCAAAACTGCCTAAGTAGTGGTGTGTGTTTTCTGGTACATGCTGCTTTCAGGAGGATCCCTGAATAATATCCAAACTATCCTTCATGAAATACTTGGCAAATATGGTCCCAAACCTGACAAGAAGCCAAAAATTAAGATTTTTTTTTCCAACATGCTGTGCTCTGCTGCTGTGCTCTGGTGATTTGAGCCAAATGACTTGATCTGTTTTCTGATGATAAAGTTTGCCGAGCTCTCTAAGTAGCTGTAGAGTGGGGGATGATGGGAGAGGGGAGGGAGTGATTGTAAAGGTGAATAGCTCTGCATTGCACAGCAGCCAAGCCTAGTCGAAATTCACAGTCTTTGAGCTAGGTAGTACAGGAGTCACCTGGCAAGTGCATTATGGCACGGAGTCCTTTTTGTCCGAAAGCACATATGCCCTCATTCACAGCACGTTAACAGGCAGGGTCCACAGCTCTGCCTATCAGCAGCAGTGGTGTGAATTCAGCCTTCCCGAGCCAACCTGGCTTGCCAAAACCTATGCAAATGGCATTCCTGAAAGGCCGTTGCCCCTCTGTGCCCATACACAATCCAGCTGTCCAGCCTGAAAAAGCTGAAACATTTTCTGGGAGAATATTAACTTCTGCAAGGGTAACCACTGAGGCTCTTGTTAAGGCTCATGGAAAGGAGAACTGTTGAAAGTGAGGGGAGACTCACTGAAAGGCAATTATGGAAAGGTCATTTCCTTGTGTGTACACCTGCCATATCATTGTATATTTGTGTGTGATATCATTTATCATGAGGAAAGGAGGAGGAGCAAGAGACAGATATCTATGAATATATCTACCTTCAATAGAAGACTGGGAGAAGAAGGACCTGTCAAACTTCCAAACAATTGATCCTCAGGTAATTTCTAGCCCAGTTTTACAAAAGGCTTCCACAAAGCAAAAAATCTTGAGTCTGAGTGAATTTGCACATATCTGAGATAGATTTGACTCTCTAAACCATAGCACTCTTGGCCCTGCTTAAAGCTCTGTTTTCAATGTAGCTGTTGCAGAAGCAGAGTAACACACTGCTCCTGTGAGACTGCTGCAAATCCCAGTAGTTGGCAGCTTTCACAGCACACTGCAAGATTTCTGTTGGGTTTTTTCTGAAGTTTTGGCCTATGATTAATTGGTTTAATTTTTTTTAGTAAAGTTCAATTTCTGCTTTACAGGCACCATTAGTATTTGAGTGTCTGCTTCTGTGGTGATGGATGCCAGGTAGAGTTGGGTGGGTTTGGAAATGGTTTTCCTGTCCCTACAAAACTGTTCAGGTTTAAAAAAAATTGATCTAAAGTCAAACTGAACTATCTGAAGCAGTGGGGGAAAGCAGGGGAGGGAGGGGAAAGAACATGTTTGTGTTATGCCATTAGTAATTATTTGGTTCAGAAAAGCCACTGTGGACATTAGGATTTTCCTGGGTCTCCCTGAGGCATATGTCTCTCCCTCATCTTCAGATGCCCAAACTCTTTGGGTGTATAAATGCATGTTTATTGGAGCAAGGACTTCAATGTGCAGATTTCTCTCATCCCAGATTAGATTTTAAGCATGGGACTAAAGAGCTTGTCTCTTTTCTGGCCGAATGAATATTTCATTATTTATACAGCTGCAGGAGGACTTGCTGGTCATCAATAGCCAGGTTTTTTTGAGTGAGTGACTTTCTGCTTCACAACCACATAGCCTCAGCCAGAAACCTCTTTCTCACAAAAATTTAGGCTGAAGTTGATATGTCTTTTCTGTCACTGGCACTAGTTTCAGCAAACCAATATTTTCACATGAAAGACAGAAAAGCAGATTTCATTAAAAATTGCAGGCCAGCAGTTTTGCTAAGCAGCTGGTCCCATACAAATCCACGGCCACCACGGTTTTGATTGTCAATTAGTTACAATGTGGTTTATCTGGTAGTGCTATGAACATACTCAGAGCTCCCAGCATCCAAATCCAGCTGCCCTGAGGCACTTGAGAATTGCTGATTTAGAAAAACATGAAGTGGATTATATGTGGCAGGCTTCTGGTTTGGCCCAGTCAGCTCTGTGAGCTAAACCCTGTTCACAGAAGAGAAGAGCATTTACTCTTTAATTGAGAAAAGTAATTTGAGATTGTTACATCTCATAATTGTCTAGAATCTTCAAATGGCAAGATGGCTGGGTAAAAATGTATTTTATTTTAAGTACCTTGTTGTGCTCCAGTGATAAAATGTTAAAAATGCAGGATGGCAGATATTTCAAGGGGAGTTTTGAGAAAAAAGAACGAGGGCTGCTATGTACACCTGTGCTAAGTTCTTTTTTCTGTCCAAAACCACATGATCTGAACTGCAGTGGGATTGCTTATTTATCTATTTATTTACTTCTCATGGGATTCTCAAAGCTTTTATTTTCACAAGATGATTGACTTAGCACAGTTGACTGCAAAGTTCTGACTGCAGAGTCTTTGCATTGCATTAGCACCTAGAGACATCAGTTGAGATCAGGACCGTATGTGCATACAAGGCTATAGTGACAAGCAAGGCTTGTCTGATGAGCCTATGATTTATTTCAGCCAAAAATGCAAGAATGTGTTTTTATACTACTTTTTAAGGTGAGGAAATAGCAGGCCCAAGGTCATGCAGACAGACGTCACGATAGACAGAAATCAAATCAAGGTTTCTCTAGTTAACTTAGGAGATAAGCATTTTTTTCATTTCTGATTCATCAATAAACAGAAAAACATAGAAAAGTACAGATGGAAAAACCCCCTTCCCTTCCCTTCCCTTCCCTTCCCTTCCCTTCCCTTCCCTTCCCTTCCCTTCCCTTCCCTTCCCTTCCCTTCCCTTCCCTTTTGTCTTTAAAAACAAGTCACTTTTTTTGCTGTATCTTTTTTCCCACTGGCAAAGCTACATTTGAGAAATGAAGATAAAACACATACAAAATATTTGTAGCTTATTAAAATTATTTCAGATGGTCTTAAGGCTATATTTTCTCAGGATATGTTGATAAGGAAAACACAGCAGCCACTTAATTTGATTACAAATAATTAGACTCGTAAGTGTAAACATGAGGTGTAGGAAGACCTAAGCACTCTGATTTAAAATACCAATAGCTGTGCAAATTACAAAGTCTTTCATGGGGTTCATTGAGTCCTTAATCACACAAATTCCCAGGGTTTTAAGAGTCATTCAGTCTGGGAAAACAAAGCTGAGTTTGAAGGACAAAGATTTCCCTGCTAAGCATCTCTAAATTCTCTTTACTTCATAACAAGAAGGTCACCAAACCAAATCAGGAGATAGAGATGAGGGGAAAAGGTTATGCCCAAGGACTTAAAGGAATTTTAAGATAGCTGCTGTGAAGAAAATGTGCAACAAATCCAGGGAAACTCAGCTGAGACCTAGACTTTTAGAGTAAGTTATGTAATTCCAGGCAAGGAAAGAGTCAAGGAATATTTTTTTTTTTTGGTTGACATCACCGAGAGGCAGAATTTTATATTATGGTTCCCAATGTTTGTTCATTTTCATCCAAGTCTCAGGTCCACTGGGGATGTTTTGTGGAAGGGAGCTCTCATCTGCTTCAAGGAAAAGAAGGGGCTAAGAGAATAATGTTGAGCAAGAGGATGAATCTGAACTTGAGGGGAAATGGTGCAGGAGCAAACCTAGTTACAGTAAGAAGTTGGGCATGGCCAGTATCTGTGCAGCAGGAGACTCAAGAAAATAAAGGAATTGCCCCATGGGATATGACAGGACCTGAGGATGAGCAATTGAAAACACACAAGGCAAATGTGTGGATCCAAGGGCTCAAGGTGGATATCAGAAGTAGTATCTTTAATCTTCAGAAGTCTAGTGAGTCTGCAAGTGATGTCTGTGTCCCTTACCCTTTCTGCCCCTCTACCCATGCAGGGATGGTGTCTCAGGTGACAGTACCTGCTGCCTGTAGCAGCATGGGTCAAGGATCAAATAAGTCAGGCCATGACAGCTATCCCAAGAGGTTCTCCATGGCTTTCACCTTTATTCCTAATCCTGCTTCATGACAAAACCACACCTTTAATAAAGAACCAGTTGAGTACACAGTGACTTTGAGTTACAGTAAAGGCCAGTCAAAAAAATATCCCTGGATCCACCACAGACTTGGTCTAGGACCTTGAGAAGTCTCCTGCTCTCTTCATGCCTCTGTTGACCCATTTATAAATTAAAGAACAGTAATATTTATCTCTCTGATGAGATGATGCCATGAATCAGAATTAATGAATAGATATCAATTCTCCTGAGGTCCTTAGAGTACAAACTTGGTGACAGTCTAGTTTTCTCTCTGGGTTCCTGAAGCCTTATGCAGTTGCTCTGCCTGTCCATCTGTTTATCAGTTCCCTTATGAAAACTTGAGATCATTTTTGAATTAGTCATATTGAACAACAACTAGATATCTCCCAGAAAATATAATGAGGTACTGATAAGGTTCATGAAAATTAATAAGAAAATGGGAGGAAAAGACTGAAATTAATACCCTTCAAATCTGGGAGCAACCCCTGGTCAGATAAATTATGATGGGACATTTTTCTGCATGGTCTGACCCTGCACAATCAGCCTGCATGTAGTGACCAGCAGTCATTTTGGAACCAGTCACAGCATGTGGGGCCTTTTGCCAGCTGATAATTGCTAGACTTAAAATAGAGCCCAGAGGCATGGAAGGTACCTAGGGAAAAAGATTATCTACAGGATATCTGCAGGCTTTGGAAGTGGGAGTTGAGATCATAGGGGAAAAAAAGAAAGTAAAAGAAAGGAAAAAAGAATGGGATGCTGTTGTGGAGGGTCTATAGATAGCATAGAACACATATTCCAAGGTTTGCAGGCTTTTTTAGCTTCTCACTCACAGAAATATTTGTTAATTATTATTGGAACATCTGTTTACTGTTTTAAATGTCTGATTTCAAGAATTGACCAAATGACAGGAAACAAAACAGAAATGTGAAACAATTTTTTTGTGACAACCAACATTTATTTCTGAAAGCACTTATTAATAAGGAAAGCCTCAGAAAGACATTTCAAAAATGTGTATTTAAGTCAAGAGCCAAAAATATAAGAATAAAATCAGCTTCATCTTTTATACTGACATTCTACAGACAGCCTTGAAAACCTGTTCTAGAATAAATCTGAAAAAACTCAGTAGCTGCTAGCAATTTTACAAGGAATCAAGCCATTGTGGGATCAGGTCATGGGATCAGGTACTGCTCCTGCTTTGACAAGGAAAGATTTGGGATGTCAAACATTCTGCATGCTGCAATGCATATCACATGATCAAGTGATGTTCAGTTTTTAAGGAAAGGTATTAGCCAGCAGCTTTATAACTCTGTACCTCCCTTGGTATGGTGATAAAAAAACCCCAGCATTGATGCTGTCTTCAAATTACTCTACTGGTCTCTACATAAGAAGTGTTTGGTGTGAAAGCTGAACAGTACAAGAGATGAAGCTAGGTAGTGGTAGTGGTTGGATGGCAACGTGTTGCTTTCATGATCATAAATGGTGTCTTTGTCCAAGATCACAGTTGGAAAAGAATTTGTGTCTGTGGTCTTATAAATCTTTTTCAATTATTACTAAATATATAATTGAATTCTTAATGGGCATAATTGTCATATGTCAGATCTGGCAGAGAGGGGATAAGAAGTCAGAGCTACCAAACCAACTGAGCTCCTAGGAAGCTTGCTATGATGATCAGATATCACAGATTAAATTGAGTTTGGATAATCTAAATGCCTATGAAGAGCCAGGTCTCCTATGCTTTCATACACCTTTGTTCATTGCCTGATTCTGAGGCTATTCTACTGTCTCTCAGATCTTTTTACTTTTCCACTCAAATTTTCCCAGGCTCTCCTGATCAAGAAAATTTATCTGAGAACATTAACAAAAGAACAGAGAACTTCAGAGACATCCTCTGTCTGGAAATTCTCTTCTTCAAACTTTTTAACCTCCTCAACATGCCCAGGAAAACACTCACTTCTAAAATACCCTATATCCTCATCCAGAACAGGCTCTGCCTTCCTGATCATCACTCAGCTGGGATCTACACAAGCCCTCTATTTGCATGGGCAAGTGCTAGGGCAGCTTTTTGCACAGATATTTCCATTCAGCCCTGCCAAGCAATTCAGCACTGCCATGCCCTGGAGGGATCTACATAGGAACTTTTGTGTCATCGGGTCTTTCACATCTAAAAGCATTTCTATGCAGAAAAAAACTGAGGTGCACTGCTGGAGTAGTCTGGAGGAGTTTCCTCTCACAGTGCTTATATGCTCTTCCTTTTGAAGAGACAGGCCTATCATTCCAAAAAATTTGCAACATAGTAGTTAAAAGAAAAATGGGGAAAGCCAATAAATCAGCTGCAAATAAAATCCAAGGAGGTAAATTGGAGTGCTTAAAATTGACCAATGTTCTTATCTTGAAATCCTGTGTACAGAGAATGTGTGTGTGGATATATATGTGCATTTCTGCATATCTGTGCACAAATTTAAAGAAATTCTCAGGAGTTTATGCAGTATTTTTATATAGTCTATCGAGACTAGTTTTACTTTTGTATATTTAAGCTATTTTTTAAGTTCATGAATCCAAGACACTCTCAGAAGTATCTGCATATGAACTTGAGCCAAGTCCTAAGGGAGACTTGTGTGGCATTTGCACACCCTGTTGACATTTAGAACAAAAGTCAAGCCCTGGAAACATAACAAAATTATGGGCTAGCTCTCTTTTCGGTGCCTGCATAAATTAGCAAGACTGTCATCCTTGTCATTTAACACTACGGCTGCACCAGCGTAGAAATCCACATTAACAGCACTGGCCCATGGGTCACTGAACCTTGAGAAGAGGGAAGAGATTTTGCAATGGGCTGCAATGACTTTGCTGTAGAAATCTTAGCAGAGCTGCTGCAGTTACCATGCATTATGGAGGTTTCAACCAGGGATCAGTGGTAGTGGAGAGAATTTGCCAGACTTTTCTTCTGTTTAGGAGCACATATTTGCCCTTAATTTGTCTAATGGCCCAAAACTCTTCTTGGAGTTCTAGATCTCTGCTAAATGAGGAATGCAATCCTCTAACAATCTTAGCTCTGATGTAATATTTAATAAGTATATTCCTGATTTTAGTGGTCACAGAGAGCTTGCACAAAGCCACCAGCCTGGTCAACAGTATTTCCTTCTTTCTGGAACTCTCTGTCCAAATTCAATGTGGATGATCTGGCAAGCTTTGAAAGCATTCTAGTTTAAATAGGGGAGCCTGAGATTTTCAGCATCCTTGGTTTAAAAATGTGCTTCTGAAAGGGCTTGGCTTCAGCCCCTTTAGTTGCCCAAATTATATTTATAGTCACACTTGGCATCTACCTGACACACATCTCAAGGCAGTTTTACAAATCACTGCTCTCCTCAGTTTACAAAGAAGTTAAGAAGACTTGAGTGCTCAGTAGCAGTTGTCCAGCCTCCTGATCTGAAGAGTTATGCTCTGAACCACTGTGTCCCTGCACTATATAGTCTGGAACAAAACTCAACAAAGCTATCTTGATTCAGTCTGAATACTACTGTGGTAGGTCTAAAGAAAAAAAAAAAAAGACTAAATATAAATTCAAGCTACAGATCCTATGGTTTGAGCATCAGTAAGGACATTTTAATGCTATATATAGAGAAAGTGTATATATAGTATTAAGGAGATGAGTGTATTTTATCTTCGGTCAGTGCATAAAGCTGTCTGAGTGTAATAATAACTCTCAGCTGAGTCTACCTCTGCATAGACTGCTTACAAATCACTGCAAACATTTGTACAGAGCAAAGTACAAGACACTGATGAATAGAAAAAAGCTGGAGACAGAGCCCTGTCCTTTGCAGGGACGCTCTGAAGAGAACTTTATACTTATTACAATGTAAAACTAAAATGCACAAGGATGGTGAAGTAATATTTAGCTCCATAATATTTCTTGTAGCTTGAGGCCTGATAGAGCTTTATAAAGCTGATGGTCAAATGCTGCAGTTCTTCTGAAAACAGTCTTACAGTGGGAAAACATTTTGTGTTAAATATTTTAACAAAATTAGCCTTTTTTCTAGCACAGGATAGCATAGGCCTCTGAAAGGTTCATTATTAACTAACTGTTATGGACAAGGAAAACTGAGGTTCAGCAGTGCATTGTCTAAGGGCTCAAACTTCATTGTGTCACTCTCTGTTCAGAGTCCTGTGAGAGCTGTGGAAAGAGGCCATGGAGGCTGGAGTACCACTCAGACCATGCATTAACAGTTACAGACCAGAATAATTTTCACTTGTCACACATGCTATCTAATTTTGTATTGCACCTTTACAAAACCATATTACATTTTTTTGGGGGGGTTGTTGTTGTTTGTTTTGATTTATTAATTTTATTATTTTATTTTATTTTATTTTCAACTTTAGGAAAAAATAGTGTCTTTGGAAACAAAATTAAGGTCAGCGTTTCCTCCCTCATCAGCCTTATGTACCCATTCTTTTCCCAGCAGGCTGCTGGACAGGCTGCAGCCCTGCCAAACTACTCTGTCCTCAGCCAAATGTGACAATCCCTGGAAAGCTCTTGGTCCAGATCTTGGCTTGCCTCAGGTCTCTCCCTCCATCACTGTCCTTGCTCAGGCTTACCCTACTACAGGCTGTCCCTCTAATGAGAGGGGAAAGTATTTTCCTTTTCATTCCCTTTGCACAGGAAATCACCCTCAAAGTGTATTCCATTTCTGATTTTGTTTGTGTGTCTGATTTCTTTTCTGGTCAAAGAAGAGTGGAAATGACAGAGAATGCTTGAGAAAGTACAATGGAAATAGTTTTAAAAGTCAGTTAGAGAGATTTTTATATTTCACATTATATCCAGTACCATACCCTACCTGCAGGGACATTCATTGCCTGAATACTTCATACAGGTGGAGATAATCAGGAATATTAGACAAAGATCAAATGTGGTTGGAATTAAAGCATCTCTAGTGTGGCCAGCATGCTCATTCATTTAGTTATCTTTCCTTGCTTGAAATAAGGAAATCAGAATTTTCTTATCAGAAGGAAGAAAGACAGAAGAAAATCTGTTGTTTCCTATTCATTTAGAGAGCAGTCCTTTTAATATACATCTTAAAACATTCTGGTTACATCTTTCTCTGTCTTTTTCTTTTTTCCCTTGATTTCCTTTATGTTTTCCTTTTTCCCTATTCCTTCTCATTTTTCTTTTTTGTTTTCCCTTTTTTGTTTTTCCTTTCCATATTTTTCTCCTCTTTTTTCTTCTTTTTTGTGTCCTTATTTCTTTATTTTTTATTTTTTGGTTTTAAATACAAATAAAGAAGTGCCTATGGAGGTTGCCATTGATTTGATACAAAAGTGGAAACCCAATTTTTCACACTTCCAAGGAGAATAAAATCTCAAAGACATGAGTGGCCACTACAGGCTAACATCACTTCTGTAATGTCTTTTGTTTCAGTACATGGGATAAATTTAGTAATTATTTGCCAATGGGAGCTAATAACCCACATTTTTTGTTTTACACAACAGTCATAATGAAATTTCTCAAAATTCAAGTGTTAGGCATTTAACTGGAGGGACAGTACTTAGATTATGTTCTTCCCTAATTTTTCCACTTATATTTGGTAACCTTCGTATGACAGCTCCTGTCCATGTCACAGATTTTTAGGAAGAATTCTGCTTTGGCATCTAGTAATATCTTGATATACAATGGTTTTAGTCTCTCTCAGCTGTCTTTTTCCATAATCATAACAAGATCTGTCCTACTTGTTTAACCCTCTAGTCCCTGTAGAAATGCTAAAATGCTGCCAACAGATAGGGGTGCTCAATAGCACCCACCTGATGCAAAGCTAAATGCCAATGTAGATACACACATAAGATATGGAAAACTTCATTTTGTTTTTAATTTACACCTTTATTTGGTGGCTTATTTAACAAAAATAAGCTCCTGTTTGCAGCAAGCATCTCTGTTGGCATGGATGGCTGTCATCATTCAGCCTGTGAGGAATTGCCATCCCTTTCCCCTTAGAAATAAATAAATAAGTAGTGAAATGATGGAATCTCTCCATATCTACCCACTCCCTATTGTTCTTACTAAAGAGGTATTTGTTGATTTGTTTTACTGAGGCTGGGTTTACAGCTAAGATTCAATAGGAATCACAGAGCAAGCTTGTTTCACCAGAGGTGTGGGTGACTGATTGAGGAGGTAGCATCTACCACACCACTGGGATGGCAGAAAGGCTAGGGTTAATATGCATCCTTTACAAAATTAGTCTATCTGAGGAAAATGGTAGATAAACAAGAACATTTCTTGCACAAAACATAAATTTGACTTCTTTTTTTCATGTTCTAATGGACAATATCTTTGTAATAAATGTAGTGCTTTCTTCATGCACTGGAAATTGTTGTGTAACTTGTTTGTGGCTTCCTGCAGTGGCACTGTGGTTTGGTTTTTTTTTTAACTTTAAAGGGTTTAGTGTATTGATGGCAAAGAGCTACTAGATTTTGATTCCTCTTGTAAGAGCTCTCATAAGAGGATAATGACAAGGCTGATATCAGCAAAATGAAAGAGTATCAAAACCTCCCTGGCTCTCCAGGACTTTCACACTACCTGTACTCCTAAAGATTGTGGCACTTAGTGGCCTTACAGGAGTGGTGGTCATAGAATAAAGAATCACAGAATGGTTTGGGATGGAAGGGACCATAACGATTATCTCATTTCAACCCCTCTCATGGGCAGGGAATCTTCCACTAGATCAGGTTGCTCAAAGCCCCAACCAGCTTAGTCTTGTTGGGACTGGTCCAGCTGGGGCTGGTCTCACAAGGCTACTGGAGAATGTCATCAGGATATATCTAAGGGCAAATATAAAATATTAAATATTAGGAAGTGTTCTGCATACTCAAGAGAGAAAAAACAATCATCTTCGTCTGAACTATCCATTTCTATAGCCTATAAAACCATTGATGTTCACAATCTCTAAGTAAGGGATTAGATGGCGAAACCTATTAGTTACACTGTATTATATCAAATATTTTAACAGCTCAAGATGATGCAAGAGGTGGACAGGGAAGACAGCTTGCAGGCAGGTTCTTTTTCTCTTCACTAATTCATTCAGTCCCCCACATTCCCTTGACCTGTGATCTTGTACAAGCTGCAAAACAAATGCATGGTTATATGGACACCAGTACACTGAACAACCCCAAAGCATTCCCTAACTGGTGCTGCACAGTGCTGGAGCTGGGGGAGGCTGTGCGTGACTGTGCAAAGCTGTGAGAAATCAGACAGTTCATTCTTCTTTCAAGAAGTGTTACATGTCCAGGCTGTGGTATTCTGGCTCTTTTCAAAATGTGTCAGCTTAAACAATCTCTGCAAAACACATCCCTTTCCTCTCATCCTTTTTCTTCCTCTGTGCTGGAAGAGCTGCTGTGTTCCACCCCCCAGTCAGCACTGAGACTTTTGTATAAATGAAAGTTACTGAAAGGATTTGTGGCCACTTCATTATCACTGCTGTGCCAGATGATAGGGGTTGGAGCATTTTTAGTACCTACAGAAATACTGTGGGATGGAGGGAGGCAGGTAACAGTCTGAGCTGCCTCCAGCAGAGGGAAGTGGTACACACACGCTTCCCAGCGTGCTCCATGCTGCCGCTGTGCAGAGCAGACAGCAGAAATGTCAGGTCTGGAGTTCGCAGAGCTGAAATTTCTCCCCCCTCACCCCACCTCATTCCCCTTGCCAACACAAATGCCTGATTTAATCCCCTCTGGTTCTTTGTCACATTGATCTCACCCTCGATTTCCCCCAGACCAAGACAGGAGGTGTCTCCCATCCAATTCTCAGTAACACCCCCCACCCTGCAATGAGACTTTACATAAGACATCGGATTTTAAAGCCTAGAGTAACTGCTGGGAAATAGAGGTGCAGCTAAGGCTTCAAAACAGTTTTGGTTTTAAGTGTAAGGTTTTAATATTATATTCCAGAGGCTATTTTAAACCAGGGCTGCTTTCCCTGAAACTCATCAGTAGATATGACAGAGGAACTGGGGCTTGTGCAGATGGTCCCAGTGCTGCCTACAAGTGAATCCCCACACAGATGCACACTCAGACCCCTGCACACCAACACACAGCTGGGGGCTGCCCAGACACAGTTTCAACTCTTCTTTTGTTTGTCACACATCTTTCTGTCGCAGGATTCCTTTTTGGAATTCCTTTTACACAAGCTGAACAGAAATGCACTGCTATGTCATACGGAAGAAATCATTTGACCACTTCTTCTTGACAGTTTTACACTTCTAAGATACTTGTGACTCTTCCCTCATCTTCTTTGCCTTTGGAAAAAGCAAAAGCCTGCTGGAGATTAATTCAGGGGGAAGCTAATGTCCTTTACCTATACTTCCTTGAACTGCCTTAATACTGTTTGCAAAGCAACCAGATGACTTTGTCTCATCCTCACCTCATCTAGAGCTGCAGGGAGGCAAGTTTTTCCTCCAGCTTTCAACCTTTTGATGCCGGGATTTTCCATGCTGAGATACAGTAGGTGGGTAACAAGAAGATCCTATTAAAGTGAAATGAAGTAGCAAAAGGATTGCCAGCTGAGCAAATAAGAAACATATAGTACCTATCCATCCTTCCCTGCATTCATACTGCTCACTATGAGAAAGAAAAAAGAAAAAAAAAAGGTGATAAAGCGGGAAGTGCAACAGAGAGCAAGAGCAGCAGTGACAAAGTCTTGATTTCAGAAGTAGAAAATGCATCATTGCTGCTAAAGACACAGCTCCTTTAATGAAGAGGCTGCTGCAATATCATCGCAACAACTAGCAACCCACATGTTAGATTACAACAGGTTGAGCCAGTGCACGCTCCCCTGTGCCACACTCTGAAAAAAAATAAATCAAATGTCTGTACCTGAGGCTCCTTCATTTCCCATGCAGAGCTCTCCTTTAACGTATGCTTTTCATGGTACCTTTCTTTGCCAAGAAGGGGCTGAGAATGGCTTATTTACCTACTTACCTGTCCTTGAGCTATGTGGCTTTTCTTTGAATAAATTAAACTGGCCGTTTCGAGTGATGCTTTCAGCCTCTCCAGTCTGGATCTAATTCTCAGAAGAGTTTTTGCTTAAAACCTGTTTTTCAAGTTTTCAACCAAGTATTGACTGCCTGCAAGATGCAGCTCTCTGAAAAGACTCTGGTGCCTATGGGTAAGGAAAAATATCCTATCTGTCTACCTTGCCTGCTTTTAGGCTTCCTATATACTTATGATAGACTAAGAGTAGAATGAGGGCTTGCTAAAACATGTCCTTGTCTTTTTTCAGTTAATTGCCTTGCTTGTTTGCTGCTTGTGACTCTGGGACCAGATTTTCAGCTGCTGAGACTTTCTTTAAATCCACTGCTAGGAGATAGGTTTATTTTTTAATGCTATAATAGCATTTTTAATATTCCTGAGTGGATATACAAATTAGCTTTGCTTTGTGTGACTGATTCTGTCTTACAGGAAATGGTGGTAAATACTTGAAAAACTGTCATAGTTAGGAAGTTTGATTTTAGTCTCCAAAGCAGAGGAAAATCTTGATTTCAATTTTTGGCAAAGGGTGTTTTTGTCATGTATTTTCCATGATCTCAGAAGCAACAAAATTTCAGGGGCCAAATGCTCATTTGTATGAGCTGACTTATCTCTGAGGCAAGGAATTTTATGGTTCATCAGAAAAGCTGTCTGTTGTCATGGACATGGGGTGATTTTTTTTCCCCTTGAGTGCCTAGGAGAAGAAATAAAAAAAAACAAAACAGTGAGACATAGAAAAACATGCTGAAATATCATGCAGAAAAGATGCCTTTTCTTTTTAGTACACTGTAGAAAGTTCTAAAGATGATGTCCCAGGCACATTAAAGCATAACATGTATTAAATCTGGCACACAGCTAGAGTAAACTGTTGTTTCTCTGTTGTTTGGTTTCTCCCTATGCATTACCACTGTATTCAAGCATATTGTGTTTTTACATATGCATATTCTTGTGGAGTGGGGAAGAGAGGAAACCATAAGGGTGGCAGAGACCAAAAAAACAGAGGTCCCTTTCATTGCTGGAGCTGTCATCAGGATCAGGGTGCAATACATATCATCAGAGTTCTCAGCAATGCTCAGGGAAGAAGTGAAGAGAAATATTCAATCCCAGGCCCTTCTTTGGAAATATTGGTTCACTATGTACTACCATGAATAGCTAGAACTAATTGTACACCATGCTGGGCTCTTCAGAACAATTCACTTCAAAATGGTCTCTGACTAGAGATCTGCATGCCTCAACCCAAATGATTTCAGGATAATTCTGTTGCAGGTCTGATGCACCTGAAATCAGAATTTGGACCTAAATAAAATAGCTGTTATTAAATTATTATTATCATCATCGCTATTATCTCTGTGTAAACAAAATACCACATACCATGACGAAACTGCTGCTTTTATCTCTCTTTGTAATGCTCCAAATCCTGTAATCTAATTGTTACACATCCTTGCTCTAAAGAAAGGCTCAAATATTAGCTTAAGGTTGTAATAGTAATTAGCACTGCAGAAGCTTAAGCTATCTGTGTAGATCACAGGGTTTGCTTACCACATACTTTATCAGTAGGTTAGCTCGGGCACCTTATCATCTGACACTAGGAATCCTGAGTTCAGCTGATTTTTTAGGAGTCTGTCTGTTCTGAATGTTTGTTCTTTATCTCTTAGACTGTGGTTGAACATGCATCAAACACAGAAAGGAATGTAAGGGGTGAGGGAGCAGGAGAATGGGGAAAACCAAGTGTTCTGGCAGTGAAATGGTACTAAATAATACCAAAATGTACTTGAAAGAGGAGTGGCAGTAAGATCTGTATAATTGATGATAGTACCAAGACAGAAGTAGGGTTTCATTCTCCACTGACAGAGCAAGGGTAGTAATTCACACCCAAACACTGCATCTGTCAGCTGAACACAGAGGTGAGCAGAGCAACTCTGCTGCCATATACACCAGGGAAATTCCAGCACCAGAGGTTTGGAGACTGGGTGCTCTGGCTTTGACACTGTGGCAAGTTTACTGTATGCCTTTACTGAGAGCATTTTAAATTGGACTTTTGAAATGCAATCCGGTTTGTCTTCTGGTGCCTCTGTTTATTAGCTGTGGAGAGGGAATAATAAGGCTCATTCCATAAGATGTTTTCTGCTAGTGTCCTCTTTTTTTGCTCTTGCCTTTATTTCAACCATCTGAAACAAGGTATAGGATTATAAGGATCCTTACTTTTAACAGAGTGGTTGTTTTTAAACTCTGAGGATAAAAGAGAAGGAAAAACCTTACTCAAGATATTACGTCCAGATATATCAGTGTCCTTCAAGAAAAACCAAGTCACTCTATTGACATCTTAAATCATAGATCCCTCCCCACAAAATCACACCCTCCAACTTTTGTTTCCTTCTCCCCTTCAATAACACCATTTTCTCTCTGACCACAGCCCTTGGCAAGTCTTCCTTCCCATGTTTGTCTCTCCCTGTGCACACCTACTCCCTCTACAAAAGTCTCCTCTCTTCTGCTGGCTTGCCAGGTGCATTGTGCGAAGATCCAAGAAGTCACTCACAGGTAGCTGAGCTGGCTGGTTTGCATGTACTGACTGGCCAGCTGGCAGCCCAAGCCAAGCAATTAGCTAACGAGCTTATACCACAGCCTTTCACTCACACGAGCTGTGCTTTGTCTCACACGCCACTGATTTTCATAATATATGTAGGATATTTATATCTTTTAAGCTTTTACCTCTCTAGAGAAAGGGGTGAAATTAGCCACCAGGTTCAGAATACATTGCTGGGCACAGGATTGACAGATGGAGAGCCAGATGGACAGACAGCACTCCTATAAAAGCCTTATTTCCTTAGGAAAAGAGGCCGTTGGGTCTAAGCACTACTAGTACAGGGTTACAGGATGGATGGGGCGGGATTATAACCCTCATTAACAGATGTCATGTGTCAGACACTCCTGCAGAGAGATGCAGAGGGAGAGTAAGGGAAGCACCTTATTTTGCTTGCAGGTGTGAGTTTCAGTCCTGTTCTGACTCAAGTAAACTCACAGCAGAATGGCATAGCTACACATTCAAAAGGGAAAAGGAAAGGAAGGCAGATTTGTCACTAGCCCCATTAGTCCTTTGCGGATTGTCATTTAAAGGCATTCATGTGGCCTTTCCTAATCTCACCCAACAAGCTCATGAAAGATTTTTTGATGTTTTCTTTACCCAGCCCAAGAGGGTAAATGAAGTAGCATATTAAGATTGTAGTCCCTTACCCTGAAAATTATTTGAACCCATCCTCTGGCCCAGCTGCACTCTGAAAATGGCTGGATCAGGCATGATCAGGTCTAACAGGCTACATAGTCTATATCTGGGGATTTCAAATAGGAAAAAAGGCCAGTTTTAAATGTACTGCTTACTGAATCTTAAAACCCAGCACATAACCTCATTTTCTAAATCTGTAGTCACTAAATATGAAAATGCTACAGCAAAAATTCATAGACACACAGAACAGCTTGGATTGGAAGGGATCTTAAAGATCATCTAGTTCCAACCCTGGTTCCATGGACAGGGTATTTAATCTCTGCAACCCTTCTCTGGGGTTTAGTAGTAGTGGTGCACTAGCACAGGTTTTGGACTGGTCCTTGTTAGACTCATGACTGAGTAACAGTCTATAGGATCAACCACCTGTTTTATTTTTTACCACTAGATAGAAATTTTTGTAGCATCCTTCCTTTGTAGTATCCTCAGCACCACAGTGAGCTACCATGTGAGGTGGGGAATGTAAAGGAAGTAAAGTAAAATGCCTTAATTGGGAGGCTTATCATGTGCAGAGTTGATATATGAACAAAATCTGGCCCCAGAGGTTATGGAATTCCTGCCAGGACAGTGGATGGAAACCCTTGGTTGAACCCAATTTCCTGCTTGAAGAGCTGTTGCTCAGCAAGCATGCTTTGAGTTGTCCTCACTTATGGATTCATCTGAAGCCTGGATGTTGGGTTGTGGATGCTCACTGCAACATGGGCAGTCCTGAAATGGAGAGAATAAAAAGTTTCAGAAAGTAATGTCAATTGCTGCATTTTAGAAAGCAATTGTGTTGCTCGCAGTTTTATTTAAATTTGTAGGATAGCTGTGAAAACATCTCATTATTTTAATGCTGTGCATAAAGTTATCATAGCCAAGGGTAACTAGTACAATAAAATAAGCACAGATGCTGCTGGAGCTTTTCAGAACAACTTTTACTCCACACTTTCCAGTAATATGATGCACCTTCAGTACTGAAAGCTTTGTAATCAATCCTTTTACTTTTCTTTCACTACAGAAGTTCCTCTTAAAAACACGCTAGATCTAATCTTCAAAAATATTTGCTGACTTCTGAAACATGTTCTCATGCCTCTGAGTTTGAAGTTAGAGTGGAATATTTATTATGTAGGATGGCAATCCAAATAATCTTATTTTATCTGAAAGTATATAAAGGTCGTATCAAAATTTCATTGGAGTTCTGTCTGAGGAAAAAGAAGTTGCTTGCTTATGAAATTCTGTTATAAATGCATTTAACATCTGGTCCTGCAAATGTACATGATTGTTTCTTTGTGACCCCTTGCAACGAATAAAGGCAAGAGATGTGAGTAGAGATGTGCAGGATTAGATCCCTTACTTTATGTAATTTTTTTTCCTATGGCATTTCAATGATAAAAGACCAATTTCTGCCCTTGCTTAACCTCCAGCAACCCCACTGATTTCCTTGTTCATTCCAGATTGTAATGAATGACTTTACACACTGGAGCCTTTTTATTCTTTCCCTTCCAGATTGAGTGTCTCAGCCCAGACAATGGGCCCCTGCCTCCAGGAGTGTGCAACTGAAATAAATCCACGGACTTGAGCAGCCGTGCTCCGTCGCGACCGCAAGCCGAAGCTGGATTCTGACACACAAACTTCCATGGAACGTAAGCCAGGGGACAGCATACAGGTGAGCAGCATTTTTAACTCCTTAGCATGGCTTGTGTTCATATCAGCCCTGACTCATGGGTTATATACATAGGGTATGTATTAAATATCACTGTACTTGCACCACGTGTGTCTAATTGAGATAATTGTGGCTGTTGGAGTGCTGGTGGGACTTGCAGTCTTTAATGCACTTATCCCCACAACATCTAATAAAGCAAGGAAGTCTTTTTATCTGTATATTATACAAAGGAAACTGAAGCCTAGACAGTTTTTTTTGCTATGCCAGGGAACTGAATCTGGGTTTTCCAAGCTGAAAGCTAGCACTCAGTCTGTTGGTCTGTCTTGAAATAAGCAGTACAAATAGCACAGAGAACAGCGCTTCTTGTAAATTGGGGATACTGAACTACTTCACTGTGATACGTCAGACATGATAAATTGCTACTGTTAAATAAAGTGTTAGGGAATTGTCACGTAGCTATGGAGAGGCCACGCTGTTATTAAGGATGCAAAAGGCATCTATTTCAGCTTATTCTTCCATATCCATATTGACTCTGAAGTGCAAACAATGATGAAAACTAAATTTTGCCAGTAAACTAACACAATTTATCTGGAGGACAGCGTAGAAAGTGGGAGCAGAGCTCGATCCTTCCCTGCTTGTGAGTGGTGACATGTCAGCTGATGAAGGCAGCCCAGGCAGAAGGCAGGGAATATTCATGCTATTTACTGTTCTGGTGAGGATTCAGTGAGACAAGCTGGGGGTTGAGTCCTAAAAAACTAACAAGGATTGGAAATGTGTATCAGAACCAGTCACTGTACTCAGATCTGCTGTGTCAATACCGCAAGATCATCATTTTCTCTGTTGTCATATAATAATGTGGGTACTTTGCCATCTCAGAAGTCAATGGTTGGTTCAACACATGAAAAGGAGGTGCCAGAAGTGAAGGTGTTGGGGAGGTGGGGGCTTTATTCTGCTGGCTCAGACATTATTCTCTAAAGGGCAGAGATGTCTCCAGATCTATTTCTTTAGTAAGACCAAGACTCTCTGTGATTGAAATAACTGGCTTTTTATTTCCCAAGAACATCTAACATGTGAATGGGACTATTATTATGAATTTCGCTATTGCACAGGCATAAATCTGGAGTGATCACAAAGTTAGTCAAGATACATGGCTTTATTGGAGAATTCAAAAATATCACACATGCGTCTAAACAAGAAGATTTCATCAGAAAAAAAAAGTCTTTTTCATGATGAGGTTATGTCTTGAATATGGCTGTAGATTGGCCTTCTAAGTTTTATTTGGTATTGTTTGATATGCTGCAGTATTTCATTGTAATTTAATGGCAATTCCTATTCACACAGCTATTCTAAATAGGTTCTTACATGTACCTATTACCTTGGTAGTCAGGTTTCTATATCAAATCCTGAACATTCCATTATTATTAAAAGTATAAAATCCATCTATTCTATCTGCTTTGTACAGTAAGGTGAACAAAATTGGATGTAAAGTCACAGTGTGGTAACAGGGTAATTATTTTTTGGAGTTTCTTCTAATATACTTATGGTCAATTGTATTGAAGATGTATTATATCACAGTTGTTCATGGCTGTTTTATCATGTGTTGTGAATTGAGAAATATTTTATCCTATCCCTGGATTTAAAAAAGCATGCTTAAGATTTTTAGAGAGGAAAATATGTCTTTGAAAAGGTGTAATTTGATCCTCTTAGCAATGTATACAATTCTTGACATGATCTACACCTTCTTGATGAAGATCTTTCTTCTTCCTAAGACATCACTGGAATTTCTGGGGATAAGAGAGACCTTATTCTACTTCAGTAGACTGAACAAATCAGCATCTCATTTGAAGTTCACTTTATATGGTAGATACAGTATGTTTACACAATCCCAAAATCCTTACTTCAAGAACAATTGTCTTCCATGGAAGTGGCCTCCTGAAATGTATAAAAAAAAATAAAAGGAAGAAAAAAAAAGGAAAAAAGGACATATTTACAGAGTTAAAATATAAACAATACACAGGGGAAAAGAATGTAATAGGCTTAGGGAAAGGAGAATACAGACCTATATGCTTACAGTACCTTCTACCTAATTGCCTATAAAGAATTGTCTTGTGCATATTACCCACATCAGAGCATGGTCTATAAGCCTGGGTGTCAGCTGCAGAGCTCAGCTGCTGTTTGTAAATGGTATTAACTGTGCTCTTGGTTTTTCTGTGCTTAACTGTATATAGTTTTGTTTTATTGGCACTGTACTGTAAGCATATTCTGCACTATGCAAATATAAGAGCTGAGAAGCATATGGGCCGAATCCTGCAACATTCACTCAGGCAAATGGCCAATTCACTTGATGGGAACTTATTCCTGAGTAAGCAGTCGGAGCAGACTCTCAGCTCCATTGTATGCCTCGGCTTGTTTTCAGGTATGACAACAGACATTGGTGCTTTGCAAGGAAGGAAAGGAAGGGTGTAAGACCCAGTACTGAGGGTAGAGGGGCTTAGCTCTGTTCTTCTCAAGAATTAAGATTACTGAGATGCTACAAAGGCACAGTCAGCATAGAATGATCCTCTCCAGCCTTTAGCAGCCTGTTAAAAAAATCTGCTAATAAAAGGAAAGACCCTTACAAAAGGAAAGAGTCTTCAGGATGAGAGGAAAGGGCCTCAAGTTGTGCCAGGGGAGGTTTAGGCTAGATATTAGGAAAAGTTTCTTCACTGAAATGTGACCAGATATGGGAACAAGCTGCCCAGGGAAGTAGGGGAAATCACCATCTTCAGAAGTGTTCAAAAGACTTGTGGATGTGGCACTTGAGGACATGGTTTACTGATGGACTTGACAGTGCTGGGTCAACAGTTGGGCTGTTCCAGTCTTAGTAATTCTGTGACTGAATACGTGATAGCATTTCTCTGTCCCCAGTCTGGACATAATCTCATGGTACCAGTAGTGGAAACATCTCTCTAGTCAATGCAGATGGATTTAAGCTGCAGGAATTCATGGAGTGAAGAGAAAGGTAAGGGAAATCCTGCTTTTGATAAAGAGGACCAGTGATTTCTGCTCCAGCACCTTGTTCAAGAGCTTTGTCAGAGAGACATAATTCAAAGTGGGAACTTCAGGATTCAGCTCTGCATCCAGCTCTGGTTCAGCCCTGCCATCTATCATACAGGAATGGGGTTTCACCCTTTAACTGTGTAGGTGGCTAAAAGCTCTGTCCCGTTTCCTGATCTCTATATATTACATAGTCCAAGCTGTGGTGACAAGCAATATGTGTGGACTTCAGGTCCAAGACCTACAAAAGCTCACACAGGTGCTTTTCTTAATTGACTCCAATTTTGTCTACACTGCCCCTCACAGCTTGATATGTATCAGAGAAGCTGGATTTGATCTAGCTACCATGGGAACCAGTGCAGCACTGATGCTGTAGCACACATTTCAGCATGATCCCCACACAGACCCTGGTTACCCACTTGGGGCTGCTAAAATGTGTTGAGCACTGGGCTGTGTGCTCCCAGTGCTAATGTCATCCCTAATAGTTACCCTGATATTAGCAGTGGTACCCATATTTTTCTTTCTCTTGCAGACATTTCTTTCAGCAGTGCCTGATTGGAAACTTAAGCTGCAGCCCTTACTCATGTTCCTCACCCTCATCCTCATGCACCTTTTAAACAAAATTGCTAATTCAAATAGAGGCTTAAAGGTCAAACACTCCAGACCTGGTTTTGCAAACCTTCTTGTACATGACTTCTCCCCTTGTATTTAAAAAAAAAAAAAAAAAATTCTCATCAGGAAATGTTGGCAAAAAGGTTTTAATTACAGAAATCATTTTGCACCCTATGGAGAAAGCATGAAGAATGGCATATTTCCACATTTGAATTGCACATTCATCAAGAAAAGAGTGATTTCCCCTTAAGAATTTTCTGGAGGAGTAGAAAAGAGCATTGAACCCTGGGGTGTGTATTTTATAGTCTCTGAAAGGCAAATGGTTTCACTTCCATTGATTAAAATACATGGGTTTTCCCTCTGGATTATTCTCCTGGATGTAGGAAAAAACTTAAAATCTTTAGTAGTGGCTGTCAAGTAGTGCAGCCCCTCAGGAGATGTCCCCACTAAGGCAAAAGGGCTCACCAAACCAACTGCTGCTGAACTTGGCCAGCAAGAAGCCTTTGACCACCACATGTTGCTTTTTTTGCTTGATGAATGGGGACTTTACAAAATGTGTTTTCATTGTTTCGTTGGAGAGAATGTCAACATGGAAACACAAACCGGCATTGGGAGCACCAGGTGCCAGTCAGAGTGGCAGCTCCAGGACTTGCTGTCCTTGCTCTCTGGCACACAAGGTCTAACAGGCATCAGTCTTGTCATTCACCTTCTTGTCCCACAGATGTGGCTTCTTTACAAACTCTTCCAGACCCTTCATGGAGGAAAACTTGGCTCAATAGTCACTGTTCTCAAGGAGCAAAGTGCAAAGTTGCTGGGGTGCAGGACCCAGGCACAATGTTGCAGGCTGATGAACACTGATACTTTGAATGTACATCTTCATAAAATATGCTCCAAATTGTTATGCAGCACACTTCTTTGACCACAGTAATTCACTGTGAATTGAAGCAGGAGCAGGATTTTCCTAAGCAAAGTCACTTTTTTCCATTAAATTACTATTGTTCTTTTTTTTACCAGGAGCATTATTGTCTAGTTCTGTTAAAAGAAAAAGGCCAATTACACAAACAGTGCTGACCTGTTAAACTTGAATTCACCAGCCAGAATTCAAATAAACACCATTCTACTCCCCACTTGAGTTTACTGATTTTTTTCTTAATAATGTCACTTGAGTTTAAAAAAAACCAAAAAAAATGTCTGAGGTGAATGGGTATATCAACTAAGTGTTTCAAAACCACAGGAAAGTAATGCAAACTGTAAGAGCACTAAGAACAAGAAAAAGAAAAAGTCATATGTAATTGGAAGAGAAGATGTTCCATTTCCTTTCGAAAATCAAATGCAAACTGCTCATGTGACTGATTTAGTATTGAACAAGAGAGGAAAAATTGCTTCTTGGCATTTAAATGGAAATGTTTCTTGTTCCGAAATTTTGGAAGCTTGCATACTGTATGATTTTTGAAAGGCTTATACAATTACCATTGAATTTGGATGAGGTCTATTCCTAACAATATATATATTTCTCAGTTAAACTTTTTCCTTCCGGAGACCTAAATTACCTTTGTCTAGAGTCTAGATTCCTGATGTGGAATATATTCCAGAGGTAATAAGGCCAATGCAAATATATTTCATTTTTAATATGTATGTCTGAAAAAAATCAGTGAACAGCAGCAGCTGTTTTGCAATGCAGACCTTTATGTCGAGGACTCTGCTGTTTTAGGATGATCTGATTTGCTGTGCACCTTTTTACTGAGATTTCTGGATTTGGAATAAAACACATATCTTACCTCTTGCTTTCCACAAAGGCTAGAAATTTTAGGACAGAAGAAAAAGGCAGACCACAGCAGACTTGCACCTGGCTGATTTAAAGGTATGCCATGAAGAGGACGATTCCCATGTAGCTCAAAGCACTGCAGGAAGTACTGCAGTCCATTATGTTCATCACTCCTCTTACAATGCGGTTTTAGGGCTGAATCCAGTGTCACTCCAAGATTTGTGATGTCAACACAAATCCTGTTGCTGAAAAGTTTTGTAAGAGTAAATTTTGAGGAGGGACTCGAAAGAGAAAAATGTGATTATTTGGTGAATGAGAAAATGATAGGCTGAGTGTAAATGGCAATGGGTGATAGAGGCTGACAGGGATAAGTTATTGAGGACATGCCCAAGGTCAGGCAGTGAAGCAGTAGCAGGGCCTGACACTTAGCAACACTGAAACCCTCTCTTTCTTCAGAGCATGTTGAATAGCAGCATTAAACAGACCTAAATTCTTGTCACTGCCGTTAAAAATTATTAAAAAACAGATAAAACCAAACAAATTCCCCCCCGCCAAAGAAATAAAAGGCAGAAACTGGTAGCATTGATCTTCTTTCTGAGAATTTGATTTTAATTATCAAACAGCACAATTCTGTAAAATAAGTTAAAAAATAGTAATTGATAACGATAGTAATGTCATCTCCTGACACCATTGTGGATGATGCCCCCTGACCCCAAAAGCAAGACATTATGCAAGCTGCCTAACTAGAGGCACAGGAGAAACAGAGGTTTCCTCCTCCTTACGATGTGTGCTGAAACTAGAGCCCACCTGACCCCAAGAAGAGAGGGAGTTTCACCATGGCCAGGACATGAAGGCACCACCCGAGGCAGATCTCCACTTCTTGCCTCCATCCTGATCCCCACTCCATTCTCATGCTAAAGCCAATGCCATTCCGACCCATCCCCATGCCTAATCCATGCCCAAGACCAACCCGTTCCTATCATACCCAAGCACGTCCTCTCCTGTCCTATTACCTTCTCATTCTCATGTCCACACTTGATCCATGTCCTCACCATGCCCATACATCTGTCCATGCCCACATCACGTCCATCCCTCCCCATAGCCCCGTCCATCCTCTCTCCATGCTATGCATGCCTATGTGCATGCCCAAATCCCCTTCACGCCCATGCCATTCCGGGCCCTTCTCCCAATGCCCCTGCCTATGTCTGTGTCCTCCCCGATCCATGCCTATGCCATGACTGCATCCTGCCCATGCCTGTGCCTATTCCCATCTCATGCCAATGTCTGTGTTCTCCCCATGCCCGTGTCTATGTACATCCCTTGCCCACGTCTATTCTGTGATCGTGGCCATGCCCAGGTCTGTATTTCCTCAGCCCCACGTCCCTGCCGTGCCCGTGTCTGTGTCCTCCTGCCCGGCCCCACGCCTCTGCCATGTCCATGCCCATGCCGCCCCACGCCTGTTCCCACCCCATGCCCCTCTCCACGCATCCGCAGGCCGTGTCCGAGTTGTTCCCACGCCGCTGGGGTGGGCAGCCGCCAGCCGCATGTGCGCCTGTCATTCCAGCCGGGAGCGCCGGTTCCTGCCTCCCATTCATGTAACCTGTGTGTGTCTCTCTTTCTCTCTGTGTGTAACAGCGAGAGGGAGAGAGCGAGCGAGGCACGGAGAGAGGGAGGAGGAGGGGGGAAGCTTTAAATAAAGCCTTTGGATTGCAGCTGCTTATTTTGGGCAGTCCTACCAGGACGATTCCTGTCAGGAAAGAAGCTGGACCAGTCGTTGTTCTTTTTTTTTTTTTAATTTATTTTGATTTTGATTTTTGGGGGTGGCAGCGGTGTATGTCTGAGCTGCCTGCGGAGATGAGCTCCGGTGCCTGCCTGTAGTTTCCACTTTGGGATCGCTGGACACAGAAGTGGCATTTCGGTGGGGGGAAGCTGCAGACATGGTAAGCTTCGCTTTTCCTCTGAAAAGTGTATTAATGCCATAGACCCTTCTTGAATTTTCCCTTCCCCCTTCCCTCTTCCTACCAAACAGCCAGGCACACAGTCTGGGGCTGGGGCGAAGCTCCCTGAATCCCTGGCTTTCCCTCCCCAGCATCCATCCTTCCCTCCTGCCCAGCTCCCTGCCCTCCCCTCGCACAGTTTGCAGCAATTCGGAGGGAGGCAAAGATGCTGCGGGAAGCTTCGGGCTGGGGCGGGGGGGGATCAGGCACCCCCAGACTGCCAAAACCTTGCTTCAGGGTATGTTTGGAGTGGATTCTCCCATCCAACCTTCCCCCTCCCCAACCCTTCCCTCTGCACCCCGAGCGGTGCGGCTGTACTGGGGGAAGGCAGCAGTGCAGATTGGGAGGCACTGGAGCAAGGATGCAGCTTTAAGATCAATCGGTGTTATTTATGTAATAACATAAAAGCAGGGAGGAAAGGAAGCAGAAAAAAATAGAATAAGAAAGAAGTGCCTTGGTATTTGTCAGCCCACAAGGCTCCTTCGGCTCTGAGTCCCCCATACTCGTGTCCTGCTGCAGGGTGGTGCGTGGTGGGAGAGTGTGTGTGTGTGTATGTTTACATTTGGATCCGTTTTAGAATCGGGGGTGAGGATGGGGTCTCCCATTTTCCAAGGAAAGGTGGGTTTGCCTCCAACAAAAAGCAAAAAAAAAAAAAAAAAAAAAGAAATGCGCCTGACTGCAAGTTGAGTGACAAGTCTGTTTCTTAGGCATTAAATGTTAAAGCCCTGCTTCCAGCCATGCCCTGGCAGGATTAAAAGATCGCCCAAATAGTGTGGTGTTGGAGAAATGATGCTGGAGTGCCTGGAAGAAATGCAGTGGTTCAGACTCGTGCTTGTATTCTCAGCAATTTGCATTCTCAAATACAAATTTGTGCTGTTGAACGTGAAACCAGGCTGCTACCAAAGGGCATTTATTTCCTGGGATTTGTTTTGATTGAAAATATAGTGTAAAATATCTGGGATATTTTACTTCAAAAGAAGTGGTAGTTAAGAAATTTCTAAATCTTTAAAAAATAATAATTAGCTCCCCCCAAAACTCTAGAAGTATTCACAAGGCAGTATTTATTTACTTTCTTATCATGACCACACTTAAAAATTCACGGTGGTTACAACCATGTAAGCACATGATTTGAAAACAAAAACAAAATGAAACAAAACAAACTAACAAAAAAGAATCCCAAAACCAAAACCCAGCCAAATAACCATATTTATGCCACTATCTTTTTTTATGGGATACATAGTCTGAAATACATTTTTCATACAGCCAAAACAGAAATTACTAAATGCTCATTGAATAGATGGGTAAGACCTTTCTGCATCT
Organism: Agelaius tricolor; assembly: GCF_023055355.1. Taxonomy (NCBI): domain Eukaryota; kingdom Metazoa; phylum Chordata; class Aves; order Passeriformes; family Icteridae; genus Agelaius; species Agelaius tricolor. Next base: position 17,786,744 of record NW_027269269.1, read on the forward strand.
TGAATGCATTTTCTCATTGTTTTTCCTGGAAAGTTCAATTTCTTATGATTTAAAATAATAAATAAAGAAAGCAATACACCAAACTCCTAAATCAAACTAAAAATTAGTCTCTCCACCTCAACCCTATCTTCCTTCTTAACTTTTTGCAGTGAAGCCTCACCTTTACAGTCGCGTCTTTTTCTTTTTTTTTTTCTCCCCCGAGAAAAGTTCCAGGTGAAGGGGGGGCCATAAAATGAGAAAATGAGAGCAAGTCTTTGAAGTTTGAAGTTGTCTGTGTGCTTTTTATAGGTAAACTTCTGCTTTAGTCTGGCAAGTTGTTAGCATGCTGCTCTCTACTCTGGGGCGCCGGAGCTGGGTAGGGGAAATTGGCAGCTCCCAGCCTATCCCAATCCCATTTCTTTTGCCTTCGCTGACCCTAATAAAATTGCCTACTAGTAGTGTAGTCCCTCCTCTCCTATGGAAAGTGCTCTGCTCCCAACATGTGCACCATATGTGCCTGCAACACCCAAGGCTTAGCATACATTCACCTTTATCATGCCAGCAGTCCATGTATGCCACCCGCACTCTGGCTCTGGCAGGAGCCGGGGATTGGCCGTCAGGAACCCCAGCCTCTCCCCTGGTAGCTGGGGGAGGCTGGGGCTGAGCCAGTGATTTGTATTTAATTTATTTCATTGGCCTCTTCAGAGCCAGGCGCCTCCCACCTAGTGCCTCTGCCTGTAGCACTTTTATGGGCTTGGGTGGAAAAAACAAGGAGTATGTGTATATATATATATATAGAGAGAGAGATATATATATATATCTATATATATATATATATCTCTAGTGCAGTGGGGGGGAGCATAAAGGGAGGAAGACGCATCTCTTGCACAGTTTTGCAGTGAGGCAGGACTTCAGAGCAGCTCACTCGGCTCTGCCTGTGTTACAAGGCTGAAGGAATTTGCTCATTTGTGGCCATTGCGAGCTGCCCGTCCTTGCAAAATTCCCGGCTCCCAGACTCTGCCACGCTGCTGGATCAGTCCTTGCTGAAGTGGGCTGGTTTGTAGCCAGGAGAATTATTTGCTGCCATGATCCCTTGAGAATGCAATCCCCAAGTCAGTGCATGGCCAAAGAAAAGTAGGTTCTGTGCTAGTTTGCAGCCGGTCTGGAGGCAGAGAGGGGACCGACAGTGAGGTCTCGGTGTGTGGCCGGGCATTTCCCAGGCACCTGAAAATGTAACCTGTGTTGCACTTTCTTTGGGAGCAGGACCACTGCTCTGCACCCACCATCCTGGGAAGGGGATCTGCACACACAACTTGGGCAGGGGAGGAGGGGAGCTGCCTTTGCAGACAACCTGTTTTACTTTTTTCCCCTTTTTCCCCCCTTAAAAAAGAATCACCAAGATTGGGAATTACTGCCGCTGTTCTGAGATGCACTATATCTTTACAGAGACTCTGCCTCTGTGCCTCAGCCTCCTTTCTCATACATACACACATGAATGTGTTCACATCTTCACAAGGGGAGATTTTCAATTAATCTGTTATTTATGTGTGTGACCTGGAGAAGAAATGTGATATTTTGGTGAAGAAAGAGGGTCATTAATATGGAAAAATGTTCTCAGATTGTTCTTTAGCAAGGAAAGGGGTAAGAGGCAAAAGGAGATGCAGAAGTTTACTTCATAGTTTCCTTTTCTTATTAGCAAAGGGTCCTGGTTTAGAAAGGCTTTTCTGGGGAGATTTTGCCTTCTCTAATTTTAAAGGATAGGGAAAAATCATGGAGAGATGAGGGTAAAACTGCTCATCTGGTTTTCACTGGTGGGGGGAGATAGTCCCCCCTCCCCCTGATTTAATTTACTGCATGGATGGAAAAAGAGAGACATCTCTCTAATTTCAGTGGGTCCGCAGAAGGAGTGAGATTTGGGCTGAGAAGACTGCAATTTTAAGTCCATGTAGCTTAATTTAAGTCCATGTAGCTGAATTATTTTCCTTGACTCATTTAAAATAGATGCTTTCCTTTTATTTTGGTGAGCAGATAGTATGCTGGCAAGGGAAAATGTATTTTTGTTTTACAAAGTGAATTTTTTATTTTATTTTATTTTATTGGTTTCCTGGAGTGCATAATAACAAAATGTTATTTCATTCTGTCTACAACATGCACACTATTCCAATTAAAAACCTACTCTGATTATTTTTAACCTGGTAGTTTGCCATTTCTCTGCTCAGGAGAATAAAACATTGAGTTCTTGCACTTTAAAATAGCTGAGATGCTTAAGCAGAACTACCTTTTCCCTGGGAAAGTCATTTCCAGGTCCGTTGAGTTCCCGCTTCAATGGTTCATTTTCTGACAGAATCACATCTTTACAAGAAGAAGAACTATGATCTTTTGTAACTTGATGTTTCCAGATCAAAAGTTACAAATATTGCAGTAATACCATGAAGAGAGAGATTTGACAGGAGGAATGTTGCATGGCATACTTATTATTAGGATTTCAAATCAAGGCGGTTTTAAAAATTTATGGAGGAGAAAAGCAGAATTAAAAAAAGATGAATAAACAAAACCTTGCTAGTTTGATATCTTTAACATCACTTTTCCCTTTTATCTTAACTGTGTAGACAGTTGAGATTTTATTTTTTCTTTTCTTAAAGCTTACTCTTGTGTTTAAAAAATGTGTAGTTGTAATTTCCAGAGATGAAGTAGCTTGAAACTCGCTCTGTCTCAGATTTGATTCAAAGAAATGAAACCCTGTAAATCAATGTCAATTCAGATTTAAAGACTGGCTGTTACCTGCCCTGTTACAAGGTCCATCAGCATAGCTTATTGTAACTAAAAGCTAAAATACTCCGTTTCTGCTTTGAACTGACAAATTGGCGTTGTTGGGTGCTTTGACAGAGTAACTTGCACCACTTGCCAGTGAATCGGGCATTCATGGATCCTTGACCGATATGTTTCAGAGAAAAAAGTCCTATAATGTAACACTTTTTTAAAGCATAAGTATATATGTGCATTTCCTCTTTGCTCTAGATTAAAAGGAAAAAGATCATGGAGAAATTTATATCTTAATTATGTCAGTCTAACATGAGGAGTGGTGCTGTAGCGTGGCTATAGGACTTACAGTAGTTAGGAATAAATGTACAATTTTCATTCTTCTGTGCTGTTTCACCCTCAATTCCCTTGATAGATAAATAATTTTGTTAGAAACATATAACTTTTTTTTTTTGCCAGCTGTTCTACTCTCCCTGGAGCATCTGTAGAGACAGAGTTGAAATGTGAGTAGGAGGGCATGTTTCTTTGTCTGTGTGCAGTGACAAACACTTCTTACAGAAAGTTCAAATTTTGGAAAGTTTAAGCCTTACTCACGAAAATCCTTTTGCCTTTATACCAAATTGCTTGGAATGGAGCTGTTTGTGCTGTAGGGGGATTCAAACTTCATTGAATGTTGCCCTGCTGGGTATCAGCAGAGGTGATCTTTTGAATGTGAAGATGTCCATGAAAGCAGGCACAGATCTCTCTGTTCTTCCAGTGTGTTGGCAGCAAGAAGAAGGAAAGCACATTATGAAACAAATTAGGGCTGACAGATAAGTTTCCTTTTCCAAGTTAGAGTTGCTTTCTAGGATGTGACACAATCCTTGTTCTTTTTTTTGAGTGGGGGGAAGAAGGAAGAAGGAGAGAGGAGTTGCTGATGGTCAGTTTAGGAGGAGGAGCTCACTGAAGTGCATTTATTTATCAGTTCATTTAAATGGGCATGGCCCAGTGAGATTTCACCGATATCTCCACATTTTAGTGAAGTAGCAATTGCTGTGGTCTAGGATAAGCACTGCAATCCAGAATGTTGCTCCACTGCCCTAATCACTGCTAGGCACTGGTGGCAGATGTGCTACCCCAGCAGCAACAGCAAACATGAAAGCAGGAGATGTCTCACTCCCCATTAATTTAGGTCTTGTGATTATTCAGTGCAGTTTTCTCTTTAGGCACTGAGTAGAAGCTGTATCACTTGCCTGCACAGGTGTTTGCACACACTGAGCCTTCAAAGTATTCTGGAGATTCATTAGTTATACAGTAAAAAGTTAGAAACAGAAGATTAAATCCTATTTTTCTATTTTAGTCTAACCCTGCATCATGTATGCAATAAGGGCTCATAGGCTTTGTTCTCAACCCCTCAAACTCCAAAATGTGTACTGTAAGTCTTAAAATTGCTTTTAAAAAATCCAGTCTGGGCCTGTTTGTTCTGGGAAATATTTGGTCTATTCATAAGATCAGTCTTGCTTTTCTATATCAGGAGCTGCACCCAATGAACCTTATGGATCCCTTCCAACTCAGGATATTCTATGATCCTATGATATCATGCTGTGTGGAGTATAAGAGAAGTCAGGATTCATTTCCTAGGCAGCAGCATCTTCAAGCACTGTCTGTTCACATAAGAGCAAAGTCCTGGAGGCCTGAAATTCATAAACAATTTCTTCCACTGGGTCATCTGGACTTAAATGGGTCAGTCTTACAAATGAGCTGAACCCCCAAATTTTATAATGGAAGGTTTTCAATATTCTGCTAATTCCTTTTGAACTGCCTCCATGTCTTTGGATGCTGAAAACCATTTCATCCTTATCTCTGTAACATAAAGAAGAATAGGAAGGGAGAGTTTGGTTAGCCAAAAAGCTTTTAGAAGTGACTGCCAGAAGTGGTTGGAAAAACTGACAGAGCATGAGAGACACTGGAATTTGCTTTCTGCCTGTTGATACAAACAGCATTAGGTGGTTGGGCTGTGGGCAGCACAGATCCTGTCAGTTTGGAACAAGCAAATGCTTCTATTTCTAGAAAATTACCCTTTGGGCAGCTGGGTTTAAGGTGTGATCAGCCTTTTGGCACAGATTTTTGTTCTAGAAAGCAGAGAACCATTTCAAGAGCCAACTGGCCGATGTGTTCCCGCAGACAGACCTGTGATCATGGATTACTTACGGTGTTTCCTTACGGTGATGCTAAAACAATGCAAAGTTCACACAGCCTTTAATTGCTTCTTGACACTTCAGCAGATCAGCCTCTGAGCTGTCAAGATGATGATCCATATGCTGCAACACTCTGACACAATTTTGAAATGTTGAGTTGAATGGACTTGCCCAGCATTGCCCACAGTCCTGGGGCATCACTTGGCTACCTTAATCTGAAACACATTTGTCCTCATTCTACAATGCTCTGCTTAGTGAGTACAAACCTCCCAGCTCTGCAGCGGGTGAGACAGGCATTGTAAACCTCCTCTTCTACTCCCCATTCTCACTGCTTCATCTCCAGGCCAGCTTGGGTAAAACACTGTCTTGTAAATAATGACTGTTTCATTATTCAGACACTTGAATAAGGCAACTTTCATTGTGATTTTTACTTAAATTACGGGTCTCCAATATATACTTTTAAATCATATTATTGGTCTGTTAGTCTCATTTTTGTTGATTTCTTTTGGCTTTATGGAGTCATCCAAGAGATAGTAGCTTTGTGACATTGCCTCATTTTTGTCACTCTCTGTGTGTCAGAGTACTTAGTTTAACAGAGTACTCTGCTCCTCTAAACAGATCTCTCAGTCCATCCCACTCAGCCTAGTCTTCTCCTCATGCCCTGCCTCATCCAGCTCCTTTCTACAATCCTGTTTTCACCTCTCTAACCCCTGCTCTCAGAGTCTCTCATCCCAACTTCATTCAGTTCCTACCAGCTTGAGGTCATGCCAAGAACCAGAGAGCGTCTCTGATTGCAGTTCTGACACTTGAATACAGACCTGGCACTTCCCATAGCATAAAACATCTTGTCTTGTCATACACAGGTAGAAATGTAAGTGATGGAAGCTGGCAAATATGTACAAATGCACCCAGGAGCATGTAGCAACGGTGTTTTTATCAGAGATGTCTAAACTTGGCTTAATTCAAACAGATAGGCACAAAACTCATTAGAAGAAAAACAGTTCTCTCCCAGGCAAATTTCAAGTCCTTCCTCTAAAGTCCTAAAAATCCCAGAGGAGGTTTCAGAAAGAAAGCTAAAGCCTTTTTTTTTTTTTTTTAACGTTAGTAAAACAACATATTTTTCCTTAGCCTTGTTCTCAGAATCTGCTGAACTGTTTTGACTGAAATTTTCCAAAAAACTTCAGCCTGAGGCAGACAGCTGGCATGGAAATTTTCAGGCCAAACAATTTGCTTAGTATAGTTATAGGAAACTGTGAATGCTGTTTTATTATTAAAGCTGCTTCACTCTTCCCATAATTGACAGCACTATCAACTTTGCCTTTCCCTAATAAACAGAGAACTGGAGATTGTGTTACAAACTAATTTCGTACTTGTGTGTTTTATAGATTTTTTTTTTTTATATTGGAAATTTATTATAGATCTGACACATGCATTTCAGCATATGTTAGCAGATGATGAAATCTCAAGCTTCTTGGAAACTGAAGTGAATACAAGTAATGAGAATCCCACAAAGTCACATCAAAGTGATACAGCATTGCAGGATTTGTAGGATGGAATTAAATCCAAAGAAATCTCAGGAGATCTTGCACTGATGGAGCAAACCCACAAATTCCCATGTATCCCACCCTCAGGTTCAGTGTCCTGCTGACAGAGGAATTCTTATTTAGTATAGCAACCTTATATTGTAACAGCAACTGTTATCACAAACCAGAGCCAAAAAAAACCCAAAAAACAAGGGGGAAAAACCAAATGGAAACCCAGAAAACTGAAAGAACAGATAATTGCATTTTGATGTGGCCAGCTTTTTTCTCTGTTTATCATCATCACAGGTGACTCTCAGGCTGCAGTTTCACATCAGATCCAAATTCAGGACCCTCTGGCATGGAAGGAGAGGGGTCCTGCTCTCCCCCTCTCCTCCCATCCCAATGTCCTCCCTCCCCAGCTTCTGTCCTTTGACTCCTTCAGAACATGTCTGATGATTTATGCCTTTTTGACAAGGGCACTAGCGGTAGGACAAGGGGTGACAGTTTAAGATAAGAGAGGGCAGATTTAGATTAGATGTTAGGAAAAGCTCTTTCCTGTGACAATAGTGAGGCAGTAGCACAAGTTGCCCAGAGAAGCTGTGGATGCCCCCAGGCTGGATGGGGCTCTGAGCAACCTGGTCTGGTGGGAGGTGTCACTGCACATGGCAGAGGGAGCTGGGACTAGGTGATTTTTAAGGTGCCTTCCAACCCATTCTGTGATTCTATGATTCTACAGTTTAATTTATCAACCCAGGACAAAACAAGCTCCATCTTTTGCTTGGGGTTTTGGTTTATTTCTGATGACTTAGTGACTTACATTGAGTCAATGTGGTGGAATCATTTGCCAAGGAGAAGAGAGAAAGACGGGGGTACAAACAGCTTTGTGGTGGTGATGGGGGTTTAGGCTAGTCCCATGACCAAGGAGTTTTTCCTAGCATGCCAACTAGTTACAGCAGTTTGATTGTACTGATATGAAGTCTAATTTTATTCATGTTAAAATACAGAGTGCACTTTTTCATTACAGTCTTCTATCTTCAGGACAGTCTTTCAAGCCATCCTGTTTAGTGGGCCTTGAAGCAGCTGTCCTCTAACAATTTGCTGGACTCTTTTTGAACCCAGCATGTAGTTGTGATTGCCACAAGAAAAAGTTTCAAAATTTAAAGTCATGCTATGAGTGAATAAGCCTTCCTGTTTTTCTGCTTTAACCTCTCAATTTGGTAATTTCATTAGATGACTCCTACTTTGTGGGTTATACAGCAGGATAAATTCCTTCTACTCTTTGGTTTTGTTTTTCTATTCCAAGATGAAAATCCTCACCCTACTTTATCTATTCTGCAAGTCTTTCCATATTCCTGATAATCTTTTCAGCCTTTTCCTTTTCCTCTGTCTTTATTAGTTCTGCTCTGTATTTTAGACATGGGTAGAACCAAAATGTATGCAGCATTAAGACAGAAATGCATGTTACCTTATAAAACATCATCCCATATTATATTTAGCCAGGAGAAAAGGAAGCTTGAGGGGACCTTATAGCTTTCTGCAATTCCCTGAAAGGAGGGTGTAGCCTGGTGGGGGTCAGTCTCTTCTCCAAGTTACAAGTGACAGGACAGGAGGAAATGACCTCAAGTGGCACCAGGGGAAGTTTAGATTGGATATTAGAAAAAATTTCTTCACTGAAAGAGGGACCAGGCATTGGAAAGGGAGAGGGACTCAGGCTGCTGAGGGAATGAGGCTGTGATGGAATCACCATGGCTGAAAATGTTCAGTAAGTGTGTGGATGTGATTCTTAGGGACATGGTATAGTGGTGGCAGTGCTGGGTTAATGGCTAGGCTCAGTGATCTTACAGGTCTTTTTTAATATAAATGATTCTATGATTTTTCTCTTTTCATTCTCTATTTTTTTCCTAATGTATCTCAGAATTTTTCCTGTGCATTTAACTGGCACGAGCAGAGAGCCAGTAGTTGTAGAGGGCATCCCATGGAGACCCCTCAACCAACCTTCTGTGGGGCACCAGTTAATTTACAGCCCATATTGTGTATGCATTGTTAGAACTGTTTTTCCCTTTATGCATTATTTTGCTTTTAGTGATACTGAATTTCATCTGATGTTTTTATCACCCAGCTTGTTACCCAGTACTGTGAAAGTAGGTTGTAGCGTAATGGTTGGAGGCTTCATGAGAGAATCAGAAAGCCCAGCAATGAAACAGGCTCTCATTTTGACTTTTATTCTTGTCCTGGGGATAATCTGAGCAAATATATAACCAACAAAATACCCTTTATATAAAGTAAGAACAACCAGCCTGCCTGTCTTGTGACATCTGACTGTGAAGTTGTCTGTTGCTCAAATGTTTTTCTTCTCATTGTCAGCATCTAACAGTCTTTCTTTTTCTCATACTTCTTTCTAGCCAGTGTTTGCTCTTCCCAAAAGCAGGAAATTATGCCCTTGCTTCCTCCACACAGCACCACCAGAATCCTGATACCAAGGGACAACTTAATGATCATCTTTTCACAGCCTGACGTTTCCCCTGTACCTCCATCTTCTTTCTATCCTAAAATCCCTCTTGTGTTCATGATGCACTGCAAAGACACCTGGGATTTGGAAACTTTTCCTACTCTCTTGGTTTTGCTTTTATCTCACAAGAAAGTGTGAGCAGACAAAGCCACCTGCCTGTCACTTAGAGCCCTGTTTCATGGCAAGCACTTGGGTCTACCTGAACAGGGCTTTCTTTAGGGCTTAGCTTTTATGGATTATTATTGTTGCTGCTGTTCACAATCTTATTTGGGATTGAAGGGATGCACAAATGACTCGTTTAGAAGCTACAAACCATTGCTTGCAGCCCTGCATATCCCCCATATGCTTTAAAATGTCATCTGTTTGTGGCTTTCTGTGCTGAACGCTGTTGATCACAGGCTCTGGAGAGCAACTTTATTGTACACCTGCATCACTTTGCTTTGTATTCTTTTATACCTCCTGCATAATTAATATTTTTTTCAATTTTATGTATTTATTTATTTTGGCTGATGTCTTCTCCAGAGAGTATCAGACACAGCAAGCATCTAGTTGAGAAGATGGTAACAGAGAAGAAGGGTATATCAGAAGCTGATACTGGGGAATAAAAGTGGATCTTTTAGGGGGTGAGAAAATGGGGGAATACCAGGAAGAGAGGGACCTCTACCAACTCTTTCATCATTAGTGCTGGATTCCTGCAGCTGGTGCTCTGTTGTGCTCTGTGACCTGAGGACACTGATTCTTTTTTTCCTTTGTTTTCTTTCTTCCCACCCTCCATTTCAGAGCATGGAAGACTGAACAGTCTGTAACTTCTCTGCTGTGCAAATCAGTAAAATTGGGATACCCAGCCCCAGTAAAGATGCCTAATCTAATGTGTGGGGGCATATATTCTTCATATCTCAATACTCCTGTTTGTTTCTCTCTCCTTCCCTCTGCTCAAATGAAAACACCTGGAGTTAATGTTACACAGACTATGTGGGATCTCACCTTGCCATCATGTTTACTTATTAAGAAATTTCATTAAGGCCTTTTATATAAAATGTGCACTGCTTTGACAGACTGAGTGTTTGAAAGTGGACACTCCCAGCAACAGAGATTTTTTTTGAAGATAACAAAAGCCAATCACATTGCATCTTGTTTCAATCCCCAAAGCACCACAACGTTTTAACTTAAACCAGGGCCAGATCCAAGAATCATTACTGTTAATTCAAAGGCTCCTGTAAGTTTTAATGGTCTCTGGATCAGGCCTTTTCACTCCTGCTGTGGAACAGAGCTGGCTCCCCCAGTGCAGAAGCAAAAAATGGCCATGAAAATTGAAGGCTGGTTTGGAAACGGATGTCATTTCCACTGCTGGACTAATTGAGTATGTGAGGCTGGGAGTGGTATAGGTTTGAGGTTTTCTTGATGTTTCCAAGTAAGTCAAAGTTCCTATAATGAAAGCATGTAGAGTGGTGTTTTGTAACTATTTTTATACCTACATCAGACTTGATGTTAGTGGCTTTGAATTATTTAATGTTTTTCTTCCTCAGCTGTCATCTCCAGTGAGCTCCCATTGCAGGGCTGCGGGAGTTGTTGTGTAAGGAACAATGCAGGAGCCTGGCATTGGCTGCTTGGGGGGGTGATGTTGCCTGGTTTTGTTTTGTTTCATGTCTTTAATCCAATTTTATCCTTTTTCTTGCTGGTGAGAGGGACATCAGGCCAAGGTATTAAATCATACTGACCGACGTGGGCTGAATATGAAGTACATGCCAGCTAAATACACAAATGGGGAGTTTTCTGCTTAAACCACTGAGCACTAATGTCTGTCACATAGGAAGAGCCAACTATTTAACATTCAGTCTATTCAAAAAACATTATTATGTCCCAATGGTAATTTAAAATCACATCTGTTAGAACCATATGTGGGGAAAGTTTACCTTTTTTTTAAGCTATTTTTTTAAAAAATCCCAAGTTACCCTGTTTATAGGGTTATCTTCAATGTGGGCCTCTTTCAAAATTTCAGACTGATGGCCATGAAACGCCATCAGTCGAACAAATGAACTAAATGAATTCAACTATTATCTTTTTTCCTTTGCAATTAATGTGTGGGCTTTCAGAGGATATCTGCAAGTAGACATCCAGGTTTGAAAGGAAATCTATATATTGGGATCATGCTTCATGCTTCTGTTGTCTGTAACCTGATATTTGTTTGTTCATCTGAGTTATTGGATATTTCACAGGTTTTATTTGTTGCCGTTTAAGCTTCTATTAACAATGACTATGACCTTTGAAAATAGCTCTTTTGGGCAGTCAGATTCTCTAATTTTTACTTTGTGGAATTGCCACTGGGTTATTCTGTCCTTAAAAACAAAAGATAGAGATTTGTTTTCAAAGCCTCCCATCATTATTATCTAACCAGCACTAACTGGCATAAACTTGAGATCCTTATACCTGAGCAGTGCTAATAGCATATCTGACATGGCGAGTGGAACACCCAGGTCAAAATATCTGCTATAGGTCCCTCATTACATGGTGGATAAAGTGCTCTGTGTCACCTCTACATTGAGTGCAACATGTTTTGCCATGTCTTTATGTACCTGTTCATCCCAGCTAAATGCAAGCACCTGAGTGAATTGCTTTGACAGATGGTAATTGGGGGCAAACAGATTTCAAACACAGAAGTTAAAGGAGCTCTTTATTCCTTCGCCCTGTTACCTGCTCCCTCTGCTTGCTAAGGGTCTTCAATAAAAGCTGGACAAAACTAAATTCCCAAGTGGTTGGCAAGCACTGACACTCTCTGTGCTTGATGTGTGTGCACACATTGTGCATTGTGTTGTGGTAGGGAACATTTCCATTGTGCCGCCCCACTTCTCTGAATTCCAGTTTTGGATGGTGAAAACAGGAAGAGCTCTGCTTTGGTTATGGTGGCCAGGCTGGAACACCAAATATTGGTATTCAAGCTGTGATCCCCTGTGGGTAACTAAAATTGTGCGTGTTACGTGATGAATTTAGAACACTCCAGGCCTCAAGCCACCATTCCAAATAACCCCTCATAATAAACGACAAATAACTGCTCTTCTGGGACTTTTATATGTGTCAAAAGCTTAGCCTTTTGCAGAATCCCACAGAAATCTCAGCCCTTCCCTGAAGTAATGGATTTTCCCATTAAGTGCATCCACATCTGTTAGCAGCACCAAGCTTTCTACTGTTCATCCTTCACAAGTAGGCCAAGTACCTCAACGAAAAATAATCACAAAGTAAATAGATAAGCATGTAAGTACTAATAAAGCCACTGTTCATGAGTTACATCTTTCCAGTGGCATTCACAGCATAGAATATTGTGCATCCCCCTCCAGCTGTGTTTTAAGCTCTGAATTTCTTAGCTAAACAGGGTGCTCATGATCCCAATGTACAGAGCACCTGACAACACAAGAGTTAAATATTCAGCTATAAATAGCATGCCTACTTTGATGGGATGCATTGTATTGTAATTTTAGCACTAATTAAAGTGGTTGTAGGCATGAAATATCTCAGTCTTTCAGAAACATGTGTAAATATCCAAGATTAATCTGGTTTTGTTGTCTGAATGTTTTGGCAGAGTTGTGCCATTGCATATGAAGTTTTACGAGTAGCAGTATAATAAAGATGGGGTTGCATGTCAATGAACAGCATTTTTTTATTCATTTTGGGTTAATCAAGTGCTGAAGTTAAATTGGAATGCATTAATTTGTTCTTGGTTTAAAATGAGACTCCACTGTGTCCTGTAGCGAGTTTGATGCTCCGAAGGTTTTGTGGGGTTGATTGCTTCCAGATAAGTCAGAAAGTAGCTATGCTGAAAAAACCCACTTTAATTTGAATGATGTGCATGGAAAATGTGGGGGAAAAAATGAAGAAAGCTACAAGAGAAACAACACATTTTTATGTTTTTGGCACAGCTTACTTCATATTCCTACTCCCTGTCCTTGTGTGATCCCTGAACACTTGATGGATGAGAAAGATAATTGTTGATCATTTCATGAAGCTCTGCCAGTAACACATACCAAATATAATTAAACCTTCAATTTTATGCTTTTAAATACATTTTCTCACCTGATATAGCAATTAACCACTTTCTGTCAGAGCAGAAGGAGGCAAGGTGTTTTGGGTCCTATTTCCTAGCTCCACTTAATGTGAAATGTGGGGGTTTCATTTTCAAAACAATTCCACTTTTCTGTTAGATCATTTCACCTTTGAGGTTCCATGAGAGTCATTCTGGAACGTCAGGAAAATTGCCACAAATGATGATTTTGCTTGTTAAGCTGTTTTGCATGGTCGAATTGGATCAGTTCCAGTAATTTCTTGTCTCACTAGGTAAAACACTGCAAGACTTTTGCAGCTGGGACAACGAACAAGGGAAGTTTAATGCAAATCATCTCTGATTTTAACCCTATGTCTATGGTGTATATTTCAGGCTAATTCCTTGCAGACAGTCTTTTTAAAATTTCTGTTGTCAATCTGATTAATTTTGTCCAAGGTTATTGTTTTTTTGTCTGTAATATAGACAAAATATTTGATTGTGATCAATTTTGATGCAGCCATGATTCTACTCAAAAGGATGATAAACATTGTCCTTTTCTTGGGTAAGAATACCCAAGAAAGTATCATTTTTGAATGACAGCTGTCAAACAGATGAATCAGCTTTAAGGGAAAACAAAGGAAATGACAGACTGATATTGAATGTTAACACCTGGTGGACACTGAGCACAGCCATCCATAGCTATGGGTCTCTGACTGTCCAGAGCCCAATTCCACTGGGACATGCAGGACAATGCATTTTGCTCTCTCCTTGAGCATGAGGGCATGCTCCATTAGCTGAGACTTGTTTTTACAGCATATGTGCCAGACAGCTTGGGCAGGAGCTGAACAACCACCAGTCTTGCAGATCGTATCCCACAGGGCAAGATAGATGATTCCCTTTTCTTGGTTGTTACAGAGACATTAATTAAAGGGCATACTCCCCAGGACACCTTTTCCAGATCCTGGGTCAACTTTAAACTTGAAACATAAATATAAAACAAATCCAGACGTCTTGATCTAGTTACACTGACTAGTTATTGAGAAGACACCTTGACCATATGAAGTAGTTGAAAGGAGGGGACATGAGGACTTCTGGTCTGTTTGCAGCTCTCTTTTGTGAGCCAGGAGAACTCACTTGCGTTTTTGTCTCAATTCATCTGTCCATAGAAAAAGTTTCCTAATAACTTCCTATTTATTTCCTCTTTGCCACATCATTTTGGAGTCCAGGAAGCTCTGTCCCATTCTCCCTTCCCTAAATATATCACTGCAGTGTCCTGGCAGCATTCATTTTAGGCTACAGAAATTCAGTCCATCATTCAGTGCACAAAATTATTGAATGGGAATCAGATTTACAGTCACACTGTGAAGAAGAAAGTTAGTTGACTTGTCTTTCAGGACATTTGGTTTTATTAGGTTCCTGCACATGTTTACTTTGATCCCTTCAATGTTATCCTAGAAGATGATTCCAGGCCAGATTGTAAAAATGTCAGTTTCTTCAAACATGTGAACAAAATCCTTTCTAAATTTGTCAGATCTTTTGAATTACAACTCCAGTGTTCTGCGTGAGACAGAATTGTTACTTCCACTTTGAAAAGATTAGCCTTTTAGCTGTCAGGAGCTCACAGGATCCAGCACTGTCTGTAACAGGCTTTGTTCAGAACAGGTGCACTCCCAGACCAACATTGTCCCAAATTACCTAGAAATTATCTGAATTCTGAATTATACCAAAAGAGCTGAATCCTGTGTCACTGTTGCAAAAAGTATATCTATCCTTTCTGCAGATCCCATATTCATCAGAGATTGATAATTTCAGAGCACACACTTTGGCTGGACAGTGTCTTATCCTTACCCCATGTGGAGTTCTGCATTCATCTGTGGGCCCCTCAGCACAGGGAAGACATGGACTTGTTGGAGCAGGTCCAGAGGAGAGCTGCAGAAATGCTCAGGGCTGGAGCACCTCTTCTTTGAAGACAGGCTGAGAGAAATGGTGGTGTTCAGCCGGTAGAAGACAAGGCTTGGGGGAGACTTTATAGCAACCTTTCAATATGTAAAAGGAGCTTGTAAGAAAAATGAGGACAGACTTTTTAATTGGGCCTCTAGCAATAAAACAAGGGGTAATGTTTTTAAACTAAAAGAGAGTAGATTTAGATAAGATGTAATGAAGAAATGTTTTTATAATGGTGAAACACTGGCACAGGTTGTCCAGAGTAGTAGATGCCCCATCCCTGAAAATGTTCAAGGTCAGGCTGGCTGAAGCTCTGAACACCCTGCTGTAGTTGAAGATGTCCCTTCTCATTGCAGGTGAGCTGGTCTAAATGAGAATTAAAAGTCCCTGTAAATCCAAACCATTCTATGATTCTATGACTCTGTCTTCTAGGAAAGGGGGGAAAAACAATAAGCAAGGAAGGGGGAAGCACAGCAAAGCAGACCTGGGTACAAAAATCATGCCAAGTTCCTGCCCTTGGTGATCAAATTTTCTACTTTCTCATCCCAAACATAGTTTTAAAAGAGGAATAAGGTGTCAAAACTATCTCAGATGCAACATTAGTGGCGTGTTGGGTGACAGCCCTGTTGAATCAGTTTAGATACAGTCCCCTCATATAGGAAGCTGATAAGAGGTAACAATATGGTTAACTTTCCTGCTTGTTTTATCAGCAATGACTCAGTGTTTACTACCCTGAAAACTGAGGTGGAGACAGAAAATGCCAAGGGAAGCAGACTAGTTGGCATGCAAATAGAGAAAAGATCTGCATTCCTGGATGAAAGCAAGTTCCTTTGTTGGCTTAATTTTTCCTCATTAGTTTTACAAAAGAACCATGTAAAGAATAAAATCAAAACATACAGTTATCTCAGCTGTTCGGTCAAGTACCACTTATGTCCAGGCTGTTTTCTGCCTCTCTGAATGAAGGTGTTGGGAGAAGTATGTGACTGGGAGGTGGAGAAAGCCTCCTTAAGTCTTAAAGGTTTCTCTAACTAACTTGTGATTGGTAGGAACAACAGATGTACTAAAGCCACACAAATCAGAAAACTTATAAAAGGCCCATACAGGATGAGTCAGATTAATAAATAAGAAAAGATCAGATCTTCCAACTAAGACAGAAACACCGGGAAAGGAGGATCCAAAGCAAGATGATGAAGCCTAAATCTTTTCAAACCTTCATAACAATTACGTTAGTTTAGACATCATTTTGGGGGGCCATCCAGAGGAGAGAAAAAAGTAGGAAAATATATTTTAGGAAGATTAACCCAAGAAACCTCCATTTTCTCTTACAAGCTACAGTGAGATAACAAAACTCTGAGGCAAAGATGACAACATTTTTCCCAGTATCTGTCCAGTTAAAGCAACAATTCAGTGAGCCTATCCAGAGCTGACGCTGTGTTTCTCTTTGATAAAGGGCCAGTGCAGGAGCTCTGGACAGTGACTTACCCTGTGGTCTCCAAAGAGCAGTTTACTAATAGAAATTAAAGTAGCCACCATGGCACAACTGGTATCAAATCCGTTTTCTCCTCTCCTATTAACTTACAGTGAACATGGCGAGGCAAGTTTCCTAGCCAAAATCCATTGTGCTAAGAGTCAGAAAATCCTGTGGGTTAGGTCCCTTTCTTCTTCAGATCTCCTTGGCAGTAATCTGCATTGGCCAAGGCCCAGGGAATTCTAGCTAATAAATTATTATGTTGGAGGGACTGCTCACCCTGTAGCCATGCTAATTAGGTTCTTACCAGCAAATCAGGTCAGTTTATATTCTTGACTTTAATATAGGACAGGCATATGAGACCACGTGTTGTAGGGGTTTTTTATTGGAAAAATTAGGCAGAGTCACAGATTGTAAGAAAACTCATCTGAAATTCTAGGTTTTTCTAAGTCTCTCTGAAGTAAAACTGGCATGCCAGTAACTCCCTGTTATTTCTTGTTATTGGCTCTGTATCTTGACGGTCCTAACTGGAAATTCTTTGTTACTGATAAGACAGCTAATGCCGAGGTAAGAAGGTATGAGAATGACACAGATGTCCTTGGTATATATTCTTCGCACCCCAACTACTCTTTGAAAAAGTTCCATATGATTATTAATAAATCCAAGGCATATTACTTCCAACTTGAAAAACAGTGACTGAAAGAGATAAAGACAGAGGCATTGCAAAATTATATATTGCAGGACAATGTTGAGTATCGTTCAAAAAAGAAAAAAAAAATCCAGAAAAGTGTTTTACAGTAAAGGGTTTAGCTTTTGGAATCATGAGGGGGTCTAGTATTGCCAAGGACTTATGATGATAGAAGAGCTGCTTTAGTAATCAAACTATGTAAGAATAAAGCCAGGAGGTTAAAGACCCCTCTGTGAGATGAGTAAGTGTATAACGGTTTAAGTATTCCTGTTACTTGCCTGTAGTTATCTGCAGGTGTCAGCTGACTCTCAATAACCCCAACACATTAATTCAAAATGGTTTTTATCCTTCATAAAGTATATTGGATACAGCAACACAGAATAACTAAGCCCTGTCTGTGTAAGAAGAGCTATTTCTGTCTGAAGTTTTACTCATAAAGGGAATTGTTCACTTACAGTGTGTAAGTCTCTCTCCATAAGTTATTATTGATATTTTTACTTTCTTATGTGTCTTTCCAATTCACTTTTTAAAAGATTATAGACTCCATTTCCGAGATTTATGTTGCTGCCCATGTTTATCAGTGACTTGGGATAAAAAACATGGCCATTGCCAATAGTTTGCAGGTAATCTAAAAAGTTGGGTTGATGCTTTGAGGCATCAGGGGGAGTTAGTAATGGAAGAATAGGAGATACTGACAGACACCTACATGTTTTGGTGAGCTGTGTACAGGCAAGTGATCTCATCTCTAATGTAATGAAATATAAACTCTTCAAAGAGAAGTAAAAGCAAGGCAATCTTTTCATTGAGGATCCTCTATTCAGACACTCCAAAACTGCAAAACACTTCTCTGGCATTATGAATAAATAGGTAAAAAAGGAGCTTTCAGTTTAATGTGAAACCTTACTCAAGCACAGAAGCCTCATGTAGGCATAGTGAAACCATCTCACTATGTGGCATGAGTTAACTTCTGTTGAAATACATTTTTGGTTGGGTACTCATGGAAAAGACAAGGATATTGATAAACTACAGAAGAGATATGAGAATAATTAAAGGCTTGGTAAGAGATCACACTGTGAACAACAAGAAAAACACTAGTTGTTTATCTCCTCAAAGTGCAAGTTAAGGAGTGATGGGATTATTTTGGCTACTTGCAGAGGCAACAGAAATTCACTGGCAGGGGCCTCTGCTGGACAGATGTAGCAAAGAGGCATCAGTAAAAAATGTCGGGAAACTGACTCTAGACAAAGAGACCTGAAGCAAAATGGATATTATTTACTATGAAGAGAACAACCTGGGGAGGAATGTAATGATTATATAGGTGAGGAGTATGTTTTGCGGTTTTGTACCTTTTAGTAAATATTTTGTACCTTTTATCAAGCTTGAATTACCTACACCCTACAGTATGTATTGCATGAAGAATCTTTCTAGTGGTCTCTCTTATCTGTATAACATCTGAATACACAATATATATCTATTTTGATATTCAGGACCTCATTCTTGCAATCTCCCATGTGGATAGTAGTGATCTTTGCCCTGTGCATGTTTAGAAATAGTGACAACTACACTTCCTGAGCAGAGCTTTGATTTTCAAAACTAATCAGGGGTTTTTTTGGTGGATTTTTTTTTTTTTGCTTGTCAAGAGCTTGCTCTGAGGTAGTCACTTGTCCTAAATCTAAATAAAAGAAAACTGAACATGTAAGAAGGTTTTCTTTTAATCATCTGGATTGATTGCCATTCTTCATGTTTTGCACTAATCTGCATATGAACAAAATGAATGCAAATAACTTATAATTTTATAGCAGTTTACATCCCTGTATACCCCATATGTGACAAGAGATAAAGAATGTGAAGCAGCAGAAATTCAAGTGTCTCCTACTGGGTCAAGATTGAATTGGAATTTATGAATAGATACAGAAGTGAAATAAATCTTCTAAAAATGGCCAACTCTGGAAAGAGAAAATGGTTCTTTTCCGATTTTGAGCGGTTTGAAGTGGAGAAAGCATGGATATGAATATATAGTATTTATTTAATCTGAAATTTGTTATCTCTTGCTCATCCAGAGAGATCTCGGTACAAGCAGATGGGTCCCATTATGCACCACATTTGGTTTTTTGCAGTCTCAAGTTCCCTCTTAGTTTTCTGGTTTGGCCCAGCCTGCAATACTGCTTTCCCATCACACAGAGTTCTGTTTTCCTTTAAGAAGAACACAACAAGAAATCCATTAATCTTATTAATTGCAAAAATTAAGCAATTAATTTTTGCAATTAATAAGATTAATGGATTTCTAATTAAAAAAAAAAAAAGCAAAGAAAAACTAAGGAAAAAGGAAAACTGTTCTCTCCTTTCTTTGGTGTTACTGAAATGGAAGCTGGAACTCTGATCTGCTCCTAGTATTGTTCTATATTGCCTATGTATGCACCTCTTAGAGTAACTCTATGCCTGCATGGAAGTTGAGATATAAGCACTGGGAATGGCTGTGAACAAGCATGTGAACAGGTCTGGAGGCAGAGGAGGCTGCTGGCTTAAAACTTCTGTGCCTTGCAGCAGCTGCTGAGTTGCTCATTTATACATTCCCTCAAACTGCAACCAAAATAAGACAACTTAAATCCAGAATAATTTGATCCAAGTTTCACTTACTTGGACATTTTCAAACATCTGTAAACCTGATTAATGTGGCCACTGGATGGAGAAAATCGTGGAATGGTTTGGTTTGGAAATTCCAAACCAAAACTAGACCAAACTAGACCATCTAGCTCCATTCTGTCTGCCATGGGCAGGGATACCTTCCACTATCCCAGGATGCTCAGAGCCCCATCCAACACATGAACACTTCCAGGGATGGGGCATGTCCAACCTCTCTGGACAAACAGTGCCAGTGCCTCATCACCCTCACAGTGAAGAATTCCTTCATAAAAGCTAAACTAAACCTACTCACTTTTTAGGCTGAAGCCATTCCCACTTGTCCTATCATTCCCCATCCTTCTCAAAAATCCCTCTCCAACTCTCTTGCAGCCCCTTTGGGTACTGGAAAGTGCTCTAAGGTCTCTCTGGAGCCTTTTCTTCTCCAGGCTGAGCAATCCCCACTCTCTCAGCCTGTCTTCATAGCAGAGGTGTTCCAGACCTCTGAGCATCTTTTTTGCCCTCCTTGTTCTTAACTGGCATTGGATTTTGCAGCCATTTACACCAGTGCAAGATAAATCCTACAAGAGAATACTTGGACAAAGTCACTTCAGAAAGTTCTGGACTACATGGAGTAATACACCTTTTTGTACATAAAATTTAATAAAGAGCAAGCTAAATGAGAAGATAGTTTGAGGATTGTGGCATCCATTTGTCCCTTGGTGATTTTGGCCCATGGCTTTTCATAGTTTAAGGTCAAACAAAAAGAAGAGCAGATTCCAAAAGACTGGACTATAAAGAAAGAAATATTCCTGTCCACTTTGTATTTCCAGGAGTTCTCATTTCAGTCATCCCAATTAGAGCAGAGAGCAGCAATATCTTGTCTGCTGTCAGCAGAGGGGAGGGAGTGGGACAGGGATTTCTGCTTTATGGGAATGGATGTGCTTTTGGGGAATGGGGATGGCAGAAGCAAACTCAGCATTATGGGACCACATTACTTGTCTTTGGCAAGAAAACTTGTTGGACTCTACAAAATTTATCAGACCATAGGTTCATGCGAATTACTACAGGTGATGGTAACTTGTAAATGCAACAGTGCTCATGGCCTTATTCCTTTTTTCTAAATTACTATTTTGTTTGGCAAACAATAGCTTTTATTGCAGCTTAAAACCCCTGACAACTGATTATTGAACCAAAAATTGTGACATCATAAAATACCTACTCCTTGCATGAAGTCTTCCTCATCATTATCAAATTCAGGCTTTGCTGACATGGGGCCAACTTTATGTACTTCCTCACATTCTTTTAGTTTTTCTTCACTGCATTCCTGTTTTAACAGATAATTCCCAAAGCACTTAAAGAAGTGGAGAATTAATGAAGAATTATACAAAAATTTCCTCCTTTTCTAAGGGAATTTCCCAAATTGGGGCCTGAAATGCCTAATATACTGATTTTAGAAACACCGTATTTTTTATAATGAAGGTCCACTGGCAGTTTAGAAAGGGATGGTTAATCTGAAAAGCAATTGTTTCTCTGTGATACCTTTAGCCATATTTGTCACTGCTTTTATCTTTGTCATTTTCTGTTGTCCCAAGAATTGATTCTTCCACATGAAATTTAGCCTATCCTCCATGTGTAAAATTCCCCATGAGCAAAAATAATAGTAAAGGTTGCTACACAACATATGACTCAAGGCTGAGGTAGTTATTCTGACTGTCTATTTTTATTTAATGCTATATATCTATTTATCTTTACCCCTGGGATGGGTTTTCATTCCCATTACTGTAATTATAGGCTGGTGTGACTCCACTGGCATCACTGGAATGATATGTTCACCATCAGTGGTTTTATCGAGTGGTGAATCCCTATATCCTGGAAATTTGGTTTTGATCCATAGACTCATCCATGTTAAACAATGCAATATAGTGTCTCCCACAGTTATTTATGAGTCTGCTACAGTAAATGAGAAACAGGCTTCAGATTATAGGTGCTCTTTTCATTTCTCCAAGATGATTGAAAAGAGAGTTTCATCAAGCTCATGTTATCAAGTCACTGACCATCAAGTCACTGTTCACTGAAGTCTCTGTCCATTGTTTATAGACAGATTTGTGAGAAACAGAATTTCTTTACAGAGTGCTCCTGCCTCATAGAGATAGAAGACCATTTAGTGCCCTGGTATTTATGTTTGGTTAAAGGGGGTCCTTTGATTAGCTCCAGATTTGTACTATAATGACTGTAAGGGTTAAGGTAAGAAATGTTTTGCTATATGTGGTAGGTCTGTAGGACCCACTTAAATAGGAGAAGTAATTTTATCTATCAAGCTGTTGTGTGTTGACTCCAGACAGCATCTAACACCCCTCCTAGCTATTTGCTCACTCCCTCACAGTGGGATGGGGAAGAGAATCTGAGGGGTTAGTGAGAAAACTCATGGGGTTGAGATAAAGACAGTTTAATAGGTAAAGAAAAGATTTTGTACACAAGAAAAGCAAGTCAAGGAGTTAATTCACCACTTCCCATGGGCTGGCACGTGTCCAGCCACACGCAGGAGAGCAGGGGTCCATCATGTTTAGTGGTGACTTGGAAAGACAAATGCCATCATTCTAAACATCCCTCCTTTCTTCTGCTCCCAGGTTTCTTTATAAGCACAGCACCATAAGGTCTGGGATACCCCTTGAGTCAGCTGGGGTCAGCTGTCCTGACTATGTCCCCTCCCAACTCCTTGTGCACCCCCAGCATCCTTATGGTGGGTTGGGATGAGGAGCAGAAAAATCCTTGACTCTGTGTGAACCCCGCTCAGCAATATCTAAGTGTAGTGACACTGTTTTAACCATAACTTTGAAACAAACTGCTATGACAAAAATTGACTCTATCCCAGCCAAAATTAGTATTCAAAGTCCAAGATGAAATAAGTAGAGAAGGAAATGGAGGCTGGTGGAAGCTGTCTAAAAAGCTGGATATTAAGTGGTTTGAACCATGATCTCTTCCATGCTTCTGAAAATGTCATTGACTTCAGAAGAATAATCTGGTTTAAAAAATGCTGTTGCTATCTCCCAGCAGTGTGTTTGTTGGGAAATCTGGTACTTATATGATAGTTCAAGGCATAGAGCAACACAGTCCTAGAGTCCATGATATTGTAAAGTTACAAAACATCTTTTTACCTTGGAAAAAGGAACCAAATTCTGTTATTATTGTATATTTAGTCCCAGGGCAACACTGAAATTAACAGTATTTCACCTGGTTTGTGCCAATCAGAGTATGTCCAAAAATGCTTTTCATATCCAGCTCACTTCCAAAATCTCTCAAATACAATGTTGGATCCTCAAAGAAAAGTGCTGGGCCTTGTACCCTTCTTAAGGATCACTGCACATCAGAGAACTGCATGCAGGAGCCATTGATGCAGAAGCTTGTGCAATATATGTGTGTTTGTGTCACATCAACAGCAGAAGGTCACATTTAATTTTCTCCCAGAAGACCACCCTCTGAGCTGACACGTGGAAATTAAAGATACTACTCATTATAGCAGTTGTGATTTTTCTACCCAAATAGCTTGTGTGGGAAGGAGATCAGCCTCCAGTCCCTTGAGTACAAACCAATCTATACTTCAGCCCCTCAGCTTGCTGAGCCAGCAGAGCAGCTCCTGTTTGCTGCCTAATTTCAGATAAGAGTTAAACATAAATAATAATAATAACAAAAAGTCTGATTATCTTGCAAAAAAAAAAAAAAAAGTTCTGCATATAAGCTTAGGGGAAAAAAAAAAACCTGTAAAAAGGCAAAGAGGGAAAAAAAAAGCAAAAAAACAAAACCAGATAAAACTCCAAAGTGAGTATTTAGTTCCCTGGTACTAAAGTACCCAGTAGCCAGTTCTCTTTACATCTAAATTAAAGATGTAAAATGAAAACCAGGGCATTTTGAAAATATGTGGGATGATGTTGTCATTTTAGTTATATTCTATATTTCTATCTGAAGGACAGATCCTGAAGTGGCAGATCCTTGATTATCTTCTGAAAGAAGTTATATATTTTTATACCAATTGAGGATCTCATCTCATTAGAAATCTCCTGATTTTCCTAAATGAGTTGTGCAGCAGTCTCATGGTTTGTCATTAGGACTTCCCCAATGTCTGCTCATTAAGGGCACTTTCCCTTTGTCTGCAGGCTTGGCAATAAATAATTACCTATCAGATTCCCAGCATGAATTCTGAAGGGTTTTGAAAAAGGAATATAGGTAGGAAAAAGAGAAGAGGGAGTAATTAAATGGGATTATTGTGGAAAAGACAGCGGACAGAGAAAAATAGGCAAAGGAACCAAAGAAAAGAAACTAGGAGAGATGTTTCCATAATCAGGGAACAAATTAGGAGAACTCCAGGATAGGAATAATATTTCCTCTATAAGTAGCAGAATCTGGGGGAGAAGCGGTAAGAAGATGGAGAGGTAAAGAGGAGGAGAAGAAAGAGATTCATGAAGGCAGTGAGGAAAACACCACACAGGGAAAGTGACTGAAAAACAGCTGAGGAGAAAGACAGGGATCCAAAACCAGTGGGAAGATTGCTCTTCTAAGAATATTGTTGTATTCTTGCCTCTGTTCCCTTTCAAACTGAACTGCTTTCATTTGTTTGCTTGTTTTATTTTTAAATGGCTTTTTCAAGGTACAGTTTTATTTGAGTTATATGTATGCTCCGCCTGTGATAGCAATCACCTGCTTTGAATTTGCACATTTAGCATGAATAGTTCTGTGTTGACTTTCTTTTTCTATATGCACACATGAAAAATAGTGTTTAAAACGATAAATTCAATAGATTTGCACTTAGGAAACTTCAGGAAATGAAAACATAATAATGCAGAATAATTCTGCTTTAATCTGTTCTCTGTAGTCTGACATCCCGTAGTCTGGGATTGATAATCATGTTCATGATATGTGTGATTAAACAAGAAGCAGCGAAGCCTGGAAAATAAAGAAAACCAAACGAAGAAAGATTTAATCTCTGTATGTGTGTGTGTGTGTGTGTGAAAGTCCACAGCAATGGGGAGAGAAGAACTTCTCAAACCAGGATGTGTCTCAAAATGTTTTCAGCTCTTGAAAACACAAGGACCAGGGAGGAGAACATTAGTTCAAGAGATAAGAAGATTGGAAAGTGAGAAGGATCAAATCAAAACGACCTTCAGTTTATCTCTGGAGATCATGGAGAGAAGAGATGCTTGTCTGAAAAACAGAAACAGTATTACTAAGCATGGAAAGGAAAAAAAACAGCAGAAAATCATCTCTATGGTTTTTCATTTTCCAAGACAGAGCAAATATATGTTGTCTTCCCATTGCAAAAGAGCAATTGAAAGGTATTATCCCCATTTTAATAGCTTATAGTAGTAATTCCTTGATTCTGAACATATAACATTTAGGAAAAAAACATCTATAGTGAGTCCAAGAATGGGGAGAACACACTTTTTCATTGTGATTAATATCCTGCTGTTTCTTACATATGGTCCATGTTGAGTGAATAGACAAAGGTACCCAACCTTGTGGACAGAGGTACTCAGCCTTGAAATCAGTATGCAAACGTAGCCTTAATTAGGTGATTGGAAGGTCCAGTTTGCCTGACACCTTTTTTTTCCTGATTAAACTTTCCTATAAAGTCAAGAGATAGTACCAGTAGTGTCATGTATTTATGCTCCATAAATAAATTTTGCCTCTGGTTTTTGACAAGAAAGAAAATAGAGGAACTCAAAGCTAGAGTTTGGGTGTCTCCACTGGCTTACTTTTTAATGGTTATAATGTCTCATTTCTGTGAAGCAAAGGAAGGTAATCCTTATTGGTACATGCTGCCCACAGAATATCTGAAGTCCCTGACTGCTTCTCCTGATTAGCTCTCTTCACAGAAGGAATTCCATAAGGAATGATGCTAAAAGCCATGGGGTAGGTACTGGGGCAGGGGGGCAATACTTAACAGTGTCACCAGCCTACTTGAAAGAAAAATGTATCATCTGCATGTGTGCAGGGGACAGATGGGATTTAACTGTGTCTGATTTGTGTGCACCTCAGGTTTATCATAAATCCTAATGCTTCCCTTCATCACTGAGCTCTGCTAACCCCAGAGACACCTATGTTTAAGGGTCTCATTGTAGCTCTTTTTCTCCTCTTCCTTTCCAAGTTCTGTATCCAAATGCATGGCAAGGGCACCCATAACTTACTTCTTTTCTCTTTTCTCTCTCATTGTGTGTTAAAAAATGAGGGCTAAGGAAAGAACTTGAGAAGGAAGGGAAAAGGAATATGTTCCTTCAGTTAAATCCATGGTGAAAATTAAATCACACATATATGTGTGATTCATTCAGGAATATTTTTTCCCTGTCTGGATCCTCCTGTTTTCTCATTTACAGGCATAAAAATTATTCCTTACACTTCTCAGTACTCTTCAGACAGTAAGACTACAAATATTGCTTTTCCTTGTTAGCTAGTGTATCTTCTATAAGAATTGTTGTTTGACTAATTTTGGTAAAATGAAAAAACAACTCCAAATGTCCTTTTTTTAGGAACAAGGATAGTTTTTCAAACTTTGTACCATGCACTTATCTTGTGTTTTTGCACAACAGAGGAGAGAATGCACAGATTTTTAGCCACCACTTTTTAAAAATCAATAAATAATAATACAATAATAAGATAAATAATAAAGCAAAATTTTTAAATAATAATAATAATAATAATAATAATAATAATAATAATAATAATATTAAAATAAATAACAAATTAATAATAAAATACAATGTGAAAGTTAACTCTTTTAACCATTGGCTTCAGACTTTGAGCAACCTATTAGTCTGATTCTGTCTTCTGCAGATCATCTTCTCTGCAGCACAGTGATGTAAAATAAATTACTTGCCTAAAGAATTTGCGGTCACCAGAGAAAAAGCACCATGTGAATGTGTCATATCGTGATACGGGAGAATAATCATGAATAGCTAAAATAGCTAAAATAAATCAATTGGGAAAAATAGTACCTTGGGCAGCGAGACCAGCAAAAAAATAGCTCCAGTGACTTGGTCCGTCTTTCATCTTGAGTGATGGAAATTTATAAAGACTCAATGAAACATAAAACACTCACTCCATGGTTTCTTTTGTTTGGAGAACAATGACTTTTGTGTGCAATTAAAGGCAGAGGCCTGGAAATTTTTTCCCATGTGTTTTCATGTGCATGGAGCTTTGTGTCTTTAATATACCTCTCTCTGTTTAATTAATTATTCTTTAAAAATACTGTAAAAGTGCCTTTTTCATTTTTGCTTTTAAGTAGTCACTAAAAATTGCTAATATTACTTCCCTTCTAATCGCATATATTACAAGGCAAAGCCTGAAAGAAGGTTGAAACATGATATAAAATGTGCTAATTTGATAATGAACAGCAATGCACAGTATTGTCTTCTGTGCATTTTTCTTATATAATTCCTCTTGATCCCTTGGAATATCAAGTGCCAAATGAAGCAGCTGACTTAATTTTAATTCTTCTCCCTCCTTTTCTTCTGGTCATTTTTCTTCTGGTCTTGTCAGAAATTTTAGCTGTGGCTGGTTTTGATTCTGTAACAGTGAATGTTTCCTAATGTCAGGTATGGATCGGAGCAGCAGTAGTGGCTGCATGCACTGTCCAGCCCATCACAAGAAATTTTGGGCCCCGGAGCTTTCAGTGGTGTTTGAGCAAATCATGTAGACTATGTACCCCAGGAGGCAACACTTCCACTTTATTCAACTTCACAAGTATAAGATGAAGGTGGCTGTCAAATGGGGTACTGAAATTCAGTGTCTCCAGCAAATCATCCCTGCACGTCTTAGAAGCAGAGAATACTCTGTCCTGCTTTTTCTGTCACTATCTGGCTTCCGGCAATCTGTCAGCACTATCCACATTTGGGCAAAATTTGGAGTCTGTAGAATAGCTAAAACTCTATAGTAACCAGCTGCAATGAAGTGTAAGTGGAGGCAATCACAGGAAACGTTTTTCTCCACTGCATTTAAGACTCTATGTTCCTTTCCAGGTTATTTGGATCCCCAGAAATGATTAGCATAGAAGAGTCTCCAAAAAAGCAGATGGCCTCAAGGCTCTATCTTGTGGAGGGATCTTGAAATAAAAGGTGTCAAAAATGTAGTGGATATAAGCCTTAGTGTGGCAAGTTCTTCACAGGGCATCTTCTATCTTAGTAGGAGAGCTACTTGGTCATTTTCCAAATATCACCTGATACCTCCAGTCTCTGACCACTTGTCCCTGAGTACACAGTGGCAATTACTTCTACCATCACTTGGGAGAATGACTTTAAATTCAGTGGAAAAGCATGTCCCTTAGACCAGGCTCTTCATCACATGCAAAGCCACATAGATAAAGTCTTACGGACTGGTGGTAGGAATGTGAATGCCACACTGTATTTCCCTGTGGTCCCATGTGCTTATAATACATTATTGGGAGTTTGTCACTGAATGTGTGGGAATTTTTTTAGCATGTGTAATGGGCATCCTTATTTTCTCTGGAAAAATACTTGATTTCATGTAGGACTACACAAAATTTAGAATTACTTGGAAAGGCAATAAGTTCTTCATTTTTAGAATTACAGAAGTATGACACTGAAATTCTTCATCCAAGAATATGTCTCCAAATCATCATCAGGGCATTGCAGATCTTGGAAAGATAAATCAGCTGCACAGAGCTCAGAAAGGTGAACTTATGGATGTTTTATTCAAGCCTGTCAATGAGTTCCTTTAAAAGTTCAGTAGCTCTCTCTGTGAGGGCAATCTTTCTAAGACACACATTGTAACTGACAAATGGCAAAAAAAAAGAAGGGCCAAGATGGAAAAGAATTTGTGGTGAGGTCTGAGGAGTTGGCAGCAAAGAGTGGGAAGTACCATCTTTTGTTCCCAATTGTACTTCTTAGTTGTGTAGCAAAGCAATTGTAATGAAAGTCTTGCAAAACAGGCTTGGCTTCAAATTTAATGACTGAGTTTCCGTTCCAAGGAATGAAACTTCAGGACATCCCGAAACCAATGAACACACATAATAGTCAATGCAAAAGAAAGTATCACAGCAATGCTATTTTGTATAGTTGCTACCATTTGGTGATGTATGTGAGCTATATTTTCTTTCTAAATGTCAAACATACTACAATTTGTTAAAATCTTGGCCTCAGCAGAAGCAGAACAAAGCTTCCTTTACCCTCAGGAATGCCTACAAATGTTTCCCAAGAAGCACAAAAACTTGATGAGGAGTCAAGTGCAAACACTGAAAAAGCAATCAGAATGTGCCCCAGTGCAAAGTGAATGACAATTTTTGTCTGTTATCAAAAATAAAAGTATACACCTCTAGTAAATATGGCATCTGCTAAAGCAAATTCTGGCCAAACTCTGTTATAACCCATCCAAATACATACTTCATATTCTGGTTCATCTATCAGCTTCTCCTATAATCCACTTCACATAAAAAGAAGACTAATGATAGGCCTGAAGACACAGGAGCCAAAGTGCATCAATGTAGTATATATATGCTTTTGATGATAAGAAGGATGACAACAAAAAGGTTTCATCTGCATAAGCTATTCCCATTAAAACAGAGGTGCAAAGTATGCTAACTTGGGTCATAACCAAATATGAACCAAAATTATTCATGAAGGGTAGGAAGCAAAGCACTGAGTGATATTCTGCAAAATCTATCCCTCCGTGGTTATTCAAAAGGTAGAAGGAAAGGAAAATGATGGTCTGACCTAGCCTACTTTTCACCTTACACTTTATTCTTTACCCTAGAAAAAAGAAATTCACAGAGTATAATTCTGACTGTAATCTGACATCCTTCCCCATAGCTAATTTCTTTTTGCATCTTTTCCAAAGTTTCATTTTAAATGCCAAATATTTTGGCCTGTGTCTAGATTGCCCTGTATTGCAGTAACAACAGCCTTTCACTCTGCTTTTTAGCTCTTATGTCTCCCAGATTGCTTTATCTAAAATGTTTCTGCTGAAGCTTTCCTATTATTAGAGGATCATGTAGGTTGGAACGGACCTTAGAAGACCTCCAGCCCATGTTCCTGCTCACAGCTGGGTCAACATTGAAGTGAAAACAGATTATTTACAGATTCTTCCAGTCGGGCCTTCAAAATCTCAAAGGATGGAGATTCCACAATTTATTTGGGCTTAAATATCTCATACTGGATTTTTTTTCCCTTTAATCCAGATGGATCCTTCCCTGTCATGCATCACAATTTGGCTCTCTCTTCTTAAAAAACTTGCTCAGAAGTGCTGTAATGCAGCTATGAAATCCCTGCTGAGTATCCGGGCTGAACCAACCCAGCTCTCTCAGCCTTTCCTTGTACATCATGTGCTCCAACCTCCTGATCACCTTGGTGGCCTGTGTTGGACTCCCTGAAGTTTGTCAACAGCCTTCTTTTGTAAGGGGCCCAGCTGGATGCAGTATTCCAGATGGAGCTGGCTGGAGTGCTGAGAAATGGGAAAAAAGTACTTCTCCTGAAATATTCATTTTCTCCTTATTTCAAAAACTTTTTTACCCCTGGCTTCAAATCTGGTTGGATTTTGTTAGGTTTTTTTGAGTTGTGGTTGTTTGGTTGTTTTTGTTTTTGTTTTTGTTTTTTAGAAAATTCTCCCCAAACATTGTAGTAGATATTTGCCCTACAACACATGATTACTACTATTTACTTTATTTGCTTTTTACATTAATTTTCTCTGATTTCTCTTGCCATTATTTTTCTTCCCTTTTGGATTTTGCATTTTCTTCCACTTTTTCAGAGATTTTCTTCCGAGTTTGGTTGTATTAGTATTAGTATTATGATGTTTCCAGGGCTTTTCTGTATCAACCTTTATACCTCTAATATAGCCAACTTTGGAGTAGTTACAGGAACTGTTCAGCATGAACCATGCTCTGCCGTCCAACAATCTTGTTCATTTCTGAGTATTTACCCTCTAAGTTTAAATATCCTCAGCATTCTCCAACAAGTAACATCCAATTAATGACATTCTTTATATGTTGAGAATATAAACTTGTATTTTCCTCTTCAGATCCCTGGATCTCAAATAGTACCTTGTGGAAGGAGTTATCATGTGGAGCTGACTATGGAAAATGTCAAGTTTCTTGATGAAAGCAGGAGGCTGTCCAGTTAAGAAGAGAGAATTCCAGCTTTCTACTCAGCAGAAGGCTTGGGGACTGCAGTTCCTAACCAGACATGGGGGTTTGAAGTACTATGATTTCTCCCCACCAAAACACTGTCAAAGCAGGCAGGAAAGTAATTAGGCCTAGCATGCTTTAATTACTTTTCCCATTTTTTAATTTTTTTAAACTTCAGGGGTGCTGGCAACCAGTGCAATAAAAGGAAGTGTCTTTTTCAGCAACAGATCTTCTTCCATGTGTCCCCACATGGTAAACAGATGAGGAGGTAACCAAATACTTGCTGAGATACTGCTCATTATTTTGTTCTTAGCTAAATGGAACACATAATGTATTTCCAAAGTTAAGATTAATGTGATTGTGAATGGCCTCAGGGTCAGAAGAATATCCTGGTAAACAACAAGATTCTTGTATCTATTATCATCTTTATGGATACATTTTTAGAATTGCAGCTTCCTAGTGAATGAGACATCTGCAGATAAGAGATGCATTTGGTGGTAAAACTGAGTTTTGACCTCTCTATTCCATGATTTGTTTGATCTTTGCTCAACAGGAGTGAGCAGGAACACATTGGGTAGCAAAATTGCAAAACACAGCGCTGAGTTTTGATATATGTCTTCCAAACTTTACTTTTGTACATCAGCTTTGAGAGAAGGAGGCTGAAGACCTTTGCAGTGGCTACTTTCTGGTCATGAAATCATTGTCAATGTCTATTATTATAACACTGAATCTAAGATTGTTAATTTCCTTTGGGTTTAATGAAGGACAGGGCCCAGAAGGAGTCTGTTTACCCATTCATTATTCTATCACCATATGTTCTCAAATTCCCTGTCTCTTTCTTTCCCATTTGGAAAACAACTATAAAAACCTTGCCAGTTATCGAGATCTGCAGCTGAAAATCTCTGAATATTGGTTTGATTTTGCCTATCACATCCTGCTGCCAAGGGAATGATCTAAGAAGAGAGGCAGCACCTTTGCATATGCTCTCAACATGTTTTGCTTGAAAGGATTCCCAGTAACTGGTAGTTCATCCCTCTGCCATTTTGTCTCATCTTCCACCATCTTGTCTCACAAAAGGCAATATTAGGAAGGAGAGCCCTGGAGAAAAGAAATGTAGACAGTGAAAGCAAAAAGGTTAATTAACAAGTTAGAAAAGTGAGTGGATGTTTTTGTTGCCTTTTCTCTTTCAAAGTAGGGCACCTGTTGAGCTGTGAAGCTTAACAAGGAGCAAGCAGGGGAAAAAAACAACAGCTCTGTTCCTTTGTACTGGTTCTTTCAGTATTCTGCTTGAAATTCGAGTGGCTGCTGGAAAGAAGCATTTCACTCTGTTCCTCCCTGTTTCTTTGTGCCCCTGTTTGTCATCATCAGGGGAAGAGAGAATAAAGACTGAAAGAAAGGATGAAGAGCAATCGGAGATCACAGGGATGAAACCCTCAGACTGCACCTGCAAGACCAGATTCTGAACACTGATTTCATCTTCCTCACCAGTTTGGGATAACAAAACACATACTCGGAGATGGAGTATGGTTATGTGCCTGCAAACCCTGTAAGCTTCTGGCATTTCCTAGCTTAAAAGCTGGTTCTGCCCCTTCTTTCCTGCAGTTTCAGCACCTTTGCTTCTAGGTAACCAAAATAGCTGCCAACATGCCTGCATTTTACTTTTTCTGAAAAAAATTGTCTGTGAAGAATTTCCTGATTTATCCTTAAGAAAGGAACTTGGCAGGGATTAGAAAAAAAAAATGAGAGGAAAAAAAATTAAAAATTGGTGAAGACATTCTGGAAAAAAAGTTTTGTAAAGCCATTTATTGATAGCAAGGATAGCAAGCAATGAACACCTTGGGACAGGCACATGTGGGAACAGGGGTTGTGCATTCCTTTCTCCCAGGCCTTTTTCCCTTCAACCTGTTCAGCTTCTCACATACACATTTTCAATTTGTCTTATGGCTGCAGGAGGATAACAAACAGCTGAATTTTCAGGATCTGAACACAGTGTTTGTTCCTTGCAGAAGCCATAGAAATTATTTTTCACCTCCATTATAGCTTATTAGGGAAAGAGACTCTGTCATTACCAATATTAATGCCATACAAAAACCTCTGGGAGCCTGTGAAGTAAAGAAATACAAGATCCTCCCCCAAAAGCAGGTCAATGCCAGCACAAATTATGTTTTTTGTAGAGGCTTCAGGAAAAAAGAAGGATCCTCCTAACATACAAACTATATTAATTTCATTCCTCTTCTGTAATTGCAGTCTGTTTTTATAGTCTGTCCCAAGCCTTTCAAAGAGACAGGTTAGATAATGGTTCAGACTGTTACAAAATTGTCTGTTTTCTTTGTGAACTGTTTCACACACCTGTTTTTCCAAAGTTTTAGCTCTGCTGAGTTATTGACAAAACATCAAACTCAACCCAAATTCTTCTGTAAACTTGGAGAGTGTGTGCAGGAAATTATTTGGCACACTTCCGTTTTCAAGCTGTCCCACTCATGAAGCAGCTGATCATCCTTTATTCTCTAATTAATAGATGCCTACTGGGAAGATTGTGTTATGTGCTGCATTTAAAACCATAGAATCATTTGGGCTGGAAAAGACCTCTAAGATCATCCAGTCCAACAATTAACCTAACACTAAATGTGTTATCCCACCACTAAACCTAAGCATCACATCTACATGTCTTTTAAATGTCTCCAAGGCTGGTGAATCAACTACTTCCCTGGGCAGCCTGTGCCAGTATATTAGTATTTAGCTCTGCTCCATTAAAAATGAACAAACAAACCCCAACAAAACAGTTTAGCTCCACTCTTTGTAAATACTATGTGTCAGATTCCTGTTGGCATGCAGTCTGTAGTAGAGAGAGGCAGTATGGCGAAGGCCCATGGACTGAATGCTTTAAACACAGAACTATTAGAATCAAGGGCTCTCTTGTATCTCCCAACCAGTTTTACATTAAAAAAAAAAAAAAAAGAAATTTCACTGGTTTCAGTGAAACTGTTCATGATTTATTGTCACTTAATTGAGAAAAGGATGAGGCCAGTCATTTCTAGTTCTGCACAAGGGTAGAGGCTTCAACAAAGTGTCCTGAATAGTAAAACAAGGTACAGATAGGTACTGCTGGACATATAATATACAGGCAGATACCATTATGCTTCCTTATAACTAATAAAAGCCTGATACTTCTAGTAAAATATGCAAATAGCCATTTCCCTCTGAGAAAAGCTTGATTAAGAGAAATGATCCCTCTTAGCTCTTTGGTCAGATCATCTGGTAGCCCCTGAATTTCTTCTGATAAGGACATGATTCAGAGAGACACACCTGTCTGTGCTTTTCAGCAGTAATTTCAGCAGAATTACTGAATAGCTCAACTGCTTTGCTGGCTGGAGCAAGATAAATCAAACCATCAGGTGAGGGATTCTGCTAAATCTAAATGTTCAGGAGTGCATAAGATTTTCAGGAGATAAAAATAAATATATATATATATTGCAGTTTGAAGCTGAGTGGAGCCTTGCATTTAGTGGAGTTAATTTCTAGTTTTCTTTGGTGTTAACATGAGGACAGAAAATCTTGCTGACTGTGTCCCATGTAGCCCAGTCTTAAACCACAGACAAAAGTGGCAATAAAAGATGTTTAGTGGGATGGTGTGAGTGAAGCAACTATAATAGTCTCAAGTTTGCTGGTATCGGTATATGGCCTAGATAGTATGTTATACTGAATCCAAAAATATAAGAGCACTCCTCAAGGCTTGAAAAAGGCTCAAAACTCCCATGTGAATAAATCATTATTTCTACTTTAAACGTGATGCATATAGACTAATTGATTTTTCTAGCAGAGAGGAACACAACCCAGGTGACCACCTCCATATTCCTGTACTTTAAGGAGACTACTTACATTGCAATTAGATTAGATTATATGCAAAATAGACCCTTCACAATGTTCTTCAGCTGTGTTAGCTTCTTTATGGTGCATGCCAAACTGTTGGGGTTGCTTATTTCATGCTCACCAAAAGAACCAAAAAAAAAAAGAAAAAAAAAAAAAAAGGCACTGGCACAGCTTAAATATTCAAAATAAATCATGAGTTTCTGTCATATGGAAACAAAAAAGTAATGATACAGTGAAAGGCTACATTTCCATAACTCTTACTTGCATCTACATATTTCCCATTTGAAAAATCAATGGGAGCTGTGTGACTCTGAGAAACACAAAGGCAGCCTGCCTCCTCCTTGGCAGCCACAGCTCTGTCCTCCCGCTGAGGAATCACCTATGTGATTTGCATCTGATTTCCTTGCTAACCTGGAGCCAAACAGGAGGAGATGCACCAACAGGACCTGAATATTTAGCAGCATGAGAAGGAGGAGTAATTGATTCCCATTTTGGGCATGCTGGTGTAGCTCCGTTTTGCACAGTCAGGAGGGAAATGCAGTTGAGTTAAGCTAATATATTAATCAGCTGTTGGCTTCTCCAGAGGAGTCTTTTAACCCTGTAAATATCCTAGAATCATATCATCACAAAATGTTTAGGTTGGAAAAAACCTCTAAGACCATCAAGTCCAACTATTAACCTGACACTGCTAAGTCCACCCCTAAATCATGTCCTTAAATGCCACATTCACCCATCTTTTTAAAATCTCCAGAGATGGTGGCTCCACCACTTCTGTGAGCAGCCTGTTCCAGTGCTTGACAACTCTTTTGAAAAAGAAATTTTTTCTAATAATTATGATCTAATTCTGAGGAGCTTCAGGTCAACCCTTAACATATGGAAATCTATTTTTCCATCTATATCAGGCTGACTAAAAGTATACCTTGATAGTGGGATGATATTCTCTAATATTAAATGATTAAATAATAACATGGCTGCTTGGATGCTTTTCTATTGTGTATAGCTAGCTTGGTGCCACCGGAGTTTCTTCATCTTTTTAAGGCATGAACAAGATGACCAAATATTCAATGTATATAAAAACTAATGCCAGAATTTGGTTCCACTCTCTGCAATATAATTTCAAGTAATGTCAAGCTGGTTCTTTGAAGGTGCATGCTCAACTTGTTTATTTTTTTATTCCTTAAAAGAAAATCAGTTTCTAACTGTGCATGCTTTGTCCTGATTGCTTTAGTACCATTTGATTAAGAAAAAAAACAGAAGTGTTCAAAGCTTATTTCAGTTCTTTCAAAAGCTCTGTACAGCAAGGGAGAAATACATTAAAACCCTGCTGTTGCAGGGAAGTCTAACCAGTCACAGGCTTTCCCAATCACTTGAGTTCTCTGCCAAGGACCAGACTCCCGTTTTATAGTCTATCTGGTTGCACCAGGAAAAAATAGAAAAATAAGAATTACCAAGATTTGTGCAATGCACAGATAAAAAGCAAAAGAATCTGGGTTTAGGCTTCTTTTTTCAAAAATTAGATTCATGTAATCTCATTGTTCTTGCATGAGTAATGTAAGACATGGACATGGTATACTGGGGGACTTGGTAGTGTGCAGTTAATTGTTGGACTTCATGATCATATAAATCTTGTCCAACCTAAATGACTCCATGATTCTCATTCTCTTTTTGTCAGTGCCCCTGCTACCCCTTCTCAGTCAAATAACAGTCCCAAAGGTTGTTGAGTCCTGCAGTGAAGGTGACCCTCTGAA
Source organism: Agelaius tricolor (assembly GCF_023055355.1). Taxonomy (NCBI): domain Eukaryota; kingdom Metazoa; phylum Chordata; class Aves; order Passeriformes; family Icteridae; genus Agelaius; species Agelaius tricolor. The sequence continues at coordinate 17,823,190 of NW_027269269.1, forward strand.
CAATCTAAGCTGGGGGGGCTCAGGAAGGGCTCCTCACTTGCAAGAGAGAAGTGTAGAATCTCAGGAGAGGGCTGAAAGTGTGACTCTAGCTGGAGTCTGCTCATTTTTAGACACACCAGTAACTAATTACAAGACACAGCTCCATGGAAAAATATATGTCTGTAAATTTCAATTAAAATCAGCTTTCCTGGTCTTAATGTAGCAGTGGACCTCATGGCAGGATACACAGAAGCCATCGGGTTTGTTAAGGCTGTGGTTTTAATTTCTGTGAAACACAAACATCTGATTGCTTCCTAGGGTGTTCTGAGTGATGAGAAATTAATTTTTGGTAAATGTTTTGCAATCCCAGGAGTTATACAGGGAAAGGGAAAGCTTATAATTCTTAATGTAGGGCCCCCTGACACAGTAAACTCTTCTGCCATTCTTAATCCATTTGCTAATTCAGCACCATTACAATTTCAAAATCAACATGCATTTATAAAATAAGTTAAGTGACAATCAGGACTGCTATGGACCTCCAGGTTAGCAATTAAGAAACTATTAGCAGTGTGAATTTAGTCCTTTAAGTTGTTTGTGGTTAGTGTTGGTTTGGTTGGGGGTTTTCAGTGTTTTAATTCAGCCTATGTAAAACCAACAAGTGTTTAGCCATGTAAAAGTGAATTTGAGGTTCCTGCTTGAAAATGTAATATAGTAGCTTCGGGTCTTACTGACTGATTAGGCTCAGCTGCTGGAGGAGACTGGATTATCATGTCACAGGGCTGCCTCTTCTAAGGCTCCTTGTAGGGCCACAAAAGATTAAAAGAAAGCTGAGGAGAGGGCAATTTCACTGCATTTAAACCAGTCTGCTTTATTCATTATTCAAGTGGCTGTGTTGTCCGTGAAATTTTCAAGTAGTGATTTCCTGGGGAAAAAAAAATTGTTCCTTCTAGCTTTTCCATCTTACAGAAGCATTTTAACCTGCTATCCTTATTTCCCTTGATTTTAAAGCATAAATACATGCTTCCTTGCTTCTTTGGGAGTGAAGTACACCTTACCTTTAGTACATTTACAAGTGATCAGATTTACCCTTAATGCTTCTACTGTTAAAAGGGTCCCTGTCCATGGCAGAGAGGTTGGGAAGAGATGATCTTTACGAACCTGAACCATTCTGTGATTCTGATTTTATTAATTTTATTTTACCATTGAAGCTTGCTGCTGGTGAGCAAGGGATGTTAAACAATCAAGAAAGCTTGCCTTGAGGAGCAGGGGACCTGTCTTCTGGGCCAAGGAGAGATCTTCAGAGCAGCAAGGACAATATGAATTGCAGCCTTGGGTTGGCATAGGTTGGTGGCTTTTATGGAAAGAAATTCATTATTAATTTAAGTGCTCTTGTCAATGAAGGTCCTGTGCTACCCTCAGACCCTGCCATGGGGCAGGGGATTATCCAGCACCAGTGAGAAAGATGTTTGGGTTGGTTCCCTTTTGCATACATGGGGTTCAAGATTTGTCATTGCATGAACACCGCTCACGTAAGGGCTTGACAGCAAAGGGAGGGCTTTGCCTTTTGGCAGTGTGTTCAGAGCACCAGAGAATTCATCTTTCTGATTACTGCACCATCAAAATGTCCTCCTGAGGCTCCAGGGAGAAGGTGCACAGTGAACTACAGGCATGTCTCCCTCTCACACTCTCTTTGAGCTCTGACAGCTCATTTCACTTCTCCCTGAACTGGCAGCAGGCAGTGAGAAGAGGCTGACTTCCCCCATCACCTTTTTCTTTGATGAATTCCTTTCAGCCTTGAAAGACATCACCTTTGGGTGAAATGACCAGTAAAACCATGGAATTATATTTCGATGCTCAGCCTTCATTAGAGTTCAGCAGCTCATCTGTGCATTTAATGAAATTGAATCTGAGTTTAAAATTTATAAGCAAAAAGAAATTGTTGGAGGAAAAGCTACAGGAACACCATTTATTCAAAAATCTATTGCATTCTATAGATTTTGCATAAAGAAAAGGCAAAGGTGGTTTGCTGCTGTGTGGATTTGAGTTCCATGGAGGTGGAGATGCTTGTAGAAGACTTCAGAGGGGAGGGTCCCCATGAGCCCTGATGCTTCTACATCCTCTGTATAGAGGGAAAACTGGAAGAGCAGAAATTGTGAGCACAGCTGGGCACTGCAAACTCATAGCATTTCCAAAGTGGGTGATCTCTCATCCTGCTTAAAGTCAGCACTAACACACACAGATCACTGCCAAAATCTCAAGGAAAAATGGTGAGATAATGGGAAAGCACAGCCTGAGGTCTGTAAGGACTGCAGACTTTCAGAAAGCTTCCATTGTGCTGTTGGGCCCACTTCAGAAATAATGCATAGGCACATGATTAAATGTGTGCTGGAATCCCATGGATCTCTTTACGACCTTAAAGATGTCCCAACATCCAGAGATTTCCTTTGAAATCAGGATGGCTGTTACCTTCTTGCCAAATCAGGACTCAGGCACTTTCTTGTATGCAAGTCTGAAGCATCAAGGGCAAATGCCCCCATTTGCATTTTTCTGCTGGAAATCAGACATTTAAGGGAGATTTTTTGCTAAGGGGAACCAAAATATGAAATTTTGGTTTCCCAAAATTCATAGACTTGCCTTGATTTATGTCACTCATGCATTTTCTGGTTTTGCAAATCTCAGGAAACACATGGTGGTGCTTATACCCCTCCTGTCCTCAGGATGCAGGTCTAATGAGGGAGGTTTAATTTATATCCCACACTTTTCTTGATATATACAACCTGACATAGTAAAAACTATAACTTTGTCTATGGTAATGCTTTATTTAACATTTCACTATGGGAAGCATTTTTTAAAAATTCAGAATATTCCTTTCTTTGCACTGATAAGCACAGGGTGTTATCATCAATCTCTTTAGACAGTCCAGGAACCATGTATTTGACGAGTAGCAATATTTACCTTAGGAATGTATGTCTTCTACCCATAATCTTAACAGAGGTTCTCTTAAGCTCATGAGATGGCTTCCAGACTATAAAATGAATAGGGGAAATATTGCAGATGCTTGTTATTTTAGTTAATATTTTATTTTTTATTTATTTATACAACAGATGATGTATATAACATACTATATGTGGTATATCACTTGTTCTATATTATATTTTGAACACGAATGCAGATAGGCCATTATTCCGGCTGTTTTTGAAGGAGCACAGCCAACTAAAATTACACTACAAGCAAAAATTTTTAAAACCTAACTGTAAAAATGACCATTTAAACATTTACTTTCTTTGGTATTGAGTGAATTTGGAAAAGAAAGATGAATTAAATAAAAAAACAATTAAAGAACCTTTTTTTGTGCTTCATAGTCAACTTATTTTTCTGATTTCCAGAAGTGAGAAACCTGGCTTTCTTATATTCCAGGCAAGGGCTGCTTAAATAACATCTGTGTATATTTTCATGGGAACTTTTGTTCTTTTTCTATTTGAATAATTTATTAATATTACTAAATATGTCAATAAAGGTTCATTGAAACTGAAATTTTCCATTTAGCACTCCTTTGGAGCAGAGTAGAACTACACAGAACAGACTGTGTCTAACAGTGTCTCCTCTTTTTTATTTTCCATTTCACAGGGTGCCATGTTACAGGAAATTGGAATGAAATTTTGTTATGTATAATTTCTTTCAGTGTAGGCATGTAGTAAGATACAAGCAGAAATATGTTCTTTTCTATCTTATTCCCCAGATCTTGTTTACAAGATGGAAACAAAATAATTAGGTGATGAGTCTATCCGTAATCTTTGAAGGGAGAAAGTAGAAAAGGTATAAAACCTCTCAGCAATTCTGTGGTTTGGGAAAAAACCCAACAATAATCACACACAAACAACACTAAAGCTAAATTCCTTTTAAATCTTTAAAGACATCCTGAACAACATTTCAGACTACAGCCAGAAATGCTGCAGACCAAATCTTCATTGGGCTTGTCTTCATAAAAGTTGAGATTGAATACAATTCCCTGAGAAGCTCTGGAGACAAGGGCAAAGCAATTCAACAGCAGCACATACATTTTTAGAAGCTTTTTACAGCCCTGGCCATTTTGACCTCTGCAATGGTCTTGCTGTTGTTTAGGACAGAAGAAGTCTCTTTTTTATTTTTTCCTGCCTCACATAGCTGTTTACACGACATGCTGCTTTCCTCTATTCTGAATCATCTTGTTCAAAAGGATTTCCTTTGCCCTGCAGAAACTGGGGGGCTGGGGTGAAGGAAAAAAACCTTGACAAAACCAAGTGCAGCCACATTCAGGTCAGTTATGTGGGTACTGTCAGCTCACACGGTGCAGATGGGTCCACACAATTCTTTGGAGAACACAGATATACTTGCTGCTATTATTTCTCCCAGAGTTTTTCCAGGTCAGATTCCAACCAATGCCAGTCTCCACGACAAACTCCTTTGGAAGACTGCTCTCAACACTGTCCTGTTCTCAACACTTTGTGACCTAATATAGAAAAATGGCACGGGGGTTAAATGACCTGGCAGAGGCTCTACTGGACATCAGTGGCAGAGCACAAAATAAATCCTGCAGTTCAAGGCACAGGCTGCTCAGCACCCTTCCTGCTACCTTTGGTGATGGTCACTGTAAGGGGCACGATAACATTCATTTGACTAGCCCAGCTCTTCCTAAAACTTCCAGCTACATATTGTGGCCTGAGACTTACCATAACCACTCTGCCTTGCTTGACTTATCTTTACCACTCAAGGATAAACATCTAACAGTAGGTGCAAGCGCCTGGAGGCAGGAACCTGCTGTTCTGTGTGGTTAGACTTGAAAGTAGCCTGCATACTTTGGGGTGCTGTAGCTGAGGCTTTGAGAGATGCCTGTGGCAATTAGTCATCCAGATGCCATTGAAAGTCAATGAGAACTGGGTGAAATTCTGAGAATGGGTGAGCAGCCAAATGCTACCATATGGTCATAAGCTTTTCCTCTGTCTAGCACAGTGATCAGTATAAAATGGCAGGGAAGTGAGGCTTCAGACTGTGAATAGCAATTGAGATAAGCATAATAAGTACAAAAGCTAGAGCCTTGCTGCCTTGCTCTAACTGACTTAGCAGACATTATGACACTAGCAGGCTAATTCACTCCTGAAAGTTGTGAGTTAAGCATACACTGGAGCACAGGAATTTCCTGCATTATTTTTTCCCTTGCTTTTGTGGCAGTAAAAAGAAAGACCAAGGTGGTCATATAAGAACAGGGATTGCACTTCATCTTCTCTCTTCTTGGGATCAAGAAACAAATCAAAGCAGAATTAGTTTGTCTCAATCTCTCCTCTTCTCCTTGGATGCATAATTTGCCTCCCATTCAGATGATCCTAGCATTAATCGCATTACACATACGAAAGCATGAAAGATGAAAGCATATGAAATGTTCAAGGCCAGGTTGAATGGGACAATCTGCTCTAGTGGGTGGCATTCATGCCAACAGCAGGGGACTTGGAACTGGGTGATCTTTAAGATACCTTCCAACCCAAGCCTCTTTATAATTCTACAGGGGAAAAGAAAAAAGGTAACTTGTACAATTTCCATGCATATAAAACATAATTCTCCCTGCCCTGTTTATTTAGAGAGCACTTTGGAAAAACCCGGATGGGTTTAAGATGAAGAGGGACATGTGCAAGGAGAAGATCTCCTGTAGTCCCTCTTCATCTTAAACCCAGCAGGGGAGGGATGCTTCAGTGCTCCATCAGCACCTTGGTTTTGTCTTGCACTGTTCCTGTGAGGAGTCACATCATGCCTTGTAAAAGCGACACCACTGGAATTGTGTTGTGCAAGAACAAGAGAAAACAGAAATGCAACCCCAAGCTTTAACTGCACATGTCTGACAGCATCTTATTAAACTCAGAGTAGTCATCAGAAAAGTGAGAGCAAGCACAGGGATGAAAAAAAGAGGCTGTTTCTCACAGCATGAAGGAAAAATGTTTTCTACTAACTGAAAGAAAACAAGGCAGTAAAAACAATTCCTAGGTTGGGAAAGGTTCTTTTTTATGCAAGTCCAGTTTGGGATGTCAATTTATTAATGTGGTCTCTACAATTTAAATCTCCATCAAGATCATCAGCCCAAATATTTGCGCATGCTAATTTGTTCAACTGAGGCCCCTTTATCTGTCATATTTCTGTAAATTGTGTTTTCTGTTGGCTCATTCTTAGGGACAGCTTGCCTCCTTTTGGATTTCTTATTAAAAGATAATATTGACTTAGTTTCCTTTACACTGAACAACAACCTTTTCTCCTGAAGCCTGCCTTGGCTTGTGCCTGGATATGTGTGTGTGTGTGTGTGTGTGTGTCTGTATGTAAGACAAGCTGCTCTCAAAGACTCATTTCCTGCTGCTCTTAATGACAGGAATAATTAACATCATCTTCCCAGGAATACTCCAAGTCCTGTGTCCCACTGGCATGTCCTGTCTGCCAAGATTTCAGCCTAGATTAGAGAGTCTGTATAAGCTTTGGGACCTTATTTTGCTTGCACTTCCTCTTCCTCATACCAGATTCTGCTGGATGCCAATGAGGGTAACAGGACCCTCAGTACTAAACCTCACTGCACCACAGACCCTCAGCAGGGTAAATACCAGGAACCATTATGAATCCAGCAAACCTCTGCCTGCAAGGGTCTGCCTCTGTACCTACCTGTTCCCAGAAGCCACAGCTCTGGGGATTGCTTTGCCTACCTCTCCTTGATTGCACTCAGCTTTTGTCCTGAAAAATCCCTCACTGGCTGCCAGAATTGCTGCTGGCTGCTCACTGCCCTTCACAGATCCAATGCTGGGTGTTGCTGCTTTGAATTGTACAAGGCAGCTGTACAAGGGCAGCACCCCAAGAACTGAGCAGCAGGAACTTTCCCTGCCCTTTCCCATCATCTACATACCCAGGGCTGGGCAGTCAGGGAAGGTCATGCCTTAGCTGAGGAGCAGCGGTGTGTGCTGCTGCTGCCTGTGCTGAGCGCCCACCCTCCCAAACCTTGAAGGCTGTAAATCTGAAGACTGATGAGTAATGACTTTTCTGAGGGTATTTTTTTTTCCATTTCTACCCTTGTGCTGGTGCACTTAGCACTCTCTCTCTCACTGAGATTTCTTTGTGTGGTGGTGGAAAGCATTGTAGAGGAAAGATTCAGCATTGCCTCTCCCTCTGGAACTGTGATGATGGATGGCAAGCTCTCCCTCTGTATAAAATGCAGGCATACACAGCATACTCCTCTCTACTAGTCCCAGTTGTTGCTGTCTCATGCTTGGTAATGGCACTGGTAGAACACAGATAGGAGCAGATAGGGATGTTGGGAGCTTAAGGGATAATAAGAAAATTCCTTTTTACCTGTATTTTAAATTTCTCCACTTGCTTTACCAATGAGTTTAGATAATGTAATCTTTCTTGTGAATTTCTGTGGTCTGTTTTCATGTTTAATACTTACAAAAATTTCATTTCCACTGCTTTGAGACAAATTAATTTCAATTCTATTTCTTATTGCCTCTTGCTTATATATGGGAAAATGAAGTGAAACTCATCTAGACAATAGTATGTGGAACTCTTTCTTTCATGTAGGTATGAAGAGGTAGGATTTTTTTTCTATTTTTTTCCCTGTAATCTTCTTCTGGGACATTGAGGAAAGAACTTCATTATTTTAGAGAATAGTCTCAGCATTCACATAAATCCACAGAGGACTTCAGTTTTCTGTTAGGCTCACCCCTCCCTTCACACCCTCCTTTCTCCTCCTGGGGAAACCAGTAGTGTTGTTCACTGACTTAAGAGACAATTCAAAGGAATCGCACAACTTTATTTATGTATCAAAGCAATGTGATGAAGTTCACACTCTCTTCTCCTCTAATGCACAAATCCTGAAATTAAGTTGCTTGGTCTCTGTAGGAGTGATTTTCATTAAGGAAAAAAGCACAGAAATTCCTTAATAACAATCAGACCTATCCACTTCAGCTAAAACCCACAAATTCAGACAGAGAGCTCAGAGAGATCCTATTTATATCTTTTCCTGGGATACTGCAATATGCTTCCCATTTTGTAGAGATCATCCTCATTCTTCAGCTCTTTTTCCCCTACTCCCAGACTCCAACAGGAAACCAGCCCACAGAACAAGACTACAATTGCCGTGCTTCATTGGATGCAGAAAATAAATAACGTGTCTCCTGCACCCATTACTTATCCTTGCTGTGTGTTTTTAGCCTACCTCCTATAAAAAGAAGAAGTTAATTTATAATCATGCTGTTTGTCAGAAGTGTTTGTTCACATATGTCTGTCGGCAAGTTGTATAAATCAATTAGCCCCAGACAGACACACTCTGTAGCTTTCTGTGTTCCCACAGATGTCACTTTCTCATCAGCAGAAATAACAGTAGCCTTTGCTGGCTCCTAAGTTGGGTACATGTGGAAAACAATTAAGTATGTCTTCTGCACATGTGTATCAGAAGTGTTCCAGTTACCTGGCAACCAATCAAAAAACTGTGATGGAAAGCCAAACACCTGAGTACAATACTGTGGCCATTTGCATACATGTGCATATGTAAGCCTGTAAAGATATATGTAGAGTTATTTTAGCATTAAAGAGTAAGGACTTGGGGATTTTCTTAAAATAACTGAGTTAGTTTATTACCATTTCTGCAAATGTGAACTTAGGAATAAGGTAGAGGAAGTGATGGGGAGGGATTTTGGGAAGCCACAGTGGTATGCTGCAGTCAGGGGGATTTATGGGAAGCATTGAAGAGGCAGGTAAAGTTTACAAGCGCTGCACAGGACATAATTGCACTCAGCTGGTGCTTTATCAGCTTACTAACTCCCCTAGTTTGCTTGAAGAGTCGTAGCAATATATCCTGTTATTGCAATATATTCTGTTATCATCTCAAATCTACATAGAAAAAAACCGTCATAGATTATCCTGAAAGGGACCCACAAGGATCACTGAGTCCAGCTCCTGGCCCTGCACAGGATAGCTCCAAAATGCAAACCATGTACCTGAGAGTATTTTCCAAATGCTTCTTGAACTCCTGAACATCACAGTTGGTGCTGTGACCACTTCCCTGGGGAGCCTGTTCCAGTGCTCAGCTACTCACTGGATGAAGAAACTTTTCCTAACATCTAACTCAAACTCACCCCAACACACCTTCATGAGGATTGATATCTCTTTGGTTGCAAAGTTCTTGCTATTAAAAGCTTAGGCTGGTCAGTGCTTCAGCTTCATCTTCTGCTGCACACAATCGAACAGCAGTGAACAATGCACTGAAAGAGATCTTCACCCATGCTAAGTCTGCAGGGAGGATCATTGGATTAAAACACTGTTTTGCTTGAATGTGAACAAGTGTGTGATTTGAGAGAATGGCAAAGAGTGGGATACATGTGATGAAGAGGAGGAGGTAGAGAAAGTGAGATACACTGAGAGGAGGTGTGGAGAGGTGTGGGAGAGGGGGAGGGACATGGGGACATGAAGAGAGGAGAGGCTAACTACCAGTAGGTGTGTAGCTTCATCTTCTGCAACTCTTGCACCCAGACAAGGTTAAAGAAGAGGAAATGGAAACAACAGGGGTGAGAGCAACAAGAGGTCCCCAGACCACGCAATAAAATCAGGCTGTGAACCTTAGGGAACTACAGCACACTGTGTGATCAAACATAACAGATCTAGTGGACATCTTTTTTCTCTGGTTCTCTCCTTCTTTTTCCTCACCTTCACTTTACTTTCTTTCCTATAGAACAGTGGAGGGGTTAATCTTTAGTACCTTCCAGTAATAAAACTGTTTTAATTAGCATTAGTTTGGAATGACAAGACTACAAGTAATTAAGTTAGACTGGGATCTAGTTGGAATGAAATTGATACCAGGGGATAGCATAAACATAAATCAGCATTTAAATAAACTGAAATCAGATTGCTGTAATTAGAAGAAAAATTCATTGGCACTAAGAAGTAAAAGTAACACATACAGATTTAATAAACATAGTGAAGGAAAGTGAGGAGCCTGGAAAAATATAAATTGTTCCTTCCCACATACCCGCTGTCAAAACAAAAAAAAAAAAAACAACATAAGAGTTCACTGTTTGGTTAGTATTAAGGAAATACTATTACATTGGCACGGGGGAGAAGTTAGAGAAGATTATGAGTGTCTGTACAGAATGACTTACATTAACCTGATGCATTGCAAGTAAGTTCTAGTTCTGAAAGTAATTACTGGCTACCAAACCCATCTGGAATCTGCAATCAAATGATGAAAAGAGACGAATGAGTCAAGGAGCAAGTGATTACTTCTCCAAAGTTAAGACTGGCATGTGCAGTCAGAAGCCAGCAGCAGGCTCATGCATTTTTTTCACGCTACAGAAAGAGCAAGCCAGCATATGCCTACCAACTTCTCCTGGGCTTTTTAGGCTGCTTACCACCATAGGACATGACATTTTTGTATGATTAAAAATGATTCATTAGCCTTTTGAATTAAGGGAATCATGTACCTTCTTTAAATGTTATGGCAATTAAGAGATATTAGATGAAATGCCCTTTTTAAAAAAAAAATATTTTTTTGCAAGACAATAATCTCCTTTCAGGCAAGATAACAGATTTTGAGGAATTGATGTAGGAAGGAAGATTAAAAGAACTCTGTGTGAAGTGATTCCAGTTCTGTTGGGACCTCTCAGGTAAGAAAACCCTACCTGAGCTGGGAGCAATTCACCAAGGGCATTCGGGCAGATCATGGTGACAGTCGCAACAGAGTAAACTTTGCTTTACACTCTGGGTCTTCAGCTCTTTTTCAGACAGGTCTTACCTCTGACAGCAGGGTCACCCAAGATGAAGTTGTAAAGGCCAGTGTGGATCAATGCAGACAGAGAATAGAAGCACAACATTATTTATGCACTATGCAACAGAAAGTCTCAGGCAAGATTTATATAGACAGAACAAAAGATGTGGCTGTGTTTAGAGCTCTGCTGACTAATGTGAAAGTTTGCTCAAGGCTGAACTTTCTCTCTGGGGTATTTTTAGTCTGTGCAGGCTTACTTTGGCCTGCACATATGTCAACTCAACCCACCATATGCATTTCTGACTTTCTGGTCATACCTGGTGGATATGAAAACAGGTTGAAAGAGTTAGGCTAGTTCAGTCTGAACAAGAGAAGGCTCTGGAAAGACCTGGATTTTCATCCACTACCTAAAGGGGCTGCAAGAGAGCTGGAGAGGGACTTCTGAACAAGGGCATGTAGTGGGGGGAGGAAGGCTTCAAACTGATAGAGGGCAGGCTGACATTTGATATTAGGAAAAAATTCTTTCCTGTGAGGGTGGTGAGGCACTGGCACAGGTTGCCCAAAGAAATTGTGTCTGCCCCATCCCTGGAAGTGTTCAAGGTCAGGAAAGTATCCCTCCCCATGGGCCAGGAGGCTGGAGCTATATAGTCTCTAAGACCCCTTCCAACAAAAATATTCCATGATTCTATGCTGTAGGAAATCCATGTGTTATAGGACTGAAGTATTATGGAATCATGAGATCTACCACACCTGTGCTGATGTGTAGATTTGTCAAGTAAGTCTATTATCTACCACTTGCATCAGACTTACTGTTAACATGTGAGTGGGCTGTCCAAAGTACATAAGGAGTGATAGGGGCATCCCAGCTGAATTATACACCTTGTTTATCCAGAAGAGCATTGATATGCTCTCATATAGAAGACATTCAGTTGGGATTTCCGAATATTTTATAGTCATATAACAGCTCAATAAGAAAGGGACCTGTGGAGGTGTTTTTACCCAACAATTTCTTCTAATTAGACCTTTTTCCAGTCACAAGAATGCATATTTTGAGCCCTAAATTTCCATCTTTGAATTATCTTTAAAAAAAAAGTTTGGTTAGAAATAGATAGTGTTGTTGAGGTTAAGATGAAGACATTTATTTAAATGGATGTAAAAGCATGAGTACATGTTCCTATTGTAGGCCAATACTATTTTAATTTATGTATGATATTCAAAACATTAAAGAAGCAGGTGCAATTTCTGACTCAATCTAAGAATCTGAAAAGAAGTTTGTGTTGCTTAAGTAATATGGTGCAATGGTCTAATGGTGTAATATGGTCTGTTGAACATGATGGTAAGATGGAGTGAGAAAGACAGAGATCTGATTCTTAAAACTGAGGACAGAGAAAACAAGAATTGTAGGAAAGAGTAAATAAGGTCTTTGGCATGGCAGAGTGACATTTCCTTTGGCTTACTCAAGTGTAAAAAATGGTGAAAGTAGTGGATTTTTATAAAAGTGAGCACTGCTCATCTCATTCTAGTTACTGGGAGTTCTGCCATTAACTTAATGGGACTGAAATTCCAGTTCTTGTATTTAATCACTGGAAATATATTTTTGTTGATAGTAACAAAGCACTATTACACCACATATTAGATGTTACTTGTACACATTAAAGCTGCTCCTTCCACAATGATCCCATTACTTGGCCTAGGCTAATTAACATTTTAATTTTAATAATAGTGTTGTCATTTGCAGGGAAAGAGTCAAGATCAACCAAAAAAATTAAAAGAAAAACTTTTTAATGTAAGTTAAGCAGGCACTCTGACCTTACTTAACCTCCCATTCACTGGAGACTAAATGAGTGTTTTTAATACACATCTGCCAGTTTAATTTCAGAGCCTTAGGCCTAAATTGCTCTCTGAAGGTCATTAGATTTTTCTAGATACCTCTGGATAGGAGGGCACAAGGGGCTAGTTTGATGATGGGTCTTTCACTTGTTTTTAAAATGACAACCCATGGAGCCATCAGCTGGAAATTGTTAAGAGGGATGGGGAACTGACTGATGGTACCCTGGTTATGATGACTGTCATCTCGCACCTGCACAGCCCTGTCTGGAATCTGTTTTACAGATGCTGCTGGCAATAACTCTATCATGTACCTTTGTCGTGTCTTTGCACTATGGGTGAAACTCAGCATTGTCTTGACATCATCCTGCCTTGTTACATGAGAAATCTGGGGACAGAATGAGAAATTCTCCTACCAAGTGACAACACAGGGAGAACTTACTTAGCTCAGCTGTAACTGCCAAGGCTAACATAAAAACAGGACAGCTAAATGAATATTGTACTTTCACCTGGAGTACAGCATCGAGGTCTGGAGCCCTCAGCACAAGAAGGACGAGAAAGTGTTAGAGCAGGTTCAGAGGAGGCCACAAAGATGATCAGAGGGTTGGAACAACTCTTCTATGAAGACAGATTGAGAGATTTGGGGCAGCACAGCCTGTAAAAGAGAAGGCTGCAGGGAGACCTTGGAGAGCCTTCCAGTGCCTAAAGGTGCTACTGCACCTCTGCCTAAAGGAGAGCTGGAGAGGGACTTTTGACAGGGGCATGTAGGGATAGGACAAGGGGGAATGGCTTTAACCTGAAAGAGAAAAGGTTTAGATTTGCAATTAAGGAAGAAATTATTTACTGTGAGGGTAGTAAAATACTACCCTCAAAGCTGTGCATGCTCCATCAAAGCTGTTGGATGCTTCATCCCTGGAAGTGTCCAAGGCCTGGCTGGATAGGGCTCCAGGGAACCTGATCTAATACATGGTATCACTGCCCATGGTTGGAGGAGGTTACAACTAGATGATCTTTAATGTCCCTACCAACCCACACCATTGCTTATTTATGACATGAAAAAGTCTCCATCAGAAGGACTAAAAATGACATAGGACAGGTCCTCATTTTCTTGCTTCACCTTCTGTTCCATACTCGTTCCATGTGAACCAAGGCATTAACTCCTGTGTATTCCTAACAGCATCCCTGTTCTTATATAAATTCTTTGTTAAAACAATCATTGTTTTCTGGATTTTTAAGAAATCATGTCTTGCCATGACAATGTTGCAAAATGGAGCCATCTTTGCTGTGTTTTCCTAGCAGGGAAAAATCACATGAAAGTTTTCTGCTAGGCTACTCCTTCACAAGAGCATCAGATGTATTTGGTGCAGCACTGCCATCTCGTCTGGACAGAGCTTCCATTTTCCTCCTTGTGTCAGGAATTAGTAGCATAATTTTATCACTCTTTAGAAGAAAAAGTTGAAGGGAAGAGGCAAGAAGCCAGATTTCACAGCAGAAGTCCCTAGAAAGCTGGGGACCCAGTTACTTGCTGATGCTGCTTTTTTCACAGTTATCAGCTCCCCAATCACCATGTGTCTCTTGCTGTTCATTTTTGAAAAAATTCATCTTTAGTCTATCAAAAATATATAACAAAGCTACCTTCTGAAATCACTTACATTGACAAAGTGTCAGCAATCCTGAAATAGTGTTTTGATCCCCTACTGTGCCAAACTACAGAGTATGTCTAAATACACTGGCAGATCCTAAAATACACCCTGATGGATAGCAAGGACTTGTTGCACAGAAAAAATAATTTTTTGCAAAAATTGGGACTTGCTCATATGAGAGTGTCCTGCCTTACAATACATAAATCTAGAAGTTATCAGCAGAACATAACTTTTGAGCAATAGTAACATTAGGCAAGTGATCTTGTTTGTCACTGTAGCACAGACCATAATTCTAAGCAACATGAAATATGCATCAAAACCTGACTATGGTTTATCTTGACAGATACATAAAATATTGCAAAGGAAGGTGATAATTAGGTTTCGGGTTCAGATGAAGTTTCTGGACAAATTTTGGGTTTAAATCTAAAATGAGCACAATGCAGGAATCTAGTCTGAAGGCTAGATAGGATGAAAATCTTCACAGAAGGAATAACACCAGCAACAGACATATAGTAGAGTCAGTAGGCAGTTGGAGAAAACAGTAGGTAGGATTTGCTATGTTAGATAAAAGCAACAGGTTTGTGCTTTTTCAGAACCTCCTATTTGCCTTCTTCTTACTCGAGCTTCTGCAGTGAGGTGGGCACATTTTCCTCATTCCCCACTCTCCATTCTCAGTCTGAGGAATGAATGCCCCATCCAAGTCTAATGAAATAAAGAATGGGGTCCCATTGCATTGCATTGCATGTCTTTAGATAACTCTGTATGTGTTGTGGAATGAGCAAGAGGACCTCCAGGTACCCCATAGGTATGTTGTGAACAATAGCATTACATAAATATGCAATTGTTATGTCAACAAGGCAATTTCTGAGTGGGAAACTTTGTGGTCAATTCCAGGGTTTTGCCACTGCTGCATGATCTTGGTGAAGTCACTCACTTCAGCATGAACAAGCTGATCAATATTTAATATGGTGCTAACCATACTTAAAACCTTTTCAAGGTCCCTGACATTCACGGAAGACAAGTGCAACAGGCAGACTGTGTATTAGTCAGCAGTGTTCTTAGGGTTTCTTATCTCAGGATGATATATCCATGAACCATGTTATTGCTCCTGGTTGTCTCCTTTGCCTTTTGTAAACGGGATTGGCACTGTGGTCCAGCCCCTGCAATCCTCGGGATGCAGAGTCGCATCTGTTGTCAAAGGGTTTTGCGGGAGGATTACCACGGCTTTTGGAGAAATCCATGACAAGGACACACCATTCTCTCTCCTTCCTGCTGTCTTGCCAAATGCATGAGTTTAACCACCGAGGACAGTTTTTTCTTGCATCTCGCAGGTGTCCATGTCCCAATCCGGATCTGTCCTGATTTGCGAACAGATCCGGGAGGGCAGGGCAGGATGGATTCGAATAGACGGAGCGAGGAGACACAAACGAGGTCAAATGGTGGCAATCAAAACGATAATTCACTTTTATTCACCATCAAAGAAAAGAGCAAGGAATAACACAGAAAAAGAGCAAAAAGCCAATAATTACAGGAAGCGAGACAGGGAATGACCACCAAGAAGCTGCGGCGTCCCGCGAAGACCCCTCTCCCTCCCGCTGCCAGCGGCCTCAGCCCCGCTTTACGGCAGTGACTCGGCGCTTTCACGCCAGCCTGGCCACCATGGCAACCGCCCGCTCGCCACGTGCGCATGGTGCGCGCGAGCGCTCGGCGGCACGCGCAGCTCGGCGCTGAGGGCGCTCGGCTGCGATGGCGGCGCGGCAGAGCGCGGGGGCCGCCCTCGTTAAATTTCTGTTTGTGCAAGCTCTGGTGGAGGTTGAAGTGTTGTGCAATGCCAGCTCAGAGTTCAGTCAGTTTCTCCAGTGGAGTTTTATGTCAGTAATATGAAACTGAAATATTATTTCTTTCAGATTTTGGTTTTCTGGCCTCTTCTCTCAGAATTGTTCACAAAACCCAGCACTGCCTCCATGTCCCTTTGCAAGTCCCGCCATCGATGTATCTGGCTCTGTGCCCAGCTCTCAAGAAGTAAATCTCCACAGTCAGACCTGCTGACGAGCTCTTAGTTTCTTTTTTGCATGTTGTTGTTTGCTTGTTGATCCGTGCCGTGGGACAGAGCACAATTAAATGAAGAAAAATGAAAACATGGTGCTATGCCAGACAGTTTTGCTGCTGTCTTGCTGATTATGAAAGATGAGTGTGTTTCTGGGCAATAAGACAAGAATGGATAATGCTGTGTCCTTGATGTACTCTACCTCAGGCAGCATCTTCGGAGCTCTGGTCCTTCCTCAGGACTTGTGAGAAGAGTGCCAGCACTGATGTAAACAGAAGCTGCCCTTGTCCCTGGGCTTGTTTATTGTAGAGCTTTCACAACCTAAAGTGCGTGATTGTTTGGGATACCCAGACAGGCATTACTTTGACATGTATTCTTTTGTACTGATAGGATAAGGAATAATGGCTTAAACAGAAAGAAGTTAGGTTCAGATTAGATATTAGGAAGAAATTCTTTACTATGGGGGTGGTGAGGCACTGGCATAGGTTTCCCATGGAAGTTATGTCTACCCCACCCCTGGAGGTGTTCAGGGTCAGGTTAGATGGGGACCTGAACAGCTTCGTCTAGAGGAAGGCGTCCTTGCCCATGGCAGGGGGCTGGAATGGAATGATCTTTAAGATCCCTTCAATACCTACCATTCTGTTCCGTGATATCTTTGTATAGGATGTAAATCTCGCCTCTGCTGAGAAAGCCTGCTGCTACTTTGTACACAAACGTTCCCGTCATAAACCCGCCCATTCTTTACTGCGCCTGAAGTTTGTTGTTCCTCAGCAAACACACAGGATCTTGCATAACATCTGAGTGCTATTATTATCCATTACTGTTTGCACATTTGCTTGAAATTTATTCCCACATCTTTCGGTCTTCAAGGTCTCTGTTTTCTTCCTCTCTCCTCCTCACTCCTATTTCTACCCCTACATCTGTCTCTCATTTTCCCACCATGTAAATTCAGAGGCTCTACTACCACTTTTTATTTGCCAAACGCTGATGACTTCATTCAGCAGCTGTCTTGCTCTGGAAGTTTATTCTTCTGACTCCCTGTTCTTTCATAGCCATGTGGCATCCTTAATTTTCCGTTCTGAGCCATCACCCATGCACCCATAGAACCACGTAACCTTGTTCTGACCCCCTTGCCTCTTCTGTTCTCTGCTGCCCTGAAACCAGTATCTCTTACTTTTCATCCTGTCTTTGACCCCCATCTTCTTCTGGATCGTTCATTAAGGTTGATGACCACAAGATAATAAATATTTAATATAGTTATTCCTGACTGACTCATTGCAGTGTCCTCCTGACATTATTCAAGACAGAGGACTCCCATGGTGAAGCAAGGTTCTGGCAGATCTGCCCATCCAGAAATATTTAATGCAATGCTTAGCACCTTATTATTACAGGAGAAACTTTTTAAAGACCAGATTGAAAGGTCTTTAAAGGATAACACCATGTTTGGACATGATGTTATCTCATGGAGTTTGAATGTGAGATCTGTGGACTGGATGCAATCATGCAAAGGTCTTGGATGTAGAGTACTATCAGATTTAGAGCTAGATTTGCTGGATACTGTGGTAGGATCTCCAGTTTATTATTGGGAGAGCAAGTCCTTTCCATCCTTGAAAATTATAAATTCCTTTGCTGCAATGTGTAAAAAATATAGGTGCCTGGATGAGATTATTGTTTCTTGCCATTTTTTGAATACCTATACTGTTTTATTAATTTTAAAGTAACACTTGCAAGCTGGCGTTTCCTTCTAGAAGCCTAAATTATTTAACCCAGAGAATTATTTAACTCCAAACTCATTTCCTGTGTTCTCAGAGATAGAGAACTGAGGATGCTCATATGATATGAAAGGGAGCCCATGTTATGCTGGTAGTAAAATTGGATATCTGTCTCAATCCAGAATGTCCTTTCCATCCTTGTAACACAGAAAAGCCCAGCTTCAACAGCAAACTACATCCAGCATATAATAATCAGCCTCAGGAGTGATTTCAGCCAGATATTTCTCATGTTTTGGCTCTTGATCTCTGTGCTGGTTTGGGGTCTCACAAGATTAAGAACTCATCCTTGTTCTCTTCCCAGAATGTCCACCTGAAATTTTCATGGAGGCAGATTGTTAACTGAGAATCAGAATACAGTGCTCATTTTTCTTCTTCTTCAAGACAGTAATTTTTGATTAATTTTGCTTCATCGTCTTGATGTTTCATTGTGCCCGATGACCTGAAATGCTTTTTGTACCAGAAGGTTCTATAGAAATGACTGCACCCTAAATTATGTTAGAGAAGAACTTAAAAATTCCATTTCTAGCTATGGATTTAGTCTGAAATGAAGAAAGCACTGGTCGGGGACCATGTGTGGAGCAGCTTTCTCATTCGCACTGATAGCAACACTTGCGAAATGCAGTCAGCCATGAACAGGATGCTGCACACATCCAGCACCTGCTGGGCCTAAGTCTGCTGGAGATATACCCAGAGCAGTCAGTTTTCCTTTTTTCACAAGAGGGGAGAGAGATGGATTTCTTTAGTCCTGGGGGGATTAAATGCCCAGTTGGGTTGACTCGATAACATGGAATGAACAGGGTCAAAACAACGACTTCAACTTTCAAGTGCTGGGTTTGTCTGCATCAACGTGAACAAATTCCCCATTGTATTCACCACAAACAAGTTATTCTTCCCATATCAGCCTGCAAGAGCTTTTTGTTCCGAGGGGTTTTTTACCTACCATAGAACAAATATATTTGTTGTCAACACTGCAACCCCCCCCCCCCCCCCCCCCCGCCACTTTCCTTATGTCTGAGTTCCCATGTGTCTCTCTTACACTATCCTAGGGCATTAATAGACTGTAGGATCTTGTTCCAGGCCCTTATCTGGTTTTCATTTCAGTAGTCCTTTTTGAGAGTACTCCTATACAGCAACTTACCCGTGTATCTGTCTGACCTCCTGCACCAAAAACCACTCTTGTCTTTTAAGCAGTGAAATAGATTTTCCTTCTTTCATCAGCCTGGCAGGCAAAGCCCCAGAATTTGCCCCTAGCCCCACCCCTGCAGAGTTTATATCAACATTGCCAGAAATGGATGTTGAGGCAATGGCTTTCCAGGTCTCAACAGTGATATTATCAGACCATTAACCTGAGGAAGCTCTATCTCTCTACCTTCGTATTTTGACACCTCTGAGGTACTTTGCACTCTCAAGCAGCAGACAGCTTCTTTGTAGCACTAGTTCCACATTTGCCTTCTAGGATCTATAAAGCTTATCTGCTTCTCCTGTGCATTTTCCTTTTTTTTTCTTCCTTTTCTTTCCTGAAAGTCCGTTTTTCACTTGGTGTAAATGCAGGCAGTGAACTGCAGTGAAATTTACAGAAACCATTCTGCAGCTCCTGTATGAAGAGCTGTTAACCATTTGCTATTCTTGGGAAACAATTAAGTATTCCAGGTAAAATGCAGTAGCATAACACTTAGGGCAAACCATGCATTTAACAGAATGCATTCTTAGTAATGGGTGAATTTTAATGGGATTAAGAAAAAACATTTCTTCAGGTGTCTGGGCATTTAAATTGCTGTTTGTAGGTAGGTGAGAATATTGTCCCTTTGTCTGAGACGCTGCATGCAGCTAATTTCCTGTGTGTCTCTAGCTTAACCCCTGAAGTCTATTATATATAGACAGACTGAGAGAGCTGAGGCAGTTCAGCCTGGAGAAAAACAGGCTTCAAAGAGACCTTATACCACATTCCAGTACATAAAGGGGCTCTCCAGGAGAGCTGGAGAGGGTCCTTTGACACAGGCATGGAGTGACAGTAACAGGGGTAATGGTTTTAAGCTTAAGGAGAATAGGTTTAGATTAGAAACTAATTCTTTACTGGGAGGGTGGTGAGGCAGTGGCAAAGGCTGGCAAATGAAGCTGTGGCAGCCCTATCCCTGGAAGTGTTAAGGTCCTGTTAGATAGGGCTTTGAGCAACCTGGTCTAGTGGAAGGTGTCCCTGCCCGTGACTGTGGGGTTGGTCCCTTCCAAACCAAATCCATTCTATGATTCTGTGATATTTGAGTCTAATATATATCGAATATAATATAGTTTTCCAAATGGACTGAATTTTTTAGACTTACAGGTAACCCATATGAAGCAACTTTTAAGAGCTGTGTGGCTAGGTATTGGATTTAGTTTTGATTTTGTTTTTTTTTTCTTTTCTAACTTAAACAGGAATGTGCTAATTCTTGCTCACAAATCAAGAAGTCATTTAAAATAATTTAAACTTTATTCACTGCAGTGAGATCATTATCCATGTTTAATTTGTGCGTCATGTTTTGTTTCCTTTGTTCAGTGCGTAGGATGAGTTGGGATCTAGGCCTTAAGCAATAATCTGAATTGCTTGCTGCTGAGACCATAGTAGCCGCAACACACAAGAGAGGGTTTTAGAGTAGTTGCTCTATGGACTTTAGCCTGTTTTACACATTGAGAAGGAATGGAAACTATCCTCTGTGCTGGACAGTGTGGGCTCATAAATGGACAGTTTATGTCTTGCTGGGCATTTGTGGAGTGTGGAGCTGGAGGGTTCCGCATGGGCTGCTGGATCACAGAAACATTAACACATAGTGAGGAGGCATCTTCTTTCACTTCCTGCTGGATGAATGCAAATCCCTCATCACGAGAGGCACGAGTAATTTCTGTCATAGCAGGAGTGTCTCTGGATATATGATGTTAGACCTGAAAGGTGACTCTGCTGTTTGATC
Source organism: Agelaius tricolor (assembly GCF_023055355.1). NCBI lineage: Eukaryota > Metazoa > Chordata > Aves > Passeriformes > Icteridae > Agelaius > Agelaius tricolor. Next base: position 17,844,162 of record NW_027269269.1, read on the forward strand.
TCAGCAGGTACATGGTCGATCTGAAAACACGGACTCCTTACTTAGACAGGCAGCACTCATCATCTGATGATCAAAAGAGGAGAGCTGCTCATTCACCAAGTTAAATTGCAGAGAGCTGCAGAATTATTACAGAGGGGTATCATCTTTCGTTACTGATGCAATGATGTGCAGAAAACATTGCAGTATGTATCAGGATCAGTGAATCATAGAATCCTGAGGCTTGGAAAATGCTTCTAAGATCACCAAGTCCAACCATTAACCCAGCACTGCCAAGTCCACCACTACTAAATCATGTCCCTAAACCATGTCCCCCATCTTCATGCTTGTCATGTTTCCATGACTTCCCTGAGCAGCTTCTTCCAATGCTTGACCACCATTTCAGTGAAAAATACTTTCCTGATATCCAATCTCTCTCCATTTTGATCATTCTGTAGTTCCAGTAGCCTTATGTTATGTATATATATAGGCCATCTCTTCTTGCAGCTGCAAGGATGCAGGGTAGGATCACGCTCATCACCATTCACTGATGAACACAACTAAACCAGCTGCTGAGCTGTTTGCTCTAGCAATTACTCTGTTTTTCCTGCCAGTGCTTAAACTTTATGGGGTTGCAATACCTCATATACCCTAAAGCTAGTCACTTTCTTTTTAATGTCACTAAGTGTTTAAAAACTTGTTGATTGAATTCACAAAGGTTGTGTTTACTAACCACGGAACAACTGTATTCTTTTATATCAGGCAGAATTTGCTTATATGAAGTCAGTTACCACTGCTACAATTCTGGTGTATTAGTTCTGTTACATAATTAATTCTTTAAAAGCAGAAAGGCATATTTTCTCCTGCATCCGGTTGCAGGTACAGGTTAGGACAGTCTGTGATTTTTTTTAACCATATGCCCATTCCTTGGGACATTCACATTGGACAGCTGAAAGCAGCATTTTCCAACTACCCCCTACTCTGAATTTATGAGCTATATCAGCCAGGCTGCTGCTAGAACATCTGTGAGGGTGGGATCACAGCTTTCTGTAGAATTTCATTGTGGCCCAAATGCAGCTGAGAATATCTGAATCCAAACCTTTGGATACTGAGTAAGTGGGAAGGCCTCTGTGTATTGATCTCAAATATGAAGTGTGGTCTGGTTCTCAAATGGCTTTTTGGAAGTGTTTTGAATATTGTTGATGTGATGCTAATGGCAAAACTCCCTAAAAGAGTATCTGTAATAGCCAATAGCCACCTTGCAGTATCCTTAAAATTTCTGATACAATTATATTGAACTGCTGTATAACAATTTTGTGTAAAAACTGCATTTTTGCCAGTCCACAGAGAAAATCTTCAAGATAAATTTTACTCCTCACTGAATCCTCCAGCAGTCCAGATGTTTTTTCTCAGACTGATGTTGCTTTGTCCAACAGCAGTCATCATCACTCCTGAGCTACTGTTCTGTCTGTACACAGTGTGTGTTCCTGGAGCTGAAAAAGCTGCTAGTCAATGAACTTTTTCTCTCACTTTTTTGTCATTTATACCTCCTGCACTGTTCAAATAAGCAATGGGTTTCCTATTTAAGAAGCACGGTAGTTAAATTATAAGATTTGTTTAAAAACCTCTGGAGGACGGAAGTCATAGACAACAAATGGTCCTTATTTCATTTTATCAGACTTCTGAGTTCCACCGTGTAAGTACACGCTGTGCAGCACGGCTGTGTTCTCGTGGTTTGACCCCGCGACACACACGCACACAAATCCCTTCCCTTTGGTTCAGCTGGCCACCTGGCTTCCTTTGCTGTTAGCTAGCTCTGGTGTTGAAAGGGACCATGAAAACATCCAGACTGTCTCAGTCATAGTCTCTCTCAGCTGCCTCTGGCAAGCTGGAGAATCTCAGTGTATTTAGTTGTTCCTAATCAGACAGCTTACCTATACTTTTGTGTCCTTTAAATTTCTAGTTTTCACATCTTTTTGTCAAGAAAGTTCTGCTGTTTGGGAATCTGCATATAATTGCATATGCAATAATTGGACATACTGGGACTTTATTCAATGTTATAATAATACTTTTATTTCTGTTCTCTGTTTATTCCCTAATTTCCCTGGTACTTTGGCTTTTGCCATATGAGTTGCCACAGCATCATAGAAATAGTCATTAAAACTCTCAGGCATTTTTTAAGAAGTTCAAGGTCATCTTTGTGTACATGAAGAAGGAGTTCTTAACAGGACAGCTCATATCCTGGTCTGGTTTGCCCTCTCGAGGGGTTGTTTTTTTCTATAGATTGTTGTCTGCAGAGTATCCAAGATGGGCATTTCACTGGGTGTCTTGTGTTATACAGGATGAATCTGGACCTACACAGTGTAGTCAAACTGAATTTTTGAAATTAGTAAGGTGTAATGCTTAAATATAATGGCTTGTAACATAACATGCAGTCATGCAAAATGATCTTGCAATCTCTTCTGGCTTTAAATGATGAGTATATGTGATTGCCAGAGTCATTTTTAGACTATGTTTTCAGACCCTGCTTCTGAAAGTGTAGGCTGATATCTAAACCAGCTAGCATCAGTGAAAAGAGCAGTGCCTGAATCGGTGCCAGTCAAAACATGTACTCAGTAGCCACTCTTGGATAACAAAGACAGTTTCTGAGAGGATAAAACTAAAGGAACTGAAAATACTATCAAGACTCTGACAGCCTCCCCTGTCAAGTCAATACATGACTTGTGGGTGTCCTTGAAGGGGTATAAAATTTTCATCCAAAAAAGTTACAGGAATGGTTTAGAAATCTACTGCGCCAGCTGCTAGAAAGAAATAAATTAAAGATACAGGGAACTTAAAAACATAAAAGTTCCATGCCAAGAAATATTCTGAACACCTGTCTCACACTTCTCAGGTGAAAGATGCAGAGTTGTGTTGAGTTGTTGTCATAAAGGGGATCAATCTTCAAGAACAAAACTTTCTCTCTAAGAAATACTTAAAGGAACTTTATCATTGTCACATAATAGGAACAGGACTACTCTTTGGAAAATATCAGAAATATAAATACTTCCTTTTTCTTATTAGACTTGTATGTATGTAAATCTTTAATGATTTCTTCCAGTTAAAAAATTAATATTTTCAGTAAATAACAACAACAAAAAGAAATCCTTGAGGAACATTTATATAGCAATGGCATGTAAGTCTTCAGTTTCTAATTCAGTTAGTCACCAATTTTCCAATCCTCAGAGTGATAAGTTCCTTATTATCAGGGTGTCCTTAGTCTTCTTTTAAATTGTGTAGTAAAAATATTCCCTACAATATTTATGTAAATAATAGTTGTGATTTTTTTTTCTGTAGAAAAGAAGTTTCTATTAATATAAAGAAGCCACAAGAACAGAATGCTAGAATCTTAATAATATCACTCCAACATTTTTGACTCCTCTTTTGCAATATGCTTGGTTTTTTATATGGCTCAAATTTTTTAAATTCTTGAGTTAATGAATGGTTCCTTTTCTCACATCCTCTTTGATCTTCAGGTCTGTTTCTGAGAGCTAGAAGTCTAAGTGACAGTCTTAGCTCTCATGCAAAAAGAAAAACAAAATGGATTTTGTCTTTCATTGAACACATACAGTGCTATTTTGAAATGAAAGATTAACAGTTTCATAAAAAATTTAAATATATTAGGAGAATGAAAATGGTTGTTATGTGATACTTTAGGCACAGACGTGAAAAGACAGATTCTGTACAAAAGTGATCAAACCAGAAAATGGCAACTAAACCTCAAACATGTACACAATGCATTAAAAAGTGAAAGTTAAAAAAAAGTATGAAATACATAGTTTTTTTGAAGAACCTGAATTTCACAGAAATTACAAAAAAATAAAAGTCCATTAGGAAGCCATAATATCCACTTGAGCTCCAGGAAACCTTCTAATGACAAATTTCCAGGAATGGGAAGCTCAACCACTGACTTGTATAAATCTTCTTAGTAGCCTCTGATACCTCAAATATTTCAAATCTTCTAACACTCCATTGAGCAGGGAAGACTGCCTGACTCCCTCTTGGAAGCCAGTAGATTATCATTCTCTTAACTGTTAGCATTAATTAATTCAGGCAATAAAACACTGCAAATATCTTAGCAGACCAGCTTTCTCCTGGCATGCAGTTACTAATTTACACTGAACCAGTATGGCTTCATTCCAAGCCTGAGCCACAGATTCTTGTCTTTTGTAAACATTAAGTATCATTCATCGTGTTAGTGAAGCAGCCTTTTCCTACTATTTATTTGTAGCTACACATATAAGTACACATATAAGTGTATGTGTACATAAACATATTAAAAAGCACATAGATTCAAAGAGGGGTGTGGAATTCTGTTTTGAAAATAGCCATTTCAGGCTGTGATTTCCAACCAACTGTTTAACAGTTTGTAAAGTGTATTTCTTTGAGGAGCTTCTGATAAAATATTTCTGATTAAGGATTGATATGGCACATTTTCTTTTCCAGTTCTCCTAGAGATCCATAATGCATTGTACCTTTCCAAGAACCAGTGCGATCAACAGCTCCCAGTCAGAAATGGAATACTGCATCCACTGTAAATATGTAGAAATATTGTTAATTTAGGGAAGATATGGACCTATTGGAGCAGGCAATAGGTAGCAGTAGGACAAGGGGTAACATTTTTTAACTAAAAGAGTGTAGATTCAAACTAGATATAAGGAAGAAGTTTAAAATAAGCATGGAGAAACTCTGTCACAGGTTGTCCAGAGAGGTGGTGGATGGCCCATCCCTGGAAATATTACAGACCAGGTTAAATGGAGCTTTGAGCAACCTGGTCTGGTGGAAGGTATTCCTGCCCATAGCAGAGGGGTTGGGCTAGGTAAGGTTTAAAACTCCCTTCCAACCCAAACCACTCTTTTTTAAATTCTTGAGTTAATGAATGGTTCCTTTTCTCACATCCTCTTTGATCTTCAGGTCTGTTTCTGAGAGCTAGAAGTCTAGCTTCTAGCTGATGAGTCTGATGCCGACAGACCTCTGCCTCTGGGACTCTGTTGTCTGTATCAGCTACTTGATGGAAGTCAAGAGGCAATAAAAACTGATGGCAAGCATTGTCTCCTTACTTCACACAAGTAACAGCTTAGGCGGGCTTCAGTTTCTTAACGCTGGGCATTTAAAATTTAACTTTGCAAGTCATTGTAGATTGTGTCATCTTTTACTTTTCTTCTTGGCCTACAATTCATGATGTCGGCCACATTCCAGTGAATGTCCCTTTGTTTATCTCTCAGGCATTAATAAAGTCCACGGCACTTCCTCTTGTCTGATTTGTTTTTAACTTTTCTCTCATGTTGCTTAAATCAAAGCACATACTCAAAGGTGTTACTTCAGATAACCTGTAAAATTTAAGAATTTATCTCTAAACTCTCTTTTCCTTCATACAGAGTTGAATATTTGCACACACCCTCTCAGGATATTCTCTTGCCCATACAAGCTAAATATTCTCCAAAATAGTTTTTAAGTGCTGGATCGGAACTCTTCCAGGGATCATATCAGCTAAAATGGGAACAATCACAGGTTAATGCTCATAGTTTTGACGCTCTTTAATTTAGGCAGCATAGCTCTTTCTGATTACCAAATTTACAAAGCTACTATCTTAATATAGTTTTGCTGACTCAGATAAAATACTCTGTTCAGTGAGCACCTTATACGCAAGAATTGTGTTCAGTGGCATGCCGATACATATGCCACCTTTGGCCTTTTAAATCAGATCATCATCTTGCAATGACAGAGAAATAAACTGATGAGTCTTCTAGGTCAGGTGCATCACACAACAGTCAGGTTTTCAGCCATTTTTGCAAATCCTTTGCCAACACCTGTTTCTGATTCTTGAAGGAATATTGCATCTATTCCCACTTACTTACTTATAATAATGTTTGACATAAAAGGTCAGATCCCAGGCATTACTCTGTTTCTTTTGTGCTCATTCATTTGCTTCTTCAATTGCAGATATTCCCGAGACTGTGCATTGGAATTATGGAATTGGCAGGGATAAGATACCATCCTTTTAATAGTGAGTCTCTTAGGCTAGTAAAAGAATGCAACCAGCACGTACACTGTCAGAGCAGAAAATTTCCTCAGGAGCAATTGTAAAGCTGTTTCTTTATTCTATGTACTTACAGCTCATTGTTTACAAGAAAGCTAAGATTGCCTTTGTTTATGCATAAAAAAGCTAGTTTCATGGATACCACAGGTGAAAAAAAAAGGAGCTTTTATCACCATATGAGCTGCATTTCTCTCTGAGTTACCTGGATCTCTGCACTTCTCATTCAGATGCTTCATGTAAATGCTTACAATCCACGCTGACTCTGTGACTTGTCTGTCTTGTCCAAGCGTGTGGAAAATAAACAGATCAGGGCATCATCACAGAGTTGCTGAAGTGCTTAAAAGAGCAACATCCTGATCCTCAGACCATTTTGTAATTTCCTCTGTCGAAGTTCCTTAGGAGATTGTAGGAGCTCATCACTCACAGACACGGTTCACACCGAAAGTACCACAGATGCATGTTGTGTTTTGGTAACCTGGCTGGGGGGATAGTCTTCATTACCAGTTCCTTGTGATTGTAGAATCTTCAAGGTTGAAAAGACCTCCTGGATTATCCACTTCAACCTTTGACCAAATACCACCATGCCCACAAAACCATCTTTGCAAAGTGTCATGTCTACTCTTTTATGATACTTCCAGGGATGGTGACTCCACCACTTCTCTGGGGAGCCTCTTCCAATGCTTAGCAACTCTTTCAATTAAGAAATTTTTCCTAATATCCAACAAGAACCTCCCCGGCACAGCTTGAGGCCTTTCCCCTTGTCCTGTTGCTGGTTACCTAGGAGAGAAGACCAACGTCCACCAGAATACAGCCTCCTTTCAGGTAGTTGTAGAGATTGATAAAGTCTCTCCTGAGCCTTCTTTTCTCCAGAAAAGACCCCCAGCTCATTCAGCAACTCCTCATAAGACATATGCTCCAGACCTTTTATGAGCTTTATTGCCCTTCTCTGGACAGACACTGTTGATATCAGAAAAACAGAAGTTGGATGATACACTTCTCCCAGATAATCTGCATTTTTTTATTTGCCATTCTATTACTGATATTTTGCTATTTCAGCTTTTAAAGTCCACTATGAAGCCTGCTTTTCCTCTTTTTTTTTTTTTCACCAGTTTGAGCAGTAAAGCACAGTGAGGAAAACCTGCTATGCAGAAACTGTACTCTGTAGGTGATTAAACTACTTTAATGTGCACTGCACCTTCCTTGCTCCTCTTTTTACTTGTCACAAATTGTGAATTTATCACTACTACCTGCAACTAAGGAGAGTCATGAAATGCAAACAGTTTACAAGCTTTTTTCTGCACCAGACAGGTTTCAAGTTTCCTGAGGGCTCTGAGTATTTGTTTTTTCCAAGAAAGCATGAGACAGTTAATTCCCCAGCACTTCTTGCTGGTCTTTTACATCAGCTTCTTTGATAAATCATTTGGGATATCACATAATCAAGTGTTGCCATAAAACATTTATACAGATCTATAAACTAGATTACATTGTGTGGGGAATCATTAACCTCCTCTGCTTCAATTGTGCTGTTTGTACTAAAAAGGTGCAGGTGTGCATATGTACAGAACACTAGCTTTCATATTTATCCTCTGGCTCAAGAGTTAAACCCACACAGCAGCATCATCAGAGACAACATCTGGAAAGAAACACCTGGGGATTCCAAATTCTCTCTTGGTTTTGCTGGTGATGGTGGGGTTTTATCTCTGCCAAGACCTTGGCTTTTCTTTGTGACAATGGCAGAGTGGTTCTGAATAATTAAAACATTGTGCATTACTGTTTGGCAACTACTTTAATATTCCCAGGCCTTCCTGCTCTGGCATAGTCAGGGTATGTATTGAATAATTTTCCCTCTACAGTAGATGTTAGAGCTCATCTCACAGATGAGAATATGAAGACTATATCCAAGAAGTAAATTAAACAGTGTCTGGAAACAGTCCTAGGCACTACAATACAGTAATTTCTGCTGTTGCACTGTCAGAAGCATCTGTGATATGGTGTTTGCCTGTGTCAACTGGTGCCCTCCCAAGTAATACTTCAGTCTGGATCAGGAACTAAAAAAGAAAAACAGAGCTCATTTCCACCAGTCTCTTTTAGGCATCTATGTTGTTTTGGAGACTATGAAAGGTTGCTGGCTTAGATGCTCACTGCTCTGTGCCAGTTGGCCTCAGTGCTTGTGGATGGTTTTTGTGTATTTAAATTACCTCTGAAGATGAAGCTGAATTTAGCCCAGCCTGTGAGAACATCATCCTTGGGGTGAGTTCTCACAACCGTGATGAGCTCAGATGTCACCCTTGTCCTTCAGTACAGATGGGGCAAAACATTGGGCATATCTTCCCAGCCTCATAGTTTAGTTAACATGGCACAAGGGAGCAAATGGGTTAGATTCAATCCTATTTTACAGCTGTTTTGCTAACTGTGTAACAATTTCTCCATTGTACCAATGGAGAGTCTTGACTGATGGAAAACTACAATTACATGGGTCCTTATAAAGGTCTAGTGCACACTCTCAAAAAATCCTTCCAACATAGCATGAAGTTTGTTCAAAACACAGTCATGGCCTCAACCCTCACTTTGCTGACTTTAGTAAATCAAATAACAGCAAAATAAAATCAGTTACACAGAAAAATCAATCAGCCATCAAAACCACAAATCAAAGCAGGAGCAAAAATGGAAAACTCTTCTTCCTAAAACCTAAGAATTATTACCAAGGAGAAAAGCCATAGCAGCACCAAGAAGTTCTAGAACTTTTCTATTGCTCTTGGTTGCTCATGAAATATTGTATAGTCTGATTCTTTTTTAGATGCTGTGGTAATGGAGAATAATAGAAAGTTTTAAAGAAGGACAGATTATTGCTATGTTGAATCAAACCATTAATATTTATATGCTTCATGAATAATTTCATGTACTTGTTTGAAAACTTTACAAACATTCACCACCCTGTGGAAGAAACAACTGGTTCCCTGGTTTAACAGCAGAGAAATGGGGAGGAAAGACTGTATACTTTGCTCTTTGTCTCAAGATTAGAGTGGAAAGGTCTGTCTCCCGGTTCTGCATGCTGCATACTGAGCTTCTTGATAGACGACATAATAACAGTGTAGCACAGCACCCTTTTTGGTGTCAGATCTGCATGGAAATACTGGCCCATAAAGTGAAACATGGTTTTGTTTATATAATAAAATATTTCACAGGTATGACATATGGGTAAGTGCAGAGCAAGGCTGACAATTTATATACACATGTGGAATATAAAGATAGGATTGTACATTCATAACTGCTAACAACTGCTACTGGAATTGTGTTTCCAAGTACATCGGTTGTTTATCCCCATTTCTGTGCAACTTGCATTGGGAAAACATCAGTCTTTCTCTTGTAGGTTCTCCTGTAGCAAGTCTCTCTGCATCACCTAACAGACAAAGCTCTCAAATTTCTAAATATAATTTTTCCATATATATTCTAATAGACATCTGAAATTTAAATAAAAACCTGTCAGCTATTTATTTGAATTATCATTTCTTAATAGAAAAGTAAAGACAAAGTCAGTTGTTCCTTCACAAAGGATTCCTGGAATGCTGTTGACAAAATGTCATCAGCATAGTTATCTGCTCCTTTAGATCATACAGCTTTTTTGGAACTGGGAAATTATTATTCTGAACATTCAGTTCATTTTTACTCCTGAATATTTTCACTTTTTGAAAAGTAGGATTTTTTTCTGTTTGCTTTTCTGATTTCATGATTATGGCATGACGTAGATCAGGTGGGGGTACTAAACACACAAGATGGTTTCGGAAGCACAGTGCTGATGTCCTAGAGGGAATCCTGTCTTGTGAGAGGAATAATCAGATATCCTTCTGTTTAATTTTTGAATTGTATCAGTGTCAATTATGTTACAAATTCAGTTGTTCTAGACTGCCTTTTTAGCCAGTGAACAGAAGCACCTTTATCTATCAATAAATTATTTCCGTTCCACAAAAGGATAATGCTTTTAATTTAGCAGTCAGTTAAATGTTCAAAGTCAGGGTGAGAGGAATCTGTCTCCCAAAATCTTCCAGTGCTAAGCTTTAGCTGGATGAAGAGTTACTCATTTTGGTAAATCGTGTAGAAGCACCTGGAAAAGTCTTCAAATGCACAGAAAGCCTCTGGAGACCATTACCCTTGTCCCTGAGATGGAAGAGCTCCACAGCTTTTGAGTTTATTATGATTTTCCTGTTCAGATGATGTAGACTGTGCAAGCTGGAACATTTTCAGGGGGCGGAGCAGAATGTTTGCATAACTACATATATAGAGTCATAGAATCACTTAGGTTGGAAAACACTGCAGAGATCATCGACTCCAGCTGGTGATCCAGGATTGTTAAGTCCACCACTCAACCATGCCCATCCACCGTGAGTGAATCTCCTCCAGTGAGTCATAAAGTATTATGAGATTCCTCACCTGGCAGATGCTTGGTCATTTCCAAGAGAATGCTGGCACCACTCTGTTCCTGGGATTTCTCAATGCAAATTTGTCCCCTCATGCTTGACTATAATGGGGCTATTTCTCATGCTGCCCAAAGCACATTTTCCCAGTAATGATGTCTTCACTATTCTATCCCTTTTACACATAGACATTGGCTGTTCAGGGAGTATGGGAAGGAGTGGATGAAAACCCATAATGCCACCATCCACCCAGACTTTCAAGGGTGATTATATTGTCCACAGGGCATAATGCTTTTGCCGTTTTCAGTTTCTCTCTAGTGTCTGAGTTGTCAGCAGGGTAAACAGTCACCTTTCTTCATAAATAAGTAGTGGCTTTGTATCAGACCTCAGACCAGTCACAGACCAGTAAAGCTCTAAATTGCAGTGGAACAAAACATCTGCACAAATGTAAGAAGCTCATGCAATTTCTTCTGGTTAGGTTTCACTTTGACATTGTTTACCCATCCTTAAACACAAACAGGGAAGGTCTATTATTTGATCAGACCTGACTCTCAAACAGGGATCTCATTATAGTGGCTTTCAACAGTACAATTGTGTTTTCAAGCTTTGAGAGGTGCAGCAGCTCTTCATTATTACCAAAATGGGAGAGAGAAAGAAGTGGATGTTCATTTCTCTAAAGGCTGAACCCCATTTTTAATGAATCTATGTATCAGGATCCTTATTGGAATTAAAAAAGAGGGAGGCATCTGGCGCTGTAGTGAGCCAGGGAAATCTACAGTCACAAGCACTGCTAATATTTCCCTGGTACTGCCTTAATTTTGTAATCCATCATATATAAATGCTCCCCTCACAGACAAAATTTTTCTTTTCTACTCTTTTTTCTTTTCCTCCTTTCCTAGTTCACCTTTGCAGATGAGATTGGGGTCTTGGGGAATAGAATCTCATTTGAATTCTGAAACCAACTTTTAAGACTAACTCAGCACATCTAGTGAGACAACATCTGATCCGTCCAATCTCTAATCGATTTAACAGGGGTAAGGGCATGGGCAGACAGGACTTAGGATTTCCCTTCTTATTTCCACAAGCCCTTCTGGGTATTTCAAAAAGCTGCTAAAGTTCACATTCCAGGACAAGGTAGAATGTCTTTGAGGCATGGAGTAGCACACATTTAATGAAGATAGAAAGCCAATCACTTAGCATCAGATGAGGAACAGCAATTTCCTTCAGTCTGGCACTTTGTGTATTGAACAAAATTGCATGAGAGCTTTGAGCGCTAGGAGAGCTGTCAAGCGGCCGTTTGTCTGGGAGCTGGAGCAGTCCCCTCGGAAACAGCTTAAACCTTTTAAATGAAAGCATTACAAAATGTACATCTGTGTGTAATATATTGGCCATAGCCTCAACTGTCAGGGGCCGGGCAACACCGTGTTGATATATATTTGTGCCTGATAGTAATTTTCATGCTTACACATGTAAACACAGCCTGCTTTATGGTTGTAGAGTACTTGGCTGCTTGATCAGCAAGCATCATGCAAAATGTTTGCCTTAAAACTGATTCAGCTGGGTTGTGTGACCATATAACATGTAACTCAAAGTTTTTGATACTCCCTGGACTACTCTATTGCAAATACATTGAGACTGCTTGTTAGATAAGACAAAATGACAAATTTTGTCACCACATTGACAAGAATTAAAGGTTTGGGAGGAACATATGCTAATAAACATCCTTGTTGCCATATGCCATCACCTATATATAATAGTAATCCAAATTCAGAACTTAGTTATCATACCATCAAAAAGATATATGAATGTGAACTCTGAAGAAATGTTTGTTTTACTCCTTTTTTTAATAAAGTAATTTATTTACTCATACTTTTTTTCCTGAAAATGGAAATAAATGAAAGTGGCTAAAAAAAGATAGACAAAAAAATACAGGGATGGTATATATTAAAAAATGCATTCCCTGGGAACACAGTTGGTCTCATGTTCTTACGCTGCTGAAGATATGGGGCAGGTTGTTCTGAAATCAGCTATTTTAACATGTAGAACTGCTTTAAGTGAGAGGAAGATCAAGCCTGCTTTTTCCTAGTCCTCCCTCACTGTGAGATTTCCTTGATCCTCTCCCTACTCATTTTCTCCTCCAAAGCCTATTTGCAACTTGTACTCCCAGTAGCCACTTCCTTTAATGAAAAGTAATTCTGAACACTGAGCAGATTCCACTTCAGCTTTGACACTGGAAGTGGATTTAAACTATCTGACAGAGCTGGGGACTAGAGCTGATTGGGCATTTTGGCAGTTTAAAACTATTGCTTTTCTCTTCTTTTTTTTTTTTTTTTGCCTTTGGCATCTGACTTTTTTCCTTCTCGCTACTCCCATCTATTACTTTTAGTTTCCAGAGTATGCCTTATCCTCTCAATTCTGTCACCAGCTTCCTCCAGGAGTATTCAGTAACAGATAATGGTCTTAAACACCAAGACCATCTCCATACCCAACTCAGAGTCCATCCCATCAACCATGAATTTAGCCAAAGGGATTCTAAATCAAGAACCCCACAAGATCACCTTCAACCTTCATGATGTGGTTTATTTGCTATAGAGTATTTGTTGAAAGTTGGACATATTGGAGGTCTTTTCCGACTGTAATGATTCTATGATTCTATTTACAAATGAGAAAACTAGATGAGAAGCATCTTACTAAACAGAGTACAATGGAGAGCTCATCTTCTGTTGTATGTACAAAGACATGTTTTCTATTGTTTTATATTGAACTCAATGTGATATAACATAGGAAAAAAAAAGTTCCTTAAAGAAGATCCTATTCTATCTCTTTTCTCTGAATAACAATAGGAGATGCACATAAGAAGATTACAATTGTGACCTCCATCATGAAATTTTGAGTGCTCTTCTTACTTAAACTCCAATCCTTCTCTTATTATCCAGGAAGGCTTTCTTATTGTTTTTTTTCCTGTCATCAGAAGGAAAGTGATGCTGAATTTAGGGGAAATACAATGAGAATTGGTCCAAAAGTTCACTGAAGGACAGAAGAGGTGTACTACTGTTTTTCAAGAATCTTTGTGATGATTGATGGGATTGTAGTTGCTGTTTTGTAGATATTACTCATGCCCTGACAGTGATCCATTGTGATCAAAAGAAACCCACAGCAGCAAAATAAACAAGCCTAAAACAGTCCTATTGTAAGGAAGTGTGAGGGAAAATAGTAGTTATATGACAACTGGGTAGATTTTAGAAGTGGAAAATTGGGAAAGATGCCAGCCCATGATTTAAAAGACAGCTACTGCATGGAATGGGAGTTCATAGATCAGCAGAACAATCTATCAATTCTCAATAAAATACCAGGAGCAGATTAATGCAACCAACCCCCTGGGAAGTGTGGTGGGCCAAGTTCAGAGGGGCACTTGGAACAGAAGCCTTGGCTCCAGGCCACACCTGGAAAGTATGGTTATTTGCTGGTAGAAAGGAACCGTTTTCATTCCCCTTATCTCTCAATTCCTCCTCCAGCCTTAAGTTTTCATAGAATTATAGAATATTTTGGGTTGGAAGAGACCTTAAAGATCATCTAGTTCCAATCCCCTGCTATGGGCAAGGACACCTTCCACTAGACCAGGCTATTCAAAGTCCCATCCAGCCTGGCCTTGAGCACTTCTAGGGATGGGACATCCATAATGTGTCTGACATATGATTCTCAGTTACTCTGCTTTCCCTGTAGGTAATCTCACCACTTGATTCAGTCTCCCCCAAGCAGATACCCCACCCTCCTGAATAGTGTTCAAGCTGACAGTTTCTGTAGCATCATGGCTTTCTTCTCCTACAGAATAAAAGAGGGGACAGTACAATGCAAAACAGCAATAAAATACAGAGTTTACAGACTGAGCTGCTTCTTTATTAACTATAGACATCAGCAGATTACTTATCTAGCTGGTTGTGCATGTTTCAAACAACTTCATGAAGAAACATCTTTTGAAAGCAATTAATCACAACATCTGTCTCTGACTGAAGACCTGGAGTCTGGGAAAATATTCACAAGACATAGCTCTCAATATCCTTATCTGTTTTTGGACAGTTTCCTCAAAAGTCCATGTTGGTCACTTGAATTGATGAGTCACTGGTCCAAGCTAGCATAGTCATTCCTAGAGGAATCATGTAGACATCTTGGTTTTATTAATAGAGAGAAAAAGAAACATTTTCTGGAGGTGGTTCTCATTGCTCAAGCATAGAAGCAGCCTGGTGACTAACAGCACAAGAACATCTATCTCTGAAAAAGTTTTGTCTTGTTCCTGTCATGAAAAAGAGGTGTTAAGTGTAGGACCTCTTCAGATGTTGGGTGCTGGCAGCTGACGAAGGACTAGAGTAAAAGAGATTAGGGATGAGTTTCTGAGAGCTGTGATCATTTCACTTGTAGATTATAAAGTCTTTTTAACATGAAGTTTTCCAGGAGTAAAAGTTTGCAAGCTTCCAAGTAAGTGATTGGGTTCTTTTAGATCCTGCTGCAATTGAATGGGGTGAAAAAAGCTAATGGAATGTGGTGTAAGATGAGGAGTGTGAGCATTAGTAGAAATACAGCATTTCTTTATTATTTGCATTGCAGCAAGTGACAATAACATTGCATTGCAGGGATGACAAGTCCCAGTTACAGTTAGACCTCACTTGGAGAGATTTAAGACTCTGCAAGAGACCAAGAGAGAGTGAAATTACTGAGGTGATCCAAAAAAGATTACAAAGGAAGTTATTGGCAGAGCTGGGAAAACAGCTTCTGACTCCCAGGCCCCTGCTTACGGCAAGAGACTGTTGTGCTATCAACAAAGACCATGATTTATTCTTTCTGTGCAGCACCATTTATTATTGAACAGCTGTTGTCAGTCCTTTAGTCTATTTGAAAAAATCTGAAGAAAGGAAAGGTCTGTTCTTCCCTGAGAAATGGTTTACAGTTTTCTGGATATGACTACTTTAACTGCCTATACTTTTTCCTTTTCTAATTTCATCCCATCACATTTAATTCTCTGCCTTCAGCAACCCTAAATAATTCCTACATGAACTACTGTTCAGTAATCTAAAAAGACAGTAAAGTGTGTCTTGACATCCTAACCAAGATAGTAAATATTTAATATAATGCACTCTGTTAGAAGCAAAGTGCAATTAAATGAAAAGTCAGATAAAATGAGCTTAAATGCAATAAATACCAGTTACTATTCAGTGCCGAGAAGTTGCAAGTGTATTTGTTTCCTCTCAGTTAGCACTATTGGCAGCCTACTTTTTGTGGTTTTGAAATGGCAACAGACACCCACATGCAAGCCTGCTTCATCAGGTCTCCTAAAATAATTATTGATATTGTTGGCTTTATTGTTTGGCATCCCATTTTTTTTTTTCAACTGCAAAAATCTGTGTTGCTGGATTATTTTTTTTTCATTTTTGGTTTGCCTGGAAAAAAAGTCATAGAAAATTTGCAATAAATATTGAAAAATTGCTCATTTTTATGAAATAGATTTGGAAAAGAAAATGCAGATTTGATCCAATACCACTTTTAGCCTGCATGGTGGAAGAATACAAACAGAAGCAAAAACTGGTTTTGTGTTTTCATGTTCACTTTGAACTGGTTGTAGTATTCTTTATTTATTGTCCCATACTTTTATGTTCTCACCTAATGCTCTGCTCCCTCCAGAACTACATATGCTTTTCCACTTCATTTAGGGATAATGAGTTATTTTTTGTCCACTCATCATCTAAAAGCGGAGAAACCATTGTTTGGAGGAATAATTTTTGTCTTGTAGTATATGGGATGGCAGTGCTAGTTGAGATCCAAATTAGACCAAGTTAAGGATGGCTTCAAAGCTTCCTAGAACAACTTGTGAAGATTACTGCAGGCTTCTAGTCTTTAGTCTTTTAGAATTTTGCTAATCTTGACTATGCAAGATCAACTATATTTAGATTTTGTACTTATTGTACAAATATTAAAAATATTTATACAAATAGTACAAATTTTACAAATAGTAAAAATATTGTCTACAGTTACATGCATTTTCTAACCAGAATCTACAAATAATAAGTGTGTCTTGCTGTCCAGTGAAACAATTCAAGTAGAATCACAGAACTGTAGAATGGTTTCTGTTAAAAGGGACCTTAAAGATTATCTTGTTCCAACTCCCCTGCCATGGTCAGGGACAACTTTCATTAAAATGGCCCTGTGCAACCTGGCCTTGAACACTTCCAGGAATGGGAAAGTACATTAAGTCCACTAGTTAATTTAATTATTCTGATTTTAAAAGCACTGAAACAAAACCATCTTTTATGTTTTATTCTGAAACAATCACTTGAAAACTGTTAGCTTCTTGTATCAGAAATGTAATCCAGATTGCTTTTTTCTGTGGGATGAGGTAGAATCATAGAATGGTTAAGGTTGGAAAAGATCTCCAACATGGCCAAATCCAGCCTTTGACAAAATACCAGTCTCCATTAAACTGTAATGCTAAAGGCCATATCTACTCAGTTTTTTGAACACCTTCAGGGATGGTAATTCCACCACTTCTCTGGGAAGCCTGTTCCTAATATTTCACACGTCATGCTTGTAATGTTTGGAGTTTCAGTCACATAAGAGCAGGTTATAAACACACTCCCTGGTGTGTATGTTTTTCATGGATCATAGTCCTGGGGGACATGACAGACTTTATTTTGCTCTCCAGTAATGATGGATCCTTGTGAAAAAGCCAAAGTTTGGAAAACTTGTCCCTTTAATAAAAATCTCATGTGGCTGGCTGACTGGTCTGACCATGAACCAGCAGAGTGTCCAAGTGGCCAAGAACCTCAGTGGCATCACAGTCTGTATCAGCAATAGTGCGGCCAGCAGGACCAGGACATGATTGTCCCCCTGTACTTGGCACTGGTGAGGCCACAGATCGAATCATTCAGTTTTGGGCCCTTCAGTACAAGAAGGACATTGAGGTGCTGGAGTGTGCCCAGAGAAGGGCAGTGGAGCTGAGGAAGGGTCTGAAGCACAAGTCTGATGAGGAGCAGCTGAGCGAGCTGGGGGTGTTTAGCCTGGAGAAAAGGAGGCTTGGGGGGGACCTTATCGCTCCTACAACTGCCTGAAAGGAGCTTGTAGCCAGTGGGGTGTCATTCTCTTGTCCTGGCAACAAGTGACAGGCCAAGAGGAGATGGCCTCAGGCTGGGGGAAGTTGAGATTGAGTATTAGGAAAAAATATTTGACAGATTGTCCACATTCTATGGAGACGTCCTCCTGCCTGGAAGTGTTCAAAAAAGACACGGATGTGTCTGTCCATGTATGGGACATGGCTCTAAGGTGTACATGGCAGTGGTACTAAGGTGATGATTTGGCTTGATGGTCTTTTCAAACCTTAATGACTCTATGATTCTGTTCTACTACTGTCCACATCATCCAAAATACACCATTAATGCTAATATTCTGGAATTTGCTCTCACATAGAATATTTTAAACTCAGTAATAAAATCACCATTCCTAAGATACTATCAGTTTTTATACTGTTAATTAATTCAAGGGGATGTGCTAACCTGTATCTGGATGCCATGGTCTGTCATTAAAATTGATTTGTAGTTACAGTTAAATACACAGAACGGGCATTGCTTCTTTTGCTGCTTCCCCTTAGTTCTGTACCCTTCATTTTGAAACTCATTCTACCGTAGTCTCATACAATGGCCTATATCAGGATTTTTTTTTTTTTAATACAAGGTGTGTCACAATCAAACAGGATTTTCCCAACATTTCTGAATGAGATGTGCTTTAAAATAATTTTTTCCCCCAATTATCATCCTCCTTAAATGATGTACTCATTGATAGATACTCAACCCTCGTACTGCAGACTGATGCATAAACTTGAAGTGTAATAAAGAGTTACTTTGAGGAGGTACATACAGGAATGGAGTTTCACTTGCATTCATGTTGGAACTGTAAGGACAGCTTTACAATAAAGATTACCACTGAAATCAATAGGAACATGGTGAAGGAGGTGGGAATAAACCTGCTGAATAGGGCATTGTTACTGCACAGTCATTGTTCATTTTAGCACCACATATTAATAAGGTATTTGTTGCTATCACTGCAGCAAAGAACTGGTTTTCTTTTCTACAAAAACATTTCAGGTGTTAAAAAGATACACAGCTTACATTGTAAACATAAATTTTTGAGACTAGTGAGAAAGCAGGAGCCCACTGGCTTATAAAGCTGCTTAGTACATTGAATTTGATTAATTTTAAAAAGTGTGGGAAATGGCAATGGACAACAGAAGACCCCTTATAGGAACAGGAAAAAAAAGTGCTTAATATGCTATTCCAATTAATTCCCTGGAGGATTAGGTAGAGGAGTGTAATTAAGGTTTCAGATCTTTATGGAATGTTCCATGTTGTTAAACAAACAGTAAAAATCATAGCTATTCCTATAATAAAACTTAAAGAGATTTCCCATGTTGAAATAAACTTAATGTACAGTATCATATGGGAGGCAAGTATCTTCATATTTGGTAAGTTTAATGGGATTCAGGGACTATGTTATGGCAGAGCTTGAGAAGCCAGGTTATGATCAGAATTTCACCTTCAACTCTTCGTTTGTAATAGATTTATTAAGTTAAAAATCTGTGCAACAGTTGGCTGCTGCAGTTATAGTTGTGGTAAACTATCTTAACTTTTCTTAGTGAAATGATGCAAGAAACACTTGACTCTTCTGTATACCATTGAGAGAAATATCTCCTACATAAGTTTTTAAGGTAGTAAATATATGAGAGGGGTGGTTTGTTTTTTGTGCTGCTTCATTTGTTTTTTTATATTACCACTATATACTGAAATAATGAATATCATGTTTGTAATGGCACTGAGATACAATTTGATAATGAATAGCAGCAAGTGGAATAGTTGAAATTAAATTACAGAGGATGAAAGATATCAGTAGGCATCTGTCTCAAGACCTGAAATGAAAAAAAAATTAAAACAATTATTCAAAAACTGGATAAAGAATATAGTACTCAAGTACTATTTTAACTGCCTAGAAATCTGCTGGGTAAAACTCACTGTTAAACATGGATCATCAAAAATGCTCCTAACTTACACAGATGAAAAAATTTATGATGTGAGAAAAAAAGAACTAAATATGAAGAAGTTTTTATGCTTTTATATTTTAGTAGATAGAAAAAAATGAAAGAGTAAATAATGATGTCAAAGATGTCCACAATGATCTGCTGTTGTTTGTTGCTGTTTATGTATCTACAGCCAGGTCTACTGGACTCGCCCCATGTCCATTGAAATGAAACAAACATTTCTAGGGTGTAGCTTGTTAAACTTTGTTTTGATTCATATTTAGGGATGAGACTAGTTGTAACCTGAATGTGTCCATTTTTTAATTCCTTTGACTGTGGAAGGTTTTAGACTTGTTCAGGAGTGGATTGTCTACAATTAGTAAGATGATTGCATTTTTCTTTCTGGTTAACATGTAAAGGTAAGAGAGAGCTCCAGGGCTGCCTTTTGGAGGCACTCTACAGGCAGTCACACTGACAAAAAAATGAGTGGTCCAGCAGTGGACATGGGTGTAGCACACAATTGAATCAATGCAAGACATAAAAGGATAAAAGGACTGAAATACTCTGATCAAATCCTGTCCAAATCTTAATAAGGATCTTCCAACTTCTGCCTTGAAATAAAAAACTATGTTTAATTATTGAAAAGCAGTGCAATGAGAATGGGAGATGGCATAAATATGTGCTTTAACTAAGAGAGTGAGATCTGACCTAGAAAAATGTAGGCTAATAAACCTGAGAGGGAAATAATCTAAAGCACAGTTATTAAGTCAGACAAAGATACCTGGAAAGTGGAAATGTCAAAGGAGGCCTCGGGGTTTTAGTGGACAGCAAATGATATATCTGCATGCTGCAATGCTAGAGGATTACAAAAAGGGATGTTGTGACTTTGGTCTGTATGTGCAGTGTCGTCATTCCTTTGTCCATAGGGAGGTGATTTTTTTGCTGTACAGCAGTGATGAGATTGCACCTTGGATGTAGTGATGGATGTTGACGAATTGAAGGGAATTCCAAGAACAGCAGCAAAAATCATTAAGGGGCTGAGCAACCTGACTTGGTAGGAAACAGAAAGTCATGCTCTCAGAGGATAAAGGGAAAAGATTGTTTCTCTTATCCCAAGGTGACAAAGACTGGCATGATGGGATTATGTTGAACAAAATAAATTTTGAGCTGCAAAGCAGGAAGAAATTCCTGCTTACAGTGTGACTAAGAAATTGCTCATGCATATGGTCAACTATTTACACTGATAGAAGGAGATGTCAGCAGGAAAAGTTGAACAGAACTTAATTTGTTCTGGCATTTGTGCAGTTACTTCTTCTAAATTTAAATGAAATCAAACACAGTAACCTGTGTTTTCAAATTGTGCATTTTGTGCATCTGATGACCTGAGATATCCTGCAAGTATCTGGTTTGTTGCTGGTCGTATTAGACATATAATTATGACTTTGCATGAAGTTGTTTTCTGAATTTCTCTGGGAAATAAACATTAACATTAATACCTTGTGATTTTCTGCCACCTTCTACAGGTGTTTCAACACAGTGGTTTTTGAATTGATTTCAGCCTTCTAGCTGATGGGCTACATGTGTACGCCCTTCTGTTCAGCAGAATAAGTCAATGTTTATCCAGCCGTTGTACAGGCTTTTTCACTGGTACTATTTTGTATTGTTGATATTGCAGTGGTGATACAGTCTTCAAAGAGAAAGTGTTTTAATGTGCAAAATGCTTTGTAAATACCAGAACTCATAGTGCAGGCTAGGTTGAGCGGGGCTTCGAGAAACTTGGTCTAGTGGAAGGTGGCAGGAGTGTTGGAATTGGGTGATCTTTATGGTCCCTTCCAACCCAAGCCATTCTAGGACTTCATGATTTCCTAAGAACCATCAAGAGCAGGGTAGAAATTGCTGATTTAAAGTGCTTGCCTGTGTGAGCCTTTCAGACACCAAAATTCTATAAATACTCAATTAGAAAAATATTCACCATCCCTAAGTTGAACATCGCAAGATGGTGGCATTTACTGAACAAAAATGCACCAATGTTTGAAATTGGAAGGAAGCAATGAGCTATTTGCATTGAAAAGAAATTACAATCTCTGTCACTTGCACTGAGCTCAAATGCCTTTCTAATGCATAATGTATTTCAGATTGTGTAGGGATGTATAGCATAGAGTACTTAAAGACTACTTGCTAAGAGGTTTTACTAAAAAAAAATCATTTAGTCAAGTAGCAACAGAAGATTTCAAACCACTGAGTCACTTTTAAACCTTTTGAGTAGGAGACTTCATCAGATGCTCCATAGAAGAGGGGACATTGCAGTGGCAGGGATATGGATTAGTAAGTATTTTCTAGCCATAATTTCAATTATCTTGTGATGAGACTTTTTCACCACATTCCATTCATATTGGACTCCCTACACAACTAGAGTGTATGGCAAATAATAGAGGAATCTTATTTCTTTTGCTATTTAGCTCTGAAAAATTAATGGTGATTAACTTAAAATTAGTTGACAGGAAATAGAATCTTAATGCTGTTAGAACTTTAAACTATGGAATATTCATTCACTTTTTTATCTCATAATCTGTTAATCTGCTTTAATACTTATGGATAATGATAGTTATTATTTTCTCATTATTTTTACTGCCTCCTTCCTTCCCCTTGTCAGCTGAATCAATCTTATTTATTTAAGAATAAATAAACTCATTTCTGTAGGCATTTTTGAAGTGTGTATTTGAGAGGATCATCAGGTGAATGTCTGCCACATCATAAATTTTAGGTGTAAGCATCTCAGGAATTTCTTTACCCCACTACCATATGTAGGGCTGGAATCAGAACTGATCTGGAAGGGAAAGAGTCAAGGGACAAGGATCTGCTCCACAATTCCTCTTGCAGTCACACAAGCAGTAACTAGGGTGCACTGGGCAATGCCCTGAAATGCTTGCCAGCCTCCTACACCTTATGGTAAATCTGCTCCTTTACGAAGAGATCCCATGGTTAAAGGACTTTGATTCACAGGATCCTGGCATAAGCTGAGTTGGAAGGGGCCCACAGGGGTCACTGAGTCCAGCTCCTGGCCCTGCACAGCACCATTCCCAAGAGTCGCACACGTTCCTTACAGCATCATGCTAACACTTCTTGAACTCTGTGAGGCTGGTGCTGTGACCGCTTCCTTGGGGAGCCTTTGACAGTGCCCAGCCACCCTCTGGGTGAAGAACCTATATCTTCTATCCAACCTACACCTCTGCTTACAGAGCTTCAAGCCATTCTGTTGGGTCCTGTCACTGGTCACACAGAGAAGAGATCCGTGTTTGTCCCTCTTCCCTTCACAAGAAAGTTACAGACTGCAATTAGTTAAATTCAAGTTCTAGCAGTCTTCATGTAAATCTGCTCTGTACTTTCCAGTGTACTGTCATTATTTACTTGAGGAGTTACTGTGAAAAGGTGTTTCTGAAATTCATTAGCTTATATTTTAACTGAAAATCTTTTACTTATTCTCAGAGAGGGAACAAGAGGCTGTGCACAGAGTGTGCAAAGGGGTTCTGCAGCCAAGATGATTAGGACAAATTTAGTGGACCTCTTTCATTAGCTGTGGAGGTTATATCCCATTGACTTCTGTGGCACTGCACCAATGTAATTTAAAGCACAATTTGTTCCAGTAAAGTTGGATTTCATCTCCTGTTGCAGTCGTTCTAGCTTCTAAGCTACTTAGTAGTGTGAAGAAGTGTCAAAGTTTTGCTGGCGTGATTGGTTGTGATTTAAGATTCTTTGTGCATTTACTTTCTGGTTCATAAATGACTATTCAAGGAAGGCAACATAGGAAAGGTTCTTTGATTTCATTCGATTATGGCTTGATTCCATGCCATGGTAATTTCTAAAGAAATGTTCTCACACATTCTACATGTCTCAAAATATTTAACTTAAAAACATTTCCTCCATTTTGCAGTTTGAAAGGTATTTTACTCTCAGTGATCTTGGAAGTCTTTTTTCACCTAAATGATTCTATGAATCTACATCTAGGCTCCCTCTGGGTTCTGGTTAGACTTAACTCCACAGTTAGGTTTCACATGTAAGACAAACATATTCAGGTGGAATACAGGAGAAATAATAGCTTTTCATAGATTTGGCCCAGTTAACTGTAGCTAAACTACAGTTTGTTTTACAAAAAGAGAGAAGATAGGTCTTTCACAAGAAAAGGCCAATTTATGCAGTTGGATGGGTTCTGGTAAGAAGAAGGGCATTTTGATGCTCTGGTTTCCTGTCTCCCAGGGCATATCCTGTGCCCCATGTCTCTTTACTGTAGAATTGTAGAAATGCTGGCACCTTGTATACTCATAGTCAAATGCCATATGGGACTTCCTAATATCAATTGAAAACCTAATTAATATATTTTTTTAATGGCACAGGAATTCATCTGAATGTCACTGCTTTAAGTTTTTATACTTTAAGTCTTGACACACACCAAATAGCCTTAAACAAATCTAGTAACTGTGAGTTCAAAACACTTTGTTGTCATCCAGTGCCAGAAAAGCAGTGCTGCCTGTTATATTTAGATGCAGACAGATTGAACTCTTGTAGCTGAACCAGTACCATGTGGTTTGGTCCCCTAGTTGAAGAGGTAGACCAGCTCCTGTTTTTGTTGTTGTCGTTGCAACATTAACCTCCAGGAGGTTTTGTTTTATTGCTGGCCTATTCCCCAGATTACTGTTTTCAAGTGGAAGGGGAGGTAAATCTGACAAGAAGGCAATAATTCATAGAGAAAATGACAAGCAATAATGAAATGCTGCAGTGGTGGAAAGATTTCCCCAGCAGAAATGTGCAGCCTGGCTCACCTGATGGAAGTTCATTGTCTTCAGTGTGTCTCCTCCAGACATGACTTTGGCCCAGTGCATTTTGTTAAGCATGAGAATACTTTGCTATTTCAGAGCTCTCATTTATTTGTAACATTGACCCGAATCTAAACAGTTGTTATGTGAATCAAATTGTAATATCTAATGACCCAAGTGCTGTAATATGAACGTGCTGCCTGGGGAATTGCACTGTGTCTTGCTGGTTTGCATGGGTTGGTCTTCTGGCAAAGTCACAGGAAAATGAGAAGAACATTTCCATAACAAGGACCAAGGACTTAAGTAAACTTGGTTTTCCCTGTCAGGTCATTCACTCTAAGGAAATAGGTAGAGGGTAATAATTCTTTCATGAAACCAGGTAACAACCTTTTAATAAGCATCATTAAGTCTTTAGGTTGAAATAAGAGGCTATCCACCCTTTTATCCCATATTATATTGCTGAAATTCCTCGTTGCCATCCTCACTGTGGTTAGATGAAAGCCCCCTGTTTTCATATCGATCACTAAAAGCACTTTCCCCTTGTACCAGTTCACTGCATCACTTCTAAATGCAGTTCATCTGATCTCTTTTACTTTGGCTGCTGCTCATTCAGGGCTACAAAAACTGTATTTTCAGACAGGTCTTGGAACCAAATGATCATATTTCTTACCTCATTCCAAGGAATAACATTAGGATCTTTGTTTAGGTGGGATTCAGAATAAAAATAAAGCTCTTTTTGCTTTCCCATGCATGCCCACACACGTGCACACCCATATGTATATACACCACTCTTTCTCCACAAGGGTTATTTGAACCCAGAACAGTAGACATCTGTGTATGTTTGTGCTTATTTCTTTTCAGTAACACACTTTCCAAATGCTAACTGCTGAGGGAGTGTAACTGCACTGAAATGTTAACCCATGTACAACCTAAACTCTGCAGGGCTGGGGGTTGAATGATTCTTGTAATTATTCTTTCTCACTGGCAAAGAAATGTTTCTCTTTGACAAGGAAATTATTCAGGCAATGAAGTTTTTGGCTTAGGAGTTATGAAGAATTTACTTGTAAACAGCTCTTAGCTTATGTTGCACCGTTTGCCTTCAGTAACTTGCATGTGGCTGTAGATCTTCTTTCCACATGCAGTTTCTGTATGCATGGAATTTTACAAGCATAGGACTCTTAGTGGAGCACTTCCATGTCTGTTTTTTCTTCTTCTCTTTTATCCCTGCCAGACCAGCACAAAAAATCCATATTCTAGCTTGAAGGGAAACCATCCGCAGTGATAAGAACCAGCCTCACATGCCAGATAGATTGGAAAATCAGGCTAACATTTTAGGGACTGTTCCTGCACTAAAGTGAAATGACAGGTGTAGACCCACATAACAGGCTGGATTTTATGTATGCACATCAGCACAGTATCTGCGTGTTCAAAATATCCATCAGTGTTCAAAGCAGTCTGCAAGCTGCAAGGTAAAAAAAACCAAAACAAAACCAAATACACAGAAAAATTGTTTTTTTAAATAATGTGACTTTTCCATAGTCTGAATCTGGCCAGTCATAAGCAGTGATTTCCCCCATCTTGTTTACATTAATATTCCCCATTTTAGTGTTCCCCAGCTTCATTTTATGGTGACACAGGCAGCACTTTCTCTGCTCTTTTCCTTGGGAGCAAGCAAATTTTAATATTTGTCTGTTACCTTGGATTACATTGTCAGTAAATGAGAACACTAACTCCTGGCAAGTCTTCACCCTCCCTTCCCTTCCCTTCTCTTCCCACAAGATTTAATTGATCGGTTTCATCATATTCAGCTTAACCTTATGCAAGAACATGAAACAGCATATGGTTTTCATTCCAGAAAGATAATTAACCCCCAGGTGATTTCAGTCAAGTGGCAAGAAAAAAAAAAATATAGTGAGGTTGTTTTTGGAAGGGACAAGAGAAGGAGGAAGCAGGAAAATTATGTCACCTCTGGTAGCTTTTTGAACTTTGAGCCCTGAAATCTCAGTTTTAGTGAACACACTCAATCCACTCATTATGAGAAGACTGAAGCATGTTTAGGGTCCCCTGATCATGAAATTGATTCCCTAGGGCATCAGTGTGCACACTGCTCCCTGCATCAGCTAGCCAGTTGCTTTTTCAGCAAAGAACTCTTACTCTTGTTGGCAGATCACAGAAGCACCACCTCTCCCAATCAGTGTTAGCATTTAGAGAGTTAGTATTGTTCCTGTCTTCCCTTCGTTCCCTTAGGGAGACTAACTCCATGGTATTCCATTGGACCTTCACTACAAATTGTTTTAGTTGGTCTCCTCTTCCCATTGGCAAGTTATAAACTAGTTTTTATGTTCGTTCTGCCTATTTTATGCTTTTCTTTCTGCGACATTGCATCTGTGCTACACTGGCTGATGTATGATAGGAGAAGGGCTGCTACGTTTGTACATCAAATTCTATATCTGTAGTTTGCCCTACACAGTCAGAAAATATTTGTAGGCTTTACATCTGATAAAGGTCATCTTCTGAAATGCAGAGGTGCAGAAGAATCTTCCTGAGTCTGAAGATGGATTTGCTGCAATGATCTTTGCTATGGTTCATTTCTTTTGTAGAAGGAAGAAGCTCCACACATTTGGGACAGGTTTATCGTTGCTTAACAAGAACTGTGCATCATGTCAGTGCATTGTAGCTGCAGCATGGGAAATTTTTGAGCAGGAGTTGAGGTACTTGAAAATTTCAGGGGAGTTAAGAAATAAATTAATAGTGAGAAGCAAATACCAAAATGCTTCCTCCTTAGTCTGCCACCAACTTCAGAAAGGAAAGATGCAGAAAACCCCACATTTTTCTTTAAAAAGTTTAAATGGGAGACAGAGCTCCAGGTGTGTCACTTGCCTGCTAAGGGTAGGATGACATGAAATATGAAGCTGTCAAGCAGAGAGCAGAACTGATCCAAATCTGACAAGTCTAACATATTGAGCTCAATAGTTTTGACTCCCTCCTCTCCAGTGTCATCAGCCATCAGGCTTACAACTCAAGTGTTTATGCAGCACTGGACCATCAGCAGTCACCCCTCTCCCATGAAATGGTCCCCACCAAATGCTGTGGAATGGCAAGTGTTTAGTCCTGGAGACCCATGCTGAAATGAGACCTGCTTAGTAGCACATCTTTTTCAGGCACTACTTAATTCAAAATCTTACATTCTCATTACTCCTACTTACTCTCACTGGCTTTCCTGCTGGAAGGGACAATTCTTCCTGCTGGAGGCCTGGGAGGGACAGTTTTTATAAGTCATTCCTTCAGCTACCAAAAAGTCACAGAAACAAGGTGGTATATTCTGTCCTACACCAGGTGATTGCTCTTACATCTCTTTGTAAAAGCATTCTACACTCATTTGCTAGATTTATTTCCATCTTGGAGACTGAACACATTTGAATGAGTGAGTCCTGGCAAACATTTCAAGCACCTGCCTTGCTTCTGGCTGAATGCTGAGCATTCATACAGTTGGGCTGTTGCATGGGTCTTTCAGGCTCTGAAATCTTGGATCTGTTGAGATGGTTCTCCTGCAGCTCCATGGGATGCTCCTTTTGTCACCAACCATCTGCCAGTTCCTTTGGCTATGCAGGTATAATGTGGGCATGCCAGCCTGACTGGTGTCAGCACTGAAAATTCCCCAGTACTGTGTGCAAACAGAAGGCTCTGTTCCAAGTGTGAGGAAATACTGTATCATTCCGAGGAAAACTCCCCAGGCCCCTTCGGGGAGAAAGAAAAAAACAATTCTCCTTCTTGTCAAGATCAAAAGGGGATAGAAGGATAGGGAAAATGTCATTTATAGTAGGATGAACACATAATTAGCTAACAAGCTACATGGAGGGGGCTGTTGATAGCATCAAAATCTATGTGTATCAAGTTCAGGCAAGGTAGCAACATGTGACCACAAGGTAGAAATTGTGTTGGCAAGATGGACTTGACCCAGAGGATCCTCTTTGAGTTCCATGACGTATTACAGTATTACTTTTGAGCTCTTCCTTCAATGAAATGGGTCACAGAACCATTTATTGGCAACTCAAGAAGTAGGTGAAAGCCAATTTTGAAAGAAACGCTTTGTTTCTACTAGTTTTAACATGCGGTCAGTATTCCAGTAAAATTATCTGTGTTTTACTTTCTCCATTCTCATGCAGAGTTATTGGAGTGTATCACTGCTTTTGTACTATCCGTGCTGACAATGATGACACACAAACAGTGTGCCTGGAATCATACTAAATATTTGCATGGCAACTGTGCCAAGTAGGGCCAAAATGTTTTACAGAAGAGTTCACCTAACTGCAGGGGAATTCTGGAGGTACCATACCAAACGGTGGCCACAGGTTACTTCACATTTTCACCTGCATGCAAGAAAATTGGCATGAGGGTCTCCTAGGATTTTATTCATCTTTGCATGGTTAAACAGCTGGAAGCAGTAGCCAGTTACAAGCATTTTGGCTTTTGTGTGAGTACATGGAAGAGCCCAGAACAGAAACTGAGGAATTCACTACTGTGGCTTTATCTCATGGACTCAGAACTACAGAATATCACAGAGGCTTGAAGGGAGCTTGGAGATCATCTAGTCCAGTGCTCAAAGCAATGTCAGCCACAAGAGCCCAGGGATGTGTCCACTCATGTTTTGAATGTTGCCAAGGATGGAGTCTCTGCAGCCTTTCTAGATAAAGTGTTCCAGTGTTCAAGCACTCTGCCCCCAGTCCAGAAGCTTTACAGGACTAATGTTTTCGTTTCTCTGTGGTTGATTCTCTAATACAGAAGACACATCTGTGTAGAATAATAATGTTTAGTCAGTAGACCAAAAAGCTCTCTTTGCCAGCCTGACAGGTTACCAAGGCTGAGTCAGGGAAGTGTTCATAAATAATTGAGTTTTCTCAGATGAAGCAGTGTGACTCTTGGCCTCAGTATTATTATTTATCTTATTTAATAAAGGGTGTTCTGGGGAAACATTCAGAATCAAGAAGAGTTTTGTTAATGCTGAAGGACGGTACTGGTATCATAGCCAATTAATGTGCCTGTTCCTACCGATGATAAGTGGATCTGTCTCCTGTTCATCTGGCATTGAGCCTTGAGCCTTACATAATCATTTGTGGCTATACCCAAGGGTTTTGATAGTTAATGTTTCAGCTTTTACAGGTCATCAGAATTTTTCAAGAAAGATAGATTTGGTAAATAGTAGTCTGCAGTAGTCTGGAAGTGGAAACAAAACAATATTCAGAGGATAAGGTCTGTAAAATGGGCCAAAACTCGTCTGAGGAAGAATCTTTTCAGTTCTATTTCAAAGTTTAGGGATAGGAAGAAAGAAATGTGTGACAAAAGAAAAATGCATCAAAGGAGCTCTGGTGAATCCAGGCTGGCTTAGCCTTCGTGGGTTAATAGATAATTTGAAACTGCTGTTTTCAGTGGCTCTGAAATTGCAGGAAGTGGTTTGAGGCCAAGAGGGAATAATGACTCCAGGAGACATAATTTCTAGGGAGTAACTGAGGTCCTGCAATTCTGCTTTGGAGGAAACACAAGCCACAGAATGAAATTCCTTGCAGTTTCAAGGTTAGCAGAGAAGCTGATGGCTGGAAGAGAGAAATCTGAGAAGGGAAGCAGAAAATATGAAATTATCTCTGTGTGTCTATGTATGTGCAATGTTGTGCCACATTGCCAAGCCTTTTGTCCTTTAGCCAAGAATCTGAGCTGAAAACCCTTTTTTTAAGGTCCTTCCAAAATGCACCACAGCTCTCCAAATCCAAGTATTCATGTTAGTTCAACATGGAAATGTTGGGATATGGGTTTTGAAATGTTTTAATGATTACTGTCCTCAGAGAGATAATGGACAGGCAGAAGATAGAGGGAGGGAGGGAGAGAGGGAAGGAGAAAGAAGCTCTGCTCATTTGACATTTCTTCAGATAAGAAGACAGTGATAGCCATGCACAACTTGCACCACTCTCTTTGCTACTTCTGATGGTTTTCTATCAAAGGACTTACATCTAAGAATCATGGACAAAGAGAAAAGCAAGTCTTTACAGATTGATCCCACCAAAGCGGCAGAGGCACAGGAGTTAGCTCAGTCTAAATTTAATCTGCCAGTTTCCCTGGAGTCAGTGGAGAGAGGCACCTTCACAGGGCAATTCAGAGAAGGAATCTGACTGCAAGGGCAGCATTAACCTTTATGACTGTTCTGCTTTTGCCAAGAGTCAATGGGATCAATTCATAGCTGAGTGGAGAAGACTTATACCGGCTAAGAAGCAGTCCCAGTATCAATAAAACTACCACAGTGTGTTCTCTGTATCACAGAACTGCCATATGTCTCCACTTATGGGGATTGGGTATGGGGCTGTGGAGGGAATTGCTTTTCTGGGCAGGTTAATGTAACAAAAAGCAAACCGCTCTGCAGCCATTAATCTCCCTAAAGCCCATAGTCTCAGTCCTCCTGTGCTGTACTCAGTGCTGTGCTTCATTATGGAGTCTTTAAACACCTCAGCTAAAGAGAGAGAAAGTAATTTAAAAAGAAAACACAGCTTTGGCTCCTTTAGTTGGATTTTTTGAGAAGTAAGGTTCCTCTTGGGTTAAACTTCTTCGACTTTTCTAATTTTGTTTATATTGTATTACAAAGGCCAAATGCTATTGAGTAGACCCAAAAAGAATGCCCAATATTAGAATATTTATTAAATCAAGATAAAATAAGGTATGTAAAATTGTGAGTTTTAAGTATTAGAGCATTTTGTTATTTTTATTTTTCCTATTTCCAATTTAGTAATAAAATCAAATGGTCATGCTCTTATTTTTAATAATAATCTTACAGTACCTTAGGAACTGCAGCTTCAACAAGAAAACATAAATGAATGCTTATGGTATAAACCCTACTTTTATTTAGTACCTCGGAGGTTTGGTGAAGGGTTGTTTGGGCCTTTTTTATCATCCAGAGGTATCCAATAACAATTTTCTTTATTTTAATTATGTCTGGAATATACTGCTCATTGTAAACAAAACACATAGTTATATAATGTGCATATTTTAGCTCAGGGATTTGAAGCAGTCTACTGGGCTAGGATACATGCTCTATATTTCCATTTATTTTCTCATTGAACTTTTTCAGGACTTCTGAGATACCTTTGAATAATCTAAACTTTCTGTTATGACTTTTTCTTTTCCTTGTCAAAATAAAATTATAAATACATTTGTGGAGCTCTTGGTGAAGTAAAGAGTTACTGTTTCTGATAGTTGCTTCACTGCTGTAAATCAATATACTGCTACTTACATCAGCCAGGCTACTGTTTACCCCAGCTTGAACGTCTTCTCCTTCAGTTCCAATATTAACTCAGTTAAAAATAGTAGTTTTATATTTAAACCTCTGCTTCCTGAAGTGACAGTAGGTGGGCCAACTTGTAACATGATCAACATTTACAGCATTATCTCTACTGGAATTTATGCCAGCTCCTAACAAGCAAAACATAGTGGCTTTCTGGAATCCCACTGCTTTAATTTTTACAAAAAGGCAATATTAATTAAAGAATGAAAAATATGAGCTCTGATATAGCATGCATACACGTGCATAAGTAGCATACTACACAAAATTTTTGGTATCTTGTTATACAACTCATTCCCTGAAAATACCTGTGGAAAGGGGTGATGTGCTGCACTTGTATATGTGGAGAACAGGAGTGAGATGGGGGGATCACAGAGTCCTGTTGTCAATGCATAACTTGTGATTTAGTACAAAGTTTAATTTTACAATAAACTTAGAGATATTTGAGGTGCCCCAAACTGTTTTAGATGCCCAAGGTTATTTAAGAGACTGGCAGAAAAGATGCAGGATTTGCAAGAAACCCATGTCTTTCTGGACAGCAGCTGAAGGACAGTCAGAAAAACTAGGGCATCTCTAGTTGCACTGGACAGTTTTATGTGGACAGCTGAGCTGGGCTGCATCTTGCATCTGCAGTCACAACTTTTCAAGCTATTTTTTGATAACACTGAGAGGCATGCTAATTGTGACCTATCAGAAACTGTTGGCCCTTAGCAAGATCATATACTGGCTCATTTTCTCTGCTGTGCCACACATTATATTAGTGAGTGTTGTCACTAAACAGAGTGACATTACCCAGTGTGTCTCATGATAAATATAGATTCAAGTACCTCTAAAACTGAGAGTTGTCTTCAAGTCCCTATTAAATATAGAGCTGCTAAAAAAAGTGCCCAGGACATTACTGAGTGAAGGTGTCTGAGCAATATGCAGTAAGGGACTGAGATAGTAATTTTGATGATGTATGTTAAAACAGTTGGACTCATCCAGGTGTCAGACATAGGAGTGTCTCTGCTAAATTTCTTCCAAAAAAGCAATATAATCTGCAAAAACCTACAGTATTTTAGTGATATTTAAAAATAACAAAATATACTTTATTACCAGCATTAAGCATAAAATATAGACAGAAAAGGAAGAAAAAATGCAGTTAGAAAGTTTGTCCCACGAAAAACATACTGCCTCTTTCTTCATGCTTAAACATGTGTGCGTGCTAACTTAGGTCCAGTTTCATTCCATTCAGCTTGGAGCACCTTACATTTGATACACTCCTTATCCAGCCTTTAAGACCACATCTAATGTGTGAAGCCACCAATGGATAGTGGCATGGTGTCCATATCTTGGGCAGGAACAGGCCTGGAACATGTTATAACTATTCCTGGGGAAATCAGAGCATGGAAAGGCAGCATGGACATGGCTGGCCTGTAGATATGGAGGTAGATACCCATTTATCCAAATCAGTACAGACATTAAAGACAGGTACCAATTACTGTCTGATGTGATAGCCTGGCTTTTGATGGAGGTACTCTGGCAGATAAGAGGGAATCTGGGTCTTAGAATCCTGACAGCTGCCATGCAAACAAGCTTTACAAATCCATGCCAGTCTTGTCTGACACTCAACACCTGGCTGCTTTTCTGTAGTGAGGATGGCTGGACCATTGCAGTGGCGCACTGATTTTTGTGGATGGTGATCACAAAAAGGGAATTGAGAAGAGACCACCCGAGTTATTCTGACACATGACTTCAGTGCTTTCTATTCTTAGACAGATGAGGATCTGAAATATGTAAGTACACTATCATTGTTTTTTAGATTTATTTGTAAAGATGAGTCAAAGAAGTACAACTCTTAATCTATCATGGGTGTGGTATTTAGACATTTATAATTTTCTTTTGATGTGTGTTTGTATCTGAGTTGATAAATCAAGATTGTTCTCATGATATTTTAAGCAGTGTTATTTGTCTCCATCCTTGTTATTTTTAAAGAAATGAAAAGAGCAAAACCCATGAAATTATATTTGCAGTGTCATTTAAATTTATTGCCTGATAAGTAGTGATCACTTTAAAAATCCATTTTTTTCCTGTGTTGTTAAGAAGAGGTTTAACCAAAGTGATTTAATCAAGATGAGAAATGATCCCAGGTTCCTGAAGCTTGAGTAAATGATATTGTCAATGTTAATATGCTGGTCTGGAAGTTCATTTAAAGTATCAGAAATAACCTAAATATAATTTCATGGCAGCTCATATACTACTTAGCATAATTTATTCCTTACCACAGAACCTCCATTCCCTGTGCTTTACCAGCATTTCCAACTCACCAAATACCTACCAACACTCATCTATTTACCCCTGCATACTCCCAGTTCAAGTAAAGATAACACTTTTTTTCCCACCTGTCACTATAGGACACGAAAGAACACAAGCACACACCACTGTTCTCAAGGTGAAGAAAAAAGGGCAGTTTATTTTCTGACTCTAACATTTATAGTTTTCCAAAAGTTACAGCGGATTGGAGGGTGACAGTGACACCTTTCCAATGACACTGGTCAAACCAACAGTCTATCAACTTTCTCCTCCTCCATAAAGGAATGCAAAACAATGAGTTATTTACAGAAAGTGTGTGAGAAAGTTCACTACAAGAATGTCAACAGAAGGCTTAGAAGATCTTAAAAAAACAGGGTGACACCCACCAAATAAATTCTATATTGAAGTACAACTTCATCTTGACTCCCAACATGTTTCTTGAATGAGAGCAACCAAAATATCACGTGGATATACTATTTCTGATTCATCCAATGATGAGGTGCCTTTTAGATCTCTATTATCTCCCATAAATATGTTTGTCTGCAACAGTTAATAAGTAGAGCTTGTCAGCTGCAGAATGCTGTACCTCAGGTTTACCAATGAGTGTCCGTCCCAAAACATTTCAAAGAGAATGAAAGAAATTTGAAATGTTCCTACATGCACCAGGACTTCAATGAGCCATAAAGATTTAGAAACACAACTGGGCTTATTTCTACAAAATGAAGCCAGGAACACTGTACTTTAAAGTACAGAAACCAGTTAACAAGATTTGTAATGTACTTGTAAGGACAAGGCTGAGTCCTATGACACTTCTGGTTTTGAAATTCATCACAGGAGAATATTTTTACTCAGATAGGGTTCAGAGTGTAGCTTTATGTCTCAAGAATGTAAGGATTCTCCTTTGGTTTTAAGCAATAAGCATAAGCTTATAAATGTTTTCTTCCCCCAGTCCAGGTTATAAAATATATCTCAGATTATTGTGTTTATATTGTAATGAGACTACCCTGAATTCTTGCAGCTTTGGGCAAGTTTTTAAACATACACATTGTACCAGCGACAGGCAGATTGTTCTTGAAAGGTCTGAATTAAAATAAGTGTATTTTAAAGAATATTTTGATTTCTGACTGTAGCTGATTGGTAGAAATTGGTGTAACAACAGTGCCATGATATCAAAACCCTTGTTCATGTGGAGGTTCCCAGAGGTATTGCAAGAAAAAGAACTATAGCCTAGGCATCTTCACTGCACTAGAGGGAGAAAACAAGGCTTTTCAGGACAAATAAAAAGTTGTGAGGCAATAGTAGAGCTCTGGCATTTCATTTCAAAGAAAAAAATAAATAAAAAGCTTCTGAGTGGAAAAATGAAACTGTTGGACATTTTTGCAGCTGTGCAGATCTGTAAAGGATGCTGATGCTGCCATGAAGTATCTGCATAACTCTAGATAGAAGCTTTTGTATCATAATTTGTTCAGCAACTATCAAAATATCTCATTCCTGAAAGAAAATGCCCTCCTCATAAGTATTAGGACTTTCTTAAAGGAAGAAAAAAAAAAAACTTGATTGCCAGAATTAGATTTTAAGAGACCTATCAACCTAACCCAGACTTTTTGACAGCTATGGAAACCAGCCAAAATTGTATTAAAAAGTGGTATTGTGCTAGGGGTAACTATGCCCTGTCAGATGTATTGCATATACCCGGCTGTGCGCATGGATGTTTATGGATATGCCTATACAACGTCAAATCAAGGGGAAAAAAACAACTTACGGGAAAGTGAGCTAATATCTGGTTGTTCATGGCTAAAAGATACAGCGTGAATGCATTGTCCTGGCAAATGAAAGTGAAGAACATAAATGAAAGGGTATTCCCATAGTAACTTAGTGGTTCAAGGACATTTGTCAGTACTACATATCTGCTGGAAAAGAGTGGAAGGGGGATTCATTCATCTTAGTTCCCTGTGGTTGCTATCTGCTTGGAAATCGCATCCATTGCTACCTGTATAGGGAACCCTGACAGCTGGGGACAATTTGAGTTATTTGAACCATGCATCTCTCCACATGTCACCAGGAAGGGGATTTACATTTGAAATTGGAATTGGTTTATAACCTTGCAGAAGTGCACAGGAGTAATACATGGATCTTATCAGTACGTCTGGCCAGTTTTGAGTTCCTGTAGAAATGTTGCCACATAAGGATCTCCTGAGGTACTCAGATATCAGTGTGATTAGCCTGGCAGACAGACCTTTGTATTGGGGAAGCAAGGTCAATGCTCCTGGGACAGCAGGAGACATAAAGATTCAATAATAATACCTTATTATTCTATCAAATGATATTTGCAGAGCGTTTCAAAATCATTATGTGAATGACAAAGGATGCTGTATATATAGAGAAGTAAAGGCTGACATTTCCACGGTGCATGTAGTTACCAGAATTCCATGCAAGTTTGAGCTTTGGAAGAAAAATAATCTTTGGCTGCACACTGTGCATGTGGGGCCTCCATAATAGACACACAGGGAGCCACTGTAAGGCATCTACAGAATCAAGGTTATTGCTTTGCTGGTGCCATGTCCTCAAAGACCCTGAGGTTCAAAGACCTGTTTCTACAAGGTAGGGGGTTCATGGAGGCAAGAAACATATAGTTCTTGATATTTTTTGGTTTTGTTGCTTCTCCAGGCCCCTCTTGACCTAGCTGAATTCTGGTAAAAGCTAGACTATGTGTAGGTAGGAATATCTTCCCTGAGCCAGTTTATGGGAAGTGTTGTGATTCCTCTTGTTAAGAATGGTCAGATTAGTTAGCATGGTTTTTCTTGGTTTCTGCTAAGAAACTGACTTTTTTTCTGATACTTCTGACAGTCCTTCAAGTTACCCAGACTGCAGATTAACACACTACAAAATAAAGCACTTGGTCCTCCATGTCAGAGTTCATCTCTGTTGTTACGCAAAAGGGACACAGGAGATGATCTCAAATAGTCACCTGACCGTGCCCAGACCATATTATTTCACACATTGTACCCCTCGTGGTTTGTTCTCTGTTATCACATTGCAGTTTTGGGTCCTGCTCAGCAGTCAGAAGTTAAAGGCAGTGGTGTGGCCTAGTGTGGAGAACACAGGGCTGAGCTGAGGTAATTTTACATCTACTCTGGATTTGCAAGGGTTTGATAGATTATATCAGTCTATTCCACACATTTATACAATGAAATTAATAAGATTGGCTTACATTAGAATAAAAATACCCCTTACAAATGCATAGTTTTATTATATATTTTTTCTGTTAATGACATATTCTTTCCAGAAAATGGGCCCAGGATGGGAATAGGTGATATAATCAGACCCTTGAAGCCTCCACTATGCAAATTAATTTCCAGTACCCTAGAATATAAAAGTACTCTTTCATTAGACATGGATCATTTCTGTAATGAATGGTTGGCATTGCTGCATGATAATTTATCAGGATTTGGGAAAGGCATAGAATGCCAGCAAACTGGCAGATAAATTTGATTTTGTTTTTAGAGCTGGGACAAAAGAAAACATATTTGCTGATGTGTGGAGTAATTTTTTTCTCAGACATAAACCAGTTAGAAGAACTACAGTATGTGAAGTGAGGCACAGAGTTCTCCTAGAAACCAAAAACAGCTTTATAAACTGAATATTTTTAAAGTAATTTAAAGATTGACAATGTGCTAGCTTCAGGTTTGAAGTCACTATCAGTGACTTCAGCCTTTGAGAAAAAAAATTGCATAATAGGTGGAAAGTGGTTAAAGAAGGAAAAATGGCCAACAAATTTTTTAAAGATTTTCCACATAAAGGTAATCAGGTATTTGAATAAGTTGACCAGAAAAGTTGGGTAATGTCTACATGTGGTGACTTTCAAATAGTGGGGCAAGTTCTTGATCCACCTAATATATCTGGTCAAACTTGAATTATTTTGTGATTCTAGGAAGGAAGGCCATCAAAGATGAAAGTTCAAATTAAAATCTGGAAAGATAATTTTTTCATCATCCAAAGGCATCTCTGTAACTATGGATGTTGTAGTGGCGCAGGTTTTTTCTCTGTTTATTTGCTTCCAAGAGTGAAGGACAAGGCCACCTTCTCTGACAGCCCTTTGAAACAGTGTGAGAAGAGGTCAGATAAATTTGCTGACACTCATATTTAGCTTCAGCTAAGCATTAGCTGAAGTTCCCTTTCTCCAAGTTATCACTTTTGTAGTGGGGATTTAGCACTAGTCTTTTCTGCACTAGATATACCCATGTAAAGTAGTGGGATGAGATTCTTAGCTGGATACTTTCCCATCCTTACAGGTTCTCTTCATGTGTCATGTCATTGGACTGCTGTACATGAACAATGAAGGGAGCTGTTATCAGTCCCTTCAGAATATTCCTGTTACGGAGGAGGTTAATCCTTCTGGGTCCTCAACTCAGGCTGTTCCTGACAGCAATATGATGGACACAGTAGATAAATCCAAACTGCCTGAAGAGTCAACATATGGGCCAAATGGCTTCTCCCATTTTTAAATTTTCCTCCCAAAACCACTGTGATTTGCTTCAACATCAAGCAAGACAGCCACCCAACAGATAGGTCATACAGACAACACTTAGATACTCTGGAATTCTCCTACCATCTGCTTCCAGATTTCTCATCTCCACTCAGTTCCATCCTTTTATCATTTCTTCCTTTTCTACCAATGATGTGAGTGGGGGAAGCACATTTTTCCACTTGTCTCCTTGTTTCTGGACTAAAAGAAGGCAGGCCTATAGGCAGGAAATCACCAGTGCGTATATCAGGACTGAGATTTGTGAAGAAGGCTCCATAATATCCATTATATCTATGCTGTTCTCACAGGTAACTCTGCACTGAGCCAGAAGAGCAATTTCAGGCTCTTCAACCCTCACAGAAGTAAGATTCCTAAATTGGATATTCTTCTCAGGTTTTCCTGAAGTTGGATCTAGGTAGTCAAAATGTTCTTTTCTTGGCCACTGCTTTGTTGCACACTGTATTGTCTTCCCTGATTCTGATCTGTGCCATTTTTGGTGGCTCCAGCTGCTGTATCTGTGTAAGATACCCCTTGAAAGGTGTTCTCCTGCCTCTCCAAATTCACACCCTGCTGCACAAGTCCTAATTCACCATATTTTAGTAAAACATACACATCTGAAGGGTGTGTGAAGCATAGGATTGTCTGAGCCACATTCTTCTGCTATGTCAACTTCCACGGCACTTGGGTGGCCTTCAACTGATAGGAGAGATTTGAAGTTTCATACTGTTAGAATAGTTAAGGAGGTTTTCACAGGGAGAAGATTTACTGCGAATCTTGCAAAGTAGATCTTTGAAGCAGTTTTCTGAGTATTTTTTTCAATACCTATGTGGCTAGATAGCACAGTCCTCAGTGTATCAGCAGGTACAGCAATTATGTATTTTAAGTTGGTTCTTAAAAATGCACCCAGCCCTGTAAAAATACCTTTATCCTTTGCATATAATAAGGATGCAAGACTTTTTCACCTGCTTCTTATCTTCCTATTGCAGATAGGGCAGGTGGGAAGCAGGCCTTCTGCGACAAGAAGGTGAACTCTGAATTTGGTACGTGATCCAAAGGACAGAAACAGTTAATTCCTCTGGTCATCTTCTTTTCATTAGAGATGGCTTTTGAAAACAGAATTAAATGAAATCCAATGTCTTTTTCATAAAATACTTGAGGGAAATCATGTATGATACCTCTTGTCAGTCAGTCCTGTACTATCGTTGTTTCTTCCCCCCCGTTACCCCCCTCTTCTCCCCTTCCCTTTTTTCTTTTAACTGACATCTGTCTGGAAAGACACAAACAAATCACAAGCTGGTATCGTAACTAGGATATTGTGGAACTCTTTCAATCCTTCAGTTTTTCTGCTGATAAAGATAGATAAATTGCAAAGTCTATATTAATAGGTGCAAGGGGCAAAAAAATGAGAAAAGCTTCAAAAGGCATATGCAGAAACAATTCTGGAGTATATTGAGAGGATTCTTTTTGAAATCATATTTACCCTCTTACTAGTAAGTTTTAAAAATAGATGCCAGGTACTGCAAACTCTAAAATCATCGTACAATTAATTTGCCTTTTCTCTACAATAAGTCAGACTCAAGATAAGGATATACTTAACATTTGAACATTTGATGTTCCCTTTCCATTAAATAGTGATGATATTTCTAGCAGTTCCCAGTGTTTTAGCTGAAGTTTTTAGTGTTTTAGTTATATGCCTAGAACTTTTCAAAAATCAAGTTCAGGACATGTATAAAATTCTGTAGTAATATTTCCTACTAACTCTGCTATTTATTTCCATTTCACTATGGAGCAAAACATTAGGTTATTTTACATTTACTAGTGTTCCTGTAATCAGTTGTACTGCACTTATCTAGGACCTCTTATGAAAATTCCCCATCTCTTGAAGTGTTAAAGGCCATGTTGAGAAGGACTTAGAACAACCTGGTATAGTGGAATGTATCCCTTCCCATGGCAGGCATACTGGAACTAGATGGTCTTTAAGGTCCCTCACCAACCTATATCATTCTATGATTCTTTATCATCTGTGATAGTTTCACACTCAGTCAACCCCACACAGCTTCACACCTGGCTTTAGCTGCTCTTTCAAACCATCAGTACACAACTTAAACTGGAGTTCATACAGATCCACCTTAAGTACCTCATGCTGGTTGTGTAACAATAGGTGAAAGTATATGTAGGTCAAAGGATTGCTGAGCATCTTTAGCAGAAGAATTATTATGCACAGCAAAACAATTTTCTTTCTAACCTGTGCAATAGTATCTTTGATGATGGCATTTTCTATGTTAGAAGGATTCATTTTAAATTCAAACATTATAGCCCACCAGATTAATAAACAACATTTGTGAAATAATAATAACTCCCTGAATGTGTTTTTTCACTCAGGAGATTGGACACTGATATTGAATGGGTGTCTTTTTTCAGGATCTGGTGGTGATAGATGGCACACTTTTTGCTGGGCTATTGATGTACAGGGAGCCAGACTGCCCGATAGCAGTCACAGCACACATAAAGCCTGGATGTTCCTGCTGCAGTGTAGAGTTGTATAAGAGAGCATGGACAGATATTTTGCTGGGAGGTTCTTAAGTTCTGAGTTTTTTGTTTTTTCTTCGTTTATGAGTGGAGACGTGAATAAATCTGATACCTTCAGAAGATCTTTAAAAAAATATACAAATAAAGAACACAGAAAGACTTAAAAATTTCATCAGGTTTAAGTATTAGCAAGGATAGTTAACTGGACATCATCAGCTCTGTTTTGCTGAAGACACTTGAGAAGGCAGAAATTTTCAAGATAAGAAATCTGGCTTGAATCAAGTGTTGCCACAAAAGATTTAGAAAATACTATTTAGTTTTAGAGTGATAACTAGAACACCTTTTTTTTCCTCCATTAGTCACTCATATGTTCAACTTTTCAATACCAACATGGAATTAAGTCTGTGTTTACCATGTCTTCACAGTGACCCCTCCAATTTCTGCTAATTTTCAAACTTTAGCTGAAAAAATAAATAATATAAATAAATAAATAAAATCTGAAAATAAAAAATAAAATAAATGGACCATTCTTTCATGGTATGACTGGGAAAAGTCTAGATGAGAACATAGTACATTTTGACTGAGTGTTCTCTGCCCCTCATAGGTGTGATACTTACATCGTACAACAGTAAGTGAAGATTTACATCTCTTCCCAATGGAAATAATTGGTTACCAGCATAAGTATGCCTTATGCCACTGCTGCTGTTCTTCCCCTGTTGTAAAGGAAATAAGATGCAGAGAATCCTGATGCTCATAAATTCATAAATGAGTTTAATTGAAAACTGAGTTCTACAATACTATAGCCATACAGGCAACTAACTGCCCTTAAAAGTGACCAAGGCATATAGGTAAAGAAGTATGGTCTTGGCTTTTGAAAGCCTGGAATAGTGGGCCTGCACAGTTCAGGAAAGAAGGCAATGATGGTATGACACAGTCCTGTAATCTCATCAGGGAGCTTTAGCTCCATATCCATTTCATAATCATTTAAAACCACAACTGTATAATTGTTTTGCTAAAAAAAAAAAAAACAACAAAAAACCCGCAAAGTTCTTTCGGGATTCAGGATGAATATTTGGTCTACATTAGAACACATGGTCTCTAGAGAGAGACTAATATACTTGTAGCAAGGCAACATGTATTTTGCCTTGGAAATACATACAGCCTATTCTGCTGGTGTTAAGGAGAGTATGGCATAACTGTGCAAAGGACAAAGTGGCATTTGGATTTGACTGGTTGCAAACCATGACAAATCTGAATCTGAGTAAGTATTTAATTGTATGAAACCACTGCCTGGCCAGGCCTGTCAGCAGATTTGGTTTTATTTCATCAAGCGTCATGCCTTAATGCTGCTGATAGGCAGGGAACAAAGTGAAAGGCACCAGATCCACAGCACTGCTTGCCATCAAGAAATGATGAAGGCAGACCTGAGAGAGATTAATTTGTAAAATAAAAGATGAAAAAATACATCTGAGCAGGAGGAACAGCACAGAAAAGAGGGGTAAGAGTGAAGGGAAACAAGAGGGAAACAGCAAGTAGAGCAAGACCAGAGCTGAAATGAAGAGATGGTGAGGAGATGGTAAGAACTGTGGGAGCATAGTTAGGGGGCTGAGGGAAGAGAGGAGCTGAATTTCTACCTATGTTCTGAAGCTGCTTTTCAATAAATGAGTGTATGGATTACATCAAGATGAAGAAACCTACTTTCCCCTTCTGTTTAAGAGGCTCCCATTGTCTTAAATCTGTGTTAAGCCTGGCAGTTCGTATCCTTGACCTTTTCTCCTGGTCACTCACTAATCACAACTCCTTGGAGCCAACACTTTGCTCCTTCAGTTGCCTGCAGATGCTCCTTTAGGAAAGTGTGGAAGCAGTACAGGCACTGGTGATAGAAACTGATCCCTGGGGAAATACCAGTAGTACTGTGGGAAGGGTGTTCAGGCTGATGGCTGAGATGCAGAGACACACGCATCAACCTGGGCACTCTTGGTTCATAGTAATGACTCTTTGTTCCAAAGAAAGAGAAATTTTCTTGGTCTTCTCTAACTTTTTGTTTTACTTGTGCGCTAAAATGAGTACCAGGCCAGCACAAGAAGGGAATATTGACAAATCAGTTGCTACTCCATCATGGAGTAATACCAAGCAGACTCTATACTTGTTATTCTAATCACACCTTCAATTCACAGTGACAGATAATTCTCCAAGGGGAACTGGCCTAGACAATCATGAAAAATAGGGTGATTAGAACAATGTTTGACTTCAAAGGCTATTTGATGGGACGGACTAAAACATTGGTCCTGCACAGGACAACCCCAAGAATTACACATTGTGACTAATAACATTGTCAAAATGCTTCTTGAACTCTGGAAGGCTTGGTTATGTGTCCATTTCCCTGGGTAACTCAATATCTAAGTCTTAATTTTACAGGCTGGTCTTACTTTTATTTAAGTGGAAAAGCTTACTTGCAGCAGTTTTGCCCTAATAGTTTAGTAGATTATTTACGAATATAATGTCATGTCTGGACTCTCGGAGGTTCCTTAAAAATTTGATTTAATTTTTCCTTTATTATTGA
This sequence comes from Agelaius tricolor, assembly GCF_023055355.1. NCBI lineage: Eukaryota > Metazoa > Chordata > Aves > Passeriformes > Icteridae > Agelaius > Agelaius tricolor. The sequence continues at coordinate 17,887,722 of NW_027269269.1, forward strand.
GAAACATCTGTCCTGGAACCTGAATGTTAAAGAAATTTGAATCACTGTATTCACTGAATTAGTACGCAAGGCATATAGCTGCAGGAGTGCTCCACATTTCCTTCATCTGCAAAATGCTTGGATATAAAACAAGCATCAATAATTTTGCTGGATGTACTGCACAGAAGGAATTTAGCTTTAAAAAGACAAGTAAAATTAAACTTACAGCTCTGGGAAGAATGCCAATCTTTAGTATTAATAATTAATTCCATTGTTTTTAATTCACTTATAATTACATAAGTTGATTTTTCTTTATTGCTAATTAACAAATATTTAATTACTTTAGCAATTCAGTAATGTTCTTGATGACAAAATATTTAAAAGAGGATGCAGTGCAGAGAATGGCTTTAAGGGATTTTGAAGGGTTTTTTTTTCAAATTGTAGTTACTTAATGCCAACCAGCACTTACAATCTGCAAAAATCCCTTGTTTGTAGAGAGGCTGTGTCTTGAAAAATAACTAAAGGTTAATTATTGAATCTATCTCAACTATAGTAAGTCATATATTAAATTAAAAGCCTTTATAAAATCCCCACAATTCCAAGTGACCCAGACAATTAGATAAGTAACCTAATTTAATGGTATCATAATTTCAAAGATTTTTGAGGTCACAGAAACCACTAGCTCTTCCACCTTGACCTCCCATTTAATGGAGGTGATGGAATTTCATTCATTCCCAGTTGGAACCTAGCAACTTCTATGGACAACTCTTACCTTCTGAAGAGGCATTGAGCACATAAAGAGACTGAGATCCCATCACACAACTGTGCTTTAGTGGTCATGTGTACTAACTATTAATATTTAATTCACACTTTTTTCTAGTATGAATGTGTTCAGCTTTGCCTTTCAATCTTGATTTGTGCCTTTCAATACTAAATAGAGTGTGCTTCGACGTCTGCCTTCTCCTCTTGGATTTATTTGTGCACCCAAAGTTTTTCTCTTCATGTCTTTTCTAGTACTTTTACTTTTCTTGGCATATCATTTATTGGGACAGGGTAAGTTAATTGATCAGTTTCTCTATTGATTTCAGGCTGCTTCTGTTTTCTAGCAAATGACTGGCAAATTCTGAGGACTTATTTTTTTCAACATTTTTCTTAATTCTAACTTGGGAAAATAATTTCAGTTTTTCCCACCACCGCTCTTTTCTTAACTAAGACCTGCTGTTTAATTTTGAATTCCTGGACAATATCTATAAATTAAAATTAGGCCCTTCATTGTCACACAGTCCCAAACAAAAGCCTGTCAGTTAAAAAAATAGATATATTTATGGGTCACCTGCTCTGCTCCTACAACTGCTGATAACAAGCACATGGGAAGGAGCTTACTTTAGCCAACTTTTACCTTTCAGTCCAAGTGTTTCCCATTATTGTGTAGCTACTGACCCTATGAGAAAAGAATTCTTTTCTGGTATTTCTGTGTTAGAACCACAAGAGCCATGATTTAATAGACGTGCTTATAGCACATTATACATTACAGGCGTCTTTTCAAAGATTTCAAAGCCACATCTTGACAGTTTCATTTTTTTAAAAAGGTGCCTTTAATAACTGTTTCTTGCTGACTTAAGAAATGAGGGAAGAAAGTGTAACTTCAAAGTGTTGGCAAAATAATATGAATTATACAAATGTAGTTGTAAAGTTGTTTCCAGTTACAGTAGTAGTAACTCGAGACTGATAGCTGGTTTCCTCTTTTGCAAGTGTTTCCAATTTAAAACATATCTTTTGGAGTTGTTCCATGCTGTGTTGCTATTCTAGAACAAACCAGTTCATTCAACTGTATTTTCTAAAATTATTGGAAGCAAAACAATAAACAATACAAAAAATACTAATGAGTATCGTAAGTAATTGAGATACTCCCAGTTCTTTCAACTAAAGTGCTAAAAGGCATAATTAACACAAGTGGAACTAAAGAGATCTGTAAAAATTAAAATCTGAACATCAGGACTCGAGTTGCTCAACACAGGGTTGATAAACCTACTGACAAGTTTTACAGATATACTGTCATAGGCAGAGATGTTTTTGCCTGCTATGCAGTATGGCAAAGTAAAAGAAGGTAATGAAAGATATTAATATTTAAGTAGTTAATCATACATTATTAATAGCATTTAAAGTGGCATTAATTAGGACCCTTGCATACCTTTTCCCATCAGTCCTCTATGTTGCTGATCAGACTAATCATGTAACCTTACTGTACCATTGTCCTTTGACCAGATGCATAATTATTAATTATTATTCTTACTGCTGGCACTGGGACAACTAGACTTCACCTTCAGCACTGCTTTCACAGTTGCAAAATTTTGAATTTATGCAAATAAACCCATGGACCCCTGTAGGTTTTATTCTTTTATTCCCCTTTTTCTCCCTTAGACTTTTTTGTCCCTTCTTGTACCTTTTCCTGTTGTTGCACTTTCCTTCTTCTTGTCTTCCAATAGCAAGGGTGGATTTCTAACTCTGGGAAGGGAAGACTTTTGGTGATGAGGACACTTAAGACCAGGCACAGATTATCTACAGTGATTGTGAAGTTTCCATCACTCTGAGAACAAGTAAAACAAACATCTGTCAGGCATGACCTCCCTCTAGTTTACCCTGCCTCGGGGCAAGGGGAGGATCTGGATGACCTCTAGAGATCTTTTACTAGGTTTCTGTGAGGGGAATAAAGCAGGTTGGGCTCACCCCAGCTCATGATTATGACCTGATCTGTCCCATGTTCACATACCTTGCAGTGCTGTATAAGTCCAGGGAGCATCCTGACCTTGCCTGAAATATGGTGCATACCTGCCTGTAGATATGTGCTGTGACACATATGTGCACAAAACTGTGCACTTGGTGTGGTGCTTGGTGTACAGGCTTGGGGGCATGGTTTGGTGGTGGACTCGGCAGTGTTGGGTTAACAATAGTTGGACTCAGTCATTTTAGAGATCTTTTCCAAAACTAAATGATACTACAATTCCATGGATTTTCCCCCTCGGTCTTGGAAGTATATTGACAAAAAGAAGACCTAATAATGATTTTAAGTGATCTTCCGAGATCACTTCAACATGTTTATTTTTCTTCTTGGTCATCTGCAGTATAATTCATAAAGAGACATGGTTTGCTGGCAGTCAAAATAGAAGCCCGCCAATTTCTTTACAGTGTTGTCAAGACTTAAAAAGATGAGTTCTTACTAATGATGTGAGGTGTGCGTAATCCTGTGCCCAGAAAAGGATTATATGCTCTGACAAGGTCCTTTTGTTAGTGTTTTTGGGCTAGCAAATACTTTTTGTATTGAAACCAGTCCCCTTCCATTCTCCAATTGCAGCACCTGGTCCTGTTGCACAATCTGAAAATTTGTGTCTTCCTCATCCATACACACTCTGTGATTGGCTATAGACCTAGTAATGAATATAAAATCACTACAGGTTCACTGTTGCAAAGTGACTTTTCCTTTACTCCCCCATTTCACTGCTTTCATCCCCTGCCCTACAGAAAACCTGAATGAAAAGATAGAAAAACAGGTAAAGCTCAACCCCCCATCTCTATCCCCAGTCTCAAAAACAGAGACAGGTGTTGCATTATGCAGGGGGAGTGTTTTCTTCAGTAATATTATCCTGGGAATTATCTTAGAGAGATTGACCTGTGAATAATAGCCAAGCCTCAGGGTTAGCCTCACAGTAATTATTGCTAGACATTTTCACTAGCCATATCCTTTCAGGTCAAGAGGCAAGCATGAGGACTCACATCCCTACTTCACGGCAAATTATTATTCAATTACAGTGACTTTTGAACCTGACCAAATGTAAATTGATTTGTCCTTCCTTTAAGATGTTTATTTGTGAGAAAAAGTCCAGGGAATTTAAAATGCAAGATACGTAAGCAGCCCAGACGGTATGAAGAGTCTGCGACTGTAATGAAATACTTCGGAAGTTCTCCATCCACACAGTTTTGGAGGGATCTGTATTTCACAGGTGTGTCTTTATAGCAATTTGAACTATTCGGTGTCAGGCATTCTTCAGCAAGCTAGTTCATGACAAAGAAGTCACCCCAGTATAAGCATCTCTGTGCACAGAGAGGACATTTTAGAAGAACAAGACAGTTGTGATGCAGCAGCTCAGGAGCTCTATTAGCCTGACTCTATTCTAAGATGCACTCCCAGGATGGGTTTCATCCCGGCTGGAAGAAGCTAGTGGTATCAGATCAACAATTAGAGGATTTGTGCATGCCTAGCTCATGCGAAGGTGTAGTCAATACCCAAAGTTTAGTGAGGGATAAATCCTACCCTGCGCATGTTCACAGTAAGTGTCTCTTTGTATATCTATGACCTACCCTCAACTTCGGACGAATCTTGCTTGATTAAACCCTAATTGTGAGTCTCTTCTTGGAGCCAGAGTTGTCATGTGGTGGGGTACCATAGCTCTGTAAGCTGGAAAAGTGTATACAAAGCTCAGGGAAAAGGGGTTAGATGTTGGAGTAAGAGTACAAGTCCCATGGTAGCTTTTTTTCTATGAGAGAAATCATTTTAGGTTTATGATGCAGAGGCAGTAGAGAACTGTACGTGGTTAACAGCTTTTGGATAATGTAAATTCCTTTATTCTTTCAAGGTCATCAGCGTGAAAACCTATTGAAATGAATCCTTAAGTGGACATAATCCACTTCAAATCATAACTTGCAGGTATCTGTCTTAATCTGACTTATTGCAGGAATGCCTTAGACCATGGAGAGGGAACTAATTTGAAAATGCACTTGACTTGTTGTTAGTTATTGGTATTCTGTGTTTGATTTTGATTTTGCATGGGGCTTAGCTTGCATGGGGAAAAATCAATAAAATCTGTTTCAGTTTTGTTTATAGTCTGTTTCTCCCTCTGGCTGCCCAAACAGTGGTGGTTACATATCAGGGTCTATTCTAGGACATGAATGTCTAAAACCAGGAGGGTTTAATTTGATTTTTTTTTTCATTCTGGGTTTTATAAAGATTTTGTTTTAAGATAGTATGAAAGAGATTTCTTAACAAAATGCAAGTTTATTTTGGAAAGGAAGATGACAGAAACCCAGGCTGGGATTAGGTGCATCTGATCAAATGTAAATATTCACAGCTGAGACAGTCATCATAGACTTGTTTTTTTAGCCAGTGGAGAGAAACAAGCACATTCAGGTTGAAAGATTTTTCATTTCGGAAGACACACCTAAAATAAAACCACATCATATACGCCTAAAATTCTCTGCTTCTTTCTGGGGAATAAAAAGCAGCCCAGGATGACAAGTTTGGACAGAGACTGGGGATGACTAAAATTATATGATTTTCCTTCCTATCTGCATGGGATCTCTCTCTATCACTCATGCTGAAATTGCTCCACTGTGCAGAAGAGACACTCTTCTTGGATGAAAAATCAGGGCTAGAGATTAATGTCCTAACTGTGCAGCCATATGGTGATGATCCCATTTTTGCTAGTAGCTTGGCTGCCTGGTGTTCTTGCCTGCAAAGGGGAAAAACTTCAACAAGGAGGAAAAAGAGCATTCCCTTCCAAACAGCCTTTAAATTGGTTCTAAGATCAGTTAATAGAGAAGGAGTAAGGTCCTGTGTTAGAAGAAACCCTGTCTCACCTCTTTTTGCAGAGCAAAGTTTGAACCTAAATCTATTTCTGTTGTGAAAGTTCAGATCGATATGTTTCTGCATAAAAGAGTAAGGAACTGTGCAAGGTACCATTGTCCATGTCTTGGATGAACAAAGAGAGGGTTACTGAGGTTGAGAAGGGGTGGCCAACCTAGGAAACTCAAAATAAACCAAATCATTGCAGTTTTTAAGCCATGAATGTGGGCAGTGTCAAGGGGACATCCTCTCTTTAGTGACTTCCTCTGCCCTCTTTCTGGAGACAACTGTGATTAAATTTTATGCATGGTCTTGATGGGTAGCAAAGAAAAAAAAATTAATAAAAAAATTAATAGACTTTTAGACATGATGCAGAAGATCCTGCTGTAGTGGAAAATTCATAAGAGAGGTCACAGAAAGTAAAGCTTGACAATGACAATACAGAGGAAGTGTCAGAGTACAACTCTTACTGTAAGTTCATCCTTTCTTTGCCAGATAGAGCAAATTTGTACTGAGTGTGTGTGAGCCTTAATTCCTTGCTGATGATATGCTCTGATCTTTTGGTTAATGGTCATACATACACTATTTTGGATAGTTTGTTGTATTGGACATCCATATATTTTAACAGTACTCTCCCCGAGAGAAAAAAAATGAGAACTAGAAAAACATCCACATAAAATATTTCAGTGGCTTGTTAAAAATGGTTGGTTTAAGCTTGCTGGCCTAAAGAAATAAAAATGCAAGGGAATCAAGGTAAAATCCAGCCTCCACAAAGGAAAATATATCTGTCCAAGCAAAATGTTTCGGTTGATCCCATTCTGTGGTTTGTTTTTTTTTCTTTCGTGTTAAGCTTTGCAGCTGCCTTTCTTGTGAAAGGGAAAACAGTAAGCAAGCTCCCTCAAGTCAGTCCAAGATATAGTTGGTCCTTTTTGGTTTTTTTGGGATTCAACCTGTGAATCAAAAAGGCCAACAAAACCAGAGTCTTGCAAAACCCCTTCAGCAGCGTAAACCAGTGGCTGTAGTATGCATTACTCATAATGATAGTGGGTGATGTTTTTATTTTGCAGTGAAATATGCTATTACTTCATTTTAAACCTAGGCAAAGTTTATCTTCATGACAAACTGATGCTGGTTGGAGTGACCTCATAATGAGGTCCAGTGTATGGGAATGCTGCCCTGAAAATATATAGGTAATACTGGAAAATCAAAAGACAATGAAGACAGCAGTGACAAAAAGTCAGCAGAGCAACAGTCAATAAGATGTTGGCTGGGAAATAAAGTTTGATTATTAAATTTAATGAAGTGGTGTAATACTAGATCTTCTTACACATGGATAAGAAGAATGCTTGGTGCAGCAGAATTGAAGTAGTAATAATACTAATTTTCATGAGGAATTTTATATTCTACTATAGTATAAATATTTTCTGTTAATAATAATAGTAAAAAAAGCAGCCATCACACACATATGCTGGCTAGATTAGACTTTAATCAAATGCCTATTGGAATGATACAGAATTGAGTTTTTCAATCAACATTTACCATTATGATTTAAAAGATGATTTAAAAGACAATTTAAAAAGTTTTTTGCCTTTCAAAGAAAATGAAATATTTGTATTTTTTAGCCTTTAGGTAACTTGATTGTTCCTTTGAGTTTCTGTTGCTTAATTGGTAAATAATGAAAAAGCATTTTCTGACTATTTCAGTAAGAAAAAAAAGTAAATTAAAGGTTAAACCTTAAAAATAGTGTGTGAAAGTTCAGAAGGGAGGAAGCAGGTGTGACAGCTCAGAGGTGAAAAGAAACCTCATTGTAATCTTCACTGGTTAAAAAAAGTCAAATTTTTGTAATTCTTTAGCTATGTTATCAGACAAGACTTATAGTAATTCTCACAGAAGGTCGATGATCCATAGGTATTTAATGTATTCATGAAAGTTGTGCTGAGTATTGGGAGAATTCAGAGACTGAAGCGGAGACTTCCACATGAGGAACAGAGCCAGAGCCCCCATTGACTTACAAATGCAGTGAGCAGAAATATGTGCAAGCCAGCACCTGTGCTAGGCAACTGTGCTATGTACATCAACACATGTCAAAACCGGGCCTCTCATTAGTTCCCACCTCAGGCTGTGTTGGATACACAGGAAATGCATGTCCAAAAGTTGGACATGACTCACAAGGAAACAGGTGAAAAACCTGATGCTGTCACTGCTAAGCCAAGCAACAAATTTATTCTGCCTGACATTTCTTGTGACTGGACTCAAAATCCTTTTGCCCTCTGCAGCAGAGCGTAGGCAACTCCTCCAACCCACCATGTCATTACAGCCAACCTTGCAGCAAAATAAGAGATTTCCTAGATTTGTCAGCTAACAGACTGGCATCTGTTTCTGTTTCTCTGCTGGCAAGTTTTTTGCCTTTTGGCCTTTGCTGTGCACACGAGGGATGGGACTTTGCATCCAGAAGGCAAAACCCTGGGTTGAGCATCAGGAGAGGAAAGAACTGCTTTTCTTGATCAGGTCATTCCAATCCCATGACTTGTTTGACACCCAGCAGTCCCTGATTACTCAAAGGCTCTGAGAAGTTAAATATTTGACCTTACTCTGATGTCTAAATTGCTCTTTAATTGCTTTATTTGTAAGCCAAGAAGCTGTATACCTCTTCCACATTCTCAATGAGTAGCTAATTAGAGAAGATGTGAGGTTTTCCAGGCAGCAGTTTGTTGAGATGACTGTGCCGAGATCCATAACTGTGATACAAGTAAACAGTCCTTCTTCCATTGATACTAAGAGTGGTGAAGCTGATGCAAACCAGCTGGGCCTGGTCTTACAGTTTATTTAACAGTAAACTATCTAAAAATATTGATTTGCACTGTCTGTGCTTCTGCTCTCTGCCTCTGACCCGTGGCCTCCTCTTGTGTAAACACACATTCTTTGGTTGGTGAGAGACATAATGATGGTCTGGTTCCATAAGCTGAAATCACGTTTGTTTAAAAAGCCTCTCTAAGGACACTTCACCCACTGATGGTCCTTATAAATCTGACACTAATAACAATATTGTGACCTGGATAGCACTGTGGTGGTATTGACCCAAAAAGGCCCAGGCTCAAACAACACGAAGATAATTTTAACACTTTAGTATTTATACGCCAAGAGATTTCGAAGTTTAAATTGCAATATAGAAAAACTTCTTTGATGCCATGGACCTGCAGGGGAAGTGGCTGGCTCAGTATGGAAGACTAACTAGTACTTGGCTTGGCCATGCTCTTGTCTCCTGCGGTGGCATGTCTGCGGCAAAGAGGAAAGGATGTTGGTTGAATTTTGAGGGGTATGTTCCTCTTCATCAAAAAATGATTTTTTGTTTTTTGATGAAGAGGAACAGGGTGTTCCCTAGTGGAGTGACTGTCCCTTTAGCACCTATTATCCAGTCCTGCCAAGAAACACCAACCAGGACAGGAGGGCCACACGGGGAAAAGCACTAATGTAATGTCCTGAAGTACAGATATTTTGGAATATTTAGGAAATATTTATTTGCTGCAAAGGTGAATCTAGGTCTTGGTGGGAGAGTGCAATGGACTAAGGTTGGAACTGAGAACACTCATTGCTGCTGGTGGTAGGTGGGGAGGAGGAAGTTCCTTAGTCACAAAAGAGCAGTGTGTATGCTCAGATGAGCCTTTTCCAGATAATTCTGTCAAAGACTTCCATTCCTTTTTCTTTCTAGTAAAAAAGTGGTACTTGCTTTTATTGGACAAGGCCAGAGGGCCATTATCACCAGACTGTGATATGATTATCTCTTGCCCTTCACCCTGGTATCTCTGTAGAAGAGATGTAAATCATTTCAGTACTGCTAGTTGCATTTCAAACCAGGCTGTACTTGCAGAAATAATCAGTCCTTCCAGATTTAGTTAACAAAGGACTATATATAAACCTCTGACTGAAGCTGGTTATCACAGGGGATGTCAGAAGCATTCTGCACCTTTTTGATCAAAATACATAGAGTCTAACACACTGGGTAAGAATCACTTCACAAATATGGGCACTTGAAAGAGATGTGTCTTAAGGCAGATGAGATCAGTTTCATACATTTGAATCTTCTGCCCAGGTGAGTGGTGGAATCATCATACCTGGAAATATTCAAAAGCTATGTGGACATGACACTTGGGGATATGGGTTAGTGGTAGACTTGACAGTGCTGGCCTAACAAGTGGACTCTGACCTCAGAGATCTTTCCCAACCTTAGCCATTCCATGATTCTATTTGCTTTCCATGACCTGTTCTAATAAGTTGCCTTCTGGAGGTGCCTGCTTCTACTGGTTCAAAGAAAAGCTGAGGGAGCCTTGCCTGTACACAGAGATCCAATGGAAATTGATCAGCAGCCTAATCAAAAACCCAATATGAATATATAATTTATTGTATTCATTCCTTTTTTTGAAGTCACGTGTTCAGAGTTTAATATCCAAACCAGTCATATCTTTCTGGAAAGATCAGATGGATTGAAAGACATGTTAAAGGAATATATAGAATTCCTGGCATTGAAGCAAGTTGGAGAAAAATTTCCTCTAAGCCACATGTTTGGGTATTAGGAAAGCATTGAAATTCTGCAACTCTGGATGCAAATATACAAGTGGTTTCATATGTGTACTTAAAGCCGACCAGTAAAAAGCAGGGCTAGCATTCTTGTAGCCTGCTACAGAGAAACTGAGATCCTTGTCACTTATTAAAGTTTTATTTTGTTCCCCCACGAACAAGGCAATTAATTATTTAGAAAACCAATCAATCAGGGGTTAGATGTACTAATCAAACACATTTCAGCTGCTAAGTATTGCTCACTTAAGACATTGATCAGCTGTAGGATGCTCTGTAGACCATTTAGATGAGTATTTTCTGACAATGTGCTTTAAACCCCCTTGAGGTCAAATCTTTGACACCGTCTGCTGGACCGTGTGGAAGGTTGAATGCCAGACTGTCTGACAGACTGTAATTATTTTCTGTCCTGTTGCCCTTTCTGCAGTCATTAGGGGATCAGATTTCTGAGAAACCCAGAGAAGTTCCTTGTACTGCAAGCAGCTAATAGCCTGAAAATGAGCCTCTTTTGTTATGTTGATGATTTGCCACTGGATGTTGTTTGAGGCCCAAGATCGATTATTTAAGGCTAACTGCACTGGTATCATGTATTCTTGGTCTTGTGCAGTTCTGTGCTTTCTTGCCGTTTCCCTCATGCTGATAGATGTGTGGTCTGTATTGAAGTGCACTTAGTCTGCTGGTGGTACCTTCAGCTGCTCTGGTAAGGACAGATGCCAACAGGGAGCCCGACAGGAGTGCTGATCCAGGACTCTCTAGCTAGATGCTGAATGAGCATGAGGGAGTCTAGATTTTCTGCCTTTCAGGACAATGCCCTGAGTGTTCACAGAAATAGCTAAGCGAAATTAAGACGACATTTCCCAATAAATAATTGAAGAATGAGACACATTGTTTGCAGTCCTAACATGACTGCAAATTTAGGCTATTGCCTAGGAAGTTACTATATGAATTCCCCTTACACTGACCCCTGTGGTAATTGGAATTTCAATTATTCATTTTCAATTACAAGCATAGCATGATGATCACAAATGTCATTAAGTATTAAATTACATCTAATGATGGATGGATGGAAGGATAGATAGATGCCTCTCCAGATCTTTTCTTTATTTAATGCTGGTAAAACAAGCTCATGGATTTTACAAAATATCTTTTTAAAATTCTAAAAGGATGGGAAAGTGCCATTTGTTTGCAGCAGATAAAACCTAGTTAATGCGCATTACCTGAGCTCAGCGTTAAGTTTTTATCATCTGTGTCATTAAGACGAGTCGTCCCCAGTGTGTGTGTACAAAAAGGCAGGTACCTGGGCCTGCAAAGAGTGGCAAGGCAGAGAGAGGCCATTTGCATCCTGCCTTATTAGAAATTATATCCTGGTGCTCATAATTGGGATCTTAGTTTGGCAGCCTGTTCAGTGTGTTTCCATCCTACCTTTGCATGTAGAGCAGGCTTTGTCACACACTGTATTTTAGCAGCCTGGAATTGCAGAATCACAGAGTGACGGGGGTTGGAAGGGATATTAAAGATCATGTAGTTTTAATGCCCTTGGCATGGGCAAGGACACCTTCCACTTGATCAGTTTCCAAGCCTCATCCAACCTGGCCTTGAATATTTTCAGGGATGGGACATTCACAACTTCTTTGGGTAGCCCGTGACCATGCCTCACTGCCTCATAGTAAAGAATTTCTTCCTAATATCTGATCATAATCTCACTTCTTTTATTTTAAAGCAGTTCCACCTTGTCCTGTCATTCCATACTCTTGTCAAAAGTCTCTCTCCAGTTCTCTTGTAGCCCACTTAAGAACTGGAAGGAGCTCTAAGATCTTCCAGAAGCCTTCTCCAAGCTGAACAACCTCTGTCACAGGAGAGGGGTTCCATCTCTCTAATCATCTTTGTGGCCTCCTCTGGACTCTCTTCAACAATTCTATGGAAGTCTTGTTGGGGAAATTACCAGGATGAGGCAATGTCAGAAATACACTTGACCTGTTGCCTTCCCTTTTGTTCATCTCCCTGGGCAATTTTTATGCCCACACCCAAGAAAGAGGTTGAGAACAGGGTTTTTAGGCCAGGTTTGGCCCTGAACCAGCTCTGAACCTGCAGGGTGTGGTGGGAGGCAGAAAACCACAGGAGTGCTCTTGCTTTGAAGCACATGCAAAAGAACACTTACCTCCTGCTTTAGTTATATTTTGCTGTTCTGCCTGTGGTGTTCAGACCACCACAGCAGGAAAAATTATGAAAAGATTTCATAAAAAATTATGAAAAGATAAGAGAGTTCAGAACTGCCCACAGGAGAGCCAGGATGCTGGTTGCAGCAAGGTAGAGTTCATGTTGGCTCTCAGATAAATGGGGACATGAAGCACTGGCTTTTGGGGTCACTGCGGCCAGCAAGCTGTTGGAGCATTGAGGAGAAGCTTGCTGCTGAAATCCAAGCTAGTTTAGCTTCCACAGGAGGCAATGGGTGTTGACAGTGCTAAGAAAGAAGCATTTTAAGACTATGATAAATTTAATTAGATCGACAGAAATTCCTACTTTACATGCTTGGCTTTTTTTTTAGGGTAGTGCAGTAATCCCACTTTAGGAGAAATCCTGTTTCCACACTATTGCAATGAACTGCTCTACAGCCAGGCAGCCAGTCTAAAAAAAGAGCCTTGAACTATTGATTTGAACATGTGCATGGATGCCAGACTTCTGATTTTACATTTCTTGTGTCTTACTTTCCCTATTTCCAAAACTGATAATGATAAAATTTATTCAAGTGCTGTTGTGATACTTAATTATCCCACAACTGCAAGGTACTTTCACAATTATGTCTGAACATAAATAATGTCTATAAACTGGTTGTTGTTCCAGTCACAGTTATCTTTTAAGCAAAGCAGACTTGAGGCTCACAATTTTAAAATAGCTTGTTCACAGCTTCATATTGGCAGAGGCATTGTCAGAGTCAAGAGAGAACCTAGAGCTTTTTCTTAGGTATCCTTTTTCTATCAGGCCTTAGTTTCTCACTGTCCTATGGGAATGAGGGTATTCTTACCAAGTCTATATATCTATAGTTTACATTTACCACTTCTACTGTTAACCCATGACCTTTGTGCAGGGGTATCATTTTTCATGAATGCCACTCTTTCTACTGTCCAGGTTGGTTGTTTTACCGTTTCCACTGCCATCTTAATCTTTTCTGTCTTCCCTCTTTGTCTCCTTCTCTTTTTCACATGTGTCTATACAGGCCATATATACATGTGTATATACAGGTCATGACTTGGAAGCATTCTTTTACATTACGACATGTAGCCCTATTTGGTCATCAGCCCTTCAGACTTCTTCCTCAGGTTTTATTTATATATTTATCGACTGTCTCCTTTTTCATCCTGCCTTTTCAAAAACTGTCTTGCAGTGCTGTAGCAGCAGTTGGAGAATCATCCACCACTGTGACCATGGGTTGCTGTTGCAAGGCACAGCATTTGCAGCTCAGCCACAGTGTTGTGAAGCTGATTAGAGTTTCAGGGCCCCAATAAGGTTTGTGTTGCTGTCAGCATGTCCCAGGAATTGCTACCTTGCAGATTTTGCAGATGTGATCTCATCTAACTGATGAATGACTCTTCAGGGACAGTTCTTTTTATCATTTCTGCCCCCCCACTCCCCCTCCCATCTTACTCAGGTGATAAAACACACCCCTTCTTATGCACAAACCTACCATCTTCTGACCTTAAAGATTCATAGAATCACAAAATGGTTTGGGTTGCATGAGACCTTTAAAGGTCACCCAGTTCCAAACCCCCTGTCATAGGCAGGGGCACATTCCACTGGACTATGTTGCCAGGTTCCATTCAGCCCGGCCTTGAACATTTCCTGGGGTGGGGCATCTATCATTTTTCTGGGCAACCTCTGTTCATGCCTCACCACAATAGAGAATGTCATCTTAATATCTGATTTAAATATCTCTTAGTTTAAAACCATTCCCTTTTGTCCCATCACTCCATGCCCATGTCAAAATTCCCTCTCCGGCTCTCTTGGAGTCGACTTACATACTGGAAGGAGTCCTGAAGTCTCCCCAGGATCTTTCCCAGACTGACCAACCCCAGCTCTCTCAGCTTGACTTTATAGGAGAGGTGCTCCAGCCCTCTGATCAGCTTTGTGGCCTCCTCCAGACTTGCTCCAACAGGTTGATGTTCTTCTGTGCTGAGGTTCCCAGATCTGGGTAGAGGACTTCTGGCGGGGTCTCACTGAAATAGAGTAGAGGAGCAACACATAGCCAGACTCATGGTAGGATGCATTGTTTCTACAATTCTGCTGCTACTTCGTTTCACAATTTTATTTTCAACCACAGCTGAACTTCAATGCTCTTAAACAACCTTAATCTGATAAAGCTGATTGCAATGTTTTTCAAATTTTCCTGATATTACCTGATTGTTGAGTGTTTGCAAACCTGCACCCCCAGTAAAAGGGAAAAAAAGAAAAAAAAAAGGTAGATTCTGCTTGCACAAAATTCACTGGAAATTTCTCTAGTAATAGATCAATAGTAGTCAAAATGGCAAGAAAATATTACATTGTATGTTATTATGCTATAAATATTTTAAATATTGTGAAATAATGGTATAATTTTGCATTTTTTCAGTATTAACTTCAGAGAGATGCAACACATAGCAGAGAAATTATGAAATTGACTCTAGTTGAGGAGAGAATTTCTGTGTAAGAGGAAGAAGATTGAAACAGTAATTCAGACAGAGATGACAAATAATTAGTTAAACTTATGTAGCATAGTTTTTGTACTTTGTACGCAGTTTCCATTTAACATGTCAGGAACCTGGCTTTAAAAACAAGGCAAGAAGTTACTGAGTGAGAGTGTGTGGCAGTAAATTTAAGCTGGATACATACTTCTTTTTAAAAAACCAATGTACAGTATAGCAAGTATTATCTGGATCTCCAGGAGCCGGGAAAAAAAGCATATACAGTTAAAATCTGACAAAGAGGCAGTTAAAATTCAGAAATCTCTGTGCAGACCAAATCATCTGCTCTAAAATAGACAGAGTTGTATGCTTCTACTGGAAGAGAGCTGGCCCTGATGAAGATTGGATGGAGACAGATGGCAGTTCTTAAGACAGCAAAGAGAAACCCAACAGCCAAGTTGAGTTCTCATTCTGCCTGCTGGAGGTCAAGCATTCCCATGCCCACAAGATCTCCCATGAGTGCACCAAGCCCAGGGTGCCCTGCAGTCATCCTATCCTGTCTCTCCTCAACTGAGTTGAAGAGCAGTGAATGAAAACTTAGAGAATTGCAAGGGAGCCCAAAAACAAGGTCCGAGGAGACAGCCTATATGATATAGAGGTACAGAGTGACCATTTGCTGTTAATGGAAGTGCAAATTGACAAGGGCTTGGCTTCCATATGCAGGTACCAATGCCCAGATAAACTTTTAGACAGGGAGGTCTTCTTGGTCTTGCAAACCAAGGTATAACATGATTTATTGGCTGGAATACAAAGTTAAATTCAACCTTGAAGGAAAGTGCAATTCTCTGGCAGGGAGGGCAATTAAGTGTTGCAACACCTTACCAGGACTGGTGTTAGACTTATCATCATTCTGGTTCTTTAAAACAAGATTAGCTATCTTTCAGAAGGCTTAACCCACCTCTTGGGAAGAGCTGTTTCGTCTGTGTGTTGTGAAGGGCTGGAGACAGATCCCTCTGGCCTTATACCCTGCGCATCTCTGAATCATTCTGCAGATGATGAGTTGAGGCACCAAGGATGCAATTCACCCTGCTGCAGAGTGATATGACTACACCTGTGTACTGCTTAAACCCCTTCCTGTCTTCAGACTAGAAGGACTCATAGAATATAGGCATCCTGCTCAGTACTTACCACAGGAGATGTTCAAATCCCAAGTGTCTGCCCTGTCCCTGGAGGCTGCCTGAAAGGCAGACCCCAGAGGGCTATACATTACTTCTTAGTATGCAAAATTGGTAGCAGGTTAGTTTAATAAGATGAACAATAAACAGAAGCCATTCAAACAGTGCTTTATATGGTTTTTTTGTTTTTCCGGCTCATGAAGCTGTGCCCACAAGGAAAAAGTCATAGCCTGGGACAGTTTGGCTCCCAGACTTACTGACCTGGTGCATATGCACCCTTCCACCCATCTTTTTGGACAGGCCACTCTTACATGGCTTTCATTCTCAAAAAATGTGATTCATCTTGCTTAGACTTCAAAGTCTCCATCTATGCTAAGCACTTTGGTCTATACTTTGGCTTGGTGTTAAGGCAGAGGCACTATTAAAGGAGGCATTGTTCACAACTGTTGCAGATGTGATGAATTATGTCCCAGCAGTGCCTCTGTTTCTCCAAAGGTTAAAGAGGGAATCTGAAGTATAAGCTTGGTGGTCTTAATTTGAGCAAGTCAATCTATCAATAGCATCTCAACACCTCTGGAAATTTAACCTTTACTTTATGTTGGGCTAGCTAGTTATTATAGATTAACAATAATAATCAACCATGACCCACATTATTTATTCATTCTCCTGCTATGCTGCCTGCAAACTAATTCCTGTCTGGAAAGTGAAGCATTTGAATGCTTTAGATTCTCTGCAAATACTTTGGTTTGGCTTTTTAGAAGGGTCTTAGTAAGAGGTACAACTGTGACAAAAGTAAGTATTAATCTTGTCTGTCTCTATGTTTTGCGTCATGTGGCATTGTTTGCATCCAGTTATTTCCAGAACTTTAAAGGGAATCTGTCATTCATTGTTACCAATTAGCTGCCTTTACAATATGACCTGGAAACTGTTTTCCCGACAACTTGGTGTTATTAATAACATGCATTACAGCTGGGGTGTGCCAGCAGTTCAGGAGTCACAGAGCAGCATGACAGTTTAATTTGGTACCTTGATGAGATTTTTGCCTGTGAAGTTGCACAGAATATAAAAGACTCTGGCAGAACAACATTGGTGGGAGCACTTTAGGGGATTTCCAGACTGTCTTACTTGAAAGCATTTACATTCAGTGATTTGAAAAAGCATGTATCATAGCTTAGAAAACTGAAAGGGACAATTCTAATCACACTAATAATTAATAACATTATTAAAGTTTTTCAGTTACCACATAGACTTTCATTGACCAGTCAAAACAGTTTCATCAAGACTAGTTTAGAACCATTATTTCTTGTGGTGAAATGCCATGCATCCCCAGCATTGATGGAGTCTCCATGAAGTTGTAGACCTATAGGCAGGTCTTCAGCTTATCAAGTGTAGTATGCATGGCTGAAGAGCTGTAGCCATACCAAAGCACTGACTAAAGTGCATCACTGGAGCAAAAGATGTTTCAAATACTACTATGAGTCACTATATACAACACATCCTAAATTTGGCAGATAAATCACAGATTTGCTCTTGCCGTCACAGACTGTCTGTTGCCCTGGTGCCAGTGCACATTAATCTGACAGCAGTCAGTGGCTTTGCTGTGGGGAGGCTTATGGCTGGGGTCTTTACTGTGGTTGTACTCTGGGACTGCAGTCCCACTTTGGTGAAGATAGAGGAAGGCAGAAAGCAAATCTCTGCTTTATCTTACTCATTTGGAAACTTTCTAAATCTACACAAAAAAAAAAAAAAAAAGTACACAAATCTCCCAACACTGTCTTTTGCATGATGAAGTATCATCCCAATCCAGTTAATGACAAAATGAAAAAATGTCTGTCCTGAATCATTTATGAAGAAGCTGGGAAAATCTGGACCTTCTCCAGATTTTTGTTTAACCATTCACTAGAGAATGTAATTTAACAGTGTGTCTGTGTCTGTGCAAGTCTGCAAGAAACTCTGGAGGACTGTAAGTGGCTCACACTTGCTTGCAGTCTGTGTCAAATTGGAAAACTAACTCAGCACCAGACTTTTACACAAGCTTAAGGAGATAGAGGTGCCCACTAAGTACATTCTTGTTATTAACTGTATCACTACTAGGTAGAGTAGCAGGAATATATTTATGCAGTTACTATCATCTCTGAATGCTACAGAGACATTTCCTGTAGCATAACAGGGCAGCCAAGCAATCTAAGAGATTACAAAGGTGTCAGGGAAAATACTCATGGTAAAGTGTCATTGCATATTGGCATAGAAAGTTTCCTGAAAGTTCACAGCTTACAGTAGATAGGAGTCAACACAGGTAATGAGTGAACAAATGCATCAATGGGCAGATGAGTTCTCCGTTTCCCTCTCTTTTCTGAATGAAGCTAAGCACTGTACTTATTTTCCAGCTGAGAAGTGAAATTAAATTGTCTGGGTACTTGATGGCCTACTGTTTTTAGAAAGCTATTAAGATGCTGCTGTCAAGTGGAGGACAGCTTTCTTGACCCTCTTTAGCTGGCTTATCTAGCGGCCACCTGAGGACTTCATCACTTCACAGGAGGTGTATCTCCAGTGGTGACCACGTTTAACTGTGTCTTCCTCTAAGTGGCAATTTAACAAGTGAGGCAACACACCAAACTGACTTCTCAATCAGGTGGGGGGGCCTTCAGGAGGAAGGGAACATTCTGTGCCATTTATCTTGCCTCTAAGGACAGCAGTGGTACAACAGCTTTCCTGTTACTTCAGCTCGTAACTTTTTTGCTGGGACTATGAATTAGAAGCACTCATGCTAAAGATAAAGAGTCTCTCTGGGATCAGAATAACAAGCAGAAAGATCCAACTCTTTCTTTTAGAGGTTCTGTAGTGATAACATGGGCTTGTATAATACTGGCTTTTCATGGAATGTCTAGCTCCTAGCTTGTCGTTCTTAGCTGATCCCAGAAATTTGATAGTGGACAAAATTTGATTTTGCTAGTGAGGACAGTCACTGAAGCACATTAATGCCAAGTCCTGCTCACTTTGCTTGTCACTTTGTTAGCCTTCACACAAGAGAAAATCAACAGATTTTTTTTTTTTTGACTGAGAGAGGACCCTAGACATTAATAAGCAGATGTAATGCTCAAAGCCTTTTTTTTTTTTAAATCACATATTTAGCAACAGCTTTTTGACCTTAGCTCATTTCAAGATCTCTGTGGTCTGAGCATCCCACATCCATGTAAATTCTCTGTCAGGGTAATATTTTCTAATAAGGTTTTTGAGTAAGGGAGGGTAGACACATGGGCACAGGAGCACAAGACAGCTGCTTTTTGGGTCAGCAGCCCAGATACTCAGATGTTGTATAAGTGCTCTGCTCACACAAACCCCTGGTATCCAGAGACAGCTCTTTATTTGGTCACAAATGCATTCCTATTAAGGCAGCAACTCTTTTGGCATCTTCCTCCATTGGTTAGTCAGGCAGAAGTTAAATGTGATGCTTCAGGGGTGTTTAAGGCAAAGTCCTCTGTTTTCAATAACTAACCAGTGAGTGAGACTCAGATTTGCTCTCCTGGATTTCCAACACTTCCAGACAGAGGTATTTTCTCTCTTTCTTTTATTTTACTCCCTGGTCTTTGATCAATGCTGTTTAAAGGGCATAATGTTTCACCTAAAGGGGAGTGGTGGCAGATAGCAATCATTCATCAAAAAGAAACCCTTTCAGAGACAGAGGGAAGCAGAAAAGACAAATGGCAAAAAGACCCTCTAGGCAGATTTCTGGTTAAATACTTCTGGGGGCTCAAGTTCAGACACTTGCTCCAGGAGCAAGCAGCCTTTCTCACATGCTGGTTTTCAGTTGCTCACAAGCCACGCAGGTGCCTGAATTTTGTGATCGTGAAATGGATGAATGATTGTCTGCTCCGTCCAGCTCTGAACCTTTCACTCAGGATTTCTGAACCGTTCTTTGCAAAGAGCAAAGCTGCCCATCAGACAATGTCAGCAAATGAACCAAAAGGAGAACTGGTTTCACTCTGAAGTGAACCTATTGTGTGGGCACTTTAGAGTGTGGTGACAGCAGCTTAAGATGCTCCTTTATTTTTCTTCCTGCAGATTGTTCTTTTTAGAAAGCTAACCCTGAATCCGATTATTTTTATGATCTAAGAAAAGGCTGTGGCAACTGTTTATCTTTCTGTGTTTCTATATGTTCTCTAATCTAAATCTAATCACTCTCCATTCAAAAGCAAAAGAGACTTCTGTGGTATTCTGAGAAAGATCTTCTACTTGTAAATCAGCATATTACCATTGAATTTCAATTAATTTCACCCTTGGCTAAGTAAACTGCAAGGAATCTAGGTAGCTGAGTGATCTGGCCTTTTGGTTTAGTGGATTATAATGTGCAAACTTGTAGGAAATAAAAGAATGGGTTTAATTACAGGGCTTTACTCTGTGATAACATAGCTGTATATTTTTTTTGAGTTCACCAAGTATATTTCTCCATGGTAGATATTCTTTTGTACTTTTCCTGTTTTCATTTCTCTTTTTTGATAAAAGTCATTACAGATCCCGCTAAAAGAAAGTAATGAAGAAAATGCTTTCCCTATAATTTTATAGGAATGCAGCCTTCAGAGCAGAAGTATTCTTCAGACTTGGGTGACTAGCTTGCATTGACATGAGTTGGTATCACTGCAGAAATATTTTTCAAATGCTTGGCCACAAAAGAAAATTATCAACTTGTTGAAATCACACCTCCTAGTTGTTGCACAAATCTAACCATGAGTAGCTTTAATTACCCAGAAGTAAAGTGGTGAGCCTTCTTAATACAGCACTCAAGTTCAATTTCCAGTCTTGCTTATATCTCCATTGATTAATTGGTTGTAGGACCAGGGAAGTCTGTGAGCTGTGCAAGGGAGTAAAAAAAGAAATATTAATACAAGGGAAAAAAGACAAAAATTATTTTAAAAAAATCTTGTTCCTGTTTGTAAAGGACACATGCAAGGATGGAATGTGTTTGCAGGATACACTGATGTAAAATTATTGACAATAAAATTGGAGGAAATTCTCTTTCTGGAGGCAGGTGCCCTTTGCCCTCTGTCATGGTCCTTATACCTGCTGTCCTAGTTACCCAATCCAAGCACCTGCATGAGAGATCGTGGCTATTCACTCAGGTTTCCACTTCAGGAAATCTTGAGGATCCACTCACTGAGGATCCTGTGGACTCCATGATGTGATGTGGCACTCACCCCTGTTCAAACCCAACCCCAGAACTGGCTATTGTCTAGAAACAACCTTTCTCTCATTTCTTCTTTGCAGAAGTTAGGTCAGGGTGAAAAATGTAACATTATAACTAAAACCAAATTGCCTTTCCATGCCATACAATATCCACATATCCATAGGTGCATTAGTCATACTCCTAAAAATTAATAGCAATAATAGTAACAACAACAACAATAATGTGCAAGTGAGTTGATCACATTGAGCTGAAAACTGAGTAGTTTCCATGGCACTTAATTGTGTTTTGTGTGGTTCATCATTCAAACAGTCTCAAGTTCAACATGGAAAGAAGAACAAGAAAAAAAACAAAAGAGACAATGCCTTAAAATGCTGTATACTGAGAGGGTCTCAGAACTGGTCCTTCATTACCCCTGAGCACCAAGGCAGAAGTCCAGCTGCATTTCTCAATACCAGAATAATTTTCTAATAAATTCAGAAATGTGTCAGTAGTTTGAAGCAGCACCTACCACACATTCTCATCTCACTGGGGTCAGCCTACAGCCCACGATTCCAACCCAATTACAGTACAGCAGAATTTTCACCATAACTTAAGAAAAAGCAAGATTTTTTTTTTCTCTGGTCTTTTGGCTCTGGTTCTGGACTTGGCCAGGAGGCTGGTCTCTGCTGGCCACAAACGTGCCACATCCAGGATGAACTTGCTGAGGTCAGGATGCCTGTGAGCAGTTCGCAGATATATTTTCTCCACCTAAATATAATTTTCCAGCAGTCTAGAGTCTGCTATTACAGTATTAGAGAAGTTCTATTTCCTGTGTACATCCACCTTGCTATCTTCTTGAAAAAGAGATAGAGTATAGCAAACCATTTAATCAGTTTAAAACTCTTTTCTAACTTTATGTCCACTTCTTTCCCCAGGAAGTCTCTTAGACCTTCCTTGCTAACTCTTCTCCATTACTTTACATGCAGGCCTGCAATTTATGATTTTCTTCTTACTTGGTTTTTTTATTTTTTTGGTCAGATGTCCAGAGAACTTTTCACTGGTTTGGTGCCTTGCAAATGCTGCCAGGGCCAAGAGAAAGAAAAGCATAATCAGGAAAACTAAGTCAGGAACTTGGAATCAATCTGTGAATTTCAGACCAATTTTTGCTCTATACTTTTCCACTGTAACTTTAAACAGATCCTTATCTTTCTCAGCATCTCTGTTTTACTGATTCAAAGGAAGAAATTCCAGTGACTGCTCTGTACACTGGACTTCAGAAGCAGCTAGCTTATCTAGGAGCAGGAAAGAGAAAATGAGAGATGTTTATGTCATATCATTTGATAAGGTAAATCATACTTTTGCTGCTGCTGTAGAGTGAAATGGTATGCATTCTGTTTCGTAATGAATAATCAAAGCTATTCCACTTGGAGTTTTTAACTCTTGAAGCAATGTCACAGTGGATTTTTAATGACCCAGAAAGGAGGACAAGGGCCAGAAGTGCAGGTTGGGACCACAGCCTTATTGTCTTTCTTGTTTCAGACTCCTTAAATATCTCCCCCCCCCCTTTTTTTTTTCTTTTTTCCTTTTTCTTTTTTCTTTTTTTTTCTTTTCTTATTTTAAGCCTTTGTTCTCTGCCTTTCAACAGAAAGTTCTGTTGTATGGTTTTAAATAACTTTACAGGCTGTTTTTACTATCACACACACACACTACATTCTGCAGAGTGAATGGCAACACTGAAATCAAGAACCATGCTTCTCCAACCCCAAACAAAGGCACTTCTACTTCTCGGCAGCACCAGGATTTGACCTGGGGGTCCTCTGGAGCAGGGACTACAAAAGATTAACATTTCAGTCTGCTGAGCCCACCAGTGCAGTCTTGCCTTATCTCATAAGCTCTGCCAGAGGAATGAATTACCCTAGTTCATTAAGACTCGTTTTGAATTGTGGTGAGAGGTCACCACATAAGTCACCTCCAGTCTATTTTGTGAATAATATGGATTATGATAAAAGCTGGTTGGGAGGTTGAAGCCCAAGGATTTTGTTTTCTTTATCCTTCAAGGTGGGTAGAATACAGGGTAGGGAAACCCTGATCTGGACATTTCCTAGCACTGCATAGTAGATTATAAAAAAGTCCTTTTTTGTTCTGTTTTTTTTTTTTAACCCATGAATGGGTGACCTCTTGATCTCTCTGACCCCTTTATTTTTGCCGTGAAAGAACTAAAACTAGCTCTGCCCATACAAAACCTTCTTTCACTTCAGTTTTCTCATGATTAAATTCCCTGCTGTGTTTTTGTTTAAGTGCTCTGATGCTGTCCTTTGGAATTGGGCAGATGTTTGACTCTTTGAAATGGTGCTTTTTTTTTTTTAATTAGTAGTGGGCTGCAGTTAAGGCATGTTTGTCCACATCAGGAATATATGGGAAGTGTTTCTACAGTGGCATTCATGTCTCACCATCTAAAAGTACTTTGCAAGTGATACACTGGGATACAGTAATTGATAATTTGCATGAAAACTTACTTTGCTGCACAGAATGCCTTACAAAATAAAACAAAGGCTGCCTCCATGTTGAGTAGATGACAGGGAATACATTAATTACAGTTGTAGACCTCTTCAAAACTAACCATGTCAAACGTAGGTAATGGAGGGTAAGGTTGAAGGCAGATGGCATATGGTCTACTTTAATAACTTATGTAGAAATAAGTGGGAGCCAGTCATTGGGGAAAAGATGTGAAAATAATGTTGAAGGAAATGGATGTGCTTCAATTATCAGTTAGTGCTGTACGTGCATAATCCCACTAGCTTTGTGGGAGCTGTGTTAATTCATTAGTGTTGAAAGCATGGTCTTTAGGAGAGGGAAGGTAAACTTGGATAATGTTTAGACCTGGTGTTGGAAACAGAGATTTATCAGGATTCAACTAAATCCATATCCTTTTACCTGACCCTTTGTCAGGCCTCTGTAGACTGTGATTATTAAAGATGTGTGTTCACATAACATTAGCAACTAATTGAGATCAAGGCATCATTTTGCTACTTGCTATACAAATAAACTGAATTTTGTCCCAGAGGAAAGATAGGCTTGAGATTTACCAGAAGTCAGTAATATACCAGCTGAGCTAATGAGTCAATCTTCAAGTTTTGCAATGCTGGGCTTAGATTTGCTCTAAAAAGATGTAAGAATTAAATTCCACTGGATCTGGGCATGTCTTCCTGTACTCCTCAGAGAAGTGAACTAAGCCCCATGGCATCCCTCTCTTGGCTGCATTCCAGAGGTGCTCTGCATCATCTAGGTGCAGCTCCTGGCTGGATTTGGGGGTCCAGGGTGTAATACTCCTCTTCGCCATCTTTCTCACCCCTGTGAGCAATCCAAGTACCTAACTTTAGGTAATGCCTTTACCCCATCTATTTTTAATTCTATGCAGTCCAATATAAACCAAATAAACCTGAAAGAAATAATATACAATATATTAAATAGACTTGTACTGGCAACCAACTTGCACTGAAGTCCACCCCCCATGGGAGCAATCGAGTTTAATTATCCACTTTAATATGTGTCTAAGGTTTCAAGCACATTTTTTTCAACCTTTATTTAAAAAATAAATTTCACCAGAGGACTGATCTTGTTCTGATCCATCAGGAGGGTGCCTAGGATTGGTTTCAAAATGTAAATATAGCCCTAATATTTTAACCAAGAAAGGAGATTTCACATTAAAAAAACCTCTGAAACTCCAGTCTGGGAATGTCTTGCATTCAGGCTTGTCTTTCCATGAGATGCCATTAGTGTAGGCAAAGTGAAGCACAGGGAGGGTTCAGATTTCAATGGACAAGGCACAGACAGCTCCTGTTCACCTTATGCTTGGAAACTAATTTCAGTGAGATGTGGCTGTGGGTGAGTTAAACAGATCTGTAGTTTCCTTCCTTCCCATACTTCTCAAGAAAAAAGATCATTGTCTTTTCCACAGCCCTGGTTTACAGAAGGATGGATATGAGGAAGGGAGTGTGAGAGAGATTTAAAAATGTGTCAGCTTTATCCTGAGAATTGCTGTGCTGAAGTAAATTATTGCCTAGAAGTGAATTATCATTTTTGTGAGATCTTAAAAACCAACAGCTGTGAAATTGACTTCTAACTGATTTTAATTGAGATGGACCAAAACTTAAAATACCAGAAATAAAAATCCTGGATGCTGTATTTGGTCTGGCTGGAATGGAGATACTTTCCCCCCTAGCAGCCCTTAGAGTGCTACGGCTTGGTAGCTAGAAAGCTATCGATAATGTGCCAGTGCTTTGACTCCTGCTGGGCTGGGCTCTAGAGCATCCTGGATGACTCTCCAATATTTCCCCTTCACCAGTACACTGGGCTCTTGGGAGGGGGACACAGCTGGGACAGCTGACCCAAACTGACCAAAGTGATATTCCATATCACATGAGCTCTGCTCAACAGTAAAACTTAGATAAAGGAGGAGGAAGGGGGAACAAAGTCTCTGTCTTTCTTATAAGCCTCTTTAAGTACTGAAAGGCTGCAATAAGGTCTTTCCCAGAGCACGCTCTTCTCCTGAAGAGAGTTGGCTGAACAACCCCAATTCTCTCGTCCTGTGTTCATAAGAGAGTTGTTCCATCCCTCAGATACATCTGTGACCCCCCTCTGCACCTGGTTGAACAGATCTGTCCATGGCTGTCTTGCACTGGAGGCCCCAGAGGTCACAGGACAAAAAGATCAAAACATGGACTATTTCCCAAAATCAAACCCTTGTCTTGCTGGAAAAATTTACAGAGATGTTGTGAAGAACATCATTGTTCATGAGCTATGTCAGATATCTGTGGTCTTTCAGAGCCCTGGAGGGAACCACTGATGATGGTGGACAATCACTGGGGCTTCGGCAGCTGGTGTGATCCCAGCAAGAGATTATTGCAGCTCTGCTTCTTTGTGGGGAGAATTATTTTCAAACCCAAGAGAGTTAAAGAATGAATTATCTTTATTTAACATCCTGAATAAAGCTATGACAAGAATGTGAATATAAAACTATACTTTTTTTTCTGAAATCTGTAATATTTCAGAGCACGGAGCTAATCTTAGCAAATTTATTAGGACACCTGTATGGTATTTATTGAGTGCAAGTATGAAACAGAATGATAAAAGCAGAGTAGTAAGTATAACAGGTTAGTGACACAATGTGACTCATTTAAGCAAACATTCTCCAATTACTTTGTTTACTATTGTCTTTTCAGAAGGCTTAGTTTTAAAAATCATGTTTTCCTAAAATTACAGGGTTTTTGTTTTCTTTTGAGCCTCTTTTTTGACACTACTGCAAACCCCACACTAACTCAGAAGCCCACAGAGCTGATAGTACACAAAGACACCTTTTTGGATGACATTGTTTAGGAGTTAGTTAGTAAATGCAACCTAAGTTTGGATGGCATTCTCCATGGAGCCGTAGGCTTCTGTGCAATCACTTTTGTTTTGTCATTGCATTCAGACTGAGTTAGCCATTCTTTCTGCCAAAATGGCTCCCCCAGGGATCCTGAAGGCTACTGCCACTCTCTGTGAGACACTTTCTGGTTTGGTCTCATAATCAGAACAAATGATGAGAGTGTAATAGAACACAGACGGCAATTGAGAAATTATGAGCAATCTATTAATCTTTGGGGGCTAGTATCACAAAGTAAGGAGTGTAACACTACTCCCAGTTTAATTGAAAACTCTCTGCATAAAGGACAATTAATGAGAAATGAACAATTTTGTGTTTCAGGAGAGATGAAGTGATGGAACTTCAGGGTATATCAAAGATTCAAGAATTGTATTTGACTCTCTCCTGTGACAGGTGTGCAATTACTTAGTCAAAAAGACATGTGCAAATGTCTTATACTCTGTTGTGCTGTTCTGGCAAACAGGCCAAACTTTGCCCACTTCTTGCTCTCTTTCTCACACCTCCTCAGCATACACTGATGTCAGCGGAAGAACAACAAGGTTGTTAAAACCATTGGAACTGATGCCATGAAGAAAGTTGTGTTTTGCAAGTTGATTATTTGAGCTAACAATGTCATTGCTGTTGTGCTACAACTCAACAGGTTTAATGGGCTCCATTTCATACCAAAAGGGGGACATATGACCTCCTTTATAAAAGTACCTTGGAAGAAATAGAGCACAGAAATGATTGTCTGGAGAAAGTTTTTCTGGTTTTTAGTGATTTAAATGCAGGCTGGTATGCAGAAACTCTTGAAATTTCATCTCTCCTCTCAATTACTACATTTGTTCCCAGTCTGTGTAACCATCATATGGGGCTCATAGGAGCTACCTATACCAAAATAAGGAGGTGTGGGGATTTATCATTTAGCTTTGATTGCTAGACGGAGTTTGGCACATTTCAGGAATTTAAGTGTAAATAAAATGACCAGTTTGGGGTCAAATTTTGGCCTTTTCTGTCTCCTGTAAAAATGCTGCCTTTGATTCCACATAATCAATAACACAACACATTGGCCTGGAGACTTTACAGAAATAAACAATTTAATTGAGCTTAATGTTTCCTTGTTAGCACTTTGTCAAGGACAGAATAAGCTTTTATGAAAAATAAAGACAATTTCCATTCATTTCCTCCTGGTGTACTGTTTTCGATGAGGTCAAGCAATCTGTTTGGACATAATATGCTCTCACTTGAGATTTTTCTGATTCAAGGTGAGGAAAGATGAAAAGCTGTGAGTGCAGGTTATTTTGAATAATATCTGTTTTGTAGAAGTTGCTGCTTTTTGTTCTTTACAAAGAGATTTCTTTGGGAAAGAAAAAAAGGCAACTGAATAAAATAACCCTTAACATACAATAAATGGGGTTTAGATTGTTGTAAAATGGGTTTTATTGATTGTGTTACATGTTTGCTACAAGTTTTGGAGAGGTACTTGTATTTCAGTACTCCACTTCCATTGCACTGGCCTTGGCTTACTATCTCAGATCTGTATATCTGTAAGTATGCATGGGAGGAATTCATTAAAGTACGATAAGCTGGAAGATGAGTATGAAGGAGAGAGTGAGCATTATCAGAATGAGGGGAATGTAGAAATGTGTGAAATGTTTTTCAGTTTGGGAAAAGCATATTGCTTATTATCTTCCTGAAAATCTGCAGTTGCACAGCAATCAAGGCAGTGTGCAGTTTTTGGCTGCCTTGTAATATTGACAGACACCTGTAATATCATAATTAAAATGCTGATTTAGGTAAACCATAGAATCCTAGAATGGTTTGGGTTGGAAGGAACCTTAAAGACCATCTTGTTCAAACCACCCTGTCATGGGCAGGGACACCTTCACTAGACCAGGTTGCTCAGATCCCCATCCAAACTGACCTTGAACTACACTAGGGATGAGGCATCCACAACTTCTCTGGGAAACCTGTGCCAGTGCCTCACCACCCTCATAGTGCAGAATTTTTTCCTAATGTCTAATCTAAACCTACTCTAATCCTGCCCTTTGTAAATTTAAATCCATTACCTCTTCTTCTGTCCTTCTTTGCCCTTGTCAAAAGTCCCTCTCCAGCTTTCTTGTAGCCCCTTTAGGAACTGGAAGGTGCTGTAAGGTCTCAGATATGCTGTGCCTGAGCTGCTTCACTGCTTCATCTTAATACAGGTGTGGACATGACCTGGAAAGTGCCACATCAAAATAAATAAAGATATAAAAAAAAAAAAGCGTTGGGCAGGATTTATCAGCACATTCAACCAGACTAATTTTAGTGTCTTGTGAATCGAATTGTGAGCTAGATGGCAAAGTTCCTTTTAAACTTGATCTATTCAGTGTAGACAATGAAGCCTAGAGGGCTATTTATCTGACCCTGAGATAGACACCTGCATTTGACCAGCCAAATGGCTTTCTAGACTTCACTGACTGTGCTGATTAGGTCTCCTCTGACTGTAATTGAAGTGTAGAAAGACACCTGCCTCTCCTGTGGCGGTCTAATTTCAGGTGTCTGAATCTGGCCCTTTATCCACCCTTCCTCTACCAGGGCTGAAATGAAAGCTACACACTTCAGAAGAAAACAAAATGATTTCTACTTCACCATAGCTCCTGCTATTTTTTTCTGACTGTGTCTCATGGTCAGTGTCCTACTCAAATCATGAAGATCAGGGACTTTTAGCACTTTTAGTTGCTGGTTTATCTGAGAATTTATCTTTGATGCTGTTAACCTTTTCTATCTGCCTTTGCTCACATTCAGATTGCCTGAGATGTACCAGGCTTCTCTACAGCATCAGCAGATTTGGCAATAGGATTAAAGTACAAGCTGGAACTGGTCCAGCTATTAGCAGCTAAAATATATGATGAGACTTTGATCACTGCCAGTGATTGCCATAGTTCTCCCAGTGGCAGCTTTACAAGAGACCCAAATATTTTGCTTCATTTCTTCCTTTTTGTTTGTGTGCATTTGTGCATGTATATATTTGCTGTCATCATTATTCAGGTTTCTACATACTGGGCAGAACAAAACATGAACCATTAGGCTGTTTTTTGA
Organism: Agelaius tricolor; assembly: GCF_023055355.1. NCBI lineage: Eukaryota > Metazoa > Chordata > Aves > Passeriformes > Icteridae > Agelaius > Agelaius tricolor. The sequence continues at coordinate 17,917,363 of NW_027269269.1, forward strand.
AACCTTATCTCTTTCTCCTATACTTTTTACATGCAGTCTCAAACCCTATCTACAACTTAGTATGTTAAGCAAAAATGTTACTGCCTGTTTCTTCTGTAGTGCATCTGTTCTCTACATCATTAATCCTAGATTTGCACAGGAAGACAATTGACATTTTTCTTACGGTAGGATAGAGTTACTAAAAGACAAGAAACATGGAAATGATACAGACAACAGGGTTTTAGAAAGCTGTTAGTTTTAAGCTAGGGTAGAGTTGTTATTTGCATTTCTTGCTTGACAGCTGCATTTGGGAGCTTTCTAAAATGTGGCAGCTAATACAGACTGCATATTGTTTTACCAAAAAAATTGGGTTTTTTTCCACACCTTTCTGTAAGTCTGTGCACAGACTGGGTGATTTCTTATGTTGAGGTGGGAAGGATATGCCAGATAACAAAACCAGTATCTATGGGGCTGACCTAGGCTCATCCTAATAGCACCTTAGAAACATTTGGTTTCTTAAAGATCATCCCAAATTAATATTACTTGTCTTGAACCACATTAAAACATACTATTACCACGTTGGACTCATGATTTGTGTATCCACAGATCTCCATGTCAAAACATGGTTAAAAATTAGGTCATCTAATTAACTGAAACTAAGAAGGTGTTGAGTTGTGCCTTTCTGCCACCCCAGTAGAATGCAACAAACTTGGGAAATGACGTGTAAGACTTAATAACAGCTATGGAGCTCCTTCTGCTCTGGCAAGCAAGCAGATGGATGTTCTTGCAGCCAGTCTCCAAACACTTCCAAATGCAAAATGGGAATTTGCATCCCAGAAGATGCAAGAACGCTTTATCTTCTAAGCATGATTAGTTGTTTTCAGCTGAGCAGTTGCATGGAGACAGGAAATTTAGAAGAGCTGTATTGGAGTGAGTCCATTCAAAGAGCTGTTCCAGAGACTAAGCCCCATTTTGCATGCATATACAGGTTTTTCTGAGTGCTGTATTTATTAGATAGTCATCTGCTGGATATTAATATCAACAAATGTGACTTATGTGCTTAAAAAGGGGGTGGAGGTGCTCACATGAGCTGCATGATGCTGTGTGCTGAAGCTTGTTGTAGTCTGTTGTTGTCTGTACTGGGTGCTACTGAGTTGTCAGCTTAGCTTGCAGCAGGATTCAGGTTATTTGCATGTACTCCTTAACAAATTTGAGCCAGTTAGCTCCAAGAAAGCTTTCATTACCTCAAATGGATTCTTAGTCATCGAGAGCCTTCCCCTTTTAGGAATCGTAATGTATAAAAGTTAACCAAATGCAATGCACTCTTGGCTGTGAATACTGGTGTATAAAGCTTTTAGCTGTAACCTGATTCACATCTGCTCTCAGCACTTAAGCTGATGAAAAGTGACAAGCCTGAACGACTGCCACTGACCCAGCCTCTTTCTGTCTTTTTGCTAAGTAAATGGCAAAAAAAAAAATCATACTAATATCGATAACAATCTGTAATTTCCCAACCCTTTGCAGCATTATGTGTGTTTCTAAGCACAGAGTGCTGGCTTCAAGGGTCACAGTCCAGTTAGTCAATAAAAAGCACCAGGACTTGTTATGAGGATGCATGCCAATTTGGAGAAAGTAATATTTGTTTTCTCCTGGCAGCCTAAAAAAGCCAAAAATGACACCTAACCTTCTGCTCAGGCTTGAGATGGTTATCTGTATAATTTACTAACTGATCTTTGAAGAAGTTTGGATTACTTGAAATGTGGACACAAACAGCCTTCCAACTGCACAGATAAAATCTTGCAGTGAAATCTGCACATTCTGCAGCCAATGCTCAGTGTTCAGGGAAGTGCCAGTTGGACGAGCTGCAGTGTAGCACCATTGAATCCCACAGCAAGGGGATAAACACAAACATATTCCTCTGGACTGTGAAGCTGAAAAATCCTTCTTGCTTTTGCACTTCTCAGTGTTTTTTCTCATGAAATTCTTTGATTTTGGAAGCAATTCTTATTGTCCTTTCCAAAGGGATGAGTACCCATCATTGTGTGCGTTATCATGTGCCTCTTGATGTTTTCTGTATGTAGAAGAGACAACTCCTTTACTGCCATTAGGGAAGCACAAAGCTTCCAAATACACTTTGGTGCCAGCTCCCCTCACAGGTGGAGAAGGCAGTAATTCTCTCTGCATTATGGAATGCTGTGATGTGTGCCACTGGGGCCTGCATTTCCAAGCCAAGCAGCAAGCAGCGTTACCACATTGCCTGTGGCCAAACCCATACTAATAGGCTCAGTATTAGCAGGATATAAGAGCTCAGACTTGTAACCTTATTAACACAGTCACACTTTTTGACCTGGAGCTGAGCTGAGTCCTGTAGACACAGCAGTGTCATACCTGCTCACAAGATACTGCCCAGACCTATAAACACTATCTGAGTGACTGAAAGGTGAAAAAGAATCTAAGAATCTTCTGTTATCTGCATCCTCACTTTCCCACATATGTGCAAAAAAACCCCAAAACAACAACAAACCACAAAAACAAAACCACAGTACTGGAGAATATCAAGGAACAATTTCCAAAGGTAATCCCTTTAACTATCCTGGCTCTAAAAGGGAAAAGTACAGGATGGTTCAAGGGAAACCCAAACTAACCAGGTGCCATGACTTACATAGCTACAAATCAGAGGGCAGATTTAGATTAGATATTAATAAGAAATTCTTTACTGCGAGGGTGGTGAGACATTGACACAGTGCCCAGAGAAGTCATGGCTACCCCGTACCTTCAAAGTGTTCAAGACCAGGCTGGATGGGGCTCTGAGCAACCTGGTCTAGTGGAAGAGGTCCCTGCCCATTGGATGGAACTAGATGGTCTTTAAGGTTCCTTCCAACCCAAGCCATTCTATGATTCCATGAAATTCATTGTTGCTGTCAGTTCTAATAGAGAGTGAATATGCTGCTGGGACTGAGTTCAGTTGAAATTATTGAAAATCCATATTGAAAAAAAAAGATTTTCAAGCCACCTGGGATATTTGAGGACCTTTTTTATGCTTTTTAGATGATCAGACTTCAGAGAAGGGTGGGCTATTGTTAGCGACCAGTTTCAGTTAAGTCAACAAAAGTTGCTAGTAGTATACTAGTTGTTAGTAGTATACTAACATTTTTAGTGTACTGTGAAACTTTTTGGACTCCTGCAGCAGAGTTTTACTAGAGATTCAAGGCTCTTGGATTCAAGTGATATGTGAAATGAGTGCTGGAAATTATTCTGATGCTCTTTGTTTTGCTGCTAGGACTTATCTTTCCAATACCCTCCTGACTAAAGCTAACAGGGTGGGAAAAGTAGGAATGTTTTTTATAGAACCTGTGACATACCTTAGCATTAGCAAGGGAGTGTTTAACTACTGCTATGTGGGTGTGCATTCAGCTCTCTGTGAGCACAGACAGCAATTAATATGAATAAAAGTGGGGGGAAAAAAAGGAAATCTTCATGAACCCACTTGGATGCCATAGCTGAATTGTATTCTCTGTGAGTTAAAGCTAGAAAGGCAGACTTCCCTAACAGACATTACTTTCTCTTCCAACTAAATGTAGCCTGAGCAGTTGAATCCACTGACAAGGCACCTATTTTGGATAAACCATTTCATCATCAGTATTTTGACATCTTCCTCCCCTAATAACCCTAGTATTTCCATTTCTTAAATACATCCCCATGCTCCAAGTGTTTTGTACCATTTTAAATAGCTTACTCATCTCCAAGATGCTGACATCTCCCAAAGTCTCTGTGCTATTTAGACACCTTCTTTGTCATCACATAGCTGTATTTTGTATGTTTACTATTAGAAGTCATTCCTCATTAGTGAATCCTTCTACATTCCTGTGAACAAAGGGCTATGACGGTGCCTGCTTTTAATGAACCCCTGCTGTTTTGACATATCTTAGGCTTCATGAGACTTGTGGCTGTGAATGCAGCAATAGTCCCAGAAAGCTGTGTTCCTCATGATCTTGTGTGGATCATCAGAGCTGGACTGAAAATGGACAATGAAACTTTTGACAAATATGGTCCTGGGAGAAGAGACTTCCTTCTTGCAGATTTCCTTCTTGCAGGAAGTCTTTGGAGTTTTTCTTCCCTTACTCATTCAGATGTCAAGGATGAATGAATTCCTGCCGTAGCTTGAACCAGTTATTCACTGATCCAGAAGACAAAGATGCACAACTGGTAAACTATTGTACCCATAGTATAAAAAATGATTGCACTTTAATCTTAGACAAGGAACATTTTCAGGGTAATCCCAACAGGTTTACCATTCCAATTAAAAAAATAATGGCAACTTTCATCATGATTAGGTTTTCCAAATAATCCTTTTATTATTGTTATTATTTTATAAGCTTTTTTCATTAGCATCTAATAGGCCGAGGTTTCCATCATGATCTGTCCTGCGTCCTGCAGTTCTCAGGTCTCTGTGGCACACAATCTTCTGCACGGCCAGCACCAGAGAAGCTGTGAATGGAACAGAATATCTGCACGCTGCAGAAAATGAGGTGGGGAGGAGAGGTGTGCAGTGAAAACACATTTCACAAAAATAATATTGCCTCAAAACCAAGAATAATAAAAAGAATTTTATTTCCCTACCTCTGTGATTGAGTTTTTAGTGTTGTTCCATACATCTCTTACACTCAGACTGTATATAAGTAAAGGATTTCAAAGTGCTTTATGAATAAATAAGGAATACTAGTCCCTTTTACATGATGGGAAAGCGGTGACAGTAAGGTGAAATAATTAAGTTGGTGAATGGCAGAGGTTGCACAGCCAAGCTCAGCATAAAACCTTTTCCTCCAACACTTGAAATATATTTTTGGACCATGTAAAGGTGGTTTGGGAGGAGGAATAAAGCTCCATCACTTTTCACAAAAAATATGTTTGCATTTTTTTTCTTCACTGTTACTACTGTGGTGGGCAAATGTTTGTGGTAGGCAAAATGCTGGCTTTGTAATGGTGAATGCTCTCATGAGTTTGTGTGATATTTGAGATTAAATTAGATTCTCTTAGTGAGAGAGTATTCTTTTTACACCAGCCAGGAGAGAGAAGTTTTGATTTTCTTCATAAAAGCAGGACAGAAAATATCCAATTTTTTACTCTATTTAAAATAATAGTCCTAAATAACATGAGTTTCATGAAGACTTGCTCACAGGACCTTGAAGTCAGATATACAGAAGGCACTGCTAAATATATATGGTTAGAAAATGTGTGTTGTGGTTGTTTCTGTCTGCCTTTGGATAAGTCATTGGACTCAGTGTTTGGCTCAGTTACAGTGGATTATTATACATTTCTTTCTCCAAGCAGCCATGCTGATTGTGCCCAAGCACTGTAGCCTGCCTAAATGCTTCCTTTTTCTTCTTGTCTGTAGAAATACTTGACACTCCCTGGCGGAATGAGGCCCATGGCTGTACGGCAAATGTCATTCTCCTGCAAGTGCAGAATAAGTTCAGAATTGTTTGGCTTTGCTGCATTAGTCAGTCTTACATAAGTGAACAAACAAGAGTCAAGTCCATAGTAAGCCCCAAGGCAAGATATTGGCAATAGCAGCAACATCTTTGCAATGTAATCCAGCTTTTAGATCTAAGTCAGTAATAGCTTTCTTTATCTTCAGGCACAATTGCATGGGCCTGAATCTTCATTTGCATTTATAATTTAAACATGTATGTGTAGATCTTCACGTGTGATAACAGTTGATTTTTAAAGGGAAGTAAGATCCCATGAGAGAGAAAATGAAGGTGCTTGGAGTGCATGGCACAGTGCTAGAGATGTCACAGGAGATCTCTCCTTATAAGATTGCAGGCAACACTGGAAAACTGGGTTCCAGATAACCCATCATGGGTTGAAAATAGGAACCAGATCTCTCTAATGTTACTGGCTTTTTCCATACAAAGTGGATAAAACATTTTTACATAGTGTAATATAGGACAAAGACTAATTTTGAAGCAGGAGCTTCTTTTCAAAGGTTTCAGTGTTGATAATGTTAGCAATCTTAATGCTAGTCAAACCACATTTGGGATTCAACTTTCACAGTCAGATAATTAGACAAAAATCTCACCCTTCATTTAAAAAGGAAATTATTCTCAGATTTTCCAGTCAGAAGGAATGAAACTTGAAACCATGTCCTACTTCTGCAAGGAATTGTTAAGATCCAGGAGAAAAACTTCTACCCCTTTTCTTTTCTTTCCCCCCACCACCTTCTTGCTGAAATTGCTATTGGCACATAAATATGTATGGACTCAGGAAGACTGTGATGTATAAGAAAAGATAACTTTTTTTGGCCAATAATTGGCTAAAAAATGTTATCTTTAGGGAATGTGTCAACCCTATTGGATGGAAACACCACCATAAATGTCACTTCATCTACTTGTTGGATTTTCTCACCCTATATCCTCAGCTCCCCTGTCCATTTTTCTAAGAAGACTACAACAGGTAGAAGATGGATAACTACAAAGTATTCCTACTGGGTTTCAAACTGGCATGGCAGCCTTGCTTCTTTGCTGCCTGTTTGGCAGTTACTTCCCTTCTCTCCAATTTTGTTTCTTCACCTGTAAAATAGCCTCCTTCCTAAAACACTTTTGAATTCCACAGATTTCTGAAAAAGCTGAATATGAAGAGTGGAGCTGATATGTTAGAAAGGGAGGGTAGCCACTTTGGCAAGGAAAAAGGGGGAAGCAGAGGGTTCTTAAATACAGCATAAGAAAAATAGAGTGAGCAACAAGCTAGGGAAGGAGGGAAGTTGAAAGCAAAGAAAATGGATGGATGTGAGAGATCAGTTTAATGTGGGGGCTTTTAGAGGATAATAGCTAAGTAACAGAGGAACTTGCATTGGTCAGCTCTGAGGCTACAGAGGAATCATAGGATTATAAGTCTGAAAGAGGTTCAGAAAACCCCAGGGCAGGATCAGCTGTATCTCTGTCATTTCTGGTGCATGTTTCTGTAATTTGTTTTGAAGACTTCCTTTGATGAAGACTCCACAAACTTCTTAGATCATTTATCTCTGTGTTTACCTTACCCTTAGGAAGTTCCTCTCATGGAAATAGTCATGTAGGGAGAAAATGAATGTCATTTAGGACTGAAGTAATTTAAACGTTGTGGTGCCCTGCATATTGACATAAGATAGGTCAGGGAGCAGAGTCAACAAATATGAGCCTTTAAAATTGATTTGGGAAAAAAAATCCTTTCTTTCTTTCTTTCTTTCTTTCTTTCTTTCTTTCTTTCTTTCTTTCTTTCTTTCTTTCTTTCTTTCTTTCTTTCTTTCTTTCTTTCTTTCTTTCTTTCTTTCTTTCTTTCTTTCTTTCTTTCTTTCTTTCTTTCTCTCTTTCCTTCCTCCACTTCCGCCACTTCCTTCCTCCTTCTGCCACTTCCTTCCTTCTGCCACTTCCTTCCCAGCTTGTCTTCCTCTTTTTTTGGACTTCATGAGCGCTTTATAGGAAAAGAAAGCCATGAAGCCGTTACAGCACATCCTACTTTTATGATGATTATGCAGGACTGAACAAAACCCCCAGGAACAGTCATGTGCAGAGGAGACCAGTTCATCCATTCTGCTCATATATCCTTTTGTTTTTCTAGGCACTGAATTGTCATTATTAAAGGCATCAATACAAAACAAATGCCATTCATACCAGCATCTACTGCAGAGCAATCTCACCTGCACTCACTATGGCTTTAAAGTACTACATGCTTCATGCTAGCAGGCTCTAACCACAAAGGACCAGTAAAAAAGCTCTTTCTGTCCGACATGAATTAGGACACTCAGTTAAAAATTCATAGGAAGATTACATAAAACCATATGCTGCCTTTATTTTTCCCCTTTTGCATTAAAAATGTACAGCTGCTCTGCATTAGACATTCCATTAGCCTGTGAGTCTCACAATCTGGACTTTATAGTTAATGATGGGGGGAGGACTAACTGAGATGGGAGAAGGGAGAGAATGAAAGTGTTTTAGGCCAATATTGAAGGCTTCCTTAAAAAAGATAGCATATAAGGTGGATGGAGAGTTAAAGTGTGGGAGTAGAAGGCTTGCTGAAGAGAGCTACATAAAAGAAACCTGTTTTCGGTATTATTGGCTTGCTCTCAGAACCCCTGAGTAGCATCAGCAATAATTAAAATGATATAACCTGTTTCCTGTGGTCATTTGGGAAGAAAATAAAAAATCTATATTCCAAATGGAGTTAGGAAATGTTTAGACTCCTCTAACAGTGTTAAGTCACAGAGAGTTTTATGGCCACTCCATTTCTTCTGCAAGAGACCCTTTAATTTAGTTGGAAGTCTTGAAGGGTCCAGGTTTATTATTAGATAATTTACTGTGTTGGTCAGTTAATTGCCTGGGATTGAATATATGGCCACCTTAATGTACTAACAAAGTGAATCATTTAGCAATAACCTTTCTATACATTGTAATGAGATGCATTCTAAAGAGTCTTCTTGATGATGTTGTGTCAGTAAGTGTCCTAGAAGGCTCCGTAGGGAAGCTGGTAAAGATGCTGGTGGGTATAGGTATTTGCAGTATGATGGTCACAGGCTCAACAGCAAACAGGAGAGCTGCAGAACAGTCCGCTTACACAAACCTGCTCTGAGTCTGTCTTTGCTCACGGAGCAGAAGCAAAGAGAAAAAAGGAGTGATGGGTTTTATTTACATTGTGGACTCAGGTCTGTGTGTTCAGCCATTCCAGCTGGCATGTGCCATGTCCATACAAAAAAAAACCCAAACCAAACACATCTGGTAATCCAAACAGTATTTAAAATATCTTCAGCAGACCAAAAAAAGAAGTATTTTGTTGATCATTTATGAATTATGAAGGGGTTGTTTCATTTCCAACCTAGGCATATTTCAAGCTTTGTATTTATTTATTTATTTATTTATTTATTTAACATCAAATACAATAATGAGATACAGCACCAGAGTCTGTTCTCTCCCTATATGGCTGATCCCCAAAGACTCATCTTGTATTTTCTGAATATGTTTATTTCTTCTTTGTCTTACCCAGTATTAAAAATCATAAACATTGTGCCTTCTTGGATTGAATATGGTTCTTTGCACTTACACAAGATGAGAAAACGAAGCAAATAATTTTTTTGGGGTTGAGTCACAAATAAAATTTTAATACAACGTATTATAAAATGTGTGGTGCAGTCACCATTGTTAAGCTGCATGTTTAATTAATGTTGCCTGAATGCAGGTACTAAGCAACAAGAACACAGGAGCACATTACAGTGTCTTAATTAAATTATATGCTGTACGGTCATATTTAATTGTGCACAGAACATGCTTTCTCCTTCCTTTTATTCCTCTGTCTTTTGTTTCTACATCATCAAGTAGATGGAGTATATTAAAGGTACACATTATTCACAAGAAAGTGAGGAGGTTTTCCACACAATTTTTGGGGGAATGAATAATGAATAAAATTCTTCTGGTGCTTTGTTCCTTTAAGCATGATGCAGGATGAACATCTGATATGGAGCATCACAGCAAGTAGCAGGAATGATACCTCAGTTCAGACCATACTGTCTTGGAATTTAAACTGTGTATCATGCATCAAACAGAGCTCTCTGCATTGTCTTCTTGGTCTAAGAAATAATTTCATATGTGAATGAAGGTAATGCCTATGAATTTGTGGCTGATGACCGGTTCTTTCAGAGTATTACACAGACTGATTGGTTTCTAATAGTTTAGACAATTTATATTTTTTTTTAATTAGAAATGCTGGAATCAATCACTGAAATAAACACTGAGGATAAAACAAATATCAATAAAGTGGATATTTCAAATCTAATAAACCCTAATAAAACTGCAGAATGAAAAGAATCAGTTTGGAAAGCTGTGAGCTTGGTTACAACCCAGAGCAGATGTCATGGCCAGACATAATCTCTGCTGTCCCAGGGAGCACAGCTGATGTGCTGCAAAACCTACAGCCTCAAGAGCTGTGAAAATGGACTTGTTTCTGCAGGTTTTAAGGAAGCATCTTGACTGTTGTGTCTGGGAACACAGCTTTATGTGACTGTGAATCACCTTGAGCAAGTTGCTGTGTGCCAGGGAGATGCAGCACAGCCACAGTTCTCCAGGTCAGTGCGCTGAGTGGGAGAAATGCTGATCTGAATTTTGGATGAATTAAAGTGAGGTGTTGCAGTAGTGCCAAGCTTGAACTTGGCCAGTCTTAAAACTGAGTCTGATACAGCTGGATTTGGTAATACTATTTTTAGCCAAATTTTCCCTTTATGCTACAGAGAACCCTTTGCTTTGCTGCCAAACCTGGTTCCTTCCAATGGGGATATCATAGTCTACACCTCAGCCTTGTCTTTGTAGTAGCATCTTAGTCTCTTTGTAGTGACAGAAAAGATTTTAAATTATTAAATTTGTTATTCACTGGAAATGCCACTTTGCATGTTAATCAGAGGGCTTCTTAGAAGCCTTTGCAGCAGTGTGGTCTCAGAAATAGCATGTTTTAGGCCTTCCCTGTGCTATATCACATCTAGCTTTTCTCCAGCTAACCTCTCCCATGCTGGAGCATGCCTTGGCTTTTAATGGCTTGAGTAAGCCTTCTTCAGAGGCAAGACATGCCCAGCAGTGCAGGGCTGAAGGCTTCTCTTTACTGGTGACTTCATGTACAACCAGGTTGTAGCTAGTGATCTTGCAGAAATTTGGGGTACAGGAAGTAGGAAAGAGGACAGCACAGTGAGTCATGGATGCCTGCAGGAAGAGTGTTGGGATAGTGATTGAAGCACGTGAGGTGGTATCAGATCAACATAATTCTCACTGCATGAGACTTCACATGCTCCTGAACTTCTCCTCATACAGACTTTCTCAGGCTGGGGTTCTGGGGAGTAATGCTACTCTTTTTAACTCTGCAAGCAGAGAAGATGCAAAGTAATAATTATTGTCAGGGGAACTTCACCCACAGAGGCCTCAGTCTCTGTCATAGATAGCTTCAAGATGTCAATGTGGACATGAAAACCTGCATCCTTAACAAAGCTTAAGGAAATGTAACATTGTACCAATGCTTCAAAAAGGGTAAATGGAACAACCCAGGTAATTACAGACATGTCAGATTGACATTGATCCCAGGCAAAATAATGGCTTGGTTGATGCAGCTCTCAAATAGTAAAGGCATACAGGAGAGTAATGCAATTAATGCAAATCAATGTAGTTTTCTGAAGAAACTATATTTCTTGTCAAATAATCCTGATGTCTTTTTTAGGAGATTACAAGTTTGGTGTAGAAAGGTACTAGTTTTTATGTAATAGACTTCTTGACTTTGTACTGCATGGCATGTTGATTAGGAAACAAGAATGATAGAAGATGAAACCAGAACTCATTAAAATGTTAAAACCTGGATGAATATTATGTGTTAAAATGTGTTTGTGTATGGGAATATTAAGCTGGGCTGTTTCCAGTGGGTCAAGCACATATGATTTGCTGAATTTCAGCTTTTGATAATTCTAGGAAGAACACAGAAGAAGATGTACTCATTACTGATAAAATTTTCAGATTTCATGTTTTGAGGGAGTGATAAATCATGAATAGGACTGATCAGTGATACAGAACAATCTGGATTGCTTGATAGCAGGGTGTGAGACAAAAGTAAAGTCAAATGTGTGGGAACAAAGGCCACAGATTGGTTCTATTTTTAGAGTCAGTGATTCAGAGATATGCTGGGGTCTTAGTTTATCACTCACAGAACACTGATGCCAAAAATATGTGACATAGGTTTTGGGGACCTTGAATAAAATTAACTGTATAATCTTTGTGATTTGTGCTGATGAGACTGTTATCAGAATATTGCCTGTGGCTTTTACAGGGATGTTTAAAAACTGGGGATGATTCAGGAAAAATTCCCAAGAATGATTAAGCAATTGAGAGTCATGCACATAATGTAAGATTTCAGAATACCGTAAATACAGTTTGAGTTAAAGAAGCAGAAAGAGGCTTGATTAGGTTCTTACATGTACTTTTTCAGAAAATAAACATTGCAAATGGCTCTTCAGTCTGTTGAAATGAGCTGAGAGTATCTTGATGCAGCTTGAACTGAGACAACCTCAACCTTGAAATTAGGCACCAATTTCTCAAGGATCATATTTAATCCTGCAAATAACTGGGGATTTTAGAATCAAGATAGGATATCTTCTTAAAAGATAAGATCTAGTTACAAGCCATTATGCAGGAATGAATAATGGTGATTTTGAAGGTCCTTTAAGATCCATGAATCTGTGAGTATCAGTGTATAGCAACTACATGTGTTTTTGCCAGAGTCCGTGGTAAAGTTTGGATTTGCTTCATGGGTGAAAGATCCATGCCCTCCATATGTTAGCTCATCCTGCTCCTCACACTGAGCTCTCTTCTGTGACCACCTATGCAGTAACACATGCTGCCTCCTTTTCTACTGAAGAAAAAATTGACCTGTTCAAGAAGGGTAGGTCTCTGAAAAAGCTCATTTTCCAGAAAGACAGGGACATATAAAACATTTTATAAAAGCAGTGTTGGATTCTTTTTGCTCTGGGCAAGAGCTGCTAGAATTTGATGCTAGCCTCAAGTGGCTCTCCCTTTGGACCTTCTCTTGTTCCTTTCTCTGTGGCCCAACTTCCATCACATTTGAGCTGAATTCCCAGTTTCTGACTGTACCGTATAGAAAGCAGTAGAATAATAAGTGATCAGAGCTAGGGTCTTTTGCCCATATTTAACAGTGTTCCTTCAGCTGTCTACCAAAGAGTACTCTTGAGAGGACACAGAGATGAAAACCCTAACTCCTCATAGTGATGTCTACTCCTAAATAATTGGTTAAATAAATACATGCCCCTACTAATAGTGAGAGCTGTTTAGGAGAAGATTGCAGCTGGTGTCATATCCCTAAACCTTGATAGATACTGGGTATTTAGCAGGAATCCTTTTAACCTTGTACCTAGAGGAAAACAATCACTTGGCTACTGGGAAAGAACTTCAGAATGAGTTACTCTGAATATTTTTCTGTTAGAGCATTCTTTGCTTCCCACCCTTGATGTTTCTCTTTCTGGGAACCTTTGCCTATATGTATGAATCTGTGTTCAGTAATAATATTTATCTCTCATGGCATCAAGAGTTGCACACTTAATCTCCAAAGCACTTTCTGAGCATTAATTAATTAGGTCTCTCCTTCCTGACATGTGGTAAGGATTTGCTATCATCATCTTCTCACTTAGAAGGCACAGAAAATTTGTGATTTGCCAAGGGTCTCCTCAGTAACCAGTGTCAGAGCCATAATTAATGTTGTGGCTCCCAGTTCACTGTCCTTTGCTCTGATCCTTTAATGTCTCAATAGTGTCATTCAGGAAAAGTAGTTTAGAAGAAACAAGTACCAAGGTAATTTGCTAAGAAAGTGAAGCCACGCTCTTTGTAGTCTATTGTGCATTTTGTCATCTCACATTATTACTGGCTGTATTTGCCTGGGCTTTTTCTAAGAGAGTGGTTGTTATTGTGGACCAAACCCAAACCAGAGAGAGTGCTGAAATTAACAATGTGGTTAGTCACGCTCAATTCTCCAGCCCAAAACCCATCTGTGTTTAAATTGGTGAAATGGGTGTAGTTTTTAGATCTGAGTTGATTGTTTATTAACCTGAGGAATATTTTAAGTCCCATGTGATTTCATACCATAAGAAAACAAGCATCATGATACTTAATGTGCTGGATGGTGAATATAAGAAAGGATGTGCTTTTCTTTCTCTTTTTTCTCTCTTTTTGTTGTTCTTTCTTTTTGCCTGCATCTGCTCTTACAAACCACATTGTCCCTCCTTGGTGCCACAGTGCTTGCCCCTGTTATGACTTTGAGGCTGGATAGCCGCAGTGTGCATGATAGTATCAAAGCCCAGGGACAGCTCTGGTAATTTGAGATTCATTTTCCTTCATCTGTGAACAGGAGCAGACTATTATCAGCTTGATCCAGGGCTGTCTGTGTGCACCATCCTGCCCATCAGCAGCAGGAAGGGATTCCATGTGGATATTTCCCTTCATTTCTGGTTTGAATATCACAAGCACTTGTTTTGGGTGCTGGTCACCCTTGAAAAGACCAAAGCTGACTTAGCTAGCACTGATCACAGGGGGCTTCGCTAAGCAAAAAGGTCACAACTCAGGTTTCCTCTTAGGTTGTCTTTCTGCAGACAGGAAAGTCTCGGAAAGGGAGAGGAACATTTCTGATTCTGGTCCTTTTGTCGCTTTCCTGTTGCTAGAGATGATACAGAAGATTCAGTGACCTTTTCCATGAAAGAGAAGCTGAGGCTGATAGCAAGTGATGTGGGCTGACAGACCCCACTCGCTTCTTCCCTGCAGATGTGGATGTGAACAACTGTCCCACTGATGCTACCACATCTCTTTACCAAAGCTGCACAAAATGAGGTAGTTCAATATCTCAGTGTTGAGCTCTCACTGCTGTTATCACTACTTTTATCACCAAGGTTCAAGCTCCTGTTGCTCCCATATTGATGCTAAATTTCTTTGGTAGAAGAGTGTGGTCTGTAGGGCCAAGGAGAAGTGGCAGTATAATGAAGTCTGTGAAAAGCTCATTGTGTGTCCAGACAATTCCACAAGCTCTTTGGGCCTTTGAGGTGGGTTGTTGTCCTTAAATCTACTTGTATCCAGAAGCTTGCAAATGGGGCAAAAGTGAAACAAGAGATAAAGTTCTCTTCCACTGTCTGGGAGGCCTAAAGGTCTTTATCCAAACTGAAGGCTTGACTTTTGTGCTCAGAGATACAAGATGTCGTTTCTTCTGGACAAGTAAATTATCTGTATGCTTTCTTTGCCTATTACCCATGCAGGGGGTGTATGATAGATGTATGTAAGCACCTGGACTTGGACTGAGAACCTCAGTCCATACCTTAGGCAGCAGAGTGAGAAGTAGCTAGTAAAACAATGATCCTGGAATATGGGTTTGACCTTCATGTCACCTTACAAACCCCAGACTATCATGGTTCCCTCCTGCAGTTATTCTAATGAGCTGAAAAAATGGTTTTGAACATACTTCTTGGAGTGTTGCTGAGTCATAAATACACTCTAAGTGAAGACTACATAATGTTTTCCTGTTTGTCCATTAAATATAATAGAGCAGTAAGCCAGTTACCCAGAGGTGAAAGCCTGTGCATTCCATATTGCCAATTTTTACACATGCAAAATCTAAGCACATAACTTAATTCCAGTGCAATTATAGAGCTTTGTTGTGATTCCTCTAATCTCTTTTTCAGTAATTTAGATTCTAAGCACTCCCTGTTCAGGTCAGTAGTCTGCCATAGAACAGCCATCCCTGTTTCTTACTATTGGTGGGAACTTTTTCCGCTATAATCACTGGTGAACAGTCATTCCCACCTTTGTGTCCTGGCAGACAGGATGTAATCAGGTGGTTAGACACTGCAGGGATGTTTCTGCAGAGCTGGATCCACGTGTATTGTGACTGAGGCCAGATTCCTAGAGTTTGCAGCTCTGGGTCCTTGAGCTATTCTTATGGCCATCAGTCATCAGTTTTAAGGGCCAGGTGGAAATCCATCAGCAGCTTAGTTTTATTTGCATCAGGGAGTAAAGGAAAGCAGAAATTGAAGTGCAGTATTTTTTCCTGCCATTGTCCTGGCAGGAAAGTCTGTACGTGGCTGTAAAGTGCACATGCAGTAAGCCAAGTGCTTCCTGAACACCTTGGACTTCCAATGCACACACCAAAAGCTTGCTATGTGAGTCCTGTGTGTTCCTGGGGTTTGCAGCAAGAATCAGCAGTATGACTTTTGCAACCAGAAATTATGGAGTATGTGCAAGTCTGGCATTTCCAGAGGGAAATATTTGCTTTCCATGCCTGCACCACAGAGCTGATATGTTCAAGAAAAATGGAATTGTCTGTAATTTCCAGACCTGAGGCAGGCAACTGGATCCCACGTCTGATGGGCTGACACACATCAGACATCTAGAAGAAATGTAAAAATCCTTAAACTTTTTTCCAGAAAAAAAATCAACTTGCTCTAGACAGATTTTATATCCAGCAGAGACAGCATCTAGGAGACCATGGCCTTTACTTTGCTCCCAATCAGCAACATATTTTTGCTGTTATCCTGCAAATAGGAGGGTCATGCAGCTTTCTCTAAGCCACTGGTCTTTGTTTTTTATTCTCTGGCAGATTTGTCCCACTGCAGGCTAGGACACATAGACTTGGTGGTACTGTAAGTAAAACTGCTGCAGGCTTTGGACCGAGGCAATTTGCCTTCAGGGCTTAGGAAAGAGCATCACAGATGGACTTGGGAGTGGATTCACTGGACTAACTGAGAACTAGGTCAGTTTGCAGGGAGGCAAGATATCAGATTTAACACACCAGTGTTTAAACACCAGTCTGTCTCCGTATGAAAGACACCAGTCTGTTTCCATAGTTTCTGTTCTTGAACTACAAAAGTAGAACCAAGTTAATATCTCTGCTAAAAAGTACCAATTCAAGAGGAAAAAAACCCCAAAAACCTGTGGTTTCATAGGTAGTTCAAAACATGCCATGTCTCCAGGATAAATAA
Organism: Agelaius tricolor; assembly: GCF_023055355.1. Taxonomy (NCBI): domain Eukaryota; kingdom Metazoa; phylum Chordata; class Aves; order Passeriformes; family Icteridae; genus Agelaius; species Agelaius tricolor. The sequence goes on from NW_027269269.1 coordinate 17,933,867, forward strand.
TTCATTAATTTGTTTAATTCCATTGCATTTCTAACTTTTGGAACTCTATGTTCCCTACAAGATTGAAGGATAATAGAAGAGGCAAGAAAGCAGATTTCTCATGAATTATCTACTTGTTTCTTCTGTGTAGGTTTGCAAGGAGTATTCACTAGCCACAGAGCCCCTTGGGCAACTTTTTGTTGCGCTTGGTGCAGCATTCGTGTGTGTACCTCTGTGAAAATGATGGTATTCAGGTTTTGGTTTTACATGGTCCAAGCACTGTTGCTGTAAACAGCATTACTTTAGTTGCTGTTAATAAAACACTCTAATGTAATCATTACTTACCTGTTCCGGGTCCTCCCAGCAGCAGTCTGGGTAGACATGTCTATACAATTAGAATTAATGCAAACCACTTAAAACTTGAATGCCTAGTTTATTTTCGAAGGGGAAGGTCAGCATCATTATCCTTGGTGGATTCAATTACCAAATCCTGCATAATCACAGACCATGCTTCCTGTCTGCTAATCATGACTTGCTCTGCATACATTATGTGCAAATATAACCAAAACAAGAGATGGCATTTCCATATGTTTTGTGCCTATAATTACTTCTTACAGGTTGTATTTAACTTTCTTAGTATAATGTAAAATCCTTTTATTGGCTTTGTTTTTTAAAAAAACATAAAAGAATAATAAAAAACAGTGGCAAGCAGAAATAGGAAAGCATCTGTATGCAATTAATCCTTCTGCTTCATTAAGACCCCACAGAATCTGTGAACGTAAGTCACAGCAGTAGAACAAAGTTGTTAGAGACATCACATTTGGAAATGCCTCTCGTGAAGAACAGCATGTGTATTTAGTGGCTTTGAAATCACTTTGTTTGGTTTGGTTTAGTTTTGCTTAAGGAAGAGAATTCTAATAAACTTGTATTCAGCATTTTTTTATCATTAAAGAATTTACTGCTACTGTAAACAAATATCCTAATGACAAGAACAGGGAGAACTAATACATAATAGAAAATAAAGTTACCTAATTAAATATAAACATCCTCTAATGAGAGAAATTGCATTGTTGTATGGTAATCTTTATCTGTAACCATTGTGAAATCAACAGGTGTCTTTCCCAGAGCTCAGTCACTTTTGAGTCAGAGTTTCTAAATATGTGTCTTCTCTGTGCAATATTTAGGGCTTTGGAGGATTAGAAACTGGTAACTTTTTATATTCTTGAAAATACCATTTTCCCCATGCCTGTTTAGGTATTGGTGTGTAAGTCTATGCCCACACTTGCACTTCTTGTTGAGACTGGGACTCTGAAGCATAAAAGTTTGCTTCATTTTCTGCTGCAGATTTTGTTCCTCTGACATCTTCAGGGCATGTGAACATCCTCTCTTGTGGAACACTGTGGTAATATGCCATCTGGATAGAAAAATCATGTATTAATCTGAGGGAACAGAAGATCTCTAGTTTCTACCATGCCATGACAGGTATTGTGAAGCTGCTGTCACACCTGGTTCTGTACTTCCCATGAGGTGTGGAAGACTCATCACCCCACAACTGCCGTGTTTGACTAGCACAGAGAGGTGCACAAGCATCAGCACAATCCAGTGCTCCTGTCTCCACAAAAGTCCCTGTCATCTGAGGACTGGTCTGAAGCCACTGGAGGAATGAATCTCTGTCTGTGGGTGCTGCAGCACCGCAGGCCTGCTCGCAGCACTGCCGCTGCCACCACAGTAGTCCCTGCATGCCATCCAGCACAGGGGGGCAAACAGGTTTTTGAACTTGCTGTAAGAAGTGCATTCACTGTCATGAATGCACAGCAGTGACACATTGGGAGGGTGGGCAGGCTGAGAAATAGGCTGTGCTCAGGGTTGCTCTTCTGGTTGTAAACCAAGAAACCCTGGTGTAGGGACTGAAATGCAGAACCAGAGAGCTTGGAAGTGTCCTTATGGAGTTGCATCACAGAAGAGCAAGGAAATGTGGTGGTTGACTCTAGGCAATGCAGCTGTATGTGCAAAAACAACTTCAAGAATTCTTAAAAATTTATTTAGATTTTCTTACCTTTTAAAATGCTATGGAAGCTTTTATTCTGAGGTAAAAAGGTTCAGCCTCATTAAAAGAACAGAAACTTCTCAAGCAAAAAAGACATAGAATTTCTTACTAAAAGCATTTTTAATGTTTAAGCATTTGCATGCACTTAGGTTTTATTAAATTCTGTCTCTGCATTTACCTAAATATTTTTATTTATCTTTTCCTGGGATGAGGTTTGAAGTATAAGCTAACAACAATTATTGGATCTCTTTCGACAAAAGAATTTTGCTAGAGGGGAACTGAGTATGTTTTAAATGTACAAATAAGAGGTAGAGGGTAACAAGTCACAATTAGCATAATTAAATGAATCTCAAAATGACATTTTGTAGAACTTCACTCCTGCATGTGATCAATATTTGAGCTATTTTGAGAGCTGAGCATAGGGAAAACTTAGAAATCAATGTGGAACAGACTAGACCTGATTCTGGCTTTGCTTTATCTCAGATTTAAACCACTATAATTGGATGTAATTGAATTTTGGTGGTGCCCTTTCTCATTGCATTAGGGTAATTTATATGAGAATCCAACTCATTAGCTATGGGATTTTGCATATTGGAGAGTGGGATCATGTTTAGCAACAAGCAGCAGTTCATATTCCTTTTCATTTAAACAGGAATTGTGTAGAACTCCCACCAGGTAGTACCACTACAGTGTGCAAAGACTTTCCTTGAAATTCAGTTTCCAATATGCCAATAACTTTTCAAGCCTACAGTAAAAGACCCCCTAAAGCTTTGCAGTCTAAATAACTCCTTGCCTCAAAGAGTTTCAGTGAAGAGCTTTGACAGCTCTTGGGAGAGATATTCTAGGGTGAGATTTACCTCCTCCAGCGTCAGACATTCCAATGTAATTTTCTGCATGTGAGCTCCTCAGCTTAACTCCTGCAGTCAATGGAGGGGCAAAATAGACACTCTTCAGGTATGATTTCTCTGACCTGTTTTAGATGTCTACCTTGGGATGAGATGGAATTTCACCCCAGAAGCACCTTTCTTTCCTTTAAAGTGGATATCAAAGGATCAGATCAGATGTGAAGTTGTACTTTCTAGGTGTCTAAAGATAGGAGAGATTAATCTTGTCAAAACCCACAAAGCTCACAGTCTTCAGAACAATGCAGCAGAAATGAGATGGATAATGTCCTTTAAAACCTATACTTTAAAATGGCCAGAAACCCCCTTTAGGAGAGTGGTGAAAGTTCCTGTAGCAAGTGAAAAATAGAGCTTTGCTGCTCTGTTGATGCTGAGCCGTGATTTTTCAAGCTGGAGTAATACAGAATCATTTAATGCTTTGGGTTGGAAGGGACATTAAAGAGCATCTAGTTTCAACACTTCTGCCACGGACAGGGACACCTTCCACTAGACCAGGTTAGAGCCCCACCTAACCTGGCCTTGAGCACTGCCAGGGATGGGGCATCCACAGCTTCTCCAGCACTGTGACAGTGCCTCATCACCTTCAGAGGAAAGAATTTCATTCTAATATCTAATTTAAATCTCTCCTCTTTTAGTTTAAAACCATTCCCCTTGTCCCATCACTACATGCCTTTGTCAAAAGTCCCTCTCCAGCTCACTTGGAGCCCACTCAGGTGCTGGAAGGTGCTCTAAAGTCTCCCTGGAGTCTTGTCTTCTCTAGGCTGAACACTTGCAACTTTCTCAGACTGTCTTCAAAGAAGAGGTGCTTCAGCCCTCTGAGCATCTTTGTGGCCTCCTCTGGAGTTGCTCCAACATGTCCGTGTCCTTCTTATGTTAGGGACCTCAGAGCTGGACACAGCACACTCTGGGATGGCTCTCACCAGAGTGGAGTAGAGGGGGGCAGCCACCTCTCTTGACTGCCCGTTACTCCTTTCATTACTTTCACACTGATTCCTGATGGGGCCACCTAATTCAGTCGTGACCAAGGGGCCACTGTATTGAATTTGGTGACAAACAGGTGTTGGTACAGTGCCTCAAGAAGGTGAAAAGTTCCCTGCAGTTACTGCATGGTGAGATCAGCAAAGCCCTTCTTCTTCTGGTGTCATTCTGCTCCCTCCAGTCCCCAGTGCTCAATGTAGTGTTGGGAACCCATCTGGCCTTACTGATCTCTCTTTCACAGTGGGGTCAGCCTGTTTCTTCTCAGCAGGAGGTTGCTCTTGATCCTACTCTGTTGTGAAAGGCAGGGAGCATGAGGATTGCTTACAACACAATGTGTTTTTCTACCTGTAAGCAGAAGTCTAAAGAGACTGAGATTGTTGTGGGAAGGTCAGATCACACAACTTCCCACAGTGGGGTTAAAAAAAAAAGAGTAGTAATTCAGCTGCTTTTATAAAGCACCTTATGAATCATTACAATTTGTATTTTGGGTTGTGATTTATACTGCATATAAAGTTTTATCCTATATAAATCTAAGAATCAGTATTCCTCTGCTACCCTTGCCCCACAAATGGTACATCTAGTTAGTTACTAACCTTCAACTCCAGGTTTTCTAGGGTTGTGAATAGTTTAATGACACATGTCCCTTTGTCACAGAAATTTCTTGAGACAGTAGCCCTCCATTTCTATGTATCTCTTTGCAAGCTGCCTTGTATCTGTGACCATCTCTTTAAATAATAAAGTTTGCACATAATTTTGTTTTAATATGCACAATTTAGTGAAATGCTGAATATTGATATGCAATACAAAACAAGCTGGTGACCAGATCATGGTGAAAATTCAGGCTTAATTTCTGACCCTCTACCAACTTTACATTCCAGCAAGAACATGTATTTAAATATACTCCACCTGTTTAATGTGCCAGAGAATTACATTGATTGGACCTTGCTACCTAAATTAGGGAGACTGTTTCTGCATGTATTAATTGGACCGTGCGATTTAGTTGTTTCTCTGACTTTAAAATCTGGGGCCCTTATTATTCCTTTTAAGCTACACAGGGCACAGAGGAATCATTCTAGCAGAAATGCACTGGCAACAGAGCATGTACTCAATCCACCCATAACCTCTTATGCCAGGCAGGAGCTGATGGCCCTAGTGCTGATCATACACATGATCAGAAACATTCAAGAGTTTGGGTTATGAAGTTCTTCTGAGAGATTGTATATTCATCAGCAGTGTCCATCAACATTGTGCTTGGTTATCTTCTTCTGCTTCACTAGGGAGGAAAGATGCTGTCAGCTACATAAACTTGCTGTCAAAAACCTGAGGGCAGCCTTTTTAGTAGGCTCCGTGGTAATAGGTCAAGCAGTAATGATTTTAAACTAAAAGAAGGTATAAATAGATTAGATACAATTAAGAATGCTATTGCAATGAAGATAGTGAAACACTGGCACAGGTTGCCCAGAGAGGTGTCCTATACTTGGAAATGTTTAAGGCCAGGCTTGATGGGGTTTTAGGCAACTTTATATAGTTGAAGATATCCCTGCTCATTACAGGGGAGTTGGACTAGATAAGCTTTAAAGGTCCCTTCTAACCCAAACTAAATTCTTTGATTTTATGGAAATGGCAGCAGGTTTCCTCTCAAGGCTTGCTTCTGACATTTCTTGGGATAATGAATGTTTTTTTCCTCTTTTTCCTGACAACAAATTCCAGAGTCTAAGCTGTTTTCTTGACATACTTTCCTGGGATGAGCAGAACAGAAGCATGGGTTAGTTTTGCTTCATTTGGTTTATGACTTGCATACAGCATTCTTATTTTTGTAATTGATCCATCTTCACTGGTTCTGCTGCTCTCATGACACTACAGGGAAGCTGCTGAGTTCCCTTAACATTAATTTGCTTGTACAAGGCAAAAAAAGCAAAAATATTCAATTTTTTGTAAATGCAAACTGTGTTGTGTTTCTGGTATACACCAATAGGAAAGCATTTGCAAATGTTCCTGTCTCAGTTGCTGAAACTGCCTCTCCATATGTTTTCCTGATTAAGAAATTCAGTCCACCAAATGGCAGAGTTTGCTCAGCTGGAGTTTACTGTTTGGTTGGGATTAATAAGCAGTTCTCCTCTTCCCATACATCTTCCTGTTTAGCATAAAAGAAAACAAATTACTTTGGGGCTTTCCTGCTTATTTGTACTTACACAGAAAGTATGTTCTGGGAGCTTTTACAGTGCGTTGGCCTCCTCATAATGCCGCACGAGGCTGCCTCAGCCACTGGTGCCTAACAAGGTCTGTGCCTGGGCAGTGTGAGAGCCAGCTGGTTAAGCCGTGAATGCTGAGGGAGAAAGAAATAACTGACTGATCTGGGTTACACAAACCCTTATGGGGATTTATTGGTAGATTTTCTTTAACAAAGACAAGAAGCAGCAAATTTAGTGCTTGGATTGATTGCTCAGGTAGCTAAAAATCCTCTGAGGAGAGGACAAACACTGCCCAGGCCAAGTAGAGCCATCATTTCTCATGCTGTCTTGTATATGTGCCTGTTTCTTTTTTAACTTTTCCCATATGGCAACTGCTTTATAAGCTCCAAAATCTGTTGTTCTGATTCTGTTCAACTTTGAAAATGTCACTGAGTTTGACAAAAGGGTCACACAGCTTTCTAAGAGAGCAGTAAGAGCTAAGGATTTTTAAAGAGCCAGATATTTCAGGTGCTGATACCTGCACTTGGATTTTAAAAGATCCTATAACTCTCACAAATCCAGGCTAAACTCAGCAGGCTTGGGGTGCCTAACACTAATAGGCCTCCTGGCAGGTTAGGGTGCCTAATACTAATAGGCCTCCTGAACTTCCTAAAATTCTGTCTTTTGTGACCACTGATCTGACTAAGTCCACCAACAAGCAGTGGCACATGATGACTGTTTTGAGCAATGATGGTTAGATGGTACATTGATAATATTTCTGATTTTTTCTTCCTCTACTTTAGAATGAAGTTTCTCCTTTTCAACTTTATACATCAATAATTTTATTTTCTGAGTAACTCTGACATGTTATTACATACATACATGTATTGCAAATATCCAAAGTGATATTTTTCTGTTGGAGCCCACTGTCACATTTCGTGTTACAGATTCTGCTCCTTTATAATTCCTTACTTTTTCCTGCTGATAAAGTTTCTGAAAAGATCATTGCATCAGATGAAACTTTCTGATGTTTACTTCTGCTCAGAGTTTTTCACTGCCAGGTTGGAAACCAAATTATTTTCAGGCTTTTTCTCACATGTAGAAGAGCAAGAAAAAGGAAATAGTGTTCTGATACCTAAATAATCTAGATTTTTTGCATTTTCTTTAGTTTTCTGAGCAGACTGCAGGGACTTGGCTAAATGCTTGATTAAATGCTTTCAGATGAGAACTGAGCCCTGAATCCTTACAGCATAATAGATGAGTAACTTGTTAGCAGAGACTGACCTGAAAGAGATTTCTCTTCCTGACATCCAAATACCTTTGCACTTTAAAAGATTTATTTTAGGATCTGAATTTTTCAGTGGAATACAGCCTATGGCTGTCTAACCATGTTTGATAGGGATTTATTGTGGTACAAGCAACGCAGCCTGTCTGCAAACCCTTGCAAAGGGTAAATTTCACTGCATGTGGAGGTATCTTTTCCTGAAAGCCCCTTTAATTGGCTCAAATCCTTCATGAAAGCATCTTTGGGAAGCATCTGTTTCCAAAAGTGTCTGTTGAATGAAATGTTCTGAAGTGCTCATTTAACAGCAGAGCTTACAGAGAGCTGTACTGGCTGAGGGCAGAAGTTGCCGTTTGTGGTACCGGATCTCTGTCCTGCGGAGATGTGGGTGGGAGACAGACACATGGCATAATTCCCCAGAGCATCTCCCAGCAATCTGCTGCTCTGGGATTGCTTGGGCCAGAGGTGGTATCTTTGTGTTTAACAGCCCTTGATGGATTTCTCAGCAGCTGTCTGCTCCTACCTTTGGCATGTATTTATGCAGAAGAACAGGCTCAGAAAGCAGTTGTAGAGTCTTGTTACACATCAGCCAGGAGAAACAGAAAATGAAAACCAAAAACCTCCAAAGTTAGAATGTTTCCAGACTTTTCCATTTCCAATTGCCATTGTAATTCTAGCATTTAACCAGCCACTTTAGAGCACTTGTAGTCTTTGCCAAGCAGCCATGAAAAGTTGCCAGATTTCATTCTTTTGTCTTGAGAAACACATTTTGTTGTGCCTCTTTATTGGAAGTAGTGTTATTGTTACATGGGTGTTTCCTAATATCAGCTGTGTGTGGGAATCTCTGTTGTGCAATCAAAGGATAATTTCCCTCTAAGAGTTACACTGGTCCTTTGAAAGGCTATAGTATTTCCCGTTTCATCTGTCTGTAGCCTGTGGCATTCTACAGGGGGAGGAAAAGCAGCAGCAGCAGAGCCTGGTAAACTCTGATATATGGGCTGTTTGGCAGACAGCGTGGGTTTCATGCTGTTACCCATATGCAGAAGTGAGCAGCAAAACCCTGCTGATGAGCTGGTGAATGACCTGGAACTGTCTTGTGAAGAATATTTTGATACAGGACACAAGTGAACAGTAGGAATGTTTTCAATGAAGTGCAATACAATCTTTAAACTAGTGCCTTGGATAACTAAGTGAATGGCTGTTTCTCTTCCATTGAGGCAAACCATCTCTTTTGAACAGAAGCCCCTCTGCTCCAAAACCACCAGCAATATTTTTTTTCTCTCAGATTTTCTAATTAACACATTAATTAAACTTAAATGTATAATAATTTTGGCATTAAAGACACTTAAAAATTCTTATCCCCATCTTTTTGCTTCTTTTGCAGAGTCTGATTTTACAGTCGAACAACTCAGATTTAAAGAAAGGAAATAACACTCTTAAATCTGCATCATTTAATGCACTTATTTAAACTGCAGTGATTCAGATGGTGGTGCTGCCCCAACTCAGTGAGAATAGTAGGGATCCAGCAGGACTGAGTGCCTCAGAGTACAAAATCTTGCACCAGCTTTTCTGCCAAAGACAAAGTATTGTAGGATGACAAATTTGGATTAAATATTTTTAGTTTTGATTTTGCTTGGATTTTTCTGCTTCAAGCCTCAGCATGTGCCTAACATCTTACTCATTTTCTCCAAGCTAGTCTCTTGGGCTAATAGCAGATAAAATCTCCCCCCAAAAATGTTGCCTCTTTCAAAGCATATTTTCTCTTGAGTTCAGTGTTTGTTGTTTTTCTCATAATAAGTAGGAAAACCTGAAGGCAACATGACTGTGAACTATTCAAGAGTGGAGTCTTAAGAGCCAGTACTGAGCACCATTAGCACTGGATGAAGATTAATTTGTAGAAGTCTAAACTGATGTTGCTTTAGAAGTGTAAGATCTTCAGTTCCTGGTGTTATAAGTGACTAACTCGAGGCAGACTTGAATCCTGTTTCATGGCAGTGAATGCTTTGCATTATCAACCCCCTTTGGAAGCATCTCAGCTGGAGCAGCTAAACCCTGAGGCCCTATAAACAACCACACTTTTGCAAATCTTGGATTTCCTTTGGATCCTTCCTCATGACAGCTTTTTCCTTTCTGCTCGATTCTATACCACAGATGCATCTTCTCCCTGTTTCTATTCGCCTTCAGGGTAAACATTGTCTGTTATCTGGGTTTGTATGGTAGGCACCATTAATGCTGTTTAGAGTCTCTAAACACTACTGGAATGCACATAAATGAAATCAGGAACTACAGATTAACAAAACCAAACCATTTCAAGAATGAAATAACTTGTGGGAAGCTGGAGATTTTTTAAATCACCTGTAAAAGCATAAATAAGTGCATTTCTAAGGTCTTTAGAGTACTGTTTACTTTTGTAGTTATAATCTCTGCTGCTGTTTCTTCACAGGACTATTTTTTCTTGCCCTGGAGTTACAGAAATAGAAGTTGAAAGACCTACATAAAATCCCCAGCATTTATGTGTTCTGCCTGATTTGTAAATATGCTTGTAGCAGTGCAGAAAGCACCTCCGTGCTTTCTTCCTCTGTTGACAGTCGTGCTTGGAGGAGACTTTGCCCCTTAATACAATTACTGTTGCACCACTGTCCTACTTGTATTACCTTTAGAAGCCGTCCTTCTCTGGATTGCTGAAGAACTCCAGCCATCAGCCAGCTGTGGCAGGAGCACTGTGCTAAGGTTTCATCATGTTCTTGTGCTCTGCCTTCTCCTCTCTGTTCATGATCTGGAGGGTCACCCCTCCCCACAGCAGGTGGGGTGGAAATAGATGATGTGTAAGATCTCTTCTGACACAAGCCTTTCTCTGATTCTATGATTTTATGATTACTATGCCTTAAATTGTAATTTGTCAGGAGCAGGATTCCTTGCTGGAAGGGATCTTTGTCTTTGCAGATGTACCAGGTGGGACACAGATACCAGGTGGATCTGCAGCCTTTGTAGAAGTCCAGCATTATCTGAGCTTCCCACCTTGGAACGATAACTGTGATGTAAAATCCAAGCAGGATAGTATATAAGTAACTAAAATCCACCTGCATGTCCTACCTGTGACCCAAAGAACATTAGTGATGTAAGTAATAGCTAATAATCATGTCACAGCAATATTGATTAGGTACTTTTTTGTATTTTCACACAGCTTTTTTGCAGATCCACCATATGTATCATGCACTTGCTTCCTTCCCCATACAAAGTTATAGTCTCTGGAGCAATCTTTTGGTTTATAGCAGCGATTACACTTGGATAGGTGATTCCAGAAATTTAGACTTGCCCAAGGGGCCTGAGGTCTCAAAGAAGGTGTCCATGTCCTCTCTGTTTGACTAAACAGCTATGATTTTTTCCTGAATTACTTGCTCTGTGTGAGGTCTGACAAGAGAATGGAGCACGGTGTGATGGTCACTAAGGAGAGATGACCTGAGCAAAAGTCTCAGAGGCAAATATCTCTAAGCATTGGCAGGAATTCCATGTCGGATCCAAAATTCCATTTTGCGTGGATGCAGAGTAGTCTCTCCAGCAATTCAAACTTCAGACAAAGGACTGCCAGTATTACAGCCCTCAGGCTCACTAGGGGAGGGTTTGTGGAGAAAACAAAACAAAACAAAAGATAGGTTTTTGGGGATTATCTTTGGTTGTTTTGTTTTGTTTGGATTTTTTTGGCTGCTTGGGTTTTTTTTGGATTTTTTTTGTTTTGTTTTTTGGGTTTTTTGTTGTATATGTGGGTTTTCTAAAAAAGGCTTGGGAATGGACAGGGAAGGTGAAGGCAATCAAGCTGAATGCAAAATGGATCCTACCATCAGAGCAGCTGCATAGCAGAACATACAGTTTCCAGCTCTGCTCTCAGCAGCCACTAGGTACATTGATTCAATTTGCAGTGGAAAATGATGCAATTGTTTTACTAGTTCCACAAAGATAAATGTCTGTATTTCATCAGAACAAGCACATAAATGAGAAGCAGCTCTATAATCTATCCTTCTTGATGACACTGGCACTGCGTACATTTGGCTCTGAAATTATCAGCTCAGCTATGCTGGCAAGTCACTTGCTTGAACAGAAACAACTTTGAAAAGGAAAGTTTAATAACCCAATGGAAAGTTTCACATTCTTCTTTCTTCCCCTGTTCATCCTAAATCAAATACATATTTTTACTCCATTTATTTCTCTGGAGCATGTTGCATTTCTGTAGGTTAGGGATGAGCATTGTAAACCTCCTTGGGGCCAAACACATCTGCATGAGTTGGCTTTCAGATGGTTTTTGGTCATGAGGCAGTTCCAGATGTTGCTGTTCACAGTGTGGTGTGTACTTTCTGCACAAGATGCAGCTTTGGTGGCTATTTTTTTTCTTTATGCTTCTTGCTTGCCGTAGGCGAGAGTGGTTTAGGAAGCTGGGGCTGGTTTATAAGAGTGATATGTCTAAAGTACATGACATAAAGAGGGATGGACATTAATATTATTCATGCATCAATAGTTGGCAAGAGTTTGTCATCAAATAAAAACAATCAGTAGCTTATCTTTGTAAAGTGAGGAAACTTTCAGCATGATGACAGCCAATCTTCTTTTTATGGTCCAAAATCCCCACCAAGGTAAGGTTGTGGCAGAGAAACAACTCCAAGGAAGTCAGAGCTTGCAGAAAAAATTTTGAGCAAATACTTCTCTTGTGCTTCTTCAAGAAATGTGTATCTAGAAAGGGACAGCTTATCAACAGATGATTGCAGAACAGCAAAGGAAAAGGAAGGGCAGGACAGGTCTTCCCTTCTGAAAAGAGAACAAGGAAAAAGCTTTTGGAGGTCTGCAGTCCCTATTGCTCCCCAGAAAAGTCTGCCAATTTTGCATGCTCAGCATGTCTTTGTAGTTTTTGTGTATACTGAACGATGACAGATTTTATCAAACTAGGCTTGCAGGAGAAGCAGAGGCTATATTTTACTTTCCTATTGCTGCCACTTTTATTCAAGTCTTTAGACTATTGCTGTGTCTCTGGCTGCATGGGCAGCTGCCTTACTTCCCTGGCACTCTGTCTTTTGCAGAAGAGAACTAGTGTTAAAGTAAGAGCCAATGTGTCTGTTACATTTGTACATGTAGCAATTAGGGCACCACAAATGGGTTCGCTGTGTTTTCACGCAGAACTCATCAAACTATACTTCTGAAATTGTTGGTAAGCTGAAAATTTACAACAACAGTGGTATATTTGATTTTCCTGGGAATGAATATGGTGGTGATAGCTGAGACAGTGGAAGCAAGGAGAGATTGCTCACAAAGCAAGCTTCCTTAGGCAGAATGCACAAGGACAAGCTCTGAGGAGACAACTTTTCTGGGCAACGCCATCAGATCTGCACAGCGCAGAAACCCCTGCACATGCCAGGTGTCTGCTTTGTCACTAATCTTAGTAGAAAAGCCAAGGACTTTATAAAAAAATAGCACTTCCCTCGAGTTATATTTTGAAGCATTCAGCTCCCCTTGTCCTGAATCCTAAATAGATTAGTGCCTAAATAGAAACACAGTGACCATCATGTTAAAAGTCATTCCTTTGCATTGTGAACTCATCACAAGTCTTTCAAAGGAGTTAAAGAGCAGAGGGAATATTTGGTCTGTATTTGTTGGTGTATAGTAGCATGTATGTTCAAGCTTAAGGGATATCAAGTTTGTTTTAAAATCTGCGTCCAAGTGAGTGCACTGCTTTGGGATGGCATTTTCTGAAATGATAAAAAAAATAATAGAGAAGGCTAAGAACCAGTCAGCTGAATTGTACGAGCACCTGCAGAAATGTCTCCAGTAATGGAGTTTTAAATGCAGGAAATGCTGGTGAAGCTCCAGCATGCTGCACCTCCATGCTGTAGATAAGCAGAGGCCATCCTTCCCCAAACCTTTCACACTCCAGTCCTTCACTTGATTTTTCTTCCATTTGGGATGAAGGACAGGCTGTCATTTCCTGTCCCTTCAGATGCCATCTCACACAGCATGGCCTGCAGACTGTGCAGTAGAGTGGGTGCCAATCACCAAAAACACTCCAGGAAAAACGGACAGGGAGAGCAGTGAGGATGGCATAAAAGGTTAATCTCAGTATAGCAGTTAAGGTTAATTATTGGGGCCATCCTGGTAAAGTTGTATAACCCAATAGTTACTTATTAAATGAATACACAATGTTTCCTTCTTTTATAAGATAGGATGGAGGTTTTTTTTTACTCCATAGATCTGGAAGAGGCCTGTCTTGACCTTAACTGACAGTATCTGGATCTGTTTTGACTGTATTGATGAATAAGACAACAGCAACGTGATGGTGTGGAGAGCCCTGGGGAATATATATAAGGCACATTAGTATGGCAATGCAAACTCAAACAGCTATTGACAAGCATGAAGTTCAGAAGCTGTGATTTTGCCTGTAGCCATGACTGCTCCCCCTGCCTTGAAAACCCTTGTCAAGACTGATCATTACCATGTAAGGAGGCAAGAACAAGGTGCCATTTTCATGCAGCAAACCCGGAGGTATAGGGAAGGGCAGAAAAGGGCTTTGGTAACCTTAATGCTAATTCATCGGGAATGAAGGCAACAGGGAAGAGAGGCTCCATGTCTGGATCCCTTTTCATGGAAGAGATTAGGAAAAAGGTCTCAATTTTTAGGAATCCATCATATCTAGGAAATTTCAGCTGAATTTAATAGGATGGTACTTGCTTTTTGTGATGTGATTTCTGTAGTTCATACTAAAGGCTTTTCTGGAGTAAATAGAGAGTAAGAACTCATTTATAGAATCTTATGTGATGTTTTAAAAAGTCCTGTATTATGGATTTCTTTGTTAAAATAGTAGATAGCATAATTTCTATAGAAACCAAATCACACTTCCATAGAATTTCAGTGTGGGAATATTCGACTTTTAATCAACACAGAAGTACTACCATTGGTCCTTTTGTTTAGGATTCTTTTGTCCAACATACAACAGTCACACATCCTACTGAAAAATAGTCCAGGGCACAAAGCTAAAGGAAAATAATTAAGTAAGTTTTGTTTCTAGATTTGAAGGTCACCATTTTTTTGCTTGAATAGGGGTTAACATTTAATTTTTCTATTCCTCAGTTTCCTCGGTAAAATGAAGATAACACTCAAGCACACTACAAGAATGCATTCTCAGTCACATTTAATTACTTGTTTAGTGATTCATGTGAAATTTTATTTTGTTGAAGCAAAAACCCCTGGGTGAGAACCACCACAGCACACTAGAGTAAATCTTTATTTGTGTCTTACAAAGTATGCAACTTAGCAAGTGAGCACATGGGCCTAAAAGAGTCCCTCTGCTCTGCAAAATGTAGAGTGTCAATTGTTTTGGCAAGCATGACTGACTTTTAGTTGTTTAGGATAATTCCCCACTGGCTATTTGTATATTTTCTCTGGTATTTTTTTAAGAAATAGGATTTCATATTGTAAAGAACAAGACTGAGCATAAGGCATTTGAATTCACCACCAAGTTCCCTATGTAACTCTGGCAAAATCACTTAATCTTAGCATTTTCTACCTGTATTAAAAAAAAAAAAAAAAAAAAAAAAGGTAAAATTATTGTAATCTTTAGTCCCAGAGATACAGTTTGCATGTTAGAAACAGAAATGAGGTCTGTCCTTCACCTGACACTTGGAAATTCACTCAGACTTCTGGCTTTTCCAATTTAAGGTATCAACTACAGTTTTCAATGTGACAACCATCAGAGCACAGAGATTTTCATGCTTGTTAATAACATCTTTTCATATTAATAAAAAGAAAAGTGAATTGAAGCTCATTGTGCCAGATGATTTTCTCATTTTGTGATCTCACTCCCTCATTTTCACCCTTCTTCCTATGTTTACTTAATATCTTTGCAGATCCAGACAGTACATATTGTTTGCAGAATATTTTATTGAAATATTTGTCTGTCCAGAATATAGAGTAAGAAAACCTTGATTCCAGATTGCTTTTCCTGGCAGCTACTGGAAGATGTGGAATAAAAAATAACAACAAATAAATCTTAGAATCTGAAAAAAAGAGGATGACTTTTAAAACTTCAAGCCAGGAAACACTATCTAAAAATGGAGGAAAACAGTTTAGAGAAGGAAATCAATCTTACCAAATTATAAGTCCTCATAGAATTTTTCCTGCTCTCTAACAAAAAATATGGTGTATTTGAGGGCCAGCTTTGTTGTTCCTACAATATAGTATGAGACCCATTAATCCTCTAGAAGACAACAAGCATCCCAGTCTGCCCATTTCTCTTGAATTCTGTTTGGCAGGAATCAGATCTGTTTTTACTCCATATTCGAACACTGTCTGTGCATCATGGCCATAAATTCATGTCTTTTTGAGTCAAATTCCCTTTGGCTTCAGTAGCCACTTTTTGGGCCACAAGTGAGGAAGGATTAACAAAGGATTTGTCAGAGATTAGTAATAGATCAGTCCATGTTGACTAGAGGTTTTGAAGGGTTTAAATTTGCAAGAATGGAGGAGGATGGTGGAGAGTGACATTGAGAACATGGGCAGCATGCTGTCTGAGCATATCCACAGCAGCAGATAGTGTAATCTCATTTGCTGCATTAACTAACTCAGGGAAAGTTGCTGAGATACATCTTAGAAGAGGAACAGGAAAACAAAACAGTTACCAATGGATTCCACTGAAATTATAGTGGTGCATTCTCCTATACAGGAGCGCATCTCTGAGTTGTGGACTCAGACTCACACAGTGTCCTCAGAAGAGTCCTCAGCCTAAGGCAGCTTAAGAGGAGGAAGAGAGCAGATGCATAAATGTTGTCTCAAGGTCTAAAAAATAGTGAGAGTGAACAGGAGCTCTCTGCATCATAGACTTGAACAGGTTAAAGGACTCATAGTCAAGAAAGCCAGAATAGCAACACCACTGGCATCTATTTCAGAACAAGGACTGCAGCATTTCCCTGATGTCATGGTTTAACACTGACACAATGCCAGTGCCCCCCATGAGAATACCCTCTCCCTGGTTTCTGCTGTGAGATGTGACCAGGAATAAGCAAAGCAGGCTCCCACATAGGAAAAAAAAATTTATTAACTAAACTACAAGGGAAAGGGAAAAAAAAAAAAAAGAAACACACAAGGAAAATGAAAACTTCACAAATACATCTCCTCCTCCTCCCCACCAAATTCCCAATACAATACATCCCCCAAATCATTGACTCCCAGTCTGGCACTACCCTTCAGAATATTCAATCCTCAGTTCATCAAGAGGAGAAGGAGTCCTTCTTGTGCCAATGGTGACCTCTTCCTTTCATGTCCAGCGCTCTCACCACTGAACACGGACCAGAGCTGCTTCTAGGGTCAACTTTTAAGGATGCTTCCTCCCACTCCAAAAAGTCACAGTCTCAACTTTGGGACACCTGTCCCCCCCATATTTTTTCACTCCTGGGACCGAGGGGTACCCACACCAAACCCTCTTGGTCCTGAGGCATTGCCTCCCCCTAGAATGCAGTCCCTGTATCACAAGGAACATGGTTCTGTCCATGGCTGTACAAAAAGAGTCCAGCAAAAGCCACTCCATCATCTCTTCCCACTAAGATTCCTCTCTATTCTTCCAACATCTCTCACTTGCCCAGACCTCTCTCACACTTGCCCATTTCCTTCTTCATCTTCCACTCTATCTCTCTTCTAGGAGAGGTCAATGTTCTGTAAAGTTCTCATTCTCTGAAAAGGGGTTAAAAGCTCCTACAAGCGGCTGGCTGAACCCCCCGCTTTTTCTCCATCCCAGCCGTGCTGCCGGCACAGGCCCATGTTTATCCAGTTTCAATGTTACAGTCCCAGGCACCGGCTCTCTCTCTCTCTCTCTCTCTCTCTCTCTCTGTCTCTCAGGGGGGGCTGCCCGATGGCTCCCGGTGTCTCTCTCTCTTTCTCTCTTCCACCCTTCCACCCCGGGGCTCAGGCCTACCTCTCCCGGCCACATGGCTTTCCCCTCCCCCTGCCCAGCCAGCAGCTGGGCTGGGGGAGAGACCCGAACTCTTTCCCGCCGGAAACCCAAGAGAGCCTCCCAGGGGAGAGCCCTGCTTTAACCCCGTGTTCTCAGAGGCGTGTCCAATGTCCCAATGGCCACATTAGGTGCCAATATTAAAATCTGAGCACTAATTGGCCTAACCACAGCATCCCAGAAAACACATTTCCTGTCAAACCACCACACCTGAGCAGTGCCCTTTCTGAGTTGCAACATATTAAGTATTTGTGTGGCTGGGACTTTCTCAATCAATGCCAAAACATGGTATATTGGTGACTACTGGAGCTTTTGGCAAGTTTATAACTATTCTCACTGTTCTTTGAATTTAAACAATTTTAGTCAGAATTTAATTAGCTTCTGCTTTCAGAAATTTTGCTTTCAGAAATAAATGTTGCTGTCTCTTCCTTTGATGGTCCCTCTGTTAGCAGACATATTTCACTTAGTACCATGGATATTTCTTTCTGATACAAACTAACCCCATAATGAAGGAACAGACCTCTGAAGTTAAAACTGAAAGAGGAACTCTTTATCAAGGATTCTTCCAGTGCTTACCTTTTTTTCTTTGATACTGAGGGAAATTTGTTGCTTTAAGAGTGTCTTAGAACATGACACAGAATAAGGTCTTCTTCTTTAGCCTGTTGGGTGCAATTTCTTCAGTAATTCATATGGCCATACCTACTGCTTCCTGAGAGAGCCAATGGGTCCAGATTCTTCCAAACTTGAAGTGTCTGTATCTGGTGTTCATTTGGCTAAGTATTCCAGTGGACATAGCTAGTAACTGTATATTGTGCTGTATTTAATAATAATCCCATTATTTCCGGGTGGGGCGTGCCTGGCCCCGTCTGACCTTTTCTGCTGGACCAAAGGCTGCAGCTGTGGTGTTTCACCTCAGAGATACCTTTGGCTGGCTGGATGCTGCAGCTGGGCACTCAGAACAAATCCAGGCATAGTAGGAACTCAGTTTACTTCTGATGGAAAAGGTTCAGGCGACGGTGAAGAGAAAGGAGAGGATTCTATCATAGAGTCTTAATCCAGAGTTTCATTGCAGGGTGGTAGACCTCTGAAACAGCTCCCAATAGAATGTGGCCACATGGTCTCGTGTCCTTTTAAGCCCCCGGGGACAGGGGGAGGGGAAGGGACAGGTGAGGCACCAACCAGGTGTGAGGAGGGGAAGGCTCAAGGGATACAGACACTTGGACAGGCCAATGAGCCCGGACCTGAGGGGCATCTTTTGAACTTCTGCCAACTACACGATGCCTTGCTGGAATGTTAAGATTGATGGACAGTTCTTAGCATGAGGGCAAAGGGGGAGGGGAAAGGTTCGCACACCTGAAATGGCATTACACTGCAACAGTGCTGGATGCCAGTTTGAGTCCAAGTGTTTGCATGTTAAGTCAAAAATAAAATTCTCAAAATGTGATTATGGAAGATGCAGAAGGTGGAGTTTCTTCAGCAGTTGTCCAAATATTAAGCATACTTTTTCCTTCCTTGCTCAAGTTCTTTCAGCTAAGTTGGATTCTGTTAAAGTACCTTCAGTACTTGCCTTGGGAACTTTTGATACAAACATGCCAAACCGTGCACTCTCTGATCTTGTGGTTCTTTAACTGGTGAAAGCTTGTGGACTCTGCCCAAGTGAAAATACAGAGAATGATTTAGTGCATTTGGACACCTTAAAGAATTTGCCTTTCCTAGAGGTGATTTACATTTGCATTTGTTTTTCTTCTCAGAGCTATGGAATATGTTTGACAGACTTTATATGAACCCCCTTAGAAATTGTTTGGTTTGGCTATTATGATGCTTCATCCTTCCCACATTGGGAGTCCTGTGAATTCTTTACTAGAGGGTATATGTCAAGTTTTCTGTCAGGATAATGCAAGCTGACAAGTCAGCAGGGACATGATAAATCTAGACTTGAGGTCTTTTTCATGGTAGGGGAAGAATAAGCTAGAACTGTTTTTGTAGAGAGGAGTAAATCTCAGTGGTAATTTGTTCAAGCAAGGCATCAGACAGCGTTGCTCAGAATGAGTTTATTGTGAGCTTGATAATTAAGAAAGTTGCCATGAAGCTTTACTATCTCTTTTTCTTGATTGCAGTAACCCCTTCTCTGTCGTATCATTTCCCTGTCTTCTCTGCTTGCTCTAGTAATTTTTCTTTAGCGTTGTTTGGCTGTAAAACATCTCTTTCCTATTCTCCTTCGTTCAACTTTCATGTCTTTTGACAGCTCTCTTTCACATCATCTTATGTTCAAACCTCTTGTGGTGTTCAAAGCCTCTGCCCTCGTCCCTCAAATACCTCAAATATCTGTCCTTCTCCAACCTCTCCCTGAAAACCCACTTCTATCACTGTGTCCGTAAGAAATGGATTGAGATCAGCCATGAGATGGCAAATAGGACCTGCTGATATTTCTGGAGCTGAAGTGACTGGCATGCAGAGATTTAGCTTAGATAAACCCCTGCTTTTATGACTGTGATCTTCTCCACAAAGCTCCCTTGTATTATCTGCTTGAAAAAGTTATGATTCTATTTTCCTATGCAAAAAAAAAAAAAAAAAAAAATCACTGAAACTGAGACACAGTCTGCTTTAAAATTTTCTGCTCTGGAAGAAAAAACTTACTTTACTCACCAGAATGTGTCCCTGTGAATATTTGGAGCTGAAGCATTTCAGCTGAGGCTTAACTTCTCCGTCTGGCTGCGACACCAAATGAACAACTTTGCTACATATGAACAATATGTATACATATACATAGTAGTATGCTGTCACACATTGTATCAGCCTCAAAAGCCACTGATTTTTTCCTTTTACATTTCCTTTGTGTGTACCATGTCCCTGACCACAGTGTGCTTGCAGAGCCACACTCTGGCGACTCCAGCAGCAATTGTGTTTTCACATCACTAAGAGTAGAGCTTCCATTGATGTCATGGGAGTTTGGTGTGGGATGCCAGCAGAGGATGCACAGGAGGAGAGATAAGAAAGCACCTGATAAGAGTTCACAGGCCTGATAAGAGTTCTGCCGAATAGATAGGAGAGCAGCATTTTCACCTTAATTATCAGTCTCCTTTTTTTGTGACTCGATGAAGGATGCTCCATTTTAATAGAACATCAACACAGGCACCTAGGAACTGCCTGAAGTCCCATGGAAAATGGCACTGATACCATCTTTAAAGTATGCATCCTCCTTCTCCTGTGAATTTTAAATAAAGCACTCAGCAAGCAAGAGAATATTGAAAAACACAGTGATCAAACACAGTCCTTGATGATAATCTCCAACAAACTAGTTCAGTGCTGAGCAAGAAACCAAGAAGAATCTTTGGAAAGGATTTACTTTTTTAGTATGTGCCTTAAAAATGAATTGCAATATTTCAGTTTGTATGACAGAAATGTGGAGGATTTTTCGAAAGGCAGTGGTGATAACAATAGGCTTATTAATACTAAAACCCGAGCTATATAATTATAATAAAACCGTTGAGTCTCATTTCTTTTATATAGATGGCAGTATGCAAATAGGGAGCCATCCGCCTTGATAGCTGCAGAAGCTATGAAATCCTTATTTGAAGAATTTCAATCCGTTTTTCCTATAGCATTCAGTGCTCATAGTCAGAAGCTTCCCCCCTCCTCCCCTCTTCTTTCTCAATATAACAATGCATTTTAAACTGCTCCAAAATTGCAAAGCTATTTCACAGTTTCACAGAGAGAAAATGGCTTGAGGGAACCATTTGCTTTTTTATGCCTGGAACATCAAAATAAAATACCAAATGGGAAAATGAATTCTGTTGTATAAAGGATGGGAGCAAGTCAGAAGGAGCTTTGTGGTGGAAGGTGAGTTGTCTCGGGAGCCTGAGTAGGATTGCAGAGCCTAGCAAGGGACATCAGAAGCAGGTGCAGATACATTGAGGCTCCCTGAGCATGGCAGGAAACCTTATAGGAACCCACAGCTCTTTGTTCCTTGCTCATTTAGGGACATGTTCTTTGTGGTCCCCATCACAGGAGAAAGGAAGGCTATGTGGGATGTTAGAGATCTCAGCGATGTAAAAATCAGTAGATTTTTGTGGTATCTGTGCTTGTGAAATAAAGGACTCTACATAAATCCATTCTCTTTAAGGCTTTGGTACACCTTTATGGTTTTTTGTGAGTGATGATCCCTGCTTTTAAGCAGCAAACCATCAAGAAATGCTAAACTTTTTTGAGAACCTTAAGACGTTTATTGCTCTAAATTAAAAAGTAGCTAATAAGCTTTTCTCTCAGTGTCTTCAGTGGGAATCAGGATATGTTTAAATGCCTCAAAAATGGGTATGTTCTCAGCAAAGTGGAAATGTAATCAAACTGGAAATTAATTTCAGGATTAATGAAAATTTTGACAAAGCATTCACTGATGACCTGGTAATCATGCACTAACCAGTGGGGAAGGCTCAGAGCTTGGCTGCATCTTTGATTTCAGCTGCTGTACATTGGCCAGGCTGAGATCTGTTCTTGTATTCTCTTGCTTACTCAGAGACTTCTTCAGTGAAATTTGAATGCTGCTATTCTCCAAGGTCCAGCACATGTAGTTCAACACTCTAGAGTGACCTTGGGCAAAGTACTTTGTGTCTCTACTTTTTCTCTTCTCTGCAGGTTGCAGGAGAACCTGAGCACTGTAGTCAAGGGCACTACATAACGTTGAGAACCATGGACAACATATAAAGGTCCTCTTCTCTGACAGCCAAAGAGAGTTGTTCAAAGACTTACAGCATTTTCATAGTGGTCTTTACCTCTTGATAGCCAAAGCCATCCTGGACAAGGGAAGGAAGTGTTTCTACTAAGGCACAGCACTTCTTTAACTGCAGGGTTTTTTGCTACACTTCCAAAGGTCTTGAAATGCCTTTCCTGGGGTGCATGATTTATCCTTAGGGACAAGGCTGATTAACTTTATCATAAATTCATGGTGCTTTGGGAATACAAGATAGAATTCTAGAACTGAAAACTTAAAGGTGATTGAAGTGAAAAGGAATTGGTTACATACAACCTCAAGTAGCTCTGAAAAGCTGTGACTGCATTATTCCTATGTGGCTCCTCATGTAGTAGGGAAAGAACTACACTTGTACCTGAAAGAAATTTAGAGACATTCATGGGCTTGTTTTTCCTTTGAGGGCATAAACCTGGTCTACACAGGGACAGATTTTGTTGGTATAGCTGTACCTACAGGCCTGGTTTATGAAGATTTATGTTTTTACTGGCAAGAGATTTTGACTGTTCATTTAGCATTAACTCCTTGAATGCTGTTTTTTAATGCTAGTGACAAAAGTGGTTTGAGGTGCTTTAACCAGATCATGGCAACAGGTCTTGGTGGTATAGATTAATAACATCAAATCATGCTGTATGTTTACACAAAAGTACATATTTCCATTTGAGCATATTTCTGTACATTGAGAACTGCTTGTACATACAGTGCTATATATAAAACTATCTATGGATTTCATTCTATATGTGTGAATATGTATTTATATAAATCTATGCCAACATGCACTAGAGAATTAAATACCCAGTGTTCTGTGCCATTCCTTAACATTAGAACTCCCTACTCAGTATCCATATTTTGTTACAAAGTTCAGTTAGAAATAAAATGGCTTTTTCACTCATGCAACCAGAAATGTCCTTCAGATGTGCTTGAATTTAGGCCACTAGATCTTCAAAAGCACCAGACAGGAGCACTATATCCCAGAACAAAATGATTGTCACAGTTTGGTTCCCCTAAACAGAACAGACCTTCTCACACCACGGAGCATAGAAGGTGAAAGACACAGGAAACCAGACAAATTGTAACTGTTTCCCTGCTGCAAATGATATTTTCTCTAAAAAATATTTCTTTTCCTTTAAGGAGAAAAATTAATAAAAAGAAACCTTAAAAACCCTAACCCCTTGGTTTAACAAGTTGCATACTGTAATGTCATTTAAGCTTCCTGTGAACTATTTTTTGGACTACAAGTGAACAGGACGAAAAATATCAGAAAGTCTATCAGTTGTCTTTTTTTTCCCCACTGAGCTCTAGCTCTCATAGGAAAGTCCAGATTAGGTTTAGTGACTCCTCTTCTTAATGATTTATTGAGGTACCTATCTTCAGAAATCCTGACTTAGTTTAACATTTGTCAATACAAAAACACATCGATGCTTGAAAAGATTGAGGTAGGTATATACGGTAAATGATATAAACCTGACTGTACTTTGGATTCTGCAGATAAAAGTTTTTCCTCCTAATTTTGGACTGCCGAAGTCAGAAGTCTTAAGGAGTCAGAAATAATCCTTCCAACTGATGGATTGAACCTGAATTCCTAGAAAACTTAGAGTTCAGGCAGAAATGCTACTAAATGCTGTGTTTTGAGTGCGGGAATTTCTGAGTTTAAAAGAAATGGGACAAGAAGAGAAACAGATAAAGGGGGACAAGTCATTTTAAAGGAGGGGAGATCAAGGGAGAAAGTGTTTAAGTTTCACGTCTGTGGTATCCAATTTGACTGGAATAAAGGAAATCACGAAGATATAGATCATACATCTTTTACTCCATACATCTTTTACCTCCCAGGAAAAAGGGAGGTAAAAGACTTGCACTGCAACATGCATCCCGGCTCGACATTGCCAGTGCGAGACTGACCTTCAAAGCTGCTACTTCATGGTAAAGGGGCTCAATATTGATTTTTGCATTCAAGGTGGCAGGATGTTTTTCAGTTTGGTATCAGGATTTCAAACAGCCACAACTCTTCACAAGCATTTAGGAGTACCTAACACAAAGAAAACAGATATGATGGAGTTAAATAAAAGATCGAAGCCTCCTTCTAGATACTTTTCAATTTTTTTTCTCCTTTGAGTACAGGCATTCCTGTTCAGTCCTTCTAAATTACATTCTGATGGTCAAGTTCAGCTGTCCCTCAAAAGCAAGTTTTTACATTCATGTGTATTTTACAGACATATTTTTGCTGTTTTACAGCAGACCTGACTGTTACTTACAATTTCATGGTCTAGTTCAGAACTGAGCATGGCTGAAGACATTTTTTTAGAGTCACGAGCTTGCTTTGGTGAAATTCAGCTTCATAATAGCAAATTAGTATAACAAAACTTAATGCTCTGGGATTCATCACATATTCAGCATCCCAAATGAGCTATCGGTAACAGTCAGTCTTAGTTCATCATTTAGTTAAAGCAACCAAAGAGGAATGAGGAAAAAAAATGGATCCATATACCTATTGCAGTTTAGCATTTTTGAATGTAGATTTCACTAAATCTTCTCAATCCTTTTCTTTGCTCTTTCCCTTTCTACCCTCCAAAAGACAACACATCTAGTTGTTTTAGGAAGAGATCATGTATCAGATTTACAAAATAAACCAGAGACAAATTTCCTATGAGGTATGGCTGGGGAAACTCTATTGAAAACCTGATACCATCACAACTTTAAAGTCTGTATCCAAAATACACACACTAAGGCAGGTGAGGATTACAGTGCAAATGAGGAATCACAGGTGGGACATCTTTCATCAAGGCAGCAATGGAGCATAAAGCCAAGGCTTTGTCTGTTCTTGCATTTTGTAAACTGAGTAATGCCACTGGCTCATGTTCCTCCACTGGTGGTACCTTTCTCCAAGCTAGAAGGGAGCAGTACAGAAATTCCCAGCTGTATTTTGTCTTCTCAGTGTACTCCAGTGCTTCTCCTTCCCTGCTTAAACCTCTGCATGTATCAAGAAGCAGCCAGCAGCCAGCCAGACTGCTGCTATCAGCAATGCTGCCTTAAAGGCTGTCTTATCCCACCGAGGTGAATATCAAACTCCACAAGCGGGATGTTACAGGAATACATCTGTGAAGACATCCCTGCTTGCTCTGAGCAGGTACACACTGTTCTCCTCATTATCCCTGCTAACCAGGCTAGCTTCTGCAACTAGTCCTGCCTCTCTGAAATGTCAGATGTAGAGGAGCAGCAGTGCCAGCAGCCCAGGCGCTGTCTTTGTCAGTACTCCTGCTGCAGTATGGAAGAAATTCCTTCTTAAAGAAAGCATGCACAAGTCTTAGGAGACTCTCTGAGAGTCTGCAGAGATGGGAGGAGGAGGAGAAAGACACCTGTCTGGATGAACTGTAGCAGTTCTGGGGTTGCAACCCCTGGGCTCTCTGCACTGCTCGGCTCTTGACCTGGCTCTGGGTAAATCACTTGAAGCTTTAATACATGGATTTTCTCTTGCCATCCTTAAGCTCACATCAGGCACATCAAAAGCCCACCTCATCTCCTGTCTGTTTCTGACAGTAGCCACGTGTCAGCACTTAGAGAGGTGTTTGAGAACAGGGCACAAATGCCATGGTGTTCCCAAATACTCTTCAGCCCTTTGCTGGTCAGATTATAAATTCTTTAGGATAGCGGTAGTCTTACCCTGTGCTTCTACAACAGGATCCCAGTCAATTTTGAGGCCAGGTAGTGTTTGTATCATATAAAAATAATATTAATTTGTGGCCTGTGACTGACAACTGGAGATGGGTTGACAGCAACATGTTTGCTGCTGCTGCTTTCAGACAGACTGGGAAAGTCATTCCCAGTCTGAACAGTTTACTGCTCCATCCCCATTGCAGGGATTAACACAGACACTGCTAGCAAGGACCCACTGAGGGTCTAAAAGTGTTACAGATGATAAGTGTATAACAGGAAAGTCAATTATCAGCTAGTAGATCCTGGTGTTACCTTCCAAGGCACTGAATTATGGCCTGCCGCTTGCCTTTTGCAGGTCACCTTTCACAGTGTTACAGACCCACATTAAAATGACTTGTGACTAACAACCGAGCAGGGCTTAGTGCCTCTTTATCACTCTGCAGTGAAAGGAAGGTCTGCTCTTTAATATTGCAGAAAAACCTTTGTGACTGAGATTTCAGACTGGCTACAGAAGATTTGCATCACTAAAAAGAATTGCTTGGTTTATGTTTTGACACAATTCAGCTCACTGTTTGCATTATTCAAAAGCCTGACAAAATCTATTTTTACAAAGATCTTTGGTTTTTGTTTTGGTTTTTTGTTTTACACACATACTATGGTAAATGCTTGCTCTGGTCTGGTACCTGCTTGAACTACCCTTTTTAATATAAATGCTATTATTAAAACGTCTAAAGGATTAGGGATTTCTAAAATGCATTTTAAAAAGTAGGTCAGTGGCACAGCTTCCATAGGATATACATTTTAAAAAAGGTAAATAAAAAATAAATATATAAATACGACCACAAAAAAAGGAAGAAACTGAGAATTGCATGCTCAGGGAAATTTCCCTTGGAAGTAGGCGGTTTGTTTGGGATCCCTGCAGCTGTGTTTATGCTGTTTAAAAAAAACCCAAAACCAACAAAAACCCAAAAACCAAAAGCAAAAACAGAGAAAAAAAGATTTCTAGAGACTTAATTAACAACTAAAGGACAAGCATCTATAGCCTAAAGGACAAAACCAAGAAGCTCCCATCCTCATTCCTACCTTAGCCAGAGCTGATTTGTTTTGGTGAGTTCCAGCAGGAGTGGTCAGAACCAAAACCATGTAACACCAACGGCCAAACAATGTCAGCAACTGGCAAGTCAGGTGGAGCTCAGCCACTGGCCCCAGTAGTGTAAAGGGGTTGATGTGATACCTGGGACAAGACCTGCTTTCACCTGGAATAGAGAGTCTGGGGCATGCTCCATCTTAGAATCACAGACTTGTTCAGATTGGAAAAGACCTTTATGGTCATCGAGTCCATCCATTGACATAGCACTGCCAAGTCCACCATTAAACCATGTCCCCAAGTGCCACATTTACATGTCTTTAAATTACCTCCAGGGATGGTGACTCCACCACTTCCTTGGGTAGCCTGTTCCAGTGCTTTGCAACACTTTTGGTCAAAATAATTTTCCTAATAAACAATCTAAATTTCCCCTGGTGCAACTGGAAGCTATATCTTCTTGTCCTGTCACTTGTTGTCTGGGAGAAGAGACCAACCTCTACCTAACACCTCCTTTCAGGTAGTTTTAGTTAATACTAGAACAGGTGAGTGAGGTCACCCTGAGTCTCCTTTTCTCCAGGCTAAACAGCCCCAGCTCCTTCAGCTGCTTCTTATCAGACTAGTGCTCCAGAATTTTCATCAGCTCCGTTGCCTTCTCTGGACTCACTTCAGTATGTCCATGTCTTTCTTGTAGTGAGGGGCCAAAAACAAGACAGGATTCAAGGTGCAGCCTGACCAGTGATAAGTATGGGAGGAAAAGCCAGATGCAAGTCATCATCTCCCCCTGACTCTCTGCCTCAGTAGAATTGTACTGACATTCACCAAGTGTGAAAGCATCATCAGTTTAATGCACAGCCTTTAGAAGGGCTGCACATCATGAGTCAGTTACAGCAGCCCTGAAGAAGCCAAGTACTACAGTGTTCCTCTCTGAGTCACAATTTCCTCCATGCCTGGCTCTTTCCTACAGCTAAAGTTGTGTTATTTGGTAATAATCCACATCTCATGTTCCACATGTACATACCAAGAAGTGTTGAGGGAGAGCTTAGGCTCTGCTCAGGCATGCTTCCCTCAGCCTGAAGCAAGTAGGAATGAAGCAGTGCAGCTGTGAAATAAGATTGGGATTCACCTAAGGTTCCAAAAAACAGAGGGCAGAAATATTGTGTCAAGCAGAGCTAAAGCAGATATACAAACAACTGCTCAAGGGAAAAAAAAAACAAAACAAATGCATGTACTTCAGGTCAATTAAAATGCCTCAATTCTTGTAGAGTTTCTAAACTTTTTTTTGAAAAATAATATTACAAATAACCTAGAGAAAATTTATAATCTAAGACCTTCTTTGCAAGAAAAGGTTGAAATAATTCTATTTATAAAGAATAACCAACTTACAGACCTGGTGACCATATACCACCAGATTTGGTTGCTGCTTTTTTATTTGTCAATTATATAGTTAAGGTTCACAACTGAAACTGAATTTTTGAAGAAAATGGACCAAGTTGCAAAGATTTGGCAAATCTACAAAAATTTTTAAAGTGCAGTGATCTGGTGAAGAACTGAAAATTCCTTCATTGGACAAACTGAGTATTTAATCTATCACATATACATTAAAACATTGAATTAATTTTGAGATGGTGGGTGGTTTTGACTCACAGAAAACATTAACCAGGCCTTTTTCATAGTATTCATTGTCCTGCTGCTGTGTTCACACAGAGTTGCTCAAGTAATTCAGATTGCTGTATGACACTTCCTCACACATTCTAATTTGCAAAGATCTTCAGGATTTTCTGAAAGTAAAGATCCTGCAGTGATGTAAATTGTTAGTATCATTGCATTCACAAACTGTGTTCTAAAACCGCTTAATTGTATTCTTTTAATCCATTGGAAGAATTACTCTTGTTCCTCAACTAAGTATCAAGTTAAGAATATTCTTGTCTTTCTTTTTTTTCCCTGGAATGCAGTTATTGTTTCATATCATCTTGGAAGAATGGCAAGAAAAAACAAAAAACCACGCAGAGTGACAATCCAAGTCAATTGACTGGTGCACCATTTATAGGTTGAACTTAGATCAGTGTGGGCAGTAGATTTTTTGGGAAGTACTTTCTGGACTTATCAGCTTGGGGTAACAAGTTTTCAAATCTTACCAGTGGCCATATAGCATGAATTGTGAAGAAAATGTATCCATAACAGAACCGAATGCATGCATGTAATCTGCCCACAATCTGAAGGTGTTTTATTTATGTGCTTGCTCTTAATTGTCTAATTAATGAGTGTCTAGTGATGGAGATTAGTGTAACTCATGTCCAGCATGTAATTTATAGAGCAATCCTAGCCTGCTTGATAGAGTTTCCAACCCATGAAGGTATCTTCCCCTTCTACCAGCTTGGTATGCAAAACCTTGATCTGGGAAACGTAGCTTCCTGTTCTCATTATAATGCTCTATTGGCACAAATTGCCTTTTGATGTGGGGAAAAAAAAAATCATCATTAGCAATGAAGCTTACTAGTAATGGATTGCTAATTAATTTAATCCATGTGATGGTCTTCCCTTCACTCCATGTTGCCTAACAAAATGCCAGCATGAAGTGAACCCTCCAGTTACAAGTAAGCAGTGAATGGACACCATCCCTTCCTTAGCCCTGGAAGACACATCCAGCTCTGACCATCACTGAAGCAAATGGTCAGAATGTTTTATGACTGAATGAGAAAGCATCTTTAAAATTAATCCAAAGCCACTTGTCTTGTGTGCCATTTTTCTCTTCATCTTGTATCAGACAGATATCTCTCTAGACTTCAGGAGGAACAGATGGATCTATCTGACTGCATCTTCATTTCCTCAAAGCATCATATTTGCAACCATCTACATCCAAGCCTAATCAGATTTGATGACACGACTAGCTCTGGTTAATGCCCAAGCTCCCCACCTGAAGTACTGCATTGAGTTCTGGGGTCCTCAAGATAAGACAGAGATGGACCTCTTGGGCCAGGTCCAGAGGAGGCTCTGAAAATGCTCAGAGAACTGAAGCACCTCTGTTAATGGAGACAGGCTGAGAGAGCTGGGGTTGTTCAGCTTGGAGAAGGGAAGGCTCCAGGAAGACCTTAGAGCACCTTCTAGTGCCTAAAAGGGGTACAAGAGAGCTGGAGTGGGACTATTGAAAAGGACACAGAGGACAAGGAGTAATGGCACTTCTAGATTAGATATTGAAAAGCAACTCTTTCCTGTGAGGGCGGCAAAGCACTGGCACAGGTTGCCCAAAGACGTTGTGGCTGCCCATCCCTGGGCAGGTTGGATGGGTCCCTGAGCAACCTGGTCTAGTGGAAGGTGTCCCTGCCCATGGCAGGGCGCTTGGAATTAGATGGTTCACAAGGGTATGGAAGCAAACAGTTACTTCTGCTTTTGTATGTCTCATACACAAGAGAGGAAGGAATATCATTTGTCATACCCTGATGAAGGAAGGTGAGTGAGGCTTCCACTCAGGAATAACAGAAATTTGAAGAGGGCTTTAAGCTGCTTCAGCAATAGGAGTGGTTCCAGTCATCTACAGTAGTGACTTGAGGACCTAACGAAGCAAAGAGGGCAGAGAACTGCTGTGTTCTAGTATGAGCAAAGTCTGCCAGGGGCTGCAGTTTGTTCTGCTATGGAGATGACATGACTAAATAGAAACGGAAGTTGTGCTGTAATTTCTTGTGAGAGCAGTTAGACCACCATTAGGAAAATTCCACGGAAAAAACAGGAGAAGCGTTAGACTGAATCCTTTTCCATTTCCTGGTTGCCCTCTGAGACTGTCATTTTGCACTTCTGCAACATAGCCCAAGTGTCATGTCCATCAGACCTGCCCTTCTGCAATGTAAGTTTGCCAAAGACAGAATAACAGTGTCAAGTAGCCTCCACTATTATTCCAGCCCTATTATAGGCATTCTTTTGTGTAATGCGCAAAAAACCGAGTCTAAATTACTATTTACTATTGCTATCTTTACATGGGTCATATGGGATCTTCCTTCTCCCTAGAAAGAGCTCCTTGGTAAGTGGTAAGACTTCAAAATGATAAAAAACAAACAAGTCTTCTCATATGCATTGAGACTTGCATTGTGGAGAATCAGGAGAGTCAATTTGCATTCAGTCATTTATTACCATAACTCATTGCAGCACTCAAGTGGGTCAAGCTAATGTTATCACTGAGCATTGTGATGGGGATGAAAGTTAGTGCTGGCTTTGTGTCCCAGAGGCTTTTAGGAGACAAAAGCAAATCAGCTAAAGAAATAAAATAATATGCTGATGAATTTTACTTTTCTTTTAGCTGAGGGTCACTACATCTGATATTGTGAGGGCTTTGGTTTTTTTCTTTTTCTTGAGCAGTACAGTGAATTTTGCTTGGAGGAAGCCAAGTGAATCCAGGTCAACTTGATTAGAACAAATGAAATAGGCTTTGCGTATGATGGAAATTTGCCCTAGTCCTTAGCTGCAAAGAGCACAAAATCTCATGGGCTTGTGCAGGTTAAAGCCTGAAGAGTAAGGCTGCAGCCACTTCCAAGTTATTTAAATACCCCACATTATTTACAGTTATTTTGATTTCTGTTTCTGTGGTGGAATTCTGAATCCTTCACTTGAATCACTCAATATTCACAGCAGCATAACAAGGATCCATAGCCTGTCATGTTTGCAGCATGACAGGATGTAAAACACCATTGCCTGTCCAGATCAAACAAGGTCAGATTATTAAAAAACAAATCAATCTGTTATTGTTTAATGTGTGGCTCACTGTGACTTGCATACGTGACTGACCAAGACAAGCACATCATGTTGTGTGCAAGTCATTTTAGGTAAAGATGGCTCATCAGGGATGAGATAGTTAAGGGGTATGCACATTTTTGGGAGGATGGCAGAAAAAAACATGCAATTGACCTTCCTGGGAAGAATTTAAGTCAAAAATATAACAAGGTAATGAGGTATTTATTAAAAATACTCCTTCGCACTTTCATAGGTCTGCTCATATGACAGATGACAGCCAGCTAATCCTCCTATGCACTTTGCTAAGTGGTTATGTAAGTGCTGTCCCCGTTTTGTAGGTGGGGAAAGAAAGGCTGGAAAAAAACCCCAATCATTCTCATAGCAACAGAGAGAATTCATGCAAGAGCTGGAGTCTGCAGGAATTTTACTTTTCCCTTTGCATTACTCTTATATGTACACGATGTTCCCTTAGTGGTGACTTCTGAGCTCTGTTTTTGTCTCATTCTTTCTTCTCTCTGTCTTAAGTGACCTGATTTTATCTTTTTTAATGTGAAGAGAGGCTCAGCAGCATCTCTTGTTTGTGTGCATACAGAGGCTTAGAGAAGCACTTCAAATGTGGGGCATCTGTTGTTGTAACCCTTCCCTCACCATGATGCCCCCTTCTAAAAAATGCCCGGCTTTCTTTGCCTTGAAAATCATCAAAGGGGTCTGTAAGAAAGGG
This sequence comes from Agelaius tricolor, assembly GCF_023055355.1. NCBI lineage: Eukaryota > Metazoa > Chordata > Aves > Passeriformes > Icteridae > Agelaius > Agelaius tricolor. Next base: position 17,966,127 of record NW_027269269.1, read on the forward strand.
AAAACAGAAAGTTGGACAAACTGATCGTGTATAAGCTCATCCTCTACTGGAGATTTTCTTAAGGCTTGGAAGTTCTGCAATTTCTCAAAAATTAACTCTGTAAGTTCAAGAAAAATCATAGTATCTATTTCTATCACACTACAGTCAGCCTGTTTTCTGTCTCCCCCTTCATGTGATTATTTTACTCTGAAGAAGATTTTCTTGATAAAAATCTTGCTGCTCGCTGCTCTTTGTAGCAAGATGTAAACACCATGCTGGCATCTTTAAAGATTTTGTGAGTCTTTATTCTGCAAGTGTGAGGAGTGAGGCAGAGCAAAGGAGTCTGTTATACACTGCTGTCCTGGTGCAAATGAGAAATTCGCACCCAGCCCATGTGCATTTGATTCTCCATTACAGCTTCCAGAGAGGGCTCGTGCTTTGTGCAGGGATTTGCTTACCTGTTTACATAAGGCTTCACCACCTTTTTCGGTCCCACCTTCATACGTGGGATTATCCAGATAGATGAACTGTAAGCTCAAAGGAGTTTTCTAGGCATAATCTGTTTTATCATCTAGCCGATTTTTGCCACATACCTTCACAAATCCCCTTTTGTTTAACAAAGTCCTATCATAGGCTGTGGTTTAGCTTAGGAACCTATTTGGAGCGACATCATTTATAGGAAGGGTGTCAGATACACGTTCCCTGCCAAAGTGCTTTTGAACTTATCTGTCCTGTGTAGCTAATGGGACAGAGCTCTGGGTTGCTTCACTTTTAAAGATAAAGATAAAAACTGGCTCTGTTTTCTTAGAACAAGCATATTATGTGCTTGGGAAGTTGGCATGACTTCCACCAAGCCTGGGAGTCAAGTGGCTCCCAGGTGGCTGCACTTGGAGCTGGATATGAAAAAAGTTCTTGGCAAAACTTGCCTGCCCAGCCTTTATGAGCAGTGCAGAAGCCTCAATTTTTTTTTTCCATATGTGTTAGCTTGCTGTTGAAAGAGAAACATGAAACAGGTAGCTTGGGGTTGCTTTGTCTTGATCAAGGATTTGGATGGATCTTCAAACATCCCAATTCTTGAAAGCGTGTCTCTGCAGCTAGATCTAATGTTTGCAATTAAATTAGGTAGAGCTGGTGCCCCAGTGCTGCAAATGTGGAAGCCAACACTGTTATGCAGGTGTAGAACTGGCATTAGAGCAAAACTCAGTGAGCTTTATATGAGGCATTAGGCAAATCCCTATTTAACAGGTTACAGTTTTCAATTTTCAGTCTACAAATAGGAAAAAAATTTAAGACCTGACATCCAGACCTAAGAGTTTTTCTTCTGACACTTGCTGTTTAAAAGCTCTATCTGCTCCCCGTGCCAGCCGGAGACAAAATGAGCTCTGTGCTGTTCACATGCTTTCGTCCTTCCTCTGCAGTGTTTTGTTCTCCAAGGACTAATTGCCAGTGTGATCCAAGCAAGAAAAGAAAACTTTCTGCAAACTCTGCCATCTCATCACGAACTAGCCTTGGGGTAAAACTGTAGCCTGGAATATACTGAAGAGCTCAGGTACCTGACACAGGCATTCACTGCTTTATGAGATGCCATAAGGTGTTCTAGAAGGTAGACATGACATAGGCAAGCTGTGGGATAGCCCAGGAGATCTCAAAATTAGAAGCCCCTACTTAGGCAAGTGAGTAACTCCTTTGGAGTTTTACTGTTGAACTCATAAATGCTAAGATTTTTTTTTTCCTCTGGATGTGGATCCTGTAAATATGTGGCATAAAGTATAAATATATGGCATAAAATCTGACTTTCATATAGAAGCAAATTTATTTTAGACTCTATAGTTTTGGAATAATTTCCTCATTATCCTCAGCCAGTGTGGGAAAGCCAGGGTGGGGTCTGAGTGCATGGAGGGATGGTTTTGTGAAGCTGATGGAGGGTGTTGAGTTAATATCCCCAGTCCCCCCAGACTGCTGTCTGGCACCTCATTCATCTGAAGACCTCTGAGCATATAAGGTCTGTGATAAACAAAGGCGGTCTGTCTTGTGCCTCTGGGTTTCCAGTGGCTTATTAAAGATTGGATTGTTTAATGTTATCCTTTAACAGAGAGATATTTCTGTGGATAGGGAGACTCCTGTGTCACTGGAAAGGAAAGAGCAAGGCTTTCATGTTCCTTGTTTAAACCATTAGGCAGTGATGTTTTGCTGTTTGACATGCCATTGCTTCTTGCGCTTTCTCAGCAGTCCCATTCCTTCATTCCTTGTGGTTAATTATTGCTCTCATTCTCTTTCCGGCACGTTTTCTGCTCTGTTACTGGATCCGTAGGGGAAAAGTGACTGAGGGAAATAAGCACAGGACCAAGGAGCAGAGAATTAACTGTCCCCATGGGAAGCTTGAGTTACTGGCTGCCACACATGCACATTTTCATTGCTAACAGTGAAGGAAAAGTTGACAAAGAGCTTGTCACCAAGAGCAGAATACAGAGGAGCAGGAAGAATTTCTGCAAGTCGTTTGTATTGCCCACACATGACAGCCCAGTGCATGCAGTTCGCATTCAATTATTACTTTTTATTATTCATTATTTTCATTGCAGTAAAATCCACAGGTACCAGCCAAGATTGCAGCAGCATTGTGAGAGATTCTACTCTAGCACAGACTGGATTTTTTAGCAGTATAACTATGTCTTCTGAGAATATAAACATTCTACTAAAATAACTGTACTGTTACAAACCATGGTACTGCATCACAGCAGACCTGACTTTGACTTTTGCAGCTTATTCCCTTTCCCATACAGAAAAGATATTATGTAGGTGTAGACATTTTGCTGTTGTTTTGAGTATTTGTATTTGAATACCGCCACAGCAGTTGAATGCTGCTGTAGTTTCAGGCAACATCAGCCCACAGCTAAATGCGTGTGAGAGAGACCCTGTCCCAGACGGCATCACATCTCAGTAGACAAGGGGGAAAGGAATAGGAGGCATAGATGAGTCATAATTCTGTTAAATGATGGCAATGGACAAGATGCAGGTATCATCCCTTAATCTGGATGGCATTGGCCTTTTGCAATAAGAGACAAACTACTCTTCACACTAATTCCATGTCAGTGTCAATGCATCTCTACTGAAGTTAATGAAAAGCAGGGGTAATTCTAGCTAGACCCCACCTGTCTAAAGGTCTTGTTTGTTGTTTGCAGCTCTGGGGCTTCTCAAAGAGTAGCTGGCTGGAATCTTTATTTTTGCATCCTGAAAGAACACTTCCATACTGATCCACCTTGTAGTGTGTCTTGGGCATCTTCTTCCCAAACACTAAATAAAACAGATATAAGAAGGAATTCAGGTCCTGTTACAGTTTGATATAGTTTCTGCCACATTTGGGAAGTTGGCTTTGACTTGTGACCAGAGATGTTAAAAAAATTGTGAGAATAAATGTACCTGGAAGATTTTTTTAAAGGCTAAGTGTGACAAGTATTAAAGCAGACAACTTCTGATGACTTTCTCCAGATTTTAGTGCAATGGCTCTGAAGGCAGCTGTTGGGCAGCTCAGGAGCTTGTTGGTCCTATAAGTGGGAAGGTATCCTTTTTGTAGAAGAGATTATTACTCAAGTTGGGTAGCATGGTCTGTGCAGCATGTAGGCTTTGTTAATGCTTTATATATCCACAAAGCTTTGTGCTTGAGATAAATACTGTCACTATCCATGTTCTCAGAATACTCTTTCCGGTTGGCACCAATGGCATAGTGCTCATTTGTAGTGGGTGTAGAATCAGAAAAAGACTGAACAAAGCAAATAATCCTATAAATTCCCAGGAAATATACTAGGTTGTGACAACAACCTCTAAATGTTGCTGAATTTTTAGGATATTTTTGTCAAATATAGTTATAAAAGCAGCAAATGCCAGTTTATAAACTTTTCATGGCTGTGTGGAATATTTCTATTGATCTGTATGTTTTAAACACCCTGTCTGTGCATAAAAATGCATCAAAGCATATGAATTATCTTGTTTTATCACTTCCTGATTGATTATGATCTCCACAGTTCTAACCAATACACTAGTAGATTTAAGAAACATTTTTATTTCAATTTTAGCCTAAAGTAGAGATACACATGTCAGAGCTGAAGTGATGTGTTGACTTCGTGTCTGGCAGTGAGTGACAAATATGAGTGAGAAAATTGCTGGTATGGATTTAAATCTGGGAAAACAATAGGTTGAGCTACTTAGGCATGGCATGACATGGCAGTGAGCTAAACTGCTCCTCTGGTGAGATGCTTGTATGTGGTGTTTTAAAATATGTCTGGTATGCATGATGAAGACATGTCAAGTATAAACAGTTAAAGGACCAAAGAAAGGCAAATCATCAGTGGGAAACAATGTCATGATGTCACAAAAATAAGTAAGTCATTGCAAAAAGAACTGGGATCACAACCTTCAAGCTGGAATACTAGAAACCTTCTGAGATGCCAATATGCCAGTACTGCTCCATATTACCGTAGCTTGGGAAAGAAAATCAGGTATTCAGAAACATCTCATAAGCATCAGATACATCACAAAAGGGTCCCTGGTAATGGGAAAAAGAGAAAAGTGCTGGAACAAGTGCTTGTGACTAGTAGATGGTCAACAGCCTCCTTTATTATATGAACTGGAGTATCAGAAAGGGACTGGAAAACTGTGGGCTAATGTCCCTGGAAATAGTAATGTATGGAGCTCATTCCATATAGACAGGAAACAAATCAGTGTATCCTGCTTCCCAGTTAGTGCTGTCTCTAGGCAAGACTGAGTCATTGTCTCCTTGTTTTGTCAGCAAAATGGACAATTCCTGTGCTATCTGTGCCATCTGTTAGTTAAATACTAATTTTAAGTGTTACCTTATCTGGAAATTTCTGCATTAACTAGCAGAAGGTTTAGGTTCCTGATTTTATGTGCATTGTGTTGCTTGTAAATAAGTGCCTAAAATACTCTGAAGTGTTTTATATGAATTCTCACTTACTGTGTTTGTTGTGGTCACCTTCTGCATATGGACATCTAGCCAGGAAAAAGTTGCCTGAAATCTCCACTTACTGCACATTAAATTGCCTTGTTATGCTGTGAGTAGCCTCTAGACTGCTTGCAAAGGTTCTTGGCTGGTGTTTCTTACTGTGTTCTGATAACCATCAGATAGATAGATTACAAGGATATATATGTTTTGTCTTCATCCCAGCTTCCCATTTACTTCCCTAACTGTGGCCTGTGTTGGTATGAAAAGTAGCTCTCTATCTCTCTCTTTCAGAATGCATGATATGACGCTGTTAGCAGGAAAACACAAAACTTGTTACCCAGATCCAAATCCTTTCAGAAGATCTATCTCCTCAACTCCTATAAAACAGGAAGGGGAAGAAAAGGACTGGATATGGGCCCCTGGTGTGTTAAGCAGAAGACTGTAACCAATAATTTTACAAAATTTTACCTGTGTTTAGCATCATCTATTGAGTCTGCACTTGGCACAACTGAGTTTTGAACTGTCAGTGGACTGGTCTATCTCTAATCACTGGATGTAGGAGCTCGAACCTTGTTTCAAGTACCAGGGTGCTAGATCAAAGGACTTCTTACTTCCAGTTAGTAGTAATTATGCTATCTTTCTCTTCCATGGATAGTCTGGGCTGTACCACAGGTCAGAGCATATTTTCATTGCATGCTGATTTAACTCAGAAGGTTTCTGCTGGATTAGGTGAGATACAATGCATATGGGAGGAGAGATCCTCTATCTGTAAGTGCTGCTGTTAAGAAATATTTCTGGATTTCAGACTCATTTGGAGGCTGCTTAATTTCCAAAATAAGCTTCTCTGATTCTCCATACATAATCTGCATACTCTACAAGCAGACAGGGATCAGCTATTCACTCCACAGCCTGAAATGCCTGAGGCTCTTGTCTCTGCTTATATCCATTAGAGGTAAACCAAGGCTGATTATAGGGAACACTGTACTTCTGATCATGTCAATGAGCATAGCTAGCAAGTGTTCTGGGGGCAGATTCTCATCTCATTTGCATTGGTGCAAATCAAGAGTAATTGAGTTATTCCAGATTCAGAGCAGGCGAACTGCCTTAATAGGATTTTCTGTCTCAATAAAGATATTATTGAATTCAGCCAGTGACTCTGTTTTGACACTGTTTTCCTTTGATTTTATGCTGATATACGGTGTTTAGCATTAGTTCAGAGCAACGTCTACATTGTGTAGACAAGGACACTTGGGAACAAAGTACATTTGAGTCGCAGTTTTGGGACCACATATTTGCTGAACAGGGTGAGGTAGAGCAGTTACTCCTAAAAGAGGCCGTTTCCAGCAAGTCACGTACCTGCGTGCGGGCCCCAATCAAGCCCAAGCTCCAAGGAAGCCAGTAGCCTCTTGTGCCATGATTACTTGCTGCAGAAATGGTTGAAGAGAAAGGCATCTCATGCAGCAGAATGACATTAAGCTGAGAGATAAAAGGCACTTAAAAAAAAAAAAAAAAAAAAAAAGAGAAGCTTTAAAGATGATTTAAAAACAGAAAATTCTTCACATGACTCTTTAAGACAGCATAAGCCTCTTTTTGTTTCCTGTCTATTTCGGCCTGTTCCTGGTCAAGAACGCCACAGCTAATAATTGTGTCAGAAAACCTTCCTGTCTGAAAATGATCTCTTCCTAATGGATAGATGATACCATATGGTTTCATATGTCATAGATGGAGAGAGAACATATTGGACGACTGGCCACAGCTGGCAATTCGTGTTAGTGCCATATGGATAAATGAGCGAGCTCTCCTGCATTGTGTATTTCAAGTAAACCATTTATCTAAACAGGTGCTGACCCACTGGGAATGCATTTTTATGGTCAAGCTTGAAGCATGCAGCGACACGAGCAGCTCTGTTCACCCCTCCTTTGTCTGCAGTGCAAACCCACGACATTTATGTATCATTTGCCTCCATTCTGCATAACTCCAATGTCCATAAAAGCGCACCTGGGCAGACTCTTTGTAAATGAGACCTGAGTCTGGCTCATTGAACTGTGTGGATATTGTAAGACCAGTCTCCTAAATCCTCTTTGGGAATCAGCCTGTGATATTCACTTCTAATAGACATTGCTATATCATATGCAGGGGATTAAAACCACCCCATTTATGAGGCTATATAAATAAAGAATCAGACTTTCCACCTCCTTGAGCTACTGTGCTCCATCCCAGATGAAATTTTTACACTCCTTTCCTCTCCATGCCATAATTGCCTCTTTGTCTAAACATGCTTCATTTTGGAATTCCTCTTGCTTACATTCCTAATATGTGTGGTTCAAGGTACTCGCTGACTGATTTATGCTAGGCTTGTGTGGCTCCCTTGGAAATGGAGCAGAACACATTCCATCCACCTGCATAATAAAACCAGCTGGTGCAGGGTGGGAGCGCTCAAACTGCAGCAGAAACAAAATTCACCTAAGTTTTGACTCAGTTATCTGTCTCTCTATCAACTCTTCTGATTGTCTGTAGTATTAAAATCATGCCTAGGGAGCAAGCCCTTATGAAAAAAAGCAAAGTCTCTAATTATGCTGTTTATTCTAATTATTCTGTTATTTCTGTGTCACTGCCAGCACCAGATACTGGGGTGAAGGAAAATGTTTTTTCTGCATTTCTGAGCAAGTATTTTGATAAAAGCACAGCCCTTTTAATATGATCCTAACATTCAGAAAGTTTTAATATCAGTAAAACTCTCTGGGCTCCTTCTGGAATCACTGAATCACAGAGTGGTTTGTGTTGGAAGGAACCTTTAACAGTCATCTAATTCTTCCCCCCTGCCATGGGCAGAGACACTTTCCACCATACAAGATTGGTCAGAGCCTTGCAGTCCTCACCTTGAATGTTTCTAAGGATGAGGCATCCACCACCTATGTGGGCAACCTGTGCCAGTGTCTCACCACCCTCACTGTAAAAAACTTTCTACCTACTCTAAATCTACCCATTTTTAATTTAGATCCATTACCCATTGTCCCATTATTGCAGGCCTTACTCAAGTCTGTCCCCATCTTTCTTATAAGCCACTTTGAAGTTCTGAAAGGCTGCAGTAAGGTTTGTTCTTTGCCTCTTTCCATCAGCTCTACAAGCAGTGTAATTCTTGTTTTTATCACAGGAGGTAAGATTTTATATGAGAATAAATTTAGTCAGTTTGGTGGTAAATCAATCTACAATCCAAAGCTCAGGTAAGTAATTTCATTAATGAGATTTGATTTGGATTCCCTATTCACAGCTGTATCAACCCTATGGTATGCAAAGAGGGAAAGAGTTATTTTGGCTAGGAAAATCAGGAATTCTGCAGTGGTTGGAGGAATAAGCCCTAACAGTCACCCCATGCTTTTCCCTGCTCAGCAGTTTCACATCACTAATAGTTCACTTGTAGCTGCTTGTGAAATGAGAAAACAGAATAAACCTCAACCCAACACTATTTCTTATCCCCTGTCAACTACTCTGCTGTACCCACATTGAAGATGCCTGTTCCCTTGTGTTTGTTCATTTGTGCTCATCTCTTCCAAACAGGAGTTAAGCTTTCGTAGCGTAACAGTAATAAGGCAGCTTAAATAGCAACTTCTCAGCTGTGTTTGGTGCACACTGTGCTGCAGGAGATTAAAAAGAAAATCAGAAAGTGCGTGATGGAGATTAAGATGGTTTTGAATTGCTGCATAGAAGACTGAGTCCCCTTTGTGCCTCTTATTTGCTGTTTGAAGTACCGTTACTTAAGCTCAGCGTTAGGGGGGAATGAAAAAAAAAGTCTTCCTGAGAGGATGTGAGAAGCCATTTCAAAAGACGATGCCTCTCCAGTAAATAAAGCACAAATGTTTTGGGTCAGCACTGAAAGGGTGGATGAGATGGAGTTTCACCCAAAAGAAAACTTGTTTAACCAGAAGTCTTTCAAATCTCCTGGCTGAGATAAAGAAGATCAAAGTGTTTAAACACGTTGATCCACTACTGAGGAAAATTTAGTGCTGGCAACAGACAGCAGCTGCAGTGGAGCTGGTGTGTCTAAACTCACAGCGGGGAACTAATTGCTCTTATGGATATAGGTTTGCTTTAAAAACCAGGTCTGAAGGATAGTCATTCTCATTCAGAATGATGGAGATCTATTGATAAGAAGTAAAATACCAATCTACACTACACAGCAGCAGGAGGAATATAGTCCTGGGGGCTGAGCAAGAGGGATGCATGAGGATCCTCTGCTTTTATTCAACTTCTATTGTGTGGGGAAAGTTCCCATCAATTTACTTGAGATGATAACATTAGCTTGACACTCTCCTTGCTAATTAAATGTGGAAGAGTAGCTGAAGTCAAAACTTAATGTCATTGTCCTGAGAGGTATCTTGGAAAGGGATGCTTTTGCCATTAGAGAATTACAAATTTTCTGTAGAAGCAGAAATGTTATTTTTATGCAACTTATTAGCTGGGCAGGGATGCGATAGTAGTAAGGCTGATTAGAAAAAATAATTCAGCGAACTATTCCTGAATTCAGTGAATTTTTCCTGGTACAAGCACAGCTGTAAAGATACTTGTGACAAGTCAGGTGGAGGGGCTGTTATGGCATCTCATTAAACAGGTTCCTTCTTGCTGTCCTAGCACGTGAAAAAATGTGTGCTCCTGTTTAATTAAGGGGCTAAATAGAAGGTCCAAATTGAGGGTTAGTGATGAGGCTTTTCTCATGGCACAGGAACTAAGTGGGATTTTTGCATTTGGGTGTGAATATTGTGAGGTTTGAGTTCTTCTGAATGCCCATTTTTTATTTATTTTAAGGGAAATTAAGAAAAATGCTGCAATTCTTATCTACAGCATGTTCTTTACAAGGTATCATCAGAGGTACTCAGTAAGAAAAAAAGGCGGCTCAGCCACCCCAGTCTTTCCAGTTGAGAAGGAGAGACGTCATGGCTCTGGGAGGAAATTAAATGCTCCTGTGCTGAGTCACTACAGTACAGTACAATATACCAATCTAGCTCCAGCTGTTCAGCCCTCATGTGCTATTTGTAGTTATTTGGAGAACAGAAAATCTCACTATGTGCATATATATGTGCATGTGTGTATGTACATATATGTAGATACATTTGTTTGTGTGTGTGTGTGTCCAGCCACATAAATAAATGTGTATGCTTTGACCTTTTTTAATACCACCTCATTCTTGCGATTTTCCAGAAGTATCTAAATTATTCACCCTGGGTTTTCAGAATAGGCAAAGTAGGGAGCAAAGGGCATTCAGAGGCCACAGACTTCTCCTGTCATCACAAATGAACGCCTTTTCATAGCTCTAACCTTGATTGCTCCCTTGCAGTAGGGACTCCTGTTAAAGCCATTCAAATGTCAATATGCTGCCTAAATACATGAGGTAAATTCTTCTATGGTTTCCAGAGAGGGCATCACAGCATGCCTACATTTGCCTCAACATGAGGGCCAGCAGGACAGTCTACCAAGCACACAGCAACGGGTTAGACATAATGTGTTGTGGGCTGCAGAGGTAAAATACAGCTATGAATGTATCCTCTGATGAATTAAAGGTTTGATTCATTTGGGATGTCGCAGGACATCCAACCTGGCCTTTCTTTACTGATTTGGAAAGGTTCAGGTCTTCCTTAAGTGACGTGTCTGACCCACCAGCCCAGAAGATGCCTGACATAGGTGGTGACATCTCTCAGGGTCAGAAGCACACTTGGTCAGCACCTGTAAACCACTGCCCACACCCCGTTAGGCCTGTCAAGTCTTGGGGTGTGATCACATTGAGCTGGAGGGAGAGGCACAGGAGAAGGAATCACAAGTCCCTGCATGATCCACTGGGAGTGTTTCCCTTTCTCAACACCCTCCCTAGCAGTGTTACAGCACCAGGAAGCGAAGAGTCAAGGGCGAGGAACACATCCTCCCAACACAGAAGCACTCAGATTCAGGAGCAGTGTCCTTGCCCTCTCTTCACATTGTATTGTTCTTATTAATGCAACTATCTGGCCCACTACCTGTTGGTCCACTCTAGAAGCAATATAATTTTTTTAATTTCTGAGAAAACAGCTTTTAAAAATATGTTCAAATATTATTTAATGTCCATTTCAGGTATCATTAATTTGATGCAATGGTTATATTGAGAGCTTTCACTTCGTACATCTTGTTAATCATTGCTGTTGCGTATTTTGTATTCTACCCTTAAGAAATTTGCCAAGACAGATTTTTCAGTGGATTTTTTGAGGTGAAAGTGGCAAGTGGCATAAAAACTTTGCAGGGAATTCCTACTTTTCTTCAATATTTCCAAGCCAGAGGATGTCAAAGTTAAAATGTACAAATTACTTAGAAAATTACCAGATTGGATCTGTAAGGTGAGATGCAGCAGTATTCATAGTTTACAAGAAATGTGGGGTCCATATAGCTTAGTCCACAATTTCCAGCCTTTATTAGGATCAAGTTTTCCATCCTTGAGCTCAATAGTTGTGCTGCTCTAAACTTCTCAATGTCAGCTTACCTACCCTCTGGCAAAAAAAATAGGGGCAGCAATTACCCATCCTTTGAATGCTTTGGAAGGGTTTTGGATTAGATCAGCAATGGATAAAGGGGAAAACTATTCCTTCCATTTAACAGCTTTAACGAAAAGTGTATTGATGGTCAAATTACATTTTATTGCTGGTCAAGGCTCTGCTGAAAGACCTGAAGCCGCTACAGAATCAAGGAACAATTACAGAAACATCTGTTGTGAACTGGGCAACATACTATGATACTTTTCTAGGCAATACAAAAACTCTTTCTTTTACAATGACATTTAAAATACGCAGTTCAAATAGGCCAGAAGAAATGTTTTTACTTATTAAATTAACAGAAAAAATATTTTTCCCGCAAATAAAGGAGTAGCTGAAAAAATGATCCAGAAGCCAAAGAAGAATTGTTTTCCACAGTAGACCAGGAAAATATTTATTTTGACTATGCTATTGCATAAAAGTCATATTTTAATGCTTTGAATTTTGCTATATGGATTATGAGCATGTCAAAGCAAATTTTGAAGTACAATCCAAAAAAAGGTTTTGCATGTGCAAGAATGATGTCTTTCTAAAATGTTTGCAAGCCTTGATCAGATGGATATTGAATCCTATAATGTTTTGGGTTGGAAGGAACCATAAAGATTGTCTAGTTCCAACCTCCTTGCCATGGCAGGGACACGCTCCACTAGACCATGCTGCTCTGAGCCCCATCCAATTTGGCTTGGAATACTTCCAAGGAGGAGGAATTCACAACTTCTCTGGACAGCATGTTCCAGTGCCTCATAGTATGGTGTGTTAATTTTAAACTCTGCAAATAGAGGACCAAGTTTTCTGTGAGAGAAAAGTTGTTGCCTTTTGATACAATTTCTTTGTCCACCTGAAATCTAAGTTCAGTGAGTGAAATTTGCACAATCGAAGCAGCTCAATCAAGGTTGCAACTTTGCAGGCTGATGGAAATGCCCTGTTTCTTTGCTCCAGTTGACCAGAAGAGGATTTTTTGTCCTTGAGTTCTCCTGGCTTGATAAAATAATTTATTTACCAAATTTGTTATTGTAGTCTATTGCAATACTTTGAACAATGTCATTACTGAAATGCTGCTCAGCTTTTGTCAGTGTAGCATTAAAATTAATGACTGGTGGAGCAGTTATTCATTTACACTGAGAAAACATATCTTGGGGTGAGACTCACTGACTGGTAACTCATTCAACTAAAACTAGACATGTAACTTAGACTAGGCCATAGCTCTTTAACTTCTATTATACAGATGTCTGAAGTTAGCTGGATACATCTCTGATGACCAAAGCATATGCAAGAAAATGAGACTTAGGTATGGCACAGTTAAAAGTAGAACATGAAAGCTAATTTTTCACACAAAGCATATCTGGTGATCTTCCTTCAACTGAGAAAGAAGAGCTTGGTATGCAAAGAGCACAGCACTGCAATTCATTGATGAACATTAAAATGTAATTCTTCTGCAATGCATTCGACATCCTTTACTTGTTATCATTTTGTTATCATTTCCTAGAAGTCCAATTTTTCACTTGAAATTACTACACACCAAGAAAATTATCTTATTTCTGAGAAACCTCCAAAGCCTCCACTGTGCAACCTTTTTTTAATCTCTTCTATAAGCTACTTAAAAAACAGCTTCACCCTTCTTAAAGGAAAAAAAAAACAAACCCCAAAACCATAAAAATAACAACCAAACAAAGAAAACATAAGAGACAAAATACAGTGAAATGGCCCTTACAACAGAACTGGAACAGACTGGGATGTGAAAAACACCCACTGCACTGGGGCACCATTCTGGCTCTTGAAGTTCAAAATTGCACAATTCCCTGGGCAGCTTGTTCTAGTGTCTGACAACTCTTTCAATGAAGGGATTTTCCCTGATATTCAATCTAAACCTCCCCTGGCACAATTTCCTCTTGTCCTGTTGCTTGTTACCTGGGAAAAGAGACCAAACCACACCTTGCTAAAACCTCCTTACAGGGAGTTGTAGAGAATGAAAAGGTTATGGTGGTGGTTGAGCTTCAGTCACTGCAAAGCAAAATGCCATCTTACAGAAGGGTGTCCTTTGGCTCTGCATAACCCAAATAGACTCTCTTCTGCTTTCATTTGCTGCCTTTTGGAACATGCCTATGATCTCCAAACATATCAGCCATGCCTTTCTGTTCTCCATGGGGGAACAAAATAATGAGATGTTGTCCTGTGAGCAGGGCTTCATTTGGGAGGATGATTTTCAGCTCATTTCTGCTTGTCCTGTCTCCGCTTCCTGCCTCGCTCCACTTAGTCGCTGTGTCAGCGTCATCTCTTGCAGCACAGGATGATAATGGAAAAGGAGCTGGAGAGAAATATGCAGCACAGACACAATTAGAAGCAGCAGAGACCAGTATATGCAGGCATATGTATTTACTCCTGGTCCTTAGTGTCTCCAGTTCATCAGACTGTCCCCATTCAGCCACAGCCCTCTGAGGAAACACTTGACTTCAAGCACATGTTGAAGCTCTGATGTCCCCGGTGAGACTTAAACCTGTACTTAATGGTAAATGTCTGCTAAAAGAATTATTTGCAGTTGGAACATGTTTCCTACCTGGAAATGTGTAACTGCTTTGTGGGTTCTCCTATCAGGAGCAAAGATAAAGTATTCTTGGCTAGAAAAGCAAGTTAGTATGAATGTCCTAGGTGAGGATATGTCCATGATCTTTCCTCACCCTCCCACTGGCAGCCAAGTAGCCAGGCTATCTATGACCATTTCTGGTGCCTTTGAGGTTGGCACTAATTGCTGTCTCAGGAAAAACAAGGTGGGCCCTGTCATCAGGAACTCAGTTGATACCACAGTAATTCAGGGGCACCTCACCTACTGTGAGTTAATCAAAGCAGGACACCAGCTAGGAAAATCTCTGCTCTTTCCTGCTCTGAACACTGCTTAGACCCTCCAGTTGCTTTTTTAGTATATGATACATTTGGAAATAGAGTGTCTGAAAACCCCCAAGCAGGCAAACTCCAAAGCAATCCAACCATCAAAAGTCTGGACTAAAGAGCACAGGTGGCAAGAAATTTTTCTTTCCTTGTGTGTGAAGATGCCTTGTTTTCGCAACACTTCTAATGAAAGCATTTTTATTTTTGGATGCTCTTTAGGGTAAAATGCAATACATCAAAATAAATCATTGCATCGTATGCCTGTTACAAATGAAAGCTGATGCACCAAATGTCAGGGTTGCTTGCTTTGATGAATCAATGAATATTGACAGTTTTGCTAACTGTGTAAGAAAGAAATGGCAGTGAAGGGGAAATGTTGACTTGATACAAATATATAAATATAGTAATTAAATTTCAATAAGATCATACAGATTTTGTGATAATATTGTTTCAAATAAGGCAAAATGTCTCCTTGTGCTTTAATAGAGAAACCGTGTATCTTTTCCCTTCCCATATTTTCACTTACTAAATGAATTCAGCAAACACCGTCTTTGAAAAGGCATTCATTTCAACTGTTCTGGAAAAAACTTCTGATCAGACCAAGAACATTGGCTTCAAGGCCACTCTCCTTCCTGTGAGACAGGGAGTATCTGTGTGATAAATTACCTGTGGGTGAATGCTAAGTCTTTAATGAGAAAAAACATGCTCTGTTGGATTCAACCTTTCATGTGAAAGCTGTTTGGGACCTTACCTAAAAGAATGTGCTAATCAAGAGAAAACCATAACTACTGTCTTGTCAATGGACACAAATGAATAAGCCTGGTTAAAATGAGGTTGAAGTGAACTCAGAAAAAGAACCAAAAAAGAGTTTTTCTGTGCTGTTTTCTGAGAGCTTGCTTTACACTGCACAGTGATTTATGGCAATTGGAATCTCACTATTTCTGCAATTAATATTAGTGGATGCTTCCTATTCAGAGGAATGTTAATCATAATAATGCAAATGGAAGTATTATTGGAGCTATGCTTCAGAGTTCGTATTTCACATTGAGCTGAAAGTTCAGTACCCAGCATCATTCTCAATGGAGCATTCACATTGTATGGATAGATGGATGTGCACTAAAGGTAAAATAACTGAATTAATATAAGCCAGAATAATATGCCTGGCATATAGCTTCCCATTTTCCCATTTTACTGTAAGGATCTGATTTTCAGGCTTTTTAAACCAATAATAAATTATAGCAATGCACTGTTAATTACACCTTACAGAAGTGGCGTATAGTATAAATTGCACTGGTGATGGACTTAGATTAAGTTTCTCGTGCTTATTTTTAGCATGTCAAAGGCAATTCATTTCCAACTGGGCCATGTTTAAAAGTTTGGAGTGAAAAAACTGTGTAATTATTTCCTAATAGAAAGAGAATATTGGTGACAATATTTTATCCTACATATCTTCTTGCACTAAATATATTAATGGGAAAGGAAGAAGCAAGAACACATATTAATTTCAACATGTGTTTAAAAGATATAATGAGTATTTATAAATTTTGCTTCTGCAAATATTTTCTAAATTGTCCTCTTTGTATTGTTACCTCCCTCTGTGCTCCCTTAGATAATTTCTTAGCTTGTGATTGGTTTCTTTATGATTGTTGATGCTCTGGAAATATTTGGTCCCTGTCCTTTTTCATTCTTTTTCTTCCTTTCCTTTCCTTTCCTTTCCTTTCCTTTCCTTTCCTTTCCTTTCCTTTCCTTTCCTTTCCTTTCCTTTCCTTTCCTTTCCTTTCCTTTCCTTTCCTTTCCTTTCCTTTCCTTTCCTTTCCTTTCCTTTCCTTTCTTTTTTTTTTTTTTTAATGGGGGTGGAAGGGTTTTGTTGGTCTGTTTTTCTCCCCACGTGTTTTGATTTATAAAGAGGGTGAGTGGGAAGAGGGGATAATAGCAACATTTAAAAAAAGTCCTGCTGGCTTTTATTAAAAAATGCATAAACTTCAAGCTTTTGAAAATAATTCAGAGCTCATTCAGAAACATCAATTAATATTTCAGAAAATAAATTACCCACATAAATAAATCAATGCTATACATGCCTTTTTGCTGTAGCAGAAAGGTGTTTTTAATTTTCATCCAAGAGGAATGTAACTACCATATTAAAATTGTTTATCAGGAGGTGACTGTGGAGGATACTGTGCATGTAGTCAGTAGGACCCTACTTTTTAGGGAGCACAGAGCTATGACTGGAGCTGAAATATCCATCACATGACATAATTATACTCTTGATAGGAAAGGAAAGAAGTTCTTAGGTGGGGACCACATTTTAGACTTTGTGGATCTGTATTCAAATCCAGTATAAACATCCTGTATAGCATCAAGGAAAGCATTTTGGTCCAGGACTTCAAGAATATCTCAAAACTCAGCTGAGTGAGAAAGAGATGCCCAAATAACTTTAAGGACTAGATCCAACAGGTACTGCTATAAGACTTATTCTGTGTCCTGTGGTCTGGATTAGGCAGTTATATGTTCTGAATACCTGAGTCTCAACTTTTCTGAATCACTTTACATTATTTGGGCCTGTTCTTTCAAAATGGCATTCAGGTCATGATATAAATACAGATGTTCTGACATTTAGGGGTTTGTATTGTTTTGGTTGGATTGGGTTTGGTTGGTTGGTTATTTTTTTGTTTAAGAGATGAAATCACTTTGATGTTGCATTTGATGGGTCATCCCAGAGATATACATGTAGGCATGTCACAGTAACTTTCAGAAGACAGGTGTAAATGCAAGAGCAACCTTAAACCCTCAGTTTCTAACCATGACTGCTAAAGGAGCAGAGCAGACCACTTCCTTATATTTTCTGTGCTGCAGCTTATTCTCCAAAGTGAGAATAATAACACTTCCCTGCCTTAACAAACAGTTCTAAAATACTTATATTGAAAATCAGGAGTGGTATAGGTATTATGGTGACAGGGGATCCTAAGACTACCAGAGTCCTGAGAGAGGAAAGTGAACAATTTATTCTCACTACCTCCTCATTTCCAGGTCTCACAGAAAAGCATTCTGGTGAGTGATGGCCTCTTCTGCTTTTGTTTTCTTCTATTTGAAGTGAGCATCACCAAGAGAGGATACTCAGAAAATTAATTCAGATTGGCTTAGATAAGGACTCTGTGATGTTGATTAAAAACTATCCACAGGGCCATTAGTGAAGTGAGATAATAAATGAAAATGTGTTGAATCACGTGGGTTTTCTAGTGGGGGAACATCAGGGAGCATTCCTGAGTCCAGTCTTCTTTAAATATCTTCATTCATTAGCCAGAAGACAGGAAAAGAGTACATGTTAATTAAAATCACAAATGATCCAAATTGGGAGGCACTGCATAAATCAGCAAAAATAGAGAGACTAGAAACCTTAGGCAGGAAATGACAAAATGAGATGCGGCTTTGAAAAATGCATGTGGAGGAGAAATAGTCTGTACGAGAGCACAATCAGCAGCAAGGAGTGTTCTTGAAGAAGCAGAATTAATTGGAAGAAGACAAAGGATGTGGACCATGGAGTAAAGGGCAATGTAGCAGAGCAGCTATTTAAAGGTGACCTTTGCACCTTTTCAATAGACAGCTTGGATTCAAATTAATTTGCAATTGGCAAGATTCAAAGGTCAATGCAGTTTTGGATCATATATGCAGAAAGAAGTTGCCAAAGAAAGACATGGAATCCCACGTCCCTAACAGTATGCTACCATATCACTCAGCCTTCTATTATTTTTTTTCCAATTCTTCAAGACCTTGTGCACCAGAGTGAATGTAAAATAGATGCATATCTGACAAAGTGGGTAACCTGGGAGAGCTGATGGGTCTGACAAATGTGGCTTTCAGTGAAACTACACACACCGTCTTTCTGTGTTCTCTGCCTTTCCAGTCTATATGGGACATGGTCTCCCTGAGACAAGGAAAGGAGCTAAGAAAAGGGACTTGAGACTAACTAGCTAATGAGAGGCAGAAGAGGAGCCCCAGTGCTGCTCTACACTTTCGTTGAACCTGCTACTTGTAGTGTGGTAGGTTTGTGACACATGCATCATTAAATTTGGACTCTTAGATGCCACACACAATTTCACAGGATATAGTTTACTGATGTGAGAGTGGAAACAGCAAGAGGCATCTTTGGAAGATCTCAGCCATTTCTCTCTAACAAAGGAAGAAGACTTAAGAAACTAGATATTTGGGATAACCATATAAACTAAAAACATATATATTTTTATTTTTATCTTCTGAAGCCTGCGAAAACACAGAAGAGGAAAGGAACAACTGCTGTGTTAATTGGAAACTCTTGAACCTCCAGTAGAGGAGTTGATGAATTACTCTTTTGGCAAGGGGGTGGATGTTTGCACAGTTGGTCAAGGACAGGCACCAATTCTGAGTGCTGTACAAAAGAACTTAGTTTGTATTTACCAAATGCATTTCTTTCTATGAGATAACTAAGCATACCCTAGTAGTGCTGATGTGACATTACAGCAGGAACCATGTATGTATAGATCACTGTTTTAGATACCCCGTATAACAGTAAGTAGTTGTTTTAATTTATTTTTCTATAGCAAATAAGTTAACAATCACTGAACAAAACACTGATTTTTTTTCTATGTCTGTGTATTTTTCAGGTAGACTGAGAATAACACGTCTAGGTTAAAACAGTATCCTACAAGAAGCATTTGATGGATTGTTCCTAGATATTTCTAAGAAGGCAACTACCAAAAGTGAGTACTAATTCCAGTATCTGGGATGTTTTAATCATGTTTTGTTGTTTAAAATAAAATTATGATATTTGTAATGTTTGTTGAGGAGATTTCCCTAATTGGAGTCATGAGAAATTTCACTAATTTCTCTAGAATGGGTCTATTATTGACCCATGTCTATTTTTATTAGTTGACAAGGATAATGTGAATCACAGTCTCAGTCATGGATTCATTTCTGCTGTGCCAGGCACTCTAGAAACATAGACATTCTCTGCATGAAATTACTTATGTCTTAGTAGAAGTCAAGAAGCTATGGATAGTGACAGACAGAGGAGACCCATGGATGTGATAAGAAAGTGCTGGTCAGTATGACAGGCAATGCTAATAGCACACCTGCAACCTAGTCCTTGTCAGAATTTTAGATGTTGCTGCAGAGAAAGAAAGTCACTAGCAAGGTAATTTTATATGTGTTTATGGAGATCAGCATGAAAGAAAATACAAAAGCACTCATTTGAAAATCCAGTGCATAGACCATGGAAAATGCATGGGTTGATTGGATGCAGACAGCCTAGTTTTGATAGAAATGGGGAAGGAAACTCAATGCTATATCTGGAAAAATGGCCTTTGTATCCAGGGAATATCAGGGCAAATTTACACCTGTGATGTAAGTGACAGAAAGGAATTCTGCAGTAATTGACGTGTTCAAAGATAAGGACTGAGATAAGAGATTTACCTAGATGGGTAGAGAGCAAGGAAAGGCATTATTTGTAGTATGATACACAAAACATACTTTGAATGTATGTGTAGCTTCAGTGTTAACTGGGAAGTGGCATCTGGAGTGGACGGGAATATGAGTTGAAGATGATATCAAGATTACAGGATAGTGGCATTGTCCACAATGATGAAGAGGGAATGTTGCTTGGAGATCATTGCTGGGACATGTCAAGCAAAGCTGGGACTATTCAGTAGACAGAACATTACAAGGAAATGGTAGAAAAGCAGAAGCATGAATCAACAAATTGTGGAATATTTGATGCTGGCAGGGACCACTGGAGATTGTCTAGTTGCCTTTCAAATCAAAACACACTTTCTTGGAGAATGTTGCTGAGGGGTGATATTTAAGAACTTTTCACTTAGAACTGAAGAGCTGGGGCACCTGTGGCTCTTGCCACATAAAGAAGCAGCTAATGTTCACCTCAGCCTGGGAATCTTGAGTGATGAGTGGAGAGAAAGAAAGAGAAAGAAATGTCTGTTAATATTAAAACTACAAGTACAGTAGGAGGAGTCCTAAAAGTCAAAGCCATGAATATAAAGTGATATTTAAATTAAATTGATGCAGAATTATGTGTACTTGCTAGACAGAATGAAAGTGATTAGTGAACACCAGTGCTTTAATCACCAGCACTACACAGATACTGGCATAAGAAAGAAGAGGCAGTTCCCAAAGCATGAAAATTTTGCCTACGAGTCATGTCCTGGACTTTGTTCATTACTCCTTAGGGAGAAACTATGTACTCCTATAAGGAATTAAATTGTGCTTTTTTTTTTTTTTTCCCATAATCTTAGAATTATAGGAAGGTTTGGTTTGGAAGAGACCAAGAGACCATAAATATCATTTAATTCCAATCTCCCCCTGCCATGAGCAGGGAAGTATTAGGGCTGGTGTGAGCTGAAATGTTGTGTCTGTAGCAAGAGTTCAAAAAGTTAACCCCTGAGAAAGATCTCACTGCAAGATAATGACTAGGCATAAAAAACAAAGAGAAAGAAAAAGGGAAAAAGAAAAAGAGTAAAAGTATTTTCAAAGTCAAGGTTTCATAGTAAGTGGTAACAGTATAATGAGGTGACAGAAAGCTGAGTGGAGTAAGGAAAAGAAGAAGAAATCTCTAAAGTAAAACTTCTCAAATTTCTGGGAGTCGCTGCACATGATAAGCTCTCTATTAAGAGATAAAAATTTCAGAGGACATGTCTAAATACCTTTTTACTAAAGGCGAATTCTTACTCGTCAATGTAATCTGAAGACTTTTTCATTACAAAATACTACTTGTTTCAAAATGCAGTCTTTTACAACCATGATGCATTTGATAACCTTTTTGCTACCAGGAGATCTGAGTAGTGACATAAGGTCAAAGAGTCAATAATAGAATCCAAATCAGCTATTTCCTGTGGAATCACAGTATTTTTCCCCAGTTACGTCCAACGGGGTAGTGGAGTCAGTCATGCCAGCTATGAGGCACATTTTCCCCTCAACGGGTCTTTCCAGAGCTGTTTCAAAGGTATGCCATACTAGCTGGTCCCATACTATCTGCGAAGTCTTGGAATTATAGAATGTTTGGGGATGGAAAGAACCTCAAAGATCATCTAATTCCAAACCCCCTTCCATGGGCAAGGATGCTTTTCACTAGACTAGGTTGCTCAAAACCCCATCCAACCTGGCCTTGAATGCTTCCAGTGATGGAGGAGTCACAGTTCTCTGGGCAACTTGTGGCTGTGCCCCACCACTCTCACAGGAAATAATTTTTTATTAATACCCAATTTAAACCTGACCTCTGCCAGACTGAAGCCATTCCCTCTTGTCCTGTTCCTCCATACCATTGTCAAAAGTCTGTCTTTCAGCTATTTTACAGCCCCCTTTAAGTTCTGGAAGGGGCTCTAAGGTCTCCCTGTAGCCTTCTCTAGGCAGATCAACCCCAACTCCATCAGCCTGTCTCCACAGGAGGTCTCCAGCCTTCTAAACACCTTTTTGTCCCTCTTCAATGCACACACAAGATGAATATGAACAGTACAAACAACAGGGTCTGTTATTTTACTGTCTCATTAAAAGTAACAACATGCCTCAGGGGATATAGTGTTTCTCAGGAGCCGCCAACATTAATCTGGAAAGAGGATGATTTTTGGAGCTGCTGTCCTCTTGCAGCTCTCAGTGGAAACTGTAGCTCATTGCTGATCAGACTGCTCTTACTCAGGTGAGGAAAGAGGTAGTTGGTATTTGGTACCCAGCTTGAAAACACTGATTGTCATTGTTGACTGTCATGCTATTCTGCTGCAACCTGTGCACTCTTTTCCTTTCTATTTTCCTGTTAAACCATAAGGCAACTCTTATGTCTTTGGGGACTTTTGCAAGCACTTTATATTGATAAAGTTTTGGGAATAAGTTTTTGTAAAAATCCCCTTGTCCCAACAAATTAGAAACTGCTAAACAATGTGTATGTGTTTTCTAATTTCCTTAGGTCCCCTGTCTTCTTAGCCTTGATCAACCTGTCACCAGAGCTGTGTGGCATATCTTCTTGTTTACACTACAAATCCAAGATAAGCATCTTCAGCAACTGTATATTTATACAGCATCTAACACATTGTGCTCATGATATACTTAAAGCCTCCAGGTGCTATAACCATAGAGATGTTACATAATCCTGGGGAGCTTGTCATTCTTCCCACAAGGCATCTTGTTTCAACCCACAATATAGAGAGACATCCTTCTAAAAGGTTCTATTTATTCAAATTAATGTCATGCAGTGTTAATTAAGCATTGATACTTAAGGCTTATTCTCTGAGGTGCCAGATCATCATTTTTCTTGAATAACCCTTGAAGTTTGGCTCAAGGTACCGAAGGTATGATAGAAGAGCCTTGTCTTGGAGATGACTAGATTAATTATTTATTTAGTTAGTTATGTATTCATTTGCTTATTTATTTTTGCTGTCAAGTGCATCAGTTTCCCTAAACCTTTATCCTCCCATTATTTAGCAGAGGAGGAACTGGAAAACAGCAGGAAGGCTGTAATTAGCAACTTGGTTGTGGAGTATGCAGCAGGTGGGGGGTGGCTGTACAAACCAGTATGAACTCAAAAGTTTATTACAAGAACTGTTTGTACATTGTCTGTCAATCATTTTCTCCCTGTTTAGATTTACAAGTGAATTGCAGATGCGTTTCTTGGACACATCAGATTTTGCTTTTCTTTTGCTTTGCTGCAGAAATCTATTTTCAGCCCAGTTTTTTTCCTCCTCTTGTGACACGCAGGAGATATGATCTCACACCCTCCAAAGAACCAATACACAACAGCAAAGAAATAACAAAGATCCCATCATTACTCTGTTTGGAAAAAGAGATAACTTCATAGCAGGGGAACCACCTTTAGCTGCAGATATAGTGTATCTCAGAGAGATGGGGATACTTATTGCTCATCTTCTTGTAGGTTTAACAAATACACCAAAATATCATAGCATTTTCCTTCTGGAAACCATGTGCTGTGTGGAGAGCATAATGACATAGGCTTAACCCACAGCCTGCAAGTGCAACAGCTTTTAGCCATACCCCCCACCTCCATGAACAGGCTGAGCCATCCCAATGTTCTGGCACAGTTTTACTGCTTTTATGATCTTACAGAGTTTCACTCAGGATTTCTTTGTGTATCTCTGGATGATCTCATAATGTACTTTATAGACCTATCTAGCAGTGCCATGCACGAGGCCCACACAGCTTGTGTGTGCTGCTGTCACAGCCAGTGACTGCAAACAGCACAGATGCCTTGGTGGGAGCTGTGCATCCTCAGTTCCCTCTCCATGCCTGCATATCTTCCCCTTGCAGCAGATGTGTAGCTCCTATAAGCACTGTGCCGTTGTCCTAGAGCTGGTCAGAACCCCACTGTGCCATGGCCAAAGCTCTTTGACACCCCTTACTTTGCAGCCCTGATTGAGCAGCACAGCCCGTGGTGCCACATTCCACCCCTGGGGACTGTGTGCAAGCCCTTGTTTGTCACCCACAGCCATGGTACAGAGAGCTAACTTATTGAGGACTCAAGGCAACTATGCATCCATGAATTATCATCCCAGTTTTCTTTTCATAAAACCATAAATTCATAGACTTACAGAATGGTTTGGGTTGGAAGGCACTGTGAAGACTGTCTAGTTCCAACCCTGTGCCATGGGCTGGGATACCTTCCCCTAGACCAAGTGGTTCAAAGCCCCATCCAGCCTGGTCTTGAACACCTCCAGGGATGGAGGACCGACATCTTTGCAGCCTCTGCCAGTGTCTCACTACTCTCATAGTGAAGAATTTCTTCCTGATACCTAATCTCACCCTGCCCTCTATCAGTCTGAATGATTTCCCCTTGTCCTGTCCTTCCACACCCTTGTCAAAAGTCCCTCTCCAACTCTCTTGTAGCCCCTTTAGGCACTGGAAGATGCTTTTGCTTACTCATGATAGCTGAGGTAAATTCACTTGTTCATGGCAAAGCTTTCAAATTTTCCAACTGTCCCAATCTAGGCTTGTTTTAATTTACATATTCTCATTAGACATTGACTTTTAGGGTGAGGTGACAGTGGGTGAGGGAGCAAAATTTGCTTTGGGGCACATAAGCATACTTTCCATTTTGCAGGAGAGCATGAAATGTTTCTGTGTGGAAAAGCAGAGCTTTTTCATCCCATTTTAATGCTAATTTTGCAACTGTGTCTGACTATCCTCAACTCTGCTGCTGGGGAAGTTTGTATTTTGTGTGCATTCTCACCGAGGTTAAGAAGCCCCTGCAGGTCGTGAGGCAAAACAAACAAAGTGAGTAGAGGCATTCATTTCTTATGCAACAGAGTAATCTAAACAACAGAAGTATGGAAAAATAATTGAAAGTGAGTTACAGGATCTGTCTTCACCTGGTACAAGAAAGCACCCTTGAGTACTGTTGCTGTAAAACTGTTCAACATGTGTTTAGCTCCTGTGAGGAATCCTATTAAGCCCTAAATTGAAGGACAGGCTTAAGTACAGAAGACAATTTAAAATATACTTCCACAGGTGAGATTCTTCCCCAGTTCCATTTTCTAATAACAGCATAGTGTTACCAGTGATAATAATGGACAGTCATCAATTTGGTAAGGTTTAATGCCTTAGAAGTAGAGCAGTCTCTTTTTTTGCTCTATTGCTAATTTTTGAATAGTTTATTTTCTTCTTTATTTTCTTCTTTCTGCCAAGCAGACACAGTTGTTATCTGGTCTAGGCAGAGAAATAAGTTCTTTATTTTATCAGACTTAAGCTGTTAGCAGGAATGGACTAGTCTGACTGAGCTGAAACTACCATTCTGAGCACAGGTAGTGCTAGTAATATTAACAATATACATAAATGATATGTGTGTAGGTAACTCTTACACTGTTGGTATATTGTCAGTATATTAACCTAACATGGCATTGTTGGTAAAGGTAGCTACACTGGGTTTTAATAGAGATATCGGCACCTCTGAAATACAGGCCAGCTCAGAAAAGACAAGTTCCATGCAACCGTGCTCACAAGGATCTTCCAAATCTAGCTGGACCAACCAATACATGTGCGGATGAGAACAGCAACCTAAGTAGAGAGAATCCAAAGGCTGGAGAAATGTTTTTTTAATCTGGACATCTGGCTCGAGGAGGATTGTTCATCCCTGCATGATAAAAACAATTTGTTTTCTTCAAGGATTACTAAATGGAAGGTACTTATTGGGAGGGGCAGGCAGGTGCGTGCCTGAGGCATGCACTCAGACCTACAGACCATTCAGTCCTTTTGAGAAAATAAAAATTAGCTTGGCCAACCTCATGCAGATTTGTTGTCCTGTTTGAGGCGAACACACAATTCACCTGCAATCCTCATTTTTTGCTGTCTGTGACAGGGAACTGGCACTTTCATGTGTAATTACCAGGCATAAAGGAATAATTCTTCTGGCTGTCCCATCAAGGATGGCATAGAAGAGACTCCCCAAGGAGGTTCTTCAACAGGCAAATGCCAAATACGCTGTTTATATTTACAGGATCTTAATTCACCCATATTAGACTGTGTATAAATGATGTGGCTCTGCTGGGAAGTGCTCAGCTGCAGAATTTGCTCCAAGGGCTGTTCCCAGTTAGACTCAGCCACACCCTGCCAGATGTTGGCAAAATATCCTTACTGTCCATAAAACATGTGCTCTGGAGTCACAGATGATGGACCTGATGAGGTGAAAGGATCTGAAAGGACATTTTAGCAGTTCTGCACACTTCCTTATGAAGAAAACCATCTTTGACCCTGAGAGCCTGAGGACGGAGTTTCAAGCTGCTATTTATCAGGACAGTGGTTTTGAGTTTCTCTTTATTTTCTTAATTCTATTGTGGGGGGTTTTTTTAAATTTTAATGATGTGACATTTGCCAGGGAAAACATTTTCAGCAATAAATCTCATCAAAATCTCCACCAAAATCTCATCTATTGCTTGACATTAATTTCAATCCTTTCCACTGCAGCTGTCTCCCTGCAGGTTTCATCTTTATGCTGCAAGACAGGGATTTGCTCATCCTGCTCCACTGCTCTCAGAGCAGCCTCTGGGTATTAGATGGTAGTAGAACACAGGGGAAAGTTTTTTATTTTTGTAGTTAAATGCAGTGGCATAATTTTCACATTGTTGCCCATTGTTTGATCTTTTGATCTCTTTAACCAATTCCTTACCATTCCTTAGTGATCTGTTAACACACTTACCCAACTAGCAGAAGTTCCATTTAATCTGGGAATAAATCCACTGGCAGAACTGTTTTTCCTGTTTTCAATTGCCCTGCTTATGTAGAGAGTCTACAACAGCCACCTCTGTTCCATTGGCTTTTGGAGAAGGGACACTGTCTCTCTACATCTCTGTCCGACCATGGCAAAAGCAAAAACCATGTGTGCCATGACAAAAGCAAACAGCACATGTGCACTGACATGGTTTTCTCTTTGGACAGGAGAACTGTGTAGCTGCAGCATTGAGCTCTCCAGAGAAGAAAGCAGGAGATCTGCTGTAGGGGGTCAAAGAGCTGATGGCATCCTAAAAACCATCCTCCCAGGCATTATGCTATTAACTTGTTTGGGAAATTAAATCAATTTGCAAGTACATGCAATGAGTGTAAAACTGAAATTCCTAAAAAGGTTAACATTGAGATTAGCTGGCAAGACCTTGGGGCAGCAGATAGGCACCTCTGGGGCACCTCTAAGAGGAGAATTCAGCTTTCTGCCTGGACATACTGCATTCTTCTTTGGCAAAATATGTGAACTGGACCTGTTAAATGTTGGAAATACAGCAGAAGAATTTCCCAAAGAATTAAAAAAAAGAAGAAAAATAAGTGAGCTTGTTTGTTTCCTTGCTCAGTATTTTAAAGCCTGTCGTTGTCATCCAGGGGGGAAACTGAGGGAATCAACTGGGACACAAATTGCTTTGTGATGGCATGACTTGCTGAAGTGATGAAATGCATGATGTTTCCTGACACATACATATTCTTAGTAGCTGCTGATGAGACAGGATGAGTGGTAGTGCAAATGTTTGCCAGCTTGGGGATGGCTTCTGATAAAGAAGGTATGCAGAGCTATCTTTGAAGTCTGTCACAGCCAGGCACATATGTAACTGAGAACAGTGGTGGGTGTTCATTCTCCAAGGACACCTCAAAGATTGTGTCCAAAAAACCCACGAATCATGTCACTGGAACCCTTTCCAAGTCATGATCATCTTGGAGTGCTGACCATCCATGTCGGGGATGCAGGATGTAGGCTGTAGATTTGCAATGTTAAGCAGCAGGATATGGATTTAGGAGTGACTCTGGGCTTCAGTTTGAAAAATGGTTGCTTGTTTTCCCCTGAGATGTCTTTCCATAGTCCTGCCAGAGGAATTATCAATTTCACAGCTTTCTGAGACAGCTTGGACTTTCTGGGAAGACACCTGTGTCTATTTTTCCTCTTGTTCTTTGGCCATCTCCTTTATTTTTCCAGGCTTGCCTCGAAACACTATGAGTGCGTTTTGAGTCTTAGGTCAGTTACTCCCTGGTGAAAATAAATGTATTTAGAAAATCGTCTTGAAATCCAGATAAAATAATTAAAAAAAAAAATACTGCCCTTCAGCTCACCAAAGCCTGGACCATTTTTGTCTCCTTTATTTTCTTTATGACCTTTACAAAAATTTTCATAAAAAAAGGTGGCTGCTGTCAGACCTACAATGCTTCTCCTATCTGTGTGTCTCTGTTGCTGGAGGATGCTAATAGCAGAAGAGAGATAATTGTGCTTTAATTGGGTTCTGCTTGTTCAAAGAAGGAGGGGGTAAGGGATGCTTCTTGGTTCCCATGGCCTTGTAGATAAGTTTCCATATAATGCCAATTAAGAGCAAAATAAGGAGTATGCAAAACAGGTGACAACTGCTCTCACCAAGAATCGTTCTTTTGTGGCTAAACCAATAGGGCCTTCAACCAAGGGTGCTCTTTTTGCTTTTTCCCTTGATTTTTTTATTGCATTTTGCATAAGCTTTGCTGTTGAATGGATCAAGTATAGAAGAGATTAAGATAACTGTGACGGGGGGAGACTGCCAATTGTGTATATATATATGTGAGCATGTGTGTATACTTGCCACAAGTAGAAAGAAGAGTCAAATTAAGTTATTTTTTTCCCCTATTAGTTATTTTTATTTTGTTTTTATTTCAAAGGGATCTATTGTGTCTGGGGAGAGGTCAAGGGTTTTTTTCTTCTCTTTTTATGCATTTTTTTTCTTTATCCTTGTTTGTTAGTTTTAAGGGTAATTATTCATCAGGGCCTTTTCAACTGTCAAATGCAACAAAAGATAATCCAGCTTCTTCTCTCCCCTGCCCCCACAGTCGCCTTTTCCTCCAACAAAAACAGCCTTTGTTGGGATTGGTCATCATTTCACAGGGATCCTTCTTCATCCCACAAGTTAGGAACACTCTTCTACTTTATATCAAAGTGACCTCTTAAAAATGCAGGGAGACTCGGGATGTTGCAGCTGATGCTCTGCCCTGGCTGATGTTGCCCATCAATACTTACCAGCCTGACAGCTTAGATGCTCTGAGCACTTTCTTTTCCTTCAAGCAGGATTTCTAACTTACTACAAGAACTGTTTATCAATTTATCTACAATGAACAACTCGGCATTAATCAGTCTCCATCTAAAGGACTGTCTGTAATAAGTGACATGGGTTTGCAGCTGCATTTGACTGGGATGAGCCCTCTGACTTTCCAAATTATGTTTTCTTTTTTCTTCATGACTTTCAGCTCCTTGCTCTTGAGGAAGCACATAGAGAAAAGAGCACTGCTCATTGCCAATGCATTTTGCAGCAAGAATTATGGTCCTTATAAACAGATCAATATATGCCAATCTCCAGCTTCACACAAATATTTGCTTAGATAGTAAATTGATCTTGTCCTTGATTTGCCATAATTTAAGTCTATGAAGCTATAATCAAGACTCCTTGATAATAAAAAGAACCCATCAGCAATTATACTCATTCACTTCCCCATATTCAAGGCTATTTCAGCATTTCACTGATAAACTTCTGTTTTCAATCAAATTTGCAACATAAAAATCAACACTGCACACCAGTTAATGATGTTGGAGTGCTTCGTGTGTGGCATTTTGAAGTTATATCAGTGTGGAGATAGGAGTGATTTCTCAGGGACTTTATCTGATACGGAAAAAAAAGATTTTGCTAAAACTATACCTAAAACCTTCTGTCAAAACTCAAACTGAGTATCATTCCTGTGGATTTAAATGTACTTTTATATTTCTGAAAGTTTCTAGTAGCTAAATTTCTTGGAAACAGGAGTATCTAGGAATGCTTCTGTCATATGCTTACACCTTAATCACTTAGCGATTTTTTATGTAACTATCTGGTAGTGTGAGTTAGTGTGAGAGCTTTTGCACAAAATACTAGACTCCCTATCCCTAAATGTTTTTGTTCTATATAAAAGGAAATGGATAGGAAAGTGTGTTTGTTAAGAAATGTTATTACTATTTTGCAGGTGACGAGTGTGACCTGAGGGAGATTTGTAGTCTTACAGTGTCACAGAGGAAGCATTTTAAGGAAATAAATTGAAACATCCCAGAGTTTATTCTGGTCCACATTCCAATAGTTTGGACTCCTTACTTTCAGCAGATCTATACCTATTTATATATAAAATAAGAACTCAATGGAAGGCATATTATAGTAACCACTAATAGGAATAGACTTGTAGGCAGATGCTGGTAAGAACACTAGATGGCAAGTGTCATGGGTTATACTCACTGGAGGAAGGGGCTAAAATCCCTTCACTTTGAAAGTGACTGTGTGCGTGGCCATAAGATAAAGTTCTGCATCCTTATGGTTTTTCAAGGTGGACATTACTGTTACTTTGAGTCATGGCAAGGTTAACAAGGTTTTCAAGGTTAACCCACTGTTGTGGTTTAGCTCTGGTAGGCAGCTAAACCTTACAAAACTGCTGGCTCACTTCCCCATGTGGGTTGGAAGAGAGAATTGAAAGAGTAAAACTGTAAAAGCTCATGAGTTCAGATAAAGATAATTTAACAGGCAAACCAAAGCGAAATAAGAAATCCATGTACTACTACTATGTTTGGCTATCCCTGAGAAGTGAGGATTCCATCAAATGTAATGGTTTCTTGGGAAGACAAGCATAGCACCATACCAGTTGCCATGGACAAACGTAACTCTATCCTCGCAAAAAATTTTATCCATCACCAAAACTTTTTCTGGACTAGATGTGGCTTCACCGTGGCATATCCTAGCATTGGAAACATCTATCCTCATCCATAACCATTAAACCAGCCTGAGAGTGCTGTACAAATAGCTGCATTAACTTATCCTCTGAGTCTCTCCCAATACCTTGTTTATCATGTATGGATGCACCAATTTTTAAAATGGACCTATGTTTGGAGTGCTGAAAAAAATCACTCTTTTAAGTAAAGAACTACATGTGCAAAGAAAAGGTTTGGGTAGGTCAGAATATTACATAAATAATGAACAAATGTATAATTAAGTCAAGGGGTAGACATCACACTTTCATTCCTGTTAAAGATTCATGGGGATTTTTATAACCAAATAAATTCTGGTTTGATTCCTCATTTGGAATTCTTTCAAACTCTGCTATACCCTTATAATCTTTGCTAATTCAGAAAAAATATCTGCTAAGGACTTCCTTTTCCTCTCTAAACTGGAATTAGCATCCTATATGGATGAAATACATATTGTATAGTGCAGAGTGCACCTGTGCTCACTGCAGTTCCACTACTGCTTGAGTAGCTCATATTTCCTAAGAAGCCTGGAGCATCCAACAACATTAGCAACCCAAAGGCATCATGGTCCTGTCATAGACATCTTTTTGTGAAAATCTTTTCTTAGGATTTTCTTTCTTCTGAGAAGCTGAGGCCTCAGAAACAAAATGTAAACAATGGTTATCTGCTGCTGTGGAATGCATCAGATGTGTCTGTGATTGGGCCATTTTGAACGTTTACAATTAATGGCCAACCACAGACCAGATAGCTTGGACTCTCTGTCCGAGCCAGCTGCCTTTGTTATCATTCTTTTCTTTTCTATTCTTAGCTAGCTTCTGAGGAAACCTTTCCTTCTATTTCTTTTTAGTATAGTTATAATGTAAAATATATGTATATATCATAAAATAATAAATCAAGCCTTCTCAACATGGAGTCAACATTCTCGTGTCTTCCCTCATCCAAGAACCCCTGTGAACACTGTCACATGGTCCCCTAGAGGAAGACAAATAGAATTAGACCTATTTTATAGATAAGAAAATTGAGGTTAGTTTCCAGCTGATGTCTGAAAGTAAGCCTAAGTCACTGCTTTCAGCTGCGAAATTATCTCAGCGCTGACAGCCTATGGCACTGGCTCTTTACCTTTGCTTTTGGTATCCAGACATTCAGTTCCTACCATCCCTTCCTCTGTCACCCATGCTGGCTGTCACAATATTTCAGGTTTAGTTGTCAGGAGCGCAGAGGCCCCTGCTAATCATAAAAACCTGGTGGATGTTCAGCACCTTCTGAGTCCCTTTAGTGTCTGGATTTGTGCATAAATTGAATGTGACTTTTCTCTGGTTGTCACCCAAATTTTCTGCAGACAAATGAGTTCTGACCAGAAAAATAAGAACTGCAGAGAGACCTGGAAGCGTTCACCTACTTGGTCTGCAAAAGGCCTTGCAGACTGTTTTGTTGATAAAGTAAACAAATTGCTATTTAAGGCCTGGACTCTAAATAAAAGAAAACACATGAAAAAGTACCTAATAAGCAGCACTCATTATCAGTTTATCAATGGTTCCATATTCTCCTACTCTATTTCTTTTATCAGTCCCACCAATACCTGGAGCCAACAATGATACGTGGAGTTGTCCTTTGGGATTTATTGCCACCTCCTTATGGCTGATCATTAAAAACAAAATTAAAACTCTAAAAAGAAAAGTTGAATACTGTGTATTTCCATAGGAAAAGCAAGTGAAATAATTTTGATGTTAGTTTCTATGCCAGCATGCTGAATGCAGTCCAGAGTTGCTGGCCATGGGGGAAATAATGAATTTTGCCCAGCAATTAACAACTGGGGATATCTTTACTGGGTGCTGTAGAGACGTGTGTCACATCACATCAGCACAGCCGTCCTGCCCCTGCATGCCTAACCCTGCTTCCCCTCACTTGAGGGTCATCTCCCAGCAGTCATGCTGGCACCAGAGATTAGAAACTCAGCTGCACAATAGCAGGTGGAAGGCTTTATTTTCTACCGATGTTAAAAAAAAAATTATATATAATAAAGGCAGTTCCTTTCTGTGTTGCTCCTGCCATAGTCAGCAGTTGTCAGGGTGGAAAGGTGGAAGTGATGAAGGATTATCATCCCTTGCATGAATGGTGGTGTCTTCTTTCTTAGAGCAGCTGCATAGCCCTTGGGAACTAAACAAGACGAAAGAGATGTGTCCAGAAGTAGAGATGTGACACGTAGGAGAGCAATTCAAGAGCAGTCCCTTCCAGCTAAACCATCCTGTTTCTTTTTTTTTTTTTCATAGAAATTTTATAACCATTTTTAATAGGATTTCACTAACCCCTCTCTGATTACAAGAAACAGTGGATTTCCATTTTTCACAGTACAGTAAGATAATGAATAGGTGAGTTACAGCCTGGGATCACCCTGCTTGTCCCTACTTCGGCAGTACATCTCACATAAGAAAACCCTCAGTGTCTCTTTTAAGCTTTGTAAAGAAAAGGAATTTTAAGTGTTCAGTTCCTCTCATCTTCAGTGAACAAATAAAGCAGGATGGCCAAATTGAATACAAAAGTGTAATTTTTTATTTTCTATATGTTAGGGGAGTCTAGAAAACTAGCAAGCGGCAGTTGTTTTGTGAGATTAATCCTATTTCCTGCATCCCTTGGATATAGATATGGTTACTTCCAGAGGAGATTTATAGATCTTAATGAGGAAACTACCCTCAGGAACTTCCATTCTGTCTGTACTCTTTAGTGGAAGAAAATCCATATTTTCATACCTAGATACATCAGCCAGGTTGGGTGAGATGGAGTTGAACCTCATGTTGCCCAAAGGCCACACAGGTGTGAACACTGCCTTGGTGTCTTCATGGAACCATTTATGTCAGAAAAGAAGTTTAAGTTCATTGATTCCAACTGTTCTTTGCATCCCCGAAGACAAAGTCCACCACCTTACCCTGTGCAGCTGCACAGCCAGTGCTGCAGGAATGCTGTCTCTTAGTTACCATATGGAAAAATCATTTAAAATTAACCTTAAGGCTTCTTGATGAGTGTTGTATGCTGAGTGATTGAAAAAAAATAGAAGCAATGGGCTAATGGGTGTATTAATCAAAGCAGGACACACAACTTGAGAACATTAAGATAAAGGCCCCCTTTCAAATACAGAGAAGGTGAGGTCAAGGCCGACTTGCTGTTCTTTCATACTCAATGGCTTTTAAGGGGATGTTATGCAAAGGGTGGAGAATTGGTGCAACTCTGCATAGATTACCCAAAAAAAGGAGACTAGAATGAAATAAAAAGCACTAAAAATGCCAGAATATGGTGATACAAAAATCTGTGCTTCTCAAAGTATGGTCTTTGAGAATATAGAGGAATTGAAATATAGAGGAATTGAACTTGATTTTGAAGTCCTGTATTTCATAGATTTGTGTGCTCATTCCAGAGAAGCACATAATCTGGAGATGTTAAACTGAATATGTTTTTTTCAGTTTAATAAACTAATAATTTACTGGCATGTTGATCTTCCCAGATGTTGAATAACTCATGTGGGCTTGTTGAGTACTTAAAAGATCTATCAAAATTTTGGGTCCTGAGAAATTAAGCAGATTAAAAAAAAAATCATAACCACTTGGCAATTCATAGAAGTTGAATTTGCCATGCCTTATATTTTAGCTCTCAGCAGTGCAGGCATCCACATTCTGGCTAGTCACTCTGGACTTTATCTACTGTCAGTGAAGGGAAACAGCCTTCTGCAGAGCTCCTTAGCGGATGTATTTTATATGCGTGCATTAGGATAAGATGAATTGCACCTGTAAATCCCATGAAGATACTTATACCACAGACATTTTAATGAGGGTGGAAAATTTGCCCCTTTTTCATCATTTGAACTGAGGTCTGATGTTATCATGTCACAGATTTGCAAGCTCTGTCATCTACCTTTGCCATGTTGATAATGCACCTTCTAACCCAAATAAGTACAAGTTGGACATCTTTGATGTCCAATAAGTACAATTGGACATCTTTGAAGAGTAAAGCTTGTGCTTTTGTTCTTTATCTCAACATTGCTCTTTTGCCTCACGGGAGGCTCAATACTAATAATCAGTCCTGTTCCCATAAATTTAAGCCACAATAACCCCTGCCTAAGTGTGTGGGAGTTCAGGTCATTCTTTGCTTCCCAGGAATGGACTGCCAGGAAGGAGAGATCTCAAGGAGTTGGAGAGTTTGAGGGACTCACATTTTGAAGGTCTGAATAAGAATGACTGAGAATATTACAGCAAACCACCTATTTCCTGAGGAGGTGGAAGAAAATTTCCCTGAATAATTGCCACTTACAAACGATTTTCCTCTCCACAAGATTTAAAAAGAGGCATTTTTAAATAACATAGCACACCTCCTCTTCAGCTGGGAAGCTGAGATGCTGTGTGAGTAACTGGTTTTGAGAAAGCATTTGCCTGAATCGGTGGTGAAGCTGCAGATAGTACTACCTCCTAGATCTACCTCCCAGTAACAAAATTGCTCTTTCTCTGGTTACTTTTGTGACCAATCACAAAACCAACACACATTAAGATTTCAAAAATCTGTGCATTAAAAAAAAATGCAACTAGCTAAACTTCTGTAATTCCTTGTAAGTAGTGAAGACTGGATGTGAATTTAAATACATAGTCTGGGGTGTTAGACAGAAAGATGGATGTCAGAGTGGCTGTGATAATCTGAACTGTGTAGTGTTACAGGTTCATATTTAAAGATGGGGCTGAATGTTCCATGCTGGGGAATGAATTCCAGCTTAAGGATCTCTCTCTCCCACAAGTTCAGTGTGGATATGGTGCCTAGTCCTTCACACCTTGCTAATAAGTGATTTAAGAAGATTCCTCCATAGATTTTACTCTTGGACACCATACATCTCCTCTGTGGCAACAGAGAAGAGAATTTGTGGGTGCCCCATCTCTGGAAGTGTTCAAGGCCAGGTTGAA
The DNA here is from genome assembly GCF_023055355.1 of Agelaius tricolor. Classification (NCBI taxonomy): domain Eukaryota; kingdom Metazoa; phylum Chordata; class Aves; order Passeriformes; family Icteridae; genus Agelaius; species Agelaius tricolor. The sequence continues at coordinate 18,001,665 of NW_027269269.1, forward strand.
TAGGGCTTGGAGCAAGCTGGTCTAGCAGAAAGTGTTCCTGCTCATAGCATCAGGATTGGAACTGAATGATCTTCATGGTCTCTTCCAACCCAAACCATCCTCTGGTTCTATGCGGCAGAAAACATGGCAGACAAGACATGATCCCAAGGATCACATCCAAACCCTAGACTATCTTGGTCTAATATGCTACATCAATGTCCAGTCATGTTGTTTAACGTTTACGTATATGTATAAGGAGTAAAGTCTTAAAAATAGACACACACACCAAAAAACACAAACCTTTTTGGCATTTATACCGATAAGGCCAATTTTATTGGCAAATATTTTGCTTGGCACAGATTCAGCATGTACTAATAGCTTAATAATTTTGGCAGACACACCAATGAAAAATGTTACTGAACCAGACCCAATTATGTGTGTAAAATGTAAACAGTTGTGTCTGCTGGGGATAACTGCAGTATGTTGTCAAGCCATGACTGTGAATTACATATGGTAGATTGGTCTAAATTTGTTTCTGACAAAAGACCATCTGATGACATTGTTTTGGGGCCACACTATGGATGGAAGGACATCATCAGCAGAGTGGATTACCAGCATGGCTTTTGTTCCACCTCTGAGGTCAGCTTTCCAAGTTTGGCAGCCCTGGTAGAAGTTTCAGGCTGGATTTCTGCTGTTCGTTTTTGGTAGACTCTCCACAGTGTCCTCACACTGAAGTTATAATGAGTTAATAATTATTTCTTATTCTCCATATTAGACACTAGAGGAATAGCTATTTAGGTTATTTCTTACTCTGGAAAAATTCCTGTGGCACTGGCAGAAGCTGAAGCCTTGAAAGCACAACAAAGCCCTTTTTTACCTCTTTTATGTACCCATTTTGCTAAGCTGGGTATACATATGCCATCGAAGCTGCCATTCAGTACTCGCAAGTGAAAAGCAACTCTGGAACTGCCTAAAAATGCTTTCAGGAAGAATTTGATTTAAGCTTGGGCTGCAATTAAAGAATGGCCATGCCGAAAGCGGGGTGGGTGGGCATTGGAAAAAGAGGGGTAAATAACGAATCTTTTCAGAACATGGCTGTGAGGAGCCCCCTCCAGCCCAGCACCTGGTGAAGCCATCGAGCAGGCCCTCCCACCAGCTTAGATTATACTAACAGTGCCACACAGCAGGCTTCTGCTAAAAGCAGGGAGAAGTCTTAAAAAGAGCCTTTTCTGATGCATTCAGGTAGAAGAGTGTAAAGTAAATAATGAAGCCGAAGGGCAGCACACAAGAGCATGACTTTGCATTCCTTTCGTGCCCGCTGCCACAAAGCTCAAAGAGAGCACAGAAAATGAGCTGCTGAAGGATGCCGAGTGCTCTGGTCCGGCTTTGCTGAAAGCCGGTGTCAGTGGGGCAAGGAAGTTTGAGTCATTTGGAACATAGCCTACCACCAATCTCTGTCCTTATCAGACTTTTCCAGAGAGCCTATAAACATGCACACTTTAGTAAATGGCATGTTATAAATATGGGTGAGTAACGGCGTTGCAGTGGAAGAGCAAACAGGATGTTATTTATCACCACCTTTCTATGATCAGCATATTCTTGTAGAAGAAGGTAGTTATTAGGAGAGGTTATTGACAGCACTTTGCCAGGCTTCATATGAGTAAGCCTAATTTTTAAATAACAATGGCTTATTTATTCAGTCATTCTGAAAATTAAATTTGCAGCAAAAATTCCCTAGCTTGGGAAGTCAATTTACTTCCTTAGCTCTAGAGCAACATTGCATTAATTGTTTTTTCAGGTATCCACTGACATAAATAGAGAAAACAAAGGAGAATTATTGGTATCATTAGCTGGAAAATGTGGGTTTGGTATTGATTCAATTAGATTTTTATTTGTGTACAGTTACACACATTGTGAAATACATCTATAATAAGGAATGAAAATTGAACAAGTAATAATAATTATATGGCACAGAAAGTAAGGAAATGGCTCACTTTCTGTTGAGTTCAATGACTTTGAGCCAGGTGATATAAGAAAAAATAAAGTTATGGGTTTGAATAAGTGTGGTTTAACTTTGTGAGTGCTACTGATACAGAATGAGTAATTCTGATAGTGTATGATTAAATTTCAGGAAGAGATTCATTAGGGAAGATAGGACCATGAACAAAATTCTTTAAAGATAGGAAGTTGTTTGTTTATTGAGGACTTTGGTGCAATCTCTCTCCTCCTCCATGAATTGATGTATAATAATCTCCAGTGTGTTTTAAATAAACATCTTCATTCTCTTGATCCACTTTCCCTTCTGAATAGTGTCAATGGAAAGTGGAAAGTAATCCTACTTTGGAACTTTTCTGAGGTCACACTCTCTGTTTGCTCTTGTGTCCCAAATCTTTACTACATTAGGAAAAAAAATCAAGCCCAAATGAGAAGTGCATTGGCCAGAAATTTTCTGTTTACCTGCTTGGGAACTGATGGGAGCTCTCTCTTCATCCTCAGTGCTCAGTCAGTGTGTGGAGTAAGAAACTGGGCAGCATTGTACATCTGCAAAATAGGTTTCACAGGAATTCTTCCAAAGGGGGATGGAGAACTGCCTTGAATAGTGCACATATTCAGGAGTTCCATATTCAGAGTTAGGAACCCAAAGCAGGAATCTTGGAGAAGAATTCTCAGTAGGATTTCAATGAGGAAGAAACATCAAGTCCATTTGCTATCACCGTTCTGTCATTTAGAGTTTTGCACAACTTTGCTTCTTCCTTGTCCTTCAATATTTATTACTTTATTTTCTCTTTCCCCAAAAGACAATTCCTATCTATTTCCATTTGCCCAAACATCCTTTTTAGTACTGACTTACTCCAAATTTAGGTCTCCATTTCCATTGGGCAGACACTTTTCTTCCCTGGTACTTGTATGTTCACATGGAGCTGTAAGTTCATGAGAGGACATGAGTAATAGATTTCTAAAGGACAAGAAAACGCTCAAAATGGAGATTAGAAACCTTGAGAGAGCTGTTTTAACACCAGAATATAAATCAGATGTATTTCAATTTAACACCTGTAAGGAATTCATACTCTGTTTTTGTTCTAAATTGTTGTGTAGGACTAGCTGGATAGTTGCCCTTAATCTAAAAAACAATGTTTATCTATGTATAGGGAGGTAAAAATATGCAGATTAAAAGGGGGAAAATCCAGTGGAGAAAGGTATCAGAAGTAATATGCACTACTCCTTCCTTGACAGACAACTTAATTCATTTCTCTGGGCTGCATACATGAGGCAGAGATCATAATAGTGCTTGTTATTTTTCTGGCCAATGGTGGGAGAAAACTAAAATTGTTCAGAAGTATAAATTGCATTGCTTTCCCCCTCTACCATCACAGCAAATTCTGGTGGTTATAACCCACTCACCTGAGCCATTTAAATGGAGAACAGTGGCAAAGTCCATCAGGAACGTGCAGATATGCAAGGAGCATCTGATTGCACCATGACCTGATAGCACAGTGCAGACATCAAAAGACTGATCATCAGTAGGAATGATTTACAATAAGGCTGAATCCTGACCCTTTGAAAAACCTGATATGCTTGGCTAGGCCTACAGCCACACCGTTACCCTATACTTACTATACTGCTTTCTATTTCAAAAGATCTCTAAAAAATCTCCATGAGAGCTGCTCACACGTTGCTGACTGACCATCCTTTGGGGGTAAACAGGTTTACAAATAAAAAATAAATAGAGAAAGAAATTTTTACCAGACATAGGAAAAAATATTTTTAACAGAAGAATGCTGATGGCCCTTTAAAGGTCACCCCCCCCCCCCCCCCCCCCCCCCCCCCCCCCCAAAAATCAGACAAATGTAGTGGGAATTTAATCCTCACCTGGAAAAGGAAAAAAAGCACATATCCAGGAAGCTGCATACAACCAGGTTTGTATCAGAAAGACAAAAAGCTGGTTCAGGAAACAGAACTGCCAGTACCTTCACCAATCATACACAAATTTCAACTCCTCAGATTATTAATTTTTTTAAAACCTAAATCTGACTTTAGATGTCTATTTCATGACTAAACTATTCATCTGCTAGAAGTTCTTGTTCCACTCTAAACAGAATCTGGAGTCTGAGCATACCTCAAATATAAATACACAACTTCCTGATGTGTAAATTTGGGGATCTGAATCCCACTTGCCACCTGGACATGAGGTACACTTGGACATTTTAAGTAATTTTCAGACTTACGTATGTTAAGAATTACACTTTAGAAATATTCTTACATGTGTATTTGGTGATCTCCTGTAGGATCTGAGATTATCCTCAACATTCTTTCTGTCTCCCTCAGATTTTACTAGGAGCTATGATGAGCAATTTTGCAGCACAGTTCTCTGCTCAAGTCACTGGGAGTATTTACTGAAAAACCTGGCAAATCTGTGTTGCAATGGTACCCAAGCCTGGTTGTGCTCAGCACTGTGCAAACTTATAGTAAGATACATATGTGGCCTTGAATAATATGTTAAAGGTGAAAAGATTTGGCTTTCCATGAAGGCTGTAGACAGTAGCACCCTGGGGAGAAAAGTTACCAGTAGCTCCCTGGTAACATCCTATCCTTAAGTTTGCAGTCATCAACTCAATTAACTATCGCTCATTAACTGGATTAACTGATTGACAGGAGAGTGTGTCTTTGACAGAGCAGGCTGTGCCAGGAACACCAAGAGTCTTGCAGGTTCGTCAAAGAATTTTCCCTGGGTGATATTAGCCAGAATGACAAAGCTTTTCCAGAAAAGTGGCAGGTGGTCCATTGAGGAATTTTCGCAAGATAATTCCCACCCTTAAAGGGGATTTACAACACTGGCCATGCCCTTAGTTTGCCCTGGTTTTTATTGGTGGCCCAGTGTAGATTTTACCTCTTGTGGTTATACGTGCTGAAGGTCTTTCCATTGTTGCGCTGTCTAGAGGAGTGATTTACAGCTTGTGCTCAGGGTGTGTGAGTGAATGTTGTGTGGGCAAGGGCTTGGCTTTGTTGCTGAATAACTCAGTGTGTGCATTAGGAGCCTTCCTGCCAAATTAGGCATCTTCAGGGTGGCTTTGCTGTATCTGATGTGGGCTACTCCAGTCCTGGGGGAAAGACGGATCCATCAGAGTGTCTTAATTTAGGTAGGTCTTAGAATTTGATATAATTGCGTGTGACTGTGGGGGCCTAAACATAAAGGCATTCCCTTCTGGTACTCAGGGAGATAATGATGACCTATGAATGGTGCTGTAGCTCTTTTTTACCCATTTCTTTCTGTTTGCTAAAGAATAAAACAATGGAGTGTGGAGTTTCAGCTCTCTCATGAGCTTAACCAATTACTGTTTTCCTTCAAGCTATATAAATTGTGTGCATTTAATATTTAGTTATCTCCAGACTGTTTACACTAATTTTCATTTATACAATGCATCTAGTAACAGAGGTAGAGTGCAATTCTTTCTCTATTTCTCCTTTGAATGAAAGCCTTGAGGGAAGCCTGCAGTTTTTGATCATGCTCCACTTTGATGTAAGCAAATGTTTAAGTTATGCTCTGGCAGAATGTCTGAGATTCATGTTCATGAATGATGCAGGATTTGTCCTCCTTCCTTAGTGGCTCTATTTATAGCCACAACTGTTTGTATTTTCCAGGTTGCCTCCTTCTCACCTTCTCTCTCAGTCATGAGAGAGAAGGTGAGAAGGAAGCAACCACAAGTCCCTTGTCTAAGCAGAGCTAAGTTTGTTCTCATGCTTTGCTGTGTTTTATATTCCTCCATGCTGCATTTCATGCCTCTATCTATAGAATAAATGAAAGGTTTTTCCCAGCCTTGGGCTCCAGGGACCAAAATCTCTACTGCTCAGTGCTCCCCAGGACCATGTAGTGTGCAGTCATGTAGCTGTAAAGAGCCTCCAGAGGAAACAATTCACCTGTTTCAGTGTTCGCAGAATCACAGAATGAGTCAGGTTGGAAGGGACCACAGTAGGCCATCTGATCCAAGCATTGCTCAAACAGGGCAATCCAAGAGCACCTTGCACAGGATTGTGTCCAGATGGTTCTTGAGTATCTCCAGTGAGGAAGACTCTACAATCTCTCTGGGCAGCCTCTTCTAGTGCTTGGTCACCTGCACAGTAAAAAAGTTCTTCCTTTTCAAATGGAGCTTCCTGTGCATCAGTTTCTGCCTCTTGTCTTATTGCTTGGCACCACTGAGCAGAGCCTGGCTCCATCCTCCTGACACCCTTGTTCAGGACATTAGCTCATTCCTTGTTCAGTGCATTAGTCAGGGCCCCTCCAAGGAGGGGTTTGAGGCTGAACAGGCCTAATTTCCTCAACCTTTCCTCCTAAGAGAGATGCTCCAGTCCCTTAATAATTTTCATAGCCCCCCACTGGACATGCTCCAGGAGCTCCATGTCTCTCTTGTGCTGAGGAGCCCAGAACTGGACACAGCACTCCAGACATGGCCTTACTGGGTCTCAGTGGAGGGGCAGGATCACCTCCCTCGCCCTGCTGGCAGTGCTTTCCCTAAGACATCCCAGGATACCATTGGCTTTTTTAGCAACAGGAGCACTGCTGGCTCATGGACAGCTTGTTGTCCACCAGCACCCCTGGGCTCTTCTCTGGAAGGAGCAAAGCTGCTTTCCAGCAGGTCAGCCCCCAGCCTGGGCTGCTCTGTGAGTTTATTCTTTCCCAAGTGCAGCACCCTGCATCTGCCCTTGTTGAATTTCAAAAGTTCCTCTCTGCTCATCTCTCCAAGGCCCTTCTGAAGGGCTGCACAGCCATCTGTGGTGTTGGCCACTCATGTCAGCTTTGTGTGAACTTGCTGCAGAGTAATCTGTCCCTCCATCCAAGTCAGTGATGGATAAATTGCATGATACTGGGCTCAGTATAGAACCTTTAGTTCCCTTAGAGTGCTTTCCTCTGAGCTGAGCACTGCTTCTAGTTCTGCAAGGGTGTAAATTCAAACCAGCCTCCATCTATAGACAGTACAGGCTAAATCACAAATTCTGATTGTTTGGGGGTTTTTACCAGCATGTAGGTTTTTTTTTGTTTTTTTTTTTTTGTTTTTGTTTTTGTTTTTGTTTGCTTTTGTGCTTTCAGAGCTGCTCTTTGATCCTGTGAGACAGCAACCCAAGGCTGTGTTTCAGTCAGAATGGTTGGCTGTGTTAAGGGCTGAGATGTTGTGATAGGGTTGTGAAGGGTGCTAGGAATGGACAGTCATTCTCCATGGGAGTATGTGCAGCTCTGAGCTGCTGCAGGCTAGAAGTAAAGGAACCGGCATTTCTTCCCAAGGACATGTCTTCAGTGCATTGTTTTTCCAGCATTTCATGGAAGGGGTTGGGTTGAAATGGACCTTAATCACCTAGTTCCAGCCTCCATTTAATGGTAAACTTTCCATTTACCTCACAGTGGGAATGAAAATTATCTATGCCTAGCAGAAACCATAAAGTACACTAGGATACTGGTAGGGAATTCGTGCAAATACACCTGAGTCCTTTGTCAAATGAAATCCCTGCTTTTCCATAAGTTTCTGTGATTCAAGGCTACTATAAATGTCAGTGCTGATGGTATATTGAACCCTAGGAGTCTTGGATCCGATCAGGAGGTACCTTTAGAAAGGGTGATAAATAATGACAAGAAGGGTTGTGCTCAGTGCACACTCAACAATCAGTTTCCCTAATCAAGGCAGAAGAAGATGAAATTGGATACCTCCACAACATGACTTTCTTTAGGATGAAAACAGAAAAAAGTAGCCTCGGAACATAGATGGTGCTTTTAGGGACACAATAGCAAGATCCAAGACAATATGATGATCAGAGGTTTAATTTAAGCCAAATGACTCAGAAATGCAAGTTAGAGAAGAACCCAACAATTAATTTCTTTGTAACAGAACAAAAGCTTAGCAAATGCTATAGAGTTTGCTTTGATGTGATTTTAGAATCATAGAATTCTAGCATGGTTTGGGTTGGAAGGGATCATAAAGACCATCTAGTTCCAACCTTATTGCCAAGGGCAAAGACAACTTCCACTAGACCAGGTTGCTCAAAGCCCCATCTAACCTGGTCTTGAACACTTCCGGGATGCTGTCCTTTTTCTCCTGCTTGATTCTGTGAGGGAGTTTGGGAGTGGGTTTGTTTTTCAACTACTTTGCATTTCATCACTTTCCCTACTTTTTGCTTTTCAATCTGAGTTTCACTAAGGCCAGTGCTCAGAGCAGACTGTGTGGACAAGGAAACAGTAAATCAGATGGATAGAGAGAGCCTCAGTGTCTTGCAAAGCTTGATGTTTCATGGCCAGTTCGAGAGAACCCTCCGGGGAAATCCAGCTGCTGAAAAGATATTTTCCAGTCACCCATTTTGGAAATTTTCTCCACTAAAAAGAAGGACACATTTGCCAAGCACATTACATTCTAACTCTACCCTATATTGGCTGTGTTTTAGTACTCTGCATGGTAGCTTGACATTTGAAGTCTCACAGTTACGATATTTCCAAGTAGAAACTTGCAGTCTGATTTACTGTGTCCTAAATTTTTAAAAGTTGCCCTTCACCAAGTTGGGTGGAAGTGTCAATTTGCTGGAGGGCAGGAATCTCAGCAGAGGGATCTGGACAGGCTGGACTGATGGGCCGAGACCAGTGATGCGAGATTTAAAAAGACCAAGTTTGAGGTCCTGCACTTGGATCACAATAACCCCTAAGGCAGCACCACAGGCTTGGAGTAGAGTGGTTGGGAAGTGGCTCAGAAGAAAAGAACCTGGAAATGCTGTTCAACACTGCCATGTGCCCAGGTGGCTAAGAAGACCAATGGCATCCTGGCCTGTATCAGGAGTAGTGTGTCCAGCCAGACCAGGGAAGAGATTTTGCCCCTATAATCGACACTGGTGAGGCCACACCTTGACTTCTGTGTCCAGTTCTGGGCCCTTCAGCTCAGCAAGGACATTGAAGCATGCTGAAGCATGTCCAGAGAAGGGAAATAAAGCTGGTGAGGGGTCTGGAGCACAAGTCCTGTGAGAAGAGGATGAGGAACTTAGGGTTGTTTCACCTGGAGAAAAGGAGGCTCAGGGGTGGCTTCATTGCTCTCTAAAACCACCTGAAAGGAACTTGCAGCCAGGTGGGGGTCAGTTTCTTCTCCCTGACAACTATGGATGGTACAATAGGATGTAGTCTTAAATTGTGCCAGGGGAGGTTAAGGTTGGACATCAGGAGGAATTTCTTTACAGAAAGGGTGTTTAGACACTCGAATGGCCTGCCCAGGGAGTTGGTAGAGTCACCATCCCTGAAGATGGTAAGGAAAGACTGGATATGGTACTTAGTGGCATGGTCTATTGACATGGTGTCTGGTCCATAGGAACTTAATGATCTCAGAGGTCTTTTCCAACCTAATTGATTCTGATCCATTAAAATGGAACCTCTATTACAACTTTTTGAGACTAATTCTTGACTCTAATCTCTCTGGATTGTTTTCCTACTTTTTAAAATTATTATTATTATTTTATAATTTTTTTACCTTTCTTTTTATGTTATTCTTCAAACTTGGAAAGGTTCTTGTTCACTTCATTAGTGCTAGTTGGATGTAGTTTAATCAGACTATTCCTGTTCCAGTAACCAGAAGTTATAATGTTATTAGTACAACATCCACTGTTAATATTGGCAAATGCAGCTTTTTAATGTTACCCATTTGCTATTGACTTGCCCAAGGTCAAACATCAGGGCAGTGGCAGAGTGCAATAGGTCCCTTATCTGGGTGTCCCTGTCTCTGAAACCCTTTCCCAAAGCTCTGTCTGGGCAAGCTAAGTCAGAGAGCAGAAGAATATATAAAAGCACACAGTGAGTGCAGGATCAGGGAAAGGATTTAAATAAGGCCTTCTTTTAGGAAGAACTGATGATAGAAAAATACTGTATGGAAAGAATTGAGGCAAGGTTTGAGATGGACAGGGAAGCTTATTTTAAGTTTTGAAAGGGAGTTGTTACTTTACAAAAGACTGGTGTTGTTGATTATAGTGAGTTGCTTTAGTTAGAGAAATAGCCAGAGAAGTTAGGGGACTATTTAGGATGCTGTACAGTGAGCAAGCCCAATGAACAGCACAAAGATCAGACCCTTGTTTCCCATTCCTTCTTCTTTTCTTTTCCCAAAGGCAGTACTGATGAATGCTGATCAAGAAATAATAGAGAGCAGAAGCCAAAAGGCACAGGCTTCCCAGCAAGCCTTTGAGTCTTGACCACCTCTGAGATTTGTCTTGCCACGTTGCAGATCTGTGAGAGTCAACAGCTGTGTTATCCCTTCTCTTGCTCTTGTAAAAAAAATAAAATACAATAAGAAAAATGAGCAAAGGGAAGAAACCATGTGGAGAGAGAAAAGGAGAACATTACATGGGCACTAGAGACATCAAGGCTGTGTACATCTGTGAAACACAGTTCTCTAAGCCTCGTGATTGTAGCTGCAGCATCATGAGTGTACTCAACAGGGTTCTACTTGAGTTTCAGTTAATATAATTTTAGAAGCACTTTAAAGTGCTGAAACCCATTGGAAATAATTCTGAAGTAACCCAGTGGACTGATTTTTCTTCCACCAGCTTCCACTTAAAAAATAATGTACACAAACATCCTATAATAGGAGGCTAGATTCTGTTTCCATTTACATGTGTGGAATGAATTCCACATGATTCCACCATTAAATAACATTAAAATATTCAATAATGTCACTCAGAGAACTAAATAGCAAAAGGAGTTTATTGTTTTTATATTTTCTCATACATATTTGGATTTTTTAACTGTGTTTTCTTGCAGTAAAATGCAATGATGAAAGCAACATGAATAGCAGATGAAATTATTTATGTTCACAACCTTCCAAAAGAAGCAAAATTTAGCTGCATAAACACAGGTTAAATGCAAAGTGGAATGAGGGTGCTCAATGTACTTTGTTTTCCAAACAGACTTCTAAGAAATCATGTCTTGGCAATAATACCTGATTGTAATACAATGTAGAAGTGTGACGATACTTTGTTAATGTTTTGAAGAAGGCACAGGGAGTTAGAGTTTATTATTGCATCAAATTTTGCAAGACTCATGTAACGTGCTTGTCTTTCATTTACTTCACATTAATTGAATTAATTGCCACTCTCTACAGTTTAATCAACTGCTAAGGATCACACCATCAAGCTAGAAATAAATGAAGGTGGATTAATGAAATAGTCAAGGAGTATGTCCAAACACTCATCTGGTGATTTCTTTTTTTACTGTTTTTCTTTCTATATTGTTGAAAGACCAGTGCTGTACAATTGGACTTCCACTGTAAAATATCAAAATTTTTTGCCACTTTATCTCTCCTGTGTTCATTTATCTCTGTAAATATAGGTAAAAATCTATCAAATGAGAATTGTGGGCAATGACTTTCCATTTGCATTTGCTGTCACTACCTACATGGCTTTGGTCTTCTCTCCTGCATAGCTCCCTCTCAGCCCTTTCCAATGACCAGAGACATCTCAAATACACAATGAAACAAGTTTGATCATCAAATTGACTTTTTGTTGCCCTATTTTTGTATCAGTTTAAAAGGAAAACTGTCTTACATCCTTCAAATGCTCTCCAGGCCTTCTCAGTAACATGCTAGCGAGCTTGTCAAGGGGTGTCTTTTTGTTCCCACAAATCGGCTCATGTGAGATTTCCATGCCACATCTCAATTTTGTATACACAGCATGTTTTCCATATGCAAACTCCATCTATAGCATCATTTCTTAACTGGAAAGGGTTGTGAATCTACTAACTTATGTGTGTCTAAGGAATTGTTTTCAATTCATGTGGAGGAGGTATATATATCTGATGCTGAACTGGGCTTGTCTGTGACTGTCTCCAGTCTGTTATGAGAGTTTTCATGTCGTTGCAGAACCACTTTGAATATTGCATTCTTCATCCTTCTCCAGGAGATGCAATATATAGTAATGATAACTTTGAATAATACTTTATTATACAGTAAATCGTTGCCAGATAAGAGCAATTAATTGCATCTGATTCTGTCAGAGCATGTGTAATAAAAGGGTCTGAGGGTCTGATTTTCAATACTGTGTTCATTTCACTCACACCATCAGTGGAAGGATTGTTAGCACAGATGTAGTCCAGAAATGTCAAGAGACAGAACACTTCAAAAGATAGATAACAAACAAGATAAATTTTCCCTTTTTTGGTAAATATTTCAGCAGATTACATCTTGTGGTTATCTGGATAACTTATCATAGAACCACAGAATTGTCTGAGTTGGAATGGACAAATAAAGATCATCAAGTTCCAGCCCTCCTGCCATGGGCAGGGCACCTTCTACTAGACCAAGTTGCTCAAAGCCCCATCCATCCAGGGATGGGGCATCCACAGCTTCTATGAGCAACCTGTGCCAGTGCCTCACCTCCCTCCTGGGAAAGAATTTCTTCCTAATACCTAATCTAAACCTACCATCTTTCAGTCTGAAGGCATTCCCCCTTGTCCTGTCACTCCATGCCCTTTTCAAATTACCCTCTCTATCTCCCTTCTAGCCCCTTTAGGTACTGGAAGGGGCTCTAAGGTCTCCCTGAAGCCTTATCTTCTTCGGGCTGCACAACTCCAACTCTCTCAGCCTGTCATTGCAAGAGATGTGCTCCAGCCCTGTAATCATCTTTGTGGCCCAAAGTTGTCTCAGACCTGGGTTTATTTTGAAGAAAGAACTTGCAGCTGTGCACCACAGAAATCCACATGAAGATGGAGTCCACAGACTATCAGCTGAAGAATAAAACTACCTTAAATTTTTCCTGACCAAAGACTGAGAAAAAAAAAAAAATTACCAACAAAGAGTAAATATTTTCTCTTGCTAGGCTGGGAATAGCGTTATGACACATTTACACTCCCATAAATGAGATCAAATTTGGCCCCTCTTAATTAATCCTGGGTCATAGTGAGACTTCACAATTCTTTACTCTGGAAAGCTTGAAATAACTTCAAAGAACATATTTTAATTGACAAGTGTATTCACTGCCAGAGATGGGTATAACAAGAAAAGGGGATTAGCACTCAGCTGAGCTCTAGAGGAAATTTAAGGCACAGATGTACTGTACATCAGATAAAGTCTGCGTTACTGCTCACAAATGTGGTATTTCATTGTCTCCACTAATGCTAAGCAGTTCACATCTGTCAATTAAATGCCTCTCCATTCTGGTGTCCTCTCTGTAGTGGTAGGTCTGTTCGCCCTGACTCACTGTTACTATTGAGTTAGTGCAGTTAGAGTTGCACATCTTCAGAGTATTTGCTTCCTCCCTGAGGGTACTACAAAGCTGGAAAAAGCTGACAGTTTCCAGATCTCCAGTATGTGTGCCTCACAAAAGCAAGAACACTGGGGTGTTTTGAAGCTTAGTGCTGTTACCCGGTGGCCCTGACTCTCCTCTCCATCAAAGCTGCAATGAGAAGCATCTCCTGCCCTCAATCGAGCTGTCAACCCAACCGCCCTCCTGGGCTGCCTTCCAACAGCTGTTGCCATAAGTTAAGGATTGCTAAGGGCCCATGACAAACTGCTGGGAATTACCATTGAGTAAGAAATCTAGACCACACTCCACCCAAGTAACAAGCAGATATTTGGGTCAGGGAGAGACTTATTCAGAAGTTCTGCAGTTTCAGAGTTTTTCCTTACAGAGAGTTGATCTCCCAATGCTGAGGATGTGAATTCAGACTTACTTTGGGTCGGCAAAGCTTTCTGGTTCCCTGGAGGGTACCTCAGCATTGCGATATGGGTATGGATCTCCACTAATTGGAAGCAACTTGTTTTCTCTTTCCATCAAAAATCTTGGTGGTCCCAAAGTGGTTAGGAGCTTGGTCCACATCTCCTTGGTTTGGGCTACTGAGGAACAGAGACAGGCTTTTGATACAGATTTGTCTAGCTCCACTGTAAATGACACAGTATCATAAACTTAAGAAATGGAAGAGAATCTATCAGGCCCTTCAATCCCCAATCCAACCTAAGACTGCTCATTTTTGTACAACACTCTGTTTCTATAGTGCTTTGGGGAGTCACAGAATGGATCAGGCTGGGAGGGAACCCTGGGTAGGTACACCCTCGCTGCTCCAGCACAGTCATCCTAAAGCACATGGCACAGGATTGCACTGGATGCTTCTTGAATACCTCCAGTGGGGGAGACTCCACAATCTCTTTGGCCAGCCTGCTCCAGTGCATTGTCACCCGCACAAGTAAAGTTCTTCCTCATGTTCAACTCCAGATGTTGTTGTTGTTGTTGTTGTTGTTGTTGTTATTATTATTATTATCATCTTTATTATTTATTATATTTTACTTCCCTAAGGGATCTTATCATTAGGAAAATATTTCATTGTGTTAATCAGAAATTTCCTTTTTTTATTCAAATTTTTTTCTGAATTAAATCATAGCACTGATAATCAATTTTTTTTTCTTGATATCCTTCAGATTCCTCTGGATTTTATAGCCCCTTTGTTTTTTACTGCTTGCCAATCTGCATACATTTATTGCAGATGTTTAATGCACCAGTTCTTCTTACTTACTCGCTTCAAGCTTTACTTAAGTATATCCACATGGATATACTTTTGCTAATCACCTAGGGATATGTGAAACACTTCAAGCCTGCTCTTAGCAGTCATGTAGAGAGAGACAAACACTTCCCTGCTGTAGAAGGTAGCAAACTGTAAAGACTTAGTGATGACACCAATCTGTGAATTAAATAAAGGGGTCACTCTATCTTCCCCATCCTTCCTCCTAGGAACACTTTAAATCAAATGTACAGAAAAGCATCACCACTCCGTTGATTGTTCATGTTCTGTAGCTTGACTGTGATGTAGGAATAAACCCCATCACAGTTTATTTTTAAGATGTTAGGGAGTAGCAAAGCAGCTGAGGCCTCTGCTGAGATCAGCTGAACCTTGATATTCTGTCCCCTTCAGCCTCAAGGGACTAGAAGGAACCTTGAAGATCATGTAGTTCCAACCCTCCTGCCCAGGGATGGTGCCACAACTTCATACCCATCCACAAGCAATAGCACTAAAATACAAGACGCGTGATTGTCCTTGGGAGAGAGAAAGATGTGGAATAATTAATAAAGAAAAAAGAATAACCATGACCTATGCTATGCACTGTGAAGCACATATAGAGAAATGAATAATCCTTGTTTCTGGTCTGCCGATAAAATTACCTCCTGTTTTACAAGTGTGGAAGGCAAAAGCAGATTTTCAGACAGTCCTTTGCAGGTATTGATCTATAGAGACATGATTAAACCATTTAAATTTTATTAGTAGTAGAGTCTGGATTTACATGCACTGTACTGGGATCACTGGGACTCAGTTGAGCTGGACTAGGTACAACATTTTCTTATTTGGGACAAGGCAACAAATTTTTCTGCATGGGTTATGCCAACTTCCTCTTACCTTGAAGCTTCTAATGCACCATGACAAACCCTGAGATTCTCTTTCACTTTTTTCTTGTATTTCAATAACAAATTATGGAATATGTGCACCCTCCTCCTGACCTTTAACAGATAAAAACTAGGTTTTGCTGCTGCTGTTACTGTTTTAAGGAGATAAAAGAGTATCTGTCATATTTCTGGTATAATTAAGAAGATAGAAATATTACATGAGTACCCTGCTGTCACACTGACTATGCATTTCAGTGGCTCAGGTCATAGTTAAGGGAAGTTTGAGGAACATCCTATTGAAACAGGCATTGCTGATTATCTTCACTGCATGGTGTTTTCCAGGCTCTTCTTCGAGGTACTATTTTTTATGTCCTGCAATGAGTCACAGGGCAGTGACACAAACAGCATGGGCTACATGGACCTTCTACGCCACACCAATCCCCCTCTCTGTTTCATGGCCAGCATCCCCAGCCAAGTGTGACAGAATGCATCTGACCCATTTATCAGCCAGCTCGCAAGTGGTTATCAGGGCCTGCCAGCCTCAAGCTGCCAGAGCCTTTTAGAAACAAATGCTTCAGGTTCACAGCTCACAGTTCTGCTGTGCATTTCTTCCACCATGTCAGTCTCTTCTTAATTTGGGTAACCTTTACTGCCTCTTACAGCTCCTACCTTAAATTTTTCTCCTGTTTACATTTCAGATCCTGGAGCACACTTAATTTTTTTAAGCTCCTATGCATGTTCACATCCTGTTTGTTTCTTTCATAGTACTGTAAGCTAGTTCTCTTGATTTGGGGAGGAAAACTCCATGGTGGCTATAAGGAGCCTGCATCCATTTAAGGTTTCTTCTTAACTTTTCCTGGTGTCGTCCTCTCCCTCTGTGCCTGCCAAATTAACAGGCTCCACCAGGCTCTGCATAACCTCCTCTTCCCAGATGATATGGAAGTGTTTCCTGCTTAGACTTGAGCCTTGCAGGCAGGACCTCCAGACATTGTCCTGGGACTAACAATGTCCAACACCAATTTTTTAGGTGTGGTCCTCCATGAAACAGGACCACACCTAAAAAATCCCCACAACCCAGTCACCATCTGCGGGTGCCTCTCTGAGACAAGGCTTGTCTTTGGATGGTCTTTCAAGCTGATCAGATCTGAAATAGCAGCAGTTACTTCACTCTGTGAATTAGGCTGCTCTGATTGCAGAAAGTTGGCCAGTCCTCTGCCATCAAACTGGTGTCTTTCTAGAGAAGTAAAACATATGTCTGACAGTTTCTGTCTTGAGTCTTCATATTGAATGAGACCTGAACAGCAATACAGATAATAAGAAATGTCTGACAATCTAGCTCTGTTTTATTTAAAAGACAGTTAAAGAAAATTGCTTACTAGATGAATTTAGGAGGAGCATGTGAAGTCACCACTGAAATATCCACTCCTGAGTTCATTGAAGCATCTGCATATCTGAATACACTTAACTGGGAAGGAAAAAAGCCAAGCCAAGGCAAGGGAGGAAAAGAGGAATTTCAGCTGTTAAGCCTGCAAGTTTAGGATGGAAACATGCTCTCCAGTGGATAATGTTTACTCTGCAGTGACAGAAAAGCATAAACATGCTTTCAAAGTTGAAACCGACCTAATTGAAAGACTTAGGCTGGATCTGGACTGTGAAACAGAAGATCTCTGTTCAGTCCCTGGTTCTGCTGCCAGCTAAGGCAGTGTTTCACCACATAGGTATGTCCCTCTATTTTCTTCCTCTATACCTCCGCTTCTCCAGCTGCAACTGGAGTTCTGCTTTACAGCACACCGTCTGTGGTCATTTCATAGCTGTTTTTAATGAGTAAGATCATTTTATTCATCCCATCAACAGCTCAACAAGTAAATCTCTATTACTAATGAGTGCTAAGTCCTTTAATTATTCTACCTCCCTGTTTACCTTGGTGTGATATCCACATCTGAGAACCATAAAATTATTGAAAACAAGTGGAAATCAGTAGAAAGGGCTCAACCAGAAAACAAGCCAGTCTTTTTTATCATGATGGATGGGCAGGAGTGTGGGTCATTGCTACAAATAGTATCACTTAGCTGCCTGTGCTTTGGCCAGGGCCAGGGCATTTGACCTGCCTTGGCCACACTTTCTATCATCTTGTGAGTCATAATTAATTCATGTAATGGATGGCACTTTGCAGATGTCAAGCAAAGTCACAGCCCTGGCCTTCAGGGAGACTCCACCTCTATATCAACCATCCTGAAGATAAACACCAACATAAATGCTGCTAGGGTAGGTAGCCTTGGTTTGGTTAGGACTCTGATAAGTCTTCTTTCACAGAAAAATGTACAAAGAGCCCAGGCTTTGATTCATTTGTTGGTATGCCACTCCAGTACTAGCTCACTCAGTTTTCATTGAAAAAAATCATTGAAGCATATAATGGTTTAGGTTGGAAGGGATCTCTAAAAGGCCATTTGGTCCAACCCCCTTGCCAAGATCAGAGACATCTTAAACTTGATAGGGTTGGTTAGAGTCCCATCCAACCTGTTGAATGCTTTCAGGGATGGGGCATTTGCCATCTCTCTGGGCAGACTGTGCCAGTGTCTCACCACCCTCATTTTAAAAGACTTCTTACATATATGTAGTCTGAATTGATCCTCTTTTAGTGTAAAACAATTACCCCTTTTCCTAGCTCAGCAAAACCCGCTAAAAGTGTTTGTCCCTCGTGTAATGTGTAATTCATAAGTAATTTTACAGTAATGTTGGGAATTCATCTTGAAGGCAAGATTTCTGAATTAGGCCACCAAGCTGCTCTGCATTTCTGTCCCATGGCTCTAAGAGAGAGCTTTGTTTTCTTGTTTGTTTTTTCTTGTTTTTCTTCTGAGAAGACTCATGTCTGACCAATGTTGGCAAGAAGGCCAATTCTCCAAATATGGCAGGATTAAAGTGTTCTGAATCCTGTTGAATTCCATGTGCTCATGGGCTTCAAAATCAATTGTTCATAATGTACTTTATTAAGGTGAACACTTGAAGGGAGAGAGGGGAGAAGGGAGAGAGAGAGAGAGAAGACATCTGTTTCAGAGCAAAATGAAATCATAGCTGCAGGCAGGCATGGGAGAGATCAAGGGATGCTTTTAAAATATTAACAAAATTGCAAAACAATCCCTAGGGGTGCTGTAGGAATATTTGATTTGACAACAATGCAGTGGCAATTCATTCTTTGCCAAGAGCTGGGAGAGAGACCATTCATGTCCAGTAATCCCCCTGCAAATGGCATCTTTCTTTCTTAAACACGCCTTTATTATTGTTCACATTGTTTGGTGATTTGCAGAGCTTCATGTAATAGCTCAAAATCAGAGATTAGAGTCAGGAGGGCAAGTTGGCAGCATTTCCTTTCTGGCTGATGTTGCCTTCACTCCCAGACAACCTGTTCTAAAAGATATCTTCTCCATCAATGGGTTTCTAATGAAAGATCAGTTTCATTTAATTTGCTTTTTTTTCCTCTTAAATTAAAAAAAAAAAAAAAGAGAGGAAGAAAGAAAATTAAATTGAATGTTAAGAAAAGTTAAACTGCTCAACAATCTTGGGAGTGAGGAGAAGGAGCAGGGTTTTCCTTAAAAAAACAAACCCAAGGTCTCAATTATTGATTATTGTTATATTTGCACCTGCCAGCTCTGAGATGACCAACATGCAGCTCTTTCAAGCTCTGGAATGCATGTAAGGCAATGCTAGATTGGGTTTTAGAACAGGATATCACACTTATTTCAGGGCTTGCATAATTAACTCATAATCATAAGAAGAGGGTTTTCTTTTACAAATGGATCTAAAAACTATTCTAAATATAGAAGTATCTATTTCCTTACAGTTTGGCAAGAGGCAGTTTTGGCTCTGCTTATGCTAGTAAATGAAACAATACCAAGGGGTTATTGTTTATATTGTTGAATAGCAGCTAAACAGAAATTAATAGAGGTTCCTAGCAAGGTTTTGACCTGGGCATACAATTTCCGAGCACAACTAAGGCACCAGCATAGCCCAGAAACCAGTCCCAAAATGCAGACTACATCACCCTGTTTTGGATCCCAGGAGGGTTTTTTATATAGTTGAAGGCTTCTCCATGACACTGGACCTCAGTTCCAGGGATTAGTCCCAGACAGTTATTTACTGTAATAAAATATTTAATTTACTAATGTAGATATCTCACTTGTGTCTTGGATTTCAGTTGATCTGAGTTCCCAGATTAGATTGGTGAAAAATCTGGTTGAGGACCAACACATTACTAGCATTTCTGTTTAGCAATAAATATGACCATCAAAGCCATTTACAGCTTTTGTTGCTGCTTGCTTGTTTGTTTGCTTGGGGGTTGGGGGGGGGGGGGGGGGCAGGGGGGAGGGGGTGTTAAGTTTATATACATTTGTTTCCAAACCTAAAAATTACTGAGACCATTTCTTATGTCTTAGTGAAATAGTTAAATTTCAGCCTTAGCCTATATAAAACCCTGGGCCAACTGTAAATCTTCTATAGTTCTTATACCAGTTTATATACCAGTTTATAATAAACACAGGGAAGAAAAAGGGTGGGAGGTGTCAGCTAAGGAAGGGACAGAGAGAGGCCTGTTAATAATATTGACACAATTAATGCACTGCTTAAGCATTTTCCCAGGAGTGTTTCTCTTTCTGCAGTCCCATGGGAGAAAGTGTTGGGCTCAAGGTAGGGATCTCAGCCACTGTCTCTGCCCCCTTCGCACTGCATTTACCTACTTTTCACAATTCTGGAGTCAGATACGTGATCTACACCTTCCCTCCTCCTTCTCCCATGGAACAGCTGCCCTCTCTGACACAGATAAGCTAATTTGAGCTGAAAAGCATGAAGTAAGAAAGCCACAGGCATGTTTGCCTTGGGCTAGGATCTTGATGGTGTCTGTCTGTGATCCTATCACCCCTTCCCTGTACATTTATGCTGAGGCCTCATGTTGAGAGCAGCTCTGCACAGCAGCATAAAATCAGGAGCTTAAAATATGCTCAAGCCCAGCTGCTCTCCTGCCCTTGTCACAGCAGAGACAGTGGAATGGAAGGTGGAAGGAGGCTCATGCTTCCATCCTCGTGCCAACCCAGTTTATGCAACATTAATAAATAGGTGTGTGATGCTGGGCTTTACACTAATGAGGCTCCAGGTTAGGCACATTTATTTATGCTGCTGCCCTTAGAGGACCATTAACTCTAGAAGAAAGGGTGATGTGGAAAACCAGTCAGGAAGGGAAATACTCCATGTCCCCACAAGTACAGCCACATCACCTCTTGTCACACCCCTGGGCTGTATTTTTGGCATCAGTCATATCGTGTGTTTTCAGAGCTGCAGCTACCTGCTCCTCAGCAGGCCACAATGACCCCTTGGTGCAACTTCTTGCTCTTGATTTCCCATCTGAGAAAGTGCCAAAGAAGGCACTGACTGATATAAGAGTTGGCTACAGAGCACAGTCCCTAGACCATATGCTCCTTCTAAGGATGGTGCCCTTCCACTGTCCCTTCTGCACGTGGCTTTGGCATGTTCCTTCCCAGCTCTGCTTCAGAGGCAACTATTTAAGAAACAGTCCTCTCCAAATCCGGGCCATGGGACCTCTGCTTGTTTCCATTAAGCATATAATTATGCAGAGAACATTGTTTGACCCCCTGGCTCTGGTCCAAGCCAACACACAGGCAATAAGCAATGCCAGGGTAGGAGTTAAAACACATATGAATAAGAATTCACTTGCAGCTCCTTGCTTTGATGCTCTACTTATTCCTCCTTATACACATCCTTCACCAAATTACAATTTGTAGCCTAACAGAAGCTCAGGTTAGCTGAGAAAGTTCAGCTATGGGCTTCTCCTCCACATTCCAGGAATAGCTGAGGTGTGAGGGAGGCAAAAAGGCACTTAAGATCCTCCAGTCTGGCAAAAATCTTCATACCCTCTGTCCAGATGATGCAACTTCTGGGTATGCAGAGCAGACTGGAATTATATTGCCATCTTGAACAGTACAGCAGGATGACACAGACGTGGGACCTGCCTTTACCCTAAGCACAGAATTACTGTCTTTTATAAATCCTTTCTTAGGCTGTAGCTTTGGCCAGCAGCAGATTCTGGCTGCCCTACACTCAGTCCCACCATGTAGCAATTGGAACCAGATTGGATCCCTGGATCCCTAGTCTGCAGAAAGAAAACCACACTGATTTATTTTAATTTCTGCAAGCATTTCATGCCAGATGAAAGTCACACAGATGCTAGTATTATCTCAAAGAAGGAGACGTGCATGGGTAAAAATAACTAGCCAGGGTGAGATAGGGAAGAGGTCTTTAATTTTTTTGTCTGTGCAGACATTCCTCTGCCTCGGAGGACTGTGAGGTGCACAAGCCTTGTGGTACCCAGGACCACTCCAAAGCAGTTACAGGAAAAGAAATTAAAATCCAATTTCCTGTTACAGGGAAAAGGGGAAAAATGTATTTGAGAGAGGAAGGTCATAGAGATGGGAGGAAAAAAAATTCTCTTAATTAGATTTATCCCTGACTAGAGCCCAATCAACTGACCTGCACATTTGGCTTTTTTTCCATCATCTTCCAGTGGAAGGTTTCCCTGCCCATGGCAGGGGGGCTGGAACTAGATAATCTTAAGGTCCTTTCCAGCCCAGATCATTCTATGAATCTATGACATCTAAGTGTCCTAACAATATCCCTTCACAGAGGAAGTAGTTGAATGTTCTTCAGTTTATGTCACAGCACCATGCCCTCAGCACATTTGAGACAGAGCAGCTGAAGATACTGAAGCCCACCCTCAGGTGGGGGAAAAAGCCAAGGAGCATGGATCATCCTCTATATTTCCCTAAGAGCAAGCCAGATTTTTAAAAGAATCACATACTTCACCTCTTTTCACTTTTAATTACTGTTTGCAGGGTGCAACTCCCAGCAGCAGGACCTTGTGTCCATGCCAGCATAGAGGGGCAAGGGTCACATTTACAAAGTCAGATGCACCAAAAAAGCTGCCACTGGTGTCAGCTGGACTGAAATATTTCCATCTGCACTAATGGCCTCTGAGTGAGCCCCAAAGAGCCTGGTGTGTGTTCCCCTCCTTTAGTTTCATTGTGAGTGTTTGCCTCCAGCCTGCTGTGCCTATCAAGGATGGAGAGAGGCATTTTCTCTTTCATTTCCATTCCCATTAATACAGTTGTATTTTGTGAGGTGTTTGTTTACATGAGCCTTCTCAGTTCTCTCCTCTCAGGGGAGCCATTAATTTATCTGCTTTGCTTTTCATCAACGGGAGTTGACAGAGGGAGTTATGGGTTAACTGCTCTGTTTAGAGCAAGTGGCAGGTGCTGGTATCACTCAAACTAAATGAAAATATAAATATCTCTTTACCTACCCAAGAAATCAGCTTAAAAACCCGAGTGTTTAAGTTTAACCTGTTTGTAAGCCTAATGACCCAACTCGGCACTAAACGTGTTTATTGACAGCTTGAAGGCTGGACTGCTCCAGACCCCAGCTACGTATAATTATGGAAAGAAAATTTTTAAAATGCCTTAATCATAAAAGGCACTATGCTTATTATGTCAGAAAGGAGCCTAATTTTGGAGAAAAACCTGCTCCATCAAACCCAGGCCCCCTCAAGGGTCCATGGGGGCAAATCAGCAGCCCCAAGGTCACAGGTTGCATCTGAGAAAATTGCCAATGTGCTCTCTGACATGTTTCTTCATAGTTTCATTTTGGCTCACCCTGAGAAGGAGATTTTCAAAAGACTCCAGTTTCTTAATTTCATTCCTCTTTGTCCTCAACACTGACACTTTTGGAGACTGAAATACGAGGCAGTGCAGCCCATACCATAAAAATGAACATTAAAAGGTTTTGTACAGAGAGCTGAGCTTATAAAGCCCTATTTTACTCCCCAAGTGAAATGAATGGAAAATACTTCTAAGTAATTTAAAAGACTGTGGATCAGATGCACAAAAGTTACAAAAGCCATGGTGGTATAAAATTCAATGCCAGTCAGGAGATGGCACAACAGATTCATTCCTCATTGGCCAGAAATATATGAATAAAACCAGTGTTTTGTGGAATGCCTTAAGATATAGCTTATACACAGCATGATTTCCAAAGGAAAAAGCTAAAAAGTAGTAAGAAAGTTCTGGGTTGTTTTTAACATTAATTTTTCCTACACAGGATACCAACAATTACTACTGAAATAAAAGGAAAGGGGAAAAAAGGAAAAAAAAAGGAAAGAAAACCAAGGAAGTGAAGGGAGGAAAATATGTTGGGTGCATTTAACTGGTTTGCTTACATCAGTTTTCAACTCTTCTTGAGAACAGTATGATAAAGGTAATGGAAGAGAGAATAAAGTCTCAACAGAAATTCCAATGAAGGGCAGAGAAACTTTGCTCTGTAAGCAAGGAGGAGGACTAGATGGGCTGTGGACACGGAAACCCCTGAAACCCCTTGGGGTTTCAGCATGACAAGGCGGCTTCCATGAAACAGCAGCAGCTCTCTTGTCAAGGAATGGAGCAATACTATCTCTCAGAGTCACAAAATGTACATCTGCCCATAGATGGAAGGGGCTAGTGCTGGAAAAGATATTCTGGAATGGTTATTAGAACCCTCCAGTTCTATTGCTTGAAAACTGGTTAGAAATAGGATTTTTAGGTCAGGCAAGTTATTGCATGCATGACCTAAAGTGGAAACAGCTCCATCTGCCAACTTAGATGATAGAAAAGACTACCTCAATCTGTCTTCCTTCCCTTCCCAGTGTATTTCTTCTTGCTTGAGCCTTGCATCTAATTGTGAAGTGCCCCTGTAGAACCAGATTGATATTAATCTCGCTTGCATAAAGTTGGGATAGGCTACAAAAATAAAAAGGTAAGGATTTGGGAGATAAGGGCTCTTTTTCTTTTAATTTCCAGACAATTTCCCTGATCTGCTTATGGTGTGGTTTTATGAACAGCTGCATCAGTATCCCCAGGGAGGCAGGAAGCAGCAGGGCGGCTGAGCCCTAGCAGGAGGGAACATCTCAAGTAGGGTTTGTCATCAGAAACATTGAAACAGGGAACCATTCCTCTACTGAGGCTGACATTTTCAAACCCAGGAGCCTGCACTTTGGTGAAAACAAACTTATGTTTAAAGGATTCTTGGCAATTGGATTTCCTGCAGATTTCTGCATCCAACAGATGCAAGCATTGATCCAGCTTCACTTGGGCAATGATAAGTACAATAAGACATTTGGCTTCAGGAGTGTGTGACTGAGGATGTTGCTGTCTCCTCTGTCTCCATCTGTACTCTTCCTTTACAGACATAATTGCTAATAAATTAACATTTGTATACTGCCTTGGAAATCGTGAGCTTAAATATAGGTTTTTATTAGCTCATATCCTGGCAAAATATTTCTTTCATACAAATTACTTTTTGTAATTGAATTATCCCTTGCAATTTTTAAAACTTATGAAGTGGTTAGACCCCTGCTATTTATCATTCTTCTCTGCAAGAGTTTGCCAAGGTGGGAAGGAAATTGGTAGAAAATTTATTGCAAAAAAGTAGATAAGCATTTTACTTTAGGGTTCTTTTATGTCCATGGTTCCAACAAGCCTAATAATCTTTGCAAATCATTAGCATGTTATAGCCCAGAATCCATCCTGAAACTGTATGATCTCACCTCATAAGTTTCTTGTTAGACTCCTAGACTCTCTCAGACATCTTCTTAATAGTGATATGTCTCATAAATTATTTATTGAAATGACATGCTTAAAAGCATCAAAAAAGACCTTTTACTTGGCTGTGAAACAGCTGGAGAATGGTTATATCTGTTTCTCATAAAATGGGCCCAAAAGGTTAAATGCCTTGTCCAGGATCACACAATAAATTAGTGGTACAGCAGGGCATAAGACAAACTGGTGCTATTTCCCAGAGTCTTGCTCTTGCTTCTCAGCAGTAGACATAACTATCTCTTCATCTCAGCAACTGTTGCATGGCCCAAAATGAAGATGGTTTACTTGCTACTGAAACCCATGGTCTCCATCTCTTAAATTCTCTTATTATTTTGACATTGGTGGAGCTGGTAACCTTTGTGCTTTGGGTGGGCTTTGTTGTTTTTTTATCATTTCCCAGAATATAGGCTTTCCAGAGATAGACAGTCACCTGTGACTTCACATGAAACACTTAGGATTCAGAGACAGCCACTGAATGAGGCTCCATGTGTTTTCCCAAGTGTTATCTGATAGGTCTCAGCCAAATGATGGAGGCTGTTAGTGAGTTTTGCTTCATTGTCTTTTACTTCCTAAGGCATATAAAAGATTGTGTTTGTTGCATCCATTTGAAACAAATAGTAATAATTAACATTTATATAGCACTTTTTGCTTTTTAAGCACTGCTCAAACACTAATTACTCTTGGTTTAGTGTAAACTATTGTAAACTCACTGTTTTGCAATCTACTTGCATCTTTTGTTGACTGAGAGCTAGTTCAATTTCTTCTAATCTTTGGTCTAGTTAGGCAGTAAAGGTATGACTAAGAAGAGACATTTACATCTTCAATTGCTTTCTCCCCTCCTCGGCTCCTTTATTTGCTTTTTCTTTTTCTTCCCACAATGTCTTTTTGCTGAATATTCTTTAAGATGGATTCCTTAGCATGGCAGCAAAGCTTTTCTTCAGCAAAAGAGTGGGCCTTTCAACTCATTCTGTTAAATGTTATCAAAACTTGTTCTTATAAGAAAGATTTAATAAGTCATTCTGTTTTGCCACAGAAAGTCAAATATAAGATATTTTCCTATGGCAAACCAGAAGATTTATCACTTAGTCTCTAAACTAGTGATCTTAATACCAACAGTGCAGAATTCATTTTTCAGTTTGGACTTGGATAAACCCCTTAATCTCTTATCTAGCATTTTACCAACTGAAAGATGATTGAATTTCATTATTACTGGCACAGAATCCAAGAACTCCAGTAAACAGGCTTCTGATGTGCAAACAGGAGCTGGGGTTTGCGTAGTCTGTGCCACTGACTTCCTGCATTATTTGGTCAGGTCACCTCCTTTCTGTTGGTCTGTTCTGCCTGTAAAATGGGAGAGATGAAAATGGACTTCCTTGAAGGCTAAATCAGTAAGAAATCTGAATTTTTGCTGTGTGTTTAAAAAAAAAAAAGGAAAGTAAAAATATACCCTACTGTTACTCTGTTAGCTTTGGGCAAGTAGAAAAGCAGCATTTTGCAAGAATAGAATAAATGTAATGTTTGATTTTTTTACCTGAACTACTGTATCAGTTATCATTACCTTATTAAGATCCCTCCTTAATGCACCTTTCAGTCAAGTGGCATTTGTACATCTGGAAGAGTGTATTGATGTCTGTTTTGGAAGGTGATTGAATCATAGAATCATGAAGGATTTGGGTTGGAAAGGGACCTTAAAGATCATTTAATGAGCAGGGACACCTTTTGCTAAACCAGGTTGCTCAAAGCCCCAACCTGGCCTTGAACACTGCCAGGGATGGGGCAGCCATAGCTTCTCTGGGCAACCTGTGGCTGTGTATCAGCATCCACACATGGAAGAATTTCTTCCTTATAGCTAATCTAATCCTACCCTCTGTCTGTCCGAAGTCATTCCCCCTTGTCCTATCACTCCATGCCCTTGCAAATTACCCTCTCTAGCTCTCTTGTAGCCTCTTCAAGCACTGGAAGGTGCTGTAAGGTCTCCCTAGAGCCTTTTCTCCATATCCCTGTAAATGCAGTGCTAAGATGCAACCCAGCAGTCAGGTTTAAGTCCTCTTGCATGTGCTTAAAATCTCTTCCTAGAGGTGATATCCCACCTTGTTATTCCAATGAAGGGGACCTTTGTTTCAGAAAAAAACCCCAAACACTTTCTATTTCTAATTTACTATTTTTACCTCTCTCTTTTTTCCCCCATAGACATTTTACTTAAGAAAAATACACTTTCTACTGCATAAGCTTATTGTACTGTTGAAAGTGAAGCTCTGGACACAGTAGGGGTTACACTGATTAATCAATCCCTAGCATGTCTCAATGCACTCTGATTATCTCACAGAGAAGTCCTAAAATGAATCAATTCATGAGCCCTTGCAGTATTTTTTTACAGATAATTCATGTTTTAATAAACTTAGTTTGAAGTTCAACCCTTCAGGGAATTTTATCAGAACAAGAAAATAGGTTGGTTTCTCTCCCCGCTAAAGGAAGGCAAGGAGAGATTACCCAGTACCACAGCATCCATGACAAGAGCAGGGACATTTTTACATGTGATACTGTAGTAAGACAAGGACAGGTTGGCCTTGTGACTAATCCTGCAGGAGTTTCCTGGGTTGCTTACATGAATTCAAGTAACTGGATAAGATAGTTGCCCTTGCCTGTAGAAGAGGGGTGGTAATACTTTTTCCCTACGCTGAGTGTCCTGCCTGATTGGGTGAGAGCTTCCCCCTGCTGCAGGAAGCTTTTCATCTTATTGTTCTGCAGTGTCTATAGAATTAGTCTTAATAAATAGGCAGATACAAAATAAATCTGTCCCTAGCAATACTTTTTGAGCATAATTCTAAGTATATTCCTCCAAATTCAGTTGAGGTTATGGCATTCCCTGCTATTCAATGGCAGTAGTGGAAGGCAGTGCTGTCCAAAACTACTCTTCTATTGTTTTCACAGTCAAGCCAATGACAAAAAGGAGAAAAAATTCAGATCTTGGAAGTTTTATACTACAGGTCTCCTTCAATTCCAGCTGTCATCCTGTGAGCTGCTCAAACCCCAGGCTGCATCTGAAAGGTGTAGAACAGAGGATGCTCTGTTCAAACAGGAGGTGCACATCAACATGATACGAGGAATATGGAGGAATATGGATACAGGGCGGTGGCTGCAGGCAGAAAAGGCAGACATGCTTTCTTTCCTAGAAGAGTCTCAGCCTCCATTCAGCTCTTTTCAGAAATAATGTGTAATAGCAAAAAGATACATCTGAGAGTGGGTATGAGTTCAAGGTCTCTTTTCTTATGGAAAAGGCTGATGGCTCATCAATACTCCATGAAAAAAACCATAAACAGTAACTTCAAATGAAAAAAGTACTTGTTCACACCACACACAGTCACATTGAGGCACCGCACACAGGATGTGGTGAAGGCCAAAAGTATTTAGAGTCAAACGGGGTTAGGCAAACTCTCAGAGGACAGATTCATGAGGGACTGTCACACCCAGTGGTCCTGCAGAGAAATTTGCTGAAGTGGATAGAGGTGAAAGACCAACCTTGATTCCTAAATCACCGTTCACAACCACTGTCCCCTTTTTGTCTTCCAAATTGACTGCATCCAATCCATACAGGGGTAATAAAGATGGATAGTTTCCTTGTTCAATTTATTGACAGGGAAGTAGGGATACAGAGCTAGTGTATTTTGGCGTGGGAATTCACTTATCTAATTGTGAAATAAAGAGGTTGGATGGCACAAGGTGTGCATGGGAATTGTCTTGGGATTGTTGCTACATTTTCATTTGAGTCACAATTTAATTACAAAGACTTCCTGTAGACCACAACAGAACACTGAGAATTAGACACAAAGCTTACCCAGGAGTGGGTATAAAGCTTAACACCCTGAGTGAGTCCTGTACCAGGCTTTTCTTACTGTCTAAGAGATGACACACTGGCACAAGGTGCCCAGGAGAATTGTAGGTGCCCCATCCCTGTAAGTGTTCATGGACAGGTTGGAAAGGGTTTTGAGCAACCTGGTCTAGTGAAAGATGTCCCTGTCCATGGCAAGGAATTAAAAATTGGTGATCCTTAAGGTCCCTTCCAAAACAAAGACATCTTATTTGTTGTCATGGAATCCATTCTACAGTTCTGTGACTAGAAATTATCTTCTTTTTTGTTTGTTTGGGTTTTTTTTTTTGCTGTTGTTGTTGTTATTTTTTTTAAACAAACAAACCCCAGGATATGTTTTTATTTTCTGGAAGAAAATAAAGGAAAATTTCTCCCAAACAGATTGAGAAAGGCTATGCCAAGGGCTTTCACCTAGGAGGCTTGAGACACATTCAAAAGTTTGTCCTGACTCAGATGAAGGACATAAATTTTAGCTTCCTGTATCCCAGGTAAGAGCCCAAATTAGAAAAATGTGGGTAATGGAGAAAGAATGGGAATACTTTCAGTGAATACCAGCATTTTATGTCACCAGTTCTTTGTCACTCTTGAGATTTGCTGATAAATGAGCTGGTTTCACATAGGGTTTGGATGTGTGGCACATCATACACCCAAACCTTGAGTCTGACAAAGACAGTTAGGAAAAATTTGTAGGCTGATCATAATAGAGTGTACGTGGTCAGGCTGTATCTTGCAGCATTTATTATTTAAATGCCATTATGCACTCTCTATTACATTGAGGTTCTGAAGAAAACCCACTTCATCCAAGAATGGCTAATAGACTCATAATGAGAATTTCAGTATAAAACTAAGATTTTTTTCCAAAGTAATTTCCATTTTGGAGTAAGCCAGAGTAGGGTTCTAATGGCTGCAACTGCAGACTGCTTATACTTGACAAAAATCATTCAAAAGAATTTTTAACTTCAGGCCCTAAAATCTTCCAATAGCACAAGTTAAATGTTCCAGCCCATGACAGAAGACTTAGGGCGTTACAAACCAGAAATAATTGAGATAATTGCATTCCAGACTCCTCCATGTTTTCCCACCACTACTGTTTCAAGCTTTCCTGGGCCTCCAGCTTAATGTAGTTTTAGATTTATTCATGAAAAGGTCACAAACCACATGTTTTGGACAAGGCACTACCAACTGTCTAGCAAGTCTCTTACCAGTAGAAGAAAGGCTTAGTGGTTGAGACCAGAAAAGGGAGGTTTTGTTACTTTCTTTGAGTACTGGATTGAAGCCAAGCAGTATTAATTCAACTCTTCATTCTCCTCCTCTCTTGTGCCTGCTTCTTTCCTAAGTCTTTGCCAAAAATGTGAGAGGATGTTATACCTATAGCTTAATTTATTTCTTATTAAGATCTCTTGGGATTTGAAACTCTGTTATAAATCTGAAGCTTAAGGTTTAATAAAAAACACAGGAATCCTTTATGTTGTGGAAGAATCTCCCAGAAACAAGGTAAATGGCATCACACTGTTTAAGCCACAGTAGTGTATTTGCTAAGATCAGATCATTGCTGATTCTGATCACCAGGCAATACAAATTTGATTTGAATAACCCCTGAGTACATACTGAAGTATTTGCTGAATGCTTCAGAAAGAACATTCACCTCTACATTTATGCCAGCTTTGTGGTTTAGATGAGGTAGAATGGGAGGCAATATCTTAGACAATTTTTGACAAATAAAAATGACCAAATAAGATTTCTCAGGTTCAGAATTTTGTATAAAGAAGGCCTAAAGGACTGAACTAGTGCATAGCATCCCTGCCTGTGGCAGTGAGGTTGGAACTAGATGATCTTTAAAGTTCCCTCCAGCTCAAGCCTTTCCATGAGCCTAAGAAATCACAATAAGGAGACTTGAACAAGGCATTTCATCCTCATGGAAGTGGTAAGACTGTCAGAGTGGATTGCCTTCTTTCAAATATGATGAAAGAAGGTGATGACTTAATTTGGTGTAGGATATTAATAATCACTGACACAAAGTCATTTAATCATCTGAACTCGCAACTTCTTTGATTGCAGCTTAGGGTCCTGAGTTGGAGCTAATTTCCTAAATAACATTGCTGGTTTGCCCCCAGCATCTGTTGGTGTCTTTGAGAAGGTTGATATAGAAGGTGAAAATTTGTCTCCCTTTTGACTCTAAGTGCGGTTTTCATCACTCACTATGGGATTTCATAGGTCAGATACAACTACAACAGTCCTTCTGACTGAAGGACACTGTTGAACATGAAAGAGCATCTTGTTAATAATACCTGAGGTTCATGCTACTGTTCTCCAACAAAGATTTCAGGCATGCATTGGCCACAGTTTTTTTAATTAATTATACTACTATGCTTATGTGACTTGGTTCTCAAAAAAATCAAGGGCTCAGTATCAGACTCAGACTTGGAGATGAAGTTGCTGCCCTCAGTTGTGTTGTTTTATTCTTGTACCACCTTAAGCAATTTGCTTTGACTTCCCATGGCTCATCTCCTCCTCTATAAAGTGTAAGAAAGGATACTTGCTCACTATTTACCAGCTTTAGGTCTTAGTTAATGATTCAATTTGTGCAGCCCAAAGGAGGGAATATAAAATTAAGCTTACTGCTCGGCATCCTATGGCTGTGCTCATTCTACAAGGGGCAGCAGCAATAAAAAATAGGGAAAAATATTGCCCTAAGCAGTTAAATGAGATCGAGTTCAAGAAGACAAAAAGCATTCCCTGCCAAGTAAAATAATGCCATTTTTGGATAGGCAGTTTTGCAGAGGAAAACAAATGAGAAGTGAAAAGTACTTCTTTTGCTTCCTTCAGCACAAAGGTGGAGGTGGAATCAACCCACCAGAGCTCATGCCCACGTTTTCTTGCAGACAAGATATTTCACTCTTCCAGCTTTCTCATCATCCTGTTGCCATAACTATATGGGAAGTACATAAAGCTATCTGTGCTGTTTAAACCCTCACATTTTGACAGAAAATTGGATGATATGACATGCTGCCTCCCAGAACAGGCGCTGTCTATCACCTTGCTGCTAATCTCTGTGATTAGTGACCTGCAATGTAAGTCAGCTATCAAAGACCACCTGTCCTTTTTGCTATAAGCACCTCCCAGCATATCACTTTGTGGTGTCACACTCCCTTGTCTGGTTTTTGATTGATGCAAGTTTCTCTTTTGAGCAGTGACTCAGAAAATAAATCATACCCCTTGCCATTCATTGAGTGCGATTCTGCAGCACAAAGCTGGTGTGGTTAATCAAAGCTCCAAAGAGCAACACAAACCAACAGAACTGAGAATGAGGAGGAAAGGTATAAAGGATAAAACATCATAAAAAGGATTGTTTGGGAGCCAGCCAAAGCAAAAGCAAAATAAAAAAGTGCTGCAAATAAGCATTATGTTTGCTGCACTACTGCACCAGAACCAGAACGCTGATTTTTTTACTCCACTCCCTGACATGTGTGCAGGGATGTGAGAAGGGTCCCACACTCCTGAAAAATATAACTATATCAAGGAATCTGATTTTACAGGCTTTTACTTCTAAGTAACCCTTTCTGGGGTCAGTGGGATTTTTCTGAGTAGAGTAAGTAAAGACAGAAGGAGGCTTCTGTTGTGAGCTGTACTCCAGACCAGTTTGTGATTCGGCTGGGATTGGATCCCCACACACAGAAGGCTGTCAAAAATAGGAATGGCTACTGCAAGTAATTGGCCTTAAAGTAGAATTTTAAAAAAGGAAAAAAAGGTGAAATTTTATATGTTATGCAGAGAGCAGTAAGATGAAAGAAACAAACAGAATTAGAAACAATGCATTATAGGACAAGAAAGTCCTTTCCAAATATAAATGATTCAGAGCAGAAGAGTTTTGTGGCTTTTATAGAGGAAAATGAACACGGAAGTGAAAAGGTACATATTAGAAAGCCTGGTTTTTTACATCCAGTCCAGGAAGTTTATGGAAGCTTTTAAAATTATGAGGAGCAATCATGAGCTAAAGACGGAAAGAAACTGCTGGTTGAGTATGTAATTGAGACGAGTGTGATTCTTTGTGTTTGTCATGTGCCAGAGAAGTCAGGAAAAATGTGAGGTGTTGATGGCACTTATGAAATTGTAGCAGAAGTAAAATCTAGGCACAAGGAGTAGCAGAAAAAAAATAATAAACTACCACAGAAAAGCTATGAGGCAAACTCTCAGACTACAGAACTCCGTTGAAAGTAAGGTATCTAAACCATCTGGGAATTAGGCCATAAAACTGAGATGACAAGAACTGCATGTCCATGGAGAAGTGCTGGAAACTTACTTAAGTCAGGTAAATGCAACAATTCAGTCTTTAAAAATAGCTTTAAAAAATCATTCATTATGTTTTATGGAGGTAACCTTTCTATTTGGAAAGTCAACCCAAGTTGTGAGGGAGAGAGAAATAAAAAGTTGAGAGGAGTTAAATTTATAAAGACATGAATGAGTTGGGAATAGAAACACTGTTGCAGAGGAATGTGCATATGGATGGTGCAAATTTACAGGGCTATTTTTGATGAACTGTAGGAGAATTTTCAGTTTTTCAGCACCTTTCCTTACAAAAAGAAAACCCTTCATCTGGTGGGAATTCAGTCAATTTCCTTATGTTTTTTTGTCATTTCCTAAATTGCAAGGTTACTAATGGTAATTACAGACCCTGTTTGTACCTTGTGGCTCTAGCGCTGCAAAAAGATTTCCTTGGCACATGTTACTCTCCTGCTAGTGGGATTTTAAATGACCAGCCCTAGGTAGGAATTGCTACAATACTTGGGAGCAGACAGAAACCACCTTTCCTCATTTCTTTCTTAGAGAGTAACTACTTCTCACTCACATTCTGCTCTCTTCATCCTCCATAACAATAAACCACAATTTCAGTGTTCATTATAGCGGCTCACAATACTGGGCTTTTGTGAAGGAGCCTGTTTTAAGGTGTTATATTCAAAAGTATAACAAACCTGCTCATGTTTGTTTCTAAGGTTTTCAAACAGAGATGCTATAAAGGGGACAAACAGATTCAATAACAAGTGTAAAAAAAGTCATAATTTTTCAAGCCAAAAAACTCTTTTTTTTAAAAAGACAGGGGAGATGACAGTGCACTGAAAGGCAATCAGATGCTCTATTTCTTTTATTTCTTTCCAGTGTGAAAGCACCATATGTTTGATTCAATGCAAAAAAAAAATCTCCTATTTGGTAGATCTCTTACATGCTGCTATTGTTCTATAGCACAATGCAATCTCCTTCACTATTGCTTCTACATTCAGGCCTTAGTTTTGTACCCTTACTCTGCAATACATTTAACATGTCAGTTTTGGCCGGTGAGTAATCCCATTTGCATTCACTGTACTGCATTTACCTTAATGAATTTAAGTCAATGAGTTTGGTGGGTTTAAAAACATTTATTTGAAGTCAAAGTGGTGCTCAAGTCTCTGTGGATGACTTAGATAAAGCCTGTTAAAGACACTCCTCCTTCCCCGTCTCCCCTCCTAAGTGTTCAATAGTTTCTATGCATTTTTCTGACAAACAGAATGTATAAACTTGGTCTGCCACTGTCTCTGGAATAGACTAGAGACAATGGATTTTTTTTTTTTTTTTTTTTTTGTTATAGTAGTGCCTTAATTCCAAGGAGGAATGCTACAGAAGGCATACAAGGTGTTGGAATTGGGGTGTGTCATTGCAAAGTTGGTATTGGAGGTTTTTTTTGGACTAAAACCCTTTAGCAGTTTTAGCACAATCAGAATTGCCGAAATAGGACTGTGTCATGGTTTAACCCCACGAGAGGCCCAAGAGTGTAACCCTGCTTCTTTGCCCAGCTACCAGTTTGCCTCACAGTGTTCCTGTCATTCTTGCTTCCTCCTGCAGTGTCTCTTCGACTCCAATATTTTTGTAGTTGTGCTTTTGCCAGACAGCTTTTCAAGCAAGAAATTAATAATAAAATTTGTCTTCAGGCTTCAGGATTACTATTATGATTTTTAAGTTATCAGAACCTCTGCTAGGAGTCTCCCGTCCTTCACACATCCTTTGTTTAAAACTCCTCAGTTTTAAAACCCACAAATGCTACCTTACACCACATCCCTTTAAGCTGACCTACAAAGCTCATAGCACATCCATCCTCAACTACTGCACATTAGCTGTGTGAGGGCAGATGTACATTTGGTATTGGGAAGAAATTCTTCCCAGTGAGGGTGGTGAAGCACTGGCACAGGTTGCCCTGAGAACCTGTGGATGCCCCATCCCTGGCAGTGTTTGAGGCTTTGAGCAACCTGGTCTAGTGGAAGCTGTCCCTGTCCATGGCAGGGAGTTGGAATTAGATGATCTTCAAGGTTCCTTTCAACCCAAACCATTCTAGGATTCTGTGATTCTCTGAAATCCAGGACACAGCATCTGAGGCAAGTCTAGGATCTGAGTCATGGATGAGAAAGATTTGATTAGTACATTCAGGGTTTAGCTTTTCAAGAAAGAAATGCCAACAGAATGTGATTCAGTTCTTGCCATATACTTCCATATGTATTTGCTGTGAAAAAGACCAAGAACTGATAGGTTCTTTATGAACCTTTCGCTTTCTGTTTTTAAATGCTGATGGTAAACAATATCCTGGGGTGGCATTTAGAGAGTCAACTTCTGTTCTTTAGCAGTCAGGAGGATTCAGTTTCAGAGAAGCTCTGTGCATAATTACAGATTTTCCATGTTTGGTTTGTGTATTTCATCATTATTTTTCCTCATAAACAAGTTTAGATATTAACAAACATTTTTTTCCATCTTGATGCAAGGCATTGCCTTTATTTTTTCTGTTTTCTGTCACATTTAATAAACTTGAAGTAAAAATACTATTTATTAGTTATTTTGACAAAAATACTTTTAATACCTTTTATTTCTGATATCTGTTTTCTCTGTGTGCAGATATGTACACTTGTATTGCAGTGTTTATATACATTGGTTTTTCCACAGAAATAAATCCCAGGCCATGTTGTTACATGAAGCAGAAAACTATCATTTATTTACACTTTCTCAGCTCTGCTTAAATTTTAATATATTTCCAGCTGAGTAAAGATGAGCCCTCTGAAAAGGAAGACATTTTTATGCAATTTCCATCCACATGTCACTCCTTCAATCCTTCCTTTCTCCCTCTCCCTTCCCAGTTGCCTTCTTATACCATCTCAGTCTTTTGTTCATACATTCTAACCTCATGATCTGTGGAAACATTTTTAAAACCACAGGACAGCATTTTTCCAAAGCCCTCCAGTTGCCCAAATAGAGACATTTCAGCATTACCTGATTTTCCAGAGATTAGATGACTGATGAATACATGCCTCCTTGAGGTGTCTGAATCACTTCCTACAGAAAGAAGACACACAATATCACAATCAGTTTCAAATTCCCGAGTGTATGTCTAGTTCAGACAGATGCAGGTTGGTGCATATATGTATCCTGTTAGCAGTGGCAATTATTAAATGAGTCACACATAATTGAGACTTTCTTTTTATTGGTAATTGTTCTAAGAGGGTTTTTCTGGAATCCATTAAGTAACATCCCTTTTCTTCAGTGTAAGAATGTATAAAGAAGGCAAATTAGCCACTGAGGGCCCAAAGGCATGACATTCTTTAATTCTCTCTTTCAGGTTATTCCAATCTGACCGCCACAGAGACGTCATTATTTTAATGTTGAATAGTCAGACAAGGGTGCCATGGATGTAAAGGAAAGGAAGCCGTATCGATCTCTGACTCGGCGCCGCGACACTGAGCGCCGCTACACCAGCTCTTCAGCCGAGAGTGAGGACAGCAAGGCACCCCAGAAATCCTACAGCTCCAGCGAGACCCTGAAGGCTTATGATCAAGACTCCAGGCTCACCTACAGCAATCGGGTCAAAGACATGGTGCACCAGGAGGCTGATGAATTCTGCCGAGCAGGTGAGTGCTTTTCAGCAGATGCAGCTGTAAGCAGCATGAGGCAATCAGCTGAGAGCCAGAGTTGAATTGGAGGCTACCTTTGAAAGACTCTGAGGCCAAAAGCATGATGTAAGAGAGAGACTTAAAGAGAGCAACAGAGATCACCTTCACTGTATTGCGCAAGACACTGTGTGCAGCCCAGTGTCCTTAAGTGGCATACCCATATCCCATGTTCATTAGCACTTATAAGACACATTTTCTATGTCTTAGTCTTTCTGTCTGCAGCAGCACTTTGCCACTTCCCACCATGAGACTAGAACCCTCTGTGCACATGCTGCACGGTACTGACGTGGCATGGAATGTTCCTGCCTGCTTAGGAGACCTTTCACTGTGTCACATGTCTGCTCTGTCATGAAGGAAGTCAACAAGGATGCTGAGGCAGGAGGCAACAAGTGGAGAGTGTCACTGTCCATCTGGTCTACAGCAAAACCCAAGAGGCCTGGAAGAAAGGAGACAAATGGGTTCCAGTTGGAATGACCCCTCTTGGCATTGTACACAGCCTGCAAGCTTTAGGTTTGCCTTTGGGACACACTTCAGTGTTAAAGGAGTAAGGAACATCTTTAGGACTTACAGGAGCGCATTTAGTGAATCTGAGTCCCAGTATCTGTGAAGATGCGGAGTTTCAAGAGTCACCACAGACTCCACAGTTCTAACAGAGATTCCAGATGCCCTGAAGTCAGTGCAGTTACAATTTTCACTGCTGGTATTGCCTGTATGAGGTAGATTTCTGTCCCCTACCATAAGACTCATCTTCATTTTTCTGTAGAGATGTAGTTCAGATTCCAACCAGGACTTCACATAAATTGTTTTTAGAAGTCCATCAAGAAAAGCATAAAATGGTAGAGTCAAATAGAGTAGGCAGCATTCCAGAAAATGGACATAAACTAGTCTACCCAGAGTACTCTGAGCACATCCTCTGCAATTTGGAGAAGCTGATTCCCCAAAAGGAATACATATAATTACACTCATTAAAATTGGGGGCTGCTTGATTTTTCCTCAAAAATCATGCACTTGTGCTTTTGGTGCAAGACTCCTCTTCAAGGCACACGCAACCAAAATGATTTGCTGAAGTATCTTCATGCATATGGCTTTGGTGTTTGAGTTTCAGATAGCTGCAATAGGCAACAATCAACAAAAGGGCCAATAGTTGATGTAAGTAACACTGTGACATCATGAAAGCAGTTTCCCTCTTAGCAACTCTGAAGTACTTCATCCCCTCTAAGGAATGTATGACATTATAAAGAAAAGGAAACTTTTTAGGTCATTGCATTTGCTTACTTCATACAATATATTCACCATGCAGGATAGATGTGAATTAGTCCAGGTCAGTGGTTTTCAACTTGGAGGTCCATGAGGCCATGCAGATCTATGGACTTCTCCTAAGAAGTCCACAAAAGATTACTTTTCCTGAAAATCCAGTCTGTTGGCAGGGAATGTAATTTTTCTATACACAAGTTCATGCTTGCCTAGGAAAATTTTGAAGGTACTGAGAAATAGTAAAAATGACTGGTCAAAGTAGCTGAAATTCATTGAAAAGTTAAGATTAACCATGTCAGAGTACCAGTTCTGTTTCTGATATAACTCTCACAAATGGCTACACTTAAAGCTTTCTCCCAGTTTATCCTGAGGGTCCCAAAACTGGCCTGAAGAGTGTTAACAATTCTCCCAGACTTTCTGTACCACATTTTTCACTGGCAGTAAGCCATGAATGGACCTCTCTTTGTGATGCTGCTTGGCTTGAGGCCAACTGAAACCAAGCCTTATTAGCCTGCTTGACATCAACAAGGCAAAGTGAATTTCTCTCCTGCATTGGTTTGGAAGGCAGAGGAGGGAAACATTTCAAATTGACCAAATAAATTCAGTAAATAAACAAGTCAGCATTTAAATGGTTTTAGCTAGAGTAAGTGTCAGCAAATGTGCAAGTCAGCACAGGAGAAAATAGACCAGATCTGAATTAAAAAGTCTTGGATATTTATTATCCTCCTTTTATTGACTTGAGTTCTTCCAGCTTAAAAGGTAACAGTGAGCATAGAATATGAAAATCAATGCATCTGCTGCTGTTTATTGCAAATAAATTTGATTTTGAGTTAATTGTAGCAGTCATTTTTCATAATTTATGAGCTGCTGTTGCTGGAGAACATCAGTCATGCTGCACATTGATGTGCCTGATGATGCTGAGTGTGGCTTCTTTCAGGCAAAGGTGGAACATGACATCAGTGACTCAAACACGCAAGGAAAACCAAAAGATATTTTTCAGCACTCCACAAGGGATGGTTTAGAAAAACCATGGCCTCAAACATAAGTTGAACCTAGAAGAGAAGAGCAAGGTCTCTGGGGAGATACAGCTTCCTAGCATTTATAACTTAGGTCAGGTTTATTTGCTTCCTTATGCGATGAGAATGTAGAGGACAATCTCTCAAACTACTTTGTAATTATGTTAAATTATTACTTTGCCACAAGCTTGCATTGTGCTTCCCAAGCAAGGGTCGGGCAGAGGTGTGAGCCCCAAGCAACCTTTTCTGTCCACTCTGTCTGAAAGCTTTAATCTTGTTTGGTCAATTAAAAAGGTGTGAAGTTCATGAATCCTTTATGCAGTTGGAGTGTTGTCAGCTGCAGATCTGTAACCAGCTGAATCTGAATTTTCTCCTGCCATCAAACAGCTCCTTCTCTGAGCTATACATGAAAATGTTGTCCAGTCCCACTATTCACCTTTCATTCAGATACCTTCTCTCTGTTCACGTTGAGCTATAAAGTCAACTGAAAAAATGAAATGAAAAAATGTAATAAAATAGCATTTACTTTTGGCCAAGTGTCATCTGATGCATGTGTGCTCTAATATGAGAGACCTTCCCCAGTCATCAGGGCTCAAGGACAAACTAGGGTATTTCCACACGTATGAAATCGTACTCTGGAAAAGTAGAAAACTGACTATTTCTGTTGGATACACATTTTCTACCATATGATATTTGACATCAACAAATAGAAATGTGAGAAAAACCACACAATTTTGGGGTCTTGAGAAAGGAGAAAATGGTAATTCAGCTTTGGATACAACCTTGAGATCCAGATTTGATGAACAGATTTCAATAATGAGTAGTTATGAACTTCAGTGTTCAAAGGAAGGTTAGTGCCTGAAATTTCCTGGAGATTGTGCATTCAAATTTATCTTGTTGAAATATGCCTGAGCTGCAAACTGCTCAGTTCTTTAATCCATTCAAGGCATAGCATAACAGAAGCAGGGGTGCATTGAGCTGTATAAATGCACTGTGCAGCTAAAGGCACTCATGGCTGGCCAAAATCTTTTCAAGATATTCAGGGTTGAAAAATAAATGCATGCATTAATAAATAAATATGGATTAAAATTGCTCTCCCCAGCCTCTTGTGGAACTTTCCAAACAAAGTGTGCTAATATTTGAAGCCTTATTCACATCAATTCAGTCTGATTTTGAAGCTCTGCAGGTAACTAGACATGGAGTCAAGAGTCACTTTCCAGGTCATATTTTTAGTCAGCTAAACAATTGCATCTATTTGTGGCCAAATAACCTCTGCTGTGACTCTATCAGAATGAATAGCTAAATGTGAGGCAAGGTGTGAGTGGTCAGCATGGGGAAAGTGAAATCGCCAAAGGAAATTTAAATCCCCAGTATGTAATTTCAGGGTTTTCAATGAGCAGAACTCACTCAAATTGCCTATTGTAGGGAAGTTGTCAAGTGTATGGTCGGACTTTTGATCACTGCACGCCTCATTTTGCTTTTCCCACAAGAAGATTACATTTTGCCTCTCCTAAAGTATTGCACCATTTCTACATCCGTTTTTCGTTTCAAACTTGATGATTTCATTGAACATGCTCTGCATTTTTGTCAGGTTCCAGAAGCAGGAATCCAGCGACTTTTTAGTCCTGGCATGTTTGAAAAGAGATTGTCATGAGGTGGGGACTGGTGTCTTCTCCCAAGTAACAAGGAATAGGACAATAGGAAATGGTCTTGAGTGACACTAGGGAAGGTTGAGATTGCATATTTCAAAAACTTTCTTCAGTGGAAGAGTGGTCAAGGATTGGAACAGGCTGCCTACAGAAGTGGAGGAATCACCCGTCTCTGGAATTGTTATAAAGAAAAGTGTAGATGAGATGCTTAGAGACATTGTCTCGTGGTGGACTTGGACGTAATGGTTGGACTCGATGATCTTAAAACCTTAGTGATTCTATGATTCTGTGATCTCTTGGTCTCATTCAGAGCAAGACCACAGAAGAAGGGTATCTTTGGTATGATGTTGCTGTGTGTTACTGTGACACTGATGTGCCCCACGTGAAGGTAGAGGATGAACACTTCAGCTCTTGACTTGTGCTACATGGCACCGTGCCCTATTAAAGAATGACCCAGCTGATGTGTTTTTCTCACAGGAGCCAACTTCTCTTTGCGAGAGCTGGGACTTGAAGATGTGACACCGACACACGGGGCTTTGTACCGGACCGACATCGGGCTGCCTCACTGTGGCTACTCCCTCAGCGCCGGCTCGGATGCCGACACGGAGGCAGATGTGGTCATGTCACCCGAGCACCCAGTGAGGCTCTGGGGACGCAACACCAAGTCCGGGCGCAGCTCCTGCTTGTCAAGCCGGGCCAACTCCAATCTCACCCTCACTGACACAGAGCATGAGAATACTGAAACAGGTAAGTGGTGACAGTGCATGCAAGTGTCAGCCTTGAGCTCTATAAGGAATGTCTCTTCCTACTACTCCACCTTAATCTTCCTTAGGTTTAGTGATGGGGTTTTTTATCAGACTCCATGAAAACACTCTTCTAACAGCCCCAGTCGTGGCCTTTTTACTGTCCTACAGAGTCTTTGTTAATGAACTGCTGGAGAAGCTCCTACTTATTTATCACTGCGACAGAGATCATTAAATAGCTGTAATACTCTCCCTGCTTTTTGCAGCAACCTTTCAGAGGGAAGGCATTTAAATCTCCCCTCCTCTGGCCAATGCTACTCTTATCTTTGCTCAGATTTTCTGGGCAGATAATTTTCTTCTCTTCCTTGCTGGTTCCTTGACAGGGGCCGCTTCATTTATGTAAATTGGCTGACTGCTCTCTGAAGGAAAACAATGGCGAAATATTTTTAGAAGCCTTTTTCTTTGTGTGAAATAAAACCTGAAGGTCACAGATTTTTTTATCTCTGTAACTTTGTGTCCCCAGCTGCGGGGATTCCTGCGTGCCTTTGTAGGTCTGCGAACCTTTTGGTCAGCAGTTCTGCCCAGCAGTGTAGGAGAAGGAAAGGGGACTTTGATTCAATTGCAACTTGACCCAGGAGTTCATCCAGTCCTATATGCCTTTGCACCTTTAATTCAATTATAGCACAGCCTGCTTCTTGATATAGCTGCTGCATGCAAGTCATTGGGCACTTGTGCTCGGCGTAGAAAGCTCATGTGAAATGACTGTATCACTTGTTCTTTTCATGCTTTCTGCCACAGTATTATAGTGACAAATGATGATAAGTTTTCCTCTGGAAGCCATGACAGTGAGACATACACCACCCACATGATTTTATGTTTAACTCCAACAAAATTACAGTTGAAGCTTATTAAGTTTCTACTCAGAGATAATGATACATTAGGCAGAGTTCAAAGATAAATGGTCTTCTGTTCAAAGGATGTACAGAAGAATCTTTATAAATTATCTTTACCATACTTTTTAAAAGATTCTCAGTGTAGTGTCTTACAAGCAGACACACAGTGGCAGGTTGCATTGTTTTCCTTCTGATCCTTGTGTTTTGATGAAAAATCAGAGGGATGATCACAGTCAATTAAAGTTTTGCAGATTCACAAGAAATTGCTAGAAAGCAGGCAAAAGCAAGCACCTTGCACTTCCATCCCATTCTCCTCTATCCAGGCTCTCTTTTGTGCTTTCCATGTGATGTGTGAGCAGCTGCAATCCTATCCCATACATTTTTTCTTTCCATGCCTACTAAGAAAAGAAGTATACAGAATTCTAGGTTGGTCCCCCCTTTGGTCTTAACAGAGAAGAATTGCATTATCTATGGGAGTCTTTTTCCCTGCTCTCTACACCTGCAAATGCAACTTTGTACCTACAGATCACTTTCAAATGAAGTTACACTAGAAACAGCACAGTAGCAACTTCACATGCCTTGAAAGGCTTTACTGAAAGTAATCACAGAGGGTGAAGGACTCATGTCAGGTTGGAGACAACATTCAATTCCTCTTTCCTTAAGTTTAATGGCACACTAACCATTTGTTGAACCATCACTTCATAGCAACTAGAAAAAGAGAAATGAGAGGTGGAGAACATACAATGCTGTATAAAAGTAGGAGTTTCCTTGGAGGCTAGGCATTTGCAGTCTTAGATGTTGGGTAGTTTGAATGAGAAAGGCTGTATCATACTAAAACCAAAAGTCTGTGTAGCACAAATAAAACACAGATTGCTGTGGTGTCCAGTATGTAATAGTATTGTTCATACTGACAAAAAAAGAGGTGGTGGAGCTTAAAGGAAAATATTAAGATCTAAACTGTGCTGGCAATGAGCTTCATCTGATGCTTAGACTTTCCTGGGAAGATGTCATAGACATCAGACCATGTTCAGGTCAGAAAAAGTGGTCCAGAACTGAGAAAAAGTTCACTTTAATGTAGGGACTGTGGTTGAATTGGTGATATAAACATATGCAAACAAATGTTGCAAGGTAGAAAGAAAAGAAGGTTAGGGAAAATTCTTTTAAGTAGGCAGAATTTGAGCATTTTCTTTTGTAATTGCTTGGCACAGATAAAGGCATGAGAAATCTTTGTGCACAAACTCCTCACAGCCTGAGATCCTCTCAGAAGCTTTTTCTGCTGAACATAAAGGCATTTTCTCCCTCCTCACTCCACATAAGTAGTGTTTCTCTGGGCTGCTAGCTATCACACATGCTATTTTGAGAAATCCCAGATTTATAGAAGAAACATTTTCAAGAAGACATGAAATTTTGCTAATGGCAATGTAAAGTAACAT
The DNA here is from genome assembly GCF_023055355.1 of Agelaius tricolor. Lineage (NCBI taxonomy): Eukaryota > Metazoa > Chordata > Aves > Passeriformes > Icteridae > Agelaius > Agelaius tricolor. The sequence continues at coordinate 18,045,522 of NW_027269269.1, forward strand.
AATGCTATGACTCAGTTTACAGGATGCCTTTATGAGCCAATATTAATTGTTGACAGTATTGATAGAAGTTATAGCCTTTAGCGGAAGTCAATATGGACTTTATGAACCTGCCATCAATAGAAGAGTTTATGGGGCTCATTAAACCAACTTCTCCAATGAAGGTCAAAGTCAGCAGTTTTTATGCTGTTCATTATTTATCTAAAATAAATAATCAGAATTTACTTCTGATGCTTGTAAATCCGAAGTTGTCAAAGGATGATTCTGCCAAAACATTTATTATGTTCCTAGAAGAGGAGAGGAGTCACTCCCTTGAAAAGTAGGTTTGTTTTTATTTCAGGAGTGGTGATGCCTAAAAGGAACAGATATGCTGCTCAGAAAGGACAGTCACAGTCCATCCCTGTCCTTAAGGAAGTCTATGAAGTGCTCTGGTTTCACAGCATTTTGTAGTCCATAGATCACTTAAACAGGGAGCTGGCATGGAAAGCCATCCATAGCTTTATCTAAACTGTTATGAGGTTTTCACAGAATCCCAGAGGTGTTTGGGTTGGAAGGAACCTTAAAAAACATCTAGTTCCAGGCCTCTGTCCTGAGTAGGGACACCTTCATTATGTTGAATGCTTCTAGGATCCAAATGCTTTTACTAAGTTAAGAGTTTGTTTTCACTAAAGAGCTGAGTTATAACTCTGGCATTGCCCTGAGCTCACATCCTGCCCGCTCAAACAGCCACGATGGCTTCCCCTCCAGTGGACAGTGCGTTTCACTTGACCTGGATAGTCACTTTGCACAGTGAGGGGACAGAGGCACAGCTCAAGTTGCTGCATCTTGCCTGGGGACAGTGCCATCATTCTGTATTGCTGATGTAGCAGGCACTTTATATGGTTCAAGGGGTTTTCTGCAGCATGATCATGATCTGAACTGGAACTGTGAACTCCCATTAACAGTTCAGAACCAAGCACAGAGGGAGTCTGGTTCCTGGAAGTCTAGGAGATTTTAGGAGAACTTCTTTCCTATAGTAGATTGCACTATTTCTCAGCAAGACTGATTCAAGCAAAAGAAGTTCCTGAAGTGGTCATTTGGAGTGAAGCCTGGAGTTTCCTGGCGGTACCTTAGCTAACCCCGAACAGGATTTGTACTGAGCCAGCAATTGTTTACCATAGAGAAGAGCACATTGAAGAAAAATGAGGTAATAGTCTTCCAGAAATTGGCTTATTTTTCAGCAACTTAGTCACATACAAAAAAAAAAAAAAAAAAACCCAACCCAAAAAACTTCTAGTCATAAGAACATCATTATAAAAATACAGTACCACAGGATAATTTAAACTGAAAGGCATTGCTGAAAGTCTCTGGTCCCTCTCCTGCTTAAAGCAGGGCTAAGTTGGAGGTCAGGTTGGGTCACTCAGGGCCTTTTTCAGTTGCAATTTGAGTATCTATCAGAATGGAGAGGCCATAGCCTCTATATCCCGGCTCTGGAGGTGACCACGTTTGCTGTGAACAGCTCTTTTTCTAAGAGCTGATATGGATTTCAACTGCAACTCGTGTCCATTCCTCCCACTGAGCACCTCCAAGAACATTCTGACTCCATCTTGTGAACATCACCCATTGCAAAAACAGTTGAAAGACAGCATCTAGAGTCTTCTCTCCTCATAAGCAGTTGGAAGGCAGTTTGGCACTAGAGGAGATCAGAGGAGTCTGAGGACTTCCAGTACTTAAAGCTTTTAAGTGTAAACTAGACAAAGATCTGCTGAGAAAGGTCTAGACTAGATGCTGTCTTGGTCAGAGTGGCTTTCCGTGTGGATCTCTCAAGCATCCCTCTTTCTCCAGTTTCAATTCTTGCAGCACTGCTGTGCCTTTTTCCTCTGGGGCTGTGCAGGACTATTCAGGCTGGGCTTTTGTACTGTCTAGGGGACTCCTAACATATGTGGACATGGACAGTGTTTGTGTGCAAGCATGCAGGAACTGGGCTGTGTCTATTTCCTTTGGGTATATAATAGAGATCTTAATCCAGATCCACCCAAAGTATTATGAATCATGTTGGTAACCCCTGGACAAATTTGAACTTGAGAGATAGGCAGAAAATGCATAGATATTCCAATACAAAATCCCTACTCACAAAAAAAAAAAAAAAAAAAAAAAAAAAAAAAACGAAAAAACCAAACAAACTCACAAACAAAAAAACCAAAACCCCACCAACAAAAAAAAAAGCAAAACAAAAAACTACCACCAACAACAAAACCAGACCACTTTTTCCACTACCTTCAGAGTGATAATGAACTATGTGGTTTACTCAGTACAATCATTACAGTGTTACTGTACACCTGGGTCAACAGCATTTTTAAAATTGGTCTTTGTGAAAGTGGAATTGCAGCCCTTTAAAAACAAACAAACAAACAAACAAATACAGCATAACTTTCAGCTATTCCAAAGAAGCCATTCCAAACCATTCCAAACTAAGGATTTACTTTAGTTGTAATCTGGGCTCAGCGTTCATATACACCAAGGCAAGTAGTTGGTTAAATATGAGAAGGAACAAGAGACAGAGGAAGCAGTTTTTTTCATTAGCAGGACAAGTCAGCCATGATTAATGCTGTGAGGAGTGGCATGATGTTTCTCTCTGTCATCATCTCTTCCTTGGAAGAATGTGGGCAGTATCAAATGGCCAAAAGGATCTCACAGACAGGATGATTAGCATCAGATGGCTTAAGACAGTTCAGCTGAGTTGAAGATGCTCAACTGTGATCTATCATGTAAAGAAATTCTTGCAGCAGAAGTGTAGCTGAAGTGTGACTTCACCTCACTGAAAGATTAGTGGATATGAACTAAAATTTCAGATCTATCCACCCAGGAGGCCAAAATTCAAGCTGCAGGACCTTTTCTGTCAAATTGCCCTGTGCAACGTCTTTCCATCTTCACAATTCAAAGACATGTGGGAAATATCATCTTGCAAAAACTTCTTCACCCCTTCTATGATTGCAAAAGGGTTTACTATTGGACTCCAATCACCCATTTAATGATGAATTGGATATAGGCTTGATCACCCCAACACTTCCACCATACATCTGTTGATCATCTCTGTTTAGGATGTACAGTTTCATCTCAGGGTTCATTTATCTTTAGCTTCATTTGTGAAAGCACCAGACAGTGCCAAAAATTATATGGTGACTATAGTAATACAGACACTTACTGGTGAAAAGGTTTAAAAGCAGCATTTTGGACCCACATCCTACAAAGAGGAATAATTTCCCTTGTGTCCCATCCCTGGAATTGTTCATGGCCAGCCTGGATGTGGCTGTGAGCAACCTGGTCTAGTAGAAGGTGTCTCTGCCTTCCCAGGGCAACCCAGGGGTTAGAGCTAGGTGGCCTTTAAGGTTCCATCCAACCCAAACCATTCTGTAATTTTTTTCTTTTAGTCAATGCTGTTCTGGATTGCATTTAAATGAATGCATTTAAAACTGCCAAGCAACAACTAGCTCAGTCTCCAAGCATGCTCTCCAAGCCTTACCAACTTAACCAGAAAGGTAGTAGATATGTTACACTTAATTTTTGCTTTCTCATCAAATAAATTGCCTTTCTGAAAAATTCTGATAGGCTGTTGTGAAACTGAAGCATAGCGGCAATCAGGAACTTTAAAGCTCACATGATAGCTCTGCCTCCTCTACCATCCCAGACTCAACTCTTAGCCGTGTTAATTGACATAATACATGATTTACAGAGCATTCCTTGCAGTAACCACCAAATTCTCTGCTTCCACTGCTTAAGCCATTACTGTTGCTAGAAAGAGTGCTTAAGAAACTGCGTAGGGTTTTAGGACTCAGCAGAACTGAATGCATATAGAACATATTATAAACACAGGGGTACATTAAAGCAGGAAATAATTAAAGACAAATATTTCAAACAAGGAACACCAAAGAAATACTACAATTTTATTTCTCTGGGGCAGTTAATAAATATTACTGATGCTTTCATTTATTCAGTAGTGACTGATACAGAACTCACCAAAGCCTTTGAAGGCTCCTGTTGCCATCAGCGGTGTTACACCAGGTCCTAGGTACATGTGGATAACAGTCTGCTTTTTTGAAAACAGCATGCCCAAATGGTATAGATCCTAATACTTTTGGTTAAATACACCACAATATGCTGTTCACTGCTAGTTTTCTGATAGCCATTTTGGCCTCTTATTAAATCAAGCCACATTTCATCAGCTTTTTGAAAATATTTTCTCCTCAGAGTCATTTTACAACAGCTAAGAGAGCTTTAGACAAATAGTAATTATTTCTGTGTGTTTTCCTTGTTCTCTTAGTTTGTTGGGAGCTCTTCTCTTAATGTTGTCTGTATTTGCTACTGGGTGCCTTGCAAGGTAGCTTCTTAATAGCTCTGACTCTCTGCAGAGGAAGAATTTTTACTCAGTTTTCTTTGCATTCACCTTCCTGTTTCCCAAATCATGTTGACCCAAATCACTGGCCCAAAGTACAGTTCAATATATCAGTGCAATTAGCAGTCCTAGAATTACTGTGTAATCTCTGCATTACAAATTATTTGTTAATACCCCAGTTGATAATCCATGGTGACTTTTCTTTTTATTACCATGTTTTGCTGAGTAATTTCCTTTCAGGCTTCATCCACTCCATTGTTAATATTGTTACCGTGGTTGCAGCAACATCATCTCTTTATTTTCTCCTCTGAATTAAACAGTGCATTATAAAGCACTTCCAGTAAATGAGAGTGTGCTTCAGACATGCTTCTTCTGCAAACCATGAAGGCAAAAACGTGATGCTCATATTCTGGAGAATTCAAAAAGGAATTTTTTTTAAAAAACACAAAACATTTTTCAAAATAAATAATAATTTTAAAAGGATGTACTATGAGCTATATTTTATTAAGTTTTCCTTGTGACTTTTTAGTAAGGGAAAACAATAATAAATTAGAACTACCCAGGCAAGATCAGACATCTGCTGGCTGTCATCTTTCACTTGTCTCACATCAGTTGTAACCTTAATATTAACAACATGTTTCAGCTTGAAATAAAAAATTAGCCAGAATCCTTACCACTAAATATCCATCATCAATTGCAGAAGTTAGTGAAGAACTACACAAAGTAGTAGCACATCCAGAAGGGAATTTTCACTGATACCTTTCCTTATTTCAGTTTCTCAAAACTCTCACACTGCCCCTTTCCAGATAGAATTTGCAAAAAAAAAACCCATTTTAACTGTGTGTGGATACTGTTGGGATATGGCAATTTACTGAAGCTACAATGCAGAGATATTCAGAGATTTGGTGATCGCTTAAAATGTGAAGGTCAGGGGAAGAAATGTGCCTTCAGGCTCTCCGAGCGTAAAGATACTAATATTCCAATGAAGAATGTTAGTCCTATAAAGGAGACTTTTAACTGTATGACCATCAAATGCTACATTTTCCACTGAAAAATGGCTCCCTTGAAGGCTGTTACATCTTCTTTACTTGTGATCCAACTTTCTAATCACTGACATTCTTGATGATAGATACCTCATATTTTCTATCCTCTTACCTTTTTTGTCCTTTTTAGATGTTAGTCCTGAGATACTTCTTGAAAGTGAATAGGTGAGTCACCAACTCACCCCTTCACAAGAGTCTTAGGGAAAGTTTTACCTGGATGGGACCATGAATTCATGGGGTTTAGGACCACAGACCCTTATCTCCCTTCATATTCAATGAACTCCCTGCCCACTGGGAGTAAAACAGCCTTTCAAAATGAGGATGTCACTGCCTCTCAGACAGGGTTCAACCCACTTGAGAGACAATTGACCCTTTGGTAGCACCACAAAGGGAACCAGAAGCATCTTTGCTCCCCATTTAAGAGGTGAAGGCATATGAGATTAATCTGAATTTAGTATTTCAAGTGCAGCATTAGTGGTCAGTATCTTGATTCTGTAAGTGAAGGAATTCCCACTTATTTCTAGGGCTAATTTATCTCATTGCTGGCCTCTTTGTCCCTAGAGGAAAAGAAGTATTTCCTTTTTTTTCTTCTTTTTTTAATTTTCTTTTTTTTGTTGTTAATTTTATTCCTGTATGGTGTGTCCCATAGAGAATGTACTTTCTGTATTACTGTAATCTGCATCTGAAAGGATGCTGACACTTAAGTCCTTCCCAATGTTATTCTTCTGTAATGAACTGCAGTTCAGTACAGGTTAGTGTGTAGGTTTCACGTTGTTATTATTATTGTGATGATGATGAAACCATGAGGCAGGGAAAAAACGCTAAAAGACGCTCATTATTAACCTGAATATTGGTGAAGAGGGCATGTAGAAACAACATCAACAGGTAAGAATTTACCGTTCTTGTAGTTATGTGATTAATTTTTGTCCTTTCTTTTGCCACTTTAAACTGCCTTGTCATGGTGATTTTTTAAAGGAAAATAATTGCATTTATTGATATTGCAGGCAAGCTGCCAAGTATTTTGGAGGCAAATCTATGCATTTTTCTATGCATTTTTTACACTGTTTCTGAGTGCCATAAATAATTTCTTGTGGTGTGATACACCCCAAGGGGAATAAACCTATGTTCAGCAGCATGAAACCTTTTGACAGTACCTTTGCTTCCAGCCTGGTTTTGAGGTGGGATTTGTGCATCATTGTCAATCAGGAATGGCTACTGCCATGGACTGAGGATTATGGTCAGGACACTGAGGGCCATCAAAAAGCTGGCATGGCACTGGACATCAGTACTGGAGTCGGGGTGGACCTGCAGCTCAATGGTCACTTGGAGCAGGATTTTATTTTTAGGGTCTGACCTAAACTCTATTCTAGGCAGACAATTGATCCCTCTGGGATACATGAAAGAGAAGCAGCATGGAGAAAACCCAAGAATTAGAGGAGACAGTTAATGTTCCATCAACAAGGATGGGGTGATGGTTGAGAACTCAAAATGGCTGGATATCTACCTTGTGTGGCCCACAGACTCCTGCTTCCAGAGTTAGCCAGCTGGTTAAGCATGGAACAGGGAGACAAAGCTTGTTTCCCAATTGCCTTTTCTCCATTTTTTCCTTCATCTTGGATCTCTAGGGGTCACATCGAGCTGCAGTGGGTAGGACATGTCCATTCACCATCCCAGCATTTCAAAGACATGCATTATTCCCTGAAGAGTAGAAGAAATTGGGAAGAAAGCCTGGTGCACCTGGCTTTCAATACCCACTATTCCCTCTACGCTATTCCCAACTGGGCATTTCCAGATGCTCATGTATTTCTAAATTCCCATTTGGACCACTGAATCTGCTTCTGAGTTCAGCACACAGTGTTAGCCCACATCTGGTTAAGTCTCCAACAATGCCCCTTGAGGTATCTGGCTTTGTTTCTTTCAGTGAAGATGTGTCTCCATCTAAAAGCAGAACAAAGTGAGAGGAAAGAGCATGTTATTTTTGGTTTACCCATGCCCAGAGGTGCACACTGAGCTCCAAATAAAGGAAAGCATAGCTTCTGCCATGAGAATTTATTCATTAAAATCTCATTGTTTTATTTCTCAAAGGATTTTGATTAACTTTTAGCAACTTTATTCAATCAAGGGCAGTGATTGAAAATGCATTACTGCCCTAATTCTGCAAAGTTTTCAGTTTTTCTTTGGACTGCCCCTAAAAACTTTAATTATATGCTCTAGGGCAGATTGTTGTTTAGTTTTCTCCACCACAGCAAAGATCTTATTGAATCATGTATATAAAAAGAAAACAATAATTCACAGCTATTTACACAGGCAGATAGTGACAGGACAAGGGGAATGGTTTTAAACTAACAGACAAGAGATATAGATTAGATGATACAAAGAAATTCTTTACTGTGGGGATACTGAGGCACTGTGACAGGTTGCCCAGGGAAGTTCTGGATGACCCATCCCAGGAAGTGTTCAAGGCAAGGTTAGATGAGGTTCTAAAACACTTGGTCCAGTAGAAAGTGTCCCTGACCATGGCAAGGGGCTGGAACTCCATGATCTGTAAGGTCTCTTCTAACTGAAATAATTTTGTGATTTTATGATTACATCTGAGGGACCAACTTGTTTAATAGGTTGCCACCCTGGGTACCCATCCCCATGACCTTTCATGGGTTCTCCATCCCTATGGTCATGATAGTGCAACTGCTTATGGATCCCAGCTCTGACTTATCCCCTAAACCCATGTGTTTTAAAACCTTTTTTCAAGGGTGCCAGCACACAGATCTCCTGATTTCACAATTTCCACTCAGCTCCCATGCCAGAGAGATCAATTCAATGTCGTATAGAGCAGCAGAAATCCTACCCAACAGAAGATCCTCCTGATTTGCGTCAAATAAGGGCCAGTGACTGAGGGTGGCATAACAGAAACATCTGGGGGCTATTTAAACCAGTGTTGCCAGCAGGGAAGGAGCATTGCCAAACTCTCTTGGAAATGCACTCCAGCTCCAGCTCTCCAGCAAGAACGGTCACTGCCTTTGTTCTCACCAATTCATTTTCTGTGCAAGACTTATTTTCTTCTCAGTCTCCAGCATGGTAAAGTACTTCTATTACCCTTAGTTTGAGAGGAGGGGGTGAAATTATGACCATATTCCAGTTTCCATTTAAATGCAGTTTTGACGTGAATTTCAAATAAATGTAAGACAACAAAAAATACAAAAACCTCCAGTAATCATCTACTGAATAAGAAATCTGTTGTTCACCATTTTCTCTTCATAAAAAATGTAAAAAAGTAGGAATCTGAATAAATGCATGCTAAACTATATAATTGCTGAAATAAATATGTATAGATATAGGATACTTTCTGATTTAGCATAAAGAAGCAGCAAATTATACCAATCAGTGAGAATCAACCAGTTTTAAAAGAAAATAACTGAAAAGCACACATGCAAAACAAGATTAAACCTGATTATTTAAATCAAGATTCTCTGCTTCCTGGTTTAAACCATGATTATAATTTAGATGAGGCCACCCTGCCACAAATAGTTTAGAGACAATGATTTCTCCCACTCGTATAATGTGCAGATTTTATAGCTGAGGTAGAGTCATGTTGCTTGTATGGAACATTTATGTACTGAGCCTTTATCTCCAGCCACTTTCTTAGTTTTCTACTAGTTTGGTTTAATTGTTTGAAGAAGGCAAATGGTAATCCTCATCTGAAGGAGTGGGAATCTGGTATCCCACAGAAAAATTCAAGATGCTTTTCCTTTGGGAGTTTCGCTTCTTTCTTAGAATGGAGCACTGCAACCTCAGTCAGATGCTGACTTCCCAGTAACACAGGGACTGGAAAAGCAGCTGTAACCCCAGATTAGAGTATGAGGGGAAATGTCTCCCTCTCTCTGCTTTGGATAATTACATTCCACTTAACAAAATTCCCTTTGCTCCTATAGTTGGAAGGGGTGTTTCTCCTTCATTAATTGCTCTGGCTTGCTGCTGTGCTCTACCAAGCAGCTGTTAATGTTCCACCCCAGAGGAGTCTGCAGTTCAGTGATGGGTGAAATGATTAAGGCTTGCAAAGCACTTGATCATTTGGAATGAAAGGTGTGACATAAACATACCCCATTAGTTTCATTAGTGCTCAACAAAGCAAACTTTACCTGTAGCTGGTTCCACTACTCCTTGGCATTTAATACAAGGTGTTCCCTCTGGAACATGGGCAATTTGCTGGATGCATTCTTAGCTGTCCTTAAAGAAGCCTGTCACCCAGACTGGTGATTTGACCCGTCATATATTGGGGAACTGCCATGAAATGAGTGCTGTGTTTGCAGAAATTTGAAGGTTTGTTAATCCTGCCTTAGTTCTCAAGAAGAGAAAGGTAGTGACTTTGGATATTACAGATATTTACTCCTGGTGTCTGGAAAGTAGAAATTCTGACACGGGATCAGTCTACAAAGGAGTATAAGGAAAGGGCTTAGAGGAATGTTACCTGATGGAGCTGTAGAGAAGCATATTAGAAGTTTGGTTGATAAAGATGGTTAGGCTGGTAAAGGTTCACTTAAACCTTCTATTTATGCAAATAGAAGAAAGATGTATGTATTTGTAAATTATGTGCCTAAACTAGACTTGCTGTGACACACAGCAGCAGGGTTCCATGTCTCTTGTCAGGTCACAGTGTCCCTCAACATCACCTGAATATTTTTGGCTGTTGACTGTCCATCAAGTGTGGTTCCCCCTGATGGGAGTCCTTGCCATTCCATCTGCACAGGACCCCTTCCACTGGTGTGCTGGCTACTCTCAAATCAGAACAAATTTACCCTCTTTGGTCACTTTCCTTCTGTGACTGGAGCAAGCAGAAAGCAGAGATCAACTCACACAACTTCCGTGGGTCCTAAGGCTGAATGGGATATTTTCATAGCTCCCTTCAATGGGGGTCATGTGTGTGAGCTGTTAGACTTTATGATTTGTGTGAATTGAAGCAGAAACCTAGAGAAACATCAGTGGACAGTCTTATCTCTTCAAGGCAAATGGATAAACACTCTCATTATTTGATCAAAAAATATTGAAGTTTTGACAGGAAAAAAAAAAAAGATATTGCCATGTTAATTGTTGAATTGTTAGATAGAGAACTTCCAGGGCTCGAAGGGTAAATATTGAGGCCATGAGTTCTGGAACTCAGTTCAGTGCTTCTCAGCATTTTAATGGATATCTAGAGACAAAACTTAACCAAAAGAGTTCAGAAAATTTCTCTCTATAAACTGCGTGACTAAGGAGGAGACCAGTTCCCAAAGGAATATTTTGGAAGGTAATAATGCTTTTTCCTAGGGAGATATTTTACCACCTCACAATAGAAGATTTTTTGAAGACCTTTAGATAGAGCCTCAGTCTGGACTCTGAAGCAAATGCAGTCCTCAATCATTTTTATCTCAGTCATTGGCACCAGTGTTTTGCATTGACTACATCAGATTATGGTTAGTCCCACATAAGCACAAAAAGTAAGAGAAGTTCAGGAAGGGTTCCCAAAGAAACCGTAGACCCGGAACATCTATTATTGCCCCTGAACAGTACTCTGATAGATTCGTTTCCCCATAGACAGTGATGAACTTAGTCCTTAACCTTCCCTTAGTTCTTTTCTTCTGGAGTTTCTCACTGTAAGTAATGTTTTCCAAACCTTTAATGCTCTCATGAGCCATGCACTGTTTATCAATGTCCTCCCTGAATTGGATTTGGTTAATTCATTCTTGGCTTTGTCTAAAGTTCTTGCCAATATATTTGCATCCTTCAAGAGAAGAATGTCCAGACCAGATTAGAGATGGGGAGAGGTCAATACCCCTTTTCCCCAGCAGGCACAGAGAGCAGATAGATTCTGCAAAGGAATCACTCAGATGCTTTCCTGGAGAAACTACTAAAAAATCTCTCCCAGAGCTGCTTCACAGATTGATGTTTTATCGATGGTGGCATGTGGGGGTTGAGAGGATAGGAGGGACAGATGGTCCATAAGGTTTCTTTGAGATACAGCCAGACTCAAAGAAGAAAAAGGAAGATTGGTGAATTTCTGGAAGAGCTTATTTCCTCCTTGGACTTGAACAGGGTGTTGAAATTCATCCAACAGACTCTGTAAAGCCTTTTGGATTCTAAGAAGACGACATAGATCTACAGCCTCATTATTGCCTATTGGGCTGTAAAACAAGGCTGTAAGGAATGAGGGAGACAATAGGGTTTGCTTCTTTCCTGTTTGTACCAGCTCCTCTCCAATTGGAAATGTACTAATATGCCTTTTATGAAATAATTATTTCATCATTGTTTCCTTTGGCACAAGTATCTGATCATTCTGATTCCACATAGAGAATTACTTTGAAATGAATAATTCCAAATCATTTTCCAAGAATAATTATATTAATACATTTTCAAGTCTAGATAAGCCTATGAATAGCATTCCAGACTAGGATGAAAAAAAAAATTATCAGATTTTTACTTGCATGTTTTTGGAAATATGCAGACATACCTTCCCTTGCAAAAATACTATCTTAAAACTGGTTAGTTACTCTAGTTTCTAATATTTTAAAGTAAGAGTGTTATAAATTACAGGGAATTCAGAAGGTCACTAGCAAAGAGTATTTTGAAAATATCACTGTGCTAGGAAAGTTGGTATGAAAAGAGCAAAAATTAGGATTTTTTGAGGATCTATGTATCCCTGCAGTTAGGGAGTTAGGAGGCAGGCAGTAACTCCCTTTATCATGATGTGCTGTAAAATCTCTGAGATGCCGCTCAAAACCATTGAGATCCCAGCCCACTTGGGCAAGAGAGAGAAGAACAGAAGAGCTGGTTTTGTCCATCTGTTGAAGACATGACCTTGCCCTGGGGTCATTTTTCCTACAACGATTGCATGAAAGGTGTCTGAGGTGGGTTGTTGCAGCATCTGCTTTACACAGCTTTGGGGAAAAAAAAATTTGTTGCATGACTCAGACTCATCCAGCTTCTCCTCAGCATTTACTATTTCTTCCACTCAGATTTTGCATTCAACATCCTCACTCAAACAGCTCCATTTCCTCCCTCCCTTTCTCCACCTTTATTTCTTCCTGATGAGCAATTCAAACAGCAAACTGTTCCTCTCCTTCATTCCCATCAGTGACTCCATTCAAAGTCCTGCCCATGTTCTTATTTTCTTGGCAGAGCTATATTCAGTGAATGCATTTGTTTCTTTAGCTAAAGAACAAAAATATCTGCAAGCAAGCTCATTTCCCTCCCAAACTGCTTAGGAAACTAGTGCTGGGAAGGGGGGCAAAGTGCTTTGTCAAGTGTTAGAGGAACAAGAGAGACATCTTCTCCCTCCTGACATCCCTCTTTTATTATCATTTGGAAGACTCTGTTAGTCTCTCACTTCCTTGGGGACTAGAAACATCTTGAAAAGATCTTTCATGCAGGCAGATAACAAACTCACTGTAGAGCTGCATCAGAAAAGGAAAAATTACTTGCTAGTAATGATGTTTATCACAATTCTTCCTCCTTTCCCAGTGCTACAAAGGAAGCTATCTCTCAAATAAAGGCTAAGTCTTGTCCCTTTTATTTTTTTTTTTGGCAAACTACCCATTGCGAAAATTCAATGCATGTAAGCTTGGCTGATGGAAGTTTTATACAAAAAGTGGGTGGAAGGAGATGACAGTGTGGGCTGATATGATTTATTTGAGATAGACCTGATCTGATAATACACGACATGAAAAAAGCCATATTGTTTCCGCTTAATAAAGTGGCGTGAGGGCTGTTCCTGTGTCTGAGCAACATCAGTAAAGCCTGGGCCAGATGTTGGGAAACTCACACTCCCACTGGACTGAACTCATCAGCCTAGTCTGCTTGGCTTTATATCACACTAGGACAGAAAAACACAGCCATGTGGCACCGTGGGTCATTGCTTTGAAGGAGACTTTGATTTCATGTGCTCTGCAGGGATGTTAAAAATCTCAGAATGCTTTAATGGAAAGGGTGACCCAGGTTTTTGTGCTAAGGTGTCTTTCTCATCATCATTGTATAGTTAGCACTGAAACAACTGGCTACCATCCTCAACACTACAGGCAAACCCATAATAGACTAATAACTCCCTGTTGCTAAAAGATAAGGGAAGTAAACTTCATGACACTGCTGTAAAATGGCAATGTACAAGTCTGCAAATTGATGATGTGCAAGCCTGCAGAGTGTGTGTATGCATGGGCAGCTGCAAGGCAAGGTGATTCCTTGGGATGTATTTCCATCTGTGTTAATTGTATCTGCTTGATGTTGCATTATCTGCCATTGAGAAGACCCGGACTAGACCTCAGGACTCTTTGACACTCAATCCCCTGAGTCTACCCAGAATGTTACTGAGATCTTCAGGGAATAGGAATTGATCTTCCACTACTGACTCCAGCCCTCTGAAACACTCAAGAAATTATGGTGTACACCTCTAGCATGCTCAGTCCACTGAATTTATGGGACTAAAACAGAAAACTTTCTCGCCTTAGGACATGGTATTATTTATTAAGTTCAGAAGGAAAGTATCTGTATATCAATTTTCTTTTTCACAAAGGTAAAAAGAAAAAGTACTCCAAAGTGGACATTAATTGCTTAATGTCCAAGTAAGCAACAGTTCACCTAGTAATATTTCACCTAATGTCTCATTATATGATGATTAAAGTATCAAGGTGAGTCAAGTTCAAGATGTTGAAGACCTTTTCAACATGACGAGAATGAAATGCAGTTTTCCTGGAGAAGTGCTCAAAACCAAATAAAAATATTTAGGTATAGAATCATAAAATAGTTTGGATTGGAAAAGCCCATTAAGGTCATTGAGTTGAATCATTAGTGAAGCACTGGCAAGCCCACCATTAAACCGTGTCCCCAAGTGCCACATCTACGCATCTTTTAAATCACTCCTGGGATAGTGACTCCACCACTGACTGCCCTGGGCAACCTGTTCCAATGCCTGACAACCTTGCGGGTCAAGAAATTTTTCCTAATATCCAGTCTAAACCCCCTGGTGCCACTTGAGGCCACTTCCTGTTGTCCTGTTTCTTACTACCTTGAAAAACAAACTCACTCCAGCCTTGCTACAACCTCCTTTCAGGCAGTTGAGAGAGCAATATGTGAAGTATAAACATATGAAAACAATCTAACCAGATGCAGAGAACAAATTTCTGGAGGATCACAATTCAGTCATCAGTATCCTCCTGTCTCAATTTCTTAATAAATATCTGTAAGAAGCTGTACAGAAGGAGCAGGTACACAACTGAGGTACCAGTTCGAAAAGGTCATCTTTTCTGTTTTTAACAGACAGATCCCTTTTTCAAGAGGAAGATGTTGCTGCTAGAAATGTATATAAATATATGACTTTTTAATAAGGGCATGTAGCTCATTACCCTCTGCAAATTAACCATATCTAATCATAAATTTCCTAAAAAATAAAATAGCACATTGCATCTGTTAGTCTTCATTCAGATACAAACCAAATATGTATGAGTACTGTAGTATAAACTGTTCCATCTGTTTCCATGAATATATAGTCACGCTGGTCACCCCCCACACAAAACAGAAGGGTCTTTTGCTCTTGGCATCTGTCTCCACTGAAGAACTGTATTTCAACTGGAAGCAGTTGAGCTGGAGTAAGAGTAGTACTACTGTAAAAGACCTTGAATCCTGGTGGCCATGCTGACATGGTCATCATATATGCATGGCTTCAGGAATACCTGAGGAAAGTATTTTGGGTTTTATCACTAGCACAGAATTGATATTCACCATAAATTCTTAAAGAAACAATAAAAGAAATGTCTGTTCTTTCTGGGGATACAGAGGGAATTGTGGGAAGCTATGGAATGACAGACATTACTCGAGAGGCATGAATGGACAATGTCAGAATTTGGTCTGTAATGCTGCTCTGGGTTTCATCCCACATATACTTCTGAGCAGATCACTTCCAATGTATTGCATTGCCTGTTGGATCAGGAGCTTTGGTGCCTGACCAAGAGGAGATTTACAAGCAAATCTGAATCTGCAGTGCAGGTCAGTGTTGTGACAAAGGCAAGTCACTATTTTTAGAAAACATGAATTTGCCATTCAGTGTGTGGCAAAGTCACCACCATTCTCACATTCTCTTGCTCTTTCCCTTTGGCCTGCACATCTCAGCTACTTGCACCCACATCAGTGAAGGATGCTAACAAGCAATGGCTTGCCAAGATTCAGTTCCTACTAATGGATCACCAACCAGTCCAATATAGCCAATTCCTCTACTGGAAGAGGAATTTACAGTCCACAGAGACCATGGTGTCTCTACTGGGGACTGTGCTGGTACAACCTCAGCACTGAAAAAAGCCAACCTTCTTCCTCATACAGTTGTTCACTGCTGTCATAGTTTCACTTGAATTCCCCTTCTTGCTCATCAGGCTTCAGGATCTGTCTCCTAGCCCAACAACTTGCTTTTTTTGGGTTTGACAAAATCAAAGATCTGCTTGGGGCTTTGGTCATGGGCTAGAGAGCTGTTTCACCCAGTGCCCCTGAGCTTACTCTGGTTTCACCAGAGCCATTCAGCAAAATAACGGACACAAGTAGAGCCCAGATCAGTTAGTTTTGCTTTAAATGTCTAAGATATTATCCTGATAGGACACTGTGCTATATTGTGTGTGTGTGTGTGTGTTTTGGCCCAGTTCCCAGAGGTGTCCTAAGTTCAGCTGTGCTAAGCAAAGCAGATTCATTCAGACTCTTTAGGTACTTCTCTGAGTTACCATTTTACCCTCCAAAATCACATCCCTTTTGCTCTGGTTTCCATCTTCTTTTACACTTCCATTAATATGGCTATTACAGTTGCCACATTTGCAACTTATTTCTGGGCAAACAGGATCCTTCCTCCTATGATTTCCACTTGGGTTGCTGACAATACATCAGAGCAGATAGAGAAGTGGCAACTTCATAAAACACTGCCAAATTCCCAAGTTGTGTGCAGACAGATGCCCCCCATCATCATGAGAACGAAATCATGTCCTGAAACAGCAGTGATGGTGAATACTCCTTGGTGACCAGCCTGGGAAGGCTGATGAAGAAAGGTGTTGTGGAGAGAGATCTGTCCCAGCTGGCCACTGGTGCCAGTGCTGTCATTTTAATTAGCTGTGTGTGTATATACGCTTAAATAATACACGGTGTACCTCTTTATCAGTAGGATGGGTTCACTAAATATATGTCAACTGAAATTACTTTAGAAAGAGCCTCCACACTCAGCTTTCCACCTGTTTCTCTACAACAGCTGCCCAGACTCTGTAAAGCACATGAGATGAAAGGCTACAGCACAATACTTTTATTACATCTAATAGATGAGCAATCAGATCTGAACTGACCAGGGACTGAGCATATGAGGCAAGAGGAGAATCCTTTGGGGAGAGCGTTACCATGAGAGTAATACAATTCAGTATTTGTACCAGCAACTCTGAAATTCAACAGCAGTCAACCTAGTACTAGCATCCTTTTAAATATCATCTTTCATTTCTTAGCAAACAGCAATATCCTGTAACAGCATTAGGGCAGGAAAGGGAGGGGAGCTGCACAGCAACCAAACTCACACACAGCAGGCAAAATGGGCAGGCGGGAGCATGAAAAGCAAAACACTGGTGAATTTGTGGGTGTTCTGAAAAACAAAGTACAGGGACATACTTGTGTCCCTCAAGTGAATTTTAAGGAAAAGGCAAGAAACAGAGACCACCAGTGAGATGGCTAGGGGAAGAAACATTCAGACAGAGGTCACAGCCCTGCTGATACTCCGAGCCCATGATTCTGTTTTCATTCCTGGGGCCCAGCAAGCTAAAAGACAGTCTAGCAATATGCAGGGAACCCAAATGGGTCAATTAGCTGAATATCTGTGCAGTGGGCATTTGTTTCATCTTCAGGAGAAAGGAAAAAAACGAAGAAAGAATGAAACCTGCTTTGACCATTTAAGACAGCTTTTAGGGAAAGACAGTGTAAAAATAAAATAAACAGCGGCCCAATGATTTGTAAAGCCTTGAATTGGCAGTGGGAAGACATTGAAGTTCTCTTTAAAAAATTTATTTTACTCTGTAAGGTTATCTTTTCAAAATGCATAAAGAGCAGCAGGCTATCAATGAGTCTTATGTTGTACTACACTGATTTCCTGGACAAGCTCAATATCAATAACTCAAAATCTGGGAATAAACCAATAAATGTGGATGGCAGCTGACCTTAAGTGTAACCTTCAAACTGCATTTTTGGCAAAGGGGAAAAGCAAGGAAGATGATAATGAAAGTTCTAGTTTTTGCTGATATTAATATGCAGAGACAGCAGAGCCTTCCTGATAGATTTTCATTTCATGAACAAATTGGATGAGACTTACAAGATCACAAGGTGAAATGCTGGGTTTGAGAACCAAGTGTCTCACACCTTAATAACCCTTTGCTATGAGGGAGGTATGCCATGAAGAAGAGTGTTTGAAGGTAGTGGGCTTGGCATCAGGAGACTCAGAATCTCCTCTTGCTTTAGTCCCTTCTTGTGTCAACATATTCAAATCTCTTTTTCTCTCTAGACTTCCATTTTCTTCACAGAAATACTAACTATAACACTTTTTTACCTCCTCTCCCTCCTCGCACCTATATTCTGTTGAACATGTTCAAGAAGGAAAAATATAAACTGCAACAAAAAAAAAAAAATGGCAATCTGGATGGCTACAGTGCAGGGAAGCTTGGGATTACTGCAAAGCCAGTCTGGGTTTCATTTCTCACAGGAAGGGTTGGAGGAAGAGGGCAGGGAAATGATAAAATTGCAGACTCTAAATATATCCGCCAGGTAAATACTAGGGAGGGACCAGAGGTCTTTAAGCTAAAAGATGATGCTGGCACAAGAACAGATGACTACAAATATGCCAAAAATAAATTTAGACAGGAAACAGATTAGAAGATTAGACAAGAAAGTAACCAATTTTTAGACAGTCCTGAGCAGGCTTGCATGGGACAATGCTTCTTATGTTTGGTGGTAGTGTTGGTGACCTTGAACATCCCTCTTAATCCCACATTTGTCTTTCATTTCTGTGTCATCCAGCACCTGCAGTGTCCTGTGTAACATGGCAGAGAGAGCTGTGTCAGGCAGGTCACTTTTCAGTACCAGTAGCCCCTGTTGTAATGCACTGCCAGTTCTCAGGGCTGAGAGTCACAGCAGAGGGAGTGGATCACAGACAAGCCATGTTTGAAGGCTTGTTTCCCATGCAGGAGAACAGAGGGCTTTCTTAATTGCAAACTATCTCTGACAGAAACGATATCTCTGCATTCACCACAGGAATACAGGGACAAGGGAAATTTGAAAGTAGCTTGAAATTAACCTACCCAAGTACTGTTATCCTTGCAGTTTGTGTATTTTTGCCTAGCTGCAAATTCAAGCCATTCGATGAAAAGTCAGAGCCCTGCTGGGCAAAGTGCTGCTCATTTCACATTAAGGAACAATCCTCATCCTAAGGGAATTGCAAGACTTGCCAGCAAAAGAGGTTATTGTCCCCACCTCACACATAGGGAAATGTAACAGGGGCTTCATTAGGGCTTTATATTTCTAAAAATGGCCTCAGCTTGAGCCCCAGGCTCAATCTTACTTTCAGCTCCTCTGAAAACAAGAGCAATTGAGGATGAAGCCTGATACTAAAACAGCTAATTTTTAATTTTTTATTTTTTTTTTTTTTTTTAGTAAACACAATGCTGTTCTTACACTTTTTGACTCTTGGATCAAACTGTCATCCCTGATGTGGTGCATTTCTTCTTGTGTTTGGTGGCTGTTGAAGCCACTTTCAAACTACTCCAGTACTAAAGCAAGTAGAGGATTCCAGTGTGCCTCTATGGGGCAGAGCTGCCTGGCCATGGACAGCTACCCAAAAGGAGGCAGGGATGAAGTAGTGAGATGGAGGTTGGTCTCTTCTCCCAAGTAACAGATGAGAGGATAGGAGGAAATGACATCAATTTGTGCCATGGGAGATTGAGATTGGATATTAGGCAAAATTTCTCCACAAAAAAAGGATTGTTAAACATTGGAACAGATTGCCCAGGCAAAGGGTGGAGTCAGTGTCCCTGGAGGTGTTTAAAAGACGTGGAGACATGGCACTTAAAGACATAGTTCAGTAGTGGGCTTGGGAGTGCTGGGTTAATGGCTGGACTCGATGATCTTAGATGTCTTTTTCAACTTAAATAATTCTGTGATTTTATGTATTAAATAATTCTGTGATTGTATGTACTTTAAGAACTGAGGCAAAAACATGGCTCTTAGTTTTCCTATATAATAAGAGTTTAAACTAAACACTTGCTATTGTATTTTTTTCTCTGTTACTTCAAGCTATCCCATTTCTATATTTTTTGCCTTATCCCTTCATCCTTGATGCTCCCTGTTTAACAGAATTATCATAACCCCTAAAGAACATGTTGTTCAGCAGTGATGGCTTAGTATTTATATCGTACATTTGCCCTCAAAACTTTTGACATGGGATAAGAGAGCAAAACAATTGAAACATAATATTCTGCTACATGATGATAATTTTCCTTCATTGGTGAAGATTAGAAAATGGCATTATTGTAAAGATCCAATTACCTTTTTTATGAGCATTGTATATTTGGAAAGTAATAAAACAGAGTTATAAAACTCAGATGATTAGGAATCTCAGAGATGCTCTGCATTTTAAGAGGAGGGTGTGGAATATTCTTTTAATTGCATCTAAGCACAGCCCAACCAATGATTAGTTACTTTCAAAGCAATAAACATTACCTGGGAAGCAATAAAAGGAAATGCAGGAAAGTTATTTGATGGATGATTCCCAGAAGACATAAGGCAAGGGAAGGGAATGTGGTTTAGTGGTTAGAATAACAGCCGTGGAGTCAGGACTCCTGCCGTCTCATCCAAGCTGGAAAGCTGACTTACTAAATGTTCTGGAGTTCATTTTATTTTATTCAGTGTTAAAGTTGGTCTAATAATACCCAAAGAATCGATAAGAAGCTAAATATGCAAGTGTTTGTCAAGGCTTTGAAAGGTAGGATGAAAAGAAGTCATTATAAATACAAAGAAAGAGCTGAAAAACAAGGAAGGTATTTTGTTGAAGTCAGACTCTATAAATGCCAACACAAGTGAAAATGGACTAAAGGAAGTTCCTGTCATATACAGAGGCCAGAGATCAGCTCCTTATTTTTATCAAGGAAAACACAAACATCTTTGATTTCAGTTCTTTGAGAGCTCAGTGAAATTTCATTTAATTTCCATAGTAATTTCCATAGTGCCAGCTTTGACCCTGCAGCCTAAACCTGTTTAACACAATCCCATGCCCTCCATACCCTAGAAATACTGATTTCTCAGCTAAAAAAATCGGTCAGTGTCCAGGCAGAGCACGAGAGCAGAAAGCACAAAAGAGGGATATGCAGCCGTTCAAAAGCCAGAACAAGCTTCCAGAGCATCCTAGAAAGCCAAAATCAGAACAAGAACCACCCATGATTCATGACAGTCCACAAACTGCACAGCAATGATTTTCAGGTTCCAGTTAGAGCAATAAAAAAGATAAAGTCAAGAAAGAAAAAAAATTCTTATGTTCTTCCACGCCTTTGAAAATTATTCTGTTACCTTATCCTTGAAGGCTAAGAGACAATGTGACACGCTGGTTGTTACTTCATCAGTCATCTCCATTCCTAGAACTGTTGGAAGCCCTGATGAGAAAAAATAAGGAACTGAGGATTTAGACACATTACTTGAGTGATGAATATAAATGTATTGAGAAATTTGAAAGAGAGCAAGAGGTAGAAGCAGCCAGACACTGGTCCATCCCTTATGCTGGATTCTCATGTTCTTGTCAAACTTCATGTGTGTTTTTGCCAACAACACAGAAAAATGTGGCCTCTGGCTGCCCTTTTTGAGCACGTGGAGGCTGTTTAAAAGTGCAGAACTGAGTTTCTGAGTCTCCCCAAGAACACATATCTAAGAAGAGGTATGAGCACAAAGAAAAAGGGCTTTAGGGGACTGGTTGCTTTTTCATCTATACAAACCTGGGAAAAAAACCTATTTTTAGAGTCTTTGAAGCTGATTGTCCTTATTTCCTCTGCCATAGCTAGGTTTTGGATGCCTATCAGCCTTGGTAAGCATTATTTTTAGTTCGTATAACTCATTTCACTGATACCAGAACTAACTTAGTGTATGAAAAACATGAGCTGCTTCAGATAGACTGTTTTCCCCCAAGTTCCAGGCTGTGGTCTTCAGGGACAAACACTGTCCATAAAATAATTAGATCATTTCCTTCCACTGATACGAACAACCCGCCAGAAAATGAGATTGCATGCATGCCTGGGTTTCTGGTTTTTCTGTTTCTGTGCTAAAGTATTTCTTTTCCTTAATTACAAAGAATTTTGACCATGTTTATGCCAGATTGATACAATCTTTTTGTATATAGCTACGTGACACTGCAGTGTTTTATTCTGTAATGCTGATGCAACTTTCTGAGTTCCTGATATATTGGTGTCTGAATGTGCTTTGGGATCTAATGCTTCTACAACAGCAGAGGGAGGAAAGTTCTGTTTAAGGACCCTAAAAGGTTGTTTGAGATCATCTGGTTTGTCCTTTTACCATCATATTTTTTTATAAGTATTCACAGCATGTAAAGCACTTCAACAATTTTAATGCCTAAACAGAGAAAGCATCCAGGAGCTTCCTGTGCTTCTCCAGTGAGGCTGAGGAGCACTGCTCATCTCATCTCTGCTTAAACAAAGTGTCTCTAGTTATATGTCATGAATCTGGAACAAAAACCTGTTGGTGTCGTTGGATATAATCAAGACCTTAAAATTAAGCATAGCTGAAGCTCCCTGCAAGATCAGGACTTCAAAGCATGATGCTAAAAGGTGCCAAAAACCTTTATGCTTCATTTAATCATCAAGAGCATAGGATATTCAACATTTTGCCAAGCTGGCCTCTCCAGCTGTGTTACATTGGGTTTGATTGCTTTTAGTTCACTCATGTTCATGCCCCGTTCAATTTGATTTGAATGGCAACCAAGCCTACAAAGGGACTCTGCTGAGAGCTCCACAACCTATCCAGTTCTGTCTGTAAATGGGGCAAAATAATATGTTAGCTGCATTTTTAAAGGACAAAATCGCAACAGTTCCTATTGAACCACTGGTTTTGAATGTGGGGTATTGATGGCACAAAACTTGAAGGGAAAGGAAGTACAGAAAATCAGGGAAAAGTCATTTGAATAAAGATAATGAGAAACTTAGGAACCAAGTGAGGGGAGAGAAAAAACATATAGTCTGATGGTTTGCTCATTACAGTCAGTGATAAAAATCCTATTGACTTTAATGGCACATGATCAGGCTTCCCATGTGTAAAGTTAACATTGAATAGGAAGCAGCCTTGTTTCTGAAGGATTCTTCTGGTGCTATCATCTGGAACTGAAAAAAACCCAAACATATAGGAGCAAACTTTTCATTATTGGGTACATTAACAGGCTGCAAATTAGTGAAAATCAGGTTCAGAGTTGTTATAAAAAGTTCAGTTGGGTATAGGAGCATTCTTTACCATTCTAGCTCACTTTGTGGCAATATAAATGATTTCTCATGTTGCAAAAAAGCAGAGAATCAAGTCTGACTGTTTTTTATTTTTAAGTCAACAGCTTTTGGGATACCTTATGCTCTGCCAAATTAGCTGAGGATCTGGCTCAAGTAGCACAGATTATGGGGGGAGAAAAGGGAGGATTCACAAACTCAGACTTGTTTTGCAGACCCAGGGTGATGCGGAAGGAAAAATCATGTCTCAGATTTGCAGTCATTCATTTTCCATGAGGTTAAACTACCTTTTGTTGAAATAAGATGAAAACACCCATTTGAATTATTTGCCTCCATAGCCAGAGACACTGACTTAGTCCAGATTCCGTCTGCATTCTTAAACCTCTGAGCAATTGTTGGCAAGCCCCACATGAGTGCTGGGGTTGCAACTAAACGTTTTCACAAACATCTGCTAGATCTGTCTGATAATCACCTTTCCTTGGTTTTTTTTGTTGTGCATGAGGTTTTTAAGAGTCAGAAATCTATTTTAAAAGCTTCAGAACAATAGGATTCAAGCCATGGCACTGTCTATAGGAGCTGGTATCTCCCATTGCTTAATTGCGAGGAGCATTTGAGTCTTGGACACCATCCCGGTTCATAATGTTGTTAAGTTGATAGGGGAGCTGTAAACTAGGCTTATTATATCCACATTCTGCTATCCTCTGCATCTGACATTCCTGGAGACAACTCGTGAACAAACAATGCTGTATATTTCTTGTGTTCTGCAGTAAAGTCCAGATGACAATAGATGAAATAAGCTAAATGAGAATGGAGATGACATTTCCTTATGTCATTTCAGTGTTTCTTTATTTCCTTTCCATTGAACACACATTGTTCTTGACTTTTCTTTCTAATCTTGAGTGTGGTTTTCTAGCCACTTTGTTCAACTGCAGAAGTAGCTGCATAGGTAACAATTTGTCTTGAGACACTCCTGTGTCACTTTAAAGAGGCTCTTTCAGAGCATTAAATCGTATGTGAAGGGATTTAATGACCCTGTCTTCAACCTGCTCAGACTCCAGCATGAGTCAGTAAATGACAAGGATTGTAAAAAAATTGTTTCTGCAGAAGATGCAAATGATTGTTGGATTCATTCAATTAATGCAAATAATTTTCCTGTGTCTTCATGAATGTTATTCCAGAGAGCAACCATAAACAGAAGAGAGATTATTGCCAGTATGTGGCATAGGGTCTGTCTAACTCTCAAGATCATCGAGCAATAATGGTTAATATGAACAAGGTTATGAATTTTTATATCCACACATACAGCCAAATACTCAAAATCCTTCAAAAAGCTTGAATATTTCTAACTCATCAGAGGCTCTTCCCTCATTATTTAGAGTTTTCTGGACTGTTAATTTTAATTTTCTCATTCATTTTGTTTAAATTGTTCATTATCTCGCTGCCAGGGTAAGTTGAAGCTTGATGAAAGCACTTGCTGTGAAGTTGTCTAACATCTGAGGCTTTGAAAAGTTTAAGGCACTTTGAAAACTATTAAGAATTACATTTTCTAAGTTGTTTGACATTTGCCAAGAAACTTACACCCCTGCCCATCCAAATACCATTGTGAGGATGATGAAGAAATACAGAGAAAAAGTACTTTCAGGTCCGTACTGATTTCACAGAGTTAAACACAGACATTAGAATGCTGTGCTTCTAATGTCCTGGCATTTGCATAACTCTGTGCAACGTGACAGATAAGAACAGTGAAGTAGAATTTATTTATGACCTTTTTTCATTATTACAAAGGAAAGTGATTTTCCTATGTCATTGAAAATAGATTATTTTCTTTTTTTGTTTTTTTTTGGTATTGCATAACTTGCTTCATCAAGAGCATATTGAAAATTCATCATATTAGCATATGTAAACTGGTAAGTCTGCCAGGCATTTTTCAGTTGTGCTGGAGCAAGGTCCAGGCAAGAACTGAAGTTTGTTTCACACGTCAAGACAAGAAAAGAAAATAAGCATTATTTTAAGTAAAAAAATGTCACAGTTACAGCAAGATCAGAGTGTTCTGCTGAGCATATTTAGGTTGTTTCTGAAGGAGAGCAGAAACACACCGTTCATTCCCATCTTAGCTGACGCTGCAGAGCTGAGTCACCTCTGAAAACTCAGGCTCACACACATCCAAAACTCCCTCCTTGCCTCAGGACATGCTTTGCTCCAGTTCCAGTTTCCAGTTTCCCCATCCTACATTAAACCTGGCTGCCCTTCAGGTAGGGAAATCCTACATTGCTGTCCTAGCTCCAAAATCCTTTCACTTCCTTTCACAGGATTGCAACATGCATCTAGTTTTAGTCCTGTTGCTCTGCATTACCCCACTGTTCAATAACCCTTCTTGTACTGTATCTTTCCTTCTCCCTTTGTACAAAGAGGAATTTAGATCCTTTTTTGCCCTTTCCCAGGAAGTAAGGGGATTGATATCTAGCTAGGTTATGAAAGATATATCAGGAATTCTCAGTTGTTTTCTTGCTTTACTCCTGCATCATGGCCTGACCCTGTTAAAATCATTTGCATCCAGATCTAGATGCACTAAAGCTGCACACAGTGTAGATGAGGGGCTGCACAGCTGCTCCCACCAGACATGACCAGCACGGCAATAGAAAAAGGAGAGCACTAAAGCAAAAGCAATTTTTTAGTTTCTCCTTTTGCAGCAGATATCTCCCTGTGCATCTCTCCAGGGTTGCTACAAGAAGCCACACGCGAACAACCCCAAATTGATTAAAAGGGATTTGCCCATGCAAATTGATGTGGCTGATGTGGTCCCTGCACAGGGCTATTTCCCTGTTCTGATTCTTTGATCAGTAATTTTCAGAGGAAAAAAAAGAGTAAAATGCAATTCAGAAGAGAGAAAATAAATAACCTAGGTTTCTTTGTGCCCACACACCGTAGGGCAAGCTGGACAATGGGCTTACAAGGCAGGTCCTCGTGACAAACTGTAACAGAGGAATCTCAGCAGGACAGTGGAGAGACTGAACACTGAAGCTTTTTAGCCTTTTAGCAGCAGTACACCTCCATGAAAATGTGGAAGGAGAAAGCAGCACAGATCACATCTCACATGGTTCAGACCAATTGTTGTTGGGATGGCTCCAGTATGGAAGGAGAATTGGTACAGCAACAGACTTCTAAAATCTCAGGCTTAATTAAATGTAAAAACCTAAAATCAACATATTTAGGCATTTTTTTTTTTTCAGACATCAACGAGTTAGTGGCTGTTAATTAAGAAATGATCCCAATGAGAGCTGCTGCCTAATAAATCATTCATTAACAGACCACTTTAGTGGGGCTGTTGTTTCCAAGCACTATATTCAGCTGTTTGAAACAACCTTCCCATACTTCAGGGGAATTAAGCAGTTAGCATTTGGTCATTACCTGATGGTTAATGATGCAGAGCTCTGTGAGCTGGTCTGGGAAGTGATGGTTGTGTTCTTAGGTTTTTTTTTGCAGATCTGGATGATTCCAAGGGAGTGGTAGGAGATTTGTGGGGTTATTATGGTGGTTGGTGCCTGATAAAACCACAGATGGATGATGGATGTGTGTTGCAAAAACAGATATGTAGACCTTGCTTCTCTCTATGCTTTCAATGCTCAGAAGATTTTGATATCCCTATACTATCAATTAGGTGAGATTACCTCTTCTGCTGCTCCTCCAGGTCAACAGCCCTTGAAATTTAAATAGCTGAATGCTTTTCACTGCACAGTTACTCTGCACTGCTGTTGGGGTTTTTCCACTCTACTTCTTTAGTAGGGGTTTAGAAATGGCAACACACGGATTAAAGATTTGTTGGTCCTTCCTTACATTCTTGCTTTTCAGTTGCAGTTCTGTTTTCTTGTTCAAAGTCAGAGGCTGGATACAGAGGTGCTAGTTCAATGTTTTCAGCCTGTGGGATAGAGGAATCCTCTCCACTCTCATTGCAGGGAGAAAGTGTATGTATCATTTTCTGTCCTAACAGTGGTGATGGGACTCTAAATGCCAATCCCTAATTTCCTCGTGCATTAATTCAATTTCAAATTTGAATCCCAATTTCAGCTGGCATGGGAAGCTATTCCATGGATGCAGCATTTCCACTCTACAAAGAACTCTGTTTCAGAATGTTAGACCAATCAGATTATGAGTATATGGATGGACACATATGGATAGCCCACCTGTAGTCTGTAAATAATTCAAATGTTAATTGTTGTGTTTGGCACTTCAGTGATGGCTTTTCCTTCAGTAACACCTCTAGCCCTCAAGCAATTATCAGGATCCTGCTGTGTTGAGTCTGATACACTCTGTTATAAAGGGCAGTCCACAGCCCAGAGAGTTTGCTCTCTAGTTACACAATCCAGGCTTTCAGGAAAACATCATTAAACAAACCAAAAATGTGCAAGATTCTTTTATTCCTGATCATCATGTCAATTAGCCATGATCCACTTCTGCTGATTAAAAGTTTGCATTCAGTACATTGCTGGGCTGATAGAAAAGTGCCTAATGTATTGCCTCACAGAGGTAAAGTTCCAAAAATTTCCATGCCATTAAAAATGAAGTAAATAAGGATTCCGTCTTTCCTGATGCTCCAGCTCACAGTATTTCAGGGAATAACAAAGGTCAATCCAGCCTATATAGTGTAGAGACCCCAGCTGCTTGTTTTAGGGCAAGGTTTGTTGTTTGTCTTTAGCCATTGATGTGATTAAACACCTTGTAAAAGTGTAGCATCTACACTTCTCTGTGCAAGGAGAAAGAATACACAGTCTTAGAATGAAAACACAGGACTAGAGAAATTTATTTCTGGCTCTTCCTGAAAGAGAATGGCATTGTTCAGTCTGGAGAACAGAAGACTCCAGGGAGACCTTAGAACATCTTCCAGTACTTCCAATAAATCCCGTCATTTTACGTGGGCAGATAGTGATAGGAAAGGGGGAATGGCTTTAAATTAGAGGAGGAGAGATTTAGATTATATATTAGGAATAAATTCTTTAGTCAGGAATAAATTCTTTGCAGTGAAGCAAAGCATTCCCAGAGCAGCTGTGGATAACCCATCCCTGGAGGTGGTCAAGACCAGGTTGGATGAGGCTTGGAGCAGCTTGGTGTAGTGGAAGATGTCCCTGCCCATAGCAGGGGTGTTGGAACTTTGTTTGGTTGATCTTTAAGGTCCCTTCCAACCCAAACCATTCTGTGATTCTGCCAATAACTCCATAGGCGTCCCTTGCTGTTAGCAGCACTGCCTTGGTTCCCTATCTGCTTTGCAAAGTCTGTGTGCAGGCTCTTGCCTGCTGTAGGAGATGCTGCACGAGCACAGTTATCCTGACAAAACTCATCCAATATCATGGGGATGAGTTCTTAGAAATCTTCCTACATTAGAGCTTTTTCTTTTCTTTCAGTCAAGTCTAACATGAAGGTGAAAGAACCACTGCTGTCCTTCACTGTATTTTCTTTGTTGACTCATCAGCCTTTCAAGGTCCTTGAGAAACACTGCTGGAATGTGCTTTCCTTTGTCTGGTGTGTGTGTGTCGCTCAGAAGCTCTTCTCATCTAAATTGTCTTTACTCTTTGTGAGGCCAGAGGTGGGTGCTTCCTTTTGTTAGCACCACTGTTACTACTGAATAAAATCTTCATGTTTATATTTTATATATTATATATAAAATTTCTATTTTTATATATCTATCTATATCACTCTCTCATCAACTTTACCCTGTAGTACCAGAGCCTTTCTCTATAATAGTGAATTATTTATATCTTCTTGTGGGTAGTGGGGTTTTTTCTATGCTGGACTGCACTGTGGTGTTTTCTTAACTCATGAGTGGTTTGCCACTCAAAAAAGGACTTAAAAGCGTAGCACTGTTACAAAGAGAGGATCAAAGCCTTATCCCAGCATCCTGGTTGGTTTGTCCTTTTCAAAACACTTGAAAACAGAGACAATATGCTGTCTGTGATTTGATCCTACCTACTCTGGGGCTTTGTGTACTTTTCTTGTTCACATATCATATTTCAATGATGCCAGTCCAGCATTTTATTTATAAAGCTATTCAATCACCTGTCTTTAAAAGGTGCTTTTTAATAGGTGCCAGCATTGGACCAGCTGAGCCCAGGCAATCCTGTTGATGCCAAGTGCAGGAACAAATAAAAAATAGATCTTGTTTGAAATATATATTAAATATATAAATATTTATTATCTATTTAATGTATTTTATATTAAGATGTATCTATATGATCTATCAATGCATACTACAATATGTATATATTGAACATATAAATATATTAAATGTTAAAACTTCTGTATGAACATTAAGAGAAGCTTTTTCATCAGCCTCAGAGAACCAGCTTAGGGTCTTTGGGTCACTACATTTTCTTCCCTGTTTCCACATGGTAGATATGTGGGAGGTTTGGCACAGAGAACTTACTTTCCTTAACAATGTGCAGACTTTTACAAACCATATGTTGCTAACTTTTCTGAGTCAGAATAATTAATTTATATTCCACCCAGGAATATTTATTGCACTTTCTAAATTGCCTCAGAATCTGTAGATCAATGTTCATCTATATATAAATATATGCATGTGTGTATATATATATGCACACATGCACATGAATATATTTAATGTATGTATATATGTACATATATATGTGCGTATGTGTGTGTGTATACGTATATACACATATGCATATAATAGAGAATGTCTCATGGTTGAAAGGTTGCAGCAAGTTGCAGGGGAGGGCAGAAACATAAAATGCACAATGATATAAAATATATCCACCTTCTCTTTAGATCAGGAAAACCACAAGAGGGAGAATTTCTCACCAATTTCCCTTCTGCTCTGGTATTTTGAACCACTTTCTTGCAGAGGTTTTCTTGTTTTCTTCCCTCCTTTTCCTCCTTCCTATACTTGGCCTTTTTATGCTTACCAGCCAAAATTCAGAGCTCACCACCTGTGCACTGAGCAAGCAATCAAGTACTCATCAGCACAAAGATGGATACCAGTTGTTTTTACAGATTCATGATCAAGAGGATGCTTCCATTTTGGTTCCCATTTGAATGGAAATCTGCTCTGTCAACATCAAAATCAGGCTTTAAATAGATGTTTGTCATTCAGGCTTGATTGTTGCAACAGCACCAGAGAAAAGTGGGTGAAAAGCCAGAAAACATTACTTAGTCCCTGGGTATTTAATAGCTCTGCGTGACCCAACAATACATCCTGATGCTGAAACCCCTGTTAGAGGCAGCACTTCCTAAATTCTGTGAACAATATACTCTGAGCAGTCACTGTGTAGCAGAGAATTTTAACTCAAGATAAAGATATCTTAGTGAAATTCCCATTTAAGGATGGAAAGGGGAGAAATGTGACCTCTGAGATCATCAGATTCAACCACTAACAAAGCACTGCCAAGCTCACCACTAAACCATTTCCCAGGTGCCATGTCTACATATCTTTTAAATACTTTCAGGGACAGTGACTCCTTCACTTTCCTGGGCAGCTGGTTCCAAAGCCTGACAACCCTATCCCTGAAGAAATTTCTCATATCTAATCTAAACCTCCTCTGGTACAACTTGAGGACATTTGCTCTTGTCCTATCAGATGTTACTTGTGAGAAAAGACCAACCCTCACCTGGCTACAATCTCCTTTCAGGCACTTGTAGAGAGGTATAAAGTCCCTCCTAAACCTTCTTTTCTCCAGGCTAAACACCCCCATCTCCCTCAGCAGCTCCTCATCAGACTGGTGCTCCAGACATTTCACCGCCTCCATTGCCCTTCCCTGGACACACTCCTGCACCTGTAGTGAGGAGCCCAAAATTGAACAGAATTAGAGGTGCAGCCTCACCAGTGTCCAGTACAGGGTGAATACCAAGGACAGAAGAACAGGTGGCCACATTCTTATCTGATGCTGGTCTCTGTGGACACATTTCTAGTGAGTCAAGAACAGTTTGTGCTACTGGAAAATCTGGTCCTATTTCTTGGAAGAATAATTTGGCCACTCTAAAGAAGAAGCACATTGCATCATTTTTTTTCTGGGCTTTGTTTCGAAGAGTCATTGCCAGCTGACCAGAGCGAGGGTAACAAGAGCTACTGAGGTCATTTGTCTCCCTCCTCCCTAGATAGCACATATGGCATCATAAGGAGCTCAGCCCTTGGCTCTTAGGGAAGACAAACTGCAGGCTCATTCTACAGAGGAAAACTTGTTGAAGGATTACAGAAAAACAGATAAAATAGTTCCATTAACCATGCAGGAGAAAACAAGTATACTTCTCTCAGTCTTCACTGTATGATGTAACTGCCATCCTACAATGCACTTTCCTGGCATGCCAGATCACATCTTGTAGTAGATGGAGCTTCATGTTAAATTATGCACTGCAAAGGAAGAGGATCAGAGCCCTGAACATAGCAGTAGGCATTATTGGATTTACTTTATTGCCTATTGCATAGATTGGAAATAGCTCAGAAGTTCTTAACTCCTCAAACAGAGGAAATTTTGCCACCCACAGGTTGAAAATTTTGGTGAGAATCTTGCTTTCATTTCACAAACAAGTGGTTAAAATGTGTATTGTCTGCATTGCCAAAGACCAGTATGCAGAGTTATTGAATAACCTGTAAAAATTAATGAATTTAACTTCATAATAATGAGACTTGAACACAATGAGAATACAGATTTCTTCTTTCTCTTTACCCTTTGTTTTTGAGCTTGCCAAACATGTATTTTATGGCTTTTTTTCTGTAAACCAATTAAAAGCCCCGACCAAGTCAGGAAACTGAGGGAAGTTCTAAAGTTTTAAGAAATTTGCCTAAACCAGGATCTTCTGCACAACTGTGAAGTTTACAGCACTGTCTCATCTCGTGCATAGGGAGCTGGCCTGAAGCAGGAGGAAGGTGGCAAGGACATAGAGGAGGGATGCGTTAGCTGCCAAAATTACTTCTTTGTGTTCCTGCTGGTAAATATCAACAGGGTGCTAGTTGTAAGGCACAAGCAGAGAAGTTACTCCTTTTAATCCTGGACCACTGGGAAAATTATGGAAGGGGAAGAGAGAAGGTCTTCTGCTTAGCCTAAATGTATGAGCTAAACACAGTCAGTGTTGGATACAAAATACAGAATAATTTTTAAAAGTTCTAATTCCTGAAGTAGGATAAAACATGTACTTACAGGTGCGCATGCAAGCACCTGTGATTCAGTTTTTTTTTTTAAGTTGGTTAGAAAAGGTATATATTGATTTACATCAAGTGGACATTTGGCTCCATGGCTAGGATCCCACATGCCCAGCTCTCCTCCATGTCAGATTGTCTGAATCCCAGACTTTTCAATGGTGAAATACCAAATATTCAATGGTATATTTGAAATAATATTATATATATCACAATATTATAACTATGTCTAATGTATATAATCTCAGCATTAGTGAAGCCAAACTGACCAGTCCAGTATAATTTTCTTACATACCAGGTCCTAGTTCTGCTTCTTACTGATGGCAAGAGGCTCAGATCAGTACCCTGCGTGGGAATGCTGTGCTTCTGCTGTGCAGCTCATGCTGCCAGGGCATCACACACTATTTGTATTTACAGCTAAAGACAGATATGCAATTGTGCCTTGACATATACATGCAAAGCTTTCTGTTCCTGTTAGTTTTGGAGCTCACTGTTTGGATCATGTTCTATTATTACAAAAAGTTAAGTCTCGCAGACAAGGTATTTACCCAATCCTTGACAGCATGCATTAGCAGTTCAGGCACCACAGGTAGCTCACAGCTCGAGGAACTGAAAAAGCCTTGAAGAGATGAGAAACACACTGCCAAGCACAGAGCCAAACTACTCATGCTTTGTTTCTTGTGATCAGATAACTTGCTTATCCATTTAATTTGACTCTGTGCAGATTTTGTAAACAATGAAGAGAAGCAAATTGCATGCCTGGGCTTTGGTAAATTCCTGGCTTCACCATTGCTACTCAACCTGTTTGCTGCAGGACATTTTACTCCTTGGCCAATCTCAAACCAAGGCTGGAGAGAGGGGATAGAGGATATTAACAGAGCCTAATTTTTATAGTTTTCAGGAACTTACCTCTCCTTTACTTGTTTGGTTGATTGGTTTTTGCCTAGGAAAAGACACTGCTTTTCCCATTCTTTCAAAGTGAAATATATCATAGAATCACAGAATGGTTTGTGTTGCAAAGCACCTTAAAGATCGTTTCATTCCAGTGCTGCTGCCAGGGGCAGGGATACTCATTAGACCAGCTTGCTCAAAACCCCATCCAACCTGGTCTTCAGCACTTCCAGGGATGGGGCATCCACAGTTCCTCTGGACAACCTGTGCCAGTGCCTCGCATCCCCTAATATCTAATCTAAATTTACCCTCTGTCAGTTTAAAGCTATTCCCCTTGTCCCGTCACTACCTGGCCTTATAAAAAGTTCCTCTCCAGCTTTCCCCTAGGACCCCTTCAGGTACTGAAATATTGGTCACATGCACGTAATTCCTGTCCTGGACTGCAATGCATAGGCATAACCCAAGTGTCTGGTAATGATGACCTGTGCATTAAGCCAGAACATAAAAACAAAACAACAAAACCCCACCAGTAATTCTGCTCTACAGCTGAGACTCAGAGGCTCATGCTGGTTTTGCCATTTAATTTGCCACAGGATAATTAGAGCCTCCTACGACGATTTTCACTTTGTGGAGAGGGAGATGCAGACCCTTCAGCAGAGTCTCCCTCCATGCAAAAGGCATTTATCTCCTGCAGCTCTTTTTTTGCCAGCATGGGGTGCAGGGGCTGGAAATTGACCACAGCAGATTGAGAAAGCATTTTTACTCATGGATATAACAGTGTTTATGCTTTTTATTTTTCCATGTGAGATAAGCTTATTTGTTTTGTTAGTGCATTAGAAAAACACATTAAATACATTTGAAGTGGCAGGAGAAGGAAGAGTTCGTATTTTTTGTGACCCTATAAGACTTCATACCCATTGCAGTGAAGGCTCATTTTCTCCTATGAAGTTCTATAGGTCTTGAAATTAGCCCTATGTGAGGCTAATTTTTCTGTGGGGTTATGACAGCTCCCTGGAATTAAGCATATTTTCCTATTCTGTGATGTTTCAAAGATTACTCTTCTTCCCTTGGGAATTTTTCTCTTTACTCTGTTGAATGGCAGTTTTAATAAAAAATTCTATGCAATGAAGGACGTACATAGAGCTGGTGACCTAGACATCAATATAGACATGGATCAGAGCAATGCCACAGCTTACTATGCCTCTGCATTGTAGAAGCATCTCTTTGCAAGAAGGGTTAATTTTTGTAAACCTACTTTGTGCTGGACACAAGCATGAGATGGCTAAACTGAAATCTGTGCATGCAAGATGCTGAAGGATCCTTGCTCTTATCTTGTGGTTATTTTACTCTTTTCAATCCTCTTTAATATATTACATCAAATACTCATATTCACTCCCATTTCCTTAATGAACTGGCTAACAATATTATTTTCAAAGAAGGTCCTTAGATTTCATGAGCCCTACTTCTCTCTTCTCTAGTATTATTATACAATTTATATTGCACTTGATTTGCCCATCTCATGCTTACCCATCTCATGCTTGCACTTACACTACAAAATCTAAATAACGTTATCCAGCCTTGCAGCCACCACACATCTCACCTTGTATTTTACAACAAGCTTATTCTTCCTGGTGACTCTCAATTTCTCTGTGGATGCAAAAGAAAAATAATTAAAAAGAAATGCATTTAAATCCCAAAAGATACATGAAGATGCTGCTTGCATTTTTCTGTCTGATAAACCTCTGCATTTTTCTGTAGTTTCTTATAAGTCTCAAATATTCAAATATTTGGTGCTTATAAAGTGGAATAATATGTGTGTGTGTGTGTGTGTGTGTGTGTGTGTGTGTGTGTTTTGGAGGTATGGCAATACAGAAGGTGTTACAGAGTTTTTAAGTCTGTGCCAGTAATGGATTAAACCCAGGTTTTATACTTAAATCTGAGGATTAGTTTTCTCTGTAAAACTTGGCACAGACATCTTATGGCTTCTCAAAGACATGTCTTGGTCTAGGCATGGCATATCCAAATTCTGACTCTGGCCAGAGGTTGATAAAAGATGCTAGTATCCCGGGTTCCTCACAGACAAATGCAGGGGAGAAACCTGCACTATATTAGACACTGAGAAAGGAGCTTTCCTTTCAAATATTTCTTTGAAAGCAACTTTCTGTGAGGAGAAACAACTCCAGGCTACTTAACTGTAAAAGGGACAGCCTGTGGATCTGATCTGAATCTGGGAGTGAAGAGAACTATAGTCTTAGAATCAGAATCATTTAAGTTGGAAAAGACCTGTAAGATTCCTGAGTCCAACCATCAATCCAGCACTGTCAAGCCCACCACTAAACCACGTCCCTAAGTGCTGTATCTACACACCTTTTGAACACTTCCAGGGATGGTGGTTCCACAACTCTGACCAGCCTGTTCCAGCACTTGACAGCTCTGTAGTAGTGTACCTTGAGCTATCCCAGATGCATTAAGGAGGGAGAGATTCATACTCTTGGTCACACATGTGAGGATTCCAACACAATCCTTAGCAGCGGTGCTCAGACTTTTTAAGGCATTAAAGCAGTAAGAGTGAGACAAAATCATGACAAGACTTGGTTGATTATGTGGCAGGCATGGCAAGGAGCTGCAAAGGTGTGGGATGGCTCTTGGTGAGCCGTGCATGGCTTCAGGTCTTCTTTGGGGTGGCCAAGCTGACTGTGCCAGATGAGCATGAGAAGCCAAGGTACGGGCCAGTCAACAGCAGTACAGACTAGGATATAGGTATCCCTCAGAGGCTGGCTAACAGAGACAGGCAGTCACAGTGGGGTGTCACCTGGAATAGATCATAGAATTATAGAGTGGTTTGGGTTGGAAAGCACCAGTTCTAACTCCCCTGCCATGACACCTTCCTCTAGATAGGTTTCTCAAAGCCCCATCCAAAGCCCAGTCTTGAACACTCATGGGGTGGGACATCCACAGCTCCTCTGGGCAACCTGGGTCAGTGCCTCACCACCCTCACAGTGAGGAATTTCTTCCTAATACCTGATCTTACTGAACCCTCTATCAGTTTAAAGCCATTCCCCCTTGTTCCATCACTACACGCCCTTGTTAAAAGTTCCTCTTTGGCTTTCTTGCTGGTTTAGATTTTCTCAATACAGTTTTGCTCAGGAGTCCCGACATCTGAAATTCTGGATGCTGCCCCTGTACTCCAAAGTAGGAGCTGCAAGTTGTCTACCTCTCTGCCAGGTTCATGTAACATGGACACCCATCCAGCCATCCAAATACCAAAGTGTTTAACAGCTCTGCCTCACCTGCTTACCCTGTGCTTCCTGTTTTATTTTTATAACTAGAATTTACAGTTGCACCCTGCAGCACCCACAAAACACAAAGGAAGGAATCACATTCACCACAGCAGTACTAACTCCAGTAAATGGAGCTGACAACTTCCTTTCCTCCCCCCAGCTGTTCATCTTCTGCAAGGGAAAGAAAAGACAACCCATAAAGAGAGACTGAAAAAGAAAGTCACATGAATCCACACAAATAGGAGCATCTCACACAAAGAACAAGCTCAATCAGCTGGGCAAGGGACCTGGTGGGAGTGACATACCCACCACGCTGCCAATTACAATGGAACCTGACTGCATTGTGATGGAAAAGACCCTTTTCTTCTCCTTCCTTATAGCTACTTTGGTAATGGGCAATTTATCTTAATAACAGTAGGAAAGAAAATACTCTAGTGGAAGTGGTCTATAGCAACTAACTGTGAAGTAGGCAGAAAGAAATGCAGAAAAGAAAACTTTGCTCCAGCCTCCACCACTCTTGTGTACATACAGTATTTCCTTAAAAATAGAAAGGAGAGGCTTTTTAAATCTTCCTTTATGTTTGCCTTCCCCAGGATCTAATGCTACTTCCTGGGCACCTAGTGCAGAAATTCAGATGGCTTGAATCTCACCCACAATTTTTGGAGCTCTATTTGCAGCACCTCCGAACCTGGCAGCACCTAGTAGGCCACTTCCATCTGCCTTGAGCTGCCATTCTTCTGGTGATTTCTATGGGCTGTTTTGCTCTGCAGTGCAATCCTCAGGTATATTCTGGCCTTAGAGAGTGTTTTCATTATTTGACCTGCCTAATCAGAACCAGTTTTCAAACTCCATTTTTATTAACTTGGAAAAAAAAAGAGAGGTTTCAGACAAAGCTGATGGTAAACAGATGCTATTCAGCTAACTGTGGTTGGTTCTCTAGGTACTCAAACACAGGGATGGGTCTGAAAAGAACAAAACCTTCCCAGCACTTGTTTTAATGAGTAGGCTTTCTTGTATTTGATCATCTGTTTTCTCAGAGGAAAATGTTAAGAAGGCTTGTGATTAGCCAGAGGCAATTCACTACCCAATATAACACAGACATGGGGGAGTGAACTGCTGATGCTCCATGTCCCCTTCCCCCTCCCTCCCCATCCTCAGCTACTGTTGCAGCCAAAGCCAAGCCACTGGATGCACAACCTGGAATCATAGGATCAAAATAATTGCGAGACAATAACTTCTGTAGCTGAGCAAATCAAGGCAGCTTGCAGAGACTGTCAATCCCCACACTTACAAGCCGCAATCTATTTTCACTACCGTAGGCTGCCAGGTTAATTAAATGGGACTCCTCGTGGTGTCAGGAAGGAAGTCAAGCAGCAAGTGTTTGTAGACAGAGGCTTTAAAGAGAACAGTGTATGAGAAAAGAAAGAAATTTCCTGGGAGCACATACTTCTGTACATTTGTTGGGAGATGTAATATGCCTTGGCTGCTGCAGAGGGTCCCTTCCTAAGTGGTGTCCTAGTTAGCCTTGGTGCAGTAATGCCTCTGCTCCTCACTTACAGGGATGCTGGGATTCATCAGCTCAAAGTATTTTGTCATCAATGCTATTCCCTGACAAAAAGCCAGTCCAGAGAGCTACTGAATGCCTCCAGCATCTATGTTTTTCAGGATAAGCCGTGAAAGTCTTCACATCATATTTTTCTTTTTTTCCTTTTTTTTTTCTTCTTTTTACAGCCAGTGAGATAATGTTCCTGTGTTTCCTTCTATTTTATGACTCATAAAACTCACTCTCCCTTTAATGTAGAAGCAGCAGCATCCTCCTTCTTTGTGCTGAAAAATGCACAATTACCACAATTAAGACAGTCATATAACATCCGTCTGCTTTATTTTTCACATTATGGTGAGAATGCTGCAGGAGTTTCCTAGACTTGATAGCAGGACTAGAAAAATGACCATTTTCAGGAGTTCCCATTTCCTTATGTAGTATCTCTTCACCTTGACTCCTTTAGGCATTTAAAGCCCTAAAGTCTCAAAGTCACACAAGTAGTTGTCTATTACTATAAATCACATCAATTTTGTTAACTGTTCAGTGCAACTGTTAACACTTACCCAGGTTGTGTCATCCATGATGACATCCATCTTGTCTCATCCATGATATTCCCTCCTAACTAAGGTGCATCCATCCTTCCTTGACTGTTTTTCACACCACGGTCATGTAATTAGAAAAAGAGGATGAATACAAGGTTATATAGGATATATTTCAATTAACATCACCTGTTTTGTATATTTAACCCAGACAGCTATGAAAAAGGGCTGTGGATTACCTGTGGCATTACTGAAGTTGCCCCAGAAGTTCAGAACTGTGACAGGGAAAGGGACCAGCTAGATTGTCAGACCAGAGCTCAGGCAGCAGGAGTGTCTGCTGAGGTGGGAGATAAATCTGCTGGCTGAATTGAGCAGTCCAAGTATGAATAAGCCTAAACCACTTCTGTTCTTCTTTAGCACAGAATAATTCTGGTGGACTTAGTGTTGCCTGGATAGACAGTGTTGCATTGCAGACCTGAACCTAACTTAATAAATTATGATTCCCACATTATCCTTTAATGGTCACTTGGCCATTCAGTTAAAAAAATTTGAGGATATATCTTAAAGAGCCATCTTGATTCTTATCATGTTTTTGGTAGATTCCTTGCATCCTCCCAAAAATTCCATCTCTGACTTACCTAAAACAATCTCTTTTCTATATTATTATTTAGCTATTTGTCAGGGTATGAATATCCACTCCTTTCATTTATGTGCAGATACAAGTTTTATTACTAAACAGACAGTAAACAAAATCAAGCTTTTCTTCTCATATGAAAAAATAAAGAATTTAATGGAAAAAGATGGATTATCTATAGGTTTCTGAGAAGTCTTACTCAATTTAGAAGATAAAATTCTAATTCTCTGTCATGTTTAATGTGAGTTCAGAGTTATTCCTGTGAAAAACCCTTTGGCATAATTCCTGTTCACCCATTTTACACTTTCCATAAGAGTTGTAAGACTGTATATTTGCAAGAAAGAAAACCTTGGCTGTTTTTAATGCTTCATTCCTTTCAAAATAAGTATAGAGCTCAGCAAAAATTACTATCAGACCCCAAGTATCAATGACCATTCTTTATGCTAATCTTTCCATTTCCTGCTATTACCAGTTCCAGGGTCAACAGCTAAAAAAAATAATATTGAACTATTATAAAATCATCTGTCATTTTATTTTCTCCCCCCAGTCTCTTAAAGTGTGTCTGCAATGAATTACCTCCGTGTCTGAAATGAATTACTGCTCCATCCCACACAAACACACCATCATTACCTGCCCCAAGCAAGGTCTGGAACTATATTGCTCTTGTATGTTAAACAATAGTCAAGCAATGGTGAGATGCAATTGATTATGTGAAACGTTAGAAAGCTTTAGTAAATCAGCTTCTCTGAAGTCATCTGGGCTTTAGGTGTAGCTGGTTTTGGTTTAGAAGGTTATTACACCTTCTTTCTTTCTATCTTTCTTTCTTTCTTTTTCTTTCTTTCTTTCTTTCTTTCTTTCTTTCTTTCTTTCTTTCTTTCTTTCTTTCTTTCTCTCTTTCTCTCTTTCTTTCTTTCTCCTTCTTTATTTCATCCTTTTCTTTCTTTCTTTCTTTCTTTCTTTCTTTCTTTCTTTCTTTCTTTCTCTCTTTCTCTCTTTCTCTCTTTCTTTCTTTCTCCTTCTTTATTTCTTTCTTTGCTTTCTTTCTTGTTTGCTTGCTTTGCTTTCTTTCTTTCTTGCTTTCTCACTTTCTTTCCTTCCTGCTTTCTCTCTTTTCTTCTCTGCTCTCTCGTAATTTTTTTTCTTTTGCTTGTTCTTTTGTTTTCTTTCAATTCCTTCCTTCCTTCCTTCCTTCCTTCCTTCCTTCCTTCCTTCCTTCCTTCCTTCCTTCCTTCCTTCCTTCCTTCCTTCTTTCTCTTATCTCCCCTCCATTATTTCCTTCTTTTTCTTCTCTTTGAAAACTATCTTGATGCTGACCCTGAATAAAGTAAATTGTCCAAATCTTTGAGAAACATGCTCTGTCATTACCAAGATCCTACTCCCTCATCAAATCCCAACTCACACTATAGACAGAGATAAACTTTTCATCTTGAAGTCAGATTGGTGCCTTGCTCTGATCTCTTTTACTGGAAACAGCTACTTCATTCTTCTGATGCTCAGGAATGTTAGTCTCATTTTCAGTCTCAAATTATTCACATCATTTTATACTACCTCAGTTGCTTTTCCCTCTTGCCAGTGTTTACCTGCTTGAAATATTGTATATTGCCTCCCTGCATTTGTTTTCCTATATTAGGCATGATAAATCAGCTTAACAGGTAGTTCTCCTCCTTTGGTTTTTGTTTGTTTGTTTGTTAGGAATGGCCTATTGGAATTTAATTTTATTTCTTCAGGGGTAAATCTTCCTAAATCAGAAGAAGCCACCTATCACTGTCATTCAGGTAACAGCACATTAATGAAACTGTAATCTAGAGGCAGTCCTCTCCACTACATTGCAATTAAAATCCCCCTAAACCACTAATTGCAATTAGAATACCACTGTCCTATAACAACAGGCAGCCTATTAAGTGTTAAGACAGAGTTTGGAAGACAAACCAGAACATCCCTTCAAATTTTAGCACAAAACTGGCTAAAGTTTGTGTTCAAATTTATGTCCCATTCCAAACCAAACTTCAATCCAACCAGATTCCCAGCACCATTATACAAGCTGTAAACAGTATCCATACATTTCCATTTTTTAAGCAAAAGCCATGTGTACTGATGTCACTGCAGTGAGATTCCACAGACATAATGTGTGTACCCTTTAAAAAGTTTACAGTGGAAATGGGGCTACTGTGAGATTCACTTTTAATGCCATGTGGCCCAGGCACTTGTTGCTCCCGGTTTCAACTCTTGGTTTCATTCCTCTGCTCAGGTGCTGCTTCTATTTAAAGGTATCGAGTTAGCTTGAGGAGAAAATATGCTGGACCCCAGTATAAATGAGAACAATCCCTAGTAGAGCTGCTGCATGATGCGCATAAATCATGCCAAGAAGAGGTGAAGGCTGAACTGTGCCGTATCAGGCAAGAAATGCGTGGAAATGAAGCACAAATGCATGGCAGGGCAGCGGCTCATGCTGCAGCACCTTTCTGGATGGCACAAATGAGAAAGTCTGTGGAGCTGAGGCATTGTATCACTATAATGGGGGTCAGGATCCAGAGCAGCAGTACTGTATCTATTATTGGGAAATAGCAGATACAGACAAAGAAATAATCAGACAGTGCTTTGCCCTGCAGATCTCTTACGGTTTTCGTGTATATTGGGATCAAGGGGCAGAACCTTCTTTTCAAGTGGTGTGCTGGGTTAGAGATTTGGGTCTGATGTGCACTGAGATTTCTAAGACAGATTTCAAAAGCCTGTATGATGAGCACTTCAGGCATGGGGAATAAAAGGATTTGTAGTGTGGTCCCAAACATTCTAGTTTGCATGTCTAGTCCACATTAAAAAATTGCTTGCAGTGCTGTTTGTGTCATCTGTTACTTGACCTGCTGAAATGCAAATAGATGAAGATCCTGCCTCAAACACAAATCTGTAATTATTTTGAATGCTTAAAATTTTTTCATGGGATTTTTCCTCAGCCTACACCTGCAAGGAAAGGAAGTCATGGAACCATAGAATCATAAAATGGTTTGGGTTGGAAAGGACCTTAAAGATCAACCAATTCCAACCCCCTGCCATGGGCAGGGATGCCTTCCACTAGAGCAGGTTGCTCAGAGCTCCATCCTACCTGGCCTTGAACACTTCCAGGGAGGGGGCCTCCACAGCTTCTGTGGGCAACCTGTACCAGTGCCTCACCACCTTCACAGTAAAAAAATTCTTCCTTAAATCTAATCTAAACCTCCCCTCTATCAGTCTAAAGTCGCTCCTGCTTGTCCTATCACGGCCATCACCATCTCCATATCTAAAACATACTGTTGAGTGAAATGAGGGGACTTCCCAAGGTTTTGAACAGAAAGTGGCGAAAATTTACTACTTTTGAGGCATCGCTTAAAGAAAAAATACCAAGAACCCCTGAAACATCCTAAGGCAGCCAGCTATCCAGCATCCATCCACTCATCTATGATATGCAAAGGCAGAAATGGCACAGGCAGTGTTGAAAATACAAAATGTTCCTGTTAAAAGGGAGACTCATTGCTGAGTTTAATTACTTTGCTCTGTGCATAACAGAGCTGAGAGCTGGTAGAAGATAGGACAAAACTGGTTGGGCATGGTAGGAATGATGTACATATCTTTTCCATCATTAGCCAGGAACAATAATTATGGTTTAAGAACAAAAGCCTGAAACAAAGCCTGAGCAGTGCAGAGGTTTTGCAGGGGTTCCATCATATTGCGTACCTTCTCTGGTGTATTTCTAAGCCAGGGGAAAGCCTTTCATACAGCTGTGGCTGAGCCCTCACTTTATAACTGAACTTTAGATTTCATCAGTGATTTATCAGTGATAAATCGAGTGTCTCACAGAAAGTTCTGTTAAACCACTAAGCACTAGGAATTGCATCAGATCAGCAAACATGAACAAGAAGCAGAGTCTGTCCACAGAGCAGTGAATTACTTGGCAAAGGCTCAATGGCTTGGGGTAATTCCAGTGTTTTTAACAGCAGAGAAGCAGCGATGCTCCCAGCTTCTAGTCTGCACATCCTGTGTATGCTCAGCACCTTACCCTTTCTGATCAGTCCTTACACTGCTTCAGTGCCCTTCACCCAGCTACCTGATGGGTAGCCTGCCTTCATTATTTACTGTTGGCAAGATAAAAACAATTCTCTGTAAAATAGCCAGTGGGGAGTGGGAATTTTTATGGCTGACTGCAGAATTTTCCTTTATGCTTTTTATCATCCCTATTTATTGTCACCTCTCCACACCACTCCAGAGTCTGTCTGTTTCTCTCTCTGTTTACTTTAGGTATAGAAATTGTGCACCAAAGAAATGTGCATTTACCAAGGGGTAAATGCAAGCCATCTTCCTTGGCTGGCATTTATGGTGATCTGGCCCCTATCCAAAACATCCGTCCTGGCCCATTTACAGCATTGTGTGGCCAGCATTCAGCTGCTCTGCAGGGCCCTTAATGCTGTTGGCCATGGCTCTCAGCAGCTCTCATCTCAATAAAGCAGCTGAACAGTGAGTCAAGAGGCCGCCGACACGGTCTGTGCCTATCATGAGGTTTTTTGGAGGACATGGGCACACAGTCAAACCTCACAGAATTGCTGTACTTCGATGAGTTACGGCTGTGCAGCTGGGCCACATGTTCTGAGCTCCCTCTCTGCAAAATAGAAGAATTTAACATTAGGAAAGAATAGGAAAGCTACATTTTCCATCTCACAATTAGGAATATGCCTCAGGATAGGAGCAGATTTACCATGTGAAGATCACAAGTGTGTTTCTGTGCTTCTCAGCATCAGCCAGTGTGGAATGGATCTCTGCATCACACAACATTGTCCCCTCCAGACACATGGGACCTGCACCCACCCTGTTGAGATATGGCAGCACAAGTGATGGCATATTAATAGGCCTCCATAATTCAGCTGCATTTTTCTGTGTGTCTTGTCCTAGAGAGAGAGTTCTACAGTCACTGTGGATTCATTCCCCAAAGCAGTATAAGCAGTATTGTTTTCTTTATATCATTAGGGCTGCTATCTCTCAAAGGGACTCTAGTCCTCGTTCCCTCATGCAAACATCTGACAGATGTTCAGAAGAGGAATGGGATGGTTCAGGAAGTCTTTGAGAAGGACAAAGGAGGGTTTGTACTTAGCAAATGCAAATTTGTGGAAAAAAGGAGGAGTATCTCAGAAAAGGTGATGGGAAAACTGCAAAGGGCTGCAGTTGCTCCAGTGGCAGTTCCACAGATACTGACTTTGGGCATCCTCACTAAATCTACTTAAGAATAAAGTAAGGTGGTGGTACTTCCAATTGTTTTGTACAACAGCAATATCCTCAGAGATGTCTGCTGTTTCTGACT
Organism: Agelaius tricolor; assembly: GCF_023055355.1. Taxonomy (NCBI): domain Eukaryota; kingdom Metazoa; phylum Chordata; class Aves; order Passeriformes; family Icteridae; genus Agelaius; species Agelaius tricolor. Next base: position 18,089,797 of record NW_027269269.1, read on the forward strand.
TAATCAATAAAGGCCATTAGAAGCTCACTTTTCTGCTAATACTACTCTGAGTACATCTTGTTGGGAGGGTTTTTTTTATGACATTAAATGACACAGTACATTGATTTCTTGTGAGGGATACAGCTTAGGGTTTTTGTCATCCCATCACATAACACAGTTTCCTTGCTACATTTCTAACTGCTGCAACTTAATATTCACTGTCAATTAAATACCTTACTAAGGAAATTTTTTTTTAAAAGAGAAATGAAAGCAAATGTCTTTAAAATATTTATATAGATATAGATTCAGCTGGTATGAGAATGTCTAGTCACCTTATTTATACACACACACACATATATATATATACACACACACACGCGCACACACACACATATATATACATATATACACACACACACACATATATTTATACAGGTAATACCATCATCTTTCAAATGTTGTTTTTTAAAGGAAGTGGGTCCTAAATTTTCTCCTGAAAAGCATCCTGCAGTGAAGTTCTCTTGACTATATATTGCATACAGTAAAGCATGATACTTCTAAAACCTTTGTCCTTCTACAGCAAGCTGAACAGCATTTATGAGAGGATAAGTGCAGACCTCAGGACTCAAGCAAACTATGCCAATGAGGCTTTGGGATCTGAAGTTGAGCTGGCAGGTCCTTAACACATGTGTTCCTATTGTGGGGTTGACAAACTAGTCCACAAATCAATGCAATATCCTTAGGCCATTCCAAACTGAATTTCCTTCAAAATCATGGAATGACGAAGTGGTTGATGGTGGAAGGGACCTCTGCAGATCATCTGGTCCAAGCCCTCTGCCCAAGCTGGACCACCTAAAGTCCATTGCCTGGGGCTGTGACCATTGTGACTTTTGAATATCTCCAAGGATGAAGACTCCAAAAACTGTCTGGGCAACATGTGTCAGGACTTGGTCTACCTCCCAGTAAAAAAAAAGGTTTATTCCTTAGCAGTTTCCACAGTCTATTGTCAGTCTGCTGAGCCCTGCAGCTCCTCATGCAGTCAAAAACAGCAACAGAGTTGAATTTGAATGCCAGAGACAACCATAAAAAAAGCATTATGTTAAAGATTCTCAGGTCACTTAGTGAAGGATTCATCTCAGGAGTTTTAGTCAGGCAGATCAGAGCCATTAGTTCCAAGCTGGTCCCTTAGGCAGTCCTGGTATTCAGCAAAAAGAGACCAGTATCTCTAGAGCATGATGACCGCCACCAAAACAAGCACCTCAGGGAACAACTTGCACTTCAGAGGTGCTACAGTATTTGTATTCTCATCATTATAGGAAGTGCACTGCTGCTGAAACAAGACTGCTGAAATCAAGTGCTTTAGATGCCTCTCCTGGTTCAGAGGCACTCATTCTCTGGCAGCTACTGGGAACAGTTCTGGTGCTGCTCACAGAGAGGGAAGATTCTAACTCAAGTTTAGTTTTTAGAGGGCTGAGCATCTTCTGCTTGCTTCTTCAGAAAGAAACTGGGATCTCTGGATAATGGGGCAGTGAAGAGTTTGCTAAAATGGAAAATATTATAAGTGTTAGATTACAAATAAGCCACATGTACCATATGTACATGATGGAGCAGATGTAAACATGCTTTTTCTCTCTGCTAGTCTTGTCCAGGCTACTTTGAACTTGATTGTAACAGTGGATAAAAAAACCAGTTGATTATATTTAACATGGACTTCAAATAAAGGTCTTTAGCAGAAGAGATTAGGGAAAAGATGTATGATTAGAATAAATTCAATAAACCCTTTCCTGACTTGAAAAAGCAGTGAAGAGGGGTTGGTGCCTATAAACAACAGGGAGATCATGCACTCAGTGCAGAATTGTGTGTAGGAAAATGTTTACATTGCTAGAATATTAAAACTGGATTTTAAGAATAATACCACAAACAGCCTAATGTCTCATGGCTATGGTGGCAGGAGCTTGATAAGAAAGCAATGACTGGTTCAGGGCATTTCAAATCAGACCTTCAGAAATTAGATTTCAATGCCAAAGTCATTGTAGTTTTCCAGTTAAATAGAGAATAATAATAGAGAAGAAAAGAACAGATCTAAATAAACACCTCATTTTATATTTAGAGAAATAGATGGATTCAAAATGGAAGAAGTCTTGCACAGCACAGAAAATATTAGGAAGAATGCAAAGGTAAGAGAGAGGAACAGTCACTTTAAAGAAAAGGTGAAAAAAAAGGTGTCTCATGGAAGTATATTACATCCTGAATACTACAGAGACAGTAAATTGGCAGCCTTATTTACTCCCACTCATAAAATAAAAACAAGAGCCATCCATCGCAACAGAAGGGCAATAAATTTTGAACTGATAAAAGGCAGACTTCTAAAGATAATTTTACCTGTAAAATTCACTGCAACACAGTAATGTTAAGTTAAACATAAGCAAATTTGAAAAAGGAATGGAAATCTATATTAATAGCAAATATAACCAGAGTCATGTTGGACAGGAGCTAGTAGAAATCCTTCAGACTCTAAGCAAAAAAAGCTTTATTTTTTGCCAGAAGTTAGGATAAGCCTTCTTTCTATGGGAAAGTTGTTCCATAATTGGTCATGAAAGGTTTCTTACATTTTCCTGTGATTTACCAAAACATGTAGTATTAGTCACTGTTGGAGAAAGACTACTGGATTATATGGGCCATTGATCTGACCCAGCATGGCAATTTTTATGGTCCTGTGAGCAAAATCCAATGGATTTGCAAGGAAACTGTACAGAATAGCAGCTTCAGTTTGAATTTTTCTTACTGCTACAGAGGCCACAGAAGAAGCAAGTAAATTCCTGGCAATGACATATTTCTGCAAGCAGGTGTGGTAGCAGTACAGGTATCTAATGCTTTTATGCCATTTGCTAAGGATTATACAGCAGTAATCTCTCCCATTAACTCTTTGTCTTGTTCTGTGTTGAAGATCCCATAATCTTCTCCTTCCCTCCACCCTCTCAGAATGTACTAAAACAAAAACTAAATACTGCGTGCATGGACTAAAACTTGTTAACAGAGATTAATTATCAAAGCACAGAGCTGCTGTTTATTAATCTCTCAGAACTTTTCAAATGAGCCTATCCTCACAGAATTGTATCAATTGTGGTTTTCTTTTCTTTCTTTCCTTCTTTCTTTCTTTCTTTCTTTCTTTCTTTCTTTCTTTCTTTCTTTCTTTCTTTCTTTCTTTCTTTTTCTTTCTTTCCTTCTTTCCTTCTTTCTTTCTTTCTCTTTCTTTCTTTCTTTCTTTCTTTCTTTCTTTCTTTCTTTCTTTCTTTCTTTTTCTTCCTTTCTTTCTTTCTTCCTTTCTTTTCTTTTCTTTTCTTTTCTTTTCTTTTCTTTTCTTTTCTTTTCTTTTCTTTTCTTTTCTTTTCTTTTCTTTTCTTTTCTTTTCTCTTTTCTTTTCTCCCTTCCTTTCATTCCACTTATTATTGATTATCTACTCCAGGGTAATGGATGTCTTTGTCACTTCCAAGTCCCCTTGGAAGTGCTGGTCTGTGCCCATCAGTACTGGTTTTTTTCTATCTCAAGGAGACAGAGACACTTGTTTGACAGAACAGCATTTCTGAATGCATTCTCAAAAAAGGCCAGAAGCTTTTAATTTTTCCTCAGATTCTAAACTAAGCAAAACTGAGGTCCATGCTCTGTTCTTGGCACAAGGACAATGAATCAGTTTGGTGAAAATTCCACTAGAGATGGTGCATGGTTGCCTTTTTTTAACCAAGTAGTGCCTACCAGCTTTCAGAACAATGCTGTGCATCAGCAGCTATGATGGGCCAGATCCAACTTAATTAGAAACATGTGGTCACACACTGGGCATCATGAAAGGAGCACGGAAACTTCTCCTGGAAAGATGCATGGATGAAGGAGGATGGATTTGGCCCCAAACACAGAGTCAGGCTGACGCAGGAGGGTCAAACCATGACCACAGTGAACCCAGCAACATTAAGCAGGAAATTTATGTGAACTGGAGCTTGAGCACTCTTTTACTTTCCATGTAAGCACAGTCACAACATGTTTATACTGAAACTTGGTAAAGATTCCTTCAAATTATACGTACTAGAGGTGAAGTTAATCCAGCCAATATATTGCTTGCAGCATTTCATTTTTTCTAGGTACCAGCTTTCCTTTTACAGGATCTCATAAAAACAAAACAATATGTTGCTCTCTTATAGATAACCTGAAAGCAGCAGTTGGTGAAGTAGTCCCAGTGTCCAGAGTTACATTATATCTTTGATGTCTGGCTCTGCAGTACAAATATTTCTGTAGAGCAAGACATAATGAAAGTTTATGAGCTTGTTAAGGAACTGACTATTACAAAGGACCATGCTCATTTTGACTCTATTAGAAACACAAGAAAAATAATTTGTCACTTTCCTGTGACTAGAGGGATCTCAGGGCAAATCTCAGATAAGGCATCAACACTGTCAGTGATTACTCAGCCTTTTTTCATTACAGTTTATAAAGCCCTGAATAAGAAACCCGTTTATACTGGCATTCCAATCCTGAAAATGCAACTTTACAAGACCCAGCTGTGGAAAGGACATTTATTTCCACTTTAGAGATGAGGCAAGCGAATCATGGGTGATGGGTAACTTGCAGAAGTTCACAGTAAAGGGGCTTTGGCTCACTGTGAATGACAACATAACAATATCAATAATAATTCTAGTAAATAGAAATTCTGGGTGCCCCTTCTGGGCTGTAGCTTGGAGATTTCTGCTATTCTTTCTCAGCCATTTCTATTTGATTTCTGTTTTATTTTCCTAAACTGAGCATAAGGTAGGTAAAAAAAAAATAAAATTTCTTTCCTTGGAATTTAAAAGCTTTTCAGAAGTATACAGCTACTAGATGATGTTCCTCTCTGACTGATATTTAACACATTTTTTCTGCTGTAATTGAGAGCACAGTCATGCTGGAGGAGAAATTCCAGAAATGTCATTGCAATAGTTTGAGTATTTTCTCCATTATGTGTCTTTACAACAGATATAACCTTTTGCTTCTTGAAATATAATTGCATAGGGAGATAGTTTTTTTAAGAAAAGAATTAACAATGCTAGCAAACATTTTGCAGAGATTTTCCATAACAACCTGGTTTTATGTCAGCTTCTCTAGAGCACAGCATCATTTATAGTATAAAATTAATTGAAAATCAAAAATTGAACAACAGGAGATCTTTACTTTTCTTATAGCACATTCCTGGAATTATCTGCAGTATAGAAACTCCATAGAAATGTCAGTGATTTTTTTGTCAGCAATTATCCCACATCAATATTAGGATTCTCTCACAATTCCCCCACTCCATATATTGATATAGGAAGATATTGATATAGCTGTGATAACTTTGTATCAATAGATGTGGTGTTGTGCATTGATAGATATTCAGAATGATCATAATAAAGGCAGGATGTGCCACTGCAATTACTTGTTTTCAACCAATCGTCTCCCCAAGCCTATTATTAAATTAAATGAAGTATTAATATATTATTATTATTATTGCACTGAAACAGTGATATGAGCTTGTTTTACTTTACTACATGGGAGAGCAGATCATGGCCTTTCATGTTCCTCTTTTCCAAGGCAGTTTGCACTCTACTACTGCTAAGTTTTGGCAAAATTATATTCAGAGCTGGATGTGTAGCACTTCTGATCACTGAGGCTTCGTTCAGGAGTAAACCTGTGTGCTACACTGAGAGCAAATCTACAGGCACAGGCACAGTGTCCTTTTGGGTGTGCAGGATGCTCGCATGGGTGCTGACTTCAGTCTGCCAGCAGGGAAGTCCAGGACAGACATGCATTTGACTTGGGTACACTGAAGGAGCCTCCCCACGGAGTGTAAGGATGCAGCCAGAGCAACATGATCCAAGGGAATGTTGTGGCAGTGTGGGGAAGAGGATGAATGCCTGCACCCTCTTGCCTAGTGGAGTTTAGCTGTGATTGATAGGCCGATAGGCCAGTGCTGCTGGCTGTACCATGGCATGACTGAGTTGTAACAGCACCCACAAGGTCCACTTCTGAGTTCCACAAAAAGATCTGGTCTTCGTGTCTGACCTTCTGAAGACTCATCCTTTCATCCTTCGATTTCTAGCCTGAGCTCTTGGTCATCATTTTTCTCTGGCCACTCCTTCAGTCAAGGTTCCAGCCACTATCCTCCTCATGAACTGCTCCCCTTGCACTGTGTCCTGCCCCTCAGCTCAGTGGTGCTACCAGTCCAGTCTACCAGTCAAGCAGTAATTCCTCTTCTTTGTACAGTAAGGAGCCTTAGCAAAGAACTCTCTGCTGACAGCAGCAGTGCTGCTTACGAGTTCTGTTTGGTAGAAAAGATCCTAAGGGACAGGTAACAGGGTTTTTTTCTTATTATTTTTTTTTTTTAATGATTTGGAGCAGACCTATTTCAGTAAAGCAAGGAATATCCCTATTCCACAGAGAGCATCTTTGCTGCAATCAGCAACCGGTGAATCAGAAATGCTTCACTGTGCAGGAGGTGAGGCACTGTCCCAGGTTGCCCAGAGAAGTTGTGGATGCCCCATCCCTGGAAGTGATCACGGCCCCATTGGATGGGGCTTTGAGCAATCTGTCTATGGAATAGGTCCCTGCCCATGGCAGGGGGTTTGGAACTAGATGATCTTTAAGGTCCCTTCCAACACAAACCATTCTGAAATTCTCTGATGCAGAAGCAGAACACAGGGGGAGCTCAGCCATGCCTTGGCAAAGCCTCTTTTGCTACCAAAACCATACAGTGCAGAGTTACCTTCAGGCTATTCACATGAGGCAACAGTCACCACAAGAGTAAGAGGTTTCTTACATGGCCACTTATTCATTCTGCTCACTGAAAGTATTTGACAGCAATAGGTCCCAATCCTTTGCAGTAGTGGTTTCCTCTCCTAGTCTAACATCATTCAGGATTGGAGATTAGTTGCCAGGAGGCTGTTCTGGGAGTTTGTTTTCCTTTGAGTCAGGCATCACTAACCAGACCTAGCACTTCCTCCAAGGCTTTATGAAACAAATCTCTAATCCAGAAAACATTTCGAATTTTAAGACTAATTAAGTGTCATAATGTCAGCTAGAGTAAATAAAGCACAAAAGGAAAGAAATAAGCTCTGGGAGTGGAATGTGCTTTATTGAACACATATCCAGTATTCTGACCATCACTGTCACTCAGGAAGACATCATCCAGTAAACCTGATCAGAAAAATCCTCACTGAACTGATAAGGCAGAGTAACTCTTCAGGTGGCTTAGCTGTCACTTGAAAATCAGCTTGCAAGCCTGTGGGCTGACATTAGTGCTGGAAGGCAGTGAGGGTTTGAAGCTCAGGTAGAGTCTTCTCTGGACTTCAGAAGGATCAACATCAGATCCTGAGAGCTCTCTGCTGCTCTTTTATTTTCCCTTGCAAAGGGAAATAAGTCTCTTCAGGTGTATTTTTTCACTTTTTAAAAGATGTGCAGAAAATTCAGGCATAGTGAGTGATTTCCATCCCAGGTATGTCTGTTGTGTCATTTCTGTCACTGCAGAGCTGGGGTTTTAAAACTCTACCAATACAAGAGTTGAATTGTAGTGTGTATAAATATACTGTTTATGAAATTTCTTTTTCTTTTGGCTACCTGTTTCATCTTAAAAAAAAAAAAGAAAAAAATTTTCAGGAATAAATAGGTTGAGAAATGTTATTTAGTCATTCTTAGTTACAGAAACTACAGGTCTATGTATCTTCAATCTGGCTTTTTCTTCCTCTCCTCATCTTAAAAATATCTTGTGGTGTACTATAAATAATGAGCAGAAGGGAAAATGATGCTTCATGCAGCAGGGGAAAAGCAGCAGTTTAATCATGTTCAAACACAGCTCTGGAGAATGAATGAATGTTCCTCCATGCCTTTCCAGGCTTGAACAGGATAGACTGAGTCTGCAGGGATTTGTGTTTCAGACCTTGGTGTCAGTATGCATTACTGTGGGCTTTGAAAGATGCTCTTAAGATGTTTCTAAATAACCAAATGGAGCAACCCTCTCCAATGTGATAATCTGTGCAGTTACTACCGCAACTCCAGCAGCAAGGAAAGAGGGAAGGGAGCAGAACTCTCTCCCAGCTGTGCCCCAGAAATCCTTTGCCATAGTAAGCAAATAACATTGTGTTTAATCTTTCACTTCAGGAAAGGTGAAAGTATCAAGAAGGTAGATGACGGTGTAACATCTGCATGTAGTTTAGACGTGCAGGCGTAGGATTTCTCTGTGCCTGGATGACAGCATTGAAAGGGTCCCTAACACAGCTCAATAAGTAAAGAATGTGCTCAAGCTTTGTTTAAACAACACAGGGAGATGGATTCACTTTTTCCTGTAATGAACATGAGGCTTTAGGCACGTGGCACTAGATTCTGCTGCTGTTGTGCAAAAGGCACAGCCCTTGGAAGAAAAAATGAGAGATGCAGCACAAGGTATGATGTAAACTGTAATAAACTCTTCTGAAATCTCCATTTTTGCCTGCCTGCCTTTCAGTGACAGCATTTAAACTCATGTTTTAGGGCCCTTTTATGCAAAAAAGCCTTATTCCTAGGACAGCTCTTGCAAAATTCATGGCTGGTATGATTCCATGCCCTTATGACATGACAGTAACATCCATTTGTATCTGTTTGGCACCGTGTAAGTAGGTCGCATGATTACAATGAAGTTAAAATTAATTTTGCCTTTCTTTAAACGGTAATGGAACAGTTACTAACTGATTAAGGAAAACATTAGCGAGTAGCATTATAATTGATTTGAATGCATGTGTGTTTTGTATTGGTTTAGTTTGAGGGCATTTTTAAACAAATAGGACTGTCATTGTGAGCCTTAATTAGATAATAAATTAATAGATAAATGGATTAGAAAGTTCAGTATGGCTTTCACAATTGCTGCTAGCGGCATAAAAATGAGGTGCTTGGTATTAGCAATGCTAATAAATGGCCTAAGGAATGCACTTGGGAAGAATGATGATGTGGCAGCTGAGTGACATGTGAGGACCATGGTCTTTCCTTTGCCCACACCTACTTTGAAAACAAAGGTGCTCCTGTGCTTTCTTAGGAAAGATAACATGGTGCTGATCTGGAAGGGTAAGTATGTCAGTTCCCTTAGTGCACCTCAAGGCCTGCAGATTTAATGTGGGATTCATGAAAAATTCACTAAGCACACAGGACATCTTCTAGGGGTTAGGCTGCTCAGCCATCAGTTCAGAGATCTGACGAGGAAAAAGGCTCAGTGTGTGCCAAGTGTATTCATTAATGGGAAAACTGCCTAAGAGGGAGGGAAGTCTGGATCAGTTGGGCTGGATACCGAGTTCATGAGAATCATTAGGATCCTTCTGAAATAGACCGATTTGGTGGATGTTGTGCTGCTTATTTAATTCCATGAGGCAGTAAATCAAGCCATATGGGTCTTGCTGCTGTTCAAAGAGGTAGTGACAGTAACTCAGATAACAGACACAGAGTGCTGCAGGTTGGAAAGTGATGCAAATAATCACTGGCATGGGTTCAGGCTGGATGTCAAATACCTGAAATTAGAAAGTTGGAAGACCACTTTGGTATGTATTGAGTGTTACACAGCTTGCCTGAGGACACAGGGTAACTTGGATTTGTTATTTTTGAGTTGATTGCCCCTCAGATATAACTGCCTACTTCAGGGGTGGCATTAGCCCACAGCAGTTGGTCACCATAATTAGAGCAAGTTTGCAGAAAAGGGTTTGAAGCCTGAATTCTATTAAAGTCACTTTTAGATTCTTAATAGAGTATCAAAGAATGGGAACTTTCTGCAGTAATGTGTACTAGATGGCCAGTATGGCAGAAATATGAATATTACTGAAATATCTTCAGCATAAAGAAAAAACACTTGGCAAGACTTTATTCCTATTTTTTAATGCTTTTGATGTAATCTCCTCTGCTAGTCACCTGAAGCTTGATTTTTTATGCCAATGATTTTCAAGGCAAAGTGAACTTTTTTGGCAATCAGATCACCCTTGATAGAAATTAACTGTTGTGACAAACATCTTTTGTTATGCATTTCAGGAGCATTCAGATAGATGCCTACTTTAATTGTAATATGAAGCACTCTGTGTAAAAATTCTGTTGCTTTTTTTAATGAGGATTACAGGAAATTAGTTCCATTTCACTGAAGGTCATCTTGATAAAAAGTGAGTAGTGTTTTACTCCCTCAGCTACATCACTTTTCTTATCAGTCTACCTAAAATATGAATCTGTATTCAAGAAATACTGCAAATACTGTGCAGCATATTGCATGGTCTGTAGACCTAACCACTTGATTAATTAAAAATCTATCAGAGTAAAATACATGATAATATATGAGCATAGTGTCACACCTGATCTTTGGAAGAGGTAAACAGGATGCAAATGGTCTTTTTCACCTCTAGTTTTCAATGGTGGAGACATTTGTCATCTGTTAGGTTCTTTAGCAAGTTTCTAATTAGTATCTTTTTCAAGTCTCTTTCCCATTCAAAGGGCTCCCATCCAAAGAAAATCTAAAAAGGTTCAGAGATAGTAAATACATTACACTGGGTTGTTGCATAAGCTCACATAACCCCAGTTCTTTGCCAGCTCCTTTCATGTCTGGTGTAAACCCTAAAGTCCTGCAGCCATGTATCGTGCTGAGTGCTATGTAGTGCTGAGGCCAACCATTAAACCAAGGCAAAGGAGACCTTGACAGAACCGCTTCTGATGAGCTTGGTGCACAGGCAGACAAGCCCAGGTCTTATTGCAAAGGCTGCATCCCTGTATTTATTGACATATTTATCCTCAGATTGCCAGAGTGGCAGGGAGAGTTCTTAGCCTTAGGACCCACTAGCAAAACCAGTCTTTTTAAGAAGCAATGTGGGTTTAAGCCGGGCTAAAAAGGAAAGAGAGCACAGCAGGAAGAATGCAGTTTCCATTACACATTCAGGATCTGGAAAAAGGTGGAAATCATATAAAATCCATAAAATGGATTGCATTGGAAGAAACCTTTAAAGCTCATCTAGTCCAACTTGATCAGGTTGCTTGGACCCTCATCCATGATGCCAGGAATGGGGCACCCACTACCTCTCTGGGAAACCTGTATCAGTGTTTTACCACCCTCGGCATTAAAACTTTCACTGTTCTGGTTTTGGATTTTACTTAATTTCTTTCTGTTTCAAGTGTGTAGCTGGGATGGTCATTCATTTAGGCCAGCTCCCCATCTTTGTACTTCTGCTCCAATCTTGCACCTTCACTTCTGAGAGTTTGAACTGCTGCCAGGTGAGGAGGCTGTGGCTTGCCTTCTTGCAGGCTGATGCAAACTTTTGCTTTACATAAAGCAACTGAGCTGGAAGAAAGGGGACTTGTCAAAAAGGAGGGAAGCTAAAGAAAACTTTGATCAGAGGTTAGTCTCCAGAATCAAAATGACAGCAAGCTTCCTGGGCTTTTTAAAAGGCAACAGAAACAACACTGGACTTCTTGTGAGTAAATTGCTAGCACTGTTTCACATATAGCAATGGCTTTTGTGACTCCTGTTGAAATTTATCTTTAGTTTGGCAAGAATGTTGCCTTGAAGTGCCATAAGGATCCCATGTTGAGGTAGGCATTGTTCTCTTGTCATGTTTCAGACCTAAGTTCTCTTGCAGAGTGTGTAAATCAGCATATATAATACAGCCACATATTGAGCTTATGAGTGCCACACATGGCCACAAGCTGAAATTTTTCAGAAATTGTCTTCACATACTTCTGCAATTTCTTCCTCCCTCCTCTCTGTCCCTGATTCCAGAAGGATGACTTGGAGCAATTTCCTATTCTTGTAAGATCTCACCTTTTTTTTCTACATACCTCGCTTTCTACCACTAAAAATCATGTCCTTAGGGAAGGATTTGCACTTTGCATTCAACTGGTAAAACAGCCAGTTTTGTTTAGCAGATTTTTGTTTGGTGTGAATCCCTGCACTGTACATACCTGTTTCAAACATTGTGGAAAGAAAATGTTTCCCTTCTGGACAGGAATATTTGTTAAGCCTTGCAGAGAGTTTAATGCATGCTGGTATTCAGAACCTATTAAAAAGAAAAAATAAAAGAGGGAAGATGAAGGGGAAACAGACAACAAACAAACCAAACCCCCCTTCTTGTTTTTTAAATTCCAGTTCATGGCTTGCAGTTTAATATTCTTTCTACAAGAGATTGACTGAGGACCCTAAATCAAGCTGATTGTACAGTGCACATATTAAAATCTACATTTTGGTCAGAGAAGTCTGCATGCAGTCTGAAACACAGGACAGAGCACTGAAGCAGAATAATTATGGTTCTTTCTGTAGGTCTTTTCCATTCCTAATGCCTCCAACTCTGAACCATAACTTAGTATTCATGTTTAGGCTGTTCATACAGTTTTTGCTTTTTTCAAACCTTCCCTCTTTGCTACAGGGATCAACAACATTGTCCAGTTCACTGACCTTAAAACATTTTTTGTGCTTCAGTACTTGACTTACGCTTAAGTTCACATATTGCCCCCTGTGCCAACAGCCCAGCTCCAATCCTGCCACTTCTCTACAAGAACCCACTCCTTCAATGGGCCACCACCATGTGATTTGATAGGTTTCACTGAAGATTAAGACATCATGTTCTGTGACATAACTGAATTGGAAAACCCTGAGTGTTAGAAATAAATTGGTTTGAGATATCTGAATTGGTCCTTTTGGATCTGAAGACTTGATCTAAGTTTTGGATCCATTAGATGTATATATTCACATCCCTGTGAACTTTTTGGTACAGAAGTCAGGAAAATAAACTTAAGAAGTGAGCGTTGTCTTCAAGAAAGTAGGAAACCTTTTTGCTCCATATTTATAGTAAGAAAGCCAAACAAATGCTTAAGAAAGCAATTGTTAAATTTATGCCTAAACCTGGACAAGCACTTAAGTTCCCAGCACTCTTTATCCATGTCTGTTATCATGCTTACTGGGAATCTGCACTCACTGAACCAGAACTATTTAAACAGCTTCCTGCAAACATCCCATTCCATCATTTAACCCTAATAGCAGATCTCACCTGTTCTGCAAACACGGGTCTCAGTTCTCTGAGGGAACCTTTACACCAGTTTTTTTTAATATGATCATTTGCCATGTGGACATTTGGCTCAAGCTGGAATATGCTGGGGTTTGGAACAGAAGCAGGATGGGTATTCTGTGCAGCAAACACAGGTCTGGGAACTGAGCTGACAGCTTTGACAATTGATTTGCCTTAATACACAAAACAGGACAGGTTTTGACATGATATAGTGATGGACTAGGAGACACCATCTTAATCTTTTGGGTGTCATGGAGAGGTGATAATTTCTCGTCATCCTCCCTAAACACAGACTTGCAGATGGGGATTAGGAAGGGGTTCAGGTCCTACAAGTCTGAATCATGTTGTGATGTGTTCAAATTCAGTTGTCCCAATCAGTCAACCAAACCTCCTAGGAACAACAATCTGGTCACACAGCCCCACTGACTCCCCAAAAGAGCCCTGGGGATGTGGCTGTCTTGCCCTGCATGTCTCACGTTGTGTCCTTCCAGAGGGATTAGTTGCTGTATTATTTTGATAAATGAAGCAGGGCAGGGTGATGGCATGGGCTTTTTCGAGTTGAGATGTAGCTAGAAAGGGAAAAGATAAACTTGGAGCTCTTAAGGATTAACTTATGGTTTCTAAGAATAACATAGATAAGGCAGTCTCAATTAGATTGAGCTTAAAATCACATATAACGAATCTGAGATGGAAGAGATTGCTGTATCTGAAAGACAAGTCACCACTGTTCTTCAGATAAGCTCCCAGATTTTCAGATGAGAAAAAATAAATATTGCAAAAAAAAGGGTTTCCTTACTTAACCTTCTCAGACAAACCCAAATTGCCTACCATCAAAAACCAAGGCAGCCCAAACACAGGGATGGTTTCACCACCAAATCCTTCTACTTCTTCTCCTATGTGGTTTTTTTTTTATACCTATGTTAAAGGGTTGCACTTCTCCTTACATGTGGGACAGCTTTGGAATGGTTTCCTCTCTTTTTTAACAAAACTAAAGGTTTGACCAAAAGTTTGCAAGTGAGGCAATCTTTGGTAACAGAAACAGGCAGGGCTGTCTCACCCCAAAGTCTGCACAAAAACTATGCCTGCTTTTTATCTGTCATGGATGTAATTTATTTTTATAAATGCTAGAATTCACCCACAAAAATAAAGCAGGGCAGCATTTCATCATGACTCTGTTTCCTCAGAGGTATTTCCTACAAGGTGTTGGATTCACTTTCTATATGATAAGCAGCTATGGCTGTGCAATTACCAGTGAGCATGTACCAGTTCTGAAGGTCATGCTAAGAGACTGTATGTGCCTTGCACAGCTGCTTCTGTTTAACATCCCTAATAAAGGGAGGGAGACATTTGATTTTCATCAAGGTTTTAAGAAACACCATATCTACAGAGGCCGGACATTTTCCTTCACACTTCATCAGGAAACTTTTCGAGATGGAAATGCAGGACGAGGCAGTTTATCACAGAGATGACCTGATTTTGGCAAGCCTTGGAGAGGTCACAGGCTTCCCACTGCCACTACAGAAGTCTTTTATCCTCAAATACAGCAGAAGTCATCTGTATACATCTTCTGGTCTATATTTTGAGTCAGCTGTAGGATGTTCTATTTTTTTCATAGTTCTTACTACAAGTTTAAGACAAAAGTGCATATGTTTGTGAAGAGATGGCTCATTTCTTTTTTTTTTTTTTTAATTTAAACTGCCTCTTTATAAAGGTCACCCAAGTCCAGAGTAAAAGAGGATTAATTACTAACAGCCATAATTTAGAGACAAATTACCCTCTTGATATTTTGGCTGTCCAGGAGACAACATGTAAAAGCCATCTATCTGACAGAATGACACAGCTGACTGCAACCTACTGTTGTGTTGAGCATTGCTGTGCTTCATCTCCCCTGAAGAATGATGAGAAGTTTAATATATTAATAAGAAAGTATATAAAAATAATGCTATACTTCTATGCTACTTTTTTCACTCAAAGAAGCCAGGCTGTTTTTCTCCTAGTCCAACTGGTCAAAAAGTTATTCTACAGAGATACACATTGATTTCAGTGGAGTTGTTCACAGAATAAATGCACTTCTGCATGAACACAGCCAACAGGAACTCTCTTCCCTCGGTCTCATTAAATAGTGCCTTATACTATTAGTAATTCAATTAAAATTAGTAAGAATAGTCCATGTGGAAAACTGCCTTTGGTAATCAGCTCCATCAAGGCGCGATATGCATTTTGTTCAGATGCTCACACTTGTCAGTGCTGGACTTCAAACTAAGAATTGCAGAAATGTGCCTCCCTCCCAAGCCTTTATCCTTCAAAGTAGGTAGGTACCTTGAAAGATCCGAATCTCAGCCTGGTTTGTGCTTCTCTAGAGACCTGACAAACCTGAGGGCTGGTATGTGTCTCTGGTATGTGCTGGCAGCAGTGCCTCGGGGTTTGTGATGGCTCTAGTCTGTGCTGGCAAGTCTCTCTAGTCTTTGGCAGTCCTAAAGAGGCTTTTTAAGGTCAGGGACACACCATGGAAGGGTGGCTGTGAGGCAGCAGCTCATTTGTATGTATGCAACTTCTTCATTTCCAGAGCTGACATGTCTGAAGCCAGCTGTGTGTGCCTCCATCTCCTGAGAGTCTCACAGAAAATTTCTAAGCCTATTCCATCAATCTTACATCGTAGCTACACATTTTTGTCATGTGGCTTATAAATACGTATGGATTTCCTATAGTGCATGTTTCTACCTACAAGTCTTTTTATAAAGACCAGGTTTTTTTGTAGCACACTTATCAGATAATATCTCTCTTTAGAGGTCAGTCATAAATATACTCATTCCACTTTATTGTTCATAGTGGCTTCTGCTTGATTTCTGGTAAGTTCAGGCTCTGGAACAATCTCAGATGCTCACTGCACTATTGCTTCATTCTCCTGAGACCCCACCTGCAGTGCTGCATCCAGCTCTGGACCTCTCAATATAAGAAGTATGTGGACCTGTTGGAGCAGTTCCAGAGGTGGCCAGGAAGATGCTCAGAGTGTTGGGCCACCTCTGCTATGGAGACGGGAGGAGAGAGTTGAGGTTGTTCAGCCTGGAGAAGAGACGGCTCCAGGAGATCTTAGAGCACCTTCCAGTGCCTAAAGGGGCCTCAAAAGAGCTAGGGAGGGACTTTAGACAAGGACATGGAGTGACAGGACAAGGAGCAATGGCTTGAACTGACAAAGGGCAGCTTTAGGCAAGATATTATGAAGGAATTCCTCACTGTGAGAGTGGTGAGGCACTGGCACAGGTTGCCCAGAGAAGCTGTGGATGTCCCATCACAAGTGGAAGGCATTCAAGACCAGGTTGGATGGGTCCCTGAGCAGCCTGGTCTAGTGGAAGGGTTTGGGAGCAGGTAATCTTTAAGGTCCTTTCCAACCCATGGCAGGGTTTGGAAGTAGGTAATCTTTAAGGTCCTTTCCAACCCAAACTGTTCTATGATTTTGTGATTCTATTGCCAAGTTGCAATATTTTAAGAAAGAACTAAAGTAGCTGTTTAAAGAGTTCATATAAGTCATTTATGAAAAGAAAAAAATAAGAGGAAAAATTTGTCACATAGGAAGAGTTTGGGTGCACAAAACACCTGGCTAGACATTAATCAATGAGGTGTCTTCTTTAACACTTTCCATGCTTTCATTTGGGAATAATGTATGATTCTGCTTGCTATTGCAAGATAGTTAATTAGCATTCATAGATTTATGACTAGGATTTTACCAAGTAGCAGAGAAGCTGGTATTATTAGTGTTCACTGCAGTCTAGTTCTAGTCCCTTTTGAGATGAAGGCAGGTTTTATTAAAACAGACCTTTCACAAAACTCATCTATTCATGGCAGATTTCTATTAAACACCACGGTGTAAGGGGCAGATTAGTCTAATTTGCTTTCTTTTCAGTCTTGATGCCACTTTTCGTTACTAATACTTAAGTTTCTTATGCAAGTGGGATGATCAAGTGGATAGAGCCCTATGGTGGGAATCAAGGGAAGTGGTCTGCTCTTATCTGACCCACTAGAAGATTTTGGCCTGGTAGCTTTATTGCTCATCTGTTTTTCTCCTCTAAGAAGCAAACTTGTTTCTGTCAGTCAGTTTGTCAGATATATTGTGCTGCTGGACAGATCTGGAAATTGAGTTTGGATTTTTAGTTTCTTCCAGTGATTCATAAGGCCTTGGTGAACAGGTGGCAGAAGAAGATGCTATTATTCAGAAACTGTTCTAATCAGTTCTAGAATTTGCATAATGCAACGGAGATTTTTAAAAAACCCCTCAGGCTCAAGGGCATGTGCTTATCACTTGCCAGGGATCTGAAGGGAGCAATTTCTGCCTACACAGCAATGTGCAATTTGCTGGATGTATCATTTCTCTATGAATTTTAGCACTGGCTGTGGTAAGAGAGACAGCTGAATTAAGGAACAAATGAGATTGGGAAAATGGAATGATTTGAAAAGCACCGTTCCAAAAACTATAACCCAGTTCCATCAGTCCAGTTTTCCATTACATGGTTTAACAACCACCTTTTACTATTGGGAAGGATAAAATGGGAAGTGTAAAGAAGACATTCATTAATCCATCTCTTGGCTGGCTTCACAGCTTCCCAGCAACAGCAAGTAAGAAAGAAGAATGGATCATAAAACCTCTGTTCCTCTGACTGACCTTTGCCCACAACAAAAGCAGACCTTGAATTTTGTTTACTTTTTTAAAAAGCAAGAATTTTTACAATGCCTGGCCATGGAATTTTGGATTTATCTTAAATATACCTATTTCTTGAGGAAACACAGAAGTTAATGGTTTAAAGAGCTGTTTTCACAGTTAGGGAAAATCCATACTTATTTGAGCTTTAAACTAGCATTTGTGTATAATCAGACACAACTGCTTTCTCTACCCTAAAACGTTACCATTTTTCACCCAGCATTAACAAAAGTAGCAGATATGCCTGTTGCTGTGGAGATTTTGAGCCACAGACCAATCTCAGTTCTTCTACCTGACTTTACTCACAAGTTACAGCATCTGAAGGGGTTTTCCCATGAAACATTTTCTGAACTTACATGTGTTTTATTGAGTAAACCAGATGGAAAATCATTTGCACAGCTATGCCTTCTCATCCTGTGGGTCCAATGGCCAAGTTCATTACCAGTTCTTTTTCTGTGTATCTTATTTTGCAATGCCATACAAAACTCTCACGTCTTTTTGTCTCTTCCCCATATCCTGTAAGTTTTCCCTATTAGTTCCTGGTGGTCTTCCCCATTCTGCTTCTAGCAGATTTAACTTCTAGTGACACAGTGCAATGTGTGTTTTCAGACTTCAGTTCATTATTTGTTCCAAGTAGTCCTAACAGCCTTTGCTCCTGTTGCCTATATTTACATGCTCACATGGATGGCATCAGTGACAGGGAACAGCAAAGCTCAGAAATTAAATCTACATAAAAATGATAGATCTGTCCATAAATGGACACATTCAGATTGCTGAGCTTTTCTTTTTATCTGTGTGCTTGAGACCTGTGTTAGATTTTCTTATGTTTTAAAGTATAGGTTTCTTTAATGTAATTCTCATCATGTTTTCACATCATTGTATTACTGGAGGTCAGAGTGCCCCACCAAAAATAGAACGATGTGGAGAAATCTGTTTGGTGCTCTACTACCAGAAGAGCCTTACATGATTATATTACCAATACAGTTATGCTCCCATGTTGGAGCAGAAAGTTATTTCTCAAAATAAGCCACCAAACATCTGTATGCCATTTCAGACCTTGAAATATTAGCCTAGGGGTGGATTTTTGTAGGTGTGATAATCTGACAAGTTAGTCAAGGAAACACAAGCACAGGTAGAATCTTTTATTAGAAGTGATATACTTGGAAAAAGTGGACAAGCTTTCTTCAAATCTGAAACAGAAGCAACAGACTTTGCAGCTAAGTGCAAGTTTGAATAAATTTTTAAGAATTTATAACTGAGTGTATATATTTTTGCAGGGTAAATGGCACAGAACAATGGCTATCTGAACTCTTTTGCATGACTGTGTGAGAGAACTTTTAATATTCACACCAGAATGACCATTTTAATTCTGAAGTAGCTTTATTGCTCCCTGGTTCCAGAGACTCTTCTTTCATTGACTGGAAGACAGAAACACTCAAATAGCACCAGGTGCTGGTTAAGCTACCTTTGGGGACACACATAATAAAAGTCATGAGCTTCTAACAAAAAGGAAATGTCATGCCTTTTCACATTTATCTTTGCATCAGCTTCCGCATATAAGAAAACATAAAGAGAAAGGAAAAGATAAAAAAGAAAAACCAGAAGGCAGCACAGTTATTGTAGATCAGCAGATAGATCCAAGCAGAACTGCCTTTGAAATAGCCTTAGATAAGGAGTGCCTTCAGGAACCTTCAGATGCAGAACAGTTTGTCAGCAGCACCTTTACCTGTCCACGGCTAGAATCCCAAACGTAAATGAGTTTTACTGTAGCTCAGTATAAACTGAGCTGTGACAGGGAGCAATGAGCTTGTGTTTTTCTTAAAGCATCTCCAAATGTGTGTTGTTTTCCCATGGGCGTGTGGTGGGTTAGTTTATGCCCAAAGGCACAGGGATAGACAGTAGCTTTTTTCAGCCAAGAACATTAAAAATACAACTCATCCTTTCTGTACAAAGTCTGTGTGCAGGTAACTCTTGATAGTTTGAGATATATTTGGAAATATTCACTGTTTATGATTATGTCTGTTAAAAATTTTGAGCATTGCCTCTTAGGCATACCATTGTTTGTTTGATTATAGAAATAAAAACACCAGAATTTACTTACTGTCTTTACCATAAGCTCTTGGTTCTCTGCAATTATGAAAGAAATCAGCTCCAAAATAACAAGAAAACCCTGATGTGCTCTGTGTCAGGGCCTCTCACTTGATGACTTCAGCATTTCAGTTTAAGAAAGGAAACATGAATTTAAGTTCTTTCCTCTAAGGACTAAGATCTGCAAATTGCAGCTTTTATGCATCCTTCATCACACAAAACTTAGGAGTCCAAGAAATCTAGTGAAATTTGGGAAACCAGATCCCAAACAGTTTGGGAGAAAAGCAGTCTGTACACTAAAATCCAAATTTTGCTCTTTGTGTGTGTAAATAGAAGTGGAAGAAAGTAGAAGGCCTTGAAGAAAAGCAGGGGATGTTCTAATCAACCTATCATATGGAATTCCTTCCCACCTGGACCAGGCATAAGAAGCCTGAGTGTCTCCTACATTTTTTCCTACATGATTTTCTTAAAATCTTCCAATGCAACTAATAGGAAACATTTGAGTGTCAGTCCTTCAGGCCATCTTCTAATGTTTGATGATAACACTGATCTCTCCTAAAATAATTTAGGAATTGGAACCTTCCCCCAGGAAGTGGGAAGCCTTGATTCTTGGCTCCACTCAGTTTGGGTGGTATTAGTGACTTTTCAGTTTTTTGAGAATTGAAGGGGGCTCTGTATCTCAGCAGGGATGTGCCACAGACAGGCTTCTCTCTCTGATAACACTCTTTTTAATGTTAAAAATTAGGGAACAAGCAGGTTAAGTAGGAAGACACTTAGTGAGCAGAGAAGCCTCCACAACTGGGTAGCCCTTAGAAGTGATCAAGTTTACTGACCATCCACAACCTCAGGAATCTCCCCAGAATCATTTATTTACATTTATTTTGCTGTCTCCTTTGATTTTCACACTTTATGAACAAGGCAACTGATCATATATAGAATCAAAGTCATACATTTTGAAAGGACTTTTCTACTTCTAGAGTTTTCAAGGGGTTTTTTTATGTTTGTTCTTATGTTGTTTTTTTGTTAATGAAAAGCATCACTTGAAAAATAGTCCTAGAAAAAAGAGCCTCTTTTCTGTGCATATAAGTGCTGCTCAACCAAAATTTAAAAGAGTATGGGGAAAACATAGCTCATATGAATGCAGACATAGATAGCCAAAAGGTAAAAATTAGGACAAAACTGAAGCCAGAGTGGCTCACAAAGGGTGGTGGAACTGCTGTAATGTCTGCAGAAGTGCCTCAAGTGCTGTTTAGTCAGAGGTTCTCTACTCATAGGCATTTGGCTGACACACATGTGGACTGATGAAAGGCAGCTGGGTCTGCTTGCTGCTAGCAGATCAGAGTCTTTAGTTCTAAAGGAATCATAAGAAAGAAAATAACCGTATAAACTATTGAATAGTGTACAGAAGGTCAAGCCTGCCAAAAAGGTCAGGCAGGTAATCATCAAAATTGGAGATAAAAGAGACCACGATGTTATACAGTCTGCTCACCAGCCTGCTGAGGAATGTTCAGTGCAGTTTAGCAGAAGCCCTCTGAGAGTGGGCATTGTTAGACCTCCAAAACTCTGGGTCAGGCTGGCCAGACTAATTGATCGGGAATTTAGGCTTTTTATAGCAGGGATTCTATGCTATAGTGAATAACCACTTCAGATGATGGACAAAACCAATAAGGGCTGTTTTATCACCCAAAACTTAGGGATTCTCTTCTCCCATTAGTATTTTACCATGATTAAAACCATTACATATAAAAAAGAAAAGCAGAGAATATTTCATAAGAAGCATGCAAAGCTACCTGTTACATGTTAGTTTTGGAGCAAATAGATTGAGGGAAATAATTACCAATGATCTAGAATACATAGCACATACTGTTTCAATAGTCGGGAAAAATGAGGTATCTTAGCCATCCTGCTTCCTTTCCTTGCTTTGGTTACTAGGCAGTATCAGAAAGAGTTTCCCCCCTATACCATTGAGTATTATAAACTGTTTTATTGGAGCACTGCATGGTGCAATTAGGCATTGATGGGAAAGGGACAGGTATATGAGGTGGACCAGTAGTGTGTTCTGTTATGGCAAAACCAGCAGCACATTTTCATGTGGGCTCAGGTGCCTTATTTCCAAGAACTGAATTATTTTCTAATACTGCTCTCATCTTTTTAAGAGTTTTTTTCTTGAGTATGAATTAATTCCTTTAACTATCTCTCTGAAAAACAGACAGAGGCTGGGAGAAATAAGAGATAGAGAGACCATTCAGTGAATGAGACCAGGTATTATTCTCTCCATATTTAGCTTTACTGCTTATAGCCACTCTTCTCTGAACTACTGGAATTTTTAAATAATTCTGATGTGCCTGCAATTTGTGTTTTGAATTATCATTACCTTCCCTCTATCCAGAAAATCATCATTTGGGTCCAATCTCTTTATAGTCACTTGAAAAATTTCATCTTTTCCACTGTGCAGGGAACTGAACAAAAGTCAAAGTAAAGTTTCTTACAGGGTAAAAGTCAGTAAAGCCATGATTGAGGTATTTAAATTGCAGCTTTAAAGATATTAATTAATGCTTTGGAGAAAAAAACATAACAATAACATCAGTGGTATCTCAAACTTTCTGAATTTTTGCTATTACATTTCAAGTTATTTTGTTGTCTGCTGAAATACATAAATTATTTTGGAGGGAAAAGGATTGTTCCCATGTTTTGGGACTTGAAATGTCAGTCAATACCTGAAAATTCCTCTTGATCCATTTCTTTTCTTTTTGTGGGTGGCTGTTAGTATTTAGTTTCTGAGTTGTTCCAAGACTGAAACAAATGTAAAGCAAATCACAATTTTTGGTCAAACACTTTTTTTCCTTGCTCAATATTGTCATATTCCTGCATTACCTTCTTGGGCAAAACCATAAAATGGCAATCTTTCCCAGGAGAGAAGAGCATCCTCTACAGATGCATAGCCTCAGATTCAGATATGTTTGCATCAGCAAAAATTCAGAAAGTTTTCTGGGAAGACAAAGCTGAAGTCAGGTTTATAAGGTGAAATTTTGGAATACAGCAGTGAGGGTGCACATCTTCCTAGCAACTTTCTCAGTTAAGTGTGTGATGTTCACTTGGACCTCCCTGGAAACACAGCACTTATCCTGCCTGCAGATTTTAGTGAAGGGACACTCTCAGCCTCTCCCTCCCTACAGAACACTGAAATGCTCTCCTCCACTGTAATTACAGCTACCTGAGCACAAACAGCTTCTCTATTCTTACCGCTTGCATTGCAAGAACACCTAATGGCTAAACACAAGATCAAAGTACTGCAGTTTTGCATGCCTCACATGCACACAAGGAGAAGGAGTCCATGTCTGAAAAGCCTGCAGAATGAATAGACAAAACTGATTGAAATTGCTGGAAGATGCAGGATAGGTCTGGTTTTTAATGAGCTGTGCCAGGCGCAGGGTATGTAGAATCTTCAGATGCATTCAGGAGTATGAGGTGGATGCCAAATGAGAGTCTGGCACATAAGGATCAGATCAGACAGGTCTGAAAGAGTTCTTCCCCAGGTTACAGAGTGGGGAGTTACTCTCAGAATAAGTTGGAAAGGATTAACACCCACTGTCAACCTGGTTGCAGACATGAGCCATAGAGGTGCTGCAGGCTGCACATGGCAGCACAGCGCTGAGCACAAGTGTTAGTAGGGCTGCAGCCCCTTGAACACAGCACCATGCTCTGCTGCTGGTGTCTGGAGCACATGGACTG
The DNA here is from genome assembly GCF_023055355.1 of Agelaius tricolor. NCBI lineage: Eukaryota > Metazoa > Chordata > Aves > Passeriformes > Icteridae > Agelaius > Agelaius tricolor. The sequence goes on from NW_027269269.1 coordinate 18,113,338, forward strand.
AGTCTCAGCACCATCCTGGGGCAGTCATCCTGCTTCCCCTTCTGCAGGAGCCTCACACTTTCCACTGTCTTCAACTCCAGATCCCCAGGGCTAGCTCACATACAATGTGATGGAAAATAACCTTTCCTCTTAATCAGATCCCTCTAAAAGTTCATCTAAGAAGAGTCTTTCAGCACAAATTGCCTTGATCTCTTTCTCAGCTGAAGAAAGAAAGTGATCTTCTGAACCATGACTCTTTGATGTTGCAGGAAGGGCTGTTTGCCTACTTTGAAATCATGCACTGCGGAAAAAGTCCTCCAAAAATCAGGGAGCTTGGCTAGAATATAAGAATTAACAGTGACTGGAAAACAGGTCCCATACAACTTTAAGGATGCAAGCCTCCAACCCTCATGGGGATAAAGACTGGGATTAGGAGGAGACTGCCCCAGTAAGTGTTAGAGGCTGAGCAAGTTAATTTGTTTTATGCAGTGCAGAAATTCAAAGCCAACAGTAATCTTAACAGTAATCAGAACAGATACAGTCTCTTTATTCAGGGAACATTCGGGTCACCCCAAATTTCCTCCCCAGAACACTTATGCCTAGACAAGTAGGGTCTCACTGCAGTACACCTTTATCACCCCTTTGCCAGAACCTGCAGTTGTTATGTTTTCTTTGGACTGTACTTACTCAGGCAGACTGTTTTTTCCCAAGAGAAGCATAAAATAGCCTTGCATCTGAGTTTTCCTTCCCGAAACTTTTATCTCCAGCTGCCTGTGTGTTTCATCACCAATTCTATTGCTACTGTACTGTACTGTAGTGTACTGTACCTTTGTCTTTGAGCTTGGGAGGGAAGTGTCAAGAATGCACAAATGATGGGCCAATTACACCTTTGTATTATGGAGCAACCCAAATTGTCACTGCCAAAAGCATCTCAGTGAGATTGTCTTACCTTCAGGCAGATTCTAGACATTAAACCCTGGGTTCATGACACTTTCACTTAAGCACAAGTAAGGATCACCAAGGCTCCCTGTATAGCCAGTGAAGAGAAATGTGACATTCGAGCTCAAACTGGAGACAGAAAAAGTGGCTGCTGGAAGATAAAGGTTGTATTTCCCCTGACTGTAGGGAGACACTGTAGTGACTATGCTGCACAATGTCACATTATCCTTCTGTTTCCTCAAGCAGCTCTGGGATTTCTCTTAAAAACTGCAACCTTCACTCCTTTCAAGAGATGCTTATTTGTGACTATCTAGTTAACAGGTGGAAATACACGTTTTCTTCCTTAAAAGCACAGTTTGCCTCATCATGTACTGTTTTACACATATGTGTTAGAACCCATCCCCAGGGGCCAGGACAGTTGCAGAGTGTATCACTGATCGGGAGCTGAACTTGTGGATGTTTGGCGCTTTGGCTGTAGGATGAATTAGTTTTGCTGTCTGTTACATGGCTCTAACATCACGTGATTTTTGTTGGTTTCTAGCACTCCATAATTTTGTCTCCTGGCATTACTTTAAGGTTAATTTTAGAAAATTACTGCCAACCACCCTGCATGACATTTCTGTAAATTTTATTTGCTAGGGCAGGTGAAAAAGCCTTGCAGTGGCCCACGCATAATAACTCTTTCCTGCTGGGATAGCAGGAGCATGAACAAGTTCTTTGCCTTGACCAAGCCTTTCAGGGAGAGTTCTCCAAGGCTAGTGTAAACCATTTTGTTAGCACTAAGCTTAGAGAAAGCAATTTCCATAAAGCCTACAGTTTGGTGATCAAATACAGGAAAATGGACCTTTTAGGAGATTTGCATGTAATCACTTGCAGAGAACTTCATACTTTATATTGGGTGTTTGGATCAGATAGAGCATTAGTGTCAGACTGAGAGAGGCTACTTCACGGGCAGCTCATCAGACTGCCTACTGATTACATTATTCTTTTACAAGTTGGTTTTGAGTAAAGCTGCAGAACCATTTGTAATGCTGAGCCATAAATAGAGGGTCGCATTTTCCTAAAAACTTTAGATGATGTGAATTACTTGCATAAATATTTTACAAGGCATGATATAAATATTCTGCAGTGATTAGGATTGTTTATACTGTCTCTATCAGAAGAAAGTCTTTCTTTCTTGATCCTTACTTCTTTGATTTTGAAAAAGATACAAGGAATCTCCCACATATTTGGAATTTATGTTACCTGTTTGTGCTTTTAAATAGCAGCACAATTTGAGCCTTGGTGACGCATCTTGTAGAAAATCATGTAGCTAACTTACACAATCTGCTTCTACTGTTGTGCCTACAAATCAGCAAACTGAGTATCTGGCTCGGGCAATTGCCCGTGTAATTTTCTGAAAATCTGCCGTATTATTTTCTTCTGTTGGCAAAAAATTCTAAGTGTGGCTGTGCTGCTCCAGAGCACCCCAAGCCATGGAGGAACTGCGCTTCAGAAGGGAACAATTTTCTCCCTACTACTCTCCATCTTGCTCAATCAATAATTGCTTTCTGCTGTTTTGGGTCAAGTTAGTAACCTCTACTGGGGGAAAGGGAGATCTGAGGTCTGCCTTGTTTCTTGTCCCTTTCTACCTTCTGCTTCATTTGGGATAATTGCATAAGATCCAAATGCTCGCTCCAGATCTGTGCTGGGACAGTGGCAGGTAACAGGCATTCAGCTGTGATGCTTTTATATATCCCAGTATTTCATTCCTCACAGAGCTGTTGCCAATCTAGAGGTTTTCCATCCGGAGGAGAGTCTAACCAAGGTCTGCTCTGTACAAACAAAAATGCTTCCTAGCCCTGCTGACAGTGATTTTTTGACTTCCTCAATAGAAAATGCTAGTAAATGGCTAAAGAAAATCATTGCCTATCTTCACAGCATAGTGGAGGGGAAAAACACAATTTGGAAGAGTAACACAAATCACCCACAAGGCAGGTGAAGTCCATGTAATATGTGTTCTTCATGCTCCACTTCAGCCCAGGGGAATTTATTCATTCCTTCTTAACCTCACATGGCCCTTATCCCCCCAGTATGCCAGTCTTCATACAGGGCATGTGATTATTTCTCATTTTCTAGGCACAACTACTCATTTCTTAATTTTAGCGACATGGCAACTGCCCAGGTTTTTCTTGTTAAGATGATATTCATTTGTCCCCTTCATTTCATTCTTTTTCCCCTCTGGCTCTAAAGCTATAAATCAAATACATGAAATTAAATTAACTGAAATAAACATAAGTGCAGGTGGAAATTGAGGAAATATAAATAACTAAAAGTAGTTTTCCAAGACTGCTTTTTTAATCAATTCTAAACACAAGATATATATTGCCTGTTGAACTAAGAATGTTGTGACCACCTATTGTTAAAGAGTCGCAATAAATCTGCGCAACAATTCCTTACTCCTATGACTCACTGACACATTTTACCAGACAGCTAGTTCAGCTTACACTTTTTCCAGAGGTGTATTCTGCTGTTCACTAGAAAGGCTTGATATGCTGCCATGAGAAAGACATGAAGGTGTTTGTCCCTTAGGAAAATTCCTTTTTTCTCCATCTCTGAAGGAGTGAGGCTTCTGGATGCTAAACCAGTCTTCTAACATGTGATAAGCTGGGCTCATCTTCGTATACATTCCCCTTCACCTTGCAAAGCAAAATGGCAGATATTCTCCCTCTCTCCTCAGTCCAGCAGCATCTCTGATGCCCTGAAATAGCAGTGGAGCAAATCACTGCCTTTTCTATTCTGCAGGGAACCAAACACTGCTGTGCAGGCAGGGCACTGTCCTTTCCACTTCATCCTATGTGTCACCAGTCAGGGATGTCCCGGTGCCCACCCTGCTTGCTACTTTGCAAGGATAGCTCTCACACAGGATCTCAGCTCTGCAGGACTGCTTCATGCTTGTGGGGTTTTAATCAATCAGATACACTCTGAGATGAAACTACCTGAGTGTTAGACTTAATTATTAATTTATTTCCTTTATCATACAGAGGTACCTAAGGGTTATTTAGGCAGGTCATGGTTTTCTCCAGTACAAGACTAGCTACAAATTAATATTGATCAATAAGATTTCACAACAATGTCAGTACAGATCACTCAAAATTCCTGTGTAAAGTAAGGAGAAGACATAAAAAACAGTTAAAAGAAGTTTGTCTGTTTACACTCTTTCCTTTGACAGGATAATAAACTCAGCCAGCACACTACAGAATACACTCCGCTATCATTTACACAGCCTTCCTGTGAACCCACAAAGCAAAGCCTCATTCTAAAGGCCAGAGCTGTACTGTGATGTCTTTTGTTTGTAGTGGTCCTTAACATCATTGGTGCACCAGTTCTAACCTTGGTTAGAGACTTTGCTATTTTAAGGTGGTACAAAGGCAATGTCAGTGATAGGACTTAATGCCAATGTTCTTATGTGAGAACTACTGCAGTTGTTGTACTGAGGTAATTGCAATCACTTTACAATCAATTGCCCATGCCTGTTGTTTCTTTATGGGGGGAATCCAGCTAATTAAAAATATTCTGAATGTGACAACAGCCTTTTAGACTGTTTCTGTGGCTAGAGATACAACGTGCAGGTACAGGAAATGACAGGATTTTGAATCAAATTATTACACCTCTCTGTGCCTCAGTTTACTTATCTGTTGGCAGTGTAAGTCTGGTCCCCAGAATGGTTTGTGCTATAAGGGACCTTAGAGATCATCTAGTTCCACACCCCTGCCCTGTGCAGGGACACCTTCCACTAGAACAGGCTGTCCAAAATTCTGTCCAGCCTGGCCTTGAACACTTCCAGGGATGGAGCATCCCCAGCTTCTCTGGGCTACCTGTGCCAGTGCCTCACCATCCACACAGGGAAAAGTTTCTTCCTAGTATCTAATCTAAATCTCCTCTCTTTTAGTTTAAGACTCTTCCTTCTTGTCCTATCACTACCTGCCTGTGTAAAAAGTCGCACTTCCTCTTTTTTACAAGTTTCCTTTAAGTACTAGAAGGCTGCTGGAAGATCTCCACAGAGTCTTCTTTTCTCCCTGCTTAACAACTCCAACTCTCTCAGTCTGTCTTCATATCACAAGTGTTCCAGCCCTCTGACCATTGGATCAGCCAATCTGATAACAGATCCCAACAGATCTGATAACACTATTTCAAAGTTTACATACCTAATGCTTGTAAAGCCCTTAAAAGTTCTTGGATGAAGAAGTTACCAGGTGAATAAAGCTGATACTACTTCTTTATTGATCACAGATAATACCATTCTGGGTATATTGAACACTATTAAATCCTGTTGCCTTGTCATTTCAGCTCTGTGAGAAGTCAGCCGTTATATATACCCACTCTTTTTCAACCTCTTTTGGGACAAATTACAAACATATGAGTATAATCCACTGAATATAGTCCATGAAACAATTTACTGACCTTCTTTAGAAGTATCTCTGTGAATGTTCTATATTTCTGGCAGCCCTTCTATTCACACTAGCATGAATACACCCGTTTTAAATCAGCTCTTGATCTCTGAATGCCAAATCCTATGAGAGATAAAGTAATTCTTAAATATTACAGCCAAATGTGCAGCATAAAATGAAGGCGTGTTTATTGTTTGTCTTACTTTCCCCAAACTATTTAGGGTCTGTTCTGCTCGTCTCTTCCCTAAATTTAAAGTAGTTGCCTGAATATTGCAGAGTTCCTCGGTTAAGTTGAGAAACAGATTCTTTGTACTAACCTATTTCCAAAGTTTGTGTTTCCTAAGTACTTTCATAAATCTACCAGACACTGCAACATATCTTCCCATGAATTTTTTTTAATTTTAATCTGAAATACTGGCACATAGATAAAATACAAGGTTCTGTTCTCTTTTCCTCTGAATATGTGCTAGTATCACATCATTCATACAGAGACATTCAACGACTATTATTCCTGCCTCAAGTCCAAAGAACATAATTTTGACTGTTCACTGCAAGTGGATATATAAGATTGTTACAAATGGATGCCAAGGGGCCCATACTTGGAATCCGTTTTGTTTTTCTTTGAGTTAAAAGTTCCAAATTGCAAGACTGTACATAATGAATGTGTTATCTAGTCCTTCTGTTTTGTATTTTTGAAGGAGAAACAGCACATTCTGCAAAATAAGTTGTCCTACTTGCTCAGGTTCCATGGCAACCCAGTATTGCTGCAAATTCATTTTGCTCTAATCAATTAGAAATTTTGCTCTGGCAGCTGGAATGAAAGTTTATGGGCTTGTTTTACTTGGACTTGCAGTTGCAGTAAATTCAATGAGATACTTGTCTGAGAAGGAAACAAACTTGTAGCTTTCGTCTCTCTCTTGGTTTAATTTTTGTGAAAAGGTCAGATTTAATTCTTGGTTTTCTGTCCAAGCAGGAAAAAAAGGAGGCAATTCTCTTAAAGGATCCACAACTTAACACATGCTTGCCTTACAGCCTTGTTGACTTGCTAAAAAGGAAGGTATCGCTTTGCTTCCCGTGCATTTTATATCTGGTTGTTGTCAGCAGAGCTGCCTAGTGCACACCTTCCATTCAGCAGCTCCTGTTGAATCCACCCCGTCATTCACGCCCAAAAGGCAATTTTCCACAGAGCACAGTGGTACGTGCCAGTGCCCTTCATAGCAGCACAGGCCTGAGTGGCTAGTCTGCACAATTCCTGGAGAATCTGCCCTTGTAAAGGGCAGCTCTCACACTGCTGCAAGTGCACATAACGACCATGAAAGCCCATGGGATCTCATGTGCGCTCTGCAATGGTGTAGTTGATTAAAACCCAAAGTTGCCATTAGAAAGGTTCTGGTATTGTTTTTTTTTTTTTTTTTTTTTTTTTATTCTTGTCAAAACTGCAATACTGGGAGATGGGAAAACCTCCTTCCAAAAGAAACTCACAACAACTTGCAACCATGTGGAAATGGCAGAAACTTTGTGATGTGGACTGAGAAAAGCACTGACATTTTGCTTTTAGGGTTACAATTCCAAATTCAGCTCATTCTGCTCCTGCTCTTTACATCCAGACTACAGAATTCATGTATAGTTATGCCAAGCATACTGTCTAAACAAAACACAGGGAGAGCTTTGGGGCTCTACTGTACTTGTCCACTTTTTTTTTTGGTTGGGTAGCCACACCATTAACTCCCTTTTATGCATTTCACTGGTATTTGTGTAAATGAATCATAGGCTTGAAATAAATTTTTAATCTAGACTGTCTTTCTCAATGGCTGGAAAAATTTGTCCTCTCCTTACAAAGTACACTGAAAAACTGTATGGGTCTACAGGAAGACATTGATTTTACACTTTTTTTCCATTTCAGTCACCAGCACTCCAAAATTCAGCCTCTGACTACTACACAGGATTAGAAATACAGGTCACCCTGTTTTGTAATGAAAGCTTAGCAAATCAAAGTTCTGATTTAAACTTTGTTACATGTCAGGGCTCATCAAATCTCTATTGCCACAAAGAGGATGACACAGAGTATACTTTGCTTCTTCAAAAGCAGATCAGAATTAGAGCTGAATCTCAGTTTTCATATCAAGGACTGTGACAAGGAAAGCAGTGCTCATCCACTTGCATGTGGTCCTTTTTCTTCCTGTCTGTCTCCAGCTCCTACCACTAGTTAGCATAATGGGAAGGTTACAGCCTTGGAACCATAAAAAGGGTCAGGGAGTGTGAAGTTGGCTGCAGATTCCTTAAAAGCTGCATTCCTAAAGGAGGAACTTGTCTGTCTGGAGGGTTGTCAGAAAGAAGGCGATCCAGACAAATCCACTGCTGATCGTAACAAAACACACAGGGCTCAATTTTGGCTCGTGGTCTGCATGCTGCACAGGCTGCTGTTCACACAAGGGAGTGTAGCCTCTCAACCAACACTGGCTTTTCTCCTTCAGGTGACAAGTGTCTCTAAGCACAGGTACAGTCCGGTATTCTCCTTGGATCTCAGGGTTTGCCTCTGATGCCACAATTTCTTGTCTGATTATAATTGGCAATTTATAGGACTGGCATATGCCAAGGATGTGACATCCAAGGGCTTGTGATGAGAAAAACTAATGACCAAGGTGGAAGGAAATATACATGCAGAACCAGCTTTGGGGGATTTAAATGTTAAACCCACTTTATTGTTTTAGGTTTGTGTCCGTTTCTAAAGTGTTCACGTTGTGTTTACTAAGAAATATTGTACAGCTATGTTGTGAGCTATGCAATGTTCAAAACGTGTTTTTATAAAAACGGATGATTTTTTAAGTTTGCTGATTTTCTTGTGCTGACTGTTCTTTTATTTTGATGGATTTTGCATGATAAAATTTCAGTATTCGGGAAAATGTGAGAAATTAATCATTATGATGTTCAGATCAAATGTAGCAAGGGGAAAAGTTCATGTTTAAATGCATTGTCCTGTATTATATGTCTGTGTTCATATTCCCCCTGTTTTTATTGATGTACTGCACATATCTGACCTCCACATTTGCCTGATAGTTTTTTTTTGTCAGTCTGGCACTTCTGACTTCCCCGTTTTGTTTCAAAATATGTTTGGAATAAGACCCTGATAACCATTAATTGCTTATAGCAAGCTTTTCCAATTGGATCTACTTAACCTACATGTACCTGATTAAATTTTCTTGCAGTCAGTTAGAAGCTCTTCCTCAGTCAGGCACAGGTCTATATAAAATATAATCTTAGAACCCTATTTGTTGTGTTTTTCATCATTTAATCAACGAAACGACGCTGGTCTGAGCTGTGCTTCTGCTCTGTTATCAGTGTGGTGGTTTGCTCAGTTGCTTCTACCCCACACAGCCGTGTCCACACCTTTCCTCCACCTCTTGCCTGCATGGTGGAGGTCTTGAGCCGTTTGCTTTATAAAATAGAGGGAAGGGAATTGTTAAACCAATCCCCAAAAGGACTTTACACTTTTCCCTTGAAATCTGAAATAATTCGCCTCACAATACGTCGGGCAAAGCTTTCCCGTTAGTAATCCGGAGCGCGGCCGCATCAATGAGTACGACTCATTGACAGTGAGCGCCCACGCCGTGGGAACAAAGCGCATCTCGGATCAGGGGCTCTCGCCAATGTCAAAATCTTAACAAAACCAAACCAAACCGAAAAAGCCCAACAAAAAACCTGACGGATGCGAGTTTTAAAGGATGGATACTAGGAGGACAGGAGTTTTAAAGGACCGTAACAGCCCGAGGGGCAGCAGGTAATGGGGTCAGATACGTGCAGTCGGCCGCCCCTCAGGCAGGGCTGCCCCACTGGGGCAGGCGGTGGGGTGGGGGGGCGGCCTTCCCTGGTGCCCCGGCTCGACTTTTATTGTCTCTCTGTCCGTGTTTTGCCGTGGTTTTTTTGTTCATTTTATTTCTTTCTGTGTTTTTCCCCCCCTCCCTTCTCTGTGTGTGTGTCTGTGGCCCGCAGGTCCCCCCCTGCCCTGTTCGTCCGCCTCCTCCACCCCCCGCTCGCAGTCCCCCTCCCCTCTCCCCTCGCCGCCGGCCAATGAGGGCCCGGGGCGGTCGCTGGGCGACGGCGCGGCCCGGGCGGCCGCGGGCTCGGACTCTGAGGAAGAGTTTGTCCCTCAGACATTCTTAGTTCAAAGTGGCTCTGGAAACCTCTGTGCCGCCGCCAACGGTGAGTGACTTTCTCGCTCTCTCTTTCTTTCTTTTTTTCTCTCTCTCTGCCTACTTTTTTATGCCCGTCTTGACAGCCTTGCGCGGGGATGTAGGATGGCTGGGAGAGCGGATGTTCCCTTTGGGTTGGTTTGGGGGTTTTATATAAAGAGTTAAAAGTTGCCTGACAAAGGTTGGCAGCTTTGGGCAGGTCGGTGCCTGGTGCGTGCACGCTGCGCGGTGCACAACCCTGTTTGGTACCCGGGCAGCGCTCACAGACTTGGCGTGACTTGACGGCTGGAGCCCGCTCCCTTTTGCGGGGCTGCAATTTCGGGGTGGTTTGGCTTTTTCATTTTATTAACTTCTGGCTGAAAGACTGGGCAAAGAGCTTTCCCCTTCTCTGTGAGGGCGTCAAGGTACAGCCTGGGGGCTGGCGGGGCCGGAACTTGAGAAGAACCTGTCACCCAAGGGCAGCATGGATAGGAAAGGAGACGGCGAACACGAAGAGTTCCTGTGATAGTTGGTAGTGGCATCAGCACCGTCCCAGAGGAGGGTGTCTGTGTCCAGTCTCCCTCCGAGGCACTGAAATGTGTCTTCAGGGGAAGTATTTGAGGAACAGCAGCAGAACCACATCCTGCTGGGATGCTCTGAGGACTCCCCGATGGCTTGCTGAGGGTGCTCAGCACCACCGGATGGTCCACGATGCTTAAGCAAATTACAAGGAGAGGAACGAAATTCACAGTTCTCTGTTGCAAAGACAGTGAGTCATAAACGGAGAGGTAATGCTCATTGGCAAAGAAATGTGAAATTTCATCAAGGGTAGTGTAACCTGACGAAGTGCAGATTACAGCAGTGGAATAGCAGTGGCCACTCAGGCCGCTGCCATCCGGCTTGAGCGATAATTGCTCACAGGTCTGATTTATGATGAAGGAGAAGGCATTCAAAGATATCTTGAAAGAGAGAAAGAAAGGTGAGAGAGAGGTTTACTGCAGCTGGCAACAGCTTAACTGCGTTTATGTTAAGCTTCTAAGAAGGTTTCCTAGTATGCTGTTATCTTCAAGTAAGGAGAGAAAGTTTGACATTTAATTTGTCTGCCCTCTCCCTTTCCCAGCTTCCCTCTTCTTTTGTTGCATTTGTTATGGTAAAAACAAACTTTCCTTTCAAGGTTTTTCAAAGGAGAAGGTTATCTCCTCTGAATTGTCATCCTAAGGAGAGTAGGGGGAAATACAGTGTTGTATTCATTCAGGAAACTGATTAAAATTCATATCCTCTGTTCAGCTTTCCCCTTCCCCTCCCACCCTATAACACACACACATCTGACTGCTTGCAGTCACAGAACATGGAAATCTGAAATAATGTCAATTACCCTCTTGTTGGAAATAAAACCTAACTCACACTCCACCTCATGTTTTCCACGTCATAATGTATATGTATGTACTTTCTCTTTGCTCATTTAGGAAATACATGTGTACACATACATGAACACCCTCCAGGTAAAAAGAGGGAAGAAAGAGCAAGAGATTAAAAACCTTAATCTCTTCTTTTACTAATTAGCTGAAAACCAAAAAACTCCTTGTTCAAAGTCCACAGTGGATTATCAATGTGCTGATGAGTTAGTTAGACTTCAGGCTTTTCAGCAGCCTGCTTATTTATCCTTTTTCTTTTTTTTTTTTTCTCAGTGCTTTTTGCATCAGCTTGTAGACATATTCCATTCCCTGAGGCCTTCTTTGTGTGCAGGATTCAGTAGGTTGGTAATAAATATGTCCCACACAAAGACAAGGCATCTGGGGTCTCATTTGCCTGCTTATTCTGGTTGTTCAGTAATCAGAAGTGCAGGTAATGGCAGGACACTGGTGACCTGCTAGGATCAGCTCAGCGTCACTCTGCTATCAAGAGGAAAACAAAGGTGACTATCACTATGACTTTGCCACCTATCAACCCATAATCTAAAAGTTCATGTGAATGACAACCACGGACCATACAAGCCCATCATGCTTAAAACCCAGAGACTCTTCTGACCTCTGTAAATGGATTTAATTGCTTTAGTTCTTTAATGTTCTGTTTCTATGAGGCTTAGTCAGCTTAAATTTTAAATGACAAAGGCAGGTCTTTGTGTTCCTTAAATGGTGAAAATTAGTAAAAGCTTATTTTGGTTAGGACTAAGTTTAATACAGTTAGAGCACTCGTTCTCAGAGAATAGTAGCTGTCTCAACAGCAGGACAGCCTGAGAATGCTGTTCAAAGGATTTGTGTTGCACTTTTTAATTGATTGTGGCTAGGTTTTCCTACCACAGCTGTGTAAACTCAGCCTTAGAGAAGTCCATCCAAAGTAAGTAACACCCAGGGAGCAGCACTGCTGTTACAAATCCCCATGTAAATTGCAAATATAATGCACATGGAGCTTAAGAAACATGCTACTTTTTTAATATACAGTAGGCTATTCTTTATCTAAGTTCCTTTTATTTCAGAAAGGTAATATTGTCCCTGATATTATTTTTACACTTCCAGAAAAATGTCCACCTAAACTTTCAAATGCAGGCTGGAACCAGCTAATATGTATATAAATAATGGGCATCTTATAGGGCTTGAAGTTTTGTGATAGATGTGTTACAAACCATGGTTTGATTTTCTTTATTTCTAAGTAATTTAGGACATTGAAAGTCCAATTTTTTATTGTACCTATTATATTAGCAGGCACATGATTTTAAGGAAAAAGAAACAGATTTTTCAGACTTGGACCTTTTCATTTTTTCTTTTTATATATGTCAAGTCCAGAAGGCTTTTTACCTAAAACTACCCAACATAACTAAGGTGTGAATGTCTCCATTTCAGAGAATCCTAGAAAGCTTTGTATTGGAAGGGCCTTTAATCATCATCTTGTTCCAAACCCCTGCCATGGGCAGGGATACCTTCTGCTAGACCAGGTTGCTCAGAGCCCCATCCAACCTGGCCTTGAACACTGCCAGGGAGGGGGCAGCCACAGCTTCACTGGGTAACCTGTTTCAGTGCTTTATCACTCTCATAATAAATAATTCCTTCCTTATATGAAATTTAAATCTATCCTCTTTCAGTGAAAAAAACATTTTCCCTTATCCTGTGAGTACAAGGACTTGTAAAAAGTCTCTCTCCATCTTCCTTATAATCCCCATTTTAGCATCAAAAGGTCACACGCCTTCCAATCTGCAGACTAAACAGTCCTGTCTCTCTGAAACATCTCAGGATGTTTCCCTTCAGAAACCTTAAAATTTCCTGATTTTAGGATTTCAGCACTATTTTAAAAGTTGGCTGACGTGTGCTATCTTGGTGGACATTAAGAAACACTAATTAGTTTTTCAAGTTTCTTTTTATACTGGTGTGTAGGTATATATGTGTAGGTATATATGTGTAGGACACGGGAGAAGCCAGAACTGTCTGAAGGCATCCAATCTTTAATCTCGTTGTACTAAGAAACTTAACAACTGCTGTGCTTGATCAGAACATGCAGTCCCTGACAAGGGTATGGGAGAAGAGGCGTGAACAAGTGGGGCTATAGGGAGGATCTTGGCCCACTGAGAAAGTTGGAGGACTAGCCAAGGAGGGCTGTGGATGTGGGTGCTTAGCTCATTAGTGGCAGCTTTCTTCCATTTGAACCAGTAAATGACATGAAAAATACATTTTAAAAAATGAAGTGCCTGTAGGGAATGGTGTTCAGGAGGAGCACATCAGCCTGACCATTTCTGCCCATGTCCCTTCAGCATCCACAGCTGTGGCACTGGGGACATTAGCAGGTGCATCTCTGAGGTAGGGAGATGGCTGTTGTACAGAGTGACAAAGCCCGGATTTGGAAAGATATATAAAATCTGTGGAAAGCTGACGTCCAAGTTCCAACACTGGTTGTGTTGCCTCATAGTCAAAGCCAAATGTGTGACATCTTTCAACTCCTCCATCGGTGAGCAGGCGTTCCATGAGAAGTGTGCTTTTGTCATTTGGTGGGGTCTGCTGTGTTTCTCTTAAGCTGATTGTATCAGGGAGACTGGATGTAGTCACTTAAAACAGCCTCTGCACATGGGAGCCACAAAATCCCAAATCACCTCTGGTTTGAGGTATTTTAGTATTTTCAAATACTAACACAATATTTGAGACCAGAGCATGGAATTTAATTAATTCTAACGGAAGTAAAGCAATACCAGTAAATTGTAAGAATATCTAAAACTGATTCTCTGGTCCTAGAAATTGCTTTGGTGCTACTGAAGGTAACATCTACTAAAGTCACTGGGAAGAATCTAATACAGTTTGGAGTCTTATCACCCACCTCTGAATATATGTACCCCAGTTTCTTTGGTTTCTCCCTCAAATACATCCCTATTACAAAAACTTGTGGCTCACCACTGCTTAACCAGTTTTGCACCTTTTCTACCACTAAGGGCATTTTTCACAGAAGAAACAACAGTGGAAGGTCATGATGCCAGTCACCCAAAGTGACACTGCTGCAGGAGAGAGAGGGAGAGGAGAAAGGCAGGCATAATTCTCAGTATTACTGCATTTTGAATTCCAAGACTAGGGTTAAAAGTTGCATAAAGCATGGATGGTGCAGCCCTTACCTTGGCACAGGTTACATTGGCAGTGGACAAGGAGGGAAATCTATATTGAGTGCATGCATAAATATCCTAAGGTTAGATCCTGGGAGACGTGTGCAATTTCTCTATGATCCATGATTTTGGTGGAAAATAAACCACATCAGGATCAGCTTGCCCCCAGCATCTACACCATGCTTCTTCTGCACAGTGGGATCTGCATGAATGAGCTGCTTGACCAACAAAATCCATGGTCCCATAGTTAATGAGCTATAGGTTCTTGTATTGCTTTTCCTACTTTTTCTTGTTTGGAGTGCTAGACAATTTGAAGCAGTAAAATCCCCCAAAGATTTTCATTTTCATTTCATTTCTGACTAAATCTGGGCCTCCTGATTTGTAACCTATTTTCTTTAAAGTTTTTTTTCTTAAGCTTTAAAAAGCAGCCTTGAGATGTTAAATACAATCACTGTTTGGAATTTACCTCCCTTCAGTAATTTACCTATCCTTCAGTAAGAACTTCTCACTATTTATTCAATGGTTTGGCCCAGATTTGAGAAGATAAATCCTTTGTAAGAAGGCTGCTGGGGACTCCTATAGCCTTATCTTTTTTTGTCATATAGTTCAATTTTATATAAATGGTGCATTTCTCACAATTTACAGTAACTGACCAGATCATGTGCCACTGCTGCTGCTATGGCTGGATTTTCTCAGGATCTAGAGGGAAGTCATCTTCTTGAAACACAGGGCACTATCTGCTGAAAGTTTTTGATGGGTCTGTGAGCGCTCAGTGTTTATTTCTTTTGTGTCCGTGGTGTAGTTGGTGCCGCAGCGACGGCTGTTCTCGGATCGCTCAGCAGCCCCGTGTGACCACTGGCAGGCTGGATGCAGCATCAGCCTGCTCCGCATCAGGCAGCGCTCCTCTGATCTTTGGGCCCAAATTCAGACACAGCAGCTGTACGAGTCCTGCTCAAGCACAGGGTTAGGTGTTCACAGCACCAGGACTGAAAGTACAGAGAGATCAAACTGCAGCAGGGAGGCCAAAAGACTCTGAATATTAAAGGATTTTGAAGAAGGAATAGTATCATGTGAGGTGTCTTAGAAGTGGAGAATTTTCAGGAATCTGACTGAGGAGAGCAAAAGAACCTTTGATAATGTAATCTGAATAATTGATATTTTTCTCATCTAAAAACTAACAATAAATTCCAATTAAATTCAGTTTTCTTTTATGGAAAGCTTTCATTTTTCTTTCCAAAAAAGCTTGTGAACAGAGGCTCTATTCTCTTGCTGTGTTTTGTCCTTGCACAGTGCTTTCAATTGCTTCTTTTTTACTACTCAAGCAAGTGTGTTAAGTAAGAATAGCAATTAATCTCTGCATCCTTTATCAGAGATTTGCAGAGTCCATTAGCAGTCAGTGTTACTCATAATGGTAATTCATAATTACAGAAGGGAAACAGGAATTGGAAGATATAACCAATCAATTTCCAAGTGTCTTTTAAAAAGTTTTAAATATTCTTTGTTATTGCATTTCCTATTAAAACTTTTTTAACATCATCACCCTCCTCCCCCTCCTCTCCTCCTCAACACTACATAAATTTAGTAAAAACATCCTAAGGAGAAGAAAGGTTTAAAAGATGTTTAGTTTAGCAGTATTTTAAAAATATTCTTTAATAAAATTATGTTTTTTTAAAACAGTAGTGATGATTAGATGAGGTGCTTCAACAAAAGCATTTTGAAAATCAGTTTTACATAATTTTTCAATTAATTTATCCTCTAATTTGGGAACATGCTCAGAATTCAGCCTGAGAAACTATAACCTTAATTCCTCTCTTTTAATTTTAAGCAGAAAACAAACAATAAACTTATTAACCATAAGCTTTCAATTTAGACAGAGACATTTCAAGCCACCAGGATTTGAGTCATCCTGAAGAGAGTTCTCTTTTTGCACTCACTGTGGCTAGAGCTGTGTCTTGACTATGGGTCCCCAGAAGCCTGAGGGGTTAGAGTGGAGATGACCATTTTGGCTTGATTTTCACAGTTGATGCTTACTCAAACTCACTGAAACCTTCCAAAAATTTACTTACGTATTTGAAAATTTGTCCTCACATCATTCCTCTGAATTTATCTCTGATGTAAAGATGAAAACAAGGTTGAGGTTTTGAGTTTCCAGGCATCAGCTCTTGCCTTTTAGACCCTGAAGATCAAGTAAGAAGCTGTTAACTGGTGGCTGTGAGGAGGATCAGATCATGAATTATTCCTGTTCTTATTCACTGAGCAGTGGAGCCATCCTGTTGAGTTTTTGTTCCTCCTGTTTCACTCTTTCTTCTATGAGGAAAGATCAGAGAAATGCCAGTGTGTGAGCTGCAGATCTCTCAGAGGACATGAGGCTCTAGATGTGCCCACTTACATTGCTATCCCTTAAGCTCTTGCTTTGTGAATTCACTTTGCATCCTGAGAATATTTGTTTAACCTGGCAATTGTTTGGCTTCAGGATGAGCCAAAGGTGAGAAGCAAATCATTTGCTATAGGACTAGATTCTTATCACTGGTATCAGTGGGAGGCATTTGGATTAGATTCCTAGCATAGCCAGGGGCACATCCTGACCCAGCTCAAATCCTTTTGGCTCAATCAGAGGGACCCTTGGTCAGGAGGGGATAGTATGAATACACAGAGAGGCAGCTGGGGGGCTTTTGGGAGGTTTTTTTGCAAGGAATAAATATCTCAGAAAGAATAAAGCAAAGTTATGATTGTCACATTCAGTGAAGGGCAGCAATGAAGCAAGTCACCTTTCCAGGCCAAGGAACACACTGAATCAGTTAAAGCAGATTTATAGCTTTTTAGCTGTGATAAAGCCGTATCAGTGTGTATATGAATTTACATAGGAGCAGGAGGTTTTTTTCCTTTCTTTTAATGCAAGCCACATTGGAAAGTGTGCACAAAGGAGCCCCACTCCAAGGAAAGACAACTGGAACAAATTATATGCATTCAGACTTGTTAAATGGAATTGGCAGCAGAAATATTCCTGGTAACCTGAGATTACAGCGGCATTGGTATAGTTAAGGTTATGTCAGCATTTCCATTAGAAACCCCTACTTTCAGGGGTTTATATCTGCAAAAAAAATTCACTGTGGGTCGAAACTTGACAAGCTGTGGAAGGTCTCATCTGAGATAGATTTTTTTACCTTTTTACAAAATTGGGGAGAAAAAACTGTTTGAAGAGTCAAGATACAAGAGCACAAACAAAAATAGCAGTGTTCTGGCTTTGATCCTTTTTGACATTAAAAAACCCCATTTCTTTCTTTATAATGTAACTATCAAATGTACAACAAAATCTTGCTCTGAAGAAGGAATTAATCATTACACTATTAAAGGAAATGAAACATTAATTTATGGCCCATTAGATGCTTTTTCACTGCAGGACTGCCAGTGTTTTGGTCTACCTGAGGTTATACTGAGAGATTTGTGACTAACATGAAACAAAGACCCCAAAGCAGTAGCTTCTGTGTGGAAAAAATGCTTTCAGGGCAGCTTTAGAAGAACAAAACATTGAAGGCAGAGTTGTCCAGGCACTGGAGTGAGTACTAGGAATTCAGCCTTCTGATTTCTGCCACAGGCTTCTCAGATACAAAACTTAAACCACAGTTTTCTCAGTTGCAAATGAGAGCTATAGCAAACCCTAGGATTTGGTATCCTTCTGAACGGCTTTCTTATTTATATGCTATT
The DNA here is from genome assembly GCF_023055355.1 of Agelaius tricolor. Classification (NCBI taxonomy): domain Eukaryota; kingdom Metazoa; phylum Chordata; class Aves; order Passeriformes; family Icteridae; genus Agelaius; species Agelaius tricolor. The sequence continues at coordinate 18,131,136 of NW_027269269.1, forward strand.
ACTGCAACTAGACATGGTTTACACTATGGTGAACAAGTAGACAAGAAGGGACCTGTGGCTCCAAACTTGCAGACATCAGGTTTCAGAGAGTAAGCTAATCTTTTTTCTAAATCTTTTCAGATTTTTCTGTGCACAACATTGAACTTTTTGTTTCTGGGTAAGTATCATCTCTGAGCTGAAGCCTGTGTGGCTGAGGGTCTGTATATGTTCTCAGTTCCTGCAGTGCCTTCTACACTTTGAAAAGTCATAACTGATGTTCATCAGAACTTTTTCCACTCACCAGATAAAAGCTGCTGTGGAAATGCAGAGAAGTGTATTATAAAATACAGGAAGGAAGTCTGAAGCTCATGTACTCATGGCTGCACTGTGTTATTTCTGTGAAATGGATCTCTCAGTTGGGAATGAGCTCAAACTTTGGGAAGGCTTGTTCCATTAGCTGTTTGCAAGCCATATGTCTCCATTTTTAAATGAGGACCTGGGGGCTTTGAACTTTATTTATAAGCTGAAATTTGCTGGTCACTGTGAACTGGTGATTAATTTGTAAGGGAGAAGATGCCAGAAGTCTCACTCTGACCTGTGTGTTCTTTCAAACTAAACATCCAATAACTGCATAGCCTCAGAAGATGTATCCCCCCCCCACTTCCTCCTCCATAGTTTCTGTACTTTGCATTATTCACTGTGTTTATTGTAACACACTATTAATCTCAACCACAGCTTTCAAACCATCATGTGACCCCAACAAATTTTTCAGCTAAAGCAATGATAGCTTTAGGTATTTTGGGTGGAAGCTTTTGAGGCTCTGAGTAAAAGAGAAAGGATCAGGTTAAAAAATATTTGTGTCAGTAATTCAGAGGAAAAAGTGTTTTTTGTGAATCCAGCGTGATTTTTCTGAAAAATGATACTTGAAATATGACATGAGAGGATCATGCAGCTTCTTGCTGTGTGTGTATAAGCCATGGTGTATCCTTTGAAGTTGCTTCCCATGTGTACCTGGGTGCAAAGCAGTAGAGTATTTTTTCAAGGGAGAGCAGTCCTTAACCATGTGTCTTAACAGCAGGACCAAGCCCATAGTGCCCATTCTTGGTAGTAAAGCCGATGTGACGGGCAGTTATGGCACAGAAGGAACCTTTGCTATGAAGAGCTTTGTATGAAAGACTGTCACAGTTCTTTAAGAGTCAGTTGGGTTGAAGCTTTGAGATCCACAAGCCCCAGTGTACACACCCAACTTAAAAATTCAATTTGATGGAAATTTGGAAAACACCAGAATTTGAAGGGTTAAAGGTTTTGTTTGTTTCTGAGTCCTGCCATATGAATTTAGAAAAAAGCCCCCAAGAGAGATGGAATAGCTGGCATAGTGCTTTAAAAGCATGATTGGCATTAGCTCAGAATCTACATCTGCAAGGTCTGTATTTTGTAGTAAGTAGTTCAGTGGGAGTCAACACCAGTCAAAAAACTGATGGCTGGTTACAGTTGGTGACCTTGGCCAAGTGACCTAAATGCTGGTGCTGGACTCTTACATAAATAAAATGGGGGATAATCACTATTGTTTGCTCCTTAGAAGTTTTGGAGATTTTAATATTCTTAATTTCAGACTGATTATGAAAAATACTGTTGTATTCCCTCTCCATTCAGCTGATAAATCCGTAGTGTCTCAGAGCTTTACTGCTAGCTTTTAACACATGCTCTGTCTCTGGAGGTAAGGGATGGTGATGCTGCAAAGTTTAGTCAGCCTTTTTGTAACACATCTTCTCAGTCTGTCCTCACTTTTAACAGGAAAGATTTAGTAGATGTTTTTTCTCTTTCCATGTAATAATTAGGTCTGTTAATGGCAGCCTAGTAGTTGAGGCCTTTTCCATATAAAGTAGCAAAAGTGTAAAGATAAAATGTAATATTGTATGACAGAAGGTGATAAAATTCAGATGTAGTATATGGTATTTCTGTTTACAAGAGGTCAGCTAATACTGACATGTCAAAGTACCATGAAAATGTGCAGCCATTCACTAAAGACAGCAGTGGTGGGCCAAAAGACCCACATTACACGTGGGCTATGTGACTTCATGTTACTTCATAGGTGCAGTGACTCATTAAGGGTAGAAAATACTCTAAGGTCACTGAGTCCAACCGTTAACTCAGCACCATCATGTTCTGCACTAAACCATGTCCTCAGGTACCACATGCAGCACCTTTGGAACACTTCCAGGGATGGTGATGCCGGGACATCTCTACCAAATGGCAGAGACCTCGATATCTTCATCTACTACTTTCTACCACTAAAACACAAATGTATGTGGAAAACAGTTGCTAACAGAATGGTGGTTGATGCATTTCTCCCTAGCTACATGCCATTTAAAATTCTAAAACAAGCAAAGCTACTGAGACCCAAATCTTTTGCTCATCAAGGGTCTCAAACACCAAGTAGCCTTATTTGTAGGAATAGTCAAAATAAAAAGGCTGGACTGGCCCTCATTAATTACCGCCTAGTTGTTCCTATTCTTTTACGTCTTAGGACAGCAACATTACTCAGAAATTAACCTTGCAAAATGTAACAAGCGTCTTTGAGATACCTTTCAGGGTAACCTAAAAGCTGCTAATCCAACCTCTTGTCTTTCTTATCTTTCCTAACTGATATCCTGGCAAGGCAGTAAATTGATAGAAATCATAAAATACCTGGAGTTGGAAGGGATTCATACCTGCAGGTCATAAAATATATTGGTCCTTTCTGGAGGATCTGAGCCTTTTTCTGTTTTGCTACATTTCTGTAGGTTCTCAGGGTGTTTCTAAGTGTCCTGACAATTGAGTCTCTTAATCATGCTGTCTTTCATTTTCTTTCAGTCGAAATAAGACCCCAATTGTAGAGATAAAAATTGGCCTCTCAGAATATTTGAGGTTAAGTAGGTTATAATTTCAGCATTTTGGACACCTCAAGATATTAGGTGTTTGGTAAGTACAGTATGCTGTAAATAGGAAAAAGCATTCTGAAGCCATAAATGGCTATATTTCTTTCAGCATTTGGGAGGGAAGGGGTGTTGTGGTGGCCAGGTCAGTAAGATGAGAGCCTGTCATCATATGCACTATTCAAAATCAGCCAGCCATGACGGCTCAGGAATTGGACTCTAGGTTCTCCCACGTGAGGGGAGAATTGAGCTTTGTGACCTACTTCAGAAAAATTAAAGTAGCGACACATGGCTCATTAGCATGACAGCTCAGGGAGTGGGCATGGGGTGTAATAAAGTGCTGCAGGACCTTGGAGTGCTCCAGCAGAAAAGCTGGCAAGTGTAAAATCGATGCTTCTGATACATTAGGTGGTAATGGAAGAAGCACAGCACAGAAGTGGTATGATCGGATGATTTAGTTAGAGCCATAAATCTAGTGGCAGTATCGTGGCAACGTGATAGGACACAGCATTTCATAAGGAGCACAGCATAAAGATTCATGCATTAGTCAAGTCTGGGGTTGAAGCACATGTGGGTGGGAGTTGCATTACTGATACAAATGATAGAGTGGTTCATCCTTGCAAACACACTGAGTAAAACAAGGGCACTTGGTGGTAAATGAGTGCTTTAGACAGAGGTGCCAGTATTTGCATTCTGTATGGATATTTCTGGTGTAAAATGATTCTGGTGAAATAGAAATCAGCATGGATTACTCCGGGTTAAAACTACTACTTTCACACTGGCCCCTTTCTTGCCTTACCCTTCCTGGCCAAGTGTGGAGATTTTGTAAAAATTCTCCAGAGTCACATTTCAGCAGTAAAACTACTGCTACTTGATGGTTGCTTGTGATATTTTTTAATGTAAATCATCTCTTTTCCTTGCTACTCAGTTTACATAAATCCTGCCCAAATCACCTTAAACAACTTCTCTCTCTAAAACTGAATGGCTACATGAAACTATCAGAAGGATCTACATTTTACCTCAATTTAGGTATCTTGTTTTAAAATCAGTCATCCTCTTAAATTACCATAATTTTTTATGCCCTTCTTAACATGGCAGTCAGTTTTTCTACACCTCTCTAATAGTGAGAGACAATTGAGCTTGGTATAGCTTCACAGATACAGTGAGCACCCAAAGACAGGTCAGGTAAAACCAGAAAGAAGTGACACTGCTTCCTGCCATTAACATATGCTTGATTAAGAAAAATATCATTAGGACTAGTACAGAGGAGTAGGATGTCAGAGGAGATAAAACAGATTGAAGTATTTTTGTAGCATGAATTATAGAAACCCTTACTGTTGCTGCCTGTAACTTTTCTGATACACAAATGAAACTTGAAACAAGAGGTCGTCTCAAAGGGTAATAGCTTCCAGCCAAAATGTGCTTCAATCTACCAGACCACCCATCCTTTCTTTATCAATGAGGTCAAAATAATAGCAGTACTTGACACTTTTACACAGATGGGTAAAATCTATTGTGTTGCCAGTAGATATTTCTAGAAACCTAACCCATGTAACTATATATTGTGCCTTTCCTGTGTACATCTCTAAACAATTAGGAAACAGTAGGTCTCCTGGTACCCCCTTGAATCAGATACGTGTGATTATCTCCATTTTACAGAGGTCACAACTGACTAGCTCGAGGTCACCCAGGCATTCTGCAATACCCCCACAGCAGGATTCATGTCCCGTTACTCTCCCATTTCTTTAACAACCAGTACTCCCTGTTTTCTGCCCAAAGCTACACAGACACACCTAATCAATTGGAATGAGAGCTAAATGATTTTTAAACATAGTGGTGGAATTTATAAAGGCAGTTTACTTACCTATTTGAAAATTACATCCCAGTGTTTAGTCACATGGCTTTCGGAACATAGAATTTTGGCTTCTGCTGAATATTATGGTAGCTTCAATTTAGAACAGTTTGCTTTGTCTTCCATTTATTCTCTGTAAAAACTCTTGAGCAGTTTATATCAGTGTCAGTTCATGCCAGAAGTTCTTCCAATCCATCTTGGGATTAAACACAAACACTTCTCCTCTGACTGAACTGTGGGTTGGTTGCTGTCACATGGAAAGCTGACTAAAGCCCTTTAATTTATGAAATGCTACATATCCTCAAGAGATTGCCTAAATATTTTACTGCATGTCACTTTTTGTTGGAAACCAGAACCCATATTTTCTGTGCCATCCATTAAGTAGAACTTGTTCTAATTACTTCTGCTTCTAAATAGGAATTTGTATGTGCTAACTTTTATCTGAGGACTTCAGACATGTCTCAGGGTTCTTGCATCTTTTTTACTGCTTGTCTCCATCTTGGCTTAGCATAATATTTATGTGAAGAATTTAGAGGTGATCTTGAAGCTTTAATTTTTTCTCCCAAATTGTTCTTTTCAGGGTAAAGAAGTAGTATTTAAGATTCTTTCAAAGAATGTGGGTAACCTCCATCTGCTGAGATGCTGAGAGTAGGATCTAGCCTTGTAGCATGCTACAATGCTTGATAAATTATTGTGTACAAGAAGTAATGACAATGTTTGAAGTTTTACAAAATAATTTCCCTGGAAGGGTTTAGGCACAGTAGCCATGGAAAATTTACTTCATATAAACCAAGAAACAGAAGGAAGGAGAAAGGCTCTTTTGAGATTGGCATAAGTGACTTGTGTAGCAGAAGGATAATCTCTGCACACACCTGTGCAGCAGAAACACAGCGTGTGGATTAGTTTTGTACTTAATCTGTCACTCTGGCATTCCCCCTGTGAGCTGCCCAAGTGGTTTGTGCTCCTCAGCTCAAGTGTCACTGCAGCTTCAGCAGCAGCCGTGTGAGTGTGGTGGGTTTGGATAGCGAACAATGCATGTTTGTTGGTTCACTTTGAGTCTGGTGTCTGAGGTGGAATTTTAATGGTGTGAAAAATGAGAGGAGGAAAGAGAAAATAATAACCTGAGCACTGAAACACAGCACTCAATACAATTCCTCAACCTTGGCATTCACATCTCCTGCCATTCTCATAAGCACCATCCCTTATCCCAGTAAAGTGGAATTCTGCTGTTAGTGTTTTTTTGCCAGAGAGTGGAGCATAAGGGGAGTCTAAAGTGCCTAGCGCTGCACTTATAATCCTTCCTGCATGCCTTTGCACTTGCTGAACCAGAGTTTCTCTTGTATTACAAGTTTTCTTGTGTTTTCTATTTTGTGCTCTGAGAGTCAAAGGTCTTGAACAGAGAGACTGCATTTCTATAAAAAATGAGTTTTGTAAATTCAGAAAAGTTCTTCTTGACTTTCATAGTGCTCCATGCAAAAGGAGGGAAGCAAGAAACAGAGAAAAGATGATAATGATCTGTCTGTGATTTCTGCCACTGCTGTGCATTTTGGAGGAAATGGCACACTTGGATGAAGATATTTCTTGCAAAGGCCAAACTTCTGGCAGAAAAAAGAGCACTAAATTCCAACCTGCAAACATTAAAGAGAGAAGGAAGAAGAGTGTAGAAAAAGACCTAAAAGCATGGAAGAAAGCTTTGTTTCAAATATATTTGAGTTTCAGATTGGCTTGGTGTACTTCCTGCGGTGTTGGAGTGCTGTAAATTGGAAGCGCTCAGGTTGGAGACAGGTCTGAAGCACTGATTTCTGAGCCCAAACAGAGTTGTTCTTACTGCCAGACTAGTTTATTCAGCTTGCTGGATGGGAGCCAGAGGAACTGACCGCCCTGTGAGCTGAAACCAATGCCAGGCAGCCAAAGAATAACATTGCTTTGACTGAAATGGCAACTGTTTGTTTGTTCTTCCAGCAAAAGGGGGGAAAAAAAGCAGCTTTTAGTGCTGGTGGTGACAGAAAAGGTTAAAAATCGAAGAGAAAAAAAATTATTGTGAAAGAGGATGAAAGGTTTGGGGCAAATTTTTCTCCCTGGTTACACTTCTCTAGTTGCTTGGTCTTCTCTGGTTTGTAATTTTAAAAAAGGCTCTTCATTAGTTTTACAGATTTTCTTCTGTCTTCTGCTAAAATATGGTAATTTTTATTATACGAAAAATTGCCCTTACTGGTAGTGATTATAATGTACAAAAGGGACTATACTGTGACAGTGTAGGCACTGTCACAGCAGCATGTGGTAATTGTGGAGATTGTAAGGGACAGTTTTCCATGTGTTAACAGAAGAATGCTACCCTGAGTAAATCAGCAGTCGAATGGGACTTAGGCCTCAATTTCAATCACTTTAGCAGGAGTTTAAGGTGAGGAAAATATGCAAGCTCAGTTTATTTTCAGGTCTCTATATTAAGTGCCTTGTGGAAAAGGCTGGCTTTCCTCCTGACGGTGCTGTGGGCTGTCACACTGTGAGTTTGGGATGTTTCCCTTCTTGATCTCAGTTTGTAGCGTACAGCAGCTCCCAAAACACTGTATTGCAGAAGCGCCTGAGTGCTGAAACTGCCTGAGCTGATGGACTTGTTTGCTGCTGCCATTTTGCACACACTGTTTGAGTTGATCTTCTTTCTGGTTTATTTCTCCTGAGAGCTTTCATACCGTTTGGATGATGAAGGCTGGCCCCATTGCACACGAGAGGCACTGGCAGAGAGCTGGCGGAGTTTTGCAGTGGGAATGGCTGCCTGCTGGATTATAGCTGGTCTAAGGTCAGGCTGGCAGCACCCAGCAAGCTCAGCTGGAGCCAAGTTACTGTCTGCTCCCTGTTTGTGCCACATTCATCCTCAGGGAGCATCCCTGTGTCTTTTTCTTGTTGCCATGCAACTGTCAAAGCTGCTTTTTTTCCCACTGGCCTCTAATGTTTCTGGTAAGACAAACAGTACCAGTTAGGAGATATTACTGGTGATATTGGTAACAATTTTTTTTTCTGCATGTGTCAGGGAAAATCCTGCATTTTTTTTTGCTGCTTCTAGAAATATTTGGTGTTTATTTTGTTATGCCAGCCCTATGAACTTTCCAATTACCCATTAACTTTAGTCCAACTAAAAGAAGAGTAAAATGAAGTTTCTAGTGCTCTTTCTTTTATTTTATAAGGTTTGTATATGGGACAGGTACAGACAACCAAAGAAAAAAGGAAAAAAAAAACCAAAACATGCTATTAAAATAGATCTTAATTTTAATAATGAAAACTATTTAAATATTATCAAAATTATTAACTTTTTTAACCTTCAGAAATTTTTAAGAAGTCATGTCAGTCACATGTGTTTTGGGGGTCTGCTTCTTTTTTGAGAGAGTTTACCCAATGCTTTTGGGTTGGGTAGACAATATAGGGGACAAGAGCTGGTGAGGACAGGTGAGTTTTTCCTATTATTCGAATGAAGAATGCAAAGAGGAACATGGAAGATGGTATTCTTAATTTCCATTTTCCAGATACTGTTGGAGAGGAGCATATTCTTATGCAGATATTCTGAAACTCAGGGATGGTTTCAGAAATGACAGGTGCTGTAGAGAAACCTGAAAGGAGTCTGAGTCATCCTCTGGTTCCTTTTTGTTTTTAATGTTCCTGGAAGATCTCATCTGTCCTTTGCATTCCAGGAGTATCACCTGGATGTATCCAAGCTGTTTGGTCCCTCCAGCCTCACCATACTGTCAGCTTTCCTTCTGTCTCCCAGAGGGACTTTGGGCCTGCTCCCACCATGTCTGACACTCCAAGGTTAAATTTGAGTCACAGGTTGCTTGTTGGGAGGTTCTGTGGTTTGTCACACTTCCTCCCTGGCAAGCATGAACGGGCTCCACTTCACACTCCACTAAGAGCCAAGAGCCCCACTCCACACTCCACTAAGGGTTAAATTGTATTTTTTTGTGGTAGTGAACTCCAGCACAGTTCAGTTTTGCTCCAGGTGAGTGGAAGGACAAAGATTTGGCCCACTGAATTTATACTGCTCCTTTTCAGTGATGTGCCAGAAGGAGAGATTCCTCCTTGCAGCAGATGTGCTCAACTTTGGAATTGCCATTCTGGGTATTTAGAAGGGAGGCAGAATGACAGGCTAAGCACCAGCATTGCTAATACCTCAAATAAATGTTTTTCTGATTAATTAAAATAAATTGGCATAACAAGAAACACAGTGTGCGTCCTCAAAAGTGCAAAGTTGTTTTCTAATGCAGCTTCCTGTTAGAGCAAGGGCTTTAATTATCTCTGTTTGTGCTCAAAACCAAATTTGGATTTTGTTTTTTCTTAGAAATCAACATTGCTTGATTCCCATTGCTGTTTAAAAGGCAGCAGTGTAAAAGGCACTTGTCTTAAGCTATGAAATGTACTTTCCCCTATGCACACAGACTGTTCCCTTCAGCCTCCTTTGGGAGTGACCTAAGCACAGCTCTAGGTAAAGAACTTTAATCTGTGTTTGTACAGAATCACTGTCTTGGTTTCCATTATTTTATTATTTAAACATAATAGGCTTCAGTAGTTCATGAACAGGACATTGAAAGACAAAGAGTTGTGATAGTAGAAAAAGCAGCAGATTTTCCTAATTCAATATAGAGCCTAAAAAGGAATGAAAGGGCTCACTGGACATGTCAGTCATAAAATAGTCCCACCACTATCAGTAGGAATGGGAAGAGTTGTGTTCTTATAGTAGTTATTATAGGTATTTGCCAATTCCTTACACATGACATTAATGCACAAATATATTTCTTAATATTTCTAGATTTCAGATTAAGATGAAAATGAATTTTCTAATTGCTTTTTTGTGTGCAAAGTGTTAAGCAAATTGCTAAATGCTGCCTCCTTCACCATAAGCAACGGTGTTTATGTGTTAGAGTTACACTAGGCTGTCTGAATAAACTTGCCATGTATTACTTTCTTTGATGCAATCAGGTTTTGGACTGGATCCATCCTTGCATTGGAAATCTCCCAGGTACTCTTGCGGATCTTGCTTGGCTTGTTGCTGGTACTTCCTGAATGATCAGTTTTTGTTAGCAGTCAGTGCTGTGGCACCGTATCGAGTGCTCTCTTTAACTGAGACACAAACCAAAACCTTGACCACTTCTTTGTGGTCCCTTAAAAATCTCTTGTCATCTTTGTAGTACATGGATATTGACCTCTCTGTTCTAATTGCATTCCAATTTCAGTAATTCTTCTCTCCCCCTCCAGATTTCTCTGTCTTTGCAATTGGTTCAAATAGTCTCTTTTATATTTTTTCCCCACAATTTGTATTCAAAACTTTTGGCTTACTGTTCAGTGGAGTGAAACATGGTGGACTGGGTTACCCAGGAGATGAGGCTAGGAAGCCAGGTGGTCCCTTTTTATCTTGCAGTGCTGTATCTTAGGCATCTGTGATGGATTTCACTGCAGAGGCACTCGAATACTGGTGGTGTGTCTCCAGTGTCTCTTTACCTACTGCATAACAAGGTGGGGAGGAGCAATTAATTCCATTGTCACAAAACACTCTATTATCATAATCTCCAACCTAATGCAAAGCAGTGTTACCTTAATGGTTAAATAGCACCTGGCTACTGTGTGACAGTCACTGCCTTTCGGACAGCCTCAAAAACCAGTCCCACTGCAGCTACGCTGCCTTTAAAATCTTTGCAGATTTGCAGTAGAAGTTAGTGGATATACTGTATATTGAAAGAACAAATGCCAGAATAAGAAAGTTTCTGTTGTATAAAATATTTTTTTTTCTAATGCTCTTGTTTATGCATCCCAGCTGTCCTTATTTTGCAAGTCCTGTGATTTGAGTTTTTGTAAAAATGTTTGTTTATTGGTTTTTTCCTCTCCCTGCCTCGTACACACACCAGGAATTTTTTTCTGTATGATAGCTCAGCTTTTATTTCCAGCAAAATAAAAGAAAACAAACCACAGCTAATTGGCTCTTTGTTCTCAATTTTTTGACAAGTGACAAACACTGAGATCAGATTGTAGTGCATATCCTGCAGCGGTCATATGGAGCCTGAGTTAGGGAATCACGAATTATCTGTAACAGACTTCCACTTGCTATCACACTGCCTGTGTTTGGGGTATTTGTGTTTATACTTTCTCTGCCCCAAATGCTTTCTCTCACACTTAAAGGGATAAGCTGTGGCCTCCCAGCATGATGTGGAGAACAGCATTCAACATTTATGACTTTTTTCTTTGCTTTATTTCATAGCTTTTGAAAGATGGAGCATTTGAACCATTTGCTATGAAATGGTGAAGGTTTGGGTAGTACTTCTTAGGCTCAACTCATCCCAGAACACCCACCAATATATGACCTGCTGTTGCCTGAGAGCTGTTTATGACTACATCAGTATTTTTCCAGTGCATGCTGTTCTAGAAGGTCTGTTCTACTCAAGTTTATGTCAAAAGTGGAATTCCTGTTGTCTTCATTAAGAATGGACAAGGACCAAACCGTGGGTAATCAGAGAAGGAAGACATTTCCTTCCATGGATTAGGGCAGTTACTGCTATAAATTGCCTCTGCCAGCCATACCTTGTAAAATCCAATGGACATTTTGCTGCTGGGGAGAACATTGCATCTGATAGACCGTGTAATTAAGGAGTTATCCATTACATTCTGTTCTCCTTTGTGCAGGACAAAATGCCCCAGCCATGTTGTTAAAGCAGTGGAACCTCCAGCAGAACCAGAGGTGAAGTTCCACAAGGGTTTAGTTGAAGTTGTGCTCCACCATGTCATCTACTTGGTTATTTCTTTATCTTTACCATAAACAGTCTTCATCAGCAACATATTTGTACTAAGATGACATAATTTCCTTCTTTAATTTACAAATGACCACCTTTCTGCCAGTGGGCAGTTTATATAACCGTGTGAATGAACAGGAGGGGATCATGTGAATTTAATTTACAGATCCTTCCCCCTCCACCCCAGAACTGAAGCCAGCACTGACTATTCTATAAAAACCATGATGATTATTTTAAATAACCATTTGTCTGCCTCGATAATTCTCTCTTCCTCATATCCTACTGTGTGTCTCTAAGCAGAGGGGAACCTCTGAGGGCTGAATGGCACTTCCTGGGCACAGCCAACACTGGCTTTGCCAGCACATTCCCTTGCATACCTCTTTGTTTAGGTGAGTACCAGGGAAAGGAAGAGGAGGCTGGCATTTCTTTCATCACTTCTGAGCAAACATCATGCTGCTATTGGAGACTGCAGCTCGTCTCAGGGGAGTTTCCTTGACCTCCACATTTGCTGCTTGAAGCCACATACTTTAGAGTCAGACACCCCACAAAAAGACCCGGAGACTACCAAGGCTTTAACTGGGTACTTTTTCTTTTAAGGGAGAGCTGATGGGGTACGTGAGAAGTTCCCCTCCCCCCTGGTACCTACTCTGTTCTTTCTAAACTATGCAGAGACTGTAAATCTTCATTTGCTGAAGGAATAGCAGGTATGGCCTGCTGGTACATAGCTGGCAAGTAGAAAGCAAAACATTTTCCTGGGTTGTTGAATATTGACATTCCTTAATTTCTAGTAAGTTATTAGAATTTCTAGATTTTAGGGACAGCAGTTCTGTGGTCAAACAGTTATAGTCTGAAAGGAGGGGCAAGGTTTCTGATCAGTTTATTGTCGCTTTAGAGGCGTGTTACTCAGGAAGATTGAGTAACATGGGGAATTTCTGTGGTGGGAATGCCAGTACCAGAGAAATCTTGTCGTCATAGTGCCTTGCTTCTCCAGTTTAGTGCCCAGAAGAGAAAATCTGAAGACCTCCTTGGACACCACGAGTGCTTATGTCCTTATTTTCTGTCATCCATTGAACATCAAGAGGAATATGGTCATTGAAGTTGGGAGAGCTATCGGCTGGCCAGGGTGTCTTGATGGCAGAGCTGTTATCATCTTTGCAGACCATCCCCCAGATGATCTGTCTGTGTCCTTTGCTTTAACACTTGTAGGTCAGATTGGGCTGTTGGGGCTGGTAGGCTGCGTTTGAGCTGGCATTGCTCCAGCCCAAGCAGTAATTCTGTATCAGTGATCACTGGGAGATTTGATTATCAGGGATTTATTGATACACACACAGTGGCCTTGTGTGCAAGTTGTCCTCTTGCTTTTAAAGGACGCTAGAGGACAAGGTGAGATTTATTTATGCATATAAAAATGCAGGAAGATTCCCAGGGGATTTATAAAGAGTGCCTAGCAGGCAAGCAGCCTCACTGTCCTGACACTTATGAGAGGTACCTCGCTGCTACAGGCACTTTTGTACATTTACTGAAGGTGTACTCTTCAGAAGTGCCCAAGTGATGTATGAGCCTAAGTCACAGTAACTTTTGGGAACACTTAGACTCTAAAATGCATGGCATACTTTTGAAAATGAAGCCTCACTTGGGCCTAAGGCTTTTTAGAAAATGCACCTCTGATGCTTTCAGAGGTATTGACCTCATCATTTCTCTCTTGCACTTTCACACACCTAAATATCCCTATAGACTCAGCCCTATGCCGCATCAAACCTTGTATTTTACCACTGTGACAATAAGTAGCTTCATCACTTTGTACTCACAAACTAAAAGGCACTGCTTTAAAGTGAATGAAGAAGAATGAGGAGACGTGTCCCTACAAGTGTAGCTTATGTCATAAATCACAGTCATAGGGGAGCTGATTGTTTTGGGATAGTTTTGTCCATTCTGTAACACTGGCTGTGTGCCTTTGAGAGGGAGGATTGGCACACAGGAAGGGTTTGCTTGAAGCTATCACAATGATGAAGTGAAATTTAAAATTACATTAGATGTTTGCTTAACAGGCAGCAGATGAGGCCCTGCAGATTCTCAAATCCTCCTTGCTACACTGTAAAATGGAACCATAACCATTTGTTATTCTAGTGGGGACAAGGAGATCAAGGCAGGAAGGAATCACCCTTTAATGATACTTTTTGACTTTTAAAAGGTTTGAATGTGTTGCTTTTTCTGGTTCTAACCAAGGTTCTGGTCATAATATGAAACTACCTTTTCTTCTCTTGAAAGTTTGAAATATTTTTGGGATTGCACCAGTGAGATCTTTAAAGGCATTTTAGTCCTCCTTCCCAGATTTTGCATGAATTTATCAAGCCATTTGAGGTAATATGGTGAGAGCTTAATTTAAAGTTACTCCAAGTGGCAAGGGAGTTGGCAAATGAATTTGGAAACACCACCTCTGGTCTCTGAAACTCTTAGCTGATGTGCTGAGCCTTCTCTCTTTGAAGGAATATCTCTGTTTACATAGCTTACATTGCAAAATATAAATTAGGGCTCTAAAGGATTTCAATGATTTAAATACAGGTTTGCACTTAGCCAATGATTGCAGTATAGTTTTTCCCATCACAAGGCTAATTTTAATTAGACTTGGAAATGGAGACTTCTCAGTATAATAGGAGGGCCTTTGTTTTCTCTGTGTTGTGACTAAAAATGGCACATCTTGCTCTAAGTTAGTGTATAAAAAAAGCTAGCATTTTCTAGGTTGTGAACTTTTGACACCAGTGAGAATAATTCTGCCAAACAAAAATCCATTGCTGTTCAGATTCCTTGCCTGGCTGTATTAATGCAAATGTTCCTCATAGTCCAGCATGAAGTGGTGTATTATAAACCATTATAACACAGTCATCCTTTTTTCTCAATTTCAAATCATTAGCATAGGTCCAACAGTATAGAGGACCAATTTCCATGATAAAGAACGTCCTCTCCCATTTAATCACTTACCACCAAATGAACCATTTAATGCCACATTCAGACATACTGTTTGAGGATTTCCCAAGGCTCCCCTTGATCCACTTGCGCTCCCTTATCTGCCTTTTGTCTCTTGTTAACCTGCTTGCTTATTATAAGTTGGGGAAGGGGGAGGAAAAATCAAATCCATTGCAAGAGGTCCACAGCTGTTAACTTATTTTTCTTCCTTCAAAAGTTGTTTGAGATTTCTTGGAGCTTCTTCTTAGCAGTGCCTAATCACTGTAGTTAAACAGATTCTGTAATTACCTGCCTCACATGAAAATGGCTTGATTACTGCCTCTTTGTCCAATCTAGTTCAACTTCAAATGACAGCTGAATTTTTTCTAGATGAATAGCATATGCTTTAGGAGCCTGGCAGGGTGGTCTTGATTTATTTGCAGCCTTAAAAGCTTCTAAAAGAAGAGAAAAACTTAGTTCTAATTTAACAGAAGAGTGGAGGTGCAAGGCTTCTGTGTTTATATACTGAGGAGTAGCCCCTCTAACCTTTGCTTTGAGCAGAGCATGGCACTCATTCGGGAGTACATGGGTAGGTAAATTCTATTCCACAAGAAGAAAAAGCTGTGGAATATGCTTCAGGTGGTGTACAAAACCTACCAACACTTTGAGTAATGATTCCACACTCTGACAAATTCAGACTGTGATAACAGTGTTATATAAGCCAGGAAATTGAGCATTTGACTCCAACTGTATTTAACTTAGCTGTGGCTGTGCCTAAATAGTGTTGTCTGTGTTCAAAGAGCCGCAGTTGCCACAAGGGATGTTCATACAGCACTCTGCAATGGTTCTAGTCTGGCTGTGTCTGTGCTTGAAACTTGGAGTCTGGGTATCAAGGAACAGCCCACACTCATTCGAGTAAAAATATATCTGCTAACCTAGAAAACAGTGAGGCTGTGTGTGCACAGGCCATTGGGCCTGGCTCCTGGATTCTGGTATGTCTTGAATGTGTGGCGAAAGCTGTGTCAGGAAATGCAGGTGGTGTTGTCCAGCCACTCACAGGAGCACTGTGCCAGTGGGTGTGCAGAGCCAGAGATCAGCCTGGTTAGTGCTGGACTGGGTGATGGGTTTGTAACGTGTGCTCCTCCTGGTGATACTGAAAGAAAAGGAAATGCTTTTGTGGATGCACAAGTGAGCAAAGCATCCTCTTCTCCACTGTGTGTGAAGTTTGTAAGGTGGGAATGGTACAGCAGAGAGTAAACGTTCAGGAAAGAAGAATGAGCTGGAACAGTTTGTCCCTTCAGCTTCCATTGCAGGATTGCTTCCTGCAGTCCAACTTTATATACTTTCTACTCTTTTGTTTTTAATGTTCAAGCAATGAAGTTTCCTTTAAACATAATGTGGAATTAGGTAACATTAAAAACACATCCAGAGATGTAAAAAAATGACAGTCTGTGCCTATAAACTAATGCAAAAAATAATATTTATTTAAACACTGTGCTCCCTAGGACAGCCTCATTTCCTAAGGGTCTCAAGAGAAGAGCAATCATACGGTATAATCTTGTTAATTTAATAAACGTCAGTGCAATGCAAACAATAAATACAGAACATTCAGACTAGAAATTGCAGTAACTATATTAAGCAACCAAAATTTCAGTTTATTATGTACTGACTAGCTTCTTAAGATAAAGATATACTATTTTCTTTAATTCAAACAATACGTCACATTTTTAGTAATAATAATAATATTTAGCAATTACATAGCATGATTCATCTTCAACATACTTTAAAAATAACAATAATGTTTTAATCCCAAAGACATGAGTAGGTAAATATTATTAATCTGTTGAACAGATGGAAAGATTTATATGGGTTAAATAGCTTGTCTTGGACCACAAGGATAGTAGTCACAGTCACTGGTGGGATGAGGACTCACGTTGCTCTGTTTTATGTTTACAACTTTTTCGTCTGGTAAATCACTTGAGGGATCTCTGGAGACCATCAGTCTCTTCCACAATGTGTCCCCAAACTCTATACATTTCTGAAGCTGTTCCCATTCCTCACTATTGTTTTTTGGTTGGTTTTTTTTTCAGCTGAGTTGGCCTGTGTATCTTCCTTTTTATGCAAACATGTGTCTTCCTGGAAGGCCAATTATTTCTTGACTTTACATTAAAGTAGCTGTTTAGATAAGAGAAGAGATAATTCCCCTGGATTAGTATCTTTGGATTTATTTTTCTTATAACCTTGTAAGAAAATCCAGCCAGATCCCTGTGTCTCTTTTTTTCTCTCTCTCCCCCCTGCGTGTCTTGAGATACAAATTCAGGATTAACATTTCTCTTCATCTTTCTTTTATCAAATGTTTATTCAAGCAAGAGAAACAAAGAGGCATGGTTGTAAGCTCCAGGACACCTACTGACCCTTAGACCTGTGCCTGTAGACTTGCAGAAATTATTATGTGGGAGATTATTTTTTACTTGGAGCTCTCACTGAGTGAATTTTACTTTCTTAATAGCCACACATCCAGTTTTCAGATCCTGCCAAGAATAAAAACATAGTAAAATTAGCTGCCTCCTGGTATTCTCAGGAATCCTATTGACAACAGGATTAGTCCAAATGGATTTACATGGTAAGAAGGTGGATTGCTCAAGGACCAAAGTTTTTTAAAATTCAAGCAGAGCTGGTGCTGGTATACAGTTTTGAAATCAGTATGAAAAAGGAAGGCTTCATTTAATATATTTACAGGATTATTCACTCTGTTTACTATGTAGGTATTGAGTAAGCACTGAATGAGGAGTATGAAAATGTCATTTCAGGTCAAGAAGTGCTATTAAAAACACCTCATGAATATATATTTTTTAAGTTTTTACAAATATATATATATATGTTTTAAATTTTTACAATCCCATTCAATAAATTTTTTTGATTTTATTTTTCTTTTTACACATAAGTGCCTGATTTTTGGAACTGGTCAGCACCCTGTTTCTCAACAGTTTCAATGTGAGCTGACTTGTCCTGTGCTTCTGTATGGGAGACCTAGCCAGTGAGAGGCGTAGTCCTGTAATTTAACTGAAGTTGTGTGTGTGTGTTGTGGTCTGGTGCTACTGAAATTTAATGAAGATAAGTAAATATTTCCTTCAAAAGCAAACTGGATAGGTGGTAGTCATCACAAAATGTTTAGATGGAACTAGAACTCTTCTTGTTCTAGTGATTCATGAAGTATTAAGAGAGTTGCTTACATCAAAAATAGTAAATAAGGATGGTGATTTAGCTTGATGGCTGTAGAACTTTGAAAGCCTGCTTCAGATGCCCTGTACAGCAAGGCTTTTTCTTTCTATTCATCCTTGTGTTGGTATTGAGAGCTGCTGGGGACAATGATAGAAATATTACCTTTAGCCTGTGGAACTGGACATTCATATGTGGGTTGAAAGAGAGCAGAATTAGGGGACTATGAAGTACTGAATGCAGGAGTGGTTGTTTGCAGGTAATAGGATAGAAGAGCATTGTCTGGCACATGATAGAAAGATGGCACATAAGGTAAAGCTGATGAAATACAGCTGAGGAATAAGACTGTGATTTACAGTAATATCTATGCTATTATTTGAAGTGTTCCCTTCAAAACAGGTTATTTATCTTCCAGAAGTGTGGGAATCTGGCAATGCAGATGTCAGAGCTGATGGTTGCCTGCGGTTACACGTGAAAAGCTTTCATGAACTCTTTGGTGCCTGTGACCAAATGCACCATCTGGGTTTTCCAGTGCCTGTTTCTTTGCTTTACTCATGTTCCTCTTCTGTTTTCTTTTAGTCTTCTTTTGTTTGGACTTCTCAACCTACAGAGAATTTTATTTGCCCTGCTTAGGGCTCTATGGCTGATACTGTTTAACACTGGGTCTTCATTAACTCCTTCCATTGTATTTTTTTTGCTTACTTTTCAAGCCCCCAAGTATTGCTCAGATCCTTGTCCTTTGTCTTGTTCCCTTTAAGCCTTCAGTCTGCTAGTAATGCCACCTGCAATGCCACCTCCCCCTGCAGGCTCTCCCATCTTTGTGATGGCTGCAGGGTAGTCCCCAGGTTCACCTTGTTTACTAACCCACCCTCTTGACATCCTCGCTGGAAAAACATTTCATCCATCTGTCCCCAATAAGCAAATTAATGTCACTGTTGCTCTTCCCTGGCTTGTCAGTTGGTGATTCTTTTACTTTGAATTTAACTAGGGACTTCTAGTTAAATTGTTTGCAACATTTTAATTTTCTTTCTAAGAAAATATTGTTTCTTTCTCTAGCAGTAAAGACACTGTTTTGTCCGTATATCTGTTAGAGAACTCAGTTCTCTAGGGACCTCAGTTCTTAGGGACCTCAGCAACAATTTTTTTTGTGACTTGCAGTAGCTCAAGAGGAGGTGCAGCCTGAGTATCTTCACACTGCTTTGCATGCCGGGAGAAGCAGGAGCTCACCCAGGAGCATCCCAGTGCCATTGTCTTGGCACCTGAGCAGCTGCTGTAAGCAGTGTGTGCCTGAGGTGCCGAGCGAGCACAACCCAGTGTTGCAGTATGGCTGAGCCTCTTGCTTTCTGCAGGGGTGGTTCTGTTACCCCTGTGGACAAAGTGGTGTCTGAGCAGCTCACATGGGTAAGTTGATCTTCCCATTAGCTGGCTGAGACAGGACAGTGCTGGCAGTAGGGCTGTACTGGTGTAGGCTCCACGACGTGTAGTGAATGAGCAGGTGTGATCCCCTCCAGCAGGCAGTGGTTTTACGGATACGCCGCATGGATCTACATCTGAATTACACCAGCACAAGTCTGCTGAAGTTAACAGATTTATTCTACACTAACATTAAATGAACTACAGAGCAGGTTCTCTCTCATACAGAATTCATTTTACCATCAAGTTCTTCTCTGATCCGATCCAGCAATAACTATGCAAGTTGCTGTACAATACGGTGCAGTATGTGAAATAGCTTCACAGTAGAAATTGCTATGATAACATACAATTAGTCTGTGCATTGACACTGAATAGGGAAAGGATGCTGAAACAAAATCTAAACTGTGTAGGAAGGGAGACATTTAACATCTCCAAGAAGTACCTTGCAGAAGCACTTGTCAAATTCCTTTTCAGTTGTCATTTCCCCTGTGCATGCATGCTGTACTATTGCTTGCACAAAAGCCTACCTTTTAAAATGTCTTTCAGTGGGTACTAAAAATAATTCTATCATTGTCCTAAGGGACTTGGAGTGCTGAATCAAAAATATATTAAAATATTTAGTGCCATAGAGGTAATTTTCTATGATCTAAAATTGCTGATCTAGGTAGTAGTCCTCATTATTGAAACTTTTTGAACCTTGATACATTCTCAAACACTTTGCTGTAGTTTAAATGGAAATCTAAATTTTCTTCACAGTTACTCCAGTGCAAACAGGTACCTCCCACAGAGACAGGAGCAGGATTCCAAGGTTCTGAGAGCATCTTCAGCTGCTATCACCAGCTAGTGGAAAAACAAAAAAAAGTGAAGAAAGTAAGAGGGAAGGGATGACATCTCAAGGTTTCTGCAGAATCTGTTCTGTCTTGGGATGCCTCAATAGAATAATTAACCAAATTGCTTTCACATGTGTTTCTGTAAACCCAGTAAAGTCAATAAATAGTCTTTACATCAATTTATCTTCAGATGTTTTATTAGTGGTAATACCTAAGGTTCAAACAAGTCAGTTTACCCCTCATTGTCAGGGTTATGTCAGCTGGTTTTGAAAGTTAAACTTGCAAAGCGGGTATTCATTATGTGAAACTGTTAAACACAGTGTTACTTTCTACTTGAACACTGTTGCAAATATTACAAAATAGCAGTTTAAAGCAATTCTATGAAAGGATTTCCAATTCCAAGAGAGCATAAACATGTGGAATAGTGTATAGGGCAATACATTTTCCTAACTATGTATATGCACTTCTATTTTCCAAATCAAATGCATCTGACTTTGGTGAAAAGTAAATACTTCCACGTGTGGTAGAGATACAAAGTCATGGCATATCCATTCTCTCATTTTGTAAAGGTTCTTGCATTTTCTCAGAGAGGAATCTTCACAGAAAAAGCTGGTAATTACACTTCTCATCCTCTCACTTGGATACAGCTGCAAAGATATAATACAGTAGCAGACTCATGTTTGAAATGGCATTGACTCAACTGTAAGTCCCAAAGGTCACCATCATTAAAATCTAGGGCACGAGTTTTACACATGTCACTAAGATCACGCAGATGAAGAAAATAATCTACAAGGAAAGAGATTTTAGGAGCCTTTAATTCTCCTAGCTTTTAAAGCACTGGTTATATAATGCCTAAGCTAGTGGGGCTGCAGAAAATAAAAGTATATGAAAAAAAAGGCAAAAAATTACGTGTGAGGTCAGTCAAGGCAAGTAACACTGGTGCTGTAAGGTCAAGGCTGCCCCCAGTCTTCAGTGCCTGGACTTCCCCATGTTTTCCTTCATCCAGCAGGACAATATTGGGCATTACTATTCACAGGATAATGAATTAATCATAAGAGGAGGCTGGCAGATGCAGTTGCTCAGCTTCTCTCCATCATATTTGTAAAGTCATGGCAGTCAAGCAAAGTCCTTGAAGAGGGAAGATATCACACTTTATTTTAAAAAGGGTAAATATAGGACCCATCAACTAGTCAGATATTTCTGTGTCTGATAAGGTCATGGATCGTATTCTCCTGGAAGGTATCTGTAGGCATATGGATGACAGGGAGGTGGTTAAGAGACAGCAACATGGCTTTGTGAAGGGCAAATCAGACCTGATCCAGTGTCCTTTTGTGATGCAGTGACCATGTGGGTGGAGAAGGGAAGAGCAACTGGTGTAATGTATCTTGGCTTCTTTAAGTCCTTTGACATGGTCCCACACAGCATCTCTGGTGCTCAATTGGAGAGCTGTGGTTTGATGGTGTGGGCTGACCTTGGCTGGCTGTCAGGTGCCCACCAAGCCACTCTGTCACTCCCCTCCTTGACAGGACACAGGGAGAAAATACAACAAAAAGTTAATGGGTCGGGGTGAGGACAAGGTGATCACTTAGCATTTACAGTCTCAAGCAACACAGACTCAGCTTGGGTAAATTAATTTCTTTTATTGCCATTTAGCAGAGTAGGATAAAGAAAAACAAGAGGAAATATAAAACTACATTGTCTGATTCTGTGATAGCACTGATGAAAACAAAAGTCCTCGAACAAGTGTTTGTCCAGGCAGTGGCATTCGTTCCCAGCAGCCTGAGTGTAATGCATGCATTTCTGTAAGTGTACAAAGGACTCAGCCCCCTTCAGCATCTTGGAGTACCAGTCATTTGTTTCCTTGGTGTATATTGATTCCTGTGCTATGTATTGACTATCAGATCTCTTTCTTGTCATTTTCTGTATGTTCTGTGCAATATCCAGATAAGCTTTTGTTGTGCCTCCCCACCCCTGTCCCTCTAAATCCTTCAGCATGCTTCCAGCACTTCTGATACTGCCTGTTTTGTGTCAGGTTACAGGATGATGAGCCACTGCATCAGTTCATATAAATCCATACTGAATTTAAATGACTATTCATTTTCATTGTAGTATCCTTGTTTTTCATGGAATTTTTGATTGTGTTTGCATTGCATTATAACTAAATGAGAAAATGTAAAGTTTTCAAATTTTGATGCAATAGTAACTATTCCATGGGAAAATATGCACTCTAACTGTCTGTGCAAAGAATAGAGCTAGGAATTAAGAAGTATTTTGTCATTGTTTACAAAGATACAGAATGATCTCTGCTTACCTGGAGAGAGGGCTTGAAGAGAAGGGGGATGGAAAACAAAAGACAGAGTGGTGATTACTATAATCATGTGCATATAGCATGTATATAGCAGGTAAATTATGAGGCAGATAATCTGACAAATGGTCAGGGAATTTCCTTTAAGATCTGTATCTCAGACTGACCTCACAACAAGCAGATTGAACAAAAGTTCCATACTGGTGGATGAGATACAATCTTGTATGATTAGAGGGAGAGGTTGACTGTTCAGAAGAACCTGATAGAAATTCTGGCACTGATTTAATTATGATCAGATTTGGGTGTAATATGTTACCATGGCAATTGTTTCCTAATTACTGAGTTCTCACAGGGATAGTACAAATGAAAAACAAACAAAAAAATTCAGCAGGAGTGTTTGATCTTTTCTACCACAATTGCAAAGGACTGGGTCTGATGTAGAAACGATGGGGAGATATTCTGCGACCCATAGCATATGAGTTTCATTTAGATGATCCTCATGGTCCTCACAGCACAACTGGAGGGTCTGTAAGGGGAAAAGGAGGAGACAGATAAGAAGATCATGCCTAAGAATGGAATAATGTATGATTTACTGAACTAGATTCTGATCTAACTAATTCCCTGGATTCAGTGGAATTTAGCTTGGATTTACATTGGTGTAAACAGGATCATATCTGATCCAGATCTGAATCACTGAAACTTATATAGCCACAAGAAATATATATGGCATTTCCTGTAATGTGTGGTATATTATACCACTGTAGTATTTGCTAAGTCACATCTCTTGAACCTTAGCCTATTTTGGAAGGGCAGTTAGTAAGGAAAGAGAATTATTTTTTTAAATGTCATGTTTGATGTCTTTCTTTCAAGATAACTTCCAACCTCCATCACATTGCTGTTTCATTCTAATTTAAATCATTAGATGTAGGGGAGGACAAGCTAATCCATCCTGAAGAAAAAAAATAATCAATGCCAAGTAGGTGTAATTAGTAGTACTTTCCTCTGGTGAGTCAATGGTGTAGAAAGAGCTGAAAAACCACTGCAGACTGCATTTGTTCTTTGTCATATGTTGTGACTCCCTCACAGCTTTCATAATGAAGTTGTTTAGATCTCCCCTAGGACAGATATGTCTTTTTTTCCTAGTTAAACAGACTGACAAGCTGTAATATGCCATGAATAATTTTATCTATGAAGAAAGATCCAGACATACAGACTCATGTGGGCAGCAGGAGTTTTAATTTTCTTATTTGTTGAAAACCAAAATAAGCTTTTGATGAAGTGCTTACTTCACACTTCATGTTTTTACTGAGTTTATTAAGTATATTTATAGGTGTAATACCTTGGGGATATTCTAGCTAAACCTGAATGTGCTTCCAGTCCCTGGGAGGCTAGGTACAAAGATTTGTGAGCTATATATATGTTGTTGATCGCTCCTTTGCATTCATTCTGATTTGCCAAGAGAGTCTTCCTTTCTTGCCAAGTTTAGTAAAATAAATTAGAAAAAGGAAATAGTATGCCAAAAGATGAGAGCATGACTACTCCATGTGTTTAAACTTCTCCACCAGTCATGTTATTTGTTTCATAAACCTGAGCTAGTGGGAATACACGTGGAATAAATAAGTCAGCATTTGAAATGAAAAATAAAGAAACAAACCTTACATCTTCTCTGGATGTTGGTGTAGAAGAAGATGCTTAACAATAATATCTTGCACAGTTTGCACAGATTTTGCCTGTTGGTTTTGTGCACTCTTAATGGTTTAGAATACTTTGTGCAGGATGCCTGGCAGTTTTTGGGTGCTCCACCCACTTCATTTTCCCCCCTTTTTACATCTTGCTGGAATCTTCCTTTCAGTTGTATCTTGTCCAGCGTAGAGTGTTGCCTCTCTAAATTGCATCAGAGCAGTATCTGGGCAGGCTTTCAGAAATGCCAGGGTCGTGTGCTTAAGGAAAAGTGTAAGAATGCATTATGTACATGTATAGAGAAGCCTTCACAGCTACGAGAATAAAAAAAACAACCTAAGTTGCCCCTCCCGGGATTTTTCTGTTTAAAGAAGCACAGTTCTCCTTCTTGCTGCTGATCAAAGGTATCTGTGGCTCAAGCTGTGTTTTTGTTAGATCTGTGAGGAATCACATTGGCATAACTTTGACCCTGGCTCAGAACTAAACCACAGTTGCTTCTGGCGCTGAGATCTGAGCAGTAGATACCAGTGTGGCACTGCAGCCTGCACCAGACACCAGCTGTCGTGGCACTGACCCCTCAGAAGCCCTCTCTTGTCCAGGTGAGTGCATTTACCAGCAGGTCAGTCAGGCAGCCTGTACACTCTCACACTACCACTTGAAACATTCTGTGTTTCTGTGCCAGAAATGTACAGCAGATGAAAGCTTATGAAAGGCTGTTCAGATCACTACCGAGATGGAGTCTTTGCTAATTTTTCAGCAGGAAACCACTCTGTTCCCTTTGTTGTGCCAGGTGCTGAGTTTCTGGACAACCTTACACAGCTCAAACAGCTGCCTTTGTCTGCAGATCAGCTGTTTGAGCCATAATGCTGTTCCTTGCCAACCAGAGCCTTCCTTTTGTTTTCCTATCTGTTTGTTTGGTGCGCTTCACAGGTACAAAGCCTTTTGGAGTCAGCAGAGTATTTATCAGCAGCTCCAAGTCAGCTAAGAGGTAGAAACACTGTCGATACTTGTTCATGGATCACTGCTTGATTTGCTAGAGAGTCTGGTCTCCAAGGAAGGATGATCATAGAGAGAAAGTTATCAAGTTTCTCTTGATCTCTTTGGGTACAAGTGTTATTATCTGCCATCCTTCAATTCTGAGCAGCTAATTACCCATGGTGGGATGCAAACTTCTAATAAAAGAAAATTTTCAGAATCTGTTGATTCCCACTCGACTGCAAAGTGCAGAGTTACTGAAAACTTGGGTGACTGTAGGATGCATATAGAGGATACACCATTCCCTGCAGTTTGAATGACTCCCAGTGCATCATCCACAATTTTGACAACTTTTATCATTATGAGGGCGCCATTTCATTGGACAAGTCCCTCATCATAATCTGGATGCTGTCTTTCTGAGGATTACCTTAAAAAGATCTTAATTCTCTTACAGGGAGAAAAAAAAAGAAGGTTCTTTCTGCACTGAAGGTGCACTGAAAGTGCAGAAGGTGCAGAAAGAACATTTGGGTGATGTCTCACTTCACTGGAGCTTTTATACTGATTCCTTAAAAAACTTCGAACTTCCTTCAAGACAAAAAGTTGATTGTCACTACTTCTTTTTCTCACCATAAATCATAGAATCACAGGATGGTTTGGGTTTGTAGGAACCTTAAAGATCATTGAGCTCAAACTCCCCTGCCTTGGGCAGGTCCATCTTCTACTAGACCAGAATGCTCTTGAACTCAAGATGGAGGTAGCCTTTTATATAAAGAAGACCATTTGCATATGTGTAACTAAGGAAAAGTTTGGCTTGGTAAAGATTGTTTTGTAACTCATGATAAAATCTGTATTTGTCCCCCCAGTGCAATCACCGTAATTTTTACCTATTTCCTAAGAAAATAAGGTCTAAATACCTGTATTGCCTGTCTGCCTGACACCCTGTTATCTGTATTTTTAAGCTGTTGCCCAGTTTTGGCTGCTTAATGGGGTGCAGAGGTCTCAAAGATACCAAAATCCTGCAAGTTTTGTGGAAATTGACACCTTTGTGACAGGAAAGATAAGAAGAATTGCACCAATGCCCATTCCTTTTGTCAGCAACCATCAGGTTAGCCAAAACATACAAATTCCTAGATGGAAGAGGATTAAGAAATGAAATACATATGGTCATGTGTGCTTAGTCACAAATCTTTGTGCTCAACTTTGTTTTCATTACTTCGGAGTTCACTATTTTCATGTACAAATTGAGCTCTGTTCCTTTCATCATTCAATACCTTTAATTATAGCTATAATCATCTAATATGGAGTCCTGTTATTGGATGCTCTTAACTAATTAGTGCTGTAAATTACTGTAAGAATCCTGGGTGAAAGTTCCTATGCAATAAAAATTATTATTTGTGTTTCTGGTTCCCAGTGTGTCTCAGACAGATTATTTTAAAAGCACCATGTCCCAAATAGGGAAATTATCACTTTACTCCTCCATTAAACGCTGTGCAATTACACAGAAGCTTGGGGGGCTGTAACTGTCAATGTTACTACTGTGAATTTAAAGAAATGGAGAGTCTGCATTCCCTGCTGCCCAGAGTTTTTCTATGAGGTCAGGCCACCTCTTGAAGGTGAAGATCCACCACCTGAAGATCCCAGCAGAGTTGGTTGGGTCTGTGGGGTCACTTCAGGGAGCAGTCTGATGCTTTGCCTGTGGATCTTTGAGTAGATACAGATTGGACTGGGTAGGAGAGGAGTACAGGGAAATTTGAGCATATACATCCAACCCTTCTGGCTTATATGGCTTATGGGAGCTGGGTATAAGGATAGCTTGGCAGAGATTGTGAATTTCAGATTGGACTGATGGGGGAAGATCAGGGATGGTCCAGATGAAAGTTGATAGTTTAGAAGAAAAGTTGTAGACGAGATTAAGATAATTTGGTCTGTCAGTGGTCCTTCTTGAGGGCTAATGTTTCTCTGCCTTACTCTGGCTGTTCTTCTCTGGCATCATTTGTAATTTTTCTGGCTAGTTTCTGGCTGCTGTTGCATTTCCCTCACTCACTGTATCCACAAACCCTGCTCATTTGTTTTTCTTCAGTGAGTCATCAAATACTGATTAATCTCGATGCATCCCCAGAGTCTAAAACTTTCCTTAGGAGCCAGATATTGCCTACACTGTGCACAAAACCTCTGCTGACATCAAGAGTTACGTTGCAGATCAAGGCGAGTATTGACAATACAGGAGTTTTGCTGCAGATCAAGGGCAGTGGATCTCTGTGGGAGTTTCTGCACGTTTCTTTCCAAATGGCTATGCTGGCAGGGAAGTAGGCTGCTGGATTCGTAACAGCAGACACAGATCTGTCCCTGTCATGGTTCGATCACTGGAACTGAAAAATAAAGAAAGCCCTGCCTGGTTTCCACTATTAAAGTTACCCTCAAGTATTAAGATTTTTTTTTTTTTTTTCAGAAAATGAGCTGTAAAATTCCAACCTTACTAAAGTCTTAAAGAGTTTGATAGTTGTTTTCAGTGCAGTCAGGGCTTCATCCTTCATATCAAAGCTGTCTTGCTCTTTGGCAGGCTTGGTGGCTGTCCAGTGATGAGTTGAATGATTCTTTCCTGTAGTTTTGATGTCAATTTGGTAAATATGTGAAGTGGTTTGACTTAAAAGTGAGCAACACAAAGTTCTATGCGTAAACAAATTCCGTGAAATTCAAGCCTAAAAATTTAAAGTATCCAGTCATTATTAATTTAAATCATGTTATTAAGTAATTTTACTTCTGCTTCAGAAATGTATTTTTGGAAGAGATTCCCTCACAGTAGGCTGAATAGGATGTGTTCTGTTAGCATTTGTAAAACCCTGTAGCCAGTTATTCATCCCACTGTTTAATTTGCAACTTGTGGTTTGTGATGGGTCCATTCCAAGCTCTACATCATTCATCTAGAGGGTTGAGGAGGCTCTGGGACTTTGAAGGGAACAAAAATAAACCCTCGTTATCACATGTTATTTGTGAATTACAGAATAAAATATATCTTAATGATCATCTGTTTAATTAAACCAAAAAATTTTGTCACCCTCCTGGAGTTGTGTCAGTTAGTGCTGGTGTGGTGGCGGACTAAAATAGCTTTAACACAATTGCCCCTAAAAAAAACAAGGCAGTATTTTAATACAACTGCATTCTGAACACCATTTTTTCCATTTAAAAAGAGATAGAAGGGATATAAATTTTATAGGAAATGTTTCCAGCATGAAGCTGGTACAAATTGTTTTGCTCAGAGAATAACTAGCAATGTTTGAAACAGAGTTTCATATATAGCTGAAATGTATATTGTCAGGATACTTGGAAGTCATAAAAAATCCCTTTTCTACACTGAACAGTTGTTCTAGTTCTCTGACAGGGCATATATGAAATTATTGTTTATTGTTTTGATCACACTAAAGCCTTTGATAATATAGAGATGTGTGCATGTTTGCATTGTCTTCATAAGCCACTGATCTTTTCTAAATCATGCCGTGCTCACATTTGTTGAACAATATTATAAGAAAATTATTACTTTATTTTGACATTTTTCCTAGGAAGCTCTCCTAAACTGCTTCAAAGAATGTCAAGAGCACTTACAGGAAGTAATGAAAAGAACCTTACAAAACTCATCTTTCATGATAATCTGCGCTTAAAGCCACGCGCTTCATGCCAAAGCGTTATCGGAGTGCGCTGTCACTGTCCTGAACTGCCACGTGCTAAGGGAACCTGCAGCTAATACCAGGCTTCAGACAGTGCTAGGACTCTCTGTTTCCAAAGAACATTACTAAACAACCTAAGCACCTGGCTCTGGGATCTGCACTAATATCACTGATTTGGGGCTTGATTTTCAAATTATCCTGGTAAACTTTTTAAGGCCACAGGTATCACTGAGTGGCAGAAAAGGGAGCTCGTACCTTACTTCTGTTAGACCACCTGAAAATCTTTCTCTCTTTGCATATGTAGAGATACCAGTAAGAAATCAGTGACAGTTTCACACATGGACAGTTTGTAGGCTTGTGTCGGTGAGGAATGACTTGCAGAAATAGATCTGCCTTTCTCAAACTGCTTATGCCTTGTGCACATGAGAATAACTGCTGAATAGCCAGGTACCCTGGCTTTTCTCTGTTTCCCCTGCACTGAAAAAAACCACAAAAAGCACTAGGATTATAAATAACAATTTTTATTATAAATAATAATTCTTTTTTGCAGAAAAGCTAAGGCAGTCTTTTTGTTCTACCAGAGGCCTTTTCATTTTAAATTAGCCTATTTTCCAAGATGGAAGTTGAAGGGCAGCAGTCATCACTGCCAGTAAAGGCAATAGCTCATGGAAGGGAAACAAAAGTTAAGAGGAGGAATTAAGAAAAGATCAAAATCTTTTTACTATAACATGTTTTTTCCATCTCTGTAGCACAGTATACGTTTTTCTCACTGTATCAAGGCAGAGAGATACACAAAGGTACATCCAGAATATTAGGGTGAAAAATTAACATCAGAACATGTATAAATGTCTTTATGATCTATTAATAATTAGGTGCAGTGTATTTATAGTTTTGTTTATGTAATTTAAGCATTACAGGTTTGCAACATGAAGTGTAGAAGTAAAAAAAAAAAAAAAGAAAGTGATAAATGAGACTCATCATGAATATTTCCTCTCAGACATGTGTTGTCAAAGGGTCTGTATCAATTAGTACAGAGATTTTTTTGGGTGGAAGCATTATGAATAGTTAGAAAACCATACATGCTGGATAAGCTACACTGCCATTCCATCATGGTGCTCTTGTGAACAAAGTGCAGCATTGCTGAGGGGTGTCTTGACAGATTCATAGTTTTGATTTTCTTTTAGTGGCCTCTTCAAGTGTTAATAAAAATATAAAAGTTTTATGTCTGTTTCAGAATTACTTGGAGTGCAGCCGTCTGCTATAGCGCTTCCAAGAATGCCAAATAGAACCTGAAGGGAAAGGTCATGGAGCCCAGCTCTCACAAATCAGATTCCTGTGCCAAAGGGAATAAGGTTTCCCACATGTGCAGAGAGATTTTACTCATCTGCACCCATGGTTTTCACTAAAGGAAGTCAGTCGGCTTTGTGTGCGTGGTGGATGGGGCGGGTAGGTAGTAATCCCTGTGACAGACATCATGTCAGTCACAGATGTCAGATGGAGTCGTCACCAGTTTATGTTGTGCTTTGGAGATGTTTAAAAGGATTTTCGTTGTGAAACCTTTAAAGGCAGGAAAAAAATTAAAAGGAGGATAGGGGCAAGGAGTGGGTAACAAAGGAAAAACTGGAGAACTGGTTATGTATTGTGCAGTGCCTCTGTTTGGTAGCGCCTGGGGGGCAGCATGCAAAGAAGTTGATCCAAAGTCATGAAAAAAAAATCTCTGTTTGCCTGCAAAGACTTGAATTAGTTTATTTCAGTTGCTGCCAACATAAAATCTCCCCATTTCTTTCTCAAGACTGAATAATTAAAATCATTAGTGCTTGTTAGCATTGTGCTGGACCACATCATGTTGCATTCCATAAGCACTTTGCTGTGAAATAATGGAATTTTGTGTTTCCACAGACTTGTTCATTTACAAGCCTGGGTGACATATAAATGAAAAAGAAAGAACAAAACCCTACCTCAGGTGTTTGTGCCATGCAACTCCCTGGTGGCTGTGGGATTTACATGCCATTTGAGGTGGAAATCCAGACCCAGAGCTTGCAAGTTAACATTAAATACAGCAAATTAAAAAAAAAAAAAAAAAATTGCAGGATATTAATCTTTCACCCTGACCACTATGAGCACATACGTGGTCCTGACACATGGTCAAACTGCATGAAACTTGTGTGCTTCATATTTGCAAGAGGATGGGCTCTGGATTGTCATGGCTAACAACATTGTAAAAAATACATAAACCAGACTATTTCCTCAGCTGGTATTAATAGTCAGCTTTGCTGATGGAGCTGGGGATCTGTCAGTCCTGTCTGTTTGTGCACAGCTAAGTCACAACAGTGTTGCAATTTAGATAAGATTTTTGAAGGGCGTAAGCAAAATAGAGACTTTTTGTTCATTTTATTTTTATGGAGAAACAGACAAAGATCAGGTCTATATTTCAATTTTTCTAATATAGGTATAGGAAAAAACAAAAAGCCAGCAATATCTGAGAGCTTTGCTGGCAAAATCCTGAGTTTATTTGTTATAACAGCAGCCAGAGGCACCTTTTGGTGATGTACTTCTGTTTCAGGAACCACTTTACACAAACAATTCAGAGATTTGCTTGTGTAACTGTAAAGGTAATCATGTCTGGTTTGGACAAGGGTGAACTGGGTGGTTATCTGTTTCATATAAATGTATAAATATTTGTCTCCATATGTTACAGTATGAAAGGATCATGAAACAGACACAGGAGAGAGTGTATGGATAGAAACGAGCAAATCTCTCCCTGTATCAAAGAGTTCCTTGGGGCCTCAAGTCAATAAACTGCAGACATCAGAGAAATGCACTACATTTCTTTCAAGAAGAACAGTCTTAGGTGTAATAACAGTTGTGTTCTTAAATGTGCAGTGGAGGGGGCAGCAAAACAGAACTTTTTCCATTTCCCCAGGCCTGAGGGATGACACCCAGCTGCTTTTGCCAAGTCTGTGCAGGTTGGACACTTTGGACAGGAGAGTAGCAATGATCTAAGTGGCATAGTTGGCTAAACTACAGCTACTGGGATATCATGGGTGACTACAAATGAGAAAAGAGAAAGCTGCAGGATCCCAATTCTTCAGAAGCTAGGTTTTGAAGTTTTAGACACACAGGTTTAGAAGCATTCAACGAGCCTAATTTGTAGCAACTTGAAATCAGAGCACGGATGCACCATCCTTAGCTCCAGGCCAGTGGATTTTCTTGCCTGACATTATGGTGCTGTACCCTGCTAAGATGCAGTGCAGGTGGGTTATCTTCAGTCATTTAGCTGAAGGGAGCTTACAGGAGCCATCAATGCTGTCAGAATGGCACAGCAAACTCATTTGAGCATCCTTGTGAAAATTAGGAGAGTAGCAGTTATGGGTTTCCAAACATGAGAACCCAGACCTCAGGGGCTGAGAACACAGTGTGGTTTGCTGCAGCATCTCACCTGACTGGTGTGGCTCACAGTCAGGTTTTATGTTTGGGGCATTTCTGAGAGGCAAGGAGCTCTAATGAAGCATTGTTTATTTGTTTGTTTATATGCTTAGACCAGAAAGGCCAGCAGTTCAAGAGCTTGAGACTTCAAAGGCTACTCTTGCCTCCAGTGTGTGGTGTCAGGGTAGTTAAAGATGTTTCTTTTCAGTAAGTCCAGCAGAAAATTCAGCCTTCAGGGCTGCAGGAAAATTTGCTTAGCTGGGCACAGTAGAAGCTACTTTCCTGTGCTTCCCATAAATTATTTCTCAAGTTAAATATGTTATTTGAATTTGCACTCTGCCAGATACTGTGGGTTTTTTTCACTTTCCTTTGTGCTAAAGACAATGATTCTTCATAAACTGTCAGAGGCTAAACAGTAATATTCTGCCTTGATTTTATTAGATTGTGACTCCCTTTTATTGAGTAATGAACATCATGAGTTAAAAGTCTGCATATCATCCTTTGATGGTGACCTGAACCTTTTTAAAACCATTACTTGTAGGGCATTCAATCTAGTCAGATGCATGCTGATGAAAAAACACCCACCCAGAGCTCCTGCTGACTATGTACAGGCAAAGCTTGACAGCCCAGCATCAAACAAAAAATTGATTTCAAACCCAGAAGTCAATATCTTGCTTTTGCAAAGGCACTTTGGCACTTGAGAGGAAAGTTTGCATGTAATGTACACATTTGATGAACAAAATGCAGAGGAGATGGCTTGTTTGGACTTGATTTGGTGCACCCATGGTTTTCTATAAACAGTAAACCAATGAAGTGTTGATCTGTGCAGCTGGAGGGGAGCTTCAACTCATTTTACACATGCATAGATAGAATCTAAATGGGCCTGATTTTTGATGTAATTGATCTAAACAAATTAAGTTTCTTAAGTACAGGTATGACCTGGTAATGTTTCAGAATGAAGTCTTAATAAGTTTATAAAGTCTAGTCTTGTCAGTCAGTAACAAAGTGCCATGTTATCTGCTGTCTAATTTTGAGATCCCTCATTTTCACTTGCTACTTGTTATGGTCAGTTTGTGAGGTGAAGAATGACTGCCTCTTTCACACGTGGTATACTGTTTAGATTGTGATAGTTACAGAATCAAGTTTAGATTGTGCTAGTTACAGAGTCTTCCTGCACTGTTCCTGATATGTGTAGCTTTACAAACAATATCTAGAATAGCTCTGGCCAGTGTCTGGAGACATTCACGGGGACAGTGAGTAGTGTCATGAAAATACACTGCAGGTTTTATATTCTGCAGCTTTTTTTGGTGCTCAGTCTTTGTAGCACATGCTATTGCAGATTCATTGTCCAAGTTGCACATTTAGAGGGATGCTCAAAACTATTTACATCTACATAGCTGATGTTCCTCTAGTAAGTGGTTTCCAATGTTTGTGGATTTCTCTGAACAGAAGACTGCACCAAAGTTGTATGGGAAAACTCTTCTTTAGGCTTTAGTCATCCACAGTCAGTTGCATGTTTAGGCAGGTAGCATCATAAAGGGTGAGATACAAGGTTGTGAAGATTGCAACACAAGGAGTTCAGCTGAAAAAAGACTCTGAGCCAGAATACTCTCTAGAACCAGGACACAGACACTGATGTTTCTAACTGCATCATGAGGACTATGCTCTTCTCTAAGTGAGAGCCCTTAATGGAACAGCTTTAATAACCCTGTTATTCTCTTACATAAAATAAAACAGAGGAAAAAAGGTAAGGTTAGCTGTCCTGTTGTTGTTTTGTTACGTAATGTAGGTTATACATCAGCACTTTGCTTTCCTTTTATGTTTCAGTGTCATTTTGAAAACTGGGGACACAAGATGTTGCTACAGGAAAAGATGTGTTTCTCAGTCTGTTGAAAACACTCCACTTGATAGTAGGAGAAGCTAGTCTTAAGTGAAATTCAGTGGTTGTGTGTATTAAGGAGAGATACAGTCACTCAAGTTGTAACATTGATTCTAGTTTTTAAGTGTTAGTGAGGGAAAACACTTCTGCGTACACTTCATCTCTGCTCAGATAAATCATCTGACAGCTGAGTGACCTATTTCACTCCATCTCTTTTCATCCACCCTGTGGTGGCTTCCTCACTGGACTGTCCCATGGAGACAGACACTGTTGTCAGACATTGCTTGAAGGAGGAAATTCTCCTCTGGGTTGCAGAATGTCAGTGCCAGCCATGAGGTGGACCAGCTTGGTACAAAAGAGGTACCTTTGCACACTGCTTCAGCTCAGTCTGGATGTTACACTTTCAGCTGGATTGTCTGCAGATAGAAGAAAAACTGGGTCTGCAATTTGTCCTGGCTGTAATCAAAAGCCACTAAGGTGCCCTCCAAGCAGGCAGTTCCTCCCACTTTGATTTTCCTCCTAATATTTTTCCATTATCAGCCAAATTGGGGGTTAAATATCCTGCTCCCTTTTCATTTTGTAGACACCATCATTGGCTTGGCATGTGTCTGATAGGGAACCTGTTTCTGGCAAGCAGTCTCGCTTCTAGTAGCAAACTTCCTGTG
Source organism: Agelaius tricolor (assembly GCF_023055355.1). Classification (NCBI taxonomy): domain Eukaryota; kingdom Metazoa; phylum Chordata; class Aves; order Passeriformes; family Icteridae; genus Agelaius; species Agelaius tricolor. The sequence goes on from NW_027269269.1 coordinate 18,165,646, forward strand.
TCCCCTACAAAGGTGGTGGAAAAGACCCAGGTTAGTTTTTCCTAGTCCACCTGACCTTAAGTGCCTCATCAGATTCATGAGAGAAGCACCCCAGCTCCCATACCCAGTGGCACCAGGACAGGGAGCCCTGTGAAGGTGAGTTCAGCTGGCTGGTGCAAGTGCCATGAGTGTACATCTGCTGCAGATTGAAGTGGGTCCTGTAGCTGAAGCATGGCTCTTTGCTGTTCTGTCGATTGAATGCAGAGTTCATTGTTTTTAAAAAAAAGAAATTGTTTATTGTTTCCTCTGGAAGGGCTGGCAGGATGGGGGCTGGGGGTGTTTCTCCTTGTGAGTGGGCACAAGCACGATTGTCCAAAGTCACACTAGCAAGTTCATCATCACAGCTACTGTGGAGCTCAAGTTCAAGGGAGCACAGAGTGATTCATTCCACCTGGCAATATATACAGTGAGTAAAGAGAAATATTTCCTGTACCTAATCCAGACACCAGTTAGGCATCAGTCTGTCTGAATGTGAGCAGACGTACAAATGACAAATGTGTGGAGGAACAGAATAAGCTGGGAAAAAAATGAGAATGTATTTTTCACTCAGAGGTTAGCACATTTGCTTTGAATACAATCCCAAAACCTAATGAATCAGAAAGTGTAATTGTTACATAGACTAATTTCAAAACAGTACTACTCATTAAAGATTAAGGGAGAGAAAAGGAACATGAGGTTCGGACCTTTTATTGAAATTTTGTCATACTGGGTCCTCATTGGTAATTTTTTATGGTTTACATTTATTCAGCTCTTCATTCACAGCCTTCTGTCAAGGCTCTCTAATACATATCAAGTACAAACTTCATTAACTGTATTATCTTTCAGCTCTGCTTTATCTGTGATTACCAAGCCAGTGTTTGTCAATTACATTTTAATGTTAGGAAACAAGTTTAAAAAAACCACAAAAAACATAACATAAAAGCAGCTTGATTTCTATCTGTTTTTTGCATTCAGATTACCGAAGTTTCCTTGCATTTGAATACAGACATGTTAGGTGGTTTGGCTAACTATTAGAGAAAATGAGGGTTATGGGGAGCTCTTTAAGTTCTGGCTATTTAGACTTCCAGAGCTGCCAGGCTGTCTTCTAGAAATGAACTTTATCTCTGGGATGCTCTTTCATTGGCACCTGGTGTCTGAGACTGGGACTGGTGTCTAAGACTCCTTTGCTATTGACAGGTCTCTTCTGTTCTCCCTTCAAGGCACAAATCAAACTGTTTATCTTGACTCTGAGACTATTAGAAATTTGGATGGGTGAGGGACAGGTGCTTTACAAGGAGTTTGTGTTATTCCTTGGTGTTCTGTTAGCTCAGCTGATCCCTCTGAGTAGCTCATGTCAAGTTTTTCATTCTGACAACGAGTGGAGAGAGAATGATTAAGTCTGTGTCTTTTTAGAAACCAAAGAGGAAAATTGCAAGAAGAAAAATGTTGAAAATTCTCTCTTTTGGAGTAAACAAAGATAACTTACAGATAGTCACATTTAGCTTTCTCATACTTGGTTAAGAAAGGTCTTGGGGAATCTTGTTCAATTTATGCACTGGCCACAGTGTCCTGCTCCATTATAATATTTTCTGAATTCCTGTGCTGCTGTTGTCCCAGTAAAGGCTAGCTGGTAGATGTAGAGAGCTGTAGCAGATTTCCTTTGTATCCTACCTACGTGGTGGGATCTGTAAAAATTCAATTCTGTAAAAACTCAATTCTGTGTAGTAAACAGTGGATGATCCGAGCATCTTCCCACTGTGTAAGATCTACGCTCGATCATGATGTAAGAGAGCCATTGCAGCCAGCATTAAGTTCTCCTTCCTGGGGAGAAATACAGTCACACAGTTTGTATCACTCAAACATTGTGGGTCTAGTTAATACTCATAGAATCATAAGTTTGGGTTGCATGGAACCTTAAAGTTCCAACCCTCTGCCATGGGCAGGGACACCTTTTATTAAACTGGGTTGCTGGAAGACTCATCCAACCTGTTCTTGAACACTTCCAGCAGTGGGGCATCTGTAGCTTCTCCAAGCATACTCACAAAAGGGGACAGTTGAAATTTTAGGAAATCAAGAAAGATTTTTTTTTCCTTTTGCTTGGCTTTCATGATCTGTTACAAATCCCATAGGAGCTGTGGTCACAGCAGAGGGTAAGAACCTAAACAAGTTTTTTTGCATCAAGGAAATTCTGCACAGTTGCAGTAATTTTCAGTAGGATAACTTCCTGGCTTGTGCTTTTGTCTGTACCTTATTTCTGATGTTCCTTAATTTGGAAGAAGACAATAAAAAAAAAAGGATCGTAAGGCAAGGAAAATAATTACTAATTCTAGTCAAGGTATATTAAATTCCATAGTGCTCAGACATGACATAAGTGTTCAGAATTTGTATATGAGTGAAATAAAAAACATTCTGGAAGGAAAAGCTATCTAAATGTCAGAAAAAACAAAATGCAAGCTATAAAATCCTGTGAAAAATCTCATAGACCAGAGTGAGATAGATATGCTGTCTTTACTTAGCAAAGAAATCATGGAGGATATGAAAATAGAGAATGAAAATAACACATTTTTACTTGATTCAAAAGCATTATCCATAATAGCATCTGCAATGTGTCTGTAATAATATGGTGTAAATTGAAATTTACATAACAGATCGTTGAAAACAGTCTCTGACTCACAATGTGAAAATGGTGTGCCTCCTGAAGGAAAAGTCAACCAATAGCAGGAGAATTTTGCAGAAGGCCTATTTCTTGTTTCAAGATCCACCCATTTAGCCCCTTTGGAGATTGCATAGTATTCATCTCAGATATGAGCTATGCTGAAAACTTAAATAAGCTGGTCTTGGAAACCTCTGGTATGTTTCTCCTGAATAGACAAGTCATTTTCTCTGGGCTGAATTAAATTCTTATTAATGGTGATAGATTGACAGCCCTAAAAGTTGGAAACCATCTATTTGTTGGATACCTTCTATCTCCCTCAGCTGCATTTAATACTCTCTTCCTATCTTGATTCCTGTCTGTTGAGTAGGAAAACAGTCATTAATTTTACTAAACCAGGAGTAGAATTCCTTCACTGTTGTTTCTATTGTCTCAATGGTCAGGACTTCAACTAAGCAAGAGTCCCCAGTAATAACCAGTCCAAAAATGCTTGGACACTTTGATTCACATGGTGCTGCAGAGCTGAGATCAAACCTGGTTTAGTTCTGATACTTGTCTATAAGGTCTGCGCTCATTGCTCTTCCCTTTCATTTGCTGGCTGATGTGCAAGTCAGAGGCCAGTATTATTGGCATTATAGGGCTTTTTTAAGTTTGTTTGAACTTGCTAAGTCAGATTTTTTAATAGTTCCTTAAATTCCTGTGAAAAGTCTGTCTGTCCAAATGTAGATGACAAGTATAGACCTCTGTTTGAACTTGTTTTCTGTGTTACTGGCATAAAATAGAGAGACCAGTATGTGTGTGACTTTTCTGGGTATTTAGGGTAAAATTGGGATTTTTTTAAGATTGGGACCCTAAAACCACTCAGTTCTCCCTATGGCATATATACTCCTATTTGTGTGTCTGACTTGACAAAGCCAGAGGTAAATATATGTCCAGTCAGAATAATGGCACCCCTGTAATTAACACGTATTTTTTTGCTAGACCACTTCCAACACCATAAGATTCTAGTGTAACCTGCCATAGTTAATGATGAGGCAGTGGGAGTCAATAAAGGGTGAGGAGCGGCAGGATTGCTCTCTCACACATCTCCCTGTTTTATCTAATGTGTTTAACTATCTGAGAAGCTGCAGAGACACTGTGAATGCTTCTTCTGTTCCTCTCCTAAATCCAAGTCCTAATCCAAATTTCAAAAGTACCATTACATGTCTGATACCATTTGTTGTAATTTATAACTACATATGGTTTTTTCAGTTCTGAGGTCTCTAGTGAATAAATGGGGATTAATTTCTCGTTATGTAGAAGTCTGGTAAGTATTAGACTGATAGGATAGACACTCTTTTCAGATAAGGCATCACTAAAGTGTTGTGTACTACAGAATCACAGAATGGGTGATGCTGGAAGGGACCACAGCAGGTCATCTGGTCCAAACTTCCTGCTCCAGGAGGGTCGTCCCAGAGCACATTGCACACAATTGGATCCAGACAGTTCTCAGATATCTCCAGTGAGGGAGACTCCTCCACCTCTCTGGGCAGTCTGTTCCAGTGAACAGTATTAATGACTTTTGAGCATGAACCCACTCAAAGTAGAGAGAGATATGTGTCCTGTTTCTCATATGCGGTGTGCTATACTGTCAATCTCCCTCCAGTTCCATCAAATACTTTAGTTTTCTTCATTTCCAAAAAACAATGAAAAAAAATGCTTTATGGTTATCTAAAAAAAGTAAAAATAGAGATATGATCAGCATTTGCTTCATCTTTCCTGGGTGTTTGTCTTCCTCAGTCTGCATCCCTCAGTCTCTTGGCTAAGAAATACTCTGAGTTTTACTCAAAGTAGCCATACAACTGATCTTTAACATCTTCATTCATTTTTTGTTGTTTCATTTTCCTGACACCGCAGATTTTATGCCACATGCATTTTTTACTCAGTTTGAGTACATTTCTAACAGTACAAACTACTGGATTTTGTTAAATTGTATAACCCTGACATGCTTTTATGGCTTTCACCAAACCCAATCTGTGATTAAATGTATTCTTTGTCTTCTTCTTGACTTAACTATTGAAAGTTCTCAGGCAAAACGGGCAGAACAAACTTCTCTGGGAGCTGTATATCCATCATTAACTAGCTCTAACATGTTATCTATCCAGACTGGTTGTATTTTTCATGCTTTATCACAAATCAGTGCCACAGATAGATTGCAGTTTGCAACCTGCAGTTGTTCATCAGAGTTAACTTGGCTGTCAGGACAGCCTTTCTGCAGTGCTTTAAACTTTCATAACTTTTGTGCATGAGACTGAACTATTTTTCTAGCTGGCTCAGGGATCAGTGCTGTGGTATTAGAACATGTGAAACAAGGCTGTGTTACCCTATTGATTTTCATTTAGGATGTGTGACACCCCAGCCTTCATACTTTTTAGAAGTGTCTGCACATAGATTAACCCAGTATGGAACTACTCAAATCATGAACCTTAAAAGTATTTTACTTATGTTTTAGATCATCCTCCAAATATTCAAAATCATTCAAGACTTCGAACTCCACCTCCTCCAATATCACATGCTCACACCCCAAATCAGCATCACGCAGCCTCCATCAATTCCCTGAACAGAGGGAACTTCACTCCACGCAGCAACCCTAGCCCAGCTCCTACGGACCACTCTCTCTCTGGAGAACAGCCAGCCACTACTCAAGAGCCAGCCCATGCTCAGGACAATTGGTTACTCAACAGTAACATCCCACTGGAGACAAGGTAGGTCACTTTCTTTAGCACTTACAATGTTCTGACTCTGTGTGCTCAGGATGTTATGGACAATACACACATCTGCATAGCCACCTAGTTTGTGAACTGGTGTTTGACTTATGCATTTTGCATTGTATTTATTATTCCTTGTGTCTTTTTATTTGGACTAGGAGAAGAGGAAATTGCTCTTCTTTCATAAACTAAAAATGTTGTCTTTAACAGCTGTTTATAAGGTTATTTTCCTCATGTATAATTGGAATCAGGATCATAGATTAAAATGTTCTTGGTTTTCTTTCTTTTATTTTCCTTTAATGTCTTTTCTTCCTATGTAGTAGGATAAATCAATATCCTATTTAAAAAACTGAAATCAGTCAGTATATTGAAAAGATTTAGCCTTATAGCTGTGCCTCATCAAGCAGTTCTTTCATAGTACGTAATTCAGGAAATCTTGTATCACCTAATGAAGAGAGGTCAGCTGCTGCCCTTTTCAACATTTCTCCAAAAGCATGAAACACTGGATAGCCCAGCATCAGCCATCTAATGGTGTTTGCATTTAGCTCTCAAATTCTTTTCCACCTATGCAACAGCTGAAGGATGTAACAAGGATGTACCAAGTTCTTGTAGCACATAGCTTTGTTCAGGTTCTGTGTAGGTTCTGGAAAAGAGAACTCTCACACTCCCTCAGCCTCAGTCCTCCTATCTGATGGTGAGTGCATCTACTTGCAGTCCCAGTTGCTTTCTCCAGAGGTTTTGCTTCACTATTTCCTTTGCTACCAAGCAGCCACTGGGGATGCTGGAGTCATTAGCTCCCATACATGGTGTCTGTTTCAGTCTGAAAAGGAGTCTTCATAGCCTAAAACATGGTGCACTGTCTTTGTCTAACCTTCTCAAACCAACAAGATTTTAGACAGCAAAAATCATACAATAAATGAAAACTGAGACAGGACCCAAATTTTTAACATCACTGCCTGCAGGAATCTCATTGAGAGGCAGCAATAGTTGTAGCTGTATCATGGGACAAGTTGTACCCAGTTCTGCAAACTTCTGCTAAGAGAATGGTTTTTTGAAAATGAGCACATGTGTCAGTCTTTCTGAGGATGAGCTATATCTGCTGGCCTTCTGAAACTTCCAAAACAACCTGAATATCACATTTTGTGGCATTTAAAGATAATTAATTTCTCTGTGACTGCTTGATTAAAAAGACTCAACTAAGAACCTGGATCCAAAAGATTAAGACAAAATTATAAGCAAATAATGCAGTTGTGATTTGGCAACAGTTTTAGTAATTATATTGTGTTAGTAATTCTCAAGCACAAATACCAAAGCATTGAGTTTCATGTGATAATTCTTATTAAAATTACATTAAAAAATACTTAGGCCCTACTCCTGCAGCTTTTTTTTGATAATCCTCTATAATTCTGAAGGAAGTCCTGTACCTTTTCCTAGCCAGGTGGTGAATTCTTTATAGAAGAGATAATACACTGTTTTAGTAGTGCAAAATCTTAAAGGCTGTCCTCATTTATTCTCTGAGAAATCATTGTGGATGAAAATTTTTCAAGATCTGAAGCAGACTGCTCTTGTTGCAGGTTGGATTGGTCATGTTATTGCTGTTAATCAGACTGGCAGTTGGAGGTCTACCTGCACAAAGAGCTCTTCCTGCATCACTTGATGATTTCACTCTAGCATCACACATCAGTCACATTTGTACTTGGTCCTCAGTCTAATCATTTTATTAATTTGGTAGAAAATGGGTCATTTCAAGACTGATGGTGAGGCTTTTGACACACTGGTTGAAATGGTGTAATTTCACCCAGTATTTCTTTTTGACAACAAGCATGTTGGAAAATATGCAATTTTGTGCCAACAGCAAATGAGCACTACTCACTGTTCCTTCACTTACACAACATTAGGAAAATAAAATGTGTTATAACAGTGTCATAAAGAGAGTAGGCTGAACTGCATAGACGATCAGTGTATCTGGATTAACTTCCACTCTGACAGTCAGCTCTTCTGGCATGCAGAGGTCTTCCATTTCCTTCAGTGGGAATTGTGTAGACATAAAAGATCAGGCTTCAGAGCTTTTTAGCAAACTTGGATGCCCAATTCAGCCTCTTCCATGAGACTGATCTTCCCCATCTTCTCCACTGCAAAGATTTTTAGAGCCAAATAAAAAGACCATCACCTATGAGAATAAAATGTCCAATATGTAGAAATATAAATCCTGGCCAAGAGACATTAATCCAAGAATAAAGATTTTTGAAGTTAGGAGATTATGGTAATCTCATGTCAAAAATGGAATTCTATTTCCGTTGGGTTTTTTTTAATCCCATATTAGTCAACAGAGAGAGAACACAAGAAGAAAAAAGCTGTATCTTTTAAACTAGCATTGTCCCAGGCTGTGGACTGTGCCTGCAGTTACAGAATTTAACCAGTTTAAAGTGGCTTGATTTTGACTGCCATGGACTCCAGGCAGTTTTCAGAACTGGGAATTCAGACTGGTTTGTCACTGCCTGGAAATTTCTAAATTGTAATGCAAGGGCAAGCAGAGATGTGCAGCACAAATATACAACTGACAGGATAAGCATATCTGAGAATTTTGTATGTTGCAAGAGGAAGAGCCCCTCCTCTTCTCTCCCTCCTTTTCATTAGTTTCCCTTTACTCCCTTTTCTCTGTTTCTCCTTTCTCCTTTTTCTTTTCCTGTCTGCTCCCTTTTTTGTTGCTTTAAAAGCCATGTATTATCAGGGTTGTGATGAGAAGATCTTTGCTCAGCAGTCACTCCTGACAGGTAAGTTCCCCCCATATTTATTCCTCAGTCTTCTTCCTTCTGTGGCCTCCTTTCTGTTCCTTTACATGAGACCTTGTGGGAGCAAACAAATGCCAACTAGATGGATGTTTAGTTGACAAATCAACAGTTTTCAGGAGACTTCCATTTCCAGGAAATTTCATGTGGTAATCATGTAAGGTCAGATTTCTCCCACCACTACTGCTAATGAGAAAGGAGAGTTTTTTGTAACTAGCCAGCGATTTACAGGTAATCTCCAAGGGATCAGGCTCCGTGAGCCTTCCATGAGGAAGACAGTCATGCATCAGTCCCTGAGGTGACCCAGCGACCTGTCTGTTACAAATGCATACATTATGAGATTGTGTAACCCTCCCCTCCTCTGTTCTATTGACAATCCGCAACTGAAATTCATGGAACCAATTTGACATGGATTTTAACTAACGATGAACTTTTATTGATTGGTGTGTTGCTAGGTGCCTTGCCTCTTACCCATTAAATGCTCAGTGCATGCACATATGCTGCTTCTTTTTGCATTGAACTCAACATCCAGTCTTTCCTGCATTCCCAGGGAATGTAAGGAAGCCGCAAACACTTGGGAATGGATTGATGTCTCAAGTGCCATGGCACACAGCTCATGCATGTTGATCCACTTTACTCCACAGCTATGAATAGGAGTTACTTCACTTTTATTCAGATCAAGGAGTAGATCTGTTCTGTCGAAGCAGCCCAAAGGCCTCCAAAAGCAGGGAGTTGAGCTAAACAAGTGCTGGCATAAGCAGCAGGAAGAGGAGGCAGTAGAAATGAAAATTAGGTTTGAGAACATTTTAGAAGAAACAGTATCAAGGTTTGTATAATGTGACAGGGCTGGTTTCTCTTGGTTGAGCATGTTACCTGAATCCAGTTTTTTTGACAGGAATTCTTGTTTGAGTTCATGTTACTTACATGCTCTAGGCTCTTAATCCTGCATAAGTGATAAAATGTCACAATGCTGTTATATTTTTTTACTAGTTTTTGCCAGGGGATTTATTCACATTCATGCTTAGATTCAGTTTTGATGCTGAAAACAGACATCGGCAAAATCAGGACTGTATTTTGTTTTAAAAAACAAGGGAAGAATGTTCTTTTGCCAGGTCTTGACAAACAAGCCCAAATGTGAGAAAGACACAGTTTGTTCCCAGCTGTGCCTCTGAGTTAATTCTTTATGTTCCTGCTATTCTCCTCAAAAAGTACAAAACAGTTTAGCATTTGTAGGTCAAAATGTGACTTATAAAAGACCATGCTGGGAGGACAAATACTGCAAATTATTGCTGCTCTGTGCAGTGTCAGTCCCAAGCATTTGCATGTGCAGGCCCTAAGTATCTTGCTTATTGCCTGTATTTTCCAGATTATAGCCAATACTCTGATGTTGAAATTTGTGTTACAGCTTAACCTGTTTCTGGCTTATATCTGCTTATCACCAAGAGACTTTCATTTGGAATACTCATATTGAGCAAAAGTCACATTTTGAAAATTTACATTTTACTCTATTTAGTGAGTTATTATTCAACAAGGGAAATAAATTAATCAAATTGGAAAATAAAAAGTCCTCAAATCCAAAAATGAAACTAAAGCAAAGGAGTGGCAGATTTTTGCTGGAAATCCTTAAGAAAGTTAGATGCAAGAGTGCTACCAAGGTACTGGCCACAGTGGGATTGAGATACTGTGCTGTCCCTTTTCAGAGTTAGAGTAACACAGGTGCAGGAGTATAACCAGATTACAGCTTGGCTGGATTGAAATCTGGCCCTTTGGATCCAGGAGTTTGGAAGGTTTCATGTGTCAGTGGCAATAAATAATGTGCATTGAACAAAGACATCCACTTTTTTGATACATGCACATGGGCGTGTGTGCTTGTATGTGTGTATATGCATATATATAGTGTATATATAAAGAAATGAACATTTTAAAAAGCTATATATGTATATGTGTAGCATCTTATACATATAAATATATGGTCCATCATTCTAATTCCATGCACAACTGCACTATAACCATTGTGGTTTATAAGATCACACTTCATATATGCATGACTCACTGGCTTCATTCATGTTTCCATATGTATGTAGAAACATAGCAAAGCAGACATTCCTAGAGACATTGCAGGACAACCTCATTGAGATGGACATTCTCACCTCCTCCCGACATGACGGTGCTTACAATGATGGGTATGTGACACTTACGTGGTCTTCCTGTTTACTGTACAGTCATTATGATCTTTGCATGAAAGCCTTTGGTCACACCAGTGATGTTTAAGGGCAACACCATTGCTGACCTCTTCCAATGTGACTTTAAAAAATGAATTTCTGGGGCTTAGAGCATTGTGTCCTGTACATATTAATGGAAAACTCATTAATATGCTAGTGAGCCCCTGCATGCCATTTGCTTTTTATCCCCTTATTGTTTTGAAAGTCATTTGATTTGTAAGAAGTACCTACAGCAATTTCAACTCCCATATTAACCAAAATTAATTGAATTTTCATAAAAATCTGAAACCTTTATTGTGCTGACAGCCTGGTACTTCACTGTTTAACTGATGTCTTCCGCATACATTATCTGACAAGTGTCTGCTAGTGGTGTATGTCAGCCAAGCCTTGGAGTTTGACTTTAACTTTAACATTCTGGCACCTTTATGCGAATTTTGATCACATAACTTTTAAATTATAGTGGACTTTTAACTTGATAATTGGTGCCAAAACTGTTGAATCTTGTGTTGGCATAATTGGGTAGCCATCATTCACACAAGAGCTTATTGGTGTACTTGAGCACTGCAGGTGCCTCTTTGCTCAGAACAGATACATCCCTATCTAAAGAAATACTTTTCAAAACGGGGATAGTATCTGACTTATTGTAATTTTTTTTCTTTTTTTTTTGTAAAGCATTAGTAGAAATAAAAAATAAAGAATCTTTCTCTAATGCTCAGCGGTCATGCTTAGAATACCAGTAGAACCATGGCTGTATTATTACAGACACCTATTTTGGATAGTTATGTTACATTTTCCTGCATGAATTGGTGGCTTTTCTGCACTATGATGTTTCTGCATGTGATGTTTCCCCCATCACTGCACAAGTAACTTCATGGGGAAAATAGAGTCACTTCTTCATCTGGTATTAGCCACTGACTGACTCCCATGAATCCATGCTGATTGCATTTACTCTGGCTGCAAATCTGGCCCCAAATCTGGCCCCATAAGCTGTGGCAGAATGTGCAAAGGGCACTGGGGCTGTTTGTCAGTCCTCATAAGCTGCATTTTTGTTTAACAGAAGCATGGTGTCAGATTAGTCCACTCCATTTCCCTGGTTTCATTCCCAGAATCTGAATGCCTTTTACAGCATGATGTCCCACCTAAAACAGGTTTTTCATTTAGTATTCCCATGGACAGAAGTTCCATTGGGACATTTCATTTCAGAAACTCATGGGCTTCAGTGTGTTCTTTTCATGCTGACTTCCATGAGTGTCGCCCAAGGTGCTCATGGGCTGGCTCTCAGGCTGCGTTTGTCATAATGGGCAAAATATGGTGCCTCCCAATGTGTCACTGGACAGGAAATGCTGTTGCCTTTGACAGTAATTCACACTTTTATTTTAAAAGTAGACTTCAATCCAAGGTGCACTGGACTGCTTTGTGAAAGCAGGTGCTTCTCCCCACTGGCAACACACAGCACTTTGATGCTTTTAGCCACACCATTGTCTGACACTTAAATTTGCTGAATGGGGACAGTGTGAATATTCCCCTCTGTGACAATTTGGGTGCTATGTAATGGCTTAAGCTCCTTTTCCCCATCTCCATTCACCAATGCCACACAAAAAACGCTCTCATGCAGTGATCAATAAATTGATAAACGCCCTCCCTTCTTTAATCTGACCTCTGCTCCTCTTCAGCCTCCGTAGGGCATTTCTGCGGGAGTGCGAGCAGGCTCCCAGTTCTGCCCGTACCACCAGTCTGTCGTAGCTGTGCTTGGGGTTTTCATCTCACTCTAACGCCAGCTCTTCCACAGAGGGGACTCCTGCCCTTGAAGAGTTCTCTGTGGCATTGTTGGCACTTTGATTTTTTTTGTTTGGTTTTGTTTTCTTTTACTCTATGTGACTTGCCTTTGATTTTTATTCTTCTCTTTTGTGCATGCCGTCCATGTCTGTAGCCAGCATTGTGTGGAGCTGCTTTCCTCGTCCTGGCAGCAGTCACCATTCTCCCACCCCACGCCTCCTTCAGCATCGATTTGTGTGAGGAGTCACTTGCTGTTGGTCTTTCTTCCCTCAGGCACTTCCTGTTCAAACCTGGAGGCACTTCTCCCCTTTTTTGTACAACGTCGCCAGGATATCCCCTGACGTCCAGCACTGTGTACTCGCCTCCCCCTAGGCCCCTTCCCAGAAGTACCTTTTCTAGGCCTGCCTTTAACCTGAAGAAACCCTATAAGTACTGTAACTGGAAATGTGCTGCTCTGAGTGCCATTGTCATCTCAGTCACGCTGGTGATCCTGCTGGCCTATTTCATAGGTAAGCTTGTTGCTGTTTGTTTTTCTTTCTTTTATTTCATTTCTCTACAAACCCTCCCGTACTGCTAATGTTTGGGAAACAGAGGGTCAAGACTGTGGTGCAAAGTGATGGGTAAATAAGGCATCTGTTGACTTGTTTGTGTTGCAGTGTTGTGGTAGGGAGCTTAACACCTGTCATAAAGCCAGAAGGGCTTAGTAAAACATGAGTCATATGAGGGAGTTGTATTCCCTTCAATATCATGGACTGTTTACATTCTGCAAAGAAAAGTGTACCTGGAATGAGGCAAAGAAACCAGGGTTTCTCTAATCATCCCATTAAAACAGGATGTCCCAGACACATCCAGGTCCCTCAGTGCTGACTTTGGTGGGACAGGTCAGAACCAAGATACTGGTACACAAAAATGTGGTTTAATTCCAGCATTTGGTGACACACCCATTTCAGTGACATTTAACTAATTATATTGGAGTTGACAGAGTGACCAGGAGGATGGAGAAGGACTGGGTTGAGATTGTGGTTCATCAGGGCCTTTTTAGAGTAGGTGCTGCTCGTGATATTTGCATCTTGTGTGGAAAAGCAGTGGATTTTTCTTTAACTGTGCATGATCTGAATTTCTTTGTTTTATGCAGCTGTCAGTGTTCATTGCAAAAAAGCATTCTTTTTGTGTGTTGCAAAAGTAATTGAACTGCTAGAAGTGAAAACTGTATTTTTAAGCCTGTAAAGCTGGAATGTTACCATTACTTTTTCTTCAGTTCTGTTTGATATGTGTGTAATAAATGTCTTTAAAAAGTCCATTCCTAGACTTCTATGTTAAACTGTCTGTGGTGCAAACTCCAGTTGTCAGACACTTTTAGATGTGATCATGGGTAAAAGAGCCCATTTCTCATGGCTCAAATGAGTCTTTTTGATTTTGCTGTGACTTCCTGTACGCTAATGATCTATAAAAGGTTGTGGTTAGAATTACAAATCTTAGTCTGGATCAAAAGATTTTGCTTTCATTTTACATGAATATGATTAGCACCACCACAAAGGATTGCTTTTACTGTGTTCCTTTTATATACACTTCTTTAATGACTGATACTTTTCCACTTCTGCCTTGCATCATACTCTGGTCACTTTTATGTCTCCTGTAAGAGAAACAGGAATGATTAATTAACTAACATTAAATCAGCAGCAGTTTGATGAAATATGCAGTCAGTTTTCATCATTTGCTATGTACATTTAGAGTCACCTTTCTCATTTGTCTGGTATTCTCCTTATGTCCTGAACATGGTTCCTTTGGACATAATCTCCGTGTACCAGAGGAGAAAGGAGAATCATTTCAGCTCAGCATAGCAGTGCCAGTTCATTCTGGAGGAGGAGGAGGAGGAGGTGTGTGCTGGTTGATAGATGGAGAGGAGTTTGTTTGCTGCTTTCCAACTCAGAACACTATCTCAGAGTTCACAAAAGATCACATGCCTGCTTAAAACCACAGTTAATGTTGTTAAAAGGAAGGTCCAGTGAGTGCCCTCCCATCCTTTTTATCCTCTCCATTGAGGTGAATTCCCTGGCATTTGCCAGACACCACAGAGGGCTGGCAAGGTTCCAGAAATGCTGAGCAGGTTGAACCACTGTAATTAAGGGTCATAATTACTAATTTCTAAAGGAACTACCAATTATTAAAAATCAAATCCAACAGTTCAGTTCAGCATAAACATATTTAGCAAAGATTGTCTCTACCAGACCCAGTGTTCTGATCAACGAGAAAAAAGGCAGATATTTAATTAGATTTTGATGAAAAATTGTGTTTAATTTGAAGTATAATCAATTATTAATTACTGTAATGAGCGATTCTGGCGGGGTTTACTAATTAACTCATTTAAAAATTATGAATAACCTTTTCATTTGTAATTATTTTTTACATCCTGTCAAGTTGCAGATGAGAATTGTATCACCTAACCCAAAAGAAAAGAAATGAATGAGACAGTCAAAATGTATTTTCACTAAGTTAAACTGAGACATTTTGCATTTTGATATGAACTACGTAATTCTTAACAGGAACTTTTTTATTATTCCAAGTAACCTGGTCTGTTTGCAAACAAATTACTGTTTTTCCTCCAATTTTGGGCTTTCTTCCCCCTGCATTTTCTTACAGATAATTTTTCTCATGTAAGCAGTACCTTGCTCTTTTAAATGCCATGGGGACAGTCTGAGTGGTAAGGTATAACTTAGTAATGAGTAAAAGGTCTAATCTGTGTAACAGTCTGAGTATTGGGAACTTGACTGCTTTCCATCTGCTCTTGTTAGTTAAAATGGAAGTTATCTTTTAATGACCATTTTCATTCTCCAGAGCAAACTGAGGTTATTGAAAAGATTCCCATTTAAGTGAGTGGACTTTAGGTTGGGTCCCACTGCAGCAGCTTGGCATTTAATCTGGTTTTTTTGTACACTGGTTAGATAATGGAAATACTTCAGAGTGGTATATAGGCCTTCAGGATGTCCCTCACGTTATCAGGCTTGTCACAGTTTTCTGTTTAAATACTAAAAACTGCCCACTGCAGGCCTTACCTGTGTGTAGAAGTGTGGAGCTAAAGACATATTGAAGAGACCCTGCTACGGGCAGTACTTCCTGCGTGACAGACGCTCAGGCACAACTGTGGTGGGTGCCCATCTGAGGCTGGCAGGGCTTCATGGAAACAGCAAGGCACTGGTCATTTCTGAAGTTTTTTGCTGAAGCCAGTTTCTTTTTGAAATTCATCTGGAGAACTTCTTAAATCATTTGTTTGAGGCTAAAAGGCAGTTTCTATTATTTCATGTAAGTCTTTTTGACATTTAGCAGCCTGAGGTTCATTTATCTTGCTGGGCTGTTTCAAAGTGAGGAGAGGAGACATAAATAGGTGTCCATGGCAGCTGAATGGCTGCCGTCATGTGTCAACATTGTGATCAAGGGGAAGGTTTTACAGTGCTGAGTCACTGGTCTGGAGAGATAATGACCAAAAAAATATAACAGAGTGTATTAAACACCAGAAGCTGATTTTCATTTGAATTAACCAGCTTTTGATTGACTTGTTGCCCCTTTTCTAAGAGTCAGACACCATACTAAGGCAGTGGTGACAGTGCCCATCAGTGGTTTGCACACACAGAGCTTATGCAAATCCCACGAGCTCCACAGAAGTTTGTCTCATGCCATGAGAACACCAAGGAAAAAAGTACAATCAGGGCTGCAACATTATAGTGATGGAACCATTGAAATCAAAGACCTCTCCTTGAGCAGCTCAGAACTGCCCTGCAAATTTGCTATTCCAGGAGTTCCTGAAGAGACATGACTTTAAAATTGAATTCCCTATTTTAGGATTGTCCATTCAGTGGACAGCTAGACAAGAAAAATTTTCCTGGCTTTTGCTGGGATTTGGTGGGGTCTGTATAGCATCATTGAGTTCTGCCTTGGAGGGCTAATTTCTAGCAAGATTCTAATGGCAGATAGAATCTCACAAACTGTGTTGCTATGCTAATACTTTGCCAGCAGTTCCTGTACCTTATAGATGCCAGACCTGCTAGCAGAGCATTGTAAAGGGTCTCTGACATTGCTGTACTGCTTGGGAGGAAGTTTAGAAACAGAAAATACCTGTTTGATTGTCCAGATCTCCATGCCCAGCAGCTGTTTGGCTAGGTCTGTGGAACAGTTTCTGAATTAATTAGTGATGGAGAATGGTTTCTGGCTGTTTAAACAGAAGTTATTATCCTTTCCCTGATGTAGATTCCAGACTAGATGGAAGTGCAATTTGATGGTGTTAGGCACTTGCAATTTTCCTATACTTAAGCATGTGCTGCGGTTGCATTGCATGAACAGCAAGAAAGATGGGCATTTGATTTAGATTAAAGCTAGGGCTGGAAAATATATTATGAAGCCAAAACCGTCATTCCTTTTTATTGGAGTCAAGAGCTCTCTACTTTTCAGCTCTGTGTTCATTTGAAGTCTGTAGAGATGCAGCTTCACTTGAAGAACGGTGTTGCTTGCTGCAGGCAAAATGCTTTGACAGTAAACGTGTGCTAGGACTATGATGTGTTTTATAAAGAGTCTTTCTTTTTATTGTCTAAGAATCACCCCAAAAGCTAACTTTAGCTCTGTTTGTCCATGATTCTTTGATGCTATGGAGCAAATCCAATTTAAAGCAGCTCTCCAAAGCTCTTAGAAATCTAATTAGTTAGCAATGGATGCATAGTGTACCAATTACCATGGTGTTTACATAGTAAGAGATCAATAGGGAAAGTTGCTAATGCTTAATTATTAAACTTGATCCATATCTATTAATCCTACATTTATACCTTGGTATTAAGGTTATAAATAAATATAACCTTAGCAATTTATTACCCTGCCAACAGGCTACTTTCACTTTCTGCTTTAATATTTATTTTCTGATCCCAGATTAAGTTCTATTTTGCTACTCTTGACATTTGTTCTTTTGATTTACAAGGATTTTAAATCAAAATCTTTGAATGTTTTTTATTTCCATCTTGTCTTTGATAAAAGGCAGAAATGGGAGCTAAACAATCTGTTCTAGGAAAGCCTTTATGTTATGAAGTCAATCTGTTACCTCAAAAAGAGCTTTGAGGTCCTTTTTGGGTTCCTTCACATCTTCACAAAATCACTGTGTTCTGTTCACTCAGTAACTGCAAACTCATTTACTTCATTTTACTCTTAATCAATAAAAGTGTCAGATCCAGTCTAAAAGGTGCTTTAGTATTACCAGTGATATATTTTGTGTATTATAAATGTTTGTGAAACTACATTCCAGGACACTGGTTGAGTTGGACCACCATCACGAGCCTGCACTACATTTTTTTCCTGTGTAGTATAACTTGAATATGTGGGGTTTTGGTTTTTTCTATTAAAGCTGGCTCTTATTGTACCAAATGCAGACAAACACTGGTGGGGCAAGAGGGTTAGTGCCTCCATCACTAAGCAGGACAGTTTAGATTACATTTAGCTCTTCCTTTCACACCACTGACATTTAGGAAATATGTGTCTTACTCTTCTCGTGTGTATGCTTCTCTTAAACTGCAGCAACTCCATTTCCTTCAACACTGGTTCAAATGCAGTCAGAAGTCAGTGGCATTGGGCCCAGTGTTTGCAACAGGAGCTGGAAAAATCTGCATGTATTTTTATAAATTCCTGGTTCTGGAAATTGACCTGACTGAAGATAAAATATAAGTCATGACAGATCTTAACTCTTCAATCCAGTTTTGAATGATCTTTTTTTGTTGTGTTACAAATTTTGCCCCTGTAGATTTTCTCAGAAAGGCTAAGGCATGAAAATAGTCTCAATCCCATGGAGAGATGCCATCAATTTAAGAGTCTGTCTGACTACTCAAAAATGCATGGAGTTGCAGAAATCTTTTTGCATTTTTTGTTCTGTAGCAGAGAGATGCGAAGGTCACAGGACTCCGTGTTCACCTCAGTCACACTTCACTATGTTAGAGAACCAGCAAGGGCAGCTGCTGTGGGTACAATTTATAAGAGGCTGGTGAGTAACAGTGAGCTCAGGAAAGCTGCCTCAGGTAATCTGGCAGAATAAACTTTCCCTAGCCATTTCCACAATGAAATAGTGACTCAAATGCTTCTTTACTAGCATTGCCCCACCTCCCTCTCAAATTGCATGCACACATGGAGAGTAATTATTGGAGAAAAGAGAAAGACACAAAATTAAATCAGAGAGTAGGTTTAGATAGACACTGGAGAGAAATTTTTTACTGTGAGAGTGGTGAGGCAGTGGCATGGGTTGCTGGAGATGTGGCTGCCCCATCCCTGAAAGAGGTCAAGGCCAAGTTGGATGGTGCTTTGAGCAACCTGGTCTAGTGGAAGGTGTCCCTGCCCATGGCAGGGTGGTTGGAAACTAGATGGTTTTCTTTTCTTTAAGGCCCCTTCCAACCCAAAGCATTCTAGGATTCTGTGTAAATTAACTACAGTGGGTTACATTCAGTCTTACATTTGTGCCTGTTTTGTTGTCATTTGCTGCAGCTTTAAGTACATGGCGGTATGAATTATAATGTAGATCTTTTATTTTCTATCACTTGCAAAGTCATCAAGAGCTCTTTGTATTATTAGGTGATTGTGTGCATCTTTTTTTTTTTTACTTTGAATTTTCCAGTGTATGTTTGGATAGCAGCTACTCTTAGCTTTATAATTTAGAGCAAAGGAAGTACAAGTGATTTATCCATTATTGTGCCTGAAAATAAAAGTGATAAAGGTACAAGATGCCACTTTAAATTTATTCTTGTGAAGATCAATTCATTCAGATGGGTGTTAAAAACCTTGCCATAGAAACTCCATTAAAGAACATTCACTGTTTCAATCTAAATAAGATTTGTAACCTGAACTTAAAAGTGTTGTGATTAGAGAAATGATGGATAGGCATTTGAAAGAATCACAGAATCACTTAGGCTGGAAAAGACCTCTACGATCATTGTGTCCAACCTTCAATGGAACATGACAACGTCAAATAAAATACAGCAAAAAGTGCCATGTCAAGTTGTTTCTTGAGCACCACCTCCCTGGGCAGTCCATTTCATTGCTTAACAACCCTTTCCATGAAGAAATTCTTCTGTTGTCTAGCCTGCACCTCCTCTGGCACAGCTTGAGACTGTGTCCTCTTGTCCTGTCACTTGCTGCCTGGGTAAAGAAGCTGACCCCCCCCCAAGCTCCTTTCAGGTGGCTGTAAAGAGCAATAAGGCCCCCATTTGAGTCTCCTTTTCTCCAGGATAAACACCTCAGCTCCCTCAGCCACTCTTTGTAGGACTTACTCTCTAGACCCTTCACAGGCTTCCTTTCCCTTTTTGGACTCAAAGGAGAGACACTTCTGCAAGAAAATATTACTAAAAAAGTGGAGCAGAAGATATTGCAGACCTGCTTATTTTGCCAGACTTGCCCAGTCTGTGGAAACTGGGAAGTACTAAAATGTAGGTATCCATGTGATGACAATATATTCTGAACTTGGCGGCAAAATTTCTGCTTTGCAAAGTAGTTAGTACTTCTTCAGAGTCTACAGTATACTGGGACAGTTTACATTTTTTCTCGACTAATTCAGTGCTTATTGGAGGCAGGAAAAAGCCTAAGGATTCCCATAACTTTCATTTAAAACTGTTTTCTCAATTTTTTGTAAGTTAAAATCCATTAACTATCACATCATGCAGACTGACCTCTTTGCACATTGAAGCCCAGCAAACCCCAGCTCTACTTACTCTACCTGTTTTACATAGGTAAGTCACATATGTCCTTCAGCTGGCTTCTTCCCAGCTTATATGTGTAAGCATCCCATTAGGTCTTTGTGGACTATAAAAGTTACACTAGGATATTGTTGTACAGCATTTTCTTGTTCTTACTCCTAAAGTCATTTGCTCTCTCTGCTTTCCAGTTGCCAGTGTCCCATCTCATGGACAGTTTGTGGTCTATTATCCAAAGTATATAGGCTGACCATTGACACTGTTTGTTTGAATAATTGAAATTTAGTTACTGCCCTGCTCTCCTGTTTTTCTGTTCTGCCCTCATCATTGTATTTCTCACTTGAAGTATTGAGCTACATGTTTAGTGATCCATGATTTTATATTTACTTACATAACACTGATGCAAATGTTGAGTAATTTCAGACTAACTATCAGTTGTTCAACTTCACAAGAAATTCTAACGTGATGATTATTCAACAGCAGTGATAATTTTAATGTCTTTCAGTTAGTTTTTAAATACATGTATGCATGTCTTTATATCCTTCAAAAATGCTTGTTTGTTTAATCACATCAAACTAAATCACATATCTTACCAAACTGTAATCTTGTCAAAGAATGAGTAACTGTTTCTTAAGATCTGTTTTTCAGAAAAGCAATATGGTTGGCCTGAGATACCATACATTGACTTTCTTTATTCTCTATCAGTTCAATTCTATGGTTTTTGTTATTTTGTCTATAATAGATATCAGACTACCAAAACCAAGTCCTGTCCTTTTCCCTTCTTAAATATTTGTAGAACATTAATCTTGTTCTAATTTCGTGGTAGCTGGTTCAGTATTAATCAGTGAGTCAGACTCTTCCTTCTTCTTTACAGGGTACAAGTTAAATGAGCCTGCAGATTTAAAAATGTTTGTCCTTAAATAGATGTACTTCAGTATAATTCCTGGTTACTAATGGACCGGAAAAAACTTATTTCCTGTGAAATGATTGCATTATTGTAGTTATTTTCAAAAGCTAGAACAAAAATTCTTACTGAATGCTTCAGTCTTTACTACAACATTATTAGCAATTTCCCTATCTCCATCAATATTGCTGCTCATTTTGCTAGGTTTCAGTACACTTAAAAAAATGTTCTATTGTTCTGTGGGTTTTTTTCAAGACATATATTTTTTTCTTGATGTCCTCAGCTTCTTTTTGCCTCTCTCCCTGGCTTTAGATTTATATAGATTACTCTCTGTTCCCCTATTGTTCTGGCTTTTATATATTACTTTTTTTTATTTCCACATATTGTTTTATTTTGACACTGATTGAAGAGGTCCTTTTGTCAAAGTCTGATCCTCTTTCATCATTGTAGGATCACTGGAAGAATGACTTCCATTCAGAAGTAGATCACCAATATAACTGATTATTTAACCAGTTGAAAGTGGGTTGTGGCTAAGCATCCAGCGGGCTCCATCTGATCTGGGAGTCTGCATCAGTGTGCCATGAAACCACGCATTAGTTGGCCCTTTAGATGTCTGATCCTTCCTTAAAATTAAGAATCTTTAATACAAGGAGAGATTAATGTAATTCCATCTGGTTTTATTAAGTGGTCAGATATGGGCTCTCAACCCACGAGCTTTTATCAGTTGCTTTTAGTGAGGTTTTACAGTTGCTCTAAGCCCCCAGAAAAGAAAATAACAGCAGGCTGACTCCAGAAGTGCTGTCCTTGTCTTTATGACAGTGGCACAGATGTGCTGCTATAATCTTTATTTCATGAGTTAGATTGACCTTTGCACACAGATGCTGAAAAAATCAGTTTTACGGATCTTTATATGTCTTGTGGAAGGAGTTCTCTTTGAGTCCATGTTTTTATTTCATACTAATTAGTGTGAAATAATGGAATTTAATTGCAGTTAAGTGGAGACAGAAAGAATTGTTTCCCGTAATGGGCTTTTTCAGTGTTTTTAAATACCAAACGCTTTTGTGGGTAACTAGTCATAGAGTAATCTCAATTAGGGATGTCACTGGCAGTGAAAAATGCTCCTTGGTTATAGTTTAGTGTTTATCTCCCATTGTTTTCTAGCATAAATTAAAAGATGGCTTCAAAGCCTGCTTTGCAGCCAGGTTATACATTTCTATTGAATGTGCGCAGCGATGTTTTCTCAGAGGTTTTTACCTGTAGTTAAAATTGAGCTATGTAGTAGATAGACATCTTTATAGGGTGAGGTGTTGTTGTTAAGTATACTGCTCAGGTAACATCCTGATGACCTGTAAAATAATGAACAGAAAGTCCAGTCCACTCTTTTCCTCTTTGTCAAGATTTCAAGCCACTGTTTATGCTGAAACTTAAAAGCTCCAAAAGGACCACTTCCATACTTCCCTTTGAGATAGTAGGCTCTGGTGCTCTATAGACAAGAGGTTGTTGAATCTTTGTATTTCAATGCTAGCCTATAAACTCTCCCATCATCTCCAGCTTTTCCTATCTTCCTCTCCATTTGATTTTATCATACCTTAACTTCCAAGTGTGTCCCTGTTGCACTCAGAAGCTCTTGCCTAGGCAGATGATGAGAACAGGATATGTTGGCTGTTTTCAAATATGGTAGCATGTGAAACAGCAGCAGCATCTCACCTTGCTTGCCCAGTACAACTGCAGCATCACTTCATTGTGAAAATAAACTCTTTAAAAAGCAAATCAGAACCAGGCAATTGGCAGAAATGATGGCTGTGCTTACCGTGTTTCAAAAGAAAATCTAATTGGAGTATCAATGGACAAAATCCCTTTCAATTATGGCAGAAATGATGATGAAATCAAGCATCAAAAGAGTTTCCAGAGGCTTTTGGTAAAAAAAAAAATAAAATCCTTCAATCTAAGCATAATGACAAACAGCATTAACCTTGATAGTTAGTAACAATTTATTGATTTTAGTATACCTTCCCCAGTCAGACTGTATCATGGGGTACTCCAGGTTGTGGAACATATACGTGGGACCATTCTAGGCGCCCAACTGGTCCAGAAGGGATACATTTCTCTACTGTTAAACTCCTATGGGTATTCAGACCCAAACCAGCTATTAAGAATAATCTCTGGTCTTTGCCAGCTGAACAGTGCACAGGAATTTGGAAGGTATTGGCTGATCAGAGCCACTGCCATGGGTAGAGTTCTTTCTAACAAATAAATGTTACAGAATATCAAGTTATCCTGCTTAGTACTGTTTAATTCATTACTATCAACTTAGTCTTTGGGGATGCAGGGACAAAGCAGTGTGTTGTGCCCCCGAGCAAGCACCTTCTTACATTTGTATTTAATGATAAACCAGAATTATCATGGCCTAAGTTATCACAAGGGAATGTCTGGGCATCTCCCTACAAGAAAGACATTGAGGTGCTGGATGGAACATGTCCAGAGATAGACAACAGAGGTGGGGAAAGGATGGACCACAAGTCTGATAAGAAGCAGCTGGGGGTGTTTAGCCTGAAGAAAATGAGGCTCAGGTGGACCTTATATCTCTCTACAACTGCCTGAAAGGAGATTGTAGCCAGGTGAGGGTCAGCCTCTTCTCCCAGGCAGCCAGTGATAGGGCATGGGGAAATGTCTGTAAGTTACACCAGGAAGGTTTAGATTGGGTATTAGGAAAGGTTTCTTCATTGAAAGGGTTGTCAAGCAGTGGAACAGGCTGGCCATGGTGAAATCACTGTGCTTGGAAGTGTTCAAAAGGCACATGGATGTGGCAGATGGAGATGTGGTTTAATGGTGAATGTGTCAGTGCTGGATAAGTGATTGGACTTGATGATCTTAGAGGTCTTTTCCAACTTTAATGATTCTGTGACTCTATAGCCTAAATAGATGTGAGAGTAGGCATCTGGATCCACCAGGTGATGTGGCACTCATTTAGGCAAAATTCTGCTTTTGGATCTACTGTTGTTCTCTATTTATATTGCAGAAGTACTGAAGTGATGGAGAATGGTGACACCTCTTTTTTTATTAGGTAGAATAAGCAATGGTGTGTACTTTATCACACCTCTGATCCACCCTGAGCTGGCTACCACAAAACTAGAAAATCTGAGTTCACACATGCTCAGTAGGGACCTAGTTAGAGTGCAGTAGCAAAATTGTCCATGCCGTGTTCCTTCCCTTTCCAACCCCCTCCTACTGCTACCAAGCAGACTGCACATATGGCATCCCTAGAAAGCAATTCAATGTGCTACAATGCTGGAGTTGCCAGGGTTGAGTGGTAATTTCTGTGCAATTGTTCTGCTCAGCATTGGGCCAGTGGAAAAAAATAACCTGTGATGAGGGAATTAAAGGCTATTACAGAGTAAATATGCATACAGAGGCTGATGTAAAATCACAAAAGCAATCTTAATTCTGTTCTTTGCTCATTTTTGAGTGCTTGACTTGGCAAACTTCAGGGTTTTTTAGCAACTGCTTTTTTTAGGTAAAATTAAATTTAAAAATGGCTGTGGGTCTTTCTAGAACACTGTGGGTTGCACTTGCTAGCACTTGCCTTATTCTATGTGCTGGATTTAGTTCTAAGTCCAAGGGAACAAATTGTCAGGTTGTGTTTTGTTATTGAGAGAGCTTTTTACACTGATCTGAACCTTTCATTTTGATTTATAGCACCTGAAGGTATTGTGCTGGATTTTGCTCATGGTCTCTGGACAGACACAAAAATTATTGTACTGTTAATTGTGCTGTGTCACCCACTTTATCCGCTTTCTCAGACTGTGCATTTGTATCCATTTGCCAAGCTTTTGTACAGAAAAAAAAAAAAGGGATTTTTTCCCCTCTAAAGAGTGTTTGTTTTTCTAATATATGTAAAGAAAAACTAGAAAAGAAATTAAAACATTCCTAGACTGCTTTAAACATACCTGTGCTTTTGTCATCCAAAGCAGCTAAAACAACAAAATACTCCTGAACACTGGTACAGTTAAAATTTCTTCGTATCTCTTCCAGCAGGCTCAAGGCTGACAGGATTCTGCTTAGAGCTCAGTTTTGACAATGCTGATGAACACTCTGGCCCAGATCTACAAAATGTGTAAATTTGTTCTGAACTTTAAACACCTCCATCATCCTCTTGAAGTCACCAGATTTACTTAGGCTAAGTAAAGCTCAAGTTAAACCTGTGCTTTGGACATCAAGGGATTCTGAGATTGCCATTTTGTTAATTTTTCTTGTATCAACTAGCACAGCCCAACTGGGGCTCTGGTGCTTTTAGAATGTGCATAGTGACTAATAACACTAATGCAGTTTTCAGCTGATTTTAGGATTAAAACACAAGCGGTGGTCTCAAAGACATTTACTTGTCTTACTATAATAAAATCATGTTCGTGTTCAGAAGGACAGATGAGCAGGCAGCCATCTGAGAGATCAGCTCGCACATCAAATTCTACAGCAATATTTAGATCTTCATGCTTAAACTGGGATATTTGATTTAAACTGTGATCCCACCTCTGTTGTGTTGGGGTTTTAGAATAAGAGCGATATATTTTGTGACTTGTGCGCAGCAAACTGTGGTTTTTAGTGTTTGGGCAAATTATTGTATTATTTTTGGAAGGTAGGTTTTCTGAAAGTTCTCTAGTTGAGATAACAAGGAAGGAAGCATGTGAGAGCTTGTGGATTTACCTATGTAAATGACACCTTTTTTAATTAGTGCCTTGCAGTTTATATGTGTGTAATGAAAGGGCATTTGTAAAATTATACTGTCCACAACAGGCTAGCCCAGAATTTTAGTAAATGCAAAGCAGGATAAGAGGCCCTCTGGTAGAGCTGCCTGTCCTCATTTCTCTAATTGAAGTGAATACCCCAGTGGGAAATCGATTTTTTCTAATATTATATACACAAATTAAAACTCCATTTAGAGGTATAGTGGGACCATCTTATAATTGACTTTGATCTTGAATAAATATCTCCATAATATTTATTTTAATACGGTCTCTGCCAGAAAGGATATCTAGAAGGCAAAATATGATTTTACTGAGAAAGGCCTGAGCATGTGTAACACCAATTCCACCAGAGCTTTGAGGGCTGAAATAAGTTTCTTTGTTGCAGTTGGCTGCCTAATAGCAGCCAAATGCTGCTGAGGTCCATCTTTCCACTTCCTATTCTATTTGAAATTAGTGTAAATGGTAAAGGAAATTACCAAAGGTATTTAAGCAGTCAGCTCCTCAGATAAGCCACGCCACTTTTATGTCTGTACTTTCTATAGGTTAACACTTGAAAAATATCCTCCTTTAAAAAGCATAAAAATATTTAAATATACCCATTTAAAACTGCATTTTCCCTTTCCTGCAAGAAATTACAAGCTACTGTAGCACTGGAGGGGCCAATGATCATCTATTAATGATTTGAATGGACAGGCAATCATTCAAAAGACTTTGATCCTCAGGGGCAATTAGGAAGACATTGAATAGGAAGTGCTGACTCTTTGCATTGAACAAACATTGAGTTTAACTGCTTCATTTTAAAACATGCCTTTCTAGTCACTTCCTTGAAGGTTTCAAAGAAATGTGGTGCTTCAGCTGGAAGCCTTTCTTCTTCCTTATTAAGAACAATTGGGAACTAAATTAAAATATAAAGTGTTTTCCTAAGAAGAAGCTAATTGTATTTGGTAGACCATCTGCTTCTATTGTGGAAATCGTGGATACAGCTCTTCTTCAATCAGAAGGGGTCAAAGAATAGCTAGTGTCAAATCAAAGCAAGTAAATGTGTTTGTGGCAGGATTTCAGGTGATTAGCACGATGCTTTGTTTTCTCAAAAGGTAGTTCCCACCTTGCTGGCAAATTTTTAAAAGGTAGGAAGCTCTCTGTCATTTGAATTCCTCCTTTGCACGTGGTGATTCTGATTGAGGGAAGGAGAAGTGAATTATCTCCAAAAGAACCATTTTTGGTGCTTGCATAGTTTAAACGTGAAGCAATAGTCAGGCAGCAAGGTAGGATCCCAGGAATTGCTAGATGTATCCCATAGCATATGTCAGTACTGAGCTGGCTGTGGAAGCACCTACATCCTATTTTAGGACATTTGAGGTCCTAAAAAAGTCCCACAAACAAACAAACACAGATACCTCTCTGTTTTATCAGCCAAATCCTTCCTCCTTTAACCCTGAGATGGGTGGATGCAGGTTGTCCAATTCTTAGATGAAGCAATCACATCCCAGCCCAACAAAGTGTCTTCAGCCCCAAACTATGAAGGAGGCTTGAAAACCCTTTTTTTTTCATTGAAGGCAGATCATTAAGCATTTAGGAGGGGAGGCAAATGGGGAATTTACAATGGTGAGCATTACCCTTAATGTCCCTCCTGGTGCTTTTTTATTTTTCTTAACTGTTGTCTTGTGTCAAATAAATCAACAGGCAGGAAGCAGAGCCGTGGGACCTCCCAGCTGCAGGCTCAGAGTCTTCACTTAAACAACATGTAATCAAGCTGCCTTTTGGGCTCCATTCCTTTGTGACCTGTTAATTTTACATTTCTAGCTGCACAGCAGCTCTAATCCATCTGGGTTGTGGAGAGCCTGGTATGCAGGATTCTCTGTTCCCACATGACTGCAGTCTTGTCCTGGTGTGCAAATTCACATTCATTCGGGCAAAAGATGATTTATGAAGTCAGGTTTTCCATTTCCTGAGTGAGAGTTTTAGGCCACAGATGGAAAGCATTTATGTATAGGAAATAATTTCAGACACTAGGAATGACACAGAGTGCTGTACAGAGTTTTTGGTCACAAGGTAACTGCCGAAATCCACATAAGAAGTGGCCTTGCAGAAATCCCCCTCTTCTTGCCCCATGGTGCCTGGCTGAGTGACCCGGGTATGTATGTGTAAAAGATGTGAATTCATGATACTACATAACACTGGCATCTTCAGTCAAGATACTAGGTCTCAATTCCAGATCTGTGAACATGTTCTTGGGGTATTAAATCACTACAACACTCAAAATGTCCCCATGCTCTTAGATGAGCAACAGCTTGGATCTGTCTAGTCCAGGACTTGACCATACAAACAAGTAGAGCAGATAGTATATGCTGCATCCAGCTTTTTGCCCTCTTCCTACACCAGTAGGGCCATAAAGCCACTTCAGCCCTTGACTGTCGTGTGTTCTGCCACAGAAGCCTTGGCCAGCACTGAAATGGAACAGTAGTGTAAGAGAAAAACTGTTTGATTTTTTTCTTTAATGTTTGTTTTACTGTTCCCATTCTTCCTAATCTTTGTTGATTTATCGAAGACTGACAAACCAGTGATTATTTCATGCTGAAAGGCTCCTTTTCATAACACTGGATGTCACAAAAATATGGTTTATTCTGCAACAGTCAATTCTACCACTTAGACAAAAATCATATGATTTCAGTGTAGAGACAGTTATCCAGATAATTACAGTCAAGTTTCTTCCAGAGACAGGACTGAAAGCAATACATTTACTTGGTTAAAATTAACTCTGAGTAATTCAGTGGTGAGATTCAGCTTTTTCTCAATTAGGAGGAAAAAAGCAAAGCTCAGGTATCATTTTGGAGAGCATGTTATTTTAGATCTGACTAAGCACGAAGGTTAAAGGGGAATATGTAATCACCACATATCTTATGCTTGTTTCCATACAAAGAGGGGAGAGCACAGAAACAACCTGTAAAAATGTCTTCTCAACCACTGAGCTTCAGCTGTTTTTCCTATTCCAAATCCCTTATACTTTTTTGTTTAACTTATCTTTGCTCTATTCTAACCTTCTTTTTCTCAGTTTCTCTCATTCCGTATTTTTCTCATCTTCCTCCAATATCTCATTTTTATTCTTGTCCATTGTGACATCAGTCCGTCTCATTTGTTCCTTCTCACACAGTGTTTTCCCATTTTCTCCTTTTCCCCATGCTGCACGGGCTTGTGTTGGCTTAGGCTTAGCTGTCAGCAGTGCAGTGAGGTGCTTGTAGAAACCAGTGGAGTAGCAAAGCCAAACTTCTCCAGATGGAGCCCAGTACACGTGAGCTGGGGAGGGTGGGGTGGCAGTGTAGAGGTGGACTGTGAAGCTTTTCCAAAGCTTGTGCCCTCCCCTGTTATTTAAGCAATTATACTGACATATACGAGCATATATTCTTACATAAATATGGATTCAAAACCTGGAGTATTCTTAGTGCAAAGCAACTGGCTGGGATTTTCAGATGAGAATCCCAAAAGACTTCTGTCTTGCCTTTATGCCCTTTACCCCTGTGCTTGCTGTAAGTCCAGGCTCAAGTAGGGATCATTAATGTGTTTTGTTAGGCTTTGATTCTGAGAAAGTCTTTATCCATTGTTTAGGGCAAGATCAGTTGTAGCTGGAAAAAAATTGCTATTTTCTTTTTTTCTTTGTTTCTGTAGCAGCTTTGCCTGGGTGAGCAGTCACCAGGCCAGCTGTGGTACCTGCTGGACTTAGCCCTGAGAGGGCAGGGGAGAAGGAAGCAGCAGAGCCTGGGAGCTGCTGTGAGAATGCTTTTAACAAACACTATGGAAGCACCTGGTGGCTTCAGCTGTAGCCTTAATCCAAACATCCTAATTGATTGGTTTGGTTATTTATTACACTTAGCTTGCTGCTTTGGGCAAAGCAACAAGCTAATAAAGGGCCAGCAGTTTGTTTTTCAATTTTTTGCTGACTGGTGTGCTTTTTGGGGGTCTCTTATGCTTCAGTAAGCATGTCTTGTCTTTTCTTCTCCCTGTGATCTATCACAATCATCTGCCTCTCTCTGCTAACTCCTTCATTCCATCAACCTGTCCTAAGAGATGTCCATTTTGTTGACCATGTGAATTATTATCTTTGTTTGTCCTTTTTTATTCTAAATGCTGCACCACTTCTTTTGTTCTCTGCTCCGCTGAGTAAGTTGTTTTGACTTTAGTGTTTTGTTGTCTCATAAGCAAGTGGCAATAATACAAAGATACTCAAAAGCCTAAATGTCTTCAAAAGAAACTTGGAAAGAATGTTCCTCTTTATTTGACTTAACAGCGTCTGCTGCTGCTGATTTTGGTGTCCACAAGTAGCTATGGAGTAGGAATAATGCAATATAGGAAAAAATAATATGTTAAAATCAGAAGAATCATGATCCTGAATACTTGGTTCTATCAATATGAGCTTTGATTTATTTGCATGATTAAATAACTCAGATCATGCTAAAGTCTTAGCAAATTTTCTCTGCTAAAGTGAATCTGAGTCCAGAAAAGAACAGCCATATCACACTGGCATGGTTGAATGCTGAATTCTGTGAAGTAATCAAACCCTGAAAGGACTGGAGTTTGATCTCCAATTTTTTTCCACCAAGAAGGCAGCCACAGGTGACTTAGGACTAAGGATAAGGGGATTTAGTCTGGCACAGAAAATTCTGTTACCCATTCAGCAAGTTTTAGGGCATCTTTTGCTGGCACTTAGCTACAGGGGAAAGGTCATGCAAGTCAAAGCTTTAAATTCAAAACATGAGCATAATGGGCCAGAGGCCCCAGATGCCTTTATATCATCTAAGTTGGTGGTGGTGAAACAGCCCAGAGAGCAAGCAGGGTTTCTCCCTAAGTATTGTTTTCATTCCAGGAGAAGGGAGACAAGAGTTTTTTTCTCCATGGGGAATATAACCAAAGCTTCTGCAAAGGGCCTGTCATGGAGCTTTCTAGGCAGTAAAAGCTACATGGTATTTTACAAAAGTGTACACTTTAATGATTGTTAATTGCTGAGTGCTCTTTTAATACATGGGGAGCCTTCAATATCTGAAAATCTATTGAGCGTCATGGTGGAGACGGAGATGTAGAAGGACATGGGGGCTTTCAGGAGGGCATTTACTCTGTGTCAGCAACGTCTTGTGTCTAGCTGAGCAGGGGTGAAAAAAAGCCAGAAAAAATGTCCACAGTGGGTTCCATTGACCCCAGACTAAGAACATCAGGAATCTGAAACTATGTGTACAGCTTTACTTCCCTCTTAGGAACATTAACACTTCAAAATATATTATTATGGCTCTCATTCATGGTTACAGGGCTTTTCTATGATTATGGTGCTTAGTTGATTTTTTTTCTGTGAGAAAGAATTTGCACAGATCAAGGTTGATTCATAAAACCTTTAAACACAACTGTGTGCAACAACAGCTTTACACATCCCATTGAGATGTAAAGACTCAAAATATCCAGTGCTATTACCACTTTACTTTTTAGCACCAGTGTGGCAGTTAGAGCAAGAAGAGAAATGAATCTTCCACCAGGTTGCCAATCAGACACTGCTGGTATTTGGAATATAGTAATGAAATCACTTATTCAGGTGACATCCTCATAAAATACCTGCTACAAGAGTGTGTTTCCAAAGTAAATCAGACTCTTTGTTCTTGTTTCAGGTTGACTTTTGTGGTTATTGCCTACCTATAGCAGAAATTGCATGATATCTGTTTGCCATATGAATGGGGATATTTATAGGCTTTTATTTTGTGCTTAAAAACATCAACTCAGAAATACTGAATAGAGCAGTAGCTCTCAGCTTTTTCACTGTTTTCGGAATTTTTTAAGCCACTTGATAATCAAAATGCTATTCAAATAATTCTGGTTTTCAACGTTTTGCACTTTTGTGTGCATGGTGTGCATAGTTGTCATTCTCATGGCTTATCATTGGAGAACTTCTTACAGCCTTTCAACACTTAAAAAGGAGGCTTTTAAGAAAGATGTAGAGAGATGTTTTACTAAAGTTTGCAGTGACAGGACAGGGCCATAATGGTGTTAAAATGAAAAGAGAATAGATTTAGATTAGATATAATGAATTGTTATTTTCAGGCTGATGAGGCGCTGGCACAGGTTGCCCAGAGAAGCTGTGGATGCCCCATCCCTGGAAGTGTTCAAGGCCAGGTTGAATGGAGCATTGAGCAACCTGGTCTAGTGGAAGGTGTTCCTGCCCATATTAGTGGGGTTGAAAGTAGGTGGTCTTTAAGGTCCCTTCCAACCCAAACCATTCTGTGATTTTGTGACCTATGTGATGATGAGGTCAATGTACGCAAGAAGCTTTTTGCTTTAGACAAAATCTACTAGCAAAGGACAAAAGTTAACATTAATACAGTCTTTTAACTACTGTGTGGTAACACAGCATCTATGTTACAGATAATTTGGTTGTATTTTCTATTTTGGGAAATTGCAAGACGCTTTTCAAACATTGAGCATTGAATGATGACATGGAATGGTTGATCCACTTGCGCAAGTGGACGGATAATGTGCAGAAAAGCTGTAGCATCTTCCAGAGTGTCAGTTCTGTTGTTAAACTGAAGCAAGATGATCACTTGTTAAGACATTTCCTCTCATGTATTTTAAATTAATTTTAATGCCTGGAAGAAATGCCCACTGCACCCAAAGCAGTGTTGAGTTTTTCACTTTTATTTGCTTGCAATTATTTTATTTGTAAATAATGATCTACAATAAAAAAATTCCTCCTAAGGGGAGGAGAAGCAGCAATAGCCTTTTGGGGAAACAATGGCCCTGCAATGTGTTCCTAAAGTCTGTGTGGCACTTAGGTTGTGATGTCCAAAGGACAGAGGAAGTCAAATGGTGTTACAAAGAAAGCAGACCACTGGCTCAGTTCTGCCTAGACCAGGAATGCCACTATAAGCTCATGCAGGTCATTCTAACATGAAGATGTCTGAGAGATGGAGCTGATGTTAAGCACTTAGCACCAGCAGAACTTAGGCCTGACTGCTGTCTAGGAATGCCTGAGTTTGGAGGACTGAAGAGTACAGTTTCCATTCTGCTTGGAACTACAAACATGCATGTAACTACAAAGATCCCATGTTAAATGTAGGAACTTGTGTGCTCAGAACATCTAAGCCCTTGAGCTCTGTAACAGCTCTGTGGCACCTGGGTAACACTCTGGTCCTTGGAAACGTCCAGCCTGGATGGAATTATAAGACAGCATCCAGTACTGAGCTTACAACAGAACTGCTGGCAGAGAGCTGCATGAAATGCCTCTTGGAGCTTGCAACCCTGTAAGCATACAGTAAGTTAAGTGAATTAACACAAAATTGCATTTTAATGCCCAAACAAGTGAATTGAGTTAGTCCTTTAATCTACTGTAGTTCTCCTTTTCTTTTCTGTGTACTAGAAAAAAGCAGATTCCTACCTGATGAGGTTTTGTGAGGTTAATAGCTATGAAGTGCCCAGGCACTCTGATGATGAGGGCTGTATAAACACAAAGATATTATGCAAGCATAGTGATGCCAAATGCTTAATGCAGATTCCTTGTTCATGGTCTGATTTCCTCTCTTCCCTTTCCTCCCTCTTCTCAATTTCTCTGCCAAATAAATATATCCCTTTTAGATGAAAATACTTGTTCCTCTTCTTAAAGTACCCTTATACCAAGAAGGAATGTTACCAACACTACTGGTAATATAACCAATAGTGTTGGTAACATTTCTTCTTGGTATACGTACCTGTATAAAAACAAGTGTTGAACAGGCCCTCAGGAGACATTCCTTGCTGTGCTTCCTTGCTGTGTGGGAGTTTAAGGAGTGTATTTTCTTTCCTAACGGAAAAAATTATTAACAAACACAGTCTCCATTTACATGGTAAAAAAGAATTTTGCACTCATGTTTTGTGATGTTGTAGTTGTGCAAAGACAGCCTTGTTTATGTTAGTAAATGATAGGTGACCTAATTGAGACTGAAGTGGAATAAATCCCGTATTTTGCTAAATTGCCTAAACATGCTGTCTTCAGAGAGCTACTCAGATTACTTTTCAGTTCTCTTGTAATCTCATAAAGATTGTTTCTGATGCACAGGTTTAAATAAACTAACCACTTGTCCCTAACAATGGTTGCCAATCTCAGGTGTACGTTTGTGAATAAAAATAGAGTTGTAGGCCATGGAAATGCTGTTTCTTTACTGGGTTTTTGGGTTTTGTTTTTTTTTTTGTTTTGTTTTGTTTTGGGTTTTTGTTTGTTTGTTTTTGTTTTCGGGGGGTTTTTTTGTTTATACTAAATGGTATGATGTTAGAGCCATTGTATAGTTTCTTGGAGAAATTATAGTGTAAAATATCAAGCCTTTCCCTTAAAAAAGAAATGTCATTCCAAATGTAGCAAATATCAGATCATTCAGCTGTGTAGAGCCTGAAGCTAAGCTGGATACTGATTGAGTATGAAATGTTTATGTTGGGGATGGAAGAACTGATATGGTAAGCCACAAGCCACATTCTTTTGCTTTCTATTTGGAAGGGGCAAGTATTAGGTGTATAAGCATATGATTTCCATACTCCTCACACATGCATTTGCTTTTTAAGTAGTTTGTCTTTTTCCTTAACTTTACTTGTCTTCATGTAATGCCTTGAAATAGACTCACATGTGCCCTGGGTGACTTTGCATGGCCCAGAAACCTACAGAGAGCTTTGCCCTGCTATGACACAAATCTAAATGGTGATGCTTGTTTTCAGTTCTCAAGGATATGTCTTTGATCTGAATAGAAGAGGCTGAGTTGTATGAAAGAATGCTCAGGCATAGTTGCTCACATTTGTGATGCAGAGCACAAAGGCATGTGCACAAGATGGGCCTTGAATTGCCTGTTTTTACTTGGTCTTAACCAGAAAAAGCTGTCAGAGATGTCTGTAAAGGCTTCTGTGTATAATTGATGGGTAAAAAAAAAAGAGAACCTATATAATACACTTGTGAATATGGCAAAACAAACCGGAGTGCAGTTCCTTAGAATTTATTGGTATGTTAAGAAATAATACTTCTTGTTTTTCTGTGTTCACCTCATTGTCATCCCAGCCTTGGGAGGTTTGTGAAACACTGTGCCTGGTTATGGAGACCATGAGTCAGGAGTGGTTCTGCTGGAAGAAGCAGAGCGAATTGTTACAGGTGATCTAAATCAAGTGTAAGTGGGTAGAAAGACCTAGGGAGCTGGTATGGTAGAAGCAGCAGGGGCTGTCTAATTACATTAATCCTATTCTTGTCCTAAAGCAATGACCACTAATAAGGCACTGGAGCGAGGGTTTAGAAAGAGAAAGTGCCCCTGTAGTTCTGAAACTCTCCCAAACAGAAAAAGATGACTTTTCTCATTGCTCACCACAGCCATGCACCTGTTTGGCCTAAACTGGCACCTGCAGCCGATGGAAGGGCAGATGTATGAGATCACGGAAGACACAGCCAGCAGTTGGCCAGTGCCAACGGACGTCTCCTTATATCCTTCGGGGGGCACAGGGTTAGAGTTACCTGACAGGAAAGGCAAAGGAACCAGTGAAGGTATGGTTGGTGTGTGTCCATGTTGTGAGTCCTCTGTCTGCCTCTAAACTCCAGCCGTCCAATCTCATGTTCCATTACCCTCAGTGCTGCCATCAGCAGGTGCTTCTCCAGTCTTTCATGTCTAGAGCTAGTAGCTGTCAGTCCTGTTTCCATATGTTTCTAAGTTTCATACCCCTCTGATGTCCACTAATGCAATAAAACTGTGAAACCTTCTCCACACATTCAAGGCATTCTCACAGACTACAGAAGGCCAGCATGAAAACCCTGCCTCGAGTGGTTGTTTTCATGGAAAAACTTTGTCTCTTGAAAATTAAATGATTCCTGGAGCACTGGATCAAGCTTCTTCTACAGAACTACAAAAATGTTTGAGTTGGACTATTTGTTGCCACTTAGCAAATGTTTTGAGGACCAAAATACTTACTGAGAGCTATTACACTGTAAGTTTTGGCATTCCAGAGTTGAGCATAGCTTTGCAAAAGTAGCCAGATAAAAAGCCTGGTCTCCGTAAAGTATCATGGTGTTGACAGAAATTAGAAGCAGCTTATGGGTCCTCAATTCAGCAGCACCTTACTCAGCAGCTTTAGATCACTGTGTTCTTTTTTTAGAGGCACCACTGTTAAAAGTACTTGTAAGCTCTGCAAAGTCTTATCCCTCACCAGACATAGCTGGAGAAATGAGAAATGCAAACTTTCAGAAAGCTTTTTTGTTTGTGCGTTAAGCTTCTCTATATATAATTATGAGATACCAGTAAGGTAATAGACTATTCTTGATAGTTATTTTGGTGGAAGTTTTTTTTGACAGATAAGATGTATGCTAGTGTTCTTGCAACTCACTGAACTCAAACGTTTCCACAGAGTTCCCTAGGCTTTGGCCGACAGCCTGTGTTTACATGTTTAATTTAAATTAATTGTAGCAGGTTTTTCCTATAAGAGTTTTTCTGTCATTATTAGTCCAAATGAAGGCCATAATTAGGTGTGTTCCTTAAAACAGTGCATTTACTGGTAACTGATAGCCGCCATCGAGTTGCTACAAGGAAAAATCAGCTAAGCAGGTTATTCTCAGCAAACCTTACTAGACAGTACAGCAAGCTGCAGACAGCCCTGCTGTTGTACTCAAAAATACTTCACGACAGATCCTTTTCTTTTCCCCTCTAACTTGCCATATGGTTCATTTTTGAATCATCTAGCTTTGATCTGTCCATTTCCTTTTAAAAGTCAAAATAAAATGTAGTCATTCAAAGCTGCCATCCAAGTGAAAGACCTTCACTTGATTTTATTTTAGCCACATTTATAGTGACACGAGTAGAAATTTTGATTGCTGCTCTGTTAAAAGAAATCTGAGAAATAGCATAGTTGTGTCATGAGAAGACCCCTCAAGTTAGTGCTTTGTATAAATCTTAGGGAATCTCTAGGCTTTAGAGGAAAATACCGTGTCCTGACTAAAAAACACATCAGCACATCTTAGGTGCAGGAGTAATACTGTCCAGCCTTCAAATGCAGCTCTCTCCCCATCAGATAACTGTGTAACTAATTTTGGACTAGCAGTGCTGCCAGGCTTCTGTTCTAAACCAGAATGTCTGTGATTGAAATTTATTTTAAAGAGAATTGAAATATATTTGAATGTCTTCTGAATCAGAATGAAATAGGCTAGAATGTGTTAGGAGCATCCTTAGAGCTGATCTGAATGAATCATTACCAGTGTCTTGCCAGCTCTCAGTAACAGTCATCCTTTCTCATCTGTGGCTGTGCTCCAGAACAGCATTTACCTCTGTTCAAGCCCAACCCCGTTTACCAAAGCCCTTAATCACATGCTTACATTTAAGCATGTAATTGACTGTGGTTAAGTCAGAGCTGTGTGTGTTTTTAAGTGTTTTCATGGGTGATGGAACCATCCTGTGAGAAATACAGAGAGATTCAGCAAGGTCTGAAATGAAGTAGTTCAGTTTGACATAAAGAAATTAGGAAGAGTTGCTACAGTAACTAAAAAGTTCAAGGTGATGTACAGAAAGAGCAAAGTAATTGACAGCCCAATTAAGAATTCAGACCTGAAGTTAATTTTAAGGAGTCAGGTATTCTGATTAAAAGCCAATTTCTGATTAGAAGCTGAAATGGCTTTTTTATTGTACTTTCTTTGTGAAGTATCCAGTCCATAGGGCCTGATCTTATTGTAGGCTGCAACTGGTGAAACAGAGAGGGATTTCAGGGACTGAATTCACAAGAGAGATTCTCCTTGGACTTCTCTATCAGGACAAGCTTCAACCTCTGGCAACATGACATAACAGC
Source organism: Agelaius tricolor (assembly GCF_023055355.1). Classification (NCBI taxonomy): domain Eukaryota; kingdom Metazoa; phylum Chordata; class Aves; order Passeriformes; family Icteridae; genus Agelaius; species Agelaius tricolor. The sequence goes on from NW_027269269.1 coordinate 18,203,002, forward strand.
TCTTAGGATATGTGCTTTTCAGACATACAACTGTCCACCAAGAGGAGACATAAACTTTGTAATTGTGTGTACAAAAAAAAATATTTCTGTGAGACTGTCTTTTGTAATCACAGAAGCATTTTCGTTTGCATGAGCAAGTGCTGATCTCTCTACAGAATACACCCTGTGCTCATTTTCTTCAGGCTCTATCTTGCATAGCAACATCTGTCATATTAAATTCTCACCTTCCCTGATTCACTCTGATGTACAATCTTTATTAATGAACAATCATGGGGTATATCAAATACTTCAGGTTTTCATCTGAGTATCTAAGAATCTATAAAACATGTCAGTGGTAATCAGAAAAAATATATCCTTCATTTGAACCAAAACATGTGATGTCTTTAGCTCTTCTTTAATAGAATCCTCAATCTTTTCATCTTACAATAGTTCAGTAAGAAACTTTGCATGAAGACGTTGGAACTGTTTCTCATAATCCTGGGAGTGTGAAAAGAAAATTTTAGTATGCCAAATAAATACTATCAATCCAGTTGATAAAGTAATTCCCTTCAGAATGTAGCTGGTTGATTTTCCGTGTACAATTATACTCTATTAGCCCAGAAGGATTCAGAAAGAATGCCCATTTACCTAAGCTGTTTCCTGTTATCTCCTTTAATATGTACATGGACTGAAAAAAGATAAAAAGTCAGCAGATTTCCTGCCTGTACTTATTTGAGAGTGATGAGCAAAGATAAATGGAGATCTTATAAAATTAAGAGTAGCTTTTTTTGTGTGAACATGCAGCCTTTGCATATATAAACCTTTTGGACTGGTATGCATAGAACTTCTGCCTCAAAATAGCTCATGCCATCAAGTACTGCTCCAGCAGTATCCTTGCTGACTTTAAATCAGGGTTTAGTGTAACTGGAGCCAAAAATTCTGCAAGGAAATATTCTCCATCCTTAATAGTTAATATGCATATAATTTCTATATTGATTTTCAGAGACAGCTAACAATTTACATCTGTTTCTGGAGAGTTTGTGTTGGGATGGTATGTGGAGAAATTTAAGACAATACTATATTTAACATTATGTAATCTTCATGGAAATGTCATTTGAAATAATAAAATGCAATGTTTTACCAGTCCCATTTACAACATGGCAAGTAAATTCTGACACTATTTGATATAAATTCATGATAGATGGGAAAGGATTTTTTCCCCCCATCCTCAAATGTAGGTACTGGAAGAAAAAAACATTCATAATGTGATTTTCCTACAAAAGAATGTATGTAGTCAGAAGTTTGCTTCTCATTTTGTTACAATTGTTTGCTCTGTGAAATGCAGAGTAGTCTGTGCTGTAATGGCATGGAGATAAGAAAAAAAATTTATTTGCATTTCCTAAATTAATAATTAATCCTTGTTGGTGACATGTTGCTCTCCTTGTTAAAGCCATAATCTTTCAGGTGATGCTACTACATGCTTTTCCACTAGAAGTGTCCTTAATAAAGGCTATTTGCTAAGCAGTTGCCTTCTTCATCATCCCTGTGCCCTGCACCCAAAGCTGTGGCCACTGGTTATAGCACAGGCTGAAAAGGGAACATTCTGGCACCTGATTTTTCATTCTGCCCCTCATTCCCTAGTCTTCCTTTGGGTCAAGATTTTTTGAGGCAGCCATCTGCTTTGGGAGCTATAACTGCATAAATTTCCAACCTGGAATTCCTCAGGTATGTTTTTAGGGGTACCAAGCTCCCTGCTGACTCCCTTGGACATTATGGCATGTCCTGATCCCATTTGAATACCCAGGCTCTCCAGCCTCGTAGTTTTAGAAACAGATGCCTCCATTTGTCTTCTGAAAGAAAATGGATAATAATAGCATATTTTACAGATTATATTGAAACCCAGTTAAAACCTCTAATGGTTCTTCATAGATACTACTCAAGTGCAGGATATGGTCTCCTTTTTGTATCTCAGTCCTTTTTTTTAATTTGCTTTTTTTTTACTATTTCAAATACTGTTACCACTGTCAAGGATTAATTTAATAGAGAAACATTTTCCTTTCCCCATTTAGGCATTGTTCATGCTGCTGTTCCCCCCCCCCCCCACCATTCCACTCTGTGGCACATCTATCTCATTCTCACTACTACACTTCTCTTTACTAATTTAATGATGACTTCTCCATTCCTAAACTTATATTAATGTAGGATATAATGTCAGATGATTTATTCTTGTCTTTGGAATGTAATTACACACTCTCTGATGTTACAGTTTAAACAACACGCCATTTTTCTCCAGGTTGCTCTTCCCATGCTCATGTTTTCAAACAAAACAGTTATTGAAGCCAGAAATAATCCTGCCAGTTTTTTTTTTCCCATAATCGTATGGATTGGCTAGACAAAGTACTCTGAAGACTTCAGGACACTAATAGACTGTTTCTCAAGATCAGTGTCAGAGATACCAGTATGATTAGATTACTTTCAGGATCTAAAGACTAATTCAAGAATTTTGTTCCTGTGTTTTGGCAGGAAAGCCCAGTAGTTTCTTTCCAGACGACAGTTTTATAGACTCCGGAGAAATTGATGTAGGCAGACGAGCCACACAGAAGATCCCTCCTGGTATCTTTTGGAGATCTCAGGTGTTCATCGACCACCCAGTGCATCTGAAATTCAATGTGTCTTTAGGAAAGGCTGCTCTCGTTGGCATCTATGGCAGAAAAGGACTCCCACCATCACACACACAGGTAATGGGACCTTATTTCCTTAATTAAATTATGTTTCACTTACTAAATTATGTTGTCTCAAATTGATGTTTGTATGATGTATTATTTCATCTGTTTCTTTCAGGAGTTTTTTGCATGCTTGTAAGATGCCCAAGATCATTTATCCAGAGAACGTGAATCAAGGGATAATTGAAAAAATTTACACAAATTTATCTGGTAGGCTGTAGGCAGGGGAAGAACAGGCAGTTGTCTGAGGCAGCAGGCTGCCAGAGGAGGAGGGTTTTGTGAGGCTGGTGGTAACTGAGGCTACCAGCTGGTTTCTCCAAAATCAGATTATACCACCTCCTTCTTCCAGTGCTTTGCACAAAGGCATCCAAAGGAATCTTTTCTTAAGCAGATTCATATTCATCAGGTCTGTCTCTCTTTCAGCCATTGCCTTTCCTGTCTCATGGTAAGGGCAGCAAGACCCCATTGGTCACCATTATGGGAGCAAGATTCACTTCTGTCTTCCATGTCAGAATGCCTTTAGCCAACCCTTCACATGATGTATGCTGACTATCTGCTTAGACTGAGGTTTGTAAGGGCCCAGTAATTAGTTATAAAAAAAGAAAACCAATTTTTTACAGAAAGCCACCAACTTAGGCAGAAATCAAGATCTAAGTTACTATTCTGTAGGACTAAAATGAAAGCAGATGCTTTTTTAATACACCTGGATAAAAAAAAATATCAAAAAATCACTTTGTGAGAAAAACTCTGAAGAACCATCCCCTTAAGTAAGGAATTTATACTTTTTTTTTTCTCTCCTTTCTGTTTCAGCTTCTAAGCTGCTCTTACCCAGATTGATTAATACATTAGGGCATAATACACTGGTAGTGCAAAGTATCTTACTCCCACTTGCATCAGCAGGTTATCAAAGAATTAGCAGGTTTATGTTAGTGTATCTTGCCCTTGCCCTCTACTATTAGCTGAAAATACTAGAGATTTATAGAAATATCCCGCCTTTTTTGGTTTTGAACAAATAAATATGTTTATTATGATCTCTGTGGATAATATGGTATTTTATACATATTAACACACCTCCCACTTATTTCTGTCAAAGAGATGTCATAAATCTATGCTTTTCTATGTATACTTTTCTGCAAAATTAAAATATTTCAGTAGGATCAGCACATCATAATTCCAGTACCACAGTAATGGTGTTACTGCCCTTTTCTAATCTGTCTCTTTTTACAGGGAGATTCAAACATTTATCACTTAAAAATCCTGTGTTAGTTAAAGAAAAACTCAAGTCATGATTGCATAGTACTAACTTTAGATCAGAACTCTGTATTCATTTTATTTGTTTATTATCATCTTAAATTTTGTTATGGAACAGAAGTTATTACACAGATAAGTTCAATTGTTTAAGTAAAAAACCTAAAATTTAACAAATAAACCTCACTTTTTCCACAGAGTGCAGTCATTGGTTTCCCATGAGATCATAATTCCTGCAAGCAGATGTGCTCAAGTGTGGGTACCATTGTCCATGAGGCCAGAGGTCCTGCCAGGAGCCTGCTCCAGCACAGGCTTGGGATGGGGTCACAGCCTTCCTTCAGGCATCCACTTGCTCCTGCATGGTCTTCTCGCCAGGTTGCTTGCAGAGGTCTCTGCTCCCCTTTGGAGCGCCACAGGCTGCAGGGGCACAGCTGCCTCACCATGGTCTGTGCCACAGGCTGCTGGGGAATCTCAGCTCCAGCACCTGGAGCACCTCCTGCTTCTCCTTCTGCACTGACCTTGTGTCTGTATAATTGGTCTCACTCCCCTCTTCTTTAGCTGCAGTTACTTCTGTGCAACAATATTTTTACCTTCTTAAATATGTTATCAAGGAGATGACAATTGCTAACATCACTGAGGGGCTTAGCCTTGGCCAGTGGCAGGTCTGTCTTGGAGCTGGCTGGCATTGGCTCTGTCAGACACAGGGAGAGCTTCCAGCAGGTTCTCAAAGCAGCCACCCCTGCAGCCCCCCCTGCTACCAAAACCTGGCCATGCAAACCCAATACAAGGCTCAAAGTCATGGCTATCCATGCTTAAATAGCAAACTATTCCAAATTCTCTTTGGGAAACATTCTCTGGCTGTGGTGATTGTTTTCTATTCTAGATTGCCAACAACTATGGTCACTACTAATAAGTAGGAAGAAAATGTAAGTTCCAAATTTCTATAGTCTTAGAAATAGATCATGCAGAAGCCCATAATAGTTTACTATTAACAAAAGGCATTTCTTCTCATTCTTCTCAACAAATCATAATAAGTTACACAATTTTGTTATGGTCTATTAGATTTAATCTTCCTAGATCAAATCCTTTTTTAAACTCATTTTAATAAATCATGAATTTTAGGGATAGGTCATCACTGCTTGCAGAGGGCTTTTTTCCATTTGTACAGTTTGAATTGATTAACATGGTATTTTATCGATCATTTCCTTGCTAGCAGTAACTAATTGCCTATTAAAAATCTTTGAATATATTAAAATGCAATAAAGCCCAATCCATTTGTGGGTCAGTTAATATTTACAACTAGTAACTAGTAGCTTGGCCAAATTCATCAACATATGCAGCAGCATCTTGCAAATATTTATTAAAAAAACCTTTTGTTTTTGGCAGAAAGCCCCAACTAAGCATAACCCAGACTGAAGTGGATCAGCAGCAGCTCACTGTACCTGAGTGCCTTGAAATTGTTTTCATCTCACTACATCTAATATATAGCAGGAAGTGGATGCTTGTAAGCACAATCCACAGGATATTTCTTAGATGTCTGCTTTACAATGAGGCAGGTTGCATCCTAGAAGTATCTCTGCTTGCAATCCAGTGATTCTAGAAAACTAATTCAAGCTGCCATGGAGATAGCAGCACTCGGTGAAGTGAACTTTACCTATGGTTTCTTGAATTCTATTTTAAAAGTCGAGTCAAGCTGTTGCATCATGCTCCAAAATGAATATGAAAATACTTTAGGTTTTCTCTTACTGGTTTTACCTTCTCCAGTTCGCTTGTTCCTTACTCAAACTCAAGCTCTGTTGAGACATTCCCAGCACCCAGACACCATGATGATGTCCTCTGTCACTGTCCTGCTCAGCTGTGTCAGGCATGGTCACACTAAGACCTGAGGAGGCATCAGCCTAGGCAGGAGTTTATGCTCAGAGTGGCTGCAGAGACCTGGGTCCCAAAGTGTCTTTCAAACCAACTACTTGCCAGTATCCTCTTAAATCCTTCTGTTTTCATAGAATCATAGAATATGCTGAGTAGGAAGTGACCTATGGAGATCACTGAGTCCAACTCCTGGCCTTGCACAGGAGACCCCAAGATGTGCCTGAGAGCATTGTCCAAACACTTCTGTGACAACTTCCCTGAGGAGCCTGTTCCAGTGTTCAGCCACACTATGAGTGAAAAACCTTTTCCTGATATCCAACCTTAACCTCTCCTGACTCAGCTTCAGGCTATTTCCTCAATTCCTGTCACTGGTCACCACAGACAAGTAAGAGATCAGTGTCTGCCCCTGCACTTCCCCTCAATGAGGCAGTTGCAGACTGCGGTGAGATTTGCCCTCAGTCTCCTGTTCTGCAGGCTGAACAGACCAATGGCCTCAGCCACTCCTCATGCAGCTTCCCCTCCAGAGCTTCACCATCCTCATCGCCCTCCTTTAGATACTGTCTAAGAGCTCAATGCTTTTCTTATATTGTGGCACCAAGAACAGACCCCAGGACTCGAGGTGGGGCTGCCCCGGTGCTGAGCAGAGTGGGACAATCCCCCCCCTTGCCCAGCTGGCAGTGCTGTGCCTGATGTCCCCCAGGGCACAGTTGAAACAGAAATGCACATTTTTAAATGCAAGTGTTTAGAATTTATACTTGCCTTGTATTGTTAGATTTTAGATTGCATATTTTTATAGTTTATATACATATATATATGTCATATTTTTCCTAAACTGAAACTCTGTCTCTAGCAAAGCTAACTTGTATAGACACCCAAAAGGAATGACCTTTGCAGTATGGCAGCTTTTACATTCTCAAAAAGACATTTCAGCACCAAATTTGTGATCTGTATACTGAAATACAGCCAAAAGAAAATAGAAGTTAAAGCAAGGATCAAAAATAATTTCCTCTAAATAAATAATTAAAAATACATAATTAAAATAATCTAGGGATGAATTTTGTCATTTTGTATGCGAGCTATGTCATACATAGCTTATTGCTCAAAATGTTCTTGGAAATAAACACATCTTTTTTTAACTTAGTAGCTTAACTTTTTTTAACATTTCCTACATAGGAAAGAACATGTCATCAAGTCCTTATCTTGGTTGACTTTGAAGACCATACCAGACAACTTAATAACAAGCACCCAAATTTTGCTACAGTAAAGTGTAAAGGGATAAGCAGCCTAAATGTTGATGCCACAGTCAACTAACACTCAGCAGCCATTCAGTGCAGCAACATTTATGGATTCAGAAATAGGTCGTGTTGTTTCTTTCTGCCTGTTTTTCTTCTTCCTTCCAAAAAAAATCACAAACTTACCTGATCAGCTTGATGAGAGAGGCAAAACCAAGTGAAGTCAGGGAATAGAAAAGCTAAATAGTGCCTCAACTGTTGGATTCTGCTTGCAAGGTGTCCTGGTCATCTAAACACACGATACAAGTCAGATTAGATAAGGTTCATTTAACATTTGTGATGTCTGCTAGGCTTATATCTGCCTCATCCCATTAATATAATACTAGACAAAATACAATTATTGTGGAAAACCAGTGGAAGGTTATTTAAATAGGGGACTAAAGGGAGTTGCAATACTAGTATTAACGCAAAGCAGTTGTTCAGTTAAAGTTACCTTTGCAAAAAGCAAATGCATCCTCTTGAAGAATATACCTACAGCCACTCCTTAAATGAGACTTTTCTATATTATCTCTTTTCCATCTTCATTTTTTTATGATCTTTTAACCACCTTTCCTTTAACCACTTTTTCCACTTTTTTTGTTTTAAGATAAAATCCTTGTTGGCTAAGCAAAATACTTCTGCAAAACCTCTACCAGAGTTCACTTTAAAATATTTTTTATTTTTCCCTTGGTGACCCCTAGCAACTCCAGCAAACAACCCAGTTGGGCTAGATATATTTTTCTGTCTTATTTTCCATATTAGCCAAGATATATAAAAGATAACAAATAAGCTGCTTAGTGTCATATTTACAGTGCAGTTGAGGCATGGTCTCATTATTTCCTGCCTATATTTCTACAGAATGAGAACACCTCAGTAAGGCCAATATGCTGCAAGTCACCTTCTAAACAAAGATGATTTCAAGATTTATATAATTACAGGAAAATACATTCAAATACTAGCTATTTCCAAAATGGTTACTTGCAGGTAGTCCAGGAAAGTACTTGAGTTACTAGAGCAAATCCTGTTTATGATACTTCTCCAGACCCAGAATAAGAGACTAAGCTTGAGGATACCTGATAAGCACACAAACATCACTCCCTCTTATGTTTCAGTTTGACTTTGTCGAGCTCCTTGATGGAAGACGTCTGCTGACCCAGGAGGCAAGAAGCTTGGAAGGACCTCAGCGGCAGCACAGAGCTTTTGTGCCCTTGGCCAGCCACGAGACAGGATTTATCCAGTATTTAGATTCAGGAATATGGCATTTAGCCTTCTACAATGATGGCAAGGAATCGGAAGTGGTTTCTTTTCTTACTACTGCTATTGGTAAGGATTTCCTCTATTATTCCTAAACTCCTAAGTACGCCTTGGGGCCAGGTATTAATGCATATACTCGAATTGCATGATGGCTTTGTGCGGTTTGGAGAAAATGCTTGGAGGGGATTGTATTTAGCAATATGCTGAATACTGTTAGACCCTAAATGTTGAGTAAGTATTTTGTAGGTCTTTTAAGTAACTATAATCGTAACAAGATTCTGCACAGTGCCAAACATGGATTACAAGCTGGAAAATCCTTGCTTTATTTTCTTACTTTGATTTTCCTTTTATTTAGTTGGCTTTTGTTGGTTTTGTTTGATTTTTTGTTTGTTTGATGGGGTTTTTTCTCTTTCTGTAGCAGAGGTGTAGGAGTGATTGAAGAACAGACAGTAGCACCATTCCCCAGTTCTGTGTGACAGACAGTTCTGCCATTGAACGCCATCAAAATCACTCAAGCTGGAGTTCAGGCAGAGTACTGGGGTTAAAACTCCAATAAAGGGCACTGTAAGCCTTGGTAGTAGCAACCACAGAAACAGGAATCCCTGTTTCTCCTTGCTAACAGAAGGAAGCTGAGATTGCTTAAGAACAAATTAACTAAATAGGTCTTCTGACTTCTCTGGCAGTAAAATGCCCTGTCAGTTCAGCTCACAGGCATGGATTTGTTGCTGTCCAAGGAGAAAAAGATGCTGCCAGTGGGTGCCTGACAGCACACTGAGTATTCTTCTTCCACCCTGCAAATATCTAAATCTGTTTCCGATTCAGTAATATTTAATTTTACATTTGTTTGACCTGCTTAAACTGTTCATATACCAAAATTCATTTGGTTGTAATTTAAAGATTAGTCCATAAAACTAGCACTCAGCTTTCTTCTGACCGCAGTGTTTAATGGACTTTTTTTCTTTGCAGAAAAAAGCAGACTCATTCCAAAGCTGCCATTAATCCCTCTCCCAACAGAGGCATTGGTGTTGAGTCTCAGCTGTCTGCAATAGTTACCTAAGAGCTAGGGGCTGTAATTTGTCTTGGCAGGTTAATTAAAAAGTTTAGGTCTTACTAAAGCAAAGTCATTAACATCCCAGTATTCCATTTTAGCACTAAAGTTTATCTAATGCAGAAATGGAAACTGCTGTAATACTGTGATTTAAATTTAAAACCTGGGAATGTGAGTTTCTGTCTTGTTTGCAGCTGAGCAACACTAGCGGTAGTTACTTCTAGAAGTATGTTAGCTTAGGAAATTGAAGTCTTACTTTATAGAATGCAGATTTACTTCCATTTAGTTTACGTTACTAATTTGATTTTTTACTTACAACAACCACAGAAGCTTAAGATATTCTTCTGAAGGCAGCTTTTTCTCCTTGTTGAAGAATGTCTTCAGTTCAAAATTTCCCATCACAGGAAAGAAATCAGTAAGGCTCTTAGAGCAGAAAACGTGTTTAAAGCACTGTCACTATTGTTCTTGTTTTCAAAGTGATGCTTAAGTGTTCTAGCCAGACTTTTCTCTTGGCCTTATTGCACTAATATAGGGAAAAACAAGGAGATAAAAAAAAAAGAAAAGAAGCATTCTTAATTTGCTTTTGAGCATCAAGGGAATGGTGAGGGTGAGAAGCATGTCAGATTGTCTTCAAGGCAATCTTTTTTTTTGTTTGTTTTGCTCTGCTGTACCTTCATGACTGCATGATAAACAGAGCAGTCCACGATATGGAGCCCATGATATATTCAATATATCCCCTGCTGACCTTGAATCATTCAAGGTTTCTGTGATTCAGAAACAAGGAAGTTTTCTTTTGCTACACAGGTGGGAATCACTTTATCCACTGGCAGCTTTATATCAACACAAAGCTGTAGTGTAAAAAACCTGTTTAGGTACAAGCTATGAATTTTGAAACAGACTTAAGTAAAAATTTTAGGTAGGAAAATGTGGCTTATTGGCTAGAATCTGTCCAGAAAAGTGCAGCATTTGTATAAGTACCATAACAATCACTGTAATAGCTTTAACAAGGTGGTACCTTTCTCCTCCATCTAGTTTTCAACAGGTTGTTTGAAAAAAAAATAAATAAACAGTCAGGTGTTTTATGTAACTCTAATGCTTCAGAGCCTTTCTAGTGTATTCATGAAGTCTGGCAAGACATGGCTGCTAGATTGTAAGTACATAAATACTGTGGTACTGTAGTGATACTATTTTTTTTCACTGCCCAAGTGAAGAGAATAAGGCAACCTGACAGTGCTTATGAACCAGTGTGTAACATTGCAACACAAAACAAATAAATCAAGTCACACATGATGGGAGCCTTAGATCTGTCTGTGCAGGGTTAGGAACCTTCAAAGGAGTTGTGTTGACTGTCAGAGGCAAGCTGCCATTTCATTTGATTCCTGTGGCAAGACCACCTAAAATATCTCCCTTTATTATTCCACTAACATAGGGTTTACGGTAAGAGCAAGTTTGAAAAGTATAGCTGTGATGCAGGAGGAAGTAGGATCCAATGATCTGAGAAGCAGACCAGCAGCCTAGAACTCCTGAATTGTGATTGATGTGTTAATTCCTCCCCAGCCTAGGCTCATGCTTCAGCTGCTCACTGTGTAAAACTGAGGAGAGTGACATTTCTCTGGAGATGCTGTGAGGATGATAGAACTGCTGGGAAAATGAATGAAGCATTAATTAATAATCACAGATAGTAGTAGAAAGCACAAAATTGATAATGGTGATCGTAATGATAAGTTCATAAAGCCAAACTGTGCAGTCATTGCTTCAGGCAAACATCCCCTGCGAGTGAGGACTCACCAAAATAAATGGCAATAGCTTTTACTTCAGCAATAAACATGTTGGATGGAAAGACTGCTGATTTTCCAAGTCTTATCTGCTATGTTTCAACAGACCGAGCTGTTCAGAGCCAGCAAATCATTGCAGGCTCTGTATGACAGTATCAACTGCAATTACTGTGCAGTGCTTGCCTGGAATGATTTGGCTTCCATTATTCTAGTGAAAACTGGAGAAAAATGGAAAAAGGCATCTGTATTCCCAGTTTGATAACACAGAGATAATTTCATAAATTGTGAGGCTGTCCATTATACAGCTTTGGAATGTGATAAAGCTATAACTAAATCCACTCAGGAACGTTAGCATAGATTTTGAGGGCGGGAGATGGCAACTTGGCCTGTTTTCTAAATGGGTGTGGAATCATCATCACTGAAGGGCTAGGTGTTTTCAAAATGTGTGCCTGTTACATGCACTGAATGTAAACCTGGGGAGAATACAGCCTTGTAATGCCTGTCAGAGCTTAAACTTCTGAATAATAGAGGAAGTTCAGATGGAGGGAAAAATATTATTCTGGAAAAGTTTTCCGCCTTTAACAGCATTTTTATATCCCATTCTTCCGAATTACAATTCATTCCATTATAAAGGAATGGACGGTCAAAGTCTCTCAATAATAAATTAACCTTTTTGTAAATTACATTGGTGGCACTTTCTGAAATTCCTAATAGAAACACTTCTTTGAGAAGCACCTTGTGGCTTCACAATCTGCCACGATCTGCCTGATAGTGGTAATTTATTTAGAGCAATCTTGTCTAGTGAAGCAAAATTGTAGGCTGAGGAATCAGCTGGAATCAGCACATCTGCGACAGATTTTGGCCAAAAGTCTGCTCAGTAGAAGCAAGAAACGTCTGAGAACCTGAAAAGAGCATCTGTGGAGTCAGTGTCTTTCAGCAGCTGTTACTGCTGAGCTCAGGCAGTCTCGACTGTGCAGGACCATTGAGAAATCAAAAGGAAAAGCAAAATCAATTGTCTGTGAGAGGAGAGCATCGCTGTTTGCCAGCTTGTCACCCAGCAAGCGACAGGAAACACATATAGAACACCCGAGATAGGATGCAAGGTCTCATCTCATTCCTATCTCATTCCTATCTTCTACATGAGACAATGCTTAAGTTAAGAAAAGGACCATTCTTTCTCCTCCCTCTGCCATCTGTAAAAAAACCCTGCTGTAAGTAGTTTCCTCCACTGAAGTGCAAGATGAACTCCTGTGTGATTTATAAGGGGCTGCCAGCACATCCAGCACCTGGTAATAGACACCAAAAGGCACATGCCCTTCCTGCAATAGCCCAGAATGGAACCTACCCCATGCAGTCCCTAGGACAGCACTTCACACTCAGGAATGGAGAGTGTGAGCAGAGGAACACTTCATAATAGGACTGAGCTCAAAGGAGAAATTGCAGGGCACAGAAACAAGCATGGGACTGGGAACCCTCCTTGTGTGAGCGGTGACAAGAATGGCTTCCTTAGCACTGTATGAAAGTGCCTTTGTATTTAGCTTATTCTTAGCAAAGGGAAAAGTAAGCATCTGAGTAGCTCAGGTTTGCTTCCATTGCTTTTGCTGCTTATGTTTAAGCTAACTTAAACTCTAGCAATTTCCACTTCAGAGAGGGATACAGAAGTGTGACCCACTTAAAGTCTCAAAGACATTTGTGTTATTTACACTTGCTTTGCTAATGTCTGGAAAAATCTTAATTGGTTTAATGTAAATATTGAGGAGTCAGGATACTGTGCAGAGTAACATGGGATGTGATCTGTTCTGGCTTGCACTTTGCTTTTAGCTTCTTAATGCCACAGTTACTCGACTTAAAAGTCCCCCATGTACTATTAGATCTTCAGGACTCTGAAGGAGGAGAGGTGGTTTTAATGTCCCAGCTACCCTTTTCTGAACTTCTCCTTAGGCTAAAGAGGCTGAAAGTTCAGCAAGTACTTTGCTGAATCAGAACTCCTTAACTGCTAATGAGACTCCAGCTGCTCCGTGGAAGAGCTCAGTTCTCCCCTATTGCATGAGTATGGTCATCTTAGCCCTTCTGTTTCAGAGAGGGACATGCAGAACTTCCACCTTGTGGTAACCCTCTGCAGATAATTAGTTAGTAACCCATTCCTGCCCACACTCACAGCTCTTTTTTTGCTCTGGGTAGAAAAAGAAATACAGCAATATGAGAACTGTGCCAGGAAGGAAAATCACCTAATTTTTGATGTTATTGATCTCTGTGCTACAAAATAATAGCAGAGCTTTGCAGGCTCTGTAAATAGTTGTTTCGACTTTGGCTCTGTATGCCCATCTACAAGCAGATATCTGATGCTCTGTCACATGGGTGATGCTTTTTTTTGATTTCTCTCTTGTTGCTGCCAACCCTTTTTTTGATACTTTGTTTCCTGCTTTCTGCTCTTATTTAGCTTCTCTGAGTGTGGCCAAGCTCATAGGTTTCAGGTAGTATTTAGAAAAGATACAGTCACTCAATTCATGTAGAAAGCAAAAAAATGCATTTATGAGTCCCTGCCAGGCTGTGCTAGGTTTTTCTTTCCTTGTGTATTTGATGTCATGAATGACATTCTGTTGACAGGTCTGCTTGACTGAAAATGCTTATCCTCAGAGCGGGTTCAGGTTATGCTGCAGAACTGCAAAGTGTCTTCCTTTAAACATCCAGCTGGCCACAGAGTGTGAGGGGTCTTCTGTGAGAATTGAACTTATCCATACAGAAGGTTGGCAAGAAGACAGGAGACTGCCCTCTCCATCCTAGCCAAATCCAGCCCAGTCAGATAGGTTCAGTATCACAAGTCGAGACAGAAGTGTGGGGTGAACTCCCTCTGCCTGAGCTTTGTGAGCTGCAGGAATTCCCCACTCCAAGCAGGTGTTATGGTGTGCTTGGTGAAAATTCACTTTCATCCAGCCCATGTGCAAATCTAGTCTGTTCTCTTTATAGGGCTTAATAAAAAACAAGTGTGGGCTGAGCCTGGATTTGGAACTAGAAAGAGGGGTGTGCAGAGGTGAAACTTTTCACATTAGCTTGCACTCCTTATATCCAGAGTTTGTTTGCTATTCTCAGTAAAACAGTGATGATGATTTTGGATAGATAGTGACACAGCCCTTAAAACTTTAGCAGCTGAAAGTCAACAACAGCTTTATCAGTGCAGCCTTAATCTTTTCATGTTTTCCCTCAAAACTGATGAACAGCCTTATTTCCCAGTGAAGTGAGCCAAGAGGGTGAGCATGTTCCAGTGTTGGAGTTTATCTCTGTGTCTGCCTTTTCAGACAACTCCTACCAGATCAAACATTCCTCCTGGTTCTTAAATCCCTTTCAGCTTCAGTCAGTAATGTTTGTACGTGATCCCATGGTACACTGCTTCCTAAATGTTAACTGCAGCTTTCTGCCTGCTGCTGCTAAGATCAACAGCACTTCCAAGGAACAGGAAGTCAGACCAATTGTTTCAAATCTAGATGTTACTTGTAATGACCTTTTTTCTCTATGCAAGTGTCTGAAACAATTCTTGCATAATAACCCTTCTTCCCAAGCCATAATGGCAGGCAAAATTATTATTTCTGGATTTTGCTATTGAAGATGTAAGGCATCTCTAATAAAGAGGAAATTAGGACATGTCTCAAAGATAATTAAATAATAAGAAGCCTGTAAAGGCCAAATGCTTGGCTGTGAAAACTTCCATGGCCTCTCTGTGTAGAGGGTATCTCTTCACTGATGATCAGTGAATAAAAGCAAGCAGTAGAAAATTAAAATGTGTAAAGCTAGCTTAGTTTTAAAGCAGAGATGCGGTAATTTATTTAATGTTAGATTTTAACTTTTTCTTTAATTTTTTATTTTGATTTTTATATGTACACACCTCTTTCAATAGCTCTTACAAGTGATAACTTGAGTGGAGAAAATAGAAAAATGGACAGGTACTTTCATTTATATTGTTGTATAAAAGAAATAAGGCCAGGATGGATGCCAGTAAGTATTCATCTCAGTAGAAGTTAGATGTCTGAGTGTCTTTAATGTTCCAGATTTTGTCTGGTTTTAATCATGCTTTAAAGTGGTAGAAAAATGAAGGTAGATTTGTCATTTTTAAAAGCTTTGCCTACATCTGTACTTACATGGACTGCTAGCATTGAACTTGCATGTCCATGTGCTGCTTTCAGGCAGGCAAGTTCTCTTGATCTGACAGAGCTTGTACAAAAGGTTTATTGATTGGGTTAATTACTTTAGTTTTAGGGTCAAGAAAAGGTTTATTTATTGCTGAAGTATATGCCTCTTTCTTTCTTTTCTTTCTTTCTTTCTTTCTTTCTTTCTTTCTTTCTTTCTTTCTTTCTTTCTTTCTTTTTCTTTCTATTATTCCTTTCTCTTATTTCTTTCTTTTCTTTCTTTCTGATATTTCTTTCTTTCTGTTATTTCAGTCCCTGTGTTTTTCTGTTCACTTTTTTTCAGAAGAGCATAATTCTGCCTTAATAACATGGCATGTAAGTGCTGTCTGAGGGGTTCTGGAGAAATGTGTAAAACAGTGCATATGGTTTTCGTTTTTACACTTTTGTATATAGCTCTTTCCACGCAGCCCAGACTGTGGGCTTATGTAAGCACAGCTTGTTTTATTCCTCTGTCGTATTACCAAGCTGCTAGAGCAGCTTTGTGCATGCTTTTCTTTCCATGAATGCTCCCTGCTAAAGCACAGAAATAAGGTTGTGGGAGTTACTCGTCCGCTTTGTCAAACAAAAAGGAAACTCTGTACTTGAACAACAGACACTTTAAAGCCTCACTTTTCCAAAGGCTGTATTCACGTGTACATACTTGCATTTGAGACCACAAAAAAAACCAGAAGCCAACAACATCAGCACCTCAGGAGTCACTGGACCAATCTTCATTTTGCATGGGGGCCGAGCAGATGAGAGGGACATGGTCTGTGCAGTCGCTCCTGGCACATGTTGACTTTTTAAATAATAACAGTTGGTCTGTATATTAGATGTGTGACTGCTTTCTTTTGTGGAGTGCTACAACAGTCTCAGAAAAAGTTCCATAGATTATCTTAAACTGATTTCTAGACAGCTTGCCAGAGGCTCTGAGAAGGAGCAAGATTTGACCACATATGTGCAGCAAGTCTGCAAGGGGCAGGAACAGAGCCATAAGTACTGCTTTTTGTCTGGCTCTGACAGAAGACCACCAGAAGAGAAGAGTTCAATGCAGCTGCCTGAGATGCCCCAGAGAACTGGGGGCATCCCTACAGGGGGGAAAGGCTGAAAAAAGAACCTGGAGGGGAGTCAGGCTCTTGTGTAGCAGCGGCTACAGGTCAGGCATCCTGCTTGGGAGCATGTCCCTGGCACCAGGCACTTACATAACTGAACCTCACATATCAGTCATTCCAGCCAGTGCATCCTTAGTTATCAGGCTGGATATATTAACTAAAGACTTGGAGTAAAATGAAATTTATTTTTTATGCACCCAAAATTACAACATTGCCAAGGTTTCGTGGCATTTGTTTGACCAAAAGAGATTACATTTGTAGTTCTCTTTGTGTGTATGCAAGAATGGTTTGGGCTTTTTCCTCCTGTATTACACCAACTTAAAACATCATTTAAAATGAAACTCAAGGCCAGATTTAGCCTTGCCCTGAGCTATGACAGCAGAAAATGTAATGTACTGAACGTGAAGTAACTTCCCTCTTGCTAGTACAGCTCCAGAAGTTGAACCCTGAAGGCTGAATAATTGTTGTTTCCTGTATTAGTTTGTAACAATTTATGAGAGTGGGAAGGAACAAAAAAAAATTCTATGCAATCCCCTGGGGAAATATGGGATATGAGAGTTTCATCTACTGGAGTGAAATTCAGGTTTAAAAATATTCCAACTGCAAAAAAAGGAATCTAAGAAGAAAATAACTGTTCACAGTGTGTCTTTCTAGATCTCCACAGCCATGTCACAGTTACGTTACAAGTACGGATTAAAGTCTTATTGTGCTTGGAAGCTGCATTGTAGAAGGAAAATTAAGAAGGCTTCAGTCCAACAGCTACTCTTTGTTTAAAATCATTCACTGAATTTTTTTTCCCAGCTAACTTC
The DNA here is from genome assembly GCF_023055355.1 of Agelaius tricolor. Taxonomy (NCBI): domain Eukaryota; kingdom Metazoa; phylum Chordata; class Aves; order Passeriformes; family Icteridae; genus Agelaius; species Agelaius tricolor. The sequence goes on from NW_027269269.1 coordinate 18,220,250, forward strand.
CAACCTGTGATCACATTTCAAGTGCTTTGGAACAGAGGGTGTTTTCAGATGGTCAGTGTATGATTCCTTAAGAACTGTATTTCAAGACCCTTTTGTGCTTTTAGCATTGCTCACATTGTAAGAAAACAGTGTTCCCTGTTTGGCCCTATGGACAACAGAAATACATTATCAGGATTTCCTGAAAGTTGGTGAAGTCAAGGGAGATTTTACCATCAAGTTAAATGGTCATATACATTGACCAGTGCCCAAGTGCTTTTGAAATCCCATTACACTTTATGCTTTCAGCCATCTGAGAGCTTCAGATTATAAGGCATTCTGCCCTGGAAAGATTTCTTCTTAATAAGGAAGCAGTAAGAGAAAGGAATGAATCAGGGAGATAAAGATAAAGCTCTCTCTCAAAGGGCAACCCAAATTCAGACCAAATGTGGCAAAGGTTTCTGAAATAATCAGGCTTGTTCTCTTCTTTATTTACTCCCCAGCTATTCCCACTTGGTCCCTCTTTCTATAGAACAGAAGTTCAAAATAGGACAGAAAAAATCTGACTTTTTAGTATTTCCAGCTGGGACTGGAGTCAAAGGTGCTTGAAATAGTGTGAGAAAGACTGATATGATTGTGGTGAGAGCCATTTGAGTACCTGGATATACATCTCAAACCAGGCCTAAAAAACTAAGTATAGACAGCTCAAGGGAAAATGTGCTCACATGATGTACTGTGAAATTTGGCAAAATCAGCAGCTCTTGATTTCAATAAGTGTCCTGACTGCCCCTGAGCACCAAACCTTCTGTGCTTCACCATCACCTTGTAAAATGTCCCAGCCTGCAGAGTCACTTCTGGCAGGGGCAGGTGTCTCTTGTCAGTACCCTCATGGAGATGGGGGTGTATCTGCACTTGCAAATTGCTTTTTTAAAACATTCTTGCAGAAAAAAGAGGAGGGAGAATAACATTCAAGTCAATATTGTGGATATGTCCTCTCTCCCTTTCCAGGTTCAGGAGTGATTTAAAGAGCTGTTTAAAAGACTGCCTGCTTGTGGCCCTTTTCCTAATTTAGCATCCTTATATCTGCATGTGAAGATTAGTGTTCCACTGGGATGTGAGAGCAAAACAGGGTTATATGCATGGGTCCTTAATTAAAACAGACCTCCCAGCCTTAGGAAAAAGAAAATAAAATAAAAATCTGGCACAACATCAACCAGCATTAGTAGTATCAGCATCATGCTAGGTGCCCTACAGAAGAGGAAACTGTGAAAGAGCACTCAAAAATAATGACTGAGTTTCCATGATGATGTCAAGACTTTGACATCTCAGGCTGCCAGGTGTGGAATACTTGAGCTAGAAGTATAAAAGCTGTACAAAATAAAAATGAAGCAGAAAAATTGAAATCTCAGCAGGTGATGATGTACTGTAAGAAGGAATCAGTCCTTTAAAGCTTCATCTAGGGAAGGAAGAGGAGGAGCAAGAGAATACCAGACCCAGCATTTCCACATTTCCTTTGTTTCCAGGGCATTTTCTTTCCACTTACATTTGTTTTCATTTTTTTTTTCTTTTTTTTTTTTTTTTTGGCTCATAGTGTCAAATCTGATGCTTGAAGACATCTGAAACCTGTTTTATCCCCTCTCACCTCCACATCTGCCTTGGCATTGTTATCACAATTAGAAGGGCAGTGACAGTTTTCTAGGCTGAGAATCCAGCCTCTCCTGCAGTGAAATTCAATTGAGTAGCATCATTTCTTTGAAAAATAAACAAGACTGCAAGCTCTGCAACTGGGAAGTAAATTAAATGTGTTCACAGAGCTTCAGAATCCTCTTTGCCTTTCATGTTATACTGCTTGACTTACTATTAAAATTATTGCTAACATAGTCAGGGCAGTGACAAGGAGCATTTTTGTTAAAGAGAGATGTTATTGCAATGAACTTCTAGGTATCAGTTTTATCCTGGATGAGCAGATCTAGGAAAAATAGTATGTGGCTTTCTAAGGTTGCTCTAGTGCAGCAGCAAAGAGTAAGGTGAAATAATGTGGTGTCCCTTCACTCTCCCAAGCAATATAATTCAGTGTACAGTGAGAGGAATGCTGGGCACGCCTCATGGCCCTTTTGTACTGTTGTGGCTGACAGAGGATTTCAAGGTCAAATACAAACCATGGAGTCTCCCTGCTTGCTGCCTTGCTCCCTGTGCCCTCCCTCCCTCCCTCCCAGCAAAACATTTCTGTTAGCCAAGGGAGCACAACTAGGCAGAAAATAGATCAGTGGACAGCTAGGAACAATATATTTCTGTGTGACAATAAATATATGTATTTGTTTGATACAGTAAACAGTTCTATTCTAATTATTTTATTTACCTCCTTTTTTAGTTTACTTGCTGTTTTTGAATTAATGCATCTTTGTATAGAGATAGTCACCATTTATTAGGAAAGGGTAAAAACCTTTTATTGTACCAATTAGTATGTATGCAATATCTTCCTGGGCTGGTAGATGAGTAGCTGTAGCAATTTATTTTAGGCTGTGCAGCTACATATATCTTCTCACCAGAACTGAACAAAAGATTTTGAGGCCATTTCTTACATAGTGGCGGAGTAGACTACTAGTTGAAGGGACCAGACAGGATACTTAAAAAAACTCTGCTCTTTTCTTTGCATCTCATTTCTAATATGGAATATTCTCACTGGTACAAGTTTTTTGTATTCCTTGAACCTTGATTCCTGAACTGAGATTGGCATTGATTCATTAAGGCCTAATTGTCCTGCTCTAGTGCTGTTCCTACATGTTTCTGACACTAAACATTGCCATCTCCAAAGCATCTTTTTGAGATTATCAAATGAAACAGTTACATTTGAATTCATACAGCCACACAGCACTGAATGGCATTTAATCAGTTCTTAGAAAGCAGTCCTGGTGCTTATTAACACCCAAAAAGCTACTGCCTTCAGTTGCCAGCTAGATAACTATTTTTTCTTTGCCAATAGATAGTTGCCTCTAAATGCCTAGGGAATGATGATGCTTGGTGGCAAGTGCAAGCTATAAAATATTTATCTTTAACACACAATTGTATTACTGCAGCCTCTAATAGGATTTGGTGTCAGGCAAACATCTGCCTTGGCCTCTGGCCCAAAGATAGGGAAACAAGCTATTAAGTTGGATATTGCATAGTAAATAAATAAGGCAGAAATACTGTTAAAGTAACTATACTGCTGACCAGCAAACATGGTGAGTATATAAAAAAGAAGTCCATCAAAAGTCTAGAAATTTGTCTAGCTTCTTAATATGTTTATTGTGTTGCATCTGGATAAAGGTAATTCATGTCGGTAGTTGTGAGCCAGGCTGACAGATCTTTATAGAGTTCACCACAGTAGAATTGGCTTTCATGGGGCTTTTTGTCCACAGCAAAGTGGTCCCCTGAGCAGACCATTAGCCTGGGAGCTTTGTCGCTGTCACATGGGTCAATTTATAATGTGAAGCAAATGCTGTGTTGTATTTGTGTCCATGCCTCAGATTAACAACTCTAAAAAATGGGAATGGTAACAGTTAGTGATTTCATATTGAACTTGATAATACCCTTAAACAAAAGATAGTGTAGTGTGAAGTCTTACTGTGGGTGGGGGCTGGATCATGCCAGTTTATGGCCTCTCTCAGAGGAAGGGGTGATTACAGTGGGAAAACTAGCAATGGGACAAAGGTTTCAGCCAAGTTTCCCTCAAAATCTGCCAGCTGTGAGTTTACTTGTACTGAAAAACATCCCTGAAAGAAATGGCAAAAATAGCAGATCAATGTTATTTTTTGCAATATGTTGAATTATAGCTGCTGAGGATACTTGGAGAATTTTTTTTTGTTTCTTTCTTTGCTTTGATATTTAAAGCTCATGAGCAGAAAGATCCTTAAAGAGTACTTCAGAAGAGTTTTGCTCTTGAAGAAGTCTAGGCTTTTGCACTTAATGAATGTTTTCCCTTTCTTATTTTTATGAATCCAGAAAGTGTTTTGTACATCCTCCTTTTCCTGTCTGGGGTAGGCTGTCCTAGAGTAGGGAGTACCTGCTCTGTGAGACATGGCATTAACATACCATTCTCCAAAATGACAGTGTGGCTCTGAAGACCAAGTGTCTCATTATGTCATTTAGACTTTCTGTCAGAGAAGTATGAGGATATTTATAATGGAGAACTGAGAAGACGCCCAGAGGGCTTGAGCACCTCTTCTATGGAGACAGGCTAAGGGAGTTGGGGCTGCTCAGCCTGGAGAAAAGACGGTGCCAAGGAGACCTTAGAGCTCTTCCAAAGGGTTACAAAAGAGCTGGAGAGGGGCTTTTTATAACGGCACGGAGTGATAGGACAAGGAGGAATGGCTTTAAACTGACAAGTAGGCAGGTTTAGGTTAAATATTAGGAAGAAATTCCTCGCTGTGTGATGAGGCATTGGCACAGGCTGCCCAGAGAAACTGATATGTGGTTGACATATCCCTGGAGGTGTTCAAGGCCAGTTTGGATGGGCTGTAGAGCAGCTTGGCCTAGTGGAAGGTGTCTCTGCTCACGGGAGGGGGATTGGAACTGAGTGGTCTTTAAGGTCCTTTCCAATCAAAACCATCAGTGATTCTGTGACTCCATTAAATGACTTGCTTTTTCAGTTGCTAATTAGATTGTGAAGCTGGCAGAACACTTAATTCCATAGGCAAGCTTCTGCATTCCCTCTTAGAAACCCCACACCCCAAGTTTTGCCCATGTGCCCCTGGTGTGAGTTGTTTGCTTTCAGAAGTTTCACTCCTGCTGGTGGTTGAAAGGTGGCATGGAAACTGTGTTTTCAGTGTTCTCTTTTCATTCAGAGCAAAACCTGATGAAGGCATCATGCATCATCCACTGGCTGGCCCTCAAGTTATTAATCTCTGCCCTTACCGGCTGGTGTCAGTCACATCTCTTCAGGGATTTGGAAGCCAAGAGAAAACTGTGGGAATCAGACTGGAAACAGAGAACATATGTATCTCTTTCTAAAATAGAATTGTTCATGGTCTCACAGTGAACTTTAACAATTAAAGAAAACAAAAACATTGTCATAATTCTCTAAAGGAGTTCCCATGGTACTATTCATAAAACACCATATGGAATTTTGTATATATTGGAAAATACTCCTCTAATTATGTGAACAGCTTACAGAATAAGCTGTGTAATGGAGACTAGAAGCCAGCCATAACTGCAGTGGCCTGTTTTTGCTTATTGACTGATAGTGTGCCATCTCTCTAGCAATGCTGACTGTGAACATACTCAAAAGGAAGACAGCTGCTTTGTGCCACTGACTTAGGGACTCCCTGAATGTTAAAGTTGTGTCCTTCTATCCCATATGATAATAATTTGGCTAAGCCCTAGCTTCGGAAAATGTCTGCCTGATTCTTTATTCTTTCCCGGGTTCTCCCACCACAACTCCCTAATCTCTGATGCCAAGTCACCCTCCTCCTCCTGTTTAGCTTGAAATGTAGTTGTTAGAGCACTGTGCATGAATGCATGTGCACTTACACATGGCAGAAGGGCCAGAAAATTTTCTGAGGTGCCCAACTGGCAGTCTGTAACCACTGAAACAAAATTCAGTCGTAGGATGAAAATACAGAGGTTTTTATGAGAAGCCTGGAGTGAGTATAACTTGCTAATGCCTGCAACTTCAAAGTAGAAAGAAATTCCAGGTTGTGATTCTGCCTAAGAATATAAATAGGAGCAAGTTCAATGTTGCACACACAGCTTGCAGACTTGCTCCTCACAAGCCTTAGTCTCTGCCTTGTTTTGTGCTCATTAGCTGTGGAGCTTCTGAGGAAAAAAAGTGTGTTCATTTAACACTTCCTTTATGGAAATACTTTGGAGTTGTTTGGGAGTAGCTTTGAGACAAGGATACACTGCATGAACCTTCATCACTTTTCAGAATTGATTCTCAGTAGTGAAGAACTTTTGGGAGTGTGTGAAGACCATAATTGCCCTGAATCACCAGGAAAGTTTGCATCCTTAACTGCTAAAAAACAGCAAGTGGCACAAGTCACAGGGGGAGTAGAGTTTCTTTTCACTTCATCTCATCTCTATCAGGCAGGTTATTCCAGGGCAAATAGAGGTAGTGTAAAATGAGAATACATTAAAAATGTTACTTTTGGCAATATTAGAAAAACAAGGGACATCAGAGAAAGCAGTGAAATGGAATTAAAGGATTTTTAAGGGCCTACTCTATTATTAATAGCAGAGGGTATTCAGGCCACAAGTAAGAGCTACTGAGGTGCTTCAGTGAGGAAGGTAACATGGGTTTCATCCACCTGTTTTTTAATTCCTTTTGAATTCCTTTAGCTACTCTATGGCAGCTTGGCCACACTTGAAAACTATCTGGGAAACCAAAGAGGTAGTGACAGATGAAGTTATATGTGTGCATATCACTGCAGCTTTACAATGAGGAATGCCAGATCTGCATATGAACCAGAAAATAGATGTGAATATTTTTTTTAATGTGTTAGTGTCAGTCACTGTCAGCAGGGATTTGACCAGTTATAGGTGTCTCTGCTAAACCAGTCAGAGGAGGAAAGGATGCACCACCAGAGTAAAGGTTCTTACATGGATTCACCCAGAAATTCTTGAAAGGTTGGTTACCTAAGCACAGGTCTGCTCCATTTCTGTGATTACTCTGAACTTCTAAATCCCTTTATACATAGTCATTGTAGTGGACAATGTAATTCAGTTTAATCTGCAGTGGACATCAAATTGGTGTGCAGAGTCTGACCTGTCTTGTCCTAGGCATCACAGACACACCAGCTGAACCCACTGTAACTGCAAAATGTTGTTTCCAGTAAGAAAGATTACCATTTAGCTGATGTAGTGCATTGTCACACTTTGGAGCAGTTGCCATACTTGATGTATGCTACTTTTTACATACTTTCTAGATGTTTCTGTGGGTCTTTTTACTATTTTATTTAAATATTATATTACAAAAATATACCAAGAAAGCTATATGGATATTTACTCTTTTTCAAGATTCAGTTTAGTCCGTTAAAGCAAAAACTTGGGAAAAAACTCTTTAAAATAGTTTTTAATATTCTGAAGGTGTTGTTAATGCTGGGAGTCTGTCCTGCATCATGCCCTGAGGTATTCCACTTGACTTCAAAGGTCACATGATACATCTTTGCAGGGTTGCTCCACCTTGCAGCCCCTGACCCAGTGTGGCAGTGGGGTGGTGAGGTGTCATGGGACAACTGCACTGATGCTGAATAGCACAGCCTTTCTCTTCCCAGTTTTCAGGCAGCAGGAAAAAAAAAATTCTCCATTTTTTTTTTCTGCTGCATTCTTTTTTTTGCCACCTTTGAGCTTAACCACCTCATTGGAGGGTCTGACAAGTGCCAGAAGCAGCACAAGAAGAGGGAGCTTAGAGTTGTTCTTAAGATGAGAAGATTAGAGGAAAAGGACTGACCTTTTCAGCAGCAGGAGTGGTTAAATCTCCTTGCCCATCTCATTATCTTGTTTCACAGAACTCACACTCTCTATGTTCTTCATGCTTGTAAGTATGTACATAAATAACTTCCTTTTCCTAAATCTTTGGGTATATTTCTTGAAGAACAGAAAAATACAAGTATTGTAAAAAAAGCATAGAGAAAAAAAAAGTCATAAAGTGAATTAATTTTTGTTTTCAGAAAAACAAAACTCTGACATTAACCCATGTCAGAGTTCTGAAGATTGTATACACGTGGGCTAATATTAATTTTCATTTACAGGATAGATTTGTGTTTATACCTGATATGAAGTGAGAGATGATATTCCCAAATATCACTATAAATGCACAAGGCCTTAGTTGTTACTTCTTTATTCTAGGAAGCATGGCTGCTCTTTAACTGGAGCAAAGATGGCAGTTCAAGCCTAAAGGGTTGACTGCATGTTGTGACTGTATTTCCACACACCATCAAGTGAATACCTGCTTAACTAGTGAGTGTTAGAAAACTGACAGCACTTCCTTGTACCTTTCTTGCTGCATGGAGCTGTCTGCTTATGAGATGTCTGAAACCAAGACTTGAACCATAAATGCTTTAAACTGGTTTTATTATTTAAATTTGCTGTTGTCCTTTGTGAATTACTGAATTTAAAATGTCAGCCTTTATTTAAAATTACAGCCTTTAAAATGTCCTTCAGAAACCTCTGCTCTTTGGCAAACACCCATCCAGAAACTGGCTTCCTTTCATTTGTGATTGGAAACTAATCTGCACATCTCTGCTGTCGCTGGTTCTCTTCACTTGCACTGATTGGGAGTTTACAAATAACTTTGCTCCCACAAGGTCGCATGAAGTGTATCTGTGCAAATGCAATCATTATTCACAGGGCTGAGATTTTCACCCCACTCCATGTGTACCACCAGTGCCTCTGCTCTGTAACCAAATCCAGTTTTCATCTGATAGGCATCTCCCTCAGAGAAGATGTGAAATAGCACTGTAGAATGAACCATGGTATTTATTACAATGTCTTTCAAAGCCCCACTCACATTTACTCAGTTTTCACTCAGTTTAGTGTAAGAAAAAAGGATTATTTTCATTCTCTTTTTGATGTGTTTACAAGCTTGTGTTGTTCTTTTATGAAAGATATGTTTTAGTCCCAATATTCTGAACTCTCTTCGAAAGAGAAGTGCTAGATAACATTTTGCTTACCTGTTAACTTCCCCTGAAAAATGAATAGCTGGTGTTTTTGCCAAAGTCAGGCAATTTAAGATGATAACTAGAAATAGAAGAAAATGTGAAATAGACCCAATCCTGTTCCACCAAATAGAATATTAGCCCCAGCACTTTGAGCTGTTAAAGATACAAACTATATAAAGTATAATGTATTATATTCAATATAATATTGCAGAGCAAGTAAGAAGAAATTTGGTTGAAGGTATTTCGTCAACAAGCAGATAGGATGAACCAAGGGTCTCTGTTCAGTAAGTTCAGAAGGGAACATATCTATCATCACTCAGCTCTTTTTGGCGCAAATAAATGCCTCAAGGTCACTTAATCAAGTCAACAAAACTGGACCAACAGTGTATGTTCTGCTGTGAGAATGGTGTGTATTGTATCCCTGCAATAAATTCAAAGACGAGAAATGGTCATAAAAATATACAGGAAGAAAAGAAATTTGGAAGTTTCCAGGTACTGAGAGAATGCCCAACCTGGTAGGTGCTGAGCAGCTCATATTTAATCACAGAATTTGCAGTTGAACCATCCGTTGATGTAAATGGATGAGCAGGGTTTAGTGCAGCTCACACTAATGCTTTCACCCAAGTGCAGCAATTGCTTTGAAGTTTCAACTGTCCTGCCCATCCAGAGCTCTCCTAAACTCAGAGGTGTTTTCTTGCCTAAAGAAGTGTCTGAATTCTCTTTTGTTTTCCAGAATCAGTGGATAACTGTCCCAGTAATTGCTATGGGAATGGAGACTGCGTGTCTGGGACTTGCCATTGCTTCCTTGGCTTTCTGGGCCCTGACTGTGGCAGAGGTAAGAATTTATGCTTGGTTAACTGTTACCCTCTCCCATTCAGTTAACTTTTTTGTCTTGGAAATTATATTCATGACAGTGCTTTCTGCAAAGTACTCTTCACCCAGTGTGGGGATGCTGCAGTAGAGTGGAAAGAAGTTGATCTGTGAATTTTGTTTGCCACAAATTTGCTAAAATTTCTATCAGCAGTTGAGGCACTCATGGGTGTTTACCCTGGAGAAAATAAGGATCAGGGGGCATCTTACTGGTCTCCAGAACTACCTGAAGGGAAGGTGTAGTCAGGTGGGGATTGGTCTCTTCTCCTAAGTGATAGGACAAGAGGAAACATCCTCCAGTTGTGCCAGGGGAGGTTTAGATTGGCTATTGGGAAAAATTTCTTCAGCAAAGGATTCAGGCTGCTCAGGGGAGTGGTGGAATCACCATCTCTGGAAGTGTAGGTGTGGCATTTAGGCACATGGTTTAGAGGTGGGCTGGCAGGGCTGGACTCAATCTCAGAGGGCACTTCCAACCTTAACGATGCTTTGATTCTTTCCTAATGGTGCCTGCTGTGCCCTTAGCAACAGCACAACCCCTTGGGCTGCTTGTGGACAGGCAAATGTCATGTTGGAAATTTTCTCTCTGGAATTGACTTTAGAAAACAGGACTTATAAATGTGGCATTATGGTTTGTTTAGCAGAGCACTTTTATCATGGTGTGGCATGACAGTATAATGATACTTTCTTTTAAGATACTGATTGTACAAAAAGTACCTGGCAAGTCTGCCTGAGCCTGGCTGTGGGGAATAGGGCAGCATTAGCCTAAGGCTAGGAGTGGGATAATGGCAGGAACAACTGGTTACTCTGGCCAAAAGTGAAAACACTGGGAGGACTGGGAAGGAGACTTACCCCAGTAAACAGTATAATAAATTTTTCTGCTCAAGTGATAAGTATTTTTAATAAATGGTTTTGGAAGAGTTTTCTTTGGCCTGAATTTTTTAGGTTATTTAAACATTTAAAAAACAAACTGAAATACTTTTAGTAAGAACACATTTCCAACCAAGATATGAAAACCTTGCATGTGGGAAATGACAGGATACTGTGCATCAACCTTTTCAAGGCCTTTTTTGGCTCAAACAGTCCAACAAACTAAGTACAGATTTATAAATCTGGAGAGGGAGGTAGCATAAAACGTTAGTGCCCACCCAAGGAGCTGTGGTAAGGCTGCAGGTCAGGTCTTTACCCCACCTCATCGCTGCTTTAGAAAGCAGGCTGGCGCCTTCCCAAGAGAGAGCTAAACTCTGTCCAACCCCAGCCCTCTCCCCCTCCAGCTGAGCTGGGTCACATCCCAGCAGCGAGGCGGGAGACAGAGATAAGGAGCCGAGCACCCCTAGGGCAGGCGGGAGCTCCCTGCCAAGGCAGCGGGGCCGGGCTGAACCCGGCGGGGTTTCAGAGTTCACAGCCCAGTAAGATGGATGTGGCAAGCTGTGTCCCTGAGAGCTGTTATGTCAAACTTCTTGCTGACTCAGGTTACACTTGGTTTGCATTTCCTTACACTTGGTTTGCATTTCCAAGCTCCTTTTCAAATCCCTAGAGCTGGAGACAAAAGGAGTTTTTTCCATGTCCCATAGCATATTCCAGCTCACACCTCCTAACTTTCAGTAGGGGCAGAAGTTCAGGGCTTATTTCCCCCAAGGCTCCCTGTAGAGTCTGTGGAGAAGAAGAACTTTCTTCACTGTGAGTCAGAGTACTTAAATTCTTGTTCTGAATCCACTTGCAGAGGAGCTCACCTCCCCTCCCCGGCTACCCTGAACTTTCTCAGGCTTTTCAAGGGAGCGATGTGAGTCTCCCATTTCACCAGAGCACATGCTCTAGCTGCTATGAACACCTTTTGTTAAACTCTGTCTTTTCACTCAGAATCATCTGGGTTCAGATGTTGCACTCTGCCTTTAGGAAGACAGGAAAATACCTGGAATGCCAAATTTATGTTTGTATATGCATGTCCATTCACTGAGTGTGTTAAATAGATCATACTGCCATGGGCATGAGATCCAAGGATTCCAGGATTGTCTTACTGTTGGTTTTCAGGGGCATCCAAGACTCTTCTTTTGACCTATAAATCCCTCAAAAGGCAGCAAGTGTAAGGCAGTTACAGTATCCATCTGCAGCCCTTCACGATCCTTGGATGGAGCAGTAATCCTTAACAAGCGGGTTCCTGCTCACACGAAGCATTCCATGGATTTCCTGGGTGTTCCTTTATTTCAGTTCAGCCTTGTAATTTACCATCCAAATGAATGGGAAACTCTGGAGCAGAAAGCCTTTCACTTTTTAGTAATGGTTAATTACTAATGTATTATTAACTAATTATTTTTAAAAAATAAATGAGAGCAAGTCACCAGAGGTGTATTCCATAGGCTTTTTGAAGGTTTTCTTGGACATGGGAGGTTGCCCTTTCAAGTTCTGTTTAAAGTAAACAAACAAACAAATGATCTTACTCACTGATGCTCAACTTTGCAAGAAACAAGAGTATGCATTTGGATTGCTGCTATCATTACCACACTAGAGAATTTCTGTAATTTTGCCATCATAGACGTTGTTGGAATCCGAATGATCAAATAATAATTATATTTCTTTATATATGGAAAAGAGTTGCATAAATAACAGGAGAAAAATTCAGAAACCTCTTTTGTCTTTATTCATTATTGCATGCTACAGAGGAGGTCTTGTTCTCTCCATTGCCTTGACATTTGTAGCAGTGCTTTCCAGGTGATGCTGAAGGACTTCTCCACAGAAGGCTCTGTGGAGTGTCAGTCCCACTGCAGATGGCCAGTAATTTATCTGATCCTTTACTGAGTAATCAGCTGTCTTGTCAGGAAACATGTAAGTCTTTCTCAGCAACCTCTCCCTGGTTAAAGGCAGTTATTCTTTCTTCTTGTTGAAAAGAGCTGCAGACTATCCCCTGCCAGTGCCTTGAAAGAACAATGTCCATTACTGAGCATTGAAATTTGAGATGGGAGGGGCAGAAAATTCCATCACTTAGCTGAAAAGTGAAATTACAGAGTGAGTGTGCTGTGAGCCGTGCACACAATACAGTGTATCTTACACAATTTAAGTCTCATATTATATAGGTAGATACTATCTTGCAAATTATGCACTTGCAATGCACTACGGCATCGTGTTTCCTTTAAAGTGAACAGAATGCTCCTTAGTAATAACAATTGCCAAATTCCTTTCTTTCCTAAACCTCTTTTATCTTGGTCAGGCAAATACAGTTCACTGCATATCGAACTGGTTTAACAGTCAGAGTTGGCAGTGCTTTGTATTTTATTGAGGCTGCTGTAGTTCTGGAACACTCAAACTGACTTGACTATAAGGACGTGTGGAAACAACTCATGATGCACTTTGTGAGATTACTGTCTGAAAATATGGAAGAAAAGGAGAGGAAAGCTTTCCTTAACCATGTAATACCCCTTCCCACACATAATCAAAGTCAGGAACAAAGCAAAAGAGGATTCATCACATGCCTAATCCAGTTGGATTAAGCAGCAGAATGGAATATTCATTTCACATTTGTCCTGCATAAAATTGTTCATAAATTGCCTTTCTGAGAGGCAGATGAGAAGGCCAGCTGCTCTCACCTAAGGCTGATGTGCTACAGTGAACAAGAGCAGTCTGTGTTGAATATATGTCCTTGCAGCAGAGTTTCAGCAAAATAAAATGAAAGAGAATAGGACTTAAGCAAGAAGTTTCAAGGCAGAGTGAACAGGAAAAAGCTGTTGTTTCTGAGGGACTGAAATCAGCATCTTCCTTGGCAAAATCAGAAGAGGGGACAAAAGGAGCATAATGTGGCTGGTGTGGAGAATGCCATAAGGAGAAGGCATCATCTGAAAGCAGCTGGAGAAAGTTTGCAGGACAGTGATTACAAAAATCTGTGGTCCTGGAGGCTGAGTTCTGGTCCTTCATGCCCTCTGCTTCCTTGGGGAACTTGTTCTGTATCCTTCATTTCATCCCATCTAACTGCCTGGCATTTTCCAAATTTAGCTCTGAAAATGCTTAATCCTGGGATCCATCATGCCACAGCTTGAGCTTGTCATTTTCTTCTTCTTCCCTTTATCACAGGGAAGAAATCCTGTATCTGGGTGGCCTTGAGAGTCACCTGACTTCTCTGGAAACAAGGACAATTAAAAATACTTTATAAGTCCTTTATAAATTATACAAATTTCAGAGGATAGATTTACATAACTTTTATTACAGGGAGCTTGGAAACAGTAGAGGCCAATTTTGCCTTGTGGCTGGTGATGAATGGAGTCCAGCAGAGATGATGACCAAAAATGGGGGCTGGGCATTCAGTTAGAACCATAGAATTGTTAAGGTTGGAAAAGACCTCTAAAACTCTTTTCATCAAGTTCAGCTATTAAGCCAGCACTGCCAAGTCCACCACTAAGCCAAATCCCCATATGCCACATCAACACATCTTTTAAATTCCATCAGGGATGGTGACTTTGTCACTTCCCTGTGTTGCCTGCTCCAGTGCTTGACAACCCTTTCAGGGAAGAAGTTTGATAGCTGATGGTATGACATGAGCTAAATCAGGGAAATAGTCTCAATGTGGTATTCTGGGCTCTGAGCAAAGCAACTGAAACCCATAAAGCTGAGAGTTAATTCAGAAAAAAACAGGGGAGTGATTTGTGTGCCACTGAGGTCCACAGCAGAGGCAGTGTCAAGGAAAGTCCGGCAGCAGGTCAGGGATAGTGATAAGCAATCTAAGGTCAGTGATGCTCCAGAAAGAAGACATCAGTACATTGTGAAATCAGAATACGAGAAAACTATGAGTTCAGTTAGTGAAAAAAAGGTGTCAGAGACACAAAGCAAAAAGATAGTCTAACTTAAGAGCACTGTTTGTTTGTTTTAAACACTCGCAGGAGAATACAGTTAACAGCTGGGTATCATCCATATAAAAGATTGGGTTTTGGCAAAACAAACAGCAGCATACCCCGGTGAAGATTGTGTATGAAGAATGTAAATTACAAGCTCGACTCTTGTGCTTCTTTTTGAAATGATTTTCCATTTGTTTTAATGTGATTTTTGTTGTCTGTCCATAGCGTCCTGCCCAGTGCTGTGCAGTGGAAACGGGCAGTACATGAAAGGAAGGTGTTTGTGCCACAGTGGCTGGAAGGGAGCAGAGTGTGATGTCCCAACCAACCAGTGCATTGATGTCTCCTGCAATAACCATGGCACATGCATCATGGGCACCTGTATCTGCAACCCGGGATACAAGGGCGAGAGCTGTGAAGAAGGTATTTGCAGGATGCATTCAATTAGCCTTTTGCTTTGATTGTTGTTCTGTAATTATATGGATGGAGGCAATTCAGCATCGGACTGGCACTTAAACAGAACAATAATAGGCACCTTACAGATACAATAGATGGATACAACATAAAAATGATATGTTGTCATAACTCCTTGTTAGCTATCATACTTGTTCAATAATTGGATGAAAAGCCATCAAATGCTTCAGATAGAAGAATCTAGTTGAAAGACCAGAACATCTAATCATATGTTCAAATGTTCTTATTAAAGCATCATTTCCATTTACACATCTAAACGTATAATTACTTTTACAGCGCTTTCTTCTCTGCTGCACTATACCAAGCAATTTCAGTTGCTTACATACAGAAAATGGTGGCGTATGAGAAAAAGTCCCTGGTCCTTGTCAGCTTTAAAAGCTTAGAAATGCTTAGGACTTGAATTAAATTCTGCTTCAAAGTCAGATATTATTTTAATGGCTCTTCCATAGCTTTTTTCTCACATTAGCCCCCCAAAAATTTCATTTACATTTAGATTTATGGCTGCTTTTAGTACTTATCTTTAATCTTTTTGTGTAGGAACTCACCTGCCAACATAAACCTTTATCTTCCTGAGTCTGTGACTGCTTCTTACTGCTAATGAAAAAGTGGACAGTTTTGCAAGTGTATAAATCATTCAGGGAGTATAATTATATATCCAAAAGTGCATTATTTAAAGAATAATGTTCAAAACTTTTGAAAACTATTCTCAGAGTTCTATGCTGGTGACCTGATAAATAATTATTCTTAAATTGCACTTCTACAAGTACATATATAAGGCCTCTTCCCTGCTTGATAGATTAAAGACATCATTTGATACATTCAAGAATGACAACGGCTTGAATTAATTTATGGTGGTCTTCATGTATGCAGGATAAAGATTTATCTAAAATGGCTTTATTTTATAGGCAATGAAAATAGGCTGAATTGGATTCAGACATTCAAATACCATCTAATCTAGCAATTCTTTTGATGTGTATAATGTATTGGAGTGGGACATCTCTGATGTAGCATGGCTTCAGTGTCAGTAAATGTTAGAGATGAAGACAGTATCAGCTCTTGTAACAATAAGCCATCTCTTGTGAAAGCCACATTTTGGCTTAAAGCACAATTCAGTGAAGCTGTGGGGCGTACAAAACCCAAAGATTGTGGCTACTCAAGTATCTTTAAAGCATCTCTGTAGATCTCCTATTTACTAGATCATATCTTTACTGGATAAACAGAAATGAAAATATCCCGATTTTGCCTCCAGCCAGAAGTGTTTAATGTGTGTAAATCAGAGTGAGATTTGCCCTTTTTCTAACAGGAACCTTTATTTCCCTGGTCACGTTTAAAGCAGAAAAGCCAGGCACTGCTCAGTTATTTTATGTTATCACTGTAGCAGGGGACAGTGTCAGTCCCACTAGGTCAAAACTTGAAAAAGGAGGAAGAACAAAGAGAACGTGGTTTTTTCTTATGGGCTCTTTAGTATTTTTCCAAGCATGCATGTTTTTGATACTCAAGGCATAATTTGTACTACGTTGTGAGGGGGGGAAGCAGCTCAGAAATATGCCATGTGGGAAATCTTGAGAACATATATATACATATTTAGATTTAGTAAAAAAGTTGATTTATACTATTTTTTAAATTGCTTTTACTCTTTAATTTCTCTTCTAAGAAGGGCCATCTGGTATTGATTACTTTTTATTATTTCTCAGTTCTCGTAGCTTCACTGCTTGGTCCATGTTTGTAATGGGTTTTCATTCCAGGGTTTCTCCTGTCTTTTCTTTTTCCCCCATAGAAGTTCAGCAATGTTTATAAAACATCAGCCAACAATCCTACGCGAGATTTTCTTTTCTCTTTCCTTAGTTTATTGGCCCATATTTTATAAGGCATGGCCTAAGCCAGCGAGACATTGCAGGGAGGGGAGCAAATTTAAGAAGTGAAATATGAGAAGTTACTCTTTGGGCACCGAATAAGCCTAATAACTTGTGTGACCAATGAAGCATGAAGCATATTGGGGAAAAGTGTAGAAGAGGCACTAACCTTGCTTGCTACATGATTTATCTCCCTGGCAAAGATTCTGCACAAGGCTTAACTATAAACAGGGCATTTTCCAACCAAGAATTTGGCCATTTGGGACATTTTCCAACCAACAACACGGGCATATGATTTTTTTTTTCTTTTCCAGGTATACCAGATCTTGTCAGCTCTGCCCTCGTGCCCAGCTCCTCATCTCTGCTTCCCCCAGAGCTGAGCAGCTAAATTTGTCAAGCAGAACTCCCTAAAAATATACCATTGTACTCCATATCCACTAAGTAATTGATTAAGAAGAAAGCAGAAGCCTGTAATCCTGTCCCAGGGCCCTTCCAATGGTGCAGAAAGCCTAAAGAGATAGATCCAGTGAGGCTGAGATTAAAGTAGCCGTTGTGTGTGACATTTTCTGAAAGGGCTCATTTCAACATGAAAAATGGCCTTGGGATTATGATAAATGGGGGGTTCTGACATGCACATTCTCCTCCTATAATCGTCTGTGTTAGAGCTGAGATAGCAGATTGTCTGCCTCCTGTGATGGAGGCCCCTGCAAAACTCACCTTTTTCCCAGCTGACCTTCAGAGGGGATGATTAATTGCCTGGAGGTAGCCTCTTGTCAGTTAGCCTGTGATCTTTGTTCTCTATGTTCAAACCATCTGCTGAGAACTGACGAGGCTGCTACTCCATCCCTTAGTCCTTTTCATACTTATTACTGCTGAGAAAGAACAGGGCCAGGGATTCAAGGGTCTCATGCTAAAATTGGCACCCTTGCTCCCAGCTCGCTAACAGTGAAGGAGATTTATGGACTCATCCTTTCCAGCCTCTTAAAATTTTTGAGGATTGTTCCAGCTATGAGCAGAGCTCCAGGAATCAAACAAAAAAGAAAATTCTCTCTCATGCCTTGGGATAGTAATAACTGAGCCATTACATGTCAGACTGAGAAGAGTTTGAGAATCCAGGGAATTATCAGAGCAGCTGTTGTGTTTCCTTTTAAGGTTTCTGGATCTTAAACAGGTCAGTGGAATTCTTATTAGCTTTTCCAGGGGTAAAAACTGAACCACAAACCTGTCGTGTGTGTGTGGTAGCCATGTTCTGCTCTGCTGTATCAGAGCCAGAAACTGGACAGTTTTCCTGTGCTGCTTAGCCAGACTGACACTTGTCACCAATCCCCAGGGAACTGCCACACACCGTTTCAAAAGAAGGGAAGAATTTTTCTAGGCTGTCCTATCAGCTTTTATCTATAAATAGACGATCGACTCCTCCAGTCAGTTTTTCTGGGAGGGTGTCTGGTGCATTTCATATTTTTCGATTGCTGGGTGAAATTCCCCTGTGGGCAGAGCAGCTGACAGTTGCCTACAAAACACATAACTCAAGAATCAGGGAGGGAGGACATTTGGTCTTTTGGTGTACATTGCTATACCCCTAACTAAATGGTCTCTGATTTTGTTAGGAAAGTTCCTCTTTTATGGGGGGAAGTAAACCTCAAACATTTTAAAAAAATTGACCAAAAATAAAATCAGAAGAACACCATTATAAAAAAGGCATGATTTTATTTTAATCCTTATTCAAGAAAAACTGTCTATGGATATATTTCAGTGTGAAATTTCTTTAAGTCTCCATGAAACCTGTATAGATTTAAGCACATTCTTCAATTTAAGAATGTATTTTGCTGAATAAGAATGTCAGCCTCTGCTGAATCTTTATGCAAAATTCTCTCAGAAAACTAGGGCTCAGCTTCAAATTCATTAGTAATAGTAATTTAGGTTATTTTAATAGAATAAATGAAGACACACTATGTGTACAATAGAATATTATTCTTATTCTATTCTTAATTTATATTAGCCTGTTCTTACCAGAAAGATCCCTTATTAGTGCAGACCTGCATAAAAGAATGGATTTTATCACTAGATTTTTCTCTGCTTTTCATGTAGGTGTTTTAGGTCTCACTGCCTTTTAGGGCCACTGACTTCTTGCATGAAGCATCTGTTTTGTTCACAGCAGGGCTTTTTGGTTGAAACCTTGAGATACTGTGTAAATATGTTTGTGTAGACAGCAGTCTGATAGCTTTTTTCCTGAAGTCCCATTTGCTTTCTCTGTCTGCTTCCTCTTCCTTCTCCCATGTAGTGGACTGCATGGATCCTACCTGCTCGGGACGAGGCGTGTGCGTCCGAGGAGAATGTCACTGTTCGGTTGGCTGGGGAGGAACAAATTGTGAGACCCCAAGAGCCACTTGTCTGGATCAGTGCTCTGGTCATGGGACCTTCCTCCCGGATACTGGACTCTGCAGCTGCGATCCCAACTGGACTGGCCACGACTGCTCAATTGGTAACGTCAGCGCTGACTTACTGTTGGTCTTTCGTTAAACTTTGTGAATCACTCTGCAAAAAGGTGCTACAGATGTATTCCAGTGAAGCACTGGAATTTCTCCTTCCAGTCATGCCCAATGTAGGGCATGACTGGAAGGAGAAATTCCATAGCTCAACTACATAAATAATCCTGCTACCATTGCTGAGCATAGAGTAATATCATAAATAACTCCATTAAAGCCACCTAGGTTTGCTATTGTTCATTATATGGCTGTTAATGTAATTGATGGTCTACATATAACTTCTTGTTCCAGTGATAGTTCTTGATGAACCCCAGGACCACTAAACTGTCTGTTTTGATTTTTAGGAGATGACTAAATAATCTTTAGTGGCTGTAAACAAGAAGGACGATTTGGTAATCTGTCAGATCTCCTTTCCCTTCTGAATTCAAAGCTTGTGCTTTTCTAGGCTAGAGGAGGATGAGTGCCTCATGAGGTTCATATTAAAAGACTCTCTTCTACCAGCTAAAAAATAAGTATACTGAGTGAAAGTATTTATTAGTACAAGCAGCTACCAAGAAGACAGATTTTTATGGGCAGTTTTGTGTAGAGGTTTGGAACAATGACCTTCATTCCTCCTCTGAATTGTCATCTTGCTCAAAATCTGCATCAGGTGTGAGAATTGAAGGCTAAATAAAAATTGTTCAGGACCCTTTTCTTCCACATGAAATTAGCTCTTAGATAAGACCACACTGAGAAATAGTGGAATACATTAAATAGTTAGAACTTACAGAGCATCAGTCCTTTGGCTTTTGTCCTGTATTGTGTGCTCACAAAAAAAAAGACCTCAGCAATAAGAGTTTCTATACCTTACACAACTGGAGTGGAACTAGGCCAGAAATCCAGGGCAGCTCAGTATAGGCAGTGAAATGAAAGGAATTTTCAGCAAAGCAGCCCAAAATGAAAAGCTATTAGGGGACTGGATATAGTAGAAAAATTATGTAAACAACATTTTCACTGAGGAATTGCTATCAGGAGTAAAGAAAATCAGGTTAACTGTTTGCAAGTATTTTAAGAGAGTCATTTCCAAGGATGAGACAAACTGAATAAACTGGTGCTAAGAACATAAGAAAACCCTTTTGACAATCATCATTTAGGCTGGGTGTTAGAAGCTTGTCATAAAGTAAAATCGACTGGACTGAGGAATAATCAGAAGAGGAGGCCTGCTCTACTTGCCTAGGGCTGAAGCTAGGTTGATCAAAACTTTTGCAGATGTACGTAGGGAAACTATCATGCATTGAAGGGAAGATAAATTTGGTGCCAGGCTTTTCCTTTCCCCATATTAATCTTCAATTAATATGGGGAAAGGAATTCCATAGGAATTCCAAAGGAATTCTATCTTCAATTCCATACTGTGTGAGTTTATTTTTAAAACCACCATAAGGGAAAAGGTAGTCATGTATTTGTAGTTTGTAGCATAGATCATAATTGAGTCATTATTCTGTGTTTGTACAGAGGTTTGGGGATTGCAGGGATGGATTTAGAAAAATGTTTATTTCAATGTGCAAACAGAATTCACTTTCCCTTTGTTAACCTGCAGAGTCATGTACAGATGATTTATAAGCTTTCCTTATACTGCTTTTATAAATCCATCTAGTGCAAACTTTCTCTGGCAGCATGAAGTTATTTGAGACAAACTTGAGCATCATTCCAAGACCTTTTTCCTCACTGAGCTGCTTGTAACATTCAGGTTATTGTGCCTCACAGCTAAAATCACAGCTAAGATGATTTGTAAACTTCCATTTCTAGCCCAGACCTTTCCACTGAATTGATGACTTGATTTGAAAGACAAATTTACTCACAGGATATGTGGTCCTTTCTTACATCATTAAAATAGAGTGAGCAGGCATGCTATTGCATGTAATAACACACTGCCCAGCCCACTGGGGTGGAGGTTCTGTAGAAGGGTCTAAAAGGGACGGATTTTTATTGTCCTTTAAAACAGGACCAAACAGGACAGAAGAATTACTAAGGGGAAGAGCTAAGTACTTGCAGAAATCACCCTCAGCTCAGCAAAGCAGTTAGGTCTGTGTTCAGTCCCAATGAAATGTATAGAACTGTGCCCATTTGGATTTGTGCCAAGGATGGCCCCTTTCATAAACCACATGGAGAGGCATGCCCTGGAAACAGCATAATTATCTGAAAACCCAGAATATGAACAGGCACAGTGATTTTCCAGCTCTTACCATCTTGAATTTAAGAATAGCACCTGTCTACAGTGTTGTATGTTGTATTCATTTAGGTTATCAGGCAGTATGGAAGCAGTAGCTGAAGTCTGTGGATTGTCATATGTAGAAAGTAAAACTAGGGCCTCTTTGAACCTTAGACTGTGTCTTTCAGCTAAGTAGGTAGATTTTACCTGCCTTTAGTGGTAATCTTAGAGAACACACACTACTGGGTAAAACCCTCACTTTTCACAAAACAATAATATTAGAGAGATTTCTATTTCCTGTTTATATTATCTTTTTTCATTCCACTTAGCCTTCATAGACAAGCTGTGCCAGTTCAGTCTCTTGTGAGAGATTCCCATTCTGAACTGCATTGTAGGAAGAAGTAGTTATATGGTTTGGGTTTTTTTTACTTTCTGTGTCTGCCCGCTGCCAAGACATGCTGAGACAGGGCTGCTGCTGTACTACCTCAGAATTGTCACTCAGGGAAAATGCTTCTCAAACATATTCCACCCTTTCATGCAAGGGACAGTTTGTAGATCACTTTTCCCTCCATACACACTGGTTTTTTGGCTGATTCCTAAATACTAGAAAGTGTATCTTAGAGAAAGGTACAGAAGTAATTCCAAGCGATTACTTGTACTGAGCAATAAAAGTGGTATTTTGTTTTCTCCATGGGATAATTAAATCACTTCCCTTTTGCATCTTAGTACTGTTGCACAAGCAAATTTAAAAAAGGCCTTTATAACCCAGTTCAGCTGAAAAGTCCAAGGCAATGCTTGGTAAAATAAAGGGAATTAAGGAACCACTTATCCTATCTCCATTCCTCCAGTCTGCTATCACAGATTCTCTGTATCCCAGGCTTTTGGGTGGCTATCTCCCTTCACCTCTTATGAGCCCTATCTGGCAACTAATACAGCCATCATGGGGCAGGTCTCTTAACCTCTTATTGTCTGAGTGTAGTGGGAAGAAGGAAATGGCCTGTGCTGCAGTGTGAAACAGAACTTACTGTGTGATATAGTCTCACTCTTGACCTATTTAAACTGGGCCAACTATTTCTAGTGAATCAAGAGGCAGCACACCACATACCTTAAGACATGTTTGCTGACTGCAGTGAAATGAATAGGTGAGTCATGTCTTCTGCACTGGGGGAATGCACCATTTACCAGGGGGATTTCACTGATGCATCAGTATAATCCCAGGCCCATCAAAACAGTATTAGGCTTGGATGCAAAGTCATTATTAAAGGAATTAAGTCATCTGGTGTTGTCCTTCACTCTCCTCAAATTTACATCAGCAATTTTCACACTGTTCTGTCTTTGGTAGTTGACATCTTTACATGCACAGTATTCATTCAAATCATTGCAAAGTTGAATATACTTAGCAGCAATAGAAATTATGTTCTCTGTGTCTTAAGTGTACTGACTTTTTCTGGGCAGTTGACAGTGGTTGTAGATTGACCTGCATGCAGATAAGGATCCCTTCTCCATCACTCATTCATAATGACTCATGCAGTTTATGCACAGTTGACACCCAGGCAGTACTTCAGACCCTTAAAAATACACTGGAGAAAAGCAGTAATAGGGATAGTACTTTGTATGTGGTAGTCCTAAATTGCCAGTGGAGACATAAAATCATGGGCTGCACATTTAACAATAAGACTTAGAAACTGGAAGCTGGGGCTCAGTAAAGACATAAGTTATGATATCTTACATCATATTTTGAAAAGACTGAGAGAGCATGCCTGGCCAGAGACTGAGGCTGAGCTTGCACGACCGTATCTCATGAAATCTGGTACTTTGGTCCTATTATAGCTCCTCTCATCACTTCTGCTGCTAACCTGGTTTTCTGAGGATATGCCATTTGGCTTTATGACTTTATGCCCTTTTGTCCCCACTGTGGCAGGGATGAAATGCTGCTTCCCAGGGTCTTACTGATGCACTTTGTTATGAAGGTCTACAATCACAAAAATATTTAGGCATTTAAAATTTGCCTTAAGCAAATGCAAATCATCAATCTTTGCTGCAGGGTTGTGGAGAACTTCATATGGCAGATATTCCTAGATAAACTTGTCCTCCAAGCACAGTGGGGAAATAGTGTGGGTAGCCACAGGGTAGCAGAAGACCAGGTATTTACCCACCTTCCATGACTTTACTTACTTTAGCAGGTTGAGAAGTTGGATTTAAAATAAAACTAGCATGGTGTGTGAATCCATGTCTCTGGTTGCAGGGAAGCCATATTCTTATAAATTATTGCACAGTGAATTGAAGTCAGTGGAAAAGCTCCTATTTACTCTGCAGGAGTATGGATCAATTGAAGGTTATTCACAAACAATTATTAGATTTAAGACCCTGTATCAGTTACTGGTAATGACTGAATTTTTTAGTATCAATTTCATAGTATAGATTAACAATGGCGACAGTCTTTCAAGTAGCACGCAAGAGTTCTCCACCACAAAGTTGGTACAGTTTATTGAAACAGGCATTTTTTTCTCTATTCCAATTAATAGATAAAGAGACCATGAAGAATGAAGTTTTAAAGAGTTAATCTGAAGTAGATGCAGCTTACATTGCAATGTCTTTTTTTTCACCAGGAATTGTGCAGGAGACTATTGCACACACGTGTATACACACACACACACACATACACACACACACAGAGTCACAGAAGCAGTTCTCATACATTTTATCACACCATGTCATATCCCATTGTTCAAACAGTGCCATGGTTAACCCAACATCTGTGATAAAATTTGATTTCCTTGGGCTTACTGGTATCAACTTTTGCAAATAAAATCCCATGTTAATTTCTTATCATGCCCAAGGCCACCAAGATAAAAATCCATCCTTAGAAAACATTCATATAAGCCTTCTGTAAACAATCATTTCTTCAGGGGTAAAAATGTCTCTGTAAAAGATGGATATAACATCAACTTTGACGTGGTAGAGGCTTGTACCATACTACAGACCAAGACCGCTTTTAATGCCTAAGAAGTTGCTGATTTGTTGTTTTCTTAGCTTTAAAACGCATGAGGAAAGAAAAGAGAACTAACCTCAGGATGCAACACCTGAAATTGATAAATATCTTCATCACTAAAGAAAAAGTCACCAGACACAGCTATGTAATCAAAGGCCACCTTGAATGCTCTTTCTTCAGCTTGTAACTTGTTCGTCTCACTACCCTGGCAGACCTATGAGAAACATTAGTCTGGGGCAATTGAAACTTTGGTAGCACAGTGTCTTCAAAGCTGGTCTTCAGAAGATACAATCACAATCTCTTCTGGTTCAATACCTAAATTGCAGACTCATCTCTGAAAGCCTTACTTTGGTCCTTTAATGGTCATTGAAAGCCAGGAAATGTTTTGTACCAGCAGGAATTTCATCCTCTGCCTTGCAGAAGCCTAACATGCTGATTTCTGAACTTGTGATCTTCTCCATTTTGTACAGAGAGAAGTAACTTTTCTCTCAAAGGGAAAAGTATGTGTAGCCCAGTGCACACACAAGGCTCTCACAGGTTCTGCCTGGCAGATACCTGCTTTGTGGATTGTGAAGAAATTAGTGAATCTAGAGAATCAACAGTGTTAGTAAGAACTATCATTGTGAAAAACATGAATTTTTTCATGTAGTTGAGTTTGTGAGTAGAGATTTTAGCCTACCCATTGCCAAGAGAAACTTAGCCTTTAAAGGCTTCTAAGCTTTTTATTAAAAATGCAATAAAAAACTAAGATCTGCCCAAACCTTTGAAATAAAAGCATTCAGGGAGGCTTTCATTTGAATATCCTTTTACTCCCTTTCCTTTTGTTTATTAAAAATGTGTGTAAGGAGACCCTGATGTGGTGGAAAAAAGATAACAGTTGAAATGGGCTGCAGTTATTTTTGTGGTGAGTCCAATTCTTCAAAAGTCCAAGTATCTTTGTGCTCAGCAGATGAAAGGGACATAATAAAGGGAGGGAGAGAACTCCCACTAAGATAGAAAATACAACTTACCTTTCAAATATGAATTCCTACTTTAAGTCTGATGGCTGAGAAATTGTTTTAGGACATTTTCCTAGCCAATCAGAGATGCATCAAACTTCTGTCAGCTCTGGGATGTGTTTAGGATTTTATTTTTAACCCCTTCTCTGCAGCAGTCCATGCAGTCTTGATCAGACACAATGACAAAGGGAAGATTGAAGGACCTGAAAACTTGTGTTCTAGCTGTCATTTCAGACTTGGCCAAAACCAGTGGAAGCAATGATATCATCAGTCTGTCTCTGACCATTAGATCACAAAGCATTTGCTCTGATTAAGTCATGTCTCAGGCTGAGAATAGTGTGTGTCCAGTAATGTAACAAGCAGTCCCTGGTTCTCATTGACCTTAGGCATTCTGTGATGAGCAAAGCTTCTCTCTTGTATCAGCAGTAATCAGTGAAAATTTATGGACCCCTACAAAGGGCAGTGAGAAGACTATTCCATCCCCTGTTTGTTTCCTACAATAATTAGGGCTAATTCCCAGCATGCCAGTTTCAGTTCAACATCTTTCCCTATCTCCAAATGTGACCTCAGCAGTCACACCGTGAGCTCAAAAGTTCTTTTTGTTTGGATCAATTATGCCTTGTGTTGCAGTCTTTTCTGACTGAAAACAGCATTGTTGTACTGGAGTCAGTGGGGCTCATGTTAATGTGACTAGTTTGAAAAATTTCACAACACCACAAGATACTAAATTCCATGTTTAAAGCAGAGTACTGTTAAAATATCGTGTTTTGAGGATGACTGAGCAATTAGCATGTTTGCTTGTATCACTGAGAATATCATTTGTATCACTAAGTCTCAGATGACCAAATTTTGGCTTCTTCTCCTTTGAAAGGAGGAACCTCTTAATTTTTGACTCTAGACCTCTGCTGCTGACTATTCCTACTTTTAACCAGGATACTGCTGCAATATCAGCAGGGTGATACTTGTGCAGAGTCAGTCTCTGCCATGATCTACCTTGATTATGCTGGATAAAGCCACTCATGGCTCAGCAAGGATGGTTGTAGGTTCTATGTCACGGCTTCTCCACTGGCATTCAGTCAATTCCATGCTGTTCAGTCAATTCCATGCTGTTGTTGGTAGATACCTCCTGTGACTGTCACCTTACACTCCAACCCAGTTGGAGCTCATCACAATCAGAGTTCCTGCAAAAGTTTATTGGATGTTTTCAGCTTCATCAAATCATATTTGAGACACTGAACTAGGTTGCCCAGAGAAGCTGTGGGTGAACCTCATCCCTGAAGGTGTTCAAGGCCAGGTTGGATGGAGCTTTGCACAGCCCGTTTGTTGGAAGGCGTCCCTCCCTTTGGCAAGGGTGGGGGAGTAGTAGGAGCTGGTCTTTAATGTCCCTTCCAACCCAAATGATTCTATGTATCATTCTCAGTTAGAATGTCCAAGATTAGGTAACAAGGAAAAGAGTCTGTGAGTCAGTAAAACAGAATAACATAAAAAAAAGACAAAATAAGACCAGTAATTGTCGTGTAGTGGATTGGTGTCTACTAAAGCCCATAAATCCATGATTTAATAAGCTGTCTGAAGTGGATGCACTGGAATTAGTATATTCTCTCTGCCCTCTTCCAAATTACAAGGTGTTCATACTCTAAAAACTATCATCACAATTTGCACTAGTGAGCACTTCCTAATGATGTTGACAGACGGAAGTCAGAAAGCTCTGCTGCTTTTCAGTAAAGATGATCCTTCCAGATCAGTGTTGAGGCGCATGGACAGCATAGCAAACAGAAACCTTCTGGAACAGCTACTGCTGCATCTGGTTTGTGTGGATAGACAGACATCCAACTTCTGGATATGTCAGCTCTGCATGTTTCATACGTGTTCTGTGTCTCCTTTTGAAGAATAACAATAAAATTTTTAAGTTCTTTGGCAAAATGTTGTCTAAAGAAAAAGGAATCCATATTGGGACTGAGCTCTGAGTAAGGGAATCTCAAGAAAATCTAGTTTGTGATCACTTGAACATACACTGGTGACTGATCTAAGTTACTTTAGAAAAAACCAAAATGTACAGAATTGGAAAATAAATCCGTTCTTTTTAAGCATGAGCAAAGCACGTTTCTGCTGTCAAATTATCTCTTCCTGGTGGACAGAGAGGAAATTAAAATTAGCCCAGAGAAGAATCCTTCTTAGGAACTTCATTTAATATATTAGAAATTGTTTCTTTTCTGGGAAGCTTTAACACACCCCAGAAAGCATAGAGATTCAATTAAGCATCAAAGAAAAAAATACAATCCTGCACTTTGGGATATTTATTTTTATTCAACAAATCTCGGCTCCAAGCCTGAAGCCTGACTATACCTGGCATTTCATGTCCTGCTATTCAACAAGAGACAGTTTAAAGTAGAGTTCATAATAATAAATAAATGAAAGGTTGACACGAGTATGAAAGTAAATCACAGCCATAGAGGAGATACTTCAGACAGAAAGTGATGGTCAGTCCTTACCATTTAAGGCAAGGATGAAAATGGAGTATAAATACTGTAGGAAGTAGGAGCTGATAAAAAGCACCACAGCAATTTAATGGAATTTCATCACACAGAATTACAACTTTCCAGACAGGAACTGGAAGACCTTTATGCAAATATGAAGCAAGCTGAAATTGCATTTCGAAGTGAGTGTGTCTTTTATTAAAAGACATCCCAGCTGTACCAGTGTACATTGTGCAGCTAATTGTGTCTGTTGTGCTCCCATTCTTACTGTTACTGTTTCTGGCAAGAATTCCCAATAATCCCATTGTGCTCAATCCTCTATGGTTAGAGTTAGAGGCTCAGTCTTGGAGGATACACATACATCAGTTTAAGTATATTACTATACCAAACCCCTTCATTACTCATTTTGGAGATGGAGGGTGGGTCCCAGGGGAGTTACAGACACATCTCCTGGATCTGCTCAGCACCAGGTGAGGAGCTTTCTGTGGACTATTTATTCATCTCGAAATGAAGCATCTCAGAGGTACCCTGTTCCTGATTTGGATCTCCAGAGAGAAATCAGACCTAGAAGGTGGTTTGCAGAACCCTTTCATTTAAACACAAAGCTGTTGATGCCAGCAAATAACTAAATACCAGGAGAAAACTGGGGGAAAAAAACTGAAGTGGGGTTAAACTTCTGTGTCTAGTTGAGGGCCAGAGCCAGAGATGGGTCCTTTTTTTTATTAGGGATTTTCACCACCCTTCTCCTAGATACAGCTCAACCACTTTGAGTGAAAAATCTCTCTCCTCTTCTGTTCTGTGTTTTATACCTCCTTTGTCATACCCGGTCTTTCCTACAAGTGCAGAGTTGCAGTTGTCCTACCTGCACATGTATTGGAGACCTGTACTCAGTCCTCCTGCAGAGCTGGCAAGAATCAGCATTCAGGCCAACTCAGGTGTCCTGGTTAGGGTCACTCTGTAATGCAGGATGTGCATTCCCCAGTGCAGGCATTCTGGGATGCTCCTTGGGGCTTTGTGTTCAGGAGGTGAAAATTCAGGTGTCCAAGTTGCATTTCAAAGCCATTGCTGAAGGTCAGTGTTCTTCCTAATGAGGGGTGATAGCAAAGCTGATGGATTCATTTTCAGTCTCTAGAGAGCATCCTTTAATCATGATTTCCTCATGCATGGAAAGAAAATAAATAGCTGTTACCTTTTAGTTACATTCAGTTTACTGAGCTGTGTAAAACACATTGAGGCCCTTGAGGGGAGTGGAGAGTCATCAAAGTACCAAAAGTTTAATTGCACTCCTAAAAGAACAGGTTTTATATTTATAGACATACATAATTATTATTTTTTCTACATTAGTAATATTTACATATTTGATGTATGCTTTAAAAATTGATTAACAGATTATTTGTTTAAAGGTGTTAAATTATGCAGACATTGCTTTCAGGACATGATCTCTGAAGGAAAAATACATCCTTCAATTAATGACATGGACAGAACTTACACAATCATTGCCTGTTTGTTACTAAACCAGGATGGTTTTCAGAGGATTTCATGGTACAGATCAGCTACTGGCAGTGACAGAAAATCCACACCTCTTCTTTCAGGTTTTTTCTTGCTCCTTAGTTTGATCCTTTCCTTATACATTTGAAAAAAGGATGGTTTTAAAAGCTAATGTGCTTTATGTCTTCTTCAGTAACAGCACAGGAGTTCATGTCACTACAGAGTTATCAAATCACAGGAATGAGAGTTTCATAACACTGCAAAATGTGTTTTGTTATGAAGAATGTCTTTAGCACTTCACTGCTATCTAAATCATGCTGATCACACACCTTCTGGTTTTTTCATCTATATATTTCTTGCTTTTCCCAGATATTCCCCATAAATTGCTTTCTAAAGCAGGTTGTGAAAACAAGGCTTAGCTCCTCACCAAACTCAGCTTTTTAGCTCTGTGCAGTGCCTCTCTCCTGTGCTTTTCTGGAAAAAAAAAATCTGTCTGAGGCTGGAAATTACCTCAAATGAGCCAACTTGAAATGGGAAAATCCTAGTTATGGCAGATTTTAATTATTAAATTTTCTATTAATATATTGAAGGTCAGTGGAACTGACCCAGTTTTCATGAAGCTCTGAGCAATTTCACCTGATCTTACATTTTAGCACTAAATCCATATTTATTAAAGGATTTAGCAGACAGGTCAGAACCAGCTAAATCTCTGATTCTGCATCACATGAATGCTAAAGAAAAATTTTCATCTGCATTGCTCTTCTCTAAGCTGGAAAGCTTTAAACTGTTGTCAAGCTAGTTTGAGGATATATGGGGGGATAGGGGTAAACATGTAAAAATGGATTTGCTAGAAATGAAGCACAAATTAACATCATTATCCCTTTCCCAACTCCAGTCTTTAATGTAATGTGAAAATAATGTGAAATTCTGAATGATGCCATTTCCTGTGTTGGAGGCTCCTGTGTCTGTTCCATCAATTAAAAAGGGCCTGAGCAAAGCACTGCATTGTTGGGTTAGTGTTTGATGGGTTTCTTTTCCCACTTTCTTCTGAAATATCAAAGACAACACAGCAGACTTTTTGTTCTTAAGGGGACAGATTTATGCCAGTTTTTAGCAGGATATGAAAAAAAAAGAGAAACAGGTACCAGTTTTTTATTTGTAGGAGTAATTGCTTTAGTATTCTAACTTCTGAAGTGCTGTTAATGGACTGTGACCTCATTATACCTGGCACAGTGCAAATGCAGAACAAAAAGGATAATAGCCTCAGATAGTTGAGATTCTTAAACTTTAAGTGAACAACAACAGAGAGAGACATACTGATGGAGACAGAGTAAAATTACATTACAGTTTTCCTCAACACACTGTGGAGAAGTTAAGGCATGTCAGCAGCCACTGTCAAGATTTTGGGTAGGATTCAAGATGGATTGGGATTTTTAAGAGAGCCTTGAAGAATTCTGAGGCAGTTTTAACAGACCAGAGGGAAGTCCCTCCCCCAGTCATGAGGAGATAATGAGGGGAAGAAAAAAAAAAGGAAAACCATTTGTCTAAAAACTAGCCAGCAGGCAGTTGAGTCTAGGCTCACAGAGTCACAGAATGGTTTGGCTTGGAAGGGTCTTTAAAGGTCAGTTATTCCCACCCCCTGTCCTTGGGCAGAGGCACCTTCCACTAGACCAGGTTGCTCTAAGCCCCAGTAATGGGCTGGTTACTGGTGGGGATAAGCAGTGATGAAACAGAGCAGGTCCTGGAACTGAAGCGGAGACATTTCTTTTTTGATTATTTGCATGAAAAATATGCAGAATTGTATTGGAATGGCATTATCCTTTCCAAAGAATAATGTTTCTGATAACCTGAGACCTCTGGGTGAACCACCCCAAGCTCAACAATGCCTTGAGCACTGTCTTCTCCAGAAATTCTCCATGAAAGAGGTTTCAAGTGAGTCATCCTCTGGAACTATCTCTCTTTCTTTCTTTACCCAAAGAGGGCATTTAAGCTCAATTCAATTCTTCAGGTAAGACTGACATAACGTGAGGTAAGATTCAGGCAATGTTAGACATCACTCCAAGACAATAACATGACAAAACCCCCCATGGGAATGTTGATATGAACTTGATTCCTTAAAAAAAATTTTGCATCCATTAATCAGTTCCTATCCATCAGTGCCCTCTGGTAAGTACATAAGGGAGCCAAACATAGGGTAATACTCAAAGTTCAGGTGTTTCTCACAGAGGTGCTTGGCTTGATTGTACTTTTTGAGGACATTAAGCCTCGTATTTGCTCTTAGAATTGGGCACCAGGTTGACTCAGAGGATCCCCTCTCTTCAAGGAACTACAAACAGCTTTGAGAGCTACACTGTGAAATGAGGTAAAACAGTGCACCTCTAGGAAAGGATAAGGAGTGGCTAAGCTGTTCATACAAACACTGGATGAGATTAAAGATGAAAGGAAATATTTAGTCACCTTTTGGGAGCAGCTGGTGTGAAAATATTTAACAGGCAGGTCTTTCATGCGCAGGCAGAGCGTTCTAACTAAGCTTAAATAGGCAGGAGCAATATAGTGCAGCTGGCCAGTCTGAGAATATTGTAATAGGAGAATTTAAAGCTTTCCTTCTCATTTGTTCATGCAGCTCAGATGGTAGCTAATCATGTCCTCTAATTTTAACAACAGAATTGGGAAATGTACCAAAAAATGCAGTTTGTAATAAGAACAGAGGTGACAAATTCTGTCCCTGGGACTGAATGACAAAGAAACTATTCACCTGCCCTTTTCTGTAAAACAGCCTTAGCTGCCTTTTTCTGTCCAAAAAGACATGTATTTAAGTGGAAGCTTAATATGAAATCCATTTTGATCATTTCTTAGCATGCCACAAGAAAAGTAAAAGCTATTCTGACTATTTAATCACTCATTAGAAACCTGTGAGCATTTAAGAGGGCTGTGTTGTAAAGGTCCAGGACATGTAGCAGGTTGTGTGTTGTAAAGTTATTTAAATTGTAGGGTACCCATCTATCTTTAAACTGGCACTAAGTGAAAGATTTAGTTTTGAGAGTTCCTGGCTCCTGGTTCCCTGTCAGAAATAATTAAACTACATTTTAGGGAGACTGTCCTAAGTAGTTTGTTTCACAAGTGTTTTTCACAGCTGAGAGTCTATATTACAGCCCTTGGGGCCTGGGAGTCCAAACCACCTCATATATCCAATATATATGAATTACACATTCATAGCCTGGGACCTGCACACTTCTGTGTGCATGGGTGGTGGTTTGGCTGGGGTCTCAGCTGGGTGGGAGATGAAACCCAAAATGTTCTCAGCATTCCCTTTCTGGGTTAGCCTAAGATCTGTTTGTTTATACCATGCAGTGCATATCCCTGGCCCACGTGTGCAAGACTGTTCCTTGGCAGCATGTTGTCTGAGAAGTATTTCAGTCAAGATGTAAATGTCCCAGGGGGTTTTCCATCCTTTTTCATCGGAATGGCTGCACAGACTCTGCTTTTCAGAACATGATTTTTTTTCTCTCTTCACCATTTTTCAATGCACTCCATTATCCTAGTTTGATACCTTTAAATAACTCCAGGAAGGCTTCTGACTGTCACTATTCCTATTATCTCTGGGTTTTTTTCCTCCACCACCAATCTGTAGACATCTGACGTTTCCATCTTATCTATAGGACACAAGACTGCATATTGGGACATCAAGGTGTTCATGAGCCTGTCTCAGTTCACATTTACCTGTGGATCCATCACTTTCCTTCTTTATGCCTTGGTTACTTTATCTGAAAGGTGCTGCACCTGAGTCAGGGGAACCCTTGGTATCCATAGAGGCTTGGGGGTGAGGGATTGAGAGCAGCCTGAGGACAAGGACTTTGGGATGGACGAAAAGCTGGACATGACCTGGTCATGTGCTCTCACAGCCCAGGAAAGCCAGTAGTGCCATGGGCTGCATCCAAAGCCATGTGGCCAGCAGGGTGAGGAAGGATTCTGCCCTTCCACTCTTGTAAGACCCCTCCTGGAGTGCTGCATCCAGCTCTGGGACCCAGTTGTGGGGGTCTCCAACACAAGAAGGATATGGACCTGTTTGAGCAAGTCTAGAGGAAGCCACAAAGATAATGAGAGGCCTGAGGAACCTCTGCTATGGGGACAGACTGGGATAGTTGGGTTTGTTCAGCTTGGGGGACAGAAGGCTCTGGGGAGACTTTATTGTGGCCTTTTTGCTACTTAAAAGGGGCTTATAAGAATGATAGGGACAGACATTTTAATAGTGCCTATAGTGATAAGAAGAGGGATAATTGTTTTAAACTAAAAGAGGGTAGATTTAGACTAGATATAAGGAAGAATTTTTTACAAAGAGGAAGAATAGGATATAATGAAGGTGTGAAGTGGCCAAGCTGGCATCCTCTGGATTGCTTGGTAAACTGGGAGCAAGAAAAATTACTTCTTATTTGATATTCTGAGATCCAAGTTCAACGCTTATGTATAAAGAATGTGAACTAATAACCAGAGAAGGGATTGCAGTCTAACTAGAGTAAAATGGTAAAAGTGTGCTGGAAAGCACCAGAGGCTACAATAATAATTTTTGGAGTTTGGGCTTAAATACCAGTACCCTCAGACCTTGTACTTTCTCAATGTATTTCTTGTCAGCTTGCTGAAATTTTAGCAGCTTAAATCTAGCTTTTGGTTTTCAATCTACTGTTTCCTTTATCCTCCCCTAGACTTTGTTTATCAGGTCAGCCAAGGAGAACTAAATTTACTTTTTTTTTTTTTTTTTTTTTTTTTTTTTTTTTTTTTGTGCATCTTTACTACTATATTAACCAACTTGCAGGTCATGTGTTTTCATCACCACCCTGACCAGCCCACGCTCCATTGCAGTGCTGTCTGGCAGTTGGGGAAGAAAGTAGAAAACACATGTCTGGACTCCAGCCCTTCAGCAAGGATGGGTTTCAATAATTGCCCATCCCTTCTGCTCTTATTGGGTACTGTAGTATGATATTACCTCCATCACAGCTAGGAGCTGTGAAAATCTGTCTCTCAATGCCAGATGCAAAGTAAAAACTTCTGACAGCAACTCAAGCCCTTCCTCAGCCATGCCTTTATTGTTTGATAGTGCAATTTCTATTAGCTTCCAATAAATTCTACATTAGTTTCTGTTACATCTCAACAGCAAGTGATGTGTGCACATGCTCTGCTTAAGTAGCCAAGATACCCAAATACTTTTTTGTATTGTATATGCAAGTTTTATTCCAAATGATACAGACAAGTCCCTGACTGTCTTTAGCCCATTTGAACTCCAGAGTTCTTTCACTAGGAGACTTAAGCATATAAGCCTAAATGTTTGAGGAGATTTGGAGACATCCATGATACTGCAGTAAAAGGAGTTTTACTGGAAACTGTTCCACCACCCTGAGCTTTTTGGGAAGCAAGAGCTAGATATTGTTCTCATGTCACATTTAAAAATAAGGTGTTTTCTAGACATGCAAGGCATTACTGTTGTTCCTATCATAAATTACTGTTCTACAAAGAACTCTCTGATCCTTTTCACCATAAGGGACTGAAGTCCTCACAGCTATCTGCTGTGGTGGAGCTGCAAGGAGCTTTCCTCCTGGAGCTGAAGTGGGTGTTCCAAACCTATATCAGGAGGATATCAAAAGTTGTTGAATAGCCCAAGTGTCCCGTAAATGGGGTATTCATTAGCAAAAGACTAAAAGCAACTTAAGTACGGCTGAATTTCAGTCAGGTGTGATGTTAATGCAGGCTGAGTAGTTTTGAATATTTTATATGCAGCCAGTGACACAGAGAAAAAACGCGCACTGCAGAGTACCCTGGTACCCCTTTCTGTGCTTCCAGCCCAGCCCTGCTCAGCATTTCTTCTGTTCACTTCTCCATGTCCCCAAAAAAATCTAAAATGTATAAAATCTATAAAATGGCTCAGTGAAGCCAAAGGCTTGACGTCAAAACATTTGGGAATTTAGAAGTGCCAGGCAGAAGTCAGAGAGAAGACCTCATAGGCTGAAATACTGTGAACTGCTTCTCCTTCAGCTGAGGAAGGGAGAGTATAGTCAGAGCTTATGAAAGATGGAAAGTAGCAGCCAAGTAATGAGTCTGGAGAAGAAATAGATTCATTTCATTTCATTTGCAGTGCTACACTGCATCAGTATTTGGGGTTTGTTTTTTTTCCTTGAAATCAATCCTGTGTAGTAATGGTGGTAACAGGTGCTTTAACACCTGATTCATGGGCATCTCTTCTCCACCAAGTCTCTGTTTTGCCAGACAAGTACAATGTAGATGAATTGTACAATGTTTCCCAAATTCATGCCAAGGCTATGCCAGGTTTTAGACAAAAGTCTAGTGATGGTTAAAAAAATTATGCCCATGTCCTCAGGCCTGCTGGGGCTCAGGGAGGTTTGGGAAGGCCATCATCCCTGAAAAGGCAAGGTCCTTTAGCTCTTTGCTTTTTGGCGGTAAGTACCAAAATATCCAGCTGTGACTGTGCTTCCATTAGCTCTGATAAGACTTGGGAACAAGCACCATCCTATCAGCTCCAGTACATGTGGCTCACAAAAGATACAGTTGTACCTCTGAATGTCTGAGAGGGGAGTTTTAATGGGTAGTAGGAGAATAAGGACATAGAGGATGTGCAGATTTGGTAGAAATAGAAATATCCTTTCTTAAATTTAAACAGAGAATAAGGATTTTAATGAATCCCATCCCCAAAAACGTGGTTTAAGAAGTCATGAACAGGCTTTGCCAGGACTTAACTTTAGCATCAGTAGTTTATCAGCACACTGTTTCCACTTAAACAGATTTTAATTAAATGTGACTTCCGTTCTGCTTATTGGAAGAGCCTTCCCCTTTGGATTTGAGCATCACAAAAGCTTAAGGAGTGCAAGAGAATTAGAAAGCAAATAGGAGGATCAATCACAGCAGACCCTTGCAATCCATGTCCATCTCTTTTTTGTAATATACTTATTAGATTCTTATTGTCAGGAAGGATTAGCGTTATGAGCTCTAGGAATTCCTTTCATTGCCCCATAAGGCGAGGTAGTGAAGTGTGTCTGCTTTTCTTGACAATAACACTCTGGATTTTCCCCCTCTCCCTTCTCTCTCTCCACCCATATCCCCTCCTCTCTGTTGTCTCCTCTCCCACAGAGATTTGTGCAGCGGACTGCGGAGGACATGGCATTTGCGTGGGAGGCACCTGCCGCTGCGAGGAGGGCTGGATGGGCACAGCCTGTGATCAGCGAGCGTGTCACCCACGCTGCAACGAGCACGGGACCTGCCGGGATGGCAAGTGTGAATGCAGCCCGGGCTGGAACGGAGAGCACTGCACCATTGGTAGGGAGAAAGAAAACCCGACTCCTTTGAGAGAATTATTGATGATCAGGGAGGAGAAAAGGCGCATGCTTAATTGAATATGTGTGATCTAGTGTAGCATGAGCACCTTTGTTCTTGGATTTCAAATTCTGACATCATACATTTTCATGTGGGAACAAGACAATATGTCCTTTCATTTGCTGGTGACATTGCTCTGTATATTTTTTATTATCAGACGTGAAGTACACCTATGTGGTGTTTGACAAGCCTTTAAATGTCAGCTAGAAGCTTTTTTTGAAAACATCCCACTTTACCTCTCTTGAGAGGTCTTTCTGTGGTCTCCAAGACTCCTCTGTACTATGGTGACAGCATTTTTAAAAACATGCATCTGCTTTTAAATTTTCTTTCCTTTTATTTGCTACATTATTTGCACTGTCACTTTGCTTGCCAGTATAAAAGAGGAAACTGCAGACAGATGATTTCTGGCTGGTATTTAACTCTGTCTTGCTTATCCCTTGTCTGTTCTGCTACCTTTCTAACCATTTCACTTCCCTCTCACTTTGCTTCTGTATTCCTCATGTACTGGCACTATTCATAAGCTCTCTCTGTCATGTCTCTTATTATGGATGTTATTATTAATAAGAAGCCAACAATATGCCTAAATCATGCAAAGAGCTTCAGTTCTCATATTAAGCAATTTGCAGCACCATTAATAAACTGCCTTGGCTTCACCTTTTCCTTCTCTCACTTAACTACTTAATGCATTTTCCCTTCTTCCTACTTTCTGATTGTCAAGCATTTAGCCTCTTCAGTTCCCCTTCCGTAGTCATGCTATTAAATCAGTAGCCCTAAATTCCCCAGATACCTTTTATTGTATATTAATAGAAAACTAAATTAGTGAATCCAGTTCTATTCTCAATAATGCCTGTGTGGACCTGAAAAAATTCAGTTGACTTTAAAAGAATTGTTCCAGAATGAAAATTCTCCTTCAGTCATTTTATTTTAATCAGCTTCTTTTAGAGACAAGAAAAATTTACCTCTATGTTACTTTCATTATGTCATGATAACTAAAAATCACACTTCATCAAGACTAACCACTAGGAATACCTGGGCAAATATCAGCATAGTTATTGTGTGGATTAGCAGCTTAGTTTTATGAGACATCACTTCCCTTGCTTGAGCACCAGGTGCATTTGCACACGCAAAGACAGGAAATGAAGCCTGATCTCAGTATTTTAATTTCAGCATTAGGATAATGGTACAAACCATATCTGTGGCTCAATTCTACTTATCATTTATTTATGCTAATGTCACCCTATCACATTATGGTCTCCACATGCATCCCCCTAATGAAAAATATCTTGCTTTTAAAACTTCCTCTGTCTCATTAGACATTGCATTCTGCTTTCTTGTTGATGTCCCTAGCAGCTTTCATTTCTTTTCCTGAGAAAAGGATTGAAAAACCCACATTTCTTAAATGACTTTAA
This sequence comes from Agelaius tricolor, assembly GCF_023055355.1. Classification (NCBI taxonomy): domain Eukaryota; kingdom Metazoa; phylum Chordata; class Aves; order Passeriformes; family Icteridae; genus Agelaius; species Agelaius tricolor. Next base: position 18,258,291 of record NW_027269269.1, read on the forward strand.
AATGAAAAGAGAGCAGTCCTATGTTAATTGAAATCCTGTTTCCTTAATATTATTTTACAGCCTTTTATTCAAGCAGTTTGATTTGGAAAGCATCACAGATTCATGCGAGTAAAAAAAAATTCAGCAAAAGGCCCCAAATCCAGGGGACAGTTTTATATGGAACTTATTTATGCAGGAAAAAAAAAAAAGCCTGATTCATCCCCTTAGTGCCATTTTATTAGTTCTGCTGTAAAACCAAAATGCCATTAGTTCAGTATATGATAATTCTCCACACAGCTGATATGCCTGGACTGTTTTTGAACAACAAGCTTTTATCTTTCATGGTAATTAACTTTATTTGTAGTATTCCTCACTCTAAGTATAAATGTTATCATGGGGAAGGCCAGCACTGCAATGCAGTCAGCATTGAGATTTTACTGGTGCACACTCTCATTTTATGTGCTGCTGCCTTCCTGTTGCAGTCTGCCTTGGTTTAGGAATCATTCTTGGATACATAACATCCTGGAGCAACTCTGTTTCTTTTCACCTTCCCCTCTCCTCATCTCCTTGCATGGTGATTTAAAAACAAATTTTACATAGTCTCCTGCCTCTGAAGCTGTAAACACTATTTCCTACAGAATATTTCACTGGTAAATGTGTAGAATGCAAAGGAGATTTGGCAAAGTTGTGAATACCCAGGAAAATTGAATGGTTTTAGCAGGAGTAATAAGCTAGTTATGTTGGCACAAATGAAAGGACATTGGCTTGGAATTACATTAAGTACGTGGAAAGCATTCCCCTTGTCCTTGTGTAATTTCCCTGCATGGCAAATTGTTCTGTTGATGGTAATTCCGTATATGTCTGTGTCATGGCCCGGTTTGCTTTAGCACTGACAAGCATAAAACCCCATTGCTGAAGTGATGCTTGACCAGTATTGCCGTGTGTGCAGGTAACACAGTAGAAATGGACCATACCAGTAGGGGACACTTCTTCCATTCCCTGTCGAGCATGTGTGAGAGTAAGACATCCTTTTGTTTTGTAGGTCATAGGAGGCACTTCCTTATGGTGTTTAAGGTATTCTGATCCCAGTGGATTAATTTTGTTTGCTCCTACAAAGAGTTGTGTCACTAAATGTACTATCTTGATTGCTCGCATTCAGAGATTTCATTAGAGTAACCCCAGTTAATTCCCAACTAGAAAATTGATGCCGAAGCTTGCATTCATCATCCCAATTCAGCAGACTTAGTGCAGGAGAGTAGAGCAGAAAATTGATTATCTAACTGCAGGAATCCTGAAACCCAGCAGAAGGTTTCAGTCATTTTCTGGAAGGAACAAAACGCACTGTGACAACAGCATCAGTGCCAGACTCCTGCGATGGGTTCTCCAGCATGTTCCTAATTCATCCCTAGTTAGAGACATTGCAGGAATTCAAGTTTATTCTGCTCTGGCCCAAACTACATCCAGGAAGCATGGTGGGTTTTAGGAGCATTGAGTTTAAAGATGAAATAAACCCTCTTACTGCGAGCTCTGAAAGGCCAAATTACAGCTCAGCTCTGTAGTAGGCTGCTCTAAGGGTTTGCCTCACAGAAAGCAGCACAGAAAATTTCCTGGGTTTAAGAGTCATAGAATCACAAAACTGTTTGGGCCTTTAAGATCATCTAGTTCCAACCCCACTGACATGGATAGGGAACTTTTTGCTTGACCAGGTTCCTCCAAGCCCCATTCGATGCTGTCTTGAAAACTTCCAGGGATGAGGCATCCACAGTTTCTCTGGGCAACCTGCCAGTGCCTCACCACCCTTAAGTGTAAAAAAATTTCTTCCAAATACCCAATCTGAACCTGTCCTCCTTCACCTGAAGGCTGTTCTCCCCTGTCCTATGATTATAAGCCCTTGTGAAAACTCCCTATCCAGCTTGTATGATTCATACAGGGGGCTTCCCTGCATGGTGGAGTTGGGATATTCAATATCCTTGAATGGCTTGGACACAAGACGAAAGCCATCTCTGGAAGTTCAGTTGCTGCAGCTAAATACTCCAGAGTCTCTGGAGACCTGAGGGACCAGCAGCTAGCTCTCCAAACACTCCACAACCTACCTAGCAGGATTTCAAAGCACCTCAGTGCCTAATCCCCATTGATCTCTGCAAAAGCCACATGTTTAACTCCTTTCGGAAATCTGGTCCTGGCACGCACGGGTGATGGATGCAATAACAATGCCCAGACAGACAGGCAGACAGCCTGTCCCACGCTGGCTTCTGCTTATGGCGCCATCAGCCTGGGGTTTGTTTTACATAGCAAAACTCTGATTTTTGAGAAATCTGCCCCTTTAAGTTTGCCTTTCATCAGTCTTCTTGCATAAATAATCACACATGTTCTGAATAACTCTAGGTTGTAATCAATGCTTTGCCGTTTCTGCTGGAGCAGCTGGAATCCAGACAGGGCACATTACAGGTGGATCCTGATCTCTTTTCCCCAGCTTTCTAACACATCATTTGTGCCCTTTGAATCCATAAAGCAACACAGTCCATTCATGGCCCAAGACAAAAATAAGCCTCCCAGTGTCTGGGGAAGGTTCTTGCTATCTTGTAGATGTGGTGCTTAGGGACAGAGTTTAGTGGTTGCACTCGATGATCTTAGAGGTCTTTTCCAGCTCTTATGATTCTGTGATTCTACCCACTGCCCAACAGTCAGTGCTCAAGTGCATCCACAGCAGAAGCTGAGCTGTGTTTTACCCTCTGGCACTCACTTCTCTGCCTGGTTGAGATGGGTACCTTTGGGCAAGAGAAGACCATGATTATAGCAGTCAGTGGAAAATATGCACTTGCTGCTTTGTTCTGACATGATCTTCAATCAATCTGAAGGTAATCTGGCCTTAAATAGTTTGGCAGCATATTTGCCAGTAAATATTAAGCACAGATTAACTTCAAAGACAGCATTTCCCTGACCCTGTAGCATAAACTTCACATGCTGTCCCTGGTTCAGCAATGAATGTTTACTTTCTCCTCTCCTTCACATTTGTGTGATCTCAGTTTAACTCCAGTGATTTCCCTGAGGCTCTGTCCACTTCACCTCATAGGAAAGATAAAGGGAGAAAGAATATTTGGGAAATGAAGAAGGAGAGCATAGTGGGAAACAAGTCCTTCTCAGGGACCTGCCTGCAGCATCTCTCACTTCTCTTCTGTTCTTTCCCTCCCTCTCTGCAAGCCAAGAGAAGTACTTGTTATCATTCCCATTGTGTTTCAGACAAAGCAAACCAAGTCAAGTCAGCTCAGGCTGTGAAACAAGGGGGCTTTCACACTGAAAAATGGTCACAGGAGCTCCTCCCTAGCAGTTCTAAAGTGGCTTCCAGGAGTAGGGTGGTGACATGGAGCTGAGTGTGGTGGTGCCTTTCAGTGCAGAGGACTCCTTAGAAAAGTAGCTTTTCTTCTAAACTCCTGCATAATTTCTCAGCATGTCCCGCATGCCCACGGGGTTTCCAAAGGAGTGTCTGTAGGGAATAAGTTTATATTTTAGTGGCAGAAGTATAGCCTGTATGGATTTAGAAAACAAAGAGTCCTGCTGCTCCTGTAGGAAGCCCCATTGTTTTTTCAAATTACAAGAAAACATTGATACATAACTGACACATGGTTGGCATTGACAAATACCTTCACTGCCATCAGCTGCACAGTGAGCTAAGAGGTTGGGCTGCTGGGGATGTCAAAATCCAGGAGATACATTCCTAGGCTTCAGCCACCATCCAAGCAGATGATGATGCTGTGCTTCCTACATTGCTCCCCACACATCAACATGATTAATTCACCTCTTTGCCAAGCCTCATAACTGCCCCGCACTAGGTGAGCTCTCCCAGCCCTCTCCACTTGGTTCCTGTACAGATCCATTACATTCACAGAATGGAAAAATAATTCCTGCAAGGGAGGGCCATGACTTCCCAGGAAGATAGTCTGCCTGAACGAGCCTGAAACAAAAACTTCTTCAAAAAGTACCAGGACACAGCTGATGCTGAGATTGCAGGGAGCAGGCAAGAGAACAAGGGAAATAATGTTTAAGTAGATATTGAAATAGAGAAATGCAAGACTCAGAGCCTCTCTTTTGTTATTAAAGGCCAGCAGGTGTTAGGACAGAGAGTGCCGCCTGCTGGCATGAACCAGGGCTCTCCGAGGCAGGATGTCTTTGCCACCAGCCTTCTGCTCGACACCAGAAAATCAGTAAGAAGGTGGTTTTCCATACCAGTGTTCAATGGGAATTGGGTAAATGACTGCTCCCATGACATCTATAACTTTCTTTTTTTACTTTTTCTTTAGCCGTCCTTAAAATTAATATATTAATACTTGCCTGTCTGGTATAGTTGCCATGAGGTTAATTTAATATTTGTAAAGTAATTTGATCTAGGGCTAGAAAATGCTGCATAAATGCAGTATATTACCATTAAAAAGATCCAGGGAAAAGCCTGTACCAGTCTGGTAAGGTCACGGAACTGTGCCTTTTTGAGTGGAAAAATATAAGACAATCAGGTAAGGTGGAGGACTTTCAAATGTCTCTGCTTTCCTGATGAAATGCAAAGCAGTCAGTAAAGTGGAGAGAGACTTGCAAATCATCAGAGCATTGCAATATCCTGATATACATATATACACATATACCTATATATATATATATAAACACATAAATATATATATAGAACTTTCCTGTTTTTCTTCCTGATCTTAATGAGCAAAGATGACTGAATGCCTTAACACAGCTTTCTCAAGCCATTTGACTGAGGAGCACTGTGCTCCACTCTTCTTCCTTTTTTCTCTCCTCATAATCAAGGTTTTTCTTTTCATATCACAGCGAACTCTCCTTTGCCTTTCTAGCACCTGCACAGTCTCGTAGTAAGCCGCAATGCACTTATTCAATCCTACCTTAAATGTCCTGTCTTTTATCTCCCAAGCTCACTATCTGGATAAGGTAGTGAAAGGTATGCTCTTCCTTCCTTTTTTTCCTATTGTCTTTGTGTTTCTTTTTAAAAAATGCACCATGAACATGCTGTGTTGAGGTTGCATCTCTTCCTCATTGTCACCAAAGTGGTCCCTAATGTCTGGAAGGGTGAACTTTCCAGTCATTTATGTAGGAAATACCTCTGTAAGTGCTGTGACCCTGTGTTAACATCGTATCAGTGTTCCTACCCATTCCCTTGTCCCTCCTCTCCCCTCCAAATCATCTCTCATCCTCACCCTTCCCACTCAGGTGAGGCAAGTCAGGAGAAAACAAGTGTCTGTGAATACAGCAGGAACCCTGTACAGTGATGTGTTTTAATTAAATGTCTATGGTCCATTTTGTAACACAGGTGAGTGCACTTTCTATGTGGAGTCTTCATGTTTTTGATCCACAACTGCCAACTCTTACATGGGAGCTTTAAGTAACTATATATTGAGGGCTTTTTTCATAATACAGAAATGTTATGATCCCAAAATCTCTGGTTGTATAAATCAGTGGAAATTAGTGAATGCTGCATTAATGTACACTTCAACAAAATCCAACCTTATGCTCCTGTTTGTAAGTGTAACACAAGTCTCGGACACAGACCTTTCTTCAAAAAAGAAGAACTGTTCGAGAACAGTGATCACCTGCTGTTTTTTAAAAAAATCAGTTATTTGTTAATCAGAACAATGAGCTAAATTGCTTTAGGACTTTTTAATAGAAACAGACAGTTCAACAATGCACTTAGCTTTTGAAAAATATTGAAATAGCATGCATATGGTTAAATACAACAGTCTGACAATAAATATGATTGAGTTGGACTTAAATATTTTTCTACATGGCTGATTTGACACTAACAGCAACACAAGGTTGACACCATGCTAGCTTCATATGTTTGCTGGTTAAACAAACCAAAAAATCAGGTTGAACAAATAAATTTTTTTCTGTAGTACTATCCTTCTTTTCAGATTTTGAGCAATCAAAAATAACAGCTGTGAGAGGCTGAGGATGAAGAGCAGATATGCTCAAGTATTGACCTCTTAAGCAGTTAAAATTAAGTCTTTGCTATATAGGGCTTGTGTGGTGTGACAAGAAACATGGTTGCCCTACTGGCTTCACTTCTCTAGGAGACTTTACAATGCAGTGTTTTTCTTTTTTTAAAGGCAGATTCAGGAACAACTGGAAATAGGCAAAATGTTTGAATAGACAAATACTAGTGATGAGGAAATGTCCATAGTTGAAATACTTCCATCATCAGTGTAATGCAGCAACTAGTAGCTGTCCTTGGACCCCTCTTTATGGATTAGTTGATTGTACAGTGGTAGTTAGTTTTCTCTCGTTGCTTAGCACCAAAAAACCCCCGTGTTTGACTTTATTTAAATTGGGAGGAAAAAGTACGTTCCCTTTCTTAGATCAGGGAAAGAGGGACATTTATTGTGCCCTTATGAAGTAAACATGGTGGCATCCTCACAGGAAGATATGGGCCATCACTAGGGAGCTGATCAGAACCTGCTGTTAATGTTCCACACCTCAGTGTTTTGCATTTCAAAACCCCAGCACTCCTCCTTTTCATCTTAATGTGTATTGGAGAAGGCTGCATCAAAAAGTAGCAGATAAGCATTGAGGGCATAGAAGAGATGAAAAATCAACCTGCAGAGCCTGGCAAGGAACCTTCAGTACTGATTTGCCCATTCAGTTGCCCAATTTTTTTAACTAAGTCTTTTGTAGATGTCATTTTTCCTCTAGGTAGCTTTTTGACTCACCTTTATGCCCAATAATAAAGACACATTATATTTAATGAGTCTTTCAGTAGGTAACAGTTAAAGTAACATACTAAGAATAAAAGATCGTCCCTTGCTATGCATGGCTGCTTTTGGAAAGATTAGCAATAGCTGAAACATTAAAAGTACATGGTTTTCTACTTGGCTAACTGCATGGTGTGCATTTTTCAAAACTAAATTGCTCATGCCCTTTTGGCTTTCTTAATTATTAACATCTTTCTGGTTGAAATCCCTTCCCAGTAATCCTGTTGTCAAAGGGTGAGCCTGATTTACTGCTGAATCTTTCCTACAGCTTTACAATAAACCAGTCAGTCAGAGAAGATGTAGAATTGTTCCTAAATGGGAGGGCAACTTTTAATAGCAAATATCAGCATAATTAAACCAAAAAGCTCTAACTAGACTCAGAGTAGAGTCTTCTAAACTAAGGCCTAATTAACACTGGTAGTGCTTAAAATGAGAAGAGGTGCCTATTATTTTAATAATAATTAAAAGAGATGCTGATTTTAGAGAGAGTTTCTCCATCCAGAATATTACTGAATCTGATGGTACATCAGTTTAATTAATTTCTATTACTGAATATCAGTTCTTACTCTTCAAAAATAATCATTAACCACATTAACACTGTTGTGATGCATATATAAACAGCTAGTTTGAATTTTAAAGTTGCTAAACAACATTAGAATTCAGGGGTGGCTGCAAGGGCTGCTCCTGAAGTGTGAGAGCAAATGAGAACCCAAGGTCTGACTAAAGCCAGTTCCCTCATTTGTACAGTTTCCAGTGTAGGAGCTCTGGTCAGTAACTTCTTAACCTTCCTATTAGAGGACACATCTAATTAAGGATTTCTGGATTCCAGTCACCACAGAATATCACAGTGGTAGTTTCAGAGTTGGGTTGGTTTTGGGACAAGCTTTCATAGTTTGCAGAGATCAGCTGATACTTTGCTCCTCTCCTTTAGTCTTAGAGAAACTTCTGCAGGTCTCATAGCGTTTGTTGTTCTCTCAAGCTTCAGGCATTTGCATCTTCCCGTGTTGCATTCAGCCATGTCCTACTTGTCCCAGAGCTCAGCTGCTGTCTGGGACTTCATAAGAACCTCCATCAGGGCTCTCCTACTGACAGTGAAGGAAAGATAATAAATAGCTTTTTCTTCTAAGTCTTATTTCAAGTGGCAGTGAGGTTTGCCTTGAAGAAAAATACCAGTAAATGTTGCTTATAGTTGGACTAATTAGAGAAGGCTTTAACTGTACAGATCATTAAGAGCAGATAATTTTACCAACAGTCTTAAAAATTGCAGGATGACTTCTGGTGACAGTCTCCTTTGACTCTGATGGTCTGTACTTCTCTGTTTCAAAATTAACCCACTTTTTATATTGCTTCCCTGGTCTGTTCTCTCACTTGCGTGGCAGACTGAACATCTTTGTGAATGCCCTTCAGAATCTTTCAGCAGCACTTACATGTGCTTAAGTTTGAAACTCACGTAAAGGGTTTCCTCCCCCTTTTCCGAAAAAGCCCTATTCATGTATTTAATTCTCTTAGTCACCCAAGTACAGTTGACATTACAAACAGGAATAATGGATCATTGGTGACTTCTAGCCATGAGAAACCAGAGCTGCAAGATTATGGTGGTGTAAATCTCCGAGGATTAAGCCATCCTGCTGTGGTCACATTCAGAAGCAATTTGGAAACAAGATGATCTCTTTGCTTTATTCCCCAGCATGGGGGAAAGGAGAGGATAAGGTTTATTTTGTATCATCTTTTCATCAAGTGCTTTGAAGTGCACTGTCTGTGGAATGAGGAAGATTGTACCATCCTATCTGTGTAGTGTAAGTGATGGTGAAGTCTCTGTGCACTGAACCACTTCAGAAATGGTAGTACTTATAGGTCCATTATCCTGGATATATTGGCTTATGCATCTCTGTTGTCTTCTAACTTTCTGAAAGCCCAAGTCCTCTAACAGCTGCTGTATTTTTTTTCCCTATTAATGGTTTACTTTCTCTATTCATCTTTAAAATACCTGCTCTCCTACCAAACCGTGATACTAGGGGTTCAGTTTAATCCTCACAGCATTGAAATTTTAATGAACTGTGTAATGTAATGGTAAACACTGGAAAATCTCTATGTTCCTATGCCTGTGAAGAGCCATTTCTGTCATCACGAAAGCAAGAACTTTCTGGTTCCTTGGAAGAGCTTTATCTGCTAAGAACCAGAGATCACATTCTCCTTAGTGGGAAGGGACAAACTTACTTTCTGGACTTAAAGGGTCCTAAGACAGTAGAGTATAAAATTGCAGGAGAAGTTACCCTACTTTAGGTATCTACAGATGCTTATCTCTCATCAGGGCACCCTGGATTCCTGTAGTATTCAAGAAGAAGAATAGATATTTTGGGAAGGCATAATCTTATGAGATACTTGCTCTCGTCTCTCCTCTCCTCTCCTGACTGATGCTTTTCCTCTGCTTGTCCTCTTTCTGAAATGCTTGGCTTACTTCTCTGGGTGCAGATCAAGAAGATTTCAGAGTAAATCCTGAAAGTCCATTCAAATACTCTCAAGCATGTTTCATATAGACAATGACTTGCACACAAAATTCACATAGGATTGAAAGGGGTCTCCTTAGTTAGAGTACAGTCTTCTGCTGGCAAGGACACATTGTGTAAAACTTTATATAAATTTACCAAGCTCTATGGAAAAGTAACTGAAGAATCTTCTCCTTAACACTCCCACAGGGAGTCTGCTCCAGAACTTCATTCCTTTGATCCTTGCAAATGATTTTTTTTCCTAATTTCCAGCCAGAATTTATTCATACTTGGTTTATGTCCATTTGTTCTTGTGCCAGCAATACTCTCTTTACCTTAAATAGCTTTTAAGAAGTTTTCCCTTCTCAATGTTTATGTGTTTCATTAACTTTTGGGAAAAAAAATTATAGTCTTTTCAGTCACTATTGTCCAAGGAAAGACAAATCAAGCTCTTCCCATTTCCTCAGATGCCAAAGGTGCTTCCTCCAAACCATAGCATCTGTTTTCTGCCACTCCAAATTTCCTTTTTCCTAAGCCTGGGAGAGTAGAGCACATGCAGTACTGTATGAGGTCTTTGTTTTCATAGCTAGATTAGTTTTCCCTTACATTTCCCGGGCACTTCTCAATGAGCCAAGATCATAGTGTCTTCAATTTCATCCAACTCTTTCTGGTTCTCACTTCACTCCTATCCAGGTCAACACTACAGCCCCTTTGTTCTGCCCAGTCCCTGCAACTGTAGGAGAGAAGAGAACTTTTTTGGCAAAGGTTTTAGAGAGTCTGAGGAGTAAAAACAAGAGGTGTGCTCAGTGGTGATGCACCAGCCAAGCTCTAATGGAGCCATCCAGTATACACATAAATCAAGATTTCTTCAGAGGCTTTTCATCCAGACAAACCAAAGCAATGGCACAGGTTTCCCAGGGAAGCTGTGGATATCCCACCACTTGAAGAGCCGGATTGGATGGGACTTCAAGCTTCCTGGTCTAGTGGAAGGTGTTCTGGCCATGGCAGGGAGATTGGAATTCCATGACCATTTAGGCCCATTCCAACCCAAACTGTTCTACGATTCTGTGATTTTTAGAGAGGGGAAAAACTCCTATCTCTACTGTCAGGATGGTCTCATCCAAATTGGATGTATCTACTCCAAAATGGGATTACCTACCTAGCCAAGTAATTTTAGGAGGTTAGTTAATACACTTCTTCCTCTTTCATTCTCAAAATAGCTGAATGCTTTCAGCTTGTACTGAAAGTAAGTAAAGGGATCAAATATATAAATTAGCTGTAGCATGGAAAAAATGTGATTAAATGGTTAAATGTTTGGCGCTGTTGTAAGTAACTAAAGGCGGGATATTAAAATTAAGAATTTCAAGTAGCCTTGCTTATAAATAGCTCTTCTGTAGTATATAAATACTAATATAGTGTGTAAATACCAAAATACACAACAGCATGCTGACACATACAAACACATTTGCTGCATCCCAGAATACACATTTAAAAGACTGAAATGCAACAAATTTGTTTGTAAAGGAGAAATATATTTAAGATCCTTCTAAAGGACTTTTCCTTACCACCTTTGTTCTGTTTTCCATTTGGCCCATGTATATCAGTCACTTGTTAAAAAAACAGTCCTAAAAAAATGTTTGTTTTTTTCTGTTCACTGAGAAAGGTTCTGTGAACTTAAAAATCTCCCTGTGAAACAATTTTTTTTTGTTTGAAAGGCATTTCTAAGCCCCATTTCCCCAGTGCAGGACACACTATGACATGGGATGCTCTAGATGGGGTCCCAGCTCTGCCTTGTGGAGACCCTCACACATCATATGGTCAAACAGGTGTGGACACAATGCACACCTCTTCACTGTCCTTTAGCTCAGGATAGGTCTGTGTCATTCACACAGGTTCACAAACCTGTCTTGCAAAGCTGAGGACCTTAAAAAACTCAGACTATTGGCAGGATAGCACTACACACACATAAATAGAGAAAGCATTAAAACAGGGCTTAGGAAGACTGAATTGTTTCCCTGGTGTAATCAGTCCTGCTGAGTGACCTTCACAGTCACTTCAGTCCCTTGTACTTCAGTTTCCTAAGCTGTTAAGTGTCTCTTACATTTCTGACAGCTTGGTGGTAAAGATTTTTGAGCTTGGCAGGTAAAAAGCCTCCAGAGGGGTTTAAGCTAAGCAGCCTCCCTCACACCACTGCTTACTGTGGAAATTACTCTGCTGTTTCCTTGAAGGGGTGGGGGGGAAGTACAAAAATCTCAGCAGGAGGACATCAGATGAGAAAACCAAACCCTAGTGAGCAGATGGGGAGGTTGGTGTTCATCCTCCCTAACTAAATTTTATCAACTATAAAATGCCTGCCTCTGTACAGTGACTCTCTCTAATCACTGGGGAGAAATGGATGTTTCCAGAACATGCTTTAGCTCATCACCATGAGCATCAAACCAACATGAGGAGTCTTCTGCCCTGGGACAGTCTGTTTCTCTGCTGACTACAGAGAGTTGAAGGTATCTCAGTTTTAGATTAATTTGAACCAGATGAGATGAATCCCTCCCAAAATTACTACAGTAAAGAAACTGTATGTCTTCAAAATATTTTCTACCTTTCCCTTTCCAGCTGGTTTTGAATGCTTACCAGTCTGAGATCACAGAATTATTGAAAGCCATCTGCTTTATTCTGCTGGGTGTTGTGAACTTTATTCCCAAATGCAACTTAGGTAACCCCAAGTACTAGTCTCCACATACCAAATGTTTTGAGAGGCTCGGAGGGCAATGTGCTGCCTTGCTTTTGCAACCAGTGAAGCAGGAATATCTCAGTGCCTCCCTGAAACTCACCATTCCCTCAGGGCAGTGAGTGTGGTTGTGCTATGAGGACTTCCTGGGAGAGCCAGAAGCAGCTGCCCATTGAGTAGTCACCACCATCCTGACACCAAAGCAGGTTCATTCCAGGTGGGAAGACACCAAGTGGGAGTGGAGAAATCAACTGAAGGCAAAGGGAAAGAGCTGTTTAATGAGGCCCTTTCCAGGCTATGTTGCTTTGTGTTTTGAGTGTGTTTGAACGTGTGGCTGTTTGCCTTGCAGAGGGATGCCCTGGCTTGTGCAATGGCAATGGCAGATGCACTCTGGACATGAACGGTTGGCACTGCGTCTGCCAGCTGGGCTGGAGAGGAGCAGGCTGTGACACTTCCATGGAGACGGCATGCGGTGATGGGAAAGACAACGATGGAGGTAGGACACGAGCACATGTGATATGTCAGGCTTCACAGAGCCTATAAACCTCTCACACTGAACAGTCATCTGGACTTGATTCTGCAGGGCAGATTGTTTTTTGACAGCTGGTAGAGAGCAGACAGCAAAATCTGCCAGGCTGACTCAGCCAGAGTGGATTGGAATTCAAATTAAATGGGTTTGGATCTGGGGTGCCAGGGCTGAAGAGGGACATTTGTTTGTCTTCAAATCAAGTCCATAGAGCAGAGAGCAGGCGGAGGCTGTGCACCTGTCCAGTCCCTCTACTCCAGCCAAGTGGCTCAGCAGTGACACGATGGGACCACCTCAGGCAGTGAACATCCCTGACTGTTCAAACTTTGCCCTCACTGCCTGAGGCTTTCATCAAGGCTCTGCAGTTGGTCACTACTGACTTTGGATGGGTATTTTTCATAAACTTAGAGACTTGGGTGACTGATCCCCATGCCCACAAGCCATCCAATCCCTCTCAAACCATGTTTTATTGATTACTGTTCCATATGTAATGATGTCAGGCCTGTGAATAATAGCTCTGTGTAATGCAAACTTAATATTCAGAGTTATCTCATTACAAAGGAAACTGTGGTGCAGTGTGAAGGTTTGAATTAGAGAGCAGGAGATGAGATATTAAATTTAAGGCATAAGGGAGACTGCATAATTTGTTGTGTTGTCACTCAGCAAAAGGCTTTGTAAACCACAAGTCTGGGCCAGGACCCAGACTGTGAAGTGGAGACTACATTTTGCAAGCCTCTGTTTTATCATATTCACAAGAACAGTACAGTTTAAAAAAAATAGCCAAGCCAAGTCTGTGATTATCTGCTTCACAACAACTGTGATTCTGATTGAATATTTAAAATACTTCTGCACATCTGGCATGGCAAATGGACCAAATTAGCCCATTAGAAAAGATGGAAAAATTTGAGTACCATACAAAGAGTACACACTATAAAACAAAGATGGCTTTTTACCTCATATGGAACTGAATATCACTGTACTTGTCTTTTCTATTTACAGCTAACACAGGGCAGCAATAAAGGTCATCACATCAGATGTGTAAAAGTATGGTAAATAGACCAAAGGTCAGTCCCAGTTTCCATGGAAAAAAATAACCAGCGAAAGCCATGTGAAGTTTTTAGTAAGAGAGAGACAGAAGGAGTAATCCAGCCTAACACACCATGTAAATCATAACTGTATGATATCACAAAGAGCATGAAAAGACCCTGAGCATCTCTTTATATCTCCTGAATCAAGGGTTAACCTTTTTACCTGGGTTACCCTCACCTTGAAATGAGCTGCCTTGCAAGCCTGCAGGACAGCGGGTGTACACGGGAGAGACAAAAGGCATTGACAGGTTTACAAGTTAGTGCACATCAACTACGAACTGGCATTTGGTGAACCTGTGTGGAGCAGTGGTGTGCACAGCAAGAACAGAGCAACTGATAGGTTGTAACTTACTTGTGGCAGCTTGTTCATGTGTCAGAGCCCACAAATGGGTGTTGACTTTACTCTTGGTACGCTCAAAAAAAAGAAAATGTACATGGTGTGCATTACAGATTACAGATAATCAGTCATACACTGTGCCTTTGATTTGGCTGTATTAGCATATATGTATATGCTAAGGGCTCTCTTCAATGAGCACTGTGCCATCTCCACCTTTTGGAATTCTGTCACATACACTGGAGTGATGCATGCTCAGGGCTGAAGAAAGGTGGTTTATTTTGGTTCACTGGAAAGGATCCAAATGTGGGATTTGCTCATGAATGTTGGTAATGGAGGTAGAAGTCCTTCCATGAAGCTTTAGAAGTCAAACAACTGACCTAGTCAAAATGGATATCACGAGTGGTGAGAAAGAGGTTAGTGGGCCTGTTCACAGTACCGGGGGGTTCACTCTGCCTGAGCTCATACCTGGCTCCTACACTATGGTGTCAAGTGTCTGCTAATCAAAATCTCTACAGCCGGAAATTCCTCAGGATAATGGGAGCTGAAGTCAGAAACTTTTTCATCAGCTCCCAGCCTAATCATACCCTGAGGGAGACGGGTGCTAAATTACAGGGTGTGTTCGGCTCTTAAATTTGGAGGCTGTTCAGATAAACAATAACAAGCTGAGCAGGAGTCACTCAGAAAGAAACTTGGTGAAATTTAATCTTTGTTAAGGCTAGTAAAAAGTTGTTTCTGAGTGCAGTTCCCTCTCCACAAAGTGTCATTTATCAAAGCTAGCACTTAGGTTTCACACCCAGGTCCACTTTGTTTACACTTTTAAAAACCAAGCCCATCAACTTGAAAGAAGCTGTAGCGAGTAACTGAGAGCAGGTGATCATCCAGTATCAGTTAAGGAAAAACAGTGCAATGACAGAGCTGTAACAATCTGGGTAAAAGGCCAAGATTTTGTACATTTGACCTAAGAGGCCACCTGTATTGCAACAAACAGGAGGTGTTTCTTTAAAACAAGATGAGAAAAGTGGTTCTTGCCTCACTTCAGCAGAAAATAACCTCTAATTCATGGCTGCAAACACTCACTACCTAAGAGTAGGTGTGACAGGTAGTACCTATATGTCTCACCCCACACTGACTGTTCTGTCATGTACTTGAAGAATAAGTTTGAAAGTTTAAAAAATCAAGGAAATTATCTTCTGTGACAAGTCCTAAAAGTAGAGTTAATGGCATTTGATAATACCTTGAGAAGAGGCTGGTATTCCATAGGCTAAATATGGGCTCTGTTGCATTGGTAGACTCCTCTGTTAAGAACATAGTGTACGGGAAAAACTGAGGGGAAGAGAGGATATTCTTAACTAATCTCATGAATATACTGTTGAACAGCAAAGCTGTGTTACCTGTCCTTGTTCTGGAGAAATCATCTAACTGTTTGAGAGCCAGAGTTGTCCAGTTCTCCATTTCAATGAGTTTTCATGAAGAGAAAATCACACTGAGGTGAAATCATGAGAGGACTACAGATGTTAATTGAAATTGCTCATTTGGTTCAACAAAGTTCAACACAGTTACTTTATCTGAGGGTCTTTGTTGTTCTTTGGGGCTTCTCCAGAGTAGCCAAGTCTTCCAGGTAGGGTGAAGCTTGCTGGTTTTCCAGGAACTGGAACCGACCCGTCCTTCATTTTCTGCTTTAAACAATTCCTGTTCCTGAGCAGCTGCTGAACTCTGTCAAACTTGAATCTACCTTATTTGTGGAAGGCAAGAGGCAATATTTTTCTCATATGAAAAATATGTCTGAAATGACAGTGTTCACAATATTATCTAAACCTTCATGTTGATTAGCAGTTTCTGTTCAGTTGTCTGCTTTTCTCCACTGCCTCTTCCCAACTGAAATACGTCCAAAGGTGAGTGTTAGTGGTTAAGGGATTAAATAGGTAGATAGATGGCTAGATAGATAGATAGCCTTCCCAGTCAAATAAGCCTGGCTTGTCATAATATATATTGCACACCATTAAATAAAACTATAGAAACTTCATTTTTCTTAGCTGTCATCTGGTCAACAATCTTCCTTTGGGACTGAGAGAAATAAACCATCCTGCTTTCTTTTTCTGCAAGAATTGTATTAGCGAAGCTCCTTCCCCTCAGTTTATGTCTCATTTAGCCTAGGACAAACAGAGAGTTCCAATGTACCCATGGCCCCATTTTGCCTTTGCAAGTTCAGTCTGTGCTCCACCAGATGCTTCCCAAAAGCTAGCAGGTGGAGCCATTTGTATGCTTTCCTTGACTTATCCTCCTGGACCAGAACAACTAAAGGTTGCCTTAATCTCCCATCCCTGGAGCAGTGATCAGGTCACTTCAGGGACAGTGTAATTCAGGAATGGTTTCTCTGAGGCAAATCAGTGATGTTTGTTTAACTGTACCAAAGCCCACTGGCAGCTCCACAGTGCCTTGCCCCGTTCAAGGATCAGGTAGTGCTTGTGGTAAGGTGGAGACTTACATAATGCTCTGGAACAACAGCATTTCAAATCTTTCACAAGAGAAACTTTGGCACAGCAACTCTGGCCTTCTTAACACCCATGTGTTCACCATCTGTCCACCACATGCCAAATAGTGTTAGAGAGCTGGCAGAAGTCTGCACTGATCTTTGCAGTGCATAGGGGTTACATCTGAAGTTAGTCTCAGGGTTTTAAAGGGAACAGTAAAGAATCCAGGAGAACCCCAGAATGCAAGCCTTTGTCTTTGCAAATGGTTGAGCTGCAGACAAAGTAGTGGGGTGCTTTCTGATGCTTCCTTTCTTCTTTTTGCCCTCATGCCCTTGGCTTTAATAGATGAGAAGATTGTCTCCTGGGCATGGTGTGTGAGCTGTCTGCTTCCTCAAAACCATAAAAAATTACACAATAATGTGCTGGCTACATTTGTGGAGGGAAATATTGAGATCTGAATGCACCTGGGAAAACAGCCATCATAAATTATCATTTTTCATCACAGATAGATCCAGTCAAACAACAGGGTCATCTTGGAGGAGCCACAAAGCACTGCTAAAAGGATTAGAAAGCCTGCTGTACTTAAAAGATTGGGTAGCTGGTATAATTTGTTAGAAATCACCCAGCTTCTCTTCCTCTGTTTCATGGTGACTGTTAATTGACTCGTCCTCAGATAAAATGACCAGTTCACATTTTCAGGTTTCAGCTCTTTGCTGATTTTGTGTTGGGATGGTAACACAGGGTGTCTCCTGTGGCTGGTTGTTGGCAGCAAGGCTGGCAGGAGAGCATTGTTCACCCAGGGCATTCCGGCATCCTGGAGCATGTGTTTATCATGCCATTGGAGAGGATTATGTGTTGTGAACTGGGGGGTCTAGCAGTGTCTTGTCTTGACACCTTGGGAGAGCTCCTGGTACTTTGAAGGAATCCTTAATGAAATGCCTTTAATTAATTGATTCAGAAAGAAGCTATGTAAATGCTCTCTGTGTTGAGAGAAACCTAGCATTGTCTGCTGAAATGAGAGAGCTAAGTTATGGGAAGGAGGCACTGCTTGTACACAAAATGTAACAGAAGGTGACATGAACCAGCTTCAGAAAAAAACAGATTGGACACTTAAATCACAAAGCATTTCTGCACTTCAAAAGATGCTTAAACAGAGTTTGAGCACCAGTGTTTAAAGCAGAAATTCAGGAAAGCTCTACCAGACCTACTTTAGCATCTAAGGGAAACCGCTGCAATTTCTGTGAGACAGAAAGTCCCCTTAGAATCCTAAGGTTTTGCACTGACTATGCAGAACATTGCATAGACTGCATGGCCACTTTCCTCTTGACCAGGATTTGAGAAACATGCCAATATCTGAGTTATCTGAGACCACTTTCCAAGATGTTTTCAAATGATTGCTTAAATTGGCTTGGATTCAGTCAGAGCATGTTAGGGTGAACTTTTCAACAGTAGCTTAACACTTGCAGCACTTGCCAGGAAAGTGAGAGACCTTGGTGACAAGGATCTCTCAGCTGCTGAGGGTGTGAAACCACTGTTCCCACCAAAAACATTTATAAGTTCTGAGTTACTTTTGCTCAGAAGAATCACTTTTAAGATGTGCTTTGACTCCTGAAGGAGGCAGTTTCAGGTACACTATTGCATGACAGTCGATCAGGTTAATTGTCACAGACATCTTTTCATGAAAATCCTTTCATTAGGATTTTTCCTGCTGAGAAGCTGAGAAGCTTTAGCAACAAAATGTAGACAATGGTTATCTGCTGCTGTGGAATGCAACAGGTCCATCTGTGATTGGCCCATCTTGGATGTTTACAATTAATGGCCAACCACAGCCCAGTTAGCTTGGACTCTCTGTCTGAGACACAAACCTTTATTATTCATTCCTTTCTATTCTTAGCTTAGCTAGCCTTCTGAGATGAAACTTTTCCTTCTATTCTTTTTACTATAGTTATAATGTAATATATATATCATAAAATAATAAATCAAGCCCTCTGAAATATGGAGTCAGATCTACGTCTCTTCCCTCATCCTGAAAACCCCTGTGAACACCATCACAGTTAATCAACTTGTGCTTACTGTCCTGTCCAAATGCTAGTCACAGAATCATCGAATATCCTGAGCTGGAGGGGGCTCATAAAGATCATCAAATCCCAGCTCCTGGCCCTGCACAGAACAACCTCTACTCTGTCAGGTTTGGTGCTGTGACCACTTCCCTGGGGAGCCTGTTCCAGTACCCAGCTACCCTCTGGGTGAAGAACCCTTTCCTAATAGGCATCCTAAACTTTCCTGACACAGCTTCATGCCACTCACTCGGGTCCTGTCACTGGTCACCACAGAGAGGATATCAGTGCATGCCCCTCCTCTTCCTTTTGAGAGGAAACTTCAAACCATGATGAGGTCTAGCCTCAGTCTCCTCCAGGCTGAACAAGCCAAGTGACCTCAGCCACATCTCATACAGCTTCCCATCCAGAGCCTTCACATTCCTCACAGCCCACCTTTGTACACTCTAATGGCTTAATACCTTTCTTATATTGTGGTGCCCAAAGCTGCACACAGGCCTTGAGGTGAGGCCGCCCCAGTGCAGAGCAGAGTGGGACAATCCCCTCCCTCACCCAGCTGATGATGCTATGCCTGATGCACCCCAGGACACAGTCTCTCCTAAGCTAGAAAAGGCCCTCACACGCCTTGCTCAGCTTCATGCAATTCCCTCAAATCCTAGGTTGCTTGGTTTATATGCTGCTTTGCTGGCTGTTAAAAATCTGCTTGGAGAAAGGAAGAAGCCCATGAAACCAGCTGCATCAACTCTATTCTCCAGAGCAGTGATGAGCTGCGGGTTGCTGTGAACTTGTAGATTCTAAACACATTATTACAGGTCTGGTTTATGCCAGACAGTGGTGATTATCATGTGTTTTCTGTCATTTCCTCCTTCCACTTCCTTTCTTTCTCTATTCAGATGTTTTTTTAAAGAATGTAGCTCTGGATTAGGATGAACATTTTGCGGAGTCTTTCTGTAGTGACTATCCCCACAGAGGTTCTGCACAAGAGCCCAAGGAGTCCTGTAATTCAAACACTTGACTGCTATTACATATGACTGTGTTATTTCAAATTTGCAAACAAGTGCTGAACACTTAGAGAAAGAAGTGAGGGCAATTCCTTTCCCAGGCAGCCAGCAATCTAATTTAGCCCAGATACAAGCAGTGAGAAGCTTATTCAGGTGAAATCAAAACAGAGCAGGTGGGATAGAAGGAGCAAAGAGAATATGAATAGCTAACGTGAACACAGGGAGTTAACAGTCATATTGCCATTGTTCCTTACAGTTGTGTTTTGTTTTCCTTTGTCTCCTTAAAGGGGAACCAAAAGCTGCAACTCTTGTTGAATAAGTAAAATTTATCTTTGAAAGCACTGGAGTAAAATCCATTTATTCCCCAAATCCAATTCAAGTAAATGGAGTGTCAGTCCTCAGCTCAGGAATTGGATCAGAACATCATTATTCCTGTAAAACCTTTATCAGCACAAACATCCACGTGAACAATAACTTGTTTGTGCAAGTACCTTTAGAGCCTTCCTCTAAACCAGTTTAGATTAGAACTGAAAGAGTAAAACCTGATTTGCTCAAGGGTAAGACTAAGACTGTTATCTTTACCTTTGAGCATTTACATTTAAAACCTTTCCCACCCAAACTCTCCCAATAATTCATCCAAAAGCATCACAGGACAAGACAGTGTCCCCACAAAAAGTGATAATGTTGCCTGATGAATGGCACAGAAAGGGAACTGAAAGATAAGAACTGGATGAGGCAAGAGACACGATTATTTGTATAATCAGTGCATTTTATTCTTTTGTTGCCAGTGGAAATTCTCCCATGGGAGACAATGGGGTTTTATTGTTGGTTTTACTTCCTAGTTTTGCTTTGCCGAATACAGTTTCTCATAGAGGCTCATCCCATTGCAGTCAGTAACAAAAAGTGTCATGGTCTTTGGCAGGAGCAATCCTTGAGTTTGTCATGTGTGCTGTCCCAGATTCACCCTAATCAGGCTCCTTAAGCTCACCTCCCTCTGACTGCCTGCCTGCCTGGGGCTCCCAAAGTGCATCACAGTTCACAGAATGCTCTCTGTGTATAAACATGTCCATCCCTACCCATGGCCTGCCTGTTCCAGCCTGAGACTTGACATGCAGCACCCTGTCAGAGTCTGCTTAAACACATAATAACACCACCTCTGGCTGCAGGTTATTTGCATTCTGTTGGTGATGTTAGCATAACTGATTTTTGTTGCTGCATCCATAACTCCGTAGAAATGCTCAATAATTCAGTCTCAGCCACTTCAGACACTGCCCATTAAATCAGCCAACACAATTGTAGGGCCATGAAAAGTCACAGCTAATTGGAAATTTTATTAGCTTTCAAGATCAGCTCTTAGCTGATCTTGTTTACTGCAGAAGCAATGTCTCAAAATCAGGCCTTTGCTTCTGTACAAAGCTCTAATTCTTGACACTTTTTGGGTGCTGCATGGCAGTGAGTGAGGAACTTGGAAGCTGACTGCATGGACACGAAGGAGAAATGAGACTACTGTGGGATTTGTGAGCACTTTTCAGCCACCAAGTGCAGCAACTACTCAAGGAGGGCAGGGACAGCAAGTAGCTCCATTACTGCTGAAGAGTAATTATTTTGCAGGAATTTTAAAATATCTGGTTGGTTTGGGTGGATTTTTTTTTGCATGCATGCATCATACAGACAAACGTCATAAAGGACGTGATTTTCAGAAAGTGATGGGTCATGAGCAGTGTTTGAAAGCCAAGTAATTTTAGCTCCTCTTAAATTTGGTATCCAGGTGACTATTTGTGGAAGGCAGTGATGATAAGGAGTATCTTGTGAAATTCTTGAGTGAGGTCAGTATTTCCATCTGTTGTCATTATCTAGTGTTGCTGTCTTGATAGTCATAGCGAGTGTTTAAAGTCAGTTAAAATCAGTTGTTCTCCAGCTGGCATTATGCAAATGTTACACTCATTAGGCCGAGGTCCTGCTCCAAGAAGACACAGATACCTTTGGTGTTCAGCCCCTTCCATGAAACAATGCTCCCATGGAGAAAAAGCTGAGCATACATTGCAGATACAAAACTTTAATGACAATTGTGGTTATTTCATTGGGCTGTGCTGACACTTCAGAGGCCTTTGAGACTAGAACAGATGTTTTGTGAACAGAAAATAAAAAGACAGTCTCTACTCCCAGGGAGTTTGCAGTCTAAAGTAGTAGTTTGAAGAGCTCACTAATGGGAATGGTGGATTTGCAGTCTTTAAGGGAGTCAGAGCCTCATTCTAAAAAAAAATTGCAACTCCACCCACAAGATAAGAGCTAGATAAGTCATCCCAAAATAAAACTCACTGTGTAGTGATATAAAGAGTGCAGATTACCTGATAAAAATGGTCTTGGTCCCCTAAAATACAATGTTGGCTGAATAAATTGGAGCTGCTTTATCCTCAATGGCAGAAAAGAAAGGGTTTCTGCTGAGCCCAATTAATTTTCCTTCATGTCCCTCTCTACAGGGAATGAGCCAGGGCTCACAAGATGACCTGTAGAGGTGCCATCCACTCTGCTTTATTCTCTGATTACTTGAATGTTAGTGAAAGATGCAAACCACTGAACACATTATTTACCAGATGTGACAATGTCTTGCCAGTGGCTCCCTTTTCACAACAACAGTGGTTTGATTCACCCCATGGTAACTCTAAGATTGCAAAAAGGTGGTTATTTCAGGCTTCATGCAAAGGAAGTGGGACAAAAGAGTTTGGGTTTGGTTTTAGGAGGACTGTCAAAGGATATATATGTGTATATAGAATGCATAAACAGTCTCAAGATGTCTCAAAAATTCCCGTTGCTTGGAAATCAGAAGGAACACAAGAGATGTCTTAAAATCTGGCTTAGTGACACATCTCTGAATTAATTTATTAATTGGAAGGCATCCATGATTGAAGATGTTTCTGTAGGGATCCCTTGGAATTGGTTGTTGTATCCAGCCCTACTCAGCATTTTTATTATTGTCTTAGAATATAGTTTACTTCTCTCCTGGTAAAATTTTTAGGTCACCTAAAGCTCAGTATGGTGGTAAATAACGTACCTGATCATTTTGACACAGAGTGATCTGACTCACATCACTGCAAGGTCACAAACAAAATATATCATAATGCAGCAAAATGCAAAACAGCCCTGGGAACAAATAAATGATGTTATACTGGAGGGTTGAGAGATTCTTGAGAAGCAATGACTCAGAACAGAATTTTGAGGTCACTGGAGGTAATTGTCTCAACATGAGTTCTCAGTGCAAGGCTTTTGTAGCTTCACCTCTGTGAACCTTAGGAGTATAGAAGCCCAAAAATTCTTTGGGGAAGAGGAAGTGGTCTCTTTTCTGCACCCAATATTGCTGACATAGTTCTGTGTCCAGTGTTGGTGTCCACACGTAAAAGATGTGAAATTACTGGAAAGAGATCAAAGGATGTCATACACCAAAACATCCAGTGGATGGGAAACAAACCTTAAACTGGGAATTTTGTTCTTCCTCAGCTGTTCAGAGAAAAGATTTGAAATGAAACAACAAGGATTTTTATTCTGTGTGGAGGTACTTGCACATGGAAAAGACATCAGAGCATGCAGGGCAGAAGGAACTATGGTAACTTTATGGACAAAGGTCAGACAAGACCAGTTGTGGGATACCAGAGTTAGACAAATCCAACCTTGAAATATGACACAGTTCCCTAGCAGTAATTAAGCATTTCAGAAGTTTCTTGGAGGAAGTGGCTGACTCACTGTAGTCAGCTTTCTTTGGTATATGAGATATTTTTCTAAAACACAGGATTTAATCCAGTTCTGGATGGGAAAAAAATCAACAGCCTATGGGCATAAGAGGTCAGACAAGCTGATCATATTAGCCTTAAAACATATGAATTGCAGTAATCCCCCTATGCAAGACTTTAAACTTCTCACAGAGATAATTCAGCAACACATTTGTTCTCTGCTTTGAAGTGCCATGGTCATATTACAGTTATACTTAATTAAGGAAGCTGTCACTTTTTAAAACCAAGGGCTGTATAAAGGCATCCATAACTAAGAACTTACTATGCAGCCTACCTGTGCTCTGGGAGCTACTGGAGTTAGGAATCCACATGCAGGTGATGGGTCTCTGTGGCTTTGCTGCTGCTAAACTTGGGGTGCAGAGAGCATTGACCCCATGTTCACCTTTCTCTGTTACCTGTCTGAAAAATTTGCTTTGATCTCTTATGAAAATTCACCTTTATGCTTTATGGATTTCAAAGGTGTTTTGAATTACAACTTCATATTGTTTTGTTGAATTGGACAGTTAATGCCAGAGTTATGGGTCAGGAGCTTCTCGCAAATGTCACTTTATCCTCACTCTTCTGATGGATCCAGTGAGAGATCTCAGGGCATGAAAAGTCATAGCTGTGTACACTGTCATTATATCTGCTGACAAGTTGCTGTAGGGTACCACTTGGATGACTTTTCGACCATACAATAAAAAACCCCAAGAAAACAGTATGCACAGACATCACTACTTATGATCTTGTAGATTAACTCTTGCTGTTCTGCATGACCCAGACAAAAATAGCCATTACATTTTCCTAAGCTAAAGAAATGCTCTGTCCTGAAACTGCTTTTGGTATTAGAGGGAGTTGAGTAGCTAAACACCATTTCAGCCCTCAAGTGCCTTCATGAATTTAGGACATCAGTGACAAACCTTTCTGGTGTAGTTTTCCTCAATTTATTCCATTTAGGTCCAAAACACATTAGTTGAAAGTCTTATCTGCAGATGAGTCCTCATCATTCTCACCTGTTCAAAACATTGTCCTCTGCATCTATTCTTCAAACATTTATCTACAGTTTCCTGCAAAGACAACATTTTCTTGCTGTCTTGCAGCTTCAGGCCTCAAAACACATTTCTGATGCCTGGAAAAAAGACAGGTTAATGAAGAGGTATGGTACAGCTGGTTTGCCATCCTTTCAGCCAAGTGTCTGTAGCCTTAGAAAACATTATTAATGTGTGTGAGAAAATGACAACATTTTATCTTGCTTGAAATTGTAGTCAATATAGTAACAAGACTGGTTTGTTGTTTGTTTTTCTTTTCTTTTCTTTTTTTTTAGTAGGTAGCTGTGACTAAGCCTGTTGCATCTAAGCTGGGCAGTGTTCTGTGAATGGTCTCTCAAACTCCATCTGAGATTTGACCTTCCAGAATCCTACTGATCTAATCATCTGCAGCAAGCAATTTTTTTAATGGGCAAAGAAATTCTAATTAGTTCTTTTTCATTATCACTAGTCATCAAGAGAAAAGGCCAATGGATAAGTTTAGTGTCCAAGATGAACCTTTTTGTGTGGCAATTTTGTAAGGAGTTATAAAGATGTAGAGATGTTAGGACAGACAGAGGTGTGGGTAACAGATGGGATTTTTCAAAGCACTGTTGCTGGCTTAATAGTGCTCCCATTATCATTAATGGCAAGTCCAGAGCACTTGTGGAAATGACCCAGTGTCTGTGTTTGTGTGTGTGTGTGTGTGTATGTGTGCACAGAGCAGATTCACATTGTCTTTGACCTACTTGGAAGCTCTGGGAGCCCCTACCAGGCTTCTTCAGCTTTCTGTGTGTGAGTAACCACATGAAATGATGATGTCAGTGATGTTATAAACACTAAACTATTCCAGGATTGGAACAGGTATAACTCAACAGAATCCAATTCCATGACGTGTGAGCCATTTTAAGTACTAGAACAATGAAAGATGCAATTTCATCCTATTTATATTGCAGTAAATACAAAATAATGCCAATAACATTAGTGAAAGGACTTCTAATTCATACTGGTAAAAATGGGACAAAATGGAAGCTCACAAACGGTAATAATAACAAAATGTCTTGTTTTAATTTACTGTTTCTTTGAGATAAAAAAATCCATTATCCTGAAAACTAAGGATTTCATCCCACTTCAGGAGGGCTCTGCCTCTCAGGACAGTGTTGCTCTCCAGGCACGTTCATTTCTTGCCTCTCTGCTGGAGTTGTTAGTAGGATGCTTGCTGTAAAGGTGGTGTCTGTGACATATGGAGCTCTCAGCAGCTACACAGAGACCAACCACTCATTTCACATAGGTCTGGGAACAGCCATCACATGGTAGTAATTTTCATTCCCTGTCAAACTGTCTTGCTTGAACTGATGAGTTGGAAGTGAAGGGCTCCGTATCCCATTACCCCAGAACAAAATCATCCAGTTCCCTTATCTGATTTAAAGATCTGTCTCTACTACATGCTAACAACTTTTATTGCTAAATGTGATGCTTCATCAAACCTCTTTTGAGCTTTTTTTGGTATTTCTTTTCCTGTCACTGCTTTTTACTGTGCTGTTTGCAATGAGCAGTGGCATCTCCAAATGAATGGGGCATGTTGCTATGGTGGTGGGAGGGGAAGTGGTACTGCCTGCATTTCATGGCTTGACAGATATGCAAACCCTCATTTTACTGGAGTACACTCAGCAAGCCTTTTCATGTGTGTCCACTGATATTATTGTTGTTACTATTAATTTAATGGTGCTGAAAGTGCAAGATTTATATCCTGAGAGTTTGAGGTCATCTGTTACTCTGTGTTGGTATCAAATCAATGTGACCAAGGTCAAAAGAGATCACACCTTCCCAGCAAAATATCCTTTACTTTCTACTCTATTTTACTAAGTTACATGTATAGATCTCTCTGCAGCCGTGTAGATACCATGGCTTTATTCACTATTTAGTCCTGCTGAAAGCAAACCTGGTAGCTTTGGTGTGATGCTATTATTAGAAGAGGGGTACAGAAGTTGTGTATTTTGGCAAAAAACCCCATAACAATCTTTGGGGGCTCTGGAGTTAGTTATCAAAGTGACTGAGTTGTGGAATGGCACATCCTAGGATTAATCTAAAATATGCTTTTTTGAGAGCCCAGTGTCATATATGAGTTTTCATGTATTACATACTACTGCATATATGTGTTATGTATTAATGTGTATTTTGAGTTCCTTATTGTGACTTTAAGTGAACATGCCTTACTTAATGTTGATGAAAATCCACATTTCTCTACTGTGTGGATTGGAAGGAGTTCTTGCAACCTGAAGCCTGCAGCACTCCATGTTTCCATTGCTCTAAAATGTTCCTTACCCTTCTGTAGATGGCCTGGTGGATTGCATGGACCCAGACTGCTGCTTGCAGCCACTGTGCCACGTTAATGCACTGTGCCTGGGCTCCCCGGACCCCCTGGATATCATCCAGGAGACGCAAGCCCCCGTCTCCCAGCAGAGCTTGCATTCCTTCTATGATCGAATCAAGTTCCTGATTGGCAAGGACAGCACTCACGTCATCCCAGGGGACAATCCTTTTGAAGGCGGGTAAGTGAATTTTGGAGTTGATTCAGTAAGTGGTGAAGCATAAGCCACTTGGCCATTTTAAGACATGGAAGGGCAGCAAGACGCAGAATAATGAAAATTGTTTGGATGAAGTAGATACCTGAAGGCTTTTGTGGCTGATGTAGTTCTGCTGACTGTCTCTTCACCTACAATTTCCTGCCAGCCAGTATGGCAAGATGCTCCTCTTCCAACATATATGACCAGTTCCATGTTTCCTCACTTTCCTTATTTCAAGGAGTGAAAGGCATCCATTCAGCTCTTCTAGATGAAGTGATTGACATTGTGCACAAGTATCTCCTAAAGAGCAGTAACAGATCTTCCTTTGACAGAGACAAAAGAGAAGGAAACTAAAATGCTATTTGCAATCTATAGTGTGAATATTAGAGACTTCAGAAGAACTGAGGAAAATCATACCATCTAGGGATGGCTGTTAGAGTGATTTGCAATATAAGCAATCAGGTTGAATATAGATTGGTTTTAAAATCAAGAAATTCTTTATCGCTGCAATCATCATCAAGAAACAGGAACTGGGAAACAAAACATAGCAGTTCACTTCTGTGACTGCATCTCAGGTATTTGGTTTAAGTATATTACAGTCTGTCAGGGCTGATCATCCCTGAAAATCATTTCTTGTAGCAGGGTAACTGGGGTGTCAAATTCCTAGATCACTCAGTGTCTGCCCTGAATGGTGCCTTTCAGAAGTAGTGACCCTGATCCTAGAGGTGGCTGTCAACACGTAGGTTTGAACTCTGTTGAGCTTCACCCAGTCATGAACTGCTTACTTTCAGCTTTCCCACACACAGCAGTTAATAGGTTGGCACTGAAAATA
The DNA here is from genome assembly GCF_023055355.1 of Agelaius tricolor. NCBI lineage: Eukaryota > Metazoa > Chordata > Aves > Passeriformes > Icteridae > Agelaius > Agelaius tricolor. Next base: position 18,285,907 of record NW_027269269.1, read on the forward strand.
CACAATCCTCATGTTTGTGTGGGTATTTATTTCAGCACTTACATCTCAAGTGGCCTCTCAGGCCCCTCTAGCTCTAGCTTTTCGTGGAGGGACACTGCCAGCATCTCTTGGGTACCAGCTCCCATATATTGCCTGTTTTGGTAGTCTACAGGCTGACATCATCATCACAGCAGTGTCAGGAAATTGGCCTGATGTGATATTTGCCCTGATACTTGTTGCTTCCAAGGTCTTCAGAGTTCAAGAAAACTGACAACAGTGACTCAGATTATAACCAAACACTTTTATGTTGCAAATTGTTGTCCTTCATTGGCATTCTGAAGATCACAGGTACTGGATACTGAACAGTCTGGACTCTGGACAAGGCGTTGTGATTTGTTGCTGTAAAACCAGGCTTCAAGTGCTCACCTTTCATTCTTCTGATGTATTTAGGGTAGCAATTCCTCAACACTTCCACAGAGGACTCTGTTATCAGGTCCATATGTATCCTTTCTGACAGGCAGAGAATTTTGGTACATGCTTAGTGAACTTTCCATACAACTAATGAACTATAGGAATCTTCATATTTGTGCAATAAAATATAAAATTGCAGCTTCTCTTGAAGGGCTGCTTGCATTCAACAGCATACAGAGCTGGGGGGAAATAGTGGGAATTTCTAATTATATAGTGAATTTGTTTCTGAGAGTGCCACCAGAGGATCAACAGCAAGAATGTGTCATTTAGTGTAACATAAATTCTTGCAGGAGTTACGTGTGTTTCATAGGTCTGATGATAGATCTCTATGTAGGAAGGACCTACTAACCATCTGAATTCTGAATCAGGAGAGATTCAGAATTCAAAATGAGCACCTGCTAGCATAATTGTTTGTCTGGTATGTAGGTTACTGGAGTGGGGGAATGCAAAGATTCAGATCGATAGGAAGGGTTTTAATGACTGCTCTTGATTAAATGCAGTGGAAGTAATAAAACTTGTTCTACTTAAGTTAGGATGAAGAATTATACAGAGGTAGAAATGATTTATGAGGTTTCTATTCTCATGTTATCAGTATAGGGTGTGTGCCACTAAGTGTGGTCTACAGATATGTCACCTCAAGCTGTGATTGTATTGCATCTCTCAAGTTAAGTATCTTGATTTGTAAGAGTGATTGCAACTAACATTGAAGAACCTCAACAGAAGGTATATTTTTCCCTGAGACAGCACCTGGTCCAGACTCATGAGAGTGTTGGGTTGTTGAAAATGCCACTACTCTTTTGGGATTTTAAAAGACATCACATGTTCCTGTTAGTTCTTAAAGATCTGGATAGACTATAGATCTGGATAAACTCAACCATTGCAAAGGTTTTCTGCTTATTTGGCCTCTCTCTGTAGTTCAGTTGCTTGTTTCACCTCCCAAAAAGCTGGACCTTTGAACAGCTCCTCTGGTCACCCTGGAAATGACAGTGCTTCAGCAGTAGACAATGACTGATATGTGGGAAAGCATGGGCTGGAACCATCTGGAACCCAGTTAGTCTGGACAGGCAAGATTGCCTGTTTTTGCATGTGTGGATATGCCCTTTATTCAGTAGCATTGTCACTGAAACTTCACCAGTTGCCTTTCCAACAGACAGGTGATAATATCCCTTTTATCCATGGATCCTTGCTCGGTGTCTCTATAAAAATCACAGCAGCCACTGGAGGCAAGATGAGCTGTTTTCATCACTTCTTCCAGCTGCTGGCTTAAAAGTTTGTCTGACAAGAGGGAGTTATTCTTATAGAGGGCTCCAGCATCTTGCTTTAGGACAGCCCTCTCCTATTGCAGGTGGGATAATTCGTAAAGTCGTCTCCTTCTTGGTGTAGATCAGGACTGTTGACTGCTGTTCATGGAACTTCCTATATCTTTCTGTCCCAACGCCATCATCCTCATGGAGTAGAGTTGGAGTTGGATCCATGTCATTTGCTGTGAGCAGTCCCCCATGAGCAGGCAACACAGAGGTGGCGTGGATCTCTGTCCTGTGTGTCTGGTATCCTGCATGGGCACCAGTGGCACAGGCACATTCACCATTCAGGCCAGGAACTGAGTGCTCCTCCAGGCTTCACTAGGTCATGGCTGACCGATTATCACCCTGAGGGAACTGGGGCACATTTGCATCCCTGTCTGGCCTGTGCAGAAGTGGCAGCAGCATGAAGGAGGTGACTGAATATCTCTGCAATATATTTCCTGAGCTTCAAAACCACAGCTAAGCCACTCTTCAGAGAGAACAGCAGTGCAGATCACCTAATGGATACAAATAAATGGATGTCTTGTGACAGCTAGCCTGTGAGTGAATTTATTATTGAATTACACTCTGGCTTCTTAAGAAGAAGCTGAGCTGACAAGCTCTCTCACCAGTGCAGAAGAAAAAGAAAGACAATGATAAATTACCCTGATGGATAAAGGCAAAGACCTTGTCTCTTCCCAAATACCAGCAATTATATATTATTCATGTTTGGGAAGAAAAAATAATCATCACCCATATTGAAATGAGTGTTTATGATGATAAAGCAAGTAGCTAAATTAAATTTTGAATGCGCAGAATGTCTTTTCACATCATTTTGATGAACAGATAACAAGTACTCCTCTACTACTTGGTCATTCTTGTATTGATTTTGAAACCACTTACTCTTACTGTTAGCTTTGTTGTTTTTAAGTCATTCTTAGTTGTCCATCACCATAAGGAGTAGCACAAGATGCAGTGGTGTCAATAAGTTGACTATAAAGTAGGATACCTGATATATTTGTTCTCTTTTGAGGGTTCATAAAATGGCAAGAACAGCCCTGGTCCACAGTCTTTTATGCTAAATTTTGGCATGGTTAAAGTGCCTCAGAAAACCATGTGTAGAATTGGCACTTTTGTAAAGAGAATTTCAAATCATTCAATTTTGAAGTAAGTGTATTTTATACCCCTCCTTTTTTGAGACAGATTGTGTAAATCTACTTGCTGCCAATAACATCAACCTGCTCTGATTACTTGGGCAGCTAGAAATAACCATCTGAGTTACATGAAACATCAGAGAGCAGCATTTGTTATTAGCTGCAAGAGTAGTCCCCAATTGCCCTCAGTTCAGTAGTCTGCGTACAAAGCTGGTTTTGATGATTTAAAATTCTGATTGAATTAACTTTGTACATTTTTTCCCATTACTGAGTAACAAGGCATCTGTAAACATGTCACTCAACCTTCCTGTGTCCCCTCTGTGTGCCAAGCAGAACAGTGTACCTTACTGATCCAGGTGGAGAGGATTACACAGCACAGTTAGAAACTCAGAGAGACGGGTATGCTCTACGTGCTTATATGCACTGTTTTACTGTGAATAAATAAATAAATAAATGGGGTTTAGTGTCAGAGTTAAATTGCATTGGTCCCAAGTCCAATCAAAACCAAAACTGTGAATATTGATCATGGCCAAAGAAGAGCTAAGAAAATAGGGGGGATCGAAATGTTTTTTCAGAATGTTTTGATAGTCCTTCTGATCACTCCTAAGTGATTTTGAAGAACATTGCTATGTTTGCTTAGTATCCTTGAGGGAGTTTGCCCAGAGAAGCTGTGGCTGCCCTATCCCTGGAAGTATTCAAGGTCAGGTTGGATAGGGCTCTGAGCAATCTGATCTAGTGGTAGGTGTCCCTTCTTATGGGAGGGCATTGGAGCTGGATGGTCTTTAATGTCCAACACAACCATTCTCTGATTCTATGCATATATTCAAAGCATCTTCTCTTTTCTTTTCACTCATTTTGTCCCATTCATGGAGGGCTGTGGGTTCACTCCAGCAGATCTTTCTGAGGTTTCTTCCCAAGGAAACCAAGGTGCTCTATCTTTTCCATGTTTTTCCATCAAGAAAAGTGTAACTTTGATACAGTGACCTAAGAAACACTTCTTTAGTTGAAGACAAAGTTAGAGGTCAAAGAACCAAAACTTACCAGGTGTAGCTTTAATCCTGATGATTTCTCCTGAGCTGGCTAATCCAGCCCTTGGCTCTGGTCCAACTCCAGGCAGATGTAGCTCCCTTCAGCAGCAGGAAATTCTCTGGGTCAGATGCACCCACTGTACACAGACATCCAGAAGCAATGGGGTGGGTGGGACAGCTTGGGTTAGGACATCTTGGAATGCTGCATCTAAAACTTTGTCATAGAGATAAAACAGCATCTAGTGTTCTGAGGGTGAGCACTCATGGCACAGCATGGTACCTGTATTGATGGAAGCAAGGTCATATTTTTCCATATTTTAGAACAGGCTAAGACAGCAAGTCTTCAGATCCTGTTCTTCCCAGCATTATTGTCTTCCAAAGGCATTATTCTTCTTTTGATGCTTTCTACTCATATGAACTCCTTATTAGGTACAAGTAATACCTTTTAAAAACTTACTGGTTTTTATTTTGGTAATTAATCCCTTCAAGAGGAATTAAGAGCAAAGCATACTTTTAAAATTTACCTTTCCTATGTACAGGGCTTATTTTCTTTTCCAGTGTTTGCCCTCTGATTTTCAGTTTAGCATAACATTATTCCCGTATAGTAAATTAATGCAATATATGCAGCTACTTACATCAACTTTGTGGAATTTGTACCTGCAAGATTTAATGAAAGTAAAACTCCTGTCCATATTTATGTTCTTTTACATGACATAGATAGTGTAACCATGAGGCAATTATATTCCTCTTTTGTAACTGTCAGTAAAAGGAATTTCATTGGACTCAATGATCTTTGAGGTCTTGTCCAACCTTAATGATTCTGTAATTCTATAAGTCCTGTGTACAGTCATTAGAGAAATCAGGATGCAGCTTTCTAAAAATATTTTTAAAACATTAGATATTTATGACCAAGCACAAGGGAAGGAGTAGGATCTTCCTTGTGTGATTTGGGCATGCTTGCAAGGCCCAGTGAGGCAATTGATAGAAACAATGCACCATCCTGCACCTGGAATTAAAAGGTCTCAGGTGATACCTATGCCCCAAGGAGCTCTTGAAGTGTGCAGAAAACAGCTCATTAGGAGTGTGCAGAAAACAGCTTATTAGGAGTTTTTTTCATGCTTGCAAGTTTTGAAGGCTTGATATTTTAGTACCTCCCAGATTACAGAGGTACTGATGTGCACTTGTGGATTTAGGAGTCCAAACTATGGTGTACGTGTTGATGCATTCTCTTGGATCTGCACATGGATATTTGATTAAATATTTATTCAGTACTTAAATTACTGTCCTCTGAAAAAAGCTGCCATATCAGAAAGAGTCTGTCCTTTGAGTTTAGTATTTATTTGCTAAATTGGTTAAAACCTCCTATATAAAAAAGCAGTTTTATAATCCCAAATATAAAATCTTTTGTATTATCCGTAATTCCTTTTGATAGTTTACAAATCTATCAGACAGCTTATATGTAGTTAAAGAACTTCCCCTATGGTCATCAAAAGAGTGATAATTTTGTAATTAACCTGGAGTAATGTATTTTTCCTCCTCTTCTGCTTGGTTTTGTTTTCATCGTGCCTCAGATTCAATGAAAGGCAGTGCTTTTATTTCTGTTCTTCTGCAGAGCTGAATATGTGGCCAATGCTTACAAAATAAATACCAGATGTAAAATACTGTAATAATACAGAGCTACTAAGTTCTGCAGACATTTTTAGTGAAGACTTGACATGAATACACTATTCATCTCTGAAAGTTATTGCAGCATAAATTCTTTATCTCTCATAGAAATAATAGCTATAAAATGACTTCTGAAAAATCATGAAATAAGCATAATTCAGTATTAGGTGGAAAAATTATCTTGTACCTTACGTACTACTAGACACTTGATTTGGATTGTACAGACCTAAAAAAATATGAGTGTGATTGTGTTTCTTTAATACCTTATGCAAAGCAGGAGTGTTTCTTTGGTTTTACTGGAGAAAAGTAGAGAGTCATCAGCTCCTAAAGCATTAGTCAATCACATTGTGAGTAAAAGGATTCTTCACTGAAACTTTGCAATAAAGCACAGCCCAACTTTATGTGTTGCATTTCCTATAAAACTCTGTTCTAAAATACTTTAATTTAAACAGTTGGAGGCAGTTTTACAATTCCACAGATGTCATCAGCATCTTTTCCTCTGCTGAGTAGCCTTCCCATATCCCTTACCCTCCCACCTTACAGTTATAGTTCAACTGAGAAATCTTGAGGTGTAAAAATAGTAAGTCAATGAGGCATAGAGAAACAAGATGCTCTGGACGGCAGGAGTGGCATCCAAGAGTGGCCAGATTGCTTGGCAGATCAGAGAGGAAGATTGTGCTGTCATAAAGATAAAAGGACACACATCAAGAAGGTGAATAATGTTCAGTTCCTGGGAGAAGTATTCAAAGCAATAAGGGCCTTAGTCTTTCAAGAATGGAGCCAATAGGGAATTCTTGTGAGAGCAATGATCATGGAGTTTCTAAGAGTGGTAGGAGGTCCTCAAAGGATATTACATTTTGTTACCAAGCTGTCATGCAATAAAGATACCGCCTTTTCCTTTTGGAGGAGCTACAACCAGCAGTCACTAATGCTGCTGAAAAAAGATGATGCCCAAGGAGATGTTAAAGAACCATCAGTTTATAAGTCTTCACAGAGCAGAATGGAGTCAGGTGCATACAGTGGGAAGCCTAAGAAACTGAAAAATTGATCACAAAACCAAGTCCTTGCATGTATACTAAAAATATCAGAGGAAGAACACTCACTGGGTTGATACTGTCAAGTTAGACCAGATCTAAAGAGACAGCAAGAATAAAATCTGTGTCTAGAGATGTTATTGTAAATATTGATTAATAAGCACTTCTTTTTTGACTTCAAAAACCAACTTCATTAGCCACATCTATAAAAGTATCTGAGCATTATGTAGCTTTTTCCCCTGTCCTTCAGACAATTTAAGTAATGGGTGTTCACTGAAGCTTTTCATTCACTTGGCTTTGCTATTTCTTTCATGGAATATCTAAATACTGTAGAAGACCTCTTGCAAAAGGTTAACAGCTAAGGACCATGCCCACATAATCATCAGCATCTCCTGATCCTTCAGAGATGAGACCTTTTTAGTACCTTCACTGAGTAGGTAAAACAAACAGGGCAGGTGCAGTTTCTTGCTTCAACTTAGAATTGGCTTTCTTTTACTGATTCTGTTCAGAGCTCTTAAAAACTTTGCTCTTTGTCAGCCATTCTCCTTCTCCAGGGTCCCTGTTCCATCAGTGGCTCACAAAGCAGAATGGCAGGATCTGTTCCAAGCCATGTCTGTCAGTGCCACTTAGCAGTCCCCATTTGGGATACAGTCAAACATTAGTGCATTTAGTCCCTTTGTCACATTGACACCAGCATTCTGCTGCTCCCCTTAGTGCAAACTCCTCAGATGAGCCTAATCAGTTATTTAGAATCATAGAATATTTTTGGGTGAAAGGGACCTTTAAAGGCCATCTAGCCCCTGCCATGAGTAGGAACATCTTCAGCTGTATTGGGTTGCTCAGAGCCCCATCCAATTTGGCCTTGAATGTTTCCTGGGATGGGGCAGCCACAACCTCTCCACACAGCCTGTACTGGTGTTTTGCCATCCTCATCATAAACTGCTTCTTCCTTAAATCTAATGTGAATCTACCCTCTTCTAGTTTAGAACCATTGTTCCATGTCCTATGGCATCAAGCCCTGCTAAATCCAGCAGGATTGTATCCCTGCTACCCAACATGTGCCAAACCCTTTCAGAAACTCACTGGTGCTGTCCATGATAGTGTGGGATTCTTTCTGCATGAGTCCTCTTCAATTTTAATTTCCTATATAAAAATCTGCCTTTTTTCTTTTTAACAAGGAGACCTTCAGAAGGATCATTTGCATTCTTTTTCCTTACCTTAATTCCTTAATTCAGATGGCAGCTAAGAGCAGTACATAGATTTTGACTTTAAGCTTTTCTTACAACTAAACTGAACTAAAAAAGTCAGACAGATTTAGTCATTTCAAGGAAAGACTGTCAGGAGGTTTTTCTCCACAGTTAAGAGGCGAGTGGGCAGGGCTGTTTTTACAGACGGCTTTTGAGGGAAATACTGCCACAAGCAATGAACTTGAACGTCTCTATGTTCTGATCTTTCCTCTTCTTCTTTTGTCCTTCATCTGCCAGCTCAGGCATTTTCTGTGTGTCCATGTGTTTGATCGTGATGCCCTTAGCTTTTACCTGGCATTCTACCAAGTGCTCTGTCTATCCTGGTACAAGACTGCCCTGAGGTTGTTTGACATTAGACAGGCGCATTCAACCCAAAATGGACGAGGTACATTTTGCTTTATCCTCTCTTACTCTCAAGCAAAAAGGGCGCAGCCAAGGCTAAAGACAAGAGATTGTAGCACATCTGCACTTCTAGGCACTTATAAGACTGAGCAGATCACAGATGAATGCCATGAGAATGTAAAAATCCCTCTGCAAAGGGATTATCACATTGCTACAATTATTCTTCTCATGTCTCTGTAAGGAGGTGATTCTTATTTTGCAGGTGCAGTAAAGAGACATAAACAGAACAGCTGACATGACTGGTGTCACACAGAAAGGCTGTAGAGATTATTTTTCATTAATAACATTCTTCCCAATGAATTATAACTTTCTAGATTTTTGTTCTATGGAGCTCTGTTGAAGTTTTATCCTGAGGAGAAGGATAAATCCTATGTATATGCATATATATTTATATATACCAATAAAATATTAAAGTGGTAAGTTCAAAAGTATTTATAATGTCAAATTAAAATATTTGTTATTAATAACTTGGCTGAGGATGGCTAAGCAGTCATGATAACCATTTTCACACATTGAAACATTTAAACGAGAATGAGGATGTGGGAAGTATTTTGAGGAGCAACAGAAATTAATCAGAGTGAGATTTCCCATGTCACCTATCCTCAGTCAAGGCAAGAACATACATTTCCTGCAGAAAAAGTGGGATTTAGGATGCATGGAATTTTCTTCTTACAATGAAAAATGCTTAACAGAAACAGTATTTTTCCCTTATTTCAAAATGCCAAGCACACTGTCACCAGAAAACATCTGTTACTAAAATGTGTTGGAAGGACTGGTGTCTAGGTTGTGAGATGCTGGATCAGAGTTAGTATTAAAGACAAATCTTTAATGTGCTCCCATGAGGTGAAATGACTTTTGTGGAATTTACTTTTCTGGCTTCTGTTCTAAGGCTGGTTTGGTCTGCTTGAATTTTGTTGACAGTCTGTCAAATTTTATTTGTCTCTGAGCAATAGGAACATAAAGGCATCAGAGTACCCCTGTCTGTTTTGCCATTGTGGCCCGGATCTTAGCAGAAAGACTTAATTTAATTTTCTTGGGAATAAAGGGTAACTTCACAAAGCAACAGTGTAAAATTGTCTGATACACCATCTGGCCTTGTAAATGGCATTTTGACAATGATTTGGTCTTTCAAGCAAATTTTTATGACAAATAAAAAAAAATTAAAAGGAAAAGTCTAATTAAAGAAGAGGAAAAATGGAGACAGCTTTTCCTTGTAAAACAAGAATCCATATAGTCTTATGTAACAGTAGTGAAGGAAACAAAACAAACAAAAACAAACCAAAAACCAGAGGCAATAGGTGGAATCTGTTAATAATTTATTGAAAAGATGAGACTCAGGCTACAAGAAATTGAATTTTGTTCAACTGCAGAAAACACTCTGAACTAGCAGGCCTGGACTGATGGAATAAATCTCTTCTATTAACATGAGAGATAATTTTATGTAAATGTATTTGGAGACCTTCTAGCAGAGCTGAGCATCTTAGCAGTGCCACTTAACTTCTTTGCAGGGTAATTGCATTTAGACCAAGGTCAGCTGAAGGAAATAGCTGACTAAATTAGCATTAACCAGGATCCTGGGGGGCTTGGGGCATTGTAGACACTCAATCTTGTCTCCATAAAGGACATGTTGACACTAGAGAAGCCAGCTGCTTCCAATGCACTGTGTTTTATTCAAGTGGGGCAAATTTTATCACCCAGGGAAGTAGAAGACTTGAGACTCATCAGAGACAGTCTGGGCTTGAGTTTTCCTCCAGTTTCCATCTCTATCTCTTTTAAATGGATTCAGATTCATGCATCTTGCTCCATCTTCTTTTTACTGCTGTGGGTTGGGAATGATGTCCCCTTAGTGGTAACATCTTTCCTTAAAGCATGGAAATAAAGCAATGGTTACAGTCCTCAGGAGGGTGGGGATGCAGCTGGGTTTGCTGACAAGCTGCTTCTCTGAGAAGAGACAGCCTCCAAGTCCATGAGCACATAGGCGTGTTAGAAGAGTTGGATGAGTGCTGGGAAGCATCATCCAGGATAGGAACTGAGTCTCCTTCCAAAGGTGGGGTGTCAAATGCATTTGCTACAGCTGCCAAGGTAAGAGGAAACTCACTGTTTGCCCACCTTGTGCTGGTGCTTGTAGAAATAATTGTCAGTGATATGTAATGGAGAAGATGCCTGTGGATATAAAGCACATCCCCAATTTACTGAGCCAAGGTTCTAGGCCAAGCTGCTTGCACTGTTACTGAGAACTTTAAAACTGCCTGGACATGTCTTGTAGGGCAGCAGGAGAGACACCTGCAACATGTATTTTTTTCTTTACTTGCTCTGACCTCTTAGAAGAAAAAAAAAAAAAAAAACACGTGGAAGTGTTCTTCTTGGGTTCACAGAAATGTATGATCTTGTTCTTATTATTTTAAAACATTTTTAGTTGCAGTGCTTATTTGAAGATGTGGTACAGAACATCAATTCTTTTGTACTCAGGTGTTAGTATTCATGAAAGAGTTTGCAGTGATTCTTTGTCTTCCATAAAATGTTCAGCTCATTTGATGAGAAACTGAGAGAAGGAAGTTTCAAACCCACTCTGGTCTCTCTGAAGGATGGAAAAGAAGATGGGGCAGAGTGTAGCAGATCATGAAAAAAACTGGGAAGAGAGAGCCTAGGTTCTGCTGTTGGCTCAGAGGTGTGCTCAGACACGTTCACTTTACGCAAAAATTGCACTGCAAGTGGTGACCTGTTGACTTCATTGGGGTTATTCCAAGCATCGACATTTTTCCAAGCATATTCCATGGCATCTTGATTCTTTTTGAGTTATGCTCTACCTGTGTGTTAGAGAGTGATGTGCGTAATACTGTACTGGGTTATTGTCTTTCAGTTTTTATATATGGAAAGCTGAGTTAGAGCCCTTAATGGAAGAAGCAAAAGCAGTATTAAGGATATTATTCCCCTCATTGGCCGTATCCCAGAATATGTTCAAGGCCAAGTTAGGTGGGGCCCTGAGTAAAGCAGTCTCGTGGAAGGCAGGAAGTTTGGAACTACATGATCTTTAATATCCCTTCTAGCCCAAACCATTGTAGGATTGTTGGATTATTAGCTCTAAACTTGGTCCAAGTCTTTTTCTACATGACTCCTAAGTCAGTGATGATACATCAGAGAAAACTCCGTGCCATAAAAATAATTTCCAGTATCTAATTTTCTTGTGACCTATTCCAAAATTATATGTGAATATAGTCACATCTTAGATTGCAGACACATTTTGGCATTGCTGCAGTAATTTTTGATAATATTGGAGCTCTCCATTTAGATCAGCAGGAATTTTTTTAAGACTCCCTGGCAAATGGTCTGTTTGCTGTACTGTGGAATGTAAAAATTGTGCAGCCTTTATTAAATAGAAGTTATACTTTATCTCCTTGCATTATACAATCTCAGATTTTTAGGTGGACTGTAAGAAAATAACTGGCTCTTTCCCTAATGATCTATGTTTATGAAATCATCTTTACAAAACATTGCAGAAATCATCCTTTGCCTCAGTGAACCAGCAAAGCACCATTGCTCTGTTGAAGTGCAGCTGGGATGATTTACTCTAGCTGAGATCTGGTTCTGCACCTGGAGAAACATTGGCTTTCAATCTCTGCTCTCCAGCAGGACAGCACTTAGAAAAATTATTCATTGGGTCACATTAGCACACTGACACTACAATTTGCTGTTGCTGCTCAGAAAAATAGTTACCTTCAGCCAAAAATTGGGTTCAGACACTCTCACAGACATGTGATGTTTTGTCTTTATGGGAAGATCCTGAGGTAGCAATGTAGTAATGACTTAGAAGTCTGGAAACAGACTTTGGAATGAGAACCAAGAAAATTTGTCTTTGGCTTTACTGCAGGTTTTCTGACTGACCTTGGACAACTGAAAATCATTCCATGTTTTATTTCCTCTCTCTGTAAAATACCAATCTGGCTGTATTAATCAGTGTTTGTAAAGGTCCTTGAAATCCTTAGATAAAAGAGCATATTACAGATCACAGAGTAGTTGGAATAGATGTAGCCTATAAAATGGTGCAATCTACCAAACTTGGGAAGAAAAAGAGGGGAAGAAAAAACCCATCCTATTAGTGTGCTCAGCTCCCCAGGCAGATTGTAAGGAAGCTTTCTGAGCCCAGCAAATTTTCTGTCATGGTTTTCCCAAATAGGAAAGAAGTGAGCTGCCAAGCGTTGGTCAGGATCTTCTGGGGCTTTTGTGCCTTAAATATGTCCATGTACTGCATGGTAATTTTCAGCTCTCTTTGATTTTAAAATACACCTTGCTTTTAATTAGGGCAATACTGTTAAGACACTACTGGCTGTTAGGAAAAGGTTCATCACTCAGAGGGTGGTTGGGCACTGGAAGAGGCTCCTGATGGAGTGTCATGGCACCAAGCCTGCCAGAGTTGCAGACGTGTTTGGACAACACTTTCAGGAACGTGGTATGATTTGAGTGCTGTTCTGTGCAGGGCCAGAAGCTGGGCTTAGTGGTCCTTGCGAATCCCTTCCATCTCAGGAGATTCTGTGATTCTGTGAAATTCCAATGTGATGTTGTAAATCCTACAGAAATTTATACTTAAGGATATGCTGCAGCAGTTGCTTTCATATAATAGGGTAATTGTAAACCTCACTTTGATTATCCAAGGTTTTTACGCAATGCCTGAGAAAGCCTTCAAAGGGCAGCATCCCACCATCAAAATACATGGTATGGCCTCCAGCTTTACAGGTTATAAAGGCCTTGGCTTTTTAATCCATAGGAATTCCTAGCCACATCAACGGAGGAAGAAACTGCATTTGTCCAAACAACTTACTATTTCTTATCATTTTTCTCTTTCTTGCAGACATGCATGTGTGATTCGAGGCCAGGTGATGACAGCAGATGGGACCCCTTTAGTTGGAGTGAACATCAGCTTTGTCAACAATCCTCTGTTTGGATACACAATCAGCAGACAAGATGGCAGGTGGGATGTCTGTATGGGATTTACAGTGTTCAGGCAGCAATAACAGCATTATTGCCATGACCACTAAAGAGAAACTCCTTCCAAGAGCACATTTATTATTCATACCTTTTGAAGATGTTGGTGCATTAATGTTTGTTGTTTTGGGGCTGCATCTGGCTGGTGACTGATCCCCAGTTCTGTTCCTTGCTCTTCAGTTCCAGGGCCAGTGTTGTTCAATGTATTTATCAATGGCCTGGATGCAGGAGTTGAATGCACCATTAGCAAGATGCTGATGGTACCAAACTGGGAGGTGGTCTTGATGCTCCTGAGGGACAAGAGACCTTGCAGAGGGATCTATATACATTGGAACATTGGGCTGTGATGAATGGGATGAATTTTAAAAAGTCAAAATGCTGGATTTTCTGCACCTGGAACAAAGTAACACCAGGCACAAGTATAAACTGGAGAGGAATGGCTGGAGAACAACCCTCCAGACAGGGATCTGGGGGTGCTGGCCAGCAGCAGCTGAATAGAAGCTGTTAGAGCAGTGTGTCTTGCAACCAAGAGGGCAAACCCCATCCTGTGGTGTATCAAACACAGCATGACCAGCCAGTCAAAAAGGTCGTTGTCCTGCTGTATCCAGTGTTGGTGCAGACTCGCCCAGAACACTGCGTGCAGTTCTGGGCCCCACAATTTAAGAAAACTGTTCAGGTCCCTTAATGTGTCCAGAGGAGGGCAAGAAAGTGGTGACAAGGCTGGAAGGAATATCTTGTGAGCAGCATCTGAGGACTCTGAGTTTCTCTAGTTCAGAGAAGAGGAGACTTGAAGGGTGTCCTCATTGCTTCCTAGAGATTCCTAAGGAGCAGGTGTGGAGAGGGAAGTACTGAGCTCACCTCCTTGGTATCCTCTGATAGGACTCATGGGAATGGTTCAAAACTGGGAGAGATTTAGACTGGACATGAAGAAACATTTCTTAACTGAGAGGGTGCTTAAACACTGAAACAGGCTTCCAGTTAAGTAAACTTCCCTGTCCAAGTATCCAGAAGCCACTCTGGCAGTCACACTCCCACCACCAGAGCTGGGACAGGGGTCACTTCGCAGCCACACCCCACACTCACACAGTCACACCGGGGTTCCTCACCCACTAGACCTCAGGTTTTCCATAGCAGTGTCTTGTGTCCAGATCCCTAAAAATATTTAATATTGGTACAATAACTAAATAACAAAAGAGCCCAAGCTGCTGCCTGCAAGGAGGGACCCTGAACAAAGGAAACCCTAGACTTTTATCCCCTCACAGTCTAAGCCTGGAAAAGTCTGGAGTTGTCAGCTCCTGTCGTCTCTCCATGTGGCTACTTGGCAGTTCCCTGCCTCTTGCTTCAGGCTTTGGCTGGGCCTTCTGCCCCCCAAGGACCTCAGCTGCAGCTCACACTGTAGTTGCACACCAGGCTACCAGCACCAAGTGTAACCTCAGCATTCCTAGAGGCATTCAATGCCCTAAGCCTGTCACTGTTTAAGAGGCATTTGGACAATGCCCTTAATAACGTGGTTTAATTTGATCAGCCCTGAACTTGTAAGGCAGCTCGACTTGATGATCCTTGTACTTCCCTAACAAATGTATAGCCTCTTCTCTTCTCTCTCTTTTCTCTTCTCTTCTCTTCTCTTCTCTTCTCTTCTCTTCTCTTCTCTTCTCTTCTCTTCTCTTCTCTCCTCTCCTCTCCTCTCCTCTCCTCTCCTCTCCTCTCCTCTCCTCTCCCTTCCCCCTTCCCCCTTCCCCCTTCCCATTATTTATTATTATTAATTTAGTGATATCACCTAGAATCTTTAGCCAGCAATTCAGTAATGCAGTGCCCATGCATTTAAAAAGATGTCTCCTGCTCTCAGGAGATCTATTCTTGCTAATTCATGTTGAAATTATTAGGAAGAAGTCATTAGGATTACAGTTGTGTTAGAGGCAGAATCTGAGCAATCATGCTCAACCAAAACAAAAGCAGTGCAAATTGGGAATGTCTTTCATCTTATCTTTTGTTTGTCAGTGCTAATTGGCTCCCTTTCTTTTAAGAACAAACGTAACAGAAGGGCTTCCAGCTGCATATGCTCTACGTATTGACTACTAACCACTAGCACTTGGGAGAGGATTTATGGGTTTTAGCACCTCTCTAATCCACAACTTTCATTTGAGTTGGCTAGAGAAACAGATAGCATTGTAATGAAAAAGAAGAACATGTGCTAGCAACGTGTGCTTGATGCTGTCCAGTTCACACTCAAGGATGTTTGCACCTCTTGTAACACTGGTAGGGACTGGGAGGCTTTCCAAGTGATGCTCCAACCCTTCAATGATATGGCAATAAAATGGAGATGATAAAGAGACATTCCAGGAAAAGGGCACCCCTGGAGCTGGTGTCTTTTTATTGCCACTAGCTTAGGCATTACTGCAAAAAAGAGAAAATTTTAACATTTGTGCTTAGGGTATCTCTGGCAACTGTACTGAATCTACTTCGTGGGAAAGTGGGATCCAAACCACGCTCTCATTATCAGCTTGTTGTGTATGGATCAGCACAAAATCTGTATCCCGTAGAACAGATAAATATGACTAAAAGATCGCTGGACAACAATGCCTGTCATAACCTTTTGTTCTGTCTGTCTGTCTGTTTCCCTGTGTTTGTACAACACCCAACTGCTGTATGTAATCATTAATATAGATTACAAATACTTTGAGGAAAGAAACCATCTGTTTGCATTGCAGTTGTGCTGTACTTAGCACAGAGGGGCCCTATTGTAAACTGGACCTCTAGCCAGCAAACATGAAGGCTAAAGGGACAGAGCATGGAGGTGACTGCTGCTATCCAGGCTCCAGACCTTTGTAATATTCAAGCAACTATTTCTTTCTGATTCTTCAGTGGTGAGAGGTAACCACCCCTGCTACAAATCTACTTCTACTGGAAGTTCAAGCTAGGGATGCTCCTGCCATGCTATGTCCTTCCCAAGGTCCAGGTGAGCAGGGGCACAGGGCAGAAAGCAGTGCAGCCAGAGCATCAGTATGCTCCACCAGGCTTTGGTTGACTTCTGGTTCCTTGGAGTGGCTGCCAGCCTCCAGAAGCTAAATTAGTTTCAAGGAGCTCAGGGCTGCAGTTTGCTGACTCAGCCCCGAGCAGATACTCAGCTCTAAGTGATAAAAATGACAGAGATCAGCTGTCCCAGAGCAAGGAATCTGGGACCAAGTGGGATTCATCCTAAAGCTGTGATTTCTGTAGGCAGCTGGTGGGGGTCAGTGTACCCCCTGACTCTGTGGTGTCAGCTCTTCTGATTTCACTTTCTTCACTTTCCTCTCAAGTCAATCTGCTTCTACAGAAACCTGGTGCACAAACATCAAACAAATTGTCCAGTTGCAGTGCTGACCCTCCAGAATAATGAATATACCTTCCAACTTGGTGAAGGGATACATGCAGATATTTTCTCAAATGAACAGGCACGTCAGTGCATCTGCGTACTCTGTAGGTACTCTATGGACAAAAACCACTTGTCCACAAATGGACAAGTTAAAGAACACCAAAATCCATAGAACCCAATGGTTTGGGCTGGAAGCAACCTTAAAGATCATCTGGTTTCAACTCCCCTGCCATGAGCAGGGACAACTCCTGCTAGATCAGGTCACTCGAAGTCCTTGAAATCCAGCGACTTCCTCAGTGGTTTGTAAATTACCTTGAGCTATATAAGACCATTCAAGCTAAAATTTGTCAGGGCAGAATATGTTGTCAGACATCCTAATTTCTAATCCCAGCTTCTGATTTAGTGGGTACCATTAGATGCATCTCTTGACTTTCCCAGTCCAATGAACCAGCCAGTGAAAGAGAGTTAATATTTACTTGTGTTCCTTACTGATTGTCATAATATTTATTTAATGCTATTTGTAAAGCACTTTCAAAATCATGTAAAGAATTCATGCTGTTCCAGTTTTTATTATCTTTTCTATGGGTTTGAGTATTTTTTTAATAGAGCATATCTCATCAGCTTTTGTACAGCAAAGTTTTCATGTGATTGGGTCAACTTTGTTTTAAGGAATTGATACTCTTATACAAGAAGCAGGTTCTCCTGAACTACAGTAGCAGGCTGCATGCAGTCCAGAGCATTCCCAGTCATAGAGGGTCATCCCTCCCATCTTTAGTGTCATTCTGGTTTGGAGAATAAATGGGAGCACACATGCAAGCAGTTACCTTGTTCCAGGGGTCATGAGATAACTGCATAAAACTCAGCAGGTTTATTCTTTGGCATATTCACCATAGGAATATATATTCTTGAAAATGTGCACTGAGTTGCCTTAAATTGATTTAGTAAATCAGTTTACTGATAGCAGGGAAATAACTGGGGTTTTAAAGTTAGGGACTTTAAAGATACAATTGCATCAGTTTAGCTAGATTGGTTCCTAAACTGATTTTGTTGCTCCAGGTTTGGGGGTTTTGGAGTTTCTTTTTGGCATGATAAAGTCTCCAAATGTGTAAGTAAAATTTCAGTTTTAGAATTACAGTGAGTTAAATTTTTCACCTCTTTAAGGGGACTCACTTTATTCCAGGTCTCTTCTATAACATTGCTCAGATACAGCCTGAAATAGTGAAACCCTGGTCCTGTTTAAGTCACATTACTTAGACTGAGCAAAACTCCTATAACTTCAAGGCTTGCATGTGTTTTTAGCCTAATTACTGCACCAGAGACTTTGTTTATATAACAGGGCATTAATTTAAACTGACAACTCTCAAACTATTCTGTTGTATGCATTTCTGCGTAAAGCAAAGTTAACAGACAGTTCAAAGTATCAGTACTGGATTATAAACCACATTTTTAAATAAAGTTTTAAATTTGATTAAAGCGGTAGTTTAAAGCAGCTGCAGGTCCTCAGTATCCCTGGGTTGTAGGAACACAATAAAACAGCAAGAAAGTCTCCAGACCTTTTCCATATTGCATTCAGCAGCCTTTGCATAGCTTTTTCAGAAATACCAAAAACAATGAGCTTTCAGAGAAGTGAGATGAGAAAGGGTTACACTTTCCTGTAGAGTTTTTATTTTTTGAGCTGCTTTGGATAAATAGATAATTTCATCCCTCTGCTTGTCTCTCCAGAGTCTTTAAAGAAAAACAACAAAACAACTGTACGACAAGTATGATTTTTATGGAGTGGTAAAAAATACATCAGAGATGAGCAGCAAAAACAGAAATAAAATTATCTTATTCCTTCAATCCCAGGACAGTTTTCTTTTTCTTAAATTTAATTTCACCGAGGGAAACTGGGAGGTGTTTTCAGTTTGTTTTTTTCTGCTTGATTTTGGGTTTACCTTTTGTTTAGTTCATCAAGGTAACTTGAAAGCTGCGCCCTGGGACTCTGGGAAAACCAGCTTGTGAGTGACACTGCTTGCTAAAAAATACTGCATGGTTCTGTTTTCACAGCTGCTGGAGCCTGACATGGAGGTAGTGCTTTCCCTTCTGCATCCTGTTTTGGGGATGCAGGAGAGGCCAAGACATTTCCCCCCAGCAGATTCCATCTCTGATCCAGGTCCAGTGAAGCCAAAGGAATGAAACAGAGGTGTTTGCAAATAAGACCTCTTCCAACTTGCCTAAAAACTTGTTGAGAATCATTTGTAATGTTTCTTTCCTCCCTCCTGTTGGCCCGTTCAGTGCCCGGATCCATGCAGAGCAAGCATCTCCCTCCCAGCTGAAGGAGTTGCCAAATGCTAATTGACTGTTAGAAACATTCACATCAGGGTACAATCGTTGTGCAGCTTTGCTGGCAGGAACCAGCAGGTTACTCCTGAGGCTGCAGCAAGCCAAGCTCCATAGGTCTGGGAACATGATGCCCCAACTCAAGTGGTAGAATAAATATGGCTTTGGCTTTTTGAAGTGCTTTTCACTTCCTCTCATGGACTCGATTCAACATTCTTTAATGAATAACCTTTTCATAATTCTATTTCCTAAATGGCACCTCAGTCCATAAACCATAAAATAAAAAAGGTTCCCCCAAAAAATTGCTTGACAAAGACATTTTTTAGAAATAGTTCATGCCCATTGTTGCTCCTCTGGGGTTTTTGCACCCAATCTGAAAGCCTCACAATTTATTTTTAAAAATAATTTTTAGATAGTCTTTTCACTTTCTTTCTTACCATTTATTTACAAGGTGCATCAAGTCTGGCTTTGGGCAATCAAGAGTGTTTCACATCCCAGTTCTCATGCAGAGAAGCACTTAAGCTCGTAGCTCTTTAAGCACATGAGCAGCTCTGCTGAAACCAGTGAACCTGATCACATGCATAAACTCTCAGTGAGAGTGTCATACAGCAGTACCAAGCATGAAAGTAAGAAGCAGGGATGAGAAAACTTTCTTTGCCTGAAGCACGTTTGGCATTGCAACCGAAGAGACAGTGAGAAAAACACAAAGGAGCAAAAACAAGAGGTCGTCAATTTCTGTTGAAATCCTTTCCTTTCTTGCTTAACACCTCTTTTTTTGGGTCTATGCATAGTGGATATATCCCTGTGGTACTTGATAAAATCTCCATCTGTGACAAGATGTGAAGTTTAAATGTAAAACTAAGAAAACCACCAGAACCTTATCCCAACATCTTTACATCCAGAGGATAAACATTTTCCTAATCAAGGTAACATTCTTTCACACAGCTCCAGAGGGCTGTCTGTTATCCAACAGTAACACAGGCAGATAAGCCACTTGGCAGGAGGTAGCTTAGGGTGAAGTCAGAGGCCACAGGCAGTGATTCATCTGCACTGTTCTAAATGTTTAAGAGTCAAAAAAGATGATGTGCAGAGTGCTGTGGCACACAGACACCCTGCACTGTAGGTATTTCTAGTAGACTAGGTTCAGTCCATGACTGGGCTCTCCGCGTTGACTGGGTTGCATTAGGCATTAGTCAGGTTAGCAGAGATGCCAAGACAATTCATATGGGGATGTGTCAGAGAAACCTCTTTCCAAATAGTGTATTTCATCACATGAATTGATCCAATCTGTGCATTTGTTTGGATAATCACAACTTAAAAAAAAAAAAAAAGAAAATGAGTATATATGGCCAAAATAAGTTGGTGCTAGAAAAGCACTAACAAAGATAAACATGTTTCTAAAAAGGGATGGGTATGATTTCAATATACATGAGGACAAAGAAGCTGAGCTTGGCCTCCTGCCTCCAACACTTGCTGTTATTCAGGTAAACTCTATTTGGGCTGCAGATTTTAGGTTCATAAAATGAGACTGATGACATTTCTTGCAGTTATTTTTCTGGGGTCCTTGCTAGGCAGTTGAAACAAACAGATGGGGTAGCGCTTGCACTAATTTTGTATTCCATCTCTTAAAACAGCTTTGATCTTGTTACCATTGGTGGAATCTCAATTATCCTGCACTTTGAGCGGGCTCCCTTCATCACCCAGGAGCACACGCTGTGGCTGCCGTGGGATCGCTTCTTTGTGATGGAAACCATAGTCATGAGGCACGAAGAGAATGAGATCCCAAGCTGTGACCTCAGTAACTTCGCCCGGCCCAACCCTGTGGTGTCTCCTTCTCCGCTCACTGCTTTTGCAACTTCCTGCTCAGAGAAAGGTCCTATTGTTCCTGAAATCCAGGTATGAGCCGTTTGAGCGGAGGGACAATAAGTCATAAAATCATAGAATGGTTTGGGTTGGAAAGGACCTTAAAGATCATGTAGTTCCAGTCCCCCTGCCATAGGCAGGGACACTGTCCATTCGACCAGGTTGATCAGAGCCCCATCCAACCTGGCATTGAATTGGGGTTGGGGCATCCACAATTTCTCTGGGCAACCTCTGCCGGGGCCTCCTCATCCCCATCTTCTTTCTGTGCTTCTTTTGACAGCTTTGAGCAACACAAATATGACTATTCCCCTGCTTTCCTAACAATGTGCATTCCTCATTGGATACTCCATTTTTCAGACATTTGGCGGGAGCACTCACTCCCAGGCACTCGCTTTACCAGATTTCTTTTCTCCTATCCCTGAGAGATGGAGGTAGAGCACTTGTGGCTAACACATGAGCTTATGTGACCCTTATGTGACCAACAACAGGCCCTTGGTCTCAACTCTTTGGTATTCAACATGCCCAGAACCAGGCTGATGTCCTTCTAGCTGATGCTCTAATGCCTGTCTTCTGTTCAGGAGCAAATTCCACCCTCTGGGCACTATAAACCTTGGTGGTGGAGTGTTGGAGTGAACTTTCTCATGGTTGGAAGTCACACCCCCCCACTCTACTCAGCTGCTGAGACATGCAGTCAGCCAGCAGGAGGGTGAGAAGGGCCAGCCTGCAGAGCACCTCAGTTTTATTGCATTTCATGACATTTGGAATAGATGAGCAGAGTGAGAGGGTTACCTTTAATTTCTCATCTCCATTTTCCTTTTTTATGAGTAGGTATGAGTCAGATAAAGAACCTTAACAATCTGCTGTGGCTTCAATGTACTTTGTCAAATGGAAAGTTGTGTTTTAAACAGAATAGTCCAAGGAACTAAATATCAATTTTCCTTAAAAATACTAATTCTGTTGAAACACATGGATGTAGCAGCATTCAACCTTTGCTACATTGGACATGCTGTTCTCTCGATTTTATATGCCAGCATTCAGCATGTCCTGAGTATTGCTTTTAGTGACAATAATCTGCCAAGGAGGAAATGATAACAAGTGTAGAGACAAACTGTGTGCTTCCAGCGTGACTCCACTGGGGTTGCAGTACCATTAATGAGGAAATAAGTAACTTTATACCTTCTAATTTTAATAAACTAGGTGCTAAACCCAGCAACAAATAAAGCTAGTAGTCTCTTTACCTTTCTCTCTGGACCAAGTCTTATGATCCTTTCTCACACTAATTTACAATTATGGTCCCCATGTTTGTCCCAGCATAATTACTAATTAAGTCCTGTATCTTGTAAAGTCCATCATATTATAAGTTCTTGGTTCAGAATCTTGGTTTCCACATCTTTTTATGAAATAAACAAACATCATGAAAGGTCAGTGCTGCCTGGGAAAAAGCAAATATCTGATACAGTGCAACTATGATCATAACCTCAGTCATTATTTGGTACCACAAACACCTTCCAGTAGACCAGACTGCTCAGAGCCCCATCCAACCTGATTTTGAATGTTTTCAGTGTTGGGGCATCTGCCATCTCTCTGGGCAACCTGTGTCAATGTTTTACCACCCTCATCAATTTGGTGCCATTTGAAATGTCCTGATGATATCCTGCTTGAACTTCAACTGCCAATCCAGAATGATCCCCCTATCAGTGTCCTGCATTATATCTTCTGGATATCTTTGTGAATGGCAGATCAATTGTACATCCCAAGTCCCACGAGACACTTGTATTTATGGAACCTAATACATAAGAAGGATTAATTTTGAGATTATAAGGAGTTCACGTGCAGTTGTCTGGATATGTGCCAAATATCCGAGCTCCCATTTAAGTGGACAGAAATCAAAGCAGTACATCAGTGTGGCCTACACATCACTTAAGCTGACCACCCTGAAGCTTTCTGGTTCTCACTGATGGTATCAGTTTGATTCCACTGACTGAAATTGATGGTATCAGTTTGATTCGACTGACTGAATTAATGTGTGTGTTTACATCACGTTGTTTATGTGATGTAAACATCACATAAGTTGACATCTGGATTTAGATGCCTTAAACTGGAATTGAACCCCACTCTTAAGTTTACAAGGCAACACCAACCTTCTAAAGAGTCTGTCTGTATCTGCTGTTATCTATAGGCAAGACCTAAAAGAGCAGTTCAGGGCAGACACCTAACTTAGGTTCTTAAATTGACATAAGATGAATCCCATACATGATGAACACAGTGCTTTTCCTGTGTGCCATATGTCTGAGCTAAAACCTGTAAATCAATATTCCACCTCAAATATTGACAGCTGAAGGTTAGCAGAGTTTGTGGTGCAGGAGTTTACAAGAGAATCTGATTTGTGGCAGAGTCCTGACTGTACTGCAGTTCAGAAATGGACTACTTTTCATTTCTGTACTGGATGTACATACAATAAAAAATAACCTAGCTGTCCATTCCTGCAGCTGAATTTTATAATACACAGTTCTCAGTAGGGAAATGTTAAATATAAAAGGTGTAAGCACATAGCTGAGAGGAGGTGACAAGCAGATAGCAGGGCTGGGAAAGAGGTTTTGACAAGTGGGTAGATAAGAACCCCATGAGCTCCAACAAATAAATGCAGAAATAAATGCAGTGGTCTTTACCTGGATGCATTCAAAAAACATAGTAGTATATTTTTAATATTTGATTCAGGTGCCTATAGACAGATTTGGGGCCATTCAGAATGCCCTGAAGTGTCCCTTCAGGCCTCTAGCTGTAGCTTCAGAGAGGTGGAGATGTCAGAAAGGTCCATGTCAGAGTTGTCGTGCCCTTGCAGAAGTTTTGGATACCATAGAGTGTTTCAAAAGCAATAGATGTCTATGTTAAGGCCCCTGAATCAGACTCAAAATGGTTTTCCTTTTTAAAATTCTCTCTGAGCATCTTACAAAAAAAAAAAAGACATTGACTGTTCCTTGCCTGTCTGCTGGCAGATTGAAGAGTAGCTGTAAGAGACATGTGTAACCCAGCACACAGAAACAAGATTTCCTACCTTGTCTCATACTAAGAGTAGAAAAATTGCTACTAAGGCATGAACAGATTCTCACCACAGAGAAAGATAACATGACAGTGAAAATTGCGACCCTGTGTAAATCCCCAGTAAGCCTGAAGAATCTGCTCTTCTGCCTGCCCAGCCTTGTGGCTGGATCTCTTTAAAAGAGCAGATTATATTGGTTAGTCTGGGATAAACCCTAAGAGTCTATCACAAGGCCTGCAGTCACAGCATACGAATGTGTCTGGGCCAAACAGCAATTATCAAATAGAAATAAGGGCACAATTTAGCTCTTATTACTTCTAGAACATTCAGATTACTTTAAAGCTTGTTTTCCCCCTTTTCTCCCTCTGATATTCTACTGAATTATACACTCCCCTACCAGTGCTGTGTTTTGTTGCTAGTTTGTCACAATTTACAAACTACAAATACATTTTGAATCACCTGAATTACTATTTGAACCCTCTCTTCAAGCAGACACCTTTAAACACAGCCCCTTGTGCTGCTCAGTACCTTGGCAGTGTTGGGCTGACCTTTTCTTTGGAATGGTGGACAGCAGAGATAGATCACGACAGAGAGAAATAATTACTTATGACAAGGATCTGAAGCAGACTTTCTAAATAGTATCTCCATGGCAATTATTTTTGCCTGTTTTTATCCTGATGGGGTTACATATGAAGACAGATTTGATACAAGGGGCCACCTTTACTGCAGTTTGGCTGAGCTCATCTCTGGTTGAGCCTGGTCCCCATCCAGCTTGTTGATGATCTCATAAAATATATTTTTAAAATCCTGGGTTTTCCCAATTCTGTCATATTTCAACCTCCTAAGCACTGAGATATGTAAATTAAAAAGACTGCATTAGAGAAGGTAAATATTTATGAGCACAGTGGAATGGGGTTTTAACTGCTGGATGTGTCTGTTTTCAAGTGCTGCAACACTCCAAGCCTTTTAGTTATCACTGTAAAAAGTGTTGGGCCTTGGATAATATCTCAGAAGAGGTGTTTTCAGGGGGCAGATTACAAGATTTGTCATTTTTGATAACACTAACCAGAAAACCTGTAAGAGTTGAGCAACTCACTATGCCAGGGGAGTTTGCTGCTCCCACATAGACAGAGCTTGGTATAGGAGTGACATAACTTGGAAGGCACAAGGATCATGGAATCCTAGAATCTCCTGAATGGGAAGGGACCCACATTGAGTCCAGCTTCTGACCCTGCACCCCAAGGACACCCCAAGAATAACACTGTGATAGATGTGATCCCTTTCTGATGGGTAAATCTCTTGACCCACCTGCCTTCAAGGTTCCCTGTCCTTAAATTCAGAAAGATGATTATTG
Source organism: Agelaius tricolor (assembly GCF_023055355.1). NCBI lineage: Eukaryota > Metazoa > Chordata > Aves > Passeriformes > Icteridae > Agelaius > Agelaius tricolor. The sequence continues at coordinate 18,311,078 of NW_027269269.1, forward strand.
CTAGGGATGTATTTTCCATGTCATTTAGGGGCCAGCACACTGAAGAACTTCAGAAGTGGCACAGGAGAGGACTGTGCCAGCTGTGACCTTTTAACTCATCCCATAAAGCCACCAGGCTTTCCTGCTCACTGATAAGCTTCTGCCTTCATTTTTCAATATTCCCCAGAGGTTGCTGACTTGTGCCAAAAATATCCAAGCTGGGTGTTTACCCAAGAGTGAAGTTTTCTTGAAGGTGACAATGTTTTACTCCTAAGATTTTTTTATCAGCATTTTGCACAGAAAGATCGGCACAGTGTCAGGGATATATTTGTATCACTTTCCATAAACTACCAAGCATTTCTCCATTAAAATAAAAAAAAAAAAAAAAGAAGAAGAAAAACAAAACTTTAGGTTCTGGTGATACTTTAGCAGGTAAATTAGCTGAAAATCTCGTCTTTATTGAGACTTCTCTGTTCTCAAAGCAGAAAAGGCATTCCCTGATGTTTCTTCAGTCTTTTCTGAAGTTTTGTACTGTCATGGGCACCTGTTAGATAATCAGGAATACCCACACTTATGGCTGGGAGAGAAAATAAATAGAATACTGAGGAGTTTGGAAAAGAAAGAGAAGGAAGAATGCAAGGGAATGGAAAGGAGTTGTAGGTGGTAGGTCAGGCCAACAGTTTTATCACCTAAGTAAGTAGGCAAGGAATTTTAAGCAAGTACCAGAATAAGTAGAAGCAAATGTGAGGTCAGAAAATAAGGGCAAGAACACAGATTAAAAGAAGCTAGAGGTAGGTGGTATATCAGGTAGAGTGGGTCAGAGAGGAGGTAGGAAAGGAGCAGTTTCAAAGTAGGAGAGATGGGTAAGTAAGTCAGAGGAGGGAGAGTGGAACCAGGATTCAGTAATGTCTTGGAGAGAATTGCATGTTATGATCAGGACCAGGAAACATCCTTAAGGCCTAGTAGGCTGTGATATTTTACTGGGAAAAGGAAGGAAGGAGACAAAAATTAGAGGCCTCTAAAACCTATGATGATAAAAGACAGAAAATGGAAGCTAAACGCATGAGCTGTAATTATCTGAGATCCCAGGCTCTTTTCTCCGTGGATCCTGGTACTCCTTTTAAGAGTGAGTCTCTTTGTAAACACTGACTTAATGTGACACTTTGTTCTCCTGTTCTCCCGTGTAACAGAGATGGAGAAGGTGCAAGGCCTCCCTTAGCTTCCAGAAATAAGTTATGTACATGATTTCATACTTGATGCCTACTAGGTGCCTTTTTAGACATGCCTGCCAGAGCTTTTATACAGGTGTGTTTGATAAATTAGAGCTTCACTGCCTTTTCCTGTCCGCTCGCTGCTGATTTAACAGCTCGTGGATTGCTTTTCCACAGGCTCTACAAGAGGAGATTAACGTTTCCGGCAGTAAAATAAAAGTGAGTTACCTGAGCAGTCGCACAGCTGGCTACAAATCAGTGCTGCGGATCAGCATGACCCACCCCACCATCCCCTTCAACCTCATGAAAGTCCACCTCATGGTGGCCGTCGAGGGACGCCTCTTCAGAAAGTGGTTTGCAGCAGCCCCAGACCTGTCCTACTATTTCATCTGGGACAAGACAGATGTCTACAGCCAGAAGGTGTATGGGCTCTCAGAAGCCTTCGGTAAGTGACCCCAGGGTTTGTGCCTCCTTTTAGAAGCAGCTAAGTGGCAGTGATAAGACTTTGTCCTAGATCAGTATGGTCTGACTGCAGACACATGAATGGTCCCTACAGATTCACTACAGCACCCATTCCCCAGCAGATGAATCACAGAATGGTTTGGGTTGAAAGGGATCTTAAAGACCATTTAGTTCTAATTTCCCAGTCATGGGCAGGGATGACACCCGTTAGATCAGGTTGCCCAGAGCCCTATCCAACCTGGCCTTGAATACTTTCAAGGACAGAGTGCAAGTACTTACCTGTTAGCTGGCTCATGGCCCAGCACGTACATCCTAAACTGCTCCCATCATATTCATACAAAAGGAATTAACTGGGACTAGAAGTGTTTGGCTACCTCTCACCTATGGCCAAAAACTGTCAACACTGCTTTGAAAGGAATCCCTTGGACAGAGCCCTGATTGCCACTGCTCCTTGTGCCTGACCTTCAGGGTTGGTCTAATCTTAGTTTCCTCTTTGTTACCCATTCAAAAATGCCATCCCATACTGGGTGTTTAATGAGCAGAAGTAATGCAGTTCTGCAGTGATTGCTTCCCATCTGTCAACACCCAGTGGACATTCAGTTACAGGTCTTCAACTGAGTCTGGACTAGTCCCTTCAGGCTGCCAGGAAATGGTATCAGCAAAATGGGAGAGATCCCAAATTAGCAAATACAGCTCCTGTTGACAGAAGGATGGTTCATTATGCCTCATAGCTCAACTGAAGATAAGTCTCTTTAGAGGAGTTGCAGGATGCCTGGTTTTCTAGGAGTAAGAATAAGTGCCTTCCCCTCTCACTCAGGCTTAGCTGCCTTGAGCAGGCTGGATTATGCACCCTGCTGAGCCTTACCCAGCTCAGAGTCCACACTGAGAAATGTAGCATATCCCGAAGCACTCTGCATGCATGCTCTTTAAGATGCTAGATCATCAGTAGGTCCTGGAGTGCTCCATGAAACAACTCTGCAGCTCCAGACTACACAAGCAGGTCTGAGGACATCAGCATTCATGCCTTCAATGATTCCCACCTCCAGAACAGTGGAAAACATTGACCTTTTGTATCCTAACTTACATCTTTTTCTGATACAATCTGCAAAAGGCTATGTTTGATGGCGAATCCTGAGTTCTCTCAGAGCTCAGCACTTTTCAAAGAGGCTGGTAAACTTGTAAGATCAGACAGGTTTTTTTTTCTATCTAGTAAAAAAAAAAATCTATGTAATTGCTTTTCATTTGTGTGGAACTTGCAGTTCTATTTTGCTTCAGCTGTAAAGATTAGAAGAAGAAAAGCAGACCAATGAAAATGGTGCTGCTTCTTCTGAGAAAATCGTAAAAGAATCATTGTTCTGTCAAAACCATTATTTTCCTTCTGCTGACAATTTTAAGCAACTTAAGCGTATTCAGTGGAGTTACTCCTGAAAGGCTCTGATTAGACATCATGGCAAGCAAACTTTTGACATTAACAATGACCACAAGTCAACCTGACTGAGACTGCTGCCTCTGAGGGACTCACTGCCCCGTGCATGAATTGCGCAAGTCTTTACCTTCCAAGAAAGATCATAATCAAGATTAGGTTCCTAGCATGCATTCTTTGATCAGAGAAATTAGATAGGAGTAAAATTCTCCCATTGAGAGTCCAGCAGTGGTGTACACTCTCAGATCATAGAATATCCTGAATTGGAAAGGACTCCTAGAGATCAAGTCCTAATCCTAATATCCGTTGTTTTAAAATACATCCTTAAACAGTATCTTTTGAATTTTTAGCACATTTGCCCAGCACTGACAATGACATTGATCTTTTTGGATTCAGAATACACCTTTAAGAAAAAAATATTTGGACTGTGCATTATGATGATGACATTTTCAATTGAATTAGCAATTTTCTGTAGAAATTCTCATACCTCTGCTCAGTTGTGACTCTGTGTGTGCTGGCACTGCATTTCTGAGTTCCTAATCTAAGGAGTCTTGTTTCTCTCTTGTTTACAGTTTCAGTAGGTTATGAGTATGAATCCTGTCCAGACTTAATCCTGTGGGAGAAGAGGACAGCTGTGCTTCAGGGTTATGAAATTGATGCTTCCAAACTTGGAGGATGGTCCCTGGACAAACACCATGCCCTCAATATACAAAGTGGTAGGTTGTCTGCAACTCATAACAAGAGTAATGCAGCATTGCAAGACCCAGTTGCTTCTTATCACTAAGAATTCAAGAAAAAGAAAGAAACCTGACCAACACATGTGCTCTCTCATGTATTTTACTAACAAATTATTTCTAGTTACCTACATTTAGAAGCAATTTGGTTTGCAAAATGTAAAAGAAGCTGGCCATCATGAAGTAGTTGAATGTCAGCCCAACTTTGTAGTGTTGTAAAAGAAGGGTATTATCAAGGAAAATATTCCTAAAATAACAAAGGGGAGCCTATTCAGATTGGAGCTGCCACTAAGAATAAATCCATCCAGAGGCATCCTCCAATATGCAAGGTGTACTTGTGAAACAAGAGGCTTCATGGGTCCTAAAAGAGAATGGAAGGTTCCAGAGTCCTTGAAGACTGCTGAGGACTGCAGAAGAGAAGCTTAAAAGCTCATCAGAACATGTTCAAGGGTGGGAGCACTGTGTCCCTTTGGATAATAGTGGTATGGGAGCAAACATCTAATTCAACCCACATCACTGCTGAGAGTGCTACACTTAGAGGGAAAATAGGCAGAGCTTCTCTAAAACTTTGCAGATAAAACATTTTTCTAGAGAATGTCCCATAGTTTTCCTGGCCCTTACTTTTCCATGAGCGATGTAATTTCTTTTTTTTTTTTTACCTGGTAGACTGCAAATTGCAGGACAAGGAGGAACAGACAGGGCAGGTAAAAATTCATAAGATTCTGAAAAGTGCATTTCATTTAAAGGCAAAGACAGTCTTGTTCTCATATTTACCTTCTGCAGGAAATGTTACGGGTCTAAAAGAAATACTTAATTCAGAAAAAAGGGTCCTCATTTGAAACTATCACAAAACAATACTATGAAAGATGATTAGCCTTCTTGCTACGGAATAGATTCCCCAGCTGGCATGCAGCATTGCCAGTTTGTGCTCCCTTTGGTCTCAGTCTCCCTGTTTGTTTAATTTCCATAGTACTGTTTTCTCTCTCTCTAGGCATCTTGCATAAGGGAAATGGGGAAAACCAGTTCATTTCCCAGCAGCCACCTGTAATTGGAAGCATTATGGGCAATGGCCGCAGGCGGAGCATTTCTTGTCCAAGCTGCAATGGTCTGGCAGATGGAAACAAACTCCTGGCTCCTGTTGCCCTAACGTGTGGGTCTGATGGAAGTCTTTATGTTGGAGATTTCAACTACATCCGAAGGATCTTTCCCTCTGGCAATGTCACCAACATACTGGAGCTGAGGTACTCTGTGCTGAATGTGGCCATTAGAGTAATGCTCTTAAGTTCTGCAGAAATCCTATGTACCCAAAAGAAAAATGAGCAGAACTCTTAAAAAAAATGAAAATCAAACAACACAGCAAAACAGAGAAAAAGCTGTCTGGATCTGCCTCTTCTGCAACTCTGCTGACTTTGATTTACACCAGAGAAACACAGGCCTAGTGAGTTCTTCCAGAACTGAATCACATGCCAAAAATATTGACACATTTCTGTGCTGCTAAATCAGGCTGTGCTGATGTCTGCCTTTTCCTGTAGTCAGAAACCAGTGGGAATGCTGAAAATTAACAAGCAGCCTCTGAGATAACCTAAACTTGGAAGGACACAGCACTGATGATGATATGTAAAGGTGAATCAGGACTGATAATCACTCATAATTTAGACAAGATTATCACTCTAGGCAGTCACAGACTGGGGTTTTCTAGTTGTTTTTTGAGGGCACATCTGTAGCAGTCCCCTTCAGTTCCCAATTGAGCAGCAGTGTCAGGCTGAACATGCAGATGGGAAGCATCTGGAAGTAAGTGGAGAGTTTCCTTTTAATGCCAAAAAGCAAAGGAAAAAAATATACCAGGAGAAATAACAAGGAAGGGGCAGGAACATCCATTAAAAATAATGAAGCAGAGAGAAAAGTATGATTTGTCACAAATTCTGAGAAAATTGAATAAATTGTGACTGAACCAAATTTCAAATTGACCTAACTGAGGATATTTTTCCTATCTAAAATTTCCACAAAAACAAGCATCCACTATAAAGCAGTGGGGCTTTGCGTGGCCTGAGAAGCCTCACTCCAGGAAAGTCAGACAGAGTTAAGGGAGTGTTCCTGAATGAGTCTTCTGTGCTTGACAGGCCTGAACTCAGGTCCTGAGAAGTCAGTATGAGGATAGCCTGCTAGGAAGGTTCAATATTCCCATTCACCTCTCAAAATCTGGCCTGAAAGTGAGAATCTTCCTGAAAGTAAGACCCTCTCTCCTTAGATTTAATATCCCCTGCTGCTGAGGACAAACATATTACTGCATTTCTGCAAGGACTGCAGCCAAATTTGTGCAAGATCCCCTTTGTCCCTCATGCACAAACATGCCATGGTCATTAGACCTCACCAGAAGTCTTATTTGGCATTCAGAACCATCCTTGTAGATCATGGTGTATGGAAAAAAAAATCCAGACAGGCACCACGGAAGGCTGGCACTTACAGAATATCTGCCTTGGTATGGGCACCTCAGAGGGCTGGGGCACCTTTCAAGTAAGGAAGCAAGAACCTCATTTTTGCTATTCTGTTCCATGATACATGAGAACATAATATCTCTCATGTTTGTAAGGTGGGAAGCTGGGATAAAGCTTCAGACCTGGTCCTCGTTAGAGTGTAATATCTATCCTTCTAGTGCCAGAAAGTTATTTTAATGACCAAAGGTGAAATTTCCAGAAGAGCCTAGGTGAGTCCAAATCCCATTTCAACAGAGTAGGATTAATATCTCTTTCCCAGAAGTACAATTCTGAAAACCCAATCCCTGTTTCATTGTCAGTGGAAATACCAGACCAAACAGAGGTTTTGCAAAGTATTTCCTCATTGGGGAAGAGAAAATTGGAAGCCTTGACAGAGTAGCCTTGCTGGCTGTTGTGTAGAGGCACAGAGTTAAATTTACTCCAGAGTTAAATCTGCTGCAATGATTGCTGCTTCATCTGTGCAAACACTCAGGTTACTGGATCTAATAAACATTTCTTCACTCTGGTGTGCTATAAAGTAAGTGGGTTCAGATGTTGGCTGGCTAAAAGGAAAGCCATTGCTTTTGGACTAAATGGAGTTTGCTTGTGTCTTCTCAAATCAGCATCTCCTTTGAGATTAACACCCTCACTGTTTGGCTCCAAAGGTTGGAGGTTTGTTTGCAGTGTAGTGTTCTGGGAAGCAAATGCATTGTGGGTCACAGAGAGCTGCAGCTGTGTGTGTAACTTAGACCTATGAAAAATGTCCAGCTCAGCATAATTTCAGTCCTCTGGGCTGGGGTTCATGAGGTTACAGCAATGAACTGCCACCCGTAACTGTGCATCTCTTAAGTTACCTTTCTAAATCACAAGGTGTTGCTTTGACTGAGAGTGAAAAAAAAGTGTAAAGATATCTGCATCTACATCTATTTAGCTCAGTGCTGCACTGAATGATAGATAAAGTCGGATGGTCCTATCTCTTGTGTGAGTGAATAACTCTAAGCAGGTGAGATCACAATTCTTTTGTGATATGCAGCAGTACATAAGTGAGCTTACTGCCAAGTAATATCCAATATAAAATACATCAGTGTCATTCCAGCTAAGTCTTTATTTATTATTGCATTGTGTGATACAGTTACTGTCAAGTTTTCAATCTGCTAATAATGCATCGAACTGAGCTGCTAACACCTCATTCTTTCTTCTATTCCCTGCTTTCCTGTCTTCTGTCAGAAATAAAGATTTCAGACATAGGTAAGCCAACCAGTGGAGAATTCTTATGCTGCTCCCTGTCTTGTTGCATGTTGTTACACAGTGAGCCACAAGTGCCATTTCCAGATGATTCAATAGCAAATGAAGCTGGTGTGATTAAAACTGGCGTAGGCAATCAGTCATCAGAACTGGGAGCCATTAATCACAATGTGAGCCATGCAAACTTCTGCATGAGCTGTTATAGCTGGAGACAGGGGAAATACAGGCAGGAGAAGCAGGGTAACAGGAGGAAGAGGGGGGAAGAAAAATGGATGGGAATTAACCAAGAAAGTAGAATGGGAACAGCATCAGGATACAGATTACTGGAACAAATAGGATGGAAAAATAATTCTCATACAGTGAAAAGCCTTCATTTGGGTTTGGGGGGGGGTTAACAAGCAAAATGAAGATCCCTATGTGCCCCAGAATTACTCACCCAGGGAAATTAGTTTTTGTAACATTTTTCAGTCTGAGCTTTCATAGAGAGCTTTGACACGTGAAAGTCTGTCAGACTCAAATAGGAGGTAGCACAACTCAGAACCTTAGCCAGGAAATGCAATAAAAGAGTAATGACAAGAAAACAAGATAAAAGAGAGACTCTTAAATTGGAGCTTTGTCACTAAGAATATTTGTCACTTGGGTTCACTGGAGTTTCAGTGGGTTTGATCCAATCAGTTGCATTCCAGAAGATGTCAACTTCCTGTCACTGACTGTGTTTGCGAGGACTTCTCTGACAAGTTTCCCATCCTTCTCCCTGGTTGCTTTTCTAAATCAGAAGCTTAGACTGTGTGGAGTTGAGATTTTTGTTTGTGTGTGTTTAGTTTTCCTTTGCATTTGGGATTGGGGATTTTTCTTGCTACATGCTTTGCATTTACTATTTCTTTGACTTCATAGAGGCTGTGCTAAACTAGAAATGTTCTTTCATCTGCATGCCTGGAAATGAAATGGAGTAGAAACTGATTTTTTATCCTATTGCCAGAACAACAATGAAGGGCTTGAGCTTCACAATATATTGGACTGGCCCAAAGCATCTATTAGCAGGGCTGGGAGGTTGGTACCCAAGAATTTTTCACTGGTTGTCCTCATCAGGCTGAGTTCCAGTCCCCCAGGTACTCTTTCACATCATTTGAAGACTATAGAAAAATTCATTTCTCTTTGGAACAGCCAGGTTTTATTCCTAATGCCCAAGAAATACACAGCCACTAAAGTGCATCTGCTTTGACAGTGAAGGGCAGCAGCTGGATACCTGTTATGAGAAGAGGTTTTGTGTATGAAAACAGTAACTGAAAGAAGATCAATGGACTGGCCACAAACGCTGCAGATTGGCAAGCAGAGTTGGCAGGGCTTCAGCCTTTAGGCAGTTTCTAAAAACTAAGAAATTAAGTGAAAGAAATCCAAGACATGCCTGCTTCAGTGTAGCCTAAAGGGGATGAGGGAGGGAGGAAGCAGGTGAGGAGCTCCAGATCAAATCCTTCCATCTGTGACTGTGTTGAAGGAGTCACCCATCTCTTAGTGCCTGTTCTGTGACATTTGCTTTAATACTTCTTGCTAGGAAGTCTCTTTGCTCCTGACCCTCAAGGAAACGAGTGTGTGTAGTCTCAGCTACAGCTCCAGTGCTTTAAACTCCAGAAGATCCTAAGCTTGACACCAATGACCAGTAATGGTGTAAAAGGGGAGGTCCACAGGGCTGAATCACAGTGGTTTGGAAAAGCTGAAATCCATATGCTAAAGCTGCCTCAGTTTGGGGAAAAGGAATTCCTCCCCAGTATGTAGGCTGTGATGAGCTTGATCTCCAAAGGTTCTGGATCTACCCACTAGGAGGCTTGGCTTTACAGCTCTGTGTGTGTAGCCAAGAACTAACTCTGCAACAGCCTAAATGAGGGATGTCAGCTAAGCTAAAAAGCATCACCAAAACATGATGCCTTCTCTGCAGGAACGTGGAGGGCAGTGAGGCATTTCTGTCTTGCAAATATACAAAAACTGTCCACTTAAATTTATTCTTCCTTTCATGTTTCCATTCATACTTTAGAGAGAAGTCTACAATTAGTGACAAAGAGAGGTATCTCAGCAAACAGCTCTAGGATCAGATGAAAAGTCCCTTGCCATCTCTGGTTTGGCTTATGGCATTGGTATAAAATGTTATTGTCCAGCATGTCACACTAGAAAGCTTTGGGCATCACACACAAACTGCAAACACTAAAAGACCAAGTGCAAATCCAGCTCACTGCACTGTGTGGCCTTCTTAGGTATTAATCTATTGAGTTTCACCCAGGGAAAAAAGACCAGTACCTCACACAAGCTACAATAATTAAATCCTCTGGGTCTGAGCTGCAGGGTGCTTAGCATGAAGCCATGGAAACACAGCCCCACTGAACAAAAACCTCCTGACTGCAGGAATTTGGTGGTTCTTTAGTCACCAGCAAATGTACCTGGCCAGCAAAACTCAGAGGGAAAGTGGGTAGCTGGCAGAGAAAAATAAGTGGTTTTGTGTCCTTAAACAGAGACATCAGATCCAAAGAAGCCCCAGGGGTTTATCCAGGTCAGTGGTTGTGGGTAACTAATTTTGGAGGTGTGACTGCTCCTATCTGTTGGCCACAGTGGGTGCCAGAGCTGTACAGTTACCAGTAACAGAGGTTGTCCTTCAAGGAGGTATAGATGCCCTTGCATTTGAAAAACTAAGATACAGTTAATCTTGTGAGACAAATGTTGAAAATAGTCAGACAAGTCCTACCCCAAAAGGTGATACTTCTCTCCACTGCTTGTAAAGGGAATTAAGGCAGCCAGCTCTGGTGTAAGCATCCACTTTGTAACCATCTAAAGCTTGGTGAAATTAATCCCTTGGCATTTTACAAAAACCAATAAAAAGGTGTAGTGTGCTGTGCTGATGTTTTTTAGGGAACATGCTGAAAAAAGGAACCATCTCCCTTTTCTCATCTCTTTTCCTTAGAGACTGGCTTCCCAGTCTGGAGCAGGAGGTTCCTTCCTAGGACTCCTCCAAAATATGGGCTCTGGGCTCAAAGGGAAAATGCCAGCCTTTGTTCAAAGCCTGTGTACATATTATAATACAACTGAAGCAATTCACAATTCAAACCTCATACCTCTGCCAGCTCACCCAATTTTTTATCCTGTTTCTTCCCTGTACCTGTGTGTAAGGAATTACATAAAGCACAAGCACTTTAAAATAGAGTCTCAATCTCTTAACATACCTGCAGAGCTTCCTAAATGGTACTGGTACTATCCCCTCCAAATAATGAGAATGATAAAAGGGAGAAGGCAGATGTATGGAAGAGACTATACACAACCCCAAAGAAGTGGGATCACTGTGGACTTGGAAGATTTCCCTGTGCTTTCCCAGCACATCACTGTATCACAAGTATACAGGGAAGCAGTATCACCTCTATTTCACTTTGGCTTGCAGAACCATGAAACTGTTCTCATTCCCAGTGACTACACCATCATGCCCACTAATACCCACCAAAGTGTCAGTTCTTGGCTAGGGACCAGCCCATCCCATCACTGCAATTTCAGTGTTATTGCTTCGGGGGGTTTAAAATATCAATGCATTGCTCAGGTTTTCTTCTAAAAAACTGTAATAGCTCAAGGAACACTCTGAATGGGAAATCAGCTCTTCCTCCACAGTGATTTTCTAGTGGCAGCGCCGATATGGGGATAGATATTCTAAGACTACAAATAATATAGCTGATCAAGTCTTTTGAATAGTAAAAAGTCTTGTCTTTTGTTTTGGACTGTTACCTAGCTGAGAAATAAGAAAGGATGAAAGGGGAGAAAATGTCTTCTCTGCTTCACCCCAGGCATATTTATTTCAGTTGCTGTTCAGCCCCGTCCAGTTTACCACTTGGATTTGCCTTTTGATTGTGGCTTTAAATAAAAAGTGAATCCCCAATGTTCCTGGCTCCACCACTCATGCAGTATCACAGATAAAGGAAAGCGGTTTGGGAGATTTTACATGACCAGTGTATGTTTATTTAAGCATCTTTCACCCTGAAGGATCTCAAAGTGACAAAAAACCCTCCAGTGTATAACACTGTGCAGTTCATGGTAGGGCAGAGTACAATACTAACTCTCTGCAGTGATGAAAACAGTTGGCAGAGGCCAGGGGGGTAAATTCCAGCTTAACCGTTTTAACAGGTTGTTTCAGCATGTATTCTATACAAGAGCTGGCAGTAGAAAATTGTTTTAAGAGCTGTCTTTTTTACAGAAGATTGTAATCAATAATAAAATCCACTAGAGTGGGGCTGTGCAATCCAAAAATAAATCACGACAATATTGCTGGGAGAGGGGAACAGGAATTTCTCTCTCTCCCCATTTTTCTCCATCTCTGAGTAAGTCATTTGCCGTTGCCCATCTGCACATAGCCTGCTCTAAAACTCTGGGAAAGTTATTTGTGCTTGCCAGTCAAAGATGGTAAAGGATTGCAAAGTGCCATTAAATCTGTCCTCCTCTTGTCCACCTCCCATGCAAAATAGAGATTATGAACAGCTCAAGAGCTTACTGACATTCAGCAGGGCTTTGTTAGGACAGTCAGCAGAAAATGCAAGGCCCTGATCAAAATGGATGATGGATTCCCACAGGGAACTTCTTCCACCAGGGTTGAAGCCACTTGCTTAGTGTGAGTGACATGCAGGTAAATGAAATAATACCCTCCCAGCCTGCTGTCATTGGGAAGGAATACAGATGGAGACTGAACTGTCAGGCTGGAGCTGTCTTGAAGGTCAGAGCATTTTATTTAGCAAGAATCAGTGTCATTTTTGGAGATGAAATCTGTTCAGACTTTAATAGGATAAATCACAAGGGATATTCCAGAATAAATCAGAAAGGTGCTTTTCCCTCACCCCCATAGTATTAAATAATTTGAATGAAGAACCAATTTACTGCTTTTTAAATATGAGAATAACTCAGTAATTTTTACATGTCTGAAGAGGGGGTGATTTTCTTAATATAAAGGTTGAGAGGAATTTTCTATATGCAGAATAGAGTCAACTGTGATTGGCACTCAAGTTTCTAGTCAACTTCTCCTGGAACAATTCCATTAAGTGCAAAAATGTGAACTGTGGCCTAGATTTTTAATATGAATTCTTTGGATTTGATGAGTTTGGACAGCTTGAAAATGTTCTGGAGAAAAGTAGATACTTTTCATACTTGTTCTAATTACTACTTAGGCTTTCTTAGAAGGAAAATAAATCTCTTCAGGACAGACATTAAAAGTCTAACCTGTTAGTTTCAGGCTTAGAAGAGATGCAGCTCAATACACACTAGTAGTCAACAATTTTGATAAAAGACATTAATATCTTAAGTATCTATGTTAAAATACAGGTAAAGTCCTTGCAAGACAATCGTTTAAATTCTGTCTAAACCCATCTGGTTGGTTTTTTCTGGCCAGTTCTATTGGATGCTTTCCATAAAGTGGATTCTAGTTTATTAATTTCTTCAGTCTTGGGCTCATTTAGTGTTGCAGTCATGGAGCTAAAAATATTATCATTCTGTCTGCTCATTTGGTTTTCTCAGCCACCCTTTCTTGTGTCCAAGGAAACAGTGAGCAGAGGGTGTTCAACAGGGGACTGATGTTCAGGTTCCTCAGTTCATGCTTTACTTGGGGCAAAATCTGCCACTCAGGAATTATTTTGTTTCTCTCATCATTGAGGTCCAGCTGAATTCAGTGGTAGGATTCCCTTAATCTCCCTGAGGGCAGAACAGAACTTTAGAGTCTTTGCTGGAGTCAGCAAGAGACCAGATGAACCTTGATGCAGTGATCTTGAAGGGTGTATCTTCAAGTGCTTTATACAGGGAGTCTCCTTTTGGAGTTTGTATTAGTCTTTGTTGGGAGAGCAGATTTTTTTTTCATTATTATTTGTTTTATTTCCCTAATGTTCTCTGTTTTCCCTTCACTTCCTGGCACTGCACGAACACCAGTTTCAGGACTATGTCTGTAACAAGTAAATTAAGTAAACACAGGCACTGGAACTCAATCTGTAGTAGTTCCTGGCATGGTTTTGGCTCAGATTCAGACCAGAGAGCCCTTTCCTTCGGTTGCTTCCCTCCATGCCAGAGAGCACCCAAGGCACAGTGATTGCTAATGGATGCAGCTTGGGATCCCGTGCTGTAACACACTGTGTACTAACCTTGTCCAAAACAGCACTCCTTCACTTTCCCAGTCTCTCTGCCCCTTGCGTTTTTATTCTCTAAAGTGTTTGCATTGCCTGTTGACTTAAGGAAACACATCATCCAAAAAATTAATGATGTCATACCCTTGTTTTTCAGCCACAGCCCAGCTCATAAGTATTACTTGACCACAGATCCGATCACTGGCTCCATCTACCTCTCGGACACCAACAGCCGGCGTATCTATAAAATCAAGTCAACCACATCAGTGAAAGACATTGTGAAGAACTCAGAGGTCTTGGCTGGAACTGGGGATCAGTGCCTCCCATTTGATGATACCCGCTGCGGAGATGGAGGCAAAGGCACTGATGCCACCCTTACAAATCCCAGGGGTGAGACTTCTTCTTCTCCACTGGCTATTTTAAAGGGTTTTTTTTGAAAGCAGCTTGTTTAGTCACACGGGAGATTGCTCTCCTCTCCAATTCTGAAACACATCCTAAGGGCTTGCTCGTGGAAATAAGTGAGTATGTCTCACCTTCAGCTAGTTGTGTCATGTTTCTTCAAATTCACATGGCTGGGAGGAATGCCAAGCCAGAGGGGTTCAGTGATGGGCACATGTCCAGAGGGCAATGGAATAAATCCACCCATCACTTTTATATCTGTGGAGCCACTACTTCTCCTTACCAACAGTGCTTGGTTCCTCCCAACATGGGCAGGAATCACTAATATTCAATTCACTGAGGCTTTCTTGGCATTAAAAAAAGCCCTATAAGCATTGCTGTGTATATATATATATATATATATATATATATATATTTATAAAAGGGCAGCAAAACTAGCATACAGCTCAAAGATATGCAAATGGTGGTTTAGACATTGACATGATGTATCACAGCATCTAGCTTAAATCCTGTGGGGGTGGATGCTAACTTTGATATGGGAGTGGTCTAATTCAGCTTAATTTTACCTGGTTCCAACATCCTGAAATGTGATAAAAGCACAGTTGAATCAGAATAAAAGCATCACACAGCCTTCATGGCTGTGAACTAAATTGTTCAAAACAGGTTTAGCCAAACATATGCAGTCCTGTGTGTAGCCAAGACTTCAGTCTGGCAATCTCAAGGTAACAAGCTCTGCAGATGGAGGATGTCACTCCTCCCAGCTGTCCACAGCACCTCAGGAAAAAAAAAAAACAAACAGGGGGATAGAGATGAGGTGGAGAGGGTAGAGATGAGGTGGAGGGGATAGAGATGAGGTGGAAGGCACTCTTTGCAGCCCTCTTCACAAACACAGTCAAAAATCTGTGCACAAAGGACACCCATGCAGGAATGTTTTTTGAGATGGGGTGTTTTTGCCTGTTATGTGTTTCCTTCTGTGCAGTTGTTCAGAGTGCAAGATTATTTAGGTCCTTGGCTTTGACATCAATGTGCTGCAGGCTTTTTTTTTCATTGCGCTGCGGAGTGGTAGCTCCCTCCTTCCTCAGCACAACAACAGCCAAGCCTATCCCAACCTCTTTGTAAAGCAACCCCTCAGCAAAACCTGGGGATCCTTTAATAAGTGCTCCTGCCTATGGCAGCAGGTTTGGACTAGATGACTTTCAAAGGTCTCTTTCAACCCAAACCATTCTGTGATTTTATGGAAAGTTATTTCACTGAGAGCAGATGAGATTCCCAAAGAAGTTGTGGCTGTCTCATCTCTGGAAGTGTTCAAGGACAGGTTGGATAGGGCTTTCATCTACCTGGTCTAGTGGAAGGAGTCCTAGCCCATGGCAAGGGTTTGGAAGTGAATGATTTTAAAGGTCACCTCCAACCCAAACCCTTCAATGATTCTATAATTCTCAGGAAGTTATTTTTCATGACACAGAGATGACATTGTTGTTACTGAATCCAGGAAACCCAAACTGATTTAATGAGCTTTTGTGCCAGGTCTGGCTCTGATTTTTTGGTTTTGGTTTGGTTGGGTTTTTTGTTTCTTTGGGGTTTTTGTTTTTGTTTGGGTTTGGTTTTTTGTTGGTTTGTTTGAGTTTTTGTTTGGTTGTGGTTTTTTTTTGTTATGTCAGCTAGTTGTTTCCTGTCAAGGATGCAGAAAAATGTACTTTGGAGGACCTATTTTTTTGCCAAAAAGCATCAAAACTCAGACTTCTACCCCTGTAATATTCAAAGAGTCCAGCATGGTTTCCAAGCTCTCTTGGAAACCCATGAGTTAACCATTATATTGGGCTAAAGAGAATCCCATGAGTTAATCATTATATTGGGCTAAAGTATTGCCAGAAGCACAGATAAAGTAAAGGAACAGCTACTGGTGGTCAGTTTGTAGTGTAGAATTTGTCTCACTGAAATGAGAAGGCCGACTGAAAGGAAAATTAAGTGACTTGGGCAGAGAGATCCAGGCAGTCCAGCAGATGAATCATGAGATCAGGGAACCCAGAAATCTGTAATCCAATTTTCTGCACCTCTTTGAAGTTCAATCAGTGCAAAAAAAAAATGCCCCACCACTTTTGTTGGTCCTCTGTTCTCCCTTCTACAAGATAAGAGGAATATTATTCATTTCCATCCATGGGTGAATGTTACAAGGTTTAGATGACTTATGTTTCTTCTTTGCTATAGCAAACAGCTCTGGAGTTCAAAGTTTTCAGCACTGAAATCCATCTTGTTGGCAACTGAAGCTCTCAGGAGGCCATTCTTCCACCTCAATCATATAACAGCAAAATTCATGCATTCATTCCTCATAGCTCCAAAATTTCACAAAACAGAAGTAAATTGAGGGTGAAAGAGGAAATGACATGAAGCAAAATGACAAGAAGAAAATACTAATGCAGAAAGCCTGCACTGCCAATAGAAAGTTCCTAAATAGTGTTCCCTGATCTGATTCTAACCTGACTGCAAATTCTGCTGAGGCAATGGCTGTGGCAGGTGTGACTCACTCCCCAGTCCCCTCAACAAATGATGAACAGTGAAAACTCATGCTGACAATGTAATGTCACCGTTGTTTATGCTTCCACAGTGGTTCATCCTAGCAGAAAAATCCAGCAAATGCTCTTCCCTCATGTATTTCATAATAGTTCAAAATAAAAATGATTTATTGTATGCGTAACCGGTAGATCTCAAGTGACCCTCTGCTTCTGTGTCTTGGCAGGCAAATAAACACTCATAAGTGAATGGTCAAAGGAAATTAGAAGACTATTCTGTAGCTATAGAGATATCAGCTGGCCAGGGAAGGACTTGGAAAGTCAGTTTTTCAAGAATCATTGCTCTTCACAGGACTCTACTTTTTAAGCCTAAAGCTATTTTTTTTGCTCTGAACATAACTGCTTCATGCCAAGTAGAATTTCTGTATTTTAAGGACATCTTTGCACTTTTTCAAAAATCATAAAGAATAAAAGTCTTACCTTTCATGATGTTTTAATTAGCTGATATTTTCAGCTTGCTGGAAAACACTGAGGGATACCTTCTGGCCAGATGAAAACCAGCAATCCATTAAGGCTGGAGAAATAATCATGAGCTGTCATTATATGCCTTTGCATATATCTTTAGTCCCTTGGACCAGTCAAGCATCTGGTCTAAGTAGGTTTTTTTGGGTCTCTTCTCAGTGGAAAGAAACTAGTACCCTGAAGGTGGTTCATTCTGTGACAATGCACATGTTCAAGGTGAGATGAACCACATTCTGGGAGTTCTGGTCTTCTCCTGGATCTGATAGCCTGAAGAATGAGGTCCCCACTGCAGCAAACAATGTTCAGAATGGTAGACTTTTCCCCATTGTTCTGATCACTTCCTCCAGTTTTCACCTCAGCTCCCTTGAGTTCAGAGGGAATGCTTTGAGTAGAATGCTTTGGGTTGGAAGCAACCTTCAAAGACCATCCAGTTCCAGCCCCACTGCCATGGGCAGGGACACCTTTCACTAAATCAGGTTGCTCAGAGCCCAATCCAGCCTGGCCTTGAGCACTTCCAGGGATGAGCATCCACAGTCTCTCTGGTCAACCAGTGCCAGTGGCTCACCACCCTCACAGGAAAGGATTTCTTTCTAATATATAATCTAAATCCACCCTGTTTTAGTTCAGAATCATTATCCCTAGTATTGACATTTCTCTGAAATACCTTCTGGACAGAGGTTCTTGTCTCAGTCCAGTGAAGGAAGAACTCCTTTTAGACCATTCGCTTAGAAAAGACATTAGAAGGGGTAAAACCCTCCAGGAGTTTCACACTTTACCCATCTTTGGCTTGTTTAATAAAGGTAGGCTACAGAAACACAGGACAGATAGATCCACAGATGAAGTAGGGGTGGCAGTGGTTTGGTCAGGGTATTTATTATAGCTATTAGGAACCAGTCTGAGCCATCCAATTCATTTGCCACAGAGCACAGCAAAGCTTTCAGATGCTAATGAATTTCAATATATCCTTGCAAATTAAAGTGTTACCACTTCCTAATTATCATCTGCTAATAATGATCCTCTTCTACAAGCAATCTAAAGAAAAATTAAAACTCCAGCTTGTCAGAGCATTTCTTTTCATCTGAGTACTCACCATTGGTTCTTCTCGGGAAAATGTTGTGGCAGAGAAATTACCAAGGAGCTTGCAATTAAGAGAGATTGCAGTGACAAGTCTGACACAATAGGAAGGAGGTTTCAGAAGGCACGTGGGGAGAGAGAGGACATCTCATTCATTTAGCACCATAACACCAATGTGAAATGAAGTAATTAATTTGGGGACAGATTGGTTCTTTCACTCTGCCCTGCTGAATGTGTAAACAAAATCTCAGTTGTTCTCTAAGTGTTGAAGAGTTCGACAGAACTAATTGAGGAAACCAGCCCTCCACAATCTGTTAACATTTTTATGGTCAGATAATAATAGGACCATTTTGGGGAAGACCAGAAGCTGACTGAACAAAATTTCTTGTCCCTTACTCTGGCCAGAAGAGACTTAGGGACAGGGGCAATGTGGTCTTCCTGTGCTAACACTCCAGATGCTAGTCATCAGTATTTAGGGGAATTTCTGAAGAAGTTGCACCAGACCTGTGCTTAATATATCAGCACCAATTGGCTAAGAAACCTTTCTGAACACCTAGTTTTGTTCTTCCAGGCACCCTGTGCTAATAATTTTCACAATTTCTTTAGCCAGGTCATGAAAAAGAATGGTCCTTTTGAGGCCAAGCCACTGTTTTGTTGGGGTTTTTTCTGTGTCTTTGCTAATTCCTTGCTGTCTTGTGGTCCCCTTCTTGACCACTGCATAGCACAAAACTGATCTTAGCAGAAAACTTTTCACAGGAATTCCAGAATCTTTTTCCAATGTGCTCTTTTTCAGATTGTCAGTGTATATGGGTAGTTAGGCTTTCTCATTCCCCTGTGAATTCCTCTGTACTTACTGACATTGATTTTGATCTCCCATTTTATTACTCAGTCATTCAGCATCCAGTCAGACAAGAAAGGTCCAAATTTGGATTTCTTTTAAGCACCTTGTTTTTCAGTGAAAAGGGTTTTCCCCTTTTGCTTTTCCTAACTAGAGCTATATGCACCATGCAATCACTTTTAGTGGTTTGTCTTCTACAAGAAACTCACCATGTCCCAGTGGCTATTTGCAGCATAATGTTGTGCTGTCACCTCTTCATGCTGCAAGGTCCTGACATTTCAAGCAAATGTCATCTCATCAACTTTCTATCAGCACAGCTCACTGCTGAGATGCACGTGGTGCTACAAGCCCTTGTTTTGTGAGAGATGTCTGCTTGTGCAAGGGGAGCCAGCACGATTTGATAGCGTATGTGTTTCATATCTCAGAACTTAAGGTTTGGATCTGCAACGCTACCTGGGTAGTGGCAGCAGCTGTTTCCTCTCAGTAACTGTGAGGCTGAACTTGGAGCTATATGCTGAGAGACTGTAATTCCCTTATGTTCCTATGGAAACATGAGAGGAGCCTTCTGCCAAAGCAAGCCAAGGCCTTGGGCTTAACACGCATAACATGTGAATTACCCATTTCTGTGCCTGTTTGCAGAAGCCAGCTCCCAGCGCTGGAACTGTGCCTATATCAGAAAGAAAACAGAAAGGTCCAACCTAACCTCTACAGTCTGCTGCAAAGCATCCATGAGATGCTTCTTTCCCTTTTCACAGAAGTCATCCATCCAAAGACACTTGTCTGTGGGATAGCAGGGCTCTTCTCTATAATTAGTTTTGATTCCAAGACACTCAGCAAAATCAGGAAGGGATTGGAGCAGCTGCCATGTAAGGAATGTGTGCAAGTGGGAATTTGGGGCTTTAACAAACTGCAAACTCTGCTGCCCTACAGAACATCTCAGGAAATGTGAGGCAATTGAGATTGCTTAGCCATTATGAAAGAGGGATAAGCAGAGAAGTGTTCAGTGATAAGAGCACATACACGTACCATTGCTCTGGAGCACGGTGATAAGTGGTAACTTTGCTATCCCACTTCCACTTACCTGGGTGTGCGAGCTCTTTGTCTAAGCTGGAATGCAAAATAAAGTTGTGCTTTATCATCTGATCAGAGCTGGTTCGAGGCCCACAGTGCATCCAGGTTATTACTACTGTAACTGGGTAATCAGACCAGCCATCAAACCCCAGCACTGCACACAGTGAGCCACTGCCAGCAGACACTGCTGATAAGTCCAATCCAATACATATGGAACTAGCTAAGGAAGAAAATTCTGCCTCATTGAAAATCGCATTATCCAGCCTGCCACCCTTCACTGGCTTTTGGCTTGTCACACACAGTAATGGACAGGCACCTGGAAAAATACTTGTTGTGAACCAAGGAATAGGTAAGAGACTCTTTTGAGTGTTTGACAAAAGCTAATTAAGATCAACTGAACCTTCTATCATCAAAAAAAAAAAGCATGTCTGCCATATTGCTTAAAGAGCTTAGTTGTTGGTTTTTAAGCAAATACCAGCAAACTTGAAAGAACTTGACATTCAGTAGGCAAAATAATTAAGAGGAGCAGAGACCTTCAACAGCAGATGACAGTGACAGGTGACATGTGCCAGTATCTTGGATGGATCCATTGAAGAGGGCGTAGTGCTGACAAATCTCATGGCAGGTAAAGATAGTTTCCTGAAAGCCATGGATGCCAGTGAGATATTGATGCTTATCCCATCAGATCCTTCTGCAAATATTTAACAAAGTACTTAAATACAAGTGATGTGTTTATATTTACAGTGAGAATAAATGGCCACCACTACTGTGGCTTCTCCCATAGCATTCATCAGATCATAGAATGGTTTGGATTGGCAGGGACCATAAAGACCATCTAGTTTCTACCCACCCTGAGGGGGAACACCTTCCACTAGACCAGTTTACTCAAAGCCCATCCAAGCTGTGATTGAACAATTCCAGGGATGGGGCAGCCACAAATTATTCGGGAAACTTTTGCTGGTGCCTCACAATTCTTAGTAAATTCTGATGTTCAACAGTTACCTTGTGCTCCTCTTCGAGACTCTTGTTTCATGGCCCTGCAAAGATGAGTCCTTGGCATGAATTCAACACAGGTATTAGTGTAGGACTAGAGGCAATCTTTTAGGTCATTCAGTCCTGTCATGCATTATCTCAGCAATCCTGCTATATAATCCCCTCCAAAATTAATGAATTTCATCTTGAAAGCAGCAAGTAATTTTTTTCTTACTGCCGTAGAGGCTATTCTGAAACCACACAGCTCTGATGATCAAATATCTGATCCAGGTCAAAGTGATGCCCTTCAAACAGGGTGATGCTGTGAAGAAGTAACGAAAATGCTGGTTTTGCCTCCTGGCAATAATACACAGCTCCCATTCCACTCAGTGATCTGAAACACCAGTTTTCTGACTCCTAATTGACTTGGAATCAACAGGTTGCAACCATGTCTGAATCCCTTCCTTTATCTCAGCTCAATGCAGAAGTTTGTTCTTTCTCTCAAACAATGACTTAGTCCTAATGTTTTTCTGCCAGGCCAGATTATCTTCTGTGGATTTCCTTATAATGAAATCTGCTATGTTCTTCCACATATCACCTACCTCTGTGGCTTCCAGCCCATGCAATACTTACAGTGCTGGCTGAAGGCCATGATTTTAGTTGCCAAAGCAATCAGAGGATTAGTCCTTACTCTATGAAAATCTAGAATTTTTGATCTGTGAACTGCTGCATCTGCACTTCACAGCAGAGCTCACAGTGGATGGAGGCTGAGAGTGTAGATGTTTCAAATAAGGGGATCTGGCTGCAAAACAGCATTTTGGAGGAACACAAGGTCTGATCACTCCTCAAACATTCTCAAAGCTTTCTATCTGAAACAGCATTTCCATCATTTCTGTCACCAAGATGACAGCCAAAGAGACAGTCTAGTGAGAATTCAGCTCAGTAATTTAATCTGCCTACAATATAAATGTTTTCTTTAGAGATATTTGCTGTAGTATGCTTTTATAGTCAAATGGGAGGAAAAGGTATTTCCAGCAGGATTTGTATAGTGTCTTGGGGATATGGGCTTTAGGGTGATACAAATTACACTTTCAAAGTAGATTTCTCTCTCCACTGATTGGAATAGCTTCAGATACTTGCTTAGATGCACAGTGCAGATGTCTGCTTTTTGCCAAGTGATTGTTAACCCTGAAAGCAAAAGAAACCAAACAGGAAGATCCTAATATTCATATATTTCAAGCAGAATTTTCACTTGCATAAAAAAAGATGTTACAGGCCTCTACATTCTTTTTCTGTTTCTTTACAAGCTTGTAGTGTCTTTAACACATTCAAATATTATGCTGGGTGACATTCTGCCTCTATAGGGTAGATGAGGTGAATGACTGTGGAGTTATTTTAATTTATACATGCACAAAGAGGAGGTAAATAGAGCCCCTAACTTCTTACTGCTGCCTCAGTCATGACCTTTCTCTGCGCCTTTGTGAGAATTGCCTTGTCTGTTAATTTTCTGATATGTAAAATTAGAATGACCACACTCATAGACTGTTATGAGTTCTAATTGGAAAGTGTAGAGCACTGTCTGCAGGGCAAGAAATGAGATCAGCAGCCTGTAACTGCTGTCAGCAGACCTCAAATCCACTGACAGGAGTATGTCTACAAAGGAGGTTTGAGCAATGAAATTAATCACTTGCAGAGTTCAGAATCAGGTGAAACACTGTATATTAGTGGGATTATCCCAGGGAAAACCCTTTCTCATTTATCCCTCTGGAATTTGATTGACCTGATGGACCTTTCACAGCCTTTTTTTTATTGCCATTTTTGAAAGATTCATCAGTGTAACATTTTTACGTGCATGGCTTACCATTCATACCATGAGCAATAAAACCAGGTTCCTGATCATGTAAGACATGTGATTATTAGGAAGCCTTTTCATTTCAGCAGTTCACCGAATGCCATGCCCTTTTCCAGGAGTGAGCAGGGATTTCTGAATTGCATTGAAAAGTGCCTTCCATGGAATGCTGCCAGTTCAAAGCTCTTGATAACCAGGACTCCAACATGCCCAGCTCTCCTCTTATCCATTTGGAATGCCTTCAGATATATTGCTCCCCGTGTCAGGCTGCCATCACTTTCTGACTGTCTCTCTTTGATCCTTTCCAGGCATCACTGTGGACAAGTTTGGGCTGATTTACTTTGTGGATGGCACCATGATCAGGAGGATTGATCAGAATGGAATCATCTCCACTGTGTTGGGTTCCAATGACTTGACATCTGCTCGGCCTCTCAGCTGTGACTCTGTTATGGACATTTCTCAGGTAAGACAGTGGCTTGGTTTTGTTTTTACAGAATGCAAGCCTGCACCTTCACCCTTACCTGCATGTCTGTGTGCTTCCCCAGCATGTCTGACAAAGAGGTAAGGGCTTAAGGAGAGTTGCCTTTCTACATAGTTTATGGTATAAAATTGACCAGATCATAAAAGAATTACCCAGTAAAGACAGAAGGAAGGACAGAAGGAAAGACTTGACTGCCCTAACTCATAGATTTTTGGGGGTGAAATTTTTGAAGATGTCCCAGCCACACAACTGACTTCTGTCAGAGTTTCCAGTCAGTGGGAAGGCACAGATTCCTGGGAAGGCAGGTTTTGTTACCGTCATGTCTCACTATATGTCATGGACTATATGCCATGCTCCATTATAACGTCTTAGCTAATCACAGGTTTTTTTCTTTTCTTCTCCTCATCCTAATTTGGCCCAGCACAATTTTAGACCTGAATCAAATTAACATAGGAAATACTGATTGGAGGATGTGGTGCCAAAATTAGCAACAGCAGGGAAACAAGAATCTTGAATCGTATCAGATTGCAAATTGGTTGCAGCTACCATCATGCTGGGCTTTTAAGTCCTGCGGCTTCAAGGTTCAGAGAAAAAAAGAAGAGGAAATCTCATTTTGATTTTGATTGCTTTACTGCTGGATGGTGCAGAAGAGAAATCTGTTACAGCCCAGCACTCAGTTATGTGTAGCACTGGCCAACTTATCAAATTGTGCCAGTTTAGGACAGTGTCCTTTGAAACCTTTGTGCCACTTGTTGTTTGCCTGACTGCAGGAATGTTGCCCTCTCCTATGAAAATATAGATCATAGCTGGAGGGCTAAGTACTGTTATTCAGCCACAATAGATGTCAGTGGGGTTTCCTTTTTGTAACTACCTAGATAATTTCCATGCTCCCATATGGAATCTATTCTTGTTTTTTCCCTCTAATTTGAAAAGATTATTCTTGCTTCCTTGCAACTGGCTCCCACTGTCTGTAATTTATGAACAAGCTGAAATTATGACTTTAAAAGTTTTTCTGCCTTCTATAAAAGGGAAATTTTGATGGTTAAAGGCCACCTTGTAGTATGTTTCTCATCTTACAGACATAGTTTTTTCTTCATGTGAATTTCAGGGTCAGTTAGCAGAAGACGGTTGTATAATCAGACTTTAGAAATTATTTACTTCCAGGTTATGTAGCTTCTATGTAAACCAGTGTCATGTTCAAACACTTCTGAGATGAACATGTATCAGCTGAAGACTTTTTTTCCCTGTCATAAAATGACAGGAACCATTTTTAGATTAACCTGTACTGGGATTGGCAAATTAACCACTCCTGTTGTAGAGAAACATACTGAATACAAGCTTAATTTAAAAATAAAATCCAGCTTGGGAAGCAGCTTTTCATCATTTACAGCAGATAGAAGGGTCCTTTCTGTCAGGCCCTTGAGGCTGCCTGGGACATGAGGACATGAAATATTTAGCTGCCACTGTTGACAAGGAATGGTTTTTAAGAAATTGAAAATTCCCTTGTCAGTTCAGAATAAACTCAGCTCTTGATGCTAACTGAAGACTGCAGAGCTTAAAGACCACTGGAAGGGATGGAGGCATGAATTATTAAAGAGAAAACCACAGGCTATAATGTTTTACTACAAGAAGGGTTAAAATAGGCCAGGAGCTGAGAAAAGGAAGGAGATTTTGCAAGCAGAGAACCAGAGTAGACAGAGCTCATCAAACTGCTTAGCAATGAAAATAAGCTTCACGCACTCAAGCATTAGAAGACACAAAGAACTAAATACCTTACATCTGATCCTTTAAAATAAATGCTGAAAAGGCATATAGGAGCATCAAAATAAAGCATGGCTGTAGCAGAGATGTTGAACTACAGGCCTTAAAAATAGGAATTTCCTGTGTTTCTGAATCTTACCTGGTCTCTCCTTACTCAGTTTTAAATAAAATCAGAGTGAAAGATGGTTTCATGGACCTGACTCTGCTGGCATCCACTCCTCCTTCCAATAAGATTACAAAATAGTCCTCTAAACTTAGTCACATCAGACAAATGAGAAGAAGCAGCAATGGAGATGGATGGTGGGAAAAAAGGTTCAAAACAAAGAAACTACATTGGAATGGATAGGTTCCCATCAGCACAAGACCAATTTTTTTTTCTATATAAACCTGAAATAAAATAAAATAATCAAAAAAATGCACAACTTGGAGTTTTTTACAAAAAAAAAAAGTTCTGAATTCTGTTGGTAAACATTTTTTAGGTTTAGCAACTAAAAGCGAAGACACACTTGAAAAGAGTGTATTGCAGAAGGAGAGCTAGAAATGAAGTCATTCTAGTTCTTACTCACTTGTGGTGTTGCCAGTCACTGTTTTAGTGGATTATCAGTGTAGAACTGGGATATGTTGCTCCTGAACCCATTTTTCCATTATGCTAAAACAAAATGTGAAAATCACCATGAAGGCACAAGTATTCTACTCCTTGAACTGAAATTGCCTGTGTTTCCTGTGAATTGGTATTCTGCATTTTTGCAGCATAAAGCAGAAAACCATAGGTTATAACAGATATTCACACATGCTGGCACAGCTGCCAGTTTTGTGTCTATCCCTCCTTGTCATTTACCAAGAGGAGTTCAGCCACTTATGTGAAAAATCCTTTAGTAAAAGAATCACTGTTCTGTGTGTCTGATTTCACAGCACTTCACACAGCAAAATTTACAGTCCCAGGTCTCTGCTATGAGGTCCAGCTTCCAGCAGTTCAAAAAACTGGAGAGGGAAAATTGTAGAATGGTTTGCCTCTGTCCATCATCCTGTTCCCACCAATGTTCCAGTGCAGAGTGTGGGTGTCTCCCTGTGACTGCTTCACGTGCCCAAGAGCTAGGCCCCCTTGCTCACAGCAGGTTATATCCTCTATGGCCACCTATCAAGTAATAATTAGTTTTGGGGTTTTTCACCCATTCCCCCTTAAATCCATGTTGATTCCATCCTCATTGTGATTGATTTATAGCAATCATGTACTAGAAAAATGTCTGGCTATAAAAGTTCCCTTGTGGTTTTTTACCATGAAGGTTCGTCTAGAATGGCCCACGGATCTGGCAGTGAATCCCATGGATAATTCACTCTATGTCCTCGACAACAATGTTGTGCTGCAGATCTCTGAGAACCACCAAGTGCGCATCGTGGCAGGGAGGCCCATGCACTGCCAGGTGCCAGGCATGGATCACTTTCTCCTCAGCAAGGTGGCAATCCACGCCACGCTGGAGTCTGCCACCGCCCTGGCCGTGTCCCACAACGGGGTGCTGTACATCGCTGAGACCGACGAGAAGAAGATCAACCGCATCAGGCAGGTCACCACCAATGGGGAGATCTCCCTGGTCGCCGGTGCCCCGAGCAGCTGCGACTGCAAGAACGATGCCAACTGCGACTGCTTCTCGGGGGACGACGGCTACGCCAAGGACGCCAAGCTCAACGCGCCCTCCTCCCTCGCCGTGTGTGCGGACGGGGAGCTGTACGTCGCCGATCTGGGGAACATCCGAATCCGCTTCATTCGGAAAAACAAGCCCTTCCTCAACACACAAAATCTCTATGAGTTATCCTCACCCATAGACCAGGAACTGTACTTGTTTGACACCAGTGGGAAGCACCTTTATACTCAGAGCCTTACCACTGGAGATTATCTCTACAATTTTACTTATTCTGGAGACGGAGATATAACCCTGATCACTGACAATAATGGCAACTTAGTCAACATCCGAAGAGATTCCACAGGGATGCCCCTCTGGCTGGTGGTGCCCGATGGCCAAGTCTACTGGGTGACAATTGGTACCAACAGTGCACTCAAAAGTGTAACAACACAGGGGCATGAAGTAGCCATGATGACTTACCACGGCAACTCTGGTCTCCTTGCCACTAAAAGCAATGAAAATGGTTGGACAACATTTTATGAGTAAGTATTTTATGAATATTGGCACTGCTGACTTCATTGTGTGTTCTCTGAACCATGCAAGGTTGGTAGAATTTAATTCCCTGATCATAATTATTGTCCAAATAAAATGGCCCGAACAGAGAGTATTGGATTTCACGCAAACACTAGATACTGGCAGTTGGTGCATTAGAGCTTGAATAAGCTCCCTTTACCAAGTCAAGTCAAACAGAATTTCTGCTGAGTTTTTCTAAGTAATTTGGACACCTGGTTCTCCTTAACTGTAGTCAGGACTGGAGATTTAGGTTGTGTGTCAGAGAATTTTTCTTGGCTTTGAAAGCCTTGGAAGTATGAAAGTTCCATCAGAGCCTCTTTTTTCACAGCTTTTCACCTACCTCCTATGCTGCAGTGTCTTTGTTGAGCCTGTTTGAAGTGTCTGGTGTAGAATGACAACTGGCAATGACTAATGAGAGCTTGCTCTGGAAACAATTCTGTAATTAATGGACTGCTCAATTCCTCCTGTTGCAAGTTGCCTCACTAAGCTTTAAAAGTAGTCTTGAAACAGTTCAAGACTATCCCCAAAGATTTTTAAGCAGAGAGAAGATAGGATGCACTGAAAGACCCAGAGATGGCAGTATCTTGAATATTTGTACTTCTTCTCTGTACTGCTGTTAGCAATTCCCTGCTTTTAAAGCGAACACATCTCTGATATAAAAAAGGACAAAGATAGATAACTGGGTGAAGAGCACCTAGAAGGATTCATCCTGTTGTTGAGAGTCCCTTCCCCTCCCTCTTCCTTAGTTTAATTTTTATTTACAAGTGTAACCTGTTTGAAATTCTCCTTTAAGTGCATCATTCCCCACATGGTTTGAATGGTTACATGGAAGTGTTCAGCTGCCATAATAATAGACCCATTCTAAGAATCCAATTTGGATAGAATAGGCAGTTCCCAAGATGATAAACAAAAAAGCTGCTAAGAAAAAAAGGGATTCAGGAAAGGAAAGCTGGATAAATCCACATATCTGTGTGTTGATATGTGGTTGCTTTGGTTCTCTCCTTAAAATGTTCCAGGCCCAGTTTCAAATTTCTTTGCTTAATACTCACTGCTCCTGCTCTTGCCTTGAAAAGAACTGATGGAAACTCTGTGATGAATCTTTTGAAATGTTATTAGCATTTTATCAATGTTCTGTTTGCAATTACTGTAGCAATATTCCTCAGTGAATCCAAGTTAATACTCTCCATCTCTTTGAATTTGCTTGAGAAAGGCCTTAGGGAGGAAAAAGAAGGTGTCTTTCTCCATAGGAGTGAAAGCCAGCTATATTGTCAGGACCATTGTGCTAAGTCAAGGAGGTGTTTTCTTTTTGCAAAGAACCCAATACTTCCTGTGCTTGAAAACAGATGCAGCCACAGACAGTGAAGCAAACTAAACATTACAGCTAATAATGGTCAGATTTATACCTCAAACATAATCTTTTATTTTAAAGTGCAACTGAAAATATAAAGGAGATAAAACAAGACAGAAGCTCAAAACTAACTTACTCTGTGGATATATTTATAACAGTGATCCATTATTTCTTGCTGTCCAACAAAATAGAGCATTTGTGAAAGTCATCATTCTGGTCCTTTTATGCACTTCAGAAGAGTCATAAGAAAGCTTTTTAGAGCTAAATGGAAGACAGTATTCTCTAGTGGCTGGACTATGAAAATCTTGACTAGAGCAAGTGTTGACTAGAGCACTGTATGATAGCACAGCATAACTGAATATAGATTTGTGACTGTGCCTTCAGAGATACTTCACACCTATGATCACTTACCTATGTTTAACTATTTCTGACAGTTTCTGATGCAACTATATAAAACTACAGGGTGAAAGTCTAGATCTGAATTAGTTACTTCAGCCACCCTTTACAGGCAGGTGGAAAGAAATAGGCCCATTCAGAGTTTCTTATGAGTTATGTTATTTCCTTTAAGATGAGAAGAGTTGTATTCTGGAAGTTTATCTCTGCAAAGGTAGTAGAGAATGATGAGTTCAGATACAGATGTTTATGTTGCTGATGTCTACAGTTTGGTAAAATGGATCCTGTCAGTCATCTGAGTTTTTTATAAATATTGTTAGTAATAACAATGTATTTACCTGTATTATTGTTACTTTTAGAGAGCTTTTTTTATATGCTCAGCCTAAATTTTCCATGCTTGAATTGGAGACTATTATTCTTTTTCATCCATCTTACCCTTTCATATCCTATCCTATCCTATCCTATCCTATCCTATCCTATCCTATCCTATCCACTAGGGTCTTGCAAGGCAGATCAGTGATTTAGAGGGATCGATTCTGTCCAGGTTTTGTATGTGTAACCAGGGAAAGAACATAAACTCAGACTGATAAAATTAGAATATGAAATAAGAGTCGAATATTTCAATTGCTTGCTAAAGTAGGTTTCATTTAAACAAAATATATTTTTGTACAGTCTGATGCCAGGATACACATGAGCCTTGGCTCTCAGAGTTGTAGCAAGGCATCAAGTCTTCAGTGTGATCCTCACATGAGTCCATGGCAAATCTGTCTAACTTGTTGCTTGGATGGACAAACTAAATTAATACATTTACACACTCTACTTGTAGTGGTTAGTAGGAAGCTGATTGTTTCTTTGTCCAGCATTGATGTGACTAATATTGTCAGCTCATAAAAATGCAGTTTATGAAGAACTGGGAAGAAAAACTCTTAAAAAATTCATTCATGGGGAGAACAAGAAAGACTTGATCTATTTATCTCAACATGAATGAGACTGGGAAGTGTCCAGATCAGAACATGTCAGCCAAAGCTCTTGCCTTGAGAGGGACTCTCAGTCTAACAGAGAAAGGCTTGAGAAGGGTATGGGGCTGGAAAGCAAAGCTAGAGAAATTCAAGTTGACAAGAAGGTGTGATTTTTTTAAGGCTGAGATGACCTAACTGGTTGAGTAACCAAACATGAAAGCAGTATATTCTCCATTTCTTTGTATCTTAGATCAGGACTCTGATGCCTTTCTTATAATGTAATCTCACCAGAGAGAGGATTTGCATGACTGAAACAGAAGCTGCAGAGATGAGTGCAGGCGTGGCAGGATGAAGACTAAATTCCTTGTTATCAAAGAAGCTGAAGAAGATGGTGTAAACCAAATAAAATCAACATTGACTACCTTTATGTTATTGGTTTCTCTGCCAGAACATCGAGAAATGTACATTGGGAAGGCTTAAGTGGTTTAGAGAATTCCTGTGAACATTAGTGGCTAGAAGGTGCTCTAAAGGAGTTTTCAGTCTTGACTGAGGGGAAGGGTGAAGTTCATATTTCTGTTTTGCTCATGGCCAAAGAAATAAAGGTATCAAATCTGACTCTGAGGGAAAGTTTCATGTTTCTCACAGCACACAAGAGTTGTTTGTGGGCCCGGACAAGCTGGACACTGCTGCCTAAAAAGTTAACAGTAAAGTAAATCCAGATGGCAAGTTTACACTGCACCAGTGGCACCATGTTCTTCTACCCATGAAGAACATCCTCAAAAGATTTACCTTTCACCTGGCTGTCTACAAAGGACCATAAATCAGAAACCTAGCATGGCAGAGCAGTGGTGTTGTGAGAGTGGCATCACTACGTGTTCATCATGGAATCACAGTATCATAGTATGGCTTGGGTTGGAAGGGACCTTCAAGATCATCTAGTTCCAGCCAACATAGCCAGTGTCTCTGGTTCTCCTCCAGGTGCTGTTCTTACCAGGCCATTTCTTAACCTTTACCATAAGGCTGCAAAGAGCTCTAACATGTGGGCACATTGGCGTGACTCTGCAAAGGAGGGAAGGAGGAAGGATGTACTGGTGCAGTACTGGAGGTCTGTCTTCAGGGCACACCAGGGAATCCAGGTCCTCCAAGGCTTCATGCTGGACTGGCACATTGTCCCTGCCTTTCTGTGGGGAAAGAGACTGGTGCTGGCTTCAGAGAATGGCAGTCTCACTCACAGCACTTACAGCTCTTCCTTTCACACATCCTACACCCAAGCCTGCTCTAAAAATCCTGTTTTATCAGGTTTAGCTCTGAGTAAGACTCAATGTATAATGGTGTGCAGTTTCCCCTTTTGTTTGAGTGAAACTTAGCTCCTCACAATAATTAGCCTGTCTCCAAAGACCTATCTATGACTACTTTGAGGGTTTTAGCATTATATAGACCTTTCCTGCCCCTGCAGTGGGCTTGACATTAGCTGTCAGTTAATGCAATGCAGCTCAGCTTGTCCAGTAACTGGATTAAAGACTTCTCTTCCCATTGAACTGGTGACAGTAACAGTGATAATCAGCAGCAAAGGAAGTTGATCTGGAAACTGAGCCAGGGAAATGACTTCTTGTTCCACTCTTCCAGTAAAAGACAAAGGATGCTGTGTGACTACTTGCTGCTTTGTTGTTTCTGCTTTTTAACTTGACCTGAAAAAATTGCTACCAGCCTTTACAAAGTTTCTTAGCAGTTGCTGTTTGTCTGCTTCAGAATCCGGAAATTCTTATTAATGGATTTGTTAAAATCAAGAATATGGCAATTATCTTGATTAGTTCACTGAGATGTTATCACTGTACATTAACTCAATTTCCCTCTGAGCCAAAGTCAAACCTTCTATGCATTATTTAGCCCAGATGAGGCTCTTTTACTTAGGTCCTGTGTGTGTCCAATTAGTTTTGAAGGTCGCCTCCTCCTGTACAGACTCAAACACTTACACATTGCTCCAGCCAAGCCCAGAAATTCAAAACCTTTTCACAGACTACCCAAGAAGTGGCTCATAGTTGTCTGGAGGGCAAAGGATCTCATGGAGCCAGATCTTCAGAGGAGTGGTAAGGGGAGTTTTGACCCCGTAACACTGGAGGCTGTTTTACAGAGAACCAAACTCTGCCAAACCTCACACACTGTAATGGATGGAAGGTAGGAGCCAGCTGGACTGAGCATGCAGGAGGATCTTGAATGGTTTCCCAGTGACCCCCAGGGCTCAGCAGAGGTCCCACCCCAGCACCCACAGCTTTTAGTGCCAAAGGCAGTGCCCTGGTCTGTGTGACTGTGATTTATCAGATCATACACAGAGTTCTACAGGATTTGATTTAGTGTAGTTCAAGTGAGGGTTTTGTTCTACTCCTGCAGGAGACTGGAGTATGAGAAACACCTTTGGCTTTTTTTCCTCCCTCCTCTTTTAGGAAGATTTCTTGGTTCCACTTGTTCCACAATTTCTACATGATAAAATGATGAGATTCTCGTTATTGTTCCTCTGACAAAATTGCAGTGAAGCTCCACTAGGTGCCATGATAAAATAGCAGTTCTCCAGTACCCTCAGTAAGTCATGAGGTCACATTTTGAGCTACTGCCCTGCCCTGAAATGCATGCCTGATAGCAAAGTTTAGTTGAGAACCAAGGGAATTATGACTATCATAAAGCTAGAAAGAGATCTTCCTCTTCTTTCTTGGGCAGTCAGAAAATTCAGTAGACTGTGACCACAACCTGGTCTTTGGTCATTAGGGAGAGGACTTGCCTTCATGCATTTTTGAATATTATCAGTTTGTCTGTTATAGATTTATTTTTAATGTTGTGTTTAATGTTGTTTGAAAAACTGGGATGAGGCGAGCTTGTTAAGAGGCACTGGGTGCACGTTGGTATAATCACATGCGAAATATAGTTTGCAAGGTCCATTTAGACACTTTGGCACTAAATGCAATATTATTATAGTGAGGTTTTTTCTGATCTATTTGACTTGTGTTTTAAAAGGCTGATGAAATGTGAAGAGGCTAAAATGAGGAAATGCAAAAACTCAGGCAAGAAATTGATTTCTGAATAGATGGTACTAAAGATGCCCTTTAATTCCCTAGGTCCAGGTCTCTACACAATGGTAATGTGATAAATGAAAGCTCTGAATGTTTACAAGCCAACAATTAGACCTCATAAGCACCAAATACCATTTTAATTCTGTGCATTGAACCTTAGCTAAGTACGTTTCCAATTGGGAATGGATGGTAACGGATTCCTTTGCTGGCCTAATAATTGCCACTGTAATTGTAAGTGCTGAGGCTTTGCAGCAGGTTTGAATGGGAGGCAGCAGCTGTGTTAGCAGGTGATGGATTCATTGCTCCAAGTGGCTGCTGTGTGCACTCCCATGCTTCAGTATTTCCTTAATTCTGGGGCTTTCAGAGCATTTGGAGAACACAGAAGTCTTAGGCTGTGATGAAAACTGGCCCAGCCCTAAATCCTGATGCTGTGGAAACAGGCTAGGCAGCTTAGCTGCAAAATGAGGTGACTAGGAGAGATTTATGTTACTGCAAATACCAGGGCACACCTGCAGCTACCTAAGAGCCAGTCGCTTGGCCTTCCTCTCCAAGCTGAGTTGTGCCCTGAAAGGGCCTTTATAGGGATGAAAGCAAAGGTGGAAGGAACCAGCACATTCAACTGTCAAGCATATTATCTCTAGGATGTGAAAGTCTGCACATTCCTGGGAGACTGTGGGTATGTGACAGGTATGTGTTGTGTGAGCTAAATCAGGAAAAAGGGGGAAAATGCTCCAGTTCGGAATAAAAACAGAAAAGAGAAAAAGAACTGCTTGCCAAGAAGAAAACACTCTGTGTGTTCATGCTAATGGGCTTCCCACACCTCCATTTGCGTTGCCACCACAGTGCTAAAAGGAGCCTTAGTCTGGACGTGAGCATTTTACACTTCATCTGTCACCAGTTAAAATTAATAATAAAAATGGGATCAGTGTAATTGTTCTACCTTCTCATTTTTCTTCCTTTGTAAGGCAGGATCTCCTTGCAGCTGCAAATCAGTAAGCTGTCCCCCCAAAGCCAGTCCTTGGCAGGTTCCTGTCTGTCTGTTGGGCAGAGAGGTGCAGCAGCTCCTGAACATGCAGAAAACACAGGTGGTCCTTGTTCCTTCTGAAGGAGGTTAATGGGGTGACTAAGGATGTGCCAAAAGTCTAATGTACTTCTGCAGACATCTTAAACCAGTTCCAGCAGATCATTCCAGACTGTTCTGGTCCAAAAGGAGCCTTGCTTCTCAGGATCCAAAGTCCCAAATGGAAGTCCTTGCTTTTGGTGAAGTACTGTGAGTTTTGTACACCTGTAAAAATGTATCCATGTAAATTAAGTGCATTGTACGTAGTCATTTTGACTTCACAAGAAGAACGTGTGCACAGAGGTCTAAGTGCCATCACACTTTTTCATTCTTTTTTTTCTTGCCATTTTAACCTAATTTGCACAAGGAAAGGTTACTGGCAGATTTCTCCAGTTGCATATTTGCAAATATGATTTATTTGCCCAGCAGAGGTGGAGAACCATTTGTGAGGGTGCTAGAAGTTTGAGGTCCAGGAATATTATAAAAATATTACTAAAAAGGCACTACAGAAATACTATGTAAAATAATATTTCTTTTACACTACATAATATTATATAAAAAGGCACTACTTGCCTTTTAGTAAGAGCATCCTGCATTAAGACCAGGGAGAATGGCTTTAAACTGAATGAGGGTAGGTTTTAGAGTAGATGATAGGAAGAAATTCTTTACTGTGAGTGTGATGAGGCACTGGCACAGGTTGCCCAGAGGAGATCTGGCTGCCCCAGCTCTGGGTGTGTTCAAGGCCTGGCTGGATAGGGCTCAGAGCAGTGTGATCTTGTGGAAGGTGTCCTGGCCCATGGTGAGGTGCATGAAACACGGTGATCTGTAAGGTCCCTTTCACCCCAAACCAATTTGTATTTCCATGATTTGATGAATAGAAAGAGTTGGCTGTCTGCTGCTGCTGGGGGCTGTTAAACTGAGTATCCACAGGGTTTTGAGGCTTTCTTGGGAGCACATAAGTAGGACTTGCATGGAGTAAAGGTTTTGTGCTCACTCTCAGCATTTTTCTGAGTGCCATTCAATTAGGATAAAAACCTGTGACTCACAGGACATTGACTCAGCACTTATTACATGAACAAGCTCTCTGCCTGCATCCTGCCTTTTGCACTCCTTATTTCCCTAACCTGCAGACCTGCTTCCTTTTATACACCTGTTACACCAAACTCACCCGTTGGACTTCAGTGGAACACATCTAGATTTGTGACATTATTTTCAGGAGGTGAATCAGGCTTACTTTTAGGACTTTTAAAATCTAAATGAGGGAATAGAAATAAATCCCTCACACCTACTAATCCACCAAGTCAGAGATGCCAAATTCAGATTCATCTTACTGAAATTCCAGAATGTTTTCAAACTTGATTCTACCCTTACAGTTCAGACTGATTTGTATATCTAGGACTATTGATGTTGTGGTAGAAGGAATGTGGGGTGTTACACAACACACCTTCAGTGATAACAATGTTTTCTCTGCTCAGAGGAAAGACTAAATCATATCCCTTGTGTCTTGTATCAGCAGATGGGGTAAAGAGACTGCCTGTGATGTTTTTCTGTTTAAGATTCACATGCTGGTTTAGGAGGAGATGTGCAGGTGACTGGAGACAGTACAAGCAAAACACATTTGTCTCAGTGCAAACAGGGCAGCCACAAATCTGGAGTAAATTGTTTGGTACTGGGAGCACTTTAGTTCTGGCTCTTGCATGGAGATGCAGCTCACATCCAGGCTGTGTGCTGTTAGCTGCTTGGAAAAGCTTTAACTGATCTCTGCCAAACTCCTGCAATGCAGTCCTGTTTTCAGCCTTGTCTTGTTTTGGGGTTTTTTTTCTTCTTTCTTTTCCATTTTACAAGTGGCTCATTGATTGCCAGGATATCTGAGAGGAGGGGCAAGGCTTGGATAATCCATGACTGAGAGGCTTACTGTGGAGGGCAAATACTTTCTTCTATCCTTGTGCCTCCCCTTCTGCTCAGTGGGCAAGAAAAGCCTCATGTGATGATGTGTCCAAACCTGAGGGATGCAGAGATTTGCAATGAGGTCACCCACTTAGTCACTATAACCCAAGCATTAAACTTGGGCAAAAATCATCTTTTCAATCAGCCTTTCCTCACATTAAATCACTGCCACCATATTTCAAAAGCGAATCGTGATTCAAACCAGCACTGTGTTCGAATCTGGAAAAATGAGAGTGGAAGAGGAGACAAATTTTTTTCTGTATAGTGCAGAGCCAGTCTAGTGACTGCTGATGGGTCTCTCATCAGCTACAGTTCAAGAGTACCTTGTCATTGCCTTGCCCTGCCTTGCCCTACCCTGCCCTGCCTTCCCCCCACACCCCCCTTTCCCCTCCACTCCCCTCTTCTATTTGGATATTTTTTTTGTTTGTTTCTGGGTTTTGTTATTAGATGGGGTGTATTTTCTTATTCCGTAGTTCAGAGTAGTCCCAAAAAAAGCATCAAGAGCTCCTCAACCATCTGCTCCCTCCAAGGTCTGATCATCTGTATCCAGATCCCCTCTAAGACATTTCTCTAACTTATTCTTAAAAGAGTTGGACAGTGGGGTTTCCAGTGCTCCATCTGTTCCTCTGCTTGGAGCAACCATGGGCCTTGAAAATGTTCTGCAGCTTCTAATCTGAATTTTCATTGTTTTCATTTACTTTCTGTCACATCCTCAGTAGACACAATAAGCAATTTATTATAATCCTCTTCAGAACACCCATTGTTAGGGTGCCCACCATTTACTTTGCATCCCCAAGTGATAAATTTTCATAATATGATCTACTTAGTTTCATATAAATCATTCTTAAAAGAGTTGTGGGCAGGACTTGAAAAAAGCCAAACATTTATCCCTGATTGATTTGCTGGAATTTTTTTGTTTCACACTAACTATTTAAATACCCCTTCCCTGAAGGTCCTTCTCATTAGAAGGTTCAACAGCCCTTCACAGATTAGCCAGTAGAGCTCCCTATTGCTCTCCATTTCAGCTACAATAACCTCATTGCAAAGGTCCCTTGCCAGCCTTTTGGGTCTGTGAAACTTTTTGTAATGCCACAGATGGGAGGCATAATGAGGTGTTTGCTCCCTTAACTCAGGAGAGCCCTAGACACATGTGTCTGTTTTTCTTTTTACCAAAAAATAACTCCCCCAGCTTGTTAACTGTTGTGGGGCCTGCGTGTATGAAGCTTATTTTACCTGGGCCCTGGCACACAGGTGTCCACATCACAGAAACCTTCCCAGATGGTGCTTATGTTGATTCCTCATTGGAAAGGCCAAGGACACAGTAGGGGTGAAAACTTGTCTGCTTTTTTACACTTTTAAATCAGTCCTTCCATATGGTCTTAGGAACAGTAAAAGGTAGACACGGGGGTTCATCTGTGCTCAGGACTCCACACCACATTCACAAAGAAAATTCTCTATCTGATGTGGCCAATCTGGTCCCTTGCTGCTACTTTAATATATAGCTTTTTAAAATTAGATAGGAAAAAAAAATTAAAATAAATTGCTGAGCTCAGGACACAACCAGACAAATCAGTTGGTGAGCTTCAGAAATTCCTAGTTCTGCTAGACAGGATGCAAAGGCTTTTCTGCAAGCCACAGCATAGGAGATGGGAAATAAAGTTACTCTTTTAAACAAGAAGCATAGTGCAGGTGTGAGGAGTGTTGGAAAAATATTGTTAAAGTACAAGCTAATATATATTTAGTATTTTTCTATTCTTTACTTCAATTTCTTCAGCTAAAAGCTGTGATTTTCTTCTCATGAGGACAAAAAAAATCAAGACTGTCTAAAAGAGTGACAGTGCATTTTTCTCTCTGAAGAATCTGGATGATGAGTTGAAGAATTGATCTCTACTTTATAGGATAATTCATCCTCTGTTGATGCTGTTGACTTCATTACATTCTCTCTTTCAGATACGACAGCTTTGGCCGCCTGACCAACGTGACCTTCCCTACTGGGCAAGTGAGCAGCTTCCGCAGCGACACCGACAGCTCCGTGCACGTTCAGGTGGAAACCTCCAGCAAGGATGATGTTACAATAACAACCAATTTGTCAGCATCAGGGGCCTTCTACACCCTGCTCCAAGGTGGGTTGGGCCACCATTCCTTTCCTGACCAGGCTGCACACAATGGATCAGGAAACAGGCATCGTCTTGATAATCCCAGTGCCAAAAATCACCTGCATTCTCAGTGCACCAGAGCTCCCCACATGCTGGTACAGACACACACACCTACTTAGCCTCGTTCCCTAGCACAGTGGATGCTCTGCAGCTGTTTTTCTGCTCCATTCTCAGTCAGTCCCCTTGCCATGCAGGCTCATGCAGCACAGTCCTCCATCATCATTACCATTATTGTAGTAACTAAAAGGGTTGCATAAATCAAGCCACACTTCCAGCCAACCCCTTTGCTTCAGTCTCTTAATGGCTTCTGACTTAACAGTTGCTATCCTTCTGGAACAGGCTTCCAGCTGGTTGCTGGAGATCTGATTCTTTGTTCACTGGTGTTTCAAACATTCACAAGGAAGTATCCAGAAAAATGACCGTCCCTGTGCCCAAAAGGTCTGTATTTGAACTAAAAGGTAGTGTGGAGAGGTACAAAGGAGAAGTGGACAGGTGGGGTAGGACTGGTGGGACCAGTTTATGGCTGTGGGAAATGAGCATGGTTGTGCCTGTGGTAGGAAGGTGGGAAGCAGAGGACTGATTAGGTGGAGGAAAAGGGAATTAAGTGGGAAATAAAAGGAATAAATAGCAGGGGAGCACTGTGCTGACATGCTGGTACTGGCAGAACCTGTACTGCACAGTGCCAGCCTGGATCTCCAGGGTCTGAAAGCTGAAGCCTCTTTGGGATCAGGATGAGCGATCACACCTGTTCTCTGGGGCTTGGGGAAAGGGAAGGAACTTTCAGACTCTGCTTTCTTTACTCCCCAGATCTCATTCACTCTGGCTGTGACTGATTACAGTGGGGTGTGAAACATTTTTTCTCCTTGTGAGGAACAAACTGCTCCAAGTGGGGAAAGCATGTTCCAGAATGACATTTATTCCCACATCTCTGGGATACAATTTCTTTCCCCTTCCCTGTAACAACATTAACCTTTCCTACAAGAAGGTACCTGCTATGAAAAGCCTGAAAACTAAAAACCTGAAAGCCTGAAACACTGTTTTTACCCTTCTGGAGAGGACAGCTGAGAGGGTTCCAGCCCCCTCAAGCTGTCCCCATATTCCTGTAGGGAAACACAATGACTTTCTTATTCTTTACTGCTAGACAGATGCAACCTACCCCACCCCATCTCACTCACTCACATTAAGATGTGTGGCAACAGCACAGACATGAGGTTGGCTTCACCTGAAGAGCCTAATTAAGCAATGGAGCCCACTGTTGGGGGCCTTTTAGTGACAAAATTGACTGTGGTGTGATTTATTCACTCAGCACTGAAGGCACAGTTACATAATGGTGCCACAGTCAATTCTGTCATTGTCCTGCCCTCCAGCACAGGGACATTCTGGCCATTAGGACATGCAGAATTACAAACAGCTTAACTATCTTCAGAAGTATAGAATTATGAAACTGTTTGCATCTGAAGAAACTCACTTAAAACAAAGATCTGGATAATGTTGCAGAAGAGGTGGGTTGGTGAACCAAATTCTTGGTGAAGCTTTCAGGAAATATGGATCACACTGTGAACAGGTGAGATCTGAGAAGGCATTTTCAGAAGATTGCAAATTCCTGTAGGATGGATTTAGGAGCTTCTACAACAGGCACATCAACATTCCAGTGGGATTTTGTCTTCTGGACTAGTGACAAAAAGAGCATTTGTTCAAACCAAAGTAGGGCAGTAGTGCCCTAGAGCCAAAGCAGTCTAAAATACAGCATTCAACGGCCCATGGATTTCATGTAGCCCTTGAGAAATGCCTTCCAGAGCCAGGGAAGAGTCTTCTCTTGGGAAAATTTTGAAAGTAGAGGATTTACATTCCCCACACTGTACCAGAGCACTGGTGACAATAACCCTTCTGTGGTGCTTATGTAACACGAAGAGAACATCATGTGTCTGATTAATTTCATGTAAACCTTCAAGCTTTCCTCTGCTTCCTGGTGAAGGAAAAAAGAGAGAGGAATATATTCACTGTTCAGGAATCTTTCACTGATTTGATTTAAAGCCCATCTCCTTGTATTTTAGCATCAAACCACGCATCTAAGAAAGGTGTGGCAGCCAACTTGCTGGCCCTTCTCTCCATTTGCAGACTCAAGCATGGAGGGGGTTTGATCTGGCTGGAGTCTGTGTCAAAGACCATCAACTTACATACTCAGTGGTAGAGCTAAAACACTTGGATCTGCATTATGGATCACTGCTGTATGTTTTTTGGCAAAATCCTGTGCCCCAGTGGTTTCGTTATCACTGCTGTGTAAAGTTGAGTGATGGTTCTGCTGAGGTCTCTGTGGCAGAACTCCAGCTGGCTACCACAGGAGCAGGATGAGACCCACATAAAAAAGGACCAGTTGGTGTCATGTTTTCTTCCCTAACTACACCAAACTGTGCTCTTTGCCGATCTATTTCTTGAGGACAAGAAATGGTAATTTCACTGTGATCTTGTTTCCTGCTGAGCTATGGCAGAGCAACTTGTGAACAAAACCCAGCTTGCCTCAGAAAGGAAAGACCCTTAATGGGAATTTTCAATGGGTGTTTTTATTCACAATTAAGAGTTTATGGCAGCCTGAGAGACAGAAATGGTAATATTTTCCAGCTTTTGAAGAGCTTCAGATAAGGCAGTGTTTGTATAATATGTTTTAAAGCTATTCTGCTTTAAAGTCTCATGCTTTCTTACACTTCATGAGCTACTCTCTGCAGAGATAAATGCCGGCTGGAGATTCAAAGGATGAGCTTTCAGCCTGCCTGATTCCTGAAGGATGTAGAAAAGAGATTGCTCTTCTGTTCAACTCCTGAATTCCCAAATACTGGCCTCAAAATCCGATCTTTCATGAGCTAGTGGAGGCCAGATGTATAGAGTCGTGTGGGAGCTTAATGCTTCTGCTTTCTCTCCAAACATGAGGACTTCAGTTGCCTCCTGAAAGCTTTCTCAAGGGAAAGGATTTGGCTGTTGTGTGGGGAACTGGTTAGCATTAACTTGCTGTGCAATTTCCTGTCACTTGTGAGACAGTGAATGAGCTGAGGAAAGTAGGTGGCCCCAAGTTCTCATATACTGTTGTGAAATTAGGATCTTTAGGATATAAAAGCATGGAAAGTTTTCAGTCAAACTGATTTAATACAAATACCTCACCACAGTGTTTTAGCCTAGAGGAAGAGGTTTGAACCTGCATCCTTTGGTAAGGACTGCACATTTTTTTCACTTTTTTAACCTGTGCAAGGCTTTCTGCAAGAATATGAGGTGCCGAATCTCATCAGAATGAAAAAACAATTATCCGTGTTTACTTTCCCTGATGGACTTGATGTTTTGCTCCCATTGAGTGGGACTGTGAGTAACAGAGTGTGTTTGGTTACAACCATCCGAAATGCTCATGCAGCCTAGGTGAGGGAGCAAACAAAGAGCTGGAGCTGTATCACCAAAGTTCAGCAAAGAACTCTTTTCTGTCTTCAGACCAAGTCCGAAACAGCTACTACATTGGTGCTGATGGCTCCCTCAGACTGATGCTCGCCAATGGCATGGAGGTGGCCCTGCAGACCGAGCCACATCTGCTGGCTGGCACCGTCAACCCCACGGTGGGGAAGAGGAATGTCACCCTGCCCATCGACAATGGCCTCAATCTTGTGGAGTGGAGGCAGAGGAAGGAGCAAGCGAGAGGGCAGGTCACCGTCTTTGGACGTCGGCTGAGGGTAAGTGAGAACCACGAGCACTTTTGGCCTCCCCTTCCCATCTCATCAGTGCCCAGTCTCGTGGCAGAAAGGGATGGGTATGATCTGTATTGTCTGCAAGAGGGATGGAGCTGCAGGACAGGGAATTGTCTGTTTATCCTCAGTGACATAACCTTTATGACTGTAGTATATCATTATGCCTCCTTATGTGCTGATGTTCCCTTAGCCATCAAAGGTGGTGCTGCTGATCTCCCAACCTGTCCTCTGCATCACTGGGAATGTGTGACCTCCCATCAGACACCACAGGTTTAGCCATCATCTCAGGCTGTTCAAGCAAACCAGGGACAGTTGTAACTATAAAATACCAGACCAGTTAGTGCAGGTGTTTTCTACCTGTGCTGCTGGTAGTCATAGAGCAGAAGACTGAAAGCCTTCTAAGCATATCAGGACAGGCTGAGAGAGCTGGGGCTGTTTAGTCTGAAGAAGAGAAGGCTCCAGGGACACCTTAGAGCACCTTCCATTACCTAGAGGGGCTCCAAGAAAGCTGAAGAGGAGCTTAGGGCAAGGGCATAGAGTTATCGGGCAAGGGGGAATGAATTCAAACTGAAAAAAAAGATGGTTTGGATTAGGTATTAGGAAGAAATTCTTTTCTGTGAGGGTGATGAGACACTGGCACAGACCACCCAAGTGTTCAAGGCCAGGTTGGATGGGGCTCTGAGCAACCTGGTCTAATGGAAGGTGTCTGTGCCCATGGCAGGGAGGTTGGAATTAGATCTTTGAGGCCCCCTCCTACCCAAGCCATTCAATGATTCTGTGAATACTGTTCATTGGGAAACCTCAGAAAAAACTCTGGATTCCTGAAATTGCTAGTCTTTTGAACCTGTTGAAGAACTGGGCTCACAAGGCATTGCACCACAATTGCTATTGTTCCCTGAAGTGTTACAAGCAGCTCCAGCCTGACAGTACTCTCCCTCCAGGAGTGCCTAGACCTTTCCGTGCTTGAGACTGATGTGTTTTGAAAACATTGTTCCGCACAATGCACCTCATACTTGTCAGGGCTGTTTAAAGATCTTGCCCTATAAGCTGTAATTCATCTGTTAACTGCTGGCAAAGCTGGGAACTTGTAATAGCAAGTCCTGTGCACTCACCCTGTACCTTGCTAGTCTCAGAGTCACAGGCTGATGAACGGTTCCTGGGAAGCTGCTCAGCACCTGGCAAATTCAGACCCTCTGAGAAAAATGCTTAGTGCTGTGTAATGCCACCCCAGCAAAAGGACTGCAGCTATTTATTCACACTTAAACTTGGCAGTAAATATCAATGCTCTGGTTTCAGGATATGTGTTTCCCAGTCCTTGCTCTTCACCTCTCCCTATTCCCTGCTGTATGACCCCTGCCACTTTGGTGTGATTTTTCCTGTCTCTCCTCGCTCACACTTGTCAAGTCTTTCTCTTCAATCTCTCTACCCCAGCCTCTGTTTTTTTTCCCCATGCATTGATAGCCTCATATTTTGTTACCAGAAGAAAAAATGCAAACAGTAATGAAAGCTGAAGCTGCTCTTTCAGTGTGAACTTCTGTGTATCTGCAGATCAGTTGTCACCATGCTTTTTTGTTGGGTTTGTCCTGGGGGGTTTATTTTATTTTATTTTATTTTATT
Organism: Agelaius tricolor; assembly: GCF_023055355.1. Classification (NCBI taxonomy): domain Eukaryota; kingdom Metazoa; phylum Chordata; class Aves; order Passeriformes; family Icteridae; genus Agelaius; species Agelaius tricolor. The sequence continues at coordinate 18,354,658 of NW_027269269.1, forward strand.
TTATTTTATTTTATATTTCATTTTAATAACTGATGAAATTTTCAGAAAGGTCTTTTTCTGAAAAGAGAGGGCCTTCTGAAATCTGCAGCTGGGTCACAGCTATTTGGTGTTCAAAACAGTTTCCACTCATTTAACCACAGCTTAGCTGCCCATATCAGTTTTTATCTCCCAAAATTTTTGTAGTAGATTCAAACACAGAATATGTCTGTATTTTATATTGTACTACAGTTGGAAAAACACTTGCAAAATGAATTTTCAGGCTAGTTGCTGGTATCCCTATAAATCTGCCAACATTTATTCACATTTTGATCCTATCAGGACCCTTCTGGTGAATCAGAAGTGCATCTTACATGGTCAAAGGACTTAGTTATGGCTGTGTTCAGGGGTTCAGAGTTGTTGAGGGTGTACTAGATGTTTTAAGCTCTGTGTCTGTGCATGCATGGCAGCATCTGCACCCCTTATACAAAAACCTGCAAGGTGCTAATTGCCTCCCTGGGGATTGCACAACATTTAACATACTCTCTGGGTGATGTTCCCCTCTCCCCTCACACCAGTAATTGCTGCTTTCCCTGGCAGGAGAGAAACTTAGGAAAGTTAAATTCAACGTTTTTGTTGATTTTGGGAAATGTTACCATTTTCTGCTATATGTGACTAAGTTACTACTTTCGCACTCCCCTCACCCCACTGCTTGCATGAGGCAGCAGCAATGGCATAGTGCTTCATGGGGAAAGAATATCCCAAAGAGGCTCCAGCATCATTTCATGAAGCCTTCAAAGTGAGGACAACAGGATCTGGACACTGTAAAAGAGTGATCCTTGCTGCTGTCATCACAAGGATCCACTTTTTATGGGCTGTGCCTCTTCCTCCTGTGGTGTGCTTGCGGACTGGCAGCCTGTTGCCATGAGCTCAGCCAGCCCCCAGCACAATGAGGCCACTTCCAGAGCTGCCTTCCTGATCCTCCCTAGGAAATAACACAATACACAGTTCTTTATTGCATGGATAAGGCACACAGCAGGGACTTCTGCACGGATGAAGGGAAAGGGGACAACCCTGACACCTTTTTCCCTGTTCCGTCGGTGCTGACCTGGCTCTGTACTTGGCCAGGCAGCTGTAAAGCATCACAAATATGTTAAAGCAGCCCCTTTCACTTTTTCTGTCCCACACACCCCATGAAAAGTTGTGATTCTCTATCCACCCACCCAGCAGTGAGATATGTCTGCAGATTGGCTGGCTATGAATTCCACCTGTCCCTGGCCAACAGCAGCAAAGACTTCATTTGCAGAGAGAGATAAGAGAATTAAGTAAATCCTGCTTCAAGGAGCAGGACTCCTCCTTTTTCTTTTTTTTTTTTTTTTTGTTTTTTTTTGTTTTGTTTTGTTTTTTTGTTTTTTATTAAACAAACTTGAGTTTTTCAATAAAGAAGGATGTAAAATAATCTCTGGCAATAGAGCAAATAGGACAGCAAAAAGAGACAGAGTTGCTGGCTCAGTTCTTTTATTTATTTAACCTGGTATGGTAACTCCTGTCATAAATCACTTTTTTTCCCAAGACCTTGGCAGCAGGTTATGGTGGCATCAAGACCTAGTATCCCAGAAATCCCCACAGCTAACATGACCAGAAGGGGATATGGTGCTAACCATTCCTGTTATGCTGACTAGTAAAGATGATCCAGGATGATCTCCACAATTTCTGCAAGACATTGAGGTCTAGCTATGGCCACTCCAACAGTTTTAGCAGTTTGCTAGGGAAGTTCCTTTGTAGGCAGCCGTTCATCACATGGATGTCGCTGGCACCTGGAGTCCTCACTGCAGGAGCATTTTGTGCCCTCCTCTGCTGAAGGTTGCCAGGCTGTTTTCATGAGAATCCTCTCCCTTTTTGTACTCTAGTGTTCCCAGGGAGATCAATGCACATTGTTTAATTATCATTTAAGCTAAAGGAGTGCCAAAGAAAGCATTGGAGAAATCAGAGATAGTGGTGTGTTTATGCTCTTTTTTCTGCAGAGGAAGCTAAGGGATTGAATAAAGTACTGTGGAACATGAGTTAGGGGTTAAATTTAGTGCCTCACAGATTTTAAAGGGATGTCAAATCCACTGTGAACTGTGGATTTAAATTTACCCTGTCTTGATCCTGTGCTGATCACGAGCCTTGTCAAACACTCTGAGGGGCAAAATCTTTTTGCAGGAGGTTTTCAGACTCCATTCCAGAATAAGGTCTGGGATGGAGGATGGCACCTTATTTAGCTGCTCACCATAAAACACAGTTATTGGACTGCAGCCTGCAGCCCTGTCACTTCTTCTGCAGAAAATTCACTTCTATACAAGGCATGCCCTTGAACAAGTATGAAAAAGATTTAGACCCTCTTCAGAGGCTACTAGCAGGGTAGGGTTCACTTTGCTCATCGCCTTGAGGGGTTACTGTTTGCACTGCAGCACTTCACAGATAAAAGAGACAGTACATCAAGAGAGCAGAAGAAAACAAATCATTAAAAAATAAAATACAGGAAAAGCGAGATTGGTTCCAACTAGCCACACAGACATTGCTTGCCAGAGCATAGGGAGAGTGGAACAATTTATGGCACCAGTCAGAGGATACAGACATTTGGACTGAGCTTAAAGAGCTATCCAGGGACCTGCTGTTTGGCCCTTCCAGCCCAGTGAATGGCACTGCTGCTAACATACTTCTCAGGAAGACCTCATTCAGCCTGGATGACTGTTCCAGCCCTAGAAGAGCTCTTCCCAGCTTTCTTGGCAAAGACCTGAAGCAGAAGAAGCTGCAGCTGCCAGGATGGAGCTGCTCTGTGAATATATGGGAGGCAGAGATGCTATTACTTCCTGCTTTGCCTTTCTTTTTTTGCAAGGAATTGCTTCTCGTGTTTCTCTCTCTATGGCAGGAAGTGCCTAGGAGATACCAAATTCCTCTTAGTTACTCATGTGCATCTGTACTTAAGAGTTTTGATACCTTTTTAATTATTTTCCAGCTTCCCTGTTATAGTGACTGATTTCTTCTCTCCCATTGCACATTTACGCTCTATATCACACATATTTAATTAGAGCATTGTCTACCTTTCTACAGAGTTTCTTAAACCCTGCAGTCATATGCACCTTTTATCATTGTTATCCATAAATTGAAAATTGTTGTTGCACTTGCCTCTTACATCATCCTCACACTTACATCATGGCAACAATTCCTTCTCTCCCCAGCTCCTGTGATACCTTTTTCTGAATTCTGTCTTTCTGGTGTCCCCGTTCTCTAGGCTTCCGCATAGATGTCTGCCCATGCAAGACTTTCCCTCTCCTATTCTTCAGGGCTGAGAAACCCCTTTGTTGTTTCAACCCCATCCTTTCTCTTGCAAGTCCAGCCGTACAAAGTCCTACATGTCAAACTAAAATAAGGACCACCACCATATTCCCCACCAAACCATGTCCTCAAGTGCGACATCTGCATGTTTTTGAAGACTTCAGTCAGGAGTGTCACTGTTACCCAGAGCAGGATAGGGCACTGTTTTTAACTGGATCTGAAAACTTCATAGCAAGCAGCAAACTCTGACTGTAGCTGAATAGCTGCAAAGGGAACTGAAAACCAAGTCAGCTTTTTGGAGTTTGAGATTCATCCAAGAAGAACCTACACCCTTCCAGCAGAAAGATGTTCACTAGCTGAAAGAGGTTTGGAAGTGGTGGGATGGAGAAAGAGCTGTCTTCACTGGCAAGCTCTTACTGGGTATACTGGTTTTCTTCCTTGCTTTCAAACCAGTACTTTGCTACTGTGGTGATGTGGTTTTGTAAGTCTCCTTGCACACATGGCTAAACATGAGTTGTATTATCACCTCCTTTTTGTATTGATGTGCACTGCAATCCCTGAGTAGAAATGTATTCCTGCTCTTGCCTTTGAAGTAGATACCTTTGCTTACCTCGAGTGCCTCTGTATTTCCAAAGATCAGAGTATAATTATGCCACTCTGAATAACCCCAGGACACTGAAGTTAAAGGTCCAGCTCTTACAGGAAAGCTCTTGGTCTTTGTAACATCTACAGTGGTTAAAGCCTCCACATTTCATCTCAGGAGAAATGCTTAACCTCCAATGCCTGCATTATGTTCAAAAACTCACAGAAAACCATTGATTTCTGCTATGGTGGCACAACATCCATCTCTTTTCTACAAGTGTTTTCTGATATGCATGAAAGCAAGACTCAGTCTTCAAGGTTTGATAAGTAGAATATCTTGGAAATATTCCTTGCAATAAGTTGTCATTCTGTCTTCTGTAAGTCACATCTGCTGTAGCAGTCCTAAATCTAGATTTGGGATATGAGCAATATTCCTTCACTATAGTGTTTCAAAATTGCCATACTTCTGCCTCTCTCCTCACTGAAGTCAATTTAAAGCAACGTTAGGATAACTCTTTGCTTTAAAAAGTGTGTCTTATCCAGTAGCAATCAACAGCTGGATACTCTGCAGTGCAATGGAAAGAGGTATTTGGTGAAACAAGGCTAGTCTTTCTAACTTACATGGTTTCCCATTCCTGATTCTCCCTCTTTTTCCTGTAGGTTCACAACAGAAACCTGCTGTCCCTTGACTTTGATCGTGTGACAAGGACTGAGAAAATCTATGATGACCACCGCAAGTTCACGCTCCGCATCCTCTACGACCAGGCAGGGAGGCCCAGTCTCTGGTCACCCAGCAGCAGACTGAACGGGGTCAATGTCACCTATTCCCCAGGAGGACACATTGCAGGGATTCAGAGGGGCACAATGTCAGAAAGGATGGAGTACGATCAGTCTGGCAGAATTACCTCCAGAATCTTTGCTGATGGTAAATCATGGAGCTACACCTACTTGGAGAAGGTAAGAATGGTCTTACCACTCAGAGATGGTGCATTTGAGGCACATGGGTTTTCTCCTTTGACACAGTACAGCTGCACTCCTTCACCTCAGCTAATTGCTGGTCCTTACGGTCCAGTCCTCCTCTTCTGTCCCACTAAGGTGCACAAAGTGGCTTTCATGCCAGACCACCACAGAGCAGTTGAAAATTGTCAGAGATGTTTTTTTCCCAGTCATGCTGAGAGCATGTGAACAGTGAAGCTTTGACATGTGATTTTTTAAGCACAGTCTTTTTTTATTGCATTGCAATAAAATATGCTCAGATAAAGTCAGCAGAGTGAGCTGTAGCAATTTCCAGTAGGATTTTGCATATGAAAACAACCTATAGAGTCTGACATCCTGCCTTCTTCAAGTGGTCGGTTTCTACTTACAAAAATACATAATAATTAATAAGTGAGGCATTAATTCAGCCATACTTGTAGCACACTTTGCAGTGTTTCCTGGGGCCTTCACTCTGTAGGTTAGCATGGAACTTATATTTTCTAGGTATTACCATTCAGCATTACACTGCCCAATTACCTGCAGCTCCATGTATTATATAGCTGGGACTGGAATTTTTTATTCCTGGTTTTTGGAATTTTTTTGTTTCCCTAAAACAGTTTAAGGAAACTGTAGCTGTGCCATATCTTTTAAAAGGGAAGAAGTATTGACTTATTCCTTGTGTTATACAATCTATGTGGATTGTTTGTTATATGCAAAAAAAAAATCCCAGAACAAATAAGTATGCAGGCAGAAGTTTGGAGGAAGAGGATAATAGAAGATGGGTTGATACAATGAATTAATTCATCATTGGAAGGTGTTGGGGGATACCTTTTCAAGCATCGTTTAAGTAGCTCTACCAGTCTTATTTAGTTAGCTTTCAAAGGATATTGGCACTTTGGTAAGACAGCTATTGGGTAGTGATTTAAAAAACTGAGCATTCTGAACTTGGACTTTCCTCACTGCATTAACTGCTTCTTCCACTGACCCACTCCTGTTTGAGGATACTTGATGTGCCATGCACAGCTCCTTACCTTTCACTGTTGAATTCTATGGACACAGAGATTTGTCCTACTTGCCCTGCTCTTTGGACTGAGGAATCTTACAGGTTTTGTGAGAGTATAATTTTGCTGGAAAAACAGGGATATAATCTATACTTTTCTTCTTTCCATCCAGTCCATGGTGCTGCTCCTTCACAGCCAGAGACAGTACATCTTTGAGTTTGACAAGAATGACCGGTTGTCCTCAGTGACCATGCCCAATGTTGCCCGTCAGACTTTGGAAACCATTCGTTCCATTGGTTACTACAGGAACATCTACCGGCCACCAGAAGGCAATGCCTCAGTAATTCAGGATTTCACAGAGGATGAGCAGCTCCTCCACACTTTGTACTTGGGCACAGGGAGACGTGTCATCTACAAGTATGGGAAGCTGTCCAAGTTAGCCGAGATGCTCTACGATACCACAAAGATCAGTTTCACGTATGACGAAACTGCGGGCATGCTGAAGACCATAAACCTGCAGAATGAAGGGTTCACCTGCACAATCAGGTACAGACAGATAGGGCCCCTCATTGACCGACAGATTTTCCGCTTCACTGAGGAGGGCATGGTGAATGCACGCTTTGACTACAATTATGACAACAGCTTCCGGGTGACCAGCATGCAAGCGGTCATCAACGAGACACCTTTGCCTATCGATCTCTACAGGTACGATGACGTGTCAGGCAAAACTGAGCAATTCGGTAAATTCGGGGTCATCTACTACGATATCAACCAGATTATCACCACTGCTGTCATGACCCACACTAAACATTTTGATGCCTATGGCAGGATGAAGGAGGTCCAGTATGAGATATTCCGGTCTCTCATGTACTGGATGACTGTGCAGTACGACAACATGGGGAGAGTGGTTAAGAAAGAGCTGAAGGTTGGCCCTTACGCAAACACAACTCGTTACTCATATGAATATGATGCTGATGGCCAGTTGCAGACTGTGTCTATCAATGACAAACCTCTCTGGCGTTACAGCTATGACCTAAATGGAAACCTCCATCTGTTGAGTCCAGGGAATAGTGCCCGCCTTACACCACTCAGGTATGACCTCAGGGATAGGATTACTAGACTGGGGGATGTGCAGTACAAAATGGATGAAGATGGCTTCCTGAAGCAAAGGGGCAATGATATTTTTGAGTACAATTCAGCTGGCCTGCTCATCAAAGCCTACAATAAAGCAAGTGGGTGGAGTGTGAAGTACCGCTATGATGGCCTAGGAAGGAGAGTCTCCAGCAAAACCAGCCATGGCCATCACTTGCAGTTCTTCTACGCAGATCTGACCAACCCAACCAAGGTCACCCACTTGTACAACCACTCAAGCTCTGAAATCACCTCCCTGTACTATGACCTCCAAGGCCACCTCTTTGCGATGGAGCTCAGCAGCGGCGATGAATTCTACATAGCCTGCGATAACATTGGCACTCCTTTGGCTGTCTTCAGTGGGACTGGCTTAATGATCAAGCAGATACTGTACACAGCGTATGGGGAGATCTATATGGACACTAATCCCAACTTCCAGATCATCATTGGCTACCATGGAGGACTGTATGACCCCCTCACGAAGCTCATCCACATGGGCCGGAGAGACTACGATGTGCTAGCGGGTCGCTGGACAAGTCCAGACCATGATATGTGGAAGCATCTGAGTAGCAATAACATAATGCCTTTCAACCTGTATATGTTCAAAAACAACAACCCCATTAGCAATTCTCAGGATATCAAATGTTACATGACAGGTAAGACATTTAAATTAATAAACATTTTTACAAGCTTGCCGTCGGTAAATAGGTGTCACAGTCTAACGCCAGGTGGAACTAAGCCCCACACCACAGCCACTCGGTCACTCCTCCCAGGTGGGATGGGGAACTGAAAAAGTGAGAAAACCCATACACAGAGATTGAGATAAAGACAGTTTAATAGGAAAAGCAAAAGCTGCTTGTACAAGAAAAGCAGAGCCAGGAATTCATTCTCTACTTCCCATCAACAGGCAGCCATCCCCAGGACAGCAGGGCTCCATCCCACAAAAGAGTGGCTTGGGAAGACAAACACCATCACTCCAAACATCCTCTCCTTCCTTCTTCCTCCCCAGCTTTACATGACACCATATGGTCTGGGATATCCTTTGGGTCAGTCAGGGCCAGCTGTCTGGCTGTGTCCCCTCCCAGCTCCTTGTGCACCCCCAGCCCCCTCTCTGGTGGGGTGGGGTGAGGAGCAGAAAAGGCCTTGGCTCTGTGTGGGCACTACTCAGCAGTAGCAAAACCATCCCTGTGTTACCAACACTTTCCAGAACAAATCCAACACACAGCCCTGCACCAGCTACTATAAAGAAATTTATCCTCACCAAAACCAGTACAATAGGTCATTCCTCTCTCAGTGTCCTGATCACCATGAGGTTTTCCATTCTTTAATTAATGGACATAAGTTTTAGAATGCCAGTTGGACCCCCATGTAAGGGGCATGTTTAATTCATTAGCATAGATTGAGATTGTAATTCCCAAGCCTGTTTCCTTTCTCTTCTTAGGTGTTTGTTCTTTTTATTTTCCTTACAGGTTTTTGTCCCCTCAGATATCTGAAGTTTAGCTACCAATTAATGTCCTGATAACCTTTCTCTTTTTAGAGGGGCAGCTCTGTTTACACAGTTTTGCCTAGAAATTTATTTGCAACTAAACAAATGGCATACAGAATTGTTTCAGCAGAATGGCAAAGCAATTCAAACCTTTTATTACAGTCAGCCATTTCAGAGTGTCTATATGACTACTACACTACTAGCTATGTAGCTCAAAGTTAATCAGCCTTGCAGAATCAACAGTATCTACAAAAAGTCAAGAAAATAAGGTGCTTTAGACTTAGAGGACAGATTTTGGGGCACAGCTACCCCAAAGCTTGATGCAATCTCTGAACTGCTTCCCCTGAAACTTTGTAAAATTGCTGTAATATGAGCTCTGGGGTATTTTTACAGAAAATCCTTTTGTATGTTAAATGGCCTTCCTATATACATAGAATCATTTAGTTTGGAAAAGACCCTAAAATTATAAAGTCCAGCTATTAACCCAGCACTACCACTTCCACCACTAAACAGTGTTCCTAAGTCCTTCAACTACATGTCTTTTCAATCCCTTCTCGGATGGTGTCTCCACCACTGCCCTGGGCAGCCTCTTCCAGACCTTGACAACCCATTTTGTGAAGAAATGTTTCCTAAAACCCAATCTAAACCTGTCCTGGTGCAACTTGAGGTTGTTTCCTCTTGTCCTATTCCTTGTTACCTGGGAGAGCAGAGCAGCTCCCACCATATACTCCAGCCTTGTTTCAGGCAGTTGTAGGAGCGATAAGGTCCCCCCTGAGCCTCCTTTTCTCCAGGCTAAACACCCCCAGCTCCCTCAGCTGCTCCTCATCAGACTTGTGCTTCAGACCCTTCCTCAGCTCCACTGCCCTTCTCTGGGCACACTCCAGCACCTCCATTTCCTTCTTGTAGTAAGGGGCCAAAACTGAACAGGATTCAAGGTGTGCCTCACCAGTGCCTTGTACAGGGGGACAATCAATGCCCTGGTCATGCTGGCCACACCATTGTTGATACTGCCCAGGATGGCACTGGCCTTCTTGGCCATCTGATCACACTTGAATGTTTGCTGCCATTCCCTGCCTGTACTGAGATGGCAACCTGAAGGACCTCACTAGCAAATTGTCCCCCTACCATTGGTGTGCTGACCCCAGGTTTATCTCCAGCCAGCTTTGTTTTATCCCCTTTCTCTAGGCTCAAACGTAGTTTCATACTGTGTGCAGTAGTGGTAGCAATGAGGAGAGTTTGAGAAGTTTGAGAAGACTTTTTGGTGGGACTCTTTTCTAGATAATTCGCATTGAAAAGCCAAGTGCCACAATCACACATCAAGTGTGCATACTTCTTAAGGAGATAGAAATTTTTAAATGCTCCTGCTGCATCTATCACAACCTTCCCAAATTAATATTTCAACAATAATTGCATTCCCCTGAGTTACAAGATCTGCTTAATAGCAAATAAATGTTACAAAGTAAAAATCTTGGGTTATATATCCTGCTTGTTTTTCTAGCCATTAGGATTTGTGCTTTCAGGTTCTTCTGCAATAATCATAAGGATTAGATCATGGGTTTTTTTCATGAAAAGTTGTTTTCTCCAGAGCTGAGAAGATGATGCCACGAGGGAAGTAAAATATGTCAAAAGATGCAGGCTAAGTTCCTGTATGTTGCACTCACTCTGATAATAAAGGCTGGGAGGGAATACCTCAAGATTACTTTTCCTACCAGAAAATGCTTATTTGTCAAAACTGAATTTGTTTATGGGGGAGGGTTGAGCTTGAGAGATTTCTCAGGAGAAGCATAAACAGCTTTCAAAATTGTCTAAATGACAAATTCCAGAATGTCCCTAAACAAAATTAGATTTTGGATTTTCAGCTTTTTCAAGTGTAAACTAGTGATTGAAAACTGGAAAAGAAAAATAAGGAAACAAAATCAACATGGAGTTTAAATCAGAAGTTAATTGGAAATTTTGGTCTGAACAGATCTAGTTTTTGAACTGTTGCTTTGTGGCATATTAACAGATTTTTGTTTTCCTACTCAATTTAAGAAGGGACAGAATATTTTTTTCTAGCCCTGTCTTAGAACAGGTGCACAGCTTCCCACACAACTCTGACAGTAAAATCAAGATGTCAAAAACTGATACACTAATATTTTATATGCAGCAAATGATTTTTTTCCATGGCCTTATATGTTCTATTTTTAGTTTTTCAAGAATACAGAGCCCAAATACATTTTTCAAGTTTCTCCTCCCCCAGTGCATGGAAGAATCAGGCCATGCTATGGGATGAGTGCTGTGACATGAGGCTGCTGCACCAACACTTTTTGCTCAGGCTTTCAGGCACCTTGTGGACAGGACCCATGGTAAGACTGTCCTTGTCATCACAACCAAATCTGCCCAGATCTGGACACAAGGAACACCTCTCTGTCCCTCCATTCCCCAATTGGGACCTGTTTGTCCTTAGGGGAGCCCAGTGCTCAGGACATGGGTGACCAGCACATGCTTTGGTCCACAGTGATGAGGTCTCTGAGCTTGAGGAAATTGAAGGTATGTGGAGGGGAGAGCAGGAGAAGCAGGTATTTATGTTTTGAGAGGCCCATTGTTAAACATGAATATTTTAGTGATTGTACACTTCATGGCACAGAGCTTTGCTGCCAGCTTCAGCAATCCTGATGGATTGAACTGACATTTCCATTACATGTGTCTGCATTAAGCACTCTTTTTCTTTGCCCTCAAATGAATTTACTGTGAAATGTGTTGGCAGGGTTACTGTAGCTGAAAAAAACCTCTGTGATGTGAAATGTACTTTTCTGTCAAAAAAGTTGTCACTGCCTCCTGGCAAATTAGTATTTTCCCCTCTGTTTTCTCAGCTCCACACCTTCCTCTCATGGTTTCAGGTTGTTTGTTTTGGTGGTTTTTTGTTCTGGGTATTCCAACACCTCTCCCAGAAAAGAACAAATTCCTGTTGTAAATGTTTTGGAAGTCAGTTTTCTGAGAAGTATTAAAAAAAAACCCTGTATTGGATATTTCCAGACATGTTACATATTTTTCAACAGTTCACCATCTATGCTCTGTATTCTTCTAGCATTTTTCAAGTGCTTGGGGAATGATTCCTGCACCAATGCTGACCTTCACTGTTTTACTTTGTTCTCCTGACCACCTGGTCCACAATATGTACATCAAAGCTCTTCATTTGAGATAAGAAGGATTTGGAGGCAGGCTGTCTTAGCACTAGGCAACAAAATAATCAAATGAGCCTTTTCATTTCTCTCATACCCCCCCAGCCTCTCTGTTTCAAAGACACTCCAAAAACAATCTGTACATTGAGTGAACAGAAGTGTTTTTATTACAGAAATCCTCCCTCTTCCACATGGATTGTCGCAAGGGCTTTTTGGACATCTGCCCAATCGCAACATTTTGGCCTGTAGGAAAACAAGCAACAGATAGTGTGTTTGTTTGGCTCCTGATTCTCCAGTCATCTGGAACGGCATTATTTGCCACTTGCATCCATAATTTCTTTTCCAACCAGTTCTTCAAAACATTAATTTAGCCTCATGGGAATAAAGAAAAAATATTCAAAGATGCATATTTTATTATTTAATTTTTTTTCTGTCTTCAGATGGTTTCAACAATGCTTATTGAGCTTAGCAAAATGAAATTCAAGCCTTTACACTTCCAGCTTGAAGCAGAGCAATCACCAAGAAAATTCCAGTTACATCCAGACACTTAAGACTCCTGGGAGCTAATATTAGTTAAACTTCCCCTTCATACAATTTTTTGCCTTGCAATTGCTATTGTGTGCCAAATCCACACCATATTGCTCAGGGATTGTAGCAGGTGTGTTCTCTGGAGCTAAGTGAAGGCAAACAAGGTGTGCTCATCAAATGCTCTGAAGTTAAGGGAGGGAGTGATGCTAATCCCAAGCAGATCTAGGAGTTACCTAGCCTCATAATTTTTTCCTCCAGCAGATTAACTTTCACCTGCCATTTTTAATAGCTGTGCAATCAAAAATCAAGAAAGACTTTGTAATCTACTGGCAAGTAAATGCAGGAATGATGTTCCAAATGGCTGGTTTTCCATCACATTCCCTTTAGTGCTAATGGTCCCTTGTCTGTATAAGACAATAATTTATCACTGGTAGCCACAGTTTTCTCACCATTCATGGACTTTTTTAAAGGTGTTTGTAAAAAGTACCCAAGCAAGATACCTCTCGTGTTTGTACACTTATTTTCACTATAATGTACCTTGCAGGTAGTATGAAGTCTAATTACAAATACCACTGTAAAAGATGATGTGACTTTACACTGGTATAATACTCAAACTGCAGCTTCTTATGAAAGATGCCAGGAAGCTCTGGACTGAGGTGGAAATCCATGGAAAAAGCAGTGTATATGTCCAGAGCCTCTTCTGTGAGCACCAGCTAAATGCCTGAGCTGTCCATCCTGGATGTCCTGGTATTCTGGTACACAGTTCTAAATTTAGTCATCAGCCTACAGGCCCTTTGAGTCCTCAGGGAGAGAAGTATTGGGGCTGAGGTGTTCCGAGCTGTAGGAGTGGATAACACTTCCCAGTTGGCTGGAGCATCTCAGCCTCCAAGTGTGTTGCTGTTGCTGTACTTCTGCACACCTTCAAACAGTGCTTGGTTTCTGCTGATGAAGGACAGACATGAAGTTGGCTTTGATTTGGGCCATTTGCTCACTGCCAACGTTTCTGTTTCAGAGCTGGGAAAGCACAGGATTTGGCTCTGGCTGGAGGTGGAAAGGCCGGATTTTGGCACACGGCTCATTGTAGGACCATTAAGATTCCTGCTTTTCACACAAAGCAGAAGCTCATAATTTTGTCCTGACTGCTGCAGTGCCAGCCACTGTGGCATCCTCCTGTGGGCCTTCTCCTGGGAAATCCTGCTTGAGAGATCAGATAATCTTATTTGTGTTTCTCTTCCCTTGCAGATGTCAACAGTTGGCTGCTCACTTTTGGGTTCCAGCTGCACAATGTCATCCCCGGCTACCCCAAGCCAGACATGGATGCCATGGAGCCATCCTATGAGCTAATCCACACGCAGATGAAAACCCAAGAATGGGACAATAGCAAGGTGATTCATGTAACTCCATACTGTATCTCATGCCCTTATCAGCAAACTACCCATTTGCAATGTTGTTTAAAAAGCTCTACCAGCATGTTGTGAGATGAAGAGCGAGTCAAACCCCATTCCAGTATTGAAATCTGACCAAATAATCACATATTAAGATCCCTACTGCCATGGTGCTTTTTCCTGTGATATTTTCTGGTGGTTGCTCAGTGAAGTGGTGTGTTACTGTTTCTTTCTTCCATTATCACATATTGCAGGCTAAATTCAAGGCCTTTGCACTCAGGATTTTTAGAAGTTAAAAAAAAAGTGAATCTTGATACAGAATTGGTTTATAAAGTTTGGGGGGTTTTTTGTTCTAGAAACCTATTCATTCTGGTTTAAAATATCTTAAACAAGAAGTCACACTACTTGCATAGGAAGTTCTTTTGTATTGCAGAAAGTCTTTCCAGAAAGAATTTTTTTATGATCTTAAACTTTCATTTCACCTGACCAGGTTAAATCCCATGTAACTGTGTCCTGCTTTTAAAAACAGGCTTGTTTCCCAAGGCATTTTGGTAGATGCTGGTGCAAAATTCAGTGATAAAATTGGCAAGAAAAAGGCTTTTACAGCCTAATCACTTTCCATCTTCCTGTTGGGACTTACTCAACTGAAAGACAGAGGCAGCACTGTTAAAAGTTAGAACACGGGGTCAGGATTTGAGAGCCCTAGGTTAAGTCCCAGCCCTACTCCTTATCAGTGTATGACCTTGAAAGTCACTTACCTCTCAGGATTCTCTTCCATTTCATAGCCTGATTGTATTCTGGGGAGGCTTTCATCTGTTTAGCCTGAATCCTCTTTAGTCTGAACTCCCACTTGCTGTTGCTGGTTGTTCGAACGTTGCAAGAGCAGTGAGGCACCAACATGACTGGGGAGATCAGGACATGCTCTCCCATTTCTGCTAATAATATGATAACAGTATGCAATGGAATTGATTCCATCTGCCCTCCTAGCCTCTCTACCTATGGCTTCACTGAAATCTTGATGACCTGCAGCAGATTCTTGAGGTATGCATCTTAATCCAGGAGGTCACGTTTCCTGAACCACAAAAGGTATCACTCAAAGGTACAAACAAATTACTGTAGATTGATAGTAGTCATGTGTCAGTCCATATTGGTACTCAGCCTCACAGCCGTGCTGAAGACAAGGTAAAATGTACCAGCTTCAACTTCAACAAGAAATTTATATGAAGTGTCACTTAATAATATTGGTGGAACTAAAAAAATTACCATGGCTGGGTTTATGCTTGAAAACTTTTACAGTGAAGTAACTCAATTGTGGTTTGGAGCTCAGAGACTCCCTTTCTGTTTCTTATTTCTTTGGATTAAACAATAACATGGTAATAGAAGTTATCTCTCTAATGAGAGAGACCCTCAGGACTTTTTCTCCTCTCTGCTGGGACACAGTCTCCCTGGGCAAAGCTGTGCAGGAGTAGGCAAACAGGAAAGACCCACCCAGAGACTACACAGAAGACCATCTCTGTATTGTTATGTGCTGTAGATAATAACTCTCACAGAACCACCACAGAAATTATTATTATTGGTAGTATTATATTATTGTTTTATCATTAGTTCATTATGTGTATTATAGTAGGTAATATATATATATATATCTTTTTCATGTGTATTATACTATCATTATTTGACTTACTGAATAGCCAAGTAACTTGAGTGACAGCTTGAGGTGATGACTGACCCTTGTTCATACAGGCAGATGAGCCAGAAATAAAATCAAGGAGAACCCTCCCTTCTGTCCACCTATTTTAGGTGAATCTGCTTTAATGAGCAATAAGAAGAAAAGGAAATTTCCATGGCCCACACAGATTTTTAAAGCCAGAAGCTGCAGTGAGGGCTATGCAGGCCCCTGCTCATTAAAAGAGGGCTTTATACAGCTGTCATGCTTCCAGATGAGTCCCTTTGCACTCAGATGTTGAAAATGTAATTTAACCATTGCAGGTTAAATATTCTGTTTCATATTCTTCCCCTGTTATGACAGCAACAAAACATGAGCATTTTTATTTCAGTCTACTATTGCAGGATCGTGCTGTGATAGCAAGTAGTTCCTAAATGCTGTAGAGCAGGATTCCCTTGCTTTCTGTCACACCCAGCATATTGTAGGCATATATTTGCATATTCCAAATTCATTCACATATGATACCTGAATACATGATCCATTTTCTCCTATGCCTATCCATGCATCCAACACTGATGCTTCCATGAAGTTCTGTTCACTCCCAGCCCTTCCAGGCATCAATACACACTCCCAGACACAGTCCAATCCTCCTTGTCACTGTTGTCTCTGTATTTATTGGTGAAGCATGTGGAAGAAAATAAAAACTTTTGAAAATTTCACATAGGAAATGACAAAATTAAACCAAGGTAAATGAAAGCGCAGGCAACCTTTTCAGTTAATAAGACTGATCAAACTGTAAAATGGTATTGCAGAGCATACAGAGTAAGCTCCAGATCTTTTGTCATTTAAAAGCAGCCTGGACAAGGCATTGATCACTGAATGATGTACCACAACTTTCTCATCTCCATGTCTTCTGATTCCTAGTTTCTCTGGGTCACATACCTCCTTGTGATAGACAAAAGTATATTTGAGCTCCTCCACTGGCATTGCTGATAAAAGCTGGCCTAGCAGATTAAGTCTGTTCTTTTATCAGAGAGAAACAACTAACAGGAGCACAATAACAAAGCAACTAACACCCATAAATGGCTGCTTCATCTCTCTTCAGAGTGCATAACCAGAGGGCCCTAGCATCTCCTTCCAAAACATTTTTGGTACTTGCCTTGCCAGTCTGGAAGACAGGAGACATAATTCTGACTTTGAGCATCCGCCACCTCAAAAACAGCCAGCATGTCATAAGCCTTGCACTAACCCCCTAAAGCTCTGAAGTGACATTTAAAATCCAATACTCCATTGTGCAGCACTTCCCCCCTCCTCCCCACGACTGTGAAGCTGTCACTAAATTGTTTGTTGAACATGTTCAGTGTTATTGGCCACTGGGGGACTCTGGGTGACCTCTGGCATATTGTGGAACTGCGGCACCTGAATCCAATTTCTCTTCTGATTGTTTGTTGGTTTTTTTTTTTTTTTCTCCCCTTCCTTGTTTTGTCTCGTTGAGCTGTCAGGTAATTGTTGGAGCCAGAACAACTCTATTTCCAGGGAGGGGTGTTTTGGAGTCAGCACTTGTATCATTATCTACATCCTGTTATAACTACCATTCTCTCCATCCCATGGGCACTGTCTCCAGGAAGGGTCCTGTTTTCTGCAGTGCCTGTTACAGGCTTTGCTGGAGAAGTAGTTTTTGGCATCCCCTCTGGAGCAGCATTTTGAAGGCAAGGGCTGCTCTGGGATGCTCAGCCAGGACGTGAGCTATAAGGCTGTGCTTTCTGGCAGAGCTTCTTCCAAGGACAATCTGTTTGAGGGAGTGGCTCTGACAGTGTTCATCATTCAGGGAAGGTATCCTGACATTGCAGTTGTTTTGGCCTGGGCTTGGACTGTCACACTGTCTGCACGTCTGTCCATCAGCTCCCAGTTATATTTTACAAATGCAGTGGTCAGTTTTCAAAGAATCCAATGCAGGGAAAAGAGTTGAAGTCTCAAAAACATTAAGCTCTTGAGGCTATATGAAAATAGATGAGAAGTCCATAAAGTGATGAGCAAGAGGAGGAGGCAAATCCTCTTACTTCTCCACACTTGAAATCTGCTTAATGAACTCAACCTCATTATCCCCATACAGTCATATACAGTGGTGGGGTGGAGGAGAGACCTGTCCTCTAAGCCCTGAGTTAGTGCTCCTGTTTGGCTCATTCCCAGCCAGCCAGGATCCAGAGCACTGGCCTTGCTGGCCCATGGCTCACCTCTGCTGCACCACACATCACCTCTCATACAACCCAAGAGCCTGCAGTGCAGCCATGCTGGTGGGCACATCCAAATGGAGACTTGTCTCCAGGTGCTGGCCACATGGAATATAGGGAGGAGGCTGATGGCTGAACAATGGCTTTGTTAACAGAGAGATACAGGGTAAATAAAAAGAGGGCTTATAAAAAAGAGGGAGAGCAACTTTTTACACTGGCAAATAGGGACAGGTCAAAGGGGAACAGTTTTTAATTAAAACAGTAGAGGTATAGATTAGATGTTAGGAAGAAATTCTGTAACCAGAGAGCAGTGAGGCACTGGCACAGGTTGCCCAGACAAGATGTGGATACCCCATCCCTGGGATTGTTCAAGGTCAGGTTGGATGGGGCTTTGGGCAGCCTGGTCAAGTGGGGGCATCCTGGTGGGGGGGTTAGAAGAAGATCATCTTTTAGGTCCCTTACAGACCAAGCCTTTCTGTGATTCTGTGATAAATAGGAAGGAGTTAAAAATGAATCATATATCAGAGAAATCATAACTTCCAAACCTTTTGGAAAAAGTAGCTTTCTGCACTGTAAGCCATATGGTGGTAAGAGAAACACCTATCTGTCTATAATGGCACAAGGATAGAAAGAAACTTGGAAACATGTTCACGTATTTCACATCTTGGATCCTTGATGGGAAATTAAAGCTTTCAGTCTCACACTGGAAGGCGGTATTTAAAAACAACAGATGATAGGATCTGGCGATGGTATTTCAAATCCTCAAGAGGTGCTGGCAAAATACAAGAGGCTATTCAGAGATCCTGGTAATGTGCTGCTCTCCTGAGCTTTGTGCAGCAGAGAACAAATGATGAAGGTCGTTCTCTTCTCTCCAAAGGGTTGTTACTAGATAAAGTGAAATGTCACCTAAGGACATCTGATTAAAAAAGACTGTGAGGAAAAACAA
Organism: Agelaius tricolor; assembly: GCF_023055355.1. NCBI lineage: Eukaryota > Metazoa > Chordata > Aves > Passeriformes > Icteridae > Agelaius > Agelaius tricolor. Next base: position 18,373,047 of record NW_027269269.1, read on the forward strand.
ACCCAGCATATTTGTCACTCACATCGAGCAACAAATATTGAAATAAAACAGCGATGAATTCCCTTCTTTCTTCTGTAAAACTGGTTTATAGATGCCTTGGTTTACAGTTGCTAAAAGCAGCAGCAATTTTTAGAGAATAGCACATGCCATTGCAGCTTTGGATGGAAATTTTCTGTTTCTTTTCCTTGCCAGTTCATTGAAATGAGTTCTAAGACTGAACAGAAATGGTAATTTCAAAGTCAGGGATACTCTGCTTCTTTGAACTACATATAATCTGTTTGCCTCCACCCTCTTTATATTCACAGCACAGCATACACGCTGGCTGTGTTCTGGTTTGCTTGAATTTGTTGGTTGGGGTTTTTTTCTGTTGGACGTGGTTGCTTTTCCTTTTAATAGAATGCTGTTCCCAAATACACTCTTTTATCAAAGAAATGCACTCAAAAAGTCATTTCAAAGTCATCCTGGGCTTGTTTTCAAGGTAACAGAGATGCATTTGGTTATTGAAATAGTTGATAGCTAATAGTTAGGTTTGAGCAACCTGGTGTAGTGGAAGTTGTCCCTGCCTGTGGCAGAAGGTTTGGAACTAGATGATCTTTAAGGTTCCTTCCAGCCCAAACCAGTCTGTCATTCTAAGTGATGGTGAATGTTCAGCGTTACAGCTTTGCACATCTCATTTCCTACTTCCCTATGTGAAAAAAAAAGGTGGAGAGAGCCCAGAAGTAACCAGTCCTCAATAGAAAACCCTTTTTTGATTGTGTTCTTGTTCTTGATTAAGATACCTGAAGGTAGATCTCTGCCTGCGAATTTTGATATTACGGTGGTGTCCAGGTCCACTGGTTTGTTGGGGCAACCTAATTTGGAGACATTAATAGAGGATCTTTACCTAATAATTTGCTCATAATTGAAATACTGGAGTTCCTGCAGCTCATCAAGAATAAGGTGATGAAGACAAAATTGAAGGGGAACAGGGGCAATTTCTGATAGGAATTATTAGTCCATGCCCAGTACTGCCTGACCTCCCCGAGCTCCCTTCTCCAAGGTGATAATCAGTAGATGGTGCAATTAATTCCAAGGACTCTTTATCACTCACCTGCTGGTAAACAAGGCGATGTATATGTATATGGTGATACATAAGTGATCACAGGACATAGCAGTGTAGTCAGAAGACCTGATTTACATTTACTCCTTGAGTGAGCAGTGATTTGGTATGAGCGCTGGGAGATGCCTTTTCCCATCACTGGTAAATGTTGCTGAGGCAAGTTGGAAAGGCAGTATGACATACAAAGTGGTTAAGGGACCAGCTAGAGTCAAGCCCTATGAGATACACCTGAGAAGAGCTTTCCATTTAAACTTCTTTGAAGAGGAAGCAGCTAATTACCAAGGCTGTGCGGTATGCACTTGTTTAGGACAGTAAGTATTTCATGAAGCCTAGAAGACTAATTGTTCCATGTCCATCATCACTGACATCTACATTAATTACATCCATTTTTTGCATAATTAGAGCACTTGTGCAATTGACAGAGAAGCTGGGCTCGGCTCCCTATCAGTCTGTTAATTATATTGCTCTCTAGGGGATGTGTGAGATGCCCCACAGGCAGGATGGAGAAAACCAGAAAGAGCTCCTTTTTCATAGGAAACTGGTTCCTGCTCCACCTGCTATGCTATCAATCAAAAAGGGAAATGGAGAAGGTACACCAGCCTGCTCAGCACTTTGAACAAAAGTAATTTCTGGGAATTTTAATGTTCTACAACCTAAAATGTACTCTTGAAATTGTAGTCCTCTATTCCCTTATAGTTTTCTCTTTTAACAGTCAAAACTGCTCAAAACTTCTGAGTAAGTGGCAATGCTCAATCCCTTTTTCTTTTTTTTTTTTTTTTTTAATACTTTATGACTCTTCCCTGGAAATGGCCACCATGGAAATGAGGGTTTATTTCACTTCCCTTGTTATGTTACAAGTCTTGTGTGAGAGTCCACACTGAAATGCCTGCATCATCTGAATTGTCTTCTTGCACCCAGGAAGTGAATCTCTAGTTCATGGACAGTTTAGGGCAATATTCTTCATGGGTGTTTAATTTCCTCAAAATAATTGGAATGGAGTAAACTTTGTAGCCTATTTTTAATCCTGGGTGTCATTACATTATTGAACTGAGCTATTGGCAGTGCCAGGAGAATTTTGTCATAGAATCCTCTTGCTTTTGTGAAATTTGAGCAAATAATTGTTCGTGAACAGGAGTCTGTAAGTCAGCACTGCCATGAATTGATGGGAGCATTTCCAGAACATTTTGCAGTAATGATGAGCTGCTGACTCGCTGTGTGCTTGCTCCATTATACCCTAACAGCAAAAGTGACTTTGTGTTTCACCAGACTGCAAATGATCTGGGCTGTTGTCTCTCAGTTTTACTTCAATATAAGCTAAAACTTGAGCATCAGGTGTGGTTGGCTTTAACTCGGGGAGCCTGGTGAATTGTAGAGGGTTTCCAGGAAATAAGTTTTGGATATAATGCCTTCCTTGAGTTTTGAACAACCTGCTTTGGCCAGGCTGAAATGGAATATGGAGAGGTTATGGCCTCTCTGAGGGTCATACAAGTCATGCAGGGCCTTTGAAGGCAGCACAAGGAGTTACAATGTGGAGTTAAAATAGAAGAAACTTTTACAAATACTTCCACGTTTCACAGAAAAGCTGAAAGCATTTGGTAAAGCATCATGTCCACAAGACAAATTGTTTCTTATATGCAGAAGAACACTGAAACACAACCTAATTATGCATCCAAACTCAACGCCCACACCACTGAGGCAAAAAAATCATTTTCTACCTTTACATCCTTCAGTCTGAGATTAAATACAGTTCAGTTTTCAGAAACAATGAGCATTAGGAGAGGACAACGTGTATCTCCCATGAAAAGGAATTAAAATTTTGAAAAAATATGATAAGGGGGAAAAAATAATTGAGCTCTTCATTACATATTTCCAGTATGTTCTCCTGCTCTCCAGCATCCTAATAATGCTTTTGGGTCATCAGATTTCTCTTTCTAATATGTCGTTCTCTTCTTTCTCTCCCTGCTCAGTCCATTTTGGGGGTCCAGTGTGAAGTGCAGAAGCAGCTGAAGGCTTTTGTCACCCTGGAGCGCTTTGAACAGATCTACAGCTCCAGCATCGCTGGGTGCCGGCATGTCAAGAAGAACAAGAACTTTGCTTCTGGAGGCTCCATCTTTGGCAAGGGCGTCAAGTTTGCCATGAAGGACGGGCGAGTGGCCACTGACATCATCAGCGTGGCCAATGAGGATGGACGGAGGATCGCAGCCATCCTGAACAATGCCCACTACCTGGAGAACTTGCACTTCACCATCGACGGGGTGGACACGCACTATTTCATCAAACAGGGGCCATCGGAGGGCGACCTGTCCATCCTGGGCCTCAGCGGCGGGCGGAGGACCCTGGAGAACGGCGTGAATGTGACAGTGTCCCAGATCAACACAGTGCTGAGTGGGAGGACTAGACGCTACACAGACATCCAGCTCCAGTACGGCGCACTGTGTCTAAACACGCGCTACGGGACCACCTTGGACGAGGAGAAGGCACGCGTCCTGGAGCTGGCCCGACAGCGCGCCGTCACCCAAGCTTGGTCCCGGGAACAGCAGAGACTGCGGGATGGGGAGGAGGGTATTCGCTCGTGGACAGAAGGGGAGAAGCAACAAGTGCTAAACACGGGCCGAGTACAGGGCTACGATGGCTATTTTGTGATCTCAGTGGAGCAGTACCCTGAACTCTCAGACAGCGCCAACAACATCCACTTCATGAGACAGAGCGAAATGGGCAGAAGGTGACAGAGAGGGTCAATGCGGTGACTTCTTGCCAAAGACAGCTACTCTTTTGTGGCCACTTACCTGACTGTGTTGTACTCAATCCTTTTTCTAAACTGAACAAAGTGGGGTGGGAGGAAAATAGAAAGAGAAGGAATAATACGGTTGCACTGTAACTCATGCAACATATTTTTTCCTGCTTTAATTTGGCCTTCATGCATTTTTTGCAATGAACAGAAGGTATATTTTGCCGTAGTGTGATCACAGTGAAATTTACTGTCTCTTGTCCTTTTTTCTGTTTATTTGTTTTGGGTTTTTTGTTTCTTTTCCCCCTCTTTGTGAGGAATTTGAAGTGGGGAGTCGTCAACGTAAGTCCTTAGGTGTAAGTGCGAAATGGGTGTCTGTGCTAACTTGTGTCATCCTAACCCTTTCTGATTTGGGGCAGGGACATAGCCTTCCACCTGGAACAGGGGGAGCCCGTGGCATGCCAGAGAGCTCTTCCCAGAAAGAAAGGAGATGGAAGACAACGCTGATTCTGATACTCTGAAAGTGACCATCTGAATCATGTGCCTCAAAAGGGACCTTACAAGTAGTTTTCACGTTTCACTTGGGACATAAAGTGTTTCTTTGGGGGCTCCTGCTGAGCAGAAATAGATTATAGAGGCAAAGGAGCTGATTATATTACCTTGCAAGATGATTCTCTTCCTTCCTGAACTGGAATAAAAAAAGAGAAAAAATCGGTCTTTTTTCATTATGAGAGTAGATACTTTTTGGGTTTTTTTGTGTGTGCGCAAATCCTGGTTTTAGTTAAATAACCTAGCAAAAGCCAAGAAAAGGGACTCCTGCTCTATTGAGAAAAGCTAAAATAAATCCTCTCTCATACGTAGAGCTGTTCTATAGGTGGATTTAATGCACCCATGTTGTACATTTGCTAATGGCATAACTTCATTAAATGTATAGTGTTTCAGTACATGAGGCTACGTGTTTAACAGTCCACTGTGCTGTATCTGATAAAACCAGTTAATTTCTAGGAAGCTGATTTGAATTTAAAAGTAGTTATAGTATCCCAGTGACATACCACTGAAAATTAGAGCCAAACCCTGCTTTTCCTGATTCTGGAGCTTGTATTTATTGGCTGGGAAATGCAGTTTGGAGTAGCATGCTGGCAAGTCGTTTATGACTATGGCAGATAAATGTCTCCTGGGGACTTTGGCAGCAGGGATTTTAAAATGTTTAATAAGTAGCAACAGCTTGTGCGTGGTGGGACAAGAAGGAGAATATTGAAATCAACCCTCTCACTGTTTCTTACATGAGCTCAAATTTAATGGAGAGCCCACTTGACTGTTAGCAGTGACGAGGGGGAGGTTCAATGGAAATGCCCACTACAGAGAGGACCAAGTGCTTTAATAAGAAACTGCTGACAAAGTTGCTCGGCATGCTAATGTAATTTTTATTCACATAACCTCTGTGCTCTGGTATTTGCAAGAGTCCTTGAAATTCAAGGGAGCAAGGAGATGAGCTCAGCATCCTCTTCCCCGCCTGAAACAGTCCTGTGCTGTTCCTGCAGGCAGAAGTGTTACCCCACCTCTCAGTGGAGCTCTGGCTGGAGGTGGCCAACCCTGGTCCTAGATAGATGTCTCTATCATACTGATGCCTGCATATGTCCTGACTGTAAGAGCTCTCTTGTGTCTCTCTGGGAACAGCTCAGCCCTGATTTTTTTTTTTTTTTTTTAATTCCATCCACTTTGGCTTTTCCCAGTTCTGCAGAGAGATAACCCAAGACGTGCAAGTCCATGCCAAGGCTGTTTCCTTACTCAGAGTCCTACAATGCACCTGTGTACTCGGAGGCAGCTCTTCTGCACTCATGCCACCACCACTGCCATCCTCCAGCACAGACTGACACCCCTCTGCAGGATCTCCGCCCCAGATACAGCGGGGGCGTGTGTTGGCCATGCAGTCCTCGAGCAGTGAAACGTTGGCAGCCCCGGTGCTCTCACGGTTTCTCCGTAGAAGCCAGCTGCCAGCTCCGTCTGCCTTGCCTGTCTGTTCCCCGGTGCTTGCCAGGAGGAAGGTGATGGGATGGAAAATCCCCTAACAGACTGTTCCTCCTCCATTTCTGAGTCCCAAATACCTTTGGCTGTGTGGCAATGACCAATGTTATGGGTTTGATTTTCTGCTCTTCTCTCCTGCTTGCAGCAAGGGTGTTGATGCTGGTGCTGTGTCCCAGCGCTGTACTCTGAACCACCCTTTGCAGCACACAACCTTTATTACTTTGGCAGGAGTGAACCACAGGCAGCTGGAAAGGGTATCCAGTTCTGGCAGAGCCAGGTGGGAGTAGACATGTTGGCCAGACCTGCTCCAGGCTTTTACAAGGGAGCAGTTGCTTTGGCAGCTGCCTGCCAGGGATGGTTAAAAGGCCATGGCATTGCCACCTGTATGGTATAAAGTGCTTGGCAAGTCTGGGTTGCCCTGAGGATGCACAGGTGGGGGTCAAGGGCAGTGTTAGCCAAACCAGCAGTAACCACCTACTCAAAGGAAGCAGCACCTTCTTGCCAGTGCTGTCCAGCTCCCTGCTTCCTTCTCTCCAAGTCATACCAGGGACAAATCCCTCTTAAAACCTCAAACTTGTGATGGCTGTGAGTGTCTCAAACAGCATGAATGGAACAAAAAGAGACCTGCAGGAGGCAAGGTCAAAAGGTATGAACCCCTGGTAAAAGACCCACAGAGCAGAGAGAGCTCTTTGAGCCTCCCATTTACACTGTCCCATTTCAAGCAGCTCCGAAGAAAAGTGATGCTTCTGTATCCATCTGCGTCCATGTGTTACAATGCTAAGAGGTGCAGTGCAAGAATAAATGGGCCATTTTTCCACGGAGTCAAGAAAAGAGATTGGAGTGTAAAATATTCCTACTGGAACCCTGCCAGCCTGAGATGGCACCTCTACAGCCTTACGCAGACTCTTCAGGTTATTACATGAGCTAATGACTTTGAGGAGTTCACCCATTTTTCAAGAGTCTCCCAGTCCCTCCATGCTTGTCCAGCATGCCCAGAGCCAGGAGCCCAGAGCTCTGTGCCATGGCCAAGGCAAGACCCTCGTGTTGCATTTTTCTGCATCCTCAAGCAGCACTGGGATGTGACTACTCCTGTCTGCCTGCCAGGTCCATGACAGTCTTCTCTTGGGCCTGCAGCCGGTATGGAAACTATGGACATTGTATCAAAAGGGGGGAAAATATATCTGTAAAAGTATATATATGTATATGTTGCTCCTTTCTATCAAAACAAAAATTTAAAAGGGATGGCTGTCTAATACTGGGGACAAACCTGTCCAAAGACAGCTACTACATTCCTGAATCCTCAACCTCTGTGAAAGCTTTCCACCTCACCTAGATGGCAAAACATTTTCAGTCCTGAAGCACTAAATTTACCCATTCATTAGTGAAAAATGCTTTTTCTACAGGATCCCAAGTGCATTTCCACTTTACTGATGGCCCTGCAGCTCCTTCCCAGCCTTTTTGTTGTCCATTTTGCCTCCCCATGGGACCATTCTGGTTGCCTGGCCCTTCTTGCTTTGTCTGTGTGCCGGCGTGAAGTAATTTATTGCTTCCATAAGAGTGGAAGGTCTTGGGTGCAAATCCCACAGCACTAACTCCCTATCATAGGATCCAAGATTGGTTTGGGTTGGAAAGAACCTTAAAGATCATCCAGTTTCAACCGCCTGCCATGGGCAGCAACACCTTTCACTAGACCAGGTTGCTCAAAACCCCATCCAAGCTGGCCTTGAACCCTTCCAGGGATGGAATATGCACAGTTTCTCTGGGCAACCTGTGCCAGTGCCTCACCACCCTCACAGGAAATAATTTCTTCCCAATAGTTAATCTACTCTCTCTTTTTGAAGCCATGCCACATTGTCCTGTCACTCCATGCCCTTGTCAAAGTCCCTCTCCAGCTCTCTTGGAGCCCCTTAGGCGCTGGAAGGGTCTTTAGGGGATTCCCAGAGTCTTCTCCAGGCTGAGCAACTCCAACTCTCTCAACCTGTCTCTATAGCAGAGGTGCTCCAGCCCTCTGAGCATCTTAGTGGCCTCCTCCAGACTTGCTCCAACAGCTCAACATCTTTCTTGTGTTGGGGGCCCCAGAGTTGGATGCAGCACTCCAGGTGGGATCTGGTTAGGGCAGAGCAGGGGGCAGAATATCCTCCCTGGCCCTGCTGCCCACGCTGCTGGTGATGCAGCCCAGGACGCATTTGGCTTTCTGAGCTGTGAGTGCTCACTGATGGGTCATGTTGAGCTTCTCACCCAACAGCACTCTCTTTTTCTCCCTAGGTGTGCACTCCATCCATTCTCTGCCCAGCCTGTATTTGTGCTTGGGATTGCCCCAGCTGAACTTCATGAGGTTCACACCAGCCCACCACTCAGGCTTGTCAAGGTCCCTCTGGATGGCATCCCTTCCCTCCAGCATGCCGACAATTGCTCTAGATGATGTTTCAAAGGCCCATTGAAAGGTTTGACAGACCACCTCCTGGGGAAAATGTCACTGTGCTTTAAGTCTCATGTGCTTTAAGGTTTGATTTTTGAGAAGTCATTTTCATTCTTGACTCCCAAAAAGAGGACTCAGCCCTCACCAAAAGGAGTTCCCCATCAAAATACAAAGATGTAACTTCACTTACTTTCAACTCTGGTCTTGTCTCCAGTCCAAAGAGCGGTGAGAAGGATCCTGACCAAATCTCACAGCTCAGAGGAGAAAATGCAGTGCTTTGGAGCAGAGGCTGCATCTCTCAGTGAGAGCAATGAGCAACAGCTCAAGTCTTCAGTAGCTGGAGCTGGTACTGAAACATGCTCCATTTGAAAGGACAACAGTGATGGGACAGTCATGGTGTGACATCCAAACATAAGCAGTGCCATGAGGACTCTGCAGCTGAAAAACATCCTGTGAACCCAGCCCAGGGGCAGAAGAGCAAGACTAATTAGGCATCACGAGAAATGCCACATTTGTTTCCTCTTAGATCTTTATTTTATTTTATTTTTTTCCCTTTCAACTGGAGATTGGCACTTGGAAAAATCATTAAGCAGCAGTGACCGGAGGGAGTCATGCAGCTCATCATATCTTTGTCATCACAGCTATTGATCAGAGCCACAGTGAAAATGGGCCAACAATGCTAAACAATACCAGGAGAGAGCTAATGAGATGAAGGTCATTAAGAGCCCAGTGCTTGATTCAGGTTTAGAAGACACAGATGACTGGGAGCAGTCCCTGAGACACCATTTGGCCGTAACTTAGGAACAGTGAGGGATTTCTGTAACATATCTGTAGTTGCTTTATTGAGCGTAGGGACCAGCATGAAATTCTGCTCAGTCTATTATACAGACAGTGTAATCAGAATAAATCAAAATTGTTCAAAAAAAAATAAAAATCTAATAAAGTACTTTTTCAGCTGTGACTTGTAAGTGTCACCATGATGGATGGCAGCGCAATCCATTATGCAAAGACAAGGCTCTTAACATGAAATTTTAGAATTCAATTTTACGATTTACAGAGAGGGCCCCCCTCATATTTACGGCACAGCAGTCTGTTTTGATTCAATCTCGGCGTAATTGAAACCAGGGCCAGGGATCATGGTTAGTTCTGTGGCTGCTTTTTAAAAGGGGAGGAGAAATGACTGCCTGTAACATTAATAATGGAGCTAGGGAGATCGCATTGCTTGTTAAATTTTACTCAGTTTATCTCCTCGCCCTGGTGGCACTGCCAGACCTGGTGAATATGAACACTGTGCCTCCATGCCAGGGATGCATTTGATAGGATAAAATCTGGCTGCCATGTGGCCAGCAGCATCCTCCATCCCACAGTGAGCATGGCCTGGGGCATTTTTGCTCCTGTTGCTACAGTCCTCCACAGGACAAGCTAGTTTTTCAGTACCTCTTTTTATTATAATCACTCATTTTATTATGATCATTAAATAGTCCCCCGTTACACCAAAGAATTTTCATGAGTTTTGTAAAAATAAAAAAATAACCCAAAGCCTTCTTGTGTTTGTTTTTTTTGTTATTATTTTTTGGTTTGTTTGTTTTGGGTTGGTTTTTTTTCATCTCTTGAATATATTTAAATAAAATTACTTGCGACTGTAGAGCAAACTTCAAAAACTTCAAACAGACACCCTGGGGGCACAGAGAGCCCTGTCCAGGACCCCCCTTCTCCCTCCTGAATGAAGGGCCATTGCATGTCCTGGGGGCCATTTCCTGTGGCAATTTCCCATCCTCTGCTACCCCAGTCAAAAACAACCCAGCCCACCCTAGGGAAATCTTCTGTGTTTCTTTTGTACTCTCCTTTAATTACCATAAAACTTTGCGTTCCTGACCAAGTGTTAAATAGCTCAGCTGTTAACTCCCATTCCAGAGGTCAGTCCTTTCTGGGGAGCATAGAAAACGACAAATGAAAACTAACTAAAAAAATATATACATATATATATATAATTTTTTTTCCTTAGAGATGGAAATTGTTCAGGCAAACACTAAAACTTTCAAAAAAGAAAAATAAAGTGTTTGGACAGTTCATAGATATTGTTGAAATAGCCAATCAAAGAATCACACTTTTCTAAAAAGTAAAATGTTTATTTTGTGAGAGGACTTCTAATGCAGCTCCAGCCAAGAAGAGGACTTTGTATCAAAGCTGCATCTGTAAGCCCAGCACTGAAGACTCTTGTCATTACCCCGTGTAATAATTTTCCTGAAGTCTGGAACTAATTTTTTGAGAAATTTTTTTTTCTCGATACTTTGTGTTTCTAATACTGTATTCTTGACTGTGTAAATACAACCAGGCTGTAAATAAGTGCAGATGTAGATACCTTCTAGAAAAAAAAAAGCAAACAGACAGAAATGACCATGTGTAGCCTTCAGTGACAAATAAAAGAATATTTTGTGTTTAAATAGTGTTTTCTTTTTTTTCTGTGAAAATGTTGGATTTCTTCACCCCAGCTGTTTGGTCCTTACATGGGAGATGCACCTGGCAAAAGAGTTGGCCAAAATGTACCCCCACTCCTGAAATTTGTACTTAAATGTGCATTTCCCACCTGTACATAGGGTGTGGGATTGCAGGGGCCCCAAGGCTTTGCCAGTCCAGGAGGTGATGCTTGGGATTCAGAGCCTCCCTCTACTGCGGGAGCCCCCATTCCAGTAGAAGGATAAGCTAACTGAGAAACTACACTATGAGCTCCAAAAGATGCTTAACAAATTAAGATAGATAGCATTAGATTCCATGATACATGCAGCAGAAACCTGTGCATCTGATCCTCATTCAAGAGAAGCTGCTGCAGCACATTCCACAGTGACCCAGGGAAACTCTCTTGCGACTCTTGATACTGCCTGGCCCAGCCCCACTGGCAGCTTGCTTCGGTGCTTCAGACAAAAATCCAGAGTAACTTCAGGAAATGGGCCAAAAACGTGTGTTCAGAAAACATGTGTTGAGGGAAGTATCCTTGGTGGTCCTTGGGGAGAACCTAATGGGAAAATGAAGCATAGAACTGGGCAGTGATCACTGGAGGAGGAGTGGGGAGTTGCTATCCACTTTACTGCCTGAGCATTGTTCTGCTCTCCAAAACCAGGTGAAATTGGGTCTTTTATAATAAAGCCCAGTTCTGTGTGGAATCCCTCTCCTCTGGAGGTAGATGGCTGTGATAGGGGAAATAAACAGCATCTCTCTTTCTCCCTTGACACCAGGCAGAGCCACAGTAACCAGGTGAGGCCATTTTGCATGCACATCTTGAGAAGGTGAGGGGAGTCCAGCTGCTGGTGGATATTGATGCCTGCAAGGTTTCCCTAAGGTTTCTACCCTTACTTGGCCATTCCTTGTGGGATGTTATCTTCTCCACCAATATGTCTTTTCTTTCAGGGCCCTGTTCCACAGCCTTCATTTTCCAACTGCAGCTCCTCAAGCCATCCTGCAAAGCAAACGTCCCCTTGACACCAACCAAGTTCCCCCTTTGCTCTCTCTGTGCTATGCTGAGCAGGATGGACTCTTGCAGCCTCATGGCACAAAGTCCACTTTCCAGTTGCTGGATAGTCTTAGTTTTTCCATCCTCTGACATGCTTGGCCACCTTACCTTCAGCAGGATAGTTTAAATTACCTTGTGCACAGGGCAGGGTCTCACTCCTATGCTCATCAGAGATTTTTATCTCCAAAGGAAGGCACTGGCCCCTTCTTTTTTGCCCTAGAAAGTGGCTACTGAGATAATTACACAGCAACCCTGACATCCCCCCTGAGCCTCTGGTTTCCCATGGGTCTGGTCTGGTCTGTTTTCTCCAAATCAGATGCCTTAGTTTGCATCAGGCTGTTACTCATGTGCCTTTTCCTAAGCTGTGCTTAGCCAGGGAATTCAGATTCCCCTGTGACAGTGATCTGCCATCCCTCACTTCCTGTGCCACCTGCAGTTTATCATCAAAAAAGACCCTGCCTTAAATCATTGATAATTATATTGAAATGCACTGGACCAAGGACTAATCCCTGAGGGTAGCCAAGGAAACAGCAACATTTCAAGTTGTCGGCGAACTAGGTTTGTCTCTGCCTCATGTGGCTGGGCCAGATAAGACCAATGTTTTAATCAAAATATTATGGGTAGTAAATCAAGTGCTTTTGGGACAGCGACCCTGCCATGCCAGTCTGATAGGCCAGGGCAGACTTATCACATCATGTCTTTAATAGGGGCCATAGCCTGAGGACTATGGCTTATCTTTCAGAATGCTACAAGGAGTCTCTCCAGGCTTTCAAGGTGGGAGCAAAGAAAAAAATTGTCCTGCATTCCCACAGGGAAGCAACTAAAGCCTCAACCATGGACCACATGTCATATATAGCTGATAAGTACTAAAACCAAAGAATGGTGATTATATTTGTCTGGGAGAAGTGACCACAGGTAGAACATAAGCAGTGTGCCTTCAGGTGGGTCATCCCTCCAGGAGTCAGTGCTCCAGCCTCATGACCCTCCTCAGGGCCAAAACTGTGCTGCTGGCTTGCTGGCACAGTGCATCACACATCACATCACACAGCTCCCCTGAGCATGGGTCCCTCCAGCACTGTTCAGCCTGCAGGTGTGTGTTGTGAGAAGCTCCATGTGCCCATGCAGTGATGAGACAGCGCGGGCAGGTAAATCCCGGCTGCAGCGCCCTCCCTTCCCTCCCCTGCACAGCATGGACAGGGCACTGCTGCAGCCCCCAGGCCTGCAATCCAGTGCTCCCAATGCTTTTGGGCCTCCTCCACAAAGGTGTAGATTCAAGATACAGAAAAGCTGAGCTGCTGCTGAGAGCAGGGACAGAGACTCTTCAGCAAAGAGATTAGGTTTAAAAAATTATCTGGTCATTAATTCGTCCCTTTGAAACAACTTAGCTCAGCCTTTGTCAAATCATGGCAGTTCTAGTTGGAAACAGTCATTTTTAGGTGGTGATTCTTTGCAGAGAATTTTCCAGGGCAAAGGAGCTCTTTTGAATGCAGCCTGCTGAATCGACGACAGTCCAGGCAGGGGAACCTCATGAATTATTGTGAGTTGGATGCTTTAAAAACATTTCTTGGGTTCTGTCTAAAAACCAACTCCAATCACCAACCCACTACATAAACCACAAACTTCGACACCTCCTTCTCCTCCAGCATAGTGTTTGTAAAACCACAGGCCTTCCTAAGCTCAGCCAGCACATCCTTGTCAGGATTTACTCAGAGAAGGATGGGATGGAATACAGGAACAGGGTAAGCGCCACATCCTTACTGTTAACAGCACAGCATGCTTGGGCTTTAAAACCAGCTCATCTCCCACTCTCTGAATTAAATTATATAGAACCACAGGCAAAACACAGCTCTGAGTTTGGACTTCAATCTCCTTGAGCATCTCCAAGTCTCCCTCTCAAGGAACAGTGAGGTTTTTTAACCCAAAGCTTAGAAAACTTTCTTACCCAGGGTTTCTCAAGCAGGAGGCAGTGGGCAGATGATTACAGCAAGTTTATTCAGCAGAGTCACACCACCAGTGAGATGCTGCAAACCAGTGAGACCACAAGGTTGCTTTGATTTCTCCCTCCAAGAGCAAGAGATGAGAGGGATCTGTTAACTCATTGCTATGCTGTTATTTTCCATCTGGAAGACACTCATGTCCTCCAGGAGTTTTATGCAACCAGACCTCATCACAGAATCACAGAAACTTTTAGGATGGAAAAGCCCTCAAAGACATTGAGTCCAACCATTAATTGCCAAATGCACCACTACACCATGCCCCAAGTGCCACACCCTCACACCCTTTGCATCCTTGCACGGATGGTGACTCCACCACTTCCCTGGGCAGCTGGTTCCATTGCCTGACAAGCCTTTTGATTAAGAATTTTTGGTGAACTGCCTTGCAGCAGTGACAGTTTTGGGCCATTTCAGGAGTGTTGTTTGTACTCCTCAGGCTCTGGTGGTGGCTCAGGAAAAGGATCCATCAGCCAGCCAGCAGCAGCAAGAGGGAAGTTCCAGAGACAAGGTGGATAAGGAGGAGCACAAAGAAAAATCCAGTGTTGCACTGGACATGTGGATCAGGAATGTCACCTGGAGGACCTCAGCATGCCTGGGTTTTGGTCCAGGAGCCTGAAGTGGCAGCTGTAAGAGGTTAGAGTGTTCTGTCTGTCATTTTGCACAAATGTGCTGCATTTGATCTAGGGCCCTCTGCTGTGCATTCTTGCTTGGGTCAGCTCTGCATTGGGGTAAACAACTGGGGAAAGAGGATTCTGTGGATGGCACTGCTCTGCCTCTCCTCCAGACCCTCCCCAGTGCTCCCTTGCCTCTGGATGTCACGCCAGAAAAAGCCACCTCCAGCCTTTGATAGGGCAGCACCAGGGGAGGTGCTCTGCATGCCCATGGCCTTGGGAAGCTCGAGGTTTTAAACCTACACAGCACACAGGCACACCAAGCCTCACAGCCTGCAGCTGAAATGGAGCTGTATATTCACACAGAAATATCTGTGCATAGAGAAATAAGTGTGGCTTTTTCAGAGGAGCAGCCTCAAGATAGATTTTCATGTATTTATATGCATTTAACAGATTCTCCATCCCTTCCTGTGCTCCCCCTCATTGTCACAAAGACACACTCCCATCCCTGCTCTCCTCCCTGCAGGTGCACTTTGAGCAAGCAAAGCACCGTGTGATTGCTCCGTGCCCTACATCCCCAGGTCTTGTCATCTGGCAGCTTTTCTAAACACGGCTTTCTTCCTCTCAGCAATTCTGTGGGGACCTTGAGAAATGAGTGCAGCAAACATGCCCTGTCACTTCAAAGTTGGAGGGCTGACGACTCTTGAAATGCACTTTTCTACTCGTCTTTTTTTTTCCTACATTCCCCTCTCATGTCTAACAATGCCATCTGTGCTGGCACAAGCTCTGGCTCTGGCCTTGAACCTCTGCAAGAGAGTGATCAGGGTCCAAGGATGTTTTCAATATTTCCTATGATCAAGCAGGGAAAGGCAGAGACCTCTACGAAAACCCTTGGGAAGACATGAAAAGCAGTCCTGTTTTTCCTGTCCACTTTGCGACACAAAAGTACTTAGAGATGGCCAAATTTTTCCTCCTAAGTTTAGTTTTCTAGGTAAAATGTGTAGAAGAACCCACTGCCACTCACTCCTGTACAACCAACAAAGAAGTGATTGAGGTCTTAGGTGGGCTGGTCCTCTGGCCATCCCCCTGTCCACAGGACCAGCGTTCTGAGGAAAGTGGATGAACTGGCTCTACAGCAAAATAAATTCAGCTGAACTTGATGGAGAAAACCCAACCCAACCTTTTAACTCAGGCTTTTCCTCTTCATCTTGAATTTTCCACTCCTGGAATAAGAAATTAAATGCTCCCCAGCATCCTAGCAGGAAACATGCTGTGAGGAACTCAGCTACCAAACCAGCCAACAGGATGAAATTGCAAAGCCAAAAATGTCTTTCAGAAAGGTCCTCATTCAGGAATGGGCTGAAGTACTCATTTCAGCTGGGATTGCAATGAGCATCAGAGCCCCACTTGTAATTGCTCAGACACTTGAATCTCACTTTTTCCTTTTTGCTTTCTCCAGCTCTAGCTGCTGCCTGCCTCCTTCCCCTCATGCCCGTGTCTGTGACCTTTCCGTGCCCCATTAACCCTCATTTTGCATAACCCCCATCTGTGGATTCTCAAAGACAGGAGCCCACAAAACAGCACACCAACCCCATATTTAAAACTATTTGTTTCTTTTCTTTCCTTACAAGACCTCCTCCCTTGTGTATTCAGACCTATTCCTGCTTGTTTTCCTTCTTTTCTCACTCTGCAGTGGATTTACGCCTCCCTGGGCACACAGGGGACTGGAGTCCAGCTGTGACATTGTGGGGCTGGTCAGGCTGCATGGCCTTACAGACACAACCAGCACTTGACTTCACCACAGCAGCTGCACCTGCAGCACCCTCAGCAAGGCTGGCCTGCAGCACAGCCCGTGCTGCTCTTGGGCAGCTCCTCTGCCAGCTGCCGTCCAAATCCCTGGACTGATGAAATGTTAATGGTTGGTAATTTCCAAGGCTTACAGCAGAAGAAAGAGGCTGGACTAGGCAACCTCCTGTGTCTAGGCTGATGAGCTGAATTTGAGCCTCCTGTTTTCAGTCCTTTCCTGGTGCAGCTGCTGCTCTGCTGAAAAAAGTGGGGAAGAAAGGAGGTCAGGTAGAGCTGGAAGGGAGAGTTTGGACTTTTTGGGCAAACAGTGGTAAAAAGCTCACACAAAACCTTTAACTCTGTACAGAATGATTTGGGTATGTTTTTAAAATTTTATTCTTTTAACACAAGCCAATCTTTGCAACAAAAAGGCTGTTATACAATAAAGATTTGTTTAAATATCACTTAAATATGTAAAAACACTCACTTTCATTAATCCATAAAGGAAAAGTCATGTTTTGATAATCCTAGAGTTTTCCTGGAAATTCTTACTGAATCTATTCAAACATGACTGAAACTCACAAAGCATTTTGGTTGTCCTACACGACACTTTGACAAATGTGTTTATGCTCCAAACACCGTGGTTGTTACCTGTCAGCTTGTGTGTAAGGGGGATAAAATAAGAGGTTTAAAGCAATCATTTCCCTTTTAACATCTTCTTCTCTTAAAAGAAATTCTTGAGGTGTTTGTCAGCCTAACTTTTGATATTTGCTCTGCCAATGGATCAGACTGCTCTGATAATAAAAATGAAATAAAATCAAAATATATGACAGCTATGGATAAATATCCTTTTTTGAAAAATAATTTAAATACAAAAAAATAACACAGCTGAAACCTGCAGAAAATGTCCAGTACTCCAATTACTGGAGATAAATTCTACATAGCCTGTACATTTTTTTTTAAAATATGAGTTTATTTTGACATGATCTATGCATTTTCAGCTGCTGGAAAGGAGAAAAAAAATCATTCCCAAGGCTATTCAAGATAAGCCATAGTTTCCTATCTCTTTTGACTGAAAATACCAATGAAACTTCTTCCAGCTATTCCCCATCTTCCTCTGGTCTCTTCTTATTAGTCTTATCATTTTAGTGCCTCCTTTGATATATAATCCCTTTATGTTGTGCAATGATAAATCAAAATAAAGTGCACCACTGAATGATTTTATTGTTATTAAAAGGTCAGCGGTAAGAGGGTCGCATCCTATCACATATCCTAGAGAATTAATGGGAGGTGCATTAAAAAAAAGGATGCATCATGCTTCTTGAATATGTTTAAAAGCTACAGCATCCCTACAGCTGGTCTTTGTGATGGATCTTGCACCACAGCCTGGCCCAGGTTGTAAAGGCTACAAGAAACACGTCCCTGTCCTTTGGAGGGGCTGCAAATGTCACCCTGGCTGATGGGAACGCTGAATTAGTAACAGGCCTGCTGTGTGGAAGGTGATGTGTCCCCACAACCTTCCATGTTATCAGGGAACCTTCTGCACAGCCAGACTCTGCATTATCCCCACGACAGCCCCCTGCTGCCTTGGCAGCCAGGAGGTGCTGGCGATGCCTCAGGAAAGGTTGTTTTGGGACATTAAAATCTTCTTCAGAAGGCTTAGCACTCCCTCTCTCACACAGTAATGACGTCTGGAAGATGCATTTATTTAGCATTCATCAAGGACCTGTCAATAAGCTCTTCCCGAAAGTGTATTTAAAATACATCGCTGTGCTTTTTCCCATCACTGGCATGAACGCAGCAGTCAGATCCTGCAAGAGCCTAGCATGATGCCCAGGAGAACATCTCCCAGGGTATCAGATTTTATTCCTCTCTGTACTTCAGGAGCAGCAATCTAAGCGCTGCCAGGTGAGGGCAGAAGGTGTCCAGCGGCAGCTGAGGACAAAAAAAAGGGAAGGTAAGGAAATGCTCAAGAGGCAGCACAGAAGGGAATATGGAAAATGTGTGGTTCCTGACAACCTAAGAAAAAAAGTTGATGAAAAGTCCCCTCATAGTGGGGATTGGGAAAAAAAAAAAAAAAAAAAAAAAAAAAAGGGTTGGATTTCCCCCCATGCAGTTGCAACCTGCTCATTTTGGAAAAAATTTTTAAAAATAGCAAAGAAAGATTAAGTTGCTCATGATTGTACATTCTCAGTTTCTTACCCAGCTCATTTAAAAAAAAATTTCTTCTTGTTTGGATGGAAGAACTGGATGGAAGAAATCAATAACCAGACACAAACACTGACAGAATTAACTGCTAAAAGCACAGGCAGCAACGGGCAAGTCGAAACCCCCAGATCCCTGAGTGCACTGGGGAACGTGGCACGGGCTCGACTTCCTGTCCTGCCAATTTGGGCAGCAAGAGGTCATCGACCACGCCTGCTCTCCCCCTGCTCTGCCTGATTTCTGGAGCAAACCAGCTGCCAGATGCGCACCCATCCAGCAGATCTCCTGCCTAGGACCAGCCTCCAGAAACCGCCCAATTTTCAGCGGCTTCTCCTCTTTCTCCTGCCCTCTGCCACACGACGCGGGGCACGGAGCTTCAGGAGCTCAGTTTAGTGCAGAGAGGTCCCCTGTGCGGGGCTCCGAAGGGCGGGGATGCCGTGTGCGAGCAGAGCGAGCAGAGGCAGCGGGAATTATCGGGGAGGAGGTGGCGGATGTCCCCGCCGGCCGCGCATCAGCGAGGCACACGGGCTGTGCGCGCAGCACAAACACATCACACATGTTTGCTCAGAAGTGGCTGGGGAGACCTATTAACACTTCATTAATACGTGATGAAAGGCAAATTTAGAGAGCTCCCCAAAGTGACTGAGATCTCCGAGGGGCCCATAAATGAAATGATAATGCAATGTAAATAAGGCTGCGGAATACAAAGACTGGGAATTAGCGGGTGATCTAACAAAAGCAGCTGGATATTACCAGAAATGCATTCCCCATCTTCCTTCCACTTTCCCCAGTTTCGCGGAAAGGTGATACTGCAAGATTATAAAATGCAAGAACAAAATTTCCATCTTCAGAAAAAAGAAAATTTAAAAAGAGTTGAAATAGAAAAAAATACAGGTTTATATAGATACATCAAATTCTCCCACATTTCTCTTTAGTGGGTTTTTTCCTTTTTCCTCCTCCCCTCCTCCACCCTGCCCTACTCCCTGGCTATTTCTGTAAAAAAAAAAACAGGGATAGAAAATACAGCAGTATGCAGAGGACACAGTCCTAGCATTTCAAAAGTTGGATTTGATGTGTTTCTTTGGACTATTTTGAAGCAGCATCAGTCCTTATCTCACTAAATATTTCACAGCTGTGCCACCTGAAATCCCTAGAGGGGTGCCTGTGTTGCTCATTAACTCACTCAGACAGAATTAGCTTGGGTGATATTGTCTGACTTTGGCCAATGACACCAAACACATTTTAGGCAGAGAGTGGATAGCAAGGAGAGAAGTCCATCAACATTAACGTCTTTCTAACCATTAAAGAGGCCATTACTGTTTGTGCTTATTTTTAGTATATTCAAAAAGGACTGAGTGAATCCACTCTCAGCCCCATAAATACATCTCTGCCCATTTTTCAGTATTTATTTTGCATCAGGATTCTGTTCCAGCCTTGAAGTCACTGTGCCACCAGCCATCCAGGAGAACAGATAGATTTTCATGCACACGTGAGACCAAAGCTGTCAGTGATCCTTTTCAGACCTGTCACATACAGTACAAGCAGCTTCTCCTCCAACACAAGTGATCAAAGGAGGTGTCCATCCTGTCCACCATTAGGCTCCTAAGTGTTGCCATCCATCCCGCTAATTGTGATGCTCTCCCATTACAGTCAATCCAGAGCAATAGGGCTGTGATCCATCTCATCCCAAGACAGATGGCTGCATTAGGGCAGCTGCTTCATGCTCCAGAACTCACTGTTCCTCTTCACTGGCCATGAAGGAGGTGAAGCTGAGCTCAGAGTTGCCTTTGGCTGCCATGAGTCTCTCCCTCACCGACACCTCCTTGGCCGCGTGCACTCATCCCACCCAAGGGAACAGACTGGGAATGTGGCCTCAGAAGATGCCTGCATGGAAAGGAAAAGCTTGAAATATTCTTCAGCAGTAAATCTATTCCTTAAAAACAGTTTTTTAGCAAGTAGCTGGGAGAGATTTTCTTGGAGGCTCTGTGAAGAGTCAAGGAAGCGTGGAAAGTTACGTGTCTTTGGGGGGAAAAGAAATTCCTGGCTTTCCAAGGGGATATTAATTACTACCAGATGGTTATGAGACTAGGAAAAACAGACAGTTCGCAAATGCCATAAAATAGAAGGACTCCTACATCAGGCTACCCATTGCATTAAAATATGAGTTATTCCTCCTTTTGTGAATGGAATCCACCAGCACTGATCTGGTCAGGCCAAGACAAGAAGGTTTATATCCATGCCCCAGCCAAGCCCCTGGCTGCTGCTCATGTGAGCCTTCTCTGATCAGGTCAGTGGGCCCATTTTTCCCACCACCATGCTCCTGGAAGCAATTTTTCACAGAAATGCAATGTGAAGTATGTTTTTCATCGCTTCTGGCCCTTTACACTCTCATTCCACATCCCTCTGTGTGTTGGCTAATGTGAGAACGGTAGATGCTGCCCATTTCCAAACTTGGGAGGAAAGTCTAGGGATATTTTCATCTTTCCATGAGCCAGTTTGGTTAGCCTTATTATTGCTATTGGCACATGGACCAACAGTCATCAATAGCCAAATGCATAGCACTTGCCACAGCTTCTCTGGGTGGCAGGGCCTAACAACAACAGCCTGCTACTTATTAAGTCGAATATATCCAGTTTTATATCAATTGACAGATGTCTGATTATTTGGCACAAAAACAGGAACTGAATTCCCACAGATGCACAATTATTTTGAAATACATGTTATTCAGAAATCTAGTTACCTTCACAAAAAATGCAAACATCTACTTCTTCCATGATGAACAGCAGCTCTTCGCATCCTCAGCTGAATTAAAGTAATTTATTTCCTTGTCTCTGAGGGAAAAAGAGAGAAAAAGAAAAGGCCCAGAATCACGTCCAAAGCTTAGCAAGGCCAATTGCTGACTAGCAAACATCTGTCCTGTACCCATGCAAGCCCCACCAGGGAAGTGCAGTCTTCCCAAGTTCTGGAAAGGAGGACAGCAGCGCTGCTGGATTCCCAGCTGGAAGCGATCCATGCTGTCACATGGCTTGGATGCAGAGTGCTGCAGGAATGCCACTGCAGTTTAACGCCAACCAGCAACTCATGTTTTCATCCATTTTCTCTGCACACACTGCAGGGTTTATAAATCTCCACTTTGTATCCAGAATATTCCTGGGAAACAGATTGCTTATGACAAGTATTTCTTTTTTATTTTTTTTTTTTTATATAAGGTTGGGGTTTTTTTTTAATACAACGTGCTTCCATTGTGTTATATATTGCAGAAGACAAATTTCCCAGATGGTAATTTCCAATCATTTATAACACTGTCGTGAGACTCTGTATTTTTATATCATACCATATATCTGAAATACATTGGAAAATATAAAATTATATGAAACTGATAATAAATACATCTCAACAGACAGACACACACATGAGAAAAATTTCTGATTTTCTTCTCTGCCATATTATGTCTTTATGTATTCTCCACGTATCACTCTCCAAGGCTTTTGCTGGGAGTTTACCACCAGGAAACCAGCAAAAGTGAACAGCCTGTGCTGAACAGCATCCATTTAATTGCAGAAGCTGTTCTCTCCTAGGCTCAGAAAATCTCAGGCTTTCTTCATGTTAACGAGGCCTTAAAAAAAAACCCTCTATGTCCATTACTTTAACTGTCCATGACAGGGCAATAGACCAAACCAACCCTGGTTAGAGGGGCAGCAGGTGGGAGAATTGGAGCACAGGCAGCACTGGCAGCTGGGCTGAATTAACCATGCCCTTGCAGATAGCATTTGTGACCCACTGGTGAGCCTGCAGTCAAAGTTATGTGTCTTCTGATGGCTGTCTTGGTCTGGAGAAGGGGCATCATTAGGATCCCACACCTACCAGCTCTTAGAAACCCATTGCAAGCAGAACTGGCTACACAGGAGGCCCCAGCAGTGAGGAACAGAGAAGAAAGGGAGAAGCATCTTGCTGAGAGCTGCTTATAGCACACACAGGTGGCAAGTCATGTAGCATCCATCTCTCCTATGATCCCCTAGCCCCTCCCTGGCAATAAGGAATACAACCTCAAGGTAAGGGAAGTCATAATATTCTCATGGGAAACTGAAACTCTGAGACCTCAAATAACTGGCCAAGATCATGTAGGAAATACGTGTCAGAGCATGTCAACTGAAAAGCAAATTCTTGCAGTTTCACACTGTCTATAAAGCGTTCCCCCCTTAAAATGAAAGGGTTTGATGAGACATCAGTAGCCTTCCTGGTCTCCCTGGGAGAAGCAGCGCAGTCCCAGGATATATCACTGCATCTCCAGCTCAAAGGGACACTTGCCTGCAGCAGAAGTGGTTTGGATATAGAAGGGGGTGACTCTGTACCAGACCCACCAAAGTGATCCTCACCATTGCTTCAGGATGTTCTTTACTTTGCGAAATGGCCACAGTCAGGTATTGCCAACAAAAGAACATCACAAAAATGTGCCCCAGCAATGGGACACAACAGTAACTATGAACCTGGGGCTCCCCCCACTGCCACTCAGGACACTGCCACCCAGGTGGGAATCAGGGGGTTCCACAGACCAAGCTTTGCTCTTAACCAAGTTGTTGCCTTTGGAAAAGGCACCAGGAGAGCTGGAAACAAGCTCTGTGTGACCCATCACAGAGTCAGGCAGCTGTCCAGGACCAGGGGCACTGCACAGCAGCATACACTGGTGTCACCATGGGGTACCAGCTGCTGACCCACATCCAGCTCTTGTTTCTTCTACCTGTGTCCCCACACCCCTGAAAATGTCCTAGCTGAGTTTTCTTTCACCCACTTTTTTTTTCCTTTTTTTTTCTTTTTTCTGTATTTTTTTGGGATGCTGCAAAGCATTCACAGCAGGCATCACCAGTCTCTGCTTGGGGTGGGAAATATTTCCAGATGCTCTTGGAAGCACCTTTGATTCACAGCATGCTTTTTGTTGCAGTTAAACAGGAAGAAAAGCATCTCCCTTCCATGAGTGTTTTTGTGGGATGGAAAAACTATTCAGAATTCAGGGTGGGGAGAAAATCTAACAGAGTTCACTGCTTTCTTGGATTTTACCCTGTTCCAGATGCTCAAATTCCTCTTCCATCAGTTGTCACTGCCTATTTTTCTCCTGTTACTATAAGGGAAAAAAATAACATTTAAGTATGAAGCCCCAAAGAGAAACTGTTGTGTGTGGCTTGTTTTAGTTCCACCCTGAAAGACACAAAACAGAAGGTGGGAGGTTTTATAATCATGTATGATACATTTCATAACAAACTCTTTTTACAAAGAGAAGAAGGCAGCAAGATCTTCCTGTCACTGGAAAGTTTTAGGGGTCTTTATGTGAGCAACCTGACATGTGTCAACAGGACTACAGCATAACTTTTAGATGCCAGAGGACCACACTAAGTCAGGTGCCCAAAAAGAGAAATTTTCAAAACAAGATCAGAAAATCATGGCTACAATTCTGGTGCTTTATTTGACTTGGCTGTGAAGAGGCCCTCAAACTGTGTGAGTGAGCATTTGATGTCAAGAAGGTGAGATTCTAGGGATGCAGGAGCCATTTGGGGTGGCTTTTCTAAAGCAACCAAACGTTGCCATTTTATGGAACTGGCTCAGGGCTTAGGAAGGGTTTCCAGCAGCCCCTGACTCCTGGCAGGTGCAGGAATGGGAGGTGCCTTTAGGCACCACAGCATGAACAGGACACCATACCCTATTAGCAGCTCGTGGTCACAATAAGGCATAAAGAGCCTGGCCTTCCCTCTAACTGGCTTTCTAATTTACTGGTCAAACTCTTCTGTTCAGTAATCCAAGCTAATTAGGAAAGGTTACATAGGTGGTTTGCCCTCTTTTTTGGTGCAGCAGATGCCACACTGGTCAGGACCTGCACTGGAAGGTGCCATTGGCACCTCCAGGATTAACCATGGCAGTCTGGATTTGCTGAGCTCACAATGTGCCAGCGGCACAGGCAGAGGGGGCATGAACTTATTTAAGGAGCAGCAGCCTAGGACTGGTGAGGTTCAGAGGAGACAGCATGCTTGCAAGATTCTTAATCCCCAGTCTGTGATGTGCCAGGATTATCCTCCAGCTCCTGCCTCTACAGTCACACTGCCAAGTGGCCGTGATAACTTGATGTTTGGACAAAAATAATAGTTTCCTAATCTTAAAGCAGAATTAAGCACTCCATAAAGATGTCAGCAAAAGGTTTTAACCCACATCCACATAAAAGCCAATACTGGTTGTGAATGCCAAGCAACCTACGTGGCTGGAGGTAGCAGGGTCACAACTGCTTCCATGAAAACCCAGTGCTGTAGCTGCTCATTGCCTGGAAAAAGGCTTCCACATACCCATTCTAATTAGGGCATTAACCCACAAAGTTCATCCACTCTGTGCCCATGAGCATCCACCGGAACTGGGAGGTTGGCTCATAATAAATTCCCATACTGTTAGACTCCAAACACTTTTGGTTTTCCAAAAAATGCCATCATGAATAATGTACTTTATTGTAATGCAGTTAAGAATGAAAGTGTGTTCCTATAAGACATTATTGTTTGCAACTAAAGCACACATCATGGTTGTAATTAGCACATAGAGAAAAAATCTGGTCTATGACAAGTGCAGGTGATCATGGTAATAATACCTGCACAGATGCAGTCCCTGGACCATAGCCCAGTCTCAACTCCATTGGTAATAAACCAAGGGAACTTAATGAATTTGATTGAATTTGTTCAATGTAACAGAAAAAAAATGCCCCACTGGATATTTTTAAACATATGTACATGTGTATGTGCATTTTAGATGGCTTGATAAATCCACAGCTATCTGGATTTGGAAGTAATCTTACCTGGTCTGTAGCCAACATGCTTGAAAAATTACTTTATGGGCAGCAAGAATAATTCCTCTTAGCCATAAATCAAAGCTTTTCAGGAGGGAAAGATGCATCATGGAATTTTTTTGATTCCTCTTCCCAGAAGGTCTTACATGCAAGGCCATATTAAAAGACATTTTCAAATGAAAACTGAAAATAGTTTCAGAAAATAAGAGAGCAGAAAGCACATGGGGCTTAGTTTGATGCTAAGGCAATATAGGCGGAAGGAGAATATTATCAGCCATGATTCATCTGATGCAAGAGACTTTGCTTTCAAAAATAAAGCTGCACGGCAGAAGGGTCAAAATTTTACCTGGGATTTAGGATTATGTTATCTGCAGTTCTGCAACATGGTGGCAGAGAGAAAAGTCTCCTTGATAGTGCTGATAGCGGGAATTGGAGACTGAGGATTAAGCAGCGGCACAGATAGCAACCAGCTTTCTTCTGTTAGCCTTTCATACTTTGCAAAAAATTGGAAAAGGATGCCTGCCCACATGAGGCAGACATAAGCTCTGTGCCCTGTTGATGAGGTGCTGGGCAGAAGACAGATAACTACCAAAAAAAGTTGCACTACTATTTAAACCAGGGTGAAGGAATGTCTGAGACCTTCTAAGAGGGCTGTGGTTTGGAGGAAAGTTTCCAAAACCCAGGAAGCACAGATGTGAAGAGGAGGGTTAAGCCCTGCCCCAACCTTCTCAAACCAAGGGCACTCTTCACTGTTCCTGTTGTGAGCTAAGGCTTGCAGTTGTGCTGGAGACATGGTTGTGGCAAACAGACTTCTGGTCATTGGTATTCCCTCTTCCAGCTGCTCACTCCTGCTCTCCTTCTGGGACAATGGAGCTTCTCAGCATCCATGTGCTCAGCCAAGGGCTGCTGATGGCCTAGAGCCTTGTGGCAAAGCCAAATGGTGGCATCTGCTCCAGTTGAGGAACAGGCCCTCATATCACTCAAACATTTCTGTGCATGCACTGCAATCTCTCTTTTCACCAGAGCTCTCAGAAATAAACAGAGGATCCCTCTGGGGATCCACAGGCTTGAAATCTGTTGTGAATCAGGCTGATTTCCAGGCATTTGTCCATAGAGCAGAGGATGTGCAGAGGAAAGGCTCCACTCCACATTTTGGCACCATTCAGCCAAAAAGCTCTTTCAAACTCAGAAGATATGCAGACCAGACAAACAATGGAAGGAATTTTGCAATGAAACAGTATTTAAAAATTCAGAATTCACTTAGCCTTGCACAACCAGTAAAGAAATTGCTGGAAGCCAGCAGTACAAGAAGCATTACCCTGCTTTGAATGTGAGGGGTTGAACAGGTGACTGCCACAGGTCCCTTCCAACCTCAATCACTCTATGAATGAGGGTCAGAACAATGCTTTGAATTTTCTAAGGCTCCTTTCACCAATAAACTGGCCTCACACTTCTTTCCAAATGCCAAACTGCACCACACCCTATCAAGACCATTTTTGTGCTTTTTAACAACTGCGGAAGAGCTAAAGGCTCTGCTGGGTTGAAAAAACAGATCCAAATCTCACGAGTGAGTGACACAAGCCCAGCAGAAGAGCCCAGATCTTGCAACACCCAAACTAATGCCATAACCTTGCTTATTAAAGGCTGCTCCTTCCCCAGCTGCACAACTGTGTGCTGCGGGTGCACGTGCTCCTCGCTCGCAGAGATTTGCTCTTCCCACAGCCAGACGAGAAATCCCAGCCAGACCCCGTGATGGGAGACAGATGCGGAGCCACTCCCAGCATCCTGCTCTGCCTCACGCACTGTCTACCACATCACCACCTAAATTGGTTCCAGCATCATCCTCGCTGCTGATGAGGTGCAAAGCAGACGAAAGGCAGCCAGCTCTCGCTGTGCCAGCTGGAAGAGGTGAGCTTTGGTGTACAGCAACAGACTCGACTCAAACGGGCGCCACCAGTCAGATCTCGTGCCAGAAGTTCAAAATGCCTCTTTACAACACAGGAATCACTTGGGCCTTGAATTTATCCTCGGTGCTGGATAACATTACCCACTAGTGTTACAGAAGTAGATAGGAATGTCCAGGTTGAGCAAGAAATTGCTTGAACAGGTGCCAACAAACCCCAGACTAACTGGGTAAGAAAGCCAATGTCCATCCACGCTGTTTGCTGCTTTCCAGGTCTAAATTCATCCCCCATTTATTTGCTCTTCTGCACCAGGGCCAACATGAAGTTGTGCTCTGGCCACCAGAGCCAAAAAAATTATAGATTGGGTCAGACATTCAAAAAGTCAAGTGGAAGAAAGAAGGCTGAGGGACTCTTCTTCCAAGGAATGGCAACAGGTGGTACATTGTGACCAGGTTTTGGTGGTGGGATTGCACAGAGGCAGCCTGTAAAGCTCTGCTCTGAGGGAAGAACATCACACAAAGAGAATAGATAGGGAATAGGGATGTGAGACAGCAGGGAACCTGATAGGCAGATTTTGGCTGCTTGCAACAGAATTGCAGTGCAGAAGAGAGGCTGGGCTTGGGCCAGAGCTCTCAGCAACCTTTGCTCCCTGAGGTAAATGTGGTTGACAACCTCCCTGGTTAAGCTGTGCAACAGGGTACTGTTAGATTAATGGTTGGACTCAATGAGCATAGGGATTTTTTCCAACCTTAATGGTGCTGTGATTCTGTCACTGAATTTCCTAATTCTTCTGGCACCGAGCTGCAACAAGAGGAAGCTGAGCTGCAGGAGAACACCACAGGCCAGCATGTGCTCAGCACCAGCAGGAGTCAGAGGTGGCTCAGTGCAGTGCTGGACTCTGCAGCTCCAGCCCTGGGCACAGGACCTTATGGGAGAGCATCTCTCACACTGAGATCAGCCAACAGTAATTTGAAGGCAGAAAGTGCAGCAGCTGCACTGGATTGGACAACTGGATGAAGTTGGATGAGGTTTTCCAAAAGGAGATCATAGAGCAGAGTTCACAGGACATGATTCCAGTGTTGTTTGTAAGGAATTGGCTGCTTGTGCAGAGGCTGGATTTCTGTTCCTATCCTTGTCCCATCCTGCCATGTGTCTTCTCCAAACTATTCACTGTACATCATCTGCTCAAACATCAGCTTCCTCAGCTGCTGCCCCTCTGGATCCATCTGTGCTGGGTAAAAGTGTGCAAGCCTTCTCAAATGGGGCTTGGCTGACCAAGGCTGTGCAGAGGCAGAAAGGGATTTACAAATAGTGAAGTGCACATGTCAGTTCTGGTATGCTCAGGAACGGGACAATCCTGTGAGTGGCTTTTGGGCACTGCCCTGAGAGCCAGCATGTACCTCTGGACTGCTTCTCCTGTGCCATCCTCCTGGCCAGTCACCTAGTGCTGCACCAAAACCCATGAAGTTTTACCTCTGGCTTAGCTGGATGCCAATGCAGAACAAAACAAATTCCCATGTGCCTACTTATTCATTGTGTTCTTTGATTTCCTGAACACCTCCCCTCCTTCTCCTAAGCAGTAATGCAAGGCACAAATTATCCACCATCCCCTGACAGCTATTGATTCATGATGCTATCAACAAACCAGAACGACACATACGTCTTATTCAATGAGCAAACACTCACCCATGATAGCACTGGCAGCAAGGGGACCCAGATAAATTTTGTGAATAACAAAAATTCATGAGTACTAGAGAATTAATAAGAGTTCTAAAGCTCATAGAGTACATAAAGTACTAAAGAAGACATCCAGATTCTTTTTATACATCCTTAAACTGAATTACTGAGGAACAAGGTATTTTCTCTGTAAATTACTTGTTGTTCTAAGTCACGGATAAAGAAAAAAATAAATCCAATGTTTGAGAGCAATAATGGACCAGTTCTTTCCTCTGACATGTCCCCAGATAAAGTCCTCCAGAACATCAGCACAACAGTTCTGCTGCTAAGCAACAGGCAGATGCCCAGACAGCAGATGATTTTACCAAATAGATGAGTGCCAAAGGTAAAACATGGGCAAAACCAGCAGTAGATTTCTTCTCCCCATTTATTTTTCCCACCCCCAGCAACTTCATTCAGATTTGACAGGCAGCAGGTGTTGTTTCAGATTTTCTTCCACATTTCCAGGCAAATGGAAACAGAAATGCAATGTATTCAGACTCATGCCACTGACACCTAGACCTAAAGAGAGCTTCTTTACTTGGCAGGAATGTGTTGTTTTGCACACCAAGATCCAAAATTAGCGGGCAGCCTTGGACAGCTTCCTTGGTATGCTTCAAGGATGCATCTAAGTCTCCATGTGGGGTTAGATTTCCCTTCCCTTGCCAGGTGATTTTTCCTACACTCTGACAGTCTCATGTGTGAAAACAGAATGAACTGTGGTGAGACAGCAACAAGATGAGTTGGCAGAGAGTGTGCATTCCCACGTGCCCTGTGTGTCCCTGTGCAGCCAGCTCTCAGGCCAAGGAAGAAGGCTTTAATCCAGGAGATAAAGCATGCCCATAATCTGTACAAGTCCACATACATGAGCTGCATGACTGAATTTTCTTACAGCAGCTTTAATCCAGGGCTTTTCCTCTCCACAGCACACAAGTGCAACTTTGTGGAGTGTGGAACAAAATCAATATTCACCCAGAGCTGTATCACAGAAAACTCACACTCCATGAATATAAAATGTCTGTGAGGAATTTAAAACATTCCTGGAGTATAAAATCAGATATAGGGCTGAGCATCCAGAGCTTCCCTCAGTACTTTTGGAAAACAGGATCTTTCCAGACTCTTTTTGGAAGTGAAGGTGCACATCTTCTTGTGTAATTCAGAGAAAAGTAATTCCCACTCTCTGGGAAACCAGTTCCAATAAATGGGTAATCTAAAGGTTTAAACTGAATCTGATTCCTTTGAGACAGCTCAAGCCATATCTCCCTACTTCCTCTGCTGCTTGTCTTGAAGACTCATTGCAATGCAAGAGAACTCCATTTTTCTGAGGTCAGCACATATTTTTTAACAACTTTAGAATCCGCACAAAACACAAGACCTGTCTTTCTTCTGTTTGTTTTTTTTTTTCAAGTTAGACAAATACCTTTTGCACTATGCACTATGGCTTAAACAAATGCTCAGGTACAGTGTAAAATAAATGCTACACAGGATCCTTCATTAGCTTGTTGCCCAAAGAGTTTGGCACTACCTTAGTAGAGCCTTCCTAATCATGGAAATTGTACAGATATGTTACTGTCAGACAGAATGGAAATGAGAGAAATGGTGGAGACCTTCTAGGGGCCTCAACCAGAATTTCTATTGAAATAGCAAATCAGATAATGTCATTGTGTGCTGGTTTTCAGTGCTATGCTATACCCAACACATGGTTGGTTCAGTGACTGTCATCAGTAGAGGAAAAGGAAATACATCACAGATTTTTGGTCACGTGGCCTTAATTTGTATGAGGTTAACGTTCATTATCACATATAAAAGAAAACATCAAGATGTCGAAATCATTTTGTCCTTATCTCAGGACAAAATGGAAAGGAAAACTGTACATTCACTATCCACCTCTAAACAATTAAGGAGTACAATGCAACTATCAAACACCTTCTGAACCAGGACAGAAATTGTCCCCTAACCATAGGGCTCATCCCATTCCCAGCTTTGCATCCTCTTCTTTTGCTAAAGAAAGAAGTGTCAGCTCTTGAGAATGAAGGCATGGGGATAATACTCCAATCTCAGACTGTGATAACTCACATAAAAAGCCTGAAGAAACAGTTAATTTTGGCATGAAGTCACAGCCAAAGTCACAGCCAAAGTCACAGCAAGAAGATTGGAATTTTTTCATTTAAAGAATCTGACAGGAAGACCATTAGGTCTTCTGAATGGCTCAAGTTTCAAATTTCAAACAACTCAAATCCGTATTGAACTTCCTGCCTGACAGCACAGGTCTGGAAAAAGTGCCACTTGCTGGTGAAATTTCTCTTTGTTCAAGGTTATTAGCATAAATGAACAGCAACCCGTAGGGCTACTCAGACACACTGTTGATATCTTTGCTTTCAGCAGCAATTTCTTCTTTCTCTGAAAGAAACACTGTACTTGATCCCCTCTGCTCAAGGCTTCTGGCTAGGAACTGCTCCTCCTCAGTACATGGGAAATTTTCTTCCTATTAAGTCTCTGTTTCACCTACCCCAAAATATTACTGAGATTTTCTAACTGGGATTTGCAAAACTTCCTCGTGAACATGCCCTGAATTCTCTCTTCCTGTTTAACTGCTTAGCTCCTACAGTCTGTATTTTTTATTTTCCTGGAGGCAAGTTCGATGTAATCTCTACCAAGCTCTCACAGCTTTTCAGAAAGCAGCACTGAATGCCTTGGAACTCACAGAATCTCCCTTGTAAGCTCATACCATTGCAGAATACATCTCTTAAAGGTAAGTGGGACACGGTGAAATTTAGTTATGCAAAATCTTGCTGTCCTGAGCTGAAATTTTGCCTGAATGAGGGACTTGATGTGATTCAAAAAATGGTCAGTCAGCCTGGAAAAACGCCCCTCTATTTCTGAATCTGCAATTTCCCATCCTTACCAAACCCACCACCACCTTGTCCCATGAGATGTACGCAGAGGACTAGAGGGTGCTTTGCAATCACATCTCCTGCTGGACCACAGGGAAACAGAAAGATGACAGAGAAAAAGCAAAGTAAAGGACCCAGACACTGATGTTTTTTGTGTGGCATCAAAAGCTGTTAATTTCCCAGGGCAGGAAACCTTCCCCATCTGACAAAAGAAAGCAACTGAAAAGGTGCCAAGCTAGAGTGTGGAAATCGGGGACAAGAAGAGGTTTTGCTTAGCAAAGGAATGGCTACATCTCAGCTAGAGACCTGTGTATGGGATCCATAACCTTGTCTCGGATACTCTGCGGTTACCTGGAAGAACAAAGCTTTGGAGAAATAATCACAAAACATTCGGAAATTCCTGGGTATTGGTATGAGGGAAAGCAAAGGAAATGGGAGTTTATTTTCACTGTAAGAGGCAGAGGGGAGGCAGTGATCTAATTGCCAACTTTGGAAATTATGGAAAGCCTTGAAATTCCTCCTAACAAACCGCCGCACATTAGGAAAACATGGCAGTGTAGAAGTGTGCAATGTGAATGCTGGCGTCGCTTTCCCTGGAAGGAGAATAAACATATGGACCATATTACCAGGGAGATCTAAGGATGGAAAAAAAGAAAAAGAAAAAAAAAGGTATGAACAAGATCAAGAAGGAATAGGTGAAAAAGCCCCAATCATGGTTGGGGCACCAGCAGTTAGTTCTCTTTCTCCCTTCTCCAGGGATAGGTTACTCAGCCATACATAAATGTTTTGCTCAGCCTTTTAAAAGGCATTTCAAAGCTTTTCTGCCCAGCTTGAATTTTAAGCATGATTTGCAACAGTACTTCCCCCACGCGCATCCAAGGGAAGAAAATCTCTTGCCAGTGGATTTTGTGCCTAGTGCCAGATGAAAAGAACAGCTCTTTGCAGGCTAAGGCTGGAGCTGTCCAGAAGAAGATCTGAAGACCAGGTTGGACCCTGCTGATTCTGACTTAGCATTGAAAATTTGGCTCAAGAGATGAAAGGGTAGCCAACTCTTTAGATGTTTGCTTCACAGAGGAGAGCACCATCCAACACCACACACAGGGTTACAGACAGCTCTCTGGAGAACTAAGCAATCAAGAGAAGCTTATTCTGGATCAAGACACACAGGAATTTGGAGAGCAGGGAAAAGATTAAAAGTAGCTGGTGGAGAAACATTTTCTGAGGAGCCTGGGTTGACAACAGAGTCTGGCATGGAAGTTCTGGGACCATCAGCTACAAAACTTCATTTAAGAGGGGTCCCCTGAGAGAAGAAGAAGTGGGGCCAGTGTCATGGGATGCATGCAAAATGCATCTCTCCAGCAGCAGCAGCAGAGCCTGCTGTGGGACTGAGCCCATGCTGCTGCAGGTTGGCTCTTCTCCAGAAACCGGCTGGCCAATTCCAAGCTTGCTAACAGCCTGCTGACATGGGAATAAGAAACTAATGAGGCCTTAACTCCTGTATGACTGCAGGCCAGGGTTTGGCTCAGAGCATAGCTTGGAGCCTGGCCAGGCTACATGGGAAATCATCACCCACATTCAGAGGAGGAGGAGGAGGAGGAGGAGGAGGAGGAGGAGGAGGGTGGCAGTGACAGTGTGCCATGGTGACACTGCTCTGTTTATCAGGGCCCCATCACCAGCTCCAGGCATGGGGCACCCCATGAGTGCTCACCCCACTGAGCACCTTTTAAACGTGCCTGCGTTCAAGCTGCAAGCCCAGTAGTGACATTTCCTATGTTTGCTCTTCTTTCTTTCAATTTACAGCATGGTAATGAAGTATAAAAGAGACAAAGGAAAAGCAGCTACCATAGAGAGACCAGAGAAGTCCAACTTTTGCACAGAAAGCAAAGCAAAAGGCCCGATTTTGCTCATGAAGCAGCTCTTGGGTTTTTCTGCTGAGTGCAAAGAAAGAGCTGGTGCAGTGTGACTGTTACATGCTGTATCTTTACCATCAATCACATTTTAATGAGAGTAAATTGAAATTCCAGGCACACATTAATAATGAATGGATGAATTAACTCTGAGGAACCATCTGATGATGCTTTCACTGGGCTGTGATGTCTATAGGCTAACGTCATATTAGGTTACTTTCTCTACATTTATAGGGAAAACTTTGAACTAAAACATTTGCTCCAAGGCCCAGATCTGCAAAGGGACTTATGTGCCTGCATTTCAGTTTAACTGGAATTTTGGAAGCCACAAAATATGGTGACTGACACAAGCCACACATAGTCACCCAGGCATTTCAGCACTCACAGGCACCAGAGTCACTGGAACAGGCTGCTCAGGGCAGCGGTGGAGTCACCATCCCTGGAGGTATGCAAAAGGCATGTAAATGTTGCACTTAGGGCCATGTTTCTGGCATTTCTAAGTTGATGGTTAGACTTGACCATCATGGAGTCTTTTCCAGCCTAAACAATTCTACGATTCTGTGATTGCCATAAATGTTCCTTCAATACCTCAATTTTCACCAGCAATTTTCACCAGACACATTGCCCCTTAGGCGACACTGCTGAGGTTGTAGCTATTGGACTTGGAATAGCACCCCAAAACTGTTGCATGAAGTCTCAGAAAGGCCTGTTATGGCCCAGGTGGGGAAGCAAGTCCCCACCCAAATCCCAGAACAGATGCTCTGTCACCTTTGCAAGACAGACAGATGTCTTTGGCGTTCACTCGAGTAACAGAAGAGTTTGATTTTCAAAGAAAGCAACTAAGCGGCTCTAATATCTCCTTTCTGCTGTAAATGATGCCAGGCTCCAGTAAGACAGAGCAGACATCAGGAGTTTGTTGTCAGGATAAGCATCAGAAATCCCTTAAAACCCATCAGCTGCATTCCCTGGAAATGCAACCCATCATTAACATCACTTAAAATTCCAGTTTATCAAACCTTGGCTTCTCACTCTAGAGATTCCCAGCTCATTTCCCACCATGGCAGCCAAAAAAGTGGCTATTGTAGCTGGTAAAATATGTTTGCCTGGATCTGTAAAAGTACCACAGCATAGGACGTTTACTCTGTTTGGCATGGGGATACTTGTCCATGTGAGGATTTTGGAAATACCTTCCTCTGCAAAGCTCAGAACACATTTCCTGTTAAAGTGCTGGGATTTTCCAGCACAGAGTTAATAAAGAGGTCTGTTAGACAGAAAATAAAAGATTACATCAAATCTTGGGGATGGATGGCTTTGGTGGACTTTGGTCATATTTTAGTTCCTAAAGAGCTGCTTGGCCAAGGCAACAAAAAATCATCTA
The DNA here is from genome assembly GCF_023055355.1 of Agelaius tricolor. Lineage (NCBI taxonomy): Eukaryota > Metazoa > Chordata > Aves > Passeriformes > Icteridae > Agelaius > Agelaius tricolor. The sequence goes on from NW_027269269.1 coordinate 18,408,034, forward strand.
CTACACCCAAGTAGTTTATTTGAATTCACCACTCCTTTCTCTGATGTCTGTTGATGACATCAAGAAATTAATGTTACTGGAGTCTGAGGCAGGATCTTTCTCAGAGCACTGTTGGGCCTCCATGTCTCCACCAGCCTCAGGCACTGCTGCAGTGCATCTCCTCTCTCCTCTCTCCTCTCTCTCCATCACGACGTGACCTCTTCATGCTTCCCTGCAGAGGAGGCTTTGCAGAGGGGTCTCTGCACTCTGCCACTGCTCCTTGATGAGGTGCTCTGCAGAGCTGAGGTCCTTCCCCTGTACCCTCACCCTTTCCTCTCCCAGCAAGACACTGACTGGAGACATCCCCTCTCCAGATGTGTTTCTGATCAATACCAGCCTCCAAATCCACACATCCACCCTTCAGAGCGGCTTCAAAACCAGAGGTGCCTAACACCCAATTTCTTACACCATGCTGCCAACTCTCTTCAACACTCTCCAGTTTTATGGGCAAAACCTTCCTTATGCCAAACAGACCAATCACTGCTGGTTCAGACATGTGGGTCAGAAACAGGTCTTTCCTCCAACTCACAGCACAGCTGGAAGAAGAGACCAGTCTGCTTCTCCATCTTATTTTCCCTTTATCATAAGATTATCTTTTGGATCCCTTCACCCCCATCCTAATATCCACAATCCCTTCCTCCCCACTGTGGGTTTTTTTCCCAGCAGCCTGTCGACATGCCTCCTGAACTTATTTATAGCATGGCTTCAGCCACCTCACATGTTAACCTATTCCATATGTTTATTCTCCTTTGTGTGAAAAGGGGCTCTGCCAGCTCTCCTTTATCCCTGTGGCTTTTATTTTCAGGTGGTGGCCCAGCTGCTCAGCCCTTCACATGAGACCTGTTTTTTTTTTGCTCCAGTGAACAAAAGAGCAGCTCAGAAAGGGTCCAGGGTGATGACAGACATGCCAGCTCTACACCAGCCCTAACAAAGATGGATACCCAGCAGAAGGCTGGCACACCCTCCACAAGCTGCATAGCCACTTTTACATCCCAATGGGATGAAAGTGGACTAGGTCATCTGTATCCAGAGGGATAGAAGCTGGGGAGCAGCTCTTACCGGGGATTTATCCTTGGATTTTTCCTTCACTGAATTCCCAGCACTGTTTGCAAACTCTATTGTTAACTTTTCTCATCATCTGTTGGCTCATCCCTGTGGCTACTGTGATCCAGCCTCCCAAACAACTTTGAAGCCACTGCTTATTTCTGGTGTCCCACAGCTGGCCAGTGTCCCCAGCACACTTTCTCCCACCCCAGATCTCAGGGATCAGCTTACCAAAAGCAGCCAGGTTTGGGTGGCACTTCCTGCAGCTGCAGCTCCAAGTCCCTGAACCTTCATACCCATCCAAAGTGAAACATGAGCAACATCCAGGCACCAATGACTGGAAGCAAATTATATGATGAGTTGAGCCACTATTTTAAGGAAGAAATTCTCTATGATGTGGGTGGTCACACACTGGCATAGGTCACCAAGAGATGTGGTGGATGCCCCATCCCTGGAAGTGTTCAAGACTAGGCTGGACCACCTGATCTAGGGAAGCTGTCCCTGGTCATTGCAGGGCAGTTGGGCTAATTGACCTTTAAAGGTCTTTTCCAACCCAAACCATTCTATTATTTGCCCAGCTCCCCATTTCACTTAACTTGCTAGCAGAGATGGTTGCTAAGCTTCTTACATTTATTCCTCAGAGCTGGAGTGGCTGTGTGGCAGGTGCAATTTGCCCACAGGGCCCCATAAAAAATCACTGTAGTGGCATATCTGCCCTTCTCACCTTGTCTGCAAGCCCAGCTGCAGCCAGCCAGAGCTCTGCTCTGCAGAGCAGCCCCCAGCATGCCATAAATGTGTGGAATAATGGCTTTCCTGGGGGACCATCAGAGATTGCAGCCAGCGGTGAGAGCCCAAGGGGCAACATCAGAGACACAACAGGTCCATGTTCAGCACCAGGGCAGTTTTAGAGCTGCTAAAATCAAGCTGAAACAGCAATGGATCTCTCCTTATTGACTCACTTTTTCCTAGCAGCTTTTCCCAAACCACTGCATGGGGCATTCTGGTTTTTCTTCTCCTGACTTGCAAAGAACATGTTGGTGGAACTCCTTGGCATTTGCATTCCTCATGCCCTAAAGCCAGTCTGTTGTAAACCCCACATCTCATTCTCCTCCCCAACTGCTCCAGCAGCTGCTCTCTATTTTTTTTTACTGTGACAGCTTTTGATCCTTTCAATGGAAAACAGTGAAACACCCTGTGTTTTTTCAGCCTCATAGCATCCCTTCCCCATCGATTGCAGAGACCTTGAGAGCACACTGTGACCAATACCCTGTTCTTCTCATTTTCCAAAGAGAAATGTTTTCAGTAGTGAACTCCCTAACCTTGGTGTTTCTTACGTAAAATGAATCAACAAACAACTGCCCACAAAAAGGAAAAAAAAAAAAAAAAGATAAAAGTAATTTTTGACCACCAGAAAGCATCAACCCAGGCTTGCGTTCCCCCTGCCTTCTTCTTTGCTCCTTTTTTTCAAGTCAGCTTTAGACAGAAAAAACTCATGCTGACAGTGATATCTCCAAGGCAATTCAAGGGTCTCCCCTAGGAAGCAGCAGGAGTCTCATTATTTTATATTCTCCCGGACAGAATACTAAATTTGGGGAAAAGCCTGCCCCAGCCATAGCAATAAGAAAAGAAACTTTTCAAGTTGCTCTCCAGAGCCTTCAGATTCCTGTTTCATTACCTCGGCATGAACAGTCCCAGGTGTCTTTTTTAATCCCTGTTGATCAACAGGGGCAAGGCTCGGCACGTCTCTGGCCAAAGGCTCATTCAATATTATGAGCAAGCTTTAATATGAGCACAGGGAAAGGAAAAATATGCACTCTGCAAATTCACTTCACCTTTTCCGTTGTAAAACATGCTGGATTTTAATGACTTCTACGTACCAGAAACCTCAGATTAGCTTTAAAGCCTTTAGTTGTAATTTTGGGGTTTTTTCCACTGTGCAACAAAAAAATCACAAACAAACAAAAAAACCCCTACAACCAAATAAAAACCCAAACAAGCAAACAAACTAAAACCAAAAAAACCCACACAACCCTGCTTAAGCCTGAACATAGACAAGACTGAGAAGTCTCATTTTTCTGGAAAACTGCCATGCGAGCAAGGGTAGAAAGAGATCATTCAGATACAAAGTGGTGGTGGTGGGGAATCAGATTCAAATACATCTGCAGATAAATATTTTATGCCCTTTCCGAATAGCTGGGTGGGATCAGGTGAGCACACGAGAGCCCTGCGCTGTGTGAGGCTGCCACCTCCTGGAGTCGACAGCCCTGACGCCGGGGCATCCACCAGAGATTGTGCAGGATTTGATATTTTAACCCAGAAATAATCATCTCACAGGGAACATGAACTGATGTCACCATCTGCAGCTTTTATGAAGAGCGGAGAGGTTTTCTAAGAAGTTGGTTTGGAGATTAAACAAGCAGGTGTGGAGCAGAGAGGGTGGATGTTAGCACCTGAAAAAGTGCTACAGGGAACTGGGGAAGGCAGCATTTCATCGGGAAAGGCACACGTTTCCCCATTTATTGCAACTTCTGCTCTTTTATTGCAATGATGTTTCCTCCCATTCTGGCTCCACCAGCCCACAAACAATGACATCTGCTCTGTCCCTTCTCCTGGAGCCACCCCTGGCACCACAGAGGTGGATACAGAGAGTCCAACAGTTTTTGCTGCATGAGCAGTAGTCTGAGAGAGGGGAGAGATGAGAGACCTCCCCTACTACCTGCTGTGACTACACAGCTCATGGCATCTTCTGGGTGCTCTGACTCCCTCTACATTGATCAGAATAGCTCGGTGTGGGAGTAGGGACTGATTGCAGCCATTTTTTACAGGGACAGAACCAGTCTGGGTGCACCTGCCATGGTCTTATGCCATGGATAAGTTTTGGGTCTGGGGATGGTGGTGTTACCCTTGGCAGAGGGCAAGCTGGATGCTTATGTGTTTTAGGAGCATAAAGGTGTTGGTTTACTGCAGGAAAACAGTCCCCTGTGCTGCACATGAACAAGTATTTAGGTGAAGCAACCCAAGTTCAAGAGCAGAAGAGGAAGGTTTTGTCAAGTAGACTTCCTCCTGTTTGTCGCAGGCAGATTGCCTCACCACACACTGGACACAAAGGTGACAAAAGCCTGTGTCAGGACATAAAAGCTACCCTTCATCTAAGATCCCTTAATGCTAAGGATAGAAAAACTCACAGGCCCCCAAGTGTCCTAATAAAGAGAGGAAAAGCCCAAGTTGCTCACATGTAGGCTGTTGGCTGCTGCCAGGCTCTCTTGCAAAGGGAGAACCTGAATGGGATGCTGCAAGGAGTCAACCTGGAAGTGACAGCATGAAATGCCCCCCACATCCTGCAAAGTTTCTGCCTTCTTCCAAGGAGTTCTATTGACCAGGAGCAAACCCCCATAATCACTCTGAAACTGCTAGCAGCTCTCTGGGATTCCAAGAGAGGAATTAAAAACAAATTAGAGGTAATGATCTCTTAAATTGCTTCTGAATCTACTCTGTGGCTGAGAGTTTTGGTAGATTTGGACAATCAAGTCAAGCAGGGGCCAGGGCATGCAGAAGGGTGACATGGAGTTTAGGAATATTTTCAAGCTTCCCATTAAATATTAGATGCAATGCAACTGCCTCTTCTTATTGAAAACAGTGGTAAAAAACTCAGTGAAAGCCAAAGCCAAGAACCTGACTCATCCTGGAGAAAGGCTGTTTTCCCCCATGTGAACTGTGTCAGCAGAGTATTAATTGACTTCTGTTTTAGTTACTTCTTCTGTCCTTCTAGAAGGAGCTACATATAGTTATTCTTCTATTTGTAGGTACTCCAGAGCTAAATGGGTGCAGAGGATCTGCAGATAGAGAGCCAGAGCGATGGGAACCAAGGGTCTCTTCAGTACTCTCCATCTTTTTCTGCACTGTAATGCCATGTTGGTTATCAAGGCCTAAAAGAATGAGTACTTACAGGTCTTGGGACTGATTTTCAGAAGGCGTAAATGTGCCACACGCTCTCATAGCATGGACATCCTGTGTTTGGCTGTCCAGATGAAAGTCAGCGTGGACACCCTGCACCAAAACACCACGAGTTCAGTTCTGAATGTCACAGACAAGGTGGTGGGGCACATCTTGCTGTTGACAAATTGCAGAAGCTTATCTGTAGGAATTCATTTACTAATCATAATCAAAGGCTTATGTGTTTTGGAAGGTGAAAACAGCAGAAGTCAGTATTTAGAAGCAGGACAGGATGAACCCTAAGCCACTTAGCACAAACTTGTTTGCAATGTCCTACTAATCCCCTGCCATCCTGTCTTCATTACCCTCATGTACACTGCACCTGTACAACTGATAACACAGCGATGTTTGGGAAGCAGATTTCAGACAGCCCCCCTTCCCCACCGAGGGACCACATCCAGCACTGTTTTAAAACAGGTTTTGTATCTCATTGGAAGGTTTTTTTCTCCAAGCTTTTAGGGAAATAAAGCAAGCCAGCCTCCTGGGGAATGTGGTTTTTGCCAGTATCTCCAGCGGTCATCTCTGCTTGGAGTCTGGAATGTCCCGCTTTCAGCCAAGCACTGTCCTCATGCACAGAAGTCATCAGCTTTTCCAGGTCATCCCTGATGGCAGCTCTTCTGGACACTTCTGTGAGTGGATTTACCCTCCTGAAAATCATACCGTGAGCGGAGAAGTTAAGACAGGGCTGGGAGGAGGGATGGGATGCTTCATGCATTAAGGTTTCCTACAGATATTCCCCAAAGCACAGGGATGTTCCCCTCAGTGTTTAAGAGGCCTTTGAACTATGCCCTCAATAATATGCTGTAACTTGGTCAGCCTTAGCAGTCAGACAGATGGACTTAGAGGACTCCTGTAGGTCCCTTCCAACTGAAATATTCTGTTTTTTTCTGTGTCACCCTACAGCACCCAGGGATGCCTGGGGAATTCAGCTCCAGGATTGTGCCCATAAACACCTTGTGAAGCCCATGGCCACCCTAAACCTAATCTTGCCACACACCTGTTAAAGTCATATGGGTTTCTGTTCCCACATTGCTCCTTGCTTTGCTGATCCCATGTGTCCAGCCAAGGTGGGAACAAAGATTCCTAACAGTTTCTTATATGAAAAGGAGGGCTGCAGCATCCTGTTACAATCTCACCAGTCTCCCTTTTTTTCAATAATAAAAATTGTGATTTTAAGGCTTGCTTTCAATGGAGAATCGGTAACAGACATAAAATAATGCTTCTTCCTTTTGCATGGCAAATAACCTGAGAAAAACACCACTTGACTTAAGCCCCTCCAAATTGCCTTGTTAAGCATTCAGACCTGATTTGAGATATATTGTTTTAACGAAGAAGAGCAACATGATTTGGTTATCAGACTACTTGCCTCCCAGGCACATCTTGAGGCATTGTTGGGCCAAATTCTGCACCAGACCTTGCTCTAGATAGATGTGAGTCAATTCCTGCTGCAGCCCATCAGGTTTAGGTTGCCATCTCAAGGAAATTGCACATAAGACTGCCATGTAAGCAATGCCAGAGTAAGGAAAAGCAGATTACCTCCAGGAGTTAATCTTCCTATTTTCCTCTAGGAAAATTAATCTTTCCACTCAATGGAACTAGGGCATGAGGCCTCTATGCTCCCCACAGTCTGGGCAAAGGTTTTGTGCATCCCATCCTCTGGCAGGTGTGTGGCACTTTCCCTGGGTAGGCCAGGATTAACATAAAGTGGTTAACTTAACTAGCAACATATGTCTGCCTCTTTTTTCCCACTGCCATTTAATCTCTCTTATCCACTGACCATGCAAGCCTCCTGTAATCACTGCAGAGTAATTATGTGATTATTCCAGCCCTCTAAATTACAGCTGCAGCTTGGACCCCAGCAATTGAGGGTGATGCAGCAAGGCTGACTTTCTCAACTGTTAGTTAATTACAATTAGACAGAACAAAAAAAAAAAAAAAACCAAAAATGAATCACATAATAATAAAAATAAACCACACAATAATAAAAACTAACCTACACAATAGCAATAATAAAACAACCTGCTAGAAAATGCAACTTCTGCTGAGACTTTTCACCCCTATCTCTCTCATCACAAGGAAGATTAGAGGGGGAGCCATTAATAAGATGGCAATTTATGCTAATTTATCAGCACCTAAGCCCAAGAGCCTTAATAAAACTAGCTAAAAGGAACTTTATGATAAACAAAGGCAATTATGTTGTTGCTGTTGTTACAGTGGCATTTCAAATCCCATTATGCTGGAGTTTATTGTTGAATTGGCTTGAGCAAGTTCTGGTCTCTTGGAAGGTGTCTCTGCTTGCTCCAGTGGGGCTGGAACGAGATGGTCTTTAAGGTCTCTTCCAATCCAAAGTATTCTATGATCCTTTGAAATGAGGCTTTTACAAAAGAAGAGATGAACTGTATAAAGATCAAGCTGCAGTCCCTCTTCTTGCCTTTATGATCCTTTCCTGAGTATGACTTTCCTCCAATGTCAGGGTTTTCCAACTGGTTAAAAAATATTAAAATTGAAGAAATCTGAGGGGATTTTTAATCATTTGACTGACTGTGGCTTGAGTGAGAAATATCCATAAATGTTCTTCCTGAATCTGGCAAGTTTCAGTCACATTCAGCTGAAGTGTCCCAAGCTGCCCTTCTGCTGCACACTGATATTCCCAGCCTGAGGAAAAGGAGTTGGGCAGAAAGCTGGAAAGGGCATGAATGAAAAGAGAAAGGGAAGGAAGACACCTTCCCCAAGGAGCACATTAAGAGTCTACAGGTGAACTCTATCAGAAGTGGAAAAGATGAAGTTTTAAATCCATGATAATCTAAACCCCACTGAAATGAGTGGAGAAACACCTGATGAGCAAAGATGATGTCTTGACTCTAATGCAGAACCACACACTACTGCACCTGGGCTGAGCTGTGCCCACAGTGGATGTGAACTCTCCAGGGGTGTAAATCCTCATCAGGAGGATTTGATCCAGCATTTCTGTCTGGACTTGCTTTCCTCCTTTCCATTCAAGCTTATCCTTCTGTGCTGCAATATAACTTGAATGCAGGTCTTCCATCACTCTTAAATTTATCTACCAGACAACATCACACTGTCCAGCTACTCCTGGGTCCATTCAGGGCTTGCAGAGGGACAATGAACTGAAAGAGTGACCCAATCTGTAATTGATGCCATTGGCAAATTCAGAGCCATGTTGGGGACTGAAGTACTGTAAGAGGCCATTTTAAGAAATAAATCATGTTGGGTCAAATGCCTCATGGTGGTAATGAGCAGAGCCCTGAAGAATGGCAAATGAGTTTATGTGTACTAATACCCATGGGCCACTGAGATTTTCCCCACAGTGTGTCGAAGAGACAATGTTATTTTTTTGCAGTGTGACATCACAGGGTGATAAAAATAAAAGGAAGAGCAAAGAAACTCAAAACTGGTGATAAATTGCAAAATAAACTGTTTTTTCAGCAGACCAATAGAAGGAGAAGAATATCTTCCATCTCTGGAGGGAAGATGGAGAATGGCAAAGATGCACTTTACAACCCATTCTTCTGGTGGAGACTAGGGGTCTGCTGACATTAATTTTACACATTCCCTTCTCTTCTCTCAAAAGAAAATTGAGCAAACCACTATGATTTAAGAAATGATAGCCCAGCAGACTTGCACTGCAGGCAACCTCCATCAAACATTAGCCTCTAGGCTGCACTGCAGAGCAGTCAGTTTTCAGTCTGGTTTAGAAGATCCTTATTTTATCACTTGCTGTTTATGATCAGAATATTTTATCTATTTTCACAAAAACCTTCTGTAAAATTCCCTATTCAACTGAAAATAGCAGGAGTTTCCCAGTCATATTTGGGAAATAGTCATTAAAGTTCAGAAGGACTTTGCTACTGGCATAATTTTTTAGAAGAGATTAGAATTGATATTGCTAAACCACACTTCAAAAAAATAAGAGAGGAAAAGCTTCAGCAATTCTTCTAATCTGGCTTTGTTTGTTCTGTACTAATTTGTGAAGTGTTAGTGTCTGGATTCGTGTGAAGGAGAAGCAACCACAGCAGTTAATAATTTCATGTATATACCGCATTCGGGCTACAGAGATCAAGGACCTGAGGAAACAGAGGAACATCAATGAACCAGCCAGCCAAAGATAACATGAATCACTGGCACAAATGGTAATGAAAAGCAAATCTTCTGGTTTGCCAAGACTCCTGTGAGCCATTGGCAGTGCTTCCACTGGAGGTTACAGCCAAAGGAAAGTCTTATATATTCATGAGATGAGCAAGTGGTTCACAAATGCTTCTGGCCTTACAACAGGATGAGAAGGGAGTAAAAAACCACCAAACACCTTTAATGGATTACCTACACCAGGGAGTTAAGCATTCTCAGGACCATTGCCAAGCCCTGCTTGCATTTGCAGTCTGGGCTGCTGCTGTGTCCCTCTCACAGCTGTGACACAGCTGTGATAGTATTCATCCAAGCTGTGGGCAACACAGCTTCTGCCCTGCCTCAGTCCAAATCTGCACACCCCCATGCTGTTCCAGGCACCTGTGTTTTGGATGATATGTAGCTGGGCATAATCCCACTCCTCCTGATTTTACCTGGTGGAAAAAATGACTACAACAGCTGAAACACAGAAGCCAGAAGTTATGAAGAATCCAGAATAATCTCAAGAGGGATGACCTGGTTGGAGGTCTTAACTGTGAAGACCAAGATGCAAACGAGAAATGTTTGCTTAAGGAGAGCCCAGAGCTCTGAGCTCCTTCTCTCATTGGGAACTCCCTCAGAGTAGAACTGCAGTATAAACATTTTTGCTCAGGCCATATGATGCTATGCCCATCATCAAACAGGCTCAGCAAGACACCTGGGACAATGGACGATGACAGCCATGAATCCAAATGCAAAACCTGCTGCAGAGGAATCAAATTAGTCTCTCTCCTTCTGCAGAGGTGCTCCAAGCACCACATGGTGGAGGTAGGGATCCTCTATTCCTTCAGCCCTGTGTGGAGTTCAGTGCAGAGCAAACCCAGCACAAGCCAGATATACAAGGTCAACCTCATCATTTGGCCTCAGCTCACACTCATTACTCATAATACTGGAGACCCTTAGGCCAGGGACAGATTTAGGGTGTTGGAGAAGGTTAAGTGGCAACAAATAAGTTTGTGAAGCACACAGCTACCTGCAGAAAGAGAAGCAGCCGAGCAGGACGGGAGGGGGATCTCCATTTTCGATTCAGTACCTGCAGGGCAGTTATGTCCTTCAGTGAGCATAGCCTGTGGTATTTAGGCACCTCCAGAGAATAACACCCCCACCTAAATGGCTTTTTAGTCAGGCCCAAGCACTGCTACCCTTGTCCTAAGGGCCAAGGATGCTGTTGGGAGCTCCATTATCTTTTTGTGCTCAGCTCACATTGCTCTGTTTAAAAGATTAATGAGACACCTATTCTCAATCAAGAAGCAATTTCAGAAACTCTTACTTCCAATCGTCTGTACAGTCCAGCTAGGAGCATTATCTGCCCTTCTTTTGGTTGGGAGTTCCAGCAAAATATTTTATGAATATTTATTTCCCAGAGTAGGATTTGCACATTGATGGACTGAATATTGATGGTGCTGAAGCCAGGTAACCAGTGCCGATCTAATGGTGCACAGAGTGTGCTGAACTGTCCAACAGCAATTTGGGGTAGGAAGGTGCAGAGCTGAGGATACTCAGGCTTTTTCCTTGAATGATGTGATGTGTTTTGCATTTGAAGAACACATTGTCCAGGGGTGACTAGCAAGGAGGTGAATAATACTGGGATGTAGGTAGATGAAGATCCACAGATGAAGATCCACAGATGGTGGATCTCAGACAGTCTGAGCTCTCCCAGCTGAGCTTAAGAGGGCTTCTCCCACTAAACAAGGTATTATCCTATTTCAACAATTCATAATTTGTGTCTTGTGAGCCTCACCCTGTCCGTATCATTCTGCCATGTAATGTCTGCCCCCAACATGAATTCCTGGGAAGTTTTCTAGTCCCCATGTAGCTCAGCATCGAGCCATGGCAGGAAGATGCAAGGGGAGACCACAGGAGCAGGCTACTTCTGTCCTCTGTTTTAAAGGTAAAACAACTGGCAACACTTCAACTTGAGACACTCAAAGTCATATTACATGACTTGTAAACAGAACACAGGAAGCCAGAGGCTGTGTCCTGCTCTGTCACCAGTCTGGGATGCTCAAAGGGAAAGGTTTTGGCCATGATTTTCATGGAGGAAGAATCAAGACATTGGCTCAGGCTCCCATCAGGACAACAGCCTGAGCTGAACATGCACTAGAAAAGTCAAGTTGTAGTAATGACATTTAACTGACTCCAGAAGCCTGCTGGTTCCTTTTTGGGCCTCTCTGGTCAGTATCACCTTGTTTCTTATCCTGGAAATCAATATCCTCATAACACAGCTCCCTGTTTTTCAGCCGTAAATTAGCTCACATTGCAATTTGTATTATGGCACTTAGGAAAAAAAATACACATTCAGCTCCACTTTAACTGTTTTAACAGCACTCAGTCAGTCTCTCAGGAGCTCCCAAAAGCACTGTGTGTGCTGGCTGCTCTTCTAAGAGGCCCATCCATCTCTGTCCCTCTGCTCATTCTTTTACAGCTCTGCAATGTTCTCATTTTTTCCTTTACTTTTAGGGCTATTTTGACAGGTTTCATAACCCTATTCCTCTTACTCAGAATAGCTTGAAAGTGCACTCTGATTCTCCCACAAATCTTCCTCCAGCATTTGTATCTCCCTGATCCTCTGTGGTAACAATGTGTACCCCAGCTGCAGGGTCTTGAACCCCTAGGTCCTCCTCACCCATCCTCAGATTTTGGGGTCCACTGTGTAGACATCTACCTTTGCTGATATCCTCCACCACATTTTTCTGTAGGGCTTGAGGCAAGGAGAAACTCAAACTCATGAACAACTACAAATTGTTTGAAGTCTTGTCTATTGAACCAGAGGGTTATTTTTGCTTCTAATTATTGCTGGGATCCTACATCTGGAAAATATCAGACTAGGATGACTGATGATGGATTTGGTGTTAGTTTTTCCACTAAAGCAATTAGTGTTAGGATGAGTATGCTAAAGCTGAGAAATAGTCACTCTTGTGTCATGTACATGTGGTCCACAGCTTCAAATCCTGATTTATTAGCACAAGTTTTTGTTTCATTGCAGTTTTCAGCACATTTCACACATTTCAAGATCTTGTTTGTGTCCACTTTGCATTTTTTACTCTGAATAGTTCTTTTTATACCCTTCTTTAGGCTCTTCAAGGTACATTCACTTACACTTCCTGTATTTTTCTGAAGCATCTCAAACAATTCAGCACCTCTGAAGGCAATGGGGTTGTCTTCAGCTAGCTTGTTGTGAATTGCCACTTCAACACTTCAGGTGGAACTGGAAGTATTGGTTACACGTGTGCACAATCAAAAGCATGGTGGCTTCCAGTGATGTGTCACACTCAGCTGCAGATTCTGTAAATTTATTCCACATTGGTTTTGAAACTGGATAATTCTTTTTGGTCAAACATGCATGTATTATACTGTATCATTTTCAAGTACAGCCTCATGTAATACTCTCAGGAGAGTATCTGCTATCAGTAGTGGTTTTCTTGGTTTATTCTCTACTTCAAATCCTACAACTGGCACTGGAATTGCATTCTCTATTACAAGAGTGACAACAGTTAGTCCCTTTAGTGTCATGGATATGTGGTAACCCAAGTCAGTTTTTTTGCCACAAGATTTGAATCAATACATAAAATTTCTCATCAAAAATCCAGTACCAGACACTCTTGCACAGATAAATTCAAGGTCTGTAAGTCCAGTACGGTAGAATTTTTCACCAAATTCCAAATTCACACAAGAAATGCCTTGTGAGGGCAGAGTAACGGTCTAATTGGACCATCTTTTTAACTCCAAATTTTGCACCAGCAGTATTCTGCTGCAAGCACTTCAGCACTTCACTTCCTTGCTGTGGAACGAAATAAAGCCTTTACATATTGGGAACATTGTTCCTTTTAATTTCATTTTAAGGAGTAAAATACTCCCATCATTCCGTTCCAATGTAATGATTCTTGCATTGGAAACCACAATTAGCTATTCCCTGTTTGGCTTTTCCTTGTCACTCATGATTTTATAGATTCCTGTCTCCTCGGTTTTATGTACAGAAACCAAGCCATATCTTTCATTATCCTTGCTATTCTCCTTTCTGCCATTCCCACTTCTAGTAGATTGGAAGTAGAGGAAGCAGAACTGCACAACATCTCTTTGAGGGTTTTGTACAACAGCACAATGGTATCTTGTGGTTTGATCTGTATTGTTTTCCTAACAGTTCCTAAGATGGAACTTGGAGATTTTTTTTGACAGCTCTTGTGCATCGAGGTGCTGCTTTCTTCAGAAATTTTTGTTACCATCTCAGCAGTGAGAGGTGACAGTCAGCTCAGAGCCTTGCTGTATGAGTACAATTAGGACTGGGTTTTTTCCTGAGTGCATCACTTTACAATCCTACATTTTTACAACAATTTTGTACCACACAAACCGAGAGACCTCGAGACACATAAGACACTGTACAAGAGGAGCTGCAAAAACTCCTCTGCTCTGTAGCCATGAGATAAATCAATGACATTATGCAATATGAAAACCCTTTCCTGGTAAAACTGGTGTTCAGGTGAATTTGCCACCACTGGAATCTGGAGGAAGAGGCTGGCATTCCACAGCAGCCCCATGTTTTTCCTTTGAGAAAACCTGCTGGGTGAGATTAGGCCCTGAAACGTAAAGTCTCAGCAGCTGCAAAGAGAGATCTAGCCATGGGCATCACCGAATATCTCCTGTTGTCTGTGTCTTCTGCACCTCCCATTTGCTTCTTTTGCAGCCCATTTTAGTCCTTTCTCTAAAGCCTGTTTCCTCTTAGCTATAACCTATATTTACCTCCTGGTGCTTTCCATCACCTTGTGGCAAATTGCTACTCAGTTTTTTAGCCTTTGCAGCAGGAAATTTGATTTCAATAAGGAAAGTAACACCACAGATCTGTTTATCTGAAATTTCAATGGAATGTTTAAGAAATAGATTAATGGATATCTGTAATTTAAAACCCTTTTCAATCTTTTTTAATATCTAATAAATAATATATTCTTTATCATTATATGCTACCAAAACATTTTGGTGGTGCTATTAAATTCTTTACTTCCCAATAGTGACAAATACACTCCACACATACAATAGTGCTGCATACAAAAGTGCCTGCATATGTTTTATCTTTATAAATACTGATAAAATAGGTAGGGAAATTACGGACTTGAAAATAAAAAGCATCAATATTGTTGACTTGCAAAAAAGAAAGATTACATCCTCTTATATTGTCTTGCAGACAAAGAAGAAAATCTTCATCATTCAGGAGGAAAGATCAGAGAAAAAGGCATTGTTATATATATATTCACAATAATTCAGTATAACAAAGCACTGTGAAGTACAAGTAGTAAAGTCTAAAAACTGTGGAAATCATTGCTATTAATATTATACAATATGATATATATTGATATCATTGGGAATATTTATTAGTAAAAGGTAGAAGTGCAGTAACAATAATATAATACTTACTCTAAAAATGTCCAGGTTTTATTCTGAATGCTATTTTTCACATAAAGTACATTTTCTGTATTTCCCCAAATTTTTAAGTTTTCTGCATTGGGCAGAAGGGAGAAAAAAAGAACAACCAACCCAACAAAAAAAAACAAAACCAAAAGCAGGCAGAGGACAAACTCAAAAACTCAGGATTTTTTTACAAGTTTTCCCACCTCTACTGGAAACAAAGAACAGAGTTGGGACATCAAGCCAGGCTCCTGGGCTTGTTGAGTCCTGGCTTTACAAGGACAAACTGACTCATACAAGTTTTGCTGGTTTTATGTGTAGAATGCCAGTTTGGCTTTGCCCACCTTGGGTTTGCCTTCGGTCAAGCTTGGTCACGACTATCCAGATGAGGCATCTCATGCAGCTTCCCACAGCACAGCAGGGACATGTCCTTTGAGCACAGAAGCCAATCCAGAAGAGCTGAGGTGTGCAGCGTTTCAAGACAGGCAAGGCAAAGGCAATGCTTTGCAATAACATCACCTTGCAGTTTGGCACTGGTTTCACAGAGCCCAGCACACTGCAGAGGGCTGAAGCATGCACTGTGCCTTCACACAGTCAGGAAAGATTTGCTGACCTAAAATGGAGACCAGCAGATAAGGCCCTCCCTAATACTGTATAAAAATCCCCACTCATCTCCATGAAATAAAAATATATTTAAAGCAGTTTTACTTTTACATTTCCCATCTTGAGTCAACTGTGCAAAGTTTCATGGCAAGTCAGCAAATTTAAGCTTATTTGAAGCAATTCCTCAGAATAATTTACCAAGTTGACTGATTTTTGATTGCATATCCTTTTGGCCTCTGTTATTTTTTGATTAACACATCTTAAGTTAAATATATAATTAATTACAGATATAACTGTGGCTCTTTGTAACTGGTTTATTGCAAATCAAATTTAAATGCCATCCTTAGATTATTTCGAAAAAGAACTTGAAAATGAATGAACTTTTAATTAACTTTATGCTTTCTTAAAATTCATTTAATAAGTATTCCCTCCACTGTCCAATGTGTAGCATCATTTCTTGATTTTCTTCTACCAAGATTAACTGTCTTTTGGGAAAATATGCCCTGGTGGACTCAAGGGTTTGGGCTCAAAAGAGGAGCAATGGGGTGGAATTCATCAGTCTGTTACACAGCTGGTCACATCTAATGGTCCTTTTGGCCTTCAAATCTACAAAGGTAAAATTACCCCTTCTCTTTCCCCTCTCTTCTCAAAACCAGTAGTTAAAAGATGGCAATCCATATGAGTTAAGTCTTGTACTTTAATTACTAGTTTTGTGTTTACATAAGAACCAAATAGTTCAAAGTTGACTGTGCAGTAATTAAAGTATTTCCAGATGTGTTCAGTGATCCTACCCCGTTTTTACAGCCTCCAGCTGTCATATATTTTCCTTCAGTGGCCGTATTAGACAAGAAAGTGAGCAATTTTATTTTAAACTGTGTTTTTGAACAAGAAATATTCCCGGATGTCAAAGATGGTGTGACCAGTATCTCAATAATGAAATCTCTGATCCAGCAAAACACTTCAAGATGATCCTAACTTTCAATATTTGACTCACTCCCTATTGACTGAAATCTCTGAAAACACAACAAACAGAGCAAAGAATTCCAGAGATAATATGAACCACATCATGGAATTACAAATGGGTGGAAAAAACCTTTTCCACTAAAATCTGCTGAAGAAAATGTTCTAATTTAAGATTGTGCTGGTTTCCCATTTTTTCCCCAGTAAGCTATATAATATGGTTATTTATCATGCTTATGTTTTACATCACTAAGTGAATACTGAGGATCCTTGAGTTCCAAACTTACTTTGCAAATTAAACAGAAATAATGGCATTATCAACACACAAGGAAAATGTTTTTAGCACCAGGAAAAAAAGATTCCAAATTGCAAAGTGAAAATCTAATCTCTACCTTGGCAATGCCTGAGTGCTCCTGCCCATCCCAGCAGGAAAATTACCAATGGAGCTAGCAGCAAAGATGATAGAAGAGGTTTCTCATGCAGAGAGATGTGCTGTAAGCAAGGGAGCAGAGCTGTAAAATTGTTAGGATGAATAAATTTGTGCACAAGGCAAAAAAACCCCATCTTACAAACTCTAAAAAGCTTAGCGGCTGCTAACAACTTGACAAACCTTCTTCTTTTCCTGATTGGTTTTGATAGATCCTAATTAAAATGCTATCTGGCAACTTTCCGTGAAATCAGAAAAGCTTAAAAGAGTCATCTCTCATGTTTTCAGGCTCTGAGCTGTTCCCCTCCACACAAACCAACCCCACCCACTCAGGAGATGAAATATAACAGTTCAGACAAGATGAAATGCAGTGCTCCTACAGTTTTATTTGATTTATTAAAAGGAGAGAAGTAACCAAGTGGGAGGATATGCTGGTTTTGGCTGGGGTAGAGTTAATTTTCTTCATAGTAGCTGCTACAGGGCTGTGTTTTGGATTGTGCTGGAAACAGCGCTGATAACACAGAGGTGGTTTCACTATTGCTGAGCAGTGCTCACACAGAGCCAAGGCCTTTGCTGCTCCTCACTGACCCCACCAGCGAGGGGGCTGGGGGTGCACATGGAGTTGGGAAGGGACACAGCTGGGTCAGCTGACCCCAAATGACCCAAGGGATATCCCAGACCACAGGGTGTCCTGCTGGGGAAAGGAGGAAATGGGGGACATGATGGATTTGTCTTCACAGGTCACCATTACACAGGATGTAGTCCTGCTTTCCTGGGGATTCCTGAAGACTTGCCTGCCCATGGGAAGTGGTGAATGATTCCTTGTTTTGCTTTGTTTGCATGCACAGATTTTGCTTTTGCTATGAAGCTGTCTTTATCTCAGCCCATGAGTTTTCTCACTTTCACCCTTCTGATTCTCTCCCCCATCCCACCTGGGGGGAGTGAACAAGCAGCTGAGTTCCTGGCTGGGTTAAACCACAGTAGAGGAAAATAGGCCAAACATTCTAGATCCTTATGAAAAGCCAAAATCATTGCTCTCCATTTTCAACATTACTTTCAAATGTAAATGTACAGGAGGGGCCGGAGTGAGGAAGGAAGCCTGGGTCACCTAAGGATGATGATGAGTGGAGGGAAAAGCAAAAAGATGACTTTTCAATTGCCAAGTTAGCATCCCACAACCCAAAGTCACAGCAACGGTATCACACTCTTGGACAAGAGATGGAACAGGACAGTGAGGCATTTCTAGCCATGCCCACACCATTGAGCCAAAACTCTGGCCATCTCAGGGCTCATCCATGAAGTTGTGTAAAAAATTTTTCCATGAGGAACATATTCTCTCAGGTATTAAAAGGGAAGTAGGGAACTATTGAATAAGAAAAAGCTATCTCCCTCTAATCTGCTTCTCTGATTTTTGGGAGTCTCAGCCCCACCCATCTGATTAATCAACATATCATTTAATTCTACTTTTCTCCATAAAAACATCCAGCTGTCTCATAACCTTCTCGTCTGTCTTTGTTTCAATGCCCTTATTGGTTTTATTGCTCCACCTCTTATGGTATGCAAATCCTCAAAGGAATACATCCTTTCTTTTCCAAATAAAATTGAAATTTTATTGCTGTTATCAGTGCTGGGATGTCCTGCAGGTAGTATTGTCTTCCAGCTGACTACTGGTGGAAAATAGGTGGGGATCATGAATACAGTATCTGTGTAAGCAGATAGTCTGTGTAACCTGCGTAAGCAGATTGTCCCTGTTGGACCACTTTCATGCCTTGGAAAAAGGAACAATCACATATGGTGGTCAGACGCTGCAAAAGCCAGGTGTTCATTCATACTGAATCAGCTAATTAGTCTCCAGTGACATCACAGGTGGCTCTGCAAGACAGCCGTGGTTCTGCCCTGTCACCTAATCAGTCACCTGTGACCCGGCCATCCAGCCAGTTTTTCACCCAGTGAAGAATTCACCATCCAAGCTCTGCTCTGGGTGCATCACTGGCCACTTCCTGTTCCAAATAAAGATTTGTGAAGCTTTTTCTCCATTGCTGCTGTGTGCCAGGTCCAGCTAGGCACAAAGCATCCTTGTCTCTCTCCTCAGTGGGCAAAGGACATAATTTAATATGCTCTGGTTGGCCTGTACTGTCCTGAGCCCTTGTGGTTTCATGCCTACAAAGGCCAGAGTCACCACAGCACAGCCGGTGAACTCATTCATCCTCATGTAGTCATGAGCACAAACCACTTATGGACTGGCTACGGCTAATGACTGCATTGTCTCTCAAGCATTATTGCAATAACTCCCAGAATAAACTTCTCCATGATTTTACCAGGCACAGAAGAGACACTATTGTCCTTCTTGAACACAGATCACCTTCCCATGGTGTGGGACCTCCCCAGCCGCCCACAAAACAGTTCAGGCAGGCACTGTTCATGTTAATGGTCATGTTAATCAGGTAGGTAAAGAGAATATGAAACTTGAGGTGTTTAATGCACATTTGCACTTTATCCCTGGCTCTGTTTGGCTGGCAGTCTGTCACCTCTCTCCTCAGCAATGATCAGCCAGATGCTCTTTTCATGAGTCAGGGAGAGCCATAGCTGCTTAGCCTGAAGAGAGGATGGAGAAGCAACCTGAGTGCAGGGAATCCAAGCAATTCCCTCACTGTCAGCACCAAGAGACAGCACTCGTAGGAGCTCTTCTTGGCTAGTGATGATCCTGCTGTGCGTGGTGTGTGAGTGACTTCAGGAAGGTCACCAGAAGGACACACAAAAATTATATCCTGCAAAAAAGTGCTAGTAAGTCCCCTCACATCTGTTTTGGTCTGGATTCAAGCTGGCCCTCCTGGCTGCAGATCCCTGGTCAGATACTTCAGTACAGCTCTTTCATCTCAGTCTTCCTTGCAGGCATAACTCTCTGCATTCAGACTCCACACCTTCCCCCTGGTTGCCACCTCACTAAGCCTACCTGCTCTCAGTTTCACTCTTCAGAGGACACAATGATCAGCAGGTGAGAGAAAACACACAAACATTTGGCTTGGAAATTTTTTAATCATGTCACGTCACTTTTAGAAAGAACAAGAGATCTACAGTCTTCATAAACTGAAGATTTTGGAGGATGCTGTGCCACTGGGGCAGACCTTCCTGGCATTTAGAGGTCAACCAGCACCTCTGTCTTCAGATTAGCTTACTTGCATGTGACAAAGGATAAATTTATCTTCTGAGCCCTAAATCTTCTCACAGCTAGTCAGAGGTTCATTTTCTCCATGTATCCCATCAGGAAGCACATCCTTTCCTCCCATGTTGAGTAGGGGAAAAAAATGTCCTCAAATTTATTATGGTGATCCCACATTCAACAGCATAAGGAAAATAACTTAGGCTTCATTAGCTCTTGCCAGGCAAAGCTTTTACAAGAGCAAAATCCTGTGGCAGGGGACAACAAACTCAGTACTGCCTGTCACATCAGCAAACAACAAAATTGAACCTCCTTTGAAATACAGCAGGTTAAACTGATTTCTCAAAATAATTAGGTTCTTCACCATATGAAAACTATTTTAATTGAAGAGAATTGAATTCATCTCTTTCACCAAATGTATTCTTGTGCTTGTTAAATGAGACTCATGGGCATGTGGGCATACCTCTCCTATAAATTTCAATTTGAACCATTCTTATACATGCTTACAAAGAATTATGCTAATTCATGAGGACATCATGCAGAGATTACTTTCTCTTCCTTGGAAAAAATGCAGAATAAAATCTTTGTCTTTTGTAATTTGGTACATGAACACAAAGCATGTTGCAGACATCTTTTTGTGGAAATCCTTTCTTAGGATTTTTTCCCTTCTGAGAAGCTGAGAGGCCTCAGAAACAAAATGTAAACAATGGTTATCTGCTGCTGTGGAATGCAACAGGTGCATCTGTGATTGGTCTCGTCTGCTTGTTTGTGATTAATGGCCAATCACAGAGGAGCTGGCTTGGACAGAGAGTCTGAGGCAGCTGCCTTTGTTATCATTCTTTTCTATTCTATTCTTAGCTTAGCTAGCCTTCTGAGATGAAACTTTTCCTTCTGTTCTTTTTAGTACAGTTTTAATGTAATGTATATATCATAAAATAATAAATCAAGCCTTCTGAACATGGAGTCAACATTCTCGTCTCTTCCCTCACCTGAAAACCCCTGTGAACACCGTCACAAAAGCAAATGATGAATTAGAAGGGCTAAACACATAGACCCACCCAGCTGCAAAGAGTAATAGTTCCTCCTGCCACTCACAGCCCAAGGAAGATAATTTTCTGCCATATCACTCAGCTAGTGAAAGAAATATACGTGGTTTTATCCACAATTTCTCCATGATGATCTCTCAGGGATGTGGCAGACTCTTTCTTTGATCAGGGCACTGGCAGGATGACATTACTGCAATCTTGCAGTGAATGGGGGTAAGTATAAAATCAACAGATAGCACAAAATGGAGACTCTATTCCCAAGCTGTATTTATAAACGGAAAATACAATGCTGTGCAAAAGTTAGCATGGAAAATGGGGTTCATAACTTGGCACACATACTTTCAGATTGGTTACATTCATGTCTTTCTAAGAAATGTGCTACAAACTCAAAATTATGAACTCAACACAGACATTTATGGCTGATGTGCTTTGAGCTTTGTTATGCCAGAGGTGGGACTACAAAATCATAGCGATGTCTTTAAAATCTATAAATACAAAGCTTGCCTTGTGATTAAATCATCACACACCTCCAAGAGGAAAGGGAGTTATTGTCTCCCCTTTATGAAGTGGGAAATTAGGCACAGCTTTACACCAGTCATAATTATCTTCTCCACCTATGGGTTCATAATGGCTCACTGTGTGGAAAAACTCTGCTCTGCAAGTCATTCGTGAAAAAGACCATGACTCATTTTTAACCTATCCCCAGGACAAAATAGCCCAAAATGTGTAGTTGTACACATGCCCTTTCCAATGTCAGCAGGAAGGCTTCAGAGGCAGGGATGGAAGGACAAATGCAGCCCTGGTGTGTTTCTAGGGGGCTAGAGAAAGCAAGAGGGTGGTTCTGTCTGTGGACCCTCCACTGTGCTCTGAAGGATGTAGGAGGTGTGCTCTCCCCTGAGCTGGGACGACCCTAGGAAGGGCAGGTAGCTCTTGGGCTACTAGCCTTGCAGGCTTCAGCCCAGGGCATGCTGAGAGGAGCGGTCTGAACATAAGGAGCTGCCTCTCATCGTGAGTGTGAATTGCAAAGGGATTTTGTGCTTCACACAGTCACTTCTAAAGAGGGGAATGCTAGCTATATAATTTGTATTTCACATGCCAGGCCTCTGCAGAGACTCTGGATTCTCATCAGAAATGCCTCATAGAAAGAAACCCTGCAGGGAAGGGCTATTTTACTTGCTTTTGAATTTTAATAGCAGACTATTTTGTACTGTTACCAGGCGCCTTGAAAGCATCTGGATTCTCTAGAGAGAAAGATCCCCAGGAGACATGTTCCATTTGTTTCTTGTGCAATGCTCTGTAGGGGGATGGTGGTCTACAAACTCCAACATGTTCTAATCCAGGACTGACCAAAAGTCATTTTAACTGGGTTTCACTTTACCAACATTAAATGACATTGGTGACTGCAGCCCATTTATTGTGGGACAGGCACAATGAACAGTGAGCTATGGCAAAAAAGAGTAAAGAGTTGGTATGGAACAAGAGGTTTGGTATATTTGGATAGAGGCCTAGAGTTTCTGAATTAGATTTATGATGGAAAGGACTTCAGGCAGGAAGAGATCTGGCAAATTACAGTACAAAGGGCTCTGGCCAGGAAATATTAGGCCTTCCCTAACTCTTCTGACCTGGATAGTCTCAAATGAGAACCCATCTCGGGGCAAGAACAAACCCCCTGAGAACCCTGCTCTTACCTCCTTTTGCTATGGGAGGTATGGTCACCCTCCAGAGTGGATCCCTCCTTTCTGCTGTGGAGGATCTGATTTAGAAGGAGCCCAGAGAGTGGTTTAATCCCTACGTGTCGGTGTCTATGTGCAGTGTTTACATGAGCCACACGTGAGTTTTGTCTGAAATATGTAAGAGCTCGTCAGGGCATTTGTGGAGTTGGGAGAGCAACTGAGCCATGCATGTGTAGGTGTCTGCTTCCCTACAGGCTGAACCATTCCCTGTTATCCATGGGATGTATTGACTTGCAGTTCTACTTGGCTGCCCACACTTATCTGGTCAATGCATGTGAATCATTCTGGTGTTCTGCCCAATCTCCAAGACTGTATAGGTGTCTCACAGATTCTATATTCGGCTTATCAGCCTTCTTTCAGATGTCCCAGGACCCCCATAGCCTCTGTACTGCATTAAGTGCTGCCACCTGGGCAATGCAATGAGCCTCAGACCTCCATTCGCTGAATGCAAATCATGTCATAGTGGGCATCCCATCTAATCCAGCCCCTGGGCCTCCATCCTCAGTGCAGGCAGCAGGGACATGTTCACCCCATCATTCAGCCACACCAACTTCTGCACTGCATCTTCTCCACCACAACCACCACAGCATCCTCTCCCCTACAGCCCATGGTGGCCTCTACCCAGCCCTCAAGCAGTCTGTCCACCCCGTCACCCATCAGACACAAATGAGTGACCTGTCCCAGGGATTTCTCCCTCAGTGTGTGCTGCACAATGACAGCTCTCGTGTTGGACCGTGGCCCCAGGGAGCGAGAACAGCTGCTGAGCTTGTGAAGTGATTTCCTTGTTGTACTGATGCCTGCAGAGCAGCAAAAGGCATCAGGAGTACAAATAAGGAATATTAACATTAGCATTGTAGACAAATTCTGCACTACAATACTGACACCAGGAACTCCAACAATCTGGCTTAGCAAAGGGTAAACCTGAATCTTTAACAATTGCAAAGCTTTTTTGCCTCCACTAAAAAGCCTTATCTAATTAATCCTCATCTTCCTCATGGAAGATGGGAGAAAAAATATAGACCCAGAAATAGAAATATAAAAAGGTTAAGTATAATTTCTCAATCCACCTGGAAAATTTAATCAAATTCAGGACTAGACCTCTGGACCACTTGACTCCAGGACAGTTTCTAATCCAACTTCAGCTGCAAGCCATTTGCCTGGTGGTGCAGGAAAAACTGCACTGCTTCTGGGCTTATGTGAGTTTTGCTGCTAGCTAGAGGACTGCAGCCTCCAGGGCTGTCTAAGCACCTTTTGCCAAAACTGAATGTGGAGTGGCTTATGCAGTTTTGCTTGATTTACTTGTTCCTTTGATGTGCAAGGATTTAGTGACATGCTTAGCAATACAGTAGCATGAAACTCGTTGCATAAAATCAAATCACTGCTGGGGCAGATGCTTCCAGATTTAAAAGCTCAATTGGTACCACAGACACGTAGCTGACTAACTGCAGGCTGTTTCTCCCGGGGCTCAGCCTGTAGGGCCCTTTCAGGACCCCTTTTAGTCCCAAAACTGCAGTAACAAGGCTTAGAAGTCATCCTTTGAACCTCAAGGTGAATGTTTTAGGTCATTAGTAGCTGATCTATAACATTCAGTCTGTACCAGTGTCTCTAAAAGGCTGCTTTCAGCTCTCATTCATCAGTAAGTGCCACCCTTCTCCCCTCCCTTCTCCACCCTGCCAGCTGTGGACACGGCCAGGATGACCTAGATACTTGTCACCTCCAGGCTGGATTTTACCTTGATTCACAGTTTTTAAAACAGGACATGAAACAGATGGACAGATCCTAACTGGTTCAGATAGGAACTGCTTCATGCTCTGGGACATGTCAAGTGATGTTCAAGGTCCTCTGCTGGTGATGGGCATGCTCCCAAACACAGTCAGACTCTCTCGGTGATCCATCAGCCACCACCTGAGCCTGGGGACAGGGCAGCTCCCAAATGTGTGGATGAAGCATTTGACATCAGTGACATCAGTGGAAATGAGGTATTTGCATGATTTTTTTATGAATATTTCACCTGCAGCTGCAGAAGCTTAAATATCTTTCTCAGATTGCCCATGCTATCCCTCTCCCCACTCTCCCCCTCCTCTCCTACCCTCCCCTCACAGTTACAATGAACTGGGAAGCCTCATTCCCTAAAAAGTTCCATCTTCTAGGAACAATTAGAGCATGACACCAAAGAAACAATACCCTCTTTTGTCCTTCATCCAGCTGTTCGACAGAGACCGAGTGATCAGAAATGAAAATGCTGGCTGTTTTAGTTTTTCCATCATGATGCACTACAATAGCTCCTTAGGACTGTGATCCTGCATGGTTCAAGCCAATAGAAGCACAGGGCACAGGATTGCTTATGAAGGACTCCCAGTATCTGCAGGTTATCACTGCCTTTGAGATTATAAATTACACTGCAGGTAAAACCGGCAACAGCAACAACCTCTGTAAGAATCAATGTGTGAGCTTCTAGTCACTGACAAGAACCTTGAGATACATTTTCTAATTTTGCAATATCTGAAAGATTCAAATGGTCTCAGTATCTCCTCTGCTCTCATTTTGACAAGAACAAAATCCTGGACCATGCCCAAAAGCTGCAGGCACTGAAGATTGCTGTTGGGGATGTAGGTTTGAGAATTTTATAATAAAAATCCTCCTTGTGAAATATTGTCACAGAATCTCCTATGAAACTATGAATAAATCAACCAGAATGTCTCCTAAATTGTCCTGGCCTTTCCTAGGAACATAGATCATACCTTCCCCACAGAATACCTTTGTACAGATCAGAGACCTGGTTCAGTTAATCATCAGACAAGGTCCATGTGCTCACACAGAGCTCTCTGCTGGACCACAGACTGAATCAGCCTCTTTCAGAGCACCCCAGATACAGAAATCACCCATTTGGTTGACTCATGTGTCAAAAATCCATACCTTTTCTTTCTTGTTATCTGGTAAGGGTATTCCTGATAACAGAATTATTTGTAATTAAGTAATTTTTTTTAAATCATCCATTTCACCCTTTAGCTATGTCAGTTATCTGACCCATATTCCACCAAGAAGTAATTACTTTACATTCTAAAACCCATCCATCCATCCATGCATTCATCCATCCTATCTAAAGTATTTATGCTCATATTTAGGTGCCAATTTCCAGTTATCAGAGAAATCCTCCCTCCAGGAACCACCTATCTTTTGGGAGCTCAGCTCTATGTCTGACAGTGTTGAACAGAAGCAAGTTGTTGGAGTGTGCTTCAGTTGCTTATATCTGTAAGGGCTCCTGTTGGATTAAATAAAATGAATTTGGAGAGCACAAGCCAAGTACAAAACAAAAGGCATCAAGTAAATGTGAGAGAAAAACTCTTAAAAATAGGATGGGGATGATGGAGGTGATGAAGCATGAAAATCACTCAAGTAGCTCCACAAAAAAAGCCTAAGATTTGACTTAATACAGCATTTGTATATAATCTGCCAGATAAATAAGTAGGTAAAGAGTTATTAAAAGTCATCGGGATGCCTTGGGGCACCCAGCCATGAACTGCCTGGTACAGAAGTGGTGCCTGCCCTGGATTCAGAGCAGTCCTTGATGTGTGTCCTCTGCTGTCATCTAGTGACAAAAGGGAAGAAGTAACCGAAAAAGAAGGAAAATTGAGGTGAAAAGATGCCAGTGTAAGTTGTGCCTTAGAAGAAGAAAAAACTGGGCATTTTGAACACCTGAAGCTTACTATCAGCAGTGAGGTCTCGCCTGTAAATTCAAAGCCACTAAAGCTATTTTTAAAGATCTCTCCCTTTCATCCCAGGGTGGATCTAACTCCTCAAGGATCGCCTGCAGCCAACAAAGCTCTAATGGGTACATCCAACTATGGAGGCTTCATCACCCAAGGATGCCATCACACCTTGGCATGCATCTAGGCTATTTTAGATTTCTAGTTCAGGGTGGGGCATCTTGGTCCCTAGAGGAGCTTATTTGTCACCAATAGCTGTGAAGGCAGTAGGAACATCTCCAATGCAGACACCTGCATGGCAGGCTCTAGAGTTAAGCAAGATCACTGCTGTCCCTTAACTGGGAGGTGACTTTCACCTGGAGAACAGGTCAGAACATTTCCTTAAACCTTGTTGTTCCTATACTCATTTTTGTTGATTTTGCAGGGGAAAAAACTCCAACTAACAAGCCCACAAAACAAATGACTTTGAGAAGAGACCATGACCAGGTCTCTTCACACATGGTGATGAGTTTATCCAGCCTTTCAGAAAAATGTCCTGCATGGGGACATGTCCCCTGTGAGGACATGCTGGAGGCAGCAAAGAGCATCATTGGCAGCTGGGAGAGATTGAAGGCAGGAGAAACTATCTGGAGTGAAATGAGGCATGAGAAAAACAAGAGCTGATGGTGCATACACAGAAGGAGACATCAGAAGGTCAGAGTTCAAATCCCATGTGTGACCTTGACCTTTTGTGTGATTTAGGACAAGTTGTTTCACCAGTGCAGCCCAGTAAAACAACAGGATACTAGTTTCCCATGGGAACACTTCAACAGGCATTAAAGTTGGCTGGTACAGAACACCACAGTGATGCTGGGCACAACAGCCTGCAGACACTCCAATTTAAAAGAAATTTCTTTTCCCTTCCTCCCCAGCACAGAAACACATCTTTTCACTGAGATGGGGTTTTCTTACTGCCAAAGGGATGCTGAAAAGAGTTGGCAATGCACATCACCTTGGAAGGTGATGCAGGGTCCCCCTACCCCAAATGGTAAGTATCGGCATGGAAAAGACATAGTAGCAAAAACAGACAGCAGCAAAAACAAAGGCAACATTTCACAGCAGCATAAGGTACATGCCATGGATGAATAATAAAAAGCACCCGTTTTCTTGAAGTGGAGGCTGTCATGGAAACCCTGGCAGTGAATGGCATCATTGAGGGAATTCAGTTAGAAGTGACAGAATAAAGCATCAGAATTCAGAGATTAAACACACCTAGCAGGGCTGAAGTCTCAGAGAACTCAGAGACTCTGGAACCCTTCAGCAGGTTGCGCTCATCCAGCCAGGATATACTGCTACTGCTATCTTTCAGTGCCTTTCCTGCAAGCTGGAGTGGATTTTCCCCGTTAGACTTGTTGAAAGGGTGTAAACCCTGCAGGACAATAAACATCTCTGTGTTTAGTACTTAGGCTACCATGGGAGAGATTCTTTGTAACTGTGAAAAAGTGGTTGCTGTGGATATCCACCATGAGGTTGGCAGCAGAGCCTGAAGAAAAAGAGGTAGAAGTGCTCTGTGTGCTCTCCCGCCAAAAAGTGATCAAAGTGGTCATGGCGACTGATGCACTCTGTCCAGACTAGCATCCTTCAGTGCTGAAGGCTCAGGGAAACACCATTTGATCTGGATTAACACTAATCATCTTTTTCCAAAGCTGGATTTATCCTTTTCTCATTGAAAGATCACAAATCAGGATGCTCGTTTTGCTCTGTTGTCTCACGAATATGCAAGAACCCTTCTCCTGGCACTCATTGATGAGGTTTATGTCTTAATTGGCGTCCCCCAAACCACTCCAGCATGAGGACAGACAACCTGATAAATGTAAGAAACTGCCCTTCCTTTGGTGCCTTTTCCAGCGTGCTTCCCCTTCCAGACAGCCCAAGATGTTTTATCACTTTCTCCAAAGGAAAGCACCGCCGAGTCACCCAAACCTCACAGCAGCAGGGCTCTGTAGATAAGGCAGGGAAAATATTTCACTCGCAAGGAAGCTGTGCTCATCTCGCACTAACGTCCCTGTCCTCTGGAATCCAAGGCAATAATTACAGCAATTTGTAGATAATTATTTGTTAATTAAAAACAGGCTTGCTGGGTACAGTTACCAATTTCCTCCGCTGGCTGCATAGGGCTGCACAAGGAGACACTGGGGGATTGTCGGTCTTGTAAAATCGTTTGCTTGTTCTGTTCAGAAAAAAAGTCCCCAGTGGGTCATCTCCCCCCTCTCCACATATCCTGGCAGGTCTGATTCATTCTCCTAAGACACCCTCAATACAGATTTGTGCCTAGCTTTCCCTTGGTAATTTCCAAGGAAGGTGACTGCCACATTCCCCCACTGCAGCCTGTTTTCTCAGCTAATTTAATGTCCCTTTGCTTACACAGACTCATTTCCAGACACTTTTAAGTGAGTAGCTCCTAAAGGAATTGTGACTCCAAGCTGAGGTTGTGGACCTGAAAGGAGCTCACCTCCATCCCACGTTTATGTGAATAGTAATAAGTAAACCGTGTGGAGATGGAGTTGCAGCTGAGTACAAACTGAAGCTGCTGGTTCAAAGAGTGCTGTTGGGGCAATTATTCTGCCCTTAATTGGGCAATCTGGGGTTCATGGTATCTTCCCAGGCATAGTTTTCAGGACAGCTGTGAGAAGAAATGACAGGATTTCAGATATCCCTTCATCCACAAGGAGAGAATCTTGGGATGATGGTCCGCACACCTTGGGATGATGGCCCTCATGAGTATGAGGAATTTCAATCTTCTATGTCCTCTGTCTCTGTTTCTGCTGTGGAGCACACCATCTCCTGGTTCTACCACATTCACCTCCTCCAGGGTCTCCCACAGCTCCAGAACCAGGAGAATTATTTAGCCCTGGATATAAGAAAGTCACATTGGTCCGGATCTATTTCTGGATTAAACTGGGCATTCATTTCAGATGCCCCTTCTTCTGTGGCACTGAGGAAACAGCTCATGGAGATCTGAGAGTTGGCTCTGTGGGTTCCACACAAAAATAGTACCAGTAGCATCAGTATAAAACATCACGGAAAGGCAAACCCATGGGGAAGTATCATGAAGGGGGAAAGTGAGCAGCATCCTCCTCCTGGTTGCAGCAGAGCAGCTTGGAGCCATAGTGACAAGGATGGGACAAAGGAATAACATGGACATTTTGTCCTCATGTGCTCAGAAGCAGATTGCTTCCACCTCCCTTAGCAAAACAGCAGCATCAATGAGAATAAACCAGAGATAATGGGGAGGGGAAACAAATTAGGCTGTCAATATCCTCTTCATGGAAATGATCTCAAGGTTGTTAGTCACACAGGGCTGCTTCGCCCCTCTAATTTTCTCCTGTACGTGGGCTTTCGTGTTCCTCTCATCACCTCAGCGGCTCAGTGCCTGCACCATGTGCAGAGAAATCACAATTAAGCAAAGTGGCTGGATGTCATGATATATGGGACTACATCTCTGCTTCAGCAGCACAGAAAGCTAACGAAGAGTTGAGATTAAACACTGGATTAATTAGTATGCTTAATTAGTTCACAGTTATTAAATCCTTTCAGACCCTCAGATAAATCTTTCAAAATACAAAACATTCCTTGGAAATGCTACTGTGTACTCCCCCCTTCTCTCTCTCCACGTAGGTGCAGGGCTGGGAAGCTGTAGCCTTCCTCCTGCTGCTTAATGCAGGAGTAATCTCCATCCAAGCCTCAGTGGCCCAGCATCAGTCCCTGAGACTACCCTTGAATCTGCAAGTCTGCCAATTTGCAAATTCAAGCTCTTCTGAGAGGGGATGAGGCAGTGCCCTGCTAACTTGGACAACAGTTAGTAGGAAACGAATAGTGTTGGAAAAAAACAGGGAGCAACAGATCCTCTTAACCCTGAGAGACACACACAGATTCAGAGGTTTGCTGTGGACATAATCACCCAGCAGTGTGTCCCCTTTCCATGTCAACTTCCTCTGTGGATGCAGTAGGAAAGCAGGGCAGCCCTGCAGGAAGAAGGAGCAGGAATGGGCAGAGGAACTTCTCACACAAGCTTTGGAACATTGCCAGTCACTGTGCCAGTTAAGAGAGGGACAGGAAAGGCTCCTCCAGGCTCCTGTAAGCACTCTCCCATATTCACAGCACTGAATGATTACCCTGTGATTTCCATGTTCATCCCAAGGATCCATGCTACTCCACAGCAGAGAGCTGCTAAGGTCCATGGGGTCAGCTGACCTTCAGAGAGCCCATGGCAGCACTGGGATGTTCTCATAAAGGATTTATTTATGGTGGAGGAATCCAGTTTCTGAGATCACCTTGGAGACTTACCCAAAGCATTTATCACTTGGATCATGCAGGGCTCTGAACAACACAGGTGCAATGAGCTCAGGCTCTGGGCAGGCTGGAATACTGACACGCATGGAGTATGCTGTTTTCATCACAGTTCTCTGGGAAACTGATGTTTGGGTCCAACAAAGGGGATTACAACATTTTTTGCACCGAGTCTTTTTTTTTCCCTAGTTATTAACAGCTGTGGTAGTGGGCAGGGAATTCAGGTTCTCCTGGTGCTGGAGACCTAAATCCATAGGCTGAGAATTAATTGGGGCAAAGAGCTACATTAGATGTGGCTTGCTTAAGGGAGTTTGTTAAGGAAAAAAACTAACAGTACAGGATTAAGCTGAGGGATATTCCTCATTTCACCAGGAAAAATATCCCTGAACAATGACTCACCCAGTACTTGTTTGTGATTCTAGTAATTATAAATTATTAGAAAGCAGAAAGAAATGGCTGGGATAAGGTACTGTTGCTCAGCAAACCTGCATTTTGAGAACAAGAATAAAGCTTTTTGGAAGATAATGTCTCTCTTTTTTTCCCCTGTGCAGTCGCAAAGAAAGGTATTTAATCCTTCTAAAAATAAGTATGAATGTGTCTGCTTCCAGAGTCTATAAAATATGTCTGCATCAAAGCAATGTGGAGACATTTGGGAATAAGTAGCTAATTTGATACTCATAACAAACCATAGCCTAGGACTTTGTGTCAGAGAACTGGGCTGACCTTTCAGCAACATTTCAGTTCTGAAATGACTTCTCATCAGTGAAAGCCCAATCTATCATCAGTTAAAATAAATTAAAAGCTATCACTGGCTTCTACAGATATTGGATTAGACAATATAAAACCCACTTGAATGCTGGGAACCCAATGAAATTATCATGGTAAATCTAAATTCTAGTGAAGCTTTACAGGCTTTAAAATATCTCTCTGCAGCCCCATTAAGAATGGGTTTCTACTTAGCTCATGAATATTTCACTTCTTTTTTTCTGATAGTGTCATCATGAACTAAGACAGCACAAAGCCCAATATTCCAGCCTCCTTTTTGCTCACAGCAGATCCAGAGCATGTTTCTGTAGAAAGAGCAGTCCAGAGAGTAAAGGCCTGAACATAGACACTGCTTCCCCTCAAAGTATCTCTTCTGATTTCCAGCCATCCCCACAGAGCTAGGAATAGCTCTTCCCAACACTTTTTCATCTCCCCATTTCCACAGTGATAGTGTGGCCACGGTGATAGTGTGATTTCCAAAATGTCCAGGATCAGGAAAGATGAAGTTTCCTTTAGGAGTTGGTCCTCATACACAACTTTGTCCATCTCCTCCTGCTCATTTTTGAAGCACTTGATCTTCCTTTCAGAAGGATAAACCTTGTTGCAGAACAAACCTGCTAGCTGGGGTAGCCCCACAGCTCTGTTACCATGGGAGAAATTCTTTCTGTTCAACCAAAAAAAGAGAGAGAGATGAAGATTGCTGGCCAGTGCTCCTCAGGAATCACTCCTAGCAACAGGAGGAATGGATATCATACATATTACTCCCTCAAGCCATTTGTCATTGCATCCTTTGTTCCAAATGCACTGCCTCTAACATGACCTCACATTACACATCTCCCAGCCACATTCACCTTCAATCCTCTCTCTTTCTTCCCTCAGTGAAGCACCATCTTAGAAGATAAATTTGCTTCTACCAGAAACATCTACTGGGAACATTTCATGTCTCCTAAACCCAGATGTGAGTACAGAAGAACCATTATTTTTCATCATCCTTTTAAACCTCCCTCCCTGCAGACACTCTGACTACCGGCATCCTGCTTCCCAGCCCAGACTGACATTGCTACTCTGATCCACAAAGAGCACCAGTGCTCTCTGGAAAGCTTTTAGAAGGGCTCTGCTCTGCATGGCAAGAAATGAAACATACATTCATACACAGCCACATCTTTGCCAACACCTGAAACATCTCCAAAACACCCAATCTATGTACCAGAGAGCAACAGTGCTGGGAGTTAGCTGCAGCACTGCATCGACCCATAAGGACCTACTCAAAGAACCTGAGATCTGGGGTCATCCCTGGGGCTATGGTTTGTGGTTCTGATGGTGCCAAACTGCTGGCCAGTGAGGACAGCATCCAGCAGTGAAAAGAAGATGGGCAGCTATGGGAACTGAGGCCTACAACCCTGAGATTATGCTGTGAGATGTGTGGCTAAGGGATTTCCATGAGCTATTCCATGAGATGTGTGGCTAAGGGATTCCTGGGGCATGAAGACTGGGGAGGGATGGTTTATCAGGTTAAGGCCAGGTGACCCTCACCACTGCAAGAGGTGGAAGAGGGAGTGATGCTAAGGTGTCATGGTTCTGTTCCACCCTTGTGCAAGACCCACAGCCTTTGTGATCTCTCTCTTTGTTCCTCTTGATATCCCTCATTAATAGACAAAGTGGCTGCCCACCACTTACGACAGCAGGAGCAGAAGATTTGACTACAGTCTCACCTCCACTTCCCCCAAAAGTATAGTGATACCATTTGGGCTTTGTAGAGAAGGATATTCACCTGGATGAGAAAAGTTCAAGTCCAGTCCAAAAACACGTGAGGCCAGACTTTGCTGTGTTATGCCCTTGCTTCCAATTGCCCACAGGTGGTCCTAGAGCAGATGGGTCTGAGGGGAAGGACCTCGCCCCTTTCCTGGTGTGTTTAGACATTGTCACTGGTGCTACCCTCTAATACTTCCTTACATTAATTGTTTATTTGGCCTGAAGAGGGCTTAATGAGTCAAATAACCCTGGAAAAATTATTCTGGGCAGTATGGCAGAACAGGAGGAAAAAACCTATAGCTGAGAGCAGTAAGGAATGCACCATGTGTGACCAGGCACAGAGAACATGTAACATGCACTGAGCAGTCATTACACACATGTTTAGTTCTCACATTAAGCCAGGAGTTCCCTGA
This sequence comes from Agelaius tricolor, assembly GCF_023055355.1. NCBI lineage: Eukaryota > Metazoa > Chordata > Aves > Passeriformes > Icteridae > Agelaius > Agelaius tricolor. The sequence continues at coordinate 18,441,584 of NW_027269269.1, forward strand.
ATGACAGAGGCCTAATTTCCTACCAATTCACATCCTGTATCTCTGCCTGACACTGCATCAGCACCAGCTCCTTCCTGCACTGGGATTCTCTAAGAAACCACATCACAGCAGTGTACCAACACACAGCAAAGCTCAGTGCTGGCCCTTACAGGAGGGGATGGTGGTTGGCATTAAAATAAAACTAATTTTGCTCACTCAGGAGTACAAAGACATGTGTGCCCCTGTGTTTCCATCCAGCACTGAGGCAGTAACCATGTGTGTCCAGGCAGTCCGCACGATTCCGTGCAGTGGCACAGAAGTCAGATACTGGCAAAGCTGTCCTCGCTGCCTGAGGATGTGCTTCTATCCCTCCCTGTACCTCCCCTCCCTGCACCCTACCCCTGAGGTCTCCTGTCCTACCTCTCAGTGTCTTTCTCATCCACCTGGTTATGTCTGTGGCCCTGCCCTGCAGCTCTAATTCCTCAGGATGATGTTTCAAGGCAGGGCAGAGCTCAGGTCAGGACTGAGCCAGGGGTGGGGACATTGGCTTACTTGGAGCAAAAGCAGAGGTGAAGGAAGGCCCTAGCAAGCAGCTTTGGACTTTGAGGACAAGAAGCTTTTCATGCACAGATAAAAAGAATCACATGGGAAAATCAAAAAAGCTTTCCTCTCTCTTTTCCACGAGCCCCACTTGTTTCTTCTAAAAGCAGCCTCTGGCCAGCAATTCCTTTCTTACCAGGGACTTTACAGCAAGGTAAAGGGTTTGCCTCCCTGCAAGCAGTGTCACTACCAAAGCTGCCTCCCAGCACCTCCTGGCCCTGGAGCATCCCACTGCTGCTCTCTTGTGTGACCCTCAGTGCTGCAATGATCAAAGCACAGCAATGAGGTGACCTCTGACCACAAGCACAGCAGTGTGTTCAGCTGCTGCCCTCCTGCAGTGAAGCTGCAGAACAGAGACAGGCAGGAATCAGGCAAGCAGAGCAGCAAGGGCTGGGCTGCATGGGGAAGCAGCACTGGCTTTACACATTTCAGAGAATCACAGAATGTTTTGGGTTGGAAGGGACATTTTAATATAATCTAATTTCAACATTCCTGCCATGGGCAGGGGACGCCTCCATTAGACCAAGTTGATCCAAGCCCCATTCAACCTGGCTTTGAACACTTCTAAGGTTGAGGCAGCCACAGCCTCTCTGGGCAACCTCTTCCAGACCTCACCACCTCACAGCAGAGGATTTCTTCCTCGTGTGCAAACTAAATCAACGCTCTTTCATTTTAAAACCATTGTCCCTTATCCTGGCACTAAAGATTTCTCTGTCTTTCTTACAAGCCCTCTTTAAGTTTGGAAGGCTGCAGTAAGGAAGAAGCCCCCTTCTCTCCAGGCTGAGCAGCCCCAACTGTTTCCACCTGTCTCCATAGCAAAGGTGCTCCAGCTCTCTGACTATCTTTGTGGCCTCCCTCCTTTGTACTCAGTCAATAGGTCCATATGTTTCCAGTGCTGATGACCCCAGAGCTGGATGCTCCAGGTGGGGTCTCACAGGAACAGAGGGCAGAATCCAGAATCCCCCATCCCGCCCTGCTGGTCCCATGCTGTGGATGCAGCCCAGGATATAATAGGCTTTCTGGGTTGCAAGAGCACATTGCTGGGTCATGGCCAATTTTAAGCCCCCCTCTCTTGCCAAGTCATTCCCTGCAGGGCTGGAGACCCTGATGGCTGCTCCTCACCATCCACCCACACCATCTGGAAGGACAGAGGGGCATAAGCTTCAAAAAGAAAGAGGAGAAAAGGTTTATTCGTTACCAAGGCTTGCAAAGCAGACCCAAGTCCTGTGCCTCTTATCAGGAAAAGTGAGGACTGTCGGGGGGCATGACAGAGTCAATGGTCCCTGAGAGAAGCCCAGGAGGACGGGAGAGTGGCTGAAGGTCCTCGAGAAGCACACACACCATCCCCAGACCGCGCTGCCGCTCAGGTGGCCCCAGGGGTCCGCCACGGGGATCCCTTGTGTCCCAACACGGGATTCCTCTCGTGGCTACGGAGCATCCTTCCCCCCACATGCGAGGATGACAGTCCCACACGTCCCACTAGGAGCGGACACCCCATAGGAAGAACTACATTTCCCAGAGCGCTTGCGCCCGGGCGGCGGAATAGGTGGGCCGCGTCGCGCATTCTGTTCTGATTGGCTGGCCGGGGCAGTCTGGGCGGCCATTGGCTGGGCGGGCAGTCACGTGAGGCGGCGGGAGGCAGGCGGACTCACGTGGGCCCGTGTGGGAACCGGGAACCGGGCACCGGGCTCGGGCCAGGCTTTGGGGGAGCGGCCCCGCCGGGCCTCGCCATGCTGGGCGCCCGGGGCGGGTGGCGGGCCCTGCGCCGCTGCGCCTCCCTGCCGCGGGCCGTGCGGCTGCGGGTGTGCGAGGCGCTGGGGGCGCGGGAGCCGGCGGAGGCGGTCAGAGTGCAGGTGTGTGCCCGGGGCCGGTCAGAGTGCGAGTGTGCGTGCCCGGGGCCTGTCAGAGTGCGGGTGTGTGTGTGCCCGGGGCCGGTCAGAGTGCGGGTGTGTGTGTGCCCGGGGCCGGTCAGAGTGCGGGTCTGTGTGTGCCCGGGGCCGGTCAGAGTGCGGGTCTGTGTGTGCCCGGGGCCGGTCAGAGTGCGGGTCTGTGTGTGCCCGGGGCCGGTCAGAGTGCGGGTCTGTGTGTGCCCGGGGCCGGTCAGAGTGCGGGTCTGTGTGTGCCCGGGGCCGGTCAGAGTGCGGGTCTGTGTGTGCCCGGGGCCGGTCAGAGTGCGGGTCTGTGTGTGCCCGGCCCTGCCGGGGCCCGAGCGGAGGGTAGTGCCTGGAGGGGCACGGCCCACGCCCGTGCTTCAGCGAGCGAAGCGGGAGCCCTGCAGAGCGTTTTGCTGAGCTCCCGGAACTGCTGTGCCGTCGTGCCGAGCCGCTCCGTGTGTTCCTTTTCCCGCTGTGCGTGCTCGGTTCGCTGCTGTCGCAGCCAGCGGAGCCTTGGGGTCACTCGGCATGTGTGGAGCAGCGTTGTCACCGTGATGGGTTGTGCTGAACGTGCTCTCCGCCGCGTTGGATTTATCTGTTCCGGAGAGCGAACCATTGCCGGTGTGCTGCTGTTTATAAAGCTTTTTCACAAGTCTTGTGCCACGTACGTCCAGGTTTAGAGCAGTGTCAGTAGAACCATCGGTAACACTTCCCCTGACGTTTCTATTTGGCTCCTCTTGTGAACCAAGATAGCCTGGAATTAATGGGCATTTTAGCTATGGAGCACTTTTCCTTGGCATAGGATTGTTCCCCGGTTTTGTGGTGTTTGCGACTGGCAGAGCAGTGGTTGCACACACAGAGTCCCTGCTTCCATACAGGGCTATGCACTTGTCAGTATTTCTGCATGAATATGAAAAGGACTGGGGTACTTGGTAACAGTTTTAAACAAAACTGAAAGAGGATACATTTAGATTATAAGAAGGAAATTTGTCACTGTAGAGGGGTAAAGCACTGGCACAGGTTGCCTAGAGAAGATGTAGCTGCCCCATCCTTGGAAGTGTTCAAGGCCAGGATGGGGCTTGGAGCAACCTGGTCTACTGGAAGGTGTTCCTGCCCATGGCAGTGGGGTTAGAACTGGATAACCTTTAAGATCCCTTCCAATTCAAACCTTTCTGTGATTCTACTAACCCAAAAACCAGTCTGTAGCATGCTGGTATTCCTGCTCACACATAGGTGAAGCCTAATAGGTCAGGAAGAAGCTCATCCAGTGTTGGTTCTTTTTGGATGTAGTTGGTTGAATAATGCAAGCTAGAATAAACTGATGCTAAAGTTTGCAATACTTCCATTCCTCCGCCTTCCCTGTCCTCCAGACCATTGCTGCTTTGCTCTTCCCCTTTGCTACCAAAATGCGGGGGTTTTTTATTAAAATGGGCTAGGAATCTGTCTGGCTTAAATCCAACCTTATAATGGCCAGGTTGTTGGAATGTGCAGTCTAATTGTTACAGTCAGGGTTGTCACTTTTATTGTACATTCATTCTGGTAGGTGTGAAGTGGTCAGAACATTGCTGCTGCAGCCTCTGCTGTTCCAATATATGCCTGGGTATGCTTTTACTTCCTATTGCAGGATGCAAGACTCCTTCTCTTATTTAATAGATTCCAGAACAGCTTATGAGGTGGTAAGAAAAGCTCTTGAGAATGTTTCTTTGTTCATTTTTAGTGTGTTTTGTTAGGGAGTGTTTGTGGGGAGGAAAAATACCTGCCATTATACATTAAATGTGCATCCAGTATAACATACATGGTGTGTTCTGGGGATTTCCTGGAATATGGAGGATAAGCACAACAGCTTCAGGCATGTTACTGTAGGAAATACCTTTTACTTTCACCATACAAATAAGAGGATGCCCAGATGATCTTGTTTCTTGCATTAGTTCTTCCTTTGGGTGGTTTACCCTGTCTGACTCACTAGATTCATGTCTTTAAAATCTTCCATGGTTCTTATATGGAGTAAGGAAAGCATGTTATGCAAGCCCGTGTGATGCTTTGCCTGTGCTAGTAGTCATTTTTAAAACTATAACACGCTTTACTTCTGGTGCTGTTTAATTCTTGGTTTGTTCTGTCTGGGTGGCAGAAGTAGATGGATTTGCATTGGTTTGTCTGGTAAGAAAATCTCTAAAGCACTTGCCTAGTTTGAAGTCATTGGGACTATTTGGTCGCTTCCAGTTAAGAAAAATACAAAACTGGTTGGAAAAGAGGCAGTTTGGTGGTTTAATCAGCACTGGTTTTAGTTGTTCTCTACAATATTGTTAGAATTTGATCTGCAAGGCCCCCAGCAGATGATTTTGCTTTGAAGGCCAGCTTTGTCTCAACTCTGCTGAGCTGAGGAGCAACTATGGGAGTTATATTTTGCATGCAATTACTATTGCTTGCTGCCTTGGTACTGACTTAACATTTCCCATAAAAAAGTAACTAAAATTTATATGTCATTAAAAAACTCAAGACATTTAGCCTGCACTGTACATGGTCAGTTTTCCTGTTTTGCTGTTACAAAGAATTGGGGTATCATTAGTTTTATTATTTTCATGAAACTCAACAAAGTATTTCTAAATTTTTTTCTTAATAGCTTTTTTTTTTTTTTCCCATGGGCTCAATGAAGCAGTCTTGGTTTTTGAGATGAAAGGAGAAACATCCAAGGCAATAATTTTTATTTTTGTTTTGCACGAATATGTAGTTTTTCATGTGAATCTATTGGCCGCAACATGCAACATTGTTTTAGCAGTCCAGCATTTTAGGGCACATAAACTAGTAGTGAACAGATTGGAAGAGTTGAAACATTGGAATGTTACTACAAGGATACAACAACAAAACTGATATTAAAAACCATTAGAATGGTCTTGAGTGTATTGTAATGAAGAACAGTGCATTACTGGTCTCTCCTGTTTTAGTAAGAAGAGCTTGGAAGGGACATCACCGATAGGAATATGTACTTTACCAAAACACTTCACATCTTCAGAGCAGTGCATTGCTTTCTGTATTCTCAGCTCCACAAAGATGCAGGTACATCTTTTTAATCCTTGCTGTTCTCAGGAAGAGACTGCCTCAGAAGGATGTCTCTGCCTAAGGACTTGTTTCTCTCTGCTTTGAAGTCAAAAGAAAAACTGACACGAACTTTTTTTGTCCTTTTGTTTTTTATTATCATTATTTTTTTTGCCTCTAAAGAAACAGTTACTTTGATTTCAGTAAGAAGCTGAAGTAGGCCTGAAGTGGTGTGTCTAGCTCAGCTGCAAGAAGAGCATGAGCACACAGCGTTCCTGCCAAAAAATAACAAATCTCTTTCTTTTACCTCTAGGGCTGGGTTCGCTCTGTCCGATCCCAGAAGGAAGTATTGTTCTTGCACATAAATGATGGGAGTTCTCTGGAAAGCCTCCAGGTGGTTGCTGATCCCAGCCTGGAAAAGAGGTAGGTCCATTTGAAATAACTGGAGAAATACATGTGCTGAGCAGTGCTTGGAGGGGTCTGCTTAGGCCTCCTTCCTTGTGCCAGGGATTGGCCAACCACATTTGTCTCCACCAAGAGCCTCTTCTGATAAAAACCTGTCACTGTTCTCCCTGCTTGTCCAACATTCCTGCCTTGTTCTAAATTCTTTTGTAGCTTTGTGAGTCTCTTCTCATTCCCACCTCTGCATTTAATAATTTTTTATTTCATCAGTTAAGCTCTATGGCTACAGCATCTCTTGTGATCCTCAGTAATCCAGCTAAATTAACAGGAATCTCTCTTCTGAATGTAGTTGTATCAGCACCTAGTTAAGCTGTTGTTTCTTCTTTGTTTCTTAGAGACTTGACTTTTGGAAGCGCAGTGGAAGTGCAAGGGAAGCTTGTCAAAAGTCCTCATAAGATGCAAAACATGGAGCTGCAAGCTGAAACCATTCATGTGGTGGGACCTTGTGATATTTGGGTATGTCACTGTAGCAGAAGGGGTGGGACTGCTAGAAATCAATTCTTGAAGGTCCAAGTATCCAACAAAACATGCTTGAAACTGTATTTTCTTTAAGTCTGAGTGATCCTGCAGACTTTGATTTGTCAGCAGTGTCTGTAGGGTGCATCAAAAGAGAAACATTGGATCACGATGAAAGGCCATTTCTGTGACAGAGCCATTTCTCCACGGAAAATGTGCACAGGCTGACAGTTTGGCGTATGCCTTTGTCCCACCCTGAAGCACTTACCTGTGCAGGTGGCTTACCATGAATTGGAGAAACAGTGGAACTGGTTAGACACTCCAGGTTGTGCAGCTGGAAGAGCCATATCTACCACAGGCACATTCAGAACCAGCTTGCTGTTGCAGCAGTGAGGTGAACAGCTGGGTTTCAGAAGGGCTCAACATCCAAAAGGTGGAGTGTTCTGGAATGCCAATACTTCGTGTCATGTTCATGGATCTTGCTCTGCTGTAAGCATTGTAAAATACACAAAACAAGCAGGAAAAGATAGGCAAAAGCATCTAGTTCTTGTGTGCTCTGTAATGGTGATTGAGTTTTAGTAGGGAGAGATGAATGCATTCCATGAATAGCAATAAAACTGCGTGGACTCCCAAGTTCTCATCCTCTTACTTTGATTTCCTTGTTGTTCCCAGTCATTTCCCCTGAAAATGAGGGAGAGGCACCCACTGGAGTATCTCCGACAGTTCCCTCACCTGCGCTGCAGGAACAACACGCTGGGCGCCCTGCTGCGAATCCGCAGTGAAGCCACTGCCAGCATCCACTCCTTCTTCCAGGTAATCCCTTCTGTACCCAGCCTGTCGAGTAGAACTCTCCACCCAGGCTGGCTGTATGGGAGCAGGTTAGGAGGGAAGGAGCATGACATGGATTTTGCACACAGTGCTTTTCTTTCCAGGCCAGAGCCTGGCTGCGCCTTGGCCAGACTGTTGCTTATGACCAGGTTAGTGCATCTGTGGCCTGTCAGTGTCTTTCCACCCATTTCCTGTTATTTATGCCTTTCACAGAGTTGCAGTATAATTGCCTCCAAGTGTGTGGTCTGTGGAACACAACATAATGTGATTGTGTTTAACCCATGCTCTGCAGTGACCTTATGGTCCTTGGACAGAAACCTCCGCCCACGTGGAAAAATCTGTGATGCAGGAACACAGACAAACTGACTCAGAGCTTCATGTTATTCTCAGTTCTTGCCTCTAACTGCAATACAAGTCTGTGTGGATGCTGTTGGCTGACATTATGAGACTCCTGGTCTGGTGCATTTGAAACTCATGGGTGGGAGCCACCTGTGTTTTCTGAATGTGTCACTCTTAAGCTGTGGGCACAGCACAGACTTTTTGCAGGCAGGGGAGCAGTGAATTGGCTCTGATGCCAGGTGTCACATAGATTCTAGTCACATGTGTGAGTAGAAAAAGAAAGGTAGTAAGTCCTCTAGCACACCTGAGCCTTTCTTTAAAGCTGTTCCTGGAAGTAAGCATGTTTTAGTTTAGACAAGCTGGCTTTAGATAGAATAGAATCACATTCAGATAATTCTGTTGACAAAATTCATCTGTAATAATTAGTGTGGCCTAAGAAACAGGTTAGAAATGTTGAGATGAATTTCTGGTTCCAGGTTTGCTGGTCTTTGTTGCCTGCAATGGCAAAAGTTTGCTTGCTCTGAGAACTGCCTGTGTGGAATTGCATGGCGTTTGAATGAGTTTTGTGGGTTTTGTTGGGGTGGAGTGGGGGGTCCCGTGTCAGGTAAAGCTGCTGATTTCAGGATTGTGCCTGCTCCCAAGACAGAAGCCAGCTCTGTTGGGAATCAGTCTGTGCCGGTGTTGAGCCACTAGATGGCATTGCCTACAACGCTTTGTGCTTCCAAACCTGGGCACCGCAGGCAGCCGAGGTACAAAACAGCCTTATTCAGGTTTGCTTCGCCAAACCAGCTCCTGCTCAGGCTCTGACATACCTTCCTGTTTACAGTGCTCAAGAGCAAAACTCTATTTTGTAATAGACTCTATCATCAATTTAGCAGCAGCAGCTACGCTAAAGTTATTTTTAAAGGAATAAGCAAGATTTGATCCCAGACCTGATATTTATAAATGCTTGTGTGAGAACTCTCCTAGCACCAGGAATGTCTGTGGTTTTATTCTGTCTCTAATGGAAGGAAGTCTTAAAATGGCCACTTGCATCATCACAAGACTATTGCAATTTCCAACTTGACAATGTCAGAACATACCGTAGCTACAAAGTATAATTTGACCATTTTCACTGGGCAAAGCTGTAAGGAGCTTAATGGTGGAAGAAAATAAGTGGAGCTGTTTGAATACACAAAATTATCAAGACTCTTTGTAACTTTAAAAACCTCTCTTTTTTAAAAACCTCTCTTCCTGTTCATTTCCAGGAATGAATGACTAGTGCCAAGTGCCTTTGGTTTGGATGTTGAAAGCTAAAATGTCCTTTTTAAATCTTCTGAGAATTGTGGTCCATGTGGGGTAGGAACATTGTTCCTAGGCACAGTAAGATAGCTGCATTGTGAATGGCAAATTCCATTCTGTACATTAAGTTCCAGGTTTGTGAGAGCCAGTAATGCAACTTGAATTATTTTAGAAGCTTTTATAAGGGGAATTATCCAAGAGGTTTTATGGGGACTCTCTTATTTCAGATCTGTGCAGTTTGCATTACTTTCCAAAGCATGTAAGGGATCTTCTATGTGAAGTGTGCTTCTTTACTGCTACCACTGTATAAGGAATTTAGGCATTTTTAAACATCTCATGTGGAGCTGGGAGGCCATGTAACCAGCAGGGCTCTGAATATGCAGGGAACTGTGTCAGAGGCCTGCATTTTGTACTGGTAGACTGAAACTTCCTTCTCCAGGCAAAGCAAGTAGCTCTGGATCCAAGTCTTCCTTCTGTGCAGTAACTGGATCCCAGTGAGGAGTCAAGGTCTTTGCACCTGTAACCAAGGTAGCCTAGAGCTGACTGCAGGGACTTTGCTCCCTCTTGGTTGTGTTACTGTACTCCCACAAAATGCATTGCAAGTCCATATGAGGTTTTTGTTCCAAATTCATTTTAGAGTGGGCAGCAAATACTACTTCTGTCTTCCTAGTCCCTTAACAAGCTGGTGAGAAGGACCAGGACCTCTCATGTGACTGACTGGATTGTATTATTCTGGTAAAAGCTGTGCAGCTAAGATGTATCTATCCACTGAATATTGGGTTGCAGCTGTTTTAAAAGCCTATGGCTGCACTGCAGAGAAATCCAGAGAACAGGGGCTCTCTTCATTCAGCCTTACTGGTTTCAGAGGCCTCTGCTGGATTTATGAACTATTACATGAATGTGTAATTCTGCAGTTACCTAGAACACAACCAAGCCAGGGTATACCCTGTCTCTTAAAATTAGCTTGACTTCAGTATCTTAGAAGATGCAAGGTAGGACTGACACTTTATTGGTGGTTGGGTGTTTTTAAGGTCTCTTTCATCCAGTATGTGATTTTTGTCATCCAACACATTTGATCACTTCTCTTAATGCAGCACGCAAAGAGTGTTCTTTGCCTACCACTGCCTTCCAAAAAGCTGAAAGAAACAAAGTGTTGAGGTCTTAGGGGTGAATTTGATTGAAACTGCCCAAAACTATAAAAATGCTGGAGGAAGTGAGAAGAAAGGAGAATGGTATGGAAACAGGCCATTGCAAAAAAACTCATAGTAATGACATAAATCTCTTTTGGCTTTGAAACCTGGAGGAAAACACACAGATAGTAAACAATGATGTGTAAGTCATGGTAGCATTTAGTTTGTCATCTGTCCCAGAAGCTGCCCAAAAGACTCCATGTGCTGTCCTGGCTGGGGGCTAATGGCCTAGTTATGTGTGCTGGTTGATGTCATCCTTCAGGGTGACAGCTGTTAACTTTGCTGTTCTGTCTGTTCCAGGATAATGGATATGTGCATATTCATACCCCCGTAATTACATCCAATGACTGTGAAGGTGCTGGGGAACTCTTTCAAATTGAGGTAAGTTGGGTTGCATAAAGTTTGTTTGGTTTGGTTTTTTGTGTTTTTTTTTCAAAGCAGTTCTTGAGTTATTAAAGGTTAGAGGAAATATTTATCTTCATAAACCCTTTTATGTACTTCTGTGATTTTTTTAATAAAGCAATCCTTTGTTTCAACTAATAATTTAGACAGTTAAACAGATACATTATCTTTTATTTTATTGCTATTTTGTGCCTTAATCAGCACCTTTTTTTACTGATGAGGTTGTTCTATTCCTGGTGCTGTGGAAAAATTTACAAAGAATAACAGAGGGAGGTGGAACATCTTAGTAAACAGAATTACGTGATCATAAGAGCCCAAGAGATGGATTGGGTCATTCAGGACAAACTACTACATTCAAGTACTTCTTAGCTTTGAAACAAATAATATAATTAATCATGAGATAATTCTTAAAAAAAAAAAGTCAGCAATATCTGAAACTCCTTTTCACCAGCATGTACATACAGGTTCCTCCCTACAAGCTATTCCTGTTGTATGTTGGAATTCTCCCCCAATATTGTCAAGCTTCCCCATAAACACCAAATTACTGCCACAATCTATTGTTATAAGAGTACTTCACATCATGGGTCAGAAGCTCCTGTGAAACTGAAACACAGCCATAACCACTAAGATCTCCCCCGCAGATTTCTCATGATTCCCAACCCCACACAACAGCCCAAGCTACACGGATTCTTACAATTAATCATAGAGAATTCCACTGTCTTTTATACTTCTGTATCTGAAATTCAGTCTTCTGTCTCAAACAACGGCATCCATTGCCTCCTATGTGTATCGGCTCCAGCTTTGCTGGTGATTCATCTGTAATCAAAAGAAAAATTGTTGAGGTAGCAGTTACTTGCTGTGGGACCGTGTCTTCCACTCTGCACAGCCTTGTGACAAAAAAAGCTTCTGTCTGCTTGTTCTCCAGGATCTCAAGGTCTAACCTGTGCTACCAGTGATTCCCTTCCAGACCAGTACATGTGGCTCAGCTTTTTGCTTGCTGGGACAATAGGGTTGATTAGCTAAACTAAATTGTTCCTGTTTAATTGAGATGCCTTAATGCTACCCAAGGTTCACTCCAGGCTGTTGCATGCAAATTAAGACGTGAAAACAAGTGACACTTAATGATGGAAACATTATGCAGTTTGCAGCTGTACAGTGTATTGCGTCTTCGGGACAAATTGTATCCACTTGAAAGCTGTAGAGGATGCAGGACTACAGCGTAGGTGGCTGGTAGTGACAGCAGCCCTGATGCAAATGTTGATTGAGGTGCTAAACTGTGAGCCTGAAACTTGTATAAACTGGATCTTATTGAAATGCATGGTTCAAGGTGGATATTTTACTCCTTTCCAGTGGGAATGCTGAGGTGCAAATAATACCTGTCTTGGAGAAATGTAACTACAGCTGTGCTTGAAAGGTGTGCACTAAGTGCCAAGCCAGACCCCATTAAATGGCCTGTGCCATAAAGGAAGGAATTCACAAACCCACTTGCTGCTGGGAGGAGGGGAATTCTCCCTGATTTCCTGTTTTTTCTTTGATTACAGCTTCACTGTCTGGCTTAATTAAGGACTTAGTTTAGTTTCTGCAAAGCCCTATTCACAACTGGTCCTGGCTAGCAGAATTCTGAGGCTGCCTGCTATCCTGCTGGGGTCACGTCACTCCACTGGAGCACTGATACTGTTTTTTGACAGTGAAAACATAGGGAAGATGAAGCCTGCCTTGGCCATGTATGTGATGCTGTCAGACACAAAATAGGAGTCACAGAAGGGTGTCAGACATAATAATAAGGATATGGTGTTTGCAGCAAAGCCCAGAATCTTCATATGCTTTTAACCAAACCAACTATCAAGACATTCTTGTCTGCTGTATTCAGTCACTTTTTAAACTAGCCTTTAATTCACTGTTTGAACAGGACAAGGGAGAATATGAATTCATGTGCCACTTATATTTGAGAAGGAGATAAGACTTTTGATGAAAACAACCTTCAAATTGGATTTTTCAGTTTCAAAAAATATTAAAATCCTGTTCCTTAAGTTTTAAGATGTATCTTCTAGCTGTAACCAGAATTGGTGTTCTATTACTCCTGAATTTGTAGTAATTGCAATACATCTGCTAACAGGTTGGGGTTTTTCTGCCTTTTGGGTTTGGTTTTTTTTTTTAGCTCCCTTGGGCAGTGTGTAGAACTAATAGTCTCCCCAGTTTTGCTGATCTGCTGCAGGTGAAGTAAGTTGAAGACTTTAGTTGAATAGCCTTGAGGACCCAAGTAGAGGCTGCTTTTGTACCCACTGTGTACTATTGCCTTTAAATAGCTGTTTTCTCTTACATGCACAGTTTTAATCCTCTGACTAACAACTGATGGCTGCTCAGGCCTGTGCATTCTTTTGAAAGGATGGAAAGTGAAGAGAGTATGAATATGTTTTTACATGTGAGTTGAAGAAATGGGGAAAAATGTATCTGAAGTTAGAATGAAAAGGCTTTTTGAAATGTGGTTTTTGATTCCCAAAACTCTTAATCCTGTAGGATTTGTGTTTGTTTATATGTTCAGCTTCCTCATTATCTTTGTTTGGTTTTGGATATACTGATGAGTCTGTACATAACTTTGGTTGGGATGCTCTCATATTAGGGCTTGGGATGGGGGGGAATCCATATTCCCTCACTGCTGGGCAAATCAACCAAATGTTTTTAAAATTAAGTACTGTAATGGTGAAAAGAGTGCAGTAAGCAGAGGACATTTTAAAGAACAAATAAGTCACAAGATGGATAACAACTCCAGAGGAAACTCCTCCGCCTGAAAAGTGTAGGTTTGAGGAGAGACTGCCAGAAGTGTGAAGACTACTAGGCAGACCCTAACCCACATCAGCAACACCATCTTGTGGCTTTCTGCTCTGTTGACAGTGTCTTCCTGTAGTGGAGCATGTAGGGGAGAAAGCATCTTGTTTGTGCTTCTTTCTATAAAGTAAATATATTGAAAATACTAGAAGACCTTTGACTGTTGAAAGCAGTGTTTTAGTATCATCCAAAGCAGGATGAGGTAATTCTTGAAATAGGGAGAATGCAGATCAGCAGGGGCAGATAGCCCTTTTTCTATTTTAATCTGAAAATAATTCCCCTATACCAGCAGTTTTAGCACCTACTCCTCAGCACAGATTTTTTCCTTGCTTTTTTTTTTCCTATTTTTCTCTTTTATTTCTTCTGAAGTCTAGAATTCTTAGCAGTTTTTTATGTTGCAAGAAACTTTACCCAGTCCCCTTCTGTGGCTGCGTCCTAAGAAATTTGCCATACTTTTGTCCTTGTGACCCAGCTGCATGTCTGTTCCCTGCTATTTTCAGTAGCCTCCCACTCTGTCTGCAGTGTTGAAGACTCCCTGTTTTCTGAGTCTCTTGCTCTCTTTTCCACTTTGCTGCCTGGAAAATTTTCTTTGTATGGCTGCTTTCAGCTGATGTGGAGAAGGTGGAGGCTTCTCAGTGCTCTGTAAGAGCCTGTCTGGCCCAGGACACTCCAGCTGGTTCAGCGTGGGTCTCCACAGCCACTTTCCCTGCTGCCCAGCTGCAGCCTTTTAAGGGAACTCAGTATGCAGTGAGTTCCAAAGCATAACAGCTGTATCATGCATTCACAGCTCCTTAAAGAAGATCTCACATGTAGTTTTTATTGCCTGTGGCTGTATTCCTTCCTGGGACCACTCTCTATGTGTAAGGAGTGCTGCACTCTCCCTGTCGGAGGTAAAATGTGCTCTGTGTGAGGCTTGTCTCTTCCCATGCACACCTCAGGGCACCTGGCTGAGCCCAGGGTCTGGATCAAGCCATTTCATTGCTTGAAAGGTTATCTAACTGTAAGCCTGAAGAACTGTCTGGGTATAGTTCTTCTCTAAAATGCATCTGGAGATTGTTGGGCTTTCAAGGGTTTTTTGTCCCTCGCTCACAGGAGTCAGTGTCAAAGTTTTTAGGTTCCTGACAGTGCAGGTTTGTGGCTGTGCCAGCTGTGGCACCAGCAGTATGTACCTGCTGCTGAAGATGCAGAAACTTACTCCTACCATCCCTTTGGTACTACTGAAAAATATCCTTGTCAGCACTGAAGAAAGCTGGGATCTGCTGGGGAGGATCACAGTTAAGCACAACAGTATTAGTGTCTGTAAGGTGTTTTCCCTTTTAGAGATGTGTGATGGTCTGGGAGGCAGCCAGTGCCTGAGAGACTGGTACTTCAGAGAAGTGCTCAGCAGGGATCAGGGTAAGCTGGACCTGAGCTGAGGGACGGCTGGCTTTTTCTAGCTCTCCCAGTTTCTCCTCATTTCTACCTGATTCATATCTGCCTGTCCAGTCTGTATTTATGAGATGTTATGCATTCCAGTACATATTTATGAGATGTATGTCTCAGCAGAACCAGCTGCTGTTGCTCAGTGCAAGTCCAGCTGGTCAGAATTAGGACTGGAATTGCAAGGAGGACTTCTTAGAAGTTAGGAATTTTGCAGGGGTTGTCTGAAAAGGAAAATCCAATCATGTTTATGATGGGTATCACAGAGGGCAAATCTGGATTAAAGATGTGTTTTTGGGAAGCTGCAGCAGCATGGTTGTGTGGGCCTGGGCTAGAGCTACAGCAATGATTTCTATGAGCTTTTCAAGTCTTCTCTGATCCCTTCATGCTTTTGGCTTGCATAGAGTGTAAGACAGAATCAAACAGTTTGTACTCTCCTGAAGCTAATTGCCTCAAGGAGAAGTTAATACAAGACTGACATCAAAGGGAATAATTTTAAATTAAACCATTAGACATTTGAGGAGATGGAGAACAAAACAGGTACTAAATCCAGTTGTTCTTGTATTTAGAATGAGAATAAAAAGCCTTTGAAGTTGACGTCAAATACTAGCATGTTTATAGCACATTTGCTCTGAGACACCAAGATGTTTCATACAGATTCTCTCTCCCTTTTCCCCCACTGTAATTTGGGTAGTTTTCGACTCTGGGATGGAAGGAGCTTGAAAGGAAACCCATAATTCACCTCCTAATCTTTTATCAAGTCTGTGTTTTGGGGTTGGGAATGGGGAGAAGCGTACATCTAATTGAAGTAAAAGCACCACAGTGTTGTTGCTTCATTTTGCTGGTCATGTACATGAAAACCAGTCTCACCCAGTGTCAGCAGTGAAGGGATAGTGTCCCCTACCGTTTGTGTATCAGTAGCTGTGGTTTCATATAATAAAGAAGCCATCTTGCTCTAAAAGGCTGAGCATGAATCACAGGCACTTGGGAACATTGGCCTGTGCTCAAATGTATAGGAAGGAGTCACCTCCAGCGGATTAGCTGATACTTGTACCTATGAAATATGCAGCTGCTAATTTTGGAATCTCCCCTTGCTGAAGGTGTCCCTTCTGAACAAAAAGGGAGGCATTTAATTTTTCCTGCATAGGAAAGTTTTCTGCATGAGCTGTGTTGTACTATTGTATTGAGTATTGTGCCTTAGGATGAGAGAGAGCAAGTGGGCAGCTGTGGAGAGGGGAGGTGATCAGATGGTGATGGGGCAGTAACATTCAATCTAAATACTGCTGTGTTTATGTTTCACCTTCTGTCAGAAGCCATTCAGGAGCTGCTCACAATGCAGACAAATATCTTGGGATCTCTCAGTGACCTGTCAAACAGGCTGCAGGTTTTCAGGAGCCCAGTTGAGTTGTAGATTGTCTCACTTTATCTAGTCACTTACTGTGTTTCTCTTTCCCTTATGTCTCTCTGAGATCACATGTGATTTGGAGAATGAAAAATTACGCAAAGTCATTATAAATAAACCAGGCCCCAGCTCCTGGAGACAGTTGTATCCTGTTTGTGGATCTGGGAGGAAGCATTGAGATTTTGTGGCTGACTTCTTGTTCTTTTCTTGCTTCTAGTTTGTCTCTTTCTCATTGTTTAGAAGTTGCATCCTACAGGATTAGGTGGGATTTTTCACTGGTGAAACAAGGAATGTCTGAACTAAGCTTGCAGGAAAAGAGAAGCCAGAAGCCATGGCTCTTCTCTTTAGTGTTCTGGCCATGGTTCTGGGGCTGCAGTATGTGAATGTTTGATGTTTATTAATATCCTTATTGTTTTTGAGCAAATGCTCTGGGTTTGTTTGATGAAAACAGTAGGGACCTGCTTCTGCATCCTCAGAGTTTGGTGTTTGGTTTTTTTAGAACCACAAAACCTTTGAAACAAAGGAAGCAGTCCTGGGGTTAGAGCCACAAATTGTCATCTTTTCATTGATCTTTGTGGAACAAGGCAAGCTTGCTCTTTTCTTCAGTGTGATGCTGTGAAGAGATAAAACTACCTTGTCATCTGAGGTTTTTGGAAGTCACTGTTTTATCTTTGTGATGAGCAGCAGAGCTTTTTGAGAACAAAAGCAACACCTTCAAGCTCATAAGAGAAAAATGGCAGGTTGTAGGCTATCAACGACTGGAGAACAAGGCTCCCTGTGACAGAGCAAGTTGGGGAGTTGGGTGGCTGGAGGCAGTGGCATACTTAGCTGAACTAGCAACACTTAGCATGACTCCTAGGAGCTACACCTTGGGTATTTCAAACTTATTTCAGAAGAAAGTATTTGGAGATGAATGTAGATCAGCCAGACCTCAGATTAGCTTTGAAGTTTCATTCTGTTTTTCTCCTGAACCTTTGGCTCCTCCAAAGTTTAGGGATGATACTGAAATATACAAGATGCTGAAACACAATATCATTTATCTTCGTGTTTCTTTAAAAGTCACTGAGTTGTGACCTCTAGAGATCATCTAATCCATCTCACTGTGCTCAAACAGTGTCAGCTGGAGCAAGTTAGCCAGTACTCTGCTGCTGAGTTTTTTATATCTCCCTAGATGGAGACTTTACAGCCTCTCTGGACAACCTGTTCTAGTACTTGACACCCACAGTAAATATTAAAGGTTATTCTTGTTTTCAGATGAATTTTTGTGTGTCTTTTTTAAAATCTGTGCCTATTGTCTCTTGGGGACTTTTTTTTCTTTTGAGGTTTTTCATAATGGAATACTGAACTTGTTAAATTTTCTATTACTTGTAGATTTTTTGTGCTTAAAATATCTGATGACCTGAAAAAGGCATGCAAAAGCTGAAATGAAACACAGTTTATTTTTCACTGCCTATATAATATGTAAGCTGTGATGTCTCCAAATTAATATTTTTTCAGTTGAGTTATTTTTAAAGACTGAATAGCAAACAAATCTTAAGAGGATATTGCATTGCTTTTTTTTTTTATTACTGTTTGTCTTTTTCCAGTGGAAACAAATTCATTTCCCTGTGAAAAGAAAATAACACTGTGTTAAAAGCTTTTTCTGAAAGTCAGTGGGGCTGACACAGAAAACACTCCTCCATTTTCTTATCAGGCTTGAAATTGAATTTTGAAGGCAATGCTGTATGAAGCTTCAAACTACAAATGATAGAGATTCTTCTCTTCCTCCTCTCTGTTCATCTTGGTAGGAAAGTGAAAATTGATGCTTTGAAAAGAGGGAAAATAAGCCACGTGCTGTGCTTTTTATTTAAACACCAATGGTCTGACTTGTTCCTCATTGTTACAGACATCAAGAGAGGAAAAGGAGTCAGTGGAAAAGAGCCATTTCTTCAATGTGCCTGCCTTCCTGACAGTTTCTGGCCAGCTCCATTTGGAAGTAATGGCAGGGTGAGCAAAATGAGAAGTTTTCGTCTTTGTCTGTGGGATATTCCCAGCTGGTATTTTTGGTATCCATCAGGTATCTGCCATGGTTATCTGCCAGAAATGGACTGAGTGGCAGTGGCTGGATGATGGGTACTGAGAGGCCAGCCTAGAGAGAGAGCTGGAGCACCTCTTGTGTGGACACAGGCTGAGAGAGCTGGGATTGTTCAGCTTGGAGAAGAGAAGGCTCCAGGGAGACCTTAGAGCCCCTTCCAGTACTGGAGGGGCTACAAGAGAACTGAGGAGAGGCTTTGGACAAGGACATGGAGTTACAGGGCAAGGGGGAATGGCTTCAGATTGAAAGAGGAAAGGTTTGAATTAGATATCAGGAAACAATTCTTTACTTGAGGGTGGTGGGCACTGGCACACGTTTACCAGAGAAACTTGAACACATACAGGGATGCATGCCCCATCCCTGAATGTGTTCAGGGCCAGGTTGGGTGGGGCTCTGAGCAACCTGGGGTAGTGGAAGATGTCCCTGCCCATGGCCAGGGAGTTAGAACAACATTGTCTTTGGAGTCACTTCCAAAACCATTGAATGATTCTATACTCTGGAGGGCCTCACAGCATCTAGAGAGTTAATGCTGTGTGATGTATCTGTGCAGTGCTTTTGCATCCAGAAGAACTTCATTTATTTTTGAAGACTGAAGGGATTCAATACCATTTGAGCTGCAGGCCTCAAAAACTCAATGTACTTTAATAAAGTAAAAATAAAAGGAGCAGGTTCCCAGAACAGCTATGCTCCATTATGAATAAACACATCTAAATTTAGATGGCCCTAGATTTATTCAAAATGTCTGTAAGAACAACACACTCCTGTAAAATAGGAACATGAAGCTGTAATGTACTGTATGCTGAAGAGCATTGATTTTTTTATTTATCCATCCTTAGAGAGCAAGGTACATCTGAGTGATATCAATGGAAAAAGTATTTACCAGACAAGGAATCTGCTGAGTTTAGCTTTATCTTAGAGCAGGCTGTGTACTATTTAAGGGGTACAGCCTGATGTAATAGAGTGAGATTGTATTTCAGGTTGATCATTAGAATCCACGTTCCTTCTTTGGACTTACTTGAATTACATCTTTCAGTAAAGGTCACAATGCATGATAGTCAATTAAGTCTAACACATACAAACCCATGCCATCTCATTTTCCAGGGATCAAAATCTCTCCCCCTTCAATTAAACAAAACTTGCCCCAGCTAATATCTGAGATGACACAGCTAATATCTGCTGCCAAGTGACCTGTGCTTTGGCCACAGCAGGCAGGGCACCTCATGAGAAACACCCTGTCTATCAAGAATGTCTAGCTTGAGTGTTTCTGCATATTGCAGACATTGAGCTGGTCTGAGAAGAGACCATGTCACTCAGGGAGAACAAACCAGGCAGAAAAGAGATTTCTGAAAAAATTTATATGTTTTGATTTGTATGCAAAAATTGCCCTTTGAACAATTTCATTGCAGCTATTTATCAGCAGTCAATAAACTGTGCTACAGTGATTACATAGAAAAACTCCACTACTGATTCTCAGCATTGCATATTCAGGCATGAACAGCAAACACTATTAGAAATACAGGTCAGAACTCCCAGATGAAAAGGCCAATCTTTAAAGTTCACATTTTCCAAAGCTAGGATTTTATCCCTCCCATTTTCAGAAGGTTTCCACTCCACAAAAACTGATCACTTTAAAAGTGTTTTTAAAGTCACCATAAGTTCATTATGAGCCCTCCTTGGTACATGGCAAACAACTGCAGTGATACCTGCCTGAGATCTGGTCTCTGACAGGCTCTATCAGCAGTCCAGCTGGCCAGCAGTGGTTTGGCTGAAGTACCATGTCTGAGGAGAATCCACATTGCAACTGCTCAGAAAAATGTGCCTTCAGATAAGGGTTGTTGCCCTGATTTCATGCCAGCTACTCAATGTACTAATTTAGTTAATTTATTGGGAAAATTCAGTGTAGATGAAGACCAAACCCATTATAAAAGAGAACTTTCTCTTTGACAGACTTGAGACTTTCACTCTTAGTCTTAGAGTGGTAAAAAGTGAGTTTTCCACCTCCAAAATGGAAATATTCTGGTCTTCCCAATAAACAAATCAGGTAAAACAGTAAAGATTTATCTGTTTTGGATTTGATTCCATGAAATTTACGCTTTGTTTTAGCCAGACTAAATTCTTCACATCTATAAAATTATCTAGTCATCAAAAATTACTTTAGCTTAGATATAATGTTAAGTGTTGTAGTCTTAAGGCTCTCGAGAACACTTTGTTCCTGAGAATTTGTGGGAGGAGACTGAGATAAAATTGCTGAGGAGAACCTTCCCCATCCAGTCTTGACCATATTCTCTTGTGACTTTTAGGACTTGGGAGAGGGACAGATCCTGCTTAAGTCCATTAGAAAGTAGAGGTGGAGCAGGATAGGTGTGAGAGGCAGGTAGGAATTTGTCCTGGGAGAGGTGTACGTAGAAGGGGAGCAGAAGGTCAAGTAGGCAGTCATGTAATTTTGGGATTAGCTTTTAGCTTTACAGAGCTCATAAGCAACCTCCAAGCTGTGGCTGGAAAAGGCTGGAAAGGGAGGTATGGAGGAGACTTACAGATGAGTCTGGAATCACATCTTCTGTGTCCTTGCAGAGAGTTTATCTGCAGACCTGAATGCCCATGCTTGTGTGTTGTCCAGGGCTCTGTTTCATGGCAGGGTTGCTTGGGATGCTATTCCTGACCACAGGAGAGAGCAGTGCGCCATTTATAGTTGATGAGTTTTTTCTTTGAGGAAAAGTGGGAAGAGAGATGTTCCTGCGTTTATTGACCGTCTGCTGTGCTGTGTGTGCTTGTTACTGAAGGCAAGGTCAGAGGAGTTCATCTTGTCTCTCAGTGTGACACACACGGCCTACTTGGCACAACTTCTCGTTTCATTGTGCCTCAGCAATGACAGCATCTAGGTTGTCTGCTCAGCATGTCTGAATCATTGTCAGCTGCTGTAAATCCATGGGCTTTTTAAGGTCTCCAGAAAAGTCTTTATTCAGTAATAGAGCTCTCCCCTTCGGTCTCCTCAGTCTCCGATGAGTCAGTAGCCAGTGTGTGTGGTACAAGTGTAGGGCTGTCTGTGTCCTCATATCTGGTTTGAAATGTCATTGGTTTGCTGTGAAGTCCGTGTGGTATTCCTTGCCCCCAATCCTCTGGCGAGGACAAAAGCCCCCTTGGGGACCTGAACTGGGCTGGAGGGTCTGTGACAGCTGAAGATGATTCAGAACCATACTGGAGACAGCCAAAGCCATTTGTTGTAAAGAAGTACAGCTCACTGGCTGCAGTAATTATTTTTTTTATTCTCCTTTCCCACAGGCTGTACATGCTCCTCTCTTTTCAGCCCTTCTTGTTAATAGTTTAACATCAATGTTTTTCCCTTGTGCCACACTTCATCCCAGGCCCTGTCTGTTCTGCCTTTTGCATCATGAGCTTAAATAAAATTGCTTTTCTTAAAACTTCTGGGAGCTATCCCCTCCCTAACTGGTGGCATATGTTATCTCATCATTCCTTGCCCTCCTTAGCCCTGTTTCTTTTCTCTCTTATCAGGCCCTCACTAGGTTTCTCCTCTCATGTTCATCTCACATTGTGTTGAAGTTCCCTGCAAATGGCTAAAAGGCTGAGAGGCAACCATATAGCAGCCTGTTAGGATCTGCAAGGAGGTTCTCCAAAGACAGACCCACTTCTTGCAGTGATGAATGACAGGAGGACAAGAAGCAGTGGGGATAAGTTGAGAAAAGTGAAGTTCTCAGTGGACATAGGGGGGAAAATAATGGAGAAATCAGTCAAGCATTGAACAAGATTGATGAGAGAAACTGTGTGCTCTTCATCAGACACGCAGCTAGGTGGAGCCTTGAGCTGGTCTGGCCTTCTTGCTGACCCTGCTTTGAACAGAAGACTGAACCAATGACCTCCTGAGGTCCCTTCCAGCCCAAGTAATTTTCTTCTTCTAAGTTTTTTCCTTGCCTTTGTTCTCATTGTCCTCTCCACCTATTTCAGGCACAATACCATCTCGGTGAATTATCTCTCTAGCTGAGATAATTATCTCTCTAGTTGAATTTCAGTTCAACATCCCCAGCACTTATTTTTTCCTGCTAGCTTAAAATCTCAGCCTTTTATTCAGACTTCTGCCTGCTAACATCTACTTATCAAGCTTGGTTTAGATGCAGCATAATTAATCCCTCTCTCCTCAAGCACATCCCCTTGATTGCTAATCCGTCATCTATTCTGCTGCTCTTCTGCCTAATCCAGATGTTCTCTGCAATCCTACAACTGGTTTTACAGGTTGCAGGGAGGATCTAAAAAGCATTTCAGTCATCCAGACTATTTTGGCTGTGTCTGCCTGAGTTTGTAGAGAGCTGAACTCAGTGAATTTCCTGTTGTTTGCAGAAGGTACTAAAATCACACTGATCTCACTTTTAAAATGCCAGTACTTCAGTGTTTTTCAAAGCGTGGAGAATGAGAGAGAGCTGTCATTTTGATGTTCAAGAAAACACTGCAGAGCTCAAAAGAGATGTGTTTGAGGCTGCCTTCCATAAAAAAGGCTTCATTCTCAGCAGTCTGGCAACACACGCTCTTAAAATTTTATTCCAAAATGACTTGCTAATGATGACACGGATTACATTGTCTTTAAACAAATATTTGCTCTACACTGTACAATTTTAAATTCTTCTGAATACAGCTGCAGGAATGATGTCCAGTTGTATAACATTCCTGTTGCTAAGAAGTAACAAAAATAAGTGTAACTATTTATCTTGGATGTCTGAAAAAAATTTTTTGACATTTCTTGCACAACATTTGTTTGAGTCTGAGTCATAATGCAGACTCTTATAATTAGTGCACTAACTTCCATTAATTAGGCTGACACTTAATTGGATCTATAAAAAGCAACCGTGACATGTCTGGTTTTAATCAATTACTGCATACTTCAGTCTGGTTCATGACTGCTGCAGTGATTGTTAATGACTTTGTCTTACTGGGAGGCCAAATACATCAACTCTGTAGGTACAACAGTGAGTCTAGAGTTGCTTGGCTAGTTGGAGCTTTACAGCCACATGGATATACTGTTGGTCCTTTTTTCCTCTCCACATTTTGGGGAGGGTAAGCAGGTAATCTGCTAGCAAGCATGGTGAGTGTGTGCTGAGGTTAGCTGCAGTTCAGCTATGTTCTGGGATCCTCACATGCAGGGCTGAATGCAATCCCTGCAGTCTTGGACTATGTGTTCTTTGTCTTATATCCTTGCTGTAAAAATCAAGTGCAGGGAGCAAGAGAAGAGACAGTTTTATGCTCATCTGGTGAAACGTGTCCACAGCTGAAATTCTTGGTCCTCATTTTACAGGTAAGCTAAGTTGAACCAGTATGTGTCTTGAATCCAGTGCATAGTCTCTTTTCCTTCTCTGAATACCTGATCATCCCTGTTCCAGTCAGTGGTAGGTGCTGTAGGGTCTGTGGCAGGAGAACCCAGCATCCACGTGTGTGGGGGGCCCTGCAGCTCCACTGCACCCGTGTGCCTGGACAATGCTGTGAGAGCTGCAGGGGTTTAAGAAGCTGTGGCTTTGTGAGTGACAGTACTGGCTGTCACAGCTCTCTGCCCACATGTTCCTCTGCCGTAGTAGCCACGTTTGTGGTGACTCCTGGAAACTTATTTTACTTTGTGACTGAGGCAGGCAAGAAGCCTGTGGGCAGCTCAGCTCACCATCAGTGGCAAAATAACACCTTGGCAAACTTAATACCCTATGAGAGCATGAACCTGCCTTGTGTCCAGGCTGCAGCTCCTGCTTCTCAAGGAGACTCTATGCCTCAGGAGATGGCTCCAGGACGAGATGTGAAGTCAGGCAACTTCAACCCTATTTGCTCCCACAGCTTTCCTTGAAATAGATGCACAAATCCATTAGCACATGCCCTGAAGTTCTTCGATTTGCTGCCATTGTACTAAAGTAGAATAGAATATAGATACATGTTGTAGTCAGCTGTAACATGTTGCATTTTATATGGATTTTAGTAATTTTTTTTATACAGTTGCTTACTTTGTTTAGTTACTGTAGAATTTGAGGCTTTGGAGGTTTTAAATAGTTACACCCAAACTTTGGAATGTGGCCTGAACCATGACTCCCTTTGCTCAGTAATGCACCCACTGATGCTTTTTTGTGTTGTGATTGATACTTGCAGAACTCATATAACCAATGTTCATCTGAAAAAAATGAAAAAAAAAAAAATTAATTATCCTCTTCCTGGCTGTTATAATGCAATTTTTATAGAACATGGGTTTTTTCCACTTGGAAAAGAAAAAGATTTAACCCAGTTGTTCCCTCCCATCGTGTTGGTAATGTATTTTAATGCCTTAGAGTAGGAGTCAATGGGATGATTAAGTTTGAAAAACATTTTAGCTACCTGTTTTATTTAAATCTTTAGAACATTTTGTATCACTCCTTTGTAGAATATCTCTGTTAGCTAGAGAATGGGAAATGATTATTTGAATAAATCCTCAGCTACTCTGGTGGCTTTCATCAACCCAGCTTGAGTTTTCATTGCTAATCAGCCATTTTATTGACTTTAATTAGAAACAATAATATCAAAACTAGGACAGAGCAAGACTCCACTGACAATGAAGTACAACACTTGCATAGAAGGGTGGAGAACCCAGGCTGATGAGGTCTTTCAGCCTGGAGCAGATGACTTGTATGGCTCTGAGTAACTCTTAATGTCCTTTGTCTCAGTTTTCCCGTGTTCTCCTGCCATCTGTAGACTAACAATCCAGTGTCTAGCTCTGCTGAGAGGTTTAATAAACAAACTTCTGAGTGCTTTGCCAGATAATTAGGGTATATAACACTTTGTTGTTAATTACTCAAGTGTGCCTGGATCATATCCAAGCAGAGGGGGATGACCTGGGAAGGATCCTTGTCCCATCTTCTGTTTTGTGCCTCTGAAG
Organism: Agelaius tricolor; assembly: GCF_023055355.1. Classification (NCBI taxonomy): domain Eukaryota; kingdom Metazoa; phylum Chordata; class Aves; order Passeriformes; family Icteridae; genus Agelaius; species Agelaius tricolor. The sequence goes on from NW_027269269.1 coordinate 18,466,638, forward strand.
CTGGAGCAGAGGCTGTGGCAAGGGGAGAGCAGGTCCTGGAGCGTGGCAGGAGGGTGCTGTGCACATGCAACCTCGCGGGCATCATGGATCCCTGCCCTTTGGAAGTTGCAGCGAGAGAAGCTGCTGCATTGCTTCACTCTGACTGGCTGCAGGGGGAAGTTGGCACTTCCCGGTCCCTGTCTGGGAACTTAGACAGCTTTCTTTTTCTTTAATTTATGTATTTATTTTTGGCTGCTTACAAAAGGAAGTATGGTCCCATCTCGTCGCAGCATGAGCCAAAACCTCAGCACTCTGCACACCAGCTCTGCTGCCCAGGCCTGAGCCTCACATACTGCTACAAAAGTCCTTGTCAAGATGCAGCTTTTCTCATCTGCATTTCCCCAGAGGGCAAGCAGAAATGGCCTGTGAGGAGTCTTTAAAAACTCATTTTTCTGGGTAAAATTCAGCCCCTTCTGCTGCCTTTTCAACAGAAATGTATATTTTCATTGGGTAGAATACAAACCACCAGACAACAGTAATGGGAGCATTATTTTTGCACTGAGGTTAAAACCCAGATATTGCTGTCCAACTCTGACAAGTATTTTTTAACACAGTCTACATAGCTCAAGGATTATTCTCAAAAATAAGCTCAAAAATATTCTGTCTCTTGTCCCCACTGCTGGGCATCTGTACCTCACTATCATCATTAGGAGCTCTGGGCTTCCAGCTTCTCCAAAAACTAGACCCAGGAAACATTGGGCTGATATTTTGTATGGTTGCTTGTGTATGTGGTTTTGTGCACAGGGCCAGAGCATCTTTCAAAATACAAATTTCAGCATCCCTGAACAATCCCATTCATGTTCAGGTCAAGCACTGCAGCTAACTGGTGCATCCTGGCAGCTGAGCACAGTCACCTGCTTATTTCAGTGGAGCAGGCAGGTCCTCCATGCTCAAAATGAATATGGTCATGCCAGGACAGAGTGGAATTAAATCAGATGGCTCACTTATTAACTTCTTCCTTTCCTAAGAGATAGGACAATGGGTAGATAAACTCCTGGGCTTCAGGGTCACCTTGCTGAGGGTTTCTCCCTCTCTGCTGACACTGTGTGTTCTTTTGTGTTTGGGTTAGAAGTTACTGTTTGTAGATTTTCTTGCAATCTAGATTTTAGTATGTGTATGGCAGGGAGGAGTTGGTGGATTATAGTGCAAGGGAGCACCCTGTGATGAAGGGTTACATGCTGTATTCATTTAGCATGGCCAAAGATGAGATTTGGCACAAGTCACTGTTCAGCTTAACTTGTCCCTGAAGATAGTGCCAGAGTAATCAATGCACGTGCTGTATTTTGGGGTGACAGCGACAGCACCATGAAAATGAATTCTTCCCCCTCTGCCAAGTTGGTAGTGTATTTTTATGGCTTACAGCAGAAATCACAGGGGTGATGAAGTTTTGAGAAACATCTTTGCTCCTTGTGTGTACTGGTGTGGTTTAGTGCTTAGCCCTGAGTCACAGGAACCAGCTTCTGCCTCCAGCTGTGTCACTACTGTGTGGTGTGACCTTGGCATTGGTTGTAAGCTGACTGTGCAGGGATTGCATCTTCTTGATTAATAGCCTTGTTCAGAGTTATATGCCCTTGGTTCGACAGCACAAATAAGTCTTTATTACCTTGGTAGCAGCATGGAGTCCTGGCTCAGAAAAGGAGCACAATCCTTTCCTGGCTTGGGAACCAACAGCACAATTAATTCTATTTGGATTGCGCCATAAAAGGTGCCAGTAAGGCAGAGACGCTGAGGCCTACAAACATTGCATGAGTTTAATTAAAAGAATGATTTGAAGCAGCTTTGGGTACGGATACTTATTACTTCTCTATTGGTTCCTCTCACTTCCTCTGTAATGAAGTGTCAATGAACTCGAACAAAATGAGCTTTCATTTAGCATGGCAGAGAGCTCCCAAAGGTGGCTGCTTCTGGAGACTGTTTTAGTAGTGTGTGAAATAAAGGTGAAAGGGGGGAAGTTTCTCCCTTCCTGGCTGTTCATAGGGTGGAAAACACAAGTGTGGCCCGTGCAGCAGTGAGCCACCCCCATCCATGCGGAGGATGGCTGTGTCCCAGCAACACTTCAGGTACTGCTTTGGTGTCCAGAGGGACTCCTGGGAGCCTGTAGCTAAAAGTGGCTGGGCCCTTCATTGGGCTGGGGTGAGAAAGCTCAGCGATTTGCAGGATGGGGCCCTGGCTTTTGATGCATTTCAGTGTGTTGGAAGGAGTACTGTGGGTATTCTCTTGGCCTCCACATTAAGCTCTCAAATTTTCCCAGAGAACTGGGCAGAGGGAAATACAGTCACAGAAAGGGAGCAATTAATTAAGCAGCTCTGTGCCTTCTTGTGGTGTCGACCCCAGCAGTGCCTGTGAACTGCATAAATGCACTCAGGCTTGCTGTCCAGAGCTCTGATCTGGGCAAAGCTGACTGCAAAAGGACTCGTTTCAAAGCCTCTCTTGTATTCTTTGGTAGCACGTACAAGGAGAGTGTTACAGACATTACTGCTCTGCCTGTAATGGCTAGGGAAAAAGGCTCAACAGATTAGTGGGCGCTTTTTTTTACCTCTCCTGTGTGTATGCTTTTGTTGGAGATGAGGAATTAGCATTACTGATTTTTTTTTTAAAGACTGTGAGTGCCCACAACCCAAACTGACCTAGGCACTTTTGGTGACTTAGACAGAATTTTCAAGTTATTTTTAAATGCTGGAAGTCTTGCAGAGGTCTGGGAATGTTAAATGATTGATTATTTGCATCATAGAGCCTAGGAGTCACAGCCCTGCACTGAGGCTCCATTGTGCTAGGTGCTGAATGCACAGAGAACAAAATGACTGGGTTTGCTCTCAGTACCATGAAATTGGAGCAGAGGCAACTCCCATCCCTCTTTTCTGATATATCTCTGCATGCTCAGTGTGATACAGCAGTAACAAATCACAGATATGTTTTTTATAGCAGATGAAGTACAAATTAAGACTTGATTTGTATAATGGGCATTTGCTTAACATCTTGAATGGCAGGGCACAGTAAACAGTATATAAATGCCTAGATGGAAAATAATTGTTCATGCACAGAGCTGATAACAGTGACTATGTGTACTTTCAGCTGTGTTTCTCTGTTATGTCCAGGCCTCTGGTCAGTGCTACAGTGCTGTTACCAGATGACTTGTATTTACTGCTCTCCTTTGATCGCTTTGCCAGCGTGACATCTGGCTAGTTTCCCTTTGCCAGGGTCCCAGGATCCTGGGGAAGTTCTCACAGTTACTCGTGTCTGTCTTTCCCCTTTACAGTTAGCCTGAGAAGTGAATGATTCCTCCCCTCCCTGCAGGTGGTGGTTTATTTGATGGGGAGGGGGGCTAGGGGGTGAGTGTTGTTTTTCCCTTTTCTCAAGGGTCAGAAAATTCAGCCCCACATGAGCAATGTTAGGTTCTACAGGCTATCACAAGGCCCTTATATTTATTGTCACTTTGAGTTAGTCCATAGAGTCACAGTGGTAATAGTTTGTTTTGTAAACATAGGTGGTTCTCTGTGTGCAAGTGCCTAGAGCTGAGGAAAGACAGAAATTGGTTCCTGTGGGACTTGTTCTGCACTTGCCCTCCCTAAAAGCTGTCTTGGGCACAGAGAGGCTTTATTCTTGTAGTACAAAATTGATCTCTGACTATGAAGTGTTTTACCATGGCTGACATCTTGGAGCAATAAGAGGGTGGGGTTTTTTTATTTCTGATTACTTTTAGGTATCTTGCAGGCAGCAAGCCCCTTGGAAGATGAGTAACTAGTCATCATGCTTGGGCTGCTGATCAGTAGGAAGTAAATGCAGTTCAAATTGCTCTTGGTAGCCTGTGTTGCTGGAGACTGTCCTGCCCCAGTAACCTACAGTAACTGAAGTGTCAGTGTCTGTGCATGGACAGCCACTGTCCATGAGAGAAATATCTCTCCCTGAAGCCAGGCTATTGCTCTGTGGGAAAGGATCTCATGCAAGCCAGCTAGCGTCACACTTCAGTTTTCAGTGTTACTTTGAAGCCTTCATGTCAGTGAGACATTAGAGACCTGCACATCATACTGAGCAGACCTGAATGAGTACTTACAGCAATTGTAAGCTTTTCACAATATTTTCATCTCGTGTCTGATCCTGGCTCAGTCACAAACTGAACTTGTGACTAAACTCATTTATTTAGGAAAAATTCTTTCTTTAACTGAAGGGCCTTAAATTGAAATATTTTAGCAAAACCCTGAAACATGGGGGCAGGTAGAGCAAGAACCTGCCTCTAACTCCTGTTTCCCACTGCAGGTCAACCTCCACAACCTGGCAAACAAAAACTTTTGACTGGTTCTGCCTTAAACATAAGATGATTTTGACTGCATGACTCACTATTTTGTATTTGTTGTTTGTATTGCTATAGCAGTTGAGGCTCTTAAACTTTGGATCCGAGACCTTGTTGTGCCAGGTGCTGTTAGGAGCATGGGAAAAAAAACAAACCAAGGCCATGTGAGGAAGAACATGAATTTCTGCATAACTCAAGACAACAGGTGGCTACAGATGGGGGATTACAAGGAACTGATGAAATAATAGTGAATGACCTGTGCAGTGAGTAATAGTCTTGGCACATCACTTATCGAAACATTGCTGAGGTTTTGTAGATGCTACAGCAAAGGGGAGTTTGAAGGAGAATGATGGAATAACAGAAGTTTACAGTAACATCTCAGCAAGTGAGAAAGGCAGCAGAGGGAATAGTGGCATGCTGAAAATGATGCTTGAAGGAAGATGTTTGCTGCAAAATCTAGTTAGTTGTTTGTGGATGCTGTGGTCATATATGAGAGAGTACAGATACAAGAGCAAAGTGCAGACAGAAAGTGTGTTTTTTGGAGGAAGGAAAACAGAGCCATGGGAAAAAGAAACCTACAGGCAGGCTATATATTCAGAGTTTTGCCCTGAAACTTTTGGTGTGTTTGCTATTAGCAACTCAAGGAAAAAGAAAGTGCTGTTTCTTTGGATCATAACCTTTAACCAACATGTGACATGAGGGAACAGATGAGTGAAACAGAATGTGTGTGTTCCTTTATTTGTAGCACAGATGTCTCCATAAGGGGCAAAGGAAAAATGCTGCTTTTTGTAGTGTTGTTTATTTAAACTTCAGTTTAACAAAATTAGCCTGTTCAGAAACTTCAGTGAACGTCCTTTTTAAGTTGAAAGCTTGCAGAGCAAGATGCAAGTCAAATGCCAGCCCCAGTAATTAGCATGCATCCTTTCATGAGTGTCAAACTGTGCTTAATCTCTACTGATCGGGTTCTTTTTCTCCTACATGCTGTCTGCAGCTAAAAATAACACCAAGTTAAAGATGTACCAAAGTTAGAAGCTGCCCAGTTCATGGTTTTTCTGAAGCAGCTTGCTCTCTTCCCTAATCATGGTTTTTCTTCCCATGAAGCATGAGAGGAAACATAGATGTCACAGCATGTATTTGGGAAGCTCTCACTGGCTTGAGGGTGTCCAGGAGCTTATGTGCTCGTAGATCACAGTGTAAAAGGTATTGCTTGAAGTGCAGCTTCCCACATAAAATCAAAAAGGTGTGTTGGTGTTTGATAGGAAGGTTTCTCATGAAGGAAGTGGAAACACAGCATGACATGACTGCAGAACAAGAGAGGATGTATTTAAATAGACTCCCCAGAAGGTGGTTAGAGAAATGGCTTCATAATAGGAAATGCATTGGCTGCTTCAGCATTAAATGCTCTCCCCATGTGTTCTCTGCAGTAGGGACCCCTCTCAGCTGAGCCATTTTTAGCTGTGTGAAAGAGCCCAGTTATTTATCTCCATGGCTCTCTGAGCAATGAACTTCTGTCGTACCACTAGAGGGGGACTGCACGCCGTACACCTCCCGTCCTGCTGGGCCTCACTGGAGTTGCTGGGCTGGTGGGCACTGAGGGGTGGCCACCAGCCCAGCAACTCCAGCTGCACGGCCCACTCTGCTCTGGTGAGCACTGGGGTTTCACAGCACCTGTGAAGGTCAGGCATTGCAGGCAAAGAAGTGTAAAGGCACATGGATGAGGATAGCATGATTGGTGTAGTATCTACATACTTCTCTAGTTATCCAGGTCTGCAGAATGTTGGGTTTTATTCCCACACAGTTACAAAAAGTGTCCTGAGCATGACTTGTGTTCAGAGAAAGCTGAATAGTGTGTGTGTGCAACATCTCTGAGTCACAAGGTGTGAATAACCTCTCTCCACGCCTGGATGAAGGAACATAGCAGCAGCTTATTCAGCAGTGCCTTTAACTGGTCAAAGATGAAATGGAAACATGATTGTTTCTAGATGCTGGGAGAAAAGTGAGGGCTTTAGGTGTAACAGGGTGTAACAGACCCAGTTGTGTGCTGGACCTGACCTGCCTGTTCCCTGCTGCTTTGCAGGGCTTTTACTCACGTGTTCACCTTTGGCCCGACGTTCCGAGCGGAAAACTCGCAGAGTCGCCGGCATCTGGCGGAGTTCTACATGGTGGAGGCTGAGCTGTCCTTCACTGAAAGCCTTCAGGACATCATGCAGGTGGGCACTCCAAATGTCTATGCAGGACTGGTACCAGTGTTTCTTCCTCCTGTGCTCCCTGCCCTCAGCTGGGGTCACCGCTCCTCTCACCCTGTGTGAATCAAGTAGAGGTTGCACAGGTATTTCCCAAGGAGGAGGGTTTGCTCAGCAGAGATGAGGCCATAGAGAGGATTTGGAAGGGAAGATACAGGTGCACACAGCCCTCATCTGAATGGGAAGCTCCACAGTTGCTGTATTGCCAGGGAATGTAAATGTGCTTGACTAGTGCTAATGAGTGGCACTCTCCCTTTCAAAATGTTCAGCACCTTTCCACTGAGTGAGCAGTGTTTATGCAGTGTGCTCTGTAAAGGCCTCCTTGAAATCTGCATTGAAATCTGAAGAAGAAATAACATACACTGTTCTGGCATACACTGTTCACTGTGGCTTTAGCAGAAGACTGGAGGAAATCCTTCGTCAGCTGGTTTTTGATTTTTAAGGATTGACCTCTCAGATGCAGTTTAACCACATGATAGATGCCTATACACCTTACTAGTCTCAGCATAAGCCAGCTTATACCCAGTAGGACTTGTATGTAAACATACACACACTCTCTCATTTATCAGATAAGCTCTGTGGAAAGTGATTGAAAAAATAACCTTATAAAGAAAAACACCTGAGGCACTGGCTGCAGATTTACAAAATAACATCCAGGTGGTGGTTTCTTCAGCATGGGTCATAAACAGTGCTGAAGCAGCATGGCCTGAGAGCACAGTTGGTGTGCTCTGTGTGCTGCTTTTGAATCTGGGATGTCTCCATGACACTGGCCTGTGTGGACTGATCCATTGGGAGTCTGTGCTCCATCATGAAGAGCATCCTCCTCTTTAGTCTCTCCTTTTCTCCACAGCTTTGGGTATTCTTAGAGCATATACAGCCTGTGTATATGTACACACCTTAATTCCTGAGCCCCCTTGTTTCTCTATGTAATCAGGAGTCAATTGAAATCTTCACTACTTTTATCTAGTATAGTAAACAGAGTCTTCTGTTGAGTGGTGTTTGAGCCCTTCAACACAGAATCAATATCCCTTGTGCGGAAAACCTTAATTTCCTGGTTTTGAAGTATAAACAGCCAGTTCACACAATTCAGAGAATTAGATTTGAGAACTGTTCTGGAATTTGTAAGGCTTTTATTTGTAGAGAAAGGAGGAACTTTCCCTCTCAATTTTTGCCTTTGTTGTTGCTAAGTATCTTGTGAAGTTTCAGCTTGTGCTCTCTTTAAATCTGCCCTCTGTCTCAAAGTCTTTGACAAGCACCTTTCCCTATAACAGAAAGTCTCCTAGCAGCCATTATTTTGCATTTCTCATAGTGAGTATGTATTGCAACAGGCTTAATTTTGTGGTGTTCTTACTTGGGGAAGTGGAGTTCCCACTTTGTTTATTTTTAAACCATTGAGCAATCTCTCTTACAACAAAACAAACAAAAAACCTCAATCAACAGAAAACCCTGCTAGTTGCTCTAAAACCTAAGTGTCTCTCCTGGTGTAACTGACCTAAATTCAGTGTTCTCTTATGTATCTGCCCATCGGGTATTTTGTCTGTTTGTTATCATCTGCAAGTTCTTTATTCAGTGAAAAACGCCCAGTTGAAAGCCTTCAGGGCTCTTGGCCAGGGTTATTATCTGAACTTTGTCCTCACATAAGGAGCTGGATTGTTAAAATTTTATTTTTAAAATTGCTGTTAGACATTTGGACTAAGTATCTCTCACTTGAGCAAGTTACTGTGCTGGGAATGCTCAGCTTCTTCAAGGACATCTTGAAGTATTTGCTTACACACCATTAAAGAGCCTTGCTACAAGGATGTGTATGTTTACCATTCACTGGTGAGGCTTGAGATCTTTCAGCCAAAGCTCCAAAAGAAACATAATTTTCATTATGAAATAAAAGGGAAAAAAGGAGACTTAATAACCAAGTTACATGTATTTGGGAACAAAGGGCCTGAAGTCTTAGAGCAGCAGCCTTTTTTGCCCTCTGTAATTGCACAGAGTAGAGCTCAGTTATTCCTAAATTAGTAGCACAGTTCTTGTGAAGTCTCATGTGTCTTAATCATGCAATCTAAATTTCTGTTCTGTGCCAAAATGTGTTTTAGTGCTACAAAGAAGCTTCTACTCTCACAGTGCTGGTTTCACAATACTTTCTGTGGAAAGTCCCATGTGCTCAGTGCAGTACTTCATGCTGCATGGCTGGGTGATAGTATTTCTGCTTTAGTGTGCAGGGTACATGTAAGGGTATCTAAGGAGGGACCTCTTTTCTCCTCCAAAATGGGTGAGAAAGAGAAGGATTTAGAAAAAGGTCAGACAGACAGGAGAAGAGGTACAGTTGTGGAAGTGTCTGGACCCCCTAGAGCCATCAGCCCCCCAGTAACTGAATTGGTGATCCAATTTTTTTGTCCTCTGAGATGCCTGTTATCACTCCCTCCCTCCCTCTTCACTGCTGTGTCATGTAGGTGTATTTGTAGGCCATTATCTTCTATTTTTCATTCCACTGTATCAGCAGTGCAGTATATTTAAGGGATCCCACTTCACTCATGACACTAATGGAGTCTCAAAGAGGCCATATGATACAGTCATTATTGAATTTCATCAAAAGCACATACAAAGCCATGGTAAAAAAGGCATTATTTAGGCTGTAAAGTTAGGAAATGCAAGAAGGAAGTTTTCCTGAGGGCATTGTCAGGGGTTTATGCATAGTGTTAGTCTTCCTTAACAAGATTATATCCTAGCACTACTGTCTCTTTAAGGGATGGAGAATATTTCTCTTTAGGATGGGGTATACAATTTAACACTCAGTATTTGAGCTGTGCCCTGAGGGCAGGAGTGTTGTCTTCCACTGGTTATGTACTTCATCAAAATTAATTTGCTGTCATTACAGCTGAGTGACATGGAGCATTATTACCTCCATTTTACAGAGGGCAGTTCAGGCATGAAATGAAATACCCGTTCTGGGTGTCAGCTTTAGAGAGCTTGTATCTAAAACATGTATGTGGTTTGATTTCCAGACTAGTTTTCACTCAGCATTCTGTCTTCAGTACCAAGTCTGAGGCACTTGGGCAGGTCTGACTGCAGTCTTGAGGGAGCAAACACTGGTAATCACATGAGAAAGGTTCTCTTCCCTAACTTCTATCAGCATTCAGCTTCAATGGCCAGTGGAGCAGTGGTCTGGCAGACAAGTCTCTTTCCTTGCACTGCAACAGCATCTCTCCAAAATGGGGCCTGAGCTGTTGGTTGTATTGCTGAGAGGAGATTTTATGACCAAGATCAGATGTGAATCTTCCCCTCTGTGTGTATGTGCACCCGTAGAGTGGGTGTGAGCAAGCATGGAGGCAGCAACAGTGGTCCACTGGTGAGTGTTTCATATGTAAGGAGCCTGTGACCTACACTGCATCCATATGCATGGCCCAGGTAAATATATACATAAAAATCCTGCTGGCAGGTCATGTGATTTTTCTTATGTAATCTCTCTTACGTAATAAAAAGGATGATTTGAACCTTTCTTGGAGAGCACAGCACCTTCAATTGCTGCTGCTGACTTGTACTGCTGTTTTATTGATGATTTGCTCTGTTTCAACTCTGGTCATAATTGTATTTGGGAAGAGGATAAGTTGCAGTATCAAAAGATCCAGAGGAAAACGAAGCAAAACCCTTGGGAGCTGCTCCTAATCAAAACTGAACTGTTAACCATTAAACAATAGAGGGTTGCCACATTGGGGAAGGCCAGTGTTGAAACTGCTGAAGTTTCAAACATGAAAATCAAAAGAGAAAGGCTAAAAGGGTTGAGGGAAGGGAGAAAGCTTTAACCTCTGTTCTCCTTGCTTGCCCCCCTATCAGCACAGTTTCCACACCACCATTGTGAAGCAACCACATTATTGGGCTTTTGGAACATCCAGGGTCCCACCTCTGAGATGAGCTACTTGCTGTGCTTCCAGTCCCTTTTTTCCTCTGTGTAAGTCTCCTGTCAAACATGTATCTTTCAGAATATGTTCAAACCAATCACTTCACCTATATCTCACACTCATGTGTTCCCTTAAACCAGCAAGCCAGTGATTTCACTTCTCCACTCATTTTTCCTATAGCCGACTTTGCAGTCCTTTATTATGCTATCTGCTTAAAGACATAAATTCTCAATTTGAGAGGTTTTTTCCCTCCTTTTTTTTTTCCATCTACTGTTTGTGCCTAGTGCTTGTTTGGCATAAATAAGAGCAGTGAGGAGGACCATGTATGACCCACGTGTCTGTCTTTTTTGCCAGGATAAAACCTCAGTCTCAAACCTGGAAATATTTCTCAGATTGTTTTTCCCATACCACCCACATCTTTTTTCCACAAGAGGAAGCTGCTTATGTTGAATGCTGTGGGAACCTAATTGTTACTTTATCGCACAGTGAGGGAAAAAAGTGCTAATTAAACAACATGCCTTTCCAAAACCAGATGATACTTTCATTTTCTAGAAAGAGGAAGCTTAATGTAAAATCCCTTCGTCTCTGCCTGGTGAAACCAGATGAATTGCTAAGAAGTTTTCTAATTTCATTTGCATAAGCCTTTTTCTAGCTACTTTGAAGAAAGTTCAAAGCTGACTGTTTGGTTATTTGCCACTCAGCAGCAGGAATGCTGGCTTTTCATTTCCTCTGTGTTTGAGTACCAGGAGGCGTAAAACTGTTCATCTGCATATGATAATGCTGTTCCCTTATTTGCATCTTCCCTTTTTTTAAAAGGAGAGCCCAGGTTGATGCAGGAGTCTTGAGTCTGAGTTTGGCTCAGAGGAGTCCAAATGGACTTTACCAGCTCCACTAGGCTGGTGAGATGCAGAGTTTGTTCACCAGCACAGAGCAATGTTTCAGCAGCTTGGGGCAGGTGTGAAGAATGTTCATCTAGGCATAAGTTTGATCAACATGCCTGAAATCTCATCTTGGCTATGTCAGTAGTCCAGCTGCTTTGTTTCTGTGCCTTGTGTTCCTCTTACCCTATAAGATCTGGTTCCTTGTAAGGCATAGACCTACTGCTTGTTCTTGAGGTCTGCTGACTGATCTTTCCACAGGTTCATCTTTCCACAGTCACAGGCTTTGTGGTGTCTAGGGGCTGCTGCTCACCCAGATATTATTAGTGGAAACTTCAGTTCTCTCAACTCTGCAATTAATGAAGCAGTTGTTACACTCACAAAAAAATCCCAAACAACAAAATAAAACAACCCCCCCCCCAAAAAAAAAAAAAAAACTGACCAAAAAAAAAAATCAAAAATCCACAACCAACCAGGAATGTGCCAGAACTTTGAGATGCACTTTGTTAGGAAAAACCTTGTCCCATCCCAGGCTGAGATGACATGCAGCCCATTGCTCTGTTTTGACAAAGAAAATGAGACTGGGAGGGTGATTTTGAATAAGAGGTAGGATGATCAGTTGATACCACAAGTGTCAACTACCTGCTTTGTGCTGGTGTAAGACTACAGGGAGCCGTGGGAACTCTTAGTCTGCGCAACAGCAAGTGTCTTGGATGGTCTGCTTTGCTTAGCCAAAAGAGAAAGTGACTCTTAAAACAGGTTGATGAAAATGCAGCAGCATCCCATGTGGGGGCTTTTAATGGCATTTTAATTTCTTAATGAGTGAAGCCCGTTTTACTGGCTAAGTATATCCAAATTGGATGATAATGTCATTTAGTTAATCCACATTCGTTTGGGGAAATGGAACCACATCTTTTTAGTTTCTCAAACATCCCTGCATTGATGTGTCCTTTGCTTTAGCTCTCTACTCATCTTGTACATCTTCACTTTGCCGTTACTGCACAGAGTCTCTCTAGCTGAGATCTGTTTGATGGGCTTGCTCTACACATTGCATGTTTATTCTCTTTCCTTCAGTTTTGCCTTTTCTAACAACAAAGCATAAATCCAGAATTGTTCATTACAGGACAGATGCCTCACTAAGAATTAATCTGAAACCAGACCCACAAATGGTTGTAACATGTCTGTGGCTAGCCAGGGTTGCTACTTGAATATTTTAGCTGTGATTTTTTCCACTGGAGATACCTGACTGAAGATACTGACTCCATCAGCCAACACTGAAACCCTAAACCCATAGCAAAAATTAAGGTTCTAGTCCTCTTCAGCTACTAAGCAAGCCTGCTAATTAGGAGTATTGGTGAGGTGGTTCCCTCTTATGCAGTCTTGCCATGCAGAAGGACAGAAACTCCTTCTGTACTCTTTGGCTGATATGTACCATGTTTCATTTAAAGTCTGGGACACCTAAGCAATGTTCATTTTTCATGCATTCCTTTTTTCTCTATTAGGTTATGGAAGATCTTTTCAAGACAGTGACAAGCACTGTGCTCTCCAAATGTCCTCGTGATGTTGAGCTTTTTCATAAATACATAGCTCCTGCACAGAAGGTAATGCATGTGACAGGAAAGAACTGCAATCCTGTCATGTGTTTTGCGGGTTCTTGGCTATAGGAACACTTAATTTGTTTAATTTTTTTTTTTACTGTGTTGTCCTCTGTTAAGAAACTGAAAAGCTAAATATCACCTTAAGCTTAAGTGATTGTTCAAGCCAACAGAGAGAGGACACAATTTTGTGTAGCTGGTAGCAGGTGTGGTAGAACTGTAGTTGTCACTTCATCTGGTAGCCTCTGAATCATCAGCTTCAATAACTGGGTACCCTTTTAGCACTGAATGGCCAGGAGTGGATTTTGACCCATAGCTATATCAGAATGCAATCCTACAAATTACAAAATAGAGGGAGGTCACTTTCCTGAGTTTTCCCCTGAACCATAAAGGGTAGCTTTACATGTTTATGTTTTTCTTGTTTTGACCAAGGGCAGGTTGGAACAAATGCTGAAGCACAAATTTATGATGTAAGTACTATTTCAAAATGATCTTGCAGAGGGCTTTTGGGGAAAGAGAACATTTTGCATATGTTCTTTTTCTTTCACAACTCAATATCTTCTGGGTTAGCATAATGTCTCCAAAAGAGCATGAGCTGCAGTTCCCTTTTACTGTTTGTCATGTATGCCCTTTCAGTTCTGCATGAGACTGACACCTGAATCTGCTGGCCTTTGGCTTTTGCTCCCCTGGACAAGATCCTCTCCTTCCAGCATGTACCTGCTCATTGATTGATCACAGTCCTGCTTGGTTTTGGCTTTGATGCTCTGCTTTCATTCACACTTTCACTTCAGTGGCTCTCTTTATATGAAAGTATTTTATGACAGTTAACAATCCCAATTGGTTTTCTATTCCCAGTTGATTGTGTAGCTCCTCATCCCAGTTCTTTGTGCTAAAGAGCTGAAGGCTTTGGGTTTCCCTCACTGACCCCTGAGAGTGCCACATCCTCCCTACTCCTGCTTGTCTCTTCAAATGGTGGAGCTCTCAATTTATCTCACAGAACATTGCAGGCATGCTCATCCCAGCACTGGTTATCTTGTTAAGCAGCTACAGCCATACCTAGGCAACAGGATCATGATGGATCCCCCCTGTGCCTCTGCCTGCAGGAGCACCGTGGGAGTCCTCAGTGAAGTTAGCATCTCTTTGGACTTAACTGATACTCCTGAAAGGACAAAATTGTGCTCATCTTCTCCCGTGCTCCAAGGAAAAGGAGAGAGAGGACAGATCATCTCTTTCTCCCTCTCTGTCTCTCTCTCCACCAGCTGCTGGCAGATCTGGGCCATTCCTGGCTTACGCATATGGGTTACATGTGTTGAACCTGTGCCAGTGATACACCTCATTTGGTCTGTGGCCTCACATAACCCAAACATGTGGAGCAATATATTCCTTCTTGAGGTATTTCCTCCAGAAGCCTTCCCTGCTTTAGTGAAACCTTGTAATGGGGTGTAAAGAGCTTGTGCTCCTTAGGGAATTTGGTTAAGTGGATTAGCCAGTGATACAAGGATGAAATTATTGTGATCGTGTTATTCTTTTCTTCTCTCTATCCACAACATTTGGCTTGGTATGTGGAAAACTTGGCTGCCATATTATCTTCTATTGAGTCTTGATTTCCAGCTACCAAACCTGGAGCATTATTCACTGCACTTTTTCTGTTTGCTTTGCCATGATGCTGTTCTTTTGTGCTGGTGGAAATTGGTGGAGAATCTGCTCTCAAATCTGCCAGAGAAGTAGAGAAACATTGCTGCACGTAAATCTCATGGTTTTTAAAGTAAAGTGGAAACATTTGAGCTACAAGCCCTTTTGCACCCTGGGCTGTTATTTTTGCCTAACACACCCTGGACTAGAGCTGTGTTGGTGTAGCTATGCTGATGGGGACGTATTGTTTTCTTTAAAAAAATCCACCCATTTCTATGAAGCAATTCCCTGCAGAGTTCACTTCTGACTAAAATGCAATATTGCAATAATGCAGAAGTGTTGAGAGCTTAGCACTTCCTGCCCTGCATGTAGTTGAAGCACAGGAAAACATAGGATTCTTGCATATTAAATGCTTTTTGGTTTCTGTCCAAAGAAGCATTGCTGGGAAGTCTGACATTACACGCAAGTTGGCATGGTGGTGGGGAAATGCCTCCTTAATTTTCCAGCATGGCACTTAGCCAGAAAACTTTGTTGTTCCTTTCATAGTTATCTTAAAGACTTTTTTCTTCCTCTTGCAGAATTTCCTACAGTGAAGCAGTGGAAATTTTGAAGCAAGCTCCTCAAACTTTCACTTTCAAGCCAGAGGTAGGTCACTGCCAGCTGGTTTGTCCCTATGCAGAACCTGAATCTCTGTAGAATCTCGTTTCTCTCTTTGTCTCTCTTTCTTTGATACCACAAGAGTTGTTACTTTGCACAGATTATCTGCCTCCTGGGGTGTTTTGTTTGCTGGGTTGTAAATCCAGTGTAACTTTTGCCCTTTGGGGTTGAAATGGGAGCAGTACAAGGAGTGAGATGTGTAGCAGGAGAACATGTAACACTTGCAGGGAAGGAAGTGATGAGATTGCAGTTGAAGGACCAAGGCTTTAGCAAAGGCACTTCTCTTTCCTGTATGTGAGTAGTGCTGAGAGTGTTACAGATTCAGTAGCAATCATCTAAGAAGAGTTGCTGTAATAGTTCTCAAGAAAAGGAAAGATAAGAGGATAGCACCAAAAGTTTGACAAGGATTAATAAACCAATACCATGTGAAAATGCCATGTAATGTAGATGTAGGTAAAGGGAATCCCTTGTCTTTCCAAAGCATAGATGTTGACTGGGAAAAAGAGTAACATGCTAGTCTTTCTAAAGCTATGAGGTTGTGGTTTGCTAAAAATCATATTTTGCCCAATTTCAAATGTCCCACTCCAGTATGGAACAGCATTTATGGTGGTGCTCATCTTATGTCTATATTGTTTAATCATTATCTCATTATGATACTTCAAGGAAAATAACCCTCTGGCTGAAGCCACCCTCATAGCCAGTTGGGTAACTGTCTCATCTCTCTGCACAAGTGGGTGTAGAACCTCAGATCTTTTCTCTGTGCTACCTGGATCTGAGACAGCAAACTTGGGATATTTTAATATGAAGAGAGTCTGGGAGAGGTCTGTTCCCCCCTTGCCCTTCCATTCCCCCAATGTTCATTGGATGTCCTATGAACAGACTGGGGGTCTCAAGCCAAAAGCCACAGGATTTATAACATCCCTGGAAAAAAGGAAAAGTGAAGAGCATTGCAAATGTCCATGGTTTCTGATAACAAAGAATTGCTTAATAGGGTGCTAGGTTTTCTTAAGTGGGGATTAATGTAGCATGTAACAGGGCACAGCAGGGAAGAGAGTAATCAGCCTAGGAAAGCTGCTTTCTATACACCAAAGGTAATACTGGAATAAGGCTGGTTGGCTGGGTCGAGTAAGCTGGCTTTGGAGAGGTGCCTGTTTTCCTTTAGATATGAGCATGTGGTTTGGGGTTTTTGGGGCTGGGATTTTTTTTGCTTGTTTTGGGTTTTCTGATTTGATACCAGATGCTTGGGCTTGATACGATCAAGGGACAGGGAGGATCTGGCCCTGTTTGTTAAGTTAAATCATATTATTTTACATGCTTTGCTCTGCCTGAAAACTTGAGAAACTGTCTACTTCCCAGTGACCTGTATGAGAAGTTGCTTTGCTTGGTTTCATGCTGTTCAAAGCAGCACATCTCTCTGTGTGCAGGGATTTTGCTGGGTCTCTTGCCATGGGCGAGAGGCACCAAAGCAGATTCCCAGGCCCCTTTTGCTGTCCTTACAGTGGGGCTGTGACCTCCAAACAGAACATGAGAAGTACCTGGTGAAGCACTGTGGGGAGGTTCCTGTGTTTGTGGTGAACTACCCATACGACCTCAAACCTTTCTACATGCGGGACAATGAAGATGGACCTCAACACACAGTGAGTCCATGGGTCACACCTCCACCACTTCCCTGTCTAGGAACATGTCTTGGCCTACTGATAGACATCATCTGCTGGGCCTGCTCCCAAGAAGTTCAAGATAAAATGTGACCATCAGGTGATCCTGTTCATTTTTTTTCCTGTTGTAGAAGAAAATACCCAAAGCAAGAACAGGAGGAGGAAGATTCAAGGGTTGGGGCAGTGTTAACTTTTTACTTAATTGCCTTGACACAAGTTTGCCATTGTTTATTTCTTTTCCTGGTAAACTTCTGTACTATTAAGTGAAAGGCCTAGAATTGGATGGCTCCAAGTAGTCTGTGATTCTCTTGTCATCCAAATGTAGCATCCGTGTAATGCTCAAATAGCATATGGGCAGAAGAAATGAGCTCTTTATCAAGTCTCATGCCTTGAAATTGTGATTTCTCAACTGAATTGAGACAACCTGAAGCATTGCTTCTGCTAAAAAGAGCAGCAATACCACCAATGTGTCTTCAGTGGCTTTAATTCTAGCAACATTTCAGCTGTGGGATAAGAAAAATAACCCTAGAAGACAAACCAGAGAACACAGACAGCCCAAACCTAACAGCCTAAGTGGTAACACTTGGATTCTAACACTTGGATCCAGCACATGAGTGCCATTGCTACCATATCCATTAGAACTGGTTATAGGAATGGGGATAGATAGGGCTGAACACAAGCAACAGCATCAGAGCAGGGAATCAGGGCTTCAGAAAGCTTGCCCACATGTCCTTGCCTTTTTCTGAGCTGCTGTTGGGTTCTTCATAACCCCACACAGGTTGTCACCAGAGTAACTTAGTGAGATTCAACCAAGTGGTTGAGTGAGTTCAAACCACTTGCAGTAGATGTCCTCAGTCTGAGACATCAGTGCTGTCATTTAGGTTTTCTGTAAATTTCTGATGTTAATCCTTGCAAAATTTCCTCCTAGCCTTCTCCTGTCAACAAAAGACTTTTCAAGTATTTGCAAATCCTTACCTAGGCGTCCTGGACTCTGAAAGAATTACAGTAGGGTTTTACAAAAAACCATCAGTGTTAACTTCTTCTGCTAATCACTATGTGGCTATGTGGCATGACTTCAATTAGTTTTCTGTCTTTGAAGGTTGCAGCTGTTGATCTCCTTGTACCAGGAGTAGGGGAGTTGTGTGGAGGCAGCTTGAGAGAGGAGCGCCTGCCCTTCCTCGAATCACGCTTACAGAGGTATGGAAAATCCACAGATGCCAGGAGACTAGCCTGAATAGGAGAGTGTTTTAGCAGCTGTGGTTGGCAAGACAGAGGAGTGGAAGGCCAGATAATAGTATTTAAAAGAAGTCTATTTTTGTCTTTGTGATATCTATTTATATGAGTAGGTGACTGCAAACTGGTGAAGAAGTTCTTGTGCTTCTGTCATAGGTGTGCAAAGCACCTCTGTTTTAGCTCATCAGAGAAGAAAAGTTTTCTTTGTGCTAAGAGGCCAGGGCAGTAGAGTGCCTTAGTTCTGCTGCAACTGTCTGGAGCAGGGTCTGCTCTGGGACACTTCATCCTTTTCTTCAGTTTTTGTGGCTGAAAGTGGATTATGAAGGTGGAAGTTGTCACATATACAGAACTTAGATATCTGTCATCACATTGTGTAACTAAGAAATTGCATTTTTGGTCAGAAGCTTTGCCAGTTGTGATGCAGCTGGCCTCAGTGACTGGCCTGATTTCAGAGAATATGGCTCTTTGCTAATAGTTTCATGGGAAGCTTCACTGGAACTGCTCAAGACCTGTACTGTGTTGCAGGGGCTCCTCTTTCCCTGCTGCCTTAGTCTGCATCTTGTTACTTTTGGTAATTTTAGGTAACTTCAATGTCAGAATCTCAAAGCTGCTTTTTAGTTAATAATTGACATTATGTATTGGGTAATTCTCCATAGACAGTTGTTCTCTGGATCCTATCTGATGGTTCAAAAATTTTGTAGAATCAGGATGGTTTGGGTTGGAAGGTACGTGACAGACCATCTACTTCCAGCCCTGCTGCCATGAGCAGTGACACCTTCCATGAGATCAGGTTGTGCAAAGTCCCATTCAGCACTTGAACACTTCAATTTGGGCCAGTCATACGCTTGTGCAAAGCAATACTGGGGGAAGGCTAATCCCAGAGTAGCACCATTTGCACATTGGGAATTAATTTGTTGCTTAAATTAGCCACATGCTCACACAGATATATCTATTCAGTGGAGAAGAGCAAAATCTACTTCAGCATAATGAATCCAAAAGGCACCAGGCAATTAAAATCACCAGAACATTAGTTCTCAGTTGTTAGTATAGGATGATGATATTCCCTGTGTTTCCTGCTACTCTCCCTGTCAGCTCTCTGAAGCAGGCATGCTTCAACTCATGTAAAGTACAATGTTGCCTGCTGCATTTTTTCAGTCAAAACTTTCTGCTGGTATCTGACTCCACAGTCCTAAGGAGGAGGAGAATGGTCCATGTGGAGTTCGAAGCCAGACTTTCTTGTTTGTCAGGAAAGTCATAGAAAGCATTTCAAGGTACAAATGGGGTGTGTCTTTGGTAAATCACACCTCCTTTCACATGTTTTTCTCAATTTTGAGTCCTCAGGATTTGGTTTTGTTAAGCCCAAATACTTTATACCTTTAAATTCTATTTCCTGCAGAACCAGCATAACCTTAGAGAGATAAAACAGGATCCTTGTCTTTTTATGCATGCTTCATACAATAGTTCACCAGGTTTTCCCTTTTTTAGTAGCATGGTCTTCCAGGCAAGTGCTGCTTGTGCAGAATAACTCTGTTCCTTTACTTACAAGGGATTTTCTTTTTGTTTCACAGATTAGGACTCACAGATGCCTATCAATGGTAAGATGCCACCTTGCTCTGTAAGCTCTTTTTCTTCTTTTGATACTTATTTAAGTAACTGGGGTTTTGTTTAGGTTTTTTTGTTTGTTTGTTTTGGTTTGTTTTAGTTTGGTTCTGGGGGAGCAATTTTTTGGCCCTGTTGCCCTGCCAGTCTAAATGAAATAGATTCATTTAAACAAAGGTTAATCTAATGCTACTTAGTTTATGCCTCCAATTTGTCCACTCACAGCACAGGTTATTCCAATTTGTTCACTCACAGCACAGGTTATTCCTCTCAGGACTGCATGGATTAATTTATAACCCATAATGATTTTTGATATTAAATCATTAGGCTGTGTTGGAAGCTGGGTCAATTCTGACCACCATGCACGAGATAAACAGGTTACAGAACCACAGCAATTTGTGACCTTTAAGAGGTCTCTGAATAACTTCCTTTGTAATTGACAGAGCAATTGGGTCGAAAAATCTCCCCTAACAAAGCAGTTAAAGCAATTAAAACTGTCCTTCTAAGGAGACGGATCAACCTTTGAATTAACAGTTTAACCCATTAAAACGACAGAAGGTTCTTAGTGTTTCTTGGTATGTACTTCATCACAGCTACTGAGAGAGGGGTAGTGTAGAGAATTTTAAATTTAGAAGAGTATTTTTAAATATTCTGCAGTATTTGGATTGATCATTAGGAAGGCTGCCTTGAAAAAAAGCAAAGTATAGGTTCTTAACTCTCATCTTCTCACAATATGAAATCACTGAGGAACAGCCCAGTGTATGGCAGGTCTTTACATCATCCATGTGCAAACAGGGTGAATTTAATTTCTTCCTTTGTTGTTGTATTTGTGGTCCAGAATACACCATATCCCTTTATCAGAGGGAGGGATTATCCTGAACAGGGTGATAAGCTGTGTGGTTAGATGCTGAGATACAGCCCAAGGAGGTCTGGTGTTCAATGGCAGAGCCTTCCAACACTACTAAGATAGTGCAGCCCTGCCTCATGCTTCCCTCAAAAAAAGATGAGGACATTGCCTGTGACTCATTTGCATTTTCATGTGATATGTAACAATCACATTCTGGAAACTCTTCCTGCTGTAATCTTGTTTTGGAGACTCTTTCCTCCTTTATTCCCTCCACTCCATCAGACAATGAAACTTCCTGGAGGAGATTAAAACTGCTGTTAGCAGGGTCTGGTGTCCTAGGAAGGTGCAGGATAGTAGTAATTCTGGATGCTTCTGGACTGCAGTCCAAAATCTGCCAGAATATACAGGTAGGTGCCTTGCCAGCATCCATCTTTTCAGTGGAGGTGGTAGGAAAGACTAAAATTAATCTCCTCCAATTTAGTGATTGAATTGAGTCTCCAAAGCTGGCTCACAAAGTCCTGGAAGAACAGTTGAGTCATTCCTTTTTAAATATAATATTTGCTGACTTTTGAATGTGATCTCCTTTCAAGTTCCTTAACCATTGCCATATCTCTGATTCTACCTGTTTTATTCCTTCCACTAAGCAGGAGGATATTGTGGGTCTGACTGTTTCTAGGACAGTTTCAGGATTGCCTTGTTCCTGGCTGAATTGTAAGGCAGAGGCAGCTGATGATCTGAAATACTGCTCTGCTTCTTGCCATTCCTACCTTTTAGTAAGTTTTTCAAAAGATAGATAAAGTGACATGGTCAAACTATGAGTCTTCTTCGGTACACTACATCTTTCCTGTTAGGCAAGTTTCTTTCCATATAAAATTTGAGTTGAAGTAGTATTTGGCTTGATTTTGTAGTTATTTTATCTTATTTTCACACTTTTTCCTTTGAATTGTAGATGGAAAATAGCTCAGAACTGTAGATTATGATCTTGGCTAAACTGAGAGGTCTGTGGAAATGAGGTGGGAAAGTGAGTGTGAGGGTACTCTGGGAGTAATTATATATATTAGTAATTAAGAATATTAATAATAAATTATATTAATTTCTCTGTGACCAGGGAGTATTGCCTTGTAAACAGGAAGCTTGATCCTGTTTGCAGCCTCCAAGTGCCATTTTAAAAGTAACAAAGCAGGTGCTTTGTAAGGTTCCCACAACCATCAGAGTGAGCAGTGTTTCAGACAGTCTTCCTACATGTAAGGCACTGCTTCCTTGCTCTGATTATCTTCACGTGCTTCCGTGGAGACAGTTGTCTCATACTGAGCCCTTTACAGTCCAGGTACCCTTTTGATCTTCTGGTGTAACGCTGGTGAAAGTACACAGTAGCAGAGCAGGTGTTGTCTGCTGTCTTCAAGTGGATGTTACTGTGTTTTGGCCCTGCTCTTGCTCTGGATGAAGAAGATTGAGTTCTGTTGGGCTCTTTCAAAGATTAGCTCTTCTGCTAATCTTTGAAACTTGAATGTCAGAGTGTTCTGTTGGCTGCTTGCATGGCAGGGTAAAAGGAGGAGTTGGCCTTAGGGAAAAGTAGCACTGATGAGCTGCTTGGAGCCCATGGCCAGTGACTACACTCTCCTTTAACCTTCTTCAGAGCCCAGTGAAACCAGGTAGCTCATCACTGTCCTTGGCAGCCACCTGGTCCTATTACTCCTCTTTGGGAAGAGACTGGAGTGCTGTGCTGGGCCAGACAGAGGCAGGCAGAAAGCCAGGGGGGTTTTTCTTACGCACACATCCAGTAGAATATTCAGGTTCACAGACTATAGTATCTTTGCTCTTTCAGCCTTACCTTTTTCAAAATGGCCACAGAACCTTCAGCATAGCAAGGGGATTGCAGAAAAGGTTGAGATTATGTATGTTTTGAAGAGACTAAAAAGAGCACATTCAGTTTATGAATGGTCACTAGGAGAGTGCTGCTCTTCATAGTGCTTTGCTGTGCAACACAGGGAGCTCACAGTGATGATAAAAGAATATAAATCTTTAAAAGGATGAACGGAAATGTTCTAACGGCACATAACGGGCTCCTGGAATTCATTGCTGGGTGATGTTGTTATAGCACACACTTTAGTAAGATTCAAATCTCTGAAGATCTACCAGTGCTCAGGTCTAGAGCAGGAGCACCTGGGCTAGCTGGGGTCACAGAAACTTCCTTCTCCTGTGTAATAATGCTGCACAATCCACCACTTGCCAATAGAGTGCTCAACTCTGCTCTTAAGTATGAGCTACTGGCAAAACCAGCTAGACTACTTCACGACTCCTTTTGAGGTGAGAAATATCCAATGTCTCTAGACTATTGAATGTAGGAAAACCTCAGGGAGCATTTTCCAGCCTAAAGGGATTTTTCTCTTTATCTGCAGGCAGTTACTTTTTCTTTCATCTGTGAAGAATGGAAAATTTCTCAATTCTTCTGCTTCTTCTATGCACAGTCATCAGAAAGGATTCAGAGTCTTGATCCTCAGCACATTTAATTCAATGGACTTTTTCCATTAACTTTGATGGGTTTTGTTTCGCTCCTTTTGCCAAAATGGCTTCTCAAAGTGCTTTGAGATCTACAGATCAAAGTCCTGGATAAGCAAGGGTAGAATTTATTATTATTGTTCATCTGGAAGTAGCTGCCTTATTTCATCTTCTTACAATGACTTTATAAACTCTGTTGCCAGCAAAAAGGGAGAGAAGATGCTGGGCTTAGTCACAACTGCCTCTGCAAAGGCTGATGCACTTACAGACATCATCAGAAAAGCTTGTGCTGTTACTTGTATTCCTGATTACAGCTAAAGTAGTTACCAGCTGCTTTGGCAGTTCTGAGCTGGGTCAGACTGATCTGCCACGCCCAGCACCCATATCCCTCACATTTATGAGTGTTTTGTGAGTCACCACCCTCAGCATCAGGTCTGCCCATCACCTTCCTTGCAAGGCCTTGTAAAGCTGTGCAGTGGAGCTCCCCAGGAGCAGTTAGGGTATTTGCAGAGACTCAAGTTCTTCTTAATGCAGTCTGTGTAAAGGGGATAGAGATGCAGACCACCATGCAGTTGCACAGCCTGCGTGTTCTTATCCTGAGCACAATCCTTGTCACAAGATGTGGGGTGCATACACCAAGCCTTAGTGAGCCAAGCTAACACCCAGCAGCACGGAGAGAAAAGCACGTGGGTCCCAGTCATCAGAAAACATGTCCCACTCTTGGGCCTGCTGTTCAACTTGCAAGCTGCACTTTGTGTCTCAGTGCTATGAAGAAGAAGTAAGCTCTGCTTCTCCTTTTGCTGTTTGGGCAGTGGAGGGGAGAGGAGAAACACTGGGGAAGAAAAAACCTGAATATTGGATTGAGTGTAATAAATGGTTTCTCAAATTTTAACTACTACTAATGAGCTGTAAGGAAAAATAGTATCTCATGGTATGAAAGGCATACTGTGAAACTGAGTGGCAGGGCAATCTTGCAGCTATAGAATTTGTGGGAGAGTACTCTTATTTTGTGAGTAAGGGTGACCATGGGCATTACTTTGTCTTCATTCTGTTAAAATACAGTCTTCAAGCCAAGAAAGATCTGATGTCCAAGCAACTGCACTCAAATATACATAACAACTATTTTACATATTTATACATATATAAGTACATATACATACAAATATAATATTTCCTTGCAGTTCATTAACAGTATGTAAAATTTGGGAAGCCATTTATTGCAATCAATCCAGTCTTAATTTCTTTCACACTGTTCTGCCCCCCTCTACTCCACTGCATAAGCAGTAAAACATATGCATTTATATTTAAGTGCACTTGATTTTTTTTTAACTGGGATGATGAAATATTCATACACCAAGATTAGAAGCAAGTAATACATCTGGAGTCACTCAATCCCCTACTGGTGCATTTATATAAAGAAGAATAACTTGGTGCCCTCAGCAACCTCAGAAGTGGCCCCAGAAATCAATAGAAGCACTGAGATGTTTTTCACTTCTATTAAAATAAAACTGCTGGGGACAATTTAGCTGCAAATACAGTATCACATCAGCCACAGTCCAGCTGGGAAGTGAGTAACTATAGAAGAACCATCATAATCTTGTTGACACCCATATACTCAGAGTATCTGCTTCCAAATGTTTTCTGAGTTTTCTGTGCACAACAGGTGCTGTTCTGCAAAATAAAATGTCTTGTTCCAGATCTCATTTTTAGAGAAGATACGTTCAAGGGGTTTTTTTCTGGCTTACTATAGAAATAAATTAATCCGTCTGTAAGAGTGATTGGGGAAAAAGTAGCCAAAAGCCATCATAATTACCTTAAAAGAAAAAAAAAATGAAGGAATGTTGAGTAGACAGACAGCAGGACCTATTGAAGCTTCTAAATAAATTGCTGGAAATGAAATTACTTAAGCAATTGAAAAGCAAACAGAAATTGAAAGAATTTACAGGACAGATTTCCACACCAACCTGGCAAAGGCTAGACAAGCCCAAGCAGAGAGCTTCACCTCCAGCAGGGGAAGTGCTTTGTGATTCTGTAGGAACCTGGGTTTGTGTCTCTGCGAGGAGCATTTTAGGTACTAAAACTACAGAGCTGTTTCCAATATGAGCAGAGGTATGGTGCTCAAGCTGTTCTTCATTAGCCAAATACGTTCTTGCTCCTAAAAAAACATGCACAGCTATGCTGGTTTGACTGGGTTTAAACTTGGGGTTTCTGCTGATACAATTCTGCTTCTTCATACCCCTGACCAACACAGAAATCACAGTGGTTAGGGTCAAAGGGAAGTAATTAAGATAGAAAGCCAAGCCCTAGATGAAAAGCTCACTTTAATGATGTCGGCATAACTGTGCTGCAAATGTAACTGTCTGTTTAAATTACAGGTATCTAGACCTCCGAAAATTTGGATCAGTTCCTCATGGAGGCTTCGGGATGGGGTTTGAACGCTACCTGCAGTACATCTTGGGAGTTGACAATATCAAAGATGTTATTCCTTTCCCCAGGTTCTCTCACTCCTGTCTCCTGTAGCTCAGCAGTTGACTCAAGTGGAGAAACCACTGGTGTAACTGTGTGTATATAACATACTAGGATATGACTGAGTGTGTTGCAGTGGGAAATCAAGGTAGTTTTTATATCAATGAAACTCTTGGTCAATTTAATACTGGGTTATTGAAAATAATGTATGTTCTGGTGAGATTATGGAAGGACACTGGCAGTTAATTTGATAGCAGCTTATGTCTTCAGTGCACTTCAGGAGTATTAATAAATCCCACTTAACTAAAGGGTTATGATTCTCATGAGACTAGTACATGCCATGGAAGTACTGAACAAGCACTGAAGGTAGCAGGGGGTTTTCTGTGAAATATTAATAAGGAAGTGTGACCTAAAATATTGTCATGGCTGTGATACACTTGCTACTGCTACAGTCAGCAAATGGCTACTGTAAAGCATGATTCTCCCCACTCCGAGTTAAAGGCAAATATTGTTTACCTTGGAAAAATCAGCCAAACCTAGCAAGGAACAATGTCATACTGGAATTGCTGGAGTGAGTTTGTTGAATGATGTTTGATTTTGTGAATCATCAATAAAGATGTACACTGGGTTGTTTTATAACTCTCTATGGTTTCTTCTTCTGTTATAAAACTGTTGCTCTCAGCATGAGAGAGTTTCCTTCAGTATCTGGTAGAGGTTTCATTTTCTGTACAACCAAATTAGTTGCACAACTTTTGCAGAAGGTATCTGTTTTCTGTCTCCAAGAAAGCACATATTCAGAGCAGACAGAAATGTTCAGTTAGATGAGAGTTCATTCATCCATCCATCCATCTCTCCAGAGCCAACTTGCAGTTCATGGTGGGGTTTTGTTGTTGCTTTGCTTTTCTGTTGTTGTTGTTGAGAAAATCTCTCATGTGCTCATCGGACCAAGCAGTTTGGTTTGTATTGTGAAACAAACAACATAAGCTCCCAAGCATTGCTGTGTATTAAGTAATTGCTTATCACTATAGGATCTGAACTCCTTGGCAGTCTCTAATGGGTTTATGCTCTCAGCTTCTCTGCCAGGTAAAGAAATACTCATTTCTGTTTTGAAGATAGTATTATGGGAAGAGCAAGTGACTTGCCTGAGGCAACTGGAAACCAGTGATTTATCTGGGACTTGAACTGAGGGTTTCCAGCATCCTTCTTCCCTTCCAAATGATCATAATCCAGCAAATTATCATTTTCATAGTGCTTGCTACTCATAAGCCCACTACAGCTGGAGTATAAACCATGTATATAAAGAGGAAAAGCAAAGTAGTGGCCTTCCTGCTGATGAACCCCATGTATATGGGCACACACTATGAGAAGTGGCTGCAGGGCAGCCCTGAAAACTTCTTTTCCAAGTAGATGGAAGTAGTTGAAAAACTGTAATCAACTAGCACTGCACTGGCAATACTGCAGTCACAGTTCTCTCTGGTAAGGCTGTGTGGCACTGCACCTGCAGCATCTAAAAATACCTTGGGAGGTATTTTTAGAGGTTTATGTCATGTGGCACCTGCCATGTCTCAGTGTGCTCCATGGCTGGGGTTTTTACCTGTTCTGATCATGCAAGCAACATCACCATGAGGTCATTTCTTTGGGGGGTTTCTTGTGTGCACTGAGACATCTCCTGCATATCAAGATGTTTTCATGTCTCCTTCATCCACTTGATTAGGCAGGTGTTAATTGTGCATTTGCTGGTTTGCATTTCCCAGTACAGCCCTGAGTTGGCAAGTCTGGTTCCACAAAACAGTTTGAGCACCTGCCTTCCCTTTGAAACCACTGAAAAATTCCCACATCAGACACTGAAGTATCTTCTGCATTTGGACCATCTCTCCTTCAGTATGTTGTCTTAAGTGTTATTGCTGGCCTTTATGTTTTGGAATGACTTCTCTGCAGAAAGATGTGGAAAGAGTACAGCTGCCAAACAGCCCCATCCATAGCATATTCCCTAAATGACTTGCAATGAGCAGGTGTCCTTATTGAGGTCCTTAGTCACTGATTCTGTCACAGTCACTCTAAATGAGAGTGCCTGAACTGGAAGCCCATCTTCTGAGAAGAGAGTGGGGTGATGGCAAAACATCTCCTGTCCACTCTGCTGTCAATCCCCAACAGCAGCTCTGGGCTGCCTGTGTTGGTTTTGGCATCAATGGGAGGTTGTTGATTCTGCTCTGAGATGCCAGATCTGATGGGCAAGGTGGGGCTAAACAGTGACAGGTGAAAAACAAAATGTAAAAAAGAAGACAATGGAAGGTGCCAAAAAGTTCTGGGTTAATGTGACATGAGTCACAAGTTACAGGGAAGGACACAACTGCTTCAAACAGGTTTGCAGGGTGGCTGTCAGGGTGACAGGGCAAGAACAAAGAACTGGTCTAATCCACCTTTTGTTCTTTGCTCTTTTCAGAGATTGTTGCATGACTGAAGGTAAAGGTTGAACCTTTGATTTGCAGATAGGTAGATGTAAGTAAGAAAGAAGTAACAAGGATGCACTGCAAGTGAGTTTTTGTAAGTTTCCAACTAGGTATCCATGAGGAGCAGTCTCCCCAGTCTTCTACATGTCCTGGTTCATTTCAAGGTGCTTGATGAGCTGGGTATCCAGTGAGCTAAGGGGACATTGCCCTTGGGTCCAAAAGCTCAAAAATATTAACCCTGGTAATTTGGCAGATGAAGCAGGAGCTGAGCAGGGTTGTCCCAAGAGAGGTAACCAGATGGCTCAGAAGGGGAAGGAAAGGTTGTCTAGTCTTGGTAGCAGCCTTCGACATGTGCTGGTTTTGCTAGTGTTGAGAGAGAGAAGAGGCTGAGGCCCTTTGCATTATGATACTGCTCAGGGTTAATACCAAGATTGGCATTCTTGTGAGAAACTTAATTTATGGGTAGACAGCAAGGGTGGGAGCCACTGTTTCCCTCCAGGCTGGCATTGTTCACCTCGTGCTGTGTATATATAACATGGACTGGTATTGCCAAGGAATGTGACATGTTTTTTCTGGGATTTCCATGAGGAATGTCGTGTATTTCCTTTGAATCTCCTTTCTAGAATGAAACGGAAGTTAATCTGGAGGACGAGGAGGTCATTTCTCTTCGACATGTAAGCAGGGAAATGCACCAAGATTTTAATTCAAGCAGCTTCCCTTGCTACATCTTCTCTTAGAGTCTGCGCCTGACAGTGACTGAAGCCAGATAAAAACTGTGACACTTCTTCAAATACAAAGCTGTTACTCTTTGCACACAGGAATCACCTCTTAGGCTGACTGCAGTGCACAGTGTGGTTTTAGTGCTGGGGTGTTTTAAGTGCCATAAGCAGTCACCTCTCAAGCCCAGGTGACCAGCACTGTCTCTGCTAGCATCATTTTGTAAGTATTTCTTGAAGTTTCAGTTCCTCAGTAGCCCATGCTTGCCTCTTTTCAAGTTTGTCCTCACTTTGAGCTTCAGAGGAAAGAATGAGTGTCATTGATTACTGCGTCGGTATCTTTGCAACATTAGAACAGAGTGATGGGAGATAAAAGAGCTACACCGTAAATTTTGCATAACTAAATGCCAGCCTCTCAGAAGAGTGTTTAGAGGAAAACGTCTGGTTTTTTCACTTCAAGAATATCAGATAATCCCTTCACTTAAATTTTTAATGTGTAAGATCAAAGTATCCCAAAGTACTCTATTTTTAATTGAAAAAATAATACCTGCAGAACTAACACCCTGTTCCAGTCTTCTCATTTTTAAATCCACAGGAAAGCAAGTGCACACTTGGAA
This sequence comes from Agelaius tricolor, assembly GCF_023055355.1. Taxonomy (NCBI): domain Eukaryota; kingdom Metazoa; phylum Chordata; class Aves; order Passeriformes; family Icteridae; genus Agelaius; species Agelaius tricolor. The sequence continues at coordinate 18,495,942 of NW_027269269.1, forward strand.
GCTAGGAGTAGAGATTGCTGTTTTCTCCTTTATGATTTACATTGTGATACTGTGGCAGTGCTCAGATCCTGGGCTGTTGTACCTTCTGTATTAGCAGAGACAGAAAGGTACATGGGCCAAATGTTTAAACATCAGCAGACCAGCACAGGGATTTTAGCTGAATTACCTGCATTCAGGCCCCCAGACCTGAGGGAAACACACAGCAAGGTGCCCAGGTCAGGCCCCCAGACCTGAGGGAAACACACAGCAAGGTGCCCAGGTCTCTCTGGTTTATTTGGTAGTAGTTGTAATTTATAAGGCATCACTTATTTGAGGGAATGCCAAGACTTTGATGGGAAACGTAAAGTACAGTTTTGCTTGCTGGACTAATATTGATTGTTTTGGGAATAGCCTATAGATGTGACTTTCCTCAGGGGGTGAGGGGGGCTAATTTGCCAAGAAACACTTTTGTCATTGTTTCCATTAAATGTGTGTATAGAGATAAACGTGGCTTTGCTGTTGCTGAAACCAGTAACAGCCATTATGACTGTTGTTTTAGCCTTTACCTTACACTTAGGGGAAAATGAGAGATGGGTCCAAAGGAGAAATAAGATTTTGTATAAAGATTGACAGAGTTCTAATTTCTTCAGACCTATCCAAAGCTGCTAAAGCCACAAAAACGGTGGTCTCAGGGGTGAATTTATTGTTTTCTCTTACTGTTTGTTGCAGAGCCATGACCTTCAGAAGGGTTGTAAAGTTTTATTTTATGATCCTGCTGATAAAGAGACATATGTAATTTACTATATGAGTTCTTACAGACTTGGCTAACAACAAGTTTGACCCAGAGTTCAAAGAAATTATGGCTCCCGTTGTTTTATGGCTGCTGTGCTGCAGTGTCTGCTGCACAAGGTGTACAGAAAAGATGCTGTAAAGGGAGAGCTTTCACATAAAGGGCCAGAGAGGGACAAGACTGTATGGCCATTTAAAGTCATGTACCAGCTACATCAGAAATTGTAGGCTCTATTGTGAGTGAAATATGGATGAAATTACTTTGGAATCCATGTAGCTCTTATTGCTGACACTATTATACTGCAGAAAATTGAGGCACAGAGCAATTAATCTGCTTGCCCAAGGTTAAGGAAGATGTGTGGCAGAAGCATAGAAGTGACCCAAATCAACCAAATCCCTGCTTGGTGCCTGCTCATGAGAGTTCCCTCTATTTGCCTTTGGGTGCAGTGCCACACCAGAAACAAGGCAGGTTGTTTGCAACTGATCTGGTTTCAAACGCATTTTTGGCATTTCTAAGATCCTAGACCGTGCTTCAGTGATTTTTATCTATCCCTCTATGTCCTGAGGCCTTTCAGAGATAGCAATCCTGCTGTTTATTTTTATTACTCTTAAAATTGATTTTTTTTCTGAATAATTTGAGGCAGCCTAAAGAGTAGATTTTTAATTTTCTTTGCAAGGGTTTATCTTGCACTTTGCTCTTCATTGATATCTTTGTGTCTTACTATTTTCAGCAGGTTAATGTACTGCTACTTGTGCTGAAAGAATGGAGTTCAGAGTTTTTAGAAGTCACTGATCATACAGGTTGCTGGCAAAAAAGTATGCAAACTGTTCAGAAAAAAATCAGTGTGGTCTGGTAAGAAGCCTTGGTAATCATGTAAACATTTAAGTTTCAGTATGGAACTATTCCCTACTATCTGTCATGGATTCAAAAAGAGGCTACATTTCCAGTCACAGTGGAAAATAATTACATTTCACTGACGCAATGTTTTTTAGTAATACTTCCATGGTGTCTTTACCTTCAAAGTGATTTTTGAGCAATAATTCCAGTATCTCTGATGGCCCTTTGAAGATCCTGGGCTCTCTGTGCTCAGTACTGTGCTTAAAGCTGTGTGAAGCAGGCATATGATCCATATTTTTCTGAGACACAGGTCTCCCATTTTCTGCTTGTCTCCCAGCTTTGCTGCTGCTCCGTTGATGAACGTTGTGGCCATGCACTGCACATCCAAGCAGAAGACAGCTGAACTCCCACCATAGCCAGCTCAAAGGCTGACTGACCCCTCAGTGTCAGCGCTGCCAGGGCTGTTCACACAGCTGGGACACTCCAGGTCAGTGACAGATGAAGGGACTTGCCAGAGGCTGTGGAGGGAAGCAAGAGTCAGGATTAGGGTTTCATTTCCAGGCTGCCCTGTCAGAGTTGAGAACAGGTTTCTCCCATTTCTGCACAAAGTTACAGAAACTCAGTGCTCAACTGGTAACCAGTTTGCAGCTCCAGGAGATGCAGCTGTGAGCACTTACCTACTGCAGAGATTCTGTCATCACTGTAACTGAGGAGGTCTCCTTTTGGCAGGTTGGGCTCACATGATGGCATCTCTGTGAAGCACTTGAAATGACCTCTGCAGCTGTTTAGTATAAATAAATCACCATGTGCTTTCAGGCTGGCTCAGCAGCATGTAAGTGGCGTCATAGCTGCCGAGATGGGGCTCTGCACAGCAGCTGGAGTTCTGGGAAAGGCGTGCTTTAGGTGCTTCTCTGTAAACATGCATGGCTGGTGCTTTTCCAGATCACCCTACAGGGCTGAACTTTGCCATCTGCAAAACTTGAATAACCACACAAATCAAATCCGAGGGCCTGGTTTATACAGCGGCTTCAAACAGTCTTTCGAATTCCTTTATTACTAATGGCATTAATAAATTCTTAGAGTTCACAGTGATTTAGGAAGTATAAGGTTCAAGTATTTAACAAATTTCATGGGCCTGTTTGTTAATGAACTTGATGGATGACTTGCCAGGCAGGATTATGTTGCCATGTCCTTGGAGTACATGCTAAAACACGATGTTTTTAGCACTGCGTTACTCCAGTCCCTAATTGAGATCCAATACCATCTGTAACAGTGCTGCCATGGATAAAAGGAAGAAAGTTTGTGCTAAACCCTCTGAGATAGAACATTATGAAGTGTTCATTTCCCAGATCATTAGAAACTTAAAATAGCCATCTGGCCAAAACCAGAGATGCATATGCCTACAACTACAGCTTAACAGCATTCAGCTGGGAGGGTGGCTGCTGTGCAGCATTTGGGACTGGCAACTGCAGAGCAGCTTTTGCTCTGATCTCAGCTAAGTCTCTTCACACTTTAGACTTCTAGGAGATGTCTGTTTAAAATGCAATTGACATCTCAGCCAGGAATATAATAATACACTCTAGATGGGCTAAAATGCTTTGAAACCACAAGGGCATATCCCCTCCATGCACTTCTCCAGTGATTATTTTCACTGTTAAAAAAGCAAAAATATTTCCATATTTCAGTCTTTGTTTGCCTGGGCTCAGCTTCTTTTGGGAATATATCAGTGTGTCTTAACTGTCAGCATTTGAGGGGCATTACAAAAGACAACAGGTTCTTGAATTTGCAAAATTTGACCTAAAGTAGGATGGTTTTCACATGCTTCTTCCATGACTTAACACTGGTAGCAGCTGGGGGTCTGAAAATAAGGTCTTTATGCTGCTGGCTTTCTTACATTTACCAGATGCCCCTTTCTTACCTATAGATTACCTGCAGTAAAGCTATAGGTCTGCTATGGACACAGTATTCTGTATATTCCTGGTTCTCAGACAGTGGTGTAGAGTGGAAAACAGGACCTGGGGGAGTCCATCCTCATCAGCCACTCACTCCTGCTCATGGTCTCAGCTTCCCTACTTGTATAGTTAGAATAATAAGATTTATAATTCTAAAGGCTCACGTGCATAGTAGGTCTGGGTTCCAGTAGTTTTAGCTCTAAGCTGTGCATGATCAACAATTGTAAACAAATGTAGAGATACATATTCTAAGTAATTTACACTTTGTAGAAGAGGCCTGGACATAATACAACAGCAATGACTTCCTTCTTCTAATAGAATTTTTAGTTCATTATATTGGCTGTACAGGTCAAGCTCATATCCTGGAGGGGTGTCACTGGAAGGAGGAGTAGGGGGAAAGCATCTGTTTTTATTCTGGCTTCTGTTTTCTCCAGCAGATATAATGGCACATGACCGTTGAGCCAACAGTAATCCAGTTACAAAAGTCTTCAGAGTTACTGCACCAACCAAATTAAACTTGATTATAGCCAATTATGCTGAAAAGCCAGACAACAGCTCTTAGCTTGGGGTGAAGTAACTTCTTGCAATCGCATGTGGGGAGGCCTTGCAGGGTGTCAGGAGGATAATTGCTCGTTTGCTCTACCACAGAGCACCATCTGCTCTTGAAGTAATGCCTAAGGATGTGAGAGTACACCGGGGTCGGGTAAGCAGGCAGGGCAGCACGGCAAAGATTTCTCCCTGCCTGTTTTATTATCGTTTGTTTTATGGTTGCTTGCCCTGGGTCCAGCTGTGCTCAAAGCCCCATTGTGCCAAGTAGTGTCCATAGAGGGAGTCCTTCCCATGCTGAGCTGCCGGTCTCATCGGGGAAAAACAAAGATGAAGTGGCCTTTATGCTTATGTCAGAATAGTGTCTGTGTCTGGAGCATTGCCTGGTGCACTTTCCACCAAGCAGCTGTATAATGGTTTTCTGTTTTGAGGAGGTGAGAAAAAAAGGGGAAACCTCCTAGTTTTCCTCACTTCCGTGGTAAAAATAGCAAAAGGGGGGGGAGGTGGGGGAGAGGAAAAGGTAAATGTAGCTGCCAAAAATGTGTCTGGGTCCAGGCAAGAAAGTTTGCATGAGGAGCTCATCTGTCCTAGAAAGAATCACCAGGTGCAAAAAAAAACTCTACCTGGGTCCAGAACTGAGAAATGCATTATTAGTGTTCTGCCCCAGCTCAGCTCCAGGCAAAGTTATTTCTAAGTGTCTAGTTTGGTGAGAGAAGTGGGAATGGGCTTCAGTGTTGACTGAATAGGAATAGGAAGTCTTCTTTAATAATCTTCAAGTGTGAGGACTGGAAGTGTCCTCCAGCTGCATCCACAGACACCATCCAGCTCAGCACACCAGGCTTCTTCCTGTCCTGTCTGGGGGGGGTCTGTATCCATTCTGGATGGGATGTGCTGGTTCTGGCCAGGATCTCCAACAGAGAGAGGACAAAGAAGGACCATCAACTCCACACAAGCCTGTGTGCCTTGAAAACTGCTGACCTGCAACTCATCTCTTCTGTTTCAGCCTGCATTAAGGCATCAGAGCTCTGATGCCCCTGTTTGCCACAACACTCTACTGAAGATGCTTCAAACTGTCTCATTATCTGATCAAAGCACCTTGTGCAACTATTCCCTCTGCTCATGGAAAGCAGCCCGTGCTGCTGGAGCTGCTGTCTGTCACAAGAAGGAAAGGACTGTCTTGTGGTTTGGCTTCAATTGCAGTCGTTCTGGGGGGCTTGCTGTGCTCTTCTACGGAGGGTGGAAAGCTTGAAAGGACTTGAGTTCTTGAAAGAGGTGATTTTTTTTTTTTTTTAACCTTGAAAATTCTTCATTCAATCAAAAAGCTGCTCCCATCTCTCTCTGCTGCAGGAACTGTTGCGTGAAGATAAAGTCAGGTCTTATTGTTGTCGAGCTGCATCTCAGGAGACTGAGCATTCGCTCAGAATTAAAAGCAGGCAAGGAGCACCAAGCAGCACAGCAGATTTGTCAAGCCTTTCCTTCCCCCTCCCCGCCCCCCCGGCCTGTTTCGGTTTATATTAACCGCCGTATAGGCATTTCCAAGGGATTTGTGCCTGGCTGGGGTAGGTAGCCCGAAGCGTTTCAGCCAGCTGGTCCCTAATCCACAGGAAATGCCCGGTGTCTCCATCCCGACTGCTTGCACCAGCGGCTGGGAGCGGAGAATTGCTCCGCTTGCAGCTTTCCCGTCTGCCAGCAGATGGCACAGCTCATTTGAATAAATTTGGAGCAGGAAGGAGTAGCCGTGGACATTGCGGTTTCTTTCTTAGAAGTTCTGATTTTTCGGTTTCAGACATGAACAAGAAACCACACTGAAGCTTATGATTAAAAACCCCAGAGGTTTCTGCAGAAGAAAGTGTCACTTTGTCGTGCACCCCAGCACGCTAAAGACAGTACAAGGGCTTTTTCTTATAAAAATGTTTCTCTCTCAGCCTTACCCTTGTTCAAGGAATATTATTTCTTATATGGCATCTTTTAATTTCTCCCTTGCTATGTCTGCTAATTCTGCTGTTCCTCCTTCAGTTGCTTCTGCTGGCAGAGATGGATTCTCAATGGCTTCGCATAACTCCCTTGTCAGGTTTTTCCAACACAGGGATGTGGTTTTCACACAGTTTTCCGCCAAGGCTGCTGGCTGTTAGCTCACACACCAGAGATTTACGCAGTCAGCTGGGGCCAGCCTGAGTTCATTCTCCACTGCCGGGTGGAGGAACAGCTTGAAGTTGGTAAAAACTGTTACGAACGTGCAAGCGCTGCCAAATCGAGCTGTGCTCATGACAGACATGGTCTTTAACTCCCAGGGGCACTGAGGGTAGTATTTGTGTATCCTCCTGGCCAAAAGCTTTAAGGAGGGCCAGCATTATAAGGCGTTGTAAAGTTACATGCATTGGATCATATGTAATCTAGAAGCCTGATGCCAGAATTAACTCACTGTTCCCACTCTGCGTACAGCCACAGTGGAATTGGGGAGGCACGTTCACTTGCAGCATCTTTGTCTGAAGCATTTTTCTACACAGAGCTTATATTACAGTTGGACTCAATCATCTTGGAAGCATTTACCAACTTTAATGATTTTGTGATTCTGTGTCACATGTGAGAACAGCAGCATATTCAAATGTACAGAAAATGCAACCCATTTCCCAGCCAAAAGTCCCAGCAAACTGAGATACCTGTCAGGTATCACCAAAAGCACAGAAAAAAGAATTCACAGGGGTACTTCATGTTTTGAACACTGTTCAGATATATCTTGTGATACAACCAAGTCAGTAAATGTGATCCAGAACAGGAGATGAGTGGAGAGAAGGAATAGTACAGCAAGGGAGCAGGGTGATAAACCAAGGGCTGTCATAGAACATGTAGAATAATTCATTCCAATTCACACAATGATAATTGTGGAGCATTTCTTTAAACATCCATCACCCAAATGAAGTGTTCCAACTCTGTGTGATAGAAGTTGTTAACATAAAAATGCAGACAGGGTTCTCTGCAACTGGTATTCAAACTGATACCACTTTGCATTGGTGTCAGTATGAGTGGATTCCTAACCTGTGAATCATTAACATACACCATGGGATAGTTTTGCATGATACCTTTTTATTAATCATGATCATCTGTTCTTAATTGAGTCTTTCTAAATACCCAATAGCTCACTGGCCTCCCTGAAATTTCTGTGTTTTGGGAAGATTTCTCAAGTGCAGGTCACCAGCACACAGTTTTGTCTACAAATGCACAAAGTGCCTCTAACCCAGGAGAGTTTTGCAGGTGAGACTCTGGCTCTCATGCAGTGTAAATTGATATGGCTCCAGTGCACTGAATAAGGCGATGCCGGCTGAGGCCAGCACAGAACTGGTCTCTCCGTCCTTCCCTGCTCTCAGCCCCATCATGCACACTGCGCTGGCAGAGATGGACAAGCTGATCTGAGCATAGCCTCTCTCTGCAGAGATTGCCCAGCACTGGAATAGGATCAAGCCCTTCCTTTGGGTAGTGAGAAGGTAGAAAAATCTTCCTATGTAGCCTTTGCATTTCACTGGCAGCAAAACAAAGCTGTTGAGAAAATACATTCCTTACAAATGACTGACTTGTTCTGTAAGGGGTTATTCCCCTACTTTACGCATTCACAAAGATGATAAACAACATATGGCTTAACTGGGCTGTCCCCATCTTGAAGAGGTGTTGCTCCTACCTCCCAGAGGCACTGCAAGTTGCAATTACTGCTCTGAAGTGATGCAAGATCCCTGCTCGAGCGACATTATATAAAGGTTGTTGTTGTGTGACATACAGTAGCACATCCAGCCAGCATGGAGTTGTTATTGCACCAGCTACAGCACAAACACATAAGGAGGGACCATCCCTGCCCACAGAGGTTGGACAGGCAGAGAAGCTGAGGCAGGGATGACTGAATGTGCCCAAGCAGGTTTGGGGCAGAGCTGTTGTATAGAGACAGGTCTTAGAAATTCATCCCTAGCAAATTGTTGTGTTTTCCACATGAGCATGGGCTAAGAGGACTCAGCTTTTTGGGTGCCATGCCCAAGTTTTGCTTTAAAGGGTGCAGTGCATAAAGGTTAGAGCATAACCCAACTCAAAGGGCTGTGGAGAGATGTTTTATTACTGAGCTGGGGAGGAGAGGATCAGGCTTTGAAATGTACAGTGTTTCTAGATCTAAAAGTTGATAGCGAATCTCAGCCAGGGTATAATACACTGTAATACAAAACCTGGTTTGTCTGCATGAGACTCCAATGGCAGTCAAATCCCCTTTCAGTGGCCACTGCTCCATTACTTAAAAATCAATAATAAAAGACGAAGCTTTTATTGATTCCCCTCGTGGTTTTTTATTGCTATTTTTTTTCTCCAAGAGAGTTTTTGGCATCACTAGTGTTTAGCTGTTTCTTGCTCAACCTCTTTGTTTTCCTATGGCACCTTCATCTCAGGCACAAGCCCCTGAGCACAGAGAGGCTAAAGCCAGCCTCGCTCTTCCGAGGTGAGAAGGACCTTTTCCACCAAGAGAGAGGAAGGGTCCTGGGGTAATGAAACCTTACGGCGGAGAGGTTTGGGAGGAGCTGTACTTTTTAATTAAGGAAACGTTGCGCTGTTAGAGATCACCTGCTGATCTCTAACACGAGATAAAGTTTCTCTGTAGGCAGTGTATGAGTGTGGGGGAACAGGGACGAGCGGCAGCCCCTCGGGAGCGGCGTGGGGGCGGGCAGCCCCTCTCCCCGCGGGGTTTGTGTCTTTAACACGGCTGGCGGGGCGCCGGGCGGGCGGAGGCGTGGTGAGCCGGGAAGGAGCCAGTTTCCTGCTTCCCCGCTCGCAGCCGAGCGGCCGCGGCGGCGGGGGGAGGCGCTCGCCGCCCCCCATCCATCCTTCCATCTCTCCCTCCCTTTCTCCCTCCCTCCCTCCACCCATCCATCCAGCCATCCATCCATCCGTCCGCTCACCCACCCACCCAGCCACCCCCGCCCGCCCTCCATGGGCCGGCGCGGCCGGCGCTGAGCGCCGGGAGGCAGCGCCCGGCGGCGCCCGGCTGCCGCGATGAGCGGCGGGGAGGTGGTGTGCTCGGGCTGGCTCCGAAAGTCGCCGCCGGAGAAGAAGTTACGGAGATACGTAAGTCTCTGCCCACCCCACCTCATCCTTACCCCGGCCCCGGCAAAGCCGGGATCCATCCCCCCCGCCTCCATCCCCGCTCCTCCGCCGCCAGCCCGGGTGCACCTGCCGCCGCCTCTCCCGGCGCCGCGGAGGCTCGGCTGGGCGGGGGTGCCCCTTGCCCGGGCGGGGAACGAACGCTTCTGGCTCCCCGCCTCTCGGGGAAGGCGGGTGGGAGCATCTCCGGGCCCCCGGCTTGCTCCCTGCCCCGGGCTGGTGGGATGGGCGGTGACGGCCGCGGCCGGAGCGGACACTCGGCGCTGGGGCCGCTCTGGCTGCGCCCCGCGGTGGCCGGGCTCACCCGGGACCTGCGACGGTCACACCCCCGCCTTTGAAGTCGTCTGTTTTAGGGGAGGCTGGGAGTACCTTGTCCCAAAGAGTAAAGGTACTAACGCATCTTGGATCTCCCCCAACATTCCCATAATAGTCGCTCTCCCCCATCCCGTGCAGGGTTCCTATTAATCATTGAACGTCCGAACCCTTTGAAGATAGCACCAGTAGCGCTTCGATAGCCTTTGTGTCGTTAGCGGCTGAGATCAAACACTTCAAAGAAGTTGTAAAAAGAGGGTCCAAATGCCAGCTCTGGCACATTCCCCACTCATTGAAAGAAATAACTGTTCTTTGCGTCCTCCGCCTGACGCTCCTGCCATGTGCCACGAGCATTAGCGCTCAGAATCGTGCTGCCGTCCTATGACTGGGCACATAGCTGGGGATGTCCAGGGTCCCACTCCCTGACACCAATGACCAGCCTCAGCCAGCCTTCAGATGACTGGAATGCAGCCTCTGGGAGGGAGCTGGATACTCTCCCTTCCTGGGGGGACACCAGCTAGATCATCCTTTGGTCCTGTTGCTTTTGCCTGCGTGCATTTGGGGAATGGCAGGCAGAATAAGTGCAGCTGGTGTCTCCCCAGTGCCTGTTATTGATTGATGGAAGCATCACTGTCTACCCTTGAGGGAGAGATGGATGTCTGTAGTCCCGTACTGCAGGCTAGAGCAGGACTGGGGTTGTGTCTGATTTGTGACAGAGTGTTACTAACCTTGCCCAAAATGGATTCAGCCCCATAGACATCAGTGGTACCACATCCCTTTGCATTAGACTGTGTGTCCAGTTGCTCTTGGCAATTCTTTCCTTGTGTGCCGTATGCTCTTCCAGGGAATATCAGGTTGGCACAGGGCTGAGGGGTGGAACTGCTGGGGAATCCAGTAAGGTAAACCTGAGCGTTTATGTGGGAAGTATCAACCCCCTAATGAACGTAGGTAGGCTTTGTGGGAGGTGGACAGAATGACTTTGTGCGTGCTGAACTGTGGAGGATGCTTTTAGCTTAATGGAGCAAAGCACCTTCCTCCCGCAGAAATCAACTAATTGCTGATCCTGAGTCACCAATGGCCTTAACTCATCAAACATCATTAGCTCCCCATCATCTGCCCCATGAAAGGGCGCTCACATCACTGTCTGAATATCCAGCTTGTGCTCTGGCATTCCAGCAAGAGCTGAATAAATCTGCTAAATGCTCTACATGGAGGGTGTGACATGCCGGCGGTTAGTGCTAATTATCGATGTGCATAAGAGTGCTTTTCATCCACATACATCCCAAAGAGCTTTGCAAGCCACCTATGTTTTCAAAACATCCTCATTGCCCCAAGAGGAAATGCAGCCATGCTGAGATGTGCCCGGCCATCCCACGCAGCCTCGGCGGGGCAGGAAGCGATGCTTGGCAGATGTCACTCGAGGGGATCTCTGCGCTGAAGCGGTCCCGGCGCTGTGGTCAGTGGGACTTCCTTTCCAGTCACACCAGTTGCACCAGCTTCCTGCATCAGTGGCTGGATTTGAAAGTGTTGGCCTTTAGCTTGAACTGTGTCTCACTTGGTGGTGCCTCGTCCCTTTGCTTTTTCATGCATTATTATTGATAGTGTGTTTATGTAGCTGTGGTGTGCATTTAGGGTGTTGGTGTGTGGATCAGGCTCTCTTCGAGTGTAGCTCAGAGCAGCTTGCTTGTCCAGAGCCGTGGACAAGCAAGCTGCTTGTCTGAGGGTGATGGCTTTCCTCCTGTAAAACCTGCCTTTGTCCACAATAAACCCACATGGTTGGACTTTGGTTTTCATGCACAAAAGACGGTTTATGCCGGCTTTTGTATGGCCTCAAAGGGAAGGTGCTGAATCGCTGGCTTTGCCACTTTACTTATGTCTTCAGTTTATGTTCTGCTTTGAGATCTCAGAGGAGAAATCTCAGGCTGCAGGATGCTGCTAATGGGGTTTGAAGTTCCTGCTCTGGCTGTATTGACACAGGGGAGAGGATAGATTTATTTTTCCTTTGACAAGTGCATTTCAAATGTATGTGTCTGCACACGGGTGTGTTGCTAACGCTGTCCTTGAAGTGCTGTGCTTTTATAAGCCTGGTTTTGTTTTGCTTTTATTTTTCAAGGAGATCTGTGGCAAGAAAGGAAAGTACTAAATTTTCTCTCTGACTTCCACCCAGGGTGGTTGAGAAAGGGGACTCTTCTCCACACCTGATCTGTGCAGCATTAATCTGCATTTACAGCAGTGCCTGCTCTGTTTCACTTCAGAGGATTGTGTTTATGTGAGATTGTGGGACCTATTTGTACAACGCTCTGGGAAATACCAGTGTTGTGAGTTTCTCTTCTGTTGAGGGACATTAAAATGATCAAACGATGACTGCTTAAAGGTTGAGACAAAGTGTGCCTTTTTTCAGCCTCATAACTGCAGACAGGGGTTCATGTAGACTCTGGGCAGTTTGGCTGTAAATGCTACTGTAATATTGATAATAAAAGCTAGGCAAACAATTGAAGGTCAAAAGTAATTGAAGTACCAAAATATCTCTTTTCACCTCTGCTCTGCTTGGGACATCAAGCTCCCTCGTCCTCATGCTTAATTGCTTTTTTTCAGACAAACATTTCTTGTACATTCATTGAATGGTTTGGGTTGGAAGAGAGGTTTAAATTCATCTATCCCAATCCCCTGGCAATAAGCAGGGACATCTTCACCTAGACCAGGTTCCTCAGAGCTCTGTCCAGACTGGCCTTGTATGTTTATAGGGATGGAGCATCCACCACCTCTCTGGGAAACCTGTGCCAGTGGCTCACCACCCCCATTTAAAAAAATTTTCTTCCTCATATCTGGTCTGAATCTACCCTCTTTCAGTTTAAAACCATTGTCCCATGTCCTGTTGCTACAGACCCTGTTAAAAAGCCTGCTCCTACCTTTTGCCTCTCTGACTTTCATGCATGAAAGGGTCTCCTTGTACACAGCCACAAAGCACAGAACTGTCTTTTAATTCTCCTCCTGGCTCCTCCTTAAAGCACATGTGAAAAAAAAAATTATAAAAAAAAACCAATCCCTAAACAAAACCCTGGGCTTTAGTTGTGTGACCAGCCAGCTGAGACCAGTGCATGTTGTGCTGGTCCTGTACTGACTCACTGTCTCCTGGTCCTCTCCTGCTGGACGTGCCTGTCTGTTGTCTCCTGTGTGAGACGTGGGTTTGGAGCAGTGTTTTTTGTCTGTCCGCTGCCCGGCACGATGGGCTCAGGGCTGGACTGTCTGGCAGGGAAGCACTGTGAAAAACAAGTGCTGTCGTAGAGCAGCTCAGCTCCCTATCGTTAGATCAGTGTGTTCTGCCTGCTCATTTATGTACCATGAAGTCAGAGTATTTTCTGTCTGGCTGAGATGTATGTCTGCAGTTCTCACTAAAACAAAAGCTTCTCATCATGTGCCGGTTGTACAGTCCTCTAGTGCTTTGGGTTTTGGTTTTTTTTCCTCCCAGCTGGTTTATCTGGGTTTGTCCTTGTGCATCAGTTTCGTTCTTACATCAAGCAAAACCAGTTTAATCAAGGTCATTGGAAGAGCTGCTCCTCTCTGATGAGACAAGCGAGAAGAGGTTAAAGGGCTGATTTACTGATTGCAGCCCTGTTCCTAGGGGCAACTCCTTGATGAAGGGCTTATTTTGGTTCCTGAAGTAGATCCTTCATATCCCACCTCAAAATGCATTGTAAGGATGTCCTCCTTAAATGAGAATGTGGGATATGGACTGAAGTAGGACCATTAGTGCAGGGTTATCATAGGCTGTGAAGTAGTGGAGATGCCAGGTAGAGTTTGGCACAGTGCTGATTGGGATGAAATTTTATAGGAGGGAGAAGAAAGAACATCTCTTTATTCTGCAGCAAAGAACAAAAGATAGGTATTGTGCAAAATTATCTCCTTTTCTCTGTCTTCTCTCTAAGGAGTTTTAATCAGTCACTCCCATGCTCAGCTGTGCCATGCCTCATTCGGGATGCTCTACCCATTAACAAAAATAGGAAACAGTTGCAGACATGCCAGAGAAAAGCACCAAAAATTGAGCAAAGATACAGAAAACAGAAAGACTGGAAGAAATGGGGTTGTCTGGGGATGAGAGGGCTGAGAAGAGAAATAACTGTCCTGGAGTATACCAAAGGTGGCTGTGAAGGGGAAGGGAGTAAACTGTTCTACATGGCTGATGATTGGAGGCCAAGAAGTGCTGAGCTTGAGCTGCAGCAAGGGAAACAAGTGTAGGAAAAACTTCCTAACCTCTGATTGCCAGAGGAGTGGAGCAGTGGAACAGATGGTTTGGGATGGGCTTGGAGTCTCCATCATGGCAGTTCTGAAGTGCAGGTTGGCCAAACTCCACTTCAGAGAGCTGAATCTGTTTAGAAGCAGTGGAATAAATTTGACAAATTCTCCAGAAGTTCCTTCCAGTGCTGGTTTGGGTGAATTTATGGATTTTGAGCCTGGATGCAGGGAGGGGTAGCTAAGAGGCTTAAGGGCACTGATTATGTCACCTGGATCTCCTGATGGGACTCAGGGAAGTCCTCTGACAAGTTCTTTGTAGAAAGTTTTGATTGCACTGAAACTCCATGAGTTTGCACTTATTCCATCTGTCAAACTGCCTTGCTGCACCCTGCTCCTCCCATGTAATCTCCCAGCTTGATCCCAAAAGACCATCATATATTTTAGCTATTGTAATCTGCCCAATGATTCACAGGAGGGATGAACACTTGCTCCACCAGAGAAGGTTTTGCAGGTCAGGGGGTGCATTTTGCTTGCAAAGGCAATGCCTGCCAGCACTCCTGCTACACCAGCTCTCTTGTGCAATTCTGCACAAAGGTCCCACTCTCTAACTCGTTTCTCTGCTGCATCATTGCTAATGAGTCAAAACACACGACCTCTTCCCTACAAGAGGGGAAGAGGTCCTACTCCCTCCTTTTAGGGTCATTTTTTTGATTGTGGGGCTGCATTCCTTTGCCCACTGTAGCATTTTCTGGAAACAGCCAGGTGGTGATGTATTGTCATCATGATAATTGTGATCTAGTAACAGGCAGATACTTGAAGAGTAGTTGTGGGAACGATGGAATCAAACTCTTGGTTGTAGAAGGTGACAAAATAAGGAGCAACAACCACAACCCAGATTTGTAGGTTCAGGCTGGGTCTTAGGAAAGCCCCTCCAATAAGAGGGTCATGGTGTAAAGGAGCAGGTTCCCACAGAGGCTGCAGGGTCTCAGTCTTTGGAGGTTTTCGAGACTTGGCTAGAGAAGATTCCAGATGACCTGATCTAGTGACACCTCAGATGCAAGGCTGGACTAGAAATCTCCTGAGGTGCCTCTAACCCAACATTTCTTACACCTCTGTAAGGTGCGATGTGGAGCCCATGAATCTCAGAAGCAGTAGAGCTGTTGTAGCCCAGCGCACTTTGAAGGTGGACAGTCTTTGTTTTGTTTGCTGCCAACACACGTGTTGGGGCAGCTCTTCAGCTGCTGAAACCCAAACTGGTTTGGTTAGGACTAACCTGTGTGTGTTCTGAGGCATTGCGTCAATTGAGGTGGACATGCCCACAGAGGTAAGGAGCCCGTCTGTTGTGTGGGGGGTGAACCTGGTGTATTTTCCTGCTGCTTTGGCTTTGCTGAGACAGCTTGAGTGAATCCTCAGCTATCTGTCATGACTTCAGTGTTGGCTGATTGTCTTGGCAGTCCATGGTGGATATAAAAGATTAATGGTGGCAAAGCACAGGTTGAACTTAAGAAAGACAAACAGTACTTAAGGAAAGGGTGTGAGGAAGCCGGCTTTGTTTCTCTTTGAAAGAGAGCAGAAGTGACACTGAAACATTTTTTTTTCCCCTTTTTCTTTTAGCAACTATCAGATGGAAGACATGATGCAAAAGTGTTTACCAGACCGAAGCACATAATTTATATTAGTGACTCAAAGGCAGAACAAAAATTATTTATCTGTATTTCAGTAGCAGCTGAGGCGACTGGGGCTCCACGTGCTGTGTTTGGGGAGGAAAGGTCTGGTCTGATGGAGAAACCAAGGCACAGAGCAAGTCAGTGATTTGGCTGCACTGCCAGGAAAGGTCTGGTCTGATGGAGAAACCAAGGCACAGAGCAAGTCAGTGATTTGGCTGCACTTGTGTTCAGGGTCATTCTCACAGCTGGAAACTTACCTTGGCTTTATGGTTTCTACCTGAGCCAGGGGCTTCCGAGCTGCTCACAAACTGCTGAGGATGTGTGAAGCTGTGGAAATGGATTGCAGCTAGTCCAGAGAAGTACATAATACAGCTCTCAGGGATTTGGATGATGAGGCTGCCAAGGTCATCAAGGGTCTCCTTCTGAGATGAGTTGACCCAAAAGGTTTGGAAATTATTGCTTTTAATATAAATGGCCCTTCCTTTCAGTAATCATTTAAAGTCTTTAAACTCTTAGTTTCCTATCATAATGCTTAGGTGGATCTTTCAGCACCTTACAGTGGTCACAAAATGTATCTCAGGAGGTGGAAGAAATGAGAGAGAGGTTTTTATTTACTTCAGGGTGCCTGTAGAGCAGCAGTAGAGCTAAGGGACATTTTGCTGCCGTTCTGTGTAGCTTCTCCACCTTGCTGCCAAGTGAAACCAGCTTTGTGGTTGTCATGTGGTTATCATGGGTTAAACCACAGCAAATTGGCAGTGAACGTGGGAGGCTCTGTAGATGCAGCCAGTGCAGATCATGGCTGATGACTGATCTTTAGTGGGCTTCTGCAGGACTCAGTCCTAGGGCCAGCGCTCTTCAACATCTTAAAAAATTACTTGGGTACAGGACTCAAAGGGATGCTAAGTAAGTTTGTTGATGATGATAATAAGTTGGGAGGAGCTGTTGACTCCAAGGCAGAGAGGCCCTACAGAGAGATCTGGACAGATGAGAGGTCTGGGCAGTCACAACCATATGAAGTTCAACAAGGGAAAGTGCCAGATTCTGCACCTGGGATGGGGCAACCCTGGGTGTATGGACAGCCTGGGGATGAGATTCTGGAGAGCAGTGCCAGGAAAGGGACCTGGGGGTCCTGCTGGACAGCAAGTTGAATGTGAGTCAGCAGTGCCCTGGCAGCTGACTCTGGGCAAGGGAGGGGATTGTCCTGCTCTGCTCTGCACTGGGGCAGCCTCACCTTGAGGGCTGGGGGCAGTTTTGGGTGCCGGTGTGTGAAAGATACAAAGCTGTTGGAGAGTGTCCAGAGGAGGGCCACCAGGATGTGAAGGCTCTGAAGGGGAAGCCTTATGAGGAGCGGCTGAGGGCACTTGGGCTGTTCAGCCTGGAGAACAGGAGATTGAGGAGGGAAGACCTCATTGTGGTCTGCAACTGCTGTGGAAGCAGAGGGGCAGGCACTGGTCTCTTCTCCGTGGTAACCAGTGACAGGACTGAGTGAACGTCATGAAGCTGTGTCAGGGAAAGTTTAGGCTGGGTATTGGGAAAGGGTTCTTCACCCAGAGGATGGTTGGGCACTGGAACAGACTCCCCAGGGAAGTGGTCGCAGCACCAAGCCTGACAGAGTTCAAGAAGCATTTGGACAATGCTCTTGGGCACATGGTGTGACTCTTGGGGTGCCCTGTGCAGGGCTGGGAGCTGGACGTCAGTGATGCCTGTGGGCCCCTTTCAGCTCAGGATCTTCTGTAATTCTATGTTCACTTTTCTTTCTTTTTTGTGATAAGTGACAGAAAAAACAAATATTCATCGTGTGGATTCACAAAAAACAGACCTGAGACCTTAAGAAGAGATCCAGACCATTTGCATGCTGCCAGGCACACACAGTTGCACCAAGGAGTGCCTGCCACAACCTTGCAATGCACAAAGAGGATTTCCTCAAGGTCAGCGTGCCAGCCTGCACAGTGCCATCGTACATATGTCATCAGTCATATCTAGTCACACAGCAACTTAAATACCTGCTGTGTTTAAGTAGAAAATCTTTAAAAATATTTTAAAAGCAGCTTTGGTCAAAAAAAAAATTGTTCTTAGCTGTCTTTAGCCTGGAAGCTGTGCCTTTGAAGGACAGGAGGAAAATCTGAGTGCTGGAAGCATATGTTTCTTGCTGTGTAAGATAGCCAGCAGTGCCTGTTTCTCCATTGAATCTGGACTAAATCCAGCAACCTGGGGGAAAAGGGGGGAGCTGATTTCATCTCTGGATTTGTGTTTTCGTATTTAGTTCCTATTTTTTTGCTGAGTTCTTGTGCACTTTTCCTGGAGAAGGTTCTGATTTGGGAAATCTTGCATCAGCCTGGTTGTCTGCATTACACTAATGCCTAGAAATGAACTTCTCCATCCAAATGTGAATATTCTCACCCCAAAACGATGTATGTTCAGGGTAGGAAGTTCTCTCTTGGGTCAGAAATGGAACATTTTTATTTATAGTTTAAATCTGGTTTTGAGGCAGGACCAGTTGAGAACAGCTCTTAGACTTTTCTGTATTAAGTGTTCAGATTGCTTCTTCTTTTCTGTTGCTTCAAAAGCTTTTTTGTCTCTGCCTACTCCAGACTCCACATGGGCTCTGAATTTTTAAATGCTCTATGTTTGTTCTCTCTATTACAGAAATAATAATCTATTGACAGAAATGAATATCTATTGACTGAACTATCTTCTGGTTGGTTTTTTAAAAATTATTGTTTATTCTTTCTTTTGCTTCCCCTTGCCTTTTGGACACATCCAAACTATTTCCATCGTGTCTTCTGGATTGAAGATACTGTCCTAATAGCATTTCAGTACTACTTGTTATGCATCTTATTCCATTTAAACCTGGTATTTTCCAAAGGCATTTGCTTTGGAAGGCATTTAGACATTTCTTTGGTGGAGTTCCAGGTCCCGCATCCATATGGTAAGATGGAAATAACATTTTGAGTCAAAGATTTGCGGTCTTCTGAATTTCATGGATTTTCAGTGATTAAGTTTTGCTGATGATCCCAGCTGCTGCCTCACCCATTCTGGTTCCTCACTGACCTTCAGAACAAGCCAATGGACTTTCTTGTGGCTGCCAAAAGCTGCAAGTTGACTTGCTAAATCCACTTTCTGGCCACTTAACATAATATCCAACCAGGGATTATGTCTCGTTTCCAAAAGTGACTAGTAAGCCTTCATTTCTCTCCTCTCTACTGGTGACACTGGGGTGTCTTTTAAGCTTTCAGCTTTGAAGAGCTGTGTTGCACGTCCATGGGAGCTTTGGTACCCTGTGCTGCTGTTGAACTGGGCAGTGCTTTCGTTTGTCTGCATTTGTTTAATCTCATAATAATTTCAGTAACAATGCTTAATGGTGTTATTAGTCATTTCTACTGATCTGTTCTTCAGATCTTAACCCACATTGTCATTTAAGGATCTTTTGGCGCTTTTTTTGTTTATTTGTAGGGGGAAATCTGTGGTTTTACTGTTCTCTGGATGCTCTTGGCTTGAAACTGTGCCCCATGGAAAAGGGAAGGTTGGCTGTGCAATTCAGCTCGGAGTTTCAGTAGTTGCCTCTCCATTTAAAAGTCTCCCTTACCACTCCTGTAGAAGCCATGTCAGCAACTCCAGATCTCCTTTCTTCTCATACTGCTTGCCCACAGATGCTGTGTTTGACAGCCATCCAGCACAGGAAAGGGCAAGTGTAACAAACCATAGAATCATAGAATTGCAGTGGTTTGGGTTGGAGGCAACCTTAAAGATCATCTAGTTCTAACCCCCTGCCATGGGCAGGGACAGCTTCCACTAGACCAGGTTGCTCAGAGCCTCATCCAGCCTGGCCTTAAACGCTTCAGGGATGGAGCATCCACAGCTTCTCTGAACAACCTGTTCCAGTGCCTCACCACCCTCACAGGAACAAATTTCTTCCTAACATCTAAGATAAATTTCTTCTCGTTTAATTTAAAACTCATCCCCCTTTTCTATCACTATCTGCCTGTGTAACAACTCCTTCTTTTTTATAAGCTCCCTTTAAGTACTGGAAGGCCACAATGAGGTCTCCCCAGAGCCTTTTCTTCTCCAAGCACCTTCCATAAATGCCCCTCTGTAAATGCCCCTTCTTGATTGACAGCATAAATCAGCCACTCTACTTCCATGCCATCAACTGCACACAGCTCCTTTGATTCTGGGTCACTGTGTTGTTCCTAAATAGCTCCCTCCAGATAGGAAGCTCCCAAGAAAACCTCGTTTGCTCTGACCCAGGAAGAATCGATGACTTGAGGCTTCTGCCCCCGTCTCGCCTTCCCTGCCTGCCTCGCCCACTGCCCACCACACGTAATGTCAGGCTGGAGTTTCCAGCAGGCTGTGGGGAATAGAGGAGCTCATTGTTTCGGGGGTCAGGGCACAGGGCCAGGGTGGCAGGAGAGAGGGGCGCAGAGCTGGCAGCTGAGCCCTGCTGCGACCTCCAGCATGGCCTTATGTGATCCATAGGGGCAATCATGCAGACAGTGGGCACTCGGTGGTCGTGGCTCCTTAAAGCCTTTGAGGGAGAGGAGTAAATAAATAATATCAATGAAAGGAAAGAAAAGAAGAGATGCAGAAGGTATGGGGTGTACAGACTGACAGGGCTCCTTTTAGCTGTCCTGGCCAGAAGGAGATGCTGAGAAATCATGTAGGCTGGTCCCTGCTCAAGGGTTCAAAATTGGCATTTGAGGTTTTAACTGAGCATTATCTGTTCAGGTCCTTCTCTGAGCCCTCTGTGTGCATGGAGTGAGGCAGGATAGGGAGCAGGAAGTTTTCCTGCCAGCAATCAGGACTTTATCCTGCAGCAATGTGTGTGTGGGTGGACCCCTGACACCAGCGTCTTTGGAGATGGGTGATGAGAGTGATTAGGAGCCTGGGAAAGCTTTACACAACAGCCTCCAAAGCAGCAAAGGACAGCCACCTTCTAAGGAAAGCGAATGAGAAAGTGCCCTGATAAAAGTCCTCAGGGCTGCTGTCCGTGCAGAGTGGGGACAGCATTTCAGCTTGGCTTGTGGGATTCTGATGGGAGCACCCCAGGGTCCTTCTTCGGGAAGTGGCCCAAAGCATTTGACACATCACCAAAGAGAGTGAGGTCCCATCCCATCTTGGAACCCCCAGAGGGAGGATTTGTGCTTGGGAGAGGTGACCAGATGTGTCTGACCCCTTTGCATCAAACACAGAAGGGAGCAGGTCACACATGTTAAAGCTTGTAAGACCTTTTTGTTTCTTCATCCTTCAGCAAGTTCTGCTTCTGCTATTGATGTGTCATGGGGGAGAACCTGCCTCCTCCTACCAACTCAGAATTTGCACCTTATAAAGTAGATGAGATAAATAATGCGAATATCTGCAATTTTAGAAGTCGATAGCACAAAGAAAACACTGGAAAGAAACAAAATTGTTATTTTGAGTTTAAAGCAGTCAGAGTTGAGGATGGATCTTTACAAGAGATAGGGCTCTTTCCTCTTTCCTTTTTAGTGAGTTTCCACCTGTAATGGGATGTGCATTGGTCCAAGACTAGCTAGATCCAGCACCATAGCCATAGAATTGGTGCCAAAGCCATTTTCAGCCGCTGCCTTACACTCCCTCCAAAGTCAACCCAAGGGAGGGAGGGCCTGAAGGGATCAGGCCGTTGTCTCAAACACTTGCAAAACTTGTTGGCTGAGGCTTCAACTGGGAATCAATCAGTACACTCTTTTTAGCATCACATCAGTACAGCCAGCTGGCATGCAGATGGGCTGATGTATCATGTGCTGTTGCAGGGAGGTGCGTTGAGGAGCAAAATTTGAAGACACAGAGTCATGTGTGGAGAAAAAGGTTGCCTGCAAGGTTTATTTGTTGGGATTTTTTAATACTAAAGGTGCCTCATGTGCAGCAGAAGGCAGAGCATGTTACAGGTTGGTGTCATGGACAGTGCTTCACAAAATACTCTGTGCTCAGGAGTGTGTGTTAGATGTTCACAGGGAGTTGACAGTGAGTTTGTCTTGGGCCTCATGGATTGCTCTGGGCTGGGACAGAAAAAGGGATATAAAGTAAATCCTGACTTGTGCAATGTATAGGTTGTTCATGAAGCTTTTTTATGAGTACTTGGTTAAGTAGGGTGTTTCAGGACAATATTCTGTTGAAATATTGTCCTGAAACAATATTTCAAATAATATTCTGTTGGTGATTTTTCTCTGTCCATCCTGCTTCTTGGGAGAGTCTGCCATGACCAATTCAGTGCTGTTAAATGTTGTGATTAGGGCATGTGGGGTGACGTGTGGGCCTGCTGCTCTGACACGCTTGGAAATTCAGACAGAATTGAGTTGTTGAATACCACTTGGGAAGGACAAGCTTCAAGATTTGCATTTTTAATTAAGAAGAGCTTTTTAAGCCTGTTCTTTGCATTTCTTTGTACCTGGAGCCTCCCACTAACCAACTGTAGCTCAGGTTGTGGAGGAAGGTGAGAAGCCAGAATGACATGTTCGGGGTTTATATGTTCCCCCCTGCTGTGCACATTGCTGCTGAGTCAGCTGTATTTTAGGTATGGTTCAACTCCGCTTTGTCAGTGTGGAAGGGCCTGGTCAAAACCTTGGATTTCCTTCCTGCAGAGCACGGGAGATTTTTGACTTGTTATATGTATTTAAAAACAAAAAAAACACGCGAACCAAACCAAACAAAACCCCCAAAAAATACTGGTTGATGGAAAACAAGACACCAGAGCACAATCAGAAATGTGGCTCTGGTGCTCTTTAAATTGTAACATAAGACATTCATTCCTGGTCAGTATATATTCCTGGATATTATCATATCTGCTTCTTCTATTTTCTCACCTTTATCCTTTTTGTCCCCAAAGCCCAGTGGTGAGGCCTGGGCTTGGGTTCATTTTCTTTCCCCCAGGCTTTGGTCCTTGCACTTTGAACTCTCACTAATACTCATACACCTACCCTGAATATTCCATGGTCTTGGCATTGTAACACTGAAATGGGTTGTAAACACAAATTGTTTTAGCTTTGCACATCCCAACAGAGCAAAGAGCTGGCACAAGAGGTTGGACACCGAGTGAGATTCCAACCTTTCTACCCAGGTTGCTTACTGGATATTGGATCTTTAGCGGCCCTGCCTTATAAGTAGGAAATTACAGTGAATATCTCAGGGATTGCAACGAGTCTGTCACAGAGCTGGGAACCAGACACCAACATCCTTCAGTCTCATCTTTGTCTTCCCATCCCTAAGCTGCATCCCAGCATGCTCAGTCCCTGCAGTCTCGTGCTGAGAAATTCCAAGTTTCCTGAGCCAAGTTCACTTGCACGTGCCTTGCCTTGAAGTTCATCGGATAAGGTTGGGAGTGAATTCAGCCTGTTTAAAAACTCAGTCCAGCTGCCAGACAGGAAAACCTGATGAGCGGAAAGTCAGTCAGACGTGGGAAAGGAGGGGGAAAAGGTGAGTGGTTGTTGTGCGCTGGGCAGGGTGTTTGTGCCAAAGGTGGATTTACTCTGTTTTAGGAGTACACACGTGGCAAGGCACATGTGTGTGCTGGTGGGTGAGCTCAGCTGGGTAATAAGAATAAATCTGCTCTTCTTTTGAGAGGCTGGGGCTGAAACATGGTGTAATAGCGATGTGTATAATTTTGTACGGTGAGACAGTCATTTACTGTGCTGTTTCGGCCATCAGCACAACAGCTAGAGGCTGTTAAGATAATTTAGTGGAGGTTTGTGGTTATAAAAACATTTCCATCATGACTAAGGATTCTAATAGAAATTAAATTCAGCCAAGGGGGTTTTAGAAATTTTTTTTGTTGCATACTCCCCAGTGTTTCTGTTTTGATTTATTAATCTTAAGGAATAAGCTGAGGGATGGTGACTAAATTTTTTTTAATGTATAAAATAGGAGTTGTTAAAGGAAAAAAAAACCCAACACTGGATGTTGCAATTAATTTAGTGTAATCTAGTTGTTCAGCAGGGGGGCTCTGGCATGTCCTGCTCTTGGCTGCTGATTCTACAGACATTTTGGGTAATGTGAAAAGCCATTGTAATGCAATTCTTTGTCATATACATATTTTTAACTTGGAATGTTTTGGGTACAAGAGAAAATAGTCTTCTCCATCCATCTTGGCTTCACACAGGATAAGTTGTTCAGAATTAAGAACTGGTTTTTGAAATTTAAACACAACTGCATCCAAGTGTCCAGGAGCCCACATATCAGCTCAGGATTTCAATAAAATCCTGCGGGATGTTAGCCCTGGACTTCCAGCCATGTCCTGCATCCATACAAAATCCCTCTTCCACCACTGAGAACAAGGAGTGTGAGCAATGTGATCTGCTGTGGGAATGCCTCAGCTCTCCCACTCTGCCGTCTTAATCCAAATAATAACAACAAAAAGTTTGAAGGCTTAGTTTGGAATTGGATAGCTCTCCAAAAATAGGCTCTCCCTGAAGATATCTCCTACTTCCTGCTGCGCTGGAAAAGCTGTGCTGGCAGCCTATGCACTGGGATACTTAGGCATCTTCTGGAGCCTAAAGCATGAAGGAATGCAAAATAATAGAGGAAATCAGTTGAACTTGTTAAATTTCAGAATAGCATTTGGTTTGTGCTTCAAAAAGTGTTCTCCCCCACGCTCTTCCTGCATAAAAAGGCACTTGAGCCAAACCCCAATATTTACAAATACTTTTGAGATCTTCCAGGTGCTGGAACTCAAAAGTATTTGAGTTCTTCCAGGCTAGACCCTCTCTCTCAGAATAACAGACCTTGGCTTGAATGCCTCTGAAAACTGTGGACCCCAAACAGGTCCCTGTGCATGCAGAGCTGTATTGGCTCCAGCTGTGTCTTCATGCGTTCAGGACTGGGGGAAAGAGTTACGTAAAAAAAGTCGTCTAGAACAATAAACTTCTGTTATTTTGTTACACCGAAAGGCCTCTGAACATCTCAGGGAATAGCTGGTACCATCAGGTATATCTTAGGAGTTTGTCACCAGGAGCTTCATCTCCAGTTACCTTTGGGTCGATGGGCTCAGCGTGGAGGTGGCAGGCGCAGAGATTTCCTCTGCACAGCTCTCTGCAGGCTGTGTGTCTTGGTACCCTCTTCTGTCCATTTTATTTTAGTCTTCCTTTCTCCTTTTCGTGTAAAGTGTAACCTTTAGGGGGTTGTCAGCGGGAACACACTTTTCCCAGCACATGACTTGTATTTTGGTCGCTGAGCACCTGGTTTTACAAAGGCACTGAGTGGAGCTGCCTCTGTAAGTCCATCTTAAGATGAGTAGGAATGAGCACAGACATGGCTATCCCCATGTGTTGCAGAGAATCCAGAAACCCAGCCTCAACCTCTGCCTGGACAAAGCCATGCTGTGAAGAGCAAATCCCATTCCAAGCAGGACTCCACAAAACCAAGGCTAAAATTTTAAAAAGCAGTATTATTAATCTGCCTCCACATGTGGTGAGCCTGTGCTTAGGAAGCTGGAAAAATCTACATTTCCAAAGTTGTTGAATAGGAATTTTAGTGTGAAACTCTTTCCCCCATCCTCCTGTTTATAAGGTTTCCACAGGGACTATTGGGATGATGCAGACAGCTGGTAATTCACCCTGCTGTCTCTCCAGCCACAACAGCACCAGCTCTAAAAGCTGTGTTGGGAACAGAAGTTTAGGAACACAGTCTCAACCTTTCCCGGCTTGTTTTTCCCATCTGTTTTTAACAGCGTGTTCTTGCCACTTGGACCTTTCTGGGCTTGATCTTGTGATCCCTGATGTAGTATGACATTTCCAGTTTATTAGGAATGCTTTTGTTTATTTGCTGGGTGGGTTTTTTTCTTTATTTCTTTCTTTCATTTTTTTTCCTTTTCCCTACGTTGTGTGGAGGCTTTCTGCCTTGGCTGCCAATGCAAACGTCCCCTCCCGTGCCGGGAGGTGCCGCCCACACCCGTCCTCTCTGAAATCAGGACAGTTATCTCACCAGTTTCAAGTATTTTGAGTGGTTTGGGGGCTGTTATTAAACAAAAAGGAAGGCTGATTATGTTTTTATATTTTTCTGTCCTTTTCTACCATTTCATAGTAAAAAGCCAGGTCCTAGAGCACTGAGGCAAATGAGGTTTTAAAATTCAGTCATTGTTTTTAAACTTAAGACCACCAAGAAGGGCCTCAGGGCTAGAGTTTGCTTGCTGGTGGCATTTTCAGTTTACACAGCCTGTCTTTGCTTTTCTTAGCAGATTGAGTTTATTGCCTGTTGCATGCAAGTGTGAGTTTGCTTCTAAGCTGAAAATGGCTCAACCAGCCTTCAAGTTGCTCCATCTTTCCATTTTGCATTAAATTCACCACACTTCCCTCCAGTGCTGGGCAAATATCATCAACAGATGAGTATCAGTGCCAGGGCAGTATTGGGATTGTGGTCCAGCTCTGCCCATCTTCTCTCCATAACCTATGTGTCTTCTATAATTTCTTTCATTCTTCTTGAAGAATCAAGTGATAACTTTTGGAGAGCAGTTCTCAGTTCCTGGCTGACATAAATCCCACTGCCAAACTTCAGGCATGCTTAATTGCTGTTTTCAAATACTTGCAGCTATTTTGTAGCAGCCAGTGAAGCATGTGGTGGTGTGAGAAGCTGCAGTCTGTGTGGTGTTGCATGGGGGGGGTCTCAATGCAAAAAGTGTATTTTAAATGGGCAGGAGAGTCCTGTGAGCATCCATGGAATGGATGGGGCTCATGGACAGGGTTTATGGTGACATGGGCTCTTAGGGACTCTGCTGGAGCTTCAGCACAAGGAGCAGGTAACTCCCAGTCATTTTCTTGGCCTGGGGATCACAAGGATATGGAGGACAGATCATGCATCTCCATCAAGCTTATATTTACTAAACTGAACCAAATCTCAACTGTCAGGAGAGTAAATCCAGCAAGTGTTGCATGACTGCAACATGCTGGGAGTAGAGATGAGGCTGATTTCTTTTGGGTCAGTTCAGCTTGCACCTCAGCAAAGCTTCAGGTCCAAATCTTTAATTTCTGTTGCCTGCGAATAATCCTTTGAAGAAGGGAAGGTGGTGGTCTTATAGTCCTTTACAAACACAAGCTGAAGTTGCAGTTGTGTGGTAAATCTTGTTCTTTGCCACAACGATCAGAATTTGGGTCTGTAACCATAAAGATTTGCAGACAAAAATCATTTATGTAAAAAAAGTTCAGAAAATCATATTTGCATAGTGAAGACCATCTAAAAAAGCTCAGAAAGTCCTGGGGAGCTCTGAACTGCTATGCCTGCTTTTTAACTTTTTAAACACTGGCCTTCCCAGGAAAGCAGAGATGACTCCAGAGACCCCACAACTCTGGTTGCTTCCAGCCAAGCAGCAGTGGCATTTTTCTGCCCAGTGAATCTGGTTTCTGCATCAGCTTTCCCTGAGACCAGCCTTCATGTTGTCTGTCTTTTCACTCTGTGTAGAAATCACTGCATTTACCTCCAGTGCTGGAACATCGTCGACAAATGGGTATTGATGTCGGAGGAATACTTTGTGGTATCACAGAGTCGCAGAATGGTTTGGGTCAGAAAGAACCTTAAACATCATTTAGTTCCAGCTCCCTGCTGTAGCCAGGGACACCTTCCACTGCACCAGGTTGCTCAGAGCCCATCCAAGCTTGCCTTGATTGCTTGCTCTAAGGCAGAAAGAGCTTCTTAATATCTTCCCCAAATAAATTGGAGACTCTTCCTGCTCCTGGGGATTCCTTGGGACATGCTTTGGGCAGCATTGCCCCAAGGATGCTCCCAAAGATCTCACCTCCTCCCGTGCAATCTAAGATTTGCTGGTTCACAGCATTAAACAAAATTGAGGTGAACCTCATCTTCCTGTTGCATTAATGAGGCGTGTTTAATGACAGCCACCATGAAAGTAAAAGGAAACAGCTGTAAGGAGTACTGATGGAAAGTGCAGATGCTTTGGGGCGAGGTCAGGGTGGCAATCTGCATGTGGCAGCTGGTTCTCCACTGCATGCCTTGTCCAACTTCAGGACTGAGAGATGCACAGGATGGAGCACCAGGCAGTACCAGTCTGCGTGGATGGATTCATCCGACTTGTTGTGGCATGCTGAATTAGCCTTTATGGGTTTATCTTCAGCAGTGGGGAAGGCCTTGTCTCCTGGAAGTAAAACTGATCAGTACATGCTTGGGGTCCTGATCTGGCTTGAAATAGCTCCTAGGTGCTTATGTGTTGCAGAGTCTTTGGCCATCACTGTTCCCAGGCGCTTGGGGAGGGAGCTGTGAGGAAAAGAGGATGGGGCAGATGCTGCAGAGCCTGAGTAGAATTTGGCCTCTGGGGATGCAGGGGTTTCATGCCTGCTCAGTACCCTCTTTCATCCTGCAGCAGGATGTTGGAAATAATAGGGGTTTTTTATCCTTGTGGCCAATTTACGAACCAGCTTCCCCCAATGTCCTCATTTTCCTAGGGGAAGTGGCTGCTAATTTTTTCTTCGCTTGTTAGACTTGCTGTGTGTTTCCCTGCTGGAGGATTATGAAGAAGGTTTTCAATATTCATACTTTTAACTAGGCTGTGAGAAAAGGGCCGTTAGTTCCTCCAGTTTGATCTCAGATCATTAACTCCATGCTTCTGCTTTCCTTTGCCATCTTTTATTCTCCTTGTCCTTCTTAAGTGTTGTTTGTTTTTTATTGCTCTGTGTATCCTTTCAGCAATAGTGCTAGCATATTTATTATTATTAGTTGGCATATGTGCAACAAATGTCATGCAAGGATCACAGGAGCCGTTGCCTTGGAGAAATTGGTGTATTTATCCCACATGGGGAATCAGAGGCACCAAGGAAACCAGATGGGCATCAGCTGCAGGCATGCCCCAACAGAGCTGCCCATGATTTCTTCCTGAGAGGCAGTATGGACCTTGCAATCATTGACACATGCTTGCTTTGAACTACTTCAGCTGTGCCCTGGAAACCAGGTACAACCCAGGTCTTTATTCCAGCAAACCTGACAACTTTCCTGCCACCTTCAATCTTGCACCCCTCCCCATTATGCTATCCAAAACCCCCAGCCTGCTGTGGGCTGGAGCAGTGCTCTAAGGCAAAGAGAGGAAAAAACACTAGTAATAATAGGAGAGACCTGTTCTGGAGATGATAATGATAATCATTTTCTCAAGGTGTCATTTCAAAGCTGCCTATCTAGGTTTAAAAGCAAGGCAGGCAGAAGGACCAATGCTGGGGCTTTATGCAGACAAGAGAGTTAAAAGTAAAGCCAAGACGACAAAAAGGAAGGCTGAAATTCCACTTGATTATATTTTTATCCCGCCGCGCTGCCTCTCAGTCTTGATGGGGGACAATAGGCACTTGTTCCCAGTCAATGTCTCCAAGCTGACAGCCTGTGCTCAGAGAGGACTGGGAAGGGGCTCCCAGGGGTTTTCCTGTGGCCGTGAGCCCCCAGGGCTCAGCTCAGCCTGGCCACCCGCCTGCGTCCCACCGTGCCAGGGGAGTTTATTTTTCCAGCGCTCCCACTCAGAAACATTTGGCGAAAGGAAAGATTGTGGAGGAGGTTTAGCTCAAGTGAGCACAAAAACATGTGTCCATGTAGTGTATTGCTTGCTGAGTGGTGGTTCAGGAGTTTTTTTTTCCTTTCTTTTTTCTAAACATAACTGAGAGCTTGGGAATCATGTGAGGAGGGTGGGGGTGATACCTTTCAGATGGACACAGGGCTGAGTAAATATAAGAAAGGGAAATCTTTTCTGCCTGATGTAAGTTGTCATCCTACTTTGGACGAATGAGTGTAAAGGTGGCAAAGTCTTAGGGAGCCTTTCCAATCCTCATGTAAAACCCCTGTCTTAAGCTACTATTATTACCAGCTTGAGCATCCATCCTCTCTCCTCATGACCCCCCAAAGTCCCTGAATGAGGAAATGGGCTACAGTATCACACTGTGTTCTCTTTTCTTGCCCCATGACTTGGTTACTGAAGGGGGAAAAGGGACAAGGTACAAGAAAAGTTGGCTCCTGGGCTTTAAAACTGAGGAGCAAAGAGCTGTTGCCCTCCCCCTATCCCAAATTTATTCTTGCACACAGGCTCCTCTCTCCTACCCTCCACAAACGAAACATTGCTTCTTCCAGAGATGAAATGCTGAGCAAACAAATTGCAGGTCAAAGTCTCCCACTCCTTCCCCTGCCACGTTCCCATCTGTGCATTTTTGTCCGCCATCCCCGCTGCCTTTTCCCATGCCCTTTGTGGGGAGCAGGGTGGGTATGCTGGCTGTCGGCACGGCGAATGCAGCTCTGCAGATGTGAGCTGCCTTTGGCAGGCAAAAGGGAAGGGAGTTGTTTGGGGAACAGTTTGGAAGTCTGGGCAGACTTGATGATTTCCACCCTTCTTCATGAACTGAGATTGGCAGAATTGTTCTTGAAGAGAAAACAATGGTACAGCACATTTTGGTGAAGTTGGTTGCAGGTACTGAAGTCCAAGTCAAATCTGTGCTAAGTCCTTTCTTAAGTTTGTGCAGGGGCAGCAGAGTGAGAAATAAACCTCTCACCCCGTGGGGATGTGTACAAGGAGTAATGCATGTGGATTTGTCTACCCTGGGATGGTGCTTCCCAAGGAAGAGCTGTGAAGCTTGTCTGGCTGCAAGATGGGGGATGTCAAAATATATTAGATTAAACTCCTGAGTATGCTGAGACAGCTGTCAGGAAGGACTGCAGGGCAAAAGAAGGAACCACAGGATGTAGCAATTTTGGAGAAAACCAGAGTATTATGAGTGCCCTGGTGTGGGGCAGAGGGTTTGCAGAATGGAAGGTGGCTACCTTCTGGCTTTATTTTTTTTTTCGCTTCTACATGGAGACCATTCACTGATCAAACCATCTTGTGAAGTTAAACCCTCATACCACCCAGGAGCCTGGAGGGTTCCTGCTTATGCCTCCAGAAGGTGTGGTGGACCTGAGTGAAGTGAGCTGGAGGGTGCTGCCCTGGAAGGTAGTGATGTAGAACATCTGCTAGTCCCTGACATCTGTACTGCCTTGGCCAAAAAATCCATGATTTTTTGGCCTAGATAAAGATGGAGACAAGGATTGCAAGCTGGCATATTGCACTGAGTTTCAAGCACCTGCTGTAGCCAGCTGAATTCTCCTTGGGCTCTTTCTCTAGACAGTTATTTTGTTTTGTGGCTGGGAGCTGATACAAAGACACTAAATGAGAATTTAATAGTGAACTGACTCATCTCGACTTGATCATACTACAGGGATGCAACTCACATCTCCGTCTGGGCATCCCTGTCCGCAAGACTGCTGTGATAGGCACATGTGGGAGAGGAGGGCTGGGGCCTCTATGTGCATGAGCCATGCCCAGAATAGAACATCCCATGAGCTGGTTTATAGCTACTCCAGCTGATTGTGTCCTGGGAACTTTGCAATTTCTCCTGTTCCTTCTGGGGAACTGACCTGAGGTGGTTGGGTTACCCTGGGGTAAAAAAAAGTCTTACATTAATCTGGGGTCTCACATGAATCCATGGTGCACAGGAATTTAGGAGGGAGGCAGTGGGAGTAGTGGAGAGAGGAGCAGTTTTCCTCTTTCTCATTCAGGTCGGTAAGCTGTGGTTTTGTCCATTAGGGAATAACTTTGCTTCATTGTGGGCTTATCCCCACATCTGTGTTCTGCGGGGTGGGAGAGGATGCTTGCAGGACATATGTTTAATCTCAAACTCTGCTGGATCCTGAACTCAGCCATGATATTCCATAAAATAGTACAGAAACTGACCTATGGAAAGATCTGGTTGGGTGCCCTGACCTTCTTGTGACAGACTCTGCATCCATGTGGAGTGTTGGTGTGGTTCCTGCAATGAAGATTTGTCCCCTCCAGGTGGTAGACATCTGTGCTGGTCTGCTGGGTTCAGTGATACAGGTGCAAAGGTGCCAAGTCTTTTGAAAACTAATTATTTGGGTTGTATTGTGATTATCTGATTCTTTGTGTTCATCCTGTCCATCATTTTTGATGGTGCTGAAAAGAACCATCTGTGAAGGACCTTCCCAGAAAGCATCATTAGATGTCTAACTTGGTCCTTGGGGTTTTTTTGTTTAGGTGTTGGGGGACTCAATCTCCTAGAGTACAAAGCCCATCTGGGGTAAAAGGGACTAACTTGAACATTAGCATGAAGATCTAACAGGACATGGTTCAGTCCAATCCAAGTGGCTGCAAGATGTCATCTTGTAGTACAATGGGTTTAGACTGATTTTCCAAATGTATGTCTGTGGATGGATGGGAAATCCAGCAGAAGATGGGCATCTAACTCTGTTATGCTCATCCAGAAAATCATTCAGGAACAACAGTTTATCTCTGGCAGCTCCCTGCCAATGAGGTCCTACTCATCCATTGGCTCAGCCTGACCTCCTTTCCTGCATATCCAGAGACTGTGTATCCCAGAGAACTGTTGGGATTTTCTATCTTACAAAGTCTGAAAGCTGGGCATGTTTTACATTAAGTGTTAATGGTGTAAAATCTTGAATAGAGCTGTCAACACAAGCTACTGGACTATCTCAGCAGATGAGGAGAGAGGGATACGACTTCTCATATCCCTACCTTGCCACTTACGAGTTTTCCTGTATGGCTCAGTCAAACCAGTCCGTTCCCCAAGAGCACACATAGTGGAAATCTGACAATTTGGCTTCTTCCTGCAGTTTTTGTTGCTTCATTGGGTCCGAACTGTTGACTCAGCAGTCATTCTTCCTGTGATTCCCTTGAAATAGCTTCCTCCAGGCAGATGGCATGAGGATGGGACAGCCTCAGTGACACAACTTCTTTTTGAGAAGCTGCGGTATTGGCCGCTTCCTCCAGCATGATTCTGCTCTCTACAAGGTTTTTAACTTCTCCTAAAAGCATCTAGGGGAAAATCTTCTTCAGCAGTGTTTTTTACCTAAAAGAGGGCAGCTCTTGTGAGTGACTGGGAGACACAGCTGACAGCCTTGTGTGCTGCATGTCATCTGGGTCTTGAAAGCATTTTTAAAATCTTGGATGAAAGGTTGCTCCTCCTGAAGCATCCCTGCTTCTTCCCTTTGGACACAGTGCCAGCAGAAACCCTGACAATGAAGATGAGCTCATGCACCACCTCACCACCTCTTATAACATTGTTAAAACCTTTCTAATTTAGACATCTCTTGCCTTTTAGGGTTCCTTTTTTGGACCAAACCCTATGTTTTCCTGACAGAGCCAGGGTGTTTTTCTGGAGCAGGGAGAAGTGATTGCTGCTGATGGTTGGTCTTTGGGATGACCCTGCAGCCCTTTGCTTGCAGCTTTCTCAGCGCTCTGGCCCCTCTCTGAACGCTCCACACACCCTGGGTGCCAGCTAGCATCACTGTCTAAGAATGAGAAGTAATTTAGTTCCTAAGCAACCTCTCGCCTGGCCTCTTACTAAAGAGTGACTTGGCATTTTCCGAAGGAAAAAAGAGACTGTGGATAGCAATGTGTTGAGGCAGGTTCTTCTAATGTGCTTAACCCTCCAGATGCTGGATTAATGAGCATCCCCTGAGTGTTGTCTAGCTGGGTCACTGCCAGTGGGGTCAGGGTGCTGTGGGAAGCCAAGTTCAACCTTTCTGGGTGAGCTTGAACAAGGATTAAAATCTATAGCTGTTAGGACAGTATCTAGGATTGTCAGGACTGGATTTTCCTTGGGGTTTTTTTGCTGCTTTCATTTTCCTCCTGACCTTAAGATATTTTAGTGTCTGTCAGTTTATTTCATTGTCTCTCCCACTCCTTCAAAAACCTGGTAAAGAAAATGTCATTCTATGGGGTGTTTCTGCTGTGGTGACTACAGGTTTTATCTCAAGTCCAGCAGTGCTTGAAAAAGGAATGAGCAGGTCATATTCCTGTCCTAACCATCTCTGTCTGTCTGAGATACATTTCTACCACCTCCTTTAGCATTGATTTACCTCAGTAAATCAAGATCTTTACTGTTTTTATCCTTCTCACATCCCTGTAAGGCAAAGCTTCAGGTAAACCATGATTATCCCAGGTTATTATTATGGAGAAGCCAGAACCAAAGCATCAGGCTCAATTTGTACCTTCAGGATATCTGGCTTTCACAAAGGACATGCTGACTCCTGACCTGCTGTTTTCATTTGATTCCTCCCAAACCTGACCCATTGAGGATCTCAGCTCCTCTGTTGAGCTGGGGGGTTGGAGGATGAGTGTATGTTGAGCTTTGAGACACAGATGGGAGGATGAGAGGGTGTTGAGCAGCTGCACAGAAGGGACAAGCAGCTCAGAAGGAAGATGTGGGATATGTGAGAGAGGGAATCATCCTCACTGAGCCCAGAATCAGTGAGGCGGGAGGGGACCTCTGGAGCGCTGATTTAATCCCCTTTCCCAAAGCAGGGTCACCAAGTACAGATTGCTTAGGATCTCCACAGCCTTTTTGAGCAGCCTGTGCCAGTGTTTGACCATCCTCACAGTCAAAAACAAAGATGATCCTTATGTTTAAATTGTGGTGTTTTAAATTTGTCTTGCCCCAGTGAGACCCATCTCCCTGCAGAGTTACTTAGCACATACTTCACCAGTTTGTGTATGAGGACTTATGGTAGATGCTTTGGAAGAAAGCATTATTAACATCCCAGTAGGAAGCACCCACTGCTCTGTCTGAGCCAGTCATCTCCCCATAGAGGGCTGGGGAGATGGTCAAGGGTGATTTAGGGGTCTTTCTGCAGAATCACATGGGGTCAGAGGGGAGTCAAGATATGATTTAGTGGTAATTGGGACAGATATTTCAGTTTTCTTGAAGCATTTCAGCCATGATAGTGTAATTAAATTAAATGCTGTAATAACATCTAGCAGCAGGGGAGGTGTTGGCTGGTCAGGCACAGGGCTTCTTTGTGGAGCTCAGCAGCACACAGGGTTTGTCATTCAGGATTTGCCCCCATGGCTGCCCCTGTAATGGGTATACTGACGCCAGCATGTCTCTCCTGATCCACTCACATCCCTGTCTGTGCCAGGGGAAAGGGTCTCCTCTCTCCATGCTGCTGCATGTAAAGCCCCACTCCCCTCTGTCTTCTCTGAAATACAGCATGCAACTCAGTTGATATATTCAGTGAGGAGCAATATTTTTTTTTATTTTCTCCTACTTGCACCACTTTTGCAGAGCTCAGAGATATAAGAGCGACAGCTCAGTACACTGGTGAAGCCAACAGCCAAGGGGGGCTCTGCCTGAGGAGCAGTTCTGCCAAGCAAAGTAACACTTTCTAACACAGCTGATTGAAGCCGAAGAAGACAGGAGTGTGTCCTTACACCATGCAGGAGCCTTGACAGCTCTTGAGGATCAGGTTCAAGCCAGAAAGAGGTGATGGCAGATTTGGGAATAGGACCCAAGCATGATCCAGTGATTGTGGGTGACCCACTATGCTGCAGTGGCATGCCTAGGACAGAAACACTATTAATTTTTATTCCCCTTTATTTACAAAAAATAAAATGGTCTAGCAGAGTCAGAATGCAAGGAACGGGCAGGCACACTGCCTTGTTTGTTGGAATGGCTGATAGATTAAATTAAGGTTTAAAAAAATGTTAAATTAGGGAGGGAGGGAGAGAACAAGTGTTTTCTATCGGCAGAGTTCATTCACAAGTCACTCATTTCTCTTGCTCTTCAGGGAGTGATAGGAGACAATTAGCTAATTGGTTTGGGGAGGTGACCTGTCAGTGACTCAGGGAGGAAATGTCTCCTGTGCTATCTGACATAAAGAATATATTTTCAGCCCGTTGTGACAGCTGCAAGCACCCCCCATTAAAATCAAGGATGTAATGGCTGTAATAACAGCAAGCTTGGAATCCATCACAGCGAGGGAAAAGCAATGAAAAACCTGATAACACGCACTAAATTGCAGCCAGAGCTGATACGTTATGTTGTCAGGTTGAAATATTTCTAAATTATCTTATCGTTAGCACTGTGTAAGCACCCAAAGCCTTTCTGAGGTTGAAATGTGTCCCCAATTACCTTTGTAGCTCCTTTAGCTCTGCAGCTCATCTGCCTTCAGAGCCAGGTACCTGCGTGTCTTTGTGATGGAGCCAGTGATTGTGTGTGAAGCTGGGAGGACTTGAAATCTGGGATTTTAGCCCAAGCCTTTGGAAACAGGGTTGCTCAATTTGACAAGATGTTGTAGATTTCTCACATTTTTCTGTACTTTCTCAGGACCTGTTCTCAGAGTTGAAGGAATGGCTTCTTATGTTGGGAGACATTCTTGGGTAGGGCCTGGGCTGAGGTCTTTGAAATATCCCCTTCAACCTTCTGCCCTTAATTTTGTGTGTTTTGGCAAAAGCAGTAGGCTGGGGGGAAGCAATGAGAGGGAAAATGTTTGGCCAAGAGGGCAGCATTGCCCACATGCCCTCAGACTCATGCCTTCACACCCCTCCACCGATCTCACTGATGCAGCAAAAGCTAAAATACTGAAGTGAGCATGTTACAAAGACACAGCAGTCATGAGATAATAAGATGAAGAAAAGCAGGAAGTTTCCTTCAGCCCAAGTGATGTAATTTTTCCACAAACAAAACTTCATTCATGTGAATGTTTCAAAGAATAAAAGAATAAGAAAAGCAGAAATGCAAATAGGGCAACTGCAGCTTTTAGCTGCCAGTGGTTGGAAGGAGTAGCAGGTCTCAAGTTGGTGCAAGGAGGTACCTGGTTTTCCCTAGGGAGGTGATTGGTCCTTTCTGAATATCAGATGCCTGGAAATTTTATTACTACTGTTATTATTATCATCATCATAATTATTAAGGTTTTGGAGATTTTGGCTAGCAAAGCAAGTTTCCATCCCATCCCACAGTCCAACCATTCACTCTTATTTCCTTGTGCTGTGCTCCATGCTCATATGAGTCTGGTACAAAATTTGTGCAGGAGGAATGGCTTTGCTCATGTTGGTGGGTCTGAGTTTCCCTGCTGGCAATGACAAGGATCAGTCCTGGGACAGGTTCAGCAGAAAGAAGAGATAGAGAGAATAAGCACACCACCATGGCTGTGAGGCTTCTGGAACAACTGCAGACGTCCTCCCCAACCCTGCTCTGCAAATCCCTATGGGAAAATGTGCTGCTGGGTCTCCTGCATGAATGGGCAGGACTTGGTGAGGGATCCAGAAGCACTGGGTCAGTCCAAGACTTGTTTGTCTTGATGAGTTCAGGCCACCACTGTTCATGTGATGAATTAGGAAGAGTGATGTTTTCCATCTTGGTGGTGTGACTGTGTTGATGTCAGACAGTTTCACTGCAGCACAAACAGGAGACGGTTGCTATTTCAATCTTTGCTACACAAGACTTTCTCGTAAAGGTCAGAAAATCAAAATAAACCTTGATGGACGGACCCATCATTAGTGGTAAAACCAGCTGTGCACCACTCAGGCATGTCCCACAGTAGGGCAACAACATGTAGGCATGGTTTACTCACACAAAAAAAACCCTGACATTTTTCAAATCTATTGGTTTTTTATTTGTGTTGCAGAAAATTTCAAAAATACCTAAGTTTACTAGGTATCAAACTTTGTTGAAGTGTATGGACAGCTCATGTTTACCCCTCTGACTCCCTGATGTTCATCCCTAAAGATTACAAAAGAGTGGCAGAGCTGCACCATGCTGGATCTCACAGGGACTGGATTCGTGATGAGAGGGAAATAGAAGCAAATTAAATAATTACAATCACATCAAGCAATTAAAAGGGGGGGGGGGGGGGTTATCAGCATCCAAAAGAGCTTATTGCTCAGCCACCACTTTATCTCTTCACGCAAGCAGTGTTGGAGGCTGTGATTTGAATACCAAAAGGGTGAAGCTCTGCTTTAGCTAATGACCTCATGCAACGTTTGGGGTTGAAATTCCCAAATCTCTACATATTCTTAAGGGCTGAGTTTCTTAAAAGTTTTGTCTTGGAAGCCTGAAGCCAGGTACCTTGCCTGGTACCTGGGCCTGGAAGAGAGGCTTGTCTTGAGGAGCTGTGCATCAAGAATTATGCATCAACCCAGATGAAGGGCTGAGATCTCAACTGTATTAACAGACTAAGGTGGGAAATTCTGGATAAATCTTTTCTGGGATCAGAAAAAAATTTAATTACTTTGTTTTTTTAATTTAAAACTTTACTTTTCCTTACTCAAGAGGAAAATTCAGTGGAAGTGGAGAATAAAAACTCCTTTCTGGCCAGACCTGGGCACTATCTCCCTGGATTCAGGGAATCCCATGTATGGAGAGCTCTCCATAGGGATCCCTCCAGATATTGATCACTGTGGTTAGTAGGGGACATTCAGCCTGGTTTTGGCAAGGATAGGATGGAATTTTTATATTTGTCTTCCCCTGGGCTGCCTCTTGTCTGCTCCAAAAGAACATTGGTCCAGGCTGTTTGCTGGGAGGTGTTTACTGAAACCTCTGCATCAGGAGGTTTCTATACATACCTCACTCTGGGCTCACTGCAAACATCCTGCCAGGAAGAGGAAACATTTCCTCTGCCCCAGGATAACCTGCCTTCCTATAGAAAGAGAATTGATGTTTCCGGATGGAGCATATGGATGTGGAAGAGGAGCCTGCACGTGCTCCTGCTGTGCCCCAAGGGTCAGTTCTAACACTGGCCAGAGTCAGTGGGATAGCTTCACATGCTGAATGGCATTTGGAGTAGGACTCAGACGAGGATGCTCCCTGGAGCAGTTTTCCAGGAGCCAGAAGTAGCTCAGGGCATTTGATGCCTTCCATGCAGTGGTTCTGAGTGCAATGGAGGTCCATGCTGGCATCCAAGGATTGGAGCTGGATGTAGAGGGAAAGCTGCTGAGTGTCATGCCCTAGAAAAAAATACTAAAAAACAGGGAAAACAGAAAGAAAGAAGTGAGGCAAAGAGGAAGACTCCAGGAAATGAGGTGATTTTTTTGTTGTGTTGTGCTCTTTTTTTAAAATAAAACATCCAATAAAAGATTTCCTGCTGCATGAAATTGACAACACAGGAGGGGAAGCTCTTCCTAAATATAACAAGAGCTGTCTGGCCTCACTAGCCAGCTCCTCCACAGGGACCCTCGGGTTTGATAGGACGATGGATCAAGCCAATTCACATCCACTGCAGCCATCTCCTCATTCAATGGCAATGGATTGATGCACAGCAGAGCTGGCTCTTCCTTTCCCTCCTTTTCCCCAGTACCAAAAGTATCTGAAGTCTATCACGGAAGGCAATGGGAATGGACAAAAGAGGCGTTGGCAAAAGGGAAGGGCTGGGGGAAACCCTGGGTCTCTCGTACATGCCTGGCAAGAGGTGAGGAATAAAGAGGATGAGATGGGATGTCTCACAGAGTCTGAGGGTGTTGTGTATCTGAGAGCAGGATGTGACTCCACAGGCACCAGTGCTGTGAGGCTGGGTCAGCTGTAGGGCAATTAAACCAGCAGGTGAAGGAGTGTCATAATTGGGATTTTGACAGTGTTGATGCTCCAGCATGGGCAAATGGGAGTATGTGGCAGCACCTGGATACCTGCTTGTCTTATTGCTGCTGCAATCCATCCATAGAAAGGGGAGCAAAGGTGAGATCTGAGTGCAGAAGCCAAGAACTGAGCTTTTCTTCTTGTCTCTCCCTGCCATGCCTGGTGCTCATCCAAAAGAGCTCTTCTTATAACCAGCCTCTTCATGTTCTCAGAGAGCTGGCAAATAAGAAACACAAAAGGCAAAATAACAGCGGGCAAAGAGCTATGGATGATTCCCAGCTTCATCTGCTGCAGAAGGCATTTCTTGCAAAGGAAAGAAAAATAGTAGTAATGGTAAAAAAATTGCTATTAAGTTTCTAAAATACTCATAACAAAGGAGAAAAAAAAAGAGAAGAAGAAAATTACTTATTTGTCCTTCCTGCTGGGATTGCATAGGGCCAGCACCAGAGAGGTCACCACATTTTCATATGTGACTCACAGCTTTCTAGGGGCACAGCTCCATCGCTGAAGCTCAGGCCCATCTCTGAAGACCCCAGGCTGAGTTTCCAAAATGTCACATTTTGTGACAACTTTTGTTGCCATCTCCTAGTTCGCTACAGAGCCAGCCTTTTGATTGCTCTGGCTCAACAGAGCAGCCAGAAGGCTTGCAGAGGAAGCCAATGCCCTTATGGAGGAGGAGATTATCCACTTTTTAATGACATTAAAATAATAGACAGAAAGCTTTGGGAGCACTGTTATCTGATCCATTTCTCCACATCGGCCACATCTGAAGTTAGGGGCTGCTAAGCCCTGTGTGCTGAACGTGTCCTGTCCTGCCTGGGTTAGGGGGATGCTGTTCCCACAATCAAGCTCTGTTTCAAAGCTCATGGGATTTCTACACCTTTCCCTGGGACATGCAATACCAGCTGCACTTTGGGGATAAAGAAGAGGCCTTTGGCCATGACCCAGGCTAGTAGATCCCAGGTGGTCCTTGGGGAGACATACTGAGCACTGAGTGTTCAGCATCCCCAAGCCAAAACCTCCCATATCTGAGCAGGTTTTCAGACCTTCCTCTGGAAAACCAAGGGAATTTACCCAGTTGGCAGATGGGAGATTGCTGCTGTCAAGCCACAGTTTTCTTGTATTCAGCACTTACAGCTGAGCCAAGTTGCAAGGAAGTTGTGGCACCTGGAGGAATGCCAGGGGGCTGCAGCTTTCTATGGCTGTGGTAGTTCCTGCAGCCTCTCAGAGATGTAAATCC
Organism: Agelaius tricolor; assembly: GCF_023055355.1. Lineage (NCBI taxonomy): Eukaryota > Metazoa > Chordata > Aves > Passeriformes > Icteridae > Agelaius > Agelaius tricolor. The sequence continues at coordinate 18,535,967 of NW_027269269.1, forward strand.
AGGAGAGCTTAAAACCAGTGTAGGCTGTCTGTATGTTCACCTGAGTGTCTGACATGAGGATCCTGCCCTAAATCTATATTTCTGCTGCAGTGATGGCTTGGGCCAGGCTGAAGCAGATTTGGCTGTTAAAATCACGCCATATTCCATACAAAACCTATGTCTTCTTCCTGTTGTTTCAACCCCTTCATTAGGGCGTTGCTATCCTCTTGCCCCTCCTCTCCCCCATGCCAGGATCCAGATTTCTCCAAGAGCAGTCACATCCTCCTAGCTTCACTTTAAACTTCTTTAGTTAAATATTTCCTTTGTTGAAAAAGGAAAAAAAGAAATTTCCTTAAACTTCTTCAAATTGCATAAAACATTTGAACATATGAGAGACTGGGACACACAGTGAGTAGTTGCTGGACCTGACTTGAGCTAAGCCCAGAAGAGTCTTATTCTGAAAAAAGCCCATGAGTTCTTGCTCATGTGTGGCATCCTAGGCAAGCTTTTCACCCAGCCTTGATCAGCAAAGCCACAAGCACTCTATTCATCCTATGAGGATGTGCATAGGAAGCACACACAGATCTTCCTGGGATGCAGTTCCTATTTGCTCTTCTTGTATAACCTTGGATGGTTCCTGGATGCTCTGCATGGTGCCACGTGATGAAGTAATGATTGTAATCATTGGAATTTTGACCTTCTTGCCCAAATAACTCCAAGACTCCCTGAAGGAGCTTCCCTGCTGCTGTAGGAACCTGCCTGGGGAGCACACAGGGGTGCTGAGACATGTGGAGTGGGAAAAGACACTTTGTACAATCAGGGTGATGCTGTGAGAGGTTGTAGGAGGTGAACAGGTCAATTTTCACAAAAATGGGTTTGAAATGGGGTTTGTTCCATGTCACAAACACTAGCCATATGTCTTGCTTTGTAGTCCTAAATGGGATTAGTGTACCATCCTAGAACCACTCTGCATTTCTGTGGGCCTACAGAGGGCAAAATCTCTTCCACCGTAATGTAAGAATTGTCTCTCATGCCAGGAACATGAATTCCTGGAGCCTCTGGGCCAAGCACAAAGCCATCTTATGCCCCCGCAGCACCCCAAAACACATGAGGTTTTACAGCTGATGCAAGCTGGGGTTTTCTCAGCCAGAGATGGGGTTCAGGGTTTGGTTCTGAAACAGCAGTGCTGGATTGATGCCATGATGTTCGGCTTTCCCAGCGCTGCTTGGAAGTGCATTGGGAATCCAAGGGGGTTGTTAAATCACGGAAGCAATTTACTGTGGGTCTTTTCCAGGCTGCTCTGAGATGGCTGATGGTAAATACAAGAATATCAATATTGCAGAGTGGCCACAGGCTTGGAAGTCAGTGACACAGCAAGTGTGAGGCATTTTAATGCTGTGGAGAGGAGGCAGGGATGAGGTGCCAAAGACGTGCTGTTTGCAGTTAGCAGCATGCTAAGGAGCAAGTGTTGGAGCCTCATTGGCTCCTGAGGCAAATCACAGTGTTCAGAGGGTTTCAAAGCTCTGTGCCATCACGGAGGGGGTGGCATCTCTGCAGAGACTCCCAGGAGCACAAGTGTCCTAGGCTGCACAACAGCACCCTGGTGAACCTGGTACTACCTCTTTGTTTTAGGAAAGCATCTCTGTGGCACCTTAATTTTGGTAAATTAAGGCAGCAGGAACTGCTGAGAGTTGAAAGCCTGGCTCTAGGCATCCAAGAGGTGCATGCACTGCTGTCATAGCTCCTTTGGAGATGTCCCAATGTGGCCAGCAGGCAGCCTGCCCACAGCAGGGCAGTGAGGTTCTTCCAGCAGCTCTGCCTTTAAGCAAGAGCTAAGAGCCAGGTCTGGGAGGATGCAGGATGATGGGGGTGTCTGAACTCCCACTGCTGAGGTAAAAAATGCTGAATTCTTCCCAGAGCACTGTGTGAGTAACAAAAAGCCGTGGAAGGGGTTTTAATCTCACCTGAAACATCCATGTTCATTGCTGATGAATTTAGGGTGGGAGCAGTGGCTCCTTGACTGCCATAAGTGGATGTGCTCAGTTCTCTTTAGCCCCTTGCCACAAGCTGGGTCATGTACTGGCTGTTAACCCCCACTGTTATCCATTCTTCACATCTAGCACTGTGAGGACAGCCATGGCCTGGGATAATTCAACATTCTCTTTCCCTAATAAAGCAAGAGGTCAGGAATGGATGAGTAATGCAGAAACTTGCCCCTTTGTTGCAATTTGAAAGATTCTCCTTCTCCTAGTAAATCCCTGTGATTCCAGATGCTTTTTTTTCCCCATGCAGCTTTCCCTTGTCTTTCTGTAGCTGTGTAGAAGAGCTGAAATGGGGAATTGTCCCAGGTGGATGCAGCTTCACACAACTGTCTGGCACATTGACATCCATCAGCCCATCAGAAACAGGCACAGGAGTATGCCAGGCAGACCTCAGCAAGTGTGAGTCTCTTCTCCTGATGGAAGACAGTGTAGGATGAGGCATGAAGATAGCCCTCATTCCTGAGCATGAGCCGGGGAAACAGGTCTCTGGCTGGCCAGTGGGAGCCCAGCCCTGCTAAAACTGAGACTGGGCTCACTCACTTTTCACCCTTCCTGCCCCATCATCCTCTTGGCATGCCCAGCCTGATAATAAATTCAGGGATGTTAAGTGAAACAGCTGTGGATTTGCAAAGAAGCTGAATTCAGGTGTTTTCCAGGAAAAGCACTGCCCCTGGAGAAGTCTGGGTTTGCAAGCTCACTGCTTGGAGGGATAGAGGCATTGAGTTTGCACCATCATCTCCAGGCATCCCTTGGGAAGCCCAGTATCCCACCCTGAAATCCTTTCCAAGCCAGGACATGAAAATAAGTGAAACCTGTTCAGTTGTTACAGGCAGGATTTAATCACCTTAAATTATTCTAAGTGGATGGGGAAGCATCCTGTGATCTCAAAGCCAAGCAGGTCACCTTTAATTTCCTTTTCCTTCCATCAGTAATGCTGGTGGATGAGTGTTTGATTTATTAAGCACTGAATAACAGGGCTTTGGTGTGTATTGCTGTCAGAGAGATAAATAGGCCCCTTTGAAGGCAAGTTTCAGGGAGGTGGCCGTGGCTTTTGGATATACATATCCATAAAGCAATGCAGGCCGCCCCCTCCCTGGACATCCGCGATCTCTCAGACTGTGCACGGCTCTCCCCATCCACCCTGGGCCTGTAACGTGCTCGGAGTGATGATCCCCACCGTGCCCTGCTGGGACGATGATTAATGCTTGCAAAGTGCTTTGAGAACATCAGATTAGTAGGACAGAGCCTCATTATTATATTAGCAATCACTGGATCCTTGGCCTTTTTCACTCCCAGCGCACTTAGAGCCGCATCTAAAAGCCAAATGCTGTTTACTAGCAAACCTCTCTGCATTTGGGTACTTTGGGGAGGGCTTTTTGTGTTGTTCACAGGTTTATTTTTAATGATGTACCTGTGGTCCAGACTCCTCCAGGGTCCCCACAAACCACTACCCTGCTTTTCAGGCAAACACTGTGAAGATTAAAAATAAAGACCACTGGGTACTCACTGTTATAACTATAGAAACCAAATATTTGCTTCAACTATAAAAGGCAGGAGTGTTTATGAGTACAAGGCAAAAAGGCATTTCCAGCCGAACTGGAATGTATTTTAGTTCTGCAGACTATTTATAGATAGGCAGCCACTCTAAATTTGAATCTTCCCTTCCGTAAGCAATTTTTTTGTGCCTGCTGGGATATATCCTCATTTGGGGTTTAGCAACGTCACTCCAGGGTGTCCAAACAGTTTGGAGTCACCTTATGAGACATGAGACGTGGTGACTTGTTTTGGGGGGTTTCTCTGGCAGTTCTGTGAAGCCACAGAAGTTAGCTTGAAAGATGAATAAGTATTTTCTTTGACTATAAATTAAATATTTTGGAGTGATTGTTTTAACCCTTCCAGTGTGAAAGTTAGTTTGACTTTAAACGGAAAAATCCAAATATAGTTAGGAAATGCCAAATATAGTTATAAAATTATTTGTTTCAGGAGCTTGGAAGGGAAATTCAAGGATGTTTTTGTCCAATGAAACTGAAAAAAATTTGCAGAATTATTATGAATAAGCAAAACATTTCTTGCCATGTCTGTCCTAAGACTTCAGCTAAAAATCAGCCCTCATCCCTGTGCTTTAGATTTGAAACTGCTAGAGATAGAAGAGAAAAACGGGGTGTAGGTGTGGAAGTGTGCTTGTTGAACAACCTGAAGACCTGCTGGGAACAGGGCTGTGTGGTGTTAGATACCACTTGACCTTGCCTTGGTGAGCACCAGCATCCAAGAACCTTCTCCTTTTTGGCATCCTCAGATATAAAACCCAAAGTAAGGGTTGTTTGTGCTTCTCTGTGTCCCATCATGACACAACAGGTGCTACCGAGACCTGAGAGCAGCTGTAAGGTCAGGGAGCTTCAGTAAATTTACATGGAGAGACCCCAGCCCCAGTTAGCAATGGTGGTGAGTGAGTGCCTACATTCCTGCTCAGCCTGCTCTGTAAAACTCCCTCAGTGATTTCTCTCTTGTCCTTGGTGTTTACACCCTTCAAATATTTGCAGACAGTTGAGTTGCCAAGCCCCTGCTAAGCTGCCGTTAAGCCAAGCTAAACACATGAGCTCAGAAAGTCAGTCTCTCTGGCTCCATGATAATAGTTTGCTTTGTTCTTCTCTGAATTTCCTGAAGTTTATTGATACTTTCCTGGGATCCTGGCACCTGAACCTGATGGTGATACAGGAGGTGCCATCCTAGAAGAAAACTAAGTGATGGATAGGAAATCCAGGTGCCTGTGGCATGTGAAGCCAGAAGGAGAGCTGGGTTTAATAGGGTCTAGGTGCTTCCTGGTCTTGTTTGACTGAGTGCAGACAGGAGGTGGCCCCAAGGCCCCTTGGCTGAACCCAGGGACCAGCTAATCAAGGCCAGCTGTTAACCCAGCTCCACCCTGTTCACTGCTAATACAAGACCAATCTTTGTGGAGCTCAGTGGGTGCCTGTCTCATGGTCCTTCCTTGGGCTCATCCCTCCTCTCTTCTCCTTAGTGAAGTTATCTGAAACTGAGCTTTGCCAGACTCAAACCCCTCTGAAGACCTGCAGCATCAAGGGGATCTTCAGAGCCTGTCGCCCAGCTCACCTGTGTGTGTGGGGGCTGCTTTCTCCCATAGAAAAAATCCCTGTTAAATGTTATCTCTAGACGTAATCAAATGGTCTTGCTGGCAGATATTCCCAGTCTCCATTCTTCCATGCTCCTGCTGTTAATAAACTCTCACTTGATTTTGCTGTCTGTAGCAAGGAGACTCCTTGGCTTGATGTTGGACTTTCTTCTGCATCCTGGGATGCTAAGAGTGGCTATGAGGAGTGCCTGGGCTACGCATGGAGCCCACCCTTGCTGTGAAGGACAGCTGTTCTCCAGTGTTTTCTCAGGGTGGAGAACCCTGCAGGGTCTTCATTGCTCATCCTTGCTGGTGGGAGGGTGAGGAGGCCACGTGTAGACAGGTCAGGATCCATCATGGGCTTCACTCCTGTTTACACAGCTGCAGAAACCACTTGAGCTCACAAAGGGCACCCACAGATCCAACACAAACCATGTGCAGCAGGGCTGCTGCAGCTTGGTGGGGCAGCATCAGGCTGGGATGTGCACAGGGTGTCCAGGAAGTTCACAGCAAATGCAAAGCATGGGATCCCCTGCGCATCAGGTGGTGATGTAATCAGGAGTGCCTTCCCTCAGACTCTTGCAGAGCACAGGGAATATCCTTGGAAAAACATATCCTTGGAAACACCCAGCCAGGGAATTTGAGGTATCAGGTACTGGTGTAGACTCCCCATATTTCTTTCCCAAACCCAACAGCCTATGCAAGTTGGGGCAGAAAAGCCACAATACTCCATGCATTCTCTAGCATGGCCAGAGAGGTCCCATATTTTATTAACGTTGCTTTCTGAAGATGTAATGCCTCCAAAGGAGTTTGTAAATGGAGGCCTGTGCAGGAACACGGTGACTGTTTTATCACCTGTCGGTGCAGTCCCTGATCATGGCATGCCTGCATGTCTGTGCCCACACCTTGGTGCCCTGCTCACTGCTGTGAGGCAGAGATAACTGCAGTGAAATATATGGAGGGTTATGCTGGTGGGAGAGACACACCATGTGTGTCAGATAAGCAGAAAAATTTGAATTGAACAATGGTAGGATGGAGGTGCAGCACCCTAAAACAGAGGTTAAAGCATCTTTCAACTTCATTGTGCATGGACTTGAGCCACCAGAGCACCAAGCTCAGCTTGCCCTGCCAGAGAATTTGGGGACAAAGGCTCACAGTGAGAACTGGACCTGTTTTTCCCTGGCAGTCCATGCAAGACAGTCCTTAGAGCTTCTGAGCAAATCACTCAGAGAAACTCCGTGCTCCCTTTGGAAAGTATCTATGGCATTCCATGACCCCAGATTGCTTGAGGGACACCTCTGAAGGCCACACTTGGCTCAGCAGGTCAGGTCCTTCATGAAGGTTGGCCACAAAGAACATTTTCTTCTGGCCTGCCTGGTCCAGACACGGTGTTCCTGTTCCAGGATGGATCCCAGATGTGTGTTAGCATTACAAATACATCTCGAATCCCAGCTGCCAAGTCCTCCACCCCCATCCTGGTCCATCGTCTAGAGAGATGATTAACACATCCTGCAATAAAACTCATCAGTTACTGCTCTTTCCACCCCTCTTTGCTGCAGGTTCAGGTTCCCACACGCTGTTTTCTACCTCCTGGTTTGCAGAACGGTGCAGGGAGAAAAATTACTCCTCAGCCATCATATAACTGCACTTTCCACCCCCAAAGTATTTTTGCAGATGGCAGTTCAGTCATTGTTTTGTAACATCCTTCTGTGTCTGAGTCTTTATTTGATGCTTGGAAAAAGGTGGCACAACAGGGTAAAACCCCATTTCTCCAGGGGTTTTTGACAGATTAATGGCAACTGCAGAATCGGATCTTGCAAACTTCTACCTCACAAACTTGCGTTCAGCCTCCTCCTGTAATTTATTCTGTTCACTCCCATTCTGTGTACTTCTGCTCATCTAATGCCCAGGATATGTTATGAGCTTTATGAAAGTAAGAATAAGCAGGGGTTAATGTGTTCCATGTCTATCTCCAAGGTCCTTCTTCCAGGTCATTTCTTTAGGGGTGAAATTTCAGATACATTTTAGGTGTCCTCATGAACCTTTCTTTGCTTCCTCTCTTAGTATCAGAGTTATTTGGTAGTCTCTTTGCTTGAGATAAAGAGCATCACATGAGATGAGCCACAGAAAAGCATTTGAGCTTTAATATACTCCCTAGCAGGAATCTGGTGTGATGGTCAGGGCAATGAGCAGGGCACAGGATGGAGCTCTCAATCCCTCCAGGTTTGAAAGCACCTTGTGGTGTCTTTTTGTCATCACTGCACTTTCCAGGTGCTTTGTCATTGATGAAAGCAAATGGAGCTTTTGTGTCCTCTCTAATAACCTGAGAGTCCTGTAGAGTCTGAGCACTTTGCAGGCCGCCTTTCTGGGAGGAGAGCAGCTTTATCTTTATGACACTAATGGAAAAACAAGACCTAATTACAGCTAATCCTGCTCGTTTCACTTACAGGGCTACTTTTGGTGCTGAGTGGTGTTTGCGCTGTCAATGTGGCTTTTGCTCAGCAGTGCCCTGCTCCTCCACATCCTATATGAGTTACTTTGAATCAGGGATTTCTGTGGAGCAAATCTAGTGATTCTCATGCTAGAGAAACACAGGAGCAGGTAAGAGGAGAGTCTGGGTATAGGTCTGGACATCTTTGACTAGAGGATGGCCAGGATGCACCTTTGCTGCCTCATGAGCAAATCCCACCACATGTGGATGGGTTCGTCCACCACCCTTCATCATTTTTTGCATTTAGGTTGTTAGAAGGAGGCAGCATGGAGAGAAATCAAGGTTTCTTTCCCGAACCCATAGATTCAGGGAGGGATGAGCACTGCCTAGGAAGCGGGACTGGGAAGTCTTGTTTCTCTGGCTGTGTCCATTTGGCATAAGGGCTGAATGTTTCCTTTGTGGTTTGGTCTGTGAAGGCTTGTGTCTAGCCCTTTGCTCTCGTGCCAGGGAGTCCCGGCACTTCCATCCTGGAGCTGTCTCACAGAGACAAAGGACATCAGTCTGCACACAACTTCCCCAGCTCTCCCTTTCACCCTTCTGACCATTTTGTGTTGGAATGGAGCATGTTTAAGTGGGTCAACAAAGAGGTCGTTTTTCCCAGTGCAAAGTACCCTAATAAATTAACCAGTGAGAATTTTAATAATACATGAAAGGAGAGAGGTTTGCTGCTTTTGGAAAGGCTTTTCAGCTATTGATGGGGTCAACAGCTGGGTCAGTGGCCGCTGGGATTCCAGTGGAGGGAGAGGTGCTGGGCATCATCCTCCTCCACTGGCCATATCTGTGCTGAGGGACAAAACAGAGCTACCCCTGTTTCACTGCACTGATACAAGTGTTTATATTGGTTTTTGAGTGCACATTAGCAGGCAGATGGAGGAACTGCTATGGAGTGCTGGTAATGTGGAATTAGTACCCACCCTGCTGTCCACTCCTTTGAAGCCTGAGGCACACGGGCATCAAGCTGGGCTTCCAGCTGGGTTTTCAAAATGAGGAGAGTTGTGTGATCAGTCAGGGGAAACCTCAGTTGTGTCTGGCTGCAGAGATTTTTAATGGAATCATTTAAATTTAAGGAGAAAAGGCTAATCCACAGAAGCCTGGTAGATCCTTGGCTGTTTTTCAGCACCTCAGCTGATTTACTTCCCTTTGGCTGCCTTGATTTTAAAGAAGTCATTAAATAAGGCAATATGTCACCATGATCCGAGGTTATTTTTGTGCCCTGTCCAGCCAGATGTGTGGCCATTCTTCAGGTCAGAGTCACAATATCTATTGTTCTCACTGTGCTGTTGGTCAGACTGGAAAGAGGAACGACCAGAAACCCTGTAGCGTCCCAAATACACAATTGCAAGGGCTTCTATAGGCTCTAATTTGTAGAAGACAATAGTGATGTGACCATTCATTAGGAGTCGGTTGCCTTTGAATGGGCCAACTCCTCATCCATTTGATCTTCTCATCATGTTGACTAAACCATACTACTGTTTATCAAGTGACCTATTATGCACTTGAGTTCCCAGAGCCAAATAGAGTATATGAGCTCAGGAATATCTTCCCCGGGCTTTGTTTGCTGGCAAAAGGCAAAGGCTGGGGCAAACATGTGGTTAATCAGGTGAGAGACTCTGCCAATACCCAGTCATCTGCTCTTGCAGCACCCATTAAATCTTGGTCGTGTGCCTTTGAGGTGCTACCTTTTGGGGAAGGTCTTTCCTCCTGCAAGGGATCCAAGGGCTTTCCTTGCTCTCTTCCAGATTCTTTGTGGATGGTCTCTGGAGACTGCCTCTGCTAAAGCCTTCTGCTGCAACCAAAACTCTAAATGGCCATCTTCCCTTGGTTTTCATAAGGGTTCCTGTCACTGAAGGGCCATGGAGAGGTTTGAAAATCTGGTACTTGAGGAAAAGATGAGCAGAGCAGTATGAAAAGCACATGGAGGTCCAGGAAGCAGTGGTCTTCTCACTTTTCCACCAAAGCATGGCAAAAGAAGACAACAGCTTTCCAGATATGGGGAGAAACAGATGAGATTAATCCTGACTGAGGGAGTTACTTCCAATCCAGGAGGCAAAAGAAATGTTTGGAAGGGACTTCCTAGGCAGCAATAGCTTGATGCCCAGAATCAATCCTGGGCCAAGTGGTAGAGCCCACAGGTCTGCCAATGTCAGGTGATCTGTCAGGAAATGAGGGCTTAGTCCATACAGCCCCAAGCACCTGGCAAGTGAGTTAAAACCTGGCAGATCCCAGGAAGATGTTACCCAGAAATGGGGCTCTTCTTCATGCTGTTTTTCAGGGATTAATACTAAGTCTTAGCATTTGCCTAAGTGAAGCAGATCTAATGGCTCCTGTGGGGAGAAGCTGCCAGTGGCACCAAGGGTAATGAAACGGTAAATGTTGAAGACAAATTCATCAGACAGGGCAGTCTGGATCACTTGGCAAGCAGAGCACATTTGAAAAAAATATGTTAGAGGACAGCCCAATGCAAAATTGAACATCAAAGGAGAAAGAAATAAGATTGTTCCTACAGAAAGGGGCGGTGAATCACCAAATGCAGGGTTTTCTGGGTTTGGTAGAAAGAAACTGCGAAATGTGAGTTAAGGCTGCGGCAGAAACAGCTACAGTGACCTTTGATGTCTATATGAAGGGGTAGGAGGTGCATTTATTTTTCCTTATATGCAGCAACAGCAAAATGTGTTGGAGTAGCTGACTGCTAATGTTGATGCTGAAGACAAAGAAAGGAAACATGGCAGTATTGCAGAAATGATGTTTAGCACAGAAATTCATAGACTGGTGGCTGGTTCGTTTCCTGGAAGAGATGAGGGGTTGGGATAGCCAGGTGATGGTGATATTTTCTCTCTGTGAACATGCTAAGAGAGCTCCAGTCTAGTGGAAAAGGGCATCATGAGAGCCCCTTGCAAGATGTCAAACCCACAAAGTGACAGATTGGAACCAACCCCCTGCTTGTTGTTTTCTTTCTGGAAGTGGTGGCTAAACATGAGGACAAATGAACGCTTAATGGGGTCCATATGGGCATAAGTGTGCATTTAATTAAAAGCCTGTGATATAAAATAAATCAGTTTACAGTCAAAATAATTCAGGTTGGAAGGGACCTTAGGAGTCCTGAACTGCCTGAATATGTGTTTCTCACATATATGGGGGAACTTGGAGAAAATTTCCTTTTGTAGGCATGGGGTTGTAGAACTGGAAATGTTGTGAGGACTCAACACAGACCCCAACCAGGTGTAGTCACTGACAGATGTTTTGGCTATTGGGCACATCTGGAAAGATGTACTTCACTGTAGCAGGCTTGAATCCAGCAATCTACATATTTTAGCTGGCCATCCTCAACCAGCTGTGCAACAGGTAAGATCTGGACCCTTGCATGGTGCAGATTTAGGGCTGTCCCCATGGGTACCCTGAATTATCCCCCACTGCCCTCCAACCCATTACCCTGACTGCCTGAGCTGGGTGCCTGTTAGCAGAGCAGTGGGCAGGGCTGTGAGCTGGCGGGGCTGAGGGAGAGCCTCGGGGAGTGTCTGTGTGTGTCTGTGTGTGTGCTTTCTGTGAGTGTCTCCTGGAAACCAGTGAAGCCCCCAGCAGGTTTCGGAGGGGCTTGACAGAAGGATGAGATAATTAAGTCTCCATGAGTTTCATCCAAAAGGGTGAGCTGTAAGAGGAGAGAAATCATTTTTAACTAAGGAAAGGCATTCACATGAGCTTACAATGTTATGAAGCACCAGGGAATCCACTCATTCAGGTGCCCTTTCAAGATGCAGGAATGAACCTGAGACCCTAAAATCAACTAAACCATGAGAATCCAGCTGAGTGCCATTGGTGCTGATCTCCGCAGAGCTGTCTTTCTCATAGTAGCTTTTGGCTCCATTTCTCATTTTTGCCCACATTTAATGTGTTTGGCTTCACAGCCTCCTGCCTCTCTGTCTTGCCAAAAGGGAAACACCCACGTTTCCCAGAGCAAAGCAAGGGCACCATGTGAAGCCACAAAGGCTGAGCTCTGCCATGAGGGTTGGTGTGAACAGTGTTGCCTCCCTTGCCCCTTCCAAGCCTGGCACATTTGAACATCCATAGAGGGTCACTCCCAAATCCCTTCAATGTGGAATGTTGCACAGTGGTCAGTGAGCCAGCATCTAGGCTGGCAAGACTCCCTCCTCCTCCTCATAGTATTTTCCCTGTTGTTAACAGTTTTCATTGCAGACATCCATCATCACACATGGTGGCACTTGGTGACCTTGGGGGGATTTTGTTTCTGTGACCTTGTTCAGTCTCCAGCTGGGGCCAGCTAAACTTGAATCCTCCTGAGCAAGCTTCAGTGACCTTCAGCAAGGTCATTACTGTGTTGCCCAAAGGGAAGTCTCCTTTTGTGTGCCCCAAGCCTGGCTCCTGTTACTTTCCTATGATATCCTGTCATTCTTGTCTTGGGTGAGAGGGAGTAGGTCATCTTCATCACCTTCTCCCTGCCGCTGATGGTTTCCTCAGCATCTCTCCTATGCTGACACTTTTCCAGACCTGTCTCACTAGTTCCTTGCAGAGAAGCCATTACAGCCTTTTGGTCTTTCTTGTTGCCCCCTTTGTGCCAGCAGCTGTGATGTTGGCTCTGCCACCCAGACAGCTACCATGAAGAGGTGAAAAGGTTTGTCTAGCAGACTGTGAGTTCAATATGAGCCAAATCAGGCTAATTTCTCCCCTTGCAGAGGTTAGCTGAGCTGGAAGTAGTTACAGATGATGAGACAGCTCATTAAAGTGGCTGAAAATTAACAAGCCTCAGAGCTTTTCTAAAATTAGAAATCATCCCTGGAAAGGCAAGCCTATCCCAAATATCCTGCTACAAGCCAGACTCCTTCACATGACAGGAAAAACATCCTCACACTTTACTATCAGCTTCACCCCCATGATATCTCCAGCTCATCCTATCAAACCAAATTGGGTGGTGGTTTTTGCTGTGCATAGAGCCTGTTAAACTCAGAACAGTCTCAGTATCACCTTGTAAGGCATTTATTCTGCAGCCTTTAAGCAAAGGAAGTGGCGTGCCAAGGGAAGGGAAAAGCATCCTGACACACCTCTCATTCCTGATATCCAATTCTAAGTCCGTCTGTATTTCCATCTGCCTTCACCTGGGAGATTGAGGGCAGAGCAGTTTAATTAGAGGATTCACAGCTAGACCTGACATGGCTGTATATCTCCAACTGATTACAGCTGAATCTCAAATTGGCTTTTTCAGATTCTTTTCTCTGTTCAAAAGCACTGCTTTAATTCAGGCTTGCTTTGAAACACAAGCAGTGTTTAGAGCTTGAAAAGGTTTCACTGATAGGGAACAGATAGCAGCCCCTTCCCTGTCTCACTCTAGGGCTCATGGACACTCAAGGGTGTGGGACAAAAGAAGCCCCAAAATGCGATGCCCTGCCTGGAAATTTTCTCTCAACAAAGCCCAAGCCTGGTGAAAGTAAACCTTGTCCTCTCTTGAGTGTCTTCTGGGTGTCACAGAGGGCTGGAAAAAAGTGACACAGGGTGGGAGAACAGCCACAACCTCCAGGAGAAGGCAGAGGGGACATGTGCAGTGCTGTTTTGTCTCATGATGCCCTGTCCTGGAGTTACTATCACTGGTCACTCATGGGTTGACTCATCCGTGCAATGAGCTTTTTGTGAGCAGAGGCTGGTGTACACTTGCCAAAGAATCCTGGGACAGGAACTGTGGCTCCTGCCAGCACAGAATGGGTGCTTTTGGAGCATGGTTTTAGGATGGTTTGGGTTAGAAGGGATCTTAAAGGCTATCTAGTTCCAACCCCTCTGCCACAGGCGACCTTCACTAGACAGGGTTGCTCTAAGGCCCATCCAGCCTGACCTGGAACACTTCCAGGGATGGGGCATGCACAGCTTCTCTGGGCCATGAGGGTAGGAATTCAAGGTAGCCCAAAGCTAGGGCTGAGGGAAGGGAAATTGCTGACAGTGCTGTGGAATTTATTTTGCTCTTGTAGAGGCCAGAAAGCTAGAAAAACTCAGTTATCAAAATGCTTTGCTCCAAGTCATTTATTCATCATGCATTCCCATGTCCAGCCCTACTTGTGTAATGGCCGGGAAAGCTCTTATCAGAGACTGATACCAGAGTCTCAGGAGGGAAAAAAAAAACTCTGAGCAGTTTGCTTTTGCTTCCAGAAACCCAAACTTGAAAAAGCAAACTAAAGTCTGCTCTTGCTCTTGGTGTGCTCACATGGCACAGGCTGGCTTGGTCTGGTGGGTTGGTGGGCCCTTGGGCGCAGGGTTGAGTGCAGCCAGTGGTGGCAGCTGGCTTTTGCAAACAGACCTGGAGAGCAGCAGCCTTGATGTACCTTGTGTAAAATATGTATGGCTGTAGTGTCACAATGTGTATGACAAGTGAAATACCACATCACAGGCTGCTGGAACATCCTATTTGGTTGTTGCAGCCCCGTGTCCTGTCAGCCTTCCAAGAGGCCACAAAGTACAAGCCTGGGTGTCCTGTAGATCTCCAGGGAGCCACTGGCTCTGTCTATCCCACACCCACTCACCTGCCTGCACCTCCTCTGGGTGCTGCTCCAGTGCCCCACAAAGGATGTGCCACGGCAGGGCGGTGGGAGAGATTTCAGCAAGGAATAACAGAGTGGAGTACAGAACAGGGCTGAATAGCAGGAAATAATTCCAGATAACAAAATCCATGTGCAGCGGGAGGAATGCACTGGAGGCTCTGCACATGGACCATTCGCAGCCAGCCCCGAGGCAAGAGCTGGGCTCCTGGTTCTTCCTGTGAACCCCTTGCTTTCCTAGCACCTTCACACTTGTAAGGGCGCTGCCATCCAGCTTTCAGCAGAAGGAATTACCCAGGAAAGGTTGCTTTAGTCAATGCGAGTTGAAAAATGCCAGTGCTGCCCAGTCCCATGCTAAGTTCTCTGGGTGGATGTGCAATGGGTGGCTACACTGGTCCTACAACAGGACTCAGAGTCTGAGTGGCCTCATCAGGTCTCCATACAACAAGTTCAGTACTCTTCACTGTGAGTGGACCTGATTAGGGAAGAGTGATTTAGATTTGGAGGTAAATGAGGTCAGAAAAGACCTTTGGAGGTCTCTGAACCAGCTCCCACTCAAGACAGGTCTAGCTTAAAGTTAGGGCCAAGTCTGGAGGTAAATCATGTTACTCCTGGTCTTGTCCAGGCAGATTCTGGCCATCTCCAAAGATGGACATCACCCACCCCATCTAGGTTTTTTGTTGTTCTGCCCCTCATTGGGAAGCCTTTTCCTTACATCTAATGAGACTTTTCCGTTGCATCTCATGCTATATCCGTGCTTCTCCAGTAGAGTTGGGTCCATCCTTTCTATACCCTCCAGACAGGAGCACTCCTGGACTTCCCAGGGTTTCCCGTGTCCTACATTCTCAGACAGTCACAGCTTGTCTGGTGGTGTAAGTACAGCCTCACTATTTGGTATTTTGTTTTTCCATCCCATCCTTAATCAGGCACTCCAGCATCCCATCAGAAATGCTGTCAGTGCCCTCACGTCCCAGAGAGAAATCTTTATTTTCCTAAGATTGACCATGCAGCACAAAGCTACTGAAATCTTTCCAAGCAGAGAACTCCCCTAAAATAAATATGAAGGGAAATGTTTTCCACATTGTGTCACTGCTGTGTTGCTCGTCCCGTTCACAGCGGGCAGAGGTGGGGAGCAGATCCTCCAGCTCACCCCAGTGTACCTGTAGCTCCGAGCCATCCCACACCTTTCCTTCCCTGGTAGCAAACATCTCTGATGGTAGGAGCTGTTTATGAAGCTTATGTTTTTTTAAATGATCTTACAAATAAAGAGCCTGTGTTTGTGCCTCTCCTCCTTGAAACCCCCTCTCTCTCCCAGCCGTGAGTGATGCTTGGGATGTCTCCTGCTGGCTCTGCTGCCCTTGGGTGGATGTCACATGTAGTGATTCCACATGTGCTCTGAAGCCTAATTACACCTCCAGGAGCGGGAAAAAAAATCCCGGGAGGGAAGGTCAGTTTGACAGCCTGAGATATGCACTGGGTTGGTTTGGTTTTTTATTTTGCATCTCCTTCCCTCTATTCCTGAGCAAGGAGGGGGCTCTTTGTGCCCCAGCAAGGTTTCCCGTGCCCCGCAGGGTCTCGCAGCTGCAGCGAGGTGTTATTAGCGCTGCCAATCACGGCTCCCGGAGCGGGGCTGATAATGAGCCCACCCTGAGCTCGGCCGGGCTGGAGTGTGATCAGCAGGGAACAGCCTCCATCCCTCTGCAGGGTGTGAGGAGCAGGGCTGGGACCTGCCTGTTCCCAGCACCATATGGAAGGGTGCTGTGAGCCAGCAGTGGGCAAGGAGAACCACGGGGGGAGCTGGAAGGGCAGGAGTAGGGCTCAGGGAGCTCTGTTTGCCTTGGGAATTGGAGCTGTGTGAGGGCAATCAGTGAGCACAATCACCTGCATAGACAGAGGGGGCTTTCTTGCTGCTTACAAATCTACTTCCAAGCCACATTTCCTTTGAGTTAACACTTACACAAGGAGGGGAGAGGTGTTCTTGCATGAATAATAAAACCAGCATCCTCCTGTCCATCAGACGAGATAAAAAGCCCCTAGGGACACAGAGGAAGACAACATTATTATACAGGTCACCAGTAGGTTATTCTACAATCCTCCTGTATGGGGCTTCACTGGCTGATGCTGGTAGCACCAGGCACAACAGGGGACCCTGTTCCTGCTGCAGGGCTGTGGGGAGGGGTGGGCAGGACAGGATCTGCCCCAGTGCTGGGTTACAGAGTCCAACAGCTGTAATTCTTGCAGATGGCAAAACCAGCACACCACTGAGGGACCCAAGCCACCAGACACGTGCTCTCAGCACACCCCCAGCATCTCTATTCCCCTTTCCCAGGGATGATCTTGCCAGGATGGCTAAAGTGGTGGCAGCCTGGAGGGGACACAGTGGATGGAAAGAACGGTGAGACCTTTCCAGGTGCTGTGGTCTTTCTTACATGCTCCTGAAGTGCGAACTCCTCTCTGCCACACCAGATGTGAATGGAGCCAGAGGGAGAATGTGCTCAATGGGGTTCAAGACTAATCTGCACTGCAGAATGAAAACTGTGGGGCTGGGACAGACTTCTGGCTTTCTGTGGATTTGATGGCACTCCCATTGCCAGCTGGTGGCTGCAGAGGCAATGACAGCAGCCATCCTGCACCCAGGGCCTCTCTGGTTCTGGGCAAATCTGGGACACAAGCACCTGCTTGCCCTGCTGTGGGGTTTCCTGCTTGAATCACTCAGTCCCCAGCTTCATCTTGTTGTGAGAAATTTGCCTGATGTCATGGCTAGGTCACTCATCCTGCCTGCCAGCTTGGATTAGATGCTGTGATTTGTGTCAGGTCAGATTTTGGAAGGTTTATTTCATACTACTGGTGTGCAGTGCTGGTGGGCATGAAGTTGTTGTCAGGGGGAGAAGGAACAGGACAGAGAGATTTCCTGGGAAATATACAGGTTCCTCTCCTCTCTCCTCTCTCCTCTCCCCCTATATGTGCTATAAGGGTGTGGTGGTAAAAATACTAGTGTTTCAGATTAGAGAGATGTGGCTCAGAAATTGATCCTAATTGAAAGAACATCCCTTTCAACCCAAAGCTAACAGTCTCTGACTGTTTCAAGCTCCTCACTTCGAAGCTAGGATAATACTGGGTGGGCCACTCCTACAGGCCCCACCAAGAGCCATCTCTCCATGTTGTCACTATTTGCTTCCTTCTCACAATTGTGGCACTTGGCAAGTTCCCCAGGAATGGATACCTGGCTTTACTGATATTGAAATTCTTGTTTTCCTCACCTCTTTTCTTTTTTTCTGAGGCAGCTTATGGGCTGGATCTCTGTGTTCACTTTGCTGAGAACAGGGGAGCAGAGAGGAAGATGCTGTCTGAATGTCCCTCACTATAACCATAGTTAATAAAGCCTCTCTCTGGGCTGTCAGTCAAAACATTTGGATTATTAGGCACTTGGAGGCCCCATATTCTCTGAGCTCTCTACCCTGATGCCACCAGCTCTGTCACTGCATTGCACCATCAGGACAGCCACAGGGGACATGAGGGACCTCACTCCTGGAGCAGTGGGATGGTATCTCCTGCCACCCATGGTGGTGTCTCAGTTGCTCAAGAGCAGCCACCTTGTTTGGTTTGGCTCTTCTGGTTCCTCAGCCAGCAGATGGGACAGGAAGGGTCCCAACCACTGCCTGAGTCCCCCAAACATCCTTGCTAAGTACACTCAGCCAGTGAACCCAGCAGCACTGCCTCACCTCTGCCAACCCAGCTCCCCATAAAACAGCCAGCTCCAGGTAGCATCCAGCTGGAAAGAGCTCCATTTTGTAAACTTTAACTTTGCCACTGCACTACTGAGGTGGAAAAAAACTGAGTAGCAACCACAGTTCTCAGTGCCCAGGGAGGATTCACATCGAAATAGGAGCATGGTGGGCACTTTTTTTTAACAAAAAAGTCTTTAAAAGAAGTACTTGCCAAGTGTCAAAATATTTCTCAGTGACATTAAGGGCCTTTGGCAGCCGTAATTTAACTGTGAAGGAACCTGATGCCGGCAAAGGACCGCACAGCTGGAAATTTGTGCTGCAAAGCAGCGTTTTATGGCTGTTAAGCTGTTGGCCTCTCAACATTGTAAAGCTGTTAAACAAACACAGCCCTTGGCTCACAACACGTGTCAGGGAGGCACAGTGTTTTGGCAGGAGCAGACTGATGGCAACAGGGGCTCCAGAAGAGCTGTGAAGAGGTAGAAATAAGCAGAGGAGGAAAATTCAGGTGGAAGATGAGATGCCTGTGTGCCATCTCAGCCTCATGCTGGGAGAAGGTGGTCATGGAAAGAGTGTGTAGGTTCACATGGAGTTGCATCCTCCCTTGGTTTGGCAACAGATAAGATTGCCACACACATATGGATCCCATACATCTTACCACTGTCATAGCTGCTGGTCAGTAGACGCTTAAATCACTCTCTTGCAGGTAGGTGATATCCTAGGGAAGCCTAAATGTAGAAGGTTTGGATGGTATTGGTACTTTGAATGGGGAAACAGGTGTCCCAGGAGGATGAGCCACATGCTGCATATAGTGACATGTTGAAGCAAGCTGTGTTGGTGCCAACAGAGATGCCCCAAGAGCAGCCACAGCCTGGCAAACACAAACTGAGCCCTGGTCCCAATAACGGCACAGCAAATCCACAGGGAAGAAATAGAATACACTTGCTGGGCCCAGCACTCAAAAATTCAGAGAAAATGTCCACAAAAACAAGGAGATTCCTGTCTATTTCTCAACTGTTTACTTCCACTCTCTTCTAGCAATCGTTGCTTATTCCTCTGGCTTAGAAGCTGATCTTAGGAGGCAGGAACAGCTGGTCCTGCTGCAGGGAAGCGTGGTTGGAGATGCCTCCAGCTGTGCTGCCTGCAGCCACCTGTCCAGGATAGGCACTCCTTAGGCTGCTGCCATGAGCTCTTTTTCTGGGTCAGAAGCTGTATTAGAAGAACACCAGTGACTCCTCTTCATCAGGAGGGCACCACACAGAGATGAACAGGGTGGTCTTCCCAAGCTTGTGGGACTCCTGCCCTGTCCAGTGCTCACACTCTCCAATGGTGCTCCACCTCCTGAAGCTTTCCAGGAAATGTTGTGCCTGCAAGACCCATTCTTTCGCAGCCAGCCTATGTTAAAACTTACACGAAGCAACCAGACTGTGCGTGTTACACTGTTTTCTCTGCCAGATCTTGACTGTGTGGTACCTTTCATTGCTACCAGACAGGCCAAAGAGAACTGGAGGAGTTGTGGTTCTCACACTGGTGATAAAAGGAGAGGTCGTGGTAGCATTATTCATCTTGCTTGCAGCATTTCCTCCTGTGTTTTCCATGAAAACTCTAAATTCTGAAGTCTAGTTTCTGCCCTTTGTGAGTTTTGTAATGCAATGTCTCAGCCATGAAGGGAGGCTGCAAGACTGCACTCTAGATGGTTGGAAAGCAACAAGCTAAGCAGCAAGAACTGGTGCTGGATGTCTGCATTCAGGTGCTGGTTCATGTGGTTGCACAACTCCCTCTTCTTGCAGTCCCTTCACTGATGCATGCCCATGTCTTAGTCCTGCCAGGTGGCTGCAAAGAAATGACTCAGTGTTAACAGGAAGAAGCTAATGGGACATGTACCACCTAGAACTAGGAAAAAAATGTCCATAGGTTTGTTTCCCAATGATTTGGGTGATCCATTTTGAGGAGATGGGCTAGTAAATTATTGCTGCTGCCTGATGAAATTGGTTTTTCCCTCCCTGATGGACACAGTTCCACTGTATCTATTTTGTCACTCAAAAGCAGCCATTTTGATGAGAAGTGGGTGAGATTAAGCCAAAATCTGCTGGCCTTGCACGTCCTCTTGCTAAGCAATTTGCTGCTTCACTGCCTTTGGAAGATTGCACTGAAGTTGCTTTCCTGGCACCAGGAGCCGTTTTGAGAATTAGTGCAAAACTAATTTGATTACAAATCTCAAAGACATCAACAAAAGCTATTTTTAAGCTTTTGAGAAGTATGGTCTGAATCAGACTGTTCAGGGAAAACACCACAGGAGTTTCTTACCATTATTTCAGCGATGAAATTCTCCAAAACTGTGGGATCCTGGTACAGTTGGCTGGCTGAGATCTAGCACGTGCCCATCACCAATATGTAAAGCTTGTGCTCAGCACCTGGGCATTATCATGAGGGACCCACCACACTGCTTGCCTCAGTGCCTCTCTTGGATTACTACAAGTGTTTGTTCTTCCTTCTTAGAAATATTGTGTGCTTCCTCATAACCCAACCTCTTATAATCATCAGAACTCCAAAGGTGGTTATATATAAAAATATAAGTAAGTTAAATCTTATACAAAAAGCCCCACTGTCAGAGCCAGGGCAGGATGGTGGCGATCACGTCTCCTCCCTTGACATCCTCTGGTACAAACTGAAGTCTGTGTCAGGTAATGCAGGAGCACTGGTCACAATTCCCATCATGCTTATCCACATGTTCCTCTCCTTTGCTGCCTTCAAAGACACCCTGAACAAGCTGTTTTAAGGACTGTGCTTAGATGTAATCCTTCCCTTCCCTAGGCCATGGGAGCTGAGGCATCTGCAAGGGAGCATAGCTCTGCAAAGAGGGGCAACTCGAGGTGGTCCCTCAACCCTTTTCATCCCTCCCACAGGTGCCATGATCAGAGCACACCCCAAAGAAACACTCTGCTCATCTCATGGGATGGGGGGTTACAGCTGCACAATTTTCCCTGTAATTTCAGTTTTAGCCTTTAACACATTATCCTTGTGGCTATTCCCCCTCCTGTGGGCTCCCAGATGTGTCTGGCGTAGGGAGGGCAGCAGGGCCGCAGTTCTAAGGGCCAGGGCTGATGGCTGACATTTGTTTTGCTGATGGCTGACATTGTTTTGCTTCAAGCTCCACAACCCCCTGAGTCCATTCTGCAGGTAGTTTGGCCAGGAGCTGCTGTCAGCATTGTTTGGAAGAATCAATGATAACCTTTTCCTTTGCTAAGGAGTTACGTACATGCCAGAGAGCAGAGGATGCTTAAAAACAAATGAAGCTGGGATTCTCCATGGGTCTCCGTGGCATTATTCTTGATATTTAAAAACACAAACCAGTTCTCCTTTGGTTTTATTAGTCTTTCTATTCTGGCATTTAAACAGAGATTGGCATGGTCAGTATCTGCAGACACATCCTATGATGCTCTCAGGGGTTTCTCTGAAGGTTAGGACACCCAGGGTGCCGCATGTGAAGTGCCTCAGTTCCTCTGAGCTGCTGGAAGGCATTTTGGCAACACCCAGTAATCCCACTGCACAGATCATGGAAAGAAGGGCATTTGGGTCCTGGGAGCATGTCTGGGCTGTAGGGTAGGAGCAAGGTTCCTCTGAGCCTCAAGACTGGCACCTTTTGGGGTCATCTTATGTTATGATGCTATGTAGGTATTTAATTCTCCTGGATTTTAGTATCGAACTGAAGAACTGAGCTGAGTCTATGCATCTCAGGTATGCAGGTATGCCTGAGCAGCTTTCCAGAACACCCCATGGTGGAGAAGTGTCGTGTCCCTCTCCGTCACCCTGTGCCTAACAGTGAATTTTCTTCTCACAGATGCAGCAGTGGGGTTCATGCTTGTTGTTGTCTTGGTTTCAGGCATGGAAGAAACGCTGGTTCGTCCTGCGCAGCGGTCGGATGAGTGGCGACCCCGATGTCCTGGAGTACTACAAAAATGACCACTCCAAGAAACCTTTGCGTGTCATCAACCTCAATTTCTGCGAGCAGGTGGACGCAGGCCTCACCTTCAACAAGAAGGAGCTGCAAGACAGCTACATCTTTGACATCAAGACAAGTGACAGGACCTTCTACCTGGTGGCTGAGACCGAGGACGACATGAACAAATGGGTCCGCAGCATCTGCCAAATCTGTGGCTTCAACCAGTCTGAGGAGAACACAGGTACCATGAGAGACAGGTCCATTGCTAAGAGCATCTTCTCTCCTGTCCTCCCAATGGGCCCCAGGCCTCTTTCAGATTAGACCTGTAGGAGGGGGGTGCAGCCTGCCACAAGGCTAGAGGGGCTGAAGTGGGAAATGGATGGACATGTGGGAAACTTTCATGAGGCTTTCCTGCCTTTGACATCTAAAGAGCTGTCTTGGCTATTGTGAGAGCCAGTCATTTTTACCCTCCATAACTGTAGACCTTTCAGTCTCTTACAAGAAGTTGGTGGTGTTTGGTGACTTTTTTAGCTGCAGCCTTTGTCCCTATGCTTCACCAAAATACCCTTGAGAGTGGTGGGAACCAGCAGTGAAAATCCCCTTTGCTCAGACGTTTCAATCCCTTGATGGAGTAGGGGGAGAAGCTTTACTGGAACCATTTTCCTCTCCACTACAGTTTTCCCTGCTGGCAGGCTCTCATGTGGGCGACAGACATACTCTCTGCACCTGCATCCCCATCTCTTTACTGGAACCCTCAGGGAAAGCACTGGAAGGGGGGAAGGAAAACTCCAGGTAGTTTGTGTGCAGTGAGGGGACCTGTTGTCTGAGTTGTGATCCACCATCCAAACTTGATTGCACTTGGGCAAGCCTGTGCATTGAGCACTGGTGAGCTGCCTCTGTTTTCCCAGCACCACGAGGGCGCCCATAAAACCTGAGTGAAATGGGTTGGGGAAGTGAGTGTGGCGTGCAGCTCTGCAGTCACCTGCCCATCCCATTATACATGGTAGCATCTCTGGGTACCTTTGCTTGTCTCACCCAGGGGACTGCAGGCCTGTGCTCTGTCTGAATGAAACTCCCCATAACAACTCCAGCTTGAATCTGTTTTGGTCCCTCATGGAGCAGCTGCCATCCGCAGGAGTTGAAACCCTGCCAAGAGCTTGTCAGGCAGGACAGCAAACAAAGCACCGCAGCAGCGCGGATGCGATCTTCACTGACTGACGCATGAAGCAGGATGTCACCTTGGCAATGGGTGCACAAGTGGCAGAAAGGATCCTTGATAACGTCGCCAGCCAGGTCTTTCAGGGAAAGGTCAGGCTAAATAAATTACATACCGTTCCAATGTCAGCAGTGCAGCCCTCGAGGTTCAGCAAAATTGTTCAGGCCCCTTTTTTAAGAGCTGTTTCATTGCAGGATTTTCCATTTTGCGTGCGTTCAGCTGGGGGAACTGTTTTTCTTCTCATTTAGTAAAATGAGCTTTCAGCCCAGTGGCAGCAGGATCGATACGGGACTTCAGTGAAATATAAATCTGGGCAGCAAAAGGAAAAACAATCTCCTGCTTGCAAGTGCATCTGTCCCAAAGGGCGCACAGGGATCATCAGGCTGCAGAGATCCAAGCACTATTCCCTGCAGGATCATGGAGTGACATCAGCAAAAGAGGAACAAAAATCCCTATTTGTAACAGAATCACAGCTCGTTAATGCTGTAGGGAAAGTACCCACTTGAAACAGTACCCAGCTGCCAAAGTTTGATTTTCTGAGTAAGCCAAGAAAAAGCCTGCAATGGCGAATGCAGCAGATGTGTCCAGATGCTGCAGCAGAGAGGGAGCATGAATTATTCAGGGCTGGCGCTTCACTTTGGTCCTTGCCGAAGCAGTGACCCCATGCTCACCTTTCCTTCACCATCCCTGCTTAGTAATGGCAAATAAATCATCAGTTTCCCAAAGTGGGTAATGTTCATTTGAAGAGTCCATGGCCTGGGGCTGGGTGAAGAAGTTGAGGGGCCATTGGAGCTCTATAGGTGTCGGAAGTCTTGTCCATCTTGGCATGTATAAGCTCATCATGGGGTGCATCCTTCATGGGGTGTCAGCTGGAGGGAGTAATGAAACAGCCGTAGCAATGTTTGTAATTCTGCTGTGCTCCCTCTTCATCACCTCCTTGGAGCCAAGGGTGGATGGATGGGAGAGGAACAAGACTTTGTGCGAGACTAAGAAAGTTCCTGGATAGAAACAGAGCTTGGGACACTTGGCATTTTGTTCTTGGACCTTCCTCCCCTCATCCTCAAGCTTCTCTGCCTTGTGGCCTCTGCCTTGGAGAATGAATGAGTTGGTAATTGGATGAACCAAAAAGGGGGAGGAAAAGGTAACCATCATGAGCAGGAATAGCTCCATGCTAATTGTAGCAATTAATTAACTAAATCTCCTTCTCCCAGCAGACAGGCAGCGTGGTGGAACAAGATCAGGAACTGCCAGGGAAGCCACTGTGCACATTTTTCTGGTTGTACTTGTTCCTGGGTGTGTGACTGCTTTATACTGGCCCAAAAGCCTTGCTGGGTCTGGCCCCGCAGCCAGGCTGTTCCCAGCTGGGCTGTAACTCACATCCCAGCTAGGGGAACACTCCATCACCAGCAAACACATTGACCGCAGTTGCCATCATACGCTGAGTTACTGCCTCCTCGAAGGGATACCCCACATCAGCTGAGCCCCAGTCACCAGTCACTAGTTTGCTTATAACCCAGTAGTGGTGGAGGACATTAGCTTTTGGGGCAGTTTGGGTAAAAGCCTGTTGCACCAGCTCCCCATGATGGTAGGGAAAAGGCAGGGTAAAAAAACTTTTTAGCATGATTTAGTAAGCAAATGGGCAACCTGGAGTTGCAGTGATGCAGACCCTCTGCACCAGTGCGGGACCATGCTTAGGTGCTGCCCATGCTCCCAAAAGGCAAAACAATTAAAAGGCAAACAGATTTACACCCTTTGGTGCTTCTTTCCATTTGCAGCTCAACGGGCGAGTGTAAATTTTCTGTCACTTGGCTTTCACATTAGTCCTTCATGTTCTGTCTAGACAGGGGGACTCTCAGGATTAAGGAGGCTGGACTTTAGGGCGGTTTAATGTCATGCTATGGCTCACTGCTGGTTTGCTGATCTCCAGCTGCATTATACATCTGGTTCAGCGGAAGGAAGCTCGTTTCAGCCTCAGGGGCCTGAATGTCAGTGAAGCAGAGGGTCCTGCCGGCTGTCCCAAGGAGCAGCTGCTCAGCAAAGCTGCCCTGGTGGCTTTGTTCCCTGCCCCGACCTGAAAATAATTGCAGAGCAGCACGATTACATCTGCCAGGAGAAGGGAAATTAAATTGATTCTAAAGTGTTTACCCAGACTGTGGCAAAGCTCTTTGTTTCTCTTAACACCTATTTACTTTGAGAGCTAATTACAATTTTTGAACAAGCAGAGCCTCACAGGATCCCAGCTCCTCTGCGTGTCTGAGGAAACCAACCATGCTCAAGGAAAGTAGATTTGTTCCTGTGTCAGTGCTGCCTTTACACTGCAGTTTGCACTGCTGCCACCTTGAGTGTTCCAAGTACAGTGGGGGGAGACCAGCCAGGGACCCTGGGCCACAGGCTACATGAGAAAGGCCAGCACGTGGGTATTTCAAACCATCAGCATTTTCCCTGCCCTAGTGGGCAGGCAGCCAGGGCTCAGCTGTGAACTGGATTTTCTCATATGCTTTGTTTGTTGAAGTTAAAAAAATACCAAATCCCACTAAACATATCTCATGTACCATTAACCCTTTCTGAAGCTGATGCTTCAGCCAAAACCCCTCCTTGTCCCATCTCCAGTTATGACAGAGGTGCAGCTACAGCAGCCTGTAGTTTAATTTCTCATGAACCAGTGTGTGTGCTCCTGCAGTGAGCATGTCCCTGCAGGGGCCCTGTGCAAGTTATTTTAGTTATTTTGAAGGAGTCAGTACCTTTATTAACTTTATGTCAATTTACTGTGCCACCCTGGGTGGCACGCTGGAGCTCCTCTTCTACCTTCTCCATGGAAAAGGGGCTCTTTCAGGGGCTTGGATTTGTGGGTGCTGACCAGACATGGGTGGGAGTTTAAAAGCTTATTCATGCACGTCATTAATGCCCCTGTGCTAGAGTTTTAACCCAGACATGAAACCAGAGAAGGGAATATTTGTGTTTAAGTAAATGTCCTTGTTTTGATCTGAAAGCTCCCTCCACTTGGAGAGTGTGAGGAAGGCGTGGGAAAAGGATGGCACTGGGTTCCTGCCCTGATGGGTTGTGTCTGGCAGCAGTAGCCCTCCCACCCAGTCCAGGCATGTTATTTTTTTTTTTTTTTTTTTTTTTTTTTTTTTTTTTTTTTTTTTTTTTTTTTTTTTGGTCCATCTGGGACTTAATTTCTTTTATTTATTTCTCTACTTTGCTCCAGGGCAGTTCTGGGTTCTGGCTAAGTCCCCACTCCATCTCCAAGGCGTGGTGTTGGTATTTTACATCATGACAGGGAGCAATCCCAGCAATATCTCGCTGAACATAGGTCAGGGCTGAGCATTAAAGTTTAATGGAGATGCATCTCTCCTTCCTCCTTCAACTCAGACATGCTCATTCTAGCAGTTTAGTGGATCAGCCTCTGGATACCACTCACTTTCTGCTCACACTGGTGAGATCTGCACCCCACATGCCTGGGTGTCTTTGGCTTGGTTCTGCCCCAGACCCTCCACCAGTTGCCCCATTCCAGCCCATGAGAGCAAATTTATTGCTCTCACTTGACTTGCTTTGGCTGGGGGTCCCACATGGGCCACAGGCTGGTTGCCCCCAGCCTGCTGCCTGCAAGTCTGTGTTTCGAGCCCATCTGGCTGCTCTTGCACGCTCCTCACTTCTCTCCCCAAAGCATGTTTGTCCTAGAAACAGGCCAGTGATACCTCCAGCCCCACTGATTCCTTGCAGCCAGGTTTGCCTGAGTGTTTGCCCAACAAAGGGAGCTTAAGATGGACCAGAGAAGAAAACAACAGAGACACCCCTGAAGACTTGCTGGGAGGACAGAAGCTGCCCAAAACTCAGTGAAGAGGCTGTGGGCTGCAAGACTAGAGTAAAACCATGTTTGAACATTGTATACCACCCACCTCTCCCAAACACTCCCAAGTCAGCAGTGTTTCTCATCCCTGCGTGCAGGAGCAGGGCACCAGGGAGCACATGCAAGGTGACAGTTCCTGCATTCCTGCCACCACTGCCTCTCCCTTGGCCAGGAAGAACCAAAGCAGAGGGGAAATACACAAGACCAGGTACTTCCTTGCTATAGTGCCTAGCACATGCCTCCTTCCTTCCCTGCTTGTGCCATGGAGGAGTTACAAGCCCAGAGCCCAGCCAGGGACTGTGCAGAGGCTGAGGAATGTGGGTGAGAAATGGGGACAAGGAGGGATATGTGGGGGTGGCCTTGTGTCCCTGACAGCACCCAGGCCCTGCTGTGTGTTGTTTTGGGATTTGCAGGCAGCACTGCCACCTAAGGGCAAGGGAGCAGGCAGCCCCTTGTGGAGCCTTGTGCCCTCATGACCTCCTAGAATTATAGAATGCTTTGGGTTGGAGGTGACCTTAAAGATCATCCAGTTCCAACCCCTCACCATGGGCAGGGATACCTTCCACCGGACCAGGTTGCTCTAAGCCCCATCCAGCCTGGCTTGGAACACTTCCAGGGATGGGACAGCCACAGCTTCTCTGTGTAACCTGTGCCAGTGCCTCACCACCCTCACAGGAAAGAATTTCTTCCTAATATATAATTTAAACCTGCCCCCTGTCAGTTTAAATTTATTCCCCCTTGTACCACTTGACTTTTTAACTTCTGTTGTCATAAGTCAATTGGTCTTGACTCCATCTTTAAGCCCTGGTATGAGTTGTACTTGGCTGTCAGCTCACATGGAGGCCAGTCTGTCCCTTCAGACATTACAACAAGAGTATGTTTGAGTTGAGCTTGACCATGGGATGGACAGGGCATATCTGGTTGGATTCTCTCCAGATATTTCACCTTCCTATGTTTGTTCACCTACCCAAAGACCTAATATCCCCTGCCTCATTTGGAGATAGCTTGTGTTGGGATAGGAATGTGGAGCCTTGAGCACTGTACTCTGACCTGCTGTCCCACCATACATACAGATGCAGCCTTTTCCTCAGTGTTCCCATCAATACTTTCAGCACTCAGTGTCAAGGAACTCCTTCTTTTAAAATACCTATGTCACATCTAGATCCACTGGTTGCACTTTAATACATTTAGATCAGACCCCCCTCATCCTTTTCTTCCATGTTCTGTGTTCCTAACAAGGGGAACAGCTGTGGCTGCAGATTTTCTCTGGAGGCCAAATACAGATGTCATATCTCAGCCCCAGATTTGACCCAGCCTTGCTGGAATAGGTGGGGGAGACCTGGTGGCCCAAACTTACTTTGCACCAGGCCCATGGTTAAACTTCAGGTGCATACAAGCACCTTCTTGCCAATGTCACAGTTCATTCCTTAGCCTTCCTGCCACTTTAAATTTGTTCCAAACTTCCCTGACCCTGGTTTTCCTGATCCACAAACAGCAAGTTATTTTAAGATCTGACACTGTTCAGCTTTTATTTCTGTGTAAACAATACCGGAGATGGAGTGGTATTGGCACAAAGGAGCAGCTTGAGAGCAGTTAACTGCCTGCTGTCTTTTTCCCCCTTTTTTCCCTCCTTCCTTCTGGAGATAAGCTAGTTGTGGTACTGATGAGTCTGCTGAAGAGCAGAGTGCCAATAATGACCTGGAATTTGCTTCCTAGAGGACAGAAACAGGGGGAGATCCTTGGTGATCTCTACCAGCTGGTCAGGGTGTCCTTGCTGTGATTCCCCTGGCAGTTTGGAGAGGGAACTGATGCCGCTAAGAGTGAGACATGTTTGGGTGGTTGTAGTCTGTCCACTTCTTGAGAGAAAATGAAAAAATATGTCTAGAATGAGGCTAGTCATTTGCACTCTGAAAGTGGCCATTTCTTTCCCTTGGTTCTCCAAGGAAGTAGGACTGATGAGATCAGGTGTCCACTTTCTACTAAAACTCATCCCACCTGTGTCAGGATTGCTATCAAGGCCTTTGCTATCAGGCTGGATCTTCAGTGATTTCATTTTCATAATTTCATTTACACCAGACAACGAGCAACCCCTGCTATTCTTCCATACCTTATTCCTCGTGCTGTACTCTGTTCTTCAGCATGCTGCCTTCCCAGGAACATTGCAGGACCAGAGTCAAACCACAACTGCAGACCACCACTGCACTGCCGTGGTGGTCACTGTCCTTGATACCAAGAGGAAGAAGAGGAAGTTTCCTGCCCATATAGGTGCCAAGAAAAGGACTGAGGCCAGGATGTAGAAGGTTTTAGCAAGGGAAAGGGTCTTAAGATATCTACATGATTAGAAAACCAAGCCTCTGGCTTCAGGGCATCTGATGTAATCAAGTCTCTGACATCTGCGATGCTTGGAGCAAGGCTTTCTTCACAGTTTAGGTTTTGGAAATTTAGGAATTTTTAGCATTTTCTTACTTAGATGTTTTTATTGTGACTGTGGACATTTTGAAGAGGCAGGACTGAAAAAAATCCAGAAGATATGTGAGCCTTGTGTTTGCAAACCCAAAACTCTGCCATCCCAGAGAGTCCATTGGAAGATGAGTATTTGTTGAGCCTCCTTTGACCATACCCAGCACTGATGGGAACTGGCAGAGGATGCAGCTGTTTGTGGGAGCACAAGGTTTATAGGCAAAAAATGCTCCTATCTCGCTGCAAATAATAAAACCATCAACCAGCAATAAAAAAAATTTATGCTCAGCTTTCAAAAAGGACCAACAGTCAAAATACTCCAGCTCTTCTTGACTGTTTCCCAGCTGGCGCCCAGCTCAAGGGTATCCAACTGGCCTCTTCTGAAGATAAATACAGAGCTGGAGGACTGGGGCCTTTGGGGAAAATCCTGCCCTTTCCTGGCCAAAGTCCCACTGGTTTAGCTGAGCTGAGGCTGGGATTTGAGCTGGGAGAGAAGGAAGAAATGTGAAGTTCAAGAGGTTTGAGCTTTTTTTAGCCCTAAAAGCATTGCCCAGCCTTTCCAGCACAGGTTTCCTAGCAGAGATTGACAAGCTGAGTTCACATCTCAGCCCTGGGCAGGGCTGTCTCCTGGCCTGGCACCCAGAATCAGAAACCCATTTAACATAATTCCTTGTTTTGTTATTGGCTTATAAGGCTATGAGCCCTGTCAGATGAGCTCTGTTAGTTTAATGGGCACAGAGGAATTTTTAGGGTGACTTACTGACCGTGGAAAAATGAGCGCGGCAGACGGTATCAGCAGTGCATCAAAAAACAAAACCATGCAGAGCCCTTGGAAACAAAAACAGCTGATGGACTTGGAGTGAAGTGACACTGTCTGAGCAGAACTGAGGGAGACAGGGAGGGAGAGAGGCATTTTTGGGTGTCAGCCAACTAAGAAGAAACTCACAGCCACATTCGCCTGCATTTATATTTCCCAGAGGGGTCTTGGGACTGTTGTAGCCCATGTGCCCCAGTCATGCACTTTGGGATTCATGGAGCTGCCATGAATCTGTCTGCAGAGTTTCTCAGGCATCAGGGCAGGACACAGATCCACAGGTGATGCCCAATATGTAGGAACCAGGCTGGAAAATGCAATGGACAGAGAACCCCAAAATGCAAGTGCAAGCAGGCTGGACAAGGGGAAAAAAATCACTTTTGCAAAGGATAATTTTCTGGCAGTTTTTCACAATGTGGCATTTTTTCCCCCCATGTAAATGTATTTCCCTGTTTCTTCCCTCCATACATTTCCCATTGTTCCTTCCAAAGCTTTGAGAGGGACATGGTCTTATATGTCCTGCACACTGCTTTGTAAAACCTGATAAAAGCCAGGACAGATTTAGACTCTAATTTCCCAAACCCCAATGCCTGTTTGTTTGCTGGTTTGTATTGCTTTGTATTTCCAATTAAAACCAAGCCTGAGCAACGGGAAAGCTTTCTAAAGCCTTTAAAGCCTCCAAGTGAAGGCACATGGAGCAGGAAGGAGACATGAAGCTGTCGATTCCTGTGAACTTTCCATGACACCACTCAGGGTTTGTTTTCGGACTGATTCTTATTTATGAATGCCGTAGCATTTATTACTGATTTTATCTGTAAAGATAGCATTTCTTCCCTAGACAGTTTCTATGCCTCAGTTATAATTACTGCCTGCTCCTCAAACATACTTTTGATTTATTTATTGTGGTACAATACCAGAGCTGTAATACTGGCAATTACTTTGGGCTGTGGGGCTTACACCTGATCCAGGGATGCCCTCATTCCATGTCCCAGCTCCCTCCAGGAAGGCTGAGAGCATCTCTAAGGGTCCATCACAGAGTAGATGTAGCCAAGAAGCATGCCTTCTGCTGTGCCAGGTGCTGCACAAGCTCTGAGCAGACAGGCAGCCTCTGCTTGAAAGGATTCATCACTAGGGCACAGTACAGATGTGTTTGGTGCATCTTTCTTCCTGCCTGTAGCCATTTGCTGCCAGAGGCACATCAGGGATGGTGTCTGTTCTCTCCAAGCTGGGAATGGTATTTAAAAGGACACTTGGCCACAGCTCATGAAAAATGTGCTTAAAAATGAGACTGTCCATGAAAATTAGATACTCTTTATCTCTTCTGTTCCCCACTTGCCCACAGTCAAATGCTTCTCTGTGGAATTCAGACACAGAAGGGAGTTACAGTTTCCATAAGATATCCAAGGACCATCTTTGCCATTTTTCCATGCTTACAATCACTTTAAGCCACAGAGGATGAAGCAAGTACTTAAAGCTGTGTGAAAAAAGAAGTCCAGCCCCACAAGAAAGCAAACAAAGTCCACCAACCTGAGTCTTCATCCTTGGAGATACTCAAAACCTGTCTGAACACAGTCCTGACCTGCTGTAGCTGCCCCTGCACCCCTCTGGGTAAAAAAACTTTTTCCTAATATCCAACCTAAACCTCATATCAAACACTTACTGAGCATGTAGCTTCCTTTCATACTTACTTGTCACATGCTGAGGAATGTGACTGCTTTGCCCCTTTGATTGATTGCCACCCTTTATATCTGTTTATTAAAATAGAAAATAACATTTCACCTCAAAAATTTCATCATGTGCTCTCTCAGTTCCACATGACCTAATCCCATCCCAGCCAGCACAGCTGCTTGTGCCAAGTTTTGGTGTGATTACCTCCCATCATTCCACTGCCAAACTGTCCCTGTGCTTGTGCGCCGTTGCTTTTGAAAGTAAGCTGGAGTGGAGTGACTCATTGCAATTGCTTTTTTTTTTTCCATAACTGACAATGAATCCTCTTTTTGAAGTGTTGGGCAGGTGTCTGGGCACTCGAAAATACTTCATCACCTGTAAAAGTGTTGTGAACGGCTCTTGGGATGCCTGTGGCTCCATCCTCACCTTCATCTCATGGCTGATCACCTGCCCTGCCAAGCACCACCTTGTTTGACATTGCTGTGTGTGTAAACCCTCCCCTCAAGCCCATGTGTGCTCTGCACAGACTGAACCTTGATGGAAAGCCTTTACGATGATAATTATTTTTGCTGGCTTGCCCTGATGGTTCATATTGCTCTCCAGTGAGTCATGATGAAGTCTTTCAAATACCCGCTTGAAATCCATAAATTCTGAGATGAATCTTTCTGCTACTTGATGGTTGCTTTGATGATTAGTTTTAGGGTCAAAACCTGGTCAACACATGGTCTTCCAGCTGAAAACAAAAAGGGAGCTTATAAAAAAAAGGGAGAGTGACTTTTTACATGGGCAGATAGGGATAGGACAAAGGGGAACAGTTTTAAAGGGGAGAGAGTTAGGCTACATGTTATGAGGAAATTCTTTACTTGAGGGTGGTAAAGCACTGGCACAGGTTCCTCAGAGAAGCTGTGGATACCCACATCGTTTAAAGCCAGGTTGGATGGGACTCTGAGCAACCTGGTCTAGTGGAAGGTGTCCCTGCCCATGGTGTGGAGTTGGAATTACATGGTCTTTAAGATCTCTTCCAATCCAAGGCATTCTATGATCCTATGAAAATACTGCTTTCATCTTTGAATAAAACTCCTCATAGAGCAGAAGACTGTTTTTCCCCAGAAAGCACTATGATGTCTCTTAAGTCTTTACTTTTTTTTTTTTTACTTTTTTTTTTTAAGTATCTCAATCCCAGTTTATTGACTCTTGTGGCTTTTCCTCATCCCTGTGATTCTAAGAAAAGGAGGTGGATTTGTGATTTTCATTTGAAGCTCATTCATGCTTTTACATCTTTATTACAGTTTTTTAATACTGTTAGATCTCCTCTTTGGCATCACCATAACCCCTTCTGAGCACCTGAGATCCTGTTGTTTTTTCTGTTATGCTCCAGAAACTCACTTCCACTGTTCCTTCTACCTGTAAGAAGAACTCAAGAGTACAGGCTCAGAAATGCTTTGAGTTTCTTTGGCACAATGTTGGAATGACCACCCTGTCCTCTTCCCTCCAGTAACATTTTTATGGAGATAAAGCCATGCTGTCCAAGTCCTGGGCAAACAGAGCTTTGTGTACTAAAAGATCCACTCTCATCTCAGTGATGAGAAGACATGCTACTGGTCTGGTGTCTTGTGGCCCCATCTGAAGGGAAGGCCAACCCTGTGTTCACAGAGCTGTATGATGCAGTGGTTTGTTTTACAGATAAAGTGACTCAAAGAATTAGTACTGCCATGACTCCAAGAATGCCCTCCATCATATTAGATAAGTTAAAATATTTGCTTTAATAAGGTTTATGAGTGATGAGGTGATGCACAAATGGGTTTTCCCTGTGAGTGCATTGCTGCATGAGTGGTCCCTGTGATGTTCTCGGATGTCTCCAGAGCAGTTGGAGTTGGGAGGTTGCAGGGTTGCAGCAGGCTGGCTTCTAGTCTGGTCTGGTCCCAGTAGTCCCTGCATTCCTGTGGTTGTAGCCAAAAGCCATTATATCTTGGCTTATTCTTCCCTGAATCTCTGAAGAAAAATGGGTTTAATGTACTGTCTATTTGTCACCCTTCCACTTTTCATCCCGTAGATGAAGGATGAAGATGGATCTCACCCAGATCTATCTCAGCAGCCAAATACACTAAGTTCAGACATGTGTCACATCAGTAATTAAAATCAAAAATTAAATAAATCCCATTCCTGTGAGGAAGAATGAGTGCTCAGAAGTTGCCTGTGTGGAGTCAGAGCAATCTGGGGAAATGCTGTCCTTGCAGCAATTGAAGCAGGTGACAAGCCCAAAACAAACTCCCTTTCAAAGGCAGTGAAAATTCAGCATCTTCGTTTTCACTCCCTCTGGTATTCATTTTCATACTCTTTCAGTGTCAATTTTGATTCACACCTTTTCATTCTGAATTTGAATGAATTTCAGGAAAAAACAAGAATTGCACTTTCACATTTAAAAAGCACATCATGATGATTTTCAGTCGAAGAGGGGCAGTCTGCCCCCAAAAATGATCCACTCTGATGAGAATAAATTGAAATACCTTGACCTTCTCCCCTTTTACTTAAAATTCACTTTTATTCTCTGAAGGTTTCTTGTAATTTCTGGCTTCAAATGATCCCTTGGCAAGCTCCTATTTTGATTAAATGGCATTTTCCAGCTGCAGGATGTCAGAAGATTTTCAGCTGGCCCTAAGCCAAGCGTGAAGCACCGGACAAGGCTCCGGGCAAGAAGATGTGGATTTTGCTCTGGATGCTGGTTCCAGCTGTGGTGGGTGCACGGATGGGTGAGCTGCAAGGGGGATAATGTCATCTGGTGCTTTTGGCTTTTAAGAATGAGCCTACCACACTGTGAGCTGGTTTGAGCAAGGAAGAGGAGGTGAGGAAATGCTGAGTAAGGCCATGGGATGGTTCCCAACCCATGAGCAAGAATCAGAGCAGGAATGGTTTGCTCTGGTCTTTGGATGCCGGTGGATGTTTTGTACCTGAGTCAGGCGATGAATGCCAAAATCCAAAACTGTAACCGTGAAGGAGATTGTGATAAATCTGCCTTACCTGAGTCTCCTGAGGACCAAGCTATACATTACGCTCCATTGCTCCAGTAAACGCAGCTCTGCTGCTGCTGTGTGTTAAAAATAACCACAAAACCAGCCCATGCTTTAGTGCACAGGGTTCAAACAGCAACATCCATGCTGGGAGTTTGCTCTGCTTCTCGGTTCAGAAATATCCAGCGGGGAGAGACTTGCTTGTGCATGACCAGACGTGACAGGGAGATGGAGGGTGTCCAGGTGGAAACACTCATGCACAGGGAAAAGAAGAACAAGAACTTAAGATGGAGCTGAACTGATAGTGACCAAAGTCTATCAGGATGTTAAGCCCAGTGGGATTGAGGACTCCAGCCCAGTCTGCATCTCCTTTTGCCACCCTCAGCTCTTTCTTGGGGTGGTCCCATGGGGACACAAGCCATGGTGGATGGGGAATGTGGGGACAGGGACACTACTGGAACTGACCCTAACACAAAATCACTTGTGGGAGGAGCTGCCAGCCCTGCGTTTCTGAGTGCAAATACTGCTCCAGAGTATTGCACTGCTTTCAACCCACGCCATTTCTTGCCTTTGGCACAAGCTGTGCTCCCCGGTCCCTGCCAAACCAGTACAGATGTTTAACACCCACCAGAACCCAGATAATTACAAGCAGAATCGAAAGACTGGTCAGAGTTGTTTTCTTTTAATTGCCTGAACTCCCAGCCGTTCTCAAGCGAGATGCTTCCCACTTTCTGACATTGCTTTCAAAGACATTTTTGTGGGACACATTGCTAATACTCTTTTTATGATTAGGGAAATGTCTAGAAGCCCCGGCCAGGATGAAGATCACACCATGCCTGCTGATGTAATGGTTACCACAGAGTGAAACAAGTGCAGGAAAGACGAGTACAGCATCTGGGAAAACACTTTCCTGGGAAATTAGGGCTAATTTCTAACCAGCAGCCTTTCAGCCATGGCATTGCAAAGCTCAGCTCATTTTCAAATGGGTTTGGGTAGTCTTTTCAATGGAACAGAACCATGTGATCAGCTGGTGGGCACAGATCAGAGGATGCTGCAAGTCCTTTACATCCTAGATCCTCATGGGAGACAGTGCTTACCATGGAGAAATTGTGAGCAGCTGAGATAAAGGAAGCAGCAGCATTTCCTGTTGTAACAGAGGGAAACCAATAACAAACACTTTCTTCCTGGTCTGTGCTTGTACAACCCTGAGATACAGGAGTGTGGCCTGTGATGAGAAGCTTGGTTCTCTCAGATCAGTTGCAAGCAGCCAGGTTTGAGTTTAACAGACAAGAACTGATTCAGGATCCATGAAAACAGTTGTCACATGTGTCTGCCCTGAGGCCACTCAGAAAGAATCCGTGGGGAGGAGGACCAAGAAAAGCTTCTCAGGGTTCACTCTACATGAGCCACATCATGTCTTCTCATCTTTTTTCCATCAGGATGCTTTGAGGTCCTCCTGGATGTGCAGGTGAATTTTGTCCTTGCATTTGTCATTGCTTGGCTGTTTGGGAAGGAACTGACCAGATCAAGCCCACCAACCCTGGTGGGATCAGGCTGTTTTCATGGCTCTCCCCGCAATCCCTGATGCAAAATTCCTTGTCCATCATGCTCAGACATGAAAATTTCCATCCGACATTATTCCAGTTCATTTCTGGTTGCTGTGGAGACCAATTTAAATGAAACTCTAGTATTTTGAAAGAGAATATTAGTCTAAGTCATTTGCCATGCAAGGTCCCATGCTAATAGCATTAGCATATTATTTGATTATGGTGATGTGTAGGGAATAAATTCCAAGTCCTTTTGCAATCATTGCATCTTAAAAGAAGAGGAAGAGAAAAACCTCTGGGTTTTAACTGATACTGAAGACCTTTACTGCATGTGAACTCCTGATTTCTGAATGCATAAAGCTTTGGGGGTCACAGGCATTTTTAACCTCATGGCAATGTGAATAGCTTGCTGGAAAGGACCTTTTCTTTCTCTGCTTCCACTGAGCACTGTTAATAGACAGTCTAATGGGCAGGACTCGGGTTTTTAATGATGGGCAGAAAAATCCAGGATGCCTTTTTGAGCTGTCTGTATTTTTCCTGGAGTGCTGGTATTGCAGAACACATCAAGAGAGTAGCTGGGCAAGGTGCAATCCTTCCATTGCTTATACAGATTTTTGCTTCTTGCATTTTACCTT
Organism: Agelaius tricolor; assembly: GCF_023055355.1. Classification (NCBI taxonomy): domain Eukaryota; kingdom Metazoa; phylum Chordata; class Aves; order Passeriformes; family Icteridae; genus Agelaius; species Agelaius tricolor. The sequence continues at coordinate 18,573,005 of NW_027269269.1, forward strand.
CTAATATCTTAAGAATGGCATCGCCTTCAGGATTTCTTCAGATGATCACAGTATGTGAGCAGAGTATGCCCATGCCCCTAAATACAAAAAAACAAGAATAAGAAAACAAATGAAGAAACAAACACCACATGGAAATCCATTGCAGATAGGCTTGTTTTGAGAGAAAAGGCTTCAGAGATGAAAAAAAAAGCTTACTTCCAGCAAGGAAAAAAACCAAACAAGTTTCATTCTCCACCCCAACGAGCATGTTTTCTGGAGCTGGACTGATTTTTGCTTGCATTGACTTCCAAGCTGCTTTGTGGCTGGTTCAGCAACAATATTGTGTCCATGAGGGTTAATGACTTCTGTCTCCTCTCTGGATTTTTGTAGGGCTGGGCATGATGGGCTCACCTGAAGGTGTGTGAGAAATGTGGAGCTCTACTGCAGCCACCTGTCCTCATCTTGACCCCGTACCCCTGCACCGCAGCTCCCACCTCCCTTTCCTTTTAACTCATCAGCTAAAACACTACCCACAGAGCAAAAATAACATCAATCTTATATAGAGGAGAGAAAAACAGAGTCAAACTCCTTCAGTTAGGTCGTATGCATGAGTGCAAATGCACCCTTGAAGAAGGGGACTCTGAGAGGAGAAATTTGGGGTGCTCTTTTTTTCCCAAGCTTTGCCTTGCTGAGCAATGGTAGAGCAGACCCATAACAGTGTTGCTGTTTTATTGACTCCCTGACAAACTGGGAGTTGTAATGTTTCTTCCCCCAAGGTAAGGTGAGATCGAAATAAATGACTTCTGTAAAGAGCCGGGAATGGCAGTTCTTCTATAATACAAAGTGCAAATATTTGGGCCTCTTGTGCTCTGCCTTGAATAGAAATGGTCCTAAATCATGCATAAGTAAAATGGGTTCACATTTTCTCCTAGTGAAAGTTTTTCTCTGCTCTCCTGGAACATTAAAGACCTCCACTCCCACTGTCTATAAAAAGGGCTATAAAATTTAAAGTGGGCTGTTAAGAAGCCCTGTCAGGGATTAGACCGGGATTCATTCTTTCTGCTCCATCCCTGCTAAGTGAGGCATGCACTCGGGTTTGTTCAGGCAACGAGAGGTTCCCCCACATACTGCTTGCAGTGAATGATAAGAGGACAAGGAAAAATTTGTTCAGGACCTAAAAGTAAGTTTTTCCTGGGCAAGTGGAAGTCAGTGGTTCATCAGCTTCTGGACTTTTTGATGACGTGTTGGACTGCAGTGCTTGGGTGAGACTGCTCTAGTGTGATTTCCAAGGGAAAACTGGGTTAGGAGGTGCCAAAATCATTAGTCATCATCATAAATAGTAAAAACCAATTATAATAACCAATAATAATATCCAGTGCAATCCTCCAAAACAGGATGCCAGAGCTTCATGTCACACAGTAAGAGAGCTGGTTTGATCCTGGGCCATCATGAGCCTGCCTCTGGGGGAAAAAAACCCTTTTCTCATATAAATGTGTCATCTCTTTCTATACCTCTTCGTTTTCAACAGCTTCAACCCTGTCCTGCAGCACTGGCCTCCACAGGCTGCTTGTAGCTCCAAACAGACTTGCTAAGGATGTCCCTGGCATCTGCCAGAATCACATGTGCCACCCACAGACAGAAAGCAGCTAATTCTACACATCCCCATTGCCTTGGGTTTGCCACCTTACATACTTACCCTGACGAAGGCAAAAATACCCACTCTGAGACCACTTTGTGTTTTTTACAGTTACACCACATCATCTTTGCTCTTTCCCTCTGTTCCAGCCTTTTCTTTACACCATTTAATCAGATGGGTTTGGCATCCCCTCAACAGATTGGTTTTGTAATATCAGAAATGATGGTCCATGAAGCAGAGCAAGATGAGGTGAGTTCCATGTAGCAAACAAGGCCCAGCCCAGCCCGTGCTGCCACCCTGGGACTGTCCTTCATCCCTCTCTGTGGGTCACTGTCCCACTCCAGGACTCTCAGATAAGGGTGTCCCACATGGGATGCTCAAGGGCACACATAAGCCACGTTTGTGAGCATCCACCTTCTTCTGCTTTTATCTCAAAGCACTGAAGCCCTTATAACAAAAATAAATAGGTGCACACCAGGAGTCCCAGTCTGGCCAAATATTAGACTTCCAAGTATTGACATGAGTGTTGAGCTCCACCATCAAGTGGCAGATTTGCTCTTCAGATGGTAACTGCCATGTCCAGGACATGTTGATATGAAACAGAGATGGGTTGCTGTCACCAGGAGGTATTTCTCAGGGCAGGGATGGGATTTGGGGCACAGCCTTATCGTGCAGAAGCAAACCTGCGTTCTCGAGGGGGAAGCATTGCATTGTTTCTGTTTCAGTCTCTCTCCCTTCTGCCCCTTCGTCCTTCAAAGAATTGATTACTGTTAAAATAAGTGAGCTATATAATGCTTTGGGGTCAGGTTCCTTTCCCTCTCTTCTCACTCACTCACTCACTCACTCTCCAGCACTGTGATATTTTCCCCTGTTTCCCATGCTTCTCTGAAGCAAATGCTCTCTTACTTTACCAGTATTTTTCAGTTGTTTCATACAAGTGCAAGCACAGCACTGATACTAATGGAGAAAGGCAGTTTATTTATTGTCATCTTTTTCTCACTGTCTCTCCCATAACTCTTTATTGGGTAATTCTCCCGGTCCTGTGTCAAATGCTTCAATAATTGGGAGATTTCACTGTTCTCTATAGAGAAAACCTAAGGAAACTAGCATAGACTAAGTATCATTTAGATGGGTGAAATTGTGTAACTGAAACCATGTCCTCAGCCCTCTGTGCAGCAGGTCCTTGTCTGTAAAGGGGTGATGCTCCTCCTTTCCCTTGGCCAGTCTGTCCTGACCAGTTTCCCAAAGCAAGTGCAAATGAGCATCAGAAACTGGAAAGGAAAAGCTCAAAAGCCCTATGTCACTGTTGTCTCTCTGTTCTTCAGCTCTTGCTGCTGTCGGGGATGAAGCTGTGCCCTGTCTTCACTTTTAGGAAGCTCAACTGTCCCTGATTGGCACCCAAAATTCAGGCAGTGTAAAGAATTGGGGTGCCGTGTCCATGCACACAACTCTCCATTTTGAAGGGGAGGGGAAATTATCCAGATCAGATGCTGTGTCCCACCAACCTGCTGGAGAAAACCTTTAGTGATCTGCCAGTGCATGCTCAGACTGACAGCAGCTTTTCCAAATGCCATCCAACTTGGAGGCAATAGGGAAAGCTCAACAAATAAACCTTCCTCGGGTGCCATGCTCATCCTCATGGCATCCCAGGGCCTCTTGGCAGCACTGTGATGTGTTGACTCATCCACTGGACATGTTGTTTGTTCTCTTCCTGCCAGGAGAAGCATGTGGATGGCTTGTTTTGGTAGGGTTGTTTGTCTTGTTTTACTTATTTCTTGGTATTTGTGCATGAGGAGAGAGCTGGCAACGAAAGTGGGGGTGCAGGGAGATTCCCATGATGAAGGCTCCCCCTCTTTTTGCTAATAAATGATGGAACTGCTCCAAAGGGTGAGGAAGACAATGGTGCATGAGCATGATTTGCTCTGTGCCATCCTGGGGATTATTTGTAGTAGATTTCTACTATTCCCTTGATAAAGAAAGTCTCATTTGCCACAAGTTTTAACTGGCACAAAGTCAGCAGTGTAGTCCGAAGCACTTCGTGGCCAGAGCCGATCTGAGGAGCTTTTACCTGTGGAGCTCTTGGACCAGTCCTTGCCAGTTTGGTGTTGGGGATCATGGGAATTTTGTGCCACCCAGGGTTGCCACACAAGCCTGGCCCCTTTGCTGCAGTCAACAGGAGCACAGGAATTTATCCACAGCATCACGTGAAGATACAGGGAGCTGCAGTCCCAGCCTCTGCCTTCAGGCAGGGAAGGATGACGTTGCGGCTCCGGTGGAAAAGGACATTCAGAGCAACAGTTTCCAAAGGAGGCTGAGTTATTATTTTGTTCAGATAAGCCCAGGAACACTGTGTGAAGCTATGTGCACATAGCAGTAGTTGAGTGCTCTGAGCAAGGGAATTCAGAACTGTCAACAAGGAGGGAATTACCGCTTTGGGGGATTGAAAACATTCATAAAAAATTCCTGGCTCCCAGCCTAGTCCATCCCATTGCTGGCTGTGCTCACGGTTGTGGATTTTTACTTTGAGGACAGTTTTCCAAGTTTTTTTCCTCACTTTGCTGTAACACATGGACAAAAAGATATATCTTAACCTGGACTAGTGAGTTCCAAGCCTTCAGCCAAAGGCCACTGGCATCATGGGGAATTGCAGGGCTGTGCTGGTTTGTCCCCACAGAGCTGCTGCCTTCTTGCAGGGACCAGTGTAACAGCTGCAGCCTGAGCCCAGCAAGATGTACTTGTGTAAATCATGCTGCTGACATTGGATTTTAACTTGTGGGCGTCCAACACTGCCTTTTCCAGACCGTGAGAGCCCAATTCCCCAAACTCAGAGGAGAACTGGCCAGGAAACATGGGGTTAAGATGACACTTCCCACATGGCCCTACTACATAACCTTAACTCTGTCCCCCCTGGGACTGGCAGTAGGAACTGCACAGGATCTTATCCCTTCTTGGCTGTACTTGATACATTCCCTCAGCATAAACTCAAGATACCAACATGAAGCCAAAGGATTAGAGGGTTACGTCTACGCTGTTAAATGATGGAGGGGCCTGGGTTTATCCATGGCCCCAAGGTGGATGGCCATGAGGGATTGAGAATCATCATTCTTTTTGGCTTGTGGAGAGCTCGAGTTGAGTATCTTTGGTCATGATGCGGCTGGGACTGCTGCCTGGAGGCATCCAGACAGGATCCCATGGATTCTCTGAGAGCACTGCAGGGATGTGGGAAAGGAGTGTTTGTCCTCATTGCTTAGCAGCTGTGTGCTGCAGCATGGCAAGCTGAAGTGGCTTTGGGATCTCTGTCTCGTATTCATCCTCTGTGCCTTACCCTCATGGGGATCTGTCTGCGTTTAACTTGATGTGGTGTCCTGATTTTTCCCTTGGTGTGTGCTAGTCTTCAAATACTATTTTTCTGCCATGATTTCCTTTCTTGCCCCCTTTCCTGCCCTCCAGCAGGACCTGCTGTCAGCGTGTGACCTGAACACATGAGCTGTCCTTTATTCTGGTGCCAAAAAACCCCACAACATAAAAAATCCAGACCAATCTTGGCAGTCTCCTTCAACAGGATTTATCTTCCCAGCCCTTGCAATACCCTCCCAGCCCTGCAAAGCAATCCATCTCTCACCTACTATTACGGAGTTCGTCTCACAGACCTAATGGAGTACGTGAGTCCTGAATTGGCTCCCACTAATGCTCTCAGTGGCCGGGTCGCTGTGGGAAGCAAGCTGGGAATTCATTTTGAAAATCGATGAGGATGCCAATAGAGCGGCTTTCCCCAGGGAAGTGACATGCTTTTACCAGACATTGCCTCCTGCCCCCCTTCATCCTCCATTTTCATTTATGTGGTTGGAGTAACTGTGGAGTAATTCATCCTAATTTCAATGAGTGCATCTTTTGCACTGTGTTCTCCAGTTTCCCCAAACCAGACTGATTTTTGGAGAAAGATTAAGGTCTCCTGGCAGTGCAGAATGCCAGGTCTCCCTGAAGTGTTATCATTTGAAGTTGCTGTGCCCTGGGGTGTTGCTGGGGACTGTCTCCTCTGTGCAGCCCCATCTCTCCCCTCAGGCTGTGTTAGCACAAATAAATCAGTGTTATTTCTAACTCCTGGGTGTATTTTGCCTTGCCATGATATTTTGATGCAATGGCAAGTGCAGAGCCTGCAGGGATAGTGTGAGAGGACAGCTCAGAGCTATTGGAGGGACCCCAATGCTGTGCATTTCCGAGTTGTCCCCAGAGGTGACCTTCATGCTGGGATGGGAGCACAACATCAACCTCTCATCGTCACCATGCCCAAAGAGGCTTGGCCAAAGCACAGTGCCATGGGCAATTCTTGGTGCTGATTCAGGAGGTGGCAAGATGGGGCTGCTGAGGGGCACTTCGGGTACAGCACCCCTATTTTTGATGGCAGTGTGGGTTTGGGATCTCTCATCCTGGTTAATCTCAAAGCACTCAATTTGGAATTTTCATAGCTCTCAAGACTCCTTTTCCAATGGGGATCATTCTGCACTGCTATGGGATAAATATTTAATAAGAATGAGGGTCAAGACACTGTTTTGTCCGGGGACACTGAGATGGCCATTTACTCCCATGAAGAGCCCCAGGGGATCTTTAATGCCCATGCAAAAAACACAAGAATCAGAGTTTTAAGCTGTCATCCCCCACCATTAATGTCAATGTTAAATATCGATCCTTTCTGTGTTTAGCACAAACCAAACAACACAGTCAAGGCAGGCTCTTTGGCTTTTATTAATGTACTTTTTGTGCACTGGGTGAAGTTTGCAGTAACACCAGGGAAAAAATGTAGCAGCTGTGAATGAGCAGCAGACAGATTGATTTTGTATCTTGACATGATTCAGAAGTTGGTGAAAAATCACCCTGCATGGAGCTTCTCCTTGTCTGAGCCACTATAGCCACTTTGTAGAGTGTTTTCTCATTTCTCTGTAGCATAAAGGAGTCAGGTGCAAAATTTTTGGTAGGGTCTGGAATTTGAGGGAAGGAATGGAAAAAAAAGGTTGGTAATCTATAAAAAGTTGCTCATCCCTGTGTTGGAGCATGGATGCCTGAAGTCAAATTTGAAGAGCTGGTGAACATCATGTCAGGGAAACCTGAGATCCATCCCCAAATAGGTTGTGGCTAGAAAATGTGTGGATTTCCCCTTTTTGTTGGGGTTTGGGTTTTTTCTCTGTTTTGTATCAGCACCAAATAAATGTAAATCACACTTACTATATGAAGTGTGACTTCTGCAAACCACAGTGAGTGGTTTTCACATGTCAGGAGTGCATGGATAGTCTTCTGTGTCTGTGGTCTTCTGCAACCAGAGATGGATCAGCATTTCCAAAATATTCTGCAGCTTGTGGGTTTCCTGGGTGTTTTGGTTTTGTTTTGGCTTTTTTGGTTTTGGTTTTGTTTGTTTGTGGTTTTTTATTTTATGGGGATTTACAGCTTGGCTGTAAAAATTCATCTGTGGTTTGAATTAATGAAGCGCACTTATGAGAGGGCTGGAGTAGCTGGGTGATTATTCCTGACTTCTGAGATATTCTCCATTGAAATTAATTTAATATTTTAAAGTCTGTTTCTCCTTGAGCAGGGGGAGTGGGCACTAAGAGTCACATCTTGGGTCTGCATCCCTTTAAATTCACAGAAAACAGCAGCAACTCTCTGGAGGTCACAAAATCAATACAGAATTTGGAAACATGAGACTATTTTTTGTCTTTGCTGTCGTTATGTCCATCTAGATTCCCACCCTATTCCTCAGTTAACCCAAGTGTAAAGGGATAGCAGTGACGCCCTTACACAGAGGGATGGAGGTGACTTGGTCACATCTCACTGCGGTGTGAAAGCTCCTCTCTTTTAGATCGGGTTTAACAACCCACTGAGCTCCCCATGAAATAGGCTGACATCCTGCAGACATCCCAGCAAGCCACTAAGCATGTGACAAAGTATTATAAAATTAGGAAATGTGGTTTATGATAAAATATAATAAATATTTATTTCCGTACATGGTGCCTGTAGTTGCATGTGCTCTGAGTAGAGAAGCTGAGAGGATCCCTTGGAGCCATGAGCCATCCACAGTGACCTCCATAATTCCAGAGCATTTATGAAAGGAAAGCGCTGGGAACACGGGATGTGGGGTAGCTATGTCTGGCACTCACAGGTGTGTTTCCTCCCTGCACAGACACCCTGAGGAGCATTGCCTCCATGAACCACGCCCCGCGCTCCTCCCCAGCCGAGCTCAGCAGCGCCAGCCACCACCTGCTGCGAGAGCGCAAGTCCTCAGCGCCGTCCCACTCCAGCCAGCCCACCCTGTTCACCTTCGACTCGCCTACCAGCCACCTCCAGAGCACCCTGTCTGCCAGTGCCCCCCAGGACTACCTTTTCCTGCACCAGTGTATGAGCAGAAAGTCAGAAAATGCGAGGTATTGTGGCCCATCCACTCGGGAACGGCTGAGGGGAGGGCTGGGTATGAGTGGCTCAACCCACCTCCTTCCTTGGAGGTCTGCAAAACCTATCTGGAGAGAAAGTCCTGCATGATGGTCTCATCTCATCATGGTTGGGAGGAGGTCAGAGTGGTGACCTCACAAACTCCCAGCTTTCCTGGCTTTTCAGGTGGTGTTAAAAGCTGGCTGAAAGGCCACACCCAGAGGGTGGTGGTCAGTGGCATGAAGTCTAATTGGAGGCCAGTCCCTAGCAGTACCTCAGGGGTCAATACTGGGTCCAGTTCAAAGGGGCATGAAATTGCTGAGAGGACTGGAGCATCTTTCTTAAATGGAAAGGCTGAGAGAGCTGGAACTGTTCAGCTGGCACGTGAAAAGTCTCAGGGGTATCTCCCCTGTAGGGACGGTGCAAAGGGGATGGAGCCAGGCTCCTGTCAGTGATGCCCAGTGCCAGGGACCCGAGGCCATGGGCACAAACTTAAACACAGGAGAGCCCATCTGAACATCAGGAAACATTTTTTCACTGTGAGTGTGACTGAACACTAGCACACATAGCCCAGAGAAGTTTAGGAGTCTCCATCCTTGAAGATATTCAGAAGCTGTCTGGGCACAGTCCTGCCACAGCCCTAGGTTGCCCTGCTTGAGCAAGGGTTTAGACCAGATGACTTCTACAGGTCCCTTCCAACCTTAACCACTTTGTGATCCTGCAGGCAGGGCCCTGATTCTAGAAATAACCAAATAACCAGAAAAAGGACAAACAAAGGGATGGGCAGGGTTTGCCCTACCCTGCTGTTCACCCCTTGCAGAGCTCGCTGGCTTTCATGGCAGCTGGTGGTGCACGGTGTGGGATTTCTGAGCCAGCGACAGTCCCCGCCTCCAGACCCAGCCGGTTGCCTTAAATAGCGAGGAGTTTTTTTGACGTGGAGAGTTTTGGCTCGCAGGAGCAGGCAAGGAGGGAGGGAGGGAGAGACAGTCGGAACCCAGCTGGCGTGAGTGAGAGCAGAGCTCAGGCTGCATCCACTGGGCTTTCCTGCTGCAGCTGACTTTCCCTACTCAGAAAAAAACAACGGAAAAAGGCTCAGAAAAATTAACTTCAGATAGAGTTAATAGGACAGTGTTTAAAAAAAATGGTCCTCTCACACTCCAGCTGTGAGGATACGTAAAAGCCACTCTCTGGGAACCTGAACAGGGCTGGGACCTGGAGGAGAAGGGAGCAAGCACCAATGCTTTGCTGAGCAGAAACAAACCTGGCCAGTGGTAACTTCTGCAACTGGGCCAGAGATAATGCTCTGATCAATGCCCAGTGCACGGGGTCAGGCTGCAGGACTGCTGGGAATCCCTCCCCTTTCTGCTCTGGAGCTCTTACTTTACTCATCCATAAAATGAGGATAATAGTAGCTAATTGTCAGGCAATGCAGAATAATTAACCCATGAGATGTTTCAAGTTGTGGACCAAAAATACCCTGACAGAACCGAAACCAGTTCTGGGTGGGCTGAGGTCCAAAGGTGGCAGGGATTCGTTTGTCTTATCAGAGCATCACTTGCTTTTCTCCCTAAATAAACTCTGTTTCTGAGCGCCATCTCGTGCTGGCTCCATGAAACAGAGTCCCTGTTGTCCCTGCAGAGTTATCAACCACACCAGAGCAGTGTAAACCAGCATCTCCCAGCTTTTCCCAAAGGACTGGCACTTTCCCAGTGATTTGCCACAACTGGAAACTCTCCCTATAACCATTTCACTTTTTCTCACCACAGTGGTTGATTCAGGGCAGAACTTTCTTCTTGGGGGGGGGGGGTGTTTACATGGGGCTGGCTGAGCCCTTTCTGACTGGGAGAGTGTGATCCCCAAAAGGCTGACCCATGTGCAGGATAAAGCAGGGATAAAACAGGAGATGAAGTACCTTGAGGGGAATCAGCAGAGCAGCAGTGGCTAACCAGGAGTTGTTAGAGGCCTGAGATCTCTATGCTTGGCCCCTGTTTTGATGAGTCCCCAGGCATGATCGCATGTACATCGAGGAATCATTACCAAGGCATGGACCTAGTGACTGCACTGCCCTGCTCACCCTGGACAGCTCCAGGACTTTTATAAATCTGAAATTAGCCTTGAGGTTCATTCCTCCCCCTGTGCACATCAGGGCTGCAAACCGCAGATCCCAGCTGGGGACTTCTATTACCTCCCCATTGCTTGTCCTGTGAGAGGGCAGGATGATGACATGGCTGGAGACCTTGAAATAATCCCCATCAGGAATTTTTTCAGACCTTCACACATTTGCAAGGCAGAGGTGAGATGAAATCTCCCTCCTGAACTGCAGATGGGCAGTCGAGACATGATGGCAGTGCTGGCAGATTGGCACTTTGCAGCTGTGTCCTGGGATGTTGTCAGCTGGTGTGAAAATTGCCCCTTTGGAGAAATGTATGTCTGGACAAAAGGCTCATTCTTGCCTATGGCCCTGTCATGGAGCTGGGTGCATGTACCTCTCACCTATGACAGAGGCATTTTGACAGTGTTTCAGGATCAAGTGGCTTGTGGGCATGTTTGGAGGGGTCTGAGGTGTTCTTATTGCTCTGGGGCTGGGCAGTGCAGGTCAGTAAGGTGACAGAGGGAGCAGAGCTCCCAGAACCAGCTCTCCTCCTATTCCAACCCCTTTCTCCTCTCCCTCTGTAGGAGTGCCAGCTTCTCCCAAGCCACCAGGTCTGCCTTCTTCATGCGGAGCGACTCGGCGGTCCAGAAGCTCTCACAGGGCAACGGGCACTGCATGAACGGCGTTGGTGGGCAGCTCCACGGCTTTTACAGCCTTCCAAAACCCAGCCGGCACAACTCAGAGTTCAGGGACAGTGCCTACGACCTCCCGCGCTCCTTTGGCTCCTACACCCACCCCAAGTCGAGCCTCACCAGCTCCGAAACTGATAATGAGGAGGTCTACACCTACAAGACTCCCAACAACACCCTATGCAAGGAGTTTGGGGAGCTCTCCACGGACTCCTATGACATCCCTGCCACCCCACTCTCCATCTACCAGATCCCCAGGACATTTACACTGGACAAGAACCACAACGCTCTGGCTGTGGCCGCCAGCGACTCACCCGCTGCGCCACCGCCACGGCCCCCGAAGCCTGGGCAGACAGAGCCACGCTGGGGCAGTCCACCCCAGCGGCCCCAGCCTGGTGAAAATTTAGGTCTCACCCCCATGGCAGCCACCATTCCCCGGAGAAACACGCTGCCAGCAGTGGAGAACAGCAGACTGCACCGAGGTGAATTTGGAGGTGGGGACCTGGGGGTGGCTTTGTGCTATTCAGCAGCCTTGGGTGGATCAGTCCCACTGGGTTGTGGTAGGGCTGGGGTGCACGTGGCATCAACCAAAACACAGAGAAACTCTGCTCACCCAGGATCTGGCCCTGGTTTTTGTATTCAGCAGGAATGGAGAGGCATACACAGAGTTCTGCCCACCAGAGCTGCTCAGCTGGCTCTTGGCTGTGTTGTACCTTAAACCAAAACCCCAAATGAGCTTGCTTATGCAGCCCTTTGCCAGATTTTTGTGATTTTGGCCACTTTTAGCTTACCTTTACTTCAACTCATATCCGGGTTTATCAGAACATACTTCAGCTTGGAAGTATGCCTTGGTTTTGCTCACAAAGGTGGGTGTGCAAAACCTGGGTTTTGCATGTCTCCAAAACCCAACAATCCCAAGTGCAGCAGAGCCACGACTGCCATTGGCCATGAGTGGGCTGAAGGTGTACATGCCCTTTCCAAACCTCGTGCCTAGGATGAGATAGTTGCAAAGTAACTTAGAAAGGTGGCTGGAGAGAAAATGCACTGTAAATTATACACACAGCTCTCTGAAATGCTTCTTCCATCTCCTCCTACCTAAATGCCCACCCTTAGGCTGAGATCAGATTCATGCTCAGCAGTAAACAGACTGGAGTAAGAGCTTAGCACCCATCCTCCCCTTCCTGGAGGCTGCCAGCCTTTACATTTACTTAGCAAGCTCTAACAGAGCTTCCCCTTAACCCAGTTTTGTCACCATGATCTGCATTATCTGACACCTTTACCCCTGGGATTTTGCAGCACTTCAGCAGAACAGGGTTAGTCTGCATGGCACATGCAGTTGTGCTGGTGCATCAAAGAGATGCTCATTGGGAAGGAGCGTAGCAGAGAGCCTGTGACAAGCTAAAGACCACGTCTTCTCATCAGCATCTCAATCAACAAGAACAGATACTGCCCTACCAGTGCCTGGATTTTGTTTTCAGGGACCCCTTTTTGTTATCAGCTGTGGTGGGACACATGAATTTGTGGTTGTGTTGCAGCTTCTTCCTGTGAGACGTACGAGTACCCCCAGCACGGGGGCGGCAGTGCTGTGCAGTCAGTCGAGTCCATGAACGATGGATACCACTCCTACCTGGTGAGTTGGCCTTGGTGTGGCCACCACACCACAGGCACCACTTTCACCTTACAGATTCAGAGACAGGTTGGTTCCAAGTTGGCCCTCACAGCCCAGTCCTGCAGAGCTAAGTCAGGAAGGGGTCTGTTAATGGTTTCTGTTTAAACCATGGTGACCTGCAGAGAACAGATGGGGTGGCAACCATCTAACCCAGCATGATGTGCAGAGCTTTGCTTAAACACAGTGTATCTGCCTGCAGCTTTGGCCCAAATAAAACTACCCAAGAGTTTGCCTTCTTCCTAAAAGCCTGGGATGCTGCTGAGCTAAATTTTGACATTTAGCCAGAACAGCCTCTGTTGTGCACTTTCTAAGATTTCCTGAGCTGGAAATGACCTTAAAGCAGCCTTTCATATTCCATTTTAGTCACAGACACAGCCTAGGGAAGAAAGACTTTCCAGGTTAAGCATGCTTCTCCAGCTCACTCTGATCATGAGAAGATGCTCAGGTCTGGGTGATAAAGGCCTTTCTGAACACTCAGGATGTTGCAATGTCTTGGAAACAAAGGGGGTAAACCCTCTCAGTGCAAACTGATGTCCAAGGAGGGGACAGATCATTCCTTCCCTTTGTGCTTAGATTTTAGAGTGAGTCTCCCCTCAGATGTTGGTTATGATGAAATGAAGGGTTTGTAGTGGATGGGGCTGAGCAGTGCCTGATGCTCACAGCTCGTCCTCCCCCAGCAGGCCAAGGCAGCGGTGGCCCGCTCCCACAGCACCGACTCCGAGGACAACTACGTCCCCATGAACCCCGGTTCCTCGCCCCTAATCCACGCCGAGAAAGCCAACGACAATGCCCAAAGTCTCTACATCCCCATGAGCCCTGGGCCGCATCACTTTGACCTGGTGGGCTTGTCCTCGGCCACCCTTCCCGTGCATAAAGGAGGAGCCGTGGCCCAGTGCCACCGGCGGCTGAGTGAAATCCAGCCCCCGCCAGTCAACCGCAACCTCAAACCCGACCGGAAAGGTAAGAACCTTTGGTTGTGCACAAATCTTTCCAGGAATCCTTCTGTTCTCCTAATACTTCAGACTACATCTGTGAAGTTGTGTCCAGTCCCAGGTGGGGTGTGCTTTGCTACTGCTGGCACAGTCAGACCTTCAGATGTCCCCCATCCTCTTCCTCTTTTAGAAGCTCTGTAGTGCAAATGTGGCTTTCATGGTGCTTGAACAGTCCATCTCAAACCCTTCCAGGCCTTTACAGGAGATGCATGTCACAGGCAAGATTTCACCCCCTTGGCCTGCACCCCTCCCTGTGCTCCACCCCAAAATCTCAAAGTTGTATTCAGATGACACAAGTTTTTCCTACAGTTTCCTACTGGCTGGTTCCAGGCAGTTCTTCCTTCAGGGCTCTGCTGACATTCTCCAAATCTCTCCCTAATCCATTGTCTGACCAGTGGCCAAGGAGATCCCGAGGAGGAGGGCTCCCATCTCTAGGGTGTCAACACCTAACCTCATGGACACTCCATTCAGGGGCTGGGGTTGGAGCATAGAACTCTTCCACCTTTTGAATCATCCATGATGAGAAGAGCTTTTATCTGCTACCCTGCAGATGTCCTTTTCCATTCCCTATGGGAATACACTCCACACAGACGTAGTTCAGGCGTGGCAGAGCCTGGTCTTGTCCCCATCTAATGCATTAGTTACCATAGATATCTAATGAGTGGTTTTGGGGTTTGGGGATTTTTAGCAGATCTCTATTCCCTGGAAGGCACATCCCCCTTTTGGGACTACCCATCCACTTTGGAGCTGTGGAGCAGAGGGAGAAATTCACTGTTCTCCCACAGTTCTGGCATAAATGAGCACAGGGGTTTTGGTTTGGAGTATTTGTCATCAGCTGGAGGGCTGGGGGCCTGATTAGTAGAATGGGAAGTAATCAACCATCTGTTGAGGGCACTTTCATGCCAGTCATGGATACTGAATTGCAGGAATATGCTGCCTCTGAATAAAGGCTTTTCCCCTCCCCAGCAAAGCCATCACCGCTGGACCTGAGGAACAACACTGTCATTGATGAGCTTCCCTTCAAATCGCCAGTCACAAAATCCTGGTCCAGGCCAACGTGAGTAATGGCTGGGAGATGATTTCTTGCTTTGCTCCAACAGCAGTTCTCTGGTCTCATTCTTACTGACATTCACAGGTAGCCATGCTGTCACCTCTGCCATGGATTAAACATTCCCCACATCGCAGCTGGTGGCAGGAAGGTAAATTCATTTAGGTTGGGATTTCACATGAAAGCCCAGCATGTGACTAACAAGATAATTAGGATCCCTTGAAGACATTTCCTGTTTCTGGGATCTGACAACTACTGGAGAGCCGTAGCTCTGACCTGGGACCTGTGGTCCGCCACAATTCATGATTCAGCTGAGCCAGACCAACTCAGCCATGCTGTGTGGGGGGCATGATTTCACATCCAAGCTATTCCCCCCCAAACCCCACTGTCATCTAAAAGCAGAGGGTGACTCTCGGGGTCTGAACAAGCCGTGTTTTGATTGCCTTGAAAGCAAAGCTTAGCCTGAAGGAAGTCTGCAAAATTAAACCAAAGCACTTCAGAGCTATGTCTGCCAGCCAAAAATAACAGGATTCGCACAATTCCAGCTCTGCTACTAATTCATGGTCTGATGTTGACCAGTAAAAGGCAGAAGCAAAGCTTGGCTGCTATGACTCCTCTAATAAATTGGATTGTGTGGAGACTGACTGCAGGGCATGAACGCTGTGTGCTGAAATCACTGCTCTGGGAAGCAGCAAGCAGGGTTTGATTGACAAGAGGTCTGACCCTGGAGAAGCTAATGGATTTTTCCCCTATCAGCTAATCATATGACCCTGCTTTACTGAAAGGCAACAAATAGCTTTTTGAGACACGTGCTTTAATGCCAGAAGCTGATTTCATTATTTTGTTTGGTATAATTAGATTTGGTCAATTGAAAGAAAGACAATTCCTCGGAGGATTTGTTTTCCTGCAAAAAATTTGGATAGGGCCTGTAC
Organism: Agelaius tricolor; assembly: GCF_023055355.1. NCBI lineage: Eukaryota > Metazoa > Chordata > Aves > Passeriformes > Icteridae > Agelaius > Agelaius tricolor. The sequence goes on from NW_027269269.1 coordinate 18,588,459, forward strand.
GGTAAACAAATCCTGTTGCTGTGGTGGGGTTGGAGGTGAGAGGCTTCACCAAGGCTGCCCCTCTATCCTCCACAATTAAATGTTTCCTGAGAGATGAAGGAGTTTGTGGAATCTGATTTGTGTAGATGAGAGCAGGAGAGTTATAGGTACATAGAAAGCAAGGTGTTAACTAAAAAATTCTAGAAAGAAAAAATTGAGAAGACCAAACCCAAGGATTTCCAACCCATAGAAAGGATAGGCTGGAGAACCTCAGTACCACCAGCTCTTCCTCACGCCCAAACTGGATCACGGTGATGGTTGCAGGCATCAGGAGCTGCCCCCTCCCATCCCTCCGTGGCAAAGGACAAGCAGGACCTGCAGCCCTCAGTAACACCTCACCCCCTGTCCTTGCAGGCAGACCTTCAACGCCGGCTCTCTGCAGTACTGTCGCCCTGTCTCCTCCCAGAGCATCACCAGCACTGACTCGGGAGAGAGCGAGGAGAACTACGTGGCCATGGTAAGGGCCCCACAGCTAAGATAGATGGTTCTGGCAGGACGTACAATCTCCCCAGCTCTGCAGATGCATTCCTAGCTCATGATGTGGAAGTGCTCAGATAGCACAATGTGGAGTACATCCTTATGTGCATCCCTCAATGCACAAAACAGGGTGTTTCCTTCTGAAGACAACATGTCTCATTGGAGCTTTAAATGTGTATGAGAGGAGAAACATGTATCACCCACTTTGCCAGGAATTAAGAGGGATTTAAAATTTATAAGACTGTCAGGCTGTATTTTCCTAATTAAGGTTGATTTTTTTCAATTTTTTCCCCTAATAGCTGCTGACATCATGTTTCTGTGGGAGCAGGGGCTATCAGAGCAGAAGCAGGGAGTGGCACTGCTTACAGGGAGGGGATTTTGTCTGTTTTGGTGAAGCTACTGACTCGAAGCATATTTTTGAGGCTATGTAACTAATGGGGCAGAGGAAATCTGTGCTCTGTGCAGCATGGTTGTGATTAGCAAAGATCCCAGAGCTGGCCTGGCCTTGCTGAGGTGTGGTTCTAGGGACATACTAAAGCCCACGTCTCCTGTCAGGCATGTGAATAAAATCAGCACAAAGGCAGCAGAGCTGCTCTGATACAAAATGAAATCAAGAGCATGAGACTTGAAATATTTGTTAACACAATATATAGCATTTATAGTATCTCAGCAGTTCTTGCATGTCCTTGTCCCAGAGGCAGGTGAACAAATATCCAGGCTCTTTTAAAGGTGCCTCCAACATGTTTCATTTCTGGATTTGTGTTAATTTCCTTTTTTCTTTCTTCCTTCCCACTTTAATCCTCATTATCTCTCCTGTCTCTTCCCTGCATTAGCAAAACCCCATTTCTGCTTCTCCTGTTCCTAGTGGTACCAACAGCCCAGCGCCTAAAAAGAGTTCGGGGAGTGTGGATTACCTGGCCCTGGACTTCCAGCCAAGCTCACCAGGGCCACACAGGAAGGTATGGGGGATTTTATAAACTTCTGAATAAAAAGTGATGCATTTTTAAGGGGTTCTATGCACATTGGCAACAGCATGGTACAAAGCCCAGACTGTGGTCTCAGGAATCTCTGATGCTCAGAGGGCTGGAGCACCTCTACGATGGAGGCAGGCTGAGCCAGGTGGGAGGAGGAGGAGAAAAGGCTCCAAGGAGACTTTAAACCATTTTCCAATGCCTGAAGGGCTAAAAGAGAGGTGGAGAGGGACTTCTGACAAAGGTATACAGTGACACTAAAGGGGTAATGGCTTCAAACTGTCAGAGAGCAGGTTTGGATTAGATATTAGAAAGAAATTCTTTACTATGAGGGTAATGAGGCACTTGAACAGACTGCCCAAAGAAGCTTTGGTTGCCACATCCCTGGAGGTCTTCAAGGCCAGGCTGGATGGGGCTTAGAGCAACCTGGTCTAGTGGAAGGTGTTTCTGCCCATGGCATGGTTGAAATGAGATGATCTTTAAGGTCCCTTCCAACTCAAACCATTCTGTGACCCACTGCTATATTTACTCTAGGTCAAACTCAGTCTCTCTTGCATGTCTGCAGCTTTGCTGGCAGTGCAAAGCAGAAGCATGGATGTGCAGGGTTCAGGGATGCTGATGGGACCACAAACTCAGCTGGAGTTTGAAAACCTGTCAGGAGGTATCCCCAGAAGTATCAGAATTGGTTTTTTCCTCCTTCAAAACAACAGCTCCTCCTAGACCAGACTTGGATTTTGCATCTGAAAGGTGAAGGACTAGGGTTGTATAAACATCCATGGCAACTATTTGTGAGTTGGCCTCACTTTCTCAAATACCACCTTGTTTCCTAGGCAAAGTATCCCACTGGTTAGGTCCTTTTATTATTTGACAGTTGTCCCTTGATGGTTTCTTTCTGCCCAGCAATATTTCTGCAAGTATCACCCATTTAAATTATATCCCATTCTGGAAAAGTGATTTTAGACCACTAAAAAGCATGATCTGGCTCCAGTTACAAGGAGATGGAGGTCCTCTGAAATGCTTGTAAAGTCAGAAAAAACTTCAGGACTCCAGAAGTTATGGTAAAAAGTATCTCCTTGTTCTCAACACAAGTATCTCCTTGTTCTCTTGGGAGATCCTGCAAACATATCTATTGTTTGGGGATGAAAATGAGCTAGTGCCATAGGTGGGTAGAGTCAGCACAGCTAAAAGGTATAGAGCTGGTATTTCTATGTGTATCCCTAAGAGTTCTGGAGTTCTTTACAGGAAAATGAACAAGATGCAAGGCTGAACTCAAAAAATCAGCAGTTAGAGAACACAATTACAACCAAACATTCATGTCCCAAAGATTGTGAGAAGGTAGAGACCCACATGCTGTTTCTACCCTCCCATTGCACTGCAGTTTCAGGCCAGCAAGAGGCAGAGCAGATTGAAATCCTTCATCCAAGTATCTTTTGGAGGTTAGAGGGAGGGTGATGAGCTGTGAAGTCTTCAAGAAAGCAGGAATGGTGCTGGTGGGCTTGTGGCACCCACTGTGCTGCTGCAGAAAGGAGTGAGAGGGAAGAGCAGGGAGCTGATGAGTGACCAGATGGTGCCCTGTTTCTCCTCCCCACAGCCCTCCACCTCGTCGGTCGCCTCAGATGAGAAGGTTGATTACGTGCAAGTGGACAAGGAGAAGACACAGGCGCTGCAGAGCACCATGCAGGAGTGGACTGATGTGCGGCAGTCCTCGGAGCCTGCCAAGAGCATGAAGCAGTAGTGCCTGTGGCAGGCAGTAGAACAGGAAAATGTCCTGTTGGTTTTCCCCAGCTGCAGCCCCGCTGGGCTGCCAGACCCACTTGGGCTGGATTTCTAAGACTTGTCTGTGGAGGGGAGGGGGTGTCATTGGTTTGGTTTTTTCTCTTAAAACAAAACTTAATTTCAGGGGAAGACTTGGCAGATACTGTTTGCCAGTGATAAAGACCAACTATGTTTGGTGGCTAGGTTTGTGCTTTAGCTGCTGGATGCACTATCCAGGAACTTTGACTTAGCAATACCAGGTTTCACCCTACACATCTGTTCCTTACAGCTATTAAAGCCACCTTGTATGTTCTAACACTGCATCATCTCTCCCCGTCTTCTTCCATATCGTACCCTAAACCATGCCACACAGGTTTGCAGCATCTCCCATAGGATATGATATCATTGCCCAGCTCTGATTCTCCACTCCTTATGGTTGTCCTCTGCCTCCTCCCAGTCCCAAAACTGAGCAAGGACCATTGCTTTTGAAATCACTTTTATTGTCCTGTCTCTTGTAAATAATATGTTCAAAACCTCTGAGGGCTGTTCTGCTCTTGGCTGGACAGCCCCCAAGGTTTGGGCTGGGGCTGTTAACCTTCAGGAGCTTGACACACCATCCCCACCATCCCATTGAGCTGACTTAGGAGCCCAGGACTTGCCCCATCATACACACATACATGCCAGCACATGCTCTCATGAGTCTGTTGAGTTGTCTTCTGTTTATATTCTCCATTAACTCTCAGAGTGAACGGGCTGGAGAGATTGGTTTTGGAAGGGGCTGGAGGGATTGGCTTTGGAAGGTACAATTTAAGCACTGACCCACTGCCTATCCGAAACCAATTCCTGTGAATCTGACCCTAAAAACCACAATTTGCCTTTTGTGGCACCAGAAGAAGCCCATAGAGTGAGAGTCCTACATCGTGAACATTGTGAGAAACCCTGTGGTTGAGTATGAGGGGGCAGGGAGGCTCTGGAGACCCTGTGTGTGTGGACTGGCATAAGGATGAGTGACAAGAAGGGAGTGGAAGGCTGCTGTGAAGACTGGGAGAAGGCAGGTGGTGTACTGCAGAGATTGGTCCTGAGTGAGGAGGTTTGGTGGAATGTTTCTTGGAAGAAAGGAGAAGAGTAATTGAAATGTTGGTTGATGGTGAGGTCATAGGCTTGGGAAGAGGTTGGTCAGGAGAGTCAGGGAAGGGCGTTTCAGTAGGAGCTTTGACGTAGCATTGTGGTTGGTTTGTGGAGGGTGCAAAAGGCTGAACTGTTTTCCCCTCATCTTCAGCAATGTTTCTTCAACACAACACTGGGACTTGCTGACATTAATGGCCCTAGGCTCTAATTATGGGTGGGAGTCTGCTGTTGTCCCCTGCCAGCATCCTTAACACATCCAGGCTTTGGGATCGCTTGCCAGGCAGCTGCTGAGCACAGAGAGAAGAGAAGGACAAGACAGTTTAATGCAGAGATAATAATTCATGATCTCATGAAAACAGGAAGAACTAATGATTGCCATGGAGCAGCCTGATTGCCAGACAGCAAGCGCTGACACGAATAAACAGGCTGACCGCAAACCAAGAGCCAAATGAAGGAGACATCAGAAAGATTAGGTAATAATTTTTATTAAAGAGCTGGAGCTATTCTTTCTGCAAGCTGAACCCCTCCCAGCACCGTGGGCTCTGTGTTCCACCAACATCACCAAGTTGTATTGATTATTAATGCTTAAGCATTAACACATTTGCTTAATCTTGGTGTGAGCTTGAAAAGGGCCAGACGTGACCCACATGGGGATAGGATTCCAGTCCCTTAAGGGCTGTGTGCTGCTGTGTGCTGGTAAAATAAGTCTTGAACTTTTTACACCATTTTGTGTTTTCTTCTCATATGCCATTAAAGGGAAAGATGTTAATGGAAAAGCTCTGACAACCCTGTTGAGACATTGAAGTGTTGGACTTTTATAGAAACAATGAAGCAAATACCCTAATGTTTATGCTAAAAATAATAATTACTAGAAGGGAAAAAAACCAAAGCCCCAAAGGGAAAGATTTAGCAGTCAGATGCTTTCTAAAGGTCAGGGGGTGTGTAACAGCCTGCAAGGGCCATTGCCTCCTGCTGGAGGCTTGCACATTTGCCTGGTGAGTTGACAAAATGAAGACTAGAATGCAGTACTTCGTATTTCTATTGCCCCTTTCATCTCTGCATCTCAGGGGAGACTAAACATTGGGTCTGATCCAGAGCCCACTGAAGTGTGCATTCACCCATCTGGGAGAGAGCTCCCCATCCCCACCAAAAAGAATGTCACTCTACTGGGAAGCTGATTTTTTCCCATTTCTTCTTCAAAGCTGTTAGCTTTAGTGGCTCGAGAGAAAACACAGTGGGTTTGAATGCAAGTTGCTGAGTGGGTGCCCTGTGCTTCTGCATTGGGACTAGGTGCATCCAGTGCCCACTCCCACGTTTAATCCAAGGAGTTAATTAGGACTGGAAAAGCCTTTTGTGGTACTGGAGAAACTAGACCTTTTTCTCCACATTCCACAAATATCTTTGTGCATGGGGCAACCACTGGCATGGGATAGCTCTTTTCCCAGGCTCAGACCCTGTGTTTTGATAATTTGCTCTCATGAGCATCCCTAGTAACTGGTTCATTGCATTTGGCAGACCAAGGACCAAAATGGCCCAAAAGCAGCTATTTAACACCTGCTGTTTGCTGGCTCCTCTTTGCTTTGCAGTGAAGTCTGTGTTTTCACTGAAACAGATACATTCCTCTACCTTTTCCCCTGTAAAGCACCAAGCAAACAGCACCACCAAACTAAGCAGAAGCCCACAGACTCTGTGCCATATAGACATTACTGTATCAACCCCTCCTGAATGCATTAAGTAATCAGTGGCTTCAGTGGAAATAGTCACCCATGACGATTGCCAAGCTGATTACAGCAGTCCCTGGTGATTAATGTTTGTGCAGTATTTAGTCTTAAACCATATTGAAAAGCAGCTGCTTTAATTACACGGACTGCCAAGAACTTTGTCCTGAAGGCATTGAGTTTATCACATCCACTTTATACTTGGATTCTCGAGTATGACAGGCTCCTTTGTTAGAAATAGGTATTTAAGGAAACTGAGAACATTGCAAATTATTCATTTTAATTGAAATTAAACTGGTTTGAGCCTTCACGTCAGAGCCTGCTCTACAGCTCTGTGGTTTGATTTAGAAAAGGAATATGCTTGCATGTGTGTGCTCATGGAGAAGGGTTGTCTGTGGGACATGCACCATGGCCTCAATATTTAGTTTTATGAAGCACTGGGTCCATGGCTCAAAGCTTTCCCCAAGCCTGAAAATGACTAAGTAGGTGGCTTTAAAGGCAAAAGTCTCCAAGAGTGTGTATCCCTTGCTGTGAGTATGCAAATGCTGCTCATCATTCCTCTGCCTCATGAGATGTGTGAGCTGCCTTGGAGCTGATTTGCTCTGAACTGGCATTTGAGTGTTCAGTGGGAAATACATTTCCAGCTCTAAATAGATGCCAGGCTTAGGCTTAGTCTCAAGTTGGCGAAAGAGAATAATGTTTGAGCGCAGAGTGTGCCAGGGCAAAGCTGAGATCTGGCAAATAGGGCCAAATGCCGAATCAGAACCAAAAGATAGGGAAGGCTTGGCTTGTCTGGGAGCTAACTGGGATGGATTTGAATTCTGGGCCACCAGCCACTGGCAAGGGTGAGATATGAGAGAACATGAGGTTGAGACAAGAGAAGTCAGGGGACTTTGCCAGTAAGGTTTGGGTCTTGGTCCTCACCATGTGCTCCTTTGGTCTGTGTCTTGAGTCAGATGTGCAGAGATTTGTGGGCTGTGGAATGCTCAGTAGAAGCCATGCACTGGTGGGACAGGAGCTTCCACCTCTCTCAGGCACTTCACTTCAAGGGGGTCATCCTGCCTGACAATGTGATGCCTGTGCTCTGGCATTCCAAAATGCTTGGGCTGTTCACCCAGCTTTGAGCTGGGCAGGAGAAACCCTACAAGAAATGTGTGGGGATCAGGACATGCTGGGAGACACCTTGCTGAGGGGCTCCCGTGAGCTGTTCCTGAGGCAGCAGTGCCATGGTTTCACAGGGTTGTCCCTTGAGGTGCCACTTCATCCTTGGAGTTTTTCAAGACCAGTCTAGGTCAAACCCATAGCTGACTCTGCTTGGAGCATCTTTTCCACCCTGAGACCCTGTGCTGCTGGGGTTGAGTGGAGACTCTTCCATGTGAGGGAGGGGGCCCAAGGGATTGCTTGGAGCCCTGTAACATCCAAAACAGGTACAGGGCCACTTCTCTGGCCATGAAGCCCAGTGGCAAGGCACACAGCTCAACCCCTAAGGCCATACTCCCCAGTGAGAAGACCTAATCCACATTGGGCTATCCCTTGCACCTTAGAAAGGTCTGGCTGGCCCAGAACAAGTCATCCAGGACATGGACAGGCAGTTCTAGCAACTGGCAGACAGCTTGAACATGTAAATTTGTCAGGCTAGATCCAGACCTCTCAGCAAACCCATGCCACCTCCACACCCTGGCATACCAGGAAGTGTTGGCCTGTTTTGGCTATCCAATGATCATGGTTCCTTGGGTGGGGAGAGGGGGTACAGCCATGTCCGGGTCTTATGGAAGTTGTTGAAATAGTTCCCAGGTGCTGTCTGAACTTTCTGGCTCAGGATGGTTTTCTCAAGTTGTGCTTGCATTGTGTTGGTGTTTTCCCACCTAGTGATGTAAAAGTTCCATTCCATGTAAAAGCTGACACCCGCAGTGTGTGTGCCATTAGAGGGATGCTGTCTAGGTGAGATGGATGCAGCAGAGCTGTGATTATGAAGAAGCCCAAGTTCTATAGGAAGGGGGAAGAGCAAAGCCTAACTCTGGCACCAGCCAGAGAACATGCATGGCCGTCAAAGAGCCGTCAAAAAAATCAGAGGGACCAGTCCAGCATCAAATCATAAGGGCCAATAAGCCAATTTAGGGCCTCTGATGAGTCTGAGTGCCTCTCTTCTCTGCCCAGCCTTCCCATATGTACACAATGATCTTGCAGCTGTTAATGAGACTCTTGCAGGTCAAGGTGTGCACTTTTTGATCACAATTCCTCCTTGGTCTGGAGCAGTTCATCCCTCTATCATCCTGTCCTTGGTGTCTCATCATTGTAGTCACAATTTTATCTCCTTGTTCACAACTCCTAGTGTTGTACTGTCGACCAGGTTGCTGATTTAGTGTCTTCTCATGAGAAAAGTTGATATGTAGCAAGGTGTCACAATACAGCTGTCCCCTTCCAGCCCACAGCCAGCTGGTCCTGGAACGTGGTGTTCAAGTTTTAACACTAGCCAGTAATATCTGAAACAGAAGCTGGGCCACATGGCTCCATCTCTTTAGCTAAAAAAGCTTCTCAACAAACTTGCTCCCAATCAGCAGGCTCTTAATTTTTGATGCAGCCCATTGCTAACATATAACGGGTTCATTTGTAGGCCAGTGGGTTGACCATATGGGAGAGGTTTGCCCCCAGCAGATAAGAAACTATCATTTTTATTGTCATTCTCTGGGTGACACCACACTGTATCTTCATGTAGAACGAGAGGGTTCATGTGAACTCTGTATCTTGCTTTTTCTCCGGCTTGTAAAATGAAGGTTTTTAGTACTTATTTCCCCACCTCACAGATGTGTCATGAGGTGTAATTAATTGACATCTAATAATGCAAAGAGTTGGTTTGAGCCTGCAGGCAATGGCTTGGCAGCATGTGGTGGTAACCTGTTGTCATGCCCAGCATCATACACAACACCGACACATCCCGCTCTGCAAAACTCATTAAAAACCCCTTCATCCCTAACTACCAAGGTGAAAAATACTTGGCAGGATTTTCTTCTGAGTGAGGGGGGTGGGGGAAATGTCATTTGCACAGTTTTCAGTGTTCTGCTGCCACATTTACCCTGGAAATACCACGGGTTTTTTGAGAGCAGTATGGACGTGGTGGTTGAGCCACGCTGCAGAGAGGGGAAGGGAGCAGGACCCTGGGCTCCACGGGGAGCCTGTCAATGAATCCCGTAGGGTTAGGACCAAACCTTTAGAGTAGTTAAATCCCACTCAACCCAGCCCTTGGCAAAGTCAGCATGACTTTGCCATCATTGTGTGGGAACTTTGGGCATCTTTGTGTGGGAACGGACCCAGTCAGATTAGGGTAGTTTTCTCCATTTGTTTCTTAAACCTGCTGCGAGGAGGGGTTGGAGCCCTGGCTGTGAAGCTGTTGCATCAGCAGCCGATTCGCAGGGATGTTTTGTGTGTTTCGAAGCCTATGACTGTTCTTAAAGAGGAGTATTTTTAATTTTTTGATTTCCATTTGTAGAAGGAAGGACAAGAGTAATCTGTGGCAAACTGTACAGTATGTGTCTTCTTGTGGTGTCACTGTTTGAATGGTTATTAAGTTTTCAAATCACTGTGGACAGCTAATCACTTAAGTTATTAATTTATTCTTTGGGGGGTTGTTGTTTGGTTGGGTTTTTTTAAAGTAATTTGAAACAATTATTTATCCCGTTAATCGGTCTTGAGTGAAGCCTAGATAATACATTTTTTGCTGTTAATAAACATGGTACATGCCTGACGTGAAGGTGATCTCATTTTTAAGTACTGTATATGCAACAGAAAAGCAACAGGAAAATAAAAGAATGATAATAAAAAGATATCTCTCCCTGGTGATTCCCAGTATGGATTCAGAGCAGGGAAAAAAAGGGGAAACTAATAAGCAGATCAAGTTTGATTATGTAGCACCTTTAAAGTTTTCAGAGCATCTTCTCAGCATGTTGCCAAGTGTCTCTTACAGCTTCAGGTGTCCTGTATGGGTAAGGAGGGCCTTTAGGATGTTGCTAGGGTTTTTCCTGATACCAGAACCCCAGCCATGTATTTTCAAGCTGCTAAATTGAATTTCATACCATATATCTGCTCTGCTGTATGCAGTGTGAGGACAAATGCTGCCTTCCTCACCCATCAGCAGCTTAGCACCTATGAGCCTCAGCTAAGGACACCAAATCACCCAGAGAACCTTAGCAAAAGGACAAATCCTTTTCTCCAGAGTTAAAGTTCAATTCTCCCTTTAAGACTTCCCTTTAAAAAAAAAAAAAGACAACTGGGAAAAGACACCTCCCTAAGCATAGCTCCTGCAACAGCTCTTTTAGACAAGAGTAGCATCATCTCACATCTGCAGCACACATGGAATCCCAAACCAAGAGCTGGGGACTCCCTTGTGGGCTCTCCTTGACCAGAGGCATGTGTGACAGACAAAACAAGCCAGACTATCTCATATACCATAGCAGATACTTTATCAATATGGCATATGCAAACATGACTGGCATTACTAACACTAGTACCAATATAGTATATACTATTATTGGTGTGGCACAAATAGTAATACACCATACTCGTAACTATACTAGACTTCTATAAGGCCTTTAATATGGTCCCTTATAAAATTCTCGGCTCTTAATTGAAGAGTTTGATGGATAGATGGACCATTGGATGAATAAGGAATTGGATGGCCACATTGGAAGAGCTACAGTCAATGACTCAGTGTCCAAACCAGCAATGAGCAGTGTTCCTCAAAGGTCTGTACTAGGACCAATAGTATTTAATATCTTCATCAGACATAGGAGTATTGGCTGAGTCCAAAAGGGAAGTCCAGCGCTAATAATTAGAGGAAATCAAGAGGGGCTAAACCAGTCAACCTCATTACACCACTGACACTCTCCAGGCTGCCATCCCTGCTGAGAACTGCATGCTGTTTGCCTCTGCTCATCCCAGAAAATCTTGGGGAAAAAAACCAAGACATGCTCAGGAATGAGCTTAGCTATGATACAACCTCTCCGACATTTTCCATGTTGGTTTGACTATCTGCCTTCATTACTTAGATTATGATCTCATCAAGTTAAAGACAGTCTCCTACAAAACCACCTTAAGGCAAACAGCACAGAAAATGTCTTCAGGTGATATTCCAGAATAAAGAAAGGAGCTGGCATGACAGCAAAAGGAAAACTTTTGGCAACCTCTTTGAACAGGAAATAGAGGCCTTGTAATAAAACCAGGAAACACTGTAGGTTCTGTGACACTTCAGCTTTGGGTCTTCATTTATTTCCTCTCAGCACCTGACTTAAAAACAACAAACACACTCCACTGCTCATCTACAAGGCTCCGCTATTAGTATTGTGATGTTCTGGAGGGCACACAGCTCTGCACTAAGGTTCCCATTCCACCTCTCTGTCTGATCCCCTCTTCCAAGCCACCACTCTGCAGGACTGTCCCCTGTCCTTGAGGATGGATGCCTCAGCTACCCCATCTCTTTTTTTGACCCATCAGCCCAATATCAATGAGTACTGCAATAAGACACTAAGTCTATATGTTGAATTAATTTCCTTTATTTATATATAGGAAAGACAATAAAAGAATATGATAGTCTACACCAGATATTTGACCCCAAGTATTCTCTCTAGCAGACTTTCTGCTCACATTATCCATAGCAATGTCTGTGCTTTGCCATTTCCTCCACAAAAACACAATACTCCTACCCCAATATGCCATGGTCAGGATTAGGCCTTGCACTTAGGACCTAAGGCACAAGACTCTGCCACTTGAGCCAGAGAAATCTCTACTACAGGTGTGAGGGAAGAGCAGGCAGGGGAAAACAGCTGGGGAGGGACATGGGAGGGAGCTGTGGTCCTGTAGATGTGCTGCCTGGGGCTTGAGTTGGCCATCTGCCATCAAAATCTGCCCCTGTTCCATTACTGATTTATATAATACATTGGTTTACACAGTATATACTGATATTGGATTGCTATAACATATCTGGTTGGGCTCACCTTGCAAATCAGCATTTTAAAAAAAATAGATCATGAGTGTAGGGGGGCTTTTGTCATCTGCTGCTCAGTTCAGGGTATCCCAAGGGATAACCCAAATTTTAAAGGGCACATCCATCCCAGAAAGCCATCAAATGACAGCAGCAGAAAGAGACTAATGGGGTCCTAAGGACACATCTGGAAAAACAGCTGTGTGTCTTGGCCTGCCGTGCACACTAAAAGCATCCAGAAGTCATCAGTAACACAATGGGTCTTCACTGAAGCCCAGAAACCTCAAATGCATCAGGTCAGTCTCTATTGGCTGGAGGGGTTTGTGCCCCTCAGTCTCTTTTGGGTGTCTTGCAATAAACAAAGCAATAAAAAAGCATAAACTCCCTCTGGTTGACCTGACACTGATTGTCTTACAAGCTCACTGCCTCACAGACCAGCACTGCTACATTTTGGCATTTTCCAGACTTTTTTCTACCTTCGGGGTTTTTCATGGTGGGTTCCCAAACCACATTAAAAAGAAATAATAACAATTGAGCAGAGGTCACCCCAGAACCAACTCAGTGCCATGGGAAGGGCTGCAGAAAGGGTGTGCATGGGACATCTCCATCCCTGGGGCCCTGCTGGTCTGTCTTCCTCCCCACGCCTGTCCCTGTCACCTCCCCAGGCTGGTGGCATGGCTCACAGCAGGCAAGACATGGCTATGATGAAGCAAAAGGGCACTTCTCCGAGCTGTTGGCAGCTGCTCATTTCTGCGATAGCTTAGGTACATTAAGGCATGAAGACCAAGTGCATAGGAAGCAGCGAGACCCTTCAGGCGCCTCCAAATCAGCCCCTGAGACCTTTTCCATTGAAATGTTTCTCAAATCCTCCTCCAAGATGCTCACTGTTATCAGGGTGAGGAAGAGGAGCTTCTGGCTTTGGGCTGGCCCCATGGACACTGCCCATCTGGTTCAAGCTGTTGGCTAAAAGACGAGTCCATGGAAGGAGCCAGATCCACCCCCGCCCGCTGCTGGGCTGCAGCCCCCCGAGGAGCTGTCATCATCCTTGTCCCTGTCCAAGTCTCTCCACCACAGCGGGGATTTCGGCAAGGCAGAAATATAGGCGGCTCTGTTCCTTGCTTCTTTTTCCTGCTCCTGGGAGATGGAAGGGGGGGAAAAAAAATAGAGCACAAGGATATTAGCAGATAAAAGACTCAAGTGAGAGGATGCTCCCACCATCCCTGAGGAGCCAAGAGGCTGTAAGGTATCCCCTGGGAGCTTCCTTCAAATTAAAGTGGGGTGTGATGGCCATGTGCTCTAGAGCTCAGCAGGAGGGATGCAGCAGCTCTTCAGTGATCGAGCCCAGCCCTCCCGTGCCACCTGTGGGAGAGGAGGGACCCCCCCGGACCCCCCCCACCCCCCACCAAATCACCCCACATGCAGGTCATGTCATATGAGACACTGTTGTTTGGAAAGCATTGGGCTCCATCAGCTGAATGAAATCTGTTCTAGTTTGTATTCCCAGCTCGCCCATCTGCCCAGGCAAGCTGTGGATCCCTGGAAGTGTTCAAGGCCAGGTTGGATGGGGCTTTGAGCACCCAGGTCTAGTGGAAAGGGTCCTTGCCCGTGGCAGAGGGTTGGAACTGGATGGTCTGTAAGTCCCTTCCAACCCAAACTATTCTATGATTCTATGATAAGAAGAGAAAAAGGAAAAAAAAAGACTTTGCTTGCAATGGTTCAGGTGAACATCAGAGGTGGTAAGAAGAAACAGCTAGTTACCAGTGAGTGAAGGTGGGAAGGAGAGGAAGGGATAGAATGAAAGGAACAAGTATTGTACAATGAAGGTGGCGAGGCACAGCACAGATTTCCCAGAGAGGCAGTAGATGCTCCACCCCTGGGAACATTCAAGGTCAGCCCACATGGTGGGGGCTCTAAGCATCTGAGTTGAAGATGTCCCTGTTCAGTCTGCAGGGGAGGTGGACTAGATAGCCTGTAAAGGTCCCTTCCAATCCAAACTATTCCATCATCCTCTCTTTCCCAGGCACTTCAAAGAAAATTTCGGGCTAAACTTCCAAGAGCAGACAATAGCAAACCAACCCCAAGCACAGCCACAAGGTGTCTTGTACCAATCTCAGCGCCTAGTTTCATCAGGAACCTATAACCTGGTTATATCTGGGTGCTAAAAATGAAAAGGGATTTGGCTTCAGGGAGTGGGTGGATATCTGCAGGATTTTAACCACAGGACAGGATCCGACTGCTGCCTGGATTTGTGGGAACATGGCCCATGAGTCAGACAGCTGCAGGACCGCATCCTGCTGTGCACAGCAGCGGGAGTTACCTGCAAGAAGAGGATGTTATCTTTGGAAATGGCTTCCATCAAGTCCTTGTGGAGGGACGGTTCTCCATGCAGGCGGCCAGCCTCAGCCAGAGCCTCGTGCAGCAGGCAGCTCTGCCGCTCCGGCCGCTGCCGGTAGAAGAGGACATAAGCAGTGTCCTTGGGGAAGAACGAGGTGACGTTGCTGACCGATTCGAAGGAGGAGAAGGAAACTCTGGTGTCATTGAAGAGGTACCACTGGATTTCCAAGTCCAACTGTTTGTCAGAGGCTGGTTTTGGCACCCCATCTCGGGGCTGCCCGTGGGGTACGGTGTCAGTGCACTCCCTGGAGTAGCAGTAGTAGTGGCCACTCTCGGAGGAGATGCCTGAATGCACCACCACGCTGCAGAGGTCATACACGACAGTCATGAAGCCACTCCCTGGGACAGCACCGTCCTTCCCATGCTGGCAAACCTCCTCAGTTTCCTCTGGAGCAACAAGGATGGGTAGCTTGAGCACCACAGGGATGGAGACATTGTCCAAGATCTTCTTTCTCTTCATAGTCCGTGGGTCGAAAGAAAACCGCAGCAGTGTGAGGATGAGGTAGTGTGGACCCTCTGTCAGCTCTGCCACCTTCTCAGCATCCTGCAAGGATGCACATTTCTCACAGTGGTATTTATTCTCTGCTGTCAGTCTCTCCGGGGATAGAAAATAGTTGATTAAATCTGGGACAGATCTGGAGTCCTTGGGAGCACATGCCTGCTCCACAAAAGTTGAGAGAGGGTCTTTGGCTGCATCCACCCCAACACCATTGCCACGTATGGGATTTGCTGCTTCTCCTTGTTCCTGGGAACATAATGTTTCCACCGACACTGATGGGGCTGCATGGTCACTGGCCATGGGGGCCTTCCTCTGGATCCAGGGAGAGCCCATGAGCTGGCCTGCATTTTCTGGAGGCTCAATGAACTGTGGGCCAATTTCTTCCACTGGTAGAATAGGTGTGCTCCCACACACATTCCTGTCCGATGGAGGAAAAGCCAGGGACAGGTCTGTGAAGACTTCTTCTCGGGAGGAAACATTCAGGCACTTCAAGCAGCGGATCTTTGTCATCATTTTACCCCCAAACATCTTCTCAATCAATGTCTTGTTTAAGTAATGATGCTCCACCGCCTGAGACGTCAAGCTGGATTCCTTGAGTTTCTGGTAGATCCTTTTTCCAGTTTTTTCCTCTTCATGCAATCTTTGGCAGGGGAGAAAAAGGCTGTGTTATGCATCAATACAACACCAAGAGGCAGTCTCTAAAGTAGGGCTCCTGTTCTTCCTGCAAGTAGTTAATCCCAGTTAACCTGCCTGTACCCAGGGGTCTGATGCTGTGGGAAAAAAGTGGGAAGGAGTCTGACAGGATTTGGGAACCTGAAGTCCTCATGTGCCACTGACCACATACTTCTAGAAGGATCATTGGGACAGCAGAGATTTGCTATTTCTAGGTAAAGGCAAGAATCAACACTTTACAGAATAGGCTGAGTGGCTTGTCAGGTGAACCTCTATGGTTGGTACAATTTTAGATTAGGTATCAGGAAAAATCTCTTCACTGAAAGGGTGAAGGGCAGTCAGACATTGGAACAGACTGACCAAGGAAGTAGTGAAATCACTGTTTCTAGAAGTGTTAAAAATGTGTAGAGGTGGCATTTAGGGACATGATTTAGTGGTGGACTTGTTAATGGTTGGACTCAATGATCATAGGGGTCTTTTCCAACCATAATGACTCTGTAATTCTATGAATTCCTTGTGTCCTCAGAGCAAAGGCAGAAATTTTCAAGTTGAACTAAGTTCTGACCCCTAAAATTGTACAAACAGGGTTTCATTAGAAACAGAATTTCATTTCAGACCAGTCTCACGATCCCAACCCTCCACTCTCCCAACTCCTCTGGGTCCCAGCCACGTGCCCTGTTTGCATGTGGGTTAGCACTAAACACTACACTGGGGTTTAGGGATGCTGTTGTCACCAGGCTCCAGGATGATGGCGCTCGTCACGTACCGGTCCAGCAAATACTTGAGGTACTCTGAGCAGTCCTGCTGAGCTCCAGGGGTGAACCAGGGTGGCCAGGAGGCAGAGAGGAAGCTCTCAGGGGAGATGGCAGGTCGCTGGCAGCAACACAGAAGACATGCATTTAATCCTAGCAATTTTTCCTCAATTCCCAAAGGGGGATGGAGAGAGGAGAGGAATGGTTTTTTTAGCTGGTCCACTGGGAGCACAGTGTTCTGTGCCTGATAAGGTCCCTTTTTTCCCCCTACAAAGGCTAATCCCAGTGCACAGGAAGACTTCCTTAGTTTGCTGCAAGTCAGGATGGTAAGGATGAATTTCAGACATTATTTTATGTATACTTTTATAAAATAAACACATGGATATGTGTTTATCATTCAATTTTTAAATGGTTTATTGACCTGATCCAGATAATTCTACTTAATTCAGCCTGAATTTAATTTGCTGCTCCATTTAATTTGATCAGGATCTCTCTCATCAAATCCTTTCATAAAAAAAATAAACCAAAAACAAAACAAACAAAAAAAACCACCAACACCAAACCAAAACAAAAAAAAACCCCACTAAACTTGCACCCAACATTCTGATCACTGCAGGCAGGTAATCTGTGTTACCAGATAATGTAATTGCCGTCATTAGGAAGCAGATATTTAATTAATATGGAAAAAGACCCATTTTTAGAAAAAAGGTAACTTCAAGAACAACCCAAAAAAGAAAAATAACCAAAAGGAAATTAACAGGAAACTATAACCATCAGCTACACCACATGCTTCTGTACTTGTTCATCACAGAACACAGTCACCCTAACCTGCCATCAAAACCTAGATTCTACTATTACCCAATATTAAATTTAACAGGATGTCTATATTTCCCTCTCAGGTCATCTGTAGTGATATAATACCACAATGCTGCCAGCCAGCTCTGCCAGTCAAGGCTTGGGAAATGAAGAAGCCTGGATGACTTGCTTCCCAGCAAGGGAAAATTCACTGCCTTTCCAATATCTTGTCTTTCTAGGAACATAAAGATATATTTTCAAGAGAAAAATTAGATATGACCTAGCTATACCTCCAGGAGTCACTCCATTAAATTTCACATTTGTCATGGGAATGTTTACATTTACTTAAGGGTGTTATTTTTATTTTACGTTCTTCACATGCAGAGGATTCAACAATCTGGAATCTAAGGGGATTTTTATAATTTATAATTTTTATAATCCTTTTAACACAACCACTTTTAAAGCAATTTTCACTGATTGCTAGTGCTTTGCTGGGCAGCAGTGGGACAAGCAAGCTGCTCCAGTCTTCTCCCTTGCTGCACAGCAAGAAACAAAGCCTCTGCTTCACACCAACAGGCTTCTCAGCTGACCACAGATGTAAACTATTACCTAATGGACTTCATTGTCAAAAATATTAGCTATGACATCAGCCCAGCCCAAGAAGACCACAAACTAAAGACAGGCAGCCTGGTGTGAACATAGCCCACTTTCATGGGTGATAGGCGTTTCCCTCCACCTCTCCCAAAATTAGCCTCCTTCATATAAACAAAATTTGTCCCATTACAAAAACCCACCAAGATCCACAGCTCCTTATCAGCACGTTGGAGCCAGCAGGAAGCAACTTGGAGACGAGCCTTTCCGCAGCCGACAGTCCAAACAAATAACTAAAACATTAAATAATTACCTGACTGTGCTCCAAAAATGCAAAGAGCCACTGGAGCTTTGTCATCAGGGGCTGGGAGTTGCCCTCAGATAAATTCAGCACTGAATGCCGAAAGCTGTGAAAGAAAAGCAGCGATGCAATCTGTGAGATGGAAAATCAGTGTGGGACATGCAAGGTTGGAGTGACAAGCAACCCCTGGCGCAGTCTTGAACGGGAGCAAGGGAGTAAAAACTCACTCTGAAGCCATGAAAAGAGACTGTATGATGCTGTTCATGTAGCAAGTGTTTCCCAAGTTAATTAACCCAATCTTTCCTGTCTCTGATTTAGATGCCAGGCGTGGGTAAAAGCAGGCCAGCTCATTCTTCTGGGAGGTCCAAGCATTTTGTCCTAAGAGGTGTTTAATCCGGTCTTCATTTGGAATCGGGAGAGCCTTGGAAAGAGACATCTGTGTTACAAATCATTATCTGTCCTCACAAGGGCCAGCTGAGGGGCAGGCACCAATCCCTTCTCTCTGGTACTAGTGACAGGGCACAAGAAAACAGCATGAAGCTGTGTCAGGGGAGATTTAGGTTGGATATTAGGAAAAGCGTCCAGCATGGGGTGGCTGGACACTGCAACAGTTTTCCCAGGGAAGTTGTCATGGCACCAAGCCAAGAAGCATCTGGACAATGCTCTCAGGCACCTGGTGTGATTCCTGCCCTGTGCAGGGTCAGGAGTTGAACTCGATAATCCTCGTGGGTCCCTTCCAACTCAGGGTATTCTATGATCCCATGATTGATCATTTCCCATGAAGAATTAGTAATGGGCACCTGCAAAACTCCTCTGCTAGAGGCATTCACACAACTAATTTTCCTGCTCTTCACATGAACCTGCTTCCATGCACAGAAGAGTTTACTTGTTTGTATTAGTCCTTTAAAGGCATTTCAGAATAAAGTTATAGCTAAAACCTACAGGCACCTACAGGACTTCTGCAGGCCCACCATTAGAGAAGTAATTTCCTTCAACCTGCCTACACAGGGCTCAGACTCAGAATTTGAATCCCCTCATCCCCTCTCTTCTACCATCATCTGAGGTGTTGAAGTCAGGACATCCCTACCAGTGAGGGACGGGGTCAGGATATCCCTACCAGACAGTCCCTCTCTTCTAGCTACTGACAGAGATGCCATTTCCATATGGAAAGCAGTAAAATGACTGAGAAGGGCATGACTCACTTTAACTGCTTCTAGGACTGGTTCATAGAGGTCTGGGAATCCTGAGAAGCGGAAGAACATGCAGTGGATGAGCTCAGCCAGCTGCTCCAGGGAGCTGGTTGCAGAATTGGAGTCCTCCTTCTTCAAAGAGGCCACCAGCCTGGGGATGTGAGGGAGTAGCTGGAAAAGAAAAATTCACTACAAAAATTACTCCACGTTATTCACAGAATGTTAATACATTTAGGGGAATGAAATTCACCTGCAGGCAGAAAAGACAGTGAACAGGAGTTGACTTCAGGGCCACTCTAGACTTCACCCTTCACCCTTTGAACTCAACAGCAACTCTCTTGTTGATTTTGGCAACCTTAGAGGGTTTTCTGTTGCATGACACCTGCAGGTTTGTGCTGCTGCTTTGCTGAGCTGCAATTGCTATTCTTTAATCTCCCCTAAATCCCACACCCACGATGGAAAGGACATGCTGACTGCCAAGTGCAGGGATTCAAACCTGCAAGGCAGGTAGGTGGAATTAGCCTAGAAGAAATGTTGTCTGCTGTGCTCTTAATTTTATACTGAATACACTGAACTGGAATTGGTATGGTGGGATGGGTGGCAACAGGCATATAAGCAGCACATTCTTTATTTTGCTTTCATCTCGAAAACATAAAAATGCACAAGCAGATGCAAATGCAAATGATCTGTTGCTCACGGGCACCCTCTGCTGACCCTGCAGCTGCACACAGAATTAACGACCGATTTCCAACCCTGCAGATGTGCACTTACACAACCTCTTTCATATTTATATTTTAAGTTATTTTTAGCCCAGTGTAATCCTGGAGAAAAGTATCAGGACCCCAGTCCAGCCATTTCCAGGTTGTCTTTTCCTCGCTTGGTCTTCTTCTCCTCTTTTTCTTTCCCTTCAAAATGTTGAGATTTTAACTATTTCCCTTCCAACAGAAAAGGTTGTTGGGGAAGAAGATCAATTGCAGCACCTTTTTGTACATCAGAATTTTGCCAAGCTATGATGTGAACAATTCTCAAAACCCTTCCAAAGTGCCAGGGCAAACACAAAAAGACATGGTTTGGCCCTGTTGGGTTCTGGTTTTTTAAATAAAGGAGGAAATTTATGCTTATGGGCTATAGATGGAAACTTCAAGCAAAGAGTAACTCATAGCTTTTGGAGTGTTTCAAAATTTGATGTCCAACTGAAGACAACATGTTGGAATTACTCTATTTTTAGAAACCAAAGAGTTTCTCAAGAAATTCACGTTCCTTCAAAGTATCTCCAGCTGAGAAATAAAAAAGCATCAGTTGAAAATGTTGGCTAGCTTTGCTTTTTTCTAGCTTTATCTGTTTGTTCTGTGAACTTCAGGTGAAAAGCCAAATATAAGGGCTTTAACCAGAAAGTACAAAATCAAACATTAATAGAAGTAATCTTTCCATCACTGCTTTTATCAGTTCAATCACTACAAGCATGCTTTTGCCTTCAGCCTCACTTTTTAAATTCAGCATTCCAGAGGCAACACCAGCAGGAAGCAGAGCTGCGCCTTAGTGCCAACAACAAAACAAACTATAAAATGTCACTGTGGAAATGAAAAGTGGATATTCAAATGTTGCCAAAAGTTGGTTTTGCTTTTAACAGAGAATTTGTGTAGTGAAGTGTTCTGATCCAGTCTTCTGGTCTTGCTGCACTGATGTTGTTCAAACCTTTCAAAGATGACCCACCACCTAAAGAAATTGGTGCCACGTGTTGGTGACAATTTAAAGTCACACGTGGGATGGGCCCCACTCAGTCCAACACACAGGAAGGCACCCACTTAGGAAAAGCAAGGCCTGTTTAATAATGTATTCCCTGCCCTCCACAGTGAGGGCCCTCTGAGATGTTCTCAACACAAAGGCTCTACCAAATGCACTCCAAAGCCAGAGTGGCAACATCTGCCACACCTCAGGTGCCCCCCTATCCCTGCTGCCCCACAGCAGGGTTACACTCAGGACAATGGCCTCATCCAAGTGCCAGACTCAGCCTTACCAAGTGAAATGCCTCGTGGGAGTGCTGGAAGCTCAGCAGCATGTACTGCAGGACAGACAAAGCTCCCTCCCTCACAATGGGGTACAGCAGCTTGGAGAAGACCTGGTGGAGGAGAAAAAAAAGCAAATGAGAAGGCAGGATGGCCCTGCAACCAGCAGGAGAAGGGGACAGCAGGAAACAGAGGCACTGGGCATCTACCAGGGCTGCTGGTCTCTTCCTACTCCATGCTGGATGTTGAAGTAAGCAACAGCTCTCCAGAGTCATCTCCTGTCCTGAGTACTGGCTTAGGGCACCCTTAAAAATACTGTGTGGGTTATCCTCACCCTTTCAGCCTTGTGTAATGCCTCTTATGACAGTGCTGCATCTCTATATCTCCTCATGAAAAAACTATGCAAGGACAGCAGAATGCTAGATTTTCTAGAACATGCCTCTTAATTTATTCAGATATTTGGAACTTTATCACTAACCTTTCAGACAAAGAGATAAAAGGCAAGTATCTTTTTCAAAGGCTACATAATTATATTTATTCTACTTTACAAAAAATACCTGTATACCCTCTACTGTTGCCAGATCATAACTTCTAAGGGTTTCCAAAAATCACGTTATTTTCTGGGCTGTGTCCCTTTCCTATGTATTAATAATGAAAGGAAAGAAAGAAAAGCCAGAGATGCTTGGCTACTGTCCCACTGCTCAATGCACTTAAGGGATCACAAAGACAAATGCAGTTATTGATAATGTTCCAGTACTGATAATTATAAAATTACAGTATCATTTAGGTGAGAAAATACCTCTAAAATCATTGAGCCCAGCTGTTAACCCAGCACTGCCAAGCCCAGCATTAAGCCATGTCCCTAACTAAGACATTAAGATGTCCTAGTAGCTTCTATGATGACCTCTTCTGGCGGCTCAGCCAGGTGTTATCCCCACTATATGAAGGAGGGAAGAGTAGGACCACAGCATGGGAAAAGTTCTGAAATAGTGACCAGTTTCAGTGCTTGATCACAGTTTTCAGAGAGAGCAAGTACTCACTGTTGAAACAGATGATGGCAATGGCAGCAGGGGCTTTATGTACAATAATAAAAGAACCAAGCCAGGGCACAAGCTTTAGAACTGACCTGTGACTGTGTAGGCTATTAATACACTCACTGATATATATTTTACCTGTACCAGCCAGCACTTACCCAGGCATGGTCAAAGGAGAGCATGTCACATTCCCAAAAGTAAATTTTACAAGAACTTCATCGTTTGGGAAGGAAAGTGTTCAACTGGTTTGAAAATCCTTGGCTATTTTATTTCCTTTAAGATATCAGTACCTCTGCAGACCACAACCTGCAGAATCCCAGGTTGCTCTGGAGAACATCGTTCCTAGCAGCAAAATCAGTATCCCTTGGGACAGCAAACTCTTTTTTCTCTATACATCTCATCCTATCATTTGAAAGGCAAGGTGATATTTCAGGTGCAAGATGGTATTTCTGTGGTTCACATTCACATTTAAAAGAGCCAACTGACCTTTTCTATTTTCGAAAGAGTGACTTCAATCAAGATGCTGAACTTTTTCACTGCAGCCAAACCCTTCAGCAGAGCAATGATCCACTTGTCTATGTTCTTTCCCAGGGGCCAGGACACCCAGTCAATCATCCTGAAACGAAACACAAACTCTTAAATAAATTTAATGCACATATTGTAAAAGTCAAGCTCCACTCTAGGCCAAACCTCCTCCAAACTGGTGTCCAGTCACTGGGATGAGACAGGCTCTGCACAAGGTATTTCACATCTTGTTCAAAGCACAAAAAAGCCTGAAGTAGAAATACTCCAATGTCACCATCAGATGGTGGTTCTTCAGAGGATCAGGCCCAAGTCCATTGAGTAAAGTGGGGATTTTTTCCAAAAAATTCAGTCTAGTCAAATTCAAGCTTTTAAAACTGGTGCTGTGCTCTACATACTAATCATGTGAGGATTTGATTGAGGTCTCTGCATTGTCACCATTAGAAAACAAATTATACTGGTTTGATCTCTGCATGTTACTGGTAAGGAAAAAACCTTACCAGTTTCAGATTCATATATTTTAGTTCTCAGTGTGGTGTGGGCAACATTGATTTCCAAAAACATATTTAAAAAAACTCCATCTGGAAACTCTAATAGAAGCCAATTATTCCTGAATGTCACAGGTAAAAAAATTTCATTTCTAGCCATTCAACCAACATGTTGTCATGTTTGTTTGCATTATCACCATTAGAAAACAAATTATACTGGTTTGATCTCTGCATGTTACTGGTAAGGAAAAAACACTGAGATTCATATATTTTAGTTCTCAGTGTGGTGTGGGAAACATTGATTTCCAAAAACATATTTAAAAAAACTCCATCTGGAAACTCTAATAGAAGCCAATTATTCCTGAATGTCACAGGTAAAAAATTTCATTTCTAGCCTTTCAACCAAATGTTGTCATGGTTCTTCAAGAAATAAGTGCCTTACAGAAGTTTCTTGTAAAACAATAACCTAAGACTAAGTGATTACACATTGTTTCTATTAAAATTGAATGTTAAACAACCAGGAAGCAAGTAAGACTTGGGATCTCCAAGTATCCAACTTTGCTGGTCATTTCAGTACTTTTGATTTGAAGATACCCCAAACCTTCAGGCTACACCTCAGTTCAGCTACCTTACCCAGTCAGTTCCTTTTACTTATAAATCTGTATCTTATGCAAAATAAAAGAAGGGAAGATAGATAACTAACCACCACAAGGCAAAGAGCCTTGTGAAATTAGTGAAGTTTACAAGGAACTGGAAAAATGAAACTTTAGTCAGTAAAAAATCCTTGAAAAGCAGCATATGTTGGGGTGTTGAAAAATAATAGAAGTCAAGCCAAGGTGGAGAATAAAGCAAATGCCAGAGAAGCTTGCACAGACATTTGGACCAGAGGAGAACAAGGAATGCCATGCAATCGCTGTATGTGAAGATGCACAGCTGTCAAGCATCACCAACACAAGAGGAAGATCAAGGAGTCACAAGGAAGACCCTGAGGATTAGAAATGTAGAACTGGAGGGAAATGTATTGATTCAAAAGGCATGCAAGGCACCAGAAATGGAGGCTACAGTAATTCATCTGCCTGAAGACAACCAGGCAGATGCCAGGTGACTACAAGTTCCCAGTGTAACAGCAGCCATGGAAAGGACCATCACCACCTGTGGTGCAGAAAGAAAGGTGTTCTCCATAGCAAAACAATAACCTCAGGCTCTGGTCTGGCTGCCATGGTGAACATGGTGCACAAACACCACCATCTGTGCCCAAGACCAATGAACTGTGTGGAAGAAACTTGTTCAGGTGGTAGGGGAAATGAAGAACACTTCCTGCAAGAAAAGCTTAAAATAACCTGGCTTGTTTAGCACAGCCATGAGAAAAAGCAGAGATGAGAAGGGACTGCTCTTCCTGCACATATTGAAGGAATAAACACCAGGGAGGCAAAAGATATTTCAGCTATTTCTGTTGGCATAAGATCAAATGAACTGTAAGATGGCCAGAAATACACACAGACTGGCTGTTAGAAGAGAGATTTGACCCAGTAAAGCAACCCAGTGGTGGAAGAGCTGTGAGAGAACAGCAGTGGGAACATAGTCTTGCTTTGAGGAGCAGAGTTGAACATTAATGAAAGGGGTCTGTAATGTCAATGCTATAAAGCAGGGAGATGGATCCAGAGATTCAAAGGTCTTTTTTCTCCCTATCTTCTTTAAACAGGCCTAAAATAACCTTATTTGATTGAAGCTATACTTTGCTAGCACTGGTAGCTAAGTTACAGTGCTGCCCGTGTTGCTACAGTAGGAAGAAATTAAGTTTTAAATTCACATTGCACAATCCACAAGTATTTTAGTAGTGATGACCCTAATTTGACAAAGGAGTCATTGATTTGGTCTGCTAAACTTTTAAAAGCCTAGACCCTGATCTCCAGAGGTTGTAAGTGCCTGCATAGCTGTGAGACAGCAGATGCCTTCTGCATCCAGAGCCAGGCTCTTTGGAACAGATACATCCCCAGGGGAAAAAAAACCAAACCCAAATCTGTGAGTACCTCTGACGTCACAGATGCACGGTAATAGAGTTTATCTAAAAATAGACCAATTCTGTAAAAGAGCTTGTGGTGTGCACTTATGCCAGCAGGTGATAGCCTTGCTTTTTCTACCACCAGTTGTTCTTTACATGATTGACCAGAAGTTCTACATAAGTCCAGTTTATTCCCCTGCTACTCCCAAACCCAAAGTTTAGGAAAAACACTCCTGCATGCAACCAGTTTGTCGGGGATACTAGGCTAAAAGATCTTCAATTTGTACATTTTCCTTTGATTTTCTAGGCATGGAGCACACATATCAAACAGCCTGGGGTCATGCTGGTTTTGGGACACCCATCTGCCATAAATATGCTGCCAAAACTTCAACATTTATCCTACGTGATGTTAATTACATTTTGTGGGCTCTTACTAATTATTTACTCCTCCTTCTGCATGACAAAGACTGTTTTAAGGAATGATGCAGGAATTTAAGGAATTGATTTGGCAATCTCTGTATTTAGACACTGGCACTCTAAGAAGATTTGTCTGGAGCTTGTAGCCACAGGTGTCCAGAAAGAGAAAAAGATAGAGAAGAGGGTTAGGAACTGAACTAATAATCTAATATTTTGTCTTGGGTTGCTGGACTCTGGGAAAACCATGATCTTCCCTAGCAGGCCAAAGAGAAGCAACTCTGTTCTGCATACAAAAACTTCATCAGGAATAATATGTTTCTGTCATGTAACCATATTGGGAAGGACACACAAATCCTGTAATAAGAAGAGGAAAAAAGATGGTTCCAGTGAGATCAAGTCAGAGCAGCACCCCTGTGTTAAGTGGACACACCACTGCATGTGAATATCATCTGTTTAAATGGAGACCTCTAAGGGAAGTATGGGTTAAAGACAGAATCATGGAATAATTTAGGCTGAAAAATATCCTTAAGATCATTGAAGATACACTTAAGTAAGTGCAGAGCCAGGCACTAGAGCACAGAAGAGCTGTAGGACTTGGACATAAGAGTGCAAAGAAGACCTGGTGATGCCAAAGAGGGCACTGGTGCTGCAAAGACCAGGTCTGCCATATCAGGTAGCCTTTCACCCACTACTCTTCATCATGCTTTGACTAGGTCTCCATTGACTTTGTCTGTCCGGCTGCAGCACACCCACCTGACAAAGGCCAAGGCGGGACCTGGAAACAGCTGGGCATACCTCCCTCACATAAGTCTTTAGCTGTAACTGGTGGCTTAAGAAGATATCCTTCTGAAGGGAGACAGAGATCATAATGAAATCATGAAAAGGAGATTTTGGGGAAGAAAAAGGCCTCAATAGCTTCAGGAAAAAAAAAATCAAACCTCTTCAACATAGCCTATATTGGACATCCGATAATGCAATTATTTATAAGAAAATAAACTAAATTAAGCCAAACAAATATAATAATAGTCATAATCATAATAAAAACCACTCTTTATTCTAGTTCTTTCAGGCCTCAGGGCTAGAAGAAATAATACAGAAGTTTTTCTTTTCCCTACACACTCCTCACCAGACAGCACCAGCCAAACTGCTTGGGCTAAAACCACACAGAGCATTTCTCCAAACTGAGTTAAAGCTTTCACTCCCACAGCCTCTCCTACCTGCCAATGGCCATCATCATTTGCACATCAGTGATGCTGTCATCATTGGTGAGGTTTCTTATGACGCCATCCATGAGCTCCAGAGGGACAAACTGAACCACGCTGGCCAAGGCATTGGAGGGCGCTTCCTGTTCCTCTGCAAGACACCCAGAGGGATCACCCCCAGCAGTGAAGATGTTAGTTGACAGGAAAAACAGGCACACTAGGTCATTTCTTGTCCTAAAAACCAAATAATTTCTGCCCACAAAAAATAGAATCGTAGAATTGTTTAGATTGGAAAAGCTTTCAAAGATCCAGTCCAACCCTTAACCCAGCACTGCCAAGTCCACCACTAAACCACATCCCCATATGCCACATCCACACATCATGGAGCAGACACTGAGCTGCTGCCAATGAGCAGTGTAGAGTCTACCATTGGCTGTGCTAGGAGGACAATTCCCCAGATCCCAGTGCAGCACATAATGAAACTGGATCTTAGCAGATGGCTGCTCCCTGAAGCCATATGTAGCCCCAAGGGAGGAAGAGATTACAGGCACGTGTTTGGCCCCACTCAGGTACCAAATTTCCTCTGCTTGCTCTCTTTTTACTAAATACTGCAAATAATTGCAAAAGGATGCAACTGCAATTTTGCCTGCCTGGAAATGGGCCTCCTTCCAATGGATGAGGCTGTCATACTGAAAAACCCATCTCCTGTTGTCTTAGGAATAGCTAAAGCAGGAGCTCACCAGCCTTTCATAGCATTGGTACCTCCCAAAAACCTTCTGAAACCCTCCACAATAACCTAAAAGCCCCAGAAGTTGAATAAATATTGCCTGTCTCACCCTAAGATGCAACCACCCTTCAGACAGTCAGTAGGGCTTCATACCTCTAGGTCAGTAAGAAATAACTGCTTGGCTTTATCCCTAATCTCTGGTAGGGAGCAGGCTGTGGGGCACCACCAAGGCAGCCAAAAGAGAGTGGATTTTCTAAAAGCTCTCAAGTTCCACTCTAACAAGCTGCAGATAAGATACTTTCCCTGAAGCCCAGCTGATGTTGGAAAGTGCTGAACACAAACTTGTGCTGCAAATGCTTCCATCCTGTTAGCAGCTCCCATCTGCAGACTCTCTCTGGTTTCAGGGTGATATTGTCTTCCCAGCTCAGAGCCCTGGTAACTTTAAGAGATGCTTGTATGTTATATTTAAACTGTGGCTGCATTTCTGTAGTGGATGAAAACTCTGCAAGATGCCAAACTAATTGAGTTTGACTTCATCAGAGCCAACATTTACATTCCCAGTCCTTTTTAAATTATTATTTTTAAATTACCTGTTGAAGAAATGATAGTGAACAGTTCTTTCAAAGAGGGCAGGATGGCTGAGGTCTGTGTCCTCCAGATCCTCTGCAGCAGACCACTCACTTTGTTCACCTGCTCCAAAAACTCCATGATCTCCTCTTCCCCCTCGGAGACACACTGGAACTGCCCAATGCACCGGATCAGCTGCTGACAGAACAGGAGCTGGTGTTTTCCTGTGGGAATGCACTGAGGATGCTGCGTTAAGAGTTTGCTGATCTTCGCACACTGCTTGGGGCTGGGCCTCTCGCAGACTTTCCGGAGCACCTCGATCCTCAATAAGCTGAAGATGCTGTTTGCTGATGGGCTTTCCAGGACAAACTGCAGTCCTAACTGGATATAATCAAGGACATAGTGGCTTCTCTTTCCCAGAGGTCCATAGCCTTCCTGGAGGAGACTCAGCAGGAAGCGGACATTGAAGAACTCCTCAAATTCCTCTGGGTGATAGTGGCCATAGACCTCCAAAACCTCTTTCCCAATCTCTCGTTTATACTTGGTGTCCCCAGTGAGATAAAGCTTGGTGGATAGCTCCAGCATGGACCAGCACTGCTCGCTGTCCATGGGCTGCTTCGCCGCCTCAATGACGCGCCTCACAAGCCCTTGCTTCACATTGTTGGGGTAAGAGGACATCACTACAGCTTCCAGTATCTTATCCATCTCTGCTCCCTGGTCCTAAAAGAGAGGGACAGAGCAGCAGGTTAGTTCAAGGAGGGTCTGCCGAGCTTTTAAGCCCAGGCTGGGGCAAGGGAGCTCAAAAAAGCAGAGCTATCTGGAACCACTCTGAAGAGGGTAATTCTTGTGGCTTTTTCATATAGCATTCAGAAAGGTTTCCATTCATGATGTTTGACTGAGACTCAAGACCCCAAATGGAATGAATACAAAAAGATACAGAACTTCTTCTGATCAGTCACAGATTTTTGTCTCGCAAACAACCAAGTACACATCCACTGAAGGCACAAGTGGGAATTAAGGGAGACAAAGTCTTACAGTGGTGTCTGCTGGCTCAGGTGTCCTCAAGAGGCAGAGATGGTCCCGATGATTGTCTTCACATTCAGGGAAGGAGAGAAAAGCCCTGGGAAGCAGAGGTGGGATTGCAGCCTCTCTGTGCAATGGCAGGGGTGTTTGTTTAACATTTACACCGTGCTGCCAGCCACTCCATCTGAGTGGTGCAGTCTTGGCTGCTCCCCAGGGACCTGCCGCATTTGTATGCGGGACCAAAGCAAGCGGGGAGAGAAACTGCAGAGTCAGGCAAAGTTTCCCATTTGTCACAGCCTGAATTCACCAGCAATAAAGCATTAGAGAACAGTTTTTAAAACACAAGGAATTCCCAAGGAAAAGTTCAGAATAACATTTATAACCAGCTGTTGGATGCACTACTGCATAAAAGAAACAAAAACCAACAAAAACCAACAAAAACCAAACCATTATAGAGTGATAAAATTAGACAGTCAGGATTTCTTATAATGTATTACAGGGACTAAAAAGGCTCATCCACAGCAGGTCCCCCCAGCACAATGCACTGCACAAATACACATTTGGAGAAAGTCCCTTCCTGCCTATAGCCTAAAATGAGCCACACTCATGTATTCGACCAGAATAATAATCCCCACCTTTCTGTTCCTCAGCTCCCTAATCTGTGAAATGAGAACAACATGCACCAGTTCCTAGTGGGGCTAGTAGAAAGATCCTTCATTAGCACTTTGGAAGCATTTGAAGTTTTTCAGGTGGACAGGGTTACGAAGAATACATATGCAGATGACATGTACCCCAAGTATGGTTTTCACAGATGACAGCCAGAAGAGACCTCAGCAGATGCCATCCAAGGACCATGCCATCCCTGGAGAAAGCCTCTATCTGAGCCAGAGAGTGTCTTTTCTCCTGTAGACAGCTGCTTGAGGGTGGAGAAGTAAAACCATGCCAGACACAAACATCAAGCTCTGACTCACAGCTAATTGGCTGGGAAGCCTTCCCACTTCACCAAATATCACCTCTTCCCATCATTGCTTGCCCACAATCTCCCAAGATGACAAAAAACCATTACTGATAAATATATATACATATATAAATATATATATATAGCCACCTCCAATCCAGCGATGACCACAGGCTACATTGCAGTGCCTCTCCAAGAACCACTTTGCCCTTTCTGGCCCCTGCCTGCTGACTCATACATTCCTCTGCTCATGTGCTGGATTTATTTTTTCTCCCATCAAGCACTATTGCTGCCTTCCCTGCAACAAGCTATGGCAGAGCTAATGCTCTCCATCACACTGTTTTCCCAGGATAGAATATATAAGCAGGACTCCTGAGGGACCAGCCTGCATTAAACCAGTGGGAAATGAGGACAAGATAAAAGGAGAAGACAAAATCCCAGAGATAATGTCTTTTCACCTCAACAGAAAGTACCACAGTGTCAGCAAAGGCTAAAAGTCAACCTGGAGAGCCGATGGGGCCTGCAGACAGTCCAAAATCAGGAGGAGCATTTGTCCTTGCTGCAGCTCAGTGGCTGCCTTGGCCAAACACAAACTGGCACACACCTGCAGTCAGGCTGGTAGCCCTTTCACCTCCCCTCTGCAGGTTCCCAGCCTGATCCCAGACACCCCAGTCATCTGGCATATAGATAAAGGGCCAGGAGGAGATAGGAGGATATACAGTGTTCATTAGTTATGTCTCACTATTACTTCCCTGGAGCAATCCATGCTGAGCCAGGCACAGTGATTTGGAAACACCACATGTTGCAGTGAGATTTCCTATTTTACCTATCCCAACCTCCCCAGGTGTGCCAACCTTTCCCCCTCCCCCTTTTGCCCTCCTGCCTCAGAGCTGTCCATCAATCCTAACATTCCAGCAGGGCGTCGTGTGGTTGGCAGATGCCCCTCAGGTCCGGGCTCTTTGGCCTGTCCAAGTGTCTGTATCCCTTGAGCCTTCCCCTCCTCACACCTGGTTGGCCCTCACCTGTCCCTCCCCTCTCCCTGTCCCCGGGGCTTCAAAGGACACGAGACCATGCGGCCGGGGTGTCTGTCTGAGAGCTGTTACCATGTTCAGAGGCCTACCGTGCTGCAATAAAACTCTGGATTTAAGCTCTATGGCAGAACCCACTGCTTTTCTCTTCACTGTTGCCTGAACCTTTTCCATCAGATGTAAACTGAGTTCCTACTTTGCCTGGATTTGTTCTGAGTGCCCAGCTGCAGCATGCAGCCGGCCAAAGGTATCTCTGGGGTGAAAACACCACAGCTGCCGCCTTTGGTCCAGCAGCGAGGCCAGATGAAGCCAGGCACATCCCACCCAGAAACATTCGGAGTCTAATATTTAATAACCACACAGGCAGGATGGTCAAACAATGGCTACAGTTCTTTTAGACCTAACCCCACAAATCACCACAGTCCCCTGGTGTATGTGGTGTTGGGTGCTCTCGCTGTCCCTCTCAGATATGATGGCTGCCCACCACTGTCCCCACTATGATTGTGCTTTTAGCTACTTTAGCATTGCCAAACTTCACCAGGTTTTCTATGCAAAGAGTCTAATTTCATCTGAATTTTGAGATAAACTTGCATCTCCTAAAAGGGCGTGGTTCTTCCTCAGGCTGATCACAGAAAGGGACAGGAGGATGGGCTTCCTCAGTGCTGCTGCCTGGAGTGCAACTGGGTCACAACTGACATTGTGTAGTAGGACACGGCTGAAACAAAGTCTCTTCACAGTCAATAGGCAAACAAGTCCCAAAGGATCATCTTCCTCAGCAGGAAACATCATAATGACTTATATGGACATAAGGACCTTGAAGACACACAGAGAGAACCACCTGAGTTGACCTTGTGGTGAAGGATCCATGTCCTCCTCACCAGTGAAGGGCTTTGCAGGACAAAGCTAGGCTGTAGGTAATACAGTCCCACCTGCACCTCTCCAACCACCCTGTGGCAGTGGGAGGGGACAGACAAGCCCACGGCTCTGCTGTGTATCAGGGTAGACCAAACTGCTCCCTGGGTGTGGGCCAGACAAGGCCAGGATGGAGGATGCTAGCCATATATTACATATCTGTGTATATGTTATATATATATATATCCATATAGGCCATATATTACAAATCTGAGAACCACATCAAAGCAACATTTAAGTGGCTTTGTAATATGCAATAATAAATATTATAGTCTTAAAACTACACTAAAAAAGCATTCAAACTAAAAGATCATTCACATGTCAAAGGCTAGGAATTAAGATGGCTAATTCAAGACAAGCACAGTTCCAGATGCTTTCAGATATTTTTTTAAGCAGCTAATATTAACTTTTTTCCTCCCCAAGACCTCTGTGGAAAGTGAGTCAGGGTTTGCAGTGGAGCAGTAAAATGATTTGGAGTGTTGTCTGTAAGATCACTGTCTCATTTGTTGTAGAAATTGGAAGTGTGTCATAAATAACCCAGGGAACTGCAGGAGAGGGAAGGACGGTTCACTGTCGTGCAGCTGAATGCTACCTTGGAGATCTGGTCCCTGGTTCTCCTCTGTTTAATACTGAAATAAAGAGACGAAATATTCAGACAATCAGGCTTCTATAATGAGTGTTCCTGAAGTAGAACAACCTTTTGCACTTCTTCCTCACCAGCATTAACAACACACTGAAGAGCTGGGAGGATTGGCTCATTCCTGCTTATGAACAGAACTGAGTTCCTGGAACACACAAGGATGAAATAGAAGGTCAAAGAGTTGATTATTAAACTGAAGAGTCACATTGAGGTTCCCATCTCTTTTGTAGCTCGCATAAAACATAGAGTACACAATATGAACTTTGGAGGGAAAAAGAAAACATCCCAGGAAATGGCAAAACTGTTCTGCTACCCCAGTGAATGACTGTCAGGAATAACACATGCAAAATCACAGAATGAGGAGAAAAAGAACCTTGGGAGGTCTCTAGCCCAAACCCTGCCCAGCTGAAATCACCTCCAGCTGCTCAGGGATTTATCCATTAAGGTCTAGAAAATATTCCAGGATGGAAATCATACAACAACCCTGGGCAACCTGCTCCTGTTCTAATTATGTCGTAGTGGGAAGGTTTATCCTATTTGCAGTTGGAAGCTCTTGTTTCAATTTATGTCTGTTTTTTCCCATTCACCTGCCTTGTACTCCTGGATTCATCTCCTCAATAACCTCCTTGTAGGCACTGGGAGCTGTTATCTGTCAGTGCCCAGCCTTCAACAGTTCAAGGGGTTAGTCCATCCCAGTTGAGCCCATCCCCAGCGTCCACCCCAAAATACTTTGCATTTGTCCTTGTTGAATTCCATGAGGTTCACATCAGCCACAGCATGTCCTGGCCCTCCTGTTTGGCAGCCCTGTCCCCAAGAGTATTGACTACTCTTCAACTCTGGTCTCACTCACAAATTTGATAAAATTAATTTCATCTCCTCTTCCATATCATTCATAAAAAATATGTAAAAGGCAAGGTCCTAGGATAGTTCCAGCCTGCTTCCTACCCAATTAGCAGTACATACATCTGTCTTTGATATAAGGATGGTGCAGGGCATAATCTCAAAATCCTTACTGACATCAAAGATGCCTGCTGACCACAAGATGGCTCCCTGCAAGGACAGACACCCAAGCACACTCTAGAAACCAGAGAGAGAAAAGGAACTTAAGCAAAGAGGAGCATTGGCCAACTTAGTGTCACTCTCCAAACTGAGTAAACTGCAAAAAAACCCCAAAACCCAGTCACGGGATGAAAAATCACCTTTGGCTTTGCTTGTGTCTAGTTTTCATACTCTGTACACTTTTGAGCTGTACTTATAGTTCTCTTCTGCCCATTCTTTTTCTTTAATTAGGATTCATTTCAATTGAATTCTATCCAATTACTTCTAAATCAATTCATTCCTTTATCCCTGCCAGCAGCAGATTTCCAGTAAAGTCTACTTAGCACTTTTTGCAGAATGTGGTACCAGTTCCCACACCCTAGGTCTTAACAAAGCTCTGAAAACATAGATGCAAAATGTACCTTACCTTTAGGGAACCTTAGTAATAAATTCAGCACATTTCCTACAATGGCATCATAGAGACTTTGATAAATACCACTAAAGAAGGAAAAATAATTCCCACCATCCAAACATAGAGTGATACATGAAGTGGTTTGCCTCTGACTTACAAAGAAGAAAAATATCTACTCCCTGAACTCCCTGGAGGTCGGGAAGTACAGAAATGAGACTCACCTTTTATTGTCCTTAACTCCTGCCGAAATGGTTTCTTTTATGTCAGCCAAGACATTACTGCTATTCCTGCTGCATCCTCCAGGCAGCCAGGCAATTAGGGCTCAATCCTGCAGCATGCTGAGCTGCTGCAGGATAAAAGGGAGCTCACATAGTGCCTTGATATCCACTATCAAATAGGCACAAAAAATACTCTGTTCTCTAAAATTTCTACAAAATTTGCCATGACTTGGTATACAACTTCCTACAAGGACCAGCCCTGTTGTCACCTCTCTGGGTCTGTTTTCCAGAAATATCGAAGCAATTGTGTAGTAACAACTTTTTTTTTTTTTTTGCAGGGAACAAATGTCCAATGAATTCATAGGCAAAGGGCTTTTTTTTTTTTTTTTTGTTCAAAGTACATTGCTGTTCATCCAGCTAAGAAGGGGAAACCACAGCCTGCACATCATTACCACATCTAATAGATACTCATGTTATTGTAGCAATATGAAAACTAAGGCACATCTAGACCATAGAATCATAGAATGGTTGGAAGGGACTTAAAAACTATCTAGACCAAAGCATTTGCACAAGGAGATGGAATAGGCTGTGACAGAGCCAGCAGCCAAGCCTCTCCAGACCTGCAAATACATGAATAGTGATGCTCCACTGTCCTTTGCTTTCAGCTGCTGAGTTGAACCCCATAAAGTGGCATGGCAGAGCAGAGCACCAGGGTAATTTTTATGAGATCTAAGCAGAAAGTCAGAAATAATAACTGCAGAAAAATCCCATTAAATAGCCCTTTAGAAAAAGAAGTGAGATTCTACCCATTTGCAGTCATAACAGGGAAAAATTGCCAGCACAGAAGACTGGCTGAATTTTTTGCATATGATTATAATCTGCCTTTTTAAATTCACCTTTGCTTTTCAAGGAGATCACATATTCCTTGCTTCCTGTCCCAGACTGTTTTCCAGTGGCAGATTGCATTCATGTTGTGTGTCTCCTACTCACTAGAGTTAATTACTTTTGGCTGACAAGGCTCTTCATACTTTTCTATCCTCAGAATCAGAACTGCCCTTTAGTACAGCACCGATGGAGATTGTCCTTCACCTCAGGCAGCAGATTTGGAACAGGACATTGCCCTGCACCACAGGCAGTAGCAGATTTGGAGCAGGAGGCTGTCCCTACACTCTGCAGGACAGTAGCTTTCAGTTCTCTCCAGAGAGTGAAGGTTTATTTAAGGCATTGTCACCCAACTGGACTGCTGGCATTTTGCATGGCTTTGCATGCAGGAGCTCCACCTTGAGAACAATGAATTCCTCTCTTGTGGCCAAGTTCTTTTAAAGGTCTCAAAAACATAATCAATCAGAAGATACCTATTTGCAATCAGCCTAAATTTATCATATAGTACTCCCTACCTTTTTAAAAATTTGTTGATACTTTAGATCCACAGATCACTGCGGACCCTTTTCCTTTTTTCTACAGTACCATGTATTTCATGGTTCTTTTTTTCCTCTAAAACATCATAAATATGTTTGACCACATCATACAATTCTATCAGCTCTCTCCAAGTGACAACAGTGCTGGGCAGGCTGCCCTATCTCAACCCATCTATCTTACCTACCCTACCCTGCTCTCTTATTTCTTCAGTGCTTCTTCTTTAATCCTTTTGGTGCACACAGATCCCTGAGTTTCTTCTCTTGCTCTGTTTTTTGCTGTTAGGCACTCAGTCACCAAATTAAAAAAAAATGTTTTGGCTGGATGTCAAAGCAATCAGTGCACCACCAAAAAGAGCCTATAGCTCCAACATTTCATCCTCTCTTTCTGCAGACTGCTCCTCCCAGCTCCATTCCTCCCCTTCAGTCAACAACCACAAACACACATCTCTAGTACCTACTGGTATCCTTTTCTAATAAAGCATCTCAAAACCATCACTAGCTTATTATCAACCATACTGGTACAGATACAGAAAGCAAGACACAAGGAATTAAGTTACTCTCTGCCTTGAAAACCAGCAGGAGAGAAAGGGTCGTGAGGCAAGGCTTGCTCAAACCACCAGACCAGCAGTGACAAACCACTGGTTCTGTGGGTAAGCCCAGCACCAACTCCACACAAAAATAACCCACCACAGCTGCTTTTGATCTCTCTGAATTTATTTGGCATTGGATGCCCAAAAGCTCTGTTCTGCCTGCAATAGGTAAGTTTTTCCCAGTTTTCCTCCTCACATCGTCCAGTTGAAGGTATCTTCCTTTTCTTTCCCCAAACAACTTCTGCTTTCCTGCTTAGCTACAGCTCTCAGTCTGGGCTGTGACACCCTACTTCCATAAGGCTTTATGCTGGGAGTGCCCAGATCTGGGATGCACTGACCTTCAGGCCAAGGTCCTCTCTATCAATGTCCCTGGAGATTGTAAATACATCTACTCCGGAAAGCTGGCTGTTTTCCTGAAGGTATTTATAGCATTAAAATCACTCTTCTTTCTTCAGGTTTCTGTCTGCTTTTGTCTCTGTATAGAAATTAAAACCCTAGATATATCTTCAGGTTTCTGTCTGCTTTTGTCTCCGTATAGAAATTAAAACCGTAGATATAACCCAAGGAAAAACCACATCCTGTTCACCAAAGCATACCAGACTGAGGGCGGATACTGCCAACGCTGCCTGGGATTCATCAGACACTGATTCACTGTTTGGAGACAGAGATCTCCAATTTTTGGTGGTGCCTTCAGGAAAGAAAAAATGGGGTATGATGCTCATTTGATACCTCAGTTTCCCTCCAGCCCCCAATATATTTGGCTTTGCATCTGCCAATTCAGAAAGTAGGAATGCAATGTGAGACCATGACAAACTTTATGGACTCTATCACAAAGGTGCCCAAAGCATTTTGAGACCCCTTCTCAGGTGAAAGCTCAGTTGCATCCTTTCAGTCTAGATAGGGCATGCCATTGAAATTTCCCTGCCACCAGATGAAGCATGGCCTAGCTGAGCTCCCAAAGTGCTATGAAAACATCATAGCAGTGCAAATATTCCAACGTCTGCTTTTATTCTTCAGTAATACCTGCAAAGTCCAAGCTGGAGCAGATCTAACCTGAAATTGGATTGGGTCTCAGCTAATCTGAATTTGACCCTCACTTTTAGAGTCTTTGGCTCCCTATCACATGGGAACATCCCCAGGCGTCTCTCCCTAGGTCAGCTTCCCTGGGGAAAACCTGAATCTGTCTTGGCCAGTTTGTTATAACAAGATGCTGCCTTCTAAACAGGTTTGCAGGCAGTGGGGGAATGCACACACCCCCACTTTCCAATGTTGCTCCTGTATTTCTCCCTCCAAGCATTCACCTTGATTCCCAAAAAGTCAAATGCTCAAGCTCCCCTTCCTCCACCATTCCCTTCTGCACCCTGACCACAGAGCATACCTCTGTCTAAGCATCTCTCTGGGAATCCCAAAACCCAGCCCTTTCTCCCAAACTACTCCCTACAAGAATCCCTCTCCTGAGCATCCTTCCTGCATCTCAGCCTTTTCAGGAGTTCTCACCCCAACCATCTTTCCTGGACCTCATTCCAAGCCCTCTGCTACATTGCAACCCCAGAGCATCCCTCTGAGTATCCCTCCCAAGCACCCCTACCCTTTATCCTGAGTATCCCTCCCTCGGAGCATCCCAGTTCCTGAGAACGCCAACTCTATCCTGACCCTCAAACAGCCCTTACTTCCAGCTCCTTTCTGCATCCTGACCCCTGAAAAACCTTCTGTATCACTACTGCCAAGCATTCTTGCCTTTGAGCATCCTTCCTGCAACACTTTCCACCAGCACCCCCCCTGCACTGCTTCCCTTGAGCAGCCTACCTCATCCCTCACCCAGAGCATCCCTATTCCATGCATCCCTCCAGCATCCCAACGCCCCAAGCATCCCTTTCCCTGACTACGCGTCCTTCATCTCTTCCCCTGAGCACCCTTCCTATACACTTCTCACTGAGTATTCCTCCTGAATCCCTCACCCTGAGCATTCATCACCCCAAGCACTCCTCCTGTACCTCTTACCCCGAGCACTTCTGTATCCCTCACCCCGAGTATCCCTCCAGGACTCCTTTTCTCAGCTACTCCTTCTGCATCCCTTCTCCTGATCATCCCTCCTACACCCTTCACCCCGAGTATCCCTCCTGAATCCCTCACCCCAAGCACACCTCCCGTACCTCTCACCGGAGTATCCCTCTTGGATCCCTTACCCCGAGCGTTCCTCCTGCATCTCTCAGGCCGAGCATCCCTCCTGCACCTCTTTCCCCGACTACTCCTCCTGCATCCTTTTCCCTGAGCATCCCTCCTACATCCCAAGCCCAGACCTCCGCTACTGCACCGCTTTCCCAGCATTCGATCCCTCCCCCCCCCCTTCCCTGCGATCACCAAAACCCCTGATCGCCCCGCTCCTGCACCCCTTTCCCTTCCGCCCGCCCGCGTTACCTCCGGCCGGGGCCGGGATGTGGCGTGGCCGGCTGCAAGCCGCAGTCCCGGGGCAGCACTGGGCAGGGCCGAGGGCGGCGGCGAAACTACATCTCCCAGCGGGCCGGGCCGAGCCGTGCCGGGCCGTGCCGGGAGCGCCGCGCCCCCCGCTTCCTCCGCCTCCCTCCGCCTCTCGGCCAGCGGCGGAGCTCGGCGGCTGGAGGGGGCGCAGGTCGGTCCCCGGCGGGGCTGGGGGGGATCCGCCCGGCTGGGGAGCGTGGGGAGGGCCGGGGGCACCCCCAGCGGAATTCCCCGAGAGGGAGGAAACTGAGGCACGGAGAGGAAGCGGGGACCTGCGGCCGGGAGCCGCGCAGCTGGTCCGCTGTGGGATGCGGGAAGGACGGGTGAGCCCCTTCTGAAGGGGAATTTGGGGTTTTTTTTAGCATTTTGAGCTAATTCAGTATTGTGAGCGCCTGGCTATGCAGGGAGGAGCCGTACCTCCGATTGTCCCTAACAGGGTCGGGTTCAGCGCCGCTCTGCAAACTTTGCACATTCCCCTGCCCCCTTCCAATGAAACATCTCCGAAATTTAAGTATTCACAGCGAATCCAAGCCCTGTATGCCCACACCTGGGACATGCAGCCAGCTGGGTCCATCTGGGTGATGGGCGCCATATATGCCCTCCAGAGGATCTAATTTTGGGTGATGCCTACCTTGTTAGCGTGATTTCTGAGTGGGTTTTGCTCTGGTGCGGCAGCATCCGTACTGGGAATTAGCCGCCCTCTGATTGCAGGGATGCTCTGGAAACAATGGTGTCAGTGGGAGATGAGGTGGAAACTGGATTATTGAACCACCCCGTGTGTCCATCAAGCAGGTGGTGGCTACCACGTGCGCCGCGAAGTTGTTCAGGGACAAAATAAAGTGCTCCATGAAGGAAATAAAGAGTATCTGGAAGATATTCCAGGCATACGAAGTGATACTTAAATGGGTGCTGGGAGAGGACATTGAAAATCAGTGAAAACCTCCGCCAGAACTGATATATTATATTGGACTGCACAAAGGGTTCCATCAGCTTGGAGGGAAAAGTGGTGCTCCCACTGCTCTGAGACCCCAAGCAGGCTCCTTTCTGACGGGCGGTGGCAGTGCCCTGCCGACCATCTGCACTGCCCACCCAGCAGCCTCTGAGCCTAGAAGCGTTGAAGGTCACCAGGAGAGCGCTGAGCACTGCACCACTTGGGCTTTTATTCTCCAGACCGGGCTGCAGCCGCATCCCTGTGGCTCTGCGCTCCCTCTCCCCCTCCATCTTGTCGTCAGCCGTTCTCCTTCGGCAGCACTTAACCTTCTTTTCGCTCTCCTGCTCCCTGCTGTGCGCTGCTGCTTTTGTTCCTCTTCTGCCAGGAGGAACCTGACCTTTGCTTTATATCGCTCCTTGCTTTTACTAGCTGGGCACCAGCTCTATTTCCCTACCTCCGCCTCCCCACCCCTTCTCTTTATGCGTAAATTCAGCATCTGCAGAGAGCCTACGCGAAGCCTTCTGCATCCAGTGCATCCCTAAGCAAGCAGCCCAGGAGATGCTCAAGGGCGTGGAGGTGCAGGTTTGGAAAGGGATGAGCAGACACCATCGTACCCACAGCAGACCGGGGCTGTTAAAAAACTCCCGTTCACGCTTCCCCATCCCTCCTGCGGCTTACTGGCAGAACAGCGTTACTGTGCATAACAAAGCAGGGTCAGAAAATGAAATATAAATTAAATATAAATAACTGGCAGATAAGCAGCTGCGCTCCGAAGGTGGATAGTCAGTATGTCTGTCTCCCAGCATTGCAGCCGCCGGCAGATCGATAGCAATTCAGTCGCAAGAAGAGAAAGGAAGGGTGACCCCTCGCTTCCTGCCTCACGCCTGCCGGGAATTTGAGTCCCCTCCCAGAGCTTGTCGCCACGTCCCCCGTGCCAGCCTCGGGGTGAGCGGCCTTTCCCCAAACGCCTGCTGGAAATTTCCAGAGGCACCACAGTAGTCCGGAAACAAAAAGCTGCTGTGCGGCCCCGCAGGCGCTTCATTTTGGGATCTATTGCTGCTGGCAGGCACGCCATGCTCTGCTTCACGGACTGAATTTAAGCCTCTTACGTGCTGCTCACTTGGAGGGGTTCATATTAAGTAAGTGTCCAAAATCAGGTGGGTCCGTTCTGCAGCAATGGGAAAACATGGGATTTCCTCTCTAAGATTGCCATAAATAAGCATATAGGGTGCAGAGACTATATTGCAAATGTTTAACCTTCAGTCGTAAAGGATGAGCTGAGCTAAGTAAATGTGCATCAGGGATATATGAAGGGAGGGGAGAGTCTATCCTTGCAAAGGATTTTGTCCAAAATTCTTCCTAAAACTTAGCTCTCATTGGTGCCTCCTGTCTGCTGAAAGCTGGGTAAGTGGTTAGTTGAGGTGTGGTTTGTTGGGGTTTTTTTTAACCCTTAAATACTACTTTTTGGTTGTTTCTGCCCTCCCCCTTTAGTTAGTTTATTATTATTTTTATCTTGTCTTTAAAGAGGTGACTTCTAGGCTTCACAGTGTCTTGTTTGCAGCCCCCATAACACAGAAAGGCACGAGCTTGTAGGGTTTGGATTTCCTCCACGAGGTTGTCCCCTTGAGAATGGACGAGGCACAGAACTGTTCTGCAGGTAGAGTTGCAGCAAGTGTCACGGGCTTGGCTGTGTCCAGGTCTGGAGTTCTCAACTTTATGAGGGTTTGTTTTTTTTGTTTGTTTGCTTGCTTGATTTCTCAGGGCTCAGGTGTTTTGTAGAAACTGGAATTTTTACTTCAAACCAAAACGTGAATTTCAGTAAGACACAATGGAGCAAAGTGCTACATGGCAGGTGTGGGCAAAACCCAAAGCAGAAGGAGCTTCACACAGGAAGGAGTATCTTTGCCTGATTGTGTGTTCCAGCTAATATGCTCTAATGGAGCAGACTGGAGCCCCAGCAACAGCCATCTTTTGCTGAATCCCATTTAAAGTCTCCAGCAGCCTAACAGGTGCCTGGCTATTTCTTTTTTCATACTTCTTTCTGAGGTGAAATCAATCCTACCCCTCCCAAGACAGAATTACTTCCTATAAAGCACTACCTGATCTGTCTCTTGTAACATTTGTCTACTTGATGTGGCTTTCACCAGCTCTCTTGGGCAATACTCAAAAAGCCAGAGAGGTTTTTAGTCTGGCTGCTCTTCCTGATGCTTAGCAGAAATGGTCCCTGGCTTGCTTTAATTCTGTTGCCACTTAGGCATCATTCATTGCATCAGACTAAATAATTAATTTCTTTTTTTTTTTAATTTTTCCTTTCTTTTTCCTGTGTGTATATTTTGCGGTTCATTGTTAGTCCTCAACTACTTCTTACAGCAGCTGCACATATTTCAGTGTCTTAAATACAGATTTTCCAAGTTTTGGTTGTCGAGGGATATTTCACAGGTGAGCTATTGAAGGCTACATGATAAAATTAACCAGCCATGCAATACTTTAGACATAAGGTTAGGAGGCACTGGTACAGGCTACACAGAGAATCTGTGCCTGCCCCATCCCTGGAAGTGTTCAAGGCCAGGTTGGATAGGACTTTGAGCAGCCACGTCTACGGAAAGGTGTCCCTGCCCATGGGGTGTGGGTTGGAACAAGATGATCTTTAGGGTCCCTTCCAACGCAAGCCATTCTATAATTGTGTGATTTCATGAAATTAAAACCATTAAAAACAGTGACTTTGTAATCTTGCAGCAAAAACTCTATTTCTGTAACAGCATATGTTAACTTGTATTTCAGGAGATGCTACAATGTTAATGCTTTAAAAAAATAAACTAATGCTTTTAATACCACATGTAAGGGCTTCAGAGACCCTAAGCAGCCTGTAAGATGGACTTTAAAAACCTTAACAACTCAACATGATCCTCTTCAACCAAATTACAGATTGTTCTTGCTTTGCTGTTCTGTGTTTAATTAATCTCATTAATTAAATCCCCTGAATGATACTAGGATCAGCCGGTTATCCAGATCTTGGGCATTGCCTCTGAAATCCAGAAGGATTGATTCATTTTCCTTCCCTGACATTTTTAAAGTGAAATGTGTGTTGGCAATCAATTTCTTTTCCCAATTAAAATCCTGTTTAAAATTGTCTATATATATATATATGTATGTATATATGTATATATAGAGAGAGCTATGGCTATCTTTTGACAACTGTATAAACATATCTATAACTTTAGACTTTCTATTAAACTGCATTCTTTTTGCTAAAAAGGATAGGTTACAGTTGTATGTATATTTCAGTGGTTAAAAACATAGTAATATTTGTGCCATTTGTTTACATTTTACTTACATTGGCAAATCATGGTTGATGGGGTTTTTTTTTGTTTTGATGATTACTGTACACTTGTGGGTTTTTGCCAGATTGGGTGAAACAGGCACTCAGTTAAATTATGTATACAGAATTTTATTTATTAGCTAATTAAAGTGCTTTTAAATGTTACGAATACAGGATAGGGGAGAACAAGCTTATCCAAAGCTGTTCTACATTCAAAATGATTATGAAACAAAGTGGTATGATGATAATGGTTCTAAATACTTGAGGGCATTGATCAGTGAAAACAGTTTGCTTTTGTTATTTTGCATACTTGCATACCTTCCTGCTGTGTCAACCCCCATCATTCTCCCAGTTCCTTGCTGAACTAAACTCATGGGGTAGAGGGCTGTTGCAGAAATGTTCTCTATGCAGCTGTTGAGGATGCTCCTAGGTGTAAAACCCAAGTTGAAATTTACAAGCTGTGGTCAATTGAAATGCCTAGATGCTGAGACAGCAGCTTCAGTTTGGGAGTTTGACTTTTTCATAAAGCTGACCATGCACTGCTGGTTTCTCTCAATTTACATCATGCAGTAAGATCATGACTTTAAATCAAATGTAGACTTTCCTCCCCTCCATGATATTAAAAGTGGTATTTAAATACAGGTTGCTCTTAGAAGCACAAAATAAATCTTGTGTTCTTCAGCCAAATTTGCATCTTCATGTGTCAAATTAGATCTCCAGCTGACCTAATTTGAGTGAATTTTAAATGCTGCTTGGGGAGGAGCTACACAAAATACTTTACTGTAATTTTCTGCTTCCAAGAACCATAACCCAATTTGTACTTCTCCTTGGTGACAGGAGGTTATAGAATCATACAATCATAGAATGGTTTGGGTTGAAAGGGACCTTGAGGATCATTTAACCTACCCACCCCAACCCCCCACCCCACCCCCCCCCAAATCCCATGGGCAGGGACACCTTCCACTAGACCAGTAGCCTCCCATGTCCAAGGTCAGAACCTCTTGGTACCTCCTCTTTGTGGAATCTCTCCGAGAATAAGTGATTTTCATCCTGCATTCTTGGACAACATTTACATTGCATTAGTAAAGCACCCAGGGCTTGAAAAACCATGCTGGGGGCTGCAAATGCTGGTTGAATGATTAAAGAGAGAAAACTTACAGCCCATTTCATTTCAACTTTTACCGGTTTATGAAAAACAGTTTTTCATAAACAAGTGTTTAGGGGAAAAAGCAGCAAAGACTGACTTTCCCCAGCTACTCTCAAGTATGTTGGTTGGTCAATGCACTAAGTCCAGGTTGATTATAAATCCAGTAGACATTCGTGCTCATTTGTGCTCATGTTTTTTGCTCTCCTGAGGTTCCCAGACTATCTGATTCATCTTCACATTCTGAGGATATAAACCTCTAAGAAATGGGATGAATTAGGTAAAAGAAGACAATTAGGAATGACAGCTGAGGA
The DNA here is from genome assembly GCF_023055355.1 of Agelaius tricolor. Lineage (NCBI taxonomy): Eukaryota > Metazoa > Chordata > Aves > Passeriformes > Icteridae > Agelaius > Agelaius tricolor. Next base: position 18,633,103 of record NW_027269269.1, read on the forward strand.
ATAGTTATCCTCCAGCCTTATCCATGGCCTTGTTCAATGTTTAAAATTTTATCTAGTTCAGGGGTCATGGGCAGGTTCAAAATCAGAGCAGGCTGATGTCCTGGGAGAGAGAAATCCAGTCTGTATGGGTCTTTAGAATGCAGAATAGCCATAAGCAGATGGGCTGTCCAGGGCATGTGTCTGAGCAATGCCCAGAGGTGGAAGAGGAGCAGGGCCCACACGCTGAGAGGCTCCCAATCTCCATACTACTCTTCCAGCTCCAGAGCTAAGGCTTGGCTTGATTTCTGATGCTGTTGCCACCAGCATAGATACAGTCTTCCGCTTCAGAGAGTTCATGTTACTGCCATATTTTGTTGGCAACATCCCTTTTGCACTGCTGATAAGAAAACAGTTACAGGAGATTTAAATGTTATCTGTTGAGATTGGACTGAATCGTCTGCCTCTCATTGAGGCTATCAGTGAGGTGTTGGATCAGAGTAAACCTGGGATGGATGATGAGCTTGAAATGAAGATTTGTGTCTTTGGACTGCATGGTGGTCTTTGGGTTGTGACTCTTGACCATGAGCTTTGCCAAGTGAAGCTTTGTCACAGATACATCAAGGGAAACATCTTGCTCTGTGTTTGACTAAGTCTGGCAGACAGAGGAAAAACTCTCATGGTGTTAATAAGCAGGCATGGGCTCAAAAATCTGAAAGCTTCACCTATGAAGGAAGAACAGGTTGTTTAGTCTACAGCAGCTTGAAGGGCAGCAGAGGTGGGAAGCAATGAACATGGCTTTTGGAGTCACTATCAGTCCTGCTTCTACAGGCTGTGTTATTTGTAAGGAGGTATGGGGAAACTTCTGCTTGATGAAATGTGAAAAAAAGTAAAATCCATTTTAGGCTGCTTTTGTGAATGCCTGATTCTTCTTGTAGCAATGCTTTTGCAGACCTTCAATATTGCAAGTCCTTCAGGGAACAATCCATGGCAGCCACTCGTGCTACAGAATTAGATCAGTTGAAGCCTCCACATGATCAGGTTTAAACAGTTCTTGACACTAAATTTGGTTGAAGTCTTCAAGAGTGGGAAGTATGCTGAGACTTCAGTGCCAAGGGGAGTTTAGCACTGGAAGAGATAGGGATTTTTTCTGGAGTATATTTGGCTGAGGTTAGTCACAAGGATGGTCTGTGGTCATCAATGCATGTGTTGTTGTGTTGGCCTACACATGCATTTTTATTTGCCAGTTTTGCTGGAGGCATGGGACTGAGGGATACACAGGGAAAGCACTCTAGATTTAGAGATCTGCATCTTTCCATTATTGTCCAGTGGGATATAGGCTGTGTGCCAAGAGCTAAAGAACAAAGTGGAATGTTAGTCTTAAGAAGTTAAAGACAGGCTCTCCTTTGACCTCTTAATTATCTGCCCTAGGTTGGGCCAGTTTTTCTCAGCAAAATGTGCTGCTGTCTAGAGATGTATTTGTTTTAGAATGCCATTTGCAATATTATCTGGGTTTTAGAAGCCATGAAAGAATTGATATTCCAGCACAGATGATCTTCTCCCTATCTGCATTTTGCTGTGACTCCAGAGCTGATAATAGTGGGTAGTGTCTATAATTATTCCATTACTAGTTAGGAAAATGCCTGCACTTAAGTTCAATTTTAAGGGAGTTGTTTGGCAGATTTCTGTTGAATTGCCTTAGTTACTACAGCAAGCGCTACCTCCTGCCTCTCTAAGCAAACACTGTGGGTTTCCTGCTGAACTATTGATTAATTTATATTGAGCGAACAAGGAAAAACAGGTTTGCATGTCCTCAGGTAGCAGGAATAATGGGCCACCTGCACAAGACAGCTGAGCTGAACTGCAGTGGAGACAGCTGCACAGCTTCTTTCTTTTCCCTTGCCCCAGTGCTGGCATTAGTCCAGTTCTAACAGACAGCAAAGCATGATGAATAGAAAATGTTGTGTATTCTCCCTAAACTGACTCACTGTGGGATCAAAAGAGTGCCAGAGGTGGCATATGGGAAGAAGATAGTATGGTGGAGTGCAAGGGGAGGTCATACATGCCCCTTCCTATGGCTTAACTGTGCCTTAAAATCACATCCTTAGTTCATGTCAGCTGATGGCAGAGGCTCGGCATGAAAACAATGTCAACTGGAATATGGCCCCAAATAATTACAAAATGTTTTCTAGGGTAAAGCACAATGGAAGGAGAAAGTCTGGTTATTATTTTTAATGACACCACAGACTGTCGTGTGCTTACAGCAGCAACTGCTGTCTGGCTCCCTACTATGCTGACTGCACTCAGACATATGTCAGGGGATTCTGCTGAACTGCTTTGTTACTTTAATCATAGCCTCAAACACTATGGAAGATGTTGGATTGTGTCAAGTTCTTGTCCTTTTCTTCTTTGCACCCTCTAAATTCTCTGTGAGGGAAATGTGATCATACAAACCCAGAACGCTACTTTGAAGTCAGCCCTCATGGTAGGTATTGGTGGGAGAGATTCACTTTTAGAATAATTGTAAAGGTTTGGAAGAATCATGATTTCTGGCACTAAACTGAATTAAACAAAGTCCTGTTCAAATCTGTTAGGAGAAAAAACATCCTTATGCTTGTTCTCAATATACAACCCCAAAAATAATTTCTCACTGCTAATTTCTATGGTGAATTCTTGCCACATGGTTACCTTATATATATTTAGTACTATTTATCCCTTTAAAAAAGATGATTGCAACTAAATGTGTGGTGTTGGATTTTTTTTAATTTTTTTTTTTAGAATTAGTCCCAGCACTGTGACTTTTCCATCATGTCAGATCCTATCACGCTCAATGTTGGAGGAAAGCTCTATACCACTTCTCTGTCCACTCTGACTAGCTTTCCAGACTCCATGCTGGGGGCCATGTTTAGTGGGAAGATCCCAACCAAGAAGGACAGCCAAGGCAACTGCTTTATTGACAGAGATGGCAAAATCTTCCGCTATATCCTGAACTTTTTACGAACTTCTCACTTGGATCTTCCCGAAGATTTTCAGGAAATGGGCTTACTGCGACGGGAAGTAGATTTTTATCAAATTCAGCCCCTGATTGAGGCCTTGCAGGAGAAAGAGGTAGAGCTTTCTAAAGCAGAGAAAAATGCCATGCTCAACATCACCCTCGATCAGAAGACCCAGACTGTTCACTTCACTGTCCGAGAAGCACCCCAGATTTACAGCCTGTCTTCCTCCAACATGGAAGTGTTCAGTGCTCATATCTTCTCCACGTCGTGTCTGTTCCTGAAGCTTCTTGGTTCCAAACTATACTACTGTTTCAATGGAAACCTTTCCTCAATATCCAGTTACCTGCAGGACCCCAACCACCTGACCTTAGATTGGGTTGCAAGTGTGGAAGGCCTCCCCGAAGAGGAGTACACCAGGCAGAACTTGAAGAGACTTTGGGTGGTGCCAGATAATAAGCAAATCAATAGTTTCCAGGTGTTTGTGGAAGAAGTGCTGAAAATAGCCATGAGTGATGGTTTCTGCATAGATTCTGCTCATCCACATACTTCAGATTTCATGAATAATAAGATTATTCGCCTAATTCGGTACAAGTAGGAATGGCTGTTGTGGTGCTAGCATGGAGATAACACAGGTTCAGTGTTTCCCTTTAAAACACACAGCCTAATTCAGAATCATGCTTATCTGGATTAAGAGTCACTAACAAGGAGATGATTTTCCTTTAATGTACTTACCAATACGACCTTCCAGAATATGTACATATTCCAGACAGAAGCAATATTGTCTAGCGCCTGAATTAAGGACTGGCTCTGTCTCTGCCTCTGCCTCTGACCTGCTGTACAATTCTGGGGAAAATCACTTAACTTCTGTCGTCTCTACGTTTTCCGGTTGGAAAATGGGTGATCCTTAACACGCACTGCCAGGGGATGCGAGAGTTCGGTACCCGTGGTTTGGAATGTATCTGGAGAATGGATGCAGTGAAAGATACCACGGAACTGCAGTGCAGCAGACAGCCCTAGGAGCATATTTGCCATGCCTTGCTGTATCACCTGTGCAGAGCATTCAAGAAGCTTTGGATCTGTGGAGGAGAAGCCTTCCCACATGCACTCAAGACAGCTGTAAAGGACGGTACAAGTTGAAAATGACCGAGGGATCCCATCTCTTTGGGTTCAACAAAGGATTTCTGTGAAGCTGGCTTGGGGTTTTTTCTCAACCCTGTGTGGAAGCCCCTGCTTTATTGTGCTTTAGGGAAACTGTGTTGGAATAATGTGACTGGCAAGGAAGCCACAGAAGAGAGAATGGTGTTATTACAAACCAAGAAGATTAAATCTTTACTTTTACATTCCAAAGGCATCCGAGACAACTAGTCCTTTTCTTTCTCTTACAATGGTAATAGCTGTCTGGAGGATGCTGCTGAAACTTTCTAAAGGGAAGACAGATTTTGGGGCAGAGGCCCCCAAATGTCTTCTAAACATTTGAGCCTCTTTTGGGCATATCTCCCTTCAGCAGTGCCTGGAATGCATGGGATACTGTCCGGGTAGGATGGATTTCATTTGAAAAGACAACATTCTCACCAGGTTATACCTAATATTTTTCATTGCAAAAACAGAGGGTCGTTTTTCCTATTCTGGTTCATTGAGCCTTTTTTTGTCTAATATCTTTGTGAAATGGTCAGCTCACTAAAAGAATTTTACCTGCTTGCTTGGGTTCAGTGTCAGCTTGCCAGAGGGAAAGCAGTGGGAAATCAGAGGTCAAACTCTTCCCTACACACCTGGTCTGTGCTGTAATGAAGATCATAACTCACTAGCTGCATGTTGTCTCTAAACATCATTTGTGCCACATTCAAGATGGTTCTTTCTTAGCTAATTATGTTTAAAAGTATCTTAACTGTATTTCCCAAACCAGATTGTTATGAGTGCGTGAGAGGCCCTCTGGAACTTTTTCAGGTATCTTTAATGAGATAGAAGGGAAAATGCAATAACTAAGTTTTGCATTTAGAGGCTTAGTGCTTCCAAAGGTTTCTAGCACAGGGCTGCAAAGCTCAGTAATGCGCATGTTCTTGTTTCCCAAAGTAGCTACCCATGCTCATGGGTAAAATGCACATTCTGCAGTTGTTACAAACCACTGCCCTTTGTCTGACTTAGTGCTAAACCAGCATGATATACGTGGGACCATCTTGTCAGAAAGCACTGATTGGGCTTGAAACCCACTTCGGCTTGAAGAACCACTAAACGTGGCAAATTTTATTATTTTGAGGATTGTAAACAGGATTTTGTGACCAAATTTCAGCTTTGAGTCACCATGTTGTTCTATATTTAGTTGCATTAGGAGGAACTCTTTCTTTTTCCTTTTTCCATCCCAGTCCTGAATTACAAAGCATGAGCTGGCTGGTCAGCTGGACATTGACAGGGATGATCTGTGCTGGTAATACGATTATGATCTGTAAAATGAACCCTCTTTCATCAAATCTGTGACTTGAAACAGATATGCCCTTGTTGAATTTATGATAACAGAGATTTTGGGGACTGTTGACGGTATTTCTTTTTAATCGACACCCTTGAGAGTAGATTTTAAATGATCTGTAACCAGAGCTCTTGTATGTCATGACTAAAATAATACCAGTAGGAATTTGTTTCCTGTCACCTTGAGTTTATCCAAAGGTAAGAGCAGTGGGCTTAGATCTCATTTGGAAGGGGCAGGGGGGGAGGTGTAACCTACACCCTTTAGAGCTCAGGATCAGTTCAGCTCCATTTATTTCAGCAAAATAAAATATTCCATGGGAGAGTTGTATCATTACTGCATTTTTCTTGGTGAAAGACAAGTAAGAGGAGTTGGTAAAAGGAGAGAACTGGACTCAGATCTTCACCTCGAGTACTTTAACCCATCATCTGTTATGCAGAAGATGAACAAATTGAATACACATTTATTTGTGCTCATGCAACTAAGTCAGTAAAAGGTACAGCTGGCCCCAGATCTCTGTCATTTATTAACAGATATTGAGATGCAAAATATCTCGATAGATAGATAGATAGATAGATAGATAGATAGATAGATAGATAGATGCAAAATTTCCAACCACTACAAAGACATGAGTGAAGCCATGCTTTGGAAGGAACAGAAGAGCCTGAGGTACGTCAAACTTGCTAAGCACAATAAACATCCTTGAGTATGAGGTACTATTTATACTGGAAATGGGCGGTAAGTGAATCACTTGTGATTGCAGTCAAACATATGTTCTACAAATGCAGCTGCTATTTCAAACTCCACACTAAGCTCAATTTATAGCTGCTCCCGAATTTTGCAGTCTGTGAGTTACGATATAATGACTGTTTATAGGAACGTTCTCTCTCCAGACCATTTGTTTGCATTTTATCTGAATAGCTGTTTTTTGTTTACCTTCTTTTTCTGAGCCCTGGAAGTGTAACTTGCTTTTTTTTGCCAGTCAACAACACTGATAATGATTCTTCTCAAGAGTTTTCCTGAATTAAAGAGAAGCAAACATGCACAAAGCCATGCTAAGTATAGCACAACCCCATCACTAGTCATGAAAAGCACTTGGCATTTATTAGCAGTAACATCTAAAAATTATTTCACTGCTGAGTGGAATATTCACTCTCAGAACAAACATTTTTTTTTCCTGGAAAGGATCTAGTGACATTTTCTTCCCTTAAAGTTTTGTGTTTTCTTCTCTCTTGGTGCATAACTCCTGATTCTGCCATATGCCTGTCTCTCTCAATACCTTAGTGTACAAAATGAGGCCAAGCCCTGCAATTTTCTTTTTTTTAATGACCTCATTTTTTATATTTTTTCCTAAATGACCACTGAATAGAGTGTTCAGTAGTGTTAGAGGAGAAGAATACCAGTGTCAGGACAGATGATAAACAAGGTTTTAGCTGTAGTCTAATGGCATTCTCAGATCTGGACGCGTGCATAGCACAGTGATATTTCTTACATGGCAAAAAGACTAACAAAACATCTTAATGGACTTCAGAAAGAATCACTCATGGATTTCTTTGTATTTTTAAGCTTGGTATCTCTTAAATATCTAGCCATGTCCAGTTACAATGATGAGACTGATACTGTATATAAATAATAAGAGATACTTAGTTTATACAGCTGTTATAGGGAGGAGTTGATGGTAGGAGTGCTTGTTTCTGCAGGCAGTGGCAAAGAAATAAAAGAAGTAGTTGTAAAAAGTTAGCTGTGAAAGAATTCACATTAACAAGAAATCCAGGATTTAGAAGGAGGAGAATAAAAATATCTTGATGTATTCAGGAAAAAAAAAAAAAAAAAAAAAACAAGAACAGCAAGATAACAATGGAGACAAAGATTTTGCTACAAGAGTCTGTGATTAGAATGATTCACTGGTCCTTTCCAGTTTTAATCTCCTATTATCCACTTTAAATATGGATCATGCCAAGACTTATGCTAGTAGCTTCTCGGGAGCAGTCAGCTTTGCTTCAATTTGCATGTGCTTCAAATCACCAAGCATTTGCACTGCTGTACTTAGAACTTTATAACTGGGTTGTTGAGTATAAATTGCTGCTTGAGTTCACAGGCAGCAAATATCTGCAGCCAATCAGATTTATTCCCAGGAATAAAAAGCGAGGTAGAAAGGTTGGTGGAAGTGATAAATACTGTCTTCAGCCATAGACTGTGGAAAATAGGCTAGGAACTTCTGATACTTCACAGATTAATGAAGAAGTTATGAAGAAGATTCCTCTGGGCAGTTTTATTTTCACCCCATCCTGCAGAACTTGGTGCCTCTGCTCAGAATTTCCATGTATTTTGAAACATTTAACTTCCATTCTGCATCTACATGCTGATGGACACAAACATGCGGGGTACAAGAAGTGTTAATGTGGGGCCCTCCCAGTGACAGTCTCATATGTAGAGACTGAGAATTAGTAGAGGCAGTCACAGATAGTCTGTGCAAGAAGGGCTGATTGCATATAAATGTCCAGATCAAGCTCACAGGTTCACCTGGGAATAACACAAGGAATGTTTTCCCTGGGAATTCATAAAAAAAAAAAAAAAAAAAGGAGCTATAGGGGAGAGCTGTATCTAATAATTTCTTTTGTCCTCATCCTCTGGGCATTCCACTCAGTATTTTCACGCTCCAGCTCCTAATTGGGGATTTTCCCATTGATCAGAATTTGGACCCCAGCTCACTAAAAGCCATGCTTTTGAATCAGTAGCGTTTGAAAAGTGTGAAAAGATGGTCTTTATTGCTTACCACATTCACAGAGGGCCTGTAGGGCTATCACATTTTAAAATCTGATTGCGTTCCTCTGCTTGTAACTCCTTCTGTGAACTGTTACTAATATGTATTTTAGATAAATTAATGTATAATAAATAAAATGTGAATGAAGCAGGAGGTGCTCTGCCTGACATATTTCTTGAGAAAAAAGCATGAGTGATGCTTGCTGCACCTGTAGCTTTCCCTTTCTCTAACCACTGCCTCCTTGTAATACTTACCTCCACCTCTCGGTGGCTGGAATTGCAAGATCCCCAGGAATTAGTGCAGTTGAAGAAAACTTGGATGAACAAGCCTTTGTAAATAATCAAAACCATTTTAAATGCATTAGCTCATTTACATTTCAAACATTTAAAAACAGAGGATTTGTTTTTCCAATGAGGACCCTCTTCTTAAACCCTGATGCACTACTGCTGTTAGACTTGGCTCTAGTTCCTGAGCTCAAGCAAATAATACATTGCTGCTGTACAGGAAAATAAAAATTGGACATATTAACTGTATGATTCCATGCAGCTTCTACAAGATACTATTCTTAGATAGATGGAGGTTTGCTGTAAGGAAGCTAAGAAGGCATCAGCCTTGTATGCATCTACCCTCCAGGCTGGCAGGAAGGTATTTTAAAAAATTGAGCCTGTTCCTCTGAAAGAGTACTTTGTACCTGAAAGTTGACTTGGACACCAGCCACACAGGCTGGAGATGGCACCTCCCTGGAGCAGAGTTAAGCTGGTGTACTTTAAAGCAGCTTCTGCCCAGGGGAGGCTGGGTGGCCTCACAGCACCAACCAACTGCTCGCTCACCCACACTCACTCCAGGCATGCTTCCTCCTCCTTCGGGCTCAACCCGAGCTTCCCTGTAGCAGTCTCAGGTGCTGATTTCTAAAAGGAAATAGTAATAGGCTGGTACAGCAGCAGGTCAGCTCAGGCTGGGTGTCTGCACAGAGGGACGCTCAACAAAGAGGTCCCTGAGCTTTTGTACCCTCAGTCCATGCACTCATTCTTCCCGATGCCTCTTGATTTTTGGTCTCAGGGGTTCTCTTATTGCATTCTTTATCTCTGTTCGTGCGGGCTAATCATTAACCGTTTCCTGTGCCAGCCCCTCACCACCTTCACAGCAAAGAATTTCTGATACCCATCCTAAATTCCCTCCCTCCCCGCTCGCGCCCGTTCCGGCGCCTCATGGAGCCCCGCCCTCCCCGCGCACGCGCAGCCGCTGCCCCGCTCCCGACGCCGCGAGCGCGGCGGGCGCGCGCGCTTCAAACCGGCGCGGCGGGCGCGGCGCATGCGCAGGGCAGGGGGTGTGCGCGCCATGGCGGCGGGCGGCCGCGGCTGGTTCCGCGCGCTGGCGCTCGGCGTGTCCTTCCTCAAGTGCCTCCTCATCCCCGCCTAGTAAGGAGCTTCCCGACGGGACGGAACGACGGGACGGGGCGGGGGCGGGGGCGGGTGGCCTGGGACTGCCGCGAACCCCCGAGGGCGGCCGGCCGCGGGCAGCGTGGCGCCGCGGTCCTGAGGAGGCCCTGAAGGTCCATGTGACTCCCGGGTTCGTGAGGGAAGCGAGGCGCCGCCGCCTCCGCCGCGTGGCACAGCTTTCCTTTCCTCTTGGGAAGCCCTGCTGGCCCGTTCTGGCTGGCTGCTGTTCGGGAAGGCTGAAAGCGTGCTGAAACATTAATGCTTTGTATTTTTAAGTTTTTGTACTGAGAAAAAACCCTAACAAGTTGCTGTTAAACTTCAGTTAGAACTTGGAATTTCTCATTAATTGTCCGGAAAAGCCAAGCTCTTAGTAGTTCTTGCCCTATAAGCACCTGTATTAGTGACTTTTTACATGGTCAGTCATAGGACAAGGAGGAATGGTTTTAAACTAAATAAAATGGGAGCTTTAGATCAGATGTCAGGAGAAAAATCTTTACTGTGAGGTTGGTGAGACACTGGGAGAGGCTGCCCAGAGAATTCGTGCATACCCCGTCCCTGGAAGTGTTCTAGGCTGGGCTGGATGGGGCTTTGAGAAACCTGGTCTAGTGGAAGGTGTTCCTGCCCATGGCAGGGTGGTTGGAACAAGATGGTCTTTAGGGTCTCTCCCAACCCACACCATTCTATGATACATCTTTGGCACAGAGTTCTTGAGCAGCATTGTTGTTACTCGATCACAGTAGCATCCTAGAGCTGATAAATAGAGTGGCTTCCTTCTTGTCTGCATGTGGTGATGTGCTCTGAAATTTTTCCCTTAGTGCATGCACGTATGTTACTCTTAACATGCACCTTCTGTAGTTACTCCACAGATTTCGAAGTCCATAGGAACTGGCTTGCCATCACCCACAGCTTGCCCCTCTCTCAGTGGTACTATGAGGTAAGGACATGTTTGGGGTGTGTTTTAGCTGTGTATGAATTACAGGCACATTGGGTATGACAGACCTTGTGAATGCTGGAAGGGATGGTTGGTCACTGTCATATAGTGGGACAAAAAGATGCCAGTCACAATTTGCTGGCCTTGTGTAGCATTTAGCTAAAAAATGAAAGCTGGGGAAGCTGCAAGTACTTGTGAAGGCAAAATGGGAAAAGCAGTTAAGGCACTTGGGTTATTGAAAAGGCTGTGTAGCACCAGAGCAAGTTGCATTGTACTCTTAAATTGTTGGTGTCTGTGATCTTCTCATTGGTGATACACAGTTACCAGAATAAAGAGTGAATCATGCTAATGCTAATATACATCTTTCCATTATGAAATCAATCACTGTATTAAAGTTTTGAGCCTTTGCTGGTGTGCTAGTAGCATGCATTGATTTTTATCTAGACAAATCACCTTTAGGTTTGTCATAGACTCAGCCTACCTAATTGGGTTTTAATCTGTCCCCTGGTATCTGCTGGAGTACAGGGATAGATAGATGCTGTAGTGTCTAGTACTCCACATAAACATCTAGAAGTGAAGATTTGTGCAGGTTAGAACTTTGTAGGACTGATCCAAGGACTGTTTTACAAACAATTTTTTTATAATGCCAGCATTAACCCCGTGCCAGAACATAGGATGCCTTTCATCAATGCAGCATAAGCATTTGGGAGCATCCTCACTGAAAAATATACCCCATCCCAACCTGCTCTGTTCATGCCTCTTCCTCTCCTGTTTCCACAGCCAAGGAATTAATTCTTGGTCAGGGCATAGCAACTGTCCTTATGGGAAGAGATCACATAATGCCATTTTGTCATGATATGGTTGTGTGAGAGTTAAGGCTTGTTAACTGATGAGTGAAAATAATTTTGAAACTGATTGTATTGGTGATCACTCCAGTATAGACAAATATTGGCTCTGAGCTGTTTTACTGAGATTTTGTAAAAATGGCCTTATTACTGTAAATAGATTTAGAGATAACAAACAGTTATATACTGGTTAAGTGCAGGTGCACAAGATGCTCTTTAATCTTTTCCTGCTAATCAGGAAATGTCACATCTCTACCAGTACTGCAAGAGAACAGCTTACAGCACCACAGAGCTGGCTACTGATTGTGGAGTGGTTTGAGTTACAGAGAGGCTACTGAGAGAAAATGCATTAGCTGGTTTGCTGCAGTGAGCTGTACCTGAAGGACTGCAAACAGCATGGTTTGTTATCAACTCTTTAATCTTATTTTGTCTTTAGGCGACCTCAGAATGGACCCTGGATTATCCACCATTTTTTGCTTGGTTTGAATATGTACTTTCTCACATTGCCAAATACTTTGACCCCCAGATGTTGGTTGTTGAAAACTTGAATTACACCAGTCGTGCAACCATCTTCTTCCAAAGGCTTTCTGTCATCTTTACCGACACCCTCTTCATATATGCAGTTCATGAGTAAGTGTTAATGTTCTGATTTTAGGGACAGTGGATAGGCCTTCATATGTGGGTTTGTTCTGTAGCCACAACAAATAACGATTTATACAAATAAGCTTGTAAAGGAAGTGAAATGCCAGAGTTGCTCGAACCTGTTCAAGGAGAATCTTGGAATACACTGCTAAACACAAGATAACGTGTTCTTCTTGGAGATACAGTTGCACTACATGTGATGGGTTTGCAGGCACTTGGACACCAGCTGCTGTTTCATGTGTTGTACTTGGGTTTGCTTTTGTCACTGAACTCCTTTTGTAGGAGTTGCAGGACAGCTGGTGTCAGACCAAATTTTGGCTCAGACCAAGTTTTTTCCTGTTACTTTTCTGATTACTCTGTTTTTCTAGAAGCATAAAGGAAATCTGTCACAAAATGGCAGTATCATCAAATATGCAAAGTTTCTCTAGTGTTTTGATGATAAACTGATTTTTCCTAGTCTGATATAATTAGGATTGGATGCTTTCAGTGAGGCCTGACTTTATGAAGAATTACTTACCTTATCCCTAAAGAGTAGAGTGGGAGTGTGTTCTGAGAAATACATTGTCTACCTTAATGATTTGGCTGTAAGAGTCTCCCATCATTTTATTCTTTCTGCTCAAAACCTGGGTAGGAAATTCTTTGATTAGAGCCCTGCCTAAACTCCTTTATTTACTTTCTTTATGCCAACTAGCTTTGCATTATGATTTCTTTTCCTTTTATTGTTTTGACTCATAGACGTATGAATGTAAGGCTGAAGGCTCAGGGCTGGTGTCTGCACAAGGTCATTTTGCCAAAAGAGGTGGTATATGCCCTCTGCCTGGAAAAATTCAAGGCCAGGTTGGATGAGGGTTTGAGCAACACAGTCTAGTGGAAGGTGTTCTGCTCATGGCAGGGAGGTTGCATTTCAACACAGCATTTCAACACAAATGATCTATAACTTTTTAATGTGATTTAAGACTGCTTTCAGAAGTCATATGAACCATATTGCTTCACACTGAGAAGTAATAAGTTGTTTTTAACCAATGGAAATAACTCATAATATAGCAGGGGGCAACAGTAGCTAGGAAGAGGTTATGTCCAGCTGAGGATCTTAACTACAACTCCCTATGTTGTTTCCAAAAGTAGCAATACACTGCTCATGATGGCAAGCAGGCTGTGACAGCTTTACACTTACTGAATGGGAGACTTGAACCTGAAGCTGTTATGTAATGTAAGCTTTAGCATGTGGAAAACACCACAGCTATTGAAATTGAAAATCTTTTTTTACTAAACTTTGTTCATGATACTGTCTGCCTTTGATGAATTTAGCAAGACTTTTGTTGTTGCCTTGCATCCTGATAAAATGGCAAACTTCAGAGTAAGTGCAGCTCTTAACTCTTATAACCAACAATGTTTTTGCTTGTATGTTTGAATTAAAGCTTCTGTTTCTTCTGCTCTTGTTTAGGTGCTGCAGATGTATAAATGGAAAACGAGCTGCAAAGGATATCCTGGAAAAACCAACATTTATTCTTGCTGTTCTGCTCTTGTGGAATTTTGGGTTGTTAATTGTGGATCGTATCCTTTCAAGCCATTGTGGGTTGTTCATGGTTTGTTTGGTTTTTTAACAACCTCTTACAATGTGTGGCACAATCCTGTATTATTATTGCTGTCATAGCAAGTAACACTGCTGGGTTTGTTTCTGGGATTAGTTAAATAACTTTGTTTTCATTAGAATTACTGTTTGGCAAAATGGAAGTTAATCAGTCCTTGGTCTGATTTGTCAGAAGTGGAGGAGGACCAACCAGTCTGGCAGCAGTGTGCCTGTTCTGCTGGCTATTCCTCCTCTGCACATCTACAGGAGTATTAGCAGAGTGGTTCTGTGTTCTGGGTGTGGTTCCAAGTTTGTCCTGTGGCAAGGAAAATCTTCAAAGTGTTTTAAGATTCAGAGTGTATTCAATTTGTTTAACTTTATTTGGGAATTAGGAAGTCTTTCTAAAGAACAGTCATGGAATTGTAGAGTGGTTTGGTTTGGACAGGACCTTAAACATCATTTGGTTCCAACCCCCTGCCTTAGGCAGGCACACCTTCCATTAGACCAGGTTGCTCAAAGCCTCATTCAGCCTGACCTTGAACACTTCCAGGAATGGGGCATCCACAGCTTCTCTGAGCAACCTGTGCCAGTCCCTCATCACTCTCACAAGAAAGAATTTCTTCCTAATATCCAATCTAAATCTCTCCTCTTTTAGTTTAAAACCATTCCCCCTTGCCCTGTCATTCCATGCCCTTGTCAAAGTCCCTGTCCAGCTCTCTTAGAGCACCTTCTAAAGGAGCTACATGTTCTCCCCAGCATCTTCCCTTTTTCAGGCTGAAATAACCCCAACTATCTCAGCCTGTCTCTGTAGCAGAGGTGCTTCAGTCCTCTGAGGATCTTCCTGGCTTTCTCTGCCTTCCAACAGGTTCATATCCTGTATAAAAATAACTCTGGAAATTGCAGTTCCTGCAAGTCAGTCTTGGCACAGTGTACATTTAAAGGAAGGACTTCATTTTCTCCATAGTTCTTGTGTATATTGCATATACATGTATATTTCTTGTGTATATTGCATACATTTAAAAGTGATAGAAAAGTGAGGGCTGTTGTCACCATCCATTAACCAATGTGTGGCAGAAACTAATAACTTTAAAGTGGAGATTTAACTTTTTTTGTTTTATATTATAAAATTTGCACAGCATATGTGTAGATTGTTGTGTTTCATTTCATCAAGGTGATATGCCAGCATTAGTGTAATTTGTGTCTGACAGTACTTACAGGTAAGGTTAAATAATGACTTGTGTCTATGTGCTGTGACTTTAGGGATGCTTTCTTGATTTAAATTCTATTTTAATTTTAATTTATTCCTCAAAACTTTGAGTCTTCTCCAGAACGCATAGTAGTAAGGAAAGCTTGCTTTTTTCCTTGACTCAAGTTCAGATATTCACTTCCAGTACAATGGCTTCCTCTTTGGGCTGATGCTTCTTTCTGTTGCTCGGCTGTGTCAGGTAAACCCAAGTGACTCTTGTTGATTTCTTGCCATGTGTGTTTTGGGTGCATTAATTCAATTCATAGGGCTGCTCGTGTTGTGGGCAATGGTAATAGCTTCATGTTGAGTTGTGTGAAGCTGGATGTCTAATTGTTTATTGAGTTTGTGGCAGAGAGAAAGACTTGAAACTCACCATAATTGCTTGCTGATGCTGCAATAAGAAAGCTATATTTCCCCATAAGAAAGCTATATTCACTGTTACCCCTGAGCAATGTGGCATCATTTCTTGGCATTTTATCTTCTTCCAAACCACCAGTCCTTAGAAAACATACTTCTGAAGCTGTGAAGAGGTGACTGTGTGACAGGATAGTTCCTTGTCCATACCTGTTATGCATAACACTACTGAATTTGTAATTTGAAGTAAATACCCTTTTTAATATTTAGAATAAATGTCCCATCACCTTAGGACTACAACAGAGGATCATTAAAAGTGACTACAAAAAGAAAAGCTTAGGTTTTGTTTTGTTTTCTTTCAGAAAAGGTATTTGGAGGGTGCTCTTCTTTTTTCTGTTCTTCTGCATTTCAAGCACATCTACGTGTATGTGGCCCCAGCATATGGCATTTATTTGTTACGATCCTACTGCTTTACTGCAAATAATGCAGGTAAGATGGAGTTTTCCTCACTGGCTTTTGGGGCGGTTGTGTTAATCACTAGAACTAGGGGAGCACTCAAGACTTGGCAGATAGAATTGGAACAAAATGGCTCAAACAAAAATTCTGCTTGAGAGCAGAATTGTTAGGATCTTGAAGGATCTTTGAAATAGATTTGTTTTGTAAAATTCCTGTTCCTTTAAGAGTTCTTGGCTAAGAAAAATCAACACAAACAAGCTGCAGGTGGCACTTGGAAGACATAAGAATTATTCTGGATATGGAACAATTGGACAATATTAGAAACTATTTCAAAGACCTTCTTTGAGTTTCTCCCCGCTTTTTAGCACTGAAACATGCCTGATACTCCTCATATGAACACGGAAGGTAAACTCAAAAAATACTGAAAGCTTGTATAATACAAGGAGCTGCAATGTGAGCAAAAGAAATACCTGCTGTTAAAGGAAGAAACTGAATATATTGACATAAAAGGCTGTGTGCCCCTTTTAGATAGATGCTAGGAATTCCTTGTTAGTGAAGAATGCTTTGTTTCCCTTTCCACTTCCCACAGCAGCTGTTTCTTTAATCTTTTTTTCTTGTAGATGGATCCCTGAAGTGGAGAAGTTTCAGCTTTCTTCATGTAACTCTTCTGGGACTGATTGTCTGTCTTGTTTCTGCTCTTTCACTGGGACCCTTCCTAGTATTGGTAATAACCCCTTTTTCACATGTTATTCTCCTGAACAGTTAGAAAATTTTGTGATAAAAATATAAACCACGTCTCATCTAAAGTGGCCATTTCTTTGGTCTTGTTTTCTGTAGGGTCAGCTGCCTCAAGTCATTTCACGGCTCTTCCCTTTCAAGCGAGGTCTCTGCCATGCCTATTGGGCCCCCAACTTCTGGGCTTTGTATAATGCCATGGATAAAGCACTGACAATTCTTGGTCAGTATGTTAATCTTGCTTTTTGATGCCTGTTTGCAGATAGAGCTCTCTTTATTTTAGTCTTCCCCATTTGTGATGTAGGCAGTAAGTTGTGTTTTCAGATTGCCATACATCGTGTATGGTCCATATAATCCGGTGCATACATTACCAGCAGTAGGTCAAAGATCAATTGCTTCCCTCTGTCATCCTTTAAAAAAAGAAAAATCTTGGCCATGTGCTTAGTTCAGCTACTTCAATTTCTTTATTAGCATTTATCAGTTTGTGCTTTTTTATATTTTGTTTTTAGGGTTAAAGTGCAATTTTCTTGATGGTACAAAAATCCCTAAAGCTTCCATGACAGGAGGGCTGGTTCAAGAGTTTCAACACACTGTCCTCCCTTCAGTGACTCCACTGGCAACACTAATCTGTACTTTCATAGCTATATTGGTAAGAACAACTAATATTTTTTTAATTTTTTTCTATTTTGTCCCTAGTAGGTTTTAATTGATAGTATGCACTTCATATGAATTTTAATTCTAGGGCAACAGATACATCATTACTAGTATGTAGTGACTGATAAAATGTGTTTAGTGACTTAGATTGGCAGACAATTTTTGCATGCAATACAAATAGTGGGGAGTTGGCTGTGGTCTTTCAGTCTGCTTTTCCCTCCTGATATTTCAACAAAAATCCTTCAGTCTCTTCTCGTACATCCAAATGGATTGATTTCCTCCAGTGCAGTATAACGCTTGTGCCACACAAGCACAACCTGGGTGCAGTGGTGTTTAGTAACATTGACAAATCTCTTTGGACAATGGCTTGTCTTCGGGATTGCCAGACTTTTCACTGAAGTCCTGTTTTTGCCTGTTGTTTCTAGCCCTCTGTTTTCTGTCTTTGGTTTAAACCTCAAGGGCCCCGAGGCTTTCTACAGTGCCTTGTTCTTTGTGCATTGAGCTCCTTCATGTTTGGCTGGCACGTGCATGAGAAAGCAATACTCCTTGCTATTCTGCCTTTAAGGTAAGCGAATGTGGTACAAAGTAGTTGGCCAAACTGAACCTGCAGCCACTTGTTGAGGAATCCTCAAAGGGAATCACTTTGTTCTCAGTATATTTCAGAAGAGGAACTCTTTCATAGTATGCCTTAAGCTGTAACAGTGTAGTGCACTTAAAATAAATTAATTTTGGGCGCAGTTCAAACCTTGATGGGTGCTGTTGTTCATATTGTAAAATGCTTGATAGATTACTCAGGAGCCAGCTGAGGAGAGGGATCTTCTGCACTGTGCTTGACCAGAACAATACACAGTTTCTACCAAAAGGGCTTCATGCCTACCTAGGGTAGAACTGAAGCTGTAGTTCATAAACTGCCTGACCAGTATTGCTTCAAACTGTATTTTCCTTCCTCAGAGATTTGGTGATGTTTAAGCTCTTGTTTTGTGCTGGGCCTTGCTGATAGTTTTGTTCAGTGGGTGTGTGGTTTTCTGAGGGAGGGTTTCCTGGCTGATTTTTCTCCTGTGTTTTATCTCTGAGGCCACATGGTTTGGAAACAGGAGACTTCATCACAGGTGCAGTGTTAGCAGGGATGGGGGTACTGTGAAACTGTTTGACTTGTTTCTGAGTCTTCAGTCAATTGCGTAGTGTTCTGCTGAAATTAGGTTTCTTTGCTAAAAGACAAAAGTATAACAAATTATTGCCATTTTTAGCTTATTGTCTGTTCAGAGAGCCAAGGATGCTGGCATCTACTTGATTCTGGCAACAACAGGGCATTTCTCACTTTTTCCACTGTTGTTCACAACACCAGGTAAAATGTTCTTCTATTAGTTAATTTTTGTACAATTTGCAACATAGAGCTCAATAGTCTTGATTTGGTTGTCATTTTTGCTTTAGTCACTTGCCAGTTGTTGTGTTTTCTTTAGAAAAGGAAAATGTTATTTGTAGTGCTATCTCAGATAGTAATTATAATGTGATTATAATAATAGTAATTAATTAGATTAATTATAATAGTAATTATAATGTGTTCAGTATGTTTCTAGATAATTGAAGTACATGTATTGCAAATGCTTGGCATTTGCCTTAGGAGATGTTTATGCTTATTTTTAGGTATGCTAAGCAGTAAAACATGTAGGTCTGCAGAAAATAAAACCAGATGATGCAAATGTGACTAGTAAGATTTAAAGATACTACAATATATATATGGCAAAAATTTTTTTAAATTAATTTTAAAAGTACATAATGTTCTTTGTTTTTCAGAACTTCCAATTAAAATACTGCTTATGCTGTTGTTTACTGTTTATAGCTTCTCTTCATTGAAATCTCTGTTCAGGTAATTAAAGAAATTTGATCTCAGTGCCAGGAACAAAAACATTTCTTCTGGTGTTGGGAACAGCCATTGTCATAAGGGACAAGCAGCACAGAAAACTGATGCTGAGGAGTCAAATTAAGGTGTTAGTAGTCAGAAGATGCTGCTACCTCTGTTCTCAGGTGGCAGTGCTTAAATTAGGATTAATTGCAGCACGTCCTAGTTATTGTGACAACTGCCCAGTTAGTCCCAGGAGGCTGTAGATCCCCACCTGCCTCATGCTCTGTTAAAGCCTGGAGTTGTGATGCTGTAACCTCTGAGGGTTTAATGTAGTATTCTAGCATTTACTACTAGTGATTTGTCTGCAGATTGTTTATCTTATTGTACTGTGGATTTTTGCAGTATTGCTTAGTATTTTAATGTGTGGAAAGGACAGGTTGTAAATAACATTCATTTGCAAGCTCTAATTTGTCAACAAAGCCACAAATATTTGGTTGGCAGAACATGGAATTGCCGAAGTCACCCTGTGTAGTTCACAACCTATGGATCTCTTACCACTTGGCCAAAGATTAGTGCTTATCCTTCTAATCCCTGCAGTCCCCACTTCCCTCTTTCCCAAACTTTTCAGGGCAAACCTGAGCTGTAATGAAGTACTGTAAACAGGTATTCAGTACCTCTGGCACCTGCTTTTGTAGGTGATTTTCTTTATTTAAGAATTCAGTCATTCTGTCTCAGGAGCTCTAGCTAAAAAAACTCCATAGGAGCATAGTTTTTGTTAAGAGAGGGAGCTTTTGCAAGTTTTTTGTTTTTAACTTGCTGAAACATGAAATTCCCTTCAAACTACCTGCAGTAAACTCCTGCCATCAGTGTCCTTTGCAAGAAAGATAGCTCACAGAAAAGTCCATTCTACAGAAAGCCTGGGGGAAGAGGTTAAAAAAACCTGACATTTCCAGTGTTCTGTTGTAGAACAACTTTGGTGAAACAAGTCTTTGTATGAAGGGCTGTTCAGTTGTTTACTGAAACAGTGAGGTGAACAGAGCAATTTATGAGATTTCTACTTAGGCTTCCAAGGCATCCTGGAACTTGATAACGACATTGAGCTGTACTCTTGGTTATCACACTGTTTTTTTCCTACTGAAACTCTCTAACTTGTTATTGAAACCATTATTGCAATCTAATGGAAGATTCTCTTTGCACTGGGATAGCTGAAAAACATAATAGTTACTTTTACTTAACATATATTTTAACACTACCTATTTTTTAATTTCTCTGACAGGAGAGAGAAACCTCTACTTAACTGGCTTGAAACAATCTACCTCATCCAACTAGTGCCCTTGGAAATCTTCTGTGAAATCATATTTCCCCTGACCCCCTGGAAGCAGCACTTCCCTTTTGTCCCCCTCTTGCTGACCTCTGTGTACTGTGCTCTGGGAATCACATATGCTTGGCTGAAACTCTACATTTCTGTCTTGACTGAGAGAACTCCTGTCAGACAAAAGGCTGAGTAAATCCACAGTGCAAGGACCAGTCCCAGGATACCCCTTGGAGGGGATTCCTGGCACGGTGAGGGGTTGTCACAAGGCCATCCAAGATGAGACACAGTGTACGTGTGCCATCACCACGTGAGAGCTCTTCTTCCAACACTCCTGTACTGCCCAACAGGATACCTCTGATCAGAAGCACTGTCACAGTGACAGGCAGGGCTGCGGGTAAACTGTGGAGCTTAACAAGGCCCAGACTTCTGTCCTGAGGAAAACCTGCCTCATTTTCCCATGATGGTTTGTATTTGAATAGAAGTTGCTGTGGGAAATTACAAGGGATGGTTGCTGTGTAGGAGAGCATTGTAACTGTGTTCTATGGAATTTGTAAATTAAAAAATTGGTATTTTTTGTTTGAGAATTTCTTGCATTATTTTTGCTCCTGTCTAAACCCTGCTTTTGAGGGACACCCACACAACTAAGGTTGTAGCGTGTAGCTGGAAACTTGTCCTGAGGTGCTTTGCACCTCAAATATCAAACACTCAAATATCAAATTTTATAATATGTCCATGTCCTTTTCATCTCATTTCATAGATACTTTGCAAATAGGTTTTCATATTCTTCTAGTAGCTCTTTTCTGTAGACCAGATGACCAAATTGAGGCGTGCTACTCAAATGAAGGAGTATTTTAACACTATTAAATGTACCAGGTAATGTGGCTGCATTAGCTGTATTTGTAGTTAATTTAAAATTCTACAACTCTAACGAAAGATCAAATGTCCACAGTTCCTGTAATGACTTAAGGAAAAGGTAGGTTGTTTTCTGCCTCTGTGGAATCATGTTCCCCAAAGGATAGCATTTATTTCTGCAGTAAATAATTATACCTTTTAAACCCTACATAACCATCCCTAGAAGATGTTGCTCTTATGTTGGGGTCTGGTTTGGACTCCAGTGCTGACTTAAAACTGGGAGGAGAGAGGGGTGGATTTTTTTATTACTACTATTACTATTTTTGACAGTAGTTTTTGAACTTTCTTCTATGTTAGCTGAAGTATGGGACCCCTTCATCAAGGATAGCCAAGGGAATAGTTATGCTTTTTGAGTTCTTTGAATATTTAGGGTATTTAAAATAGAGTGGCTCTTGTTAGGGCAACAGGTAGATTAATCCCTGTGTTGTTTCTGTAACCAAATACTTTGTACATTTAAAGTGTTCACTGCCAGTGAGTTCATATTCAAGACATTCTCATTCTGGTTTTAATTATTTTCTGATAGTTTCTGGTTTTTGTACACTATCATTGGCTTTGCCAATGATAAGATGTTGCTGTGGCTGCCAGTGGTGCCACAATGCTTCTTGTATTTTCTCTCAGCTTCAAGCCTCATAGCTCTGCTCAGGGTAAGGCATCCACAATGCTTGTGTTTATCTGTCTGGTGTGTTGTCCTGTGTAAGGAAATGTTAATATGCAAAAAAACCGTACAAACACCCCACTCGGCTCTTCCCCAGCCATGCCTTTGCATATCCTGAAATCCTCCAAGAAGCCACACAGCAAAGCTGTGGATGTGCCATCCCTGGAAGTGTTCAAAGCTGGGTTGGATAGAGCAACCTGGTCCAGTGGAAGTTCTGCTTGCTTATGGCAGGGTGTTGGGAGCAGATGACTATTTAGGTCCCTTCCAACCCAAACCATTCTGTGTTTCTGTGAAGTTAAGCCTGTGACTGTGGAAGGGGCTGTGCATCACCATTGTACAGTCCCAATGATCCCAGGTTCAACTGAAGCATCTCCCACTGCAGAGCAGCAATGCCCAGCCTCCTCCTGTGCAGATGTCAGGAAAATCCACAAGCGTCAGAGGTTTATGTCCAAAAAAGAGACAGGGGAGTGCTTCAGCTTTATTGGATTTAAAAGGGGAGTCCACTGAGGTGCACACCCGTAGAGTTTTCTCTCTGGAGGTTTTGGAGGGTGCAGCCTCCCTTGATCCTAAACTCCCAGCCGCACATTTCCCTCTTCCTTTCCCAATTGCTGAGGCATTAGGAAGGTACAGCCTTCCCGAACCGCCTACCACACATTGCCCCCTTGAACCTGCTGTTTTACCCCAAAGCTCAGAAGTTCAGGCTTGTGCAGCCCCTTGTCTGTTTCAGGAGCCAAGGTGTCAGGGCTCTGCAGCAAACCTGCTGCCCGAAGTCAGCAGAGACATTAACACCCATTGCAAAGACGTTAACACCCACACCTTCAGCCATCAAATTCTTGTAAAGACACCAGCTTTCCTCTCACGGACAAAGGCTAATTTATACATTTTTAGGAAAGAGGCTGAGAAGCCTTTGGGACTTGTGAGGTGTTTTGTTAATGAAGGTTTCTTTAACGGTTCCGTCAATCCTGCTACAGGGGCCAATGATTTAATGTGATTTCATGTTAATTAAAAACGAAAAAAACTAACACTATGGGTTAGGTCTCAGACTTAAATCTGAGCTCTGAAAATTAATTGCGTTCGATTTTAGTGCTTAATTAACCCCCTAATTTACTTCCCGGCCAGCTTCGCTGGCCCTGCAGCGGGGCCGGCTCACCCAGTGGGGTTAGGGCTGCAGGAACGCCCTCCCCGAGCCGGCTAAGGCCGCTCAGCCTGGGGGTTTGGTGCGGGGATGGGTTTGTGGGGTGGGGAGTTGGATTTTGGCGTGGGTTTTTGGTAAAATAGCCATAAGCGGGGAAGGCAGCGGAACCCCGGAGCACGGCGCGGGCCGGCGGCGGAAGGCGCTGCCGTCGCACCGCTCCCCCCGGTCACCTTCGGCGGGCGGCAGCCATGGTGTTCCTGCCCGACGAGTCGCGGTCGCTGCCGCCGCCGCCGCTCCTCAATAAGGGCTCGGTGTGGCTCGGCTTCGCGGGGTGGATGTCGGCGCTGATGGACAACGCCTTCAACCAACGCCCCATCTTCGGAGCCGGTGCGGGAGGACGGGGGAGCGTGAGGGGAGGGGGAACGGAGCGGGGTGCGAAGGGAGGGAGGAGGTGAGGAGCTGGGCAAGGGGCTGTGTAAGGAAATAATAATATGCAAAAATGCAAATATGCAAATATGTGGGGTTTGGGGTCACTGAGGGATAAATGAAGGGGGAAAGGGGAAGCAGCTAAGCAATGAGGAACTGGAGAGGAAATGGGGGCGGGCGGGCGGATTTGGGGTGACCTTGAGGGTTAAAGGGACTGGGGATGGGGAGGAAGCCCCGAGATCCAAGGCTAGGGGTGGGTAAAGGGAATATGTGAGCCTGGGAAAGGGGAGTGTGGGATTTGGGGTCACTCTGAAGGATAAATAAAGGGGAGGGAAGGAGAAACAGCCAGGAGTGAGGGGCTAGAAGAGGTTTGGGGGCTGCAGGAGCGGGTATGTGGGATTTGGGGTGGCCGAGAGGGATGTAGAAGCTGGGGAAGGGGAGGGAGCGCTGAGGTAAGAGAATGGGGAGGTAGAGGGAGTATGTGGGCCTGGGGAAGGGCTGTGTGGGCTTGGGGTCACTGAGGGATAAATTAAGTGGGGAGGGCAAGAGAGGGAACCCTGAGTTTGGGGGGAGGGCTGTTGGAGGGTTAGGGAGTTCTCTCTCTGATTGTGGGGATGGGAGTCATGAAGTGAGGGATTTGGGGGATTGGAAGGGGCTGGGAAAGGGACATCGTTTGGAGGTGGAGGGGATCTGAGGTGACTCCCTGAGGGTGGTGGGAAGGGGAGGGAGCCCTGAGGAAAGTGGGGCCTGGCAGGGGCCATGGGAGCTGTGGGTACTGCAGGGACCTTGGCAGGGGCAAAGCAGGGAGAGAGGCGTGCCTGGGGGCCTGAGGAAAGGGGGCCCTGCCTGAGGCCCGCGAGGATCTGGGAGAGCTAGGGACAGTTCCTCTCTTCTCCTGCTGCAGGTATTCACCGGCAGGTCCTGTTAGCTACCCTGGGCTGCGTTGTGGGCTACCACCTGGTGAAACGTGCCGAGTACATGCATGCCAAGGTGGACAGGGAGCTGTTCGAGTACATCAGGCGCCATCCAGGGGACTTCCAGCCATCAACAGGTACACTCAGCTGGTATTTTAGGAGAGACCTCAGCCTGCCATAACCTGTGTGCAAAGATTTTGCTGGGCTAAGGCTTCCCTGCTCCTTCACAATCTAAATTGCAGCAGTCTAAAGGATTTTCTGATGTGAAAATAGATATTGTTATTGAGCTGTTGATAATGCATCAATGACCGCCTCTTCCTCCTAAAAGCTCATTTTAGTATAAAAGTAGCAGAGCCAAAAAAAAAAAAAAAGATAGACCAAACTTGTACCACTGAAAAAGAAATAATAGAAATTAGAAATCACAGGTTTTATTCTTGTATCTTCACAATTGTACTGTCTATTCCTGTAAAATGCCTGTTGCATGTAGATTCAGAAATCTCATGATGAATATTCAGAAAACAAGCAGAACAGGTGAAAAAAGAATAAATAGAAATGGCAGGAAACTTGATGTTGGCTTAGAGCAATGGTGAAGAACAGGGGGATTTTTACTAAATGTAGTCACTGAGCCCAACGATGCAATGGCAAATTTGGGTGAAAATTGTCCATTTTCTAATACAGTAGAGTTGGGTGACTCTGGCTGTTAGATTGTGGTCTGCATCATCCACGTTGGAAGGAGTATGTAGAAATAAAAAACTGTAACTACTGAGGTTCCTCCACAGGGACCTGTAGAGAGCCATATGGAGGGAAAAAACAACTTGTTCATTTAGTTACAAGAGCAAGCTAATAGTTTGCTGTGGGTAGCAAAAATCAAACTTTTGGTGGCTTTGTTAACATCAAAGACTTAATATGAAACATCTTCTGAATCGATCTCAAATGCTGATTAGGCTTTCCCACCTCTTGCAGAAAAGAAAAGAATAGGGCAGCTTTTGGAGGATTTCCACCCAATTCGCTGAGTGGCGACATATCACAGAATTAATTCCTGCCATCCTGCGAACTTCGGCAAGGTGGCTGCAACTCTTGAACCGTCCATGGCTTAAAAGATGAAACTTTATTCACTTTCATGTAATAAAAGCTTGATTAAATACTTATTGTTTAATTATTTGCTCTTGTGTTCCTTTATGGTTTGTCAGTACGTGGATGACTTATACTTGTAACTGAATAATAATTTTGATTAATGTTTTTTTCAGTTGTTTTAATTGCAAGAATGGAAAGTTGTTCACACAACATATATTATATAAATCCCAGAGAGCAGTTCTGTAAGTTCATATGTTTTATTTCTCCGTGGCATTTCTCCTGACCCTTGAACATGTTCTTGGCCAGCCCCTGTAGATACTGTACCCAAAGTCTCGCTGTGAAATTCTTTCTGAACAGCTAAAAAAATACATGCTCTCCCTAATTCATTCCATCTCTATGTTTTTTATTATTATGTTGCTTTTTCTTTCCTAATAATAAGGATCCAAGTTTCTGTTGTCCCACTTGGTTGCTGGCTCCTGAATCCAAACACTGACCATATTTGGGGGGGGTGAGGAGGTTGTGTTGATTTGGGTTTGCCGTTTCGTCTTCATTTAGAATTTTGGTTCAAAACTCGACTTTATCTCTTTTCTTCCTCCCACTGAGCCCAGTGCCAGGTCACTGCTCTCTCATGGATATGATGTCCCTAAGCAGATTTAAAGGAAGTGCTGCCACTCTGATTTGCTTCAACAATCAGGAAGAAGAAGATCTTTCCCCGTGCTGGCCAGAACAGTGTGGGTACAGAGCCAGCACCCCCTGCCACGCCAGGATGCCTGATCTGCCCTGTCTGCCAACATCCCCCTGGGACCAGGGCAGAAACCTCTCACCAGCTGTGGCCAGCAGCAGGGCCCCGTCAGGCCTTGGCACATCCCTGGGGCAGCGTGGTGCAATGCCCTGCAATCAGAGCAGGCAGAAGGTTCCTGTGGCACACCGGGCTCAGAGCCAGCTGCAGGGACAGCAGCTCCCAGAGAGAGGCCCACGGGTCCTGGGGGATGCAAGCGGCCCACAAGACGTCAGCAAGCCCTTCCAGCTGCCCCAGGTCACCGGCCTCTGGGCTCATCCTGCATCTCCCACTGGTCATGCTCAACAGCCGTGGTCGGACCTTCACCCCATGTCCTCTGTGACACTTCCCTGGGGCACCACGAGCCTCTCCAGCTGCTGAGCACTGCCCAAGCCCAAAGCCATGGCTGCAGGGGACAGCAGGTGTCCCTCGCTGTGACACCAGTGGGCTTTGACCCCAGCCAGCCACCAAGGCCCGCACAGCCACTCACTCACTGCCCCACCAGCAGGATCAGAGAGACAATCAAGGGCAAGAACGAGAAAAGATGTGGGCTTAAATAAAACCAATGTAATAGGGAAAGCAAAAGCCATGCATGCAAACAGAGCAAAGCAAGGAATTCATTCACCACTTCCCAGGGGCAGGTGCATGTTCAGCAATCCCCAGGACTGTAGGGTCCATCACAGGTAATGCTGATCTCAGAAGACAAAGGCCATCATTCCATGTGTGGCTCACTTCTTCCCCACACTTGATATACTGATGTCATATAGTCTGAAATGTCCCTTGCGTTGGCTGAGATCAGTTATCCCACCAGTATCTCCTCCCAAGTTTCCATGTGCTGCAGTCCCTACACCAGAGTGGCAGTACAGAAATGAGAAAAGAAAATTAACTCCACAGCTGCCTAAACCAGCACAGCCAGCTGTGCTCTCCAGGGAACACAGATCCCATCCTTGAGCAACAGCCAGATAAACCACCAGAGGGACATCACCCCCTCCGTGGTCCTCTCCTCACCAGGAACCAGTCTCCATCCATTCCTTATGGTTCAACACCAGCCTCAGCAATCAGCATGGAGACCAGAGAGCTCCACAGCCAGAGCTCCATCATGTCCCGGCCAGAGGTGCCATCGCAATGCGGATGGCCCAGGTCTCTCCCAGTATGCCACTCATGCTCCGTTACCTCGGGATAAGACAGGACTGCAACATTGCCCAGGCTGAAGAGAGACACAGAGAGCAGACCAGCTCTGAAATCCTCCCTCTGGCTGGAGGGAATTCTGTTTGCCCTCATTTGGGGAACTTGCTGACTGGCAGCTGCTTTCCTAGAAAAGCAGGACTCCTGCGTGCTGGTGCAGTGAGCTCCTTGGATCTCTGTGGCCTCAAAACTGGTGTTTGGGAAACCTGCCCACAACTCACCGTCCTCCTGGGGAGCCAGGCCATGGCTCAGGAGAGGGGAAATGTCACCTCATGTATCTCCAAATGACTGTGTATCATCCCCAGAGCCTCCTGCTGACACATCTGCCATGACTCTGGTTGCCCCAAACCCCTCAGAACTGTCCTTGTTCCACCTTGATCCTGGCCAGGACCCTTTCAGAGAGGGCACTTCTGGGTCTGGCCTCAGCTGCCTCCTCCAGAGCCCCCATTCCCCTCAGCAGTTCACACGCCCACAGCTGGCTGCAGACCCTGTCCCTGCTGCCCACGCTGGGGCAGGACAAGCCAAAGCCAGACTGGTCTCAGCAGCTGAGAGAAATGGCCTGATCAGGAGAGAGGAGATGGGAATCTCCAGTGTATCCCAAGGCTGGGGTGCCTGGACATGGGGCAGGCATGGTGGGGAGGCTGCTGTCTAGAGGTGCTGAGACCTACAGCTCTGCTGCCCCTCACTGTTGCATGGCTGGACTGAGTACTGGGCAGACCCACATTTTTTGTGCACTGAAATCAAGCATCAGCTTTTGTGGTGCTGCTGTCAACAAAAGGAAGAAACATTTCAGCCTGAGGCTGGTGACACAAAGGAAAAGGTTGCCCAGTGAGTTTGCACAGGCCCTGAGCTTAAACACAGTCCTGAGCAACCTGGTCTAGAGCAAGATGTCCCAGCACACAGCAGGGCATTGCACTACGTGGTGTCTGAAGATCCCTTCCAACACAAACAATCCAACAACTTTGGGATTCTTTGTCCCGTTCACATTCCCCAGCATGGCCCTGGAAAGATCCCACCCTGCAGGGCCAGTTTCCCTGGGGCACTCCATGAGTGAAAGCAGCACACTGACAACACTGGCTTCCCAGGGATTCTTTTATTAGCAAAAACAGGGGGAATGCCTTTGGAGTCCAGGTACCAGCTGGAAAAGGGTTTGGCAATCTCCAGGGGCTGTGGGAGGTCGGGGCCACATCACAACACTCCCAACTTGCTGCCACTCTTTGAAAATAAAGAGGAGGCCACGAGCCTGCAGCTCTTCCAACGGCCGTGCCAGCACATCCGGATGCTTCTTCCTGAGGATAAGGCACCATCTGGTTCTGCAGTGGTCACAGCCATCTCCGGTGCCGGTGCCGGGAGATCCCATCAGCTGCCACGGAGCGGGGAATGCCAGCGGGACTGGGGAGAGCCTGCAGTGGTCAGCCACGGGGACGTCTTGTGCTTCCTGACACCAGCACCTGTCCTGCAACAGCAGCATTCCTTAACTCCAAGGATCATCCCAGGGCACACAAGGACCACCAAGCCTGAGTCCACAGACCCCCAAGGCCTGCAGTCTCTGCACCGAGCAATGGGCAGGGTTCCCTCCTCCAGCATGGAGAGGGATATCCACCCCCAGCTGAGGGGACAGCCCCCATTCCAAGGCCCTTCCCAGCACGTCCCCACCCCTGCACTGCTGGGCCCCTCTCCCAACAGGGAGGCCACACACTGCCTTGCTGCCCCTGGACTCTGCATGTCCCCAGGTCTTACCTGGTGGCCTGGCCAGGGTCACCAGCTGGGCTGCCCCTCGCTGAGGTTGATCTGCTCCAGGATCTGGCTGTACCTGCGGGTCAGGGCGTTGGTGTCCCTGGTGAGGTGGGTGAGGACCTGCTGCAGGCCAGTCAGGTGCTGGGACAGGCGCCTCTCCAGCTGGGCATCCTCGGGCCCGTTGCTGTCCAAGGATGTGTCGTCGTCGGTGTCGGCACCGCTGGCGCTCTGGTCACCCACAGAGGCCAGGCCTTTCTCCACCATGGGCTTGATGGCCTTGAGGAGCTGGTAGCGCTCGTAGAGGTCCGTGCGGCTCTCGGCGGCCGGGGCTGCCCCCTCCTCCTGCGGGAAGACCCCTCGCAGCAGGCTGGGGAACATCACCTCCTGCTCCATCTTCTGCGTGGCTGAGAAGTACTGCTCCATGGCCCTTCTCCTACAGCTCTGGCACTGCTGCTCTGGGCTCTTCTCACAGGCTCACTGCTCCCTGGCCCTGCGGGGGCTTTTTATGCAGTGCTGGGGCAAGTCCCTCCCCTGCTGTCCTCCCCTGCCAGCCCTGCTTGGGCTGCATGCCCTTGGGGTCGGGCTTGGCTCCAGCCCAGCCGGGGCTCGGGGCTCGGCCCTGCTGTGTCCCTGGCTCTGCGCAATCTTTCCTGGCCCAGCCTCCCCGTGGCCTTCACCCGAGCTGGCCAGGGGTCCTGCTGCCTCCCCATGCCCGGAGATACAGGGGGGCAGCAAGGAGGAGAGGTGCCCAGGGTCTCTCCCATCCTGTCCTGTATTATCTCAGTGCCCCAACAAGTTCAGTCCTGGGGCCCTCTGGCTGTGCCTCCAGCTCCTGTGCCCAGTCTGGGAAGGCCGCAGGGGACCGACACCTCCCCTCGTTCCTGCTGCCACACGCTCAGGACGTGAACACTGCAGGGACATTGAGCAACCCTTTAGCACACATAGGGAAATCTGGAACCCACTGGAAATACACTGGAACCTTGTCCCACTGGGTGTCTGGGGACAATGGAGCCTGCTGGTGACCAGAGATTTGGGTGCCCAGAAACATCCAATGCCCCCAAGCTCCCCCTGGGCTCAGCAGGGATGTGGACAGGCACAGGGACCTGACTCCATGATGTGTAACTCCTGTGGCAGCAGCACAGAGCCATTGCTGCGCCCAGGGGATTGTGGACATGGCTTGCCTGCTACTGTTGAAAATCTGGGAGAGCAAAAGCCACAGCCAGGGCACCACACAGCATTGCCGGTCCCTCCATGTCCCTGTGGAGTGTGGCAAACATGGAAAGTGGTTCTGTTTCTGGAAAGGCTGCTGTGGGGTACCTGGTTCCTTTTGCAACCCTTGGTGCTGGCAGCTCTCCCTCTGTGCCCCTGTATCCCAGCACTGCCAGGCACCCTTTGCCCACCCTTTGCCCACGTGTCCTGGCCACCCCTCTTGTCCCTTTCCTTGTGTCCTGGCATCTCTTTGTGCCCTGCCATGGGGCCCATTGCTGCACCAAGGAGTGTGGGGGCTGCTGGCCCTGTGCAGGTGCCAGACAGAGCCTTGGCCACATCAGGGCACCTGCAGAGCTTCCTGGAGGTGCAGGCACATCACAGGGCTCTGGGGACACAGGGACACAGGGGATGCTTTGCCCTCCTGCTCCCCTCAGTGCCTCACAACCTGCTCATAGTGAGCATGGCAGAATGTTTGGGGGTGACAGAGGCTCAGCAGACTCTGATGGCTCCCTAACTCTTTATCCTTGCACATGAATAATTGCCAAATCCTCTCCGTGCCTCTGGGGACCCTGTTAGCCAAACTTGTAACCCTATATCTCCCACATCCTAATGGGAAACAGTGGGTACAGCTTGGGAGCTGCCACTGCCAGCAGGGATGTCAGGAGCAGGAAATCAAGGACTGCACTTGGAGCACAGCACAGCCACCACGGGGGTGGAGCATGGCTGGGTTTGGGCTGAGCTGAACTGGGGTGCCCAGCCCTGGCTTGGGGCCCTGGGGAGGCTGCTCAGGACCAGCAGGGCCCCCAGGAGCTGCACTGATGTCCTCAGGTCTCTGCTGCCACAGACCCCCAGATTGGGCAAGCTTAGCCCTCACCTGTGGCCCTCCTGGCAGGTCCTGCCCCAGTCCCAGCCTCAGCTCAGAGTGCAGGTCGTGCCCCCACATGTGTCCCCAAGTGTCTCTGTACCGTCCCGGGCACATCCTCCTGTCTTATCCCTCTGTGGCACCAAGGGAAGGGAGAGTGGCACCGTGCTCAGCATCTGGAGCTGGGAGCAGAAGGAAGAGGGGCACAGTCAGAGGGACAGCAGTCGTCCTGCCAGGTCACCATGACACGCAGTGGAGCCCTGCTCTCCTGCAGGGGACTGAACACCTGAGTGCCAATGGGAAGGGGTGAACCAATGAGTTCCTTCTTTTGCTTTGCTTACTTGTGCAGCTTTTGCTTTTCCTGTGGAGCTGTCTCCATTTCTACCCACGACTTTTCTCTCTTTTACCCTCCCTGATTGTCTCCCCCTTCCCACCTGGGGGCAGTGACAGAGCAGCTGAGTGGGGCTGAGCTGCCAGCAGGGCTTAAATCCTGATATCCACAGTGAAGCTCCAGCCCCGGGACAGATGTGTCCTACCCTGAGGCTACTCTGGGGGGACACTATGATGTCTCTGAACCTTCAGGAAGCTCCATGGTGGCCCAGAAGTCCTGGGAGCGTGGGGCTGCCAGTGTGTGCAAACCTCAGTGCAGCACAGGGCAGCCCAGGATGCCAGGAGCACCCAGAAAGGGAGAAGAGGAGCAGTGGGTTCAGGTCTGAGGGGGAGAGGCCAGGTGGCAGAATGGGCACCTGGCTGGGCTAGGAGGGGACAGCAAGAGGGGACAGTGGGAGAGCTGCCAACACTGAGGGTTGCAAAATTGGGGAAGGAGCACGTGGCCTTTCCCAAAACAGAACCAATTCCTCCAATTGCCACATACTGCAAGATAAGAGGGGACAGGAGTCCTGGCCATTGACCAGCCATGGAGTGGGGTTGATGCACTGGGACCCCCAAGCCAGCTCAGGCACAGGACAGGCCTCAGGGCGTCTGGGCCAGGAGCCAGGGCTGACAATGAGGAGGGGTGCCCAGGTTCTCTCCTGTCCTTTCCTATCCTATCTCTACCCCCCACCATGTTCAGTTCTGGGGTCCTGTGGGAGCGGGACCACCTCCTGTGCCCTGGTGTGTCCAGGCTGCAGGCACTGGTGCTGCTGGGAATGTCACCTGCCCCACTCCTCACTGCCATGCACTCAGGATGTGAACACTCCAGAGACACTGAGCAGGCTCTGCCCATGAATGCCAGCCTGAACAGGGCAGCAGACACTGGTGTGGGACATCACCCTGGCAGTGCTCTGATGCATGGAATCCTGCATGGGTGTCCTGGCTTGACTATATGATGCTTTTATCCCCAGTTGTCTTGTTCTGTTTATGCTGAATAATAAGCTTTGCACCTTTAGGACTTGTTCCAGAGAGTGAAGGGGGAGAGAAGAAGCAGCAGTTTGTTTTCAGACACTGCACTCACTCCTCCACCTTCCTGCCCCTGGACTGTGTTGTCTGCAGATGGACAGACAGCAGGACAGAGCTCTCCTTTGCTTTAGTTAGTTTTAGCTAGCTGAGGCAAAGAAGTTCCCTGGACTGTGGGGGTTTTTTTCCATTTTCTTTGGTCCTGTTCAAACCTGCTCTGGCCTGAACACCAGCAGGGCGCCGGCAGCTCACACCTGGGGCCCACCGGGCCGGGCCTGGGCTGCAGCATTTCCAGGGCCTGAGGGACTGAGAAGAGACTGAGTGAGCTGAGCTGCAACGCGGGGAGGGGACTTTTCTGAGTTTGTCATCGCTTTTGGAGCAGCAAGGGGTTTTATTGTTTAACATTGTTTAGGCTTTTTTGTTTAATAAACAGGTTTTTTCCACTTTTCTCCAAGGCGGTATTTCCTCCCAAACCGGTTGTGGGGAGGGACCCAGTGAATCTGCTTTCCTAGAAGGGCGCCTTTGGGGGTTCTCTCCCATATGTGCCCTGAACCAGGACAACGGGTCATGAGGACATGCGATGGGGACAGAGATGGGACCAAATGCCACCAGGGGAACTGCATCCATGGCACTGAACTTTCATGGCCCACACTGGAGCACAGATGGTGCCACCTTCACAGCCACCACCCCATCCTGGAGCAGAGGCCATGGCAGGTCAATGGCCAGGACTCCTGTCCCTTCTTATCTTGCAGTATGAGGCAATTGGAGGAATTGGTTCTATTTTGGGAAAGGCCACAGTTTACTTCCTCCCTTGTGCAACCCTCAGTGTTGGCAGCTCTCCCACTGTCCCCCCAAAGCCCAGCCAGGTGCCCATTCTGCCACCTGCCCTCTCCCCCCCAGACCTGAACCCTCTGCTGCTCTTCTCCCTAGTGTGGCCCCAGAGGCACGGAGAGGATTTGACAATTATTCATGTCCCAAGGATAAAGAGTTGGGGAGCAATTGGCATTTGCTGAGCCTCTGTCACCCCCAAACATTCTGCCATGCTCACTATGAGCAGGTTGTGAGGCACTGGGGGGAGCAGGAGGGCAAAGCATCCCCTGTGTCCCTGTGTCCCCAGAGCCCTGTGATGTGCCTGCACCTCCAGGAAGCTCTGCAGGTGCCCTGATGTGGCCAAGGCTCTGTCTGGCACCTGCACAGGGCCAGCAGCCCCCACACTCCTTGGTGCAGCAATGGGCCCCATGGCAGGGCACAAAGAGATGCCAGGACACAAGGAAAGGGACAAGAGGGGTGGCGAGGACACGTGGGGAAAGGGCGGGCAAAGGGTGCCTGGCAGTGCTGGGATACAGGGGCACAGAGGGAGAGCTGCCAGCACCAAGGGTTGCAAAAGGAACCAGGTACCCCACAGCAGCCTTTCCAGAAACAGAACCACTTTTCATGTTTGCCACACTCCACAGGGACATGGAGGGACAGGCAATCCTTTCTGGTGCCCTGGCTGTGGCTTTTGCTCTCCCAGAATTTCAACAGTGGCAGGCAAGCCATGTCCACAATCCCCTGGGGACAGCAATGGCTCTGTGCTGCTGCCACAGGAGTTACACATCATGGAGTCAGGTCCCTGTGCCTGTCCACATCCCTGCTGAGCCCAGGGGGAGCTTGGGGGCATTGGATGTTTCTGGGCACCCAAATCTCTGGTCACCAGCAGGCTCCATTGTCCCCAGACACCCAGTGGGACAAGGTTCCAGTGTATTTCCAGTGGGTTCCAGATTTCCCTATGTGTGCTAAAGGGTTGCTCAATGTCCCTGCAGTGTTCACGTCCTGAGTGTGGGGCAGCAGGAACGAGGGGAGGTGACGGTCCCCTGCGGCCTTCCCAGACTGGGCACAGGAGCTGGAGCCACAGCCAGAGGGCCCCAGGACTGAACTTGTTGGGGCACTGAGATAATACAGGACAGGATGGGAGAGACCCTGGGCACCTCTCCTCCTTGCTGCCCCCCTGTATCTCCTGGCATGGGGAGGCAGCAGGACCCCCGGCCAGCTCGGGTGAAGGCCACGGGGAGGCTGGGCCAGGAAAGATTGCGCAGAGCCAGGGACACAGCAGGGCCGAGCCCCGGCTGGGCTGGAGCCAAGCCCGACCCCAAGGGCATGCAGCCCAAGCAGGGCTGGCAGGGGAGGACAGCAGGGGAGGGACGTGGTGCCCCAGCACTGCACAAAAAGCCCCCGCAGGGCCAGGGAGCAGTGAGCCTGTGAGAAGAGCCCAGAGCAGCAGTGCCAGAGCTGTAGGAGAAGGGCCATGGAGCAGTACTTCTCAGCCACGCAGAAGATGGAGCAGGAGGTGATGTTCCCCAGCCTGCTGCGAGGGGTCTTCCCGCAGGAGGAGGGGGCAGCCCCGGCTGCCGAGAGCCGCACGGACCTCTACGAGCGCTACCAGCTCCTCAAGGCCATCAAGCCCATGGTGGAGAAAGGCCTGGCCTCTGTGGGTGACCAGAGCGCCAGCGGTGCCGACACCGACGACGACACATCCTTGGACAGCAACGGGCCCGAGGATGCCCAGCTGGAGAGGCGCCTGTCCCAGCACCTGACTGGCCTGCAGCAGGTCCTCACCCACCTCACCAGGGACACCAACGCCCTGACCCGCAGGTACAGCCAGATCCTGGAGCAGATCAACCTCAGCGAGGGGCAGCCCAGCTGGTGACCCTGGCCAGGCCACCAGGTAAGACCTGGGGACATGCAGAGTCCAGGGGCAGCAAGGCAGTGTGTGGCCTCCCTGTTGGGAGAGGGGCCCAGCAGTGCAGGGGTGGGGATGTGCTGGGAAGGGCCTTGGAATGGGGGCTGTCGCCTCAGCTGGGGCTGGATATCCCTCTCCATGCTGGAGGAGGGAGCCCTGCCCATTGCTCGGTGCAGAGACTGCAGGCCTTCAGGGTCTGTGGACTCAGGCTTGGTGGTCCTTGTGTGCCCTGGGATGATCCTTGGAGTTAAGGAATGCTGCTGTTGCAGGACAGGTGCTGGTGTCAGGAAGCACAAGACGTCCCCGTGGCTGACCACTGCAGGCTCTCCCCAGTCCCGCTGGCATTCCCCGCTCCGTGGCAGCTGATGGGATCTCCCGGCACCGGCACCGGAGATGGCTGTGACCACTGCAGAACCAGATGGTGCCTTATCCTCAGGAAGAAGCATCTGGATGTGCTGGAATGGCCGTTGGAAGAGCTGCAGGCTCGTGGCCTCCTCTTTATTTTCAAAGAGTGGCAGCAGGTTGGGAATGTTGTGATGTGGCCCCGACCTCCCACAGCCCCTGGAGATTGCCAAGCCCTTTTCCAGCTGGTACCTGGACTCCAAGGGCATTCCCCCTGTTTTTGCTAATAAAAGAATCCCTGGGAAGCCAGTGTTGTCAGTGTGCTGCTTTCACTCATGGAGCGCCCCAGGGACACTGGCAGAGGGACACTGGCCCTGCAGGGTGGGATCTTTCCAGGGCCATGCTGGGAAATGTGAATGGGACAAAGAATCCCAAAGTTGTGGGATTGGTTGGGTTGGAAGGGATCTTCAGACACCACCTAGTGCGATACCCTGCTGTGTCCTGGTACATCTTGCTCTAGACCAGGTAGCTCAGGACTGTGTTGAAGCTCAGGGCCTGTGCAAACTCACTGGGCAACCTCTTCTTTGTGTCAACAGCCTCAGGCTGAAATATTTCTTCGTTTTGTTGACAGCAAGATGAACAAAAAATACATTAGTATCTGTTACAAAATAGTTGATAATTCTTAAGCACTTATGTTAAAAAGTTTGGTTATTATATCGTAAAAGGCGATAAAATGGTAGTCATAAGAAATACGGTACTCAATGTACCATATTACACCTAAGTAACCTGCATCCCCACCCAAGCAAACGGAACCAGCCAGGACAGAACTGTAGTGGGCCAATCAAGTGCCTTAAACCTTCATGCAAATGAAGGATCTCAACAGAAACCCATCCAGAGGATTAAGATAAATTTTAAGAAAAGGGTCATCCAAGCCAATGAATCTGTGCTGCTCCATCTGGAACATCGGGAGCATCGCTGCTCAAGAAAGGAAGTAGATCCAGCATCGGCACTGAGGCATTCTCTACTGTAACGCTCCTGCTCAACCTGCAGGCCCCCTAAGCTTTAGACCTTATTAGAATAAATGCTGAAATCACTTTAGCACCAGGAGTGTGTTCCCATTTTTAACGGCACCGGAAAAGCTGATGCCTGTGCACAGCAAAGTGTGAATCTTTCCAACACTCTGCCCAGTCATACAGCAGTGAGGGGCAGCAGAGCTGTAGGTCTCACCACGCTGGAAAGAAGCCGCCCAGAATTCCATAGCTCCATGTCCAGGCATCCCAGTTTTGGGATACAATGGAGATTCTCATTAACTTGCTGACTGGCAGCTGCTTTCCTAGAAAAGCAGGACTCCTGGGTGCTGGTGCAGTGAGCTCATTGAATCTCTGTGGCCTCAAAAGTGGTGTTTGGGAAACCTGCCCACAACTCACCATCCTCCCTGGGAGCCAGGCCACGTCCGAGGAGAGGGGAAATGTCACCTCATGTATCTCCAAATGACTGTGTATCATCCCCAGAGCCTCCTGCTGACACATCTGCCATGACTCTGGTTGCCCCAAACCCCTCAGAACTGTCCTTGTTCCACCTTGATCCTGGCCAGGACCCTTTCAGAGAGGGCACTTCTGAGTCTGGCCTCAGCTGCCTCCTCCAGAGCCCCCATTCCCCTCAGCAGTTCACACGCCCACAGCTGGCTGCAGACCCTGTCCCTGCTGCCCACGCTGGGGCAGGACAAGCCAAAGCCAGACTGGTCTCAGCAGCTGAGAGAAATGGCCTGATCAGGAGAGAGGAGATGGGAATCTCCAGTGTATCCCAAGGCTGGGGTGCCTGGACATGGGGCTGGCATGTTGGGGAGGCTGCTGTCTAGAGGTGCTGAGACCTACAGCTCTGCTGCCCCTCACTGTTGCATGGCTGGACTGAGTGCTGGGCAGACCCACATTTTTGTGCACTGAAATCAAGAATCAGCTTTTGTGGTGTTGCTGTCAACAAAAGGAAGAAACATCTCAGCCTGAGGCTGGTGACACAAAGGAACAGGTCATCCAGTGAATTTGCACAGGCCCTGAGCTTCAACACAGTCCTGAGTTACCTGGTCTAGAGCAAGATGTCCCAGCACACAGCAGGGCATTGCACTAGGTGGTGTCTGAAGATCCCTTCGACCCAACCAATCCCACAACTTTGGGATTCTTTGTCCCGTTCACATTTCCCAGCATGGCCCTGGAAAGATCCCACCCTGCAGGGCCAGTGTCCCTGGGGCACTCCATGAGTGAAAGCAGCACACTGACAACACTGGCTTCCCAGGGATTCTTTTATTAGCAAAAACAGGGGGAATGCCCTTGGAGTCCAGGTACCAGCTGGAAAAGGGCTTGGCAATCTCCAGGGGCTGTGGGAGGTCGGGGCCACATCACAACATTCCCAACCTGCTGCCACTCTTTGAAAATAAAGAGGAGGCCATGAGCCTGCAGCTCTTCCAACGGCCGTGCCAGCACATCCGGATGCTTCTTCCTGA
This sequence comes from Agelaius tricolor, assembly GCF_023055355.1. Lineage (NCBI taxonomy): Eukaryota > Metazoa > Chordata > Aves > Passeriformes > Icteridae > Agelaius > Agelaius tricolor. Next base: position 18,671,167 of record NW_027269269.1, read on the forward strand.
GGATAAGGCACCATCTGGTTCTGCAGTGGTCACAGCCATCTCCGGTGCCGGTGCCGGGAGATCCCATCAGCTGCCACGGAGCGGGGAATGCCAGCGGGACTGGGGAGAGCCTGCAGTGGTCAGCCACGGGGACGTCTTGTGCTTCCTGACACCAGCACCTGTCCTGCAACAGCAGCATTCCTTAACTCCAAGGATCATCCCAGGGCACACAAGGACCACCAAGCCTGAGTCCACAGACCCCCAAGGCCTGCAGTCTCTGCACCGAGCAATGGGCAGGGCTCCCTCCTCCAGCATGGAGAGGGATATCCACCCCCAGCTGAGGGGACAGCCCCCATTCCAAGGCCCTTCCCAGCACGTCCCCACCCCTGCACTGCTGGGCCCCTCTCCCAACAGGGAGGCCACACACTGCCTTGCTGCCCCTGGACTCTGCATGTCCCCAGGTCTTACCTGGTGGCCTGGCCAGGGTCACCAGCTGGGCTGCCCCTCGCTGAGGTTGATCTGCTCCAGGATCTGGCTGTACCTGCGGGTCAGGGCGTTGGTGTCCCTGGTGAGGTGGGTGAGGACCTGCTGCAGGCCAGTCAGGTGCTGGGACAGGCGCCTCTCCAGCTGGGCATCCTCGGGCCCGTTGCTGTCCAAGGATGTGTCGTCGTCGGTGTCGGCACCGCTGGCGCTCTGGTCACCCACAGAGGCCAGGCCTTTCTCCACCATGGGCTTGATGGCCTTGAGGAGCTGGTAGCGCTCGTAGAGGTCCGTGCGGCTCTCGGCAGCCGGGGCTGCCCCCTCCTCCTGCGGGAAGACCCCTCGCAGCAGGCTGGGGAACATCACCTCCTGCTCCATCTTCTGCGTGGCTGAGAAGTACTGCTCCATGGCCCTTCTCCTACAGCTCTGGCACTGCTGCTCTGGGCTCTTCTCACAGGCTCACTGCTCCCTGGCCCTGCGGGGGCTTTTTGTGCAGTGCTGGGGCACCACGTCCCTCCCCTGCTGTCCTCCCCTGCCAGCCCTGCTTGGGCTGCATGCCCTTGGGGTCGGGCTTGGCTCCAGCCCAGCCGGGGCTTGGGGCTCGGCCCTGCTGTGTCCCTGGCTCTGCGCAATCTTTCCTGGCCCAGCCTCCCCGTGGCCTTCACCCGAGCTGGCCGGGGGTCCTGCTGCCTCCCCATGCCAGGAGATACAGGGGGGCAGCAAGGAGGAGAGGTGCCCAGGGTCTCTCCCATCCTGTCCTGTATTATCTCAGTGCCCCAACAAGTTCAGTCCTGGGGCCCTCTGGCTGTGGCTCCAGCTCCTGTGCCCAGTCTGGGAAGGCCGCAGGGGACCGTCACCTCCCCTCGTTCCTGCTGCCCCACACTCAGGACGTGAACACTGCAGGGACATTGAGCAACCCTTTAGCACACATAGGGAAATCTGGAACCCACTGGAAATACACTGGAACCTTGTCCCACTGGGTGTCTGGGGACAATGGAGCCTGCTGGTGACCAGAGATTTGGGTGCCCAGAAACATCCAATGCCCCCAAATTCCCCCTGGGCTCAGCAGGGATGTGGACAGGCACAGGGACCTGACTCCATGATGTGTAACTCCTGTGGCAGCAGCACAGAGCCATTGCTGCCCCCAGGGGATTGTGGACATGGGTTCCCTGCCACTGTTGAAATTCTGGGAGAGCAAAAGCCACAGCCAGGGCACCAGACAGCATTGCCAGTCCCTCCATGTCCCTGTGGAGTGTGGCAAACATGAAAAGTGGTTCTGTTTCTGGAAAGGCTGCTGTGGGGTACCTGGTTCCTTTTGCAACCCTTGGTGCTGGCAGCTCTCCCTCTGTGCCCCTGTATCCCAGCACTGCCACGCACCCTTTGCCCGCCCTTTCCCCACGTGTCCTCGCCACCCCTCTTGTCCCTTTCCTTGTGTCCTGGCATCTCTTTGTGCCCTGCCATGGGGCCCATTGCTGCACCAAGGAGTGTGGGGGCTGCTGGCCCTGTGCAGGTGCCAGACAGAGCCTTGGCCACATCAGGGCACCTGCAGAGCTTCCTGGAGGTGCAGGCACATCACAGGGCTCTGGGGACACAGGGACACAGGTACCTTTGCCCTCCTGCTCCCCCCAGTGCCTCACAACCTGCTCATAGGGAGCATGGCAGAATGTTTGGGGGTGACAGAGGCTCAGCAGATTCCAATTGCTCCCCAACTCTTTATCCTTGGGACATGAATAATTGCCAAATCCTCTCCGTGCCTCTGGGGCCACACTAGGGAGAGGAGCAGCAGAGGGTTCAGGTCTGGGGGGGAGAGGGCAGGTGGCAGAATGGGTACCTGGCTGGGCTTTGGGGGGACAGTGGGAGAGCTGCCAACACTGAGGGTTGCACAAGGGAGGAAGTAATCTGTGGCCTTTCCCAAAATAGAACCAATTCCTCCAATTGCCTCATACTGCAAGATAAGAAAGGACAGGAGTCCTGGCCATTGACCTGCCATGGCCTCTGCTCCAGGATGGGGTGGTGGCTGTGAAGGTGGCACCATCTGTGCTCCAGTGTGGGCCATGAAAGTTCAGTGCCAGGGATGCAGTTCCCCTGGTGGCATTTGGTCCCATCTCTGTCCCCATCGCATGTCCTCATGACCCGTTGTCCTGGTTCAGGGCACATATGGGAGAGAACCCCCAAAGGGGCCCCTCTAGGAAAGCAGATTCACTGGGTCCCTCCCCACAACCGGTTTGGGAGGAAATACCGCCTTGGAGAAAAGTGGAAAAAACCTGTTTATTAAACAAAAAAGCCTAAACAATGTTAAACAATAAAACCCCTTGCTGCTCCAAAAGAGATGACAAACTCAGAAAAGTCCCCTCCCCGCGTTGCAGCTCAGCTCACTCAGTCTCTTCTCAGTCCCTCAGGCGCTGGAAATGCCGCAGCCCAGGCCCGGCCCGGTGGGCCCCAGGTGTGAGCTGCCGGTGCCCTGCTGGTGTTCAGGCCAGAGCAGGTTTGAACAGGACCAAAGAAAATGGAAAAAAACCCCCACAGTCCAGGGAACTTCTTTGCCTCAGCTAGCTAAAACTAACTAAAGCAAAGGAGAGCTCTGTCCTGCTGTCTGTCCATCTGCAGACAACACAGTCCAGGGGCAGGAAGGTGGAGGAGTGAGTGCAGTGTCTGAAAACAAACTGCTGCTTCTTCTCTCCCCCTTCACTCTCTGGAACAAGTCCTAAAGGTGCAAAGCTTATTATTCAGCATAAACAGAACAAGACAACTGGGGATAAAAGCATCATATAGTCAAGCCAGGACACCCATGCAGGATTCCATGCATCAGAGCACTGCCAGGGTGATGTCCCACACCAGTGTCTGCTGCCCTGTTCAGGCTGGCATTCATGGGCAGAGCCTGCTCAGTGTCTCTGGAGTGTTCACATCCTGAGTGCACGGCAGTGAGGAGTGGGGCAGGTGACATTCCCAGCAGCACCAGTGCCTGCAGCCTGGACACACCAGGGCACAGGAGGTGGTCCCGCTCCCACAGGACCCCAGAACTGAACATGGTGGGGGGTAGAGATAGGATAGGAAAGGACAGGAGAGAACCTGGGCACCCCTCCTCATTGTCAGCCCTGGCTCCTGGCCCAGACGCCCTGAGGCCTGTCCTGTGCCTGAGCTGGCTTGGGGGTCCCAGTGCATCAACCCCACTCCATGGCTGGTCAATGGCCAGGACTCCTGTCCCCTCTTATCTTGCAGTATGTGGCAATTGGAGGAATTGGTTCTGTTTTGGGAAAGGCCACGTGCTCCTTCCCCAATTTTGCAACCCTCAGTGTTGGCAGCTCTCCCACTGTCCCCTCTTGCTGTCCCCTCCTAGCCCAGCCAGGTGCCCATTCTGCCACCTGGCCTCTCCCCCTCAGACCTGAACCCACTGCTCCTCTTCTCCCTTTCTGGGTGCTCCTGGCATCCTGGGCTGCCCTGTGCTGCACTGAGGTTTGCACACACTGGCAGCCCCACGCTCCCAGGACTTCTGGGCCACCATGGAGCTTCCTGAAGGTTCAGAGACATCATAGTGTCCCCCCAGAGTAGCCTCAGGGTAGGACACATCTGTCCCGGGGCTGGAGCTTCACTGTGGATATCAGGATTTTAGCCCTGCTGGCAGCTCAGCCCCACTCAGCTGCTCTGTCACTCCCCCCAGGTGGGAAGGGAGAGACAATCAGGGAGGGTAAAAGAGAGAAAAGTCGTGGGTAGAAATGGAGACAGCTCCACAGGAAAAGCAAAAGCTGCACAAGTAAGCAAAGCAAAAGAAGGAACTCATTGGTTCACCCCTTCCCATTGGCACTCAGGTGTTCAGTCCCCTGCAGGAGAGCAGGGCTCCACTGCGTGTCATGGTGACCTGGCAGGACGACTGCTGTCCCTCTGACTGTGCCCCTCTTCCTTCTGCTCCCAGCTCCAGATGCTGAGCACGGTGCCACTCTCCCTTCCCTTGGTGCCACAGAGGGATAAGACAGGAGGATGTGCCTGGGACGGTACAGAGACACTTGGGGACACATGTGGGGGCACGACCTGCACTCTGAGCTGAGGCTGGGACTGGGGCAGGACCTGCCAGGAGGGCCACAGGTGAGGGCTAAGCTTGCCCAATCTGGGGGTCTGTGGCAGCAGAGACCTGAGGACATCAGTGCAGCTCCTGGGGGCTCTGCTGGTCCTGAGCAGCCTCCCCAGGGCCCCAAGCCAGGGCTGGGCACCCCAGTTCAGCTCAGCCCAAACCCAGCCATGCTGCACACCCATGGTGGCTGTGCTGTGCTCCAAGAGCAGTCCTTGATTTCCTGCTCCTGACATCCCTGCTGGCAGTGGCAGCTCCCAAGCTGTACCCAGTGTTTCCCATTAGGATGTGGGAGATATAGGGTTACAAGTTTGGCTAACAGGGTCCCCAGAGGCACGGAGAGGATTTGGCAATTATTCATGTGCAAGGATAAAGAGTTAGGGAGCCATCAGAGTGTGCTGAGCCTGTGTCACCCCCAAACATTCTGCCATGCTCACTATGAGCAGGTTGTGAGGCACTGAGGGGAGCAGGAGGGCAAAGCATCCCCTGTGTCCCTGTGTCCCCAGAGCCCTGTGATGTGCCTGCACCTCCAGGAAGCTCTGCAGGTGCCCTGATGTGGCCAAGGCTCTGTCTGGCACCTGCACAGGGCCAGTAGCCCCCACACTCCTTGGTGCAGCAATGGGCCCCATGGCAGGGCACAAAGAGATGCCAGGACACGTGGAAAGGGACAAGAGTGGTGGCCAGGACACGTGGGCAAAGGGTGGGCAAAGGGTGCCTGGCAGTGCTGGGATACAGGGGCACAGAGGGAGAGCTGCCAGCACCAAGGGTTGCAAAAGGAACCAGGTACCCCACAGCAGCCTTTCCAGAAACAGAACCACTTTTCATGTTTGCCACACTCCACAGGGACATGGAGGGACTGGCAATGCTGTCTGGTGCCCTGGCTGTGGCTTTTGCTCTCCCAGATTTTCAACAGGGGCAGGCAAGCCATGTCCACAATCCCCTGGGGGCAGCAATGGCTCTGTGCTGCTGCCACAGGAGTTACACATCATGGAGTCAGGTCCCTGTGCCTGTCCACATCCCTGCTGAGCCCAGGGGGAATTTGGGGGCATTGGATGTTTCTGGGCACCCAAATCTCTGGTGACCAGCAGGCTCCATTGTCCCCAGACACCCAGTGGGACAAGGTTCCAGTGTATTTCCAGTGGGTTCCAGATTTCCCTATGTGTGCTAAAGGGTTGCTCAATGTCCCTGCAGTGTTCACGTCCTGAGTGTGGGGCAGCAGGAACGAGGGGAGGTGACGGTCCCCTGCGGCCTTCCCAGACTGGGCACAGGAGCTGGAGCCACAGCCAGAGGGCCCCAGGACTGAACTTGTTGGGGCACTGAGATAATACAGGACAGGATGGGAGAGACCCTGGGCACCTCTCCTCCTTGCTGCCCCCCTGTATCTCCTGGCATGGGGAGGCAGCAGGACCCCCGGCCAGCTCGGGTGAAGGCCACGGGGAGGCTGGGCCAGGAAAGATTGCGCAGAGCCAGGGACACAGCAGGGCCGAGCCCCAAGCCCCGGCTGGGCTGGAGCCAAGCCCGACCCCAAGGGCATGCAGCCCAAGCAGGGCTGGCAGGGGAGGACAGCAGGGGAGGGACTTGCCCCAGCACTGCATAAAAAGCCCCCGCAGGGCCAGGGAGCAGTGAGCCTGTGAGAAGAGCCCAGAGCAGCAGTGCCAGAGCTGTAGGAGAAGGGCCATGGAGCAGTACTTCTCAGCCACGCAGAAGATGGAGCAGGAGGTGATGTTCCCCAGCCTGCTGCGAGGGGTCTTCCCGCAGGAGGAGGGGGCAGCCCCGGCCGCCGAGAGCCGCACGGACCTCTACGAGCGCTACCAGCTCCTCAAGGCCATCAAGCCCATGGTGGAGAAAGGCCTGGCCTCTGTGGGTGACCAGAGCGCCAGCGGTGCCGACACCGACGACGACACATCCTTGGACAGCAACGGGCCCGAGGATGCCCAGCTGGAGAGGCGCCTGTCCCAGCACCTGACTGGCCTGCAGCAGGTCCTCACCCACCTCACCAGGGACACCAACGCCCTGACCCGCAGGTACAGCCAGATCCTGGAGCAGATCAACCTCAGCGAGGGGCAGCCCAGCTGGTGACCCTGGCCAGGCCACCAGGTAAGACCTGGGGACATGCAGAGTCCAGGGGCAGCAAGGCAGTGTGTGGCCTCCCTGTTGGGAGAGGGGCCCAGCAGTGCAGGGGTGGGGATGTGCTGGGAAGGGCCTTGGAATGGGGGCTGTCCCCTCAGCTGGGGGTGGATATCCCTCTCCATGCTGGAGGAGGGAGCCCTGCCCATTGCTCGGTGCAGAGACTGCAGGCCTTGGGGGTCTGTGGACTCAGGCTTGGTGGTCCTTGTGTGCCCTGGGATGATCCTTGGAGTTAAGGAATGCTGCTGTTGCAGGACAGGTGCTGGTGTCAGGAAGCACAAGACGTCCCCGTGGCTGACCACTGCAGGCTCTCCCCAGTCCCGCTGGCTTTCCCCGCTCCGTGGCAGCTGATGGGATCTCCCGGCACCGGCACCGGAGATGGCTGTGACCACTGCAGAACCAGATGGTGCCTTATCCTCAGGAAGAAGCATCCGGATGTGCTGGCACGGCCGTTGGAAGAGCTGCAGGCTCATGGCCTCCTCTTTATTTTCAAAGAGTGGCAGCAGGTTGGGAATGTTGTGATGTGGCCCCGACCTCCCACAGCCCCTGGAGATTGCCAAGCCCTTTTCCAGCTGGTACCTGGACTCCAAGGGCATTTCTCCTTGTTTTTGCTAATAAAAGAATCCCTGGGAAGCCAGTGTTGTCAGTGTGCTGCTTTCAGTCATGGAGTGCCCCAGGGACACTGGCCCTGCAGGGTGGGATCTTTCCAGGGCCATGCTGGGAAATGTGAATAGGACAAAGAATCCCAGATCTGTGAGATTAGTTGGGTTGGAAGGGATCTTCAGACACCACCTAATGCAATGCCTTGCTGTGTGCTGGGACATCTTGCTCTAGACCAGGTAGCTCAGGACTGTGTTGAAGCTCAGGGCCTGTGCAAACTCACTGGATGACCTGTTCCAATGTTTCACCAGCCTCAGGCTGAGATGTTTCTTCCTTTTGTTGACAGCAACACCACAAAAGCTGATGCTTGATTTCAGTGCACAAAAATGTGGCTCTGCCCAGTACTCAGTCCAGCCATGCAACAGTGAGGGGCAGCAGAGCTGTAGGTCTCAGCACCTCTAGACAGCAGCCTCCCCACCATGCCAGCCCCATGTCCAGGCACCCCAGCCTTGGGATACACTGGAGATTCCCATCTCCTCTCTCCTGATCAGGCCATTTCTCTCAGCTGCTGAGACCAGTCTGGCTTTGGCTTGTCCTGCCCCAGCGTGGGCAGCAGGGACAGGGTCTGCAGCCAGCTGTGGGCGTGTGAACTGCTGAGGGGAATGGGGGCTCTGGAGGAGGCAGCTGAGGCCAGACCCAGAAGTGCCCTCTCTGAAAGGGTCCTGGCCAGGATCAAGGTGGAACAAGGACAGTTCTGAGGGGTTTGGGGCAACCAGAGTCATGGCAGATGTGTCAGCAGGAGGCTCTGGGGATGATACACAGTCATTTGGAGATACATGAGGTGACATTTCCCCTCTCCTCGGCCATGGCCTGGCTCCCCAGGAGGACAGTGAGTTGTGGGCAGGTTTCCCAAACACCACTTTTGAGGCCACAGAGATTCAATGAGCTCACTGCACCAGCACCCAGGAGTCCTGCTTTTCTAGGAAAGCAGCTACCAGTCAGCAAGTTCCCCAAATGAGGGCAAACAGAATTCCCTCCAGCCAGAGGGAGGATTTCAGAGCTGATCTGTGTCTCTCTTCAGCCTGGGCAATGTTGCAGTCCTGTCTTATCCTGAGGAAACGGAGCATGAGGGGCATATTGGGAGAGACCTGGGCCATCCGCATTGCAATGGCACCTCTGGCCAGGACATGATGGAGCTCTGGCTGTGGAGCTCTCTGGTCTCCATGCTGATTGCTGAGGCTGGTGTTGAACCATAAGGAATGGATGGAGACTGGTTCCTGGTGAGGAGAGGACCACGGAGGGGGTGATGTCCCTCTGGTGGTTTATCTGGCTGTTGCTCAAGGATGGGATCTGTGTTCCCTGGAGAGCACAGCTGGCTGTGCTGGTTTAGGCAGCTGTGGAGTTAATTTTCTTTTCTCATTTCTGTACTGCCACTCTGGTGTAGGGACTGCAGCACATGGAAACTTGGGAGGAGATACTGGTGGGATAACTGATCTCAGCCAACGCAAGGGACATGTCAGACTATATGACATCAGTATATCAAGTGTGGGGAAGAAGTGAGCCACACATGGAATGATGGCCTTTGTCTTCTGAGATCAGCATTACCTGTGATGGACCCTACAGTCCTGGGGATTGCTGAACATGCACCTGCCCCTGGGAAGTGGTGAATGAATTCCTTGCTTTGCTCTGTTTGCATGCATGGCTTTTGCTTTCCCTATTACACTGGTTTTATTTAAGCCCACATCTTTTCTCGTTCTTGCCCTTGATTGTCTCTCTGATCCTGCTGGTGGGGCAATGAGTGAGTGGCTGTGCGGGCCTTGGTGGCTGGCTGGGGTCAAAGCCCGCTGGGGTCACAGCGAGGGACACCTGCTGTCCCCTGCAGCCATGGCTTTGGGCTTGGGCAGCACTCAGCAGCTGGAGAGGCTCGTGGTGCCCCAGGGAAGTGTCACAGAGGACACGGGGTGAAGGTCTGACCACGGCTGTTGAGCATGACCAGTGGGAGATGCAGGATGAGCCCAGAGGCCGGTGATCTGGGGCAGCTGGAAGGGCTTGCTGACGTCTTGTGGGCCGCTTGCATCCCCCAGGACCCGTGGGCCTCTCTCTGGGAGCCGCTGTCCCTGCAGCTGGCTCTGAGCCTGGTGTGCCACAGGAACCTTCTGCCTGCTCTGATTGCAGGGCATTGCACCACGCTGCCCCAGGGATGTGCCAAGGCCTGACGGGGCCCTGCTGCTGGCCACAGCTGGTGAGAGGTTTCTGCCCTGGTCCCAGGGGGATGCTGGCAGACAGGGCAGATCAGGCATCCTGGCGTGGCAGGGGGTGCTGGCTCTGTACCCACACTGTTCTGGCCAGCACGGGGAAAGATCTTCTTCTTCCTGATTGTTGAAGCAAATCAGAGTAGCAGCACTTCCTTTAAATCTGTTTAGGGACATCATATCCATGAGAGAGCAGTGACCTGGCACTGGGCTCAGTGGGAGGAAGAAAAGAGATAAAGCACGGTTTTGACCCAAAATATTGAATGAGTAAAAAACCCTAAATTCCATTTTCTAACCAGTCCCAGACATCCTAATCACAAATCCTGCCCAGCCCCAATAACGGGGGGCTGCCAGTTCCCTTCCCTTCCCACAGGGCAGGTTCCCTGCCTGAACACCCTTGCCTTTCAATTTTTGTGTTGCTCTGGCCTTATCTGTACCCCTGGCTGCTGCCTACCATTTTCGTCAGCAGATACCGCGGGAAAGCACCCCACAAATTCACACCTGCTCACCCCGGTCTGGCTCTGTGGTCAGGCAATGTGGCTGTAAGTTAGCAAGGTGTGCTCAGGGCAAAGGCAGTGGAGGGAGAACGTCATTCCCGTCTGCTCAGCCCTGATGAGGTCTCACCTGGAGTGCTGTGTCCAGTTCTGGTCTTTCTGGTACAAGAGAGACATGGACATACTGGAGAGAGTCCAGGAAAGGGCCACAAAGGTGCAGAAGAGAAGGAGTATCTTCCATATGAGGAAAGGCTGAGAGAGCTGGTGGTGTCCACATTGGGAAAGAGAATACTGAGAAAGTTTTGATCAGTGTTTGTAAAGATGTGATGGCAGTCAAGAGATTACTCCAGAATCTTCCTACTGGTCTTCAGTGACAGGACAGGAAAAGAGTGGCAGGCACAAACTGAAACACAAAATAAATCTCATCTAAACATGAGAAGAAAACCTTTCTTTTTTTTCCTAAAACTGAAGGTGCTCAAACACTGACACAGGGTACCCAGAAAGGGGATGGAATCTTCGTTCTCAGAGATATCCAATGGTCCCATTGTTGACCTTGCTTGAGCAGTTGTTGAAGCAGATTGTCTCCAGAGGTGCCTTCCAACCTCTCCAGCACTGACTCTGTCTCTGTCCCTGCCTCTTATCCCCTTTGCTGCCAGCCCAGGAGCTGGGTGCAGGCTGCTCACAGCACTTGACGAGGAGGATGCTCTGCCAGGCCTGGGTGGAGATTGGAATACTCCAAAGCAGGCCTGCTTTGGGGTGGGCCCCACAGTCTCTGACTCTTGTCATTGCCCCTCCAAGGACCCTCCTTCAGACTTGGAACTTTCATGTTTCTCCTCAGCTGACAACTTCTGAATTTTAAAAGTACCTTTTCTAACTCCCTAGTCACTTTTAAATCCTACTGCTGGCCATATTACTCCTTTATAAGCAGTTTGGGGCAAGCACCTTCTGACAAGTATCACCTGTTCATTATCACCTTCTTTTAGCAGCACTGCTCTCTAGGCCAGCTGCCACAGTAGGGCTGGGTGAGACCCACCAGACCAGCACAGAAGAAGGTGAGTTTTTAGGCAGAGCACATAAGAAATTCACCTTCTCTGGATAAACCCACCACTTGTTCTCCTTCTCCACTCCTCAAAACTGCCCAGATCAAGGCAGCTTTCCCATGGTGCTGCCTGCAACCTGTCTGCCCTGGGGGAAGGGGGAAGGCACCACCCTGGGCCTCCAGCAGTGGTAAGGACAGTGGTGACAGGGCAGGATTGGAAAGTACCTGGCAGACCCCAGGCACCTCCTCACCACCACACTCAGAGCACAGGGATGCAGTGGGACCCCCGGCCAGCTTGGGTGAAGGCCACGGGGTGGCTCAGAAGAGATTGCACAGAGCCAGGGACATGGTGTAGCTAAGTCCCAGCTGGGCTAGAGCCAAGCACAGCCCCGTGGCCATCCAGCCCAAGCAGGGCTGGCAGGGGAGGACAGCAGGGGAGGGACGTGGTGCCCCAGCACTGCACAAAAAGCCCCCGCAGGGCCAGGGAGCAGTGAGCCTGTGAGAAGAGCCCAGAGCAGCAGTGCCAGAGCTGTAGGAGAAGGGCCATGGAGCAGTACTTCTCAGCCACGCAGAAGATGGAGCAGGAGGTGATGTTCCCCAGCCTGCTGCGAGGGGTCTTCCCGCAGGAGGAGGGGGCAGCCCCGGCTGCCGAGAGCCGCACGGACCTCTACGAGCGCTACCAGCTCCTCAAGGCCATCAAGCCCATGGTGGAGAAAGGCCTGGCCTCTGTGGGTGACCAGAGCCCCAGCGGTGCCGACACAGACACAGACCCAGCCTTAGATGAGGGTGCAGACAGCAATCTGGAAGAACGCCTGTCCCATCATGTCAATGGCTTGCAGCAAGTTCTGACAGACCTCACCAAAAACACCAAGGCCCTGACCCGGAGGTACAGCCAGATCCTGGAGCAGATCAACCTTAGTGAAGATCAGTCCAGCTCTTGAGCCTGCACTTCCCGTCTCTGAGGTAAGAGCTTGGGGACATGCAGTACCAAGGAAGAGCTGGCTGAGGGGTAACATGCTTTGTCCTCATGCCCAAACAGCTGTGTGGTGTTATAATGTTTGCATCACACCCCCAAATCCCAGGAGTTCTGAGTCTGCACTTCATTGCTCAAGAGAAACATCCTCCCAGATTTGTCTTTCTCAATTGCCATTGGTGCAAGCTGTGTCAGCAAACAAAGGCAACTCCGTGAGCTCCACGCTGTCCCCAAGGCTCCTCAGTTTGCAGCACAGGCAATGTCTTTCTGCTGCTGGCCAGACACTAATGATCCCAGGGACAAAAGAGATGGGTGGTTGAAATACTGTGACTGGACTCCAGGAGCTGCCAGACACTGGTGCTCCAGTTATTTATCTTTTGTCTCTGGTGGAAAATGCAACAGTCATTTTTAGGCAGGAGTCTGGCACTTTCAGGTTTCCAAATATCTAACTTTGGCACACCACCTGCAAACAGCTCAGACACTTCAGTCTTCCCCTAGCCTGAAAAGCAAAACCATTCTCCATGCTGGTGGGCCTTTCATCCCCTGAGGCCTCTTGGGGAGACATCCTCATGATCCATTAAAGATGGGGCTCATGGCCAAGGTCATTGCAGTGAAATGGAGAGTGTAGAAAAATAATGACAACAACAGAGGGCATTAACAGGACTTTACCCTTATTTAGGAAGACAGCCAGACAGGAATGAGGACATCCTGACCATGTGTGTTATCCCCACAGGGTCTGTTCTCCAAGTCCAGTGGCACTTCTCCTGAGTCAAGTCCCACTGAGGAGTGTCCTTTGTGGGCAGCACAGAGCTTGGCTGTCTGCCTGCTGGGTGCTGTCTGTACCATCTGACTTGTCCCGTGGCCGATCCTGCTGGCAAGCTTCCTGCTTCGTTTCACTCCTGTCCGAGGGGGATTTCTGCGGGGCAGAAATGAGTGGTTTGTGTTCTTGCTATGTAGAAGGCATCTGTAACTTTGAAGGGATGCTTTTTTCTGTGTGTGCCTAAACCCCTCCAAACCATTCTCTTTGGAAATGTAAATAAAATGCAAAGCCTTGTGCAGATGTGTCCTGTGTTTCCTACGAGCTGTCACTTCTGTTGAACTACCGTCCCCCGGTACATGATGGTGAAGGACCTTGGCCACCAAGGCCACGCTTCAGTGCAGGGAGATGAGCTGGGTTTCTTTGGCAGGGCTTTGAGATGAATGCTCCCCCAGCTCTCTGTCTCTCCCACCTTACAAAACCTCAGTGTAATCCTGCCATCATTCTGTGCTTGGAGCCAAATTCCAACCTGCTCCCCAGCATCCTTCTTTCCCTCCCACAACATCCCCTTCTCTCCTGCATTCCCAGCACCATGTCCTCTCCTGCGAACAACCTGTTGGAATCCTCAGAAGCTCCAGCAAAACAGGTGAGGCAGTTCTGCTCCTCCTTGCTTGGTCATGACATACTCCAGAGCTGAGGACAGAGGAGGAGGTGGGGATGCTCAGCCGGATTAGGAAGGCAGGACCTTGCTCACTTCTGATCCCTGTGAACTGTGGGAAAACCAGGACAAAGCCCTCACTGAGTGGGTGGACAGGAGCTACAAGCTCTTCACAGGACAGGTTGGGTCCCACCTCCAAGTGACTCATTCCCTCCCAGACACACCACCCTTAGGAAATCCTGCTGAGCTGGGCACTAGAGGAAAGTGCCCCCTTGCCTGTTCAGGACATTTTTAAAAAATCTCAGCTGTTGAAATAGTGCTCCTTTGGCTGAACAGTGGTTCTCCATCAACTTTCCACTTTTGATTATAAAACTGGAGATCTCTGAGCATCTATGGTGAGAGGAGGATTGCCACCAAGCCCTGTGCTGCAGGCTCTGGTTGTGTTGTTCGTGTTGCTACAGGTGCTCTCTGAATCTGCCGTATCACAAAAGTGAAATAACATCCCTCAGGCTGAAATCAGAGACTCATCAACTCCAAAAGCCTCCATCTAAAATGAGCAGATATTCTGCAGATGGTATGCTGTTTCCTCCCTCACCTCCAGGCAGCTCCATGCCTTGCTCATATATTCATGTTGACCCCTTTAGCGGGGTCCTGATTGCTCGGCAGTAAGTGAAGATCCACAGCACTCTAAAAGGAAGACAAGAGCAGGACCTTCCTGCCTTGCTTTTATTTTAGTGAATCTCTAATTACACAGAAAATAAAAGAGAAAAATTGTTGTGCTGTTTAACAGTGGAATGTACTGTGGCAGCTGAGATCTCAGATACAAGCCTTCAGCCGTGCATCCTGAGAAGGTGGGTGGAGCTGATAAATGGCTGGAAGGCACCAGTTAGGAATGCTGACAGTGTTTGCACAGCACATGGTGTTTGATTTAGGAGTGGTTCTTGAATTGCTGAGTCTCTTAAACAGAGGCTGACAATTCAACATATTAAAGAATAAAAACTTGATAAATACTTTTATGGATAGTACTATTTTCCAAACTGATGCACAGTCACAGAATCACAGAATGGTTTAGGTTGGAAGGGACCTTAAAGATCTCCCAGTTCCAAACCCCCCTGCCATGGGCAGGGATGTAACCTACTGGGTCAGTTTCATCAAGGCCCCATCCAACCTAACCTTGAACACTTCAAGGGGTGGGGCAGCCATAACTTCTCTGGGCAATCTGTGCCAGTGCCTCATCACTCTCTGAGTAAATGTATGTATCAGCACAGAGATGTTCCAGCTCATGTTATATAAATATTTATACAATTTTCAAAAAGCACATATTTATTCCCCACAAAGTCACTGTCAAGTTATTTTTCTTTGGTAGAACCAAATTTCTAAGCACTAATATGATTATTTTTATGATTCATATTGTAGTTGCTCCTCCAAGGTCCAGGCACAGGCTAATTCTTTCATGAAAATACAGGGAAAGGATGGTCCCTGCCTGAAAGAGCTTACAGGCTTGGAAATATCCCTTTTACATAAAATAAAAACTGTGGGCAGAGGAACCAGACCAGTATGTTCATCACACTGAGGACAAGCCATGGTTGGTGTGGCAGTAGAAGAGAGTTGTGGACTTTCTGAGCTGGCAACTATTCCTTTTGCTAAAGTGGTAAGGATTTCTGTTGTGGAATTGAATGCCATTAGCCACCCTTGATTCTGATTTGGGGAAATCTCTCAGATGGGCAAGGTAAACTCATCTACTGCCCTTCACCCTGCCTGAGTGAAAAGCTTGTGTGAGCAGAGAGGTGATGGTTCACCCATCTTTTCAGCTCTGCAGCTGCAGAAGGAAAGGTTACCACATCCAGCATTGAAGACATGGTGGATGTGAACTCTGTCAGCTATATCCAGGATATGATCTGAAACATCTACATAAGCCAGCCCAAAGAATGGGATTTGCAGCCCTTAGAGGTCTGGGACACACAGATCTTCCAGGTCTCCTTGTTTTCCAGTAAGCATTAATCTTTTAAAATTTATTGCAAGTCACAAAACCTGGGGTCCCAAGCAGACCTCACTGGTGCATCCAGCACTACCAGTTCTGCTGGTCTGGTAAAGGGAAAATTCAAGCATTTCTATTCAAAGCAGCAGAGATAACTCAGACAGAGGTTATCATTGAGGATCCCTGAGGATGCTTAAGAGAACCAAAAGCAAAATGTAAGATGGGTTCAATGATAGGTTTACCCAAATGCACAAAGCATTCAAGAGTCTGGGCCCAGCTTGAGGGAGCCTTTCACAGGAACAGGCTTCAAGGGAAGTGAATCAATCTAAATTCTAACTGGTTTTCCTCTGTGCCTCAAGCTCCTGCTCAGATCAATGCTGTCTTCTGAGAGGATACAGATCCAGCAAAACTCCTGGGGTATTCAAAAGCAAGAAAGCTGGTGTCCATGAGCACAATGCAGATTTTGTGCAAATTATTTCCTTATATACCATACTGACAATTTTCATAATTAACATCTCCCCCAGGAAGATTTTTAGGAAGTGTTGTATTTGTCTGAGCTTTTTCTTTTAGTTGCTGGCAAAAGGAAGCATCTTGAAACAAAAGAGAGCGAGGCAATGTTGGTAGAGGGGATAACACCTTTTATTTAGACCAACAGAAACTGGAAAAAAAATGGGAAAAAAAACCCCAGGCAAGCTGAAGCAGAATCTGACAGACATGGGAATGCCTCATGTGCCCTAAAACATGGATAGTTTTATCCATCTATATCAGCTGATCTAATAAAAGATATTGTCTCTCATTACAAACTTTATGTTACATCTCTGGACAATCATGCCCATGGCAATTTTGCCACCAAAATGAAATGAAGACACAGAAGTGATGAGTGCCCTGAAGACAAATTTGGAAGCAACAGTGCACTTAGAATGACCTGGAATGAAATAAAGGAGACCCTGAAGGGCTGTGATCTGGTTCTGAAGAGGTTATTTAGGCTAGCTCTGAGGTAATACTCTGTGTTTAATAAATTAACACAGACAGAGAATCATCATAGAATCACAGAGTGGTTTGGATTGGGAAGGAACCTCAAAGACTATCTAGTTCCAACTCCAGCCCCTCAGCCCCGACCCTGTCATAAGTAGGGACACCTTCCACTAGAACAGGTTGCTCAAACCCCCATTTAACCAGGCCTTTAACATTTCCAGGAATGGGGCATCCACAGCTTTCTCAACCTGTGCATTGTCTCATCACTCTCACAGTAAAGAATGTCTTATATCTAATCTAAATCTCTCCTCTTTTATCTTCAAGATGCTCCCCCTTGTCCTGTCATGATGTGCTCAGGCAAAAATTCACTCTCCTTTTTTTATAAATACCCCTTTAAGTACTTTCAAGTTCACCTTCACTACATCCTTGTGAGTGTTTTGATTTTGTGATAGTCTTACAACCACTAAATCTGTGGTGCTGCCCACATTCTATATTTGGTGGATACAGGATATTAGAAAACAATGTCATGCAAAGATAATAATCAAATATTTATGGTCAATTTAAGAGTTTATGTTCAAGCAGAGATTCAGGTTTGGTTTTATTTACTTTGCACAAATTACTCAGTGCCCAGAGATTGTATGGGTGAGGAAGAAAATGCCATCACCTTGGACAGATTGTAGACACCCTGTAGATCTGTCATCAGTGTGAGTGAAAAATGGGATCAGTGAAATTGTTTGGGATAAACTGTGCTTTAAAACAGCAGTGCACTTAGGCGAAAAAGCTGTGAAAATGTTTACTGGTTTTGATACAATCAGTTGTCAAGGCAGAGGTGGACGCACCTCATGGGGCTCATTGGAGGTGCCTCCCTTGGAAGGGATTATTCAGCCCTCAGTCACCACTCACATAGCAGCACACGAGGTGTGTGCTGGCAGCCAGCCTGAGTCCACCCTGCACCTTGCTGGTTGCCAGAAAACTAATGAGCAAATACTTCCGCTTTCAGGCTGTCCCCTCCCCTCTCCCTACACCTGCAGCTAGAACCAGGACTCTGCCTGGGACAAACTGGAACCTCCGTGGCAGCAGCTGGGCTGGGAGCAGGGAAAAAGCTGACCCAAGGAAGAAAGACCAAGTGAAAGAGGATTGGAGCACAGCTGGGAGCCATCCTGCGTGTAGGGTAGGACGCCAGCACCGAGCAGCAGGTTTTCCCAAACAGCTGAGTCCTCAGCTCCTGGGGAAGATGAGCATTTCGTCAGAGCACAAGCCCCTTGGGAAGCAGGTCACCAGCAGCCTGCATATGGTGAGTAAGGTATGTCCTCAAGGGCACAATTCCCTCATGCGGGATCAAAGCACCCCTGATGGGCGACATTCGAGTGGGTTTTTTCCCCCATATGCTAATCTGAAGACACCAGGCCTTGCCAAATATATCCCTAAGAAGAAGATTCTAGTTAAAAAGCTGTGCCTGTGTGCACCTGTTGTGTTATGGGAGGGCTAGGTCTCTCACAGGCATACAAGATCTGACAACAGCAAATTACCAGAGTGGTTCTTCTCCTTTCGCAAGAAGTGGAATTCAATTAATATAAACTTTAATTGGTCAGTTCCCTAAATAAAAGCCTGTTGTAGGTTTTGGGGTTTTCAGCAAGTCTTATGAGTCTCTAATGATGCCAAAGCTGCCCTGTGTTGTTGGCATGCAGGATCATCAGGTGGGAGCAGCAGTTTTTCTAGCTATAAGGAAAATTAATGGTAGTCTCAGACAAGCAGCATGTTACTAGGTGGAAATCAGTGATGAGATTATTTCTTTTTAGTCTCCTCTGCCCTCAGTGTATTGCTAACCAGTTTGTCTTCTTGGTTAAAGCTGAACAATCTCTTCTCCAGACCTCTCTGTATTAAGAAAACCAACCTTCTTACATTGCACTTTTCAGATGTAAGTTGCAAAATGCTTCCCTATGGAAGCAACTGTTTTACAGATTAGTAAACTGGGGCACAAATAGATGGAATGACTTTCCTGAGTGTCATCTTGCTGGCTAATTACAGAACTGGGAATCAGCTGGTGCCAGTACTTCCAGTCCACTGGGAACCTTCTTGATGCCAGGCTAAAACCATTAATCAAGATGCAAGAACATGAAGCTGGGCTACTGTATAAAGGAATAAATGTTATCCATTTGTATTAGTGACAAACAGCATGAAACATCTGACCTGCCATGTGAAAAAGGAGCAAAGGCTCAAAAGCCTGAGACTCTCCTGTCAAATAGTCCCTGGTGGGGAGTGCTGTTGGTAGCTCTTGGACTAATAGCATATCTCCTAGGGAGAGACTTGACTACAGAAACAGCTTTGGGCTGTGTTTTTCAGTAGGTGGAAATCACAAGATAGTCTCAGACAGAATAGTACTTGTCTTCTATACCCAAGTGTAAATGACTGCTCTTGAAATGAAACTGCCCACACTAGTGCAAAGCAATATTCCAGCAGGGTCTTTGGCCTGAATCTCCTGCTGCTTCCCTGGCTTGCTGAGGGTGTGAGCAAATTTCTGCTAAATCTGATAGTTTAAAGGGAATGTCTCCCATTGCACCAGGCTGTCTGTTCCTAGTCCCGTCCTTTTGTCAGCTCTGTGGTCATTAAATCCTCTGTCAGCCAATCCAGTTCACTAAGATGAAAGAGAAGCAGAGCTGGCATGAGGTGAGCAAGAGAGCACACAGAGAGGTACAAGAACAGGACAGGGAGAGGGCACAGGAGCCCCCCCCCCCCCTTCTCTTGGTGTGTGCTGTGAGATCAGCTCACGTCATCCCGTGGCTCTGTACCCATGTGATCCAGCTAAGTACTTAAGCACACACTTCACCTGAGGCATGTGACCAGCAGCACTGAGGCAGCTCCTTTCGTGATCAGAACCAAGAAAGTGCAGGTGAGCTCCTGGAAAATAGGGTTGTTTATTGACTGACGCCTTCCCAATGGCAGGTGTGGCCCCGGCCTGGCTTGTGACTTACGTTACAGTAGTGCTGGCAGGAGGAAAAGAACTCTTTCTTTCTTCCCTTTTCTTCTCATCTGCTGACTACTACCTAAGTGCAAAAGGAAGCTAGTAAAATTTTTCAGAACTGAACATACAAGAAGGTCAATTTTAAAAGTCCAGCTTTCCAGGTATTCAGGCCTCCTTCAATTCAAACAATGGTGTTAATACAGAGGGTTAAAAAATGCGAACAAACACACAATCTTTACATTTTTCCATTTTAAGTCCATGCCAGTTGCATGAAATATTTCCATTACTTCCTAACTAAAGCCATCATACATTTTTAGGTGCTTTGCTAAACAGCTTTTGTCCTGCACCTCTGACATGATGGATTTTTGTCTTACTTCAGGGTTTGCAGCTGAACCCCCAGATGAGTGGAAGCCAATTCCACCTATTTATAAAGTTTTAAAGGCTTTAGTTTCTCCTTTAAAGAGGAAAGAACAGTTCAGATTATAAAAATGAAATAGCACAGCTTTGGGCTCTATCTTTGTCCCTCTGCACATGGGGTGGGTGAGAGCTCACCTACTGCTCCTGCTGTTAGGTGGCCCACAGGGACAATGCTTGTGAGCTACTTAGATCAGTGTTCCTGTAGTCACTCCCAGCTTTCCTGGGCAAGGTACTTATTTTCCCTCTTTCCCACCAGGAAAATGACACTTTCCTACATTCCAAAGATGAGGTGAGGACTTAGCCATTTAGAAATGTACAAGTCTTTGCTGCTCTGGTGGTGAGAGCTGTATAAGCATCCCACATCTGCTTTTTGCAATAAATCAGGTGGAGGTTCCCATCTGACACCCACAAAATGGGAGCTCATATTGCTCTTCACATCATCATTCCATCCTCCAGCTGTAGTAATTACATATCCTCTGAACAGAGAGAGACATAGTTCTCCCAGGATTTTAGAAGCTGTGGGAAATTTAGGGGAAAGAATCCAAACAATTATTATCTCTTTTTCTGTAAGCGTTGTTTATAGATATGGTTCTCCAGAGTGTGCTATTCATAGTTCACCAATAGTGTGAGAGAAGATTTCTAACGGCCAATCAGGTCTTAGGTCCACCATTGTTTTTATAAGAACTGCAGATTTCTAAATATAGTGTCTTTTCATGCATTCTGATGATGGAGTCTCTGTATAGCCTTTGGCTGTCCCCAGTACAATCATCTATCTTTTCCTTGACACTTCCATGTTGATGACCTCAGAGTGATAATGCACATGGCTTTTTGTCACTGTTTTTTTTCAGTTGTCACCAATTGTGGAGTTAAATGTTGGCGGGGAGATGTACACGACAACACTGAGCACCTTGAAGAAACACCCTGGCTCCAAGCTGGCAGAGATGTTCACCGGCCAGCCCAAACTCAGGACTGACTCCGAAGGGAGGTTCTTCATCGACAGGCCAGGCACCCACTTCAAATACATTTTGGAGTACCTGCGCAGTAACCAAGTGCCCACCCAGTGCATCCAGGACGTCTACAAGGAGGCGTTGTTCTATGACATAGAGCCTTTGATCAAGCAGCTTGAGGACTCCCCACAGATCTTTGGGGAGCTCGTGGCGAGGAGGCAGTTTCTGGCTCGTGTGCCCAACTACAGTGAGAACATCGAGCTGATGATCCGCATCGCGAGGGCGGAAGCGGTTGCGTCCCGACAGTCCAGCGTCATCGTATGCGTGGTCAGAACCGAGGAGGATGCAGCCAGGTGTCAGGATGCCTTGAACAGTTTGGACATGGATAAAAAATCTGTGGTGAAGTTTGGCCCCTGGAAGGCTGTGCCCAGTATTTCTGATCTGCTGGACTGCATTCAAATGGACATTGAAGCCAAAGGGTATAAAATATCCTTTCAGCCCCATGTTGCTGAAAAAGGTTTTCGCTTCAAGTCGCATGACTTCTTCTACAAGTTCCTGTTCACCTGGTGGTAACAAAGTGCCACCATTGATAGGGAACATCAGAAAGCAATGACTGGAACAAATTAACCTGGACTGTGGAGAATAAACCACGAGCTGCCAGAGGGACAGGAAGAAATGCACAGGCCAACAAAAGGATCTCCTTTGGCTGTTTTCCATATCAAAGAGCACTTAAGAGCCACTTTACTTGGGGTTTAGGGGATAACTTTTTAGGGGTTTTAAAAAGCTCCAGAGGAAGGAGGAATTTTACTCTTCAGTGTTGCTTACTATTCATTCAGTTCAAAGAGATGGATCTGTGAATTGAGCCAACCTCACTTAACCTAAGGGAAATGAATAATCCCAAATATGTCTGGTGGACATGTAGAGGTGCTCTCTCAGTGCAAATGGGAACAGGCCGCATATGTGGACATCCTGACTGAAACAATGATATTACCACATACTCAAATTAAATTTGGTTTCTAAATGGGAAGGCAAAAGCTATTCTTCTCCTGCCTTTCTACACTAGAACCTGGGTTAAAAGGAAGGATTCAGTGTCCTACAATCGCTTCTTATTTCTCCAGCAGACAGCCTACTCTTTCGTCAATGTATTTATTACCATTATTTATTATTTGTCCTGAAGGAAAGACAGAGAACCTCAGCTACGGTCCAGGATCAACAAAAGGCAAAAATACCATCACTGATGTGAGGAGTTTATAATCTAAGGATACACACTCCTTTTTCAGACCACACAATCTTAATCTTTTTCTTATGACACTCATTATTAAGATGATGCTATTTCTAACTACATAAGCTCCTGGAAGAATTGGGAAAACCTGCCATGATTTGGTGGGAAGGAAGTGGTACTGAAGCAACAGCTTGCAAATTCTCTTCTACCAAACACAAGTTGCATTGTACAAGGCGTTTTAAAAAAATCTTAGAATTTGAAAGTTTATTTTTATACTGGAAACAGCTTGGGTTTAATCACTCTGAGAATCATAATGGCTGATTTGATAAAGACCATATTTCCTTTACTTCTTGGAAGATGGATTTCTTCCAGGCAAGGACAATAAACATAGAATCATAGAATGGTCCCTGGGATTTCAAATAAATAAAATTTAAAAATTTTTTAAATTATGCAGAAGTGCTTTATTTACTGACATTTTCCCCTCAAGATCCCAGAATTCTTAAGATCCGAAGTTTTGTCTTTAGGATACCAGATTTGAGGCACTCCTAATTAAACTGTGTTTCAGATGTGCTTATCCTAGCATGGACCTCCCCCCCAGTGACAGCCATGAATCACTCCAGGCTGCAGGGCAGTTCTGCTCTAGGTGTGAAGGGACTCTGAGATCTCTCACATTCACAGCCTTGGTAAGAATGGACACAGTCAGTGTCAGAGAGGACAAAAAGGTTTAGGAAAGAGGCTCTTTTGATCCTAACCAAGTGGTTGGTGGTGCTCAGCCTGGAAGAAGAGAGATTGAGGAGGCCTTCCAGTAGACAAAAGGTTGCTTTAAAGAGATCTATTTCACTTTGCCCCTACTAAGGGTGGGGAAACTGGCTTAAGTCACAACAACAGAGATGAAAATTATATATTAGGAGAAAAAAAATCTCAGTATAGAATAGTTAAAGCCTGACACCAGCCAACCTCTTAAGTCTATAGGACTGCTGCCATGAGAAACTTTATTTGGCACACACTCAAATCCTGGGTTCGGTTTGGGGCCCCTCACTCCAAGAAGGACATTGAGACCCTGGAATGTCCTGGAGAAGGGCAGTGGAGCTGGGGAAGGGTCTGGAGCACAAGTCTGATGAGGAGTGGCTGAGGGAGCTGGGGGTGTTCAGCTTGGAAAGAAGGAGGCTCAGGGGGGGACCTTACTGCTCCCTACAAGTGCCTGAAAGGAGGCTGTGGCCAGGTGAGGGACAGGTCAAGAGAAATGGCCTCAAGTTGTGCCAGGAAAATCATCAGGAAAAACGTATTCACTGAAAGGGTGGTCAGACATTGGAACAGGCTGCCCAAGGAACTGGTCAAGTCACCATCCCTGAAGTGCTCAAAAAATGTGTGGATGTGGCACTCAGGGACAGAGTTTAGTGGTGGGCTTGGCAGTGCTGGATTAATGGCTGAACTTGATGATCTTAGACATTTTTTCTGACTTTAGTGATTCCACGATTCTGATGGAAAGACTTTTTCTAATTATTTTCAATTAATTGTTTTAATTAATCATAAGCGGTATATTATTTATTAGCATTGTATCGGTCTTAAGTCACTTTTAGCCAACACATAGATAGTTTCTTCACACAAATCATTATTGTTAGAGTTTAATTGGGAAAATCATTGAAACTTTAAGCTTTGCTAAACTAGCCCTGATATGCTTTGGTGAAGCGAGAGAGAGATGTATTTCTGAAAGTGGACACAAAAAATGCAGAATTTATAGACTACAAGGGCATTTGCAGAAACCAGAAGATAACAAAGACTCTTCAGTATGTGCTGCAAACCTCCCTACCGGGGAGAAAGATAGCAAAAATACTGAGAAATGGGGACTAATTAACATGAGAAGCAAGAATAAATAACCAGTAGAGGACAGAATACTAATTAATGAAGATAATTATGTCATTTAGAACCAATGAGCATTCATTTCTTTGTTTGCTAAAAAAAGTAGAAAAAGGTGGGAAAGTCAGCTTAAAATCGAATACTAGTGTTAGGAAAATTTATCCACAAACATCAGAGGTTTATGCCCAAAAAGGAGACAGAGGAGTCCTTTTACTTTATTCGAATAAAGGGAGAGGCCATGGGGCATACCCCTGGGATCTCTTAAATTTTTGGAGGACGAAGCCTCCTTTTTATCCTAATTTCCTGGGCACATTTCCCTTCTCCCTTTCCCCATTGGCTGAGGTACTTGAGATGTACAGACTGCCCAATACACCTGATACCAAAGATTTCCCTCTAATGTATAACCCTCCCTTTTAATTTTTAATTCTTATGGAATTTAGGGGTTTTTCTTCCCCATTGTTTCTTTCATCTTTCAATGTCTAATTTCATTTATCAGCCAACCTAAAGTTTATTTGTAAAAGCAAGTATCTTTTTCCATTCATCAATCAGCGGCATCCTTCCCACCGTTTCTTTTATCTCCCAGTGCTAGTTTTATCTACCAGCAGACTCACAGCTTGTTTGTAAAGACAAATCCGCTATTTCTCTCACTAGTGAAACCTGGGTGTACTTTGCGGCGAAAGAGCGCGGGGCAGCCGCCCTGGGGCGGGGCGGGCGGGCCGAGTCGCGGCCGCCATGTTGGTTCCGCGTCCCCATGGCAACGAGAGGCCGCCGGACCATCGAGTGCGGCCTCCGGGCGGAAAGAGAGGCCGCGCCTGGGCCCCTCCCCGCCGCAGCTCGACGGCTCCTCTTCCGGGCTGCGCGGGGCGTCATGGCGGCGCACCTGAAGAAGCGGGTGTACGAGGAGTTCACCAAGGTGGTCCAGGTAACACCTACCCCCTGGGCCAGGATGGACGGCTCCGAACTCTGCCGTGTGGCGGGAGGTGCCGGCGGGTGAGGCGGAGCTGTGGGGATGCCCGCCGGCCCAGCCCGGCGCCGAGCCTGGGAGCGCCTCCCGCTTGCCAGGCGTCGGGGCTGGGGCGGCCCCTGAGGGGTTGGGGAGCAGCGGGACGGGTCGGCCCCGAGTTTAGGAAGGCTGGAGCTGCTGGAGGGGAGAGCTCTGAGGGAAGGTGTTCCCCTCAGGGTGAAGAGGGAGAGAGGTTGTGGAGTCTCCCTCACTAGAGATACTCAAGAAGCGTCCAGGCGCAGTCCTGTGCAGTGTGCTCTGGGATGACCCTGCTTGAGAGGGAGGTTGGACGAGATGACCCACTGTGATCCCTTCCACCCGGGCCCGTTTTGTTGATTCTCTGACCTGAGCAGAGCCGGGGCTGCTGCGGGGAAGAGGAAGCATCCCCCAGCCAGCGACTGGGGAAGGAACTACAGCGGCTTTCTGGGCTGCACCAGGCCGGTGGGAGTGGGAGAAGCCGGTGTTTGCCCTGGATTCGTTGTTTGGTGTTGGAAGCAGCTGCATTTGACCCAGCCTAGGGTGGGGAGAAGCCGTATTTTGCAGGGATGGGGACTACCTGGGCAGGACAGTAACAGCCACAGCGGTCTGATCATGGGTGTCTCCTTGAGACAGATGAAGGAGGGACTAGCGACTGCCCTGGGACATGGGAGCTTCCTTAGGCCTCCCCATGGTCAGTCTGGGGAGGAGTGGGTCTGGATGTGCTGTTTCTGAGCCGTGTCCCTCTGCCCACAGCAGCAGCATGAGGACCTGTCCACCAAGAAGCTGCGGTTGACCAAGCCCAGCAAGTCAGCAGCGCTGCATGTGGACCTGTGCAAAGCCACCTCACCTGCAGATGCCTTGCAGTACCTGCTCCAGTTTGCCAGGAAGCCTGTGGAAGTGGAGAGCGTGGAAGGGGTTGTCAGAATCCTGCTGGAGCATTATTACAAGGTGGTGAAGCTGGGAGTCAAACATGCTTGCTCCTTCTACTCCTGTTTGCTTGGTGTGGGATGTTGAACAGGGGCTCACAGGCTCCTGTGTTGCTGACTCAGCCTGGGCTGAGAGTGAGCAGCTGTAGCCCTTGACCCAAGTGATTTCTGATTGTGTTACTTTGTCCCTGTGCTGATGGTTTCAGCGGCCTGTGACAAGTTATCCCTGCTCATGGCCTGTGTGGAAGTTAACTTGGCAAGGGACAAAAGACCTGTCAAGTTTTCCAGGGAACTGGAACTTTTCCAACTGGGAGCCCAGATGTCTACAGCTGTTTCAGCTTTATCTAACACTTTCCTGACTGATGTGTCCTTACCTTGTTCTTCATTTTCTCTAGCAGTGGAGAAACCTTTTAGCTATTGCTTATGTGGTAAAAACCAGCACTTTTAAAATCACAGAATCATGGAATGGTTTGGGTTGGAAGGGACATTAAAGATCATCCACTTCTGACCCCTCTGCTAGGGCAGGGACTTCTGTTAGACCAGGTTGTCCAAAGTTCCATCCACCCTGCGCTTGAGCACTTCCAGGCATGAGGCAGCTTCCCTGGGCAACCTTCTCTGGGCCAGTACCTCACTGCCCTCTCACTAAAGAATTTCTGCTTAATATGAAATCTATGAAAAAAACTGTCAGGGATCAGTCTCTTCTCCAATTAACAAGCAGTAGAACAAGGAAATGGACTCAAGCTGCTCCAAGGAGACTTGGATTAGATATTTGGAAAACTTTCCAAAAAGTTTTGAAAAGATTATCAAACACTGGAACAGGCTGTCCAGGGCAGCGGTTGAGTCACCATCCCTGAAGGTATTTCAAAGATGGGTAGATATGGCACTTGGGAACACAGTTTAGTGGTAGATTTGTCAGTGCTGGGTTAGGGGTTGGACTTGATGGTCTTGAAGGTCTTTTCCAACATAAATGATTCTCTGATTCTATGAAATACAGAGTTCCTGGTCAAATAACACAGATTATTTGTGCTCGGAGTTTGTTTTGTAGCCTGTATTAGAAGAGAGACTCATGAACCTGCAGATGAGATCACACTGGCAAGAACACAGCCTGTTACAGAATCCAGCTTTTAAAAATATTACTTTCAAAACTAACATAGCTGATATTATTTTACTTACAGACAAAATTTTCAAAAGAACTTGTTTCTTAGTACTCCATAACACACTTCCCCTGATCATCCAGAAAGCTGACCCTGATCATCCAGAAAGCTGTAACTGCAGTGGAAGTTATGTGATGATTTATTTGTTTGAAGTGTCATTGTTTTGTTTAAGATGGTCCTGTAGCCTCCTGCTCCTTCATGCCTATAGATTTTGGTAGGGCAGTCCCCATACAGTCCTCACGACAGAATCCATTGTTCGAATGCATAACTTCAACCCTAAAATAAAAAACGCTTCTCAGTTCAGTTGAGAAAGGGACTGCTACTTGGGTGTCACATTTGTCACTTGGAGGCTGTGTGTGGCACTGAAGTCTCCCTTAAACACTTGACAGATATAAATAACAGTTATAACTGTAAAATTTTTTGTTGAAAGATGGGATATTTGTTACTGTAATTTTTCTGCAACTCTGTGTTCAGTGTTGCACAAATGCTTGGTAAGATCCATGTATGACATGCAGATGACTTTCTGCCTTTCTATTCTGCATTGGATATCCTTGGCAATACAATGAAAGAGAGACCATCCAGTTATGACCAGAAGTCATGTGTGCATGAGTCTGTAGAAGCCTCAAAATAAATCTTTAAAATGCATGAACTTTTGAAATTAATTTTAAAGGAATATTTATTGATGAGGCATACTTATGTAGTTATCACCTGTGACAGCATTTGCTGTTTTTTAAATGAGTAGATATATGTAGGTAATATATGCTGTTCTCTTTGTTTAACTTGCTGTATTGGGGTTTTTTTTGGGGTGTTGTTTCCTTCCAGGAGAATGATGCCTCTGTAAGGCTGAAGATTGCATCCTTGCTGGGGTTGTTGTCAAAGACTGCAGGATTTTCCCCAGACTGCATTATGGATGATGCCATTAACACCCTTCAGAATGAGAGTAAGTCTCACTTTTGATGTGGTGCTTGAGGTAAAGGTGGAATCATGCTGTCAAAGCATTTGGGACAGTGGTCTTACATCTCAAGTGTATGATTGAGAATTTCTGCTTAGAGTATTAATTTTCTGGTTTTGTGAGTGATGACAGATAACACCATGTTCTGAGGAGGAGAAGAATGTTCCTCTGACCTGCCTGCTCTAAATCTTTGTTCTAAAGGAGTGCAAAATTTGCTTTTGCATCTCCATCTGAAAGCTGTTGCTTCTGAGGTTCTCTGTTCTACAGGACAGTTTTGCTTAAAATGGAAATGTGTTTGAGGAGGAGATTTTTTTATATTATGCTAGAGGCCAGCTCATCAAGCTGTGTCAAGAGGAGTGTAGCCAGCAGGTCAAGGGAGGAGGGTATTCTACCCTTTTACTCAGCACTGGTTAGGCCACATCTGGAATACTTTATCCAGTTTTGGTTCCCCAGTGCCAGGTTGGTGCTGATAAGGTTGGGTGAGTTCAGCAGAGCCCCTGAGGTGGTAGAGGACTGGAGTATGTGATGTACAAGGCATAGCTGAGGGAGCTGGGCTAGTTCAGGCCTTGAAAGGTTTCAGGATGGCCTTCAATGTGGATCACTCTGTGATCCTGTAGCTGGTAAGAGTTCAGCAGAGTAGTGCATAGCCTTTCACTCTTCTGTTTTGCAGAGTCCCACCAAGTCCTTGCTCAGCTGCTGGACACCCTGTTAGTGATCGGCACAAAACTCCCAGACAATCCATCTGTCAGGATGAGGCTGGTAGAGGTAGCCTGCAAGGTAAGGAGGCCTCCCTGGGCCAGGAAACTTTTGTCACTGCCACAAGAAAAAAAGAAAGGTAGTCAGTATTTAAATTATTTTAATTTTTCTCAACAAACTGTTACAATACTAAAATTAATAACTGCTAGGAAACATAGCACGATGTTTCAAAGGGCTAAAAGAACCATAAGAATCCAGCTACATCTGCTCATCTCTTCTTCCACAGCATCTGACAGATTCTTCTCATGGTGTAAGGAATAAGTGTCTTCAGCTAATTGGCTGTCTTGGCCCAGTGGAAAAAGGTGTTGCAAAAGAGGCTGAAAGCCAGGCAGCCAAAGATGTCCAGAAGATAATAGGAGATCATTTTAATGATCAGGACCCTCGAGTTAGGACTGCAGCTATAAAAGCCATGGTAAGTGTAGCTGGTATGGTGGAAGAAATGGTTTGGAGTTGTATCAGGGAGCTGAGAGAGGGCTGCAAACTAACACAAAGAGGTTTGTTTTAGAGATTATTTTAATTAACTTAGTAAAAGCCTGTTCAGTGTATCAAAATTACCTGAAAAAATAAGATAGGTCTTGAAATACCAGAGTAGCATGAGATCTTAAAGGACGTTTGAGTGATTCATAACTTCTGTTTCAGGTATAGCTGAAGAGGCTTTTTCAACTTGTTCATTCTTTTGAGTATGTGTAGGCTCTTTCTTTTAGAGACAAATTTATTTCTTGGTTTAGTATTGGTTACCAGAACTACAAGAAACCACTAGTGCTCCAAAATGCAGCAGGTATCTGCTTATGATAGGAAACGTGTGTGATAAGTCCAGAAAGAATTTAGTTTGTTTGTTTTAAAGCAAACATTTATGTATTGCCTCATAGTTGCATTCATTAGCATTAGCATTCTCTAATTGTTCATGAGATATACTGTATACTGGGTTTTTTTGTGTGGGGACCCTTCAGAAGCTTTTAGCTTTGAAGAAATGCAAGCAAAGACCATGCTTTTCAAAATACTGCTTAATGTGAGTTGCCTGTGAGTGTATGGGGATACAGAAGTTTCTCTATTACTCCTAAGTTTATAATAATGTTCCATCTAATGTGATGGTCAACGAGGATCTTTGAATTAATGTTATTAAACTCCAGAGAAAGAAGGAAGATGCATTTGAGGAGGTCAGATTGCACTTGAGTCTTTCTGAAATCTCCCTCTCCTACATGTTGTACTTACTCATCCTTCTAAAAAGAAACAATGTAGGACACTTTGCTGTCCCTGTGGTTCAGTAACAGAAGGATTGCCAATGAGTTTTCATGCCATGTAAATGCTACTTTTGGATCCATGTTTCAGGAATGGTAATAAAGTAATTAATTATCTGTTTTAATTGTGAATTAATATGGCTAACACTAAAAAATTATTTGAAGGTTGGGAGAATGAACAGGCAATGTATTTGTATAAATTGTTTTTCCATAATCTAAGTATGAATGATTATGAAGCTAAAAAATTATACTGAAGTCAAGAATATTATTTAAAATCCTTATGGTCAAGGTAATGCAGTATTTTAATAATAGCAGCTCAAACAGAAAAACTGTGGTGAAAACTTAGTCTGTGTCCCTTAAACATGTATTTACACTTTCTTACATTGTTTTGTTTTTTTCCCCTGTAGCTACAGCTTCATGAAAGAGGACTAAAGTTACAGCAAGCTATTTATAGTCAGGTAAAACCTTGTATTTGTTTTGTACTTGTCTGCACATCTTTCTCTTTGAGTTCTTTGGCAGTGTGTTTTGTGAGGAGGAGGGCACTGAGCAGAGGAGGAGTATTTTACACTTAGGTAGCAGATATTCCTTGTTGTTGTATAACAGTGGAAATAAAAAGTTATTTTGCATCCATTGTGCTTAAATGCACTAAAGCATGTGCTTTGTCGTATATTGTTTGGGGAGGTGATCATGGGAAGTGCAAGGCATGATGAAGTCATTCCTGTCATCTGGCAGTCGTAGTCTGCAAGTCTTAAACCCTTGTTCATTGGAGAGTACCCATGAAGCTTGTGTTTGTTATATCAGTAAAGCTGTGCAGCTGCAGCCTGTATCAGATCAGCTCTATTGCAGACTCTCATTTCATCCTTCTTGCATAGTACAGGCAATTCTGGAGTTCATAACATGTGCCTGGTTGACTTTATTAGATCTAGTCTGCCTGATCAAACTTGGAAATACTAGAGAGTAGCAGGGAAGACTAGATTCATTTTGATTTTTAATCTGTCCTAACTGTGGTGAGGCTGTTGCTGACATTGTGGGAAGGGAATGGCAGCTCAGGTGGAGATGTTTCAGGTATATTGGACTATGAATGTTCTTTCAGGCCTGCAAGCTGTTGGCAGATGATTACGAGCAAGTGCGCAGTGCTGCAGTTCAGCTGATCTGGGTCCTCAGTCAGCTTTACCCTGAAAGGTACGTCCTGCATGCACTGTCCTCAAAGTACTGGCCAAGTAACCTCCTAATCCTGAGAGTTTTGTGCTGGTAGGTCTGAGGAGGAGCTGTTACGAAACTGATGTGTACAAATGGTTGATCCCTGATGAGAATGCACTGATGCAGTGAAGTTTTGGTTCCTGGTATTTGTTGAACATTGATGATAGGAAATCAGCATGGTTGTTTCTTATTGATGCCATCTAGTATGGAATACAATCAACAAATTGATTTCTCTATGTCAGCATCGTCCCGATTCCTTCTTCTAATGAAGAAATTCGCTTGGTTGATGATGCCTTTGGAAAAATTTGCCATATGGTTAGTGATGGGTCCTGGGTTGTAAGAGTACAAGCTGCAAAGTTATTGGTAAGTTGCATTATTTTCTTCTCTACAGAGAGTAGTTTCTCTTAAGGTACTTGACTTTTCATATATATTTGAAAAAAAAAAAAAGAATGGGAGGATGTTTAAAACCATATAGGTAAATTTCTCCCAAAATTCTGAGGTGAAATAAATGAGGGAGGTTGAGGAAACCCAACAGTTTTTCAGCTCAACTGTGCAGTGAGCTCTTCCCTTGAGAGCAGATGGTTGAACATTAAAGAAAAAAACAAATCCTTGTCATAATTTCCTGCTCCTACTTCTCTACTACAGGACATGTGAACCTATTGAACTCAAGAAAAGCCACATTAACCTCAGTGGGAAAATTAGATGTTCTGATTCTTAAGTTCACTTTTTTAGACTCTGACGTACAATGCTGTCAGGTATTGCATAAAGCTGTTAGAATGAGTGGATAAGATTGAATGCCATATTGGGATAAGTCAGAAAATTATATGGTGCAGTTTAGAATAATCCTGTTTTTTCCTTTTGATATTTTTTTCTCTTTAGGGTTCTATGCAACAAGTTAGCTCCCATTTCTTGGAGCAGACCCTTGACAAGAAGCTCATGTCAGATCTGAGGGTATGTAAGGGTTTGAGTTTGTTTTCCTGTGTGTAGGTGCTAAAATCACACAAGAGGTGTATTAATATTGAGTGTGCTTGTTCATCTTGTCCTTGCCTGAGGGTTGCTGAGAGTTAATTGATGATGACAGGTTTTGTTTTAGATTAAAGTCAATGAAACAATGGCTAGTTTTAGATTTCATTAACCAAGCATGTAAGAAACAGCTCTAGGTTATTCGAGTTTTGCAACAACTGAGAGGTAAATGTTTGTGGTGTTCTGATAGTTTTTTGGCTAAAAACTTTGCCTATTGTGTATGGAAAGATTGCATCCTAGTTCTAGGAGCAAGCTCTTGGAAACATCCTGCAACATCTAATCAAAAAACATCAAAATTTCAAGCAACATGAGTAGCTAAAGGCTACTCAACCCTGTAAGCAAAATTTTTCAGTAACATTCCTTCCTTAAGCAACATGCTCAAGGTTAGGTTAATTTTTTTCTGTCTACCAAAGAATGATGAAGAGCTGCTGTTTTTTGTGTGCTGCTTTGTAAAGACTGTTAAAGAAAATGCTGTGCAGCTTTATTTAGAGTGTGTGGGAAAAGGAGGCAGACTAGCAAGCACACTGAATGAATATCCCATTTTACACATTGCTGAACTCTGGATAGTATTGCTAGCATTAAAGTATTTAATTGCAGTTTAACAAGTTGAACTGCAAAGTTATAGCATTTTTGCAGATCACTTATTGGCTTCTTAACTAGATGGGCCTTTTTCTGACCCAGTTGGGCTGTTTTTGCAATGGATGTCTAAGAATATGTTAATTAAAATGTGTTTGTTGTTATCTTTTCCCTACATCAAAACTACAGAGAGTTAGTGGCAGTTAGAAATAGCCATAGAAGAGTAGGTACTGTTTGCTTTTCTTAGCACTTGTATGTGTGCCAGTGTCTAAGCCTCCAGCTATATCTGTTTTCAGATCCAGTTTAATATTTTGTTCAGTCATCTTTTGAAGTTGACGTGGTTGTAACTGAAATGTTTTTTTGGACAGAGGAAGCGCACTGCACATGAACGAGCCAAAGAGCTCTACAGCTCTGGGGAGTTTTCAAGTGGCAGAAAGTGGGGAGATGATGCTCCCAAAGAGGAAATCGATACTGGTGCTGTGAACTTGATTGAATCAGGAGCTTGTGGGGCTTTTGTTCATGGCCTGGAAGATGAGATGTATGGTAAGTGTTAACTGGGCATGGAATACCTAAAGGGGGGAGATCTGTGTTGGCTGATGGGCATTACTGTGATCTCTGATATGGCAGTTGTTTCAAAGGTGCTGTAGTGTTGCACAGAATTTTTGATAGAAGTGTTCAGTTGGGTAGAAAAAGCAAATTGCTTCCTATAAATGGTAAAGTTTTAGTAACATATATGGTAATAAGTGGCTTGCTTCTGGAGTGCAAAAACCCACTGGGATTATTTTTTGTTGTTGACTTAAATTTAACAGTTGGATGTGGTCAGAAATTGGCAGTTAGTTACTGCTGTTTGAAAATGGTGTTTTGTCAGCAGGAAGGAAATTGATAGAGTCATTTAGGTTGGAAGATACCTCTAAGACTATCGACTCCAAATATTAACCCAACACCACCAAGTCCACTACTAAACCATGCTCCCAGGTGCCACATCCGGATGATTTCTGAACACTTCCAAGGATAACAATTCCTCCACTACCCTGTGTAGTCTGTTCCAATGATTGACAACCCAAATGTTTTCCATCTAAACCTCTCCTGGTACAGTGCAAGGCTGGTATTTGCATAAGCCATGAAAATTCCAAGCTCTGAATGTAATTTTTGAATTTGCTTTTAATGTTATTGGAAGGATGAGGTTAAGTTAAAACATACAAAACCACCACAACAAAAATATTGTAGATTGTGTTGTAAAAGTGGGTTTATTGCTCCATGAGTCCTGCAAATAAATGCATGTTTTCCCAGTAGCTGAACTCTCCCTAAAGCTTGAAAGTGCACCTTCTTTTTTTCCTGACTAACAATAAAAAATGTTTCACTGGTTCAGCCCCTTGGCCCAATGAAACATGTTCTACAGTTTCTTGTGCCACAGGTCTTGAGTCAGTATGCTGCTGTCGAGGAATGTGGATAAAAGGAACGAATGTGAAATATACACAGATCTCTCTCTCCACTGCAGCATTTTTAAATACTGCTGAGCTCCCCCTGACTGGTAACCCTGCTTGAATTCCATGTTGTAGCTTAAATCTGAATTAGTGTGTCAGCTTATGAAAGCAGTATCAGCAAAATGTTTCTCTTCACTTAATACCTGGGTCTTAATGACCATGGAGACTCAGAGCTGTGACAAAAGCATCATTATTGAGCGAGCAGGGTCTTGCTGTCTGTGCATTTTTGTACTTGATCAGAATCCTGAGGAGTCAGATGTCTTCTTTAAGAGCAATAGGCCTAAAAGCTCCACACAAGTTCAAGTAAATGTTTTCAAGATGAGCTAATTTGAGTGAAAACTAGAAGTATGTTTAAAACGGCAATGTTTTTAAGACATCAGATTAATTACCATTTTTCTGATCCTAGCACATAAATGTTAGGGAAGCTAATGAGGATGATTATAGGGAAGAGAATCTCATCTCTGCCTAACCTTGTTATATTTGGGTATTCTTCAAATTCCTGCAAAGTTTTACAGTGTAAGTAGACTCAGGATACTTTCTGATGTGTTTTTTTACTTTAATTCAAATAACTTTAACATTTAGGTGGTACCTTTTCCCTTTGTCTTGAGGAATATGAAGTCAGAAAGCGGAAGACTTTCATTCTGTTAACTGCCAAAACGTTGATTCTCTGGGGCTTTTCAGCAATTCATAAAGTGCTGCATAGCAAGGTAAAAATGCAGTGAAAGCTCCAAGCAATTAAAATGTCAGGAAGAATAAAACAACCACAGTTTAATTAACTAAATTAGTTTGCTTAAGATACCAGTGTTAATGCTATGCTTGCAAAACACACTATGAAATATGCAGTATTTATTGATGGATTAGAGACCTGTTTTTCATCTGCAGGTCCCTTTTGCAGATGCTTATGGCAGCAGCAGGGCCTGTGTCAGAAGTGAGACTTGATTTGAAGATTTGTCTGTGAAGAGGTCCTCAGTGGGTCCCTGCTGAGGCTCTGTTGCCCTCAGCATTTCCTTAACATCTCCTGTCCTTAGCCCAGCCCTTGAAGAGTACAAGACCTCACTGTTGGGTGAATGTCCTTTTAAACTAGACAGTTTTAATTAATTTTCAGTGAATTCCCTGCTCCTCTTTTAACAGAGGTTCGAATTGCTGCGGTTGAAGCCCTGTGTATGTTGGCTCAGTCCTCACCTTCTTTTGCGGAGAAATGCCTGGATTTTCTGGTTGACATGTTTAATGATGAAATTGAGGAGGTCAGGTTGCAGTCAATACACACAATGAGAAAAATCTCCAACAACATCACTCTGCGGGAAGACCAGCTGGATACTGTGTTGGCTGTCTTAGAGGTAAGAAATTCTTGAGGGCAAGAATTGCTTTCCTGCTTGCTTTGGGGTGCTTAATTATGTACTGCTAATCAGTCCCTTCCTCTGAGAGCAAACCCACCCTTTTTTGGGGTTTTTTGACTCTTTGAACTCTGACAAAGTTTCCTAGAATCTGGTCGTTTGTAAGCACCAGGACAGCAGAATACTTCTGAAAGAGACAACTTTTAGATAAAAACTCTTCCTTTGATCACTGTGCTGTTCCCTCCGTGTGTTTCCTTCTGTCTTGTGTTGAGGTCCAGCACTTCATGCACTTCATGTTGCATGCAGCTTCATTTTCTTTCTGTGTCCTTGGTTCAGCTGCTTTGGCTACACCTTTGCTCACCAAGCAGAGCTGGCCACCTACATCTTTGCTCACCAAGCAAAACTGGCCTGAGATCTTTTTCTGTTGAGGGTGTTTGTCAGTGTGCTCTGCCATATTATTTTGAGTTTTCCTAACCACCATCCTCCCAGTCAGTGTTAAGCCAGGATTCAGGGAATAGCATGAGTCAGATGCTCTTCCTTGATGAGGTTGATCCAGGAAGAGATTTTAGCTGTATGAATGGTACTGTGTAAAACTGTCCTCTCAGACCTGATTTATTTGCTGAGTTATAGCCCCTGGGGCATTTTTTTTAATCTACTGCTTGTGGTAGGCAAGTTCCTGCTTCTTTTGGGAAGTGCCTTGGGAGGTCCTGCAAATCCACTGTTTCAGTCTCTTCACCTTTTATTTCCTTGACCCAGGGCAGCAGTTGCTGCTTTCAGTTGTGCCTCAGGAAGTAGCAAACTAATTAAACTTATTTTATCAGTCTGTAACAAATGCTTTGGAGTATGATCTGACTTTGCAAATGCAGCAATGAGCTTTAGGTGCCTCACATTTTTGTCATTATTTACATTTGTTTATGCTGGGAAACCTGTGCATTGAAGTATGAAAATGTCCTGCTTAGGCTGGGCTCTTCTGTGCTGACTTATCATGTATGA
The DNA here is from genome assembly GCF_023055355.1 of Agelaius tricolor. Taxonomy (NCBI): domain Eukaryota; kingdom Metazoa; phylum Chordata; class Aves; order Passeriformes; family Icteridae; genus Agelaius; species Agelaius tricolor. The sequence continues at coordinate 18,707,565 of NW_027269269.1, forward strand.
TAAACTCTACATGTATTGTGGTTTATATTATCATAATTATCATCAGGCAGTGGGATAGCTTAAGTGTAGAATTATTAACATTTTAATGGATTTATCTGATTCTGAAAGATGCTTGGTGCTTTTCTGTAAAATCCATCTTCCAGTACAAAAATAAAGGATGTAAAAAAATACCATTAACTTTGGTGTCTAAATTGGTTCCAGCAGCGTAAATATGGAACACCAGGGTGTTGAGGGTAACTTCTGTTTTCACACCACTGCTTTCACTTTATCAGAATAATTGTACCAGGTACTCCTTGCTTTCTGACCAGACTTTGGAATTTGCTTTCCCTGTTGTCCTTGATCTCAGTTTCTGTTTCTCATCTGTGTCCCTTGCTTGTCTCTGTACCACATTTCTGGTGGGTTTTAGCTCTGGTGACTAGAAACAGGCACTGCTGTTCACAGACCTCTTTTACTAACTCAGCTAAGGAACAGAGGCTGCCACCTTTAAAGTAAATGTTTGTGCAGGCATGTTTCACTCAGCAGTGTCTGGGTTGGGTTTTTATTTTAGGATTCTTCAAGGGACATTCGGGAAGCACTTCATGAACTGTTGTGTTGCACCAATGTTTCAACTAAAGAAGGCATCCATCTTGCACTGGTGGAGCTGCTGAAAAACCTGACCAAGTATCCCACTGACAGAGAATCCATATGGAAGTGAGTGTGTTCAGTGTCCTTGTGTGTCTACTCACTTTCCTCTTCTTTTTAGTAAGTGAGGTGCTAGGAAATACTGAGCTTGCTAAGGAGGTAACAGGTATTGCAGGTGTACAATCCTGTTACTCTTTAAATATGTACTTATTCATGACTGGTGTAGAAACTCTGTGTTGTTCTTGCTTGTCAATACTTGCACTGGGAATCCAGATCTGATGACCACTTCTGGAAATGTGCCCCTATTCCAGGCACTCAATGCATTCACAGGAAAGATTAATTCTGTTTGAAACCTCATCTCTTCTATGCAAGTGTTTTTGCTAACTTGACATTGTATTAAATACTAATATTTACCAGCAGTTGACTGTATCAGTTGTGATAAGTGGATTGTGTTGTCAGAGGAATTTTTCTGTCTAAGTAAAAAGAAGGAACTTTTGCAGCAGATTTTTTGGTTGTTTAATGGAAGCAATAGAGGGAATGGTGCTCTACACACATGGTTTGAGATGGAATTCTTAGATATTACTCAAAACACCTGCTTTGACTTCCAGTGTACTTTTACATTGGTTTTGGAGTTTGTGGGTTTTGAGATTTTACCTCCTATCTTCCCTATTTCTGAAGAAAAAAAATGCACTCATTCATTATTCTTTAGTATAAAAGCTTCCTGGATTGTATAACTCCAAGTGTTAACTATTTTGTACACACTTTAAATTTAAAAAAAAATTACTGCATGTCCTTTCAGTTTTTTCAGATCCTATAAAATATTAATGCAAATGGTCAGTTGTAAAGAAACAGTGAGCTTGGACAGTAGGATTTTCTTGCTGACTGTCTAAAAGTGTTGCTGCAATATAAAGTAGTAATGCTTTAGAATGTTATATTTTGAAAAGTGCCTGTTTACTAGTATATATTTCAATCTGTGTATTTCCAGATGCTTGAAGTTCCTGGGAAGCAGGCATCCCACTTTGGTGCTTCCATTAGTCCCAGAGCTGCTGAGCACACATCCGTTCTTCGACACTCCGGAACCAGACATGGATGACCCAGCCTGTATCTTTATTCATGAAGCCAGTTGATAATTTTGACTGCAGTAGATTTTATTCATGATTTCCTGACTCTCACATTTCTTCAGCCATTTCTCCCTGTAGCAGACAAATAATCCTGTGCTTGTTTCTGAATCCCTTTGCACTTAGTTTGTTACTCAGCAAGTGATGAAAAAGCTGTTAGCTGGAACCATCTTCATAAATATCAGTGGACTATAATTGGTCTTCTTTTTATGCTGTGATGAATAATCAAGCAATTTGTCAAGGTTTAGGCTTTGCAGATGAGCCCTTTGATGTGAAAACATTTGTCTAGTTGCATTAGTTTTGAGGATGCTTTAGCTTTTAAATAAGAAGAATGTTTTTTCATATCTGTTTTCTTTTTACGTAGAAGTTTTTCTGTGCTCACTGCTGTGCAGTTTATAAAATAGCACCATCTCTAAGTACAGCAGTGCCTGAATCCCCATAATGCTTTGAATTTTTCATCTTTCTGAAATAATTCAATATCAGAAATCCTTATATTATTGTTAGCTCTTCCAGTGCTTTAGAATACAAACGATTATTGATACACCATTCTCCTCAACAACAGGAGATGCCTTGGAAATGCATTTTTCCATTGTTATTCCCCATGCTTCCCTTCTGTGTGATGGCAGAACATAATGTTATTTCTGATGCATGCTGAGACACGTTGGACTGGAACCTTCTTCTAGAAGCCTCTCCTTATTTTTCTCTCCAGTCACAGGCCATCGACCAGAAATTCTATACAGATTAAATGAATGCCTTGTGAGAATTGAAATGAGTTGGAATCAGGTGGAGAGAAATGAATCTGTAATTACATGGTTTAGTAATAATTTGAGTAAAGTTGTCCTGTGAATTGAGAATTAAAGGAACATTGCAGGGAGAAGAATGCTGTTCTTTAACTCAGTGCACCGTCCTGCCAGGAACCAAAGAATATTATGTTAGAGAGTGTTTTGGAGGTAACATGCCACCAAACTTTACAGAGGCATATTATGTGAAGATAGGCATGTGAGCCAGAAGCTGGGGTAAACCTGAATAGCATGTTTCCAGTGTAAACTGATATTTAAAACGTGGTTTTGTTTGCTTCAAAGCACTTAGGAAATTTGAATCAGAGCTTATGCTTGGGATCAGCCCTGTTGCAGGTGTCAGCCTTTGGGCTAACTTTTAAAGCCTTTGGCTGCTCTCTATTTCTGCAGGTCTCAGACTGTGAAAATGTGTTTTCTAGTTCGGAATTTTCTTTCCATGTTTGATTCTTTGGGTTGCTTAAACCCTGTGCAGAGTGATGTTTTTCAGGGCATCATAGGTAATGCATCAATTTTCAAAAATTTGACAGTTAATGTGTAATTTTGGACACTGTTAGGGCACCAAAAAACTTGAGCAACCTGGTCTAGTGGGAGGTGTCCCTGCCCATGGCAGTGTGGAGTTGGAACTAGTGGTCTTTAAGATCCCTTCCAACCAAACCACTCTGTGGTTCTGTGGTGCAAACTGGTGAGCACAGTGTAAGCTGTGAGGAAGGGTGAAACTCCACCTAATGCGCATGGTCTGTGTTTGGGATCCCTGGCTCCTTTCCTTTGTGTTGCTTCTGAGCCATCCCATGTTGGCAGTAACATCCTTTTTCCAGTATGGCTCACCCTGTAATGTTTGCACTTTGTACTTGATTTTAATCTGCTCAGACAGCTGTTTCTTCGGGTTTTGCTCAGTATTTTCCAACTATAAAGAACTTCCTAGACAAATCCTGGCAAAAGAAAGGGTTGTTGATGGCTTCTTTTAACTTCCCATCCCCAAGGAGCTCTTCTTGCTGTTTTTCATTTTTCTTTAACAAACCATTTGCAATAGACATCGCTGTTCTGGTTCTGATTTTTAATGCTGCGAAAAGTTGCCCAACAATGCCTGCCCTGTTCTCTGACCATACATTCAGACATTATGCGTATCTTCGGGACAGTCTCTCTCACCTGGTCCCTCCACTAAGAGTAAGTTGAAATAACTAAGTTTGGCTTGGACTTTGACACCTGTTAGAAATATTGCTAGTCTCTTTCATGTCTGTCTTTGTGCAACACTTAGATTCTGAAAGGTTTTTCTCCTGTCCGCCACAGGAATTAATATTGAAATGTGCATTAAGGCAGGAGAGACAAATGTTAAATTGTTACAATATGGAATTTGTAACATTTTAGGGACAACAGTAATATCATTGCTCTCAAATGAGAATAGTACATGGTTTGCTGGTTTGCTAAGAATACTGGGAAGGCAGTATTCCTGGGAGTTTTCTATAGCTCTGACTCTGTGTGGGAAAGGCCTTTGCAGATCTTCCAACATTTCACTTGTGCCCTACCTGAACTGCTTATTCGTGGGTGAAATGTGTTCCATTCTGCTTTGCAACATGTTTTTCCTGCATGGAAGTATGGGTAGGGTTGAATTTGGCTGTATCACAGCTCATAAAATGATTGGTGGATTGTGTAGTCTCGGACTTCCCTTGGCTTCACAGTGTTAAATGTAAGATGGGGAAGATGTTTCCCTCAAAGGGATGTTGAAGTTTAGCCTGAGGAGTGCAAGTGGATTGTAAAGTGGGGAGGATTGACTAACAAAGATGCAGATTTGAAAGCCTTGGTATAAATTTTGTATTTGAGAAATGAATTGAAGCTCTCAGTTTCTTGTTAAATAGATGCCAGCATTTTGCAGTGTTGTTCCTTGTGTTAGACTTTCCTCTTATTTTTTTTTCTTTGTGTGTGTTCCTTCTCACTTAGTTGCCGGGTAGAAAGCTGGTGTCCTCTGCTGTCTCTCCCAGTATTACCCCACATGAAGATCCTTCCCAGCAGTTCCTGCATCAGAGCCTGGAGAGGGTTTACAGCTTTCAGCACCTCGACCCACGGGGCATACAGGAGCTGCTGGAATTTACCATCCGGTAAGGCCTCAAGCTGCCCTCTTATGGAAAGATGTGTTAGGGTGCTCAATTACTCTGATGCAGGTGCTTTGCTTCTGAATATGAGTGTTGTAATTTGCTGTCCAGCACTTAACTTGAGCCTTCCTTTAGAGACTCTTGTGACAAAAGAGTGTTCATGGCCTGTTTTCAAATCAAATGAATGGTCTCAGGTCTGGCACAGCCCCCCAGAATAACCAGTGTGCATTTTGGGTGGAGGGCATCTTTTCAGCACATGGTAAAAGTTAGGTAAGGGTGTTCTTTTTTGGACTGTTCACTTATGCTAAAATACACTCTCAGTTTTTATGGTTTATGGGTGACAGCCTTGCATCTCATTCTCAGTTTTGTGTCCTTTTAATTTTGATCATATTATTTGTGATGTACATGCACAAGATTTTCTTGGGTATTTTTTTTTCGGGGGGGGAAGTATTGTCCCCTTTGCTCTTGCATTTTCTGGGTTCTGTGGGCTTTCATTCAGCAGGAAAGGACCTGCTTCTGGAATTTTTGGTTCTTATTGCCAGTCCCACTTAGGAAGGACTTGGGCATTCCTCATCAGTTTTCAAATCAGAGAGCTTTTCCAGGAATAGAAAACATTCTTGCATGCTGCTGTCTGCTGCTGTATAGATAAGGGTGTGTGGTGTTGCTTCTCAGTGTGGGTTTTATGCTGCCTCTTCCATTTCATCTCTAGACTGATTTACACAAACAAAACACTTGAAAAGGATCCTTTCAATGTCATTCCTCTGCTTGGAAAGAGCAAAAGAGCCTTATTTTAGGAATTAGGAAAACAATCCAAAAAGCTTTGTTTGGAATATGGAATTTTAAAAAAGCTTAATTATTTGAATTCCTTCAAAATAGCTGCCTTCTGTTGTGTGTATGTTGCTGTGAATCACTGTCACACCCATCTGCAGCAGAGAGTAAACAGTGTGCTCCTCACTGAAAACCCAGCTGTGGGAACTGTGAGGTTTGTCCTCAGCTGTTTTGCAGCTGCTGTGTGCCAGCCTAAAATATAGTGTCAAAGCATTTAATGCACTAAACACTTGAAACAGGTAATCTCTAGGCCAAGCATCCAGAACCTCTCAGGCAGGAGGGTCTGGGAACCTTCCAGGCCATGACTGTTTTCAGTTTTTGAGTTGATGGAAATTACTGCCTTGGCTTTTTTCCTGATGGGATTGCCCCCCAGGAAATCATACTAAACCAACTGCTCTTTTCCATCCTTAAGACAAAAGGAGGATTTTGGCAAAGCCAAAAAAAGTGTTAAAGGTTATTTTGCAGAGGGCAAGATATCTCTGCACCAGCAATTTGGTTGCTGAGAGCAGAAGGATAGAGGCAGTTCACAGTAGTGGATGTTGTCATGGAACATAACTCTCTCCTCCTTTATCATTGTCATCCACTAAAATAACAGACCTTGTGGAGTGTGTGTCTACTTGGGACTCAGAGTTTGGCTGCAGAGCCTGAGGGGGGGAGATCAGTCTGCAGTGTGGTTAGAAATGTTAAGACAGGCCGTTTAGCAAATCTATCTGTGGTTTAGTTTCTCCATCTATACAAGAATATTTTTTTTTCTTACAGGGATGTTGAAATCTGTTTAAGATTTGTAGGGAAATATAATTAGTGGAATTGGGAACTGTATAAGACTGGGAAATTGAATATCTGTCTAGTTGTTAGCTGAGAGATGACATCCTGTTCTGCATTAGTGTGTTGTGATGGGTTGTGGCATGGGAATTGAGCACCCAGGAGCCTCCTCTTCACTCTGCTCTCTGGAAAGAGATGAAATGGAACCTCTGTGTAAGGTTGAGGCTGGCTTGGCTGTTGGTGCATTGCTGTTGAAGGAAAGCACAACCCCTCTCTATGAGAGGAGCTGGAGTGTGTCCAGGGAAGGGCAACAGAGCTGGGAAGGGCTGGAGCACAAGTCTGGTGAGGAGCAGCTTAGGGAGCTGGGGGTCTTTATCGTGGAGAAAGGGAGGACCTTAACACTCAGGGGGACCTTAACACTCTCTACAACTGCCTGAAAGGAGGGTGTGGCCAGGTGGGGACTGGTCTCTTCTCCTGAGTGACAAGAGGATAGGTGGAAGCAGCCTCAAGCTGTGCCAGGCGAGGGTCAGATTGGATTGTAGGAAAATGTCTTCATGGAAAGGGCTGTCAAGCTCTGGAAAGGGCTGCCCAAGGCAGTGGTGTATTCACCGTTCCAGGAGGGATTTGAAAGACGTGTAGATGTGGCACTTTTGGTGCACTTGGCAGTGCTAGCTTAATGGTGGAACTGCTTGATCTTATAGGTCTTTTCCAACATAAATGATTCTATGATTCTCTGCTTAGGAAAGATTTTCTTTGACTGCATATTATACAGATAACCTCATGGATTTTTATTAATGTCTCAGGGCTCAGCAACTCTCTGGTTTGGCAGAGCCAAAGATTCAGAATTGCATCCTAAATGCAAAGATAAATCTAAAATAAACAAAAGAAAATGATCAGCTGAAAAATAAAATTGTTAAATTAAGTAGGAAATGTGGAAGTGACAATTTTAATAGACTTTGGATCAAAGTAAAATGTAGAGAAGAAAAGGCACATGTTGAAACCACATCATCCAACCTATTTTCAGTTCTGTAAAAAAAACCTAATTTTGTCTTTTTTAATGCACACTTTAAGAAGACTTGGCTAGCAGTAGAGAACTAAAGCCTTTTGGGTTCCATTAACTGACATTTTTTTAATATCATATTAAAAGCTGCTTATATTGCTGTATGATTTACAAGAATTACCATGCCTGGTAATGGTAACACACCATCTAGTTGGGCAAATATCAGTACATCAGATTCTAGCTTGGCTTAAAAGGGCAGCTCTATTTCAGATACACTCGGTTGCATGAGCCTAACACGGTCCAAACAACCTTTCTTAGCCAACATGAATAGTTTGATTTCCCAGCAGCGTAACACAAATGGGTCGTTTGCTGCTGTAGAGGGCTGGAGTGTTTTAAGTTAAATCTGGAGCTGCCACTCTGTGTGGTTCCCATGGGGCTGCAGAGTTATGTGGGTTGACAGGCTTAATGCTGCCACTGCTGTGCTGGTGTCAGCTTCCCAGAAGAAGGGACATGCCAAGTCCCAAGGTGCAAACTGCTTTGTAGTGTGTGTTTTGCTGCTGTTTCTGGTGCTTGCTCTAATAAAAGCAGGCAACAGGAATAGCTGGCTTTATTGTCACTGCCTTCTGAGTGTGTTTGGATTAAACTGTTCTCTGTCTCAACATTATTTTCTCTTTTTTATTTTTTTTTTCTCCACATGCTTCAGTGATCTTCAGAGGCTTGGAGAGCTGCAGTCAGAACTGGCAGGGATGGCAGATTTCACTGCAACTTACCTTCAGTGTCAGCTGCTCCTCATCAAGGTTTGACTTCATCTGGGTTTTTTTTTGAGCTGTTCTTCAGAAATGCCCCCAGTCCATCACAGTGGCATGCTTTCATGTTTTGATGCTCATGCTGAAAAGTGATGTGTGATGAAAGAGCAGGTTCTGTGGATTTCTGATAATCCTGCTTCCCTCCTGTGGCAAATAATTTATGCAGTAACTTTGCCAGTGCAGACCTCTGCTGCTGTACCTACGGCTTATGTTGGTTCGTGAGCATTTTGTCAATGCAGAGTTTATTTTCTGACAGAAATCATGCTGAGGGCAACTGTGTTAGGAGAGTAACTTTTCCCTGCTGGTGGCTACTGGAATAGTTTTTGTTAGACTGCTGCCATGAGTGCCATTTTTATAGACGGTGATTTGCAGAGATAGCTTTATTGGCACCAGTGCCAGAGGAGTTCTTAGGACTTGATATCAGTCATGCTTTCTTTTATAGTGCTGAAATGATCTATTTAGTTAGCAGGTCAAGTGGCTACTTAGACACCATTGCAGCAGCCCTTTGCAAAAGTCTCTTTTCAAAGTCAGCTTCTTGCTGTAAACAGGAACTAATTTTTTACTTCATAGGAAATCTTGAGCTGGAAAGGCCACTCTAGTTCCAACACCCTTGCTGTGGTCAGGGATTCCACTGGACCAGATTGCTCAGGGCTGTAAGCTGGCAGTAGTATTTAAGTTAGTCTCTTGGCATTCTTTGGTGTTTGAGTGTGACTTACACACAAATAAAAAAAAAAGCTTGTTTGTAAAGCAAGCAGCAAACAGGTTTCCAGAAGGAGCTCAATGAAAGTTTTGTTATGTAAAACCAAGGACGGATTTCAGTTGCTTTGCTAATGCATAGTTGCCAGTTGGCATATCTCATGGCAGGTCTCAAATCCTTGGAATATATTTATCAGCCAAAGGTATTTCAGATGAGCAGTGGTACAGTTCAGTACAATCCAGCTAAATCCAAAGTGAAATGTGCTGTGCAGACAGAGGACTAGCATTTGGAGATAGCTTTGTTGCCCTTCTCTAGGGTTTGACTGGAATGAACCAGATGGATTTTGCATCTGGCAGAGGTGTGCTCTGTTTGGAAGAAGGGTAAAAGCTGCATCAGCCATTCTTGGCTTGAGGTGTAGAACAGTCAATAGATCAGTGATGCAGAGGAGTCACTAATGTGCACAGAATGAAAAGTAACTGATTATATCAGGAATCGCAGAATATCCTGAGTTAGAAGGAATTTTGAGAATCATCTAATTCCAGACCCCTTCTTACAGGCAGGGACACCCTCCACTCACACAATAAAATTAGAAATTCTGACAGCTTGAATGTCCAAGTAGCCCTTTTCAATAGATTTCTTTCCAGTTGCTTCTTTTCCCAACAGGAAAAAAGCTGCTGGGGGAAAAAGTATCTTCATTTCCCAGTCTCTCAAGGCTTAAAAGGTTCCATACCTTAAAAGGCTCTACATACCCTGTGATTTTAGGGGTAGTTAACTGGGATTTGTGGGCCAGCCTGAGTGAAGGATACAGCCTGTATGTTCTTGAGCTTTGGCTACAGCCAGCCTTGTGCACAGCTGTGTCTAAGGACAGGCAACTTCAAAAAGGAGGCAGTGATAGAAATCATCCACTCAAGCTTTCTGCATTTTTTTAAACATAAAGCAAAAAGCAGATAGGGTGTGGTAGGCATTTGAGTTTTTCTCGGGTTTTGTTGTTTCTGGAGTGTTTTTTTGTTTTGGTTTGGTTTTTGTTGTTGTGTTTTTGTTGTTGTTTTGTTTTGTTTTTAATACCAATATCAGCAGCTGAATTAGACACGATATTTGTAATAACTCCAGGATTTTGGTGGGGCAGAGGAAAATTCAGAAATGTGGCTGTGGAAGTAAGTGTGTTTCTGGGGACAGTTGTTTTTATTCCCACTTATTGCCTTCTCTGTGAGATTGCCATGATCTTGGTCTCAGGGGGGTGATGACAAGTGGCCTGTTAGTTTTCTTTATGAAGTGCAAGTAGTTTGGCTTGACGAGTCTCTCATTCACAGCTTTGTTAATATTATTCTCAACTTCCTTTATGTTTTCTAGTTGTATAGGTGTCTCTGTTTCTTTATAGAACAATGTATATTTTGGAGGCCTTCATTCCCTGTGTTATATTTATGTTTAAAAACACAAGAGAAAGCTTTGGCATGTTTTTTCAACCAACTGTTTAGACTGAATTGGATATTTATCATCATTTCATGTTTTTTTTTCTTGTAGGCCTTGCAGGAGAAGTTGTGGAATGTGGCAGCTCCCCTGTACCTGAAACAGAATGCGTTGGCATCTGCTGCAGCAAAACAGGTGAGGTGGAAGCAGCTGAGGGAGTCTCCTTGGGTAGGAGTCTTTGGTTGGCCATGGAACAGTTACGCACTTCTGACCTTCCACTACCATGGTCTGTCCAAGTAAATCCTAGTCCCCCAAACTGGGGTCATTTCTCTTCTCTTCAAAAGATGAGTGGGGAGGGAGGGAAGTTCATGACTGCTGTAAAAAGGCAAATATCACACTCATCTTCCAGAAGGGTAAGAAAGAAGATCCAGAAAATTGTGGGCTGCTTGTCCTTGCCTCTTTCCCGGGGAAGGTTGTGCACCAAATACTTTAAAAAGCTGTTCCTAAACAAGATCAACAAAGCTTGGAACAGCCAGAATGCATTTCTCAAGAATAAATTATGGCTGACCACCACCACAGCTCTCTATGGTGAGGGGACTGATGCTATGATAAAGGGGAGGACAGTGGAAGTTGCAGAGCTTGGATACAGTCTTTTTAATTTCTTTTGAAAGAAATAATTTCTTTTCACATAATTTCTTTTTCACCAGACTTGCAGGATTGTGGCTGAATAATTAGGTGGTAAGGGTCCTGCAAAATGAGGAACCAGTTGATATGCAGGAGGGCATGGCTGCTGGTCTGGACAGACTGGGGCACTAGGATGACAGGAACCTCATCATGTTCAGTACGTTGAATATGAGACACTGCAGGAGGCCAGCTGCAAATGACTTGGTTTGGGAAATGATCCAGCTCTGGGGAGATGACATCTGGAGAGCTGTGTTGTGTGTTGGCCTCCCCAGTAGAAGGAAGAGGCTGACAAACTGGGGCAAATTCAGGAGAGGGCCACCAGTGTGCTGAGGGGTTGGAGACATTACCTGCAAGGAAAGGCTGAGGGAGCTGGAATTGTCCAGCCTGCAAAGAGCAGGCTTCAGGATGGATTTACTTCTGTCTAGCACTGCATCATTACAGGATATAAATGAGACAGAGCCAGACTACTCTGGATAGGAGGCAGTTGGCAAATGATGAGAAATTTTGATCAGCTATAAAGGGAAAATTTCCTGTAAGGATGGTTAAGTACTGTTGCCCAGAGAGGTGGGGGGGAATCTCTGTTGTTGGAAGTGTTTGCAATTTGATGTGGCCCCGAGTTACTGGATCTAATGAGACCTGCTCTGGGCAGGTAACCAGGCTAGATGGTTTCTGGAGGTCCCATCCAATCTGAGTTATTCTGATTCTGTAATGTATAAATTATCCTCAAAAAACTGAAGCTGAGCCCTAAGAAAAGGTAAAGAAGCAAGCAAGGTCTGGTAAAAAATAGTCTGGTAACAAATCTAGGGTCAAAGCAAGTTCATGGATCTTTTGGGAAACCCTGCTGATACCGAGTCTTCAGATAATTAAGATGTAATAGACAGGTACTGCTGTGCATCAAAGCCTTCTCTGCTGCTGATGAGTAGAAACAAAAGCCATTCAGCTTTTGAAATCTTCTCTGATTGAAATGTTTGTCTTGGGTGCCCTCTTGAGTAGTGTGTGAACCTCCTGGAAAGTGTTTTCTGTTGTGATGGTGAATGTAGGTCACTTGCTATCAATGCAAGATGAGTGTTCCCTGTTAAATAACTTGAAAGTTCTTTGGCATCTGCACAGTCATACTGAACTCGGCTGTATTAATTTGAGCACTTCCTCTTGCTTCATATGTTGGTATGAGATAAAAATACCAGAATCTGGTGATGATGGTTCTACCAGGGCTTAACAGTCTGATGGTGTTTTATCCCTGTGGTGTCTGTCTGGCAGATCCTGGAAGAAACTTACAAAATGGAGTTCATGTACAGCGGAGTGGAAAGCAGACAAGTGGTCATTATTCACCACATGAGACTGCAAGCCAAGGCCTTGCAGCTGATAGTGACTGCCCGCACCACCAGAGGGTAAGCATGACCTGGCCTAAGGATCTTCTTAGGGTTAGCTCTAAGATTGCTGTCCCTAAGCTTTGTTTAAAAAAGCAGCAAGGATAAATTAGACACATAACACGGCAGTGTGCCAATAACCATTTGTTAGAGTAATTCAGAACAAAGAACCTTCTTTTGCCTTTAATACAGCTGTATAGGGACACAATCCTGAATTAGATGGCAAAACTATTGGGAAGATGCGTTTTGGGGGTTGAGTTCTCTCATTTATGAGCATAAAAATAGGTCAAAAACATTGCAGAGTTGATATTTGGGACCTGTTTAAATGGGGAAAAGTCATGTATCAAAAGAATGGACCAAACATGTTTGCTTCATTAAGTATTCATTGCTGAATTTTTAGCATCAGGAAAGTATTGTCCTCCTGACTGATCTGCAACTGCTGTGTGTGACTCAGACAGAAACTGCTCCTGTGCAGGCTTAGGTACATGAGAGGCTCTGAGTGGTTTGTTTTGGCTGCTGAAGTTAAAGAAGTGACACATGGTTGTAGAATGAGAACTCCAGCTGGTGGAATTAGAGCAAGTTAATTACTGTCCTAGTTTACTTCTGTTTCAGGTTTGCTGCCATCAATTTACTGTGTTACCATGGAGGTCCATAATATATTTGCCTTTTAACCTCTTGTTTTATAGGTGGAAAATGAGCATTTTCTAACAGTCACTTTGGGAGCTTTATTAGTACCTTGTGCAGATGGGGGGTTTTATGTAAGAGGGGGATATAGATAAGTGAGGAATATTTTCTTCTTTCAATAACTGTAAGATCTTCCCATTTTTAGGAGGTCTAATGGGTTTCCAAACCACCTAAATGTGTATAGCCATAGAGACATTCTTCTTTCTTTAAAAGTAAACCAAGGAATATTATTTTCATTACAGAGTGGAACCTCTTTTTGGGATGTGTGAAAAATTCCTCCAAGAAGTGGATTCCTTTCAGAGGTGACAAACTCTATTGCTTCTTCATTTTGTATTAGAAAGTCCCACCACCATTGTCATCAGGGGATATTCACTTTGTTTTTCATCTCTTCACATCTCCCTTCCCTGCTGTCCTGCATTGGGAACTGTCATGGGATAATAATAAAGCAAGAAGAACCTTTGTAGTTCAAGTCCTTAACAAGTCCTTAACATCAGGATATTATGCTGGTACTTCAGAAACATGTGCTCTGAATTAATTTTTTATAGAATAGCTGTTTGGTTTTTTTTTCTTGTATTTATAAAGATTTATCTACTTCGAGTAGATGCTGTTTTGATAAATACTTTTTTTTTTATTTGTTATTTTGTCTCCTGGAGTCCTGAGAGTATTTTGACCTTTCAAAGATTAATAAAAAAGCAGATTACCCTTGATGTACTCAATGTGTAGCAAAAAGTCAGACAAGAATTCTGCAGTATCTTTCCCGGCCCTGTCTACTGCTTTTGCCTCCTCTCAGTAGTCACCTTTACTTCCAGGGAGAGTAGATGTATGAAGTGTCAATTTGATGATAAGATTGATTCTAGTGAAAGGTGTCCCTGCCCCTGGCAGGGGTGTGGGACTAGGTAATCTTTGAGATCCCTTCCAACCCAAAGCATTCTATGGTTCTGATTCTGTGAAACAGTGATGAATTCTGCTGATCCTGAGACTCAGTGCAAGGAAAAAATACACACAAAATGAAGAGTTCTATCCTCCAGCTCCAGCTGGGCATTAGGGTAGGACAGATTTGGTCCTGTTTTCTTATCAGTTAACCAGCCATGGCTGCCAAGCTTATAATAAATGTGAATTTAGTCAGAACTAGAAATAAAATTCTGCTCAGCCAAGTAAAGATACTTGTATCTCTGGACTAGCTATCCAATTCCCTGCTGAGTCATAAAATCATGGAATCACGAAATCATAGAATGGTTTACATAGGAAGGGACCTTAAAGACCATCTTGTTCCAACTCCCCTCCCACGGGCAGAGACCAGAACTCCATCCAGCCTGGCCTTAAACACTTCCAGGGATGAGGCTTCCACAGCTTCTCTGGGCAACCTGTGCCAGTGCCTCACCACCCTCACAGTGAAGGATCTCCTTCTAAAATAGAATCTAAATCTTTCCTCTGATAGTTTAAAACAATTCTCATTTGTCCTGTCATGATCTGCCTGATAAAGTCTTCTTCACAAGCCCCCCTCTAAGTACTGAAAATTTGTCATGAGGTCTCCCTGGAGCCTTCCCTTCTCCAGGCTGAACACTCCCAACTCTCTCAGCCTGTCTTCAGAACAGAGGTGCTCCAGCCCTCTGAGCATTTTCATGGCCTCCTCTGTTCTTCTTACACTCTGAACTCTAGAACTGGGCACAGTACTCCAGCTGGGATCTCGTGAGGTCAAAGAAGAGGGGGAGAATCCCCTCCTTTGACCTGCTGCCCACACCACATAGCCCTTGATGGTGTCAGTTTGAGCATAAGGTACAGTCCCAACAAAAGTAGGCAAAGTCATCTCTTATGGATGAGACACACCAGAAGAGGAAGGCAGGTATCTAATTCTGTCATTATAACTAAATATAAGGATTAAGTAGCTTGACTAAAAATAACAATACTGTGGGAAAAGTTGGAAAAAATATTTGATTTTTAATCTATTATTGACACAGGTGTTTCATCTCTGAGCTTCCACATATGCAAGGCAGTTTTGTAGATAAATTGCTGGACTTAATGCCCAGACTTGTGACATCCAAGCCTTCAGAAGTGGTCAAGATTCTTCAGGCAACACTGCGACAAAGTACCTTTCTCCACCTTCCTCTTCCAGAGCAGGTTGGTTTAACAGAAAATTAAAAAGCAATATCCTTGTGGACTGTCTTGGCATCTGACTACTTTCTAATATACCAAGAGGCTTTTAGAATTCAGGGTATTGTCAGACACAACTCCTATTTATTTCTTGTTTGTCTTCTTATCTAGCATCCTCACAACTACTGCTAAAAAACATTAAAAACTTAGTAATTCCTGGCAATAAAAAAAAAAAAAATCCAAAGTTTATGCAGATCTCTGTTAAGAACAGTAGTAATTAAGATTTTTTTTTTCTTTCCTCTTTCCCCCATCTTCTGAATTTTGCCAATCACTTTGTGCCTAACAGCTCCATAGAGCCACTGCAAACATCATTGAGCCTACTGGTGAATCTGATAATCCCCTGAGGTTTACATCAGGATTGGTTGTGGCACTGGATGTTGATGCAACTCTGGAACATGTTCAGGATCCCCAAGGAACTGTTAAAGTTCAGGTAAGAAGTCATTTGACATAAATGCAAACAAGATTATGTCTTGGGGCAGTTTCTTTAAGGATGTCAATACTTCTAGATTGTAAATAATGATACATTTTATTAGTAACAATGCTGGATTTCTGTGTTTTGACCAGTCATTCAGAAACTGGTTTGTCTGGAGTGTGCTGAGAGTTGATGTGGGTGCAGTTCTGAGAGTTTGCTTTGAGCACTTGGATGTCATTCTGTGCACATTCCTTGTGCACTGTGCATGTTATGGACATGAACACCAGTAAATGCTGGTGAGCTTCCAGCTGGTCTGGTGGGAGGAGAAGCAGCAAAAGAAGTTGTTCTGAGTGGCACAAAAATACATAGGCTCTTGGCTCTCTGTATTTCCAGCTTTTCTTCCTGCTGCTGAATCATTAGTTTTTGATGCAGCTGAGGAGGTAGGAGTGGTGTGATCCAAGTAAAATATGCAGCATCACTGCTTAACAAAGAAACAAGAACCTCAGTTACAATGCAGAGGAAGAAGCTGATGTCATTGTGGCCTGTTTCCCACCTGTGCTGTGGGTTTGAAAGGCAGCATGTGGCTGTTATATCCAGGGCAGCTGAACTCCTGGCTCCAAGCTAAAGCCCACTTGTCTTGCCTTCCTAACCCAGGCAGTAAACAGCCAAGTAATACACTGTTCCACTGTGCAGATCCCCCATGCAGTTGTCATTCCTTTGTTGGTTTGTTTTTTGTTTTATTTTTCCTTGTTCCCCTCTAGGTGTTGTATCCAGATGGACAAGCACAGCTAATCCATCCTAAACCAGCTGACTTCCGAAATCCTGGCCCTGGGAGGCACAGGCTGATAACTCAGGTTTACCTCTCTCACACAGCCTGGACAGGTAATGTTAATGATACAAGTTAATGTGGCTGTGTGGCTGCACTTCTATTGGACATAAGTTACATCCCATAGTCTGGGGGCTCTGAGGATCCTGGAGCTGTTGTTGGTGCTGCCCTTGGTGTTGATCAGGCCTAGGAGTAGTTACAGCTCCCTGTTTACCAGGCACTGCTGCTCTGTAAGGAAATAGAGAGGCTGTTGTTTTGGGAGAGCCCTGGGAGCCTTCACATGAGAGCTGTGTTCAAGGTGAGGTCACCCCTCATGTGTAGAGCAAAGTCAGCTCTCAGAGCCAGGTCTGCATCCTCAGGTAAAGGCAAAGGATCATGGTAAACTGACTCCTTGTAAGTCATTGTTTCAGGTCTCACAGGTATCTGAGCATGGCAGGGAACAGTACAGCGGTACCATTTCATTGCTGATTCAACTTTCACCCTTTTAATGCTCTAAAATTCCCCGCTTTAGTTCTGATGATGATGTGACTCCAACATTCGCCTCCAGTCTCAGCTGCTGTTCACACTTCCCCATGGAAGCACTTCAGTAATTGGCTTATGGACGTCAAAAAACAAAAGCAAAGTGTATTTCATTCACAGCTCCTTCTACTTCATTCCCTTCTACTTCATTCAAATGTGGGGGTTTCCTCTGAGAGGTTTTTTTCCTAAGCAATTTTTCATTGGATTTGTTGATCTTTTTTTTTGAACCAACAGAATTTGGTTTATTGCTGTGTTCCTTCACATACCCTTTTTTTTATATAGTACTCTCATGGTGTAATCACTCATCCTGCTGTCTTTGTTTTGTTTTGGAGAAGAAAACATAGTACTGTTTCTAGGACTAGAAGTATCTGTGTTTAAGGGTTGATCCTGTTACTTCACCATAGAGAGCTGAAGTTCTTATTTCTACTTCTTCAGTGTTCACTGGAAGGGCATTTTAAGCATGGCCCTGAGGGATTCTGTTCTGGTGTCTCCTCGAGGCATTATTTTAATCATTAACTTTGACACTGGCACTTAGGCATATAAAACAGGGGGAAGATACTGAGCTGGGAGGGGCTCAGGAAACGGTCAGAATTGCCTTGAAATTCAAGTGGAGAAATTGCTTTGAATTTAAGACAATAAAACTTGTTACAGGCCAGTAGAAAGAGTGTGCTTGGGAAGGAGAATGCCCAAGTGCAAAGCACTGATTAACTGCCAGGTGTAGAGCAGAATGAAAGAGGTGACTGCAGGCTGCAAATAAGAGTTGGTGGACTGACAAAAAGGTGAGCTCAGGGAGCTGTTGGCTGAAGTGTGGAGTAACTGTGCAAAAGAGTTATTTCTTGTGTTCTGTGTGGTGCTGATGATGTCTCAGCTGGAGACCCCATGCAGTTCTAGATGTGGCATCTTAAAATCCTGTGGGTTTCAGCAGGTTTCATTTAGTTTTCATTAATGTGGTCCTGTTATGGGTTATCCCTGCTATACAGTTAAGTCCCGCACACCACCTGGTGCTCCCTCCCCAGTGGGACGGGTAGAGGATCAGAAGGGCAATGTGAGAAAACTCACGGGTATTACACTGTACAGCAATAGCTACAACATCCCTGTGTTATTGACACTATTTTGGTCACAAATCCAAAACAAGGCATCGTGCAAGCTACTATGAAGGAAAATTAACTTTATCCCAGCCCAAACCAGTAAAGTCCATACAGAAAACCTAAACAAATCCGGTTTTCAGTCTAGAAAGGAGAACTTTATTGTGTATGTAAGTCCAGCAGTAAGTCCAGGGTAATGCTGTGTATACTGAAACCCCTGTACTGTTCTGACCACTGTGAGAAGAGTAAATTGAAATTATCCTATAGACAGTATTAGGGACCTTGCTCTGCCCAGGTGCATAGTTGGTGAAAGAGAGGAAGAGGCTGTCTGGCATGCGAAAACTTCCAAAAAAAGAGAATCTTCAAGTAATCTCCTGTGCCACAAGTGTTGCCAGATGGCATGTGGACTGATCCTGACATAAATACAGTGAGCAGAGCCTGCTAATTCTGTGTGGGTTTTAATGATTGTTATTATTTCATTGAAGTTACCTTCCAACAGTTATTTTAGAAGGTTGCAAGTTAGTGGTAAGATTTAAGTGATGACAGAGAGGAGGATAAACTTCGAACAGTCCTTAGTTCTGCTGTGCTGAATGTAATGCTAAAAGCTTATTTTCACACACTAGACTGGATTCTGGTCGCTCCAGAACAGCTCTGTACATACCCACCGTACATGAAATTAAAATTCATTTGATGTTGGTTGTTCACTGTGCAATGACAATCACATTTGGATTGTTCTATTTTTTTTTCTCTGCAGAGCCATGTCAGATTGAAGTGCGATTGCTGCTGGCTTACAACTCCAACAGGAGCAAGGCATCTACCAGAGTTCCTAAATCTACCTGGAGTGAGAGCTTGGAGGCTCTCCCACCCCCTGAAAATGGCATAGAGGGGACCATCCCCTTCAGCAAACCTGTCAAGGTGTATATAATGCCCAAACCTGCCAGGCGGTGAAGGCTGGTGCTGAAAAACCTATTTATGGGCTTTGTTGTGTCCAAATGCAGTGTCCGAGACAGCAAGCCAAAACAGCCTTCACATGCCTAAAGGGAGTCAAAATAAAGCTACTGAAGAACAGGTCTCTTAGGCAGCAGGCAAATACAGGAATTACTCAGCTAGTTAGGAGTGGTTTCAAGAAAATGCAGGTTTTTCTGTAATTGACTCAACAGAAACACAACAGTTCACCATCAGCATTCCAGTAGTAATTTCACTGGGCTGTACCTTCAGTTTTTACCTATCAAAAGTCTTTCTCCAAGGCCTCTAGGTTTTCTGCTATGTATTTACTATGTAAATGCTTGGGCACATAAATCAATGTTATTTTTATAGTACTCTGAAGTGAAGCTGAGGAGTTCAGCATTTTGTGTGGAGTTTTTGGTTTGTTTCTGGGGTTTTCTGGGTTTGGTTGTTTTGGTGTTTTGGGGTTTTGTTTTGTTTTTAATGTCTAAAACTTGCATTTGTACACCGGTACCTAATTTCTTAACAGAAAAAATAATATTCTAAAAAGTACTGTTGTTCTTGTGTGGGAACAAGCACTTAGGAAGGAAATTGCCAGTTGCTGTTCTACATCCTCTACAGCTGTACTGAAGCTGGTCCAGCTCTGGGGAGGGCACAGGTTGTTCATGGTGCAGGGGCAGGAGGAAGCTCTTTGTGCAGGTGGCAGAAATTCAGTCAGCAGGAGGTGGAGTTTAACTAACTTACAGCAACAAAGCAGTTTGTCTCCTGTTGCACCTTTGTACAGCTTGAGGAGCAATGTGATTAAGTACCAGTTGGAAAATTCCTAACCACAACCCACTAAGTTTTACAGGATCTGTTTCTGTGTGATGATCCTGGCTTGAACCAGTCTTAGTGGGATGTGAAAATCTATGATTTTCAATTTGGCAGCACTTTTGGCTCTCAAAGTCTTTCTTGTCAGTTGAAGTAGCCACACACCCTCTGTTCAGCAGCAGTTGGGCAGCTTGTCAGTGTTCCCCTCTGGAGGTGAGCTGGGAGTACAGAGGGACAAGAATTTAGTTAAAACATGATCCATCTGGCATTCCTGTCAGGAAGTGTGTCTGCGCATTGCTTCTGTGTGCCAGGCTTAGTGGACTGAGTAGCCTCCTGTGATTTGTAGCAATCCTTTGGTAGGATTTTTTAGGAGGGCCTAATGTGTGAAACATTCTAGTGCAGCAGCCCAAATGTTGCCTGTGTTCATGAATCAGTTGGGGTTTTTTTCTTTTTTAAAAAGAGGTGTATTTTTAGCAAGTAAACAAAACAGTGAAGAAATACTTTCCACTTGTATTTAGTGTAAATAACCCCTTACATGCTTTCCTACAATAAAATTGGAAAACTTATGCTATTCTGTTTCTTTTCTTATAATATGAGTGAACATGGATGCCTGCATGGTTCTTGGCTAGTAAGATCACTGCATGTTTTTTGTGATTTAAATTTTTTAGCACTGGTGAGTTGTAGCCCAAAGGCTCATAACCATAAAACTTTGCTGCTGCTTTAGGTATTCTTGAATTAAATTTACTTTCTTAGTGCTTCTGCTCTTACAAACTGCTTTTTGGTGTTTCACCTTTGGGGCACTGCTTTGAAAATTGCCTGCCCATCTGACAGCTGAGTTGTTACTGTCTGACTTGTCTTTTGCATCCTCAGTTCAGTTCCCAGCAGACAGGGTTGATGTATCTCTCATTAGGAGGCTGTGTCTGGGCAGATATTTGACAAGTTGAGTGAGCTCATTACAGACTTTTTCCTTTTTCTTCCCCTCATTCTGCATTTCAGCAGTATTTTGTGCAGTTTGTCATCTCAGTAGTGTTTCTAATTTAGATGGTGTCCATAGGCTCCAGACCACAATGGATGCTGTGGTAGGCACAGCAGATATTTTCAATATCAAAATTTAGGCATCTTTCTCTCTTTTGCTAAGTACTGGATCAAATTTCTACTATTTTGTTCCCCTCATGCTGTCCTTGATCCCCTTCCATGTAACATACCAGGCAAAGAGTGAGTGCGTTCTGTATTGCTGCCGAGAATCAGATACTGCAGGGCTGTGGAAAAGTTCTTCCATCTGTAATTTCAAGATGCCTAAAACAAGCTGAAAATGTAAGGCTGCTATGAACATTTCCAGTCTGCTAATGAGAGCATTCTGCAGTTGGCTTCTCCTCTGTAGGTTTTTCTCTGATTTCTGATTTGGATCATGGAAGAAATCACAGCTTTTTCTTTCCTCCTTCAGTTTCACCTGTGCAAGCAGATGACTAATTCATCATCCAATCTAAGCCTTCCCTCTTTCGGGTTAAAGCCCCCCTGCCTCGTCCTATTACTTCATGCCCTTGTCAAAAGTCCCTCTCCAGCTCTTTTGTAGCCCCTTCAGGTACTGGAAGGAGTCTCAGGTTTCCCCAGAGCCGTCTCTTCTCCAGGCTGAACAACCCCAACTCTCTCAGCCTGTTCCCACAGCAGAGGCCCTTTCAGCATTTTCATGGTCTCCTCTGGACTTACTCCACATGTCAACATCCTCATGTTGGGGCCCCAGAGCTGGATGCAGCACTACAGGTGGGGTAGATGCAGTACACCAGGGTGGAGCAGAAGGGGAGAATGCCCTCCCTTGGCCTGCTGCCCACATGCAGCCCAGAAAGGCATATGAGTCCTTTGAGCTGCCAGGGCACGTTGTTGAGTCATGCTGAGCTGCTCACCCACCAATACCCCCAAGGTGCTGCCCCTTAGAGCTGCTTTAAATCCATTCTCCACCCAGCCTGTGTATGGGACTGCCCATTTCACACCATGGTGCAACATATGGGCAATTGGAAATGAAATTTGCATTAAAAGCAAGGGTTATTGTAGTTGCTGAAATCAAGATGTTGACTTTTTGTTCCCATCCCCAGGTTTGAGACATTAAGGTTTTTCTGCTCTCAAAAATACCAGAGTTCATGCTCTGTGTTATCTCAGAGGCACTCATGCCATTCACCCGTTGTCCTTTAATTCTGGATAATTGTTGGGCTTCTGCACTGCAATAGCCTATAAGATGATTGATCTCAGAATGAAAAGAAAAACAAAGGGCTCTAGTCATGCACAAAGATGATTTGCATCTTTCTTCTCTGTTGAAGGGGGAACAAAGGACTTCAGATGACAGTCACCCAAGTATGGGGAGTTTCTGTTCTCTCAGGTGGTTCCAAGTCTAGGAACAGTGTGCCAGTACAGCTGCAGCCACAGGGAGATTAAGCAATCTACAGAGGAAGGGCAAATAATTTGCTAAGAATCAACGATGTTCAAACACCCCTCACCTCTGTGTTGTACCTGCTAGTTAGATGGAAGCAAGAGGGAAAAGAATTTGGCAGAGCAAGGAGAATGCTGACCTCATGTGAAAGAGAGGTAGGCTAGTGGTTTGAAAATGTGTTGTCCTATTTACCATTAAATTTCTGGATTTAATTTAAATAAAGCATCTGTGGGAAACCCAGCTTTGAATGTTTTCAGTGGGAGATTCATATCCAGATTGCTGAAGTCCAGTGAAATTCATTACACAAATTTGGAAGTAAATAATTCAATTACTGAGTCAAGATCTCAAAAAACAATGCATAAGTGTATTGGGAGCAAATTTGAAGCTTATGAGACATTAACTCAGACCTGGCGTAGCTTTCACCTATCTTATTTTAGAAAGGACCAAAAAAAAGTAAATGGGCAGGGACATTCACTGCAAAAAGTTCAAAGCGAGTTCCTGGGAAGATGAATGAACAGGATATGCATTTAAATCAGGACTGCATGACATCACTGAATCATTTAGGTTGGAAAAAACCTCTAACACCATGGAGTCCAACCATAAACCTAGCACTACCATACCCACACTAGGCCGTGGCCCCAGGTGCCACATCCACACACCTTTTGAACACTGCCAGGAATGATGACTCCACCACTTGCCTGGGTAGCCTGTTCCAAAGCCTGGCAACACTTTTGGGAAAGATATTTTTCCCTAATACCCAATTTAAATCTCCTCTGGTGCAACTTAAGGCTGTTTCTTCTTCTCCTGTCACTTGTTACTGACACCCCACTGACAACAATCTCCTCTCAGGCAGCTGTAGAGAGCAATAAGGTCCCTCCTGAGCCTCCTTTTCTTCAGGTTAAACACCCCCAGCTCCCTCAGGCTTCTCCTCATCAGACTTGCACTCTCCACCATGCTGTACTGGTCATCATCTTGGGATCAAGCTCATAGAGATGATTTCCTCTGGAATCCTGTCTTGTCTAAGTTAGAATCACTTTTTTAATCTTATTTCACTGGCATCTTCCATTTTATTCTTAGTAACAGGCAGTGGGAATGCAGAAAAGGCTGTCTTTTTACTTCACAGCTTGCTAATGCAGCATCAGTGGGACCTCAAAATATAAAGTTTTAAGGCTTGCGGATGCCAGGCTTTGCACAAATACTGCCCAATGTCCCTTAAAAATGCTGGTCGTGTTGCATTTGGTGTCTGTGAGCCTTTTATGGCCTGTTCCTGCGGGCTGCCAGCTCACACATGCTGCTTCACAAAGATAAAGGCTGGGGACTGACCCACTCGGCGGCAGAGCAGCTGGGGTGGAATCTTCCTGGCTCCCAGCCCAGCCGCAGCTCGGCTTTAATTTCAGCGGCAGGGTGGGAGTTCACTGCCTACTGGGAGATCATTTTCCTGGTGGGAGGCAGAGCAGTGGTGTATGTGAGAAATCCTGCCCTACAAAAGTGCATTCCCATGATTTGGGCTATGAGCCCATAATTTTAACAAATTATTTATGGCTTTTGCTGAAAGCAGCAATTTAACAAAGATACCAGTTTGAGCTCTGCTGGAATTTTTTGATGAATCAATCCCAGCTGCTTCTACCATCTAGCAAAGCAATTTCAGGCACCAAGAAGGAAATCGGGCTTTCAGTGACTGGAGCAGCCCAAGTGGAACAGATGCTATTGTGGGAACTGACAGTGCTGACTCAGGAAGCTGTGACGAGAGCAGCAAGAGAAGACATGGATGGAAAAACTTGCAACAAATTATCTCCTTGTTGACACCAAAATTTTGTACTGGTGGTGGGGAAACTTAGCAGTTTACCTTTAAAAAAATAAATCCATTTCTTTGCACACTGCAGCTCCCTGTTTTGGAAGTGGAATCTTCTGCATCCTACCAGTTGCCAAATGAAGAATTAACAGGCTGCAGCACAAAGCTGGGTAGGGTACACCTCAGTCAGCTGGCAATGCAAAATGGGCTCTGCTCCCTGCGCCTTTTGGGAGGACAGAACAGATCATGTGGCAGCAGCAGGGTGAAGAGCTCACAGTATTTGTCTCAAATGCAGGACCTCAGCTCGGCAGCTTTGGTGAATGTGGCATCACCAATAATGTGCCACGTTAACATGAAAATATGTTACAAAAAAAAAAAAGTAAAAAACAGACCTGGAAGAGAAAGATAAGGTGTTTGCTCAACTTCTAACGGTGTAATGCGCATGGTTCCATTTTTTTAAGTACTGCAGTGTTTTCTCAGCCAAAGCATTACAAAGCCTCTTCCCATTTGAGGCTGCCTTAAGGCCCAGAAGCTCCTAAAATAAAACAAATACATGACCATGATCAAGAGAGTCAAACCACCTTCACTATCAGATAACATTTAGTGCAAAAAGTCTCCACACTCTGTGGGCTGGTAGGAACTCTGTTCTGCTGGCATTCCCTCAGGGTGACCACAGTCTTCTGGGTCAGTAGTTCACCTTCTCCTTCACACCAGGCAAGTTGTGCAGAAAAATGTCACAGCAGCTACAATGAGCATTATACCAGCTGCTGTGTCAGACAACACAGATGCAGCTGGAAAGGCAGTTCCTGCTGGGTTATGTAAGATTTTGCCTCAAATGTAGCTACACTAACAGAAAACATTGCTGTCATTAGGAGACTGCAAGATAAAACTTTCACTTTCCCTTTGCTTTTACATCACTTTGTATTTTATCAGATAAAAGGTTCTAAATGATTACTAGAGCAAATAGCAGAAAAAGAACATAGAATTTTGTGTGTCTTGGGAAAGTTACTGTGCTCTCCTATCAATCTAAGCCTCTCTACTACTGCTTGGGTAGCTCCAAGTGCCTCAGGGCTTTTACAGCTTTGTCTTGGTACTTTCATTAATACACACAGAATTAATATGCACAGAACAAGAAATGGTGAGCCTGGTGGGAAAAAAAATCTACAGTAGGTAGAACTTGTGACTGGCAATATTGATAGAAGCCCACCAGGAACAGCAACCAAGAGAACTGTTTGAATCTTCAGTGTAATAATGTTTGTTGGCACAACATTTAAATCATCAGATAATGATGACCAGTAACAAGTCTCACATGCATCCCCAGCTTGCCAGCAGTACCTTGCTAGCAGCAATTCAGACTGATTTCCTACATATCAATGTTTTATGCTGCAAACTCTAGCTTTGTAATTCATGTTTCTGATTATTTTAAGCGTGTAAGAACTTCTGAATAGATATGTATTAGACAGCTCAATCCTCAAAACTGGCAGTTAATAAGAAAATTCTTTAAGGCCCAGGTGTTATGCTTATACCCTGCTGACATTTTTTCCCCTTTTTCAGGCTCAATGAAAAATTTAAAAGTGCTCTATTATGTGACGCTCATAAATTGGCAAATACCCTGACTGAGATCACCTGCAGGAGGTAAAGTTCTATGTTATGGGCTTGCTTTTAAATTTATTTTATTTTTACTTATTTATCCAGTGGTGGTAAAGTGCTTCTTTACCACCAAATTCATATCTACCATTTGATTGTGCTCATCAGCTATTTTATGGCTGCATTCCAGTAGCCAGTAATGTAATAAAAGTATTCAAAATATAATTTCCTGATTTAGTGAACAGGTGATATGTTAAGTAACAAGACTATGGACGGCCTTCAGAGGAAAATTAGGTCAATCTCAACAATACATGGAAATTATTCTGTAGTTAAACGATTTAATTACATTAACAGCCCCGCCTTTTGTGAGCCCTCGATTTGTTTAAATCCTGAACTAATAAACTGTCTTTGCATTTTCGATGGTCAGTGCACAAATGCCTTGGCACGCAAGTTCACACTCCGCTGAGTGCAATTTGATCCAGCGGAGGAGTGTCCGTGATTTGGCCGCGGGCCGGGCAGGCGGAATGAGCTGCGATTCAGCAGGTGGAATGGAAGACCCCGCCCACTCTGACACCCTGAGCAGCCAGGGCATTGTACTCCGCCACAGCCTTCTCCGTTTGCAGCACCAGCACCTCAATCCCGTTCTTCTTCAGATAGTCCACAGTGGATGCTGGAACCTCGGAAGAGAAAAGAAATCACAAAAGCAAGAATCAGATTATTTTCCCCTTAAACTGTAAGACTTGTAGAAAACCAGACACTGATACCATTTGTTAAACATGACTTAAGTAACTGCCAGTAGCCAAAATGACAATGCTCAGATAGGTCTGATTTAATTTTTTTTCTCTTCAATAAAGCTACTTTTATACACATAGCTCCCCTACCTCCTTAGCACACTTTAAAATGCGGTCCTCTCTTACAAAAATAAATAGAATTGGAGCTAAAGGAATTTAAACTAAAGAAGGTGTTATTCATCCCACCAGAAAGCTAAAGACTCGCTTCTCATCGAGTAAAGCTCAGCACTTCTGATCTGAGCTTTCTGTAGCTAGTTTATCTGCTGAAATGACACCCTGGCAACAATGGTGACAAGAATGCCTAATTACCAAAGTATTTACAGCAAGCTAGAGAGCCAGTTATAACCTATTGCAAGAGGAGGGGACTAATGACATTCTGAAAAATTCTTCTTGTTTCATTTGCTCCTGTAGCAGAACATAAACCTGCTTACTGCTTGGCATGGACACTAATACAGAGGAGCTCAAATGATGTTTCTTTCAGTACCTGAGGGAGCCCTGACAGGAGCTCATTCACACTGATCCTCAATTTTTTCCCCTCTCAGTGAAGCATCATCGATTTTATTTTTTTCCTCCTAATCAGAGGGAGAGGGAAAACAAACAGTTCCCTTTATGCTTGTCACAGAACAAAAACCTACCTGCAAAGCCTCACTCATGCCACGACCAATCACCACAGTTTTAACACCCTTCTTGACGACTTCTTCAAGGTCAGCTGGCTGCACTCCTGGAGAATGCTAAGTGTCAGGGAAGGAAAATAATAGTCTGTGTACTGACAGCATCAGGCAGGAAAGCTGTGTCTGTGTGCCCTGAACACAGAGCAGCAGGGTAAATTAGCAGAACCAGAATGTAACACAACCCTCTTCTGTACGTATACACAGTAGATAACGTTAGAACCTGAAAAAGGTACTTAATATGCAGATGAAGGATGATAATTAATTGATTGATGGCAAGATTATAATTCCTTATTAAACAGTCAAAACCAAAAAGATGCATTACAAATTTCTTAAACATTTATGCCTTAACTTCTGGCATATAAATAAATATTTTATAAATTAAAATAAATTAAATAAAATAAATAATATTTTATAAATATTAACAGTTAAGGTGAAATCAATAAATTGCAACAATACTGCTGCTTGATTTCAAAACAACAAAATCTACTTGAAAGAAAGATGACTGCAAGCCAAAGTTTACTCACTTTAAATACAAAGAACTCCTCAGATAATTAAAATTATTAAATAATTTTCTTGTTTACTTTGCAAATCTCACCAAAGAGGACTGAAATTCATTGGGTAGCTTCAT
This sequence comes from Agelaius tricolor, assembly GCF_023055355.1. Taxonomy (NCBI): domain Eukaryota; kingdom Metazoa; phylum Chordata; class Aves; order Passeriformes; family Icteridae; genus Agelaius; species Agelaius tricolor. The sequence continues at coordinate 18,735,062 of NW_027269269.1, forward strand.
TTCAGTTAACAGCTTGGATTTCTGCAATATTCTTTATTTTGAGAAAAGAATATTTGAATCCAAACGCCTCAGAGAAAGAAGGAACTTACACAGCACATTAACAGATGTTTTAAAAAGTACACCCACTTGCTGCTATTATGCTTTAAACATATGAATGCATAAACACACCTATAATGTTAATATAAAACATTATTATGTTACCCTAATTCTCCTCCTGGATTCAGTTTTTATCTGTCTCCATGTAAGAGTAAGATACTGGACATCCTGTGGCTATAATTTAGCCCCTCTTTGGTGTGTATTTTTAAAACATAAATATTATTTATGTTTTAAATAAATATTTAAATATTACTATAATAAATAATATTACTATTCATTATTTTATGTAATAATATTATATTAGAATTATATATAATTATATAAAATATTATAATTAATACTTTATATAATAATATGCAAGAATATTTATTATAATAATATTATTATAAATAATATAAATATTAATTATGCTTTAAATAGTAACCTCCCCTTTTTTTTAAGTAGAATTCTGAAGTTCAGAAGTTTTTGAGAGGTCTGAGTTTCTCACTTGAAGTAGATAATGCCATGGTGGACTCATGGAGAATGGGGCAAGTAAGACTTTCCCAGCTGAAACAAACACATGGGCTCCTAAAGTTGCAATTGAAAAAAGCCCTCCATGTTACAGTGCCACTTCCAATGCATAAAATAAACTTATCCCACAAGGAAGTCTTTAGCATGGCTGATGTCTGAAATTTCAGTAAAGAGATGATTCACCTTTATGGTTCTCCAAGTTCACAGAACCATAGAAGACCTCAAGTTGGAAGGGATCCATAAGAATCATTCACAGGACTATCTTAAGCTAAACCACGACTTAGGAGCACCATCCAGATGCTTCTGGAACTCTGACAAGCATGCTCTGTGACTACTTCCCTGGAGAGCCTGTTCCAGAGCCCGAGCATCCTCTGGGTGGAAAGCCTTCTCCTAACACCCCATGTGAATGTCCCCTTGCAGCTTGACTCCATTTCCATGGGTCCTACTGCTGGTCACCAGAGAGACCAGCACCTTGCCTGCACTGCCCTGCCTCTGGAAAGTGTAGACTGTGATGAGGCCACCCCTCAGCCTCCTCCAAGATGAACAAGCCAAATGCCCTCAGCTGCTCCTCATAAGCCTTGCCCTCAAGGCCTTTCAGCATCTTCATCACCCTCCTTGGAACACAGTCTAGCAGTCTGATGTCCTCCTTATGCTGAGGAGGTGCCCAAAACTGCACACAGAACTCGAGGTGGGGCTGCTCCAGTGCAGAGCAGAGTGGGACAAGAACCTCCCTCAGCTGTGCTGTGCTTGACACACTCCAGGACATGTCTGGCCCTTTGGGCTGGCAGGACCAAAGGCTGTGCTCACCCTTAGTCCATTTGCATTCCCTACCCACACCTGGAATGCAGAACTCACTTGAATAGGCAGAGCTTTCTCAGACCAAATCACTCTAAGTACTTGGTTATGACAGAATAGGCAATGCTTTTCCTTTGGGGTTTTTAAAGTAGACTCAAAACTTAGACAAGAAGAATCGGTGTGTTGTACTGCAATTACAATAATTAGAATTCTGGAGAAGGTTTGCTGTCACGTGAGAAGCACTCCTGAGACATTAAAGACACGGAACAAAAGGATTTTCTTTGGTTACACAGGACACTTTGATGCTAGTAAGAAACTACTGTTGCTACAGGAAACATGTAACATGATGAAATAACTGTATCATTGTTGATTTGACAGCAGATTTTCTTGCCTGCTCTGTTCTCTGGCCTTCATTTCAGCAATACCTATGTCTTTTCTTCTGCCATTAGCAGGTGGCACTGAAATGCAGCCAGCTAGGGAGAGAGGGTGCCATTCATCCCCAAGGGTTAAGGCCACAATAACTTAGTGCTCAGTTACAGAACCTTGCAGGGCCAGTCATACAATTTTCCTGATGAAAAAATGCTTCACTAGACAGCAGTGTGACAGCAGAGGAGGAAAGGAAGCAATTTATTTCCAGCTAGAGTGTAGGACATGACCGGCACTGCTTGTTTGCCACACTTCAGTTCCAGCTACCTCCAGGAAAAACATGCTTAAGGAAAGTAGGCAAACAACTCCATCTTTAAAAAACTGGGCAGAAAATGCAGCTGATGGATCTTACTGTTTCCAGTGCTGACAAAATTAAATTTTTGACAGTTCTTCTCAACATTGGAGATGCAGTCTAGAAAAAGCTTAGTTCTATTCTTAATATTTGTTTTTTGCTATTTCTTTTAAAAGAAAATCACCTCACTCCTCAGCTACAAGGATAGAACTGACCTAAAGCAGGAGCTTTACAAGTGATTTACATAAGATCTTACTTTAGATATGTACTTTTTACTTCCTGATTAAATAAAAAGGATGCCAGAAAACCTGCTTCTCCAGAGAACTCAACTATTCTTTTTCTCCTCCAATTTTAATTTAACATTGACTTGTTTTTCAGGTCCTCTAAAAACTTATGGATTTAAACTTTTTACTTGTGACAAGAAGATATTCCTTGTTAGAAATTTTCAGAAGAAAGCACAGCCTTTTAAATGTTAGTAAGTGCCTATAATTTGAAACCAAAGTTTTCCAGTGGTTGGAATAAATATAAAAATGTGATTGGGATGAGAACTGGTTGGGAACTTTTTGGCTATTGTTACCTGTTCTGCTTCTCCAGCCATGTGCATATAAAGCACAAAAATGATATTGTCAAACAAGCAGACAGCAACTCTCACCACAAAACCCAGCCCTTTGAACAGCCAGTGAAAACTTTTCTCTGCAAGGTGCAGGTATCTTTGCATGACAGCAGCACTTTTTTCTTGGTGTTATATATCCTGCATAAACTGAACTATGACAGGTTAAAAAAGTTCTATTCTCCCAAAGATTACAGATGAAGTTGCAAACTCAAATGCTTTGTGTTTCAGTTGTGTCAAAATGAATCCAAGAGAGCTGCATCCTCTGCATTGATACGGCTGCAGGTGCTGGGCCTGGTCACTACACTGTTATTTTGTGCTTTAACTTTTGCTTTGGAAGTGTGGAACTTCTTTTTTCCTAGCCAATCATCTATCCCAGTGCAAGTCATAATATGGGGAAAATTATCAACATCAAGTTTCCTATAGCAATATTTGCTGTACTGCTTCTAAATCAGAAACATCAATACTGCTCCATGTTGTTCCATCCAATTCTGATTGCATTTACAGATAAACTTTAAGGGCAAGCACTTAGTATATGGCTACCAAGAGAAGTCACTGTGTGATTAGCCAGACCATGAGCTTTTCACAGAGAAAATGGTGCATGAGACACTGTATCTGCATATTTCTCTTCTGAAATATGTGCAATGGACCCCAAGGAAAAGGATATAAACTAAACCACATGCAACGTTGTCTTCCAAACATGCAAGGTCAGTTACTGTCTATATTTTTTTAACTTTTCATAATTTCTTTTCTATGTCACTCAAGAAAAGTTCTGTTTATACAGTCTGAAGAGAGGTTTTTACTGTTATGACAATTTCACTCTTAAACAGATGAGGAATATTGTTTGAGAGCTCTAAGATGTGTGAGAGTTGTCAGGTGAGGGTGGCTATCAGAACTCAGGGCAACAATTGCTATATCCTGTTGCGTGTAGGACATAGTGGGAATGCAGCCCTCTGACCCCTCCACAAAGTCACCTCCAAAACATACACTCAGTTCTTACCAGGAAAATCTAATGGTTAGATGAAAGAAAAAGGCAGCTCACTGAATTTCTGTCTGGAGCTTTAACACTGTTCTCTGGACCATTCTCAGAGTCCTGTTTTAAATGCAAGGTACTAACCAGCAAACTTACATTAGTCCCGGTTTCTCGCCAATCCCATGTCCGGCTTCCTCCTGGCCATACTTTGCAGTCCTTATATGTTGTAGAGCAGCCTTTCACCTTCATCTGACCCCAAGAAAGGGAAGCAATTTCAGGGGAAGACATCACAAAGTGGAAACGAAGTCTGGAAAAAGGATATTTAATACTTAACATCAGGCCAACATATGCAGCAGTTAATAAAAATGGAAAATTCTGTCCTCGCCCCAAGGAGCTAGGAAGGAAATGCTGTTACAGACTTTATCCACGTGGTTTTGTGACAACAGACTTGAACTGAGGATCAGCAGATTTGTTGAATTACCAGTCCTCTTGGGGATTTTGTGCAGGATTTTGGGCAAATCATTTTACGTGCTAAATCTGTTCAAGTATTGGATGTTCAACTTTTAAAACTATCAACAGGGATCAGGTCCCAGAATATCCTCTCACATCTGGGTTTTAATCTTCTCCCTAAAATGAACAATGAGGAAATAATAATTTCCTAAAATATCAGAAATCTGCACTATTTCATTGGCCACTTTCTTCTTTTAACATTAAAGTGGTAAATGAGGTTAAGAGGAAATGCCAAACAAACCCAAACCCAACAGTAAAGCCATGAACCAAAGAGTGTCACTGCCACATTGCTACAGAAAACAAGACTTTCAGGGATGTAAAGGGGTCGAGCCTTTCCCCAGACACTGCTGACAGAGACCAAGTATCCCAGGATTATACATCCAAACAAGAACTTGTCTAATTGTTTGACCTCCATCTTCATTGTTTCAACTTAAATCCATTATTTCTAATCCTTTCTGTTGGGGAAAAGTAGAACAGCTTAATCTTTGTATTTTTCAGCTTTTTTTTGTTTGTTTTCTTGAGGATTTCACACAGTATTTTTCTTTTATTTCATTTAGATTATATAAACATCCATTCAGTCATGTTTTCTAAGTCTCTGCTTATTTTCTCCCTTTCTCCTTTAGCAGCCAACCACTGGTTCACATCTTCCTTTGATGTCTGTTGCCTAGAACTTGACAGAGCCTTATCAGTGCCCCTGTATCCCAACTGCTTTTTGGTGAGTGCTGCAGCGATGTTGGGATCTGCTTCCACAATCACTGCTGGGCACCCGCAGGGCAGGGACTCTGCCTCACAAACTCCCTGTCAGCTCATCACAGAATCTTTCCCCTCCTCACAGTCCCTCAGGTACTGCAGTCTGATTGCTGTGGTGATTCTGGCAGTGGATGGAAAGAGAGGAATCATAGGGTGATGATCCCCTGGAAATGCTTTGGACTAGCGTGGCAGTCGACTGACACCTATCCAGGGCAGAGTCACCTTTCTGCCCTTCCAATTCACATGGTTGAAATCCACATTTTGAAGAAAACTTGATGCTTCTCCAGTAAAGAGGTCCACCTCTGCCTAATCCAGAACATCTCTGTGGCAGATCCTTCCAGATACACAGATTCTCACCCTTTATTGTTTAATTGTTTACATTCACCAGGAATTGAATAGTTTAAATTAATTACATGAACCCTGGCAGCACAGATTAAAGGCACTGCCCTTGCAAAAGATAAATCTTTGGATGACCACACTTCCAATCCTCCTGGAAGCCTCCCTTCCTGTCTTGCACGTGCTACAAAAGATGCAGCACTGCCAGACAGGACATGCTCTCCTTGGATTGCCAGACGCAGATCTCAGCATCCCACCTAAAACACTGCATGAAGGAAAAAGTGCATTACTTTGGATTCAGCACAGGACTGGGTTTGCCAGAGGTGCTTCTCACACAGGACAGTGGGGCAATTCTTTTCCTTCTCACTCCTGTGTGAAGTTAGTGGCACATGTGTCCTGTCAAACAGGAAGCAAGGCAAGCACCAACAGGGGACTAAAACTTGCTTGGATTAATTCAGTCTAGATTCTCTCGTCGCACATCCATGATGCAATGGATTCAAGCAAAAATTTGTAAGATTATTTTTCCAAAGGTCTGCCTGAAGGGATATTCTAGCTGAAGAAATAACCAGCAGTAGTCCCAACAGAATGAAATGAAAGAGTAAAGGCTGAATAAAGCAGCCAGAACCTGGCTCTGAAGAAAAAAAATAATTTTTGCCTGTGCTACTTTTCAGATGAAATGGTAGAATTAAACCTGGAGGTTAGACAGAGGTGAATGAACAATAAGATGATTGGGAATATCATGTTCCCCAGTCCAAACAGTATCGCAAGGCTGGAACTGTGCAATCAAACAGGCACAACTGCAAATGGGAGAGCAAGGATTCCATGCTATCTTTTCCAAACAGCATAAAAACAAGTAAATAGCAGAAATAAAGCAAGAAAACTTATAAGGCACCAATAAAAATTTATCCTCTAAAACCATTTCCCATAATACTGCCAGAGATTATCAGTAAAGTCAGGCCACTAGAATAAATAAGAATATCTTAGAGTGAGAATGAACTCATTGATAGAAACTTTGGGCATCCTTGGATGTAGAGCATGGTCCAATCACTGAGGAGCAGGAAAATAGTTCTCAACCAAATTATTTCTTTAATTATTCACTTTGAGAAATGTAAAGTATCAAAATATACATTAACACTTAAGATCAAAAGAGACCTTGAATTAAATGACTTGCAAGTACAACCTAAAATTCCAATTTCTGCAAACTGCAGTAGTCAAAACACAAAGAGATGAGGAGCAGAAATGGCTAAGGACTCTACAAGCAAAGTTATGAGAGTTTAAAAACATCAGAAATAAAGGAAGTAGAACTTAAAAGGAGGCAAAATGCACGTTTATGCCAGGAGGCTATACTGAAAGAGTGAAATGAAGCGGTGGATAAGGATGGCAGAAGACAAAAGCAGCTGAGAAGGAAGCGGAAGCAAGCTGAGATTGAATTGCAGTTGGCTGAGCTGGTGGACTTTAAGATTGCCAGTGCACCTTTCTTCTGTGGCGGTAACCAGCAACAAATGGAACAAAAAGTTGAACGAGAGCAGTGCACCAGATAACATTTTATTGAGACGCTGCAGAAAGAAAGGAAGTTTTGTAAAATCCAGTGGGCAACCTGAGACTGAAGAGGATACAAGGGGAAGAGTAAATCGGTGTGCGTGAAGTTTTGGGCAGAACAAATTCCTGTAAGGTGTCAGAAGACAACGTGGCTCTCCAGCGCTGTCTGGGAGCAGGGTCAGGAGGAGGGCGACTTCCCATTCCAGCAGAGGAAGGTCAGGATTAAAAACTGACAGGAAGGAGGCAAACAGAAAGGACGGGAGAAGTTTAGATCAACTGTGTAGGGAGGGGGAAGGTGTCAAGTTCACGAAGGAGGAAAATACACTTTGGGAATTCGGCAATTCCTTTTCGCTCGGGAGCCCAGCGACGGCAGTTAACCGGGGAGGTCACGGGGAGCTGGTAGCAAGATATGAGGGGGAACAGCAGTTGGTGAATACAGCGGAGAGAAGCAAGGAGACAAGGACAGAGACCGCTGAGAAGCAACGCGGGAGGGGTGGAGGGAGGGAGTTGGGAAGGGAAGGCGCAGTTCAGGACCGCCCGAAGCACGGCCTGGCGTGACAGGGCACAGGGACCGAGACAGGACCGGGACAGCCCCAGCGCCGGCCGCGCGCTCCCGCCCGCTCCCCTCACGGAGGCTCTGTCACGCACCCGCACTCACCGCCCCGCGCGCGCGACCCCACGGCCCCGCCAGGCTCCGCCTCCGCCCGGCCCCGCGGGGAAGGGGCGGGGCCTTCAGGCTGCCACGCTCTCATTGGACAGCGTTTCCTGCCGGCCCCGCCCTCCGCCCGTTCCGATTGGTCGGTCCGTGGATCTACCCACGCCCCTGCCCCGCCTTGTTTTCATTCCCCCTCGCCGCGCGCGGCGGAGGGGAGCCGGCTCGCGCCGCTCTGGCCGCCGCCCCCTGCCCTCCCCTGCCTTCATCGTCCCCCCGGTGCATTGTGGGATAGTGGCGGCCCGGCCCGGCAGCGCCCCCTCCTCCCTCCCCCTCCCCAGCTCCTTCTCCATCCCCAGGTCCAAGATGGCGGCGGCGGCGGCGGCTCCTCCGGCCCCATCCCCGCCGCCCCCTGCCCCGGCGGGCCCGCGCTGCCCGGGCTCCTGGCCCAACTTCGCCGTTGTCTGCTCCTTCCTCGAGCGCTACGGGGCCCTGCTGGACCTGCCCGAGCTGCCCTTCCCCGAGCTGGAGCGCGTCCTGCAACCGCCGCAGGAGCCCGGAGACCAGGGTAAGCGACTCCTATAGCTCTCCCGCCCGCCTGCTCCGGGGCGGCCGGCTGAGGGGGGCCCGGGGGGCGGAGGGGGGGCCGGGGCTGTCCCCCCCCCGCCTCCTCCCGGCCCCGGGGGTGGAGCGCGCCGAGGGAGAGGAGGGGCCTGGGATTCCCGGGGGGAGGGGAGCCCTCTCTCCCTGTTTTTTTTGGGGGGAGCAGCTATTTGTGTGTGTATATTGGGGGGAGAGCTGCCTGCCCCCGCGGCGGACTCGGGAAAGAGGTGGGGGACTTCCCCTTCCTCTCTCCTCCTTCTCAGTGCCGCCTGTGACCCCCCTCCGTCCCTCCCTCCCCCCCCCCGTTTCCCTGGGTTCGTTCCCGAGCTCTGTGCGGGTGGGACTCCGTGCAGAAAACAGGCATAAGACGAAATAACTATTTTCGTTCAGCTTGGCGCTGGTAGCCGGTCTCTCTTCCACCTCCTCCCTTCCCCACAGCTTGGGGGGGTGCTTCACAGCCTCTCCCCCCTCCCCCCAGTATCTCTGCCCGTTTTTACCTCTCCCCCGAAGCAAGGAGGGCACGCACGCACACACATGTACAAACACATGTGAATGTCCCGATCCCCAGTCACCCCCCTCCCCCTTCACCTCGGTGTATCTGGGATGAGGAATGGGGGTCACGGAGAAGCCCTGAGCCCCCCCACGGCTGCTGTTGTGGGCCGTCTCCTCCCCACAAACACAGACAGCCATTGTGTGCCACCTCCATCCCTCTTTTCTCCCCCCTCCTCCTCCCCCATCCCCTCTTCCAGTTGCGGGGGGGGACAAGCTGTGTGCTCGCTGCCGCTCCCCCGCCGCCACCTGAGACGTGCGAGGTGGAGGCACAGGTTATGCACTCCGCTGTTTGCTTTCGAGCTGCTCTCGCTCTCCTCTCCTCCCTCTCCAATAGCAGCTTTGGCTGCCAGACTCTCTAATCCCAGCTGCCCGCGATGGATGCGGGAGGGCCCGGGCCAAGAGAGCAGCCTGGGCAAGGAGGGCTGTGTGGAGGCGGCCGCAGGAATACAGAGGGGAGGGAGCTTGTTGCTCTTGATCTCTTGTCTCTGTTATTCGTTTGGTTGTTGCCTCTGCACTCTTGCCACATAGGGAGCCCGTGCAGCTCACGGCGCATGCTCGGCAAGGCCCCTTGGAAACTTCCTGCTGCTGGAGAAGCCCGGCTCGGGGCTGCTCTGCTCCGGCAGCCCCTGCTTTTCCCCCAAAACGTGCTCGCTCTCGCCTCCTTCCCCACCGAGCCCACCCTGCCTGGGGCGGGGAAGGGGGGGTTATGTGATTAAATCGGCGTGTAGGCGTTTCCTCATATAAAGGAAGTTGTATTTTGCTAAGTGCAGGTGTCCTGTCTGTGAATTCACAGCAGCCACTGTTGAAACAGAATGAAATATAATTAATATGTTTCCTCCTCCTGTTGTCTGTCAATATGAAAGATTGAGCTGAAATCTACAAAATTCTTAAAACAGAGTTAGCTTTGTGGAAAACTTAACGTTTTGATTCAATTCCCCACCACTCCTGTACCTCTTACGTTTTATAAAGGACTGTCTCGTTTTTGGGAAACCGTTTAGAAAAAATGTTGTTTTGTTAAACTGATGCAAAAATTACTAATAAAAACTACCAACGCATTGAAAAGTTTGAATTTTTAATGAAAACAGTAATTTTAAAGTGGTGTTTTCAAAGAAACAATGCTCTTACTGTGTGGCACGAAGTGAGTGGATATGTAAGAGTATTAAGCTGTGTGAACTGCAAAATAAATTAAACTGTAAGGGTGAGATAGTGGCCTGTGTTTTAAAAATATGCATTTTCTTAAAACTCAAACACCATAATTTCTGATGACTTTTCATTGCATGATGGGGTTGTCAACATGGTGGTGTTTACTGCATGACTCTTTTCTAAAAAGAGGTTGATTTGATACTCGTCAAATGTTTAAACTTTTCTTTGTATTACCCTTCCTGTTTGGCAAGGGACAGGCTGTTTTCCCTGCTTTAGAATAGTCCCCCCAAATTGGAGCAGATGCAGCTTCTGAAAATGTAATGTCTGAAGTACTGGGGTTCTTTGCTTGTGCCTGGTGTAGCTGGTGTAATTGTAGAGATAATTCTCATCTCTACAAAAGAAAGTGTGGAGGTGTGAAAAACAGACTTGGATAATTCTTGATGTTTTGTCTGATAGTTGGTGGGTGTCTTGATATCTTTTCCTTTGATAAAACCAACTTATTTGGCTTGGGCTGTGGTCTTGGGCTGTGGTGCACATTATTGCTGGTGTGTTTTACATTTTTGGGAAAATGGCTGCAGTGACTAGGTTTCTCTACATGATTTTTACTTCAAGTAGCCCTCAAGGTGGTGTTTTTAAGGGTGCAAGTCATAAAGTTGCTAAACACTGATGGAAAACTGAAGGGGTTCTTTTATTGCTGAATGTCTGTAATTTACAACTGTATGTAGCTTTCCTTGGAATGCAAAAGGATTTTGATTTCAGTTTGCAATGTACAGTTAGTTTCACTTTTGATGCCAGCATTGCTTGACAGTGGATTTGCAGTGACATAATAAAATCGAAAGAAATATCTATGGCACCTCAAAGTTCCATAGTTAGGTTCTTTCTCCTGAATTTTTTAGAAACTGGAGCAAGTTTTAAATCTCAGCCATGACATAAAACCTATTTGTAACGCCTTTTCCTATTACTTTTGCAATCAAGTAAGGGGTTTCCTTAATTATCTTTGAAAATGTTTTGATGCTCAGCAGTTTAAAAATGTGGGGGTTTTGTTTGGTTTTTTGTTTTGATTTGGTTTTTTTTTAAGCATGGCCTATATTGTCTTGTCTGAAGAGTTACTCTTGGGAGATGCCAGCAGAAGTTACTTCCCTTATATTAGGATCCCCAGGGAGAACAAGGAGTTTAAGTTTGGATGTTGTTCAGTAGTTGTATAACAGTCATATTTTCTTTCCTGCTAACAATTAGAACAAAGTACTTGCTCATTATTAAGGAAGCAAGGTATAACCTTTCCATACAGGAAGGGATGCTGAGCAGATGCTGACAGCTAGGAAGCTATCAGTTATTCAAATTAACCTGTATTAGTAGCACATTAGATGCTTTAACCAACTGTACACAGGTTGGGATTTAATGGGTAATGTAAAACATACTTGATTGGGAAGGTAAGAATGTATAGTGTTGATTTCACCCCTCAGTATTGAATAGTGGGATAAACTGATAGATCCAGAATTAGTCTGCTACTTATAAAAGCTATGTGATAAAATAGTTTCATTTTTCTGGCTGGTGGTTCATTTAAAAGTTGCAACCATTCAGAAAAAGTAATATGAACTATAGTTATCTGGTGAAGAATTTATTTTATGAAGAATAATTATCTTGCCTTTATGGGTGCTTATTCTTGCTTTAAGTACAATGTTGTGACTTAACAGTTTTGACATCTTGAATGTCTTAGGAAGAAGTAAAGTTGAGTGTCTGTCAAGATGGTGACAGTGTTAACTCACAGAATTTGCTAGTTGCTAGGCCTGCAGAAGTAAGTTGTTTTTTGTAGGGTTTATTAAACAGCAACTGCTGTGATTTAACCCCTGCTGGGAGCTCAGCCCTGTGTGGCCACTCACTCACTGTCCCCTGGTGGGATGGGAGAGAGAATTGGAAGGATAAAAGTGACCAAACCAGTGGGCTGAGACAGGCAGTTTATTAAGGAAAGCAAAATGAGGAATTTGTTCACCACTTGCCATGGGCAGGTGCTCAGCTCCAGGACATCAGGGCTCCATCATGTGTAGGGGTGGCTTAGGAGGACAAATGCCATGGTTACCAATGTTCTAGTCTTTCTTCTAGCCCCAACTTTACATGCTGATAATGACACCCTATGGGCTCGATATCCCTTGGGTCATTTGGGTTCAGCTGTCCTGCCTGTGTCCCTTCCCAACTCCTTGTACACCTCCAGCCCCCTCACTGCTGGGGTCTGTGAGGAGCAGCAAAAGCTTTGGCTCCATGTGAGCACTGCTCAGCAATAACAAAAGCAACTCAGTGTTCTCAGGCACAGGTTGCCCAGAGAAGCTGTGGCTGCTGCATTCCCTGGAAGTGTTCTAGGCCAGGTTGGATGGGGCTCTGAATAAGCTGGCCTAGTGGGAAGTGTCCCTGCCCATGGCAGGGGGTTGGAACTAGATGATCCTTAAGGTCCCTTTCAACCCAAACCATTCTAGGATGATCAACACCGTTTTGAGGTACAAATCCAAAACAAAGCCCCATACCAGCTACTATGAAGAATATAAACTCCAAGTTCACGACAGGAACCCAATATATGATTTCAGGTGGAACTTCTGGTGGCTGAGAGCTGTCATTACAACCTCATTGCTGTACTTTTAGATGCAAAACTAAGGTAATGCTACAGATCATTCTGCATTATGCTGTGGTACTGCATCTTCTTTGCCTCTGCTTGCTTCCAAAGGCAAAACTGCAAACTGGAACAAATTATCACAGGAAAGCAATACTTGTTCTCCTTGTTCTTACAAACGTGTGCTGTAGTGGCTTTTTTGTTTGCTTGGGATTTTTTTGTTTAGTTGGTTTTTTTCCCTTGGCTTGTTTTTTGTTGTTGTTGGGGGTTTTTTGAGATAGTTATTACTTGCAATAGAAGAAAAATTGCAAATTTAAATAGTAAAAAATGTGGTAGAGGGGAGCAAAACCTATATTTGTATTTAGGGCTGTGTTTAAGGAACCATGCTATCAAGTCACCACCTCCTTTGTGTCAGTAAATAGCATGAGAATTGGTATAAATGTTAATTAAGCACTTGGTCTCTTGTGAATGAAAATATTAGTAGAATGTTAGCTTGCACAACAGAAATCTAATTTTACACATGACTACGCAAAACACTCGCTGGTTTGCCAGGTTCCCTGGTGAGTGAATGGGAGAACCTCTCCCAGAGGTGAATGGCATCTTCCAAAGTGTGCTAGGATGCATTAGCTCATCGATTTTTGCAGGCTTTTCTTAGCTGTGTGGTGTTTGATTTGTTCTTCATTGAAATGGTCACAAGTACACATGCTTTGTGTGTGCTTTCCAGTAAAATTGCATCACAATCTTGTTGGTGAAGACCATACTAAAGGTGGTCTTAAAAATAGCAAGTGAGTTTTATGTGGATTTCCAGTCTGAAGCAGTCTTCCATACTCTCACTGCAGCTCAGACTTCTTTATCACCTTTGACTCTTGGCAGTCACCCTGACAGACTGACCTAGCCTGGAAGATTGTTGCTTAATTGCAGCATGAATGTGTTATGTTTGTTTGGAGTGTTGTAATAAAACCACTCTGCACATGTTGACAAGGGTTTAAATGATTTAAAGAAAGACATGGTGAGGTGCAAATGCCTGGTGGGAGGTTCATTTTTCTGGATATTTTCTCCCCTTTTCTGTCTTTATAATGACTGCTTAGGTTAAGGGCAGGCAGCTTATGGAAAATCTGTGCAAACCATTTATAGACAGTACATGTTACTACATCATAGACCTGAAAAAAAAGTCTTTGGGGATATCAGAACTTACTACTAAAGCAGCAAGTTCTCTTTTATAAGGTGCTGTGTTTTTCTTGATTCTTCTATAGATCTAAAACATTTTTTTCAAATTAATTTGGATATTGAAATAATTTGTTTTCAGTAGGTTATGTCTGTGTTTTTTTATTGTCATTGCAATACATCTGGAAAGCAATACAGTGTTAAGCTTAAGGGTTCTTAACCATTCTCTGAAGAAGTTAACTATTAACATTGACTTAAACTGCTATTGAATATATATATATAGGAGAAAGATACCTGAAACTTTGTAGCTGTTTAATATAACTAGCAAAGGCAGCTCTATCTAATGACAAGGAGCTTGACAGACTCTCAAGCTCAAGATGAGCTGTGTTCCCAGTGATAAAGGTAGTGAAATGGTGTTCTGTTAATGTGATTGATTTTTTTTTTTCTTGTATTTAATGTTTGATAATCAAGTGTGTTTGTGTACTATCGATCAGAAGTTACAGGGTTTGATGTGACTCTTAGGTAAAGTTGTGATACATTGCAATAACCCGTAATATCCACAGAAGATTGATTAGTATTAAAAGTAGGTGATAAATGTGATATGGAAGTACTGTCAAACATTGCTTCACTTTAAATTTAATAATTGATATTGTACATAAGATTTATTACCTGGTTTCAGTGAAGGATTAATTCATTTGATGTCCTGTTATATAAATGGCCAAGTTCTGACATAAAATGTTGGTAGTGTCTGTAGCACTGGGTGGGTGGAGTTTATTCTCACTTTATATCTTGCTGCATCTTCCTCATTAACATATTAGGTGTGTGGCTATATTGATATTAGAAGCTTTCTGCCCTGAAACTGTATCAGGAGATAATGCTTTTCATCTGCTCTCCAGGCCTGAGTGTTCATGTCTTTTCACACCCAGTGAATAAGAAATTTTAACTGCTGTTCTGAATCAGTCAAGTAGTTACCACGTTTATGCAGGCTGACCTGACTGTGTTTGTGGAATGTAAGTGTATAATAGTGCCTTCCTGCTGAATCTAGGGACTGAACCAAAACATTTATGTCAAAGCCATTAATCCACCACCTGTTAGTAAAATGCTGCATTTTTAACTTAGCAGCTAACTACTGGAGAATAAAAACATAACTAGTGAACTTCAGAACTCGGTATATCTCTTCTGTGCTTGTTTCATTTTTTACTGTGATGGAGGCTCTACACTCATGTTTCTAGACACCAAATTAAATCATTTGTTTTAGATAGACTCCAGTGGCTCAGAGATGATATCCTCAAACAGCATAAGAAGGTTAAATCTGGAGAAAGTAAGTATAAGTAGCACATCATTCTTGCACCAACTTCATGGCAAATAAGTCTCTAATGCAGAATAAACTCATCTGGGCTACACTTCAGTCAGTGTAGATTAATCTGATGTTAAGGTCAATGTGCCACATCTACACATGCCTTTTGATCATTCATTTAAGGAGTGAAGTTTACCTTGAGAAATAATTATCTCATAACTATTCCTATTTTGCTAATTTTTCCATGGAAAGACTTCACACCTTTACGTGTGTTGAGCTGGCATGTCAGCTCATCCAGTGTGCTTTCATATTTATGCTGTTAATGCAGTTTTAGGTAGACTCCACATCTCATGATCCAGCATAGAAGCCAGGAAAGCATTGTACTTCTGGTGAGAGAAGCAGTTCTGCCCTTCTGAAAGGGATGGCAGAATGCCATATGGAATGGAAAAGAGGAACTTGGGACACTGCTCTTCAGGCATAGATGAGCTACAGAGCATCTGAGGCCCCCTCAAAGTTCAGCCTTCCTAGGGATTATGCAGATTCTGTTGGAGCACGTGTCTCTGTCAAGGGAGAGTGATATGCTTTCAGTAGGTGGCTTTATTGAATTCCAACACAGCCTGGATGGTACAGAACTAGAGGAAAAGCTTCTGATATTACTTCCAAGCCAGAGTCTTATTCAGGACAATTGTATAAGACCCAGGAATATTGGTGGAAATTCTTGTGTCTGGTGTGAGATGGTGTTCAGTGAAAGAAGCCCCATGGCAGCGCTGTACTGTAGTACATTTGTATTGGAGAACTTCATAAACATTAAGGTGAGTTGTGTGTGACCCCATTATCACATGTAAGGTGGAAGTTATGTTTTAGCCAGCATTCCGTCAGCACTTTGCCTTGGCCAGCTTCAGATGTTTGCAGAAGCTCTAAGAGTTTCTCAGAATATTCTCCCTCCACCCATCTTTGTAGCTCAGGGTCTTCCTAAGTTTTCAGCACTTACCGTGAACTTCTTTTCTCTTGTATGGGATTATTTCAAGCTGTATTGTGTAGTTTAAGAACAGTTAGCTGATAGACATGTACAATTATTAGTGCCCACTGCTTGGTACATACACTTCTGAGCTCACCCCAAAGCTGACATTTAGATTACAGAATCACAGAACAGGTCAGATTGGAAGGGAAAACAGTGGGTCATCTGGTCCAACTTCTGTGCTCAATCAGGGTCATCCTAGAGCACATTGCACAGGATTGCATCCAGACAGTTCTTGAATAACTCCAGTGGGGAAACTCTACAACCTCTCTGGGCAGCCTGTTCTAGTGCATGGTCATCCATACAGTAAAGAAGTTCTTTCTCATAATCGGGTGGAACTTCCTGTGCGTCTGTTTCTGCCTATTGCCTTGCATCCTAGTGCTTGGCACCACTGATGAGAACCTGGATCCGTCTTCTTGGCACCCTCCCTTTGGATACTTACATATATGGATGAGGTCCCCTCTCAGCCCTCTCTTCTCGAGGCTGAGCAGGCCTCAACCTTTCCTCCTAAGAGGGATGCTCCAGTCCCTCAATAATTTTCATAGCCCCCCACTGGACATGCTCCAGGAGCTCCATGTCTCTCTTGTGCTGAGGAGCCCAGAACTGGACACAGCACTCCAGACATGGCCTTACTGGGTCTCAGTGGAGGGGCAGGATCACCTCCCTCGCCCTGCTGGCAGTGCTTTCCCTAAGACATCCCAGGATACCATTGGATTTTTTAGCAACAGGAGCACTGCTGGCTCATGGACAGCTTGTTGTCCACCAGCACCCTTGGGCTCTTCTCTGGAAGGAGCAAAGCTGCTTTCCAGCAGGTCAGCCCCCAGCCTGGGCTGCTCTGTGAGTTTATTCTTTCCCAAGTGCAGCACCCTGCATCTGCCCTTGTTGAATTTCAAAAGTTCCTCTCTGCCCATCTCTCCAAGGCCCTTCTGAAGGGCTGCACAGCCATCTGTGGTGTTGGCCACTCATGTCAGCTTTGTGTGAACTTGCTGCAGAGTAATCTGTCCCTCCATCCAAGTCATTGATGGATGAGTTAAACAATACTGGATTCAGTATAGAATTTTGGGGGACACTGCTAGTGACAGGCCTCCAACAAGACCCTGCTTTCCTGATGATGACCCTTTGGGATCTGCTGTTCCACCCTGCTGTCTAGTCATCCAGTCCACACTTCCTGAATTTGTCTGTGACAACGTTGTGAGAGACAGTGTCAAAATCCTTGATAAAGTCATGGTTCACAATATCCACTCCTTTGCCCTTGTCCCAGCCAGTTAGTTGTTTCATTGTAGAAGCCAATTGGGTTGGTCAAGCGTGATTTAATGAGTCTATGCTGACTATTCCTGATCACAATGACAAGAAGAATTCCTTTGTGTGGGGTGAAGCAGAGGACAGGAGCTACTGAACTGTCAAGAATGGGCAGATGATGGGAAGATGATGAATAGATAACGTGATGAAGAATGCTGTGGCTGTGTGCTCACTATGCCTCAAAGCCAGTTCTTCTTTGGAAGAACCCATTTTAATACCTAGTTCTCTCTCTGGGCCATACAATGCTTCTTGGTACAGCTGTGTTCCTCCCCGTTCATGACAACTGGGAGTTGAGGGAGGTATTCAGGACTTTGTGTTATCTGCTATTGTTGGAATAAGTGTCCTCTGGTGTCCTCCCAAGACAATCTCTGTTGTGCTCCTCTGGGAGGAAAAGCAGGAGCATGGCTGGTGAGAGAGCTGACTTGCATTCCAGGAGCATCTCCCGATGCAGCAATGTGCACTGGGAATGCAGTGTGCACTGCAGGGACCTATCCCACGGTGGGGGAACTGCCAGGCTGCCTGTGGGGGCTGCAGTGCTGTGGAATGTGCTGCAGTGTGCTGCAGGCTCTTCATTACTCCCTACTTGAGCACTGATGATGGGGCAGAGCAGTGCAGCAGTGTTTGATGGTTGGCTGTTGATGTTTCTTGAGTTCAGTAAAATGTTTAAGCCATTGAGAAATAATAAAACTTGTAAAAGGTGTGTATATTTTTTTACATCCTCCAGCCTTGCAGTAAGAGCATAGTGTTCCAGTTGTAGAATAGCAAGGTCTGTGGCAGTTCATTACACTAAGCTGATCTTTCTACACTATTTCATTACCCTTTCTCCTCTTCCATTTTTCCTCCAAATCAATGAACTTTCCTTTGCTTCAACTCATCTATAAAACTCGACTAACATTTTAGCATTTTAGGTATTTCTTAGTAGCCTCTAGCATTTGTCAGTGTCTCATCTCTTCCCCAAGACCTAAACAAAGCTCTTAAAGCTCAAGCAGCAGAGAATTTCTGAGAACTACTGTGGCAATTCTGACCATACTGATGTCTAGTGGTCTGGGGAAAACAATTTTCCTAAGTGAGAGGAGGCCTATTTTTCAAGATTCCCATGTTTCAGCAGCTCTGTTTTAGTATTCAGTTTCTTTCCATTATGATCATTTAGGTCTTTTAGTACTTTTGAGAAAAATGATGTTTATACCCTTGAACTCACAGGCTTGGTTGATATTTGAAGAATGGAGATATTTGATATCAAGATATTTGAAGCAAATAGTACTTTACCTACCCTGATCTCTAAAATCCTCTTTTCCAGGAAAATGGGGCTTATCAGCATGAAGCTCTGCCTGGTTTTTTGGCTGTCTACGGTTATATCATTTTTCTATCCTAACAGTTGTCCTGAACCAGTAGCACTGCTTGTTTAGGTTTGTGTGTAAGTAAACACTTATTTCCTAGTGTACTCAGTGTCCCTCTGCTGCTGCCCTGGCTATTTTCCAACTCATCTACAGCTATCTAGGAGCACCAGTGCCAGGGCACATTTATTGCCTTTTAGTATTAATGACTACCAGGAATATAAGGGTTTCCTCCTGAGAACAAACTGCAATGGTTCACAAAAGCTGTATTAATTAGTGAATGATAAAGTGTGGAAATTTTAGTTTGATCCCAGAGCCTTCAGTGTGGTGTTCTTGTAGTTATCAACAATATATTGCCATAAAGCATCCAAGGTGGACAGGTGTGTGATGGGTGCAACAACAACAAAAAGGAACACTTAACCCCCCTCCCAGTACTGCCTGGAGGTGATAGTTAAGAGGGAACCAGTTTAAGCTGCCATAAAGTGGCCATGTGAATGCCCTGCTTTACAAAAGACGCTTCCATTAAGTGGCAAAATTATCCCTTAAACTGTATATTTAAGCTTATACAAAATCTGTAGCAGACAGCATTAGCTGACCTCCTAATAACATGTTAACACTCCGTATAAAGGTTAAGAAAGTTTAGCAGCAGGTAAGAAAAATTGATATGGCAACAAGGGAGCTTTTGGTAGACCTGACCTTAATAAAGGGAGACCGGAAGGAGTAGTCATAAGTCAAGGAATAAAAGCACCATGTCCTAGATGATGAAGCATATTCACAAAGCTAGTGGATGTCTCTGAATGCAGGTTGGACAAATGGGAGTATGGATGGGGAGGATAAGCCTAAGGGCTAAGGGTTGGTTTGTCTGATGAGTAAAAATTGTTTGAAAGGTGTAAATCTAACCCTGCTGAAGGCCAGGAGAACGTATTCATAGCTAGCAGTAGATAGAAGGAAGTTAAAAAGTCCAAGAGGAATTCGCAGAATATGTGGACAGAAAAGTGTCTTATGTAAAAAGAAGAAAAATTTAGGAGACATGGATGGCTAAAATCATCAGCCACATTGCAATGATTAAAATAAGTTTGTTACTGAGAACTTAAATAACTTCTTTGCATAAGGTGTCATTATTAGACTAATTTGTGATATCTTGATTCTATTGCCTTTCCTGCAATAATGATGAAGTATGGTAAAACTGATATTAGGAAATTATGTAGAACACGGTTAATAATGTGGAAGCATGCTGAGTTGCCTGGATTAGGTATTAGCTTGGCTTTCTGAAAAGGTTTAGCAGTACAGCTGGTAAAAAAAAAATACAGGTGTGTATTTGAGTAAAGAAATGGAAACCAGAGTACTAGCATGTTTTAAACACTTCAGCAAAGAGTTAGGAAATCAAAAGCAAGGAGCTTTTACATCTACTTTTCATAAACTTCATGAAATTGTAATTTCATAGTTCTAATAGTTGTAGTAGTTATTCTCCGGAGAGAAATATTCTGCTGTTTTCTTTTGAAAGCATGGATAATTTCTCTGAAGCAAAGATAGATGGCTCCTGTTTGACAGATGCTTACATATGGATGCAGTCTTTTTAAAGAGGTCACTGATTAAGGTGGTTGACTTGGCGTTCCAGAGCAACCTTATGTGGCATGACCCAGATAGTAACTCTCATGCCCAGCCCTTTCTTTGACGTTATTCTTTGTGGCAGGAGGAATCAGGTGAGGCATGGAGAATGTTTTTAGCCTTTGCAGTCTGCAGCCCAGCACGTTAATGCAGACTGATGTTACCACTGGTCTGTGTTCTTGCTGTGGAGGGGCTTTGCTTTCTGTCCAGCCCTGACAACCCTGCCTGGCAGAAGACTGGCAGAACATGTGGGGGTGCATCACTCCAGCTGAGGCAACCCCGAATGTGAGTCAGTGTCCAGAGGGAAAGCACCATCATAAACCTTAAACTGATTAAATAACAGGAAGTTGGTTAGAAAAATAGATTATTTTTTATTGCTTTGTATATATACTACTATATACTGTAGTATAAATAAAGTAGAATTCCTAATTTCTTTTAAATTTTTTTGATAGTGTGGGCAATAATCTCATTTGCTAAGAAACCAGAAGGACATGAGTTGTTTTTAAAAAGATCAAGGTATAAGATGGCTAATTCAGCCTAAGGGGAAACACTGCTGTCAATAAAATAGTATTACCGATGGGCAACAAAACTCCAAATGAAGGAGAGTTGTAAGTATATATTATAAAGGAAAATGTTTATAACAAATACATCCCAAAATATTAAAATTAGCTGTTAGCTCAACAAAATACTCTGGGTAATATTGTCATAATTTGGGAAAGCATGCCTATTAACATGGTCATGGAGTTTTAAAATTAACAAACTAATAGATAGCATGAGGAGTGGGCAGAGAATCATACTAAAACTTGGGGGATGTATTATTTTGAGTATATGTATCTACCTCTTGTTTTGTTGTTTGCTTGTTTGCCTCTGTCTTGATTTTAGTGCTCAGCGGTGGCAGCTCCACCTTGAAAGATAACAGGAAACAGAGGAAGGAGGACTGCATGGCAGCTTATACTATTGACATCAGAGGACATTTTTAAAAGCATTCAAAGCAAGGCTTCTAGAGTTTTGCATTCCTTTTATATTGTAAAACTAGAAAAACAGTGCATTGAATGAAACTCAGAAGTAATTGAGATTTAGATGCCTTTCACATGTTCTGTAATTGCAGCTGATTGCTGCAAATTATTATTGAGGCCAGAGCCCAAAAATATTTAGAAACTGATAAATGTTGAGTTGTAGTGAAAATATTTTAAAATAAAACTAAGAACACTAAGTTTCTTGCTTTTTTGTTAAGCCATGGTCTATGAAAAGGTGATTTAAAGCTAACCTAGGGGCAGGTAATTTTGTTAAGTGTGCTGTGGGTTTTCTTTACACACCTTCTGAAACAGCAGCTGGTGGTCACTGTTGCATGGAGTGATATGCACCATGGCTCATAATTTCTTTTCCAAGTGCTGTGCTCAGCTGTTCCTCCTGTTCAGTGTGTTTGCCTTCCTTTCTGTCTGTTTTGTCTTATATGGGAAGGGAAGGATTTGATGGCAGAAATTTTATGCTTTCAGATACTGTTGTGTGGTTGGGCTACTTTGTGGCACTTTGCATCTCTCTGCAGCCCAAGCAGCCAGGTTTTTCCCAGATCCTTATGGCATCTAACTGTGGTTGTGTAGGTTGGAGGGTTTGTATCCTCACACATGAGGACTGAGTGATGGCAGGCATTATGGAAATGGTAGCTACACATCCAGCGTCCCTTCAGGCTGTTACCCTTGTCTTACTTTCTAGCTCAGATTAAAAGTTGTGTAAGAGGTGGCTGATGGCAGCTGAGCCCGAGTTACTCAGAGGCAACAGAGCTGCCAGTCTGGCAAAGGGGTCTGAGGCTTTGAGGCTGCCTGGACAGGAGATGATGTTGACCCTGAAGGGAACAGTCTTGGCTCCCCTGGGAAGCTGCAACAACCCCACAGTTACAACCGTTTCTGCAATTAGAAGAATTATGTTAACAAGGGTAGATATTTTAATAGTGCTGACAGGTCAAAACATGAGTTTGCTCATAGAAATTCATACCTAAGAGTTGGGCGTTTCAAGGAATGAAGCTTCTGTGAGTCTTCACTCTGTGTATGATTTGGTTACCAGCTCTCCAGAGGACATATGTGGTTTCCTTAAATCTAAAGCCGTCTTCATTTTAGATCTAGGCCTAAGGAAGTTGGTGAAAATCACACTGTGTACTACTTTATGTACTACTAGCACTTTGTCAGACAACTGTCTTGGACAATTCTGCTTCTTAAATTTCTATTCTTACATGCTTCCTGGGTTTCATTAGACATAATGGACAAAAAGTTGCTACTAATTCTGAAATTATTTAAAAGAACCCTCATATTCTGTGCTAATTGGGTTAAAGTTGTAGAATTCTTTGTTTGGGATCATGAATTCATGTGTAGAATGACTTTCATCCAGCCATGTGACTGCTACCTTTCACAGAAACCTTTGTCAGCTGCTAGAGATGTTCCTCTGTTATGATTGTTTTGTCCAAGTCTCTGAGATATGGTGCATCTCATTCTGGATATCTGATATTTTTATAAATTATTTTCAGATTTCACTTGCACTGCTGCTAGATTAATGAACTGATATCACCTTAGAGGAGAACAGGCATACAGTTACTTATTTCCAGCTGACAGGGAAGCGTGTTCTGCATTGCAGAATGACTTGAGTTGGCTTCACCTTCAAAGTTTGCTTATCCTGATCCTTAAAAAAACCTCATGCTCACATAACGCTGCTGCCTGTCAAATACCAAATGCTTACTGAATAGTACTCAAATGTTTCTGCACCAGTTCCTTGCTGCCGGATGTTTTGAAAAGCATAAAATGTGTGTCTTTGCACTGTAGTTTTTTTCTTGTACTTCTTTAGGGTCCAGTAAATAAAAAAATATTACGGAAGAAATTATGGTTTCTCAGACTAGGTTTTCAAAAAAGAGGTGTCTGCAATATTTGACAGCTACTGAGAAACTACAAAAACAATATTTATCTGTTGCTATGGTTGAGTAAAATTGTTGAAAGATGAAAGATAAAATGGTGAATCCCTGAGTATAAATGAATTTTATTTGAAATACAGGTTGGATCACCAGTGACTAGAGAAAAAAAAATACTTTTTCTAAAATTAAATCTGAAAAATGACAGAAATGTCTTTGTAGTAGATCTTATGTGATGCATGGAAGAGAATAAATATTTGGGATTCTTTGGTGTTGTGGGGCTTAGTTTTGGGGTTTTTTTGTTGGTTGGGTTTTTCCATCTGAAGAGAAGATTGAGGAATTGTAACTTTGGTAATGAAACTTGCTTTAGAAAAGTGGGTTTTATTCAACCTAAGTTTTTTAATATTGCCATTTTATTCAAGTGAGAGATGTGGGAGAAAGTGATTTTGTGGTATAATCAACATCCTCCCTCTGTTAATGCTGTTAATATTCACACTTGGAAAGTACCTGAGAAATGTGGCAAAATTGACACCACGGGGACGTTTCTAGTAACAAAACAAAGTAAGGGATTAAAATGCATTTGCTTCTTTTCATATAGTGGAGTGAAAAAGGACTTTTATTCAACTTATCCTCTAACAGAAAGTGTTAAAAGCAGCTTGTTATGTTCATTATGTGAATAAAGCTAAATAAAGCTGACAGCTTCTTAACTACTGATGTATACAACTCTATGCTCATGTATACTAAACACTTCACTTAGTTCACTGCACTGAAGATGCTTCCAGTTTAACATAGCAGGATATAAGCTTTCATATGAAGTTAAATGCTGCCATGCTTAGACATGTGATTTTGTCTGCTAGAAGTGTTTGTGCACAGATAAAGTGTAGGAGCTAGAGTCAGATCTGCAGTGGTAACTCTCTGTTTAATGGGGAGCGTAAGAGCTTAGGTAAGGGTTTAAGAACAAGATGTACCCACCCCCAGTACCTGATAACACTCCTGTATCTTTAAGACCTTTCCCAGCCAGAGGTGGTTTTCACTGGAAAAAGTTGCCAGACACTCTATGACAGAATTAATCTCTTCAGGTGTATTTAGCAGAGCTCAGATTTTACTGAAGTTTTACTTCAGGATGGGCTGACTCTTCCTGAAAGTGTGTTTCTCTTTGTGGGTTGTAAATGGATTATATGGAATTAGCTCAGGTGTCAGTATCTACATTTGTAGATCTCTGTCCAGGTGCTTAGATGAATACTACTGCTATGTTGCTGCCCTTTCCTGTTTTTTAAAGGCAAAATATCTACAAAATTCCAGAAGTTTAGTATAGGAATGAAAATTCAGGCTCCTTTTCACAGGAGTTAGAGCGTTTCTTTTCTAGTTGCTTGCCTTCTGTCTGGGCCACCCTCCTAGGAGGGAGTTGTAATCCGAGTTTTGATCCGAGAGTCCATGAAGACACTGAATTAAATTTTACCACTTCAATGGCTGTGCAGCTTCTTCGTGTTAGATCAAAAGGTGAGCATGGTGAACATTACCATCCCAGCTTATTTTGCTTACATCCTTTCTGCAAGTGTGAGCCTCCATGATTGTAGTGGCCAGCAAGTGCCTCAGTCCAGACTGGCATCGGGATGTAAATCCTCCTTTTGCTACTGACATTCTCGAGGGGTTGTGCTTCCTAATATGTGCCTCTCTAGCATTTCTTATGGCAGAGTTGGACCAAGCCCTCTGATCAACCTGCTTGTTCTTTTTGTTATGGCTCTTAACTCCACTTGTGCCTTCTGTAGGACACCTTTGTGCCTAGCACAAGTAGAATGGGCAAGTGTGTTCTGCAACATGCTCCAAAGGCTGGCCCCAAGTGCCTGAACTGGGCATGCCACCCACTGCAGCTCATCTCTGCCCGCTTCTTCCAGTGGAAAAAACCCCAAACTACTGAAATTTCTCTGAAGTGAATTTATCCCAGTGTATCCAGAAGCCATGGAGATGCATAGTTGCATTCAGGAGCTGTGAAGCACACTAGAGTCTACTACTAAAGTTTAATCTTTACAATTACCTTTGTCATACCTACACTTTATTTGAGAATTGTAATTACACAGTTCAGGGCTAAGGAAGGAAATGAAGAGGATTTTCTGTTCATGGTTTAAAAGTCTTGGTTGTATTGGAGACTGAGATGCATCAGCAGGCAAGAGAATCCTGGAGTAATTTTAGTTTCCTCTTTGTATCAGCTACAATGAAGCTAGAATGGAAGATACCTGTGCTGAGGTGTCTTTGCTTTCAAGGGGTGTGGTCCCAGCAGTTTCCGTCAGGGTTTGGATCTGCCCAAATGAAGGATCAGCAAATCAAGTGCACTTGATTTTAGACAGTAGAAATGTGTGGTGTTGTCACTGCATGTGAGTTAACTGCCAACGATGGCTACCAGTGACAGTTTCAAGTTTTTCCAGTACCTCTTTTTAAAGGAAATCTGCTTGTTTGCATATTGCTGCCACAGCTTGATTTGTCTTACTTGCTCCTCACATGTCCTAAGTTTGTAGACTAGAGCCCATTTTTTATTCAATACATTTTTTGAGTCAGTGAACTGGGCTTTCATTTGCTGTCTTTCCTGGACTATTTTTGGTTTCTAAAATAGATTCTGTGCTATTTTTTCCTGCATTGTTTTCAAAGTAATTTTCTTTTTTTTTCTTCTACCTCCTATTCTTTTTCATTGCATGGTACAGCATGCTTTTCTTGCTAAGTTTTATGCTTTTTTCTAACATCAGTGCTGCTTTTGCTAACCTTTCTGCTGTTCCTTATAATATATTAGCTTAAAAAGTCCCCAACGTCCCTAGGCACTTAATAGCCAGAGAATGAAATAGGAGGCCTGTGAAAGATTAAGCTATCTTCTGTCTGCTAAAGGGCTGCTGAAGAGCAGCTCTCCAGCGATTTTGTTTACTTTCATATGGCCTTTAATTCCAGCTTCAGGAGTTATGTCGATGACAATGAGAGTGATTTTTTAAATCTCAGTTTCATATACAGAGAGAAGGTAACTGATTGTAGTGTGAGCATTAGAAAGCAAAGCATAATCAGATTGAACTGCAGACAGGGAAGGATTGTAGATTAAAAGATATGGGAGGAAAGAGTGCTCAAGGTGGTGCTGTGGGTTTAGGAAAGAGTGTTTGGGAATCTGCTTCTCAGGAAAGGACCTGGTGGTGTTGGTTGACAGCCACTGAACATGGGCCAGCAGAGTGCCCAGGTGGCCAAGAAGGCCAGTGGCATCCTGGCCTGTATCAGCAGTAGTGTGGCCAGTGGGACCCTGGCAATGACTGTCCCCCTGTATTCAGCACTGCTGAGGCCATACCTCAAATTCTGTGTTCTGTTTTGGGCCCCTCAGTGCAAAAAAGACATTGAGATGCTGGAGTGTGTCCAGAAAAGGGCAACAAAGCTGGTGAAGGATCTGGAGCACAGGTCTGGTGAGGAGCAGCTGAGGGAACTGGGATTTTTTATTCTGGAGAAAAAGAGGCTTGGGGGACCTTATCACTCCACAACCGCCTGAAAGGAGGTGGTAGCCAGTTGGAGGTTGGTCTGTTCTCCCAAGTAACAAACAGTAGGGCAAGAATAAATGGTCTCAAGTTGTGCTGACAAGGTTTAGTTTGGATATTAGGAAAATTTCTTCATGGAAAGGGTTGTCAAGCACTGGAAAAGACTGCCCATGGAAGTGGTGGAGTCATCATTCATGGACATATTTAAGATATGCCGATGAGGCACCTGGGGACATGGTTTACTGCTGGGACTTGGCAGTGCTGGGTTGGACTGATACAATGAGGTCAGGATGCAGCTCTGCTAGCAAGGTCTGTTATGCTGGTGATGCAACTTACTAAAAGAACTGGGGTAGAAAAGGCATTTTGGTCCCAGTTCAGAGCACTTTCCATGTTGGTCATGATTTGTTTGCAAGCGGCAGTGAAAGAGGTGGTGAGGTGGGATCCTTGCATGGGGGTGTGTAGGAGGGGGTTTACCAGCAGGATAAAAATCTTACCTTTGCTGGCTAATATTAGAGAGACCCGTGCTCTGAATAGTCCAGGTAAGAAGAGAATCTTCTAATACGTATTTGTACAGACAAGAGAGATAAATGTTCTCAGATATTTGTGTGAAAATGATCTAGCTGGTGAGCATCCAGATTTCAAAGTACTTTCCTAGGATAACAATGTCATTTAAATGTGAGCGTGGTTTGTTTGTTTGTAATGCCTGCCAACAATCTTTCTAGGAACAGGATATAAAACTGCTACTTGGTGACTTGTTCGTTCTGTTTTGATCTGTGGTTTAATTACAGCATGTTTAATTGCTCTTTTCATTCACTCAGGAGGCAGAGCAGTTTCATTTTTTCCCCTTTCCTGTGTGCCTTTTTTTTTGATTTTTTTTTTGTAGGCACACAGTTTGGTAGGATAATACTCATCAAATGATTCAGAAAATAAGATATTTAGATTGTCCTTTCAAACAGGAACAACTGCTCTTTTTCTCACGAGGTCACATGATTCCCATTTATTATTTTTATGCCAAACTTGCTGTGTGAAGATGAGGCTCCTTTAGTGCCAGTTTTTTTTTACCAGAGGTTTACTAAATTTTCTTGCCTGGGTTCAAACTAGGGAGTTTTATCTTCCCATGTATTTAACATGCCAAGTCTGCCATTTTTCTCTGATCTATAAACTTTTGTGAATAACTAAAAGGCTCTCACATTTTCCTTATATTGAGTTAAGAAACAAGTTAGATAGTTCTTAAGAATATTTATGTTATCACAAACCAAAGGGGAGGTGTTGTTCCCTTTCTTTGACTCAGTGTTTGCTAATTGTTTAATGAAACAGATGAGGCACTTCTAGATTAGTTTCAACTAAAGAGAAGACAAGATGTTTGCTGCCTCAGACTGCTCGTGGGACTTCAGACTTTACACAGAAATTAAGGAGAATATTAAAGATGCTGGAAATGTGGCCACATGCCTACTGGGGACTCTTGTGCCTTTCGTAAGGGATGCAGCTGACTGGTTTTAAGCAAATTTATGCCTAAGGATCTGTCTGTAAAGGGAATTAACTGCATGGTTAGTGTGATGAGATAAGTGGTAAATTATCAGAATGGTTTAGGTTGGAAGGGACCCTAAAGATCATTCCAACCACCCTGCTGTGGGCCAGGACACCTTCCACCAGACCACACTCCTGCAAGCCCCATCCAACCTGGCCTTGAGCACTTGCAGGGGTGGGGCATCCCCTGCTTCTCTGTGCAGCCTGTCCCACGGTGGCCACGTGCTGACTCTTTACTGATGTCTGAGGAGATGCTCCTGCCTTTGTCTGTTCCTCCAGGGCAGCTCCCTCCAGCACAGCAGAGTGATTTGAGCAGGGTGGAAACCGTCTCCTATTTGCCATTAAACTCCATGCAGGGTGCCAGTAGCTAATCCACATCAGCTGTGTGCAGGGTGCTGAGAGCTGCCTTCCCTTAGCAGAAGGGAGGTGGGAGATCATTAATGATCTCATCAATCTCAGCTGTCCTCTGGCTCAGTGTGGTGTTATTTGACAGCGCAGTCATAGTGTGCAGAAGTAATTTTGGTCAAGGTAGAAGGATGAAAAAGAATGTATGGTTAATGGAAATATTTGCCGTGTATGTCTTATGAGTCATTTTATTTCCTACACTTGCCAAAACAAGTTAGCATGGAAAATGGTTTACTAGTGTAACTAGGAAGACCTGTTTGTGTTCGTGAAGCATGAAAACTGCCAGCGGCCTTTGCATCCCAGAGTTTTATTTTTTGTTCCCTCCACCCCAGGTCCCCCCAGCACTAAGAGTTCACTGTTCTCTTCCTGGGTCCCAGAAGGAGGACAGTAGGCACAGGCTTTGTAAGCCACATCAGTACCAGGTGCTCTGTGTAGATCATGGTTCCAATCCTCCTCTCTGTGTCCAGCACTCCAGATCTGCTTTTATACCAAGTTTTTTTTGTTAATAATAACTTTCAAAATAACAGATTCCCCCATCCTCCTTCTGGATTCAGGATTTGGTCATATTTTCTGTCTTCATCCTCTGTTTCAGGGTTTTTTAGGTGAGTCGTAAGCCTTTTTGTTTTGGCAGGGAAAATAAGTAGGGGTGAAATGGGGTTATGGTTACATGAGAAGTTGTCTTTAATCTGTGGTTGTGTAGGTGTTTGAAAGTTACAGCTTTTCTAGCCAGCTGATGGGGTTTTCACATGTTTGTATGTTTTCTCTTCCATTTCAATTATTCTGATGTTCCTGAATTTATTAGAGATGTGACTGATGTATAGGATGCTCCCTGAAATGCTGGAATAGACAGAATAGTGTTCAAAGGACACTTGTGTGAGGCTCAGATGACAACCTCCCCTCCAGGGAAGTGTAGGGTTTAACAAATGGGCTGAACTCCACCAGAAGCTTTATAATGGTTTAGGGTGACTCATTCTTCCTGGCTTATGACTTCTTCCTATGAAAAGTATGTATTTTTGAATATCTAGAAGAATGCACCATGCTTTAATTATAGTCAATTCTTTGAAATATTTTTACAGCACTTTTGTAAAAGAAGAACTGCTATTAGCCCTGTGCACAGTCTCCTGGTGTTTTCTCCACTGCTTAAGCATATTCTGAGAAGGTTTTAGAGAACTCCCATATTATGTTCCAGAGAGATCAAAGTTTTATAAAAGTTTGAGAATCTAATTCATATGTAGAGGGTTTTTTTAATATGTTCCATCATGCTTTTTTGACCAGAACCTCACACACAATGGCAATTATACAAGAAGGATGCTGTGTATTGTTCCTTCCCTTATGTGAAATTTTTACAAATGCAGGACATTGTTACACAAGTTCCTGAAATGAGTGATGCAGGTCCCATATGAAGGAGATGAAATTTTGCAAAGGAGATAGTAGTCTACTGTTGTTATTTGTTGAAACCAGCCGGCAGCACAACCCAAAATAATTATGCTCATTCTCTTTGGTGTTATGTTCTTTCTCTTACATATAGGATAGAACAATTTTGTAAAAATGATCCTTCCTGGTGTCTCAATTCAATGAACTCTTGTCAGGAATTCTCTCTATAGTCTGAACAAAAGTAAGTTAATTTACAGTTATGCAGGTTCAATGCATTTCTGAGAAGATTGAAGTTTTAGTTGTGTTTACTGGTGCAATTTTACTCCCTGCCAGCTAAGTGCTTTGGGAGAGATTTGCCACCACTCTTTAGCCTTCCAAGGCCATCTCCTTAGCTGGCGTTTTTGGACAAGCCAGCTGTACATCCTGTATTATTTACAGTTACTTTGGATTCAATACAGTTTGTTTCTCAGTCCTGTAGGCTTCTGCTCCTGTGGCTATTGGGGCATGTGGCTGGTCAGGCTGCACTTCACACACTCCCTGGAGAGCAAACTAGACATCAGTTTTCTTCTCCAAACCTCCTGCCTCCTTCATTACACCAGGCGTGTACGGTGGGATTCCTCTCAGAGAAGGGAAGAGGCAAAAAGCCAGCCGAGAAATCCAGTCAGTAATATTGCATAATACATGAAAAGCATCTTGAAAGGATAGTAAACAGAGAATGGATATGAAGTGTTCAGTGAAATTTGTAAAAGTCATCACATTGATGCATCATGAAGATCCTAGAAATACAAGAGCTGAAATGCTGAAACTGAGTAAGTGACATTTCTGTAGATACTAACACAACTCACAGGAAGTGCTAATCCAAGACCATGCATATTACTCCAATTTTAAAAATTTTTCATGTTCTCCATTTTTTTCTCACACCAAAGCTCTAGCAGAGATT
The DNA here is from genome assembly GCF_023055355.1 of Agelaius tricolor. Taxonomy (NCBI): domain Eukaryota; kingdom Metazoa; phylum Chordata; class Aves; order Passeriformes; family Icteridae; genus Agelaius; species Agelaius tricolor. Next base: position 18,765,804 of record NW_027269269.1, read on the forward strand.
TTTGTGGTGACTGGGAATTTGATTATTTGAAACAAATCACCTGTGCTTCTTTAAACTAGGATTCCTATCAGTGCATACCCATAAAAAGGTCTGATTAAAAACAAACAAAAAAGGATGCTGAACAAAAGCTTTGATTCAGCAAGATTTTGTATACTCTGGCTCAGTTCCATGTCACACAAACACAAGCAGAGATTTAATTGTATGACTTAAAATAGATAGAATTGCTCATGTGTATAAAGTGCTTTGTGCTTAATTTTGTTAATGCCAGCTGCTTGGCACTTATTGGGGTTAAGACCTTTGATCTTGTTCCTTTTAAAATAGGTGTTAGTTCAAAATTATGAAAAGCATCAGTTTTGAGAAAAAGCAAGGAGAGGTACTAGGTGTCTTCAATATGTAATGGAAATATTATATGAAAATGGAATGAAAAAGAACAAGCCAGGACTTGTTGCTTATGAATTATCTGTACTGAAAAGAAGTCGCTTTGAGGATACCAGGCTGGTACGTTTTATGTTTATTTATTTAAGGAGTTTGTGTATGAAATTTCTTTATTTCTGAAACAACACAAGCATTTTCATCAAACTGATTTTTTAGCAACTCAGTATGTTCACCTGAAAGTTGAGGCATTTGATTGAAAGACAAAGAAAGGTTGGGTGATTTCAAGTAAGATATTGAAAAGATTAACACAAGTAATGTATAAATGAGTGAAAGAACAAACATCTCAGTGGTATCTACTTTAAAACACACACATTTGATGTCCCAGCTGTTTATCCTGTGTCAAATATAATGCTACTGGACCAGCAGAAAAATCATAATCATAAATTATGAGAATAAAAATATTGGGTATAAAGCTTTCAACATGTGTGTGCTTAAGTACTGAAAATGCTTTTAGAACATAAAATTACGTGCACAGAGTAGAGAAATAAAAATACTTGAAAAGTTAATTTTTGAAGCTCTTCTCAGAAAATTACAGATGAGAAAGCTGATGTCACTGGACATGTAGAATTTCATTAATAATTATCAATTACATATTTCTTAGAAGCTGTGCTACCCATTAACTTATAAAATCAGTGTTCTGCAAATTTGCCACTTGGTGGTGCCAAATTGATTTATAAATCACAGATGTGAGCTGAGACAAGCTGTTGAAATTCTTTCTGAGGCATGTTCACTAAGATATACATAAATTTGCTTGGAAAACTTTGATTGTGTGACAACACTGGTGCAGCTGTACTTAGCAACATTTCTGGCAACCATCCCTCAAGCCCCATATCTGGGGTATCTCTCTGTCCGTCCAATACAAGACAGAGTAAGTGTATAGCAAAGCTGCATCTATGAGAGTAGAGTTTCAGGAACATTTCTTCCATACCATGCACCTGGTGAAAAATAATTTGGATCCAGTGATATTCCAGGCATGGTGCATGGGGTTTCTGGCTTTGGGGTTTCTGAAGGCAGCTGCAGGTGTGCTGCTTGCAGTATTATTTTTGTGGGTGTTTGACTGGAGTAGTTCCTGTACAGTTGTGGTTTTAACACTGCCAGAATTTCCACAGGTTTATCACTGAGCTTTATATCCTTGAATTGAAGGATGATGATTATCCTAAATGTAAATCTAAACAAAAAGACTCATGATTAAATTAACCTTCCTCCATCTCTCAGTTGCAGGGCAACTCTTCAGCAGGCTTGAAGTTTCTGTTTTATTAAAATGTCTTAATTGTCACAGCGTTTCAGTGTTATCAGTGTTTAGCATTGAAGAATATTTGCACCAGACTTAATAACTTCTTTTTTTATTTTTCTCTCTCTCAATACTACAGTCCCAAAAGAATTGGTGGAGCTTCACTTGAAACTGATGAGAAAGATTGGGAAGTCTGTCACAGCAGACAGATGGGAAAAATACTTGATCAAGGTACAGTATGCATGTTGTATTATTCTGCAATGCTGGAATATGGTTGTGATGAGCAGTTGTGTGAGCAAGCCCTAGTATGAGCTACAGGAGCCTTGGGCTGTGCCAGCATCAACACACATACATCAGATCCCAGCTTAACTTGCAGTCTGCCTAGGCTTGTGAGAAAGAGGTCTCTGAAAATAGGCACCATCTTCTGCATGTAAAAGAGTGCCCACCCTCATAACTGGCAGGAAAATACTTTCTTGAATATTAAGAGCCTAAATAAAGAAGATTTAGTAGCCTGCAAATGGGTTAAATTGAGCAGAGATTTATACAGTAGCAGTTCATTGTATATCACTTGTCTGAATATGATTTAATTACTGTGATTTGGCTGAATTCATGTAGGAACTATACAGAGGTCTTGTAGTATGTGTTAATAATAAAAGAAAGTATTGCAGTGATTTATATCTGCATGATCAGAATGGCACAGCCAAGATGAAAATGTAATTATGCATCAGTAAAAATAGAGCATCCCATTGTTTTGCATAATTCTGTCTTGGTATTTTAATTGCAGCTGTGTCTTTGTTGACACTTTACATACAAATAGTTTCCAGTTTAAATAATTTACACTGCTTTAAAAAATAAGAATATATGGATAGTCAAAATTAATAGGTTACCATTTCCGCTCTGGATGTGTTCCATGTGTCTTTTGATCCACAGAATTGTAGTCTTGTTACTGTCTGTACAGCCGTGATCACATCTTGCTTAGAAATACAGCATCTTGGTAATAGCAACCATACAATTAGTGGCACTTGGCAAATCCAGCTGCAGGTGTCCCCCTTAAATGCTGTCTGTAAGCTCTACAGAGGTATGAATTTGTCTTGAGGTTTGTGTACCCTTTAGGATGATGATGTTTTTAGGGCTGGGAATGTCTTGAGGAATAATGTGCTGAAGGGCCTTTGCTAATTCTGACCTGTTAACCAACTGTAAAGCATTGATGATAATCTTTAAAAATAGTAGTGTAATAATTCATGTAACTTGTGTGTACTTTGTGTATTACCAACTACTGCGGTTACTGAATTGTGTTAAATTCCTTAATAAATCCAAAAACCATTGCAGCAAACTGAGAAAACCCAACTCTGGCTCATGAACTTGTGTACCCCACTGGAGCCACTTACCAGTTGTGTGGTAAGCAGAAAGCAGGGCGATAAAACAAGTTTGAGGGAGTAGTTTGGAAAATCTTCTTCAAAGCAGTTTGGAAATTCTTCTTCAGGGAAGCAGTAAGGAAACCCTCCCTCACACCCCTGTTAAGACCAAGTAAGTGTTAATAAATTTTACTTCATTTAACAGTCTCCAGAGCTAACTTGAAGCTTATTCTGGCCAGTGGTTCAAAGGAACCTTGAAGAACAAAGGAATTTGAATATAACTAATTAGGAAGGTATGCTAATATTGTCCCCAATTCAAAGGAGTATGATTAATTTTGAAAAGCAAGGAAGAGTATTGGGAAATGCCACAAAAGCCCGGAAAAACTGAAAAGGTGTGGAACAACTGAGAGCATTTTTCCTTGATGCCTGCAGTATTGTTCCACGTATTATTGATGACACTCTAAGAGGCAAAGTTGACCTGGTTTTCTTTTGTTAGAAACTACTGATGTGTTCCTTTGATAAAATAGGGCTTGAAATATTCTAGATGTTCTTATTTAGGCAGAAACTTTAGTGGAGGGCATTCAGACTTACATGCTCTTAATATTTATGCATGTATGTATTATTATATTTTGTTTATATGCCAACTAATTATAAAACTTGCCTCACTTGACTGTTGTGCATATAAAGAGTATCATAAAAACTGTCTCTGAGCTGTGGCTGGTATTTTGACAGATGGACATATTTTGGGATAGGAAGTGAACATGATAATTGAGAGTTCTTTCCCTTCCCTCTTCTGGTGGTGAACCACCCAAGTTGGATCCACCAGCATGTGCACTAGTTTTTTATGGAAGAAAATGGCTGTAGGTCTCTGTGAGTCTGACTTTCGTCCTCTGCACAAGGAATGTCTTGTGGTCATGTCATGTGTGGCTGAGGGAAAGAAATGCCTGGTCCTAAGCATTCCAACAACCAAGAGGGAGGGTCCAACTTAGCTGATTTTGAGAAACATGTAGTGAGGTCACATTGCACTGTCTCCTGACAAAGTGCTTTACTTAACTGTTGTCAAAAATAACTTATATTTTTATACAGAGAAGATCTCTCTGTGTTGCTCCATCTGAAGCCTTCAACATAAAATCAGCACATTCTGAACACATTTCTGATTGTTAGAATTCAGGTGTTTGTAGTCCCACCCAAGGAGACTCCTCTGTCAAGGAGATTCCTCTTTCATGTTCCTCTTTTCCTTGTTTAAAGTGAACATTTGGCATGGTAATAGTGTTGGATGCCATCATATCTGCTTTGGAATTATTTGAGAGAGATTTCTTGCAAGGGGGGAAGGTGCTGACCACTCTTAGCATGCAGAAGCCAGGGGTTTCTGCATGCAGCAGCTTTGTGATCAGTGTGAAGCATCCTCTCTGGGAAGGCAGAGACTAAGATTTCAGGAGAGCCTGGATCAATGAGATGTAGTTCAGGGTTGTGACAACACTTGTCAGGAGAAAGCACAATTATCTGGTTTTTAATTATTGAAATGTAGTCATTTCAGTTTGAACAGATGCTTCATCAGCTCTGATGTCTTGAAGCTTTTGCTTTGACAGTCACACACTTTGTAGCACATGAAGCTTCTCATTATTGCTCTCATACTTAATGACTAAGGAATGAGCAGCAACTGGCATATGCCCTGAGCAAGGGTTTTGATATAGAGTTTCCCAGTGTTCTTCATATTACGTGGTTGAAAAGGAGAGAGAAAGTAGAATAGCTTCATTTTGTGAGTGAGCAGCGATTGTCTCCTGCTGTGAGCTTTGGCTTGGCATCAGAGAAGTCCCTACGCAATATTCTTTAACCTCAGAGCAGGAAAAACTGCTCTTCAGCAGGATCCCTTGTGACCAGTGTTCTTCACTGTTTTCTGTAGGTCGCAGCTTAAAGTCATGCCTTATGGTGTGCCTGAGCTGATCTAACTGCAGGCTTACCCTTGTGCCACCTGAGAAGTGGTGTCAGTACTGGGGTAGTGGAGGGTTGGTAGTGTGGCTGTGGGGACAGGGGAGGGGTAGCAGCCTCTTTGCTTGATTGGAGCCCAGGTGGCTTGTTTTACATTATGAATCAGTTAATCTGTACCTTTGGTGGGTGAAATTCAGGATTATTTTTGCTGCTGTTTCCAAAGAAAGCTGCATTCAGGTGTGATTGGCAGGTTTCTAAGTAGCTTGGTAACTGTATCTTACTTTAATAATAATTTGTTGACTCGGAGACTGCCCTGTTCTGATTGAGTCCAGCGTTGTAGAGTGAAGGGCAGCAGCACCTCATGCACTGATTTGACAGTTGTGATTCAGCTGTGGCACTTCAAAATAATTCCAGCTGGAGGTGTGGCTGTGATCAGCTTTTGCCTCCTCATGGATATTTCCACTGGAATAGCCTCACTCACTGGAGATCCCACCATGTGTCCTCAGCTGATGAGCAGCTTGTCTCTTCTCTGAAAATTGGCTTAAGCACATCTGAGTTGTTTAGGAGGAGAGGGAATTTCTTCTTCACCTTTATTATTTGAGCTCATGCTGATTCAATCTATTTCTCCTCTACTGCTGCTTTTTCTGGTGATAATTTTTTTTTCCCTATATTGGTGTGGTTGAATTTATTTGCTTTAAATGAATTGAAATTGGCTATATTTAAAATATTTTAAATATTTGTCAAGCAGCTTGAAGCTCAAGATATTTTGTAAAGAGTAATAATTCCATGGTGTGGAGTGAGTAGCAGTTGCATTTGTTATCTGCAGTAGAGTTGAAGTACTCAGAGGGCCCCAAGAGACCCTGGCAATTTGTCTGCTAAGTGCTGCAAGGAGATATAATAGGAAGTCATGTCTGCTTGAGGGAATTTATATTCTAAATAGACAGAAATAGAAAAATGTGAGATATGTGTACAGCAAAGACAATAATACCTTTCCATTCCAGAATCATGCTACCTAATTTAGGATGTTTAGAGAATCTGGTGGTGATCAGGACCTCGATGATCTCCTCTTCCTTAAAAATTCAACAGTGCTTGCTAATGTGCCTCAGTTTTACTTTTTGTTTTTCTGTAAGACTTTCTGACTGCAATCCCAAAGAGATCACATATTATTGTGGTAAGGTACTACTAATAAAAAAATTTAAAGTTGCTTTTTTCTCCTAACCTTAAATTATGCTTATTTCATTTGTAACAGATATGTCAAGAATTCAACAGCACTTGGGCTTGGGAGATGGAAAAAAAAGGATACCTAGAAATGAGTGTTGAATGCAAACTGGGGATTCTGAAGGTACACATTCATCAGCTAAGGTTCTAAATTACTGCTTGCTCACTCACTTTAAGGTCTTGCAAACTTAGCTTGACTGAACCATAAGCACATATATTAAATATAGACCTGATCTTGAACAGACATAATATTATTCATTGTAGTGGGATGAATGTAACTGCATGTAACACTTTGCTTGCATATTTTTCACATTTTGTGTGAAAATAGTCTCATGCTTACTCCTTTGTCAAGAGCTCTTTGCCTGTGTACTCCACACTTTGAAATGCGTTTGTTTCCTTGCTGAATTCCAAAGGCAAAATGGGACTTCATCTTTTGTGGTCTTGACAAAATTGTCAGGGTTGGTTCCAAGTTATGTATGGGTTCTGTTGTAGAATGAGATAATTTGTGCTATGTAATAAAATTTGAGAATTAGCTTTCTAAACCAGCCAGGTTAAAAAAAAAACCAAAACCAACCCTTGTTTCTCATTTAAAAACAACATGGTCTGGAAAAAACCTATAGCTACAGCTGACACACAAAACCAACAGAGAGAGGCCTAAAAACAAGTCACACTGAAGTGAAATGAGTTTGATTTTCTTCTTTCTGTTTATATTTTTGATATCTTACCAGTCTTTTTTACTTTTTCAGTATCTCTGCGAATGTCAGTTTGATGACAATCTGAAGTTTAAGAATATCATTAACGAGGAGGATGCTGACGCCATGCGTCTGCAGCCCATTGGTCGGGACAAGGATGGCCTCATGTACTGGTATCAGCTGGATCAAGAGCATAATGTCAGGATGTACATAGAAGAACAGGATGACCAGGATGGATCCACTTGGAAGTGCATTGTTAGGTATTCCTTTTCTTATTTTGTGCGGTTTTTAGCTGTTTGTCACTCAGGCTCAGAAACGTCTTTCAATAAATCTTCATTTATTGAATGAAGATATACGCAGTAGGATTCATGACAGTGGGATTTTCTGCATTGAATCTATGTTCTAGTGAAAAATCATGTACAGAAATAACTCACAGATTTGTTGGTGGCAGCCATCACATAATATTTTTCCTGCCAGTTCAAGCTGCAATGAGTATATAGAAAGGGTAGCAAGAGAAGACTGTCTTGAGGATGATGGCTCCATATTCCTTACTGGCCAGCTAAATGCCTTAGAAAGTAGAACACTCCTGCTTCTTTAACTTCAGCTTTGTTAGGAAAGCTCCAAGTAGACAGATTTGTTCTTGGGGAAATTATATTGCAATTATTCCTGTTGGAAGGAAGCTAGAGGAGGCCAAGGAGGTGTTTAGAGGGCTGGAGTACCTCTCCTATGAAGACAGGCTGAAAGAATTTGGATTGTCCAGCCAGGAGAAGAAGAGGGTCCAGGGAGAACTCGGAGCCCTTGCTAGTACCTAAAGGGGTTCAGGAAAAGGCAAGAGGGATTTGTTAGAGGGATGTGTAGTGACAGGACAAGGGGGAATGGGTCCAAACTGACAGAGGGCAGATTTAGATTTAGTGTTACAGAAGAGTTCTGTGAGTGGTGAGGCAGTGGCGCAGGTTGCTTAGAGAAGCTGGGGCTGCCCCATTGCAGGAAGTCTTCAAGGCCAGATTTGATAAGGCTTTGAGCAACTTGGTCTTGTAGAAGTCTGTGCCCATGGCAGGGAAGTTGGAATGGCTTGGTCTTTACAGGTCCCTTCCAACCCAAACTGCCATGACTTCAGTAACTGAGGGAGTCATGCAGAAGTATTTAAGCCACTATCAACAGACCATAAAATGATAAGCATCACTACGAGTTACATGTATACAGCTGTTGTAGGGGAATAAAGTAATCGTGTCCAGACAAACAGATTAAGAGGTGATCCATGCATCATCCGTCTCTTCCATGCATTATAGACTCCAAAATTCATTGCCAAAGGAAGAAGAAGCCAGGGTTCTGCTGGGAAGGTTCTAACACTCCACACTCACAGCAGAAAACCACAGTAATGCATTAAGAAATCTGAAATGGTTTTAAAATCTGCGAGACTCCACATATTGTGATTATTGCCAGCTTCCTTTCTTTCTGTAAACTTGGGAAAAACAAATTGCTGAACACTGACTTTGAAAAACAGATGTGAGAGCCTTATTATTCTAGTCCATTAAGAAAGCAATGACTGTTCAATCATGGCTCAAATTCTTTATAAATTAAGGTGAATTTTTTTAATAGTTGAATGTGCAGCATAAATAAGGAGTTACAGTGCACTGAGATTCACTCTCAGACAGATGTGCACCAATGATTTTGCTGTCATAACTTGAGTTGATGGAGTTTTCTAGACAACTTGGTGTTGTTTGTTGCATGTGCTAAGGATAAGCACTTGCAAAAAATATCTGAATTATTTGCTGTTTGCTTTTGCAAATTTCACTCAAATTATATGGTTGCTTCTTTGGTGCATGAGCAGAGAGCTGTTGTTTGTTCACTGCTGAGAGAAAAAAAGAAACAGCAAAGAATAACCAGCGATTGTTAATGAGAGGCTAATTAATAACAGAACAAGTAGCAGCTTGGAGCTGGACCCAGCAGTAATTGAGTTGAGATAGTTAAGTAGATATGGTCCTTCCAAAAGCAATATTTTTATTTTGGTATGGATAAATTGAAAGGTTTCTGACTGCAAAGGTGCAGCCACTGGTGGGACAAGCATTTCAGTTTGCTTGTGTTTTCACTATATAACTCTATAAGGTTTTCAGGGTAATTAATTTAAGGAGATAATGTTTGTTTACTCTTCATGAATCCCTTTGGGGTAAGTAAGTGGCTTATCAGACAGTGTGTTTTTCTCTTCTAGAAACCGCAATGAGCTTGCCGAGACCCTTGAGCTCTTGAAAGCGCAAATTGATCCTGCTCTGTTGAAAAACAACAATTCTCAGCAGGAGAATTCATCACGTGAAAGTCCAAGCATAGAAGATGAGGACACCAAAAAGGGTGAAGAAGCAGCCACACAAGGTTTTCTGCCTTCTTTTCTCAAAGTTTAAGTATTTTGCTGTGGCAATGTTAGAATTTTCAGCCTCAAAAAAAGTTACTGTGTTAGTTTAGGACTTTAAAAAAGCAAATCAAGTAAATATTGAATACTTTGAAATTCTGAATATATTTGGAGGTTTTTCAATACATATTTAATCTCAAACACTTATTTATAGGAAGGGAGCTGTGTAAAAAATGTTTTCTCAGTAGCTATTTTTTTGTGTACATTTTGTATAATATTGTAATCCTCATTATTGTATGTTTTTGTGGAGCATTGATCTGCTGCCAAACTTCTCCTGCTTTAGCAACATTACAATTTTAAAAAGAAAAGAAATCTGCTTGTGCAATGCCATGATTGAAATCAAGACTGTATTGGGTGTGGTGTTTATTCTTGCTTTTGAATCAGAATCAGAAAAATATAGGTTATTTCCTTAAATGTTTCACAGTTGACACAATATTTCAAGAAGACATGAACTTAAGTTAAAACAATTTAAAATGCTAAAACATTGTTGAAGTGAGGCTGTCCTTATCTGCCTCCATTATATTGTTGTTATTAAAATCACAGAATTATGTAGGTTGGAAAAGATCTCCAAGATCAAAGCCGAGAACCTTTTTCCTTCCTTATTATCATGTCATTGCACGTATTTAGTAACTTGCCTGACTTGTTGGTTTGTGCATTGGTTTTGCTAAGTATCAGTCAGCCTGAAGTATTTGACTTTTTAAGAATCTGGTCTTCTTTTAGGTCATGAAAAACTAGAAGCCTGTTACCCCAAGTAATTTTACCCCAGTTTTGCTACCTGGTCTTATTATTTTGTTAAAATGCAGGAAAATATTTTTACAATCAGAAGCAAATTTTAAGTATTCTAGTGTGTTAGTCGGTGTTTCTACAAATGTGTTGAAGTTAACTGGATACATCAAATTAGCCAAGGCTTGTCTTGGTTTTGAGTATCAGAAAGAAGGAATTACTATTCTATTTTTCTTTGCAACAAGCAGTGTAGAACAGAAGAAATAAATATTTAGGTAAAATTGGAGTTGTTGTGGAGGTACTAAGAGATGATTGTAGAAATGATGGTAAATTGTGATAAAACCCACCAGAATTATCTTTCAGTCTAAGACATTTCCAATATCTAACTCTGCATATAGGTGGCAACACAACCAGCATAGTTACTAACACTGCAGAATTAATTCCATGTACTGATTGTGCTTTTGTCTCAGTCAAGCCAGCTTAAATCATCTGATTAAGACCTCTTCTTCAGATACAATTTTGCTTTACATTGAATTCAGGAGCAGCCATTTTAAATGTCTCTACTGTAGATAATTCCCCAAATCCTGTGGCACACTCACCTGGCTCAGTACTTGCATTAGGCTGTGTATTGGTGTAAAAATCACCTCTAGGCACTAGTTGCAGAATCATAGAATAGTTTGGGTTGAAAGGCATCTTTAAAGGCCATTTAGTCCAACCTCCCTGTGATAAGCAGAGACATCTTCTACTGGATCAATTTGTGCAGAGCCCCATTCAGCCTGACCTTGAACATTCCAGGGATGGAGCAGCCACAACTTTGCTGGGCAACCTGTGCCTCACCAGCCTCACAATGAAGAATTTTTTCCAAATATCTAATCTAAATCTCTCTTCTCTTAGTTTAAAGCTCTTCCCCCTTGTCCTGTCACTCCATGCCCTTGTCAAAAGTCTTGTAAGACCCCTTGATGTACTGCAAGATGCTATAAGGTCTTTCCAGTTCCTTCTCCAGGCTGTCTCTCAGCCTGTCCACAGCAGAGGTGCTCCAACCCTCTGAGCATCTTCATGGCCTCATTCCTACAGGTACTTGTCCCATGTATGTAATAAATAATGAAATTATTTACATTTGTGGTGATTTGAGTGCTGTCAGTGTGTTCACAGAACATTCCTTAGAGCCTTTCAGTTGAGAAACTGTAGTATCTCCTCCTTGTAGTCCAGGGATTGCACTGAAGGCCCTACTAAGAGGTAGGAAAATATGCTGGAAGACCTGACACTTGTTGGCTTTGGCCATTTTCCACAAATCATTGAATTAGTACATGCAAATACATGGTAACCTAACCCAATGCTTACGTGTTTACTGGCCTGACTGACACTAGTAGTGTTAGGAGAGCTTGTGCGTTGACTGAGTCATTTTGTGTATATGTGAAAGGTTTTGTGATTAATTCAGGGAGTTAAACTATAGAACATGTGTTGATTTTTGGTATGGAGAGGTTTTGGAATTCTGGTGATCCTTAATGAAGTTTGGGAGAAAGCTGTAGGTGATGGGAAGAAATGGCTGAGCAAAGTTTAGACAGACAGAAATTGACGGAAAGTGGAAGAACTTGGACACAGAGAAAATACCTCATTCTCACTGCTACAGACAGATATCTTTGCAGAGGTAGTTATAGGGGCTCTGATTGGGCATCACTTCTCTGAAGGGGAAAACCCAGCCTTGAGCCTTCAAAATGTGCACCTTGCCACTTCTGGAGCCTTAGAGGTGCATCTTTACTGTACTGATACTGAGGTTTATCTGGATACATGTCTTGTATTTGAAAATAGAAGATCTGTGAATTCCTCCTCACTGTTCTTTTCTAAAATGCTTATTTTCTTTGATGTAATTGTTAGCTGTCATGTCCTTTCCCTTGTATATTTTTAACCACATTCAAAAGCTCTCATCGTGCAAAAAACCCTGCACTAGCTCAGTTGGAGAGGGGTGAGCTAGAGGGAAAAAAAAAAATCATCTTTTTGTTTGCAGTTGTGCCATGCCTGCAAAAGCGTCTTCCGGGTGGCAGGAGCTGTTCTGGTATATACAGTGCTATTGTATTTGCTTCTTTTAATTAGTACTGTATCTGGCTGACACAAAATGATATTGTTAAAATACAAAACCCTGAAGTATCAAGAGGTTGTGGTAAAAATAAATAACAAGCTGAAGTGCATAGTGACAAAATAGCTGTATGGTTTATTCTAAATGCTGGAACTGTACTTCAAGCCCTAATGATCTAAATCTGAGTTAGCAAAGTGGAATAATCTGATTCTTTAAGCTCTGCAGGTTTGCTGGGATATGCTACTATTCGTTGCTTGTTTTAAAAACTGCAGATGAAGTGAGTGTAGAATATTGTCTGCATGTAGGAGATGTAGTCATTGCCTGGAGAACCTGGATGAATTTTGCCATAAGCCATAATGCCAAATGTCTTTTCTCTGAACTGTTGAAATACAATAGTTAAGTGTATCTTGAAGTTAAAACATGTATAAACAGGGGACTCATTTCTCTGAGGAATTTCTCTTGAAGGCCATGGAATCTTACATCATGTTCTGTTTTCTGAAATAGCCCAGAGACTCGAGTGAGATTTCATGCCTCCACCTAGGTTTTATGTATCCTTTGGAAGTATTGTGGTAATACTGAAGAAGGGACTGAGATGTGTGTTGAAGGAAGGATAAATCCAGAGTTCTGCTGCTGGCTTCTGAAATTTAGGTTTATCTTGATATATAACTAGACTGAAGAGTGGTTCTATAGCTAAAAATTGTCAGCCCACCTGTTTAATGACAGTGTTAGACAAGCTAGATTTCTACTAATTCAGTAAGAGAAGAGTCCTTTGTGCGAGACTTGGGCTGTTGGGTTTTTTAGGTATGCTTCTGTTTTGATGAAGTTCTCTGTAATCTTATAGGTCCTTTGGTTGTTTATTAGCTGTTTTTCTCTGTCAACAGAAAATCAATTGAAAATCAAAGAAGAAAAAGAGGAGGTAGAGGAACAGTCAGTCGAATCGGAAAGCCTTCCTCCTCCTGTGGTCAAAGAAGATGAAAATGCACTTAAAATTGAGAAAGTGGAAGAAAAAGAAATTATAAAACTGCCAGTAATAGTGAAATTAGAAAAACCTTCAGAACATAATGAAGAAAAGCAAACTGTCAAGGAAGAAAGTGACTCCTTTAAGGAAAATGTCAAGCCTGTTAAAGTAGAGCTGAAGGAAAACAAAACGGAGCCCAAAGACCTAAAAGAAGTGAAAAGCTGTATGGACAAAATAGCAGTTCATGAGCCAGAGAGGTTAGAATTTTGTGTTAATGTCAAAACTCCACAAGAAATTGTGGAGAAATCTGTGGAAGAAAGTGAAAAACTTAAAAATGACCAACAGGCAAAAATACCACTTAAAAAGCGAGAGATCAAACTGACAGATGACTATGACAGTCCAATAAAAGGGCCCCTGTGTAAATGTGTGACTCCAACAAAGGATGTCTTGAAGGAAGAAGGGAAATCAGAAGAAGAAGCTTTTAAGAGAGTCCCTACCATTACTGCTCTATGTCCTGATGGGAAGGTGCTAGTAAATGGAGAGGTTAGCTGTGAAAAAATAACCCCAAGTGTCATACAAAATAGTAAGTCAGAGCACTCTGCTAGTGCTATGGAAGACAGTACTTCATTAAAGGAGAAAAATGGAAAAAGCGGGGAAAAAGTATCAGACTCCCTAAATTCTGTTATAAAAACATGTGAGATTGAGAAAAACGCAGTAACTGTGCTGAAAGAGATCGGGGCTGTGGTCTCTGAGGTTTCTAATCAGAAAGTGCCTTCAAAGGAGGAATCTAGTCCTGTGGAAAAAGAGTCCCTTGACAGCGCAACTACTGAGACGGTAGCAGAAGAGGCTTCAAACTCTGAAGACTGTGCCAAAACAACTGAAGAGAAACAAGCCACTGATCTCAAAAACGACAGCATGCCACCACCCAAAGAATGTTCAGAGAAGCTAGAGATGTCCCCAAGTGCATCTGCTCCTGCAGAACTGCCTAAGCTTGCACTGGCTGATGAAGAGACTTTGAAAAGTAAAGATGAGCCCGAGGAGAAAAACGACTCTCCAAAAGCTGCTGAGATACCTCCTGCATCCACTTCACCTGTTACAGTAGAGAAACCTGTTCCAGAAAAGGAGGACTCCGATAGTAAAATGGCTCTACCTGAGGAGAGCAAAGTAGAAGAAAAATCCAGCCCAGAAAAACAAGAGGAAGAGCCAGAAGCTGCCAAAACAGAGCCAGATAGATTAGATGATGCCTGTGCATCTAATCTAGAGGACTCCTCAGAGAGTAAAAAGGAATCTCCAGTACCTAAAAGCAAATTTAAATATAAGCTAGTTTCTGAAGAAGAAACCTGTGCAACAGAAAATAAAGAAATAACTTCTGAAAGACAAAAAGAAGGAATTAAATTAACAATCAGGATCTCTAGTCGGAAGAGGAAGACAGAAACACCGCCAGAAGAGGTCAGCATTGGCCGCACGTTAAGGCGCTCACCAAGAATATCCAAGCCTACTCTGAAAGTTGTGGAGACTCGGGATCAGAAGCCTGAGAAGAAGCGACCTGAAGAGGAAGAGGAGAAACCTGCAGCAGCACAAAAACCAGAACGAAAAGAAGATGCAAAAAAACAAGAGAAGGAGACAAATTCTAAAGTTAACAAGGTAAATACAGTTTTATTACTTGTGAGTGAAGAAAACCCCCAGTCTTATCTATAAGGAGAATATACTCTTACATAGGAATACTGAGGATTATGTTCCTTTGGTCAGCTTTTGCAAGAAACTAGCTTTGCAATCAGTTAGTGAGCTCAACCAATTTAAAGCCACCCCCTAAGAGAGTGCTAATATCTGTTTACCTTTTATAAACTTTGACAGTTAATAAATCTGTCACTTAAACCAACCTAAGTAGACCAAATCAAACTGAGTGAATTCTTCTAAAAAATGGCATGATCAGGTGTGAGTCTGTCTGGCTGTGTGGCTGAATAGACTTGTAACCCCTCTGGATTTGGATACTTGTTGGTGTCTGGTTGGTCAGAATGATTGTAAGCTAAAAAGGAGCCAACAGATGGGGAAGAATAAAAATATTATGACTTCTGTTTCTAAGTGAAGCTAAAGATATTTTTGTGGTGAATTCATGATATAATTTAGCTTTTCTCACATATGTGCTACACATTTTAATGTGAGTACAAGATTTTGTTTCATATTAACTTCTGTTTATGCAGAAGAGATCTTTAAAAGTACATTATGTAAATATATCACAGATCCATTTGTATGGTGTGCTTCTGAGACTATGTATTTATAAATAAGAGACTGTGTATTTATAAATAACCCTTTATTAATTTATCTTCTGTTTTCTCTGGATATGCAGCACAAACCAAAAGATGCGTTACGAGTTTGTATTGTTTAAGTGCACTTTTTAAAATCAACTTGTAAAATCCTATTAATTTTCCATTGCAACATACTTTTGACTGATGTAGTTTTCCCAAAGCATTCAATTACTTAGAATGTGAAAGAAAGTTTCTTTCTTTGGATAACCTTAATAAAATGAACAGACAGTTGATTTTTCAGTGAATGGTAACATCTGTACTGAAAAATGCTGCCACATGCCCAGGGAAATGAAAACCAAATTTTTCATTTGAAGATTTTAATTAAAAAAGAAAACATGTGAAAGTAAGAGGGATTGTAAGTCCTGAAAGTTATTAGTATTTTGAGGTACTGTTGCTACAGGTGTTTTAACTGTTTTAACTTGATTTCTATTTGTGAAAGAGCAAGAGAGCTAAAGATGTTTACTTTTCTAAAATAGTTATGATAGAGGAAGAAGTTTGAGGCTGTTAAGCTTCTCGCATTTAAACAGGATGAAGAACATCAGGATCTTTAATTGCTTGCTTTTTGTCTTGGAGTTACTTTTCTTTGTAAAGACGGGTCTTATAAAAACTGATTTGAAGTTATGATGCTGTATGATGAATCCATAGCCTAAACTGAGACTCTGTAATGTATTTCAAGTACCTTTGCTAGTAAAGCTGAAGTAACAGTAAAATCTCTAAACAGGCAGAAACTGATGTTAAGAACCTCAGAAAATTTTACCAATATGACAAATGCTGCTTTGGTACAAGTCCATCCTGCAGGAGAAATAGACTATTTTGGGCATTTTAGTTTATTCAGCTTATTCAGGTCTGTGAATAATTAAATCAAAATCCAAAAAATATTTTGAATTAAAAAAGCTGGAAAAATTATTTTCCATTTTCAGTGTCTGTGGGAAGGGGGTGATAAGTTGTGAGAGAATGATGGGTGTGAGAAACAAGTCAGTCAATGGGAATAAAAGTTTTTTCTGTTTGACATGTTGCTTTAAATCTAAAATATCTTAGTTGCACAAAGTAGTTTAAGTAATTCAGAATAGTCTTCCGAATTTTAATTGAAACCTGTTTTTTATTCAAAATATGGCAATATATATATTCAAAATATTTTAATTCATAATATGGTATATGATAGAAGGGGGTAGATTCCCCTTTGATTAGCAAAAAAAAGAATCACCAACTGAATCATGTTTCAGTTAAGGAAAAGAATATGAAATGAAAAAGTATAAATGTGAAAGAAGACCTAGATAGAAGTAATGCACTTAAAAGGTGTAGTGATCTTATTTCAGAAACAAACACATTTTCCAAAGTAAAATAAGATGCATAAAGTCTTTGGGAGGCAGGTGGGAGGAAAAAAAAAAGCTTGTCTTTGGGTTGAAGCAAGTTATCATGAAAAAGTCAGAAAGTTTAAGTGTGGAGTTTACCATGTTCACTATGAATTTGGCATTGTCAAAGTAGAAGAAAATGGTTTGAGTGGAAAAATTTGTCTTCCTACTTTTAAATCTTACTTGAAAATTTCTTTCAGCACATAGATGCAATTTTATCTGGTTGCATTTTAAGGATCTTGGGAAGACAATATATTTGGTGAAATGCTCAGCTGTAAATTTACTGCAGCTATTCTGACTGAAATGAATCGTTTTACTCTGGAGGCAATTATTTTTTTAAGATCTGGGAAGAAACTCTGTGGGCTTCCTTTGTGTTTTTTCTTTGAAATGGTGTCTCATAGAGAAGCAAAGTTCGGTGGACGGGTACACGGACACGTGGCAGGTGGAAATACTCAAGTAATGAAGAGACTGAGGACTCTGAGAGTGAAAAAAACTCTGAGGAGGAGGAAGAAGAGGAGGAAGAGGAGGAAGAAGAAGCTCCACCTGCTGATGACGATGAACCCTGCAAGAAGTGCGGCCTTCCCAATCATCCCGAACTGGTAGGATTTGGGGGAAGCTTCTGTAGGTTGTTGTGTCAGATTTGATGGATTGGCTTTGATGATGTCTGAAGGCAAGTCATCCTTCAGGGTGGCCATATGTAGGAGTGTGTCTTCTAGTTTTTAGCTGGTAAACTCAGGAGTAGATGAGTTACCTTGAATAAGGAAGGAAGGAAGTTATTTTTCCTGTTTGCCAAAACAAAAATAGCATCTTTTACAGGGTGTAACACATCTTAGCCCATTGAGAATCAGTCTGGGTGACCCTTTGAGGTTATGCCTGCAGTTGCAATGAATACAGAGGAAGCAACATTAAAAAGAACCCCATCAGTATGATGTCTCCTTTACAAGGCATCAGTGGCATAGCCACACAGCTGCATAATCATCTTCATTAGATGTAGCTGCATCTCACCCTGAGGACTGAGTACAGTGAAATCCCAGACAGATCACAACAAGATTTTGCTATTTCTTGTGGTTCTCACTTATTTGTGGTAGATGCCGTAATGAATTCCTCTGTTTATCTAGGAAATCATCATGTGCAGTCCTGAATCCAGAAAATAAGCTCACTCTTGGGTGTTTGACAGATCTCCTGACATAGCTGAGAGAAAGTTTGTCCTTTAGGATGTTAGAGATAAGTATTTCAGTAGATATACACACAGCTTATGCCAGCTTTGTTCTCAAGTTTTATGAAAGGGGATATCTCAAATTTTACCCAACTAAGTATGAACTTTTAGTAGTTGCCTAGTTGTGGATGCCTTGCGAGCCTGCAAGACTTCGTCCCTGCTGCCCAGGTCATAAAGTTATCCTGACTGAGAAAAAAGGCCAGGTTTCCTGCATAAGAGAGCACAGGGAAAACATGTCTTGTTCAGATGGAGTTTTCCACTTATTCTAGGATCTGGAAAGCATTACCAGATTCTACACTAAGGGCACATAGTCTACACAGTCCAGTAGTATTAAGTACTGAGAAAATACAGTAAGAGGAAATGTGGTGTTAGCGTGGAAAACTGTGATAAATAAACTTCTCCATGAAAACCACCCCTGGCCCTGGAAGTGTGGTACAGGATAAGTGATACAGGGCTGTTTTTTTGTTTTGGCATAGTCCAAATACTTCTGTGTTGGCTGGGGAAATATTTGTGGAGCTTGCTACGTGTGAATGCCAAAAGATACTCATGACATGTTTTGTTTGCACAGATTTTGTTGTGTGACTCTTGTGACAGCGGCTACCACACAGCCTGCCTTCGCCCTCCGCTGATGATCATCCCTGATGGAGAGTGGTTCTGCCCGCCTTGCCAGCATGTATGGTTCCTGTGTGACTTCACTCTTCCTTGCAGCTTCCCTTGTGGTTGGGGAGATTGGCTGGGACTTTAACAAGTCCTTTCTATAATTTTTCTTGCCTGTTAACAGACTGGGATGAATGGTAGCACTGCTGATCTTCCCTCCCGTCCATTAGTAAAACTGAATTTGTGACATGGTTTTCTCTTAGTGATGAGAGTTGTGTGTTGCTGATTTTTAGATGGGACTCTCCAGTCACACTGATTATCTCCCATCTCTGATTAAATCACAAGACTAGTACAGTATTAAAGATATAATGTCTTAAATTTTCCCAAAAGAAGCATTTAAGTTATTGTCCAGGCGGCAGGAGCAGTAGGCAACAAGGGATGGATCAGTGGCCAGAGCAAGCAGCTGTTTCTGAAGTGTTATTCCTTCTTCAGAGACATTTGCTCAGAAGCTGGTTATAGAAAGCTGCTGTTACTGATGAATCTCAGGGTATACTTTGTCTCTGATAGGAAAGCCAGGGTTGTTCTAGTCAAGTAATAGACAAGTATGAACCCTTATTCCAAGGTTAGAAGCAAGGTTGGAACTTGGGAGGATAAGCAGAAAGTGTGTGATGCTGCTCTCGTTAAATTAACGGGAAACCATTTGTACACATTTTCAGAATAATCTGCCAGATCCCAACCCCCTTCCTTGGTTTTAGAGAAATTCTGTGCCAAAAGGGCTGTTGCCTGACAGTAAGCTAGAGACATTGGGCATGATGTGAGATGACTCTATTTGCTGCTGGGTTTAGTTGTCTTCTGAGGAGTGTTTTTAAGCAGTGATGATTTTGAATATGTAAGAATATTTTCTTTGCACTTTTAGTTATAGCTTCTCCTTGTTTTGTTGCTATTAAAGTATTCTTCAGTATGAAAAATGACAGTTTGTAAAAGGGTGAGGAGCACCCTTGGAAATAGTATAATGAGGGCATTAACATGGACTAAGGCACAATTTGTCCATTAAAAGTCATTTTTGCATACAGCTTCTTGAGTATTTGATAAGGAAATTATCCTAAAGTGTATTTCTGCTTTTTGCTGCAGTGCCCGCTGAACTCATCTAGTTTCAACCTCCTTTACCATAAGCAGGGACACCTTCCATTAAACCAGGTTGCTCAAAGTCTCATCCAACCTTGACTTGATGGTGGAGCTCATGTTTTAAAAAGACAGGCTTTATTGTAAAGTCTTGTACATTGAAGAGGAGCGCTTCTTCCAGATACAGTCTTGAGTGAATGAAGACTCTGAATGTTACTTCAGTGTGAAAATTGCTGGTTATGCAGTAAACTAATACTGTGTTTCCTTCCTTTAGAAATTACTCTGTGAGAAATTAGAGGAACAATTACAAGATCTGGATGTGGTCTTAAAAAAGAAGGAGCGTGCAGAACGCAGGTACTGTTGTTTGGATGCACTCACGGCAGTGCTGTGCTGGGGGTGGTAATAATTGAAAGCATTAAAATAACTGGGGACTGGGGAGAAAAGCAGTGATGAGACTGGGAATTGGTAACACCAATTTTGACTTCCCACTGATTATTGCTGGCTCAGTGCTGGGACAGCTTGTAAGAAGGGAGGAAATAACTGGAAAAGGTAAGCAAATACATTTGTACTAAAATTTGATTAAAGTGCCTGAACACAGATTTGACTTTCTTGTACCAATAGTTAAAGGGTTTCCAGCACTGGTTCAACTGACTGTCAGTCATGTGTAGAATTCCTGCTGTAAGCAAGTTTAAGTCTTGACTTTGCTCCAGAAGTCATCCAGATTATTGTGGGATTTGAGAGTTGTTACTTTAGATCCTGTTAAACTCTGCCTAATGTACAAGATTATGCAGCAACTGCTGTAGGGCAGTGGGTCAGTGAAGTTTCACAATGTCACAGAATATTCTGACTTGGAAGGGGCCCACAAGGATCATCAGCTTCAACTGTTCAGGGTATTGCCCATGCAGGGATTGAACCCATAATCTTGGCATTATTATCACCCTGCTCTGACCAGCTATCCACCCCTGCATTTACCAAAGGCTAAATGCAAACATATTTACTGCATTTAGGAACAACAGCCTTATCAGTTGGAGCATTCTATTGGCAGTTTTCAGACCTGGAAATGAGGGACATGATACACGTTCTGCATAATTTATACTTTTTAGGACATATATTGAGTACTTTGCAGAATTTAATAATGTCTGTATGCATTATTAAACAAAACTTTGCATTAATTTTATCTTAAAAGGCAAATTTCGCCAGAAGGTGAGACCCTTTTTAAGAAAGTAATTGTGCAGGCTTATATTTGTGGCAGGGACTGTAATATTACATGAGATGTAGTGAGTCAGTGCTGGGAAGATGGGAGCACAATCTGTGTCTGCTTTCAGCTTTCTTCAAACCTGTTTGTTATTGCAACAGCAACAATGATAGTGACAGATCAAGTACCGACTATTCCTGATGTTACTACTTCTGCTCAGTGTGTATCTAGATCATACTGTGGTGAAATTATCCATTGCCAATTGTGCTGAATTTGTAGCTGTGGGAATGAAACCATCAGCTATTTTTATGAGTGAACTCAGCAAATACACAGCCTCCATCTGTGCAGAAGTATGGGACACACAGGAACTCTGTTGTTTTGCTTTATGGTGGGAGTGCTCTTTATTAGTGAATGGTATTTTTGGACCTACTTTAGTAAATATTCTGCTGGCAAACGTTACATGGGTGCTAGCTTTTGCCAGTCTGTCTTGCTTTCTTTGAAATCACCAGTGTTGCATAAAAACACAATGTTCGGAGAGCAACAGGAGAGTATACAGTTGATGTCATAGCAGTTTTCAGTGTCTGAAACAGCTGTTTAATAACTGTTTTACAATTTGATCATCCTCATACCAAATGAACCTAATGCTTTAAAATGTGTGCCATAAAACTGAGTTATTATAATAGACTTCACAATGCAATAGTTGAATATTGAAGTCTTCCAGCTTAATGCTCTATTGTTGCAAATAATAAGGTAAAAAGGCTGGAGAATCATAATACCAGAGGAAATGAGACTCGTTATTACAGCTCAGTGTATAAGTTAAAGCAGGTTGGTTGCTTGGGGCACAGACATACTTGAATGCAGTGTTTCTGAAAACTCACTATGTGGTTGGTATCTGTCTTTTTGGAAAAGAGAAGAAATCCAACTCTGTCATTATGGATCTGTCTACCTAATAGGTTCTTTGAATCAGTGTTGCTGTCATGCTTTCTGAAGTAGTGCTTTTGTGCTCTTTCCAGCTCTCAGGATTCTGACTGAGGCTGATTCAGCTGCGCAGCTGTGTACTTGCACATCCCCAAACTGTTATGTCACTGATTTTTAAAAGGAAACCTTCAGGTTTCCTCTTGACTTACAAATACATGGATGTAATTATATCTTTTCCCCCACCCTTTTTCTATTTATGAATTCAAGGTGCTACCACAACAACCTGGCTGAATTTCAGGTTTCTCACGTACAGACTAATTTCTATAATCATGTTCTACCACCAGCTGGAGGGAATGGACATTAAAGCCTTCTAGGATCTCCCTTTTAATCCATGTTAGATACTCTGAGACTTCTTGATGGAAAATCCCTCTAGGAACTACTTGTCTAATTCTCCCAGGCTAAACCAGGTGGAGTACTTGCTTTCATACACACTTTCATGACTTCCCTGCAGCAATTTTTGCTGCCACATAATTGAGATAAAATGTTATCTTGAATTTGCCTAGGAAGATGTTATAACCATCCAGGGCTTATCTACTGCTGCCCTTGGAGATGTCTTAGTTCAAATGTTTAAGATCTTGGCTAAAGTCTTGAGTTCCTGTCTGCCACACAAGGAATAAAGAATTCATTCAATATAGTTCTGTATTTCATTTCAAGACCTTGACCTCAGCAGGATTGTGTGTTCCATTTGCTGAGTTCTTAAGCAGTGTATACTCAAGCCAGGGAGAAGAACAGCAGGACTGGAAGACTTTGCTGATCATGATTAAAAACAGATTAATTTTTCTCATCTCCTGTCTCTTAGTATTTTGCATTACAGAAATGAGAAATTGAGTAAACCATCAAAAAAACTTGCTGAATACTAAAATGTTTGCACTTCTAGTTCCTTTCTCAGTTCTGTAATTGTATTCCTTGCCTTAAAATGTTATTTTAATTAATATTCAAGGGCATAGTGATTTTGCACAGCATCCTTCCTCCTCATCCAACCAATTTAATGATGCCCAGGTGGATAAGGATTTCTTTTCATTTGTCATGTAGGAATATTTATATTAGGATGCAAAACCAATTCCTTGGATAGACAGCCAGTCATTTCAGTAGGCATAATGATACCAAGTTGTTGAAGTCCATGGTCTTTCTAGCTGTAACACAACCTAAAATCCATTTTTACTCATTGTAAGTATTACTTTAGGAACTGTGCTTGTTCATTTTATTTAAGAGTATTATGCTAGAAAGTGCAGAAGGCTACTCAGAAGATTTTCAAAATTTACTTAGATTCTTTAGAACTTAATGAAATTTTTGAAAACAAATTTTTTAAACATAGATACTATTATTTGCAAAACATAACACAATGAAGTAAACATAGCTGAAATTAATATATGTCATGGGCATTGTTGCAGTTACGTGCATGATGTGTCCTGTTGCAACTCAAATGTAAAGCGACAGGCTAATATGAGCACTCACAGTAACTTCAATAGTCTGATTCTGGTTGATTGAGACACTTCAGTTAAAAAATCCAGAGTCCTTCCAGACACCAGTAAATGCCACCAACTTTCATTGTGCTCTTCATGTCTTTAAATTGCCCCTTGTTTTCCTGGAAAAAGGCTAGTAGGGACCTATGGTGATGGGAGTTTGGTTACACATCCTAGTCTGCACTAGTACCTGGCTGTTCTTCCTCAGAGACTGTTCTTTGAAAGTTCTGTTCAGCAGCATGAAGATCAGCAGGTAGTGCTGCTTGTGAAGTGTTAGAAAACCCATCTTTAGTTAGACTGACAGATACAACAGGACTTAGAGAAGACTTGTGTCCTTCAGGAGCCAGAGTTGTCCCTGAGGCAATTCATATGATGCAGAATGTCTGTGTTGAAGAAAGCTAAATCTAAACTGAATTTTGCTTCTGTAGATTTAATCCTGTAACACACTGTTGACAAGGAGAACAGCCCGCTTCTCCTTAGAAGAGAGTCCTGTATTCGAGTTCTTCTCTGTCTCTCATCTTCGGTCAAGTGTTCTCTACACTGATGCATCCTATTTTTTCAGCCCTTCTCTATAGGGTGTGTCTGCTGCCCTCCAGTAACTCCCACTGGCTGGCTCTGAACTCTTCAGCTGGATCACATGTTTCTTGGAGATTGTGTGGTGCCCAGATGGCTCTAAGTGCTCCAGCCAGGTGTGAACAGGACTGACTGCCATGGCAGGTGTCCTGCAAGGTGTCCTGTCAGCTGTTGTCCTATTTGCACGTCCGTCTATCATCAAGTTCTTTAAACAGCAGTTTGATTCTGCTGATCTTTACTCAGGTTGTTCTTCTCTGGCAAAGAATTGCTCTGTAGGCAGTTATTTATCCCTTGGTATTTCTAGAGTTGGTTCTTCTGCTTGGGTCTAATCGGCATTTATCCATTTTGGATTGCATCCTATCTTTACATATTTTTTCCAGTTCATTGTGATTCTGAATTCCCATTTATCTTTCATCACCTTCACGATTGGTGGTAGTTACAGATCTGACAACATAATCTTCATCACAGCATTAATATTTTTCAGTTGGTTTTTTACTTGCTTTTTATACCCCAAATTCAATAATTTCTGTGCTTCCTGCCCACAGTCTTCAAGTACTGTTGATTGTCAGAACTCTTTGGAAATCTCTTACATTATACATGCAGAAAAATGTGATCACATGAGAATTAGCATATAATCCCAATTTCAATAATTTTTCACTTGAAACATCCTCTTGGGATGCTTCTGCCTAGTAAGAACTTCAAATGATGCTAATTATAGCTTTATTTTAGATATCTGCAGACATTCTGTAAGCTTATTTTCATTTTCTTTCTCTCCTCAAGAAAAGAGCGATTGGTGTACGTGGGTATCAGTATTGAGAACATCATTCCACCTCAGGTAAGCTACTGTGTCTGTGTGGTATTATTGCTTTATTTTCCAAACTTCAGGGAAGAAGTCTCTCAGTGCTGTGTCAGAGGTGCTAGTAGCATCTTGGAAAGAAAAATCAATCTATATACAGATCAGAAATAATTCCAGACTCTTCATTTTAGACTGAATATAGTAGAGAAACCAAGGGAACTTTATGGTGTTTATCAGAGCCACCTGATGCTGCCCAGAGTCCTCTCCCAGTGAGGGATTGCAGGACTACCTCCCTGCCCATTACAGTTGGATTTTGAGTTGTGTTCTCAATATTCAGTAGCTTGTGAAGGTGGGAAGCAGTTTATTTAGCTCTGGTGTTTGCTGTGCAGTTACCTAGGTCTAAGTTAATTGTCATGGCTTTCCTTTGGAACTGATGGAAACAAATGTTTCTGGCTTATGTTTCAGAGGGAATGTGTAGTATCTCTAGGCCACACAGCATTTGCCTTCAATGAGTGGATAAGGTCACGTGATTAAAAACTGTAAACATTTAGCATTTCATTAACAGATGCTTTTGTATGGTTTCCCTTGAGAAAAGAGGAAAAATGCTTTGATTCACATGAAGAACAGCCTCTTCTCACTTAAATACACTAAAGCAAGTCCCTTGAAGTCTTAGCCAAATGCTTTCATCTGGAATTATATAATCTGTTCTTTGCAGTTCAAAATGGAACTTTTGTTCATTTTAAACATAGACTTTCCACTCTGCCTGCTGTAACAAGGCCAGCTTTTTCTCCCTGTCTTTGAATAACAGAAAAACAATTACAGATTTTACAAACTTGCAAAAGAATCTATGGCTGAAAGCAAATATTTGAAAAATGCAGCCTGGGGGCAGATTATTTTGCTTTAAAATTAATAACTTGCAAACAATGTAATAAAACTAATCTGCATTAAACTTTATTGAAACTTCACTGTGTAAAGGTATCCCTGTGCTCAGTATGTAGAGGTGGTGGCCACAGTTTGTTCAGCTGCCACATTCACTAGTCCTAGGAGTATCACCCGAGGCATGCTCTCAGCATTGCAGCATAAAGACAATGATCCAATAGCCTGAACCCTTAAAGTCTGTGTTTAGAAAGTTATGTAGCCTTAAAGGGCAAAATGTGCAAATTCACCTGAACTGCTGTAATAGGTCACTATATTACAAGTTAAAATGTCATGGGTTGGGCATATGAGCTTTCTAGACAGAAGGAATAATCTGTATTACAAGTTCAGTCATAATGAGTATGAAGAGAGGGAGGAGATAATGCTTTTTTGACACTTCTGTCTTATCTGAACAGGAGCCAGAAATACCTGAAGGTCAGGAAGAAAAGAAGAAAGATTCTAAAAAGCCCAAATCGAAACTTGAAAGGAGATCTACCAGAACCCGAAAGTGCATAAGCTACAGGTCAGCAGCTTGTTAAAATAGCTTGTACAGCAAAAGTCATACTGTTGTTTCCTTTCTGCATCATCCCACCACTCCTCATGTAAACTTCTACATTTAACAGAGAAGCCCAACTAAAGTGTCTTTGTTCTTTCCTCTGAATACTCGTTATGCTCAGTGGTTGTGAGAGCATAAGGTGATATAGTGAAGGGTGATGCATTAAAAAAATGAAAATGTATATGGTGTTTTGTTCAGGAATACCGGAGAAGGTTTTGATACTACTGCAGTTTCTGGAGTGAGTTAAAGCAGGTGAATTAAACCTTTCCTTTCTCTTGCACAGGAGACTTCTGCTTGTGTCTTGAAAGGCCTTCAATTCCTAGCTCTCTTCCCCCTCCCCACCTTAGACCATCCTTACAAGAAAGGGTTATGAAACTTACAATGTAATTATCATACAGCGCATCTAAAAATGAAACTCTTCAGAGAAATATGTAACTCTTTAGAGAAATTTTGACCAAAGTGCAATTAGTAAATGAAAGTGCCAAGATTCTGCATTCTGAAAGTAGAGTAGGTCACTAAGGTTTTCAAAATGCAGCATGATTTTAATTACAACTTTTGTTCTCAGTGTATTACCAAGTTGTTTTTATAAACTG
Source organism: Agelaius tricolor (assembly GCF_023055355.1). Classification (NCBI taxonomy): domain Eukaryota; kingdom Metazoa; phylum Chordata; class Aves; order Passeriformes; family Icteridae; genus Agelaius; species Agelaius tricolor. The sequence goes on from NW_027269269.1 coordinate 18,792,485, forward strand.
TTTTCTAAATAATACCATGTGACACTCTGTATCATCTTCAGTCCACCAGGCAGGTAAAATGCCCTTGGGATTAGAAAATAATGTGGTTGCCTGACAGATTGTGGCAGTTTGTCCTGGATGCATTAGGAATATTAAAAAAAAACCCTCTATCTTTCCAGCAGTTGCTCTTTGTAAACCTTTATCATCAAAAACTATAACATTCCAATACTAGAATAACAAACTTTCCAACAATAACCCTCACTGAATTTATAGTCAACCTGTTTTGGCTGCTGAGGAGAGGCATGGCGTTTGTATAGGCTGGGTTTCCCAGCCTGGTCAGAGCACTCTGTCTGACTTTGCTCAGCTGTTGGATTTTGGTAACTTTTTGAATGAACAGGAGAAGTCACACTCATGAAAATACCATTGCTGCTTTGGGAAATTAAGCATTCCTGTAGGGAATGTTGTACTACAGGCATGACTACACAGATCTGCTGTTATGTTAATGCCAGGTCAGGCAGCATCTGACCAGGAGGAAAAAACCCCTTGCCTGTAGGGTGTGTGGCACAACTTCAGCAGGACTCATGTTGTGCAATGACAGTAAATTTTTATTGAATGTAATGTTTCAGAAAAATCAGTCTTCTGATAAAGTGATAATATTTCTTACAGACTACATCATACACATAAGTTTGAGCTGGTGAAAATATTACACATATCAGTGTGTCAGATTTATATGTCTGCAGTGAAGTTCCACTGGTGTCACTGAAAGTTGTGACAGCAGGGGAAAATGAATGCTTAAAGTCTTATTCCACTGGGAAAGAGATCTGTATTGTGGAATATCCTGGTTCTCTAAGGGATCTGTAATCCTTTTGTATCACTCTTCTGTTGAGTCCTCTCATGGGCAACTTAGCAATAACCTGCATCATGAATCAAGCAGCAGCAGAAGAAATTATGTTCCATTACACCAAATGGACAAGCAGCTGTCAGCTCACCTTTGTCTGAGCTCAGGTTATTTGTTAGCAGTGGTTTGAAAGCATTAAGTGATTTCTCACATTTTAAAGAGGGTTTTTTTTTTAAGCTGTGTGGAGGGAAAGCAGTGTTTGAGTAATGTGGAACTAATCTAACTGATGGAATAATTTCAGAGTTATTTCCTTGCTGGGTAAAGCAGCCTTGAGAGTGGCATGCAATTGCTCCTAAGGAATATAAAGATATCACCTATATATAATAAGATATATAAAGTCCATCACCTTATTTTTAAGGAGAAAGTGTTTTATGCTTACTATTGGAATACAGAGTAAAGTATTAGATTTCTTTTTTTCTTGTACTGCCAGAGGTTCCTATGGAGGACCAAGGTAAATATAACTGTAATCTTTCTTTCATGACTGAGAAGTGGAATCTTTAATGAACGTATTGTCCAGTTGTTAGTTGTCTGTATCTGAAAAAAATACAACAAATAACTTTTAAAAAAATGAGAAGAAGAATTTGCATCTAAATAAAAATTCTTTTCTATATAGTTAATAAAATTTGTACTTTTGCATGTTGGAGCTCAAGGCATCTATTTTTATGAACAGGTAACAATCCTTTTTTATGGAATTTGAATTCATAACTGAAGAAACAAACTGAGGTCATCTGTGTTGAAAGGATTGGATCTTTTTTCTTCAGTTTACTCTTCTCTTTAAATGAGCTACTCAGGGTGCAGAGATTTATGCAGTTTTATAAAAGCTGTTGCAGTACAAGCAGATTCAAAGACTGCCTTTGTTTGTCCTATTCAGTTATGTAACATTGCATTGCAACTTACTTATGTAGATTTATGAGGAACTCTGTACTTTGTGTTTTATTTTATCTGTTCAGCTTAGAATGTTGCAGATCCCCAAAGTATCATGAGCTTTAAGAGTAGAAAGCAGCTATGTGCAATCAGTTCTGAAGGAAAATGTGGACAGGAAAAAAAGAGTTGTACATTGAGTTTAATAGATGATTCTCAGGCTGTTTTGAAGGTTGGTAGAGCTAATGTAATCTAATAAAAATTGTGGAAAAAATGGTGAGTACTTTGTATCAAAGTGCTATTGAAACCATTTTAAAGAACTTCCAGATTATATATGTTTAAATTCAGACATCTGTTGTGTAAAATGGAAGGGGATTTCTGTTCATGTAACTCAGTAGTAAGACAGATAATGGTAAATATTCCTCAAGCAAGAAGAAGTAAGAAACAGAGCTTTGGTAATAAAATAGCCAATTTTAAAAAAATTCTGGCCCATTATTTTAGTTAATTATATATCCAGCCCACTCTGTGCATTGTAATTTCTTCAGATTTGAGGTATGTGTTTGTAACGATTTAATTACTGTTCACTTCAAAGTGGTAAATGGAAGCTGTTATTTTTAGGTTTGATGAATTTGATGAGGCAATTGATGAGGCAATTGAAGATGATATCAAGGAGGCTGATGGAGGAGGTATGTTTCTTATGTTACTTGTTTTTCATTGCAGTGGTGATGGAGATGGAGAGCAAATTTATTTTGATATGAGAAGCAATAAATATAACCCTCTCCCTTTAAACTCTGTAGTTTGCCAGGGGTATTTTTTTACTGCTGTATTTTGGAGTGGCCATCCCATGCTGCCAAAAGTTGTAAGAAAATTAGTAAAAGTTGATAGTTAAATCTAGCCTGTACAGGTTTTTATATATGTAATGAGTAAGTTTTGGATTTGAGATTGGAATGGCAGCAGTGCTATTGACATTTGTCCCCTGTAAAAAGAGGACTCACAAATTGGTCTGCAGTTGCACCCCCTAAAAGTCTGGGTGTAGGAAATTGTCTTAATATTCATTCAGCTCTATTAGCACTTCTTATCTGAACACAAAAAAAGTGAAATTCTGTTCTTTGTTGCCTGTTAAGGCAACATGGGACCAAACCAGAGATCTTCAGCAGTATCTGAGAGGGATGGAGGTGGATTTGGCTTCTGCCTCACCTTAACTTGCCTGAAGAAAACAGCCATGAAACATTGTCCCTCAGCTGTTTGGCCTGTGGCATCTCCAGACACTCACCAGTTTCAGAAGCTCGTGGATGTAGGCAGACAATCTGCAAATCTGTGGGTGTGTAACACAAGGTCCATTACAGTAAACATAACTAAATCTCAACACTAAAACACCTTTTCAAAAACTCCACTTCTTGGCCAAACCACAACTCAAACCCTTCATCTCCTAAGAAGGATATTCAGCATTATGAAAAAAGTGTATTTTCTGGTAATTTCCCTCTCAAAAGGCACTGGCATTGTAATAGTGTGGTTTGGGGTTGGGCATTAGAATGCAGACACTTAACCATGACCTTCTGCATGGATGTCAGTATTTCCAAGTGACCACATCTGGGCTGTGTATGTCAGCAGCAAGACTCTGGACATAGTCTTGCTTGACAAGAAAATACTCTGCTTGACAGAAAATAACCTGAAGGTAGGCACATGCAAGAAAGATCTGTAGAAAGTTCAACAAGAAAATAAACTTGCGATTGTTTCCCCTTTCTCTTACTGAATTCAGGCATTGGCAGAGGCAAAGACATGTCAAATATCACAGGTCACCGTGGGAAAGACATTTCCACAATCCTCGAGGAGGAAAGGAAGGAGAACAAGCGACCACAAAGGGCTGCTGCAGCACGACGCAAGAAACGACGGCGACTAAATGACTTGGATAGTGACAGTAACATGGATGAAGAAGAGAGTGAGGATGAATTCAAGATCAGTGATGGGTAGGTCTGCAATTTAATTTCCACCACAAGTCACTGACCTTTGCAGCTTCTGTGACTCTGGAATGCCTCATCAGGCATCCATCAGGAAATGATCATCAGGAGCATGTTCCCAGTGCTGGAATGGCACTGTACATTGCCAGTAAAAGTCAGAGAATGATAGAATGGTTTGGGTTGAAAGGGACCTTAAAGATCACCCAGTTCCAAACCCCCTACTATGGACTTCTGCTGGCCTAGGGGAACATTGTACTGGAAAAACTGCATTCTGGATCCATGTGCTGACATCATCCAATCTGTATTTTAAGCATAATACATGCTGGAAACAATACTGTGATGTTTGAGGCCTTACTACAGGCTTCTGTTAGTGAAGGAGCCAGGTGGGCTCAGTTCTCTGGCTGATGTGACTGTCAAGCAGAAATCTGTAACAAAAATGTAGCTAAAATGAGGCTGGTTGTTCTCTTTTAAAAATGAAAGTTGAAAATTCCTGCTTTGTAGGATTTTTTGGCCTGGCTGTCATTTGGAATTGAAATTGGAAGAGGAAAATTTTCATTATTTAGAGCATACAAAACCTGTCAGGCAGATTCTGAAATTAGTTCTTGATTTGCTGCTTTGTAGGAAGTAGATTTTGAAAACAGTCAAAGAAATGGCTTATACTGTAAAAAACAAATACATGTCATTGCTCTGGCTGACTGAAACTCACTTTCCACAGAATTTCTCCTCATTCAGTCTGGGCAATTACTGATGTTTAAAAAAAATGATAATTTTAGATTACCTTTATGCCTTAATGAAGCAACATAATAAAGCAGGCATGAGGCTGTAGGCTCTTTACCAGCAACTTTTAAAGCTTTATACCAATCATTGAGTCAATTTACTAAGTGTATGGAAAATCTATACAAGATAAATGCAAATTTTGAGCTTTGTTTTTCACCTGTGACCATGCTGAGGACATTTCATTGGCACCCTGAATAATTGAGCCACACATGCTGGAAATTTCCAATCAATGAGTGTAGCTTGTGGAAATGTCACAGAATTAATAGTGCATTGATCTGTTAAAGTGTGCTCATGCATTTTCAACTCCATCCTCTGCTTAGGGCCTTCTGGATCTTACACTGGAATTTAGATTCAGCTGGCAGCTAAATGCAAGTGACTGTGTACCTTCAGTGTTCGATGGTTTTTAAAAAAGCCTGACTCACTTGAAATTATGGGACTGTTACAAGCTTATAAGGTTGTGAGGTGCATGTTTTGCATTAGAGCCATAGTTTTGTATGAAGACACAATATTCTAATTCTCGGAAATTGTGTGGGACAGTTCTGGGTTTGTAAAGGAAAGGTCATCACCTTTGCTAGGACATTGTTGGTGTTTTTTCCCTCCACAGTTACTGCTGTGCAGGCATTACATTGCAGTGAACAATATGAACACTCTAGAGTCTGTCCTGTGTTAATGCCAGCTGCAGTGTTGGTTTGACAGAGTGTTTATATCCACCTGCTGTTGTAGTCTGCTGTGTGATGTCATGCACTGTAGAGCCATGTCCCAAACACACAGCTGAAACCTCATGTCAGTGATGGCAGCTGGCCCTCTCTGAGTCTTTGCTCCTCATTATAAGATTTGTGCTTTTTTTGTTTTGTGTAAAATGGTACTTATCACTTGCTTGTAAAATACAAGTACTAGTTCAATCCTTTGGTTGTAATACCCATCTCGATTGTCTGGGGTTTTCCTTTGCAGATCTCAGGATGAGTTTGTTATATCAGAGGAAAATCTGGATGAAAGTGAAGATGACCCACCATCAAACGAGGACAGTGACTCCGAGTTCTGCGCCCGCATATCCAGGCGACACCTCTCCAGGCCCATGAGGCAAAGCAGGCGGTTACGAAGGAAAACAGTCAAGAAAAAATACTCTGAAGATGATGAAGATGAAGAGTCTGAGGACAATTCAAGCAGAGAGTCTGGTGAGTACAAGCAATCTTTGATATTTTAAAAACTCTCTTCTGGAGAGAGAGAGAGAGAAGGGCAGTCTGAGCTTCTGTCACGACTGACTAGCTTGTTTGCTTGCTTTGCTCAAGTCAGATGTCATCTTTGCTGCAAAGCAGTTTGCTACTTGTTCTGCTGTCAGTATTTTTCAGGAAGCTGATATTGAGCACTAGGTTCTTGGCATTTCTAGGTAATGATGTATTTACATAAATGTTTGTGCTATGATTCTAGAGGCCACCATTGTGGATAGTTGCAGCTACCTCTATACCTGTCCTGTTTGGCACGGGATTATAGGAAGGAGGATGGAGACAAAAGTGTGCTTCTTTATAGCTAGTAGAAGACCTTCTGAACACAGCTATGAAAAAGATTCTGAAAGAAACCTTTTCTGTCACTTTTATGGAAGAAAACTTCAGTTGTATGGCATTTTGTGTTTTCTGGGAGGCTTGAAAGCAAAGAATAACACCTTGAATCTCTTTCTCCTAAAATTATCCTTAAAATCTTTAGTAACTGAAGACTTTGCATCACAAGAGAACCTGATAATTCACTTTATTCTACTTGTCCTTCAACTACTTCATTTTCTGTTGGCATGGTTTGAAGTGTGAGAATAGTGCCTGTGCACTACATAAAACTCTTCATGATCAGCATCTTTCTCTGAAGACAGTCCTCCTTGTTTTGCTTCATTTGAGAACAGACTAGGAAGTGCCATATATATAAGCATTCATTTTTTCTCACTCTTATTGTGAATTTAAGGTTCTAACTATAATGGAATGTTAACTTGCTGCAGTGTGTGTTATGTTACCAGTGTTTTATTTGTCTGTCTAGATTATAGATGATGGACATGTTGGAGTAAATTGGTTTGGAATACTGATTTCCAAAAGAAAGGTTCATACATGGACAGATGAAGACAACTACAGGAGTGATTAGAGTGATTGTTATCTCCCTGTCCTCAATGCATCATTGCATTGCTCTTATCAATAAAGATACTGGCAGAAGTCTAAGGAGATTGCTTATCTGTTCTGTAATGCACAAGAACAACTGTTTGTTTCCTGGTGGACATACATCTGTGATAAAATCAACTGATTCCTGTATCATTCCATATATATATATCTAAAGTATAACGTTAGCTGCATGTTTCTCTTTCTCTCTTACCTTCATTATTGTCCATCAGGATTTTGCTTTAAGCCTGTTTTCAGCTAAGAAAATCAGGTGCCCTGCAAGAGGTTTTATTTTCAGTCTCCAGAGATGGAATTTCTTTCTGAAGCTAGTTGTTCTTGCTGACTCGCTCTGTTTCTTTGTCTAATATTTTAGGAAGTAAAGAGGATGCCACTTTGATCTGTGGCTCATATCAATCTCTAACTTAGAAATAGTGTGTGACTTTTATAGAAATGTATCTTGGGATAATGGTTCTGGCATAGCTCAGTGAAAAGCAGATGAAGTTGATTTGAGGCTATTTTCAACTGATGTAAATAAATTTAATTTTTGAAGACTCTAGCTGCAGTAGACTGGTGCAGGAAGAACTGTAATTGATGGTAAGTTTCTTCTGTATGGTTTCTGTTTTAAGCAAACCCACGATTGAGTGAAACTGGTTTTTGTTGTTAACTTATATAACTCAGGTCTTGGAATTTCATCTTGTCAGTCATTTTTCATCTACCCATTCTTAAAAGTCTTCCAGTAGAGTACACATTATTTGAATTTTAAAAGCAGAACAGACTCTCCTGAGGCACTGGTAATGTGTGCCATCAACTCCAATTCAGTAAGGTTGTTTCCACTGTCAGGAGTTGTAGAGAAGTCTTTGACACCAGTAGAGATGAGGCAACAAAAACACTATAAGGGAAATATCTGAATTAGGAAACTTACCTAAATTTTTTTATGTGAGGCAGTTTTGCTTTGATGGTCTAATGCACATCACTATTTTGTTCCACACAGAGAGTGGTGATTACACAGATTATAGCGATGATGATTACCTGGAAACTAGGAGGAGAAGATCAAGAAGGAATCAGAAGAGACAAGTCAATTATAAGGAAGATTCAGAAAGTGATGGCTCACAGAAAAGTGTCCGATATGGGAAGGAGTTGAGAAGAGTTCATAAACGCAGGCTCTCCACTTCAGATAGTGAAGGTAAAATAAACAGTCCAACACTTCCAGGAGCATGTGTATGTCAGCATCAGCACAAAGGGAAAGATATGTAATTCCAAGATTTCAGAGAATTGTCTTTCTAGAGTTCCTTGATGTTTCTCAGAAACTCTCCTTCTGAAACAGCCCACTGGTACTTTATGATGCACTGAGTCACTTCTCAAATTTATCATTGCCCCTAATCCTGACTTACAGGTCTGAATTTACTGACATAGAGTGTTGGGATTCCAAATTTGGCTGTAATACAGCTGTTTCAGCACTTTTCTGTTAAGAGGTCACAAAGCTGCATCCCACCAGCCTCTAAAGATTCTCTTATGTAAGAGGAAGGGCATTGCCACTGGTGCCCTGACTGTGTTTGTGCTGGTGGTTCAGACTCGTTCCATCTCCTGTTTAAGGAGCTGTGCCAAGTGCAGAGGAAGCCTCTCTCAGTAATGTCAGGCACACCATGAGTGGTTGGCGTGCTTTGTGATTTATAATTAATTAGCTTTTACAAAATCAGCCACTGGTTTTGGCTGTTTTGGATTGCGGGTGCCTGGATTATCAGACCTTAGCTCTGGCTTTCCAAATGCTGAGCAATGGAAGTTGCAATGGATACCAGACTTCCTCAGAAAATGTGCTGTCCTTTGGCAGTCTGAGTGCCTCAGTTTTGGAAGGGCTCTCCTGAGATTACAGAGTGGTAGAGTATCTTCTAGGTGAAGGGAAACAAGTATGTGATGCAAGTCTGTAGTGTCTCAAAAACATGATCTTCAATACAGCCTGTTCTCAGGCTCTGTGGTGGCTTTTTTTCCCCAGCACTTGTGGCTTTAAACATTCCCTGATTGACATTGTCTTTTCTTCATGAAGTCCCATTTCCTCAGGTATTTTAAGTACTGGCTTTCTGTGTATTAAAATCAGCACCATTTGGCACCTTTCCAGCACTGTCACACAGTTCCCACAGTATATCATAAAACACATAACAGTGTTACTGGAATTGCAGTTTAAAAATAGAGGAACACTGACAGTCTCAATCAACTTGAACCTACATTAAATAATACCCTTTAAAATGAAAATTCCCATGATTTCTAATGGGAATCACAAAGAGACAATAAATTGTTTGCCATTTTGATTTTTCAGTTTCCATCTTTTCTCTCCACAACCACCAAAGATAAGTGTAAAGGCTGTCAGGGTGTAGGCAGTATTCCAATTTCCCAAAACACCAAGCCTCCCATTAAAAGAAGTTGTATATAATTTGGGGGTGGCAGGGGTATAGTACAGCTTTGTGTGTGTGTGTGTGTGTGTGTAGATACATGAATTTTATGACAGAGCGGGCATTATTTGGGTTCTGAGTTTCTGTCAAGGTAAAAATAAAGCTCATACGATGAGATGAGGAGTGCAGTTGGAGTTACCAGTTTTAGGGGAGAGCACACCTACTTCCAAAGCCTCTGGTACTCTTCAGATTGGAAACAGAATATCCATAAATTATTAATACTTGCTACATTAGAAGTTAATTTAAAAATTAGAAAGAATGCAAGCCTTTTAGCTTGGCTGGGGAACCTGGGGAAGGAGGCAGAAGTGTGTGTGCTCAGAGAGCTGTCTTGTTGGTGAGTGTGGAAGATGAACAATAAATGTTGCACTGAGATTTGCTCTAAGTCTGCTGCTTCTTTCAGAGAGCTACACATCTAAGAACTCTGAAGATGATGAATCCACAAAGGAGTCCAAGCGATTGATTCGAAAACGTCGGCGAAGTACAGATGACTATTCCGAGGAAGAAGGAGAGGATGAGGAGGAAGAAGGGAAGCCTGTCCGCAAACGCCTGAATCGAATTGAGACTGACGAGGAAGATGCGTGCGAAAACGCCAACGACAACACAGAAACCCCCGCTCCCGCAGATAAGCTGCCAGCAGCACAAGCCCCCCCAGACAACCCCAAGAAGCACTGCTACCGGATAGAGAGTGATGACGAAGATGACTTTGATAATGTAGGGAAAGTAGAGAGCCCTTTGGACTACAGCCTGGTGGACTTGCCTTCCACCAACGGACAGAGCCCAGGGAAAACCATTGAGAACTTGATTGGCAAGCCAAGCGAGAAGACCCAGGCCCCCAAGGACAGCACAGCCAGCGCCAGCCTGGCGCCCAACGGGACAGGCAGTGGGCAGGAAGCGGTAGGGCCGGAGGAAGATGAAGATGAACTTTTGAGAGTGACTGACCTTGTTGATTACGTCTGTAACAGTGAACAGTTATAAGACTTCCATTTTTGTGCTAATTTATTCCACGGTAGCTCATACCAGCGGGCCAGTTATTAAAAGTTGTTTTATTTTTCCTAGAAAATTCTCCACTACAGTATCACTTTCTAGAAGCAAGAATTTCACCAGTCCTGCAGTCTTTCTGTGAAGTGACCAGTTTTGAACTTTGAAGACGAATTGCTGTAAATTCCCTCTCTTACCCCCCCTTCTCCTTCCAAGTCCATGGTCCTGGGTAATTTCACTCACAAAAACCTTATAACAACAAGAGATTTGTATATTTTTGACTTTATATTTCCTGAGTGCATACAAATTTGTGGAAATGGGTGGCCTAAGAAAGCATTCCAAATCAGTCAGGGCCCAAACCGGAACTGGGGTGGGTTTGGCTCAGGGGGTGGGGGGACGGGAGGGGGGTGGTGCAGAAGCACTTGTGCTTTAGCTTTTTCATATGAGATATATATTATATTTAAATGTTCACAACTTAGATTACAACTTAACAGACAGTTAAAAGCAAAATTAATGTCTGTACTGTCGCATTTTGTGAGTTGTAGGTTAACATACCATAGCTCATTTTAGTAATCACCTTCATGGAAGCAGTTTGATTTTAATACTGGAGGCAAACAGAATTATTAGAGGCCAAGAAGGTACCATAAACAAGAACTCTGCTATTCATTATGACTTGCAGACTTTCCTAATAAACATCCTTTAAAAATGTTTGTACAGTGAAGTGTACTGTAATGAAGTTTTTGACAGTCGAAACACTTTAGCCATGAATTTCTAAAGTGATCTCATGCACAGTTCATCAGATGGCCTTCAATGCACAGTGTCTAGTGGGAGGACGTATTGATGTCAAGTAAGTCTGTAAGCACTGCAGACTTTTACAGACAAAAGAACCCTGCAGTCGCTGCCCGGCCATGTGAGTTTCATAACCAGTTGGAGTATTCTGAACAAAATGTGTTTGTACAAATGGCATTGACCACAGAATGACAGTGCATAAGAGGATGGAGAGATTTTCAAATAAACTATGACTGGTCCATTCATGCCCTTAATATCTACTTCAAATTGAAGTAAACAAATGGAACAGTTTTCCTTTTGGAGGTTTCCTGTTTGGGGTTTATGTGTGTTTTGTTTTGGTTTTGCTTATTTGCCTGGATGTATTAGCAGGTTTTGAATGTAGTTGTTGGCCTTTGGCCATTAGAATTTTCTTAAAATACATTTTAATAACTACCATGTGACCAACTGATTTCAAGAAGGCAGAGTTTCTGAGAGAAAATGCTTGACTCCAAGACATCCCATCAACTTTCCAGCAGGCATGAAGTGATATGTGCTTTTATTCAAGGGGAAAAAATAGACATTGGAAGAATAAAAACCCCACCAAATCAACATGGGGCACATCAAGAGCATTCAGTTTTCTCTGTACTCTGATTAAGATGCAGGCTGTAGCATTTGTACATGTTATAGGACACAGGCAGCTCAAACAGATCTGCCAAACATTGAAATCCAAAAAGGTCACATCTGTTAATCCTTTTGCTCTGAGATTTGGATTTTTGACTGGTGTTTATGTCCATTGCCGGCAATGGATGCACCAAAGCTGCTGCTGCCACTGAGGAGTGAGTTCTCCTTTCCTGCCCCACCTGATTCCCTTCCATTATATTGTATTTACTAGTTAGTCATTAAGCACTTCTGTTTTCTTGTACTAAAACCAGCATTAGGCCTTTACTAAATACCTCTCTAGAAAACCTAGATCCAAATTTTACCTACCTTCTGGCCTTTAAAATCTTGGTTTTGTTTCCCCACCCTTTCTCCCCAAGTCTGTCAGAACCACTCTGTGACTTTTACTCCTTTGGATTCTAGCAGTGCACACATCATGCTATAAAACTAGGATCAGAAAGATGCAAAAAGATGGAACTTGCTCATTATCTGCTGTGCTAGGCAGGCTTGTGATTAAAAACAAAGAGAAATCACTCTACATGACAATGTAATTTCATCAAAGATTAAATGTTTTCCTACCTTACTGATGTTAACAATTAACAGTTAAATTATTAAAATGGGGTAGTGAAGAGCCACAGAAGATTAGAATGAGTTCTTAAAGGGATATGTAGCATTTTAAGCTGCTCTAGTGCTTTTCTTTGCCTAGGTGATGCATAAATGCAGTACTTCAAATTCTAATATACTTGTGTGTTAGGACAAGTAAGAACATAAGGCTTCCACTTGTCCATGATAGTAGTTGCTGAGCATTTTTAATTCTTTTAATTCTTGCAGTGCAAACTGATTCACATCCATCAGCTCTGTGGAATCTATAGTTCTTCATTTGTTTTGCCAGTGCCATGTTTTCATTTGCTGCCTGATTGAGCCTTTTATTATCTGATCAAACATTCTTGCTTGTAGAGTCAACTCCAAATGCTAAATACTTAGTGGGGAGGTACTTGTGTGTGTAAGAAAATTCAAAAGAGTTACAATTCCGGATATACCAATCGTGAGAAAAATTGAGTACTGAGTTAGAACAGTGTAAAAGCAGGAAAGACCAGGAAGCAAAATAGGAGTATTGATGCTTGCATCAGAAGTGTCATGTTTTAAAAATCGCCAGTTGTTACCAAATTGTACTTTCTATAGGTCTCTTCTTAAAAGCAATTTTTCTGTCTTCTAAGAAGTCACCCTTGGTGCCTGAGATGGCTTCATCTCATAGGATCTAGAGTTCCTCCTCAGATTGGTGGGAATGATGTGCAAGGAAAAACTGCAAAAAATGCTCTGGAAAGTATTACCATTTTAAAACTTAGTATTTTTGTCATTTTTAAGGCTTCCTGTTAGTGGAAAATGCATCATCTCCTATTTGGGAAGATTGCATTTTCTGACAAGAGGCCAGCTATCACCCAGGGTTCATACCGTTACAGTATGTATATGTGATTCCAGAGTGAAAAGGTCTTCCTGGTGTCCTTACAGTCTTGTGCCCTTCTGTGCTCAGTGTGAAATCAGGAGTTAGTTGTCTTTGAACAGTGATCTTCAGGTGTAGGTTTGGGCTTAAAGCTTAAACTGTATGGGAAATGGGAAACAGGCCAGGGATTGTTTTTAATGAGACCAAGCAGCTACTGGCTGAACATGCTGAGCATTTCTTCAGCAAACTCATGTTTATTCTACACAGATTATCACTAACAGCTTTGTCTTTTTTACCAGCAAGCTCTTTTGTATATAACTGACTGGGAGGAAAACTGATTTCTATGTGTAGTCTAAGTAGCACTGCTGGGAAGAAGAACATATAGATCAAGTGGAGGAGTGGATTTTTTGCCACCAGGATAAATGCTGGCTGTTTGCTTCCCTGTGTGGGGCTTCTATGACTCAGTGACAAAAAGCACACAAGCAGGGCCACTGCAGTAATGAATGGGGTGTGTTAATCTAAGCAGTAGGGGGATAGAATTAACAACTGGGTTGGTTTCACCACAGTTGCTGTCTTCTGGTTGTTGAGTCTGATAAACCTGAGCATATTCTTTATATAAGATGGAAAGTGGCATCATATTTAACAACCCTTAGTTAACAAGGTCAGTGCTGAACAATCAACTCTTTGATATTTCATTTTGTACATGCTGAATTACATTTTAAAATCACTGCATCTTCCTGACTATTTTTTTTTTTTTTGAATGAATAGATTGTTCTGGTCTAGCAGCACTTAAGAGAAACGAGCGACGCTTTTTTCCTTAAAAGCTCATTTTTGAAGTGTCACCTTCAAGATTTTGTTGTACTAAGTGTCTCGACTACTCTCCATATTATGGGAGCTAATGACTTAGTTGGACTTGTTTTCTGTTCACTTCTGTTTCCTAATTGCTGTATCTGAACTTTTGGTGAGAGACCTTATATTGAGAAGCTCAAGGGGCAAAAGATGTATGTTCACAAAAGAAAAATTGTATGGTAGTGGTACACTTGTTCTGATTTCTCTTTACATCTATTATTTAAACTACACTGGTATCCAGATGCTGCGACTGGGTAATAATTTTATTCCTTCATTGTAAGGGGGTCCATTTTATACCTCTCTTTTCAGGTGCTTATAGTAACATGGTTTTCAGTTTTTTGCAGTAGGAAGCTCTAGTCTAAAACTTCAAATAATGATTTCAAATCACATATTTTTACAAACTTCTTTTATGAAAAGTAAACAAGGAGTTTTTATGGCACCTGCTTTTTTAAATTCACTTTGCACACAGTGATTTAAATAAATCTTGGCAGTAATGTTTGCCCCCAGAACTGGTCTGACAAAGAGATTTGTACCATCTAATTAAAAAAAGCTTTATATAGGCCTTGAAAATTTGGTTTGATACATGTGCAGTGACTACTATTCACAAACTTGTAATGTGGTTCTGATGTGCAGCTTGTACCCTAGGTATGTATTTGCATTTGATGTATGCTTCTGATCCGGTGGGTAGATAAAGTCCTTAAATATATACATAAATATATGTAGAAGATCCAGTATCTTCAAATGAAACAGTAACTTTGGGGGGGAAATTGCACTGAATATGTTATGGGAATCTCTAGAAATTAGGCAGCAGAATTTTTGCAAGTCCTTAAGTGTTCAAAACTTCCGTGGAAGCATTTAGGATATTGTCTGAAGTAAGGATTTACAGGATCAAGATCACATTTGCTGGTAGTGTCTTCTGCCTCCTCTTCCCTAACAGTTAGCATAGGGACTGTATCTCACGTAAAATGTTGGAAGGCAGAAAGTAAAAAAAATCCAGCAGAAATTATCCATTTGGGGGGGGGGGGAGGGGGAGGGGTTTGTTGTTTTGGTTATGGTTTTTTTTGCTGGTATATCCTGATATAAGAAAAATTCTTTGACTAATTTTTGATGCTTTACTCAGTCTGAGACCTAACGGAGAGCTCTGGCTTCAGAAATATTTATCAGTTGGAAATTATTTCTGGAGACCCAGCAATTGGGGTATTGAGGATTACTACTCACTTTGGAAAGTCTTTGGAAAGCCACTTACCAAGCTCTTCTTTTAGATTAGGTGTAACTGAGGTAGTTACACCTAACTAAACAACAAAACAACTAACTGAGGTAGTTACACCTAACTAAACAACAAAAACGTGGGAATGGTTGTCCAAACACTTCAGAGTAATTTAACTTTGTACATTGCAGAAGATATATATTGCTAAGTATAACACATAAATAAAAGATTGCAGAGAGCTTCTGGGGGAAAGAATAAAACACTCTACAGTAGATAAGTTTTTAGAGTTGAATCTGTGGTGTAAAGCATTCAGATTCAACTGCAATTAGAAGCAAGTCTTACAGCCTTGGTTTTTGACTATCATCTTGTAAATGCTGAGCCCTGAGGAGCAGGAGAGGGGACAGCATTGCAGTTGGAGGGGCACACGTGCCTGCCACTAGATCTGCTGTTGCTCCATACAACCCCAAAGGTTGCTGAGGAGAGCCGAGCGACGGCACGGCTCCGTTTGTTCGGCTGGTTTACTTCGTGCACTTTGCAGCACTTTGTGTATAGTCAGTCTCACTGGGTCCCCAGGTGCAGACAGAGTCACTTGCTCCTGCTGTTGGGATGCTTGTTCCAATAATGGGGAGATGGGGAATGGATGGAGGGAAGTGGAATGGAATAGTGTGTATGCAAATTCATGCCATTTGCAAGAGAGGTCTTGGACAGGCCTAGAAACCACTTGTGACTTGCTCTTTACAGGCAGGATTTCCAGAGGAAGGTCTCCATTTAGGAGAATCATCCCGATACCTTCCTTTTCTCATCCTGATTTTCAAAGTAACTGGAAAATGTACTTGATGCCTCCTTCCTTGAGGGAATAAATAATGTTCCTCCATCAGTGCAATGTGGATGTAGAAAAAATTAGGATCAGTCTGTAGATTATAATGACAATGTTTGTTTCCAGAGGTGACAGTCAAAGTCCACACAGTTTGCTTTCTTGTTTATTCTTCTTACTGTGTCCCACACAACTGAACTTGGATCACTCTGTCGGAACTTAAGTGGTTCTACAGGGATAAGTCCTTCTGCAAAGACATATGATAGACCTAGTAACCAGTGCACTGTTTGTTAGTTAGAACAGATAAAAGTCCTTAATAGATACTGATCTGCCACTCAAGGTAGTGGTAGGAAAGGAAGTCAAATCATAAAACTGTAAGCCTTGTTTAGTTTTTCATTTTGTACTCATTATATGGACTCTAAAATCTTGTACAGTACCTTATTCCTGTCCTATATTCACTCAAAGGATGCTCCTCCCCCTAACTGCCATTAAACTGCCATTAAACTGCTGCCAGGGCAGTGCTCGTTCCTGCCCGTGTCAGGGGACGGATGGGACTGATCCAAACGCATGATGTTGCCATTCCTGGGTGCCGGGCAGTTCTCACAGGCACAGATCCTGTCCATGAGAAAAACATTGGCGATTCTCAGTGTCCCACATGGATGCTTACCCTCCAGTATTCTTTTGACAACTGGATCAAATCTGCCAGACAGAACTCTTAAAATTTAAGATATGCCTACATGAAATACACTTTTGTCTTGCTCCCATATGCTGTTTGTGTGTTTGCATAGACACCTTGAGTTCCTTAAAAATGGTCTCCACAGCTGGCCTCATCTTCTGTTTTCTTTCTCTAAAGAATTAACACAGTAAAATTCAGAGCTCTTTATGTAGCATTTAATCCTTGCATTTTTTGAGTCCTGAACCTTGTTTTTTTCAGTCATTCTTCAATCATGACTTGCTACAATATCAAAGGGAAAGGACCTGGGGACACACACTGTGTGTGTGGGAAGGGGGGGGAAATATCTTGAAAAAACTGGAAGTGTTATTCTTGTTGCACATAAATTGGGTGGTGCTTTCACTGTCTTTTCCCTCCCACTGGTAATATCACGTGCATGTAAAACATGCTGCGTTAAAACTTTTTTAAATGGAAATCATGGTGGCATAGTGCTCAAAGGGTTAACTGCAGTTTATTAACAGCTAATGTTTTTAGATTTGCAGTACACAACTGTTTAAATACTGTATTCCTTGTAAATGAAGTAAGAAAAAATGTTAAGGCTGGTGCCAATATTTTTGTTAATGAATTGTTCAGCGTTGTCTCTCACTACAGTCTGGTCAGAACTCTTTGTGTATAAGCTGGGCCTGAAGCCATTTTATAGCTTGTAGGCCTAATTGTGTAACTTTTCTTTCATAATGGTTTTGTTATAATATCTACTGTCATTTCTTTCATATAAATATGACATGTAAATTGTCATAATAAAAAAAATTGAAATAACTTGATGTACAAAGTATAATGTGTATTGCAGATACAAGTGCTTCTTAATGAGCATTACACATGCGCATACCTTTTTTAGTTTTAGAGCAAGCACTGAGTAATGGCTGCTGTGTATTGTTCCAGCCCGTGATGGTGCCACTGCCTGCCATGGAAATGGGCTGCTCCTGGTTTATGTTGGTTTTGTTGCAGCAGCCCAGCTGACAGAACCTTCCTTTCTTTGAGCAGCTCCGGCTGATGGTGGGGAAGACGTGATGGATTTGTTTTTGCAGTCACGATGGTTTTCTGTGTGCATTCCATCTTTTATATACTTTTTATATCTCATCTCGTAGTGATGTTGCAGTCACTTGACAAAAACCAGTGTGCCTGCAGTCAGCACTGTACCCAGGAAGGCTCTGCCAGCAGACAGCCATGAGGTGTCAACGTGGTGCACAGAGGAACCAGGTTCATTTATTTAGGCTGAGATGTGTAAACCTTGGGAATAAGAAGGGAAAAAATGGAAGTCTGAAGAGACACACTGAAGAAGCAGATGTTCTGACACGTGATAATGGACATGGATGATATTTCAGGACTTTAATAGGAGAAAGTCAGGGAGAAAGAAACAAATTGAAGAAGGGAGTGGCTTTTCTGTGTGAATTGCTGAAGCCTGTCAATCTTTATTTTAAATGTGTCTGCGGCTGCAGTTAAGCTGCTGCCTGTTTCTGTAGTGATGAGAAATTGCTGTGAAATCCATCCCCTTGCTCCACTGCCAAAACTCAACACTTCAATTTTTAACAGATAACTGGCCACCTTATGGCAGGCAATGCTGTGGAGAGAACAAGCTTCCCTGGATGGTGACTCCTGCCTTCTGTGCTAAGGTGACAACTCTGTGAAGGTACCTGCTGCTCTCCATTGCCTCTGAACACGGCCCTGGTTGACTAAATCACTGTTGGACATCCAGTGTTCAAATGTCAGTGTGGGGCTGGATCCAAATTCACTTCTTAAAGCTCTTAGAGATGAAGGAAAGTTTTCAGGTAAGGCCATTCTGTTCCACTCTTAACTTATAGGAAACATCTGCCTTCCCCCTCTAAGCTTCTCTTAGGTGCAGCACTCAGTACTCTGGTGTGAAGAGTCTGGAATGTGTAAATTAAGGAAGATGTGGATTTCTCCTCCTCTCTTAATGTCTCATCCTCAAAACCAGCTTCCTGCCTGGGCTTAAACTATCCCTTTTCCCATTTTCTTTTGGAAGAGTGATATGCCACAGAAGAAAGACTCGCATTTGCATGCAGGAAAATAAATTATCTCTGTACTACTCCACTGCAGTGGCTTCAATCAGCAGTAATTCAACCCCAACCACTCAGAAATCTTATTTATAGTGACCTAAAGTTGTTGTGTGATGTGGAGTTAACTATAAAGGTGAGAACTCTCTGTGGCTATATGACAGCCACATTAGGTAAGAGGGGATGAACATCAACAGGAGCATTGCTTTACAGCCACTAAGCATAGTGAATGCTATTTCCGTGTATTTGGATCTCTTCCCACCAGCTACCATAGTCTGATCTGTGTTCTTGGATGAACTGCAAATTTTTGTTTCCAGTTGATCACATGTCTTGGTGTGGCAGACTGGAAGATGGTTGAGAAATTCCCCTTTCCTCATCTCCTGTTGCCTCTGTTAGTTTTTTTTCAAGCTATTCCAGCGGTGTTTAAATATCACTTCACTGTGAAATTGGCTTTCATTTCACTCTAGGTGATTATTTGTATGAGTAACAATTATTTGCATTATTATTTGCTTAATTAAAATCCAAAATGGGTAGGCATGGCTGACCAGTTTTCCAAAGCATTGTCAATACCTCAGAGTAAGAGAACCATGTTATGTTCTGCTCTTTGCTATTCAAGACTGTAGCTAGGAAAGTCCAGAGAAAGGAAAGATGGAAACCTAATCTTGTTAATAATCGGTTCGTGATTGTGAGAACCTGTGTTTGCACACAGGTAGCTAAATGATTCCTAAAAAGTAAATTTAAACTGATAAAAGGGAAGGTTAACATCCATGACAAGCTAACAACTTGCTTTTGATATGTTGCTATGGCAGGAGCATTTGCCATGCTGACAAGTCAGGGAAAAGGGATGTTTGCAGTGATGCTGCTCACTGATGGCATTAACAGAAGCATCCCCTGACAGAGATGTACTTCACTGATGCATCACTAATCCCTGTTTCTTACTACAGTAGCAAGAGAAATGATGTAAATCTGTGGGAAGGAGCAGGGCCAGTGCTCATGAGGGGGTGGCAGCCTTCCCATCCCTGAAATGTGCTGTCCTGCAATACCCCCCGCTTGCCAGGTACTGCAGTACTGTTGGGCTCCTGACCCCAACCTCATCACTGCTGAGGGAAATCAGCTGCATACCCTTTAAGCAATTCAGGTACTTGTGATTTTCCTTTTCTTCTCTGTGTGCATTTATGAGACATTAGGTGCTGGTCACCCACCAGAAATTCCCCTTCCAGCATCAAATAATGGTAATTGTGAATCTGCTGTATTTATTATTATTTATTATCTTTCCCTCTGTCACCTGTCTAACAAGACAGGCTAAAATAGATATGGCAGAGATAAGATCAAGAAGCATTTGTACAATGCTCTCAAGCACGAGGTGTGATTGTTGTGGTGTCCTGTGCAGGGCTGGGAGATGGACTGGATGATCATTGTGGGTCCCTTCCAATTCAGGATATTCAATGGTTCTGTGACTGCTCTTGGTACTGTTATAGAATCTGAACGTTTTGGGTTGGAAAGGACAGTAAAGACATGTTCCAACCCCCCGGCCATGGACAGGGACAGCTTCCACTAGACCAGATTGCTCAGAGCCACATCCAACCTGGCCTTGCACACGACCAGGGACGGGGGAGCCACAGCTTCTCTGGGCAACCTGTGCCAGTGCCTCACCACCCTCACAGGGAAGAATTCCTTCACAATAGCTAATCTCACTCCGCCTTCTGTCAGTTTGAATCCTTTTCCCCTTCATAGCCTTGTCCAAAGTCCCTCTCCAGCTCTCGTTTCCCTCTTTAGGTACTGGAAAGGGCAGTACGGTCTCCCTGGAGCCTTCCCTTCGGAGAACAGCTCTCAGCCTGTCCCCACAGCAGAGGTGCTCCAGCCCTCAGCCATCACCTCAGCGGTTCCCTTTGCTCCTCTTTTCCAGACAAAGACGACTTAACTCGGACCCCGCCCGCAGCACACGCAGCACCCAGAACCGCGGCCGCGCCGGGCCCCGCAGAACGGGAACACGGTGGTGACATCACATCCCGGGGCGGTGCCACCGCATCCCGGGGCGGTGCCATCGCGTCCCGGGCGGAATCGCATCACAGAGCGGCGCGTTCCGCTTCCGGCGGCCGCGATGGTGGAGCAGGGAGGCGGCGGCGGCGCCATGAGCTTCCTCAAGCGCTTCCCGCCGCCGGCCGACGGCGTCCGCCACCAGCAGCCGGACACGGAGGCGCTGCTGGCGGGGCGCAGCCTGGGCTCCGGCACCCTCTACATCGCCGAGAGGTGCGGGGACACGGGGGCTGGGACCGCTCGGGGGCTGCCCGGGGCGGCCTGAGGGGCCCGGGATGGGGGCTCGGGTGAAGGGGCCGTGAGGTGGGGAAAGCCCTCAGGGGTTGTGAGGCTCTGCGGGCCGTCCTGCTGCACCTGCTCGTTTTAAAGCAGGCAAGAGGGAGCAGCACCGCAGGGACCCGGCTGGCTGGGGCTCCAGGGCCGGCCTGGATGGGACTTGGAACAGCCTGCTGTAGTGGGAGGTGTCCCTGCCCACGGCAGGGGCTCGGAACGAGGTGGCTGTCAGGTTCCTTCCCACCCAAACCATTTTGTAAAACTCAGCACGGTGGAAAAATGTGCACTTGCAGCCCAGAAAGCCAGTTGTATCCTGGGCCGCAGCAAAAGCAGCGTGGCCAGCTGGGCAAGAGAGGAACTTCTGCCCCCTGCTTTTGTGAGACCCTGCCTGGAGTGCTGTATCCAACACTGGAATCCTCAACATAAGAAGGACCTGGAAATCTTGGAGCAAGTCCGGCAGACACCACAAAGTTGATAAGGGGATTGGAGCACCTCTTCTATGAAGACAGCCTGAGAAAGTTGGGGCTGTTCAGTCCAGAGAAGAGAAAGTTGTGTGGAGACCTCATGGCAGCCTCCCAGTATCAGAAGGGGCATGCAGGGAGGGCAGAGAGGGGCTCTTTGATAAGAACTGTAGTGATAGGACAAGGAGGAATGGCTTCAAACTGAAAAAGAGCACTAGATTGGTTATTAGGAGAAAATTCTTTACTGTGAGCAGGATGAGACCCTGGTACAGGTTGCCTAGAGAAGCAGTGGATGTCCCATCCCTGGACGTGTTCAAGGCCAGGTTGGATGTGACTCTGAGCATCCTGGTGTAGTGGAAGGTGTCCCCGCCCAAGGCAGTTGATCTTTCAGGTCTTTTCCAACCCAAACCATTCTGTAATTACAACAATGGCAGCTCTCCTCTTTTGGCAGGGGAGTAGATGAGGCTGTTGGGTTTCTGCTGTTAATAACTACTCTGGTTCTGTGAAGTCTGTCATGTTGCATTAATCATGTGGAGACTGTACTTACTAGGCAGAAATCAGTCTGGTTATTCTGAAAGATGTTATCTGAGCTCTTTATGGTCTCCTTTCAATTCTCCCTGCATTGTATAGCTCAGGGAGACAGCTTGATGATTAAAACAATGTAATTTTCTTTCACCATGGGAAAGTACTCATAATATATTGTGTAGTTGAAGAACATTGTTGGAACAAAAGCATAATTTAAAATGTGCACTTTTAAAAACCTCAGACTAGGAAACTTTTATGAAATGGCCAATATTGTCGGAGGAGCTTTTGCCCTACCTGAGCTTGTTAGTGCTGTGTTGGAGAGGAATCTCTCTGGAATTTTGTTCACTGTTTTATTTCGTTTGGTTGCAGCTACCAAGACTCCTGCTTGTGGGGTACCTTCTCTGAGGATGTGTAATGTTGAGTTTCCTTGTGAGTTGCTTTCAGTAGACTTTTGTGTGAGGCACCTGCAGGTCTGCCAGCTTCCTTTCCATGTTTCAAGTGCACCACAGAGGTTTTACTAGAGTCACTTGTTGGGATGAACAGAAAACACCAGTGTTTGCAGGAGTGCCATGGGAGAACAGGGCATCCAGGAGCAGAATGTGGCTCTTGATCCATGTACTGACTCTCCACCAGCAGCTGTAAACATTGAGGACTGGATAGTTGAGGAAATAGGAAATAATCCTTGCTCCCACTGTACTAGCTCTTGCTCTCAGTCAGATTTTCCAAGGCCAGGAGTCTTCTGTGAACTTCCCATTGGTTTTGTCCCACCACAAAAAGCTTTTGAATGCTGAGCTTTGCACATGGTGGAGGTCTTGCTTTCTGGCACTGAGTATTTCTGTTCACTGTGTGACATCATTGATTACAGGCACCCAAATCTAGTTTGAGTGTGATTTCTCAGTGTGTAGAAAGATGTTGATTGTTCTGATACGAAGGAGGCAGCATCCTGGTGGTGACAACCTGTGCTGTCTCTTGCTGTGGTTAGGGATGACAGTGAAAGTGGGGAAAGCAGAGGCTATAGCACTTAAGTTGTGACTGGAGGAATACCCACAACCTGGCTCTGCTGATCACAGAACTGGCTGTTTTTCTACCTACAGGCTCTACCCACATCAGATCTATCATCCTCTAGGAATTATGACACTGACCTGCCTTTCAGTGTCCTCTTTGTCTTGGAAAACCACATTTAATAGCTTGAGTTGCAAATCACACTCTGGAACCTCTGTAGCTGACTTTGGAATGATAGATATCTGCAGGGAGAAGATGGAGAGTCAGGGAGGAAAATTCAGCATTTAATGCAAATGTGATAAAGCTGTGGTGGGTTTAGGGTTCTTAGCTTCACATTCTTTAGGCAAAGGTGTCTTTTACCTCAGCCATCAGTTAATGCTCTTGCAAAGTCCTTTTCAGGCAGGTCCAGGACCGTGTGTGCCCGCAGAGTGAGCTAAGTGCCTTGTCCACAATTACTCATGTTTTGGGGTTGCTTTGCTTTTCTCCTTACTGCCCTCTGTTCGTGTCTAATTTGTCTCTTCTTTTTTTCCTCCCTCGTTAGTCGCCTGTCTTGGCTGGACAACTCTGGAGTTGGCTTCTCCTTGGATTACCCCACCATAAGTTTGCATGCCGTCTCCAGGGACCTGAGCGCCTACCCAAGGGAGCACCTGTACGTCATGGTGAACGCCAAGTTTGAAGGTGAGGAGTGCTGCTGGCTGCTCCCACGCAGTTCTGAGTAACAGGATTTCCTCCTCAGGAGGAGGAAGTGTTGATTTTAAGTAATTGCTTGTATTTTCTTTTGTATTTTCCTGAAGGATAGTCATTGTAGAAACACAGCTTAGCATTTGTTTAGAGTCACTTTGCAGTTCTGCTCTCAGCTTGTGGCTGTGTATACTGAAGTTGCTGAGAATCAGTTCTCTACCCTCTTACGCTGTTTTAAATAATTTAGTTCCTCTGCCAGTCTCCCTGTGATTCCATCTTGAGTATGCTTTTTTCTTTATTGAATTTATGTTAATGTTGCTGCCCTCTCCAGGCTTGATGAATTCCTGCTGTTTCACAGCTAGGGAACTTTTCATTCATTTTCTCCCACAGCTTGGTTAAATATAAACAAGAAAAGGCAATAGGTCATGTTACCAGGCTTTAATAAATCTTTGTAGATGGCCCACAAAACACACCTTTTTGACCATTCTTGCTTTGATGTAGAGAAAGCAAGCTTTTTATTTCATTGTTTGACTTCTGGTATAACTGCTAATATTTACGTGTGTCAAAAACTGCCATCACAATTGGGGATTAAATGGGTGTTACATATTGAGCAGGTCTCCTTTTCCCCTTCATACCTACTGGTCATCACAGCTAAAGGTTAAAATCTGGCATTTAATTTTTTTTTAATGTATCCAGAAAGTAATGACAAGACTCTGAGGAGATGGAGATACTTTTAAGCTATTAGTGCATTGTTTCCTTCTATTATGCTACTAATGTTCTCTGACAGCCTATCACTACAAATAATAAGAGGACATTTGCATATGTCTCTTTGTTCTTCTTCTTCATTTTCCTTTAAGTGTGGTTATTTTGAAGTAAAAAGAGCCTCATCTGAAGAAAGATACTGTTTGTAGATTTTAATTCATTCTGATTATGACATTTGAAAATATGGATATCCTGTAAAAGCCTTTATGTAGAAATCCTGAATAGGCTGATTTTTTAAATGGGTATTTTTTGTGAGTATATTTTTTAGTATATCAACTCTGCCTACAGTAAATCTTCCACAGCAGATAAGTTTTACTTTTCAAAATCTACTGTTTGTAGATTTTAATTCATTCTGATTATGACATTTGAAAATATGGATATCCTGTAAAAGCCTTTATGTAGAAATCCTGAATAGGCTGATTTTTTAAATGGGTATTTTTTGTGAGTATATTTTTTAGTATATCAACTCTGCCTACAGTAAATCTTCCACAGCAGATAAGTTTTACTTTTCAAAATCTAGCCCTGGCCTGCAATTTTAACTGCTGAATAGTGTTAAACCTTTCCACTTAGTTGGCTTCATGAGTCTTCATTCGCAGTTGTGCAGGGTACATTGTGTTCTTCCTCTCAGAGTTTTGCATGTGCTCTCTGTGTGTTTGTGCCTTGTCCTCACCCCTTTTTTAGAAAAAGGCATTCAGAGGTTGACTGCATTGAAAACAAAGAGCTGGACTCAGCAGTAACAAGCTGTGCCTGTGGGGGACAGTTGGAAAAGAAGTGGGTAGCTTCCCTGTACACTTCATTTTTGGGGCAGCTGGCTGGCAGCTTCTTGGCGTCTTTGTATTCTTGGTGGTGCCGGTTTTCTGTGTGATTTTGAGTGGTGCCACTCTCAGTGGCACAGCCTCTTCTCCTGTAGAAAATAATTGTGCACTTCTGAGGCTGTCAGTGCCGTGTCCCCGAAATGATGAACTGCAGCCATTTCTGTGCGGTTTTTATTCACAGAAAGTAAAACATTGATGCTTATTTATTCACGTAGATGGTGTACAGAAGTCAGGAAGCACTGGAGTTGTCACTGGTTCTGGGTGCACTTTGTATTTCTGAGATCTTTCTGGCTGACTAGGAATGTTGGAAATGGAGCAGAGATCCTCTGCATATGTCAGAGTCCCCTGTGAGGGGCCACACTGGAAGCTGGCTGATTTTGTGACAGTAATGTTAAGGATCCATAAAAAAATCCATGTGATTTAAAAAATGATAACAGGGAGTTTGAGCATTGTTGTTTGTAATAAGAATCAAGCAATTTTCCTGAAATACTTGAGTACATTTTGTGACCAGTACAGAAATCTTTACTCCTTAAGTTATAAACAGAGAAGTTTTCACATGTGTTGCAAGTGTTGTTGAGATGCTCTGAGAGGGCCTCATCTATCCATGTGGGTCTTGGAGTGTCACAGGGTTTTTTGGGAGAACAGAGTGGAGGTTTTGTGCCTCTCCTAGGTTGTTTCTGATTTGATTATGTGTGCATTCCTGAAAGAATAAACAAATGTGACTTTTTTTTTTTTTTTACAAAGTAAACATGTTTCTTCTAAATCTTTCAACTTTTCTTAAAGAGGAGACAAAAGAGGCTCCCATGACTGAAGGGGAGGGGGATGACAGCGATGATGACGTCGAACCAATTGCGGAATTCAGATTTGTACCTAGCGACAAATCAGCCTGTAAGTGCAAGTGGGAGCTGTGTTTTACTTCCAAGTCCTGGTTATATGTGGGAGACACTTGGGTGCAGAGGTGTAAATACCATGATCCTTCAGTGTCCTTCGCTAGTGACTTGATTCCTGTGTGCTGGAAAGAATAAAGCAAATTGTTTTATCTGGCTTGAAAAATGGACTCTTTCAAGCAGCTGCTTCTCAAGGAGAATTCCAGTGCTTTAAAATAGAAACTGTTGAGTATAAATACACAATATGGATAATCTCACTGTATACATTTGCAGAGAATATGTATGGGAAATGTCTTTTTAATTACAAATTCAGTGATATTTGAGTCAGTGACAATTTCATTAGAAACATTCTAATGCCCTGGCACTACTACTGGAAAGCTGTTGTATCCTGTGGATATGACAGTGGAGCTTACAGTTGGATTCAAGTTTTAGGAATCTGATGGTTGAGATGCTGCAAGTTTTCCTGCAGTAGGTAACCACAGACATAACTGTCCAGAGATAAAGCTTTATCATCAATGAAATAATGCAAAAGTGCTGTTAAGAGGCTAAAGCACCAGGCTGGATCTCTGAAACCTGATTTGTTTCTTACATGGCTTCTGGCTTGTTGGATGATGTTTTCAAATGCGAATTCAGTTGTGGTTCTGCTAAAGGAGTATTCTGACTCCCTCTGATCAGTCAGAGGGGGTTTCTTTTGTGTTGCTTTGGGGTGTTGGTGGAGGTTTGTGTTCACTTGTGTTCCTGCAGTGGAAGCCATGTTCTCAGCGATGTGTGAGTGCCAGGCCCTGCACCCAGACCCAGAGGACTCGGACTCGGACAACGATTACGAAGGGGATGAGTACGATGTCGAGGCCCGCGGTTGGTAACAGTTGCTTCCTTTGAAATACCTGCCAGCACTTGCATAACTAGTATCTGTCATAATTGTTTATTACTCATTTTGCCTGTACATCCCTTTTGTCACAGGCACAGTATAGAAATTCATAAATCTGCAGAAAACCTGTCATTCCTGTCACAATGACAGGAATTCAGCAAAAGCATTGTTCTGGCTCTCCGAAGCCCACAGCCTTTCCCCTTCCCAGTGGCTGTGCTGGCCCGGGTTCAATGCCTGTGCTGCTCTGTGGTCAGTTCACATTGCTCTGTGTATTCTGTACCTGTGTAAGCAGCTTTTTAATCTGTCAGTTAATCTGGGCATAATTTGCCCAGCTGCTCCCCTGTTCCTTCACTTCTGCATGTTTCTGGCTCCTAAACTTAAGTCTGCTGAACATAAACTTGTTTTTGCAGAGCTAGAACAAGGGGACATCCCAAGCTTTTACACATATGAAGAGGGATTGTCACATTTAACTGCAGAAGGGCAGGCCACGCTGGAGAGGTTAGAAGGCATGTTAGCCCAGTCTGTCAGCACCCAGTACAACATGGCTGGAGTGAGAACAGAGGACTCCATAAGGGAGTTTGAAGGTAAGGCATGCTTTTGTTTTACTAAACAATATGTCTTCATCAGTGACACTGCCAGTGGGATTGAGTGCGCTCTCAGCAAGTTTGCAAACATGAAGCTGAGGGGTGCGATTGACACTTGAGAAGGATAGGATGCCATCTAGAGGGTCCTGAACAAACCTGAGGAATGGATCCATGGAAACCTCATGAGGTTCATCAAGGCCAAGTGCAAGGTGCTGCACCTGGGTTGGAGCAACTCCCATTATCAATACAAACTGGGAGATGAAGGGATTAAGAGCAGCCTTGCCAAAAAGGACATGGGGGTGCTGGTGGGTGAAAAAGTTTCACCTAACCTGGCAATGTGCACTCACAGCCCAGAACACCAGTCATGTCCTAGGCTGTAGCCAAAGCAACGTGGCCCGCAGGGTGAGGGAGGACAATCTGTTCCTCTGCTCCACTCTGGTGAGACCCCACCTAGAGTGCTTCATCCAGCTCTGGGATCCTGAGCTTAATAGGATAGGGACCTACTGCAGTGAGTCCAGAGGAGGTCATTATGATGATCAGGAGTCTGGAGCACCTCTGCTATGGAAACAGGCTGAGACAGTCGGGGTGTTCAGCCTGGAAAAGAAAAGGCTCTGGGGGGACCTTACTGAGGCCTTTCAGTACTTAAAAGATGGGCATGGACTTTTTTGTAAGGCCTGTTGTTGTAGGACAAGGGGGAATGGCTTCAAACCAAAGGAGGTGAGACTCACATTGATAAAAGGAGAGATATTTTACCATGGGGGTGGTGAACTGTGGATGCCACCATCCCTGAAGTGTTCAAGACCAGGCTGGATGGGGCTTTGAGCAGCCTGGTCTAGTGGGAGGTGTCCCTGCCCATGGCTGCAAGGTCCCTTCCAACCCAAGCCATTCTGTGGTTCTATGATGTGGAAGTAGTGACTCTCCAGTTTGGCTAATCATAAAGCAGGACTGAGTGAATGTGATGCCCTGGGTGATACCTCCCTGCAGAAGGTGAGGGATCACCCACATGCTTCTGGCCCTGTGGGCAGCATGTTGCCTGCTGTGGATTGAGGGCTGCTCTGTTAGAGTGAGCACTTCAGTGTTGAGAACACTTGATTCTTCTTGGTAGGATTTCCTGGAACAGTGGTAAAGTGAAGTTGATTTAGGATTAAAAAAAATTAAATTTATCAGTCTACACCAGGGTTGGGAAGCATTTTCTACTCTAAATGAGTTGTAGTTTTTATTTGGGTTTTGATTTTGGGTTTTTTTTCTTTATACCCTAAATTATAAGTTAACAGTTATCTTAACAGAGTTCAGGATGAATTCTGAATCATTCAAACACACTGAAACAGAATTATTAAAAAAGATCTATTTTTGTGAAGGATGGTGTCTCTTAATTCTATTGATTATTCAAGTGTGTATTTAAGGAGTAAAATTTCTTTTTTTGTTGGGGGAAAGCCACCTGATTTCTCAGACTGTCTTTTCTGTGTGCTGTTTTCACTAGAGCAATGTATTATCTGGGAGAAGAACGGGGAAGTAGTTTAGTAGTGTTGCTTCCTTTTTTAATATAGAAATTGCAGTGCTTTTTATATGCTGTCATGTTTTTGAAAGATGGAAAATGATCCAGCAGTTGTGGATATCTAGGAAATAATAACTAATTTATTTTCATCCACAGGGAGAGGTTTTTAATCTTGTTTTGTCAGTTGTGTTCAGGTTTACTTTGTTCTGCAGTTTTGAATAAATTTATGTAAAGACAACCATAGGTGATAGGCTCCTGTTTCAGCAGTGCCCTTTGTTTGAAAATTTAGTCAGGTTTCTGAATTCCAAAATTCCAGAAATGAATATAAATTGAACAGCAGGTATGTCACGTGTCTCAGAGTCATCTTCATCAGTTTTGTTTACTTTTCTAATCTTACTTGCTACAGTACTGCTGCTTGGTTTGCTGCAATTACAAATATCCCCAGGGCTGCTCAGAGTTACTTTATTTTTTGACATTGTAGCATAGAGCAATCTTTCTTTTCAATTGTTTCAGAACAGGATACTAGAATAAAGTTATTCGAAGGAATCATGAAATTTGTTACACCAAAATTTCATTTACAACATGAAATAGTTAAAATCCAGTGTTTAAGTCTTTTAATAAGACAGGGTGAGGTGAGATTGTAGGAAGCTGTGACATCTGTAAACGACTGACCAGCAGTGCTGGAGCAAACCCAGAAACTTGTGAGCTCATCAGTGTTTCCTTAGGCTGCTCTCAGAAGTTCAGTGAAGGGGTTTTCTGTCCTGGCTACCTCTCGTCAGCAGAGGGCATCCGCTCTCTTTCCCGTGAAAACGTCATCCCTCATCCGCTCGTTTACGGAGCACTGGCTGGTTTTTTTCAGATGGGATGGAGGTGGACATAGCACCAGTAGTTGCCGGGCAGTTTGAAGATGCCGAAGTCGATCACTGAGGAGGATGGGTGCTGCTGTAAGTTCTTCTGACTTCTCACATCAATGCTTTTTAGTCCTGCAGAGCCTCCCCTCTCTGGAATTTGTGTAGTGTATGTGATCCTACAGGAGGTGTCTCATGATGTCAGGATGATGGAGATATAGAAGAAGGAAAAGGGACCTGTAGTTATCACAAATGTAGAAAGATGTTTAATGATCTGTGCCAAAATGCCTATTGGCATAAACCATTACCCTGCAGAGGCAGCCTGCATGGATGTGCCTGTCTGGAAGACAGGTCAGCTTTTTAGTTGATTTAAGAATTGTCTCAAAGGCTCTTGGATGCTGATATATGAACACTGGAGGCAGCCCTGGGAAGTTACTGTCTTTAGTGCCTGTTGTTTTGCCCTTGGTGTGTTGGATTTCCCAGGCTGTTCCAGGGGGCAGGACACTTCACAGCACTCCAAGTCCATCTCTTCCTTCATTATAAGCAGAGCAGGAACAGTTCATGGTAAAGTTACTGAGCTATCTGGATGGGGCTGCTCTCAGGAGTGAACAGCTAAGAGACAACACCCTGCTCAGGTGGATGTGCCAGTGTGATCCCTTGTCTTCCATCACCTGTGCTTGCTTTTCTCCTCTTTAGTAGCTTTACAAGACGTGCCAGTGGTTCCTCGCTGGTGCTGGGAGGGAGAGTTAGAGCAGCTTTTTCTGGGGCTGTCTGCAGAGATGTACAGGCACAGTGGGGTTGTGATGCCATCCTTGCTTCAGCAGTACTCAGTCTGTATGTGCTGCTCAAGTGGTGCTGTGTTGTCCCAGTTCTTCAGCCTATCTCAGAAGGGAGACTGACAGCTCCTACCTTAAAGTGAGTGTCCAACTATCCCACTTGAAATGCTGGAGAGAGCAGCTGTGGAGCAGACAGCCGAAAGCTCAGGGGAGGAAGAAGGAGAGGGATACAAAAGGAGTGTGACACACTGAAAGAAAAGTGGGAAAATAGTTGATATAGGATTACAGTGTCACAAAGAAAGAGGCTGCAGTCCCCGAGGAGGGCTGTTGTGGAGGGGTGCTGCATACCTGCATTCCTCCTCTGTTGCTTATTTTTCTTTGCTGCTGCAGTTCTGAAAGTCTCAGAGTAGTCTGGTGTTTTCTTAGTGACCTCCATCACTGCCACTGCTCCTGAATTGGTTTTTATTGTCTGGTGTAAGAGCTCAAACTTTAGTAGTCACATTTCTACCCTGGGAAGGACTCTGCAGAACAGAGGAGTTCTTAAAAAAAAATATTAGATACTGGTTGTCCTGCCATTGGCTGGTCTGCCAGTTTGGTAAAGGACACACTTAAAAATCAGAGAGGAGCCTTTAGCTGTAGATCAGGTGCTTCTTAGTAAGTGAATGGAAATTTAGACTGATGACTCCAAGATTACTTTGGTCAATGGTTTATTAAAAATAAATCCTGATGTTGAAAAATTCAAATTTGACTGCTTTATCTGTTATCCTGGTTAGAATTTAACTGGATTAAGGAGAGTTAGTAGCTGATAGCAGATCTCTAAGAGGCATGAAAGTGCTGGTGGAAGTGTTGTAGGCTGTTCTTCTAGAAAAGGATAAAATACACGCAGCAAGAAGTAGTGTTGGTTAGTGGAATTGTTACTCTGCCTTCCATGGTACAGCATGTGACTGTGGGATATGAATGCTGTGAGAGGTGACTGGAGAGGATTTCCTCCTGTGCTTCTGCTTGTGCTGATCTCAGCTGAGGGGCTGATCCCTGGCAGAGCAGATCAAGTGACCTGCACGTGCAGTGTCAGGTGCTTCAGTGACATCACTCCAGGTAGCAGTTTGGGATGGCCCTTTTTAGAGTAACCACCAGCCTGTGTGGATGTAATCTAAGGAAGTGTAGGAATCTAGGATCTAAGGCAGCAGCGAGGAACTGAAGGTAGAAAGTGACAAGGACAGCTCTTGGAGGTCTGTGCTAATCGCCCTGCTCAGAGGGTGACTTGGCTCTGCACTCTGTATGTAGGGGTGGAGAGGGAGCATGCTGTGATCCTGTGGGTACTCCATGGAGCAGCTTGGCCCTTTTAACCTCCTGAACTGCAAAATGATCTACAAGGAACATCTTGTTGGTGATCCCTTAGAGAGCAGTGTGCTGCTCTCCCTCCCAAACAATGCCCTTGTGTGATGCTCATGTTGCATGCGACCCAAATGAGATGTGACAGTCTCCTGCTGAAGCCCCTGGAGACTTGCTGGCAGTTGGTGCAGGACATTTCCAGTGTTCCTGCAATAAGTGGTGTTTTGTCTGTGGCATCACGAGGCTGCAGCAATTGTTCTGAAGCAACTGGTGTGTCTGCATGTTGGTGCAGCGGGGTCTGCCAGGCCACCCTGGTGCCTGCTGTGAGCACATGCTGTCCTTAGCTGACCTGAGTTAGAGCTGCTGTCAAAGGCAAAGATGCTCAACACTTCTGAAAATTCATGGGCTTGTAGTAAAGTGCTGTCCTCTGACTGCAAGCAACAGATAGCTACTACTCTATGCTGCTTAATAACCTTTTATTTTAATGCCAATTATGTAAACTTGGGTGTCTTGTGTCTTTCAGATCCCTCTTGTGGCACTTCCAGAATAAGCTGTAAAACCGAAGGCATTGCAGTGACTATCGGGAGTTAACCTTTCTTTTGATGACCTAAGTTTAGACACCTAGGTCTAAAAATGCTTGTAGAGATGTTTAAAACAGGGTTTGACATTTGTGACCACTATGGGGTTATTTAAAAAAAATACAAAATAAACAAAAACAATAAAACCTCTTGCATCTAACAGTTGAATGGGGCTAATCAGGGGTCATTTCATAGAATCACAAAATGATTTGGGTTGGAACAGACCTTAAAGATCGTCTGGTTCCAGCCCCACCTGCCATGGGCATGGATGCCATTGAGTAGATCAGGTTGCTCAGGACCCCATCCTAACCTGGCTGTGAACACTTCCAGGAATGGGGCAGCCACAGTCTCTCTGACTTAACTCTCTGGCCTTATAAAGAAGCCTTTGTAGGAATTCTAGGACTTCAGAAATAAAACTGTAAGTAGAACAGAATTTTAGATGGTCCTAGAATTTTCCATATTTTTTTACCTGTCATTGACTCTGTGGAGTAGAAATGGGAATAGAAATGTTATGACTAAAAGGAAATAGGGTTGGCCAAGGATCAAAAGAAAAGCTAAATTAAAACCCCCTCAAGTAACTGGCTTTACCTTTCAGTGCTATCCCTTTCATTTCTCTGAGAGCTGAGCTTGGGTGGTAGAGGAGATGGAATAAGGTCTCTGAGGTCCGGACAAAGAGAACTGTTTTGTGTCTTTGTATTAAATGTTAACATTGTTAAATAAACTAAGATTTTTGTATCTCACAACCAGCTCGCTGTTGCAGTTCTCCCTCCTTTACTTCAGCAAGCATCTTGAGCCCTTGAGTTTCAGAACTCTCTTCTGTAACAAAAAAGTCTTCAGCGAAGCGAAAGCCATTTTCAGCATTTACGTGGATGTGAGGGATAAAAGGGCAAAGCATTTGCAGGGTATGCCTGTGACAGAGTTAGCCAGACACATCCCAAACTTAGGAACCCAGCTTTAGATTGTCCTGCTGGAGCTTTCCCTGTTTCGCCTCTTGGTGGGAAAATTGGAAAATTTCTCCGTTGGAAAATATCAGGAAATTCAGGTTGTGCCTCTCTTCCCCCACTATTGAAATGAAAGTCTGGACCAAACTTCCTCCGTTTTCTTTTACTTTGAAGTTGATCTGTGATGTTTTGGGGAGGGGGTGGGGGCGAGGTATTGCTGTGTTGGTATATGAACAGTTTACTAGCCCTACACTCTGCTTACACGTTAGGATGTGATTTGGTTCCAAGGTCCATGCTAATTATACCCATTCTTTGTTGAATATTCATTAGGAATGCCAGTCAAATTAGGGATGTCTTAACAGTGTTGTGAACCACTCATGTAGCCGAATAAATGAGGTATTCAGCGTGTTATGCAACAAGACATCCTACAGGAATGTCTTTACCAGCCCCTTTGTATACATACAAGCGTTATTGTTAGGGATTCAGGGTTACAAAGGAGGATACAGAGTTGATTTTTGCACTGGCATTTGGAGAATCTTGGCACAGTGAGATTTTGGGACAGGTAAAACTCTTACTGGCACCATAATTCAGGCAAAGGGCTCATTGAATTCTAAGTCACCGTCCACTGTTGAAGCAGACTGGTGGGGGTATTTTGGTGTGTGAAAATCTGAGTTGGGATGTGGTGTGTCTGTTGTCTTCCACGTTAAATGGCAGCCTGTTACATACCCTGGCAGGTGGGCAAAGGTAACTCCAGGGCAGCTGGACTGTTCACAGTTCCTCTCAGCACTCTCACTACATCCAAAAGGAGAATTTGTGTTATACTAATGTGGAGCACTAGGAACAGACATTTTGTGATGCTTCCAGTCAAATCAGTGGAGCAAGATTAAATGAGGTGAGGTAGAAACAAACCTGGATGAATGCTGAAGGTAGCATTGAGAAGTGTCTTGTGTGGATTGACAAGTTTTATTTTCAATAAAACTTTGTATTTAGGCAGTGGGTAAATGTTCTGGACTTCATAAGCATTCATTAACTCAAATGTAAAATATTCCTTTTTGCCTGCACTACCAAAACCAGTTAAATTCTTCAGTTCCTAGCTAAGGTTTATTTTTCGTTATTTCTGCTACTTTTGTTGTTTTGTGGGTTTTTTTTTTTTTGTTTTGCATTAATTTAGTCAATTTAAGGCTTGTCTAATTCCTAGTGATTTAAAAACAAAATTTATATTCTAATGTCTGTAAATACAGCAGCTACTTGTTAATAACCCAGATTTGTACCAATTTCTTTTAAACTATATGTTGTGCCAAAATAAACAAGGCAGATATGGAGAAGTCAGATCTGATTTGACCTCTTCACTTTATGGACTTGGCTTTTGCAGGCGATCAAAAATGATGTGGAAGTAGGGCCTCTAATCTAACAAATCTTGGCTGCCTGTAGGTTTGTATATCTGTTTTTCTCTTTTCTTTGTCTGTTTTTATGCTCTTTGAGGTTTATTTTTGAGACCTTTATCCTGTGGGCTTCATGGCTTCAGAGGAGACATCAAATAATTCAGATTTTGAAAGACTTGTTTCCATAAGAAATGAGGTGAAAAAGTGGGGGGAAAAGTTATTAGGTATGGATCACTTTAAAAGGAGGTAAAAAAATAAAAAGCAGTAAAGCAAGAAAGGGAAGGTAGAAACCCCCAAAAGGATCTGTTTTAGAAGCAGAACAAGGTATATAAAAATATGTATTTTCTCAGAGGATCATATCTTTTCAGGCTCAGTGTATGGTCCTTGCTATGGAGAGTTTTAACAAGGAGAATTTTCCTTTAGTAGATCTATCCACACTGCAATTGAAGAGCTGCTGAATGATAACTCAGCAGTTCTAGTTCTCTTCAGCATACTAGCAGGCTAATTGTTTTTATTATTAATAACTGAATACAGGGTCATGGATTGGACTCTTGTATGTAAAGCAGGTTCATACAGTTGATTTAATTTTGCAATATAATCTTACAGATATCTTGGAAAAATAAAACAAGAAAAGATTTTATTGCAACAAGGAAGAAATTACATGGAAATATTTACTTCCCCAACTCTTGTAAAAAAGATAGCTGACAATAGTAGCTGTTAAAGACTTCATCAATTAACTGTGAAAAACTCCCCATCTGATTTCCTTTCTCTTAAAATATGGTTTGTAAGGTGACTTCGATGATGAGGTGAAGGACATGATACTGAGATCATTGTAGAATTTGTTAACCATCTCTCCTTTCAAACGAAGTAACCATAAAAAGAAAAACTGAATTTACTCTTAAATTTGAGAAATATATTTTGGCATTTTTAAAAATTAAGCTACAGCCAGAAGAAGAAACCTTGTGCTAGAAACAGAGTTTCAGAGGATAGTACCCATCAGTGGTGTTTGCCTCAGCTGGGGCTATAAAGGGCATGCTTGTGTATGTAGTTTTCCTGTAGTTTTTATCTCTGTTATTTATTCTTCTGCATTGCAGATTCTTCTTTTTTTTTTAAAGAAGTTGGTAAGAGCTCCATAAAAGCAAGGACAAATTGAGTACTGCATGATTCTTCCCTATATACTGTGCCTATGTGAAGAGGCAGCAGTAATTGCTGATAAAAAGTTGAGGGTTTTGCCTAAAATACCATTTGATGTGTGTGTCTACAGAATTTTATGGTATTTTATTACTGCTTTTTCCAACCAAGGTGAACATTCAACAATCTCCAGTGGGACAGGATGTGACAGAGACTTCCTGGTAGGAAGTGAGGGGTTACTTACCTGCACTCAGGTATTAAAATTATCATTATTAAAAGAATGTTGGTCATACAGGCTTTAATTTTGGTGTAGGGTGCCTCTAGAACAGAGCTGTGGAGATTCTTCTAGGGAGTAGTGTAGCCTTTCTTCCTCTCAGAGGTAGGTATATGGCAAGTAGGAATATGATGATGTCAGTATAAGAAATCTTCAGCTCCCTTTTTGCAGGTGCCTTCAGTGGGAAGAAATCCAATAAAATCAAACCTTGAAAGGACAGGGTATTTCTCTAAAATAAATTTTGCATGCTAATAAAGGTCAGAAAATGGCACTTACGGCTAAAGTGACATATTTGTTTTTTAACAGTCCTTCACATTCATATGGCTTAACTGAAAATGGTGGCAGATATTCCCAAAATCCCAATACTCTCATTTACAAAATAATTATTTGAATACAAAGTGGTAAGTCAAATATTTCAAACATGAAATCTGAAAATACAGCATAAAGATGGCATGAAAGTCTGTCAGCAGTTCTCTGAAAGCTTTATGTCTGCAGATGTTGAAAATATTTTTTAATGTAGTGCTCCCAAATTTCAGGATTTCATGTCTCAAGATTTCCGAGGAAAGATTTCATCCCATATAAAAACCACAAGTATTGTACCTGAAATGAGAGTTACAGAAAGGACTTTTATTTAAATGCATTTGAGAAGGACACAGTACTGGTATGGAAAACAAACATTGTGTTCAAGTATTTGAGTCTCTACCACAATACAGCGTTACCTTTTGCAAAGGAAGCTTCATCAGGCCATGCAAGTGCTCCCTGTGAGATAATAATCTTGTTTTTCCTAGTGCAGTTAATGCTTTGATCTGTGCAAGAGAGTTTGACTGGGTGAATCCAACACGGGCACCTTCCTGTTCCTGGTCAGGGCTGCTTTCTTTGTGGCTGCATGTACAAATGACTGAGCCAGCAGCTTAACCTCCATCCCTCACCTGAGATTGTTAGCTATGCCTGTTTTGATAACCACATCATTTTTAGGTGCTGCCAAGTGGCTGTAGGACAGTGGGTGTTTTTTTGAAGATCATTCTGATTTAGTTTATTCTGGAGCTGCAAAAATATTAGTTAGAGATAGTATACAATTCTCATAAAGAAACTTCTATCTCAAGTTGGAAGGGATCCATAAGGATCACTGAGTCCAAAGGGCATCCAGATACAGTTTATTTCCTTCAGTAAAAAAAAAAAAAATCAGATTATTCTTTCAGAGGAAAAGAGGATCCTGCTTGAGGGTGTTGCCCACACATAAGCTTGAATTTATGAAACTTCTCAGATCACAAAAAAAGCTTATTAAAAGGGATTCTGTTTAGTCCAGTCTGCCACTCAGTGCCTATGCTGGATGGGTCAGTGAGACTTTCTCTGGCTGAGTCCAAAAAAACCTCCGTGCTGGAGACTGTAGCATTTCTTCAGGAAACTAATTTCAGTGTTGCTGCACCCTTCCTCCTGAATGCTTTCCTGGAATCTAAGCTGAACTTCCCATGCCCCAGTTCGTGGCCTTGCTGTTACTTGTTGCCAAAAAGAATGGTTAATCTCTGTTACCCTTGTAACTTCTCTTGAAATAATGCTTGACTGTGCTTAAAACACGCTTTCATCTTATTCTTGCAGCCTAAACCAGTTTGGTTCCCTCAGCCTTCCCCCTTAGATCAGGTACTCTAGGCCCTTCATTGTCTCTGGTCCTCCACTGCCTGGATCCTGTTTTTTGACACATTGCTCTTGAACTTGGGGACTCCAAACCACCCATGCTCCAGATGTCACCTCACAGGCATTGAGTAGAAGGAGGCAATAATCACACCAGCATACTCTGCATGGTATTGGCCACCAGCCAGGTGTCAATCCATTGATTGTGACAGTTTGAGGTCAGTGGTTTAGCCAATCTTTATTCCATCTAACAGTCTTTTTGTGGGAGCCCACTTTGAACCAAGAATGCCGTGGGAGGTGGTCTCAATAAACCTTACTGAAGTGCAGGTACAGTGCATTCCTGCTCCTTTGTCATTTCCAATGCATTCATTACAGAAGGCCACCAAGCTGGTCAAGCATGGATTGCCCTCACTAAGTCTGTGCTGACTGTTCCTGTGTTTATCTTTGTGCTGTCTTCATGGTTGGAAATGGATTCCAAGACTAGATACTCCACCGTCCTCTCACTGGCTGAAGTGATACCAACTATCTTGTAGTTCCCTGGCTTTGCTCTCCTCCTCCTTAAAAGCAGGCATAGTATTAGCACATTGCCCATTGGCAGGAACCTCCTCCAACTGCTGCAACTTCTCATAAATTAAGGACAATTCCAACACTGGCCAACTCTACCTTCATTTCTAGGTGAATCCCACTAGAGTCAATGCATTCACAATCATGTATGTTGTTCCCATTTATTGTTCCCTATTTATTGCTTCTTTTCCAAAACCTTACTGATGTACACAGAGATTTGGGAGCAAATTTTGCTTGGGAACACTGAGTGGTACCTCAGCCTTTTCCATGCCATCCCTCTCTAGGTTGTCTCCCCCATCCACCAATGGACTTGCATTTTCTCTGGACTTTTTTGTGATTAGTAGATTTGTAACTCTGCATGTCCTTTCTCTTAATTCCAGTTGAGCTCTTCCTGGCTTTGTTTCCAAGTGCCTGTGCAAAGCTCTTATACTCCACCTTTGCTGCCTTTCCCAGTTTCAACTTCTTACATGTTCTCCTTTGTTGAAGGAAAGCTCTTTGTCTAGCCAGCAGGGAAAAGCTTTTTGTACAAATTCCCAGTCTAACGCTATGTGACAGATTCCTTCTGCACATCTAAATCTATTACTGAGCTCTCATGAGCTTTTTCTAAAAATCACCTTTTCCCATTTATAGCAGTTTCCAAGGGAATTACTACTGACTTAGCAATTCCCTAAATAAGCAGAATTTTGTTTTGAAGTCCAAAGTCTGGACAGCTCTGCTATTTACCTTCCCAGTCTTCCTCTGCACCCTGAACTCTTGTGAGAACTACAACCCAAGTGGCCACATTCGGGATCCATTTTTCTCAGTAGGCAGGTCAAGTTCAGCATTACCACTCACTGGCCCTTTAGGATATTAATTACACATAATTACTGACAGTTTCTAGGAACTTCATGGATTACATCCACTCATTGCATAAGAGTTTTTGCTCTGTCAGATGATGTCTGTGGAGCTGAAAACCCCTATGAGAACCAGGGTCTGGGAATAGGAGCAGTTTGTTTCCAGTTGTTTGTTGAAAACCACCTTTGCTTCCAAGTCCCTGAGATACTGAACACTTCACTAGACACAGACTTGGAATTCTTGTTTCTTTGCTTAAGTGTTCTGAACTTGCTGGCAGCCTCAGAATAGCCTCTCCTCTGAGCAGAAAGGTCAAAGTCTCACCTGTTGCCTTCTCCCTTGCTTACCCTCCTCCATTTACATCTACTGCTAAGTGACTGTTGTGGCACTTACTTTCTAAGGAATAGTATTAGTCTTTCTAGTAAAACTGATCTAAAGAAGGAGGCCTTCATTCTGGTTTTATAGTGTTAGAAATATAGCAGGAGGCTAGGCCAGGCTGGATGGCTTTGAGCATCTTGGTCCAGTGGAAGGTGTCCCTGCCCATAGCAGGGGAGTTGGAACTGGATGGTCTTTAACATCCCTCACTCTACAATACAATTCTATGATATGCTAAGCTGGCACCTGTCCAGGAAAGAGCATTTCATTTTATCAGCCTCATGATTATCTTGTCACCAACTCTTCCATTCATAGCTGCCATCTCCCTGGTACTGAAAGAGCAGCATTAGCACAGTCTCCATCATTACTGATGGTATAATCACGCCTGGACAACTAACATGAATTCCTTTGGCAGTGAAACAGAAACCATCTTTGTTCCACTGGTACTTGCTGAGTCTATCTTCACAGTGCAGAACTTAGGCCTGCCTGTGCTAAGTTATAAACACTTGCTGGCATTATGTTTATTGCAGGAATCCAGAGTTTAATGCTGCTGTAGAATCACCTTCACCAGAACATTGGTGAGGCCATTTTGAAAAACGAGTAATTAACTACAGTTTCAAGATTAAATTCCTGAAAGACCATAAACCACCAGTAGACTTGTTTATCCTAAAAGAAAACCTCCATTTCATCCTTGTCTTGTGAAAGTGGTAATCAATCTTCCTTTTCTTCCAAGTGTCCTTTCTAAGAACAGTGTTTACGATGTGCTTCAGCCAGATCAGGATTCAGTTGTATTCTGAATGCTCTCCATATCCTTGCCCTTATGGATTTTTACCACGGCCATAAATGAGAATATATTGCACTTTCCACTGGGAATTTAAAGTTTCATGATATGTTAGTCCAAGGTACTACTGTGAGGTAGTTATTACAGCAAAACACAAAAAAAGCCTGTTGAAAGTATTTCCCAAAGTAAGAACAAAGTAATTTAACCATCTGAGAGACTGATGCTGGAAGAAGTAAGACATCAGATTAGCATAACATTGTGACTCTGCCAGTTTCTAGGAAGTCTTAAACAGCATTTCTGCTGACAAATGGATTCTGAAAGTAGTTTTTACAATTGAATTTAAAATATCCCTTCCCTCATCATCTACTTCCATGATTCTGTTTAGAGGTTCTTTCTACAAGAATTTGTCATCATAACAGGTCATTTTCTTAGATGCCTCATTATTTTGTCCAATCGTGAAAGAAAAAATGCTATTTCTATTATTTTCTTATTTTCAAAAAGTGTCAGAAAAAATTCACTTCATGTTAAAATTTGTAGATCTGCACTCCTGTATTCATCAATTCAGTTTTCAAATACAGCAATCTTCTCTATACTTGTACCTCAGACACTATTATTTGTTTTGAACTCTTGATTTATAAGGTCTCTTAAATGTATCCATGAAACATCCTTATTCTGTAATGAAATATTTTTATCACCAATAGATTACTCAGTCCTTCAGATGATCCACAGACCTAAGATCTGTCACTAAATGTTGGCTACAGTTGTGACACTGTGCAAGAAGTGACGTGTCCTGAGTATTCACTTTTTAAAACTGCTCAGTCTGGAGGAGTTCCTTTCCCTCATAAATCAAGAGACAGCATTCAATGTATTTTGTGTGTATATTCTAGATGTTAACTTATGACAAGCCACTGTTTATGAAATTTCCTAGAAAGGTAACATTGCTCCCTAACCACATTTTAAGTTCCTCAAGTCATGGGTCCATTTCAGTTAACAACTGTTGATTCTCAATCACCTGGAGGTTTGCTGCAAAGCTGTTCTGCAGGACACATCTTGGCATGTAAGTAGGACATGGGGTTTCAGAATGCCTCCTGTTTCTTTAAATCACTTGCCAAAAGATTAAATCTCATATACTTACAACCTGGGAAATCTTTAAATGGTTATGAGGTTGAAATCAGTTAATGAAAGCTAAAGCTGAGAAATATTATGTGGTCTGTCAGGACCCGAGCAATGCTGATCAGCTGTGCCTATGACATTTCATTTATTACTCACTGGACAGTTACTCTGTTACTCAAGTTTACTCTATTGTTCAGTCATCCTGTTTAGAGATCTAATTCAACAAGATTATATCTAAGTGAATTTTAGTTAGTCAGCCAAAAACAAAGACGGAAGTTTAAACCTAAGAGTCAAGGCAAGTAGAACACACACAGACATGAACTCAAGAAAAGGAAGTTTTTGGTCATAACAGGATCCCTTTCCAGTGTTTCCTGTGTATATTTTACATCCTGCTCTGCCTTCATCACTCTTCTACCTTCTAATAGGATTAACAGTCATGAAAGAATTTGGTATTAGCAGACTGCTTCTTTATATACCCTAAGCAGAAAGCTCAAGATTTGTAGGGACCAACTGTAAACAAACAACAGCATGAAGTAAGTATCACATGGACCATTTTCATCTGCACACAGCTAGAAGTCAAAATCAATAGCTTCCAAATTAAAACCAGAATTTAAGTTAGGAAAAACCTAGTTGCTAACACTTCTTATTCTTAAACTAAGAGCAGACCATGTCGAACAGTGACTAGGGGACAAACACAGAATGAGAACTGCAAAGCTTAGACACTATGGGGATAAAATATTTGATATCAAAAAAGTGGTAATTGAGAAAGCATATTTAAGGCACTTGTCCCAATACCTGTGGGTCATTTTTTTTTCTAAAATTTATCATCCCCATGTTTTCGTAAACTGTCACAAAACAAGACAGACACTGTGTGGTAACCAGTATGTTTCTCTTCTTGAAGTTAATCACGCTCATACTTACTTTCAGGTAAGGACCATATGATCTTTAAATGACCTCCCTAATCCAAATAATTCTATAATTCACTAAACAGTGCTGCAGGTACTCTATACAGAGAATTAAAACATGTTAAAAATACACAGCCTGCATTTGCAAAATGAAACCACAATTCTGAATGATTTCAACACATACATTATAATTTACTATTTTCTGGATTTATTTAATGCAAAAGTCAAACACTCTCAAATAAAGAGCACTTATTTCTTGATTTATGAACCATGTACTAAATAACACTTTCTCAAACACGTGAAGTATTAAGAACTTACCTAAGCATGGTGCTAGCCAATATACTAGTGAGTAACTCAAAAATTTGTCATAGAAACAATCTGCATGTAATGAAAATGCCAGTGCTGGGTTAAATATTGCTCCTGTGAGATTTCCACCTGCAATAAAATGTAAACATCATTACATAAAACCATATTTTTAAATACTTACTTTAAATTCAAATGCACGATACTACAAGAAATCTATACCCTGCAATAAAATGAATTAGCAGAAACAGTTTGAACAGGTAAAACTCTTCTGAAGTTATTCACCTGACGACTCAGTAAACAGTTTAACTGTTTTCTCAAAGGCTTTAAAACATATGAAGGGTAAGCTATAACTTCCTTTATCTCTTTCTAGCAAATATTCTTTAAAGAGATAGGTCTGGCTAATGCTGAATGTTTCTATTGATAAAACTAGAAGCTATTTCTGTATCATGATTTTGGAGGAGACAGAAATTACATAAGCCATTACATTATAGCCTCGTGTCACATGAAACACATATGCAAGATAAAAGAAAAAACTTTCAAGTAGTGTTCTTGCTAAGCTGACCTCTATACTTTCTTATAAGAATACTAATATTATTATATCAATATACAGAATGTTAGGATTTTCACATGGTATACAAACTGTGGAAAAACTCTATATGTTGTTCAAAGAAAACAGAAGCAAGTGCCACTCCACTGTCTTGTAGAAGGAAGCCAAGCATCTTTCCTTGCCTCTGATTTCAGATGTAAATGAAGTTGCCTAAACATTTCCTAAATAACAAGATCCAAACACGTTACACTGGGGAGTAAACTGTAATTACACTGCAGATGAACCTGGAGCTAAGTGTGTTTAATTCTGACATGTGTTGTTCCTCTCGTTGCAATGCTGCAGAAAAAGCATTACTCATAGCTAAATTACCTGTATTCCTGTACTGTTAGCTACTAACCACCCCCTACCTGTTTTATCTATTAACCTATTACCATAAACTATTCTATAATTGCATCTGTATAATTCCTTACTGTTTACTCTTGACTCCTCCCCAAATAAGCTTGTATGAGCTTTGAACTTACCCTTTGTACAAATACCCTGCTGCTGTAAT
The DNA here is from genome assembly GCF_023055355.1 of Agelaius tricolor. Taxonomy (NCBI): domain Eukaryota; kingdom Metazoa; phylum Chordata; class Aves; order Passeriformes; family Icteridae; genus Agelaius; species Agelaius tricolor. The sequence goes on from NW_027269269.1 coordinate 18,836,246, forward strand.
CCTCATTTGCTATGACTGTGCAATCATTTATCCAAAGTTTCAGTAAGGTCTTTGTCACTCTTTTTTGGTATTTCTCTTTCCATATTCTCCTTATTATTTCTTTCACTATTACTACAGTTAAGGAAAATCTTAATCTTTGTTTGCCTACTCAGTTTACTGTGGTTTTGCACTTGTTCTCAAGAACAAGTCAGATTTACTGTGCAGTCTGTTTTTCTGCACACTGACATATTAGCAATGTCCACGGTTGCCAGGAAGCCCAGCTACAATAATTTACTTTGCTTTAATCTGTTTATGACTCCACTGCTTCTGCTGTTTTATCCATAAATGTACAATTGAAAGCACAACTTCACTCTCAGGATGCAGTTGATAAATATTAAGCATTAGACAGAGTTTTAACTGCTGTATTTCTTCAATATTCATTACTAATAACTACTGGAATATCAACCATAGGCCAGGGGCACCACTATAACCTTACTTAAAATTATTCATTTAGCACCTCAGTCTGTGTAACAGAAAAGACAAATTGTTTTATGGCAGAAGAAGTGTAATCTCTTTGATGGGGTGTGCATAAAAACTTCAAAAGGGGAAGTAATGCCACACAGTGCCTGAGAAAGTATTTTTATGTTTTTGCTTTTATTAAAGGCCAAAATTGGGAAGAAACTCAGAATTAAAAATATGTATGTCGTTTGTACCCTGATATGTTAGGTTCAGAAAAATCTAACCAATTTCATATGATTCTGACCTAACTGTAATGCTGCCTGTAAATGAAAAAGCTCTCAAAAGGTGTATTTTTTAACACCTAAATAAGTACTTTCCCAAAGGAATTATACAAAAATATTCTTTACCATTTGTATATGGTCTGCATTCTTAGCTAATGAATCATTATTAAGGGTAATATGTAAAGACGTAATGTTCTTTTTTTGGCCTTTATTTAGTAGAAAACAGAGTGAAGCAGTATGGGAGCTTCTGTGTACAGTATGTAATACTATAAAAATTTGGTTTGTGTCGGATAAAATGTAAAAAAAATATATAAATATTTTTAAATATGAAAAAGCATAAGAAAAATTAAAGTAACAGCTTGTGATTTTGAAAATACTGTATAACCTGATGTTATTTGTTGGAGTAAGGTGCATGGCAGGTCTATAAACAGTAAACTACGAGGTGCAGAAGATTTCCTGAGAATGATCCAGACCAGCTAAATTATGCATCTGTCTGTCTTCTCAGCCTGCAGATGAGAACCCACTGTGCTGGAGGCCACTATTTGTGACACTGGATTTGTAAGTGACTCTCCCTGCTGCATGTAAGCAGCAGAGGTGGGACAGACATGGCTGGGGCTATGCCATGTCATCCACAGGATATATGGGATATGTGCAGCAGGCATCATCCATGGCCACTTACCAGGCTCCTCATTACTGCCCCAGCCACGACAGGATCTCAATACCTGTATATTTTTATAGTAGACAAGCAGATTGTAGTTTAAAAGAAATGCAAAGAAAAATGTCCAGGTAGCACAGGGTGTTGTGCACGTGATGCAAAAGAGGCCTGAGGTTTCCTAGAAGTACGTGCAGATCGATTGCACCGGGGAGTCCCAACAAGGCCAAGTTTATGGCACAGAAGGGCACTTGGTACACTCAGCCTTCACGTGGCACACTTGGCCTTCTCCTGCTAGGAGAAGATAGGAACCTGGCCAATGACACTGGGAGTGAATTCTTTGTATGAATTAGCTAAAAAAAGGCCGTGTGACACGTATTATTTTATATGACTGTTCGCTAAGCAGGAAAAGAATGCTAGGAATCAGGAATCCAGATTTCTATGCTTGTAGAAGAGGGAGGAGGATATCTGGCTACACTTCCACCAAGCAACTCAGAAATATATTTAATGTCCTCAAATGCACTGACACCCTACTTCTGCTTTTAGAAAGTAGTTTAAATTGCTAAGTTAATTTTCAAAATTCCCCAACGACTTTCATCTTTTAGGATCTCAGCTAAAGATAATGAGTAAAGATTTTTACATTACTACATCTAAAAATGTGACTGTACACTGTTCTGGATGCTATTATGTTAAATAGCATTAATACAGCTAAGCCTTTAGGACAAGGCATCAACAACATCCTGGATGTTTGCAGGTAAGAGAAGTGATCTCCCTCTCTCAAAGAGATTTGGTGATTCCCTAGATGACTTTTTCTGTGGTGGGGGCAGCAGCAACAGCAAGAGTTCTGTAATCATCTCTTTCACTTCTCCAAGCTACACAATCTCCTTGCCAGTAGGAAAAGGACTCCCAGCAGGGCAGTCAGTCCTTAAGTGACCTAACAACTCTTGTCACTACAGTGGGGACAAGAGGGAACATCAACAGTCAGAAGAAAGAAGTTCAGACTGACTCCCCTCACTTCTCCCTTCCCATTGGTCCAGAGGGGATGCACAGGTGACAGCATCTCAGCTCTGGAAAGCACGAGGTGACAATCAGATAGGAAAGGCTACCTATATGGATTCACATGGCATTACAGACAAGGGAGGCTCTAATAAAACAGGCACCTATTTTTTCCCTTTTTTTTGCATTTGGTCTCATAAGGTATTATTTCTGTATGCATTCCACAAATAACCATTCCCACTTATGATTTAAGGAAGTAGTTAAATAAACTGCACTGATATGAATTATGCATTATTTAAATACAGAGCTTCCATATTACCTACCAGTCTGTACCCTGGTGTTGCACAATCAGCACTTTCTCCCGATGCAGCCAGCGGTGCTCTCCCAATGTCACTTACTAATCAGAGCACATAGTATGAAATCTCTCATGCTGTATAAATAGTTGGATTATGAAACAATCCTTCACTGAGATATTTTAACACTTAACCATATGTACTTGCAGACCTGACATCACTCTAACTGCATAACTCATTTCATTCTTAACCCCATACTTGCCTGGAATGCAACCAGGCATACTTTATATAAACAACAAATTAACTTTGCATACGTAGGATGACACAAAAAAAAATCATCAAGGAAAGTGTAATTTAAGAAAAAGCATTTTGCATCTTAACACTTCTAAGAAAACTGTAAGAACCCCTTCCGTTACAGCTTTATTGCAGGAACAGAAGAAGAGAAAGTAAAAAGACTAACCTGCATACACGAGCATGGTGATGAGAAGAGCAATTAAATGGACTCTGTATTTGGGATTAACGCTTTCGGCTTGCAGGACGGCCAGCTGGAAAACGACAGAAAAGAGCAGTTCTATGCAGAACGCCTGCATCTCTGTAGTCTGCATGGGGCTGCTGCAGCCCTGTGAGAGTGCTCCAAGATGTGGCTCTGCCATCTCCAGACTCCAGATAAAGTGCATGAACACTCTGGCGAGCACTGCAGCCACGAACTGAGCGGCGATCTTGAGTCCCCCCATCCTGAGCGAGGTCCCGCCGCCCCACATGGGCTGCAGGGTCCCGCAGGGATTGCATGTGCTGCCGGCGAGGCTCAGGCCGTGCAGGACGGTGAAGCCGTAGGTGAGGGTGAGGGCGGTGTGCGGCTTCGGCTCCACGTTGCCGAGCAGGCTGAGCTCGTTCGTGCAGGCGCAAATCTGGAAGGTGCTGAACATCTCCACAAGGAAAGCGAAGAGGTGCGGGCGGGAGCGCAGCCGGCGCCGGGCCAGCCTCCGGCACAGCCCCACGGTCACCACGACGCCGGACATCAGCAGCAGGGAGCTCCCGACCCCACCGACAGCCATGCCGGAGCTTCACAGGCCCGAGGGCTCGCCGAAGGTCCAGCCCCACCACCTGCGGGGAGAAAGAAAGCAGGAGAGAGAGGGAAAATGCCCCCGCTTTCCCTTGGAGGTAGAAACCAGCTTCTGCTGGCACCTGCCAGGAGCCTGACTCACCCTCCGCTCGGCGGAGCAAAGGGCAGGGGTGAGGGCAGGGGGATCCCGCTTCCTGCCAGGGCACGGCTTAGGACAGGGAAGCTCTCTCCCGGCGGTGGGAAAGCACGGGGAGGGGAGCGGGGGCAAGGGGGCTCTGCTCCCCCCTCAGCCCCTCCGCCGCGGGACGAGCTCCCCTGTCCCCTCAGCCTGCCGGAGGACAGGGAGCCGAGGGAGGGCCTGGGCTCCCGGCCGCGGGGGAACGGGAGGGGAGCCGATTTTCCCGGCGGGATCGGTGTTGCGGTGTGTCCGTGGCTGCGGAGCGGCTCCAGCCCCAGCGCGGAGCCGGGCACGGGCTCGGCCGCGCCGCCCCCTCCGGCGGGCGCTGCGCAGCGCGCATGCGGGCGGGGCGCGCGGGGCGCTGAGGGAGCGGCCGGGCGGGCAGGGGGAGCCCGGCGGGGCTCGGGCCGGCCCCGGCCCCGGCTGTGCGCGGGGATCACGTCCCTCGCCCCGCGGTTTGCAGCGAGCTCGAGAGAGAGACATTGGTTATTTATTTGGAGTTGCGCAAGCCTGCGTGCTCGGTGGTGTTCAGCAAAAGCAGCACGCCAACTATCAAAACTTTTTTTTACTATTTATACATTGTAGCACACACAGGAATTACAGAATCACAGAAACAATAAGGTTAGAAAAAACCTCTAGCATGACGTGAAGTCCAACCTGTGACCGAACACCACTATGTCAATAAACCATGGCACTGAGTGCCACATCCAGTCTTTCCTTAGACACCTTCAGGAACGGTGACTCCACCACCTCCCTGGGCAGCCCATTCCAATGTCTAATTACCCCTTCTGTGAAGAAATTCTTCCTGATGTCCAGCCTAAACTTCCCTTGACACAGCTAAAGCCTATGGCCTCTTATCCTCTCACTTGTTACCTGGAAAAGGAGACCGACACCTACCTGTCTGCAGTGCTCTTTCAGGGAGCTGTGGAGAAATAAGGTCCCCCCTGAACCTCCTCTTCTCCAGGCTAAGCACCTCCAGTGCCTTCAGCCACTCCTCATAAGATTTGTTCACCGACTACAAGTTGCATAGTTCTCTTATTAATTAGTACTCTGTCTTCTATTGGTTAATGATTCTCTCACTTCTCATGCTAATTAATCTGCATGCTCAGTGTTTATCTTTTTGGAGTTGGTGTGTCTCTTGGGTCAGGGGCTCGTGAGCTGGTGGTCGGGATCTCGCCCTGCCAGAATTACCTTTTACCCAGCTGGAGCTGATTCAGCACAGTTGCTGAGTTGTCTTTATTAGTTTCTTCCTTATCTTCCTTATCTTGTGAGTTCTGCTAAATGGCCTTGTGGCCCGTAAATTCTGTGTTGTGTCCACTATCAGCAGTACATCCTTCTTCCCAAGCTCCCTCTAGGTCTGAGGTCATGGAAACACATTAAGCTCTAAACCTTTACAAGGCAATTCTACTGACAATTAATTTGTGTTTCTAACACCTGGACATCACTTAGAGCTTGTTGGCTGCTCTGTTTCATGGATAAAACCTCCTTTTTTGTTGATCAGGCTTGAAATATACAAAGATCAAACATTAAGGAACATCCTTTCTTAAGAAAATTTTTACATTCACCACATTTTGTAATCAGAGGGGTTTCTTTCCAGTGTTTTTGGGCACCTGGTGGTGCAAACCGCAGGTGCACAGATTGATTCAGCCTCTTCCTCCCACTCGCTTGCTGGGAGAAGGGTGTTTGACAGAGTGCCCGGAGGAAGCAGGTGCTGATTCCCAGGCTTCTCCAGTGGAAGCAATGCTAAAAATAGGCATCAGCCTCATTCTGCTGAATGTGGTAATGTTGGCATTCATAGCAGGGCCCAAATGGCATCAGGACTGTCCTGGAAAAATAGGCATGGGCTCCTTTAGGATAATTCTTTGGGCCTGGTAACTGAGAAGGGTGAGCCCAGCATGAGATAACTGGGAAATCCTTCCTGTCCTGTTAGGCTGGGGCTGAATTTTCCTTCAGTCTCTCCCTGCAGTGCTATTTTACAGTATTTGGAATGGGTTGTACCTCTTGCCACTGTGTTTTTCTGGTGGGAAAAGAGAAAAAAAATGCCCAAGCTCTGAGCACATGAATGGTTGTGCCACGTGACATTGGTTATACTGATTTAGTTTTCACCCTAATAAAACAAAAATAAATCTATTTTGTGGTGCTTCTTCCTATTTTTCCTCCTCTCTTTTACAGACCGATGATATGTTTTTAGGAGTGTCCAAATACTGATTTTATGAACTCTAAAACTGAAGCACTGCAAGCAGCAGTAACCACTGTGCTGCTATTCAATGCACCTGCAAGGAGGGGCAAATGCTGAGTGTTTTTCGAGAATTCCAATATCCAGTACTTTTGCCACAAGGTGGCATCAATGACAGCGTATCAGACCTCGCAGGAATGACTTTTGCCCAATCAAGGTCTGCAAGGAGGCAATACACAAATCTATTACTTCCAAGCAACAATAGCCTGCCTTTAGTTCAAGGTCAACCTACCAAAAAGATCAGTTGAAACATACAGAATTGTTTCCCTAGAAGGGAGTGACATGACAAGCTCTTCCTCATTTCCAGAAGTGTAGGACCCTTGAGACATCTGGGCTTAAGAAGTCTGGTGATAAAAGAGTATTTGGAAGGCTTTGAGAAATAGGGCTGTTTTTAACAGGAGAGGGGAAACACAGTAGTTGAACAGTGATGATATAAAGAGAGGAAAGGAGAAAATGACAGAGCAGTTAGTATTTGGCTTTTACTGTTTGCACAAGATTAGATGTCAAAAAAACCTGAGAGAGGCAAGGCAGGAGACACGACTGTGTTGTCATTACATAGTCTCAAAGCACCTCCATGAAAACTATGCATTGAAACAACTGTTTTTCCCATCAATGATGTTCTGTAGATGTGATCTAGAAGAAAAAAGGCCCGGTCTCTTTTAGAGCCCTGGACAGATACTTGTGCAGATGATCAGTCATGAATTTTCATTTTAAAACAGACTAATAAGATGTTTGATTTAACAGCACGGTCTTGAGGTGGATTATTGGAGTGTGGATTGGAATTGATTGTACCTTTTAGTTATCTGTACGGCCAGCTGTGAATATGTTACTTCCTGGTGTACATATAACTGGATTTTTTGACCACTAGAGGGTAGTGCCATTCCAAACAATTGTTCTTGGAGCGCTCCAAGCTAGGAGCTTTATTTTGTATTTTGCCACAAGGAGATGAGAATACTAGATCCCGTATGTATAAGTTCAAACCCTTAATTTTGTAATTTGTAAAACTGAGTGTTCAAGCCTGAAATGTCTCTTAAAATTCACTTTACAACATACAGGTTTTGGTACTAAATTAATTAGGCTCATCAGTTTCTTCTTCTTGGTGGCATTGGTGGCTCAGTCTCATTCCAGGTTGTCCTTGTGTGTGCTCTCTCCTCCCTGAACAAGATTCTCTCATGCTCCTGCCTGCTCTGTACCAGGACATATATAATTTCCCTTTGGTCTGATTTGTCCCATTTTCTTTTCCCCTCATTTCAGAATCCCTCTACATTCTTTTCTCCATGTTCCCTTCCATGCAAATAAGTCTTTGTATTTTCCTGGCTATTTGTCTGTATTCCTACTTTCCTTCTTTGCCCAAGCCCTTGTATTTCCTGCTTTTTCTGTATGCAGTTAACTATTCCTAGCTGTGTGTATGGTTTCAGCCCCTTTCCTTCCTAAAATTCCCTCATCTACTTCCTTTTTCTATGGCAGGCTGAGTCATTCAGAGGGTATCAACATGCCAAGAATTCTTGGGTGGGTTTTGCAGGGGTGAAATTGGGCATTATCATGCTGGAAAATGCTGGCAAACACTTCCATCCACATTATTGTTAAGGAATAATTGCAGAGGAGCTGAATCTGTAGTTCAGGTAACAATATACCAGGGAATCTGTGTGCCCTGTTTTCTCTCTTGTGGTTCAGCTGGTTTCCCCCAAAATTAGTCTGACATTTAAAGGTGCCTTGGAAATACAGAAAGTAAAAGTAGTCATAGTGCCTCCAAACAGAAAATCCTTGTTGAGCAGGCCCTGGCAAGCTCAGGCACAGCTTCAGCACAGCTTTTCTTAGCAAGCAGCTGTGGAGGTTTGGGACATTTCCCCTTTCTGGCTACATTTCACAGCAGTTGGATGCCAGAGGCAGGATTTGCACCAGAGGGCAGCTCTGGTGTGCAGAGAGAGAGATCCTGGTTCCTGGGCAGTAGGGAAGAGCCAGGGATCACAGCAGCAGGGGATTTGCTCAGTGCACAGGAGTCTGAGCTCTTAGACAATACACCCAGGACTCTTTGATTTCAGGGCAAGAAATGCCACTGCCTGTGAGGGCTCTTGCCATGAGGACTTGGTGAGGGCATTGGCACAGATCAAAGTGTGGGAATTGTAGAGACTCTTTTTAAAGCTCTGCTGATACCAGCAAATTGAACAGCACCAGGGATGTTCCTGAGCACTGAACTCAGCTCTGTCTACTGATTCTCATAATCCTTACATGGTTTTAGTCTCGGCCAATGAGCAGTATCCCAAAATATTCCAGGGTGTGGGTTAGGGGATACATTACAAATAGGCAGACTGTGCTTTCACAGACTTTTTGGGGCTTTCATAGACTGGACATTGGATCCCCTGTGCCAGTTGGCCTCAGGGGCAGAGACTAGTCCCAGACTTGTTTAATTTACTAATGTGTGTATAATCACAGTGACTAGGCCTGGCCACTGGACTGAAAATCTGTTTTTGCAAACCCTGTTTGGTTTAGACACCAGGAACTGAAGGGACCTTGCTTCCATCTGTTCCCCTACTCTGCTCCCAAAGGTTACTGCCTCATACAAAATGGCCAGAAGGTTTATTTGCTCTGTGGTCATGACTGGCCACCTTGCACCTCTAGCACTGAGTTAGTAGACCACTGATTTTTGTTTTCTAATCATGCTATTTGCTTTGACGGGAAGGACTTTTTTTTTCCCCTGTAAGTATAAAAAGCAATGTTATTTTATGAGGTGAATCATGGACACAGGAAATCACTAAACCACCTGATGTTCATAATCTCTGAGGTAACAAGATCACTAAAGGCCCACTAAATCCACTCTAATCAAAAAAGATAAAAGTTTAAAAAGCTAAAGGTAGAGAAGAAGCTTCACATTTTAGATGCTCTTGTTTTTCAAGGCCATTTCTCTTTTTTTGTTTGTTTTTTCCAACCCCTCTTCTGGATTATGTAATATGCTTAGCTTTGCATTTCTTAAGTGTTGCTGTTAGCTGCCATAGCCTATTCATGACAGTGAAGTGACACTTGCTAACAAAATTGCACAGTGTGCAGTCCTTCATTTTTTGTTCCCATCATGTTGCTTTCCATCTGTTTGAAGCTTGTTCCAGAATCAAACTGCTTGCCTTAAAACAAGGTCCTGTATTGAACGGGGAGTCCATCAAGTGAATGCTTGTTGTCTCAATATGTCTGCTACACCCAACTTTAAAAGAATTTTTAAGTTACTTATGAACATACTTTACTTGATTATATGAGGTTACATAGAACCATATTTTAAGAACTGTAAATGCTGAAAAAACAGTAGAAGGCCCTGAGCTGAAATGACTAATTTTCAAGTATGTTTAGGACTACAATTTCCAAAAGAACCAACTTAAATCTCTGCTGCTGTTTAATATGCATAGTATCAACAAAAAATATCATTGTTTTGTTTTCTTTTTACCTGTGTTTTTTTCCAGGAAAAAGAAATGTGTAAGTGCAAAGCACAATGTTCTACTGAACTTGTAAAGAAAGATCCATTTCTGAATTGTGCTTGCTCTCACTAATACTTAGCTTTCTCTCTATGAAGTACCATGAAAACCAACAAATAAATTACCACTGTGATTTAGAGTAGCTCCAATGAATATTTTTGTACCAATACAGTTACTAGGGACTATATTGTCTCATGTAGCACTGAAATATATTTAGTATGTCTTTGTGTTTGCAAGGCTGGGTTAGAGGCTTGAAACACAGCAGTTTTTTCAACACTCTGTCTTTACACTCTTTGGAAACTTTTCAACCTGGTTCACACTCAGTTTTGTCTTTCTCCTTTAAGTATCTGGGTTGTGAGTGGCATTCACTGTATTGTGTGAGCAGGAGGGCCTGTGCTAGTAGTGCTCCCTTTTGCACTTGTTACCAAAGCACCTTGGATTCGAGTTTGATTGTAGGTAAACTGTGTATTCAAGTGTAAATCATCTCTCTGTATGATGTTGGTGCACACCTGCCAAGCGTCCTTCTGAACCACTAATCAGACATCACATTCCCTCGACATGTATGAAAGCATTTATCAAAAAAGGTGTTAGCAAGCGTGCCAGAAGTTTCTTTGTGGGATAGAAGGGAGCTCTTTTGTTCTCCCTCTCTCAATTGTTACTGACAATGACTCATGTGTTGCTTACAGCCTTGAAAGTACAATAGCAGTAGTTCAGAAAGCAAAAGGGAGCTCTGCTTTTCTTTATGAACAGGTGATGAAAGATTTTGAGAGAAGGAGGCAGCCCATCTTAGAAGGATTTGAACCAGACAGCTACAGTAGCAAGCTTGACCAAAGGTGGTTGGAGAACCAGATATAAAGGGAACAATCACAACTTGCAGTTGGCTCTGATGTTGTCTGCCTCTGGTGCCAAAGGAAAGATTGTGGAACTGTGGAAAAGGAGCATGACTGATATATGCTTGTTTTTGTGTTTGCACCTTCACCTTGAGCTGTACCATGCCCATGTCCATTGTGGTTTCCTTCAGAGAGAGCATTTTGTAAGCTTGTCTTTGTTAGAATTGCTTTTGATAAGGTGTGTTTGTTCATTGTCTGCTCCTGATGCCATGAAGCTGAAGTAAAGGCGAACTTCAGTGTCAGACAGGAAGATCATTTTGAGTGAGTGACTAGTGAAGTTGTTGCTTCTAGTACTAGGAGACATCTCATGCCTGTTTATCATTGCATTCACATAATTGCTTTGAAAGTTTAATAAGATCAAAGCCTTATTAACACAACCGGGTTTCTTTCAATTCACTCAAGCAGATATAGTATTTTTTTCTATGGGGGATTATTTTGTTTGCTCATATTTTATATTTAAATCCATGTAATTTTTTTGCAGCATAAGAAGAAGCATTGAGTGGTATTCCTTCCATAAAGACATCATAACTCATTTGTGAGAGATGAGGTCATCTGGTTGCAAAGCATGCATGCTAGTCAAGAGATGTGCAGTCTAATGCTTATTGCATAACCATGTGTTGTGGACTTGTTTTGAATCCAGCTGAGCCTGTCTGCAGCCTTCTACTTGTCAACTGTCACTGTCAACACTTGGGTGTATGGATCATCATTGCCAAGTGGCATGCAGTCACATCTCAGATGGGATCTCTATCCCTCATGTAATACAATTAATTAGAAACAACAGTGATACTGGAATATTACATGAGCATTAAAAAGTGTGTTTCACAGCACTATTACAAGATGCAGTGAAACATTGCTCATTTTACTGGGTAGTAAATCAACAGATTGTTAAATGCCTTGGCTGAGATGACAGGAAGGCTGTGGATTATGTGGAGCCTCCTGACTACCAGGTTTTAACCTTAATCACAAAATCAAAGTATTGGCACTCTTGAGAGATACTCCCTTCAGCCACCAGTTATTGGTAAACCCAAGAACTGTGACACCAGAAAGTGTAACAGATTTCCCGTGTGTAGAGCACACAATCTTGCTCAGGGGACTGGCTATGATTTTGCTGGGTTTTCTTTATCTTTAACTGCTCCTACTCAAGCGTTCTGGGCCTAAAAATTGAGCAATGGCTTTGCTATTTGCTGTGGACATGCTGGGCCCAATCCGAATCAAATGGAGCTTTGAAAGTTTTAATGAGGTGAGGGCACTAATTATCAAGAGACCCTTTTTCCTCAGTAAGATGTTAGACATCATACTTCAAGACAGATAATAAGATGTTACTTGAAGGGTAACACTGAGACAGAAGATCTTAGAAACAAGTACTGTGTTAAGCCTGCTGCTTCTCAGTTATTCTACCTTTCTATGAGTTTTGACCTGTTGAAGGGTGCCACATTGAAGTCTCTCAAGCCTGAACTTCCATGTCACCTGGGGTCAGGTTCAGCCAGTGCATAACCACAGACAACTACTAATTTTCTGTAATGCCACTGGTTTCCCAGAATTGAAGCTTTTGTTATAAACACTCATTTTCTCCCACCTTCTTTGATTTCTAGCCTGCAGGATTTCAAAAAACAATTCAATATGTGACTGAAATGAGTTTCCAGAATTCTTAGGGAAAAATAGTCCTGAGAACCATGAACAGATGCCTTTCTTCTCAGTAGATAACATTTCTGAACTTAACAAATGAAATAGTTTTATTTACCATATTATTGAGGAATTTGAGTGAAGTGCCATAACAATTTCCCAGTCCACCTAGGGGCCAAGTAACCATGAAAAACTACACTTTTAAAGTTTATAGAAAAAGTAACAACTGTGCTAACTGCTTAGATAACCACTTAGATCTAATAAAGAGAAATGTTTTTATAGGCATGTCAAGAGAACAGTGATACAATACAAACAAAAACCTATAAAAGCAATAAATTAACAATATTTTCAGGGCTAATTTTCAGGCAAGAGAAAATTTACTAATTAAATTTAGCAATGACATAAAATTGGAAGACAAAATCAAAACAAAGAAGAATTGGAACATCATGTAGGAAGTCTGCATAACCTTGAGGACTGGAGTAATAGAAGTCATATGGTCATGTACTGGGGACTAAGGAAAAAAATCTGATAGAAGACAGGAGATTTGCAGAAAGAGTAGAGGTAAAACATCTGGATTCAGTTGCCAGCTACCAGTGTACTGTGGACCAGCTGTAAGATGTGCCTAGATGAAGGCAAATGAAATCTTGAAATGTCTTTTGTTGCTGTTTCAGAATACCTGGAAGAAGCTAAAGCTCCACAGAAAGATGACCTGTTCAATGTAAAAAACAATATTGACACAAGAACAAATGGAAAGATGTGTGAAATGTGAAGTAGGCAATCATTGCTAAGCCAGAAACCAAACACATTTATTTTCAGCTTTGATTCCCATGCTTGTAGTAGCAGAGAACACAAATTCATGATTCAAGGATTCCTTTCCAGTCATGTTATCAGTTATGTTCTGAGAATCACAGCTGAAAAATGTGCGGGCTCATTTACTGTCAGTAGTACTTCTCCTTGCTAAAATACAACAACCTCCAAGAAACCTGGGAAATAATCTTAAAGAAAAGCCAAAGTCAAGTTACCAGTTACATCAGGGTTCATTAGGCTGTGCCAGAGCACCACTGACCCTGCACAGTTTGTCTAAACAATAAATATAAACAGGAAGAGGAGTTTTAATTGAGCGGAGGATCAAACAGACTATTTCAGTAATGCAATGTCTCTCCCAGTCTGCTCTCAGCAGAATCTTCAGCCCAAACTCTGAAAAGTGAAGTTGGACCCAAATCACACAGGGGAAAACTGACTTGCATATAAGAGCAAAACTGAAACTGAAGGTCAGGAAAGTGAGAAAGACATGTTTACTTTCAAAAGTAAATATACTTTAAAAAGACAAAGCCTGAGCCTTTCTTAATGAGCTAGGGCTTAAAAGAAATCTTGGTTATGTAGGATTCTGCATCAATGTTTGCAAATGTGCTCACTCCAGACCAATCCCATAATCTCCAACTGGTAATCCACCAATAACAAGGATAATCAATGCTTAAGATTTCAAGACACACACTTACGATGAGCCAGGGAACTAGACGTGGTAATGCTACATGGAAATTTAATCCTACTGCTTCTAATGAAAAGGGAGTATGGAGAAAAAGAAAGGTAGCCTTTTGTATGCTAAAGGATGCAATGCATTTAAAACAAAACATATTCAAAACATAATAATTTGCTGCATGGATCCCATTGGGTGAAGCATTTAATAAGAAGGTGTGAAAACCTAATTCCCTCCATGTTTACAATCTGAGATAAATCTACTGAACTGATATTAAGAGTCAGTAGACCATAACTGCAAATTTCTTCAGAAATGTGACTGATATCTTACCAGGGTAATCACAGCTCATATGGAGACCACAAAAAAGCATAACTTGCAAAAATACAATCTATTTCCTTTAATGACTTGTAATGGGGCCTCTGTTTGAGACTATTTAGTTTTAATTAACTCTAATGCTTTTCAGCCAGGGGTCTGTTTTGGGCTGACTCATCCCTACCTCTCCCTGAAATTTCAGACAGAGATATTTAGTCATTTCCCAGTGTGAAAAGAGAGGAATAAGTTGTTTTTTGGTGTTAAAATATCTTAGAAGCCCAGATGCTTTTGTGGTGTAGTTTTTTTGTTGTTTGTTGGATTTCGGGTTGTTTCTTTCTTTCTTTTTTTTTTTTTATTTGTTTGGCAAGAGGATGGGCTATGTGTCAGGTCTGCACTTCTTGTGCCTGTGAAAATTGACCTAAATTTGGCCAAGTCAGGAGCCTTCAAAAAAGAATCTCACTTCTCATGTTCTGGGGAGTTGTGCTAAACTTCAACAGTAAAATAAAACAGTGGGTGGGAGAATGACAGAGGCTGGGTGAGATGATGGGAGAGAGGGGACATAAACAGGAAACTAGGACTGGCCTTATGAAGGTGTTGGATTGGCTGTGGGGGAGTAGAGAGAGATTTACCTAAACAGTTTGATGTGTGTGGGGACAAATATATTGGACCAACAAAACAGAAATGACAGGATGTATGGGAAGTGAGAAACTGAGACTGAGCAAGAGATGTTCCCTATAGGACTGGAGAGATTAACTCCTCCATCTTCTAGGATATTATAAAAATAAGAAAGAAATGCCGAGGTTCTATCATGATGAAAATCAGAGAAAATTATACAATAAAGTAATATTTTCCCTCTTCAGTTTTGGCCAGCTTATAGTGAATAAGACTTTGGAACATGCAAGAAATTGGGGGGAAAAAAGGAATTGAGCTGCTGTTGCTTTAAAAGGTGGATTACTGACATAGCTATGAGATATCTAAATTATGGTTTTGTAAATTCATTGTGGTAAGCTCTGTATTTCCAAAGAAGACTCAGCTTACTTAAGACTCAGATTGCATAAACTTGGTGCCTAAAGACAAATGACATCAATCTCCTCTTGAGCGAGTGTTCTTTTTTGAACCAAATGAGGAAGCTGGGACCTGTGGAATAACAGCACCAACTCAGGTAATTAAAATTCACCATAAGGAATATACTCAAAGGGCAATAATTAAGGTGGTGCAGCTGACGTTCACTTTGGCATTTTGACGCCTTCAAATGCTTAGATTTGCAAATTTCAGGAGTGTTCTTTCAGCCTCCTTTTTGTGCGTTTAATTAACATTGTGTATTGTTTGTATGGAGGTAGAGCCTGGAAGCCCTAGGCAAGGATTCCAAGGCTTTGCAGTCACAAGACGGAATAGCTGTCAGAAGCCCAGATTTTTCAATCACTACTGTCTTGGACTACATTTGAAAAATTGAGATGTATGAGCTTTGGAGCTGGGAGCACAAATAGCAGTGTGTAGTCCCTGATTTGTCTATTTAGACTGTGTGCTTTTTCTAACTGGAGACATGTTCTCTTTGCATAATCTCTTCTGTCCTTTGTTACCACCCTAGAAGTCTAAATTCTGTGCTGATAAAGATGGTTAGTAATAATTTGTACTATAAAACATTTTAAAATCCTTAAGCCTCACTGCTTAGAGCTCCCCAGCTGAATGTTGCAGGCTGAGTGCTGTTAACAAACAATAGAGATTGTAATTTTGTTTCGTTGTAAGTGCTTGTGGTTTTGAAGACATCCATTCTTCTTTTCCTTCCCACAGAGCTCAAAGTGACTTGGGCATGCAGTAGTGACTGTGAAAGTTTCTAGCTTCCATGCATTTCTTACAGTATTAGATAAGCTGCTTAGTTTTGTAGCACATGAACCAGGTAGAATTGTCTCCCTTGAAAATGCTTCAGTGAGTGTCACTCCTTGCCTTAGGCAGGCAGGCAGGCTGTCAGGGACAGTCCGTCTGTCTTGCTCTTTATCCAGCAGTCCCCTCTGACTGAGCTGTGGGAATTGGGCTTTCTCAGGTCAGGGAACTTGTCTGAGGAGCTCAGTCCCTGTGGATGCCAGCCATCATTCTGCTCCAGCTTTCTTTGGGTCTCTCTTGGAGGTCGGTGCATTCTTTGGCAGCTGTGTCTCACCTTTCTTCTTTAAACTTATTTGTTATGTTTAATACAGGGAGGTTTTGTGATACGCTTTGCTTTCTGCAGCATCCTAGAAGCCTGGATAAAAGATTTGGTGAAAAGGAAAAACAGATCACAGTAGGCTAAATACGTTGTGATTTGATTGCATGGAAGTCTGTAGACTTACACCTGGAAGGACTGTGTGGCAAATGTGTGACTGACAGGACAATTTGGCTCAGGTTGCAGGCATGTGGATGAACTGCAGGATCAAAACTTTCCATTCCAATTGGAATAATAAGAAAAGTCATCTCATGTGCTCAGACAAATATCGGTTTCATCAGCTGCCTTCTCTTGATCTGCAGTAAGTACCAGCGATCACACTTTGTATGATTACTTTGTTAGACAAGGGAGAAGTGCTGGTGTAGATGTTCCTAATGACGTCCCTCTCTGCCACAGAAGGTGACACCACAGCAAACAAAAATAGTGGGCATAGCTAACAAAACAGTTCCCTTGCAATCAAAGTGTAAATAACACTTTGACATTACGACTTCATTGCTATATAATGCTTTCTTTGGAATTGCATTGCAAGCAAAAAGGCAAATTAGTTTAAAGAAAGCCCAAATCTCTGTGGAGCAGAGGTCTCAAGTGTGCTATTTCTTCATTGGCCATCTTGCAGAGCAACCAGCAAACTGCAGCTTAGCCTGTAAGCCTCTCAGGAGAACTAATCTGGCCTTGATGGAAGCAGAGGCTTGACAACAAATCTGGAGAATTTAGAAACAAGTGGAGATCAGGTAAGAAGTAAAAGGAGTTAACCAAAATAGTATCACAACAAGAGTATCTTTATTTTGTGAAATAACTGATTTTTGACAAGGAAAATGGGATCTCTTGAAACTTCAG
The DNA here is from genome assembly GCF_023055355.1 of Agelaius tricolor. Lineage (NCBI taxonomy): Eukaryota > Metazoa > Chordata > Aves > Passeriformes > Icteridae > Agelaius > Agelaius tricolor. The sequence goes on from NW_027269269.1 coordinate 18,853,177, forward strand.
TGAAGTAGTTGGTGTGTTGCCACAAAGATAACTGAGCTAAACGGGCGAAAGTGAGTATTAGGGCAAGAAAGGTGACATAAACAGGTGAGGTCAAAGTTTCCTACTTATTTGGGATTTTGCATGATTGCATCCTGTGAGCCCATTAAACTGGTTGTTTTGTGCCATATTTTCTATGTTAAACTAACAGGTCATGAAGGAAAGACTCATGGAAAATATGCAGGTAAACAGCAAAAGGGGTGAGCCCCACTCTGGTTTTGCCAAGCTCTGTCTGGGTTGACAACTAGCAGCTGTCACTGCATGTGTGTAGGCTGTGCATGGAGGTTTTTGGCTTATTTGGATGTATAAAATTGTATGTGACTGTGTGCTTGACATGGTCTGCTGGTAAGTCCTGGGCAAGTGCCAATTCTGCTCTGTGGTTTACTGTCTGTAAACCTACAAAACATTTTTTTATACTATTTTATAAAGTAGACCTAGACTTAATTAACTGGTTTTGGAAATAGTTTGCAGAGTGGTCTTGAAAGGGAAATCTCTCATTCCTCAGAACTTGCAAAGCAATGATTTCAGCTGCATTTCTGCTCATGCTGGATACCTTCAAATAATTGTGCTGTTAAAAAAACAAACCAAAACAGACCTAGAAGGTTGGAGAAGGGGAACACTTTGGAAGTAGAGAACTTCCTATATAGGTTTTGAGGACTTGGGTTGCTTCCTGAGCTGATTTATTTTTTAAAAGCACTTAAGGTAATGCATTTCAGTTTATTTTCCCTTATGAAGTAAGCCTTGTAACCTGCTGTTTTTGTGATCTTCTCAGCCATCACATTACCTTCCATGGTTTGGGAAAGAAAACCAGGAAAAGATATAGGCACTGGCCATCTCTGATTGGAATTTGTTTAATAATAGCAACCTGCTTACTTCTTTTTCACGTTTCAACACAAATCTTCAGTTCTAGATTTACTTATTAAGCCTGAAGACCATCTGCTGAAGGAAATTTAGCTCCTTTAGTAGGAAGGAACCACATGCAATTCCTACCTAGACTAACAAAAGCTGAAGTGGACTTACTAGTGGTTTGAATATAGTAGCATATAAGCTGAAAAGAATTTTTTTAATAGCTTTAATTTGTATATATACATGGTGCAGGACAAAACAGAGGCGATGAACTCTTGTTATCCTACTCCCTGGCATGACATAAATGACTATCAAGGATACTGAGCAGAGGAGGATTTGGCCCACTCAGCCTATTAGGTTGTTTTCCTGGGTGTATTTTCAGTGCCTGTTTGTTACAGAGATTAGTCATGTATCTGCAATGTTGGATGGTTTTCCTCCATTTCTACAAGAGGATGTGCTGCTCCCAGTGGAAATAAATAAATAAGCACAGTAATTCCTGCTCTTTGCAGTACCAGTGGGTGGTTTGGATGTGTGTATGTGTGTCATGCTGGAACTGTGAGTTCAGGCTTGGCAAATTATTACTGGATCATTTAGGTTGGAAATGATTACTCATAAATATTGTTATGGTGGTGCCTACAAGCCATGGCCTTGCCATTGTGGGTGCTGATAAAAAACATCAGATGGAGGCCTTGATCTTGGTCTGTATAAGACATGATCCAAGTATGATTTTCACATATGGACATTTAATGGGATTTTAATGACTGTACAGCCTAGGCTGGGTGAATGTTTTATCTGCTTTGTTTTTAAAACTGAAATGCATCAGCCAAAGATTGTGGCATCCCTGTGACTGTGCAGATTATACCCAGGCTAAGAGCAGAAGAATCAGGCTAGCTGTTTGCTGTCTTTTTCTGTTCATGAAGAAACATGACAACACAATGAAAAATTAGGATGATTAATAAAACAAACAGCATTGCCAGCATACCAATTGCTTCTTTGTGGCTGAGCATGATGGCACCATCCTTATCTTAAATTTTATTATGGAGGCTGCTGTGCTGTTCTTGTGTATGTTGTGTAGTTCTTCTTGCCAAAGGAAAGCATGGGAGAAAGCATCCCTGTGCTTGAGGGAGTTCCAGCCTGATGAATAACAAATTATATATGGTGATACCTGGTACCCCATTGCTCCAGATACACCACTATGCCCTGCCCAAGGGCATTCAGTGCAGCTGGAGATGCTGCAGGTCCTAGAGAGAAACTTCTTTGATCCATTTGAACAAGAAAATGTAAGCACCATGCCACAGATATGATCTTTCTGTGAATGTAATTTATTGAATTTGTTTATTTGGTGGCGTTCTCTGGCAGGAATATCTAAGGATCAAAATATTAATTTTGAAGCATTATTTTATTGGAATTTAGGTGTATAGGTTCAAAAGCATTGTCCTTCAAAATCATCAGCCCAAGAGATTTCTTTCTGGATGGCAAAGTTTCTTGCTCTCTGAATTTTTCTTGGCGAGCAGTTCAGCTTCTGTGTTGCTCTTAATTCTACCCATGATGCTCAAGGCATTCCTTTATCTGCATCCACTGAGGGTTGTGATCTGGAAGCTGTGCCCCAGGCACACCTGCCTCACAGGGGACAGCACTGACCTGAACAGACATCACAGCACTCACAGTCCCATCAGGAAACAAGTAAATAAATAACCACAGCATTGCAGTAAAGTAGTCAAGATAGCTTGGACCAAGACTAGATGTCCCTTTTCCCTGGGGTGTCTTCTAACCTTTATGCTCCTTCTTTTTGTCAGAGTAATTTCTAAATAGTTTGTTGCACTATGACAAAATTCCTGTAGCAATTTTTCTTGTGATTATTTCCTTGGGCACTTTCATGCTTTTTCGCAATTCTACTTTAATCTTCGCTTCAGGCACTGCTGGGTACACTCTGGTGATTATTGCTGTGGCAGTTTAAGATGTGTCTGCTTGTTCTGCCCCTCTGGTGTGGGGTACTGCTTCACCTCACAGCTGTTAGAATGAGCAGGTGCTGAGGCTTCTGCCTGATGACAAAACCAAACCAGTAGATAGTTGATAAAGATGCATCTGAATTAAGACACTTGATTTTGGAGAGAAGCAGGCAAAATGTAGGCACACATTTCCTTCTGCTGACTTTGGTGGAGGGATGAGGGCACCCTCAGCAAGTCTGCAGATGACACAAAGATGTGTGGTGCAGCTGATGCACCTGGAGGATGGGATGGCATCCAGAGGGATGTGGACAAGCTCAAGAAGTGGGTCTGTGGGAACTTCTTGAGGTTAAAAAAGGCCAAGTGCAAGATTCTTCATGTGAATTGGGCAGCTCCTGGTATCAATACAGACTGGAGAATGAATGGATTGATTGCAGCTCTGAGAAAAAGACTTGGGAGTGCTGGTGGATGAGAGGCTGGACATGACCTGACAATACTCACAGCCCAACTGTGTCCTAGGCTGTATCCAAAGCAGTAAAGGCAGCAGGGCGAGGGAGGGGATTCTGCCCCTCTGCTCTAGTGAAACCCCACCTGGAGTATTGAATCCAGCTCTGGGGTCTTCAGCATGGAGGGGACATGGATCTGACTAGCGCTGCAAAAATTATCAGGAGGTTGGAGCACCTCTGCTCTGGAGACAGGCTAAGAGAGTTGGGGTTGTTCAGCCTGGAGGAGAGAAGGCGCTGGGAAGACCTTCCAGTCTCCTGGAGGAGCATCTTCCAGTGCCTAAAGGGGCTACAAGAGAGCTGGAGAGGGACTTTTGACAAGGGCATGAAGTCAGAGGACAAGAGAAAATGGCTTTAGACTGAAAGAGGGTATATTTAGGTTAGATACCAGGGAGAAATTCTTCCCTGTGAGGGAGGTGAGGCACCCATCACACATTGCCCAGGAAGCTGTGGCTGCCCCATCACTGGAAGTGTTCAAAGCCAGGTTGGATGGGGCTTTGACCAGCTGGGTCTAGTAGGTGTCCCTGCCCATGGTAGGGGGCTGGAACAAGATAAGCTTTAAGGTCACTTCCAAGTCAAACCATTCTGTGATTCTATGGGAGCTCCAGCCTGAGGTACCAGCTAACAGCTGCAGAATGGAAATGTCTTAAACTGATGCAGCTGTTGCTAAGTGACTGAGCCAAATATAGCATTTTAGTTTAGCACTTAATTTAGCAAATTTCATGCATTAATATAGCATACAGGTGTTAATTTATTACATTAGCTATAAATATGTTTATGGTTTTTTTTTCACTTTGCATTTGAGACTGTCTAGCAATAATGAGAGGAAATAAATTGAAAATTAATTTGTCTGGTTTCACCATTCTTTCTTAGCTGATCCTGTAGTATGGTTTGCATCTTGCCTTCTGATTCCTTAATTGCAGTTTGCACTTGAGAAAACCATCTAATACTTGAATTGCAAGCTAGCCTCAGTTAGAAGCAAATGACATAAATATTTGGGAAACCAATCAGGAAGCATTCAAATCTTCCTTGGTGACGTGCATTCTTTAGTTGTACAGCTTGCCTCCTTCTGGATGGGAAACGTCAGCGTTAAGATTAGCCTGGCACTGTGAAAGTGCTTACTTGGCATTTCATCACCAGAGCAAGCACTGCTGGATTTGTGATGCTGCTCCTCTGCCAACGTCAAACGGGTTTAGGCACAGCAGCCCTCACACGTTCATGCTGAAACCTGGTCGGCTCTGAAATAGCGTGTTAAAACTAGAGCCAACAGTTTGATGTACAGCTGAGAACTCAGAGACTGAGACAGACACCTTGCAACTGGATACCCATGAGAATTAAAGAGCTGAACTGAAAGAGATTAAGCAGCTCTTTGTACATTCTCCCCTGCGAAGCGTAAAGAACTGAGAGCTTCATTGTTTTGTAACCACTTGTAAACTAAAGGGGGAAAATAATTACTTCAGCATTGGCTTCTTATGGATATGGTTTTATAGAATATGGTTTTATGGAAAGTAGTCTTCCCAGAAATCTAGCCACACAGGCAAAATAAGAAATCCTCAATACACAGAGGATTTCACAACAGAGCATTGACCATCCTGAAGTTTAAATGTTCCCAAATCTGGTTTCCCTTCAGCAAGTAGCTTTGCCCTTCTGTTTCAAACACAGTCTGCATACATCGGCAGTTAACTCACTTTCTGCACTGTTTTTTGAAAATTATTTACCTTGGACCTCAAGACCCTTTTTCTCTAGACAGCCATTTGCACCTTCATCTCTGTGTGTGATAAAGGCCACTGTCACCAGAGAGCCAGTTTCAGGATCACAGTTTCCTGCAGGGCTGCTCTCTGCAACGCAAAGCCTGTGGACAAAGGCTGCCAATTGCAAATGGCAATATCAAATGTTTCTTCCCTATAGTTCACCTGCCTGCTGAAGATTAGTTCTCTGTATGACTGCAGGCCCACATGCCTTCTACAAGGTTTATATTTGCTGCAATTGGAAGCTTTCAGAGGCAGCTTAAAGGATTGATTTTGTCTGAGAGCAGAAATGGGAAGTAGGAACTCTTGAATTCAAAAAGCATTATTGCAGCAGTTTTGCTGCAGAGCCTGAGGCTCCGGATTGAGCTCTTACCTAATTTTCCCCATCTGCAATACAGCTCCTAGGATGGTTTGGTGATTAATTTATGCTGATGAAGTTAATTACTTGCTAAGTATGTAATAATTTGATGAGAATCTCTGCATATCCCGGAAAATGTGGTAAAAAGAAAGGCAAAATAGCCATCCCAAAACCTCTTAATTAACAAACTGAAACAAGATCGTGAGATTCAGGATAGAAACCTCATCAGAGATCTTATGGCCAATTACAGCTAGTGCAACTTGACATCCCTCTGATTGCAGAGGCAACTTGACAGGAATGTAAAGTTAGAGGTTGGTATGTTCCTGAAACCTCAGTTTTATCCTGGCAATTTTGCAAGACCTATGTGATATGCTGAGGCAGCCACTGAAAAAGCTCAGGGGGTTGTATGTTGTTATTTAGCAGTTCCTGCAGGTATCTACAAGGAATCAATAGGAAAGGATTATGCAATAAAATAATTTATTAAGCTTTCCTGTGTCCTGCAGAACAATCCACGACTCATCAGCAATTTGGACAGCACTGAGATGTACATCATATCAAAGGAATTCTGCAGGGCCAGCTCTCTTGGCAGGCTTGTTGTGATCTATATCTCTAGTGTAACTCTGGTTATAGTGTGACCAACCAGTGTAATTAAATTATCAGTATCACTGTCCTCAGCCAAATTGCCCCGAGCTTGTATAGCTCCCTCTATTGGCTTAGTTATCAAAGTCACTGCAAAATGTGTGTTCCATCTCTCCAGTTTTTTGATGAGTTAATAACTTGAATTATCTTGCTGTTTCTATGATATTTTGTCTGCTCCAGGTCAGTTCAGATTATGTTGCTGAAGATCTTTACTTTGCACTTTAATAAAATTTTACTGCACTGATGTTTGAAGCTGCCATGAAATCTCAAATTCAATGCAGTTTTTCCAAAATATTTGAAGTGAGCTTCTCTATAATCTTTCTGTTGTGATCCACTTGGGTCCTCTTGGAGACAATGCAAATAGGTAGAAGTGAAGGACAGAGGTTTCACATTTTCAAAGCTTGCTTGTGAAACATCCAAAATGCCCAGAGACACCATGTCTGTCAGGGCTCTGCAGTTTTTGGTTGCTATTCATGTAACCCAGTGAGGCAGAAGAGCAGAGATAAGGGAAAGAACAGGGGAAGATTCCTCTCTGCAGTTTATTCTCCAGGGTTTTATTCAGTCCAGTTTTAAATGGCTCAAGCTACTGAAGTGATTCAAGCTATGACATTTTGGCAGGGTGTGAAACAAAATCTGGCAGAGGTGCTATGACTGAAGGGCTGGTTTTGTACTCTGAAATGTGTGTCAAATCTTTCACTGGCTCCAGTTAAAACAGAATCAGCTCTTCAGAGTCATTCAATTTGAATAAGCTCAGCAAAACCCGCAAAAGAATCTACTTTTGTGGTGCCATTACACTGTTACAATCTCTCTCAGCCTCACCCTCCTCTATTTACAGTGTTCTCCCATGCAACTATGACTTTCTGCACAGAAAAATGAGCTGCTTTTGTTAGGTTTTGAGTAATAAATAACCGTGGATTAGTAGTCTCTGTCTGATGTCTCATTCAGACTGTCTTTTGCATTACCTAGCTATGCTTTTAAGCCCTGACACTGAAAGTGAAAACTCTCAAGAGGCATTCTTTAAAAAGTCAATAAAGAGAGGAAAACCAAATTGATTTTAAAATTATCTTTATTGTTACTTTCCTTGTATGGTAGCCCAATAAACTTGAGGAGTCCCTAATGGAAGGTAAATTTAGCGCACTCTTCTTTTTCCACACTTCCGGAATTCTGTCCCCTTGATGTTATGCTTTCTTTTTTATTTCTCCCCACTTATAGGTAAAAGGAAAAAAAAATAGCATATTTCAGAATAATTTGGATTGGTTTAAGTTTCAGTAGTGTATTCTTGTTTTCTTACTGGTTCAGCAGGAGTAGTTGAGCACAAGAAATGGGTAAATCTATTTCTACTGTGTTCTTCCACATTCTCACAGAGGAGAATTTTTCTCATCATAAACCACAATAAAATGAATGGAAAAGTGATTCTGAGTGTTTGTTATAAAACCATTGCAATTCTGTAAGCTGAATCCTGAAAGGAAAACCTGTCATAGACTTGTCTGCTGGGAAATCTGTTCTAGGTAGCAAGTTTACATTTTGGGCAGTATTGAGTTATTTTTTTCTGATTTCTTTATATTAAGGAGAGAAAATTAGAGTCATGGTTCTGGGACAGTGCAGAGAACCAGTTCACACCTGAGGCCAGGACAGTCACCCAGACAGTTCTAAGAGGGCTGTGCCACACAGCATCACAGGCCAGGACCTTGTACTGCTGGCTGAAGGAGAGCCAGCAGCCATAGATTGTTCTGTGATTTCTGCAGGTATTCTGTCACTTGGGAGCCAGGCTCTCATGTGCTTTAGATGTTTGCCTGTCTGCCATTACTATGCTACTTTCCACACTTCCTTCATTGGCAGCAATTCCTTCATGCTCCAAAGGCCCAAGTGAATGAGCAGTGTTTACGACCTCCCCCTTCCCTCCCCTCCCTCTCAGCAGTGCCCCTCTTGCTCTCCCTGGGAGCCTCGTTCTTTGTCTGCTGCTGCCTGTGTTTTGTAAAGCAGAGCTGCTGCCATGATTCTTCACTACAAAAGTGGTGAAGCACTGGAATGGGATGCCCAGAGAAGCAGTGGATGCCCCATCCCTTGGAAGTGTTTGAGGCCAGGTTGGATGGGGCTCGAGCGACCTGGTCTAGTGGAAGGTATCCCTATCCATCGCAGGAGAGTTGGGAGAAAATGGTCTTTAAGGTCCCTTCCCACCCTAACCATTCTGGGATAATTTCCAGTCAAGATGGGACATGGATCCCTAAAAGAGTGTCTAGACTGTTTTCACATTCAGCCTTAGGTTGGCTGGTGGGATCAGGGAGGAAAAGGACTTTCAAAGTGAGGTGAATGATTAAATAAGGCTGAGAGGTGGAAGGAAGGGGAAAGGAGAGGAAGTAGGAATAAGTAGATGTTTCTTAATACAGCTGGAGAAGAATAGGGAAAGGCAGGGATAGGTCTTTTTTAGACTGCAGGCAGAGGGAAGTTTGATGTAGGGAACCGTAGCTATGACTGCAGTTGGGAGATTGAAAGACAAAATTCTGAACCAAATTCCTGGTTTTGGAGCACATCAGTACTGTTTTTAATATCTGGAAACAGGCTCTTCTGTTACGGCACTCATCTCCACAGATTATTGCAAGATGTGGGATTTACACATAAATGGTCAACCTGTGGTGTGAATTCTTATAGCTCCGGTGACTGACCCAGTGTGTTTGACGTTTATACTTTCACCCACAATGAAGAGCTCACAGCATTTAAATACGTTTTTTACCTGAGATTACCAGTGCCTAGTGATATTTTTCCAAAATCCAAACTATGAAGATTATTGAGAGAACATACAAAACCTAAGCCAAAGCTATGATCCTGTACAGCTCCAAAGAAACTCACAGCACAGGGTAAAACTCCCCCCTTGCTTTTAAGCTTGAATTAGCAGCATGCCTCAAAACTCAGATATATGTGCTTAAATTCAGCTGTTAGCTAATGAATCAAAGACTGACCTCACTGTTAAGCCATTGCCCATCTGTATTTTATGACTTCCAGAGATACACAAGGCTTCCAGAATCAAACAGTCATTTGTGGCTTCCCTAGTATTCCCCGACTTGCTGACTGCTCACCAAAGCACTGAGTGCTCTTAGCTGTCTCTGTGCAATTTCCTGGCTAAAGGAGATCTGGAATGTAAAAGTGTATTCATCACCAGAGGTTTTGCAAGATTCCAGGACTTCAATGAAGCGGTAAGAGATTATTTAAAATTGGAATGGCATGAAAGTTCCTCTGAGTTTTCAACCAACTATAGGGTAACTTAACCAACAAGTAAGTAACCCATAAGAAGAAGCAGAATTATTCAGGCTTTAAGCATCCAAAAAAACCAAACCAAAACAAACCCAGACAAAAACAAACAAACAAAAAAACCCCCCCACCAAGTTGTAATAACTGTTATAACTGTACCAGACAGATCCTGACCCTTTACTGCGAGCCTCTCAGTACAGAAATGGAGAACTAAGTGGCAAGTGGGAACATGTAGAGTATGATGCCTTAACCATTTATCCAGAGCGAAACAACTGCATAGAGTCAAATACTGAGAAATGTTTTTGCATAAGCTGGATTTTCAACTTCAGTGCTAAGATCAAGAAGTGTAACCCAGAGCCAGCTTTGCTAAGATGATGACCCTGCTTCTTACTCCTGTATCTGAAATCATTCTAGGGCAGAGAAATCATAGCAAACCTTTCTACAGGATGGTAGGAGGTGCACGTCCATGTTAAATATGCATCAGAGGTAATGTGCTATTTGTATACATTTTGGAAATGATTTTAACTTCTGTTGTGATGGGTATTACATACCATCTAACATCAGGATATTTAAGATAGGAACCAGATGCTACTCTGTGCTAGTCAGGTGTTCTGGCCCTTTTCTATTTTTTACTTTGCTTTTCTGGCACGAAAACTCCCTAAAATTTACTGAGGAAATGAAAGATTGTTGCTGTCGTGCTTTTGTGTGTTTGTTTAGCAAAAACATTTGTGCATCATAAAGTTGTGTCCAGAAACACATTCCTTACTGCTTTAGTGTACTGCATAATCTGGACAAAATGAAAAGGAAATAGTTGTGATTTGAAAGTGTTTTACATACATTTTGCAGAGCTGTAGAAACTTACATGATATGTAGGGCAGTGATGAATCATAGTCTCTCTTCTTCTTCACTTCACACCACTATAACATTACTTTGCTGGATTGACTTCTGATTTACTGGGTGAGAAACCTCCAGGCAGTACTGTGCTGCCCCACCATCACCTTCAGTTTTGCTTGCTGGTGCTTGCTGTTTCTTCATCTTCATAATATGATATTTAGCTGAGGAACTCAGTAATTTTGTGTTGTATAACTATAGGACTCAATTTTTCTTTTTGTCTTTTTCCTTTCCCTGCTACTAAAATCTAGAGATCTGTAATTAGTTTTCAAGTCATTCATGAACTCTGTTTTCTTCCATGTAGGCTGAGTCCAATTTGTCTCCATTTGCTTGAGCAGATTAAATGAGTGGACAGGTTATTGCAGGTGACTAAGTGGGCACATCCTAACATGTTACTGTCCCTCAGCTAAGCTTCAGCTCCTGTGATTTCACATGCTCTTGTGTTCCTCCTGCATCGTGTCAGCCAAGGTATTTGGGGATTTGATCTGGGTAAAAACACCTGGGAAAACTCCTAGGTGGACCAGTTCCTTGATCCCTTCCATTACACAGCTGCACAAATAGCTGTGTTAGCACAGTGCAGGGAGTAGCTCAGGAACAGAGATGCACAGCAGAGTAAGAACTATTGATACTGGTGCTGCTGACAAAGAAGAAATCATCAGGCTGGGCCCCACGGTAGAGCACTGCTTGTTCTGCTGTGTGTCTGAAGGGGAGGAAAATGCAGCTCTTATGCGATCACTGTGAAATCAATTCTTCAACTGAGTTGGTCTTTAAGGCTGGGGTCTGGTGCCAGGCTTCTTCCCACAGAACACAGGAAACCCTTTTGAGGTGTAAGAGATCCCCTTTTTCCTCCATATTGGAAAAGGGTCATCTGACTTGAACCTGAGTGCAAGGCAAGATGGATCCTTTGCCTGAAAACCCCTGAACACTTAGCTGTGAGTGCTTAGAAATGCAAATAAAAAGATTTACATTTCACTCATTCCTTTCTGAAGTACCAAATTCTGGTTTGCAGTGGTAGCTTTCTATCCTGTTCTTATGCTGTTCATGGACGTCTTCCTACTTTCGTTTAGGAACTCCCTCTGAAATATCCAGCAATAGTTTCAGACAAATGAGTCTTGAACTTTGGGTAAATTCAGAAATCTCTAAGTATTGTAATCCCTGGATAACCTATTAGGATTCCACATTACTACAGAGTAGGAAAATAGCAAAACGTAAGAATTCTTAAGATTTTGGTGAGATTTGTTGGCAGCAAATATACAAAGGTTTAATAAAACTAATTTCTGAACTGAGTTAACCTGTGTATTGATTGTCCCTCCATTGTCTCAGTTGTCTCTTCTCAAGGCTGAACACGCCCAGCTTCCTCAGCCTTTCCTCATAAGAGAGATGCTCCTGTCCCCTCATCGTATTTGTAGCTCTTTGGGCAGGTGCTTTGGGCAAACACTACAGTTACACAGCCCACTCCAGGAGCTCCATGCTTCTCTTGGACTGAGGAGCCTGGCACTGGTCACAGCACTCCAGATGGACCTCTCCAGGGCTCAGTAGAGTGCAGTACACCCGGTGTACATGGACCAGGCCTTAGGTCAACCACTGTAGTTTCCTGACTTATCTGTTCTCCGTGTGGTTGAATGAATGTATGTGGTAAAGCATCTTGTCAAACAAGTATGTTTATGGAGTATTTCGGGCTGTTCTCTTGTCTGGCTTCAAAATTTATTTTTTAAAATTGTCAGCATGCATCCATGCTTCTGAAAAAGTTTTGGGATTTCAAGCATGGTACAAAAAGAAGCCACTCTTCAGCTCTCAGTTCAGGGCCAAAGGGTAACTCTTGGGTTTTAACTCCAGCTTTGATGGAGCCCCCTTTATGGATCCAGCATTTAAGCTGAGCTGCGTGGCTTTTGCCTCAGTTTGTTCCCTCCCCCCAGCAGCAATCCTGTAAATTCCCATGTATCTGTGGGATTCTTGACACGGTCTGATCCTGCCTTTGAAGTGATGGGACTGATACATATTACCTTGAACTACACAAAAACCTTCGTGCTGAAACCAGACTACGGGCAGAGGATGCTTGAGGGAGCTCATGCAATCTGCCCGTGCGCGTGGATTTGAATCCCATGTTAAATGTATCCGACAGAGGGAAGTGCTTCCGAGTGTGCGATTCCACAGCAGGTTCAGCTGCTGAAATCAGTTCTGTGGCATTCCCACTCTCCCTATCAGTCCCAGACTCGAATTCTCGCTTCCTCCATTTGTTTACTTTTGCGATGTTAATTTTCTGCTGGTTTAGCTCCCGAACAAACTTATCACGGGAACTGATAAATGTTGGTACAAGGGGGAAGGGCGAGACTGTGGCAGCGCTGTCTTAATCTGTCGTGTGTAGGGCATGCTGTCTCGGTACAAAGCTTGCCTCCCTTTTGCCTGTAACTATCCGCTTCACTTCAACATTTCCCCTTCGCACCTCTAGGCAGCACGGCCCAAGAACACCTCAGCATGCCCGTGCTCTCTTCTGGAGAGCCCTGCGCTGTACGTGCAGACAAACCCCTCCTCTTTTTCTCTCCAGGCACAGCTCAAGCGCTGAGCCGAAAACTCCTGTTAACTAGGGTGACAAGTTTCCAGCGAGCTGCGGATCACGGGGAGAGGGAACACCCGGATCCCGGCAATATAAGGTATAGACGCCTCGGCTTGTGCAACACAGCAGCAGGGCAGAGCCCATTTTATTCTTGCCTTTTTTGGATCTGCACGCACACAGACCTCAGCACAATGGAGCCGGCTCCGCGATAGCGCAGCGCGATACGAGCAGCACACACAGAGTCATCGCAGCACACACAGAGTCATCGCAGCACACATAAGTCATCGCAGCGCCGCTCGCCAAGGGTGCAGTTGCCGGCCATCCACTCCCCGCGCGCAGCCCCGCTGATGGCGTGATCGCCAGACTCCCACGTCCCAGGCAGGCCAGCGCCGCTCCCGCCCTCTGCCCGGCGGAGCTGCGGGCCCCGGGACCGCCTGCAGCCGCAGCACGGCCGGAGCACAGCCCGCGGCTCCCCGAGCCGGCGCACCACGCTCCGGGGTCCCGCTCTCGGCGCCGCGAAGGTACCAGCCCCCTCCCAAAAAAACTTTCCCCCGCGGGCCACTCGGTGCGATGCCGCGCCCCGGCCGCCGCCGAGCGGGGCGGGAAGGACCTGCCCCCGACCCCCGCTCCGCTCCCCGCCCCGGCGGGTCCGGCTGCCCACCTTGGCGGCAGGGGGGCTGCGGGGCGGGCCCCCCGGAGCCAATGGCCGCGGCAAGGCGGGCAGGGTGCGGGGGGCGGCGCCGGGCCGACAATAGGGGCGGTGTGGGCAGCGGGGCGGGCGGGGAGCCGCGGGAGAGCCGGGCAGCACCTTGCGGCGGGCGGAAGGTGAGTGCCGCCGCGCCGGGGAAGGGGATTTTCTCGCTTGTTTTGTAACCGGGAAGTTTGCGCAGGGGTTGAGCGGACGGGTGCGTTCTTCTTCAGCCTTTCTCTTCCTCCCTCCTTCTGAAATTTTCTTTTAGAAGAGGGTACTGATCCTGCCTTCCCCTTCCTGATTTCCCCCTCCTGCCTCCCCGCTCCTGCCTCCCCGGCTCATTCATTTAACAAAGGGAGTTGTTCTCAGTCCCCGGGCTTTGCGAGCGGGGAGCCCTTCGGGGCCACATGTTTGGGGTCCCGGCGCAGAGGTTGGGGTGGAATCGGGGCTCAGCCCGCAGTTTTTGCCAAGCACCCCGTCCTGGCTTCGGCCGGGGGGGCGGGCGCTTTGGGCAAACACAAAGAATTGAGGAGCTGGACCCATGCTGGGCGATGGGGTGATGAAGCCTCGGGCTTTGTGTGGCTGGTGAAGGAGGGGTGGAGAGGTGGGAGCTTGTCTTACAACCCCTCCGCCCGCGGGTGTGTACGAAACCGTGGCTTTTTTGCTAGTAAAGTACTTAAAAGCAAAGCTGAACTTCGGGATCGTGGCATAATTCTGACTGGAGGGAACGTCAGGTGGTCTCTAATCCAGCCTCCTTCAAAGCAGGGGCTTCTGCCTGGGGAGTGGGGAGCAGTGAAGGGACATCGGAGATTGGGTGGCACCTCTGGGTGCTCTTGAATGCACCTGGGAGCTCGATGGGGGAGGCAGCACCAGCAGGACGAGACTTCAGAGGCAGTAGCGCTCCTGTCTTCTGCTGTGCATGGAAATGCCCCAGTCCACAGCTCTCCCATGCCTGCAATCCCCTGGTTTTGCTGCTTTTGTTATCCAGAGGGCTTAAAATTCATGATTGTTGGGAATAGCTGGCTGCATCCGTATGTGTGTCACGGTGCATCTGCTCCTGCTGAGCGTTCCTTGATTCTTATTTCAACATTGCCTCCAGGAGTTTTTTTCTTCAGGAGCGAGATTTATAAATAGGTGTCAAACCCTGGCTCTTGCTTAGGACTGGCTGTAAGGCGTGTTACTTTCTGTGGTAATTATGTATGAGAGATGCATGTGTGTAAGAACAACCATAAAAGCTGTTCAGTCAGCCACGCTTTCCATTTTCAAAGTGAAAGCAGGTATTGTAGCCGGGGGAAATGTCGGGCACAGACGGAAGAATGTTTGTTTTCTTTGCTCGCAATTACTCTTTGCCCAGTGGCTTAGGGATGCCTTTCACTGAACCTCCTCCCCCTTCTCCATACTTGGAATTTCCCGGTGCTGCTTCCACATTACCTGGCCAAGCAGGGAGCATCTTCCTGTCTGCTGCTCCAGTATCTCTTAGTGTGGGTGTGCTGATCTTGCTCTCAGCTTTATAGGGTAAGGCTGGAAAAACTCCTCCTTGTGGAACAGTTTGCGTGTGTGTCCGCTGGATGCTTGGAGACTGCTTTTCCCTGTGCATTTTTTTGTGGGTAAGTCAGAGAAATGAAGCTCATCTCTGCACGGGGAACAGAAGGTATGGTGGGAATTTGAATATTTCTAAATACTGATTCTGTTTAACTCTGGATTGCCTGTCTTGTGCCACAGAACAGAATTTGTTCACAGCTGTACTGTATAACAAAGCTGGAGTCTAAGACTGGGCAATAAACTGCCAGGTGATTTTTTTAGTCTTTTTTGAGTCCTGCATCTTCAAGTGGGATGATATAACTGCCATTCTTTGATTTGGAAATGAAAGCAAAAAATAAACTTGAAGAGGAAAATGCTCTTGTAGCATGACAGCAAGAATGCTTTTACTGGTTTCTGAGGAATACTATGTGGTCTGGATGTTGCTCAGAAAAAAAAGAATAGGGAAAAGTGAGGCTTTTAGTTCATGCTTTTCTGTGCATCATGGGGATATAGGAGACAAGTCCAATATAATTGCCACAAGTGCAAATATAGTGCTTGTTTATTGTGTTTCTGATTGCCTTGCTTGCACTGGATTGAAAACTGATGCTAGCTCTCTTTGCTTGAGAGGTCAAAGAGCTGTTTTATTATCTTTTCCAGGTTTCTGAAGGGAGACCTTTTATCTCAGCTTTGATTACAGGGCATGAATTTCACCAGTTTGCTGACTAGTGTCTTGTCTTTTTATGGAGTATGGCTTCTTTTCTTCTTTTTCCCTTTTGTGCACCTGTCTCACTTCCTTGGTGTGGGAAGGTTTGTAATTTAAAAAGCTTGTTGCTATGATCCAATTTCCTTATATGCTTAAGAGCATACAGAACAACCTAGAGCTGAAATAAACTTTTTTCAGTTGAAAAATACAGAAATGATCCAGAGCTCCACCCTCAAAGTGTTCTGGTTTTACAGTTCATCCTGTCAACAGCAGATAACAGAAGCAAACAGACTTTGTAAAGGAACTGACCAGTCTTGGTGAGGATGTGTAAGGCACAGACTGAAACTAGACAACTAAAAACTAGCCATATTTCTTAAAAGGCTAGTCAGCCATTGGCCCTCTGACAGGTACAAGAATGCCTACTGTTGGCTTTTTACCTTCATGGGAAGGAAGAATAATACTGTGTACCAGAATTGTACTGTGTCAAAGAGTGTTTTTCTATACTTGGCCATGAGCCAAACTAATTTTCTCAGCCTGATGTCTTGGCTTGTATAGGAATTGAGGACAATATAAGCATGTTCTGCTTGATGTTCAGGGCTTTCTCTTGTGGAAAAAATAGTCCAGTGTGTGATTCTTCTACTTGCACAGCTGTCACCTGGGAGGAGCTGCTTTGCACCCCTGTTCCCAGAGATGGGAATGGCTAGGTTCATTCCCCTTGGTCGCAGCAGAACTGGGACTGTCAGCCAGTGCTCACTGATGTAGCACAGAAGTCAGTGATCAGTTTTTCCTATCTGAGGTTAAGGCACATGATGCTCTTTGGGAATGAATAGGTTAAAAGTACCTGATGGTGCTTGTACTAATCAGGTTTTTATGCAAACTGAAGTTCAAGTTTGAAATTCCTGCGCTTGGGTGCAGTTATGCACAGCATGTGCAGATGGGATGTTGTGGCTGTGAGGGGTAACGCTCAGTGCTCCCGTGGTGATGACTGCTCCTGGCTTTGTGCAGGAAAGGGAGCTGACTTTTGTCCCATCTCACCTCAGGCACATCCTCAGAGGTATGGATGTCTTTGGGTCCTTTAATGGTCTGTCTTCTTTTTGGCACATGACACTGGGGTGCACATCGCAATTTCAGGGCCCTTCATGGGATCCATTTGATGAAAACATGGATGCTCCAAGCTCAAAACATGGTTGCTCTGAGCTGAACATGTCTCCCCAGGCTCCCAGTATGATCTGCAGAGAGAAAAAGGTCCTTTTAGGATGTGCCTCGTGTCACCCTCCTGTAGGTGTTTTTAAAAGAGGTCAGAGAGTTGCACTCTAAAAATGCTGATTCCTCTTGCAGTCTCCCTGGTCTCCTCTGTCTCCCATGTGTTGTGTTGTATATTGGAGCAGCTGAGAGGAGTTTTACCTGCTCCTCTCACTTTGGGGATGCAGGCAGCATTGCTAACAAATCCATCAGCAAAACCACTGTTGTAGCGTGGCTTTCCCCCTTTCTCTTCATTTTAGCATTTTTTTGTTGGGATGGGGGAAGAGGAAACAAAAAAAAAAGCCATCTGAGAAGTGGATTTCCAGGGGAATTTGAAGAAAAAGTCCAAGTATTCAGTTCTGGTTTGTGTACTAATACACTCTTTCAGGCTGGCAATCCAAGTGTTCGGCTTCCACTTGTACACTATCAATCTCTTGAGTGTAGTCTGAGATGCAGGTTAAACAATAACTTCCCCTCCATGGTTTCTTTCCTTCTTGCAATCTGTACTCTTTGGACCTGCCATACTGCAAGTTTGTTTTACTCTTAAGCTGGTCTAACTGCCTTCAAGCCATATTATTTCTTACTTCCTGTCAAAAGTCAGAAGTGGTGCCGAATCAGGCAACCTTGTATCATCTTAGGTTTAAAGAAAGGAAGAGAAAAAGGTGACTGGTGTAGAAAAAAAGTCCTAGCTTGTGAAAATTGGACCAAATCATAAGATTGCAGAAGTAGTAGCCAAATGTACTTTCTGGAAAGAAATAATTTCCACCAAAGTAACCCTTTGTGATTCAAACTACTGTGTGAGAGACAGTGGACAAAGTACATTGTGATTGCCTTGCAGCATATGACATCTAGCTGCAAACATTTCCTTGATCTCACTGGATCTTTAGCTATGGGACTGTGAGGAAGTCAGGTGGGGAGTATGTGCTGCAGGCAGGTGGGGCATAAAGACTTGTGTCATACCTTTTTTTTTTTTCCTTCTTTATCCATAAAGTCTGTCCACCTGTAATCTTAAAGGAAAATGGGGGAGGAAAAGAATTGCTATTCAGATTGTAAGTGTTTTGGGAATGAAGTCTTTCAAGTTTACCTTAAGGCTTTGTTTCCTGCCCTTGTGAGCTTGCTGCGTGTAGTTACAGTGTCTGTCCATGGCTTACTGCTGATGGCGTTTGATGACTTTCCAGGTGGCAGCAGAGAG
The DNA here is from genome assembly GCF_023055355.1 of Agelaius tricolor. Taxonomy (NCBI): domain Eukaryota; kingdom Metazoa; phylum Chordata; class Aves; order Passeriformes; family Icteridae; genus Agelaius; species Agelaius tricolor. The sequence continues at coordinate 18,871,293 of NW_027269269.1, forward strand.
AAGGAAAATCAAGTACAAAAGGTTAGGAGACAGTTTATCAGTCTGGCTTGCTGAGGTCACAGCACTGCTTTGAGTAACTTACCCAAAGCATCAGCAGGGCTTTGAACTATCACCTTTCTTAATGACTATAGTGGCACACCAGTATTTCACGAGATGTTTCCCTTACAAGGCAAAGCCCATTTCTGAGGGCTGATGTTCTATTCATGAAGTAAGAGCTGGAGTGAGAAATATTTTTAATTGAACCGGTGGCTTGCATCATGTGGGTTTTTTTTCCCTGTTTTGCATGTAGTGTAATGCAAAATACCTTGTCACTTATTTAGCATGAAGAAATCACAAGATAGATTATTATTGGTACCTACATATTCCCAAAAGCACATTCTCTGCTGATCCTAAAATAAGAGTGGCTTGGCCTCTTAACCCAGTCTCTTCTGTGGAAAGAGTAGGGAAGTGATTCCTTTTGTAAAACTTGTATGTCATTTCCCCAGCCATCTGTAAGTAAACATTATGCAGTTTTGCCAACAAGTTCAACTTGAAGGCTTTGTACCAGGATGATTCTATGATTTGCCTTTAGTAGGTATGTCAAGAATGTCTCATTTAAATCATGCTTTGAGAGGATAGAAGTCACAGCTGGATGTGGAATTCATGTGCTTCCAGAGTTCAGACTTGTTTGGGGTGAAGCAAAAGCTGATTTCCTTCAGCAGCAGAAGGGAGGGATATTCCAGCCCCTCTTTCCCAGCTCTCTGCACACTACTGAATCTATTGGATCCATTCAGCTCAAGGCCCTGTGCTTACCTGTATGAGGTGTTTGAGGCTGTTACGGAGCTCTCTAATGCCAGCATGTGTCAAGGTAGAGGAGGGAACAAAAGGAGGCCAGGCTGGTAATGTATCCTCTGCTCTTCTCGCTCATTAAACTGGTCACCTTTGCCTGAACTCCTGCGTCCCTTCACAAGAGAAGGTGGATTTGTCAGGTGACAGCTGCAAAGACCAGGGAGTGCACAGCACAAAGAGGGATTAGCAGCAAATGGACACATCAGGATTCGAAATGCAATATTGATTAGCTCATTAAAATTAATAAGACACTCAATTATCAAAGTCCTGTTACATTTTGCTGTTCTTCTGGAAATAGAACAATTTATCTGTCCTTATCCTTTCAGGAATACCTCACACAAGACAAATTTTAATGTCATTTTCCTCTGCAAACCACAGAATGTGTTAACTTTTAATAGAGCCAAGTTTGTCAGTGTTTTATTTAGTAAAACATTGGTTTTGGTAGGGCAGTGTATTTAATAGACTTGAAGATGCAGGCATAGTACTAAAAAGTTTCTTTTATTGTGATCTAAATTAGCATATAATTGAGCTAATGTTGTTTTAGGTAGGGTCAAAAACTAATATTGGGCAGATATTCACATACTGGCCAATTTTAGCAAATCAGACAAATCTGTCTCAACAGCACACAGAGGGGAAAACTCTTTGATTCAAGCTCAGGAACTCAAGGAACAAGTATGTGGGGCATAGAAAGGGCATTCTCTTCCCTAAAAGGGAAAAGAGTGAAATTTTCCCCAATTCTTCAGAAATACATATATTGCCTCCATAGTACATAAATGCAATTTTTAAAGCTACAGATTTAATTGCTTTATGGAACCTTAAATGACTTAGAACTGGATTTGCAATGTGAATTTCTCTGCTTTACTAGGTGTTGTGTGGGATTCTTTTTTTGTTTTGGTGTCTTTTTTTTTTTAATGGTATCTTTAATAAAGGCTTTGCTTGAGAGGGTTTGAGCTGCCTGACACAGGGCCAATCTTCCTGAAATGAGAAATTGCTCTGGAATACTCAATTTCCATGCAAGAGAGAGGCTGGAGGAAGATAAAGACTAAGATCCTGCAATGGTTGCTAGATGGATGGCTCTTCTCATTGATGTGGTCATTGCTGCTTCTTTTTTCTACAAACATTTGATTGAATTTTTTTGCCACATTGCTCAGGAGAGCTAATTTTCCTGTTTAACCACAAAGTGTTAACCACAATCTTATAGTTCCCATCCCTGTTTTACCCTGCTGTTGTGCTCATCTTCAGTCCCACTTTGGAATAAGACGTGTGTTCACTTCCAGTGTTGTTTCTCTGGTCTCATGATCACAGGTGATAACAAAAAAGCTTTGGGAGCTGAGCTCAAAGCGAGACCCAGAAATGAAATGGTGATAACACCATGTAGTCCTTCATGAAAACCATCCCCTTTCTGATAATCAAAGTCATTGGTAAGGTTCTTTGGTAAAATGTATGCAGTTGTGGGTGTGCGTTAAGGTGTTTGATGCTTTCTGTTAAGCTCCAAGATTCTGGAGATGTAAAAGTTATGCAAAAATATGTGTCATATAAAAAAGACTTCTCCCACTCCTATCTGTAGAGAAAAATGACAGAATTTGATCCAAATGTTCCTTGAAGACTTAAATAAAGAGATTTAAGTACACAAAGGCTTTGGTTTGAGCCTCTGGTTCCTAATTTTGGGTGAGAAAGTGATGGTATCCACTACCTCTTAGCAGTGAGTTGCTAGCATTATAACTTAATTCTCCAAAATCACTAAAGTCATGACTGAGTAGCCTTAAAGAAAGCCAGAGAAGTTGTAAGGGAAGGAAGGAGAAGAAACTGCAGCACCAGCAACAAGTATTGTCTCACAATTATCTTGATCACAATATAAAAATCTGCATTTTAATTTCTGTCTCATCAAATTTCTTATTGTTGCATCAGCCTATACGTCTTGGTAATCAGGTAATCTGGGAAAAATTGCAGTCTCTTACATTTGTGTATGCTATAAATTCTTTTGTGCAATTTTGACTCCCTTGGTAGCAGAGAGAATGAGTAAAAAGGCTGTACCATATTCACAGCAATCAGCAGGAGTCTCATCCACTACCATGCCACAGCCAAAAGACTCTGAAGAAGTGAGACTGGAAGTACTTTTCCAGGCCTGCTTCAATTCCTTTGCATATATTCCTAAACTAGATTTTGGAGAGTATGAATAAAATTAAACTGACACTTTATCTGGAGCTGTAACCTCCAATGTCAGACTTGTGTCTCTTCCCATTTCTGGGAGCCCTGACAACAATACTGAACTTAACTTGCAGTGTGTATGGGGGAACTAACTTTTGTATTCTTCCTGTTTGGTTTCTTTTCTCTGCTTCCATTCCTTGATCATATCTCTTAAACTATTGTTTGTCAGTTTGTTGGTTTTCCTTTTGCCTTTCTACGGAAACCTTGTTCATCTCCTGCCTATCTTTACTTTCCCTGGTCACTCCTAAGACTGATGAGAAACAGATTCTTCGTACTTCTGTGATCCTGAAGATACTGGGCAAGCACAGATGAGCAGCAGGGAGGTGAAATACTTTGTCCTCCATCCCAGTACAAAGCATCTTCTTTGGGGCTTGGGAGGAGGATGAAGACTGGATAGGGGAAGAAACCCATTATCTTCCTCTATCAAGCAGGTAGTTTTGGTGATGAGATATCTGGAAATATTTAAATCTAGATTTCATTAGAAAGGCTGAGGAGGGAAGGGTAGGGCTGAGAATGACAAAAGCAGGACTTGATTCAGGAAGAGAAAGCAAACAACTCGAGATTCCTTCAGGGCTCTCCTGCAAGACAGAAAATATGCAACAGTGTGTCGGCTGTGTCGGCTGTCTTTAGATGGAGGCAGACGGTCACAGGCGGTGTTTGGATTCCAGGTTCAATAAAGGCACATCCTTCCCTTAGAGGAGGCAAAACAGTGTCACTTGTTAGAGCTCAAAATCCATCTCTAAATGCCTCAGTGACTTGTCATCAAGTGACTCACTGCACTGTCATAGTAGAGCTTCTGCCTTTCACATCTGAGTTATACTTGCTGAAACAGTGCCCTGCCAGCTCATACTAACAGTCCCCCCCTCCCAAGCTTGTTTCCTATTGACTCACAGTGAAAAGGGGATTTGGGGGTGTCAGGGCAGGAGAAGACTGCAAGGGCAGATCAGAAATCTCATTACCTTGTACACTTCAGAATGCCAGCTTTTCATTTGTTTTGTGTGCCTCTGAAACAAGTCCTTGAGTTGCAAAAGAAAAACATTCAGAAGTGATGAGCTGTAAAAAAATTGTAAGAATTTAGTCATTTACTTTGTCCAACCAAAAATGTCTTTTCTTTCAGGCAAAAGCTTCTTATAAAGTTATTTGCTGCTTTAGAAAAATGCTAATGTTGAAATGCTTTCAGCTTGATTTCCTTTATCTCCTGCAGCTCATTAGATGATCATTGAGATAATTTTTTTTATTAGTTTAATTCACATAATCAATTTTATTCTAGGTGACCTTTGTGTTTTTTTTTAAGAGCCAATTCTTTCTAACACTATGTACATCCTGCAGGAGCCCTTCCTGCCTTCTGATCCAATACTTATTCATCCTGGGACATAGTCCAAATGCCACCAACAGTGTTTGTGTAGGCTTTTTTTTGTTTGTTTCAAAAACATTTCATCACATGATGACATATGGCAGCATTAAATGTATAGATGTGCAGTTTAGGATGTAATGGTCATGAAGATGAGAAGACTCTCACCTAAGCAGCAAGTGGCTTTCTGCTTTTTACATCATACCTGCTTTAAATTTGGTATTACAGTGGATGCTTTGTGTTCCTGATGATGTTGCTTTTTGAATCCCACCCTGTTATTTTGGCTCAGTATTGAGGAGCAGTGACTTCAACAAGGTGATCTCATCCAATGTGTGGTGTAGCTGTGTTTGTTTTTGAAAGCTTGAGATCCTGTTCCATCTGCACTTCCTGTAGCTGTAGGTAAATCATCTGAAATCCAAGATAATGAGCATGCCTGATCTCTGTGCTCTGAATCTCCTTTCTCATGAGTTCATGTGCTTCCCTTCCATGACGGGGCTCTTGTGAGCGTTTCTTCTTTTTACTGGGGTATGAATGGGCTGAGCAGGGAAAGGGTTCTCTGTAAACATAACTTGTGCTTGTTTCAGCAGAAAAACTCTCTCTGTGAGGGCTCTAAATTGCTAATGAATTAACTACAAATTTTGGAGGAGAGTGTGGTTGGCTTAAGATTCTTCTCAACTAGCATATGAGAAGCTTGTGTTTTGCTTTTTTTCTCAAAACCAGCTTGCACTCTCCTCCTCCCCCAAAGTATAAAGCAAGGATGTGGTCATTGGCAGCTGTTTTCCTTTTGATGTGGTCAACTCAAAATTAACATTAAAAGTATAATTCTGAACTTGCAATTTCTGGGAGACTGAGTGCATGATGAAAGGACAGGAGGGATCTCTCTCCACCTGCTGGGAGTGTGCTCTTTGCTTGAGTTTCTTAGGAGCTGAGATCGGAGGATGAAGCTTGACACAGCTGAGCTCATCGTGGCACACAGCCATCCAAAGGCAAGGGTGCTTTTCCCTTTCAGCACTTGGCTGTGAGCTGACCTGGCAGGAAACTTTGCAAAGCAGTGTGAGTGACTGTAGCTGTGGTGTAGTGTTAAAGATCACGGAGCTGCCTGCAGGTCTGAGCACTGGGAGTAAGGTCTGTGAGACACACGGATCTGAGATCTAGCGGCTCCTCAGAACTGACACTCAAGTAAGTGCCTTTTAATTCGGTCATTGTGGTACCTGCTGTATACAGCTTTTTATTTTGCTTATTTTGTTCCTACATCCCTCTGTCCCCAGGCTCTCTGAACCTCTAGCACCTGCCCAGTCAGCTCCTGAGGGACCTGCTTATGCTGCAGAACTGAAAGTCCTTAATGCAGAATGGATTTTATAGAATCATAGAATTGCTTGGCTTGAAATGACCTTAAAGATCATCTAGTTTCAACCCCCTTGCCTTAGGCAAGGAATCTTCTACTAGAGCAGGTTACTCAAAATTCCATCCAGCCTGGTCTTGAACACTTCCAGGGATGGGGCTTCCACAGCTTCTCTGGGCAACCTGTGCCAGTGCCTCACCACTTTTATAGTAAAGAATTTCTTCCTAATATCAAACCTAAACCCACCCTCCTTCAGCTTAAGCCCACCCCCAACCTTGCTGTGTCACTCCACGCCTTTGTTATAAGTCCCTCTCTAATCTTCTTGTAGCCCCCTTTAGGTATTGGAAGGTGCTTTAAGGTGTCCCTGGAGCCTTCTCTTCTCCAGGCTGAACAGCCCCAGCTTTCTCAGCCTTTTGAGTTTGACTCTTCTCTAGCTGGTTCTCTGTCTTTAATAAGTGTCTTTGTGAGAAAGACCCCGACAAAAAATCATGACTGGATCATGTATTTCTCCCCATCCCTTTGTTATGTTGCTCTGAATCCTTCTTTGATTCCATATGGAGGAATAATTGTTGTAATCCCTGCCATGCTGTAGGGACTTGTGTGCTTTGCTTAGTGGGTTCATTGGTTAGTGTAGCAGAGCACTTTTGGGACTTTCCCATCCCCTACCTGGATAATATCTTGCGTCGTGTAAGTGTTATGTGTATTCTTGAGAAGTTTTTGAGAATTGAGAGAATGATTATAAGCTGGGCCCAAACTTCTTCTGGTGTTCAGCTGGAGCTATATTTTTACTCTGAGACAGAATTAAGTTGCTAATGCTGCAGCCAGTCTCACAAAATTAAATAATCCTACTGTTTTGCTGTTCCCCTTCTACCTTGCAGTCCTCCACTTCATAGCCAAAGTGCTATAGTTTAGGAGTTGTATGAATGTTTGATGGCTTTTTCATGGAGGTGCTGTGATTCTTTGTCACCTTCTACCTAAACACTGCCAGTAAAGGCTCACAGTGAGCATAAAACACAACTGTGCTGGAGAAATAGTATGCTTAGTTCTGTCATATAGGTGTAAAGGGCAAACAGGGAAGGAAGCAGCAGGCACAGGAGGAGTAGGAAAACACATTTCTGATATAGCATAATGTCATTTTATCTCTGAATACCCTGCAATATATACAGAAAGACTTCAGCAACATCTGTGCCTCAGAATTCATAGCCAAGATGAAAACAAAGCTTTCATCTGGCAGGAACTGTGCAGGAGGTATTTGGTAAGATCTGCCTGGCATGAAAGAGCAAAAGCCAAAAGTTGTGAAGAGCTTCTTCTTTTTTTTTTTTTCCTTTTTCTTGTCTTTTTCCCCCCCTACTTCTTTCCCTTTTCTTTTTTTTTTTTTTTTTTCTTTTTCCTCTCCCTAACCAGGCAGCATAACTCTCTCAGTAGCCTCTGTGTTTCAGTGGGAACATTCAGGGACTGTCTTAGCAGCACTTGAGAGCCTAACCTTGAGAACAAAAGTAGTGTTTCATGTGGTTACGTAGTGAAAGATGTGGGTAGGCATCTAGTGGGAATCCAGAAAGCGCGTGGGCGCTTGATTCCCTCGGAAACTGTTGGGATTTGGCACCTAAGCTGGTAAAGTATTTTAAAAAACTCTTAAATATCTTTTTGAAAATTGGGTCTGATGTTGCTAATCATTGTGAAGGGTGGGGGGATTTTTTTATTGTGATGTAATGGTGGCTTTGATCTTTGTTACTTTCTAGTAGATAAACAGAAGGAAGTTGAAGGAAAGCAACAGAAGTGACTTTGGGATTGGAGGGATTGACGCAAGAGGAAGATAAAAGCTATGTACTTGTGTAGTTTTTATAAAATGAGTGGGAAGGCAGGACTGCTATGGGCTTCTGAAGGGTATAAATGCCAAGGAATGGAGGGTGTGGAAGAAAGAAACTGAGTCTCTACTCTGCAAGTGCTTGTGCAGGCAGGTAGCCTCACACACAGCCTCATTCAAAAGGAGAATTTTCATAGACCCTTGTGAGTGTCACAGGGACATGCTGCTGAGGAACAGAGACACTTTGTGTGGCAGCAAGGAAGGTGCCTGCTTTGGTACTTCAGTCAGGGTACACCACTAAAATAGGCAGTTGTCTGCACTTCAGATTGGTTGGCATCTACAAATGTCATCACATCACACAAAAGCTGCTTCCCATTTGTGCTGGCCTTCCCAGACAGGAGGAGCTTTAGGAAACTCCTGTCCCAAGCTTGGATTGTTAGTGCTTGAATCTCCACCCTGCATTACAGCTGGCTGCCATGGTGATACAGTTTAATCTCACTGATCTCTTGTGGTATCTGAAACTTTCACCAGGAGGGAAAAGCAGGGTGACAGCTGCTCCAGGGCACAGGTTGGTAGGAGGGGAACACCAGGTAGGTAAAACAGTCTGTCTTGGGACTGTTCTTCTGAGATGTTAGGACATCTCTTACTATAGTCACTAGGTCATAAATATTATATTTATGTGTAAGGATATAATCCAATAAGATTTGGGCATCTTGGGGAGTGCTTGACATCAAAGGTATAAGAAAGCTACTTGAAGATGATAAAGCATTAGCAGAGAATATTGAGTCTTAACTGCTGGAGGTGTTGGGGATGTTCCTGTGTCAAGTGCACTTTTTGTAGCCAATAGATCTATAAACTAATTTGAGATAATTACTAAAGGAAAAATTAGACCAAATAGAGAAATGTTAATAAGTCACCAGAGCTGGATGGCATTCAAGAATCCTGAGGAGCTTGAATGTGAAACTGCAGAACTGCTGGCCAAGCTGTTTAATTTATCACTACAGACAGCCGCTGTGCCAGAGGACTGGGGAGCTGCCAGTGTGATTCCCAACTGTAAAAAGGGCTCTAGAGGGGATCCTGGGAACAACACAACAAAGAGTCATGCTACCAGGAATGGAAAAGATCTCTGAATATGTAGAGAAACGTTAACTGTTAATGGGAAAGTCGGTGTGGCTTCTGAAAACGAAAATCCTGCTTCCCAATCCCATGAAGTTCTGTGGGCTGTTAATAAGGAAGGGTTAAAGTGGATATAAGATGTTTGGATTTTCAGAAAACTTCTGTCAACACTTGAAGCTCCTGTAAGTTTGGAGGAAAGGCTTTTTTATGGTTTGAAAGCCACATGGATAATAGGAAGTAAAACATTTGGGACAATTTCACATCTTATGATGGAGAGGGAAACATCACTTCAGCAGCAACCACAAAGGCCATCATCCTCATGGGAAAGTGATGAATGATACCATTTGGCTTTGGTATAAATGCTCAATGTACCCATAACATGTGGGTGATGTGCAGTTCTGGTCTCCACATCTCTTGCAGAGCACACAGTGGCATTGCAGAACGGGCAATGAAATGGGCTACCTTCCAAGAAGAAGCTAAAATAATTGAGACTTTGATTTAAACCTGTGTTCCTTCCTTTCTTCCCATATGGAACAAAGTCAGCAGGTAAAGGTAATATGAGCCATCAGCTCTCATGCTTTTACAACCAGGGAACTTTTGATTAAACACGATGGGCTTTGATTTTAAAATAGGTGGAAGACCATACTAGTGCAGTGGAGAATTGGTGACTGTAGCCTCAGAATAGGTAGAATTTGGTGACAGGCTCTCAGGCACTCACCTGTGCAGGGAAAATCCCACTTGCACTTTGCACAACTCTTGCCTTTACAAGAATCTCTGCATGACCCTTCCTTTCCCCAGGGCTCTCCTGTGCAGTTTTTCATAGGAAGCAATTATCCAGGTGGCTGGCAAGTGTTTGACACTCCCTTGTGTGCACAATGAGGTTTTTTTTTTTAAATTATAAGTGACTTATTCCTCATAGAAGTAATTTTTTTTTAATGCTGCCTTCAGCAGGGTGTGCATGTGAACTTTATTTTAATTAAGGGTGAGGAATCTGTTTTACATAACTATATCCCAGATTCTCATGAGAGAGTGAAAACAGCCCTGGGGGATTGATGAAAAGGACAGTGAAATCGGGTTGCCTCACCGATGGGAGGCCTGATTCCAGTTCTGAGGTTTTCTGTACCTGTGGGACTTGCTCCAAGCTGGTTGACAGCCAGAGGAATTGAACCAATGCAGAGGCACTGCCTCCTCACAGCTTTATTTTGGGCCACTAATTTGTGGTTCTGGGCAGATACTGGGGTGGCTGTTGCAGCTCTGCCTGAGGTTGTTGTCTGTGTAGTGTGAGTGGCCAAATGGGATGTGAATCTGCTTCCAAGCCCTTTCAGCCATGTCCTGTTGCTGGCTCAGACAACTTCTGCCATGTTGCCTGTTGCCACGGTATTGTATTCGAACACTTGGTTTACCCATCTCCTTGGAACAGGGGTGCCTGTTATGATCAAAATGTGATCCCCACCAGCCAGCTGAGTTGCTAATTTACTAACAGCACTTATGGGATTGGGTCAAGATGGTTCTCTGAATCTTTGAGAAAGAAAACAAATGGCGCTGGAGGTCACAAACAAATGCTCTTGGCTAAAATTTGTTCTGAGTTGTAAAACCTGGAAGGGACAGGGAGCAGATGAGCAAATGTTTCTGTACCATTAAGGAGGGAAAATCCAGGGTGTGTATGTGGCCTTTTGTTTATCTATTTTCCTGTTAAGAAAAAAAAAGTGATAAAGGTGTTAAAACTCAGCTGTTGCTGGAACTGTACTGGAAGTGGAGCATATAAATAAGAGGATCTCTTTCACTGTGCGCAAAGAGAAATATGAAAAACAAACCACAAACTCTGTAAAGAGGCTAATGAAGTTTGTGAGTCAAACCTGGCATGTTGTTAGCACCTGCTGCTTGTTTGTGGTGACTGAAGCAAGCACCCCTTTCAGGAAGTCTTTCATACTGGAGATAGTTTTGCTCTCCTGTATTCAGAACCTTGGTGTGTTTGAAGAAGCTGAACTGGTGACAGACTGCACAGCTGAGACCTTCAGCTTGATTCCTGCTGAATCTGGTGGTAACTGGCAATTTTTTCTGATGCCAAAAGCCTAGAGAGATTTGGCATGATGCCACTGCATGAGGACAATGTTGGTTTTGTTCTATTTCTGTTTCTACCCCAAGAGCTGGCTCTAGAGAGTGTCTAGAAATTGGCTTCTCTTACCAGAATCTTATACGAATCAAAGGAGAGTTTTGATGCTCGGCTCCTAATGTTTCATTGAAGTGGCAGTTCATGCCATTGATCTGGAAAGTGTTTAGAAATTAAAATTGATGGGAATTAACTGATGATGCTGGGGCTTTGCAGCCCCAGGTGGGCATCTGCCACCAATCTCCTGGGGAAGGAGAAAACAGATGAGCAAGGAGGTGGGGCAAAGATAAACCTGTGGGAATAGATGTCCTTCAGCTGTTCAGCAGAGCAACATAAATGAGTGCACTTTAGAGAGAAAGGAATGTGATGGTCGTGTCACAGCTTGGATGTGCTTTGCTCTGGGGTGAATTCATAGGCTGGAGCATGTGCTTTGAGTGGAGGTCAACAGATTCAGCCTGATGTGAGGTAAGTGGGGAACAAGGTCAATGTCAGTCATGGCAGTCTGAGGGGATGTGCTGAGGGCTTTAAGCACCTCAGAGTGCAGAAGCTGTAGAGGAATGTCTGATGGTGAAATTTTTTTCCAGAGAAAGAGGCCTGACCATTTTCTTCATCTTAACAGAACTTGAGGAAATGGCCTCAAGATATGCCAGGGAAGGTTTAGATTAGATATTAGGATTTTTTTTCCCTCAACAATGTTATAAATCATTGGAAGAGACTGCTTAAGGAAGTGGTGGAGTCACCGTCCCTGGAAGTGTTCAGAAAATGTATTAGTATGGCACTTGAGGACATGGTTTGATGGTGAATGTGGTGGTGGTGCTGGATTGATAGTTGGACTTGATGATTTTAAAGGTTTTTTTTCCAACCTTAATGACCCTATGATTCTGTGACATGAAAATCCTATTCCTGGCACAGGTGGTTGGAACAAGAACACTGTAAGCTGTGCCAGGAGCAGTGATGCAAATCTCTGCTTTATGCAACTTGTGCCCTATAGGGAGTAGGGTAAAGTACTGTAATCGCTTGGTAGTTTAAACCAGGAACAAATCTGTGAGGCTCCTTCAGGTGGAAAGGCAAAAGAGAGCGAGCAGTGCCAATATCTCTGATTGGGAAAGTTGCACAGAAGATGGGTAAGGATGGCAGAGCACTGCCAGTTCCTCCTGCTCTCTGAGCTGTTTCCATTCTGAGAGTGGTGCCAGCTGCAGCAGCTTCTGCCTGGCAGCCTGTTCCAGCAGCAGATCCCTGCTCCATGCCTTGCTCGAGTCACTTGCAAAATTAACAGAGGGTTGAAGGATTGCAAGTGCAGAACCAGAACAGGACAGAACCCTGGAAGATGTGTTTCTTCTCTGCTGTCGACCTGTGTGACCTTTCTCAACTCACTTCACCTCTCCTCAGTTTATAGAGGGGTAGTGGAGCTACTGTGCACTTTCAGGTATTCTGTGTTACCTGGCAGAAGTTGTTCTTTCACCCACATTAGTAATGTTTTATCACTGAGTAGTGTTTTATGCATGAATACTTTTCTGTGCAGTGCTTAAAATTTAGAAAAAGGTCCTGAAATTTTATGAGCCTCTTGTATAGGCAGAGCTGTCCCAGGGGGTGGAAGAAGGAGGAGTTGTATGCTTTTCTGGAGAAACTCTTGTGCATTTTCTCTTCCAAAATAATTTCAGGCTATTTATTTATATTAAACCTTCATTAATTTACTGTACATTGTGAAACAGCAGATAGTGGGCTCTTTTGGAAAGGTGTACAGATTAGAAGATGCTTCAATACATAAGTCATAAGCAAGGACATAAGAACACCCTAAGGAATCGTATGAAGCGTGATGCTTTCTGGGCCTGCTACACAGCTGCAAAGCAATAGGTGAAGTCATATTTTGCCCACACAGCTCTCCTAAGCCTCAGTACTTTGAGTTTTACTTTGCTTGCTTTGGCTTCTGAGGCAGCTGGTGTCTGGAGCTGAGGCACTCCGGTGCTTTGCTCAGTGTCCCCAAAAGACCTGCAAACTTAGCCAAGCTTTTGGGCTTGAAAGAGATGAGCTGTGTAGCTTGAATTGCAACTGGTGCCTCTAGTTCTGGGAGGCTGTAATGACTGCGACCTTTTGAGATCTTGTTCAAACTGTTTTTGTTGCACTCAGACAGGAATGTTATGTTCTTTGTTCCATCTCCTAAAAGGCAAACTTTTCTGTATAGGCCGCTTGTGGCTTTTAGAGTTTGATATATATGGGTCAGGGGAGGAAGCAAGCATAGACTGTTGGATGTTTTCAAGCTGCTGAAAAAATCCTTCTGAGTGCATGAAGTGGGTTTCAAGATTCCAGTTGGATTTTTGCGAATAACCTCGGTCTTGATTAGGAAAAGAAATAAGCCCCCAAATGTGGATTGCTTCCAATTTGTCTCCACACAAGTGAGTGGGCTGACTCTTCTCTGAGACAGACCTGTGTGGTAAAGGGTTACATCTTTAATTATGAACCCCTTCTCCTGGAAGGAGACATGCAACATCTCAGCTACCATTACTGAAATGTCATTTTTTTCAAGCAAAATAAAAATAATGCATTCAGTAGTTAAAATTGAGGTAAAAGCTTGTGCTGTGTCTTGGAAGGGCTCTTCTTGATGCCTGTACACCTTTAGGTATGTGTCTTCACAGAATCACAGACTGGCTGAGGGAAGGGAACTCCAGAGGTCATCAGGCCTAACCTGCTGTAATCAAGCAAGGCCACCCACAGCCAGTGACTGTGCCCAGACAGCATTTGACTATCCAAGGATGGAGACTCCACCACCTTTCTGGCCAGCCTGTCAGTGCTTGGTCACCTTCGCAGTGAAAAAGTGTTTCCTGATGTTCAGAGGGGCCCTCTGTGTTTCAGTTTGTGCCCATGGCCCCTGGCACTGGGCATCACTGGTAAGAGCCTGGTTCTGTCTGCTTTGCATCCTCCCTGCAGGTATTTATAGACATTGACGGGATCCCCCTGAGCCTGCGCTTCTGTTGGCTGGGCATTGCCAGCTCTGTCAGCCTTTCATCATTGAAGAGATGCTCCCCTCAGCATCTTTGCAGCCCTTTGCTGGACTCTCTCTGGCCTGTGTGCCTCTCATATAGGAAAGCCCAGAACTGGACCCAGCACTCCAGGTGTGTCTTCACCAGTGCTGAGGAGAGAGGAAGGATCATCTGCCTTGAACCTGCTGGCAATACTTGGCCTAATGCAGCCCAGGATGCCATTTGCCTTCTTGGCTGCAAGGACCCGCTGCTGGCTCAACTTGCTGACCACCAGGATCCCCAGGTCCTTTTGTGCTTGAGTGTTTTCCATCTGGATGAACCCAGCACCTGTAGGTGCCTGTGATTGTTCCTTCCTGAGTGCAGAACTTTGTGTTTCTCCTTATTCAACTTGGTGAGGTTCCTGTAGGTGCACCTGTGGTTCCCTGGGTCTTCTGGAACATCAGGATTGACATTTGCTTTCCTCCAGTCTATGGGCCCTTCTGCCAGTTGCTGTGATTGATCAAAAATTACTGAGCCTGGCCTTGCAATGGCATTCCCGGATACATCCTGTTAGGGCCTGTGTACTTATTTAGAGTCTCTATCTGTAGATGTGAACAGAAACTTCTAGAGGAGAGCTAAGGCTTGGGAATCAAGCTGCTCTTTGGTCCTCCTTTCTTCTCTTCTTTCCCTCTCTCCATTGCCTGCTGACCTCAGTCATCAGCTACTGCTAGAGGCTCTTTGCTTGCATGACAAAGCTATTGTGGGTTTGGCTTTAGATTTAAAGCCTTCAGATAATGTGGCTTTAAAGCTAGGACACCTCTTTTGCAAAGGTTCTTGTGCTGTGTGGGGCCGCTGCTGAGGTGGTGTGCTATGTACGTACAGAATTTGGTGTCTCCTGTGCAGTGTTTGCTGTTTATTCCCGGCTCAGGAAGGGGCTCTGCCACAAGGACTGGCTGTGCAAATTCAGCTCAAACTGCCTTAACTCACACTATTTACTTTGGAAATTACAGTTTCAATTGCTGCTGATAACCCAGCTGATTGTTATGTTTTACATTTAGCACAGTTTTTTTAGTTCTTTCCTTAATGACTTATGTAAATAATTTTAGAAGACTTTGCATTAATTTTGGGGAAGCTGGCGTATGGGGCTGCAAGGCTAGCAGCAGGTGCTGTAAGTAATCACTCTTCTAAATTAAGAAACACTTTCTGAGGCAGTAGGTTAATTTCTGGGTAAGCAGCCTGCATACAGATTCTTGGAATCAGCTGGATCTTGACCCAGCAAATGACTCAAGGCTTTGTGTAGATTTGAGTTATCTCACTGAAACCTTTCAGTTTTAGAGGAGACTGGGGCTGTGCTTGAATGTCTGTTGAAACTGTGTTATCACGTTGAAATCTGTGTCACCTGGCTTTGTGCTTGTCTTTGTAGCTCAGTCTTCACTGCTGTTGGAGGTGTATTTGGAGCATGGACAGTGTCACAGCTTAGCCAGGTCAGGCTGCCTGGAGCCAGCGTATCTGTCATAGAATGGTTTGAGTGGGAAGGAACCTCAAAGATCTCCTCATTCCAACCCCCTTCCTTCTAGAAAGGTCAGGAAAACCTTTCTAGACCAGGTTGCTCAAAGCCCCATCCAACCTGGCCTTGAACACTCCTAAGGATGGGCTATCCACAACCTCTCTGGGCAACCTGTCTCACCACTCTCACAGCAGATAATTTCTTCCTAATATAAAATCAAAACCTTCTGCCTTCTGTCAGTTTGAAGCCTTTTCCTCTTCTCTTATCACTACATGCCCTTGTAAACAGTTCCCCTGCACATTTCTTGTAGACAGTATTTGGGTACTGAAAGACCACAGTGTTCATGGGTGGCTTATGCTGAAGTCTGTGCTGCTGTGGGTTTCTCTCATTAGTACAAGAGCAAGCAAAGTACTGCTTGAGAGCTTTATGCTGTTTCTTTCTCCACCTTTGTGCCTGTGAGAGGATTTCTGCAAAAGTATTTCCTCTGATATCACTAGTGGAGCTCTCATGGGATCTCCAAGCAGTAACTGTTGACCAGATTGTGCTCAAGTGCTGCCTGTCACTTTTGCATTGTCACAGCTCTGGATAGCATTGTTCTTGCTCAGGAGTTGAAAATTGCCTGCAGAAGTGTGACCCACTTATTGTAAAACCACTCTTGAGTCTGTGAGGCTGATGGGGCCAGTGGTGTTTGTGACTTGAAAAGTTAAATGATTTTCATAGGCTCTGCAGAGGAGGAAACTGGTAAACTCTGAGGAAACTGGTAAAATGTTAATTACTGTTACTACACAGAGTATGATTTTGGAACACTTTGTCTAACTTGTGGAGTAGAAAGGTCCGATTTTTACAAGCTCAAGCTCTCTTTAAAATCTATCTTTCTGTGTGAAGATTGTGCCAAAAAGTAATGTGAAAGGTGGAATTTCTACTTACATGGAATCCCATGTAAAGTGGAATAGAGCAGGAAAAATGCCCTTCTATAAGGATTCAAGGAGAGACCTTTAGATAGCTGGAGAGCTCTCGGGATTTTAGTTGGTCAGAGTGACCCTGAGATACATTAAAAAGTCTCTTTGCTCAGCCTGGCGCTCGAAGAAGGAGTCAGAACTCTTCAGTTCTCAAGGTTGTTTATTATATCTTATCTGTAAAATTCTTTATCCTGTCCAGCTGAAGTCCGCTCAGCAAGACAGTCAGAGGCACTCTGCCTGCCCCAGGGTGGTGTTGTCTTATACTAAAAACTACGTGTACAATATTTACAATAACGTTCCAATACCTATCACCTATGTTAGACAGTGAGCTTCTACTCTAAACCAATCTAAAAGTGCTGACATCACAGCAGAAGATGGAGGCCAAGAAGAAGAAGGAGAAAGGCTGGACATGCCCAGATTCCTCCATCTTTCCCCCTGAACCCCCATTCTAAAAACCCCAAAAATCTATTTTTCACCCCATCATAAATTCACTATCATTCTCCTTAAACTGTCATGGCTTGCAGATCTTCATATAAGGTTGGTAACTTGCTCCATGGGTCACAGTCAAAACCACAGGCATTTTGGGCTCTGTGCCAGGGTCTCTTAGACCCCTGGCAGGGGTCTTGGCAGTCCAGGACAGCCAGAGGGAAATTCTGAATTCTGCCAGAGAGGAAGAATGGTTTTTTGTTGCCTCTATAAAACTGTAAGCTGGGACTTGCCCTATCTTTGGCTTAGAGTTGGTGCTTCTTGTGCCATTGGATGTTCAACCTAATATCAGACCGGTGCTTGAAATCATATACCTGCTAAAAAAGTCTGAAGCCACTTCCTGCACCCTTTAGCTTGATTTTTTTGCTATGGTCAATCATCTTCAGACCAAAATGCTCTTAGGCTGGAAAGTCAGTGTTGGGATACAGCCCTTTCACATTTAAAAAAATTAATAATCCAAATGACAGACTCCTGAAGGTAGAACTCATTTCTTGTGAACAGCATTACAGAATGACATGGCTTTTGTAATTTTTTTAGGTCTGTAATCTCTTCTCACTTTGTAGATTAAAAATTTACTGACTTCTTTGCTCTGAAATGTTGAAGAAGAGGAACAGTTTTACATGTGCAGAGTATAACAGACAATATTGTACTTCTTCTCCATAATGGAAACTAGATGTGTAAGCAACTTGGCTTTTTGATAGCTCAGCTTTGCTTGAAAACCGGAATTCTCAGGTAGCTCTGAAGGCAAACAGTCCTCTTCAGGTGGCATTCTGGTTCTGTGGGAATTGGGACTGAAATATTTTTAAAAAGAAACGGTGAAAACACTGACTCTATGGATCTTCTGACAGTGGATGTCTTGTGGGTTTAACAGATAGATGATCCAAATGCATATTGATGCTTTCAGATGATCTCAGTGTATTCTTTGGGATGCTGTGAGATGTCTGTAGGCTTGGAATGGAGAGGTGCAACAGGCAAGAGCTGGATGGACAATGAGTTGGTGATGGGAGCATAGAAACATGCTGATCTTGGACAGGCTTTTCAAAAGGGGTCAGAATTTGAACTTTATTCAGTTCTGCAGGGAAATGAGTTAGCTCTGTGTGGGCCACAGGAATTGAAAGCATCAGGTAAATAAGTGATCAGATGTTCAACAGGAAGGTTGGCTTTCTGAATGGACTACTGAAAAGAAAGCAGAGGATCAAAATTCTCTGCTCCAGATTTGTAGATTTTGATAGGTAGTTTATATAGGTAATTTAAGAATATTGCTTTGCACCTTTCTCAATGACTGCCCTAAACTCAGTCTATCCAAATATTTTTTCCAGGCGGCATGAAGAATTTGTAATGCTTTCTGTTATCAAAAGCAGAGCTTGAAAGAGTCCTGCACCATACCAAAGATATGAATGCTGTGTTAAGGAATTTGGACATATTAATAAAAACAACATATTACTCTACCACTCTCTCCTCTGAAATTAAACATGTCAAACAAATTGCTGAAACAGTAGACGGAAACTTGGCAATTACATTTGTGTGGCAATTTGATTCTGTTCTCCCAAAATACCTCTGGAGAGCATCCAACTGTAGCTCTGCTCTGATCCCAAGACTACCCTGCAGATGCCCTGAGCACACAGACATGTAAGCAGCAAGCTCTGGCGGCCTGATCTGTGTAGTTGCTAGAAAGCTTCAAAATCTGCTTTGCTCTCAGAGGACTTTCCATTTGGGAAAGGAACTGATACCATTCCAATTTTAACTCTGGAAGAGGAAGGGAAAATAGAAAATCTTCAGAGAAGCAAGTTTTTGTCTAGACTGTGGAGCCAGCTGGGTGTCTTGTTCTGTCTTGTCAGGCTGCCTTCTTGTTTGAGGCTGTGTCTGACTGGTTGACAAGTGCATTAACTCTGGGAAAATAAACCCACTTTTGGTGTGGCAAATGAACCCTGGACTCCCATGACCATCCTCTGCCACAGTTGTTTCAGCACTGCTTTACTGACCCATAAAAATGCACAATCTTCTCTCCTTGTCCTTTCCCTCTCATCATTTGAAAAGCTTTCCTCTGTTTTTGCCTTAAAAACTACTTTTGAAATGAAAGTTCCCTTTTGTTTCACTGACTATAAAGTGTGCATGATAATTACAGGACAATTGCTGTGTTAGGTGAGATACTGCAGTGTTTCTGCAGGACAAAACCCTGCTCCAAGCAGGAGCAATTCAACCTCTCTCACTCAAACCCCAGGAGCCAGGGACGAGGGATTTCCTCAGTTTTGTGCTCAGCAGTGACAGTGGTATCTGTGTGGATACAATTTATTGCACTGTAAGTAATAGTTTAATGGCCTTGCACGAGATAAATGCTGCTTCGTGCTGGTGTGTGGTTTTCAATAGTATGGCAGAGAATTACTTAGGCCTTTTAATCTGCATCATTCAAGAAGGCAATATTTTAAAAATGTGATTATGATATCAAAGGTTTGTGAAGGGCAGAGAGGCTTTTGTTGCTCCAAAGTTTTCCTGTCTAGAGAATGTAAGTCATAAGCATGACAACGATGGGATTTTTTTTTTTGTTTTTGCTATTTGATTTGATAGTTTTTTTATTCTTTGAGTCAGGCTTCTTTCCTTCTCCTGCGTTTGGATCCTCTTAAAATGTCTAGTTTCAGGGAAAAATGCAAGCATAGCAGAATACCCGTGGAAGTCTTCTGTCATTTGCTAACTAATTGCTGCTTTTAGAGTGGTACCTGTCTTGTTTCTTCAGCAGTATGTCTACTTAGCTGTGCTATTGCTTCAAAATAACTCATGTTTCATTCTCTGAAAGCCCACTGTCCTTGACTGTCTTTTAAACTTTTTTTTATTTTTATCATTTGTTTGGGTTATTTTCTGTTGGTTGCTGTCAGAGAGATGCTGTGGTAGCTAAAGAGGCTGTTCCTCTTCCCTGTTGTATCCCAGTTGTTGCATTGGTTATTTACAAGGATGCGACCTGACTTGCACCATAGTTGTTGACCCTGTCTTGTGCAAAGCCCTGCTGCCTCCAAGGATCCAAATAAAGGATCTTTTTAAAAATTAGATGCTACAGACCCTATGCTGTTGTCTGTAAAACCAGGGACTTTGGTTTGGGCAGGACCCAGGCCCCCCATTCAGAGCAGCGGTACTGTACAAAGCCTTTGGTCCCTGGAATGCCTGAGTTCCTCAGCTCCCTGGAATACCTGAGTTCCCTTGATCCCTGAGGGATCAAGGCCAGATTGGATTGAACAGGGCTCATAGACATGTTTCCCTCAGGAGAAGCACTCAGCTCTGGCACATACTTACTTACCTGGTCAATATTTGCTTAGTTAAGAGTGGGAAGGGATGGGAAAGTTCATCAGCCAGTGGTAAACTGGTTTCCTGAGCATCAATACCATTAGATTTGGGTTCAAAGGCACTGTGTGGGCAGAAACTGGCCTCTCAGCCCTCAGTGCCTCCTGGCTGTAAACCCGTCCACCTTGTCCCAGGTTGTGTTGGGGATGGCAGTAGCTATTTTAGGGCAGTTCTGGAGGTATTGGGTGGGAAAAGATAGGGATTTGGGTGCTAGAAAAAAGTTCTAGAAAAGCTTCTGAAGGTGGGGGTATTATTGCACAAGTTAAATGATACCCTGGATGCAACTACTTTGTGGTTGGGGCTGTTTTAAAGTGTGGTTTATTTGGCATTGAACAGCTATCAGAGAGGTGGTTTTAGCCACTGTGCTTTTAAATTCAGCATGCTAAAGCCCCTTGGAGTTGTGAGAATATGTGTATGTGCAGACTGGTGTTGGTTGAATTCAATTGTTACAAAACACACCCTTGGAAACCTCATCTGGGATGGTGTTGCCATGTCCCTCACATTTTGCCAGTTTTCAGAAGCTGTCAGGTAGTACTGTGTGGGAAGTGTTACAGGGATAAATCCTGAAATCCTAATTTGGGCTAAACTCCCACTGTTTTCAGTGGGTGGCTTGCTGGCATTAAGGCCAAGTACCCCCAGCTATTACAGATGACCTTTCTGTCCTTTAAAAATCAAGGAGACTGAGACTTGATGCCTCTGTCTTGTACTAGAGATCAAACTGCAGGATTGCAGCCCTTAAAGTTTGTACATGTGCTGAGATTTGTGAACAAGAAGTTGGTTAACCAAAAACATTTCCAGTAACTGTTCTTTAGATTCTCAGTAGTGCTGGTGAAATGCCAGAGATCTGGAAACAGAAATTAGCTGGTGACGTAGAGCAGTGCATGAAGAAGACACTAATTCCATAGGGGAAACACTGATGTTCTGAAAACTCTACTTTTCATAAATGGAGAATATATAACCCCATGTATTTTAAATGGAAAAATTTAAATTTTTTCAAATTACCAGCATAAATTTATTGAAATTGTTTGCTCAGATAACTGATTTTTATTTTTTTAGGAGAATGTTGCTATGAAATCCCTGCAACTTTTGTCACTATATTGCTTTCCAGCAAAATTGAATTAAATGTATTTTAGAAGTCAAGAGTCTGAAAGTAGGTACCTGGAGTTCCTGACTATCACCAAGTGGTTGAGATCATAAGTTGTTCTGGCTTTGTCTCTCTATGGAAGAAAGAGGGAAGATGTTGTGTTTGTGTTGGCAATGCTTAATAAAATCAAACAATATTCAAACAGTAAGAAAAAAGGCCTAAATCCCTCCAGAAAATGTTGCTGTGCAAACCTTGGCTGGCAGGTCTTCCCAGCTGAAGAGCTTCTTTCCTACATCTCAGTGGAGCATCAAAATTAAAGTCTGACTGAACCCAACTTGATGTCAGCCTCAAATATTATGTAAGGGTACCCCAATAACTTGCTCAGTTGCTAGTGAGGCTCTGAAGCCCACACTGTATTGTTTTTCTTGCCCATTTCCCCTTAGGTGGTCATTGGCTATTTGTATTTCAAGCTCAGGAGGGCTCTTCTGTCCCATCACTTGGACTCCAAGGGGGAAGAAGCATTTTCAAATCCTTCCATGCCCCTCTTTACCTCTGCATTCACCCTCTGGATTGTGTACACAGCTCTCTTTTTCCTTTTTTTCTCTTCCTGAGAATATGTTTCTTGTGCTAACTGAAGTTGCAGAAGCACCTGGAAGGGTTTCATTTCATGCTGTGTGCTCTCTAACTACCTGAATTGCCTTTCCTTTAAAGCCTTGATTGACTGGTAGGAGGAGGGCCAAGCAGACAAGAAGTACATTGGCTTTCTCCCCCTCTTGTGCCTCCAAGATCACAAATGAGGTCTGTGAGAGCTGGGACAAGAGCTGGCATCTCCCTAGTACTGGAACTGTACTCCACACACTAAAATTCATAATGAGGCTGTTATGGTAGTGATCCCAGCTCTTCTGCTGGTTTTCTGCTCAAGGTTGTCACAACCACTTCTAATTTGTCTTCATCACTAAACTGGGGCCTTGGATACTGAGGAGTAAAAACGTGCTTCAGACAAGTAGTCTGAATGATGTTGTGTGTCTCTCTCCTTTAAAGCCTTCCTGTCAGTTTGTGTGGCTTGTCATTGCAGAATTGTAGGTTGACAGGAACCTCTGTGTGGATAGTCTAGTCTAATTCCCCATCTAATGTAGTGGCAGCTGAAACAGCTCAGTGGCATGTCCAGTGGGGTTTTGAGCATGCCCAAGGATAGAAATTCCCATTATCTTCCTAAGCAACATGTGGTTTTCTGAGTTCTGTGGTTTTGTGTCCATCTCCCCTCATCCCCACCCAGAAAAAAAGTGTGGTTTTGTTGTGGGGTTTGTTCTTACATTTAAATGGAATTTCCTGTATTTCAGTTTGTGCCTGCTGACTCTTGTCCTGTTGCTGGATACCACCAAGAGGAGCCTGGTTTCATCTTCTTTACATCTCCATCAGGTATTTATGCACATTGGTAAGACCCCTCTGAACTTTTTCTTCTCCAGGCTGAAGAGTCCCAGCTCCTACAGCCTCTCTTTATATGCCAGATACTCCAGTCCCTTAATTGTCTTTGTGGACCTTTGCTAGACTCTCAGCAGTATGTCCACATCTCTGTTGTACTGGGGAGGGAAGGACTTGTCCCAGCACTCCAGATTTGTCTCACCAGCCCTGAGCAGAGGGGAAGAATCCCCTTCCTTGACCTACTGGAAGTTGTTTTTCGTAATGCAGCCCACATGCTGTTGAACTTCTTTGCTACAAATATGGTTTGGAGGCTCATGGCACACTTGATGTCCACCAGGAATCTCAGGCCTTTCTCTGCTTTTTCTGCTTCCTTTCTGCCTGTTGGCTCCCAGTCTGTGTTCCTGAGCAGCAGGGCTTTGCATTTTCCCTTGTTGAACTGCACAGGTTGGTGTTGGCCCATTTCTGCAGCCTGTCCACATCCCTCTGAGTGGCCTGCCTGGTCTGTTAGCCACCATTTCCTATGCTGTATCATCTTCAAAATTCCTAAAAATTGACTTTCTGCTGCCACCCATAATCTTTCGTTTATAAAGAATTCAGAGCCCTGGGTGAAGTATGTAATGAATCAAATCTCTCAACAGTTCTAGAAAGTACATTGCTGTTCACTTGGGAAAGTCAGACAGAGATGAGGCAGCTTCACTAGCACTAACAGAACATTAAATGCTGTGCCTTGTAGTAAAGGACTTCATTATTATTATTTAGGACTTTCATTCCTTGAATCTCTGATACTTCATGCAATACCAGCTCTTGCCCTTTGCTAGCACCATAGCAACCTGCTATAAATGTCACTATATAATGTGGCTTGTTGGCCAAAAGCTGGACAAGGAATGCTTTCTAGGGCAGGAAATCCATGGGGTCAATAAAAAAGTGCAGTAGAATGAGGGAAAAATCCCACTGTTATTTTATAATATTGCAAAGTGATTTTTCTTTTTCTCTCCAAAACTGTGCCCTAGAGGAAATAGAGGCATTAACCAAAATTCTCTGAATGCTTTATCTATATCCCCTCCCCCAAAACCTACATCCTAGGCACCGTCTAAACCTCTGGGCTAACAGATGGTGTTGAGAGGGGGAGGGAGGGGGAACAATTTGCATCTAAATAGCTGAAATAAGAAAGGGTCATGTCCCACAGACCAGCTCCACTCACCTGCTGTTTAAATCCCCCTGAGAAACAGGCAAACACGCTTGGTTTTTTAACGTCTGCCTCGGCTGTACTTGCTCTCTGAAACTTTCTGCCCTAAAAAAGCTGCAATCCTCTGCATCTTGCTGTATGGATTCTGTTCTGCCCCCAAAAGGACGAACTTTTAAGGCTTTAGTTCTCTGAATGGATTTGACAGCTGTGTCACTTTTGTTCAGCCCTCCCATCAGAGTGACTGTTGCTGTTGGTTAGCGTAATTAGCACGAGCACTAATGATACAGAAAAGGTTCAGAGCAAATATTACCTCTTCTGCCAGCTTGCTACTCTCAGGGCTGCCTGATTGCACCTTCAGAGGTGCTCTAGCCATATGGTCCTGTGGACTTGTGATGCAATATTCTGTGCTGGGGTTGTGTGTGTAGGTGGGATGGGCTTTGGCTCTAGTGACCTCCAGGCTGCAGCCCAGTGGGGATCCTGATCCTGCAGGACTGTGGCATGGTGTTGGATGGCTGTGCTTAATCCTGCAGGCATGCAAAGCCAACGTCCTCTGGCTTCCTGACTGTGTCCTGTTACAATTTCTCAGGTCTAAGAGCTTGCTGCTTTGTAATGATTTTGTTTTGGAGTGTAAGGGTCTTTTGCCCACCTCTGTTACGCATTCATGGAGACTACTCTGGGGCTACCCCCCTGTCCTGGCAGCAAGAAGTGTGCTTTTGTCTCTTCAGGCAGAGTTTCTCAAAATTTAAGGCTTTGGAAAGCCTGTAATAAGAAAAACCTCCCCCGTTCTTCATAATCATGGACGCATTCACAACCCCAAAACCATCCTACCTTATTTCCCAGTGATATTTGGAGAGGAAAGAGGGCTTTTCATGAAGTTTAGTCTTAGTACAAAACACCAAGATGAACAAAACCTGGTTCTACCCATCAGTTCCTTGGGCTTCCACACTCAAATGCTAAAAATAAATAATATGACAATAGTCCAGGTGGTTCAGGAACTTTATTACTGTTGTCTCTTGACAACATCTTCTCTACTTCCCAAGAAAGCAGAGGCATTGAAAGGTTGAGTTTGGCAGACTGGAAGGCTCTGCAGGATAAGGAGTGGTGAAGATGATGTCTGGGGACTCACCACTGTCTGCTGTGTGTTGATCTGGTAGAATAAAATGTCTGCAAAGGAAGTTTTCTATTTCTGGAATTGCAAGACCTTGAATCTCTTCTTTCTTCAGCACAAGCCTAGAGGGAATAGGTGAGGTTAACCTTTGCTAAGCTCCTGGGCTCTCCCTCCCACAAGTGTCTTGGAAGAGAAAATGGCCTTAAGAACTGCCTTTGTTTTTTTCTTTTTTTTCCCCTCATTTAATTCCCAAGTGTATTTCAGTACTGTGGGTAGTACTGGTTGATGTGCATTAGGGCAGCATGGATCTGAGCAACAGCCTTGTTTACGTGCCTCTGGGGAATAAGTTTATTTATTTTATAATTTAATATAGATTCCACATAATAGAAACAAGATCAGTGTACAAATGCTTACAGAAATAACTGGGCAATGCACAATACCAAATTATATTATTTTAGAGCAGTCTGTGGTACTTCATAACTTTCCACAAATGTGTTTCTTTTCAGTACTTTGTCACTTGAGGATAACTATGTTTTATAAATGGTCATATCACATGATGCATACTCACTGTCTGGGAGTAAACAAAGAAGTGAGTTAACTCGGGTGGTGCAAGTTACATACACACATGCACACATCAATGTGTGTGGATATACATGTTTATACATCCACACTCTCTTCTGTAGGACAGACCTCTGCCCTGCTCCTTCTGCCCCCTTCCCCAGTTCAGTGATGCAGGCTGGTCACTTGCTCTGGCAGCTGTGCTGCTGGTCTTTGCCGTGGATAAAATGCTTGTTATGCAGCAGGACCCCACAGACCATCTAAGAGCAAATCCAGAAATGAAAGATACTATTGGAAATATTTATTTTCCCTGTTTTTTAAAAACAAGAGCATGTAAATTGTGCATCTGTAGCAGAGGTGCACTTTACTTTTTGACAAAGGAGGCAAAAGGGGAATATATGAGGAATTAGGTGCCCTTTGAGGTGAGGTTTGCAGGTAGTGGGATCGAGACTGGGGAAACTGGATTTCACAGACTCCTAGAATTGTTTGTGTTGGAAGGAACCCCAATGATCATCCAGTTTCAGCCCCTTGCCTTGGGGACTGCCCTCTACTGTGCCAGATTGCTCAAAGCCCCATCCAACCTGGCCTTGAAGACTTCCAAGGATGTGATATCCACAGCTTCATGGGCAGCCTGTTTCAGTGCCTCAGCACCATCACAGGAAAGAATTTCTTCCTAGTATCTGATCTAAACCTGCTCTCTGTCTTATGGCCATTCCCCCTTGTCCTGTAACTCCATGCCCCAGTTCAAAGTCCCTCTCCAGCTCTATTGTAGCCCCTTCAGGTACTGGAAGGTGCTCTAAAATCTCTGTGGAGCTTTCTCTTCTCCAGGCTGAACAATCCCATGTCTCTGAGCCTGTCTGCATAGCAGAGGTGCTCTGGGCCCTCTGACCGCCTTTCTGGTCTCTTCCAGTTTTTTTCCAGCAGGTCCACATCCCTCTAACACTGAGGTCCCCAGAGTGGGATGCAGACTCCAGGCAGGGTCTCACCAGAGTGGCACAAAATGGAGAATTGCCTTCTTCTACAGTGGCCTGAGAATGTAGGCTGCTTTTATTTTAGCAGGTTTCTTTTATTAAGTGTCTTACCAAGTGGCTGACTGACATCGGAACATTTATTTCTGTATCTTCCCAAGCTATCTCACTGGAAGAGGAATTTGCTGTACAGAAAGGACCATTCTGGTAGTCTACAGTGTTACTTCAATCACTTTCTCTGTGTGGAAGTAAAATACTAAAGAAAAAGATGTGCTGGATCGGTACCATGCCTAAAGCAATTCTTGGCATAATGGGATTATTTTACTGACTTTTAATTAAAATAGAGTTCTAACTAGATTGTTTTGAGCATACATACAGCTCTGGTTTGTTGTTGTTGGTCTAATTGCCTCCTAAATTAAAGGTATCAATATTCTAATCCACCTTCTCCCTTGAGATACTGGCATTAAAAGAGGGTGTGGAATGCTATGTAAATGATTTACAGGCATGCAGTATAGAAAATGGTCTTTAAAGGCATTAGCCAAAACTTAGGCCTCCCCTTTACCTGTGATGTCTTGACAGAGAGACTGATTAATTGTTATTTTTTGGTATGTATTTATTTCTCTGTCCTGACAGGTCTTTTAAATGGTTAGAAATGTAGTCTGAGAAGAATGCCAATAATCTCAGCCTTTGAGGAAGAAGCAGTTAATGAATCTTCACGGAAATACCCAGAGTCCAGATGCTCTGTGGGGAAGAAAAGGTTGGGAGCCACTGGACCAGGGGTTGGGACAATACATCATCTCAGATCTAAGATGGAAGCTGTCTGCTGACAACACAAGATACTAAAATGGCAGAATTACAGGCTTATTTGCTTAGGACTGCTTTTTGAGAGCCCATTTTAAAAAGTCATGATCTGGGATTTGACTACTTCTATTTAAGATATATTGGTTAATTTTTGTCAGAAATAAAGCATTACCCTTTTGCAGATTTTTAATTATCTTTACAAATTGAAACCCTATGGGGAAGTTTCACCTGTGTGGGATGTAAATTCAAACCATGCTGTAAGTTTAAAGAATATATCTTGGGCTCAAATCCAACTTCTTACTTCAAAGCTAAAATGGACCTTACAAAGTAGAAGGCCAAAAGTTTAGATGTCTGTTTTATAACATTTTAATAGAGTAGCAGAGACTGACAAAACTTTTGTCAATGTAGAATATTTAAGCACCTCAGATAAAACTAGCTGTACATTGAAGAGTGTTCACAGGAAAACAAGAGTTATTTCCAGCCTGAAGAGATTTTTCTTAAAAATAAAAGCAGCCAAACATGCATACGTTGGGAGGCTGTGAATCAGCACCTGCAAATACCAGCAGGAATAACCAGGAATGGAACAAAAAGTTGGATGGGGCCCTGAGCAACTTGATCTGCTGGAAGGAATTGCTGCACATGGGCTGGACTTAGTTGATTTTTAAGGGCCCTTCCAAACCAAGTCTTTTCTATGATTCCTTGAAAACTTGCGCCAAAAGAAGCAACGGGAAAGAGTGGAAGAAGCAACCTCATCCTTGCAAAGGAGACAGTTCACTTAAGCTGTGTTGTGGATTGATTTGAAGGATCTCCTTTCCCTCAGCAAATGTATTTTACTTCACTGAATCCCTCTGCAATGAGTATAAGAACAGGAAAGATGGATTTAGTGCAGGCTGTGCCACAATATGAGTATGAATTGTTAGTAAAGAGGAAGGCAGCACTTGCCTTGAGACAAGTGTAAATGGCATAAAGTGAAGGGGGAAAAAATGGTTTGGGAAGTGCATCTCCATGCATTGCTCCTGGGTGTGCTCAGGGACCAAAGCTGGGATTTCTTGAGAGCTGTGAAATAGCTGTTTCCAAAACTGACGACCCTGTTTATATCTTGAGGTTTTTTAGCAAACAGAGCTGTTACTGTAGAGGTGAGAGGTGAAATTATGGTGTGCTAGTTACAGAATTTAAAGTATCCTTTTATATTCTCTTGCCTTGGATAGGAAGAGGGAGTGTGGTCAGGTAACCTGAGGTGGGTGCTGGGTTTGTGTGGCCAAAACACTGAGAGAGCTTTGGGTTGTGGGTAGGTACCATATCTCTATGGCAGCCTGCTGCAAACATTCTTGACTCTTAATTGCTGGATTTAGGGGAGGATGATCAGAAAACTGTACCTGGACTTGCTGCATGCTGTGCTCTCCTAATTCTTATACTGGTGGTCTTAGGAGCAAGTAGCTGTAGGACTTGAGCAAGATGACTTAAAGCAATGGGAGGGAATACTGTACTGAACAAAATGCCTAAACTCATACAACTTCCTAGAGCATCTGTCTTTGGTTGTTGTCTTCATTTGGGAAATCAGTTGAGTTTTATCTATCCCTTAGCAAAGGTACAACATTGTCTATAGAGAGGTTCTTGTCTGCCCAGTAGTGGCCATAAAAAGATTGTTATCATTTTAACTACACAAAGGGCAAACTATAACCTGACAAAGCAGTCTTGAGATGAATAAAACATGCATACTGGCAATCCATCGTAATCCATCCATCAGTGAAATCCCAGTTCTGCTGAATGTGCAGTTCATATTGTCACTAATTGTATGATGTAGATGCTTGTCCACTGGGAATTGGATGGAAATTAGCAAGTCACTTGCTTCAGATGCTGACAGGGCTGTGAATGGGAGCTCAGTCAGTCTCCTCTGGGTTGGGTTTTATGGCTGCAGTGTTGCTGCTTCTTGAGAAAAAAATTAATTTTAAATAGGTAGCAGTGAAGATCCATGCATCCTGCTGAAAGCTGCTTAGGTCACTGTAGCAAGAACAGAGGGTAAGAAGATCTGTGCCCCAGAAAAGCACAGATCTTTGCTCAGAGATGTTGAGGAAAACCTTGCCTGCTATATCTAGCCTTGCAATTAACTCCTACTCCTAATTACATAGTGCCTTAAAACGGGCCTGCCACTGTAATAAATGATGTTGTTATATTTCCTTTTGTTCGGTGGAGTAAAAATAGTTCACTTGGCTCATGGGCTTTATTTAACTGAGCGCTAATGCAGACTTGGTTGTAATATATTGCAGGAACAGCAGTTCCTTTGTGCCAGTCCTATAGAGCTTTCTTTTCTCTACTGACATACAGTAAGTATGATTGGAATCTGAGTAAATGATGTGATAAAAGGCTTGATGGTGCTTCCTAAAAACAAACTGCCACTCATTAAATTAAACGATGATGATTCTTAATGGACTAGTTAGTGCTCTGCAGTGCATTTGGTACAAGTAAGGAAGTCTAGGGATGTGAGACCTTGCCACTGTGGCCCCTCCTGTATGTTGTAGAATCATAAAGCAGGTAGAATAGGGAGTTTTGCTAGCATATAATTATAAACACAGAGGTGGTGTTCTTGCAGCAAAGAAGACCACTGTGACAGTTTAATTAGGGGAGAAACCACAAGCCACCTTAGGCTTTTTCATTTTGCCTTGTAAGTGAACTGCTCATAGAGCATTTCATGTATTGCACTTGAAGGGGTAATCATTGTAAATCTGAAGCAGATTTATGTGCAGTTCTCAAATTGCTTGTCTTCACTGATATTAAATTAGCTCTTGCAGCACTTCGTATTTGATGGTGCTTGTCTCTAAATTCAGTTTTTCTACAAAAACCTCATATTTGATGCAGAGCTTATCCTGTCTTTGGAGAACTATTCATTCTCTCCTCTTTTCCCACCTTTGAAGAACCAAAACTTTTAACAAAGCAACATGAAACTGAACCAATCTTTGTGATTTTATTTAATTGAAATCTACTGCCAGTATGAAAATCCTGGCTTGCAATTAAGGGAATGTGACAGCTTTGCCAGTCATTACATAAATACTATGGAGCACTGGGCTTCCTACTGTCATTAGCTGCAGCCAACACAATGGAGCTATACACAGGAGCAAGAACTACTCTGATGATAAATGTTTGCATTTCCAATTAGCACTGAACTGTTGTGGCATTTTCCCCTCAGTCTAATTGAGGGTCTTGGGTGGTTTCATTCACTAATGATAATTGGGTTGTCTTCTTGCTCTTTACTTTCCCAGCAGCAAAAGAGTTGAATGAGTTTTGCTCTTAAGAACATTGGTTTCCTCCTTGCAGGTCTCTGTGTCTCAGTGTTTCTTCACTTGAGAAAAAACTCAGCTTTTACAGGTTAATGTAAACTTTCATCTATTTATGTCCTGTGGCTTTTTGCTAACCACTGCATTGCAGTGTCCTCTGTGCCTGTGGGATGTCGTTGACTTGATCTGAAAATGTTCTCATTTTCTTACATGTTTCTTACCCCCACCCCCATTGCTAAGTGACAGATCTCTGGATTTAAAAAGGTGCAGTTTTTGCAAATGCTAACATGTATTAAAGTGTGGATACATTGCACTGGGAATTATTCCACATTAGGAGATAGCAGGGCTTAACTCTGAGCCCTGTGTCCCATGTCCATCTTCCTGCATTGGAAACTTTTGAATGGAATAATGATTAATGATTCAGCTGCTCTCAGTTGCTGTTGCTGCTAATGTGTAGTTAGGACTCTGAGCGAAGTAACTTAGGCAGGAGTAGTGGGGGTGGTTTTAACTGTGTGCATTAATATATTCTCTTTTTGCTGCTTCTAGTAATTTCCTCTGGAGCACAGATTTCCTCCAGGAAACCTGCTTATATGGCTTTTGGATATGCTTTAACATAAGATGCCTTTATTTTTCCCACCCTGCTTAGCAAGCTCTGACTCCAGCAACTACTTTGACTTGTGTGGTTGAAGCCCTGCCCTCCTGTGAGCAAAAGCAGAACCAGAGCCAAGGCTGCTCTGTGCTGTGCTGGAAAAGGGAGCCTGTCCTGACATCTGCAACAGCCAACTTGCTTGTTCAGGCATGTAGGGGGAGGGGAGGCAGCACTTCTGGAGATGAGGAAATAAGGCGGATGATTTGTGGGCTGAGAACTTTTAAAAATTATACTCTTGGTTCTTTCTGTTGCAGCTTGGATTTTATTTTTTTTCCTCCTTGAATATGGATGCAATTTATTTCTCTTGGGCTGTTTAAAAGCATGTTAGGAGTAGGTAAATGCTTGATGAAAATGAGGAGGCTGCTGCCCAGGGATGGGATCAGGCAGAGCTGATCTCTGCAGTTCTCCAAGTTTGAGTACTGGAGCACAATTAAGGGGAGTTCATCACGTGTTCCAGGTACTTGGGCATAGCTGGCATTGATTGTGAAGTGGTTATTGTTTGACACAGCCATTTATTTGTGCAACAGCTGAAGCCAGGTCTAAACATGGCAATTTAAGCTGGCATTGCCTCTCTGTGGTTTTGGATTCAAGCCTAATGTGGTGAAAAGGGCTTGACCTGCCTCAGTGCTTCTAAAACCCTCAGTGTGCCTGGGTTACTGTCACAGTGGTCATGCATGGGCCCACACTGGAAGATGGTGAACATTGGGCTTTGATTCTTTCTAACAAAACAGAAAGAAGCTTCCTTAACTTGAATGAAAGGAGAACTCTGTTGCTAGGAATCGAGTGGTTATAATTAGTCTGTTCTTCTTTAGAAGCGTATCTGTGCAGTAGGATGGGTTAGCATGGATATCTGCCCAGGGAGAGATTTTGCAGCTCTCCTGCCCACTACAGGGATGTCCACGTCCTCCTGCAAAATCTGGGCTAGGGAATCCCACCTTGCATTTAGCCCAAACTGCTGGGATGGAATGAAAAGCTTTTTTTAAAAGGACCGTCCAGACTTTCGGCTTTTAAAATTCCAAGCCATGGGACTGTCCAGCTTTTCCTGTTGAGTTGTAAGTGGTCAGTCATCTTTTATGTCTGGCACTATGGAAATAATGCTGGCAGTGGAGCAAGACTGCAACTGGTAGTTGGCGATCTGCCATGAGAGTGTCTCCCTTTCCCCTCCTCACACCCACCCACCCACCCACTCGTGCTGTAGCAGTGGATGCATTCTCTTCTACGTTTATACTGATGTTGAGAGATTATTCTTTCATTTAGTTTAGCAATTTCATCTGCATCTTTAGGTGTTGGCATCACCTGCAGGGATCTAACAGGTAAGTTCTAAAAAGACATCAGTAAACATTGCTGTTTTGTAATTATTTATTTGAACTTTATGCAAGCCCGTATTTAGTCTGTTGGGGTTTTTGTGTTGTTTGTTTGTTGTTATTTTTGTTTTCTGTTTGTTGTGGTTTACATGTAAATGCAAGGTCTGGGCTGGTGCTTTGCTGGTCCTTGGCTTTTTTTGGTTTAATTGGCACGTTTACACAGAGCTCAGATGTGCAGTAACTGGTTGGGGAGACAGCTCCATGCTAGGGTTTCTGAGGGTTTTTTAATCACCTCTAAATGCGGTGATCGGTCTTTCCTCCCTCAGAGTGTGTTGCAGCTGCCTTTTTTGTGACAGCATGTGTTCCTGGTCCCATCTGCTGCTGGGTGGAGGAAAAAGACACCTCTTGCCTCTTTTTCAGGTGGAAGGCGTGGGGTGCCTTTCCTTCAGCGTGAGACTGGTGTTTGAGACTTAGTCCCACGTAAAGTAATAAAAACGAATGACTGTCTTCATCCTGTGTGGAAACC
Organism: Agelaius tricolor; assembly: GCF_023055355.1. Classification (NCBI taxonomy): domain Eukaryota; kingdom Metazoa; phylum Chordata; class Aves; order Passeriformes; family Icteridae; genus Agelaius; species Agelaius tricolor. The sequence goes on from NW_027269269.1 coordinate 18,904,169, forward strand.
CAGCTGGTAAACTCTGATGTTACTTTTTCTGCTGGGATTTGCATGGAAGCGTGACACACAGGGAGAGAATCTGCTGCTTGCAATGTGTTTGAACAGAGCAGGGCACAGCCTGTGCTCTTTCTCACCAGGGCAGTGTGAGGGGGAAGGAGGTGATTTTAACTGTGTGTGCTCACAAGCAATTTCTAGCCATGGGGTGGAAGGATGCGGGGATACTGGTGCAGAGGTAAAACACTTGTTCTGATAAGGATCAATTCAATTAAAGGTTAAGACTCTCTCTTTTTTTTTTGTTTGTGAGCAAGACACTCTTTCCTCACCCTGCCAACAACAGAATACTAGTGTCTTGGAAAAATGGGAGATTTCCTTCTGGTAGTAGGCAGAGAGGAAAGAGCAGTTGCTGAGCATCTTCCTCCTCCCCGTCTTGTTTAATATAGTTTATTCTTCTGTAAGTTGTAGTGAGTAACTTACAGCTACTCTCTTGCCAGACTGCATGAATTATAGATGTCTCTTTTATGAGTTTTCATGTTGACTCCTGCAATTAGTATGCATTGGACGTAGTTATCTGTATGGCATCTACTGTAGCGTAGGTTTCAGCCTTTCTGACTTTTTAATTGCTTTCTGTTTTAGCAATCAGTCATCTGTCTGTCTTGCTAAAGAATGCAAAGAGAACACAAGCAGCTTGATGGAAACCTAGAGTTCAGCATGGAGCAGCAGGTTTGAAATGATGTGGTTAAGTGGAAGGAAAAATTACATACATAGAGGGTCTTTGTTCTCTCTTTTTTTCTGCTTGTGTATGTGCTAGAGTAGGGTCAGAATGTCCCACCTACTTTTGGGTCCCACTCTGCAAGGTGAATGTCTCAGGAGGCTGTGCCTGTACTACAGTTTATGCCTGTAGTTTAGGAATAAACTTCACAATTTCCAAGACATATAGATGTGGCACTTGAGAGTGGCATTTGGTGGTTAACACCATGGTGCTGAGTTAATGCTCGGACTTGATGATCTTAGGGTCTTTTTCAACCTTAATGATTCCGTGATTGTCTTTTGTGTTACATCGTCTTAACAAAGATCAGCAGACCTGCATGGATCTTTGCATCTGTGAATATACCCTGAGCTCTTGGATGCCACTCTTGGCACCTGTGGGTGCTGTTTTCTGTTCACTACTTCTGCTTGTTCACTACTTCTGTTTGCGCCATCTGCCTACGTCTGTCTTCTTCCTGTCTGCATAAGTGTTTTGTAGGTGTAAAAGGAGAGTTTGACAGGTTTGCTGTTGGACTCTGTTGAGTCTGGAGCAATGATATGTAGCTAATGGCCTGCAAAAGTTGATTGGAAGGGATAGGGGCGCATTGAAGGCAACCATGACTTGACTACAGCAGTCACAGATTGCAGTATGTAATAAAACTTATCATTATTACTGTGTGCTGAAACAACTCAAACTTTCAGTACTCTCAAATGTCTGCAGAAACAATAGTCCTACATTACAGCTATGCCTTCCCTAATGGTGTCTGTGGAGTTTGGTTTGAGTGCTGGTATTTTAACATATATAGTAGTTGAGAATAATTGTGTCTGCAGCTAAAATGTATTCCCCCATCTAACTCTGGTTGAAAAGTTCATGTGCTGTTTCATTGCTTCCACTGTTCACTTAATCACTCCGTGGAAACCTAAGATGGATTTCTCAAGGCAGAGTCGTGCTGGTGTGAAGAAGGAAATAACTCAGAGCAGCGATGCTTTGCATTCCTGTTGGAATGGAATGGCTTGTGCCAAGCTGAGTGACTCATTTCAGTGGCCTAGCGCTCATGTTCTGCTGGCTGGGGAAGTGACTGCCTGGTGCTCTGAATTCGGGCAGTGCCTACATGAGGGGGTTTGTTTAAAGCCTGCTTACATGTGAATTGGCAGGAGATTATTTTAGGAAGAAGAGAATTTGCACAGCCAGCTGGGCTGCAGTGAGGGAGATGGCTACCTCTGTAACCACTTGGCCTGGCTCTGGGCTCTCAGCTCTGCCTTGGGTGTAGAATTCTGTCAGGACAGGGTTTCATCTGCCTACTTTGAAGCCAATAGAAGTTGAAAGTATAATGATGTTACATTTGACCTCTGTATTGCAGTTGGAGGATTTATTTAAGCAGGTTTTTGATTTTCCCTTTAAATATATAGTGGCACAAGGCTTTTGGGAACCCTCCAGTGCAGCTATTACAGGAGGGAACTTCTGTGGAATCAGTCTCTTAGTTTTGTGGATCAAGGGATTTCTCTTACCCCCCCATCTCCAAACAGCTCATGTAACTCCAAACATAAGACTTTGATGAAGAGAAAGGTCTGTGAACTTGAATGATGGAAGGAAAACGAGAGGGTGTACTATAGGCTTTGCCTACAGCAAAGGTGCAGTTATCAAATAGTTGTGAAACAATAGTGGTTGTAAAACTTCTCAGCAGTTACTTGCTCTTTCAGGGAATAATGTAAGATAAACAAGAGCTTGTACTGCCAGTTTCTATCCCTCTGGTAAAACAGTAATTCACTTGTGCGCTATCCTTTCTGACTGAGGGATTTTGAAAAACTTTCTTATATTGAAGAAACTGAGAGCAGATGTCCCTGGGGTTACCCTGGTGGAACTGAGGGGGAGGATGCTTGACATCCAGAGACTTTTCTTATACTCTTTTTTTTTGAGGTTTTTCCTTATGTTCTCTTTCTTTCTCCCAACACTAGACCAGCCTCTGCCTGTAATCTGGGGCTTTTTTTATTCTTCCTCTCACTTCTTTTTCTCCAGCCTGGAGCCACATACTGCTCTATTTTGATCTGATGTTGCATCCGTTCCCAACTTAGTTAACTTTACTCTTTCTCCTGCTTAGTTCTGTGCCTCTGACAGCAGGTATACTGACCTCTCTGCTCAGTGGGAGAGGGACCCAGAAGTGAGTCAGTCTCCATCCCAGCCATGCCTGCAGCTCCAGGAAGTCTGGCTGATGGGGAAATCTTTGGATGCACCTTTATTCAGACCCCTGCTGGGGGTAAATCAGGCTGTTAGAGCAGCAAATGTGGTGCCTGGGGAGGTCTGTTTGGCAGGCAGAGGGCTGCTAACATTCCTTTTCCTTCTGCTTCCCTGTTTGCAGTGTATTCCTAGCACCTTCCTGGCAATTTGCTTTTTTGTGGTTAAATAAGATCAAAGCAGAGAATGCATCTCTTGTAGGACACTGCTGCTTATGTTGTTTCAAATGGTTTAGTTGTGCCAGTTTGGTTCCAGCCGCTGACACTAGGATGTGCAAAGCCCATCAGGAAGGGCTCAGTATCTTCATGCTTCACAAGATAGATGTGCAGCAGTGGCTGCCAAAATTATCAGCTGGGTTTTAGCTTAGACTTTTTTCCACTGCTTAGGCAGGGAGAGTATTCATTTGCACCACTTCATGGCTGGCACCCCAGCTGTCACTCTGTTCTGTTCTGTTTTATACCCAAGAATGGCATGAGGCTGAAGTGTGAGTGGTGGGACATGCGCAGGGCACATGTGAGGACACACCCAGACAAGTGCACAGATAATTTCCCCCCACCCCTCCCAAATGCCAAAGCTGTCCCACCATTAAAATCAATCCCCAAATGCTAGTCTGTCATTTAATATTCCTTTGCATAGCTGTATTGGAAGGAGAATGGGGCTAGGGGCAGACCTTTTACAAAGTTCCCTGTGTGTAAAGACTTGCCCAAAGCCTTACAGGCTGTACTACACTGCCAACCCTCCCATTTAAGGGCAGCTGTGAAGAAACTGGGAATCAATCAATGGAAGCAAAGGTGGAGCTGCAGGCCAGCCATGGCTTGGCAGGCAACAGGGAAACTCTGCTCTTGGCAAAATCTGGCACATTGCTGCTGAGTGACTTCTGTGGGCAGTGTTTGCCTGCCTTAGTTCCCCACAGCAGCGAGAGCAGTGTGCTCTGGGTCCAAAGCTTGCCAGTTACACTGAGGATCAGTAGCTTGGCTAAAGAAGACTTTTATGGCTGGCTGGGTGCTGTGTGGCCATAGGACTGTGGTGTAGTGGTGAGATCTGTTCAGTGTGACTCAGTGTCACACTGAGTCCAGCCTATGGAAAGTGGCTCCCTGGCAGTCAGCAGTGATCTCAGCTTTGTAACTAAACTTCTTACTTGCAGAGAGCAAACAGCTTCTGACTTTTGCCACGCTGCAACTTTCCCTGAGTGAAACAACTTCCCTTACTGCCTGTGAAAGTGGTAAAGCTGTTGAATTGCTTTTTCCACCCAAACAGAAATTGTTCCCACTTTGGTCTTTATTCAGCAGTTAACTCCCAACTCACTTTTGAAAGAAAACATAGTGCAGATGAATTCTAGTTTCCAGAAGGATCTTGCTGCAGCCGGGCTGTGCCAGGAGTAATGCTGATCTCATTTGGGTGGAACAAGTTAGTTGTTGCAGAATAATCTATTACCCTGTTCCCAAGCTTCCGTCTTTAAATCTGCACAGCAGGGATTATTTACTTATGGATTTAAGTGTGTGTTGGGGATCTGGTTTCGTTTGACCCTCCCAACAGAACAAAATGCAATCAACTTCCTGGCAGTTGGAGTTGCTCCTGAAGTTTGCAGTTACTGCAGGAAGGCTGGGGCTGGCTTGGCACAATCAAGGGCTGTGACAGTGCATCTGAGGGGGTACAGCTCAGGGTTTTATGGCCACTTCTACTTCTGAACCCACTCAGCAGCTCTTTAGCAAAGGAGCCTGAGCAGCTGCATCAAAACTCTGAGTACAAACTTCATTCTCTGTGTTGTGCTGTGCTGGAGACTGATGCAAACCTTTTGACAGTTTTTAGGAGAACTAGCATGGATCTGAGAGGTATTACAAACTCAGCAACTTGTTGGCTCCTCTCAGGTATCCTTCCTCTTCACTATGCCGTATTAACCTTCTCACCCTGACTTCTGCTCCATAGTTTCTTTGAGATTTTGTTGTATCCTGAAATAGGCTTTTCTCAGTGATCAATAATGCAAATGCTCAAACATAGTCTTAATAACAGGAAAAAAAAGACATCTTGGGTAGAATTTATTGTGTTGACACAAACTTTTATGCTGGGTTCATGTTGCTCGTTATCCTTGGAAGAGTTCAAAAAGCCAGTGGGTGTGGCACTTGGGCATATGGTAATGGTGTACACAGGAGTGCTAGGTTAATGGTTGGGCTGAGGTTGCAGGTCCATCTGCAAATACCCTGCTTGTGGTTTACTTGGTAGTGTGTGGTTCTAGTCCACAATAAATAAATAAATAAATAAATAATTATGGCTTCTAACCTGTTTTCTTTCCCAATTCCCAGTAACGGCCTCCCCAGCTGAAGATGTCTAACAATGGAGTTGAAACAGAAGACAAACCACCGGCTCCTCCAATGAGAAATACCAGCACTATGATTGGTTCAGGAAGTAAAGATCCCGGGACTTTGAACCATGGCTCAAAACCTCTGCCTCCCAATCCAGAAGAAAAGAAGAGGAAGGATCGGTTTTACCGATCTATTTTGCCAGGAGACAAAAGTACAGTATTTTATCTCTTCTTATAAATCTTCTGTCTTGTTGTTGCAGGGTACATAAGGTACAGTCTGTAGATATGTTTTTTCTAATGATTAAACCTGTAACATTTAATCCATCTTGCTTTTTTTCACAGGATCATAGAATACTAGAATTATTTGAGTTGGAAGGGACCTGAAAGATCATCTTGTTCCAACTTACTTGTCATAGGGAGGAATAACTTCCATCAGACCAGGTTCCTCAGAGCCTCATCCAGGCTGGCCTTGAACACTTCTAAAGGGCAGCCATAGCTTCTCTGAACAACCTGTACCTGTGCCTCACCACTCTCACAGTGAGGAACTTCTACCTAATATCTAGTTTAAACATGACCTCTCTTGTTTTTAATTAATTCACTCTTGTCTTATCACTCCATGCCCTTGTCAAAATCCTTTTGCAGGTCTCTTTTAGGCCCCCTTTCTTGTAGTGTTTTTTTTTTTTTTTAATTTATTCTGCCTTTCCTAAAATTATGAGAACAGTGTCCCTGAAAATCTGGACTAGCTCTGGGACTAGCTCTGTTACTTCCCAGCCTGACTTGTCCGTAAACAAAGGGTCTAGAAAATCATAAGGTTTTGTGCCAATTACAAGCTGGCCAATAAAGCTGGCATTGGCAATTGGTGGAGAGCAGAGGGAGGTCTTTTGCTTGTTTTGTTGTTTTAAACAGCAAATAATTTGAGTTATACAAGACTAATATACAATTTCCTACTAGACCTGTCATATTTTGCCTCATGGCCGTTTACTCTGTTCTAATGTCTGGGTCAGGCATTGTCTACTTGCTTTTAAGAACCTTCTGTCACTGAAAATTCTTGCATATTTCTTGTGAACTGAAGGAGTTTTTCATGTTCAAGGGACTGTAACAGATGGAAAAAGAGATAGGAACTGTGAACTGTACATGAAATTCTAATTTTTAGGATGAGGATATTTTAAAAAAACCTCTCTCCTATGAATCTTTTGAAGTGATGCAAAAAAAAAAAAAATCTTCATCCCCTAATATGTGCTGACTTCTTTTTATATCTGACCTATTTTTTTGGAATTCCTCTTCGTAATACATCAGCTTTTTCTGTATTGCAATGGTTTCTAAGTCAAGACTAAATACCTTCAACTCCCTGGCCTTCAGGAGGGAGGCTGCCTCCTAATTTTTATTAGTGAAAAGACTAATTGAAATGATAGCTTCACTAATTTAAATAAGCAAGGTGGTGGATCATTTTCTACAAATTGAGTGTGGCATTCATTATTATTATCCTTATCTGATACTTTTGGCAACTTTGGGTTGTTTTACAAATGTGGGGTTTTGAGCCTGCAATCCAGAAACCCGTGAACTCAATGTTAAATTTTGCTGGGTCTGGGTTAGAACTTGCCATTATGAGTATGAATCCTAAAAAAGCTGCAGGATTTTTGTGTTGACTTACATAAAGGAGAGGAGTTTTTAAATCCCCAGGATGAACTGTTCCAGAGATTAAAGAAATCACCTGAAACTTGTAAAGGAGTAAAAGAAGTAGAACCTGAAATGCTAGTTTGAGTTGGATTATGAAGGAGAACTACGAACAAGGAGAAAAATGAAGGTTTGGGGAAAATCAGCAGACAGACTGTGACTGATCCAAAGCTGCCCATGTTTACTGAAGATGGGCCAACATGGCAGATGCTTCAAGACATGAGAGATTTTTGTTTAGCCAAGCCCAGCAGAGCCTTCTGTTGCAATACACCTGCCCAAACGAGAATGGCTGCTTCTGTCCTCTAATTCCTGTTGAGCAAAAAATTCCTTTAACACTGTCACCTTCACTTCAAATTTGTTGATTTCCATCTTATGAAAACAACTTCTAGTCTCATGATGACAGCTAAATTCCTATTGTGTCTTGCTGCTTAAACGTAGGGAAATTCTTCAGTGTTCACAATACTTCTCTTCGGTTTGTGCCTGAAATGACTCGGGTGTTATTTTTTAGTTTGGCTGAACTAAAAGGGAAGTTGGTTTCCATTCAGTTAGAGGAAAGTAATTTTGAGCAAATCTGTGCTACCCCTGTACATGAGCAGAAGTGTTGTGTAAAGGACACATGGGGCATAAATCCAGGGCCTCATGCATGTTTGCACACTTGCATTGAATATATCCCTTGCCAGGCAGCTCTGAAAGTGTCATGCTCTGCCTGCAAAATTTAGGATGTAATTTGTAGTCCTCATTTCCTCTGTCCAAGCCTAAACCACAAATCTGGCATTTAAAAAACCTGTTGGCTTAATACTGGGTGAGTCCTGCCCAATAGGATGCAGGGCTTGTGTGACTTGTTGCTCTCAGCAGGACTTGTGAATATTTTGAATTTTCCTGGGCTCAGGGGACTCATCAGTGCCTAACTGAGGGTGTCAGTCTGGCTTGAATGGGGCACATTTATCTCCTTTGAACTTTGCTGAGCTCAGCTGCAGCTTCAAACAGAGGCAAGGATTTACCCACGAGGTGACAGTGTGCAGCAAGCAGGAGCCCTTTCCACAGTGACTGGGAGCACTTGAGTCCATGTTAGCAGTGGTGAAGACCTTTCTCATCTCAGTGTGCTTCAGGATGGCCTCACTGCGTGGTCAGACATCATGCTTCACATTGCAGCTCAAGTTGCCAGAACATTGTAAGAAAAATTTATGGGAGGCTCTTGTAACAGCATTGAAATGGAATGAGAAGGTGATGAGGTGTTTGTGGGAATAAAGCCTTTGGTGGTGGTAGGTCGTCTTAAATATATGATATTATTTTACTTTTGTATTTTTTTTTAATTAAGATTCTTCAAGTCTTTTTAGCTCATTGCAAAGATAATGCAATCACTTTAAAGGGACTTTAGTGTTTAGCCAGACTGGGAGTGCCTTTCTCTTTAGTTCTTTTTCCCTTATACCACCTGGTTACAAAGGCAATTGTATTATTAATGGTTTAATAATGTTTAGGCTTCTAGATCTGTCAGATCTGCCTGAATGTAGAAATAAAAAAAACCACCTAAGACTTCTGGATAGCAACTTAATGCCCTTAAGCTTTGTTTAGGAATATGTTCAACTCTGCTGTGGCAGCTGCCCTGGACCACGTGTGGGTGTTCATTGTCTGTGCAGAGCTCTTGTGTAGTGGTGCTGGGCTTCTGGGCTGAGATAGCACCTCAGTCTTTGGCTTGGAAGAGTGGACTGATCCTGTGGGCAGACCTATGGGACATGGTGGCTCTGATGGCACTCCCTGCACCTCTTTGCCTCTCGCTTTCCATCCGGCGCTAGTGTGTGCAGCAGCCTCTCTGCTGCAGATGCTCACCATCTGCCAACCAGCAGCTGCTCCTGTCTCCTCCTCGCTCCCTTCTCAGGGATGGCTCCTCCAGCATTGCTCTTTTCCCCTTGGCAGCTCTGTCACTCCTCTGTGACTCAGCTTCCCTCATTCCCTTTGTTTTAAAGAGGGATCAAAAACAATCTGTTCCATCTTCGTGTCCCAAATGGAGCATCTGATCCTTTTCGTTCTCCAAAATTACTCTGTACAACTGTAGCTCTGTAATGATACAGAGAATAGTGCCAGAGCTGGCACTGAAGGAAATGGGATTCAGTCCTTGGGGCCAACCCTGAGCCTCCCTACACAACTAAACCACAGTAGTGTCTTAAAGAATTGCTACACTGAGTGTTAGCCTTGCAGGCTTCTCAAATACCTGGGGTTTAGCCTTCATGTTGCCAGAAGTGCACTGGGGAATGTCAGCCACAAAACAAATTCTGTTTGGCTTTGGATAAAAAAGGGGAGCAGCTGGGAAATGTGAGCGGTTTGCTCACCTTCTCCTGGCTCTGCTGATTTTATAACTGCAAGCAGCAGCAGAGCCAACCAGAATGTCGTTCTTCCTTAAACTAATCTCAATTTCTTGAATCCAATAAATGCTAAAAGGAAGGTGGAGTCTTTAATACATTATGAATATGGATGAACTTAATCCAATGCATAATGATAATCTTGTTTGAAGACCTCTGTTTAATATTTGCAGGGTGCATCTGCTTTGATGTATTTCCTTCCCTGTTTCTTGGTGACTTCTGCTCCTCACCTGCCAGATTCTGCTATCTTGCTCATGACTTTAAAGCTGGTTATTAAAACTATCTTTAGTTCATTCTGTGAGCACAAAAAAAAAAAAAGTGCTTTTGCTCATAGGATTTCATAGCAGAATCAAACATATTTAGGTTTCTTCATAAACTTTTGTGGAAATAGGATGAAGGAAGCAATTTCCAAGCAGTATTTGTAGTTAATTTTGTCCCTGGCTTTTGAATGAGAGGCAAGTATATATATCTGAAAGCACATAACATTGTTTTGTTGGGTTTTTTTAAAGTTGCTTAAAACAACAAATAAAAATGTGTTCAAAACTGACTGGCTTCCACTTTCTGCCACTGTAGAGCTTTTGACTCTGACCTGTGTAAGTTTGAGTGAATATTTTAGGTAAATAGCTCTCATGCTGTTGAGTCTAGATATACTAGTTGATACTTTACATACTGAAAATATCAGTTTCCTTCTTTTATGTTTTTCCTGTGTTACAGGACTTTTATTTCTGTTATCCACTCACTGTGGCTGCTCTTAAGTGTGGACAGAAAATTTTTAAACTTTCTGTTTGTCTGCTTCAGATCAAAATCCTATGACTAGCAAAAATGGGAGGGGGGGGTGATTGTGTAGGTGAAGTAGAAGCTATCGGGGAGATTTTAGATCTTGATGCATGTATGGATTTTTTTTATTGTTGTTGTTTTTGTCTCTTGCAGCCAATAAGAAGAAAGAGAAAGAGCGGCCGGAGATCTCCCTCCCGTCAGACTTTGAACACACAATTCATGTGGGGTTTGATGCAGTCACAGGAGAATTCACAGTAAGTGAAGCTGCAGGAAGAGAGAACTGTGTGGTTTAGCTTATTGCTAGGAGGAGCCAGGGCCCATTAATCTTTTATATATTAATGCTGGAAGGGCTATTACCATCATCTAGTTTGATCTCATTTGAAACACATCTGCAGAGGTTACCCACTAATTCATGCTGAGAGACTGTCAAACTTGGCACATCCCAGGAGCTCAGGTTGCCAGCAAACTTTTCCTTTCTTGGTTTTTTGGCTGCTGTGGTCAGCTATGTGTGGTATATCGGTCTTCCCTTCCCTTCTCTTCCCCTCCCTTCCTCCTCTAGAGCTGAAATAAGTCTATAGTACAGCCTCTGTTCCCCAAGTGGGGCTCTGAGAGTTTTCCTTTGGGAGGCACACAGCTGTGTACAGCTACTTAGGACAGAACGTGTATGTGCTGCCCTAAGGCTAAATGCCAGATGCTTTTATGTGTGGTGGGGTTTTTTTGTTTATTGACATGCTGTAAAATACTGTAAAGACAGAGTTGTATTTCATCATCATCATTGTATTTTCACTCTTATTTTGGTTATGAGATAGTATTTCCTAGCAGCAGAAGTTGTTTGTGAACAAGGTGTTTCTCCCTGTCTGTAATATGCTGCTTTTTCAGGGACTTTATTCCCCTACCCTGAGTCATGTGCTCACGTGTGTTTGGCATGGCATCCTCTAGACTTGCCCAGGTTACCCCACCTGTACTAGTGGGCCATTACCTGAGGGGTGCATCCAGCCATCCTTTGAACAGGGAGGATAACTTCATTGCTCATGGATCCCAGTCTCTGCCACTTTGTCCATACAAACTGTTATCCCTGCTGGTGAGGAAGGGCACAAGTCTGGCTGTTTTTCAGGTGTGTTTATCTTTTGGCTGAAATGATGTCCCTATTATGAAATTCTGACCTTCAGATGTGGAGTTAACACCTCTGCTTTCCCAGCTCTGGTTACAGAGGGCACCATACTGCTGTTACCAAAGAACTCTAGTGCTACCAGAAGACCCAAATGGGTGTTGCATGTCCATTGTGCTGGAGGCTATACAGTGCATGTTACTTCTGTAGTCTTTCTTGGGTATACATAAGTACGTGAATACCTGTGCTTAAAGGATTTTGTGGTTTGTTTTGGTTTTTTCTTGAGGCTTTTCCCAAAGTGCAGCAATTGGTTCTTCTCCTTTCTGGTTTTTGAATTTTGGTCTGCAAAGGACCTGGGAGTCACCCAGAGATCCAAGAGCAGAGTGACATTTACATGCCCAAGTGTGATTTGTAACACAGGCAGTGGCTAGGGAGGGACACACACATTCACCACCTCATTTTCTTTCCTCTCCTCTTCTGTCCTCTTTTCTCCCTACTTCCCTCACAATACTGTGTAACTCCAAAAGCTGGGGCAGAACTGTGGCAGTGGACTTACGTTTTGTGCACGTTAGACCAGCTTTGTGTTACCAAGGTGCCTCTTCCCACAGGGAATGCCAGAGCAGTGGGCACGCCTGCTGCAGACTTCCAACATCACCAAGTCAGAGCAGAAGAAGAACCCCCAGGCAGTGCTGGATGTGTTGGAGTTTTACAACTCCAAGAAGATCTCCAACAGCCAGAAGTACATGAGCTTCACAGGTACATGGTGATGGTCTCATGCGGCTGCTTTTTCCAACTCTCTGTGGTCAGGGCATGTGGGGCTTCTTTTGTTAATGGACAAGTAGGTCTCTCTTTTCAAGGAAAATCTGAATGAGATTCTCTGGCTGCTCAAGCACCCTTCTTCCTTTAAAATGCTCTTCTGTTAATCTGGATGCCCAGCATAGCTGCAAAAGAGGAGGTCAGTCAACTGGCTGAGCCTCCCAAACACATCCTTTTTCTGATGCTCACAGCCACAGCCAGCATCTGGAAGGCAGATCCCAGACTGCTGGGACTGGGTTCCCCCTGATGAAAGTCCCTGGAGAAAACAGGCAGCTAAATTTTGTACCAGTTTCAGTTTGCAGGGTGGGTGTGGATGTTGCTTTTTGTGTACTTGGGGTGAGAGTCTCCCTGCTCCCATGTGCCATGGTTGAGGAATGGGCCTCAGCTGCCTGGGTGCTTGAAAATTGCTGGCTGGGTTCCTCTAAAAGTTGAAGCTACCAAGGTTTTGTGGCTCTCTCTATGGGTTATCTGCCCTCTGAAGGACATCTCCAACCACCACTCCTTTTCCTTTCAACTGCAACTCCTTTCCTTTCTAAATATTAACCCCTACTTTGGTTCTTTTGGGGGGATAGAACTATGTCAGCAGATCTGGTACTAATTAGGAAGGCTCCAAGCAGGGATAAAAGCACAAATATTCCCCATATGTGCCTGGATAGTCAAATGAGAAGCCCATCAGTTGACTTGTGGGGTCCTCTCTGCTATTCCAGGAAGTTTAGGTGGCTGAGACTGAACATTTTGCAGTCAGGAGTCAGCTGCCGTGCCTCTGCTGGGGACTTAGTCATTGATGATATTTTGTGTACATGGATGGAGGACAATATTCATTCAGGTTTTGCTCTGGGCAATTCCACCCTCCTGCTGCAGGGATTTGTGACCCCTGCATTTGTCTGCATTCATTTACCCTCTGTTCCTATATCTTCCAGGGTTCAGCTGGTTCTGGGAAGCTGGAGTTAGGGAGCTAAGCTTGGGAGCAGCCTTTTTTCCTCCCTTTTCTAAAGAGAGCTTGTTCCTTGCTCCTCTCCCCACTTTTGCTGCATATATAACTCATTTATAATGGCATTATTATCTGTCTTTCAGATAAATCTGCTGAGGATTACAATTCATCTAATACGTTGGTAAGCTTCACATTCTGTCTTGAGTTTGGGGATTAAAAAACTTGCAAAAACTAGTTAATTACTTGTAAACTTGTAGTTTGCTTCATGTTTTAAAATCTGAACTATGTATATTTGTATAGCGAGTACATGTTTATAAAAACAGGCGTGCTCCTTTCACTTTTTTTTTTTTTCAACTGGTGGAGAATAAAGCAGATGGAAGTAGGATTTATAGTGAATTAGTGAATGGAAATTAGTGAATTAATTAGTAGAAATAGGTCTGTTTTCATAGAAGTTGGTCTTTTTCTACACCCAGAATTTGATAACTATTCTGCTGTCAGGTTTTATTTCTCTGTAAACTGTTTTATAATAAAGTTTATTTACTAACCTGTGAGGTCTGATTTACTAAAGCTAATGTTGATTAACTAATCTCTAGCAGAACAGGAAATAAAAGGTTCTCTTCCTGTCTACTTGACCTTTACTCAGTTCTTGCCAGGGCAGACACCACTCCTATTTGCTTTGTTAGGAGGCATGATAAATTTTTGTTTGTGCCTGTGAGATAGAAGAAACAAAACTTTCAGTTTAAGATGGTTCATAAAACCCCACAATTCCCTCAGCTCTTGTTTTCTCATGGCTATATCATTACCTAGAATTAGCTTGTTTTTCTCCCTTCCAAAGGCAGCTTATTCAGATCTGATCATTTAGGACTGGAAAAAGAAAAGGAAAATGTTTCTGCCATTGTTCATTATTACACTTCATTGTACATCAGTCCTCAGAAGTTTCAATATCTGAGGATTCAATATCTGGATTTTTAAGTAAACACTGACAAAAGCAATAGTTACCAGTCTACTGAGATACCCAATGCCCTCCCTCAGGCCAGTCTTTAATTTTGGGGATATTCAGGAAATTCCCAGTACATAGTTTTTCCTTGTTGTTTTTGACAAGCTTTGTTTTTGTGTTATGTCAAGTGCATTTTGACAATTATTTGTCAGGGTGATGATGACTTCAAGTATTTTAGGCTCAGTGAAATACTGTGTTGCTTTCCCCCTCTTTCTGAGGATTTTAACACTTTCCCCCCCACCACTCTTAGGGAGGTGATGATGCACAAACAGAACTGGTCTAGTGGGTTAAGGACCTTACCAAGTTTATTCTGAAATGTTTGTAGTGTAAAGGATGTAATGAACTTCTAATCCAGTGTCACATGGATGAATTTAAAAGTGACATTCATTCCTAATCACAGTATTGCAGAAAATTCCAAGAAAACTTCAAGAAAACTTGAAAAAACTGTTTTTAAACAAAATAATTGTTCTTTTTTTTTTTCCATAAATTTGTATGGGAAGTAATTTAAAAAGTGATTTGAAAAGATTTTGCCAGATTCTGCTTCCAAAATCTCACATTAATTAATTAGTTCTCAACCACCATACCAGAAGTGATGCTAACCTGACCTCCTAACCTTTGGAGAAACAATCATTAAGAGTTTGATGTGAATTCTAGCATTTAAAGTCTGAAATCTTCATACTGAATGGTCAGAGTTTGAAGCAAGCAAAAAGCCCTAAGAGACAGTATAAATAGGGACAGATATTTCCAAACTTGGGTGTCCCAAAATTTGCTGGTCAGCTGTGTGGGTTTTGGGAAAGCAGTGAGAGAGCCCAGGTCTCCTCAGGTCCTTGGGAAGAGGATTGCTGTCACTCAGACAGATGAGGAGCTCTCTCTGAACAGTTGTGTCAGGCAGTGTTGGACTGCACATCCATTTCCCATGAAGACCCAGGAACCTTGGGTTTTGAATTTTTCAGACCCTATAACTCACCAGCCCGTTCTGATTATTGCTTCAGTGCAATTTCTGTTAGGAGCTTAATCCAATGTTTGTGATTTTGTTTATAATGTGTGATTGGGTTTTGATTTCTGCTATTTGTGCAATTCCATGCAGAATGTGAAGGCTGTCTCTGAGACCCCTGCAGTGCCCTCAGTGTCTGAAGATGAGGATGATGAAGACGATGCAGCTCCACCTCCTGTGATAGCTCCACGACCTGAACACACCAAATCTGTGAGCAGAAATTCTTTGTTCAGCCTGCACTGCTGCAGTCACAGTCAGGCCTTGGCTGTGGCTCTTTGTCCCTCTGCATGGCTTGATGCTGAGCCCTTCTTGGGAGCAGGAGGGAGGCAGTGGGAGCCATTCCTTCTGGCAGAGTACCTCAGTGTTGTCACCTGCCTAGTTGTGGGGTGCATGAGTCCTTGAGTAGTGATGCTAGTTGCTAACAAAGCAGCTATAGAAATGCATCCCTGACAACAACAGTAACAAGATGAATAGAAGTGTTTAAATCTTCACCTGACTTGTGTGTTTTTCCCAACAAAATTAGATATACACCCGCTCTGTGATAGACCCTCTTCCTCCGCCTACCAGAGATGTGGCCACCTCTCCTATTTCTTCTCCCTCGGAAAACAGCACAGCAGCACCCGACATGCTGGTCAGGAACACTGAGAAGCAGAAGAAAAAGCCAAAAATGTCAGATGAAGAGATACTGGAAAAATTAAGTATGTCCTTGTTCTCTAAAAAAGTTAAATTCCAGGTCCTGCTGTGTTGGTTTCTCAGAATGTCAATAAGCTGAAACGTTTCCCTGTTTTGCAACCCCTTACTGAAGACATGGGCCCACAGTCACAACACAAAACTGGGGGAAGATGTAAGGGGTGAGCTTGAATTTAGGCTGAGCCCCTGTGATACTGGCTGAAGTCTCCAGGGAGCTGCAGATCCTCAGGCTCTGCAAAACAAGCCCTGAATAAATATCATCTATTTAACTATGAAGTCTGAGATCATTCCGCATCTTATTCTGCAGCTCTGAAGCATGAATGATTATATTGCGATGTTAGACATAAGGTGTCTAAAAGATGGAGAGAAAATTAATGCATCCCCAAGTTTGCCTTCTTCAGTATCATGGTGTAAAGTGGTTTGGTTATTTTTAAGTGCTTTAACATTTTGTGGGTAGCCAAATTGGTGGGTTTTTTCTGAGAAAAATTCATCAAGTCTCTCAGATGTGTCCTCCTGTCTTTAACAGTTCCTACCTTCAGTGCAAGTGCTCCCTTGCTGCCTGGTGGTTTTGGGTTATGCTGTGGTATATCCAACAGCTGAACCAGCTCTTTGATGCAGTTGATTGCTATCCTCAGCCTGAGCTAAGTTTTGTTAGAGTAGAGCATTTCTAATTCTTTGAACTACTAATCCTGTATTAGTTACATCCATGCCTTGCTTGTCAGTTGACTTAAATTGTGTTAGCACCTCTATGATAAATCTGGCCTCTTTGGTTTAAGGATATATTTGTCAGTATTTTAGGAGTAAGAGTCTAGTAGTTAGATGAAGACTTAATCTGAGGATACAACTTTAAAAAAAGTTTAAAATATTAAAATGGTATCTGAGTAACTAATTTCTCTAAATAAAGCCTAAATTAACTTGATGGTTTATTAATTGGAACGGCTTGCTGTTGGAAAACTCACACCCATTGTTTCAAAACACCAGCTTCACTAACTCAATTAGCAGAATTTTTGTATCATTAAGGATTCAAGACATTTTTGTGACCAGGCAAGGCGAGCAGCAACTGTGGCAGGAAAGAAAAGTGCTATTCTAATAAAAATACACCCACTTCAGTCATGCAGAGAAGTGCAAGTGCTACTTTTGGGAGTGTTGGGAAGCAGATGTACCTTCTGACACCTTGCTTGCTCCAGGTGTCAGCTTCTATATGTGGGCTAGTCAGAAAAATGTTATGAAGTTTTAATCTTTAGTCTTAATCTAAGCAAAAATGTCTTTCCACTGAGGGCAATGGAGCTGTAGTTGTGCAGACAAGCAATCTTTGGACATTTTAGTTTAACTAAAATGATTAAAACTGTAAAGCAAAAATATATTTACACACACAAAATATGTGCTAAATGGATGCAAAGGTTAAAAGGAGGCTGCTCAATCCCTACCTCTCAGCAGAAACACAGCATTGGTGCGAACATTAATGAATCCTCACCTGACTCTTTGGAAGGTAGGAAATGCAGCATTAAACTGGGCAAAACTGGCAACTGCCACTTGTCATCACTGCATTTTGTCCAGTCCTTGCCTTGGGGAAGCATTTGCAGTCTGAGCTTGTAGCCTGTGTTAGGCTTTGAGGGAAAATTTCTGAGTATTTGTCCAGAAATACCAGTCCTCAGGGCAGACAGCATTGCTTCTGTAATTGTAGAGTGGGTTTTGTGAAGCCAGATTTCTCTTCCTGCCCTCCTCTCCAAACACGGGTGGTATTCCCTACTTCTACCTGTGTCTGTCCTAAACCCTGTGGGCTTGGCTGCTCTCCAGTGGAGTCTGAAAATAGCCTGCTCCTGCTCTGCTTGCTACTGGATTTCTTGGCTTAATGGCCAGGAGCAGTTTCTTTGGCAGTATTGATCTGTTTGGGCTCAGCCCCGGACCCTGTGACAGCAGCACCGTATGTCGGCAGCTTCGGGGACTTGCAAACACCAGCTCGGGTGCTGCTCTGCATCCCTTGATCCTTTCAGCCACCCTGGTGCTGTTAGAGAGGAGACTGGCTCCCAGCTGAGCTCTAGAAATTGCTGGCTCTGGTTCCTTCCCCCTAAAAAGGGTGTCATTCCTGCCTGCCATAGGGGAGTTATCAGTATCAGTTAAAGTTTGCAGCCACTTGGAACCCCGTGCTGCAGAACACCAGGCAAAGTGCTTTTCCCTTTGAGGAAGGCAGTGAGAGACTTCTGGTTTTGGGAGAATGGGCTGAGGTGGTCTCAGGTTGCTCTCCAAAAGCAGAGGGATGCTGGTAACTGCTGCTAAAACCTGTGCTGCCTGTCAGGCTCCTGGAAAAGCAGCTCAGCATTGCCCAGGACAGGCAGGGGAGGTTTGGCTCTCTCTGGAGGCTCTCTCTACCTTCTCTCCTGAGTCATGCAGCCCAGTCACTGGGTCAGTAAATGGTTGTGGTTGTGCTGGTACAAAAAGATCATAAATGCTATTTTTGCTGCTACAAATTGTCATGCTGTAGGGAAATCTTTGACTAGTTTTATAACAGACTGTTGCCTCCAAGATGATTGAGAGCCCAGCCTCCAAATTCAGAGACATTGCAGTGCAGGGACATCTTAGATCATCCAGGGTGTTAAAGCTGGGAGTGTAAGTAGCAGGTTTCCAACAAATTACTGTTTTTCCATGTGTCAGGCCTGTCTATCCCCATCCTGCACCTAGTAATGACTGCCAGTGAAGGTTAAATATTCTTGATGTGTGTGTCCCATCATTTCTGGAGGGAAGTTCCTGATACAGGGGAATGCTGCAGCTGGGATGTGTGTAAATAACTGAGGACTCCCTTGGTGTCCATGTGCCTCTGGATTTCTGATGAGTGGCTCATGAGACAGAGCCTACTGTGGTCAATGGAGCTGTTCTTACAGTTAGCTCTTGTAGCTGTATGAAAGAAGGCCTTGAAGAAAATCCTCTTTTTTTTTGTTTTTTATAGGAAGTATTGTGAGTGTGGGTGATCCAAAAAAGAAGTACACGAATTTTGAGAAGATTGGACAGGGGTCAGTATATGCTTCTTCTCTGGCCTAAACCTTTCACTTTCTTATGCTAAGAAGAATTCACTGAAACCAGGCTCAGTTAGCTTGCTGGAAAGGCTGTTTGGGATACTTTAGAAAGTTTCTTTTGTTTGGTTGCTTATTTATTTTCTTCTTTTTGTTTTTGTTTCTGGCTGTTTTGCTGGATTCCACATCCCCCCAAATCTTCTCTTGTTCCTGGCAAAGTCACAGGGACTGAGTTTTTGTGGAATTGTGTTGTAATTTAAGAAATTATGCCATTAGATAATCAGGTTGTTAAATACAGCTACAAGCAGGGAAAGAACTGCAAGACCATCTTCAGTGTACAGATTTGCTTCTGAATCAGCTGTCCTCAAGGCATGTGCTGTGCTCCTCTAAGCAAGGTAGGGGGAAAGTAGAGGTTGTAGGAGAGACTGTACTGAGACAAAACACAGATCTGCAGTCAGATCCCTGTGCTGAGCCTCAAACTCCTGTTTTCCACACTACAATGCCCCATTTGTTTACTTCAGCTGATCCTGTTGCTCTGTTATCATGTTGGGCATTCTGCAAGCCAGGGTAGTGTGGTCATGCCACTTGAAATGGAAAATACTCAGTCCTACAGTTTGCTGGTTTAGCAGCAAGGGTTTGGATGACCATAGTGTTCCTTATTAGGAACTTTTCTTCCCATAAATCCTCTGGCTTCTGCCTCAACAACAGTCTTGTCTCAGAAATATTTCAGATTATGTTTACCACTGGAATTATTGCATGTAAAGGAATGGGATTGAGAGCACTTCAGAGAGACAAGTGGGAAGGGGCATGTGTTAAGCTCTCACTTTTACTTTGAGACACTAACAAATAATTTCTTTTTCTTTTCTCTGTTTTGTTTAGAGCCTCAGGTACAGTTTACACAGCAATAGATGTAGCTACAGGACAGGAGGTAAGTGCTGCCAGAGTACCACAGCAGTGGATTTTGGATTGCATGCCAAAAGTTCAAGTTGATGCTACAAAATAAAGACTGTCTTTCAGGGATTCATGACATCTTATTTTTAATGAGGTCTTTATTTACTTACTAATGAGACGTGGTTGAGTGGTCTGAGCAGAGAACTGGAAAAAATGACTTCACAAGTTTTGATTACTGAATCATTTCGTATTTATAAAGATTCTTTCTGTGATTGCAAAGGCTAGAAGCAAATGTTTGGACTGGGCAGTTCCTCAGTAAAAGTTTCTCTCTTCTTCCCCAAGATTGCTGCCTGTCTCCATGCAAGCTCTTGTATTTGCCCTCTGCTCTTTGCTTCCTACACTTACAGGACTTAACTTGCATAGAACAGACTTAACTTGCAGACACCCTTTGCCCACTTACTTTCTGTCCTTGAATTGTGAGACAAGGAATGCCTGTCTTTTCTTTTTTTCCTTCACAAATGTTAAAAAGTGCCATACTTACTGCCTGCATCATAAACTAGTAGTGATGGATATGCAGCAACTGTGGAAACCTTTATTTCTAGATGGAGGATTTTTTAAAAGATGAAAGTTTGTATTATTCCAGATATATTTATGGAAGTCTGCAACAATGTGTGTCTACTTTGCATTTGTACAATGTAACAGTTATTCACCAGCAAACTTCATAATTGTACTTTTTGCTGAAATTCCTTCCCTTCCTTTTTCAGTTCCTGAAGAATTAATACACTTTAATTGCAGCCTTTAAGGAAGGGTTCTTATATTTATTTTGAAGCAATGAGAAATTTTATAAGAAGAGGAAGTTCTTTGATAATTTTCTGCTTTCTTTCTGGACCCCTTGGGTGACTCCATTGTGAAAATTTGAACTCTTGTATTACAACAGACTTTTAAATCATTCCCATTACGCTAGTGTGTTCAGGCCCTGAATTTTTAAGTCTGCATTTGGGATCACTGTAACTTTGTAATGCTATTGCTTGTTCCTTTCTGTGAAGTGCACTGAACTCAGGAGCTCAGTGCAGGGAAACACTGGGAATTTCTTTATCTGCATAAAATTCCTTCCCTTTCTTCTTCATCTTTCATTCTTCCCTCTGGTCTTGTACAAAGAGCAGCCTGGGGTTTTTGTTTTTGTCTTCTTAAAGTACAGCCCTCATGAGTACTGTGGAAAAGCAGCAAGTCTGTCTCCTCTTGCCTTCTCATGTGTTGGGATTTTTCTATAGTCTTCCCTGCTATACTATCAAAATGCTAATTGTATCCATCTATATTGGCACTCTGTGACTTTTTTTTTTTTAATCCTTGCTTTTGTGAGTTACTGTAGTTGATGGCTCCAGTTCATTCACCCAGGCCTCTTTCTCTGCATGTAGCAGTTTTGTAAAGCAGTTTTGTAGTTTCACTTCATTCCCTTTGCCTAAATATTGTACCAAAGGCTGTTGAGTTGTAACCTCTATGAATTATCTCTGCCTCCAGCTGTGCTGAGCAGGTTTACTATTTGAAAGAGCCTCTCAGGGCCAGGGGCTCTCACAAAGTACTGGTAGTGTGGAAACTTGAATACAAGAGTTACAAACATGTTGTAACTCTTCCTTCCTGCACTTTGCATACATACATGCAGAGCAGGCATCCTAAAACAGGAAGAAAGTTACTAAACCAAAGGGTTGCAGCTGATAAATCCATCCCTCTTGCCCTTCAGGCATGACTGGACAAAAGCTGACTCAAATTCATTTATTTTCAGCCTTTTATCTTAACATTGGTGCTTCTCTCCCCCAGGTCTGGTTGTGACAAAAGAAATAGAGTTATTACCTTGAAGTACCAAACCTAGTTGTGTTATTTACCCACCCTACTTTAGATTTCTAGAAGCCAAAATTTGCATGGTAACAGGGAAAAAACACCAAAACAATTTCAGAAACATCCAGGTAGAAATAAAATACATAATAATCCTTTGAGAAACAAAAAGTTTACCACTCCATACCAGAGCAAGGAGATCTCTTCTTTGTTACCAAGAAACTGTAGATGGGAGGTGGCTATCCAGCTGTGACACTAAAGTCCAGTATGAAAATGGCAATTCCCCTTGTTCTTTTTTTCATTAAGTATCATCCAGCATAAGTGGAAATGGACTGGCTGCAGGAACCTGCAGAGTTATGGAATGGTAATTCAGTAGCTGATGATGAAACAGTGACCTCATGATCCAAAGGTGTTTTTCCTCCCTCATGTGGATGTGGGACTAAATTGATTGGTACTGGCAAGTTTCTGGGGACTCCTGCAATAATGCTTTACTTGATCTCTTTTCACTGCAGGTTGCAATCAAACAGATGAATTTGCAGCAGCAGCCCAAAAAAGAACTGATTATTAATGAGATCCTTGTGATGAGGGAAAACAAAAACTCCAACATTGTCAACTACTTGGACAGGTATGTCAGTATTTGCAGGGCTCACAGAGGGACACTGGAAAACACTTTCTTGTCAGTGTCTTAAGGGTTCCTGGCTCAGCTTAATGCAGGTGTAGGACAACCTTGCACTGCTTAAAGCATTGTGGCAGTGTGGGTGGCCTGGCAGTCTCTCTCCAGAATGAGAAAAAACAGGTATCTGAACCAGTGTTAATGGGATGTCTAGGCTCTCTTGAGAGATGCTGGCAACTAAGGTCCTGTCAGGACTTCATTTTTCATCTCTCTCCTTTGCCAAATTTGACACAACAAACTTGCTGCTTATTTCCTTCCTGTTACTAAAGGAGAAGTAGAAACAGTTTGAAATGTATTATTTCTATTTGCTTTCTTCTTCTTCTCTTCTCTACTGAGCAATGCTGGTGTTCTGCTGCCAGAGGAGCAGACTGCTTGCAGGGTTAGATGCAGTGCTGTCCCTGTGACTGTCCACTGAGGTTTGTGCACAGTAGCATGATAGCAGTGAGGGTGAATGGCATGTGACACATAACATGAGGGCTGGGGAGACCTCAACACAGCTTTGCAGTACTTTAGGGGACTTTTAAGAAGAGGGAGAGTGACTTTTAAGGCAGACAGTGATAGAACAAGAGGGAACAGTTTTCATACAAAAGAAGGTAGATTTAGGTTAGGTATAATGAAGAAATTCTTCCCTGTGAGGATGGTGAGGCACTGGCACAGGCTGCCCAGAGAAGATGTAGCTGCCCTGGCAGTGTTAAAGGCCAGGTTAGATGGGGCTCTGAGCAGCCTGGTGTAATGGAAGATGTCCCTGCCCATGGTTCCAGGTTTGGAACTAGGTGGCCTTTAAGGTCCCTTTGAACCCAAAGCATTCTATCATTCCATGATGCTGGAAGCCCATCAGGCAAAAGCATTTAATGGTGGCTTGAATTCACCATCAACATCACAGTGCTGCCTTGTGTCAAGCCTGTATCACTCACTTGTTCAAACTCTAGCTAGCTCCAATTGAGCTGCAGCAAGATTTTCAGTGCTGCACTCCACATGTGAATGTAGCAGTTCTGATGTGAACCACAGGTTTGCCTTATTGTAAGGGTAAAGACTGCTTGGGTAAGGTGGGCTGCAGACTTTAATCTCAGCAGCTTGCGTTTTTTGGAAGATAGAAAAAAGGGATGTGACCTAGAATCTCTGGAAATTTGAGAGAGGATTTGCACACTTTTTTGCTCTGTGTGTATATCAAAATCTAATCAGCTGTTTCTTTAATAGGTTTCTTTTGCAGGCTTTTATTGTCTTAGCCAAAAGAGGTAGTACTTACAAACTGCAGCAGTTGATTTGCTGAATTTTTGTGGTGCTGTGTCCCATACAGAGCTGTAAAGAGCTACTTTGTTGAGGAGACAGAAAGTCTGCTCCTGAAATTTTTATGACAGAGGTGTGTGTGCAGGGATCTGATGCTGGGCACACACCCTTTTCCTAGACAGAGGACAAGAATGTTACCAGTGTAAAATGAAACAAGTGGTAATGAATTGCAGCTGGGCTAGAACTGTTTTTTTCCTCTGGCTCATTAGAGGCTTTGTTTTGACAAAACTGTTTGAGAGTCAGGCTCTTCCCATTAGAGAGCATCGCTGTGTACGTTCACTTCCTTGTCTAGCCAGTGCATCCCAGCTGCAGGATAGCTCCATGTCCTGCTGTCTTGTTCAAACTTTAGGCAACAAAAGCTGCTGCTTTTGTCCTCCACTTTCACTAATCTTTTTCAGAGGGATTAGCTTTTGTTTGAGTGCTGCACATGGACAGTACAGCAACTGGAATGAACATGGGGGTCCTTATGCCTCTTATGCCACTTCAGCTCTGCAACTGCAGGATTCTGGTGCTGGGGAGCTGTGTCCCTCTTGCCCAGCCTAAATGTGTCTGTGTTTCCCAAGTGCTGATATTTGGATGGCACTTGCTGGCTTCTGTCTCCTGCTAAAGGAGGTGGAGGAAGGATGTGCTGATCACTGCAAGCCTGGTTTCTGCTTTGTGGTTCTGTTACAGTATCTGCCCTTCTGAGTCCCTAATGGCAGCTGCAAGGTAGTTATTGGCATAAACCAGCTCTCTCAGCCCCTGCCCTTATGCAAGGGTTTCCTGTGCTTTCTCCTCTGTTAACTGCCTGGCCTACTTGCTTGTGGTTGAGCAGCTTTTCTGCTGCAGCCATAGTGGCCAGCGTTGCACAAAGGTGTGCTCTGATATTTAGGACAGTGACATGGCCTATTTCAGCTGTACTTAGGAGCTGGATTTAGAAGCATCTGGCTCTGAAGACAGTGACATCAGTCTTCTGTACAGACAAACAGCCACTTGTGCTGAGTTACCTGCTGGAGGTGCCAGAAAGAGGCCCTCAGAGCCCTGCTTCTAAACTCAGCCATCTAAACACAGGCATCAGATGCCCAATGCTAGGCAAAACAAACTCCTGCCCTTTAGTTTTGTTCTGAACAACTCCTTAACTTAATAAACCCCCAAATAAGTGGTAGCCTTGTTTACCCCAGCCCCAAACTGTAGTAAGGATGGATGGATGGTCAGTGAATAAAGCTGAAGATGTGAGACAGTCATGCTACAAGAACACACTGATTTCTTTCCAGGCTACGTTCATGTTTGCATGTTGGAGGCAGGTTACTCATGCAAAATTCTGTAATGAATGAACTTGCACTTCTGGGCAGCTCCAAATTCCATCGATTTAATCAATAAAGAATGTGTATTTGTGATGGAGAGGGCTTGGTGAACAGCTTCCTAAGGTATCTAAGTGGAGGCTGAGGAACACCTTACAGGATCAGATGTTACCTGCTCTTGCAGATTGATGAAGAGAAAGCTGTAGATTTCCTCACAGATTTTTCATCAGGTTTTTCTTACAGCCAGCTTGCTCCGGAAGGTGACTGTGGGTGACAATATGTGACACCATGCTGTGCCTGATGTCACATCACAGCAGTGTGTAGGTGTATGGGCTTCCTGGTGGTGTCTCTAGAACTGCTGAGAGAGTGGGTTTGAGTCATGCCTGCAGTGGGCAGCTCAGTGACTAAGACTGGCAGGAGAGTGGAAAGATCCCTGAGACAGTAGCACCCTGGAATGACATTCCTTTGGTGGCAGCTGACAGGGAGCCACTGTTAAGTTCCCCTCCCTGTGTGTTATGTCAAATCTAGCAATTATTGAGTTGCCAGGATCTTGGCACATGTTTGTGGCTGCTCATGGCTCAGCTTTGGTTTCACAGTGTGGTTCTTGGCTCGCTCCATCTGTTTTGGCTGCAGAGAGATACCAGCTTGCTCCCAGCATGTGGAACCTGAGATTGTCATGCAAAGAGCCCATTCTGCCCTCATTCTTACAGTCAAGTGCATTTGAGCTGCAGAGAGTGCTACTGGCAGTAAAGGGAAACCTTGTGATGTCCATGGTGGGTGATGTGTTGAGAGGGTGCTGATAAAATCTGCAGGGAGCCTGATTTGGCAGAAGTGAAGAAGTAGCTATGGCATAGGGGCAGGAAGGAAGAATGTGGATGGAGTTGGGCTTTCAGAGCCCAACAGAAAGTAAATGACCCACAGAGTTAGCAGAATGCTTCTGAAAGCAGTCTTGCTGCTCCTCTCTCACTCAGAGGGGCTGCTCTGCATGTGGTACTGCCATTGCTGGGGTCTGTAATGCTGGGAAAAGAAAATGCCAGTGCATCAGCTTCTGTTCCATAGTGGAGTTTGAGACCACTCTGCTGCAGGAGCACAGCCCTGTGCCCTTGGGCTTTGTATCCTGGAAGAATCTGCAGATGGCACCTTCCTACATAGTCCTCAGCATCAGCAAGCCAAGACACCCAACCCACTTTGTCTCCGGAATTAAAAGCTATAACCATATAACTATAATTAAAAGCCATAACTATAACACTGCTGTCATCCAGGTGTAGCTCAGGCCATTATTACTATTTAGGAGGATTTTTTTCATCAGCTTAGTGTTGTCAGTGTGTCCTTTGGGGGTAGATACCACACCTTGCTCACTCCTGTGATGTCTCTTATCTCTGTCTGCTTTCCATGCCAAGCTTAATGGCTTCTTTCTCCTTTACTGTTGCTTTCTACCTAGTTGTTCCCTAGTACCTATCCCAGCTTTTGCATTTGGCTCCTGCCAAATCCATTCCTCAGGAGGATCAGTGTTTTACAGCAAAGCAAATGTGTCCTTGATGAACTCTAAGCCAGATGAAGCTTTTAATTAGATTCTGTCCGCTCACTTTTGACTCATCTGTCCACTCACTTGAAAAATGAGAGGATAGGCTGAAAAGGTGGGTTTTCATACTGATGATTCCTTCCTTCAGGAATGTGTCATCCTGATGTATTTATTGGTCATGGAAGTCTGTGTTGATGGGTCCAAAAAAGGGCAGAAATAGTTGGTGGGTTTTTTTATTTGTTTGTTTTTTCTGTGTTTTCTTTTTTTGTTGTTTGTTTGCTTGGTTTGGTTTTTTAATTCTTTTTGTTTTTAATGAGTTATTGCTGAAGTCTTCATCTCCTGTCTTCCACTTTTAAACATGGGTACACACACACTCAGGAGAGAGGAATATCCCAAGTGACTGAGAAAAGCCTCTCTCATCTCAGCTGTCTCCTCCCCATCTTCCTTTTTCAGAAAAGACCTACCTTTTGGGGGTTTCCTTTTTTAAGTCTTTAGAACTGCTGTTTTGTCCAATAAGGTGTACTCTTTTGCCTTTATGAATGGTTCTGAAATTTTCAGACCAAGCCACAAACTAGTTTGATAATGGGGAAAAGATTGAGATGATTTTCAATTGCACGATGCTTAAAAATGAAGTGCTCTGAAGTGATTGGTTGTGGGTAAGCATCTTTTGAGTCACAGCCCAGAACTGTCCCTGGGCTGAGGCAAAGCAGTCAGTTGCTTAGGACAGCAGGATGCCTCAGCCACCTCTTCCAGTGCAAGAGCCACTGCTGTGTGCCGAATAGCGGGGTTGCATGCTTGGGCCCCATCCTTGAGCAGTAGCTCTTTGCCTTCTCTCCCAGCAGCAGGAGCAGTGATTAAAGTCAGGTCTGCATCCTTTCCATGGCAGAAATACTCAGCCTTGCTTTTATGGACAGGAAACTTGTAGCCAGCTCTCCCACTACATCTCTCCTCATCATTCTGCACTCACCCTTCTCTTTGGTCATTCAGGTTATGATCAGATACTCCCATGCACAGAAAGTACCAGGAGTATGTGGTTCCCCAATACTGTTAATAGCAGCTCTTGTTTTTATTTCACTTGTGAGAGAGCTTTACAACCCTGTGCATTCTGATTTTAAAATCTGGCTTGGGCTCTTCAGTTACCTTGTAGGAGAAGAGCTCTGGGTGGTGATGGAGTACTTGGCAGGAGGCTCCCTGACCGACGTCGTGACGGAGACCTGCATGGACGAGGGACAAATCGCCGCCGTGTGCCGGGAGGTGAGGCAGCACTCGGAGGGACCTCTGCTTGGGATTGGGACATGGACTTCCCACAACCTCTCACTGACTCCATGGAAAGGCTTCCAGCTTCTGTAACGTGACAGTCATCCTTTCAGTGGGTGGATTTCACCTGGGAGGATGCAGCATACAATGCTAGTGCAAGCCTCATGTTTCACCCCAGCGGCAGGAACTAGAGTGGGAAATGGGGGTGGGATCCTCTTGGTTTTGTCTGTTCTTCAAATCTTTTGGGACTAACTTGTCCTCCTAGGACCTGCTGATCCCAGTGTGACATCTCTCTGTGGCCCTGCACATACTGAATATATGAAAGGTCCTAACACTTACTACCAAAAATGCACAGTCTGTTTGAGTCCTTCAGTTGGCTAATTGTGACTGGTGAATCATTTCATGCACAGTAAGAATATCTCAATTATTTTTCAGTGTCTCCAAGCCCTGGAATTCCTCCATTCAAACCAAGTTATTCACAGGGACATCAAGAGTGACAACATCCTGCTGGGAATGGATGGCTCTGTCAAACTAAGTATGCAGGGAACATTACTGCTGATGATTTATCAACCCGTGCCAGTTATCTGCTCTGGGCCAGGCATTTTAGGGAGATGGGTGTTTGAGGTGCTTGATGCTGTCATGAGGAACAGGCTGTAGAAATGCTACTGTAGATATTTCTGTGGCATTTGTTTTAATGGAGATTGGCAAACACAAATCCTTGTGAACTGATACCAGACTTGAAGTGAGGCTCGGGCTTCGCTTATCTTTGGGCCACCTGTTTATGTGAACTAAAATAACAGTATTTTAATGCTACTCCAGTCCAGAAAGCTGGGTTGGAAGGTGTAAGGCTAGAAGTCTGTATTTATGAACAACCTCTTCAGTCTGGAAAATACTGCAGGTACTCAAGGGCCTGGGGAAGTGGAGGGAGAATTGAAAACTGTGTAACTAGAAATCACTTAATCTTACAATGCCAACCCAGACTGGAGCCTAAATGTTGTTCCCTCCTTGTGGTATTGCTAGTAATGAAAATCTTGAGACTGTTCTGCCTGTCGGGTGCTAAGGTAGCTTTGTGCTCTGTCCATGCAGAAATAACCCTGGAAACCAGTGAATTACTATCTTCCACCTCTAGCTTTAACAGAATGGTGCTCCCTTTTTCTTCCTCTCAGTTCTGTTGGCTAGCACCCAACAGGCATAAATAAATCTATTTTTGTCGGCAGCAACAGCAGATATGACTCAAAATTCACAGAGTGCAGATATGCTGAGTAAGGTGGGGTTTTTTTGCACATAATTGCTTTTTAAACTACAGCTGAACTTTGATAGAGCCAGGTCTCAGGAGCATTAGCAATGAATAACTGACGGGGGCCAAAGTGCTCCACTCTTATGGAATAGCTTCTTTAAGCACAGTGTGCCTGTGCCAGGCTGTAGTTTAAAGTTAGAGAAATCCCTGTGGATATGATGCAGTAACCTTCTGGATCTGAGCTGCTTGTTGGCTCTGCTGGAAATTTGCCCTGTTTATGAACCATATGTCCTTTCCTGGTATTTACCCTTGATGAAAACTCAGCTAGGAATCAGTTTAATTTTCATAATTCTCCCTAAAATTAGACCTGTGGTGCCACAGGGGGTCAGGATGGGCAGTGCATCTTGCTGTGTTGATTCTGCTGGGCTCACAAGAACAGATTTAATTTTCTTTTGGTGAGCCAAATACAAATAAAGCATAGGGCACAGCAATCTTTGTATGAATGCCCTCCATCTTTGCCTCTGTTCAAAGAAAATAATCAAAATAAATTTAGGTCCTTTAATTTATTGCGAACACTCTTTGCTCTATAAAATAAATGCTTCTTGAGGGATGATATGTCTACAGGGGAAGTAATACCCATGGACTGAAAACATCACCAGACAGTGCAGCCTGTGGTTGGGGGGGTGTATCTAGTTCAGTCTTGCATTAATTCCTGTTTTCACATACCCAGGAAGGGTCTTTAGACCATATATTACATAGTGTGTAACATCTGTGTAATGCTGCAACACAGGTGAGTGTCTTAACTTCTGTGTGTGGTTATTTCCTGATCCCCATCTTTCACACAGACAAATCAGCAGCTCTAGAATCCTCATGGCCTCAGAGAACCAGGTTTAGAAACTTAGCTCTAAACACCATCCTCTGTGTTAGGCACAAAACCACTGCTCCTGTCACAGCTGCGGCAACAGCACACCAGACCATGCAGCAGGGTGAAGCATACTGTAGCTCTGGTGTCTGTAAGGGTTGTTTTTGGAGAAACTCGCTGATTCCTATGTCTTTTCCCTCCACCCTGTTTTAATTTTGCAGCTGACTTTGGCTTCTGTGCCCAGATCACTCCTGAGCAGAGCAAGCGCAGCACCATGGTGGGCACGCCGTACTGGATGGCCCCGGAAGTGGTGACGCGGAAAGCTTACGGACCCAAGGTGGATATCTGGTCTTTGGGGATCATGGCCATCGAGATGATCGAAGGAGAGCCCCCCTACCTCAATGAGAACCCTCTGAGAGTAAGAGAGTGCTTTTCTCCTCAGGTCTTCACTAAGCTGCTGGTGGAGCTGAGCTCATGTGAATCCTCTGGTGTGGTTTCATCACCTCCTGCCCTGTCTAACTCAAGGGATCCTGTGGCCTCCTTACATGTCATAGTGAGAAAACTGAGATAGTCTTACTAAAAAGCCATGGTTTGCTCTGGGTAGCAGAGGTGTGAGTTCTTCTATGAGTTAGATCATGCACACTCATAATTACCTGCTTTCTGGGATGCTAATAGAGGCAGAAGTTCTACCTTAAGGCAACAATGCAGTCATGTCTTGAAACTTTCTACCCTGGGAATGAGAGAGTTCTCCTCTGAGAAACCTGGTGTAGTGGAAGATTTCCTGCCCATGGCAGAGGTATTGGAACTAGGTGATCTTTAAGGTCCCTTTCAACCAAAAGCAGTCTATGTTTCTGTGATTCTATTCAGTTCTATTCTAGTAGGAGCTTTTTCCTACGGGCAAATTTGTCCTCCTTGCATGCTCCAAGTGAAATTCAAAGTGTAATAAGCCTTTAGACAGGGCTTAAGCCTCCTGATGTCTTTCCTTTGTTTAATTATTAACAAAAGGAGATATGCTGTCAGCGTGTAGGGACATCACTGCTCTTAATATAAGCCAGGTTTATGGCTTTTTCACTCGTTACACGGGTTGGAGGGATCTAGAAAAATTCTGTTTAACTTTTTTTTTCCATCTCTTGCATTGGAGGGGATTTTTGGGACAGAAGTGTAGCAGCCAAGAAGACTATAAGGAATAAAACAGTGCTGAGTTAAAGTAACAATACTTTGGCTTCATTTAACTCAATTTATGCCAATTCCCAGGCTACCAGACTGCTCCCATGGGATGTGTTGAGTGATGTGCTCAAAAAGCCTGTATATTAACAAGTCTCTGACAGATTTCTGTTTCTTTTGAAAATTAATCCAGGAAGTTTCTCACATGAAATCCTGAAATAGATGAATTTTGAGTCTCTCGATTCTCAGAGGAGGATGTATGTGAATGCTTTATCCCCAAGCAGTAGCAAAACTGCTTTTTTCCTGCAGGAAAGATGCCCAAGGTCTGCTGGGCATCCTTTGTGAGGAGCCAGCTGCATCTTTATAATGTTGATGTTTTAGGCCTTGTGCACTCAGGCAGAGTACCAGCAGAAAAAAATCTATTTAGTCAGGGTTACCTTCCCATGAGGATATAATCATTACAGGAGTAGTGATAGAGTCGTGCCAGTTAACTTCCCTACGTAAACAGGGTCTGGAATGTTGGTTTTGTCCTTGTAATCTCTTGAGAGGGCTGCAGGATCCCAACCCAGATTACAAGGGTAAAACAATAAAGGATTGGATCTCATCCACAAAAAAATAGGGCTGGCACAGCTATTCTGTTTGCTGAAATGTTGGCATTGATTCGTGACCCTGATAAGGTGGGGTTTTTTCCACCCTATTGAACTGTGGGGAGGGAGAGGAGAAATGGGTGTCTCTAATCCAGAGATGGAATCTAATCTTCATAACCTCCTGTTTCCTGGGTGCTTGTTTTTGTCTCAGGCCCTGTATCTCATTGCTACTAACGGGACTCCAGAACTGCAGAATCCAGAAAAGCTTTCACCCATATTCCGAGACTTCTTAAATCGCTGTCTTGAAATGGACGTGGAAAAGAGAGGCTCTGCAAAAGAGCTGCTACAGGTATGTGATGGGGAACAAGACTGGAACAATATAATCACAGAATCCTGAGTGAGGCCAGGCTTAGGGGTGAGATCTTGTTTGAGGTCTTTAATACTGCATCAGCTGAAAGCACAAAAGTAAGGTAGCCTCTCAGGGGAAAAAGGCAACTGAAAACCACAGCCCTCAAAGAAAAATCCATAATAAAGTGATAACAGACTGCTCACTTTCCAGTACTGGCTACTGGCAGCAGCTGTGCAGCGTGTTCTGTGTCCAAACTCAAACAATAGCTGTGTCCCAGGCCTGCCAGATGCTGAGCCCCCCAATTCCCGTGGTTTCTTCATGTGGCTGGCCATGACATCTGTGTGTGTTGTCTTGTCATGTTTGTTCCAATTTGGACAGCAAGAAGGCTTCTAGCTATCAGATATTCTGGCTGTCTCCTTTTGGGAGGAGGGATCACTAAGCTCTTTGAAATATTCATGGCTTCAGTTAACTAGAGCAGTTCACTTTTACCACATTTTGCCTGATATTACTCCTTAGAGAGATGATGGAACAAATCTTGTGAGATATCTTAATTATAGAATGGCTTGGATTGGAAGGAACCTTAAAGATCCTCCGGTTCCACTTCCCCAGCCATGGGCAGGGACACCTCCCACTAGACCGGGCTGCTCAAAGCCCCGTCCCACGTGGTCTTGTACAGTTCCAGGGATGGGGTATCCACAGCTTCTCTGGGCAACCTGTGGCAGTGCCTCACCACCCTGTAATCAGATATTTCACTGAAAACCTGGTGTCAGTCTGAACTCACAGTGAAAGTTGAGGACCAAGCTGCCAGGATTTTTATCAGCATGGATGAGAGGAGTGTTTTGTGCAGTCTTTCTGCCAAATTTGCCATGAGGGTAAAATATGTAAGTCTTTATAAAATAGATCTGTCATTAGGAACACTCAGACCTTAAGTATCAGACAGTTTCCATTTTGTTTTCCTTTCTCTCTACTAATTTGTGTAGTGGCTTGGATGTGTTGCTGCCTTCTGTAACTATAATGAAGCATAAACGTCTGACAATATGGTAGTAGCTGAAAGATCATTTTTTCTTCTGGACTTTTCAGTCCTAAAATATCAGAAAGAAGTTACGTTCTGTTCCTCAGAGCAGGAGAACATTCTGACTATAACACTTCAGCCTGTTATTAACTACCTTGTGGCCATGGAATGTTTACTTTTTATTTTTTTTCCATCTCTGAAGCATGTTGCCTTGGATGATTGATTCCTTCTGATGCTCAAAAGTCTTGTGGATTATTGTTGCTTTTTGTTTTCAGAACAGCTTGTGGACTTGCCCTTCACTCTCACTTGAGAGCTGTTTTGATAATCAATATTGTTTTATTTAAAGAAGAGCATCTTTGTAGGAGACTGAATGGTGCTGTGTTGTGCAAGCTCTGTGCTGCTCTCCCAAATTTCATCTGCTTTGCAAATTTGTGATATCTGGTAGAAGGCCAAGGCAATGCTTTCTCCAGGCCTGTGGCAACAGGGAACAGGGAAATGAGAGGTGATTCCTGCATGGAGCCCTGTCCCTTGTGTCTGAAACCCATGGGCTGATTTTGGTACACCTTCTCTCACACTGGATTTCACTATAGATTTTGCAGCTTTATAGTTCCTCAGGGGAATTTGCTGAGTTTTGCTCGATCTTGAACATATGCAAGCATTGGATAATTTAGCATGTGTTGGGTGCAAATCTCTTCATCACTTCAGGCAATCCCCAAAATTTTGTCATAGAATCCAGAGCTTCTGGATTGATGTATTCAGAGACTAGAGTAGGTTCTTAGATTTCATATGGGTTTAGGTGAAAGTGCTTGGAATAGCCACTTCTGGGGCATATTCTGAAAAATCTAACCATTTTCCTTTTGTTTTGTCCTAGCACCAGTTCTTGAAAATTGCAAAGCCTCTATCCAGTCTCACTCCTCTGATTGTTGCAGCTAAAGAGGCAGCCAAGAACAACCATTAGAGTGGTGAAGTCAACACAGTCATCATGTCAAGACTTTCAGATGTTCATTTCAGAGACTGAATTACTTGCCCTTCTCCCCTTCTGCTCCTTCTTCACAGGCGTGTTGTTAAAACCTTGACTTGCCCTGGAGGGTGGCAGAGGCATCATTCACTGTATGTGGAAGGGCACACAACAGGACATGGCTGATCTTACATGGTGAACTGTCCCTCCATCCTCGTGATGGGGACAAGAGGGGAAGAACATTTTGTATGGGTGAGAAGATCTTTCTGAGAGCGTCTGAACCTGACCTACACGTAGTGAAGCCAGTTCGTTTTCATATTTCTTATGGTGTTTATTTTTAAAAATAATGTGGAGCCTTACACCATGTTTATCTTATTAAATTAAATCTTTTGCTGGCTGCACTTTGCCTGCTTCTGCCAAGCTGCTGTTACACCATGGAGGCTGCTCTGTGCTTTGGATGACTCAAGGAGGGAAGGAAGCAGGCAGCAGCACTGTGAACAGCTGTCAGCTGAGAGGGGAACAAGGGGGTGAAGGTGCATCCCTCCTGCAGCACTGCTGGATACTTGGAGGAAGCATGGACAAAGCCTCTGTGTGCTGCCTGCAGCCATTGAAGAACTCAGTTCATGGATGATCTCTTTGCCAAATGGTGTGAACTGCCCCCTACTCCCCCGTCCCCCTTTAGTGGCAACTCTACTAGTTAAACAAATCTCAAATAATTTTTGTTGTTCTAGAAAATAAATCACAGGAAGAAAATGACAGAGAGCTCTTTTAGGGTTGTTTTATCAGTGCTGTGAGGCTTTTTAGAGATACTGCCCTGTGTGATTAACAAACAGAGCGGTTACTATTGTAAAGACAAGATTTGCCCGCAAAATATATTGAAAACTCTTGTTTCTTAGAGCAAGTCCAATGGAAAACAAACTGATGATGGATGCTGCTTTCTCTGTGGAGATGTGGGGACATAAATTTTTTGAAATGATGGTTTCTTTGTGCTACTGATTCCTTGGGTTGCCCATAGTCTGTAACAAACAACAGGAAATCTGGAACTACTAGAAGAGGGACTGGTTGTAAACACTGGGCTGATGTTAAACTGTATACTGATTTTTTAATAAAGTGACTGCTGCGTTTCTTAACTTTGGGATAGAGGAGAACTGGAGAATTCACTGTCACCAGACAAGTCTGTCATTGCTTATATGGTCACCAGGTACTTGGATGTGTTGGATGAAGTAATTTAACCTTGTTTTTTACCTCTTCTTCTACAGTCCTGGGATAGCAAGTGGCTCCCAAGGGCTACTTTACACATAGTGAAAACCATACAAAAAATGTTTATTGTAACTGTGGGAGCTGCTTTCTCTGTACTGCTTTGGTCACATATGGGGTGAGTTTAAACCTATTCTGGAGTAACCTCTCATCGTTCTGTTGGACAGAAATTCATTCCTTCATGCTGAGACCTGCTGCTGGCTCAGCCCTTTCCTCCCTGGACCTGGGCTTTAATTAAATATATTTTTCTGATTTAGCCCCACAGTCCATGACAGCTATTACACTAGCTTTACTGGGTGTAGGTACTGTGTGAGTTCTTTTGCTTCTGAGGGGCCGCCTTCTATCCTTTGTGCTCCAGGGCAGTCACTGTTTGACAGAAGGCTGAGGGGTGAAGTCTGTTCTCCCAGTTTGCAGCCTCTCTCCCTTTGTGTGTGTATATTTCATCTCCAGTATTGTTAAGTTTCCTCTCACAAAGCTTGTGTCCAAGGATGAATTCCTTGGGCAAAACAGCAGAGCTGCCAACCTGGAAAGGGATATGATCTATTGATGAGCTCATCTGCTTGGAGCTTAGATGGAGATTGTGGAATGGAAGGCCACTATGCTTGAATAATTCCCTTTGAAAAGGACTTTGTATTCCCTCTGGAAGACTCAGGATGGCATATGTGGGAGGAATAGAATTAGTGGCTAGATCTCTCTTGATCTAAAATCTCATTTGACTGGCAGATTTGGCAGTTGACTATTTTTCAGGCAGCACAGGGTTCAATTTGATCCACAATGTGTTTAATGTCTTTGACTTCTCTTTGATTCCCTTCCCCACTCCCTTCTCTGCATCTCATTGAGATGAAAACCTTAATGCAGATGTGCCCTGTCTGCGAGCATGCACGGGAGTTTATTTTCCTGCAGCAAGATTTCTGCTAAACTTCCCCAAAAAGATAGAAAAGGTTATTTTTATGTGTTTTAAGTTGCTCTTCTGGATCCTCTATTGCATAATGAAAAGAGATCAGCAGTGACTGTTTATCCCTCATCTTACAATGTGCTTCTGTCTAGTTGACTTCCACATGGACTCAGTCATGCCTGGTTTCTGCTGGCTGCTGGAGAGGGGTGTTGCCAAAGGTCTTTCTTTCTGCTGGGAAAACTGCAAGACTGTGCCCATGCTTGTGTGTCACCGTGTCCCAGGCTGTTTTGTCCCCACTCATGTTGGGTGAGTGGGAAAAAGAGGCCATTGCTACAGTGTGCCTGGACCTAGTTTCTAGTTACCAGACACATCGTGGTTTTAGGCTCTCAGAAAATCTTTCAAAGTCTTTTTTAAAAAATGGTAATCAGCCTAATCTTAAGAGAACAGGTTTATTTTGTTCTAGTTGTTCTGAAATGCATCCTTTCCTCCCCTCTCCTTTCATGTGTGAGTCGCCCAGCATCAGCACCTCTGCTGGCTCTTGAAGAGCCCTTCCTGTCTGCAGCACACTCCTGTCTAGAGAGGGCTCTTAAATAGTGACTTTCTCACTTAAAATTTAATCTCCAGGGCTTATTTTCGGAGAATGTCTTGTCCCTGCTGTTACTTGAAAGTGACTAGAACTTGACAGCTTCTTGGTGCCTTTTTCCCCCCTAACTTTCTTTTATTCTAGAGTTGAAACCATTTTTAATCACAGCTCTTAATTATTAATTTGCCTGCTAATATTAAAGTTCTCTCTTCCATATTAGAACATGAAATATTCAGTTGTTTTGACTGTCCTTCCAGAAAGCTGATTTCCTTTTTGGGGGATCTCAAGCAATCTTATACCAGAAATAATTTCATTCCTACAGTCTTGGTGGAGGGAAAGGATAAAACTCATCTTCTTTTCTTAAACACAGAGAGTTGTCTTATTTGAGTATCAATTGGTATCTTCAATAAGACTTTTCCTATGTTTCAAGAATGGGCATTGATTCTTTGTATTACTTTAGCTATTAGGGTTTTTTAAAGGTTTTTTTAACAAACAATTTGACTTGTGTCCAAGAGTTTGTGTGTGAGAGGGGCATGGAGACCATGTGGGAAGAAGGCAGGTTATCTGGACAACACTCAGGCACATGGTGGGATTCTTGGAGTTGTCCTGCTCAGGGCCAGGAGTTGGACTCAGTGATCCTTGTGGATCCCTTCTAACTCAGGATATTCTGTGAGGCTGAGGGGGAAGAGTCAGGACAGGGGTGGAGGGCACAGCAGAACTAGCTGCAGCAGCAGCAGCACACCTTTAGCCATCCCTGAAATGTCTTCATTGAATGGATGTGTTTTTAAGGAGCATAAATCTGATTGATTTGTTGCTACAGGCACTTCTCTAGGCAGGCATTATGCTCCTACCAAACTGCCTTCCTCTTTTAAACAAAAGGGGTGCAGGGATTTCTCTGGCAAAGGAGGCTCCTTGGGAAAGGAGGTTTCCATGGAGACACTTACTTGACTTAAACAATCTGGCAAAGGCTTGAGAAGAGGTTTGGTGGGTAGACACCACATCGACACCACTGTTTTGCAAAGCAGCTGGAGTTGCTGCAGTGTTTTGTTGCCAACTTGATGCCCCTTTTCAGGGGGTTGGTTTTGAAAAGTGCTGAGAATGTTGCCTGGTCAGGATTGTGAGCAGTATAAAAGTCTGTGCTTAGCTGAGATGTCTGTTAGTATCCTGATCCATCTGTCTCAAAACACTGCAGGTCGGTGTAAGTAGGGCACGTTTGCAGCAGAGTACAGTGCAAGAAAGGATTGCAATAGTCTGTAGTAGGTGCTTGCTTTCTTAGAATAAACCCACCCTTCTTGGCTGACAGCAAAATTGCTTCTGACCAGTTTCTAAGAATAATACTTGTTTGAAGGCCACTCCTAATTAAGAGCATAGTCCATTTGTCTGGTGAATGACAACACCTTCAGTGTAAAAATTGCTAAAGGTGAAATTATTATCTGCTTGTCTTTCCCCAATAACAGCCTAAGACTTTTTAACAGCTTCTTATTTCAGCTGTAATAGAGAGCCTGTAAATGTACTTTGGGGTCATAAGCCCAAGTGGATGGAGCATATGTGTAATGAATGCTGTAGGATCCCATAGTTTGTTGCTAAAGACAACTCACTGTGGCAAAGGTGGGACCTTAGAGAAGCAGCTGCCAGGTTTGACAGGGAATGGCCAACAGCAACAAACTGCAGTGCACATGGGAGCTGGACAGAAACTTGCTGCCAGAATGGAGCCTACAGTGAGTGGTGGGAAAGAGACAGAGTTGGTCCAAAGGGTGGGATGAAGCAAAGGTTAAAACTCCAATTACACGGTTGCTGAGGAAATTCAGGGAGTGCCACAGCAGCCTGCTGAGGGGTGCAGCATCTCTGAAGGAGGAGAGCAAAAAGGAGCCTGAGAAGGGAAAAGGTGCTGGAAGTGGAGAGTGGAGCAGCAATATGGCTCTGAGTCACAGCTTGTGCTTAAGAGCTGGAGCTAATCCAGGAGGTTCACAAAAAATGACAAAATTCAGCTGAAAAGGAAAAGTGGAGCTAGAACGGAGGAGATGGCCTTGATGTGCCAGGGAACTGAAGAGATTTCCTGAATGTGTGAAACAGCAGAAACAAATTTAACACTGGCTTCTGTGGATGACAAGTAGCTTGTTCCCTCCTGCCTTGCAGCATCAGTGTCTTGTCTTTTTGAGATCAGCTCTGCTTTGGGATCATGTCAGCAGCCACCCAACTTTGGCCTTGTGTTTGTAAAGAAGGCTTTTTGCTATGCACCTACTGACTTCTGACTGCAGCTCTCTGCTGTGGGTAGATGTCTTTGTGTTGTGTCCCAGCTGGAAATGCAGAAGCTGTTGCAGTTTTGAAATCTGCTGGGTAATGTGCTTCTCCCCATGCTGCCTTGGCATAACTCTTGTACTGTACTGCTGGGTTTGTTTAACGTGCCAGGTCAGCTCAGCCATTTTAAAAATAAAAATTGAAACCTTATATAAAACCTTGATTAATTATTTGGTTCTGCTTGACTTGCTCTTTCAATGATCCTTGCAGTGATAGTAGAAATGAATGGGAGTGCTTGAAGGAGGGGTTGTGTTTCTCTGACCTATTTTAGATTAATCAGATCTTATTTGATTGAGCAAAGTGACTACACTAAAAGCTGTTGCAGCAAGTGTGACTTTCACCACTTATTTTAACTTGTTTGGACACAGTTAATATTCTGGAAAGCAGACTGGAAGTAGGATCTAGACCACAGCTCAAAGAACAGGAGAAGGAAGTTTATTTTCTCTGCAGGTGAAGTTTGGTGTCTGAGACTCCTGGTAGGGAGGAGGAAGTTGGGTGGGCTTGAGATGGGTATGTGCACCCACCTTGCCAGCTTCGCTTTTTCTTTTCGGCTTGGTGCGATAAGGCTGATGAGAAGAACAGAAGTTCATCATACTGCCTAGGTATCATCTGACCTGGATGTTTTACTCTGAAGTCTGAGAAGCCCAGCCTGGTGCTGAGAGGTTTCTGAGGTCAGCACCTGTGGAATGTGGGGGTGAGGAGCAGTGAGAAGCTCTGAGAAGCTCCTGTGAGTCAGCTGGGTGCTGAGCCAGGTTTTAAAGAAGTCACTGAGAGACAAGGGAGCACCTTGAATGGGGGACTTTAACAACTAGAATAAGGAAATCAATGTGACCCCATAAAATCCCCTCTGCCTAGAACGGATGCTGGAGCTGAATACTGCTTTCCATCCATTGCTTTTCCAGGTCTTTTTCAGGAAAGCCAGAGGAGACACCCATCAAGTTGTGTTTTATAAAGATGGGGGGCTCATCGTTTGAGCAAGAGGAATGCTGCAGCTCTGCTGGCAGGGATTTGGGGTGATTCTCTTTGCCATGATGTGGTAGCATCCCATGGTGGATGTCCTTGTCCCATTAGAGAAAAGAAATCTGACTGGGCCAACACCACCTCCCCTTCATAGAATCATAGAATGGCTTGGGTTGGAATCACCTAAAAGATCCCTTAGTTCCACCCCCTCTGCCATGGGCAGGGACACCTTCCACTAGACCCGGGTTACTCAAAGCCCCATCCAACCTGGCCTAGAACACTTCCAGGAATGGACAATCCACAGCTTTGCTGGACAATCTGTGCCAGTGTCTCACCACCCTCACAGTGAAAAATTTCTTCCTAATATCCAATCTAAAACTTCTCTCTTTTATTTTGAAGCCATTTCCCATTGCCCTGTCATTTCATGCCCTTGACCAAAGTCCCTCTCCAAGTCTCTTATAGCCCCTTCATGTACCAGAAGGTGCTCTAAGGTCTCCACAGAGTCTTCTCTTCTCCAGGATGAACAACCACTCTTCCTCCAATGCTTCTCAAAGCAGGGCACCAGGCAAACTTTGCTCATGGTAATGTCCCCACAAAGTGTCCCTAAAAATACTACTGGATTGGTGTTCTGGTTCTACCCCCTAATCCATGGAAGGGGCATAGTGTATTCTAACCAGCTACCATTATCCCTGATTTCTGGGGAAAACTTTCTTTCTTGGAGGCTTCTTCTCTTGAAATGAACTTGCTTGAGCTGCCCAGCAGTGGATGGGGGATGGCAGATGTTGGACAATGAATGATGGCAAGGCTTTAAGAAATGGTTGATGTTGGTTTCAGTGAAGTATAACTTGTCTTAAGACTCTTCAGAACCCAAGGGAGTTTTTCTTGAAGGTAAATTCATAATCAAATTTAAAAGCAAATAATTATTGAAGGCTTATTTCATAGCTTAATAGCTGGGGAGTCAGATAAATAATTTTGGAGATGGACAAGGTGATGACACCATGCATTAGATCAGCTGCTCTATGGGGGAGCAGGGGAGGAAAGACACCAAAATGCTTTGGGGAAAACACAGCTTCTGAGGGGTCTGAGCCAGACACAGAAAACTGGCAGCTAAATCCTAGTGGGAGCAGTTATTCTCTGTGTAACTGCGTGATATTAATTTATTTAGGAGTGAAATAGGGGAATAAGTGGTGGGAGAAGGAATACGCTGGCAGGTCCAGCAGAGGTGTTCTTTATCACATGCTGCAGGAAAACTGCAACTCCTCGAGCAGAGCAGCTTTGACTGGGTCCCCTCGTTTTCTAGCAGCACCCAGAAAACTTCCAAGTTTTGGTTCTCCAGTTCATCTTTGAGGAGGATCTGCAGCTTGAACAGGGTAAGCAGGGAGCTGGCTAGGCTTGCCTGAGCCTTCTCATTCCTGGGGCTGTGATGCCCTCTCCCGGCAGCTGCACCGAAAAGTCCTTTCCTTTCGTGCTCCTTTCTTGTGAGCAACGTAAAAAGGAACCTTTTGTGTTTCTTTTGGAGGATGCACGCTGAAGGCAGCCGGGGCACACAGGCATGGATAAGGAGATCATCCTGGCGTGGAATCTGGTGTCCTGCTCTGTCTGTTCCCTTGTGATCACCCCACCTCCAGCTTTGTTCCTCTCACATTTTTAAGTTGCAGCCAGCCTTGTAAGGCAAATGTGTTCCCCCAGGCCATGGGTTATGTGTGAGCCTTCTGCTCCCACCCCAGCACGGGTCCCTAATGCTCACTCACACCCTTGTGCTTCCCCCAGGTCTGGTGGGACTTTCTGCTGGCCGGGCCTGCCCTGACAGACTGGTTAAGCCTGGTATAGGAGAAGGGGCATCGTGCCACAAAGGCTGGCAGGGTTGAGAGAGCTGCTGGGCAGAGGCTCCTCCCCTGTGGATGCAGCTGGGGTGAAGTGAGCCCCGGCTCATCCCTCATCCCACACCTTGCACCCTAAAACCACTAACCTGCATGAATTTGGGGCTAACAGCTACAGCTCTTGTGGTGGTCAAGGTCATGGTCCTGCTGTCCATGTGTGCAGCTGTAATGGTATCCAAGGCTCAGGTGTGCCTGGATCATGCCCTGCAGGACAGTGGGCAAGTAAGAGTCCTCTCTTTTCTCACCAGTGGAGAGTTGAAATGCTCAAAGGTGGACAGGGGATTGAGCTTCAACTGGCACAGGGGGGGCAGTGAACTGGGGGGCAAACTGTTCCCTCAGTCCTCCTCCTTTTCATTCCCCAGCCCCGTGGCTGCATAACCAGTGAGTCCCTAGGTGAGAAGCATCCACTACTTTTTTCTATTTGTCACATTTTCTAACCACATCAGCCACTAACCCCACTTCTCACTCAAGGCCTTTGTGTTTTGTAGTCACTCTGAAGCCCCCCAGGCTCTGGGAACAGCCCATCCCAGGGACACTGTAAATCATCCCATCTCTTTTGCACCATGAAGAATCCACCAGGTAGGTCCCAACTCAGGAAGGACCAACACGAGATCAGTGGTATTGCTGGGGCCAGAAAGATGGCAGTGTCCCCAGAGCAGGCACCAGCCAGGTCAGGTGTCCCCTTGCACAGGGACAGTGGGTCGGGTGCTCCTGAGTGGCTGCAGGAGCTTTAGGCAATGCCACCACTGGCACTGGTGTGCTGGGCAAGGGAGGTCTCATTGATGGTGGGTCCCACTGGCCAGCCTGTGTCTCCTTGCCTGTGCCATTCACCATGTGAAGGGTAAGAAGCACCCAGTAGTTCTCTGGACTTATCCTGGTGGTGACAAGTGTCACAGTTTTAAGAGCCTGAGTGGTGGGAACCACCTTTGCTAGTCCAAATTGGGACAGCAACTCTTGAGTGCCCACAGAACTCTTTGACTGCTCAGTTCCATGAAAGGTGTTTTGTTACCCAGGGATGGTGGGGGATCTTGCTGCAACATCCCCACTGAGGAGCAGCAGGATGTCCCCATCCCTCTCGAGGGGCAGGGGCAACACAGACCTCCAGGTTCACTGACCAAAGAGGAGGAGGAGGAGGCAGCACAGAACTGTGTGTGCTGCCTGTGTGCTCGAGAAACAAAACTCTGAAGTGCTTCACTCCTGAGGTCTGTCATGATCCTCCCTCACCATTTGCCACATCACATTTCTTGGACACAGCAAAATTTGGCCAAGGGATGTTTTATCACACCCTTCTCTTCCTCACTGGTCCTTGCGCGATTTTCCCTTCTGGAAGTCCCTTGGCCTCTCGGGGTACCTCAAGCTGTATCCTCCTGGGTGTGCTGCAATCCCCTGATTTCTGGACTAATTGATGCTGTTTCTTAAAGAACAGCCAGAAACCATGGAAGAAGAGTGAGGGCTGTCCCTTTCTCCCTTTAGCCAAGGCTGCACCAGCTCCAGCAGCAGCCAGCCCTGCCATGGGAGAGCGGGCAGCAGAGCTGCTGCAGCCACAGCTGTGAGAGGCAGATTGTCCCCACCAGCTGCTTTGAGGATGATGTAAAAGCTCCCTCCATCCACTCAACACAGCCTGTATTTCTGCTGGGGGGCTGGTTCCCCACAGCCAGGTTCTTGGAGTATCTGCCTGGTGTCCCTTCCTGCCCACCTGAGGGATGTGGCTTTCCCAGAAACAGTGCTCAGAGCCCCTTGTTGAGCCCCTGGACTTGGGAGGACTTGCCTGGCATTTTGGCATGCATGAGGTGATTTTTTGAGTTTATATTTTGGCTCTTGGTGTACATTTTGTATCAGGTGGGTTGCACACCCCAGAAGGAACTGCCACGTCTTGGGCTCAACTGGTTGGACTTTGCACCATTATCCACAGCCACTGCTGTCCTTGGGAAGGGACAGCAGCATTTCTTGGGAACAAGTGCATTTGGAAACAACTCTGATCAACCCAAGCAGCCTGAGAAGTGTTAGTGAAGGAGATGTCCCAGGATGCAGGAGCAGGGCCAGGCCCAATGCTTCCATGGAGGCTTGCCAGCATCCCTCAAAACCTGCTGCTCCCCATTTTCACAGTGCCTCTACTTTACCCTGAGTCTCCCCACACCAACACTTTGGGAGGAGCTGATGCTGTCTTGTTTCTTTTGTGTTGGAGCTGTGGTTCAGGCTGGGAGATGGCAAGAGGACCTCCCAACCTGCCCCTTCCCCTGCAGCCTCATCCCTGGGGCTTGATGTGAAGGTGACTTTGAACATCTTTATTCTTGAACATGCTGTGCATTGATGGGCTGGAGGAGCCTCTGCTCTCTTGTGATGGGGCTTGGAGCTGACCAGGGTCCCTTTCTTCCCTCTCAGCCCATCCTGTGTGCCTCTGGGGACTGACATTTCTGCTTTTTGGTGGGATACTACTTATTGAAAAAAGCATATGCTGCTCTCTCCTGACTGTGGGTCTGAAGCCTGGATCAGTTCAGGTCACTTCCTTCTCCCCTCACCTCCCTTATCTTTCCTGGAACTGCTATAAACTGTGCCATTTCTATCACAAATCTCGTGGGGACATTGTTACCTGCATGAGTTCCTCCTCTGAAAGTTGAGCTGTTCCTTGGGCCAGTGTGCTGTGTGGGATGGGGGATATGATGGGGACACACACCGGCCCCTCATGCTGCCATGTTGGAGAGGACTTAGGGTAGGAGGATGTGAACATTTGTTCATTTCCCAGCAAAATCCTCCATGATGTGGCTGGCAGCTGGGCAGGGACACCATCCCCACTCCCTGTTTGTGCCATTTTTGCCCTGGACTTATCTTCTCCTGACACAAACAGAGGAAAAACTCACTGGGTTCAAGGCTGACCTGCCCTGCTCTCCCCTTGGAGAGGGTTTGTATAGCACCAGTCCTTTGCAGGTATTTCCTTTATGGACTCATAATCTCCAAGGCTGGACTTGCTAGTGGCAGGGCCCCAGCAGATCCTTTATTCCCAGTTTCTGGCAGGTCTAGGACATTGTCTGGAACACTGGGTGAGGACTTTGTGCTTGAGATAAGCTGATGAATTCTGAGCTGAATGTACTGAAGCCAGAGCAGCATCTGCCCAGCTGATCAGTCTTTTGCCAGGTGTTTGGGGAGCACAGAATGATGCTGAATGCTTGGCATGTCTATACCCAGAAGAAAGCAAAACCACAGGAATATTTTAGGGCAGAGAATAGAGATGTTTGGAGTTTTTTTTTTTTTGCTTGTTAGGAGGTAAGATTATGGTAGTGCTTTTAATAACCTTTTTCATTTTTCAGGCTCTTACCTCCACTGAAGGAGATTTTTTTGGGCTGATGATGTTGCTCAACCCTGTCCCTTTATCTCCATG
Organism: Agelaius tricolor; assembly: GCF_023055355.1. Lineage (NCBI taxonomy): Eukaryota > Metazoa > Chordata > Aves > Passeriformes > Icteridae > Agelaius > Agelaius tricolor. The sequence goes on from NW_027269269.1 coordinate 18,948,946, forward strand.
TAACCCTTGGGGTTCATCCACACCGTGAGGATGCAGCAGGTGGAAGAATGGCAGCCTGAATGGGGGCGATGGTGAAAGCCCTTCAGAATTTATTTTTGGGGAGTTGCTGACCCTACTACTGTCTTCAAAGGCAGAGCAAAATGCTCTGGCTCTCTGTGCTTTCAACTACTCCTTAAGCCTTCCAGGCCACCCCCATGCCATGCTTCCCCTTGTCTTGGACCTTCAGGACTCCAGTGTGGCCCCGTGACGAAGCTGGACTCAACACGGCCCAAATACGTAAGGAGAAAAATCCAGTGGATCAACTCAGGAGATTAGAACTGCAGGGTACCTGGAAAAGCTGCTGCTTCCTAAATCTCATTAGTGCCACCAGTCTTATAAACCTCACCCTCTCCTGCCCTATTTATCAGATTTCCAGGAATTAGACCATAAAGCAACTAATTTTTCCGGAGGCTCCCACACAGCCCCATGCATTTTTGCTCCAGACAGCCAAGTGTTAGCTGGAGAACCACCAGCAATAGAACCAGCTGCTTCTACCTTCACGTCTTGCATTCATCTAATTCCAATTCTCCCAATTCCACAGGAAGAGTGATGTTATTTTAGGACCAAGTGCTAAGGAAGGATTAGCAAGGCTGTTTTAAAGTGGAGCTCTTCTATGCCTTCTGCTCATCGTTAAGTTTCGGAATGAACCAGGCTGTCACCTCTACAGCTCATCTCTATTGAAAAGTTTCTCTTTGCAAAGGGCACTGCACAAAAAGTGCTGGACCATCCTTTTGGCCCATTCCTGCCCTCTCTGTTTCCAAGGCCAGTTTGCTGATTTGGCTTTTGAGGGACCCCCTGATCTGTCTGTACCTCTAACGAGAAAAATCCCAAAGTGAGAATCTACAGGGATGGAAAAACTACACCAGTGGTGTTTCAGAGAGCCCTCCATGGCTGGAGGGGATGTTTGTCTAGCTTCTATTGCAGTGAAGAGCTTTTATGGAGCAGGAGGGGCTGCATGAGGTTGTGCAGCTTCCTATCCTGAGAAACTTTATTATGGGATTTTGCCTCTCTGAAAGCCTAGGGTGCATTGGAGGTTACAAAATCCAACCTGCTTTTGTTGTACAGACCTGTCCCCTCTCCTCCCCCTTCAAAGGAAGTTATAACTCTAATAGGATTTAGGTATTAAAGCCCCAAACCATGCAAACCCCCAAGTAAAATAAGCAGTTTTTCATCCAGGGTTGCTCAGAAATCTGGTGCAGTGGATTCCTCCCTGGGGCTTACAGTTGTGGAAAATATTTTCATGGAGGAAGTTCAGGAGTTTTAATTCTGGGGGCCAACGATGACACATCTTTCCCAGATCTCCTCTGGGATATTTCCTCAAACCCCATCCTTTTGACACTCAATTCTGCCAAGGTGGGATGTGAACACCAAGCTCTCCTATTCTGGGTGGGCAAGGGATAAATGAATCAATCCCAGGTTTGTCCCCAAGTCCCGGGTGTCTCCCAGAGCCGTGCCACGAGCAGCTGTCTGCGTCCCATGGCGAGATTTTAATTTCTCTAGCCTTGGGGACTGAATTTATTAAGCCTCTCATGGCCCCTCCTCCCGTGGGAGGGACGGCTCCAGCAGCCTCTCTAATAGCGGGTGTCACACTGCGGTGCCACCATTCGCGTCCCGGAGTGTCACAGGCAGGGGACACGGCAGCCCCGGGCAGCGGAGAGCAGCATAGCCCGTCCGTGCGCTCACGGCGCGGTGAGTCACCTCCTCCCTCCCTCCCGGCTCCCGAGGATGCTCCTGCCCGCCGAACTTCACCCCTGCCTCCTCTCCCCGGCTTGCCTTGAAAGTTAGCACCGAGCTGGCGAGGCTTTTGTCACTTTTCCTTTGTTGTCTGTGGATGTTTGAGTGTGTTGGTTGGGATGCGACAGCGGGCGATTGACCCGGCTCCCGCCCGGGCTGGGGAGAGAAACGAAGCCCGGAGAGCCGGAGGACAGGGAGAAAGGATAGCGAAAGGGGAGGCAAGGGGGCGATTTGTGAGCAGGGAGCTTTCTGGTAGTTCGCTGGGGAGGAGGGGAAGGTGCCCAGCCGTCCCGCTTCACCCGGGATGAGTGAAGCGGGATGAGCTGGCTGTGACCTGTTGAGCGGATGGACGGGAGCCGGGATGAGGCGTGAGCGGCGGGCGGCTCCTGGGGTCGCTGTAGCTGGGGCAGTGTGGGAGGGAAACGGCGGCTGGGCATTTGCAATCCTTGGGATAAAGGGCTGTTTCCATAGTAAAAGGGAGAAAGGAGCCTCTCTCTTTCTTCCCCTGAGCTTGCCTAGCGTGTGAACGGGGAGGTTGACTCAGGAACAAATAACCCGTGAAAGGGGAACATCTGGGAACAGCTGTAAATAATCACGACTTGGTTAGAAAGGCTGGAAGCCATACTACAGTCTGCCATCTGCCCTGATGCTGCAGTCACCCCGGGAGCTCTGATGGGCAACTGTCTGGAGAGCAGCTCGGTTTGCAGCTGAAACATTGACCCTGGCTTTAGGCTGCTGTTGTTGTCTGAACACTTCCACATTATTTGTAGGCATAACCACAATTAGCAATGAAATAGAGGAATTTTCACTCCTAAGAAAGAGTGAATTTTAATTCAGGATCAGGCGCTGAGCAGGTGTGGGACTGGCACTGGGACAACTTTAAGTTGCAAAGTGCAAACTTGGATTAGCTGGAGGTCCAGCCTATGGTGTATATCACCTTCTCTTCACTTCCACACTTTTTCTGGGAATCCTGACCTCACAATCTAGTATATCCCCTGATAGGTTTTGAGAGATGATACCGGGTGGAAGGACAAGAGAGAACAGAAATAATTTCCTACAGATTTTTCCTTAAAGATTTTAAGCTGCATTTAACAGGAAGAACAGGCATAATATACCGTGAGACCAGCTGGATTTTAATTAAAAATTGTTCTCAATGTGAAGGGAGACAAAACTGTCACTTCCTTTATAACTTTACTACTGAGATGTCAAAAAGTTGTGCAAGATTTTCAGGGCAATTTGAAATCCTTGCAGAGAATACAAACACAAAGCTTGTTCTCATGACCAGTCCTGGGACTTCCTTACGCCATGGCATTGGACCAAGGAGGTGAGCAAACAGTGTCTTTTTGTATCATTTCTGGTGATGGAAACACAATTCTTTAAGTTTAGTTGTGTCAGCTTTTTTGTGAGAATGCCTGCAGCTCACAATATACCTCTGTGCAAGTTGTTACCAAACAGTTCTGCTTAGTGTGATAAAGTATCAGCTAAAATAAAAGAGAAAGTTGGGGTTTTTGTTTGTTTTTTTCCCAGAAGTTTGTGGCCCTTTGACAGTATGACCTTCCTTTCTTTGCAAACCCAGAGGCTCTTCTTCAGGCAAACCTCTTTGGTTGTGTGCAGACACTTAGAGACGCTACTCTTAGCAGCTGAGAGCCACGTGCTCCAGTGTGGAGCAGATCCTGCCCATTGGCAAAACCCCAGCTCGGTGGCTTTCCATGGGGGACAGGCTGCAGGGAGCTCTGCAGTGGTCATTCCCTGCAACACCATGCACGTGTGCAGCAACAGCCTGGCTTTGGTCCAGACCTGACTCCATGTCTCAGGATATCTCGTAGGAAGAGGTCTGTGCCTCATCCTGGAGTGACCTGCAGTGTGCTGGCCTGTAGAACTGCCCCAGAGACCTCTGTGGTGTGCAGCAAGCAAGGGTCTTGGGCCACCTTTTAGGTGAGCAAATAGCGTAAAAGGTGGGAGAATATCCTTTGTGTTACAGATCTGACTGAAAGGAAAGAAAGGAGCTGGTGTGGGTAGAGCAGCTTGGAGACATGGCCTGTGATGCATCCTGGGCTGTGCCTTCATGGCAGGATGAGCCCTGAGGGGGCACAGGCTTGGCTCCACACTGCACCCTCTGCTCCAGCCTCAGACACGTGGTGTGAGGGAGCTCAGCCTGCAAGTGCTCCTCTCTTCAGCATCTTGTCCTCATCCTGTTCTTCATGAGCTGGGCACTGCTCTCCCAGCAGCATTCAGGCAGGACTCACAGCTGGCTGCTTTTTGGTGGTTGAGGGCTTGGCATTTTATAAAATCCCAGTAAACAGAGGTCATGTTCCCTGTTATTCTCCCCAACAGCAGGACACTGGCATTTGCTGTATTTCTTGCTCTGTCTAGAAAAAGAGGAGGAAAGTAGAAACAGTGACATTTCAGAGGCTTGAACAGTGAGCAGAGGGTTGGAACCAGCTGATCTTGAAGGTCCCTTCAACCCAAGCCATTCTGTGATACATTGATTTTATGAACATGCCTGTGTCCTGGTCTCATATTGATCCTTTTCTCCTGTCATTGTTTGCTTTGACAGTCTTCTGGTATCTCCAGGGAAGATGTTGTGTTAAGCACGATGCAAACCTGCTGTCAGGGTCAGGATGGACTCTCCATGCTCATGGCCCAGGTCCTTTCTGGTGGCTGAGCAGTTGTAGCCCATGTGAGTGCACATGATGCTGTAGCAAGGGAGAGATGAGAAACCCTGTCCTGGGACTCATCCTGCCAAGGGAAGCTCTTGGGGCCACCACAGTGTGCCAGCTCTTTTCTTTCATCGACTTGCAAGGAAAGGTGGCAGGGTGAGAGGTCAGCTGTGGTGGTGGTGTGCTATAATAGCAGCAGGGAGCACGAGAATAGCAGCAGGCAGGGAAAGAGGGCAGGGCTGGGGAATGAGCACATGTATGAATGAGGCTGTGCTGCTGCCTGGGGGGGCTGCCTTGACGTCAGCTCCAGTTTTGGGTGCAAGAAGAAAGAAGCACATATCTGCGAGCAGGGCATGGTCCAGGAGCAGCTCAAAGCATTGCTGGGGTCTCAGGCTGGAGTCTCACTGCTTGTGCAGAAGTGCTTTAGAGTCAGTCCCTGCCTTACACTTCTGCTTCTTTTCCTCTGTTCTCCAGTGCAACTGTCAGCAATTCCTTGTTTCTCCAGCTTCCATCTGCTCTAGTTAGGCTGGAAGGCCCTGGAAGGTTTTCAGCCCCTGAGACACTTGTACAGCACCGAGCCTCTGTGACAATCACAGGTCCAGTCCTCCCTGCCCCGGCTGCCGCCACCGACTCAGTCTGGTCCTTTCGGCAGCTGCTCTTAATCACTGACCTTACTTTGGAAGGTCTCCAGAGCTGGAGAAATAAAAGACACTTTAGAAAACGGGGAGGGGGAATTGGCAAAAACAGTTGCTTTTTAAAAGACTACTTACTTCTTAAGATGTACTTGCTACTGATTAACCTTTGCTCTGTGATTGCTTTAATTGATTCATGCCTCAAAGCCGTCAGAAAGGTTCTGTGGGGTCATGGTGCCTCTGTCCTAAGTGCTCTCTTTCCCTGCAAAGCTTTTAAGAAGTTTTTCGTTGAGCACAACCCAATCCTTGCAAGAAATACAGGTGAATGACGCCAACCCTTTTATCTTCTCCATCCCTCTGATTTTCCAGCCTTCATCTTAGTGCTTTGCTGCTGTGACCTCTTCCTTCCTTCCCTGCTGCCAGTTGGCAGCCTGTTACCAGGCTGGGCATGTAATATATCCCCTTGCTCTGTGGGGAGAGGGGAGTGAGTTTTTGGCCCTTCTGTGAGAATGAGGCACTGTAGGGTTAAGTACTACTGCCCTCAATCAGCCTGTTGGTGCCTTACATGTGGTCTACCCATGGGCCCACCTCTGATCCCTGTGACTGCTTTATGTCATCCCACACATAGAATTTCTGTGGCTGTCTCTTTGTATGGCAATGGAATGACACCCCCCTGGCAGTTGTGGCCTTGTGCTCTCCATGCCAGGATGCAGAAATTCCTTAAAGGTGAGCTGGCAGGGCTTGCTGGGTTTAAGCGATGAATGCCCACTCGTTTTGGGCTGGGCTCATGCCCTGGCACTCTGGATGTGTGTGAGACCATTCATCTGGCCTATTTGGACATCTGCCCTTGCATGAGCTGAGTTGTGCCCATTTCTTTTTGCTGGCTGTTCTGGGCAATCAGGGTGACCACTCAAACACAGAGGAGATGGAGCACAAGTCTGATTAGGAGCAGCTGAGGGAGCTGGGAATGTTCAGCCTTGAGAAAAGGAGACTGGGGGAACCTTAATACTCTCTACAACCACCTGAAAGGAGGCTGTGGCCAGGTGGGTGTCCGTCTCTTCTCTTAGGTACCAAGATGAGAGAAAATGGCCTCAAGTTGCACCATGGGAAATTCAGATTAGATTTAAGGAAAAATTTCTTCACTGAAAGGATGCTCAAGCATTGGAACAGATTGGCCAGCAAAGTGGTGGAGTCACCTGGAAAAAAATGTGTATATGTGGCATTTGAGGACATGATTTAGTTGGTAGGCTTGGCAGTGTTGGGTTAATGGCTGGACTTGATGTTAGAGGGCTTTTCAACCTAATGATTCCATGATTCTAACCAGTCCTCCAGGAAGACCAAGGGAAGAATGAAAACACCCACCCCAAGCTGTCAGCTAAAGAAATCCCTTTTTTCCTCCAGGATGCTGGAATGCAAGTGCTGCTGAGTGCTGATCCAGCAGATCTGACTGTTCTGCGTGTCCTTGGCCCCGAGGAGTTCCATCAAGGCTCTGCCCATGGGTTGTCTGTGCTCATCTTCTTGTTTTGCTAAGCAAACTCCATGTCTCACACCAGCAGATGGATGAAAATTAAATGAGCCATACAATCCTCACCTGCTGATCTTGTGGCACTGTTGGCACAACCTTGAACTGGGAAACTGAGGCTCTGGGTGATGACTCTGCTGCATCCATAGTCAGAGGTTAGGTCAGGGGATTTCTGTGTCGGAATATCTTGTTGCTCTGAAATGAGTTCAGAATTTTCTGAGTTGGCTTATGCAGAATTGTAGTAGTGTTTAATTAGCTGAAAAGGATTTTTCTCTGAGAAGAGCAGCACCACATTCTTATGGTGCAAAAGCTGGCTAGCCCTCATGCACTTGGATACTGTCAATGACTAAATGGATAAACTTCTGTCTGGTGGCATGGAAAGCATCCTTTCCTCCTCTCCTTGCAGGGTGTTTTGCTCCAAGGCTGGAACTTCAACACTCACACTCTGGGGGAGGGCCAGCACTGGGGTCTTCAGCACAATGTCTGTCCAGGGCCCCTGTCCTTTGTCCAGGCTGAAAAGTGCTCTGCAGAGCTGCTGAGCAGAGGCAGGCAATCTGGAAACCTCTTTTCTTCTCCCCTCTTGGCTCAGGGATGAAGTCTTCCTCTGGAGATGAAGCTTGGGGTGATGCACAGCCCTCGGTGGGGCTGTGGGGCTGGAGGGGGTCCCCCACACTATGTCCCAGTCTCCTTGTCTCCCCTTTACAGCAGGGCACAAAGAGCCACTTAGGCATTCCCAGGAGCAGAGAGGGACCCAAGCCAGGGCATGCTGAAATGCACAAAGTAGGATTTATATCTTCAAAGAAATATTTCCCTCCTTTCTGAGCTCTTTTTAATTTTTTTTTCTGAGGGATTTATTCCTCCTCCTCCTCCTCCCGCCCAGGCAGGCTTTGAGGCGTGGAAGCACTTTTTGCCTCCCCACAGTGGCTTTTCAATGGTGGGAGAGCGACTTCTTGGAAAGCTGTGGGCCACCCAGGGGCTGTGCCCACGTGCTGCATGGGGCTAGCTGAGAACCACTGCACACATTGCTGCTGGTGGCACTGCCTGACCACAGGCACAGTGACAACAAAACCCTCCCCTTCTGCTGTTGACCATGCTGAAGTGTGGGGAGCAGCATCTCACCCCAAACTGGTCATGTTGAGTCTCTGTTTTCAGGCTTGACCTGGGGAGGTATAACCTCAGCAATGCTCCTGATTCCCTCTTTGGGTGAGCAAAGTGACACCCAGCTGTGGACATCGTGCTGCTGCCATCTGAGACCAGCGTCTGGCTGGGGGATGGAAGGTCTCTGTGTGATCACAGATGGAAGGTGGCTGTTCCTGATCCCTTTTGGGGCCTGTTTCTGCCTCTGCTTACCTGGGTTGCCAAGGGGCAGGGTGCTGGCTTCCCCAAAGGGCTTTGTCCTTTTGGGGTGGGAGCCCAAGACTGAGGTAAGAAGTGTTGTGTAACCCAAGATAATGGGTTATATATGAGGTATATGAAGGCTGATTAGGGTCAAAAACAGAGGAAAGGCTCTGCTGAGGGGTCTGGCACCAACAGAGCTAAAGATACCTGTCCGTCATGCTCATTTCTGCAATGCTGGAAAAGTGCCCATGTACCCAAGAACACTTGGATCAGATTATGCCTGAGTCCAGCCAAAGACATGGCATTTGTAAAAAACCTTTCTCCACCTCTTCTTTTTCTTTCTTTCTTTTCTTTTCTTTTTTTTTTTTTTTTAAGCAACTATTCAGCTTTATTCAAAACATTCATTTTGCTCCTAGTAGGCGAGAGGGAAAATCTATTGTAGCTCTTTGAGACCCTTTTACAAACATGATGATTTCCCCTTGCCTGTTTCCATGTGAAGCTGAAAGCATTTGTATAAAACCCATTGTAAATGGTCTGAAACTTGGCCAATAATTTCCTGGGCACACATTTGTTAATGTAGCCTGCAAAGTGCTTTGAAAATGAAGAAAAGCAGCTGTGATTTCTAATGATGATAAGTATGATAAACAAGGATTCTGCAAGTGGATGTGAATAATGACCCAGCTCTGGGGTCTGCACATTGAGGACAAACAGGCTTCAAACATAGAATCATAAAATGGTTTGGGTTGAAAGAAAACTTAAGGAGATCTCATTCCAAACCCCCTGCCATGGGCAGGGACACCTTCCTCTACATCAGGTTGCTCAGGGCCCCATCCAGACTGGCACTGGATGCTTTCAGGGATGGAGCAGCCACAGCTTCTCAAAGAAACATGTACCAGTGCCTCACCACCCTCACAGTGAAGAATTTCTTCCTAATATCTAATGTAAACCTACCCTCTTTCAGTTTGAAGTCAATAACTGCCCCAACTCTCTCAGTTTGTCTTCACAGGAGATGGGCTGCTGTCCTCTGATCGTGTGAGACTCATGAGAGAGGTATCTTGAAGAAATAAACAGTCCTGGGGAAGGGATTTGGGAGAGAAAAAATGTGCCTTGTGTAAAAATGTGTTTCAACTTTACAGCTTTATTTTCTATGGTGATCACTCTGGAATAAAACCAGGGATTAAGATGCCTTTTGTATGCTAAATTCTCATGGCTGATGTTGGGTTTTGTTTCAAGGTGAATAGATCTCACCTTGGAGTGAGGCTTACTTCACGATGTAGGAGTATGCTTAGAAATCTGGGGCTGCAGCAGCGTTTCCAAACCCATTCTTAGCCATCACTCATTCTTAGCCATGGGGGCTCTTCAAGGGCTTCTCAAATTGACCCCAGAAGACTGACTGGTTGCCTGAGAAGATCGTGTCTTTAAGCATGTACCCACAGCTGAGGCACTTGTGGCTGAGCAGGGCACACCACCCATTCCACATCCCACCCATTCCCAGCTCCTGCTGGATGTCCTCTGTGATGGGGTAAGACCCTGTGTAATAGATACAGGATTTTGGCAGTATTTATTTGAAATGGGACAGTTTGTTTCTGTCTGTTCAAAATGTGGTGGGATGTTGCAAAAGGTAGGGCCTGAACTTTGGTGGAAACCTCTCCATGTCTTAGGAAGCCACAGCCACAGCCTGTTAGAGGTGTACTACAACAAATGGAATGGAAAAGCATTGTCCCTGCAGTCGCAGGAGCTGTAATTCCTTGTTAACCCCTTCTACATCCACATCCACAGTCGGTTGTTTCCCATGTTAAGCCCTGTTTCATTCTGCTAATGGCTGTGTTCTTCCCCCTCAGGAGCCAAGAGATAAGCAATGCACGAGACATGCCTTGCATGTGTTTGTCCCAGGCTGTACCCTCCCTGGGATCCCAGGCCAGGGCTTATCAAGAAACTGCAGAAGGTTGTACTGATTAATTATAATTATCATCCGCAAGGGAGAGGATAGAGATTATATTCTTTATCATAGGGAGGTTACAACTATCTTTATTTTATTTGATCTTTTGTTTCATTTCCCGTGTTTCAGGAAATGAAAATTAATTAATTTCCTGAAAAAGAACTGAAGGCAGATGATAGTCAAATAAAAGGGGTCCTAGACTGTGATCCAGAGCCTTGGGCAGACTGTAGGGTAGAAATGCAGGTTTAAGGGATGCTCTTTGTTGGCCTTTCTGGCTAGTGGCAAGATCTGTGTGCAGCTCATGGTGACAGTGATCAACCAGCAGCTTGCCAGGAGGTTTTACTCCTTTGCTCCTGTTGGTGTGATGCTGTGAAAGAATCCCAGAGGAAAGGCCAGGAAGTGACGGCCTAAAGAGTGGTGGCAGGAATCTCCAGGCCAAGGAGCTGCAGGTACTGGAAGTGATGCCCTAAAGAGTGGCAGGAATCTCCAGGCCAAGGAGCTGCAGGTACTGGAGAGGCTCAGCTCAGGTTCAAGGAACCTCCGAGTCCTGGCATAGGGTTCACTTTCTCTCCAATGCCCTTGGAAACAGTGGAATGGGCAGAGTGCGCATCACTACTTTCTTAGGGGAAGCTGGCCATGCTCAGGGGCTGAGAAATGACCATCTCTGTGTCCCTGCTGTGACTCCTGTTGCCCATGTAATTCTTTTCGCCCAACTCTCTTCTTGCAGTGAAATGTATTTGTAAGATCTGGAAAGAGCCTGCAACCACAGAATCATGGAATCAAAACGGGTCAGGATGGAAGGGACCTCAGTGGGTCATCTGGTCCAACCTCACGGCTCAAGCAGTGTCACCCTAGAGCACATTGCACTGGGTGGTTCTCGAGTGTCTCCATTGGGAGACTCCTCAACCTCTCTGGGCAACCTGTTCCTGCACAGTAAAGAAGTTCTTCCCTCTGCTCAGGTGGAGCTTCCTGTGTCTCATGACTTTAGCTGGTCAGAGTCACCCCGAGATGCATTAGAAAGTCTCTTTTCCCAGCCTGGCAGTCGAAGAAGGACTCAGAACTCTTCTATTCCTGTTCTCAAGGTTGTTTATTATATCTTATCTATAAAATTCTTTCTCTGACCCGCCAAGGTCTGTCTAGCAGGTCAGGTTGAGGCACACTGCCTGCCTCAGAGGTCGCGTTGTCTTTTTATACTAAAAACTACGTGTACATTATTTACAATAACTTTCCAATACCTATCACCTATGTTAGACAGTGAGCTTCTACTCTAAACCAATCTAAAAGTGCCAACATCACAGCAGAAGATGGAGGCCAAGAAGAAGAAGGAGAAAGGCTGGACATGCCCAGATTCCTCCATCTTGTGTCCTGAACCCCCATTCTAAAAACCCAAAAAAATCTATTTTTCACCCCGTGATAAATTCAGTATCATTCTACTTAAACTTTTGTGGCTTGTAATCCTTCATATAAGGTTGGTAACTGTTTTTTCCAAGGGCTAAGTCAAAGGCACAGGGGCCTTGGGCTCTGTGCCAAGGTCTCTGAGCCCCCTGGGCAGGGTCTCGAGTCCTCCAGGGCAGCCAGAGGAATTTCCTGGGTTCCGACACCTGTGCACCAGTTTCTCGAGAGGAGCCTGGCTCTATCCTCTTGTCACCCTCCCCGCAGACTCCTAGGGGTGAGGTCCCCTCTTGGTCGTCTCAGCTCGAGGCATCTGTGGATACGGACTCTGCTGCCGGGTGCTGGAGCGCCTCAGCACCCTCCCTGCGCCAACCGCTGGGACAGCCGCTGGCATAACCGCTGGGACAGCTGCTGAGAGAACCATTGGGATAACGGCTGGGATAACCGCTGGGACAGCTGTTAAGAGAACCATTGGGATAACCGCTGAGACAGCTGCTGGGACAACCGCTGCCCGCGAGAGACGCCCCGCGCCAGTCCCGCGCCAGCCCCGCGGCGCTCCCCGCGCCAGTTCCGAGCCAGCCCCGGGCCAGCCCCGCGCCAGCCCCGCGGCGCTCCCCGCTCGCCGACCCCGCCGCTCGCGCTGCCCGGGCCGGTTGGAAACCGCCGCGGTGCTCCCGGCTCCGTGAGCTTCCCGGCGCTGCGGGCGCTCTGCGCTCCCGCTGCTGGTGCTCGGCTTGGAGCAAGTTGTTCCCCCTTGGACAGCCTGAGCTGACCGTCCCCCCCCGCGCCGTACCGCGGCCGCCGCTGCCGCCGCCTCGCCGACAGTGCCTTACAGCCCCCCGCGTTGTTAGGTATGGTGAGGGGACACCTCGGTGCAGGGGAAAGGAAAGAAATGCTCCAGAGGCCCCAAGGGAAAAAGCTACAGGGCAATGCTAGATTTGGCTGCCGTGCCTTTGCCCCTTGGAAGATGAAAGCTCCAGCCCCAGTACCCAAAAAGACACAAGATTTTAATCCTTGCTTAAGCACTGGCCTCTCAAGCAGGTTTCTCTTTTCAGTGCTTTCAGCATTCAGGCTGTGTGGCTGAACATGTTTCTTGATTTTTCTTTCCTGCTCTTTCCCCTCTCATCCCCCCAGGCTATTTCCCATGCTTTTCCTCACTCTCTGCCAAGCAGTGGGAAAGCAGCAACCCTGTCTGACTGCCTGTGATTATGGGGGCTCTTATCTGTGAGCGAAGTCTCTGTTAGCCATGGAAAAACCTGAAATCCCTGGGGTTTATGGAGCAGAAAAACATATGTTACTGCTTTCATGCCTCACTTGTTAAGGAGTCCTAAACTTTGCCATCCTACTGATGTGTGCTTACCTGCTTGCTCTTTGCTCCCATGGCTTTTCCAGTGAATGGATGCAAGTTTGCTGTTTCCCTTCTCTATCCATTTAACTTTGCCTGGTAAAGATGGGCAGGAATTGCAGACGATCTCTGAATTTTAAGAGAACTGTGTTTCAAATCTAGATGCAAGGACTGTGAAGCCTCTTGCTAAGTCCTGCCAAGGACTGAACTGGTTTTTTTGGCTTCTACATCGGTCATTTGTTTCGGTATTGTTTGCCCTTTAGGTGGTTGTTGGGCCCAGTTACTGGGATATCATCTTTCTTGGGATCAGATGCTTGTGAATTGCAATGTATCAGTGTTTGATGTGGTCTGAGGCGCTGCAGATTCAGCCAGACCTTGGGAGTTATAAAGTTTTTATGGCTTCTAATTGCCTTGCCCCAGCTGTGGCAGCAGACTGGCAATTGGTTACCATGGATGAAACCATGAAGGATGAAACCATGGGACAGAGGGTCATGGAGAAGCTGGAAGGTGGCTGAGTGGTAAGGAGGGAGCTTGTGTTAAATGGAACACAATTACTTGAGAAGATGGAGATGAACCTGAGGGCAGAGACAGGGAAAATATGCAGAGAATAAAAGGGAAGGAGTGACGCCTGTTTAGAAAGACACATTTAAAGAGGACAATGGAGTGCCTGGAGATGAGTACATTTTAATTGAGAAGCACCCTTCTGACTTGTCCTTGTGTGTGTCTGTTTTCTTCATTCTCATGTGAGACCTGGCACATCTAAGAGAGATTTCTCCTGGACTTGTCCTAGGAGCTGCTACTGGACTGTTTGCTGGTACCAGCAACAGCACAGTGTAAATGCATTGCAAAACATGAATCTTGCAGAGCTGTAGAGGGAGATGGGCTCTTCTTAGGAGTCACTGCTCTAAGATTGAAGCAGCCTCAAATTTGGTGAGCTGCCCTTGGTGTTCCCTCTCCCAATTCTTTCCTTTGCATCTCCATGCAGACATCAGCTTTTGTCTAGTGCCTCAAGCATGCCTTGTGCTTCACTCCTCAGCAGAGACCCAGCAGTCCTTGAAGCTGTGGGGCAGAGCTGCTCAAAGGCTCCCATTTGCTAGGTGAGCCCTGCATGCCCAGAGGGAGCAGAAGCCTTGGATCAAATATGGTCTGGGAATTGACAGGATGGTTTCTGCTTGGAACCAGAGCTCACCGATATTTTTTCCTAAGATCTAATCTCAACCTACCTCCTTTCAGTCTGAAGCCATTCCCTCTTGTCCTGTGACTCCCTGCCCTTGTCAAAAGTCCCCCTCCAGATCAATAGTAACCCCTTTAGGTACTGGAAGGTGCTATAGGGTCTCCATTTATATCTCCATTTACTTGAGTGGAGATATGCTAGAGAACATCTGTCCTCTCTACTTGACAAGATAAAATTTCAGTCCAAGGTTATCGCCTTTGTAGAATTCTTTGGCCCTTTGCAGGCTTCAAAGGAGCAGCTGAGTCAGATCACTCTGTTGGGGGCTGGGAGAGGAGGGAAAAGGTCTCTGGAAAGAAAAAAGGGAAAGGATAGAGACAGAGGGATGAGTGAATGCCAGCAGAAGCTAGAGCTGAAAGCAGGGGACAAGTTATGTGTTTTCAGTCTCTTGATACTGAAATGTGTTCTGCCATAGTGATACTGCTTGGACAGCAGGGTCAGTGGGGATTCAGGGGATGCCAGAGAGAAAGGCATATTTTTTTGCTCTTTTTTGGCCAGGCTGATGTTCCTGGGAGGACCGGAGGCTGGCAGAGGGGGTTGTGGACAGCACGTTGTGTTTGTCTCTCCCTCGTTCCCCAGGCTCTGATGCAATGTTGTGTCCCTTTCCCAGTAACACATGGGCTTGGAGAGGTGACTTGATTGGAAAAACTAAGGCAGGAGGTAATGAAATTCTTAATTATACTGGTGTCACAAGTACTCTGAGATGAAGCTCTTAATATTGCCCAGAGAAGTTTGGGATACCACATCCCTGGAAGTGTTCAAGGCCAGAGTGGATAGGACTCTGAGCAGCCTGGTCCAGTGGAATGATCTTTAAGATTCCTCCCAATCCAAACAAGTCTGTCATTGTGTGATGAAGCTGAAAACACCTTTCCCTTTCTGCTGGGGGTGAGTCCAGGGTGAATTATTTAAGCATTCAGAAGCTCAAGGCCAGCTGATGTTTGATACATGAGAGAAACTGGATGCTGCAGGTATTGAGTAGCCTGTGCTATGGGTAAACAGGTGTAACCTGGACAGCCTGTGGCTACTGTGTGCCAAAACCCATGGGAATTGCCACAGAAATCCCAAATAGCAGGTGACTGTCCACTCCATACAAGGATAGTCTCAGGAGCAGGAAACATGAACTACAAGGAAAGACTAGAAAAGCTGGGATAGTTGAGACCAGAGAAGGTTTAAGAGGAGACATCCATATATGAGTAAACAGAGGAAGAGTTTAAGCTGCTCACTTTATCTATGACAAACAAGGCATGAAGTAATGTCCTTAACTGTAATACAAGGGACAAGACACTGGGAAAATAACCTGCCAGCTTTTAATTATAAAGAGATTTAGGACTTGTTCAGCCTGTCTTGAGAGATGGTAGGATCTCCATCACTGACAATTTCATGAGGGGTAAACTAACACCTAGGTTTAACACCTGGCATGCTGCTGTAGCCAGACAGATGATGTGGGCAGTATTTCAGGATCTCCATAATCTGTTTTCCTGTCAAATCCTGTGTGCTCATAGACAAATATTGATGTGTGAGCCTTGTACTCACACCTGAGAATATGAGTAACAAACCTCATGGCCCTTTGACAGTGAAACCAATGGGTTTGGTCCAGTGTCCTGAATTCCTATTGCTGAAGGAGAAGGGCTGAGCAAGAATGGATGCTGGGCTTTGGTGATACAGGAACTCATATTTTGGGGATCCCTTTAGGAGGTAACAAATATTGCAGTCCCATGGCATGTGACAACCTTTTGGTGAGAGCTCTGAAAGCTCAAATATATTCAAAAGCTGTGGCTGTTACTTGGTAATTGCTGGGTTTATGCCAGGTGTACTTTAGCTGATGAAACCAGCCAGATCAGATGTCATCTGCACCACATCCCCCCATCTGTGCTCTGGGAATTCTAGAGCAGGATCACCATCTTGCCACATGAGACTGGCATCAATTTTTTACTAAGGGTGACTTGCTGGTGCCAGGATCTGGCACTGCTGAGCTTCTAGGGATGGCTTCACTCCACTACATCCAAGCATATGGTTCCCTATGACTGTCCTGGATGGACAGACACATCTACCTCAGGAAGACATTCTGGGCATGACTTTCTTAGTGCTGCATAATTAGTACTGGTCCAAACTGAACTCCCTTTTTGTTTCCCTTCCATCCTCTTTCCTTGTACTCCAGCTGCCAATAGGCTGGGCATTTGGAAAGGGTATGAGGGGAGTGTCTTTTCTGTTTTAACTTGTGTCTGATGTCTCTGATTTGTATGTGCTTTCTGCAAACTGGTCAGTTATTTGGATGTGTCAGCCTGCAAGGATTTATGCACTGATTTCTCCAAAGTCACACTGGGATCTGAGTTATTTCCGAACCCTTTATACGTGTGTTTCATCCATGTGTATAGTGCAGCAAACTGTTTATTCTTCCTCTTAAATGATTGTTATTAGGTATTCCAGGATTTGAACATGGTTGATGTGGACTCAAGGATGTGATGGCACCTCTAATGCAACAGAAAAACATGTCTGACTAACTTGACTCCAAAGAAGAGCTGTATAATGGGGCTTCTTTACATGCCCACACAAAACTGTTTTCCTAAATCTTTCCTTGAAGTCTCAGTAGTGCCCTGCTGGGTGAACCACTCTTCACCTAGCACTAGTCCCTGTGCTATTTGCTTCACTGCCACTACACTGGTTGCAATTTACCACCAAGTTCTTTGTTTTTAATTATGATTAGATCTCCCACGTGTACATCTTTGCAGCTGGTCTTTCTACACTTGAAAATCTGTTCCAAGTAAAGTTGTTTCAGCCAGGTAATAACTATTTCTTAAGGGATCAGTCTCTGCAGTGCTGCAGTTTTGCCAGGATAAGAAAGCTGTGTACCTGGGGGTGTTTAGTGCCTTTTCTACATGAGCTAATTAAACTGATAGCATGTTTCAAACAGGTCACAGTGATGCTGAATAATTCCCATAGCTAATCCTAGATTCAGGTACATATGACATAATTTGAAATGTGCTCAAGTTAATGAATTCATTTCCCAGAACCTCCTGTATAGCCAAAAGGAGGCAGAGGTAGACCATCAAAAGTGACTCAGAGCGCCTAAGTTACAACCAGAGGCACCACTGTCTGCTAAGAGGATTTGCAGTGACCATCCTTCTCAGCTGGCCATCTCACTTTGGTATATAAAATTATGTGGGATGTCCTCAGTATCACTTCCTGCTGGTCTCAGCATCTGCTTGGGAAAGCTTTCACTCCTTTCTCAAATATGGAAAGCTTACCCAACAGTCTCCCGATAAAACTTGTGTTCTTGTTTCAGGAGGAAGATGAGATAAAGGCACTCAGATGGAGGCCAGGTCCACCAGCCTCAAGAGGCTGAAGTTTGGCAAGCTGAAGGTGGTCCGTCGGCGCCTGCTGCAGCAGTACGAGCAGCAGCCCTTCGTCTCCTGCCTGGCCGGCTTCTACAGCTGCCGCTGGAAGCGCTACCAGCGCGAGAGGACCGAGCCAGGGAAATGCTGCTGCAGCCTGGTAAGCCAGCTCAAAGGCAGCACACACTGGGATTTCTGTACTGGGGCAGGGAACTCTAAGCAGACACGGGGTTGATGGCATGGAATCCCAGCCCAATATAATTTGGAGTTGGCTGGGATCTGTTGGGCTGTTAGGTTTTGCTCTAAATGCTGCAATCTGATGAGTTGCTGCTTCTGTGGCAGGCTCTATTTGTCTGATAATAAACATGGAGTTTGCACCTACCTCTCCTGGCCAGTGAAACATCTCAAAGCCATAGAATCAGATGAAAGAAGTAACATTAAGGTTGGGTGGGCAGTAAGAATTGCAAAGAAGGTTGCTTTACAGTGCAATTTCCTCTTATGTGAGGCAGTTAAAATCCTGTTCATTTGGGAATGAGTTTTCCCTGAGAACAGGTAGTGCAGAGTAGGCTTTTGAGGACATTTTCCTGGTTACAAGGGACAGGATGGGAATTCCTCTCCATATTTACTTCAGTTAGAATTCCAGCACCAAGCTACATATGTTTAGGGACAGCCTGAAAGTACGTGCCATTTGCTTTGATTGCTCTGGCTGGCCATAGCTCTGACTGCTTGTCCTTCCTCTCCCTCTCCAGCGGGAATGCATGTTTTTCCCATTGCTCGTTGCAGCTTTCTGCTTTTCTCTGGTCTTTCTGTACACGTGGGGTGAAGGTAAAAATGACTACAACAGCTTTGACTGGTAAGTAACATCTTTTCCTCCTCTCCCACCCCTTTAGCTAGTCACTAGGATGACTGGGAAGGGATGAGCACCCTCTGGAGCAGCTGTGGTGCCACAGCACACTTTAGTAATGAAGCGAAGATTTGGCACCTTGAACTCTTGGTTACAGCATCCAAACTGAACGTCCAGTGACTCTGGAGGTGCTGAGACTTAGTTTTTGCTTGGGTACAATTTTTAGGTGCAAGTGTGAATTTAGGAGAAAGAGGAGAATCATGGTCACAAAAATTGTGAATGGAAGGACCAAATAATTCTTTCCTTTTCTTTCTTTTCCTCCTTCCCTTTCTCCCCCATTCCATGTGAAGAAATATAGTGGCTGAAATCAGAGGCATTGCACCAGCCATCTCACTGAAAGAGAATTCCATGTTCCCAAATTCAAAAGTAAGAAATAATCATCAGGGATTTATGCACATCTTTTCTTTCTGTACTACGTAGGCAACAGTTATGCAAATCTGGCCTCTAAAATTAAATTAAAGCTGCTCAAATATTATGGGAAGGAAAGGTATAATAAGGTGTTTTAGTCTGATGGTTAATGCAGTCAGGGATTTTGGGAAGGAGGCTCTTAATCACTTTTGCATGTTACAGCGTAGGCTATTCCTCCGCCTTTCTTTGTTTTATTGCTTAGAAAATTTCAGAATTTCAAGGAAGAGGGCTGTTGGTCCTCTCTACTCCAGGTGCTAACAAAAAACATTCTTACAGTATTTTATTGGTTTATTTTTAGGTATAACTATGGGAACCTGGGCTACTGGTTTCTCTGGTCTCTTGTTATCCTGATTGTGGCTGCAGTCTTGTTTGCATACATCTCACTGTTACTGGTAAGTAATGCTCCTTGTGAGCTGGCCTTGATTTGTAGTCCTGAAAGGTGAACATAGGGGTGGCTTTAATGTGTCAGACCAAAGCTCAAGCTAGTCCTCCATATGATCCTTAGACAGTGAAAGTCAGGAGATGATCTGGAACACAATGAGTGTTTACAGCTCCCCATAGCTACCTGCAAAGGACCAGTTTCAGCTCAGGAGTCTCTGAGCTAGATGTTGTTTCTGTGATTTCTTTCAATTATATCCCTTTGATAAATGTATACAATTCCTCCTTGAACCCAAGGAAAGCTGACCCAGCATGGCTGGATTTAAATTTAGGGGAAATTAAAAATTGTTGTTTTGGCAGCAGGGAAATATGAGCTCTGAGTCATGTAGTGGTGGTGATATGTCATCACAGCTGAGGTGTTCTTCTAATCCTGGATAAAAAGGTCTACTAGAGGAAGGAGAACAGAACTTTTTCACTTGACTGACTCTGCTTTGCTGGAGGATTTTCTCCAGGTAGAGGCTATAGATGTGGTCAGAAAACACTGCTGAAGTTTATGCTGAAAGAGGTTCCTGAAATCTTCACTTTTCCAAATTCTGTGAAATTTTCTGATATGATGTCTGCTTTAGTTAGGGAAACATACCAACCCCAAAATTTTCCTAAAATTTCTACTTAATCATCCTTTTTCTCTGTTCTTTCTCTCATAAGAAAGCTCTCAAATAAAGACAGGTTTGCACCTGTTTTTCCACCTTTTTCATCCAGAGCTATAGGCCAAGAATTCACTTTGACTCCAGGCACTGGAGTTCACATCAGTCCCATGCCTGCTCTGACTTTCATTTGGAAATGCCAGGTGCTGAGGGTGAGGTTATGGCTTTGTCTCACCTTGGTGACCAAGACAACCAGCTTTTATCATCCATTCCTGCTGTTCTTTCCCATTCCCTGATGTGTCATCATACAGTCAGTCTGTAAATTGCTCATGACAGGGATCTTCTTTTGGCTTTGTCCATGCAGTATCTAACATAATTGGTTTCTGGGGTCCTTTTTTCCTGATGAATACAAATAAATAGAACTTTTATTCTACTGCTATCAATAAAAACCTCCAAGTGATAAATAGGACAGGTGCTTGTTCATGCCCACAGTGATCAAGAGCATTGAAAGAGATGTGGACTGAGCTCTGAAAGGGACTAACAACAGTAATTAATTACAAGGATTTGGTAACACCATGATGGCTCATGGACTATTATTCAGCAAAGCCCCCTGGTTTCCCCAGGGGCCATGGAGTGGTGTGAGTAGTTTGGTGGTGACAATACTACCTGGGACAGCTCAGAGCTTTGGCAGAGATGCCCATGTGACATGGATACATCTGAGATGGTGCCTCAGCAGGCTGTGGATCTGGAGTCAGCCTCAGGATCAGACTAACTCATCATAGCCATGCTAGAAACCAGCTTTACAGGATTTCCTGGCCTTAAGGAGCCTGAAGACCCCTGGGGCTGATGTGTCAGCTTGGTCATGCTCTGTCTGGATCCCAATGTCAGCCAGTGTCCAAGCAGTGGATTTTCTTTGAGCATTTTCCAGTTTTTGTCACCATGAATATGATGTCTACAAACTATCAGGGTAGGTGATGGGCAAAGTAAAGCCAGAAAGGAGGATGGAGGATATGAGGTGAAATTGGTGTCCTACACGGTTTAGTTCAGTCCTGGTCTTACTTTTTATTACATGGCTACATCATCCTCTTCCTCTCAGTTCTGTCTAACGAGGCTAACAACATTTGCCTTCCTCAGAAGGGTGAACATGGATAAACCTGATAGAATGCAAGTATTCTGGATGGTATCAGTCAACAGGAGAAACACCTCAGAGGTTCCTCTGCTCTGGGAACAGCCCCTGCAGGGAAGGGCCATTTCCTTCTTGCATTTTTGAAGCTGTGAGGTGACCCAACCAAAGCTGTTGGGTATTTCTGAGGACACTTGTCCTGCTTGATTGCATCATCATGCCACCATGTCCTTTGTAGCAAGACTGCTGCATGCATCCGTGCTGGGCAGTGGGTGCTGGGGGCATGAGGCTGCTACTTAAATGTAACTAGGTCTTGAGGGAAAGGGGGGCAAGGAAAGTTACCGCTGCCACCACTTACGCTCCTGCTACCTGAAAACCTGAAGGGTATTGTAGCAGCTGTGGCTGGGCAAAGCTCATCCTAGCAGGGCTCTTTCAGAGGAGGACTCTGCCAGGAATCCATCCCTCCACCAATGTTTGCAGAGCTTCCCTTTCACTGAAGGCTTTGATGGACCACCCAGCAAAACTCTGGGAGCCTCACAGGCTGGTAAGAGCAACTCAGCCCTTCCACATCTAAATAAGTCATTCAGTGTAGGAGCTATATAATAGGTGTGTTGTTCTAATACATTTCAGACAACTGATAGCCAAATAGGTTTCTGCCATGATGAATTACTTCCCAAGTACTGGTTGAACAGTGTTGGATGGAGAGTACCTGGGTGATGTTTTCTGGTGGTGTTTTGCATTTCCAGCCCACCACATCAGAACACTGAATACCCTGATGCCCTTGCTGGAGCAGAAAGATTTAATATCAACCGTTAACTGGTTTTGCTTGTGAACACCATACCCTCTTTCTTATTGATGGCACCCAGCTGGAACCTGTGAGCCTGCTTCCATGACCCTATTGTGA
Organism: Agelaius tricolor; assembly: GCF_023055355.1. NCBI lineage: Eukaryota > Metazoa > Chordata > Aves > Passeriformes > Icteridae > Agelaius > Agelaius tricolor. The sequence continues at coordinate 18,970,471 of NW_027269269.1, forward strand.
CCCACTGAAGCATACAGACTTCTTCCCACCTGCCTCAAGTGGCTGAAGAAAATGCTGCACAAGAAAGCACTAACTGTCTAGACAAAGATGCTCTCCATCCACATGCATCATTGTCATTTGCTCACACAATCAATTTCAATTAATTCAGTTGTTCAACCACTCAAGACAATTTTCTCATCCCCATTAGGGCTAAAAGGTTAAACTGAGGGGTCTAATTATAGAACTGTTTATGCTCAGTGGAGAAGAAAAATCTTTTCTTGTTTAGTCTTTCAAACCCCAACAGATAACATTTGCCTCTCTGCAGTTCAACCATGTTTTTTCTGAGGGTTGTGAGGAGGTGACTTGTGAGTGTACGAAGTAAAGAGGTTCAGATGTGTTATGGCCTCTTCATTCATAGATGGAGAGGACCTAAAATAGTACATTGACACTGAAATCCAAAATGTGACCTCAAAACTCCATTCCTCAGAGGCGGGGTACCAGACAAGTTCTGAGTTTTTTGCCATAAAGTGAAAGAATAGAAGGACCTGAATCCAGCTGCTGTGAACATCTAAGTGAGCAGATGTTTCAGGTGAGCCAAGTGTCTAAGTGCCTGCTTGCATGTCCTTGTAGTGTAGGTTCAGAGCCTGCCCACACCTCACCAGAAGTGTCAAGATGATTACAAGGTAGTTCCTATGCTGGAGTGGAGTTAAGCATCTGCTGTCCACGTTTTGCAGAAAAACTGTGGTCACTGCAGCTGCTTAGAAAGAGGGAGACAGAAATGAAATTCTCATTGCACTGAATCCATTTCTCTTGCCACTGGGAAGCATCCCTTAATCACCACATTGCAAGTAGATGGTGGAGATGAGACACTTCTACACCTCATTTTAAAGAAGAGAAGAATGCAAGAGTTGGAGGCTGTAAGATTCTGGGAGATTATGGGATTGGGGACCTTGTCTCTAACCTTGGCAGTATTAGTCAGAAACCCACTGATCACCTAAGCCCTCTCTACTTATATTAGACAATCCCAGAAAGCGTGTGGAAGCGATTTGGAATAGACAGACCAGTGAGAAGACACAAGGGAGTATTATAAAACTGTATCAGTGGAGATTTAGGTTAAAAATTAGGAGAAGGTTTTTCACCCAGAGGATTGTTGGGCACTGGAGCAAGCTCCCCAGAGAATTAGTCATGTCTGAGTGCCCTGAGTTCAAGAAGTATTTGGACTATGCTCTCAGGAACATGAGTACCAGACTCATGTTAGTACCTGACTCATGTGAGTTCATGAGTTGATTCAAGAATCGTGGTGTGATTCTTGGTGTGATTTTGTGCAGGGCCAGAAGATGGACTTTGATGATCCTTGTGGGTCCCTTCTGGCTCAGAAAGTTCTAAAAATGTTTGGCTTTACTGTTTGCAAGGACCAGGTCTTTGTGTAACATCAATTGCAGCAAAGGAGCAGAGGGGCTTTTTGCTCTCATTTTTTCACCCTGAAATAGCTTATTTAAATGGGGCTGATTTAAGATCTTTAGCAGCATTTCAGTTTTCTCTCAATTACTCCCAGGTTACTCACCATGTACTGGGTGCATTTATTCTATTACAGGAAGCCAACACGCCAAGAAGCACTTGTATTCACTGCTGAATTTATCATAGAATCATAAAATGATTTGTGTTGGAAGGGACCTTCCAAGGGTATCTAATTCCCACCCCACTGTCATGGACAGGAATGTCTACCACTAGACCATGTTGCTCAAAGCCCCATCCAACCTGGCTTTATATCTTGCTTCAAATCAGCATGATCCTGGAATGTTTGTGTGTGTAAATGGATAGGAAAAAACTTGCAGTTGAGTTGAGTACAGTTGAGCAGGAGAGAAGACCCTCTTCTCCCAGATCTGTATATCTTGTTTTCATACAATCCCCCTATCCTACAGTCTGGAGGGACTTGCATCATAAATGATCCTCCTCAGTGGAGCACTGATGTCTACTAACAGATACTTTTCTCTAAGCCCTGATACCTGGTGATACTGGTCCCAAAATGATCCTTTTCAGTGGTTGGGAAGTTTCCCCAAGCATTTAGACTCCTGAACATAGACCTGTGCATTTTCACAGCAGCAAAGTGAAAATTTGCTGCTGAAAGTGTTTCTTGGGGTGAAGTTAATCTCCAGACTCACTGGTTACTTAGGTATGGAGCTATGTGAAGAAGCTCTGCATGGGAACCGTGGACTGACTTGCTTCATTCTTGGCTTGTTGGTGTTCAAGGCATTTTGGGTTGTCCTCTGTCCTGGCTGGTGTTTGCAGCTTGCTTCACAAGAACCCTCCCCAAGGGCTCCAACTTGCCATCAGGTGGAAGGGACATGCCAACCACCAAAAACTGGAGTCATTTGATCCCCAAGGCAGTTTCCTCTGAGACAGGTCTGAGATGTGCCTGTCTCTTACATTCCCTGTGGTAAATGTGGAAGAATTGCCTTTTTTGCTATCTGCTCTGTACTTTTGTGCTGCTCTGGGACATTTTTTATTCCCTGACTTCTCTCCCGTGGTCGATATGCCTCTAATCTCAATGAATGCATAGAAAATAGTGAAGGTTAGTGCTGTATTGGTTTATACAATAATAGTTGACCCTGGCCATCTTCCTCTTTTAGAGTCTGTCCTCACAAAAAGTCATTGTAAGCAAGTACCCCAAAGTGCCCAATTATCTGTTACCTGGGAAAATGTCTTTGATCCTGAAGGGCAGTCATGATATGTGCTTGGCCATTTCAGAAGCATTTTTTACTGTAGCACTAAACTTTTCTCTCCATACACCAGTCCTGCAAACATTGACATTGTGCAGGAAGACCTAGTGTAAAGTAACTTCCCAATGCAAAAATAATTCCAGAAGTGCCTCACAGGCACAGGTCACCACCTCCCACCAGGATGCATACAATCTCTTCTTGATTTCCCAGGTCCTCGCGATGTGTTTGCTTGCAGAAGGTCAGCGGCTGTACCTGCACTGGAGTCACAAGGTGGGGAGAGTCAGGGCTTTCTGGTAACTCTAATCTATGCTTTTAATTGAGTCTGTGGTGTTTCTTTGTATGACAAACCTCTTTGACTATGGGAGAAAAGGAAGAGAGGGAAGAGGTTAATCTTATGAGATTGAGATACCCCTGAAATTGATATCACCACCTGAGCTGATTGCTCAAACTACTTTTGCACTCAGTGGAGGGAAATGAATCCTCTGAGGATGCAATTCATCCAGCTGGTCATAGGCCTCTAAATTAAGATGAGATGAATCACACTCAAAAAACCTTTTTTCCCCCACTGACTCTAAAAGGTGCCTGAAGTGACTCATTCAGGTGAAGATGTCTATATTTGACTCATTTATGTATGGTAACATGAAGTCAAAAGCAAAGTTTTCATGGAAAGCACTGCATGATTTTCTGGTTCAGACCCCAGCAACAGTGAAAAAAGTGTCTGCTCTCTCCACAGGAGAGAAAGATGACTTTTCCAAGGCATCTTGGTCCTTAATGTCTTTTGGTCTTTGGATGGTTCCCTAGGAGTGTTAAAGACCAGGCTGGATGGGGTCCTGAGAAATCTGATCTAGGGTCCATGGCAGCGGGGGATGGAACTAGATGATCTTTAAAGTCTCTTCCAAATCAAACTTTCCTCTAATTCTTAATTCTATTCTAGGGTTTGGGAAATGCCTTTGGGAGTTTTGAAGACATGGGAACAAATTATCAGAGACTTGTTGCTGTAAAATTATGGTTAGAAGAATCTTCTTTAAGTAATTTTTGAGGCTATGTGAGGCATTTTAAAATGCTTCTCTGTCCATGCAGTTTAGGGTATGATGCAATGTGATTGCAAAGGCTGCAGGAGGAAGGAATAACTGAACATGTGGATGCTTGATCCTGTGCTTCTTCCTTTAAGTAATGGAAACTGTGTGATCTTTACTATTGAAAAATGGGTTCCAGAAGAACCAGAAAGTTGTAGAACAGTTTGTAAAAAACCCAACCAAACAAAAATATTTTAAAAAGAATAATAATAAAAAAGAGGAATTCTTGAGTGCAAAGGGATTAGGGATAGATTATTAAAGTATTGATCTGTAGAAGATGCCCTGAAGAATGGTTAGGGCCTTGGTGCAATTACCTTTAGTTGTCAGCAGAAAGATGATAGACCAAGAAAGGTCTGCCATTACCACAGTGCTGGTACCAAACCGAATAAGAAGCTGAAGAATTGACTGAGACACTGCCTCACCTTTTTGGTTAAAAAGTGAACTTTCATCTCCTAATTATGGGAGGGTTTGTTATCGCTGAAGTCTGTTACAAGGCAGCTCATAGAACAAGGAAGTTGTGTTATTGTCCCTTTTGGGTGGAATTGGTCACTTCTGAGTTTAGAAGTGATGAATTCCATCTGCAGGTTAGGGATTTAATGAAAACTGATCACCTAGGCTCTCAATAGAGAGAGAGGCATATTCCATCATAATGCAAACAGGAATGGGTCACCTCTGAAATTCCTTTCTCCACTGATTACAGAGAGAATCCTGAGAGCTGACTTAGTTGAGTACCCAGCTCCTGGAATCAGTCCTGCCATACTGATAGCATCGTGGATTTGGTTTTACACCCGTTGGATCTCTCTATCTCTGAACTGGCACAGTCAATCTTATGCATCCAAAACAATTTTTCCAGCTGCTTAAATTAGCCGTGACTAAGACTCATGGGTGGTATGCCCTATGCAGAAATGCTGAAGCTGACTTATGTCTTCTTTATGTCCCCCCAGATTGGTACTTTTCTCGTCCTGGGCTTCTCTATCGCATGCCTCTTTGCATTATCTATACTCTGGCGAGACCATCGGAAAACTGTCCGCCTGTCATTCCAGGTAAGGGGGGTTAGGAGATCTGTTTGGAAGAGCAGCTTGTTTATAGGAGTATTTTGTGACAATTGGCAGAAGATACTCCATATGGTGGATGTTTTTCACATGGTTTTTGTTAGCAAAGTATGTTCTAAGAAAATTTTTATTATGACTTTACATTTCCTGTTGGGGGAAAGGAAACCAAGGCCTGAGACTGAGTGATTTAACACACGGCTTAACACATCTCAGTGTGATTTAACACGTCTCAGTTTGGAAAGATATAGAAAGTTACAGCCCTTTTATTTTTCCTCTCCCCAAAATTGTAGCTGCACTGTTAAATTTCAGCTGTCCAGGGCAGGTAAATCAGAACCCTTAGGCTGCTAGATTTGCTGGAGCAAGAGATTTCTCCCTCATCCCTCATCCCAATCTGCTGCTACAGCACATTTTCAGACTTCTGTGACTCATAAGAGCTTAATCTCCTGAGGACACGAGCACACTGGGTTTTTGGGGAGCAGGTGGAGAACACTGGTGTCAGGTGGGACAAAATGCTGGATGCAAGAGGTCAGAGTTCATGGTTGCTGGCCTCCTCAACTCTCACCACATCTGAAGGTGGAGGCAAGAGCTGTCCAGTGCTGTTCAGTGTCTGAACATCCAGGTCCCCACTTGTATTGGGAAGGAGGAAGCATGTAGCCTTTGACTACACAGCTGCTTTGCAGGATCCAAACCATTCTGCAGTTCTATGATTTTATGCTGTTTGGGTCTGTTACCTCTCCCCTATGTGTCTTAGTGCCTGTGAAGGCTGGGAGAGCAATGCGAGAGGACTGGCAGAGAATGGAAGATGTGGTGCTTGTAAGGAGTGGTTAATTGCACATTCCTGTTCTACAGTTCACTAAACACTGGGTTGTGCCCTGGCAAAGGCAATGAGAAATCATCAGCGTCTCCTCCCCCTGACAGACGCCAGGGGATAGGAGAAGTGGATGAGGAGAAGGAGACACAAAAGCCTTTGAGTTCCCCAAAGATGCTGTTTACTTCAGGTGTCCATGCTCTTGGAGATGGTCTCCCATTGCTGTTCCCAAAGGACATGAACCTCTTGTAGATACTGTGCCATGTCCATTAGCCCAGCAAATCTATCTCAGGTATTCTGGACATCTCAGATGGCACCTCTGCTTGCACAACTGAATCCTGCTTCTGGTCAGGAGAAGTTGGTATTGGGTGTCCAGGGCAGACAGTGTCACATGCAGTAAGATATCCCAGTGACTGCTGCTTTCTTCAACCCTTCCAGCTTAGAGAATCGAGCATCAGGACTAAGAAATAGGAAAGGTTTGCATCTGGAGAGTTGGGTTTTTTCCTAGCACATACCTTAATAACTGTCAGTTCTAGCTGGAATATTCACCACTGGGTGCTGATGAGCATGAGAAAACAATGGACTGGTTTATAGTTCAAATTTTCCTAGTTTTAGGAAAAATGTTATACCAACAACTATTTAGATTCTATATTTCTGCTTGGTTTCCAACTCTTTTCACGCATTCATGCTAAGCTTAGGAGTGGTTCTTGTTTTATGATCTTCTTGTTTAATCTTTAGGATTAAAGAAATCACATCTATTAACTATATCTGTCCGGCAATATTATCTAATATATCTGCTTCTATTATACCACAGCTAGTAAATATCACATTTCATCACTGAGGTTTGTTGACCTCAGTTTAATGATTTAACTGCAGCGTGGTGTGGTGTGGAGATAGCTATTGCCTGGATGGGATTGGATTGGAGTAGTTTATATTGGGTTAAACTGGAAGATGCTCACAGATTATGGCATATCAGTAGTGGCAGTCATGTCCTCATGGAGGAGGGCAGTTGTGTCCCCTTCAGCTGACTTAGGAGAAAGTAAAGAAGTGAGGAGCACTCCTTAGGCTGGGGCACACTCCTTCCTGGCCTGGGCAGGGGAACATGTCTCTCCTCTGACTCCTGAGGTGTTTGGTGAATCCAACAGAGGCAAGGGAGAGTGGTTAACTGCTGGTATCTGCATCAGGAGCCTGTAGCTCTGATGGGGATTGTTTCCATCTGTCTCCACAGTTCATCCTTTGACTAAAATCCTTTTTTTTCCTTGCCAGGTCACAGCTCCTTACCTCCACATAGGGGCAATTGCCATCATGGTCCTTCTTGCCTGGCCTGTGGCTTTTCATGCCATCAGAGCAGATAAGAAAGGTATGGCAGCTCTGGGTCCTGCTTCCAGTGTGATAGAGGATATATACAAGCATGGGAAAAGAGGCATGCAGGAGCCCTTTCCTCCCACACCTGCACTTCAGCTGGAGGAGACTTTCAAATTCTGCATCTCTCAGAGAAATTAGTAGGGCTGGGGCTTGGGCTGTGCCAGTATGTTTCTGGTTTGCATGTTACCTTGCAGTGTTTTGCCCTCTACTGAGGCAGTGATCTGTGTTGAGACAGAGGAGACTAGCAGAAGCACCCATGTTCTGAGTTATGAGTGAAAATTCGTTTGGCCCTCTGCTGGAGAAAGCAGCCAGTGGCAGCTCCCTTGGCTGACTTTTGCTTGCTGTGTACAGAAGGGATCTCCAGTCCAGTCAGACAAACCACTTCAGACTAGTGTATCTCAGGAGAGGCCAGCTGAGATAGGGAAAAGATCTTTTTGCTCAGTTCCTAGTGTTATCTCATGGGAAGTTCCTGCCCACATCTAGGAAGAATGACCAAATGTTGTAAGATAAAGCCAGATGCCAGGAAAAACTGCAGAAACACCTGACTGGAAGTGTCTGTTTTTCTCTTATTGTTTCTCCATATAGCCAAAAATATCTACCTGACATCCATCTTCAGATATTGGTTTGCTATAACAATCACCGATAGAATGGACTGGTGAAAACAGGTTTTTTTCTGGTCCAAGACTTTTCCTGTTGAACTGCAGCTGGGGAAGTTGGGGGAGGATACACAGGGACCCTAGACATTATATACCACCATGCCTGAGCTACTCCTAGCTCAGTACATCATCATCTTAGTGTAAGCCCAAATTCCTTCAGAGCCACTGGCACAGAGGATGGTGGTCCCTGATCAAGGAAGAAGTGTTCGTGCATAGATGCTCATTACTCAGAAGAACTGTTTTGCTCCCTGAGGAGAAGGACTCCTGGGGCTCTTGGGCAATGGGTCAACAGATTTGGGAGAAGACCATAGATAATAAGTTAGCAAGTTTCTGAGGTGCAATATCCATGCTCTCAGGGTCTGTAGGATTATCTAGATCACACACAGAAGGTCACTACCAACCATCTGAATGGACCAGGGAAGTATTGAAAGTAAGGCGATGCAACATAGTTGAAAGAGAGGTAGCCACTCTTCTTCATTGGGAATGAAACTTGAAAATGCTACTTGTTCTCATCTGAGTAAGAAAAAATTAGCATCCTTCTGCTGAGGATTGTTTTTCTACATACGGAGGAGATTTCGTTGCATCATGTTTAAAGAAAAAAAGAAATAAAGCCATATCTTGCTGTTAGGCACAGTGAGATGTAATTAAAGCTTAAAACCTGCAGTCCTGACTTAGACAGCGTGCGTCCTCGCTTTGACCAATTTGTTTTCCTGGGTTGTGTTGTTTGGAGAAAAAGTGAAAATTAGGGGAAGAAGGAAAGGCAAAAGGGATGGGACAAAACCCAAAAGCTACTTAGATGAAGGATTGGATTAAAAGTTAAGTGGCAAGGCAGACTCATATGTTACAATGTGGATTAACTCTAGCCTTCCTCCTTCAAATTCTTTCAGTTACTCAGATGATAATTGTTGGTCCATACCTGGCTATCCTTCTCTTTCTTTTCTTGATACCTCTGGGGATGTACTCTCCCTGCATCAGAGAGATGGGAACACTTGGACCAAAGCCAGCCCTCATTGGACACCGTGGAGCACCAATGGTAGGTCTACAGAAGTTATGTCGTTTCTTCATCCTGTGTCTTGCTACTTTCTTCATCATCTTTTGTTGTTTCTTTTTTTTTTTTCCCCCCCCATGAAATCTGTGGAAGGTGGGAAACATTTCTGGTCATTGGGACTGCATGCCAAAGGCATCACTGCATGGGCTGACTTACAAGCAAAACAATGCTTCTGAGGGACAAGACCATGTTGGAGGGGGCCCTGAGCAACCTGGACTAGTGGAAGGTGTCTCTGTCCTGACAGGGAATTGGAATAGCGTGATCTTCAAGGCCCCTTCCAACCCAAACCATTCTATGATTCTGTTATTCTTCTACACAATGGGTTTGGCTGAATTGAAAGAAAACAAACAGTAGACTTTAGCAATATGATGATGCTCCCTTAATAAAAACCAGAGATGCTACAAAGAGGCAGAAAGTATTTGCAGAGTCCTCCAGAGTGTGCTTGAAAATTATCTGCTCCTGTGCCTTTTTTTTCAGCTGGCGCCAGAAAACACGGAGATGTCATTTCTGAAGACGATTGAGCATGGTGGGGATGGGCTTGAGACAGATGTTGCCATAAGGTAAGGGCAAAACATCACATCCCACAGAATATATGGTGGTTCTTCTAAGAGCTGTCTTTGGAGACATGCAGCTCCAGGCAGTTGGGTTTTGCTGATGGCTGGGACAGCATCCCTCAGCTGTCATGTGATGACAGGGGCTGTAGGGCATGGTTGTTCTCAGGCAAGTCAATAAGCTGCAGCTTATTGATTTAACAATCGTTATTTCTACAGTGTGTTTTAAATGCCTGGCAGAGTACAAAAACAAGCCCCTAATCTAGTCTCACTTCCAGGCCACAGTGAGGGTTATATCAGGTCTACAAACCAAGAGATCTTTAATTGCCTTTGGTGAACCCATCACCATGAAATGCTAACATTCTGTGCAGGATGAGCAGTTCACAGACACCGAATGAGAAAAACACTAACATTTGGACATTCTACTAAACTAGCCCTTTCTCTAAAAGAAAATTTTGTGTTTCCATCACTATCCATTCAGAATTCAGTCCTCTGAAAACCACAGAAACACTTTGATGTCAGCAAAAAGAGATTTCAACCATAAGTTACAAACCATTTTTGAAGGAGTCGGCAGGCAAAAAGGTCACCTCCTTCATGTTGTCCCTAGGGAAACTGAGACACAGACAAGCATGACTTCTGTGAGATCTCCTAGAAATATTTAAGCTGGAAATAACCCGGTGTCGTAAGCCTCAGCATTCCTCCATATTGCACATTCTGCAAAGATCTGCTGTACTCTGCTGCATTCACAGTGGCCCACACTGCTTGTACTGCTGCATTCACAGTGGCCCACATGTTCTTCTGACCTGGCTTGAGTCTGCTCATACTGTGAATGAACCTGCTCTCCAGGTGACCTGAACTCTTGCTCTCTGGCAGCTATGATGGGGTTCCTTTCCTCATGCATGATGACACCTTGAGAAGGACAACTAACATCGCAGAGGTCTACCCTAATGACACTGGTAAAGCTGCTTCGTTCTTCTCCTGGGATGCCCTGCAGAAATTGAATGCTGGAACATGGTTCCTTAAGGTAGGCATCATAAAGGGCTAGAAGCATTCAAGGTCAGTTGGATTGGACTCTAGGCAACCTGATCCAGTTGGACACATCCCTGTTTATTCCAGGGGGCTTGGACTAGATGAGCTTTAAGGGTGTCTTCCAATGCAAACTTTTGTATGATTTCATGACTATCACCAACTGGATGTAAAAGAGACACCAGCTGTCTATTATTTAACAGCATCAATGTTAGAAGAGGAACTGCTAGTTGAGTCAAAACTCAAATAAGTCAGTGTAAATCCATCAATTTGGGTCTCTTTGCTTTGTCCAGTTTGCCTTCAGGCTAAGGAGACCTATAACAATTGGGTGGGTGTTCTTGTGTCACCTGATCAAGGCAGCAGCAGAGCTCATGGGCTGGGGGAAGAAGAAAAGAGCTACTTGTGCAATGTGCTGTTTATAATATTCAGAGCTAACAAGGTGGGACAGAGAAGCACAGCAGAGCTAGCTTTGAACTATGCAATTTAGGTCCCAGAAGCAATATCCTCACAGCCTGGGTTAGCTCCCCCCATTTCTTATGTAGAAGAAATAAGCAAGATAAAATATCCCCACCTGTTGAGGACTGACATAAAACTTTTTCCCTCTTAGAGATACAACTGACTCACAGAGCAAACTACCTGATTGATTTCCTTTTTTTTTTTTTATATCTGTTTATTTCTAGAACAAACCATTTGTAGGGATGGGCTCCCTGTCAAAGGCAGATCAAAAGCAGGCAATGAATCAGTCCATTTACACGCTAAGTAGTTTTTTGCGCCTCGCAGACAGTCACAATAAACTTGTGATATTTGATCTCTACCGCCCTCCAGAGAAACATCCTTACAGGAACTTGTGGCTCCGCAAAGTCCTGGATGTCATCCTCAAAGAGGCGAAGATTAAACGCCATCTGGTAGGGTGGCCTCACTCCATATCCCTTTCCTTGCTCTCCTCATTGGGACTTTGGGGCATACGCCGCATGATTTCACCTGCATAAAATTGGCCTGTTGCATTTCACTTGATTTAAAAGCCATCATTTGGATGTATTATATTCCTAATATTAGCTCCTCAGAAGGTTCACAGTAGTGTAATCCTTTAGCAGCACAGGAAAAAAGGTAGTGTATATACCAGCTGATGCCTTTGCCCCTAAACAGCACCCCTTCATAAATATAATAATTGTCAGTCTATTCTCTGCTACCCATGCTTGTTTTATATATTGCATAATTCCTGGCTTAAATTAAAATAAATTGCAAGTATTTATTGCCTTCCTCCCCCTGGCAATGGATGAATGCTAAACTCATGGGAATCAGGTTATGTGCCCATTGATGTCTGGGGAGTTATGCTGATCTGTATCTGCTGCAGATCTTTTCTTCCATGCTGGAAGAATGGTAGAACAGAATATTTTCAGTTGCCTTTTCCATAAACCAAAACTGTATTTTCATTCATTTTCAACACTGCATCTTTTGTTGGGCTGTGTGAAACGTACTCACTGATTTCCAGTGGATAAGCAAGGAACAGTGGATACTTATTTAATTATAAAAGTGACTTGCAAGTTCTAACCCTACATCTGAATATTATTTGATCATTGGGAGAAACATTGGGAGAAAATTTGACAGGCTGGGTTAAGTCCCTCAAGATGTTATCTTTACTGGGCTTGTGTGAACAGCCGGGCATATGAGGGGCACAAATTCTTCTGCTGAGAATTGACTGGTTCCTCTTGCTGCCTGCAGGTCCTGTGGCTGCATAACAGCGTGAGGTCCTTTGTTCAATCTGTTGCTCCAGGATTTCAGCACACGATGGGCAGAAAGGCACCAATAGAAGACCTATTAAAGCATAATATTGTCAAACTCAATCTGGTCTACACTGACATGTCCAGTGAAGATATCCGGTAGGTTTCAGCCCCAAGTACAATCTTTGGGGTGCATCTGGACTATGTCTGCCTCACTCATGGGGCAATGTCTCCCTCCAGTGACCAGTTCCAGATACTATAATATTTTGGGAATAGGTCATTCAGATCAAGTAGCCATCCCTGATGTACTTTAGAGGTGACTGTACTTTAGGCTGCAGTTCACTCCTACTGTTGATTAAGAGGTGGCACATGTAATTAAATCCGGCTGTCCTCAATTCCATACCGACCAGGATCTGAGGATCTTCTGGTAAGAACAACACAGCTATATCCCAATTTCTTGTCTTTTTATTTGTGCCATCCCCAGTCTCACCAACACCGAATCAAGGAGAATGAACAATTATTTAACCTCCCATGGCTCTTCCACAACCACCAGTGGGATGGTATAATGCTATGGTGAGAGACCATCACCCTCTGGTAGCTGCTGTTTTGGAGACATAATTTCTTGTCTGGTACTACCAGTACTCTGTTGCATGTGACACACTGAAAATGCCATTTCTATGATTAAAGGCTCCACATTAATTGCAGGAGTTCTCAAAATGCTACTCTCACATGCCAAAATAACCCAACAAACCACCAAAAAAACCCCAGCTTTACCTGTCCAACTGTCCTTTTGTAAATAGGATCTTTTTCTCTTTCCAATGCACAAAACCATTGAAGTCTAGCTGAAATGAAAAAGAAATGAAAAACTTTAATCCTTTGGGCAAGCGTAATGTTCTCTCAATTATAGTTGTCACAGGATGTAAAATCATAAAATCACAGAACAGTTTGGACTGTAAGGGACTTTCACCCCCATCTAGTTCCAACCTCCCTGCCATGGGCAGGAAAGCTCCCACTTGACCTGGTTTCGCAGAGCCCCATAGCCTGGCCTTGAACACCTCCAGAGATGGGGAGTCCACAACCTCTCTGGGCAGTCTGTACCAGTGTTTCAACCACCCTCATGGTTAAGAATTTTTTCCTAACATCTGATCTGAACCGTCCTCCCTTCAGTTTAAGGCCATGCCCCCTTGTCCTGTCACTCAGTGTCCTTCTAAAATGTCCCTCTCCAGCTCTTTTGTAACCCATCTCAGTACGGGAAGGTGCTCTAAGGTCTCCTCAGAGCCTTCTTTCCTCCAGGCTGAAAGGCTATAAAAAATCATAGGCAGATCCATTTGGGTAGACCTTGGATAGATCCTAGGTAGATTTATAAATGCTGATATTGATGATTCATTACTTTACCTTTATACAAGGAATGACTTGTATAATGAATGAACTTACTTCGTATTAAGTTTCAATAGCTTATAATAACTTGAGAAATGATGTGTTGATGGAGCAATCATATCAAACTTGGGTGGCCAGCCTCAAAGATTAGCTCAGCTGGTCTAACCAACTCAGGTGCTCTAACCAACACCAACATTGTGGGTTCAATCCCTGTCTGAACCATTAACTGAAGAGTTGGACTCTGTGGCCTTCTGTGTCCCTTCCAAGTCTGGCTATTCTGTGATTCTGTGGTGGTTTGGAGCATACTGTGGGAAGATTATGGAATAACATTAATGGTTTAGATTTAAAAGATCTCTAAGACCATCAAGGCCAACTATTATCCCAGCACTGCCTAACCCACCAGTAAACCACGTCCCCAAGTGCCACATCCATATGTTTTAAGTACCTCCAGAGATGATAATTTCAGCACTTCCCTGGGCAGCTGATTCCAAAGCTTGATAACCCTTGCCATTAAGAAGTTTTTTCCTATTATCCAATCTAAACCTTCCCTGGTGAAGCTTGGGTGCATTTCTTCTTGTTCTATTGCTTGAAGATCTTCCATGCTGAAAGAATGGTAGAACAGAATATTTTGGTTGCCTTTTGAAGGAAGAGACTGGCCCCCACCTGGCCACAGCCTCCTTTACAAATGCATTGTTACATTGATTCATATGGCAGAAGGATTAGAAAGGTTTTGACCTTTTGGGTGTTTTATCTGAATTTGTTTCCAGCTGTTCAGCTATTCTGTATTGACCAATTGTTAATGATTAATTATTGGCTGGTTGGCTTTCCTTTATGTTCCTTATGTAGGTCCTAAAGTAAGCACTCCCTACAGAAGATTACAACCATTTCCCATGATCTTCCCGAATCTCCTTGAGTAAGCCTGAAGGAAGTGCTAATCTCCTTGCTCAATGAAGGTTGTTGCCTTTTGGTCTTTTAAAGGAAATATGCCGCGGCAAACATCACCACCAACTTCTATGTGGTCAACGAGCCGTGGCTCTATTCCCTGGCATGGTGCTCTGGGGCACACTCTGTGACCACCAATGCCGTCCACTTGCTGAAGGATCTCAGCCAGCCACTCTTCCTCATGGTAAGTGGAAGTCTTCTCTGTCTCAGGGGTGGGAAATAGGGTTGGCATGTTCATGATTACCTTTGGAGACGATGGGCCAGTTCACACATGGATAAAGCATCCTTTAAGGGTCCTTTGCATAAGAAGGACCTGAGTTGAAACCTGGCTTACCTGGAACCTCAAAGCCCCTACAGGTATTACCACACCCTTCTCTTCTCCTGGCTCAGGATGAAGCACCCTACTTGTTTGGGTTATCACCTTAGGCCTTGAGATAAGGAGAAAAAAAGTCATATTGAGACTTGTGTAGGAAGAAAGGAAGGGCCTTTGGGGCACAAGCTGATGCATGAGGATTTCCCTTTCTGAGCTTTTGAAGCACCTTACTGATGCCAGAAGTTACTCTTTTTCCAGAGCATCCCACTGTCCTTGTCAAACTTGGTCTTCTTCAGCAAGTCCAAGAGAAACAGCCACAGAAATAAGCTTTCCTTCTGGGAGGAATTTCACATAATTTCTCTGTTTGTTATTCTGCCTTGGACAACCTGTAAGGCCAAGAAGCACCTTTAAGTCTCTTTAAGGGCTTTAAATAGTCAGCTTCACAGTCTTGAATTAGATTTTACAATGCTCCCCTCCAGAGAAGTGCAGTGTTTCAGTCCATTCTAAGGTTGGGTGGAGGTCCAGTGTAAGAATGAATCTTCAGATGTTCTTAGACTTGAAGTGGAAACAACCCCAGGCTCTCTGTGGTGTTCAGTAAAGGGCAATTTTGCCAGAGAAAATGAGATGCCACCAGTTGATGTTATATTTGGGGTGAAGCTGAGAAGTGCAAGACCTGCCTTACAAACAAGAGGTCTCTGTGGCATTCACAGTGATATGGTAAAATCTGCTTGGCTACACAACAGGCTTGCTTGTATGAAGGAGAATGATTTGGCACCAACATCCAGTGCTGAGTGGCCACTTTGAAGTGCCACCAAGTGCTTTAAACACCCAAGGGATGTTACAGCAGATGCAAACCAGGCAGCTGAACAGTGGTCCTTAGTGGTGGACACAACCTCTGTTGTTTTCTTCCAGACTCCACAGCAGTACAGCATCATGTGGATCCTGACAGATATGACCTCTGCATTCCTCATCACACTCATCTTTGTTCTGCAGTGGTAACTACCAAGTTGTTAATGGCCTGTTAAAAGATCCTAACCTGATCTTTTGCTCCAGGTGGAGGGAAGGAGGAATGCTTTCAGGTGACCTGAAAGGTTAAAACTACACTTGAAAACACTTCCTTTCCTTTCCTTTCCTTTCCTTTCCTTTCCTTTCCTTTCCTTTCCTTTCCTTTCCTTTCCTTTCCTTTCCTTTCCTTTCCTTTCCTTTCCTTTCCTTTCCTTTCCTTTCCTTTCCTTTCCTTTCCTTTCCTTTCCTTTCCTTTCCTCTCCTCTCCTCTCCTCTCCTCTCCTCTCCTCTCCTCTCCTCTCCTCTCCTCTCCTCTCCTCTCCTCTCCTCTCCTCTCCTCTCCTCTCCTCTCCTCTCCTCTCCTCTCCTCTCCTCTCCTCTCCTCTCCTCTCCTCTCCTCTCCTCTCCTCTCCTCTCCTCTCCTCTCCTCTCCTCTCCTCTCCTCTCCTCTCCTCTCCTCTCCTCTCCTCTCCTCCCCTCCCCTCCCCTCCCCTCCCCTCCCCTCCCCTCCCCTCCCCTCCCCTCCCCTCCCCTCCCCTCCCCTCCCCTCCCCTCCTTTCCCCTTCCTGCCCCCTCCCCCTGCCCCTTCCCTTACACTTTCCCGTCTGGAAAGGGAAGAAAGACCCAAAAATCCCCCAAAACTTCTCTGTTTCTCCTGCTTGCTCTCATTTTCTCTTCTATTTTGGCAACTTAGACATTGTTTGCCCTCAGGATTCAGTGGAGAACTGATAGATTTATAGTAGCAACATAAACCAATTATCAAAGCTGCTGGGCTGAGAAAGGAACTGATTTTTCTCTTATTAGTATTTGACAGTGTTTCATTGGACTGATTTGTTAGGACAGCTCTCAATGTTAAAATTTGAGCATCCCATGTCTCTCTGCACATGCCAGAGCCCCAGGAAATCCATCCTCTCAC
The DNA here is from genome assembly GCF_023055355.1 of Agelaius tricolor. Lineage (NCBI taxonomy): Eukaryota > Metazoa > Chordata > Aves > Passeriformes > Icteridae > Agelaius > Agelaius tricolor. The sequence continues at coordinate 18,987,026 of NW_027269269.1, forward strand.
AGGAAACCCATCCTCCCACAGAAAAATGTCTGACTGTGTCACAGAGGCCACATTTTGTTTCCTTCCACTCTATCAAAGATTATTGGGAATTCTGGAGTTCATGGAATGGGCTCACCCCAGCTGGTCATGTTTGGCTGCTGGATGTTCTGCTCTGCCACAGTTGTATGCGGATCATGCCCGTGCCTCATCCCAGTGGTGCCCAAGGAAAGCAGGATGTGCTGGGCTCAGCTCTTCAGCTGGCTGGCTGCAGATGGGTGGGTGGGAGGATCAGAGCAGCCAGCCCAGGGGAGTTTTTTTGCAGGGTGCTGGCAGTACAATGATGCTGGTGGTGGCAATAAGCAGAAGTTTGGGAAGCCCCTGAGTGAGCACTCTGGGTTGCTGTTAACTGTGACTTGCTTTGGCATAGGAAGAGGTTGGAGTGCTAATATTGCTCTGGGATGGTGAAAAAAATAATTAATAGCAGTTTGGCAGTGATGAACTAGCAGCTGTATGGGAATTTTTGCTGGGTGTCCAGGTTTTTCCCGAGGCAAGGTGGTTCCTTCCTTTCCTTCCCCTCTTACCCTGCTCTGCTCTCCTCAGGTCCTGCTTTCCCCTTGTTTTCAAGGCTACAGGTTTCAGGGTGGTACACAATCACCCTTGTAAAGCATCACCACCACCATGAGACCTTCCCATGTCCAGCTCCTCCAGGATCATGTTCATGTTGTGTGCATTTCCCAAGCAAGGGCATCCCCAGCCCTCCTGGGATCAAAGGGCCATTAGCAGTGCCTCAGTGCCCTGTGTGGTCTTGTCAGGTTTATGAACACACCAAAATCACAGTTTTTAAATTTCTCTGGCTGCTTTAGAACCAGTGTTTGTAAACATTCTGGGGCGTTTGGAGCTCTTAAATCTTGCTTAGGAAAACAGGGCTTAATCAGAAAGTTGCCTTCAAAATGCTGCTGCACACATGAAGTGTGGATGCTTAGACATCAGTCATACACTTGAGTCCTTTCTCAGTAAGAACCTGAGAAAATCCCAAAATACCTGCCCTCACAAAGTAGGAAAAAGCTGTCCAAGGCAGCAGGGGGCTGTGAGGAACACCACAGCAGGCAGTGGCCTCACCCAGGTGCTTTGCCCCATGCAGGTGGCGAGAGAAGAATTTCTCCTGCTGTCCTGCCGAGGACAGTAACTCGATGATAGAGAATGGTGGCTCCTACAACAAATTCAAGACAGGTGAGTGGGGCAAGGAGAACAGCTGCCTCCTGCTCAGGGTGGTCTCTGTGGGAGTACTGAGATCCTGATGGGTGGGTTGGTGGTGGGTGTCCATACTTTAAGTATGGAAGTGTCCATACTTAAGTAAGGAAGGTTATGAGGAAGGATGCAGTCTGGGTTATCTCAGCCCCTGTAGCAGCTCAATCCAATTGGCCCTGCTTCAAGCAGAGACTGGGGCAGACACCTCCAGATGTCCCCTCCAATACTCATTACTCTGCAATGCTGTGAAAAGAGACTGGAGGCACTGAGAACTCTTGGTTCTGCCAGGCAGGGTGGGATTAGCTGAGGACCCTCCCACCACATTTCTGCACCCATGGAGCTATCAGCTATCATCCAGACAAAATGACCCAAGCTGGGCTGCATGCACTTTCAAACAGGCTCTGTTTGCTCACAGTGACTGTCAGAACAGATGCAGATGTTTGGTAGCTCACTGAGTGTCTCCTTTTCCAGAGCTCAGCAACATGCCTGCCGTCCTGGCCTGACGTGGGCAGAGAGGGGACACGGACCTGCCATATCCATGAGGCCGGGGAGACCAGCTGGTGGGGGCTCAGATCTGCCTGGTGAGGAGGAGACATTTGCCTTCATGGCCCTGCTGGAGATGAGCACCAACCTTCCTCTCCTACAGCTTTTCTCACATTCCCATGCCTGTCAGGGATCCTTGGGGTACAGGAGAGCGCAGATGGAGTTGCAGCCATGAAGAAAACTGTGTGTTATGGTGAGATGCAGCAACCACATGGGAGCCACCATTTACCCGAGACCACTGGCATCCCACAGGGCAATCATTCCTGCTGTGCATAAGCCCTGTTTCCACACATGCTGCAAAGATCTGAGCATCCTCCAGACCTCCTCGTTCTCAGATGCCCAGATTTCTCGTATCAGACCAGCCTCTTCTCCACACACTACCTCCCATCCTCCCCCCTTGCAGGTGTCCTCCATCCCCAAGAGCACACTATCCCCACCACGATGGTCAGGTGCTGCTGGCTGGCTCATTACAATCGGTATCTTTCTGTAACAGAGGCAGGGGCAACTTTGGTTTTCCTTTTCCCCACTCTTGCCCTGCCACAGAGCCTAACAGGACAATCTCTTCCCCTTGTCTGTGGGCGAGGGCATGTGGGGGCTGAAGGACTTTTCGGTGTCTTGGCCATGTAGCTACTGGGACTATGACCTGTAAGAACCACTTTTCTTCAGAAGGATGGAGCTGTGTGTGAATTGGTTCCACCAAGTGTTTGCTTTACCCTTGGGAAGGTCTGTACACCTGTACTACAGCCTGAGATTTATTCCAATTTTCATTTCTCCCAGTGGCTGCTGGCACATAGTGGCTGCTCTGTAAGGGAGATGTAAACATCTCTCAGGTTTAAGCCATATCTTTCTACTTGAAGAAATAATATGTTTTTTTGTAAATTGCAAGTGATGTTTCAAATACATTTTATCTCTCCTATCCTGTTTTGTTCTTATTTCAGCAAACTGGGAAGGGGAAAGAATACAGTAGTCTTTACCTGATCTAGACTACAGATATTTCTTATATGTGAGCCTTTTGTTAAATGAAATGATCACAATGAGAGGGCAGCATTAAGTTTCAGAGTTACATCTGTGCTGAGAAGCACCCAAACATTTCCAAGTTGTAATTTTGGAGCATTTTGGAGGCTAGAAATGTTAAAAATGAAGATCCTCTTTTGGAAAAAGGCTAAAGGGCTGATGAATTTTTGTAGAGCAGCTCCAGATCTATGAAATATGGGGAGTGGATGGTGTTATATCCCCCTCCCCGTGCCCTGCAAACATAGGTGGTTCCTAACTTTTCGTGGGTACCACTCACGCAGGGAATGTGAGCAATAGAAGTAGGAGGTGGGGAGTGTGTGTGGGTTAAGTGTGGTGTGCACCATGGGCTCCTCAGCCTGTGCCTTGGTGTTCAAGTGAGGGACTTGGCTGTGGTTCCCCAACCGCTGCCTGTAATGTACATTGGGAAAAGCCACCTCAATGCTCTTTGAGCCATGTTATCTAGCTGCTGCTTGGCCAGTATGCACTGGTAACTCCCTGTACTCACCCTCCTCATCCTCAGAAGCTTTGCCTAGGCAGAGCCTGGCCACTTAGACCTGTGGTTTCCTTTAATGTTTTACACTGTCACATTTCAGCTACTATTTTTGTTGCTTCACAGCTAGCAAGGTCTGGCACCTTGTTAAGCACATGACAGGTCATCTGACTCCCACGCACAGACTTTTCACCCAACACTTCCTACATGCAGTGATTAAGCTCAGAACTTGAGTGGAAGATTCAGCCCTTGTCAAAGAGGACAAGCAATGGACTTCAGTGTTTTTTTTACCAAAAGAAAAGATTTCAATCAATTTCTAGTCTAGGTACACTGATGGTTTGTTCCCCCTTGATGGAACAATCAGGAATTGCTCTCATCAGGAATTGCACAGTGCAAGGAGAAGTCTTGTCCACAACAAGAACCCGGGAGCCCTGATCCCACCCCTCCCCTGGAGATGTCACCATGACTGCACAGTGCAGAACAGCCTCCCACAAGCCACTTGATGCTTTTTAATTGGAGTATTTCACTTGGACACATGTTTTTTCATGTTACATTGCTTGGTGTGAATACAAAGAGGCCAGCAGATGCTAATACATAAGACACACAGGTACACACACAGAGTCCCAGCCCTGCCCAAAATTATGGGGTGCATGGGATGCCAACAGAGCTGTAAGTGGAGGGTGGTGGCAGGGGAAAGATGACCCAGGACAGCTCTGGAAAACACTGCTGTGCTGCAATGTCTGCTGAGTGTGCAATGGGTGGCAGGGATAGCTGGAGACTCAGAAAAAGCAGTGATGGTGTGGTAATGATAGGCATGTGTCTAAGGACAAGTGGGATCCCTGGGACAGCTGGATCATGGCAGCTGGGGAAGGGAGAGAAATGTCAGAGATGGATGGTGAGAAGGCAGCTGGGTTCCCAATGTAGCCTTGGTGTAACCATGCTCCCATCACCAGAGTGCTTTGGGTAGGGGATAATGGAGGAAGGGGATCTCCTAGCAGCCCTGTCTGGATGGTGGGTGTCTCCATGCAGCCTCTCATTCTCTTTGATGGAGCAGCCAAAGTCATAAGTCACTGCTGCATCCCACTTGAATGTCACAGTCCTCGAGGTCTGGTAGGCAGCACTGCCAATTCTGCCTGGCACACCACGGTGCTGCAGACCTGAGCTCAGCTGAGCTTAACAGAGCAGCGTGTGACACCCCACAATATGGACTTGTACAAAAGCAGTCAAACCCAGCCCAATGCACAGGAACAAGAGAGGCCTCAATATCTACTGAGATCCACTCAGTGTGGGTTACAACAACACCAGATCTTGGTGGACAATTGTCCCCTCTCTTGATACCCCACATCCAGCCATGTCTTTGAAGCCTGGATTCTGGAAAGGCACCCCCCAGGCTTCTCTCCCTGCATCCTCCCAGACACAACGTGGTTTCAGCCTCCTCTCTGCCAGCAGGTCCCGTCTCTGCTCCAAAGTGGGCTGGTCTGCACTGTGTGGCATTGGGTGGCAGATAAACAGCCAGCAGATGAGTACAGCCAATCAAAGATGGAGAAAAGACCACCAAAGTCAAGGGTCTGCCCTTCTGTGAGTGGTTCAGGTCCAACTAGGACTCATGAAGAGCTGCTTTACACAGAAACACACACAAAAACCACAATAAAATCATCAGCTGGTACGAACCCGATGGCCAAGTTAATGTTTGAATTACAGCCCAGCACAGGCTTAGCTTCAGTCTTCCAAGCATGGGGTGTTCACAATTCCTATATCCATATTGAAGTTTGCAGCAAAAGTCAAGGTTAATTTTCTGGACACAGGGAGCAAAAGGAGTTAATTAAGTTTTCAAGCTTCACTTCCAGCTGAGCCCTTAGGTTGAGAAAGATGTGCCTTATTCAGCCTCTGTCAGTCATGGCTCTTGGGGAGTCTCTGGGCAAGGGTTTGTTCTATAGGTCAGCATCCAGATACCGGCACGAAATACAGGATTTTTTTCCTTTTTAATATTTTAAAAAATAAATAGAAGAAGAAACAAAACTTTAAAATTTGTTCTTTAAATATTTCCAGCATTGCACGGATAGGACTTTAGTACACTAGCCTGTTCGATCAGTAGTTTGTTTATTCTGATTCCTAGTTAAAATGTGCTCCTCCCTGCCTGCTTTTTCTTTCTGTACATCTTAAGAACACAGTGTATTCTTTTGTAATGACTAAAAAACAAGCCCTGCAGTGTTCACTGGACATCTTTCCAGCATGGGTTAGGGCTCGCTTATTCCTCTTCAAACCTGAAATTCCCAGAACTTCACCAAAAACATGTTAGCATCCTAACAGCTCTCATATTTAAGAAAAGAGCAACAAATGAAAACAAAGCAAGCCACACACACACACAGACACACACACACACACAAAAATCCTCATCCAAGAGCCTTTGTGACCTCCTGCTGGAGTGTCTTTGCCTTGGTCACTCTCCGAGAGCAGTGGTGTCCCCTGGAAATCTTTGAGGTGCAGGATTGAGTTGGGATGCAGGGTGAGGAAGGTGAATAGGAGGTCAGAGATAGTCATCTTCGCTGGAAGGGGAGGTGGGATTGGAGCCCTCAAGGTCAGAGTCCATTGAACTCCCTGATGGTGTTCGGCTCATCTTCCACATCTGGGAGGCAAAGTTTCTTGCCCAGCTGCAAGGGTATCCAACAGCTCTCAGCTGGTGAATTAGCCCCATGACCATGTGCCAGTGGCTTCTTGCAGTTCACTTGCTACCCTTTGCACTCCTCTGTTTGCTCATGGCTGTTAGCATCTGGCTGATGTACGAGGTCAAAAGATCATCCATCTTGTACCCCTGAGGAGGAGAGGGAAGATGTTACCAGCCTCCAGAGCACAGCTTACAGTCTCTGGTTTGAGCCTCCTGAACACACTGGCTACCAGTTCTTGCCTTGCCAGTGTAAGTCAAATTTTCAGGTACATTTTGACCTATTCCACCATTTTCCTTGGGTGAAATGTCACCACCACAAAGAACACTGTCCAAATATAATTTGCAACTTTGAGATGAAGGAGCTCCCTGTCCCAGGATGCTGCTGAGGCTGAGGACATAGGGGGCTTTGGATAGGACATAAATTTTCAAATGGCCAACAAACTACTGAATGCCTCAGATTAGTAACAATCCAAAAGGAATTTTTATCCTTTGTGCTTTGGGTTTAAGATAGTCTAGGAGAAGGTTTATTGCTGTGATTGTTACTAGGGACAAGCTGGGTAAATGGTATTGGTTAAAGGGCTCAGGAATACCCCTTGAGCCCATATCAGCTTTAATGTGTTTTTCAGTCTAGTTATAGGGAGCAGTCACTCATGCTCCTGACACAGCAACATCCCAAGCACCTTAGGCTTGCTTGTTAGTTGGATGATGGACCAAGTGAGAGCCTTGATTCATTGAGCAGAGCCATGGGAAATTCAGAAGAAAAAAGTGTATCAGCGGCTTTTCTGAGAGACCACTTTCAGCCCAGAGAATTCCTGAGACACAATTTGCTGCCAAATCCAAAGTCAGGATTTGTTCTAATGTTTAATGCTTCTTACCAGGGAGGTCTCACAGAGCAGCTTGCTTCCTCTCACCAAGTTGCCAATGGTTATGTGGAAATACGTGTTGCCACTGCTCCAGTTGGAGATCTTGGTGAAGGGGTGAGTGATGAGAATATCCTGGTGGGAACACAAAACTGACACTCAACATGCAAGAGAACCTCAACTTCCATGAGGGGCTGTGGACACTTCTCATTGTCCCTGTTCACTTTCCATCACAGCAGGCCAAGGATGTCTAGTGTGAGACTCATGGGAATGGCAGTGAGATCAAGACTCCAGATCCTCCAGAGCTTGTGGAGGACTGCTACAATAGAATGGCCATGCAGGTGTTGGAAGTAACTAGTAGGATCTCATTTACTCCAACTCCTGTCCTATTGCCTGTGAAAGGATTAAGGAAGGAGTGTGTGCATCCTCCAGGCACAGGGCCCTAATAGTTGATGCTCTCAATCCACATTTTGTTGAAAAAGTCTGGGCTGGCTCTGTGCAACAGTGAATTTCTGCCTCCAGAAAATTTTCTGTCTATCCAGCCTTTCTAACCTGGCTTAAAGAGAACTCTCTAAGTACTGAACAACACGCTCTTTAGGATGTCTTCTGCGAGGGCTTGGGGACTGGGCTCAGGAGCATCTGGTGAATGCCCAAGTTTTGCTTACCTTGGTTTTGGGATCAATGAGGCTGACTCCATGCTTATTGATGGCAATTAGAAGGATTTCTGGATAATTTGGCTCTGTAGTTTGCTGTCGGAAAAGAGATGAACTGGTTAGGGGATGTCAAGCAAAATCAGACTCCTTCCTGTTTCCTCTCTCCCTGTCTTCTCCTGACAGCACTGGCTTCTACTGTCCTTGATGGAACTGTAGTGCCATGGTGGGTGGTCTGGATTTGGTTTGTGGTGGGTACAGACACATCCCTTGGGAAAAAAAACAGGTTCCCCTTTGCCTTGGTAAAACAGAGAAGAGCTCTTGTGTGTTCAGCAGCACAGCTGTGGGAACAGCCCCAATGACTGAGATATGCTGAAGCTCTACAATGCTTCTGTCTGGGTAAAAAGGCAGAGCAGCAATGAACGAGTGTGTTTTCACATTTCCAATTAAGAGTATTACATTTTTCCCTGTTTCATCAGGATTGTCCCAGTCTGGTTCACATCTGGAACCCCTCTGTAGTACAGGGCTCCTGATCTTGGATAAAAGCTGCCAGAGAACCCCCAGGGCAGGTACCTTCACTTCAAAGAATGCTGATCCAAATGTAGGCCACTTGAAGATAATCTTTAGAAAGGCAAGCTTGGCTTCTTCTCTCGTTTTGCCTGCATGTTTGTTGTAGTATGCCACGATGGACTGCAACAGAGAACACAACAGAGACGGAGGGTTTGCAGTACCTGGCACCAGGGATGTTTGCAGGAAAGGAGCATCAGTTCCACAATGACAGACTCATAGAAGAGTTTTGATTGGAAGAGACCTTTGAAAAGTCATCTAGCCCAGCTCTCCTGCAGTGGATAGGGCTGCCTTCCACTAAAGCAGCTTGCTCTGGGTCCTGCCCAACCTGACCTTGATGTTTGATTCTAGCCTCTGTTCCAATAACACTTCAAAAATATGCTGGCTGGTCACCGGAGCAGGGCCTGGAACCAAGGCAGGTCCTTTTTAAACAAGCTGAGCTGGTGACTCCATTAAAGAGATTATAAATTGTGATTATCCAATTTATGCAGCAGAAAAGACTGAGAGACCTTCAGCCCAGAGATCCTGATATCAGATAGGAAACAGAAAGCACTTATTGGACTATTTCTTGGCAGTGAGATACTTCTAATATTTTAAGGCTAGACCTGTTTGCACCTGTGCCACAGCTCTCTCTGTGTAAAGCAAGAAGAATTTACCCTTTACTCAGTAGTTTGCATTAAATGACAGACCACCTCTTCACAAGAACATCTCTTAGCCTGTTTCCATCTGGCTTTGCATCCACCAGTACAGCCAGTCTCAGGCCAAGAAAACCCAGGGCAAGGCATGTGTATGTGAACATGCATGTACAATCTGTCCTCTTAGTGGTGCCAGGGAAGTTGAAGCTCTGATAAGGCTCCAGAAGACCAGGTGTCACTGATTTTGGTAGTCCAACTTCAACACTGAATGTTGGACAAGTCACCTGAGAGCTTGGGCATCTCCCAGCCAGGCCTGGTCTAGGAATCAAGCTGCTGGTTTACCCTTTTCCAGTCATCTGGAGAGAGCTGCCGGATGAGGTCCTGAGGCACCAACTCCTTCAGGAGTTTGGGGATGCTGGGGAAATAGGACTTGTCATCCTCAAACTTGACCCGGTAGATGAGAGCTGCCAGCTGCAGGACCTCTTCCCGTGAGCACTTGTGGTAGCCACGCAGGTACTTTGGTAACTCCTGCACGGAGGAAAGAACAGCAGAAAGATAGAGAGCATGTCTGTGCACCTTCACCCTCACATGCTAAATGGAGTTTGTGGAGGTATCCAGGCCCCTGGCTAAGAAGCTGTTGCCTGGGAACATCTGCAGATGGACAAGCCTTTGCAACCTACTCCTAATCCATCCCAAGTCTCCATTGCTACTGCAGAGTCCTGGCGCACCTGGTAATAGTGGAAGATTGAGTCTGCCATCGAGTCTTTTCCAGGCGTTGTGTTGGTCCACAGTTTTTTCATGAAGAACACTTGGTAGGTGAGGGAAGGCACTATACCTGTGCAAGTGAAGCAAACATAACAGCTGGTGTGAGTATCAGCTGGGAATCGGTGTCTGCATCCAGCAGTGCCCATGTGCCATCACAGCCTGCAGGGACAGGGGCATTCACCAGGCCAACTGGGCTCTGACTTTGCAGAACAAACCACGTCACTGCCATGCAAGGCTTTAATAAGGTGGGAAAAGTGTCTGGGTTCACTTGCACAACTGTAATTCATTGATAGCACCCATGCCTATCACAGGACAGAGGAGTTGTACCCTGGAGGCACCTGTGTCTTACAGCCACTGGTAAATTCAGCAGAGCTGCAGCCAGTTCCACTTTGGATGTGGTCAGTGAGGTGACATGAATCCCACCACTGAAACCTTCCTGCAGGCACTGCCTGGAGAGATGGCCTCCAGCAGGTGCTTCTCACAGGGGCCAGGAAGAGCCTTGGAGCAGAGGTTTTGCTGCTCCTGGATGGATCACCTCCCAGGTGATGTCCCCAGGGATGGTGCAGAGAGCACCACTCCCATCAGTGTGGCCCAACAGATCACAGGATCACAGAATCACTGAGGTTGGAAAAGACCTATAAGATTGAGTCCAACCATTAACCTAACACTGCCAGGAGCACCAGAAACTATGTCCCTAAGCACCACACCTACATTTTTTTGAACACTAGAGGACAGTGCTTCCACCACTTCTGTGAACAGCCTGTTCCAATGCTTGTGGCAGACTCTGTGGTCAATCTCGTTTGAAAGGGATGGAGGGCAGTAGGAAGGCTGTGTGTGACCCATGCTGGGAAAAAAATCATCATTACCATCTTTTGCTGGTCTTGCTTTCTTTATCCAGTCTGTCAGGTGTCTCACAAAGTCAAAGAAGAAATCTCCCTCCGGCACACTGATGACCTGAGGGACACAGCACATAGTCACAAAGGCTGAGCAAGTAAGTCATACAGTAGGATCACAGAATATCCTGAGTTGGAAGAGACCCAGAAAGATCATCAAAGTCCATCTTCTGGCCCTGCATAGGATATCTTTAAGAATCACACCATGTGCTTGAGAGCATTGTACAAATACTCCTTGAACTCCATTAGGCTTGGTGCCATGACCACCGCCCTGGGGAGCCTGCTCCAGTGCCAAACCACCCTTTGTGTGAAGAACCTTTTCCTAGTATCCAACCTAAATGTTCCCTGACACAGCTTCACGCCATTCCCTTGAGTCCCATCACTGATCACCCCAGAGAAGAGATCAGTGTCTTCCCCTTCTCTTCCCCTCATGAGGAAGTTGCAGACTGCAATGAGGCCTCCTCTCAGTCTCCTCTTCTCCAGGCTGAACAAGGCAAGTGATCTCAGCTGCTCCTCACACACCTTCCCCTCAAGGACCTTCACCATTGTAATAGCCCTCTCTAACAGCTTTATTTTCTTCTTATATTGAGGTGCCCCAAACAAGTGGTAGGACTCCACAGGCAGGGTTGGCCATTGCCCAGCCCATCTCCTGTGGTTGTGCTCACTGCTTTGCACTTCTTACACTGATGTGTTATGAACTGCTGATGTGAGAAAGCCAACGCCAGCACCTTGCTTCAGGCTCTGTCTCTAATTTCACCACTTACTCCTTATTGCAACTTGTTTCACCACAACCCTTCTTTTCCCTTCCTGATGACTATCTCCATAGATTTCTCCCAGTTGCTAGAGGCAGCTTTAAGCTGCACATTTTTCTTACTTAGTCCTTTCTTATAAACCCAACTCAGGAACAGACTAGGAGAGCTTTGCCTGTCTGTGCTTTAAGTCCTTTGGGGTGACTGCTGTAAGTCAGGGCTGTGGGACTGCAAACCTCACCTGCATCAGGTCAGATCTGACTTAGGAATGCCACACAGCTTGCAGAGAAATGCTTCTCACCACATGGCTCTGGCTCCAGCAATGTGCACCTACTGGCAAGCAGGTTGTCCTGGGTACCTCAGGGCTACCTCAGCCCCTGGGTGGGTCACTCACCTTGTCGGAGATTTTGACAAAGAGGCTGAAGCCCTCAGAGGACTTCAGGAGCAGCCTGTTGGAGATGTTCTGGCAGAAGTCCTTGGCTTTCGTGCTGGATTCCACTTCAAATGCCTACAAAGAGAGGAAGATCACCACTGCCATCTAAGGGTTAATTTCCACTTTTTGCTCTCTTTGAGGACCTCCAGGTGCACATGCACAAAGGAGTTTAGATGTCCACAAAGGGGTTTAGATGCCCACCACCAGTGAAATCAGTGACACTGTGGACTGGGACTCTGGGCATTGAAGGGATGTCTGCAGAAGCTCTGTCATGCTACTGCTGTACCACTGCGCTTTGTGATGCTGTATCTATATTCTGTGCTGGCTTATCTAGAGCTCCCCATGCAATGCAAGAGATTTTTCTGATCTAACAGTGAAGTGTCAGAACTATTGGCTTGAGGAAAGAGGGGTGGGAAAGACAGAGTGAGAGGTCTCCAGGCTGATTTGTCCTGCCTCTCCAGAGATGATGAGGAAGTCAGATGCCTGGCTTAGACTAGGTCTAAGCCAGATGCCTGGTTTCTAGATAGCTGAATACAGGGGAAATGATTCCTGTTTTATGGATATCTAAAGCATGGGATGTTTAAAGGTCTGTCCCATTTGTATGCACATTCCAATTCTGGTTTTGCCTTTTGAGCTGTGCTCAGCATTCACATTGCCTCAGTTCTGCTCTGCCCACTTAATGAGATTCAGCTCATAGCAGTTCAAGGAACTTAAGCTTCTGACCACCACTGAACCACCAAACTACCAGGACCCACGTTCCACATCCCACAACAGTCTGATTTGGGGTTCAGCGCTGCTAATGCTCAGCACCCCACCAGTGCAGATGTATGTTGTACTGGAATGATGCCACCCTCTCCACCTGGTGACTTCCATGGCCAAACAGATCACAGCAAACCCATCCAAGTGTAGAAATCCCCACATCCTCCTCCTATTGGCTCTCACACAGATGCATGTGTATGAAGTAGTGTCATGCTCAATGCTGGTCATGTAGGAAAAAATACTCAAAGTGATGAGAAACCCCAAGAGTTCCCTCAGCTCTCCTTTACAGATAAACAAGGGCACTCCCAGCTGCTGCAGAGGAATCATCCTTTTCCTTCCATGGGTGTGGACTGTTTTACAAATAAACCCACTTGGAAATACAGAAATTTAGTTGTACCCAGGGGTATGAGGGAAGAGAGAGATGTGAGCCTCATAGGAAGACCAACCAGTAGGTGAGATAGCAGTATCTGCAAGGACATGCCTATCTGCGCTGGCATCAATATGACCAGCTGCCTTACCAGCATGTAAGATGCTTAGTGAGAGCTTCCTGAGTGCAGGTATCATTTCTGTGTCATCTCAGGTCAGAGGGGATAATTTCAGTCACCTGCTTGCCAGTGCTGCAATAGTCTGCCCATTTCCCAAGGGGGCCCATCATGGTACCCCTTTGGGTATTGTTGGGTGGACAATATCTGTTGGTTACACTCCAAATAACTGAGAGCCAAGGCCTGTGAGCTACTGTGAGTGAATGGATAAGCCCATCCAGTTTCCCTCTTTCTGCACTCATACTCTAAAGCCTCCAGTGAACACCAGCAAAGCACCCATGTCTTGAAAAACACAGCTCACAACAAATCTGAGTAGACAAGGATGGATCTTCCTTGTTACGCTTTGGCCCAGAGGCTTCTGGAAAGGCTGAGCTTTTCTGAATCAGAACCAATATTAGCCTCTTCTGAGATTTTTGAGAATAAGAAAGTTGACAACCATCCTGACAGAAAAGAATTTCCTTCTCCCCCATTTACCTCATCGGTGTCATCAGGGAAGTAAACCTTGTGGAAAATTTGGGTCGTTTTGTGTTGAATGGCTTCCACTTCTACCAGATGGGGTGGGTATTTTCTGGATCCGTTCCTGCAAAACAGGAGGTGGGAAGTGTCACAGCATCATCATAGCAAGAATCCTTTTTAAATCTTCCCCTTTTAATGCATATCCTTTTGAGTAACTTCAGTCATTTTCTTAATATTATTTTTCTTCCAAAAAAGAAGAAAGTGACTGAAATGGACCTGGATGAAGTTGATTAATTTCTATTTTTCTGCACTGCTTATCAGAAACCTAACGTCCCTTTTAATCAGTTTGGTGGAACAGAGAGAGGCTGTGAGCTTTCACTGTGTCCCCAGACACCAAAATATCTCCCAGATGTATTTTTTCACCCATATTTGGAAGTTGTGGTACAGTCAGGACTAGGAGGTCTTTAAGTGCCATACCTCAAGGCTTTCTGGAGTCTCTGGATGCAGTCTGCTGCCAAGGGGTGATGTTTCCGGGATTGCAGGAACCTCTGGACATGGGGCAGGAGGATGTTACTAGGAGGGAAAAGGCCTGTACACAACCACAACAGCTCCCAGCCTTTCTCTTCACTGTATCTGCGCAAGAAGAGACCCAGGAGGAAAAGAAAATCAGTCGTGGCATGGACACTTCAGATCTGCTTTGCCCAACATAGTCTAGTGCATTTGGGCCAAGTGGAACAAAGAGCTCTTACTTGATGTGGTTGTCTGTGAGCTGCTTGAGGGTCTGGCAGTAGATTTCATCCTTTAGGGGTTCGGCTTTCAAGGCACCTTCAAATATTTGGTCTGTCAGCTCATTGACTGAGCGGGTCCTTTTGGATGGGTAGTCACCCATATATTTCAGCACAGGTGGGAGGTAGGAGTCAAGGATGAGCTAACTGGCATATTTGGTGAAGGCCCTCTGTTGATGATGTTGTTAAAGACATCCTACACATGACTACAGAAGTGGCTGCAAAGGAATATATTCAGCATCAAACTCTTTCCCCAAGGCCATGTGGACTGATGAGGGCTGTGGCTATCCATAGCAGGTGCATTTGGAAGAGAGTCAGCTGAACCAAGACAGAACAGTGTCAGTGTGTGTGGACCAGCAGGACTCAATAACTGGTCCCTGAATCCTCACTGATTAAGAAGTAGACATGTGTCAGATTTCAAGGATGCTTAAGGTACAGATTTGTGGCGCAGACCCATTTCCAAGCCTGTGGCATGGTCCCACAGCCCTTAAGAGGAACCTCAAACCTTTCTTTGGGCTTTGCTCGGAGCCCTAAAGAGCCGGTTCAGCTCTTTGCCTGTCAGACCTGTTGCCCAAGGAGACTCCCAAGCAGAGGAAGGATATCAATAAAGGCCATACAGGCTTCTTGGGACAGCTCCTCACTGCCCAGGATCTTCTTCAGCAGTGGCTGTTTGATGGGCTCGCGGGTGTAACACCACAGCTTGTCCTTTCCACGGCTCTTGGTGATCATGACCCGGCTGAGGGTGTGCTTTGGAGGTGGTCTGGTGGCAAATACAAAGCAAGAGATGGAGAGATTACAGGGATAATAGGAACAGCTTATGGCCAATGTTTCACCTAGGACGGTTGCTCACAGCACCTGGCTAATGAACTCTTACATCAAAAGGGACATCACGATTTAGCAAGTATCCAGGTCAAGCTCCGCTCAAAGAGAACCACTTGTACTCTCCTATGGCTCAGGAGAGTCTCTTGTAGACCCTACCCCACTAATGACACCACAATCACCTACCCTATCTCTAAAAGCTTCTAGCCACAGGAAGGATGATGGCAATGAATGGTCAGGCAGCCACACTGAAAGAATATTACCTAGCAGTATAAGCCTGACAAGGGGAAGACATCTCAGAGGATCTGATCTGCCTGTTTGGATTGCCAGCCCATCCAAACAGAAGTGGGAGCTTTGGTCAGCTGCATTCAGCAGTGGTGCACATTTAAATTTTTGGAGCTGAGATGAAAATGCCTATATAGCCTTAAGAACATCCTCCTACGTAATATTAAATTTCAAATTGCTACACCTCTGCTGAGAAGAAATCCTTTATAAAACCTTGTCTGTGGAAAACCTGCAGCTCAAATGCCATGACCTAAACTAGAGCTTGCAGTTGTACAAAGTCACACAATGGGGTATTCAGAGTTTTTCCCAGTAGGAAAATTTTCCTGATTCCCAAGTTACCTGCAGATGGAGTCCTATAATTTTTGAGAATGGTTAAAAAAAATCACCTAAAATAATCGTAGGAAAATTCCTCCAAGGTGTATGGCTTTACTCTTTCTTCACTGTCTGAAACTGCCATCTGAGAGGTTCTGATAACATCTTGTCGTTGGTCAGGGGTCATTGTGACCAGGGCCTGTGGGATGAAAAACTCTCTGTTACCTGGTATCTGATGTATTCAAGGAGAGGAAGCAGATACAAAACAAGAACAGTGAAAATGAGAATAATCCATCAATTCCTGTTAACAGTCAGTTAGAACTGTGCAGTTGTCATTTCTCTGTACCATTCTCAGTCACTGATGCAAGGAATAACAAGTATTTCCATAGTGTTGATCACTTCCTAAGGAAGAAAATGTGCTCTGGAACCTACAGCTCCACATGTGAATGTAGCAGTTCCCTCCAACCAAAAACACACCTTTAAGCAATCAGGCCAGCTGGAAGGATTTAGCACAATTCATGGACATTCCAAGTCACAAGTTTGTGGTGTCCTAAGTGCCAAGATAAGAACAAAGGCTGAGATCACTTCTGCCTTGGACAACTTGTCACCTCTCTCATCCTCTTTGGTTTCTGCCTTACGTTCAGGGAGACTTGGGCCAGATCTAAGCACTCCATGAAGGCTTTGACTTCCCTGGACATTGTACCAAGGTGTGCAATTCTGTAAGACTGCTTACCACGATCTCCAACGGAGGCATGGTGACGGTAGGCAAGACATAGACGGAATCAGTTGGGAAATCCCCTCTCTGCTTGGTCCGTTCATTGAACCCATTAGCCCACCCCGAGTTCATCACTTGTTCTCCTGTGTCCTGGTCCAGAACTATCAGGTCTCCTTTAAGGAAGCTGAGGAACCCAGATTCTTCTCCCACTGCAAAAAACCCAACCATTGGTTAGAACTGTTTTTTTTTTTTTCCAAATTCCTCAGGAATATTATGTTTACCACTGAGCTGGGCTATTTACTTGCCTGGATTTGGGTTGTCTTGGAGAGTGACCACATACTTGGATCGTTTCCTTAGTCCTTCAAGGAAGGCCACCACCAGGTCCCGGATATCCTCTGCATTGTTGGAGGTGAAAGTGTATTCATCACCTTTAATTGTGGCCAGGGTGAAACTCTGCCCTTGCAGCTTTCCTCCTCTGGGATGTATTTTTATAGGAGACAAAAACATGAAACATAATGAAATCCAGAGGCAAAACCTGAAAAAAGACTGATCTATGGTGAGATTGTCAGCCCAGTCTATTCCTCCTTACCTGCTGCTTGACACAGCTGTGATCTCTGGGAAAGAGAGCTCTAAGAGAACCTGCTCCTGTTCATCCACAAAGTACACCCCTGTCCAGTTGACAGCTACAATCACATCATTTTTAGGCAGGCTTGGCCCTGGGGTTAAGACAAGACACTAAATCAGCTCATGAAGGGTCTTAGGATACAGAAAATGTTTCAAAGGAGGATGCAATGATCAAAAAGCTCTGTGTTTTTTAAGGGAGAGAAATAGTGGCAGACCCAAAGCCTGAGCCATTGCTAATCAGGATGCAACAAAAAATAATGTGTCCAAAAAAGACCAGCTGGATGGTCCCCTTCTTGTTTCTGGAATCCCCATCTCTCCTTTTGCTTTAGAGCATCTTGTGCTCTGGGGATGTGCTCTACTGACTCACCTGAGAATTTGAAGGCTTCATAAAACCGAGAAAACAGCAAAGGCCACTTGAAACGTGCAAAATCCACTACTTCTTCCTTGACCTTTTTTGGGTCTGCCCTCTTCTGAGTATAAATTCCCTACAGGAAAAAGCAAACCACAATGAACATGAAGTAAAACACAGTTATATCCAGGAAGAGAGCAAGGAAAAATCAATCCATGTAACCTGAAGATCTTGGAACAAATATTAATGGAGGTCTCAGTGGGGCTAAGGGCCAAACTACTACAGGAACAAGTGACAGTTTGGTCAAAGTCCTGGCCTTCAGTTCCCACTTTATGGAATAATTTGACTTGGAGAAAGCTGGGAAAGCATTTGGAGTGACCAGACTCAGTGAGGTTTGTCTCACTAGACTGTGGGTTTCCCTAAAGTAAGTGTTTGCTTTTCAGCTTGACATTCCTATAGCTGGAAGCAGACACTCATCCCTTAAGCCTCTTATTTAGGGCATCCTTAGACACCTGACACTTCTGTACAAAGCTGACAGGCTGACGGGGGATGTGCAGGATCCAAGTGAATCCCTGTGTCTCCACTGACAGTTAAGTTGAGGTGAGACTCCCTATGCACATGGAGATGTTTACATAGTAGGGATTCTGATCTGAAGCTGGCTCCTGATGTTAAACGAATGCCAAGCTCATGCCAGGAACATCACCCCTCATGAGTGGTCATGAGTACTGGGTAATGAGTTATGGGAAGTGTTGTCGTGTGACAGTGTCACAAATGTTCTAATTGAAACCAGGAGGTTTTATACAATACTTGGCACAATAAAGCCCTGACATTACCCAGAGACATGAACCACCTCTGTAATACAACCGGTAACACCACAGTCTTGTGTAACAGGAATGTCACCCCAGAGATGGTGTTTTGCATCTCAGAGTAAATCTTTTGAGGATGTCTTTTGTTAGATCTTGCATAAAAAACAGTGCTAAAACTGAATATGGCTAGTACAAGCCCTGCCCTTTCTCACAGTTTTACCTTCAGGCCAGGCTAAGAGCTGAGCTATGATGTCTAACACATGTTTAAAAGGCAAATGAAGTTATTGAAACATGACGTGGTCCTCGACAGGTGGTCTATTGTCCCCACCTTTTTATGTGCAGCTATAATGAGCTGAGCCCATTTTTCCACTGTTTTTGAAGCTGTGATCTCTCTGTCTGGAATGTAGGATGGAATTAGATTTAGCAGCCTTTCCAGTACCATTTCTGACCCATAGTCCACATAGTACTGCTGGGAAGCCAGTTCTGCCAGATCTTCCTCCTGTGGGAGCCAAGTAAATCAAGTTAATGCTGTCACCAAGTCATCACAACATCCATCCTCCACCACTCAAGAAGCATGTGGTGGAGGCTGGGTGTACTACATAATTGTGTGGGGATGCTTCTTTTGGCAGAACTTCACCTTTTGCACCTTTTTGCACATCTGAAGTTCAGGATATTGACCACTGAAAGCTATGATTAAGCCCTACCATGTTCATTGTTAAGAATGCTCATGCAGCACATGGAAGCTTCCAAGCCCAGTCAAGAGGATCTGACTGCTGTAGTTCCTGTTTTCCAAGTGAGTACCATAATGCCCAAGCTAATGGGTGTCCAGGGAGGAATATTTATTATCCCCTTCATGGTAACCTATTTCACCACCTCAAAGATACTTGTTGAAGCAGACTGGGAGCTGCTGAGGTCGCATACCTTGTCACACCGGTACTCCCCAAACTTCACCCCTCGCACGATCTGCTGGTAGATGAGATTGGTGGCCACGTTGTCCTCACTGGGGTTGTGCCAGGGGGTGAAGATCTCCTTCCTGAAGAAGAGCCGCCACGGTGCGTTGCGCTCCTGCGCTCCCTGCTCCTTGGCATACTGCTCGCACTGGGACACAGCATCCATCACGTGGTCATTGCCACTCCCCAGCGAGGACACCTAGGCAGGGCAGAGAGAAATGTGCCATTCACCTGAACAAATGCAGACCGTTTTAGGTATAGAGATCTATTTTTGAGTTGCTCAGACTACCTTTATAATCAAAATAATAAAAATAATCAATGGTTCTATGTCATCTAGCCAGCCAAGTCCTGCAGCATGGCTGGGTGAGCCATTCCATTTTGAGCTCCAGCTTCCCATCCAGACTGAAAGAAGAGCATCAACATGATTCAGCAAAGCCAATGGTCCCATTTTAAACTATTGTTGATTCATACTGTGCTTTGAAATGTGCTGTTTCAAAGTCATGGACTTGGATCCAACCTAGCTAAGCATCAGAAAAACCCAGAATAAAAGAGCCTGTCCTGTTACAGAAATTTACATGTCTCCTCACTGAGGTCTGCCATGAAGCCCCCAAAGCACTACATCTCCTCAGACTTAGCATCCTTTGCTGAATGTCTCCTCAAAAAAGATGAAGAATACAGAGTGTAAACCATTTTCTTTCCCACCTAGAGGCAGAGGTGGCCACATCTGTAAGTGAGAATATACTTCATCCTCTTATACAGCAGCTCTTGGTATACTTGAGTTTCATTGATTTGCAGCTGTTGTCTCATCTGATGAAGCTTTACCCCTCTCATTTATGCTCACCTTTATTTTAACAGAGTTTCTGAGAAATATGTTTTTTCAGGTCAAATAAAGCAGGTTAAATGCCAATGCAGGCACGGCAGTTTGGATTTTATCTCATTACAGAAGCTTAATTTCAACTGTTAGCTTTCCAATTAAATTTAATTGGCTCCCTTGCATAAAAATCCAGGTAAGATGTTTTACTGGAAATTCATCTCTAATAAGCTTAACTGAGAGTAAGAGAATAGCATCACATAAGCTTGTAGGAGGAAAGGAATTTCTGAAGGTTTCTGATCCACCAGACTAGTCAGAACAGGTGCATCTTTGAATGGGTTTCTCTGTGCATTTTCCTGTTAAATTCTGAGTATCTCCAAGGATATTCAGAGGAGAGAGATTTTCCTACAACCCAGCTGCAGAGTTTGACTACTATTTTTGTGAAAATTATGCTGGCACTTGCACTGTAGAAATAATTCCTCTGCCTTCTGGAAGTTATGTGACAGCAAAAAGAATCTCCCCCTTCTTTCCGAGAACTATTCAGGAACAGAAGTTAAGATGTACCTTGTCAAAAAGTGCGATGTAGAGCGAAAAGCCAAATCGGTCCTTCAGGCTGATTTTGTCAGCCAAAGAATTACAGAGCTCTTTAGCAGTTGTTGCAGAGTCTGTCAACAGTGTCTTTGTTGTGCCATCCATAAACGTGACAGGCAGCATGATCGGTTTCTTGGACTTGGTTGCCTAAAGGATTAAAGTCAAACTTTATAATGTTACGTGTATTTCAATACTATTTACCTGCATACTCCTCCACCCCACTCTGGTAACCACTTACTAATTCCTGATCCCACTGACTGGCTGCTTTTCAGTGCTACCACACCATATTTGTCAACAGGATAATGTACAGTCAGCCAGTGGAAGCACTTGGAAGTCACAGATATTTTATTTACATTCAGTCATCAAGGTGCCCAATCCAGAAAATAAAAGCATGCTTGGGAATGCTCATGGACACCGGAACACAGTGTGTTGCAGACCAGTTATGCTTGCAGACCAGTTTAGAAAATGAGCAAATTTGCTCAAACTGCCTGTTCCAGCTATAATTATCCCCAAACAAGCCCCAGGGACCACTCATGGGAGGCAGTATGCCTGCAGCCACTTTCATCTGGAAGATAGTTTTTTGAACACACAGGGGCTTGCTCTGTGCCAGCTGGACTCAATGCCAACAGCACACTTTTACAAATACTGATGCAGCCAAAAGGATTGATCTTCAACATACTCTGGAGCACATCCAGGATGTACAGGGAATGCAATATGTTGGAATTTCATGAAAATTGTTGACAGAAATAGGCATTCTGCTGTCCCACATTCTGTCCTGACAGAGATGTGGTTCTTGTGACAGTGGAAGACTTAAACCCTAAGCTCCAGTTCCCTGGGGAGGACATGGAGGGGCTCATACCTGCAGCTCCAGCCAGCTGGGTGGCTGTGTCCTTGTCCCATTGGCAAATGTCCTCCTCAGCCTCTCTTCACAATAGGGAGCATAACCTGGGGGGCCTCCGTTGATAAAGTTCCTTAAATACTGTTGGCAGAAGGGAACACATTGTTTAGACCTTCGGCTTAAGAGGCCAAGCATTTGCAAAAAGTAATGTTTCATCGGAGAAAAGCCCTCTGTGACTAATGACAGTGATACCACTCAGGCTTGGATGCTCCTGCATCACATCACTGGAAGCTGAGAGGCAGTAGGACAGTCTGCACCCCTGCCTTGTTCTTCTACTGTGCATTTCTGGCCTCACAGGAGATAAGATACCAGACCAGATAGACCTTTGATTGAAGCCAGAGCAGAAGCTCTTCTGTTCCTGCTGTTGCTGCCAGTCATTTCTATCTTTGTATTTTAAAGATGTGTTATAAAATGTTATTGAATGTTGGCCAAAAAGATGGGAGCAAATGAAAAAATATGTGTAAGTAATGATTCCAGAGGATTGTAAGTGAATGCTACTCAGAACATTTAACTGACAGCACAAAAGATGTCATTAACACAGTGACATTAACAGATATCTCCCTAGACAGATTTCAAATAGCATTTTGGCCTAAAACAGAATTTGAAGCACTTCAATGTATGTTAAAAATATAATCACATTATTGTAGAGAAAATTAAATCCAGTGATTTCCACAATATGAAAGATAACACACTTAAAAATTTTACACAAACACCTTGGCCAAAATGTTAACAAAGACTAATAAATCTGTAAACCAATTTTTTCTGAGAGAGAAAATTTTTGTAGAAAGAGTTCTCTGAATGATAACACACAGCTATTCCTTCAGAAACACAGACTGCTTTGTAACACTGTCAGCCATAAATAACATGGCCAGAGAGACAGATATCTCTGTCAATCCTAACTTACAGAGACACTATGAAGTACCTATGTAACACAGGTAGGTTATAGGGATGAGATCTGTTGAGATTTTTTTGCAGATTGAGGAGTTCTTGCTAGACAATGGCCATATTCAGCTGATGCACAATCCAGCCTGCTTGTACTAATGGACAATGGACACGTTCACAAACAATGAATAATGGACATATTCAGAAATGGGGTCAGTATATCCTTGAAGAAGATACAAGAAGAAGAGTCATCAGGACTCAGCAAGTTTGTCAGCAAGCTTGGGAAAGTAAGAAAAAAGTGAATCATGGGTGGGCCAGATGACCACAGCAAAATGTGCAAAAAATTAGGTGATCCAATCAGCATTCTATTTTAGATGCGTGAACAGCTAGGATTACCCAATCATGTATTAGCTAGAGATGCATGGACAGTAGAGATTTATTATAGATATAGTCTTTTTAGGCATAATAAATTTGGCTTCACTGGATCATATTGGTTATGGTGTGATGTCCCTGAACCTCCGCACCCCGCAGAGATCTGCTGCAAATGATTGCAAATGGTTGATGCAATGTCAAAGTGTAGGTTTAATTATGCTATTGCTAATAATGAACTATGCAATTACATATTTTTTCACATTCCTACTCCCTTGTGACTGAACCTTCCCACCTAGACCCACTGTTAGTTGAAAGAAAGGTGCAAAGAACAGGAGTGCTAATGTGCCTTGACCCATATTTAACACATGATGCGCTAAAGGTGGGATCCAAAGCATAACTTGAATATTTGGGAGCTGGAATACATATTGAAGATCTGCCTCATTATCAGTGAAATCCTTCTCAAAATGTTCAGTTCTAATTGATACTTTTGAACGACAGAATCATAGAAGGAAATGGATGCCATGCAGAGGGACTTGGACATGCCTAAGAGTTGGGCCTGCGTGAACCACATGAAGTTCAACAAGGACAAGAGCAATTTCCTGCACCTGGGCTAGGGCAATCCCAAACACAAGCACAGGCTGGGCAGAGAATGGATTGAGACTAATCCTGGGGAGAAGGACTTGCGGGTATTTATGGACAAGAAGCTCAACATGACTCATCAGTGAGCACTCACAGCTCAGAAAGCCAAATGCGTCCTGGGCTGCATCACCAGCAGCGTGGGCAGCAGGGCCAGGGAGGATATTCTGCCCCCTGCTCTGCCCTAACCAGATCCCACCTGGAGTGCTGCATCCAACTCTGGGGCCCCCAACACAAGAAAGATGTTGAGCTGTTGGAGCAAGTCTGGAGGAGGCCACTAAGATGCTCAGAGGGCTGGAGCACCTCTGCTATAGAGACAGGTTGAGAGAGTTGGAGTTGCTCAGCCTGGAGAAGAGAAGGCTCCAGGGAGACTTTAGAGCACCTTCCAGAACTTGGAGGGGCTACAAGAGAGCTGGAGAGGGACTTTTGATAAAGGCATGGAAGGACAGGACAAGGGGAAGTTACTTTAAACCAAAAGAGGGCAGGTTTAGATTGGGCATAAGGAAGAAATTATTTGCTATGAGAGTGGGGTAAGGCACTGGAACAGGTTGTCCAGAAAAATTGTGTCTGCCTCATCCCAGGCCAGGCTGAATGGAACTCTAAGCAATCTGGTCTAGTGGAAGGAACGCCCTCTTGGCAGCAGGATTTAACTAGATGACTTATAAATATCCCTTCCAGCCCAAACCATTCTATGCTTCTGTGATTCTACGATCCTGTGGTTGTATGATTCTATGTCTGAGTCTCCAGAACTATTTATACATTTCTGACAAGTCCTTCACTATCCTTAAGAAATCTTCTATTATTAAAGATTTAAACCAACACAGCTTCCTGCACCATACTTTTCAGATCTCATTTCCACACATAATTTAATTTCCTGTGACTTTGCCAGTGATTTATCTTCTTTATTAGATTTCACACTGACAAGGCCTGGGGATGAAGGAGGCATTTCTATTCTTGGCTTCAGCTCTTTCAGTGCTGAACACCCAGTACCTAATCTGATATCTATGGAAATTAATGGAACATCTTTATTTCCAGTCAGGCACTGGAACAAATTGTCCAGGGAAGTGGTGGAATCATCATCCCTGGAAGTATAAAAAAAAATGCAGATATGGCACCTGCGGACATGCTTTAGTGGTAGGCTTGGCAGTGGTTGGATTGGCAGTGGTTGGACTTGATCTTAGACGTCTTTTCCAACCCAAACAATTCCATGACTCTCTAACTAATTTGGAAAGCAGACCGTTCAAATCTAGGCAACAGAACTTCACCCAGAAAAAAGAAAAAGAAAATCCTTAAGAACAACCTGATTTTCTAAAGTGTCAGCCACTTGGCATCTCCCACTGACTTCAGTCCTGCTGATCCACAGAGCTGCTGAAGATGGGTTACATGTCATCTCATGTGGCTGTTTGGAATTGGATGTTCTCAATATGACACATGATGGGGAACAGAGCATCATTCAGAGAGCACCTTTGCAAATGTACTTCCATGTAAACTAAGTCCTTCCCTTTCTATGTGCATTTTTTTAGTATAAATTTATATTTGTAATTGGCTGTGCTCTTTTCCTTGCCAGTTATGGTAGAGCAGATGCCCGAGGTCATACTGTCAAAGCCAGTAAATGCTGAATGCACAGACCTTTGAATTCAAGAAACAGAGGAGAAATGCATGCTATTCTGGTTGTGTGAATTCCACCTGCAGGCTCCCACAAACAAATTTCCTAACAGAAGTCACTTAATCACATCTTCACAGATCTACATGCAGGAGACATCAGTTAATTTGGTTGTCTACATTACCTTTAGAGTCACAGGAAAGAGAGAGTCACTTCTAAGGAGTGACTCATCTGATTGACATTAGACATTGAACTTGGGATCATAAACAGTTTCCTTAGGAACTCTCTCATCTTCATTTCTGGCAAAGACTGGGATTCCCTCTACTGTGAAGCCCAAGAGAAAAGCTGGTCCCATGAGTGGAAAAGAAAATGTATACCAATACATTTGATAATTCATTAGACAATACCAATACACAGATAATTCATTAGACAAATGTCATCTACAATTTACCTTCACAAACTTCTCAGAAGGAGCAAAACAACCCACACAAAGGGACATCAGTATCCAACCCCTAGCATGGCTGCTTTTGGATGGGTTCTGAGTCAGCTGCTTGCAGATTTGACAGTAGATTTCATCCCTACAATAGGAATAAAAAAATAATTAAAAGTTAAACAATAAAAAAGAGGAATTATTTAACACTAACTTCTATTAATAAACATAAACACATAAATTGGCTAAACCAGAGATGAGCAAGTGCCCTTCATTTGACACTTTCCGATTTCTGAATGCTTCATTTAGCAGCTGAAATGAGTTTGAGTTTTTCATTAGCAGACCATTAAAAATATTCACACAAACAAAAAAGATACAACAGTCAAATGGAAAACAGAGTAGTGAGGAACAAGAGTGGGCATTTAAAACAACAATCCAGTGTCATTAGGACTTTCAGAAATGTTTGAATCTGTTTGCATGGTCTTCCCATTGGGCCTGATACAGGCAGTAAGGAACATGATCCAGCCTAGCTTGCATTACACAACATAACCATAAAAATAATGAAACGAGAGCTTTGTAAAGCTGCAGATAATATCAAACTTGTTTGAATAGCTCAAGAAAAGCTCAAGGAAGAAGGAATGGAAAGAATGGCATGTTCATGCCTTTATTTTGATGTCTAACCTTAAGGCTGGCCTGAGGATGCCATTACCAATAATGAAATGGAGCTTCTCCAGGTTCGAAGTGGGTCGGTCTTCAAGCATGCTATTACCCTGCAGTGTAGACTCACCGTCATGAAGTCTCTTTGTCACCTGCCAACCAAACATATTGGTCTCTTTCAGGACAGCCAGTCACTGTGGGCCCCCCACCCCCATCCCAAGTGTGTGGTGCTCCCGCAGGAGGACTCCTCCACCAGCCAGGAGGGCTCTCAGAAGTCCTTTAATCTAGGATTTTAAAGGGAATTGAAGGGTTTGACTGCATTGGCTTTTATCATGTATGGATGAAATTAAAAATGGTCCTGTCTAGTTACACTTCCACCTGCTTGGTCCTATCCCAGGGTTTCTACAATGGCACCCCCTTGCATCCCTTCTCTGAGCTGGTCCTGCTGCTGGGAGAGGGCCACCAAGCATCTTTGGAATAAACCATCTAATTGCCAAGAAGGACCTGTCCCTTTATTCTAATCATATTAAAATAATAATCAATGTTTTCACTGGCAAAATGGACCCATTCCCCATGCTAATGGTGCAGCTGAAACTGCATAAGCATGGTGCTGTCTGTGAAAACAAGGATGGCATTTGTCTGCTATCTGCCTCACCGTCCCACCTAGTCAACCCTATCCCCATTTAGAGAGATGGACATTTCTAGAGCATCTTCAGAGCCAATTAGGGTAAGCTGGATTGGGCCCTGTTTCTCCCCACTGACCCCTAAGGTTATATCTCACAGAGCAATCTTCATGCTCTCAAGAGGCTGTAGCCAGGTAAGATGGTGCCTGCTCTGGAAATGGGCAGTCTATCAATTGTTTCCATCACCCCCATCTGAAAGATTTATCATTCCTCACTCTTTTGAGATAGCACCTCTCAAAAGCTCTCAGCCTGGGGTAACTGCTCCCATGGGGAGTTTTGTCCCTGGCACTGGAGTGGAACAGAGTGCTGTTGGAGACCCCATCTCTGCTATCTACAGGCAGGAAACTAAAAGCAGGGATAACAATCAGACCATCACAGAGTGGTGAGAGGTATCAGCAGCTGGATGAAGGGCTGTGAAAGAGGGGAGGGAAGGTGCTGGATGGATGGAGAACAGGAGCCGAGGGGAGGCCGGCGCGAGGAGCAGAATGACCCAAGGAGACACGGGAAGCCAACCTTTCCCCTTAAACACTCCTTAAATCTTTCAGGCAGAGAGACAGGTAGCGCCAAACCCAGAGGAGGGCTGGTTCTATGTTGTCTAGGGAAAAGCAGAAGAGAGTCAGAGAGGGCTGCAGACAATCCAACGGCACTTGTGCTGCCAGGCGGCCAAGCGTCTCCCCTCACCTCCTCCGTCAGTTTGGATTTCTTCTTGAGCGTTAAGGAGACCAGTTTGTGCCGCACACTGTTCTTCTTGTGCCCATCAACATGAGTACTCTGCAAAGCAAGAGGAGGGGATGCAAAGTGGTGAGATGCAAGCGCTGAACAGGTGCTCTCTCTGCCTCCCCTGGGCTCCTGCAAAAGACCATTAATCCTGAGCAGAGACTGAGATGTGTCAGAGGCTACTGGGAACCAGAAGTCTGGACCCATATTCCTGAGCCTCTGGATAACCCAGGGCTGGCTCTGAATTTTGTAAATACTCTCTAATCAGTAAGGGTCCCTCAGATCAAAATTATATATTGGGAACATATGAAAAAAGGTTTGTTGAATACATGGCTGATTTGTGCTGAGCCCAGGTCCATCCAGTTCTGCTGTATGACAGTGGAAATGAGATGAGCAAGACCACTCTCTGAGACAATCCATTTGCACAGCAGGTTTTTAGCTGGAAGTCATCTAGCCAGGGATTCATGGACAGGTAGTCCACTCACTGTGGTTTTATAACTTTTAACCAGTCCTGTGCTCTGTCAGGTTTCCCAGAAGGACACCTTTAATGTGGGACAGCTCCAGGCACTGACTATATGTCATCAAATTACTTGCTGGCTTTCTGCTTTTATAGCAAACTTTTAGGCCCAGTTAACCTCTACCCATTTAAACAGCTTTGAAAAGACCACAATTTCACACCTAAATGACACTTTAAGTCCTGTGGCTGTGATGGTTTATATCCATTATAAACATGAGCTGGTGCTGTAAACCTGGATTTGCATATCATTTTGCTCAGGCATCTTTTTGTACTGTGAAGAAATGATTTAACCACAGTCAAAAAGGACAGCTTAAATTTCCTTCTCTTCTGTACTACCTGATATCTCAGTTGGCCAAAATACAACTTTTTCTAATAAACAAGCAAGAAGCTATGGGCAGAAGAAATGAAAGGTCATTCTTGGTGTATATTTTTACAGAATTATGATACTGAGGCCACTCTCATCAGGTAATTCACTAGAAGTGCTGAATGGTATCGTCATTTTAAGAACAAATGATTTGTTAATTTACCTCTGCAAATACTACAGCGACTTGTCAAGAAAACTTCTTGAAAACTGAACAGTGGCATCCAGAAGATGCCAATAGCAGATTATATCTCATCCCGTTGAATAAAGCAATTGCCAAAGATGAAAATGTATCAGCACTGTGGACATTGATTTCTCCAGAATAATGTTTTGTCTGGGAAGGATACTAAGATGAAATCCTCCAGTGACATCCAGAAGGCACTCAGGATGCAATAGGGATTTGGTTTTTTAAAAAAATTTTATTTCCACAGCTTAATCTCCTGGTAACTAATTACTTCCTGCTCCAAGATTAAGGGCACACTTTTAATTTAGTCTCTTCTGACTCAGGGCAGATCAAAAGGAAATCTCCAAATAAGAAACATAGGACATTGCATTCCCCCCTGTACTTTAGCCCTGCAGGGTGGAGGAGAGAGATCAAAGTCCCATGAGAGATATCAGGGCACTTCCTTCACTGGGGAACATTCAGCTGGCGGACATTCAGTTCTCCCTGTGAGGAAGGGACAGGATCACAGGCATTTCTCACTTCATAGCATAAGTGCAAATAAAATCAACAAACTGATTGCCTGCAGCAAACCCTACAAGTTGTTTCTTTCCAGCACATTTCAATATCCAAGACCTAACAATAACAACACCTCTTTTACAGCCACAGTTACCTCTCCTTCTCCCTGCAGAGCCTGCAGCTCTTTCTTATAGGTCTTCTTCCCAAGAGTCTCATAGATTTTTGTCATTACTGGTATCTTCTCACCACCATCACTCATGGCTGTGTGGTATTTCGGCTCAGGGAGGTCTCCCATGAAACGCAGGATAGTGATCCATACAGCAAGTGCCGCCTATTTGAAAGGAAAGTCACAGCCTGTTAGCTCACACCAGGGCAGTGGAGCAGGTGGTCCAGCAATGCTGAATCCATCAGGATCCCCACAGTGGTCTCTCTGTACATCTGCAGGAGATAAAATACTTCCTTGTGCCACACATAACAGTTTTGCCTGCAGCACATATCCTCTCTGAATGCTGGGCAGGCTGCTGGCTGGGACCACACATTCTGTGTGGCTCTGTTTGTGCCACCATCAATGTGTCTGTGAACCCTACAAGGGGTTTGCTGCTTGACAGGGGATGCCAAACTTACCAAGAGGCAGGGACTGACTCCTGACCCACAGGGGAAGAAGAACCACAGTGAAGGCAAGCTCATGGGTAATGTAATATGCATTATAGGCATGCAGGTTCAATCCATTTCTGCTCTTGTACTGCTGGCTATGGGACAAACAGTTCTCTTCTAGCTCTGCACTGGTGATTATGACAACGTAAGAAGCAACTTTTCCAGCTCCCTAGAATCTTTACAAGTGGTACTGAAGCAACAATTTCCATTGCCCATGCCCTGAGCACCTCATTGTCTTAACACCAAGGTACAGAGAGGGACCCTCCTCTTTAATGCTCGATCCCTCTGATATTCCCCGTCTTACCAGCACTCAAAGCATACTGGTGGGACAGTGGCCATGGACACATGTGTAGCAGATGAGTGTATCCCAAAATGGAAACTCCTTTTGGCTGGAGGGTTACCCAGGTTTGCTCCAACCCACCCAGCCCTGCTCAAGGTTTTTCATCTCCTGCCTCACCAACTGGTCTCCTTCATCTTCATGGTACAAGAGAGGCTGCTTGAGGGGCCGGCGAATGTACGTGTGTGTTGTTGTGCCCTGGAAATACGTAGCAGCAAACTTGGCAAATTTGTACTCTGAGAGGTCTTCTTCCTCCTCCTCAGGGAGAGGCAATGCTGCATCCAGGTCCTCTTCCTCCAGCTCCTTCTGGACTTGCTCAAGATCCTGTTGTAGAAGGAAATGTCAGACACTCAGCATGGCTTTGGATATCAAACTGCCATTTCCCTTTGGGCCTGACTTTTCTGCCAGTCTGATTTCCATCCCACAACAAAAAGTCAGCTGGAGGAAAAACATGGAATATAGCTCTAGAGCCCATGCAAAGCCCAAGCTTTGAAGGACATGCCTATGCCCAGGAATATCCCCAGAGCAGTAGAAGAGACAACAAGCATGCCCTACGCATATCATGAGGAAAGGATGCCTAAGAGCTAAATGCCATGTGCTGCAATGAACCTAAAAGGAAAGATCTCAAAGGCCACAAGTCCTTGATGACCCAATAGCGATAGTGCTCTCCTCTATTTGGTAGTCCCAGGGAAAGATGCCAGGATGCCTGCCCATCTCTAGCCACAGCACAATAACCCTCTGGGGTCACACAGGAGAGCCTGACCTTGAAGGAAGCCTTCAGAGATTCACTTTTTTATTACTGTACTCTTCCTTGATCTATTAATGTTTTGCCAATGCCTGTCATATGATAGCTAGGCTCCTGTACATCTCTAGTACCTCGAAGCCATTGGGTGCCTGTCCCTCCTGGCCAGGAAGGGAGGAGGTTGTCCCCAGGAATCCAAACATTTTGTCCACCATTTCTGAGTCATTCACTGGCTCATTGCGAGCTCTCTCCATTTTTTCTAAGAGCTCTTTCTTCCGACGTGCTTCCTCTTTCTCCTTTACTTCTCTCTCTGCATCTTCCCGTGCCAGCTGGGCCAGGCGCACCTGCAAAAGGAGAAGTGCAATGACTGAACTGCTCCTTCCAAAGAGCTGGCAGTAAATTCCACAGGGCATGGATTTAGGAAGGCAGGCTGCCTGGTGCTTAGGGCACTCTATCCGTATCATGACTTGGAGCAAATCAGTGACATGTCCATGTCTCAGTTTCCCAACGGCAGAAGGACAAAGCAATGCATTTTCCCCATTCCTTAGTGCCTGTTTAGGGGTGCTGGTCCATGCACAGAAACTCTCACTGACCTAATTTTTTTCTTTTATACAACAGCCCTGCATGTCCACACACACAGAGTGTCCCAGTTCCCCCTTTATACAATAGCAAAAGTGAATAATAACTATAATCTCTGGCATTCCTGGGCAGCAAATCAGAAATTCTGGAGCAGACTCAAACTAATAGAGCACAGAGTACTTTGGTGAATTAAATACAAACCACTCAAGCAGGGTAGAAAGCCCTTAGATATTTTTGTCATTGCCTCTCAAAGAAGCAAAACTAGTTCCTGGAGAACAGACAGAACCCCACAAAGAGATCAGTCCCCATGTACTTGGTGTTTCTTTTCTGCTTCTTCTTTGGCTTTCTTGGCACTCATCTCCTTTCGAAGTCGTTCCTCTTCTGCCAGCCGAAGTTTCTCTGCTTCCAGGCGTCGATAATACTGTGGGAATAAACAGAAGAGCCTTTCTGAATAGGCATCTAATTATTTTTGGAAATTTTTTTTCCCTTTAAAATTGGATCCCAAGAGCACACAACGCAGAAGCATGTATTTCTCCCCTCTCCCCATCTCCGTTTCTCCTCCACGGTACTTACCTC
Organism: Agelaius tricolor; assembly: GCF_023055355.1. Classification (NCBI taxonomy): domain Eukaryota; kingdom Metazoa; phylum Chordata; class Aves; order Passeriformes; family Icteridae; genus Agelaius; species Agelaius tricolor. The sequence continues at coordinate 19,018,644 of NW_027269269.1, forward strand.
CCCCCGGAGGCGCTTGTAGAGCCTTCGGGCGATCATGCCGCGGGCGTAGGCCTGCACGGTGAGGACGGCCCAGAGGCGGTGCCGGAAAGCCCTGCGGACCAGGTAGCCCCGGCACCGTGCCTGGAACTCGATGATGCGCCGGCGAGCCATGTGGTACTGCTTGTGGAGCTTGCGGGATCGGTACAGGGCCTGCAGCCTCAGGAAGCCAATCCGCATCTGCCAGAGGGAGCAGGATGAGACCGCCCCGCCAGCCAGGGGCTCACCCACCCTAAGCAGGTTTCCACTGCTAATCTCCTGCTTGCACGGCTGTAAATAAGGGCTACTGAAATCAGTCCCCACGACAGCAAACCTTCTGGAGGGAGGTTCTCCAAGAGGGTGGAGAAATGAAGCCATCTGGCTGCTGCATTGATTCAAAGCCCAGGAAGGACAAACACAATTTCATCCCCACTGAGTCTATGAGAGGCCTCAGGTTGGCCATCCCAAGGTAGCCATAAGCCATGAGGGTGGCTCCTACAGAGGTCCAGCATCCTGCAAAACCCCTGCCTGACAGTCAAGGTGCTGTTTGATGGCAGGAGGCAGCATCCTAGCCAGCCTGGAAGTGGCTATTTCTATCAAGTTGCAGGCTTGAAAGATTATATTGAGATACTTTAGACCTTAACACACTTTCCAAAAGACCCTGCTGTTGGGTCAAAACCAGTTGGAACAGGGAGAGAACAGGACTATGGACTGGGAGGGTGAGAAGCCCAAATATGGTCCCACATGGAGATGGAGTACATTTTTTAGAGGAAGCCGCTCTTGAGTTTTCACTCATCTGGAAACTAGGGGAAGGCTTACAAAACCCCAAATGACCAGCTGGTGCAATGGACATATAAGTCACGGGGGTGAGGACAGCTAGAAGGTGGTCTCTTCAATGAGATGACAAAGCAAAAGAGCAAACTTCCATTCATCACTCCAACTGATAAAAGCCAACCTCACCACTTCCAACATTCAATGGGACATTTTGAACCAGGAAACCCTTATGTATGTCCCAGGTTAGAGAGGTGGGAAGGCAGAGGTGTGAGGAAGCACCCCTGTACTTACAGCACCATAGTTCTTCCTGCAGTTATGTCCACGCCAGTATCTCTGAATCATCAGGACTGAATTTCTCACTTTCAGGAAATTGGACCTGCAAAAGCATTCCAATCATTTGCCTCTGTGGTTTGGCCACAAGTTATCATCATCTCCTGGGCCTTATTTCTTGGAGATTTGAATCTGAGGGTCCAGGTGGAATAACCACCGCATTTTTGGCTTGAAAATGTCTCCTTCCCCATCCTTCCTTGCTTTCATAAAAACATCTGTAGGCACTCTCTCTGAGAGGTCTCTGCAGGGAGATTATGCCGCATTTTGGGAATGGGAAGAACAGGAGATGATAGGAATCCCAGCCTAGCATCATCTTCTCACATCTAAAACCTCTTCCCCTTGTGTCCTTCCCATTTCATTCTAGCACCTAAAAATGGATTGAATCCAAATGATCCTCACCAACAACCTCACCAACAACATGCTGCTATCCCTCTCCGCTCCTCCAGTCCTTCTCAGCCTGATCTGATCCTACCTCCAGACAACATGGAGACAATCGTGTTGGGAGGCCTTGGGGGTCTTGTATCACTACGATCAGTGTGTGAAAGATGAGTTATTTAGCACGTGCCCTTTCTGCAAAGCACAACCTGAGCCACAGCTGCAGCTTGGACAATCAAAGAACATAAAACCCCAAGAACTGTCCCTCCTTCATAGGTGAAGCTTGTCCTTGGCTGTGGCTCCCCCTCTTCATCCACAATGGTGCCATGAGCTACCTTGTCCTCTTCTCATGTCTCGAAACTGGGTTGCAAAGGGAAGAGTTCTGAACCCCTTGGGCTTTGGGGAGAGCAACTTTAGTAGCAGTAGTGACCCAGTGTTCCCTCTGCAGTCTTGTGGGGATCTCCACAGATGGGAGATCATGGCCTCAGAATGGCCTTCAGCTGGTTCAGAGCCCACCGCTGTACTGTCATAGCAAACACCACATCCCTGAACAGGGACAGAAGGTCCTATTCTGTGCAGGTTTGAGGCAGATAACAGAGTTATCCTCTTGTTTCCTCTACTGTTTTCCTCCAGTACTTGCTGCACCTGAGTGCCAACACATCAGGGGTCCCCTCTGGTCATCTGGGCACCAAAGAAGTGGTGCAGCCTCCAGGACCCACTTATTGGATGAAGCATCCCACATAGCCCACCTCCCATTTGGCCATGGGGCTCATACCTACCTGTCTTTATACCCACGGACCACCTTCTGGATGAGGATGACTTTGTCCGTGATGGCCTTGTCTCTCTCAATCTCCAGCAGCATGTCGTGGTGGTCCTGTGGGAGGAAGGAACGCAACACCAATGTCTCAGGCTCTCCCTCTGCCTGATATGTGGTCAGAGTGGGTGGTAAAAGACCCTTCCTCAGGACAGCTGTCCAAAATAAACTCTGGGGTCATTTTACATCCCAAGTATTACCCCACCTGCTCACTGGGGAAGTCCTAACACAAACCCTAGTGATCTCTAGTCTTCATTCCCAAATAAACCAGGTCATCCAGAAGCTGCAAATGCAATACTTCACAGTCTGAAAACAGCTTAATTACACTGCCCTTCCCTGCAGAGCTCCTTCCTAGTGCTTTCAGCCATAGGAGCAGCTCCTAGGAGCACTGGAGAGGTTTGCAAACAAACTCCAGGCTACCTGGTGTTGGGTCCCATCACTTCTTCCAGCCAAAATTGCAATGCTTCCCTAACCTGAGGAAAAAAAAGCTCCTCAAAACACTGAATTTCCTTTGCCCTGAAGCTTTCAGATGCACCAATCCAAGCTTTATTCTGATTCCTCCCATGTTGTGTGTGATGCAGCTTTCTTTCCCAGTTGTGACAAGCTGAGCCATGCCGCACTGCGTGCAGCAGAGGCAGTTCCACATGTTTCCTGCTTTGCTCGACCTCCCATGGCCCCTCAGGGCCTCCCAATTTCTCTGTTTCCTGCCCTGACAGCTGTGAAATCTTGATAACAGGCTCTGGAAAGAGCAACTATTGCCAACAAGTTCTGGGGAAGAGATGGGGGTGTTTGTGCTGGCAGTGGGATTTGGGGGTGAATTTAGATGTAAGCAATCAGTTTATTACTGTGATTTTTGCTCGAGAGAAGCCTCACCTTCCAAGAACAGCAGAGGAATGGGTTTGTAAGGAAAGATGAGTGTGTAAGGGGCTGCAGGGGACCTGCAGTGTTAGACTGTTCTGTATCAGCTGGACTGATGCAGAAAAGGAGACTGTAGGCACATCTCGAGTTGCACAAGGATGTGCAGAAAGCAAAATGAGCCTGTTGTGCTCATGTTCCTCTCTCTGCAGGGCTCTGCATGGGCATCCCTCCTGCTGCTGTGCTTTTTGGGTGAAGGCAGGAGAGGAAGCTGAACCACTCAGCCCAGAAGGGAAAAGGCTGTGCACTGGATGTGACCACTTTTGTGTCAGTATGGATTTGTGAATGCATCAGAGCTGGCACCATGCCAGGACTTCCTCCTACCTGCAGCTCCTAAACCGGCCCCAAATGTTCTGCCTTAAGCCAGGCTCTACTCACTGACACGCCAGCCCAGAGACCATGGAAAACAGGCATGTCTTGTGATGAAAAGGAAATGGTAGGAGACACGTCCAGAGGCAAGGATCCAAGATGGATCCCAAGAGGGAATGTGGAGAACCACCCACCTTTAGAAATATCTTTGTCTTGCCAATCTGCCAGTCATCATCCTTCCCCAGCACTGCTTCAGCAATGCGCTGGCATGTCCCACGCAGGTCACCCTGACAGAAAAGGAGTTGGGATTCACCAGGACCAGACTCATCCATTGCTCCTCCCAGGCTCAGTGTAAACCTTTTCTGGTCCCAAATCCTGCACTTTTCTGCTAGTGAGGTTTTTATGGCTTTACTGTCACTTTGTTTAAGATGAGTGAGACAGACAGCCTGAATACGGTACCTGTCCCTGCCAGCCCTGTAACCATTCTTCTTCACTTGGAAAGCCCAGAGCACCACAGTGACACCTGGGGATCAAATGCTGCACAATTGATTTTGGAGAGGAGGCACACCCCATAAATATCTCTGGAGATTGCCCAGCAGAGAGCACTCACCACCTGTGAAGGAGGATTCTCACCTGCTTGTAGGCTGGCTTCACCCCTGGCATGAGCACCCGGTAGCGGTCCACAAACTCCACGAAGGTGTAGCGGATGGGGTACCCAGCCCGGCGGATGCGGATGGTCTCCATCATCCCAGAGTACCTCAGCTGACGGACGCACAGCTCCCGATCAAACAGCTGGGGAGGTTACAGGACACCAAATAAATCACCAGGGGTTTGAGTACAAATCTTTCAGGGCTAGTTCATTGCACTTATGGGCAACCATGCTCTCCTCCACATGGGCCTGATGAGGCACAGATTGCTGGAGACATTTTTGATTTTCTTTGCATGGTTTTGTTATCTAATTCATCCCACGCCTTTTTCTTCGACTAACCAGAACAATACTCAGAAGCAGGAACATGGGATGATATACGGACCCAGAGAACTTCAGCCAGCATCGCGATACAAACAATTTTTCCCCCCGCTAAAGCACATTTCAGAAGGAAGTAAAAGTTTTAGAATAACATAAAGTAACAAACAGCCAGGACTTTCCACTGACCTTTCACTTCCGCTATGCCATTTCCTATCACTATCAGTACGTTTTCCTTCAAAGGCAGGGACAGACAATGTTCTCTTTTGCAGTCACCCTGCACAGCTCTGTGTGCCTTTATCTGGGATTCCTTTTCCTTTGGTTTATTAAGCCAAGGCCAAAATTAAATTTAGCAAGAAATCACATTTCATGTCACACTGCAGTCTCTGATTTAGTGTAAGCTCACCCACTTATTTGTTTCATGGGGAGATTAATTTCTCTTTGTCTGATTCTTTCAAACTTGAAACTGTTTTCCTGTCCCACTGAAAGTTTTGTAGACAAATAGATTGAACAGAGACTTCTGGCTTAGTACTTGTAAGACCTGATGAAATACAGACTCCCTATGCAGAAGTCAAAATACCAGACTGAATTCCAGACACCTAGGTGTAAAAACAGTTCATTATTAGGGCATATAAAATAAGTTGCTAACATCAGTTCAGGACGTACACCTATTTCTCAACATTGCCTATGTCCAAAAAGAAGGTCTTGTTCTAATCTCTGCTCAGATGATAATCACACATCAGACATATTGTTAAATATTTACCCAAAATATTCCATTAACAGGTTTTTACTCTCACCAAAACTAGGATAAGAGCACAGTAAAACGGTCTGAGAGACCCACCAGACCTTTTGTTCTACATCCTATTAGGTTCTCTGAACAGTAAAAATAAGTTTCAAACAAACACTGCTTGTAGATAACAGCCCTGAAATTCAGGATTTTATGCTTTTTTGCACGCAGCTGAGCTTTGCTAACAGCCACCGACTTTAGATGAAGCTCCAGTCCTTGTTAGATTATTTCTTAAATAAAGCTCTTCCTTTCCAAGCAGTACCACAATTAAGTTTGGTGAGCAGGAAACAGGATTGGTCACAGCATCAGTGTCTGATCCTGCAAGGTGTGGGGAGTGGGATCAGGGCATGCAGCACCCACCTTATCACCTGCCTTCTGCTGCAAAACTCTGAGATCCCTTCCATGAGCAGTTTGTGGTCAGGGGGGTTGAGAGCCCTCTCCTTCCTTCTTATTGGCTCCCAAAAGTTTACTCCCATAATGTTCATTGCTTTTGAAGCAAATCACTGTGAACTGGAGCAAGATAACTCCTCTTACATTCCCTCTGTGCTATTTTGCCTCTTTCTTCCTCTGCTTTTAGAACCATGCTTTTGGAATCGGTGAGGAAAAAAAAATAGGCAGTGGAAATGACCAAACAGGATTTAAAATAAGGGAGATCCAATGTGAGCAAAGATTTTTAGGAAAACACGCACGGGAAGATGACTTTTAGAAAGCACTGAACTCTGCCATAGAACTAAACCTATGGCTCAGCTGAAGTCTCTGGCAGGAAGGAGCCTACCCCCTATGGAAATGGAGAGGAATTTCCTATAGGATAAGGGGCTGAAGGGTGAAATCCTTGAGATCATCCTTGAGAAGAAAGGCAGGGCCAGGAGCTATGCTCTGCAAAAAGTTTTGGGGTGCTGTAGGACTGGAAAGCAAGTGCCTGATTTTTCCAACCCTTTAGTGACTCTGTTGTTGCACAGCAGGCTGTGGGTTGCTTTTCCAAGCATGCAGGCTCAATCCTGTCTCCACTGATGCCCAAAGGAGTTTTGCCAGTAGCTCCAGAGCAGAATGACCCCACAGGCAGTCCCATACAAAAAGCAACCAGGAGAGAAAAGAAGGACTTACCATGGGCTTCTTGTACTCATTGGGCTTGATGCAGCGGACAAAAAAGGGCTGGCACACGCTGAGAGTCCTCATCAACAGCTCCAGGGAGCGCTTGAACTGGCTGCTGAGCGTCGGTGAGCGCTTCCTCGTCTCCGCTCCCTGCAAAACCGCAGCACAGCAGCGCACTCAGGAAATGAAAGGATAACACTGACTTTCCCCTCTGGCCGCGTCCCCAGGAACCTCCTGCAACAGCCAGGGCTGGAGGGGGAGTGGGGCCAGAGGTGGCTGAAAGTTGTGGCAGAAGAGGGGAAGGGCAGAGCCTGTGAACTTGCAATGGCTGGGCTATGGCAGCCTACTCCATGTGGCTCCGTGCAGGCAGGAAAAGTGCCATGATTTAATTTCTCCTGCTTGAACCTCCCTGTGTGACTGGAAAACCCCTCTTCCCTGTGCAGAGCCATGAGGCAGATCTGCCCATAGGAGCAAACAGGGCCATCAAAATTCTCTGTATTACAGCTTGGGGCAGTGCACCTGCCCAGGGATGCTCTCAGGAGCAGTGTGGGCTTCCCTGTCCCCATGCATTGCAGCATGGGCATGCCAAATCCTCTGTCATGGTTCCTTGTGTCAGGCAGGGCTCCTCCTGCTCCCTGGAACAAGAACCATTTAGGGTAAAAAATAACCCAGGAGAATGCTTGTTGCAGGGTGACTCTGCAACAGTTCCAGAAACTTCTGCTGAGATTCCTCAGCCTGTACTACCACAGATTCGAGTTGCTTTTGGAGAAGAATATTAACTAGACTAAATGAGGTGAGTATTTAGCGAGATCAGGAAGATTTGGAGTATTTTTCTTGGTTCAGCTTTCTTGGTCAGATTAATAATCCACTCTCTATTTTGGGGCAAGTGTTTCTGAATGAGACTGTATGTTTCTCTTAATAGTCCCTTCTTCCTGCTCTGGGAAAACCTTGTAAAACCACCTCCAAATCAAGTCCCTAGCTCATTTCATGTGCCAGACACTATTACCTGAGCTCATTTCACATCAGTCACAGTGGTGCTGTGTGTCTAGTGGGATCTGGTGCTCAGGGAGCCTTTGTGGGGCAGCAGGTAATGCTGGAGGGCTGGAAGAAGAGTTGGTATCAGGAAGTAACTCCCTCTTAACTAGAGAGAGGCTGAGCATGTAACATGACCTGTGACATGACCTGATGGCTAGAGAATTCCCAAAGGGAGAATTCCAGCAGGATTTTAATGCATTTTTTCTTTCAAATATCCTCTTATTTGCAGGTGGTCAAGCCATATGTGGAGTCACAAAATTCTCATCTGCACTGGCCTTGCTGCCATGTTTTACAGTGTTCATCTGCACATTTCTGTTACTGTGTTTATTTCTACTTTTGCTAAATTTTTTACATGTGCTTCACCACATATCACTAATAACCTTTAACACTCCCGCCCCCCAAAACTGAGGAATTCCATAGAATTACAGAATAGTTTGGATCAGAAGGGATTACAAATTCCCTCTAGTCCAACCCCTTTGCCACAAACAGGGAGTTTACACAGCTCAGGTCGGATGCGATGTTGAGACAAACCCAATCAACACAAGCACAAAGTCGTCATGGAATTCCAACAAGAGAAAACCCAGCTCATGCAAACACCACAAAAACCTGGCCTGCTTGCCAAGAACAGCATGGGGGGCTACCAGTGATCTCTCCCAGCAAAATCCTCCCCAGAAGGACAAACTGTTAACAAATCTGGGGTAATTAATGGATACAGCTGCTACCTGCAGAGCACTGGAGAGTCTGATGCTCCTATTTTGTTGCAGATTTTCTGAGGAAAAGGCTGTTTCAGCAAGAATCCTGATTTGAAAGGCTTTGATGAATGTTTTCTCATCACATTGCTAATTATGCACACGAGGTCACCTCCGTGAGGTGGGGAAGGATAGCCACAGGGGTTGGAAGCAGCAACAGATGCAGGAGCAGGGCTGGCAGTCCGAAACAATTGCATGTTAGCCAAATTTTAGTCAGCTTGGGCTTGGCTGGGAGAGATCATTTTTAAGCCATGATGTTAGGAAGGGAGAAAAACTTTGTACAAGGGTCTACAAAGGAATGCACAAGTGGTTTGCTCCCAGACAGCAAGAAATGCCTCTCCAGCTTGCTGGTGCCTTGCATTTCTTTCCTGCATGCATCCAGATCTGGCAAAAAGCAGCGGTGCCATCTCCATCCTTACATCTGAGGGCTTTTTGCTGGGAGGGGTTGGAAGGAAGGGACAGTGACCAGAGAGCCGCTTGTCTTCCTGTCCAAGTAGTCAGAGCAGTCTGGGCTCCCCCTGTCAAGACCACATCATCCCATTCAGGGATGACATTTCAGGGTCTGACATTTGCGCACAGACCCCTCTCAATGGTGGGCACCACCCCTATGGGCACTTTTCAGGCTCTCAGACGTACAATAAATAACCTGACAAGTGTTTTGCATCAGCTTCATCCTTCAGGGATGGGTGACACCACTCAAGTAATTGTGGTTCCTTCTGCCTCACCTCAACACCAGCATGGAGAGAATCACACCTCTTCCCTTACTTCAACAAAATGACTTAAAAAAAAAAAAGGAATGGAGCAGCCTCTCAACATAGCCTGGCACTGAAAATACAGGATTTACTGCAGAGGAGAAGCATTTTTTAAGCTAAAACCAGACCCAGTCCCCACAGCCTGATGGAGAAAGGGCTGATACATTCTGCTTTTCCCTGGCTAGACACTTCCTAGCTTTCAAACTCTGAGACTGTAACATCTTTGGGACTCAGACTCTCTTCACTTGTGTTCATACAAAGCCCAGTAGAAGGGAGGATGAGACCTGTGTTAAATGGGGAAAGATGAGCTGGATTCACAGGTGCTGTACCCCAGACTGCAGCACTCAGCCTGTACTCAACATCAAAGGAGGAAAATACTCAAAAACAGAAAAGTAAAACAAGAAAAAGAAGAGAAATAGGTGATTTACAGAAAAGGAGCATGCAGAAGAGAGTTTAGAATGATGTGCAGACCAGCATGACATCCAGACATGCTTCAATTCCACCTCTTTCTGCCATTTCAAGCTAGTCTGAACTTTGGAAGTGCAAACACATACATGGCTGTTTGCAGTAACACCAAGACAAAAGGCAAGGAGAATGGCAACTACAAGGAGAAATGTCACTGAGCCAGAAATGGTAGAGGTTATTCCTTCTGTCTCTTTGCACCTTCTCCTCCTTGAATGACAAGGCTGCTGGTGCAGCAGAAACACATCAGGAGATGGCAGCTTGCTTCAGTGGAAATGCAGAAAGATGTAATACTTGGGGAGAGCTCGGGAAGGAGGGCAAGGCATGTACCACCACCAGCACTCTGGGGAAAGGTTCTGGACAAAGGACCATCCTCCCATCTCTTTAGGATTATATGGTCACTAAATTGAGCCATGCCAATGTGACATGCAGTTTCTGGGCAAAATGATGCTTTTTGTTTGTTATATTTTATATGAAATGTCACTGGGGTGACCTTCAGGTGACCACTGAAAGCTGAGGCCACCTCATTCTGCAGCATCATATAGTGAAGAGAGTCTTTCTCCTAAAGGCTGTGCAGTCTGGAAAATGCCTTCCAATGCAATGGTGACATGGGCTGTACAACAGTGCCAAGTATCACTATTTTGAACTACAAGCTTATTGAGATGCATATATATATATATATATATATATATATATATATATACACATGAAAAATAGTTTTTGTCTTGGCTGTTCCACCTTTACCTCAGTGGAACAAATATGAACAATTATTATTCATTAGAAAACCTACAAAATACAAAGTGTAGTTGTAAGATCAACTATGACAACAACAAAACTCCCATTTCCCTGTATCACCTGTTGACATCTTCAGAGGAAAAAACTGGTCTAAACATTTCTGACAGGTTTTGCACATTTGTCTCCTGGATTTAATCCCACCACAGAATCACAGAATTATTAATGGTTTGGGTTGGAAGGGATCTTAAAGTTCATTTAGTTCCGACCCCAGTGCCATGGCAGGGACATCTTCCACTAGACCAGGCTGATCAGAGCCCCATCCAACCTGGCTTTGAACACTTCCAGGGATGGGGCATCCACAGCCTCTCTGGGCAACCTGTGCCAGTGCCGCACCATCCTCACAGGAAAGAAATTCTTCCTAATACCTCAAGTAAACATTTTCAGTTTAAAGCCATTCCCCTTGTCCAATCACTCAAGGCCCTCTCCAGCTCTCTCATATCCTAATTCAGGAAAGACTATTATTTTTACTACAACTCTAGGGCAAGGCCCAGTGATAAGTTCCAACTGAAACAATTTTCACCATGATACAGAGGGGAAGGAGTCCACCTCTGGAATTAATGGCTTTCAGTCATTTTGGGTCAGATCCTCCTCATTGGAATTCCAAATCCAAACATCCAAGATACTGCAGAAGTAAAAAGGGATGAAATTCAGCCCCATGAAAAGAGCTGAATTTTGAAAAGCAAGCTAATCCTCTGGTTATCAAGGGGCTGTGGAAATGTGAGCAGAGTCTCAAAGCTTATATCATAAAATCTTTAGCACACAATATGCTATCTTATGGCCAAATAACTAGTAAGCAAGGTTTGGGAAGTTATCAGAACCAGTCAGCAGATGAGATGCAACAGAAAATACCTAAAAGAGGTGCCAAAAGGCTGTTTTGATGATCATGACAAAAATAATAGCATTTCCAAACAACACAGAAATGCAGTCCAGGGGTCTCTCTTTGCATGTGGGCTGTCTTGCCTCAAAAAGTGTAACACAGGGTGAGATTTGCAGTTGTTCGGAGGAAGCCAATGGTGGCACCATGGTAAGCAACAGCCAAATCACAGATGATCCATCTGAAGTTATTTAGAATGATTCAACTATCAGGAAAAAATCCTCAAAACCTTGGCTGAGCCTGGTTCTGATCAAATCCCCATCGTTACAAAGTTTTTCTGAGTTGAGTCCTAGAATTAAGTGACACAGTCGTACCCCTGTACCAATTCAACAAGCTGTAAAAAATGCTCTCCAACACACTGGTCACTTGAAATGGATCCTCTATAGATAGTGCAGGAAGAGGAATAAACCAACAGGAGTAAAGCACAATCCTTGCCAAGGAGAGGTGAGTATACAAAAGAGGAACTCATGTATTCAGTTTACCTTTGGTGTGGGTGTGGGCGACTGGCCAAATGTGCTGGATGCATAGCCACAGAGAAACTACACGAAGCACAGGTAAAAAAAAACAAAACAAAACACAAAACAGAGACAGAGAAGAGCAAATAGTGAAAAGAAGGAATAACTGAAATGGGAGCCTGACATTTTTAGTCTTGGAAGTCCAGCTGCTTATATATCTCATGAACAAAATGCATTAATTCTTAGATTTTTGTATAACCCTCTCCTGGATTTTCTCCTTCATCTTGATGTTCACTTCTCTGAGGGAACTGCCAGTGTTCAGCTCTTGCTTCTTGGAAACAAACTTTATACATTTTTTAACCTCACTATCTATCCAATTTCAGCCATTGCCATTCTTCTACCTCACATACCTCTGCTTTCAATATACACTGGCCGGGAAGGTGCCAGGAACAAACCACAAAAAGCTGTAAAGACATCCCTCCCTTCCTCCCTAATTTTAATCTCCAAATCAGGTATTTTTGATAGAATTTAAACTTTTGCCAAGGGGAAAGCCACCCCACCCCCCCAGTTTCCCATTTGTTTTTCACTTTACAGGGTTCCGTCCTCCACTGCTCCTTCTATCTGTTCCTTGAACAAGCAGTGCTGCCAGACCATACCAGCTGATTCCACAGAGGAACAGTGTACAACTCCCACTTAATCCATAATTTCACTTGGCACCACTCAAAGCAATGTTCCTGTTCAGCAAACACATGCAGATAACCCTCTCTGTGATGAGCATGAATAAAATGACACTTTACAGCCCCATGTGCTCCAGAAATGCCCAGTTCACCCCAGAGGTTTCATTGTGTACAGGTATTAGGTCTTTCAGGGACCAAACAGCTACTACAACATTGAAATATACAATCTCAGTTATCAAATTTCTCTGAGCTGTGGCTTTCTCAAGTTTCTGGAATATAAGGGCCCCATTTGAAAGACTGAATGTAAAGCAGATGTGGACTTACTTGTACCTGACTCACAAAATCCTACAAACTCATCAATAAGCTCCTGAGGACCAACATTTGGGAAGTGTTGAGCAAAATGCCTCAGGATTTGATTTAGTCCTTAGCAGAACAGCCACTTGTCTCTCTTTAAGAGAAGATGTTATATTTGATTGTCCAAGCCTGAGTGTCTCTGGAAATTTCCTCCACACACTGCCTCACTGAAGCTTGAGGAAGGCATGCACAGCTCCAAGGCATTCCAAGGACACTTCACCACACAGTGTTGCTACATGCAGTCAATTTCTGTGAGCCAGGCTCACTTGCTCCTTCTTTTGGGGCACGTGTCCTAATAAAGGGGCTGCAGACATTACTGAACGTTGGTGGAAAGCAATGGCAGAAGCATCTCAGCCCCATGTTGGATCCTGCTTGTCTTGAGAATTTTTGTGTGGTGGTGTTCAGGGAATTAGTGCTCTTCAGGTTCACAGCGACACTGTGCACGGCTAGAGGAGCTTCCAGACAATGTTGGCTCTTCTTCCAGTTCCATGACATCAGGCTAAAAATCTCTCATTCCAAAAAGAAACTCAGGCATCATTAAAGTATCAAAGCACAGAGACCATCACTTGGGACAGATTCTGAAGATGTCTAGTGGAACTATAAAAAAACCTCAAACAGTTTATGTTAAAAAAAAAAAAGGGGGGATCCAATGCTTTCAGAGGTTTCAATTCTCAGATCCTAGACAACATCCAGGCAGACATCTCAACTTTGCTATTAATATACTTCCAGCATATTTTAAAGATGCTTTGGTAGGGATCCCTGTGAGAAAGCTTGTGTGACTGTGTAAACCCTTTCATTGATGCCCCAGAGTGCATCTCTGCTCTGCCCAAAGAAGAAAGAAATCACTTCCAAGGTCAACTGCAAAGCTTACACCAAAAATAAAAAGCAGCAAGGAATAAGCAATTAAAAGCAAAGTAAGCAGCAGCACTGATGCTAAGGGAGTTAGTGTCTACTTTAACAGGAGTATCCACTTCTGAGGATAGCTCTGAACCCAACAGGAGTGTCATGCCAATTGGTAGCTTAATTAGCAATTGATAAATGTTCTCTTATTCCAAATGAAATCAAAAAGATAATGACCATTAATTTCATCAGGAGCAAAACTGAATGGCAGAAGTTCATGAACAAGGCTTGCAAAACAGCACGTAGCATACTCAAAGAAATGTCTTGGGAATGTAAATATTTCTTTCCCTTGGCAAGTAAAGGAATTCAGCACTTACAAATTGGCACTCCTGAAAGTCCCTAAGTCCCTTGGTCCATCAGTGGCATTGGCTGGCATTTGGAAATGGGACTCCGACTGCCAAAAAATGTGTTTGCTTTGAAAAATGTTATTCCCACACCCTCTGCAGTCCCATGACTTTTGCCTTGGGAAAGACTGGGGGATTTGGCCATAGTGACTGATCTGTATAGACTTTCAGATTCTGTAAGACTGACATTTTAAAACACTTTCTACTTTAATCTTGGGAGCAGGGATGAGTGGAGAGATTTAGATGTTCAACTTCTTGAAGAAAATATCGCACATTTGTGTTACTAAAGTGAAATGGTCACTAATCTCAGCATTTAAGCTGGTATCCCAGTAATAAATGTTCAAATGGGGTGGAAAGGGTTAAAGCAGTAACTGCCTTTCTCTGAAACTTCAGGGCACACAGTCTTCTCTCACACTGAGTGTGGAGTAGACACATAACCTCCTGGAGAACTGGGATGTGGAAAGAGGAGCTTTGAAGTTCAGCTTTCATAACTGGTGTTCCCTCTCTCTGCTGTTGTAACAGTAAAATACAACTGTTCCCTTCAAGTCTTCTTGTGGTGCTTAAGGACCAGCAAGACTGTCCTTTTGATCTACTCTGGTTGACAAGTATTTGGCTTTTACTTGGACTCATGGAAAAGTTTGGGTTTGAAGGGACCTTCAAGGTCATGTAGTTCCAACCCTCCTCCAATAGGCAGGGACACCTTCCAGTAGGCCAGATTGCTTGAACATTTGAACACTTTGAGGGATGGGGCATCCACAGCTTCTCTGGGCAACCTATACCAGTATCTCACCACCCTCACAGGTAAGAACTTCCTAACACCTAATCTAAACCTACCCTCTGTTAGTTTACCTCTCATTCTATTATACACACATCTGGATGACCTAACTGGAAGGCACAGTTACTTTTCTCTCAGATTTCTACAATCACAAACCTGATTGTTCCAATCCCTACACAAGTCTGAAGGGCCATGATAGCAAAAGAATAATATTTCATGAACCACATGCAGTGAACCAGGGGCATGAATGTGGATGCACCCATGACACCGCATTAACACTTCCTGATGGTTGACTCTCACTAACAGGTTTGGAACACCCCAAGGAGCATCGGAGCAGTATGACTCTGCAAATCTTCCACCCCTTCCAGGAACACCCCTCCTCCTGAATAAAGACCTTCTCCCGCCTGCATTACCATTGCCACATCTGCTTGGAAGATCTGCTTGATGAATTTGTTTTTTGAGGAATGCACCAGCTGAATGATGTCTCCATGCAGCGTGTCCCTGTTTTTCTCCAAGAAACCTAGAGAAATAATGGGACAACACATAGATGACACAGTGCAACATGGTCAGCACGTGAGCTGCAAGCAGCTTCTGGGTTGTTGGATTACTGGATGTTCTTGGTGAGGTAATGGGAGTAATGAGTGGGCAGATAGAGACCATGAGAAGGAAGACAGAGGTGCATCTTCAGACTGGACTGAGGATGCAGTGGTGCAAAGCACTGCCATTCTGTCACAGGCACACATGAATGAAACAGCACCAAACTCTGCAGCTCATGGGCACAGCTGGAGGGTCAAGTCATTGCAGCCAGAAAAGGAAAACATTGACACGACCGTGGACTACCACCCTGCTCTGCTCCAACACAGCAGTGACTTGTCTGCCCATGAATATCCCTTCACCCCCTGCAGTGCTCTAGAAGCTGCCCCATACCTTTGGTTTCGTAGTAAACAATTCCAGCAAAATGGTTAATGCCAAACTGGGTTTCGTAGTTATTCTTCGGAGGAATATAGTTGGTGTTAAGCTTGTGCTGAGAGTTCAGCTTGTGCAACATGGTGGCATCTGTACCCTGTACGTGCATGAAAAGAACTGACATTTAACCAAAGCTATTCCCATTGAAATAATTTTCCAGTCAATAGCACATTTCTTTCTTGACTTGGTGACAATGTGCATCTATGTTGAGAAGTGATATGTTGGAGAAGATATCTCAAGTGCAAAAATTACAGAAATTAATTAAATATCACTGTTATGTAGTTCTGTATTCAAAATAATGCTCCAAAAGGAGTGTATTTGACATTATTTTCTCTTAAACTTTGCCAATAGATGTTTTTGAGCCTCTTGCAGGCATATTTTCCCATCAGAAACACTTGTTTCTGTGACACTGACGGAAGAAAATTTAAGAGAGCAATAAAAATTATAAATAGGCAGGCCACAGGTGAATGTGTGTTTGGGGCTGAGCAGATCTCACAGGCTGCCAGCATGCAAGTGCAAAGGGGATAAAATCAGGAGAGCCACTGGCAACAAGGCTGAGTCCAAAACACACCTTGGGGAACTTGCTCTCCTCGTCAATGAGGGAGATGATGTTCATAGGCTTGATGGCAATCATGTCCAAGGCATCCTGGTTATCTGTGAACTCGATGTGCTGCCAGTTGATATTCTCCAGGTTGTACTCCTCCTGCTCTAGCTTGAAGACGTGGCGCACAAAGAACTGTTGCAGGTTTTCATTCGCAAAGTTAATGCAAAGCTGCTCAAAACTGTGGAGGGAAGGTCAAGAAAAGGCCTTTTTATATACACCCTGGTTAATTTTTTCTACATCTCTCTTCATGCTTTAAGCAATACTCTCAGACCTTGTCAACCACTCAGTAAAGCTGCTGTTGGCTTAGAATTTCCTTATTGGTTCAGACAATCAGTTTTTTCCCAAAACAATGTTATGTGTGTGGTCTAAATCAGTTTAGAAACTGATTGATTAGCTCTGATAATTTCTCATATAGAAATAGGCTTGGTCCAACCCAGTCCATCCAGTTTACTTCAGGAGAGGTGAAAGGACTGCAAGACCTTGAGCTTGGGCTTGTGAAGGAGGATTAAGACCTGGTTCTCCTTTTGCAGGCTCCATACCTGTTCACAGTGAAGTTCTCAAAGCCAAAGATGTCAAGAAGGCCAATGGATCTCCTGATACTTTTGAGTTCCTGGGAAGGAGGTCTGTAAATTGCAGCATTGATCTTCTCCACGATCCACACAAAAAGTCGCCCATAAATTCCCTGCAACATCCCAGAGATGGGGCTCACTGAGACAGTTCAGCAGTTTGTCCTGCTAGTCTGTGTCACCACTTCACCCTTGATGGCACAGGTTCTCCTAAAGCATGGCCAACAACCAGACAGTCCCTGAGGATGTGCTCACCAATGTTTGTGCCAGACTCTTGGCATGGTTTAAAGCTTCAAGAACCATTATGTGGATCAAGGAAAACAGACCCGAAAGTCTAGCTAAAAGACAATTGAGAGCAAACCCCCAAATTTGGATAGTGCTACATTTTGGATCTTTGGGCTTGCTGTGAAGCCAGACAGTCCTTTCCTGGGTTTCCACACATTTCTCTCTACAGATCAGCAGAGCAGAGCCATGTTACAGTGCAAGAACACCTTGCTCACTTGAACAATGTGCTCACTGAAACAGTGCAGCACTGGCTGAACAGTCTGATGATCTAATGACACAGATATTGCTGCTTTGGTAATTCCAGAACTTCATGTTTTAAATTTTTGTTAATTTTTATTTTATAAGCTACAGCAGTGTGACCAAGAGGGGAGACTAATTCTAAGGTCCATCACCACTAGAGAAGACACTGCCAGGATTTGCAGACTAGTTAGCTTTCAAACCAGCTTGATTGACCAATTCCCCACAGATAAAATGAAGACCCAAGTTGGTCAAGGCACGCCAATAATGCTTGTCTTGCAATTTTACATAGGGCTACAAACAGCACAGCAGAGATCCACACCTATCCCATCAACCTTCTTCACTCCAAAACCTCAAGATGTTCTAAGTTCTCTGATGGCTTCTGGACTGCTCTATTCCTGGCCCTGTGTTGTTCAGCTGTATTTACTGCTGCTTATGTTCCGAAATCCTGAAATTCGTGTGTGTGTGCTAGAGGTGTTGGTAGAGTTGCTCTGATTTACAGTAGCTGAGGATCTTTCTAGAAGCTGAGGTAAAGTAATTTCAGAATGTTGGGTCCTTCAGCAGGTCCCCTTTGAGTACAGACAATCTCCAATCCAGATGGCAAATCCCTTGCAGAGCAGGTTACATACATTCCTTTCACCCCAACTCTGTACATCCCAACTAGAACATGGTTTCAAGGGCATTTGCTGATCTGAGCTCACACAGGCACAGTCTCAGAAGGGGCAGGTTTCTTCAGCTTATCAAGAGAAGGCACAAGGAAATGCCCTGAGACTTACCTTTACAAAAGCGTCCCTCACATCCAGCGCTTGTTCCATGCTGAGAGGGGTGGAGACAGTTTCACCCCTGGTGATTATGGTCCGGCTGGTAAGGCAGTTCATCACGTCCTGAGGCTCAACCTGACAGAGACAACACCAAACACAGCTGCTGTACAGGGGAGGTACCTCAAATGAACACAGAGGCATTTTCAGAGAGAAAAATTAACATTTTTATACTGTATTTTAATCTGGAAGGTGTTCTTGTGACTTAGCATGAGATGTTAACGAGGTGTGGGAAGCCAGGATGAGAAAGCAGAGCAAAGCCTGCAATGCTGTATGCTACCAGCATGGGTTAAAGCTTTGCATCACCTTGACCTGTTTTTGTACTTCATCAGGGAAATGTCCACTCTCTAAGTGGACAGAGAACTGTGGATCACACTCTGGGACAAGCAGTGCCTAAGGAGACGAGATGATGCTCCTGTTAGCTCTTCAGAAGGCCACTGAAGAATGCCCCAGTCACTGCATGGATGATTTCAGTGAGGTCATCTCACCTCACTCTTCAGATACACAGAATATATATGACATCTGTCTCAAGTACCATTATGAACTTTATCACTGAGGGAAACACCCTACTTTAGGGACTGCGGTATTCTGGATGCCCTTTCTAGGACAATGTGCTAGACCCATCAGAGGGTCTGTTCCTACCTGCTGGTATGAAGGGGAGCTCTGATAATCGGATCATGGAATCATAGGATATTTTGGGTTGGAAGGGACTTTTAAAGATCATCTAGTTCCAACCCCCAACAGTAAGAGTTTCTGCTAGACCAGGTTGCTCCAAGTCCCATCACACCCGGCTTTGAACACGCCCACAAGTGGTGCAGCCACAAAATCCCTGGGCAATCTGTTCCAGCGCCTCACCACCCTCAGTGAAGAATTTCTTAATATCTAATTTAAATCTGTCCTCTTTCAGTTTGAAACCATTCTGCCTTATCATTCCATCTCCTTGTCAAAAGTCCCACCCCCAGCTCTCTTGGAACCCCTCTAGGTACTGAAAGGGGCTCTAAGCTGTTCCCAGACCCTTCTTTTCTCCAGGCTGAAACACTCCAGATCTCTCAGCCTCTCTCCATAGAAGAGGTACTCCAGCCCTCTGAGTATCTTTGCAGCCTCCTCTGGCTACTCAGCCCAGATGGAGACATTCACCTTCAAGCTGCCAATGCAAGACACAATATGGCTTATCCAGGGCTCTTCAGCCTCCTAGAGCTAGTGGTGCAAGGGGAGGCTGGCTCGGACAAAGCTTTGCCACAATACTAAAAAGCTGGGATGGAGTCAGAAGGGGACCAGCAGCACTGCAGGGCCACTGACCTCCAGCAAAGTTGCCGCAGTGATGAGCGATGCTGACTGAACAACCTCACAGGCATCCAGGTTGTCATAGGTCCGAGCTGGGGAAAGAAAGGCAGAGGGAAAGCCATAAGCAAAGGATGTGTCTCTGCAGAAAGTGGATGGGGTGAGGGAAAGGGTCATTCTCCATTGTCTCTGTGTGATGTCCTGGCAAAATCTGGCCATCAGAAGGGAGAGAAAAGTTCACATATCTGCTGGAGTCCTGCTGCTGACTGCAAAGGACCTGTACTCTGCTCTGCCAGACCAGATAGTAAAGAATGTAGAAATGTTTTAGCATCTAAGTGCTTAGGCTTCTGCCTTCTGAAGAGGCTTTTTAAATCACTATGTCATTTCTGACAGCAGAGCTGTTTGGTACATTTACAAAGGTATATCCAATCACACAGGCACCTGTCAAACACTCCATTAGTCTCTCTTTGTAAAACCTGAGTCTACTGAATGACCTCTGTTCATATTTGACCTCACAACACTCAGAATTGTGGATGTCATTGAGCACACTGCAGCCTAGCAGCGCTCCTGTGGGCAGGTGGAATTATTCCTTATTCCTTGTCCTTAAAATGCCATAATAAACACTGAGACCCTGGCATGGCACCATGGCAGGTGTTCTGGATACAGCTCTCCATCCCTAAGTTTGGCTGCCTGTCAGCAGGCAGAATAAAGAGCAGCAGTGCACTGGACCATGTATTTTGTCATTTTACCTTCATACTGCAGGTTGCCCATGTGCAGGATGGCAGCCAGCAGCTTGGAGATCTCCCAGTTCTCGGTGTCGGTGAACATGAGGACCTTCATAGCGGAGCGGATATTGGCGTACTCCTTGCTATCATCTCTGCCATCACAGGTCGTGCAGTTACCCTGGGGAGGCAAACGGGGCACACACTGCATGAGGCAAAGCCAGGGAGCACCAGGGTATCACCCTAAGCTCTCAGGGCTTCCCCCAGAACCAGCAAGGTTTTGTTTAAGGCATGATGCTGAACTTGTGGATCTGACTCTGCCCTTTGTCATATTCTATGACTCAGTGCTGAGCCTTGTGACCTACACTTACCCTGTTGTCCCCAGGTACCCTGTGTCTGACTGCCATTAGCAGAAGAGAAAAAGCTCTCTGAGATGGGCATAGAGAGCTGGAGGGTCCCACTGATCTAGTGAGAAAGCTGGGTCCCAGCCTTGCTGATGATGCACCAGCCTTAATTACACCTGCTTCTATCAGCTCCTCTGGATATCAGCACTGGTATATAGAGAGTGGGGTTGGAAATTGCTGGCTTGGTCAGACAGTTGGAGCACACACAGCTCATCCCCATATTCTGCTGAAAACGTGCCATCCAGACAAGCATTTCTCTACACCTATCACTGCCTCAAGAGCAGCAGGTCTTATCTAACACCCTGGCTACTTCCAAACATGTGGCATGGGCACCATACACCATCCCATCCAAGCTTGTGTTCTACTTCACAGAAAGTGGGGAAATAGCCTGGTCTAGACACAGGGATTAAGGATTTCCACTAAGACTATGAGCCTTGTGGTGGTGAGACCAAGAGATTTGTCAAACCCTGTGGCAAAGGCTCAGGAAGGTCATAACCAGCAAAGCAGCTCTTGGCTGCAGAAGCACCTCTCTTTTCCTTCTCCCTTGCTAAGGACCTTTCACCACATCACCCCACCAAACCTGTGTTTCACTGCTCTCTCACCATCGCAAGGTAGTTGTAGTCTGTGGCTTTCCCAAGACCCAGCTTCTTCTTCTGCTCCACAGTCATTCCTCTCAGCATGCAGTAGAACACGTGGTAATTCCTCTCATCCTGGGCCTGCAGGAGAAGAGCAAGTGCCAGCTCTGTGAGGAGAACGGCACGGCAAAGGTCGGCTGCCCGCGCCTTGCAGGTGCTATCACCTTACCTGCCTGCACACCCGGGACTTCTCCAGCAGGTACTGCTCAATCTTTGCCCCCTCTATGGCTCCCCTTTTGTTGAAGTGGATGTCGATGTACTTCCCAAACCGGCTGGAATTGTCATTACGGATGGTCTTTGCGTTCCCAAAAGCTGCAAGAATTATGGTGCTTTAGAGAGGGTCTGATGCGGGGAGGATGATGGATCTGGTCTCAGTGGGGGAAAGTCAAAAGAGTGAGGCTGAGAGGGTTAAAAGCAGCCCCAAAGCCTTCCCTTAAGTTTGGCTGGATCAATTTCATCTCAGTGTGAGGAAACAAGATGTATATCAGATGACTTTCCTTGGAAATACAGAGAGGAGCACAGAGAAGGAAGCTTGGGAATGGGATGACCTTATCCAGGAAGTAGGGCTAGGACAGCAGGATTTTGGCAGCAGCTGATGAAATTAGAGGAGAGTTGAGCAAGAGTGGCTGCAGTGTGAAAGGTGACACATTCAGAAAAAGGCAGAGATGCTGGTGAGTGATTTAATGACTGAGAGAGAAATAAAAGGGAAAATGCTTCCAAAAGGGAAATACAGACAACTAAGCCAACCTCCAGCAGGAGACTTCTCTCTGCAAGCAGACTGTGCAGAGAAAGGTACCCGTGTCCACTTTCTGTTGGGTGTGGATGAGCGCCCTAAGCCAGTACACCCTGCAATTTCTGCTCCAGGATTTCTGGCAGGTGATGGACAAGCACTTGAATTACAGAGCCTCTGTTTCCTGAATCTCAGCAGTGCCCAAGTGCATATTCAATAGTGCCCTGTGTGCTTGTCACACTTCTGTTGGCTCCTAGAGGGTTATTCACCGAGCAGAGGAGGTAAAAATCAGAATGGTTTGGGTTGGAAGGGATCTTCAAGATCATCTAGCTCCAATCCCTCTACCAAGGGCAGGGGCACTTCCCACTAGATCAGGCTGATCAAACCTCTATCTTTAGAGAACAACCCCAATGTTACTCTTCAAAGAAAATGCAGTTTTTCTGCATAAGCATAAAAGGTACATGTGGCATCATTTTGGGTCAAGAGGGTTAGATAACCTATTTAATTTACAGATATCCAATTAAAACACTGGGGTTGATCACAGTAACAGCCTGCCAAAGAACCTATTAAGGCCACAAGCTGATTCTCATTGTCTGGTTCTTTCTTGGACTCCTCTATTTCTTCTTCTGCATTCTGCTGCCATTCACTGGTCTTGGAAGGAAAAGGTGGGGTTTGCTATTGTATACAGCCAGCACAAGGTGCTGTGAAGCTCAGGTCCTATTAAACGGATGTTTTATGGAGCCATCTAAGAATAGGAATAGGATTGTTATTCCTTAGAACCATTCTTAAGAATAGGATTTTTGCAACTATGGCCAAAAAAAGGAAATAATTAGTTAGCTGAATGCAGCACTGATAGGATACTGAAGCTCTGCATGCAGTCCAGCACTGGAGGATGTGGTGAGACTTTTCAAAAGAGCAAAAAAGTATTGAACAGCACTTTTACATACTACACACAGAATTAGGTAAAATTCAGGGTTTTGTATGGATTTTCTGGGAGGAAAAAAGTACTGTTTTATATGGAAAACGACTTTTTTCCCCCAAATTTTAAAGTAACAAAATAGTTGAAAAAATAATACAGGTCAGCTGAAATGCTTTGCTTTCAACAACAGTTGTCAAAAATATTAAAGGAAACATTGAGAGCTTAGAGAATATTAGTCTTGTGAAAAATAAATTCAGATGGAAAGAATCTGAATGCATTGTTTAGTAAAAGCGTACTTCAAAAAAAAGTTTTGTCACTTTTTTGGAAACTCAAAGTGTGACATAAGTGTTTTACATTTGGTTATATTTTATGGTTCCTGAATCTGTTTCTTATTTTTTTCCAGCAAAAGAATTCTTTGTTATCTGAGGCCTCACCTTCCAAGATGGGATTTGCCTCCAGGACCTGCTGCTCAATCCAGGAGTGCTGACCACTGATTGCTGCCAGGAACTGCAGAATCAGTTTTGTGCTTTCTGTCTTCCCTGCTCCAGATTCTCCACTGCAAAGACAAAGGAGTGGAGGTCAGTGAGAGCCATGCTGCATCTCTGCCAATGTCCCTCTGTCTTCAAAGGAACTTCTGTCTCTTTGTCTCTTCTGCTAGCATAGGCAGGATGAGACCATTAAGGATGGGTTTCCAGCATCCCAAGGATGATCAAACCTGGTTGTTGGACAAATGATAGGACATGGTATCAGATAGCTTCCAGCCAAGATCCAGATTTGCTCCATGTTCCATTTGGCCCAAAGTGTTCCTTGAGTTTGGGTACCCCCAGCAAATGCCATCATCCAACCAGCACTAAGAAGGTTGTGAAGTACTTTCAGTCAGTGCTTTTCTAGGTATGATCACCAGACCATGACCCTGTGGTCCAGGATCTAGCTGCTCCCATGGGACATCTTCATCACCAGTCTTGAGCTGTGATAAGGCAGACTGTGAAATACAGCCTTTTACCAGGAGGGACTTCCACAGGTCTCCTAGGCTTGCTCTAACAAGGGCAGGGGAGAGAGAAGCTTATGGGGCAGAAAGCCAGAGCTATTCCTCCAACTTTTCTCTGCACTGAAAGATAACCTCAGTTATCTTATGAAAGGTCTGGGCAGAAATATTTGGGTGAGTCTATGACGTATCTGATACATGGGGTAGCCAAAATAAGTGACCAAAATAGACCTTCCTGACATTGAGTATCTAGCCTTGGCCTCGTGGGCAAATAGTTTCAATTTTCAGGTCACTGGCACACTGCATTGACTCTCCTATGGGCCCTACATGATGCTTTTTTAGACCAGCAAAATAAGCCTTACTGAATGGCCTTTTCAGACTCCTGTATCTGAAATACTGCACACGGGATGTTCCAGAGTTATGGCTTTTCATTCAGTGAAACTTAGGGTAGGCATGCCTTGGGGAAAAGGGTGCTTCAAATGACAAAGACTGTGGATTCTGAATTTATAGGATCATGTTGGAGGGCTGAGGACATCAAATCTGGCTTTGGGACAGATACTGGAGGGAACTATAGGCATAACTGGGATCAGGCACTCCTTGGTGCCCAAGGTTGATTGGTCCAGAGCAGAGCCATGCATGGAGACACCATTCAGGAGCGTGAATGACCACAGGTCCAGTGACCAAGCTTGTCCCTGACCCTCCCTTGTGCAGAAAGTATCCATGTTTGCGTTTTTGATGTCTGTAGGAGTATTGAGCTTAAATTGAAAAGTGGAGGTTAAAATGAATATGAGATCTATTGAGTTGCAAGGGTAAAATACCAAAGTATTGATAAAGCACCTCTACAAGGAACAGACTGACTGCAAACAGAGACCTCCTCTGCACTGGGAATATGTGGATGGAAGATCTAATCAGTCATTCAGGCTGTTCCAAATCAAGCATGTTGCATCTGCTCAGCATCTGCTTTCAGGATGTGGCCCATTTGGAAACTCAGCAACTCACCTTATGATACAGCACTGGTCCTTGTTGTTGCGCTGCATGTTGAAGTAGCAGTTGTCAGCAATTGCGAAGATGTGTGGTGGCATCTCACCAATCTTTTTGTTGGTGTAGAGGCGTATCTGCTCGGGTGAGTAGATGGGTAGGAGCTGGTAGGGGTTTACTGCCACCAGTATTGAACCAGTGTATGTCTGGGGGAGAAGCACATGAGGGTTTATGGGGACAGTGAGGTGTAGCTGAGAGACTTTAGCAGCTTGGATGGGATGTGGATGGAGGCCAGAAAAATCAAGGCTTTTTAAAAGCTGGATGAAAGATGATGCTCAAGTCAGAGATGCTTGCAGGGGGAGCCAGGGGTAAAATGGGAACAGAAGTCCCAAAGTACCTAAATCGGTTCATATTCAGCCTTGCTCATGCACAGCATGGTTTCAAGCCTTAATTCATATTTTGTATGCTCTCGGTTAAGATTCAGACTCTTAAGAGAAGCTCATTATTTGCAAAAATATCACCAGAGCCAGCATATATTCATACATTTCTACTGCATTGCACATACAATGAGAAACCATAGGTGAAAGAAACCTGACAACCACTCCCATATCTCAAGGCAGGACCAGTTGGACCTAAACCATTCTGACAGATGACTATCTAACCTGTTTTTATCAATCCACAGCAGCTGCTAAACTTCCCTCTGCAATGCATTCTTCTCTACCATCTCTGCCTAACCAAATGTCTCCATACTTCAGTTTAAACCTGGTCCTGTGCAGATGGATATTGCCCACAAAGTCCTGACATATCCCTTCTCATCTATTTCTGAAATTTTGAAAATGGCCTTTGGTCCAGCTGACCTGGGCCTTGGGTAGCAAACTCCTCTGTAGTATCTTGCTCTTTCATTTCTGCCCTTCCAGAAGCTGTTTCTCTCAAGCCTCTCATCAAAGGACTCATGAACTTTGTTATCTTGCTCAGATGTAGTGCTGAGGTTAGGAGGTTTGGCCACATCCCAACCTCAAGGCAGAGAATAAGGATCTCCTTCCCCTGTTTCATCTGTTTAAAAGTCAGTGTCTAGAGGAGGTGAGTCAAGGGGCCTCCACCTTGAGTTAGCTGAGGGGCA
This sequence comes from Agelaius tricolor, assembly GCF_023055355.1. Taxonomy (NCBI): domain Eukaryota; kingdom Metazoa; phylum Chordata; class Aves; order Passeriformes; family Icteridae; genus Agelaius; species Agelaius tricolor. Next base: position 19,044,441 of record NW_027269269.1, read on the forward strand.
TGAGATGAAGGCTACTTTCACTCTGTGACTTCAAAGAATTCAAGTCATTTTCTCTAGGTTAATTTTTAGCAACTGAAGTTACAAGATTAATCTTAGCTTTCCTTCTTGCTGGAACCAGCTGTAAAAGTTCCCCTGCTACTGCATATCATTTTTCAGGAAACAAAATAAGCAACTTCAACATTCATATAATCCTTATGAGTTTTCATCTGCATGGCCTAAACCCAGTAAGGCTTCGGCACAAAGCAGCAAAGTGGCACAGCCAAGGATGCTTGTGAGGGAGAAGAAATAATTTGCCACCATCTGTCCAAAACTGGCCACCAGTTCAGGCTTCCTGAAGGCAGCCAGTAGGTGGCAATTGTGTCCCATCGTAGGGAGGATGAAAGCCATTAGGGGTTCCTCACCTTCTACTCTCATGGCCAACACAAGAGAGCAACTTTCAGTTCAGTCCCATATGAGGTTTGACTTTACAGTGCTAACTGAGAAAGGACACAATACTCTTCTCTGTAACAGGGGATTATGTGCCAGTAGGGGAAAAAAGCTCTTTGAGCTTCAGAACAATGTTGTCACAACTCCAAAGGGTAGAAATTGGCTGTGAAATCATGTAGACTGGATTTTAGAAAAAGAAGGCATTGAAAAAAGGGAGCAGAGAAATCCCTCCAGAGAAGCCTTCAAAGGGGACAGAACAGGTAACCTCAGTGCTCAGAGGAGGAGGGAGCTCAATTTCTGAATGGCATTATGACAGCAAGATCCCTAATCAAGACTCCTTTGAGTCTTCATTATTTCATTAATTTCCTCTTTACAATTTATCACCAGGGGACATTTTTAGGGACATTTTTAGGAACATTAATTTTAGGGACATTTTTAATCTTCCTTGAGCTTTTAAAAAAAAAAATGTAACTCCTTGCAGAGGTCTCTGAAATCCCAGCATTTCAGTCAGACTGGTCTGCCCTGCCACAAATGTAAACAGAGAGGCTTTTAAAGGTGTTAACCATTAGGTATTCTTTCTGGATGCTCCCACTGACCCTTCCCTTGTGATCCACAAAACCCTTTGTCAGCATGAACTCTTGTACTATTGCTTGTTTTTGTAGCTCATTCCTAGTTGATAAATAATCACAATTTGCCCAATTCTCACAGCTGACAGAAGGCAAAACTTTGTTCACTCTGTTGATCAGGGGCCAAAGGCCACTTCCAAGGAAATAGTAGCTTACTGGTTTCTATTGCTGGGTGATGTCAAAGCCCTTTTCTACTGGAAAAATAAAGCTTTACTGAGAGCAGGGACTCTGCTGTAGCTGACCACAGGAACTGCATCTCACAGCAAATTCATTACTGCCTGCATGACCTACATTTTAATTAGCCCCAAACAAATCCTTTCTGAGCCTGCTTCCCTCACTACCCAGAACACCATGGCTGACTTCATCTGGATTGTTATGGGGTTAAAGCTCTACCAAACATTACTGCCATTTGGCAGCCCTTAGAGAGCACAGCAGGCACTGGTTTCATCTTTAGATAAAGAGATTTAACCTTACTCACAAGTCAAAACTCCCCACCAGACTCTCTTGCTATTCAGCGTAGTTTCTCTTGCTGTGTTCAAGCAAAACTAAGGGCAAGAAGCCCTTGTTGAAGTTTTTCATATTTTGCTGCAGACATTTCTTCCCTTCAAGTTAAGGTCATTACTGAGAAGAACTTAAAGCTTTAACCACATTCACAGGTTGAGGGCTTTCCATCTCTGTGTCACAACTTCACCATGTGGGTCAAGCTCTGCACCAAAGCAGATGGATGCTCTCCATGCATTTATGAAGCAGCAGCAATGGTGGTGCAAAGTAAATGGTGAACAGAAAAAGGTGATCCAGTGGAAGGCATGACAGCAATTGCAAATGACGTTGCCAAGAGTCATACTTACCCTCCCACCGCAGTTTGTCTTATGAATAAAATGTGAGGGAGAAGAAAAAGGGAAATTATATTTTATTAGAGCAGAACTACATCCTCCACAAAGCTAAGGACACAAGGAAACAAGAGGAACTGCAGTCCCATTGGAAAAGTAATCATTTACTCAGCAGGCTCAGAAATCCTTTCAAGCAGTGAAACTTCACTGTCTTTAAGACAGTGCTAATTATACCATAGAAAATAACCCACCTCTGTCTTTAAGACAGTGTTAATTATACCACAGAAAAAAAACCACCTCAGTGGGCTGGGTATCCCCTGCACACATGGCATCCATATGGTACCTTGGCTTTGCAAAACTGTCATCAATATTTACCACATCCGACACAAATCTACTCCTCCTAGTGCCATCACTCCTAATAGCTGAGATCTAAGGTTGGGCTCCTGAGCCTCCAACTACACACCTGTAGACAGAAGTGGTGTGCATACCTCTCTATCAAGCTATGCACTCTCTGTCATTTTGAGAGTGTAATTCTGATTTTGAGATGGCTCTAATTGCTGTGCTGTGCCCAGTTCCTGGGTTGGCACTCCAAAGCCATTAGTGATGTGGAGCAATCAAGACACAGTAACCTGGAACCTCTGTGATGCAAATGTCCTTGTGGGATGTGGCCATCCCTCAGGCAGGAACTCTGTAGGACACACTGCACTGCACTGTCACCATCGGACCAGAAGAACTTGTAGAGAAACTGATGTGGCTATTTTGTCACTTCAGCCCAAATCACCACCCACACTCACCTCCAGGCTGAAAGCTGCCCTTTACATCAGCCCTTATTAGGATGATGTTGCCAAACAACACTTTGCACAGTGCTTGTTTGTGTTCCTAATCTTCCTGGATGCCTGTGCATAGCTTGGCAAGGGAGCTCAGAGACAGAGCTTTTTCGAAGGATCTTGGTGTATTCACAGGCAATCTGATGATACTGTACACACAGAATTCTATCCAAGGACCTCAGGTCACTTGGAGAGGCAACAGGCACTTGCTGGATAATACAGACACCCCAAAAGAGACACATGGATGCCACTGAAAAATACCCAACATGATCCAAACTTTCTCAGAGAGAGTGGCAGAAATACACTTTGTGCCATTTCAGGGTGCCCACAAGCAGGGGAAAAATGGGCAATGCTCAATAGGTAAATTCAAGTTCCTTGAATGAGCCAATCAGCTACAAATTATTGGCCATCTGTACTTCTTGGGTGGCATTCAGGTTGTTTGAATTCAGTTATTCACGTGAGTGCTGCACCTAACCTTGAAGACAGATGCGCTGTGAGCTGGGGGAGGTTGGACTGTAGACCTCCAGCCTAAAATTTTCTTCCAACATAAACTCTTCTATGCTATCCAAACTCCAGTCAGCTCTAAAGCATCTGAGAGGCACTTCTGTTTGCATGACTGAAAGGCAGTCTTGTCTCTGCTGGCTCTACTGACACCTCTGGTGACTGCCATGGATGCCCATGGAGACACCACCCCAAGTATGAATTTGGGCTATTAACTTGCTAATTTATCATTATAAATGGCAAGAAAATTTGATTACAAAGGGAGAAACCTAGTTCATCTAATGTGGGAATAATTTTCTGATTATACTATTTTTGTCTAAACTGACTATAGGGCCTTAGGCATCATGCACAACAAATGAAGTGTCTGAGGGAGAGATGCATTTGGAGGTCTCTGTTCTTCCCCAGGCTTTGGGGAATTATGGGTGCCTTTTCAGCACCCATGTCCCCTTCCTCCAGGATTGTACTCCATCTCTGAAAGAAGAGATGGATCTCTCCCAGAGAGGGACAAGGAGCTGTCAATCATATTAACAGCCTGTGCAGCAGAGTGGTGTCTGCTCCATCACTGCCCAGCCCTAATCCAAAATCATCCGATCAAAAAGCACTGGACATCAAGCAGTGATGAACAAACAGACTTGACAAATAAAATCCCACCTATACTCTGTGAGCTTATTTTATCCGTGAAGTCTGACTGTCTTGCAATTCCCTCCAGTCCAAAAATCTAGTAGTCTCTAGAGCCTTTTAAAAATCAAATGACCAGGAGGCTTTGAAAAGGCCTTCAAAGGCACAGCAAGTACTTACCTGAACATCTGAAAACTGTAGGATTTAAGAGTAATACCAAATTTTCCATATTTGCAGAGGCTGTTTGAGTAAATTATCTAGCAGCAAACACATGTGCACTCTGAATTTCTGTCAGAAGAGTTTGCAGAAAACTACATAGCATAGAGAACACTGATAAAGTTAGCACAGAGACTTGAATGCTGACTCCTGTCCTGCTGGGGAGGTGGCCTTTGCGATGCTGTCATACAGAAGAGAGATGCAGCCCTCACTGGCTCCCTGTAAACCCCTCAATCTGTGAATGTCTGTTTGGATTGGCAAGGCTGCACTGGGTCCACTGGGCATGACATGACTGAGGTGACCTAAGGAAGGACACTGCTGTCCTCAGAGATCAACTGCCAGGATCCCAGGCAGCCCAGGGCTAATAAGCCATGAACACAGACTGGAAAGGCTTTTTAGAGCTGTTCTGGAAGTTGCTTACTTCTTTATTCCCAGTTATTTCATGCATGCCTCTCATCATCCTTTCTCCACCCCTTCCACCTCCAGCAATAGTTGTCTTCAGCCCATAGGGTTAAATAAATTAATAGTCCAGGGCAAAAGGGCAGAAGGGTCACATTCAGCACATAGTTTACACCTCTACAGAAGTTTTTGCTTTAGGATGACTACAGTATGCTCATGGCCCGGGTTGAACTGGTTACTCTGTGTGCAGAAAGCTAATGCACATGCCCAAAACTTCTACAGGGGCAGGACAGCAAGGTGGTGTTGACTTTACCCATCACCTAACTCATGGGGTCTTTCACTGGGGCATCTAGAAGCTCTGCAATGTCCTCCAAAGTCAGAAGCCCTTCACCACCAGGGACAAGGTGAAGGTAGAAACCCAGATGCTCAGTTCAGTCAGGGCTCCCCCGACATGGGTTCTCCAGAGCTAAGGAGAGCAGGGGGTGGAGTGCAGAACCAGAGGTGAGGTGGGGTGGACACTCACATAGATGAGGTGCTCCCGATAGCGAATCAGCAGGTTCCTGAGAATTCCTGCCTCGTTCAGGTCCCCCAGGCGGATCATGTCCTCCACTCCATGGATGGAGGTGGGGTGCATGGGTTTGATGTGGCTGGCATTCTGTGGGGAAATCCAGTGCTCCTGGGAAAAGAGCAAGGCCACAGAAAGGTAAGTCAAATGAGAGACCATTTGGATGAAAGACACAAACAGCCCACCCCAAAGAGAAGGATCAGACGGAAGGACATACACAAGAGATCATTGGCACATGTGCCACAGCTTCTATTCCTGGGGCAAGGCAGTGATGAATTTAAAAGATTTGTAACAGAAGAAGGAAAACATCTTTTTATTGGAGTTTTATTGGAGCAAGAAGAGACAGGAGACACAAGCCATCCTGGCAGGAGCCTCCTCCAGGGCAACATGGTCATCCAGAACATCAGGGAGTCTATAACAAATAGCACATTTGTATCCCCCTTCACAGCTGCATTTTCACATCACTGGTTAACCCTCTCCCACAAAATACTGTTGAGCAGAAAGAGATGATTTAGAAAAGGAGAAGGGGATGGACAGGGCTGGCAAAGTCATACTTTTATTGGCAGTGTTATTTGGACTCAGCACTTCTAAGGGCTTCAAAAGCCACTGCATATTGCCCACAAGGACCTTGCCAAACCAAATCTCTATTACCCTTGAAGGGAGTGAGAGCATTTAGAATTACCTCAAGAAAAAAAGAAAAAAAAAGAAGCACAGAGAACACCTTGATACAGACCTTACTCTAAAATAGCCACCACTGCACAAAAACAGAGGTGGGAAATTGAAGGAGAACCAGTGTTTTGGCACATCAGGTATTGGTAGGAGGTCAGGAAGGACTGGATAACAACAGAGGAACCTCAGGTGTAGGTGGGTTTGCTAAAAAAACTACCTAAATGTATTTTGGGGGCTTCTGCTATCACTGTTCTCAAGAAGGTTCTCAATTTTGCACTCCCAGGACAGCCAAGAAAACAGGGACACAACATTGTCTTGTCTTTACAAATAGAAAACTACGGCACAGTTGATTCCCAAGGACATACAGGAAGGCCATAACAAAATTGATTATCATGGCCCTGGGACCCCTGGCCTAGCAAGGCCGTAGAGCTGAAGAAGGGACATCACAAGCCTTTTTACATACATTGCCTTCATCATCCACGACCTGGATCTGTCCGGAGTCACACAGCTTAACCACCGCTCCAATGGGAACGTCGAATTCCCGTCCGGTTTTGAGGTCCATCCACACATAATCCCCCTGGAACCAAAGACAGCAGTTACACTCAGTGCTGCAGGGAGTTCAGCATCCCTTGGGATACAAGCAGTTGACGTTTTGTAGCCAAGTCATTAGCACAAGTCAAATGACTTCCCTGGCAAACCACAAACCACCCCTTTCCACAGAGGCTCAGGACAGCAGATGCTTTGCATGTGGCACTTGGGGATGTGGTTTAGTGGTGAACACACTGCTGGCTGGGTAAATGGTTGGGCTCAAAGATCTTACAAATCTTTTACAACCTTAATGATTCCATGAATCTGTGAAATCCCCTGCAAGGTGCCAGCAGCAGAGCATGGTCCACACAGCATATGGACCTAACTCTGTGCTGTCCCACTGCCCTAACTCTCTGCTTCTCAAGCTCATGATTGGTTGCTGGTCACAGAATGGTTATAGAACAGTGATCCAGGCAGAAAAACCTTCCCAGGTAGAGGTTTCCCTCTGTGTAATGTACAAACTTAGGAAGTCACATTTAGAAGATGGTTCTGAGCTCTGCTAAGCCTTATCTGGAGGGTTGTGGCACCTTTCTTCCTTGCAGAGAACCACTATCAAATATTCCTTGGAGACTGCTGAAAAGGGAATGACTAAAGATGGGTTAAGAACATAAACAGAGAGGCAGATATTTGCAGTTCTTCAGGAGTTCTCACAGCTACAGCAATGTGTAGGTGGCCTGTTTGTATTTAATACTTCTCAGTGGATTTTATCTGCTGTGAGCACTTTCACTTGAGTCCTGAAGCTGTGCAAAGTTTTAGCATCCATAATCCCAAAAGGCTGTGTCTTTTTACATGTTTCAAATGTTTTACCTCTTTCATTTCAGACCTCTGTGTTTTCATTTTGAAAGACACAGCATGCAGTTGACCCCTACCCATTCACTTCATGTCACTACTGATCCTATACACCTCTGTCAGTCCTGCTGGGCAGGGACTATCTGCTAATCAGCTCTGTGGATATTAAATTACTCAAATGCAAAAAAGCTTTTAAAGAAGCTGTTTTCCTCAATACAAAAGCAAACTCCAAAATAACTCCAAACTAAAGCCCCAAGCAGGACCCATGCTGGAACAAAGCAGAATTATTTCCCACCCTTTTTTGTAAGATGAAAGGGTATTAAAATGGGGAGCAATCTAGTTGTCAGGTGAGTTTTCATTCATGTACCTGAGATTAATGCTGCGGACTTGTAGCCCCAGCTAACACCACATTCTTGGGGACCAGCTCCACTTGCACCTATTAAGCATGATGCAAATGTGGTATCTACCTTTTGAAGTCCTGAAAAACTGCTGGGAGAGGGAGAAGGGAAAACTAGGATGTATCACTTTGCATGTGCTCTGATATAACCCCCTTCCTGAGTATCCACTATCAACCATTTCTGTGGACAGAGCATATTTATAAGTTTGGTTTGGCCCAACAGCTGCTAAACAATGTTCGTCTCTGTGCTGGGCAGAGGCAACTGGAGATGTCACCATCCAAGTCATCCATTAAGACTTCCAAGAGACACAAACCTGTGAGTGCCACCAGGATGTAAGGTTACACTCAGGGATCCACACATGAAGAAACTACACACCAGGAATTCTGCCACCATTCTGTGGCAGACTTTACCCTTGGCAGCTGCTTGCTAGGTTTCCACTAGGATATCAACAAAGTCAAACTGCTTTCATGGAGCTCAGGATCCAGTCCTCAGCTTGGGTTTTCATTTCCTCAGAGGGTTGTGCTACAGCTCTAAGTATCTTTATCCAGCTCATAAAAATATAGTATTAATACATTTTTCTCATTAACTGTTTTATCCTTACATGTCATAACTTAGTTAAAAAGGCAAAAAAAATCACAACTAATGAAAGCAGTGTCAGGAACAGATACATTATAAATCCAATTATATTAATATTTATTTTTTAGCTCCTTTGATCCAAGACTCTCAAAGCATTTCAGAACATTCAGCACTGTTATCCTCTCTGCATCACTGGGCAAATTCATGCACACGGTGGGTAACCTGATCAAGGTGTCAGCAAGAGATGAGCCACGTTGCTCAGTTCCTGCTCAGCAGAAAACCTTTCCAACACCTTAGCAGCTCTGTAAAAATTGCACTTGATCAAAAATACAAGAATTGTAATGCCGTTTTAAAAAAAAAATCTCTAATATTGAATAGCTGTAAAAGCAGCCTGCTTCATATGGTGTATTACCACACAGCTGAGATAAAAGGCAGTCTGCCCTCCCCAAGGTAAATTGATACTCTGCTACCACTAAGACAACTTCTGTGCTTTGTCTGCCTAATGCACATAGTGCTCATCCCCTCAAACTGCTCTTTTTAAACCCATTAAAGTGCAGTTCTTAATACTGGTGAAAAAAGTCTTATGGGATGGGCTAAGCTGGTAAGCTCAGGAAGGTGAAGGGAGTTATAAAATAACATCACTTATTAAGAGTGCCAACCCATTTCCTTTCCTGACTTCAATCAATTTCATATAAACCCCATGGAAGTGAGTTACATTCCTTCTGCTGAAGCAATCACCCTCGGATCAGCCCCAAACCCAGCAGATGTATTGGGGATTTCAGGGCAAATCAGGGTGATTCATGCATTTACCAGCTGTGGCTTGTAAGTTGCATAACCTGCCTCGTGCCTACACTGGTGCAGTTTATTTCCCAAAATACATGACAGAGTACTGGAGAAGTGAGAATGCCACCAGACCCTTTAGGGTATCAACCTGGTCTGCCTCTTCCTCCTCAATGCAACCAGTGGCTTTTAATACCCTTCCAAACTAGAAAAATCTTCCAAATTGCTCTGGGGCAGACCCTCAGGACCTCACAAACAGGGCAGTGACAACCAAACCGTTTTGCAAGAGGAGGAAACACCACACAAGGATCCACACAATTCACGGAGAGGATCTTTAGGAGGAGCTTCCAAATGTGAAGAGCAAGAAGGTTGCACTGCAGGGGAGCTACAGTGCTTAGTGGGGGGGACAAAGGAGGAAGGTGAGAGAAGCTGGCGTAAGCAGTACAAGGATCCCACCAACAGCAAGACAGATTTCAAAGCAGTCTGAAAGTTTCCAGCCATGCTCAGGGCTTGGGACCCCCTCTCTTACCGCTAACATGGTCGTGGGCTTCAGGACCTGGTTGACATTGCGAAGCAGTGTCCATCTGCCCTGGTCTCTCTCCTGATCTTCCACCACCTCAGGGCATGGCTGCACAAAAACGACTTTCTTCTTCTTCAGCATCTCCAAAACTTTGCGGTGGTATTTGTCCCTCTCCCTGCTTTCTACGTGCACTCCACCATGAATGCCCGAATGCGGTGGCCGGTTTGCGCTAGCCCTGGGGCGCGACCATGCCTGCTGCTCACAGGACACCCTCTGACCTGATTCACAATATGGCTCTTGGTAAAGGTCTTCTCCTAGCAGGAAAATTTCCACACACCAGCCATGGTCCTCCCCTGGCCAGCTGACATGCTCACTGTATGTGACCAGCCCTGTGGGAATCTCAAAGCAAACTGTACAACTCTGCTTCTCTTCACTTAAATTCTTCCAGTCTCTCCAGCAAGGGATGATACTCGGTCAAGAACCTGAAGGACACTGCAACTATCCGTTCAGGAAAAACAACTGCAGGATTAACAGGAAACTTCTTCATTTCCCCAGGACTCCTCTCCGTTACCTTCCTTTCTTAGTGAAATAACTGTCTGCCAGCTTGAGGACTTTCAGCACAGGAACACTCTGGGATACTTATTAATCCACAAATGCAGTCAGTCCCCATGCAACACATGGCATTTAATTAACCTAATACCTTTACATACCAAATTAACCAAAGCGCAGTGGGAACTCAAAACCAGAGGCCATCTGCATTTTCTTTAAACTGATCGCCTTGAGTAGATCCATAGCAACTGAATTTTAAATAATTGAGTGGAAGGTGTTCAGCGCAGCACAGCCTCCGTGCCTATAGGTGAGAGGAGAGCCTGTGCTGTGGATGAAAATGGGCTCAATACAAGGAGCACGGAGATAATGAGGTTGCACAGACTCTACACCTGCCAGCTGCACAGACCCATTTCTGCAATCACTCCTTCTCTATAATGAGGACTGTTGGAGTAAGGACTAATCAGGACCACTGGCCAAACCAGAAGAGCACAAGGCATTTTACAGTCACCTTAGATTTGCTTTTTTCTTGTCCTGTATTAGATACACTTGAAATTTCTCATTTTCATCTAAGAAAGGCTTTTCTGGTCATTTGGAGAATTTCAGACCACTATAGCTTGGCCCCAGTTTAATCCATTACAATTTTGAGTCTAAAGCAGTGCCATTTATAGAGACCAGAGCAACTAGATAAAACAGTGCAGCTGCTAAGACATTCTCATTTACCACTGTTTTAATGCAAAACTCTACTAATGCCTTGATTCCATGGGGTTTTGAATCAATTTCTCCAAGAAGAGCAGGGCATGGGGACATGGTTTATTGGCAGGACTGGCAGCGTAAGGTTAATGGTTGGATTTGATGACCTTAGAGGTCTTTTCCAACCTTAATGATTCTGTGATTTTATATGCAAAGGAAGGCTTCACAGGTACCCTTCATGGGACACAGTCTCCGATGACAACAGCAGACGATGGGTACATTAAACTCAGAACGAGCTAGTTCTGCTCAGCCATGAGCAGCAGTGACAACAGTGAGGCAGCCCTTGCCCAAAGGGCAGGCAACCTTGAAGGTTTAAGCTCTATTACAAAGCCCTGGAACAATAAGGTTTGTAATTCTTGTAGCTGTCCTGGGAAATTAAGGAAGATATCATGTCTCACAGGTAAGAAGCCAGGTGAAGATTAATTAGATGGATGTCCACCAAAGAAGCAAGTAAAAATGTACATGAGGCATGATAGTAATGCAGGGAGAAGGGGACAGAGTGAATGCAGCAATCCCAGGGGAGATGTCTACCTCCAGCATGACCTGAACACACAGCGCTGTAAATGACTGCAGCTCTGCTCCCCTAGAAAGTGGAAGATAGATGTCAATTTAAAGCTGAAAAACAATGAGAGGATCCATGTGGAAGGAAAGACTGATTAAATATGTATAAAGGGACCCATAGGACAGGATCATCAGATTTGAGTGGGGTCCTACAGAGGCTCTTTATTCACCAGCATACCTCTTCTCACTGCTGTGCCACAGAAACTGGAGCAGTGTGGGAACAGCAGATCCAAGACAGCAGCTGGAGTATTTATCTCACCTTGCACTGGAGCAGACAATACCATCATTGCTCATACCCTGTACCATATTTCTGAGGCTCTGTATCCCAGTGTGCTGACAAAGAGCAAGCTAAGGTGCAGAGGACTGCAATGATTTGCCCTAGGTTATCCTTGGAATAGGATCCAAAGGACAGATGGGACCCTAGAGGGCTGAATCCTGCCTCTGCAGTCCTATTATATGAGTGTGCTTATTTTTCTCCTGGCACTGGGGTTACTGAAGATCTGTAATTTCACACATCACCACTATATTTTTTGCACTGTTCCTCTGCTAGCAGCAGATTTTCTGGGGACACTTAGGCAGAGTCACACAGTGTCAGGCAGAGACACCTGGCATTTGCAGTGAGGTCTGCCTGAATGACCCGAGCGTGCTGCCTCCTGGAAATGGGAAACCCCAGTCCTTGGAAGGGATGATCCAGCTTGGAAACCAGCCTCTCTTCTCCATGCATCAAGAGGCAGAGCAACAGCACTAAGCCTCCTATCAGCCTGCTTTCTCTGAGGGGATGTGCTATGCCTTATGTGGGAAACAAATAAACGCACTTAGTACAATAAGGGGAGGGCCACAGTGGAGGAAAATAAACCTTTAGCTGGCTGGCAGCCTGTCAGCAATGCCATCCGGTTTAGATTACAGCTCCCCAGGGTAACATTAGACCCTTCCCTGCAGAGACAGAAGTATGAGCCAGAAGAGTCATGCTGGACCCTGCTCTGATGATTTACTACACCTCTGCAGCAGCAGGCACAGCTGAGATCAAGGTCCTGCTGTGACACGCTTTGTGCATATTCAAAGTAAGGGGTAAATGTTTATCCTAAAGAATTGATGTGACACAGGCAATAAGTTCATGCTGCTGCTGAAGCCTGAGCTCCCATTAAGTGCTATTGCAGTAGCATGGACCTTACTGCTGGAGAAAGAAGGGAAATTTCACCTACAGGAAGCACCCTCACAGCAGGTGAAATGCCTAATTTAATGAAAGCTTGGGTTTCTTTGTCCCAGACTGTTTTGCAGTCCCAAAGAAAATGCATCAGACACTAACAGGGTGGAAGAAGTGTTCTTGAATCAATTATTTTGCAGCTAGCACTGAAAAGCTAAGTTATTCAGTGACAAAAGTTCAGGTACAACTCAACTAACCCAGTGTTCACCTCTCAGCAAGACATCCAGACCTTTGCTAGATGATCATCCCTTTCAAACAAAATATCCTAGCCTAGCCTAGCTTATACTACATTCAACAGGGGAAAAAAGAGGCACTTCTATGATCACCAAAGCAGGTAATTCAACTTGGTCAGATGATGCTGACCTAAAGGAGCATGTGAAGAGGACAGTTTGGAGCTACAAAACCACAGTAGATGTGTCCAAGGCTAGCTAAGGTGGATATGGAAAAATCAGTGGTTAGCAGAGGCTGTTTATGGACTCAGGCCAACAGTTACTCCTTGCAGCTCTAAAACTTGCTTTTCTAAAATAAGAAAGATGATACCCTGCAGAACGACTGTTGATGCACTGTGTGGGCCAAATATTATCTGTGGGCCGTACCTCTGACTACTGACATAAATCAACCTGTTTGTGCATTTGTGCAGTTGTTTGTTGGTTTTTTTCTTATGGAAACAGATACAATCACATATCCAGGTTTCCAGAGCTGAGTCCTCTACTCCCTTCCTGCTCATCTTTGAAGAAAATATCCTTAGTGCACATGACACCAGTGCAAACCCCAAATCCAAATTTCAGCGTGATTTAAAGAGCAGACTGAAATCCAAATGTACTGGTGCACTGCAGCTGATTATGCCAGTTAGGACATGCAGCAGTCACCTGAAGCCTTCAGGCAGTAGAATGGCTGTGCTCTACTAAAACCACCTATCATCACCTCTAGATATCACCTGTCTGATTCAGTTCAGCTCTCAATTACACAGGTGTGCCCTGCTCAGTTTAATGGAGCTCCTCCTGGATTCACAGCTGCATGACCCAAGGGGAGACCCAGGACTGCTCATTGCTATTCTTTGCACTCATCTTTAGTTGTGCATTTGCCACTATCATCAGGAAGAGGTAGAAAAGAGAGAAAAAGCTTGCATTTCTGCTTGATAACAAATGATAATGCAGAGAAGCACACATGCTGGTAACTGGTAATGCTAATAATATTCCTGTTTCAAAGAAGATTCCATTCACAATTTCTTGTAGCACATCAGGCACCAGCTGTCAGCCAAGGTAATGAGCTACACACAAAGGCTTCCTGAAGCAAGGGGAGAGATACAAGAGGAGTTGTTAAATAATTCAATAATTGATGCACTGCTTACTCACCCTGTAACTCCAATACTGACAGGAGTGAAAAAAACCACCCACAAATGTGGCACTCATACCAACATTTCCCCATTTGGTGTTGAGGGATAGTCAAAGGCTCTGGGAGCAAAAATTATAGATTTAGTCGGATTTACCAGGGTGCAACCTAGTGTGGTGTAATGAGGCTCAGCTCCCAGTGATGCTTGACCTCTTCCCTGGCTTTTGGCAAGGAGCTTGTTGTTGACTGTTTGGGACCTCTTGGCTCAGGAGAGGAGTTTAAGTATGCAGACAAACATGGAGATAGAAGATTTAATCCTCGACTCTTACGGCATTACAGCCACGGGTGAAGTGGAGAATCCGGCAATCCGTTGATGCTACAAGCAGATTAGGCTGTCCTCGGGTGTCACCCACCCAAAAGCCGTGCCAGAGCCCTGCCTATCAGGTCTCATACAAAAAGCTGATGGATGCTGCTTGGGATGTGATTGAAAAATCTGCTAAGATGCAGAAGTGGAACAGGAAATGAAGACTGAGCCTTTTAGCCTCATGACTGGGTCCTGTCCTAAATGCAAATGGATAAAATCCAAATGAAGACAACAGAGCAATCATAAGAAATCCAAATCTGGAAAACCGGATTGAGGGAAAATAAGAACAGGAGGAATCAGAAGGGGAGCACTTTAGGATGGTAGCACATAGTTCAGTACTGTTTGACCATGACATATTCCTTCAGGTCCTAGGAGTAAGAGGTTGCTGGGTACCACTCTGGGAACTTTCAGATCCACCCTAAACCTGCAAGGAACAGTCAACCCATACCCCCAGAGAACCAAGGGTGCAGCTGACTCTTTCTTTAGTTTGCAATAGCTGGCATGATCAAAACTCCTTGCCCTTACCCATCCAGAACGAAATACTTTGGATATTTTTCTTTATGTTTTCTGTAAGTTTTAGGAAGATGGTACTAAGGGAATGTCATCTCCTTCTCTAAGCATAGTTTGGGAGGGGTTCCAACAGGTCCCTAAGGTGGGATGATACCACTCAGCTATCTGTTCCCATCCCTGTGATGGTACCAAGCCCCGTAGTGCAGTAAATACACCTTAAGGATGAGATGCCACCAGAGGGTCCAGCTCGAGGAGTGCACCCATGGGAACCTTGTGAGGTTCAACAAGGCTGAGAGCAAGGTCCTGCACCCAGGCCAGGGGATAAAGGGATTGAGAGCAACACTGAGAGGACAGGATGGATGAGAAACTGGACATGCCCCAACAATGTGCACTGGCAGCCCAGAATTCCAACTGCATCCTGGGCTGCATCCCCAGCAGCGTGGCCAGCAGGCCAAGGAAGGGGGTTCTTTCCCCTCATCTCCATTCTGGTAAAACCCCACCTACTCTGGGGCCCCCAACATAGGAAGGACAGGGACCTGTTGGAGTGAGAACAGAGGAGGCCTGACAATGCTGAAAAGGCTGGAAAACCTCTGCTGTGGAGACAAACTGAGAGAGTTGGGATGTTCAGTCTGCAGAAGAGAAGGTTCCAGGAAGGCCTTAGAGCCTCTACATTACCTAAAGAAGATCCAAGAGGAAGCTGGAAAGGGACTTTTGACAAGGGCATGTAGTCATATGACAAGGGGGAATGGCTTCAAGTTGAAGTAGGGTTGATTTAGGCTACAAGAAAGCTGGGGACAAACTTTTTAGCAGGAAAAGGGGGTAATGGTTTTAAACTAAAAGAAGAGAGATTTATATTAGATGTTAGGAAGAAGTTAATTTACATTGAGGGTGGTGAAACACTGGTACAGATTGCCCAGAAAGGTGGTGGATGGTCCACCCCAGGAAGTTTTCAAGATCAGGTTGGACAGCACTTTGTGCCACTTGATCCAGTTGAAGATGTGTGTGCTTGTTGCAGGGGCTCTGGACTAGATCAGCCTTAAAGAATCTGTGATTTTTCCTTGGATTTGATCCCCAGTGGACCAGCTCCAGGCATTAACCCAATATTTTCAAGTGTTTCTGCAAAGTGTTTTGCTGGTTTAGTCCCTAACTCCCCAGGCAAAAAGCAAAGCCCCCTGTGCAGGAGCAGAGAGAGCAGCAAGAACACAGCGCTGGCAGCATGGCAGGGGAGTGGAGCTGCTGCCTGTGAGGTATCTGCTGTGGCAGCACTGAGCAGAGCTGATGGATGCTCTGCCACACTCAGAGATGAGCTTTATTCCCTGGATGAAGGCAGAGAACTGTTTGATTTGATTCATGAAAGCAGAATCCCAGCTGATGAGCATGAGAGCTGCAGAACTGTGTAACAGATGGAGGTAAATAGGTATGTCTACAAAACATTTTTCTGCCTCTGAGGCATACAGCCTTTTCAAGATCACAATGATTCATAGAAAGGATAGTTTGAATTACATTGTACAGTACTGATTAAGGGGGAAAATAATAAAAAAAGAAGATGATACACAGAAATGTAAATTGGAAAGGATATTTCTAATCCTGGCTCTTGCAGACTGTTCAAAGAAGCCTAAAAACAACCACATGAATTTAATTGTTTTGGCTGATTTTATTCCTTTGGAAACAAAGAATATTTTTCCACCATCTGTGATAAAAATATCTTTTGCTTTTCACACACAACCTGTCAAATTGTGTTTCAGAGTTTTAGCTTTATCTTGCATGCTGGGGGAAGATGCTTTCTGCTTAATTTCTTTACTTCAGGCTCTCCTTTGCTCCTCCCTGCATTTTCACCACCTCACTGAGACCTAGTCTGCAATTAGTTCTTGTGTACTACATAGATGTGGGACTTTTGTAAACTGCACAGCAATTCCTGCTTGAACAAAGATGCAGACTTAGTACAAATAAGTGCTTAATCGTACTGCAAATATATTATTTTCCTTTCCTATATAGTAGTAGTCCATACTTATGTAAATGCAATTTTCCTAGCAGAAATGTGTCTGTGCTAAGGGTCTGAATTAGCCAAAGTCACACTGATCTGTCTAGACAAACCCTACTACTTAAATATAATATCTAATATTAGGAAATATTCCTTCATTGCCACACCAGATCTGAGCAGATCTGCCCTTTCTGCACACCATCTATGCTTACCCACTGAGGGCTGTGATGATTACTGAGGAGACTGAGGGCTTCTGGAGGGAGGTTAGTTTGCAGCTCAGAGAGTAGCATCCTGAGGGAGTTTTTGATCTGACTGCAGAAAGGAGAAGCTGACTACTCCAGGGATGTGTTTGAAAAGCATCCCTGAGAAGAATGGAGGTCAGGAGAAAGCATAACTGAAAACAAACAAACCCTGCTTGACATGCTTGTGATGCAATTCAAAACATCTCAACATTGCTCTTTGCTCCTTAGGTGCCAGCTACAAAGGAGCAGAGATGCTGCAATACAAGTAGCATCCTTTCAAAAGGAGAAAAGACACTCCAAGATGTAAAAAACCTCGGTTTAAATCAGGAAAAAATTCTTGACAGTGAGGGTGGTGAGGCACTGGAAGAGGTTGCCCAGTGAAGGTGTGGCAGACCCAAACCCAGGAGTGTTGAAGGCCAGGTTGGGTGGGGCTTTGAGCAGCCTGATCCTGTGGAAGGTGTCCCTGTCCATTGCAGGGGATTGTAATGAGATGATCTTTGGGGTTCCTTCCAAGCCAAACCATTCTATGATATTATGATTCTATGAAAAAGTCTTGAAAACATGAAGCACATGGTTCTTTTTTCATAATAAAATAGAAAACAAAAGAATTCTGCGAGTACCTACCAGAACCCACAAAAATTTGTATTTCATTGCTTGCTGTATGGTTCTGAAGACCCCAGAGTTGCCTCATAGAAGATCACCTTGAAAAGGAAACTCAGAGCAATTTGCTAATTGCAACCACTTGCCTGGATTCTTCAATCCCTCTGCCTACAGTATTGGAAAAACGAACCAAAGTGCTGGTGGTGGGCCCCTCTGAAGGAGGAGGTGGACCAGCCGCAGAACTGCACAGAACAATACCAGCCCCATCTGCTGTAACTCTCTGGAATTACCAAATGCACCAGGAGACTTGTTTCTGATGATTTCTCCATGGGTTTTAATTAAACTTTGATGCTAATAGTATATGAAATTCCAGAAGGCTCTCGAATAATGGAGAGACCACAGAGGACAACCTGGCTCATTAAGGGTCTGAAGGGACCAGTTGGCAAGTTCAGCTAGACAAACCCTAGAGGCTGCAAACAGAGGTGGAGTTGAGTTTTTAGGCTAGCACAAGATGATAGAGATTGAGACAACCATCACTGGTCACATCACACCTGCAGTTGCCAGACCCAGCTGAGACAGTCGACTTGTTGGATCAGGACACACACAGATGGGCACTGTGGATGCCTTCAAACTGTGATCTTGGAACAGCTCTGCAGCTAATGGTTTAGAGCTTGTTGGGCACACACTGAAGAGACCTGGCCTTCAGAAAGTGACCATCAACCAGACATCAGTCCTTTTTACACACATGAACCCAGAAACCTGTTTCAAAATCCAAGTCTGGCCAAATAATCCCAGCCACTGCAAACAAAGCAATAGTTATAGCTTGGAAAATGAAGTTGGACCTATGTCTTACATGAAGTTTTTAAGGAATGGTGGCTGGTAAGATTGCCAGTTGGATAAGACTTTCATACAAGCATCCTGAACTCTAGTAGCTGTAAAATTGAAACCACAAAAGAAGTAAGCTCAGCATTTTGGCTCAGCAAATAATTCCTGTAGTTTTGGTAGTTCTTCTATTCCTCGTGGCTATGTTATTACATGGACAGTCCATTCTGCATGTGCTGCACAAGGGGGATATGGCCTCCAAAACCCATTTTGAGAAAGGTTTCATTACAAATAAGTTTTGTTAAATGTTACTCCTGGAACCAAAGTTTGGTTTGGCTAGGGGCTTTTCAGGGAGCCTAGCATGGCATAGAGGCTTGTTCAGAAACTGGCAACTAATGGGTACTCATGTGCATACCCAAATCATGTGAAGAGAAATTAATTCATGTGAGTAATACTCATCAATTTTATACTTGCTTTGAGAAACTCAGTAATTGCAATACAGCTTTAATTTTGAGGCTGCCAAGAGTATTATCATATAGATATATTAATTAAGCCTATGTTTCAGGAATTAGCTGACAATATCAGCATGGAAATACAGTTAATGCCCCCACTGCATTTTGCTGGAGGCAAATGTTGTTTCATTTCCAGCATCTATGCTATTGGAAAGACTTCCTGTTGGTCTCACACCTAATCTAGCAATTTTATGGGGTAAAGAGGCAGTAAAATGCCCTCACAAAGTGATTTGTAGATCATGAAAATGCAGTGTGTGACCTTAAGAGTCATTTGCCAGCAATGGTGCTGACAATAAAACGCCTGGCTGGGTGGTAGGGGATGCACATAAATTGCTCACATTGCATTTGCACAGGCTGCACAAAAGGCCCCTGAGTCACGGTGGGCAAATCACTGTCCCACACAGGTGTTTTTCCTAACCTTAAAACCAAGCATCATTTGGTTCTTTCCTCAGCACGCAGGATAAGCCAACCTCTTCTTCTCCTGGGCTCTGTTGAAGTGGCTCTGAGGAAAGGATGGAGGACATCTGCTTTTTGGTAGAAGAGCTGGGAGGGAGCAATACTACCAGGATGCAAGTGGCATTGCTTCAGGCAGGACAGGCAAATGGGTGTGCCCGGTTAAGGCACACCAAAGGACCATCTATGGAACCATCTTGCTTTCTCCAGTGGCCCATGAGGTTTCCTAGGGCAGAGCGGGACAGGTTGGATGAGATACTTCTTTAAAATACTCTTCTGGTCCAAAATAAAGGGGATATCAAACTCAGGGGTGGGAAGGCTCAGAAAATGGCCATGGAGGTGGATGAGAAGTAAGGACATTGTACAAGTGCTTGGAAGGGAGATGCACTAGGGACTGCTAACTAAATAAGTCACATCAGGCTTGGGAACTAACCAAGCTGAAAAGACAGAGGTGAAGGCCAGGAAATTAGCTGAAGGCTAGGAAAATATTTTGGGGAAATAACAGTGTATGCTTACTAGTCCCCTGGTGTTCAGCTACAGTCATTTTGGATACAGAATGCCAAGTGGGACAGACCTGGGTCTGAACAAATCTGAACATTTGATATATATTCCCAACTTCAGCCCACTCTAACTCTTTTAAGAATTTTATAATTGTTTCTATTCAGGAACAGAAGTTCTTATAATTTACAGCTGGTGAAGTTTTCGCCTTTCACAAAAATTGCCTTAAGGAGGATGAAATCCTTGTAAACTTTTAAGACTGACCTTTGCCCAGTGCAAGAAAGCAGTTGGTTTTCTTTGCCAAAGTCACCTCCCTTGTGCCACCTCCCAGACAGGGCTGATTTGTGAAGCAGAGAAGAAAAGGACTGATCCACCATCATATCACCTTCCCATGTTTGTAAAACTTATCCATGTGGGTATGGCCAACAGGGAAAGGACAATTCCCTTACATTGCAACACGGATGCACAACCCCTGCACAGGCTGGGCAGTACTGCTGACCACTAGAGCAAAATCTGTAAATATATCCAGGAGTAGCAAAATGGAAATGCTAAAGTATCAGAATACAAATTCCTAAATCCCAGTCCACACTTACTCATCTCATTCCTCCATTGTCGAAAGCTCCAGCAGAAGTATCTAAAGTGGCAGCTGGCTCTCTGGCCTGTCTCAGGTTATTTCCCTCCCACTACTGAATTTTCTTTGTTCTTCAATAGATTTTGAATTATTTTTCAGAAGTCTCCTTATATGAATTCAAGCAAACATCTAAATTATCTTACTATTTTGGCTATATTTATGAACCAACCAAAATAGATTTACTCTTCAAAAATTCTCACTATAAATTTTCCTTAGAGATTACAATTTCACCAAAACCTGTAATGCAACAGGAAAAACAAAGCCTTTAGGGAAAACACTTGCATTTCGCTAAAGTCTGACATGGAGAGTATAATTTTGATGTTCTTATTGGAATTCCGTCTCCAAATTCAGCTTTTAATTTCAATGGAACTATTTTATTTATTGACCAGGAAATGACATCCTGACAGATATTCTCTATACCCCCATCTCAACTTTCTCCCAAGAAAGAAACGCCATATTTCGATTTGTGCTATTTGAAAAGGCCTGTTATTGCTTTTTCTCCCCTGGGCCGCAGGAGATGTGCTCAGCCTCTTGAACCTGATTGCAAAAGCCAGAGATAAGTGGGTTTCTTTAGGAAAATTGCTGTCAAGTCTACTCTGTGCTAGCAAATCATGGTGTGTCTTGAAAAGGGAATGAATTTTACACCATAAGAGCCAAATCTTTCAGTGGTGTACATCAGAGTAATTCCACAGAAGTGTCTGTAACCCCAAATCCACGAAATGTTGAGGGTTCCCTTTTTAATTCCTTGCTGTCAAATGTTTTCCAATCTTGCAAGAGGAATTTGATGAAGAGGAAGGTTGCCTCGAACAGGGAGAGACACCAGCCTGCTACACAGCCTTTTGTACAGGAGAAGACAGCAAGCATGGTCCCACTGAGGATGTCACATCACAAACACTCCTTACAGCAGACATGTCTCCTTAAATGTCTACCTTTTACTCAAATCCCTCCAACTGTCAGTCCCTATATATCCCACCTGAGAACCGACCTGAGTAAAAAGAACTGTAAAAAAAAAATCATAACTTACATAAAAGATTTTTAAAAGTACATGTGAATGATATGATTTTTGTGACATTATGGACAAGATTGTCCAGATAACAGCTGTCTCACTCATCTGGGACAGAGTGGAGGGCAGACAGAGGCAGGTGGGTATGAGGGCAGGGGGATGGGATGGGATGGGAGGGGATGGGATGGGATGGGATGGGATGGGACATCCCATCCTTTGCTCTGCTGCTTTCACAGCTGGGATGAAGATGCTTCCTCCCATTAAGAACAGTAATCAGAGGCTCCACAGCTGGATGACCAAGGGAAATCAAAACTTGTGTTGATCCTTAGCAGCAGGATAAGATGTAGACTGGATGAGAGGGAAGGATTTCTGATCTCCCTCCCAAACCTCACTCCTGAAAAAAGGGATTTCTGATCTCCCTCCCCAAACCTCCCTCCTGAAAAAAGGTACTGCCAGCTGGTGCAGTATGGCCAGGTGAGGTCCAAGATTCAAAACAGGATTTTTTTTTTTTTTACAGAAAACATGTTAATACAGTGAGAATTCTTCAGGGTCAGGTTATAGAATCATTAAGGTTGGACAGGACCCTTAAGATCATCAACTCCAATCGTTAACCTTACACTCTAAAACATGTTCCCATCATCCCAGTGGGGGGATGATGACCCCACCACTGTCCTGGGCAGCCTATTCCAGTGCTTATGGTGAGGGAATTTTTTCCTAATATCCAATCTCCAGTCCCCTGGTACAACTTGAGGCTATGATGTGTTGGAGGGTTTAAGAGAAAGGCACAGTTTAAGGAGCTGAATTCCTCTCTTCTTGCTCCAGATGACAGGTCTCAGCAAGTTAAATGCATCTTTGAGGACTTTGACAATCATGGAGAAGTTACCATCAAGTAAGACAAGATGATATATGAGCTATTCTGCAAGAGCTTTCCCTGGGGAAACATGCGGCCCCAAGACTGGGTCAAGGTAAAATTTATTATTGAGTACTTTGAAGTTTCCTATACCCTCAAATGAATATCCCATTGGCTGGGTATTTTGTTACTGCCTCTTAAAAAAGCAATACTAAACTCAGCTGCACGTACAATAACTCTCACTCCAAGCCTTCTCTGTATAATTCAAATAGATGAAGGTTTCAGTGCATACACTTCAGGGAAGCTGGATCCTGGGGGTTTGCCTGAGGAATCAAGAAGTGGGAATGAGTGCCTTTCAGACAGGCTCTCTCAGAAGGTATCTCCATGCCAGGGCTGAGATTGCTTGCTCTACCTTTATTTGACATCACACAATTTATATTCCACAGCCATAGCGCCGCAAGAACATCTCCCCAGCCTGCAGCTTCATTTTCAGCACACAGCAACCCCAGCACTTTAATTGTCCCATAAACGTGATGGAAAGGATTTGATGCAAAGAGCTGTTAAAATGCCAAATGTCTTGAGCACTGCAACTAATGAATGGCTCCCAACGATTCATGTTTCAATCTATATGCAAATGTGCCCTTTGGTTGGCTTGTGCTGGACTTTTCACTGCTGCATTACAGCTATCCAGGGAAGCCTCAGACTCATAGATCAGACAGATACAAGGCATAAATGGGAGAAGACTTAAATTATTCAGTGTTTATGAGAAAGAGAATCCAAACAGCAGAATTACACTTTGCTTTTTATAATAACATGATTACAGATGAGCCCCAAGCAGACCTACAAAATCATTGTTTTTCTCCCCCACCCCTTCCTCCTTGCTAGCAAAATACACAGCACAATAAATCACTTGGCAAAGCTGAATGTGTGCTCAAAACAGTGTATGTCAGCTCCAGGTAAAGCCAGTGCTCACACAGCGCAAGTGGAAGATGTCTGTGAAAGATTTCAAAATCTGGTCTCTGCTATTCTTACCCCCAGCACAGGAAAACATCTCCTGGAGCATCTGGCAGTCACATCTATTTCTGCTCATTTACAAACTGCACAAATCTCCTTCACCTGCATTGCAATGTGCAATTCTGGTCTTAACAAGAAGAAATTAAGCTGGAATACTGAAGAAAGGGCTGCTGCCATCAGTGGTGGACTGAAGAGTTTGTTTTAAAAGGCTGAGGGAAAAAGGTTTTGTAGGATTTTGGTCAATTCCAAGGGTACAAAAGTAAACTGTAACTCTGTACACAAACACTGAGAAATGGGAAAAAGGAGAAAGGACAATTTTATCCAAAGGCCATTCCTGACACGAGAGCAGGAAGCCACAAATATCCTCCAAAACTAGAAATATGAAGATATTAAGGATCATCTTGTTCATGTAGGCCTTGTGGGGTTTAAAGCTGAAGCTGTTCTGCAGACTTTATATTCAAAGAAATGCCAGAGGTATCACAGGAATTGAAGAGTGAGTAGGAGCAAGGAAACTGTGAGACTTTGGCATCGCCCCCAAGAGTCACCTCCCTAGCAGCTCTGACAAGCCAGGAGAGCAGAGCTGAAGTCTCTGACCAAGCCTTGGCTCCTGCAAAGTTTCAAAATAGTTGGAACAACTTCCTTGTTTTGCTGTTGAACTAAAAAGAACTTTATAGTGTGAGGCATCCACTGTGCTTGATCCCTCAGGACCTTAATATCTGGCTGAACTTTGGTTTCCTTTATCTGCTTGGATTAGGTCTCCACTGTTTCTCTTAGCTCTTATTTCCACTCCTCCCCCTCTAATTGCAGGAGCAGGTTAGGGGGACACTAAGAATGGGAGAAATTCTGCAACAGCAGCAGTGCTCTTCATGTGGTCTGGACACAGTCAGGTGCCTAGAGTAACACAGATACAGTAATCTGAAAAGTCTAGCTTAATGGATGAGATTAGCAGGATCACAGAATATCCTGCATAAGGATCATCCAGTCAAACTCCTGATGCAAAACTCAGTCCTCCACAAAATACTTAGATTTTGCAGCATGTTTTATTCCCCAGCAGATAAATGGGTTTGATTTCTGTTGGGCTGGCCCAGACACAGCAAATTTGCAGCACTTTGATTTTAAGAGTTGGCTATGGGAGTGTTGCCTACAAGAGTGAGAAGAAGGAGCTGGCAACAAGAGCCATGCAGCAAGCAGCAGCCTGTTGCCATTTGCCACCAGGAGAGCCCTTTTCCAAGCCAGGCTGTGGGCAGGACCACCACACCCTCCCTGTCTCCAGTCCAGCTCCAAAAACATCTCTACATTAAGTTACAGAGGGAATGTGCATGAATGAGCTGCTGCTGTGCTGTGGAGCCAAACTAACTTGTCAGGCTGCCAAGGCAGGAATTCAGGCAGCCCTCCTTTTCCATCTTCCCTTTCTTTGTGCATAGAAATGGACTTGCCACTAGTAATTTGCTAGTGACTAAAGCTGATAAGTTTGGCTCCCTGCAAGCCCCTGCTGGGGAACAATATTGGCTTTTCTTTTGGATTACTGGGTGGAAGATACAGGGCAGGCAGAAAGCTCTGTGTGCTTTCTCCTCCTCACTGGAGCTGTGCGCTGCCCTCGCTGCTCAGTTCTCCCTAAGGGAGCTCCTGGTATGAATTGTTCTGATGAGAGAATGGAAGAGAAACAGCATCACAGGCTCATCTTCAAAATTCCTAGATTTATAGCTGGGTGGAAACCAAGCAGTAAGGGCCAAATGCTCTGTGCTTATCTATGCCAGGTGACGATTTGGGGTTTTGTTTGACCTTGCTGGAGAAAGTTTTCAGGGGAAAAGGGGTAGGATGGCAGGACTGAAAGCATGTTGTGCATATTCAAGAATGAGGAAAAAAAAAAAAGACAAAGAGAAAGCTCCTTGGAAAGTAAGGAAAGTAATACAGGTCATGAACCACATAGATGTATGTCCAAAATCTTACAGCAAAACTGAAGGAGGCAAAATAGGAATATTGCTGCTATTTGTAATTAAGCATCACATAAAGAGCAGTATTTAGGGCAATAGAGAGCAAAGTGTTTCCTGCGTGACTCAGAAAGGACCTTTTGATGGGACACAAACTGATGTGATTTCACAAAGGCCTGTACCTGCTAACAACTGGGTAATCTTACTTCATTATGGAGGGGTCCTTGGTCACCTTATCCATGCTGTAGAGATGTTTGCAGTAAGCAATAAATTCAACCCAAACCTATTTCTCTGATATTTCTGAGCAACTGCCTGGCATCTGAACACAGAGGGAGAGTGCCCAGAATTATACAGAAGTATGCTGCAGCCTTGCCTAGACAAGACACTTTGTTTTTAGATAATGAGCAAGGTGCTCAATTTTGATTAAAGCTCCGCAAAGGGTGAATTCAGACTGGTACAGAAGACTATGATCCAGCAGCTGAACCACAGAGGGGTAAACCCCAGAGAGAGACAAGACAGGCAGCCTGGAGTGATACCATCCTAGACAGAGTTGTAACAGGGTATTTCTCAACTGCTATGCTGACCTTTTTGCCTAATTTGTTTTAATTTCCACACCCATTTTCCTTGGCACCACTAACTGCATCAGCCAGTTTGTGCACGGGGCCAACGCCTTGGAGCCTTTGGAAGGAGGACCAAGCTTCTACACACCCCTACCAAAGTACAGCCTGTTTTTGTTGGGCTCAGGTTGCAGCAGGTTGGGGAAATGCTATAAAACGCATTTCAGTTGTTCCACAAGATCTCTGGTATTCCTTCCACTCAAAGCTATCTTCAGCACTTTGTGTCACTGCTGTAAACTGAAGCTATGTGAGTTCCTTCAAAGGTCCAGTGCTTTCTGCTGGACAAAAGCAAATTTACCAAGCAAGACAAAGAATTCAATCAAAATTCTTGGGTAGATTTGCTCCATTGAATCAATGTTTGACTGTGTTGACAAATGCACTCGAGTCTCTGCAGCCCCAACCCAGGATACATGGTGGGACTGTCAGTCCTCCCCAGGTGAGACACGGGAATGAGAAGCTAAGAGTGAGACATGTTAACCCCAGACAAAGGGAAAACACTACAATATGAAGCCCTAAATTATTGCAGAATCTACATGAGATCTGCTACACAACTTAATTCTTCAATTGATAGAATCACAGAATGGTTTGGGTCTGAAGGGACTTCAAGGATCTTCTTGTTCCAAACCCCCTGCCATGGGCAGGGACACCTTCCACTAGACCAGACTGCTCAAAGCCCCATCCAACCTTCCTTTGAACACTTCCAGGGATGGGGCAGCTTCTCTGGGCAACCTGTGCCAGTGCCTCTCCACTCTCACAGAAAAGAATTTCTTCATAATATTTCATCTAAGCCTGTCATCTCTTAGTTTAAAAGGACTTCCCTGGTCCCATCACTGCTGGCCAATATAAAAGTTGCTCTTCTTTATTACAAGCTCCCTTTAGGTACTGCAAGGTGATATAAGGTCTTTCTGGAGCCTTCTCCTTCTCAACCCCAACTCTCTCAGACTGTCTTCATATCAGAGGTGCTCCATCCTTCAATTTCTTTTAAATGTGCAAAAAGACTCTATTTCTAAACAACCAAAGGAGAATTGTTCCTGGAAACTGAAAATCAGTTTTTGACTAGATCCTATTTTAAGTCAGGCAGTAAGTTGTTTTATTGTCGTGCATGTCCAGGATTCACATGCAGCTTTTGGGCCATCCCAGATGAGAAAATAGAAGTGGAACATTGTACGAGGTTAATCTGGACTACACACACAGAGTAATGATTTCCTCTAAGCCAATCAAGGATTAAGGCTAATGAGTATCTCTGCATCTTGTAACAGTCCTTTTAGGGAAATAAGAAAGGACAAAAATAACCTGACTTGACCCATTCCCTCCAAAAATATATTTTTATTAGTGCCTGTGGTGATGGAGTAAAACTAGAGAAGTTGAAGACTGGAATGATTCACTTACCTGTCGTAGAATGACCATGGTTCCTGTATAAACACATCAGCAATCACCAGGAAAGGACCTAAATCAAAAGAAGTCAGCAATTAATGACTCTCCCCTGACTCAAGAGACCCAGCTTGTGGACTGTCCCAGCCCTACAGCACTTCCACAGCCCTAGGTGTGGAAGAAAGCTGGTAGCACTGAAACTCCCAATGCTTTCGTAATATTAATTCCAGACGGTGAGAGACAATCCTCTAAATACATCCAGATTAATGCTGGCACCATGGTGAATGAGACTGGGACTGCAGGTCACTTATGCAAGTAATATTTTGTAAACTGAGTCCTAGAAAGTTATCCAAGGATTAACCCAGCAAACACACTGATACTGATTTATTACATGTGTCTTTGGATCCTGTGGTATGAACTAAAGCATGTGGAGGCGGGGAGTACTGTCCTTAACATGTGACATGGCTGGATGAGTTTTCATCTTTCCATCCAACCTGCTTTCAAGAGAGGAAAGAAAATATCATGTCCCCTAGCACAGCCTGAAACTAAGACCTGGATTGGATGGAGTATTTCCACTCTCTGCTCCAGCTGTTGTGCAAATTGTATCTTTGTGGGATTTACATGGGAAAGTCCCATGCTGCTCCTGAGTTTGTGCTTGCTGCTCTAGTACCATTTCACGGCTCCCAAAATTAAGTGTGGTGGGGTGTTGGATTTGGATAAATGAAAAATGCTTTCAAAGAATTGAATATCTGCAGCTTTTAATCTCTGAGTCATCCTTGCTACATGGCAATCAATAATAGTTGTATTTATGGTGTGGAACGTTTTCCAGCATAGTAAAAATACTCATTCCTTAAAAAGCAGGGGGAAAGGCACTCGATCTCAGAGACACAATTCCCACAGGACACTGGACATTGAAGGCTGATGAAGGATAATCTTGCAGGACACAAGATATTTCCATTCACAGAGGCAAAATAATCTGGACTCATCATAAAAACTTAAGTACTGTGTTTCAAGTTTTAGACATAATTTTCATTTTTATGCTCCCCCCCCTAAAAAGCAAACATTTCTCAGGAGGATGGGAGGGAGAAGTCCTTCCACCCTCCCCACAACTGTCTCCAAGTGGGATGTCCCAAAGAGATAGACTCAGTCTCACAAAAAAAGGTACAATAATGTCCCATGCCAGTGTCTCTACACACTTTCCTCATGGCAAGGAGAGTGATCTCTCTTCCCCACCAGCAGCAACTGCTTGCATTCCATTCAGCAAGGTACAAACTTGGCCTTTGGTGCTGATCCTGCTGGCTGAATTTCCTGTAGCCTCTCAGGTGCAGTGGGAAACAGGTGTTCCCATCCCAGCTAGAAAGGCAGGATTTATCTCCATTAGCTCCTGCAGAGACTGTAAAGGCCCAACAGAATTTCCAGTTGTTCCCTTTTCCTCACCAGGCTGCCTGCACCACCTCTACATTTTCACAGACCACACATACAAAGTAGATAACTACCCCACTGAAATTTGTAGGCTTTTGCCATCCAAGTGCCTTCAACCACCTTAATGAAAACATCCATCTGCTAAAACCATCTACAGGATCCACAAACACTCTGCATTGCCTGGGAAAGGAACTGGTGTCCCAAGAGCAGCCAAGGCATCACTGTTTTTTTAGGAAATACTCACTAGGCAAACTTTGGCCACAGGCCATATTTAATGAATTAATTTTGCTTTTCCTAGAAGGTAGATGAATGGTGGAAAATCACGTACACACTTTAATAACTGAAAGGCTGTCAGGCACTTTTCCTAATTTTAAGATTGAACCTTCTCTGTAGCACTTTAAATGATTACTCTTCTCTTTAATTCACATGGATTGAAAATAACTTTCTAACCCAGCCAAGTAGTGAGCCCTGAGGCAGACTGCCTAGGGATGCTGAAGAGTCTGTTCCACTGGGAATAGTCAGTGAAATCATAGCCAGGCCCAGAGCAGGCACTGTGGGAGGTTCTTCAGAGGTCTGTACATGATGATCATGTTGAACTCTGGAGCAGGCAGCTGGACAGCAGTTGGAGTTCCCTGGCTGAAGGACATCTGCTATGGACAAGTCATCTAGTAGTTCCTTTCCTCCCTTTTCCTCTCTGAAAAACAGAGATCTCACCCACCAAGGGAGCTCCTAAATACCCCAGACATAAACTTTATGCTAATCAGCCAAGTGACCATAAACTTTATGCTAATCAGCCAATGTGGACACCCAGTGGGGTGAGCTGGCCCCACTGGGTGTCCACATTGCAAAAACCATGCATGGGACATCTATTCCAACAGGTTGGGCTAAAGCCACAAGTTCACACCTCAGAACTGCTCCTTCAGTTTCTGCCCTGCTGCTGCTGAAGCACAGTATTTTTCCATGGTTATCTGGGTTCCCAGCATTAAAACAACCCGGTGTGTTGGCATCCTGCTTAGCCTGGCCTGTGGTGATGCTGAATAATCTTCCAAAACTTGTGCCAGGTTTGGAAGAGTATTTACATACCAAATCCACTCTGATTTTAAACAGGACCCTGGTACCCTGAATCTTTTGTGGGTTATTTTTATTTTCTGAAGGTGTAGCCTCAGCTTAATCTTGTTCAGTGCATTCTGTCCCTCCATGATGCCTTTGCAAGAGAGGTTGTAGACAAGAGACAGTCAGCTTTCTCTACGGCTTGCTCAGCAGGGAACACCCCAAAGGGGAAGGGGCAGACTCCCCTGCCTGCTCTTCCCACAGGGATCCGTAAGAAGGATTGGGCTTGTCTGAGCACCAGAGAGATCAGGGGCCTACTAATTCAGGAGGGCCCTGGTGGAACAAAACAGCCATCTGGACCCTCTGACCCTTGCTGGCAGGTGAGTACAGCACTTCAATCTCAATCCTGGGAGAAGCTCTACAGATGGTCTGGGAAATGAGCTGGGCTAAAAAAACATACCCAGCACCTCTCCCAAATCACTCGTATGTAACACAAGGGCACAGAGACAACCCTCTGGAAAGTGTATTTTTTGTAAACATTTTGCAGCTTTCTGGCCATCACTGGTCGAGCATCATCTGAACTGAGCATCTGAGGGAGGCAGTGGGGGGAGGCTGAAGGGGCTTTAAACTACATCTGGATGCAGAGTGATGTGTGACACAGAACTATACATGCCACTTGCTTGCAAGCTGTGGTCAACAGAAGCCAAGGAGTGCTTCAGTAAGAGGTCTGCACCACAGTGATCTCCACTGTGGCTTTCCTGGTTCTGAAGAGATCCTCAATACAAAAGGAACCCGACAGAGTTTGACTCTGGAGGGAGGAAGTCTGAGGAACCTGGACAAAGCCATTGTCCTGCAATTGCAAAGAAGGGGGTTGCTACTCTAATCTCTTTAACTGGCACTTCTGTGCCCCTTCTTGGCACTTCAGCACTGCAGTCCAACCACATGACTGGCCATACTTCCTGGGGGATCACTCCACTGTGCTAATCCTCCAGAGCACATGCTTATTAAGCATTGGTCAGAAGAAATTCAGCCATTTCACTCTAAAGGTAAAATCGATTCCTTTCTCCTGAAGTTCTGCACCCTAAATGATTTTCCTAAATGGAAGTGCAGTGAAAAAAGAGAATAATTAATTTATGGGTGTGTGCATTCAAATTCAATGCCTATCCCCAACTGTACCCATCTTGGTGTAGAGCCTGTATTTTGGAGAACACCTTGTGCACTTCAAATTGTAAAAAACCCAGAATTTCATTCAGCTTGTGTCCACTTCAATTGACTGGCAGAAACGTGTGTCACCTTAGCTGCACAAAGAGATTTAACACGTCAGTGCTCTCTGCACACTACTGCTTTCACCTCCTGCCCTCCTGCAAGGGATCTGAGAAGGATTAAGGATTTTCCAGCATATTTTACTGTTCATCTGAGAAATGGTGAATAAAAAAGGTCAGACCTACACCCTCCGAGACAAGCACCTTTGTCCTTACCAAAACCAGGATTACAATCAGGAAGGAAAACAATGGCTCTTGATCGCAGTTAAGCTTACAAACCCCACCAGTCTTTGGGATCTCTAACTGTGGGTGACAGTGAGCAGAAAGGAGGAAAGCAATGTTCCTACATACTACTCCTCCTAGTCTTTGTCCATCTGGAAGCTGGGATGGTTGGGAAGCTATGACAGTTTGTATTTTTGCAGTCTTCCTGGAGCCCTGAATGGGAAGCCGGGCTTTCAGGTCAGAAGGCCTCAGTCTGAAGATGGCAGCCATTCATCTTCTCCTTGACTATCAGGAATCTTCCTTGCTAGCTTGATCAACGAGCAAGCTCTCAACAGAGACAACCCACTGTTTCTCTAGGTAATTAGCTCCAGCTCAAACAATTCTTAGTGCTAAAAATTATTTAAATATTTTGTCCTAGAGTCTCATCTTCTCTATTTGCCTTCAGCTTCTCACCTGAGGCAGTCAGAGCTTACCAACTACAACTGACCACATAAATGGGCCTACGTGGAGGGTTTTGGCTGGTCTAGTGGAAGGTGTCCCTGCCCATGGCAAATGGATTGAAACTAGATGATCTTTAAGGTCCTTTTCAACCCAACCCAATCCATGACTCTATGATGCTCCCCATTTCTCCAATCTGAGCTTTGGACTAAGTGTTACAGTAGCGGCCGTTCACTTGCACCTTCCCTTCCTGTAGCACAAGTATTTTCACACTTGCAAGAAGAAATTGTCTTTTCTAACTCCTCCAGAAAAATAAAATCCAGCCTGCTGGTTTTGCTACCCATTATCTCCTTTAATGTGGAGAAAAGGTGCATTCCCATGGAAAGCAATGATATTGCCTGGAGGGCAATAAAAAGCAATGGGAATTCACCCAGAGCATTCACTGTTTTGTTTTTTTTACACACAGGACAGCACACCCTGAGCTTTTGCTAGTGAGCAAACAGTACAAGATCTCATGGCGGGATGTGGGGACATGGCAAGCACCACCTGGCCACATGTTGCCTGCCACGGTGCTGAGAAAGTTCCCTTATTTATGCCTTAATTGCCGCCTCCGCACAGACGGATCAGCTTGGGGTCATGCTGACAAATGATGTGAGGAATGCCAGGAAGCTCTCACCTCAGCAAGGCAGGTCACAATAGCAATAAGCTGCAGAAAACATTGGAATTACCATTGCTCATGTGAGTGGTGCATCCATGACACAGCCTGCCTTCAGGCTCTGCCTGCACTGTGAGCAGCACAGAGCCTGTTTTCCTGGAAAAGCTCTGACCCAAATTCAGTGAAGGTCAAGAAAAGCCTTCCCTACAGCTTTTGCATCAGAACTTGAGTGATTACCAGACTCCCAGTGAATGCTGGTCTCAGGAGAGGAATAGCTGCTTTAACAAGAGGTGTGTTTTAGTGTAAAGAATTACCTGCCTGTCAGCTGCAAATCCATCTTCACAGACAACTGAGGGAAAAAGACAAATTCAAGCAAAACTGCAAGCTGACATGTAAAGGCAAACCTGATAGGAGGGTGGGTAAAGAGCCCCTGGGAAGCCCTGGATCCTCAGAAGGGCTCCTTGGTGTGCAGTACTGTGCAACTAAACAATGGCCTGCAAGGGCTCTTTTAGGAGATGTGCAGCTTTTTCTCCAGCTATTCCTGCAACACTCAGCCTTACAATGATGAAAGGCACAGGATTAGTGCTAATTAGATTTGAGGGTACTCCCTGTCAGGCTTCTCCTTCTCGTGGGCGGATGCTGTTTGCAGGGAAGACCTGGTGTCTTTAATTGTGGTGGGGTTTTGTTTGGCTAGTTTGTTTGTTTTGTGTTTTACAAAAAAGGGATGTTCCAGACATCCTACAGATCTGGAATCTCCAAACCCATAAAATCCCAGCTACTTGGAGTAAAAACAACCTTTCCTGCACAAAAGAACACAGAGAACCTGTTAATCAATTAGCCAAATAACTACAGGATGAAAAGACCACAGGTGCCAAAGTAGCTTTCTGTAATAAAACAGCCCAGCACAGGAGCAGCCTTGCTGCTTTACATATGCAGATACTTTGCATTTCTGCACATTAGGGCTTTTTTTCTTCTGTGCAAGCAGCTCCAGGAAGAAAGTGCAGTGCTACTGCACACAGCAGCCTGTCATTCTGCAAGTGCAACTGAAACCCAGGGAAATGATGCTCGTAACTGAAACCTCCAATAAACAGGGTGTCATCTGCACAACATGAGTGACAGACGAGCGTCAGGGGCTGTGCAGTAGGTAGCGCTTCCAGCCAAAGATTTCAGTACCCAAAAATAGGGTATGATTTTCAACAGACCCTGGGTAGAGAATAACAATATGAAAAATGTGGCTTCTCTCTGAAAACCAAGCATTTATAAACCATGTGCTGAGCTCTCCTCATTGGTCAGGCTGACTATGGATCAGCTAAAAATGCAAACAATGTTGTTTCTTTTGACTCAGCTAAAAATCTCAACAACCAGATCCCCAGCAGTATCAAATGATTGAGATAAAATGACTTGGGTTGAAACTGCTGATTTCCACAAGCTGGGAAATGTGGCACCATGAAATGCTGAGGTGGTGATCTCTGCTGAGACTGTGAAGGGTTTGAAAAGAAGCAAAGGAAAGCAATGTGATTCTCTGTGCCTTCCTCCATCAAGAGCTGCAGCACTAATCAGAGCCTGTGATGGCAGCTCCAAGCTGTGCTATACAGTTTCCTTTCGCAAAGCACTGCACTGGTCAGTGAAAGGACCATGGAGACTCATACTCCAGCTGCAGGGTCTCAGAGCTTTTTTAGAAACACAAAACGGTTTGAGATGGAAGGGACCTTTAAAGGTCATCTTGTCCAAATCCCTTGCCACAGGCAGAGACACCTTCCTCTAGATCAGGTTGCTAAAAGCTCCATCCAACTTGACATGGAATACTTCCAGCAATGGGGCATTGATCACTTCTCTGGGCAGCCTGTTCCAGTGCCTTACCATCCTCATTATAAGAAATTTCTCTCTTATCTAGTCTAAATAAATTCTCCTTCAGCTTAAAGCCATTTCCCCTTGGGCTATCACTACATCCCTTTGTCCAAAGTCCCTCGCCAGCTCTCTTGTACCCCCTTTCACTACTGGAAAGGGCTATAACATCTCCCAAGAACCTTCTCTTCTCCAAACTGGACAAACCCAAATCTCTCCTCTGAGCCTGTCACAGGAGAGGTGCTCCAGTCCTCTGAGTATCTTCATGGACCTCTGTGGTCCATTTGATCCTCTGCTTTGTCACTACCAATCTCCTAACCGAGTTACCCAAACTCTTTTATATTTCAGGTGAGGACAATACAGACAGCTCCCCAGAGAGGCTGACACCCCCTGTGTGTTTAGCTATGTTGGGGGTGCCTTCTGAGCTCTACTCTATGACTACCTCAGATGTAGCCAGGTGGGCCCTCTGCTTCTTCTCCCAGGCAAAGAGTGACAGGACAAGGGGACACTGTCTTAAAATGTGCCAGGGAAGGTTCAGGTTGGGTATCGGGAAGAATTTCTTCACAGAAAGGGTGATTAGACATTGGAATGGGCTGCTCAAGGAGGTGGTGGAGCTACCATCCCTGGAGGTGTTTAAGGAAGGACTGGGTATGGCACTCAGTGCCACGGTCTATTGACATGGTGGTGTTCAGTCACAGGCTGGACTTGATCTCAGAGGTTTTCCAACCAAATTGATTCTGTTATTCTGTGCAAGAGGGCAAGTCTCTGATTTGACACCATGTCTCAAAAGGTGATAAACTAGCTAACTCAAAAAACTAAGCCCAAAACACTGCAGACCTCAGGATGTGATTTTAAGCAGAACTCAAGACAGAAGCAAATTTCCACAAAGCCAAGAGCCTGCTTTGTGATGCACTCACTACCTAGGGATGGGAGAAAGCAATGCCTGAACATTTCCTTGCCTCCTCCTGGCCATGCCACAGATCAGAGGAGAGCTGGGAGCAAATACTTGTCACTGTGTTTATCCACACAAGCCTGGGGACCATGCAGTAAGAAAGAAGAAAGCAAATCCTAGAATGGGAGCCCATTAGCGAATCTCTCTGTTGGGGTTTTATGCCTCACATCAGCACCCACCCTTCCCTCTCCCGTGACAGTGCCGTCTTTAGGTGTCTTTGTGGTTCTCTACCTCTTCTTTTCATGCTCCAAGTCCCATCTGACACCCAAAGTGGGACTGAGCTGTTTATATGCAGACACTGGGTTTGAGCAAGTCAACAAGGATTGGAAGGGTGAAGGGTCTGGAGCACAAGTCTGATAAGGAGCAGCCAAGGGGGGTGTTTAGCCTGGAGGAAAGGAGGCTCAGGGGTGACCTTTCCTCTCTTTGCAGCTCCCTGAAAAGAAATTGTAGCCAGGTGTGGGGTTGGTCACTTCTTCCTAGTAGCAAGCAACAGCACAAGAGGAAATGGCCTCAAGTTGTACCAGGGAAGGTTTAAATTGAATATTAGGAAAAAAAAATCATTGAAAGGGTTTTCAATGAAAACTCAGGGCAGTGGTAGAATTACCATCCCTATAAGTGTTCAAAAGGCATGTTCAAAGGATAGAGCATTTAGGAACATGGCTTAATGGTGAACGTGGCAGTGCTGGGTTAATGGTTGGATGGCATTGATGATCTTAGAGATCTTTTCCAACCTGAATGTTTCTATGATTCTCTAAGATCACCTCCATGACTATGGGGATACACTAGCGCTTCCAAGGCCCAGTTAATTCCATCTGTCAGGATTATTTATCTCCACAGACTACAGAAGAAGCCTGAGGTGACTGGTTTCATTTTTGTGTCCCCTCCTTTCTCACATCCCTGAGCAGCTGTGAATATGAAAAAAGACCACTTAGCTGACTCTGAGGGTTTGATCCCCAAACCTCTATTTGGAGGGTTTTGGTAGCAGTGCCATGGAAAGAGACACCTCAACTGAACGAGTCCCAGCCAAAATGTTACATTAAAGCAAGAAATCCCAGAAAACTCCCCCCTCTGGAAAGTCAGAGAATTGATAACGTAGTAGCCTCTGTTCATCTGAGGGTGGTCAGGAAACGGACATCAATTTTTTAAGCCTTCAGCAGGAAGTTCAATAGATTTGCCCTGCATTCAATCTCCTTGAAAAGTCCAGCAGGTAGAGGAGCTGAACAAAAGACCTGACCTTTTCTCCCTTACTGAGCTTTCGCACAGCCTGAGCAGAACAATGGACCGCGGCGGCATCCGATCCCGACTCTGCACAGAGCACTCAGCACAGCCTCCTGAGGAGGGCAATTTCCTTTTGTGCACCAGCCTCTGCCGCCCACTGAGTATTTTTCAACTGCCACAATAATTAATCAAATAAAGTATCCTTTTGCAAGGAGGTCAGGTGTAATTTCAGCATAATCCAGACACAGCAGGCTGAGTTGATCTAGGGAAAATGCTGCACTTGCAGGTTGGCTGAATGGTGTTTGCAACCGTTTTCATCTGCTCTTTACCTGTACATGAATTCCCAAGTCTTGCCCCTACAAACAGGGCCCAGCACATGACAAGAAAAACTTAGAAATAAAGCCTTTGTTTGAAACTGGAGGTGATTTGAGACATGAACCTTTTAGATTATCTCATTTCAACCCCCTGCCATGGGCAGGGACACCTTCCACTCAACCAGGCTGTTCAAAGCCCCATCCAACCTGGCCTAGAACACTTCCAGGGATGGGGCATCCACAGCTTCTCTGTGCAGCCTGTGTCAGTGTCTCACCACCCTCACAGTAACACATTTCCTCCTAATATCTAATCTAAATCTACCTTTTATATGTGCCCTTTAGTCTAACTCTGACCTGTACGAGTGACCTTCTCTCAAGATTCTCCTCCTTGGAGCAGCACAGTGCTGGGCTGTACTGGAAACCCTCTTGCTTGTCCTGAGCAAATTGAGATGTCTGGACAGCACTGTGCCAAGATCAGAGCTCAGAACCTGCCTACCTATGATTCAGAGAAGCCCAATTAGCCTAGACTGTGCAGGCCAGCAAGTGTCAGTGGGGTCACCATGGACCTGCTCCTTCATGGGCTGGTAAATCCCTACTGTTTATAGAGCAAATGATACACACAGATGTGGTGGTTGACTTCAGCCTGGTGTGTTTTACACTGAATGCTTGGATTTGGGAGGAGATTCATGCATGGTACACCTGTTTAGGGCCAGGTTCAGGAGGCTACAACCTTCTGAGCCACCCAGGCTGTGTCAGCCTGCAGCTGAACCACAGACATCAGCCCTTAGCTTAGATGCAGGTGTAACCCTTTGGCTGTATTGCTCAGGCACCTACAAAGACTCTGTTATCTGAAAACAACTCTGTAAAGGTCATAGAATCCTAGAAAGATTTGGGTTGTCGGGGACCTTAAACATTATCTTGTTCCAACCCCTCTGCTATGGGCAGGGAGCATTTCCACTAGATCAGGTTGCTCAAATAGAGCCATCCAACAGGGATAGGGCATCCACAGCTTATCTGCACAGGGCAGCCTGTTGCAAAGGCTTGGGAACCAGAAATCTAAGGAAAGGTGCTCCATTTTACAACAGTCTCTAGATGACCCTCCACCACCCAGACAATATATGGCAGAGGTAATTTACTGAACTTAGCTCAGCTCAGTAAATTAATTACTAACCCACTTCTGTTTTTTTACCTATAGAAATGTTCTCTAAAGGGAGTCTTTACTGCAGCCACTGTTTTACCAACAACTCTAGAAATATATTATCCTGTGTTATTCCTTCTTGAAGCCCAGCCTATTTATGGAGGAGAGGCTAATGCTATCCTCATTTCACACAGAGAGAAACTAAAGCATAGAGTTAGGATGTCACTTTCCCCAAGGTCATGCAATAGAACCAGGGCACCCGAGTCTGTGCCTATGACTCCAGATCAGAATATCTTTATTAAAGGCAGCTCCTCTACTCTTCTCTATCCTTAAATTGGCATAATAGGCAGCTGTCTCACCTCTGCTCTTGTAGGTCCCTAATAATCTGGCCTTGGCTCTCTCCTTTTGGTGCTACTAGTGCTGGCTGGAGCAGGGCTTCTGCAAGCTGTTGTAATCCTGTGAGGGCTTTTGTCTCAGCAGGAACCCCTTTGCTGGGATTTTTTGTGAAATCCTCCTTCTGCCTGCCCTAACACTATCCTCTTATTTTTCATGGCCTGGAGAAATTCAGGGTGGCCCTTCAAGAGACTGGGGTCAGCCTCCAAATGCAAGGGTTGCTAGGATTAAGTGGGTTCAAATCATAAGATACCAACCCTGCTTTTTATGCTAAGACTTCTGCTGACTCCTGAGGTTGTTTTGCTTGAACAGGGACTATAAAATTAAGTGGAGACTCTGCTCTGCCCTTTCAGGATGCCTTTGGTGCAATCACCATCACACGCCTCAGGGCAGCATCAGGCAGTGCTGGGAGACATCAGCCCTGTAATAGTTGGGATGAGAGGGGGACTGACACTCCCTGACTCATTGGCTGCACATGCAAAAAGTCATATTAATTTTTCAGCTGGGGATTCTGAGTCACAGGGGCTGCTTGCTGCTGATCTATGGCCCTCCTGCTGGGTGTTATTCAGTGCATGGGATGCTCTGCTCTAAAGGGCATCATCTGGCTGAGCTGAAGTCACTCGTATAGGTCAGAGAGTTAGACTAAAGGGCACATTTAGATTAGGTATTAGGAGGAAACGTTACTGTGAGGATGGTGAGGCACTGGCACAGGTTGCACAGAGAAGCTGTGGATGTCCCATCCCTGGAAGTGTTCAAGGCCAGGTTGGATGGGGCTTTGAACAACCTGGTTGAGTGGACGATGTCCCTGCCCATGGCAGGGGGTTGAAATGAGATAATCTAAAAGGTCTCTTTCAACCCAAACCATTCTATGATTTTACATGTCAGGTGTTGCACAGGCATAAAGTAGAAGTCATTGCATCCTGAAATATCCTGGATGGACAAAAGGACTGGAGTCTCCAGGAAGTAAAGCAGCTTTGCTCCATGCCAAGTTCCTACCTAGCAAAGAGCAGAGCCAGGAACAGATAGAATTTCATCTGTGAGGAGCAGTGCTAACAAAAGCCTCATTTACAATGACAAAATTCCAAATAACAAGATTTCTAGATGGTCAGTAGGGCATAGCCCCTCCTAAGAAGACTTTCCTGCAGGTGGGGCATCCATAGTAGCTTTCTCACCCCACCTGAGATGGCCAACAGGCAGTGGCAT
Source organism: Agelaius tricolor (assembly GCF_023055355.1). Taxonomy (NCBI): domain Eukaryota; kingdom Metazoa; phylum Chordata; class Aves; order Passeriformes; family Icteridae; genus Agelaius; species Agelaius tricolor. The sequence continues at coordinate 19,083,676 of NW_027269269.1, forward strand.
CATGCTGCAGGGCACCAGATTTCTCCCATGCTCACCTGTGTCATTTCAGGAAGTGTCTAGGAACTTTGTTTCCTTGTTACAGCTGAAATTTGAAGTGAACTTGATCATCAAACTACTATGATTAGGTGACACATCTAAAGGGACAGGCAGAGTGGCCACACAAGCCTTGTTCCCTATGGAAATCAGCTTAGATGAGAAAGCTAGCTTTAATCAGGTCCTTAAATGATTCCAGCATTAACAAACTGCTCTGTTCCTACCCTTTTTTGCAGTACTTTGAGATACCCACACAAAGAAAGGGGTGGCTGTTGATATTTGTTATTTGCTCCTAGCTACACTTAAGAAATTGGTGGTTTCTGGAGACAGGTCTCATTTCCCTGGCTGAGGTCAACATCACAGCTCCACCTGAAAAGCTTGAATTTTGTTCCTGTTTACTTAATATCCTCTCTGACTGCTGAGCTCGGGGCTGGGAGGACAGGACCTGGTTTGCTACTCTGAAGAGTAGTTTGCCCTGGGAGAAAAACAGATCTAACAGGGCATTGGGGGAGATCTAGAGGGTTTTTTTCTAAGAGTAATAAGGCTGCCCTAAGAGCTTTTACCTTCTGTTACCCACCACCCTAATATGTATTGGTACAATTAAGCTGAATCAACTGCAGTCCTGATTTACTTCATCATTTGGCCAAGATCTTACAAGTCTTTTTCCAGCCATGGAGAACTCATGCGGACTTTCAGTAGACTTGACTTGAGGAAGACTCTTACACAGAAACTACAGATGAAATGACCACTCCTTTGTTTCTCCAGACCAAAACCTTGTGTGGGCTGTACAAAACAAACCCAGTGTGTGTGTGTGTGTGTGTGGTTTCTGGAGCTCATCTCAGCCCAGAGTAAATCTGCTGGCCTTGATGGCACTGATCCAGCAAAGCTGAGGGATGAGAGGAAGCAGGACAGAAATAGCTGGGGTATCACAACATAACAGCAACCTCCACTGATGCTGGAAAACACCCAGAGGTTCAGACGTGGGAGGCAGCACTCTGATGTGCTCCAGCTGGACTTGCAGGGCTCCTTCCACCACCTCACCTCAGCACACACGTGCTGGACTCCTCTGTCCCAGTGCAGGAGGTCTGCCTGTCCCCCCAGCCTCATCCCCACCTCCCCTCTGGTGATGAGAGGTGCTGTGGTCTGTGGGTGCTCCCCGTCCCTCCCAGCCCCACAGTTATTGTGAGGCTGTTTGAGCTCACTGAGCTTGGTGGGAGCTTTGCCTGGGCTGGGAATTCGATGCCACCAAGAGGCAAAGCATTTTCTTCTCCCAGCCTCTCCTGCTGCCATGAATTCAAACTCCTGTACACCAATGCACACCAGGCACATGGAAAACTGACTTACAATGCAAGCCTCATCCCAACAAAGGCATGGGTCAGCTCTGGAAATCACAGGAACCCACACACAAACCCCAGCTTTTCTAGCAGAGATCCAGCTGATCAATATCTTTGTGGCAATTCCCTAATGGCTTTCAGGAAATCTGATACAGAACCTGTGAGAAATCCCATTAAGCTCCTCTCTGTATCTGCTGGAACAAAAATATTTTCAATGAAAAAAGAAGAGAACAGGTTTTGTTGTACTTCCCTTGGCCCACATGACACATGGGAGTTGTACTAAAATGATGTGCTGACACTTTATCTTCTCCAAGATAACTAAGAAGTGCAGTGAGGCTGATATCTCAAAAGAATTCTTTAAGGAGGATCTCTAGGCATGAACAACTTTTTAGTGAGTAAATAGCCCACACTGGATCCAGCCTGTGGGCTCCCCACCCACTATATTTCTCTGACAGAGGATGCCTAAGGAGCAGGATAAAAGCAGATGTAGCGGCATTACTCTGCAATGTTCCCCCAGAAACAGTAATTTGCAGCCCAAGAACCTCTAGAGCCAAAAAGGGGTAGTTTTCTTTTTCCTTGCATATACATGCTTTATAGTTTTTAGAGGCTTTTTGTAAATGAAACATGCCCAAGTGCTTTTTTAACCCAATACTTTGAGAATCCATAGGGTTCTGCCATAAGGAACACCAAAGATGCCAGATTGTGCAAACTCTTTTTATCTTTGAGCCTGGTCTCTGTAAACTTTGTTTGATGCTCCCTAATTTTTGTATTTCAAAGGAAAATCTTTCTTTTGCATTTACCATGCAAATAAAATCTTCCAGGATCTATAACATGCCTTCTTCCCATCTCTTCTCAGCTTGGAGCCTTTGTCTAAACAATCATTCCTCCTGTGAAATGTGTCCCAGACCTCTGACCATCTTTCCTTTCTCAGAATTCTCCCCAGTGGAATAATTTTTGTTTTAGGTGACTTGAAATGAGATAAATCACCAGAGGAGTGGAATGTGCTCTCTGGACAACAGCAGATATCAGGAGGAACACAGAAGGGCTTGGTCCCAATATTTGGGTCCTGCCCCCAACCTAGCACAGCCCAGAGCACCTTTTCCCTGTGCCCTGGTGTTTTGGGCAGGTGAGTCCGGCTCAGGTGGAAGGTGTTTCCCAGCTGCAACCTGCAAGCCTTAGGACACTAAATCTCAGTGATCAAGGCCAGGTTGGATGGGACTTTGAGCAACCTGGTCTAGTAGAAGGTATCCCTCTAAAAGTCTTTACATTTAGATGGAGACATTGACAGCTACCATGATCCCAGATTTATCTTCCCATTTCCAAAGTCAGGAACAGCTGAAGAAAGTGTCTTTGTCTGATGGGGCAAAGCCCCTTCCAAGCACAGCTCCCACTGTGCAAGTCAGTGTCAGATGACACTGGGGAGAGGGGACAAAACCAGGATTCACAGAGGCTCTGTTTTCCCAACACTCCACGTAACATCAGGCATGGCCTCTTGCAAATATTCCTTCCTCCACACTCATAAAGGTGGAGACCAGGCTAGTTGTGCAGCAGCAACAGAGTGCAAACCTCCCTCCCAGACACCTGTCAGTCTACAGCCAACCTCACAGTGCAAGTTTTAACCCCTTTTGTGCATGTGAAACTGTGTTCAGGTCATCTGCACCCCAGGTAAATGCTGTGTCATTACACCAGGATGTGGAAAGGGGATGGCAGCAGCTGAACCAACATCCTGGGAAAGGCATTTGCTGGGCCTGCAGCCTAAGAAGAGCTCAAGGATTTTCTGTGACTGCTCTGAGGCTGACAGTGGGACCAAGCACTCAGTTTTTAGATTCCAGCTGGACTGAGGTAGAAGCTGCTACCTAGCTGCTCAGGCTGGGCAGGTCTGGGGTAGGGGGGGACTCATCTAACAATGCCAAGATATGAAGGGGTCCCCAGAGACTCATGGCTATGGATTTCTACCTTTTCTATTTTCATTTGGTTCTCAGTCTACTTCAAGTGCTTGCTTTTCATTGGATTTTCACATTTTGCACTCCCATTGTGCAGTTGGGCACAACTGCACTCTGCTCTCTACAAGTGTCTGACTATGAGAGCTTTTTATTGGATACTAGGACAAATTTCTTTGCAGAAAGGGTGGCCAAGCACTGGAATAGGCTGCTCAGGGAAGTAGTGGAGTCATCATCCCTAGAGGTATTTAAAAGACATGTCGATATGGCACTTGGGGACATAGTTTAGTGGTGGACTTGGCAGTGCTGGGTTGAGAGTTGGACTTTATGATCTTAGAGGGCTTTTCCAACCATTGTGCTTCTACAGGTCAGAGCAGGGGCTCTGTGTACAGCTCCAGGCACAGCAGGGATTGGGAGGGTTTTTCTGGGGTTGGTACAGCATAACCATGGACACTGCTGGGGCAGGGCTGTCCTGATATGCTTTCTGGCTCTACCTAGCCCATGACTGGGGGACCAAAAAGTCACAAACACACAGGTTTATCCCATACCAGTTTTCCTCTAGGACATTGCCTGGCAGAGAGGAGGGTTTCACAGTACAAAGCTCTCACAGTCTTACGTGCTGTCTCCGCATCCTGCCAAACCTTTGGTACAGTGACACTTGTCCCGCTCTGCTTTGAGAGAAAAAACACTGTCTCTGCTCCAAGAGGACAACAACCCCCCTGGTTTTCCTCTCACCCTCAAAAGGGACTTGCAGAACCACTATGACTGTGATTGGAGCCAGCATGGTCTTGATGCGGACAACCAAAAATGTGCCCAGCACTGAGGGCCTGCAGCCACCTATCCTGTCAGCTCCTTTCTGCCAGGCTTGGAAGCTGCCCTCTGCAGCTCCAGGAAAGGCTTTGAAAAAAAAAACTATTAGCTGACAATGCCTTCATTAATCACAGCATAATCCTTTCCATGGCAACCCAAGGATTGCGAAGTCACAAGTTAGCAAGTGTGAGACAGAAAGGCTGCACAGCAGCACTTGGCCCAGGGAAACTCCATAGCTAGCGAGAGGAATCGGCTGCTCTGGGGAGGGGAAATGAGTTAGAAATAATATTGTCTTGAAAAGAGGGTCATCCCTAGCCAGGATTCGGATCCCATAAATGCCACTGTCCATGGGGAGATCCTGTAGCTCCATGAAGTTACTCCAGTCTCACCCCCAAAAGCCCAAGAAGAGACTTTGGCCCTACATCTTAGTTTTACAGAAGATCAACAGCTTTCAAACAGGTCGGGGAGAGAAGAAGGACAGTTTGTGGCCATCACCACAAAATTAAACACAAGTTAGATACACATATTTGGGAATTTGTAAGGGCTCAGAGATTGCAAAGCCACAGGTGAAAACAATTTCGACCATCAATGAACAGGAGAGAAATGCTGTCCTGGACTTTTTTTTCCTTTTTCTTTTTTTTTTTTCCCCTTTTTTGTTGCTCTTTGGTTTTCCATGGGACAGTTTAGGCACAGGGTAGGAAGGAGATTTCACAAGGTCTCACAGGGATGCAGGTTTTGACTGAAGCTTTGGCAAAGCCCGGTCAAAGCTGCAAATCCATTCATACCTTCACTCTACCAGTGCTGGGAGCTTGCAGTCCCTCACCTCATGGGAAGAGTAAGACCCATAGCATCATACAGTGGAGGATGGTGAGGAGTCAGCTTGCAACCACCATGTCCTTGCCATCTTTATGTAATGCATAGGTTAACCCCACAGGGTTGGTTCTTGGACATCCTTTTGCCCGGACTATGGAGAGAAGAACTCACACCAACACGACAGCCTAGGGCTCTGAGAAAACCATCTCTAGCTTCTGCCACCTCCTTCTGCAGGGGAGACTTAACAGCAAGGGACAACCAGGCAATCTTAGACCCACTGATGTGCTGCCTTTCAAACTCCCCCTCCATTTTGCCTACATGGCAGGTCCTCTACCATACATCCAGTCTTCCCAGAGACACCAAGACATGCCAGTTCCACTGTTCCACTTTCTTTAGGATAATGTAATTGTAAATACCCTAGGAAATCCTGGGATTTTTCTTTGGTATTGTGCTCAGCTGGTCCAACAAAGCCCATGTACAAAACAGACTAACCTATATTTAAATAGGAGAATTAATGCTAGAATGAGTAACCAGGGTCCTCCCTCTACAAAACAAGCTTACATCCGTACATTATTAACAAATCACCAATATACAACAAATCAAAATTAAATATCTTGTTAACCCAAACCAGGCAGCAAAATGCAAACTGCTTTGTGGGAATTGCCTATCCCATATCAAGCCTCAGACCCTTCCCAGGGAGACTCCTAATAATTTAAATAGCCTGGAAGGTCCTGGGTGCTGCTTACCAGCACAGATGTGACCCAGGAGACACCCCCAAAAGCAGCCTGGACACAAGCTGTGCTGTGCTGCAGCCAGGGGAACTTGTGCTGCTCCCTGAAGAGCAGCACCTGCCTGAGCACAGGTTGTGCTTTATCCACCTAAATGATGTGTCTGGAGCTGCGTGAAAGCAGGCAGGGGGTGAAGTAGACCGGGAGGACACCCGGGGTCTCGTAGCACTGCCAGTGGATCCATACAGCAGGGACATCCCCCAAAGCCCCTCCCCACGTTTAAGCACATCCAGAGGTGTGCCTGGATGTGACAGGGCTGTGGAGCAAAGGGGTGGAGGGCTGCATGCACCGCACAAGAGGGCAATGCCCTCCACCCTTCACTCCAGCTCCTGCTAGGTGACCCCAGCCAAATTAAGCAGCAGCTAGAAATTACCGAGCCGCTAATCCATGCTGCAGGAGCCGAGCTGGCCCGGGGGTGCTGGGCACTGCTGGCAGGTCTGCGTCGTGTCTCTCCCCCTCCCATCGAGCCCAGCCTCTTGCCCAGGTTCGATCCGGCTCGCTGCCCGCAGCCCCGCCGGGGGCACCCCACCCACGGCACCCACGGCACCCACGGCACCCACGGCACCGCGCCCCCCGCGTCCCACAGCACCCGCATGGCTGCACCCCGCCCGCCCGGAGCATCCCCGGGGCCGCCGGCCCCGCTCCGCCTTACCTCAGCGGGGCATGGCCGGGCACGGCGGCGGGGACGGGCACGGCTGCTGCCCGGCGCGGAGCCGCGCTGCCGCCAGCACCGAGCGAGGGCAGCGCCTGCCCGGGCTGAGCCTCTTAGCGGGGGAGGAGCCGGGCTACAGCCAGCCCCTGGTGTGCTGTGGGTGTGGTGTGGGGTGTGTGTGTGCGAGCGTGGTACCTCCATCCCGGGAACCGCAAGCGCCGCGCTCCCGCAACATCCACACTCTCCAAAGGTGCGTCCTCCTGCAGCCCTGGAGTCTGCCCCGGTTTATGGTATCATAAAATCATAGAATGGCCTGGGCTGGAAGGGACCTGAAAGATCACCACGGTTCAACCCCCCTGTCATGGGCAGGGACACCTTCCACTAGACCAGGTTGCTCTGAGCCCCATCCAGCCTGGCCTTCAACACTGCCAGGAATGGGGCAGCCAGAGCTTCTCTGGGCAAACGACCTGTTCCAGTGTCTCACCATGCTCAAAGTAAAAAATATTTAGTCCTAGTATCTAATCTAAATATCCTTTCTTTAAGTTTAAAACCATACCCCTTTTCCTATCACTATCTGCTCATGTAAAATGTTTTCATGGCACCCATGCTATGAGTTTAGCTGCAGTTTCAAGCCCTCGTTGTGCAGAGTCCTGATGGATCCCTAGGAAAAAGTGTGGCTGGAAAGGTCCTCCTGCCCTGTGCAAAGAGGTCTCTGGGCTGTGCAGGGGCAGTACTGAGGTCCTGTGAGGTGAGGCCAGGAGCTGACAGGCATCCTTGTTTGAATGCACCAGCCTTGTGCACTTGTAAATGTGAAAACTGGGACAGGAAAACACTTGAGGATCAGGAAACTCAGAGCTGAGGTTTTGCCTAGAAGCTTAACTCTGACCTGGTGCCTCCCTGCCCAAATCTGGACTAGTGTCTTTTTTCCTTCCTGCTAAGAAAGGTGGAGTTGGATTTTAGTTGTGCTATGAAACACCACTGAAGTTTCTTAGGTATAAAGCTTGTCATTTTAGCTAGTAGAAGGTGCAAAATATACCTTTATATTTGCGGTGTTATCATAAAAATTGTTTCTAAGCTCCACTTTAGAATGAGGGTGCTGGAAATCCTCCTGGGGACCCAACTGAATGTGTTTTTTTGGTGATACTGCAGAAATAAGGAGCAATAAAAGGGAGTCTCCTTGCTTCAAAGCTAACCAGGAACTCTGCTCAAAATGCAGAAGTCACAGCACAGTCACATGGTTCCTTCCCCAGCCCTTAGAAATGCCCTGCTGATGCCCAGCCCTCAGCTGTGAACAGACTCAGCTGACTTTAAGCTAAGGACAGATGATTTGTGACCACCTGGGGCCATTCCCATGTCACTCAAGCCCTCCTCACTGTGTCAGTACAGCTGGTGTGGGTGTGAGGGCAGGCTCTGGCTGTGTCTGGGCTTTGCTCTGGACTGCATCTGATGCACTTGGAATGGCTTGGGCAGCCTTGCCTTGTGCCCAACAGGACCCACATTTGTGTGGAAAGGCAGTGAGGGAGGCTCTGCCAGGAACACAGGGCTGGACTTGCTTCCTGACTGCACCACTGGGCTTGGAGGTGGGATTTGGAGAGTGCAGGGAGCGTTTGGACAACTGCACAGAACAGACTCCAGTGGCTGATCCCTGGCTATTAACCTGGGCTATTGGCCAAGGATGTGGCAGCACCTGAGCACAGGCAATGAACACATCCCATTGCTGAAGGCCCTTCCATCTCTGTAGCCCTTCCTGCTGGAAATCCCTCATCCTTTTGAGTGGCAGGAGGCTCATATGGCAGGGAATGCATACAGGTTTAAGGTGGGAAGATCCCGGCTACAGGGGATCCAGGTACAAGAAGAAATACTTCAGCACCAACTTTCAAGCGGAGGATGGATGTCTGTTCCTCCATGAAGATGCTCTTTCAGGTCAAAGGGAAAACCCTGAACTTCCAATTTATCATAGAATCATAGAACCATAGAATCACAGAATCACAGAATCACAGAATGATTTAGGTTGGAAAGGACCTTAAAGATCATGTAGTTCCAGCCCCCTGCCATGGGCAGGGACACCTTCCACTAGACCAGGTTGATCAGAGCCCAATCCAACCTTTCCTTGAATACTTCCAGCATTGCATCACATTCACAGCTTCTCTGGGCAATCTGTGCCAGTGCCTCACCAAGCTCACAGTAAAGAATTTCTTCCAGACATCTGATCTAACCTCACTCTCTTTCACTTTAAAGCCATTCCCCATTTGTTCTATCAAAACATGCCCTTACAAAAAGCCCTTTAAAAAGCCCCCTATGAAAACTAATGTGGAACTATATGAAACTAATGTTGTGAGCAGAAAGCCCTGGCAAATGACCGTGCTGGAGGGATGAGGAGATGCTGCAGGATCCTTGGTGAGCCTGGGGTGGATTGTGCTTGGAGCTGTGCACTACTCTATTACTTGCTGCTCATTTCCAAACATGCACAGTCTCTGCACATCTCCCCACTGACGTGCTGAGGTCCCACAGCAATTCCAGAAGCCCTATCTCAATGCTGGTGTGCACCACCAGCAGACACAGGCAGGGCTGCAAAGCAGCCTACACTTTTAATCCCACTGGCTCAGTACCAACAAAATTGAGGTGTGGATGTTGGTGGGAAAGCACAACCTCCATGCCTACATGATGGTCTGTGGCTTACCCAGGCTTGCACAGATTTTTTTTTAGAATGTGCACACAGCCAGACTCAGTAAAGCCACGTGGTTGACACCAGAGTTCCTGAGCTATGTCCAGCATCAAGCATCACAGCCCCATAGGTGCCCAGCCAGGTCTACTGCCCAGGACATCCTCCAGGAGAGTATTAGGATGTCTGGGGGACTGAGGTGTTTGTCAGGCATTCCCCCTAAGAAAGCTCCTTGCAGGATGTTTCAGTGGTGGAGGCAGAGGAGTAGGATGCTCATTCCCTATGCATTATTTGGTGACACATTTTGTCCCAGAGGATGATCCCTGAAGCTGAAGAGTCTGGGGAGACTCCTGCAGGCCACAATAAAAGGGCTGTTTCCAGATGTCTGCTCCAGGCTCTAAAGGGTGGGCTGCAGAGGCACACAGCTCCTTCATGCTGCAAAGACTTTGAGCACAGGCAGCTGGTGGAGGGAAGCTGAGATGGAAGCAAGATCCCTAAAGCTTTGGGTCTGTGTGGTACAGCAGCAAGACTGGAGATTCCCATGGGCAGGGCCAGGCTTTTCAAATGCTCCCCATGTGCATTGTGCAGGTTTGTTTTCTGAGGGAAAGCCATCCAAAATCCACTTCCTCCTTCTACTTTGCCCATAAACTCTCTCCCCCCATTTTTATTTTTTCAGCAATCTACAGAGCTTTTCTCCAAGTCAGGTGAGACTCAAAAAAACAAGTTCCCTGCACTGTGGTGAGTCTGGGGCATAGGATGCAAAGGTTTATAGTCAGAGGAGGTTACCCCTTCCTACCATGGATTTTCTCAGCAAATGTGAGTGTAACCTTGTGTGAAAGACTCATGCAGATCACCTTGCCTCGGTCTCAAAGTCTACAGAGAAAATAATCTGAATGGAGTTTGGTGAATCGAGCAAATTCAAAAGGCTCTGCAGAGCCACCTTGTGCCCATCAAAAGCATTCTGGAAGAACACAGCAGTTCAAAAGCAAGGAGTCTGAATAAAATATACACAATTTATTTATTTATAGGAGGTTTACAGCTGTACAATGTTGGCTTTCTGTTTGGACCACTCTCTGAGCTTGTGCAGCACAATACATCAGTGCCTTTGGAGATGAAGACAAGTCACAGCCTGTTTTAACAGGCAGATGTCAAAAAGAAATGGATCCCACAGAGTGTAATGCCAGGCTGCTTGCAACCACTGAAATGATTAACAAAAGAAATGTGAAATCAATCACACATGTGTCCTACCCCATTCATGAGGGACTGGAAAGTGCTTTTCAGACCTGCCCTCCTCTCAAAAAAAAAAACAACCCAAAACCCCCTGAATATTTCTGTTTACTTCATTCAAAGATAAAAGGCATCAATGATAGGAATGGCATTTCAGTATTTCCCCTCCCTCATCTGCCCTACAAATAAGAGAAAAAGAAGAGTAAGAAAGGTAATTTTTGTTCATCCATTGGAAATGTAGGGGAAGAAGGGTTCTGCTCTAACTTTTCCAAAACTTTTTTTTTTTCTTAAAAAAAAAAAGGACAAATATTACTGATATTAAGACAATTTGGTCCTGATATAGAGTGATTTTTAAAGAAGCTATTAAAAAGCTGCCTTTCCTTTCTTTATGGCTTGATTCTCTATAGGGAGGAAGGAGGTTGCCCATGGGTACCAGGGCACCACAACACCATGGTGAGCTTTGGCACTGCTCCTTGGGGATCTCAGTGCCATTTGGCACATGGCAGGGCACTCCTGGACAATTGGCTCTCCTTTGCTGAAGCTATCCATAGCCTGATTTCCTGAGAAAACATGGCTAATGCAGGCAGGCTGGACACCTCCATCTGCTGATGATGGTGCAAAGCTCCTGTCATGTTCCTGCAATGCCAAACAGCTCATCCCCCTGCCAGGTGAGGTATCTGTGGGCATCCCTCTCACATATCACTCTGAACATAAGCCTGGGAGATCTTCTCGTAAGACCCAAATCATACCTTCTAGCCCCACAATCCTGCTTCCATTTATTTTCAGTGGTAAGTCTCATAAACAAAACCAAGATAAAATCAAAATATCTCTGAATTGGTCTTCCTAAATTCAAGGATTTTCTGTGACTGTGGGATCAAAAAGTTACTTTACCTAACTAGGAGCACTTAAGTAAATTCTGCAAGACACTGAACCAAACTTGGTCCCAGTGGTGGCACCTGGACTTGGAGGGTGCTCAGTGCAAGCCAGGAGTAATTGAGATCTGGAAAGAGCATCATGAGTACCACTGCTTGCCTTTAAGTCCTGAAAAACAAGACCTAAGAACATAAGCAAATTTGGTAAAAAGGCAAACTCTTAACTGCAGGACTGTGAGGATGAGGCAAAGGGAAAAACAGCCCACAAAAATCAATGCAGTTGCACCATCTACTTCTGGTTGCACCAAGAACTGAGCTAGCAGGTACTTTGGAGAACACTTCACCATGTTTCAGACTTAGCAGACCTTTAGGGACTTTAAAAAAACCCCAAACAGACTTGCAGGACAAACATGAGTATTTAGTAGGACAAGCTATAGCAAAAGAAGGCTTTCCTGTTCACTTTTGTTGCAGGAAAAGGACTCTGCCCAGGTCAAAATTTAGGAAGACTCGAAGATTTTATCATATGTATTAATTTCCACTTGCATGCAGGTGACTGCAAAATATTTGCTTAGAAAATCTGACTGAAAAATCCCTTAACTTGCACCACTTTAAAGGCACATGAATAAAACCCCCAAACAGCAGGGAAAAAAAAAAGGTTTGAAACTTGTCCTAGTCAGCTGCTGAAAGGTCAGACAACGGGTTGTTGTTTGGTTTATCTGGGATGGTTTATAAGAAGCCAGATTCTGCCACCCAGTGGAACAAGGAAGGTTAACCCAGTTTTGATGGAAATCAGGAGCAGACTGTAGCCCCAGACACATCCCCGCGGATGCATTTGGGCTGTGCTCCTGAGACTGGCTCTAGGACTGTGCAACTCATCCTCCACAACAGGAGACTGGAAATTAAAGGTGAGAGATGGACACTGGTATGGATTAAATATTCCCAGCATTTTCAGGCTGCACTGGGAGCAGTGCTCCTCTAGTACAAGCTAAAATCCCACTATTTTTAAAAATAATTTGAGAAAGCGAGGCACTGAGAAATGATGCACTGTAGGCAGCAGTACAGATGGAGCTCATGGAGCGAAGCTCCCCATCCCTTGAACTTGACACTCTGGCCTTCAGAGGAATGAATCTTCTCTTGCCTAAACACTGAACTGCCCCAGCAGACAACCCACCCCAGCTCCTGGGCTGAGCTCTTGGGATGGGGACGGCATGGAGACACGGAGACAGCAGGCACCATGGGAGTTCAGGAGGCACCCACAGGAGCTGGGTCCCGACTGATTCAGAAACCTGACCCAGAGAACAGTTATCCCATCACAGCTGTTGACATCTTTCTATACTTCAGAGTTGCGTGGGGCTGAACAAGACTTGGGTGGAGACAGCTTGTCCCCAAAATGATGGAGCCTTTGGTCTTGCTGCCCCTGTGGATTTGGGCTGCCTTGGTGCGTTTTCCTTGCAGCTGCAGGACGCAAATCCGAACCCAAAAATCACCCAACAGGCTCCGATCTGTTTGTCCACTTCTCCTTTGCTGTGGTGCCTCCAAAGATAAGGGATTACATGGCAATTTCAAGGGAGACAGCTCCATGCACACTACTCCTAACCCAAGCAGACACACTGAAGATGCACTGAAGCAGCTGGTGGGACCGTGGTGGCCACAGGTGTGCATGGTGGCACGTGTGTGTGTGCCAGCCTGTGTAAACAAACAGCCCCAGGGCATGGTGCTCTGGCTGTCAGGACACACAGCGTGCTCACAGCGGTCCCACAGTGCATGTGGCAGCCTGGGAGGCTGCAGAGGACGCCAGCAGAAGGATCATTGAGGTTCCCCCAAAAAAAGGCACCATTTTTTTAACATTGAAAACACAAGATTGGCTCCTTGGAGTGGAATGCATGCATGGTTCATATACACTTTGCAGATGGTAGGTAGGCTCTGTGTCTCTCTCTCTCTATATATATGTATATGTACGTGTGCATGTTTATATTCACATATGTGGCACCAGAAGAGTCACCCTTAAATACTCAGACATTAGTGAGGATGTTACTGCTGAGCAGCATCACAGCAATGGTTCCAGGGAGATCGTTTGACCTCCTGTTCCCCCTGTCCTGGAGGTGCAGCGTGTGCACCGACTGCCGGTCGCTGGGATCCCCCGTGAGCACCACTTGGCCCAAGAACTCGTCACTTATCAAGTTGTGGTTCCAGATCTGTGGAAACAAAACAGGGATGAGGGAAGCTCCTTCAGGGATGCAGCCAACCTTCATGAACTGGCGAGAAGGGGTTACTGGGGACACGCCCTGAGCTGAAGCCAGGGAGGAGGTGAGGTGTGGGGGTGTCACTCTGGTAGTGAGAGGGGTGAAGGACATGCCTTTCCCAGATGTCACCGTGGTGGTGAGAGGTTGAGCTGCATTAACTAATGATGCTCAGCCTGGGGAACAGATCTGCTGTGGACAGTGTGAGGAGAGGCCAGGGGGTCCAAGTGAGAGGTCTCCATCCCTCAGCCCACTGCTTGCCTGCCAGGTACCTGAACAATGATGGGTTGTCCTGGCTTCTTGCGGTAGAAGAGCCCTTTCACATCAAACTCTGGTGATACCGTGTTCTTCTTCACTGGAGAACGAACCTTCTGCCCTTCACACTTGATGATCACATAAGGATCAGCTCCTGAGGAGAGAAAAGAGAATTTTTTCTTTGTTGTAGGTCCTGTAATTCCATAGAGTCCTTTTGCAGGGGTGTCATGCAGTACTTTGCCTCCATATCCTACCAGAGGAGATGGATATCTGCCAAAGGGTTTGTAACACCCCAGATGATGTCCATGGAGCTCAGCTGTTTGACTCAATTTAATTCTATTAGGTGACACTGTTTCGAGGCAGCAGGTGCTGATGGACTGCTATGAAGCTGGGGAAGGGTCTGGATGGAGCACAAGTCTGATAAGGAGCAGCTGAAGGAGCTGGGGGGGGCTCAGCCTGGAGAAAAGGAGGCTTGGGGGGACCTTATCACTGTCTACAACTGCCTGAATGGAGGATGTAAGGAGGTGAGGGTTGGTATCTTCTCCCAGGAAACAAGCAACAGGACGAGAAGAAAGGGCCTCAAATTGCACCATGGGAGGTTTAGACTGGATATTAGGAAACCCTAATTCATCAAAAGGGTTATCAAGCACTGGAACACACTGCCCAGAGCAGTGGTAGAGTCACCATCCCTGGAGGAAGTTAAAAGATGTGTAGACGTGGCACTTGGGAACATGATTTAGTGATGGACTTGCAGGGCTGAGTTAAAGTTGGACTCAATGATCTTAGAAGGCTTTTCCAACTGAAACAATTCTATGATTCTATGAAAGGGCTGCCTCTCTTGTCTCCATATTCTACAGGAACACTCCTTCATCACCCCAAACTCTTCTGACCACTGCAGTAAATGTTCCATGGAGGACATCATCCTACTCAAACCTCCTTTCAGCATTTGCTCTCCTAGAGGCAGGCAGAAATAAAACCATGGAGAAGAGAAAGAGGCTGACACAAGGAAATACCAGATGGAGGATGAAGTTGGAGGACCAAGTTCATACTACCAGCCCACAGCTGGAGGGGACCTGAGCTTCCAGGAGAAGGAAAGAGTCTCTCATTAATGAATACTTTCAGCTTGCCAAACAAGTCCTTATTTTGGGAATTTCAGTAGAGAGAGAGAGAGAGCTATTGCTATGGAAATCTAACTGCCAGAATGCATTTTCTTACCATGAACTTTAGTGGCTATAATGGAAACACAGACCAGCTGGATGAGCTTTCTTGTCCAAGGGAAATGTGGAAATGAGGAGGAACAAACAAGCCCCTTCTGAGGGCCAGGGATTTTGATTGTCAGACCACCTCTTTGCTAACCTTCTTTTTGCAAGGACCTGGCTCCCCTGGTGAGACACAGCTGCTGGATTTCACAGCTGTTTTTCCAAATTATCTTGTCTTTTGGGATGTCCCATTAAATACTCAAATTCCATCAGCCAGGGCCAAATTCCTATCTGTAAATCACTATTTCCAAAGTAGTGCATAAGGCCTGGCCTGGGATGTGTGAGAGATGCAACTGCACTGGAAAACACCAAACACACTGTTGGTGGTGGGAGCTGAACAGCTGGAAAACAGCTGGAAAAAAGCAAATCACAAGGGGTTTTTGTGGAAAAGATGTTTCATGACTCCAGAATCCACAAGAAGGAAAGATAAACCTCCTTGTTTCTGTGAACACTTCAGAGACCTTTGGCTACAGATTTCCCTGCATTGCTACAGATGCACTGACCTGTTGTGAATAACACAAGAAAAGAACACCTGCCTAGGGTTAAATTCCATCCCCAAACACCAAATAGGGTTTAAGAATTCCCTTTGTGGCATGTGATAAATAAGCACACTTGACTAGTCCTTGCTTAGAAAAGATCCTACTCATTACTTTCAGGGATATAGTGATAGGCAGCCCTGATAATAATTATTGGGTGAAAAGAAAAAGTATAATTTTAATTGGGTTTTATTAGATTTTTAAAATTTTTATATTTTTATATTTTAAATTCAGATTGAACGTGTTTGGCTAAATCTTGCCACAATTACCACATATCCTTGACTCAGGAAAAGGGGGAGAAAGGCTAGGATCTGGTCTATTTCCATGGTGGAAAGGTATTTGCTTCTCTAATGGTATCCTCTAGAGCTTTTATCCCCTAGCAATCTCCTAGTACAAGCCATCACTACCACTGGGTTTCCTGGTCCAGAGGCAGACAGAGCATGGGGCTCTTGCCATAAGCCTCTGTGTGGCTGCAGGACATGAAGAGGTATGGTCCTGCTGCTGTCTTCCATGCAGGAAAACTGATGGATGTCAGAATTGATCTAGATCCACACCACCCCAAAGTGAGCTAAATTTGGCATACCCTCTGCTGATAAGACATTTATCCAGCCCCCAGTGATGAATACCACACATCAGGCTCATTCTCTGTCCTTCTTACTAAGAAGCTTTTAAATACAATTCCTGACTTTTACAGCTGCTCATACCTGGGAGGAAAGCTTGGGTTGTTACAGGACGTCTGCTAAGGGCTTTGGGGAAGTTTTGGGAGAGTCCTGGGTAACAGCCTAAATACAAGAGCTCCCAGATCATGTCCACTGCAAGAAGTGAGTTTAGCCCTCCATGGACTTTCTCTTCCTCTGGTGTATGAATCAAGCATTTTCACAGAAAAAAAAATCTGAGGATATAAATTACAGCAATGTCCCACTTCATAAACCACTTCCCAACGCCTCTGGGGCCAGACAACATGCAGGGAAAGACCAGTACCTCCTTGGGAATCCTGATTCTTGAGCCCAGCTGCAGCAAGGACATGGATCTGGGATACTACTTGTGGGTAGCCACACATCCCACTCCAGCAGGTGTGTGGTGGCTCATCCAGTGTCAGCTCTCTGCAAGGAAAAACACATGGCCTTTGAGAGGTGCCCAGTCTTATCCCAAAGAATTTGCTCTGGCACGATGAAGGACTGTACAGGACATTCATTTAAGTGTTGGACTCAATGATCTTTGGCTGATCCTCGTGGGTCTCTTCCAACTCAGAATATTCTGTGATTTTGTGACTATGCAGTATCCACTGTCAGACTCTGTTTCCCACTCCAGTCTCCTCAGCCTGGGTTAGGGATGGTCTCCCATACCATGCTTAGAGGCAGAGTGGCAGCTTCTCTGCATGTCTGTGGAGATACCTGCAAAGATGTCCTGTCTCTTGACCACCCTTAACAGAAAGCCAAAGAGCAGCTGCAGGCAAGGCTATGACCATTCAGGAAAAACCACAAATCAAAAGCACAGGGCTGTCTCCAAAGAGCCAATTCCTCCCCATCTCTGCTTGTGCTCCTTACCGGCAATCTGAAGGCACGTCTGTGAAAATCCTGAGAAGGAACTCGCCTTCGTGACCGGGGTCAAAAGTGGTGGGGATGATGACGTAGCGGCCTTCCTTCAGGTCTGTCCTCAGGAAGACGCTGCGGGAGTTGATGTAGATGGAGCTGGCCACCTTCTGCTGCAGCGTGTGCATCCGGTAGTTCCTATTCAGCTCCACCTGGGCAGAGACCACAGCGGATTGTCACGGGCTGAAAAGGTACTGGTATCCACCATGGGGGGGAAAAAATTGCAAGGACTGAGTCCACAGTGCCAGGAGACCTGGAGACAGGAGAACCAGGAAAAAGGGTCCCAACTGTGCTGGGTGGAAAACAAGTGTGGATGTGGCTTTCCCAATTCTTTTAACTCAGAGACTCATCTCTTGAATCCCAGCTTAACACTGCAGACCCAGCAAACAACACATAAGGATTAGTCTGACAGATTTCCACATTTGGAGAGAAAAGACTAATCGCTGCTTTTAGCAAGAACTGCACAGAATCACAGAATGGTTCCGGTTGGAAGGGACTTTCAAGATCATCTGGTTTCAATCCCCTGTCATGGCCAGGGACACCTCACACTAGAACAGGTTACTCAAAGCCACATCCAGCCTGGCCTTGAACATTTCCAAAGACGGGGCATCCACAGCTTTTCTGGGCAACCCTGTCCATGCTGTCCCCTTTGATATCCCTCTTCCTCTCTAGAGGAGGGCAGGCCGTGCTGATGGCACCCCAGAAGCACCCTGATAATGCTTAAATGAACGACCTGGTCATGCAATGCTGGTGCACCACTCCACAACCAGCAAATTTACAGTGGCATTCAGGCCAACATGTAGAAGCCCAGCCTACCTTATGGATATCAAAGCCTATGGCCAAGTTCTCTCCTTTGCCCTCTTTGCGACTGGTCCTTTTGGGCTTCTGCTGGATGGAGATCAGCACTTCATCTTCTGCCTTCTTCACATCAAACACATACTAGAAGCAAAGAGAGGAAGGTAAGGGAAATATTTATTAATACAGCATCCCTAGACATGGGTGGGGGTGGATTTAACAGATCTAACATCAGCTTCTCCCAGTCCACCTCCAAGTAGGCACAGCCTGGCTTAAAAAGGGTAATACAGAGCTGGAAGCTGGACACAACTCTCCCACATCCTTGATGGCAACTCCTGCAATGGACCAGACCATCCTTCAACTGCTTGACAGATGAAGGACTCATAAGGACCTGGCTTGTGATCTTGAGAATCCCAGTTCAGAGAGGACAAGACAATTGCAGAATCATTTATGTTGGAAAAGACTTGTAAGATCATCCAGTCCAACCCTTAACCTAGCACTGCCAAGTCCACTGCTGAACCATGTCCCCAAGTGCCACATCCACACACCTTTTGAATGCTTCCAGAAATGGTGACTGTACCACTGCCCTGGGCAGCCTCTCCTAGTATATTTCCCTTCCAATAAAGAACTTTTCCCTAATATTCAATCTAAACCTCCCCTGGCACAACTTGAGGCTGTTTTATCTTGTCCTACCACTTGTCACCTGGGAGAAGAGACTAAATCCCATCTGGATATGATCTCCTTTCAGGAAGTTTTAGAGAGCCATAAGGTCCCCTTGAGCCTCCTTTTCTCCAGAAAAGTCTGTTCCAGGAGGTGAACTTCAAGCTAGAAGGAAATGGCTCTATGGGCTACACCTGTCCTGGTAAATTTAACAGCATCAAAGTTTGGGCATAAAAACTGGAAATTCGGACATCCAGATTGTTGGAAATTACTCCTGGCCCTGTTTGACTGGAACCAGCCAATATTGCTACCCTGTGGCACAGTTTGTTTTTCCCTTGTGCCAAGATGCTCTACACTAAGCATTTGGATGCAGTCTCCTTGATAAGAGGGATAATGTTAATAGAGTTGGCCTCGATGCTGGTGGTCATGCTGTGCCAGAGAATTGCCATAAGCCCAAATAATATATTAGAGGTCTGGTAGAGTTTTGGCCTTCTAGGTCCCTGTAGGAGAGTTAAACACTTGGAAGCACACGTGAAGGCTCCAGAAGGCCCTCTGCCCCATTACTCACTTGGGGGTTCTGCAGAAAAGTGTCCTTGTGGTTGATGCAGCCTCCGGAGCGGTTTTTCAAGGGGTCACTGCTTCTGGTCCATGCTCCGTGTAGCACTGCCTCTTCCCAGGTCTTGTGGATGCTCAGGTAGGAGGTGTTGATCAGACGGCACTTGATGATGTCCGTGAAGTATTTGCAGAAATCTTCAAAGGTCATCCTGAGTCAGGAAAGGGCAGAACTGGGTTATGATGCTTCATTCCCTGGAAAAGTACACTGTGGGGATTTTCTTGATCACTGGTTAGAGAGTATGGGTTGTCTCTGATGGCTGATGAGTAACAAAAGCTATTAATGAGATATTTCCAAAAGAGATGGAGATACCTTTCTCTATGCTTGCAGTAAATACTTCTTGAGTTCAAACAACAGATCTCTGTGTTTTGGAGTGGGAGAAGTAGCACAGTGGCCCTTTCACCACACAAGAGTAAATGTTGTACTGAAATACTCCTGTTGAGACTGTGAAGTTCAGCACATTTAGGACAGGCTCTCAGTACCCTAGTGAAATGGTTTGGTCCCTGAGTGGTGGCCTGGTAGAGCACTTTGCAATTCCAGGGCCATGGCCATCAAAAGCTAACACCTATGGGCTCAAGGAGGGAGCTTCACTAGAGATCCCACGTCTTGGAAGTCTGTTTTCTCTGGCTAGCTGTATGCATGGAAAAGATGTACATGCTCCATGAGGTGGGAGGATGCTGTGAGCATGGCCTGTAGTCACAAACCCAGGAGGGACTCACCAGAACTCTCCATCATCTTCCACTGTCATTCCCATCTTCTCCCTCTCACTTTTACTCACTTTCTGCCACTCCTCAGAGCTGTGGGAAGAGACCAGGATCATTACTCAGAGGTAAGGGACACACAAGAAATTGAGGCACAAGGACTGTATAAAGCCAGTCCCCATGCTGCTCTGGTTAGGTCATCTGCCAAACACAGGGGAAGTGCAGCATGGCTTGGAACTTCCGCTTCCTTCCTGACCAGTGGAGTTGAATCCAGTATGGCAGGGTTTTATTTGGCCAGTACCATCACAGCCCTATCCATAAAGATAACAAATTTGACTGTGGCCAAAGGCTCTAGCTGCACTAGCCCTTGGTTCCTCATCTCATCCCCAGCCATCACAGCAGCTGGTGGTGGCAGAGGCTGATTCTGTTGGGTGCTTGTTTTGCTGGAATAGGAGCACAAAGGTGACCTACGCACATCCTTCACTAGTATGAACAAACATGGAATCACAGAATCACAGAACGGTTTCAGTTGGAAAGGACCTTAAATATTATCTCATTCTAACCCCCTGCTATGAGTAGGGGAACCTACCGCTAGATCAGGTCTCTCAAAGCCCCATCTAACTTTGTCTTGAACACTTCCAGGGATGGAGCATCCACAGCTTGTCTGAGGGACTGTGCCAGTTCCTCACCACCCTCACAGGGAAGAATTTCCCACTGAAACCAGCTGTCCATCCCAACTCACGTGTCACTCCAAGGGCCGTTCCACTCCCGCTCACCCCACGGGTTGCGCATGCGGATCATGTCCAGCTTCTCCGACTTGAAGAAGGACAGAAGGCCGTGGCCCAGACGGACCTTCCGCACGTCCGTCACCGCGTACGCGTGGCCCTTCACCAGTCCGCAGGCCAGGCGAGCCTCCATGTCAGCTGCTGACGTGGCCTGGCAGGGGGACACAGACAGTGCTTAGACCAGGGGGACATGACCACCTCTGGGGGGCTGGGAAAGAAAGCAACTCAGATTTCACTGCGTGTTTCTTTAAGCCAAAAAGAAGAGCATCAATAGTCAGAGAGAAAGCCAGCTGGCACATCTCAGATGCCATTTTATGTGCTGCATCCCCCCTTTTCTTCATTTGCTTCATGAGGTCTCTGAGCTCCCATACTGGCAACTGATAAAGCTCATATACTGGTTATACTGGGAGGTTTAGAAACCAGCATTTGTAAAGATGCCCAGATGCAGACACCAAAATGCCCTTCTCTGGAGTGGATCCTCTCGTAGCCTTTAAAGAGTGCTGGGATGAACGTGGGCTCTTGGACATAGCAACAAAGAATAAAGAGGGTTGACATTCAGGATTCACTCCTTTTGCCATCACCCAGAATCAGGAACCCTTGGCCACAATTTATCTGATCTAATTTAGAAGTTTATGACTGTGTAAGACAACTGTATCCTAAAACACCTATTCCCATGGCACTGTGACCATACTGGTAATGTTGCTTACTTTGATGGAGCAGCTGATGAGGCCTCCCCTGTTGTGCACCTTCAACACGCGCTCAAAGAGGAGGTTGCGCTTGGCTTCATCAGCGATGTAGTCCCCTTCAGTCAGGTCGATAGGCTCAGAGACCCCACCAGTGAAATCCACCAGGGCATCAGCTGTGTTGCCTCCATCCAGGGCCTCGTAACAGCCTGACAACCTGAAAGAGGGTGGCAGGGATGGCACAACACTGGCCTGACATTTTAAGGGGTCGGGGACAATTCTTAGGGCAACCTCAAGAATGGAGATTTGCAGTTGAACTTCAAGTGGGAGAGGACAGAAAACTAGGGTGAAAAAATAGGACCCACGTTCCTTGTTGCACTCTTGCTGTCATAGGACCAATTTTAAAGGAACTTGAAATCTCTAGAATAGGTGTTACTTAAAGAAACATTGAAGGGTGTTTTGCTCTGAGGGTAAATTAGGGTTAGACAAGGGGTTTTTTCCTTAGTGTTTGTCTGTTTGAGTCATGCACTACTTCTCCACAGGAAAGATGTTGTTTCCACTGCTGCAAACTAGCTGGTGAATGAACAGAGAGGAAAATCAGAGTGCCCAGGTCCCACTTTATCCAACAACTGCCTGGGTACCTACTTGGCATAAGCTTTCTCCACCAAGGCACACCAGAACTCATTCCTGGAGTTGGAGTGGCAGTAGATGAGCTGATTGTGGAGTGTGGGCAGGCGGTCATCAATCACCACATCCAGCCACTGACCAAAACGCCAGAACTGGAAGTGGAAGATTCCCACGTAGCTCTCGGGTTTCTCAGGGTTCCACTCCTGCTCCTTCCAGTCTGGGATGACCTGCAAAAGAAGAGTCATACATACTCAAATTATCCCTTTTTTTGCTGGGATTGACTCTCATCCTGGCACTAATGCAGACAATATCAAAGACAAGGAAGAGTATGAGGGGGATGGACTTACTTACAGTCTGCTGGGGCCAGATTTTGGACCTGGTTCTGCCAATGCAGACTAGATTAACATGTACTGGAATAGTTAGACTTCACTGTCCCTTGGAAGGTGGAGTTAAAGGCCTTTGTCCTCTTTCTTATAACCCTATCCTGGAATCTGCTGCCATCTATTTCTGTAAACAGTCTATTGGAGCAGATGAGCTCTTTGTCTAACCAGGGATGGTTATTTTTATGACCACGTCTTTTGTTTTTTTTAGTGTCAGTAGGGTACCACTAACAAAGAGCGCCTTCTTTGATTCTCCTACTTGATTCTTGTGTGATTTGACTGGTCCAAGAGCAAGTATGGTATTCATCTACCTAGTGTCAACAAAGATACATGCAGCAGATACTCTGCATGAGCCTACTTTGTTAAGTAAAAGTGGGAAAAGCAGGATCCCCATTCCCTCAAGGCCTCCATTCTTTCCTGTCAAGACCTACCAAACTCACCCAGGCAAGCACAGGGAGGTGATTTGATGAAAGACAGAAAAGAAGGCCTGAGTTGAAAGAAGCCCTAGAGCAGCTGAGGGGTCAGAGGAGGCACAGGTTTGTGTCACTGCCAGCAGGACAGGCACAAGCAAAGGGGAACCGCCAAAGTCCATGGCCCATCATTGCTGCAGGCACCACCAGTTCTGCTTTGGATGGAAAATTCACCCAACAGCTGGGACAGAAATGACCACAGCCAGGCACAGAGGGTACACGTAGGGAGATCTGCATCTTGTTTGGAACCAGGACACAGAGGCACAAGGCAAGGAACTACCACACTGCAGTTTAGCTTTTGCTGAGGCTGGAGGCAATGTGGTTTTACTGCATGGCCAAGGCAGGCTGTGAGGCCACGTGTGGTTACTGCAGCTGATGGCTGACAAGGACTGACTTACACAGCAGCAGTGAACTGACTGACTGTCCACACCCCTGCCACTCCACTTACCTGCTCCCAAAGGATCATGAGCTCAGTGATAAAAAAACCCAAGATGCCCATGCAAGCATGCATTATGTTCCAATACACCAAATAATCACTTTCCTGTGGAGAGCTGAGCATGTTGGGGTGGGATAGGAGAGGACACAACTACATTGCATGGAAAGAGCCTCTTCAAGAAGTCACAGGACATGGTGAAACCACCTTTACTGTCTACCCTTGTCCAGCTGACAGAGCTTCTTTTTTTGGTTGTTGTTTGTTTGTTTTGTTTTGTTTGGGTTTTTGTTTGTTGTTGTTGTTGTTTTTTGTTGTTGTTGTTTTTGTCTGCTGTCACAAAGCAGGAATTGTGCAGAGAGAATTCCCTCTGAAGAGCCCCCTGACTCCTTAGCTACCAGCAATGATCTGGTCCAGGGCTCTTATTGCTCCTACACTGAAATATTAATGATGCCATCAGCCCTGCAAGCTCACAGCCACTCTTTAGTCATATGGATCAATAGAAGCAGAGCAGACAAAGCCATGAAACAGAGCCACATTTGGAGGTTTGATGTTTTATAGGAGTGCTAACAACTGTGTCCCAGAGTCCTCTCTGGAGACTGCCAGGAGAGGTCAGCCAGCCCTCCATCAGTGCCCATGGATTCCCTCCTGACTGGAGCTCATCCTAATGAATTGTCATGGAGGGCCGTTGTGATAATCAACTCGCTATTAATGTGGGCTTAGAAATGATCCCAGCATTGATTAGAGGCAGCTTGTCTGCCAGAGCTGGTAGTGACAGCTTCCAGCTGGCTGGGTCTGAGACTTGCTCCTACTGTCACTGGTGGAGGACACACAGGTCCCACCATCCTCCTCATCTCTTCCCTTGGGAACAGCGCTGGGAGCACCCTCCAACACTGAAGGCAGCAAAAATGGTCAGCTTTCATCCAGAGCAGGGTCCAGGAGCAAGGACTGGTTGTATTTCTACACTGACCCAGGAGGAAATGAGAGAGTCTGACCTCCACAGGTGTTCCCTGCTGGAGAGTATGGCCATGAACCACCCATCCCAGGATCCCAAGAAGTCCTGCCTTCAGCTTGGTTGTGTGACACTGGGGCAGTGCAAACCACATTCTTCTCCCCCATCCAGCTGTGCTGCTTTTTCCTTAGGGGTTCACAAAATCTGGAGCTGCAACACCATTTAGTGCAACAAATTTACAGTGAAAGGGTTCAGAGATGGGTAAATTGGGAGCTCAAAAATTCCAGGTTCACCTCCCTAAGCTGATTTAGGGCTTTTTTTCAATTTTCTTAAGAGTGGTTAATTAAGAGAAAAGGAACCTGTGACCCTGGGAAAAAACCTCCCTGACTAGAAGGAGAAATTGGTACATGGCAAGTTCTCCAAGCCTTCTGCTGGGAACTTGCCAGTTCAGAATAAGGAGAGGGGCACCCAGCTGTACCAATCTGCTGGGCTGTGGTACAAACTGGGATGAAATTCCCCTGGGAGATGGGACAGGGTGATGTATCTGAAAGTCTTTATGGGATGCTGAAACTGTGTAGGGATAGTTTCAGTGACTGGTAAAAAGAGGCTCATTTCCCCTGCAGCAGAGAGAGATCACACTGGTCCCCTCACCTCCCTCCCCAGTTCTGAAGGAAACAAGGATCCACCTGAGAATCATTTCCCCTTCTATGCCCAGCTTCAACCCCCTCTTGACCACAAAAAACCTGCTCAATATTCCATGAAGTCTTTCAGAGAAGAAAGTAAACATTCATCTTACATTTTACAGGAAGTTAAAAGGGGCTCAAGAATACCAATATTGAGCTGAAATTTGGTGCTTTATTGTGTACAGGATTAGGGCAGCTGCCAAAAGGAGCATGAAGAAGACACAAACAGCCTCAGTCCTTAAGAGGAACCCATTGTCTAGGCTTTTATTTTATTTTATTTGTACTGTGGTACACCAACACCCAGGGAGATATCTGCAGCAAGAACTCTACCCTAGCAACGTAGCAATGGCATATTGTGAGACTTAGCATGCAATAACCCCTTTGGATGTTGCCAGTGGCTCCTGTTATTTGGTCCAATGTGGTTTGTAGTCAGGAACTCTGCTCTGGAATGTACAAGGACAGGTTTTCCATGGCAAAGTCTGCTAGGACCCTAGAGGGTGTTTGGCCAAGCAGGGATGCATCCACTTTTCTCTCTACTCTAGACTTGGAGTCTAAACAAAGACATCAACTTGTCTGGCAATGGCCAGAGCATGGCTGTAGGATTTGATGGTTGCTGAGCCTTGGTTTTGGGCAAGACTCAGAGCTCCCACCATCTCTCCAGCCAGTAGCTGATCTGCTTTCTTTCTCCTCTCTGCCTGGCATAACTTGTGTCATTTTATACACTATTGTTGGGCTGTGGAAGGCATGGGGTCTGCATCTCTGGAGGTTTTGGAGAAGAGATTGGACTCTTTTTGGGGCTGGTCTGCCTAAGTCCGCAGGCCACAGGTACAAAGTCACCTTGCCCTGGCTTTCCCATCACTGCTCTCTCCTTACTCAACCTGGGAGGATGTCAGGCCACCCCCTGAGGAGTACTCACACACATTTGAGTGCAATCTGAGCAGAGGACCAACTGTGATAACACTTAGTTCTTTCAAGGGACTTTTCAATCTGTGTGTCTCAAGAAGCTTCATTGAAGTACTCTCCACGTTTTTGGTGGAGGAAAAGGAAACATCCAAATGTAGTAGTTTACTTGCAGTCATGGGGCACTCTGGGCAAAAACACTCTCCTGTTCCAATACTTATAAACGTATCACTCCCCTCTGCTCCCCTGTGTTTTAGAGGGCAGGAGACACTGCTTTTCAGGGACAGAAGCAGCAGGTTCCTGCTCTGTGGCTTGCAAGGTGGTCTGCAGCCTCATGGCTCTCTATAGACATTTCAGAGTAAATTTTTTCATGGGTGCTTTAAGGAGAGAACAAAGGACAAATTAGCTCTGCTGCAGAGGACTCACTGCTGGCCTAGGCTGCTCTGAGCTGCTGGCTCTGCCCACACACACACACACACACACACACACATCTGCTCCAACCATGTTGGACCAACAAATTCCACCCTCCTCCCAGCAAGAAATGGTGGCAGTGGTCAGAAAAGGCTGGTCCAGCCTCCCCATTAGTCCAGTGGGTTTACAATCTGCAGAACACAGTGAGTCCAAGGGTATGTACTTCAGCTTCACAGCAAGGTGGATTCTCCATGGGACTGGTCTTCAGAGACTCCAAGCAGCCACAGCAGCAGCAAAAGTCACCAGAGCCTGCAAGCACTCAGCACCTTGCAAGGAGAGGAACTCCATCACAAACAATGGCTAGGATGGAAACTGGAAAGCAGGGCTCTCTTCAGGGGTCCCTGATGGTTTCTGGTAGGGCAATTACTCATTTTTCCAGTGGGTTTTTGGTGTGCAGTTGCTACAATGAGAGGACTTAGGGCAGCCTTGTATTTCCAAGCCAGTAAGACCCTGTGTGAATCCCTGATGAATTCACAAGCACACAGTCTTATACTCCAGGCAAATGCAGCAGCAAGCTCATGGTCCCCTTCTCCCCATCATTTGGACAGAAGGAAGCACATTTGGGGAATATTTCACAGGGCTGAGGGGCTCCAGAAGCACTGAGCTGTTCTCTGCTTTACCACAGTGCTGGCTCTCATTAAAAAGAAAAAAAAAAACCAAAAAAACTCCAGATGCAAAAATGGAACAAAGAACTGAACTGAAAGAAACATAGCTGGAAGGAGAAAAGCTGAGCAAGAAGGGATCAGGCTTTAAAAACAATGGAGCCTTTCAGCTGAGCTGGTTCGAGGCCGCCACTGAAAGTGAGGAGAAAATACATCACCTTGCGGATCTGGGCTAGTTCTGCTATCCTCTCCCCAAACTCCTGGGCATCTGCCTCATTGCACTCCACCTCCTCGGCCCCTGGCTTCTTCCAGAAGATTCCCACCGGCTCCAGCAGCTGCCGGTTCATCAGGTGGGTGAGGTCAGGAGTCCAGAGCTGGGAGGTGCCCGTCACCGTGACCTTGCCGGGTGTCTCCAGCTGCACGTTCCAGCGGAGGAAGCACAGCTGGTGCTGCTGGATGAAATCCACTCGGTAGATCTGCTCATTGGGGCGCAGCAGCCTCTCCCCATCCTGGGGCCTCACGTTCCTTTGCTGCAGGCTCTGGAACCGCAGCTGCATGCGCCGCGTGAGCTGCTCGTCGCAGGTGAAGGGCAGCTCAAGTGTCCCTGCCCCAGCTGCCATCACCCTGGCTGCTCCTCTGCTCTGTCCTCAGCAGCGTGTGCCTCTCAAACGGGGCACGCAGGGGGAAGGATCAGACAGGCCCCTGGAGCTGGTGTCCCTTCTCCAAAGTCGCAGCAGTGCTAGGCAACCTGGCCCAGTGACGCAAAACGCCTCTGGGGCTTCCCCTGAGCGCCCTCCCGACTCATCTGCAGAGTCAGTGCTGTTGGTGCTGCTGTGCACGATAATCTACAGGGAAGGGATGTCTCATGTCAGCCTCCCCAGTAACCTCCCTGACAACCATGGCTCATTAGCCCAAAACAAAGCCAGGGATGCCACCTTGGGAGGGATGAGTGGCAGTGGTTTTCTCTGACTGTAGGTTCATGGCTAATTCAGGCTGGAATGAGACTCTGGAGGAGTCTGGTCTGAGCTACTGCTCAAAGCAAGACTTACTTCAGAGTTAAATCAGTCGTGTTTCTCTGGGCTTCATCCAGTCCATCTTTGAGTATCTCCATGGACAGAGGTCCCACAGTCTCTCTGAGCCCTGTTCCAGGGTCTGACTGAGCTCATGCAGAAGATAAGCTGCAGCTTGTGCTGCTGTCCTTTGTCCTCTGACTGTGCATCCCTGCAAGAGCCTGGCTCCATCTTGTCCACACTCCCCTATCCAGGCAGGATGGGGCTCAGAGGAACAAGGTCCAGTGGCAGGTGTTTCTGCCCATGGCAGGAGGGATGGAGCTAGATGACCTTTTAAAGGTTCCTTCCAAGCCAAACCATTCTGTGATTCTATGGTTAAGTAGCTACACACAGCAATAAGCTCCCCTTTTACTTTCTCTCCTCCTGGATGTACACACCCACTTTCCTCCTGACCATTTTGGTGGCCTCCATCAGGCTGTGCCATCCAGAAAAAGACAGGAGGGTCCCAAGGGACAAATTGACTATAAGTCAATGAATAGCAAACTAACATGACCATCATACCCTTTTCTGCATGGTACAGCTGGCAAGAACCAGACACCACACTGCTCCTGCAGCAGGAAATCAGCACCAGCATCCTGGCATGGTTTTGACCCACATTTTAATGTTTCCATTTCTTTTCATAAAAGCTAGACACATCTGAAGGATCATAGAAAGGGCATTACAGAGCCAGATCACACCTAGAGCCATGTAGGGTCATCCAAGACTCAGGAATTTAGACAACAGCTCTCAACTAAATTCCAGCACCTAAATTCCATTCCCACTCAGTGATTCTCACCATGCAGGCATAATGGGAAGCAGGGGCATGGAGAAAGCAAGGTGGAAGAAAATGTTTGAATAAAATAACCTCCTAGGATCCACAGGGATGTGCTGGCCTGCCTGATTTCCTTGAAGGTATTCTCCCTCCCCACACTTAAGAGAGACAATTTCACTGTGTGAAATGGAGCAAGGGACATGCAGAGCCTATGTTACATCCTGGTGTACACCAGGAACACATTTTCTAGTAGCCATGGGTGATCTGGGCCAAGATTCCTGGGCTGATATTTCAGAGATACTAAAGCCTGCATCAGCATCTCTCAGCTTTTGCCAGACCCCAAATAGAGACATTTTGGTGTCCAGCAATGTTATCGCAACATGTGATAACATTGCATGTGTAATCACACTTAGGACCCAGGGGCCCATTATTTCTGTCTCTGAGATCTTCAGCAAATAAGAAATTCTTTACTGTGAGCATGGTGAGACACTGACACAAGAGGCTCAGAGAATTTGTGGATGCCCCATTCCCAGAAGCGTTCAAGGTCAGGTTGAATGGGGCTTTGAGCAGCCTGGTCTAGTGAAAAGTGTCCCTGCCTGTGGCAGGGGAGCTGGAACTAAACGGTCATTAGGGTCTCTTCCAACCTTTATAATTCTATAAATCAAACCTTTCTGAAAGAAAAGAGAGGGCAGGTAAAAAAAGCCTCTGAGAGTTAAAGCAATGGAAAATGAGAAGTCACAAACACCCACAGCCAAATTGCCAAGGGAGGAAAAGCAATGCCCAGCAAACTGAAATGATGAAGTGTCCAAAGGGACCCAGCCTCTGTTTGGTTGGCATTTCCCAGGGCAGAGCTGGAAGTGAATGGTGAGGAAGGATGACAACTTGCCCACTCACCCTTGGGGGATGTTGATGGTGAGGAACAAGCTAATCAACCCTGTGCATCATCCTTGTGATAGAGCCACAGCAGTCACCACAGCCACCATGGCAGGAAGTCATACTGCTTATCTAGAAGGCAACAACAGCTATCCTGTTCCCATATAAAGAAAATCCTCGATTTTAACAAAAAATGGGGATGCTGCAAGAAATCCCTGAGCCTGGTAGTCATGCTCACCACAGGAAGCAGAGACTGGAAGAACCACAATACCCAGGGCAGATGTAAAGGTGTGGGGTGGAGGAAGGCTGTAGGAGGCTGTGGGTGAAGGAGGGTGGTGCAGCCTGCACACACTGGCTGGCTGCCTTTTACAGTAAAATCTGGGAAAAGCTGCTTGCAGCTTGCTGGTCTCTTGCCCTGTGATGATGTACACCTGCACCAGAGGCTGAAGTCCCCCTGCCTTGGCTTTCACAGGGCTGACATCTTGCACAGCTGAGGCCATGGTGGAGATGGGCACAGACTGTCCAAGGATGTGGCACTGAGCACCTCCCTCCCCCTGTACCTCTCTGCTTGCTCCCCAGGCCTGCAGCCCCTCGCCCTGCTGCAGCTCCTTGGTGGCCTTCCGGCACACAGTACATTCCCTTTGGACCCCACACTTGGTCCATGCAGCCATGGGACAGGCCAGGGATGGATGCTTTGGGCAAGCAGTGACTTGGGAGAGATGTAACAGCCTGAAATCAACCTTTCTGCCCCAGCATGAGGTGTCTCACTGCCAAGGTGGAACACAGTAAACAAAGAGAGGGGACACCATGGGAACAAGGGGAACAGGGCCTAATGCTGCAGCTGAGCAATTCAATCATCCTGAATTTTGTTCTTATTCTTAATTTTTGGATTGTTTTGGTATTCAAAGGGTCAAATTTGGGATCTGAAAAACAGGATGGGATTTGATCCACTTGGTTAAGGAGAAACTGTACAAGGGTTTGTTTGGAGTGTGGTGACTGCAGTCATGATGATTAATGCCCTTTGCAAGCCAGTCATTTAAGGGAGATTTTTGCACATTATCAGCTTTTCAGGACATGAGGCATCTCTGAGAACCAGTTTTTGACTTGGACAAACACAAAGCGAAGCCAAGGTGTTGACAGGCTCTCCCCTGGCATGGGGAATCACTCACCTTCTGCCACAGAGACTCCCGGGATGCCAGGGAGGAGCAGGCAGCCACAAACCAGCAGTTCCCAACCTGGCCCTGGTGCAAGTCATGGGAGCTGATCCCATCCACAAAGAGACGTGGATCATTGCAGATTTCCTGTGGGACAGGAGAAAAACAGACACACTGGCTCAGTGAGCAGATGGGGAAATCAGGGCTTCTTGGCAAAGGAAAGTCACCTCCTCTCTTCCTCAGACTCCATGTAAACCTGACCTGCAGCTTTCTGCTGGCCTCACTCATCAGGCTGGTGGCAGAAGGACCGTGCCCTGCCTTCTGCTCTCACCAGGACATGGGCAGCATCACAAGACCTACTCCCTATTCTGTCCCAGCACCAGTGCAGCTTTGTCATAATTATCCCTGTTGATAATGGTATAGTTTCACACCATTACTGCCCTTCTAAGTCTCCTCTTTCAGATGCCTCTATGCCATGGCTGTTTTACAAAGAGTGAGGAATCTGCTCTTCCAGATCCTAGCACAACAGATAAAAAAATCAGGGAGCCAAAAGCTTTGTAGCTGGGCCAGAAGGATTAAATACTCATTTTGCCACCAAAACCAGGATGGTGGATTGTGCATAGACACCATGGATGTAGAAACTTGGGTAGGAGGCAGCTGGGAGGTAAGCTCATCCCTCCAACCATGCATGAAGACCATTGACTTTTCTCTGCCTGGCTCTGGTCAGGCTGCCCTCCCTGCTTCCCACTCCCACTTAGAGCCTGGACAAGAAAGCACTTAAATAACAGAGGGTGTTGAGCAAGCTTCAGGTGACACACTGCTTTTTTAAAAATGCTTTTTCTCCTGCTCAATCCAGTTTGTAAGTTCACATCCAGCTGGAGGCTGGGAGCAGATGGGACAGACAAAGAGCTGAGAGAACCTTTTCCCCTTTGCTATTACGTTTAAGCTGAAGAGGAAAAAGGAAAAGCAGATTATTATTCTTCCCCCACACCTCCCAGTTTTTCAGGTTGGTTGTACCCAGAATAATATGCCCCACCCCCCCGACTTTGCATACGAGGACTTGTATTACCTCTACCCATAGATTCATGGAAGGGTTTGGGTTGGAAGGGACTCTAAAGATCATCTAGTTCCAAACCCTGCACTCTAGGCAGAGTCCCCACCCACTAGATTATGTTGCCTAAGGCCCCACCACAGGGATAGAAACCAGAAGCACCTCCTGCTATTCCCACCCAGTCCAGGCAGCACCAAATACCTCCAAGTTAACCTGGCACAAACGGGCCAGGATGAGACCGAAGGAAAAGGCCTAATCGCCTGAAGCTGGCGGTGCAGGGTGTTGGGATGAGCGCTAGAGGGAGGCCAGCTGACAGCAGCAAGGGCAGGAGCCACCAGCGCCCCTCAGCATGGCTGCGCGCATACAGGGACGGCAGAGGAGCGGGCCCAGCTCCTGTTTCACTGCACCGGGAAAGCTCCCAGCAGTGGGCATGTGTCCGCTGCTGGGGGTGTCTGTAAGATCAGCTCCTTGTGATCCCGCTCTTTCTTTATTTCATCTGAGGGCCACAGCTGCCCTTTCTGCCCTTGGGGGCATATGAGGATTACAATAAAGGAGTTGCTTGGTATTACACAGACAGGGGAGAAACACAGAGACCCAAAATGGTCTGGGTTGGAAGGAATCTTTTAGAGGCCATCTAGTACAAGTCCCTGCAGTAAGTGGGGACATCATCAACTGGATCAGGTTGTTCAGAGCCCAGTCCAACCTGATCTTGAATGTTTCCTGGGGCTGGGACATCAATCACCTCTCTGGGCAAGCTAAGCCGGTGTCTGACCAGCCTCTTTATAAAAAATGTGTTCCTTTTAGGTCGTCTAAATCAGTTTAAAACCACTACTCCTTGTCCTGTCTCAACAGGCCCTGCTAAAAAGTTTGTCCCCACCTTTCTTATAAGCCACTCTCAAGTACTGAGAAGCTGCAATAAGGTCTGCCCTGAAGTGCAGAGCGGGGCTACCACGCTTCCCTGCAGAAGGCCCACACACCACGCTCGAGCCTGGGGACTGAGCCTGGTCCTAGTGGACTCCCAGTGATCCTATGCACAGAATCACCAAATCAATGTGGTTATAAGGAATTTCTGGATATCATCCTGTCCACACCCCCTAATCAAAACAGGATCAGCTATAGCAGGTTGCTCAGGACTGTGTTCAGTCAGGTTTTGAGTGTCTCCAGGAATGGAGACTTTGCAACCTCTCTGGGAAGCCTGTGCCAGTTTTTGGACCACCCTCACAGTATCAAGTCTTTTCTTATAATTAAATAGAATTTCCTGATTTTCAGTTTGCACACACTGTCTCCTGTGCTGTCACTGGGCACCACTGAGAAGTCTGGCTCGTTCTCCTTCATTCCCGGCTCTCCGGTATTTATGGACATTGTTAAGATTCCCCTGAGCCTTCTCTTCTCCAGAGTGAAAAATCACAGAACCATTAAGAAGACCTCTAAGATCGTGGAACCCAGCCTTTAACCCAGCACTGCCAAGTCCACCATGTCTCTCAGCACCACATCAGTACTTTTCTTGACTATTTCTAGAGATGGCGATTCCACTGCTTCCCTGTTCCAATTCTTGAACACCCTTTCAGTGATGAAATGTTTTCTAATATCCAATCCTTGTAAAGGGGAAGGCAGCACTGCCTCCTTGTTCTAATGCCGTGGAACTGATCCCATCAGGATGAGTCTCATCCATGGGTCAGTCTCCCCAGCAAAACCCCCCTGGGAAAGTTTGCCATATTCCTTAGATTGGAGCTTACCAATATTAAATTACTTGGATTCTTCAGTCCCTATGGAAGATGCTGAGTTTCCACTCATACATTTTGTATCTGGTCTAGACTGTGTGGCCTCAATCCACTGGGATGACATTCCCTGTGTTCTTTCTGGCTGTACTGAGGTGGGAGCCAAGGACCAAGGCACTGCTTCAGCCAGGCTGCAATGCCCCAGGACTGCATGGAGCATGGTGGGGGCCTGGTTTGTGATGCAGAGCACACTCGGAACCATGTAGCACCATGCCTATGTACAGAGGTGGTTGATGGACAAGATACCAGTGGGAACTAGGTCAAAAAGCCAAGAAAAGCTTTGGAACATTTAGTGCTCCTTTTCCTGTGAAAAGTGCTGGAAGTGATAAGGAGCTTGTTCTGCAGCCAGATGGAATTACAGGGCCTGGGATTTGCATGTGCAAAGGGAGGAGGGAAGCAGAGATTCCCAGAGCAGAGAAGGTCATGACCGTAGTTTCCTCCCCTCCCTACCATGCAGCAGACAGAATCCAGGTGAGCAATAACATTTATCCAGGCAGCAAACACCACGTCACCCGCCCGGCACCATGACCCTGAGAGAGGAGGGCAGCACACCAACATCTACACCCACACACACCCTGGGGCCTTCTGGGTTCAGGCTTCAGCCACAGCAGAACCAGCTCAAACTGCCTCTTGCCACTTGAGGCTCCAGCAGACAGGAACTCCATCCTGTCCTTCATTTATTACAGCCTGATCCTGGCTGCTCCTAGTCTGGACACAGATGGAGAGCAGGAAGGAACAGGGAGGGGAAGCCAAAAGCTATGGCTGCAGGGAAGCAATGGTTTTAATGTGTGGTTCTTAACTCTGCCTTGGCCAAGGGAGTCATCCATGTCTCTTTACCCCTAAGGAGAACCTGTCTTGGAGGATCCCAAGAATCACCGAATCATTGAGGCTGGAAAAGCCCTTAAGATCACCAAGTCCAACCATTAATCCAACATTTCCATGTTCACCACTAGATCATGTTGCCAAGTGCCACACCTACGTGTTCTTTGAACACTTCTGGAGATGGTTATTACAAGGAACCTAAGCACCATCAGAGACGATCTGCCCTCCCCAAAATTGTCTGCTGAAATGCCTGCTGAGCTCCAGGCAACAAAACACAATTTAGAGAAAGCCTTTGTGGATGGTTCTATGGAAAGATTCAGACTGATAACACAGAGAGGGCCCAAATAGTGATTCAAAGTTCTGGTGATTCATATCCTCCCTCCTCCAATGGATGTGGAACAGAGGTGGAAATCAGAGCCAGAGCAGGTCCCTGTTGATGAGGGGCTGATTGCAGAGGTCTGGCTTATGAGAGCCCAGATTGGGACAGTTTGCTTCCTCTAGCTTTGGGTTTTTGAAGTTCATTAAGGCAAAAAAGAATACCCAATCAGAGCAATTATCTTGTACTTTTTTGCTTCCCACCCAAAAGCACATGGTCTTTCCCTCTGCTCTCCCTTTTGGGGTAACTTCCCAAAACACACACAATTTTCTTCCAAATACATTTAAAGCAGAAAATATCTTCCTCACCTTCTCCAGCCAGTCCAGTTCCACACAGGGTTGTAAGGAGAAAATCACTCTCTAATTTGCTTTATAATTGGTGACTGTTTTACCATAAATGTTTCCTGGTGCAGGTTTCTGAGACTCAGATTCACTGGGGATCTGGATCATGTCCAGCCAGATGTGGGGAGGGAAAAAGCTATGGCAGGAGGAGGAATAACCACGGGAGATGCAACATCTGCTGCATGCCAGGACCATTTTTTGCTAACAAGATTTTGTAAGGAACAGACGAGTCTAATTTCATTGCAGAGCCTGGCTGTTTCAGAACAATGCCTTCCCTCAGACTTGCAAAGTCAGCAAAATAATCTATTAGCATGGCTGCACTCCCTCCCTCCCTTCTGAGCAACTGGGAACCGAAAGGATCCTGTCTTAAATGTCACTCACACAGACAAGAGAGCAAGAGGCCCCCAGGCATGGCAAGCAACAGTGACACAGCAGACACAAAGGTCCCTGTGTTGCCCTGCTGCAGGTATCTGCAACTGGGATGTGATTTTGCAAAAAGGGAAATTAATAAAATTTGCACGAGGGTGACAAAAGAAAGGGAAACAGGGTGAATTTAGAATACCAGGTGTCTATGCTTTCAGATGGATTATTATAGGATTACAGAATCATGGAGTGGTTTGGGTTGGAAGGGACCTTAAAGATCATTTCTCTCCAACCCCCTGCCATAGGCAAGGACACCTTCCACTAGAGCAGGTTGCTCAAACCTCATCCAACCTGGCCTTGAACACTTTCAGGGATGTGGCAGCCACAGCTTCTCTGGGCAACCTGTGCCAGTGCCTCACCACCCTCACTATAAAAAAATTGTGTTGTTATATCTACTTTAATCCATCTTTTTTCAATTTAAAGGCATTATCCCTTTGTCCTGTCACTACAGGCTCTACTAAAAAATATATACTTGGCAGATCAGCTTCACACACATGGAAGGAGGGTAGGCTTGGCTGGGAATATCTACACCCTACAGAACTATTTATGGGGGTTTGTATTGCCTCAGTCAGGCATCCCTAATGCTAATCCACTCACAGTATCTCAGTGTGTACACATTTGTATTGTTATCAGCTCCCACACCATGCAGAGGGCACTGGACACTCCACCCACAGCAAACAGGACTTGCTTGTGAAGGGAGGCATCCAAAAACACACGCTCCCTACAAACTCTTTGAGTCAGTTTGTGTACCACAGCATCATGCAATGGCATTTGTTCTGGCACCAGGAAGAGTGGGGGCAGTGTTTGTTTTGGCACCAGAAAGAGCAAGGACAGAGGCAAACAAGATCTAGAGGTCAGTTTGCAGGACCTCATCAGGTCCCTCTGCAGTTTTATCTTCCAGGTATTCAAAGTACAAAGGCACCCAAAAAAGGATAAAGCAATGAGAGGTGGAGAGACACAAGAGGCTGTGAGAGCACTGCACTTCCCCAGGAGCAGATGGAGAGGGATTGGAAGGAGAATGGCACAACTACAGAGACTCCAGACCTGTCATTCCTCCCACATGCCCTTTCCAGGGATGCACTTGGGAAGTCTCACCATTACTCCATCCAGGACTTCTTCAGTCTACCCAGTCAAGACTGATGCAGAGGCTGGCACATCCTGGCTTTTAGCATCACCACACATCCAGACACAGCCCTCCCCAAGCCATCTCTCCCACAGCAAGTGCTTTTGTCTGGTGGCAAAGCCACTAAGCAAAAAAAGGTCCCTGGATACCAAGAGCCCTGAGGGCTGCAGAAGTCACTGCCAAAGCAGGAAAGTCTTCACATGGCTCACTGACAAACTGGGGGATGGACGCTCAGAGCAGTGAGATGACATGTGAGGAAGAGGAAGGAAGCAAGCTCCCAAGGCTGTTTAACACCCTCTGACAGATAGACCTCTCTGACTGAGCACAGTGCTGATGGCCACCTTCACCCAAGTTCCCCCATCCTCCATCACATCCCAGTCTTGAGCTCTCCTACAGATCTCCTTTGACCCCCTTCCCCTGGGAACCAACCCTGGTTTGGCAGTATTGTGAGTTTAAAATACACCCACACTCCAAAGCCTGTCCTCCCACATGGCACACCATGCTCTCAGTTGCTCCAACACTTTTAGTTGTGAGGTTTAACCTCCAGCAGAGGAACTGCTTGGCTTGAAACTGTGACCATGAAGCCCCAGTCCTGGAGGATCACGGTCATGCAGGTACAAGTGAGGGACCACACACCACAGGCAGGAGCCCTGAGGATGCTCCACATCTTGTACCACTTTGGAGCCATCAGTCCCCACCATGGAGGAGGCAGAGGTGGGGCCAGGCTGGTAAGTCCTGCTGTGAAACACTGCAGTATTTCAGGAGGAATGGTCCAAACCCAGCCAGTGAAATCCTGGAGCAAGCTGATGTGGCCACAAGCTCAGCTGCACTGTTTCTGCCTCCAAGCAACATAATTCAGCAGCTGCTCTACCTGAATCCCAAATCCTGTGTCCCACTGAAAGCCAATCTTCTAAATAAGGATTTAGAAATCTAAATTGTGCAGGGGTTTTCTGTTGATTTTGTTTGTTTGTTTTTAATTAACCAAAGAGCCAAGTTATTGATGGGAAAAGAAGAACTGGAAGCTGCAAAGGAAAAGTCCTCCACACTCCATTGTGCATATCTCAGATCAAAATCTCCAAACTGCTTTTCTGTGGGGACACCTCCCACACCCCCTTGAGCCATACTCTCTCCATTTCCTTCTCCCAGGGCAAGGAAATACCCTTTGGTTTGTGATTGTGTCCCATTCATAGCACCTCCATTCAAAAACAGGACTTGACCTCACCACAATCTAAATTAATCCCTGACTATGCAAAGATGATGAAAAATGAGGTTATCGTGAGTTTAAGCCATTTAAAGAAAGTACTTCCAGCCCACACCTATTCTGGTTATTCATACACTGGGTGTAGCTTTACAAACAGAATCCTGTTTTATGAGAAAACCACCCTCTAGAGATGTGGAGTCATGAGCTTTTGCTAACTGGGAGAAGGGACATTAATTCTTATGTAACTCTGTCAGTGGCATCTGCATCAGACCACAGTCAAAATTTAACCACCCATGACCACTCTCCATTAAGATGGTTTGTTCATCCTTTTCCTTCTTGGGTGGGGACTGGGAGAAATGCATCACTGAGCAGTGGTTTCTTCACAAAGATCCAGAAATATCAAAAAGCATTGTTTTATCCACTCACACTCTCACACAGTTGCACACTCACACACACACTCACACTCTTTGTATTTTATTTTCCTTCTGCAAGAGGCAGCACTGTGCCTGATCAAGTCTTTTCAAGGGCTTCAGTGAAAGACACTCGCTCCAGCAGGAACACCTGCCCTTAACATAGACAAATCACCCCAAAATCCCATCCTCTCTCCCAAAATCCCATCCTCTCTGAGGGCTCAAAGATTAGAGCTCACAGGCAGTGCAGAAACTCCCAGCCTGCATCAAGATTAAAAGCCTTGGCTGATTCAGAGCGTGCATCCAGCTCTGGGAACCCCACCACAAGGAGGACATGGACCTTGCTTGCTGGTGTGAGTCCATCCACAAAGATGCTCAGAATGCTGAAGCAGCTCTGCTATGAGGACAGGATGAGAGAGTTGGGGTTGTGCAATCTGTAGACAAGAGGGATCCAAGGAGAACTTAAGAGCTCCTACCAGTGCCTAAAGAAGCTCCAAGAGGGCTGGAGAGGGACTTTTGACAAGTGCATGAAGTAACAGGACAAGG
Organism: Agelaius tricolor; assembly: GCF_023055355.1. Taxonomy (NCBI): domain Eukaryota; kingdom Metazoa; phylum Chordata; class Aves; order Passeriformes; family Icteridae; genus Agelaius; species Agelaius tricolor. The sequence goes on from NW_027269269.1 coordinate 19,122,360, forward strand.
AGGAATGGCTTTAAACTGAATAAAAGCAAGTTTAAGTTAGATAATAGAAAGAAATTCTTTCCTGTGAGAATGGTGAGGCACTGGCACAGGTTTCCCAGACAAGCTGTGGATGCCCCATCCCTGGGACAGGTTGGATAGGGCTTTGAGTGGTGAGGAACACATTCAGTGCAGGTATCTCGGTGAGCACCTGCAGTTTGAGCTCTGGGGGGAGGAAGCCCAAGCCTGAGACAAGAGGCTGTGAACTGCTGACCAAGGAACAAGGGGCACCTGTGTCCCATCCATGTGACCTAGGAGACACTAGGAGACTCTCCAGGCTTTCCCATGCTCGGACTGTGAGAGGATAAAAACATAAGGCTTCCTTTGTTCGGGGTCCCTCCTCAGAGGCACCAGCTCAGGCTGTTATTTTATCACTGCACCAAGATGAAATAATTTTAATGATCCAGATCTCTAAAACTCTGTTCTGGGAAAGCTGGGGTCACAGTAAGGAAACCTGCTCTGACCCTGATTGCAGGGAGCCGAGTGGGGCACCCACTGTCTCCCTGGAGCTGCCCCCTACAAAGGGGTCTCGGTCCCAGTTCAGGTGGTGGGAGTGTGACTGCCAGAATGGCTCCTGGATGGCTGCACAGGGAAGTTTCCTTAACACTAAGCAACCAGGTCTAGTGGAAGATACCTCTCCCATGGCAGGGAGGTTGGAACTAGGTGATCTTGAAACCAAACCACTCTGTGGTTCTGTGATAAGCAGCTCTGTAATTGCTCCACAGGATGAATGTGCCCCTCCAGGACCCCAGAGCCCAGTCTGGGAGGGAGGATTTGCACATTCCCTGCCATGGAGCTCAGAGGCAGTGGATGGCCAGGACTCCTTTCTGTGACACCCTCTGCTATTGTTCTGCTCTTTCTCATTACCAGTACAGTAATTTCTTGTCACCAACATGCAGCTGCACTTAGAAGCACTAAGAAGCACGCCATGAATCTAATCCAGGGATTTTACCATCACTTTTGCTTTTAAGGCCATGTCCTTCTGATGCTGAGGACAGAGCAGACTGGCTGGAAATTTCTTATCCAAGGCTGCACTAGTGCCAAGCAGCTTATCAACTCCAGTCCTCACTGGGGCTAAGGGGGAGAGTGTGCCTGCCTGGCACCATGAGGCCGTGGCCCTGGGAGGATCTGGCGAGACCTGCTGGAATGCAGCCAGGGTCAGCATCACATCTAATGGGAGCAGAGACCTTTTAAAGAAGTGCAAATAATAACAATGAATCTCTTGTTCATCCTTGAGCTATGGAGTAGCCTATGAATGGCTTAAAAAATGTAAAAACAAGGTCAATTCAGAGATTGCATTAAATGATGATCAAATATTTTCCTGGCAAGGAACAGCCAGACTGGCAATCAGTTCCAGTTTTACTGAAAACAGCAGATAAATTAACAGGCAAGTGGCTCATAAATTCTTAAGACAAGAAATGCAAAGCTCAGGAAGGATTTTAACCCCTGTGATGGACCCCAGGCAGAGTCTGTTGACTCTGTTCAGAGGAGATGATCCCTCAGTCAATCCAGAAGCACAGAGGAGCCCCAGTGTCAACACTAACCCCAAGCATTCATTGGGAGAGACCAAAACTGAGAGAGACAGGCCAAGACACTGCAAAAAGCTCAGTAAAGACACTCCTGGAGCACAGAATTAGTACTTTAGTCTCTCTGGAAGAAACACCTCCAAGTGGGACACCAGAAGGTTTTTGCACCCAAATGCCATTTCCAGTGTGCCTCCCTGCTAAACTCTTGGTGAACTTCAGAGAGCAAAGAACTGCAAGAATCTAACCTCTGTCCTCCCCATTATCTTCACTCTTGTGTTTTTGCCAGCTTCCCAGCCTGCACTACACACTGGGGAAACGACCTTTTAATGCAGAAACTTGTGGGCAGGGAAGTGCTGGTCCTGCTTTTAGTGAATTAGTTCATTGACTCCTTTCCCCTTCCAGGAAACCCCCAAGGGGATTGACTGTATAACCCTCATACAGCAAGAGAAAAGAGCTAAGTGCTTAATAATGTGAAGAAGAGTGGAGGTAAGAGATGCTCTCCCTTCCTGCAGCACCTCCTCCAAAGACAGCAGCATCCAGTCCAGGAGACAATGGACATAACATATCCTGCATGACAGGACAAGGGAGAATGCCTTTAAGGTGAAATAGGGCAGATTTAGATTAGGTATTAGGTAGAAATTCTTCCCTGTTAGGGTGGTGAGACACTGGACCAGGCTGTCCTGAGAAACTGTGGATGCCCCATCTCTGCAAGTGTTGAAGGCCAGGCTGGATGGGGCTCTGAGCACCCTGGTCTAGTGGAAGGTGTCCCTGCCCAAGAAACTAGAGGATCTTTAGGATCCCTTCCAACTCAAACCATTCTATGGTTCTGTGAATGGACAAAACCCCTATACACAAGTCACAGTAGGTATATACCAGGAAGGCAGGGAATGGTTATTGAAAAATCCTATTGTCTTGGTTTCTAAAACAAGATTTCTCTTGTCTGTCTGGGAAAAAATCTCAGGGCTGTGACTGAGAGCATCCCTCCCCAGTGCCATACTAGGGCTGAAAATGCCATGGTCCTAGTGCCCTAAGATCTCCTGCTTCCATAATTTTTCCCAAAACACCTGGCCTGTCTCCCTCCCCCATAACTACTCTCTCAGGCTTTCCCCTCCAAATGACATTGCCCTCATCCAGGCAAAATAATATTACCATTTTGCAAGAATCTACCTTTATGCTCTTTAATCAGTGACAATCTCCCCTGACAATTAATTCCTGCAGAGATAATTCAGCGCTTGCAACTAAATACTGGAGAGAGATAAAAATACTGAGAAACAGGTATGGAGGAAAAAACTCTTCCCCTGAAGATTGGGAGGGTGTACACTTCATCCAAGAGAGTTTCTCTGGTGGTTGCAACCATCCAGGCTTGAACTCACAGTGCAGGGATGCAGCCCAGGTTCAACAATGACCACAGGTCACCTTGAGCCACACAGTCACTGTGACACTGCTTGGACAGGAATACACTCAGCACACAGCAGCCACCTGCCTCCCAGAACAGGGAGGAAAACACCATCTCCATGCTCAGCCTTCTCCCTGGGAAGAGCTGAAGGACCAGAGCATGCAGCTCATGCAGTTCAACATCACACCTGTGCCTGATGTAAGCTAAGAGATGCTCTCCCATCCTGCAGCACCTCCTCTGAAGACAACAGCATCCAGTCCAAGAGACAATGGACATAATAAATCCTGCATGACAGGAATGGCTTTAAAGTGAAATTGGGTAAATTTAGATTAGGTATTAGGAAGAAATTCTACCCTGTGAGAGTGGTGAGACACTGGATGAGGTTGTCCTGAGAAGCTGTGGATGCCACATCCACCAGGCTTCATTTGCTTCCCAAGGTGCAGTGATGCCCAAATTTGTCCTGGTTGGTGACCCATCCCAGCAGCAGGTCATAGCTTGGCAGGCTGAACCTGAACCAAGTGTCCCTCTTGCTGCAGAGAGAAAACAAGCCCTGGGTAAGGCCCAGAGGTGTTAAAGACAGACCCTAACCAAAGCCTGTAGCAATCCCATGGCATCATGGAAGCACCCTGTACCCAAGGAGAGAACTTGGGACAGTGATGATTAGAAGAGATTAACCCTTTCCCCACAGGGTAGATGAGTCTCTTCTATCCTACACCATCATTGTTTTTTCCACAGGGGATCAACAGACACAGCAGATGCCCCAGATCTTCCCTTATTTTTGCCATCCATCCTGCACCTCATTCAACACCTTCTACTCATCTTTGTGCCACCCCTTCTTATTTACCCACCTCCCAGCCATCCAGACCAGCTCACCCAATGCACAGACCAAACCTCTCACTTCCAAGGTGCGCTGCCAGCACTCCTGTCCCAAAAGGAGAGGGCAAAACTCAGCTTGAGGATCAGGCTGAGATTTCCACTGGGAGTGGTACTGCTTGCTGGACACAGATTTCCCTCTCCTTTGCACAGCAGCATACAGAGCACGAGGGAAAGAAGTTTCAAGCAAGGTGTTGGGATTTGAGCTAAGCTCAAAAGTTCTGTTTAATTTTTAATGCAGCAGCCAAGTGCTGCTGCCAAAAGGAGCTGCTGATGCTGCCTGAATGATCTCCAAAATCTGCTCTGGCAAGGCAACGAGCAGCCAGCTTTGTTTTTAAGTGGAGTCACTAAACAGGGCTCTCCAGGACCCCCTTCCCTGCCCAGGCTGATGCTGTGGTTTCCCTCCCTCTGAAGCACTCCAGTAATTGGCTTTCTGGCCTCGCCGGGCCGCATCACGAAGGCGTCCAGCAAACAACCACTGGAGCCAAAACACGATTAGAGGGCTCAAACAGCTGCTCCCTCTGCAAAGATCTGGCATCCAGAGCAGGGCTGGAGGCCAAGGAAAGCAGGGAGGGAGGGAGGACACCCTGCTGGAAATAATAAGGCTGAGCCCGTTCCAGGAAAGGCTGCAGTGCCGGATGCAGGAGGAAGTTGAAGCAAAACAGCCTGACCAGGGAAGGGACCAGAGCTGTTCCTCATCCTCTCCCTTTCCCCTCTGCCCAGAAAAACCTCAAACAAACTGGAAAGCACTGCAGAGATTGGGGGTTTTGTTGTTTTGCTGGGTTTTTTTTGCCAAAACAGCCTCAAGCTTTGGGAGTGCATGGAGGAACAGAGAGGATGCTGGAAGAATAGCTGGGGAGGTAGAGATGCATACACAGAGGACACACTGTTTAGATCTGTACTAGCACCATGGAAGTATGAGGAAACAAGATCCTGCCTCTGCCAAAGCACATTGCCAGCACCCCAGTGAGTTCACTGTGGTTGCTTTTCACATGCAAGTGCTTTATCTGAAAAAAGCACAGAATGGTTTTCATTCAGAAGGACCTTCAAAATCACCTAGTTCTGACTGCCCTGCTGTGGCCAGGAACACCTTCCATTAGACAACATTGCTCAAAGCCCATCCAGCCTGGCCTTGAACACTTCCAGGAATACAGCAGCTGCAGCTTCTTAAGGCACAATTTATCTCCTACGTCTGATTTCTTTCCGGAGATCACAGATGACAACTTTTCTGAGAAAGCAAGTGGTTGTTTTTAATAGTGGACAGCATTTATTTCCATTCTCCACCCACTCTGTTCTCACAGCAAAGCCAGAGACACTATGAGCTCTTAGGTTTTATCACAGTTTTAGCTCAAATACTCCAGAACAACTCATGGCCATGGCCCTGAGAGATAAAAGTGTGTGCACACCATCCCTTCCCTGTAAACAGTATTCCTGGGACTGGGGATTCCATTTCTTGGTATGGAAATCCCCAAAACAGCATCTGCCAAAAGCTGGGAGTATCACTACTTGCTTTTTTCTGAAAGAGATTTAACTGTGATTGCCTAAGATAAGATTTGCTGGTTGTAATAGAAACAAGACGTTTCTGTGGTTTAATAACTGCACCATGCCATTCAATAGCACACAAGCAGAACAGTTGATTTAAGCTTCATGGACATTTTGGACTCTACTGAATCCTGCATTAACTTGGAAAAGCTGATAGTGATTGCTTTCTTGCAGAAGATGCTGGGATTTTTCCTGGACTCCCTCCCTTGGAAAGCCAGTATGAATTCAGGCAGAATCAGGTCCAGCAACTAAAAATGTCATTTTGCATTTTCTGCTGGCACAAAGCAATTCTCCCTGTGAAATTGAGTTACTTTTGCTGAAATGAACAATTGAGAGAAAGAACATAGAGAAGTGCTTTTGAGAAAGAGGTTTCTCGAAACTTCAGCAGCAAACAGGGCAGGTGTGAGTTCATATTCTTTTTTTAATGGTGATTCTGTGGTCAAGGCAGGTGAGTAGGTTGGATCAAACAATCCTACCAGACAGAGGCATCATGAGTCTGCCACTGCTCAGCATGCATTCCTTCTGGCACTCAAACTGCTGGCAAAATTCCCTTTATCTGGTGCACAGGCAGCAAAATAAGGACCACCTCTGTGTCTTGTTAAGCCAGAGGACCTTGCTGGCACATGGGACCCACTTCCAGCCTCGATTCCCACTGATAGAAAGAGCCCTGATTCAACATTCTATGCTAATTGCTTTAATGGTCCCCTACTACCCAAACAGTTCTATGATCCTATGAAACTGCAGAGCTAGGTGGCTGGAAAAAGTCTGATTCACTCTCTGTTTCAGCAGGGATGGGTCTGAACTAGGTGAGCATGACACCTTGCAGATGAGGTTCAGAAAGCTTTCTTAGAAAGAACTCATGCTCTACAGAGCAAGGCAGCAAGAGGATAACACCTGCCTGAACACCAAGGGCTGCAAGTGAGATGAAAGGCAGAAAAGCAGATGGAGAAAAGCTCTGAGATGCTCAGCAGAACACAAACAATCCCTGTCCCTCTACAAAGGGATCCCATCCTCTGTCTTTAGACATGGGGCTGCAGTAATGTGTGTGACCTGACTGCAAATCAGCAAGGGGGTCTCAAATACATCCCCACCTTTTAGTCCCAGAGAAAGTTGTTTAGAAAGTCTCAGCTACCACCTGCCTGCTGTATAAATGGGATGTGCATGGTGTGTTCATGTTGGCCCCCACACTGAGAGCAAACCATGGTTGGCCCTGTCTTCAGAAGGCAGCTGTGCACAAAGCCTCTTTTCCTTCCAGCAGATAAGGGGAATAAACTAAAACACACACAGGGCTTTGCACAAATCCAGTGTCCAGGCAGAGCTGGAGTGGAAGAAACAAAGGCAGAGCAGAGGGAAGTGAGGTCTCCTCCCACAAGGAGCCCAGTGGGATGCTGGAGGGCTCAGCCCCTCGGCCACACAACAAGAGTCAGTTCAGCTCCCTCTCTCCCTTCACACAAAGCCTTTTGTGCACCCCCTCCAGTCTGCCCTCGCCCAGACAGACACAGCACTGTCTTGTGCAAGGCCAGCTGATTTTCTGGGCTGTCAGCGGGGGCGAAGATGATGACGGCAGCTCAGGCAACCCCACAACACTCAAATGCCACCAAGTCACGTGTGGAAAAGCACAGGCTGGGCAGAGAGGGCTGCTGCTCCCCACAGGGAGGGAAGGAAACCCAGGTGTGTGAGATGCTGGGATACTGCCACTCCCCAGCCACAATTATCACTGGTACCTGGGACTCCTTGTGCTTCATGGCAGTCAGAGCACTGCGCTCATGGGCAACTCCAAGCAGACAGCCATAACAAGACATACAAATTCCCCATAGTGCCCTCAGGTCCTGATGTGTATCCTTTGGGCTGGCACTGAGGATTGAAGAAGAGGAACTGGCAATGCTGGGGACAGGCAATGTCATCCCCAGCCTCCTGCAGCCTGCCTTCATGACAGACACAGCAGCACACAGGTTTTTGCACAGAAGAGGGAGGATGGGTACAACCACCCTCTTCCCCAAAGATCCCAAAATCACCTCACCTATCCAAAGCTTATCTTTTCCCCTTCCAAATGGACCACCACTAGTGGCAGGTGTCCCTGCCCTTGGCAGGAGGGTTGGAACTAGTTCCTTAAGGTCTCTTCCAACTCAAACCATTCTGTGATTCAGAGATAACGCTCTGCCTTGCTGGACCCACCAGCCTCACAGGAGTACACAACACCAACCCAGCTGCAAATCATCTCTCTGGTTTATGCATGGGGAAACTGAGTCACAGAAAAGCCTCCTTTGCTCTTGGACCTCACTGGACGCAGAGAAGCTTGGACCTGAGTGCAGCAGGTCTCCCTGGCACCCTAGAGGCTCACAATATCAGGACTGGGTAAATAAATAAATGCTGTTGGGGAGAGGAGATGTTGACTGGGGCTTGACAGCCTCGGTGAAGGGCACACTGTGCATTTTTAGGAGCACTTTGAAGCAGAGATGGCAGAAAGCAGTGCTGAGGGGCAAGGGGATGGGGCACTTACTTTGGGTCGCTTCCACTGGATGCCCTGAATCCTTGACTTGTAGAAGAGGGAGTCGTCGTTGGCGGGGAAGAGCGGGTCCTCGAAGAGCTGCTTCCGCCGCTGGCACTCCTTCTTGAGCGAGGCATACCGCTGGTTCTCGTAGGGCTTCACTGAGGAAAACATCCTTCCCCACCGGCTCTGGAGGACAGGCAGAGCAGCAATGAGATGGGGCACGGTCTGCCCAGGGACACCCAGTCCTCCTCTGCCACTCTTGAGTGGCAGCACCAAGACACGGTGGCTGAAGACAACCACCTCCGAGCCCAAGTGTACCTTGTTGATCCGTCAGGTTTGGGACTCCCATTTATCCCCCAAACTGGCCAAATGAACACCAAATAAGGCATAGCAGTAGATAATAACTGGTGCCCTGCTTCTCAACAAATTTCTAACTCATTTGGGAAAAACACAGCCCTCAGAGGCAAAGGAGGAAGAGACACCCCCTGCAAGATGGGTGTGCAGAGCTGTGGGGGCTGAGCCCTACCCAGAGCATCCCCACCATGGAGCCTCAACTCACAAAAGTGTGCATTTCATGATTTTGTCAGAGACACCAATTTCTCAGCAGACTTTATCAGATCGGGTTTTAATTAAAAAAAAGGTCTCCTGGCACAGCACCGCACGTTTCTGGATTAATTATTCTTTCCTGACAAGTGTCTTTCTTCCAAGGTAGAGATGTGCATTTAGCAATTCAGATAACAGCAGGAAACCATTGCTCAAATGCCCCCCAGAGAGAAACAGCTCTTCTCTACCACCCCTGCCTTTCGGTCACTGGGTACCAACCCCTTTGCTCAGATACAAGGAAAAGGAGTGCTCTGTATAGCTCCCCACTACCTAATCACAGACTTCTTCCAGAACTCCTTCCGTAAAGTTTCTCTGTATTTATTTTTAACAGACATGTACAATCCTTATCTCTTCCCAAAAGGGAATGTCCTTTTCCAAAAGCTGGCCATTAGTGACCTCAGTCTGGAAATATCTAGTGTGGTTTCCTAAAGAAATGGGAATGTTTGTGCTACAAAACCATGGAAGCATGGAATCATTCAGGTCAGAAAGGACCTCTAAGGTCACCTATGCACCAACCCAGCAGTGCCAAGCCCACCACTAAAGCACACTCCTAAGTGACATAATCCCAGCTTTAGTCTCCAACATGGTAAAACTAAGGGTGCCCCATCCAGTGGGTGGATGCATCCAGCAGGCTGACCTCTCATCCCTCCCAGTGAGATATATAGGAACCATACGCTTGCTGTGGTATCACAACACGTGGTGGGATAATGAAGTTGTGATAATGGCTAATCAGAAGCAGCTAATTTGTAAGCACCCAAAATCCCAAGGATTATTTGATCACTGATGGCTGGCACCAATTTAAGCAGCAGTGTGACATCCCTTGTTAATGAACCACTACGATTAGCAGAAGGAAAGTAGGTGTCTGAGAGCTAAACTAATGCCCATTCTGGTGATCCAGGAGCATTGCCCACCCAGCCAGCCTTCTCTCCTCTGAGAGAGACAAAAACACTTCACTTATGGAAAGCTGAAGAGCAAAGCACAGGTTTAATTGACAACATTTATCAGCTTGATTAGCAGCACAAGTGCTCATCACTCAGAGCTTAAGTAAACCCAAAATAATCCCCTTGCTGGTTGCTCCACAGGTCTGTGCTACTGAGGAGGAATTGCAAAAGCAGCTCGTGGGGATTTTCTCCCTCCCATCAGTACCAGATGCTTTGTAGCATCCCAGATGATACAAAGAGGCCCAAGTGCATCACCTGCCCTCAGAAAAGCCTTAAAAATAAATGGCCTGATATAAACGTGTAGCCATATTTTCTGAAAAATCCTTTCCTTAGGATTTTTTCTCCTGAGAAGCTGAGAGGCCTCAGGAATGAAATGTAAACAATGGTTATCTGGTGCTGTGGAATGCAACAGGTGCATCTGTGATTGGTCTCATGCGGTTGTTTCTAACTAATGGCCAATCACAGTCAGCTGGCTCGGACTCCCTGTCCGAGACACAAGCCTTTGTAATCATTCCTTCTTATGCTATTCTTAGCTAACCTTCTGATGAAATCCTTTCTTCTATTCTTTTAGTATAGTTTTAATATAATATATATCATAAAACAATAAATCAAGCCTTCTGAAACATGGAGTCAGATCCTCATCTCTTCCCTCATCCTCAGACCCCTGTGAACACGGTCACATAAATCCCCAAATAATACAACAAATTTACTCCTTGTGGAAAGGCTGACAGCCTCATTGAGCAGTCAGGGAATGCACCCAGTAGTCCAATCCACCCTGCTAAGAGGGCCAGGGAAGGCACTGGCCTTCAGATCTCCAGCAGAGGAAGGGGTGAAAAATAAGGGAGATTTGCCCAGGGAGGTCATGGGGACATCTGGCACTGAACAAGCTGCTTTTGAGTGACAGTGAGGCCAAGACTTTCACAGTGATAGCACTCAATGCTAAAGAGAGACAAGGGGAAAGCAGCAGTGCTGGGAAAGGGTGGTTGGCAACAGCCTTCTGCAGGAACAACAGGCTGAGAGAGGAGGAAGGTGCTGTTAGCTGACATGCAAGATGAATTGCTTGGACTGGTGCATGAACTGGGCTGAAAGACATGAGAGGATATTTCCATGGGAGGTTGTGCAGAAAGAACCAGCAGGATTAGGAAGGGAGCCTGGAAGGGAAGGGAGGAGGGAGGTCTTTCTAAAAGCCATGCTCAAGTTAAAGGCAGGAATTTTAGGTTTGATGTCAGAGATGCTGGATGCTTCTCTGCAGCCTGTACCATGGCCAAGGGCTGGCACTTGGCTGCTCATTCATAAAATTACTGCTACACCCTGCAGCTTGGAGCTGTGCTTTCCAGTGATCCCTGCAACACTGACTTTCATGATGACTAGACATCCTGTTCAATGTCCATCCCTATGAGAACAGGGTGGCAGTCATCTCAGCCAAGGAGTTCCAGCCTTTCTGATGCCCAGATCTGCCTGAAATTTGCCCTGCTATCCCACCCTACAGTGACTGTCACCTTGCCAGCCATCTGTCCTCGCTGCAGGGCTACTCTCACATGACAGCCTGGAGATGGATTTGAGTTGCAAAGGAAATGCCAAGCAGAAGGGGAAGGGACACTGTTCAGGATCATTTAGAAAAACAAACAAATAATAAATAAAACACCTTGCAAAATAATTAAAAGGAAGGGGCAGAAGGAATGTTCTTAGGGCAGCGTTAAAATTCATTACTCTCTCTAATTTGCAGCATTTCATGCTTAGCAGGCTGAACTTCACCTCTGCCATGTTAAAATGCCCAAAGGCTGTCTAATTACTCTTTGCCCTCTTGGACCAAGCTCAGATGCTCCAGGAGAGCAAGAAGTGGGTGTTTTCATGCCTGATTTGAATTAACAACTCTACACTTGCATATGCATGTGTTTGCCTGTGAGCAGAAAGAGGAACCTGCACTCACCACCCAGCATGAATTTTTATAAACAGTTGTCTGATCCTAACCTCAGTCCTGCCATGAAGGAGTTAAACCAAAAACCACTTTGTTGGAAGACTGAGCCAGACTTATGACTCAGGGGTGTTGTGGACTCCCCTTTTCACCTCCAGCATCATCCAGGTGCTCCAGCTCCTGCCAGCTGGTAACAGCCATGGCTCTAAGAACTGCAACAGGGAGAAGGATTGAAAGTGTTTGCACTGGCCAGGACCAAACACCTGCTGAAAGGCTCTTCCCTCCTCCCTCCAAACATCTTCTTCTCCTTGCCTTCCAGCTCAGAGGCTGCTTGGGTGGCTGGCATGGGCTCATCAAGCTTGTGCTATGCAAGGCTGCAGCCTGGCCAGGAGCAAAGCCTCCTTGCTTGTAGATCCTACAGCTGCCTGCCTCCTGGTCAGACAAAACACTTTGTTCCAAAGGACAGGATCTGCTGCCCTTCAGCTCTGTTCCCACTAAACAGGAGAGGGCTTTGATATCACATTGCAAAAGCACAAGATCAGCCAAGGAGAAGACAAAGCAGGAACCAGGCATGTGGCTGCACAACTCTCAACCAGGTGCAATGTTATGGGGCTCAGTAGTGGGGTGTTCAGAGCAGCAGGCAGGCTTTTTATAAATATGTTATTTAAATAATTTTTTACAGCCTCCTTGGGTTTTTCTGTTGACAGTCATGTGGCAACATCAGGGTTATCCTCTCACTTACCAACACAAAAGTCCAGCTCAGCAGAGGAAACCCTGTTAATGCAAGGAGAGCTTTACACACTGTTTCTCCAGGGCCCAGGGAACAAGAAGAAGCAGTTGAATTGCCATTCACTGTTTACCCTGAACATAAGATAAGCACTCCACACCTCTTGGCCAACAACTCTATGCCAACCATGAACAAAAAAGCCTCAAGTCATCTTAGAATGACAGAATGGTTTTGGTTGGAAGGGACCTTCAAGATTCTCTAGTTCCAACCCTCTTCACACAGCTCCTCTGGGCAACCTGTGCCAGTGCCTGTGCCATTCCCAAAGCCCTTTCCTACTCACAGCTGTGCACGCACCTAGTTTTGCTTTGGACCCCAAATGACACGGCCCAGAGCCAGCAGCACAGTGCAGCATCCTGCATTAGCAATGCCCACAGGGAGGGGAAGCTGAAACCACACTGATGGAAATTAGAAAACAAGACATGATTTCTTCTCAAATTGACTGTGGTTAACCAGGGAAGCTAATTCCCATGGGAAGTTACAGGTAGCTCGTGTCCAGATGTTTTTGAGCACAGTTGGACATCTTTACAGAGCAGCTGCTTTAGCCAAAATGCAAATTACTGAACACTCACAGTGGTTACTTGCTGAAACAAAACTGTTGAAGAACAGAAAACTGAATATCCCCTTCTGGCCTTTATCTCTTTTCTTCATCAGGTCATATCTCTGTTCTCATTTAAGAGCTAAAGGTGAAATAATAATTTTCACTCTTAATTATGTTTATATCAAGCTCTGATTTAAATGAGTGATTTGTTACAGCACAGATGGCATCCAAATCAGGACACCTTAACATGGCACCTTTCAGCCTGAGGGTTAATTTTGCATGAGCAACCACAGGGACTAGCTGCTCCCCCTCAGAAACTCAGAGTGGTGGATTTAGCTCCAAAAAACATCCTGGTGGGGCTAAACGCTGTTTGTTCTAAGTGAGTAAACCCTCTGGCTTTTTGCAAGCATGTAAGTAGAGCAAATGCTCCCTGATGGATCCTCCTCCTCCATGAAGCAGGAAAAACCATCACTCTGCAGAGATCCTGGTCCCTTCTGCAAAGCACTCCAAGACCTGCAAAGGAAGTTGCTGTCTAACAGCTGGCTATTTCTGAAAATAAACTCAAAAAAAAAATGTCCTTTTGACAAGGGCATGTAGTGATAGGACAATCTGGAATGGCTTTAAACTGAAAGGGAGTAAGTCTAGATTTGATAACAGGAAGCAATTCTTCAATGTGAAGGCGGTGAGGCACTTGCACAGGTTGCCCAGTGAAGCTGGGGCTGCCCCATCCCTGGAAGTGCTCAAGGCCAGGCTGGATGGGGCTCTGAGCACCCTGGTCTAGTGGAAGGTGTCCCTGCCCATGGCAGGGGGTTGGAACTGGAAGGTCTTTAAGGTACTTCCAACCAAACCATTCTACGGTTGTATGAATCAAGAGCAATCTTTCATTAAAAAGTGCATTTGCACCCAGGCCAGCAAAGGGCAGGGTCACACATCCTGGCAGAAAGCTGCTGCAAGTGACTCCATATCACCAAAGCATGCCTGGCTGTCAGCATCTGCACAAAATCAGCTGGAGATAAGATGTCACATGTGGAGGCTGTTTCCGGCAAGGCACAGCGATCTTCATCACACTTGCTTTATTTCCTCTGGATTTTTTTTCCACCAAAACATCACTCCTTTATTGCTTAACAGCAAGATGACAGCACAGGGAGAGACATAGCCAGTCAGCAGGTCTGCGTGCATGGATTGGGATATTTTCTTCCTGGGAAGGCCAGGGTTAACAGGGGGGTCTAGGCATCCTTGAATACCCATCTCCTTTAGGAGCCAGCGGGGGGTGTGCTGACCAGGAGCTCCCTTTCTGCTTGGATGACTCACACTGGGACAGAGGCCTTTGACTGGGGAGTTCCTCATTCCTCACAGCTATGAGTCACCGTTTGCAAACACAGTCAGATGTTGGAGCTGCAGGAGAAGAGGCAGCCCCACACTGGGAACACTCTCATAACCCTGCGCTGGCTGGAGCTCTGCCTGGCCAGAGCTCTGCACACAAATGGAGCTTGTGGCACCAGCCAGACCAGCCCTTCCCTCAGCACAGGCTCTAAGATCAGGTGGGACCAGGACACATGTCTGAAAGCATCCTGACACAGGAAGGAGTAACAAGCTCAAAGCAAACCTGGTGGCAGCCTCTCCCACTGGATCAGAAAATGCAGGAGGCTGGAGGGATGCAGGAATAGCAGGGAGAAGAATGAAACAACAGCAAAAGGTGGTGGCAGAGAGACAGACCCAAAAGCAGTAGAAAGAGCAAGGCAGTAACATGGCACCAGGCAGCCTGAGGGAAAGCAGAGATGTGCTGAATATATTCACCACTCAGGGTCCAGCTCAGCCCAATCCACTTGTGGTTTGAGGAGAATGCAGAAGCTAAGTTTTGGGTACCTTCCACATGCTGTTAGGTCCCTCACCCAGCATTACTGATTGTGTGATGTTAGGCTTGTTTCCCAAGTCACAGAAGGGTTAAAAACCCTTGGAGATCACCAGGAGTTGCAGGACAAGTAACAAAAGGTGAATTAATAGGCTCTGCCAATGCCAAGTCCCTGGAGACAGCCATGACTTCACTAACCCCTCATGCCTCAGCACACCCTGACCCTGGTTAATAATTGTAAGGAGCAGCACAGGGCCAGCAACACCAAAGCACTCCCAAGCTCTCTCAGCAGCCAATGCAGATTCCAAAAAAACACTTTTGTGCAGGAGAAGGCAGGAACCTTCTCCAGCACACAACACTGCTCACACAGAGCAGGTTTTCAGGCACTGGAAAAATACAGCCTAGGAAGAGCAGACTCACACACACAGAATCAAACCACCTGCACGCATGGTCATCCAGACACATGGCTCCTGCCTAGCCCAGGAGGGCTGTCACCCCACATGAGGATCATGTTGAACACAAACCACACACCCCATGATGTTACAGAGATGCTCTGCCCCTCTCAGCATCCATTTTGATCACCAGAAGAGGAGGGGAGAGGATGCTATCTTTGCAGGTTTGGACTGAGAACGCGTTTTTATTATTTATTCAGCATTTCTAATTGAACAGCTAGACCTGCTCCTTTTAAATCCAGTCACACTGACTCCAGTGGGAGCCTTGCACCACATCAATACACTCACACTGGTCTTCCTGCCAGTTGAGCAAAAAAATTATCGTCTAAAGGCAGGCCTGTACCTTTATGAGGTGGAAAGAGGGAAGGACTAGGACAGAAGAATAACAGGGCATTGCTTGATGTAGCCATGTGAGCCTTTTTCTTGGGCATTATGGGTGACAGAGGTGTTTATTTAAGAGGTTGAGGAACTGGAAAATCCATTCAGAAAAGTCATCATTAATGCAGATAAAATGCAGCACGTCTCCATGCAAATGCTCTGCCTTCAATAGCTTCCGCAGCCTCTGGGATGATTAAAGCAATTGAACTTCAAATGAGGAATTCGGGAGGAGCAGAAGAGATAACGGGGCTGCAGCTACTCTGTAGGAGAGTGAGGAGAGGCAGCTGGATCCTCAAGATCATCCCTGCCAGGCTAGCTGGGATGTTTGTCCTTCTGGCTGACCCAGAGCATCCTTCCTGCAGCTTCAGCCCTGACCACTTCATAGCATGCCCTATCTCCCTCTGGAGCCTTCAAGGAGAGGATGGATGGGGCGTGTGGGACGTGTCCCTGCTCATGGCAGAGTACTGCAATGAGATGGTCTTCAAGGACCCTTCCAACCCAAACCATTCTGTGACTCCATAACAACACCATCCCCAAGGCAATTTCTTCTCTCTCCATCACCTCCACTCCTTGCTGCTGGCAGAGCCCAAAACTCCATCCCCACAGAGGCCCAGAGGTACAACCAAGTCCTTCAGGTCTCCTCTCGAGAGCTCCTGGCCATTCCCAGAAATGCGTCCCTTGACCTGCTCCACTTCAAGCAGAATAGGAACATCTCCTGCAATTCCAGATGATGGAGGCACCCCAAATGCTTCTGACAACAGGCTCCACACCACAGGTTTCACCCCAGTCCTACAGCTGCTGGCCTCAAGTCAGGTCTCAAACCTCTGCCAAGACTCCCACCTTTTGCTAATAAACCACTCAAGGATTTTCTCTTTGCCTGACCCAAACCTGAATAAAAGCACCAAGGCACTCTGTGAAAAGGTCCAAGAGGGCACAAAGTCCACTTCAGACTTGGGTCCTCCCTGCTCAGTTTTCTCTTTGACAGGCCCTCAACCCACTTGCTAGTCACTTCCCAAAACCCACATCCTATAAATTCCAAAGTCACAACAGCAAATATCAGACCACACCTGGGTACTGACTGATAAGAAAATTCTCCTTGTCTGTAAAACTTTCAGGATCGAGCAGCAAAATCTGCTGGGTTTAAATTTAATTTTACCTCCTTTTCCATCTCTGTCTTAACTGAATTTTTCTTACTGTGACTATTCTAAAGCATCATGAGCACAAAAGTAATATTTGAAGGCTTGCAGCAACTGATAGTGCTGCTGCTTTTGAACAGGTCTCTCTTAGGCAGACTGGACCACCTCAAATCTGTGAGATTTATTAGAAATCCTTGTTATTGGATTCACTCAGTTCTCACAAGCCTAAAGGTCTGAATGCAAGTTCCCACTGTCTTAATTTGAGCTCTTCAAACTGTTTCTGCCTTGGATGCTGCAACTCCCCCAACCTCCAGCCAGCTTTTCCCCCCATTATTCCTTCATTTCAGCAGTGCTGCCCTTCTCTAATCACAGAAGTAAGAGTTTGCCAAACAACCCTTGGAGCAGAAAGGCTGCTGCTTTCTCCTGGCAGGGACTGGACATAACCTTTCCCCTTCCTTCAGGGAGATGGATACAGGTCACAATCCTGAGCACTGCATCCACTCCGTGTTCCAGATCATAGAGTAATGGAATGATTTGGGTGGGAAGGGATCTTAAAGGTCATAAAGTCCAATACCTTCTGCCATGGACAGGTGTCCATGTCCTTTTCAGTGAGGATTCCTCCTCTTACGAAGACCTATTGCTTCGTTGCAGCCCAGCAAGGCTGGTGCTTGCTCCTGATGCCATGGCTGGCAGCCAGACCCATCACCCCGCTCTCACCCAAACAAAACTGCCCACCACTGCTCTGAGGTCTGTCTGGATTCCCTGCATGGCCTGGCTTGCCCTCAGGAGGAGGCTCAGAGCATGTTCCTAACCCATGCTGAGCAGCAAGCAGAGAGTGTGGGTTGAGCACAGCACTCTGGGATCGGGACTAAGCCCCCTCCTCCTCTCCCAGACACTGCCCTGGCCCAAGTCCTTGCTCTGCATCTCTTCAGACACTCTGATGTTGCAGCAGCTCCCAGCTGGAGCAGTGAGTCTGGGAGCATGGATGAGATGCACCCTGTGACTCAGGGAGGAGTTTCACTCCCCTGCACGGGACAGGACCCTGACACAGCCCCGTGTTAGATGCAATAAATCACCACTCTCCTGCTCCTGCATGAAGACCTGCCAGGATCCAAAGGCAACACTTGCTGGGCAGGCATCCAGCACCCACCATCCCCATCCTGCACTCATGCAGCAGTGGTAGTCTGGCTCTGAAAAAGTAGAGTTTGCAGCTGCAGCTTTTATCAAATCAAGGCTTCCCCTTGCTCAGCAGAGAAATCACCTCCCTTAATCACCCCTAAGCAATTCTCACAGTATTTACACATGCTCAGACAACTCGTAGGACCTGCTCTTCAAGGATTTGGGAGCAACAAGCCTGCAAACATTTCATAGTAAGCTTTTGATTATCAGGGTGTGCCTCAGAAAATATAAAACAAATGAAGCCCAAACCCAGAGAGACAAACAGACATGCATCCTTCGTCTCTGTACAGGACAGGAGGAAATGGTGGAACAGCCCAGGAGGGGCTGTGAAGGAATGGAGTCAACCAAAGCCACCTGCATCCTGCACCATGGAGTCAGGGGAGCTCAAACTAGTGGAAATGTGATGAAAACTGGGATGGAGGGTGCTTGCTGCAAGGGAGGGATGCCTTTTGTCACCCAGAGAAATCACTGTATGG
This sequence comes from Agelaius tricolor, assembly GCF_023055355.1. Classification (NCBI taxonomy): domain Eukaryota; kingdom Metazoa; phylum Chordata; class Aves; order Passeriformes; family Icteridae; genus Agelaius; species Agelaius tricolor. The sequence goes on from NW_027269269.1 coordinate 19,140,481, forward strand.
ATTATTTGGAGATGTAACCAAAAGAACTCCAGCAACAAGCACAAAAACATGGGGCAACATGGTTTAAGGGATGGTAATGCAGGAGCAGAGCTGGAGCTTTGCCCTTTTCCCCAGGAGCTCAGAGAGACCTGCTGCTGCCTGTCGTGCTGTAGCTACATAGGAAGCAATATTCTGGGTACCTTTCCTGGTCTGCCACAGCCCTGTTTGATAGCTATGTCTAGGTCACAGGATAAACCTTGAAGGAATCAACCAGGGCTGCAGTCTCCCTCACATAAGGATGAGCTGCAGCCAGGAGAGGAGAAAATTTCATAGAATCATGGAACCACAGAATGGTTTGGGTTGGAAAAGACCTTACAGATGATCTAGTTCTCTGCCATGAGGCATATTTCATTAGACCAGGTTGCTCAAAGTCCCATCAAACCTGGCCTTGAACACTGCTGAGGATGGGGCATCCACAGCTTTACTGGGTGACCTGTGCCAGTGCCTCAACATCCTCACAGGAAAGAATTTCTTCCTACCATCTAATCTAATCTAAACCTGCTCTCTCTCAGTTTGAAGCCATTCCCTCTTGTCCTATCTCCCCATGCCCTTGTAAAAAGTCTCAGCTCTCTCTTGCAGCCCCTTTATGTTTTGGAATGTGCTCTAAGGTCTCCTTGAACCCTTCTCTTCTCCAGGCTGAATAATTCCAACTCCCTCAGCCTGTTTTCATAGTGGAGGTGCTCCAGCCCTCTGACTGTCCTCATGGCCTCTCCTGGTGTCTTTCCAACACATCTGTCTACTACTGGGGGCTATAATAAGCTGGGAAAGTCCCTGCATGGTACGGAGAAGGAGCCCTCTCCCACAAATCATTTCAGAGCTTCACATTAAGGCTTCCAGCCTCCCAGCATGGGGCAGACTTTAGGTGGTTGGGATGCTTTATAGTCTCCTCTCCCTTTAACCTTCGTTCCCAATGGATGGAAGTCACAGGACAGGAGGGAACAGAGCTGATGCTCAGATGGATGGTGGAATGACTAAAACTGGTCATTTCTGCACAAGGGCAAACCAAGGGGCGGGGAGAGCTTTTCTCTGCCAGAAGAGTATTTTAAGGCAAAATGCATCAAAGTGTTATTGAACTGGGACACAAAAGCTGCAGGCAGGGGCTTAGGAGCTCAGTCCAGCCCCTCTGAAGGGCTGGACCAGGCCCAAAGGAGCCAGGCTCTGACCTAAATGCTGCAAACCCCGCGGGCTCCCAGCACGGCTTTGCAGGGGTATCATCTGTCACATCTCCAGTCCAGGAAGATCCCCAAAGCATGAGGATCTGCAATATTGGCTGAAAAACCAATGCATCATGCAGAAAAGCAAAAACTGTGAAGTCTCCTTGGCCACAGAGTGGAGCAGAAAGGATTTTTTCCCAGAGAGGATGAAAAACTCAATGGCAACCATTCCTATTTCCCTCCACAACCTGAAGAAGTCACCCCCATGTCAAAGGGGTGCCTCCTACAATGCAGGAGAATTTAGTAGGAATAAGCTATGGATGAATATTCTCCATGGTGTGAAAGGGAGAGCTCAGAGCAGGTAAAGGGTTAATGCAGCCAGACAAACGTAGCTTCCATGAAGCCACCGGGTCTGTGTCCATTTTCTGCAGTGCCCAGAGCCTGGCCCTTTCTCCCTGGGTAATCAACTGGAAGTGAGCAGAGCGATCACCGCCCCTCACTCCCCACCGGTGACACTGCCCTCGGGGCTGGGGCATGCAGGAGCCCCGTCTGGCTGGAGCAGGCCAGCACAAGCCCACTGCCAAGGAGGCTTTGTGCCCCACAGCCCCTCAGAGGAGCAGCTGAAGGTGAAGGCATGAAGACATAAGTGAGTAAATGGTGCCCAAGTGTGCCCTGCCCCACCACGGCACGAGCAGAGGGCAGCAAACACCTCTGGGTGGGCTGAGGAGGCTTCTCTGTGGAAGGGGTTTCCCCTCTGGACATCTGCAGAGAAAGGACTTGACAGCTCTGGAGATTAGCGAGGAGGAAGAGAGAGAGCGCCTGATCCCAGCCTTCAAGGCACAGCTGCATCCTTCTCCTTCTCTCTGTATTAACCTGATGCTGCCTGCTTGGAGAAAGCATTAGGAGAAGAATCTTGGCATCTCTGGACAGCCAAAAATATCCAATAATTAACGCACAAGCGTGAGCAGATTTAGAGGATGCACCCGTTCTTCGTATCATCATCCCCCAGCACAAATACTGTCTAAATTCCTCTTGGGATCAGAGCCAAAGCCTTTTTTAAAGCATGGATGCTTTGTTATTAATCTGTGCAGCAACCAGGAAAGGGAGAGATGGATTCATTTTTCTGAGGCATAATCAAAGACAAAAAATTATCTCAGCTGGGCATCATCTGCTTCATGGCTGGTCTGGTCCCACATCAGGAAGATGGTGAGACCTGCTTGTCTAACACAGCCCTTCCCAAAGGAGACACCAGGACAGGGTGTCTGGACCACAGAGTCCTGGCCTCCTACACTGAAAAGTGCTAAGACCTCCTTCTATCACAGCCAAGCACCTTGCAAGAGAGGTGATGTGCTCTAATTCACACCCTCCTACTCTCCTCTGGTGTGACACAGTTGCAGAGCCTCTAGACAAGCCTCCTAAGCTAAACTGAATGAATTCACACCCCAGCAGCAACATTGCCCTCGGTTTAAATCGCTCTTCTGCCTGCCTGGAGCTCACCCCTTGGATATATTTGGAGTCAGCAAGCACATCCTCTCTCTGCCTTTGTTTCGCTGGGCTTGGCTTTTATAGCCTCGTATAATAGCTCTCCATCCCTCTGAGCAGCTTCAGAGCCCTTTTCCCTGCACCTGCTCCAGGCTGAGTTAATCCCTCTCAAGCACCAGATCGAAGAGCCTGGTCCTTCCACGTTAACTCTTCCGTACCCATGTCCCACAAACACCCTTTGCCTGTTTCCCTTCGCCTTTTTGCAACACTCCTGGGGGCATCCAGGACCAAAGCAGCCCTGAACCCCCAGTCTCAGCTATCCCAACATGATTCAATCTCTAAACACAGCACAAAGTCCAGACACAGCGTGCCCCACTGTACCGGCTGGTGTACAACTTAGGGGCCAGCCCCATAGCCTGAGCTCAGCTGCTGCTCTCTGGCCGAGCACCTCATCCACCTCTCAGCTTGGTTTCGCAGCCGGATCTCAGCACGAAAAATGAGAATGAGCTCAGATCCTCCCTTAAAGGCTTTAAGCAGATTTAAGCTCTGTTGCGTGGGCTTAATCTGTCCAGCAGTGCCCTTTGTCACCTCCCCCAGCCCCCCCGGCAGAAATCTTCTCCACTGACATATTCCCACATGCACCGTGTAAACTGCCAGCACATCCAGGTAAAGGAGACCTGGAGCATCTCCTTTCCCCAAAAATGAGAGCACAGCTACAGGTCAGTCCCCTTCAGTAATAGTTCTGGGTTTCCATCTCCTTCCACCTCAGGGGCTTGAGAATACCCAGGGTAGTTGTCAATCACCAGCTGAAAGCTCCCTTGAACAGAAAATGCCATGGTGGACAGCAGCTGGGCAGGGATTTTCCTGGGCTTGTGGCCATGTCAAAGCCACACCTAAGTCATTTCATACAGGGACTGGGGTGCTGATGACAGGGAGCAGGCTGGACTTGAGTCTGCCACAAACCTGAGTGCCTTGGTCACGTCTCTTTGCCCCTATTTCATGTGTCACTGCTTTGCAGATGGAATTATTCCTTCTGCGTGTCATCATGGTGTCCTTACAACATGACAAAGGGACTTGATTTCTACTCTGAGCAGGGCCTGCTAGAGCAAGCCCTGCTGGCTCCCTCAAAACCTGCTTTTCCTTTCCCTCATGACTTGATCCTTAATTCTTATGCCAACAAGAAAGTTTTTCCCAACCATTTCTGGCACATGGCTGCTGGCAAGCACCAGCCACCGAGCGAGCCAGCCCCCACACACACAGCAGCACCTGTACACATGCACCCACTGCAGGAGGGGTTCAGACCTCACATCCCACTCCTAAGGGTACCAAAAGGGTTTCTGAAAGAGCATCTCTCACTCCGTCTTGGGTTTTACAACCCCACTGCCTGGGTCATGGGCTGGAGCTGAGCCCCAGGTGATTCACATGAAAGAATTGCTTAAATAAGCAGGAGGCAGCTGATGTTCCTGGGAAGAGCAGGTGGAAATAGAACCCACCAGGAGAGATGTGCCTGTAGCAGTATGTTGCACCGAGCAGGAGTAAGGGGTGAGCACTTGCATCAGGCTCTGCACCTCCATCCATGCCTGACTCTACTGCTTTTCCCCTGCCCTAGTCCTTGCTGCCCCAAGGATGCTGCCAACAGGTGACTCCTGCTCTCACCTGTATGCCAAAATTTGTTCCTCCTCAACTCACTGCTACCCTGAGCAGCAGGGCCAGCCAGGCTCCCTGCACCTTGGGCTACCCACTCTTCATGTGCAGAGCGAGGGGTGAGAGATGCAGCTCCAAGGACCTTGTGTTGCCTTCCCTCCAGTTTAACAGCGGTTCAGCACGCTTGGAACCCAGGCTGACCTGGGCAGGAGGATCCATGAAGATACAAGATGGGATGGAGATAAAAGGTGCCCTGGGGAAAGCCTGCAGCGTGGTCCTTGCTGGATGCAGAAGACAAGCAGCTGAGGATTTAAGAGCATTCTCCACCATGCACCGAGCTCCCTGCTCTGCTTCCAGCTCCATTTGCCGTGGCTGCACTCCCCACCAAGCTCAGAGCTAGCACAGCATCCAGGCAGAAATGGTAACTGGTGATAAATAACTGGTTATATATCCAAGCACGACACAGGCTGGATCTGCAGAGCCAGGCGTGCAGCCCACGCTAACCTGCAGCTACCAGAGTGGGAGGTGAGGGATAGAAGACCAGAGCCACATCCAGTGGGACACCCTCTGCTAGAAAGCACCAAGCTCAAGCTCAAAATAACATGTTTCAGGGAAGGGAGGAAAGACTGGTATTTGGGAAATCCAGATTCCTATCTCTGCTTGGAAACCCCAAAAGCCATCAGTGTCCTGCACCCCAGCAGTGAGTTAGCCTTTCTTGAGAGCAGGAGCTCTCTCTCGCCTTAACTTTCCAGGAGACTTTCCAAAAGCCCCTGCGTTTGTCCCAAAAAAATGGAACAAAGAACAATACTGAAACCTCAGGATTTTTTCTCAGGGCAGAAATCCTGCAGCTCTCCAGCCAGCACCCAGGCCTCGGTCTCAAAGTTTCTGTCCAGCCCGGCTCCACAAGCTGAACAGGGGAGCAGTTGTGGGGTTTTAACCATCCGGGATGCAACTTTCCTATGCACCACGCCGAGTACCCCGACTTCAGCACCCCCAAACACCGGCGCTCACGCCAGCGCTTGCTGAAGGCAAAGGCAGCAGCGTGCTCCGCGCAGGGGAGGAGCAGGGTGCCCGCTTCGGGCTTTTTTTCCCCAAAAACCCTTTAGGCACACACACACACGCTCACGTACCAACACACACTGCCCCCACCCCGGAGTGCAGCTGCTACGCGGTTCCCAAAGCCACAGGTGCCCCCGAGCATCCCCCGAGGACGCGGCGGGACCCCCGGGCGGGGCGCGGAGCCGTCCCCCCGCGGCGGGAGCAGCGGCGGCGCTGCAGGGCCGAGCCACCCCCTCCCGGGGCCGGGGTCGCCTTACCTGCCCGGGGCTGGTGCGGGTGCCCGGTGCCGGTGCCGCCGCTCCGGGCGCGCCGCTGCCCGCAGCGCTTCGCCTCCCGCAAGCACCGCCCCGACGGGCGGGCCGGGACCGCGCCTGCGCCCCGCACCGCGCTCCGGGCGCCACGGAACCGGCACCGGCACCGGGACACGCCACGGAACCGGCACCGACACCGCGAGTGGCACCCGGGGGTGGGAACCGGCACCGGGAATGGGAACGGCGCTGGGATCGGGAATGGGAACTGGGAACCGGATCGGGAACTGGACAGCGAACCGGCACCGGGAACTCTCACTAGGAATGGGAACCGGCACCGGAAACTGGCGCTCCCCACTGCTGGGAACTGTGGTCACTACTGGGAGTGGGGACTGGCACCACCCGGTAGTGGGAAATAGGAGCGGCGCCAGCTGGCGCTGGTCCAGGACGTGGGGACCAGTCTGGTGAACCGGGATCGAGGTCCAACATTGCCCGGGCACCAGGACATGGCATCATCCAGGAAATGGGCCCGTCATTGGGAACAGGAATGGGGAACTGGGGCTACCCTGACACCAGCAGCACCAGCTGGGAACTGGAACTGGGACCAGCACCTGCATACCTGGACACTGGCACTACCACTGGGACCTTCCAGGCACTGGCACTTGGCCCGGCATTGCCCTGGCACCAGATAGTAGAACAAGGCACTGCCTGGGACCTTGCCCTGGCTCTGGGAACTGGACAGGCTGGAGCACCATGCACCACCACCAGCTGGGCCACCGAGACACTAGGGAGCTGGGAGGCATTGGGACATAACCCATGGAGGGTGCAGGGGAGAGTCATCAGAGACTGTAGGCTCTGGGTGCAAAGGGCACATCCCCTGTAAGGAATAGCATGGGACATGGTCACAGAGGTTGAGGAGATGTGTTTTCCAGCCCAAGACCAAAGTTAATTCCCTTTTCTCTTTTGTAAGAGGGAAGCTGAGGCCCTGGGAGGGGGAGGATCAAAGGCTGGGCATGCACTTGGCCGACCTGCACATCCATGGAGGTCGATGTGCAACAGGCATCGTGGGGCTGGTGATGGGACAAGGTGTCTAGACTGCTGGAAAATTTTCCCAGCTCACAAAAAGACATTCAAGAGGGGAAAACCAAACAAGAGCTGCACAAAAGTGCATCCCCCTCGGTGGGAAGGAGCCAGTGAGGTTTTACAGACCCACTGTCAGGGGCAGCTCTGATCTGATGCTCTGACTTGACACACAAGCCTTATTGGTAGTGTTCATGGTTGATCATAATTTAAGCCAAAAATAGATGGCAAGGAAAGAACAACTAAAGAAAACATTTGGAAGTGACAAGAATAAACTTCTCACATTTAAAATCGTGGGTGGTCAGACTCTTCTAAACAACAACAAAAAAAGGGCTAAAAAACCAGGGTTAGCTGGTGCCTGCCAGTGACAGTGTGTACGCTTAAGGACATCTGCTTGCCACATTAGCAGTAATGCAGTGAAATTTTGGTGATAAAATTAGAAAGGAGGCCGTGCCCAGAGCAGCACTGGCCTGGCACAGGCTTCTGTTCCTGTCGAGGTGTCACCTGCAGCTGTACGTGGTCACCACGAATCACATGAGTGATTCACCTCTGCTAGGACCAGCCATTTCTTCCAGTTTCTCATTATCTGAAACCCTCCTGAACTTCTCCTATTATGGTATTTTCCTGTTAGTTTTGTAATTTCATTACTTATTCAATTCCTACAATATTTGTGCTACAATTATTTCAATTAATTTATTAGTTAAATGAATAGGAAAGCCAAAAATCTGTAGTTGCACAAAAGGCTTTGTTTGGCAGCAAAAGCTGTTTTCTAACATTTTCCTTCTCATTGCTTGTTTTCCCCTCTCCCTCAGAGATCTCAGGGCTGCTCAAAACCAGGTGTTTCATACACCTCTGTTCTGTCCCCTCATTAAAATCACCCCAGAAAATAGCCCTAACCCCTGCTATATTTATGTCTCAAGCCTTTCCATGTGCAGTGCTGAACCATCATCCCTCCATGGTGGCAAACTCCAGCAGCAAAAGGCAAAGAACAAAATAAAAGACAAACCCTCAGTCTATGAAGATTTTTAAGGGGGAAGAGCAGACCCTAAACAGGTCTCCAATCTCAGAATCCCTTTAATAGCCTTAAAAGCAGCTGCCAGGCAGACTTGGGCAGGGATGGAAGGTGCTGCTGCTGCCCCCTGGGAGGGCAAGGAGAGCATAGAGCCTCTTTTGATTTGTGATGTGTTTTAATTGAGAGACACTCCATCAGTGTAAATTAATTAATGTGGTCATCCATCCTTCCTCTCACCAGTACAGGTACCTCTTGCCCAGTTAGCCAGTGTGGGCTTGCTTTAATAGAAAGTAATTTCCTACTGAGCTGTGTCACCAATTTGACCCCAAAGCTGCTGAAGGGGAGGATCTCACTGCTGGGGACATGGGGACAGAGGGGCACAGGGTGAAGTTTGTCACCCACAGGTGTGATGAGTGATGCTGTGTAGAGCTGGATGAAAGGATTAAAAAGAGGAAAAATGAAAAGAGAAAAAGAGACAAATCAACAGCAGGAGCCTGGCTTTTATTTTGTTAGCAGGCTGGAAAGCACTAGGGAAAAGCTGGAAAACATTAGGGAGAAGCTCTTCCACCGCATTTAAGCAGCAAGTGGGTCCCCAGACATTCCTCTTGCCCCACAGGGAAGTGGAGCCCCAGCCTGCACTCGTGGCAGGCCCAGATCTTCCTGATTAACTTAGTTGCATTTTCGATTTCAGCCTCAGTGGGGGAAGGAAAATTATGTAAATAGGATTTATAACGACGCTTCACGTGTCCTCAGTGCCATGCAAATGAAGCCACAGTGACAGGGCTGACATGGAGGCTGTGCAGGGGAAAGGAAGAAATAACAATGCTTTAAAACCAGACCCCAAAAATAAGTAGGAATAAGGTAAAAGGCAAAGTGGATGAGGAAGGCTGCAGCCGGTGACTCCTCCAACAAATAAAATATCATGATTCACTCTGGGATTTCAAAGCAGATAACTTAGTGAGGTTTTCCTTCCTCCCAGGAATATTTGTTGTTCCTTCTCATTCTGAGGACCCCCAAGGTGGGATTTAATCCCAGGATGGTTTGAAGTGAGTGTCTGCCTGCCCAAAGCAATGGGAGTTGAAGAGCTGCTCAATCCTGCCATCCCTGCTCCTGCAAGGCCAGCTTTCCCCTCCCAAGGGCATGTTTGGGTGAGAAAAGTGAGATAATTGCAGGTGGGCAGTTGGTGACTGTATCCTCACTTTTATACCATGGAGGTTCAGGGAGCAACCTCCAACAGCCCCATCCCCAAGGCAGGAGCTGCCTGGGGAGAGTTCTAAGCACTGGTGAGTGATCCCATCAGGTTGCAATCTGCTGCTCCTCTTTGAAGACCCACAAAATGGGCCTCTGGTTGTCCATCTGCACTTGAATTAAATCTCATTGTTCTGAATTCTGCAAAGTTTTTCATCCCTGAGTTGCAGCCTCTGGAATACCAGTAATGTATTCTCTCCTTTCCCTCTCCACATGATTGCAGCATAATCTCCTACTCACTTGATTTATTTAGGCAGGCCTTCAGATGCTCCAGTAATGGGAGTCATTTAGGTCCCTCTGCAGATATGTATTTATTTATTGCTGTTCATTTAAACTGCAGAGCCAGTTGGCAGGAGGGACACAAGACTGGGGTCACAAGGATGTTAAATTATTCGCTGTCAAAAATAGCTGGTTGAGAAAGTTAAATTAAGCAAGGTCACTCAAGGTCATAGTCAATCACCAGTGGGAGGAGATGGGCATTAGTTAGCTCTTATATTTATGGGGGTCATCGTGACCAAAGGACCAGCAGTTGTAACAAAAGGCAAACTGTAGCAACTCGTATTTTTGGCAGAAGCAGCTCTTGGATGAGAAGCTGAATTGCTGCCCTTGACCAGGTTGGAGAAGTTGAAGCTATTGAAACGCAAGTTGTGATGTTCAGCAAGACCCTGTGGAGCCCCACAAAGCATGGGTGGGGGACTTTCCCCTTTCAAAGCCTGTCTCAGGGCTGAACGCAGCAATGCTCCTTCCACAAAAACCTTTGCCAGCGGCTGGGGAGGTGCTTAGCAGGGGAGAGGTCTCAGAAGGCACCTGAGATACTTGGGGATATCTTTGGTCACTCATGCAGACAGGCTCTTGCCTGAGATTTTGTCACCTCCCTTGGCAGACAGTTCAGAAGCTGCATATCCATCCTGCTAATAGTTGTATTTCATTTCCCATTTGAACTTCATCAGCAGCTTCTTGCTATTATGGGACCTTGTAACACCCTTTTCCTCCTAGTTTAAGATTGCCTAGGGTTAGGCTTCTCCTCCCTTTCCATTCTCCTGTACCATGCACTGCCAGGGACGTGATTTGGTGGTGGAATGGCTGGGCTCAATGACCTTAGAGCACTTGCCCAACTCAAGTAAGTCCATGACCAGTTTAAGCAGGAAATAAACTGGGTAGGAATAACCTGGCAGCCAGAAGATCTTCACTTTGTAGCTTGCTGCACGACCTTGCCCAGGAGAGCAGCACGAACAGGACAGCCAAGTATTTAATGGCAGCAATGACATCTCTACCCAAAGATCTGTATTGTAAATGTTCATCATGAGAAGACCCCATTTTTCCCAGTTTCTGCAGACAATGTGAGGTGGAAACCATCAGGCCTGATGAAAGCCACCCTCTGCCCCACTGAATACACTGGCTGTGGTTCGGGGTGCACATGCACTGTGATCTGCACCGCGGCCGGCTGTAAACAGCTCATGCTAATTGAGAACTCTGCTGGGAAATCCATACCATTAATTAATTGTCTTTATCAGCACTCGCTTCTGCACAGTCACAAATCAAGCAGCTCTCTACTGGGCTGTCTGCTCGTAAAGCAACGTGGAAGGCAAACAGCAAGGAGCTCCTTGATTAGAGGAGTGAAATCAGGGCATCGGGGTTTGTACTGGAGGAGAGGGTTGATGCTGCACCTGAGATCAGGGTGGGAGCTGTGGCCCTGAGAGATGCTGAGACTGGCCTTTCCCTGAAAATCTAGTGAGGTAAATCAGCAGAGGAAAGGTTATCTGGGATTGTATCTAAAGAAGGTAACTCAGATATCACAAACCAAGCTCTGGCAGCACCTGGCTGCTTAAGCATTTAGTCTTCTCCTCTATCGTGAATCCTCCTTGAATTCTTCTCGTTAGAGGTGACACCAGGTGACACAAGCATGGGAAATGGGGCTGAGATCCCCCGTCTCATGGCCATGTGAACAGCCTTTTGCCCAGCACTGCATAATCAGAAGAAAGCTGGACTTACTCTAACACCTTCCCTGCTCTGCATTGCTCTGGCTCCTACATGAGTGCTTCACAGAACCACAGAATGGTTTGGGTTGGAAAGGACCTTAAAGATCACCTAATAACAGCCCCCCTTCCATGGACAGGAACATCTTGCTAGACCAGCTTGCTCCAAGCCCCATCCAGCCTCCCTTGACCACATCCAGGGATGGGTAGAACCTCTGTTACAGAGACAGGCTGAGAGAGTTAGTGTCATTCAGCCTGGAGAAGAGAAGGCTCCAGGGAGACCTTAGAGCATATTCCAGTGCCTAAAGGGGCTACAAGAGAGCTGCAGAGGGATTTTTAACAAGGGCATGGAGTGGTAGGACATGCGGGAATGGCTTCAAAGTGACAAGGAAGGTTTAGATTAGGTATTAGCAAGAAATTAATTCATGTGAGGGTGGTGAGGCACTGGCACAGATTGCCCAGAGAAGCTGCAGCTGCTCCATCCCTGGAAGTGTTCAAGGCCAGGCTGGATAAGGGCCTGGAGCAACCTGGTCTAGTGAAAAGTGTTCTGTCCATGGCAGGGGGTTTGGAACTAAATGGCCATTTAGTTCCCTGCCAACACAAACCATTCTACAATTCCTGGCCACAAACCCTCCAGGATTTTGGTCATCATTCAGCCATGACCACCTTTCTGGAGGGGGCCAGGGCTCAGCTGCTTTGGCAGGAGTGCACCTCTGCCTGAGAGCAGACAGTGTTATAGAAGTTCAGTCAATTATCTTGATTTTTACACGGGATTTTCTACAGTGAGAAGCAAGACTGTTTGGAAAACAAGCAGGTTGCCAGCAATCCTACATTCCCTAGAGTGGAGAGGAATGAAAAGAGCAAATGGCACCGCTGTCCTCTCAACTGCTCTTTGTTTATGACAGGTCAGGAGCCACGTTAACAAACGCTGATCCAAACAGTCATGACAAGCATTTTTCAGGCAATTTGCCTGCCCTTTCTATTCTTCACTGAAAAAAGGAAGTTTTTTTCCACTTCTGCCACCATCTCTGCCTTCACCTCCCAGCAGAGAGACATGGAAACTACTAATTCCAGCAGCTCCTGAGCTGGGCAAGGCAGAGCTGCAGATCAAGGCTCTTCCACAAAACTCATCTTGCAGATAAGTAGCTTGTTTGATGTAAGATCAAATAAGATCTTGGATTGACAAGCCTAAATCATCCCTGGGATCACTTGAATTACTTTGGATTTACACTGGTATAACAGAGACCTAGTTTTGCTTGATAAAATCTTCCCTCTCTTACCAGACATGCTCTCTGTGCAAAAGCAGTGGCTTGTTCCTGAAGGACTCACAGAAAGGCAGAATTTACTTTTCCTAAGGAAATTTTGGAAAACCCTACTGTGTTTTGAGTCTCTCCTTGTTTCCCAGCTGCCTAGCAATATTGCCCATTTATAAGGTGTAGATACATCAAAGCACTGCCTGGTTCCTGTGGCAGAAGACTTTCTCCTTCCAGGCGGTGACCCTCAGATGTTACTTTTGGACTGCCCTCCTTGGCTTTTGGAGTGGCCATACCTGGGAAGGAGGAGCAGGCAAATGTTGGACCTCATGGGAACACCTTGAGCAAGTCCTTGCTACCACTAATGTAGAGCAAAGCTCCCAGAAGAAGACAAATGTGACTCAGATGATTCCCTGCAAGGCAAGACAGTAAGATGAGTAGCCAGTGGATCTAAAAGGACAAATTTTACCAGGAATTTATTAATTTTGTGCAGTATATTTATTACTGAGCTACCTCCAATGAACTCCAGGACCTATGGACTGGCCACTCACATCCCTTGCACTTCAAGGAAATGGATGTTTTGGAGGGGCTGAGGATACTTTCTCACGATGGCCACATGTTCCAATAGTCCCTTTTCCCCCTGCACCAGGAACCATGCCCTCCTGTTTTCATCACTGTCGCCCCCTGGGAATTGACCCCTGTGAATTTCCCCACCACTTCCAAGGCAGATATTTTCATTCCACAACCTTCTCCTCTTCAGCAAGGAACGTCTGTAGGACATGTCCTGGAGGCTCGTAGGGTACTTCCTTCTATGTATTGTTTATCAGCCTAACCTTGACCTAACATCAGTGTGCAGCCAGCAGTCTTGCACTTGTGCTGACTCCTGCACTTGGTGAGGAAACCAACTCCAAAAATCTGCTCCCAGGTGTCTCTGATTACAGAGCTCAGGAGAAATTGCTTGGGTATTAATTGGAGAGGTCACCTCCACACCTCAGCTTCATCCAGGCTGAGCTTCAAACACAAGGCAAGCATAAAACCATCAGTGCAGTCAAGATTTATTTGCTGCAGTACAGACAGGCTGGAAAGGTAGGCTGTGGGGGAAAAATAATAGTGATGTAATTCTTTGTGAAAACTCCAAGAGCAAGGCACTTAACATCCCCATCTAAACTCTGAACTGTAACTGAGATGCTTTGCTTGGGAGTTCACAAGAGCCTTGACTTGGTACTCAACATTTGCTCAGAAATCATCCTCACTTCTTGCAGTGTCTGGTGATTGACTTCTGCCATATCCTCCCCTCCGAGCTCTATGTTTTAGGGGAAAAATACTGTACTGTAGCCAAAAAGACTATGTAGGAGAAGGAGATGTTCCCAAATGTACTTTTTTCAGAGATCTTTGACACCAATAGTCTTTCATTTCTGCCAGTCTGAGAAATGAACTCAAGCATAATTTTAAAAGCTCCGGATATGCTCTTTTAAAATGCACTGGGGAAAGCAGCAATTATCCAGCACAGCTGATGAGAGTGATTCTTACCAGCAGACAGTCCCCTCACACACCCATAATCTGGATGCTAATGAAACCAATGACATCTTATATATCTCAATTTCCCTCTTTTAAAAAGTTTTAGAGAATGGGAATGTTTCAGTCTTGAGGAGAATATGACAATAATATTTGCCCAGAGAAGCTGTGACTGCCCCATTCCTGGAAGCGTTCAAGGCCGGGTTGGATGGGGCTCTGAGAAACCTGCTCTAGTGGCAGGTGTCCCTGCCCATGACATCAGGGTTGGAACTAGATGATCCTGAAGGTCCCTTAGACCCAAACCATTCCATGATTCTAATTTTAGATGCTCTGTATCACCACTGTAGCCTCGGGCATTGCAGACAGGGAGACAAGGCCCCCTAAGTTTTCAGAGGGTTCCCAGAAATGCTTCTCCACAACCCCCAAAACTATGATGTGTCCAAGGCCTGCCTAAACTTCAGCAAAGCCTGCTGATTTAGCTATGGGGTTCTTTTTCAAACTTTATTTACTTGGCCCTCCAAATAGCTTTCTCCCATTTTTTTGCATAACACAACTGCATAAGTCAAGTAAATGAATAACGATACAGTTTCTGAGGAGAGCAGGGAGAGCTGTGGTGCGGTTAAGAAGCAGTTGCCTCATTAAATCTGTCTCATATCTACTTTCACTCACACAAGGAGGCATGTCTTGGCTGCTGGACAGTGGTCAGGAGCTGAGAATTTGGGCTTTTTTGTGTTTTGGATTCTCAGTGGGTTTTTTTAATGAGTCGGTGTTGCACAGTCTGTAGGATACAATGGCAAAGAGATCAGGAACCCTCTGATCCTGCAAACCAGTAAATATTAATTCCATTTTCTGGAGAAAATTATGTGCAGCTCACAGTTAGCATTTTCCTTGCATTGTGGAAGAAGCAGAGTTACTCCATTTCTCTCCTGACTCTGCAACTGTGCAGTCTCGTGCTGCAGTTACTGATGTCATTAACAAAGCACTGCCAGACCTGGCAGGGATTTGGAGAGGGGATCTAGGGTAATGATAGGTATTGCAAGAAGAGGTAAGGCTGATTCACAGCTTGGCTATCTTCCCTCTGAATCAGCAGGAAAAGAATTAATATACAGGCTAGCAATCAGAGACAGCAGCCAGCAGTCCTCCTTAGAATCTGAAGTCCTCCTAATTTTTCTGTAACTCAGGTAATTTTATTTACTTTCCAGTTGTGTTAATTAGGAAACAATTGTGTGAATCATTTGGTGAGGAAAAGCAAAGACAAAATTATTAGCTTTACCTTTAATTCTCAGTGAAACCTCTTGTTTCACCTGGGCAAGTGTTTGCCACCTAAATGCCCAGGACCTGCCACAGTGCTTATAGTGGACCTCAAGTAGTCTGGGCTGTGGAATTTGATAATTTCTGCTGCATGGGGCCTGTGGGATGGATTTGGGATGCCTGACCTAGGTGTTGCATCTATTGAGAGCCCCTGATCTTGCTCAAAGATTTCCTGGGGGACGGCATTGTCTCATATGTACATCTCTGTATTTTAAAAGGGAAAAAGAGAGAATAAACAGACCCAGCAGCAGTCATACAGCACAGAAAGACCAATCACCATGTATGAGGCTGGGAAATCTTACTGCCCAAGGATATAAATCCATCTCAAAGCATCCAGATTACTTCATCTTTGCATATGGTATTTCAATGACTGATGATACACACAGCCAGTGGAATGTCTTTTCATTGTTAGATGTCTTTGCCAAAAAGAAGGCATTAAGCCAAAAAGAGACAAAGGAAAAAGTGTTTCAAAAGTTCCTATTTCAACTCTGAAGACTGGAAAAAAAATCTAAAAATACCCCAACAAAACAACCAGTTTACTGACACCAAAAATTTAGAGAAAAAAAGGAAGATTAAATTCCCCTTCACATTCAGCTTCTTACAAGGTAAAAAGCCCAAAGGAGGGATGAGGCTTGTATCTAATTGGTCTATGGGGGAATACTTTCCAAGTCTATCTTTGGAGTGGGCAGGCAGGGGATGCTGTAGGATCCGTCCCCAGAGGTTTCAAAGAGGCTGAGCTGTGCAGGGCATGGCAGCTGTAGGGGTGGAGCATCATGCCAGGCCTCACTGGCTCATCTCGTTTCCCCACGGGGAAACAGGGTGGGTCCCAGGCACAAACACCCCTGTGCTTTTGGTACAGCTCCTACTGCCACAGTGTGGCTGGGGGCCAGTTTTGATCTGGGGGTGAGTTACCCAGTGAGACTCTTCTGCCAGGGACACAGGGCACCTTAGCTGGAGAGGCATTGCTCCAGTCATACCCACAGATCAATGTTGTCAGCCTGAGGTCTCTGTCAGGAGAGGTCCCACAGCCTCATATCTGGGTAGAGTGCAAGTGATTGCAGGAATCACATCAGTCACTTCTCCTTAGCCAAGCCAAGGAAAAACAAAATCCTTTAATGCAAGACCATAGTAGAGTTTTAGTCTTCATATTGACATGAACCATACCTTCACAGCTCATAGAGATATATGTTCTTTTCCAAGACCCATGTATGAGACTTAAAACTACTGTCACACTATAATGAATAAAATGAGACTCCTTCTGCCCTCTCTAATTTGCTGACTTCCAACTTCAAGCTTCAGGAACTTGAAGCTTCAAGCTGCCATCTCTGATATTATCAGACAGTATATCTATACAATTAAAGTATGGCTCTCTAGGAAGAAACAGCCAAGCTGGGCATGGATTCAGGCAGAATAACACCAGGGTTTCATTTGAAATTAGAGGTTGTAAAGAGATGTTCTTTACCTTAAGCCTTCCAACATGATAATGTTTCCACTCCAGATACAAATCACCACCCTTGCTGGAGGTAATTGCCTCCAGTACTGTGTTTAGCACTGTTGAACCTAATTAAGGCAAGAATGGACAGGTTTTTATTCTGATTTAGGGTTCTGCCCTTAATATGTTTAAACATTGATTTCCCCTAAAGCCTGATCATCATGAGTTTGACCTGGCGTTGTTGCTCTCATGGTTGTACAAACCTGACAAGGGGTTGCTGATGTGCCCTGTGATGCTTACTGGAAAGGAAGGGATCTGCTGGGATGTAACACAGCTCATGGCATGGGAAAAAGGCTTTTTATGCCACCCTGAACATGAAAACAACATGATGTGAGCATATGGACAAAGCCACTTAGCATCAGATGTCCTGGGCGTTACTGAAGAGCCACAACCACTCTGGAGGGATGTGCACGAGTGCCTCAGTTGCAAAGCAAATTGATAGTGAACTGTCAAATCCAGGGGGATGTGGCAGAAAGATTTTCAGCAGAAACAAGTCCACAGCATTAATCAGCCCTCCTGCTTTAATTAATGTCAGCAGCAAGAAAACAGCTGGAGTTTGTTTGTTTTTCAGATAACCTGTATAAAAATATCCCTTCTGTAGCAGCTCTGTTTTCATGCTGTGGCTTGCAGGTTCATTGTTGTTTTTCATTTTGTAACTAGCACTTAATCTTGCTTTCATTTCAGCCGAGGCGGGATGTTAAAAATGAGATGATTAAAGAAAAAATCCCAAACAAATAGAAGAAAAAAACCCCAAAACAAATGAACCCTCAGAGGACTCTAAATGAACAAAACCCTGTTAAGCAATAAAACCCTGTGAAGCAATGACTCACAAGTGCCTGGACAGGTTTGCCTGGCTGCAGAGGGGATCTGGTTGTTCTGTTCATCACTTCTCCTACCTGAGAAGTTGGATTTGTCCCCAGGCTTCTACAATACTGCAATATTTTAACAAATGTACTCTGTTCCACTGTTCGGCACTGAGTCAACACACCAGCTATGAGGAAAAAGCAGTGCTAAGGTTAGACATCCACATAAATCACTGCAGCTCTGATACTTGGCCAGCCTATAAATATTAGGGGTTTGACATCAGTTTACATCAGCAGAGTAACTTGCTTAATTCCATTTCTGTGGGATCATGTGAGCTGCTGTTGATTAGCATTCACCTACCTGATTTCCAGGTTGAGAGATCAGAGTCAGCACCCTTGATGTCCCAAGGTGTTGCTGGGTGCTGTGCTGTGGGCACAAGGTCCACAGGACCTGCAGACACTCCAGCTGGTCCCTATGTTCACTCTATGTGTGTGTCAGGGCCACTAATTACTGCTAATTTCATTAAGGTGGTGTGTGCCTCTTCCATGCATTATAAAGTCAGTCTGAGTGAAGGTGATTAATGAGGTTGGATGTTTTTAGTAGCTATTTGTATTGCTGTAGCAGCTGGAAAGTGTCATGCACTGAGAGCCTTGGGTGTTGCATGTGAGCAAGGTGAGATATTCAGCTTGGGGGTGACTCACCTTGGAAAGGAGTTTAGGAGCCAGGATGCTAAATTAACTATAGTGATTGCAAAATAGGTCTAAAGTAAATCCACAAAGTTTCTGCTTGTTGGTTGGGATGTTTTATCCATCGCACGCAGTGCTTCACACAACATTAGTCCTGTCTTGGCAAATACAGAGTTTTATGTGTCCCTCTCATACAAAAGGTGAATGAGGACATCATCCCAGCTCTGTTCCTGCTGAGGGTGCAAGGAACCTCTTCTTGAGCTCATCACATTATCTCCTCTTGGGTGACCAAGTTTGAATCCAGGCATTTGTCCTTCTTCTTCTGTTGATCCTCTCTCATGCCAGCACAACCAAGGTCCATGTCCCCATAGGGACCCATCAGAGAACCCCTCAAAAATGACCCACAGAAGAGACAGATCCACCACAGCTTCATTAGTAACTCCATTGTCTTGTCTATCTCCATGAACTTAGGAACAAATATCCAGGCTGGATAGTTAGCTCCTCTGCTAACTCTCTCCATACAGCACCATGAACAGACAAATCTATGACTGGAGCCACAGGGATTTAAGTGGTGCATGTACAGACCTTCACTTTTAGCCTCTGAACAGGCTGAATTAAAAAAAACAAACAAACCAAAACAACAACAACAATGAAAAAAAAACCAAGCACCAAAAAAAAAAACAAAACCAAGGGGGGAAGGAGAGAAATTAATAAAGCTGCAAGTAAATTGGCAGTCTTGAAAGAGAATAATCAAGCTCAAAATTCAATTTTCTGTTTGGGAGGAGGGCTTTGACAGAACCACAATGTTTTTATCCCCAGGGAAATTTCAAAGTATTACTCAGCTCTAGACCAGCCACAAGCTCAATATGCAAAGCTGGATTTCACCCAGCCTCAGAGTTCTGGCAATGCTTGTCTGCAGAGTCTGGATGTGCCTCTGTATGCAGCACCACTGAGGGGAGATGGCACAGCTTGCCCCAGCCATTTACACCACTGGCTCTGAGGTTTGCTGCCCTGTGTCTTGGCCCCTGAATAGTTAACTTCAGGTTGTCCCTGCAGATACACAGCTTCAAGAGAGATAAGCAGGAGAAAAAGGGGTCTCTGAGCACCTGGGAGAACAGCCAGAAGAGGAGAAAAAACCTTATGGTCATTACCAGACTCTGGCTGCCAGGGTGTGATGAGACTTGCTGGATTAGTGCCTGGTTGTCCACAATTCCTGCCTGGAAAGGTTCTGCCCTGCAGTGATTATCCTCCTCTCTCACTGAAAGGAACAGGAAAAGGCTGAAGCAAAGGCTGTGCAAATTGCACACTGGGCTGCCCACACATTCACCTGACTCCTGCCTTCTCCTCCTACCCATATCACCTATCTGCAGTCCCTTCTAACTGGTGTGTGCTGGGGAAGGCCTTTGAAGGGAAGATGGCCCTGCAGTGTTTACAGGCAACACTACACTCTGAGCAAGGCCCAGTGCCCAAAGGGCCCCAGCACAAGGCAAAGACTGGGGAACTCTACTGCCATGGAGGCTCTTGGCTGCAGGCAGGCAGCTTCCCCATCCATGCAGGACACACAAATCCTGCTGTTGTACTTGCACGCCACTGGCCAAGATGTACAACCACCCATCTACTGATCAGCATCCGGATGAACCAACCAGCCCTGTGCAACACAGACGCCAAGAACCAGCTGGGAAATGTATTTAAAACAAAATTCTTTAATAGTTTGTACTATAAAGACACAAATTAGTGCTTGACTGCAGCATGAATAACAAAGGAAACATATTAAATATTTCAAAGCTACTGTGCTTCGGAAAACAAGATATGCTGATACATATAAGCCGAATGTTGGTTACCAGCTGGTTTGGTAGGAAGAGTCAGTTCAGTGTATCAAAATTGTCAATAAGCATTTCTCAGTGTAGCTGTGTTCTACAAGTCAACTGCTACTCATCTGTCACAGTGTTATTACCTATCTGCAACAATGTACTGAATTTCAGGAAGAGAAACCCACTATGTCAGAACTCATCGTGTCAACGTTAGAAAGTTTGGTCAGGTAATGAACAGGAGATTTCATGTCCACTCCAGATGGACAGATGATGTTTGATCAGACTCTAACATCATCCTTGCATTACACTGAGATCAACAATCAACATGACACAGTCAACATCAATTTGGAAAATCAAAAGAAAAACTAGTTTCTGTTCAGTCTAAGGAGTAAATACTGCTTATGCTGCTTGAAACCCTCTCTTCCAAAATCCAGGGAACAAAAGGATACACAAAGTTCTTCCACATCTTTAATGTGGAAAACATTTTGGTACATAACTTGCTATGAGCCATTTTATTCAGGACTGTCTTTGGAGAAACATATATATGTTCCAGAGCTTTGGGGACAGAAGAAGGAATCTAAGATTGTGCTTATAGCTATTCCTGTGGACAAATAAGCAAAAGACTCTTTATCTTTCTTTGCATTTTTTAAGATCTTAACAATCTGCTCTTATCAATTTGTGTGATATATGTGCAAAAAACCCCCAAAATTGCAGGCACTGTTTTAGGGTCTCACATCAACTCTGAACTCAGTTCTTCTTAAATCTATAATTACATACTTAGTCAAACCTAAAAAATTTCAAGAAGTAAAATGGGAGAGTTCTGCAGTAAAGTAAGAGGTTCAGGCATTAAACCTGCCTCTCAAACTGTACATACAAATCCCCCTGTCCCCAGTCCTGTTTAGAGCATCTGGCTGGGAGCTCCAATATGGAGGCTCCACATAAAGTGCTTGCTTGACTGCTGCGCCCTCATCCTGCCTGTCACTGAACTCCACAACCCAAAATAAACACCTCCTGTACAGCTAAATTCCTCACCCAGCTTTCAGAGCCTGGAAAGATGCAACAGCATCAGGAAGGTGGGTAGCCAGGCTCAAGTTTGAGTCAGAGGCAGACACGTATTGGATAACTAACAGGAAAGCCACTAAAAATAGCACTGGGATTCCTGCAGAGGCAGGACTTAAAAAAAATATTGACCCCCACCTACCAAAGACTTTGTCTTAGAGACCTCAGGAGGAAACACAGCCCCAGCTCTCATAAAAGCCTTGTAACAATGAGATCAGGCACTTGGCAGCTGTAGGCAGTTGTGCGTGAGAAACTGAAGAAAGAAACCCCAAACCAATTTTAATAGTTACGTAGAAAGTTCTCTGTCTTTAGGTTACAGACTCTCAAACAAAGCTGGCAGAAGACATTCCAGATAGGTCAGAAATGCATTAATTCATGTACAAAACATTTCAAAACATGTGTCATGTTCCATCCTCATAAAACCACCTCTAAGTCATCTACAATGAACTGAATGTAGCAGAAACTACATCACTCGTGTGGTGAAGAGAGCAGTAGTCAACATGGAAAGTTAAATGTATAAATAGCAAAACATTCAAGTATCTAAAGTGCAGATACCAGGAGGGTGGTTGACGTAATACTACGGGATTCTGTGCTTAATCTTTTGTTATTCTCTTTTCATGTAAGATTTCTTAATCTCCTTCTGGCTGTGCTCTGCTCATGTGTAATAAACTCTATCATTTATCCCTCTTCATGGTAAAGTCTCACAGTCAAACAGCACTTGGCAGTTAAAGCCTCCCACTGCCTACTTATAAAGTGCAGATGGGGTTTAAAGTAAACTGAAAGTTTTACCTGAATATGTTAATCTAAATTACAGGGCACACATTCCCCCAAAATGCATGTGTGTTCCTGAATTCTGATGTCTACTAAAGAAAACAGCATTGCTGCTCTGTTACAGCTCCTCTGTACTGAATTGTTTCATCACCTGCTATTAAAATGCTGCAATATATCCACAGAGAGAAATAGGTTTTAAAAAACGGTATTACTGAAATTCTTGAATGCAGATTAAACAAGTTGATAGTGACTGCGAGAAACACTGGTAGTATTGGGAGGATTTTCTGTTGCTGAGATTCACATGGAAGTGTGTGATGAAAAAGACATTCAGCTGCTTGAAATGAAGTGTTAGAAGCAAATCCACAATTGGCCAAAAGAATCAACTGCATTTCAAATCATACAATTCAGCTTTAGCCAAGCAAGACAGCACAGAACAGGATTAAAAGAGAATTAAAACCAATTAAAGAGCAATATTTTCCACTATATCCCTCCCAGAAGATTTCACTACACCTGTCTGAAGTCCTCCTACTCGAATCTCTCTCTAAAGCAGTCAGATTTACACAAAGATGAGTGGCAGACTGAGCACAGGCTGTGGGTGACAGACACCAAATAAGTGAGGATATTTACAGGCAGTGAACAGAGTCAGCCAGGAATCAATACAGCACCATTGCCACTCGCAGGGGCTGCACAGGCTAAGTCAGGCTGCTCTGATGTGCACACATTCAGGCAAATGTAATTAAGGGCACAGGTATGGGACAATACATGACAGAGGTAGACTGGCAAGTGGTAACACTGCATATTCCAACTCTGACTGGAGGGAGTTTTTAAACACCCATGGGCAGCACAGCAGCCCTGTGCTAACAGAAAAACCATTAAGATGAAGTCTGGAGATGACTAATGCTGCCTTTGAAACATGGATGAGATTCCTCCTCACTGGAGAGTGCATATCTTGAGCTGTATCTAAAAAAATCTAAATTCCCAGAATTAGGTATGGGTTTGATCTGTACTGTGAGAGTAATTTTGAAGTTTTTCCTCTTATTTCCAAGAAAGAATTTTTCAGCTCATGGGCTGCAGAGCTACTTACTGCTCATCTGTGTCAAATTGATGGTCGTATGGTGGCAGATTTCCTGGTTCTTTATAGATGTTAAGGAATAGAAGAGTTCATTGTTATCAAGTCTGTCCAACACATCCTGCAGACACCTGCTACTTCCATAATTCTCTTTAAGTAGCTGTTGCCTGAATCCTACTCAAAAAATAGGATCACACATGACTTGCTAAGATGTAGTGCAGGAAAAGTTTGTGACATACTGCTCTAAGGTCTGTAGAAAAAAAATCAGCATTGTCACACAAGCGATATAAATAAAAAGCAATTAACAGACATTTAACATATTACAGGAGTAAGAATGTATGTCTTTCCAGGCACTAGAAAAGGCAGTCTGAATTTCAATGACATGTAGTTAAAACTGGCTTGTCATTTTCAATATCGCTCACAAGATCAGTAAGGCAGTCAAACCAAAGCACCCATGATTTCAGATTATTTATGCTAAGAAGGATACACAGGTAAATTACATTCCTCAGGGTCTAATATAACCTGTTGAAAGAAAGGCTGCTGGCAGGGTGGTAGAGGTGTGCATGTTTTTGCTCATTTGGAATGCAGGAAGAAGCCAATTTGCATTTTTTAAGAAAAAAACAACAAACAATACATAAATGAAAAACTAACAGCACTATAAAATTAAAATATGAGCTTTTCAATTATTTAAAATCCTGACAATTCAATCCAACAATATCTGAACCCCCATCACAGACTTCCTAGTAGCAAATGTGTAGAAGAATCAACATATATCTTTAAAATATACCATTGTAGAGATGCCTGATCAATAAGAAAGTGGCTTTTCAAGACACTCTGGTTCTTGCCATTAATTAACTAAACAGAGTGCCCAGATCCTTCAGTAACAAAACTAAGGCCACTAAAATACAGGTTTTTTTCCATTTCCATAAAAATAGTATCATACCAAGCAGATGTCACAAGTGACTGTTGATATGTCTTGCTGCTGCACTGCTTCTCTTACGAGACTCCTTCCCTAACTTATGAACACATGTAAACATACTAAATAAGAAAATGGGATACAGTGTGTGGAAAAATGCTTGAGAAAGCCTGGAGGTGAACAGGCAGGCACTTATTTTCAAGCTACATTTTTGAAACAGTTCTCATATCTCTTTACAAAAAATATACCTTCTGGATATTTAAAGACACCTGATACATAACAGCTTTTTCCTACCTCTGTGCTGGTTCTGCTAACTTCTTTCAGTCTGAAGAGCATTCAAATTTCCCAGCACAGATGCTGACCTTGTCTATGGAACTGGAGCCTACTGATATCAAAGCTATTCTAAAATTACCCTTTCAGGTGTCTTTATAGGGTGTACAGGTTTAAATGCACTGCTGTCAGCACGTGCTTAAACCTCATTGAACTCACTCAAGGTTAAGTATCTTTTTCCAACACAGTTTGGGGTTATTTGTTCTCAAGGGTCCAGGCTTGTAACATAACAGAAGCCACATTTTAATTTGGAGGTTCACATCAGTAGAAGAGTTACTGATGGATGTGAGAGATGCAGAGAAACTGCAAACAGAGAAAAGAGACCATTTTAGCCAGCACTGATTGTTCAATAGTCAGGACTCTGAGACCTGGGAAACAGCTTTACAGCTATATTACCATGCTTTGCTGCTGTGAGCACATTGTAAATCAATACAAAATGGGATTTTGGATCAGTCTGACTGTTTCCCTTTTTTTCTTCATGGCAAGAAGGATAAATCCCTCAGAGCATCAAAAGCAGACAAAAATTGCATAGAATGGCGGCAAGTAGGCACAGAGATAGACTCTGTTTGTTGCCCCAAAATTAAGAGCATCAAAATCACAGCCTTCATATGAGGTATATTTTGAAAAACTGTGTTAGTTTAATGTTTTCTTTAAATTTCCTTACTAACTTTCATCAGCTGGGTAGATAAAAATTGCAGAAAACAGGGTTTGCCCCCCTCATTAATCCTCTAAGTCTGGTTTCAAAAGGTGGTCAGCTTTCTCATAGACTAAGCACGTGACAGATTAAAAGCAAGCAAAGCACTGCCCCTTGTATTTGGAGATATCTTCAGCCTCAGTCTTGTCCTTTACTCCTCCTTCAAAGTTTCTGAATAAGAAGATGCTTCTGAAAGTCCCACAATATTTAAGACTTGTAAAGTAAGAAGATGATGAATTCAAGGCTGAATAGAGCACATCTAAGGTGTTTGTCAATCTGTAGTATGAATGGGAAATGGGAAGTTAAAGAAAGGGATAGAAAAGTTAGGTATGTAAATAACAATTACAAAAAAATAAAAAAGAGTGTTTCTTATGTTTCTACAGACACTCCACATGTTTGCAATGAATCACTGGTCAAAAAATTAGGAACTGAGCTCCCAGACGCAAACAGGAACACCTATAATGCTTCACCATTTCAGTATCTTCTGCTGGTCACACTTTGGGACATCCTCCATGATGAACCTCTCAGTTGGACTAAAGAGAAAACAAGCTTGGTACAAAATGAACTAAATGGCACAGGTATCCCAACCGTTTTGCTTAAAATATAAATTGCAAAGGAGGCTGTGGAAAAGCAAGGTAGAATAAAGGCCTAAATCAACCATTACATACTTCATTAATTGTATAAAAGTGCAAGGTTAAAGTAGTTTGGGTTAAGCATTCAGTTCACTATAGGCCACACAGATGCTTAGCTTGGCCATCAATGGCCTAGTTTTGTCATTCAGTTACTAATATTAGTTTAGACCACAGAAAGAACAAAAACTGAATGAAAAAACGTATGCAACCCACTTCAAAAATGGTTAGTTTTCTGTGAC
Organism: Agelaius tricolor; assembly: GCF_023055355.1. Classification (NCBI taxonomy): domain Eukaryota; kingdom Metazoa; phylum Chordata; class Aves; order Passeriformes; family Icteridae; genus Agelaius; species Agelaius tricolor. The sequence continues at coordinate 19,166,005 of NW_027269269.1, forward strand.
CAGCACGAAATATTACCTCAATATCATCAGCTGTACAATATATACATAACACCCTTGTGTCTTAATCTTTGTTTTAACAACTTAGAATAAAGCTGTACTAAGTGCTATTTCCCTAGTGTGCCAGCTCTTTGCTCTGTTCCAGCCGACTGGCCTCGCAGCACAGAGAAGTCCTTTAATAGCAATGGTACTTGGATTGATCCAGAATTTTGACACTTCAGCCAGAGCAACTGTTGAAATGCTTTATTCAGCCAGGCCAGGTGATCGCCTGCGGCTGCCCAGGGCTCAGTCAAAGGTTCTTGGGTGGCTCCACAAGAAGAACAGGCCATATTCCAAAAAGAAACTGTCAAAAGAAAAATAGGAATAGAGGAAAGATTCCTTGGAACATTGTTTCTTGGAACTGAAACCAAAAACTATTGAACATAATCTAATGAGAGGATGAAAGGGGAATGGCTTTAAAATGAAAGAGATTAAGTTCAGATTGGATTTTAAGAAGAAATTCTTTACTTTGAGGGTGGTGAAATACTGGCACGGGTTGCCCAGAGAAGCTGTGGATGTTCCACTCCTGGAAATGTTCAAGGCCAGGTTGCAGTACTCTAAGGGCTCTGAGTAACCTGATCTAGTGGAAAGGGTCCCTTCCCATGGCAGGGGGCTGAATCTAGATAATCGTTGAGGTCCCTTCCACTCCAAACCATTCTGTGATTCTAGGAAAATTTCAACTCCATTTCTTGGGATGTAAGCAGAAGTCAAAGACAGTACCCTAACAGGCATAATTATTGAGCCCCACCAACAGTTCAAAGCACAAGATATCCAAATGTACATTAATAAATACAAAATACAGCTTGCTTACCTTCACCTTTGGCCTGTGTTTCAGGAAAAGTGTCCTTGTATATAAACTGAGGAGAAGGAAAAAAGCATGCTTAAAATTTCAAGTATAAGACAGCATATAAAATAAGGATGTCCTGATCCCAGTTTTATTTTCCAACTATAAAAGAATTGTTTCTGTGATTTCAGAGCTACCCATTCTGCCTAGATTTAGTCAATACAGGAGATGTTAACTCCCAGTAAATCCTCCTGTAGCAGACTAATCAGCAAAATAATTTACCTTATCACCTATGTGGGGAGAAAGAAAGAAACCCTGGGAGAAAGAAAGAAACCCTGAGAGGTAAAAAAAAAAAAACCAACCAAAAAACCCCCAGGGACTGGGGTCTGTCATTTTAGAAGGATGAAATTAAATCAGTGTACCACAAAATACAGCAGATGTTAAAGGAGGGAAAAAGCAGCATAGCTTGATTCTGTATCTTATTTTTGTTCTTAGATGCTTTCTCCTCTCAGTCAATCTTTTCCTGTAAACGACCTCACATTTTTTTAAAAGGCAATGCCACTTTGTGGCATGTTGGAAAAACCTTGCCTATGCTTGATTCCTGCAAGGAATTTTCTTTAAAATATTACCTCAAGCTTTTTAGAGTAGCAGACAACCTGTAAACTAAAGTGGAGCAACTGTTTTCCATATACCTTGACATATTTCTATGTATATATACATTTACATATATGTAGGCAAATACGTTTGCATATATATACTCAAAATGTAACAATGAGCTATCAGGTCATCTAATGGAAATGTACTTATCCTTGCATTTTCCTTTTATTAGGTATTTTAACATCTGACAAAAAAGGTGAATACCATGTTAGATGTAGAAAAATTGATATATAATCAAGTCCTCAACTAAATAGGATATAAACATAAAACAGACATTCTCTTTGTTATTGTTAAGTGGTAAAATTTTATTTAATTAGCTGATGAACAAACTGCAGAAATTCTTCAGATTTCAGTTTACATTCTATTCTTGCCCCTGGTTCCACTAGATGGTGGTATAGAGCAAAAATGTGAAAAATCTGCTGGCTCCAGACTTGCTAACTTACATTCTTGTTTAAGCCCTTTTGAGAACAGCTCCTCTAAAACTACTTCAGCCATCACCTTGTGCACTACAGCAGTATCCCTGCTGGTCTTCAGGAGTGAGGGTGCCTATCAAAAGATTTGTTAAGCTCCTAAATTTAAACATGTTTAAGTACTTCAGGATTGCTGCTCAAGAACAGACAAGTATTAATGGCTTACATTCTGAAATTAATATACTGTCAAATAGTTTTGGTTTAACTGCCACAGGCTTCCCATTTCTGAATTAAATTTTCTTGAAGAATCATGACTATTTAAAGACTAGTGATTACATTTTGAAAAATATAGATTAGTTTTAAGAGAGTTTTTAGATCAGTTACAAAGAGGAAAGAAAACAGTACACCAGTTTAATAAGTCATTTTCCTGCTCTTCTGGATGGTACAACATTCTGAAGTACATCTGAACCTGAGAAAACTTGTAAGATGTCTGTGAACTTCCAGATTAGAAAACATTTCTTACCTTAGAAGGATATGAAGGTAAGAACCCAGGCCTGTGAGAATATGCCACCATGCATGAAATTGTGTCACAGCTCCCACCACAGGAGGCATCTTCTCTCGTAATGCTCTGAAAGAAAGGAATACCATGCAATGGAATAGTTTTTCCCAGCTAAGCAATCTCAAATCACAATGTTGTATTATCAGATCACACATTATTGTTTCCATATCTCAGGCATGTGCTGGATAGGTGAGGCTTTATGGAGTCAGGCTTTCAGCAGGTGAGGAGCAGCAGTTATAGTTTACACAGCCAGTACACAAAAAAATCAGCAAACTGACTTTCCTATACATTTAAAGAAAACAGACATTTCCTCATATGATGAGTGACCAATTGCTTCTGGACTCAAATTTCAGGGAATATATTTATGGCATCCCACAGCCCCAAATGAATCCTACCATTCTCCTCCACAAAACCCAATAGGATGAAATGTTGAGTTTAAGGTCCAAGAGAGGAAATGAGATTTATCAGACATCATCACTTTAAATCTGGCAATCACACCACCTATTCTGCAGGTACATGGAAGCTCAACTTGCCTTTATCGGTTGGACTCTTAAAATAGGGACAAAATGGGTGTTTAGTGAGGAAGCAATTAAAGGAGAGGGTCTGAAATATTCCACCAACATGCTTTGTATTTTGTAGTTATGGGATGTGAGCAACTTGGGAAGGGGCTAAGGGATGGAGATAAAGAAATAAAGAGAAGGAACTACATTGCTCTTATTTCTCCTGCTCATTAGGCTTCTGCAGATAATGCCTATTTTGGTTGATAATGGAGGAACTGTTTGCATCTGCTGGTCTTTTTTTCCACTTTAATTTCACTTGTCAAAGTAAAAAGTGGAAAACAACGATTGCAAGTGTTAAGGAAGAAAAATCTGCAGCTCCTGGAATACGTCCTTACTGCTTGATATTACAGTGCTTGGTCCAAAGCTGCTCCGTCACAAATATTAGCACAAAGCTCCAATTGAGTCAGCCCAGCAATGACACAGTGGAACATGCAGCCTGGCACAACCTTTGAGCCTTTGGATGGCAGGAAATTTCAAAGCTCAAATTCAAAAATGTGTGGTTCCAACCAGAGAAACTGAGTGCTACAGATTTTTTGCTATTTTGATTTTTTTAAAATAAGCTGCAGATTTACTGAAATATGGAACAAAAAACCCTGAATCAAAACCCAGTTTTGAACTTTAAAACCAAACAGAGCAGGTAGGTGGATGATTCACAAGCTAGACATTCAGAGAATAAAGAATTTCAAGGGATTTAAATGTATTTTCTCCAAAGGTTCAAATTATAATACCTCCTGGAGAAATCCAAGGCTCTGCAGATGTCTGACTAAAGCTAGTAAACAAGCATTTTTTTTTTTTCTAGCACCATAACCACACAAGTATTACAGGAAAGATGCTAACACTTTTTCCCCTTATGAAATGAGGATGAAGAAAGTGCCTCAGCAGCTGGTGTCATTTTTGGGCCTAGGAACCAGTTCAAAATCTCCATGGACCCACAGCAGCTCAGCAGGTTTGGTGAATTGGAGGTTGTGATCTCACCAGTGACGTGAGGCAGCTGCAAAAATCAACCCTGATGCCAATATTTGCAAAGTAACTCTAAACCCAGGCCAAATTATTGGGCCAAACCCAGCACAGTTACTTGTGCTGCCAAATAACTACTCTATCCCATCTGTATCGAGTGCTCCTAGGGATGAGGATCATGTATTATATTAATTTTTAAGAAGTTTAAAGAATATTCTGTTGGAATTAACTTTCAGTTGGCTTAACCTAGCACAGGTATTGAAAAGCCAGAAGGGATGGAAAACTTAGACTTCTTTACAGCACACTGTTATTTGGCTCTGACAAACCAGCCTACTAGGACAATTCTGTACAACACAGATTCCGTGGCATAACAGTGTTTCAAACTGTCAAAAATGTATTTTTCTGAATGCTGGGATTAACCTTTCCATCTCCTCCAGCTTGCTGAACAACACATGAATTGCAACTAAGTGCCGTTCATTGGTAACGTGGATATTGAAATAGGTATTTCTTGAACAGTTGTAGTAGAAGTAGTTCTGCATATCTTCTTTAAAATGCAGAACTACTGGTTTTGATATTTTTGTAGGAAATGGAAGAGCAGAAAAAAACCCCAAATGAGTAGGATAAAAACACGTTCAGATGAAATCAAGTCTGAATGGCAGGCTTTAGTCATCCACATATCCTCAAAATTACTTGTGACATTATTTATCTCAGTTTAATTTGAAGTTAAAGAGAAATTTAAAAAAATCTATAAATGGTTAAAAAAAAATCTAAAAACTCCTGTTGAGTGCTGACTCTGGTCATGAGCAATCTGCATAAAACCTCATGGATGTTTTGTAGGCAGTATACCATACATACAATGAGATGGACTTGAATATGCACCTCAGAAATAATCCAATCTTTATACTTAAATGCTATTAGGAGCTATCCAGACAAGTGAAAGGACTCACCTCAATTTATCACAGAAAATGTTGTCCACATTCCAGAGAAAAAATCCCATTAAAAATACAGTCAAAGATGTATATCCTAAACCTCTAAGCCATGGGTATACCCTAGGGAGAGAAATAAGGCAAAGTTTACTTCAGAATGGTTAAAGATACAGAAATATACTAATATATACTACACTAAATATGTGTAAATACAGAAATGCTGTTATATGTAAATAAAATTTTTTATCAATTTGGTTTTTCCCTCAAAAGAAAAAAATATCAACTTCAAATTTCATCTGTTTAAATATTGTATTTTACTTCTTCTCTCTCCTGATCTCATATTCTCTGACACTGTTCTTTTACTTTTACTTCTATAATTATACATGTTTTCCTAAATAATGCACTCTCTGAGTGAAGCCAAAAAGTGGGAAAACTAAAGTTGGCTAAAAGGTACTAATTCTTCAGTCCTGTGTATATTCTTTCATTAAATAAAAAAAAAGAAAAAAAAGATCTGTTACCAAGTAGGACTCTCTTTCCCAAAAGAAGAGGGTGTCTGCTAAGAGATGATATCTCTATACTAGGGAATTTGTATATATATGGTCTTTCAAAATTACTCCTTTGTCAATGTAGACCACCATGACCAACAACTAACCAAATGAATGGTATTAAACCCCAGTACTTTTATGTTCATCTTTTAGTTGAATGTTACTGGGAATAGAAAAATGTCAATTTAATTTTAGCAGAAAAAAAATTTTCTTCAAGATATGTAAAACACACTGAAGAATCAGATGCAAGAAAGTGCATCATTAATAAATTTACTTTTCCAATCTACATTTGGGTTGGACCATGAAATTCTAAACTTCCTACATGAAAGGCTCCTTTCCCACTAATAAGACAAGTCCAAAAGCAAAACCAAATCCAACCCTGAAAGGCTGCCATGAAATACTGTCCAAGTTATTTTTAAGCATTATGAATGCACAGTTGACATTCTGGGTTAAAACACATTCTTGAGCTGCCTTTTCCTCCACTGTGTGTGTTACAGCACATTTCAGAGCTGTGAGCACTGGGAACCAAAATGCGCAAAACACAACAGGTAGCTTGCCCTGTGGAGGAGGCTCTAATCAGATACAAGCTGTACATATTTACAAATTGACTGCCAATATAAACTAGCAAAATTATTATTGGTTTAGTCTAATAAATGTGTGGAGCACCATGCAGTACGTGGCCAAGACTACACTGTAATCTTACCCCCTCAGTGCTCCAGAGGCATAAGCAAGACCATGATACAACAGAGCACTAAATAGTATATTAGACATGCTGGTAATTAGGTAATTATAGCTGGAATTATTGAGGAATAAACAGTGGTGTTTTGTGAAGGAATCAACTGGGACCACTTATTAACAGGGAACATGCTTTGTGAACAGAGAACAACATTTGCCCAGTTGCAATCTTGGGAGGAAACAGACCTAAGAAAGGGATGAGAAGTGTGGGGGGAAGAGGCAGGAAGAGGAACAACTGGTGAGGATAGGATAAGATAGTAGCCTGGAAGGAATAACGTGCTGTTCTTTGGAATTTTTACTGTAATCTCAGAGTGACTTCAAAGCCCACACTAAGAAATGTGAGTGATAGGAAGTGAAGATACAAAAAACAAGCAGAAATCAGGGTCAGTATGTAAGCTGGAAAAGGCTTGGCCAAGTGCTAGCACTACTGATGGAAATATAGGAATATGTTCTAGCCGTGCAGAGAAAGTAAACCCAAAAGTGTGCTTGGGGATGAAATTTAGAGAAAATAAAGGGTACCTTCAGGTTGGCAGAGCTTCTCTAGCAGAACTAATTTAAAATTAGTAGTAGTTTAGTTAAAATTTAGACGTAGTTTAAACCTACTTCTCTTCCCATCCCAACTTTCTACCCAGTTTGCATAGTAACACCAACAAGGGAAGTAAGTCTTTGTAGGGTGCTGATTCAATAAAGTGATCAAGCTAATTAAGAATATACGCTCCAAGCCCCTAGAACTGAAGTGAAAAGGACTTCAGACACAGACTTGGCTGGAGCAAAACAATCAGTGATACTTTGAGAGGGAAGGTGGTGATGTTATTGATAAAGACAGAAGACTATGAAATGTTTCAGAAATAATGAGAAAGCATAACTGTGGAATTTGCAGATGTAGAAAAATAGAAGGCCCGAGAGTTTGTCTACACAGACAGAAAGAAATTTAATCTAAAGGACTAGAACTGTGTTAAATCCTTGAATAAGGACAAAATTAAAATGACTTCAATTTGATTCAATTTAGTTCCCCTTGGAGGTGAATTAACATAGTATCACTTAAGATCTCTAGGCGAGGATTAAAATTTCCAGTCCATAGGTTTAAAAAGTGCCTTTAAATTGATGATTGCTTCTGAAGCTGCAACACACTATCAGTTTTAAGTTCTTGCTTAATAAAAATGTCTGTGAACATTTGCACTTGGTCTGTGGGAATTTCTTGGGGAAAGCCAAACCACATGAACTGAAACGGCAATTGGAAGGTGATTCAATGAATGTACTTGATCCTTGTGAGTCTCTTCCAACTCAGAATATTTGAGGATTCTATAACACTTCAAATTCACATTTTGTTAAATTCTTCCTTGTGTTCCTGAACAGACACATGTGGAACTTGAAACAAAGTTTAACAAAAAGCACATTTAAAATGACAACAGAAATAAGTAATTTTCAGAAGCAATCCCCAAATGCATGAGAACACCAAATATTCACGGAGATAGACAGAAATGGGCAACCAACTGAGCCCCTGAGAGCTAAAGGTATGTGTTTACTTCAATATGATTAAATTCCATTTTCCTTCCATTTACCTCCCTTTTACAGACCATTTTTAGAGTCTGTGCTTTAATGATTCTAATGCTTCTCAGTGTCTCCTAGCACTTTTAATACCTTTTGTTTGTTACAGTTTTAATTTCAATTTCATAGCATTATGCCTGACTTTATCCAATCAAAACTCTAAGAAAAACTATCATGTGTCATTATTTTTTAAATACTTGAGCAGGGAAGAGGGAAGGAAATTACTAAGTGATGTTTCCACTCTCAAGTCTTAGTCTTAGCACTCTCCCAGTATTATCGTTAGAGTTTGGACACTAGCAACAGATTTCACACTACCCAGCAATAAGAAGACCAACTCCATTTCTGTTTAAATCCCAGTCTAACAGTTGAAGCCACCAGCAGAACACCTGACAGTAAACACTGATCATAAGTGTAGAAATCTCAGTTTAGTTTAATGTTATCACAGTGGCTTCAAAAAAGTGCAAGGTGATGAGCCAAACCCTTTTAACCCAGGGGAGCGCAGGAGCTAACATTATGTACCTGGTTAAAGAAATTCTCCCATTGCCAATTTCTCATGTTAAACTGACAAAAAAAAAGCTGCAAATACTATGTTGTAACTTACAATGCTGAATTAAATGGTTACTTACCATAACACTATATAAACAGATCTTAGAACTATGATGGAAACTAGTGTTCCATACATGATCTGAAAATAAAAAAAGAGATAAAGTTCAGCAGTTGGGTTCAAGAGACCTTATAAAATACTCCAGGAGTAAGAACTTTTGAAGCCTGTGTTTGTTTGTTATTTTATTTTTACATCTCAGGAAAATAGCATTCCTTCTAACTTCATCTCCAGAAAGCCTTCTGTTAAAGTTTCAAATAAAAGTGTGATTACAAAGCATGTCCTTTATACAATTACAGGCAAAGTCAGTTCCACTGCTCTGAATTAGAAAGCAAACACTAGATGGCACTCAGAAAGCATCCTGAAATCAAAAATAGTAACCAACCCCTATTATCTCTTCTCTCTCTGTGCATTTTAGCCCAGGATTGTGCAAGCATCAGCTAAAGCTGTTTTTGAAAGCTATACTTCTTTCATTGATACTTGATTAATATGTTTTCCTGAAAGTAAACACCTGAATAGACTATGTGCTATTCCCACACTGAGCATCACTATGGGGCAAAACTTTCCAGGAAGCATTTCAAGCAACTCTTGCAGATTGTTTGGATTCAATCTAATTATATAGTGGGAAGGCTGCACAGTCTGAAAAGATCCATGAGCAAAATCACTGTAGGCTTGATGAATTTGAATGCCATCACCTGACTTATAAAAAGTCAAAGTAATAATTTTTTTTTGCCTTGTGATCTTTAAATCACTCTCTTTTATGCACAAACTTAAAATCCATGTAACAGCACCTCCAAGACATAAAGATTAAAGAAGAGAAAAAAATGTAGCCAGTCATGCCTGCAAGTGATGCAGAAGTCACTGCAGCAGAGAGGATTTTTAGACACTGGTGACATTCAATTACTTTCTTTATCTTTTATTCTGAACACTGGTTTCCTTCAGCCAAAAGCCAGTTTGTTCCAAGCAGCTGTGCTTTGCTCTTTTTGCCTCTCTCCAGTGGCCCACAGGCCTTCCAGTATTTTTTTGTTCCTTGTTCACTGACTTAACTTTCTCATCTTGCTTCTAGTTAGCTACCATCTAATTCTGCCTTTGTTTAACATGAAATAGAAAAGTTATAAACCTTTGCTGTCTTTTTTTGAAAGCCACTAAACCTCACAGAAAAAGTGTGCATACAAACCAGTGTCCTTACCGTGTTCTAGTGACCTCCTCATATCCCTCCTTCTTTTCCACTGTCTTTGAGACAGGGACTGCCTCTCAATCTGCTCTAACTAGGGCATTCAGATCCTACTATCCTACAAGCATGTCTAGTCATCTCACATAAAACAGGTTACTGTAATAATGCAAAGTGAAACCTTCCTTCCATAAGTCCATAAAGGCAAATCTGCAAACTCCTTGTAGATTTAAGGATAAGGTTAGTAGTGCACTGTATTATCAGTGCACGTATACAGAGCAAGACAGACAACAGAGCCCTTATGTTTGACAACAGGTAAAATAAGCCCAATAGTGACTATTCAAAGTCAGTCAGCACAACAGCTCTTCATTTGCATTCAGAACAAGATTAAAGAACTTCACTAAATAAACTACTACTACTGTGTGTTCTGCTCTGTAGAGCTAAACAAAGCAAAACTATTTGAAAGGCTAATTGGTTCTGGCTTGTAATTTATACAAAGCTGTTAGTTAATTCCAGTCCCCTTGCTGGGGTACAGCACGTAAACAAGGAAAGAAACAAAAGCAACACAACCTGCTAGACACAAACTGAGTATCAAGTGCTTATCAGTCCCAAGCTAAGGGTAGGAAGGGTAGTGCTCAGGTGTGCTAGGTGCTGCCTGCTGGTACAATTCTTCATTACTGACATTTTACCTAAAAAGATCCCACCACATAAATATATTATCAGCCTCATTTAAAACAGCCCTTTTCATTTTTTCTAATCAAATCCAGCAATTTATTCTAAGAGAGGGATGGTACAGAGGAAGATACTCATAGGAAGGCTCCTCCAGGATCCAAATTACAGTTTGATTTGCTGATTTTCTCCTTCTTAAAATTTCCATCACTAAAGCACTCCTTTGCAGTACAGATATGGGAAAAACCTATCCATTAAGAGCAATTTCTGTCATACACATTAAGGGTTGTGACCACCCTTATGCTTGTACCCAAATTGCTTTTGAATTCTTTGTACAGGGAGTTCAGTAGTGTCAGACTCTGCCTAGAGAAACAGATCTTACAGGCAGCCCAAAGCCCAGGTAAAATGTTACCTTTTTCAGCAGTTGCTAAAAGAGCAAAAGCTAAGAAAAGCTTCCTTTGCAGAGTTTCTGGCTTGATATTTCCTACTGAGTTAATGGCTTGCAGAAGAGGACAGTATTAATGGAGGGAGGAAGGGGGGAAAAAAAAGAAAGAGAACCTTGCAGTGACTGAAGAAAAATATGCCCATCATTGACACTTCAATTTCTTGCCTTTTCTGCTTCCCCACCCAAACAGGTTGTTAGCAGTAAAACACGTTTGTGTTTAAAAGCCTGTGAAAGCCTGGAACAACAAACTGTTCTGCTCTGCATGCTCCAATCCTCCTCGCTGAAGGTGAGCACCCAGGAGGTGCTGCTGTGATATACAGAGACTGTAGCTGCTCACCTCCCCCAGCTGCTTCTTTAGAGAGCTACACACCAAACTGCACAACTTAGTTCAGATGTCAGGCAGCAGTGCTTACTTTATCTCTTTTACCATCCATGGCTTTACTGTTTTTATCATGGTAAAGCTTTGTTAGGTATTACCCATCCATCCAGAGAAGGACAAAGTACAATATTATATAAAAAAAGAAAAATCTGCCTTATTCAAGTTAGCTCAAATTTTTCCATTCCTTTAACTTCTTTTGTCTTTCTTGTCTTTAACTAAGACATCATTTAAATGACAAATGACAACCCAAGCAAGTTTTCTGCTATTTTGTCTCACGCTGCCATTAAACTGTAGGCCAAAGAACATAATTTTACTGCAATTGAAACAAAAGGAAAGATCAGAATCTCAATCTTCTGTTACTACTAGACAGTTCCCTCTTTGCTGTTTCAGTGAATAAAGCTCTGCATATTTCAGCTTTGAAGGTATCTTTACAATTGAGGGAAAAACCCAAAGTCTGATGAAGACACAGTGGATTACCTCATAAGAAGGTGAAATATGAATAACTTCCTAATTCACAAATGGGAAGTAAGCACTTCAGGGCTCAATGTCTGGCAGCATTTTTATTGTGAAGGCAATTAAGCAAATCATACATAAATTCACTTATGTAAGTTAGAAGCAAGGTTGAGAGGGCGAGCATACAAAACTGGTTCTTCATCTACCCTTCTAGTACAGAAAGCAGCAATAATCTACTATTTCCACTTCTCTGTTTCCTCTGCTCCTGGCTTTCTACCTATCTTTGGTTAATGAAGTCAATTTATCAGCCTCAAATATTAGTATTCACATTGGGCACTGTACTGAGAGATTTTGGGTTCTTGGCAGCTAGCTTATCTAATACTCCAATCAGCTATCTAAAGACAGTTAAATACTTGAATGTGGAAGCTGCATTTGCAATTTGCAACAAAGAAAACTGAGCTCTGCATGGGTTTGGATTTCTGGAGAAGAAATCTGAGCTGAGAGAAAAAGGAAGGACAATCCCAAGACGACTCTGAAACACCAAGTAACTCGGCACAGTTACAGCTGTGTAGTACCACAGGCTGCCTTGACAGCTCCCGAAGGAACTAACTCAGATTCACTGGGGTTGGTCCTGTTTAGATGCACGCATGTGATAGCAAAATGACACACAAGTCACTGCTGCTGTAGAGCTTCTGGAACACTGTCTGCACAGAAAGTCAAGCTTCCCCTCCAATCACTTGTAGAGCTGAACCCTTGGAGAGTCAGAATATCCTTCCTCATTCCTTAAGCTACTGTAGGTAGAAGCACCAGCCAGAATGAAAGCTGTACTCGCTTGGGAAGACATCCCCAAATGAACTGTGTAAGAGTGAAATGTCACTCAAGTTAGTTTTATACCTGCTCATCAGCAGGACAATGATAGAACAGAAAAAGCTCTGTGGTGAAGACACGCCTGAAAAGGTCATTTTGAACAGAATACTGGGGAACCTGAATGTACAGAAAGTAAGAACACATTCCACCAAAAGGCACAATATATTAGCCACAAGCCTACAATTAACTATTGCCTTAGCAGCAGGAGGGACTCTGGAGAGCTATAAGATATCCAGTGGGCCCACATAGATTCCCCAAAATGGTGAATCCTGCAAGTCTGAACAGGTTGTGCCTCGACATAATATATTTTTCATGCAGTTTCAGGCTCCCTTACATACTTCCATACTTCTACATGTTTCATCTTGATTTCACTTTCTTCTTTGCACTTGTATATTTAAAATACCCCTAGAGAAAAAAAATCTAATAATTTTTTTTATTAAGGCAAATGAAATGCCTTTTCCTGCCATGCTTACTTTCTTCCTCTTACTCAAAGTCACCTGAAGAAGTAAATCCAATACTTGTATTTTACGTCCATCAAAAGTAAAAAAAAAAAAATCCCTGGTCATGTTATGCTGTAAAGAGTGAACACATCCAGGCAATCCCTCCCCTCCTTTTGTGATCTGTGAACAGTTTAGAACAAGAATAGTTTGTATTTGTCCATCAGTGCATCACTTCCATTTTGAATCAGTCCTCATCCTCATCTTCCAGGTATCCCAGTTATCTCTTCATTTCCCCCCAGTACTCAGTGATAACTCTGAACTTTGTATCATCACAAATACCAGCACTACACTCTTCTTTTTCCTGCTACAGGTTGTTAAAAAAGAAACCAACCAAACAAGTCAGTCCACTACTGATTCCAAGAAAATTCAGGCTTTCTCATAATCTCCTTTAGTAATTTTTCACTAGTCACTACCTTACCCTATTTGCAACTCTCCTACTCATCTGTTCCTCCGGCTGACTTGTTTTCTCATGGGACACCACAAGAACATTCTAGAATGCCTATTTTTATTACATCACATTTCCTAACGTAGAAGAAACAGCTATTTAATCTAATTTTCCATTAACCTTTTAATTACTTGTTTGCTAAAATTTGCCTCAAACTGTCACAGCAGATGACTACACAAATAAAACAGGTTTTTAGAACTATCTCCCTATTCACATAACTTGTCCCACTAACTGAACAAGGTTTTTGATCACTCCAAGTGATCAGATATGGCATGCAGCAAGCAGAAAAATCAGGATGGAACATGTTGCTTTGTATGTGACAGCTTCCTAGGCCTCATCATATTAGGAGGAGGCTACTTGTAAACTTGAGTTGAAAGTTTAACTTCCAGAGTAGCTACTACTTCCAGGGCAGTCTCTATGGATTACTTTATGGATTACTTTACAGCAGCAGCCATTCTTCCCCTGCCCCTTTCCTTGTATACATGTGGTAAACAGGGACGAAGAGCTAATCTGATTTAAAATTAATTCCAAGGAGAGTTTCAACCTGTTGAGTTCCCCAATCAAATTCAGATCAGAAAATAAATTTGTGTGCCAGATGGAAAAGAGGGGAGAGGCACAGATGCTTTCTGTGACAATGATACTGGCTTACAAACAACAGGCAGCTGGGATGTAGGGTTGTTTAGCACCTTGAAAATTAGGACTAACAGTGCTCTAGCCTGAGAGATTTGAACATAAGCAAGACAATGTATGCCTGGAAAGGCCATTAATATATTTCATTTAATTGATGAGGTTGCAAAAAATACTAGATTAGTTGTCAAACAGGAATTGGTTTTTTCCTTCTAATGATGTGCTGCCTCCGCTTGCCCAAAACACGCATCTCATTCCTCCTACAGTTGAAGCACTAAAACCCTTAAAGATCTCCCTTAATACGTGGATGCAGAAAAAGAAGTTGGTCTCTATTGCTACTGTGCCATGGATAACAAACTGAAATCACCTTTGTGCCCTGCTGGCAGCTGGCAATTTATGAGCCTAAATTGGAAACACAAGTAGAAAGTAATTTGGGGAAAAATAAGGCTCAGATCCTGGTTGCTAAATATAATAGGATCCTTTTTTCCATTCTTACTGGCCTCCTTCCAGAGGGAAAAAAAAAACCAAACCAAAACCACAATTCATACTGAAACAATGAACAATAAAAAGTTATCCTTGTAGTTCTTCCTCTTTTTGCAAGGCTGACAAGTCAAAATGATCACAGACAAACACCTAGAGGAGTCAAATGCTGCTTTATCTCCTGATGCTACTTTCTAACCCAGTTACAAAGATTGTGATTTAAACTATGATTGCATGAGCATATTTAATTTTGCTTCAAGTCTAGGTGACTTGAAAAGCAGTTTGAAAATGCTTACAGAAATTATTTAACTTTTTTCTTTTCAATGCACTCTAAAATAATGGACAAGTATTAAGAACATAACCCTGTTTAGCTGTGTGGTCAGGGAAATATTTCCTCAGGATTTACTACATATTTGGCAAAGACTGTGAAAAAATAGGTCCAGTACTTGAACATTTGGAATTTGGCCATAACTGTATGTTCTCCATAAAAATCAATTTGCAAAGAATTGTTGTAAAAAGTCAAAGAATTTTATGGGATCTAAATATTTTCTACACCGATTCCTCATGTATAAATTATAAAAGGGAATTCATATTCTGAACCTAAGAGAAACCAGATGCAGAAAATTAAAGGTCTGGGACAACAGTTTAAACTTTCTCTATTTCCCCCTTTCCCAAAAAGTTGTAATATCTGTTGTTTTAGTTTTTGTGACATGGGGCAACCCCTATGTCAATGCATCAAACTGGAATATAGTAAAGCTGTGATGTATTTATTCCAATAAATGCAGCTTGGGCAAATAACTGATTAAAGAGATATAAGTTCATTATAAATAGCAAATTTTGCCACTATTGTTAACAAAACTACTTTAAGTCACTTCATTCAAAACTGGTTATGACTAGCTCAGTAAAAGCACGAGTAATTGTCACTTTTATCCCAGCCAGTATCTTTCTGCTGGAAATGTAAATAGGGGAAAAAAATAAAGGATTTAATTAATACCATCCAAAAAAACCCACACTGCAATTTTCTGTTTTATCTACAGGTAGGATAACAATTCATGTTTCTAGGGGAGATTATTTGGAGCAGCTGAAGATTTATTCTCTTGATCACCACTTCACTAATCCACCAACAGGAGCCAGTTATCATTTTTACAACTGCTGATGCGGCAGGCACATTTTGACAAGCAGTGGCACTACCAATTTCAAAAATTAAGGCTTTAAAGCTCTGTCCTGCAAAGAGCTCTGTGCTTTTTACTTGGCAATTTTTCAGCTGTTATCCCTAATCAAAAAAACATAAATGAGGGAAAACTACCCATGGCATACAGAAATGAGCATCATTTCTAACCTCCTGTGAAGAAGTAAGCGATGCAGGTCCTATCCCCACAGGCAGGGGATGCATATTAATACTCCTGGGCTGCCACAAAAGGAGCCTGTATCAAATGTTCCATTAAGGCTGTACAAAGCAGTCTGCTACATAACCCTAGAAGGCATTCTCTGCTTAAACTCACCTTGAATTTCCACAAAGTAAAACTGAGTAGTTAAAAAACCCAGTAAACTAATGTGTTAAAGCTGAGAGAACATGGTGCTAAGTCAATCAAGACATCTAATGATGTAAGGTCATAGTTTCAAAGCAGCTGCTAATGGAAAACAGCAGAAAGACTCGTTTAGATGTTCCTCTTTCTCACACCTTAGGGTCACCTCATTACACTTGCCACTGATGAAAACCACGGGAAATATTAGGTCACAAGCTAAAACACAACACACATTGAAGCATTCAAGTTTTTTAGGTCATTAAGTAAGAGGATGGTGACATGACAGGCAGCAATACTACTTAAAGAAAAAGCAAACAGCAAATTGCGCTTCCCTTCCATCTTTCTTTCAGCAGTAAAATACCGTAACATATTCCACTAAAATAGCATAGTTGAAAACCAAAATTAGCTCCTCCAACAGAACAAGATTTACCTGATGGAATACAGGCTCTTTCAAATCTAGGTAAACCTGGAAAAATTCAAAAAGAGAAATAATTTGCAACAGAACCATCATAATATTATTCACCTAAATATTGCCAAGGTGTCTTCTGTTAGAATCAAGCCATGAGTGCCTGTCCATGCACCATTAAAGTTGATCAAATATTTGAAGTTTCCTCTGGCAGAACCTGAGGTTTTAACTGTGGAATTATTTTAAACTAAGAAGCACAAATATCAATATTAACAACTAACATAAAGCTTCTAATTCAGTAGAGTTGACTACATACAAAACCAATTGAGATGCTGAAGTTACCAGATGTTCTTGATACGCACTGCAAGAAGAAATCATACTCAACTCTAATTTGCTTTTCTTGTTTTTGACAATAATTTAATGTTTCAATTAATTTTACAAAAAGCTTGTAGTTCTTCCTATTTGTAATACAGTTAATTTAATTTATTTGTAATACAGTTAATTTAATTTATGTTCTTGAAGAGGGAAGGGCACTAGACCTCAGGCATAATGTGCCACAAGTGTAAAAAATTTTAGGAGAAATTGAAGAGAAGAGGCAAGTATTTTGGCAGCTGGAGATGACTTATAATAATACTTTAATTTTAAAAGAAATGTTTATCAATAAAAATTACATAGGAAATTCCATCTGTGTGTGGTTGACAGTCAGCATGAAACTGAATTTATTCATACAGGAAGAACACTCCAGTGACAAAGGGAGTCAAGTTAGCTGTGACACAAAAAAAAATTAGAAGCATTTTAACTAACAGCTAAGTTCTTCTCTTATCTGCCTGTTTCAGAACACCAGTCTGCATCCTGGACTGGGCATAAATGTTCACTTTTTTGCAGGCAAACAGAATGATTCTTATTTCTACAGATGAATTAAAGTGAGAGAAGCAGGAACACAGCTTATCCAAGGTCTCATATCAAGTCACTGGCAACTGTTTTTCTCACATTCCTGTTCTAGCAGCTGGATTATTGCTTTTTTTCCTTATTTATTCTATACAGTGGTTTAGATAGAAAGGTTTTGGGTTTCTCTGGCCAGCAACATAATTTTGTCAACAAAAGAATAATTTGTCTTTCTTGACTGGAAGTGACAGAGATTTAGTATTGCCTCTATAACATTTCTCCACTGCCAGAAAAACTGCCAACCGAAGGGTGAAAATGCCATATTAGAAAAGTTACTTACTATGCTGACTACGACGCTGTATGTTATTAACAAGAAAAGCAGTGCATAATTGACTGTATTCTTGTACTTGAAGCATTCATACCTGGAAGAGAGGATAAAGGAGAGACACAACATTCATCACTTACCATATAATGGAAGCAATTTCCAAGGTATAATATTAGAATTTTTGTGAGAAAATTGATCCAAATTAGTCTTAGGTCCCTCAAAAAATTCTAAGTCCTTAAATAAAGACACATTATTGTAAGAAAAAAATTCATGCTCTTACCAGTAAATGTTTTTTAAAAATCTAAGGCAAAAAAACCCTAACACCAATAAGCTCAAGCATATGCCAAGAAGTAACCCACTCTAAGAAAAGAGTTTGTGAAGCAGAAGTGTTTTGAGAAGGTGCTTACAGGGTGATAATGGATGGCAAATTAGAAATTAGTTTAAAATGCAACACAACTGTCAAAAACATTACTGAGCAAGCAGCAGTGTAGGAAAAGGACTGCCTTACAAAACACTGAACTCAGATTTGTTAAAATGTAGATTGTTTCTGGCTTGACTACAGTTGCAGTGCAGTACATTTGCTAGATTGGCAACTGGTATAAGTGGAAGGTAAAAGTACCTGACTGCTCCCAGTATGTAAAACAAACAATTAAAATTACTTTCACGATCTCTACACTACAACTCAGTCTCAGCTGTGATGGAAATACACACACATCCCAGACTGTATCTACATCAGAAAAAAGGTCTTAAAAAACCCCAACAAAAATGAATTTTGGGAAGCCCATTATCATCAGGGCTGGAGGAAGCTGTCTACATAATTCCAAATTATATCTGTCTAGCTCCTTTTTTTTATAAACTTGGAGAAATAGACACCATCATGAATTGATAAAAGGAAATAAAATAACAACACATATGGGAAACAAAAAGTCTAAAGGCAGTACAATGTGCTACATTGCAAAATGGCTTGCTGAAGTAATTACAGTTTGAGAATCAGCAAAACTGAATGATGTATAAAGGAATGTCCTGTGCACAACCACCTGCAACTTACCTTCAAGCTAACCAAAACAATTATTAAAGGCCTCCTAAACTACACATTAGCTCATTTTTCTGAGCATTTTAATTGCTACCAGGCATAAATACCCGGAATCTTATTGGAATTATAAATGCAGTAACAGACTTCAGTGCTTTTGAAGATAATAAAGTAACCACTGCACTAAAAAAAAAACCAAAAATAACTCAGATGTATTTTTATAGCCACTCCTCATCCTTTTTTCCAATCACATTCAAATCAGACAAATGCAAAGGCAATTTCAAGGAGATAGGGAGCTACAATGGAAATATTTCCACTAAAAGAGGCATTATGATTCTGGTCCTGAATTTGTACAAATCACACTAATGTATGAGTCACAAACTGAGAGCAATTTCCATAGATAGGGGTTTAGTCCTAAAGCATCCCATCTCCATTGCAAGTTACTAGTAATCTTCACCATTTTCAACAGCTGAATATTTGATATGTTCAAAAGCAAAAAGACTTTTTTTTCTCTTTTAGTCTGCAACAAGTTGATCTATCATTTGGATTCACCAAGTGACAGAACAAATCATATTAAATCCAGACCTTGCAGCAACAGGCAAGAAAAAGCCAACTTAGGGTATTTTTACAGTTGTCAAATGCTACATTGCTCCCAAAATTAAATGGGAGAACATATCCTGGCATCGCATTAAGCTGTCATGCATGTTCCAAGACACTATGTCCAAAATATGCATTCAACTCCTCATAAAATCTTGTCCCTTTAATTTTCCAGATGAGTGAAAAGCAGGTTTAGCCAGAAACCTGAAATTTGCATTTCGAGCCAGACTACATCATAGAAATCCAGCTCAAATAAACTATAATGTTGCTAATTTCGTAGGCATTACTGAAGTTGATTTTATTATATCTGCTGTTTTTATACAAGTAGCACTGAGCTCTGATTGTATACTACACATGCTTTAATGAGTGGGGTTTTTTTTCCCCTACTGAAAAAAAAACCCAACAAACTGGTAAAATATATTTAAATTAGCAAAAAATAGGACTAAAGCCAGCCTGGTTCTCTAATATCATAATGCTGTACAAAAACAGATCTCACTGAAAGTAGTAGAAGCTTTCTGTATATGCTAAATTTGGCTTTGGAGACTACATTTCAAAAGTTAACATTTCATAAATTTTCAAGGAAAAAAATTAACAAATACTTACAGGCAGTAGACAAACACACAACAACTGTATATCATTGGCAGTTCATCCAACAGCTATAAAAAGCAAAGACATCAAAACATGAAAGCTACTTTTAACTCACAAGCTTGTCCAAGTTAATTAAGGAGAGGGTAAGTCTTAAGTAAACAGGAGTTTTTAAGTCATTTGGATATCCACGTAGCACTGTCAAACCCTGTTCAGCTACTGAAGCTGCTGCATTAAAACATTATTACTCTGAATCTTTTGAATATTATGCTTCATAAACGCCCATGCCTTCAAAGAATCTTTACATTTTTGCAGCTCATACCTCTTAAAATATTTGTAAGAATTAATTCTGTAAAGCCAGGCTGAAGAAGACCATCCCATCTATGGCCTTAGAGTCAGTAGCATCTTCTTACTTGACAGAGAAATTGTAATGTAATATTTCCATAGCATAAAACACAATTTTAGTCTATTAAGACGGGCAATATGCTCACATGTTTACTTCCTAATTTTAGAAATTTCTTACATTGCTTTAATCCAGAGACAGGGCTTTTTGTTTGTTTGATGTGGTTCTTTTGGGCTGTTTTGTTGGGTTTCCCCCAGAAATTATGATGGCATATAATGTTTTATTATCTTAAATAATTTTTATACTTTGGGAGAAAACTGGTGTGTTACAGCTGAAACAGTTATTTCTCCAGGAACTTGCCATCTTAATGAACAGAATTAAAATGGTAATCCCAAGAAATTTGATTTCTCAATAGCAGGTAAACTCAAAATTGCCATTTATCATTAGAAGGAAAAAGAATCATAGCATCCTTTTCTTGTAAAATTTCTCACCAAAGAACTTTCAGGAATTTCTGCTTATAAATATACAATTAAACTTACCTCCTCTTAAGAAAGACTGAAAATCTTTCTTTCATGAAAATGGGAATGAAAAAGGATACAAATGGATCAATGAAGATCCAAAGTCTCTGATTTCTAATATGTTAAGCAAACATTAATAGGGCTTTTAGAACTTTTAGAGCTTGACTTCTAAGGAAAACAAGAACTAGATGCAAAAAAGATTTTGACCTTTTTCCATCATCACTCAAAGTTCTTGGTGGCTGTGTCTGTAAATACCTACCACTGTAAATTCCTACCACTGCTACAAGGTACTTAACAATGTTATTCATAACCATGTTATTCTGAACAATGAAACTTGTTAAAAGCAGTAAGCAGCTTACTCAAACTCTTTTATAAAGCCAGCCTGATTCTGCTTAGTTTGGGATAATTTTCTAATTGCACAGTCAAAAACTTCATCTTAGCTTTGAAATTTCTTCTTTACAGGAGTAGAGAGATCTATTATCTTGAGTGTGAAGTATTAGCTTGTTGTGATTTTGGTCACATAAAGCTCAGGAACTGTTTCACAAAACTGCTAAACAGCTCTGGTGCCAAGCTGCCACTGACAGGGCAGATGTTGCCTCCTCCCCCACACTGCCACTGCTTCTCTCCAGTGGGGGGATCAGACTGGTCTGGCTTCCAGGGAGCCAGGTCCAGGTGCTGAGCCAGCACACAACCAACCTTGCAGAGCAAGGGTAAAATCCCAGGACCTGTGCATTACAGGGTCAGGGACCACAACAGGCAGCACAAAGACAGTACCAGGAACATTGGGAGCACCTGAAGCTAGCAGGCGTGTTCCACGGCACCTTGCCATCACAGTAGTTTATCTTTGCTGTGATGCCATAGAGGGGACAAAATAGAAGCAATAGCTGAATTCAGCTTTATAGAAATATATTTTACAAATTCAGAGATGTGCTTTTCCAAGTCTGATAGGCATTAGCTACAGGATTAATTCATGTGGCTAATAAAGAGTGTGAGTCATTTAACACCTCATTAAAGAAAAAGGTGGGGGAAGAACAAGAAATACAATACAGGAAAATCTTTCAAATTTGGGCAGGTGCCTACACTCTTAAGTTCATATGCTGGCAGCATCTCAGGGATATTACAGTAGCAAAAAAGAGCCTCTCAAAAGATCTTAACTAAAATTTGCATGCAGAAGACAATGACTTCTGTATCCAAAGGAATTAATGCTTCTAGGAGTTCTGTCAAAGGCATGCCTGGACAAAGAAGAACTATAGAAAGAAGGGAACTCAGGGAGCTGATTTCACTGGCTAAATAAGTATTTTGTGCATTCCTCAAGAATCCAATCAAGCAAATTCCCATAAAAAACCAGAAAAGGGGTGAACTCCTCAGAAGTATTCTAAACAACTGCTTTCAAGAACAGAAGTGTTCACATTTTTCTTAATTAAGCAAATTGAATCGATCATTTACAGTATTAAGACTGCAAAACAAATGTAAATAAAAAAGTCTCCTTGAATAGCTATGCGGATTTTTAACCATAACAAGAGATAAAGTGAATGAAGAAAGTTTATTTACTGGTTGAACTGTTTCCTCCATGGTGATCAGTAAGCAAACAATTGGAATAATTATGGACCACTCATGGATTTCACTTGGCTGCCAAAATAAATGTACTTTCCCTGCCTCACACGAAGCCTTTTACTTCAGTTGACAAGATGATGCAAGACATTCCTGCTTCCTCATCATCTGCTTCTGCCCCACTTTATTTACCACAGCTCATAGGTCCCTTAGTTGTTCTTATGCAACACAAGAAGTATTGAGCAAGTAGCAGCAAAGTGACTTGGATTAAAATAAAGCCTCTACACACACACAAAACCTCCAACAACAGCTGAAAAATAACCCCAACCAAAACCAAAACAACATCCCCAAAAACCCCCACCTGAAACAAAACAAACAAAAACCTACAATCTCTCAATTCATAAAAGGTTTAAAGTCTGGATCATTTTAATGATCCTGATTTTAGGGTGCCCTTGCTCACCTCTGCATTAGTGTGAGAAAGAGGATTTGAAATACTGGTCATGATAGGAACAAGCAGCTGAGGGAAGTAATATGAAAAAGGTGGAAATTCAAGGCAGTTTCACCACCAAATACAGATAAATGGCACCCTAATTTGGAAGAGAGTGGTGAAATGGCTGTACAAACCACCTTTTTCATGCCAAGAAAAGCACCAAATATTCTTGAATAGTGACAACAGTATGCTCTGTGGAAGCTGACAGTCTCCACCACATGCCAGAGATACAAACCAGAGCATTATGGAGGTAAACATCAAACAATCAGCAATATGTAGGTCCCACTGTGATCAGCAGAAATGCAGGATTCAATTCAGCTGCCACAGCATAGTTGCCTAATGCCACCTGAGATGCTCTGTCACTCCCAATACCACCATCCAAGACTGGAAGATGCGACAGGAGTCTAAGAAACCTGCACCTCTGTGGCATGGAAGCTGGAGGCTTGAGAGAACACTCACAGGTCTAAAATAACACTAAACATTTCTGTTTAGACAAATGAATCTTATTTGAGCAAAGATTGCCAGTGGAGTCTGGAGAATGATTCAGCCCAGCCAACTGCCTTTCTCCACTCCACTGATTAAACTGTATTTCCATTGACTGTGGTGGGAACACAGACTTCTAGCACAGACTTTTCAATGTAGGTTTCTTAATCTTGAACAACTTCCCACTTCACTCTGACTTTAATTCAAAGATGCATTTCCTTATTCTTTGCAGATGTAAAAGAGGACAACAGGACAAGACTTCCTGTGTCTCTTTAGAAAACAGGAAATACCAGGACAATCCCTATGTCCTGTGCCTTGTTACAGAATGCTGTCTGCTTGAAAATAGAGGGAAAATGACTCAATTACCACTACTCAGAAGATACTGATTTCAATATTAATGCTACAGCTCCATCTAGATAAACAGAAACAAAAAGATGAGAAAAATTACAATAAATAGCAATAACTCCAGTTTATACTGCTTGCTATTATGCCAAAGCTGTGAGAATTTTAAAATAACATCTTGTGTAAAAAGATAACATGATTTCCCAAAGGATAAAGTGTCCTTTACCACCATAAGCAATTGATGGTAGCTCTTATTTTAGATGCAAGTACATATTTCTGTATATAATCAGTGGAAAATACCTACTGAAACAAGACCTGCATTACTGCCTTGTTGAGAGCAGGAGTGATGTACAATGATACTTAAGGTAGATTAACTCATTTTATACAAGTTTCATCTAGACAAGAAATGGCAAAATGACTGAACAGCAAGATACTCACAGAAAATGATTCACAGCTACTTATCAGTACTCACCTGCATTTCATACTTCAGGGTCATGTGAAAGCACCAAGATCCCAATCCCACAGCTGAAAACAAATCAAAACTATCATCAGCATAATAGTATCCATGTAAAATTTTCAGGTACATTAACTTAAATGCATGAAATGCATGCTTAACAGTGAGAAAGAAATTAGAACATCAGCATTCTACTGCAGAGACAAACCCCCCTTTTTCCACAGCCTTCTACTTAATATATTAGTCACCAATGAAATCCCTGAATTTATGGGGCTTTGGGTGTGAATGTCCTCTTTAATTCCTCTCAATACTGTGTCCTATGAATTGGGCATAATCTCAAAGAGGAGAAGAGCAGAGGGAACCCAGAATGAATGGAATATTATATATCAATCTATCTTTTCCCTTTTTTTTTTAAATTTTAAGTGAATTAAGATTTCTCTGTTCCAACCCTTCTATAAGGCAAAGCATCATTCAATAACTAGTACTCCTGAAAGCCTCTCAGTATTTCTGCTCACTGTCCAGTTTTAAACATGTATTTTACCAAAAGCTTTTTGTTGTCTCCATAAAACATGGTGCTAATAACACCAAGATCTGGGGTTTGATACCCACAGGGGCTGCTCATTAAAGAACTAGACTCAATGATTATTGTGGCTCCCTTCCAACTCAAGACTATTCAGTGATTCAAAAGCAGAAGTGAATTGCTACTAGAACTCAGAACTAGAAATTCAAGGTAGACAAACCAACCCCACATAGGGTGGATTTGTTTTGTGATATGAGATCACCATTTCCAAGCCTTCTCTACAGAAAGACGAGCTTCTAAGAAATCATTTCTATTTATTTGAAATACTTTCCACATTTTGAATTTACTTCTGAAATTACTTTATGAGACATATACTTTGCCTATACGGTTTTTTCAGTCAGGCATGAATAATGCTTCTTGGAAGTTAGATTGCTCTGTTTAGAGGAAAGCTAGTACAGTATTTAATGCATCATTCATTACTTTGAAATATTATCAGTAAAACACTTGCATCAAACACTAGCTCAGTTTTATATTGCAAGAACAAGTACAGTAATGTGATATCTTGTCTTCCTTCAAGAAATTATGTTTTACCTCAGACTGTAGTTTTAGAGAAAGCCAAGTAATTTGCACTCAAGTCTTGATCACTGAGTAGTGCTGCTATATTTTGTGGCTAGACTATCACCTTGTCTACACACACCAGTCAAGTTTCACTGAGGCATAAACAAGAATTCTATCTCTCTGCACTCTGTAAAGGATTGCCAAGACAGTCAAGAGACATGTCTGGAGATGCTTCCTTAGATGTTATTAACTAAAACTGTGATTATTACACTTACTCAAGGAAATTAAATACCTAAGCATGTAGCTTTACTGAAATACAAAACTGTAATACAAGAACATTTCAAAATGTATTACCAAACACTTCAGTGTCATTATTTCTCTGGGAAAATTAAACAGAGTTCCTACCAGAAAACAACCAACCACACGCACTTCTGTAAATTTTGGTTACATTGGTTTGCTTCTGAAAAATCCTTCCAAACAGCAAGCTATAACTGCTTTCACCTTCATTAAGATTCTGATGAGAAATTCTCATAGCCATTTTTCTATGTATACAGAATATGTGACAACAACTGTTCATTCTGGAGGAAAAAACCCATTAAGATCATCATTAAAATATTGCCATCCATTATCCTGCCTGTCACAGCATACAAACTCTTACAATTTGTAATAAATGTCATTTTCAAGTACAGGCAAAATCATTGCATAAGAAATTTCAACAGATTTTAAATTAGCAAAATATATGGCTGGGGTTTTCTTGTTTGTTTTTGTTAATGTTATTTGTGTTAATAAATCTCAACAATCAAGGAATTCCTTTCCTTCCTCCTATACAGTAAGAAGCAATTATTTCTAGACTAATTCTTCTTCAGTCTTTGAAAAAAATCTAGCATGCTGCAGATATTAGTATTTCAAGTTCATTGATCCCATGACTATAGTTAGTTTTTACAGTTAAAATTGATAGAACCCCTCTTTCTTCTGTGCAATAATCACACCTGGAGTTTCTCTGATTATGAAATTTTACTATGCATTGTAGAACAATGTTTTATTTATAGTATCTATATAAAATAGATACCTGGAAGAAGAAAGCTTTCAGGGACAGATCTTATGGTTCCAGGCTCGAGACATTTTTAAGAAATATCTACTTCACAAAAATCATCTGCAATGAGACATTCTGCCAGCTTTGTACTTTTCAAAATATGAGTCATCACGATCACTGCAATGACACAAGTTTTCAAGAGAAGCAACTGTCCCATACAGCCACTGACACACTGAACAATAAATTTGCTCCTTACCTTGTAAGCAGTTTTCATATTTTAGGTGTTTCCTTTGGCAGAGGAGCTTAACTCACTAAAAGCTGCATATTGGTTGGGAAGCTTTAACACCATCTGAAGCAGTAAGTACCATTTCCTCTCTAACTACTGTAACTCATTTTTCATAAATACCACAAGTCACTTGGCATTTTTACATCAATGAACCTCCCAAGTTACAGGGGATATATATAAATTATGTATTAAGCACAGAATACACATTAAATCACAATATTATGAGATCAAAATTGCACTTCAGAAGACTAGAAATGCAAAGTCAGGGCTGCTGCTCTATGCAGACTAACAGGGTCTTTTTCTGTCCTGCAGCAAACACCCTGTGTAGTTACTGCCAGTGGATAAAATAGTGGTGCTATGATGATGTAAAATCAATGCACCTACAAACTTTACTTCATATAAATACTGCCAAAAAACTTATGGGCAATACCAATGGCTAGAAATAATTGAATATTATACAAAAGATCCAGCTCTATATATGAACCCTATAAACCTCCAGGATTTGAATCCTAGAGGGATTTTTTTCAATAATTTTAGGAAGCATCAGAAACGTCATATAATCAGTGATAATTCAGTTTGATGTAACTATTCCATCAGCACTCAAAATTCTCATTATGAACCGAAATCCTTTACAGAAAAAGCAGTTTATTAAGATTTCACAGAAATAGTAACTATACAGGCACTGTATGAAAATATTCTGAAGGAAGGATGCTCCAGATGCAAACACCATTATTTAAGTATCTACACATGAACTAGTTGTCAAAGCTTCCACTAAGAAAATGTCATTATTAAGAGTAATGCAGCTGGCCAAACAGGTGTTTTATAACAAGTCAAATGATTCTCCTGACTTTACTGACTGCACTGGCAGACAGAACCTTCTGCACAGGTAGACACATACATTTAGGTGTTTAAATTTGGAGCTAAATTCCATTTTATGTTTTTACAATGACAGAACTTAATTAAAGATAATCAACAACACACTGTACCATTAAAAGTTAAAGAGTGAAACAAGATGAAAAAGTAGAATTAAATTAACTACTTTTAATGGATTATTTTGTGTTGTAAAGGTTTCCCCTCTACAGCATAAGACAGGAGAGACACCGGTTACTCCAGAGGTACAGCTCTACAATTAACCCCCAGCGTGGCTGGTACTATTCCCAGACACTGTGGTACAAGTGTCTGCACTAGTGAGTTGTTGGAACAGTCTGAGTATGAATGTGGCCTATTCCAACAAGCACTTTCCCCAGGCAGCTTCCAGGCACAGCCCAGCAGCCGGCAGAGGCTGGGGCCCGTGCTCATCAGGCAATCTGTATGCGGTCACCTTGTTTTGGAGGCTAAGATGAACAGACACGGGCTGTTCCACGCTGCCTGGCTTCACCACTCAGGAATGCTTCCAACCACAGCTGATTTAACAACACTGACATGGCCCTGGGAGCTTCTCTACAGGTGTTAGGTAAGAAGAAGGGAATTAACTCTGACTGAAGAGGTTCTAACAACTGTTTTCACAGACACAGAGTTTCACTGGAAATTAGATTTAATAAGTTGCTTATTATGAGTTCCTATGGCTATTCCTAATATAGGAAAATTTTTACACCTTCTTTCTTTCCTCCACTTTGGCAATGCTTGAATTACTGAGCCCTTATTAAACAGGCCAAAGAAATATAAATGAGGACAATCCTTCTAAATTTCAAGTGAAGTATCTAACAAACATTACTTCATCGAGTGCTTTCTTATTTCATTAGGTCCAGAAGTTTCACTTTTTTATATATGTATTTATACACACACACACACAGAGTTTTTTAAAAATCAAGACCCTTCAAAATCACTGTTCCCCAATATGTATGAGGAACTGGCATGTGTAGAATCTGATACAACACTCCAGAATCATAAGGAACTACTCTAAACCAACTGCTTATTCCTTGAGGTAGGAATGGTCTGATGATTTGTTCCACCTACTTCAGGTGACGCAACATACTGAAATAATGGCTTAAGATTATTCTTCATAATTTATATGCTGATTAAATGGTTCTCTACAGCTTAAAAATCATACCCAGGTCCTACTGAGTTAATTGAGAACATGCACTTTATGCTGAAAGGCAGCAGAAAAAAGGGCTGAGAACAGTGTACTGTATCTCAAAGGCCTTGCTGAAAAGTGTAACTCAGTATTGGCACCAGTATGAACAAGAAATTTATTTGAGCAATTATTCAGAAATACCCCTTGTTATGCAGCTAAGATCTTATCATGTATATGAAACGAACAGAACTTTCATTGTGCAAAATGCATTTACTTCAAAAAGGAAATAAATGTCAACCAAAGAGATTGTGGGTATAAAAGGCAAGAACTGAACACAGTGCGGCAAAACACAAAGAAACTGACAATCAGCTAAATGTCTGGAAGCATGCAAAAGAAGCAGCTGATTTGGATCAAAATAATGTCTAGAAACAACACCTCATGTTCTCAAATGCTAACAGATTTAATTTGAACGTTGGCTTTGACAGCTGTCTTTTAGTATCTTGTAAAATCTCAGTAACTATTCAAAATTGCTCAAACTGAACTAAAGTACCCTCCCTTCCACCCCCATCATCACAGCAGAACTGTTAAAGAATTTCTCCTTTAACAAAAGAACCCTCACTTAGAAGCTCTGCTGTATGGTCTTTAATGAAGCATGCTGTCTCAAGTGAAATCACAAGTTTGTGTTAAATTCGCTATCTTTTCACAGATTAAGTCTACATTTATTTGTTACAAATTAAATAAATAGAGTGAAACCTGTTAATAAATAAAATTCATACAATGTAAAGAATTCTGTCTGATACTCCTTACAAAAAGAATTTTCTGTATACTTACTCTATCTCCACTTCAGTATGCCTCTTGTTCAGTCACATGCACAGAGAGAATGGCAATGTTCCTGACATATTTCAACCATATTTAAAATTCTTTTTATGTTTTCATTCACTGCTTTTATTCTGTAGTAGAGCAAATGTTAAGTGGTTTGTGATTCCAAATCATCTTGTTCCTGTTTTTCACTGCAAACTATAAAGTCTTCTACATTTCTTTACATCTTTCAACTGCTGTAAAACAGGGTTACAAATATTGAAGCAGACACAAAGCAGAAGGGAAACACTTTTGGGAGAGACCTTTAATGTTAGGTTCCAACATATGAGATAAAAATCAAGCCATTTATCACTTCAGACAGGAATCAAAGCCAACTCAGTAACAGATTAGCCTAGATGGAACTCAGGACTGTCTTCCAGCACTGCTGTCCAAATACAGGCTGAACTCGCTTTCAGCAACAGCAGAGAGAGGAAAAATTGAAATACAAGGTATTTACTGTGATCAAAGACAGTTGGGTTTGCTGGCTTTTTATTTGTTTGTTTGTTTTTTGTTGGTTTTTTTTTTTCTTGGTGGGTTTGTTGGTTTTTTTTGGTGTTGTTTGGGTTTTTTTGTTTTTTAAAAATATTTTAAACATTAAATGGGACATGAGAAATGCCCATCTGGTGTGACAGCCTGACATTCTGGTCAGATAGTGACTGCACACTCTGTCCATCATAAACTGTCACTGACAGAGGTAGCCACAAATCAAGGTGAAAAGTTTCAAACTAAGTTTTAATTTAAGGGATTCCTTTTCATAGTTTAAAAAGAATGGCAGTATGGGACACTTTGATTCAAGAACACCCAAAGTCAACTTCAGCAAACATTTACACACCACTTCTACCACCTCTTTTTAAAAGTAAGCCCTGACCTTTAAGAATTCTCTCTGTTTCATACTGAGACAAAAATTAGTAATTACATGAAACCATAGAAAGCCTACAAATGGCTTATTAGAAAGTGCTCAGACAATATGAAAAGCAGTGCATTGTTGCTGCCTATGTTTCACATAGATCAGGAAAGCTAATATAACTGAAAACTGGTGAATTTGCACCTTGTGTATGTTACAGTTTAACTGGTATCAAGGATACATTTAGCACATGGATATGCATTTTTCTACAAGGTCCATCCACATACATAACAGGCCAATTTTAAAAGTAACATTTATCAATCCCTTACCACTCCAAAGACTGGGAAAAATCTCCATAAAGACAAGAGCTATAGCAAATACAGAAATCCTGTGGAACACAGAGATTCTATGAAATCTAGTTTTGAGATCCAACTGCCAAATCTGAACCATCTTCAAACGTTTTTTTTTCATAAGGAACAAGACTTCTAGTCACATAATTAACATTTAAAAGGAACTTGGTTGTTTTCTGAATTTTGTTATTTTAGAATGGACAGACTTCCCTTGAGTTGATCTAAACATGAATATCATGTTGTTCTTCCATTCTTGCAAAACTTCCCAGACATGATGGCTGGGTGATATATGCCAAAGAGGAACTGGAAACAAATTTGAAGTCATGAAAGAATGCCTTTCCAGTTCCCTCTACATCTTGGCCACTTCCTCTATTACTCTCCCATACAAATGTCACAAAAATACTAATATAGTGTGAAACTGTTTATAAGTAGAATACACAAAACACCTTCTGTAAATGATCAGAAAAGTACAGAGAGCGAGCTAAGATGCACTGAGCAGGACCCAAAGCCAGAAAAGGATCACTTTAAAATCTGATCGAATTATTTAGTGAATTCTAATCTCATGTTCCTCCAAAAGATACAAATTTCTGTAAACATTAACAAGTGTAGCAAATTGAGGTCTACCTTTCACACACATAGTATTTGGGTTTAACTACTTGGTTTATCAATATCTAGGTAGATTTTCCATTGCATATCTGAGCTCTCTTTATAAGGAAAGAGCAAATTAAGTTTTACACATACCTGTAAGACACAAATATGCAGCTAAATATCGTTTTTCAAGGCCATCTTTATAGGTC
This sequence comes from Agelaius tricolor, assembly GCF_023055355.1. Taxonomy (NCBI): domain Eukaryota; kingdom Metazoa; phylum Chordata; class Aves; order Passeriformes; family Icteridae; genus Agelaius; species Agelaius tricolor. The sequence continues at coordinate 19,197,154 of NW_027269269.1, forward strand.
TGAATCGCACCATAGATTGGAGGTAGAATGAAAATCAGGTTACTCACTGTGTTCCCTGTAGGACAGAAACACAAAGCAGAGATTTAGAATTGGGTACTATACACTTTAACTAAATCTAACAAAATTACATTCACTCGTTAGAGACAGGTTCAACAGTTTTCATCCAGAAAGTGACCCAGCAAGACACCACTGCTCTCCATCCCTGGTCTAGTGGAACTAGATGGTCTTAAAGGTCCCTTCCAGGACTCTATCCTACATTCTAGTCAATGCAAAAAAATTACATATGCTGCAAAGACCAGGGAAAGCAATAAAAGCCAAGAACCCAGCTCTTGTACAGTGATTTAGATTTGGCTTGTTTTTCTTTTCCCAATGGTGCTGACCTAAGCAAAAGTGCAATGAAATCCTGCAAAGTTTAAGTGAAACAAAAGGAAATGGTGCATCTCTCAACAGAAGGGATGCAGATTCAGCTTTTTCACTTAACCACAAATCATAATTTTGAGAATAGAGGTTATGTTATGGGAATTAAATGCCATACAATTTGGAAAAATGAGCAAATCTGTTTAAAAAAAGGCTTATACAAAATAAACTGCACATTTTCACACACCATCAGTTAAATATATATAAAACTGAAATCTAATTTGCCAATATCCCAATGAAATATACAATTTATGAGGTTATGAAGACACCACCCCTCCCCCTCCAATTTCTGTATTTTTTATTCAGCAGAAAATCCCAAAAGCATTTCACACTCTAGAACAAGGAACAAGAATGAGTAGGTCCTTTCTGAATCAGACCCCTAATTCAAGCAGCTATTTTTCAGGAGTCCTACTTGCCAAGATCCATCCAAAAGAAAAGCAAAACATAAAAAAATATGTTCATATAACCCTAAGGTATTGCAGCACCTCTTAAAACAAAAATTCATACTTCACAATTTTAAAGAAAATTCATACTCAAATAGAAAAAAGGTTATTTCAGAACACATGTAGCAGAAATGTACCTAGCTCCATTGAACGAGGTAGCTCTTCTATATTCTCACAAAGTACATACAAATCTCACTTTGAGACAGCCTTCTCAACCAGTTAAAAATCTCATCTGATTTTTATCAGAACTTCTTTAAATTGCTTCCTTATTGATTTAACATAATATCCTGCCCAACCACGAATTTCACCAAGTTATAACAAGTCAAATCAGATGTGCCAGAGATCTCACTCTTCTAGACAGATCTGAATTATGTTCCTCCATGTAAAAGAAGCCCAGCTGAAAACAAAAACTTCTGTATCAAAACAAATCCTTCTGTAAGGATATACAAGTTTATACCAATATAAAAGGCCTTTTTTGTGCTTAAATCCTTTGTGGAATCATTACTCTTTTACCAGATTCCCACAGCGTTGCAATGGGTAGTAATTCACTTTCAACAGAGATGTTTGGAAGAAATTCACTCAAAAATGCTATTGTGTAACACAATTGCCATGTCCTCCTGTAAATCATGCAAACATGTCACTGAGCCTTGAAAAGTAGAATAAAGGTTACATAGTCTGGATAGTGAAACTTCTGCTTTCTAAAGCAGTGCTCAGCTATGCCCATTTTCAAGAGAAGTCAGTAGACATTACATAAATGTCACTTTTCAAGGTCACTTAGTTATGAAACTGTCAAAAGCCTGGCAAAAATTCAAATATGAAAATGCCAAACAAAAGAAATACCATGATGTTTATCCACAATTGGGAAGGCACATGACTGTGGAAGAGAGTTGCAGTAGGATAACAAACTTCAGATGGGTGTAAGAATGCAGAAAACAGATTCTTCTGTAGGAAAGGGAAGGGAAGGTTTCAACACTTCCTGTTAAGCTATAATTACATTAAATTATTGAAAATTTATGAGCATTTAATCTGGGAACATCTTGCTGAGAGAGGAAATACCATAGACCTAATCTAGCTGTACATTCCTGCCACTCCTTCTCTGCACTTTTTGGCCCATATTACTCAGAACATTTGCAGCATGGATTAGGCAAGCCTATCTGCAAACATACTTATTGAAAGTTGTGTACATTTTTTTAAAAGGGGAAATGGGGGCAGGGGAACAATAAAATCCTCTGGCATGCTGCTAGCAAAATTACTTTTTTCAAGAACAAAAACTCCAAGGCCTCTTGCAAACCCAGGTCCCCAGGAATACATATTTCATAAAAGTCTAGCTAGTCTTTATAGGATTATCCTCACACAGAATAGCTTATAAATTCATTAAAAGGGATTTTTACTAATTCCACCAAAAAATGGCAGTGGGATATGCACAGAGATTAGCAAAGAATACCAAGAAAGAAGAAAAAAGCGACACAATGCAGACCTATAAGTCTACAGTTATTTAGCAAACAAGGAAGTGAAACAGTTATTTAACAAACAAGGAGGTTGGAAATGGGAAAACAGTTCAAATTGCCAAAAAGATTCATATTTTTTCACTAAATTTCCTTTTTTTAAAACAGGGGAAACATAATGCAGCAGAGCTCCGTGGGAAAACCAGTGAATGGAGAAATTGCAACTATGGCACAAGGCAGAAGATATGTAAAATAACTAAAGAAGAAATTATTGGTTGTGCCTATAAGAAATAGCGTACATCAGAAATTTGATGAATGGACAGACTTGAGCTTAACTCTGTACAGCATTCTTATATTTCACAACTGGATTCTTTGAATACTGGTCCAGGGAGTGACCTAACTTTTCTTTAGTGACCAAAGACTGCTTTTCAATATTTTATCTTATCTTCAACATGTCCATCAAAAGAAAGGCAGACCACATTGTCTGGGAGAGAAATGAATGAACTTGCAGACTGAAATGACAAGAACAGGATTAAATATGATGGACATGAACACACCTTTCAATGTGAATATGAATCCTTATTCCATATGTAGAATTAATCTATTTGAAGAGGCAGAAAAGTATGGTAACTGACCATAAACTATCACTGTATGCACCAAACCCCTTACATCTATTTCCAATAGAGGCAGTGAAAATAGTTATGTCTTCATGCAAGTCAACAGTGGAACACACTGTTCTCTAGTTATTGATAAAAGAAAAGAGAAAGCTCATCAGGTGCAAAGAAGCTCCACTCAGATGGGAGTGATGAATGGGAGCCTATAATTTCAGAAGGGACAAAAATTGCTCAGCTCACTGTACAAAACAATGGCTGGATGGAACAAGACTGTGCTCTGTAAAGACATCGTTTGTCAACGCCAATGACAAAAGGGAGCTGTTTGAACTGAAGGATAATACTGACAATGACTAAATAGATATAAACTAACCCTAAATAAATGCAGGCTAGAATAAAGAGGAAAGCTTCCCATTAGAGAGGAAATATTTACAACTGCTTCCCAACAGAAATGAGCAGCACGATGAACCTGCTTTCAGAGTGGAGCTCAGGAAGCTCCACAATCAGATTACATGATGCAGTAGCCTACCAGAGTACTAAACCAGACCATGTCCACAAAGATTATATGGTACTAGGTACAGGGCTAAATTAAGGTTTAATCATGATAATGTGACTGACTGCACAAATTTCCATAAAAGTCTTTCAAGACTGTTTTAATGCAAATCATTGTTTCAAAGTAATGTTTTATTCATTGAGAGAATGCCATAAGGTAGCAGTACAAAATCAAATTTATGCAAAACATCTTTTCAACAAGCTTCTGTCTGTAGGAAGAAGAACAGTATGAGCGTTAAACCACATCTGCTTCCCATTCTACAAATACAGCAGCAAAACCTGGTAAGTCTTTTTCGAATGCATGTGCATTCACAGTCATCTTCAGGTCCTAAGAAATATGTGTGCTATCATTAACACATAAAGATCCATACAAAGACTGACCACAAATACAAACAAAAATAACTTAAAAAGGCAAACAGTTTCTACAGGCAGACCCAGGTACAATGTACAGCTTACTGTTGCACAGACATTGCAAACACAGTTAGGAAGGACACAAATTTGAAGTACCTTTCATAAAATTTCCATTTTTCCAAATATGTAGTTAATTCCACACTAGAAAGTAAGTGCTACAATAAATTTGGATGAAGAGTCAAAAGAGGAAAAAAAAGTGAAGCTTTAAATAAGTTGTAAAAGAACATGGTCATAAAGGAATAATAAACAGGATGCAAAAAGATAAGGAAAAATGCTGGGAGTTAGAATAAAGATGCTGGTTTAGGTGAGGAAGGAAAAGTGCTATCATAAAAAAGAAGCAAAAATTACCATGTTCAACTTTTGATAAGGTGATCAGTGTGATTTATCCTGTATTAAGAGAAGCTTCCTCCTATGTTTGTATACAGAATGACAGCAAGATTCACCAAGCACAAGAATCTTTTCAAATTTTAAAATGTTCTGGCTCTCTCTGTCAAACAAATTAGGATTTTTCACTGTCTTACGGTTTTTAAAAGTCTCAAACCAATAGAAATAAATGTTACCCTCGAAGAGAAAAGAAGAAAACATTTGCTGTTTAAAAAGTTGACTGTACATAAAGCATAAAGAGCTCATTTAATATCAGGACTAACAAATGCAACATTCACCACAGTAAGATTTTTCATTATAGTAAGATTTTTGCATGCCACTGTGAAACAGGAGAAAGGTATATATTTTAGAAAATAGCAGCCACTTTCTTAAGTTGCAATAGAGTCAAAGTATCACTTTAGGTAAACACACAAACAAACAATGCTTTGGGGCTGAAAACATCAATTTCATTGTCTGGATATCATGGTGCTCTGCACAGTAGATTCCTGGATCACGTAGCTTTATCTTTCTACATAACTACAGGAAGAAATTAAAAATAATTATAAAAAACAAAGCCTCTCAGATGGCATCATGTAGAACTTGATTCATCCTTCTATCTGCTTTCAGATATAAGGAATTCTATTTCATGGTTTTGTTTCTGGAATCACCTCACGCAGTTCTGGTGCAAACTACAGCTCATTATTAGAGAGTTTACCAAGTTTCAAGAAACTGCAAAGCAATGCAAGTCAGCCACATTTGAGAGCATAACCATCTACCATTAGGTATGCTCTCTGCTCAGAAGAGCCAACTACCCAGAATCACCCGGTTTGGCCACTAACTTCAACTCGCGCTGTTTTCGCTCACGGCTTATCACCAGGAGGGCAGAGCAGCAATTAGATTTTCACTTCCACCAGCCAGTTTTAATATATTCCACTTCAAAGTCTATGATAACTGCACTTCAGAGTGTCAGGAAATGAAAACTCCTGTTTCCATTTGATATTTCAGAAGGACCTCAAGGGGAGAAAACCAAGTCATCCCAACAGGAATTTTGCCAATTTGTAATTACTGGACTCCCTACTTGCTAATGTGCATGAAGGATCAATACAAACATCCTGTCACTTACTGAAATACAACACAGTGTTACTGCAGGCTGGAACACAGGACCAATGCCAACTTAAAAATAAAAATCATAAAATAAATTTTAAAAAAATGGGAGCTTGGGGTATTTGTTTTAAGCTACGAGATCCATTTCTTACATTGTATAATTTTCCTTTCCAAATACTAAACTAGCCTTGATTTTGTTTACTGGGACATTAATTGAAGTTACAACTTCAGCAATTCAGCTGCAACTTGCACTGGCCACCACATTTCTAAAACCAAAATGGGAAAAATACTGAAGGAAACAAATACTGAAGGAACTAATGAACTGTATAAGCTGTGTATGAAAGCTTCCTGAGGAACTATAAAAATGAGCACACATAAATAACAACACAAATCAATGGATCTTTACTGAGACTACTAGGTCTTCCTCGGTGTTTAAAATAATATCAGAACTCTATGGAGCAAGTTCACATAGATCATAAGAATCATAAAATAAAAAGATAGATAAAACAGCACAGAAAAATGTAATGAAGTGCATTACAAAGGAATGCTGCATTAATCTAGCTCTGTATAGAAACTGTCATACTATTATGAGAAAAACTGTAAGGCACTAATGAGAGCAAGGGAGTAGATACAACAACTAGGAGTACTACACAGGAAAAGGAAGACCTGAAAAGGGAAAGAACAGCTACCTAAATCTCAGCCAGACAGAAGCTAGAAGAAAGCAACGTGGAATCCAAAAGGTTTACATGGGGGAAGGATTGAAAAGAAATATTATTTGCATTACTAAAGAATAGAATTCTGATGAGTACTAACAGGTTGAACCAAGGAAAAGGGAAGTTTCAGTAAGACATCTAGAAATCTAGCATCTGGCAGCAGCAACATTTCCCAAAAGAAACCATGAATCCTGGAAGAGTTTCAAACAGAATGGATAACACGCTGCAAGATACATGAAGGAAACAAGGCACCGTGGGTGAAGAGAGGTGGCAAACAAGGTAGGAACACAAGGCTCCTTCCCAAGGCCAGCACCAGCTCAGATGCATACCACTGGAGTGAGCGCACCACGTTCCAGTCACACGTGTCTCAGCCCCAGCAGCAGCAGCAGAGCTGCTTCCAGTAAGTCCAAGTGCTGGGACAAGGCCAAAAAAGCTGAAGGCAACATTGCTGCTGCAGAGCCGGTGGCCAGCTGGAAGGTTTAAGTGTTTAAAGTCGGAATGCAAGGCAGCACTTCTAGACCTTCTAGGCTGCTTCTCCCTTGCTGGGCCTCCATTTCTCCAGTACAGCACAGCACAGATATGCAAGCTAATATCCTTCTGAAGAGGTACACCATTCCAGAAATAGATTGGATTGGGGAGGGGTAAAGAGGCAATTTTAGGGAAAAAAACACAATTTGATTTTTCTTTCTAGTGCGCATTTATAAGTGGTTCCAACATGCTGTGTCAAGTGATACATTCCAATTTATGGTTTCACACACTTTATATCCCAGCTGCAGAATTCATTCCCTTGACATTCATCATACTAGTCCAGCTAATATTTTTAGATGGTTTTAGTATGATTACAGTATTTCATGTTGCACTTGTGTTCTTCAAAACAATCAAAAAGTATTTAGAAGAGAAAGCTCTCGACACTGCTGACTAACAAAACACACACAAAGTAAGCTCAGTTCAAACCTGTAAAGCGTGGGTGTATTTTCTTATGCACAAGCCTCATTGGAATGCACATCCTACAAAAGCCCTTATTATAAACTGTTTCTGAATTGCCCTAGGTTACAATTAAGCTATCCTTTTCCTTACCCTCATCTCTGCAAACTGCTTTGCTACTGTACAGTAAAGGCATTCGAAAACTACAACCTAACAGAAGACTATACTAACACTGACTTTGCTTCTTATGTAAATTTTACTAAAAATAAATGAGAGAAAGCTAATACTTAAATTCATATTTTAAAGCTCCACTTATTTCTTCATAAGAAACCAATACCCTTGAAGATACCCTTGCAATCCCAGAAATAGAACAGTTGTGTTTATAGTGCAAGTTTAGACAGTGAAACATTGCGGGGGCAAAGAAATTTTTGCTCTTTCCCTTCAAATCCAGAAGACATTGGTCACCTATTTAGTCTCTTTTACTGGAGGGTCTAAGCACCCCAGTCCTCTGTCTCAATATCCCTGCAAGACAGGCTGGATAAAGCTGCCTGAGCCACAAAGAAACCTGCCTAAAACTGAAGCCAGGACCTTCAAACACCAAAGTGTTCCTCTAGGCACTTGACCATCCTTAGCCACCACAATAAAGATGAATGATTCACCACACCACTTCTCGTAAGTAAAGCTTCAAAGTAGAAAATGCAGTCACAGTAAGAGCTGGGTACTTTCCAGAAACAATATTTTTGTTACCAATTCTCATGTTTAGCACAATGAACTTCTCCTCCTGGAATTTTTAAAGGCTATCACAAGTGAAGAAGAAGTGCCTAAAGCCCCAGAACTTGCACTGATTTTTTTTTTGTTTTGAGGAAGGGTGACTTCTGATTTTTTCTGAGGGATCTGTCTCAAAACCTTTCATGACTGAAGTCTGAGATCAGCATGAACTGCTCTTCCTCAGAAGAACATTAGAAGGGCAGATTAAAATGTGGAGGACCAGCTGTGAAGTTTAACAGATAATTATGAAAGCAATTGCAATGAAAATATTCTGAAGTGATAGGCCAGAATAAGGATAGATACAACACCTAAATTAAAAAGCCAAGTACTCTCTTCTCTTTTGAAGCCTATCTTATTGTAGTTGTATGTTTATCACACCAATGCCTGTCACAAGCACAGGGCATTGTGGAACATGAATAAATGGTTTTTGCATTTTGAATGGACCATTACCTGAAAAATAACAGTATTTAGAAATGTAATAATAAAGATGCAAGAATCTATTCGTGACCATTTTTTTGAGACTTCAGGAAGCAGCTTGGACAAATATGATAGTACACATCTTCTTTACAGGACATTTTATTCTTAATCCAAGAAATTCACAATTAATCAGACTGCAAAGAATAAACTTGCATTACAGCCAGCTGCTATGCCATCCTGTCATATTTAATATTGCTTTCCTAGGGTATGAGAAACCACATGGAAAAGAAAGCATAATTTCTCCAATAAACATGAATCTAAGATGATAGCAAGCACACCAATTACTTTGAAGTACACCTGGAAGGATTTTGAAAGCAAATTTAAAGTAAAAACAGTTGACATAGGCAGATAATTTCAAATACCAATCTAGAAAGCTCGCTAAAAGCAAGTGCTTACATCTGGAAAATGCAATCAAAGAAAGTCTAAAGAGATTAGGCTGAGATGATGTAAAGTTAGAATATTACATGCAATAAGCTTGTTGCTGAAGGGCAGATTTGCTTCTTTTATATCCTTTACTGGAAAACAAAATAAAACCCATTTTAAATGTTATTTTAAGGCAGGTTGATGATGTCAGACTGGGAGGAAGTAAAAGACATGGAGATTACTGTTCAGCCCCTGCTAAAACTAAGCAGTGACCAATATATTACACTGATCATCCATGTCATTTTCATCATTAGCTCCTTCCAGCCATTCTTCTCCTATGGTGGCATCAGCATCCTGGCTTCCTGTTCAGTGTCTGCACAAACTCCTTTAAGTAGAAGGGTCTGTCCAGAGGAGAAAGCACAGATTTTAGAGCTGACAGCTTTGATTTACCAAGTACATCCAACCCAGCATCTTTCAGTCCTCACTACACTGGAAAAACTAACTTGAGACATGGAAGCTGTGGGTATCAGCCCAGAGGCTCTGGTAGGACTGTCCCAAGCACTATGCAGTGACAGAGGAGAGCTGAGCCTTAGGGGAGTCCAACATGCTCACTGGACAGTGAGCAGCAGAGAATAATGTGCACCAGTGCTTCTGTCTAGGTATTTGCAGCTTTAGCTTGGGTAGTCCATCTTCAAAATCCAAATCCTCTAACCTTCTCTTTCTTCCCTTTCTTACTATCAATACAGATTTCCCCTGGGTGTCCAGAACAATTAAAGCCTCTTCTACCAATGACTCATGCCATTCTTTTGCCCTGTTTGGATGGCAGGAAATTAAAAGTTACTACAATACTACATAAAAAATAATACTACATAACTGTAGGAGAGCACATGAGGATAATGAAACTGCTCAGCAACCACAGCCTGATTCAGACACACCGCAGCCACTCAAATACTGATTGGTGACATTCACCCTCTTATCATCAGTAGTAATAAAAGATTCCTTCTGCAAATAACCATATTTTTTCTTTTCTTTTTTTTTTGCAGGGCCGCCTTAAATGAAAAACCCTAAGGCTAACTGAAACATGTGATGACAGGCAACTGATCACAGAAATGACCTGGAATCATCATCTTCAATCCTAAATATCTAACTTTATCTCTTTTACATAGGTACTTCATTTCTCCAAAGTCTTCATAACCTTTTCCAGTTAATACAACAACCTCCAGCAAAAACTTTCAACAGTACCCAATTAATTCAATAATGCAAGAATCAAAGGTCGTCACTCCTAGTCTACAACTAACTCTAACTCTTCTTTAGTCACTGTTCAATTGTCATTTCAAGACAACCTTCTTGTTCATGCTTGAAAAATGAAAAGAAAAATATTAGCAATCATCTATCATCCACAAATCTTGGCAAAAGCTATTCATCTGGAGGGAAAATGAAGCTTTTCCACAGAGACAGTAAGATCAAAGCCCATATCTTAAGTATCTCACAGTCTAAACCAAATAAAGAAAGAGATATAAAATACACAGAAGGTTCAAACTTTAAACACTATCTTTTTGTTATAAATATAAATTAATATAGTACCTACACAATAATAGTTCATAAGGTGGGTGGCAGGAATTTGGGCAGAAATCTGTTTTACTGAATAAGATACAAAATAGTTGAAACCCATATACAAAATAACTGTGTTCCCAACACAGATGTGGCCCAAAGGCTGGCAGAGGAAATCTTCCAGAGGAAACGCCTGAGACAATTGTAGAAAAAAAAAATAATACAAAAGTCAAGTGGAAATCAGCATGGAAGAGCTTGGAAGGAAATGCATTTAAGAAACGGAAATAGCTTTACAGTATTTCTCTGCAGCCCAGAATAGAGGGGAAAAAAAGGACATGAAACATTAAATTGGGATAGACTCAACAGTTTCAGCATTTCAGTACGGCACTAACCTTATGCACTGTGCAGAAGAATGTATCTGAGGAGCCTTGCAGGATTATAAAACTTGGGCCTTGAAAGATTTAACAGCCACCAAAACTCTGAGTGAAAAGCAACTGTGGTATCACAGATCACAAAGGCATAGCAGTTTGTTTAAGTGAATGAAAACAACATCTGCTGTATGATTTCACTACCACAGTGCATATCTCTGCTGCTTTCCAAGGCACTGACACAAATCAATTGAACTGATTCTTAGAGAGACACTGCTCACCAGTAGCACAAACCAGCAATGATCCTCTGGTCTTTGCTCTGCTACATCAAAAGAAAGCCCTGAACTTCTACACTGCTACTGCTAGCAGCAGCTTATAGAGATAGCATTAAACTGGTATGAACAGAAGTGCATTGCCAACACTACTAAATTGAAAAAATAAAGCAAAAAGTTTTCTTTCTCTGATTTTCCAGGCAGTTTACACTGGGTTCAGCACACTGTGTATAGTTTATTCTTTCTGCTTATACAGCTTATTTTCACAACTGTGAAAAAGACTTGGAAAAAAAGAAAAGACATCCATTTTCATTCATGAACATAATATCACCTGGAGCAACTCTGAGTTTATATATTTGTGAGTTTTTTCTTAAGTCTGTAAGATTCAAAATCTAAAAAAATAAATAACGTCTGTATCCTGTGTAAGGACTGCAGGAATATCAGTAGAAATACACCCTGCACCTGTGTGCAATAACCCCCAGAGCAGCTTGGCTGCTGCAATCTGGGGTCAGCACCAGACCTGGAAGTCTCTAGCAGGAGAGCAGCACTACAAACTCCCTCCAAGAACAATCCAATCTGTAACGAGACTCACACAAACATGAAAAGGTTTGCTGTGCAAGAAAAGGTAAGTACTTGTAGAAGAAAAATACACCCATTTTATCTAGAAGTAATGTAAACTCCTCTCTGTGACAACAAATTCAGTTTATCAGTTCTGTTGGTCATTTTTGCTTCCTGTTGCAGATGACCCATTTGATTTCAGAGCAAGCCAGATCTGCAGTCTCTTTCTCAAAGACATACAAGTCATTTTTCAGTTTTCCCTGGGTTTCCTCAGTGAAGCTTAAAATCCCCATTTGAAGGGATCACAATAGCATGCTTTCCAGTCAGGAAGCAGGTCTTTGATTGAACAAACAAATAGTGTTGACCAGGCAGGATGAAGAAAGAGATGTCATTTGTTCATCAGGTTAACACAGAAATACCTCTGTCCCAAGACTGAAAGTGTCCAGACTAATTTTCATGCTCAGTGCTCTAAAGGACTTCTTTGAGCTAATACTGTATCTGTTTCCCAGGTGCTGATTCTTGTTCAAATGAAAATCCTTATCCAACATGAATTAGCAATAACTAAAAATCTAGCCTACAGAGCAGTGGCATCATGAGCTTACTGCAAATACTGAGCTCATTAAAGCATTGTATAAACCAAGAGCTTCTAGGGTCATGTCTTATGACTATTAAGTAGATACCTTGAAATCCTATGGGTTGGAATACATATAAAATTCATACTAAATTCATGCAAAACATGAAGATGTTCAGGTCACCCCTAACACCACATCTTTTCCTAATTCTGCTTGTCTGCTTTCCTGCCTGAAGAAGTCTAAATCTTGCCTTCCCAAATATAAAAGTTAAGTCTCAAACTAACATCCTGAACCTTGCCCAGCTTAATCAGGCCACACTTGTTCCCTTCTCCAGTTCCTCTGTTTAGAGAGGAAAATTGCAGTATTACCTGGACTTGGCTAAGGGAACATATCTTCCTATTCATAAAGCCAGCCAGAGATTCTTGAAGAGACACACACACGCTGCACATACCATTTCAGGGTCACTCCAAGGACACAGCATTCAGAAAACATGTCCAAAGGAATCAAGGAACGATGTAAACCCAAATATAAGAAACTAAAGCCCCAGGACACAGCTGGGAAATAGACACGCTGTTGGACACTAATCTCAAATTTGAAATAAAGTTTGGAATTTCCTTCAGGAAAGTGCTGCAATGTCCAGGGCAGGTTGAGTCACCAGTTGGTGGAGAGGCAAAGAACTGAAGAGGAATCTTGTAAGGCTGAGGAAGGGACACAAAGGGTGCAATCTCTCCACCAAGACTGACAGAAAGAACAACTTCTGCCTCCCGAACTCCAGACACACTGAAGTACGTACTTTGCCAGAGGATGATGGACCTGACTGTAAAGGAGATAATGATCTGGAGATGCTGACTGCAGTAATCATTTAGAAATATCAGTTTTTTCAGTGACTGGTCACAGTGCACATGCAGCATATTTCTTCAAGGAAATTAATTTTTAGGAACTGAAAAAAAATATCATGGTTAGACACTTCATTTTTTTGAGCAAGCACAAAAACTTCGAAAATTTATAATTGCATTTTCAAGTACAAAGAAGGATCTGCGCCTGAAACCTTAAATCTAAACAGTACCCAGCAAAACCACTGAGCCTCTATGCTGAGCTTGCCTATATGGGCATATTCAGATCAATTAATGGTAAATGATTGACACTAAAGCAGTGTTGCTCTGGGCTTTTTTTACTGCAACGTTCTCTAGAATTTCTCTCTTCCTCACACATTCTTTTGCTCTTTGTAGTACTTCCACAAAGACAGAATAACCAAGCACCTTTAATTCATGCAGCAGCTCAGCTTCTCTGCTAATGGACGGAAGGAGGAGAGTAATTAATGAGGCAAGTACAAAGAGCCTCCCAGCTAGAAGGCAATCTAAGATAGGTAGCTCTGCCCTGATAACCACTGCAAATGGGTTCTCTTCTAGCACTATAATGTCCTGTTTAGACACACATTTTGAATTAAAAGAACTTTTTGCATTTTATAACCTTTCATGAGCCACAAACCTTTCCATGATCCTCCTCAGGTAGTCAGAGAAACAGCCAAGTGTGTGAGCACTCACACAAGTTGCAAGACAAAACAACCATACATTGCTGAGCTGTTGGGATTGGAGACAATTCCCAGACTTCCTTTGAACATTTTTGCATCGATAATTAAATCTTTCCTCTTTAAAGGAAAAAAAAAAAAATCTTTCCCACTTATCTGTGAAAGGCACCAGCAAATACAGAAAATGCATTACATAAATAGCAGTTTCACACACACAAGACACAGCAAACCCCAGACTGAAGACTTTTTGTCTTTCAATTATGACAAGTTTTTAATCTGTGATTAAAAGCTCATTAAAAGTAACTTTAAAGTCAGCAGTGTTCCTTTACAATCATTTATTTTACATTAATCTTCCTATTTCTAGCTACAAATATATATTCTGCAAATACATATCATGCAGTTCATAAACCTGTCTGCCTCAGTTTGCACATACAAAAAATTAAAATGTAGAAATGTCATTGCTCTGTTACCATTTGGAGTGGCAGATGTCCAACTGCCAGCTGTACAAGTACTGAATATGAAGCACTAATTATAGAGTAATCAAATGCTTTGTTAAACCATATTTAAGAATTTTATTGTCACTTAATAGCTACACACATTAGTAGATAAACATACATGTGGTCCATTAGCACAGCATCTGACAGGCTTTAAGCGTATCCATAACATGATGGATAAATAAGAACTGATGACTGGGGAAATCAGCTTTCCAAGAGCCTTTGACCCCATCTTTCAACAAAGACTGGTGGGAAAACTGAAAATTAAGCTGTCATGAGATCAAAGGTAGAGTTGCATCATGATGAAAGATAAAAAGGAAGGAAGAATTAAAAATAACATATAAATCATTAGTGATGTCAAAATGCATCAAAGCTGTGTGACAAGACTATCTTTAGGCTTAAGCCAAGAATGTACTTTTACAGCCTAGGAAAGGAAATAAATTAATACAACAGTATTTGCTACTGATTCAAAACCAAATAGAAAGAAATAAAGAAGTGACAGCAGAGACCGATTTTGGTTCTGCTATTTTATTTTTTGGAGAAAAAAATAAATAATATTTCAACTTCTTTTTGTCTGCAGCACAAAAAGCAAGCTAGACGTGTTATCCCAAAACACACCGCACAGTTGAGCACTGTTCTGCACACTCCACTTGACTTTACACTCACCATCAATTATTTTAATGCTTCCTTTACCTTTTTGCTTGCAGTGCCTCCTCAGTTCAGGGAGCTCCCTCAAGAAGCCAAATAAATTTTCAGAGGAAAGTTGTGATGTGGTTTCCTCCAATGAGATCATTAAATTTAGACACTCAAATCCCTTTCAGTCTTAAAGTCTATAGGTCTGTGACACTGTCTTCTGTTAAAGCACTCTTTAGAACTCATCTGTGTCATGTCATCTTTAAATCGCTCCATCTCAGCCAGCCAGTTGGGCTCATCACACCCAATTAAACTTGATGATGTTTTCTTCATCTGCCACTTTATCACTGAAAGAACAGGAAGAGTTCTTGAAGGCAGACAGTTGGCTTTATTTTAGTTTTCTAACTCTCACTTGGAGAGTACCTAGCCCAACAGTCTCTGGCTGCTTTTCAAAGCCTCTGGCAAAAAAGGCAAAATGCAACAGGACACCCATGAGGAACAAGTGACAATCCATACATGGCAGTACAAATTCAACATTAATGACTTTAAGTAAATTTTGCAAGTTTTTATGTTTTAAAATAATGAGCCCCATAGAAAATAGAGATCTGTGCATCTTTGGCAGCTGTATTCTCTGAGCAATGCCTAAAAGGAAACACAATGTCGAGAATGCTGGGACAGCACTCTATGCCATCCAAGATGTGAGATCAAGAGATATCTCACACTTAAGAACACAAGTCACCATAATCTTGTCTCAATCTCTTGTCTGAGGCAAAAATCAGAAGCTTGAAGGAAGCGGAACAAAAATAGCTAGAAACATGGGCAGATTCTCATGACATGGGTGTGTTTTTTTCCTAAATAAGAGTCCCATAAGGAAATCCCAGTTACAAGAAGTCACTTACCAGATCTCTAATGAAAACAAAAACTAATGGATTTAACTCTGGTAATGATAATAATAAAAAAATTCTTATACAAAGATATCAGAACATACTTGGACAAGACCAGAAGCCAAGAAAGAAACAATTTCACTTGAGAAGCCTGAAGCAATGTTCTAGATGCTTGCTGCTGTAAATGCCAGCATAAGGATATCTCTAAACCTGTCATGTTGTAGATGATGCATATTACTCATGGACAATGATAGCTCAAAGCAACATAACTGGAAACATGACTCAAGTTTGATCCAAACTGGAACACAGCATTCTGTTGTTAACTACAACAAATTCGCCCCCATGATTCTCCTGACTGAGAATTATAAGCCCTCATGTACCACACAGGGCTCCTTTGAATCTAAAATATTTGCTTGAATTGGTACTACTCTACATGCTTTCAGCAAAGGGAGTATGTGAAGATTAGTTATATTCACTCAGCATATTCTATAAGAGAAGCTCTTCTTACAGGGATGACTGAATCCAAGAATGGTAAGGATCCTGTGATAGACATTCATGTCAAAACAGACCTCCAAAACTCAATGCTACGTGGGCTAAACTGGTCTGAAACATCAACCCTGCTAAAATAAGGAGTAAGCTGTAGCATTTGAGTGATAAGTGCTAAAACCCAGAACTTATATTTGCCCTTTTTCTATTTGCTTGTGTGGGAGGATGGTGGGTTTATCCTTTACTATTTTTTCGTAAGCAAGTGTACAAAAGTTTGGATAATTCAGCTTTTAAGAACTGAGACCTCGAAAGGTTTAAAGAAGGGAAAAAAACCCCACATCTACTACTTGCTCTCCAGCACACAGGAGGCAATCAATGAGAAACCCTGAAAAAGGAATTACTACACCATACAATAGGTTCGATCAGTGGGGGATATAAGACTCATTTTAAGGCTTAACAGACTTAAGCTTGCAAAACAATTCTTCTTAACTGGTTTTCCATTTCAATGGGTTTAATATTCTACAGATGGATGTAGAGCAGTTAGTCATCCACCTCCACAGGGGAGAAAAACTGACTAGGTGCAGACTCAGAAAGGCAAGAAAAAGCATTTCTCATTATTAAAAAAATGAACTTTTGAATACATGCCACCATATTTGGGATACATCAAGGGAATTCAAGTATGAAGTGCTACACCATCACCTTTCCTCACTGCCACATCTCTCACTACATACAATTGATAAGCTGCTACCATTTACACTAGTTCTATAAGGAGTAAAGAGAAAGGAACTGCATGTGGGCTTTTGGAACACAATGTAGCAATTCTGTACTAAAAGTAGCATGTCAAAACCAAATTGCTAAATGGCACAAAAATGTAATTTGTACAAGCTTTCTGTTTGGTTCTTTAGCCTGCAATCTATTTGGTTTGGACCTGCCAGTATTCTTCAATCTTTGGGCCTCCGAAGTTTCTTATAAATTATTAACCACCATTAACAAACAACTTATAACAAATATTAATGCAAAAATTTTTACAATCAGCTGTACCTGAGTGGTACCAAGTCAGAAATGGATTTTCACTCTTCTGTAAGGTAAAACTTCAAATAATATCCCCAGAACACTTATTGCCTCAGACCCTCAAAGCACTGTTAGAGAACTACTGCTGAAGAAAATCTAACCCATCTTGGCATCTGGACTGAAATTAGCTGCTGTTAAGCTAACCCTACACCACAGCAGGCTTACTTACTGTTTTGCATTTTAAACTTAGATCATTTAAATGCTTTACCTTACAGCATACCCCTTATATACAGTTTTTTCAGTGCAACTGACAGACCAACAAACTGTCGTCCCAAACACCAAAGCCGTAAGGAGGGACCAGCCCTAGTAGAGCTACTCTCTTTTTCTTCAGAACACAAGCCTTTCTGCCTCCCATTACTCTCATCCTCATCTTCCTTCTCCTGAATAATCCAAAAGGAGACAAAAAGTATCAGTTAACAAGGTCAACAATGCATGAATTATTTTAAAAATTTACATGCTAGTCAAATTCATTTTTACATTAGTGAAGAAACAGAACTTCCTCTTCCCTATGAGAATTATCTCACAAATTATGCTTGACAAAAAGGAAAACACATATATACATACTCTGCAAAAGTCTCATTCTATTTAGACTTCTAAGTTTGTCCCTTTTTAAGAGTATTTAATTTTGTTTCCTTTTCAGCCAGCCTGCCTCAGCCATAAATCTACACACTAACTTCCTTTTTCCTCTGAGCTTCTAAGCTGCTTATGCTGCTGTTGTTCATTTCAGATCCTGTTCTTCCTATTCCTACACTCTGAACACTCTTTCACAATTATTCATTTTGGATCCTCACCCATGTCAGTGCTTGCAACCAGGAGTCACAGCTGGGCATGGAAACCCAGAACCTTCCATCTTCTGCATGCCAAGCTCTTCCAAACCACTGCTGAAGCATCCCAGCTATGTGAAAGGCCTCTGCAGATTGCCCACTTCAAGCACTTCAGGGTAGGTGAGCCTGGTCACTTGAGCACCCAGGGCCCTAACACTTCAAAGGCAGCTACCTACCTTATGCGTGTGAAAGTTTTTCGCAGTACAGGGCGTATGCCAGGCAGAAGCACATAATTATAACTACTACACCCTTTAAAGTCTCTGCCCAGGACACAAAAATACTTAGTTGTTCAACAAAACCTCAGTGACATAGGGCTTGATCTTTTATCACCTGCAAGACACTACTTTCTCAAGCACCTGATGGATAACCCTGTAGTTGAAGCCCCTTCTTTTTTTCCCTAAAACATGCTAAATCCGGAGTGTTTCTGAATAACAGAGTTTCGAGGTCAAACCAATGGCCTGCTCTCTTCCCAGTGCTCTGAGCTATCCTAAAAGATAATCACTTGAAACAGAGCGACCTTTCAAGCCTCGCTTAACTCCCACCACCTGGGAGCAGAGCCACCTGATTGACGATGGTCATCAGGAGGCACCAAAGACCAGCTGGGGGAAGGTGTCATCCCTGAATGAAGCCGTATCTTGCATAGGAAGATACCTTTTCTCTCTCCCTGAGCAGTTTCACTTGGTTTGACAGTCCAGGCTGTGCAGATGGTTCCACCTCAAGGGGAGCAGAGCAGCAGACCCGTGTGGCTTCACGGCGTGACACGCCAAGCACGACTCCAGCGAGAGTCCCTCCCTCTCTTCACCCGTGCCTGCGGTGCCACACAGCCAGCCCAGCTCCCGTGACACCCCCAGGACACCGCTCACGGGCCACCCCATCCCAGCCACCGCCGCAGGCCCCCGGCACCCCCGCTCCAGCCCTGCCATCCCTACGGACACAGGCCGAAAGGACACGCTTGGGATGGGGGCCCAAACGACACGCTGGGGAGAGAGGGGCAACACCAGCCCGTGCTTCCGACACGGATTTGTGGGGAAAGGCGGTAAAAAACACCCATTTCCACCCACCGGGGTTGGCTGAGGGGCAGCGGCACCGTCACCCCGCAGAAAAGAGGGGCCAAGGAGGAGGAGGGATTCCCCCGCCGCGGGGAGAGAGCACGAAGAGCTGCGGAGAGGGAGAAGGAGGCGGCGGTGGGACGGGGCCCCCGGGGCCGGGGCAGGACCCGGGGCCGGAGCGGCCACTCACAGAACTCGGCGATATAGTAGGAGACGGCGTAGTTCTCCTCGCACCACTCCAGGGTGGAGGTCGGCGGACCCCAGTAACCCTCCCGGTCAGCGGCCGGAGCCATCGCGGCGCCCGCTCCAGGCTAGAGCAGAGCCAGGGCACGGGGGCAGCGGAGGGAGAAGGGCGCCGGGCCCGGAGCGCGGCGGCAGCGGCGGGAGAGCGGGCGGGGCCGGCGCTGGGCCCGCCCGCGGGGCGGAGCCGCGGTCACCATGGGGACGGGCTGCGGCCTGTCGGACGGAGCAAACCGGGGCGGAGAAACACATTGTGGTGGAGAGTGTGGATGTGGGGAGCGTCTGTGGGGAAACACCGGTGTGGGGCGTGTTTGGCTCTCAGGGAACCCGCGCGATGCCCCTGTGAGGATGAGGCGGGACGTGCAGCATCACGGCGCTCTCCTCACCCACTTCTCAAGCCGGGGGCAGTGAAGAGGTTTCCTCTCTCAGCTTTCCACTCCGGTTTTCCTTATAGATTTCGTGGAGGGTTTGTAAGGCGAGCGGGGCAGCGTGCTGCCTTCATGATGTTGAGACACAGCTTCACAGCATCGTAGAATGATTTGGGTTGGAGGAGATCTTAAGGACCATCCAGTTCCAATCCCCTGCCATGGGCAGGGTCACCTTCCACTAGACCAGGCTGCTCAAAGCCCCATCCAACCTGGCCTTGAACACTCCCAGGGATGGGGCACCCAAAGATCCGCCAGGCCACCTGTGCCAGTGTCTCACCACTTTCACATTGAAGAATTTCTTCCTGAAAGAAATGAAGAGGCAAGTGTTCCTCATACTCGTGGGCTGGGAGAAGGAAGGAGTATTTTTATAGCACTGCCTACTAAATGCGGGTTTTCCTCTCCTCTGATGCCTTATTTAGTTTCCTCAGTGCTTACTACGCGTACTATACTTACACCCATAATATGCAAACTGCTTCTCAAGCAGAGTTGGTGTCCAGAGGCAAGTACAATCTAAAAATGGAAAGACTTGAGACATAAGGGAAAAGAATAAAGTGTACCAGTAAAGGTCTGATAATGCTGTGTGTGATAATGCTGTGTCAGAAGGCGATCCAAAGACTTGAGGAGAAGCTTCGGGCAACCTTGGGGGCTGTAAACAGTGTTTACACCCTGCTGGCCAGCAGAATTTATTATACCTGTGTGTAAACACACAGACTTCTTTTTCCACATCTTATTTCTTCTCACCTTTCCTTCTGTAGGCTAAGAAATGACAATCTAAACACAGACCTTTCCTACTGTAAATGCATGGCAGAATGTATACTCTATCTTGGAGACCATCTTGCCTTCTGAAGTTCAGTTTGTGTATAATTGCTTCTAGCATCAAGAGATGTAGTTAACATATATCACTGCTTTTCATCATGCTATAAAGCACTAAAATAAAATTTATTTTAGTGATGGCAATGACAATACACCTAAATTGTCAAATTCCCTGTGGATTTTTATATGCAGACCTGTTCTTCCTATATTTTTCAGACCTATGTTACTTCCACAGATTTAGACTTTCAAGACTGGGGTCTGGAAGAGTACCAGACTGATCAAGATGCATAAAACTGGCTGTAAACAATAAGGAAGATTCTGACCTGCTTGATGCACTTTAGCTTTTCAGACTTTTGAAGGTTCAGTTAAAAGTTCTTGACAGAAAAACAATTAAAAATTTGAAATTGCAGTTACTCAGAAACTAAGGAGAGATTTATGAAATATTTTAAATATTAACTAATAGTTAAATATTAAAAAATAAATATTTACTCACCAGGAGCAATAATGGAAAAAATGTGGAAAAATTGTAGGCAATTTTTATAACACTGAATTACAGTTGGCTTTAAATAAATAATTAAAAATTTTGGTGTTTGTTTCTTTTCTCATCACACGCATGCTGGCCATGAGAAGATTTGCCACCACGCTAGAAAAAGAAGTCAGACATGAAACTAGCTTTAAAACTAGGCAAGATAAATTAATGAAGGGGTTTATGTGGTAGCTATCAATAATGTGGGTTGTCATCCATTCTGATTTCCTCAGAAACACAAGGAAAATTCATAGCTATGCCTTGATTTTAGTCACTAGGGAATTTTTATTTATTTGGCACTTTTCTGGAGTATTCTCCATCGCAAAATGCAAGTACTTCTGACTTGTTCTGTGGCTTGGTTCTCTGCTTTTGAACTCTGACAAAACTTTCAGTCACTGCACTCAGAAGGATAGTATTGAAGAGGCAGCCCCAAAATATTATAATAGATGCTTTTTTTTCCCCTGAAAATATTTTGTAAAGGTAAACTTGACTTCCACACAACAACTTTGACTACTTCAGCTTTTACAAGAATACGTATTAAAATCAGAACTTTTCCTCTGTAACCTTGAGCTATGCCTTGTTCTGTCCATTACTGCACTGGATATAATGTGACAGCCTGAAGTTCTTTGCATCTAAATGTGGTCTGTCTGATTAAAGGACCGAACCTACCCCTGTCCAGGCATTGGGTTTCCTTTGTCTGATCTGTACAACCTATGGAGGGAATGTCTTGTTTCTGAAATAGCAAGAATCAAACAGAGCTACTGAAATGCTTTTTTTCCAGTATTACTAACAATGTGCTTGATATGCTGATGAAGTAGTTTCCTGTGGCCTCAGGTTGCCTGTGGCAAAGGATCCTCTTTCCATACAGTTTAATGTTGCCCTGAAACCTTATGTCCTAACTGATCAGTGGGTAATTGAATCATGTCAGTTTACACCACTAGGGGGATACGTCCTGTCACTTCAGGATGCAATAGTATTTTGCTTGCCAATGGGCAAGGACTGCTGCTCAAGAATGGCACGTGTTCAGCTCCTTGTGATCAGGTAAACTCAGGGAATGACGCCTGAGGAACTCTTTATCTCTCTCTGCTCTGTGCAAATGCTTTACCATGGCTTGTGCTGCTGGTTGTTTTACTTCTGCATAAAATGAGACCTAATAAGCAGATTGTTTAGAACTCATTATGGAGACATATGTCAGGGAAGACTGTACTTATTCCCTCTCATCAGTGTATGTGTGCAAAGGGGAAAATAAAATTGATATAAAATCTTGAAGATGTTTTCACTGCCTGGTTCTCATGATGTTAAAATAAAGATATCAGTCACAAAAATAAAACTGAATTTTGCCCTACATACTGCCTGCTCAAATTTTACAGATCATTATCCCAGAATGGTTTAGGCTGGAAGGGATCTTAAGTATTCTCTAGTTCCAACCCCCCCACCTCCACCATAGGCAAGGACACCTTCTAAAAGACCAAGTTGCCAAAGCCTTGAACAATTCCAGGGATAGACATCCACAGTTTAATTGGACAACCTATACCAGTGCCTCACCACCCTCACATAAAAGAAAGTCTTCCTAGTATCTAATTTGAGTCTTCCTTCTGTCAGTTCAAAACCATTTTGCCATGTCCTAAGACTCCATGCCCTTGTCAAAAGTCCCTCTCCAGCTCTCTTGGAGCCCCTCTAGGTGCTGGAAGGAGCAATAAAGTCTCCCTGGAGCCTTCACAAAGCTGAACACAGAAGAGATGCTCCAGCCCTCTAAGCATCTTATGAACTTGTCCCTCTTCTAAGGCCTTTTTTTTTATTAGGTCATAGCATTTACATCATCTTAGGTGTGGAATCCTGAGTCACGACTCTCAGCTCTAAAGTCTTACTTTCCATGATAAAGTTGGTTTCTAAATACTGCATTATTGGCAGCTTTCTGAATTGCCTAGTCTGTACTGGTTACAGGAAAAGGGCATCAACACCTCTAGATTCTGCAAGCCCAATCTGGTGTAACATGTAATTTATCCCATTGATTTATATGCAAATATCATGAGTAACGTGCTAAAAATAGGATTATAAGAGGTTGAATCAGAGTCTTCGTAATGTGCCCTGAAGTTTGAGGGCTCTTTATGAGCACTGGTGCCTAGATGATGATAATTACACCTGGAGTAATATCATGGTAAGTTATTGGCACCTGAATGAGTGAAAAAGAGAAGTTGTTTCCTGACATGAAGAAGGATCTGATCCAAGAAACTCTAATGGACTTTAACAGATCTGATTGCCTGCTCATTGCTAGGTAAAGCAGAAATGCCTGTGCTAGAGTTAAATGGAGTCAGGCATTTGTAAATTATCATCAAGGGGACTCATTTCCTAGAGCCATATAAATATTCATAATTTCCCCAGTGTAATATGGCTGTTCTTAGTCATATTCTCAAGGCTATTGTTGCATTTTGGCAACTGATTGCGTTGGTGAATGACAGGATCATGGATTGCAGCTCTGTGGATGCTGTGAGCACCCAGCACTGATGGGCTCAGATATTAATACAGCCATCTCAAGAGTGTTATAAAGGATTGATGGAAACAGGGGCTCCTGAGTGCAGATATTTAGGGAAGGAGGAGCGACTTGCCAGCGACAGAACAGTCCCTCACGCAGAGGATGGTTCAGTCCTAGAACTGATCCTCAAAGCAGATTTTAGGGAGGTATTTTCTCCTCTCCACCCTTTTTCAGCAAAAGCCTGTCTGCTCAGGTCTATCAAGATGTATCCCAAACCCAAAACCCGAGACAGGTGATACCATGCACAGCAGACGCTATTTTACCAAAATGAGGATGTTTGCTTTCTTGTAGCAGTGGGTTAAGCTGAAGCTTTTCTGCACCTGGTGGTTACTGCTCCGCAAGCACACAGCCTGCGTAGGTGTCTCCAAGCACCTGCAGCTTTCAACCCATTGTACTAGTATGAAGTAAAATTCATGTCACTTTGCACTAATTTTCAGGGTTGAAATTGGTAAGGGAGGAGAGAAACCTGCTATCCATTCCCAAGGGAGAAGCAGTTGACACAGAGAGAATTGTGGAAGGAGAGCTCTTCTCCATTTATCAGAGCTTAATTCACCCTTATATGTGAATCAGAGCTGTTGCCAGCTGTAAAATGTCTATGGTACACTGGTTTACACCGAAACATCAAATGAAAATCTGTCAAGGGCACAAATGGCATGTGCCTCAATCTCATTGACTCTCAAAAAAGTCTGGGAATTGGTTTGCCTTTTTGCTTTGGAATTCTTCTAGTGCTTTAAAATACCAAAAGTAAATGCCGTAACAGTTCATTATTTACACTTGTAAACAGCTTTTTCTGTAGGAAAAAGCATAGCAAGCTGCCCTTTTCTGCCTGCTAATTTATATACACGGATCTCAAAATGAAGAGACTTGCACAAACTTTGTAACAATATTTAAGTGTGTTTTTTTCACTTTGAATCCTGCTTTACAGGCTCAGTTCACTTTCGTAAATGCTGGCATCTTGTATCATTAGAGATTCTTTCAGAGCAACAGCTGAAGGCCAGGCAGGATGCCCTGGGATCACTGGAACTTCTCTACATCCAGTGTTGTATCCCATATGGTGTTTAGGTGCTTTGTCTCCAAGGGCACTAAATGTCTATGATTTTATGAACTGAATTAAGCTTAGCTGTCTGGCTTTTTTGGCTGGATGAGATTAGTTGAGGTAATGAATCTCAGGTCCTTACTCTCTTCTGAAAAAGAACTGCTTTTGGTTTGAGATCAATGAAGCTCCTGTTAGGTTTTCTGTACTCACAGAATCCATGTAAGGTGCATACCTAATTGGTTCTTGGATTTGCTTTGACCTCAGCTGGCTGGAATTGAGGCATTTAAGGGAAGCAATCTCGCTTAAAATCACAGAATCATAGAATCATGAAGGTTAGAAAAAACCTCTAAGATCGCTGAGTCCAACTGTTAATCCACCACTACCATGCTTACTACTAAGCCATGTCCCCCAGTGCCACATCCACAGGTTTTTTGACCATTTCCAGAGATGGTGATTCCACCACTTCCCTGGGCAGCCTGTTGTTTCTGTATATTATACCATTCATTGGAGTTACCTGTCCCTAGGACAAATTATAAATTCCCTATTTGAAGTCTGGGAGAAGAGATATCCTGGAGGACAAGAGCTATGAAACATGGGCTCTCTACAGTGCTTAAACAGGCAGCATTGAGTCCATTTGGGATACAAAATGACAGTAGCCCTTTTTGGATGGTGAGAACAGGAGCAGCACTCCTCTCTTTTTATTCCTATTCTAGCTCCCTTGCCATGAATGGAGACAAGAAGGAGTGTGGAGAACACATCACTAGTTCTCTCCTGCAATCAGCTCCTTTTGGGGAAGAGAAGGGAGGGCACCAGCAGCTTGCAGTTAAGGTAGGAATCTGTACGTACTATCATGATATTGCTGTGGCATAGAGGTAAGAGAGTTGTTTTCCAACAAACATGTTTTCAACCCTGCAGGAGATATTTTGGAATGTTCATGTTTCACGTGACTTGACAGTGTTCAAAGCCATTGGGTGGATTAGGCAGGAATTTCCTGGTGATAGTGGCTACCTTGTGCAGGCAGGTGGCCATCAGCAGCAAGCTTTTGGGTGTCAACTTTAGTTTGTTCACCTGTTTTTCCAAGGCTCTTCAAGCTGAGGCCTTCTCCCATCTACTTTCCAACTGCTAAAGTTTCTGGTATCACTGGTATTTCAAGTGTGAACTCCTGGTGTGTATCTGTCCTTCCCAGTCAAATTGAGTGTACAATCACAGAATCATAGAATGGTTATGGTTGGAAGGACTTTAAAGTTACCATCTTGTTCCAACATCCCTGCCATGGGAGACAGGGTCACCTTCCACTAGACCAGGTTTCTCAAAGCCCCCTACATACTGGCCGTGAACACTTCCAGGGATAGGGCATCTACAGCTTCTGGGGAACCTGTTTCAGTGCCTCACCACCCTCACATTAAAGATTTTTTTCTTACTATGCATTTAAGCCTACCCTCTTCCAGTTTGAAACCATCTCCCATTGTCCTATCACCACATGCCTTTGTAAAAAGTCCCTGCCCAGCTGTCTTGTGATCAATTGGAGATTGGTCAAGGACAGCTCAGTGACCACCTACTGCAGGAATGGAAGTCCCAATGATATAAGGGTTACTTAAGGCAAATTTTGAAGGAAAAATACTGTCAAGAAGCAAGAAACTGGCTGGAGGACAGGCTAATGTGTGAGGGAGAAGGGCTGAAACTTTTTTTATCTGAAAACAGTGTAGGAATGGATTTGGAATAATTAGCTGTTGCCAGTGTTTCCATTTTTCTTATAACTTTCAGTTTAAGGAAGAAAGCACCCACAAACCATTCATCACCTCTATTTTGTATAATGAATTAGTTAGTGTCTGAACATGGAAGGTGATTTATCATACTCTATAGACCCTGTCTACCCAATTGTGTACTGCTTGTCACTTGGTCTCATGGACAGCAAAAGCAATTTCCTTATATTGCTACTCTCAGAAAAAATCTCTAGAACAAAAGGAGAAAAACCAGGAGCAAAAAAAGTCTCTGTGGTAAGCAGATGCACATATATTAAAATGTAAGATGTTAAAAAAAAAAATTAAAAATTTGAATATCTTCAGTTGTACTGCACCAGCAGTGAGGAAGGCAGCTGCTATTCTTTCCCTTGATCTCTAGGAAAATGACATATTTACCCCAAGCATATGCAAATTTTTCTATTTAGTCTGGAAATGAAGTGCATTCTGCTCATGTAATGTTATATTTCTTTCATTTACTGCAGGAAGGAGGAGGAAAGGAAAGATCAAGTCATTATTTACTTGACAATATGCTTTGTTACTTTTCTGGGTATCAGTTAATTACCAGTGAGCTAATCAACTTACACCTCAGCCAAACCCTTTTCTTTACCAAGTCGTTAATAAAAGAGGCTGCTCATACAATTCAAATTGACTTTTATTGACTTTTTTAGCATAGCTTGGATATTTCAGACCTATGAACTAAGGGAGGATAAAAGGAACACAAAGAAATACAATAATATGTTTGCACTTCCCACTTTCTTCTGGGGTGACTTGTGTCCCTCCATTTCCACAATAAATTGTTGATGAGCTGCCTCAGTAGGACAGCTCATTACTAGAAAGGGAAAGAAGGACATTTTCTGGAGCTTTTCTACAAAGCACTGTACTTTATTGTGGCCTCAGCTATCAAAAAGTGAAGCTGATGTCCCAGAAGTGAATCATAGTATTAGAGAATGATTTAGAAAAGACCTGTTAAGATCACCATGCCCAACCACTAACCCAGTACTTCCAAGCCCACCAAAAAACTGTGTCCCTATGTGCCACACCTATATGTCTTTTAAATCCTTCCAGGGATGGTTACTCCATCACTTCCCTGTGATGGAACAGGGTAGCGTGTTCCAAAGCTTGACAATCGTTTTGGTGAAGAAATTTTTCCTGATATCTAATCTAAAATGGGGAAGAAGACCAACCTGACTGAACAGGAAGCTTTCACTGGAACTCTGGGAAAAAAGAGAGTTTATGACCTTTGGAAGAAGGGGCAGGCTACTCAGGAAGATTACCACAATGCCATTAGGTCATGTAGAAAGAAAATCAAAAAAGCAAAAGCTCAGCTAGAATTCAATCTGGCCACTGCTGTGAAAGATAATAAAAAGTGTTTTTATAAACACAGTCACAACAAAAGGAGGGCCAAGGAAAATGTCCACTCTTTATTGGATACTAGGAGGGACATTGTCACCAAGAATGAGGATAAGGGTGAGGTACCTAATACCTTCTTCACCTCAGTCTTTAACAGTAAGGCCAATTAGCTTTAGGACAACTGGCCTCCTAACCTGGTAGATAGGGACAGGGAGCAGAAGAGACCCCCAGTAACCCAGGAGAAAGGGCTGGGGAGAGTCCTGTTTAATACCTTTATTGATGTTCTGGATAAGGGGATCAAGGACATACATCTTCAGTAAGTTCAGACCAACCTGGGTGGGAGTGTGGATCTGCTGGAGGGCAGGAGGGTTCTGGAGAGGGTTCTGGACCAGCCGGATCCATGGGTCCAGGCCAAGTGCTGAGTCCTCCCTTGGATCACAACAACCCCCGGCAGGGCTACGGGCTGGGGTTGAGTGCTGAAAAACTGCCCAGTGAAAAAGGACTTGCAGCTGCTGTTTGACAACCAGCTGGCTGAACATGAGCCAGTGTGTGCCCAGGTGGCCAAGACTAGTGGCAGGACGAGTGCAGTGATTGTCCCCATGAACTTCTGCGTACCTCAGATCCTGTGTTCAGTTCTGAAGCCCTCAGGACAAGACATTGAGATGCTGGAATGTGTCCAGGGAAGGGCAATGAACCTTTAGTCTGGAGAGTGAGCCATGTGAGACGTGTCTAAGGGAGCTGGGAGTGTGGAGAAAAGGAGGTTCAGGGAAGACCTTATGCTCTCTGCAACTACCTGAAAGAGGTTGTAGCCAGGTGGGGGACAGCCCCTTCTCCCAGGCAACTAGTGACAGGTCAAGAGGGCATAGCCTTAAGCTGTGCCAGAGGAGGTTCATTTTGGACATCAGGAAGAATTTCTTCACTGAAAGGATGGTTAAGCATTGGAATGGTCTGCCCAGGTTATGTGGTTGAGTCACCATCCGTAGAAGTGTTCAAGAAACCACAAGATATGGCACATAGTGCTGTGGTTTAGTGGATATGGTGATGTTTGGTCAAAGGTTGGACTCAATGATCTTGGAGGTCTTTTCCAACCTAAATGATTTTTTGATTCTATGACACACCAAAATTCATAGGTGTGTCCCATCAAAACTTCAGGTGAGAGTGGGTCCATCATGACACACTTTTCTGGAAAGTTTCATCCAGAAGCGTGACATAATTATTTCATTGCAATGTAAATTCCATGATCATAACATATGAAGTTATATCATGGGCATAAATCATATACTGAATTCTGCCTGTGTTTAAGCATTATGACCACAATGGTAAGTCAATATGTATAATACTGAATTCCTCTCTTGGGCAACTTCTTGCACTGACTGCTGAGCATGGCAGCTGAGGACAGTCTGAATCACTCATTGGTTAAGTTCAAATGTCACAGTAGGTGTGGCCTAAATGTTAGGCAATGCTTATGTATGGTTTAAACTTGACCTAATATGCTTAAACAAAACCATTAATGCTTTGTAGCATTTTGGTAGAACCTTGAGTGTGACTGTCTCAGGGAAATTGATACAGTGACGTTTTTGCAGGCTAGACTTCAAAAGACAAGTCTAGTCTCATCATCTGTAAAGTAAGAAAAGAATAAGCCTAGAATAAGCCCTGCTGGTTCTAGGACTGTCTTTTCTCTGGGACCATTGCTGAAGAAGGGGGAGGGACTGAATTGTCTGCATCAGTTTTGCTACCCAAACCAGGTGCCCTGCTCATAAAGAGGTACAACTGTCATAGGTTAGAGTAGTGCTGATGCTTGAATGAAAGAGGAATAAAATTAAGTGAGACTCCAATACAGATTTGATGGTTTCTCGTGCCAGTCTTCCCAAAGAAAGCTGCAGTGCACTCAGAGGTGACTGTTGTGCATCAGCCCATTTGGTCAAAGGCTAAGCAGTGCTTCTGGAAGAATTTAATTGTTTTTTTTTGTTTTTTTAATGCTGTCAAATCAAAGATGCTCTCTACTATCCAGAGCTCCTTATGTACCAGAGCCAACCAGAAACACCTGAGCACCTTCCTCCTTGTACTTCTTACTCCTGTACTTAAAAGGAGCATTTCTACCCACTGCTTCTGTTGTCAGGGACTGTGCTATTCACATGACCGTCTCCAGTTTTGAAGGCAATGCTCTCTGAAGGTTTTGGAGGCCAGACTGCTAATCCCTTGACAGGCAAGTGTATTTCTTGACAGTGTGATTGGTGTTGGCCCATGGCCCTTAATGGCTTGGCCCTCTGACAGCTGGCAGTGATTTTCTGACGGCTGGAGCCCCATCACATGCCCCCTGACAGCAGCAGAATAATATTCTCATGCCTGTGATAATGGCAAATGTGTTTGGAAAGCTCATGAATAAAATTCCCTTCTCTGTCTCTTTTTATAACTCTGATGTGCTTTTCTCTTGCCCAGTTTCTCCTTGTATTTTTTTAACCCTCACTCCACACTTATTTTTCCCACTCTATTATTATTCCTCATGTTATTGGAATGGCTAGGACAGACACTTCTAATTTCTTCACAAGACTCAATGCTCATTCTTTTGGTTATTGAGCAATATTCCCCAGATATTATTGGCAGGAAGCTGAGTCCTGAGTGAAACTGCCATGTAGAGCCCCTCTTAGTTTGCTCCTACCAGCTTCTAACAATGCTGGTTCCGTCTTCCATCACTCTTGCCTGCCAGCTTTGCTATTTATTTTCAAAACATGCCTTTGACTCTGGTGTTTTTTCTCAGGAAAGTTTGGGCTTGGTTCCACAAGCCTGACATACCTCCTGATTTGAAAGTGCAGAGTACTTACTCCTTGGGTACAGGGAGGCAGGGGAAAGACGAAACTGTGGTGTAAAACCTGGTTTTAATTTTTGCCTCAGCTCATGGACAGTAGGGTTTGCCCTCAACTGAGCAGGTGGAGGTTGGGACTTAGAACTCATCTACCTGACCAATTAGGACTCAAGGAGGAAGAGTCTGGGGATTTTCTTAGTGGGACTGATTTATTATCCCAGGAGACTGGTCATGAGATGGGGGGAGGAAGGAGATAGCTGCCAGCAGGCAGGAAACCTCCTGTTTCAGCAATCTGGGATGCAAGATTTATTCTCTAGGAGTTCTGGGAACATAAGAAAATAGATTATCTTGCAGTTTGCAATGGCCCCTTCAAAAAGATAATGTGCTCCTTAATCATAGACTGGCAGAATGGTTTGAGTTGGAATTGACCTTAAAGATCATATTCCAACCCTATAGCCATGGACAGGAACAACTTCTATTAGACCAGGTTGGTCATAGCCCCAAATGAAGAGACCTACTTCTTTTTCAAAGGTGAGGCAGCACTGCACAAACCGAAGAGGTACCATTGTGCATCACACCCCAACCTGGCCCCCTTCTATTTCATACCTGTCTTATGATTGCATTCATTTCAGCAGCGCTGAGTGGTGCTCAACAGGTCTGGCTCCAAGTCTGAAGCAGTTTCTAAGCTGTGCTTGCTGTCTGAAAAGAGGTCTCAAATCATAGAATCATAGAAACATTTTGGGTTGTGAAAGACCTTTAAGGTCATCAATTCCAGCTGCTAATCTAGCACTGCCAGTTCCATCTGCTCATCTGTGTCTTTGTGCTTCTTTGCAGGGGCGCTAGTTCCTACATAAAGTACTTGAAAATGTAGTTAGGACAAGCTTCTGTTCTGTGCCATGTGGATGTCTAAAATTAAGAACAATGCCCTGCAATTTCCTCCTTTTGCTGCACATGCTGTTGCTAACAAGGAGCTGCCACAGGGGATCTTTATTTCCATAGAATCATTAAGGTTGGAAAATACCTCAAAGATCATTGGGCCCAACTGTTAACCCAGCACTAAACAATGTGTCCAAGTGCCACATCCACACAGCTTTTAAATCCCTCCAGGGATGCTAACTCCACCACATCCCAGGGCAGCCTGTTCTAATGCTTGATAACCCTTTCACTGAAGAAATTGTTCCTGATATCTAAAAATATCCTGATATCTAAACCTCTCCTGGCACAATTTGAGACCATTTGCTCATGTCCTATTGCTTGGTACCTGGGACAATTGGTTCCTATTGTATGGGGTTTTCGTTTCAATGGAACTCCAAGTGTCTTATCAATATTGCAGGAGGATCATGTAGCATGTATATGTTAGAGTAGGGCTGGTTCATCTCAGACATCAGGTTTTGAATCCTGGCATCTTCTGCATCTCAGGGCATCTTCGACATCCTGAGATGTCTTCTGCATCTCTAGAGCTTTCTTTCTTGGGTGCTTCATTAGCAAGGTTGGACTCCAAACATCCCTTCCAACCTCAGCCACTTTTTGTGATTTTGTGATTCTCTGATGAGGCTGTGGTTTCCACCCTGCATTTCTTCTGCTGTTCATTATCCCTTTCTGGTTTTGGGCCAATAAACTATTTGGGACTTTTCCTCCTTTTTCTTTTCCCTGAAAGAGATATTTCAGGTTCTTGAATTTCTTAATTTTTTTTTCCAAGCTAAGACAGTTAGAAATGTGCTTAAAACTTTAGACTAAGAATCCCCTGTATTGAACAATCCCAAGAGCTGGGACTCACCCTATTCCAGCACCACTTCCTAACCTTGCCACAGTGTTAGATTCATGGTAGCACAGAGAGAACTGAAAACAGTGAAAGGCTCAATAGAGGATGATTTGGTGACTCATTTGAGGAATACCTCACAGCCAGCTTTCCATGGGACTGCAGGCATTTAACTCCTTCAGCCTGCTTTGTGTCTTAGTCTGAGAGACTATGGTCCCATCCTCTGCTTTGTGGCAGCAACACTTCCAGTGCCAAATGCTGCACTTTGTTAATCCAAGCCTATCAAGAGACAACTCCCTTTTGCTATTTGCAGCACATAAAAATCAATATGCCACTTACATATCTCTGTCATCTCAGTCACTTCTGCTCTGCTGTTACATGCAGATAGTTTACCTCCTTCCAGCAAAACACTATTTTCTGCATGAATATGAGAAATGCTCCAACATTGTGTCCCCGTCTGATTTATAGGTGCAAGGAAAGGATTTATGAAAGAAAAGATGGTACTGGTCCCCGTGGACAAAGATATCCTTTCTGGTTCCACAGACCTCTTCTCTCTGGTGACCAATGATGGGACCAGAGGGAATGGCATCAAGCTGTGTCAGGGGAAGCTTAGGCTGGATATTAGGAAAAGGTTCTTTACCCAGAGGGTGTTTGGGCACCGGAACAGGCTCCCCAGGGAGGTGGTCACAGCACCAAGCCTGACAGAGTTTGAGAAACACTTGGTTAATGCTCTCAGGCATGTGCTGTGATCTTGGGGTTGTCCTGTATAGGGCCAAGAGTTGGACTTGATGATCCCTATGGTTTCCTTTCAACTCAGGATATTCCACACTTCTATGATTCTGTGATTTTACAGAGAACCAAATTTTGATTGCACAGCTCAGCTGTAAGGTGTTGCTGGACCTCTGTCCCGGAGGTGTGGTAGAACAGGTGAGATTGAGATCCACAACTGGGGACAAGATGGGATCCAGCAGCCAAGAATCCCCTATACAATTCTCTCCTATCTGATCTGCCTCAAAGGAGACTATTTCAGGACTTAAGAGCCAAGCTGCTCTTCAAGGCTACTATGGCCTGTGGGGTTGTGGTTTTAAAAATAGGATACAGGTGAAAGATGCATGGAAAGGCAACAAAGGAGCAAAAAGATGGTTGAGGTAATGACTGAGAATGCCCTATGGAGAATGAGCTGCTATGAAGCACCTAAAGGCAAACGCAGCACATGTAGACACCTAATTTAGATATCTAAATCTTGGAATCCCTTGTTCCATTCCCCCATGAAGGCCCAAAGGAGACCTTGGGGTTCCTTCAGTAGTCTTTTTCTGCTCCCAGACCTGGCCATGGTGAAATCTCCGATCCTGCCCCAGCTCCTTCTTGGGGAATGTGCCAGCAGATGGTGCTCAAAGACCCTAAATTTAGCTTCTCTGCCCTATATTGCAGAGCAGGGGCACCTTGGCACAAGCACCTAGTCAGTCAGGGATTTCCCACTCTAGGCACTGCACCTTGAATCTTCTGTAGAGCCAAATGCTCAAGACAAAGTTTCAAAGTTGACTTTGACATCTTTCAGCTCAGTCTGCCCATCCCTCCATCCTCCAGGGCCTTTTGTATCAGCAGAATTTTTCCTTGGCAGGGGGGGATGTCCAAACTAAGACAAACATATTAACTTCTTTCATCAGAGCTGATCTGTTCTGGGGAAGGTCAAGTAGTTCTTTCCTTTAACTTACTCATAAAAAACTGTGGCTCACATCGTATTGGAATAAAAATTCTTGTACTGCCTTGACCTGAGCACAGTGATTTGAGGAGCCTCTGTTCCAGCTCAGAGATGTACCCAGCAATCATCAGGATGGGCAAAGCCACTTTCTTTGACTCAAAAAGATGAATTTCAAAGCAAAAAAAATGAAAGCATTTCAGCTGATTACAATATACCCTGGATTCAGGCAAAAACCAGCAGTGCTGGGGAGAGTGAATTATAGCTGTGCTCTGTAGTTTATGTGAAAAGTAAGGTCTGTGTTTACAAAGCAAGGAAAAGTGTAAGATGGTGCTTTTAAGCTGTCAGCTATTTATGTCCCTTGCTTGTTTAATTATGGACTAAATATAAAGGTGGTAGAAACCAGAGCATGCAAGTACTTGATAACTTGGCACAAAAGCAATGTAGAACCTTTAAATCTGTGCTGCACTACTATTTGCTTCATGGTGATGGCTTGTGAGGAAGTGACAGCAAGAGGTGAAGGTTTGCCTGCAGTGCCTGGGGCATGTTGCTTCGGTTGGACAGTAATAATTGTGACCTTGAAGCTTAGAATCATAGATTCATCGAGTGATTTGGTCTGGAAGGGACTTAAATATTATCTAGTTTCAACACCCCTGCCATTGGCAGGGACACCATCCTGCCAACTAGACCTCAGGGTCCCATCCAACCTGACCTTGAGCACTCCCAGGGATGAAGCATCCACAAACTTCTCTGGACAACCTGTGCCAGCGCCTCACCACCCTCACAGTAAAGAATTTCTTCCTAATATCCAATCCAAATCTACCCACTTTCAGCTTCCTCTTCAGTTACTATGAATACCTGAATTATTTGTTGCTCCAAGCTCCCATTTCAGTAGCAGCTCTTCCTTGCTGGAAACCTCAGGTGATGCTCACCTGAGAAAAACAGGTATTATGGTGTTTGCTCCAAAACTCACAACTGGTTTTGATGGCCAGATCTACAGAAATCACCTTCCCCACCAAAATGCATCTGTCTCTGAGATAAACCGCAGCAGAGTATTAGCAAGCAGACTCATATCCCGCTGAAACTGTAAGAGGGACTTTGAGTTAACAGGATATAATTACCCAAGCTGGAGTTTGGCTTTGTGACTAGACCTAAACCTGATACCCTTTCACTTCAGAAAATTGCTGTGAAAGATTTCAGGTTAATATGAGTCTCATTCCTGAGTCCCATCCTGGAGATGATAGCTCCTGAGACAGCTGTGGTGACCATCGTGGGAGGAAGGAGACACTGAAAATGGTGTTTAGGAAGCCCTGCAATCCTTTGCTTTTGGGAAGAGCCTGGGGGAAGAAACAAGCAATTTGATTGAAAAGGGACAAATAGGCTAGTAATGAGATAGTTGTCAACACTCCCTGTGGATAACCTCACAGCAGCAGAATTATTTATAGACAGAAGTGTCTGAGAACCTATTTTCTCTGACACTGTGGTCATGGCAGAGAATTATAGCTCTACAGGGTGGGTTTTCAAAACCACTCAATTAGGAGCAATGAGGTGCAAAATTACATGTGCAAAGAGGTGGAAACGTAGATGTTTGAGATGAAAAGGGCCTTGCTGGCCTGCCAGCACCACGTGACTCCTAACAGGTCAGAAAGAGAGCTCTTTTCTAAGATGGAAAATTGTTCTTTTTTATGGATATCTTTGAACACACGACTGTGATGTGTGGAGCCTGAAAACTAGAGATGCTCAGGTTATTGTTTGTTGCTTTGGATCACTGCCATACAAATCACTGCCTATACAAAGAATCTGGTTTCCTTCTCTCCAGAGTAAGGAAGTTAGAAAGAACTTGATTTAAAGTGGAGTTTCTGTTCTGATTCATTCCTTGGAGTAAATGAAAAAGTATTTTTTTCCAAAAGGGCATATCCATCTGAAGAGGTCATCAGACAGAGAGCTGATCAGAAACTTCTCACTATAAGTGCAACCGCCAAGCTCTCCCTATTTTTACTCTTCTTTGCCATTACATATAACCAAAAAAAACTCCTCAAAAAATGCACCCCCCCAAAAAAAAAATCAAAAACAAACCCAAACTACTAGACTGAAAATTAAATGAGTGGTTCTTTCCTTGGATAGGGAACATTTTCTCAGGCAAGATTTATTTTACTACTAAATATTTCTTTGTTAGAGCGGACTGGCATTTACTGACCCTTGGGTTTGTGAAGGATCCAATCTTTCAGATCACACTCAGTCCCTGGTTAAAAATGACCCTCCAGTTTTGCTTGTTCTGAGTATGATGAACTTTGGAATTGAGAGGAGAGTACAGTTCACTGCTTATTTCAGTTGTCCTCAAGGCTAGTTCAGGTCTTTATTCAGGATGTATCTTGCTGAATTAAATTGAGGAGAAAGAAGGGAGTAAAATGGTACCCAGTAAACCAGTTTGCAATAGAGACGTTTCCTTCTGTGCTGCAGCAGAAGGTGACACTATTTCATAGAATAAAGGAGCAACCAGTGATTAAGGGTCATAAAGGTGCCTTGGTTGTTATTAAGACTGAATTTCAGATGCAATGATTTGAATGGCAAAGGGCTCCAAAAATGATCC
The DNA here is from genome assembly GCF_023055355.1 of Agelaius tricolor. Lineage (NCBI taxonomy): Eukaryota > Metazoa > Chordata > Aves > Passeriformes > Icteridae > Agelaius > Agelaius tricolor. The sequence goes on from NW_027269269.1 coordinate 19,233,554, forward strand.
ATTGGCTCATTGGGTCACCTAGAGCATGGGCTTTGCTCCTTTCTTCTTTTCTGCTTCTTCCTCTGCTTTCTTGACACAATCTCCATCGTTTTCTATGATGTAAACATACAATACAAGAGTCTCCTTTCCCTGCATCCTCATGCAAATATATGCAAGCCACATCCATCACTAGGTAGGATTAACTTAATTTTCCTTCACATATCTAAATGCAAACATCCCCCCTCCATTTGATTGAGCCATCCTCAGCTCTCATTTTTAGTCACAGAAAAGATGACCACGGCTAATGTAATTTCCCAACCCATTTTTGGTGCCTGCCTTAGGATAAGTCAGATAATGTATTGTGGCTCTAAATAAAATGAGACAACCCCTCACTGACTTGGATTGCCTATGCCAGTTATAAAGGATACAGCCCCTCTAAAACTTCACTAAGCCTCATGTGCTGGAGCAGCAAGAGGATTTTCTCCCAAGTATTTAAGAATGTAGAAAAAAATCAGTTTGTCACAACAATGAATCCCAGAGGTGTTGGGCAGTGTTTTGGTTCCCTCTGCACGTCACACCCCTGTGTGGTACAAAAGGAGAATAATTTACTCATCTGGTCTACTGATGTTTGTGAATCTATGGGACCTCCCCAAAGGGCTGGTGGAGAGCAGAAACAACAGGCTTAGCCATCTCAGCTGTTGTACACAAGTCAGTAGCTCCATGAAGGAATTTGTCTGGTACAGGTTGAACACCTCTGTCAGAGGTGTCCCATTCTGGGCTGTCCTGACATATGCATCTAAGTCAGTTGATGAGAGCAAACTCTATCCCCCTTAGGATTCAGATTCCATGATGTCGATTCTCCCTGTCATTGCAGGTGTGTACCCAGGACACACTGATTTGTCCATTTGGGAGAAGCATGTGTGGGGTGGGGTTGTGTCCTCCCCTGTGTGCCCTGTGTCTGCTGCTGAAAGGTGCTGTGGATCATGTGCTGTCCCTGAAACAGGGGCCCAGACTCACAGCGTGATGGGAGACACCTGATCTAGGGAAAAGCTCTACCTGAGACCAGTGGCAATAAAAGGGCAGCCAAGACCTCACTGAAGACAATTCCCAGTTTTAATCCCAAGTTTTCCCCTTCCCTTAGTTTGCCATTCTTGCCTGATTCCCAGAGCAGAATCCAGGAAGGGCTTAGGGGCAGTGAGTAGGAAGTGCCATCCCCTCAGGGATGCCCCAAGCTCCAGCCTCTGGGGTTGCACAGCTGTTGGTCCATGTACAGGTTGTGTGCCCATGGTCCTGCCTCCTCTCCACACCACTGCTCCCATAAAAAGAGCCTTGTTCAGCCATTATGGATGCGGAATATGTTGCCGTGAAGGGAGCGCCATTCATCAGGGGACTCCAGTCTCTACTCACTGTGTGCTGGCTACAGTGAATCAACATTAATGAGGCAAGTTTTGGTCATTTCTACTTTGTATGCAGAATAATTATTTTCCAGCCTCCAACCTTGCAAAATATTACCTAATTAAACTGATGTATTTCAGCAAAGTCTTGCGAGACCAAATCCTGTTCCTCTTTAATAGGGGCAGTGTGGCCTGTGAAATCCATCGCGACTGGGCTTTGCAAGGCACAACAGCATTTTCAAATGTCTTCCTTTGGTGGATTTAATAGGCTGAACAAATGGAGACCTGTGGTGAAATGTAAGATAAAGAAATATAAAGAAAATATCGTGGATTACACAAAACCAAGCACCCAGCCTATTTCCTTTAAATGCCCTAGGACAGTGGAATATCAAGTATGCAGGAGAACTATATGAAACTCATTAATTCACTTCAGTCAGGAATGCCTGCTCAGGAAAATGCAAGCAGGAATCTGCTGGCTTTATGGTCTGAATTAAACTAGAGGTGACATTTCCATGTGTTACCCCCTGCTTTGTAAACATCCCTGCTACAGAGTCCTATTTCTTCTCAGGGATAGCTGTTGAACCAAATGGAGGTCAAGAGCCTATTGCTTCCAGCCTTAGAGGCAGTGGTGCTCTTCAGGAGCCTTTGCTTTAAAGCTAAATGGTCTCACTGCCGAGCTGTAACTGCTGTCCTTGGAGCAAGCTGTTACACAGCCTTGGAAATGGTCGGTGCTTGTTGCATGAGCAGATTACAACAAACGAGCTGAGCCACAGCAATTTCTTGGATGTAAACTCATCATCAGGCAAAAGCACTATTACTGGTCTCAGTTTAGCTCACGAGTGGAGAGGATGAGCCTAAACTAGATTACCTCTCATTATCTGCAGGCTGCTGATGAGCAGTATCTCAACAGAGTGTAATGTGACCTTGTGCTTGTGTCTTCAGGCATTAGGAACATGACATCTGTGCTGCTTGTTTATTTGGGTGTTGAAAGCTGTAGCAAAGAAGGAGTCTAAGTCCTCATGTAGAGGGTCCTAGCACATGTGCTCTGGGACCAATAACTGCTTTGTGGGAACCTTCATGGTAGACAGATACAGCAGCAAATTGGGGCGATCTCCTCACACCATGTAGGAGCTCATCCCTTTATGCCTGGACATTTTTTCTGCTCCTAGGGCAAATGTTATTCATGCAAGCACTGATAAGACACAGGAACTCAAAGCTGATATATGCAGGGCTCAGTCAATAGCATCAATAATTATATAAAACACCTCTTCATCCCAAAGGCAGAGTCATGGCAGGTTCAGACCTTAAAACTAGGACAGGATTGGGATAGGAAGTAAATGGTGTGACTGTGAAATTATTACACAGTCAAAACAATGCCAATTGCAGACCACTGCTGCTTCTCCCTCAGCCTGTCTACAGGGATCATACCACGTACCTTTCCTTCTCTACATCTTCACATCTGACATCCCACCTTTTAGCCTGATTTTCTTTTTTATCTTTTTTATTTGATGTGCAACCACCAAAGGAGTAAAAAACAGAGAAAGAAGTTGAGTAAGACCTTAAGAGATATGCTAGCAAAATTGTGCTAACAGCGAAATACATCAGCTTAGATATGGAGCATTGCTTTCTTTTTATCACTCTGCTTATGAACTATACAGAATTTGATCTTAAGAGGAAAAATAAATCAAAACAAGCCTAAAGGAACTGTGAGAGATAGGGGAAGGATGTTTGCTTAAGTTATTTCTCATCATGAAATGCTTTTAGCTCCAGTTCTTAGGTAGGGAGCCAGCTCCTCATCTTACTTTCCAGTAATTAAAAGGAAAAAAAAAAAGCCAACCCAAAAAACCCCTGGCAGTTTTCCAGACATTCTTTACACATAGAATTATTATCCATCTTCCAGAGATAATACATTGGGCTGGAGGAGTCAGATCAGAACATGAATGTCTTTCTTGTAATTACAACTCAAAGAACATTTTATTTTTCTGTAATAAAACCTGACAGTATTAAATGGCCTTGATTTTCCATTGCTGTATTGTGGCTTGCTGCCTCATGTAGCATCATATGGCTGGATCTGCACATGGGGTAAGTTGGTTGATTTACCACTAAGGTAAAAGATACAGCTATTGGTTTAACTGGGGCTCTTGCTCTCATTAAACAAAGAATCCAGCCCATTGTTTTCGGTAAAGTTATCTTGAGGTGATGCAGCACATCATCAGTGTTAGAATCAAATTGTCTGACACAGGAGACAATTAGTGCAATAAACAATACAGAGGTGCTGGGAAAAAATAGCCCAAGGAAAAGCAACTAGATTGCTCAGATTCAGGGAGACAAACAGAAATTCAATGGTGCTACTAGAAAAGGTGGTATTGAACAGAGTCAGGCTTTACACTAAAAATGTGGCAACCCTGAATCTCCTGCCTGAGACCAACTCCTAGTCAGCAGCCTGAAAGAGACAAAACAACCCTCTGCCTCCCTCACAAATTCTTTTTTTGATTATTGTTTACTTGTTTTCATATCAAACACTCTACCTGGGTGTCTTCTGTCTTGGTTATCACCATTCCCAAGGAATGAACTTCAACTGCCTTCTTGGAAGCTGGCTTCTCGTGAAACGTTCTTCAATAACAGGTTTTTCATGTCTTCTCAAAACACCTTTCAGAAGCATCAAAGCACCCACTAATCATGTTCTCTGCCTCACAAATACCTGGATTTGTATGGCTGCATATGGATCATCTCAGATTTGTTGGCTCTAAAATATTTCATTATTTCACTCTCAGATAGACTATCAGGAGTCAGAAAACTCTTGCTATAGTCAAGTGACTTTGAATTGAATGACTGAACATTGCCTCCCACCTTGTGGTTTTTGTGTTTTTCCAAGATCTCATTAATGTAATTCCGGTCTTCAGGTAATTCCTGAAAGATTCCCACTGCTCTCATCTCCCTGTACCATCTTAGATGAGCTCAAGGAATCACCCACTCACATCCTAGAGGGGTGGGACCCCACAGTTTGATGCCTATGTCTTGATGAGATCAGTTGCTGTTTTACCAGATGAATCCTGGATTATAATACCAAATTGCTCTGAGTGTTTGCTCAAAAGGAAAGGAAAAGCCCCCGCAGTTTCTCCACAGATTCTGGATTCCAAAACTAGATATCTGTTATGACCCTGTAGCATCAAACTGTTTCCCTCAGCGATGAGAGCAGAGATGGACACAGAGAAGAAACAAACAAATTTAATCAAGCTTCAGCTGGAGTTTCTCATACTTAAAACTGTGCTGTAAATCCCCAGGCCAAGGACATCACACAAATCATCTGAGTGCCCACCTGGCAGGATGGCTTGGAGATGAAGCCTGTGAGCCAGGAGAGCAGCTCATGGCCCTTGGGCCCAGCCCCTCCACAAACAGGACCTTGCAAGCAGAGAGGAATCAGAGCAGGTGGAATGTTTGCTGTACAACAGACACTTGTTAAATTAATCACAGAGACACAAGTGCTGATAAACTGCTCATACTAATGAGAATGTTGGATTTTGGCAATAGTACTCTTTTTTTGATTAGAGAGAGTTGTGGATTCTGATGTGAAGGATGTTCCTGAGAGAGTTACAGGGGCTTCATATTGTGACTACAAAAAATTATTTTAAAAGCTTTTATATTAAAAAGGGAATTAGATTCTAACAAGAGAATTACAAGCTGAGATCTCAGGTGTCTTGCTGCCACACAGAGCAATGTGTATGGTTGTGTGTGTGTGTGTGTGTGTTTTCCTGGTTATTTACCTGTGAATTTACAGCAGTTTAAGTCAATCACACTGATTCAACCTTAGGAACTATCAAATTCCCAGTGGTCACCCAGGCCCATGGTCACCACCTGAAGATGCACAGCAGTTTCCCAGTTCTTTGATTTTCCTTCAGGGTGTATGTGTCTTCAGAGGGATAATTTAAATGCTACTAATAAACAACATTGGTTAATGAGATTCCTCTCTCATTCTCACAAGCCTCATTTTTTCAGGGATCTTCTGAAGGACAAGTTAATCAAAAATCTGCTCCCATTTTTCCATGTTAATCAATTAACTAGTGCTAGAGCTTTCTCTGGGGCCTGGGCCACCATTAAATTACCTGTTGCTGTGTGGGCTGTGGCTTGGCTCACATCTCTACTCGGTTTCTGAGTAGGTTTCAAGGGATAACATGGGGCAGGAACCATCCCCAGTAGGCAGATGAGGGCAGTGATATTCAACCTTCCATGTGCTGACCATCAGGGAGCACCAGCAGACATACAGGGGCTGTAGGACAGTGTCTCTTTATCTGTCTGTCATGCTGGACAGCTCTTCCTAGGCCAGCCTTTTCCTATTTTCCTGGTGCTCCAAGCTGTCACCAGGACATGGTTAGCACAACACTGGGCCCTGACACAACTCTGTGCAGGGGATAGGTACAGGAACACAGCTGCACTCCTTGAGGCCCTGGAGCATGGATGGAGAAGATCTGCCTCAAAATCCTTTCCCAAAGCTGGTAGGGAGATAGAAACATCTGCCCAGTGATTATTAACAAAGTGTAGGTAATACCTTTAGATTTTTGTTCCACATCTAAGTAGATTTATCATTTAATAATAACCACCTACTTTCTGAAAGACTGCTCTGGTGGAGGTGAATGACTCTGTGAGCTGGTCCCATGTTCCTAGAAGAGGGCTGATGATGCTTTTTTGTAGAGGAGACACAGTTTTCCAGACATTTCTGCCTGCTCTGCTCTGCTCTGGCAGCCTGCTGTCTCACCAATGTGACATCAGGGGGTCCTCAGCCCATTGGGACAGGAGACAGCCAGACCCAACCAGTGCATAACTGGGATTTCCATGTCCCTCTTCCCTCCTGCACCTCCAGAGCTCTGGCTGTTTTGTCCATCTCTTGGCGGGTGTCAAGTCCCATGCGGGAATTTGGCCCTGATGCAGTGATCATTGTCAGATAAAATTAATGGAGGTCATCTCACTCACACAGAGGCTGGTCAGCAGAGCAGAGCAGCGTGACAAGCTTTAATTAGATCCACAATGATTGTCCTCCCTGCGGGAGTTGTTTGGTGCCTTGCTGAACAAATTCAGTGTAAGTGGCTGGTTGCCGCCACATCCTGGAAGGCAGCTCCCTTCTAACAAGCATGGGGAGAAATTTGTGTGAAACAAATTGGGATGGGGTTTGGGGATTGCTTTCCTTCAAACACATGCTTCTATGTTGTTCCTTCCCACAGCCATGTGTTTGCTCTCACTCTTCTCCTTCACATACACCTTTCCCACCTACCATGCCCAAATCTCACACCTATTTCTGCTTTGCACACCCATTTCTGCTTTGCACACCCATTTCTGCTTTGCACACCTTGTTTCTGCTCCTCTCTTGCAACTCTTGAGCCTTGCTCTGTTCGCTAGCTCACAGCCTGCCCTCCCCTGCAGTTTGACTCCATCACATATTTGGGCTCTTTTCCTGTTAGGACAAAGTCTGATCGTTTAAACACTTGCAAACAAGGAAGTTTATGGGAAAATTTCCCTTGTTCCAAGCTCTGCTGCAAGAGACCTCTGGAGGGGGGTGCAGGCTGGTGTGACCACCCAGATGCAGCAGTAGGTAAGTGAAGATGGGTGAGAGCCAGAGCACCTTCCAGGGAGACCAAAAAATGCCCTTTTCTATCAGTTGCAACTGTGTTAACAGTGAATTAAATTACCTTGGACTATGACCGGGCTCAGCAAAGCCATTCTTTAGAGTATGCCCAACCCAGAAGGAAGAAAGCTGTACAGTATGAATGAGCTGGTTGTGTGCTCACAGTTCTCTCTGCTTCAGGTTCCTATGCTTTAGCTAATCACAGTTTTTCTGCCCCCTCTTTCTTCTGTAGACCTCTCGGAGATCATATTTTGGACAAAGACCTGAGCACAGCCTTACTGGATCTTCAGTGTTCAATATTTTGACAGCTGGCAGCAGGGATCTTCCCACAGCAAGATCTCTGAGCTTTGGTTGGTGTGAATGAAAAACAGAAAAGTGGCAAGCTCACATTCCCACAGATCCAAGTCTTCTCTTCCACCTACACTGCAGAACAGCAGCTCCTTATCCCATCAAACCCACAATCTCCTTCACAAACTTCAAATGGCATAGTTTTGTCTAATCTTCCCTTTCCAGTTCTTAAACAACTTCCTTTGGGCTTTATTTATACCAAGCAGTGGTTCCCACTAGGATGTTGCCAAGCAAGGAATTAATTTGTTTGGATGGAGCTATGAGGGGTCAGCAGGAAAATTTAGAGAAAGCTCAGATTTTGGGTGGACCATCATAGCATCTGTCTGTACCAGACTGAACTGGATTTTTCTCTAGGAACTTTCTGGCATAAATGGGGCAACCTGGGAGAAAATAAACGGCAGAAGAACAAGCTTCTACTTCTTCTCACATACCTTTAACAGCAGACTTTCTTACAGCTGAAGTGTACCTGGCATTCAAGCTTGTATGTTACCCTGCTCTACTGTCTTGTAGCAGATACTGTTTCCATCAGAGCCTCAGCCTTTTACCAAGTGACCTTACTGCTGCCCAACTATTCCAACTCATTTGGATGCTATTTTAATGAGCAGAGGTGACAGATGATGCTGATGTGTGTCTCCTTTTCCAGGTGATAGGGGAAAGAGCAGAACTCAGTGTGACAAGTTGCAAATCAGCTCTTCTGGAGGAGAATTTCAGTCCTAACCTTTAAGACACGTCTGACCTGCCCAGAGCATCCATCTCTGAAACAGTCAATCATAGAGTGAGATTCTGAACAGTTTCCCCTCAATTCTTAAATTGTTCTTTCTCCAGTCTGTCACCTTTGGCAGCTGTTGGCAAAGAGAACAATTAGGGACAGAACAGATTGGCTTTGTTCATAGCTTTATTCCCATTACCATCTTTTCTTGTGCCTTTTCTGCACAGGGAAAACCAGGTAGATCAGTGAAAAGTCTGAAGACTATGTGGAATCAGAAGGACAATGGGAGTAATTTCTTGTTGCACTTGCTCTGAAAGAAATTGTTTCTCTGAGCAGCCCCATGGTGGGACTTGATTCATCTCTCTGGATCATCATGTAGGTAGTGATCATGACTTTCCTTAATACTCAGTGGAGGGAAAAAAAATACTTCTCTGGTATGATCCTCCCTCTTCAGATCTTCAACCCTGGATGAACTAATTCACACACAGCAGTCCCCTCCCTTGAGTCTGGGCTGCCAGTTTGAATGGGGATACCTACATAGGATAAAACAAATCCCCACCTTCTGCCATTGCTTCTTGTCCCAGCTCCTGAGCGGTCTCTATTTTTGGTCCAACATGCTCAACTCTCATGATACAGAGACCCTCAACAGTTATAGCAGGATGTCTTCTCAAATAACTCAGAATGGCTTTAAATCAGAAACATTTCTGCTCAGTGTAACTCAGCTTTGGGATTACGTGAGGCATTGGATCAGGCTCAGAGGTGAACCTTGGAGGACCTCTCTACTTTGCTCCATTGGGAAAATATAGAAGGCTGCTTTCTAGGACCATCTTGGTTTGAGGGCATAACTCCTGTGGCTCTGCATTGTGCAGTTCTCACCAAGGCCCACTGGCTTCTGGATAAAATTCTGGGTGTAAAGACAGCTCAGATCCCTACCTCCAATCCAATGCATTTGCCTTCACAAGAAGGAATGGTAATCAAACCCAAGGGCCCTAACCTATCCATAAAATAAAAGACAAGGAAAACCAGGCACAAGAACAAACACTTTCCTGCCAGAGTTTAGGAAGCATTTGGACAATGCTCTCAGGCCCACGGTGTGATTTTTGGGGTGTCCTGTGCAGGGCCAGGAGTTGGACTTGATGATCCTTGTGGGTGCCTTCCAACTCAGCATATTTTATGACTCTGTTTCACTTAGGTGGTAGCAAATGAGTCAGACAGCACAGCAAATGCCTCATTTAGATATTACCTATTATTTTAAATACCTATTTAGCTATTGACTGTGTCAGTCTTCAGTAACTTCATCCCTTGCTTAGCAAGAACTGAGGCAATCCTTCACATCTTCTTTCCCCTGGCTCAAGGAGAATAATGTGATCTTCAAGGTCAATGTAATTACCTCCTCATTCTCATTATAGGAATTGACAAAGTATCCATTTAAAATTGTTAGCCTCACCACCCCTTTCATTGCAAATGATTTATGAGGATGTTAATGCCTTCTCTTTTCTCTTGAACACATTTTTGATTAGGAGTGGCATATTGAGATCCATCCTGGATAAAGGATGGATTTCTATATATTCTAAAAAGGGGGGTATGGCAAGCTGGAAAATAAGGCAGACAGGTGTTTGTTTTAAAGGAATAAAATCCTCTTGGCTGAAAGAGGAGAAACAGCTCCAGCTCCAAGTCCCCTGCTTACAGACCTTAGGACAGAGCAAAAATAATCTGTATATAGAAGAATTTAATAGAGACTGGCTCATCTCTTGGACATGCAGGTGAGAAGACAATGGAGTGAGTTCCTTAATCTGCTAGTTCCCCACCAAAAAAGTCAGTAATTTTGGCTCATTTAATCTCTCAGGAGCTGAGTGTGGCTGTCTTCCCTCTGGTAGGGCTGCATGTCGTCCCTGGCAACAAAAACCAACAAATCACACTTGACCCCTGGCTATTTCAAGGCAGCAGAAGAGTCATGCTTGGCCAGGCTATGAAAAAACACTCTATAGAGCCCCATTAAATGGGAAAATTTGGAAATTTCAGCCCTGTCTGATGATGCTGGATGCTGCCAGAAGTGACAATAGCCTTTAGTTTCATGTGTTTGGAAACTACAGCGCTAATGTTGTCACAATGCAATTAGCTGTAAGTTTTTTACACTTTTTTAATGGTGTTTCCTAAGACCACAGCTAACTACACACCATCTGAAATCAGCTGCCAATACTCAGCAGACCCCTTGGCCAGCAATGTTATTCATTTAGACCTAATAGTGTGTATCTTGTTGCTCTAAGTCCCCTGCGAACTAGCTGTGGGTGCCACCTAATTCCTTTTCTGCCTATCCTAGGAAAATCCTTGTGGCAAGAGGGATGAAGAAGTAGCTTCAGGGTCCTATGGATTTTGTCTGATGTTGTGATCATGCTGTGAGGATCTCAGGGACTGCACATATAGCTAAGCAGCATAATTTATACTGTAATGACCTTGCCAAGCTGTTAGCAAATAAGTCCATGTGATGGAAGGATGAGCAGGGAAGTTTTGGATTTAGAGGCTGGTGCTTGCACACTGCTGCTCAAATCATCACAAATACCTGCAGGATTAAAGTCAAACACATGCAGGGCAAAGGTAGCTGTAATAAAAAGGAAAGTGCCCAGAGAAGCTGTGGAAGCCCTATCCCTGAAGTGTTCAAGGACGGGCTGTATGAGGCCCTGAGTGACCTGGTCTAGTGGAAGTTGTCCCTGCTCATGGCAGAGGTGTTGGAACAAGATGATCTTTAAGGTGCCTTCCACCCCAAACCATTCTATGATTCTGTGATTCTGTGATACAGGGACTGGATAGAAAAACAGGATAGAAGTGGTCAAGTGCTGCTCACACATCACTGCTGGGCTCCTGTTCCACAGGTGTGAAAAGAGCAATTTCTAAAATCTCCCTGACTGTGGCTGAGCAGAAGCTCTTGGTGTAAGTATAGCTATTAGCATGAAATCTTTTAAAATTAAAGAGTTAATTAAAATTAAAAGAGCTGTGTTTCTCTTCTTGGTCTCAGAAACCTTGCTGAGAAACCCAAGACCTGTCATTCCCTCTGAGTGTATTCTGTCTGCAAGTGAATCAAAGATGCCTTGATTTACTTGCCTCCAAGATCTTCCAATTACTGGCCCTTATAATTACAGGGTTGGTCTTGCAAGGTGTCCATTGTGAATGAAGAGGCAGGATCTTATTCCTGCTGCTGTTTGGTGTAGGGGGAAGTCTTATGGGAGCATGATGATCCTAGCTCTGTGCTTTCTGCCTTAGTTTCCCCAGTGGGAAAAGGAAGATACTGGCTTTGGAAAACAAGGGATATCAAGCATTTGGGGATAAGAGCTTTAGTGAATTCCCTAGTCATGCTGGGTTTTCTCAGCCTCCCTGAGCGCTCTTCACTTGAGCTCTTGTGCTGAACCAGAAACAAAGCCTGTGGCCAAAAGAAGAGGGAAATCAGCTTTCCTAGTAGTGCTTTTCTTGGAATCAAATCATAGCAGGATGCTGAGACAGAAGGTGAGTTTGTAATCACCTCCTGAGTGTCCCTTGCAGCCCTTCTCCATTTCTGAGGCTTTCTCCCAGCCCTCCCCGGCCCTCTGTCCTTTCCTCACCTACTTGCTGGAGATGATTGGATGTCTCAGAGATGCTTCTCCCATATCTCAGGTATGGAAATAATTCTGTACTTACTAATTCCCTGTGAAGTGTCAATTACAGGTGGATTTTTGGCATGGGGAGGGGAGAGGAATTTATCTCTCTGTGGGAGCTGTACCTTGAAGGATAGGAGACATGAAACCCCATCATGAGGTGGTCTTCCCTTCAGCACCACCCAGTCTTTTGGGAGTGGAGATGGCACCCTTGGAAAGTTTGTGCAGTGCACAGCATGACACAGTGCTCCTGGAGGATCAGCCATGGTCCTCCAGCCACAGACACATCTGGAGGCTGAAGGGCCAGCCCTGACCCATGTCCTTGGCAAGGCATGTGCCCTGGCCTGGCTTGGCACCCTGGGCAGGGAACAAACAGCCAGGTCTCTGCCCTCCATTCCTGGTTTGAGCCTGGCAGGCATGAGTGGTTTGGGTCTGAGCTCCCCGGCGCCACGAGGAATGTTTTGATGAACAGACGTGCTTGTTCAACACCGCCTCAGCTCTGTGCTAATTAAATCCAAAGGGTAATCATTATTTCATTGAGTTTCCTCCAGCACTGTAATTCCATCTCTGCTGTGGCAGAAAGCCCTGGACAGAGAGAGAGTGACAGGGGCTTTCTTTCTTTCTTTCTTTCTTTCTTTCTTTCTTTCTTTCTTTCTTTCTTTCTTTCTTTCTTTCTTTCTTTCTTTCTTTCTTTCTTTCTTTCTTTCTTTCTTTCTTTCTTTCTTTCTTTCTTTCTTTCTTTCTTTCTCTCTTTCTCTCTTTCTCTCTTTCTCTCTTTCTCTCTCTCTCTCTCTCTCTCTCTTTCTTTCTTTCTCTCTTTCTTTCTTTCTTTCTTTCTTTCTTTCTTTCTTTCTTTCTTTCTTTCTTTCTTTCTTTCTCTCTTTCTCTCTTTCTCTCTTTCTCTCTTTCTCTCTCTCTTTCTTTCTCTCTCTCTTTCTCTCTCCCTTTCTCTCTCCCTTTCTCTCTTTCTCTCTCTCTTTCTCTCTCCCTTTCTCTCTTTCTCTCTCTCTCCCTTCCTTCCTTCCTTCCTTCCTTCCTTCCTTCCTTCCTTCCTTCCTTCCTTCCTTCCTTCCTTCCTTCCTTCCTTCCTTCCTTCCTTCCTTCCTTCCTTCCTTCCTTCCTTCCTTCCTTCCTTCCTTCCTTCCTTCCTTCCTTCCTTCCTTCCTTCCTTCCTTCCTTCCCCCTCCCATCCCTTCATTACTTCTCTCTCTCTCATACACAGGTGGTTCTTCATGCAATGAGTAATTCCTTGATGAACAACCATGGCAATGTGACAAAGTCACACAAATTCTATGGGAAACTGGTCAGAATCCAGGAGTGTGTCTGGAGTCAAGGAAGTCACTCTGGGAAACAGCACTTATCCTCTCCTGGGGCATTTCCGAGTGGGCAAGGGGACTTCTGATCTGGCCAATACGTGTTCGTATTTGTCCTTTGTTCCTGCTATGCCCACCCCTGGGGATCTGTCATGGTCGGCCCTTGACAATTGCAGGGTCCCTTTTGTCCTGTCACTGCAGAGCTGGGTCAGGCCCCACTGGCAGCAGGGTCACCTTGCAGTCGGTTCAGTCCATGGGAGAAAGATCTGTGTGGAATCATGCAGGAGAGGGTTAAAAGAATCCTGTTCCCACTGGGAGCGGGGACCTGAGACAGCAGAAGAGGAGGGAAGGGTTGAAGCCCTGCCTGATTTGCCCCTTGCAAGCCCACTCCTGCAGTGTGTAAGAGTGTGTGTGCTCACTAGGATGGCTGCATCCCCTCTCTGCTCCTGCTGAACAGGGCTGCGTAGTGAGGAGGGGCCTCTGCACCACCAGTGCCCAGGGCTGTCTGGGAGACCTGAACTGAAATTGGATTTTGTGCTTCACTGACTGATATCAGAAAGATTTAAAAAAATTCCCTTCTGTTTGAAGCAAGAGGGGTCTTCCAAGGGGGTTTTGGTGATATGATTTTAAAAAACTACCAAATAATAGAAACCAATGAAAGTGACTTCATTGTGGCTTAATGCTTGGTATTCACTTTCAGTCCATAATGAAACATTTTGGCTTTAATTTGCATTGTTTAGCCTGTCTTATCTTTATCTTTCCCCCTGTTTATTTTTTTTTTTTAATTCTATTATCCTCTCTGAGATATATTATTAAAAGAAACAATAAAAAGGGAAAAGCAGCAGTCTGGACTTCTGGTTACCACACTTCATCTGGGACTGCTGAATTGGGTTGTTTTAGCATCCTCTCCAGTCAGTGTAGAAGACCATACAGCAACCTGGTTTTGCAGGCAGTTTCAGCCTTTCTGAAGTTTCGTTTGCCTTAGAAAAACATCTGTCTCCTGTGACTGCTTCAGTCTGAGCCTCCTCTGGCTCTTTGGAGGAGAGGAGGCTCACCTGACCTCCAAGTTCTCACGTGTTAATGTCGCCTTCTGTGACATCCACCCCTGACTCCCTGTGGATTGTGTTTTGATGCTGTCCCTGCCAAGAGGCAGGTGAGTCCTTTTTTGCTCATATCCTCAGCAAGATTTTACTTTTTTTTTGAGGTAGAGGACCCTTCCCAGCCTTTATCAATTCAGCAGAGTCAGACTGCATCTCTTTGTTGCTGTTGCAATATATGTACCAGGCAAAACCAACCCCTTCTAAGTAGTTCTGCAATTCGTATGAGGTTTGAAGAAATGTGGAGGCTTATCTGTCTTCCAGTTGGCTAATGGGAAAAGAGCCAGGAATTTCTGAGCTCTCTTCCCAGCCCTGGCTGTATGTACTTGGCTTTATGAGCTGGGATCTCAGCCTGTGTTATGTATTTCCCCTTGACTGGCCTGACACGTCACGTACCAGATGAAGATGGCTCCTTACACAGGGGAATTTATGCTTCCTGAATTCACAGACTGCACTTTCAAAAGGCACCACGAGGATCATCTTATCTGACCTTATGTATACAGAAAATAGACTTTTCTCAGAAATTGGATTAGAGCATCTCCTTTTGTAGATATCTAATCTTTATTTCAACATAGGAAGCCCTGGTGACTTGGCAGCCTCCCTGATAAGCTTTTCCAATATTTAATTACCTTCATAGCAGTGAGTTGGTGTCCACTTCAAAGACTGAATTAATCTTGTTCTATCTTCCACCTATCATGTCTTGTTCCCATTATCAGCATAGCTGAAGAACCTCCCCTTCTCTGCCTCACTATCAGACAGCTTTTCCTTAAGTAAATACCCATATGTAGTGATCCCTTTCAGCCTTCTCTTTGATGAATAACGTTATGTTCCTAAACCTTTATGTTGACATGTGTGCAGCTAATCTCTGGCCTTTGTAAGCTCCCCAGCCCCTGGTGTGCGGCCAGCAGAATTGACCCATCACCTCCCAGCAGCCCTTGCCTGCTGTCTACGAAGGCAAGAAGGAGTCCTTTCTGTGAGACCTTCCTTTGTTTTGGATGCCCAGAGATCTTTGTCAGCCTCTTCTGGCACAGCAGCTTGGCTGGCACTCATCCATCCCCAACTCACTGCAGTTCAAGGCAGCCTCTCACCCTTTAGGGGTGAAGTAGCCTCTGTCAGGGTATTTGTCTCCTAGACTGATATCCTATTGACTCTCTCTCCTTCCCTGGATGTACCTATGCATCAGCCCAGTACATTTCCCATCCTACAGACCTTTGAACTGCTCCTGAAGACCCCTTCTTCTTCTCAGTCCCCTAAAAGTCTTTCTGCACTTCCTTTCAGTGTCTCCTTCCCGGCCTGAGCCTGCCTCTGGGCTTTGAACCCTCTAATCTTCCATGCCTGGACTTGCTTCTGTCTGCTTCTCCATGGCTGTCCACACTCAGCCTTCTCTGTTAAGGAAAGGTTTACAACCCCATCCCTTTACAGACACGTTTCAAGATCTGTCAAGAGGCCAGTTCTGACACCATTTAATGCATGTTTTGTTAATCTCATCTAATGCAGCTTAGAAGGGAAAAGCAGAATACCTTGGAGGAACAGCAAGGTATGACATTGCCACAGCTGCCTTTATCAGCAGAGGCTCAGGGGCTGAAGTGTGATGAATGCTGATGAAGGTTTCCTGCTCTGCCATCTGACTGTTTACAGACATATGTCCAGATTGCAGGCTTGCTGATGAAATCCCAAATTACCTGCTCTGTTGTTTGGCTAAGAACTGATGGTGCTCACCCTTCTGGTTGTCCCCTTCTACTCTGCCAATACTGCCATGACCTAAGCCCTGTGCCAGCCCATTCCTTTTCCCTGTGGTTCCCCAAGGCTTGTTAGACTTCATGCTGATGGCTCTTTGGGTCATCTCTTGATGGCTCCTGGCTGTGAGTTATCCAGGCCTACTGATCTGACAGATGCCATTACAGCAGACAATTCCCTTTGCTGCAGATTGTTAACTCTCAGCTCCATCCACCTTGTCATGCTGCCTTCTTCCAAACAGGGCCTAGAGAGGTCTGTCAGGGATTTCTGAGTGACTGCCTGTGATCCTGCTGGGCGCATCCAGTGATCAGCCTAATCCTGACCTTATGCTCCCTTTGTATGTATGAAATGTTTGAAAAGATGCCTCTGAACCTCTGGCCTGGAAATTTCAGAGCCTGAGCCAGACTGCTTTGCCCCATCAAGGATCTACAGAATGAGCTTCGTTTTAAAGCAATTTATACCCATGCTCACCTAAACTTTTCTGCCAAAAAGTAGTTGACCTGAGGCAAAATTTGAATCTTAATTACAACTCAGTCCCCAACCCCAGAAAAATCAGTCCTCCTTGGACAAGAAAGATCAGAAGGAAGGGCTTTTTCCTGTTGTTGGGGTGGAAAGAATGTGGATGATCCCTTCATTTCCAGTGCTGTTGCCTTTAGCTCTGATAGATACGTTTCTCTCTGGTGCGGTGCCATATCTTTGCATGGATGAATGTGGTGGCTGTGCTACTTGTCTGCAGGTCTGGCTGACTCATGTCAATATAGGTATTACAGGAAATTGACAGGCACTGCCTGACCAAGTGTATGCAGATGCTCATATGAGATCTCCAGGCTTTTGCTTTGGGAATTCCCAGAGACTTGCCATGCTCTGTATTTTGCAATGACTTGCATCCCTGGTGATGCTGACATTGCACCCTCCTCCTGGCAGCAAAGTGGCACCCACCACCATGAGGAGGTGCAGTGTCATGGTTGCCTAACAAAGTCATCTCAAGGACAGAAGAAATCTCACTATTTATGAAAAGAAGTGATATCTGATAATTTCTTTCCCCGCCTGAATGCATGCAACTTCTGAACGAGCAGTGACAACCTGTTTCACCCTGACATCCCTCTTAGCAGTTCAGTGTGTGGCAGCACCACTTCTGCTTCCATGGCTGTGATGGGGACAGATCCAGAGGCTGCCACCCTGGTCAGACCCTAATTCCCTCCAGAATCTCACTTCTGCCTGTCCCAGTACAGGGAGATCAGCAGAAGCTCTGTCTCTTGCCGGCACTATTTACCTGGTGACAGGGCAGCTTGTGACCAAGATCACCATCATGGGGCAATTTCTGTTATCTTTTCCCAGCAGAGCACCCCCTTTGCTCTCTGGGCATGCTGTCTGCTCCCTGTTTTACCTGGAGCACGTGGCAGGTGCATGGGAGAAGAGCAGATCTCCCAGGTAATTTCTGCAAAGCTGATAAAAACACTATCTGCTGCATCCCAGGCTGTGCTTGGGGCTGGAAGGTGCTTAATGAGGGAACCAGCCTTCAGCAGGGGCTCAGCAGGTCACACATAGCTGAAGCTCAGTAGGGTTCCTTGTCACTCATTAATTTCATGGCCTCGTTACCCCCTCGTTACCATCTGTGGGGGTGAAGATGAGGAGTTGCCTGCTCAGGCTGAGGCTAGATTCAGGTTAGAGGCTGGGGAGTACATTTAGATTAGACACAAGGAAACTGTTATAATCATGCTGAGGCAGTAGCACAAGGTGCCCAGAAAAGTTGTGGATGCCCCATCCCTGGAAATGTTCAGGGCCAGGCTGGATGGGGCTCTGAGCAACCTGGTCTATTGGGAGATGTCCCTTCCCATGGTAGGGGGGTTGAAACTAGATGATCTCCTAAGCCATTCCAAACCATTCTATCATTCTGTGATTAAATTCTGAGTGTAGAGTTTCACAATCATCAGGGAAAATCTAGTATGTAGTGGATCTCCAGAGCCTGTCAGCTTCAGGGATTTTGTCCTTTCTTCCAACTGCTTCTGAGATTAGCTCAATCTCTGGGAAGAGACATGCAGCTTTTATTTAGGCTTTCAAACGTATCTTGAGAATTTGAAGGAGGGAAGATAAGTGATAACAGCAAATATAACATATTCATCCCTGTTTGTGCCCAGCACCACCTTTGTAAGATGGAAGGAAAATCCCTATTCTTGGAAAAGTAAGTTTTTTGCCTGGAGGTGTTCGAACCGCAGGGATCCTTGGATATATGAGAGGTTTGGAGTCTGAACAGCCCCTCTAATCCCAAGTCTGTAGCCATCCCCATTGCTCAGGTGGTCAGGCACAAAATCTTTCACTTCCCAAACTGAACCAAGAGCGTAGGGAGGTGTGATGAGGAGAGACCCAAGCTTGTGGGACAGAAGCCAGGCGGGTCCAGCTGCAGCCAGAATGCCTTGGCTGAGTGTCAGAGGAGCTCCGTGCCAAAGCTAATAAGCCTGCCAGGAGCCAGGACTTCCTTGCTTGACTGAAAAACTAGGCTAATGGTGCTTGGCTGGCTCCAGAGCTCTGCTGGAAACTGCATAGCTGCTCTGCCATGTGAAACTGCTGCTTCAGACTGGGCTACTAACTTCTTTTCTGCAGCAGATAATGCAGGGATCTGTGGCACTGAAATAGACACAAGGACACAAGGATTGTCCTGGGAATTTTCTCCTCTGCTGTGGCTTGCAGAGAGAAAAGAAAGGAATTGCCACCTCATTTCCATTCTGCTGCTGGGACTGTTACTGTCATTTCAATATCCCTTTGGTGACACTAGGATAAGATTCCTGCCACCTGTGGGGCTTCCACTCTGCTTTGGGATACTGGAAGAATGCATACTTTATAGCTCTGACTTTTAGCTTCAGGAAGGGGGAAGATGTAAGGGTGTGAGGCACTGGCACAGCTTGCCCTGAGAAGTTGTTGACATCTCATCCTTGGAAACGTTCAAAACCAGGCTGGATGGGGCTCTGAGTACCCTGGTGTGATGGAAGTTGTCCCTGCCCATAGCAGGGGAGCTGCAATTAGATGATCTTTAAGGCCCCTTCCAACTCTAACCATTCTATCATTTTATGACTCTACCACTGCTTTTCTGGGGTGCTGAAACCCTGCAAACTGTATTTGCAGAGTCACTTCAGAAAAGCTGTATTTTTCCCACAAAATAAATGATCCCCAAACCCATTGAGAGCCTGGTAGTGTTCTTTGCCAGAACAGCATCTCTGTCCCTTGCATCACCAAGCACCTTCACTTTTTCTGTGGAGCAGGGATTTGAGTGTGAATGTAGATTTCTACGTGCTGAGGAGCTGAAGAGCAGAAGTAGAGACAAGAATATTCTTATGGGGAATGTTTTAGGCTGAAAAGGTATCTCACTGGGGAATTCAAACCCAGCTGGGAAATAAATTCCAATGTCAGAAGCCCACTGGGCTTGTCAAAAGGCTTGGCACACCATTAGTGCAGTCTAGGGGCAAGTAGATATGGACTTGATGGAGTCTTTGTGGGTGCCTAAAATGACCAAGTAAAAAAGTACAACACTGTGATGAGTTTTGGGAAAAACTAACTGAAACATGGTATTAATCATCTCATATCTTCTGTGACAATATCTTTTTTGGATGTTGTTTACAAGACTCTTGGGGCAGGATCATTTCCAATTTAGACATGGTATAGAGTTTGCCTTAGGAGATTGAGGATGCTGCCACAGGACATTTAACAAACTGTAGTAAAAATAGCATTGTGACATGATTGCCACCATGGATTATCCAGGCACTTCTCATGGGATATCATAGGTATATGTTCCATGTCCTGCCCCTTTCCTGTTTATTCAAGAGGATTTTCACCTCTGCAGTCTCTGGCATGCAGGTCCCAGATGGCACTCTGACAAACAGACAGCTGTTGGGCAGGGGGGTTTTGGAAGGCAAACAATCACTTAATTTAAAATTTAAATGAGAAAAATTCCATGAATTAGTATTTCTGGGGAAATGAAGAATTTTTACAACAGTGATTAGGATTAGGAGCAAAATAGGGTAAAGCCTTGCCCCTTGTGTTCCTGCAAAGGAGGCTGCATGTAAGGACAAAACCAGAAGCTGTTTCCCACAGTGAATCTCACAGGAAAAGTTATGCCTTCTTCAAACTCTTGAAAACGGTTCTTACCTTTGACACAGAGAGCAGATTAACAGGCCAGAGAATGCCACAGGCCCCAGGATAACCCCTGTGG
The DNA here is from genome assembly GCF_023055355.1 of Agelaius tricolor. Lineage (NCBI taxonomy): Eukaryota > Metazoa > Chordata > Aves > Passeriformes > Icteridae > Agelaius > Agelaius tricolor. The sequence goes on from NW_027269269.1 coordinate 19,253,578, forward strand.
TCAGTGGGGAGCTACCAATGCAGATGACAGGTCTGGTGATGCAGAGCTTGTCTTTCTTTCTAGGATTATTTCTAACCTAATAGTCCAACAGCTCACAGCATTACATATATTTATCTTCACAGCAGACCAGCTAGGGCCAAGTTATAAGCAGGCAAGATGCTGAGAGGTACTTGGGAGCCCTCAGAACATCTGTTTAGAACCTAAGGTGGGTGCAGCCATCACTCAGAATTCAGTTACTATTGGGAAGAGAGACTTGGAGTGCTCATTTTGTAGACAACCATCCTCTTCTAGCTGTGCCTTCTTTTTAGTGACTGCATGGGATGGTTTGGCTCACTGAAATTCCTGAAAACTGGTGATCTTTGATTTTTCTTTGATATTTTGAAGTGCTACACAAATTCCAGCTTTCATGTAATGTAGAGGAAGGCCAGGACAACCTCTCTCTACTGCCCTGCAGTCACAGCGTAACTTAAACCACCCATTCAAACACATCTCATAAAAATTGTCATTTGTGTATCCAAGCCCAACCAGAAAGTCCAGCATGGTAGAGGAGTTTGAACCTAGTTTCTTGGTGAGCAACCCATAACCTGTGGCCCTCCCGAGGTTCTCCATTGGCTGAAACCCCCCCCATATCATGTCAGGACAGTGATGTCACATACTTCTGCCAGTCCCTTGCCTACCTCTGGGCCATTTCTTTGTGTTTAATCACCTCTAAATTTAAGGGGCAGCTTGATTGCCCCAAAATCCATCATCACATGCCACTTAGCAGCACCATGCTACCAACATCATGGCTGGTAAAAACCCACCAGCTCTGATGTGCCATGCTCCCATCAAAAGAGGCTCTGGGAGGAAGAAGCCGTGTGTTTCCTTTAACCTACAACAAAGCAAAGCAGTTCAAAGAGCTGGGAAAGGAGGTTAACAATCTCTTTGAAATGTAGGTTCAAATTCCCAGCATGGCCCCAGTCAATTATCAGCAAGTGCTGTGACACTTGTACTACTAACGAGGAAGAGGAGGGAGGGGAGCATGTGACACAGAGGTCCAGACAGGCAGCAGCAGGGGTTAAAGGACATCACTAGGGTGGTGGTGGGAAAGTTACCAGGATTTTTTGCAGGCTGATTAACCCTTCTGTGGTGCACCCAGAGCAGAGGCCAGACCACTGGAATGGGTGGAGCTGGGCAGGGTGGCAGCACATTCCCCTGCCCAAAGCCCTTTGTGTCTGGCAGGGCTTTTTCGAGGGATGCACAGCGCCTGGCACAGCAGGCTGCTGCTTTCTCCAGGGTGTTCCTCTGTGGCAGCATGAACCACTTTTATTTTAATCCCATTAATGAAAAGCGGTGAGTGCAGGGGTGGGGATGGGGCAGGAGGGGGTGGGTTTGTTTTGGCGGTGAGGATGGGTGCACACAGGCATACAAATGCTGAGAGACAAAGGCTGTGATTAAGGGCCAGTATTCCAACTCCCTGCTTATTACAGGAAAGGATTTATCTGATGGCCTAGTTTCAGCTCCAATTTTCTACCTTTTAATCAGGTTCCCAGGTCTCCTTGTCCACTCAAAAAGGAAAGGAAGAGGAAATCTCAGGGTGATGAAGCAGGAGTAATAGTCTATAAACATGCATGGGTCAGAAGGTTTTGCTGCCCCAAAACTTTCCTAGGAGGCAGATCCCAGGACAGGCAGAAGAATTATGCCCAGCCATGCAGTGTTTGTTTCTGGCATGGCAAGAGTGCATCTGTGCTTTCCCGCCTGACCAAGCCAGGGTTGTGTGAAACAAACGTGCTGGAAATAAAAACCTTCTGCAAAATGGAAAATGTACAGAGGAGCAGCTATTTTTAAAAGGGACAGCACCTACTGCTATTATGAAGTCAGCCACATAATCAGTCAGCAAGGGACTTCTGTGGGCTGACAGCTGACTGCCAGGAGAAATGGTTCCAGCAGACTGATGAGAAGAAAATGAGAGTTTTTGGGTACTGAGAGGTGCATGTTCTCTAATAAAGAGAAGAATGCGTGTCCTGTGCTGCCCTGGGCACAAGGCAGTTGGGGGGAAGTGACCCTCACTGTCCTTCCCCACATGCTGGAAAGGAGGGATGAGATGCTGATAACTCTCCAGCAGACAGAACACCACACGCAAATGCAAGCTCACTCACTACTTCTTCCTCCCTTAGCCAGCCTAGCCTTATTGCTGAGCCTCTGCTGAGGTTTTCCTGCTTCTAAAAATATTGAGCCTATAATTAAAACGCCCATCTTGCTTGCCAGGGCAAACATATCCAGCCACAGAGCTGAGCTGGTTGTGGAGACAGCCAAAGCTTGCAGCTAACCAGCCTGGTGGGCCTTCCTGGCACGGGTGGCTTTCCTGGCATGGATGGCTTTCCTGGCATGGATGGCTTTCCTGGCATGGGTGGCTTTCCTGGCATGGATGGCTTTCCTGGCACGGGTGGCTTTCCTGGCATGGATGGCTTTCCTGGCACGGGTGGCTTTCCTGGCACGGGTGGCTGTTGATGCTGACACCAGGTCCATCACACACACAGGCTGACATGAAGCTTGAAGGAGGGCCTCCTCAACTCATCCAAGCCCTGATGTGCCCTTTTTCCTCTCTGGGGACATCAGTGCTGTTTCAGGTGTTTCTGCCCTGCTGGTGCAGAGGGGACATACTTGGGTGATGTGGGGGCTCATGTTTCTGGTAGAGGCTTGCCTGTTTTTTCCCATTCAGAGGATTTTGGAAAGGCTATTTAAATAACTAATAATCAAAACAATATTTTAATTAAAAATAATCGAAATAATTAAGTCATTAATAAATTAATAAATAAAAAGCAGTTGCAAAACAAGATGTTAAGACAAGGGGGCAAAGGAGTATTGGGAGGGCCAAGATCTAACACTGTGCTGGAGCATCATGTATGTGGGGCATTCACAAGGAGGTGGGAGGATACAGCTTCAGACCCTTGGGTCCCAAGATGTTGTCCTTCCTCAAGAGAGGAAGACATTTTCCACCTCTTTGACTGAGCCCACACCCCTGGACAGAAGTGATTCCACCCCAAAGGGGTGTGGTGGTGTAGCATCATGGTCATAACCTTGAGGCAGACACCAGAGGAGCAGTCATCTCTAATGGTTAGTGGTGGTGGCTTTTCCCTTACAGTCCATAATAGTCCTATGAGCAAGATTTGGCCTTCCCTGGTGGCCACACCCCAGGCTATCATCTGACTGCCTTGTATGCCATCTGGGAGGATGGGGCATTTTGGGGAAACAGGTAAAGAACCAACAGCCTCTTCCAGGCTGCCTGCAAGTCTGCCGGCCTGGGTGGAAGATACAGTTGTTCCTTCAGGCTTGGAAGGAACAGGAACATTGCAACTTCCTACAGGCAGTTTCCTCAGTGGGGCTCTGATTGCACCACTTTTATACACAGCACCCAGAAGCCTTTAAAATTAAATTTGCTACTTAAGAGCAGGAACACCGCTCTGGAGAAGCTGCAGTTTATTCTTTAGGTGCAAAGGCTCTGCATGGTCTTAGCCCCCTGTGCAGCAGCCCCAGCTCTGCAGAGGAGGGTGCTGAGACTGGATTACGTGTGTCTCACTGCCAGAAGCTCTGTGGTCAGGCAATGTTCAGCTTTCTGTGCTCTGGCATCACTTCTGCATCCCTTTACTCCCTTCCACCCCCACAGACTCATAGAATCTTTAGGGATGGAAAAGACCTGCAAGATCATCAAGTTCAACCCTTAACCCAGCACTGCCAAGTCCACCCTTAAACAGTCTCCCTAAGCACCACATCTACATGTTGTTGAACGCTTCCATGGTCTTGTGTGTCTCCCCACATCACCCTGCCTGCTGCAAATCCAGCCTTTCAACACTAGCAGAGCATGTCCCGGATGGGTGAAATCCACAAAGAAATCTCTACCTGCTCCATGAGCTTTGGAGCAGGTCCTGGAGTAGGGAATTTGCACCACATGCTCTCTGCTGCTTCACGGCCATGTGTTCCTAATTTCCTTCAAGTCAACCAGAGAAGCTGTCAAGTCTTTCCATCACTGAAGAACACAGTGAGCCAAGCACTGTGGGACAAATCCTGCCCCTAATTTGGAGACACAACACCCATGGGGGCAGCGGGGATCAGCAGAGAAGGAGAGAAGCCGTGTTGCACTTCAGATCCAGTGACAGCTGCCACCCGCTCGGCATTAAAGCAATAAATCTGGGGGATCTGGGTTTATTCTCCTCCAAATCACTTTATTATATTGTGAGTAATCACAAAGCCTTACAATGCTGCAGGTTCTTTAAAAAAAACAGACTAACACAGCGACAGTATTTGCCAGCTTTTGCTAAGACTAGTTTAGCTAGCAGCTAGCGTGAGATTACACAAAGAAATCTTGCAGTCTCCAATTGGATTGTCACATTGGGTTTTAAATTACCACAGTGCTGCAAAGACAGTAACTTTGACAGTAGGTGATAACTGTAATGTTTCATCTATGTACAGGCTTAAAAAAGTAAACAGCTTTCTTTAAAAAAAATACATTTTCTGCCAGCAGAAAATAATTCTCTTAAAAAGGCAAAATCCAGGAAAACCCCCACATCTTTACTCACAAACTGCCCCTGTCCTGCACTGCAGTTTGTTTCTGCTCCCCTCCAGATCTCTGCCCATAGGCAGCCCCATTGCCTTTTTAAGAAAATCAGCGTTTCCTGTGATTGTGAAGGCTGGTCAAACATCGCAAAGGCTCAGTAGAGGGGAAAAATCCCCAAAACTGAAGGAAGGGGTGAAAATCCCACTCTAAGCTACCCAAACAAATTATTGAAATTGAGATAGATGGAAATGTGGGAGTATTTCAGTACCAAATTTCAGTATCCAAAGTTAGGTGTTGACTCTGACTTTTATGGAGTCAGTGGGTTTGCGCAACAGGGTTTCCACTTTCCAAGACTTTTGGGGGTATGAGGACAAAACCTGAGCTTCTTCCAACACTCCCAAGGACAATTGTGAGATGAGTTTATATCTGCATCACATTTACATGGATCTCCCTAAATCAAACATTGAAAGTGGCCCTGATGCAGGGCTTAGAGACCAAACTGCAGATCAGCTTGAGCATGACCCCCATCCATAACATCCCATCCCCCTGGACAGAGCATGCCAGATGTGGACCAGACCTCAGCAGTCACCACCACTGCTCCTATAAGCAAATTGGAGGCTTCACACATGGCATTGAGTCATGTTGTGCTGCCTTCTCCCACTTCCTCCTAGACTGGAGAAAAAGAGGGTCCAGAGGGGTTCCACAGCATTTCAGCAATGGAGAGAAAAAAAAAAAAAAAAACCAGCAAAACATTGAGGACCATGCTTTTTATCAGATTTCAGTTTATCAGATTCACTTGGCAACCAAGGAGCTGTGTGAGAGAAAGAAAAGCCACAACTCTGGAAAAAACCCCAAAAGATCTTTCCTTTGATAAGCAAAGTGCTTCAGGGCCACAAGCATCAGTGTTAATTCTTCCCCTGGCATGTTCTCAGAAGTGTTTTGGCACTGCAAGTTGCCTCACATATGCCCAGATGAGCTGCAGATGTTGTGCTCAGATGGGGAATGTCAGCCTGGAAACAACTTACTCTCATATCCTCTAGGACTGCATCTTGGTTTGGTAAGGTCATCAAGAAAGAACCCCTGTCAAAGTTTCTTTCCAAGCTTCCCCAGAAAGGGAGGAGGGATTCTTTTCAATTTTTTTTTTTTCTTTCCTGAGTTAGGCTACATGATCTCTTCCCTTTGCAGCCTCCTTCACCAAAGGCTGGTTCCTGGGTGAGATGTGGCTGTTAAGCAGACCCCTCTGCTTCCCTTCCTCTGCTGCACATCATCTCTGACCAATGGCTCACCGAGTTTAAAAAGAGGTTGCCAAAGCTGGACCTAAGTTAATTAGACATGAAAAGGATCAAGGTGGGAAAACAAGGAGAAATTGGTGGGAAAATGTCTCAGCTTACTCAATGTTTGTTGCACACCTATGCAAATAACATGTAAAACCCAGCATGTTAAGTGCACCCTGTATTCAGGTTTGTCTGGAAATGTTTCTTCAAGACTGAAAGTGCATGACAGAAAACAGGGTGCTGCTAATGAAGGCAACATCCAGAAGGCACATTTTGGGGAGTAACAATTAAAAGAAGGATGATGCATGGGTTTGTAAGCAAGCAGCTACAGAGCTGGTACATTTTGGTGTGTGCTCTGCAGAGGTGTAGCTTTGATCCTACAAACGTGTCTGAGGCATGAAGGGTTTGCTCCAGACTGAGTGTTCTGCCCTGGGACCTGCAGAGCAGCTTGTCCCCGCATGGTCCAGCATCACCACTCCTGAGCCAACGGGAGGAGTGAGGACATCAATGCGCCGGCTAAAATCCAGAGCCTGCGGATAATGCAGACCGAGATTTGAGAGTTTATAAAATCCACAAACAATCAGCTATTGGCAAATACAAATATATAAATTATTGACAGTTTTACAAAAGGCACACTGCAAGCCATCTCAGTCCGACACCTGTACAAGTCCCACGGCTCCCCACCCTCCCTGTCCCGCCCCTTCTTCTGCCCGGTTTTCATCACAAAACATAAGGTGCTGCTGCTACAGATCCATGGCTGTCATGGCAACTGAGGACTTCTTTTTTGGTCAGCCCAATTTGTCGGTGGTACTGTCCTTCTTTGATGGTCTTGAGACACTGTATGTCCTTCCCTAAGGTGATGCTTTTGATGGAAGGCAGGTATTTCAGCAAGGTCTTTGGCAAGGATGAGATGCCTGTCCCAGAGAGATTGAGCTCTTGTAGGGAGTTCAGACCAAAGATAACTTCAGCAGACAGTGACTTCAAGTTGGGATTGTTGGATAAATCCAGAACCTGGAGGGCTTGGAGCTCCTTGAAGCTCTGAGGAGATAACTCCCTAAAGCCATGCAGGCCACTGAGGGATAAATGAATCAAGTCTTTCAGCCCCGTGAAATCTCCTTTCTCAACCTTAACCAGAGGGTTTCCATCAAGATTTAAATATCGGAGAGGAATGCCTTGAAGGTTTGGTACAAATGTTAACCTGTTTCCAGAAAGATTTAAGTTCTGTATGTTGGGAATGCTCTTTTCATGGTGTCTTGTAATTGTGCTGAGCATATTATTGGACAGATCCACATTCAGGGATTTGCCTTGTCCTTTTGAAGCAAAAATGTCTATAGCTATATCCAAAAGCTTGTTATTGCTCAAATCTATGTCACTTAGAGGAGAACTGGAGAAACAGTCTTCCGGAAGGACTTCCAGAGAGTTATGACTCAGATCCAAGGACTCCAGGTACCGAAGCCTGGAGAATGTCGTGGAAGAAATCTTGGCAATTTTGTTGTAGCTCAGGTCGAGACTCACCAGGGTGGTGTATCCAGGGCCAGTAAGCATCGATTCATTTATTGTTTCCAGTTTGTTTGATGATAGATCCAAGTATGAGGTGTCCAGAGGAATTGGGACAGGAACAATATGTGAGCCTATTCCACTGCAGTCCACCTTGGTCAAGCTAAAGCTGTCAAAGAGACCAAAGGTTTCCACTTCACAGTGGCAGCCAGGGAAGCAGGTTTTTGTGGTACCAAAGCAAGGAAGGAGAAGCAGCAAATTGAACCAGGTCAGGAAATGCATTGTTCTCCTGGAAAACAAGACAATAGAAAAGCAGATCTAATTGCTGTAGAAATTACTTTATGAATCATGTGTAACTGTTTGACTTATGCAGTTTTGTCCTTTCTCTTTACAAAAGGAGAGATTAAGCATACCCTTAAATAGCATGGATATCCCAAAGACTTTTTCTCTCATGTTATGAATCCCAGTGGGAAATTAATGGAGAAAAAACATTGGGTCAGCAGTCTTTACACACATAACCAAACTGAGGTGAAATTGGAAATGAGCTGTAAGAACAATAGGCTGCCTTAAAGCATGATCTATCAAACATATAAACTTTTGACTGGACCATGGAAGAAAAGACCAGCTCCTTACTGCACAAATGGACGTCCCATCTCCCTTCCTTGGACTTCAGATGCAGATTTTAGAAGTTTGGATTTGTATCAGGTGGCTAAAAACAATCCTCCTTGGTCTGGTGGCAGCTCCTACCAGAGCAGAGGAACCGAGGCTTATTCAGTCTAACCCAGCCTTTGCTGTGGTGGGCCCAGCCCCCTGCACAGTGGAGACAATTTGCTTCATATGGAGTCTTTGGGGAGCCTCTGCTAATTGCATTAAGTGTTCTCTCTGATTAACAGTGCCAGTAAGCAAGGAGTTCTCTCCACCGCTTTGGTTTTGACCCGTCTCCCTCCAAGACAGTTCTGTCTCTCCATCATCTCACACAAGGGAGGCAGATCAGAGCTGAGCTGCACGCTCCAGCTTTGCTGAACCTCTTCAGATGGCATCCTAACAACTCGCCCACACAACAGTGGGCAACAACAGCTGCATGATTTCAAGAGACAGCCAAAACAATTTTTAGATCTGGAGAGGGTACACAGGAGCATGTCAGCATCCTGCAGGTCAGCACAGAGGCAATAAGGTCTGTCCTCGCTGGTTCCTATTGCAGTCATGGGTGATGACTCCTCATGCCTTACAAACGAGGTCTCCAGAAGGCCAGAAACAAAAAATCTCACCAAACCAGACAAGCAGATCCATCAGCACTGGTCCTTGGCTGCTGCTGGCCATAAACAAACACTCACATGCCAACTGCTCATTTAATAAGAAAAAAGTTAAAGAAATCCCTTTAAATGAATGTTCCCATCTCCACTTCAGCGTCCCTGGTCTCTTACCTTTCCCACCACTGTTCTAAAGCATTTCATTAACTTCCTTGCAGTATTGAGTTTCACACACACCCTTTGATCTGGCTGAGATTCCTTCCTCACAGCCCTTGCACCTTCCCAAGACCATTTCCTAGAAATTCACACTTCATCTCCCCTCACCCACCTCTTGAATTCAGTTTCTCTCCCTTTTCAGCATTGTCTTCTTGGTCCTGCTCTCATTCCCAGAAGACTGACTGGGGACTACGTGCCAATGTGCAAAAAAAGTGCAAGGGGGAAAAATGTTGCAAAAATACTGTCCTGATCACTGATGTGAGTTGTATGGCAGTGTCTCCCAGATCTCCTGCAAATAGAGAGCAGAAACTGGGACTCTGGCCAAGTTGCCTGCAACTAAACCATTGCTAAAGGCCCCTTTGGGGTCCATTATTCTATAAAAAAACCAGAAAATTGGTAAGATGAGCCCTAGCCTCAGCCCATCTCAACTGTTTCTTGAGAAAACACATATGTGTGCAGAGAGAACATAGGGGGGTAGGGCTCTTCTCTGCAGACACTTTTCCAGATATCCCTTTCCTAATGACATCAAGGCTGATCCCCTCTGGTTCTGTGCAGACAGACATTGTTGCCTTCTGCAGTCCCTCCTAAAATAAATACTACTATTTTTATTTTTTCATGAAGCTGCATTTGGATTGCACTGAAATGTTTTATTACCAGGGGAGGTTACAGCAGTGGGGAGTTCCTTGTAAACTAAAACTGCAAAACCTCAAATGTTAAATATCTCACCTACAGGGAAGTACCTACATTGGTATCAGCCCAGTCTGCTGGCATTTCTTCTCCCAAATTCTGCCCAGTGGCTATTCCTACTTGATGTCCCTGTATGGAAAGGACTTCCAACTTCTCTTTTAAAAGTGCAGCTCGTTTCCTCATAGAATTTTTTTAGCTCTGTTGGGAGCTGAATCATACACCCGGAAGTCCAAAGACACACCAGTATGAAATTTTACTTTCTGAGCACTGCTAAAACCTTCATTGGCTTCTTATGGAGCATCTGACCTAATTTAACTGGGAATAGACTTTTAATAGGGCCTGTAGTGGCAGGACAAGGGGCAATGGTTTTAAATTAGAACAAGAATAATTCAGACTCGATCTAAGGAAGCAGTTTTCTGTGATGAAGGTGGTAAAACACTGGCACAGGTTGCCCAGAGAGGTGGTAGATGCCCCATCCCTGAAAACATTCAAGCCCAGGTTGGATGGGGCTCTGAGCAATCTGGACTAGTTGAAGATGTTCCTGATTATTGTGGGGAGTTGGACTGGGTGGCCTTCAAAGGGTCTGTTCCAATCCAAGCTATTCTATGATTCTGTGAATTGAGAGAAGATTGAAAACTGATGCTGGGCTTTGATATGCACCTGCTCAAACCCTTTTGACATGGGAATTCCCCTCCTGATCAGCCTCAAAAATGATTGCCAGAAGTGGGCAGATACAGTGACTCTCACTGCAACATCTATCACTTCAGCCAGCAGTAAAGACAAAACATGACACAGCTGAAATGTAGTACACAAAGCTCAGCTGAAGCATTTGCATAGCATCTATTGCCTCTTCCCTCCTCACAGCACTGCCACAAATTCTCCCTTACTGGCTCTGCAATTGCTTTGCAGATGGGATACAATCCATTAGTAGCAGTTGGAAACTCCCCTATGGAGCAGCATGGAGCATCACAGGCAAACATGCCACTTGGTTAATAGCTCTGATAAAATATAGGAGAAATAAAGTCATCTTCCAGTCAAAGAAAGAGACTCCTGCATTGCCAGATAATTGGCAAAGAGCTTAGTCAGGTACAGGCATGTTTTATTATAGTGTGGAACAACCGATAGCTCTCTTTGAAATGGGGAAAGGAACAGACTGCAGGCATTTACAGTTCTGTGTACAGTGTATATTTGAAACTGCACCAAAATGCCTCTGGATTGCTGCCCACGAGCTGCTTTGTTGATAAAGGCAGGAAGCCAAGGTATCCCCTTGTAAAAGGAAGAGGAATTATCCTCTTGCAACACTGGGGAGTTTCACCTAGGTAAACACCATGGACAAGAAACCACTGGCACCATCACTTAGGACAGCAAGGGGAAAGTCACTGGGAGAAAGCAGCCCACCCAGGGGCTGGTTTAGCCATGTCCTCTTCATCTCTATGGCTATTGAGGTACGAAGAGATCCCGGTGATAGGTTTTGGGCATCTGGAAGCTCTAGGGGTCTTTTTATACCTGCTGATTGCAAAATGAGCTGCTGGGGGTGCAATATCTTCCCCCGTGTTTCAGGTGCCTGTAGTGACTGCAGGGCTCTGGTCTTTATATCTTGCTCATCCTTTCTGCAGGGCAAATATTCTGAGACAACCATAAGGAGAGCCTGAGGTGGTTAATGGAGCCAGAGTTGGAGCAAGCTTCTAGCAGGACGGCAGCCTTCTCCTCAGATCCTATATCTCCCCTTTAGCCTGCGGATGCCCTTGTGCCTTCTCCCTGCTATGCTCAATCATTGCAACCCCGTGTGGCAAGACTCACACAGAAAACCCACACTGAGATTTCCCAGCCAAAAAGCTGCCAACATTAAAAGCAGATTGCAGAGGGACGCCAGGCTCAGATGATGGTCAGGGAGCGAGGTGGGAGGGAGGAAAGCTTTGTTACTGTGTTGTTGCAAATTCACGCTTCTACTGCATTTGATTTCTTCCTTCTCTTCTCCCTTAAAGACTTTTCTCATTAGGGAGATCAGCTGACACATCCCTCCCTGGATGAAAGCCCATTGCTTGGGGACTGGCCCCCTCTTCGGGAATGCGGATATTAAGAGGATGCTACCTAGGCTACCTCCAGTTGCCCTGGCAACCACCAAGCTGGAATTCCCCATAGCAAAAAATCAATGACTAATTAAAGAAATAATACAAGGGGAGGTGTTTTAGAGTTTGCTGTTTGATGGAGTCAGGAAACAGCTGCCCCATTCTTCATTCCCTCAGCGTCCCTCAACATGCCTCTGAACAAAGCATCCTCTGAAATGCAGCTGGGGTTGGGGCTAAAGGTCCAAATTCACCCAATGAAGCTTGAACTATATGGGTAAGAAGTGCAAAAAAAACCCCAAAACACCAGTTGTCTCTACGGTGGGGTGAAGAGAATGAAATTGCTCCAGAAGGGGATGAAACCAACCTAAGACCATACACATCCCTGGAGATGTCACTCTCCCCCTTGTCCATGACAGAGTAGAAGGATGCCCAGTCTCCCTGGTTACTGCTTCCCACCCCATTCTTGGCTGCATCTTCCAAACCCTAGTCCTTCCCAATACCCAGGTGCACTTGGATAAACCAGTTTGGGTCACTGATCCAACAAAAACCCTTCTGATCTTTCTCTTTCCCCTTTGCCAGGTCAGTTTTCCAACAAATTCTGGTGACCATCCATAGAGATACCAGCTCTCACACAGGAGTGGAGAACACAGCATCTGTCTTTTCCATAGCAGCCCACAACCAGACCAGATCAGATATGAATCTGTAAGGCATGGCGGATAGATCCTGGTAATTTCTACATTTTTTGCCAATATTAATTCTGGATGAGCAGCAAATAGACCAAATTTCAAAGAAAAAAGGCAAAAAGGAAGAGCTGAAGTCCACCTGTCCCAAATAGAGTTATTGCCCTAGCAAAGGACAAAAGAGTTGTATTAGCAAAAATATTTCTGGAGAAAAAATTTAGGATTGTCTTCTGCCTCTTGTATCAGCCAAGAAAAGAAATAAACAAAGTCTTCACAGCAAAGCTCACCAGGCCCACTTGGCTACCAGCGCTAATTGGGGTCAGGGAAAAAGGAATGTTATTGGAAAGTGAAACAAGTGCATAGGTTATGATAGAGGCCATAAATCCTCCAGACTGAGGGGAAAAAAAAAAGTTGTCTCTGGCTCTTTCTCTTTTTAAATATCTTGGAGGCTAAGTGGCAGCTGGGACAGCAGCTCCAGAGCACCAGAATGCTCCAGAGTTTCTTCTCGACAACAAAATTGCATAAGAGACCTTTGCCCCCCTTCTCCACCCATTAATTATTCTGTAAAATTAGAATAATTACTGACTAAAGTGCAGCACTAGCAGCAGCTACACTTTTCCAGCGTGGACTCTCCCGGCTGAGCCCAAATGACGCCACAGATGCAATCGCGGTCGGGTCTCCAGATCCCATATGCCAATTTGAGCAGGCAGCAAAACTAGCTCAAACCAGCCTACAGCCAGAGACCATTAAACCCTTGCTGCAGACACACACCCCTCCCATAATAAAGAGACTGCTGCTGACAAAGTTACTCCTTTTTTACTGTTGGTTTTTTTCGTGTGAATCTATTGAAAGTAAAGGTCATTCAGGCTTTTGCTTCGCCTGCTTCAGACCAGCTCTTCCTGCAGAAGGCTTCCTCACATAAATGCTGCAAAGAGCTCTTGATAAATATTATTAAACCTCACAAAAAAAATGTTGGTGTAAATGGGAGCAGCGTTTTCTGATCCGCTTGTTACATTTTGTTGTTTGCTGGTTTGGAAGACACTTTGCAAACAGTCCTGGTTTTACGCTCAGTGTCTGAGACTTCTGGGGTTTGGGGAGAGGGGAGCTAATGAGAATTCAAGAAGTATGTGGTTTTTATGTTTAATCCTGCATTTGTTAGATGGGTTTGAGAGAGTTCAGTGGAGTTACTCTTGGTGTAACTCTTTCTGAAAGAAATCAGAAAGATTCTGATCTTTCAGCAGGATCAGAATCAGTCCCTTGGTTCTTCCAAATCGCACTTGATTTCATGGAGGCCTCCATGAGGAGGCACTGCACAAGTCACTTTTAGGGGATAAGTTATCACCCTTCACTTCACTCTGATGGTTTTATCTGTGGGACTTGCAAAGCTGCTTAGCTAAGGCATCCCAAATTTTCTAGTGGGATATAAACACAGGGATTTGCAACCCTATTTGCCTTACCAGTGCATGCAAGCATTAGGATAAGGGGAAGCTCAGCCAGTGGAGTGGTGACTTTAGCCCTTATGGTTTAATGTAAAGAGACACCAAGAGCTTGAGCGGGAGTGAAAAGGCATCCTGCAGGGGCCTGAATCCTGCTTTTTGCTCATGGTTCCTGCTCCCTGGGAAAAATCAGAATGAAATGCAAGGAATGCAAAAAGAAAAAAAGAAAAGATTTCACTATGAATTCCTTTGTGCTTTAATTATTTTGCCTGGCAAGATCATGGAGCAGATCCTCATGGAATCTTTGCTAAGGCAGATGGAAAATAAGGAGGTGGTTGGTGATAGCCAACATGACTTCACTAAGGACACATCCTGCTGGACAAATTTCATGGCTTTCTATGACACAGTTACACTGTTTGTGGATGAGGGAAGAGCGACTGACATTATCTACCTGGACTTGTGCAAAGTATTTGACACTGGTCCACACAACATCTTAATCTCTATGGAGAAAACGTGGATTTGATGGTTAGATGACTCAGTGGATAAGGAAGTGGCTGCACAGTCACACTTAAAGAGTTAAAGTCAACAGCTTGATGTTCAAGTGGAAACCAGCGAGGAGCAGAGAAATTGCATAATCAGAGACAAGATGGTGCTTCCTGATCTGGACAAGAACCCCATTGCTCTGCATCAAGTCTGTGTTTGCAAGACTTGAATCTCACCAAACCCCATGGAATAAAGGTTGTGGACAGCCAGAAGGAGCAAAGAACAAAAAACAATATGCCATTTCACATTTTTCTGTCTTGGTTATTTCCATGTGCTTTTCTCCTCTCTGGACAGAAATTGGTGAGCCAAAACTGCAATGACTTTCCTGCATCCAAACATGCTCTCTGTCCTTTAGGGAGATTTTTGTAGATGCTACAGGGGATGGGATAGATAAGATTAGCAAAGGCAAAGCGAAATTAAGCATCAAAAACATCAAAACAATTTCACAACCCCAAAGGCAAAGCCAAGCAGCCCCTCAAGCCACCACATGGGCTGCAGAAAAGATGTGTGTGATTGACCTAAAGGTAACCCAGCACCTCCAGACTGTACAGCTCCACACTATGGATCTGTGTTCAAATATAGAATCATTTAGGTTGGGAAAGACCTTGAATATCATTGAATCCAGCTGTTAACCCAGCACTGCCAAACCCACCACTAAACCCTGTCCTTAAGTGCCACATCTGCACATATTTTAAATGTCTCCAGGGATAGTGACTCAAACACTTCCCTGGGCAGCCTGTTCCAATGCTTGACAACCCTTTCGGTGAAGAAATTTTCCCTAATTTGCAATATAAACATCCCCTAGTGCAACTTGAAGCTGTTTCCTCTTGTCCTATTGTTGTTACTTAGGAAAAGACACTGAAATGCTTGCTTGGCTGAAAGTCTCTGCTCTATTTTTTTTAATGTAAAAAGAAAATCCTTTATTTAATAAAGAAATGGAAAGGCTTATTAAAATAAACTTTGTTACAACTGTTAATGTCACAATTCCCATCTGCTTTGCAAGAGGCCACAGATAATTTATCATCCTACTGCTTAAACAGCTAGTAGTTTATTCCACTTGTGCAATCTTCCCCCTCAGGCATCCCTCATTCCCCCTGGAGGAGGAAATCAAGGTGCAGGGTGGTGTATTTTGGGATCTGACAAAAGGAAAACATGTGCAGGCAGGTCTGCCAGCCCATACAGTAACTTCCAGCTCATTTACATCCATGGCTGAAATACAATTTCTGCCACACTAAAAGCTTTGTGCCTTGAAAAGATGCATTTTGTGAGGGAAGATCAGCCCAACTCCGGGGATTTTTCCTCAAGTGGGAAAATGCTGGTGCCACAACCAGCACAGGAAAATGAGGAATTAAATCACTGTGGCATCGGGATTTGCAAAACATTCCCACTTCTCTGCTCAGCCCAGAAAGCTGTCAGCTTAATAGCAGTTTATTCCAGGTGGAGGAATTAGTCTCCTGTGGATTTTGAAAGCAATTTTGCTTTCCAGCCTCAAGTCAAACTGTGCTTGTGCCCAGAGGGGGCATTTCCAAAAGGAAATTGTTTGCCAGGCCTCCTGAGTGGCTGGGGGCAGGGGAAGGCAGGTGTTGGAGAGGTGCAGCACCAGGAGGGATTCACAGGGCTCTGTGGGAGCAGACAGGATGTGAGCATCCCAGCCCCACCATTGCCTCCTGGCTATTCCAGCTGCAGAACCACTCAAACTGGGAGCTTTGGCAGCTGCAAGTGGTTCCCAGCAGTCTGGGATGCATAGAATCAGTCAAACAGCTGCCAGCAAGGGATGGAAGAGCTCAGAACTTTCTCCTGCTCTAGAATCACCTCCAGCATGGCCATCCTGAACTCTTTTACCCCTAACAACTCCTATTTCTTGTCCTCCCTGCTCTGCTTGTTAACTGTGAGCATTTCCAAGAGCAGGAGGCCACACTATCCCAGCACTCACTGAGTATAAGAGAGACTTCATCTCTGCCAGGAACACAAATATTTTCTTAACCATCTCAAACTCAGCCTGAATAGAATTTTTATCATAGCGACATGTACCAGAATGGGAGGCCTCCGTTATTTTGGCACAAACTCAGGAACAGACCAGCCCTTCAACATGGTGCTTCATAGCCAAAGGAGAGGTTTACACAGAGTTTTGTGCCAGTCCTAGAGCATTAGGACTGCTGTAGAACGACCTGGTGAAGCTGCTCCATCACCTCTAGTGCCCAAGAACCCGCTGCGAGGCACAAAGGGAGCCTGGGAGTGCCCAGGCTTTACCCAAATCTCAGCAGTTACCTTGAGAGGATTAAACCCTCCTCCTTTCTTAACTTGTGAATTATTGAAAGCAAAAATGATGCCAGCAAGCTTCTCCTGGAGCCTCAGCCCTTGGCAGCACACACCTGACAGCCAACCCCAGACAGCTCCTGCTCTGGCTCCTGCTATGATGATACTTTTTCACTGCACTCCAGCTCCCAGAGACATGATATCATTCCAGAGGAATGCACTCCAGGATGAACACCATATGCCAGCGAGGTGCAGCATGGGGAGAGGAAACCTCCTGCCCACACTGGATACTTCTTGGTTTTAGCTGTTGGAAGAGCTGATCAGCAATGCCACTGTGCCCAGCTGGGAAATGCCACATGCCATGCACATCCCTGGCATGGCAGCTACCAGGTTCTGTGCCAGGGAAGTGCAGGTTGCAAGGACCCACCAGCAGCTCTCTGGTCAATGAGGGAAACGCGTGATGCCTCTGGATATACCCCACATGCCTGAACTGGATTGCTTCCAATCACCCCAGAGGGCAGGCCTGAGCTGCAGAGAGACCATGCTGCATGGGTGGGTTCCCCCAGAGAAGATGAGCTAGGCAGGGGGAAGGAAACAAGAGAGAGGAGGGAGGAGAAGGTGATGCATCCCAGGGTGATGCCTCTGCTCTTGCTGGTGAGACACATCCCACCCATAGCAAACAACTCATCACAGCCTCATCACCCTGTATCTCTAATGGCTTTCCAGCTCTTTCTCCTTGAATCATAGAATCATTAAGGTTGGAAAAGATCTCTAAGAGAATTGAATCCAATTGAATCCATTACAACAGAGGGGGCTGCAGATCATGTTTAAGTACTGCCTCCAACAGCATGCCTTTGTCATGGTGCAGCCAGCACTGGAAAAAGTCATGAGAAAGCAGAGGGAAAAGAAATTCAGCCTGGCTGGGCAACACCTTCAGCCCTAGCAGAAGGATTTTAAGAGGACCCCATGCAGCTTTAGCTCTCTGAAAGGCAGGAGATGCCAATCTCCCTTCTCCTAACAGCCCTGAGGGGCTGCTGACTTCAGTCAGCAAGGGCAAAACAAGGAGACTGGGAGTTAAGCTGGGTGCCCGATGGCACTGCTCCAGCTGGCCCAGGGATCCTTTGTGGGCTTTTAATTTGTTTTTGTGGTTGGATTTTTGTCCATGCACAATAATCTCTGGGCCCCTTTGCTGTCTGTGGCTCTCAGCATGCAGCTGCAGACCCTCCACTGAGGAGATAATAAACACAATCCTGACCATTATTGTTGCAAACAGCACAGCTGGAGGCTCCCATCTCATTCCCCTTATGGCCTTTCTTTGCCCCTCCTCTCCAATAATTCTTGAATCATAATGCCGCAAACAATGAATGCCAGTGAAACTGCTTGGTGGAGCATCAGCTGGGGCTTCAGGAGCTGCCCCCACCCCAGTGAAGCATGTGAGACATTTACTAGACACAGTGGGTCTCCTACAAGGTTTGGGAAGGGGGGATTTGGGGAGGGGAAGGGTTGTAGGTAGAGCTGATAAAAGGTTTACCAGTAGTGTGCCATTCCCATCATAATTCCCACTACAGATGATGCTTCATTGCCCCCATGATGTGCAGTATCTCCTCAGCTATTTCCCTTCCCTCCTTGGCCAGGGATTCTCCAGTCCCTCTTGGATGGCGGAGGATTTTGGAGAAAGATCAGCTGAAGTGGGTTGAGAGAGCCATTTCCCCAGCAGAACCAATTTCCCACCATTGATGCCACCCTGAGTCCCCATTTAAGCGCCTCAGTTTCCCTCCTGACACTTTGAGAAGTACTAGGTCTGAGAGGTGTTCACTCACCCCCATCCCCAGGTTTAATTCCCACCAGTTTAACTGGGAAGGGAGCACAAGGCCTGTGGCTCTCACCCCACACAGAAGTCCCCAGCCAACACTGCCACTGCTGTAACTGCTCCAGACAAATGCTACCACAGTCCCTGGGCACCATGTCCAGCTCCTGCCTTCCTGGACACTCTAGGGACAGCAACCCTGCTTTGCCCTCTGCAAAATGGGCAGCCAGGCCAGGGGAGAGGGAAGGGGATGGATGAGACTGGCCAGGTTCAGTTACCTTATGATCCAATAATTCTTTGAATTGGAGATTGCTTGCAAGAAGTTGCAATGCTTTGGTCCTGGACAGATACAAACTGAACTTTTGCAGTAGGATTAAAGTGCTTTGGAGAAAGGATCTCCCCTGTTCTGCTCTGTGAAGTTTGGCCTCACCATGACAACTGCTACAGAGATATCGTTCTCAAGGATAGGAGGAAAACAGGCAATTTTGGGGTCAGGAACATGTCCTGCCCCACTTGGAGAGAGGTGATACAAGCCCCATGCACATGTGTCACCTCAGAGGTGTGAGGAATCACATCTGGTTTGACCCATCAGTCACAGCAGGAGTTTGAGTCTCAATTTTTCATGAGGAGGATTATCTTATTCAAAGTAAAAAAAAAAAAAATCTTTGAAAATACAGTGCCCATCCCTGAAAGTGTTCAAGGCCAGGTTGGACAGGGCTTTGAATAAGCTGCTCTAGTGGAAAGTGTCCCTGCCCATGGCCAGGGTGTTGAAACTGGATGATCTTTAAGGTCCAGCCCAAACTATTACATGATTTCTCTCCCCACCCCTGGGTTTGAGCTGCTGGCAAGAATCAGGGGAAAGGAGAGGAATCACCATCACAGAGACAGAGACAGCAAAAAAGACTGAGGAAGGGAGAAAGGGGAAGGAAAAGAAACGCTGCAGACACCGGCACTCAGACGTTACACACAGCACGTGGCCCTCTGTCTGCTATGCTGAAGATAAAGTGCTTTTTTCCAGTTTGCCACTGCTCTGACAGGAGATTTCCAGCCTGGTTAATGCAACTCAGGAATGTCCCATGCTAAGGCAGCCAGGATGGTTTAATCTCTTGCAGTGTCTGCAAGCAGACGGGAAGGCTGGGGTGATTCCCAGAGCACAAATTTCCTTCCCCCGCTGCTGCACACCATGAATGCAATAGAAACTCCCAGGAAATTAATTCCACCCCCCTTTTTAAAAAAATTGCAATAAAAATTAAAATATGAAGATTTCCTTGTAATGAATGGCTGAGCCATTCATACATTTGCCTCGATAGGTCCAGGTGCCAAGTTTTAAGACAAGAAACAGCTTGCTCAAGCCAGCCTTTATCTCTTCCCAGCCCTCAACATCTCCGTGTTGGGAAGTTTCTTTTGATAGCCTGCCAAGGCAGCCAGTGCTGCAGCTACCGTGCAGAGCCTGGGGGTGCCAGGGGTCAGGAGGGCTGCCGGACAAGGATGCCTTGTCTCATCCCACCCTCCAGACTCTGCTTCTCCCCACCAACCAGCTAACAAAAGAGGATAAGGAGGAGGAGGAAGGAGGAGAGACTGAAAGAGGATAAAAAAAAAGCAGTTAGGGATGGAGGGAAAACTCTAAACCTCTGGAAGACGGTGGCTCACCTTTTATTCCCAGCTCAGTCTTGCACAGGAGTGACACTCACTGCTGCTCACTGTGTGGCTGCCTGAGGGAACACAGGATGCTTTTCCCTATATTAAAAAAAAAAAAATAAATCCACAAAACCCCTAAGAACTTCTGCATGTTTTCCCCCCCTTTTCTCCCAATTTCCTCTCATCCATTCAATGCTGGTTTGTTCCTTGCACTTAGTTGTAAAGAATAGGGGTGCAGGAAACCCTCATCCCAACCCTGCAGCCTTTCCTGCCAGTCCAGCCTGTCATCAGAAATTAATGTCCCCTGGGATGTCTGTCACGTCCTCGTTCCCTCCAGGCATTTTGTTATTGCTCCCCACTGCCTCTGACAGCAGCTGCTCAAATTCATTCACAAATCAGCAACGTCTGCCCTGCTCCAGGATGCCGCAAGGGAAAACCCGTCCGAGCGCTGCCCCCCGAGCCTCCTGCCTGCCCCCGTGTCGGCTCCGCTCCCCCGCGCACCCACCGCCTCTGGAGCACGGCAGGGCAGCTCCTCCTGGGCCATTTATAACCCGCATGGGAGCAGGCACCTCCCCGTGCCCTCCGGGGGGCCGGGACCGCCTCCCGTGGGTCACGGTGGGACCGGAGCCAGGCCCCGCTTTGCCAGGGCGATGGCACACACTGACCCGCTGTGCTGTGAGCGCCTGGCTGCCTACAGCCAGCCCCCGGCCAAGTTCAGCCTGCAAATCCTCCCAGGGACGCGCCAGCTTCCTCCGCTCCTTTCAGCATCTAACACATCCAGCGTGCTTCTTGTTACCGGAGAGATTGGCGAGACGGTCCGACCCTGCCCTTCCCCGCCGGCTCTTCTGCCGGTCTTCTTCGCCCCGCTCCTCACCGCTGCAATAGCCCGGTGCTGCCGGCCGAGCTCCGGAGCGGCAATCAATGCGATATTTCAGCGCAACGCCAGCGATCGGCACCGGCTGCTCTCCGCACAGCAATGGCACAGTGTCCAGCCAGACAAGTTTCCCACTGTAACTTCGGTGAATGCTGTTATTCAGGCGGACGGCTGCTGATTTATCATGGCAGGCACACGGGGAAAGCTTTCCGTTCGGGAGGCCGGGGGCTGCTCGTCCCGCTGCCGCGACGAGCGCCGTGAGCTCAGCAGGGTTCGCTGTGCTTTCCTTGCAACCGTGCTCCGATGCCTTCGCCGCCACGGAATTGCATTCCCGAGCCGTGCTGGCGAGCGTCGGCTAACGGAGGCGATGCCACTTCCCCGCGACAAAAGCCACCAGCTCCATCCGCGCCGCTCTCCTCCCAGGCTTCCCGAATCCCAAGCCAGAGGAGTGAAGTTGACAGACCCTTTTGATTCCAGAAAGCTTGGCACGTGTTGTGGTTTACTGAGCTAATAAATCTGCCGTGGGCTGCGCCTTTTAATGACTGCAGCATTAATAACAAGTTTCCTAGGAGCTGCTTGAAAGTTTACAGGGTGTGTGCACTATCAAGGGAGCCCCGTGCTTTCTGACCTCCTGCTTCAGAAGTCACACCCAGCAGCTTCTTTCATGCTTTCTTTCTTCCCTTTTCTTTTGTCTTTTTTTTTTTTTCCTTTTTTTTCTTCAATGAGAGAATGAATAAATCTTGCTCAGCTTTCTCTCTCCCCTTCCCAAACACACCTTCCCCGTCAGCTTAATCCACTCACAGATGGGAAATTCCCAGGCAGGAATGCCTTTGCCATGCCTTTATCAATACAACCCGGGGGGAAAGGACCCCCCCTCTGCACCTTCCAGCTTCTACGCCCCATCCAGCCGACCCCTCCAAGCTTTCCTTTCCTTCCCATTTCTCTCCTTACCTTGAGTAAGCTCCAGACCCTGCGAGCCCCCCAGCACCAGAAACCCACCAAAAAGCTTCTCTTCGCTCCCAAGAGTTGAGGGGAGGGCCCGGAGAGGAGGAGGAGGAGGAGGAGGAGGGAGAGGAGGGGAGACAGGGAGCCCTGTGTGAAATCAAAGCCCCGAAGCCGGGCACGGGAGGCGGTGCGGAGCCTCCAGCTGCTGCTCGGATTACTCTGCAGCCGTGGCGATCCCGAGACCTCTAGAAACCACCATTCCACTGGGGGAAGGAGAAGTGAAGGGATTCCTGCTGGAGACGCTTCATCCCGAGAGGGCAGCCGGGCTGGGGGCTCGTACGCACCCACCGCACCGCAAAGTTCCCCCTCTGGAAAAACCAGAGGTGGGGAAAAAAGTAGTTTGCTTCCAGCCGAGACCTCTGTCCTTCCCCTTACCCTGTACCCCCGGCCTCTGGACCCCTTCGCGAGGAAAAACTCCCCACACGGAAAAAGTTTCCGCACTCTGAGGCTGGGGAGGGCTCCGCAGCAGGGACCCCCGGGGCTGGCCCTGCGCATCCCCGGGGAGGCGGCAGGGAGGGCTCAGCCCATCGCGGCACGGCGCCCCCCCTCCCCAAAAATGAGCCCCACGCTTCTGCACACGCGGGGAAGTTTGGAAGGGGGTGCAGAGAGGTGTGCAGGGGCCAGGGAAGGGATGGAGGGCTCAAGGAAGGGGTGGGGGTCAGGGAGGGGATGCGGGGTCAGGGAGGGGCTGGGGGCAGAGGGGGGCACTCACCGGGCCGGGGTTGGTTCCCACGGCGGGAGCGGGCAGGAGCGGGGCTCGGGGTCGGCTGTCCCCTTCTGCTCTCCTCCTTCTCCCTCCTCCTTCCCGTGCAAGGCGTGCAGCTGGCCGGGCAAGCTGGCTGCCCCCTTCCCCGCAGGAGGAGGGAGGAGGGAGCTCAACAGATGGCTGCACACAAGGGAACATCTGGGAGGAGGAGGAGAAGGAGGAGGAGGAAGGAGGCAGGAGGCAGGACTTGCGTTAGACTGTGCCACTCCTGAGCTGGCAGACCCCCCCCCCCCTTAACAGGGGAAGAGGCGAGGGGAGGTGTCGAGACAGCTTTGCACATGCACACAGTCCCCCTTCCTGCTGCCTTGCATCCCCCCTGGCTAAAATTCCTTGTCGTTCCTTTGCTTTCTTGGGGATCACACCGGAGTTGCCCTTTCAGCACAACCGTGTTTCCAGCTCTGACCTCTGCAGGGCTGTATTTGCAGACGTGAATTCTATTCCTGAGCACTGCCTTCATTCAGTTTTCCAGCCTTTAGTGCCAAGATCAGCTTTGGCACCCCGGGGTGCAGGTAGGACAAGGCAGCACCAACGTTTGAGCAATGCCAGCAGGCAGGAGACTGGGGCTTAGAAATTGTATGGTGCAACCCTTGAAATAAATAAAGAAAAAGACAAAACAACCAAAAAACCCAAAACAAAACAAAACAAAACAAAAACCCCTCCCCAAAAATCCCCCAAAACAAACAAAACCAGGTATTAATCCACAGTGTGGGGAACAGAAAGTCTGAACCCCATCACTGGAGGATAGGCAGTGCCTGGGGCTGTGAATGAGCAGCCCTGCATCAAAATTTCTTGGCTATTGGATGTAGTGGCCCAGTGGTGGCTTTAGTCATGATGGTCATACTGGAAAGAGAATCAGAAGTCACAGAGTCATAGAATATTCTGAGGTGGAAGGAGCTCACAAGGATCATCAAGTCCAGCCCTGGGGGGAATTGCCCATACAGGTATTGAACCCACAACCTTGGCATTTTTAGCACCAGGCTCAAACAGGCTGAGCTCATCTCAGGGTGTCAAGTGCCTCATGCCATGGTGCCATGACACTGGAAAAGGCAAAAGGGACTGCAAGGGTCCATAGGTCACAGAGGACATATCCTGTGGCTGGCTGCAGCTTCTCATATTCAGCATCTTGCACCCTTTGTGTATTACTGGCCTGTGCCACAGCTCAAGATGTGTGGTTGCTTGTTTCTTAAAAAGTTTAAGTTAAGAAAGTACAATCAGGCTTCCTGTTGTTTGCTTTTAGTAGCACCAAAATACCCCACTTACCCCATATTGATGATCAGGGCAACCTTCAAGCAAGCCTGGTGCTGAGATTTGTATTTAGCATCTCTCTGTGGTGAAAAAGCGGTGAAAAGGGTTTGGTTTGGTTTGGTTCTGCTCAGCTGCTTTCTCCAAGAACATGAGTGCATGAAGATTTGCTGGGTGACCTCCCTGCCCAGCAAACACAGCTCTGGTCAGAGGGGCTGGGGCTCGAGGCAGGAGGTACCTTGGGCATCAGGAAGATGTCACAGTTGTTCCTCTCCACTCTCCGCATTTCCGAGTGTGGCTTATCCAGGATATGTGCTCACTCTGCCCGTCTCAGGAGCTGCTTTTCGGGAATCACCATCAGACTGTGAAAGCACTGCCAAGGAGCAGCCCCAGGGAGCCAGAGAGAGGAAATGTGTGCTCAGGACTCAGCTGGGCCGAATGCTTTTTGGGGAAAACCATGGGAAAACACCCTAGCCTGGGCTGGGATTTTCCATGTAAATGTCACAGTGATATCTCCAGACATGAACAGTCTCTTGCAAAGCTCCATTCAGCGGGGTCTTTACTCTGTTCAGTTTTTATAGCTCTGAGTAGGGGAAGTTGTTGAGAT
Organism: Agelaius tricolor; assembly: GCF_023055355.1. Taxonomy (NCBI): domain Eukaryota; kingdom Metazoa; phylum Chordata; class Aves; order Passeriformes; family Icteridae; genus Agelaius; species Agelaius tricolor. Next base: position 19,277,959 of record NW_027269269.1, read on the forward strand.
GGAAACTTTTGTTTAATTTTCCATTTTGTTCATTTTTTTCCATGCCTCATTCTAGGCCTTTGCCATGTCAAAGTTGGTCTCAGTAAAGCAAAATGCTAGTTCAAAGGTGAAGAACTTGGGAATTAAATCCTTTGGCTGAGATCCAGATAATATATAACATCTATATATTATATATATGTAGATATAATACAGGCCCAGTTTGATGTAGTTTATCAAAGTCACGACAAGGACAGGGCTGGCAGTTTTGGTGATCTGGGGGTAGGGATTAGACCTGATGTGATGCTAACATAAAATTAGTTAGGCATACATCTGATTCTTAGCTACTTCAAACAACAGTTGTACCAGTGTCTCACCACCCTCACAACAATTTCTTCCAAAATTCTAATCTAAACCTCCCTCTATCAGACAGTTGGAAGCCATTCTTCCTTGTTCTATTACTACAAGTCCTTGTCAAAAGTCCCTCTCCAGCTCTCTTGTAACCCCTTTAGGCACTGGAAGGTGTTCTAAGGTCTCTAGGACTCCTTGGAGTCTTCTGTTCTCTGGGTTGAGCAAGCCCAGCTCCCTCAGCCTGTCTCCACAGCAGAGGTGCTCCAGCCCTCTGAGCAACTCTGTGGCCCTCTAGCACCCTCCAGGAGACCAAAGAGTTAACTATCATGATAACACCATTTTTAGAGAACCTTTAATCTAAAGATCCTTTTCCCCACCATCACTATTTCTATTTCTTTGCCACATTAGAGTATATTTTTGTAAAGATAAAACAGGATTTTCCCAGAATTGTGTAGTCCCATGGACTGAACATTCCCACACAAACCCAGCCATTCTGTGTTTAGACAAATATCCCCATGTGTCTCAAACAGTTCAGTGCCTGGGACACCAGGGGAGGGTGAAAGAGGGAAATGGAACTTCAGTTTTCTCTCTCCAAACAGCCCTCCCGTACTGCTGATGCAGGGATCCTAGCAGGTCTGGGAACCATAGGACATTTTCTCCCAGCTAGGTTCTTCCAGGACCATGCTGAGCACTCCTCAAATCTTCTGTGCCCAGAAGACACCAGCTCAGTTCTGTGCTTCTCAATCCCCAATAACGTCATGGCTGGTTGGACTTGTTAAAACCCAGAGAATTCTTGTGCTAAAGGAAAGATGTCTTAGTCACTCTGACTTTCTCCTGAATGAGTCCTAATAGACCTGTCAGGGAAAAGAAATTACAGTGAGAATGAGGATGACATAAACTGGATTAGTAAGAAGAGCTAGAGTTGGAGTTTTGCCCCATGAGCCCTGAGTCCCTCCCTGAGATCTCATTTCCCTTCCTCTAATTATGCAATCCCAGGAAAGGAGGTTTTTCATGCACCAAACTGTTGGGAAAAGCCACAAAGTCAGATCAGTGGCTGGCAATCCCCTACCATGTCCCCGACATGAGAGTACTCCTGTAGAGGTGGAAGCCTTCCCTGGCTGCTGTGCAAGGGATTGCTCATCAGCTCTCTCCTTTGGGGTGGAGATGGAAAAGATGGCTTAGGAAGCTGTCCAAGCTCGATTACCATTGATGTGATTTCTCAGAAGGAAAAACCCACAGCAGCAGCCAGCAGGATTACTTGTGAAAGAGTTCAGTTATTGCAAGAAGTTTAAACAAAACACTGTTGACAACAGCAGCAAACAACATCATCAGTTTCCAGTGGGAAAAGATGAAACAGGGAGGTCTACCTGTCTGCTCTGGGAATGTTTCCAGTCCTTCTGGGGTCCTGTAGTAACTCAGAATTAGAAGCAAAGATTTTTTAAACTCCTGTGACAAGTAAGACTTAAACAAACAACCGCTTGCAGCTGTAGTTTTTATTTCATTCAGAGGACCGTGGCAGTCTTGGATACACTTTGCACTCTAGTTGTGCAGCCTTGGTCAAAATTACAGGTTTTTCTGTAGGTCCATCGTCCCCCTTTGTCATTGGACTATGTCCTATGACCCCCTCATCAGTAATTAACTGCAGTCAACTTGTTTGGTCTGTATTGACCAATGGACGGGTATGGAAAATTGTCACCTCTTGGCTCATCATGTTGATTATATCTGTATTGATTGAGAGCCAGTAGGAAAAATATACATATTTGGGAAAAGAGGCAGAAGTGAGCTTCTCTTCGTAGATGCTCCATGGCTGTTGGAAAGGATCAAGGTTCCTCTTACTCATTCTTCTGGCCTGGCCTCATGAACTGTGCTCGGCTTAGTGCTGGTGACTCAGCTTGACTAAGAGGTACAGTAGAGAGGTACCCTCTACCTCACTGTTTATCTTCTGGCCCTTGCTTTCCCCTCACCCCAGTTGCTCCATAGCCTGGGGATTTCACACTGTTTTGGCTAGTGGGGTTTATGGATTTTAACTCCCTTGAGCTGAGGAAACCTTCTTTTTTGCATTTTGATTAAAATTCAGCATCAGAAAGTCAGGCCAGCCGTCTCCATCTTCTTGAATATTTTCAGGCATGGGACAGTCAAGCTTCTTGGGGCAAACTGTGCCTGTTCTTCACCATAGTAAAGAATTTCTTACTAATATTTGTTCTAAACCTAAACCTCTTTCAGTTTAAAACCATTCCCTCTTGTCCTGTCACTGCATGCCCATGTACTAGATTTCTCTCTCCATGGACAGTGGAGGAGGCTTGGGCACTTGTGATAGTTTTATTCCCACACTGGGGCCAAGCATCTTCTTTTCAGGTATTGTGGAGCCTAAATAGCCCACCCAAGAGAAGTGTGGGCTTTTGTCCATCTGCTTGTATTAGCTGCTCTTGGAAGTGGGTGGCTGTTTCCCAGCAAGCTGCTCACTAGAATTCTTGTTTCTTTTTTATAAATGCTGAGACTCCCGTTGCAGATATTTACTTCACTTTGACATGAAGTCAATATTTAGCTCTTCAATTAATAAATATTTAGGTTTGCTTGGTTCAAATCATTGTATCCTAAGATTTTTCTGCTATGATCCATGGTTAAGCTCTGGGGCCAACAAGTGGAAAAAGCCTGTCAGGCTTTCAAGACCTGTTTCTGTAAAGGTATTGGTAGATTGAGTTCATTCTGCTACTGAAAGGTCACATCCTCATCTGTGTCAAATGCTGCCTGGAGTCATGAAGGTTCATAGGGTCACACAGGGAAAGAAAGAAAGAACAGAGATTTTTATATTTGTTTTTCTTCTCAGTTTTTTGGACCTGCTTCAATTTGGTATCAAGAAATCAACTTGTAACTGTAAATTGAAGGGCTGTTTGCATCTTTCTAACACCCTGTTGGGATTTTTATTCAGTTCCATGTCTTTAGATCCTAAATACTCAGAGGTTTCTTTGTCTCTATTTCCCATATAAAATGGATAGAATCAAAATCCTTTTGAGAAGGTGGAAATCTTTGAAGTCGAAGCCAGACTGCCTGGCCCATATTTAATCCACCAATCCATGCTGAAGCAGTCTGAGTGGTGCATTCAGGGAATTTGCACCCTACTTGATGCTGCAAGATGCTTTGGACATCTCGTCCCCAAAGATGATATTGCTGCATGTGTTGAGGTCCTTTATCCAGAAAAAACAGAGACTTGAAAATTCCCTGGAATTCTGGTCTGTAAAATAAGGTTAATTTACATTGACAAGGTGAGAACCAAGGAGAATAAGATAAGAGCTGTCTACTGTGCATACAGACTACAGACACAGACCTTAAGATCCAAACTTAAAGAAAACTTTAGGCTAGAAGAGACCTTTGGAGTTCTTTGCTTCAAGTCTCCAAAGTCCACCTTTCATCCCAGAAATCTCTTAAACTCACATCATATTTTGAATTTGTCAAAGCTCCATTGACTTCACATCTAGAGGACCATGGGTTTCACGAAACACCCATGGCCTTTGTTAAATGTGTGGGTGCAAGTCCATTGCTGGAACAAACCCTGCAGCAACATGTATTGTGGAAAAAAGGGAATCAATATATGAGATTTAGATGTTTTTATTTTTTAAATGCTGTTGTTGGAGAAAGCTGCTGACATACTTGTCTTGCTGTATAGGCAATGAAACCTGGTTTCCTGGTCCCATGAACATTTGCATCCTGCAGTTTTCCCAGTGTCCCCTACAGTTTTGGTCAGGAAAGAGCAACCCACAGCCATGTTAGTAGGGCCCTGAGTACTGACTGGTGGACCAGTAGGTATTTTCTGGCTGATTAATTGGCAGCTGCTTTGCAGGATGAATAAGAAATTGCCTTTCCATTAAGGGACCCATCAACATAGATTAATTTGCATTTAATTCTCCTTTAATTTGCCTTGAATTCTCCTTTTCCCTGGTTGATGATATTACTGAAACTTGTAGGAACGTCCTACCCCCAGAGAGTGGAAATGACCATTTTCTGAAATGGTCAAATGGGTGATAATGGCCAAAATGCTTAAAAATGTTGATGTTTAAATGTTAGGCAAAAGACCACATAAGCATCATTTTGTTCACAAACAAGGCTAAAGGACAAAAATAACTAAAGTCCCAATAAAAGGCAGCATTTTTTCTATTCTTCTGCTTTTCTCTAGTCTTGGCTAAAATGACTATGAATTTTTTTCTTTTAATTTGAAAGGAATAATTCCCCTGTGCACTGAAGCCTTCGAAGCAAGTTTTTAGCCCAAAGCACAAGATCATTACTCGATGAAGTTAGCCTTTGAACAGCCAAATTTCAAAAGAAAATATTGATTTGGCACGCTTCAGCTTGTCAATTGAGAAGATTAGGCACTATAGAGTGGGAAATAGAGACAACAGGAGGCCAGATGCTGTGAAAATCTTTCATCTGGTGGAATTGCCTGCCGTGGGAAACAAGTGATGCCCTTGTCGCTCATACTTTTAAAGTTAGATCAGGACGAGAATGCAAACACCTACTGTCTAACATCAAGATCCGGCTTCCTGTAATCTTAATGAAAATACTCTGAGAGAGCACAGCACACTCTTCCCCCTTTTCTGTCCACTAATCACTCTTCCCCTCCCTTGAAGCTACCTATAATGTCCATTGCCATGGTAACTGAGCATGGTATATATCTCAGACAAGATGACATATGCATCTTTTCCTGCTTTAATAGATACTCTGTTTAGGCTGCAGTCTCCTCTTATTGCCCTGTTCCCCAAAGGACACACAAATGCTGACTCCATGAGTTGGCATCTCCATGCAGGAAGAAGCTGCTGCGGGAAGCTGTCATTCAAACCTCAGACCTTAAATCTGTGATGTGTTCCTCTGAGGTTTAATTACAGGTACTTTTAACTGAGTGGCAAGGAAATGCTTTTAAAGAAACAATGCTCATTGAGCTTAAAGTGTAATTACCTGATAGCTAAACTTGCCTAGAGAAATGCGAGTTATTGCATTCTTGGCTTTGCCAGGCAGGTCAATCATTAAAGTTTAACAAATGAAGCCAGTATTTCATCTCAGCAAGTTTGTCCCAGTGAACATTGATCCATTGGCTGTTTGTTCATGCTCCAAAATGTACACTCATCAATACCAGAAACCTTGTGAACCCAAGGATGGCCATGTAATGAAACAAGCAGATAGTTGTCAGCAATGCTTAGAAGATTTACGTCATCCTTAAACTGAACGAGGATGGGTTTAGATTAGATATTTGTTTTATAAGAAATTTGTTATGGTGAGGGAGGTGAGGCACTGACAAAGGCTGCTCAGAGAAGATGTGGATGCTCCATCCCCTGAAAGTGTTTAAGGCCAAGATGCCATGGGAATTGGAGCAACCTGGTTCAGTGGAAGGTGTTCCTACATGGCAGAGGGGGACAGGATGAACTTAAAGGTGCAAGATGATCTTAAAGGTGCCTTTCAACCCACCCCATTCTGTGATTCTGTGGTATTACAAAGAGTGAGCTTCAGAGAAAACCCAAGATTTAATGATAAATTCAGAAGGTGGTCTTCCTCACAGAAGGATGTGTGGGGTGGCATTAGCTGTTTCCAGAGGCTGTCTCCAGCCTTGCAGTCCTTCATCACAACAAATAGACTTTATTTCTGCTGCAAGAGACAAGAGCATCAGAAGCCCCCACTGACATGATAGCTGGATTAATAAGTGATGGTGTCTTCTGTGAAGAGCAGGAACAGGCACACACATCTTTGGATGGGAAGAGGATGTAGAGGGAAAGGGCTTGCTGAAGCCCCTGACATCATCCTGACCTGACATCAACCTTGACAAGGGTGACCTCAGGAAGTCGAGCAATGAGAAGCTGGTTTCATGGTGTAGCAAACAATGGTCCTCTTTTTCTCCCTCCTGAGCACTGAGCTTGGTGTGTTGCCTTCCTTTTATTCCTCCACTCCACCTCAAGAGGTAAATGTGTAGGTCAAAGGTGTGAGTCTTGACTTTTCTTGCCAAAGAGAAAAGCTGAATGAAGACACAGTTGCTCTGCTATCTCTGTAACACAAGATAAAGTTACACACAACTGAATATGATGGGGCAGAAAGGTTTTACAGCTGTAAGTGTGATGTTTTCTGTCTCAAGTTGTGGGATTAAGCTAGCAAGGCATAGATATAATGGCCCAGAAGGTTTTCCTGATTTTTCGAGGATTACCATATTACGTATCTGTGGGCAAAACCCTACCTATTTAGTCAGTTTCATCTCCATCCTTCACTTCCTTTTACTCTTTCTCTGCCCTCCTGCCTGCAGCAAAGCTCTCCAGGAGCGCTCTCTACCCAAATCCCAAATTCCAAACCCTAAGCCCCCTGTTTTCCTCTGAAGCATACTGATGACTCAGAGTGTTCCAGGGAGCTGCACAGCAAAGAGTGGACTCCACGGGAGAGAAAAGCTGCATTTCCCTTCTGGCAGTAGTGGAAGTGTCTGAATTATCCCAAGATAAAAGCTGAGGAATATGAGGCAGCTCTGTTTTTTTGGGAGGAGAGTTTCCAGGAAGAAGCACTGTGGATGACATGTAGACACCTGAAGTGCCACTTTGCTGTACTGGTGGGGCTTGTGACTATTATTCCTGCTAATCTAAAACCGTATTTGTCTGTGCCAGCTGTGACAAGGCTGTATTGCCATCAAAGCTGGGTGTGTTGACAGATTATCTTTTCCCCGGAATAATACAATGATTTTCTGCTGGGTCTGCCTCTAACCTTCTCCCACCGAGTGCTTTGCTGAGGCTACTGGACTCTATTGTCCAAATGGTTGATTTTTTAGGCATTATTTGGATGAATGAGTGATTAGATGAGACCAGGGTTTTTTAAAGCTGTCCTAAATTTCTCTTTGGTCCTTTTCTTCTTTTGACCTGAGTCCTCTCCCTTTTTTTCTTTATTAATCTTAAAATGGCTCTGCTCTGCATCTGCTTTTGCCCAAAGATATCCATGGTTCCTTCTGTTTGATACATGCTTCTCTGAGGGCAGATGATGCAGCTGCCCAGGGCAGTGCTGTAGGTATCTCAGGCTGGTACACCTCTATGAGGACACCTTAGTCTCCGAGCCTGTGATTTTCTGCATAGCAGTGTTACCGAAGGAATACGCCTTTAAAAATGTCTTGTGGAGGGAGATCTCAGGTATGCATGTGCTGCCTGAGAAATACAAATTAATCTTTTAGTTATCTTCTTGTGTTTTTCTCTCTGCAATTGCTGTCTTTACTCCTGCAGCAGTCACTTCAGCGATTATTGCAAGCTTGTGTAATTGCCTGGTGTCATTTGCATAAGATAGAGATCTTAATGGTATAACACCCATTGTCATGAGATTCATCTCAGTTTGGGTTGTTACTACACAATGTGGGAAGATGAGGAAACCTTAGCAGCCTTCTCACTTGAGGCCATTACTTAACTTCCTCCCTACTCTTAGTGCTCCACAGAGCAACTGTAGTTACAATGCTTTTAGCTAGAAAATGTCTGATTTTCTTTCTTTCCATGGTGAGTCTCGCAAAATAAAGATCGCCAAAAGCACCTTTAATCACCATCCTCATTCATTTTGTACTTGTAGTCAGAGCATGGATATTTAATCTAATCCTTTCCCACACTTCAGCATTTTTCACTGCTTGCTTCCTATGCAATTTACTTTAACCATTCCTCAATTGCTTCCACTGGACTTTCCCACTGCGCTTTAATATATGTCTTTGTACTTTCACTGGCGGCAGTAACATGCATTAGTTTTGAACTCTTTTCTGTTCCTTAGTTGTAGGGTGATCTCTAACAGTTCTGTGGCAATATATGTTGCTAAAAGGATGGAAGAGCTGCTGTACAGTCCTTTCTATGTCATTGGCTCAGAATTGATGCCTTTTTTTTCCTTACAAGCCAAACTCCTAGTCTTGGTCTGGGATGATTGTATCCAGGTAGATCATAGAATCCTTTAGTTGGAAAAGACCTCTAAAAGACCTCTAAGGTGATTGAGGCCATCTTAACCCAATACTGCCAAGCTCACCACTAAACCATATCCCTAAAAGCCACATCTACACACCTTTTAAATCCCTCCAGGGATAGTGATAAGAGTGTTCAGCCAATTGCACTTTGCATGGCTCCACCTTCTCTCTTACTTTTCTCCCAGGCCATGAGGATTCCTCTTGATGCTCTTAGCACAGGCACACTGTTGTTTCCATTGAACACAGTCTCCTTCCATCTCAATTTTACACCTTGTTTTCCTGGTACTTCTCTATAACCTAAAGGGGTTTACTTGCCTTTGGAAATTTTCCTCTGCTTTGTTTTGTGCTTTTGTTTCCACTCTCCCATGATCCTTGGCTCTGTTTGCATTTTCCCTCTAATGCTTTTGTTTTGATGTTTGTCCAGCTCCTCCTTGTTTGCTTAGGCCTCCCAATAAGTTCCCTACTGTGTTCTCTATTGCTTCCTTAAATATTTCCCATCTGGTCTCTACTGAGAATTCTTTATCGTTCCGCAGTAATGGCCTGAAATGCTCCCCAAGCATTACCTCCTCTGTCTCTCTCAATGACTTGCCTTTTAACTTTGCAGGATCAAATTTAACTCCAGTGTCACCTGTCTTTCCCTTGGGCTTTAATGCATTCGTCATCTTTTCAATAAGTAATTCATGATCGCTGCTGCCCTTCAGCATCGCTATAGACTTTCACATCCAGCAGTGACTCTGTTGTGCCTTTTCCAGATAATCATGTGGTCCATCTGTTTCAGTGTGTAACCAGCTGGTGACCCTGTGCAAATCCATGAGGGACCCAAATGGCACCAGTGACCAGCCTATGCACCCCACATCAACTTCTTCAACTTCTTACCAGTCCAACTCCTCCCATATGGCCCAGCATGTTCTTTTGCTTATTTCTGTTTTCCTCCTCTATGTTTCCAACTTTCATCTTCACAAACGCTTCATGAGCTGAGGCCTCGTTTCAGACACCATATTGATAAAATTTATGTTTTTGCTTCTCTGCAACTTGTTTTGGCGCAAAACAGCAAATCACAGCCAGGCTGCAGTAAATATTGCTGTGATGATCCTGTCAGGCATGAGTTTTCTGTTGTTCACAGAAATCCTTATGCTTTTTGCTCACAGAGGCAATATTACTCATCTGGGAAAAACAAACAAACAAACAAAAAAACAAAAGCAAAGAAAACCAGAAATAAGCATGATATCCAAATTACCTGTGTTTCCAAGGTGTCTGGTCTGGCAGCTGTGGATGTATTGCTCAGCTGTGCTCACTGGTCTGGGGTGAGAGGGAGGTCCAGGTGCCCATCTCAGAAGTCATGTGGTGTCTTCAGCCATTCTCCAACCTGCATGACTGTTCCCATGTGTTTGGCTCATCAGTCAGATTGAATTGCAAAACTCTTCCTGCAACAAGTTATGGATACAATACCTGGTTATGCCTCTCTGGCATATGTGAAAGCCTCACAATCCTTTGAAGGACTTGTTGGAATGGGTATCAATGCCACCTTCATATCTTATCTTCAACAAATGAAGTTAAGATTGTTTTGACTTAAAAATCTGACTTTTCCTCTACTTACATACACTATTCAGATATGTTGAAGTGAATTTCTTTAGCAGATGATACAACTGTTTTGATTTGATTTGATTTGTTTTGTTTGTTTAGTTTTTTTGCTTAAACAAATATGTTACATTTTATTTAGTAATATTTGATGTGACATTTTTGGGTCATTGCCATCCATCAGCTAAATATGAAGACATTAAGCATCTGTATCCTAGCACAGGAGCAACCTGTCTTCCTCCAATTTTTTAAGATATGTGGTAAAATGTTTATTAAGATATCCTGAGGCAGAAAACACAGTGAACAGAAAGGCTATAAAATTATTGGATTGAGTTTGAAATCAAGGTAGCTACATTTAGCATTAGGTGTTTGCCTGGGAAATGTACATCTGATCTCCCAAAGCAGGGAACAGAAGTGCAGCTGCTGCCCAGGTACAACCATCCAGTGCTATGTGAGATGCTGGCTGGGCTTTCCTGCTGTCCCACAGCTGTCCCTCCCTTAGTGCACAGGAGTGAACAGGTCTTGTATTGTGTCACCCAGCACCACACGGATGTGTCAGACACCTGATACCACCTCAAAAGGCTGTTGTTGTTTTCATTTGCACTACTCAGCCTCTAAGCAACCCATCAATGTAGTCCAGATCCAGCTAACCAAACAAAGGTGCTGGGCTCTAGAGGCAACTGAATCCCTCTGCAGCCCTGTAGACTGTGCAGACCAAACCTCCTCAGGTTGTGGTGCACCCTCATGTGCCCACAGAGACATTTATGTGCCTCACCAAGGAGCAACAGGGAGGTCAGCTGCCTCAAAGAATGATGTCATTGGCTTAAATTAACCTTCTTCTGTTACCATCCCCAAATATCAAGAGTTTTGATTAAAAATGGACACTCAAAAAAACTTTCAGTAGTTCATTATAGAATTCTCCCAGAAACAATCAAACCCAAATCACCATTGCATTGCTCCTAGTTTTGTCATTAAAACCACTGCAAAACCATATGAGATGAGGCCAGAATGGTGGTCTTTGGTACTCCTTTTGTGTGGTGCAAATGAATAAGTTCCAGGCAATTCCCATATCTGTGGAAATGTTCAAGTCCAAGCTGGATGGGGCTCTGAGCAACCTGTGCTAGTGGTAGGGGGTTGGAACTAGGTGGTCTTCAAGATCCGTTTCCCAGTCAAACCATTCTATGATTTTATGAATTCCCAAAGAATTTTACTGGCAATCTCCTGCTAGCCCCAACTGGTATCCCCACAGACAGATACTCCTTGGGATCCCAGAGTGTAGGGTTCAAGTGCACAGCAAACCACAAAGACCAGGGATCCCTGATGGCATTTCTGAACAACTGAAGGCCACCTGAAAGCACTGTATGGAGGAAAGAGTTGAAATGTGACAAACAGAGCATCTTTGTCCATCTTTCATCACATTCAGTGTGGAAAAATCAATGTGCAACTGGCATTTCTCAAGAGAAGTACATCAAAAGTGAGTGGTGTGAATGTAGATCAGCTGTGATCTTTCTGTGATTACAGTTAATTCTCTTTTGTGAACTGCTAATGCCAATGTGTATATTGATTGAAAATCCCCTTCCCTCTTTAACAGCTGAAATATTCCTGCCCTGGGACTAACCAGGGCTGAAATAGGACAACAAAGGATGAAAGCATCTGTAGCTAATATTTTTTCTTAGCCAACCATAGCCAAAGTTCCAATGATTCGGAGATCCCAGAGCTGAAAGGATCTACCATAATCATTTAAGTTTACCTGCTGCATCATTAAAGCAATGAAATTTCACACATTATGAAGTTCACAAATATAGGACTGACTATAGCAGAGCATTTCTTCTAAGGCACTTCCACTCCTGACTCACAGCCTCTTACAGTAAGAGTCAATACTGCTATGTTAGTCAATAGTTATCAGAGAAACTGATAGACTGTTCTCAAAGACACATTGCTTGGAGTCTGCATTTAGGAAAATCAATGACATTTATCAAAATGCCAAGGCGGCTCTACAGGACGTAACGATCACTAAAACCATGGTCAGACTGGGAGATGCCAATGTGATTTCCTCTTCTGGTGGTTTTCTTGAGTGTTCTTTTCCTCTAATAACTTGGAGTGACTTGTGCTTCTGAGCCATGTCCTGCAAAGCCAAGGTACAGATGATTTTTTTGGGTTGGACTGGAAGATGGTACAGACCAGACCATGATTTGCTTAGACTAGCTCTTCCCCAGGCCAAGTCTTCTCTGATAAAACTGAGTTTTCTCCTAGGTGGATTTACATCTTGTGTCAGTGTTTTAAACAGACACTTCCATTTTCCTGAGCTGCAGTTCACAGATCCTAAAACTGAGCCATCCCAAGATATGCAGGAGAGAACTGAAGGCCCTAATGGCATCCTGACCATTTGGACTCCCATATGCAAAGCACTGGTAGCTCAGCACTTGATGCTGGTGTGTGATGTCTAGTATGGTGAGTAGAGGAAGGTTCGTGCATTCCACAGGAAAGGACTTCAGTGACACTTTACATTTTCCTTCATAATGCATTAAAAGTGATAAAGCATAGCATCAAAAGTAGAAGGTTTCAAAGAGGTTTGTGGGCACCTGTTTCCTAGTTAAACAGATGCTGATATACAAATTTCAAGGCTTGGAAAATTCCAGATCTTTGCAGAGATGCAAAGTAATTGGTCTAAAGTCCAAGAATTTCTTTCACTGGGACTTGAGTATTTAACTCTCCTACCTCCCTCTCAGAACCCCTAGGACTAATCCAAATTTTTAATTTGCTAAAATTTTTATATCAAACCATGGGACAAGCTTTGTGCAAGTTCAGCATATTACAGCTTGGAAATTCACTAGTAGTTAGAAGACTAAAATTAGCTGTATCCTGGGCAGCATCAAAAGAAATGTGGCCAGCAGGTTGAGGGAGATTATTTTCCCCCTCTACTCTGCTCTGGAGTGCTGCATCCTGCTGTGGGTCCCTCAGTATAAGAAGGACATGGACCCACTGGAGCAAGTCCAAAGGATGCCATGAAGATGTTCAGAAGGCTGGAGCACCTCTCCCAGGGAGTCAGACTGAGAAAGGTGGAGTTGTTTAGCTTGGAGAAGAGATGGCTGTGGGGAGACTTTAGAGGCCCTTCCAATACCTAAAGGTGCTACAATAGAGCTGGAGAGGGATTTCTGATAAGGGGAAAGGCTTTAGCCTCACACAGAGCAGATTTAGATTAGGGATTAGAAATAAAGTCTTCCCTGTGAGAGGGGTGAGGCACTGGCACGGGTTTCTCAGAGAAGCTGTGGCTGCCCCATCTCTGGAAATGTTTAAGGACAGCTTGGATGGAGCTCTGGTGTAGTGGAAGGTGTTCCAGCTGGCAACTAGATTAACTCGAAGGTCCCTTCCAACATAAATAGTTCTGTGATTCAATGGAATAACTGTGAAGGCATGTAATGGAGATGCTCTCCCCATGCTAGGCTGTTCCAAGGACACCACCCCTCTGTCTGTGTGGTGCCACCCCCAACTGCAGCATGAAGAGGGGCTCCAGGTGGTGTAATATGAGAGGAGAAGCCTATGGCATGAAAAGACTGAAAGACCAGAACTTGCTTTTTTGTTTGAATTTATTGCAACCAGAGGTTTTGATCTGCAAACTGCAGCCCCTGCTCTAATTCCCTCCAGCCTTAGGGGTAGAAGTGGGATGACGAAGATGGTGCTCAGTTTTAGAAACAGCGTATCATCTTTCTTGTAGTCACAGATTTTAACACTGAAGAACATTAACTATCGCCTTTATTGTCTTCCTCAAGGCCCAGAAGTCCCATACTCCGAGGTGAGCTTGTTACCAGCGCCTAGGATGTTGTTGCATTCCTGAGTAAGTAGACATGGCAATGAAATAAGCATAAAATCTCAGTGGCAGCTGAACAACAACTTCTTCGTCCCTCAACCTCCCCCCAAATGCTTATACAATTGAAAATGAAATTGCACCTCTGGGCTGAGCTGCACCCGTTCTCCTCAGAGGCCCCTTCAATTCAATTGGCAAGGAATGGGGTCTGCTGGCAAGCCTTACTCAGCTCATGTTTGCAAAACGCTTTGGAAACAAAAACTGCTGCGCAGCACTGAGTCATGCAATTGTGACTGTGGAAAAGTGGAGTGTGTGGAGCTTAGGAATGCATCTGGATGCCTTGTGGAGAGCAGCTGGGGCCTGTGGGTTAAGTGGAGAGTTCATATTAGCAACCATAACCAGGACTGAGCACTGGGGATTTCAACACTATAGATTGCTCTTGGAAAAGTGAAGTTTTGGGTGGTTTTGTCAGCAGAGCAGCCTGTTTGGGGCTGACAGGCATTGTGCTTTGGACATATATTCTGCTCCCCAGGACAATAGCAGAAGTCTGGCTGTGCCCTGTGGAGGGAAGCACTGCTGCTCTGGATTAATGCTAACCTCATTCAGAGAAGGAAATTAATCTGACCACAGTAATGTTTCCACATCCAGGACAGTTCTCATCTCCCATATTGCCTGACTGCCAGAGTAAATGGTGCCCTTCCTATCTCCTGTGCTCACTGCTCTGTTGGTGATGAATCCCATCTGATGGGTGAGAAATTGGGGCAAAAGGACCATTTTCAGGCCCCCTTTTCTGGTGCTTCAGCTCAATAAGTGAGGAGCCAATCAGCCATTTCAGGACTCACAACAACCCATGAGTGGATAGGTAAATGGATGCTGTAGGTGCTTCCTTTGTGTGTCTTCTCCATTTCTTCCAAAGGAGCTGACCTAAATATGCTGTAAGCCACTGGATTTGAATCTGCACTTTAGGAAACTTGATAGTCTGTCTTTATGCTGCTTTTCTTCCAGTTATATAGTTCTGCACTTATGTTTCTTTTTTGTTTTCAAGGTGGTGGAGGAGGGGGGAGAGAAAGAGAGAGGAGAAAGGCCAACCAGGGGAAAAAAAGGTAGGTGTTTCTGTTAAAACCCCTTTGCTTTCTCTTTGGTATTCTTTTTGGTATTGGAGCTGCTCCAAGCAAACTTCCATCTGCAATATCAATTTGGGTTGATCCTTCCCTCTGTCTGCAGGGAGAGGTCTCTGTTAGCCAAACGATTATTCTTGGAATAATAAAAACTTGCAGCTGGAACCAGGAGCCTGGCTGATGCAGACAATAAATCCAAGGAAGGCATACAGAAAGAAGAGATTGCTTTGTCTTGCCATGCTCAGAAATCTCCCTGGCTGCGTGGCTGTGTGCTTTCACCCCCGTGCAGATCAAAATTAACCCAGCTGCTGACATGGAATAAAGCAAGAGCATATAGAAGGAAAGCTTTACCTGACATAACGGTGGTGCCTTTAGCAAGAGAGGATGGTAGGCAGCCTGCAGCTTGCAGCCCTGTGTAGCAACTTGTGTAAAGACTGAGGAATTGAAACAGAAACCAAAACAAAAATACCATCCTGTAGTACTCTGCAGATATGGGGATCTCCTAAGTTTTGGCCTGACTAATGCAGAGAACAATATCCCAGCAGATGCTGTTATAACAGAACAGCATAAAACCAGCAAGCTGGGATGCCTTCAGAATGCATTAAAGCCTAGAATTCCCTTAAATGTGGGCTTAAATCCATTCCAAGTTCAGCAAACTGATATATGCAATGTGTGCGATTGCCTGATCCCCAAATCCTTTTTATTCCCAAGGGTCTCAAGACCTTTGTAAGCATTAACGTGACAAAAGATGACACATCAATATGTATATAAAGTACAATACAACATCTTTTAGAATCCCTGTCAGATACCCCCTCAGCTTTGGAGCACTTGTATGTGGCCAGGAAAGCCTGGCTGGGGTCTTGGAAATGATGGGTGAGCCTAAGAGAATTAGGTATCTGATGTGTTTGAGCTTAGGCTCTGACTTTCATTAAGAGAGCAGAGAGAGAGTCCTCTCTTAAGTTTAATGATGCCCAAAGTCAGAATATATTCTGGTTAAGATTTTCATCCAAGGGTGCTGTGAATCCTCATCATTAGAGGGTCCAGCTCACCAGGAAAATGCTTTTTTTTTAATCCACTACTCAATATTTTCCAAATTGGCTGGGGCAAGATGCGCCTTTCCTCTCCTCACTCCCTTTGGAGCCCAATGCCCCTGGATGGTTAAACATTTTGAGGCACAGGGATGCTCGCTGCCGTGCTGTGTGTCTGAGGCAGCCAGTCTGCTTCAGGGCCTGGCAGAGGAGCCAAATTCCTTGGCCTGGCCCTCAACCACAAGTTCATCCTCACATACCAGGAGCAGGAACACTGCTCCCAGCTTTTCACAGAGCCAGAGCTGCCACTAGGCACCAAATCAAGAATAAATGACAGTCACACATATTTTGGTTTTGAGGCCAATGCAAACAAAGATATTTTGCTTTTACAACCACAAAATTCTGCTGTTCGCAAAGAATTCCTTGCATCTCCTCTAACACTCGCTGTTCTCTTCTCTTCTTACCCCCCCTCCTGTGCTTCATGTTCTTATTGCCCTTCCCTCATCACATCCCAGAGAAAAAAGCAGGAACAAAGCATATCCATACCAAATCCCTGGCACCCTGGAGGCAAGTCAGATGTGTGTATTAGTATTTTGGGGACATGCATGAAGAAAAGCCCAGCTGGATAGAGATTATATCTGATTCAATCTGGACGCTCCTGTCAAGTCCAGAACTAGAAGGGAAAAAGAGCTTTAGCTGTTCAAGATTCCTCCCTCCCTACTGCATCCCAATACTGACACCATTCCCAGCATTGTTCTCCTCTGCCTTCTTTCCCCTTTGCTCATATTTAGTAAGATCTGAAATGTGAAGAACTGCAGTCCCAAAAGGACAGCAATAGAGGAGAGATTAGCTGGAATAGGAGGGCAGCTGTTAGAAGGTCTCTCTGCTGGTTCCCATCCCTTCTTGCAGTCCTAAGGGAGAACTGGATCCCACTCTAAAACAAACTCCAGAGCCAAGCACTGGTTACCAACAGAGCCTGGCCAGAGCCCATCTCTCCCAGACTTGGGCATCTCAGAGCCTCCTCAGCTCTATTTCCAAGTTTGGTGCAACTCTCTGCACACACATTTTAGGTCACATCACCTCTCACTGATTCCTTCAAGTGCTATTTCTCAGTGAGAGAAAGAAAAACAAACCCGTGTTCATATTTCCTTACTAGACCCTGCCCTGACACCTCTTGGACACCAGTCCTTGTTGTTTCCAATATTCAGACTTTGTGTGTTTTTTACCCCGGCAGCTCTGTGTAAACTGATACCAATCCCAGCAAGCTCTTTCTCTTGTTAAGGGGTTTAGTTTGCCAAACTGAAATTTGAGAGATTCAGACCAGAAGGAAATAGGAAGAGCAGTGGAAATTCCCCAGGGAATAGGATCAAAGAGGGAAGTGGGAGGTCCTCAAACACAAGAGTGGGGGACTTCCCACCAGACACATTTTTATCTGACCAGCAGCAAGAAGTTTTATCTGACCAGCAGCAAGAAGTTTGCTTTAGGATCTTAGATAAAATCCTCCTGGAATCTGTATGAATTGAAGAATGGATACATATTATCTGTAAAACATTAATGTACTCTGTAGGCTGATTTAAGGGAAAAAAACCTATCAAGAAATGAACACAATTAACCAACAAGCTCTGAATGTGACCACAGGAGGTATTTTAATCTTATCAATCCTTCCAATAACGCCAGGACACTCACTGGGAACCTCTCCATTGCCACTGAATTTATGGGAAAGGATTCAGTTACTGCCAGAACAGCAGAAGTGATAGGTAGACACAGAGGTAGATGGATGAAGGCAGGGGGGAGGAAAAGAGAGAGAGCACAAGCAGTTGTGATTTTATTACTTCTGACTGCATCGCCCAGACTCTGAGTAAAACAAGATCAAAATCCTTCACTAATCTGTACAGCTCCACATGTGTAGAAGTGTTAAGACAAACACTGGAAAATTCTTACACCAGGGTCTTGCTTTTCTTTATAGAAAATACTTGCAAATCTTAGGTTCGTAAATCTGAGAAGAGCCATGGCTGGTCCCTTCCATTCCAAAAGGAAAGGTGCCTCTTTTGGGGGGTGAAACAGACTCAAGTACCCAAGCTGAAAATATACACCACCACATGCTAGAGCAGGTGTAGGTTCCCAGCCCATAGTGTCTGCCTGAAATAAGGAGATAAATAGGTTAAATATGCCTCTTCGGTAAAATATTGCAAAGAAAGTATAGAGTTCTCACTTGCTTCCTGTATTTTGATTGCTTTTTACTTTTCACTGTCAAGTCATGAAATCATAGAGTTTTCAATATTTGGTGAAACAAGGAAGGACATCAATAAAACTTCCACACTGGACTTCTAGAGGGCAGACTTTGGGCTGTTCAAGAGACTTATTTGTAGAATACCTTGGGAAGCAGCCCTTAAAAACAAAGGAGTCCGGGAAGGATGAGTGTGCTTCAAAACAGAAATCTTGAAGGCACATGAACAGACTTCAGCACATGTCCCTATGTGCTGAAAGATGAGCTGTTGAGGAAAACCACTGGCCTGGATGGGCAAGAAGCTTTTGAAGGAACTGAGGATAAAAAAGAGGATAAAAAAGAGGATGCATCACCTTTGGAAGGAGGGTCAGGTATCTCAGGAAATGTTTAATGGAGTTGCTAGGTCATATAAAAAAAACAGATAGAAAAAAAATTAGGCAAAAGCCCAGTTAGAACTCAATCTGACCATTTCTGTAAGGACAATAAAAAATATTTTTATAAATACATTAATGGCAAAAGGAAGGTCAAGGACCACCTCCATTGTCTATTAGATGCGGAAGGGAATTTAGTAACTAAAGATGAGGAAAAGGCAGACTTTTTGCATTAAGACACCTTCTTTGCATCAAGTTTCAACAGAAAACAGGTTGTCCTCAGGACAACTGTCCTCCTGGGTTGGTAGATGGTGTCAGGGAGTAGAATGGTCCCCCTTTTATGCAGGAGGAGGCAGTCCGAGAACTGCTAAGCTGCTCGGATGTTCATAAACCCATTGGACCAGGTGGCATCCATCCCAGGGTGATGAGGGAGCTGGCAGATGAGCTTGCAAAGCCACTCTCCATCATTTACCAACAGTCCTGGCTCACTGGTAAGGTTCCAGATGACTGGAAGCTGGCCAGTGTGACACCCATTCACAAAAAGGGTGGGAAGGAGAATCCTGGTAGTTATAGACCAGTCAGCCTGACCTCAGTACCCAGTAAGGTGATGGAACAGTTTATATTGAGTGTCCTCACACAGCACTTACAGGGTGGCCAGGGTATCGGACCCAGCCAGCAGGGGTTTAGGGAGCGTAGGTCGTGTCTGACAAACCTGGTCTCCTTTTATGACCAGGTGACCTGGCTGGTGGATGCAGGAAAGGCTGTGGATGTTGTGTTCCTGTATTTAAGCACAGCCTTTGATACTGTCCTGGAAAAGCTGGCAGCCCACAGCCTGGGCAGGAGCACTCTGTGCTGGGTTAGGAACTGGCTGGATGGCCGGGCCCAGAGAGTGGTGGTGAGCAGTGCTGCATCCACCTGGGGCCAGTCACCAGTGGTGTCCCTCAGGGGTCTGTGCTGGGGCCTGTTCTGTTCAATGTTTTTATTGATGACATCATGAGGGGATCAAGTCCACTATCAGGAAATTTGCAGATGACATCAAGTCAAAGCCTGCCTGTTCTCAGGCCCTGGGATGCAGGCCTTGAAGCCAAAGATGGGAAACATGCTCACCTTTGGATGGTTTGGGTGACAGTAGGTCAGTGTGTGAGCTCTTGTGTCATAGAACCATAGAATCATAGAATGGCCTGAGTTGGAAGGGACCTTCAAGATCACTTCATTCTGAAACCCCTGCCATTGCCAGAGACACATTCCAATAGATCAGATTGCTCAAAGTGCTGTCCATCTGAGCAGAATCTAGAGCCAAACTGCTCTGCTGGGAGGGTAGGTGCCTCCTTCAGCTACAGCAGTCTCCCGTCATAAACACCTGTGGAAGTTTTGGGGCTCTCCAGACCATAGCAAACACCTCACCAGGGGTGCCCAGGCTGCTCTGAATTAGTAAATAGACACCCCTCCTGCTGCTGGGGAGACAACCATGGCTCTGAGTTCACTGAGCAAAGACACAGTGCACAGAATAGGAAAATATTCAGCTTGTTGGTTTTGGCTCAAACAGAGAGCATTTTTCTCATGCCAGTAGCCTTTCAGAGCTGACTTCAGCAGGTACCTCCTGGATGTACCTTAATGGGAACTTCAGCTCAGAGAAAAAGCTCTCTAGAGTAATGAAGAAGGCATTCATCCCCACCAGCAGCTGCTAAGTGTGAACTTGGGTGCCTAATTCAGTTTTGAGAATCTTTATATCTCCTTTTTGTGCTTCTTTGAACAAGGGAAATCTGGCTATATTCTAACCACACTGCAAAGCTCTTCTCAAAACAACACCCCTTCTGTCTTTCCTCATATTATATCCTTGTAGGAGAGCTTTTGCTTGGATCAGAGAAGAGAAGAACAAGTTGAGTCCAGGCTTAGAGTGAAGGTCAGAAAAAAAATGCTGCTTCTTTACAAGGCTGACATTTTCTCATTATTCTCTCTGCCCCTTCCCACCTTTCATAGGACAGTTCAATATTACAGCTTCCTGTTAATTATTCATCCCAGCCTGTGTTTGCTTAGGTAAAGTTCACATCATGGATTGCCTGAACCTGCCTGATCTGGTCTCCCTGGGTTGTAAATTGGCAAGGGCTGAGACAGTGGTGACGAACGATGACCACAATGAACAGGCAGTTCTTACTTTCTTATATAAGCAGTTTCAGGATGTTTTGCAATTGTTTCAAGCATGCATGAACTTTGCTTCCCATTTTTGCCCTTACTGTGCCTGGCTGTAGCATCACTGTGTTCCAGAGGAGTTTATTAGGTCTAGACTTAAATTATGGGTGTCATATGAGTGAAATAAAACACAAGTTAGTGAGGTAATGATTAAAGAACAATATCAGGTCCTGCAGGTCCCTTTCTTCCTTGTAGGATGATGAGCTGTGTGGTGAGATAGGGCATGGGAGAAATGAAGGATGCGTGGAAAGGGGGTGACTGGAGAGGTCCATTGGACCTTTAACCTTTCATGCAGGATGATGGATACCCCAGACAGGGAATTGTAGAATCCCTCCTGGATACCCCAGACAGGGAATGAATGGCAGAGTCACAGGAAGGAGGTACCAGGGCATGGGAATGAGGTTCAGTGTGGGCTTTGAGAGGTTGTGAGCTGAGCTCCAATGTTCCTGGTACATTACACTGGGCTGTTCAACCTGATTTAACTTCATAGAAGTCACATAAACCTTACTTGTTTGAAGACTTTAAAGAGGAATAACATGACTGGTTTCAAGAGATGCACATCAACAGAAAGCCAGCACAGACAAAATGAATGAATCCAGCCCCTGAAGCACTGGAGTGGGAAAGATCTGCTTTATATGAAGAAGGTCAAAAGGGGCTACTAGCCAGGAAAGGAATTTGTGATCATGGTAAAAATATCCCTGAAATGTCTGAATAGGCCTTAGTTAGGAGCAGAAGAGACAGCAGAGACGAAGCTGAATTGCTTTCTGAGGGCAACACTGCACATTAGATGCTTGGTGCTAACTGCTCTAAATAGTGCTCTATCCTGCTTGGAGGAGCAATTTGACATCCCAGGCACTTTGGTGTGATGGCACCATAGGCAATGACAGGAGTTCTTCATCATTCTCTGAGCTTGAAGGTAGAAGGTGTCAGGACTGTGGGAAAGAGCATCCTCTGGAATTCGACATGGTCAACATGCTGTTGCTGCAGTAAGCAGCCCTGCTGGAGGGAAGGCAGATTAGGTTTCCGTAAGCTTCACCTCCCTGAAGGAAGGTTGTCGCCAGGTCAGGGTTGGTCTCTTCTCCCAAGTAACAAGTGACAGGACCAAGAAGTGCCTTAAGTTGTACTGGGGCAGTTATATTGGATATTAGGAAAAATTTATTCCCCAAGATGTCAGGCATTGGAACAGGTTACCCAGAGAAGTGGGGGAGTCACCATCCCTGAAAGTGTTCAAAGGCATGTAGATGTAGTAGTTGGGGACAGGGTTTAGAGATGGGCTTGGCAGTGCTGGTTAATGGTTGAACTTGATTATCTTGGAGGGCTTTTCCTTCCTAAAGGAAGGAAAAGATTCTAAGATTCTAACCTGAAGGTTTTCCAGTTGCAGCTCCAGACTACAGGTTGAATAACACCCATGTGCAAATCTTGGGATGGTACTGTAGCTCATCTCTGGCTTTTTCTACTCAGGAGGAAGTTTCCTAAACAGAAAAGTGATGGTGGTGGGCAATAGTTGCCTCTCTCCCCTCCCTAAAAAGGATCACATCTATTTAACAAGGCAGGTAAATAAATCAAGGGGTTATTACCAATATAGTGGGCAAATATGCTGTTATTAAGCATTTCTGGATAACACAGCATTTTGATTAAGTGGCCTAATTTCCAGTGTGAAATACCTGACAACTTACTGCATTAAGTAAATAGCTGGCAGATAAAACCCAGGGCTGACACTGAGCATTGCTCTGCTTTCATGTTTTGGGTGTATGGGTGGGTGTCCTATGCATTCATGCTCTCCTCTGTCTTACAGAGCCAGTTTTTGAGCTGGGATAACCTCTAACTGGATTATATCAGGGTATGATCCAGGAATGCTCCCATAAGAGAGCAGCTGTTGAAGGGAAGGAGTGCCTGTTGCCCTCCTGGGACTTCTCAGGGACATGTGAGAATGAGTTTAGCCCCAGGGTTAGATTATTACCTAGTGTGGTATCCACATGGATTCCATGAGTACCCCAAGAGCATCCCTCTGTGCTTCTACTTTCAGCCCAAAATGACTTGCTTGTTCCTTTCCCCATGTTGCCTTTTGCTTTCAGACATCAGCCATGGTACAGGGCCACGTGTGGGGTAACATCTTCTGCTCAGATGAAGCCTTGTCTGTCAGTGGGACAGGGTCTTCCTCCCATCTTCCCCTAATAACAGGGGAAGGAGGTACCCTAATATTGTCATAGCTGAGGAAAATATATTTTGGAAAGGACTCAGCTGCTTCCTCTTTCTGAGAGATACTATAGGAGTCCAGAATTTAAGTGTTCTGCTCTCAGCCCTGTGACTCTTCCAAAAATCTGCCTCCTTTCTCTGGAAGCTGTCCCAGCTCCAGACTCAGCAAACACTCAACATGTGTCAGTGAAAAGAGAAAAAAACCAACAAGAACCAACAAGTGCAGAGACATCCAAGCGCCATATGAAACAAAAAGGGGCTTTACAAAGCCTAACAAAGGCTCATGCTCCCTTACAAAAGTTACTATTTAGATTTTTTTTTTTTTTGCTTCAACTTTCAATTCTTAAGTTCTTCAGACATCCTGTGGGCTTCGATGGCAGGTGGGGTTGATGCATTGCTCTCTGTTGCTCTCTGCCCTGATGAAAACCAGCTCTGGTCCTGCAGTCCCCTGTCCCAGTAAAGTCCCTGCTGTCTCAAGAGCTCTTCAGGGAAGGTTTGCTGCAACTGCTTGGCTGGGCACATGGCCAGCAAAGCCAGCCCCTGTGGGCTCATCAGGAGAGACCTTGTACTACATTTTCCACTATACTTATCTAATCTTGGCTTGCGTCCATCTAGTGTTTGTGCAGTAATTACCTCACTAGGCAAAACAGTTCCACTGCCTAATTGTCTTCACTCTCAGGAAATTGTTCCTAATAGCCAGCTAAATTTAATCTCCCCTTCCTTGCTCGATCCACCATGGCTAAACCTGCACAGCCCTTCTCCCTCTGCTCACAGTCCTGTACATGAAGTGATTGTATGGTGTTATCTGCTCTTCTCTAGGCTAAACAGGCAAAATCATTTTCTAGAATTCATGTGAGTCACAACCATTGTTCTTAACTCATTTTCCTTGGCTGGTTCGAATTTCTTTCTGCAATCTTGCAGACCATGTCCAAAACTGAAGTGTGTTCAGCTCCCAAGTGTATTGAGCTCATGAATCAGGTTACAACAAAACAGCTTTTCCTTACAAAAACAGGAAGATGAAAAGAAGATACTATTTTTTTTAAGCTTCACCAAGACCTTAAACCCTAGAATCATGTCATTGATCAGGTTAGAAAAGCCCTCTAAGGTCATTGAGTTCAACTACTAATCCAGCACTGCCAAGCCCACCACTAAACCATGTCCCCAAGTGCCACACCTACAGCTCCAGACATGGTGATTCTGTCAGCACCTCTGGTGCTTGGCAACCCTTCTGGGGAAGAATTTTTTCCTCATAACCAATCTAAACCTCCCCGGTGCAACTGAAGGCCTTTTCTTCTTATCCTATCACTTGTAACTTGGAAAAAAAGACTGACTCCCACCTGACTACACCCTCCTTTCAGGCAGTTGTAGAGAGCAGTAAGGTTCCCCTGAGCCTCCTTTTCTCCAGGCTAAACACTCCCAATTTCCTCAGCTTTTCCTCATCAGACTTGTGCTCCCAACCCTTCCCCAGCTCCACTGCCCTTCTCTGGACACACTTGAACACCTCAACGTCTTTCTTCTCATAAGGGGCCTCAAGAGTTTTCTTTAAATTATTTTTCAGTGGCTTTCAATAGTTGATATATCCTTCATTTTTCTAGTGTAAGGTAAATGTTTGCAGATGATCAAGAAAATAGATCTTTAAAATGTCACATAGTTTACTGAATGAATTGGCACTTCAGATTCCCACCATATTGAATTTACAAATGTTTTTGGAGAGGTGGTACATGTCAGGGACACTGTTATGTAGCTTCTCAACTTGAAGGCTTTCCCAAGAGCCTTGAAAACAGCAGCAGAGAAAATCCTAAATTACTAAGTCCTTATTTTGGGCTGAAGAAGTTAATGATATTTTAGGTCTATGTGCTGGAGGTCATTGTTAGAGAAGAGCAAAGCTGGGGGCCAGGTGAAGCAAGGATCAAATGGGGTTCTCCTGTGCTGTGTAGGGATTTAAAAGGTGTGCATTGGGGGAAGTTATCTGGGACATCAGGGAGATTCATATTTGACAGCCATCGAATGAGGAGAGAATGGTGCATGGCCCCAGTGGAGAACTGCCACAAGAAAGGACAGAACCTCTTTTCCCAGACCCTGTCCCCTGAGAGAGAAGATGGCCTTTCCTTGCCCCCCTTTGCCAGTACAGAGGACTAAGGAACCCCATCTTGAATTGTATCAATCTTCTACTCAACAGAGCAACAGCAGAGTCAGGGTCAGGTTCAGCCAAGTATCTCAGTGGGACTGCTTGGGAGGCAAGTTTCTGTTGCCTGTCTATCCTATCTGCTCTGGTGTGTCCTCCCAAATGTGTCCTTTGCCACAGCTCCGTGGTGTAGAATCCACACACCCTCACATACACAGGCAGCCCGCTTCATAGAAGCTCTACGTACCTGCATTGATTTCTCCACCAGCTCTTTTTCAAGAAGTTTCTAATTGCTATTTTCCTGTTCACATTCATATGCAACTGGCCCAGTGGAGCCTCATGGTGGGAGCAGGTGGGAGGAAAAAGGGTTGTGTGTGAACTAAGGGGATTGCACCACCCTGGTAGAACCAGTTTCCCCAAAGAGCTGCATGTTGGGCTGTTAACACCCTCTGTGCGGGCACCTTCCCACGTCTCTCACATCTCTCCCCAAACCTTATTGGAAAGGGGGTTTTTCTTCTCCCTCGGAGAGCTTGTAGCTGATGGGGAAGCTGGGATCTCCCCATGCACCTTCTCCTGCCTGGGATCTCAGAAGTGGCAAGTCTGCTTTAGCAATGCACAGGCTCCCATGGAGGACTTAACCCTGACCCTTATTGCCAAGGACTGCTCGGAGTGCAGGCACAGCTGGCATGTGCTGACAGTCAATCCATAAGCTAAGGAGTGTTTGCCCCCACTCTGCCTTTAGGTCTCCAACTATTTGGCTTAGGGATTTTACCCCTGTTTCTCCAGGACCCAGTGCAACAACTCCAGTTTGTGCTGGGAACTCATGCATTCCCTCATAGCAGCAAAGAAAAGGATCAAGGCCGTGAAGGGGGCGTTACCACCAATCTACATGCTGAAGTGCTTTGAGAGATGATTGCAGAGGAAAAGTGCCTGTGTTAACTCCTCCAACTCACAATGAGTCTTTGGTCTCAACAGCTGATGGAAAGACCATTCACCCTTGTGAGAGCAATGTGTATGTCGTATTGAAACCAGGGGAGGCAGGAAACACAGAGCCCCATGGTGCTGTTGTTGAATAAAGCCATTTTTCAGAGGCAGGACTGGGCTTTAAAACAGAGCTCTGGCTTGTGAAAAAAAAAACTGACTCAGTGTGTGCTGAGATCTGTAGGGTCCCAGGGAGGAAAAGCTCTGGGAGGATTTTTTGTTATGATAGGAACCTCTAGTTAGTTTTCTGTAGCAAAACCATTCACAATGACAGACATGCACAGATGCACAGACACACACACACACACACATGCACATACTCACAAACACAAATCCTCATAACTTTTCCCTAATGGGAAGAAATTTAGTGATCAACATTTTGGCTTTTTAAAACCCCTTTGAAGTCAGAAGCCGAGGTTTGGTAGTTGTTTTTTCTAAAGCTCTCTGTAACTGCTGACATATGGTGCACATATGGTTTTAATGTGATTAGACTTCCGATCTGGGCTATTTTTCCTTTCAGACTTGACAAAGTACCTACTTACCAGCCACATATCCATGAGGAAGGGACTTTTAATAAGTTTCCCACAAAGAAATGTACTTCTGCAGATTCATTAAGCAAATATTAATCTCTCCTTTTGATTTCTTTTTCCTCCCTTTGAAATATGTGGGAATTTGCCGAAAGCGGGGAAACTTTAGGTGGGACCATGCTTTCCTTCCCTGAATGCCCTCGAGAAAAATTACTCAGGGGTGATCATACATCTTTGCAGGTGCACTGGGAATTCACACACCACTTGGTCTAGTAAGACAGCCTGCATCAGCAAGCATGGAGCTGAGTTATTATTTGTAGCCTGGAAAATGTCTGGAGGCCTTGGTGGCAAATGAGATGCCCGTGGGCAAGATGAGACTTGTGGCAGGGCTGGGAATTCAGCCCCATCTGCCAAAGAAGATGTGTGGTCCGCTGCAGTCATGGAGATCAATGCAGATACTACAGCTCCTCTCTGGGGTTTCCTCTTCAATACCATTATTGGGGTATGGGGTATGCTGTGAACACCTTCAAGGTAGCAATGACAGGTCAGGACTTTCACATCCTGGAGATTACTGGAATCTGCATGAATCAATAGCCACAGGTAAAGATCCTCCTCACTCTTTTGGCTATTCTGATGATCTCAGTTGGAGTGTATTGCCAGAGCAGTCTACCCAGAGAACAGTTCCTGCAGCATGGAGTCTGCTACTGGTGCCCAAAGTGTATCAACACCTATGGTGCTTATGAAATTTTGGCCATCTAATTTTTTTTCTGCACACCTCTGATCTCACACTTCCATACAATCATAGAATGGTTTGGTGCCTCACTATCCTTATAGTAAAGAATTTGTTCCTAATATATAATCAAAATCTCTCATCTTTCACTTTGAAACCATTCCGGTATAATTTCATTTTGCCCTATTAAAATCTTTTAGTTCAGTCATTTGTCATTCCCCTTAAAATGCCTAATCCTACATTGAACTCTCCTAGTCTTATAACTACTACTATGTAGTAGTTATCCTTGAGTGATTCCTGTGGCTATGAATCCTACCCTGTGTCATTAGACACAGGGTAAAATCAGAAGAGCTGGTGTGAAAATGCTTCCTACCCTTTCTATCCCCCTCTGTAGCCAAGCAGTTTTGAAGGAACCTGTTTTAAGGGCCTTGTTTTATTGTATACGCTCTAGTTCAGTGCTAGGTTGTAGTTTTTTTTTCCAGTAGTGAACTTTGCATTTACCCACACTGATAAAAATGGTTGTGAACTTTCCTGACCCATGGCCTGTAGATTATGAAGTTCATGAGACACACGATTAACCCTGGGCTGCGAAGTTTCTAGACTGAAGTCAGCTGATAAAAGCAGAATGTGAAATCACTGCTGTGCTCACTCTGCCAAGATAAAATTTTACTATCAGTGAGTTTGTAAATGCTTGCAAAGTACTTATGTAAGAGAAGAATAAAGGTCAGGCAAATACCTGGGTAGTCGTGAGGGAAGAAAAAAAAAAAGTAGGTGCAGAGATATACAGAATATTTTGACTAGTTAATAAAACTCTTTGATAAGAAAGTGCTGGCATCACACCCTCAGCTCTCTGGCAAGCAAGAAGTTTTTTATGACAGAAAAAAAGTAATGAGTAAGCAAGATTTACTCTTGAGATTTCCACTGAAAATGTGTCTTGTACAATCACGCTACTTTATGCAACACCAGCTACTCTACCAGTCCAACAGGCATTTTTAAACTGGCTTGCCAGCATGATCTCAGCTTTCCTCTCCATGTACCCTTTCTATCTCATGGATATAAGCACCTTTTCCCCTTCATTAATTTCACCTCTACCCTACAGGTGCCTACAGGTAGGAGGTAGTCTAATTTGTATTGTCTGATTAAATGCAACACACTTTTTCTCAAAGTTTGCTGCTCTCACTTTATCCTTAAAGAAGCTCGTGCACCCAATATCTGGCAGTGTCAGCTGTATCAGCTGGGTAATAAAGCAATGCTCAGGTTGCAAACCCGTTCCAACTCAGCTGATTTGGTGTTTCATGTCGCCTGCATGCCTTGAACTCTGTTAGGACAACCTAGGTTAACCTCTGTCAATCTTCAGCCCTTGCCTTTGTGACCTCAATTGTCAAGATGCCAAGTGGGATTTAGATGACAAGTCACCAAAGTGTCCTACTCTGCATGAAAAGATCAAAGATGCTTTAAAACATGAACTGAGGCACACTGAGCCTTGATGGGATGTGGGAGTCATGTCCTGTGAAGACAGGCTGAGGGTGTTGGGGTTTTTTAGCCTGGAGAAGAGAAAGCTCAAGGGATACATTCTAGAACCTTCCAGTACCTAAGGGAGGCATGTATAAAAGATGGAGAGTGACTTCTACATGTCCAGAAAGCGATTTGAAAAGGGGGGATGGTTTTAAACTGAAAGAGGAGAGATTTGGATTAGATGTTAAGAGGAAATTCTTTAGTGTGAGGGTGGTGAGGCACTGGCACAGATTGCCCAGCGAGCTTGTGGCTGCCCCAATGGTTCAAGGTCAGGTTGGATGGGTCCTGGTCAGCCTCATCTAGTGGGTGGCAATTCTGCCCACAGCAGGGGGACTAGAACTAGATGGTCCCTTCCAACCCAAACCATTCTACCATTCCATGACTCTATGATTTCCAAGTATTCCCTTCCAGTTCTGGGTTGGGTGGCCCAGCTTGGGGCACCCATGCTCTCACTGACATTCCCATTCATTTTGCATGACTCTTGGTGTCATCTAGGCACATTGTGCCTTGGTGAGATCTGAGCAAATCAAAGGTTAATTTGTGATAGTCTCACTGAGCAACAGCCCATTCCTTAGCTGAGAAGAGGTCGAGAAGCAGAGGAGCAGAGGGTTTTGGGTAATAAAAGGAGTTATCTCTGAACTAATAGCAAAATTCAGATTTATCAGCTGCCTGTCATGTACAGCAGCCAGTTCCCTGTGCTGAGAACCACCCATTGCTTTCTACTGACTACAAAGTAATAAATGCCAGGTCAATGACATGTCTGAGCATCACACAATTGTATTGCAGAGATTCAGATGACAATAAAGTGGCTGTAAATATAGCATTTTGCTCAAGGCTGCAAAGCTCCAAGTGGTCTGAGCATGCTGGGATTTTTCTGCTAGGCAGCTCTGCTGATGAAGTGGTGGGACAAGGACTTTTTCCTCTGCAAAGGTCATTCTGGGAAGTCCTATTTGTTTAACCATCAGTTGCCCTGTCAGGACAGTTCACCAAAAGTGTATCACCAGTGTTCGGCTCCTTTGGAAAGCCAAAGGGAAACTCAGACAAAACTTCAATTTAAAAATTATTAGTACATTTGCAATTCTTGATAACAACATAGAGAGTTCTTTAACCATCAGGAATGAACTTGTGGACCTACAGGATATCTTCAGCTGTAAAACACTTGTGTTTTTTGTAGGAAAATGAGACGTATCAGAAGGAATAGTTTACAAAATAACCACATCCTGTTTTGAAGATTTTTAAACCAAGATTTATCAAAAAGATAGCCTAAATGAAACATCAGATGATGTCCCCACATGTTCCGATGCTTCAGGAGCCCCCATCTGTGGACTCAGCAGCCTGAGGAGCACAGAAGGGATTTGCCTTCATGTCTGTACAATGCTGATGTACAGTACAGGACCCAAACTCCCTTGGGGGCAGTGAACAGCTGTCATCTCATGCCTTTCTGCAGCCACCAGCAGCAATAAGCTCCTGTGCAGGTTTGCTGCCTCACTGTATAAGGCTGATACTGGATGACACCCTTTCTGGTGTCTTCAGGACATGCCTAAATCCAGCTGTGGGAAGAGGAGAAATTCAGCTTGAGGGCCTTACCTTTCTCAGTATTATAGGAGAATTTGGGCTGCAAGGAACCCCAGGAGGTGCCAGCCCAACCTGATGCTCCAAGCAGGGGTGGATACAAGCCTGTGGAAATACACTATGAATGTCTTTTCAGGTGTTCATGGTGGGTATTAGCTTCACCCCAGCTGGCAGACAGAGATAGTCTGGTCTGAATCATCCCTGGCTGTCAAGAATATTCAGTTTCCAAAATTGTGCCTTGAATATGGCCCCAATGCATTCATGCCTTCAGGTCTTAAATCTCCTCAGCTTCCAGTTAGGAGTCAGTGGGAATGCACCCACAGGCATCTTTCCCTTTTCTTAAGCATCAGTCATACAGCAGACAGGCTGCCCATGGCACTGTGAAATGTGGAGATCCCAACCTGATTTATTACCAAGGATCTGCTCATTAAAGATGCATACTTTCCAGAAGTCCTCATGCAAACAAAGAACAGCTTCCACAGCTCTTAGAGGAAAAATCATAATTTCCACAGTCCATGCAGTATTTTTCTGTAAGTATGCTCACAGTGTCTTTCAGCCCAGCAGCCAAGGTTACAGCAAATGCCTTATTTCAGCCTTGCAAACTAACATCCCTGGTTTAACATTGCTTTAATGAAATCCCAGTGAAGACTCAGAGGGGAAAAAAAGAAATTAAAAGGGACAAATATACACTATCTGTCTGACGAAGTTGTTAATTTTACACTGACGACAGCAAAGCCCTGAGGTGTCAGAGTGCTCTTTGCTGATGGTTGACAGAGACTTCATTCACAGCATTAAAATTGTGGCCCTCTTGCAGCATTCAAGGTCCCTTGGTCTTCCTATATAGAAATGCCCTTGAGGGCAGCATTTGCTTTTGGCAGGTCAGGGGCTGAGGCATCAAAAATTCCCAGGACACACGTCATCAAGCCCAGTGAGGTCAAAGGATTCATTGTGTGTGAAAGCTTTGGTTAGAGAAGGATTTGCAAAATCAAACCCTGACTGACTGTGAATTGTGCTGGCTCAGAGCAGCCACATCCCTGGGATATGAGAGAGTTGCTTGTTGCAAGTACAGTGGGAAGAACTTGGAGGTGTATTAGCTTTTAACCCTGATGGCTGCTTGGCATGGTCAGATGAAATTTATGTTAAAGGATTGACAACTTAGCTGCCTTTTTTTCTAAAACAAAACAAAACAAAAACCACAAGCAAAAAAACAAACAAACAAAAACAAACCCAAAACCCACCAGCATGGATCCTGTGTTATCTGCAAGAAAGAACTGACTGTGGTGCTCCTTTTATCCTCATAATAATCTTCACTCGTGATCATCTAGATCCATCTGGTAGTTCCCATTCTTTGGGTGAGTGAGATTGGGCACTTCCCTAGTTCTTTGTTGTGAAACACCAGGAAATAGAAAGCAAACCCTGAAATCCTACCTGTTCATGGAAACACAGAACCATTAATGTTGGAAAATGCTTCTAAGAACATGGAGTCCAACCATTAACTGAGCACTGCTAAGCTCACCACCAAACCATGTCCCCAAGTCTCACATCCTCATGCCTTTTAAATGCTTTTTGAGGAATAGTGACTCCACCACTGTCCTGGGCTGCCTATTCCAGTGCCGTTCATCTCAGAGAAATTCCTTAAGAAATGGTGTATCCTACCTTACTTATGAACTGAGGCCAGTAAATTGTAATTGACCTAAGCAGATATTCAGAGAAAATATCAGCTTTAAATTTCCAAAAGAAAAAGTTCATGTGTTCCAACAGTTAACCACTTTGTTATTTCTGTCTCTACCTTCAGGTTAGTGCATCCATTCCTATTAGATCAACAGACCTCACTTGTGCACTCATATGCCTTTCTTAAATACAACTTCCAAGGATATGTCCTTAAGGAAGAATGGTAGCCAAGTGCATCAGGAGATACTGGATGGGCAACATAACACTTTTGGCTCCCTTGCTTCACAACTAAGTGCCTGCTCACTGGGGCTCACTAGACTGTGTTTCAACTTGAGTCTCACACCTTTGATTTCCTGGCAAAACGCTCTTGTTCCAGCATCACTCTCTGAGGGACCTTTCCTAACTGCTTCACCTCTGTTCAAGTCATTAGCTGGAAACTTGGAGTCAAGCCTATAAACGTGGGACCTTTCCTAACTGCTTCACCTCTGTTCAAGTCATTAGCTGGAAACTTGGAGTCAAGCCTATAAACGTGTGATCCTCCCTGCCATTGATTGCTACCCTCCAAGTGAGAGATTCAAAAACATGAGAAGGAGAACATGACTGTGAGAACATTTCGGGAATGGTGGGAGTTCGGGAAGTGCTATATTCCTGTAAAGAAAAGCCTGCACTCATGGGGAAAACTGGGAACAACAAAGCATGGCCCAGCTCCAGAAAGGTCTTGAAAAAAACAGCAGAAAACCTTCTTTTTCATGCTAAACCCTTCCTTGTTGGTTTTAACCAAAACTGATAAAAAATATAAAACAAAACAAAACAAATTCTTTTCTTTAGTAACAGGGGTCTTATAATTGCACAACCTCTTCATGCCGTTAAACAAAGAGTTCCTTTGACATATTCCTGCTGGCAGTGAGCACTTTCCTTTCATGTGAATGGCTCTTATTTCCCTTCCTTTTCCTCAGCCTCACTTGTACCATAACTTCATGCACAATATTTAACCCAGCCAACCTCCTTTTGGTATATCTATTTCCCATTTTCAGAAAATTTCCCATTCTTTCCGAGGGCCCAGAGTTCTTTGACTTGGGTTGCTTTTAGAACCAGAGTGTGGAATGGGACAGGGGGATGAAGGTAAGAGTTCCTCCAAATCAGCAATGCTGGCACAACTGTCCCTGCACAGCATCTGATAAAAACACTATGGTCAGGGAAATGGGCTGATTCAGCCTGAACGATTGGGATGGGAAAAGTCCCAATTTGCTTGGCTCAGCACAATATTTTGGGCCAGTGCCCTGAATGATTATTACTGCAATATCCTTCCAGATCAAGCCCAGATATCAACAGGAGCCCATCTTCCTGTTTACTGTGCAGCTGAACAAGGCATGGAAGCAATATGCAAATATCTAAGGCATTTTGAAGCATTTAAGGAATTTCATGAATGCCAGCTACACTGGCAAAAGGCTTCGTCTCCTGTGATACAGTACAGTTGCCCAAGGATACTGCTTTAGGATATATATATTGTCTAAAGAGTCAGGGCTGACTGAATCAGGTTGTTGTGTCCCAGTCTCCTGGAGGTCCACAGAGTAGCTTCCCTCCTGCAGAGGGAGGTGGTGAAATCACCATCCCAAGCAGGGCTCAAAAATCATGGTAGATGTTGTGCTTGGGGACATGGCTTAGTGGTGACATTGGTGGTCTTAGGTTAATAGCTGGACTCAGTGATCTTGAAGGTCTTTTCCAGCCTAAATGATTATATGATTCTTGGCATTGTCTCAGTAGGTAAGGTTGGTGGGAAAGTTGGTGGTAAAGGAAATGCTTGGCTAGCAATGACATGTCTGGCTTTCCAGGATCCTGCCAGATATACTGGAAACAGAACCAAAGGTTTTTGGGTGCACTGGGCACATTGCTACCCAAGGAGCTGCACCAACCACTCTACACCAAAGGCACTGAGAGCTCTAGAGCATCGTGTCCTGCATCCAGCCTGGATACCCCCAGGTTGCTTGAGGGACATCACAGGTGTCTGGGGAGGAACCAGCCACATAGAGGTGTGTCCTTATTCTTTTGGGCTTTGACATCAGTGTCTGAAAGCCCCACTGGGTGGCTGGAATGGCTGATCTGATCATGTCCCTTTCACCTTAAGCCCCATGGGCTCACTCCAGCCAGCAACTCATGCAGTCCTTTCTGCCGAACATTTATTTTGCATAAACACACAGATCAATCAACCTGAAGAGAATTCATGGCTTGTCCTGAATCTCACCCATAACATTTAGCAGCATCTGTTGGTTTTCATAGGTATTGACTGCTCCAAATCCCCAAATTGCATGGTTTTGTCTTGAAAACTATATTGCACTGGAACCCAGACCTGCACTCTAGAATTAATTTCAGAACTTAGAGAACATGAAAATGTGGATGAAAATATAAGTGACCCCCCAGGGCTTTCAGGATGATTCCCTCCTGGAGTGCCTTTTGGGATTTGTGCCTCTCAAAGGAGAAGGAAAATCAGATGTTGTGATTTCCTCCCATTCTTAATACCCTACACTTCAAGCGTGCTACACTACTCTGTGGCTACCCTGTCCCTGGAAGTGTTCAAGACCAGGCTGGATGGGGCTTTAAGCAGTCTGGTCTAGTGGAAGGTGTCCTGATGTATCAAATCACTCTGATGGTTACT
The DNA here is from genome assembly GCF_023055355.1 of Agelaius tricolor. NCBI lineage: Eukaryota > Metazoa > Chordata > Aves > Passeriformes > Icteridae > Agelaius > Agelaius tricolor. Next base: position 19,312,512 of record NW_027269269.1, read on the forward strand.
TTGGTGCTCCTGCTTCTGTAGTTTCTGAGCTTCATGGTAGGGCTGAACTGATTTCCAAGTGAAAAATTCAACATACTGTACTTGCTTGCTCCCATGAACTTCCCATATTCTGGGAAAGCCATCAAGTTGTCCTGACAGTGGAAATATTCCTTTGCTAAAAGGCTCTCAGAGAATGTGGAGCATTTGAGGAGCTCTTTCTTGCTTTTCCTCTCCCTTTTTAAGTTAAGTTTGTGAACTGACACTCAGCTCCCGCTGTGAAGAAATAATATACAAAAAAGAAGTACCAGAATTTGGCTGAGAGCTTCTGCCACTGCTTGTGACCACAGGATGGAATATGTATATCAGTCAACTAAATAAACCCTAGAGGCCAAAACCAAAAAAAGTTAAAAATGTTGTAATATTCTTGGAAAGCATGGTATTTGCATGGTCAGGGTCCAGTGAAGAGAGGAGAAGGAAAGGTAACATGAATTAATAAGGAGTAAAAGGCTGTGTACTGGGACAGAAATAGATACCACAAGCTTCTGCCAAAGAAGGAGGCAAGAGCTCCCATCAAGTCACCTATATTTGTGCTGCTTTTTCTCACCAAGGAGGGCTTCCTGGTGTGATGTCTTCTTGTGAAGATGTTCTTCTCACAGCTAAGAGGTTTTGGCTTTGCTCTCTGTTTTGTTGTGCCCTCCCAAGAGATCCTGCAGAGGTGGGAGGTGGGTGTACAGAGGGTGTGGGAAGCCCCTACTCCACATGTAACCCCTCACCCTCATTAACTTGGCTGAACTTCAAAAATTCAAAGGCACTTACTGTGGACCCAAACCTGGCTTCAACAGCTGTCACTCTTCCCCTAGATTTCATCTTCCTCTCACCCTCCTAAAGTGCTCTTTTCTTTTCTTTTCTTTTCTTTTCTTTTCTTTTCTTTTCTTTTCTTTTCTTTTCTTTTCTTTTCTTTTCTTTTCTTTTCTTTTCTTTTCTTTTCCTTCTGCAAGATTATTTTTAACTTGTATCAATTCACAGGTTTAACATAAGACCCCCACAGGGGAATGACTCTAAGTAGTACCATGCAGCCAGCTGGGGAAAGTCCATTTGGATGGGAAAGAGGTGGAGAGAGACGAGTTACATCTGCTTCACCAACAAAAACAAAGCTGAGGGAATGCATTGGCTGCTGAGAGAAGTCCTTCTCCCCTCTGGGTGAGGGGCAAGGGAGATGAGGGATAGGGGATGATGAAGGGCAGCAACCCCTTTTCAACAGGAATAAATTACAGTCTTGGCTTACTGAAGGAGGTGAACCACAGCCCAATGGTATTCGAGAGGCTGGCTTTGGGAAGAGATGAAGTCCTGATTAGTCATGGCCAGTGGCAACACCCACAAGCTTTTTGCATCCTGTCCTGAAAATGGTTTTATCCACTTTGTATTCCCTCTACACCATCAGGCTGCAGACCAAAGGAAGCTGCAGGAGCCTGTGCTGGGAAATTCCCTTAATTTCGGTAGGAATGCATAATTTATCTCTCTCACCTTTTTAGTTTTATACTTCTCTTGCTGATAGTGAAAGCAATCCAGAATGAAGGTGTTTTTGTCGTTTTGCATATGTTTACTTAAATTCAGTGTTCCTATTTCTTTTTGATTAATTCTGTTTGTGTTTGTTTTATTTAGTTGGTGATGGAGTGTAGGATCATGCATGTCTGATAGACTCTGTACTTGCATTGCCTGTCTTCTGATAGTGCAATTAATCAGGCATATTAATAATCTCTGCTTTCCAATTATTGCCTCCCATGTAGATATATAGGCCTGAAAATCCAAGCCTGTATCTAGATCTTTACAGACTTATTCCTATTAATAACAGTTACAGATGTGGTGACTTCCTCCATAGCCTCTGGCCATGGAGTGGCCTTTTGTGATGATTTATTTATGCTGGCTTAATTTGATTTTAAGAATTTGGTCATTTACATGGTTTAATTGATGGAATTTATTTCCTTAAACTTTGAGTCTTATATTTGATTTACTTCCTGAGAATAACAATCTTTTTGTAGGCGTTCTGGATGGACAGTGATTTGTGCCATTTCTGTTATTGCTTTACTTTCTAATAGTCTACAAAAAGGCTGTTAAAAGTATCTAAGTCTCAAATTAAGAGGAGTTTTGAGTAAGATATGGCCAGAATAATGTATGACCTACATGGATGGCAATACATGGGTGGATTATAAACCTGTCAAAAAGCACTTTGCCTTTTAGTTATGTTCTTTGGCAGGAAATTATTGCCATTCCTCTATGAGCTCTATTCTCTTAAACATACCTGTATCTCCTCTGAAGGCATGGGTAAGATTTGTTGTCCAGAATTTGGCATCAAGGAGCCACATTGAAGGAGTCTCCCATTGCTGTGGTTCTGTTGGGTGGGAGAAGAGCTCCTGATGTGACAATGTATATGGAGTAAGGAGTTAACTGGGAATTCAGCACAGCAGAGGTGAAAATTTCCCAGATATTATTTATGTGAGATTTTTTTGTGACTTTGACACCTCAAATTCCTCTACAGTGTTGTCCTAACACATGAGGACTGCTGCAACACACAGAGAATCCATTATTGGTATGCTACCTGGCCTTTTTCAGTTCTGAAATGCATGGCTGGGAATCACCAGCATGAACCCTTGTGTGAAGGTATTTTTTTTTTGTCTCTGGCTTAGGAATTACTAGGGGAGGATTTGACTTACTGGATGTTGGACTTGACTGCAGAAGGACCATAGAGTGTTTTCATAAGCAGGTGGTTTGGAACAGCAGAGTTTTCAACCCAGGGAATTTCCAAACCACTGAGGAACTGAGTCATGGTAGATAAAAGTGAAAATTACTGTAAATAGTTCGTTGCACTTATTATGCAAATGCTTGTATTAACTCTGATAAACTCAAGGAGACCACTCAGCTTAGTCTGGGTGCACCAGGTGTAACTACAAAGTGAAGCACAGTGCAGCACCTCTCTTGGCTCAGGACCTTTACAACCTCCAATGAACTCTGTCTGGCCACAGATAATGTAGTAAAAGGCTGCCCTCAAGGACAGAAACTTGGTTTGAAGCCTTTACAGAGGGGCTTGGCCATGGAAAGGCCTATATTACAGCTGTCACTGGGGTACAGAAGCTTTTTCACTCCTTGCTATCCATTTTATTGCCAACAGTTCTCATTTCCTTAATTTAATTAGCTAACAAAAGACCATTTACATTCATTAGATAAATCAGCATTCTGCTTCATTGTGAAGCTAATGATCCAGTCTCTAATTCACACAATTACATGGAACTTGATAAACAAAAGTAGCTGCTGCTAGCAAGTGTCTGCCCTGGTGAAATCCAGCTTTGCCAGCTCTATCCATTCAGCACTGGCCACATAGAGAGTCCAGTGCCCCCTGCTCCGTCCCTTTCATACCTGGATGCTGTAGAGCTCAATGGAAAATGTGTGTGGTCCTTGTTTTTTCTTCTTTCAAAGGCATGAGGAGTCCTTGCTCTGTGTGGTATATCTGTATATCCACAGAGGGTAGGTGTTGTAAGGAGGGCTGCCTGGAAAAGCTTACTATTTAGCTAAAAATAAAGTATTGGGGTGGTTTTTCAGCTTGTAGGCAGTTGGTTTGGTCCTGGGTACTGTGAAGGTGGGAGGTCTCAGACAGTTTCCAGGAACAGAGAAATATCCAGTTCAGAATCATGGAATAGATCGTTTGACTTCAAAGGGACCCTGAGAGGGTATCTAGTCCAACACCTCTAGTATGAGCAGGGGCATCTTTAACTGGACTGAGTTGCCCAAATTCCCATGTTACCTCTCCTGTAACATTTTCAGGGATAGGGCATCGACAACTTTACTGGGCAACCTGTACCAGTGCCTCGCCACCCTCATAAATAAAAAACATATTTCTAATATCCAATCTAAATTGACACTCCTTCAGTTTAAAACCATTCCCTCTTGTCTTATCACAGCAGTCCCTGCTCAAAAGACTGTCCCTGTCTTTCTTATCACCCCCCTTAAGTACTGAAAGGTCATGAGAAAGTGTCCCTAGAGCTTTCCCTTCTCCAGTCTGAACAACCCCAACTCTCAGCTTGTCTCCAGCTCTCTGAGCATCTTTGTGGCCTCCTTTGGACTCACTCCAACAGGTCCACATCTTTCCTGTGCTGAGGACCTCAGATCTGGACACAGTACTCCAGGTGGGTTCTTAATGAGAGTGCAGTAGAGGGGGAAAATCGCCTTCCTCAACCTGTTGGATGTAAGAGTTTGAAATGAATAGGAAGTGGACAACTAAAGGACTTCATGGTGTAGGATCCAGAGAAGAAGACCAGGGTGAGCAAAAGGTGTAGAGCATGTAGTGGGCTTTGGCTCTGCATGAAGAAGAGGGTGAAGGGACTGTGGAGCTTGCATTGAACAGGCTGTTGAACTTAGGGAGTCACATGGATGGGGAATCTCTTAAGGAGCTGGGTCTCATTTCCTCACCACTTTGGTAAAGCAAATTATTGCTCTTGAGAAACTATGAGAATCTGACCAGAGTCTCATGTCTTTTACACCAGTAATGTTGGAGTCACTCCAAGTTCCCAGAATAATCCAAACTAATGGAGAATTCTGCTTCCATCCCCTTGAGGCTTGGTGTCCAGAGATAGATGACCTTATATGAATCAACTCCTGCCCACAATTTCTTCAGACACATGAGAGTTGTGCTTTGAAGTCTGAAATCTCAGCTTCATCCATCTGAGATGAGCTCCATGTGGAAGTGCCAAGATGTCCGAATGGTATTTGGCTTTCCAGTCACTGCTGGGAGCTTCTACTGACAGCTCTGTAGACCTTGACTCCATTGCCCCGCTGACACCCCACTTCACTTTGCAGATTTGTCCAGGGCATTCAAACTCCCATTCTTAGGAGCTTCTTCTGAAGAGCTTGCTTTTGAGATAGTTTAGTCATGGATTTCTAAAGGAGGCATCTGAGCCAGGACCTTTTCCCGAATGACATAAACTGCTTCAGCCTTCATAGTTAATAGAATTAAAATGAATTAAAGAGAATTGAACTATAATCTTGTGATTTTACTGTAGTCTGGTCACCCTCTCTCTAAAGGCAGATAATTTCCAAATTATGAACTACACAACAGAAAGCTGACAAAAACATAAGCTTAGCTGCAGCATTGTTCTAAATCACAAGAGTCTATAACTTTTTTTTAATATTTCTAAACCAAAAGTCCTGCTGTTACCTGGAAGTGTTTCCTTTTTTTTCCCCTCACCATTAAAAATAAAGCCTATCTATCTACATTACTACACAGAATAATTGGAAAGGAGAATTAGACAGAAAGGTAGTGCAATAGCTTTCTAGATATCTGTGGAAATGTACAATACCAGAATAGAAAATACCTTTGTCTTTGGAAGCCACTAGTTAAAGTGTCAAGGCTACTTTTCTAGTGCATGGGAAGGCAGTGGTGCAGCTTGACTCAAATTAGCCTGGTGTATGTGTTCCAAGTGGATTAGGTGTATAAACCTCTTGACATCTTTCTCCCTTACCTATAGAGAGAATTTGTAGACTAAATGCTCATCTTTTGGTAAATGTGTAGACTTAAGGGACATGAATCATAGCCTGACATTTATTCAAATAACTGACAGAGATTGCAGAAAACAAGGAGAAATCTTTAGGTGCATTAACCAAGCAAATGCCTCCAAGACCTGCAGGCAGAGACACAAAACCTTTTCCAGGAACTTTTCTGCTGTCAGGTCTACCATTTCTGTTTGTGTGCTTAGGTCACAAGGATGGCAAGTGGAGAGAAAGAGACCCCTTCAGAGGGCAATTCATGCAGGAACATGAGCTGGCTTGACAATAGATGTACTGAACAGGGCTGTCAGGGTAGGCAGTAATCACAGCTTGTTGTGATGGGAATAGTGTCTTCCTTATGCCCGCCCACCACCAAGAATGTCAGGGCTGCCACCAAAACCAGCCTGGAATCTCAATCAGGAAACGGCATCTGCTGAGCAAAGATGCAATCACCTTTCAGAAACAAAGCCCTGTGCTTCTTTGTAGTACTGGCTTCAAAATCTACTTGGGTTGAAAACAAAAGGCAAAGGAAAATTCTGGTTCCAAAACACACTAAAAACAATGAAGGCATTTTTGATTTACAAGACGTTAAAACATGAACCCTGAAGTGAAATACGTTATGGTTTCACCCAATATGTCTTTGTTTTCTCTCTCCCCATGATATTGTGTGACAGCAAAGCACACTCCTTGAAGTTTAATGGGAACAATGAGTTTCTTTTTTCTGAGGTGGTAGGGCAAGATATTAGCTTATTCTTACTTATTTGGTTGAATGCTTGTGTTTTGTAAAGGACCTCCCAGTAAGTTTGTGGATTCTGCTGCTGCTTAGTTTAACAAATAGGACTTGGAAGTAAAATTATTTGGGTTTGAAATAAGGGTGGTGCTGCAGCTGAAGTCAAGTCTCAAAAACAACTTGCAGCTGTTGATAAGGTGTGGTAAAGGTGAAGGAGTTTTCTTTCCTCCTAACACAGGCACAAACTCTGTGCTGGCACATCTAGCTATGACTAAATATACAAGAAAGCTTGGGGTACCACTAGACAACTGGCTTGTCTGGGTGGGCTTCTGGCAAAGTGGGAAGGCATAATGTACTTTTCTTCTCTGTATTTGTGTGTTTTAATGAGGCAGGGGTTAACTGTAAAACACACACTCAAGAAGGCCCAGACACGGTTCCTCTAACAGATGCACAGCAGTTTCTCCCTTGCCATGCTAAGTCTCCCTTCCTTTTGAGTTATTTGTGGCTTTAGGGCTTGAACTTGAAGCTAAGGACTAAGACCCCTGACCATCCACCTTCATTGCTGGGGTCAGAAATGAGACTTCATGAATTTCCTACGATGTGACAGTAAACTCTTCATTGCATGGGAGGCTTTGGGACAGGGAGACGTAACCATGAGTGTTGCACACTCATCTCACCCACTTCCTTTTGAATCCAGCCCAATACACAACATTCCCTTGTACATTCAGACCCAATCCTTGTTTCCAAAGTTAATTACCATTCCTCCCTTAAAGGGAATTCCTTCACTGTTGGCATATATCCATGTGTCAATCTCCTTGTATGAAGATGTATTGTGCTGTCCGCTCCGTGCAGAAGTGTCTCAGTGGCATTTTCTGAAAATAAGTTTGGGTAATCATCCCTGGAGGGTCCCTTAAGCACATTCAACTCTATATAAAGCAGTATTACCTCTGCCTCATTAGCGTTTTGCAGAGGTGTGCTCCCTTCCCCCTCCATACTTTTCTCTCTCTTCCCTAAAAGATGGATTGAGAGAAAGTCCTTCCTCTCCTCAGGTAGCTCCACCACTGCCTCATTCATTGTAGGGTCCAAATCAGAACTGCCCATGTGCCTGCTGGGTGCTGTTGTTTTTCATTCTGCTCCATACCCTTTGGTGCCTTTCACTCCACTTGATACCAGCCTGAGACCCTTCTCCCCTGTAGTCCCTACCATCCATTTATCTCCACATTACCAAATGTTTTAAATAGTCAAGGCAATTTCTGATTTTAGGAGCTTTGAAAGATTTCCAGAAGTACAGTGCTCACCCTATTTCCCTTTCCATATGCATTGTTGCAAAATCTTCCTTAAAGCTGCTGGAAGTGCCCAGGTGTGGCCCAAAGGTGCACAGGTCTCAAGCTGAGTATTTCCAAAGTTTCTTCTTGTATGAACTCAAGGCATGCTGGTTCTCCCTCCTCTTCTGCTGAGTCCTTAAGGTAGGGAAGGTCTCTGCATCGGTACTGTGAACACTCCAGGCATTGCTGGGTGATGGGGAGGATGCAGGATATGCGATTTACCATTTTTTTTCTCATGGAACAGCTGCATAAAAAGCCACTAATTGAGTCTTTAGCTTCAAGGTATATTGTCTTTGATGACTTTTCTGGTCTCCCATCCTCCATCTGCTGCCTCTCAATCCTGTAGTCAGGCTTCTGCATACCATCCCTTCTTCCCTGCCAGCACAGCTGCTCTGCTCAGCACTGGTTTGGAGAACGGATCCAACAAAGAACAGAGTCAAACCAGATTTATTGGGGATAATAATTTTCTTCCCTAATTCTTTTTATCTTACCCTACTTAGCAATTGCTTTGTGGAATTACACCATGATATTGTAGGAACAAACACTTGGGAAAGGGTAAGGGACAAGGACTGTGAGACAATTGTTTAAGCTGAAGTTGCCACAAAAGAAAATGTATCAAGAAAACACAGCATAAAATGTAAGAACTCCAAGTGAAAAGAACAGGGATAGTATCATGTTCCTTCAAGTCCCTCAAGGAATTTGACTCACTGGACAGAGATCTTTTCTGCAAGTAAAAAAAAGCACAAACAAACAGCCCTTTATAAATTAGGAAATGCTTATTATCTCTGTTGCCCTCTGTTTGTTTCGGTGCCTCGTCCTCTTAAAATTAGAGTCATGGGGACATACAGAGAAGTAGGCTATTGCAATAAATAAACAAGTGCCCTGGAGCTCAATTTTGATTACAAATATTTTAGATCTGCATGGATTGAAAGCTTGGCAGCATCCATAACTCCTGCTGAGAGCTGTTCAAATATCTCTTTAAAGAAAAAGCAAATCATGGCAAAAGCTGAAGCCAGGCTTTTCTCTGCTTTTGCTTCTGGTTTCTCAGCTGAGCACATCCCAATGACATTTCCTGAGGTGTTAGGATCGGTGCTTTGAAAACCTGCCAGGACTACATTTTGTTCTTGGCATTAGAAGCACCAACTCCACCACCTGAAAGGAGCTCTTATCACCTAGGAAAACGGGTCTTGCACTCCAGGGCTTCTGGGGAGGAACGTGGAGGTTTTTTTGTAAGTGGGAATCTGCTGTTCACATTAGTCTGTGAGGCAGCTGAAATATTGAGCAGTGAGACTTTCTGGAAAACACCTTCACTTCTCCTTCCCTGGCATGGTCCTCCTTGGGCTATTTGTTCTGCAACCAAAAGCAGCTCAAATTCCTGAGGCATGTGGGTTGGGATCTCAGAGGTGCTTGACTCTTTCTGGAAGTACTTAAAAGTTGTGTAGATGTGGTGCTTAGGGATATGGTTTGGAGGTGGGCTTGGCAGTGTAGGTTAATGGTTACGCTTGATGATCTTTGAGGTCTTTTCCAAGGTAAATTATTCTGATTCTATAATTTTGTGGTTAATGGAGTGCAATCGGAGCCTCCAGAAACTGATTTGACATTGCTAAGATCAAAATCACCTTTCAGGAAGGTCCCTGAGATGACCCAGGCTGTAACATGACCTTGAGCTATTCAGTTCCCCATGTAGGCACTTAGGTCTGGTATCAAATGTTGGGGTACACCCTCCGTACCCAGTGGTGCTACTCTTTTGGAAGCCAGGGCAGAGAAATCACAGGGATTTCAGGTAACAACAATCAGCTCACTGGGGACTGTTTGTGTCTATCACTTCTCTTCCACCTACTTTCTTCACCTCCTGCATCTGATTTCCCTCTGGTGCTTAGGACGCCCCCTGATCTCTAATTCCTTACACATCCTGCACCAGCTCCTGCTTCTTGTTGTGTGCCAGAATGGTCTGGACCTTGGACTATCCAGTGTATGTAGCTACTATGTCTGAGCCAGGAAGCCTCATGCCAGTTCTGAAAACAGTTATAGCTGCACTTTCAGACCATAGCACAAAATGCTTGCCCTCAGGAAGGAGCTGAGATTTAAAATGCTTGAAGTGAACAGAAACCAAGGAATATGAATATCAGGCAGTGCGAGATCCTGGAAAATCTGTCCATGTGTAGCACAAAGAAAGTAGCCAAGAGTCAAAAATGCATCCTTCCTGGATGCAAAGAAGGACCAAAGTGATGGGGATATGTCCAAGCAGCAAGCAAGGAGGCAAGGCTCCTGTTGCCTGGAAACTGGGAGCCGAGTTGTGACTGTGAGCCTGGTGCTCACACTGGAATCACTAAAAGGCCAAACCCTTCTCTGTTCCTGCTCACTAATATGAACCTGCAAAAACAGAAACGTGGCAAGCAAACATCTCCAGTTTCTTCTTCTCTTTTCAGGGCTGGCTTAATTCAGCATCAGCCTGATTGTGTTGCTCTGTGGTTTACTGTACTAGTCTGATCCTGTTCCCTGTGGTTCATACTAACTGCTAGAGACTTTTTGCATTTAATTCTTCTTTTGATATCTCTTTTTATTCTAACTTAGGTTAAAGGGCTTAGATTCTGAAACAAGCTATGTGGGTATCTCTAAAACAACCTAGGATGTGCAAGAGCAATTTTTAAAATACACTTGTTTTAATGCTTCTCCTAATTACAGGGTATAAGCAGACTTTCTATTCAGTATTAATGCACTATCTTACCCAGAGAGGTCTTTGTTCATGGCTGGAATTTCCATGTCTTGCTAAAGAAATCTGCAACTTGACAGTCTGTTCTAAATCTGTCTTTAACCAGCAGAGTTCATCTGCAGACCCTTCACAGAGTGGTTGGGAGCTCACTCAATCTCACTTACTTGAGTGTAGGGGACCCTAAATCAAGATATCTCTCTGTAAGCAAGGGCAAATGTGTGCCACTGCTCTGCTGCAGACCTGGCAAATCCTTTACCTCTAATTTTCCCAACCACAACTTTCAGGGGAACAGCTCCAGAGAGGTTCTGGTGCCACAGAGCATCCCTGGGACTAGCCCACACTGCCAGTGTGGAATCAAAGCCTCTACCAGTGGCACCTTCTGAGCATCTGCTGCATTCAGCACAAAACCCTTGCTGTAGTACAGACTGTGGGGGCTGGGAGCTTCCTTCCCCCTCTTCTCCAAGCCCTTCCACTTAATTTGTGTCATTTTGTTCAGATGCAGCTGGAAAGAATTAAAATGTCAGCCAGGCACAATTGCCTCCATTGAGATGAAAAGCTGCTGGAAGAAACAATGCTAACAAGCATGGCAAAGAGAAAAAGGGAAAGCCTAGTGCTGTTTAGCTGGTAATAATTAGCCCCACAAATGGGAAGAGGCAAGATCCAGTGTGGATCCTGTTCAGTTCAGGGGAGGTCCAGTTAGGACTAGGTCAATGAGCACTGCTTAATTGCTGCTAATCCACTACTGGATGGAGTCTGGTGTCCAAGATGTGCCCATCATGCAAAAGCATGTAGCAAAACAGCTGCAGAGAGCAAGAGCAGGCAGAGATGCTCCCAAGACTTGGCTGTTGTGGGAGGTTGCCTGCTTGGATAGGGTTACTTGGGGACTAGGGGTTGTGGAGGTGCCATGTTTAGGAGCTCACTTGGATATTCATATGTTATCCAAAACCAGAGTGATAGAAGGAGAAGTTTTCAGCTGTTTAAGCTACATGACTGCAGCCCAAGACATTACAGGTAAAGAATAAGAGAGCCAAGGAAATCACTGAAGCTCCATAAGTCTTTACTAGGAGAACAGATAAGATGTGTCATTTCTGGATCAGGAACATGCAATAGCCTTGCCTCAAAGACTTAGTATTGTAACCTATTGCTTGGTTTAGTATAAACATAAAATATGGGCCCATTAAAGTACTTTAGGTCATAATTTTTCCCATCTTTGTGTTCCCATACAGACCTCCTTATCAGGGGTGAGTTTCTGCTCATCAAGGATAATGGAGGATGCCCTAAGTCCACCAGCCCTTCTTCCTTACTTCTCCTCTTTCCACATGTTCCTTCTTTTTCTGGACAATGTGAAAACAATCCAGACATTCTTGAGCACATTGGGCATACAGTCTCAGTCTGTACCAGGAGCTGTAGGCAGTTCCACCCTTCCTTTTCTTCCTTATATACCCCCAGAGTAGTTTCAGCATAGCACACACTTTATAAAACAACCTCCCCAGATGAGAGACTGCAGTCAGGACTTCTTCCATGCTGTGTGAGTGGCTTCATTTATACCAGGATGGTGATGGGAAATAAGGGAATTAGAGAGTACTGGGGAGGCAGTGACATCCAAATCACACTGAAAGGACTTGTGAACTCTGGCCTACCTGGCTCTTTAAAATCCTTCACAATTTCATGTGTTGTTTCAGATTGTTCTTCTTTGCCTGCCCTGGAGTAGGTCCATGTTTGTCACTGCAGTGTGGTGCTGGTGGCTGGATTTGCATCCACCATCAGGTCAAATGTTTGATGTGCCTGGGAATTCCTCTGTTTCATTCAAGCTAAAGAAGTTGGCTTTATAAAAGTTAGGTTCCCCCCTGGCAGGTTTTCCTTAAGCTCAGCCTTGAAATCTTTCAAGCAATATTTATCCCATACCAGTGGTGTGTACACAGATTATTACTTCTAGAGCGAGCAAGATGAAACTGAACAAGACATCCTAAACAACAGAAAATGGGGGTGGGCAGAAAACCCTGAAAATAGTTTTTAAGGTTGAATTTATGGCAGAGAAAGAAACACAGGTTAAAGGAAATTCAAACTTGTACATGATTGAAAACAAGAGATCCAAGGAATATATTTAAATTTTCCTTGGAAAAATTTAGAGTTTGCTCTGCAGCAAAAGGCAAAGCAGAGGAATGAAAGAACATTGCTGACTGAGGGAATTTGACTGCACCAGAAGCACTGTGCAATCTGAAGTGTAGGGTTTTTTGTTAATAAAAAGCACATCATGGCAGGGTGAGTTCATCCTGCAATACCAGCATAGGGGTGCCCTTCACTGCTTTTAGACATAGGGATCAGCCTTGCCCATGACAGTGGGGCTGGAACTAGATCATCTTCAAGGTCCCTTCCAACCCAAACCATTCAATGATTCTGTCCTTATCCAGCTCAGTAGCTGTGCTAAGTGTCACAACTTTTCACAGCAGTGCAAACACCCAGTGCATCACTTTTGACATCTTCCTGTGTGTGCCCTATCTTTCAGGGCAAGCAGCAGCACACTTCTCTGTTTGCTGGGACAGAGAGCTGTGATCTGTCTTGATGTATGTTTTCAAGGGGAAGGCAAAGGAAGAGAATGGGTACTCAGACAAAGCCAATTCTTACAGCCCAGTGGTCCAGCCAGACCATTGTTCCAGTTAATCCTGTCTTCTCAGATAGCAACTGCTCACTGGGAAGATGAGACTCTTCCCAGGATGCAGCTGGTGAGCTGTGCAATATCCTCAGCCATGTGAAAAACAGCTTTCTCACCCTCCCATGTAAACTCCTTGTGCTCTCTGAAGCATAATGTTAGATAACCAGAATAATATTGTCTTCCGGCTTCTTTTGGCTAAGCCCTTTCTTTGAGCTCAGATTTCTACAGCAAGGCATTGAAGTGGAAATCATTCCTTACTGGACACTGCTTTAGGGACTTTCACAATCAATATTCTCTTCCTTTCCCCTATTTTATCTCTTCCTTTAGGGCTAAGAGGTAAACAAACTAGCATATGGTTTGCAAGTGTGAGACATGGTTGCAAAGGGAACATTTCTCCTGTGCTCAACAGCATGATCCCTTGCCCAGATTTAGGGAGTGTTTCAAATAGGAAACAGGCATGGAAAAGATCTCATACATAAGAAATCAAGGAGGATGCCACCTGCCACTCTGTCCTGGTTTGAAATGCATTGCAGTTTGCACAAACTCAGGAATACTTTACTATGGCTGCATTGGATACAGGCAGCACATCTGCACAGCAGCATAGAGCTCCCCTGGGCTCCCCTGCATTCCAGGATGGGGTAGGAGCCCTCAGCAAACTGCAGGATGCTGCAGCTTCAAAACTTGAGTGCTTAAAGACAGCAATAGCTTCCTGACCCTGTTAGGAAATGGGGATGTGTAGCTGCAGTGACACCACTTTTACTGGTGAAACATCTGGAGAACCTCTGCATCAGTCCTGGGACCCTAGCTGAAGAAGTCATGTTTGACAGCTGCTAAGTCACCATCTGAGCTTGAATAACAACCTCTGAGGTTCAGTGATGCCAATGCAATAGTCCTTATGAAAAGCAATTCTTTATACCAGATGTGATAAACTGTATGCTGGAGAAATTTCAACTTCAAATAGGATTTATGTTCCTGATTTCCAGCTTGGTTCTCTTTTGTGTTGTGTAAAAAATGGCCTCTCAGTTCTCTCTCTGTGGGTAGATGTCCTGCCCCTGGAGGTGGTGTGTCCCCATGAGGCTTTGTCTCCCTAGAGTTCACTCCAAGTTAGCTGTGTCCTGCCAATCTTACAGGAGACAGTCTGCTAAGGGTATTGACACTTCTTAATGTAGGTTTTGTCCTGGTTTCTGGCCGTTTTTAACAGAATTTGTGGCTCTATCCAGGGGTTTGCCCCAGGGGTGTTGCCACATCCAGATACCTCCAGAGAAAGGCCTACAAATGCAGTTGATGCTACCCAAGCCTGGCACAAGAGACAGGAACAGCACCTGTGCATGACTTTGCCTCCCTAGAAGGCCATGGCATCTCATCCTCTTGCAGCTCAAAGCCCTGGCACGCCAGGAGGAGGCTGCTCCTACAAGACAGTGCCCTGGCTCTGCAGCTGTGCTCCTTCAGAGCACATCTTCCCCTCTTTTTCGGTGTTGCCTCCTGGTCCCAGCCTTTGTGAATCCCTGTAGGGGCCTCAGGAAAACGAATCAGCACCACTCTGTAGCCCAGGCTCCCATCAGGAGGCTTGTGAGGAGGGCTTTGCCATCAAGGCAGTCAGTCCCTTCTCCAGCTCTGCCAAATTTCCCCAGGGTGCCTCATTAAGGCCTCTGCTCCCTCAGCCCCATGGAGATCATTTCTTTTTTAATGCACGGGCTGACAGGCCTGGAAATAGCAAACTCAGCAGCTTCCTGCCCTGCTCAGATCTGAGGCACTGTGCTTCAGAGCTAATTAGCTGGATTTCAAATCAGAAGGGCAACTGACTGCTGTCTCTGACAGCCCTGTTTCATCAGGACCTCCCAGGAAGATTGTTTTAAAGTTTTTTCTCTTCCCAGGCATGAAATGAAGTCTCAGGAAACATCTCTCTTTTTTCCTTGTTTGGGTGGTTTTTTTGGTTGTATTTTCTTTGGTTGTTTTTGGTTAGTGTTTGTTTTGTTTGTTTGTTTGCTTTTGTTTTTTGTTTTGTTCTGGTTTGGTTTTTTGGTGAAGGGAGGGGAAGCAGGCATTAAATAAACATATTTTCCTTTGCCTCATCCAATGCATTTAATATTTGCTTTTAGGCAAGTAAATATAATTTCACAGCTATCAACCACCTCTGTTTCAAGAATCACTGTGGAGAGACAAGCTTGTTTTCCTGGAAATGTCCATACACTACCACTTTCTATCCCTTGAAAATCTTCAGTGCAAGAGCTGCCTTGAAATAAAGCTGCGCTGTTTTTTGCATGCTATGAGATAATTCTCCTCTGCCTGCTGCTCTGTCTCTGGGAGGACACCACGGTCCTCAGTGACCTGCAGGACCACAGATTTCAGGGCTGGAAGAGGGAATTCTGAGCATCAAAATGGATTTTCCAAATTATATCCCATGTTCCCCATCCTGAGCCATAAACTTCCTCTACAGCCAGGGCATAGCCAAAGTCAAGAGCTGAACTCACAGCTTTTGGCTCCTTGTATGTTGCCAAAATAAAATCAGTGTTGGTTTTGTGCTGCCCAGCTTTTTACAGTTGGAACAGACCTATGTTTTAAAGCAGTTGCTTAACACTTTTTGCAGACCGAGCGTTCACTGAGGGAGCATGGAAATCTCTTCCTCTCCATAACCTGCCCTGATTTCCTACAGAATTCCCCTAAAAGCTTCTTGTGTGGATTTGAGCCCACCTGGAGTTGTTGTTCCCTCTCCAGCTCATTCAACCACTCTTTTACCTCTGTCTCTGGACCCTTAATCACCTCTGTGGCAGAGGCTGTGTTCCTACACAATAGATTGTTATAGGCAATTGGCAATCTTGGGAGCTGCTACAGTAAATTCCCACCTGAGCCCTCTGGCACCAATTCAGCCAGGCACTTTCTTCTTTATTTCCCTTCTCCACACCCCCAGATAAAAGTAATAAGTCATTAAATGGTCTTTATATTTGTGTTGGTGGGCCTGTGAAATGCTTTCACAATAACAGCTCTTATAAAGCCTGAAACAAAGAGTCCCACTGGAACTGGCTGCCCTCTGTCACTTCACTACAAGGTCCTGGCTTGTAGGTGAGGCCCTGATAAAGGAAGCCTAATGGAACACTAGAGGGGCCCCCAGAAACACGGGGGCTGAGGTGGGAGAAGCCTGGTGGAGGGGGCTTTCAAATCTCTGAAGCATAAAGTAGCAAGAGGTATTTAACTGAGTGGAGCTGGTCTTCTCCTCCAGGAAAAGCTGGCTGAGCTATCTCAGCACAAGGATCTCCAACACTACCTCATGCTGGGGGCCTGATGTCTCCACTTCTGCAGAGTAAAGCAGCTCCCCATCATGTGTCTGCAAACAGGAGTGCAGCTCTATGGGATCTGTGGGGGAAGATTTCCTGCTGAAAGCTTTCCCATGCCCTACACATGCTGCCTTATGAATCCCTTGCAGTCCTCCAGTGGAATGGAGGATGATTTATTCCCCATTTGACTGAAAAGAAATCAGAGAATGAAGAGATTAAAGGTGGCCAGAAAGAAGACTTTTACTCTCCTCTCCTGATTTAGACCTTTATTAGTGTCTGTGGATGTACCTATGTGGTGTCTGGAAACAGGGATGAAGTCACTGCCCATGCACAGTACTCTGGACACAAGAAGAACCAGATCAGAGCAGGACTTGGGGTCTACAGCTGGGCCATGTCCCTGATATTTTTCTTTCATGCTATGGCACAGCACTGTACCGTGTGGGTTTTGGGCCAGGGCTGCCCAGAAGCTGGTGGATCAAAATGACAGTATCATCAAGGTTGGAGAAGACATAGAAGGCCATTGAGTCTGACCACTAACCAGACACTGTCAGGTCCACCACTATGCCATGTCCCTAAGCACCACATCTGCATGCTTCTTGAGGCATGGATAATCTGGTGATGAGGAGGGTTCATCTGTGGTGGCTTCAGAACTGCAATCTGTGTTGACAAGAAGGTCTCATGGGAATGCACAAAGATACATGGGCAGAGCATGGTCAGCTGAGGATGTGACTCAGAAGGCAGCCCATAATTCACCTTTATGTGTTTAGGGCATGCAGTCCTGCTTCTGAGCTGCAAACCCCTTCAGTCTCATGGGTCAGACCTTGTTGCCAGAGAGTGTTGTAGATGGAAGCAAATATCTGTCTGGAAAGGTCTCACATGCACTGGGCCTGTTCCTGAGCAAATGAGCTCTGAGGAGCTATGAAGTTCTCCTGAGATCAGCAGGTAGGGGTTCAGATCTCATCTTTGGATTTGCACTAAAATCTATGCTGTGAAGCACTTAGGTGTTGTGGAAATTTGAGGTGATCAGTGAAAAGTGCTGAAAGTGAGTCATGTTAATTTTCAGGAAGCAGTGGTTAAACCCAAGATATCCTTTTGCCAGAAGTGAAGGAAACTTCTACTCTTTTTAGGTGGTGGTTGTTTGAGGGAGAGGGGGGACTGACAGGACTTGCCTTCACCCGCTTTTCATTGCTTTTCATTACAGGAATGAGCTGATCATAGCCTCAGGCACATATCACCCTTGTGTACTGGGGAATCAGGTCTCTGCCTGTGGAGGGGAAACAAATGTGCAGCTGGACAGGTACATGTCTGCTGTCATGGACTTCATGCTGAAAAGAGTCTGAATCCCAGAGCCCTTCCCTGGCTGCTAACCATCCCTAAAAACTTTTCCCATAGGGAAGCTGGGCCAAGGCGTGGTTTGCTGTATGAAGTTACACAGCATGATGCCATCCAGTATCTCTGCCAGAAGCTAAGAATTTCATGACTTCTTGCATTATCCCTGTTTTATGAATTACCAGAGTGCTGTGTTTGCATAGCTGTCATGTAAGAAATATGTGCCTGCCCCACCCTAGCAAGGAGATTTGCCTTATGGTGAGCTCCCAGCTCTGAATCAAGTCTGTTGAATCAGCCCTGCAGGGACACAGCCAAACCAAGACAAGCAGCTTACACCTGCACAGTTTATGGATATTGTTCTAGTCCAAATCCTACTTCTAGAAATTGTCAAGACTGGTTGTACTGGAGGGTGATGCATCAGCCAATGCACAGTGCACTTCGTGCACGGGGAGCTGAGCACATCATCACGTTGGACAGCATTTCATGTAATAACATTTGCAATGAGACCAGTCAGCATCATGCTCTGGCCAGGAAAAAACTGGATCCTCCTCCTTCTAGCATGCAGATGTTTTTAACAGCTGTAACATTTTGCAGCCTTTAAAGCCTGCAACCATATTTTAGTTCAGCTTCTGTATCACTCAATGACCAGGTTTGCAAAGATAAAAGAGAGGATGATCTGGCTTTTTGCTTCAAATGTATTTTCAGTGGCTGACCAAAATGTTGCAAGATGGTCATAGGGGGAAGTGGACAGGTCCTGTGACTCACAGATCAAGTCTGTCAGAAAAGTAATTTTGCTTACAAGGAGCTGATGGTCTTTGTTCTCTCTTGTCCCTGTTTTATAGTTGCAGAAACTGAGAAGAGACTCAGATCTGGTCTGTTTAACAAGCCCAGTTTAAATTCAAGTGTACAAATGTGATCAGATCTCTTAAAAACAGATTGGGTTTTGCTGGCAAAGGTTTCAAGAGGAACATTTGGTTTATGGTATCTGGCAGTTAAAACCAGGTGAAAGCTGCTGGGGGACTGGACATTCCTCATCCAAACTGTAAAACACACCAAGCACTATAATCCATCACATGTGTTAGAAGCCAGTAGGCAAATTCTGCACTGCTTTATATCCTGTTCCTTGCCCATTGCCTCCAGGCAGTCACTGTGCTGTCCAGAACTTTGTATCTGGTTTGAACTTTGTTTTGTATCTATGAACTTTGTTTCCTCAGGTGCCCCGAGGAACAGGGCTGTGCTTCACCCAGGTGATGTGCTGTCTGCCTGGGCAGAGATTTGGAAGAACTTTGTAACCAGCCACTCAATGCAAAACAAAGCCCAGCCCCAAACAATTCAGGGCTGTATCCTGAGGGTCTTGGTTTTGATTCAGCTGGATCCTAGGACCAAGGCTATAGTGAGAAGGGCCCCTCAAGACCTTGCCCCAGAGCACTCAGTCGGACCACAGTCCATCACTAGAATTTATTTGAAAACTACCAACTGCAGTCATGACTATTTAAAGACTGCATCTATTAAAAACACACACACACAGACACACATGAAAGGGAGCTAGAAATAGCAGGGGCTGTGAGGAATGGGGGCTGAGCTTGAATTCTTCCCTGTCTGAACACATGGCAGCTTGGATGCTTTCCATGGATGGTCCACAGCCACTGTTCATGGACTGCCAGTAGCAGGGAAAGCAACATCTCCCACACATGGTGACAGCCCCTCTGCCATTACACTTTGGCCTTTTGGTTTATTTGCAGGTTGTTATCACACTATTTATAGCTGGCTCCTATTTCTAACCTCACAGACTTATTTGCCACTTCCAGAGTCCCTAGAGAGCCAGATATGTTTGAAGTGTGACATCTATGAGGACAAATGAAGAGAAAGTCTGACAAAAAAGAGAGATGCAAAGGGCAGACAGGGCACAAGATATCTTAGGACCATCACCAAACAGATTCTGAGGGAGTATCTCCCTCCATATGATGCCATCTGTCAATCCTGCCTCATGGAGTTCACAGTCTGACCATGGTGACAGAAGAAGGACTACCCTGGGATAACCCCCAGGGTCTTTTCTTTTTGCAGTACTCTTCTCTCTGTCTCCTGGCTTGTATCTAGCCTCAATTTCTTCTCTCAATATTTCTGCCGCTTCTGGAGACAGTGGTGGTTGTGTTCCAGTAGGATGAACCTCCCTTGGGAAAGAGGACCACCTTCTCATTCCAGGTACAGCTGGTCTTCCTACAAGCACCGGCCTTCCCTGTGGGATGTGCTTCCCCAGGAGCTGCCTGATTCCCAGCCTATGCAGCTTCAGCCCACAGGCTCTGCACCAGGCAGAGACCCAGCACCCCATGAAAATGCTGGCTGCTGCCTGAACCTCTCCCTGCCCGTTATAGCACAACAGCTGTGAAAGGCATTACTCACAGATGTCTATAATTAGGGTCTGCCACTGCCTTCCAATGGCATCCGAACCAGAAGGGCCAGCAAAAATTGAACAGGTTCTCCTGAGCCACCAGATGAAAGAGTCATGCTCCATAGACCCCAGTCATTCAGTTTTACTGATTTAGCTCCATCCTAAAAAATCACGGCAATCAATGCGAGGAATCCTGACTCCAAAGAGACCATAGCTGAGCTGTTGTTGGCAGCAAGGCATTCCCATAAGTTCGGGAGGCTTTATGTCCTGGAGCTGTATGGAATCCTAAATGACAGAAGTAGGTCTTTATTGCTGAGTTTTGGGATGATTATTTGTGCCTTCCTTCCTGACATGGAAAACTAATTTGCATCTTGACTAACACCAGCTGTTTGCTACTGTTGATGAGCTTCAGTCATCTGTAAGTTTTGTCAACAACATGCCATTTTATACATAGTGCATTTTCCAATATGAGCACCAAGAGCCTTTCCAGCCACCACAGTATCAGAAAATCTATAGAAACAGAGAACAAAATTTTAAAAATTCACAGTTATTCTAAATAAAACCTACTTAAATTTGTGTATTCAGGGAGTTCTGCATGCTTTTTGAGAAAGCAGGCAGAGCTTGTTGAAAACATCGTGTGTCTATAGTGTTGGGGTGTCTCCCTTGTATCTCCTGATGGCCTCAGCCCCCAGTTTTGCAAAAACATTTGTGTGTGATTTAAGAATACAAGCAACCCCAGCTGAGGGTCTTTGTTGGGCTAAGATAACAGACAACTGATGGAGACAGGCAGTAGTGCAAAATATGACATTTCAAGGTTGGTGGTCTTTTCTGATGAGGATGAGGATCTGTACATTTTTGGGAGGAGCAGGAGAAGGTCAGCATGAATTCAGAATGAATAATGAGGACGAAGAGGTAGGAAAATGCCAGCACAGAAGAGAGATGGTTAAAATGAACTCTCACCAAGATCACAGAGCAAAAAACAGTAGGAGCCATACCAGAGATTTTTTTCTTCATGTTCCCTACACACCTCATCTATGCATTATTATCTCCATCTTTACTGACATTTTCAATTTATAGCTGCAGTTTTGCAGAAGAAAAGAATAAAGCCATGTTGTGCTTTGGGAATTTTATTTTATTTTATTTTATTATATTGTATTTTGTTTTGTTTTGTTTTATTTATTTTATTTTATTTTATTTTATTATTATATTTTATTTTATTTCTATTCCACTTTGCAAATAGACTATGTTAACTTCAGAGCCATGGATAATTCCCACTTGTAGCTCTGCTATTTCCAGAGATAGGATATCCATCATTCTTGGAAGTATATGCAAGCTGACATTTTCTGTTAGACCAAAATATAATTAGATTTGCACATATCAGGCACAAGGTTATCGACCATGAAAACAGAAAGACATCACATGAACAGGGAAGAACATCTGAGAGACACACCAATCCATCTAGGGGCCAGCAGAAACAAAACCTGAATAATAGATGGGCTAACACAACACTACCAATGTCCTGTCTGATTAAATCTACTTCATCAAACATCACCAAGGACAAAAATGTCCCCTTTGCCCATAGCTGGATGCATGATGAGTAAGAAAAAAACATATGACTTCTTACATATTGCTGATTTGCTTTAAGTCCTCTGCATTTTGCAGTAAGTGCTCACAAGGCATCCCTGTATCCTGGGAATCAAACTGGTTTGCAAGTATCCCAGTTTTAGGGATGTTAATTTGTTAAATATTGCGTCATACTGGGAAGTTTGCAGGCAAATCTACTTTCCAGTCTGCCATGCTGCCTGCCAGTGAACCAAGGGGATGCTGAATGTTGGGAGAACTTTGGATCTTCTGCTCATGTGCATGCTGGAAGCCAAGTATTCATGTTTGTCTTGATGTCTCCATGCTTAATGTTTGTGCAGTCACTAAATTTGGTGTCTCTAAAAGTGTCAGGCTGCCTCTGATAAAACAGCATGAATCCCCCACTGGTTCTGTGGCCATTGATATTGCACCCACTGTGTCATCTCTGCCTCAGGCAGGAGTGGGCTTGGTTTGGGGGAGACACACTTGCTGTCAGTGCAGATCACCAGGGGAAAAAATCAACCTCAAACGAGGTCAGATTAAAAGGACAGAAAGTTAGTTATAAAAGTCAGTCAGCAGTTGACCAAGGACTTTGCTGGCACACTTTTACTTTCCTGGGGAGCCAAGGAGGGATCTCTCTCTCTGCCTGCAACTTGGTGACTGACAGAGACTATGCTCATGTTCAGCACATCTTGGAGAAGATGAAGTGGCAGGTAAATTGGAAGTATTGGGTGAGACAATAATTCAATTTCTCTCATCACTTCAGTTAATGGCTTTCATTTAGAGCGTTCATGGAAGATCATTACTCTCCATTAAGCTGCCACAGATAGACACAGACAGATGGCAAACCAGTTTCCTCAAAGCACTCCACTAAAACTGTCTACCTGGGGACAAATCCCTAAACCTGGCTGTCAAAAGAACCTGTCAGCTGCATGGATGAGAGTCTGGGAAAATCCCAGGAGCTGGTTCCAATGAGCTTGGATCCTGGTGGGCCTGCAGGAGGTCTGCAGCATACAAAGGGTGAAGATGACCACTTAGGACCAGATGTGCTGCAAGGTAAGGGTCGACAGAAACTCAACCCAGAAGCTCTGATATTCCACTGCAGAGAACTGTGAGCCTGAAAGTCATTTGATGCTGAGTGTGTGAGGCTGCAGGGAACAGGAGAGCCCCCTCTGTGGGTCCATGTTTGCCATCCCTTCTGTATCCCAGGAGATGGTCAAGAGCCCTTAAATCCATGATGTTCTTCTGATCTGTGTTTTAGGTGTTTAAAAAACCTCAGAAAATTAGAAGCTCTGCTGATCAGAGTCCCTGGAGCCTCTTAAAGCAATGATGTCTTAGTGGAGTGGACAAAAAAATTGAGTTCAAAAGACCCATAGTAGACTTTCTTTCTACTATGAGGTGAGTTTGAAAAAAGCACATTTGCTTTGCATGAAGGATGGACAAAGAAGTACAGTGCCCTCTGCTCCTCTGCTTTGACATGTGAGAGATGGCCTGGGGCTAGTTACACTATGAGAATAGTGTAACTAGCTATAGAAAAAGAATCA
Source organism: Agelaius tricolor (assembly GCF_023055355.1). Taxonomy (NCBI): domain Eukaryota; kingdom Metazoa; phylum Chordata; class Aves; order Passeriformes; family Icteridae; genus Agelaius; species Agelaius tricolor. Next base: position 19,335,562 of record NW_027269269.1, read on the forward strand.
TAGCTTCATCTTTTGTGGCTGGTCCCTTGGCTTCCCTCCTGCAGCTCCCTCAGGGCTGGTACAGGCTATATGGCAGAGGACAGAGGCACCACACATTTTCCTCAAAGGGTCTCTTAGGAGACTGCCTGGGAGATAAGTTTTAGCCAAGCTTTTCCAAACTCTCAGAAAAGGAAATTTTAAAAGGCTGGTGTTGTATTTTCACCATCACATTGAACAAGGCTTTTTGGGTGGAAAGTATTTTCTTTTAGTTGTTTTGCCCTGTGCTACTCAGTAAAATTGCATCAAGCACTTTTGAACGGCTCCACCTTTTCCAACATGAGGTCATATTTCCTGGATGAGACTTGTCATTGCTGAATTATCCTGGAGGAGAGAACTTTGGAAGGCCTTGTGAGGGTCTTTTGTGGGGGGGCTGTATCAACACACTAAATAATGGATGTCTTGTGTGGGCATGCAGTTCCAGGGCCAGAGCTATGCCATGCGTAATGAGGGAAGATTCAGGCTGGGGTTGCACATGCAAGTGCTAGAACAGCCCAGTCCAGATGTCTCACAGCTCTTTGTGACCTCACAGCTTCTTGGACGGATTTGACAAGAATCTCTTGGACATTCCTAAGAAATGAGACATGCTGGGGACACAAATAAAGGCCTATCTGAGTAGCTGAACTGGGCTGTGAAGTCACAGAGCAACAGAAGCCATGACAAGGGGGTAATCTGTGCTCAGGACCGATGCTCAGAGATTCCTGTTGAAAACATTCTCCCTATGGACACCCCTCTGCCATGTGACCTCCATTTCTTCTATCCGTGACCTGATGCATGGAGTCAGGAGAGCAGCAACACGACACTGGAGAGAGAGAGATGCAATAGGAATATCCACCTTTAGAGTCTCACATGCACCCTGCAAATGCCTTTTTACAAGTAAAACTCACCACAGCCCCTGAAGGCTGGAGTTAGTCTCTATGTCATGTTCTGAGACTGGCAGACAAGAAATTACTTCTTCCTTGGAGGTAGACATCAACTAGCTCTATAAAAGTCAAACCAGATTCTCAAAGTGTGTCACTTCACAGGAGCAATAACCTGTCCACTTACTGCTGGCCAGGGCAGCTCCAGGGTAAGCAAAGAAGGGCAGAGTGAGTTGGGCTGCAAGGGAGCTCAGAGATCACTTTGTCCCAAACCCTCCTGCCATGGACATCTTCCTCTACACCAGGTCACTCCAAACCCCATCCAGCCTCACCTTGAACACTTCCAGGCATGGGACTGGGCAACCTGTGCCAGTGCCTCACCACTCTTATCATAAGAATTTCTTGCTAACATCTGATTTAAACCTGCACTGTCAGTTTGAAGCCATTCACACTTGTCCTGTCACTCTATGCCCTTGTCCAAAGTCCCTCTCCATCTCTCTTGTACACCCTTCAGGTATTAGAAGGCCACAATGAGGTCTCCCTGGAGTTTTCCCTTCTCCAGGCTGAACTTCTCTCAGCCTGTCTCCATTGCATAGGTGCTCCAGCCCCCTGATCATCTTCACAGCCTCCTCTGGACTCATTCCATCACATCCACAACCTTCTTATGTTGGCGGTCCCAGACGTGTACTGCCGGTGGGTTTTCACCAGAGCAGACAGGGAGAATCCTCTCCCTTGACCTGCAATGGCTGTGCTGCTCCTGATGCAGCCTGGGATACAGTTGGTTTTCTGGGCTGGGAGCACACATTACTGCTTATATCCTCCTTCCTTGTGTTATTTTTCAGTTGTATTTTGCCCAAAGGTTACTTCATCAGCTCTCTGTTTGTACCACATTTCTTTTAGGATTGCAGGGGTTTGTTACAGCTACCACAATACTAATAAAAAACCACTGAGTTAAAGGTCCTCCAGATCCACTGTAATGACTTACACACATGAGAAAAAACCCCAAAACAAAATAGGGAATTGTCTCTGCAAACTGCTAATATTGCCTGAGGTGAGTTGATTTGGACATACCATTTTCCTAGTGGACACAAGAGCTTTAGTGTTTCTGTGCTTTGTTCCTTCAGCCATATGCAATACAGTGATGGCTCACTCTAACATGCGGTGTTCCCAAAACCTGCCTTCCTATGGATCTGTGTCTTGTGGTTGATCCTTTAATGCCATGTAATGTTGGAACTCAGCACATCACTCTGGATGTCCAGAGTTACCGAGAGAACCCTTGGGGGGCTCGGAAATCCTGGAATGTTGCCAGGAGCGTCTGGTGGCTTGACTTTGATCCCTCTAGGGATGTGCCACCTGTTTGAGGACATGAGAGTCACTTGGGAATGGATGGTGCAGGAATGATGTATTTATAGGGTGAAATACAGATTTTAGGGTTTTGGTACAGGGGGGTTATGGAGACAAGATGGAGGGATCAGGGCGTGTCTTGTTCTTCTTCTTTCTTCTTCTTGTCATCCATTTTCTGTGGTGATGTTGGCACTGGGGATTGGTCCATGGTGAAGGTGCACTTGCTAATATGGGTGAAAGGTATTGGGAAATAAAGGTAAATATGATGTGTGTAGTTTTTAGTATGAAAAGACACGACCGCCCCGTGGGTGGTCAGAGTGCCCTTGGCTGCCTTGCAGGTCACACCTCTGCTGGGCAGAAAGAAGATTCTGTAGATAAGAAATAATAAACAATCTGAAGACCGAAAAAGTGAAGAGTCCAGACTCGTCATTTGAAGCGCGGGCGGCCCCAGAACCACCCTACGCGTGTCTGGGCAGAGACAGACAGCCGACCGGACAATGTAAGGGTTCAGGCTTTTCTACAGAATTTCCCCCTGGAACCAGTAAAGGTTTTCTCCATTGACTATGAGCAGAAAATCTTTATCTCTAGAGTGTCTCTGAGGTATCCAACTTTCTGCCAAAAGTGATTGAAATTTTGAAGCTTGTTCGAAGATACTTGGGGAAAACTGCAAGGTTAAGCAGGCAAAGACACTTCCAGGGAGGCAGTAGCAAAGGTAGGATGATTGCATAGTGCTCCTTTCCCTATGAAACCAGGGCAAACAGCATTTCCATTGCTTTTTATTATGTCCTGCTGTGCATTGCCATCTTCCATCTGCAAACATCAAAGAGCCACTGCTGTAGTAACCACACATGACATCTGATGCTGAACAGGAGGAGTTGAAATTCTCAGCAACAGGGGACCTATTTCTATCTAAGCTTCCCAGGCAATAACACTGGAAAAGTGTTTTATAAAATGCGTAACATAATGAGAAGCTGAGAAAACTTTTACCAAAAATTTGTTTCCATTCTACTCTAACAATTGCCATCAAATCCTGAAATTTTATTTTCATTTCATCACAGAACAAATTAAGTTTTAAATAAGGCCTGTATTATGGCCTGAATGAGTAGGACAATGTTTGCACTGAGACCTTTACCTTCACAGGGTAAGAGAAACAGGCTTGTGGCCAGAAAAACAAGACTGGGCAGATGGTGATGTTTCATAGTGTTGTCCCTAGACATCCCCACATCAGTTCCAGGAATCACTGTGCCACTTGCCAGATCACAAGCTGCTGAGCATCAGTATAGAGGGAAACTGCTACAGGGATGTGAAGGTAGCACAGATGATGTGATACAAAGTCCTTCCTTGGAAAGAAGCTATGTTACACAGGGATGGATTTTGGTCTTGTTGCAGATGAGTGTGTCATCATCACTTCTGCTATGAACTATCTAATGCCCCAGGTAATTCTACATCTTTCTTAGCCAAAACCAGGAAATAAGTGTCTCCTTTACTACTGAACTGCAGGAACATTTAATTTAAGTGCCACTTTAACAAGAAGAAACAGCAGTGAGCCCTTAAAAAGCACAGCTGATATATGTGCTGCTTCATCTCAGATCTTGCCTCTAACATTGGTGAAAGAATGGATTTTATACCCTTTATGATGCCATGGTGTGCTGAAATGGGAAAATTTGATCACACATATTTCTGTGTATTAGCAGCCTTCTTGAGAAGGTTGTTCAAGTCCTCCTCTCCTGAGAGCAAATTCTTTCCCCCTGCACATATTGCAGCTGGACTCATCATTTCTGTCCTGACTCAGACCTCTCCTTAGCTCAGGAAATGCTCAATGAAACGTCAAAAAATCAGTCCTGTGATTGGATGAAAGACACTGAACAAGATTTCCATTGTGTACCTTGGAAGAGGTGGTTGTGCAGCTGCAAACACATCTGTGTAAGCCCTCAGGCTGGAATAGGAACAAACATTGAAGCAGTAGCTTCATTCTGCTGCAGAGAATATAATTTGTTTCCTGATGGAAACATAGACCATCATTAATAACAATCATTGATTATGCCAATTTCTAATTGGGAACAAGACACCTTGGTATGCAAAACAGGATTAAACTACATTGGCAGATGATCTGGGGAGACAAAAATGAGAGTTGTGTGGGTTTATCTAGGGAAGTGAGAGTCTAGAAGAGTGAACCAAAGCCTAGCTTGACTAGTCATCTGCCAATCACACCAAGATGTCATTTTTTATTGCAGCTGAAGAAAGACTTGCTCACTATTTCTTTCTTACATTTGAACAATACTCTTTTCAAAAGAATGAACTACTTTGTGGAGTCAGACTCATAAAGGAAGCCAATAATTAACAAAATTATTGCTACATCTATTAACCTCAGAGTCATCCTCCCAGGTCTTGGCAGTTGCCCATTGGGGTCATAACTTCCCAGCCTGTTTCATTTTGGCAGAATTTTCAGACATTCACTGCTGGGACACAGAATGACACATATTGTCTGGAATGACAGCTCTAAGGACATTGTATTCATCACTTACAAGTTTTTATCACAGCTAAACACTCTTAATTTCTTCATATTATAGTACTGATTTGGATGATGAATGAGAGAAATTTGGAAACTTGGAACAAAATGTAAGAAAGTTTTTTCTGGGTCAAATTGTCCTTTCTCTGACATGTCAAGAACCTGTAGGATAAGGTGTAATGGATAAAGAAAAAGTGAACCTTTCCTACCAGACCTTTTCAGCTTTTAGTAGTGGTTTAAAGACCTCCTGAGCTGGAGTTTGAACGTGGGCTACACTTTGTGTGCAGCTACCACAGACACACGGGGGTTTTTATGCCATCTAGAAGCAGATTCCTGTGAACCAAGTGAAAAAGAAACGTGCAGTTCCTGCTTCTTTTAAACCTGACACCAGGAGCTTTGTCAGAAGTCCATTCATCACCAGTGAATAATCTCCCCTTTCTCTGCATCACTTGTGGTGGTACAGATGATGATCCTAAGAGCAGCCCAGGTAAATAAATTCCTCTGCAGATTACCTGACTGGGATTTTGATAACCTTCTTCCCTTCCAAATGATTATTGTTATTTATATTTGGATTTTGGTTTCAAACCAGTTTCATCTGACTTGGCAAAAGCTGCTACTGTGCTTTGTTTCCAAGGAAATATTTGGATCAAACATAGCAACCAGAAGCTGCTGTTATTATTATTTAGCAAATAACCCAGACCTTTGTTTTCTATCCAAGCATCCCTCAGACTTTGAGAAGTTTGGAAATCTAATCCCACACTGAATCTTTGCAAACAATGCCTCTCTTTAAAATGGGCCAAGCCGCAAAGCCAAATCCAATCCTGCCGAACCTTCACATTGCTCAATACTTGACGTGAGCTCCAATCGCTGCCATCTGTTTCCAACTCTGTTATCCATTACTGCTGCTATGCTGTGCCTCCTGCCCCCTGTATCCAGAGGAAAATGCATCAGACCAAAACTAATGAGGCTTTCTAATACTGCCGATGGTATTATTGCAGAACTGTATTCATTATGTACCTTGAGGCTTATTAGAAGCATCTGGAAAGTTATGCTTCAAGGGCGTCAACAAAGGCTTCTGGGATTTCACCTTCTTCCCCTTACACAAGCCTGTTTTAAATTTCTTTTGGGCAAACAGCTCCAAAACACCTCTGTTTCATCTCTAGTAAAAATATCACATGAAGTAAACACACCCCATTTATATTCAAAATTTCACTTGCTAGCTTGTTTTTTTTCGGTTTGGTTTTTTTCCCCCCTCCAGAATTGCACAATAAAATTTTAATGATTCTCTGCATATATTATAGACTTATATGGAGATCTATGCTGCTTAAAAGTTAAGCATAAGTGTTCGCTTCATAACAAATTGCTGTAGAGGTTTAGAAAGTCTGCAAAACAACTCTCAGCATGGGGCAATGATAGCCAGGAATAGGCATTTATCCTTTGCTCTTTAGAGATATGACCCACTTTAACCAATGTTAAATGGAAATCCATCCTCTCACCCAGGAAAAAGTGTAAATTGAAAACCATAATCAGGGCCTGGTTCCTACATAGGTGCATGCCATTTTTTTCTTTCTGCCTTCTTGCTTTACGAGTTTCTAGTTCTTGTGGGATTGGGGCTTTTCTGATGAATTTTAATTTTGAATTTTCTATTATCTCCAGGGAAGATGTGCCATCTCCTTGCTGGTTTTCCATCAATCTCTTTAGACTATGCTGTTTCATCTGTTCTACTAAGGAATATTCTTCACCTCTGAGGCCAAATAATACTATTCAGACTGTGTCCAAGACTGCAATGCCAGGACAGTTGTCTCTCCCCCTCTTCCAGCTCTGTTCCTTCCTTCTTCCCTTATTTCCTACATCCAGAGTGGGCCATGTTCAAGCTGTCAAGGAAACCTCAATGTAGGCAGTAAGCCTGAGCCACGATCTTTGCCTCCAAAAAGACCCAAAAACCTCAGCCTGATGCGTTTGCCCTCATGCATTACATTCACATAGCATGGAAGTCTAAGCCACCACTGTTGAGCTCTAGGCTGCTGCTGCTTAGTTTCCTTCATCATTATAGACTTATATGGAATCAGTTCTCTGCCCTCATTTCCCCCTGAACTAAACAAAGTGATAATTGAATATAAATACACAGGTTTTGACACTGTGACCATGCAAGCTGAAATCTGGTTAGCAATAGACTTTATCCTCCTTCATTACTGCACCTCATCTTTGCTTAGTCACTGCTTGGTGTCAAGAGTTTGTTTCCCTGGAACAATGTGTCTTCTTCCCTGGAACAAGGCTTCCTTGTGATGAAATGGATGCTGTAAATAAAGATGTCCACCCAGCTGGAGGGTTCAGCTCCAGGGGTGAGGGCTGGACAAGTTTTGTGCAAAACAGATCCTTTAACATGGTCCTTTCCCCTACTGCAAAAGTTAGCTCACAGCAGAGCACAATCCTTTCTGTATTCCTTGCTGGGAGCTCCTTCAGGATCAGCACAGATGTCCACTCAGGGGAATTAGTTGCCTTTCTTCTGTTTATCTGTTTTTCTGCCAGACAATGAAATAGCAGGGGTTAGCACTAAACAAACCATGGGGGAGAGGTGTATATTTTACAAGACCTCAGAAACACAGAATGCTGATAAAGATACACAAAAGCCTTGTGAGAGACCATGCTCTCTGGCCAGGGAGTGGAGACAACCTTTTGTGTACTGTTCCTGGAATAGCACAGAACGGGAACACCAGTGGGAAAAGACCTGTACAAACAGTGAGCTGGAGACACAAATGCATTTCCATGATAATTTTGACTTGACTACATGCACCCATAATTCAATGGCTTCTGTTGCCATAGCAATGGAGTGTCTCATCATTTTCATGTTTTTGTCTTCACAACAATCATGGGAGTTGAGGAGGTATTGTACATGCTACAGACATGGCTGGAGGTGTTTTAATCCCCCTCTTTTATCACCCAGTTGAAGGGGTGCATTCATTTCCGGACCTTGGGTCATGGCAGGGAAGGAGCCAGACACCAGGACCCCATCCCAGTGTCTCCCTGCTCAGGAGGGGGGAATTGCAGGTGGAAGGTGCTTTATGAGTTACAGGAAGTCCAAGCAGAGTTCTGAGAGACAGAAAATCTTGGCTAGAGGATATTTGAACATTTCTGGAAGACTTCAAAGTTGAATGCTGACCCAAAGCAATCCCTTCTGCAACACCCCTGATTGCTCAGATACAGCAGTACCCACATTCCTGTGCATGCTTGGATCTGGAGCCACAAGTTAATCTCAAGGAGATTAACTTGTAGTAACATCCCTCCATCAGCTTCATCCACTCGAGGTAGTATGTGGTAGGGTTTCCTTTAAAACCCCTCTTTATGGGCAGCTAAGCTATGTCAGACCCTCACTTTAGGGCAGTATTCAAGCACCAATTACCATGCACATACTGGCCCCTCAGCTTTGAAAGGGCAAGTTAAAGCACTGTATGAGCAAGAAATTAGAAAATTAGAGTAATTAGAGTAAAATAGAGTGTTGAACCCTATGCCATCAAAAACTCAGCAATTAGCATTCCACCCTTTTTTTTCCAACAATGGTTTCAGTAAAACCTGAAGATGATCCTTCTGAAACACAGAGAGGCTGCTCACAGCTGTAATTTACAGAAGAAATCTCTTATTTTTACCCCTGCTTCCATGAATTTAGTGTTTATCTTGGTATATGAGCATTGTAGCTGGTTACTCTCCCTGGCAGGACAGCAGGCTGAGCATCCCAACGTACAGGGACCCAGAGGCTTTGCCATGTCCTATCTGCACTCATCCACAGATGAGCCATCCCTCTCTGGTTTTCCCATTTGAGGCTGTGCTTTGGAGAATGACAGAATGTTTTGAGTTGGAAGAGACCAAAAAGACCATTTAGTTCCAACCACTCTGCCCAGCAGGAATGACACCTTCCACTAGACCAGGTTGCTCAGACTCCCACCCAACTTGGCCTTGAACACTTCCAGGCATGGGGCACCTGCAGCTTCTCTGGGCATGGTGCTGATGATAGGTGTGACATAGCCTTTGAGAGACCACTGGCTTTTTTAGATGTCAATGGCAGGCCAGGTGGGACACCTTGGGGAGGTCAGAAGGCATTAGGGAACAAGAGAGGGCTGATTTGTGAGACCACACAGGTGTGGAACAGAAGATGGTCTTAGGGCAGTGAAGGCCCAGCAGAGCTTGTAATTCCTACCTACAGCCTGTCTGACACCACGTGGATATGTTAGACCCAGAGGACATCATGTGTGTCACTATACACCTGGGAGTGGAGCTGAGTGAGGCTACCCAGCTCCTCCAATGTTTTAGCAGGAGCTAAACTATTTTCCATCTCCCTGATGGCTCCAAAAACACTCACTTACATGGGAGCTCCGTTGCCCTGTGGACATGGAAACACACCCTGGCATCAGCTGGAGGGTTGAAATCCCATCAGTGACACTGCAGGGGTTACATCTGCCAACAGGCACAGCTGGGAGGGGATTTCTTATAGCTAAAGGGCTGTGCTGGGAGGAAAGGATACTTCAATGGATGCTGGGAAAGAAGGGACAAACTCAATGTCCAAGGCATTTTTGGAGGACCTGGCCTCTCAACGAATGGCCATTGGTATTTATCCAAAGAGATGAAGCCCAGGCCAGCCCCAGGACCCACAGTGGGGTGCTGGGCCCTCATCTTCCCCAGTTTTATAGCAGGGGCTTACCTTGCCATCCACAATGTCCTGGCTGCACCGATCTGAAGAAGACAGACCTTCTTGCCCTTTCCCAGTGCAGCAGGCTTATGGATCAGCCACAGGCTCCACTGCTGTCTGACACAGAGCCGTGTGCGAGAGACACAGGACACCAGGCAGACTAAAGCATCCTCCCCCAGCCATCACTCTGGTCATAGCTGAGGGCATTCCTGTTCCCTGGAGGAATGAGCGAGGTGTTTTCCAGGCATCAGGCTTCATTAATGTTTTCATGGCATTCCTTTGCAGCTGCAGGGTGTGGTGCTGGGGGGCTGCAGCCCTGACTTGCTGATAAGCGCCAGGACTGCTGCGCACACAGCTTGATGAGAGCCAGCCTCATCTGAGCAGGGAAAAACCCTCAGAATAACATAAAATCAGGGGTGGTTATAAGCTTGGCATTTAGGGAGTCCTCGGAATTGTCATACTCAGATGTTCACCAAGAGGGAAACTTAATTAAAATGAGTGCTGAGAGTGGCTTGACACTTTTCTCTCCAGAGCAGCTCACTGCTTAATTGGAGAAACAAACTGTGTTCAGCAACTTAGTGGAACAATCATGTTTTTTTTGGACAGGAATATGAGAAAGAAGGCTAAGGACAGTGAAATATATTTTACCAGCACTGATTTCAGCTTGGCCTAAGGATCAAAATCCTGCTAGTGATGGTCTAGTCTGGGTGATGAACTGGCAAATCATACTTACACATGGAAAAATGTGTGACTGGGATAACAGAAATCCTCTCCCTTGTCATCCTCTCTTGTTTTTCTTGCAAGTGGTTGTACCCTGCACAAATCTCTTTCCTGGAAAAAAAAATCCCTCTCCGACAGACCCGATGATGATGCATCATGTCTGATTCCCAGGGAGCTGGTTTTGGTGGCATTTGAGCGTGAGCAGGAGATTAGAGGGGAGCCCAGGGAATTGCTACCCCAGCTGAATTGCTTTCCAGTCTAACCAGTTGGGAAATGAGCAGTCTACCAGCGAAGGAGCGCTCTCTTGTGGGCTATGCAGAGTGTGAGTAGAGCGTGTGTCAGCTATGTTAGCTCAGAGGTGATTAGTAAAGAAAATAAAGACTGAGGAAGAAAGGCATGACATAAACAGGCACAGCAGCTAAGTGCAACCAGATGTCAGCTTGTTTTGATCTTCTCCTTGCAAAACCAAGGAAGAAGGAGCACAAATAAACCCCCCTCAAAGTCAGAGCCACTTTAGGCACCCACTGAGCAGCTTGAGGCCAATTGAGATGAAAGGTAAGGTCCAACATGTCACATACCCCTGGCTGGGGGCTGTGAATTGCAGAAGCATGTAGGACAGCTGGCCACAAGGCACAGACACACTGGGCTTGCTCTAACTTCCCCTGTGTCGGGGCTTTGGCAAAGCAGTCAGCAGCTGAGGATGGCAGCTGGACCAGGCAATTAAAGGTGAATATTCTTCTGCCTATCATCACGGGAATGTGGTGTACACAAGGAAGAAGAAACACAGATGACGATGATGGGAAGAAGAGCCTGTTAATTGATACAACATGATTTGTTCAAGGCTCACAGCCATATTGTCTTTGCTGGGTGGGTGAAATAATTTCCCTCTGGACTTAGAAAAAGCTTATGACAAAGTACAATAGCATGAAACAAGTTATTTCACTTCCTAGAGTACCCTCTACCTCTTTGGACCTGTCTAGGTGTACTGAGAAGAGCTCTGTTCACACTGTACCCATGTAACCATCTCCGCTGCATCTCATGGCCCAGGAGTGTTTAGAAACTAGAATAGAATCACAGAATTGTTCAGCTTAGAAAAGCCCTCAAAGAGCATCACATCACATCGAATCCTTAACCTGGCTCCGCCAAGAACACCATGTATCCAAGTGCCACAATTACATGCATTTGAACACCTCCAGAGATCTGACCCCACCACTTCCCTGGGCAGCCTGTTACAGCACTTGACAACTCTTCCAGAGAAGAATTTTTTCCCACTATCCAATCTAAACCTTCCCTGGCACAAATTGAGGCCATTTCCTCTTGCCCTGTAGCTTGTTACTTGGGAAATAGCCACCAGAAATCCCCAGGGAGACAACTAAAGCCCTTCCCAACCCAGATCCAATACATGGAGCTGAGCTAATGTCCAAAATGCTGATTCTTACAGTTAAGCATATCCTTACACACTTCACTGCAGTATGCTTACATACTTTACTGTACTGAGATTCCTCCTGGCCCAGGAGAATTTATCCTTGGCCTTTCCACTCAGAGGATAATGCTCAGAGGTTGGGATAGGACCAGAGCTGGATACTGCTGTAGATGAACATCTTCACTCCTCACCAGCTGAAAGCTGATGGAATATTTACATTGATATTTACATTATATATTACATAGATACCATGTATATCACACAGATGGAATACTGCTGGCATATTTACACTGCTGCTCAACACCCCTCCTCCCAGTCAACCAGATAGGAAATCATTTGGCAGATCCTCATCTAAACAAGTCTAGTGCTCAGGAAAAGTGGCATAAATTTACTCAAGGTGGTGTAAAACATGGCTTGCACATACACCCACAGTCTTAGGGAAGAAGCAGAAGTGACAGCTCTTTGGTGCACCTGCTGCATTATGCACTTGGTATTTCAGTCACTCAGAGTGATGTTGATCAAGGTGCAGGCCTGGTCATGTTTTGTGCTCTTTAAAACATAGAAAAGGTAACCCACGTTCCAGTGCCTTATTGTACAAGACCTGGTCTGTACATGGTCTGCTTTAGAGACAGCTGCAGAAGGTAAAGTGATAGAAGAAAGGAGGCAAGAACTGTGTCCCTATTTCACAGCCCGATGCTGGCACTGCTAGTGGGAAAAGACAAGCTGTCCTCCCCAGTGCCTTTCTCCCACTAAATGCATCTGAGAAGGAGGCAGTCCTAGAAACTGGGGAGGTGGTTTCTCACCAGACTGCTCTGTTTTGCCCACCTTTGAGCACTGCAAGCCTCATAAAAACACTCTGATGTAGTTTGAAAGGACAAATGAGAACTGCCCTGGCAAGGCTTGGAGTCTGGGCTCAGATGCTTTTGGAATCTCTTGATCTGTAATGGGAAGAAAAGGGCAATGAGTTTGGAACCATGAAAAATTGCAAGCAGTCTATGAGAGCCATGGACAGTTTAGAACAGGGCTTTTCTGACCGTCCTCTGATAAATCCTCCTGCAGTTCTCTCTACAAATACCTGCAGGCATTTGTGCCATGGGATCTGCCCATGGCAAGCCCAGTGGTTCCTAGGGCAGCAGTTTTGCTGCTTTCCCAGACCTGGGTGCTGCCCTTTTTCTCCTGTGGCTCTGGGCATTCAAGATTTCCCTTCTGGCTTGCAGAATGACTGCCTGTGCCTCGTGCCTGCTCCTCATCCACAGCAGCGCTGGAGGTATCAGAGCAACACACCGTCAGCCTGAGAGGCTTATCATTATCAGCTTAGGAGATATAGGTCGTCAGGGAATTTTAATCAGCAGAGACACTTTCACATCCAAAGAGACATAGATATTATCAATTCCCTTAAATGGGCACCAGAAGAGATGAGCTATAGCTCTTGGGACTCTTCCTTTCTTCCTCGTGTCTGAATAAAATGTTCTATGAAATGCAGTGATGCTGTGCTGATCCCCAACTGTTAATGCCCTGGTTTTCAGCCACAGATGTGCTTAGAAAGTCAAATTTCTCTGAAGGCTTTTCTTTTCCATGAGGAACATGCTGTTTATTTCTCTCACTTCTCTGGAAGGCACCCTTCACGATGGCCACCTGGAAAAGCTGTACCAGGACACAGCAGGCTGCTGGTATTTAAAAATGCCTGTCTGTCTTCTGGGTCAGTGCTTATTTCCACCAACAGTTTTGATCTGTTTTCCTCTCCTTCTCTCCGAGGGCATTCCTCATTTGCCCTGCTGTAGCATTCCATGCTGTGCAGCAGCAGCAGCTAATGGGGGCTTAGTGAGGTGTTAGCCTGGATGTGCTTGTTTCAGATGAAGGGATTAATGCCTGGGGGCTTGTTTGGGACTCCTGCAGACAGCAGGTTTGAAACATGGCAAGGTTTATCCTTTGTCTTGCTTCTGTCAACATCTTCATTAAATTACAATTCCATTTAAAAAATCACACTGTTGTCATGAAGGAATACATACAAACAATTGGTAATTATATTTTTTTTTCCCCCTTCTGTGGTTAGTTGAATTGCAGGTATTGCTCTTTGGGTGGCAGTTAGGACTGATTACTTCTGTAATCCCAGAAGGCAACGAAAAAGGGAACCTGGGATGTGTTTTGCTCTGTTATCTCTGGTCTTGCTGAAGAGCTAAAGAATGTATTTAACAGATGTGTTACTCTAGATGGGTTAACTGAGTTTGAGCAGCACTACAAAATAACCATCTGCAACCATCCATGTGGTTCGAATGTCCCCTGGAAATAGTCATGTCAAGGGCTGCCTTCATAAATGACAATTAATAGGCACTAAGAGTAGGTGTGCTCTGAAACCACATACATTGACCCTCATTACACTTTGTCCAGGCTCTGGAAATAATGAAAAATATTTCCTTTAGAGAGGGAGGGTTGTCAGAAAAGCTTTAAATACAGTTTTTAAAAATGCCAGTAATCCTTCAGATTAGCTTTTCTGTCAGTTTGAAACAGGGCCAGTTAAATTCCAGCAAATTAAGCAGGCACTGGTCCAACCCTGTGGATACAGAGGGGATTAGTGGGAAGGCTGGGGCAGAGCATAGGCTTTTCATGGAAGAGAGCTTTGAAGGGAGCCAAGAGAAACAGGGTGCGGGAAGGTGGTGACTGTCCTGACCCAATGCAGTGCAAAGCTGTTGTCAGACACTGCAAGAGCAGCCCAGAGGATATATATAGATATATAGATATAGATATAGATATAGATATAGATATAGATATGCATACATACAAATAAGAAGGATGTAGGTGGGTTGGAGAGACTCCAGAGGAGGCCATGAAGGTGCTCAGAGGGCTGGAGCACCTCTGCTGTGGAGACAGGCTGAGAGAAGGGGAGTTGTTTTACCTGTAGAAGGGATGGCTTTGGGAATCCCTTAGAGCCCCTTCCAGTACATAAAGGGGCTACAAGAGAGCTGGAGAGGACAAGGAAAGATAGGACATCTGACAAGGACATGGAGAGATAGGACAAGGAGGAATGGTTTCAAACTGATGGAGGGCAGGGTGAGATTAGATGTTGGTAAGACAGTTTTCCCTTGGGAGGGTGGTGAGGTATTGGCATGGGGTTGTCCACAGAAGCTGTGAAAGTGTTCAAGGCCAGGTTGGATGGGGCTTTGAGAAACCTGATCTAGTTGAAGGTGTCTCTGTCCATGGCAGAGGAGTTGGAACTAGATGGTCTTGAAGGTCCCTTCCAACTGAAACTACTCTGTAATTCCATGACTCTATGAACTGAAGATATATATATATATACACATAGCTGAAGCAGAAGAGATGAAGACATTGGGTTGCTGGAAGCTGCTACCTGCTGAGACCTTCCATCTACCCAGGGATGTTCATACCTAGCTCATGCTCCATATTAATTAATCAGTTAATTCATTGATTTGTGGATTTTCTGTAGCTCCTAATTATGGCTAGACATCTGGGTATTGTGATAGCAGAGAACAAATTTTCTGATAGGCAAGATGAGAGCTGGAGGAAGATCTAATACCAATCCTGGGTGGCCTGTGCTGTGGTTCAGTATCCAAGTTAAAGTCTATCCAGCAGACATTTGAAAGCTCAGATATTTAGATAAGATTGTAAATCTGGCTATTTTCTTCAAGCTGCCAAAGATGCCAGAGGCTGGGAAAGACCTATTGGGATAGAAGATGTTCTGGTGTAATTTCCTCTATGGGGTTTGTAAAGCCCTTGTGCAAAGAAAACACAACTCACTGTCATTTCCTGGCTTTATTTTAGGGATAAATGCCAGTTATCTGATCTGTCAGGATCTGATGAATGCTCCAGTGAGATTATGTGGTTATGGGAAAGTTTGCAACATAGCATAGGCTAAGACATCATGCAGAACGTCAGCAATCCATGAGTCCATTGACGCATTTGGAAGTCTTGTTATCATTCACGGTGTGCAGGCTTGGCCAAAACCCATCATTCTTTGTCTGCCAGAAGACTTATGGTGATATTTTCTGTTGTTGTTTTTCTTTGTTTTGTTTTGGGATTTTTTTGCCACGCTTCATTTAAGCCATTTACTTTTTAAATATCCAAAGAATGATAAGCTTCCTGAACTCTGCAAGTTCTGTGTGGGTTTGCTGTTCCCCTGAGGTTTTCTGTCGAGGCCACCAATGAAATTGCAGTTGTCACTGAGAGTGCTGGTTTTGGCTGGGGTGGAGTTTGCTTTCTTCCCAGCAGATGTTATGGAGCTGTGCTCTGGATTTGTGCTGAACACAAAGTTGATAATACAGAGATGTTTTTGTTACTGCTGAGCAGGGCTTGCCCAGAGCCAAGGCATTTTCTGCTTTCACACTGCCATGCTTGTGGGGAAGCTGGGGGTGCCTGGGAGGAGACACAGGCTGCACAGGTGACCCCAGCTGACCAAAGGGATAGTCAACACAGTGTGACGTCATGCTCAGTGTATAAAGTGGGGGAAGAAGGAGGAAGGAAAGGACATTTGGAGTGAGGTTTGCCCAAGTCACCATTATCTGTGATGGGGCCCTGCTCTCCCAGAGATGGCTGAGCACCTGCCTGCCCAGCGGAGGACATCTCCTTAAGTAGATGGATAACTTACTCATTGAAAATCTTGCCTGGCTAAGCCTCATGTAAAAAAAAAAAATTCTTAACAGTAGCTACTTCTCAGGCTGAATCATATTCTAAAAGGTTTGGGAATGTCCCCTGGAAGAGGAGTGAATTTGAAGGCTGTCAAATTCAACACTCAGGTGTTGATGCCTAAATAAATACATGTACAAATATCTCATCCGGTGTTATGAGACCCTTTCCTGCCAGCTCTAATATTGACTATCTAAACCTGCAACATCACATATTCCAGTAATGCCAGTGCTAGAGACATCAGATTTCACAGGCTACAAAATCTGTTTCCAAGAAAATCAAATAAATCTAACCTTTTTTGGAAAGTGGACTCACTTGAACTCGACTCTGCAGGACTCAGGTATGACCTTTTGGTGTTCTGATGCAAACCAGATAACCTGGAGAAAAAGGGCTTCCAAATGCTTGACTGCATCTTGCAACCAGGACAATAGGCCACAGCAGGACAATCCTTCCCAAAAATTCCAGTCCCATCAAAACCATGGGATATCAGATACTTCCTGTGCTGCAGAGTCAAGAAAGTGAGCTCAGGGTGGGTTGACATCATGCAGACTTGATGTTATGGAAAGGACAAAGTGGAGAGGAATTTCTAAAGAATGAAAGGGTGAAGGTTTACTAATGCCAGACCATGAGGCTGGACTGAAAATAAGTCTTGTCAGTCAGACTTTATATAACTTCTGCAGTTAAGTCACAATTCTGGTATGTAAGGTCAAATGGTGATGCTGTCTTCCTGAATAACTACAAAATGTCATCCTGCTGAAAGGTGATATTAAAGAGAAAATTAGTGTTACATAGTCAGTGTGTCTACATCATAGAAAAAAAGAAACTTAATTGCTCTTTTGACATAAAATAGTAGATGAGTATTCTCCTTTATTAGCGTTTTCTAGTGGAGCCTCTGGGATATGATTTTTTTTCCCCAGTGCTGTTCAATAACTCTAGCATATTACTTGGAAGACAGAGAAAAAACATTATTCATATAACTTGCAAATTAGTCTGGACCTCTGATTAAATAGAAATATTTGAAAAGCACCTACTAAACCAGTTGGGTTTGTAAACATCTGGGAAGAAAAATTTATACTACGCTTCTAAGGCAGATGTTTGCACTAAGGAGAGCAGAAAAAGGTTTAAAAACAGTGGATCTGCAACTGAGTTCATCCAAGCTACAGAATTAAAGTGTAGGAAAAATCAAATAGGTTGACAAAGGATGCCATGACTCCTATATTCAGCACTAAGGAGTGAGACTTACTAATTGATACTGTTTTTAATTTGGCAAAAAAGAAAGAAAATTAAAAATGAATGTTAAAAGAGCATTGCAAGGATGGAATCCTGAAAGCATGCACTATGGCAAGAGTCTTAACAAGCTGTTTATTTATTTTGCCCAGAGAATGACTGGGATGTGAGCTAATTATGGTGAGCAAATGTCTACAGGGAGGTGATATTTATTGTGCTTCCTCTTTTGTTTTGTTTTTTTTTTTTTTCTCAGGCAAAGGCAGAGTGAGAGCCAGTTGCAGGAAGCTGAAGCCAGACACCCTAGATGTTAAGTGGGTATTTTTAATGTTGAGGGTAATTAGCTGTTGGAATAGTAGACATAGGAACCCAGTAGATCCTCCAAGGTTGTAGTTTTTAATTAGGGCTCAGAGGACGTGGAGAAAGGCTGATGTGAGTGTTGCTGTACTGCTCTCCCTCAATTTTCTCTATGATCATTTGAGATATGAGACTTTTCTTCAGGGAGAGCAGAACATGAATCAAGCCTTTTCCCTATCTGTCTCTGCTGACAGCAGAGATTTTCCAGAGAAATCAGCTTTATTCAGTGTCACCCCCTGGTATGATTCATTACAAAACACATTTTGTATCCAGGATGCTGGAAGAGCTCAGAGCAGCAGCAGCTTCTGGGAGGCTGCTTGGCCAGGCTTGATGAGAAAGGTCAGACTGAGAGATTAGAGCACCCTCTCCTGCTCTAAAAATTAAAAGCAAAGCAATGCAGCTGTGGCTTAACTGTCCCATAGGAAATGTTGTGTCACTTACAAACTTCAGTGAGCACTGAAGAGTGTTGGGAACTAATCTGATGCTATGCAAATAACACAGCATTGCAAAGAAATCTTTGCTTTCTAATGTGGTTGTGGCAGTAATGATAAGCTGTAGATGTGAGGGGGAAAAAGCAAGGTTGGGAGATATAAGCAGGGTTTTAAAATTCAATGTTTATTTCAGCCAGATGGGTTACATAAATACTTGGGGTTTTTTTCCCTCAGCTGCTTGATTTACCTTCTTTGTTTATTAGTGAATCCAATCAGGCAGTGCCAGGACCTGAGCTTGTTTTGCACTGTTATCCCTAGTCTTGGATACCCTAAGCATGGGAGAGATGTGCTGGAGCCATTTGGGATAACCAGCTTTTCCTGTGGAGGATGGATTAATGCCACAGTTATTAGCTAATGGAAGGAGGGTTCTTAGATCAGCAAAAAAAAGGAGAAGAAAATGGAGAGAGTGATTAAGTTCTCAACCACTTTGCTATGGAAAAGTATGAAGTGTTAAGGGCAGAGTAATTATGCTAATGAATAGACTGCCAAGATTATGTTTTAATCTTTCATTGCTGAGATTTGAATGCTATAAACAAACATCCTCCAGAAGTGAGTCACTGGAGTTTTGCAGCTTCTCCTGGAGACTTTGAGTCTGCTGACCTGAAGTGGAATTAAACTGTGCAGTCCCATTGCTGATACAGAAAGATAGCACTCAGCATATGACATATGGATAGAGATACAGGTGTATCTGTATGTGGATAAATCCAACTCATACGTTCAAATTTTTTTTTTTTAAAAATAAGACTCCCAACTGAAAAAACTTTATTTAATGTTATTTTTTCAGTAAAACTTGGTGTCAAAACCTGATGCACCGGTAGCATACAAAGCAGTGTTCTGAGTTCAGGCTTGAGTGTGTCTTAGGGACTTTCCAAATATGAAGCTATTTTTTAATCCCTGATAACAATCTTGAGCTGTAACAGCCTTCAATGAAGCACATGCCCAGGAACCTCCCTGGATCTGGACTGTGCAAGGAAATTAATGAATGAAATTAACAGAGAGAGCTGTTCTCCCCACTGCATCTGAAAAACTCTGTGGCTTCCCTCAGTCATTAGTCATGAGGAACTGCTCCTGAACTCACGCCAGTGAGGTGTGTATAATTTATATGATGTAGTTGGATTACAAATTATTCCCTCTAGACCACAAATGCTGGGCCTCTGACCACAGCTAAATTATTGCAAGGGGGTTCCTAGCTAGGACAGGCATGGAGACATTTGAGGCTTTTCCAGGATGATAATTGTATTGCCAGGTCCAGGGGGAAGGTGCCTGGGAATGGTTTATTGGAGGGCTCATCTCTAGGGAGGTATATACAGGACCCAGAGAAATAACCAAGAATCATTAAATAACGGAATAGTTTGTATTGGAAGAAAACTTTAAAGGTCATCAAGTCCAACTTTGATGTAAGTGTAAAAGCTCTGTGTATGTCATAATGGGGACAAAAAATGCCTCAAACAACAATAGGGAAAAGGGGAATATGGCACATCAGCAGAATGGTGAAGCCAAAGCTCAAATACGCTGCATACCCCAAACCTAAATAGCTCAAGAAGAGGAGCCAATCTCTGCTGTGATGCAGAGAGATTTAAAGAGCTGTTCTGCAAGGGCCAATCCCAGGAGCTAAATCCCATTAATCCAAGGGCAGAACTTTAAGATGCCATCCCTACAGCTTCGGGTTAGACTGGAGTACAATCTGTACTGAGACAGTTCAGTGTAAGGCAGACTTGGACCTCAGCAAGAACCTCAAGGAACTAAGGGCTTGGGAGGTTACAGCTCAAGCTGTGAAACCCTCAGGAGAGGGATGGCCCTCACCAAATGCGACACAGGAAGCTTTTCACAAGGCACAGAGGATCCCAGAGCACCCACCCTGGAATGGCCTGTGCACACAAGAATTTGAAGGAGGTGGGCACCAAAGCAGGGGAAGTTGACCGTGCATTGCCTATCCTCATGGTGGTACCCACATCCAAGGACAGCCACTGACTCTGGAGAGAGCCTGCTCTGCTGTGGGTGGCTCCTTCTGGAGGTCTCCCTCCATCAGGCAGAGGAGCTGCGGGTGCATTTGCGGCACATGCTGCACTGCGGTGCTCCGTGCTGCGTGTCCTGGTGCCAGAGCATCCAGGATAAAAATACTTTTCCAGGAATGAACAGGTAAGCCAGAATAAGGGGCCTGCTATTTTTAGAGCACAAACTTGCTGGGATCAGCAAAGTTTTCAAAGCCATGGGGTTACAGTGCAGATGGAGGAGAGCCTGCTATGGCTTTGGTATTTCTGTGCTTGGCTGTGAAGGGGGAAATTGTTGTTTAAAAAAAAACCCAAACAACCCTATGGCTCTTAGTATTTAACCAAGAATGTTTGAAGCACACTTATGTACACAAAGGTTTTGACCTGACAGTTATTTAGCAGTTCTTTATCTAAATTCAAATCATAATCCTCCTTTCCCTCATTTTCTGATTATCTGTTTATCCACCTTTCAATTTGTCAGATTTAAGAGACTGAGTTGCCCTTGAAAAATTTTTCCAGAAAGTTTTAAAGTTGTATGCATATACATATGTATCCCTAAGTATATGAATGTGTGTCTATATATGTGTGTGTGAGTTTTTGTCTTTGTATGGGCTCTGATTCATATTCACAACTCACTGAGGATTTTTGAGGGAAGCTGATGGCCTAGCTGACTTCACCTTTTAATTTTCTTATATGGGTGCTTTTCTGCGTGACTTTGAAACTGTCTTTCTTAGGAACCAGAAGCACAGTGTACCCATAGTTTGTACTTACTGCTGCAAACAAAGCAGACTCATTCCTCACTGTCTGGTTTCACAGTATATTGCAAAACATATTAATG
Source organism: Agelaius tricolor (assembly GCF_023055355.1). Taxonomy (NCBI): domain Eukaryota; kingdom Metazoa; phylum Chordata; class Aves; order Passeriformes; family Icteridae; genus Agelaius; species Agelaius tricolor. The sequence goes on from NW_027269269.1 coordinate 19,356,674, forward strand.
TGTTTATGTAAGTGTGCATTTAAGGGTTATGGCATGTCTGACACTGGTTGGACACTTTTCTGCATGTAGAGGTGGCTGGTGTGGTGCAAGTGCATGTGTCTGTGTGTGGGTTTGGCTCCCCAAAGACTTGTGCCTTGGGAGCTGTTGTGAAGCTTGGGCTGACTCAGCTGTACCTACATGCACGGAACAAATACAGGTGGCGAAAGGCAAACATAATCTGCTTTCCTTCCAGCATCTGGTAACACTCTGCCTGCTTCCTGAAGAGCTTGGTGCAGATCTACCCACCTGTGAAACAATGTCATCTCTCCTGTGGGGTACTCACAGCTCCTCCTGGGCGCTGTCGAGGCACATCAGAGTGCATCACTTCAACACTGGAAGTTCATTCAAGACATTTTTCCAGGATCTCTGGTGGCTGCTCTTTGGAATAATCCTACTTTGTTCCCCAGCACGTTGCTCTGTGTTTAAAATTGGACTGCTTGGACCCTGGAACTGTGACCCCTTCTTTTCCAAAGCCTTTCCCCATGTGGCTGCCAGGTTAGCTGTGGGACGAATAAACAGAGATCCTTCACTAGCTCTTGGCCACCGGCTGGATTATGTGATCCTGCAAGAAGAATGTGACACACCAAGAGCTCTGGTTAGATTTGTTGACTTTGGAAAATTTTCCTCAGCTTTTATAGGCCCTCTAAACCCTGGCTTCTGTGAGGTGGCTGCACATTTAGGGAAAAACTGGAATAAAGCTATCTTTTCATGGATGTGCATTAATTATAAGCTGGATTCCACCATCCGCCATAATGCATTTGCAAGAACTCTGCCCTCTCCAACCCAAATTTTGCTTACAATAATGAAATATTTTAGGTGGGCTCATGTTGGCATCATTGCATCCAGTGATGATATTTGGATGTACACAGCCAAGGAGGCAGCAACTGCATTCAGGAACCATGGGCTACCTGTAGGCATTGTTACATCCGTGCATAAGGGAGAAAAAGGCATTGAAGACACCTGGAACAAGATTAAAGAAGTTAATAACATTAAAAGTAAGTGCTTTAAGTCTCATTCCTTTTTTAATTTTTTTTCCCAGGGTAGGACTGCATTGTTACCCAATGGACATATTTTAGAGAATGAAAACTTAAAGTGATTTAAGTCAAGCAGAATTTTATCTCTGATCCTAATGCAGACAGGGCTTCACATAAAAGAATGCTGGGCATTTTGTATCTGATGAATATAGGCCAAAATCATCTACTACAACCTGAAAGATTGGGTCCAGCTTGTCTGAAAAAAAAAATATTTTGTAGATGGTTTTCTGTGCTTGGCTTGTGTAAAGAGGAGTTTATAGGAAGGTTTTATATTTAAGGTGATTTGTATTGTGGAATATCAAAAATCAATATCAATATCAAAAATCTTGCTTTGATGCTGTGTCCTGTATTTCAGATCTCCCCACCAAACATTGGCCCCATGACATTTTGCAAGAAAAGGCACAGACTTTGGGACAGTCAAGCATGCACCAGATGTTTAAACACAAGCCAGCTGTGTCAACCTAAAATCTGTATATTTGGTGGCAGGGTGAGCATTTGGAGGTTGGGCACTGCTTACAGCTGCATTGTATTTGTCAGCTCAGCACACACAGAGGGAAAGCTCAAGCTTTGGTCAGTGACAGCAATGACCACAACTGCCCATCATCTTCAGCTGTGCCTCACTTCTGTCAAAACTTCTCCATTCCTTCTTTACAGCTCCAGAAATGGTTAACACCCACCATCTCCTTTATTAGGTGTTACAGACCTCTAGAGGTTGAACAAAACGGGTGTGACTCTCAGCTTCCCCAGCACATAACATCAGAATCTGACCTGAGAGAGTAGCTCAGGCAGCTCTTTTACTGGGGGTGCAAGAGCTATTTCATGTTGAAAACACCAGGCAGATTACTAACACTCTGCATATCCTTGTGTTCCAGTTATTCTCCTGTGCATGCATTCTGTTCTCATCGGAGGGCAGGAACAGGCCGCCTTGCTCACAAAAGCTCTGGAAATGGGACTAGCAGATGGAAGATACATCTTTGTTCCCTATGACACTTTGCTGTACAGTCTGCCTTACCAAAACAACTCATTCAGTGTCTTTGATAATGACAGCAAGCTCCGGGAGGCTTATGATGCTGTGCTGACCATCACGCTGGAGTCTGGAGAAAGGACTTTCTATGATGCATTCAGGGAAGCTAAAGAAAGTGGTGAAATAATCAGGGATTTGGAAGCCACACAGGTAAGTAGTCTTTCTCTTGGGCTTTTCTGGGACCTGTCAATAGGAAACATAGCAATAGTTACAGAAAAAGTACAGGGAAGAGTCAATCCAGCCTGCACACTTTCATTTTTAGAAAAATACAGAGAAATTTGAATGTGGTCTGCACTCATCTGGAAAGGTCACTTTTCCCAGGTGTCTGGCAAAATAACTCACTTGGTTAAACTGTAGGACTATGATGGGAATTCAAGAGAAAGGGGCTATGCCTGAGGCTCTCAGATTTGGTTTGCTGTGTGCTAGCTTAAATTGAAAAGGTATCTCTTGAGGTGGATGAAGTCCATGGAATTTGTAGGGAATCAAAATAAGATATCCACATGACCGAGAATTTGAGAGGATGAGACAGACTAAAGAAATACTGGATGCTTCTAGAGGGAAACATTTAAGACCATTGCTATTGCATTCTTCTTAGCACTATAGTCAAGGTTATTCTTTGTCAGCATGATCATCTAAAAGTCCCCGGTAGCCTATTAAAAACCAAATCAGTTTTTACCTTGAGAACATTTACAAGAATTGGAGAATCTTATACTGGTGAAGAGATACAGGAGTTAGCTGAGCTATTCTTCAAATCTCCCTATGACATTTCAAAAAATTACAAGTATTTTTAAGGCATAATTTATCAGATCTGCATGGATCTACTTTAGAAGAAGATGAATCATGCCTTGAAAGCATTAATTTCTTTCCCTTCACTTTAATGAGAGCCCAGGTTAACTGTGTTGAGTGTCAGGTACTTCATTTCAGATATCTACATCTGATCACTTAATCCCACAAATGTCAGACTTGTCTGTGGCTCCCAAGAGCACTCCTCATTTTTCTCACAGGTGTATGGCTATAATCTCTCTTCACCTACCAGCTGTGAATGACCATGTGATTACAAAAGTCACCATTTGTGTTAAAGCTTCCTAAATCAAGTCTGGCACAGAAGGGAGCAATGCAAACAGAAAAGGCTCTGCTACCCCACAGAATAAGTTTGCTGTGGGTCTGCTGGGGAATTTTTGCATCTTTGTGATAAATAATATTTTGACAGATGAGACCAATCTTTTGGGCATGACACTTTTCCTGTCTTGGTATGGAGCCTCTGACTTCAATCTTCTATTTGTAGAAGATATTTTAGTGAAATGTTTTGAGGCAGGATAAATTTGTGATAAATTTCAGCTGAATATCAGGCTCAGAATCTTGGCTTTTCCCATCATAATGCAATTTTGTGTGGTTTTAAAAATATTTTGAAATTGCATTTTGTGAATCCACCATAAGAAAAGACAGATATTCAAAGTCATGCATATATTGGGTCTACCTTCAACCTAAGATTCTTCAAACCCATTACACTGTGAGCCTTGATGTTCTGGTATCTCAGTATTTAAGTTACAGCTTAGCCATGGGGAAAGTATTTTTGCCACCAATCTCGAACTGAAGGTTAGGAGCAGTTTATCCTCAATTTCTCCTGTGTTTTTAGGTTTCTCCACTCTTTGGAACAATCTATGATGCCATTTACTTCATGGCAATGGCTATGGACAGTGCATGGAGGAAAGGAGTCAGAGCCTCAGGAGCCAGCATAGCTGAGCACACCAAAAACTTCAGCTTCCCTGGATTTAGCCACCAGGTAGAGACAGACAGCTGTGGGAAGGGGCTGGACAACTATGTGATACTGGACACAGATGGTCATGGGAACCAGCTTTTCCCAACCCACCTGCTGGACATGTCTTCAGGCTCTGTGTTGCCCCTAGGCCGGGCCATCCATTTTCCCAATGAAATTCCACCCAAACCAGACCCCACCTGTTGGTTTGATCCAGATGTTCTCTGCACTGAAGGTAAGAAAGAAAAAAAGAACCAAAAACTGGATGAAATGGCTTTGAGTTCGTGCTTCTCGTTTCTTTCATCTTTTCTCTCACTCCAAGTGGTTACCCCTTTAAATTAGAACTCCCCAACCAGAAAAGTCTAAATTCAAGGATCTAATATAAAAATGCCCAGTCATCATGCTGTTTGTAATGGGAATCCTGTGCAGAGGTAACACCATCAATCCACAATATTCTCTTATTGCTTGTTAGCTCATAGAATAATACAATCATTTTTGTTTGTTGGGAAAAAAACTCTAGGATCACTGAACCCTTAAACCACCACTGCCAATCCTACCACTAAATATCACAGCTACCCATTTTTTCCAACAATTCCAGAGCCATTAATCCCACTACTCTCCTGGGCCAATAAGGTTGTTACCACTGTTATGTGTTGAAAGGGCTTTCTGGGTATAACATTCAACACCAGCCAATATTAGCAGTGACCATTATATAACAGAGGCTGCACCCAGCACTGTGTCTCTGTCCTTCTGGGGGACAGGACACTAAGAGGATTTGCTTTGAAGACAGCCTAAGAGAGCTGCACAAGAGCAGATGCCCTCAGCATCCTGCCTGTTCACCCCTGCTCCTGTTTTCAGGTAGCAATGAGGAGTGAAGGACAATCAGAGCTCATCTCATTGAGAAACAATGATAATCATTACTCAAAATAATTTGAGTTATTATAGATAACAGAGGTAGTAATCAATCTGGGGGAAGAGATATCTGTGCTACTTCCTAGGTTTGTAGGAAGCGCTGTGTTTACTTGTTGTTTTTAAATTGAGGCGACTATGGTGCAGTCTAAAGTTCACAGGGAAGCCAAAATCTCAGGGTAGGGTACTCAACCTCCTCTTCATATTTGCTTAAAATACCAAGCATTTACACCTATTGCTCCAGGTTATGTCTTAAACAGATGAAATTAACTACATCTATGGAATATTTCATTCAGTAGCTGAGAAAACCATTCTCCTTGGCTTAGCCATAACTGAGCTGACACGTAAATCAGTGTCACTCCATGAGAACTGGAGATGTACTGATCTTGTAGCAACTGGCAAGCAATAGAAGAGATAAGTATAACACTATCATATATCTAATTTTACACTGCCCCTAGGAACAATGTAGCAATTTAACATCTCATTGCAGTCTATAGAAAAATCCCACTGATTTTTAGGAGCTCAGATTTTATGTTCATACTTTACAAAGGCATAAAGCGCTAGGCATCTGTCAATTAAACAGTAATTTATTATGATTGCTAGAATTTGAGACTGAACTTTATGGCTAGAATTAAATACAAGGCTCACTCTAGCTTTTGTATGAAGTTAGGCTTGGAGGAGTGTTGGATGAGAAGTTGTCAGGCTGCTGTGCTTCCTAACTCCAGGTTCACCAGGAGCAGGGCTGAGCTGGTGTTCCCAGGACACGGACACACACACAGAGTGCAGACACAGCCAGTCACTGGCAGAGTAACACATACAGGAGAGTTATGTCTTTACAGGCACTGCTGGGACATGGACATCAGAAATGGCCTGGTGCTGCCCTTATGCACCTCATAATAAGGCTCCAAGCTTGGTAGCAGATCTCACAGCCTCAACTCCTTCAGACTCACAAATGCATCCTCTGGTAGATGGTCCAAACCTAAATTCCTCCACAGCCATCTCTCAAACCCTTCAGTCTGTGCAGGAGCTGACTCCAGACTTGTGGTCTCTCATGGGTTGCAGCCTCCAGAACTTACCTTCCCTGTGAGTTAGGTTGATGTTAAGTCTGTAAATGTCATACACAGGCAGAGAGCACAGTTACCCAGGAAAAAAATGTAGATGGGGTTAAGAAGGTGGGAATGACTGCACTGATCAAATGCCTGGAAAAAAATGCACAACATGGTTATGTGTGACCAGCATCGCCATCCTCTCAGATATTTGAGCATTCCTGACCCATTCTATCTCTCCTTTTACCCATGTTTGCCTTTTCCCCTAAAGATCCTGAGAAGTTTCATGTATTCCTGCAGATCCCTTAAAGCATTCCCTAATGACTTTAACTCAATCCCATAAATTCCCTCAAACATGCTGTAAGTTTGCTCTTTCCCATAAGCTCATAATTAGCTTACTTTTACTTCTGGTTAGTTGTGAAGTATAGTATGGCTTGGGAGGGACATTTCAAGGCCATCCATCTATTCCTATCCCACACTGGACCAGGTTGCTTAAAGTCCCATGGAACCTAATTTTGAACACTGCCATGGATGGAGCAGCCACAGCTTTCATGGGCAGCCTCTTTCTGTGTTTGTGTGAGGGCAGTCAGGGCCTGGAGCCCTAGACTGAAGCAGTGAAATTTCAGCTAAAATGCTCTGACTTTTCCTAAAACAAATACCAGTTTTCAAAAATGCCTTCAGCTTTCACTGCAATGCTCTAGGTCTCAGTGCTTGCACATAGGTGTAACACTTGCCAGTGTAACATAGAGTCATGAACCTTTCATCAATCCAAATTTCTCCATGTTTGTTTGTGTTTGTAGATCTGTGGATATAAGCAGAATAAATAGAAAAGTTAAAAACCAGAAGAGACACAGCAAACAGTTCCCACTGGAATTTAGCTTATGCAGTCATATCAGCTTCCCTTAGCTCTCTAGTAAACACACTCATCAGCAAAGTATCTGGCTCCAGTACTTTCTGCTGATAGATGTGCTGTGGAGAACATCAACCTTCTGCTGCTCCTCCTCTTCTTCTCTTTTCAACATTAGAAATTTGCAGCAGAGAATGAAAAAGCCCAGATGGGCCAGTGACTCACCTTGGCTGTTGGTTTGGTACCACAAGATAAAGATTTTTTTCAGCATTGCAATTCTTCAAGAGAAAAGAGACAAATGTTAAAAAGTTATGAACTTTGCAGAAGCTTCCTCTAAAACTTAACAATTCCCTGTGAGTCTATTTATTTACTTGAAGAAAAACTATTTTTCCACTGGTCCACTGCTCTAAGTCTTGTTTAGAAAAAAAAAAGTGCATGGAAATAAATAATAGCATAGCTGAAGTCTTATGTATGCCAAGTTAGTAAGTATTTGTGTATTCATAAACAAACATTGCATTAAAATTGTCTTCCAGCATTCTTCTGGCCGAATATTTGACTTTTTAATCCAATGGCCTGATATTGATGTTTTTAATATTATTTCCTAAATCAAAATGATTTTCTAATTCACTGATTCTTTTCCCATCTTTGCACAGGGATTGAGCCTGCAGTCATTTTCTTGGGAGTAATGCTGTTATTTGTCCTGGTGTTGTGTGCTGTGGGCCTGGCTTCTCTCATCAGGTGAGAATGGCAACAGGTATTTGAGTTGGTGCCACTTTTAACTTCTCTGTTAGGCTTTTGCTTTAGCCACCAGTTTAGACTATGCACACACAGAAAGTCTGATTTTGCCCTTGGCTCTCCAGCCACATATCTCTTCACATTTGTGGTGTGTTGGCCCTGGCAGCATGCCAGGCATCCACCAAAGGCATTCTATCTCTCCCTTCCTCAGCTAGACAGGGGAGAGAAAACACAACAAAAGGCTCATGGCTCAAGACGGGGTCAGGAGGGGATCGCTCACCAATTACCACAGCAGCCAAAATGGACTTGATGTGGGGAAATTAAGTTTATTATCAATCAAATCAGAGTAAGATAATGAGAAATATAATAAAATCTTAAAAACACCTTCTTCCCAGGCTTAACTTATTCCCAAATTCACTACTTCCTCCCCACCAGGGCACAGGGGCCAGGGAATGGGGACTGCAGTCAGTTCATCCCACATTGCCTCTGCTGCTCCTTCCTCCTGAGGGGAAGGGCTCCTCACACCCTTGTTCTGCTCCAGCAGTTTGTTGCTGGATGTTTCTGAAGCATTAGGAAGGTGGTTATCACTTTGGAAGTGCAAAGGATGACATATAAACCAAATACAGGAATCTGTTATGAGAATATGAGGGTTGAAACCAAGTATTTTTCTTACTTGAGGTCATTCTTGCCTGAATTTCTGTCTTTAATATAATCATGTTTCCTATTAAACATATGAGGCTGACCCTCTGCATTTTCTCCATGCACTAAAAAGAAAGAAAATACCTCTGGAGAGAATTTGAAGCAAATATTAAGGATACATCTTTATTATCAAGTTGATTCACTCTCTGTTTTGACCTGGGGTTCAGCTCCCTGGTCATTCCCATTATATATGTATTGGTCTGGGCATGAGATCTTTGGAGTAAAGGCAGTAGTGTTCTGGGGAAGGAATAATTTCCCATAATTGCGTGTCACATCTGTGTCCCAATTCCATATCCAAGGTAGAAAAGTGCCAGAATGGATTGGTTGGTCCAGGAGCTACAGATTGCTCGTGGCAAGGTCACTATAGCCCCTGGAGTAGTTTGTCTCTAATTATTGATGTCCTCATGACTGAACTTAGAGTGAAAATAGACTGAAATTTGAAGGCACATTTACTGAGCAGCTATGACTTCAGCAGAGCAGAGTTCCTAGATTGTTCCCTCCAGCTTTGCCTCTCAAATAATTCCGAGACATGTTTTGTCTCCACTCCTGAATCATCCCTCCAAGCCCAGTTATAAGGGCCACCCAACAAGAACACCCCAAACAACTCCCCCACTTCCACAGCTGCTTCTGATATAGCTGCAGACACTGATGAGGTTGCCTCCACCCACCCGCTCTTTGAAACCCTGCTCTGTTTGCTGGCCACCAGCCCCTACAATTAAGTAAATAAGTGACAATCTTTCTGCCTACTCTATTTGTAAGATCTTCCACCAGCACCAGACTGTGCTTGGGAAGGCTTGGTCATGAGAAAAGATGTATGGCCATCTGCAAGGGAAGAAAAATTCCAGCATGACTCAGACAGTGATTTATATTAGGAAGGGGCATGTCTGGAACTAAATTTAAACCACAGCATGGTCTGAGTTGAAATGTGGAAGCTCTGGTCTTAGCCCTGTCAGGGATCTGCTGCATGACCTTAAATGAGTCACTCCACTCTCTCTGCTTAGCTTTTGGCAGAGGGATGCTTTCCTCCCTGCTTAGTGAGAGGATGTGATTTATCAAGCAAGGTTTTTCAGATGGCCTTGTGAAAGGTACATAAGTGATGATTTTTTTTCATGAGGATGAGTTGGGTGGCTTGGGATGGTATGTTTAGAGAAATGTCATCCCAAGGAAAGCCTGTGGTTATGTGGCCAAGGCTTCCTCTCAGCTTCAAAAATCTGCCCATGCTCCTCTAAAATGCCCAGAATGATACATGGAGAGGAAAAGTGAATTGTGGTGACTTGGGGTTGTTTTATGTGGTGGTGTCCTTCTACAGTAACATCAGCAAAAGTAATACTTATTGTCCACCTCATCAGGGAAACACTTAGGAGAGCGCCGATCAGTCATGTGCTGTAGTGTTAACAAAATCCCTTAAGCAAAAGAAGTGACACTGAGGGCAACAGGGGAGCTTTCCCTTCCCTTTCTGCTCCTGGCTGAGGCACTTTTGACTGTCTAATAGATACTGCTGCTTTGTGCTCAGTGTTAGACCCTGATGTCCACTGAAACAATGGGATCAAAATGATGAGGTGTGATGTCACGTGTGCCATACTGCTCATCCCTTGCAGCTTTTCCCTCTGTATAAACCTGTGACCATTACAAGGGCACATCTTGCTCTGTGCTTCAAAATGCACCATGCTACAATATAGACACTCAGACAGCATGTTTAGACAGTAACTTGTGTCCAGGCAGCTCTTATAAATTAACTACACTTCAGCTTCAGTCCCTAAGAAAGGCTGGTGTGCCTAAATGGGTTTGCTCATGACCAGACCAGCTGGACTAATAAAACTTGTCTTTGTCTCCTAATGGAGAATGATTTGGGATATGACAAATAAAAGCAAATCAAAACAAAATATGGCTTACATACACATGCAATTAATATTTGTAAGCAGATTAAATCCAGTTGTCTATCTGTGGTAAGACCCTTTGAGATGATAGCTTTTGTTGCTATCCATGTTGAAATGGGTAATTCATGACTTGGGGTTTAAGTCCAAGCCAAGGCATGGTGATTTGTCCACTGCTTTCACCAACACCCTTCCCCACTCCCATGCCATTTTAAAGATCATGTGGTTCCAACCACTCTGCCATGGGCAAGGACACCTTCAACTACACTGGGCTGCTCAGAGCCCCATTCAACCTGGCTTTGAACACTTCCATGGGTGGGGCTGGCACAGCTTCTCTGGGTAACCGCTGCACGTTCACAGAAACTAATTGCTTACTAATATATTTTCTAAATCTGCACTCTTTCAGCTGGAAATCATTCCCCCTTGTCCTGTCACTCCATGTCCCTGTCAAAAGTCCCTCTCCAGCTCTCTTGTAGCCCCTCTCCTTAGGCACTGGAAGGTGCTCTACGGAATCCCCAAAGCCTTCTCTGCTGCAGGCTGAACAGTCCCAGCTGTCTCAGCTGTCTCCATAACAGAGATGCTCCAGCCCCCTGATCATCTTCATGGCCTTCTCCGGATCTGCTCCAACAGGTCCATGACCTTCATAAGTGAGGGATCCAGAGCTGGATGCAGCGCTGCAGGCAGGGTCCAATGGTGCAGGGATGCCAGGTGTGGGGAATTCAGAGGAGGTGTAAACTGGCTACCTACCTGTAGTGGATTGACTCTGGCTGGGTGCCAGGTGCCCACTCAGTTTCTCTATTACTCCCTTTCCCACTGGGACAGGGGAGAGAACAATATGTAGAATGACCAGCAGGGTGAGACAAAGCAGTTTTATTTCAGCAAAAAGAAAGAAACAAGCGGAGATCTGTGTGCGCAAGAGCTGAAGAGGAAGCAGATCAGTCTCTACTTCCCATAAGCAGCAATGTTTGGATACTTCCTGGGAAGCAGGGCTTCAGCACACATAATGGTTCCTTCAGAAGGCAAACATTGAAAAGTCATGAATGCCCCCCTTCCTCCTCTCTCCCATAGCTTAAATATCTAAGCTGATGTCATGTGGTATGGAATATCACTTTGGCTAATTTGGGTCAGCTGCCCTGGTTGTGTCCCCTCCCAAGATCTTGCCCACTCCCATTCTCTTTGGTGAGGGAAAGGAATGTCAGAAAGACACTGCTGCTTGGCAGTAGCCAAAACACTGGTCTGGTATCAACACCCATTCAGCTACCAGTGCAAAGCACAGCACTGTAAGGTCTGGGAATGTTACCTCGGTCAGACCCAATGCACTACCTAAAACTGGTAACTGTGACTCTCCAACCCTTGCAGGCAGAGTATCCTGAACAACCAGCTTTTCAGGGGTCCAAACAAGATCATACTGACCTTGGATGACCTCGTCTTCATCAACCCAGAGATACATAGAAAGGTGAGTCCTTCTAATTGTTAAAGGAATTTGGGGGAACACTCTAGAACAGATTTGCTGTGTGGTATTTTCATACTCAAGAAGCTCTGGAAGCATAATTTCACTTCTTCATGTCATTTTCCCCTGCAAATTAGAAAATTCCCCATATACTGAGTGCTTTTGAGTTTCAGATAAGATGTCAGAGCTTTGATGATGATGTAAAATCATAGCCTTGATTGTGTTCCTTCTAGCTGCCAGTGCTTATTCCTTGTTCTTAGGTTGGATGGTACAACATAGGGCATGCCCAAAAGGATAAACCATCTTACGTTCTGAAATAAAGTGTCTGCATTCAAATATACTGGGAACCATTCCTGGTCCATTCTGGTTGATACCCGGAGCAGGTGACCTGCTGGGGGACACTCCCATGATTTCCCTACCCAGAATCCATGCTGCAAGGCGGAGCTGGAGTGGAGGTTTACACCCGAAGGTGGTAACTGCCTAGCACCTGCTTTCCTTGCCTTCCAGAGGCTGACCTTGGACAGTCTGACTGATGCAAACAGCATAGCAGCCAAGAACAGAAGCCTGATATCCGTAACCCGCTCTGCTTCCTTGAAAAGCACAGTGGCCACCCATGAAACCTCCAATGTGGCTCTGTATGAGGTAGGTGGGGACCTCATGCAGTCTTCTCCCACTGCTTCTGTTCACTGGACTGCTCCAGGGGGAAAGTGTTTGGCTGCAGTACTGTAGGTCCCAGGATGGAGATAGCTTGAACAAACCCTAAGTATGAAAATAAGTTACTCCCAAGCATGGACTTAGCAGTGTTTAAGGCAAGTCTGTCCCAACCCTCACCGTGACAACTTGGAGTCACGTGGGATGGGAATATTCAACATTCACATGTAACATTGCCAGTCTGGTCCTTTATGGTGGTGGCACCATAAAGAACCTTTCTTACAAGACAGTCTTTATTTGGTGACATCTCTAATAAGGAACTTTCTTACAAGACAGGATCCAAATAGAGTAATGGAAGCTCAAATTCCCCTTTGTGGCAATAGGACTGTATGGAATTTAAGCAGAGGCTGTGGCCAAGAAAATTCACCACATCCATCAGGTTTTTCCTGAAAATGCAGCTTTTTGAAAAAATGGCATGGTAACTTTTCCTGAAGAGGAGCAAAATAAATTTGACCAATCATTAATTCCAGAGAAAAGCTCTGGTCAGAGTTATTTTCCTTTTTAATCAATTTATTGCTGTTTATCAGATACTAAGAAACCTTCCAGGCATGAAGTTGTGATCCAGGTGAAGGTCCTGCTTCACCCCTTTTTTGAAGGTTTGCTGTGGATATTCTTATTTGGGTTCAGTATATAAATAATCTGTTGCCAAGAACATTGAAAATCCCCAGCCACATTCAAAGTCAAGGACCTGAAATTCAGATTTGGATCCCAATGTTATCTGTTGTTCAGAGATTTGCTCTGTCAGTCACCCTGTGTTGGGATTAGGGGACTGGAGCTCTCTTAAGAGGAAAGGTTGAGGGAGTTGGGCCTGTTCAGCCTCAAGAAGAGACAGCTGAGAGAGCACCTCCCTGATGTCTATAAATATCTGAAGGGAGGGTGTCGGGAGGACAGAGCCAGGCTCTTCTCAGTAAACAAGAGGCAAAAGGCAGAAACTGGTGCACAGAAAGTTCCACCTGAACATGAAGAAACCTTGCTGTGCAAGTGGCCAAGCACTGAAACAGATTGTCCAGGGAGGATGTGGAGTCTCCCTCACTGGAGATATTCAAGAACTGCCTGGACACAATCCTGTGCTATGTGCTCTAGGATAACCTTTCTTAAGCAGGGAGGTTGGACTGGATGGTCCATCTCTGGTTTCTTCCAACCTTAACCATTTTCTGATTCTGTAATTGTGGACAGGGAGACCAGGTGTGGCTGAAAAAATTTGAGACAGGAGCAGTTCACAATCTGAGGCAAAGCTCCACCAGCATCTTAAGGAAGGTAGGAACAGGGCATGATGACATGTGGAGGGAAGGTTTCTCAGGGGGTGGTTTTGGCTTCAGGGTGTGTTTGTTGCCCTTGTCTCATGTCTATTCATTAAATCATGCATTATGGTTGTCAATGAGTCTTGTCTGGTGAAATGTGGTAGAGTGGACCATGCACAGCTGCATCTGACAAATTTACCATAGATCCAAATTTACCATAGATCTAATTTACCGTAGATCCAAGTCAGCAGTTTGTACAACCCCACCCCAGACCTGCCACTTCCAAGCTGGTGCAACGTTAAATGTCCAATGAATCCTTCAAGTGACTTTGCCTGCAAAGGCAGAGTGGTTTGAGGAACTCATCCCTCCACAGTGTGAGGCACTGGTAGATGTTTTCCTGTTTTATGGGTTGACAGTGTGACACAGACACAGTTGTGCATTTCTCTGGAGTTTGCTTTGTGTTTCCACCTAAGATGCCCCTCAGATGCTTAATTTTGGTCTCTAATTTTATTGTTACAAATGACAAGAAAGCATACTTGTTTTCTAAATTCAAGGACATTAGTTGTTAACAGCTATTGCTAACATAGCAGTAGCATTTTTATGCATGTAAAAGCAACAAATTTACCAGTTCATGTCTCCAAAGACACCATTGATGATGACTTTGGACTCTCTAGGTATGGTATTGTTTCCAGTTCAGAGCAAGATCCACATGCTGAACTCAATCTACCCCAGCAAAGCCATTCTGGCCTAGTGAAAGATTCAATACAGTTTGTCTAAACAAAACACAAACTTCTGTTTAGTTTGCTTTTGCTATCTTGCTTTCTTTGTATAATGGATAGACTAAGGAAAACAAAGCTTGAAAAGAGTGTTGAGTAGTCAAAATTAGGCACCAGAGAGGTTGTTTGTGTCCCCATCTTTCTGTGGAAGGCTGTTTGGGAGTACAAGTGTGAAAAGGGCATTCAGCAATACCAAGAAGCTACCGAGCAGGTGTCTGGCTGACCTGGTCTCACTGTGATTTGCTGTCTTGTTTCAGATGAAGGATCTGCGTCATGAAAATGTGAATCTGTTCCTGGGCTTTTTCTCAGACTGTGGCATCTTTGCCATCGTGACAGAGTACTGCTCACGAGGCAGCCTGGAGGACTTGCTGAGAAACGAGGATATGAAACTGGACTGGATGTTCAAGTCCTCTCTTGTGATGGATCTAATTAAAGTAAACCCATTGCTCCTGCTGAGGCATGAGCTGAAGGGGACTTTTATGATGACTAAGCTATTTCAATCAGAATGTTACTTTTTAATAATAACACAGGGAAAACAAATCTGGATGTAATTCTACCAGTCTTTAAATTAGATTTCTTATCCTTATTTTGTTTCCATCTGAGAGAAGCACCATTTGGGGTAATAGAACTACAACTACACAGCAGGACAAGAGGCTAAAACTACATATCAGGCTGCAACTGATCACCTAGAACAACAGAATTTTGTGACAAATTTATTCTTTGCAAAGGCCCTTTCTTGTCATAAATCAGAAGTGCATCCACCATAGAACCAAACAATATCCATCCCCAGCTGCAGGATGGCTGCACATATGGTCCCTTTAGCAGCGTTCACACTTCCAATCATGTCCCATGTTTTTATGTCTTAATAGTGAACTACTAATCTGGGACAGGTGGATTCCAGAGAGTAGACCACCAGAACCATTCTTGTGGTCTGTGATCCTCCTTCTGAACCTCCTTAAGGGAGATGGGTTGCCACTCAGCTCTTCATGGCTTCCTTTGACCTTTTTGGTAACACTTGTGTCCACTTTCTTATCCTTGCCTAAAAGAAAGTGTCCACTTTCTTATCGCTCTGGGTGCAGTGAGACACAGGGCTACAGAGGGGGGCATCTGACTCTTCCTGAAGTTGTCAGACATTTCCAATACTACTTTAGGGCCCAGACAAACCTATTTCATGTACCTAATCCATTTCTAAACTTCTCTCATAGTTTTTTATTTCGATCATTACTGCATTTGACATAGAGTCAATGCTGCATTTGATGCCATCTGAGGTGACAAAGTGGCTTGGTGTCTCTGAGTGCTGATGGATAAGATAGTTCTTAAAGATCAACCTGGATTTTTTTCCGTGTTTCATAGGGAATCAGATATTTGCATCATCGAGATTTTGCCCACGGACGTCTCAAGTCTCGTAACTGTGTTGTGGATGGCCGGTTTGTCCTGAAGATCACTGACTATGGTTATAATGAGATCCTAGAGGCACAGAAGTGCCCTTATATTCAGCCATCCCCAGAAGGTGGGTGTGATGAGGAAATATATATTTTTTAATATTTGTCCATTGATTTAACAGATGTTTGTCCAAGTACAATTTCAGGCCAGTGGCCACACAAGGATTTTCATGCTCAATCTCACTACATCTAGTTTCCTCCATACCATGCATTGTTATAAGAAAGGGTAAGCAAAGGTTTTTTCAGGCTGCCTGAAAGTGAAGTGAATAGCAGAGTGATGTGGTAAAGAAAATATATTTTACGGTAAGCAGTGACAGAACTTCAGCTTGTTGCAGTTGGAGAAGGACTGAATTGTTCCTGAAATCTGATCAGTACTGTAGCCAGTAGAATGGCTTCACATCCTTAGACCCAATCCTGTATTCAGAGTTTGATGTTATCCCAAATAAAAAGACACTTTTTCTTGTTAAAATAAGTCATCTAAAAGACAAAATTATGTAGGTCTCTGAAATAGGCCCTCTACATGCCAATCACCAAAGGCTGACACATGAGATTCCCACCACTTAAGAACAGCCCTCATGGGACCAGGTTTGGAGACTTGGACAGGATTTCTTTCATGTGGCCATTGCTTTGGGGTTCCTCTGGTATCCCAATTTATTCTCAAAACCTGTTTTCCAGTAGTATTTCATGGTTTGATGCCTCTGTCATGGGATTTGATGCATACACCTTTTCAGTGTCTCAGATAGGGCAGTTGTCTGACAGAAGACTTCTCCTCCCTTACAGAAAATAAACACATTTGCAGTGGCAGAAATGTTCTATATCCCCATTTCTCAGAATGTACAGTTACCAGGCTAACAAAATCTCAGTTTGAAGATTCATTTCTTCATGAAGTTGGATATATTTTACAACTGTGTCTTTTATCATTTGAACTATTGGATTATAAAGATTGTGCATCAGATTGTCACAAACTGCTTTTACAGAAACTATTTTCATCTAAAAAGAACTACAGAAAATATGTTGTTAATTGTTGCTGTGTAAAAGAGCAACAACTGTAACAGGAAAGTCAAGATTTGGTGCCAATATTTTGTCTAAGGAACATTTTCAATCAAAAAAAATGGTGTTAAAGCTTCTGGAAGGGGTGAGATGACTTCTTATGTTGAAGTTCATGGCTGGTGTTATATGATACAAATTGTTGGTGTGGCAGTTTTTAAAAAAACCCATAGAGTAAAACTTGGAAATTCTTTTTTTATCTTGGTCAACACAGAAGTTTAGTATTTCTAACATACCACTAGAAGTAAAAGATTTGATTCAGTAAATAATGTAATATTTTCCAACCTTTCATCAAATGACTGAAATAAGGTATTCATTTAAGCATTTATTTTGCAATAGTCTGAGTTAAAGTGTAAGAAATGTGATGCCCTGAAATTTTTTTAGAATTGCTCTGGACAGCTCCTGAGTTACTGCGGGACCCAGACATGTGCAGAAAGGGCACAATCAAAGGGGACATCTACAGCTTTGCAATCATCCTGCAAGAAGTGGTTGCTCGGGGTCCACCTTACTGCACATCAGAACTCTCAGCTGAAGGTAGGCAACTACTACAGTATATTTTTAAGGCTTTGTGCAGAGCACTTTATAAAAGGCCTGGCCAAGTCCCCTTACTAATAAGGCAATAATGTATTAGTCTCATGACCTTTCCCAGTGTCAGAAGTCTGTTTCCAACACAACATTCATAATAAATATCAAAATGTAGAGTTCTCATCACAGCCTTGGTACATGTCTCATCACTGCTTTGACTGGGATCAGGATTCTGGGTGCTCTCCAGGATGCTTCAGGCCCCTGCAGCACCTCCAGTTCCCTGTGGAAACTCAGACTTTTCATCTTAGTATGGGGTGAAATCTGAGGGCAGAACTTCCCATAGCTTAGAAGCTCCTTTGCTTCCCACTCATTGGCCCTTTTTTGTGCATCATGGAGGCTGAAGTTTTTGAGCTGGACCCCTTGCCAACATCCTATTTCGTCCATCTGCCCATCTATTTGTTCTTAATCCTTTCCTTTCTAAAGAGACCCTCTCTTCAACAGAGGTCAAACTGATGTATCATGTTGCTTATGTGTATCAGAAACAGCAAACAGGTGAAGTCTTTAGGAGCTGCTCATGGTGCAACAATGCTGTGCATCCATGGGAAGAACAAACCCACTGCAGTCAGGGTCAGGTCAGAAGCACTTAAACAGGGAGGAAGTGACAACAATCTAAAATTAACTGATTTCAGTGACAGCCCATTCTCAACACATTTTAAGCTGGACAATCATCAAGTGGGGTATGACAATTCAGTATGTGCCAGTTCAGCTGGAAAAATGGGGCCCTGACTTTTCTATGCCTGAAGCTGCTGTCACAATGCAATGACAATGATGTTAATGATGTATCCCACTCTGTCAATCAGAGCTGGACCTATGATGTAGACTATGATGCAATTAACAGGTTTCTTCCATCTCATACCTCCTGCAGAACCTCCAGCAAATGTTAAACACAGTTCAGTCCTGTTTTCTAACCTGATAAAATGATGAATTTCTACTCATTGTGTCTCAATCCTAAGGAGCTTTCACTTGTGAACATTAAAACAATCTGGGGAAGGCATTTCCTCTCAGCTGCCCCTGGAAATATTGGGGCCAGATGTTTGGATTAGTTCATTTGGCGGAGTCTGGGGGAATGAGCCAAAGATCTTTAAAGTAGACTGTAAATGCTGAAAAGCTTTGGGTACTCACAGCAACAGCAGGACTTCTGCCAGAGAAAGAGGTTTCCACTCTGTTTGCTTGCTCTGCACTGAGCAAAATAAGATTTCAAATACCATAATTTTGGTGGGTGTTAAAAGACTGACTTCTCAGGGTTGGAAAACCCAAGCCCAGTTCCTTACAAGCCTCATTTCTAGGAAGGGAGCTCTAGACAGGGAGTCATTTCCCAGACACTGTTTTGAACTCAACCTCTCCCCCTTAACATACTTTCCACTGTCGCCACTCCCAGAAACTTCCTATGTCCTGGTTCCCAGTTAATGATGAAGCATCAGAGGCTGGTATCCTTCCTGTCTGGGCTCAGCCATAAACCTCTGCTGTCTTAGAAGACTGCAGGTCCTAGTGGAGAGAGTCAGAGGCAATTTCATTACATACAAGCCTGCAGGCTCACACATCCATCTGTCACACATCCTTCCCCCATCCAGCCACTTTATTACTCATAACCTGGTTCTCCAGGGACATGAATCTTCTTTAAATCCTTCAAGAGACTCCTGACAGAGAAAAGTAGAAACTTCCAGCTTCATTTGGCACAGACACTGGGTGCTGAGGACTAAGAGTGACAGCTGAAAAAGCAAGCCAGGGACACAAGGAAAGGTCCATGTCCTTTGCCCCTGTCAAGACCCCCCCATCTTACAATGTGGTTCCCAATCTTCTCTTTGCCACAGAAATTATAAGGAAAGTGAAGAAGCCCCCTCCCCTGTGTCGCCCAAACATAGCTCCTGAGGTAGCCCCCCTGGCATGCATCCAGGTAATGAAGCAATGCTGGGCTGAAGCCCCTGAACGACGTCCAACATTTGAGGAGGTGTTTCATAAGGTCAGTAAGTAGAGAAGCTGGTGTAATCCTATTGTTTGTTCTTGGCAGGGAAGTGTTTTATTGTTTGGGGTTTGTTTTATTTTTTTGCTTTAACTCAGTTATTAAAGAATGAAGAAGTTGCAGAGCCCTAGACTTGTCCTGACTTAGGGGTGATAAAGCAGCCTGGACTTGGGCTTGATGTCTTCACATTAGCAGTGTACCTGCAGAGATGGTCTCATGGAGATGAAAGATTTGTAAATTATTCACCTTCAGACCAATTTTTCTTTTAATCTTCTAAAGTGTTTAAAATGATAACTATAAAAAAATTCACCAAAGACTGTTAAAGACAAAGTTACAATGTTTGGCATAGGAGGTCTCTCAATTCCAGATTGGTGGAAGCTTGGAGAATATCCCAGGGAAATATGAGTGTACCTGAGGCCCGTTTAAACAGCTTTCCTAGGTATGTGTTACTGGCCAATCTCATGGACAGGTACTGGCAAAATAACCCCCTTTCTGATCAAGCAATGTTGTTCCTGTGTTCTTATAAGGTGATAGAATCATAGACTCATTAAGGTTGGACTTTTAAGATCATCAATCATCAACCCCATACCACCACCATGTGTGCTGTTAAACCATGTCCTCAAGTGCCACATCCACATGTTTCTTGAGCACTAACAGGGATGGTAACTGCAACCATTATCCTAAGCAGTCTGTTCCAAAAAGTTTTTACAAACCCTTTCTGTGAAAAAAAAATTATTAATATCCAATATAAACCTTCACTGACACAACTTTAGGGCATTTTGTCAAAACAGGTAAACAAATATGCTTAATTTTTGCCTTTTGGTTCTGTGAAGCTGTGAATAATTTTGAACCTGCTGACTCCACTGTTGAGTCTAAAGTAGCCTCTAAAGTCACAAATTATCTGAAAGTTCCAGCAGCTCAACTTCAGGTCAGGAAGAGAAAGCACAACTCAACTAAGAACTGGGAATGGAGGTGGCAGTACACATGCACGTCAGTGTACACTGCATGTTAAGTGCAGTAATATGTAAAAAGGTTGTAAGTGTTGCTAACACCCTGAACTTTGTGCCTCTGAATGCAAAGTTTTGCAAGTTACCCTAAAGATTGTTCATGGGATAAATGGGGTTGTAAACCTGCAGCCAGACAAGGCTCTGTAACAAATGTACATATTGACAACTACTGTAAGATTGTGTTTCATCTAACTCTCACTGATTGATGCAAATTCACCTTCTAATTCACCTTTTCCTTTATCTTTGAACTTCTGCCATTTAAAAATCCAGTCTTTAGCATGACACCTCCAAAGCAATATTTGCTTTTTGTTCCTTTCTAAACTCAGAGTGCTACAGTGATGTAAAGAGACAGACAAATAACTCTCCAGTTTGATTTTCCAGTTCAAAACCATCAACAAAGGGAAAAAGACCAATATCATCGACTCAATGCTCAGGATGCTTGAGCAGTACTCAAGCAACCTGGAAGATTTAATCAGTGAGCGGACTGAAGAGCTAGAAGTTGAAAAACAGAAGACAGAAAAACTGCTGTCACAAATGCTTCCACCGTAAGTACTGGCACTTTAAGTGGTAAAAAATCCCCAGAAAACCAAACCAAAACCACCCCAAAACAAGCCCATATCTAGTCTGGACAACACCCTTCCCCAGAAATGAGCAACGCTGTAGATTTGATCATCAATTTTGACAAGCACCTCCAAATCAAACTAAGAAACTCTAATCAATGCTGATTACAGCCATACAGTGGAAGATCTGAACACAGAAAACCAAGAGTCTGAGCACTTGAGCATGCGCTAGAAAAGGGTTTGTTCCCTGCCATCTTTTTTGTGTTGCTGTTTCAGTTCAGTGGCAGAAGCCCTCAAGACTGGTGGCACTGTGGAACCTGAGTATTTTGACCAGGTGACCATCTACTTCAATGACATTGTGGGCTTCACATCCATTTCAGCCCTCAGTGAACCCATTGAAGTAGTTGACCTTCTGAATGACCTTTACTCTCTGTTCGATGCTGTTCTTGGAAACCATGATGTTTACAAGGTGAGAAGTAATTTTATCCTGTGTTTCCTTTCCATCTTTTTCAATTTCTATATTTATTTCTTAATATGATGGTATTTGCTAGGTGGAGACAATTGGTGATGCCTACATGGTTGCCTCAGGGCTCCCAAAACGGAATGGAAACAAGCATGCAGCTGAAATAGCCAACATGTCCTTGGACATCCTCAGCTCTGTGGGAACATTCAAAATGAGGCACATGCCAGACATTCCCCTCAGGATACGAATTGGGCTACACACAGGTAGGCAACTGAACACTAGAGAACTCCTTCTCAACTGCATTTCCAACTCTGAATTCTTTCTTCATGCCTGCCCTCCAAAAAACACCCTTTCAAGATGCTTTAAAATCTTCCACATCAACAAGGCAGTTAAAATGGAAAAACAAAACCCAGAGAGGGTTTCTGGAGGAAAGTGGCTTAGTATCATTTTAAGGAGAGATTTTGTATTCTGTCTCAGCCAGGAACTGCATCTGGCATGTTAGTCACAAGGGTTTCATCGTATGGATAGCTCTTTAATGTGCCATAGCACCTTCAGAAGTGGGATATCGAGACACCCAGTGATGTCTTTGCAACTCCATTCTGAAATGAAAAAGCACGGAAACACTGGCATATAAAGTGAAAGCATAAAAAGATTGGAGATATTTATTACAGATAGGATATACTGGAAGAAAAATGTGATACAGCTCTTAAGAAAAAGTTATGTTATAAAGAAAACATTATCTCTGATGTAGAAGTCATAATGTATTCAATCAACAGAAAGATTGCTTGTTTAAAATGAAAGGAGGAAGTTCCATATATATACATATATACATATATATATATATATATATATATATATATATATATATATATGTATACAAAATGTAATTAAACTCCAAAGTAAAACAAAAACTTCCAAAACAGTAGAACTACAGTTATATAGGCAAAAGTATTTTAAATGTAGGAAAATACATCTGCTGTTATCATGAATCAGTATTTGTGTAATATATATGAACCTTCATAATTTTATACATTTTTTTAGACAACTTTTTTTCCCAGCTGTTTGTCACCAGATTTCTTGCCTCTTCCTCTAAAGTACCAGGTGTTGCCCACTGTGGGAAGCCAAACAATGACTAAGAATGCCCAGGAGTCTGACCCAATAATGTATGGGGTTTTATCCTTCTGCTTATCTGATAATATCCATGCTTTTGGAGCTTTAGCATGCAAGCATTTTGCAGATGTCAGTATCCTGGTCTCTGATGTACATATTGGGAGACAGAAGCAGAGTAAAGGAAGTATCTCAGCGAGAATATCCCAATAACAGAGCTGTGACTTTAGCAGAGTTAAAATCAATATTATGAATCCTAGACCTTATAAGACCCTCTTTTGGAGTTATCTCTAAAACACATCTCCCTACTGTTTTCTTTGAAGTTTGTAATTCTTAGTTGACCCTTCACAGAAGTGTAAAGCATTAAAGAATGATTGCAGGAGCATTGTGTGTTTTACACTCTGTCAGAAATTAGATGAGACTATGGCTGCAGATTGTCTTGCCCAGAGCAGGACTCTCTGGAGCACCAGCAGCATATTTTCAACATGGAAAGAGAGGAATTTGCTGTGCAACATCTGCTGCTGCCTGTTGACAGCAGTTCTGCAATGTATCTCCCATGCAGTTGGCCAAAAAATACGTCCCTAGGTGATGCCTACAGGAGGTAGTAACATTTTTTTGTTTTTATGAACTCTGGATATCTGGAAAGCAGAATTGCTATGAACTGTTGTATTGGGTGTGAAAGGAAGAGGGTGGAGGACTCTGCACATCTTGTTTTGCATAGATCTGGCAGCACCATACTGTCATGGGAGCAGCCACAAGCAAATGTTCCAAAGCAAACCAGCTCTCTGAGCCACGGAGCTGATGGCTGAGTTTGATTAACCCTGGACCCCGTTTCTCCTGAGAAAAGATGGATGAAGAGGGAATGATCAGCATCATGAAAGCCTTGGGGAAGCTCTTGGGGGAGAGGAGAACTTGGCTGACACTTTCGCTGTACTGGAAAGGATGGAGAAAGGGTGTGACCCCCAGTCACGTACTTCAGCTGCTCTCTGGAAACTGGTGCCAAGAAGAGCTCACGATTCCCTCTCAGAAAAAGCAGTAAATGCATTTTGGGCATAGGCATTTTGCCCATGCCTCTTCTACCCTGAGGGAAAGCTGCACCTCTGGGAACTTGTGATGGCCCATGCCCATCATCCACTTGTGGCAATGCATAGGTAAGGCAAAGAGGACAGGATGACCAGTGCTTGGTCCGCATTTTCTCCCCTGCTTTAAACACGTCCTGGAATCTTGGCTGTCCTCTTTTGAGTTCACTGCAGGTCCAGGATAACTCGGCTGACTCAGCTGTTTCCCCATTATCCATGCCTGGGCTGGAGCAGGACAGTCAGCCAAAGCAGTGGTGAGAAGATAAGCTCTTCCACAGAGGCTGAAGATGATTTGTGTATCAGTCAGGCTCTCTGGCAGTCAGCCCTGCACTTTGATCTTGCCTCTCAAACTCTGCAGCACTGCCGAACGTCTTTGCAGAGTCTTAGCCAGAGCCTCTCGTTAACTGACCCTTGCAAGCCCTGGCAAAGAGACACTTCAAAGCAAACTTCTGGACCTGTGTAATGAAACAGCTAGGCCATGATGTCCTCATCACAGGGTGCCTGGTTTCCTCTGAACCTTGTAACTAGGAGATTTACCATTGGAAGTTTTTCTTAGCCTTCTGCTGAAGCTGTTTGGAGAAGGGGGAACACACACAGGAGGTGAAGGCAGTGATCAAATTAAGTCTTAGATGCTTTCAACACAGGGAATGTGTAATTTTGGGAATGCTTATGTGGTAGGGTTGGTTTTGAGCTGAGAACCTTCTGCAATGGCACAGGCTTAAAAGCAGTATTCTAGAAAGATAACACCTCGCCCTAAAAATCTTGCCTCTTCTATATTGTGAGCTTTGTGCAGAAATGTCTGGGTGATTGCACCAACAGAGTAGGAAACCTGAATTCAGGCACTCACATGGAGGTGTTTCCAGGAATTTCAGGGAGTCTGCACTCATTTTGAGGACATGTAAATGAACCCTGTAAAGCTGTTCATGTGCAGCAGTGGAAAAGCTCTTGTGGCTCAGTTGACCACATTGACTTCATCTCCACTGACTACAGTAGAAGCTCATCTGCCTTTATTTGTGCTTCTGAAATGGAATCACAGAATCATAGCATACTCTGAGTTGTGAGGGACCCACAAGGATCATGGAGTCCAACTCTCAAGTGAATAGCCAATGCAGGGATCAAGCCCATGACCCTGGTGTTCTTAGCAGCATGCTCTAACCAATGGAGCACAAATCCTCCTCAATGAGGTCTGTTTTTTCAACAGGAACCACCTTTTTGTGTCCTTGCATCACCTATTACAGAAGGAGCTTTGGTCCTTAGTGAGATTTGGGATGGCTGCTGTCACGTTATCACCACAAAAAGAAGAGAGGCAGTGTTTTGTGAGATAGTGTTTTCTCAGGGAAGTCTCTTACTGAAGCATGAATAAGAAGTCTCCAACAGGACCATTTTTTGTGTATATGTCAACATTAACATACACACAATAAAGGCCAGTTAGGGAATCGTAAGATCCTTGGGTGAGACTATCAACAGTGCCTTTACAGGTGCCTTTACACTGTTGTGTATAGAAGTGCCTATAGATGAAAACCTGAATTAAACTTCCTCTAGTGAGGAAGTTTAGTAGTTCCTCTTCTGAAAAGCTTGAAACAAATTAGACAGTAATGATAAGGATGGAGATTAGCTTGTAGGAGATTCTGAGGAGCAGTGTTTTCTCTGAGGTACACTCACAGTTGAAAAGAAACCCCCTTAAATCAGGTTTTCATGATCTCTAGCAGTCTCTGCCTGCTGTGTTTTATCCAGTTTGATCCATGCTGCTCAAGTCCTTGTAATACTTTTTGTATGAACCATTCTTCCTCTCTCTTTTTAAAAAATATTTTATCAAGCAGTGATTCATCAGGCAGGAGTCAATATTTGTCTTACCTCTGAGTTTGCATCCTCATGAAGTATTTTAAAATCCAGCAACTTTAGGCAGCAACAACTTTTCAGAGATCCCAGCAAGAGAGGTTCTTGTGAAGTTCCCCATAGCTTTCAGCAATGGAGTTTTACTATCCTTAAGATAGATCTGAAAACTATATAAAGGATCAATATTTTTAAATAATGCTAAAATCAGCATAAAATTGCACTGTAAAAAACTAAGTAACTGATCACTTCTAAATTAGGCCACAATTGCTACTATTTATATTATTACTGTTTGAAACCAAACATTTTAACCTATAACCTTTTTAAATTATGATAACCCTAATCTATAGCATCATTTCAGGTACTGTTGATGATGTACAATGTTCACATCTCTTGTAATCTTGCAGAGGAAAAGATTTCCTAGAGATAAGTTGTACTAAATCTTAACTCAGAAGGATCATGACATTGAAAAGGCAGGAAAAGCCTGAAAAGGAATATCTCATAAATGCCTCTGATGGAAAATACAGGGAGTCCTGCCCTTTGTCTGCAGGAAGCCCCACACTTAATCACATTGCTTTTTATTTTTATTTTTGCATTTATTTTGCAAGCCTGGTATTTTCTAGTGTAGGCAATGAAATTTAGCCTCTCCTCTTTCAGAGTGCAGTCTAAACATTAACTAAGCCAAATGCCCCAGATGAAAATTGTCTCTGCTGTTTGGCTTCCACACATTTTATCTCCCAGTCTGTGCATGATCCTGCGGATCCTGCACACATACCTCTCCCTGACAACTTGGCAATGATTCTTTGGAAGCTACTTAGGAAGTGAATAGATCTTGTATAAAGAATGAGAAAGAGGGGAAAAAGAGGTCTTGGCTAGACAGGCCAGCCAACAGTGTCTTCTTTTCCAAGGAGGGGACACAGGGTGGTCCAGAGTGCTGCCAGCACCTCTGGACTCCCAAGGCTGATTTTTAATCCTGTTTCAGCAGGTTACAGGGCATGTCATAGGATCTAACTTTAGTTTTCTTACATGGAAAAAGACCTTTTTAAAATGAGATTATGATTGAACTTGACTTTCCATGAACTCTGAACTAATTTCTCCCAGATGCTGGTAAACTGAGGGCCTACCACACACGACCTTTCTCAGACATGAAACACCAACGTGAAATCTAGAGCAATCCTTAACTTTTGACTCTTTGTAGCAAGCACCAAGACAAATGATATCTTTAGAAAACCTTCTCCTGTATTCCCAATAGGTTTTTTGAGTATCAGAGGAGAAGATGAGATTTGTTTGTCAGTGGACCCCTGGATTTATGCAGGCCCATCCGGGTAATGCAGCTGATGTGTCTTTCAGGGCCTTGTGTGGCAGGCGTGGTGGGGCTGACCATGCCGCGGTACTGCCTCTTCGGGGACACAGTCAACACGGCGTCAAGGATGGAGTCCACGGGCCTGCGTGAGTATTTGGGACAGTCAAAGAAAGGGGAGGTCAAATGACAGAATTCAAAGCAGCCTGACGGAGAGGACACCAGTTTTCCCATTGTAGGTTGGCCTTTAGGACCCTGCCTTCCAGCTGCAGTTCTCTGACTGGAATCCCGTCAACCAAAATCAACATGAATCCTGCCCTACTTTCCTCCAGCATGGTTTGGATCTTGCTTTCAGTCAGTGCTAAGAATCCTTAATTCAGAGCTGTTCTTGCACAGTAAAATAATTCACTTACCTTTCATGACAAAGCAAGGGTTGAAGTATGGGTGGGCACTGCTTCCATCATACCCATGGTCATAGAAATCCCACTGAGACTGGAGACAGCAGGAGCACTGCAGGTACAAGAACATTGTTACACATTAATAGAAATGCATATAGATAAATAGGCAAATTGTAGGTTAGTCCCTCAGGAAATGTAGCTCATAGCTGTGTGATCTTCCTCTACATATTCAAACTGATGTTTTTCTTTCTTATTATTATGGAAAAAAAAATTAATCAGCTCATACCACATCCTTCAAAGGGGAAAGCAATGTGATTGTCAAAATTGAAATAAAAGCTCAACCCAAAAAAAACTACTTTGGGGGAATTGTTTTAGAAATATTTCCTGTCTTGTTCACAAGCAGAACAATAAAAAATTTCAGTGAGTTCCAGCAGTGGCTGTAAAACAATCTGGGGAAGATGGGAATCCAATAAATTTCTCCACCTTTGCCCTTTTTGTTCATAGACTAAATGGCAGCTCTGGGTGGAATAAATTACTAAAAATCCAGACATATCTACATGCATAGCCACATTTTCTTTATGTTCCCTTGCAAACTCCATCTCTCTGCTCTTCATCCCTGCTTTCAAATTATGTTGGGTGTCTGCAGCAGGACAGTTGGCTATTTTTCATTTCTTTCTCATTCCCTAGTTATACTGTGGCAATAGATAAAACAGAAATCTAGCTGAAATGTTACTGGAAACCACTTAATATCTTTATGAAGAGATGGACTTCTACACTGTGTTTGGTATCCTTCTCCAGGAACGCCCCAGCACAGATCTTCTCTCCCCCCTCTTTACAGCCCTGCCTGGAAGAATCCATCAGTCAGCATTAAACTCCACACAGAGGAGCACCACACAGCTGCACCAGCCACACACCTGAATTTGAGCACTGCTGCTTTGGAGCCCTTTTCCTTGTCAGGATGAAGCAGTGGGGAATTCACAGCATGTGTGCAGTACAATGATCCAGCTGCTTTCCTTTCTGTTCCCAGCTTACAGAATTCATGTCAGCCAAAGTACAGTGGATATACTTCGGAAACTGAATGAAGGCTATGAAATCATACCCAGGGGGAAAACAGAACTGAGGGTAAGAAGGCCAGGGCTGTGTGAAGCACTTCACAAGGGAGTCATCTTGCTTGAGGAATTTTCATACTATTATCTTTTTTGGCCTTCATACAACAATCTTCAGCTGAATCCTTCCAAAATTGTCCTTTTCATTTGTTTCAACACATTATATAGCTATTGAATGACTGTGGGATCAAGCAGTCAGCTGTATGTACTGGATATAAGTATTTATATAGTAGACTATGTAGTCCACCCTTGACAGAAGCTGCTACTTTTCAATGTCCAAACAAAGCAGTACTAAATAATAATAAACATAATTTCTACCCTTACATAGTCAATGGACAGAAATAGGAGCTTTGCTTGCCTTAAATACCTAGAATAAAATGTCTGAATATGGCCTCAGGTCCCCCAACAATCTTGCATGACAAGTGGAATCATTCAAGTTCATATGTCTGCAAGTGGAGATTTGGGGTAAATATTCCAGGTCTAGTCAATGGAAAGAAACCTTTACATAGTTAGTGGGGGTAAATTGGCCTTTCAGGAAATTACAAGCCTGAAGTACTTTCAGGGCCTAATTTATGTGAAGATGATTGTTGGTTTTCCTCCCCTTCTTCAGTCAAAGGTGATTGACTCAAATAGGTTCATCAGATGCATCACACCTTACAAGCTAAACCGTCCATGGTGGGAGAGGAAGTTATTATTCTGACACTCAGTTCAGAATGAGTTGTAAAATCTCTCAATTAATAATGCTAGTGCTGCCAAATAAGATGATTAGTGATCCTGTAGTTTCCAATTTCTGTTCAGCTGTGTCCAATGACCCAGATCAATGAGGGTAATTTGTAAATGACAGTTGGAACAAGGATAATGAATATCCTCTTTCAGGAAAGTGAAACTCAAATAATCCCTGAGCTATTCTGAAGGAGAGACCAAGATTTCCAGGCATGGTCTGTCTCTGGATATGTATAAAGCCAGAGAAACCTAGAGAGAAAAATTACATATCAAGCAGAGGGCAGTCAGAAAGCTGCTTTTTATCTGAATTTTTGGTTTTATTTTAGGGTAAAGGAGTAGAAGAAACATATTGGCTGGTTGGGAAAAAAGGCTTCCAGAAACCCTTACCTAAACCTCCTGAAATAAAGCCAGGGTAAGTGTGACTCCGTCGCTGTCCAAGGCATTCATTAAAACATCTCTTTAGGAGTTCACAGGCTGAATATCTGTCTGTCCATGTTATCTGTTTGCAAAATCTATGTCCTGTTCCTTTGGTGACTTACATGTTCAGGCATAGTGCTGGGACTCAGAAGGGATGCGATTCCTTCAGCGCCTCTCCTTATTCACAGTTCCCAAGTGACATGGAAACTTCCTGCTTCTCCCCTATAATCACTTGGAGACTGAACACCAAGGAGCTCCTCCTTGAATCTCTTTCCTGCTCTGGGTGCATGTAGGAGACACACGGTAGGGACACTTTCAGGTCTCTGGTGTCATCAGTGTATGGGAGACACTCAAGATTTTTCTCCCCTTCCATCAAATTTCTGCTGAAAACAGCCTCATTCAGCATATAAACACATTTCTTCCCTTTCATTCTAACAGAAGAATAAGAAAGCTTTGTGTTACAAATTTATGGCACTGTTATGTAATTGAAGATTTAATGATGCTGCCTTCATTAAGTCATTTTCTAGCTTTGCAATGCTTGGCTTCACAGAGTACTCCCTGTTCAGCTGTCACCTTCTGTATGCCTGGAAAGGATGTTGTGGTCAGGACATAAAAACCAGGAGCTGGATTTGTTTGACAAGAACAGCATGGTCACCCACATTAAAAGCAGTCAGCCTTGACTCCCTTTATAGGCAGTAAAGAGAAATACTTGCTAAGGGTCTGATTCAATTGGCCCTTGCAAGATGCCTGGTTTGTTGAGGTCCTAAAGTAACTGCTTCAGAGACCGGTGTCTGACAGCAAACAAGGTCTGTTTAATATAGCTCTGACTTCTCCTTATCAATATTGTTCTAAATCTGGCCCTGTTCCCTCTTAGTAAATAAAAAGATTTCCCCATTTCCCCATACGCTCAGGATCAGAGGATCTTGTGCATCCATGTGTAATCTCTGAAAAGTCCACCTTTAACACTGCAGAGACAGAGGTGATCTACTCTTGTCCCAAGGCCCAAATATTTCTTCTTCTTTTGCAGTATCTCCGTCCCCACAGGTCACACCGCAGTTGAGTGATTTGGATAGTAATCAGAGGAAAAAAGTAAAGTTACACAAAACCATATTTGTCCTAGTGAGGGGGCAAAATGAAACTTATACCCTATAGGCGAAGTGTCAAGTTACAGAAAGAAATAACTGGATGTTGAAGCAGAGCAAATATTTGGAGAACAGCATCACGCATAGACTGTGCTGTTATCAGATAGATATCGGACATTATGTCCTTTCCAACCTTATCTTGATGATTCATGTTTTGGCACAAAATCAAGAGGCTGGAAGATGTTTCTCTCTAATTGGCCAATATGGTGTTTTCCAGTCACTGCCTCCTATAATTCCATAGGGATTATTGTAGGCTTTTGAGCTGAAGAAAGAAATAAATTCCTCTTCTACTTATTTTTTTCACTCTGTTCTGAGGCACCCTCTCTTGGGTATTTCCTTACCATGAGGTCTACGAGCACTTGTTTTTATCTCTTGCTTTATATTGTGACTTGGGTAGCCTAAACATCTACAGCTGGGCAGTTTTGGGTGGCCATGCTGAGAGGTGTTTCCTACTAAGTGAGGGTTAGTACATCATGCTTGGTCTTATGTCCATGCTATGGAACTGCAAACATGTGGGCCATGGTCAGACCTATGGATGGAAGTTTTTGAAGTTCCTATTCAGAGGATAATTCCTTCTTTCTTGGTCTGGTCAAATCTGTTTTACCTGGTTTTCATGGGAATTTTGGGTTAACTTTGCATGACGTAGAAGAGTGCAAGACAGTTCTATAGCCTCTCTAGACCTTCCCTTGCTTCAAGGCAGATTTGTACACATACACCTGGTACTGCCATGGGAAATAATGGCAGACTGGACATAGAGAGAAGGTGTTACAAAATTAAGAGACACCAAAACCAAGCATGCCAAGCAGTCAAGCAGCAGACTATCTGTAGGACAGACATTCTTTTGAGATTTCAGTCAGATAGGTTTAAAGGAAGGCTGTGAAATTTTTTTGAGGGTACATTAGGTGACTCTCTGGGGGGCTGAATTATCACAAAGTTGCGAGTACGTAAACATGGGATATTTGAATCTGGCATCCTGTGATGCTCTGGGACAAGCAGCATCTTTTCAACTCCAGTGGCGTACTCATCGTTTCCAAAAAATCAGAAAGGTTAGGTTATAATAGGTTATACTAAACTACCAGACACAAGCCTGACCTGGACTAAATCTCAGATGCATTTTGCAGAGCACTGGAAAAATATCTAAGACTAGGAAAAATTCAATGGCTAATGAAATTCAGAAAGGAAAAAAACCCAACCAACCAACCAACCAAACCAAACCAAACTAACCAACCAACAAAAAAAAAACAAACCCAAACTAGAACAAAACCTAGAGCCAGGCTGATTTTCATTTGCCATTCCAAGGAGATCAGTGACATTCTTGGTCTACTGAATTTCCTACTTTCACCACCCTGGTTCAGAAATTCTTTTCTCCGGTACTGAATACAATATTTGAAAACATCAGAAGTCCTCTATCCCAGCAGGTAGTTTAATTCAGAAACTTTCAATTTAAATTATTTATGGAAAGTTAACTGGAAGGAAAAAATTAATGCAATTCAGCCAAGATACATATTGTTGATTCTCCCAAAGGCTTTTAACCATTAACCCAGTACCTAGGTAAAGAGCATATGAGAGTTTTTGATTTTTGACATAAACCCAAATCCCTTACCTAGTATGAATTCATTAAGTCTTAATCCAGGAGGCTTGATAGGTATTCTAGCCCACTACCACTCACAGTGATAAGTGCAACCTGATGTGTGACATCACTGAACACTGAAGATGCAGCCAGGAATAGGTGAGAGTGTTGGGGCCCTCTCATCCTCACATGCAAGAGGATCAGCCCTGGAGGAAGCACTGAGATCCTTGTTTGAAGATAAATGGGTGAGAAGCAGCAAAGGATGCTCAAAGAATCCATCTCCCAACCCCAAGTGAGAAACACCTCTTTATGAGCCAGGAAAAAGACACTCATTAGGACAAAAGGGTTTTTTTTCCTTCTACCCTTCTAGTACAAGGTTGTCATTGCTTTGTCATTGCTTTGTTGGAGCACCCTGGTAGGATGGAACTGTAGAGAGTGTCTCGTGTTGCTGCTGCTGCTGATGTGTCTTTCTGAGGAGAAAATTGAAAGCATTTCCACTTGGGCTCCTATCTGCAGTCTGTCAAATGTGCTTTTAAATCAAAACTAAAAGAGCTTGTGGACCAAACAGCAGTGAAAAACTCTTGTTGTCCTCCCATAGCTGCAATTATAGAACAGCATAAAAATATTTCCTAAATAAATTTTATATGACATTTTACAAGAGCTATTCAAGGAAATCAAAGCATCCTCTGTCTCATAGGCTTGATCATGCAATGTCAGGACAGATACGTTTTGCTTCACACTCAATCTCTTCTTTTCAAACTATTTCTGACCACCTAACACAACAGCAAAATGAAGACAAGGAAGTATTCTGATCATGGCTGTGACATAATGACAATTAGAAAGAAGACTTTTTCTCTGGAATCTGATGGAGGATGAGAAAGGGAATGAAAGTTGGTGACTCATCTCCCTTTCAACAAGAGTGTTTGACTTGTGATGTGATTGCACCAGCTTTTATATTTAAACAAGCTCTTCCTGAGCATGCTGAAGTTTCTGGGAGAATTGACTGGAATATTACAGAATTTGTGCTAGTAGCAAGAAACCCTAAATGCAGTGTACAGAAAGGAGGCGAAGTCAGAACTTCACAGTTTTTCTCCTGCTGGTTTGCAAACAAGGTGATGGGGAGAGAGGGCCTTGGAAAAGTAACAGCTGTCTCCAAAAAGAGGGGTTTTGCCTGAGGCTGGGATGGATAGTGCAGAACCAGACATTTGTGAGTTCAGGAGATGTGCAGGTTCTGTTTACACTGGATCTTTCTTTTTGCTGTTGTGCAGCGGTTGGAAGTCAAATCACTGCCAAACAGTTATTTGATACTTGTGTGGGCAGTGTGTGGAGGTGGACCTCAGGCAGTCTAATAGTGTGCTTGATTACCAAATACCCTGACCCACCTTCTGTGGGTCACAAGCTGCTGCAGTGTTGTGCAGACACAGGCAGCAACGTCCTCCACCCCACTGTGGGTGAAGTCCTGCTGGGTGGACTCAAAAACCAAACCCCTGATGCTCACCCCTGTGTGGCTGAATTTTGTTACCACTTCCATAAAGGATCTGAACACAAAGATTTCTTTTCTCCCTGCAACAGGCAGGATTTAATATTATTAAAAGTTATTTACGTCCGTCTGATCTGGTCACCTTGCCTGTCTTTTAAGAGTCAGTGCAGAGAAACAGACATTTCTTGGTGTTGATCTTCTTCTGCTTTGGGATAAACTCCTGCTGTGGTCCAGCAGCACCAGCTTCCCTCCACTGGCTCAGAATAGAACCCAAGATATTTGGCTTAGATGGAGACATCTCTATTGCAGATAAAAAAATTCCAGGGAGCTAAATCTCACCTGAGTTGGAGATTCCCAGAAGCAGTCATTCCTTATTGAACCCATCAGAATTATATTTTCCTGGCTTCCCTGTCCTTGGGACCCAGCCCTTAAGGCACCATCACTCTTGAGGAAGTTTATAAACGGGGGTCAATGTTTAAAAACAAGAAACATGTTCCCAGAGATAGTAATTTAGATAAAGCATGGGAGGACAACTTGTCCAGGCATTTCCATTTGTAGAGCAGAACTGGCCAAAGACCTGAAACTTCACTCTAATCTCCCTCAGGAAAGGCTGTTAAAATTGTGTTCAGCATTCAGAGACCACTGGCTTTCTCCAGGGACTGTTAAATAGATTTCCACCAGGAAATGTGCCCACAGCTTAGTGAGCTGAGAGCTTCTGAAAGAAACAACCCTGGAAGACCAAAAGGCACTGAAGCAGGAACTAAACTAACAAAATGCAAGGTCTTCACTGCTGTTTTGTTCTGTTCCTCCCTGTAATGAATGTGGGCAAGGATCAGTGGAATAATGGAATCATTCTCCCAGGATTCATCTTATTAAATTGATTCTGGAAACAGCCTTGATAAAGATATAGTTTGTACTCCTCAATCAACAAAGTCATTCATCTTGTCCTGGCAAAAGTGTCTAAGAGTGCCAAGAGCCCTCTAGACACTTAAAATTTAATTAGCTGACCTCATCCTTTGCAGTAAGTTGAGTGGTACAAGAGAAGAATTAATAAGGCCAGAACCAGGACCATATTTGTTTTCCTTTCTCTCACCAGAAGACACTTACCTTTTCTTTAGTCTCTATTACAGTCTGTTCTTTATTTCAGATGAAACTGTACTGGTTCTTTCTCTAATGGCCTACCTGTTCACTGCAGGTATAGAGCTCATGGGTTACTCCCAGAAGAAATTGCAGAGTTCAAAAGGAGGAAAACTGAAAAACTCCTTGGCAAAAGAGCCTAGATCTGAGGTAGTAGCTGTAGGACAGTCCCCATGTAGCTCTGCTGTTTAGTGTCTGCTTGTGTATTGTTTGACTGCATTTTACTGGTTTTTCTTCCCCTTTCCTTCTATTTTTCTCCTTTTAATTTTTTTAAAGTATGTGTTATTATTCTAACATGTCTCATTCAAGAGGTGCTTGGAACAGCAGCAAAGGTGTAGCCTTGTTGGGTGATTTCCTAGTGAATTTATAACCTAGTATCCTAATAATTCCTGAACAACGTAGAGCATTACTAGGGTTATCTGCAGTGTATTACCAATCCACTCTATGTTGATGTTCATGGTGCCAGGAAGAGCCCAGTACATGGTAAACACAGACATAAAACTGGAGTTCAAGCCTGGAAAAATCCACATTACCTACTGTTGCTTTTGTAATGTATATCACCTGCCTAGTGTAATTCCATACCTCATGACAGTAACAGGATGCAGCTTTGATATTCATCCTTATGATACTGATGGGTACAAGAGATAATGGATTTATGGTTTGGGTGGAATTTGGAAGTCACATGGAATATGACAGCCTGACCTGATCAAGTAGGTGTTATCAGAGCAAGGCTGGCATAGAAGCATGCACAGCCACATTTGCACAAGTGTGACGTCGCCTGAAAATTATATATGAGCTGGGATTTTTTGATAATATCTCTAAAACCAGCAGTAATGCTTCTGCTTAACTCCTCTGGATTAGTGTGCATTTCATGTCCACTCCCCTAACAAAGGAGGGGTGGATGAAAGCTCAAAGTACCTAGATACAGGCAGGTTACAAACCCCTAAGACACACCATATCAGGCTGATAGACTGCTATGAAGACTAAAGTTCCATCCAATTTTCTCACAAGGATAAAACCCAGAAGATAACTGTTGGCTGTGTTCCTTCTTCCCAAACACATATTTTAAAGATTCAGGGTGTGTTACCAGGCCGCTTTATCTCTCTTAACTGATATTTAAATTTTTGTCTGAATTTCTCCCTATCAAGGACTTAAGGGCAGAAAATCCTCATTAAAAACATAAAATAAACAAAATTATTTGAATATGGGACGCAATCTGAAGAGACCTGCATAAGCACTACCATATATGAACTCCCACTGCTAAATACAAGTTCTGAGGCACAGAAGACCACCCTGCTGATTTACACCTAGGAGTACAAGCTAATCCTCCAAGGCCAGAGACAAAGAAGATCTCACACTTGGGTTAGCCCTGCTTGACAAAACCTGCACATATACTGGTGTATAAGTTCCTAGTACATCTATAACCCACAGACACAGACTTCCACACTGAAGCAGGCTGATCAGCAATACATATTATGGAGAACAGAAGATCCTCATTAGGCAATTTGGCTTAGTCCATTGGAAATAGCAGAAAAATCAATAAGACATGCATACCTGGATCTTTTCGATGGCCCTAGTTCAATCCTTCTTGTGTGCAGAAAGCTTTCAGTGGAGGCAATTAAGTCCTCAACAGCCACTTATTCCCACATGCCTGCTTGGTGGTTTAGTGATGTTTCCAGCTAATCTATCTCAGAGGCTTCTGATGAAAGGGACTATGTTGCCAATAACCTTGTTTTTCCTTGATGGAAATAAAGGAACATTATACAAGGATCTCAGATGTAATGATCTATGGTCCATTCATACAATTTATGGTCCTTTTAGTCTGGGACCCTAAAAGGCTAAGAGTCCCACAGGGCTCTTGCTGCAGTACAATAGGGATGCCCATCTTGGAGTAATTATGTATTTTGTAGTATTCATCTGGCCTGAAGTCTAGAGGAAGGTCAAGACTGCTTCTCCTGCTCAGGAGTCAATCCTTTAACCTTGAAAGGGTGGTGGTGGACTCTGCTGTCCTTGTTGTATTCTTGATTTCAAAGAGAAGTGATGGTTCTGGCTGGATCTTGATAAAACCACTCAGCAAAACATGAGTAACACCGGAGTGCACCTCCAGTTACCTGAAGATAAAACTCTGTGCTATATCATTAGTGACCCTTATCTTTTGTCCTGTGGTAGGGTCTGTGACCTTAACATGGAGCTTCTAACCCACTCATGCAAGTGGGATTCAGCTCAAAGCACCATGGCTGTCACAGACACTTGTGTAAGGCTGGTAAATTAAACAACAACTGAAGACTATGCAGGATGAACCATGGCATCAAATGCTGCTGGACAATATCCTCAGGCAGATGAATCCCATCCATAGCATCTTACAACACTTCTGAAAAGGAGAAAGGGATTTCTCTCTTTAACTTCAAAACACAGCAGAGAACTGTGTCACAGAGAGGTCAGTGACTCCTAGGATCCATTGATAGGTCTCAGTTTGTAGGTGAGACTTAGACCCCATGTAAGTCAGTCAGAATTCATTCTGGAGTTCTCAGGGGTGAGATTTACCTGTGTGATTGGTAATGGCTGTATTTGTGGAGGAACCCACTGTACGTGTATCTTAGTACAATCTGTACTGCTCTGCTGACTTCTAGATGTGTAAGCATACAGGTAGTGTATCCTTCATGGACAAAAGCACCAGCCTGGGATTATCCAAAAGTACCAAGGCTCAATATTTCAAGTTATTTTGTCTCCTTTTTCTTGTTGTTGTTTTGTTTTGTTTTGTTTTGTTTTGTTTTTTGTTCCTCAAGGATTTGCCTCTACTTGCATTCTGACCCCTCATCCTATGAACTCTGCTTAGTGACAGGAGATCCCTTGACATTCTTTCTTGTTCAGGAAATACCCAAATAATTGCAGCTTGCTGGCCAAACAATTGGCTAGCAAGGTGCAGCTGATAAGGTCATATAACAAAAGGATAGCTTGGGTTGGAAGGGAGTTTTCAAGGTCATTTAGTCCAATACCCCTTGCAATGAGCATCCTCATCATAAAAAATTTCTTCCTTATATCTAATCTAAATCTATCCTGTTTTAGTTTAAAAACATTACCCTTTGTATTATTTCTACAGGATACCTGCTTCATGTAGTTGGTTTTTAACCTATACTTCTACTCTAAAGTAATTGCACATTCATTGCACACAGTGATGCTGTGTACAGTTTAAACCATACATTTATGTATATATACAACTATTTATTAGCTATTTCTTTCTAATCTCTATATAATAGCAATAGTGTTATCAGTAGGGATTAGCATTTAGCTTTTTTTAGTTTAAAACAGCTGGAATGATATTTTCTTCTATTATACACAGTAAATCTTATTCCATATGATGCTTTATCCATGACATGGCAGTTGTAGATTTGAGACCTTCCTAAAGCCCTGCCATTTGCTGAGCTTTTGGCCTCTTACAAGTCCTTGGTGTTTGTTTTATCTCTGAGAGCTCCATTATGCTATAATGAATTTGCAACCCACCAACAGATGGTGGCCCAGAAGCTGGGCTTGACGAACCCTTCAAGTATTGCAGCAAAAGATCCACTTCAACTCCACCATTTAACATTTCTGCTTTGGCTGACACAAAATGATGCTAAATGAAAAGTCATGCCTTGGTGAGGCAGGGTTGCTAACTCCTCTTTTTTTTTCTGTTTCACAGCTGGCCAGATGTACTGACCAGGAAATTGAAATCTGTCCTGAGGGACACAAAGAAGAAACTAAGAAAGCAAAGAGCTGGGAAGCATGAAGGAGAAATAAGTTTTGAAGAGGATGAAATCTGAGAAGGACATGACAAAGAACTAGTAAGATCAGGAGGGACCCCGTGAAGCCAGACCAACAGAGCTCACAGTCTCCATTTAGTTCCCAGCTGGCCCAAAGCAGTTTAAGTAATGAAGCTCTTAGATCTTGCAGAGGGTGAACCTGAGCAGGCAGATGAATCCTGACCATCATCTCTTGTGAAACTGGGCACCATCTCAGAGCTGTTTATGTGTGTGGGTTTGGGAGGGGTGCACTGGGGAGGAAAGTGAGGGTGATAATGATGGTAGCTCCCACTCTTCATGAGCAACTGTCACGAGGATGAACTCAAAGAATATTTTAGCTGGGTCTGCATGGCGGCACTAAAAAGTCCAGCTGCCCCTGGGCCTGAATTCAAACAAATCAATTCAAACAAATAATGCCAAATGCTAAAATGGTTCAACTGTTTTACGTTAAGTAGTTGTTTTCCTGTTGTTATTGTG
This sequence comes from Agelaius tricolor, assembly GCF_023055355.1. Lineage (NCBI taxonomy): Eukaryota > Metazoa > Chordata > Aves > Passeriformes > Icteridae > Agelaius > Agelaius tricolor. Next base: position 19,395,427 of record NW_027269269.1, read on the forward strand.
GGAAGGTCTGGTTTCATGAAAATTAGTGCAATTGAGAAAAAAATGTTTTGGACAACAGCAAGGAATATTTTTACTCCCCCACAGAAATTTTGAATCAAAATGTTCTGTTCCTGTATGTCAGCTTAAGCTGAAATATTTTCTTTCAAATTGACATTTCAGCTGCAAATGCCAATTTAATGCTATTTTCAAAATGAAATAACAGTTTTGAATTGAAACAGTTTGGTATGAATCAATATTTGTTTCAAATGCCAAAATGAGATTCTGCTCAAAATGTCAAAATATGTCATATTTGCAAATCCCAATCTAAATTTCAAGAACTCATTTTTTTTGCTGTATACACACATATATACAGGATATCTAAAACATGTTAAGCTTTTCATCCCAAAGCTGGATAAAAATTGAATGCTTTGATATTGCAAAACTGAGATGCAGTTCCATTAGTTGAGTAGTACTAATAAAATATGAACGTTTTTTCCTGCAAAAGTGCAGCTGAGGGAATGAAGAAAACATCATTAAAGCAGTGCAAAGCCTAAAACCCATCGCTCTTTTCCTCTCCAATCTCCAAGTGGTCTCAAAGGCACTTGTCTATAAAGTAAACCTCCCTGTGGGTAAAAGGTTTTCTGTAAAGGGTAAACATTTGGCCTGTAGGCACTTCCACCAGAGCACACTTCCTCAAAGTCAAATAATTTTGGTTTCGGGCCCTTCTTCTTCTAAGTTTTTTACTGCTGCTCAACATCTGGCTCCTAACAACCTTCTGGGAATTGTTCTCTCTTCTGCAAGGCTGAAGAGAAGAGTGAGTATGGTAATGTAATCAATATTGCCACCAGAAGGTGTTAACTGAGAACAATGAGACCTTTCTCAAGCTCAATTTGAACTCTTCTCACCAGACCAATCAAAACAGATTTCTACCATTCAGATAATAAATAAGAATCAACAAACACTTGGCCAACTTTCATTAGATATTGAAAATATCATTATGAAACAAAGTGACTCTGACTTCACAGAGTTAAGGAACACAGTATTTTCACAATTAATTCACTGTATCAAGTATAAAACATGCACTGTCAAAGTAAGATCTGTTTGAAGAATAAACATCTAAAAAGCAAAAACTGAAGGGAAATTCATGAATGCTCTTTAATAATGAGCTTTTACTCTGTGACACCTGGTTTTGTAAAAGAAGCTTTTGCTTTTTTAGTGATGAGTTAATATTCCATGTGGGAGAAGTTGGCCCTTGAAGGACATCTGTCAAAAGGCTCATACAACACTCAAGCTGTCAAACAGGGATTAGGAAAGCCTTCACTTTCTGCCCTGTGCTCACCTTCTGTTTGACAATTCATAGAGAAAAAAAGTCCTATGGAAGAGACTTGGGGCAGGTAGTTCTGACACAATATGCCTCCAAGGGCATTTCCAGAGAAGAATATAAGCTGGATTGGTCTGTGCAAACATGGGTTTGAAATCAAACAACTTCCGCATAATTTATGTATTTTCCATTATTTTCCCATATGAAAAAGCCCATCTATCATTGCTATCCTGTTGCATAGTAGAATGGGTCATATCAATCTGAATTTTCCATGAAAATGATTGAAACAAGATTTCAACCCACACTTCTGCACACAGTTTTGAATTCTTTCTTTAGCCTGTAGTCTTCTAAAAGAAATGACATTCTTTGAATTCCTTTTAAAAATTAAGATAGTAAATCTGTGGGAAAGGGTAGTAGAGAAGCAAAGTTCTAGTAACTGATGACTTTAGTAATCTCAGGATAATTCATTATTCTCTTTGAAGTCAGTGGTAATTTTTCCTCTTAATTTCAACAGGAAGAGGCCAAGGACTCATCCTTGGGTGTGATTACCTCTGCTGTTAGAAATATAAAACCCATATTTCTATTTTCCTGGTATTGTTCTGTTTAGACTGATTTGGGTTCATTTATGAGATTTCTTCCCATACTGTATCTTTTTTTTTTTTATTATTATTATTACTTTGCTCCCAAAGCTAGTGTTAGAATGTTGTAATGAGGAAGATGTGGGCTGGAAGCAGCAAATGGAAATTTTTGTTACTCCACATCAGACTTCTCATGTGATTGTGGACAAGGCACTTGGTGGATTCTTAGGTAGGGAAGCACACATTGTAGTAACCATTATCAACAGAAACTTACGATATGATTGCTAGAAGTTTTACCACTAATGTTATAGAGTGAATTTTAATGTAATCATGCAAACCCACTGAGAGCTGGAGATGTATTTACATACAACAAACAGTATCTGAATATAGTTTGCATTTCATACAGTATTTTTAGCAATTTATAGCATATGACAATAAAGATCCTTGAAGACCTATCCCTCCACCTGAAAATCTCATCCTAGTTTGCATATTTACCTTCAGCTGACTTAGCTTACTTTTCATCTCCCTGTGAGGATAAGGCACCTATGGAGACCCCCTTTCACATATTCACTGGATTATACAGTAACTAAAAGCAGGTCTCAAGCTACACAAGCCAGTGGCAGGACAGTCAGGCAGAGAAGCTGTGAGATGCACAAAATCCAAGGAAGATATGGAGCATCCACGCATGGATGAGTGCCCAAACAGCTACAATGGCCCAGGTCTGGGAAAATTTCCCATGACAGGGCATGTTAATGTGAGGAGGGGTCAATACCACTCCCCACAGCATATTTCTCATTAAAAAATGTGAAGATGCTCCTCTGGGGTTTTGAAATACAGCCATGTGAATGCAGGAGTAGAGCTGAGGGTAAGTAATCCCAGGATAATTCTATGATTCTATCCTCACACCCTCAACGAATCTGTCAAATAGATGCATGAGAGACAACACATCATCTGGCTCCTTTAAATCCACACAATGGATGTGGTCTGGCAAGGTCCTGCGCACAGGCAGACTCTTACCCACCTTCAGCTACCCACTCACACACAGTGGTCACCAGAGGGATGCATCACTGGTGGAGGTGGGCTAAGGGTTACCTGCTGCTCTAGCACACATCCTTTCATTCCCCTTCAGCCAGGCCTGAAAGGCCCAGTGTGGCACTCACCACCAGCCTCATCTGTGTTAAAAAGAATGGCTTGAGTCATATCATGGAATTATAGCATAGAATCATTTAGGTTGGAAAAGACCTCTAAGGTCATCAAACCCACCCATTAACCCAACACTGCCAAATCCACCATTGAACCACGTCCCCAGGAGCCACTCTACATGTCTTTTAAACACCTCCAGGCATGGGGACTCCACCTCTTCCCTGTTCCAATGCTTCAGTGAAGCAATTATTTCCTAATACACTACCTGAACCTCTCCTAGTGCAACTTGAGGCCATTTCCTCTTGTCCTATTGCTTTTTATCTGGGAGAAAAGGCTGACCCCCAGCCAGATATAGCCTCCTTTGAAGTAGTGGCAGAGAGTGATCAGAATAAAAGAATACATGGGAGAAGGCAGAGAAACTACAGCTCATCATGCACAAACAGAAGCTGTGTGAAATGGTGTTGCTAGAGAAAGCTTTTAGGGGTAAAACCCAGCCTGATGAAGAGCTATAGGATTGCTAGGTCAGCTGTAGGATACAGAGAGTTTTATGTACAGGGAGGTTGGGTTAGCACATGGAGTTGCTAACAGACCTCCTGAAATGAAGAGAGCCATTGCACTAAGGATTACTTCCAGACCCTGGGTGATTGCAATCCTCTCCTCCAGCCTCCTGCAGCTGCAGTGTGAGCAGCAACACAAAGTGCTCCTAGGCCAGCAACTACTGAGACGAGTGAGCAAGGGGAGCTTTTCTGTGTTTATCCCACACCAGGGTACTCCTCCAGCCTTTCTAAAATGACCAGAGGAGAGAGATCTCTGAAGCAATTCAAACAGAATCCATGTTCTGTGCAGTGTAAGAAACACATAAAGCTTTTCCTTTGGTGCTCGTTACTTTACAGCTGTTGGTATTAAATTTCATTCACCAACTTCTTCCTCATTTACTAGAATTTCTCACAATCCTACCCAAGCCTGACTTCACAATATTTGCAGATGTCAGCATCCTGTGGTTCTCCTTCCTTCCCTGAGCATCTCTCAATTCTGCTGAACAGCACAGGACCCAGTGGAGGCACTGTGAACAAAAGTTGTCACACGATGCATCCTGATAATGCAATTCTCTGCTTTGGTTCTTGACTCCACACCTGATTCTGTCCTGATCCATGACATTTCCCCTTCTCTTTGTCATTACTTGGTGCAAAGTGTCATCCTTTCCTGCACAGGACCTGTTGAGTCAAGAAAATTTTGTCAGATTCTCTTTTATTGACTGCTTTCACTGACACATTAAAATTCCTTTATTCAAAGGAATTAACCCTCCTTTTGTCATTTTCTGTTCTCAACTTGGGGTTGTCCAGAAGCCAGACTTGATAGCACAGACTTCAGACACACTTAAAAAAACAACAGATGATGAAAGTAAATACACTCATTTTCACAAATCTAGGTGTCTAAAACATGTTCATTAACATATACAGAGAAGCTCAAGCAAAACTGATCTGGAGCCAAGGACCAATACTGAAATATGTTATATCCACACAGGCCCAGTGCCCAGATGAAAAGTGCAAAACCATGCATGTATTCCCTGTTGGTCTTAGTTGGTCTTGAACAGAAGGCATTTCTTAAGTGCCGGAGCCTTTTTATTTTCTATTGTTATTTAAATTTGTCAAATTGAAAACATTCTGCAGTTTTCAAGTGGAAAATGGCCTGGTTTTCAGGGTTTGTTTGCCAGACACCTCAGCTACCCATCTGCTGGGCTATTGCAGTCCCTGCCTCCAGAGCAACCCTGGAGGCAGATGTCTCAGCTCCAATCTCTACATAGAATTTCCTCCTTTATTTTCTTCTTTTCATTCAAAAGGTAGAACTGAAATAGCATTTCAAAATATTGAAATCCTGCAGGAAACCAACTGACCTTTCTCTACACTAGTCAGAAACACGAGGGCAGGAAGAGTAGGCAGCAAAAAGACTCTGCAAGGCTAAATGCCCGGCCTTGAGGTCTTTTCTCACCAGAAGAAATGCACTGTCCAAACATCACAATAATATCTGATGGCAGATGTGCTGCAATTAACTTCATGCTTTGATGCATTTTGTGACTCAGGGCTGTTTGCAATAAAAAAGCATAGCATTCCTTTCCACTCCTTGTTTTGAGCTGTCTGTGATATCTTGGCACTGTGTCCTGAGAACACTGTGTGGAAATAAAGCTTTTGTTTAACCCACTTGTGTGGGCTCCCTGAGGAGGTGACTGCCTGCCCAGCCAAATCTGTAACTCTCAGCTCCCCAAACACCATCAGCAAATAGAGAGTACTGGAGGGAATAACTGCAGGTTGTTATCTAAATAAGGTGCCAAAGTTTATTCATGGATTCAAAGTTTATTCAAAGTTTATTCATTTATTCATGTCATCAAGGTTTCTCTGCCTGACTGCACCTGTCAGCCTGCAACACAGCCAGAACAAAAGGCAAATATAACCTGATACTCATGATGGGTCCGAGACTCTGGTCCAATCTGCAGGGTGACCCAGGGAGCTCCATTCCTCAAGCTATGGAGGAATCAGCCTGAAAACCTTCTCCTCTCTATCCCTGTACTTTTGTCCCTGTGTTTCATACTGGGATGGGTACAGACTGTCCAACGGTGGCATGTGTGGAGAGGAACCAGCCAGCAGAAGGTGGGCAGGTGGAAAGGAACTGAGTGAAGAAGCTCCCCAGACAGGGAGTCCTCCAACTCTGGTGGGACAACAGTTTTCATATCCTACAAGATTTCCACCAAATCGTTCCCCATATCTGGGATAACGGGAGGCCTAAGCATTAAGAAGAACCAGCTTTGCATTTTCCATCTAGATTTCAGTTAAACATTTGGCACTATCTCCCAGAGCATTCCCCTGGAGAAACTCTGCTCATAGCTTGGACTGGTACACTCTTCTCTGTGTGGAAAACTGGCTCAGTGACTGAGCCCAGAGTGTGGTGGTGACTGGAGTTAAATCCAGTTGGTCACAGGTGGTGCTTCCCAAGGCTCAGTATTGCAGCCAGTCCTGCTTAATATCTGTATGAATGTTCAGGACAAGGGATGGAGGGCACCCTCAGTAAATTCACAGATGACACCAAGTTGGCTGGGAGTGTGGATCTGCTGCAGGGCAGGAGGGATCTGGACAGGCTGAATCAATGAGCTGAGGCCAGTTGTTTGAGGTTCAACTAGGCCAAGTGCCAGGTCCTGAATTCTCATTGCAGCAACCCCAGGCAGTGCTAAAGGATGGGGGAAGAGTGGCTGGAAAACTGATCAGCAAAAAGGGGATCTGGACGGGCTGTGGCCACATCCCTGGGAAGCCTGTGACTGTGGGCATCATACCCATGTTGCCTATTGCTACAGGGACCCAGAAACACAGTGTGCCCATCCCTGCACATGGCTTCAAAACAAATTCCATGCCATCTGTGTAATCAGGATAATAATCTACAGAAGGTCTTCCAGATCTCAATGGCTCAGAGGACTGAAGGCTGTTCTCCCTTCCTCTGAGGGGAAATCTGTGGTTTCACTTGCAGGCACTGAGTGCTGAATTAAGGCGTTGATGGGAAGTTCTTCTGTGTTACTTCCCTCTGGACATAGACAAAGCCCATCAATGTGAACATCACCTTTGCTGCCCTTCCCACTGCAACTGGCCATCCAAAGAGACAATGCTGAAACACTGTGTTCAGCCTGACTGAACACAGTGTGAGTCCTGAAAGCTGCAGAGCTGAATGCATTTATCCTCACTATCTTGTGTATCTTGTGCCCAGGTGCTGGAGTTTTCCAGGGGTTGTGAAGGGCTGCATGGCAAATCCTTCTGCTCTTTGCAGCTAAAAGGGGAAATGAGTGGAAATGTGATGTTGAATCCTTGCTAAACAAACTTCACCAAGGGTGAAGGAGTAGTGAGATTAGCTCAGCTGGTTAGTGCATGGTGCTAAAAATGCCAGGGCTGTGGATTTAATCCCTGAGTCATACTCAAGGACTTTGTGGATCCTTTCCAACTCTGAATATTTCGTGATTCTGTGAGTATATGTCTTCCAAGTTTTCGCCAGTCTCTCTGTGGCCTCCTGCTATGTCAGATTGTCATTGTGTAGGGAAAGGAACATCCATGCTGCAGCAGTTATCTTTTTTGCTGTCCCTTATTTGCTGTAAGAAGTGGTCCTGGAAAAACCTTTTGCTCTTGATTTTTGTATAGCTCACCCAGTGTCTGCAGAGTTTATTTATAGAGAGGAAAAGACCTTCCTGGTCTCTCAAGCTGGAGCAAATATTTCACTATAACTCCTATTCTTGTCCTTCTGAAATATTTTAACTAAACTAAATCTTAACACAATCACAAGAAAATCTTCAGCATTAAAAAGACCAACCACAGCCAATGAATACAGTTAAATACTGCTCACATCTGTATCATTCAAATTCAAGGTTCGATTCAGATGTAAGCATTTTATGCTGTATATGTCAATGCATTTGTGCCTACATGTATATATACATGTACATATGTGTTCATATAAATGTATTTGAATGCTTTCAACTAAGCAGCATCCATTCACCACCAGAGGGCAGGCACAGAATATGAAAATTAATTGTCCTGTGCTTCCCTGCACATGTCAATGGACAAATTGCCCAGTGGGCAGAAGGATATCACCTCTGTTTTCTTTGACAATATCCAGTGACTTTCTTATAATGGAATCATAGAATAGTTTGGGCTGGAAGGGATCATTCAAGATCATCAAATCCACTCCTCCTGCAATGAGCAGGGACACATTCAACTGCATCTGGTGGCTCAGAGCCCTGTCCAGCCTGGCCTTGAATGTTTCCTGGGGTGGGGCATCCATCGCCTCTCTGTGACAGTGTTTCACCACCCTCACTGTAAAAAGCCTCTCCCACTATCTAAACTAACCACTTTTAGTTTAAAACCATTACCCCTTTTTCTACCACGACATGTCCTGGTAAATTTTTTTCTCCTGAATCTCAACCCTTTCAACTACCTCATATTTCAGAGTGTGATGGCTCATTTTTGTTTTGTTTGTTTGCCTGAGATCTACATCTAGCAATGTTGATATGAACCAGTGTGTCCACTCTCACACAGAGTCCTGAGTCCTAGGAGCTTTTGGAAAGGTGCAATGAGCAAAGAAGAGCTTCTCTTTTCACTCATGCTATGGAGAGGATAATTTACGTAAGCCTTGATGCCAGAAAGCTTAGCCTTAAAAGCATGTACCTTTAACCAGGAGATGCTTATGATATGGCACAGGCAGACCTTTGATATTATGGGTCATGAGATCCATAAGGATCATTGTCTAAAACCCAGTGCCTTTGACCTGAGGAGGAAAAGGGGCAGATGATCTTATCCAGAAGCATCATCTCAGTTTCATAACAAAGATCTTTACAATTGTGTACAAGCAGATGAAAATTTCTGGTGGAACAGAGCCCTCTCAGTGCAAGAATCCTGCCCAGGGCTTTCTCCATGGGCTGGTGGACGTCAGACCCTCAAAACAACAACAGAATGGCAGAATCACTTATAATGTTTGTAGCACATCCTATAATATCATCCCCAAGCGGCTTCACTCGAGGAAATCTGGAAAGTATTTCAAGGGATTGCTATGCCCAGCCTGGGCTGGGAAGTTGTGACTTACACCAGCAGGATGTATACTCACAACCATCAGAATAAACCAATTTTCTGTTTCCTGATGACAAGAGGGATTCATTTCCCTTAATTCTGAATCTATGTCTGCAGTAGTCACGCACCAGTCCCTTCACCTTCACAAGAGAAAGTCAGAGCTTGTGGAGGTGACTCATCTGCTGGACAATTAGATGAATCATGAGCAAAACAAGCTTTCATTTCCCTCCCTGAGCTGTGGGGGATCTCAAGATCAGTGGCTCATTTGATAGGTCCCAACCTTGCAGCTGTTCATCTTTTTCACCTGTGACATCATTCTGGTGTTAAGAATTTTTATAAGAAGAAGGAGACCAGGAGTTTGCTCAGCTCTTCAATGCAATCACTGCTTCCACCTGGTCTTGGCAGGGGACAGGTGATACATGCTTGAGCATACCTTCTGTGTTGCCCATATTTCACCATCCACTACACTAAACTTTCTGGAAATGTAGCCCATGCACTGGATCAAAAGTTTTATCTGAGGTGCAGCCCTCTTCTGAAATCTGGAAGGAGATGCTCAGAAGCAAATTATCCTAACAGTGTTTTGAAAGATCAAACAAATAGATGAGCAGGATTTTTTTCCTTCAGATTGTTGCCTTATGTCTGCTTTCTGTCTCCACTGAAATGACTTCAATATTCCCCCGTGTCTCCTTGCTTCATCCTTTGGTTCAAAGGGGTTGTTAAATGGTCCAGGTACCTTTCTCTTCCAGCAGTAGGTTCCACCTAAAACACTTCACACAGGAACTCTCATGATGTATGGCTGTAGCTCAGCAAGAACCCTGAAGGAATTAAGTAAGGGTTTCAATATTTTTTTCTTCCTTAAAAAAAAAAAAAAAAGAAAGTCCATACATGATTGGGGGTGGGAGATAGATTATTCAAGAAAAGCCAACACACTGAGCAGTAAGCAAAGACATTTGGAAATAACCCAGAATCCCACTGTGGGCTATAAAAAAACTCCATGATTTCAGTAAGTCATGACGTAGTGATGGATCAGAGGGCTGTGGGAAGGATCAAAGGGTGTAAGGAACATGACAAAAATAGAGCATTTCTAACTCATTTCTTCTCTCTCTATGATTCCAACCTTCTTTTTTCTGGAATTTGCCTAAAAAAACAGTCTAGAAGGGGCAAAGCACAGTGTAGATCATACTCTCCACTAACTGTTGTGAAATACTTCTCTGCAAGAGCTGAAAATTACCTGTATCATGATCCGCTCCAAGGCATTATAGACATAATGCCAGTAATCCATTCACTATAGCTTCATTGCAGTAAAACACCACCTATCCAAAGAAAACAGAGTAAAGAGGTGGAAAGAAGGGACAACAAAAAGGGAAAACTCATTATTTAAATGGTGGTTGATAAATAAGAGTCATTTTTGTAAGGTCTTATTCAATAGTAGGGAGTGAAAATGCTGGGGAGAGAGACCAACTTTCTTCATTCCACCAACCAAAAGAAAACAAGAGGAAGGAGGAAGAATGGATGCTATTACACACTCTAAATTAAGCAGGAGAGTTAGAGAGAAACATGATCTTTAGCCCCATTAGCACAGAAGACAGAGCAAACTGTTCTTCAGCTTGTTCCACACCACTTGATTCATTGATCCTCCTACCGTTGCAGTGGTAGAGCAGAGATGCAGGAAATACTTGCAAGGGAAACCACATCAATCTCCATTGGTTTGCATTTCAAGATAAATCAGATTTGTCACATGCAGCACAGTTTCCTGAACCTGTTGATAAAGATTTGGGATGTTTCAAGCACAGGCCAGAAGATGTGTAGAAGTTAGTAGAGGGCAGGAAACACCCAGGGACAGTTCAAAAATCAGGGGAGGATGCTTGCTCCCTTCAACCATTGGAGCAGGGCAGGTGCAAGGCAGAAAGTCTCTGCCATTATTTCTGTCTTCTTGAGATGTTCACCTATTGACTTTGCTTGCAAGCCATAGCTCAAAGTCTCACTGAAGGATGGTGCATGTCTGAGGATCATAGGGTTTGGAAAATAAAGCCAGAGTAGCCTGGAGATTTTTTTGCCCCCCATAATACAAACACAAATTCCATTTGCACCATTTCAAACCACCTCCCCACACCCCCCTGCCCCCTCTCCAATTATGACACTCTCTGCAGCTCCTGTCATATCATTTTACTTGTTTGGAAGTTTTTCCCACATGGTTTCCCTCTCTTTTTTCTCTTACTGCCTCACTGCCATGAGCCCCAGCAGCCCCCCTCATCAGACATTGTTTTCTCTCGAGTTATTTGTGTTGTCTTCTCTCAGAAGACTCTGCAGAAGACCCTTATCACCAAAGTCACCCCATCTATATCTGTGGTGATAGCTGTGGTGATGCTGGGAGTCTCCACCATATCTGCCACTCCAAGTGATGTACAACATCACCCAAGGGTTCCATAAATGTCTTTCTGCACCATTATGTGTGTTTTGCTTTCTTTCTCATTTCTGGCATTGTCTGTCTACGCTTCAAGCAGTGTTTGAGGGCCCTGGCACCCCAGAGGAATCAGATGAGCCAGGACTTTGTCCATCCTTCGAATCACTGCATGACAACATGGTTGCAGCTAACTCCTTCACAGCTGGCCACATCTGGTTTGGTAAGTGTGGAGCATCCTGTGGGAACTGGACATGCATTTTTACCCTGCCATCTGGACCTGAGGAAGGTTAGGGTTGGTACCAAAGGGGTCTGACACAAACCTAGTCTGGGAAAATTCCAAGAGCAACATCTTCTTTGAGTTCAGGTAAAATTACAGCTCCCGAGATCTGCAGGCACTGTGTGATGAGGGCTGAGATGGGACAGGAACCACAGCTGACCTGGTGACCAGGACAACTTCTCTGTTTGTCTCACCACCTGTGTTGGCACTGGTGTGTGAAGCATCATCCCAGCAACAAGCTTCCCTCAACAACAGCAGCAGAAACAGAAAGAGTGGTTAGAGCAAAGCTCTTGGAACCCTTGTTCCTGATGTATTTTTTTAAAAAGAAGAGGCCATAATCAGACCCAGAGGAAATGGAGCATAAATATAAAACTTTGTTCAGGCTGGGAAAATAGAATTTATAATTAAAGATGGACATCTTGTTGACAAGATATGATTTATTTTAACTGTGAGGTGAGCACATGGTCAACTTCTAACCTTTTGCAAGTTATTAAAACCAGCCAGTTCTCTTCCTGCCTGTTTTGTTGTGTTTTTTGGTGGTTTTATTTAGTATAATTTCTAAAAAAGCAACGGAGCTAACGTCAGCTCAAGATAAAGATGCTTATACTGGCTGAGATGTCTTGGAGGATCTCAGTAGCTGGGAACTTTTCTTTCTGTTCATACATTCCTACTTGTCTCCATGGCAGCCCCACCAACCCAGCCTGTTACCCTCTCCCATGGAAGAGTGGGAATTCTGTGACAGTTAGAAAGGAAGGAGAGGACCCAGGGTTGACTTTGTGTGGCTTTTTTTTCCCAAGTGGGATTTGCTGGTTGCCACATCCTGCTGCCTCAGTATGGAGGCGTGTAGGATTTGTGCATGGCAGATACCAGCAGGCGTTCTCGCAGGACTGGTGCTTGTAAGCAGTTTTTGTGGCAAGATCCTACAAGTTTTGAGGGTGTGGTGTCCCTCCTCTTATCCTCAGGTTTTTTCATGGGGTATGCATGGGTGCATGGATGCTGTCAGATAAGCCAATTTCCCTGTGTCAATACCACTGAGGGTTAGCTAGCCCAAGGGCACCCTTTCCCACAAAACCAGCTTGTTCCCTCCAATCTGGGTGTAGTTCTGTGGTTTCCTTCAGGGCCTGCATCAGGTTTGGTTGCTTCTGTTCCACATGGTCCTCCCACACTACTCCACAGCAGATTTGTTCACTGTCCCCACAATATTCAAGGTATTCTCAAAGAAAGCTAGCAGTGAAACAAATTCAGGGCTATAGGGGAACTATCTAGAGTCAGGTATCTGAGTGCTACACACTGGGAAATAGTCAACTTACTCTAGAGAAGGGACAGGTCTCTATGCATCCAGCCAGGGATCACTCTCTGGGAGAGATAAAACTGGAGAAGCATCAGCACTTAGGTGTCACTGGGTATCAGCCATTGGTTGACCCGAGTTTCTGCAGCCCACTCACCAGAGATAGACATCTAGCAACAGCAGCATCTGTGTGAATAATTTCTTCTGCTTCCATATAAGTCTGAAACTCATTGTCAGGAGATTTCCTGTCCTTTCTGTGTCAGGCCATTTTCCTTTAGCTAGCCATGCACCACCTGGATAATGCAACTGGCCCCACATCTCTGAGCAGCACAAATGCAGCCATTTTCCAGGCTTGACTGCTGTGACATTGAGTTGGTCATCAGGCTGCCCTGGTGTGATTACAGGAGGGGTGACAATATCTCTGTGGTGATATCTCTCTGTCAGTCCCAGCAAAATAAGACAGCATGAAGGGGAGGTGCAACTTGGGTGAGAGACGGACATCAACACATCAGAGCTGAGCTGATGCAGAACCAAATAGCACCACCATAGTCATGAGGCATGGTTCCACAAGATACACCGATAGTGGACTCCTACTTGAGGCCCAGCACAGAGTCATTGGGGCTTTCAGACCACATGCTCACTCATTGATACTGTGCTTTGTATTTTTTGGACCACCTCTGTTCCATATAAGTGCTATTCTGAGGTCCTCAATAGGGTTTTGGAGCTGCTGTACACAAGCAAACTCCTCCAGATCTGCTTCTGTTGCCAAAATAATTCAATGAGAAATAGTTCTCCCAGTAATTGTTAAACCATTTGGCCATTAAAAATATGGAAAATAAAGAGAAGCGCAGAGGACACACACATTTTAAACAGTTACAGAGGTATGTATTCACACGCTTGTGGGAGCCTGGGAATACCTAATACTGCAAAGGAATGAATTCACGGACTGGTCTATGGGGAGTATTTTTTTTCCCTGTGACTTCAAACTTCTCTCAGAGCTCACAGAGTTTTAGCTGGCATGCAAGAGAGGTACGACTTCCCTAAGTAAACTCTTCCTCGACTTGCCCTGGAAAAGCTGCTGGGAGAGTCTGTGAGACAGAAGGCTGCAAGCAGAGGTAAATCCCGCTCCTCCTCCACCTCCAGCCACAGAGCAGGTATGTGGAGATGCATGCAACCCTGGGAGCGTGCTGGAAAGTTGAGCTTTTGACTGCAGGAGAGATGAGGGCTCTGGCGGCTTAGAGCTGCAGCCTTTTGAAAGTAACATGGACAAGGAAGGTACTGTAGGAATAAAAATATACATATACAGCTATACATGTTCATTATCATACATGATATTAGTAAGAACATGTATCACTATTGTTTACTTCTTTCTCATAATAGACACATTACTTTTAAATTGATTCTCCTTGTTACATTCTTATTGCAGTAACATGTGCAAAATGTACTCATTGCAACTTTTAACAAACCACATCATTCACATCTCTAGACATTTTCATCTTGAATCTCCCAGTACGGTGCAGATCTGAAGTGACCTTGTCAGGAGCTGGTGTGCCAAAGAGAATGAACACTAACATGTGGCAGAGGTGCCAGTATATGTTTAGCAGAATCCACAAAGCTGTTTGGCATGTGCTGTTAAAGGACATGGGTTTTATCTGATTTAATAAATAGATCCAGGAATTGATGCCGTCCAGTAGAACGGAGTCAGAATCCCCTATTTTTTTGGTTCACTCAAATTCCTTGTCCATAATGGCAGATATCAGTGCAAAGAGGGGAAAACACACAATGCTGAAGGCAAAACTCTCCTCCAGGCAGGAAGTGACTCAGTTCAGATATTCTTCATGCATCCAGGCAGGAAGATTTGCAGTGATCCCTGGGAAGCTTGCTTTGGTCACTGGTGCTTGTGGGAGCTCTCTGGCAGGGTGGCCTAGGCAGGTTTGTGCCTTGGCTGGTGAACCCAGCCCTCAGTTTAGTCCTGAGACACCCACTGTGGGGCTGGCCAAACTGCCTCAGAGGTTTGTACTGCTCTAAAACTATCATGCAGACTTTGCACCCCTGCCCTGGTACCAGGGCACATCTAAACAGAAAAAGACAACACAGGCAATGTGCTGGTATCCCACAGGTTTGCACAAGTGCATTGCTTCTGAAATAAAAGAGAGTTTCACATCCAAGGAAAAGAAAGAAAAATCCATCCCACTGCCCTTTCTGGAAGGCATTTACATTATTTCCCATTCAAGCGTTAAATTGAATTTATCCTTTCCCCCAAGGGTGCATTTGGTCATCCCACTGCTGTGCCACAGAGACACAACTGAGCTGTTGGGAAACCAAACATATGTGTTGTCCCTACTGTGAAGCTTCCATCCCATATACCCTTTTCCTGTGCATCCCATTCTGCATGGATGTGGAGTTTTGGGTTTACAACTAGCTCAGTGCCTCTGATTCACTCCATCCCCTGGGAATCTGCAAGCTGACAGCTGTGGGACAGGCACGGATGACTTCAGAGACAAGCACGTGTCTGCAAAGCCTGCAGAGGGGATCTTTTTTGTGGAATTTACTGAGTGTTTCATGTGTCAATACGAGAGGAGCGTAATTACCAGCTGAGAAACTGCAGGAAATAAGCCAAGACTGAATGGACGAAATGGAAAATAAAGAGAAGCGCAGAGGACACACACATTTTAAAACAATTACGGAGGTATGTATTCACACGCTTGTGGGAGCCTGGGAATACATAAGGGATCGTGACTGCAAAGGAATGAATTCACGGACTGGTCTATGGGGAGTATTTTTTTTCCCTGTGACTTCAAACTTCTCTCAGAGCTCACAGAGTTTTAGTCAGCTGGCATGCAAGAGAGGTACGACTTCCCTAAGTAAACTCTTCCTCGACTTGCCCTGGAAAAGCTGCTGGGAGAGTCAGTGAGACAGAAGGCTGCAAGCAGAGGTGAATCCCGCTCCTCCTCCTCCTCCTCCTCCTCCAGCCACAGAGCAGGTATGTGGAGATGCATGCAACCCTGGGAGCGTGCTGGAAAGTTGAGCTTTTGACTGCAGGAGAGATGAGGGCTCTGGCGACTTAGAGCTGCAGCCTTTTGAAAGTAACATGGACAAGGAAGGTACTGTATAAATAAAATATACTGTGTTTATGGATAGGCTGAGGAACTGGCTAAACACACTGTGTAGATGGCTCTATCCACACAGCTGTATATTTAACCCATCAGGGACTTGCACTGCAGAGAGTCAGCCCCCTTATGTTAAGGAGGCACTGATTAGTTTACAAAAATGCAGTTGTCATAAGCCAGGTTTGTTATCATTCTCTGTGCTTACAGTAGTGAAAGATGGGGACATGTCTGGGTATTTTTTCTTTCTTTACAGGACTTTAGTCTGTTTGTGGAATTGCTGCATTATAGTGCTCTGAAGCAGGAGTGCTGCAGAGATCAGCCTTGTACACTGATTAAATGCCACTCGCCCAGCTCCCCGACACGGAATCTTAGCACAGCCTTGGGCAAATCTCACAGCCCCGGGTAAAATGGGCAAAAGGCTGCTTGGCTCCTCTGCTCTCCTTACTAGCAGCACTGTCATTGAGCTCTCCCTGTTGGAGCACGAGGTGTGAGATGGCAGCATTACTGTGCTACTCTTTAAGATCCTGACAGCTTGAATGTCACCTTGGGTGAACAATGACTTACTGAGAGGGTTTTGCTGCATCTGGGTTGTTACCACAGGAATTAATACTTGGACAGTATTTGGAACTGAGAAAGTTTTAGAAAATCCTTATTTATATAAAAGTCACATACACATTTATAAAGCCAAACCCTGGTGTATTTTGATAAAAGCATTTTTGATGAAAATGCAGATATGTTTCCTTAAATAAAATCAAAAGTTAGGTTTTCCACAGCAGAAGAAATTTGTGGGTTTTTTTTTTTTTTACTAAGATGAAATAATTTCAACTTTAAAATCAATTTATTACTCTAAAATGCTAAAATCCTTTAATTTTCAGTAAAAGAAATTCAAAACAAGTAATTTCTTTATAAAACAGATATTTCCATTTCAGTGATTGTATCAGTACTTTACCTTTTACTAATATAATGATGGGTGGATTCAAGGGGGGGTATCAGTATCATGCAATCAGAGCTACCAGAAGTAACTACCTTCACCTCATTTTTCCTCCTGTTGGATCACATAAATTGAATAGGTCTTTTCCCAGATACTGATTCCACTGTCAATGAAAACAAATTGCTGAATTAAAAGCTTGGTTTTTTTAATCTTTTTGCTGCACTAAAATAATATGAGAAATTACTCTGTTTTAGTTCTTGAACTTGAGTTTTCCCGGGAACTGTGTTTCCAGGGAGATAGTTTTCAGGGTCAGATAGTTTAATCTGCAAATCACTTTCTGCTGATAAAACTGTTTTTATTTTCCCATCTCCTACTGTCCCTTCACTCAGCCCCTTGCTCAGCTCAAGTCTCCAGCTTGGTGAATTTCATGCAATTGTTTTATTTTTTTTCTTTCCTGTAGAGAGGAGTAGAAAAAAAAAGGTGAATAAAATAGCAAATCTGGCTAAACCTCATGTATCCAATTAATTGAAGGTGTTAATTTCTGGTGGGGAAGTTCTTTTGGCTAAACACCTGATACAGGTGCAAGTAGAGAGAGGACAGAGTGAGAAATGAGGAAGGCAACACCTTCAAAAGACAGGAAAAAAGCCATGCTGGGGTTAGAGGAGATGCAGGAGTCCTTATTTTGGTATGCAGACTTGACTTGGCTGTGATTTTAATGAAGCAAAGTACTGAGCAGCAGAATCAGTGCATGCCCTTCCCTCCTGGTCTGGCATTTGTTTCTGTCCAGGCTCTTCTTCACAGTTCACCTGGCACAACTGTTTGGTCACTTGGTAAAACAGCTTGAGGAACTGAGCTGGGTTTTTAAAAAGCTCAACCAACAAAATCTCTGCTATTTTTATCCCTGCAAATCCAAACTTCCCAAAGTGCTCTGAACATCCATTGGAGAAAATGCAAAGCTGCAGTCATCCTGGTCACTTGCTGCTCTTCAGTACAGGCATGATATTAGTCCATCTTTAAATTAAATCAAAATCTCCTATTTTTAATAATATATCTTTTTTTCTCATGGAGGCCTCAAATGTTTGAGGTTTGTCTTGCAAAAGTGTCTGTGCATTGCAGGTGCTATTGGACACTGCTGACAGGGCAAACTCTAAACACAGAGCATCTGAAAGGAATTTAAACCTCTGGACACCACAGAATCCCCAGCTTCAGTGTAAGTTCCCTGCTCACCCCAAGGGGGTTGCAGATAGAGAGCTTGAGCTCAGAAAGCATGCCAAAATCAGCACTGCAGCCAGCTCTGGACAAGGGAAGCTCAAGACACGACGTGCTTGAGGGAAGGTGGCCAAAACGAGTCTGACACTAGCCCAGTCAAGGGGAACCCATCTGGGGTTGTGATCTCACTGTTGGACTGTTCTCTTGAGAGCTTAACATGGATTTTTATATCCATTGCACCTAATCATGCCCTCCCCCATGTCTTTGCATGGCATTTGCATGGCTAGACCAGCAACCTGGTCTGCAGGAAGGTGTCCCTAACCACGGCAGAGGGGTTGGAGCCAGAGGATCTTTAAGGGCCCTTCCAACCCAAACCATTCTGTCATTCTATGATTCTGTGATTTATGTCTCTCATTTTAGGGTGCATTGCAAAGCAAATGAGATGCTAAGAGCCCAGATCTTTGGCATATTATTTCAACCATGGGAAAATTGCATTGGAACAGTTCAGGCTTGTGGCTCTGGGATAAAGCAGTGGGAAAACCTGTGTAAAGGTGGGGTTTCCAGCAGCAATACTTAGCAAAAGGAAGGGAGGAAACCAGCAATTAGACAGGTGCTTCTGCTCTAGAGGGCAGCACAAAGCAATAAATACAAACCTGAACTCACAAACCATCTGAAATCATCTTCTGCATGACAGAAGAATGCCTGTCATGATGGTGTCCTGTTGTGGCTAATATCCTCAGCTTAATTGGTTGGATCTAAACAGAAACCATTTCCATTTGAGAGCTCTTTCTATGTGATGCCAGACACACTGCCCAGCATGAGAATCTGGATTTCATTGGGTGGCCTGGATATCATCTAGGCAGCATCTGGAACCACGCAAACCCATTAAAAGCCTTGCATCTTCCTTTTGCCACCAGGCTCAAAGGAATGCAGAGCTACACAGGTAGGTCACAAGTGTAGGAGGCTCAGAGTGGGTTAATTTATTGCACTGCTTGTGTCCATCTCTTTATTAGATGATGATCTGCCAGCTTTCACATGTGTTGACCTCTGTGCTACGTTTGAAATCTAACCATAATTACTTTTGCCTTCAGAACCATGAAACTGAACATCATCTTCTTGCTGGCAGTGGTGAACACAGGAACCTTGAACTATCATCCTATAGAGGGGACACCCTGTGAAATGGTAAGGAGGGATTCCTCCTCAGGCCCTTTGGGATCTGCAGTGAGGCTGGGACACACCCATTGCAGGCACTGTGCAAACAGCCATGGTCTCTGAAAAGGGAAATCCTTCAGCAGCAGACTTTCTGTGGTGGCAGAGGTGGGATTTCCAGGGTTAGGGGATGGGTAGCAGGCACTTCTCAGGCTATGTCATTTTTGTAGTGACAGCACATGAGAGGGGTGGAGGAGGAGTGAGGTGGGAAGAAGCATCATTATGTTTGGGTTTTTTCTAAAGAGGAGCTGGTTAAAGAAATTTGACCTGATTTCCCTACAACCATAGAAGGGTTCTGGGACTGAGACAGAGAAAAGACTTAGACCTAAAATCAACTCTTTTCTATCAGGCCTAAGGTCTTTGGGCTTTAAATAAAGAATCTTCTGTGAAATATCTCTATACCAGGCCTTTTGTAATAGCAGGGAGACTGACCTCCTCTGCCCTGACACAGCATTGCTGCCAGGGAAATTGCACCTGACTTCTGCTGGAGGAAAAATAAGTGACAAAGCCTCTTGCTTCAGTACAAAATTTTCTCCTTGGATTTTTGCAAGCACCTGGTACAATATTATAAATGTTATTCAGACCTGAACTTTCTACCTTTCCTATCAAAGTATTTCTGACTGTAACAGGCTTTTAAAAATACCTTCTTTTTTCCCTGAATATTGAAGCTACTGAGCACAAAACTTCAAGAATTTCCAAAGTAGGAAAAAACCCCCCTATTTACTAGCTGTACACAACTCCCTTATGGGACTCATTGCATTCCTGCCCACCTGCTGTGTTGCTGCACTTCCTGAATTCCAAAGAAATTAAAACCTAGGTTATATAGAACAATCTTGGGAATCTGCTTGACTGAGTAGCTCAGTTCATTGGCTGGAGAGGGAAGTCTGATGAAGCTTGGGTCCCATGTATCACAGTAAAGTGAAGGCTGGGCAAGACACACAGTAACCCTAGCAGATTTGTCCCATTCCGGTTTTTGGAAGGGTCACAGACCTGGCTGACTGCTGTGAAGTAAATGTGTGCTTGTTTCCAGCACTCCACCATAAACTGGTTTCATCAAGCCAAAAACCCAAGGCTGTAATCAGTTAACTTAGATAAATTTAGCTCTGACAGAAAGCTGCAGTCAAAGGCTGGGATGCTCATCTTGAACGAACAGCTCAGCATTGCAGATGTCAATGCTGATCATCTTCCTTTGCTGGATGTTTGCTCCAACAAAAGATGCACATAAATCCAAACACCATTTAAAGAAAGAAGGAGCTATTGGATTAACTTCTGGGTTCATTGAAGTCCTGAATTACTATTTTTCATCACAGCCTCACTGTTTCACAAGGCACTTTCCCTGTGGCGACACCTTTAGAACAGCAAGAGCTCAGAATTTAATAGTTTCATCCCAAGTCTCCTGGAAAAGGAATGAGTCAGAAACTTGTGCCTGTCTCTGACTCACCACTAGTACTGCTGTCATTGAACAAGAACCCTAGAAGAGGTTTTAGGAAGTCAGCAATCCCTACCAGACCCTTGACACAGGTGTGAGTTGCACTGATTACACAAGTTATGGCATATCTACTGGTTTGCAAAACGAGGCAAAGCTTAAATGCCAGGAGGTTATTCCTAACTTATGCTGCCTTCCAAGGTCAGGCAAAGCTTCAAGCAGGTCATATTCTACCTCCCAAAGTAAGATGTTTCTGCTAATTCATGCTTGCTGGCAAAGGATAACCATTGAAATAATTTACAGAAGGGAAGGGATTTTAGGAAATTCTGTCTTACCTTGGACTGAGTGGTGCAAGAACATGTGCATGACCAGATATCACAGGTCAGCTGATGTGGGGTACCTGGACAAACTGCTGAGGTTTGATCTGAGACTCCACCTGGGCAGCTCTTCTGGGAATGGCCATGGACACCACACAAGTGCAGGTCAGTGCCAAGTGCCTGCAGCCCAAATTCTTTGGTTCAGTTATTCATGAGTTGACAAAGGAGAACACTAGTGGAGGCTTGGATCCAGCTGCTTTTTTTGTAGGGCCCTTAGGAACGTGGATGACAGCTTCCTCCTAGTGCTGAGCAGTGAAGAACAGAAACAGGAATCCAAATGATGCTGAGCTTTAGGAATACTGGATCATTTTTTTGCCCAGCACAGAAGTGGGACCAGATACTGAAGGGACCAAATGCTCCTCGCCCTGCGGTACTTCTTGACAATGGACTTGAAATAAACTGATGGAAACACTGGCAAAAAGATGAAGTCAGAACCCATTGAGCTAAGAGGTGGGAGGAGGGGAGATACACCAAAGAGATGCTCCATCCCACTGAGGTGTGCGTTATCTTTTCTTCCTGATGAGGATAAAATTCATGCAGTTTGAGCCTCAGGGGAGTAAAGGAGGTGCAGAAGATAAGAAATACGGTGAGGATCAAAATAGCTAAAAGAGTGATAGTTTTAAAAGAAATATGAGAGGGGAACTATTATAGGAGCAAAGGGCAGGCAGTGGGAAGTACGGATTTTATCTGTCCCTTTTACACCTGGGACCATTCCATGGATGCAGATTAAAGGCCAAATCCTGCAAGATACATGGTGATCTGGGACTGACCTCTCAAGCATTGACTTCAGTGAACACCGGCTGGCTGGCATTGACGGGAGTTGGATCAGAACTTTGCTAAGATACTTTATCCCAGAAGGAGTGAAGGGGGCTCTACACTTGTTCAGATTTGGCTCAAAATGTCTGGAGAAACCTGGCATCTGCCTTAGGCTGCAAAGTACCTCCTGCTTTTTCACTCTGTATTTTTTTATCCTTCTGGCTTCTGCTTCTTCCACAAACAAAATAAAAAAAGCTTCTCTCTCATGCCTTGGAGCTAAGCCCAAATCCAGGCATATTTTAGTTCAAAATGAGCAATTCTACAATGGCTTTGCAGGAAAGAAATAATGTCAAGTTAAGGCCAGATAATTTCCTTTTTTTCTCCCTACTTTTTTTTAGCTGGGGGAGATTTGAGTGAATTGGAGGGGGGTAAAAAGGGTTTCAGGTTTTTGTAGTCAATTTACTTGGGATCTTTGGGAAAGATGTATTATAGGAAGAACTGTGGAGCAGTCTGACTATATCTAGAGTTCAGATGAGCACTTGTACTTCTCTGACACATTTTTGTGTTGCCTCCAAAATTTAGATTATGCAAAAGAGATTCACAAAAGACTGACTAGTGCCACACTCCTCCAAAAGCAGACGTACCACTTCATTTACCTCAAAGTTCACATGAAACAGATGGGTTTTAATTGTTTTTACTTTTAATCTTTCTTTAATATCTGAAAAGCTTTGTGTGATGTAATCTGGATCCTGCTTCTCCACAAAAATTAAGATTCAACACATTTTTTTCTTTATTTCTTTCCTTGCTGTTCTTTCTATAAATACTATATGGCCCAGACATCCAAACACATTCATGACAAGAGTTTTCCTCCAGTAAATTAAATGCCACCTAAGCCTTTCACTTTCCACTTCCTCACACTTCTGTATGTTCTCGTTATTAACAAAATATAGCTTGATATTTATGCAAGGCTGCTCATGTTCATGTTCCCAATCTTCCTTATGAACACACACTCCAAATTTGGCCTGGACACAAACTCAATCCTAGCTGCTATTAAACAGACTTGCTTCTGGAAGATGGATTTGATTTTGACATTTGTTTTTTTTTTTCCCTCTATCTGCTGCTGAGAATTGGCCTGAAAAAGTATGACCCTCACTGCACCTCACAGCTTTTTTCTCTCTCAAGTGCTGGCTTTACAGAATTTGTCTTTTCCATGTTGTGTCACGTGAGTGTTGTCAGAACGCTTTCACAAGGCGCTCTCCCCATGCAAGAAGAAGGGAACTGTTACCTTAGCAAAAGGATAAACATGGATAGTAAAAGCAGGAAGAGTTTGGAGACTTGCATCAGAAACATTCCAGTCATTGAATGACCCATTTTGGATAAAGGTGCATTACTAAACTAAGCCATGGATAAAGGAAAACATGGTTGAATATCTGAGGGTGTGACTATGAAGGAAAGACAGGTTTTGTGATGTAGGATCCTTATATGCTTTTCCACCTCCTTGCTTTGGGACCCACACTCTCAAAAGCATGAAGCTTTTTCAAGTACAGCTTACTCTTGCAAGCTGAGTTCAAAAAATCTAATACAGAGATGAAAGTGAAAAAATTAAACATCAGAAGAAAAAAATGAAGAAATGGTGCTTGATTGCAATGGAAAAGGGGCAAAATTCCTTCACTTGGAACTTTTAAAATTCCAGGAGAAAGGTACAAAAAGGAGAGCATTCAGTAGGTATCAAACACAGATAAAACTCTACTATTGTAAGTCAGTGATGTTTTAAAAATGAAAAGAGCGTTGTTAGCTGCAGAAAGGTGTTAGGATTGTTGCTCTTGCTGTCTGACAGCTCAGATAAAGTGGTGGGATCAGTGTTTCAGGAGGAGGTTCTGCCTGGATCTTGAATGTTATTTTCTGTATATATATCATGCAAAAATGTTTTTAATTTGTCACATGACAACCCCTTTTCTCTCTTTTTCTGGCAGGCAAATTCACAGGCATTTTGCCACAACAAAGACCTCCACCAAATCCCTCACGAGCTCCATCTGAATGTAAACAAAATAGATCTGTCTGGAAACTTGATTCAAAGCATCCCTGAAATACCATTATCATTCTATACTTCCCTCCAGTATCTGGATTTAAGCTTCAACCAGATAAGCTTCATCACATCTGGAGTGTTTGCACACATGACAAGTTTGCTGGAAATAAATTTAGCCAATAATCATTTACATAAGCTTGCTCAGAATGGGACAGAGGGGATTGGACTTTTGCCCAAGGTGGAAAAAATGGACTTGTCCCACAACAATCTCTACAGTAGGATGGCTGAGTATTTCATTAATCAAGCTCCAACACTGCAGTATCTTTCCTTGGCAGATAACAGTATTGTAATGATATCACACAAGATGTTTCAGGGATCTCCCAGTCTTGTGGAGATAGATCTTCAGAGAAATATCATCATGGAAATAGAAGAAGGTGCTTTCGAGACTCTAGCGAACCTTTCCAAACTCAATCTCTCCACAAATTCAATTACTTGCATCTCTGATTTCAACCTCAGGCAGTTGGAGGTACTTGACCTTAGCAGGAATAGCATTGAGACCTTCAGCATCACAAAGTCAAATGATGAATATAGTTTAAGATGTCTGGATCTTAGTGAAAACAAATTGCTTCACTTCCCAGTCTTCCCTCAGGTAAATAAACTGGTAACTCTGAATTTATCAAATAATTTAATCCAGCTCACTGCTGAATCCCCTTATAATAAAATGGACTACATGGATAATGAATGGCTAGATGCTTCTTTTCATCTTCTCGATCAGAAGCAAAGTAAAAATACAAGTTCTCTTTATTTATCCCAACTTGTATATTTAGACTTAAGTTATAATAAAATCAAATCCATTCCAGATGGGTTCTTTGAGTCAATGGTGTCCCTTCACACCCTTAATCTCAGCAGAAACTGTCTTCAGACATTTACAGTAAGTTATGATAGTGCATTGCTCTCCCTAACTGTCCTTGACTTGAGCTACAATGCTTTGCAGAACCTTCTCCTCGATGCTGGTGCTTTGCCAAATTTGAGGGAGTTTCATGTTCAAAACAACAACCTTCAGACCCTGCAATTTGACATCTTTTCCAGTCTTCCTAGCCTCAGACTTCTTAACCTACAGAGCAATAACATCAGCCTTTGCCACATGTACTCGGGACCAGCTAAGCAAAGACTTGCTGGAGAGGACAGTGGTTGTGTGTCGTTTGTCAATTCTCCTGCTCTCCAGTACTTGTACCTAGCTGACAACATGCTGAGCATCCTACCAGCACGCACCTTCCACAAGACTCCACTGCTTGTCTTGGATCTCTCCATGAACCCTGGACTGAAAATAGAACTTAAAGCGCTAGCAGGACTGGAAAAGTCTCTGGAATACTTGCATTTACATGGCAATAGTCTGATAGATTTAAATATTGACTTGCCTTGTTTTAGTCACCTTAAACATTTAAACCTTTCTGAAAATCAGCTGAACTGGCTGCCTAAATGGAGTAGTGACACTCCACTGGAAGTTCTAGACCTACGGAACAATAGGTTCAGTACATTACAGGACAGCAACATTTTAGCATTAGAAAATTCACTTAAAAACTTGTATCTCTCTGGGAACCCACTCAACTGCTGTGGAAACATCTGGCTTTCATCAATGATCCAGAACAAAAATGTCCAGATCCCCAACGTGGAGCACTTAACGTGCCAGTACATTCGGAGCTTTGGGTATTGGGAAGAAATGCACGTCGAGGACATTAGACCAGAAGACTGTGAAAAAGAAGATCTGAAGAAAATCAACATCCTCATTATATTAACATCTGTACTAGTTTTATCTGTCATCATCATTGGTGTGGGTTCATTTTTTTGCTTCCGAAGGCAAAACTTTAGCCACCAGTTTAAAGCATAGGAACACCCTGAAAACTGAAGAAACACCCTGAAAACTGAAGAAATCAGGTGCTACCCTGACACTGTGTGGAAATGAAGGATAAAATTTTCATCTTTGAGTTTTAACTGTGGATTTTACAATGGTTTTGAAGTGTCCCTGAACTGCACCGCTGTACTGGTCTGGGTTGCAGGAGCCTGAAGGAGGATTTGCTCTGTTTTGGACTTGCTTCATTCACATGCAGATCTGCTTAAAAGATTACACAGTGTTAGAAAAGGCCACTGTAAAGTTCTGCTGTTGTTTTGAGGGATGTGTAATTTAAACCAGCTCAAAAGAAAAAGGCCTGCAAGGTCTCAAGACCTGAGACTTTTCACTAAGCTCAGATGATACCATCAGCCAATTAGGAAATCCCTTCTCAAAGTTATGGGCCTCCACAAGATGTTTCAGTTTGGTCTGAGCTTTGCTTTTGCCTAGCTGGTTAGCTCCTAACCCTTTTTAAACTGAAATCATACAAAGATATGCCAGAGTGGGTCAAAACACAATCTTCACTCAGTGAAGCTGGTTGCAAATTCCCCTCAAGTTCCAAAACAATGAGAATTTAGCTAAAACCAAACCAAACCAAACCAAACCCAAATGGAAATTATAAGTAGTGTCCATTGTGCTCCTGCCTACCATTTAGACAGCTGACAATGGAAACCAAAGACCATGTGGTAGGAACCTCTTTGGATGTCTCACTTTTTTTGTTAGGATATTGCTCCAGTCACTGGGGCAAGACATGAGAGGTAGATGAGGCCAATTAGTTCTGGCACTTAGTATCCACGAGGGATGTAAAAGAAATCTCAAGCATGAACCAACTGCTGATATGTTACCCAGATCTGCTCAGAAGGCCACAGGTTCACAGTTCAACTAAAAGAGAAGAAATTTGTCTCTCATGTGCAATACATATTTAACTGGGTATAATGTGAAGAAATTAATCTCTGGGGTAAATACTTTGCAAAAGAAAAATCTTGGAGAATGAATTTCAACCAGCTAGAATGGGACTGAAATCCTATATTTCTAAGGAAAACTGTAGGAAATTCACAGCATACAGTTGCATTTCAATATAGAATAATAATATATCGATTTTTAAAGGTCATGGAAGGTTAGACTGCAAAAACATACCATTGTGAAATGACACAGAGGGAACCTAGTCCTGTGCCATTATTCAGATCAGATGTCCACTGTGTCACCCTAAAAAGATATTATAGTCTAGAGGATGGGCTGTAAGAAAAGTTATGTAGATCCTCATTCTGTGATGGGTTTAACACAGCTAACATGCTACGTTGCTAAAAGTCAACACAGATGTATATTTTGTTTTGTACCCTGACAGAAAATTCACCTTTTTGAAGTGAAGAAAAGCTCACCAACAGTGGGAGCTTGACCTGCTAATGGGGTGCAATGGCTTCAAAAGTAACTATATCAGGTCTTCTGTTAATGCCACAAACTGTACATTAAGGCATATAACAGAAACAGAGGTCAAACCAAAACCTGTCCAGGTAAATAACTCAGAGTCAAATTGCTGCTTCATTTCTGTTTCTTCAAGCTAGTGAATATAAAAATTAACACACTACAAAAAGGTGTATAATTCTATTTTTAAAGCAGCTATGTAAGAAACTGGCAGGTGGATTTCACTGTGGAATTTTGTATAATAAAAACATATTTGAATTTTGTAAAAAGCACAGGGTTGTGAATATATTAAATCACCAGTTTGAAATGCTTCACAGATGAAAAGAAAAGCCCCATTTTTTCCTATGGTGTTCAGATTCCACCTCTGACCTTTACCTTCTAGTCCTGAAGAAGGGACAGCTGTTCCATATCTTAGAGCACAACCAATGGAGACCAAGAAGATCTACTGAAGATGTAGGCAAAAATTCAGAATAGGTTTTTGAGAGAACTTTGGAATAACCCATCCCTGGAAGTGTCCAAGGCCAGGCTGGATGGTGCTTTGATCAACCTGGTCTGTTGGATGGTGTCCCTGACCATGGCAATGGGGCTGGAACTAGATGGCCTTTCAAGTCCTTTCCAACCCAAACCTTTCTGTGATTCCGTGGTTCTATGAATTTGCACAAACCCTCAGCAGCAACGGGGCCTGATCTAACATCTACAGAAGTCCATGCTTGAGCCCATCATTAGCTCAAGCCTTTATTCAAGTAGGGAAATAAGTCTAGTCTTTAGTCTCTAGTCTAGTAGATTGCACAAGCAGCAATCCCAGGAACTAGCTGGAAGTCTGATGTTGAAGCTGCTGTGCTTTTCCCTTGGTGTGAAGGCAAGCTGAGCTGTGTGCCCAGACACTGTTTAATTTGCCACACACCAAGTTTATGGCTGTTGTGTCAAGCAGGACAATCTCCCTCTCAGAGCCAGTATTAACTTGACTAGTATGGCTGGAATTAAACCTGATGACAGAGTCAAACCCAATTAATTAATAGTTTTCACACTGCTTTTGTTCAGCTCTCCCAAAAGGAAGAGCTTATTATTACTAAACATCTGGGATTAATTCGATTTCCATTGACTTCCCCAGGAGCAAAAACAGTTTTCTCAAGAATAAGCTTCAGGAATAAAATGCAGTGTGGCTTGTTTGGATTTTTCTGTTAGCAGTATAATCAACCAAGAAGTGACCTGACCCTGCTCCAGCCAATTCTATTATTCTGGATGGGGTGAGGAGCAAGAGGGGGAAAAAAAACATGAATAAAATAGCAGAGAGGAAAAACAAGGAGAAATGTGAGCCCTGCATGATATTATGCATCAAAATAGGGGGTGTGTAGCTGACAGCCCCAGCTCTTGCCTCTCCTGACTGTTACTGTGTCTTCAAGAAGCCCAAATGCCAAATGATGATCCTGCATCAAACGCAGGCGTTATTCACACATTACACATCTTCCCACCAGTCAGCTCCATTTTCCTAATAGGTTGGTGGTATGGTTTAATAAAGAAGAAAATTAATCCTGTCCCAGCTGACACCAGGACAGTAGGCATGATACAGGCAGTTTTGACTGGAATTTTGCAAGCAAGAATGTACACCCTCATTTACTGCTTTTTCATAAAGTCCTTGCAACAGACTTGAACCTGGTCTTGAACACTTACAAGAATGGGGCAACCTGTTCCAGTGTTTCACCACCTTCTGAGTAAAGAATTTCTACATGACATCTAATCTAAACATGCCTGGTATCAGGTAGATATAAGTACTGGAAACATTAGGAATGCTAGAAAAACTAGAAACAGAGAGAGACCTTAAATGCTCAGCAAGTCATGACTCATGTTAGCCATCCATGGAAAATAAGTCTCAGTTTCCAGAAGCATTGGCTTTTTTTTTTCTCCAAAGTACCCTTTTTTACTTGCAAAGTACTCTGTACCCTAACAGAGTACCAGAGTACCAGGGCCTCTAGCTACAGACTTCCCTGCAGGGACTCTACTCTGCCCTAAGCTAACCACAGTAGGTATCTAACACAGTAAGTGCCTTCTGATATTTTGGGAGCCCAAAGCATGTGCTTTCCTATTCTATCTAATCCCCATGTCAGTCAGTACCCTCCTACTTTCCTGGGGAGAAAAAAAAGCTGACAAAACAACTTGGATCCCCCTGCATCTCCCTGAGAAAGAAAACTAGGCAAGGTATCCTCTAGTCATATTATTTTCCATTAAAAATTACCTATTCTGTTTGTGCACACATGTGCAAAGGCACAGACACACAAGGCTAGTTTAAGAAATAGATCATTTCAGGATTAGCTTTGTTTGACCTAAATTAGAACAGCCTGTGCTAAATGATCATCTGTAATAACAAACAGCCTGTGGTGCTGCTGTTTGTGGATTCCTATTTCATGCCTGTCCATGTGAAACATTTTGATCAAGATTTTCAAAGTGATCACTGATTCATTTCAGATGCCTAAATTTGCAGCCTGTATCTTGCCAACCCTGAAACAAGTCACATTTTCCAGAAAACTGGGTCCATTTTCTCTCAAAAGCAAGGCTCTGTGGTATGTCTTATACAAGCCCCAGGAAAAAAATGAGGTTGTCCAGATGTATGTATATAGTTATTTCACTTAGAGCTTTCTAATGATAGTTTCTGCTCTGCCAGAGTTGTTTGGAGCACCTGAAGAGCTGAGAAACAGCAATGTCAACACCTCCTCTGCCCTGTAGGCTGCCCTCAGAAGGACCATATTAACCCAAGTTAACTATACCCCCACTCTCACTCCCATCCTCAGCTACTGTGGGTGAATTTAAGTGAAAAAAGGAAAAACAGACATAAGAAAAGAACAAAAATTAAATGTAGTGTCTTCTTCAGCTTCCTGTCAATTTTGCAACTATGCAGCCAGAACAGATTTTGGTCCCATGAGTCCTGGATTGGTGAGGGTCCAAATAGATTTTGCCAAGAAAAAAAAAGGAATGAGGAATGAGGAATGAGGTATGAGGAATGAGGAATGAGAGGAGTTTAGAGCCATCAAAATGCTCATAGTGAGTGATGGGAGAAGGAGAAAACAAACTGTCGGTGTAATTCCCTCTGAGAAGTGAAGAAATGAAAATGCTTTGGAGGAACAGGCAGTGGTAGGTACTTACCCACCTCTCCCCAAGAGTTTAGGGAAGATCAGTGAAGCCTCACCCAATCTCTTGTAGAGGAAAGGTGAGAAGAGAGCCTAGGAGACAGATAATGGAATAGAAATGAAGGATGATAGAAGAAGTGAAAGGTGGAAGGGAAATGGATAGAGAACAGAGTTTTAGTACAATTCATGTTTTCATGAAGGGGAATGGAGAAGCATAACTGGAAACTGAAGAGCATCAAGTAGAGAGGGACAGGAAAAGCTTTCCAAAGAGGTGGTCAGAGATGAGCTGTGCAGAGCCTGAGGGGACACAGGTACCTTGGTTAGACAACAAGTGTGTGAAGAATGAAAACAGAGGAGCACATCACTTCATGCAGGGTGGAAACAGAAGTGTAAAGCAATCAGGGAAATGGGATGAAGCTGAAATGGAAGGAAAAAGAGAAGACTTTTCTGAGGAGAGTCTGTCAGACTGTCTAACACTCTTTCACGAGGAAAGACATTTGGAGGCTGATGCAACATGATACTAATGAAAATTTTGGCAAAAATGTGGGAACAGTCTTGCAACACTGGGAGAGTCACTTTTCTCCCAAGCTATTGTTCATGGCAGTTCTGCTGCATTGCAGAGCCAAGCTAGCTCCACAGATTTCCTCCTCCTGTCCATGGCTAACAGTCATAGCATCAAAGACTTGTTTGGGAGACACATTGGACACTTTATTGCAGCCATTCAGTACTTAGAGACATTAAAAAAAGAGAGCAGCTTTTAAATGAGTTTTTAAAACAGGACATGGAGGAATCATTTTAAAGTAAAAGAAGGGAGATTTGGATTAGGCATGAGGAATAAATTCTTTACTGTGAGGGAGGGGGGGTGAAGCACAAGTTGCCAAGAAGTTGTAGATGCCCCATCCATGAAAGCCAGATTGGACAGGACTTTGGGCAATCTGATCCTGGTGGGTGGCATCCCTGCCTCCCTGCCTCTGTCAGGGGGATTGGAACTAGATGATCTTTAAAATCTATTCCAGCCCAAAGCATCCTGTAATTCTATGATTTTCCAGTTCATAAGCAGTATACTTTGTGAAGAAACATTCTGGGAAGTGGCTACAGAGGAGATTCCTCTCTGCTGTTCCTAACTCTCCAGAAAATGGAGAGGAGAGGGGACTCCAGGGTGCTGGAGACAAGACCAGAGAAGGAGAGGATTCCATTTTCAGGAAGGAAACCCAACAAAGAGAAGAAAGTCAGGAACAGGGTAAGAGATGTGGCATGAGGCGAGCAGAAGAAGAGGAAGAATAGCTTGGATTCCAGGGTTTTGGAATAAAAACCACAGCATCACAGAATGGTTCAGGCTGAAAGCAACCTCTGCAGATCATCTTGTGCGAGGACTCTGCTAGAGCAGGTTCACCTAGGATATTTCCAGAGAAGGAGACTGGATGGGCAGTTGCAAGGAAGAGAGCATCATCTCCTCCCAGGAGGATTCAGTTGAAGGACAAGATGCAAGTTGCAACTGCAGAAGAGCCCATTAAACATAAGAAAAAAATCCCTAATAATGAGAGAGGCTGAACTCTGGAAAATACTTGTTGGCTTTCAGAACTCCTCAGGGTAAAGCCCTGAACAACAAATTCTGACAGTGAAGTTGGCCCTGCTTTTATCAGGCAGCTGGACTGGGTCTTCCAGAGGCTCCTTCCAACTTGAATTATTCTCCAAACCTTTGCAAAACAGATATGGGTCATGCACTTAGATGAGGAACAGATAGCAGAGAAACTTTGGAGCAACAGAGCCTGCAAGCAGTATCTGATGTACTGATCTCTGTACTGAGGCAGTGAAAGGGATTTGACAGTAGAAGTGTCCAGAGAGATGGCAAAAGTGGTTCATGATGTCACATGTGAGCAGAGCTGGTCAGATTATTGAAGCCTGAGTTCACATCATCTTTCTTTTTTTCTTCCTTTTTTTTATTTCATTTTTTGTGGCTAAAAATTAAAATCAGTCTTTTCAAAATTTCCCATGAAAGTCCTGAAAAACGTGAGGTTGGGAAATGTGTCCCTTTTAAGGCCGGATCTTCATTTTGAATTCAGATATTCCTACTGCAGCATGCACATTCTTATAGAATGAAACAATCATTGCAACATTGTTTGTTTTTACTATATTTGTTCAAGAGTAGATAAGGAAATGTTTCTATCAGCTAATCCTAAATAACATCCCTCCCTGCTATCACTAAAACAAAATAAAGCAAAATAAAACAAAACAAAGAAAAAAAGAATATTAGGCTGTTGAAAATGCATGCATTTTTTCATATTTTTACACTCCAATTAGTGCTGGGACACAGGAAGAGCATAAAATAAAATAATAGTAGTGAACTTACGAAATTCCAGAAGAAAGCTATCAGGTAAGATTTTAGTTTAAAAATGTTTTTTATCATAAAACTTCCTTCCATCATGAGAACTTATACTGTAATTTGTGCTTTTAATAATATTTACAAGTTTTATACCTCCACTGCCTTTCACTTTAAAATGTTACAAAAAATTCTGGCAAGAGTAGTAGATGGAGGAATTTCAAACCTCCAGCTCCATTAATTGTTGTTTACTCTTGGAAAAAGCTCCTTGTAACAGACTTTAGCATATGTTTCTTGCCTTACAGATGTGATTCAAGACCATATGTTTCCTCTAATCTGCCCCTTGTGTTTCACCATAGACATCAAGCAAGTTATTGCATTTCTGAACTGGATGAAACACTCCTTAATCAAGCTGTTTGGAGAGAATGATGCCAGTTAGGTGAGGTTCCAGGTGCTTTAATTGCCTCTCTAGATATTCTAAGTCCAAAGTGTAAATCTTTATTGTCCTTCTACAGTTGCTGATTCTCCCATCTGGTGCCTAAACTCTGCAGAGGACTGTGTTTAATGTTGAAATTACCTGTGAATTTCACAGTCTGTTTACTGGCACATTCAGAAATGCCTCAAAAAGCACAAAACCATTTATATCTGTGAAAGCCCCAACAGGGCTGTCATGTTGAGGATTCCTGTACTACATCTCCTAAGTGGGTAAACGTTGCCAAAGCATCACTGCAGGAAAAAGCTCTGTACAAAGTGCAGCTGGAAGTGGACCTGCCATGATAACTCCATGCCTAGATGACCAAACCAGTTCTCTTCCCTACCCTGATGAGTATTTTCTACTCCCCAGGTGGTGCCTTCCCTGGCAGTCCTTGGGAAACCTATCTGGATCCTATTGATTTATCCTCATTTTTGGCTCCATTTATAAAATGCTATGCCCCTTACAGGGCATTTAAATAATCTCTGGAGAACTGAACACAACAAATTGGCCCCTGGGACTGCAGAAACAGAGGGGAAGAGCCTGGACAAGACTGTTGGGAAGTACCATCCTCCCATATTTCCTTAAAGCAATTTCCTTCCTGCAGGGGACACCGAGCCATGGTGTGCCATACTCTATATGGTGCTCTGAACATGAGGCTGTATGAGAGAAGGGAAAGAAAAGTCACCACAACTTTCAGTCACTGTAATTCATGGGGAAGGTCTGTGGGTGTGAACCACCAGTGGTCAGTTCTGTCTCCCTCTGTGGCCCAGATTTTGAGGCAATAAGTCACTGAGGAAAGACAAAATGAAGGTGCCACCATGGAGTACGACATCAGCATAGCCCAGGGTATCTGAAAGGCCGAACACTGGTTTGTGCTTATCCGGTCAAGCTCACTGTTGGATAAGTCAGAATTAGTTCAATAAACAGAGGTTCCAAGTGTTTTGCCTTAACTGGTTGATATGCTAAACCTGATCTCCCAAGTCTTATGTCAGCTTGCTCTCTTAAAAAGTAACCAAAATTAGAAATCAGGATAAACGTTCATCAAAGAAGGTTTTGCATGCTTTCTGCCTGTGAACACTCAATGTCATGTTGTCCTCTTTGTTTACTTTTCCTGCTTCCTGCTTCCTTAGCCTGCTCATAAGGAGGCTTTCCAGTAGATCCAATAAAAGTGTAATGACATCACATGTTTGTGCCCATGACAATGTGTCACTTCATTTGTTTTGCATCATGTACTTCCAACTACTTTTCAGTAGGCCTCTGGATTCACCCACACAAAGCATTTTCAGATGTTTCCTAGAAGAGTATCCAACCGATGCACATTTAAACAAGTCCCTAATTGCTGTCTGTGGTGCAATGCTTTCAGCATCTCATCGACCAAAGGTCTCTTTTCCTTACTGCTTCTTCTTTCACAACTTGCTTGTTGCAATTTTGGTCTTGTGCAAGAGTTGTTATGGGAATAAAGTCTTATCTCAAAAAAAGATCTTACTTTGTTTGGATTAAATAAAATGAGCAATCTTCTTATCTTTCCTCTTCCAATAATAATAGAAAAGGCTTTCTTCAATTAATAAAGCCTAAAAGACATACCTAGCACATAGTTACATTTTCTATACAAGCATCCAAACCTCTCTTGTTTTTCCACTGCACTGTTTCAGACATCCCACAAATTAGAAATAAATCCACAGTATGCTATCTGCATTTGGAAGTCATGAAAATTATTTTTCTGGTTAAACCAGTGCAGTTTTTGAAGATGTCTCAATTGTAAATGAACAAGGTCAAGTAACAATCTGTTTACCAGCCAAGACCTCACAGCTCTGTACACCTCTCCTTGCTTGTAAAGCAGTTTAATAATTTTTCATTTGTTTTACTTGACAAATGGGACAGGCTAAGACTATCTCCAGTATCATTAACATCCTGAGTAGGGATAATTTTTTAGGACACAACTCTGTGGTAGCTGCTCCTATGCTGCCTTGTGCTGTCTTGCTTTGCAGAGCTTTCAGGTTTGCTCCTCAAGAATCACAGTCTCAAGATTAAGGTTACAAAACCTGGCAAATTTTTCCAGCCAGACACTGTGAAAGAGTTCAGAGAGGATCTAGGAGCAACTGGGACAGGTGCAAAAAATAGGACCTTTACTAAAAGGTTGTGAGAGCTGGTTCACAGAGGAAGGGAGAGAATGAAAGCTTATAAACAGAAAGGGAAAATCTGAATCAGAGGGGAAGCAGAAAAAACATACAGAAAATGTAAGTCAAATGTTGGGTGGATTTTTATAGTCTCACTGGTGGCACAGATGTAAATGTGTGCTGGGATCAAGCCTGAGCCTGAGGAGCACAGCAGAGTCTGCCTCCTCAAAGAGGCTTTTTGTACAGGGAAAGGAGTGGGTGCTTTCCCATCAGTTTGGACTTAGAGATGTTGAAATGTGTATTATTCAGGACTTCTAAGACAATTCTACCTTGGGTGGCTTTCATACCAGCCTGAGTACCTAAATCCTTCTTGTTCCAGGAATGAAAATTGTCCCAGAACAGTCAAACCAACATATCCAGGTTCCTGACTGGGGGAAACCCTTTGATAGGACAGCTTCAGTCACACCAGTGAAGAAGGCACTGCTGTCAGTGGTGCTCACTTTTTGTTTTAGCAACAACATGTATGGGACAGCTGATGACATCAGGGGATGCTCATCAGGTTCCATGTATCTGCCAACTTTTTGAACTGTCCTCAGAGGACAACCAAGGTGAAAGCTGGTGACACTAAGGGGAAAACCTCATCAAAAGTGAGATTTTGTATGAAATATTCATTCTTTTAATGCATTTCTTGCTATTTCTTCCCCAGCTGTTCTGTATACTCTATCCTGAACACTGACTTCCTCTCCCTCTGTTCTTCACTGGACTTCTTCCATCTGTTTCAGACCATCTGTCTCAAACAGAACATAAACTCAACAAAATTTAAACCCAAGCTGAACTTTTGAACTGTATCATATTTGAGTGTACCGGAAATTAGGTCAGTGGAATTCATGCACCCATATTTCATCAAAAAGTGAGGCCCCTCTTCCTTGTTTATTATTTCTAGAACATTTAAATTTCTAGAAATAATATTATTGACTAGAAACAAAACTACTCTAATTGGAACAGTCTTTTCAATGTGTCAAAATATTAGAGTACCAATCAAGTCTGTGCTGTAAAGGGTGCAGGCAAACATGAATTGTGGGCTGGCACTGTGTCAAAAATGCAGCTGTTCTCAAAAACTTCTGACCAGGGGAAAATGGTTTCTAGTCTTGACTGTTCATAGTGTAGGCATAAAAACACCACCACAGTCCTATTCAAAAGGTAGAAGGTCAAATATTCAAAAGAATTTTTTTCCCTTTTGTAATATGTTCTTCTGAACCTGTTGATCTCTACAATGTAGGGGTTTGGATCACCGAGCCTGGCTGAAAGCATTTTTTTATCATCATATCACTGAGTGTGTTATTTGTAGCAAATGTAAAGGACTTCAAAGCAGCAATGATAATTTATAAACCTGTGAAGTTGCTTTAAAGGATGATTTTTCATCAGAACTTACATAAAATTCACTTTTAAATGAGTGTGCTCTTTGAACCTGGGTAGAGAAAAAGGAATTTTTTTGTTACGTCCTTCAAGTGAGACTCTGTCCATAATACAGTCCCACTGACTGCAGGAATCAGGACTGTCCTGTGTATCAAAGCATGTTTGAAAAGCTTCCAGTCAAACACAAACAAAAATTGGTTGGGAAGGAGCATGACCTGGTTCCTCTCACAGACAGGGAGGACCTGAATGAATGCGTCCAAGGACACAGAGAAACTGCAAAAGGTGACTCCATTTGGAGCATCCATGTACAGCCCCATTTCCCTTTAGGGTGCTGGAGAAAGCTGTGGTACTTGCAGGATAGCAATGCTCCGAAGGAAACTATATTTGGTGTCTGGGGATGAAGAAGCAAGTAAAGATGGAACTAGTTTTGCAGCCTAAGGACTGTGTTAGGTGCAGTCCATTCCTTCCCACTGGGGAAAAGTGACCCATACCTCAACAGGGTTTTGTTTTCTCTGCAATATTGTGGTTACACTCCAGCAAATCTCAGAGATAGATGGGACAAGCTCAAGCAGCCCCTGGGCACAGACCTCAGCCCTTGGTTCTCTGTGTACTGGAGAAGGAAGATAGGCTGGGAGGGCTGAAAAGGCAACATAGAGCAGCACAGAGGAGGGGTTTTTTGGCTGATTCAGCAATGTAACTCGAGTAGAGTCTTTAGCTGCCTGCCCCTGACTGGGATGATTAACAAGTAAGTAGTACCCTGATTATCAGCTTCAGAAGTGATAGTCAATTTAACAAGCCAAATATTACATTTTTCTCACAATGGGAGGATTGTCCCTATTGGGGTGTTGTGGAAAATGCCCAAATGGGCATGAGAAATTGACTGGAGTGCAGGCAAAGATCATCTAAAGTGGAGACTCTCTTTTCCTGGGGTGGTTTTCAGTCTTCAGCCTCTACTTGAAAAGTTCCAGGCAGTGCAGGCTGGCATGCACGTGGACATAGGGCACAGGACATTTTGTTTATTCTTTTTCCTGTTGTCACCATCTTTTTCTCTACTCATTTATTGGCAGTGATTGCAGGGCAAACTAAGTGTCCTTCCCTCTGGCATATCTTCCCTTCTCCTGTGTCCTCACTCCCTGTTCGGGTGGATCTCACTGCTGAGATAGAAGGATCTCTGTTCTTAATTTTTCCCTTAAATTCTGGCTTGAATCATAGTTCACATGAATTTTATTGCTGGGAGGGCAGAGGTCCAGAGGAGAGCAAGTAGCTGTCATCACTAGGTAACAGTAGAAATCAACAACTAATCAACATTTTTCATTTATTTACAGTATTTAAATTAATTATCAGGTCTGAATATCTCAGCCCCTTTCTTTTAAGGTTGCCCAAACCATCACACTCCTATGGCACTACTGGGCTCTTGTAGAGTTCTGAGCCTTGGAGGAGTTAATTGAGTGTAGCAGTGTAGGTGGAAACTAAAAGTAGAAGCTGTGAGTCACAGTCAATTTCTCATTTCCCTGTATTGTTTGTATTGCTTGTACTGTTTTCAGACCTTCAGTTTCTGAAAACTGGCAGCTTTAGCCAGGCCAGTAGAAATAAACAGCAATCTATAATTAACATCAGAGAAACAAATACCCTAAAGACTAACCAATATATATAACTAGCAGTTACCTGACATCCCGGGTTAGAAACATTCTGCTTGTTGGAGAGGTTGTGTTTTATGATAAGGTTAACTGATGGCATAACCAAAAAGGGGCAGTGTGGGGTTTTGGTTGGCAGAGGGTGGCAAGAGTCCAGTCAGGGCACCAATGCCAAGTCAGACAGGAAATTTGAGAACCCATTGAGAAAGATAAAGGAGCACAAAGGAAACTCCAAATTCTAACCAGGCAATAGAACACTATTGATGCAGAAGTGGGGAAGAACAGTGCCTGTACACACACTGTACTTGCTTAAGATCTCTGAAGGCACTCATGTTGATAAGGCACAAAAATGCATCGTAGAATGCTTTTGGTTGAAAGACACCCTAAAGACAATCTAGTTTCAACACCTTCCACTAGACCAGGTTGTTCAAAGCCTCATCCAATCTGTTCTTAAACATTTCCAGGGATGGACTAGACACAGCTTCTCTGAGAGACACATGCCAGTGCCTCACCACCTTCACAGGAAAGAATTTCTTCCTAATTTCGAATCTAAACCTTCCCTCTTTCAATATGAAATCATTGCCCCTTGTCCTGTCACTCCACACCTTTGTCTAAAGTCCCTCTCCACTCTCTTGCAGCCCCCTTAGGCACTGGAAGGAGCTCTAAGGTCTCCCCAGAGCCTCCCCTCCTTGAGGCTGAAAAACTCCAGCTTTCTGAGCCTATCTTTCTAGCAGAGGTGTTCCAGCCCTCTGAATATCTTCCTGTCCTCCTCTGGACTTGCTTCAGCATGTCCACATCCTTGCATTGGGAGCCCCAGAGCTGGATGCAGCTCTCCAGGTGGGGTCTCATAAGGCCAGAGTAGAGGGGCAGAATCCCCTTCCTTGCCTGGCTGGCCACACTGCTTTGGATGCAGACCAGGAGGTGCTTGGCTTTCTGGGCTGTGACTGCATATTGCTGGCTCATGGCATGTTTCCTGTTCATCCGTGCCACCAAATGCTTCTGCTCAGGACTGCTCTCAATCCATTCTCCACCTTGCCTCTGTTTGTGCTATGGAATTGTCCCTGCCCAAGTCCAGGACCTTGCACATGGCCTTGCTGGGCTTCACAAGGCTCACAAAAGTCCACCTTGCCAGTCTGGCCAGGTCCCTTTGGATGACATCCCTTTCCTCCAGTGTGACATTGACAAGGGGAAACAAATATTTTTAGTCCATTTCACCTGAGATAAGATAGAAAATAACAATTTCAAAATACTTCAAAAGCTTATCAGCCTGAACTCCAACTGTGGAGTGTAGTTTACAGTGGAACAACCATGGTTATTGTATAGGAGGTTTTTTAACGTAACCTCCTGTACTATTGAATTGCATATGCTCTTTGTTAAGCACTTGCATGTGGGTAAAATATCAGTTTGTGACAGGTTACCATAGAGATGAGGAGAAATTACAGCCTCAGTCCTACTGACTTAACCCAATGTGCCAACATGATCCCAGAATCCCTTATGTGGCTTCACATATGTGTCATTCAGCAAAATCAAGGGAAAGCTCATTGTGCATTCTGCCACTCAGCTGGGAGAAGAGGAAGCAGAATGGAGCTTTGATCACACAGCTTGTGGACTTGAGAAGCCTCACTGCATAGATACATGGCTCTAACAAGACTGAGGAGAGCTTATTTATTTTTTTTTCAAAAAGAATGCATCCGGTTGCCTTGAAATCGTGGCTTCACCTGGGCTGTACATCCTGCTGAATTTCAACATGATAATCTGCATGAATAACCACAGGGAGCAAACATGAAGGTACTGATATCACTGATGACTGATGATGACTCATGTGACAGCTTTCCAGATGCTACTGATGGAGATGCTACTGCCATGGAGCAGCCTGTCACGGGGATCCAGATCTCATGCCAAAGAAGGGCACAGGAAGGCAGAAGGGCACAGCATCTTGATGCCCATCTCTCATCTCCAAGCATGAATCCAGATTCCTGTGCACAGCAGGAGGAGAAGAAGGATGATCCTGAAGAAAAGCTTTCTGAAGAAGGCTTATGAAGGAAAAACAGGTTTCTTTGTCCCAAATAATATTTAAACCTTGGAGTGGTACTTGCACTCCAGAGTCACTTAACCCATGAACCTCTTAACCATGGTCAACTGATGGGGAAGAGATTGTGATGCTGCCTGTGTCCTCCATCCAGCTCAGCACAGTGAATGGCACAGAGCACTGAGGACACACCCAAAACTTTGGAATGGGGCATTTGAACCACTGTTCTTTACTCTAGGGATATTCCTTTTCCCCACCATTGCTATTGAGCTGCTCCTAAACTTCCATTTCATGAATGGTACACAATCCTCATCTTAGTTTCTGCTGATTTCTGATCTAAATAAATCAAATTGTAGAGTTCAATCCAACTGTTTTATTTGACCACCTCAACAGAAAATTACTTTAAAATTTCATTTCAAGTTGATATAACTTATCTGCAGAGTTTCTAGTTTGGTAATTGAACCAGCGATATGTGTGATAGGATTAATCTTTATCGACCACAGCTCCACCAGCTCTATTCTAGACAGAAGCAGTCACCCTTTAGAGTAGCACAGCCTTAGCCAGACCCAGAAATTATTAGCTGGCTAGTTAGATGCCACTTATGTCTTTCCTTTTCAGGGGAAAAAAAGTTACTCAAAATTTATAACAGAAAACAATTTTGCGGTCGTCCCAATGAGATACAAAGTAGATGTCTTCAAGAAACATAAGAAGAGCAGAGCTGACTGATGCCTCCGTGGTGCAGACAACTTTGATCCATATTTCAAAGACTGAATTGAGAGTGGATCTGTGCTTCCAAACTTAGCTTGTGCTTCTTTCATAAAGGAGATATCCAAACATTGTATTTGGATTTGTTTTCTTAGAAACAATATAAAACCCATGCTCATTGTTTCTTTTAAGCCCTTCTCTTTTCTCTTATTGTCTGTGCTTGGGAATGTCTGTTCTCAGATTTGACTCCTAGCAGATATTTTCCTAAATGAATTCAGGTTCATTGCATTCTAGTTTTGGTATTCCAGTCTCAAGCTGAAAAACTCGAGCTTTCTGAGCCTATCTTTCTAGCAGAGGTGTTCCAGCCCTCTGAATATCTTCCTGTCCTCTTTAGAAGTAAATGAGATACTTGAAGTATCTCATTTACTTCTAAAGCATTGCTTGAGATTTGAAGAAGACTGGAGATTCACCTAAGCTCAAGTACAACTGGTTGAGTACATGAAAAGCACCAAGAGTCAGTCTTAAAAGGATCCAGAATAAATCACTGCACCACTACTATTGGAGAATTGTTCAGTCTCAGCATTTCCAGAACATGTAGACAGCATTCTGACACCAAGAGAGATTACAAACTTGTGTCTGGGCTTCAGCAGAAAATGGGAAATTATCAGGAAACAGTTATTGGGAAATTTAGTTTGGTTTTCAAAATACTTGCCATTACAACAATGTGCTGTGTTGTGCTGGAAAAAACATCCAAAAGGAAAAAATCTTCCCAGATCATTAATGAGTGTAATAACAGCAAAAATAATGATGTACTGACTCTAGTAATTAGAAAAATCACCAAACATAATAAAATGGACTATCATCAAAGGACTCTTATATTAGAAAAATATGCAGATTACAAAGGGAGACTGTTAATGATATATAGAAATTGCATAATAATGTAATGCTGAACAATCAGTCATCTGAAATTCTGTTTTAGACACATAAGCATTTCCCTTATTTACACAATGGTTGTCCTCGTATTCCTTTCCACAATATTTACATTCTTATGGACTTTGTGTAGTTAGTGACATAACCAGAACTCAAAAGGGCCTTTCAAACACAGAATTCAGCTTACCCAAGTAGTCCCTTAAAGTGCCAATTAAAGCTGTGATATGAAAGCAGCAGCATTTACAACCCTGAGAGTCAAGATAATAACCTGGTGTACACAGCAAATGACAGAAAAACTCTTCCTGGTGCCATTAGAGTGCAGTGCTGAATTTTAAAGATGCACTTTGTCCATCAGGCTCTGATGGAAAAATAATAATAGCAGGTGGGAGAGAAGACAGATGATCTTCTGGTCATTCAGCTCTTCCCATTTGCTCTCTACCTTGCAAAAATTTTTATGACACTTTTGAATCAAATTAACCATTTAAGGAGATCTGATCTTAGTTTGTCACTGGCAGGTATTTTTCCTTACATATAGATAATCTCTTCCACCTAAGCTATAATGGGCTCACATTTTTCACAAAACACGTTTAAATCTTTATTTTGGTAAAGGATACTTGCTTTTTCCTCTTTTTTTAAACTTTTTTTAAATAAATGTTTTAACTAATTAAGTCTGGAATCTGATCACCTTCAGGGTCATCTTATGAAGATCTTTTTTCAGATATGGGCTCTGAGTTCTGGCCAGATAATGGTCAGATGAATCCCATCTCACTCCATCATGCTTAAAGCTGGGCAGATAATTTGAGGTGTTGGTCTATATCCAACAGAGAGACTGAGGTACCTGCAGTGGAGTCACATCACTAAGAAATTATTGTACCTACTTTGGGGCAGAAACTATGTTCTCCAGAGATTCTTTTCTCTCTCCGTGGCCAATAGTAGAACAACTTAAAGCAGGTAGGTACATAACTTTTCAAAAGCTGAACTGAAGGGTTAGATACAAAGAATCATCAGTTATTGAGGGCTTAAGATGTCTGTGCATGTCTTTTCTACTGAAGTCAACACAGCACCTTTCATTAGTAATAAATTTTTTCAAAGGAAGGTCCAGGAGTGCCTGATTCACCCTAGGAGACTGAATGGGGGCTCAGGTAACCTCTTCCAGACCTTCCCAGTCTGTATCTCTATAATATTGTATGGAATAAGGATCAATTACTATGTCAGTCCTCTAAAATCCATCTCTAAAAGTGTCTCTTTCTCTCCAACAGCAAAAAAGTGAGCTCAGTGACAAACATCACCATCAAATATGTTTATATTTAATCTACCAAATCCCACCATTACAGTTCAACTAGAAAGCTCATCTTGTGCAATTTAGTCTCAAATATTTACAGTTTTGATCTTGCAGCTGGGTATCTCCTACTTTCTAGCCCAGGACAAAGATTTACAAAGGCATTGCAATGCATACAATATTTATACAAGGTAAAGTCTCTCTGATACCTGTTATTGAGTGATAATGTGAGAGGTTGAAGAGCAACCTCACAGTTTATATTTCAGTGCAATTTCTGGTTGTCTAGAGACCAGATGTTTAAGCAAGAAGATGATTAGCACTGAGTAGGTGGAAGGTTTGAGGACAGGATGATAATGTAGAACTGAAGATTACACACTCTCCAGAACCTTATGTGACTATAAATCAGTTGGCTTCTTCAAGCTGCACCAGGAGAGAAATTCCATG
The DNA here is from genome assembly GCF_023055355.1 of Agelaius tricolor. Classification (NCBI taxonomy): domain Eukaryota; kingdom Metazoa; phylum Chordata; class Aves; order Passeriformes; family Icteridae; genus Agelaius; species Agelaius tricolor. The sequence continues at coordinate 19,438,833 of NW_027269269.1, forward strand.
TATGCCCTCTGTCAAAATGAAGATTTCTAAGAGTGAAAATAGTTCTGGTCTGGCTTTGACAGACAGTATTTAATTACTAGTGGAATGAAAGCAATTTTATTTGAATTTTAAGGTAGAATGAATTTAAAAATCTATTGAAGATCAAGTTCTAACATATTGTTACAATGAAGTTGAATGGATAAACGAGTGCAATACATGAAAGTCATAGCAATTCATAGAATTAGTGTTTGGAGAAGGCAAAGATTTCTTCCTGTGTGTATGGAAAAGGAATTATCACCCTGACCCATTCACCAAAATGCCAGATCAGGGATTAATACAGTAAACTACATCCCTCTCTGTCCATCACAACATTATGCTAAATAGACCTCTTGAAAAGCAGCAGGGATGAAATAGATCAGTCTCATCAGAAAAGGGGTGACCACAGTTTCAGGTGCATGGTGCCTCTTGGGTTACAAACCCCAGTCATTTCTGGAAAGAGCACTTCAGCATAGTTCAAGAAGAAATATAACCCTTATTTCACCTCATTTCTACATCTGATGGCATATTATATTTACACTACATGCTGGCAACCTGACATATATTTTTCTAATAAGCTCAAAACCAAATGCAGTGGTAAAATTCCAGCATCAATAAGTTCTAATTTTAATGTCACCAAAGTTTTTCCCAATATCTGAACTTTGGACATTTTTTCCTTACTCTGGACAGTTTTTACAGTTTTTCCTTTACTTTGGACATTTTTTCCTTACTCTGGACATTTTTAAATGTTGTAGAATGAATTCTACTTAGGACTGACTGGCTCAAGCCCTCAGACTGTGTCCCCTTGCCACATCAGCAGCAATATTATTGCACAATAGCAAAATGATATGATGAGTTTTCATAGTGACTGATTTATGAGACAATAGTTTATTATCCTTCAGAGATAAGAAAGAAATTAACGGGATCTAAACTTTCTTCCTGCAAAGATTTACTTATGTTCTACACTTCATTTATCAGAGTGGGCCAATCGACATCAGACACTCACGCACACAAAGTGTATGAACACTATCACTAGCACAGGGGGTCAAAAACTAAATGAAAGCCCTTAGACAAACAGTTATATATATTCAAGTGGGTGGTTAGGAAGTCACAGCTTGTCAGCTGAGCTCTGGTATTTGGCTTGTGCGTGTCCTTATTGTGCAAGAGCACAACTCCACTTTGACACGAGCGGTGGAGGAGAGATTTAAGCACGAGCATCTCCCAGGGCAGCTATGTACACCAAGAGCAGGAACATGCACAGTGATGACAGCTCAACAGCAAGCAGCATCTCAGTAAAGGTCAGCAGAGATGTGCTGCCAAACCCTCTAAACCATCCTTCCTGAAACCCACTTTCCAAAGGTCACCACTGCAAGTGATGGGAGGACTTGTGCACAGGATGAGGAGTGTGTTTCTATTTTAGTTCAAGGATCTGCACAAATCTTGCTGTAGGCTTTGGGAAAGGACCTATAGATCCCTTGAAAAATAAATCTTTATTTTATGTCAGCACTCCCTCTTTCAAGAAAGAGCAACTCTCAAAAGATTTGCACAGCTGAAGTGATTACTGAAATTCCTCTGAAGCTTTTACTCAAACAGAGTGAAGCCTTGACTAGCAGGAAAAATTTTAAAAGATTATATAAAAAACTTTTTCTTTACAAATGACTTTTTGTTGAGTCTCTGCTGACCCAAACTTGAGAAATGCCACGCAAACTAATGTATTTCAGTGTTGAACATGTTATAGAAATGTGTCAGCTTGTCTGGGCCTTCTTCATCTATGGAGGCAAAACCAGTTTTTCAGAAACAAAAGGAAGATATAAGTTTTATTTAACAAGTGATTGTGGAGAGGAAGGACAACAGTGTTACTCAGTGCTTTGCTGATACAAGAGGTGTGCATGCTGAAAGAGAGGCTCTTTGTGCCTTTCTACGAAAGGCCTGGAAGGACATAAAACAATAAACAAACCTGACAGCACTCATGTCTAAGAGTGTGCTAAATAAACCTGAGTTGTGTGAATTACAATAGCTCATTTTATAGAAACACAGAGGTGCATTTAGAGAGAGGAAACAAAAAAATAATTCTTGGCACCATCAGGGAGTACACAGCGGTCTGCGATAGGATCAATCTCATAACACATCTCTTTAAAAAAAAAAGGACAAAGACTTTTTCAAAGGAGATTTGAAAAGAGAGGCTGGTCCAAAATACTCATAGATACTGGGAAGGATCCAGGACATAAAACTGGACTGCTCAGTTCTGGTGTGTCCATCATGAGAAGGATGTGGACCGGTTGGAGTGAGTTCAGAGAAGGACATGAAGATGATTAGAGGGCTGGAGCACCTCTGCTATAGAGATAGGCTGAGAGAGTTGAAATTGTTCAAAAGGCTCCAGGGAGACCCTGGAGCCACTTTGAATAGCTAATGAAGCTTCAAGACAGCTGGAGTGGGGTTTTTGACAAGGTCACGGAGTGATAGGACAAGGGGCATCAGCTTCAGAATGGCAGAGGAAAGGTTTAGATTAGATATTAGGAAGGAATTCTTTCCTATGAGGATGGTGAGGCCCTGGCATGTGTCCCTCAGAAAAGCTGTGTCTTTCATTCCTGAAAGTGTTTAAGGCCAGGTTGGATGGGGCTTTGAGCAACCTGATCTACTAGGTGTCATGCCTACCAAAGGCAAGGGGCTTGGAACTAGATCATCTTTTGTGTCCCTTCCAACCCAAACTGTTGTGTGATTCTGATTCTATGATTATGTACTGCAGGAACTGAAATGTGGGAATTATTATTATCAATAATTTTAAGCACCAGAAAAAATAATTTTGTTCACCTCTGAACTTATCCCAAATTTTGGCAGAATTTTCCAAAAAGCTTCAGGGAGAAGGCTTAGGGCAGGCGAGGAATGTAATGTAGTCCAAACCCAAACCGACACTCCTTCAGCTTAAGACCATTTCCCCTTGTGAAAAGTCTCTCTCCAGCCTTCTTGAAAGTCCCTTTCAGGTACTGGAAGATACTCTAGGGTCTCGTAGAGCTAACTGTGCTGTCCTAGAGTGGGACTGGAAACCCTGGCTTTGGCAGGCGCTCCTGGTGTCACTGGTGCCTCTGCTGCTGTTATGTTGAGGAGCTGCAGCACAGCCCCAGCAAATGCATCAGGACCGAAAGCTGCTGCTGGCTTTTACCTTCCCCCGGCGCTGCTCGGTGTAACCACCAGATGGGGCGAGGCACCCGCCTCGCAAACTCTGAGCGCCTGATGTTCCCTTACGGACCCGAGGGCAGCCCCCAAAGCGAGCCCATCGCGCCCTGCTCCCGCAGAAAGCAGCCGGGCAGGACGCGGCGCTGACCTTCACTCTTCCAGTGCAGCCTGTAACCCGCTCCACCAGCGCCGGGGCATGTGCCTTCCTTCCCATCTCAATGTACATAACATTGTTTACTCCTGTCAGATGCCGGCTCCAAAATTGAAAATGTCCAGCCAGTGCTCTCACAGAAAAGCTGTTGCATGCTTTTTTCCCCTTCGTGCAGGCTGTAAACCGCACCAGAATCAGTGGGGCCATGTGCTTTCCTTCTCACTTAAATGTGCAATCCTGATTTTTTAATAGCCTGCAACTTGTAGGCTATAGCTTGAAAATTGTAAAGTTCATGGGTTGCTCCCACACAAAAGTGCCAGGACAGAAAATTCTTGCTGGCTTTCATTCTCCTATTGCAGCCTGTAAACTGCTATAATTATTGGTAGCCTGCACTCCCATCACAGGCTAAGATCCCAGGTGAACTCACCCAGTACCATGAATCATCTGAAACTGAAAAAAAATGTGATTGTACACTTAAATTAGGAGGGCACGGGCATAGCTCCAGAGTTGGTGCTGCAGTTTGTAGGATACACAGGGAAAGAGCAGGCTACAGCAGGAAGGTAAAGGCCAGCAACACCTTTCTGATTTGTCACCTATTGTTTTGGAGTCCTCACCAGGTATTTTTAGTATCTGAGCTTATTTGGTGTTGAGATGCATTTAGCTGGTTAGACAAGTTCATATTCCCATCTGGATGCACTGTTGAAAGGCTACATGGTGATGGGTAGGGCCAGGAACAGCTTTTGTGTTGGAGCAGTCACCAGGCATTTTCAGTTTTGGAGCTCTATCTCTGTTGAAGTCAGAGTGTGATTGTGCACTTAGTTGGCCAGGCAAGCATGGAGCCTTTAGTATTGTGCTGCTGCTGAAAAGCTACAGGAGAAAAAGCAAAAGCCAGTAAGACCTTTCAGGCACCTTTCTGTGGGAGCACTCCCTGTGTGTTCTCAATTTTGGATCTGTATTTGGGGACAGTTGCAGAGAGTCAGGGTGCATTTAGGTTCTTCATCTTGACTTTGTAGCCTTTCAACAGGCCCAAGTGATAGTGATGATTAGGGGTAAAAGACAGAGCTCTGGTTTGGCTGGGACTAGAAAATGGGCTGTCAATAGCAGTAGGCTCAGGGCTGACCAAGTCTTTTGTGTAAGCCTCAGCTGGCAGCTGGCCTTTTTCTTGCCTGTGGTCACCTCGGTGGTTAGGTGTTAGAGCAGAGAGAGAACTCTGGTTTTGTGGCTTTGGGTGGGAATGCCAAGGAAAACTGAGGTCTAACAGCAGCTTTTGGCCTTGTCAATTCTTTGTGCATTTAGTTTATCTTTGCTTGTCTGTGCATTTTCACCACACTCATGGCCACCACTCCCGATTCCTGACAGCCCCAGGATGGCTGGGGACATTTCAAGAGCTGTGCATGATTGCTCATTAATTACTAGGTAGTCATCCAGAGACTATAATCCCAAACTGATACTATTCCTGCACACCTTGTTAGTGTGGTTCACTAGGCCTGGAGAAGACCTGACTGCAGAATCATCTCCAAACCAGCTCTGCTTTGGTCTGTGGTTGGAGGACCTCATTCCCACCTGTTCAAGCAAGTCCTGAGCTATGCAGCTGGACTTGTTCTTGTGTTCACTCAGGATTAGCTATTTTTATTAGGTCTTATGGAGCCTGGGCTAGGGTCAAAAGGCTGCAACACAACAGTGTGATCCAGGATTTTAATAAGTATGCATCTGGCATTAACAGGAGCGTGTAGAAAAACCCTCCTTGTACTGCAGCACCAGTACCCAGAAGAATTGATTGCAGACTGGAAGGTGACATAGGCCATTTCTTGGTATATTCAATTTTTCCTGAAGCATCGGGGTCTCAAAGCATTTGCTTTTAGCATTGATTGAACTGTATACACTACTTTGAGAGAGAGATCATTTTCAGATTCAGGCACACAGAAAATCCGAGCAATTACTAATTTAAGTGAAGGGAATGGGTCTTGATTATACCATTAAAGGCACTTTAACTATAAGTAAGGATGTATTAAAAAAACATGCAGGTTTGGGCCACACCTAGACTTATTGTCTTATTCCACTTGTTGCTGCAAAGGTTTGACATGATTCTTGGCTATGAAAATGTAAAACTCTATGCTGCCTCCAGAGACATGGTCTTCAGTGTAAGGGCTCCCCATGCTCAGTCATGCAGTCACATGTGAGGATCTCTAGGAACACTGAATACAAATTATATATCAAAGCATTCCTTTGTTAATTTATGATTTTTTTTTTTTTTTGCCATGTGGCCTTATTTTTAGGAACTCATCAGCTAGCAGTGCTTACAAATTTCTAAGATTACATGGGTAAATAGAGAGAGACTGGGACACTGGTGCTTCTGCTCTTTTTCCTTTCCTCCTAGGAGAAGGCTGGAATAATGAGTTTACACAGAAATCTGCAAATAATGTAACATGTTTTCAGGCTCTGATCATGTCTTCAGCATCCCTTCTACTGAAATGTCTTCCCTAATCAGAGAGAAGACAGAGCCCTCTTCTTGTGCTTGACTCCTTAAATATGTGTTTTAAAGGACATAGTGCAGAAGAGTGTTAGGGAGAGCAGAATTTGTCAGCCAACAGAGGTGAAATTCCTGGTGCAACTAGTAGTGAGGTTGAGGTTGCTATTCCTAGTAGGGACATGCACACACACACCACAGATACACAAAAATGCATGGCCACCACACAGATCTTCTATACAGACACACAATCACTCCCATGATCCCAAATGGCATCAGCAGCTGTCAGGGCTTTGTAGCACCAAAAGTGATTCTCCTGGAAGATGCAAGGTCCTCAGAGGAATGACCTGCAGGGTGATCTTACTGGTTGGAAAAAGTGAAATGGACACACAAAGTGATTTGGTCTGCAGAGTCTGTGGTCCCTGGAAGAACAGGAAGAACAACTGGCTCTTCAGAAAAATGAGGAGGGATACAAAAGACTTATTTGTGCTGCCTGAAGAGTCACTCTTAAAGCCTTCTCCAGCATTCTTTTGCATGCAGATTAGTTAAGTGCTGCCCTTGCAGAATTACAGCAGACAGCACAGCAGGTGCATGTGACTTGAAGCTGCACGTGGCAGTTGTTTCACATCACCAGAAGAAAGCCTATGAGCTTTCACAAGGTTGAATAACATCCCTGAAAAGTGTTTTTTACTAAATGGAAATCTTGGAGTTGCAAGGCCTGTCTTGGAGCCATTACTTATACATTCTATAAAAGACTGGAAAAATGAGGTCTTACATACAAAGAGGGATCACCTCACTTTACACAAGATCTCTTCTGTCTTTGACCTACCAATTCTCCTCAACAACTGGCAGCACATAAGACCATGTTAGCTAGTTCTCAGGTTATCCATTAAATGATCTGGTCTTTGCAGAGTTTACAGTTTGAAGTTACATGATCAAGATGCCTGGTTACCTGCATGGTGTAGTGCCCTTGCCTTTTTGTTTCTTTGGACATTGCATCTGGGGAACAGTTGCCCACAGGTTCTTGTTCCAATTCAATTCTAGCTGATGCTCTAGAGTGAGCAGATCTTTCCTGGCTCATGGAGCAGCTACAGCCTCAGCCTGAGCAGACCTTGTGAAATGTCTATTGGCAAGGATCATAGGATCATTAAGGCTGGAAAGCGCTTCTGATATCATCTAGTCCAACCTCTGACTGGCTGCTTCCTTGTCTACTAGAACATGGCATAAAGTGCCAAGTCAAGTTGTTTCTGGAACAGCTCCAGGGGTGGTGATTCCACCACTTTCCTGAGCAGTTCATTCCAATGTTTAACAGCCCTTTCCACAAAGAAATTCCTTTGTGGAATTCAGGCAGATGTCCAGCCTGAATCTCCCCTGGCACAACTTAGGGCCTTTTCCTCTCATCCCGTTGCTGGTTGCCTGGGAGAAGAGATGAGCCCCCACCTGGCCACAGCCTTCTCTCAGGCAGCTGTAGAGAGTGAGGAGGTCTCCTGTGAGCCTCATTTGCTCCAGGCTAAACAACTGCAGCTCTCAGCCACTCCTTACAGGAGCATAGACCCTGTACACCCTTCACCAGCTCCATTGCCCTTCTCTGGGCACACTTCAGCACCTCAATGTCCTCCCTGAACTGAGGGGCCCAGAACTTGATCGACTCAAAGAGGTAAAAGCAGCAATGTTTTTGGGCTATCATTCTCAGTTTCCTAAGATTGCAAACTCCTGATTTGACTGGCAGAGTGTGGATGTTTCTGAAAGGGTAAAACTAGAAGAGGATTCCATTAAATGGGAGGGGTTTGAGTGGACTAGTGTGGGGGCTCGTGTATTGCTCTCTTTAAAACACAAAAAGATGTAAAACCCAGATGAGGTCCTTTAACTACAAGGTGTGGGAGATTATTCAGAGCCTCAATCTGGAGTGAACTGATTCATTTTCTTTGAATCAGAACACAAAATTTGAGATAATGACATTTCAAAAAAGAAGCTCTCAAATAGGCTTCTTTATTTTAACTCCATTACTCTCTGAGTGCTTTAAAGCCTGGTGAGTCAGTCTGCCCATGTTGACCTAACACACAGAACAATATGAAAAAGGGAGCAAGGAAAACAGTGAAGACAGGAAAACTTTTCTACTGAAGTAAAAATTACTTTTACTCCTTAAAAGGCTCACTGTCACACATTTTCATCCTTTGTGATCAAATAAAATGCATGTTCATGGTTCCTTATGACAAAAGTCTGTAACAACCAAATCTTAGAGTTGAATATGTCACTTTTTTAAGATTTTGAGCTAATTTGGAATGTCAGCAACATAATTACTGAGTAAAAATTGCCTTCTTCATATATTGTTGGGTATTTTGTTTTATGATGAATGAATTTTTTTATTTCAAGTTGTTAATTTAAAAACAGCAATATTCATTAATAATTAGATTAACTAAACCAGAAAGTAACAATAGTGACTGTTTGCACTGTTCCTGCACTCTGCTTGACCTCATCTATTCTTCCATTTCATGGCCCCATGGATTCTCTGGCAGGCTTCCTATTTCTGTTGTTTCTGAAGAAAGACTGATGACTGGTTTTGATTGTCTTTGCTGGTCTTTTTTAAACTTTCTTTTTCTTAGCCTGCCCTGCTATGCTTACACTATCCTATTTTCATCATTTAGACGCAGCAAGCATTTTTCAAGGATGTCTGTATACATTACATTACTTCATAGGTAAAGAAAAATGGTAGGTATTTCAAGTATTGGTATTTCATGACATATGGGGCTGTAATACTTAATTTTTCAGAAGCAGAACTAAAACATATTCAATAGATATGGTGTTGAAAGCGAAGCAGTTTATTTACTAACAGTCCATCTGTAAAAAAGACCTTTCAGGTACTCAATAGTTTATGGTTTGCTCTTCTCAATAGAACAGTGTTACAATTACCTGATCCTTACTACTACAGAAAATCAGCAGTATCAGAAAAATGTTCCATCCATTCAACATGAAATTATACAGAATACTCTACCAACCACACCGTGGCCTCTTGCCAACAAACATTCTGAGAAATACTTTCACTTGCAAACCTAAAAGCTTGCAGAAAAGGATGTGCCTTGAAAAAATAGGAGGCTGTATGGGAAAATTTATCTAAAGTATGTAAACTTTAGGACATGCACAGCACTTTTCAGAGATATATTGGCTTTTTAAAACAAGATGTTTCATCACAGAGCATCTGATGAATGTGTTGTGGGAAATCATATATCAGATTATAATTTCCTGAGAAAATCACAGTCTAGTAAGTAGCATGGGACTGTTGTGAGAGTGTTTGCCTAAGTCAAATGGAAGTTGGGGCTCTGATCCCATATCCACCTCTTTCAGGTAAAGAAATCAGACAATAAAACAGGTATTGTAATGTGTGAGGTGTGGTGGATTGTCTGTACGTCATCTCAGGTGAAGTAATGACTTAGAAAGTACTTACAGTCCTTGCTGTGCAGTGTTATGCAAATATAAAGTGAAGCCATAGAGCAGAAATAAGTAATTATATATTACTCAGTCTTCTGGAAAATCCAAGGCCTCACTGCTAAAAGCTGCTCATATTTCTCATTAACTTCCTGCTGATTCTCTGACAAAAAAGAAAACAGGCATGACTTAGATCCCTATTGACCAAGAATTTGAATCTCTCAGCTCCACATTCAGACTATGCAGCATCCTGCATGCCAGGTGGATATTTTCTTAAATTTCTAATTTGTGACTTTATTTTCTAATTTGTGACTGTATCTAGTGCCTAGATTCTGCACATACAGATAGGGTGGGTGTTTTGGGACAGTGTAGGGGTATTTGACATGGCCTACAGAAGCTAATTGGGGTATTGTGTGTGACTAGTCACAGCCTCACAGAATGCTCTGTTAGAGCAGGGTACATGCTAAACATTGAAATACTCACAGAAAATGAGTGGATTCAGCTTTGGATTAAAAAAGTCACATTGCTCTGGCCTGTATGTGTGCCCAGCTGGAAAGAGAAAAGAAGGCAAGTGCATTTAGTCTGAAAAAATGGATTGGCAAATTCAACTTTATTTGAAAGAAAATGAAATTGTGAAAAACACATTTTCCATGCAACTGAAATCATCACTTTGACTCATCTAGAGAAAGAACGAAGCAGGGGGAAATGTGTGTATATAAAATTGCTTAATAACAGAGAGCTAATGCAGTAACTTTCTGAAGTTTGGATGGAGTGAGTTGAAGACATGCTGATTTTCTGCTGCCCAAAAGGCATGTGACATGACTCTGAAAGAAAAGCATACATTTGTATTTGCATTTCTTTGGTCCTGAAGTTGACACTGTTCCTCATTTAATCAAATTTCTAGCCAAACTATGATATCCAGTTACATCTTTCCTTATGCCAATACAAAGCAGGTCCACAGACTGGTTTAAGATTTCTGGTATCAAGGATCTTTCTGTGTGTCTTATAACTGCTGCTTAGTGTGAGCTTCATTATCTCTCTATATTAAATCCTGATCTCTGTGCTTCTAGATTAATCCTCTCTGGCTCCTAGTTTCTTAATCATACAACTGAAAATTTCTTCTTTTTCCCTTCCTATCAAAGACACCTGGATTAGTTTCCTCCTTGCACCGTGATCTTAAGAATTATGCCTGTCTTGGTACTGATGTGCTCTTATCACAACATTGCTACAATACAAAGAGGTCCTCTGGAATCAGTAATTTCAATAAAGTAATGAATTCAATAGCTTGTTTCCAGAGAAACATGTGCTTTTCAATTGTCCTGAACATAGATTCTTCCAGAGTTTCTATTTTTCGAACTCTTTTCCATGTTTGGTTGTTAACAAAAAAGCCCTCTTACCATCCTGCTAAAGGCACACTGCACTTAAATAAAGAGTGAGCTTCTGAAGCAATTTACACCAGCATCCTGGGGTTGTTTGCTATTTCCTCCTCCCTCCTCAATTCTTTTTGCCTGTTACTTAGCACCTGTTTAAAGTAAGAGATCGGGTCTGAGGCACTTCAAAGCTGCAAATATCCATAACATAATGTTAACTGTCTTCTGACATCATTTCAACTGATGCAAGCAGCTTCTTTCAGCAACGTGACTGCCCTCTTTGCACGCCACACACCTGCCACTCAGCATTGTCGCTGTGAGGCCACATCATTCTCGGAAGCTTTGTGTCATATTTCTCACTAGTAACAGAGTGGGAATAGCTCCCATAGCTCCAGAAACATCTGGGCAGTTCCCTTTATGTCCCAACTTGGTCATCAAAATGGTTTTAGGAATGATGAGTAAGTAACCTGGTTAGGCACAGGTAGTTTTAAACATCAGCAATGCTGATGGGAAGAACAATTTAATTTCTTATTAAATTTATTATTTAATAATAAATAACTGTGACTGAATCATTAGCTAGAGGGTTGAAAGGATATATTTTACCATTAAAGCTGAAATTGGTAGAATCAGGCCTTTAACAGGCACACATCAATTTCTACACCACTTTACTATAGCAGTCCTCATTTCCTCCTCATATTCTTTACCTGAAATAATTTCATGCCCTCTCTGCATTTCTCAACACCTTTTTCAGTGCCCCCAGCTCTTTTCAGTGTTCCTAATTACTCCTGGAGTATACTCAGCTTCCTCTTCCCATTCATTATCTGCTTGGTTAAGAAAACAAAGTAGAAAGGAAATGTCCTGTTACTTCCCCGGGGCTGCAGTTAGAGACTGTTGTGGTTTGGCCTACCTTATTTTGTTTCAGATTGGCTCTTTTTTCCATTTCCTGTGTAAGGGTATGAATCCAATCCCCAATTACTAAAGATTATTTTGTTTCCTTGGTAGTATTATCAAGAGTTTAGCCAACATGTCAGGGAAATTGGTTCTGCCCCTCTGTCCAGTGGTTGGGAGACCACAAAGAAGTTCTGCAGCCAATACAAGAAAGGCACTGACAGACTGAAGGAGTCCAGTGGAAGGTCACTGGGATGCTCAGGGACTGGGACAAGCCTACAGAAGGAAACAGTTGAATTTAATTCAGCCTGGAGAAACAAAGGTTATGTGGGGACATAATTTCAGTCTTCCACAATGTAAAGTGGGATTATAGAGAAGAAAGAGTCAGATTCCTCCTGGAGGTGCGCAGTGAAAGGGCAAGAAAAAATGGACACAGTCTATAATTTGGGAAATTCTGATTTAAGGAAAAGAAGTGTTCACAGCATGGATGGTTAAGCATGGGAGCAGATGTCCAGAGATGGGAGCAGATGTCCGGAGATGATGTGGACTCTCCATTCCTCCAAATACTCAAAATATGACCTCTTTGAAGCTAGCCATGCTTAAAATGAGACATTTGAGCTCATAATGTCAGAAAGTTCCTTTCTATCTAACTTATTTCATGGTTCTATATATTAATTACTCTGAAAGATCTTCTCAGAGTTACTGAAATTCACCAACAGACTAACAAGTCATTTAATGGGGGGAGCAGGGATGAGGGGGAAAGAGTAGACTGACAGACAGATGAGTGAACAAATGCAGTAATGCTATCAGATTCCTTTCCCTAGAAATATACTTGTCCTGACCACTGGCAAAAATGGTAGACCATTAGCCAGCATCATTCCTTGCCAGCTGTTAGTGTCTACAGTAAGAAATCCAGATTATCATTAGGAGTTTGCTGTAGCGACATTCTGAATGCAGCTGTAGCTGTATTGGTGTATTTTTACCCATCCTGGCTCCCATGCAGACATGATTATTTCTGTTGTATGATGTATCTACAGGGCACCATTGCAGAATAAGGAAATACTTAAGTACTGGCAAATACTAACAAGTTGAAGCATTAAGGAATCTTCAGCCAATGACATGATAATCAAAGAGGTGAGCTTCAATGAAACAATCATATAGGCAGGAACCGGTTTGGCTTGCAATACCTCACGGAGGTATGTGAAATATGAGAGCTTCCAAAGCAATTGTTTGGGAGTTCAAGGAGTGTGAGAACAGACAGTAGTGAGGAAATGGAACATATGCAAATTTTATGTTAATATCTTTTGTTAGACTGTGATTGAAGCCGTGGAGGAGGAGCACCCTTTCAGGCCCATTTAAAAACCAGGGACAGGCTGTCAGCTTGAGATCAGTCTCTCTTCACACCCAGACATGTGGTCAAGGATTCTTCTCTGTATTCTGTCCTTGAACTGGTTTCCCGTAGTGTCTTCTGAAACGTAAGTGGTCACACATTCTGTATCTATATGATAACATATTTTATTGTATTTCCCACCAGCTTATTTCTTCTGGGACAGTGCTATATGATAAACAGGATATTTGAGACATAGATCCTTAAATGTGTTGACTTGGACGTAGATGACATTGAAGGATGGTTTGGAATGGTGCTCTCCATCATGAAACTGCTGTGAAAATCTAGTGTGAATGACAGAAACCTGGAACTTGAGTAGCTGAAGTGTGATGTGTGTGGGTAAAGTGGCAAGGAGACTCAGGACTAGACTAACAAGTAATACTAATAATTAGGATTGATATACATCAGCAGCACCGAGAGAGCACGGTGTATGGGGAGGTGCCAGAGGCCAGGCAGTGGCTGGGACTGAAACCATGCTGAACAGCAAACCCAGTACAATAATATTCATATTAGCACTGTCAGTGTCCATGGCTTTATACAAACAGAAGATTTCAGCCACAGTATTCAAAAATATACCAACGTTATAGCTTAAACCTTTTTCTCAAAAATTCTAAAGGAAAACAGTAAGAAAGACAGCTTAGCTTCCTCCACTGTTTATGAGGAAGCTAATACATTAATACACTGTTAATATTAATACTTTTAATTTTGGGCTTTGAATTTCATGCAGCCTGAACTAGGCAAGTAAAAATAAAAATAAAGGCAATATGACCTGGCAGAGCTGTGGGAGCAAAAAAGGGAAAGGATCAGATTAGAAAGAAAAATTGTGTGATTCATGTTGTGCTACAAAACCAGCTTGTGAATTCTGTCATAGGTTATTTGGAAAGAGTAGTTTGGGCAGCAAACTGCTGGACAGCAACAGAGTTTTAGACAAACAGACAAATATGAAGGAATGTTTTTCAGAGGGGTATTCCAGGGAAGGAAGGCTGCTCTAATTATATAGAGAAAAAGTATAAATAAAAAAGTTCAATGGAAGAAAGAAACAAAGAAAACAAGACAGAGAGAAGCATGGAAACAGGAACATGGAAACAGAAGCATGGAAACAGAACTGAGCATGCAGATTAGATTGAGTGTTCCCTGGAATTTTCTGCTAAAATGGAAAAGCAAGATCACTTCTTGTGTATTAAGTGGATTGACTTATGTCAGTTCCTCTCCAAGAGATATCCAGAGAATAAGAAATTTAAAGATTGTTGCAACCCTTTACTAGTATTTTTGTCATTGGTCCCAAGAAGAAGCTAAATATCACTTCTCCATGGGGGAGGCTGCAGAGGTTTAAGTGCACACCTAGGTCATGGGAAGACAAATGCAGCCGTGCTTTAGCCACTTCAGTAATTGGAGCTGTGCTAATACCTGGAAAGGAGAGGTGCAGTATCGTGCTGGGTAAGGCACTGCACAGAATGATGCCAGTCCCTCAGCTCAGAAAGAATTGTGAGAGATTAAAAAGTTGACATTTGTACTTCCTTAGCATATTATTTAAAATCCATTGAAGAAATTAAATCCTTCCATTGGTTTGGGCAAGCTTTGGATCATGTCTTCCTTCACACCTATGGCACTTGTGTGGTATTGTCCTCTGCTGTTTGCCCTGCCTTTCCTGCACGACTGAACTTGCTGTTGGTCTTACAGCCAGTATGTGCTGCTGGTCCCATCGGTCGTGCGGAGCGACGCTCCACAGACGGCTTGTGTGCAGCTACACAGCCTCAGCGAGCCCGTGTCCCTGAGCGTTGTCCTGGAATATGGCACCATCCAGAGGACTCTCTTTGAGGAGCCCGTGACAGAGAATGACTTCTTCAAGTGTGGCGAGTTCAAGGTATTTTCTCTTTGGAAGCTACTGAAAAGGGTGTAGTAGCTGGAAATAATTCTGATTGCAACTCTCCTTGTCAGTGAGGGAAAGAAAACAAAGTGTTTAAAATAAGATAAACTGTTGGAAAAGCTGAAAAAACAGGAAAAAAAAAACCCATGGATTGTAGAAAGGAGCTAGAGAAAGACTTCCAGTCTCCATTCCCAGAGTGAATAGAGCAAAGCTTTAGATAGTTATCACACTTGCTCTTTATGGAACTGTTGAAGTATCAAGCAAGATGATAGGTCCCATATAGATCCCAGTTATTCCCTTTCCTGACTCTGCAAGATCTGGACACACAAGAAAAAATGTCCCAAGGTGAGGTCTTCCAGAATGCATCAGGAGAAAACACTTCAGAGTTAAAGGTGTGGCAACCTGCATGTAAGCAGGAAAATGCAGAGGACAGAACACAGCTTCAAATTTTATTACCTGATGACAGATTACAGGCCTTCCACAGCAGAAATTCCCAGAAATTATCTCACTGACAAAGGTGGGGCTTCTCATGACTTTCCATAAGCTGTTTATGACTCAACTGACAGTATCCTACTCTAAAACCCTGGGCATCAGGGAACCTCAGCATGTCTTATTTACTACTTTTCCTCTGGGGTTTTGCTCCTCTCCAGGTTCCTCCTGCTACTTCTGATGCCCTGGCATTCATTTCCTTCTCAGCCAAAGGTGCCACAGTTGACTTAGCTGAGAGAAGATCAGTGGCAATTCAGAATGTGGATGGTGCTGTCTTCGTCCAGACGGACAAACCCCTCTACAAGCCAGGACAAACAGGTGGATGAAGGGATTGAGTCAGCTAGAACAGTGAGAAATTGAGGGAAAGGGTGGGTCAAGGATGACAGAAACTTACTCTCGTGGAATAAGAATTTCATTTTAGTTTGAAATATCAAAGTTAGTGAAAAACAGAACCAATTCACAACAGTGCAACAAAATAGTAGAATTCATGTGTTTGTACTTCGTTAAGGGTTCTGTCAGGTTTACTTGAGCAGAGTCACATAAAAATTATTTCATTTTTTTATTTTATTTATTTTTATTATTTTATTTTATTTTATTTTATTTATTTTAAAATTATTTTAATTTTAAAAGTATTAAAAATACAGAAAATAATAGGTTACGTTTGGAGCTAATAAAGTTAATATAAAAATGAAACAAGCACCTCAGTTCCTGTTACAACTCCTTCTCCTTAACTGTTGATCTATTTCAAAGTGCTAATTCCATCACAATGCTTAAATGACACTACTAGCTGTGGTGGAGTTAGCTATCTCTTTAACATAATTATACTTTAGTCTGAGTGGGTAATAATTGAAGACATTTCAGCTGACATTTATTTTAGTTTTCTTTTTTCACTGGCTAAGATAATCCTTTTATGTTCTCTGGGCACTCTTTAGTTTTCAAAAAAACCCAGGTCAAAGCTGAGTATTGAAAATTATTTATCACTGCCAATAAAATAAATGATAGAGGCATCTGCATGTGACACTTGGAGATGTGACACTTGGAGATCTGACACTTGGTGCCAGGTTGATGGCTGGGCTAGACAGTCCTTGAAGTTTCTTTCAACCTTGATGATTCTGTAATCCTTTTTTGTCCTGTTTTTTTTTCAGTGATGTTTCGTGTGGTCACTTTGGACACCCAGTTCAGACCTGTTCAGGAGACGGTAAGTGTGAGTGATAGTCAAAACTTTTCAGGTACCCTCTTGAGGTACCTCTTGACTGAGACTCTCTCACTTCGATATCAAATAAGAAGGGCCTGGGATAGGCTTTCTGATGTTATTTATATTTTGTATTTTTTGTGTTTTGTATATTTGCTGTAACTCCTTACCTTCGCACTCCATCATTTCCCTGCCTTTGTAGAGGGTAAGTCTCTGAAAGCACTTGTGGAAATCTCTCACAGCACACAGATTTTGTAGTCTCAGATATGTAGAAAAAGACTGAAAATTTTTGCAGAAAAAAGTCACAAACAGGTTATCCTCTTAAAATTTTAATTACAGACATGAGTTGTAAATTGTTTCCCGGGCCCAGTCTTCTCTATCCAGACAAAGCTGTTCACAGTTTTCCTTATGTTCTAGTGTTTATCAACCTCTACTGTTACATTATAGTTTTAATAATTTTTTTCTCTCCCTTTATTTCCTCCTCCAGTATCCCAGAATCATCATTGAGGTAAGAGATACAACATGGAATTAAACACAAACTCCTTTGGGAAGACTGTGCTACATCATTTCCTATAGATTCAAGAGCTGAGGGAGACTCATCCAGAGCACACCATTTAAAGCCAATGGATTTGAGGTTGAACAGTGGCAATATCCTCTACCAGCACCAGAGGAGAAGAAATCAGCACAACTGGAGCTGTTAGTCAGAGGCAGTGTGGGGTTGCTGCTGTGCCCTTCATTAGAGCTCAAAGAGGAGTGCTCTGTCCAGGCTCACCTTGGGAGGAGTACAGCAAATAACTGGTTAAACAGCCTCCTTCTCATACATAGGCATAAGAATGGTGACTTTCTGAAATGCCATGTTCTCATGGGGATGGGCTAACAATGAATCATCTTCTACCACTTTTCACATCACTGCATCTCCAAGCATTTTCTGAGAGAGGCCAGCATAATGTTCCTGCTTTACAAAGGCAGCTGAGTCAGAAAGATTTATGTTACAAGTGTTCTAGAAAGGCAGCCTGTATCCCATACACAACCTATGTCCCAGTCAGGAACTGTTTCTGAATGATTTGAGGCCATCTGTCAGTGTAGCTAATTCCCAGTTAAACATAGACTTAGTTTTGTTAAATCCACAAGCAGAGATGCAAAGTCAGAGCACACATCATCAGCCCCAAAGCACTCCTAGCCTGTGACTCATTTAGCCAATATGTCTGAAGACAGGCCTTGAAAGAAGGCAAGAAATGGTGATAAAGGTTTTGCTACATCTCTTTCTTCCAGGATCCAGAGCAAAACAAGATCTTCCAGTGGCTGGAGGTGACATCGAGGCATGGAATCGTCCAGCTCTCCTTTCCACTAATCCCAGAGCCTATTCTGGGGTCCTACCAAATTACTGTGGAGACAAAGTCAGGTGAAAAAGAGTACCAGTCCTTCAGAGTGGAGGAGTATGGTAAGCAAAGGCTCATAAACTACCCTGTGCTAGCAGTGAGGCTCTGCCATAGTCAGATAAAAGCTACTAATGCAGAGTTTAAGTTCTTTGAATTCTCCACATTATGCCTGGAAAAGAAAGACATGGGGAGAGCTGGGTGGACTGGTGCATGAGAAACAGGCCTTTCCCAGCTATGGGACCTGGGATAAAAGATAAGTTGAAGAGAGGTGGTGTCAGCAATATATTTGATTTTGTTATTTCACCTAATCTGTTGCCTTTCTCCTTCAGTGCAACTGGAGAAAGGTTATTGCATAATAACTTTTGTACTCCAGGGCTTAACTAGTTTGAGACATTGGCATTACTCATTTTTCTTTAAGAAAGGAGATTAAAGTGATTTACCATGAGATTTTCTGTGACTGTTATAGTTATTAGTATGATTATTATTTAATTTTACAGAAGCTACTCATCTTGCCACGGAAGATTATATTTTCTATTGTCATATACTACAGCCAGTTTCTAGTTAGGTTCTTCTTTGATCCATTTCCTCTCCCTTGTTGGTGAAAATGTCTTTGCCAACTGTTTTGTTTTATTTTTACTGTCTTGCACACACACACACACACACACACACGCACACACCCCTGTGTATGGCATGCAATTGCTGATCAGTCATATTCACATTACATTCTCAGTGCTGCCAAAATTTGAAGTGACAACCACTGGGCCAAAGACAATTTCTTTCTTCGATGAAGAAGTCAGGGTGAACGTTTGTGCTTCGTAAGTATTAGAGCTGAAGACAGCACAATTTTGTACAAAAAAGGGTACAGGCATTGGATGGTGTGCTCTGCTGGAAAGCAAAGATCCTGCTGCTGGCTCAGAATGTGGCTTAGAGCAATTCCTTTAGCTATGACTTTCATGATATAAAATATAATGAATGCCATTATATTCTTCTCCTATGATATTCTTCTCCTATGAGTCTATGATTCTTCTCTTGCTACGTAGCAGAATTAAAACCAGGAGAGTTTGTGTGTGTCCAAATGAAGCACTTCCTACTTGCTAGCTGTTGTGTTTTATTATTACAAAAAATGAGAGTCTATCATTAAAATTGCTGGCTGTGGTCATGCCAAAGTGCAGGGTGCCAGGAACTAAAAGGATGAATAGGTCAGTATGCTCTGCCTTGTGTAAGGAAGGTACCAATGAGAAAAAGATGCAGGGAATGATATCCTGAGTCCAGCACTGCCTTCCAGCTTCAGACCTTAAAGAATGATTGCACCAAAACTATGGTGAAGCAGGGTTTTTTTAATAAAATGGCAGAAACAGCCTAAAAATAGTAGAAGGGAATTCTGCTAGGGCTGACTGTTTGTAATTCCCAACTGCTTTTCTGTCTGTGCTCTGGATACTGCGGAGGGATTTAGGGTCTGCATTGCTCTGCAACTTTTGCAGGTCTCATGTTAAATCCACATGATTGAATTCTCATGTTCCTTCCTCTCCTAGGTACACTTATGGCCAGCCAGTGCAAGGGAAGGCCCAAATTAATGTGTGTCAGCAGCGCTTTTATAGTCCACTGTGTGCACAAAACTGGAAAAAAACCTGTGAAGCTGTCACTGGACTGGTATGATACATCACAAGTCTTTTCTTCCTTGTCAGCTTTACTACCCTGGATGTAGCACAGTATTCAGTGGCTTTGTTAATTTCCAAGGGAACACCAGAGGGACAATCTCAGTGGTGTGGTTTTTCTCTCTATCTCATAGGCAATGCTGAAAGAACCTCACTAAAAGACTGATTTTTCCCTCAGAAAGAATAAATAGGAAGGAGGGAAGCTTATGAAACTGTAAATTTGTAATAATTTCTGAAACACTGGAGCTGTGTTCTTACCAAATCTAATCAGCAGAACTCTGCTGGGAGTCTTTGAGGACACTTAATGTTAAAAGGGTGAATAATTTGTCCACTACCTCAGACTTAATGTGCTGTGGTCACAGAGCAAACGCATTATGCAAGATGGGTTTAAGAAGGAGCATGAGCATAGAGAAAACTAGAGGGGATAAGGAGAGAAGTTTCCACGTTCTAGAGTAGATAATATTGAAATAGTCATGTGGGATGGGAGCTGGGGAGCAAGAAATGTAAGGTAGGCAGGGAGCTCTTCAGGGATGCAATAAAACATAATGAGGAGCAATTTTGCAAGCCTTGAGAAAAATGGGTTTTCCCCTTTGTGCTGCAATTTCAGCTGGGAAAGGATGGCTGCCTCAACACTGTCATCTCCATCAAAAAATTCCAGCTGTACCGCAGCTATGCCATGATGTATGCCAGCCTCAACATAGAAAGCATCGTCACTGAAAATGGGACAGGTAACACCAAATGGGTGTTGGGAGTAACTGATTAAACCTTCCTGAGAGGAATCCCCTGGATCACCATCTGTGTGGCAAACAGGCAGCAATTATGGTTTTCTTTGTGTGGCTCTCCCTCCAGAGCATGACCACTCCATAGAGCTTATCAAAAGGAACAGCTTTCTGCCTGTGTCTGATTTCTGTTTCCTCTCCTTTGTGCTGGGTGTGTCTCACAGGTATCCAGATGAAGGCCTATGACTATGTTTCAGTCAACCAAGGCAATGACCAAGTGCTGTTCAGGAATATGGATTCCTATTACAAGAGGGGAATTCCTTACCATGGTGAGGTAGGTACATGAGAGGATACATTTAGACCCAAACTCCTTGAGGTCCAGCATGATGATCTCTGTGATGTCCCATTTATGGCTGTCACCTGAATGTGCTGTCAGCTTCTCAAGATAATGCTGCATAACAGTGTCTGTATAGTTCTCTTGATACTCCTAGAGAAAAAAAGAGAATTGTATCACACCTGGCAGGTCAGGGTCTCTTTTCTGCCATAGTCAGAGGATGCCTAAAAAGTGAGTAAGTGGAAGGTCATATGAGTGGGGAAGAGGAGTCTTCAAGAAAATGCTTCAGACACAGTTATGCCTAAACTAAAGGTAGCATTCACCCTGTGTTGCATCACACAATCCCAGGGATGTTTACTTACAGCAGTACAGATGTTGGAGCACATTCCTACTTCTTAGCAACCTACACATGCAGGATAAACCAGGCACAAAAAGGATGATGACCTGTAAAGCATTGTCCTGACGGGCAGTGGAGACTGTGGGTGTGTACAGACATGTAGGAGTTAAAAGGTGCTACTGAGCTCCACAGTTTGCCAGTGGCCATGAAGTCATCTCGTTGGTTTAGGTGTGTTAATCAATGTTCTCCAATAAATATTCCTCCTCCCTTTGTGACACATAGCTTATTCTGCACTGATGGGAATTTCCCACTGATGGGAGATTTCCTGTCACAGAATTCCTGCTCCCTCAAAATATTGTGCAGCATGTGCCTCTTCAATAGATTTCATTCTTGATTTCTACTCCCTGCAACAGCCCTCAGTGTTTAAGTGACCATCCTCTAGTAAACAGAGCTTTTCTTTTCTTGTTGTTGTTCTTTGTTTTTTTCTGAATCCCTTGGGTATTTGTTGTGTTCAGATCACTGTGACAAGCATGAAGGGTGAGCCTGTTGCCAACAGTACTGTCCTGCTGGAGCTCAATGGAGATTATCTGGCCAACTATACCACGGACAAAAACGGCATTGCTGCTTTTTCCCTTGACACATCCAACTTCTTCGATCCCAGTTTGAAGCTGACAGTAAGTAAACACAGGCTACAATCTAATTCATGAATAAATACTTCATGGGAGAGAGGGTTTAGAAGGAACACCTGCAAACTCTGTGAAACTCAGATGAGAAAACACCACTGCCTGAGAAGAGGCACACTGCAACCCATCTGTGGTTTTGGGTTGTAGTGATTTTCAGTCCCTCCCTGCTTTTCCCTCCCCTTGAGAAGCTCTTTCTGCATTCACCTTCCTTCTCTTTCTTCTGTGTGTTAGAGGACCTTTCTCAGAGACTGCACTGCCTTCCCCATCTAGCCTTGGTGCGTGCCAGCATCTTTCACTGCTGCTGACTTCTTCCCTGCATTTCTGCTGGCACAAACTCATGCCTGTTATCATCACATGGTCTTCTTGTATTGTCATGCCTTTATTCTGGTGGGATGGAAAGAGCTGAGTAAAAATGTGTCATTTAGAACAATGCTATTCTAATTCAGTGTAAGTCTCAGCAGTTTACGCAACTGGTCCCAAGCCTGAAAAAACCTAAAATAACCCCCTTATCACAATGTGCCAAAGGCATCTGGATGCCTAAAGGTGTCCAGAAGGCCACTCACTCTTCATTGGTGAAACACAAATTTTTCACACCAGTTCTTGCTTGTGGCTTAAACAGCCTCACAAAATCAGTTTCCCAACAGAATATTTTACAGAAAAGAAACCTTTGCCCCTCACCTGCCTTGAATTGTTTTTTTCCCACACTGTTGATTCCACATATATGGTTTTCCATTTCATAGGTCAAACAGGCACCAGGTGAATGTGCAGACTTTATCTGGGGGATTGATAATGAGCCCAAAGCCTCGTTCCTTGTCCAGCGTTTCTACTCACGGACCAACAGCTTTCTGAAAATTGAGCCAGTGACAGAGGAGCTCAGCTGTGGCCAGCAGAGAACAATTAATGTTCACTATGTTCTGAACAGAGAAGGCTACAGCAATGCCACACACACAAACTTCTACTATGTAGTAAGTCCTAATGCTACTCCTAAAACACCTTTTTTTCAGCTTCTCTCAAACACCCTATAAGGCAGAAATCTCGCGATCAGACAGTGGTTATGGATCATGGCTCAACCTGATGGCCTTCAAAGCCTGTCAGGACAATACTCAAAATCAGTGATTTCATGGTGGAAGGGAGAAGGTGCTTTTGATCCCCTTTCATGAGACTTTTCTATGCCCAGGTGATGACACAAGGAAAAATTACTCTCAGTGGCCAGAAGCATGTCAGCATTTCTGGTGGTAAGTTCCAGACCGTATTACTATTCGTACTTCAGAGCACAGAGCAAGTGATGAAAGCAGAGAACTGTGGCTAAATCAAGTACTAGTCCCTAAATCCCATGACCTGTTACTGCTCACAGAATAATTTTCTTTTGCTGCAGCATCTAGCCAACCTCCCATATCATAACCAATTTTATCTTGTTAATAGAAACATATTTTGTTGTGATCAAACACATGGAATACAACCTTCATATGTTTTATTGCAGTATTTTATAATGCCAAGGAGTATTTATGGTCTCTATGTGACATCCTAGTCTTCACTAAATAGAATAATAAAACATTTTAAAGTTTGGAATAATAGGTGCCCCATTTGAAAGGGATGTTTAGCAGTCAACTCTTGAAATTCGTTGCCCTTTCAGAAGTCTCCAAATACCCACAAATGACAGCAATCCCGACCTTTATTCTTTCATTGTTAAAAATCAGTTTTCTTGCAGAACCTGGTCCATTTGCACACTTCAGGAAGTGGCTTAAGTAAGCCTCTCTCCCTATATAGGACTTGTTTCATATTTACCATCTTTAGTCTTAAGCTTAATTCCCTGTCCATACACTTCAAATTTTCATCCATGTAGAGAAGAATTTCTTATCTCTTAGTGTTAACAGAACTCTCCTTTAACTCGGGATATTGCTCTATTTCCTTTGGTGTAGGAGGTTCTAGTTTTGAGACCCAAAGGCTATGGGAAGGGGGGGTCTTCTCATAGCAATTGTGCACAGATTTCCATGTTTAACTTCTTCCCAGCATAAACCTCTGTCTGCAAAGTACCCCAGTCTCAGCATCTCCCAGTTTGTATCTGTTATCTTGCTGATGGGAGCTGTCCCTCAGCCACTGAGATAAGTCTTCCGATATCCAATTCCTTGGGTTATAAAGGTGTTTCTAGATTATGAATAAAATATGCTCTTTTGCTGGCTTGTCCTTCCCTGATCCATGTTCCTTCCACAGCTTCCAGAGGTACATTCTCCATCACACTGACTGTCACTGAGAAGCTGGCCCCCAGTGCCAGATTGCTGCTCTACACGGTGCATCCTCATGGAGAGATAGTGGCTGACAGCTCCAGGATACACAGTGATATATGCTTCAAAAACAAGGTGGAAACCTTTGCTTTCTTATTAAGGGATATATTGGGGTTTGCTGAAAAATGGTCAGGAAACGATCTCTTCAAGAGCCCTGCACTGGGCATGGCATTTAGGAATGGAAAAGGTGCAGGTATGTCTGGGATCATGAGAAGCCGTCCCTGGAATTAGCACCTATGGTTCAGGCTCAGACAAAACTCCCCAGGACGGAGAGAGAAGGGTGCCTAGGGGGTTATGTGAGTTTTTACAAGCTGATCCGGACGGGCCATCTAGCGGTAGGAGCTTTGTCCTACAGAGAACAGTGAGTGCTGATGAAAAGGGAGATTTATATCTCTGTGCCAAACCAATTCACCTAATCTCCGTGGGGTTGTCTTGGGTTTGCTAATTTCCAGGTCCAGCTCAAGTTCTCTGAGAAGAAGGGTCTCCCGGGCTCTAGAGTTGGACTCCACCTGGAAGCTGCTGCCAACTCCTTCTGTGCCCTGAGAGCAATTCAGAGCGTCCTTCTTCAGTCTGGGCCAGAGTTATCTGCTGAGAGTGTAAGTCACATCCCCAGCCCTGTGTTCTTTTGAGCTAGGAACAGCCCAGTTCCCACCTGTGATGTCTCTGACTGTATTGTTATTTTTCCCTTGGAAACAGACATCTGTGATTAAAGGAAGGTCTAAGGCAATTGTATGATTTAAAGACAGAAATTGATAGCACAGCACTGCTTTTGGGAAGCATGGCAGTGTAACATATATCCCAAAAATATGCCTTATGTAAATCCTTGACAGCACATTTCCTCACTGTGGAGTGATTGTGTCAAAATTGCATTTTTACCTAATTTTTACATAATTGCATCATTTACATTGCTCAGATAGGCCTTGGGCCCAGAACAAAAGCTGTAGATGACAGCTAGTGTCTTGGAACACTCATCTCCTCTTTGCTCAACTCAAGACTGCACTTCCATGCTTTCTGCTCAAGTTAACTCCACAAAATGATTGTGGCTCAGAAGGAGGAGGGTACAGCTCAGTCCAAATTGCTTATTCATCTCTAGGTAGGCATCACTAGTTAAGCCCACTGAAGTCAACAGGATTGCTCAGGGACCACCATAAGCTTTGAATATCAGTGATTTTGCACCTGCCTGAGACCTTCCTTGTGCTTAAACTACTCATTCTTGCCTCCAGGTGTACTATCAGCTTCACAGGGGTGATTTATATGGCTATTACTACAATGGGCTCAACCTGGAAGATGACAGGCCACAGGAGTGTACCCCATCCAAAACCATCTTTGCTGATGGCTTGTACTTTGAACCTGTGAATGTCAGCCGTGATGGAGATGTCTACAAGATTTTCAGGGTATGTGGTCTGTGTGGGAGGCTCTTTAAGTGGGAGGGATTCCAGAGGAATTCATCAGCATTAGCATTCAACTTTCTCAGGTGATGGTTCTTACTGCTGAGAGAAGGCAGCTGATGCCTGAAACTGCCTAAAGCATGCAATCATCCCAGTTCTGCCTTTTTTTCCTCATCACTTACTCAGGAGCTCTGAAAATCACAGCTAGAAAATCACTGGGCTGCTGCCCATGGTTCAGTAGACAATACCTAAGCAGGACCATGGCCTTGGCTCACGACTCCAGGCATTTCTTGTAGAGATCTGTGTCTGTGATGCAGGCCACTTGGTTCCTGTACACTGGACTCCACTGGCCCTGTACCCTAAGACATAAGGCCAACATCAGACTCATCATCACTGCTCTTTGCAGAACACGAGGTGTCACTGCTCCAGAAGAAATACACAGGGCTGAGACATTCAAGGCTGAAAGAACAGGATGAACTGGGATGAGGGAGGGGAGAAATGAGGAATGATAATCAGTGATATGCACTGGCAGCTAGTGAATGTTCTGAGTGATTTGATAGATTCTTTCACATTTAGGATATGGGCCTGAAAGTGTTCACCAACTCTGTGCTACGGAAACCAGTTCTGTGCAATGAAGAGAGATCAGAAATGGAAAATTACCCTCCTCACTATTATGATGCCAATCTCAAGGCCTCAGGTAAAAGAAGGTTCATTCTGTATCTCCAGTCTCAGTCTACCTGGTCTTTAAAACTGTTGCCTGTATAAAATAACAGCCATTGTAGTGGGGGGGGTTGGGTAATAGGCCTGTGTGTCCCAGTTTGCATCCCAAAGTCTCCTTCTGGCAGTCCTGGCAGTAGAATCAATTTTGTTTCAGGTGCAGGTGCATATAGAAAAAACAGGGAATACTGTGATGCTGCTTATTTTATAAACTGATATTGGTTTTCGGGGGTTTTCAGATCAGAGCCTTTCATCAAATCAAAATTCAATTAAATATTTAAAAGTCAAGACTTCACACAGCATGTGGCACACTTAGCATATAGTCTCCAGGGCCTTTATAGATCAGCAAAAGTTATGATTCTCTCACCATCAAGTCAGATTGCTCAGCAAAAGAGCAAAAGTAGCAATCATAAGTTGCCACAAAGGAAGATGTTATTCAACATTAGGAAAAGTTCTTCCTCATGAGAATTGTAGTTACACTGGAAGGGGATCTCCAGGAGGTTTTGGAATCTCCATCACTGCTGGTTTTCAAAACTGAGCTGCACAAGAAGCAACCTGATCTGACTTTGAAGTTAGTCCTACTTCAAGAAGTTGGACAAGAGAATTACAGGGGTTGCTCCCAACCTAGATTTTTTTTCAATGATTCTGTTATTCTAAGCCATTGTAAAGCATTTATAAGCCTTGATGACAATACTGGCTGCTGGTGCCCGTTTGCAAATCAAAGAGAGCAAGTTGTAGAGAATGGGGAGCACAGTTTTTTAACTGAATGACAAGACCTTTCAGTATGAAATGAAGTGAAATGTCTTGTAAAATAGCTAATATTTCCAGTATTTTCCCATGGGAAAAGAGAACAGATAAGTAATTGTTTCTTCACATATCTCTTAGAATTTTCCCTGTTATATGGGGCGTGGGAAATCCAAGAATGCTCAAACAGGATACTTAGTGTTCATTTGTGGTGGTGAAGTGTGTCTGACAGAAGTTCAGATTCTTCTCACATGATGTCTTTAGTACTATCCTTGAATCATATCCCTACTTCTAGGTGAAGTGGCTCTTGGTGGAGCTGGTGGTGGTTTCAGCACTGTTCGGAAATACTTCCCTGAGACCTGGATTTGGGAGCTGGTTAACACTGAGTAAGTATGTTTATCTTCACTTCTTTCTTCCTTTTTGAGTTGATTCATTCAGCTAAAATGGACTCTGGGAAGGAACCATGGAACATATGTTTGCTTTGTAGATGTGGGTCTACTTTTCCCATAGTGAGCAATGATAACTGCAGGCAAATATTCTGTGCTCTGTTCCGTGTCTTTCTGGTGGGGAGAAATAAATAGGGGCTAAGAGTGAAATAAAAATATTTTTTAAGGAGAGAGAAGGAAGGAGCTTGTTATTTTTCACCCAATTTTTAATTCAGCAGCAAAAAGCTCAGTTTATTTTATTTTCTTTCAGGCTATCACAGCATCTTCAATTATAATATTTCCATATTAACTATGCCTTCAGATGCTGTTCTAGAACATTAATCTAAATGTATTGATTCTAATCTGTGTAGTTGGGCATCCTGGTTTTTCAACAATTGGTATTTCTAAATTTAAAAGTTGAGTATTTGAGTGCTTTAATATGTAGTTAACCAGCACCTTTACTTGAAGCATTATAACATTATTTTTAATATATGGAAAGGTATCTTGTAGAAAGTGAGATGAAAACAGAAGTTCTGACTCAAGCAGAAAGCCTATTTTATAATTTGTCTTGAAGAATTCCTAAGATCATTTCTGATTCTGTGTTTCTTATTCTCTTCAGTTCCAGAGGAGAGGTGGATGTCTCTTACACCATTCCTGACAGCATCACAGAATGGCAAGCCAGCGCTTTCTGTGTGCAGGATGATGCTGGGTTTGGCATCTCCTCCCCTGTTTCCATGACAGCATTCCAACCATTCTTTGTGGACCTCACCCTGCCATACTCTGTCACTAGAGGGGAAAAATTTAACTTAATAGCTAATGTCTTCAACTACCTCGACAAGTGTGTCCAGGTATATCAAGTTCACTTTTACTTCCTATGGGGTTTGCTTGTTTCCCAGGGATCTTTTTGCTCTTGAAGGAGGAACCTCAGCAGAGGCTTTGGGTACTGTGCTGTGCAAAACACAATAAATACTAATGCAGCAGCCTCCTTTGCTCTGCAGCCTGATTTTGAGGTCATTCTCTTTCGTTTGTAATCTAGCTCCTTCTTTCTTTGTCCCAGATCAGTGCCATACTGGCACAGTCAAGAGACTATGAGGCAGAGATCCTTTCATCAGGGGGCAGCACAGCAACAGTGTGTGCCAATGAAAGAAAAACATATATTTGGGCTGTTAGCCCCCGAAAACTGGGTAAGTTTGTCTTTCTATCACCTTGATTATATCCATGTTTGATCTTTCTACTCCGCTTTAGGGCAGCATCAATAATTCACAAGCAGGCATTTCTGGACAGCTCCATTCATTGCTAATAAATTTGTCAAAAATTTTGGACTGGATTCGCCATGGGCAATAAAAGGACACTGCTCCTTCCCAATTTTATAGCTGTGTTAATCCACACTGCATTCAAGTCCACATTGTCTTTTTTTTTTTAAAGCAGTCGCTAATAACTTGCATGTGTAAGTGCTCCAAAAGTTGAAATATGAATAAAGGCAGAAGAGCTATAATTAAACTATTGCAACACTGCCCTAGGCCAGAAAAAACTCAGTACAAGGCTAAGAAGAGGTGGAAATTGGTAGTGAATGTCTGGTTTTTTGCCAGGATGACCCCTCTTTCAATCCTCATACCAAGGCCCCAGGCAAGCACTCCTTTCCACTAATGAACTGGTATGGAATCTTGATGAAATTTGGTTTTACTGAGCTGTCTTTAGAGAAAATGCATTTCTCAGCAGTTCATCAGCCTAGGAGAGGCAGTCAAAGCCAGGGGTAGTTGTAGACATTGAAGATAACTTCATTTTCTTGGCTGGTGGGTGTCTTTCCAGGTGAAGTGAAATTTGTGATTACTGCTGAGGCCAAACTGAACACCAGAGGTTCTGGAAACAGCACTTCTCCAGAAGACAACACCATTTACAGGGACACCTTGTTTCAAACCCTACTTGTTGAGGTAGGGTTGGAAATCTGCAGGTGCTTTCTTCCTGGTGGAAACTGGAATTCCTGGGGCTGAGGGTCAGAAGCTGTTAGGAGGGAGGGAAGGAGTGCAGTACAGTGAGGAGGGAGTACAGCACCTGTGTACAGTAGGCTTCTCCATATTAAAATAAGAGTGAAAATCATGGTGGCCACAGTATCCACTGCCCTCCTCCCACTGGCTCCTTTTGGGACCCTGAGCACGTGTCCTGACAGCCCATGGTGCCAGAAGGGAGGAGATTCCATACCTTACTTTTAAGCATCTTTAGCACATGACTTGAATACTAGGGAGGAGGGTGGAGGAAAGTATAAGGGGAAAAGTATAAGTATAAAGTATAAGGGGGAAAGGGTTTATCTTGAGCATCATAAAGCAACAGCTACATAGGATTAATTGGACAAAGTCTCTTTCAGAGGCTAGAAATACCTATATTTTTAACTGCTTTTTGAGTGGGAAGGTGCTCTGGAAAGGATCTTGGGCAAGAGAGGGAGCCATGGACCAAGAGATATTCTAGTAGAGCTAGGGTAGGACTGGGTACAAGAGGTGCAGGGTCTGGGTAAAAGCCATATTCACATACTGTCTTGCACTGCTGAATGTCATGGTTTCATGGTGATGTTCTGCACTTTTCTTTCTCTTCCTGACCACTTCACTGCAATCAAACAGCCTGAAGGTATTAAAAAGGAGTTGACTCAGAGCTCCCTCGTCTGTGCAAAAGGTAAGGCAAGTTCGTTCATTCATTCATTCATTCATTCATTCATTCATTCATTCTTTCTTTCTTTCTTTCTTTCTTTCTTTCATTCATTCCCGGGAGTTAAGTGGAACTGCTTCACTGTCTTGTAGATCTTGTCCTACAAAGCCAGAGACCCTTCCAGGGGAGGAAAAGATACATACATGTTGTCCTAGGGTGCTTAGGACACAGGGTCAGGGTGCCAGGCTGAAATTCAGAATTTTCATATACCTTTGGCTCATTGAGCAAGCCTCTGTGGCATTTTCCTTACCCAGACTAAGGACTATAACAGTCAAGACTTCTGTAAAACACCCCATAATTTTAACAATTCTTCTTTTCACATTTTCTCATCAGGCACAAAGATTTCTGAACAGGTGTCTCTCAGCTTGCCAAGAAACCTAGTGCAGGGATCAGCCAGAGCTTATTTTTCTGTCATTGGTAAGTTTAGTACTTAAACTGAATGCAAAATGGTGTTTCTCTTGTGCTGCACCAAGTGCCATCATGTATTCACATACAAACCTTATGTAAAGTTGAAGAAATAATTATTACTGATTTTAGAAGGTAAGTTTTCTATTTTGCAAAATGGCAGTGGGATGCAAAATTTGCTCACAATTCTCTCATATCAAGAAGGGACAAAGTGGTTCAATAATTTCCATTTATATTGCATTTCAGATTATACTGCATTAGCATATCCAGTTCAGTGTAGTAAAACAGCTGATTCAGATGAAAAGTAGCATAAGGCAGATATTTGAAAAAAAAATTCTTAATTTCTTGGAAAGAAATCTACAGAACTTTGTTGACTGCATAATTTCAAATTTATCATTTTGCATAATGAAAAACATTTGTAAGTCAATAAGTTCCCATAGAATAAAAGTTTCAGGTCCCAATTGACTCTACTAATCTGAAAGTCATTTGTAAGGCTTGAGGGGTCTCTTCAGCGAAATTTTTTTGAGGTTCTGAACTCAGATTGTTTCCTAAACACAGTTGGTTTGGGTGCCCATGTCTGTGTGAGGTGTGCTGATGCTGTGCAATCACAGCCTCTGCAGCCTGTCAACATCCTACCCCACACAACATGTTCACACGTACATGCCAAAACAGGAAGCAGGTTGTAAAGGGCAGGGAAATCCAACCCTTCCAAGAATTCATAGCTGTTCCTCAGAAGCCATGCCAGCCAGTATTGGTGCTCATTTTTTCCTCTCAAATTCTCAGTTTCTCCCAGGTGTCCATCATCTAGAAAAGAAATGAAAAATGGGGACAGTTTTGGCACTTTTCTTCTGTGATGTGTCTTTGGTTACTATGATTACTCTACATTAGTCATTGCCCTTGGCTTCATAATAAGAAAGTATAGAGCAATGTATAATGCTATGTAATAAAAACATGTCTGAACTGGGCTGATTTCTTTCATTTTTCACCCTTCAGGAGACATTTTGGGCACAGCCCTGAGGAACATAGATAACCTCCTCCATATGCCCTATGGCTGTGGAGAACAGAACATGGCCTTGTTCACACCCAACATCTATGCCCTGGATTATCTGAATAAGACTGGGCAGCTGACTGAAGAGATTAGAGTCAGGGGTACTGGCTATCTATCCACAGGTAAGAGGTTTTCAGATTCTTCCATCTTCTTCCCCAGGGAAATGCTCACAGGACCAAGCCTGACAGAATTTAAGATGCATTTGGACAATGCTATCAGGCAGATGGTGTGATTTTTGGGGTTCTTTGCATGGTTAAGAGGTGGACTTGATGACCATTGTTGGTCCCTTCCAACTCAGAATAAACTGTGATCCTGTGACATAATATTGTGATTGTTTGCCTTGAACTCTTCAGCTCAACATGGTGAGCACTGATCTCTGAATTCCAGTACCACAATAATTGCACAGGAGCAGGCAATGAGTGCACTCCAAAAGCAGCATGTCCAGGAGTAAAAGCAGCTGGAATTCATAGTGGTTGGCATTATTCACCAGACATGCATTACCTGATACTAAATCCAAAAGTCTTACTGCTTCAGTTGAACAAACAGCAGAACAAATCCTTTTCTCAGATTAGAAAATGTGTAAATGTGTCTTCCTTATTGTGTTTTCAGGCTACCAGAAACAGCTATCATACAAACACAGGGATGGATCCTACAGCTCCTTTGGGTTACGAGATAGAGAAGGGAGTGTATGGTATGTGATGACATTTTCTATTTCCCTAGCACAGGATCTTTCGGCTTTGAAAAAAGTTCCAAGTATTCCGTGATTCTTATTTTTAATAGACTAAATGAATATAGTTCAATTAATTTGAATCTCCTAGTAAAGGAGAAATTAATAACTGGAAAGTGGGCAACCAAAGGGCGGTATGATGGTGGGAAGCTGGAGCGCATAATGTTCAACAGGGAACTAAAGGATCTGGGTTTGTTTAGATCTGGGTTTTCTTCTTTGTAGAAGAAGATCTGGGTTTTCTTCTTTGTAGAAGAAGAAAATAATGGGAGACCTGAGTAAACTTTTCTGCTGCCTAGGTGGGGACTGTGGAAATACAGTCAGACTCTCGTTGGAGCTGCACAGAGTGACGACAAGAGTTTGTCCTTACTCATGTTGCTACAGAGACAACTCCAAGTGGGCAGAAGAAATAAAAATCTTCCCCAGGAGAAGGCTGTAGCACTGAGATAAATGCCCAGAGAGGATGTGGATATCTCTATCCCTAGAGATTTTCACATGGCTGGACAAAAGACTGAGCAGCCTGACACAGCTCCGAAGCTGGCCTTAGTTTAAGCAGGTGGTTGAACAGGAGACTTCCAAAGGTCCCTTCCAACCTGGTTTGCTTCATAATTCAATTAACTAAGACTAGAAATTGCTAACATCAGTCACCCACCTGTGTCTATACTTTATCACTGCTCTAAAAGAAAGGTTTCAGCACAGTAATGGAGACATATCAGGTCAATTTTTAGTATGAGAATTTTATGGTTTTTATTTACTTAAAACTTAGAAAACACTTTCTTCTTTTACCTCAAACATTATAAAGTTCTTTTTACATCATTTTCTATGCACATCCTGTGCACTGGTGAATGTCCTTGGTCTTGTTCACACCATACCTGCCTTCTGTTTCTGGATCACCTGCAGGCTCACTGCCTTTGTGTACAAGTCCCTGGAGCAAGCCAAGCGCTACATCTACATTGATGACAACGTCCAGTCCCAAACTTTGATCTGGCTGGCAAGCAAGCAGAAGTCAGATGGCTGCTTTGAAAATGCTGGATCACATTTCAACAATGCTTTGAAGGTAACTTAGATAAGTATGGCCACAAAATTCCAGTACTGCTTTCTGGATTTATTTGGATAAGACACAAACTTACTCTTCAGCACACCCTTACTCTTCTTGGTAGTGTTATCTTGTGTAGTGTCTCTCCTACACAAGCTGGGCATGATTCTTATGTGTGTGCTCTTGATGATGAGGTAAAAACACGTAGAACTTTCTAAGTCTCAGGTTTTATTTTCCACCACTGCATTTTGTGGTCAGCCACAAGCTATTGTCTGCTTTATTCCACACATACAAAAGCCAAGAAGATGCAGTCAATTACTTTGGCTTTATCCTCTGTGAACTTGATTTTTCTTGTTCCTGTGCACACAGGGAGACAGAAGTTACTGCTGATCTGAAATCTAACTGATATATGAACTATGAATTAATTCATATGTTATTTATTTCTAGGACATTCGTCCTAACTAGTTCTTTGCTTGTTTTTCATCAGGGTGGAGAAGAAGCTGAATACTCCCTCACAGCCTATGTTGTGGCATCATTGCTGGAGGCTGGACACTCTGCTGCAGTAGGTTTTTGGTGCTGTTAGCCCAGTCAGCCATTTATCAAACTGCTCAAGTCACAGATCTCACATCAGCTTTCCTTTACAATGAGGAACTCAAATACTCTTTGTTGAACAGTAGTTGATTGTAGACAGTTGTTTTCAGAACCCTGCAGTCTCCTTCAAGTATTTAATGAGTGTTACAATTCAGTTACATATCCAGTGCCTGTGGATTCACTTGAAGCACCCCTGAGGAGTCCAGCTGTTTTAGATAATGGTAGTCTAAGTAGGTGCAAAATCCAGACTGAATTTGCCCACTCTATCCAAAATACACTTTGGAATTTTCTCTGAATTTGCCCAGTCCAAAGTTCAAGCTATCCAAATCTTCAGTCTACAAACTCACTTTGTGCATTTAGTTCCAATGGCCATTTCCCTATGGAAATCTTAATAATGGAAGGAAACTATGAGCTGCTGGTTGAAGTACTAGGCATTGGGAAATGAGAGCCAAGTTCTGTTCTCTGTTATATATTTCCTGCATATCCTTGTGACCTTGTTTTATGCCAACTTTGTTCTTTTTATAATGGGGAGGAGGAGAATTGTTCCAAATCTGACAAACACGTTCTAGATGTGCTGATTTTTTGAACATCCCTCACACTCAGTTGTATCAGCCATCATCAGGGTACACGAGACCAACAGGATGAAAACATTGTGCAGAATCAAACAGTTCTACAGCAACATGAATTTAGTTTCCACTATCTTTGTAAGCAGCTCCAGAACCCAGTGTCACGTCTTTAAGTGAAGCTGCAGAGACACGACATGGTTAGTAATGTGCTGGTGATCCTGAAGAGTTCACAGAGATAGTCAATAAGGCTAAGGTCTGAAGAATTACCTTGGTAGCTATATCTAGCAAACAAGCAATATCCATTTGAGAGAGCCTGCTTAATCATGAGGTCTCAATGCGCTTTACATAGTTCTGTAAAAATGATCCACATTTTATTGCTAAAGCAACCAAGGGACAAAGGTTTCTCTTTGACAGGCTCATCTCATGAGTCAGGAAAAGAAACAGTGGTCTCTTATTTTGGCCATGCTGCCTCTAAATAAATTTAGAAAGAAGGCAGCATGACTGGAAGGGCATTTTTTACAGGATACACTCCGTAGGCTATTAAACGTGCCATGGATCATGTATATTTTTAGCATGAAGAGTCAGAGATTGGAGCTTAAGCAATGATGGAGGTATTTAGAAAGTATTGTGTGGAGACACAAATCCAAGTACCTGACACCCCACTGTGTTTTGCATTACCAGCATCCCGTCGTTCGGAGCGGCATGAACTGTTTGGAGACTGCATTTAACAGTGGGGTCCACAACCTGTACAACCAGGCCCTCCTTGCCTATGTTTATGGCTTAGCTGGCAGAGAGGAAAGACGCCAGTTCTTCCTTGAGCAGCTGGACGGGGCAGCTGTCAGGGCTGGTAAGTGCGGCATGGCCGTGGCAGAGGCAGTGCAGCTGATGGAACGGCCTGTTGGATCATGTGAGCTGTTCTGATGCACAGTTTTGTCAGGAATGCTCTCCCTTCCCTTCCCTTCCCTTCCCTTCCCTTCCCTTCCCTTCCCTTCCCTTCCCTTCCCTTCCCTTCCCTTCCCTTCCCTTCCCTTCCCTTCCCTTCCCTTCCCTTCCCTTCCCTTTCATGTCTGCTATGCTACTGAATTTATTTCTAGGAGTTTTTCTGTCTGTCTCTTTTGGCATCACAGAAGTTTGAGCTGTGGCCTGATCTATGAAGTTTTGAAATAATTTAGGGGGAGAGAGAATCTCCTGAATGTCTCAGCCCAAGGTCTTTCATTAGCCCAAGGTCTTCCAAGGTCTTTTCAAGCCCAATCTTTCAATAGAAAGATTGTACATAATTTTTCAATTAGTTTCCTCTTGTAATGCTGAACAAGCCCACTTTCCTTCGCTACATCATGTGCTCCTGTTTGCAACTACCTTAGCATCCTTCTACTGCACTGCTTTCACTTCAGTCCCTCTTTGTCTTATACAGCCTGCTTTTATTATTCCCTTTCCATCCCTTCCTGTTTTATTTTCCAGCTTGTTAGTAAAACATACCCAGTTCAGGACACCAAGATCTGACAAAATTTGTTTTTTCCATGCTTTTTACACCCACTTCTCTGTTTTCAGGTGGATCTGTTCACTGGCAGAGAGAAAACACACCACCAGCAGAACGTTTCTCTGACTTCTATTCCCGTGCCCCTTCTGCTGAGATTGAAATGACCAGCTATGTGCTCCTGGCTCTGCTCAACAGAACCAAACTCACTCCAGAAGATTTATCTTACATTTCCCGTGTTGTGTACTGGCTTATCAAACAACAGAACCCCTATGGTGGCTTTTCCTCCAGCCAGGTAACAACTGAGTGTGGTAAAAAGAAAGTGTCTTGGAGCAGTACAGTCTGCAAGCTGAATCTTGAAAAATGACAAATCTTTCTGACTGCATGTGGATTTGAGTAATACTGGATAACTGGTGCTTTCATGGGTTGCCTTGTCAAAGGTACACCATGATCTGCTTAGCTTTACACATAATTTGGTTTTAAGCAGTGACAATTTACCTGAATTCCAAGTTAGCCACAGACAGCAGTCACTGCTGATACAACATTATGCCAGGTCTTGTGCAATAATTAAAATCTGTTGCTCCAGAATCACAGAATCCAGAATGTGTCAGGCTGGAAGGGATCACAGGGGGTCATTTGGTCCAACCTCCCTGCTCAGGCAGGGTCATCCTAGAGCACATAGTGTCCAGACAGCTCTTGAACATCTCCAATGAGGGAGACCCCACAACCTCTCAGGGCAGCCTGTCCCAGTGCTCAGTCACCTGCACAGTCAAGAAGTTCTTCCTCATGTTCAGGTGGAATTTCCTGTGCATCAGTTTCTGCCCATTGCCTCTTCTTCTATCGCTTAGCACAACAAGGAGAGCCTGGATCCATCCTCTGGACACCCTCCCTTCAGATTATTTGTGCGATCTCCTCTCAGTTGTCTCTTTTCAAGGCTGAACAGGCCCAGTTCTGTCAGCCTTTGTAAGAGATGATCCAGTCCTTTAATCATTCTTGTCATGATACTCCTCTGGACCTGCTCCAGGAGTTCCATGTCTCTGCTGTACTGAGGAGCCCAGACTGGACACAGCACTCCAGATACACCTCCCTAGGGCTGAGTAGAGGGGCAGGATCAACTCCCTCCACCTGCTGCCAAAGCCCTTCCTAATGCACCACAGATGGTCTTACTGATCACCAGAGCGCACGGGTGGCTCAGGGACAGCTTTCTGTCCACCAGGACAAGCTCTACAAGAAGTTGTGTCATGTTTCCTTGGCTCTTTGCAAAGCCCTCCTGCATTCATGAGTACTGTCAAGGCATCAGGGAAATAGGAGCTGCGCTAACCTCACACACCATCTTACACCTGAGTATCTAATTGGGGATCCTGTTATTCTTTCCAGGACACTGTGGTTGCTCTCCAAGCTTTAGCGCAGTATGGATATCTCACCTTCTCCAAAAAAAACCTTAATACAGTCCAAGTCCATTTCATGGAGACCCCCAGTAGGATTTTCCAGGTGAACAACAAGAACCGCTTCTTACTGCAGCAGGCATCCTTACCCACTATTCCAGGGAGTTACAGTGTGGAGGTGAATGGCACTGGCTGTGTCTATCTGCAGGTAAGCAAGCTGGGAACTCAGCACCACCCTCTGGGAACTAAGCAGGGGGCTCTCCATGCTTTATTCCTCTCCGTATGTCATGATCTCCCTTATGTCTGTGACCATCCCACACTTTCTCTTTCAGACCACCCTGAGATACAACATCCATTTGCCAAAAAAAGCTGCAGGATTCTCTCTGTCAGTAAGGACAGAAAATGTGTCTTGCACAGGCAACTATCCACCAAAGTTTGACCTTGTCCTCTCTGCCAGGTAACTTCCTTTTACTGACCTACCCCCTGCATTCACAGCTTGGTAAAGCATCCAAGAAAGGAAGTAAGTACAGGCAGTTAACTGCTGCTCTGCAGCTGTAGGAAGAAAAATGGATTACTGGGAGCTAAAAATGTCATCCACTGGTCTCCTTTCCATTTGCAGACCAGACTAACAGAACTTCTCTCATTTTAGTTACACAGGAAACCGCAACGTCTCCAACATGGCTATTATTGATGTGAAAATGCTCTCAGGATTTGTTCCTGAAGAATCTTCCCTGAAAAAGGTAAAAAATGGGACCAATGTGAATGCTAAAGCCTAGGAGCATAAGAAGTTGATAAACAGTCTCTGATTAGCAAATCTGAGCCCATGGGACTACTGCAAAGTCCCTGGGCGTAGCCATCTCTCACATACTCTGGGCTTCAAACTTGTAGCTGTTTATGTGTTGAAGACTAATCTGTTAGGAGTTGCCAAATCGTGGAGATTATCCCAGGAGAACTAAGACTTCATATTCCCAGGTCCAACCAACAGCTAAGTTCATTCCCAATAAGCAGGCATACACACTACACATATATAGCCCCTCGTGGTAGCTGGCCTCAGGCACTCATCCAGCCCAGCAGCTGCCCCTGGACCCTTGCTCTGTTGAGTTGCTGGCACCTGGACATGTGCCTCCTTCAAGGCCGGAGCCCCACTTTAGTGCTTGGAACTGAGGTCCCCATCACCATGCATGCGTGCTGAGGGCCTCTATAAGCATTCTTAACATGAAGCAGGTGACCTGGGGTCCTCTGGTTTCACAGTGATGTCAAACAGACACATACATGCAGAGGCATGCAAATAAGTCTCCACTAGCTGCTCCAGACCAATGTCCATCTCCAAGACTGTGTGGTTTCTCCAGAAATAGGCTTGGACACTCTGGTGCCTTTGGTAGCTATGTGCTCCTGGCACATAGATCTTGGATCCTCTGGTGTCTCCAACATTAGGGTCAGGTTTATGCCTGACTCAGGAGCTGGCTGCTGTTCC
The DNA here is from genome assembly GCF_023055355.1 of Agelaius tricolor. Taxonomy (NCBI): domain Eukaryota; kingdom Metazoa; phylum Chordata; class Aves; order Passeriformes; family Icteridae; genus Agelaius; species Agelaius tricolor. The sequence goes on from NW_027269269.1 coordinate 19,477,319, forward strand.
AGTTCATCACTGGTGAGCACATGCTGACGTACGTACCCCTGTCACTACAAGCCTGCAGTCTGGTGTCTCAGGATGCTGGCACCCCAGGCACACTGTCCCTGTGATCTCTGATCCTCTCTTCAGGGACTTGCACTCCCTGCACACATGTTCACATGGAATAGAGAGCCTTTCACCCTTGAAAATTGCTAGGAAGAGATTAATAAGGAGGCAGGAGGGGCTGTGGTGACCAGGTGCAGGGCACACAAGTGTGTTTGACCACCAACCTGTTCATGTGCAATTGGCCTCTTTTATCTCATTTTCCAACCTTTTTCCTTCCAATTGGATTTTATCCCTCTCTTTGTTACTTCTGGTTCTTCCCCTAAACACCCCATAAAAACTCTTTCTTGAGTCTCTCTTTCTTGAATAATCCCATATTCAGCCCCATGGTCTGCAGGCAGCATTCCCCTTCAGTCTGCAAGGTGATCCCAGGATATTCTGCTGCTGACTCACCTGGTGGCTCTCACACTCTGATTCTGCCCTGGTCACTGCCCTGTGGGAGCCCCAAGGGGGACGGTCAGAGTGCTCCAGTGGCTCTGCTCAGGATCCTGGGGTTTCCCTGTGCTCTTAGTGTCCGTGTGCATGAGTCTGTAGTCATACAGCCTGACAGAATCTGTGTGAGAAATCCTTCTGCCATAGTTAAAATGCTTCAATTGGCATTTTGCATAATTATCTCTTTGGCAAGGGTTATTTCTTCCTCTACAGTACAGTTTAACAAACAATCAAAAAAAGGAGGTCCTTTTTTGATCCTCCTCCTTTACTATCCAGAAATTTGATTATGATGATGACAATTCTGGGGACAACACTGATAAGCAACTAGTTTAGGTTCCTAATACAATTTAAGTTCACAATAGATGAGTTACCTTCAAGTCATGACCTGTAATTTTCAAGTAGATAAAAAGAAGAATTAAATTCTTGGTCTGAGAATCTGCTCATACCTTGTGTGTTTATAATCATTCAGTGTTTAGGCCTGAATTTTTTTGGCTAGAACTGTATGAAATTAATATATTTTCTTTGGAAGATTTTTGTGGTTGAGATGCTATTCTGTCGGCATCCTATTCCTCTTCATATACACTTCAAGAAAAAAAGCTGGTTTTTAAAGTTTGGAATACTTTATGTTTGTATGTTTTGATATTAAAATAATTTTGTTCACATACTTTTCTAAATGTTTTTAAACTTTTATTTGAAACATACAATGGACTAGCAAGCAAGTCAGCTTGAGCTGCAGAAATTAATTGTAAATTCGCTTTGAAATGAGAGAATTCTTAGGTTGATGATGAAAGTCACAAGTACCAAAGCTGGCTGGTGGAACTGTTCACCACTGCGACTGGTCTGCACGCATCAGGTTATGAAAACACTCAACCTGCATTTCTTTTTTTGGCGACTAGATGGCGGGGTGGCATAAAAGGAGCACAGCAGCCGCTTTAAACCCATTTTGCTGTGGAATCAGTGTGTCTCCTTGGCGAGTCTCCCGTGCTAACATTGCTGTGTTTTGCCTTATTTAAAGCTTCGGTTCGAGAATTCCATTGTGGATCGTGTAGACATCAAGAACAACCACATACTCTTCTACCTTCAGAAGGTAAGTTTGGGAGGTTTCCCTTCAGTTTAATAAAACTGGAAGTTTAAAACAGGCTGCCAGATAAACAAAAAATCTTATTAATAGCATATTAACAATACCAGTGCCTTAAAGATGTAAAAGTACTTCACTCAATCCAGTATCACAGGGGATAATGGAGATTTGTGATCAAAGTAATTAAAGGGAGAAAAGTAGGGAGAAGATTCTTAGGGGTACTGAAGGTGATTTTAGTTGGGAAAAAGCAAGGAAAGAAACTAACAGCAATTTTCTATTACAGCATGAATGCTGATGTGCTGAAAACCACACAAACAGGGAATTAGGTTGGGATAATTGGCAATGGAAATAGGAGGAGGAGAAAAGAAAAGAGTGCACAATTTTAGCAGCAAAACATATTTAGCAACAGCTTTTAAACAACTATCTGATTTAACATCAAGTTTACAAACTGGAGGGAGCTGTAGAATAGCACATTGTGACCCAGTCTGATGCAGAAATTAATCTGTTCAACCTTAGCCTCAGGGATAGTTATGAAAAAGTTCTGATGCATCTTCTTGTCTTGCCATTTCCAGGTCTCCCAGAAGGAAATCAGCTTCTCCTTCGGTGTGGAGCAAAGCCTGCCTGTCTCAGACATCAAACCAGTGCCTGTGCATATCTATGATTACTATGAAACAGGTAGGTGACCCAGCAGGCCTCGGTAAAACCTGTGACAAAGGAGGGACAAGGAGAAACCCATTTAGCAATTCTGCTGGTTTTGATTATTAGACTGCAAAGGTTTTGCAGAGCATAAACAGTTCCTGCCCTCCCGTGTTTACATTTCTTGCTTCATTTCAACACAAAGCAGTTAAGAAACTGATATTTGAGAGCTTCTTTCTTACAAAACACATACAAAAAGACATGTGGTTCCACTTTCACTCAACAGTTTGGACATGATGGTTAAAATCAATAACTCAAAGGCAGCACTGTTCCTGACTTCCCTGAACTGCATTAGCTATTTTTTTTACTAATATCATCATTGTAGGCTTCAGCAAAAAGATCTTCCTTAGTGGAATTTAAATACTTAAGTAGGAATGACTATCTCATTTAACAAAAGAGGAGTTTAAGTAACTAGAACTAGAAAAATAAGTGCCTGACCACCTTTCCTGAATTGAATCCTAGCAGATTAGCAGCAGCAGGAGCAGCAGAGCATTGACCCTGGAGTGCATTTTCTGCCACCTGATCCATGTCTTGCATGGTGACAGCAATGATGTGTCCTGACAAACATGGTCAGAGTGCCCTGGTCTCTGACTATGCAGCCCTGCAACTGAGTGCCTTGACAACTGGAAGTCTACCACAAAATTTATCAAATGTCTTCTGTTTTGTAGCATGTTAATGGCAGATGCAGATAGACTGGGGTCAGAACGATTTCGCACTCTTTTACAAATGTTTTCTTCCTTCCTTCTTTCCAGATGAATATGCCCTCTCAGAGTACAACACTCCCTGCTCCCCGTCTTCCAACTGAAATCAGATGTGTGCCAGAAGAGGTAATGATTCAGAAAGTATCAGGCAAGCAGCTGTAGAACAAGTAGAGGATAAGAGACTTGGTTTTTTTCTGGGAGCACAATGAAAAACATGTAGAATAATGAGAAATATGCAAATCCCATATTGCTGTAGATCAGAATGACCCATTCTGGCCCACACTTCAAAAAGAACTGGGGTCAGTGTGGATTAGAAACTGCTTTAAATAAAATGCTTTTCTTGACAAGGGAGATACTGTGCAATTGTTGACTCTGACCATCCATCTTGTTTTGAAACTTATGACATATTCCAGTGGGAGATTTGTGTAAAAGTACTAATTTGAAATGTGTATTCTGTGCCATAGGTTCCTCTTAAGAAATCCTAATCCTGGAGAATAATCTGCTGCTGCTGCTGCTGCTGCTTCTATAGTTTTTACTTGTTTTGGTCTTTCGATTATCCAGAAGGAAAATCCTGAAGAAGTTACTTTGATCCTCAGCTTTTTCAGCAATTGAACAAGATCACATACAGGAAGACAACTTTTGTACAAGTTTTGCCTCTATCTAGAAAGAAATGTTTTCTTCAGATTAGCATTTCATATTTTACTGCCCTTTGTAATAAAACATTCTGATTGGCAATGGTATTTATCCCAGCCTCCACTCCTTGGTCTATCTAGAACTGGATGAACACAGGAACCTCTGTGACAGGGGGAAGTCATGACAGAGACCCTCAGACTCAGTGTGATCCCAGAAAGATGCAAAATAAATTTGGAAGCTGTGGGAGAACATAAATCTTGGTTTGGAAGGACCTGGAGAGGTCACCAACTGCAACCTCCTGTTCTAAGAGTTGCCCAACAGAAACTAACCAGCAGAAGGGTGTTCAGCTTGAGAGTGGCACTGGGGTCCAGCAAAAAAAGCAGAATTCAGCCACACCAGCACCTAGAAAACCTTGGGAAGCAGCTAGAGAGTTGCTCTAAACATATGAGGGATTTGACATAGGAACCTAAAGCTGTTTGTGAATTTAGGTTCTGGCTGATGTGAGCTAAGTGCCTTAGCACCCTTGAGAACCTGGCCCCATGCCATGATTCTCTCAGCTCTCTAATACCACCTGGCATGTGAAAGCATCAGGCACAGAGCAGTTTTTCATCTGGTAGCACTGTGCATGCAGGTGAGCCTGAAGGAGCACTTCAATGCATAAAACAACATTTATGATCACACATATGCCATCTATATTTCTCCTTAGGACATACAGAAATATGGGAATGGAGTTCTCTGCTGTTTTTTTCTCTTTCTTTCTTCTTTTTTTTTTTTTTTTTTTTTAAGTTGCATATAAGCTTGGTTTACTGAGAAACAAGATTATTTTCTTCCCTGACAATTCCGGTGGAATTTCTACCTTGTGAAAAAAATAATGACATTTTGAGAAAAAAAATATTGTGAGGTGAGTGGCTTTCAAGTCTTTTAATTCTGCTCAAAACATTAAGTTTCTATCCCTAGCATTTCTCTTCCCATCAGAAGCCACCCCTGGGCACAACCTCTGACCCAAGAAAGTCACACTGAAAGCAATGTTTTCATGTTTGCATGAGACCTGTGGTGACTTTTGCTACAGACAGACACATGCTGAGAAGTAAGTTATGACTCTGAAGATGTTAAGGGGCCAACTGACCCCAAACTCCCCCTTGCTCTCCCATCCCTGTCAGCAAAAAAGATTGTGTGAGCTTCAAGAGGGGTCAGTCAGGCTACTTCAATCCACCTTCCTCAGCTGTGTAAACTCAGCCTGCTGCTAAACAAAAGCCTTTGTTTAATGCCATCCCAGTGAATGGCCAACTGCAAGCCTGGTCAGATGGAAACTGATATGAAATGCAGATGCTTTCAAAAGCACAGCATTTAAATTTTACTACAAATTTCCAAAACACTGGGCTGAGAGCGAGTGCATGGAACAATGCCAGCAGTACCTAGCAAAATCTGCATTTTACAGCCTTCTTTTAGCTCTTTAACACTTTTAACTGCAGTGCAACTAGTGACCCAATTTTTTTTCTCATGGAGCTTGCATCATGTGACACTGTTGCTTCACAAATTCAGTTTGCTTAACCTCAGTGCAAGTCAGATGAAAGACGTAACAATTGAAAGGAGCTTTAGATACTGACCTTGTAGGACCATGTGAATCAATCAGAAAATGGCAAGGCTCATATCCCATCTCCAAAAATGGCAAATGCATTTACACTCAGTTTTCTTTGATTGCTATAGTAAGAAAGATGCTCTAGAACTCTAAAATTACCATGAATCAATCTTCCCTTTGACTTTCAGTGTGCAGGAAGGTGCAGTTCCTACGGGACCCATCTGCTGTAGCCCATGGGAATGTGCCAGGACAAGCTCTGGAAGTTTTTCCCAGAGTTACAAGCTGCCAGGACTCTGACACTGTTTTATGAAACAGCAAAGCACTCCTGCTATGAGAAACTATGAGTTACACTAGGCATGGATGTGATGCTCCAGTCACTCCCTCCTTTCCACACAGTGCTCTCCAACAGACAGTTTTGCCTAGTGCTGGTCATTTATGGGTCAATAACAATAATAAAACCTAGTTCTTCAAAAGAGGACAGTCAGGACTTTCTCTTATTCCCTATTTGCCTGAGGCCAGCTTGTTTGCCCTGAGACATCTTGGAAACCTCAGCTGTTTAGGAAGATAATAAAAGTTTAAAAAGACAGACGAGTCTTCATCAAGGACACATCCTCCAGCTTGTTCTGTACAGTGCTCAGCAGTTCAATATATAGCTGCAGAATATATTTTCACTGGAGACAAAGGAAAAATAGCCTTTATGTGAGGGGAATGAATCAAAAAACTTTTCAGGCCTAAGGTCAGGGGTTGAAGGCACAAACAGGCTCTCCCTGGGGGGCGTCCTTAAAGTAGTGCAATTAATATATCAGGTAACACAAGAGTATTGTTTTGCTGCCAAGTAGATAATAATAACAGATAAAGGGAGAGAAAGCTGCAGGCTCTGAATAGCATTTGCACGCCTCCCATAATGTGTCTGGAACAAGTTCAATTTCTGGGATGTCGCAGCGGAAAGAAAAATTCTTTGTAACAACAGAAAAATGGATTTAGCAAGATGTTGGTCAATTGCAAAAAGATCAAAGTACTCGAAAAGAGACTGAGCCTCCAACATTTAGTGTTATCAGCCAGTTGTGAGAGACTCCTAACCCCAAGCTCTCTTTCCCATTCAAGTCCTAGCAGCATCATGCCTACACTGAAGACAGAATTCAAAGAAGTGAGAAGAAGTCGTCCCTGCTCTAAAAGATGTAGGTCTTATGTCTTGCACTCATCTGCTATGAACTCTTGGTTCTGATAAAATCATTTTACAGCTTGAAGTGAGATCCACCCTTCCTTTCTCAGAGCACTTGGATTAGACATATAGCATTTCCCAAAAAAATATGTCCAAGAAATTTCCTTTGGCCCATAAAGCTGCATGCAAAGACACAAGTCAAAACACTGCTCCTCTGTAGTGCTCTTCTCACAGACAACCTGCAGCTCAGACAGATGATTCAAGTCTCTTACATCAACAGTGCCTGAAACTGCAGGAAAATAATTTAGGGGTATGATTACCTCAGTAAAACTCTTGTAGGATCTGTAGGCTGATGGCTGAATTCCTAAGGGAAAGCAGAACTGTATGACCCTTCTCAAATCAATCCAGAGAAGAAGGGCAACCAGCCAGGGAAGGCTGTTCCACTCTAAACTGATGGAGGGAAGGAGAAGAAAATAAGAGGGACTAATGGAGCTTCAAACACCTACAAATCTGTCAGTGCAATGCCTTTATGAGTCACTTCGGCAGAATGAAAATAAAAAACAGGCTTTGCATAAAGCAGAGAAAAGCCATTGCAATATGACAGCCTCAGAGAGCTACATCTTTCTACATATGCCTGTCACAAGCTGTCACCTGAAATGAAAGCAAATGCTTCTCCCTTCAGAGTGCAGAAGTTGCAGCTACAAAGAGAGGACAGTTGTGCACAGCTGTGAAATAGAAGCAAAGGGTTAGGGTTAAGGGTTTGATTAGAGGTGAAAAGGTCAGAGAATTATTTGGGCTTCCCTCAGCATGCTAGAGATGGCTGGTCTCAGGCACCTTTCTGGTAGCCAGAAAAGCCAATACATGACAACACCATGTGCAGCTTGCACCAGCTCTTGGTACACAAGATGATTTCTCAGTACCAGTCATGAGCTGATTGCTGGCATGAGAGGTTTAGGGGGCAACATGAAACCAGACCAGTTGTCCCATCTTGACTAGTTACATTTTATGGATTGCATGTCAAATGTTCCCCACTTGATACTCATTGTTAGGTATTTTCTTTCCCCACTGTAATCAAAACCTGATTTATATTTGCAAGTGTGAAGAATGAACTTACTAAGAACCAGAGATTTTTTTTGAGGGCTTATTCAGATATTTTATTGGTGAACTCTTCACATTTGAACTGAACCCTTGATGCTGCCTAGAAAGACCACAAAGAAAGGAGGGCTGAAAAACTCTAGTTCCTGTCCATGGAAGGACAGTAAAGCTGCAAAGCACTCCCAAAAGAAGTGCAGACTCTCTTACTAGCCTGACTATAGCACTGCATTCATAGTTTAGCCTAAAAGCTGCCAGGTAATCTGTGTACAACTAGGAAAGATAATTTCATTTGTATATCCCCTAGTGTCCACTCTGAGGCTTGTGCAGGTGCAGTGACAATAGTCAGATTCCAGCTTCACTCACCTTTCACTGGCATTTGTCACCAAAATGGCACAGCAAAGACAGGCTTAGTACTTCAGCTCACAGTTATTCCTGCTCAGATTTCAGCCTCCACACATATGTGGAGAAAGGTCTCAGTTTTGAAAACAGGTTATGGATGACCCATCCACACTCAACAGAGCCACTGAAGCCTTGCAACTGCCTGACCTTCAAATACCTCCATCTTTTGTATGGCTGCCTTTTCCAGGCATCATAGACCACTGAAATAAACTGCAGTCCTCCCCACCACCACGTTTTGTTGAAAAAAATTCCATCACTCATCAAAATCACTGCAAGCTGTGACTATTCCACTAGGGATATACGTATTTTCTTTTATGACCTCACCATCCTTTCAGCTGCTAGAGGACTTTGCCAAGGCTCACACATCTTAGAACAATGAAAGTAATCTTGCATGCTTGACTAGAGACCCTATTGACCAAGCAGAATTTTATCTGTAGTTACTGTGTTTCAGCATTGTTCCCCAAACACCTGGGCCAAACCAAGCATTTCGACCTTTACCATGTCTAAACAAATTGTTACAATCTAATCTTCTAAAAGACAGTGTTATAGGAAGCAGTCATGGCCAAAATCACAGATTGACTCAGTGCTTTTCAATCATTTTTGTAGCTGTAATGACCAAGTTCTTTGCATTGATCTTATTCTGAATGCAGCAATTAACCCCTTCACAAGAAAGCTGAGAGTGCCTACACCACAAATATATGGATACAGATCTTGCAGACACATCCAAGCTGGCTTTAGACTGCATGAGTGAGAAGGGGTACTAGAATTATATGAAATGTTAGCAGCCACACTACATCAAAAGCAGGAAAATACATGGAGCTCCAGAGACTCTCATAATTTCCCTAAAGCCATTTGATGATTCCCACAGGAAAGAAATACAGCTCTTTTCAGTAATAGTGAAATGTGAGATCAAGAAACCACACAGAAAGACAGAGAAATTACTGTGACTGAGCAGCCCTATATGAAAAAATTACTTGCACTCAAGTAGTATTACTTTAGTTTCTCACAGCAAGACAGATTTTATTTATAAAGATAATCTTGTACTGGTTGAACATATCTAGTGCCTCAAATAAACCAAACCACAACCATAAAGGCACAGTTTTTAGTGTCTAACTGTGGCTGCAGCAGAACTGTTTCAGTGGCAGAAAGATCTCAGTACTAAGCTGGTGGGACATTTTTTAACAAAGATAACTAAATCAAATGTAACTAAATCAAACAGCTCATTCTACTGTTGCCAAGGCTCCCTCTCATTGCTCCCCATCTACAAACGCACAGATCTGTGTGTGTGTATATGTGTGTGTGTGTGGGTGCTACTGCTAAGCAAAAGTATCTGAGGTCTGAAGTTATGGCTCAGGTAACACTCAAAGTTAGGCTGGCAAAAACCTCCTTTTGAGTCAAGAATGCAAGATAATCTGTCTGTATACAGACATTTCTCCAACATTGCCCAAAACCAAGCGCCTCTTCCAGTATCTGAAGCTGCAAGAAATATGAAGAGAGACTACTTAAAAGCCCATATAGTGACAGGACAAGGGGGGATGGACTCAAACTGAAAGAGAGCAGGTTTAGAACAGATATTAGCAAGAAATTCCTTGCTGTGAACTTGGTGAGGCACTGGCACAGGTTGCCCAGAGAAGCTGCAGATACCCCATCCCTGGAAGTGTTCAAGGCCAGGCTGGATGGGGCTCTGAGCTACCTGGTCTGATGGAAGGTGTCCCTGTCCCTGGCAGGCCCATGGCAGAGGGGCTGGAACTGGATGGTCTTTAAGGTCCCTTTCAACCCAAACTATTCCATGATTCTATTAAATACAGACCTGGTGATGAAGTACCATCTCTCTAACTTCCCCACAGAGCAATCTTCACAAGTGTCTCTAACATACGCATCTGAGTTAAAAACAATGGGTAGGATTTGAAAAGCAAAAACATGAAGTCAGAAAATACTAACAATAAAAAACCATTAAAAAAACCAAATGTCAATGGTTTCGTAAATATTTGCCCCGAAAACAACCTTTTTGTTGTATCCAGTGGAATGTTGTTTGGTTCTCCTGTGAAAGACAAGTTATTATATGTTACAGCCAAGAAGATGGGATGACCTCTGTTTTCCTTTGTTATCATAAGGTTACAGTGGCTTTTTTCTACCCAGGGGACTTGTTTGGTTGCAAACCTGTAAATTCAATAACTTCTCTATTACAAATCATTGCATTTTTTGTTTGTTTATTTCCTTAGCAGATTCACCTTCTTCATTGTGATTAGTGGAGGTTTTAAACCAGTGCAGTGAATTATCTGGATATAGGATGAATGGGTAATCTTTGTCCTTCATTTGGTTACTGTGCAGGAGGTACATGTGCACATTGTGACTAGTGCCAATTCTTGGAGAGGCAACAGTGCACTTTCTAACCAAAGCCACAATCCAGCCTAGATTTGGGGCAAAAATGCCTGCTTGTTATAACAGTAAGTTACACACAACTACCCTTCTCTACCTCTACAACCTTTGAATGTCACCTAACCCACTCAAGCCTCTGATTAAACATTCAATAGTAGACTCAGAAAGCTTCTGGATTGTGATGATTATCAAATTGGCCTGTTTGGAATGAATACTTTATTACATTGCAATAAATTTATAACTACCTGAGGAAGCCAAGAAAAGCAAGAACCTGCAGTACTGGTCATCTCCTTTCCCCACAATGTCAGCTCAAGTTCAAGCCCTTGTCAGTGAATTTCTGTTCCTGGCAGCTCCTGGTATGGGTATCCCATTGCAGAGAAAATAAAGCCTTATCCTTAGGGAAGCTCCTTAACTGCAGAATCTGTGGACATCCTCTGCAACAGAAATGACAGTGAGGTGAGCTTTCAGAACAGAACCTCAGTCTGTTGTCTGTGTTCTAAGCACCCACACCTTGCCACAGAGAGATCTCTGGGGACCCACCTGCTACTTCTGCTGTGTTCCATTTCCATATGGTTTGATACTTCTGTGAAAAATTTGAAGGCATGAGGGAAAACATTTCATAGCCACTCTATGTGCCCTATGTCTCTATTGAAGAAAGTTTCACAGACTAGCAAGGAACTAGAAGAGACAATCACAAAACACATCAGGATATTAGAGAAAATTGTGCTCCCATAGAAGTACTCTGCCCTTGGACCCATATCTCTCTGGCAGCAAGGCAGTAACCAATCTTTCACTTACTCCCATTTTCCAGAAAGGATGTCAAAGACACTAGTGAGCTGAAATAACAGTTTAAAAATGAAAGCAGAATCTAAAAGAGGGACTTTTTCACTGCTTCCCATTGGCAGGCAGATGTCCAGCCACTCCCTGAGAAGTGAGGCCTCAGTAAAGGCAGTGGTTGCATCAGAAGACAAATGCTGTCACCACAAATGCTGTCCCTCCTCCTCTTTTCCCCCACCTGTTATTGCTAAGCATGGTGTCCTATGGCAGGTACAGGACATCCCTTTGGCCTGTTTGGCTCATCTGTCCTGGCTGTGGCCCCTCACAGTCCCTCCTGGCTTTTGGCTGGGAGGTGGGGGAGGTAGAAAGCCCTGACACTCTGCAAGCACCCTTCAGCAGGAGCCAAAACGCTGGTGAGTTATGAGCGCTGTTCTAGCCTCCGTTGCAGAGCACAGCAGGCTACTGTGGAGAGAGCTGACTTCATAAACACATGCCAGACCAACCCAGTGCCAACATTAATGGAAAACATTATTTACAGTTAGCAAATAACTGCTTTCCAGCATTGTTTTTCTTGAAGGGAGCAGCCCACCTGAGTGCTTTTTTTTCTCTTCAGAGGACAAAAGAACAAAAGAACTTCCTTCTCCCTAATAAAAAACTCCATTAGCTTCCACACAGGTGTGAAAACTGGAAACCTGGGGGACTAAGAAATTCCCATAAACCCAGTGATTGCCTAATTCTGAGCTGAAATGAATCAAACTTCAACAACACTGTCAAGTGCTCAATAGCTAAGGAAGAAGTAATTAAGACCTTCTAGATCTCTTTCTGTTTCTAGCTTCTCTGTTTTTCCATTTCGTCAATTTTCAAAACACCTATGAAGCAAGGGAAAAGAGAGGTCAATGTATTATTTTAGTCAGAATCTGGTGACAAATATACAGAAAATTGGTCTACTTCACCCAGATTGTAAATCCAGTCGGTAAATTCCAAGAACGATGGGGAAAACCCTCAAATGTTAATCTGGTATGACAGACTTGGGTTTAGGTCACTTTCTGCTTTTCAGTACTGTGACAAGTCTCAGTGTAAAACCCAAAGCCCCTTTCCTTGAAAACAAGACCACTGGAGGTATTTTGTGCAGACATTCAGAGAAGTGCAGTGAAATGTTGCAGTCTGGAGATGGTGGGTTGATTTTGGTTGCAGTAGTGTTAGGGGAGGTTCTTGCAAGGAGTAGGATAGACTGGGATCTCCACCCCTTGCTGCAGTTATAAAGGCACTAACATCAAAGGAAGGAGCCAGGGAGGAGCTGAACAGCAAACTCCTTTCCTCTGGAGCACTGGGTGAGGAAGGCTGCAGAGCTGTTAAACTAGTAGGCAAGGTTTTGTTTCATGGGAAGACAACTTATCTCTTTCTTCTGTCTCCCAGTGAGAAAAATGTGGCTGAAGTTTCTTTTGGCTGTTCTTCACTGGCATGTAGCAGCTGCAAAGGAACCTGAGCCGTAAGAACTACCCTCTTACTACTATTAGTGTTTGTGAAAAGGCTTTAAAGACAGTGCTAGTCAGTGTTAGTGATTTTTCTCTGAAACTTAAATACTGCCAGGGCTCATCTTTTATATCTGGAGAGCTAAAGCAGAATGGGGATGGCAAGTGAATCGTTCTCATTTAATATGATCAGACCTTCCACCAATTGCAGAACTTCCATGGGAGTTGATGTGTGCCCAGAAAAGGCAATAGCAGTAGTGACAGCAGGGTGCTTTGCTAAAACCAGGTGGGCCCAGGGCTCAGGTAAAGAGCAAAAGGGCAAGAGCTGGGGGCAATAGCAGGACTGGGCTGGTTCAGAGCTGCAGGACAGAGTGAGGAGCACTGGCAGCGTGTCCTATTTAATCTAAAGTAATTGGTGGGTACTTAATAAAAACAGTGTTATGTGTTTGCTTTATCCTGTTGAGGCTGTTTCTCCTTTACATATGAATGTGATCGCTTTGATGTTGGGATTTCACAGGCAGTATGTCCTGATGGTGCCTGCTGTCCTCCAAAATGACTCTCCAGGTCAGGGTTGCCTGCAGTTCCATAACCTCAACGAGACAGTATCCGTCAGAGTAATCCTAGAATACAGCTCTGTTAATACCACTATTTTTAAGAAAACCATGACAGCAAGCAGTGGTCTACAATGCTTCAAGTTCAAGGTAAGCTGAATGTCCCCATGGGAAAAAAAATGTAAACCAGAACAAGAAAATTCAAGCAGAGAGCACAGAAAGGAACAAAGAGGGAAAGAAATAAGACTTGTTAAAGGAAAAAGGAAGCATAGGAGAGTAACATAGTGACAGAAAAGGAAGCATTTTTTGTAGACATAAGTAAGAGGAAAAAGCTCAAGAAAGGTGATGAAGTTTGTTGAAGTGCGATTGTGTCTCCTGGTAGGAGCCCAGGCCACAGATATTGCTGTTCAACAGGTTCTGGAGCAAATTACTTCAAGACTAACAACCTCTCCATGTTTCTTCTTTCTTCACAGATTCCTCCTGCCCACTCTGCACCCCTGGCTTTCATTTCCTTCTCTGCCAAGGGCAGCACCGTCAGCCTAGAGGAGAGGCGGTCAGTGATGATCTGGAACACGGACAGCATCGTCTTCGTGCAGACAGACAAACCCATCTACAAACCAGGACAGACTGGTGAATGTCCACTCTGTATATAACATGGGCCTTAGGAGGCAATTTCTTCAGACAGAATTTCTCTGTCTGGTGTTTTCCAGGCTGAGCTACATTCTAGGCAGTTTCTTCAGAGTTCCTGTTAAAACTATTACAGTTATTTGCTGTGGAGCTTAGGGAGTCATCTTCAGGATGTCAGGAGACTGTCATCCCATCATCTCTATTATTTCATTTGTCCCTTCCTCCCCTGTGACAGAAGCTATCACTGCTGCTCTTTCATTACTGATGACAGGCCAGCAAAGTGGGTAGAGGTGATTAGATCAATACCCGGCATAAAACAATGCTTCCCTCTGTGGTGCTGGTCAGCATCAAAATAGCCTAAACAACAAGAGTGAAATCTGTTACTTTAAAATTAACTATAAGTTGTTGAAAACAAAATCATGCTATTTACCTTCTGGCCTCTGATGTGTTTGGGCTCTGGATTTTCATTAGAGCTTTATTTTCTTGCAGAGTTTCATTCCTGCACTTATTCTATCCCCCTATCCATGCTTCAAACATGGCCATTAAGCAGAGCTGCATTTTTCTAGATCCATTCCTCAATTAATTTCTAGGCTTTAAGGTTTCTAGCACACACAATAAGAAACCAGCGAAGAAGGTTTCTTCCCAGAGATTAGTCACATAATGCAGCCATTAGAGTAGATTAGTTTTGGTTTAATTCAGATCAGTTCTATCTACATTGATACATAGAATGAAGAAAAGCTTACCAGTTGGAATTTCATGCCACATAGGTGTGCAATATGGGTTGTTTATTGGTCAAATGGCTTGGTTTTGAGCTGGAGCAAGCAGCAGACAAAAACAAATTATGAAAAGGTAATACAGTTCTTATTTGTTCTGTCATTCCTTTCTGTGAGGTTAAACTTTCATGAACGTAAACTTTTCATTAACTAACATTAAAGGAAACTTTTATGAAAGAGTACAAGAACATGATGCTAGGGAAACCACCTTTAATCAAAGTCTGTGTAGGGCTCTTCTACCTTCAGATGCATTTTATTATGTGCATCCTGTGCAAGCAGGATTGTTGGAAGATCTGTGAAACTGGGAGTACTAATGAAAGCAAAACATCATGCTCAGCCAAACAAACTGTGGTCAATGCTAACACCCTTGCTTTTCTTGCTTTTCCAGTGAGATTTCGTGTTGTTGCCCTGGATTTAAATTTTAAACCTGTTCAGGAGAAGGTGAGTGACCAGTAATACTCCCCTGTATTTAAAATTGCTGGGAGACTACTTCTCAAATTTTAGATAGAGGATTGCTGTGGATAAAATGGGATGTTGCAGAGACTAAATGCCAAAGAATTAGCCTGATTTCCTAAGCACATGCTGTAATCCAGACTTTCATTAGAGTCGCAGGGAAGAAGGCAAGTGTGCAGCAGTTTGAATTCCTGACACAACACCTTCTGTTATCGCTGGGAAAGAGGTCAAACCCCCCTCCACTTCGTTACCACAGACATTATCTTAGCTCTGACCAGAAAGGCCATGGTTCAATCTCCTGCTCTTACAGTTCAGCAAATGTTGCTTGCAGGCATCAGTAAATCATCCACCTGGCACTTTGCCTATTTTAGAAATGGGGGAAATGAAAGAGAAATTGCTGCCACAATTATTTATCTCCTCAGAGGTATTATTTCCACTGCCAGCAGTCCCTCTTCATGCTCATAGATATAAGGAAATTAATGGAAGGGTCTTCACTGGCCTCCTTTCCTGCACTTGTAATGCAGGAGACAGCACAGTGGTAGCAAAAGAGCTGGTGCTAATAAGAAGCCCAAATCATGGTTTGTGTGCACCTCTGTAACTCTGCTCACTCATACACTCTGAGATTGCACTAAAACCAGTGTGATCAGAAACTGTCCTACCATTCTCATTTCATCTCTCTCCTTTATGCAAGCTTCTTATTGAAGTAAAATTGCTGTTAAACTGATTAAAATAAGACACAAGGACCTCTGATGAATGGTATGATACTGAATATTGGTTATATACTTCTCTCAGTCCTGAGGAAAAACAATTCATGTTTGATCAGCCACCTAATATCTTCTTCCATTCTGTTTTTTCCTCTTTCAGTACCCCTTGATTGCAATTCAGGTAAGAAATTTTTGCCTTTGTACTGCATTACTCCAGGCACATGTCCTTATATGAATGTCCTATATTGAATGTGTCCATACACAGACAAATCTCACTGCTCAGTACAACAGCAGAAATTAACAGAAACTCCTTAACACAAAACAAGGATGCTCTGTGAGCTTGACATGGAAAGCACACCTATAATCATTACAGCAGTCAAAATCTGTAGTGTTCTTATGTCTGCCTTTGATTCTTCTCCCCTTCCCCCAGTTTGCTCAACTTATTTTGGGGTATATATTTTTGAAACTCTAGTGCTGCTAAAAACTATGAACAAATATAGGTTGTGAATACAACTACTAACTATGTCAGTACTTTCAGGGCATTTTCTGTAGATTTTTAAAAGAATTGCAGTTCATGTCTAGACAGCATACTTACAAGTTTTCATGTTACACTGTGAAGTCAGGGGACTTTATTTTCTTTGCAGTGAGAACATATATCTTTTGAGCTCTCCACATGTTTTTTTTCCAGCCATGGCCGTAAAGAGCCAAGGAAATGGTGTGAATGAGTTTTCTTTAATCTAGCTAGCATAACATATACTGAGAGGAAAATGCCACCCCAGTGAATGCAGAAGAAAGGTTTCCTTCCTTCTTCTGGCAGCTGAAAAAAAAAGCTGGGGTTGCTAAAGGCCAAGATTTGTGTGGGATAAACTTGGCTGAAGGGAAAGCACAAAGAAGATTTTCTTTCTCTCCCCTCTTGACACAAATCTAGAGCAACGTATACTAAAGAGCAGGAAAGAGCAGTATTGTGCAACTTTCCCTGATGATTGAGACTAATAAGTAGGCTGGCAGAGAATGCCTAAATTGGGAACAATAGATGAGAATCTAACAACATTAATAATAACATGAATAATCAGAGTACAAAGGTGCAATTTAACTTGATGCATGTGCATTAAGCAGCTTCTCCAGTGCATTAAAGCAACCTGCTCTGTTTTCTTCTTTGTTGCTGGTTTTGTGTGTTAGTAGCAAAAGATTTCCAAGGCAAAAAACCTCTGAGTCTGTATTCTTTTTTTCTTCAGGATCCAAGGGGCAACAGGATCTTGCAGTGGCAAAATGTGAAGTCGGAGATGAACATTATTCAGCTAGAATTCCCACTCACTGAAGAGCCTATCCTGGGGAACTACAAAATTATTGTAGCAAAGAAGTCAGGAGATAGAACAAATCACTCATTCCATGTGGAGGAATATGGTAAATGCCACCCTTTTTTTTTATTCAGTAGGAAACATTATCAGAGATGAGCCCATATCAAGCAACCTTCTTGCCTGCAAAAACATCAAACAGCTTTCTGGCAAATGCAGCTTCAATTAATTGTCATTAAGAACTGGGGAGATTAAAAAAGAAAGAGAACAGTAAAAAACCCCAAGAAAAATTTACAATTTTTCACACACAGCCAGCAAAATAATCTGCACAAGAAATCAGCACATTGATTGCAAATTTCAGTGAGACAAACTAAATTTTTTCCAGTTACGTCCATGAACTTTCTGTGCCAAAACTCTGCAAGGCATCTAGACATCACAGGATTCATTTCAGAAGTCCTGTCTTCTCTTCAAATTGTTGCAGAAATGCTTCAGTAAGCCTTTGCAGATCAGGCCAGTTCTTAATCATTTTGCCACCTGGGTTCTGAGATCCCATTCCTTCTATTACTAACAATAAGATATATCCTTTTTGCTTTCATCTTATGAGGGTCTGCAAATTTACAATATGCCAGTGTTGGGTTTTTTATTTTTGCTCTCTGTCCTAGTGTTGCCAAAGTTTGATGTCACAGTCACGGCACCAGAAAGCCTCACAGTCCTGGATTCAGAGTTCACAGTGAAAGTCTGTGGGTTGTAAGTACCAAGTGCAGAGTTGTTAGGAAATATGCTGAAGTGGAAGAAATTCCCAAAGACTGGGTAACGAGCCAGGGCTTAGAGAAGAAGCCAAAATATGTAGGGTCCCAGAAGAGGTTGGTGAGGATTGACTTGGTCTTTGGAGCTTTCATTTATTTGTGTGCTCATGTCGTTTTATTGTATAAGTATTTGGTTCCACATGGTGTTGTACAAGGTAGGTAAATCTTTTGAGAGGCTCCCTGGTAAAGCAGGATGTGTCCACTCCCAACAACCCACTTCAAAGGGACACCTTCATAAAGCAGAGCAGCATTAAATTCTAGCTGGGATGTTATGGTTCCAGCTGTCTAACTCCCCCTCCAAGCTTGGTTCTTCAGAAGGACCTTGCTTCCACCAACACCAAGATCTTGTAATTTGGAATCCAGAGTTGAAATCCCAATTCCTCTAGCAGATATGAGGAGTTTTGCTTTGATTTCAGTGAGCCTGGAACTCCAGATTGGAGACAACAGTCTTAATTTTGTCGGTAGCCACATCTGTTCATTATGTTTATAAAGGTATTTGTTTTTGCATTCAAAGTGTAGCTTTGTTTCATAGGTTTAGGTGTGAAAAAGAACTAATTTTGATTTCTGAGTTGTATTTTCTATTTTTTTAAAGCAGGACAGTTAGGATAAACCTGTGAAACTATTCCATGCTCTGGCTTCCCAGCTCACTGCTGTCCTGAATCTATTCCTGCACACATTATCTTAAGATTGTTTTTCAAGCATTAGCTCATAGACCTCATCAGATCATATTTCCTCTTCCCCTAGGTACACCTATGGCCAGCCTATTGAAGGGAAAGTCAAGCTCAGTGTGTGCAGGGATTTTGATTCATATGGGAGATGCAAGAAAAGCCCAGTTTGTCAATCATTTACCAAAAATGTATGATACATAATTATTATTCCTCTTCATGCTTGTCCTCTCTTCTGTGTTCTTGTTTCTCTCCCTTTGCTCATCACACTTGGCTTTTTCTCTTTGATGTTTCTCTTCACCCTGCTCATCTCTTTGCTTGTATGACTAGCTAGGAGCTCAGGGCACCTAATTTCTCTTCTTGGCCTCCTGCAGGCCTGAAGGATTGACATGCTTCTTCTTCATGACTCAGTTTCCCATAAACATGTATAAATCATGTTACAAGTACTGGAAAAAGGCTTCACTCACTAAAGAAGGATCCTGTATATTGTCAACACCCTTTGCAAGCTATGATCCTTGACAACAGGATTTGTTTTCTTCCCTGTCCAGCTGGAGACAGATGGTTGCCTCTCCCACGTCTTCAGCTCCAACATCTTTGAGTTACATCGCACTGGTTACATGAGGAACCTTGACGTGAAAGCCACTGTGACAGAGAAAGGAACAGGTAATCCCTTCCAGGCAGGCAGAAACAGCAAAAGTGGTGTGGTCAAGAAGGAGAGTAGGAGATAGCCTCTGCTTGCTGAGTACAAGAATGTCTCCCTGAGGAAGATCATTTTTACAAGCACAGTGACCATCTGCAGGCAAACTCTGCTGATGCTCTGTGCAGGACAAAGTGTATCTTCTCCTGACTCTGGGCACGTCTTCCAGGCCTGCAATTTACAGCTGCTCAGGTTATTTCCATAACTCGGGTGATGAGCACCATACAGTTTGAGAACATGGATCACCACTTCAGAAGAGGAATTCCTTACTTTGGACAGGTGAGCAAGAGCTTGGAGGGCTTGTGTTGAAGATGATTGACAGGCAATCACATAACAGCAATGATGGCAACATCTAGGGGAGTGTTTGGGGTGGGGTGTTCTCCCCAGTCCTTTTCCTTACATACAATGCCCTACTGATAATTCTGAATGCTGAAGACTATTAGTTTATTCTGAGTTTGATTCTGCCAGAAACACTTGAAATCAGAGCAATTCATTAGCTAGCATTTCTCTAACTTGCATTTTAAGCTTGCTATAAATCACTGCCTCTCCCTTCAGAACTGACCATCACATGTCAGCCAGACGTGAATAGAAACACTGGTGGATGAGGGAATAAAGAGGGAAAGGAATTTAGAGCACACAAAAAATCAAGGAAATAACAAGACATTCTGTCTCAGAAAGGTTTTTCATTATTTTGTTTCATGACAATACCCACATAACTCTGTCAGTTGTTTAAAGGGTAGGGATAAATCTCTCTCCTTTGGTTCATTTTTTGCCAATGAGGAAAAAATAAGGGGGACCAGTAACACTGAAAGGAGATGAGATTATCTTTTAAGGGTGGGGTTTTTTCCCCTCTGTAAAGTTTGTATAACTTTCTTATTTGATTCTCATTCCCACTCTATTCATTTTCTTTAAAGAAATCAAAATGAATGCTCATTTCTAGCAACATAGAATTTACTTAATGTGATCTGTTATTTGTTTAACACATAAACAGCAGAGACAGTGTGGAGAGAATCAGAAAAATGTTTAAAGTAAAGATGTGAAGAAAAGGTTTTCAGCCACTGCAAATAGCAGCAGCAGACTCTCAAGACTAAGGAAGGAAAAAAGGAAGGGAGAAATGAAAATATATTTTTAAACTGGAAATGTATAGTCAGAAGGGACTGATCAGGAAAGAGATGATTCATTAAACTTCTTGCTCCAGAAGAGGACATTATGAAAGGTGTGGCAGATGCTGAGGAAGCTCCTGCTCCAAACCTCATAAGGTAGCTCAGATAGTTGCCAGAAAGCAAAGACAGAAATTTCAGTCATCAAGTATTGCTTTGAAGGAAGATAAAAAAGTAATTCTGCTGTTTGGAGAGCAAAGGAGTGCAAAATATCAGTATCTACACACAGAAAAACATTCAACATGTTTCACATTCCCTTTTACAGATCAAGCTGGTTGACAAAGACAACTCTCCAATTTCCAATGAGGTCATTCAGCTATTTGTCAATAACAGGAATACAGACAACTTCACCACGGATCATAATGGTGTTGCTGAGTTTAGCATTGACACATCCGAAATGCTCGATCCCGAGATCAGTCTGAAAGTGAGTACAAAACAAGGCTGAATAGAGACAAAGAGAGAGATGGCTGCTCTCAAACTGAACCCAAAAAAAGATGGAATTAGGTTTTAATTCTGGTAATAAAAATATGCTTTCTTCATCTTTCTTCATTGTGTAGAGCTCTCAAAAACTACTATAAGAGGAGTGAGGAAAACATTTGAGTTGTTGCAATGCAATGGC
Source organism: Agelaius tricolor (assembly GCF_023055355.1). Lineage (NCBI taxonomy): Eukaryota > Metazoa > Chordata > Aves > Passeriformes > Icteridae > Agelaius > Agelaius tricolor. The sequence continues at coordinate 19,498,168 of NW_027269269.1, forward strand.
TTGAATGCAATGGCTTGCTGCAAGGCTGCTCTTTCCTTACCAGTTTTGATTTAGATGGAGTTCTTATCTGTACACATTACATGAACTAATAATTGTGATGTCAGAATGTGATGACGACTTCCCCAGTGATATGTGTCTGTTTTCCTTTTCTTCCCCACTCCCTCTCCTGTTCAGGCAGTTTATAAAACCAGTGACCACTGCCACTATGAAGGCTGGATAGAGCCTTACTACCCAGAAGCGTCTCTCTCCGTCCAGCGCCTCTACTCTTGGACTGGCAGTTTTGTGAGGATTGAGCCCGTGTGGAAAGATCTGAAATGTGGGCAGAAGAGGATGATCACTGTGCACTATGTCTTAAACACAGAAGGATACAAGAGAATCAACACCATGAACTTCTACTATGTGGTGAGTATGAGGTTGTGGGTTGGTTTGCTGAAATGGCTTCACTGGGCAGCTCTCTGGCAATCCATCCACAGGAAATTACAGCAGTGAGTCATCTTCATGGTATTCTCTGTCCCCCTTTTCCCTTCCTTTTTCTTCTGCTTTGTGACCAGCAACAAGGTCCCCAGCAGCATCAGTGGGAATATTCAGTATGCCCTAAGGCTTATGTTTAAGCATTTGACGTCATCTCATTGTAGATTGTCCTGTCCATGCATAATGAACCTGATTGCTGCTTTCTCCCTCCAACTTCTGCCAACCCATACATGTCTTGATATTCTCTGCACAGGGCATGGCAAAAGGCAAGATTGTCCTTACAGGGGAAATTAAAGTTGATATCCAAGCTGGTAAGTTAAGTTGCCAATCCATGTTTTTGCATTAAAACAAACAAAGAAACAACCAAACACCTAGATGGTTGAATATAGCAGCAACAGGAAGGGCTGTATCTCTCTCCACCCATGCTTGTGTGCATGACAGTAGCACTGCCACTAAGATCACTATAAAGTCAGGTTTAGTCCAGCAATTACTGAATTTTATATTAGTCAAATAGTGTTCTCTAAAGATCTTCCCAAAGGGTGACATAAGGAATGTAGAGTGTCTGCTTTAGGGTCCTATCGGAATATGGCCACATGTTCAAATCTGCAATAAATCTGAGACCACCTGGAATGAATCCAGGCCCCTCACCTCCTGGAAAATTGTTCAGTTTATCATATTCAGATTGCTCCACTGACTGGTAAAGTTACAGACCTGTTGAGTTTGGCTACTATTAGAGTAAATCTTTGATATTCCTTCCTTATTGATGCCTTTATTTCTTCCGACAGGCCAGAATGGCACATTCACCATTCCCCTTGTGGTCAGTGAGAAAATGGCTCCAGCCCTTCGGTTGCTGGTGTACACCTTACACCCTGACAAGGAGCTGGTGGCAGACAGTGTCCAATTGCCAGTTGAGAAGTGTTTCAAACACAAGGTGAGAGGTACTAAGATATAGCAAGCCTTACCTGCTGTCAGATAAAGACAAATTCTTTGTGTATACATTCACAAGAGATTTCCAGTTTTGTTTCTTGTTTCCTTCCCCTTGTCTCTACATTACACAGTTTATTTCTCTCTTTTCTCTTTGGCCTTATATCTTTCCTCTACCACTACCTCCTGGCCTTATTGTCAGAAGACATATCTTCCTTTAACATTAAAAACTTTTCAGGAGACCCACATAAATCCCAAATTATTCTTGCCTCGCTTAAACTCTACTAGTGTTTGATTCTGTTTTTAGACTTTCTATTCTTCAACATAGTGAACACATTCTAGACTTATCCCACTTCATCATTCAATCTAATTTTTTACTCTTTTTTGTTGAAAAATGCAATTTAGGTGTAGCAGAACTAAATACACACAGAAAAGAAAGCCAAAATAGTAATCTGGGGTTTAAGTATTTCTTCCTCCTTTTTTTATGGTACATTTTCATTCATCATTATAAACTCAAATTTCACCAGTAATATTTTTCTAATCTTTAGCTCCTAAAAGCTAAAATGCATGAAACTGTATAACAGGACAAACCAAGTGAAATGAAACAAAATGTTTCTAGTTGCCCCTGCTATTTTTTTTCCTCTTATCTAAAACAAATGTGAAACAGATTTTGTTCCAAATAGATTCAAAATCTGTTTTATACATTTGCCAACAGGGGCCATTGACCTAGGAAAAATATTATTTGCTCACTGTAGGGATTAGTGTACGTAGTCAAGTCATAATAAGTTTCCATTTGATTTGATAATGACAGCAAAAGAATCACACTTTGTTTTCAATCACTTGAGGTAGGCTTCATTTAAACTACCACAAGAATCTAAATATGCTTATTGCCTAAGTCCCTGTTATAACAGAGGCCTGGCCAACAGCTACAGTGCAGACCAGGCATTCTCCTCCAGGAAGATCTTCTGTGCTTTAACAGAAAAGCCTTCCACTGTCCTTCTTGCCCTCCACTCACACACACAGTCAGAGCAGCCCCAGCAGCATGGGTCAGCTATGCCAACATCTGTTTGATGAATTTCAGGTCCACTTGGAATTCTCTGAAAAGCAGCTGCACCCAGCTTCCAATGTCAGTTTGGTCATTGAAGCTGCTGCCAACTCCTTCTGTGCTGTGAGGGCAGTGGATCAGAGTGTGCTGCTCCTGAAGCCAGAGACAGAGCTGTCCATGGAAATGGTGAGCTGCCAAATGCCTTGTCTCTTCACATTGCTTCTTCCTCCTCCATTACAGTGTCTCTCCACTTGACATCATTAGACTAAGTTAGAGTTTTACAGCTTCTGGCATGTCCTGGTCATAAGCCATCTTTAGTAGGCAATAAACAGATTTTGTTTCCTGTGGACTGTAAGTCCTCTTTCATCTGGGATTTAGTTTAACCTGTGACTGGTCTCTGGCAGCACAACCCTCCAGCATATCTGCCACTACTCCCAGTTTTGTGCCATCAGCAAACTTGCTGAGGGTAGACCCTTGCTGCAACATCCAGATCATCAAGGAAGATGTTGAGCAAGATTAGACCCAGTACTGGAGTACCCCGTGGTACATCACTGGTGGCTGGCCTCCAGCTAGACTTTGTGCCACTATCAGCGCCCTCTAATCCCAGCCATTCAGCCATTTCTCAGTCCAGGAAACAGAGCATGGTTTCAAACAGGCTGTCATCTCAGTTTTGGCAATTTGCAGTATTTGATGGTGCAAGTAAGGTTGATGTTTACATACTCAAAGTTCCTGTTTCCTTACCCCTCACAGGTATACAGCCTGCATCCCCTACAGGATTTTCAAGGCTACGTCTTCCATGGGTTCAATCTAGAAGAAGACTCCAAAGAGCCCTGTGTCTCATCTGACCACATCTTTCACAAAGGCTTGTATTACACACCTGTAATGTCTGGATTAGGCCCAGATGTGTATCAATTCCTCAGGGTAAATGTCCTGTACATTACTTAAATATGCTTTAGTGAGTTTCTGCTTATGTAGTGTTAGATTCTGCAAACAGAATATTTTTATATTAGTAAAATATATCTTTATATTAGTAAAACTCATACATGACAAACTCTCCTCTTAGACCTCTATTCTCAATTGATTCTGGTGCCTGCTGTGATTTTCCAGTGCACACAAAACTCCCAACAGTCTCTGCATACATGTCTCTGGGCACCTCTGTGCTGGAAACACAGCAATGGGAAAGAGAGAAGAATGGAAGAAATCTCAGCTACAATGTGGTTACGGCTAACACTAAAATGTGTTTTTTACAGGATATGGGAATTAAATTTTTTACCAACTCGAAGGTTCGACAGCCAGTTGTGTGCACTGGTGAGACTGTAAGACGTCAACCATACGTAGTGAATGCAGGGCACGTGGCTTCTGCACACCATGTCAAATCATCAGGTAACACAGAGGACAGGAAAAAGATTTTACCTTTCTCCTTGAAGGACGAGGTATTCTTGTTATACACACATGGACAGTACTCATTAACCACTTTGGTTTTGATATTAAATATTGGCCTGGCATTGAATGAGATAGCTAAAGCTAATGGCCAATGCCCAGAAGAGTCTTTCAGGTCTATACTCCTGATTCATCTCCAGTTTTATGCTGGGAATTGTTGGCAATTGGCAGTGTCATGCAAAACTAACACTGTTGACATTGATTCCCTTCTGACCAGAACTAGCTGGAAAAGATTGTGAGAAAATGTGAACAGTAATCAGAGCTGAGAGTCAAGTGTTCTGAGTTCTAGCCCTAGGTCTCATGCTCATGAGAGACCAAAACACTTCAAGCAATGTTTTCTTTTTCCTTTGACACCAGGTTATACCTAACTGAGGGATATATTAACAACATTTAATAATATTGGTGTGGCATATGTGTATCTATGAATATTATATATTCTCAGTCAGAAGGTAATGGTAACACACTTATTGTCCTTCATACTGGCCCATGCACATTCAAACCTGTCCTTTCTGGGCAGCTCCATTATATGAACCAGACTTTGCTAAATTCTCATTATCTCTTACCAGCTGAAGCTGCAAGGGAGGAACAAGAGAGGACACTCATCCTTGAGACTATTCGGGAATTCTTTCCTGAAGCTTGGATTTGGGATATAGTTCCAATTAAGTGAGTACTGCTTCTTTCATACCTTTGCCTTGCTTTAGGAGTTACTAAATACGTTCTCTGATGTCCTGCAAGGTGGCAATCCCTTGCCAACTCTTCTTCCTTTTTGGCCCAGAAGACCTATTTTTTCAGCCATCAGCTGCTCATCTGCCCTTCTCTTTTCTATGATCTAATTCCAAAGATGTCCCTAAAGACACCTGTTGCCACAATGTGTGTACCATGAGTCATATTCCCGTCCTCAGAAGGACACGTCTATTTAAAATACAGATTTGCAGAACAAGAACTCTGAGTTGTCTTTCCAAACTCAAGGATATGATGGGCAGAGGAACATTTAAATGGTTAAAATTTTCTCAAATTTTAGTGATAAATTCCAGGGATTGTATGTGGGATTTCTGCAGACAGAAGAGGGGAAGTTCTGGTTCTCAAAACTTGTTGCATATACTGAGAAGCAAGTTATCTGAAAGTTAACCTTTCTAAAGCTTTCATCCTTTCTCTCCATTCCCACCAGCTCTACTGGAAAAGCCAGCATCTCATACACCATCCCTGACACCATCACCAAATGGAAAGCCAGTGCTTTCTGTGTGGAAGGGTTGGCTGGATTTGGCATGTCTGTACCTGCCACCCTGACAGCCTTGCAGCCTTTCTTTGTTGACTTGACCTTGCCATACTCCATCATACGAGGAGAGGATTTCCTGCTTAGAGCCACTGTCTTCAACTACCTTGACCAGTGCATTAAGGTGTGTACTTCTGCCCACATTCCTACACCTTATCCCATCTCCAAAGAAGCTGCAGCAAAATGATTGGTGCAGGTGGCTGGATCTGCTCTTGACTGAGGTACTGCTCATTCTAGCTGACCACAAACATCCTGACTGGATTTGTCCTCTCAGAACAAGCGCTACAGAGCAAAGGGAGATCTTGTGAGCTGTACTAGGCCAGATCTGTAAAGCAACTGTATCAAGATCGATAGAGAAAGGAAGCAAGTGCTTTGCAGAGTATCATTCACCATCCACAGATATGCAAGCATCAATGGTTTCACTGGGGCCTTCTCCTTGAGAATCAGGTGTGCATAGGATGCTTAACATCCTGTGTTAACAGTGAGACTCTTGAGAGAAGCAAGAGGGAAAACTGTTCAGGTTACATCTGATGGATGATTAATCAAACATCATCATCATCCAAGCCCTTAATCTGCCCTACACTTAACTCCAGATGTAAGCAGAGAGTGTCTCACCCCCTCTAACAATAAAGCACCATTTGCAATATGGTACAAAACCTTCATCCCATTACACTACTCTTTCTGTTCGCAGATTAATGTCTCACTGTCAGATTGCCTTGATTATCAAGCCAAACTCATCTCCCCAGAGGATGATGGATGTGTATGTGCCAAGCAAAGAAAGACCTATGTCTGGAATATTTTCCCCAAAAAAATTGGTAAGTGGTTTGAATCTACTTGGTTTCATGTTCCAAGATTGATACTAATTTATATCTTACCTGAAAAAACTTAATCCTTTTCCAACCCAGAGAGCTTGGCCTACCACTGTTCTTCCCAGTTCTCTGGTTTAAAAAGCTTCTCCACAGCTTCAGTGTCTTTATCATTGCCATTTTTAGAGATCAGTTCTCTTCCCATATGTCTCACCTAGAGTGACTGACCATGTATTATGTTGAACTACTTTATCTTATTAATCAGGTGAAATGTCTTACTTTTTCCATCATCCTGCATGGCAGAGGTCCATTTCTTTCCTTTTTTTTGCTGCTATTTAAGGTAATGTGGTGTTCAGCATTACTGCAGAGACCAAGGATGATGAAGCTTGTGGAGACAAAGCTCCCAGGAACATCAGTGTTGCCTACAGGGATACCCAAATCAGAACACTGCTGGTTGAGGTACTGCTGGCAGCTCTTACTGTTTGTCCTGCATTCCTTTTCCCGAGGAAACTAAAACACACTGGAAGTACCAAAAGCAAGGAAAAGTTTTTCAGGTTCTCTAAAGAACTCCTGGTATTGCTCCACCTTCATTTGTCTGGGACAGGGTCGGGCTGTTGAATCTAAGACCAAGTCCACTCCCATCTGATGTCCGCTTCCACAAGGATCAGTGGGTGTTGACATGTCTCCCTCGTGCAGAGGAGAAACTGGAAATGAGGAACTCCATCTGATGTGATCTCCCTTTTAGGAGCAGCTACATCATACATGAACTTGTAAACTGTTGCTTCAATCCACTTGTTTTGTGACGTAGGAGGTCGGGGAAGGGGGTGGCATGTTGACACTGAATTTCTTCTGCATGCTTTTGTCTCATCCACTGCAAGTGTCTTTTCTTTCCATCTCCTCACAGCCTGAAGGAATCAGAAGGGAAAAGACTCAAAACTCCTTAATTTGTACAGAAGGTAAGGGTCTTATATACCACTGTTGTGAGAAGAACTGAAAGGAACTTTGGAGTCTGCACTCTTTCCTGCAGTGTTTGTTGATGCTTTCCCTTTCCTTTTTCCAGGAGTTGTCCCTATGACAACTAGTATGAGTGTAATACGAGTGAAAAACATGATCCCTGCTACCAGATTCTTGTGTGGTCTGGTGCATATCACTGAGGCAGCATCTGTGTCTTGCCCAGATGTGCTCAGATGCTGCAGAAAGGCTGCTATGAAGCTCTCAAAGGCAGATGGCCTTTCTGTGCAAATTGTGTCCTCTGTTTCATTCACTCATGTTGAGTGCTGTCCTCTATTCCATGGATACATGTATCTTACAGCTTTCCACCTCTGGTGGGAATGGGAGAGGGAATGTAATGTTCCTTTCCACACCATCTCAGTGCTGATGGCAAACAGCTCCTAAGGTTTCCTGGCTGGCCTAAAAGAGGTAAAAAATCTGCTCTACCAATAGTGTCACTGAATGAATTCCCAAGGGTCACAGATAATACAACCTGTGAGCACCAGCCTTACCCTGTTTCAATGGTTTCTATTGAGCAATAACAGTGGCCATGCCAGTTGATCTTTTTTTCACAATTTTGATTTTGCTGTGTCCCCTTCTCTCTTCGTGTTCTTGGTGAATGCTGTGAGTTTCATTTTATTGCTGTCATTTGTGTGCAATTTTGTACTGTGCAATTTGTAATAACAGGAACATTTCACTGTTACAATTAGTATTCCTCTACAAATGACAAATATTTTTCTCCACAGATGATGTAGTTATTCAAGATATATCTCTAGAACTACCTACAAATGTTTTGGAAGGATCAGCCAGAGCCTCCTTTTCTGTTGTTGGTAAATATATCATTAATAAAACATTTTAAAAAAAAGAACATATAGAAAATGCAACATAAAAGCTCTTTCAGGATTCAAAATGAGAGCTTCCACTCCTAGTGTGGGAAACTTTTGAGAAAAGACTGATTCTCATCTTGTCCAGCAATGCTCTGCATAAGCAAGATGAAGTTTAAATACCAGTTGCATCACTCTTCACTATTCTGTTTAAATTTAGTGCATTTGAAAGTCTTTCTCTGAAGCAGCAGCACAGTTCTGACTTATGAGCTCAGCCAGATTCATACCAGTATGGCATTGTTCTACACACTCACCGACAAATCAGAGATGCCAGTAGAATCTATTCAGTCTTTTCAGGACATGGATTTGGTTACATGACTCACTAGCCATAAAATCCTTGCTTGGTAATGTTGGTGACTTTTAGAAGCTCTTTCCAGAGATCCCTTGCTGGGTCTGTGCTACCTTTCCTAGAAATAACAACTAAGAGGTGGTCTGTGATACATCTGCGTTATCAATGTCCCTTTGCAGTATTAGCTGTTAATTTTGCAATAAATGCTTGCAATAAATAGCTCTGGCTATTCCCTTCCATCCTCTGGAAACAGAAGTTTCCTGTAAGTTCCCTTCATTTCCAGCAAGATGTATCTGCTTAAAGTGGCACCAAAACAAGGAGTGCTTCTGGTAAGGGCAATTTAGACTTGTGCAAGGAGAAGCAGGGAAAAGATTCTTTGTTGGCTGCAAAGCAGAACAAAGTTCTGTTTGGAAGCTCCCAACCCCTGCTAGGCTTTTATGACTCTGCCTGTGGAATGGAAATTACTGGTAATTTGAGCGACCACGAGTTGTGCTGATCCCTCTCTCTCATCTCCTCTTCTCCAGGTGACATCATGGGCACTGCCATGCAGAACCTGCAGCAGCTCCTCCAGATGCCCTTTGGCTGTGGGGAGCAGAACATGGCCCTCTTTGCACCCAACATCTACATCCTGGACTATCTGAACAAGACAGGGCAGCTGAGCAGGGAGGTCAGGTCCAAGGCCACTGGATACTTAGTGAGCGGTGAGAGCTTCGTGGTTCCCTTACAACGTGTGCTGAAATTCCTGTTGAGGGCCAGTGAGCAGAAGCAGCAGCAGCAGCAGCAGCAGCATGTCTACCTGTGCAGGTGGCATCACAGTTGTAGCACAGCCTGGAGACCCAAGGATTTGCCCTGAACAAGACATTTTTTACTTTCCTTTATCTTCTTATCTTATGCCTTTTTGCTGACATTCAACTGCCATGTTTTTCCTTTGAGGTTTTGTCTTCTAATCCCCTTCTCTTTTCCCACTCAGGCACAGCATGTATCCTGATCCTGTGTACTTAGTTGGAGCATTGAGCTGATAGAGCCCTGCCTATTCTCTCAGTGTTTCTGCCAGACAAGATGTTCCTTACTTCCAATTCATAGGATCCCTCAGAGCTCCCCTCCTACTTGTTAGATATACATTGCCTTTCCATTCTTTCCCAGACAAACATGTCAGCAAACAAAATAGGGTTTTGCTTTTACATCCAAGAGCACTTCCTTTTCCATGTTCTTGCAGGCTACCAGAAGCAGCTCTCATACAAACGTCCTGATGGGTCCTACAGCATCTTTGGCACCAGAGATAGGGAAGGGAACACCTGGTGAGTGACTGGGAGCAGAATTGGCTCAGAGATGAATTTACATTCAATTATTATGAATTGACATTAGATTATGGTGCAGGTAAGAGGCAACTCTTCTGTCTAGGACTAGGCGTTGGGAAGTACAGAAGGAAATGTCTCTCCATCCTCTGCCAGGCCGGGTGCATGAAAAGTAGTTGATCCCTAAAGACCCAGCTGACTTTCTGATTCACACTCCTGCTGTCTCCAATGAAAGCCATTGCACTGTGGTGCTCTGTAGACAGGACCAGCTACAGAGTGTGCTGGACATCCGCCCCATGTCCCATCTAGCTACGACTCCTTTAACTGTTCTCTCTTTGAGGAGAACACAAGGAGAAAGCAAGGCACCAGCAAGCTGGCTGTAACTCTTCATGCTCTTCAGCAGCATGAACGAGAGGGCTGTTCTTCCAGTGTTCATCTCACAGCTTCATCCTTCCCTTGCAGGCTCACTGCCTTTGTGTACAGATCATTTGCACAAGCTGGTCGCTTCATCTACATTGATGACCGTGTCCAGTCTCAAACCCTGCTGTGGCTGTCCAGCAAACAGAAGCTAGATGGATGTTTCCGGAGTGTTGGCACACTCTTCAACAATGCCTTGAAGGTTGCAGACAATTACTTCTTGGTCAAATTTATATTTTTCATTAAGAATATGTTCTCCTATAACTTCCAAAAACTATATTTCACTCCAAATGCCTGTCTTCTTCCAAGGGCTAATTCTCCACATCTTATAATGAGTATTTTCAGCTCAGTCAGCTTTTGTACACATGCTTTACATGTTATGTGCACCTGAGACGGGATTACAGGAGTGTAATCTTGAAGGAGTGATGTTTTGGGATTTAATAGCAAAGAGCTTCTCTGGATTTGTGAGCTATTCAAGAGCTATGTGACTGATCTCTTTCCCTTCAGGCTGCCTCCAGAACTGTCCATACTCTCTCAGCTGGGACATGGCAATTGATATTCAAAGGCTCTCATCTGTGGCATTTACAGATTATTCCTCTCTCCATGTTGTTTCCAGGGAGGAGTAGATGACGAGCTGTCGCTTTCTGCCTACACCACCATTGCCATGCTGGAAGCTGGGCACTCCAGTTCGGTAAGGAGACTTACCTGATACTCAGATGGAACTGGTCCCCAGCTGTTGCCTTGGGTCCAGCATCTGCTAAATTGTCTAGGTAGCAAGAGAGAGAAAGAGAGGGAGAGAGCGCCCAGAGTAGGTGACCATGCTCTGTATCTGCACTGGTTGCTGTGATAGAGAAAATCCCTATCTCTACATCTCTTAAACCACCAGTCTTTGAGCAGAAGCTGTACAAACCTCCATGGGATTACATCTTTTATTTGCAAGACACAAAACTTTTAGTGACACCCTTTAGTTTCCAATAAAAAGACTTGACAGATAGAAACCTACACATGACAGGTAGTAACCCACACACCTCGGCTTAGCCTCAAAGACAGCCCAGCCAAGAAAGTAAGTTGTTGCAGGTAAATCTATAAAATCTACAAATGGAACTAATAGGTATGTTGGAAAAACAAATGTCCATCAGAGCAAAAGCTGATCTGTCCTTTTCAAAATTTGGCAGTACAAAGGCGACTAGAGAGGAGATGTTAGACTTCAATACATGAGTTAGCCTCCACTTTTTCATAGCCTTTCTGGACACATGGAGTCAAACTGTAATTTTTTTTGTGGGTGTAAACCTAGTACAACATTTCAGAATTAAAGTTACACCAAAGTCAGCGAGGATGGAAACCACTAAGTTAGATTTGTTCAAGACAAGAAACTCTTGACTATAGAATTTCAGAGCAAATAATTATCATGGAGGTAAGCAGAAGGAATTATCTGTGAAATCTGTAGACCAACCTTGTCAGGAACACCATTAAAAGCTACTTGATTTGTTTGATGTTTCCTGAGAAATCCCTCCTTGAATAATTCTGTATTCTCTCTCCTGAAGTCATTCTACAAGTTCAAGTCCCACTCTTATTGCTGTGATAGTGATAGGATGAGGAACAAGTTTAAAGAAAATAAATTTTTGAGCAGGTGAAGACTACTGTCCTGAATTAAACCCATATGCTTTTTTGTTTTTAAGTACCCTGTAATCCGAAATGCCTTTTTTTGTCTGGAAACTGCATCTGAGAAGAATATCAGTGAAGTTTATACCCAGGCACTCATGGCCTATGCTTTCTGCTTAGCTGGCAAGGCAGAAAAATGTGAATCATTCCTTGAAGAGTTACAGAAATCAGCAAAGGAAGTTGGTGAGTTTCAGTCACTTGGGGAATTTGGGAAATGTGAAGATGGAACAGATCTTACTGATGGTCTAACCTTGACAATATTGAGAGAGTGGGCACGTGAGCCAAACCACATGAATGATCTGTGGAGTTAATCTGCAGTGCTTTCATTGATGTGCAGGGAGTCCTTCTGAGGAAGAGGCCCAGATGCAGTGAGACTCCAAGGCAGTACAGAGCACAGAGCAGTGACACCTGTAATCAGTTCTGGTTCCTCTCTTTGTTTATTCAGATGGCTCACAGCACTGGGAGCAGGAGGAGAGGTCTCCATCAGACAAATCTCCCTCCTTCCTTGACCATGCCCCTTCAGCTGATGTTGAGATCACCAGTTATGTCTTGTTGGCATTGCTCTACAAACCCAACCGGAATAAAGAGGATCTCACCAAGGCCTCAGGGATTGTGCAGTGGATTATCAGGCAGCAGAATCCCTATGGAGGTTTCTCTTCTACCCAGGTGCCAAAACTACCTTCCACTCCACAGCTAATCCTAGGAACTGGGGCACTGTTTTAGGGTTCCAGCAGGGCTCTGACTACCTAGTCCTGTTTCTCTTTTCTAATTGCTATCTGAGAGAAAGCAAACTGTTATATTAGGAGACCAAAGTAATTTTTCCCCCCTCTTCTTAACTCTAGAAAGGTTAAAACCCTACAAGAGTAATTTGACTAGCAATAAATAGATACTTGTGTAGGGGATGAGCCTAGAAAACACCAAGTCCCATCTGTCAGATGACCTATCAGTTCTGCGTAGCTCCCCAGAAAACACAGGCTTCACCACTATGAAAAACTCTGGAAGTGCACTCTGCTTCTCAGATTTTATGTTCTGAGACCCTTGTGTCAGGAGAGAGATTCTCCTACCCTAAAGCATACACGAGAGAATGAAATGGCTCCTTTTGTACAGGAACCCTGGAATTATACACAAATTCAGGAAGAAGCAACTGTGATGGGTATTGCAACAGTGACTTTGATCTCCTCTGCACTGGTCATGCTGTGTAGCCAATTGTCTTTTATTATTTCTTTTTCTTCAGGACACAGTCATTGCCCTTCAAGCACTTGCTGCTTATGGTGAGGCCACCTACAGCTCTGCTTCACAAAACGGAGTCAAGATCACTTCCAAAAAGCCTTTTGAGAAGGTATTTTTTGTCAACAATGACAACAGGCTCCTGGTGCAACAGACTCCCCTTCCAGAGGTCCCTGGGAAATACAGCCTGACAATGAATGGCAGTGGATGTGTATTTATGCAAGTAAATGTCTGCTTTCTTCTTCATTGTGTCTCACATGTTGCATACAAGATAGTCATTGTTTTGATGATTTTCTAGCTGACTCTTCTTTATTTTTCCTAATTGCTTGATTTCCCTAAATCATTTAAACACTCTTTTTCCCATCCCACATCTCTGAATCCTGGGGAGTTCTGGCATGGAAAAAGCGTCCTTTCTGATCAATATCTGGTTTCTTTCTGGGAGGTAATTCTGGGTACAAGCACCTCCAGTGTTAAAGAGCAGAAGTCTTATGTGTTCATCATTGATATAAGCAAGCATCTTCCACGTAAAACCAAGTGTAACATTGCCAGAAAAGTTCACTAAGTCTTTTTGTTTGGAATGCAAAGAAAATCTTTGTCATTCTTGAACAAAAGGGTTTTTTCCTCTTCCAGACAGCACTGAGATACAACATTCACCTTCCAGAGGGGTCCTCTGGATTTCTGCTTTCAGTACAGACATCAAATGCTTCCTGCCCACAGGACAGACCAGCAAAATTTGATATTGTCCTTGTAAGCAGGTATGTGCCACCAGCAAACCAGCTGCACAGATGACAAGGCACACAGAGAGCATTGCTGTGTGTTTTCACTGCAGCTTATGAAGTCAAGAACCACAGGCTGATCAATATGCTGATGGTATCAGCCTGTTAGACACAGTGTCCCCAAAGACCCTGACAGGGCCCTGTGTTCTTTCAGTTACACGGGGAAACGCAGCAGCTCCAACATGCTCATCATTGATGTGAAGATGCTCTCTGGCTTTGTTCCTGTGAAGTCATCCCTGGATAAGGTAAATGTAGAGGAGCAAGGCTAAATTACCAGAGGCATGGTTAAGAACCATTCAGCCACAGACCCTGTGAGGTGTTTGCATGGCTGCACTGTTCATTCCTGCGTGGAGGGAATGCCCTCCAGGGAGCTTTGAACACACTGACACTCCTATGTTTAAAACTAGGAAGGGTTTCAGCTCAAGCCTGAGCAGCTGGCAGCTACAACTGGGCACTGCCCAGGTAGGGAAAGGGTGGGAAACCTCTCAGACTAGCTCTGAAATGCAGATCACACCAGAGTCAGGCAGAATTCCCCAAGTGAATTGCAGTGCCTTGTGCATTCGGAAAGAGCTCGTACCCCCAGCTAAGTCAAATGGTAGGTTTTTGTCCATCCTTTCAATCTATTCAGCAATATTTGGACTCTAAAAGTCAACTACCAGCCCTTGAAACTTGACTAGGAGAAGAATGAATACCACAGACGTGCAGCAGTAGGGTCTGAGGCAGCACTTGTTTTGCAATGTTTTACAAATATATTTATCTCCATTTTCTTGTTTCAAAGCTCATTGACAGTCAAACAGTGATGCAAGTAGAAAACAAGAAAAATCACGTCCTCCTTTATCTGCAAAATGTAAGTTCTGGTGACTATTTGATTTTCACAAATGATGGAAACAGCATGTAATAGGTATAACCACAATATGGATATACCCTATATGGTGCATTTATCATGTTCTCTTCCTCAACAGTTTTCTACTGTTATCACTAAGCTGCTTACTTCCCAAACTGCATGTAACTTTCCAACCTTCCAAACAGCTTCAAACTGACAACTGTCCTGCCAGCAACTAAAAAATCAAAAATATTCATAAAAAAAAAAAAAACAAGCACATTGAAATTAAACAAAATTCTTTCTTATTTCAGTAAAAAGTAGATAAACACCAGAAAAGTGGTTCCCTTGTGTTTATGCCTCTTTGGTAGGCTTCTTATAAACATCAGTCTTTCCAACAGCACAGGAAACACTGCTTTCATTCTCCTCTGGAAAGATTTTCTTTGCTTCTCTTACACTAGATCATTGCAAAATTTTACTTGTAATCTAATCCCTGAATCAGAATTTACTTAGTAAATAATTTGCTCAGGGCACTGTAGAACTAACAGAAGCCAATACCCCAGTGATGGACTCTGTAAATTGATTCCCAGTTTCTTGGTGGCACATGATGTCCATGTCTGAAATGGGAGGGATTGGAATACCAGATTTTATCATCCTGATCATTGGGAGATCCTGGAAAATTAAACTCAGTCCCTTTGGGCAATTTTCCCACCTCTGGCAATAGGATATGCAATAATTACAGAGTCAGGTGATACAAGCAGGACAGAAAATCTATTAACTTTTCAGTTCAGTTTCACGTTGGACTGTCCAAACATGTTTTGATAATGGCTGTCCCATATCTGTGGGTGTGGCATCAGTGGGATTTGGAATATGCAGCCTGTCAGTTACCCCCCTTGTCTGCTCTGGATGGTACTGTACAAATAAAAAGACTGATGTGATCTCTGACCTTCCATCCCAGCTCTCACAGAAGAAAAGGAAAGAAATCACTTTCTCGGTTGAGCAGGACTTTGTAGTGACCCACCCCAAGCCAGCACCTGTGCAGATCTATGACTACTATGAAACAGGTATGGCTTTGATTTTAACCAGTGTGCAGTGTGGGGACAGGGACAGCAGAAACATGTGCCTTAAGGGACACCCAGAACCAGCCCTGCTGCAAACAGCACTCCTCTGGACTCCATCAGCACCTAAATCTATGGCCAGGGGAGAGACTCATTTCACTTTATTCACCTTGGTCTCATGCCCAAGGTGATCAATAGGCATGACTAGAAAGTTATGAAAATACTTGCACCAGAATAAAGGATATTTCAAGGATCTCCAGTTTAAGCATGCATAGGTTATGTCCACCTCCAGGGAAAGGCACAAGAAGAGTTCCCCAGGGTAACAAGAATGTTTCTATTCTTCTTCTCCAGAAGAGTATGCTGTTGCTCAATACTCATCACCTTGCAACAAGGTTG
This sequence comes from Agelaius tricolor, assembly GCF_023055355.1. Taxonomy (NCBI): domain Eukaryota; kingdom Metazoa; phylum Chordata; class Aves; order Passeriformes; family Icteridae; genus Agelaius; species Agelaius tricolor. The sequence goes on from NW_027269269.1 coordinate 19,513,941, forward strand.
TTGCAGGAAAGGACTGTGGATTCAAAAAGGTAAGTGAAAGCCAGAAAATAACCAAACAGGCAGATAAGAAAGTGAACTATAAAGCAGCAAAAGCAGAATGAGTAGAGCAGGAACCATTCTCAAATAAATGAAGTCTCCTTAAGGCTTCTCAGAGAGCAGAGACAGTGGCCAGGTCCTGTCCCATGACACCTGTGGAATCCAAGTAGGCACCACGCTGCTGTTCATGGGAAGAGCTTAGCATCTAGAATGAAAGCCAAAGTACAGAATAATGTAAAGACTGGGGAATACCTTCAAAGCTTCCTCAAAAGCACAGATACGTACCAAAGAACCATTTACCTATGGCCATCCTCAAAAGTCTTCCCTCTGGAGCCTATGCTTCCCAGACCCAAGCAAGGTTTTCCACATGGACTAACAGAAACTTTTTCTGGGACAGTAAATACATTATCTGAGGAGAACACGAGGTGACACAAATCATGGAGGCAGTGTATTAACTAGTCAGAGGTATGATGCTGCTGGGCTGTAGAGGAGGTCAGGTCTGCATCCTGCTCAGCACAGCAGTTCTGCTGACTGCTGTCTCATGAACAGTTTCTCAGGAGTCCAGGCACAGCTTGCTGCAAGACCTTGGTCCAGCTTTTGTCTGTTTCACACAGTAAGAACTGACTACCCTGTATCTTGAAAAAAATGCCTGTGTTTTGTAACCTGCAACTCTTGGTTCTCACTGAGGTTATTTTCTTTCGGATTTTCACCTGCAGGAGCATCATAAATGTTGAACAAGTGGTCAAGAACCCTATTTTCTTCTGTAATGAAGTCCTGGAAAAAGCCATTGCATCACAGTGGGACTTAGGAATCACAGTGGGACTCCATGACGTTGATTGAGCTAGTGTCTGACGCTGTTTCCTTTCACAGCACAGGTCTCCAGCTCCGTAGCATAATCATGTATACCTTTCCACCAATAAACCTCCCTTTTACATTGGGCATTGGCTTTTTTTCAGTGTCACAGAACAGGCATTTTGATGATAGTGCACATGACTGCAGGCTGGGGGAGGATGAGGAGAGGAACACACCTGTCCTGCCTGCAGCACTTTGCCTCCTCCCTCAGCTACAGCTGATAACCCCTGGCCACTCCTGCAATACGCATGGTGTTCAGTCCCCCCACATCCAGAGATGGCACCCACTGCTCATAGCTGCTGGACAGCCCCTCACCTTTCCCCAGGCCTGTGACAGCACTGCCTTTGCCCCTCTGGCATAAGAGTAAGGGTTTAGGTGAAAACATCACAGAGTGACTGCATCATGCTCAGCAGGGGACAGGTGAGGAAAGGGACAGCTTGCAGTCCAGACCTGTGTGTGCCTGGACCCATGTCCTCCATCTCACCCTGCCACGCCCTCCAAGTCTGGCCAGAGTTTGTCCAAACCAGGCCACGATGGATCATGGTAGGAGCCACCAGCAGCGACCCTCCCCATTTTCCCGCACCTCTGCTCATCCCCTCCTTCATCACGCTTGGAGCCGTGATGGTGGTTTCTGCAAACACTAACACATCAGCAGAGCAGCATCGGGAGGGCTGGGGAAAGAAACACGGCTGCTGCTCCTCTTTCCCGGGCGCAGCAGCGGCGCCGGCAGCGCTCGCCCATCCCGCGGGGCTCCAGGGCCGCGGGGCCCCGCTCCGCTCCGCGCATCCCGGCACCGGGCATGCGGCCGGGGGACCACGGGACCCGCGCCAAGGGGCCCCAGCAGGGATTTAAAGGCAAACTGCTCAGGTGCCGAGGGCTAACATCCAGCCGAGGGCTAGGATGTGTTCGACAGGATCCATCCCACCAGGAGGTTTGCTAATGGCTGCATGCGAGCTTGCATTTTTTTTTCCGGTGAAAATTAACCATCAGGGCAACAGAGGATATTCCTCTCCCCAAAACCATTTTTTTTCTCTCAAAGAGCACTAAAAAATTTGAGTTTTAGTACTCCACGGGGCTTGCCATGCGGGATATGCATGATACTGATGTTATAAAAAGCCACTTTCTTAAGTTCCACAGACAAAGAATTTGTTGGGACACGAAATAGCTTTGGGTACATTTCTGATCTCCATGCAGAATGTTAAAATTAAAACATCACTGGCAGTAGAAGGAAAAGGAGGAGAGCAAGAAAAGCTGTAAATTTTGCACTTCTGGCACAGCCCAGATTGTAGCAACTGACTTGATTTACATGAGCATCAGGCTGGACTAAAGCAAGAGAAATCAATAGTTATGGTAACAAGGTTGAAAAGGAGAGCAGACTGAGTGGATGTGGATACAGGGTGTATATCTTCCTGAGGAATGTAAGGCCAATTAAGTTAAGGCTTCAGCATCTCACATGGAACTCATAAAAATCCCCTCAGGTCTGGCCCAATATGTTATTCTGTTCTGCTGAACACAGTTTCCTGGGAAGAAACAAGGTCCTGGGAAAAAAAAAATAAAGTGCATTTTTATCATACTTTTGAAATCTTATCTTCCTTTTAGGTCAAACCTGCCTATTAAAACATGAAATGTTCATTTCCCACTGCACTCTCTTCCTTTGCATACTGAAAATGTAATGTTTGTTGCCCAATTTTATCCTTCAACTCAAACATATAATTGCTCATTGCAGTCAGATCTAATAAATATCCCATGCTCACACTCTCCCTCCAGATTTTTACATCTAGATCATGTCTCCCTAGCTTCCACACCCACAGGGAACAGCAATATTTTTAAAACACATTCCAACACCTCCAAGATGTCTGAAACCTTGGTGTCATGTTTCAGCTCTAGGTTTTGTGCCACACACCTGAAACTGAAGCAAGTATATTAATTGTGGGCTGAACAAGCCAGGGACACCCACCAGCCTGAATGTCCTTTCTTCTTCTCTCATCTGATAAGCCTGAGGTGACAGGGATCAGGGGAGTGTTCCAGGCCTCAGAGGGTAGAATTACTGTAATTTTTTAGACATACAGACTAAGCAAACTGTGTTGTCCAAATGTGATAAAATCAGGCTGACTGGCCCAAGAGCTGCTACGAGGTATCATACTGCTGCCAACTCAAAGGCACATGCACTTACTGTGCTTGGTATTGCACATACCAGTCTTAAAAAGCTGAAACTGTTGTGCAGGATATTGGACTGGGTCAGCAATGCTACAATAAATGGGAAAATCCCAGCTTCACTGTGGGTGTCTGCCACTGTCCTTGTACCTGCTCTGGATGTCCCATGGGTCCATGAATAGCTCTGTTAGAAATACATTAAAAGCTGTTCTGAAATGCATTTTTTATTGATAAAAAAGAATTAACGAAGTATAATCACGTCATAGTGTCTTTGACTGAAGTGCTCTGTCAAGCTTACTTCCCTTTTGTGTTATGTAACTCTTGTAGAGCTTATTTGTGCCGTGGGAATTGATTTGCTGCTCGTGTGGAGTCCACACTCAAGGATCTGCAAAAGGCTGATGTTATGGCCTAGTTAAGAAGAAGAACTCTAATGACCATACCTGCTTTGAAAAGTGAACATAAATGCTTTTACAGTAGAAGATGAGTGTCATCCACAGTGTAGGCAGCAGGATGCAAAATCTAGAGGAAAAATGGGTCTCTCCAAAAAAATAAGCTTTAGTGTAGAAGCATTCTCTTGCTTAGGCCCCTCAAATGCTTAGCTAGGGTCAGACAAAGGAGTCCTCAATTCTGGGAGTTTGGTTGCTCCATCTTTTGACTCAAATCCTCTGTGATCCCCACAGTGTCACAGGCAACAGGGCCAAACTATTAGACAATGGCACAGCAAGACCTCACCTGTATGATTTAGATGTTCAGGTCTTCTTCTCAGCACCTGTGTCAAATATGGAGTGTGAGTAATGACCAACCAATTCAATGGTCAGAGAAGACCAGAAATGTGTCAGAAGACCCTTCAGCCAACAAATGACGATGTCTGAGGAATCAACTCATCTTTGTTCTCTGATTATTTCTTTGTTGATTTCATTTGTACCTGGTGGACAATTAGGGAGGTAGGGCTTTGTCTGCACTGGTGACCCTCACCATCTGATTCATCAGCCAGGTGACACAGAAGTGTGGTCACATCTCTGGCACCACTGGCTGTGAAACACCAAATGTCAGAGAAGGGCTTCCTGAGGAACATCACTCATACATTTGCATTTTTTTATTCAGAGCAACAATGAAAACTTTCCTCAAGGATTTTCAAGTGGAAAAGCAACTCATTGTAAGCTAATCCTGTAGCTCACAGCAAGAGAAAGCTTCTTTCTGCTTGACCTAGTAAAGGGTCACCTTTTGAAGGTCAAGAAAATCCTAAAAGCAAGGTATTACATTGAATACAGGACCTAATAGCCTCTTTCAAGGGAATGTCTCACTCTTCCCCTTTCTGATACTCCTGCAGCTCAGCACACTCATCTCCTTTCTGGCACACCACTGCTCCTGCTAGGCAAACCAGGATCTCCCTTAAGAACATGACTTCAGCAGGACCCCATGTTGTCACTGTGTGTATATAACCTGTCAGCTGGGAGATTTAAGAAGTCCTGTTTGAGAGGGAAGAGAGACATATGAACAAGGCAGTCAAAGGTGAAGGGAATAAAAATCACCACTGGCTATGACAGGACTCTGTGCATGCTGCTAAAGTGCTAACCTCACACATTTTTTCAGCCTCCTACCCTTTGACTCACTGCCCATAGGGAGGCTAAGGCTGGGTTATTACTGGAAGCAATTGCATAACTGTGCCAGATGTTTTCTACTTCACTTCTCTAGATGTGATAAGTTTTAGGTCCCACCAGTTCCCCTTGCTGTCCTTGCTGTCAAGGCAAGGTGTGTCCCCAAGGAGTGTGCCAAGGTGAAGCACATCTGGGAAGTCCTGTGCACTGACTGTGGGATGCACAGAGCCCATGGCTGCATAGGAGAGGTCTTGTCCTGTTCCCAGGACAGGCTCTGTAGCAGGACACTGTGTTGAAAAGTTCCTTGATAAATGGTGTGTTCTCCAGCTGTGTTACACTGCTCACACACCTTCCCCTGACTGAAATGTCAGCTCTGCCCCGCCTAACAAGTTGGAACAGAACAAAGCAGAGGTGCAGTTGAAAGGATTAAATGTGACAATATCTGATTTCCTTGCCTCATGCTCCACTCGGACTTTCTTATTTGGTTTTCCTATAGCATCCTCTATCTCAAAATCCTGGACAAACACACCAGCTGAGCCCCAGCTCCTGTCTGCACTGGGAAAAGGCTCATGCCTTGGGTACCAAACATCTGGCTTAGCTGTAGCACAGAGAGAGCCCGATGGCCTTGCATCATGTCACCCAGCAAGGCAGGAGGCAAGGTGAGCACAAAGCCCGTCCCCCTGGCCACCTCTGCTCACACAGAAGGCTCTGGGACAGAGGAGAGGAGTGAGAGCTCCTGCACACCTCTGCAGCAGGTGGGTGTTACACCACTGGGTACAGCATGGGCTGTGCCACAGGGAGGTGGCATTGGCACAGCTTTGTGCCACCTTCTTCCAGCAGCCTGCCAGAGGGAGGCAGTGATTTGGAGTTTTACTGTTTTATAGCTAAGTGAACTTAAAATCTAAATGGGAGAAATCTCTGAAATGCCTACACAGCATGAGCATGGGTTTTTTTTCTACACTGGCACTTCTGCTGATGGCCTTGTGCTATGAAGTGTGGATGGTCTCTGGGGATGGATGTCTCATGGCACCTGTGGGTGCCTGTTCTGTTGTTACATAGCCCTTGGGAGAAACACTCTTTTTCCTTCCATGTGCTCATTTTTTCTCTGTATGAATCTTGGCCTAATTACCTTTGCTCCTGCCACTGTGCACCTCTGAGGAAAGCTTGGCTCAAACACTGTTCAACCTGACTTGAACATAACCTCAGGGCCAGCAGAAGAACCTTCATGGGATGCCTGTGCCTGAGGAGAGAGGTAGTCCAGACACTAACTTTACAGCCAAAGCTAAACAGAAAGTCTATATGCATTTAATATATCTTTTTATATGGTAAATTTTTATCTGAAGAGTCATATGACTCAAAAAAAATTATAATTGATTGACCTGAGTGCTGGTCAGAGACACATTTGTAAATGTTTTGGCTTTTTCAACCCCTCTCCTTGGCAAAATTCTGAGTAGTACAAAAGCATAAATTAAAAAAGCTTGTCATTTGTTACTGCATCGGGGATTACCTTCAATTCTCTGTAATATCCAAAAATATCTGCTAACATGTGAGCAGTTTCCTGTTTACAGGTTTTTAAATTATTAGAGAGCGTTCACTAGTTACCTTAGATGGATTTTATAATGGGATTTCAACAATTTATCCTACTGTGTGTGTGCTGTGTACTGTAAGTATCAAGCAGACACACTCTGGATTTCTCATGCCTGAGGGTAAACAACCTTGTTTATAGCCTTTTTTACAGCATACAGTATAAATTTCTTCTAAGGCAAGACCAAATTTATATACACTGTGGATGTTTGTTATAACACAGCTGAGAAAGACAGAAAACCTCTACATACCTTGTATACGGCTTACCCTACAGATGGCCACCTCACATCACACAAAATATGGTTCACAGGACCATTTATAAAATTCAGCCACCAATCTGGTTTGCAATTTAATCTACAAAGTGCATTAAAATGAAAATAATTCATTGATGGTTTTGCCATGCCTGAATTTAGTCATTTGTTCATATGACACCTCAGAAATATGAGTTATATTTGACAGCCCAGCTGTCCACGTCTGGGAAAGGCAGTTCATCTGCTTGTCAGGCCCTTCTCTCAGGTTAAATTATTCAACAAGCAACTAAAGTGGATAATCTTTATTCATTCTGACATTTCCAGTTTCATTTGAAGTTTAGCTGATGAAGCTGTTTTATGGTATTTCATTTCATTGTGTATCTTCCTGTTCCTGCTTGGTACAACTTGTAAAATGTTCATATTGTCTGAGGTTTTTTAATAGACGACCTTCCCTTCACTGTGGTCTGTGAAGCATTTTGTCTCCTATACAATGAGAAACCCCTTTTTATGTCTTTGGGTGTTGCTATCATTCCTACTGATTTATCTAAGTACTTTTTCCTGTCATACTTCTTTGTCATACAAAATAAATTGCTTTGGGTTTGTTTGCTTTTGTTTTTTCTCAGGCTGGGAAAACTAATATCATAATTTGGATTTCCTTTAAAATAACAATACTGATGTTTGTGGTTTCTTCTCTCCTGTAGTATTTTTTCTGCCTTTAGCTGAACAGCTAATACAATTTGTTAACTGGAGCTGTTCATATAAGTCTTGAGTTTTACAGTGGGTTTTTCCTCACCTGTCACCACACAAAGCTGCTGGCATTAAGGAGAGACATTCCTTTGCTAGAGCTGCTGGTTTCCAACAGGAGTTCTTAGGTGAAAGTGCATGGACCACCATATATCATGAAAGGCATGATACCAGTGTCTTCAAGAAATGTTTCCACAGCTTTTTCTTTTCACATGCCTGTTCTTCAAAGGTTAAAGTTCACTTTATTGTTTGGCTTTGGCCTTGAGGGTTGAACATTGTGCTACATCCTTGAGGAGACTGAACAGGATCATATTAGAAAAACAAGTGTCTTTCTTGAGATTATTTACCTTTGGTGGCAGAGGTGCCAAAACTGCTTTCAGACTCCAGGAGCAGACAAGGATCCCCACATATACTGCTGTTGTGAAAGTACAGAGAATATTTGCACCCAACCACAGACACCTTTTCTTCCTGCAATTGCAGTCAGCAGCAAGTCACTCTGCTTTTGGACAATTGGCAGTCACCTACAAAGCTAAAAAATAGAAACTGAAAAGAAATCAGAGGAAACTATACCAGAATTGGGTTAAAAGTGATTAAAATTACACAGCTCAATACCTTACTTTGTTTTCAAGGGAAAATGTGTTTTCTATAGTGGTTATAAACTTGGAGGTGTAGGACACATCAAATTGTTTTGTCATCTTTGCCAGGCAAAGCAGTGAGGACTGTAAGGCTTGGAGGAAACTGCAGAATGAGGCATGCTGTGACTGGAATTCATCAATATTCATGATGGCCCATATTAACTTACTAATTTCACCTTCTGCATCAGTCATTCCAACTCAAAACAATATATTTTAAAGTGCTGATGAAGAGGAACTGTGAAGGAAGTATTGTGGAAACTTAAATCAGATTGCTGTGATTGGATGCTGCCCACAGGCAATATTACCATGTGCTGAACAGAGTTCACATCCCCAACACCGCGGATTTCTGATGGGTTAAGGAAAACAGGGTATGAATCATTCAAAGATTTCTAATATAAGCATTACCCAAATAAATACCCTTCCCCCACTTGCAGAGTCTCTGGCCAAATACTGTCCCTCTGTTCCAGCTCCTCCTTGCTGCCTCTCCCTGTTTCCGGATGGGCCCTGGCCCCCAGCCCTTATCTCCTCCAGCCCCTGGGCTGTTTGCAGAGAGCAGCTATAAAGAGGCTGACAGAGCACGGAGTGGAGGGGAATTACAAGGTGCAGGAAAACAGCAGCACCGCTTGGCTCAGCACGACCTGCTCTGCACCATGGGGAAGGACAAGCTGCCCAGCAAACCAAACATCTTCCTCCTTCTTCTCTTCTTCCTTCCTGGAAACACTCCTCTCAACATGGAACCGTAAGCTACACGTGTGGAGGGGGGAGGGAGGTCTAAGTGCTCCCTTTTTCCTGCAGCTTTCTTCCCACTAATAACCAAGCCCTGAGTTCCTGCACAGCTCTGACAGTGTTCCTCGCTCCCATCCTGTAATCCCCCGGCTGTCCAGCCCTGGGACCCCTCCCCACCACCATCTCTGCCAGGGGCCTCCTTCCACCCTCCCCAAATCTCTGCCCGCATGCCCACAGTCCTGCCCTCATAGTCCAAACCTGGATCCTCTCAACACCTTTGCCCAAGTATGTTTCTGCCTTGAAACCTCTCAGGGCCTGGGATGTTGTGGGCATGATGCCGGGATCCAGGTGCTTACCTTTCCCAGAGTGTCCTTGTTTCAATCACTGAGTTACTTCTCCCCATTCTCCTGTTGCTTTCCAAGCCAGTTTGTTCCCCTTTCTCCTGCCAGTTTGTTTCCCTTGGCAGCCTCAGATGTGCTTGTTCTCGGAGAGGATCTGTGACCTAGATTCCCTTCCTGCGGCTCGGGGGCTGGTGTCAGCGCCAGGGCTGCGCGGCCTGGGAGCACGGCTGCAGCTTGGGCTCTGCCGGGAGAGGGGCAACCCGGCATGGCACGGGCAGGCTGGAGCCTGGCATGCCCACCCCAGCCTTGCCCACCGGACAGCGCTGCTCTGAAGGCTCTTGTCTGGGTGGGAGCAGCCTCCCTCTTCATACCTTGGCTGGGTTCCTCTTGCGGTGCTGACAGAGGCACAGCTCTCACCAGCACGGGTCCAGCAGTGCTTGCTGCAGAGATTTCATGCCCACGAGCAGCTCTGGCAGAAGGTACAGCACTAGTGCTGCCACTTGCTGTGTGGTCAGAGGTAAAGTTGCCACTGGGTCAGCCTGAAGGACATTTGACTCACGCTGTACCATCAATCCCTCATTTGTCTGCCCTGTTTGGGTGCTTCTGGGGTGGATCAGCCAAGCAAGTTTGTTTTGGGGTCAGGCAGAGCTCTCTGGTCCCCCTACAGTAATCTGATGTAACTAAGTAATTAAGTAATCTTCATTCATTCTTGCCCAACATCAGGGGGAAAGGGAATGAAACCATACTGCTCAGACCTGTGGGCAACATAGAACCATAGACTGGCCTGGTCTGGAAGGGACCTTAAAGATCACTCAGTTCCAAACCCCCTGCCATGGACAGGGACACCTTTCTCTAGACCAGGTTGCTCAGATCTCTATTCAACCTGGCTTTAGGCATCTCAAGATGGGGTATCCACAGCTTGACTGTCCAATCTGTGCCAGTGCCTCACCAGTGAAGAAATTTTCTCCCTAATATCTAATCTAAACCTGCTCTCTTTCAGTTTGAATCCATTTCCCCTTGTCCTGTCCCTTGGCAACAGTCTCTCTCCATCTTTCTTGTAGGCTGCTTTTTATCCCTTAACTGAGCCCCGTTCTGGGAGGGAAGAACAAAGAAAGGCTGAGAGGTGGGAGAGAGAGGGGTGTTGTTGGGGTCCCCAGAAGGAGGACAGGAGCCCAGTAGGGAGGCAGTTCTGAGCAGTGAACTGCTAGGTAGCATAGGCAGTTTTGCTGTGGGTGCAGGATAGATCAGATGCTGCATACAACACAGAAAGGAAGCAACCCTTGAACTGAAGACAAAAAATTAAACTTCCAACCAAGACTTGCTCACTGTACCCTATGCAAGTAGGGGGTATCACTTATTTGGGCAGAAATAGCTGCTGCTATTTCTATTTCAGAGGTGACCATCTGGACAGGAGACACAATTAAGGCTCAGATTGCATATTACAAAGAAACATATTCATCAAATTAGTGCAGCACTGGAACAGATGACCCAGACAGATGGTAGAAACTTTATCTATGGTGTCCTTTGCAAAAGTCCTGTTCCAGAAGGGAAGGTGGGCTTAAGACATCCAGAGGTCCTTTGTAACCAAAATTTCAATGATTTTGGAAGAATGCAGCCAAAGGTATTATTCTCCTATTCTGGTTGTGCATGTAAGCTGTTTAACAGTGCAGCGGACATGCTTGGGAGTACTCTGCATTTGGTCATAAGTGTGAGGCCATAATGACACTTTAATTGGCAGGTATTGATTTGGGCTGATGAAGTTCACTGCTTTCTTTGGCTGGGTGCTTGTTCTAGGAAGCAGCTGAGAGTCAATACACAGAGAGACATTATTCCACTTTCAGCTACAGCGTTACCTTCTCTGTAGAGACAAACTCACCATTTTTGCCTCAGCCTCCATCTCTAGGGTCTCCTGTTCCTCCTTGGTGCATGCCTCTGTCAGAGTCACTGCCTCTCTCATCAGAACAGCTCATTGCATGCTGAGGTCTCTTTTGGCAGCCCAGATGCTTTTTGTCCTGGAATGTGTGTACATGGCTTTTGTGACCACAGTTGCTTAAAACACTTATGGTAATTTAATTCATCTGTCTCTTCTAAACAACACATCCCCAAACACCTAAAGAGAGGTCTATAAACAGCATGGTTTATATCTCTGTTTCAAAGGCAGGAAAGCCAGCCTAAGGGGTAGTTCTGCAAGTTGGCCAAAATTTCAGCAGAACAGTGAACAGGAAGAGAAATGAGGCCAAATTCCCCACAAACTAGGTCAGGCTGTCCTTTCTGTGGACTGGATGCTATTGTCACATTGCCAGTGCCACTGACAGGGGACAGGGGGGATGGCATTAGGGGAAGCAGCATGGGCTGAAGCCATGGTAAGAAGGTTGTGGAAGAAAGGAAACGCTGGAGAAAGCAGAGAGTCACAAGTTGTAACTCACTCTCTGGGAGGCTGGAGTTCCCTCCTTTCACAGCTTCTGCAGCAGCACTGGCTGAGCAGAGTTGCCAGCAGGATCCTCACTACATTTCACCACAGTGCTGCCTCATGGTGAAGGAAATGCAGGAGCTGCTGGGATCCCACTGCCTCCACAATAGCTTTAGGACTCCCCAGAAAGCTCAGAGCCCAGGCAAAAATGTAGCTTTGGATGGATGCATTTGTATTTGTCCTCTATTCCTTTCTGAACCCTTCCCGACAGTCTGTTACTTATTACTGACTGAGAATTTTCCAAGGCTGACCAACAGTGGTCAAGTCTGAGTGGTAGGAGCTCACTTATTATATTCCCTTTATGAACAGTTCATTTGCTATTTTTTGCTACTCAGTTCTATCATACAAAAAAATCTTTTCCACAAACATCTAAGTTAATTTTTAGAATTTTCTTATCTGGCACAATTATGAGACTATTGTACTTCCGAGATCATTTAGGTATGTACTGAAGAACAGGAGTCTCAACACAAACTCTGGAGGTTTTCACTGGTTCCTACTCCTGCTGCACTATCTTTCAACCAATTAATCCAGGACAGAATTATTAATTTGATTTATTAGTAAAATTATCCCTTTTATTGAATGGCAGCTTAGTTTAAGGGTCCTCTGTGGGGACCTTTCTCAAAGCTCTTTGCAGATGCAAGTACACATGAGGTACCATAAAACACTACACCCCAAAATTCTCTGTGTGCTCATCTTAATAAGGTCCCAAACTGCAAGCACTCACATCTTTGCTCATCATGTGAAGGATTTGGAAACTTGGATAGGCAAAGACTGGAGGAGTCAGACAAATGGGTGGGTTTTTTCCTCAACTGTTTTTAGCTAATGCCTTTGAGTCTCAAAAGGAGATTGTGGGATATACAAAATTCAATTAACAGCCTGAAACCTTTCAAACCATCCTTACTCCCTGCTGTGAAGCCAAACAAAACATCCTTTGTAAAGCACTCTCCATTAGCATAGAAATTGTTCCTTCTACTGCAAGCATTTTCCTGCTTTTAGGCTAATTAGTTAGACCATTTAATATGTATAAACCCAAAATAAAATGAATGCTCATGTTATATGCACTGCAATTCTCAGGGATGGCAATGGATTAGGCATGCTGATTTGTTAATTTCCCTTCACTTAATACTGTTCCCTTAAAACCGTTTCACATTTCTGATCTTTCTTGCTTCCCTCCCTTCACAGGCAGTACATGGTGCTGGTGCCCTTTCTGATCCACACAAATTCTCATGAGAAAATCTGTGTTCAGCTGACCTACCTGAACGAGTCTGTGACCCTGAGTGCCACACTCGAGTACCTAGGGGAGAACAGGAGCTTGATTGATGACGTGGTGTCAGAGAAAGACGTGTTCACCTGCATCCCTTTCTCTGTGAGTATCTCATGCTTGTGGGATGGTCTCTTGTGTTTATTGATGTGGGACAGTAGATCCAAGCAGTCCAGAAATAAGAAATAAGACACACTGCAATCAGAGATCCCTAAGCTAAGCCGAACAAAAGAATTAACTCAATGTGGATGACTGACTGTGGTAGTCTTACAAGGACTAATTTTCCCCCATTATCAAATTCTGTGTCCCACATGATACTTCTCTGCATGCGTTAGAGAAGTATTTTGGAACTTTGACTGACAGAATGTGCCCCATGTTTGTTTGATATGAGTAAGCCTGAGACGAAAAATACCAGGGTGGACTGAAAACTGTAGAAACCGGGGAATTGTTAAAGACAGTGAGGTCCATGAAATCATATGGCTGCTTCTGGAGCTTATTCCCAGTTTTTTACTGCAGAAAGTTGGTTGGTGAGTAATGTAAGCAACAGGTTCCATACCCTAATTAATGAATCTGGGTTGTTTTCTTTTTGATAAATCGTGTGATGGAATAAGGTCAAGTATTTCTGTAAAAAAAGTATATAAATGAAGGAAGGCAGTAGTTTTTTTCTTGCTCCCTGCACTGAGTCATTTTTGTCCCTTTAGGGAACTTTCTGACCCAGCTAGCACTTCTTCCTTCAGTGCTCAGTGCAATGGGGTGGATCAGTAAAGCGGTTATCCTCTTCATTCTCCTTAGCTCCCAAAATCCAATAGCACATCAGTGGCATTTCTCACTGTCACGGTGACAGGGGAAACACTGCAGTTCAAGAGTCGCAAGTCAGTGCTGGTCAAGAATTCTGAGAGCTTGGTCTTCGTCCAGACAGACAAACCCATCTACAAGCCCGGACAGACAGGTACCGGGAATTGGGCTGGTATTGACTCTGACAGCAAAACATCTTAAGGGCTCCATTCTCCAGAGGTGCCATACTGTAGTGAAGTTTTCAGATTTCTTCATGGGGGGATCTAAAGTACTCAGTAAATCTTATTTCTGTCAGCTGAGGTCTAGTTCATGGCACTTTCATCATTCCAATCTCCATTCTCCAGGTACAGTATCTCAGCCAGGTGTAGGTACAGGCTCTGATTCATTCTACTCAAGTAGAGGCACAAAACAAGGGTGACTGCAAAGCATAGTCTCCCTTGGCTGCACCAGAATCAACAAAGCAGGACAGGCATTCCCAAGAGATAACTCAATTCAGCCAAGACCTGATTATTCTTCTAAATTTATCTGCCCCTCACTATCTGCAAGAGAAAGACCCTGAAGTAATTGTTTCTATTACTTAGAGATCTCAATTCAGAGCCTGTTGATCCATGGAAAGAATCTGAGTAATAAATTATTGAAACATTGTCATTTCCTGTGATGGCTACAAATTTAACTGTGGAATTTCCTTTTCTTCTGTTGCACTCTTCAGTTCAGTTTCGGATCGTCTCTCTGGACAAAGACTTCTACCCGCTGAATGAGAAGGTAGAGCCTTAATTCCTTGTTGTTAGACGGGAGATTTAATTCTTAAATTAACACCATTGCTGTCATCATCCAGAACCACTGAAGACAGCCTTTAAACCATATGATACTCTCTCACACCATGCTTTACCTGTTCCATAATCTGTCCTAGGACACATTCTGTCTAAAAAAAAATCCCCCTTTTCAGAAGCATATAGATGTTTAAAACCAGATGTGCAAACCAATGTATGTGACTAATCTTGTGGGCAGGGATCTCATTACTGAAAAAATGTGTCGGACAAGTTTCCATAGGTAGTCACAGGTGTGAGGTCGTTTCTGGCAGTGGATGCAGTCCCACACTTAGAGAGCAGCATGACAAGAACTTGGTTTTATGGAACTGGTCAGGGGTGCAAGCCCATCTTTTGTTTTATTTGACAATCAGTTCCTTCTGCAGACAAATTCTTTGAAAACTTGTGCTTCATCACAGCTTCATACAGTGGTAAGACAAAAGGTCAGGGTCCTAAAATATTACATATAAAATTCCCTTAGCCATCAAGATCCAAGGAAAAATAGCAAGTACAGAAAGGGAACAACCCAAAGGACTTCTAAGAAGTTCTTTGTTCTTCTGCCCCTCAGTCCAAATCTGGAAAACAATTCCATGTGATTAATATTTCTAACATTGATTTTCTTTTGATCTTTCCCCACAGTTTCCCTTTGTCTACGTTCAGGTGAGTGGATAACTACATTATTATTATTTGCAGAAGAATGTGCAGGCACAGAGCAACCAGTCCCCAGCAGTGGTGTTTTCAGGCTGAAGGGCAAGGGAAAAATCACAGGCCTCTGACCTTTTCCCTTTGGTTAAAGGAAGGTTGAGTAGCTGGGCATCAAAATAAGCTCCAATAATGATTCTATGAGCTGTAGGAGAAAACTAATTAACCATTACAAGCCATGCTGTGAACAGAACTAGACTTGGCAGTGTAGTCTTCCCAGTCAGAACTGGGTCTCTGTCTGCCAAGTGTGGTTGAAATTAGAGACCAGTGTTGAATAAGCTATCAAAACCAAAGAAACAAAATTAAATAAATGGACATCCCTTGTCCTCCCAAGCATGTTCTTTTTGTCTGGCTTTTTTTTTTTTTTTTAATGGTTGAACTTCAGTGGCAGGCAAAAATTAATAGGAAGGATGTTTCAATGATTCAAGCACTCACTTTTTTCAGATGAGACCCCAAAATTTATAATTATTATTTGGGATATCTTCTTTTGAAAAAAACTTATGATGAGTGCTCATGGACGGACCCTGAAATTAGTGTGCACAAAATTTATTTTGGTTTATGCAATTAATGAGTCCTGTGTAGTCAGTCCTTTTACTGTTCCTGCTGTGTGGGGTTGCTGTGTCCATTCTGCACCATCTCTGTCTAGAGCTGGAGAGTCATCACAACAGAGGTAGGCCACAACCAGGCTGTGCCCCTTTTCCTGAACCCTCTTTTCAGAGTGCTGTCATTCTCTCTTCCCATCAACAAACTTCCAAAAAAGAGCTGCAGAGCTGGTGGGCCACTGATGATCTGTGAATATTGGAAAAAAGAAGAGTAACACAGTGGGAGGTGTGGATTAGCAGGCCAAGGAGAGCATCTCAGAGCTACCTTTTTCCTTCCCTTTCAGTGAGATGATAGTTTACTGAGTACAGAAATCTAATGAAAGGAGCAAAAACAAATACATCTTCCAGAAATATGTCCTTGTCTAACCAGTTGAATAATTTAATAACCTTTGTGTGTATGTGTCAATACCATGAAAGCCTTCACTTTTAAATCCCTAGGAAGGCCATCCATGTTCTCAGCTCTAGTCTGTAAAGCATGGTGTTTGTCTGTGCTGCTTAAACCAGCTTATGTAGGCCTTGTCCTTCATCTTCACCATCCCCTCTCCCTTCCTCAGTTCTCCTTCTCAGCCCAGTACTGCCCTTTGTCTGGATTTCACAGCTGTCTACAAGACACTCATGTAGAGGGGGGAACTCCTGGGGCAGAAAATTCACCAGATTACTCTAGAGTACTTTCTTCAGCCAGATCAGATCTGTCAGTGCAGTTTACTACATGATTGCATGAAATTTGGACTGGACCAAAGGAAAGAGTGGCAGGAGTGAAGAAAGGTGACAGCCTAAGCATCAGCGCTTCTAAGGAAATAAATGTCCGTAAATCCAAACCCTGGATGTCACTAATTTATCTTAGTGAAGCACAAAGGCAGAAGTCAGTATGAGTCTGCTACTTCTGAACTATTACCCTGACCTATTGCTTATGTAATTTAAAAAAAAAAAAATAGAACACCTTTCTGAGGAAGAAAACAAACTGGCTTTCAGGCCTTCCCTATAGATACATCACAGGAATGGCAACAAGTTCACCAGCCCAGCTTGAAATGTAAACATTCACTGTAAACATTTTCTTGAATTCCTCTTCTGAGGAAGCCCAGTGGTGTCCCTCACAATAAGTGGTGAACTTTTCAGAAGGGTTGAAATGTGATGATGAAGAGGATTTGGTCAGAGCCATGGGATGCATTTTACTGACTGTGCCACCCTCCCAGGTGGCTTCTTGGGAACATGGCCCCCTCTTCTGCCCCCTGACTGATGACCTCCAGCTGGGAGAATGCCATTCGCATCTCCATTTTTCCTAAGCCCTGAGATAATATCTCAGTGAAGTAAATGCACATAGTGGCATACCTTGAGTCACACACCTATCTAGAGTAAATAAACTTTTAGTGACAGCCAAGGTACAAGGATGCACTAAACTAGGCGGAACAACTGTGCTGTTTCAGTGAGTTCTACAAGAAATTTGGAGCTGAGGGGGTTAACTATTGATGGTCAGTAAATAATGAGCAATACACAAATGTAGTAGTGGTGAGACTTCAGCTCCAGCATTAGGAGCATGGAGACACAAGGGAGGGCTGCCAGCTGGATGCCTCTGTGTGGGAGTATACTTTCCTCTGTTCCTGTCACCATTACCCCCCCCCCCGACCACAGGCTTAGGACTCTTGTACATTTCTCAGTCCCATTGGTAAGTCAGGTGTCTGATTCCTCGGCAGATTGTTTATTGGTACTTCAGCAGTCTTCATTCCAGCCAGGAGAAAACCAAAACTTTTGCATGCCGTATGGCCAGTCAAGAAAGCTGAAAATTCCTCCTTTTCTCCATGTGCTATACTTCTGATACCAGTTCTGTTCCCTTCTGTTACCCTGCCAGCCTGCCTTGCCTAGCTTCCTGTCCCCATCCTTTGCAGGTACAGCTGAGGGGGAGACAACACAAAAGTGTTTAAAAGCTTTCTTGCATGCAAGTTATGCAGAATTGGCAGGTAAGTACTTTCAGAACCTCGCAGACTGTTGAATAATTACAGATAGGTATTTCCCAGCTGGGATGTGCATACACTGGCACTGCACTGCTCTGTCCCTGGCACTCCCCTGTACTGTCTCGTGACACTGTTACCCTCACCTGCAGGATCCCCAGAGGAACCGTGTGTACCAGTGGCAAGGGGTGGAACTAGAAACAGGCTTTACACAGCTCTCCTTCCCCCTCACCTCGGATCCCATCCAAGGCTTCTACAAAATAGTTGTGCAGAAGAGCATCTCATCCCATGTGGAGCACTCCTTCAGTGTGGAGGAATTTGGTAAGGGAAAGGAATTTGACAGTAATGCCTTTTACTGTGACCGCTCAATTTGGAATTTTCTGGGAACAGCATGGAGAAGGGAGGGACAGAATGTAACAGGCAATGGCGATTCATAGGGGCTGGGCCAAAAAGCACTAAGTATGAGAAACGATTGCTGACTTTACGGCATCTCTGCGACCTGCCCAAGCTTGTATTTGCTCAAACTGCTCTGGGGAGCACAGGACATGCCAGAATTCCTGTGTATGGCTTGTGGCACCAATTTCAGCTGGCTTTGTCTCAGTTGATTCCAGTCCAGCAGCTTGTTGCAAGTAGCACTAGATATGAATGTAAGATATGACAATATTTTGGTGACTCTATTTTGCTTCCCTCATCATCTGCATAAGGTCTCTTTCTCCATTCGTAGTCCTCTCTATTTTTGCTCTTCCTTGTTTCTGTGAAAGCTTAGAAAACATGTTTGGTAGAAAACTTGTGATTGAAGAACCCATGAATGTTACAAAAAGACTGCTAGGAGAGACTGAGTATGGAGAAATGTGCTGCTGCAGGGAGCCTTTTAACCCTCAGCTCTCTAACAAAGCTTCTTGGGTGATCGTAGGTGTGTATTCTGACCATAGGTGTAGATGTGTATTCTGACTGTAGTGCACATTTGAGGAGGCTGATTGGCCAGTGCTTCACACTCCGAGGCTCTCCACTAACTCTGCATGAAGACCAGATGTTTATTCCAGAAACAGCAGATCCATTGATCAAGACCTGCTGTTTCTGGAATATGCAGCCCATAGATTGCCATTAAAGTCCATGAGAGATGGCTTATTTGGCTTTGAGTCAAGAATGGTGAGTAATTTGACCACAAACCAGGCTATAGGCTTCAATCTGCCATGGTGACAGATGTCCTGTTCCTTGTCCCCCAAAGACCATTCTGAATGCCCCACAAAATCAAAACTGTTAAGTCCCATTGTTAGCCTCCTCCTAAACTGATTTTTCTTTCCTTTGTTCTTTAGTCTTTTTCTTATGAATCTCTCCTATTGCTATTTCTCTTAAAGTCTTTTGAGGAAATGCACCCTGGAGTTGAAACATTGAGCCTTGCCTCCTATCTTAGAGGCAAATTTGTGTCTAAACTGTATAACTCAGGGTTATTTTCCATTTCCTGGATGTGCACCCACTCTGCTGTTATTTCCTCGCACTGTGAAAAAACCCTTCAGCTGCACCAGCTGGAAGCAGGACATTACATGCTTCAGTCCAGTCCTGGGCATGAGGAGTTGGAGGTGTAGGGCTGCAGGATGCAATATGGAAAGAGAGTTGTAACTTAATATGTAAAAAAAAAAAAAAGTAAAACATATATATATATATATATATATATATATTTTACTCATGCTCCTTTATATTGGGCTTTAGTGCTGCCTTTTCCACTTGAAAATATAGATCTGAGAGTCTGTGGCTAGATTCACTTGAACTCTGTGGGTATGCAGGACAATATCCCACAGTGCATCTTAGTGAGTCTAGGAGAACTCTGCATCTCCAGAACAGTAAGAATGAGCCAAGAGAATCAATGATTTGGGGCATTTCAATGTGGCGAATTACAAAGGTGGCGAATGTGCTGCTCCAAGTCCCACTTGCAAATTATGCATTGTGAAGACACCACACAGGAGCAGTGTGTCCTTGTGAATGGACTCAGGTGAGGGATCTGCTCAGCTGTCTGGAGCCACATAAGCCCATGCTGCCAATAAGGCAAGGTAAGGACTACAAACTTCCTTAATTGCTTTTGAACCCAAACAGTGGTGAAGGCTGAGAAAACCTATGGAAGGGGTAGAGATAAATACTGGAGACCACAGGGAGGTTCATATGAAGAGGATCCTGGCTCTATGCTTGCGTTGCTGTGTAGTACACAGCTCCTATTCACTCTTCTCATACCAGACTTTCTCTCTTCCATCTAGTGCTGCCCAGGTTCGAGGTCCTGGTGAAGGTCCCAAAGATGATCACTATTAAGGACAACGAGCTTCCAGTGTCTGTCTGTGGTCTGTGAGTCACAGAGCTCCAGTAAATCTCTCTTGCTTATTCTTCACTCTGCCTCTTTGCTGAGGACCAAAAGAAGTGCTCAGGGAGGGTTTTTAAACTTTTCCAAGGCATGTAGTGAACACTTATTTCATTCTGTCAGTCCTGAACCTGCTGCTTGGCCTGAACAGTCAAAGTGAAGTGTCTTCCTTGTGTTCCTTAAAAGATTATGTCAAACAAATCTGCATTTTTCTCTTCTCAGTTTATTTCACATTTTTTCTTTCTGTCTTTACATTTCTTCAGTTAGAGCTTGTCTGCCAATGCTGAACCCTCAAATACTCCATGTCAGATCAGACATCATTTTAATTGGTGATGCTAACCCAGTGTTCTCATTTTTAACTCATAAGTCACTCCTTCTGAGCACCTGGTTGTCTTTCCATTTCTTCATTGAACCCTGAGCAGTTTATAATACACAAATGCTCCTGGCTGAAATAATTTTCTAAAGTCAACCTTTTTCTGCAGAGACATCCCACCTAGAACAGGATGAATGTAACTTCCATGAATGATGGAAGAATGTCACTATGGAAGTGATGGAAATCATTAAAATGCCAGATTAGTCAGCCTTTCAGAAGTATTAGGAAATCATCCACAGAGGTCTTTAAGGAGATGTGTCTGTGTGGCTATGCCTGATTGTCTCCCTATCTGATTCATTGTTTAACACACTGTGATTAGGTACACCTATGGGAAGCCTGTTCCTGGTTTGGTGAATGTCCAAGTATGCCGGAAATTTTCCCAGTCTGCTTCAAGTTGTTACGGAAAAGAAACAGAATCTGTGTGTGAAGAATTCACCAGGCGGGTGAGTCCCAAGACCAAAATGTAGTGGTTTTCTGAAGGTTAAAGGGCCATCTTGTCTCAAGAAAGATCAAATATGTTGGGAGAGAGTAGGGCATTAGAGATAGCATTCTCTCTAGGGAAAAGCAAAGAATCTCAGAGGAAGGCATTCTTAACAGAGGGATCATTAAACTAGAAACAGAACTGATGATGAAAACCTGACCCCATTGAAACCAGTGACAAACCTCCAGCTGCCAGCCATGAGGTCTTTGCTATTGTTCTACAAACTGAGAAAAGAATCTTTGAAGGAATTTTCTAACTGAGAGGGACTGACTGTGAGCAAGGAGCAAAGATGAGAAGAAAACAAGAAGGATGTATAGAGAACAAGGAACAAAGATGAGGTGGTATTGTATATGGGTCAAGTACAGGAGAAAGAGCAACAAGACGAAGAGAGAAGACAATGGAAGAAACAGGAAGAAAAACAGAACTAAGGCAGGAGGCAATTAACAAGGAAACCAGTGTGGCCCTTAGAAAACTGTGTGTCAGATATCTCACAGAACACAGAAAATACGTGGATGAAACACTAGGAAACAGGCTGAACACAAGTTCTTGGAGACAACCCTTGAAGAAATTCTGGAATTTCAAGAACAGAAGTCAAGCATGTTGGGTTTGGGGTATCTATTCTTGTTCCTCAATGCATAAACTTTGTTCACAGAATTTCAATTTTCTCTCCAATCCCTCGCTTAGGCAGATGCTCGTGGGTGTGTTTCTGGTGTGGTGAGGACCAAGGTTTTTCAGCTCCTACGCAAGGGATATGAGATGAGCATTGAGGTACAAGGCAAAATCACGGAAGATGGCACAGGTATGTAGGACACGAAGAAGTCAAAGTGATGGCAGGCATAACAGGAGCAACTGGCAAACACAAGGAAGGTGGAGTAACATGACTAGAAATTCATTAATAATCCCTCTTTACTATGCTCTGTCGCAGGAATTGAGATGACTGGAACAAGCTCCTGTGGTATCACATACACCATGAGCAAAATCCACTTTGACCTATTGGACCATGTGTACAAACCAGGGATCCCACTCTTTGGGACGGTAGGGAACTTCTGAGACCCTGGGCAATGAGTGGCACAGCAAACACACAAGTGCACAATCCCATCAGTTGGAGTCGTGGGGTGTGTGGGTTACATGGTTCAAGAGGCAGGTGATACATGGTGGAGGTCCCAAATGAAACTGGTCGGGGGAGTTAAAACTACTGAGCAACTAAGGATCCTAACAGATAATTTCCATGGGCTGACTGGGTTGTTTTGCTGAGAATTTTCTTAGTTGTACCCTCAGACAACTCAGGGCATGCCTCGCACATTCCCACATTCTTTTCCTTTGTTCTTGTATCAAGAAATATCCTGCCTGGCAAGGAGGAAAAGAGGGGAGAGGATGTCTTACTTGTCAATTGCTTTGTGTTGCTAGTCTAAAACCTGAAGTTTGTTATTGCTTTGTTAGGTGAAGCTGGTCGATGGCACTGATGCTCCACTTGCCAATGAAACCATCACAATTACTGTGGGTGGAAACAAATACAAAGGGAATTACACTACAGATGAGCAGGGACAATCCTGGTTTTCCATAGACACTACCAGCTTCACAGAACTCTCCCTGGAAATCCGAGTGAGTGGCAGAGACAGGGGTAAGCCTCTGTCTTTCTCTTCAACAGGGGAAATGTCTGTCCATGGATTATCAGTCTTTTCTGACAATTGGAAAGTAAGGCAAGTTTCTTGGTGGGTCACCTCACTTCTCTGTGTCTTCTCTGCATGTTATCCACAATCTCCTAAGCATGCAAAATACAGAACATATCCAGAGTTTTTCTGTGGACTTTTATGTGGCTTTATACCTGTATTTGTTTGGCTATGAACCTTTTATTCTTCCTTCTCAGGCAGAGCATAAACCTGAACTGAACTGTTATGACAGTGACTGGATGACACCGTCCTACAAGCAAACCACGCGCAGAGTAACTCGCTCTTACTCCCTCAGTAAGAGCTTCCTCAAAATTGAGCCAAAGCCTGAGGCACTAAGCTGTGGCTCCTCAGCAGAGGTCCAGGTGCACTATATCTTCACACCAGAGGCCATAGGGGAGCAGAAGAAAATTGTCATTTATTATTTGGTAAGACACATTTGGGGTTACTTTGATCTACGGCCACAGAAAGCAGTGTGTAACCTCTAGCTGTGTTCCGTGATGAGCAACCAGAGCACTGCTAGATGGCCAGTAATGATGGAGAGCATTGGAAACCTTCAACAGCGCAATCCAAATACACTTCGCTAATCTTTCTCTTTTCTCTCTCTTCTGTGTGCGGAATTTTGGGACACCACAGTAATTGGAACAGACTGTAACATGCTGGCATTAAGAACTATGAATTTGTTCATTTTGGGGATCAGAGAAGAGAGACTAATTGAACTGTGACAAAACAATGACATGTCAGTCTCTTTTGGGAAAACAGGAAGATTCAAATTAATATCCAAATAGAATGTCTTTCTCCCTAAATTTGTTTTTCTGGTTATCCCATTTAATGACACTAGCAGAGAAGACAAGAGTAGCTTTGGAGAACAATAAAAATATCAGTAAACCAGACACTTCAGTTCTGGTGGACTGCATAGATCTTCAGGGGACTTAGGCTGATATTCAAAAAAAATAGAAACCTGTGCTAGAGGTGTCTATGTGCTTATTTTCAAGACTTCTAACAATTAATGGAAGGACAATATATTCATTTACCCAGTTGCCTGGGAAAATTGATTTTAAGTATGTGCATACAGCGGGTAAACAAACAGTAAGAAACTTTCATTTTAACAGATGTGGATCCCACATCTTGAAATTGAAATATGGTGTTTTGGAATAAATATTCCATATCAAAAGTAACTGAATAAAAAGCATTTTTGACTATGCAAAAGGAATCTTTTTCTAGAAATGAGGGAATTACAGGAGGTATTTAAGCTATTGCCTACTGTCTAACTTCAGGTACCTTGCTCAAGCTTGTATTCTTTGCAGCCTGTGGTCTTCTGTCCCAACTTAGTGCAGTTATAAAACTAATCCTGGTGAAATTTTTCTTCATACTGTTTCACAATGAGACTGAGAGAGGAATGAGGAGACTTTTTGATGTCCAGTCTGTTCCAAATTGTTAGAAATGAGCAGATGACTCCCAGAGTTATGTGTGGTTAGAGGCAAAATGCATTTGAACCTGATCTATATATGTAATATGTACAAAAGTAAAGATACATATGATCAATGTGGTGCTCCTAGGAGCAAATATTCCTGTCTCCAACGACCCAGTAAATTCCAGCCTGGCACCTTGTTGAGCATCTTCTTGGTGCTGCTCACACTCTTACAATTAACCCAGTGAACATTCCTTCTCCTTTCAACACTGGAAAGAACAGTTCCAGGAAGATTTCTCTGTTACACAGGTGATGGCCAAGGGACAAATCGAATTAGCTGACACCCATGATCTGACTGTGAATCCTGGAGATGGTGAGCAGATCTATGCCTTTTTAGCATTTCTGATGGTAATTTGGGGCAGAGGGAATGTAGGTAAATTACTTCAATTCAAACACTGAATTTAACATTTTGTTCAAACTTTGCATGTAATGTTTGAATTTTCAAAATTAAGCCTTTTTATATGACATGGCTTTGGTTAATTTTGTTTTCTCTGAGTTCCAACAGGTGCTAATTTTTTAATGAGAAAATGTTAGAAAATTCAACCAAAAATAAGTATAATATTTTGGCTACTTCCTAAAACCAGCACTTTCTGATGGCCACTCTACCCTATTCTGATTGTGGATGCTTACCAGTGTTGTGAGACTCACATATACAACACGCAGGAAAAACATGCCTCCATTTCTTTGTCTCATTTCCCCTATTTTTTTTTTTTATTATTCCTGCCTTGTAAGCATGCAAACACATGCATATCTATATTCTAATCAACACATTTAAATTTATTCACATATATGTCCAAGGATTACACATTTCAGTACCAGAGACAAGCTGTGATGCAACTTTAAATGTCTATTGAAAATGAGAAGAGGGAAACATTTTGTAAGTCTGTGAGAAGGAGTGGCACTGCAGTGGATATAAACAGATTATGGCAGTGAAAGATCTCATGCGCTGTACGAAGTTCTGTATCCTCACTAGGAGCAGTGACTGAACTCCCACCCAGGCTGGTACCAAGGGATGTTCTGTCACCTTGTCTAGATTGTGACATAAAGCTCAGGCCCTGATAGAGTTTTCCAGAAGAGAGGGGCATTTTCTACTGTGTCTGGAGCAATAGTTTGGTGTTCCAGATAAGTGCTTGCTTAGCTATAACCTTCTGAAGTTATTTTTTCAGTCACTCTGCAAGCTTGACTGCTGTTACCCTTTTTGCAACATTCATGTTACTTTTTTTTGCCTCAACTATTTTTTCGTAGATCTTGGAGACTGAGGGGAAAAAAATGGTTGGGAGCATCAAGAAATTACTCCCCACATTAACTGGGGAGAATTTAGAAGGCAGGGAGAGGCCCTCCAAACTCATGTGCTTTGTCAATTCACAATCAGTCTTTGAATGCAGGCATCTTCAGTAGCAGCCATAAATTTTAGTCATGTGTCAGTTTGCCAGCCCCTGATAACTAAAAATGTTCATCAGGAGTGAACTTGACTTTTTTTTATCTGGGGAAGGCAAATGCATATATTGGAACCCCTTGCATATTGAATAGCCTTCTGCTCTCTCTGTCAGCTTCCGGGACATTCCAGTTGAGCTTCCCTGTCGAGGCAGCAATTGCTCCCGTGGCACAGATGCTTGTGTACACCACTTCACCCAGTGGGGAAGTCATCGCCAGTTCACAGGATTTCCAGGTTGAAATGTGCCTCCCCAATAAAGTGAGTACAAATCATGGTTTATGCAGCCCATGTTTGTCTTGTGGACAGCAGCTCAGTTTTAATTTCCAGAATGAAGGCAGAATTCACAATGGGTTCATGAAATGTTCTGACCTGATGTTGACTGAGGACTGATGACCAGAATAAGCAACAAAGCTATGAAAATTTTAAAAATGGAGCAAGACAGAAACAAAAAGAGAATCACTCATCCTTATTAATTACATTGATCAAAGATGAATATCCATTAGACACTAGCCAATTTCAGTTCACACAGCTAGAAGTGTCAGAATCATAATGTAACAGTGTCTGGAAAAATGGTGGCTTGAACGTCCTTTTGGATTTTCAGGTGAGATTGAGTTTTGCACCCAAGGAAGGTCTTCCTGCTTCCAACACACACCTGCGACTCCACACCTCTCCAAGATCCCTGTGTGCCCTCCGTGCAGTGGACAAGAGTGTTCTCCTCATGAGGCCTGAAAATGAGCTTTCTCCCAGCTCTGTGAGTCTTGGCTACTTTTGGTAATGAGCAAGTACAAGAACCAAGCAAGCCCTCACTAACAGCACTATAGACATGGGGGAATGTATTTTTACAGTTGCATTCCTTACACTTGCCTTTTAGAAGCTGGCATTCACCAGTGGAGTGCTAGGTTGTGTCTGTCCCTGTTAGTGGTGATCTGCTGCATTGTTCCCTGTTATTTGCATTTCTCCAGGTGTATCAGCTTCTCCCACTAAAGGAAAGCCAGGGTTATAGCTTCAGGGAATACTACTTGGAAGAAGACAACGTCAACCCATGTGTATCGCTTGACAATCTGTCATTAAATGGATTTCTCTACATACCCATTTCTTCTGATGGTGAAGGGGATGCCTACGACATTCTCAAAGTAAGCACCAACCTTTCATTTTTCTCTTTTGTTCCCTTTTTGAATTCAGTCTCCTCTCTTCTTCTCACCTGCCCTGAAGGGCTTTTTAATAAAAAGATAAGCTCATTTGCTGTAAACTTGCTCATATTTGTATGCAAAAAAATAACCAGGCTCAGTTCCCACATCTACTTAGCCCATGAACAGTAACTGAGGACTTCTCAAAGCCATTAAAACTTTGAAAGGTCTCCTCATAGTACAGACAGCTGCAAATGGGCTTGGATAAGGCAACAGACCTGAAAAATTACCTCTAGTGGCATAATATTAGAAACTCCTCATTCACTCATGTTTTCTTTCTCTGGTTTAAATATGTCTTTGTTAAAATATCAGTTAATTTGATAACCCATAAATCCATGCATATGCACCCAAAGTGTCCTGCACAAAGTTTTTTGGGTACCCTCCCTCCAGTGCATTTCACACATGCCATTTTCATGCAGGCAGCTGTCCCCAAGGTAGGCCTGTGGCTTTACCTTTCCACCTGATCATGCCAGGATTTAGCCTTAGTATGAGAATAACATGATAGAGACTCCTCATCTGTGTCAAACCAGCCTATCCGGAATTTACATACAAATCTTTGTTATTCTGATCATTACCAGACTTAGGTACATCCATTCTTGACATACTAAATGAAGTTTATTTTCAAACCATTTTTTTGCATATTTTTTGTTCTTCTTTCTCTTTGTTTACTAGGAATTGGGCTTAAAAGTCTTCACTAGCAGCAAGATCCATAAGCCTGAACTCTGCGAGCATTACCCAGAACACATGATGGAAAGGAGTTACAGTGGTTCTAGTACCTTTTTGGTTTTACCTCTCACACAACCTCCTAAAATTTACCACCCTGCCTCTTTCCTTCCCTCTTTGCATCTTTGAATATTAATTACACAGGCAGATCTGATTGCATTCAGATATGCTGACCTAATTCAGGATCCCTCCCTTCTGGACCAAGTCCTGAAATATGAACTGATTCACCTCTGCCCGCATCTTCCCAGGCAGCCAGATGTGCCTGGCTAGAGCTGTGTGTGCTTGGCGACTCCCATGCTACCCCTGCAGCAGCAGAGGGCTTGTAGGCACTAAAGGAATATTTCAGCACAAAGTAATGGGGTTTTTTCCCATCAGATCTGAGTCCAGCTATGAAAACCTAAAATAGGAGCATCTGCATCTAGGCAGCCACGTTCTAGGAATAACTAGAAGAACAACCAGGGTAAAAGTGGGCTAAGACAAATGAGAAAGTGGTACAATCCCGTGGTTCAATATTTTATCACTGGGGGCTGAGAAATTTGGTTCTGTTCCAAGTTTCCCCATTTACATGACTATAAGGGGCTAGGTAGGTCATGTTACTTCTCTGCAGGTTCAGTGACTATGA
Organism: Agelaius tricolor; assembly: GCF_023055355.1. NCBI lineage: Eukaryota > Metazoa > Chordata > Aves > Passeriformes > Icteridae > Agelaius > Agelaius tricolor. Next base: position 19,541,750 of record NW_027269269.1, read on the forward strand.
AGATGGAGAGAATGATGTTGCTTTTTTTTTGCTTTCTTTCTTAAACAGATCTGAGATTAGAAAGACTATATAATAAAGACTCACCTATATCACTTTCAGTTACTGACTTTTATGGTGCAGTACCCCAGCTCCATTTAAACAATTTTAGCTTTTGGTGCAGTGACAGCTTCTAGCTTCCTACTCATAAGGATCAGATCTTTGGTTTTGAAATGTAGGATTTGTCATCAGAGCATGGCTCAAGACAGCTGTCTGCTTTGAGAAGATGTAAAGTCTTCTAAGCCTGCTGGAAAAGCCTTTTGTAAGGCACAACAGTATGCAACACTGTGAGATGGCCAGAGATGTAAAGACCCATGTTCATTTTTTAAAAGTTCCTAGATGGAAGGCTAAGTGTGGCTTCTGTTTCTGGTCATGTATAAATGCAATCAGTTCTTCAACCAGATTATTAAACTGTGTGCCATGGTAATATTTGGGGACAGTAAGCTTCAGATTTGATTCTGTATTGCTATAGAAATATGCCCTCATATCATCATGAATGGTTCTTTTGTCACTGAGAGGTTTTCTGGCAGTGGGGAAAGAATGCTCAACTCCATCCAATCTCTGTAAGAAGAGTAGCAACATTAAGAAAAATTAAATACTGAGATGGCAACAGAGAAATTTATGTTTCCAGTGGCCAAGATGTCAAAGCTGTTCTTTCAATTTTAAAATTTGACCTAAGAATAGCAACTACCTGGAGGGAAAGTAGTTGTCCTGGTTTAGAATGGAGTTTGACACATCTTTTCCTTTCTTCCTGTCCTTGAATAAATTTGCTAGTTTCTGCAATGAATCTGCATGGAGAAATGAGTTATGACATGGTAGAAGATATGGTTGATGGCAATCCTATGGAGACTGTCCGGAAGTACTTCCCTGAGACATGGATCTGGGACATAGTTTCAGTGAAGTAAGTGTTCAAGAGAATGAGAGTGTGGTCACTAGGCCAGAACCTTGGACTAGGTTAAAGCCTCGGTGGATGTATCGGTATTTCAGTGAAAGGAGTATTTCTAGTAGACAAAGGCATTTTTTAAGGACATTAAGTACAGGATGCTTTAGAGGAACACACAAAAGCCAGTGCCTGTATCCCATCTGGGCAGGGGTTTGCTGTCAGCAGATGTTGCTCAGTAGGAGAATGGATGAACACCAGAATACAACTGAAATCTTGTTCTCTGTCCCTCACCAGCTCTGAGGGAAAAGCTGATCTAGAAGTGACCATCCCTGACACCATCACTGAGTGGAAAGCCAATGCATTCTGCACTTCAGCAGACACAGGCTTTGGCCTGTCCCCAACAGTGTCCCTCAGAGCCTTCCAGCCCTTCTTTGTGGAGCTCACCATGCCCTACTCTGTGGTGCGTGGGGAGTCCTTCACGCTGAAAGCCACCGTTTTCAACTACCTGCCTGCCTGCATCAGGGTAAGGGATGCTCACGGCTTTGCTCAGCCTAACAGCCATGGGGAGACTGCAGTGGGCCCTTTTTAACCAGGTGTTCTGAGCCAGATGACTGATCTGCAAATGTAATTTCATATAGGTGTATGTATGTACAAATCCTTGTTGTGTTCAGTGAAGAGGGAATGTGTTTTCCTGTCAAAGTTTTGAAAGCTGCATTTGATTCAGAACCTGAAGTGCTGCTACTGAGAGCCCCAGCCTTGTCATCACAAATTTATGTCACTGTTTTACAGAAATAGAGAACCTGGGTTTTTCACAGATCACAGAATCATTGCATGACCAAATGGAAATTCCAGGTTCACCAGGGTGGATATTTCTGTTCAGCCTTTAGTCTCATCTCCCAAAACTTCACAGAAGATTTGCTGGAATTTTCAGACTTCCTGTAATTTGTTGCATCTGTTCCTAAAACAGTGAGGAGAGCTATTTGGCTTCACCATTCTTACCTGCATTTTTTTCTAACATAAAAAGACAAGAGAAAATTTGGAAAGGGATTAGTACATAATCTCAATTGCCTTTGCTTAGTTTTTTATAAATACAGATTTTTATTCTAAAAGGAATGAAGCTGAAACAAGGAGGGGCACTTATCCAGTCATTCCAATGCACTCTCACTTGTGTCTGTTATTTCCTATTTTGTTTGCTATTTTCAGGCTCTTTCTTCCACTTTTCCTTGTTCCCTTATTCCACTTCTCTTTGTTCCCTTACTAGCTTTCCCACTGCTGGTGTTTTATCTCTTCACCTAACTAATCATGAGGGAGATCTATAATTCATGGCACTACTGGTCTGTGCAATTCATTTTCCCAGAATCGATTTCCTTTCCAAAGATGCTGTTCTCTACAGTTACCTCCCTGATCTCCTACAATTGCATAAATTTCAGTAATTTCCTTCTTTATAAGGCAGCTCTTGCTCTGCAATACCCATAATAGATAGCTCCACTACCAATTATTAATACCCATAATAGGTAGCTCCATGTACTGCATTGTCTGCAATAGCTCCAGCTTCTCCCCAAGTCCAGACCTCATGACCCTTCTCTGTACAACTGGCAGGTCAGTGTGTCTCTGGCTGAATCTACTGATTTCCTGGCTGTACCAGTGGGGAAACAGGAGGAATCCTACTGCATCTGTGTGAACGAAAGAAAAACTGTTGCTTGGGCAGTAACACCAAGATCTCTAGGTAAGAGACCAGATGACAAGATACTGGGATCAGATAGCAGTGTGTGGCACCAGAACTCTGGTGTGAGGAGCTAGATGACTCCAAACCTGTTTGGAAGGATCTTCTCTATGTCAGAAATCCAGCCTCCATGCTGAGACACTACACTGGGTGTAATGTTTCCAGGTCCTAAACAAGTGATGTGTAACAGGCCACGGCTTTCCCAACATTTTAATAGAAATCACAAATTCCCTTAAGGCATGTAAGGAACTCAGACATTCCAGCTGTAGAGCTAAGAATGTCTTGCCTAAACTTGGTTGGGTCTGAAACTTTTTAATCAAAGCTTGTTTTCTCTGAAGCCTCCTAGAAAAAGGCCATTTGATTTATAGGACCTTCCCAATCACTGCTTCATACTGATGGACTAACACCTGCTTGGGCGGCCATCACACAGGAGGTGATCTGGAAGGCTGCATCGGGATCAGGATAAAACCCTGTCTCAGATTTAGTTCTCCTCTTGGAAAAGCTTCTCTGTAATGCATCCCAGAATTCCCAGCACAAACACAAACCTGTATTTCCCTTGCTCTGCCTGGCAGGGCTGACTGACCCCTGTTTCCTCCAGGGCAAGTGGAGTTCTCAGTGACCACTGAGGCCCTACAGAACCAGCAGCCCTGTGGGAATGACATTGTGGAGACCCCTGAGAAAGGGAGGAAGGACACGGTCATCAGGCAGCTGCTGGTGGAGGTACGTGGGCTGCTCCTTCTGGCGGCACAGAAAAGCAGCAATAGCAACAGCCAGAGCTGCTGTGTGATAAAGGTTTTCTGGTTTAGCCATGAGAGCAGCAATAATGGCTTGTGGGACTCTTATTCTGCAAACTTTTACAAAAGAAGCACTGATAAATCTAACACAGGCCAATAGAGGCCATAACTCATAGTGCTGCCATCTCACAGTCAAAGCAGGGTCTTACATTACATGGAGGGACAGGAATAATAAGGCAGGCAATAATGACAGGGGTTTTTCCGAGACACATCATATCAGAGATAAATGAGAAATCCTTGTGTTTGTCTGTAATAAATCACAGGGAAAGGCTGTGAATAGAGCACTAGCCAGAAAGCTTATGCTTCTCCTCCAGCCCATGGTCAGTACTCTGGAATCTGGAACAGTCACTGCAATCTACAAATATTTCTAAACAAAACTACCATGACTGTTTTGAATTATTTTTATTACACCTCTAAGAATGTTCAAAAAAGTGTAACTAACCTTTTATTTTTACATTATTTTGTACACTTCTTTTCTTAAGCAGTGTTTTGCAATGATAAAAACATAGCTTTCCACATGGTAAGTTGCCAGTCATAAAATTAATCCTCAGTATAAAATTCCCAGTGATGCTATTAGCAAAAAAAAAAGCACCAGATTGTTATATAGACAAATTTATATCATAATAAGTCCTCCTTACATTGCAGACATTCCAGTTTTCAGTAAGGCAGAGCTAAGATTCATGTAGCTTCCGAAATGTTTTGCTAACTGGAATGTAGTGATGGAACAACAGTCCTATCTGCTAGGCTTTTTTTGTTTGTTTGGTTGGTTTTTTTTACAAATGGATTTGAATGTATAATACATAAACAACTGTTTTATATTTCAGGAAATGTTCCTAATTTCACAGACCCCTTCAGGAAAAAGATTGTTTGTTTAGTTCTTTGAAGATACAGGAAGATAGAGCACTGTAAAATCTTTTCTCACAGATGGCAGGGGAATGTAAATTACTGAACAAGTATTAGAGTTACTTCTGTCAGGGTGTCTGAGAGATTGCTCCTGTTATCCTGTTATTGTAATGTGGCAATTAATCTACAGCAAGCCCTGACAGGATGGAATTTGAGATTAGCATCCAAGGCTGAACAATTAATTAGCAGGAATGGATACAGTGTAACATGCTTGGGGTGAGCTGCATTGTCTTGAGCACATGGATGGCAACATTCCCTGCAGCAGGCACTGCAGCCCAGAGAGAGAGAGAAGTGAGGGTGCCAGAGGCCCCAGGGCATCTTCCTGCCCCTCAAGAAACCAAGCCTCATTGAGGGCTCTTTGGGAAAAGGGATTTTTTTTTTCACCCAGGAATTTCTCATCTGGAAAGGAAAATCTTTCAAACAATTACAGTTTGTACATTTTCATTTCCTGTTGAAAATCAAACAAAACAATGGATTTCTCATTTAGTTGCATATCAGAATGACATACTGAGACAAACAAGAAGGTGCCTTCTCAAACAAAAGCATTTAGCTCTGTCACAGTTTATCCAGAAAACTTTTTCTTTTTTTCTTTTTTTTCTTTTGTTTTTTTTCCTGCTCTTTTAATACTTTTCTGTCTTTACATACTGAAGAATGAGAGACAATGTATTCTGATTGTGAGAAAGTGAAGACAATAACACCATTGTTTACATGCTGGAAAAAAAATATCAGCTGGCAAACACTGGAAACCAGTAGTGAAACAATGGGAACTCTCCTATTTAGAGGTTGAAAAACTGGTGCAGTAATCTCACTAAAATAAATTCTGACAAAAACCAGTTTTCTAGTAAACATTTGATTCCTGAGTTCTCTGCAAAATATTTTCACCCATCTTAACAGAAAAGAGGGATTCTTTTCTTACTTCAAAGACTAAACTAGAACTTATAAACCGGTTGACCGTGGCACACATTTATATTTTGGTTGTTGTAGCATGTCAGTTGTAGGTGCATTGGGGTGCTCTAGCTGCCCCCAGTCAAAGTTCTTGCATACACATTCTCTCAGTGTGCCAGGCGCTCAGCCATCACCACAGCCTGGAGAGCTCTGCTAGACTGGGCCACAGTGCGTGGCAACTCAGATCACCAGGTCCCGTGTCCCTGTTGACAACATCACCCTGCATGTTATCTCCATCACAACCTGTGAAGCTGCAGGGCCTCTCTCAGTAAAAAGAAAGAAAAGAAAATGTATTACATTTCATACTTGTAATTAGCCAGTATGTTACAGTTCTCAATTATCCTCAGATTACTGCATGGAGAAGAAAAATTTCTAGGCAATTTTCAAAGAGTGTCTTTTACTTTCCCTTTTGATATTTCTTCCTTTTCTTTGTTGCTGCTGTTTCTCATTTTTTGCTCTTTTTTTTCCCTTGCTCTTTTTCCCAAGCCGGAAGGGACTGAAGTGGAAACCACATACAATTCTGTGCTCTGTGCATCTGGTAAGAGCTATTTGTTTAACAAAACTTTCTTTGCTGAGGTAGAAACTAAAGACAAAGGTAGAAAAAAAGGTTTTTGAGTGCTCCACTCTGAGAAGAAATGTGTAGGGATCTGATAAAATTGAACAAACTAGATGTAGGTCCAACTGTTAGTGAAAACAATTCTTCCTGTGGAAGAAGAGCTGAGGATGTCACAATGTCTACAAATACAGAGGGAGAAGTACATCTTTTAGAAAATGAGGCTGGCCAGGTCAATGCAAGGAGAGAGTGTTTGGGATTTGATTCAGTTATCTCTAATGCCTTTCATTTAACAGATGTAAAATCAAAAACCAGACTCTGTGGTAAGCCAGGTCTGCCCATCCAAGCATAAAGGGCCAGAAAAATAGGCTGGAAAAGGTGTATTTGTCAGTCAAAACTGGTTGATGGTGCCATGTAGAAGTCCATGACCACCTGTGTGTAAGGATATTGCAGGCCCAATACAAAATTTGTAGGGTGGGAAACTTCATCAACAAAATTACAGATGAATGGATATGTTGAAGTCAGGAAATCCCTCTTCAGTTTTCTTACCCGTGGATAGCTGCTACCCATGCATTGTAGATACATCTGGAATTGTAACCAAATTAATCTGCTTTTTATCCCAGAAGAGTCAGTGTCGCAGACAGTCTCCTTGGCTCTCCCAGAGACTGTGGTGGATGGCTCAGCCAGAGCATATTTCTCAGTGCTAGGTAAGTGAAACCTCCTCAAAGCATCACATGCTATTTTGAAACACTGCCACTTCAGGCTGTGCTCAGTCTAATGGCCAATTTACACTGTGAATTGTCCCATTGCCCAGGTGACATCATGGGCACTGCCATGCAGAACCTGCACCAGCTCCTCCAGATGCCCTTTGGCTGTGGGGAGCAGAACATGGTCCTGTTTGCCCCCAACATCTACGTCCTGGACTATCTGAACAAGACAGGGCAGCTGAGTGAGGAGATCAAATCCAAGGCCACTGGATACTTAGTGAGCGGTGAGCTTTTACCTTTGTTCATCCCTTCCCTTGGCTATTGGATAAGTACACTGTTGGCCACTGGCCTGGATGATCTGTTGGAAGCTCTAGAAAGGAACAGGGTACTGGCAGCTTAGGGGTATTCAATACAGGATCTGTAAGAAGGAATCCTATGCTTAGTTGGACGTACAGGGTGAGAGACAGCACCATCCAAACAGGAACACAGAAAAAGCCCGGGGTTGGCAATAACTCAGTATTTCCCTCCATAAAAAAGGGTTATATGAACTACATAAATCAGACTATAACCTTTAATCATGGCAGCTGCTTATGTAGATCTTGAATTCTCCTTAGGATTGAGGTGTGAAAGTACTGCTCACCTGTGACCAGAGCAGAGTTTTACCACATTAGCTAGGGCATGATGACAGACACAACATCAGTACATATGCACATGGTGGGCATCTGCCGACTAGCAAGGGGTGGTTGTGACTCAGTTATTTTTGCAGAAAAATTGCATTTCCTCCAAAGAAAATTATCCTGTCTTCTGCATTCCTATCCTGTGTAGGACTCACATTTTTTATCAGCTCTCATTTGGGAATCATTCTCCCATTTCTCTCAAGTTTGGGATGAATTTACCTCTCCTCCTGAAGTCTTGGGCAGAGAGCAGCAGTGAGTACAGATAGACAGTTTCCAGGTGTTTTTGGAGAGAGGAAGAGCACAAGAATAGAGATATTCAAAGTTCAGGGTTTCCCTGAACTTCCTTTTATAATACTGAGCAGCGCATTAGGTCACATTTGTGCCACAGCCAAGGGGAACAGTGTCTCCCATGTCAGCAGCACAGGTCACATTTGCACCTTAGCCAAGGGACACAATGTCTGCTGCATTTCCCTTGCATGGCTCTTTGAAAAGCACTGCAGCAACTGAAATATATTTTCACTCTTCATTTCAGGGTATCAAAGGCAATTGAAGTACAAACACCGGGATGGTTCTTATAGCACCTTTGGGCCACGTTATGGGCAAGTTGGAAATACCTGGTAAGACTTCAGTACCTCTGGCTTTTCGTTTCTGTTTTTCATGCCCTCTTATTCCTCAGTGTTATCTTGTACTTGGCCATTGTGGGGTTTGGAATGGAGGTGGAGATGAAGTTAAATGGGCCCTATGACCTCTGGTGGATACAGAGCCTACTCAGGATGTCTTGGCTCCCTCTATCACTTTCAGGCTCACAGCCTTTGTCCTCAAGTCCTTTGCCCAGGCCCGGCCTCACATCTTCATAGAGGAGAAGCACATCCAGGATGCTTTGATCTGGCTTACTCAGAAGCAGAAGGAGAACGGCTGTTTCCGCAGCTCTGGGACACTCCTGAACAATGCCATGAAGGTAACAAATCTGCCTGGTTGGCTCCACATGGGCTTTGTCAGGCTGGAACTTGACCATAAGTCACTCTGGCATCAACAGAGTTATTTCAGCAATTGGGGTGTGGGAGGGAGCAAGGAAGCAGAAAGAAGTCAGCACCATCTTCTGAAGGACTCAGCATGAAAAGGAAGCCAGGGAGAATTTGTCCCTGCAAGATGTAGATATGTAGCACAGGGAGAAGCCAGTGGCACTCTCTGGGATCAACAAGTACTTCTGTGTTTCCCTGCAGGGTGGAGTGAATGACGAGGTCACACTGGCAGCCTACATCACTATTGCACTGCTGGAGATCCCTCTGCCTGTAACTGTACGTGCCTGCACCCCCACCTGAGCCACAGATGGTACTAACCTGCCCTACTAGTACCCCCATGCCCAGATTGCCAGGTTCCTTTACCTTTGGAAAGAAGAAATCCTGTCTGAATAGTCTTTTCATTCAAGCCTAGACTGAAGGAACATCTTCCTCCCTTTTCTTCTCCTCTCCCATTTTATATACACATTTCATTTAATATTTTTCTGAGTTCTTCTGTGGATGATAACGGATTTGCTCCATACAGCTTGGATTGACAGTGAGTTAAATAATATTTAATTCTCTGAAGTATGCCAAATAGGTTTTCTACACCCACAGAAATCTCCTTCTGTTTCTTAGAATAGTAGAATCCTGTTGAACCACTCTTGGGCCTATTGGGCAGATACAGCACCACCGGTCTGTAAAAAGGGATGGCACACTCGGGCATTCATTGTCATTTTCTCTACTTCTTGTAGATGGTTTTGTGGGAAATCCCCATCCTTAATGCTTGAAGGATAAGATATACCTATAGGGAATTCCATCATGGCACCTGTGGAAAGCCTAAGACCTATTTCAGAGCAGTGTGGGATTGGTCATTCTGATCCCCTCACTTTGAGAGAAGGTGGTTGTGCAGGTAAAACTGAGGTATGAATCACAGCAGAAGGACTGCTGAACCAGTGTGGTTGCCAGGTTGTTGCAATCTCTCTGCTCCAAATGTAGTAGGGAATGTTCTGTGTCCAAAGTTTTTTCCTGTGTAGTAAGAGCAAGCATAAGGAATTATTGTGTCAGTAAGGTGACATGGATGGCACTAACCTCACCAGAAGAGCATTCTTTCTTTGTCATGTGCTGTGTTTAGAAGCCAAGCTCTCAGGCAGAACCATATTGGAAAATGAGGATGTTTTCCAGCTTCCCATCTGAGTCCAAACCTGCCACTGAATGTGAAGGAAGGAGTTTGTCACAATCTGAGTGGGATATGGGGGCATTTCAAGTTAAGCTGTATGAACTAAGATTAGCACAGCCCTTAAGTAATTAAGGCTCATACAGAGTATTTCTATAAGTAAAATAAGCCATGTTAAACCCTGATAAAAACCTTAATAGCACTGTCCTTAGCATATGTGTCTACTGTCACATCCTGTCATTAGGCTGCACTCCTCCCCAACATCTACCTTACAAACAGTGGTAGGCATAGACACAACCAATTTTGGTTTTATTCTTTGCTTTCTTAAAACCAGCTGAACTGCTTCTCCAAAGGGGATCACAAAAAATTTCATCTTGTAGTACACACACAGTGAAATTCAAAGCACAAAGCAACAGAAAAGTATGTCTTTTCCTTCTAGACCCTTTATTAAGCTGTAAATGTGCTGTTAGCTTTCAGGTCATGGCATGCTTTCCCTGCAGAGCTACTTTCTCAATTTTATAGCAGCTTTTCCATCACAAATGAGGAGCAGTCATGTCTTGCTGAGAGTTTGTGGTGTAACAGTGTGTGTAAGTCATAACAACGTGTAAAGTATTTTACTTTGCTGTAGTGATTGCAGTCTTAAACCAATATATGCATTGCAAATGTGAACATCACAAAAAAACTTCCAGAAAATAGAAAAAAAACACACCTTTTTTATTCTTGTGTGGAGATAGAGTTCACCAGTAAACTAGAATCTATATTACTTCCAGAAAGTGAATTTTTTTGAAAATGCCCTGGAAAGGGGGAAACAAACAAAAAGGAAAGGATAGAGCAGAGGGTGAAAGCACAGAACAGTCTCAGGGTGATAGCTGGAGGAGGAAAGCAAGTATTCAGTAAACCTAAAGGAAGGAAGTAATACAGAGAAGTCCTCTTACCGCAGAACACAATCAGACCAGTAATTCTTCACAAGGAAGAAGGATTGGAGCACTGCTTCACAGTCTTTAAATCAAACTGGGAAAAACCATTACGACAAGACGTTAAAGAAAAGTAGATTCAAGATAAGGAGCAGCCTTTGGCTGCCCATTTGTTCAGGAATTATTAGGCCTGGAGGAAAGGGATACATGAGGGTAAAATCGTTGTCTGGCTAAAAAGTGGGATGCTAAGGGTCCACAGGTACCACCCAATTCGTATTGTTCCAAGATGGAACTCAGTATGATCACCTCTCATTCAGTCTCTCTCTCCTTCCAGCACTCAGTGGTGCGGAATGCTCTGTTCTGCCTGGAAACAGCAGCAAATCAGAAGGAAAACCATGTGTACACCAAGGCACTGCTGGCATACGCCTTTGCCCTGGCAGGGAAAAGGGACCAGCGGAAGGCATTGCTTGACTCACTAGAAGAGGAAGCTGTGAGAAAGGGTGAGTGTTCCTGGTGGGACGTGGCTTTCACCAGCCTTACACCTTCCCTTGGCAGATTGGCTTTTGCTGGTGGGGCAGTGGCTGCAGGCACTGGCCTCTGTGGGTAGGGAAAGGTGCAGGGAGAGGAAAGACTTGCGCAAAGGGATTACTTTTCTGAGAGGTTCCTTTTGGAGGCTGCAGCACAAGTTCTCAGTTGTCAGGGGAAATCCTCTAATCCTTCAGAATTGTTCTGTTGAAGTCAGGCTGGACAGTGGTTTTAACCAAGCTGTGGGGACTGTAGCCCATAAATGTGAATGTGGAATCTAGGACAAAGTGGTGTCTAGGCCTGAGGCTCACTCAGCAGTCTCATACTCATTGTAAACCTGGAAAATGTGTACACCTGACCCTTCCCACTTCACCCTGCATGACAGACACATCCCGGAGGCTCCGTCCTCCCAGCTGGGTCAGGCAGCAGGTCAGGAAGTGCCTTGCAGTATTTCCCAGTAACAGCTGCTTGCTGTCTCTCTCCCTGGCTCCTGTGAAGATGGCTCTGTTCACTGGCAGCGGCCTGGCAAGGAGCCCGAGGCTGATCTCCCGTTCCATCGCTACCGAGCTCCCTCTGCGGAGGTGGAGATGACGGCCTACGTGCTGCTGGCCCAGCTCACCTCGCAGCCAGCCCCTGCCCAGGAGGAGCTGGCTTCTGCATCCCTCATTGCAAAGTGGATCAGCAGCCAGCAGAATCCTAATGGAGGCTTCTCCTCTACCCAGGTGAGCTGCTTCCCTCCGGCCACCTCACACCTTGAGGTGTCCCAGAAGATGGCACATGTCAGAGAGCCAGGTGGGAGCACAGGAAGTTTTGTCAGGAAGGTGGGAAGTGTAGCCCTGCAATGGATCCATGCAGTACCTCCCATGGCTGCCAAGTTCCTGAGAGGCTGCAGACAAATATGTCAGGTAGTGCCCCTGGGAAGGGAAATATGCTGAAGCTGCTCTTGCCCTCTGTCTTTTCTTCTTAACACTTTTGGAGAAAGTGAGGATGGAGGGGAGGGTGCCAGCTGGCAGAGAGGGCAGGCTGTAGGAGGACAGGCTACAGGAGGAGAGGCTCATTGCATGCCCTGCTGGGACGCTGGGACTCGTCTCTTTCAGGACACAGTGGTGGCTCTCCAAGCCTTGTCCCTGTACGGAGCTGCCACCTATGCCAAGAGCGGGGCAGCTTCCAAAGTGGCCCTGCACTCTGGAGGGGACTTCCAGCAAGACTTCCAAGTGGATCCCAGCAACCGGCTGCTGCTCCAGCGCGTGCCCCTTGCCCAGGTGCCAGGGCAGTACAGCGTGGAGGTGTCTGGTGAAGGATGCGTCTACCTGCAGGTGAGGCTGATGGGGACAGCGGGCATCCTGGAGGGGAGCCCCTGGCCAGGCTGGAAAGGACACAATCATAGGATCATCCAGGCTGGAAAACACCCTGAGATCATCAAATCCTTCCATGGAGGTAGAGGAGAGTAAAGAACAGGAGAGAGGGGAGAGGTGCAAGGCTGTGGGTAAAGGACAGAAGATAGAAAGTGTAGAGGGATGTGGAAGAGAGAGTGGCACTCAAGGAGAGCAATCTCTGCAGTGTGGAGGAGCTGTGAGAAGTGGGGAGGCTGGGTGTGAGAGGGGCCCCTCTCTGCCACGTGGAGCACACACTCACTCACAGACACTCACCCAGAGCTGCTGGCTGTCCCCTAGACCAGCCTGAGGTACAATGTGCAGCCCACAAAGGAGGAGGCGCCCTTCATGCTTCATGTGCACACAGTCCCGGAGGCCTGCGGGGACTCCACAGCTCACAAGGTCTTTGACGTTGCCATAAATGTCAGGTGAGTCTGCATTCCGGTCTGAGCTTTCCTCTTGAGCCCTGGGAGCTGGGGGAGGTCTGGTTGTCCCCGGGGGGAGGCACTCTGAGAGTGCAGCACATTCCTGGGAAGGTGGGCAGGAGGCGGCTGCTCTGTGAGGAGAGGCTCTGGAGGAAGGATTTGTCCTGCTGTGTGGGCAGCCCAGGGCTGGGCTGGAGGGAGGCTGTGCAGATGACTAGGAGAACGTGGCACAGCTGGAGAGGAAGGTGCTGGACTGCCAGCACTTAGTGGGATGCCAAGTGTTATGGAAAAGCTGGAAGCGTGCCCAGCTCTGAGTTGATGTGCACTGGATCTTTGTTGCTTGGTTCCTCAGTTACACAGGGGAGCGCAATGTCTCCAACATGGTGATTGTGGATGTGAAGATGCTGTCAGGATTTGTCCCCTTGAAGTCCTCATTGGGGAAGGTATGGTGCTGTGTGAAGCATTTCTTTGAGTATATCTGTTTTTAATATCAGGCATCAATTTCTTTATTTAAAGTAGCATTTAATTATTTTCCTGGTATCTTTTCCACTCTTATACCTGTCCATCTTTTCCTCCAGGTCTTCCACCCCCCAGCTCTGGAGTAGGGGTGTATAAGGCATGCCAGTAGTAGCATTCCCTTCCCAACCCTCAAGTTCTTGTGGTAGCTTGCAAATATGTGCTGTTTAGCCCCAAATCAAAAGATGGAAGGAGACCATCCAGTCTAATATCAGGGACTCAGGAGCCTTGGGAGATATATGACAGCCATGACAATACTGGTGCCTCATTCCATTTTTGTGTCAAGAAGGTGAAGGAGCTTGAGATGGTGGGAGTGGCGGGAAGTCTTAGTTTGTGGGGCTTCATAGAAGAGTGTTTGACAAGTCCCCTGGGAAGTATACTTCCTGTGCTTTACTTCTCAGCACCTACATGGTGAGATTTTAGTGATGGGGAGAAATTGAAGATTGACTAATGTCCCTTCAGAACATCAACCTCCTCCACATCTCCTTTTCCCAGCTTTCAAACACACGGTTTCACCAGATCCAGCGAACAGAAGTGAACACAAACCATGTTTTGCTGTACATTGAGCAGGTGAGGACTAACCCAGGGCTGCCATGGGGCACACGCCGAGCTCTGCAGCACAATGGCAGTAACAAAAAATGGAGATGGAGAGCACTGCTAACATCCCCAGAGCATGGGTGGCTGGGGAGAGCATCAGTGTCCCCCCAGAGCAATGGTGGCCAGGGAGAGTGTGGGAGCCTGGGCTCAGTGCAGAGGCACAGGGGAGCCTGGGCTGCAGTGCAGAGCCCCCCTGAGCCTCTACTGCTTCCCTTCCCAGCTGGGCAGGGAGACCCTCAGCTTCTCCTTCACGGTGGAGCGGGACATCCCCGTGCGGGGCCTGAAGCCAGCCCAGGTGAAGGTCTATGACTACTACGAGACAGGTGAGTGCCAGCAGTGCCCGTGGCAGCGAGGCTGGGCAGGGGACACGTGGAGGGGCACGGGAGCTGTGGGGACCCGCAGCTACCCCAGCCTGGCACTGCCAGCCCAGCCCTGCCCTGAGCTCTGGGAGGGCAGAGGGACTGGGGCAGAGCCGTCCATGCTGGGGGTCCCGTGTTCATTTCTGGCCCTGCAGTGTGGCCCTGCCTGTGCTTCCAGGCAGACCTGCTGCTCCTTGTGCCTCTGCTGTCCTGGCTGCTGTGCCAGGGTGGCAGTGACAGAGCTCTTTGTGCCCACCTCAGCCCAGTGTGCTGGAAGGAGGTGTCTGAGCAGCCTTTGGCTGCACTGGCAAGGAGACCTGCTGGAGCTGCCTGTGTGGGGGGCTCTGCCTTGCTGCCACTGCTCCCAGACAGGGCTGGCACTGGGGCTGCCCCCACCCCAGCTGGCATCTCTGGGGGAAACTGGGGATGCTGGCACCAGCCTGCTCTGGGAGCCTAGGAAAAGCATCTCTGTGGCACCCATCCCTCTGCCAGCAGTGCCAGGGCTCATGACAGCTCTCCCTTCCCTTCTGTTTTCCAGATGAGTTTGCCACACAGGAATACAGTGCTCCCTGCACCACAGGTAGGGTACTGCTTTCTTCACTGCTCTCTCCATCTTCTTCATTATATTTTTGGTCTTCCAGCCAGCACTTTTCTCTTCCTGTTTTAATTTGGATGACATTGGCCCAACGTACAGGCACAGATCTTGTGTGTAAAACAAAGAGCATGGGTGTTACAGAGATGGCAAGTTTGCCTTTGGCTGCTGCTGTCTGGAGGAACAGCTGCTTCTTGCTAAGGTTCCTGCTGCCCCAGGGCCTGTCAGGAGACTGCTGTGCCTTATAACCCTGGGCAGGCAGGCCTCAGTATTGACTTGGAGTCTGAGATGTCAGGACAGAATGCTGTCATCTTTGGGGGATTCTCTGCAATGCAAGGCCATGTGTGTTTGGCTTAGGAGCACAGGTAATTTAGGAGCTTCTGTGATATGGTCTGACCTAGGTTATTTCCCCTGTCCTATATGGAGTCTTCCAATATGAAGTGTGGCAGGTCTTATTTTCCATCAATAATCCAGGTTCAGGTGTTTGGAATATGGAGGCTTCAGGAAAGCCGAGTTCCTGGGAAATGGTTTTTCACAGGACCTCACTGTGACACCTGAGAACAGAGAAAAAGTGATTTGGATTTGGAGAAGGCAAAAGCTTTGCCTTCTGCTGGTGGCAAATGGTGGCATTTATCTCCTTTAGTGTTCCTAACTGAAAAAGTAGAAGAGTCTGAACTCTCACACTTCTATTCCATAGTGCTTGTTAATCTGGGCTGTGTTCCATAGGTACAGCTGTTTTCTGCTGATTCTGCACCTACAGCCTCCCTTCATGGAAAAATGTGCATAAGTCCAAACATTGAGTGGACAGTAAAACATTTCCAAAGGGTATTTTGGTGTGGTCTGGTTGTCCAGTGTGAGACTCATGGGGAGACCTTAGATTTTAGGCTATTTTTCCCCAGTTCTGTTAAAAGGCAGAGATTTTATTTTCCTCGGAAAGGGGGATGGGAAACTGCCACTTAAGAGGCTCATCCACTACTCTAAATGTACAGAGGTGGCCTGCACTGACTGGAAGGCAGATCTCACTTGCCAAGCTTCCTTCCCTGCCCTGTATAGTAGAGCAACAGAGTGCAGTGGTTTTCTTCCACTCTTTGCAGAGAAATAAACAGAGCACATCTCACTGGTACACCAACCAGCTTTTCCTGTTTGCACTGTGCTGTTTGCACTCAGTTGTGACAAATCCCACTCTGCTTATCTCTCCCAGTGGGTCAGGGAGAATTTCAGCCCTCTGTCAACCTCACACTGCCTTGAAAGTGGCACAAGTAGTGAGTGCTGTGGATGAGCCTCCACCCTGGTAAAACAGCAACTCTCTCCTGTACTGTGCTCCACACACAACCTGGCTTCCACATCCACATCTTGCTCCCTCTGTCTCTCAACCTTAGAAAGCAGATGGACATATCTCTCTGACTCCTGTTCCCTCCCATCTTCTTTCATCCTTGCAGAGGAAGCAGACCAGGGAAATGACTGAAGAACACTCCCAGATGCTGGAACCTGCCTGCCTCACCACCACCACACAGCATGACATTAATAATGCCTGCATGGAATGGAAAGTGAACTTTACAAATAAATTAACTGTACTGACCAATGATTTTTGAACAATTTGTTCCCCGTTCCGATTTTTCCTGCTCATCTTTCAGTCACAGCTTTAATCTCCCTGGCTTCTTAGGTTAAAGAGTAACCCATCTAACAATGCCTGTGTGCAGGGAAATAAGGCTAACAAGAGAGGAGGAAAAAAAAGAAGACAGAATGATCTAAGTGGGGGTCAGCCTTTCTAATGTATCTGTCTCTGTGTTATGTTCTCTGAACTTATCATCTGAGATGCAGTCTAATCAATGGAGAAAGATAGGTAGTTCGTGGGAACCACTTCTCTCCCCTGACTTAAAAACCATATCCTCCATTGAATTGGTCTCTGCAGAGGCCTGTCCATATCTCCCACCATTAGGCAGCCTGGAAGATCAACTAATGTTACATGAAATTCAGCCTCTGTGACCTTCCCTGCAGACACCCTTCCTGGGATGGTTTCTTGTTTGTAGAAGAGTGGGAGGAGACAGAGTCTGCCCTCTTCAATGATTAGAGAGTGCCAGGGGGGCAGCAGGGATGTGTGCATGCATCGCGCCTTCAGCTACTGGCTTACAATGGCTTGTTCTCCAGTTGAAGCTTGAGCCTTCTTGTGGAAGTTTCCGTTATCTCATGTCTGCTTCTTCTGGGAGATTTCCAAGGAGAAGCTAATGGCATTTGCCACTAACCTACCTGCCTATGTCTAGTTTAAATGGTACATTCATTTAAATCACATAGCTGCTTTGATGAAACTGTCCATAGGCCTCTTAGACACCCCCAGGAATGATCCTCCTTTCTTCGTTTTGCCTCATGAATTTGTGGTTTTAACTTCTGAATGCAAAAAAAAATCTTAGGTGCCTGTTTATTCTCATGAAATGCTTACTGTTAGGTATCATGGCATGTTGTGCATCCAAAGTATGCTCAGTTGGCTGTTTCATCCAATTTTTGGCTTAGTGTACCTGCGCAAACAGTGTCATTGAGAACAAATAAAATTCTTCATCTATTTTGCTAGATATTAATATTATGTCACTTTGTCTTCTGTTATGTTTGGGGTTTACACACTCAAGGCCTTTTGACACCTCATATTCAGAGGAGACTGTGGAATGAACCGGCTTCAGTGACAGCTGAGCAAGATTTATAATACAGCTAAATTGCATTTTGTTTTGAATTAGAAGTAATATAGCCATCTATTTTTTCTAACATGAGGCAATTGCTTTTCCAGAGAAAGGAGGGCCTGTGTTTGTGAAATAAGCTACATGAGGGACTCCTATAGGTGTATTTGGTTAAGCTTACATTGGCAGGGCAAAAGGCACCTCTGCACGTAGAAACATGTAAGTAAAACACACATGGTGCCATATGACCTCTTGAACTGAGGCTGACTGCCTCTGCATCCATGTAAGACATCTTGAAACCATTTGGAAAATGTACATGAAAAATGTTTAGCCCAAATTACAAGACATGAAGCCAGGTTCTCCCCACTGAAATTTTCGAAGCACTGTAAGCCTAGTTGTGAAGGAGAAAAAAAATAATATTAAAATTACTCAGAAAACCCAGAGGAGATCTATGGACCTCCACTGAGGATAAGATGATAAAGTTCTTATGAAAAATGCAAGTGGTTCTTGGTTGAATTTTTGCCGAAGATTATCTTGAGTGCCATCATTTGTCACATATAGGAGAACCAGGTGATCAGACCCAGCTAGCAGAGGTTTAGGAAAGGCAGGTCCTGCTTGATCAGTCTGATCTCCTTCTATGACAAGGTGACCCACTCAATGGATAAGGGAAAGGCCATGGATGTAGGTTACCCAGACTTCAGTAGCGCCTTCGACACTGTTTTCCCACAACATTCTCCTGGAGCATCTGGCTGCTCATGGCTCGGACAGGTGCACTGTTTGCTGGGTAAAAAGCTGTCTGGATAGGCAGGCCCAGGGAGAGGTGGTGAATGGAGCTACAGAATCCAGCTGGTCACCAGTGGGGTCCCCAGGGCCCAATGTTGGGGCCAGTCCCACTTAATTATCAATGACCTAAGGGGTTCAAGGGCACCCTCAGTAAGTTTGAAGGAAACACCAAGCTAGGCGAGAGTGTTGATCTGCTGGAGGGCAGGGGGGCTCTGCAGAGGGATCTGGACAGGCTGGATCCATGGGTCAAGGCAAGTGGTGTGAGGCCAGGTGCTGGGTCCTACACTTGGGTCACAACAACTCCATGTAACCCTACACAGTTTAGCAGTGGACTGAGCAATGCTGGGTTAATAGTAGGGCTTGACCTTAAAGCCTTACCCAACCAAAAAAATTCTATGAGTGACACTCTGAAGGTCCCAGTCCCTCTCTGATTTCCCTTTAGCTGGTTAGAAACAAGCAGACCCTGAGAGAATGGGAAAGCCCACAGGTCTTCTCTTCTGTCTGGGCTTCTGCAAAAGATCAGATTGGACACAGGTTCACAGTGTCCTGACATCTCACAGCAGTGATTTCACAGTGCAGTCAAAGGCAATATGTGATCAGAGGTTTATGTCCAAGGATCACCTTGCAGATAACACCCTCTGTAAAGGCAGAATGACAAACTTCCAGTGCATAATGGATGAGATATGATGTCCTCTCTCCTTAAATAACTGGCAAGTATGGAGAAAAATCTCCCAACTACTAAAAGCTGTCTGCCTTCTGGTATTCCTGAGGAGTTCTCAAACACCACCTTGCCATGGATGGCTCTGGATTGAAATCTCAGGACATGGATAGGAAGAGAGACAAGCACAACAGTAAAAGAAAGCAAGGCCAGAGACATCTGATGAGAATCAAGAATTAATTTATTTACAGTGTTGCTTCCTTTTTGCTTTTGAGATGTCCTCCTCTAACTTTTCAATACCCCTCCCTTAACACGATCTTCTAGGGGCAGAAACACATGAGCTGATACAGCAAGGCTCCAACAAGATGCATTCTTCAGGAATTTCCTTGTTCTGCCTCAGCTGGAGGTGGGAAAAGAACAAAGTGAGATCAATATTTTGGTGGGTTGTATCCAGAGCCCTGGATATCCCTGTGTTCTGGTGGCTATGTGAGTTCAAGCCTGTTAAACTATGAGAAACTGCTTCACTTAAAAATGCTCAGTTGCAGACAGATAATAGAATGGGAATGACTGGACACATTCAAAATATCTATGCTACAGAGAGGGGAGGCAGATTTGTCCTGGAGATACATGAGCTATCCAAGCACACATTCTCTCTCAGCAACTGCATTTCCCATGAGAAAGCAAAATCAACCCAGGGAAGAGTTTGAAAGGTCTTCGTAAAGAGATGTGAATAACATCAACATTTCACCAAGGTATTTGGGAGACAATTCCTCAGTACCTTTCAGTGTCTGCAGCATAGCAGATGTGGCCCTAAAAAGGGCAGAGACACAAAAGGCTGAGTGTGATGTTTCATCCCAAGGGAGACCCGAATCTCATTTGCATAAAGTGACACTAACACAGAGGAAAAGACAATTGCCACTGTACAAACAAAGGCAGTAATACTGAGATTGCTGTATGCAGGGAAGGAAAATGAAAGCTGTATCTGATCTTACAGAGGAAGCTGGGTGGCAGCATTGCTTTTGGTCTCTGTACTGACATTGGGGACTGCAGTAGGCACAGTGAGGAAAATGCTGAGAGTAGACACAGGCCAAGAAAACACAAGGTCTACAAAGACTCTAGTTCAAGACAACTTGTAACAGTCCCTGCTGGAACATCTGAGTTGTTCAAGTGCACCTACCTGTGGTGCAGGGAGCACTGTATTCCTGTGTGGCAAACTCATCTGGAAAACAGAAGGGAAGGGAGAGCTGTCATGAGCCCTGGCACTGCTGGCAGAGGGATGGGTGCCACAGAGATGCTTTTCCTAGGCTCCCAGAGCAGGCTGGTAGCAGCATCCCCAGTTTCCCCCAGAGATGCCAGCTGGGGTGGGGGCAGCCCCAGTGCCAGCCCTGTCTGGGGGCAGTGGCAGCAAGGCAGAGCCCCCCACACAGGCAGCTCCAGCAGGTCTCCTTGCCAGTGCAGCCAAGGGCTGCTCAGACACCTCCTCCCAGCACACTGGGCTGAGGTGGGCACAAAGAGCTCTGTCACTGCCACCCTGGCACAGCAGCCAGGACAGCAGAGGCACAAGGAGCAGCAGGTCTGCCTGGAAGCACAGGCAGGGCCACACTGCAGGGCCAGAAATGAGCACGGGACCCCCAGCATGGACGGCTCTGCCCCAGTCCCTCTGCCCTCCCAGAGCTCAGGGCAGGGCTGGGCTGGCAGTGCCAGGCTGGGGCAGCTGCGGGTCCCCACAGCTCCCGTGCCCCTCCACGTGTCCCCTGCCCAGCCTCGCTGCCACGGGCACTGCTGGCACTCACCTGTCTCGTAGTAGTCATAGACCTTCACCTGGGCTGGCTTCAGGCCCCGCACGGGGATGTCCCGCTCCACCGTGAAGGAGAAGCTGAGGGTCTCCCTGCCCAGCTGGGAAGGGAAGCAGTAGAGGCTCAGGGGGGCTCTGCACTGAGCCCAGGCTCCCCTGTGCCTCTGCACTGAGCCCAGGCTCCCACACTCTCCCCGGCCACCCATGTTCGGGGGGACACAGCACTGTAGGGCTGGCTGAGGGACAGGGGCAAACCCTGGGACCATTCCCCACCCTCGGGGAGGCTCTGCTGGTGCACAGGATGGACGGATTGCTGACTGAGGGCTGGGAGCAAAGTAGCATTAAGTCTAAAAACTTGAAGTTTGTAGTCAGAAAAAGACAGTAAATTATTCAGTCCCATTCTTAGCAGAGCCATGGTAGTTTTGGGTCCGGATTTTTTGCTCTACACAGCCAATATTCCCAATGCCTGTGTTCCTGCCCCATCCTCACCTTTTCCAGGTATAGTAGAACATGGTTTGTATTCAGCTCTGTGCGCTCAATAACTGGGTGGGCTTCCAGCTGAAGAAAGAAGACCAAGATATTACTGCATTGAAGGAGGTCTCCCTGTGCCCCTTGCACAGCCCTGTGGGTGGGATGTAGTCTGGATGAAATACTGCAGTACTCAGGGAACTAAGCCAGCAGCACAGAACTGTCTCCTGGGTGGGCCACACAAGTATCATGGTCTCCAGCCCTCCCTTCACCTTCAGGCTGGCTGAAGAAGTACAACCTGGCTCCAGAAAAGCCTCAGCACTGGATCAAACACAGTGATGGAACAATTAAATGAAAATACATTCCATCTGGCTTGCTAGTTGTGCACCACCTTTATTTTCCAGTTCATGCACCTAATCAGCATCTCAAACAGTTACCCAAAACCTAAAGAGTCACAATGTTATAAGATGGTTTTAGATCAGCCAAGAGAGAAAGGAAACAGCACTATTTTTGAATGTACTACGCACAGACGATGTTTATGGGGAGCTGTTGGGACACAGTGAAATGAAAATGCCCATCACCAGTCAAAAGAAAAAATTACTTATTCTATTTTTTCTTAGACTGATCACGTCGTCTCCCCTTGTGCTGGCCTTAAGCCATGCATGAAAAGAGACTACTGTACATGTCAAATGTGCAAATGACAGTGACAAAATCAAGCTGAAGCTTTGTCGTTTGCTACAGACATTTGAAAGGTCTCTCAAATATAAGAAAGTGGATGTTTTCCCTTTCTATTCAGCACTGGTGATGCTGCACATTGAATTCTACACTCAGTTTTGGACCCCTCACTTCAGACCTTGGAGCAATTCCAAAGAAAGACAATGATCCTGGAAATGGGACTGGAATGTAAGTCTTATGAGGAGCGGCTGAGGGTACTGAGATTGTTTAGTCTGAAGAAAAGAAGGCTCAAGGGAACCTTATTGCTCTCTACAACTCCCTGGAAGGAGGTTGCAGTGAGGCAAGGGACAGTCTCTCCTCCCAGGCATACAGAAATGGAACAAGAGGAAATGTCCCCAAGTTGTGACAGGGGAGATTAATGTTGAATATTAGGAGAAATTGCTTCACTGAAAGAGAGAATAAGCATGGGAACAGGCTTTGTGGGAAAGTAGTGAAGTCATGATTCCTGGAAAAGTTAAAAAAAAAAGAGTAGATGGGGCACTTTGTGATATGATAATAAGTGGGTCTGGTTCTATTTGGTGGAAGGGTGCACATGGAGATCTTTTTCAACCATAATGACTCTATGATTCAATGTTGCTCATATCACAAACAAGCTCCTACCTTCCTCACTGAGGACTTCAAGGGGACAAATCCTGACAGCATCTTCACATCCACAATCACCATGTTGGAGACATTGCGCTCCCCTGTGTAACTGAGGAACCAAGCAACAAAGATCCAGTGCACATCAACTCAGAGCTGGGCACGCTTCCAGCTTTTCCATAACACTTGGCATCCCACTAAGTGCTGGCAGTCCAGCACCTTCCTCTCCAGCTGTGCCACGTTCTCCTAGTCATCTGCACAGCCTCCCTCCAGCCCAGCCCTGGGCTGCCCACACAGCAGGACAAATCCTTCCTCCAGAGCCTCTCCTCACAGAGCAGCCGCCTCCTGCCCACCTTCCCAGGAATGTGCTGCACTCTCAGAGTGCCTCCCCCCGGGGACAACCAGACCTCCCCCAGCTCCCAGGGCTCAAGAGGAAAGCTCAGACCGGAATGCAGACTCACCTGACATTTATGGCAACGTCAAAGACCTTGTGAGCTGTGGAGTCCCCGCAGGCCTCCGGGACTGTGTGCACATGAAGCATGAAGGGCGCCTCCTCCTTTGTGGGCTGCACATTGTACCTCAGGCTGGTCTAGGGGACAGCCAGCAGCTCTGGGTGAGTGTCTGTGAGTGAGTGTGTGCTCCACGTGGGAGAGAGGGGCCCCTCTCACACCCAGCCTCCCCACTTCTCACAGCTCCTCCACACTGCAGAGATTGCTCTCCTTGAGTGCCACTCTCTCTTCCAAATCCCTCTACACTTTCTATCTTCTGTCCTTTACCCACAGCCTTGCACCTCTCCCCTCTCTCCTGTTCTTTACTCTCCTCTACCTCCATGGAAGGATTTGATGATCTCAGGGTGTTTTCCAGCCTGGATGATCCTATGATTGTGTCCTCTCCAGCCTGGCCAGGGGCTCCCCTCCAGGATGCCCGCTGTCCCCATCAGCCTCACCTGCAGGTAGACGCATCCTTCACCAGACACCTCCACGCTGTACTGCCCTGGCACCTGGGCAAGGGGCACGCGCTGGAGCAGCAGCCGGTTGCTGGGATCCACTTGGAAGTCTTGCTGGAAGTCCCCTCCAGAGTGCAGGGCCACTTTGGAAGCTGCCCCGCTCTTGGCATAGGTGGCAGCTCCGTACAGGGACAAGGCTTGGAGAGCCACCACTGTGTCCTGAAAGAGACGAGTCCCAGCGTCCCAGCAGGGCATGCAATGAGCCTCTCCTCCTGTAGCCTGTCCTCCTACAGCCTGCCCTCTCTGCCAGCTGGCACCCTCCCCTCCATCCTCACTTTCTCCAAAAGTGGTAAGAAGAAAAGACAGAGGGCAAGAGCAGCTTCAGCATATTTCCCTTCCCAGGGGCACTACCTGACATACTTGTCTGCAGCCTCTCAGGAACTTGGCAGCCATGGGAGGTACTGCATGGATCCATTGCAGGGCTACACTTCCCACCTTCCTGCCAAAACTTCCTGTGCTCCCACCTGGCTCTCTGACATGTGCCATCTTCTGGGACACCTCAAGGTGTGAGGTGGCCGGAGGGAAGCAGCTCACCTGGGTAGAGGAGAAGCCTCCATTGGGGTTCTGCTGGCTGCTGATCCACTTTGCAATGAGGGATGCAGAAGCCAGCTCCTCCTGGGCAGGGGCTGGCTGCGAGGTGAGCTGGGCCAGCAGCACGTAGGCCGTCATCTCCACCTCCGCAGAGGGAGCTCGGTAGCGATGGAACGGGAGATCAGCCTCGGGCTCCTTGCCAGGCCGCTGCCAGTGAACAGAGCCATCTTCACAGGAGCCAGGGAGAGAGACAGCAAGCAGCTGTTACTGGGAAATACTGCAAGGCACTTCCTGACCTGCTGCCTGACCCAGCTGGGAGGACGGAGCCTCCGGGATGTGTCTGTCATGCAGGGTGAAGTGGGAAGGGTCAGGTGTACACATTTTCCAGGTTTACAATGAGTATGAGACTGCTGAGTGAGCCTCAGGCCTAGACACCACTTTGTCCTAGATTCCACATTCACATTTATGGGCTACAGTCCCCACAGCTTAGTTAAAACCACTGTCCAGCCTGACTTAAACAGAACAATTCTGAAGGATTAGAGGATTTCCCCTGACAACTGAGAACTTGTGCTGCAGCCTCCAAAATGCCCTGGATGCTCATTTTCTCTCTCAGCACACCCATCTCTCCTCTGACTGACATGCCTTGTGCTCTGCAAGGTCCCCTTTGTTCTGTGTTGAGCCCATGCCCTGGAAGGAAGGAAGGAAGGAAGGAAGGAAGGAAGGAAGGAAGGAAGGAAGGAAGGAAGGAAGGAAGGAAGGAAGGAAGGAAGGAAGGAAGGAAGGAAGGAAGGAAGGAAGGAAGGAATGTCTGTCTTTGGGCATTGCTAAGCCTTTGCCAAGCAGTGCCTGGCGTGGCAAGAGGAGGGGGCTGAGGAGAGATGGGATCAGAGCCGCCCAAGGGCTCAGCACCAAGGGAATGGTGCCTGGTGCTTCCTGGTGAGCTCCTTTGGAGCAGAGAAGAAGGACTGGGCCCTGAGAGGAGCCTCTCAGAAAAGTAATCCCTTTGCACAAGTCTTTCCTCTCCCTGCACCTTTCCCTACCCACAGAGGCCAGTGCCTGCAGCCACTGCCCCACCAGCAAAAGCCAATCTGCCAAGGGAAGGTGTAAGGCTGGTGAAAGCCACGTCCCACCAGGAACACTCACCCTTTCTCACAGCTTCCTCTTCTAGTGAGTCAAGCAATGCCTTCCGCTGGTCCCTTTTCCCTGCCAGGGCAAAGGCGTATGCCAGCAGTGCCTTGGTGTACACATGGTTTTCCTTCTGATTTGCTGCTGTTTCCAGGCAGAACAGAGCATTCCGCACCACTGAGTGCTGGGGAAAGGAATCCAGTGATTAGGAGGGTGGGGAGAAATGAGGCTTTTGCCTTACTGAAAGCACACCATCCTACTGAACTTTCAGGAGGGGACTGACGGAAGGAGGTCTAGAAAAAAGTAGTGTACAATACTTCCCATATATAGCAAATATGACAATTATACCACAGGGTTCAACAACCAAGTAATTTTTCCAGTCTGGAGCAAATTCTGGTGAATACTATGTTGACTGACACAGCACAAGTGGCCCAAGTTAGGATGCAGACACATACAGTCACGGGCAGGGGAATCTCCAGCAACGCGATAGTGATGTAGGCTGTCAGCGTGGCCTCGTTGTCCACTCCACCCTGCAGGGAAACACAAAGGTAGATGCTGACCCCACCCACCTTCATATCCGCAATCTTTTCTTCCACTCCAGTAGGAGCAGTGCACTATTCTGCATTGCAGTCCTTTAGCTTGCCTCCTTCCTTTTGCAGCTGACCTGAAGGTATCTCAAATAAGTACAGAACGGTATGTGGCTCCCTCCCCAACATTTGCCATTGGCATGGGTATATCCCATCTCCCTATGTGCTCAAGAAGCTCAACTAGCCCCATCTGACTTATGGCCAAGTTCTAGCCTCACAAAGAAACAACCAGGCAGACTTTTTACCTTCATGGCGTTGTTCAGGAGTGTCCCAGAACTCTGGAAACAGCCATTCTCCTTCTGTTTGTAAGACAGCCAGATCAAAGCATCCTGGATGTGCTTCTCCTCTATGAAGATGTGATGCCGGGCCTGGGCAAAGGACTTGAGGACAAAGGCTGTGAGCCTGAAAGTGAGAAAAAGAAAGGGCCTGAGCAGGCCTGTTGCCCATTTAAATTGAGAGGGCCCATGTACACTTCATCTATCTGGAAACACGCAAGCGGACCTGGGAAACTGTGGGCCAATTACTCAGACCATATGTATATTATATCCTCACCTCAAAAAATTCTGTCCAAAAATTGCTTTCCACTTTGATTTTTGTCTCTCATTTTTGGCTCAAAAACCCCTGTGATCTCATTGTATTGAGGCTACGGTTTGAAGGACAATGATTGTTGATCTGTCTTTGAAAAAAGCTCTTTGAAAAATATCCATAATTGCATGCCAATTAGTTAAATATGCATAAGAGAAGTACTCAAAATTACAAGGAAGAATAATTAAATTCCTGCAAGCTCATGGTCTGCTGGTAGAACTCTTAAACTGTAAATCCATGCTTCATGGGTTTCCCAGAACTACCCTAGAATTTTAAAGTAAAGCAGAACATGTTAAAAGAGTTTTTGTTAAGAGCTGTTGCAAGCAGTTATGGAAAAGAAGCAGGCATGTGGTAAGAAGCCAACATGCTGTCAAAAGCCAATTACCATTTCAGAAACTAAAAGCAAACTTAGGGTGATGAGTTCTTCCATTATTATCCTTACTTGAAATTGAAAGCACATGAAAATGATATACAGGAGCAAGTCAAAACTTTTCAATAAGTCAAAATGGCAACACACATGCTCCTCCAGCCTGTCTTTGCTTAGTAGCATACAAACACTTAGGAAAAAAAACATTCAGCACTGTTCTTGGACTATCAACCTTTCCACTTGTGTTTCCTCATATGTTTCCATACAGAACCATCTTTTCCAGCAGACTTCTCAGCAGATGCTAGTCTAGAAGAGCTGCCACTGCAACTTTTCAACCTTCTTCAGTCAGGGTGTTAAATCCTGGCTCCCTTCTTCCCCAGTTTATCTCTATTTTCTTTTTGTTTGTAGTTGTCCTTGGAGCCACTGGGTGGAAGCACTTCAGCCATAAGCTGGCTGATGTAGCCTATTTATTAAGAAGGAGGCAGCCTAGGGACCAAACCAGCTCTGGAAAGCCTGCTGGTCTACAACAGAATTTCCTATTTACTGTCAGGCAGTATTTATTATAAATGTGTGGGTGAGAAAGAGGAGCTTATTGGAGATGCATGGGTGGCATTGAAATCTCACCAGGTATTCCCTGGTTGGCCATAACGTTGTCCAAAGGTACTGTAAGAACCATCATGGTGCTTGTAGTTCAGCTGCCTCTGATAACCTGCAATGGAAAGATAAGGCAAGATTCAGATGCAAGAAAGAGTCTGCTGAGGGATGGGAAAATAGAAAAATAGCTCCATCAGCAAAAGCAAATGAGAGAGGCATAGGTCAGTCCTATCCTAATCAATATGCAGTGCTGCTACATCCCCACCTCCATGAATGAGGAAAAGCAACACCTGCCTTTCTTCAGAAGGATGACAGGACCTATAAATGACAATGAGTGAGTCACAGTAGCAGTGACAACCCTGCACTGCATTGCCACCCCATGAGAAAAGTACTTGCAATGATCAGGTACAGTAATGGTTAAGCAAGACAAAATAATAAAGAAAAAAGCAGCAAAGGGCCCCCTCAGGCATACAGCAGAGACCATCTGTGTATGAGAGAAGACCTCTTTCAACATCTGGCCAGCATTTGGCAAATCTACTCCAGGCAGGATCCAGAAAAAAACCAAAGCAGAAGCAGAATCCATGTTCCAGCTCACCGCTCACTAAGTATCCAGTGGCCTTGGATTTGATCTCCTCACTCAGCTGCCCTGTCTTGTTCAGATAGTCCAGGACGTAGATGTTGGGGGCAAACAGGACCATGTTCTGCTCCCCACAGCCAAAGGGCATCTGGAGGAGCTGGTGCAGGTTCTGCATGGCAGTGCCCATGATGTCACCTGAGGAGCAGGAGATACCATAGGGATGTTAACAATATTTAGGGCTGGCTATCAGAATCAGGGGAAGCTACTGAATAACAGATGCAGGAGATATCAGAGAAGAACAAAAGATAATGTGGATTGATAAAGATCCTGGAACAAAACACAGAACATCAGAGAAAAAGAAAAAAGGGAAATGAGAAAAAGGTTAGGGGAGGAGAGAAAGGTGAGAAGGATGAGAAAAAAGGCTTGCAGAAAAGGAAAAGGAATAGCACAAACAGAAGGGAAAGTGCTCAGGACAGAAGAGATTAAACACAAGAATGAGCTGTGCTAGAAACCAAGAGAAAAAGCTGTGAGGTAGGAGGTCAACACAAGGAGTCAGAAACAGCACATGGTTCTACTGTGAGGCTGTTAACTCACCCAGCACTGAGAAATATGCTCTGCCTGAGTCTTGTACCACATTTTCAGGTAGCAATAGGGAAAACTCCTCTTTCACAGGCACTCCTGAGAAAGAAACAAGACCCAAACAGCTTCAGTGCAGTTCCAAGAAATGGCTAATGGAAGGGGAGGGGGTCTCAGTGCAACAACAGGAACTCTTCCTATTAGAAATGCCCTGATTTCAGTTACTTCATATTTCCCTGGCTGTAACACAGTCTCTGCATGAAACCACTCCCAGCCACTTCAAGGCACTGCAGATCATGTGTCTACAGCTTCCTCCTGAGTGTGCAAGAAAACAAGAGGACATGTAACTCCTGTGCCAGAACTAAAGAGAGTAGGGATGCAAAAATCCATCCTAAATCTGTCCTAGCTCATACCATACTTAGGCAGGAGGGTCAATTCTTTAGGACTTTCTTCTGTCTTATGTCTCAAACTCCCTACCAATGGGGCATGTTTTGAATACCCAAAAATGTCAGACTACATGGAATATGATAGAGGCAGGCCTCCAACATCCCACCCATCAAACCACACAGGAACAAATTGAGAGTGTGCAAAGAGTGGGCTTTACCTTTTACACAGAGCACAGAATTCTGGGTTGTTTCCTTCTCAAATCCTTCAGGCTTGGATGGGATGACGGAAAACAAGAAAGGTGAGAAATTAGTGAGACAGGAAATACAGACAGGAATCCTCACAAGGACAGAAGGATATGTAAAAAGAAAAGTGAGGGAACTGAAGAAGGAGAGGCAGTCACAAACATTCCCTGAAATACAGAGCGCTGAAATAATTTAAGAAAATAAAAGAAATGTGGTCCTAAATGACTGGTGTTGGTTGTATGTGCAGGACGGACAGAAAAAAGAGAACACTGGAGGACCATCAAATGGATGACCTGCAACTATTGCGCTCAGTGAGAGACACTTAAACGTCCTTGTGACAAAGGGACTGCAGCATTACAGAGGGCTGTGCTGAAGAGAGGTCTGCAGTCCTATTTATTGTAATGCTCCAGATGCTTTAGGGGAAAAATATTGTGCATGCAAACAATAGAAATGGAGGATGTAGTACACTGTAGTATCTGTTGACACTACTGATAGCACATGGTGGGCAAACATTAGGGGGTTTTATGATACGGAGGAAAGCTCAGAACATAGAACCCCACTGCCAGATTACTACCCTCAGTAAATAATAAACTAATGATTTCCTGTAAAGGCTATCCAATACTGCCACATAGTATTCCCTTCTGTTCCACATCACATCAGCAACTCTTCCTGCCACAGGAAATGGGTAAGCTGTAAAATTTCAACATGTTTTCATGTGTAGTTTTAAGGTGATTTCTTTACAGTCATCAAATTCCCATAGGTGCTTGTGAATCCCTCACCTTTGTCCTGGGCCAGTCTTTGTTACCAAACCGTAATTGCAAAACACTCAGCTTAAGAGGCAGTTTGTTTGGCCACTCTGAGGCAGAGGGGCAGCATGTGCTGACTGGCACATTTATTGGGGGTGTGTCAAAAGAAGGAGAGAGGCTGTAAAGACACTGTATTGAAACAGCAGGTGATGGGAGACCTGCTTAGATGGCAGCTAAAGGGAAGATGGATTGCAGTTACAGTAGAAGTTATAGGAAAAGTCACCAGGAGACACAAGGCACATTATTAAGCTGAAGTCTTTATGCAGCCCTGCCAAAGTACAAAGATGATGCAAAACAATTATATTGCCATGCTGGGTAACGATGCCATGAAATCATGGACCAGACCAGGTTAGAAGGGATCTCAAAAGATCATCTGGTCCAACCTTTGACAAGAAAGGGAGCTAGATGAGATTATCTAGCTTCTCCTGCAGTTGTATCACTGCATGAGGTAAAGGCTCAGTCCTCCCTTCCCGCAGCCCACGTACCTCCACCAGCAGCTGCCTGATGACCGTGTCCTTCCTCCCTTTCTCAGGGGTCTCCACAATGTAGTTCCCACAGGGCTGCTGGTTCTGTAGGGCCTCAGTGGTCACTGAGAACTCCACTTGCCCTGGAGGAAACAGGGGTCAGTCAGCCCTGCCAGGCACAGACATGCAATGGGATTCACTGCTACATTCAGGAGTTCCACCTTGCAGGCTCATGGATGGAGATTTCTGTCACAGCTGGGCCCTGCTTCTTTCCCACAAAACCCAAGGTCTCTACATGAGCTGTGCTGTTATTGAAAGGTGACTCTATTTTGGAGACTCTTTCACAGAACCTAGGACACCACAGAGCTGAGTGTGACCAGCCCCACTGCTGTTCAGCACATGCTCCCCTGCATGCATGCCAAAGCTGCTACCACACCAACAGTGAAAACAAAGTGTGAAGATCCCACATCCTCCCTAATCTCTGGGAGGAATGGAGCTAGCAGAACATCTCTGCTGGCCAGCAATGTCTCTGGCCTCAGGAGATGCTGTCCAAGGGCTATAAGGCTTGATGGTCCTGGATGTGATGCCAGACACACAGTTGGACCCTATGAATCCCCCAGTCTTTGCCTCCCAAATATCAGTCTTTGCGCCCCAGATCAGTCACACGCAACTGAAATGCTTCCCAGAAAAATGTGTTGCTCTGATATCCAATACTGAACAGGGAGAACAGCACAAAGAAATCCTTCCTGCAGTTTTCAGGAAACCCTGAGACCTTTACCTAGAGATTTGGGAGTCACCAGCCAAGCCATGGTTTTCCTCCCATTCTCACAGAGACAATGAGATTCTTCCTCCTTTTCCACCGGAGTAGCCAGGAAATGAGTAGACTGAGCCAGAGTCACACTGACCTGCCAGTTGTAGAGAGAGGTGCAGTTAAGGGTGATCATGAGAAACAGGGAGCTAGGAAGCCATAGAAACAGCTATTTCTTCAGTAGCAAAGGAGCAGGGAACTGGAGTTGTGGGTTCTGCATTTGGAGTGTATAGAAGAAATAATATAAAAAGCTGTGACAAAGGGTCTAAGGGCTACTGAGAGATAAGGTAAGAAGCTAGGTGAAGGCAAGGAGGGCACAAGAAGGTACCCAGCTACAGAGAGTAATTTAAACCTCCCTTACCCTGATGCAGGCAGGCAGGTAGTTGAAAACGGTGGCTTTCAGTGTGAAGGACTCCCCACGCACCACAGAGTAGGGCATGGTGAGCTCCACAAAGAAGGGCTGGAAGGCTCTGAGGGACACTGTTGGGGACAGGCCAAAGCCTGTGTCTGCTGAAGTGCAGAATGCATTGGCTTTCCACTCAGTGATGGTGTCAGGGATGGTCACTTCTAGATCAGCTTTTCCCTCAGAGCTGGTAAAGCACAGACAGCAAGGACAGAGGGATCAATGTTACAGCATTTTGGTGACTACCTGCACCCCTTTTGGCATACTGAACAGTATTTGCTGTGTGAATGATGGGGCACAGTACATTTGCTACTGTAGGACCACTCTACATCTTCCTGTCCACTCTTTGGACAGACCTAATAATGGCTGAAAGTAATTTCATCT
Source organism: Agelaius tricolor (assembly GCF_023055355.1). Taxonomy (NCBI): domain Eukaryota; kingdom Metazoa; phylum Chordata; class Aves; order Passeriformes; family Icteridae; genus Agelaius; species Agelaius tricolor. The sequence continues at coordinate 19,573,573 of NW_027269269.1, forward strand.
CAAAGGATTGCCAAATAGTCTCTGCAAACAATGAAGGACAAACACTTTGGGATTCCTGTTTTCATATTATAAGCCCAATTTTATGAAAAAGGAACGAGGTAGCCCAAGGTACTCACCTTATAGGTACTAAACTCCAAATCCAGGTTTCTGGGAAATACTTTCGGACTGTCTCTGTCACCTCTTCAGGAGTGCTTAATTGGTTAGAAATTCTCTCTGATGGAATGCCTGAATGTGGAGAGATGAAAAAGAAATCAACTATTGATAATTCCAAACAAGCAAGACCCATATCAGCATCATGCTTCAATCTGAGAAAGTGTCAATCAGAAGCAGATGCTTGTGGTTGTAGTGAGCTGTGGTACCAACAGCAGTGGAGTTTCAGGGCCAGGGCTTATTGGCAAGAAGAGCTAACCTTCCATAATTTTCTGCTGGTCTCCAGCAGACCTCAAAGTTTGGGAGCCAGCACTTTACAGCTTAAAAAAGAAGAAAAGGATTTAGAGCAAAAACCTATTTAGGACCTTCCATACAAGCAGCCTTCATGTGATGTTCTTCTCCATCCTAATCAGTCCAGCCAGCAATGGAACATCCCTCTGTTGAAGTGGTTTTTGTAGGGTCATTGTGACTCAGAGTACCAACTTCCTGTCAAAGCTATGGCCTCCTCAAGAACTAGGCTGAAAATGCTCAAAATAAAAACAAGCAGCTGGAATACGGGAAGGGTAAAAAGAGCTATTTTGATGAAAACCAAGTTTTCACATACAAAATTTATTCCAAATAAAATATTATGTGTTTGAGATGAAATTTGTTTAAACATTTTGTTTTACTTTACTTTTCAATAACTGGAAACCAAAGATGGGGTGGGTGGGACTTGGTTTGCTTGGCTTTCACAAACAGAAAGAGAAATGCATCCAAGCAGAAAAAGAAGAAAAGTTCTTAAAGAAATTCTAGTTTTTGGCATATTTACTTTGGCTAATTGAATTTCTGCATTTGGATAACAATTGAGTAGCCAACAAATATTTATACCAACTGTGCAACAGGCATCTCCAGAGCCTGAGAAGGTCTCAGGGACCCGTGAAAGATGTTATCAGAGCTATATCACATTGCTCCTGGCAAAAGTGGCAGGCTGCTTGCTTGTGTTTTTCTATTGTAGTATTTCAGTCTTCTTAGTGATGGTTATTTCAGTTTAAAATAATTGAAAGGCATCTATCCTCCATCTTAGCAACTTCTGTCAGAAGCTGAAATTGTTTTCAAACTGGACACATACAAAAGCACAGGTTCTAGTGCCAAAGGAAAACTCTTTGAATCAGCTATCCAGCTAGAATAACTTAAAAATTCTAAGATATTTTCCTTAATATGAGACTGAAGGATGATAGGGCCAATTCTGTTGCCCTAACTATTACAGTGTAAGAATTAAGATAGCTCTTAAAAATAGGATAATAGGATGGATCCATTTCAGACTGGACTTCTATCATATAGGTCTTACCATGCTAAGCTCCCAAAGTCTACCAACTCATCACTGTGAAAAATTTGCCACCCACTTCATGGTTTTGACCATACATAAGAATGGGTGAGTCAATGAGAACAGCCTGAAAATGGTATTGGAGACTCTGTAAGTGATAATCTAGGCATAGAACTCTACTGTAAAAGCCTAATGAACAGAGACTTTATCAGCAGGATCTGCCAGGCTTTGCACACTGTCTGGTTCTGCTGATTTCTTATGTAGAGTTACCAAAGTTTGTCTGTAGACCTGCACAATACATTCAGAAGCTGAAATCTGCGAACCCATCAGCTCAGAACTGCTTCCAAGGTTTCAATTCACAGCCCCAGCTCCTGTTTAAGTATTTACCCCAAAACACAAACAGGATCTCTGTTGAGAACAGAAGCAATAACAACACTGAGTTCCCTTACCGCTTGCCCTCATTGCATACATGGGTTCTGCAACCCTGGCTGCAGGTACTCCTAGGTCAGCTGATAAATGGGCAGAGTACATGTGATTACTCGGGCTGCAAATCCGAGGTTTCTTCACGTTGGTATTTGTGAAAACCTTTAAACCCATCTCCTATGGGAGAAAAACCAAACATGCCTTTTTATTACTGAATCCTGTTGAGATTTACACAGCAGACTTGACATTGGCATTTTACCACCTCAAAATGGAGAAGCTGTTACTGTGTATGGATTGGGCCTTGAGATGATCCCCTGGTCCTTGGGTCTGAGTGCCTGGGTGGCTCAGAGAGACCAAAGGATTTATCTCCTCTTTTTCTAGGACACTGGTTCCAGTCCAATTTCAGCCTAGGTGACAGGATTAGCCAGGAAGTAGATATAAAGTTTTCTCTCTGGAATGAAATATCTGTGGCTACAATGCAGCTCAAGGACATACTGATTTATCTGAGGTAACTATAATGGCATGGGATCATTTACCTCCAATTAGAATCTCACTTCAAGTCAACCTCAAACCTTTTCTTGCAAGAAAACTTTGAGACTGATCCCTTTTCCACCAAGTGTGAAGCATATCTGGCAAGACAAGTAAAGCTTATGATCCTCACTGAATATGCCTCTGGATAAAAAGAAGTGCCAGGTCATTCAGATGCAGAAACCCTTCCCCTGCTAAGTTTCATGATGCCACAGAAGACTTAAGCATTCTCAAACATTCTCCTACTCCACTCCCTAACCAGGCCAGGGGGGCTATACCTTTAGGATGCTGTAAGTGTCCTCTTCATTCGCCCCCATTACTGCAACATAGGTGATCCCATCCTGAACTATTGGCTCCACAGTCATGCAATTCCATGGGGACTCCTCCAAGGGTACTCTTGAATCATAGACATAGCCATGGAATTCCTTCACTGGAAGTAAGTCATACACCTTGGCAGAAAGAGAGAGAGTATTTGGCATTTTAGTGTCCATTGTTATGAAACACAACTGAGGGAGTTGGAGTGCAAGCACCACAACAGTCACATCACCAGCTCATACATCCACATTGACATGGTCCTCCCTGTGCTGAGAGCAGTAAGAATTTGGGAATCAAAAAAAGGATCAAAATTTGGAGATACTGCCTCTTTTTTTATGCTCTGCATGTTACTCTGGTTATTATGGCTCAAATATGTAAAAAATTACATTGGCCAAACCATCTGCAATACCTTGTCCCTACTCAGGGATTGTCATTTTCTGCTTGGCAAAAGGCAAATAAACTCTTTGACACTTCCAGATGCTACCCCAAGAAAATGAATCCATGCATGAGGAGAGTAACTGAAAAATTATCATCAAACACACAACAGCATTTGGCTCTGGCCAAGACAAGCAGGCCCCTTAAAAAGGCTTTCTAACTGCCATCCCTAAAATCACACAAAACCCCTAAGAAACAACTGCTGCCCAGTTCTCATCTTTTTGCCCACTGGAGGAAGATGAGAAGCAGCACAGGGGAGCCTCCCTGTGTCAGCTCTGACAAGAGGGACTGTTCCCTGCTTCCACTCCAGCACTGGCTGCTCTTGCTCTGAGCAGGCTCCGACTTGTTCCACAGACCAAGAACTTACGGAGGTGGGTGACAGGTCAGCTTCTGGCTTCATCAGGAGCACACTCTTGTCCACAGCACGCACAGCACAGAGGGAGTTCGGCGAGGCTTGGAACTGCAAGTGAGCATCTGAGGAAGGCAGGCCTTCCGAAGGGGAGAAGCTTAAGTCCACCTGTAAGGACAGGAAAGGCTATGTCACAGATGCCCTACCCTCACAGGACTTTTCCTTCCAGCTGAGTGCATCCAGTTCTAGTTTTACAAGGTCCCCATACCCATGCTCACTTCCCTCTACACTTCCTCTGGGCTACTGCTCCCTTCCAGCAGTGCCAGGGGAATCAGCACCAAGAGATCTTGGCAACTTCAAGCATCATAATCGCTCATAAAATTTTTAAGGTGGTTGTGGGTTTTCACTCACATTGTGAGTGCGATGAGGCAATCCCACATAGGGGCTAGATGTGATCAGACAGTGGAGCATGTCCTTGAACTAGGACCAGTCACTTTACTGCACCCAGAAACTGTATGTGGAGAGAAAATCAGCTTGCAAAGACCTTGCTGTTGCTCTCTTTTTCTTAGCACAGACCATCTGCAGGATCAGCAGTTTGACCAGTTGCTAAAGGGGGTTTTATCAGTGTAGCCCCTGCTAGCGCTTTTTTTCCAGCAGTTGACCTCCTCCAGGTTAGCAAAAACCAGTAAGTAGTGAAGCTACCTACAGCAATTGATATGTTGCCTGTCCAGTGTTAGTGTACCTAAAGAAATTAGCTTAACCAGGCTGAACCTAAATAAGTCAGCTTGAACACACTGCAGTCTTGTGGCTGCCCCCTCAGGAAGTGGACACTAACCTTATTGTTGAAACATAATTCTGTGTAGAACTTGGCTGAATCAGCAATCACCTCCTTGCTGGAGACTGTGGTGTAGACCAGCACTTGGGCCACTGGAGCAATATCAGCTTGTACAGACAGCTGTAGTGAGAAGGCACCATTGTCTAGCAAACAAAACAATGGCAAAAAGTTAAGGTGCAAAAAACTTTCTCTTAGAGCAGTCAAAATTCTAGGTTTGACTTTATGCTGAACTCTATCATAACCAGTATGAAATTCCAGGCATCCAAGTAGGATGAATTGGTGCTCACATGATGTATAAGTCTCCCTGTCTGACTAAAAAGGCCTGTTTTCCAGTGCATAAGTATGCTGAATTTTGCTTCAGCTTCTCAAAACAGACTATCAGATGTATCTCTGAGGAGCACTGGAGCCCCAGAAAATGCAGTGTCAGGAGAAAGATAGTGGCACAGGGGATTAGAGCAAATCTCTGAAAAGCCTAAAGGCAGAGAAAACAAAGGTCAAACTTTTCCCAGATCTTAGAGGACATGCACATGTCAATCCCTGCATTTACATGGAAGCAGAGTGTATGCCACAGTTGCCTAGCCCCGCATAAGAGTGAAAATTTAGTGGGGGAGAGGAACTCACCACTTTCCTGGTCCAAATCCAGAATGTGAGTGCCTCCTTGCTTAATGTTTCCCTTGGCCATCACCTGAATGGAAGGAAAAACTTTGTTGTGATTGTGGTTTTGCATTAACCAAACCTGAAAGTGAGGGAGGAGAGCAAGGAGAGCTCTGTGTCTGCTGCACACCCCCAGCTCTCTGCCTCCCTGTAGCAGAATCCCTGTGCTCACCTAGAGGGTACAGGGACATCCTTACTTTTTACTCCCAACTCAGACCCTCCTTTTTGTTTCTAAAGAACATGTGAAGGATGACAAGAAAGTGTTTAAAGACTACTGCCACAAACCACAGCTTTTATTTCTAATCTCCCTATAACTGCCAGTGACAACCTCACTGTATGGCAGGTGCAAACTTACCAGGTAGTAAAAGGTGATTTTCTTCTGCTCTCCTACAGCTGCTGGAGTAAGGATATAATGCACCCAGATGTCTGTGGTGGAGCCACAGCTTAGTGGCTTGGACTTGGGCTCAATTTTGAGGAAGCTATTACTGGGAGAGTAAAAGCGCTTTAGTTGCAGATAACGTTCTCCATAAGATGGAACAACCCAGTTATGATCATAGCAGAAGATGTGGTTTTTATGAACTGCCTGGAAAAGGAGAAAATACATACATAGATCCTCAAACACAGGTGGCCAAACTGGAGACAAAAATTCACAGCGTAATATTAAAGCTTTAGTATTTTTTTGGTACAGAAGTAATACGAAAGTCTACAAAAAAAAAAAAAAAAACAAACAAACCCCAACACATGAGTTTGGAATGTGCAAGACAGGATGGTGGTATCTTTAGCAAATCATTGGGAATGATCTCACTCCCACAGAAGCTGGAGTTTGTGTAAAACAAGATGAACCATATCAGATTTTTGTTTGCTATCAGTGTCACCTTAAGGGCTTTTTACACTAATGCCTTGCCCTCTCTAATATTCTAGTTAGTCTAAAGGGAAAAAAATGACAATTTGCATTTCTTTCCTTATCATTGGCACTGAAGAAGGGATAGTGCTGTTCAGTTCAGATATTTCCAGTGCCAAGATAAAGCTACAGATGTTATAAAAAAGAAGGACAATCTCCAACTAATAATTTAAAATTTAAACTGAATAGAAGTTTAGGAGGAGAGAGTTCAGGTCCTCTTAAAAATGAGAGCAAGGGGAAGATCTCTCACATTTAGAAGGGCGCTTCAGAATTTGATATGTCTCATATGCCCTTTTTTCTTCATCTTTCTCATTACTTGGGAATCCTTGCCTTTTCTTTATCCTACAAAAATCTGAAAACTTCAACTATCTGGTAGTAACTTCTGGAAAAATCTTAATGGTTTTAGTGTGTGACAAGGGACTTGTAGAGAGTAGAGCAAATATAATTCTAGACACAATTATTCTCCCCTACTCCAGGATGTGATATTACAAAATATGCATATTACACAACAAATTGCATTTCCCACTAACAAGAAGATGCTCAGCAGCACCTCTTTGTCCCAGAAAAACAAATTCCACAACAAACCAAAACAAAGCAAAACCAAACGAACAAACACAAACCACCCCCCAAAAAAACAAACAAACAAACAAACAAAAAAAAAAAAAAAACAACAGGAGCTGTACTTAGCAACTTGAAATGCTAAATTAAACTCTGAAACTCTCAGATGCACAGACGGGAGACAGAGCCACCCTTAACTAGATAGGGCTGGTGATCTCATGGAGCAGAATGGACTATTATGATCTCCTGATGTTCCTTCTAACCCTGTATTGCAATTGCTAAGCAGAAATCAAATATTTACAAGATAAGTGCAATCGTGACCTGGAACCTCAGTCTGCTGTATGACTATTTCCACCAAACTGGTGTCAAGTTCTCACAAACAACAAGGAACAATAATATAAGTACTTTTGCATACATAGTATAAATTTTAGAGCTTCCCCTCCAGCCCTGTGGGGAGCTTCATTATCTTCTCTGCCCAAAGGACTTACCCTAATTCCAACATTTTCCAAGGCCAATGAGGAAGTGTTTAGGGCAAACTCTGCAACGCCCTCTTCATTTGTTGTATAGTTTTGTTCCTGTCCTCCTTGAAGAGAAATTCTCACAGTTTCATTGGCAATTGGAGCATTAGACCCATCCACTAGTTTCACCTGGAGGAGCAAAACCAGCTCAGTTTAGCAGGAGAGGGATGGCTGCCACCTGAACAGGACTGGTAGAACACCAAGGTAAAGGTGTTGAGCCCATGTCAGACAAGGAAGCCTCAACAGCACTTTATGTGTATCTCTTTCAGAGACAGCTGCAAACTTTCTGAATACTTTTTCTCTGCCTCTTTCTTATCTCTGCCTCTGGGTCAGAGGAGTGGATGTGGAGAATGACATGCACTTACATCCCCGTGGCCTCCAATTAAACAGGTGACTATTGGAGGAGAATTTTAGTGGACTGGAGAGGCAGAGGCACAAGGATAGAATGAAGACTGTGCTCTCAGTGCCTGCTCCCCAGTTTGAGAGCCTTCAGAGGAAAGGAGACCCACAGGGACTAGCAGCACTGAGGTCCAGCATCCTTGCAGAGCTGGGGCATACATCTGACCAGAAGGTTCAGTAGCATCATTGCTTGGCACTCATGGCATTCCATTCTCATGGTTTCCCTACCTGCCCAAAGAAGGGGATTCCTCGCTTGTAGTAAGTATCTGAACGCTCAAATATGACCCTGCTAATGGTGGCTGTGATCTCAGAGAAGCTTGTTCCAGTCAACTCCACTCCTGCAGAAAGAAACAAAAACTAATTTGCCTCTGCCTAACCAGAATTCCTTTTATTCTAGGCCAACCCTCCTTTGCTGGACAAACTCTTTGCTTGATAGTCCTGGACTAGAGGCAGGAAAACTCTAAGGTTCCAGACGAGAGAGAGTCTGCTTTTATGCCTCATTCCTACTGGGCAGGCCCCTCTGCTGGCCCAGCACATGGGTCTTTCATCCCGATGATCCATACCTGTATCCTCCTCTTTAATCTTAGCCTCTACACGGAGCTTATTCTCATATCCACGTCTCTTGAGCTGGAATAATTTGGTCTTTACCACTTCAGAAATGCAGCCATAGATGTCTGTCTGTGGAGGAAAACAAACAAGAGCATTATATTCTCATTTATACAACGCTTATCCAACTTAATGAATCCATCACTGTGTGTTGCTCTGAACTGAAAGAGAAGCTCACAACCTCACAGAAAACCTACTTCTGTTGTTGTTATCAAAACTGAAAAAAGACATAAATAACTTGGCAAAAGCATATTGAGATATTCCAGCAAGATTATAGAAAAAAGGGCTTGCAAACTAGACAATTTTTGTGTATGTTTGTGAAGCTTGAAGCTGCCAACACTTAGTACGAGTGCATAGGGAATTAGTCAATGTGTGCCACATAAGAAATGTTTGTCAGGCATCAGGCTCTTTGGAAAATAAAGCTGCTTACTTAAAATGTGCAAGCCATATGAGTGATACATAAACCAAAGCATCTGTATTTGTAGGAAGAGGATGACAGCTGGAAAAGTATTTCCAAAGCTTGCCACCTCTCTTCAGCAAATTCATGTACAAGGCAAGTCTCCACAGAAGAGGTGCCTAGAATAGAGGTTAGCACCACAGTATTTATATTTTCTGTTGACATTTGTAACAACAGTAGTGGAAGAGATAGCTGTAGACTCATGTGGCTCATGCTGTAACAGAGCCCAGGGAACACAAGAACATCTTCTATATACTTTCTTCTTCTGGTATATTTCCACAATTTTTATTACTCCAACTTCTCTCAATTAACCTGATATCATTGCACCTGTCAGTTTCACTCTTGCCAGTTAAAAGGTGAAAAAAGTGGGGTTTTTTTCTGTCTGTCTTTACCACTGCTGCTAAACCCATATTTCTTTCCTTCTTGCTCAAAATGCATCAGCCTCTCTCCTGGTTTCTGCTCCTTTCCTTCCTCTAACACCAGCTTCTGGCCCCACACACTGTCTCCAGTGTAAGCCAACTCCAGCTCTGTTCTCATTGCTCGTGGCTTTTCTGTCTTTGCTCTTATAGTCTCTACACTCCATCTGATTTTTCTGTTATTTCATCTCTTAATTCTCCATCAGATTCCAGCCTTTACACACATTGCTCAGACCTTGCCCCTTATTTTTACCTTTCACATTTCATCTTGCACCCAATCTTCTCTCATCCTTCAGCCTTCCTTAAAATACATGGATTTTCACATAATCACAGAATGGTTTTGGTTGGAATGGGGCTTAAAGGCAATCTAAGCACCAATTGCCCTGCCATAGGAAGGGCCGTCTCCCAATAGACCAGGTTGCTCAAAACCCCATCCCACCTGGCTTTGAACACTTCCAGGGATGGGGCAGCCACAGCTTCCCGGGGCAACCTGTGCCAGTGCCTCACCACACTTTAACACTAAGTTTGTACATACTCAGAGCAAGCCTGTGCCTACAAGGCAAGCTCAATAACACTTTCTCCAATCACTCTTCCCACCAGAGTAATCCTGACTCACCTGTCCAGAGAACTCCTCACAGACTGCTCTAGACTCTTCACCATAACAGGACATGGATCCATGCTCATAGTTCCGGCAGACACGGAAGTTCACAAGGCCGGGAACAGGCTTCCCAAATGTGTATCTACAAGCAGGGAGGATTGAAAGGAAAACAAAGACATTAGGAATGTAACAGGGATGTAGAATTACAGGCTCATCCCCATTGACGCCAGCTGTCTTCCCTAGAGCTGCCTCCAGGATACACAGGGCCATCACAGGAAATAAAAAGCAGAAAGGAATCTGGTACCATATGCTAATGCTGATTTTGTTGCAAGTCCCCCTCATCCTGGAGAACATGTTGCAAGCATCTACCCAACCACCCAATTGTTACAGAACTGGTTTATGTATGTATGAGCACTGGGTCTTTACTCTCACTCTTCAGCCCAAGCCATGGCTTTCCCTACAAAGTGTATGGAACACTGCAAGGCAGAATCCAGTGAGGTGAGGACAGCTGCATCCCTTAGGGTTTCCTCTCCACAATAACAAGCAGAAGATACAGCTAAAACATCATTCCTGGGTAAACTGAACTAAAGACCTCACCTCTAGCACTGTAGCTGGTGTGAAATCCTCAGTGACTCAAAAATATGCAAGAAACCCTCTCACAAAAAAACAGATCAAAAATATGTTTCTATATGTTACACACAAGGTGCATCAAACAATAACTGTTGTCTTTTGTCTAATAGTAGATACAGTCTGCTTGATCCCGGGACCCCAAAAGGATTGAGAAATATAATAAAGTCTCATCTCTCAGCCTCCCAACCGAACTTTCATCAGCAACTCAAGAAAACACTGAAACCAAGCAGAACTTGAAAGAATGACACTCACAGTCCACAAACTGTCACCTTCAGCTCCTCATCAAGAATGCTGATCACCTTGGGCATTTTCACTGTCACTTCAAATTTTGGCAGCACTGCAGCAGAACCAAAAGAAAACAGTCTATGTGGTAGGGAATAACATCAGAATGACACATGAAGGTGCTCAGAGGCTGTTCTGACAAATTACCTAAAACCTTTTATATCTAAAGGGTCAGATTTTAGAGGCTTCTGTCACCTGTACATCCCACTGAAGTCATTGAAAACCTCTCAGCCAAGCATTGTGCCAGGTAAGAAGACAAGATTATTATACCAGCTATTAAAATACAGCAGCTTCATAGGTAACACATGGGTTATCAGTCCCACAGCAGCAGGATACAGTAAATCAGAGAGAAAAATCAGTAGAAGCTTTCCACAAATATACAGACTGCAGCCTGGTCTCTGCATTTTCAGAGCATGTAGATCTTATCAATGTTCAGTACAGGAAGACACCCTGGCTTCTCCAGTGATACATCCCAGGGTGACATCCCATCCACACCCAGTTGCAGGAGGGGAACTGAAGACCATCTTGAGAGAACTAGGAGGGGATTCAGGGCACAGGACAGAGCACAGTCTGCAACTGGAAGAGGTCAAAGCACTGTGAGACTCATCTGCCAGGGCACCTCTCTGTCAGACAATGTAAGAAAGGCTGCAGCTGGCTTGCTGGTGGGAAGATATGCCAGTTGTTAGCACGTGCTGGTGTGTACTGGGATACCATTTTACTAGCCAAGCAGATGGAAGTGCCATAGAGATGAGAGCACCAAAGGGAGGTTAAGGCACTACAGCATCACACAAGCTACAGGTTTAGCTTGTGGGGCAGAAAAGGCAAGATCTTAATTTACAGCCTAGACAGCCCCAGCCTAGACTCAGACTTATGGTGTGACATTTGATAGGTATGTAGCCAACTGGACATGAGGTTGTGGCCTAAAAACACCTCAGAAAGGAGGTAAGCCTTGTGGCTGTCAGCACAGACTCATCCAAGCACTTTGCTCCTCCTGATAGGAGCCTTGCTGAGGTGGGCCTTCTGAAGAACTGCACTCCATGGTCTGGGGCTTAGGGAGGAGTGGAGATAGGTCACTCAAGTACTTCAGTCTTCTCGTCCTAAAGAGAAGATTCTTGGGAGGAAAAAAACACAGAAACAAATTTCCAGCAATGCTGGGCATCCTGGTCAGATCTCCTGCACTGTTCAATTAAGATTTCATGTCCCATGGGACTAGCTGTTAGGAACTTGAAACTGCAGTGACAATTACCATACTCCTCCACGGAGAAAGAATGCTGAACTTTCTTCCCAGAGGCCTTCTGTGCCACCACAGTGTAGGTGCCTTCGATAGGTTCAGAGGTGAGGTTGAAGAACAGCTGTATAAATCCCATCTCTAACTCTGCATTTGTCCACTGGTACAGACGATTTTTCTTCGGGTCCTACAGGTAATGTGATCACAAGGAGATTGTGAGAACAATGAGAGTCTGCAATGAGGTCTAGCAAAGCAGTGAAGGGAGGGACAGCCCCTGTGTTTCAGGAGGCTGCAGGCCAGGGGTGGAGGGCACTAGCAGAATTTTGGGGGGAGTACACAGCAGGATGGCAGGGGAGCTGTAACCTGGGCCCAGGTACCCAGTAGCCACCATATGAGTTAAAATTCTGCATAGTTGAATTAGCATGAGGGACCAGCTTAATAGAAAAAATAAACAAGAATCATGTTGAGGCAACTGTTTACTCTGCCCAGGTTGAGGTGCAATAGATGTGAATGTGAATTAAATGTTTGTACATACCTCGATATACACCAGTGGAATCTAGAAAAAGAAGAAAGGAAGCAGCATGTTTAGACAGAGTGCAAGGAACACAGTCAAATGGCATGGGCTATGACCACATTTCAGGGTAAAAGCTAATCATCCAGTGGGGTAAGGAAAAAAGCTGCTGGTATGGATCATCAGAGCACTTTGGATGTGAGAAGATGGGGACAATCCTTGGTCTCAGGCACAAAAGACAGTCAAAATTATTAATTACAAACTCTGGATGATCTGCAGTGCTAACAAGAACAGGTGCACGCTGTGGCAATGGCAGATTGCTCACTGTTTATACCAGCACTGTCCATTTGCAGTTTGTCAAACCTTTCCAGGAATGCAGAAGGAAGCTTTGTGCAGAAATTTGACAACAGATCCTGTCAAAAAGATTTGAGGTGATCCAGAATTTTCACAGCTATCTCAGTATACTGAGACCTCTCCCCAACAGAGACTACTTTTCCTCCCTTTACCCACATTTGACTGAAGGCCAAATAAGCTGAAAAACAATTATCATGCTTACCATTTCATTCACAGGTCGGAACTCTTCATCCAGAGAGACAATTCTGAACAGGACTGATGGAGAAAGACATGAGGTTCCACATGAGTGCAATCAGTAACCAGAAAAATCAGTTGCAAAAACAAATGGTATAACAGACAACAGGGTTGTTCTCTTCTAAGGAAATTCCATTTACTAGAATGGTAGGTCATGCTAAAAGGTTACCCATCTACTATGGATACATGAATAAGAGGATGTTAAGAGCAAATCCATAGCAGTGTGAACATCTTACTGATCATGGGCATCAGAATCTCATTGATCGGGACCAAAGTTAAATTGAAGTTGCCTTTGTCTATTTTGCAGTGAAGCATTTTTATGCCAGAATTCACATGGGTCTTCTAATTTTATTATAAGTAGACTGACTTCCTAGGAAGGATGAATGCAAGCAAATTACTCCAGCACTTGGCTGCAAGTTTGTGTTGGCTCTGGATGGAGAGAGAATTCAGTACCCCTTTTAGGACATTTGTTTTTATCCAGGCCAAATTTAGGAGATCACTGGCCCAGAAGAAATAAATAGCTTACATAATTCTTTCTGTCTTCATTGAGCAAAATCAGCTGCTGCTTTGGGAGCTATTTCATGACTAAGTCTGAGTTTTGGCACTGTTCTCTATAGGATAAATATCCAGTCTTTCTCTGGTTTTAATGCAGACCTCCTAACTGCATGGACCACAACAACAGAGCCCACAGTGAGAGAGGGAGAGTGTGCAGGTGCCCCAGATATGTGCATGCACCTAAAGATTCCCCATTTTTTCCCTTTATGGAGCAATAAAACATAAGTCTCAGCCACGAGGTTGCAGTTCTGACCCGCTGTGAAAGCAACTGATATCTGGCCTGTATGATCCAACAGTTTTAGTACAAAGTTTGTGCCAAACACAAATCTCCCCCCCTTTCCTGGTACCTGTCTGTCCAGGCTTGTAGATGGGTTTGTCTGTCTGGATGAAGACCAAGCTCTCGGAGTTCTGGACCACCAGGAATTTGCGGCTGCTGAACTGCAGCGTGGCCCCCTTCACTGTCACAGTGAGAAACACGAACGGTAATGGGAGTCTTGGCTTTGGAAGCTGGAAAGTAAGAAGGAAACTGTGTAGCAGACCACCTTTAAAGGCTTCCTGAACTGAACTAGCCTTCATGAAATAAGAGGTCTAATATAATCTTGATGGATCCAACACAGAGGTGAGAGGAACAATAATCAGGAACAAGAGACTGATTTTTATTTGTCCCTTATTCCTATGCACTCCTTGGGCTGCACAGTGATTGTGCCAGTACTGAGCAGCAAAAGAACTCCTAGCTCTAGCACGCAATTTTTTAAAAATTCTTACTGCCCTGACCAAACCTTTCCATCCTTTTCCTTTCGACATTCACAAGCAGAATGGAATAGTCTGTCTTCTCTTTCAGGTTATGTCCCTAGTCCTCACAGAACATTTCCTTTTCCAAACCAGACAGGCCAAGACATGTATACCTCTCTTTCACAAGTGACTAAATCAGTCTTCAGCCTATATCTGACAAACCAAGACAAAAATGCCAACCTTTTCAGTGTCTTGAAGACCAATTCCTCACTCTTCAGGCCAAAGACATAATCTAGGCTCTGAGCTAAATGATCACGTTTTCCTAGTTACATACAACTCATTATAGTCCCTGGGGCTTTCAATTACATTAAATTATAAATTTCCTGCTTTGCTGGGTTTTTTTCAGATACAGGCAATCACAGCTCTATGTTCTTACATTAATTCAGTAGACACCAGGTGGAAAGTATCTGTGGTGCAAAAGCTCAACCACAATTTGAAGGCACTGAAGTGACAAATTGAGGCTGTTGAAGGATGATGTGGAAAGCCATTTCACCAAACAGCCCTCAGGAGTGTCAATATACTAAACCCACTTTCTTCTCCTGTCCTAGAAAGGGGGTGACTTTCTAGGATTCAGCATCTTACAGTCATTTAGCATATTAAGGAGATCTCAGCAGTAAGAGGGTGTTGAGGATGGACATGAACAGACCTTTAATCAAGAGGTAAGTGAGTATCTACATAGTGTTACTCTGTCATTACTTCTCAGTGCCTTTACATTTTATGCCTGGCACAAAGGATCATCCCACAAGGATGAGATACTCACAGAGAAAGGGATGCAGGTGAACACGTCTTTCTCTGACACCACGTCATCAATCAAGCTCCTGTTCTCCCCTAGGTACTCGAGTGTGGCACTCAGGGTCACAGACTCGTTCAGGTGGGTCAGCTGAATGCAGACTTTCTCTTGAGAATCTGTGTGGACCAGATAGGGCACCAGCACCATGTACTGCCTAGGAACAAGGGAGAATGATAGGTCAGAGGAGCAGGAACAGGTAACAGGAGCTGTGTATAAAGAACAAACAAACCAATCGGATGACTACAGCTTTGGCTGTGCAGGGAGAGGGGTGCATTTTCTAAGTGTGTAACAAGATTTCCAGCATGTCTGTAGCAGCAGGGGAAAGCAGAGAGGTCTCAAATGTAAAATACCAGAGGAATTCCTACACACAAACATCTGGAAAGGATATGTTTTTCTAGGTTCTGACACAACAGCAGCACTTCTTCCTGGGATACTGAATAAAGGCGGGGGGAAACTCAATTGTCACTTTTGCTAGAAGCTGTTAGAAGCACTTAGGAGCCACACAAATGCCAGTACCCAGTGAAAAATTCCATTGACTACACACTGTGAAGCGTCTGAAACATTACCCTCACTCCTCGCAGAGATTCAAAAACGCCACAGCGTGGTGCCAGATCTTAAGCAAAAACACAAACAAGTTTCAGGTTTTCAGGGAAGCAAGGCTCTCTGTCTCAGCCAGAGAGGGGATCCCTGCTCAGCCCTGGGCAGCCTCCTTTCCCAGGGTGGCAGCTTGCCAGTGGTGTCCCGGTGCCCAGCACTGCATCTGGGAATCAAGCCCGATCCACCTAACGCTAACCATGCTCCCATTCTGGTGGACAAGGACTGGCCTCCAGTGGGCATACTCAGAGCAGCGAGCAGGTGGGGAAAGAGCCCTCAATACCTCAGCAGTAAGGCAAAGCATTCCCTTCAGCAGTGGCAGAAGCTCTGGCACCTTTTTGTCCAACAGTTGGTCTGCAGGGATCAAGCTCTGGCCCCTCAGATCCCACTGTCTGTTTCCCCTGCATTTGATGAAAGTACTACAGCACAGCCTTGCTCAGAAATTCCCCTGCACCCCTTGTGATGGGCTCTCTGATGGGTGAGGTGCTCTGTGCTGTGCAGGGGAGGAAGAGACATTGCCAAAAAGCCAAAGGAGAAAGTCTTTTGGATGTCAGGACCCTTCATGTGCTGCTCCTACCACACATATACACCCATGCACACAACACAAATGCCCTTCACGTACCAACAGGGCAAAAGGGGGTGAAGAAGGGAGGCAGGACACTATACCCTCACAAACCTGGACAGTCACAGTCTTACAGTGTCACATTACCCTGTGTGAAAAGGGAATTTTCATTCCATTGGCTGAGCTGAAAAATGTGAATTAAAAAATAAAGCAATTTCCAAGCATGCCAGATGAGCTATTTGTTCATTTTCTTCTCATTATCGTTTTTAAAAAGCCACTCCCAGCTCCTGGGCATTTCAACTGGTAGTAGGACAGTCAACCCAAAATTAAACCTTTCATTGTCCTTTCAAAACAGTTTGTCTATTAAGAAGACCTCATTGTACAAACATTTATGAAAAGTTGTCTTTCCAAATAACTATTTTTTTGCATAAAATTTTGTTGAAATCCTGTCAATCCCCTGAAGTTTTACTGATATCTCAGTTTCACAGCTTGTTTTGCATCTCTCTCAAACACTAGAGTTCCTGTTTGTAGAAGGCACTTTACCCAGCCCTGGTATCTTTATTCCTGAATAAAAGAAGTTAGATAGAAGACAAGAGACAGAGAAATAGACACAGGAATACAGCCAAGGTCTCCTGCCTGCCCAGAGACCCCCCCAGCATAGCTTACGGCTCTGTGATGGGTGAGGTGTCTCCTGGAAGGAAGAAGAGGAGGAGGAAGATGCTCGATTTGATAAGCAGCCCGTTCAGCCCCATGGTACAGAGCAGGACGTGGTGAGTCAAGCAGACACTCAGTGTGGTCCAGTGCTGCTTTTACTCCCCCTCTGCTCTCCCAGTCAGCCCCTTTATACTCTCCTCTGCAAACAGCCCAGGGGCTGGAGGAGATAAGGGCTGGGGGCCAGGGCCCATCCGGAAACAGGGAGAGGCAGCAAGGAGGAGCTGGGACTAGCAGCTCCCAGTCTGGGCAGAAGGCCAGGGCTGGGGGGAGAGGGAGGGGAGAGTTCCTGGCAGGCCAGAGCTCTGTCTCTGCTGGGGCAGGACAGAGGCAATGGAAGAGGAAAGGCTGTAGCTAAGGAAAGAAGGGCTAACAGCAGAGCATGGGGTGAAGGCTTCCATTTCTGGCAGGGCTCTTTGCGTGGAGCTGGACATGGCACTGGTCATGGAGGTTGCTGGAAGCACCGGAGCTGTTTGATTTCCTTCAAACTGGGAGAAGGAGATTGAGCTAGGAATTGGGAAACAAACCTGGGTGTGTCTAACTCCCATTAACAGGTTGTGAAAACAGCAAATGGAAATTTATAAAAACCTTCCCTCTCCACCCACGCTGTTCTCTTTTGCTCCCTGGTCCTGGTCCCATCAAAGCTAATGCCAGGAAAAGAGGCCACAAAATGCCTGGAAAGTCAAGTCAACTGAAATGATCTGGCCTTCACCCTGACAGAAACAGGGACAGTGACATGACGGGAAGCTCCCAAAAGTTCAACCCATTAACAGCATGTAACAAATTAACCAAATGCCCAGAGCAGCAGCTGCCCTCACACAGCAGAACATATGTGGCCTGGGTCTTACTTTCCTTCTACTGGTTCTGGTTCCAGATCAAGTTATTGTTACATCTAGATCAAATTATTGCTGTTTGATGGAGTCATCCTGATTTAATTAAGTGCATATTCATGTAATGCACTGTGATGGTCAATATTGTACCAGAGAGGGAAATGGAGTCTCTAGACCACTGTCTTTACTTGGGCTGCAGCAGGAGGATCAATAGCTCTGGTAATTATTACCCTTGCAAGTGGCAGTAGAATATCTGTCTTATTTGTAGTTCTAATACAAACTCCAAAGAATGGAGATCTATGTTAGAGGATGTAAAGCATAATTTTCAGATTAAAAAGTGTACAGGATAAAATGATTTTCTGTCTGTCCTACCCTTCTCCTCATATAATCATCAAAACTTTGTTAAACTGAGTAACTCTGGAGTTAAGAAATCCAAGTGCAGTGCAATTACAAACCTTCATTACCGACCTCATTCTGCCCTGCAGTGACCTGCATAGGAAAAAAGAGGATAGTAGTGCATGTGCAATTTCCTTGGGGACTGCACAAAAGACAGCCCAGATTTGTGCTCTTCCTTCAGCATCTGATACCTAAAGATGACTTTGCTTGCCCAAAAGAAACATAACCCAGGAAAGTCTGCCTCACCCACAGAGGAGAGGATTTATACATATGGGCTGGTCAAAGCCTTTTTGAAGATGACAATTTACAGTGGTAAAGGTCAGGAGCTGGACTGATGGAACATCAACCCGACAGGACAAGATGCAAAACTGCACATGGCAGAAGGATCTCTATAGAGATCTACCCTTTTTGTCAAACAGCCAAACAGCTCTCACAGCTCCTAAGCCTGCTCCTGATCATTAGGACCTTGGTCAAAAATGTGCTCTGTAGCTAAAAACTGAAGAGAAATGTTTTCAATCCATTCAGGCAAGGTAAAGTAGGCAAGCTCAGAGACATTCTCATCTCACCTACATATGATAATATGAGAAGCTGTTTCTTCAGTGGTATTCTCTGGTAAGGTAACTGATAGGTGCCCTTCTACAGATGCCACCACCATTTTGACAAAGCAAGCTAAGTGTTCAGCATTATTTCATAGTGTCTGGCAACTTTCCAGAAGTCAGAAACAACTATCTTTTGGTATTTGAATGGACTCTGGCACAGATAAAATGACTCACCCAAAGTAACTCAGACAACCCAAGATGAAAATTCTAAAGTTTTGACTTCCTAATACACTGCAGTTCCCCCAAGTCTGGCTGTTGGTTATGAAAAAGCAGACTCCTCCTTGCTGTAACACATTCTCACCTGACACCCTCATCTCAGTGAACTCTATATGAGGCTCAGTAGACATCCACTTAGCTAAGTGTGCTAAGATCCGTAATTTTGTCTTTATCCACCTTGATACCTTCATGTGTAGCATCCTGTTAAGCAGGTGGAAGATAATGCCACTGGCAAGGATTTCCTGAAATTTTAATAAAAATATGAAGCAAATACATGTAATCTGAATTGAAATGTTAAAGCGGGTTATTGTGCTCCTATGATTGTAGGAATAAGATCTCTCCTCAGCTTTCTCTGCTTTAGAATAAACCATTCCAGTTGTTTCAGCCTCTCCACAGAGGGGAGATGCTCCAGTCCTTTTGTCAAATATGTGGCCCTGTGTTGGACTCTCCAGTCAGTATGGCCATGTCTCTCTTGTACTGAGCAGCCCAGAACTGAAGACAGTGTTCCCAAATATTCACTGTGGGTTTATGGCATTCAAACTCTGAGCCTGTCTCTGCTCTATTTGAACTGAAGGATCATTGCATTAAGGGTTTGACCACTGCTTCCTCTATCTGCAGTATGAAAACACACACGTGGGGAGGAAAACAGATTCCTGGTGGATTAAATAATTACACAGAATTAGCTGTACCCCTTTGACTCCAGAAGTCCAGTTTCTTGACTAGCTTGCTTGAACCTGCCTAATTCCTTCCAACAGGGAGAAGAAGTAGCACAGGTACACACTTTTATTTCAGTGCAGTCCGAGATTTATTTTCACTGCTGGATTTACAGAAGCTGCAGTTTCATTTCACCCTCTTCTCTCCCACTCATACCGCTGGCATGCAAAAGGAGAAGCTGCCACTAGAAGAAATATGTTTATATGTTTCTGTCAATGAACAGCAGGCCTCCTTTCCTGGTCCATCTGATATCAGACAATGGAGTTGCAGGGAATGGAAATGAAATCTGATACTTAGAAGTGAGGGAAAATTACTAGGTCCCCCTCAGAGGTCTGAAGACACCTGTTGTGACAAAGCTTTTATTTGCCTTTATAGGATAAATAAGGGAAAGAGTAGGCCAGGGAATATGTCCCAGGTCTCATGTGGTCACAAAGAGCAGTAATCCAACACTTGTGGACTGAGAATAAATCTATTTCTGAGATTAACTCACCCTTATGGACAACAAACCTGTTCTTGTAAAACACTTTAGTGAGGGTATGGAAAAGGTAGCCCTTGCTCTTGTATGAAGCTTCAGTTTGCAGGGCAATGATCACCTCATACCACTGATGGGGTCATTGTGAGATGAAAAAGCACGTGGGATTTATCTAAGTGTTTTCTCACAGATCCACTGAGCAGGAACTTCACAGCTGGAGGCATGAAACCGATCTTTCATCAGGACAGCACAACTTTGCACAGGGCTGTTAGAGTAGACCCTGCAAGAGACATGGAATAGTAGTGAGAATGAAAGAAAATACTGAGATTGTCTCCTGGAGACAAGAAATTAAAAACATCTGATTTTGAAGGGTATAGCCCAGAGGAATAGAAACAACCTGACCTCCAAAAGGCAGCTGTTGGAAAATAAAATGTACATCAAAGAACCTATCTACCTGCCACAGCTAAGTAATTTTGCCATCACAGAACACAAATCAGACCCAAACTCAGACAAAATTCCCTGTAGTGGCAGTTATAGCCACCAGTATGTGAGTGGCAGTGGTATTTGAATGAAAGTCTCATGGAATGATCACTGCCTTCAAGGAGTTCGTAGGAACAGAAAGCTGGATTTAATCAGGGAACTAAGCCAAGTGCTCAGAGTACTGACCTGTTGACAGTGAGATCTTGGGCAAGTTTTGCTTGCTGGAGAGGCTTTAGAAACTAACTCATTCCCTTAACTGCCATAAAAAGGAAAGGGCCAGGCAAAGTCACCAGATAAAAAAATGTTTTCCCTCATGGAAAACACTGACTTTTGTCCAAATAAAGACTGAGCTAAAATTAAAGTTCTGACTTAGGTTGGCACCAGTAGAACAGGAAAGGGCTGGGTTCTTGCACCCAGTGACACCAGCATTCTACAGAATGGGTGCAAGGTGGCTAAACCCAGTAAAGCCATATGTCTTTCTGACCAAGCATCTGTGTGCTGGTGCAGGTAAATAAAGTCCCTGGTCTGAGCAGCTGGAGGGAAGCAGAGTGAGATACTAATACTTGACCTGCTTTTCACAGGTACATGCCTTTACAAGGTGCAGGGCAGTGAAAAGTAAACACTATTGAGCTTGGTGCAGTACAGGTGACAGCAAGAAGAAAATCTGCCCAGGAAGAAAGCTCCTGACATCTGGAGGAGGAACTCTGGGTGTTCTGGAACACCAGGCAATCTGAATAAGCACTATTGTTTTTAAAACAGAATGAAACTCACCTGGCATCACTTAATATAGAGCCATCCTCCCAAATCCATCCAGATCTTGTACTGTTCCTCAGTCCAATCCAGAAACATTCTGCTTGAATACGCTTGAACAGATCCTAGAAATGATGATGAATTACAAAGTGACTAATGAAAGCCAGCTTGAAAATGGAGGTAAGGAAAAGTAGAGGGAACAGAGAGCAAGATACATCCCCTCACCTCACTGTTCCTTAAGTGACTAACAATTCTGCTTCCCCACACCTTCTAATGACAGGGCCAAGAGTCAGACTCGATGATCCTGATGGGTCCCTTCCTACTCTGCATATTCTGTGATTATATGGTTCTATGAACTTCACCCCAGTCTCCTGGAATTTCCTGCACAGAGCTTTATGTAGGAAGGTATGCTATTAATATTAATATTAACACCCTACTATACAGCTAACTAGCAAGCTAATATGCAGTATTAACAATTAAAGGTAAAATCAGGGCAGGATAGGGCAGGAAGTGCAGGCACCGACTGCACAGATATGTGTAACAAGCCCGGTATGAAAGCTCTTTGTATTTCATACATTTTCCTCCTATGTTTTCAATGTTCATTTCCTTTCAGCTAACTTTTAATCTCTGATTATTGTTAAAAGGTGAAGCCTGCGACAGAAATTCAGCCCTGAAGTAAATTCCCCATCCCCAACCCTCCTCCCCATAAAAAAGACAAAGCAAGGAAACGTAAGTTTGTCTTGTCCACCTTTGCAACCAAAGAACAGCAACCTTTCAGAGATATGGCTGGGCTCCATCCTTATCTCCTGCTGCCATAAACAAAGCTTCAGAGAAGACATCTTCAGAGAGAAGCATTAACAAAGCTGGCTTGGTAAAGTTGTGGGAATAGGAGTAGCTTGAGGAATCACTGGAGTGTTGCTGGTTGTTTGGAAATGACTGCAGTTCCCTAGCACTTGGAGGTAGAGCAATCACAGCCTTTGAAGTACAAGACATGGATAACTAGAAAAGTCTTGTTTAGATGGGTGAGTCTAAATCCTAACCCTATCCCTGAGCAGGATAATGGGTAACCTAGCTGAGATGGTGGTAAGAAAGCAGCAGGAGCAGGAAGGCTTTCTTCATGCCAAAGAAATGGGTAATCTGGGGAAGATGTCTATTTCTCAAGGATACAGGATTTGTCTAAGCAAATCTGAGAGCCTGGTACATACTCCCAATCAAGCAGAGACCTGGCTTTGTAATCCTCCAGAGAACATCACACAATGCAACTTCTGTCCACGACCTGGAAGCTGTCCACGTTCATTGGACCTGAGCTAATAAGCCCTGGCTTGAGCAAAACCTCAGCAAGGTTTCTGCTCTACTTAAGCAGATGTGCCTCAGCGCCCCGGTAATCAGCACTACCCCTTTCTCTAGGGACAATACATGCCCCTGCCCCCAGAGAGCACCTGCAGTGGAACACATGATTCCTTATTTCACCAGCACAGCTGAGGTATTTCGGCAGAGGGAGGAAGTAAGCATTGAAAAGAGACTGAGAAAGAAATATCTAAGCATGAACCCCGGGAATGGCATGGGTCACTGAGCAGGAGGAGCCGGAGCACTCACAGGGAGGAGAAGTATTGCTTTTGCAAAGGAAGTACTCCTTGAGAGGAGGGACATATCAGTTTGTAGGCAACAAATACAATGACTGCTCAGTGCCACTGTAATCATTCATATCAGTCTTATTGGGAATAGCAGAGGAGGTGGAGAGGAAAGTGGAGAAGGCTGTCTCCTACCATCCGTCATAGGGTATTCTGAGTACCTGACAGTGACCCTCATCTCTCCATTCTCCCCTTTGCTTCTCTGCTTCCTGCAAACTTAGTGATGTGTAACACCACAGTCACAAAGCCCTCCTCTACTTTAAAACCAAAATATTGCTGAAGTGACAGCACTGCTTGTATGCCAGTCACTTGGGTATCTGCTAGGAAATGGGAGATCCTTAAAGCCAAAGAAAACCATTACCATCTCCAAGGTATCATTGATCACCAGGAGGTGAGCTCCCTGTGCCCTGCAGGATTCCTGGCTGGAATTCCAGTCCTTCTTCTCTGCGGAGAAGGAGTAGCAGTTCCCTCTGTAGGCCACCCACTCTTGAGGGCAGTGTGGGTGGCAGTCACCTGTAAAGAAGTCAAAATACTCATACTCTTCTCTACCATTAACCAACAGAAACACTTGTCAGCAAGGACCTACAGAGAAACAACTCATTTGAATAGCTGAAATGTAGAAAACTCAAGTCAGGACAAGATTCTGAAAATAATAGTGTAATTTCAAAATCTTACAATAGTCACATGTTCTCTGATGCTGGTGGCAAGCATGCACACACCCACCCCACCCCCAGATTTCCACTAAACCTCTCAGATACCCAATAATACCCAGCTGGCTATCTGAAAACAGATCACACGCTGTGGGGATGGTGTGATCACGTCCTACCTTGGGTGGATGGATTTTAAGCAACTAACAGGAAGCTCCTCCACATAGCCTAGCACCATCTGCATGCCTGCAAATATATTACAGACCTATTTGTTCTACAGTTTACCACTACATTTACCAGGCAAGTCTACAAAGACTTTTCAATATATTTAACTGTTCTTTGCCACAGGATCTGAAATGGGTTTCCTGGAGTCTGCATGAGGAATCTATTCTTCAAAATATTCTGGATAGGCAGTGGGTACATAAGGCTGGTAGAAACCTAGAAGAGCTTCTGGTTTTAACTCCATACAATGGAGTTTCTGTGGTTAGATGCGTCGCTGCTCCCTTGCTGTTGGTTGCTCATGCTCAGCAGCCCTTTGTGCACTTACTCATCTTCCAAATCAAAGCAATTGCCAGGGAGATGCTCAGTGTGCCAAAGCCTATGGCCAAGCCCTTCAGAACTGCTGACCACAAACGGGGAGCTGTAAAAGAGAAAAGAAACCATAGTGAACAGAAGCCACATGAAAACTGACTGTGGTTTTACATAGTCCTGGGCATTTCTACAAGCATCGTATCTGTATACACTCTGCACATGATAGACATCACTGTCCCTGCCCAGCCAAACTGGGGCCTCCCCATCAGCCCAGGGTCACATTTCAGCTGGGTTTGGGGCCACCAGTTCCTGTCTGAACTTCCCAGGGGGTGCCTTTCTCTACATCAGCTATAGCTCTACCTCTGCCTGGCCACAGAGCCTGCTGGTCCAGCCTCTGTGGTGGCTGACCCCAGCAGAGGAAGCACCTACCACAAGTTAGCTGGAGCCACCTAGGCACTATGTGACACCTTGTGCTGGCAGGAGCCTCTCAACAAATCCACTCCTGCCTCAGCATTGAAGCTTGGGGTGGAAACCAGAGAGCTGCATTGCTACAGCCACCATGTTCCAGCTTACATGTAAAAAGAAATCCAAAGATCTTTCCCCCAGCTCTCCCAGCAAGAGCAACAGGTTTAATCTCAGCATCCTGCTAACAGGCTTAGACACATGGACATGTTACATCTTCCCAGGATACTCCCAAGGCAGTTCTACATTTTCATCATCCATGGTGGGGTGGCAGCATGGGTGAGCCAGCCTTGAAGACCTTGGGACATCTCCCCCTTCACACTTTCACCACCACTGTTTGCTGTTCGCTAGCTGCCAGTGGCAGAGGGTGAGTCCTTGGGGCAACTTCCACTGTAGCCCAGCACAGCTTGCTTTCAAAGGGCGGGTCAGAACTGGCCTGTAGAGGTCTGCTTATGTACAGCACAACGTGTTCACCTCCAGGCTACATGCTGCTTTTCCACTGCCATCTCCTGGAGCTGTGTTTGACCTGAGAGGCATTCAGTTTGCATAAAATATTTGAAATTTCAGCACTAAAATCTCTTCTCTCCCAGACAGAAGAGAGGATGACACTTACTGGTACGGGTGAACTCCAGGGGAGTTTGTTTTGCTTTTTTTATTAATCTCAGTACAGCAGCTGCACAGACAACAGCACTTTTTAAGAAGCAGAAAATATGCAGCTAACTTATGTACCACATCCTGATCTTGTGATGTTCCAGAGCCTTCTACCAACAAAATCTAGCAACAAAATCCCCATGGACCTCATGAAATTTGAGATGCTTCTCTCTTCATGATGCCACAAGACACAAAGAAACACATTTGATCTCTTGGGGGAGGTTGAAAACAAATGCAGATCACGTATGAAGAATATTGTGAGAAAAACAAAGAAAGCCAGTGCTAAAACAGAAGGTGAAGGGACTCCACTTAAAAACAAGAACACATTCTTTACACATTGGAAGCTTTGTCCAAACACAGAAAGTAGACCAGATCAGTAAATTAATAAAAATCAATTTATTTTGATCTTGAGCAGTTTGCAGGCTCACTTATTAAGGCCAGTTTCTCACCTATAGAGATACACTTAGGCCTGTGGTTTTACCTAGAAGAAGTTTCTAAGATAACAAGGGAGATCATGAGGGAGCGTTGTTGTAAGCATCATTCTTCTGCTATAAAGATCTTTTCTAAGATAGAGGCTTTCTCACATTTCCTGAAGCTTGTAGGATCTTCTAGCTCTCCCAAACATAATTTTAAAATAGTATCATTTCTTATTTTTTTAAAATCATCATTACATAACATTTTCAGAGACAAAATACAGAAAGACTTTTCAGTTACAACCTACTCCTCGGCTTCACACAAAGGGACAGCGGGAGAACTGAAGAACTTGGACTGGGTCTGGAACTTAAACTTGACGCTGCTCTCTATTCCTCTTGTTTGTATCCCTGGCAGCTTGGGTTTTGTCATCAGATTAGGCCTCAAGAGAATTAAATCAGCCCAAGGTTAAGGGGTAGGGTGGAGATTTTTCTCGGCAGATTACAACTGAAAACTTGGCAAAAGTGGATAAACATCTGATGAAATATAACTCCTTGTTCTGAGATCACATCTGTACTTTTGTTTTCTGTCCTCTCTTGCCTCTCCAAAGAAGCTGTCTCCTGCATCCTTCTGATCACTCTTAGATTTTAGGGAAAACTGCCAAGACAAGGCAACCGGGATGGCAGTCTTTGAAACAGTTAATCCTTAAATATCATCACCTGGCAATGAACAGAGCAGTTCACTCTCTATTGTTTCAAACCAACTGCAGAAAAA
Organism: Agelaius tricolor; assembly: GCF_023055355.1. Classification (NCBI taxonomy): domain Eukaryota; kingdom Metazoa; phylum Chordata; class Aves; order Passeriformes; family Icteridae; genus Agelaius; species Agelaius tricolor. The sequence goes on from NW_027269269.1 coordinate 19,599,825, forward strand.
AGGGAATGATTCATCATCAAAACAAAATCCCAGGGCACCTCCACAAGCCCAGCAGTGGGAGAGTCACTAAAGTTCATAAAAATGAAAAAAATGTAGCATTAGATAATTTCGGAAGGAATAAAAAAAAAAAACAAAACAAAGAGAAGTGGGAAAACAGGAAGTGTTTGAGGTGAATTTAAGCTGCACTCGAACTGCAGAGATCAATCTAGAGAAGTGCAATAAAGTATTTCACAAATCAGGAGTCCCTGCAGTTCACACTTTTTAAAACAGGTTCAATGGTTTCTGTTTGATCCTCAGCCCCCGAACTACATGTGAAGCTCTTGTAGGGGTGGATGGGAGAAGTACCTAAGATAAGTTTGAAACCAGAGGGAAATCTGAATGGAGCATCCAGAAATATTTTCATGTAGTTGTCTGATGAACTGTGGAAGAGTCTGTCGAAGAGGGTAAGTGGATTGGTGGACATTTAATGTAAATATCCTATGTTATCACTTTCTCTTCACAAAACACCCCAACAAGTCTCTCAGTGTTCTGGAGAAATGACTCTGATACTCTCCATTCATTTGCAAGCAACATGACCCAATATTTTTAGGTTTGTGAGTCCAGATTTAGTTCAAAAACTGAAAGCTGTTAGCATTTTATAATTCAACTCATCAGGACAATCTGAAGAATATCATGGCACTGTCTCAAATAGCTCCCCTCAGCTCCTGCCTACCTCAGTATGGGAGCAGCATGACTACCTACAGCCAAGGAGGAGAATTTGAGACACTAGGATTCTGTTCCTGGCTATGGCACAGACCTGGTTATTGCTGTTACTACAAGCACACTACACAGGCTGACTGCTCTACTGACATTCTGGTAGTGCAGCATATCTAAGGCTCTCTGGAAGCCAAAGAGAAGAAACAACCAGGGAAACTCTTCATTTTTGAAGAGTCTATAAGCACCAAAATTTGTTGGTTTGACCAGAGGACTGATCTACACATGTGTGATACTGTGCCTGCAAAGTCAGCAAGGGAAAAATACCTGAGAGCACATCTCTCAGAAGTGATGGAGGCAGGAACAGAGTTGAACATAAAGACCTTCAAAAGAAAGGTACTTAAAGTGAGATCCTTAGGGATCTTTTCATGCTGAAGAAAGCTGAGAAATAATCAAATAATATGCACAAGAAGTGTTCAAGTGTTCAAGTATCAGCTTCCTTATTTTCGGTTGTCTGACCATAGCTCAAGAAGATGAGGTTCCATAAAAGAATGTGGAGAGATGTTAAAAAGAAAAATGCAAACATCTAAAGAGGGCATTGGTTAATCCCCTTTCAACAGGGTGGGGGTGAACAGGAATGGCAGGGAATGAAAGGATGTTACTGTGTTTCCTGATGCAACAGAAAACATAATTTCTGGTGAAAACATATGCAAAAGCAAGACTGCCCTCCAAACAGATGGAGTGTGAGTACCAGATAGGAACTGGGGAGTTTCTGTGCTGGTTTTGTTTCCATAGTGAAACAAGTGACCAGGCAGCAGTAAACACCTTAGGTATACAAAATTATTCTGATCAGGGTATAGAAATCTTGTATCCCACAGTGAGTATCCCTTTGCTGTAACACCTCTGAAAATTTAAAGTCAACCATTAGTGCTGCAGCCAACACAACAGAACTCATCTAAAGCTCACCGGCCTTCATAGAATCATAGAATTATCTGAGCTGGAAAGGACCCTAAAGCTCATCTAGTTCCAACCCCTCCACCATTTTGCATGAAGGAAATACTTACAAAGAAGGATCACCAATGCAAAGTTTGACCCTTTGAAGGTGGTATTCCTACACTAAGCTGCCAGAGGAATTGTTTGGTGTGACATCTGCAGGTCTAATCAGGGGTAATGGAAACGAAATAAGGAAAGTAAAAATTTAAGGAAAGCACTAAGAAAATTTTCCAGATAGTAAAGTGCTCTGAAGAACTGTTTCACAGCAAAAGCTGAAAATTTGCTCACTGGGAGGTATGTAACACTAGAACACAGAAAACAGCAAAAAATCACAAAAGAATCCTGCATAGCCCCACAGGAGAGAGGCTGGATGATCTCATATGTTTTCTCTGTCTCTGATCTCTGATTAGCATGTGCCTCTAATTTATCTGTATTCGCATCTTAACTTCCCTTCAAAGAACTATTGCTCACAACCTCTTGCTGCTGACAAGCAGACAACTTTAAACCAGTTTTGAAGAAAAGGATGCCTGGGTTGAATGCCCAGGAGTAGACACTGAAGGAGGTCGGTGAGAGGGAGGGTAAAAATGCTGGGTCTCTAACTCGTCAGCTTTAATCACATCAAAATATTATATCCACAGTAATTTTTGAACCAAAGCAACAGCTCTCTAAGCTGGCACTCAGAATCAGTTTCCAGTTCAGAGTGTTTCTGTTAAATCTTGCTTTCACTCAAAGCAAAATCTTTGGTTGACCTACCTGATCCATCTTTCCTCACCTCTTTTCTCCTGTGGAGCTTTGGCCCTTGGAGGAGGAGTCTGAGAGAATCTGACAGAAGTATACGTTACTTCCTCGCTCTCATCAGCTGCAGAAATTTCTGATCTGCTTGCCTCCATGACAAAGCAAGGAGTGTGCACAAAAGGATGTTTCGATCAGGCTGTTGAACAACAGGGCTGTGAAACAGGAAGCCCGAGGCTATATTCAGAAGACAAGAAATATGAAGCTGCTACCTCCATCTCCAGCTGCTAAGATAACCAAATTTACCACGGAATGGAGAGCAGTGGAACTGCAGCAGCTTTCATTTTCTAACCTGATGAAGGATGTCTCAAGAACAGCTGCTAATGGAAAAGGTGAATAATCACAAAGTTCAGGGGTACTCTACTTGTTGCCGATGCAAGAGGGTATGGTTACCCCCATGCAGGAATTGGGAGGATTTGTGCTGCTCTGAGGAACTCCCTTCAGGGCAGAAGCAGCAGGATGGTGACAGCACAAGGCAAAAAAGGTGAATAGTGAGAGTACGAGGTGAAAAGTGGGATAAGCAAGGGCTATGGCAAACTGGCAGCCCAACTGCTGTCAGACAGGAAGTAGAGATGGACAGCACAGGTTTGAAAAGGAAGCCTTGTGAGCTTTGGACAGTTCCACTTCAAACTGGGAACTCTGTCTATACCCAATACCGGTGTGACTGTGCTTGAGACACAAGGCAGGCACTGAGAGCTGGCATTTCTCAAGTCCCTCCAAGTCAACATCTCAACAGCATCAGTACAAGGGAGACAGGGACATACTGAGGAGAATCTACCAAAGGGGCACAAAGAGGATAAAGGGACCAGACTCCTTCTGTCCTGGGAGGAAAGACTGAGAGCTCTGGTACTGTTTGGCCTGGAGAAAAGACTTCTTGTTTAGGACCCAATTAATGTATATAAATAACTGAAGGGAGGGTACAAGAAGAGTGAAACTCTTCAGTGGTGCCCAGTGACAGGACAAGAGGCCATGAGCACAAACTGAAAGACAGAAGGTGTTGCCTCTAAACATCAGGAAACACTTTTTTACTCTGAGGGTGGCTGAAAACTGACATAGGTTAGCCAGAGAGGTTGTGGTGTGTCCCTCAATGGAGAGTGGCCTGGACACAATCCAGGGTTGTAGGTGGACCAGGTTGTAGGTGGCCTGGCCTGAGCCGGGGGTGGGACCAGATGACCTTGAAAGGTCCCTTCCCAACTCAACCATTTAGTGATTCTGTGGTCAGCAACAACAGGAAAGGCTACTTTTCTTTTGAAGTATTGACCATTGATGAGAAGAGTTCAAGTTGTGCCAGAGAAGGTTTAGATTGGATACTGGCAAAATTTCCTTCACCAAAAAGGATATCAAGCACTGGGACAGGCTGCACAGGGAAGTGGTTGAGTCACCATCCCTGAAAGTATTTTAAAAATATGCAGATGTGGAGCTTAGGGACATGGCTTAGTGCTGGGCTTGTCAGGGTCAGGTTAATGGTTGAACTCAATGATCTCCAGGGTCTTTTCCATCCTAAAAGATTCTGTGACTCTGTGGTGGGGAGTACAGATGTTTCCAGCACCCCGAGAAATCTCTTAGCTGCATGGTTGGCTGGTTTTTGTTTTAATCCATGTTCTGGATTAAATTAAATTTCCGAGCCCTTCCATTTCCTGCTCAGAATGGGGATATTGGTCAGACTCAGGCTGTTCTTCTTCAGCACAGTACACCACAGGTAATTTCCAATAATTGTTTGGGCATGCTCAACAAAGGAGTTGGGATTACTGCTACCTCCAACAGGGATTATTGTTCCCCCTTCTGGTGACATGTTCTAAATTCAAGAAATGGTTCCACGGGAGGATGCTTACCTGACACAGAGTGGCCAATTTGTTACGATGCACATGTTGGGGAAGGGATTGGATATTTCTGCAAATATTTCTTCACTTGCCTCTAAGGGTGGCATATTGCACCCACAAGGTTCCTTCCAATCCTTGGTAGGTCCTGTGGACAGCAAGACAGGGAGTGTGTGCTTGAAAGGATTGGGAAGGCATAAGACAGCAGAGCAAGATGAGAGGCAGAAGATCTCTCCTAAATGCTTCAAATCAATAATAGAAAAGTCTAAAGAGAGCTCTCAAGCTCAGAGAAGTTGCTATACTCGTAAGGGAGTTTAGCTGGGAATACAGTCTGTATAGCTGAAAAGTAACTAACAGGATTCAGACACAGCTTAAAAGTGTCCAGATCTGACTTTGTGGGTTTTTTTGGTAGATTCTCTCCAGTATGTCCATGTTCTCTCATACTTTGGAATAAAGGTGTTTCACCCAGCTCCTGCCAGCTTTGTCACTTTTTAAGTGCCCAGGCTGCCTGCTGGCCCAGAGCGATTACAAAGACAGCACTTTTTGTGAAGAACTGGAGAAGTGAAATCTGGTGGAAACAATTAAGAACTCTGTTTTAACATGGTTTACCTTTTATTTTCTAATATCAGCAGGACAGGAAGTAGAGTGGGAGGGATCACACTGTAGAAGGTGTGAAGGCAACTCTCAGTTATTATGTGTGAATAAATAAATCTGACTTCTGCAGCTGTGCCATACTGTCACTATGGAGTCACAGGACTAAACTGATCCGTTTTCCAGGAGCCAGCAGCACTTCTTCCCTAGCTCTTCACTGCTGAAGCAGTATACCAAAGGGGAAACCTTCCAAATTTCTCTGACAGGTACCTTTTCCAGCATGTTGGTACATTCACTGACTGCAGCATTTCTTTCTTAACTAGAGGATGCAAAAGCCTCAGAACTCCGGCAAAGAACATCTGTCCCTTCCAGTAACAGACTCCTGGAAAGTGGATGTGCTCTGGGAACACATCATAAGGAGAGAGATGTCCTTTGAACAGGCCAGTCTCACATCTCACATTTATAGGTATTATTAATGTCATCCAAGATGCTCAAGCACACTAACCTTGTGTGCTGGACCTGGGATTTCTCTTACAGTGGCAAAACCTGCAGGGGGGAGTTGGGGGAGGCACCTTTATTCCAAAGTATAACAAAACATGGAGAGAATCCACCAGAGACACAAAGTGGGGCCAAAATCAGAAGGATCGAGGCCACAAAGCAGTTTTGTGAAGCGGTCGAGACACCCCGCTCCTGCAACACAAGTCACTCTGGAGGCACCTGGTGGGTGGGGATGGCAAAGCCCAGCGACAGAGGGACTGCTCCGGCAGCGGGAGCGAGGGAAGGGCGATGCCCAGAAGCCTTTCATCCCTGCCGATGCGGCCGCCTGCCCGCGGCTGCTCCGAACCTGCGCGGGGCACAGGAGAGGGGAGAGCGCGACGCCAGCGAGGGACAGTCACAAAGCACTTGGGTGAGTTGATGTGCAGCCGGGAGCCCGGCGATCCCGGTCCCGATCCCGATCCCCATCCCCATCCACATTCACATCCCCGTCCCCGTCCCCGTCCCAGTCCCCGTCCCCGTCCCCGTCCCCGTCCCGAGGGGCTGTTCCCCGCTGTTCCCGGCCGCCTCGGCATAGCCAGCCCGGCTAGCTCCGCGCTGTGAGGGCTCCTCCTCTCTGCCCGCCCTCGTCGTTCATTGGCAGAGAGGCGAGCGGGGGCGGGGCCCTCGCGCTGAGGCTCACCGCCCATTGGCTGAGGGAGAGGAAGTGGGCGTGCCCCGGTGAGCCCCCGGCCCTGCCCGCCTTTACCCCGCCGCGCTTCATTCGTTCCCAGCGCTCCTGGGCGGGCGATCCCCGCCGCTCCCGTGTTCCCATTGGTGCCGGGCTCCAGTTCCGCCACGCTCTTCCCGGCTTCCGGCTGGCGGGGCGGGCGAGGGAGCCGGTCGGGACGCGGAGGAGGCCGGTGCCGCCTGTACCTGTGGTCCCCGCGCCGCCCAGCATGGGATCCGCCTGAGCCGCGGGTCTCTCTTCCCTGTGGGCGGCGGCGCCTGGTCCCGGGGCGGCCGCAGGTGGGTGCGCGGCCCTGGGGACGTGGGGAGCGGGCACAGCGAGGCCGCGGGGCGCAGCCGCGCTCCGTCCCGGGCGGGTCTGGGGCAGCGGCCCCTGGCTGGAGGAGCCCGGCCGGGCCGCTCCCAGCGAAGCCAATACGTTCCCGGGAGAAGCCGTGCCCGGAGCTGAGGGCAGGTCCTGGTCTTGGCCTCAGGAGAGAGCAGTCACGAGCCCTCGTCTCACGGGCTTCCTCATTTCGGTGACCGCGCACTGGAACAGATTGCCCGTGGAGGCTGTGGAGTCTCCCTCACTGGAGATATTCCAGAACCGTCTGGACACAGTCCTGTGCCATGTGCTCCAGGACGACCCTGGTTGAGCAGGGAAGTTGGACCGAGTGACACACTTTGGTCCCTTCCAGCCGTACCCATTCCGTGATTTCTGCGTTCCTGGCCTTCTTTCGGTGCCCCATGGCGAGCAGAGCCCCCACTCAGCAGCTGTGAGCCGTGGCGGTGGACTCCGGGGGCTGTGGGGAAATCATTAGGTTCACTCAGACGGGCTCTGTGCCCGCCTGCAGCCAGGTGCTTGTTTAATGGAGGGCCTGCCTTCCACCAGCAAATGGAGCTTCACCAAAATCTGCGGCACAAGAAGCAGAGGGAGATCTGTTGCACTGCTTTGTTTGGCTGGTGCCATCATTGAATGTTTCATTTGTGATTTTAGCCTGAACCTGAAAGCCAAATCTCATAGATTATTATTATTGTTGTTGTTGTTATTATTATTGCTATTATTATTAATTATTACTGTTATTATCTTCATTACTGCCTTGTTGATTGGATCTTGCATACGATGCCTTGCTTTTCTCCTTCCCTGGTGGAAACTGGGAAGGAAGGGAAGGAAGAAACTGCTTCGTGAAGTTGCAGTTTAGCATTATTAATGTCTTTCAGATTTTCAGTTAAAGGAGTACTGAAAAGATCATTATAAAGATTAAGGCACTTGAACAAACAGAGCCTGACTAATCACAGTGGCTCTTCCCTGTGAGCTCTTTACACGAGAGCTGTGAAGATGATTGATTAGAGGCCTCATAAATAATTTTCTGCTGACTGGCTTCTCAGTGCAATGTGATAACAAACAGTGGATTATGGCTGAAATTTACTCCAGCATTCAGTCTGCTGGACTCTGCTCTGGCAGCTAATTAATGTGCTCAGCAGCACAGATTCTTGTGGTCTCAAGGCAAATTCATAAGAGAGCCCCAAATCGGCCCAGTGAATTGTCTTTTGCTGCCCAGGAGATTCAGATTTAGTGTCTCCTGTGAACTGTGAGTTGTTTCTAGATTTCAACTTCTCCTTTTTGCAGTCAGGACTCAGGAAGTGGCTAATCATTGACTCCATGACCCTGAAGTTAGTTTGCAGGGGACTGAAACTAATCCTTTCTGAAGTTAATCCTGTGTTCTCTGTGGCATGTGTCCAGGATGTCACCACCTTGCCATACCTCTGCCTTGCTGCTGGTCTTTGTGGCCCTGGCTGTAGCGGGGGCCGAGCAGTCAGAAGAGAGGAGCTGTGATGTGGTTGGTGATGAGAGCAGTGAGTCGCAGATGGAGAGAGCCCTGCTGAAGAAACTGGAGCCCCTGAGCCACATGAGGTACAGCACAACACCTGCAGGCTTTGGGGCTGCACAGTGGGCCATGGGGAAGGGAGGATTTGGGTCAGGCTGCAGAATGGACTCCCCCTCTTAGGAAGGTCTCTGATGGGCTTCGTGGTCTGAAGTGCCCACTGCTCTGAGTGTTCTTTGTAATGCAATGGACTGTCTTTTCTGTCTTTCCCTGCTGCAGGTTTAACGTGACTGTGGAGAAGGGCAAAACAGAAAACTACATCTACCATTTCAGGGTGTGCAGGGAGGTCAACAGCACCTCACATGACTTTGGTGGCCTGGTGCAAACAGATAAACATAGTGGAAAGACCACGGTGATCGGAAGAATCAATGAAACCCAGGTCTTCAATGGAAGTACGGTTCCACTCAGTACTTGGCTTACTCAGTAGCTGCCTTTCGCCTCCTGATGTGGATCTGTAGCCTGTATTGTTTCTCTCCTGGCAGGTGACTGGATCATGCTGATTTATAAAGGAGGTGATTCATACGGCAGGCACTGCAGTGGTGAGAAGAGGCGAGCTGTGATAATGATTTCTTGCAAGCGGGGAGTGGCACCTGGGGTGAGAGAGCATTAGGGGGCTGCCAGACCAATGGCTGGTTGTGGGCAGAGGGGTTTTGAGGGGACAGTGAGCTGGCCTCTAGTGTCTGGTGCCCAGCTGCACCAACAGTGATAAAACTGTCTCCCGGTGAAGTTCAGTGTGCATGGGCATATTTTCACATGACTTCACTTTTCCCAAATTGCAGAGTTCATTCAGCATTATTTCTGAAGAGCGGGAAAAGGAGCAGGAGTGTTTCTACCTCTTTGAAATGGACAGCAGTGTGGCTTGTCCAGCTGAGAATTCCCACCTCAGTGTTGGCTCCATTCTACTGATCACGTAAGTCATTTGAAGAGCTGTTTGTGCCTGAGTCATAATCTCCAGTGCCATTCAGAAACGTAGCAAATGCTATAGTAAGACTAAATTACTGCAGTGTACTTTCCCACAGCCACCATTAGATATTACTATGCCTCTGAGCTTTTTGGACAAAAGCTCTTGCTCAGGGCATGATGCTGGGCTGGTCTGTTCCCAGTAAATGTTTTCCTTTATAGCTTACAGACAAGTGCACTGAAGCATGAGAGATTTGACTTCCTAAAATTATATGATGGCTCTTTGCCAGAGCTGGGAACTCAGACCAGGAGTCTTGACTCATTTTCTGTGTTTGTGCTTAGAGGCACTACTTCATATAATGCTGCTAAAAGATTTATACAAGCAGATTGATAACCTGGGAACCTTTTATGGTCTGGTTTCTGTTTACAGCTCTGTTCTTGAGTGGTGCTAGCATTATTCCAATGCTAATGTGAGGCAGGTAGCTGGCTCAGAAGAGATTTTCTATAGGATTTCCTCAGCTTTGATTTTTTCTTTTTTAATTCTGCCTTTTAGATTTGTGTCACTGATTGCAGTCTACGTCGTTGGTGGGTTCCTCTACCAGCGCCTCGTTGTGGGAGCAAAGGGCATGGAGCAGATTCCTCACTTTGCCTTCTGGCAAGATCTGGGCAATTTGGTGGCAGTGAGTAAAAATTCTTATGTACTCATCCTGGCCCATGTTAGGAGAAAAGGGCATTGACTGTGTGGTTTGGGTAGACCTACCACCAGGGTGAAGTACTTTGAAGCAGAAGAAGAGGGAGTCTGTTTCCTTTTTCTTGGGTATGCCATTTTTTAATCCTTGCTGAGACCAATTCCCTGCCTCTTTCCTGCAACTGTTCCTTAACAAACTAGAACATGTGCTCCTCAGGAGTTAACATTTTCCAGGTAGAAATGTTCACCTGGGGACTGAAATGCTTACTTCTGACTGTGAAATCCTTCCTTGGTCATTGTAGGCAGTGCTATTTATCCTCCATACTTGCCATGGCCTGATGTTGCTGCATAACTGTCCAGAGCTTTTAAGACTGAGTAGGATGTTTTTTATTCCCAAGTTTTGGGGAGATGTTTCAGGTAGCACAAGGATAGGCATAACCCCTTAGCAAAAGAGAAATGGCAGGAGCTGCTTTGGTTTGGTGTGGATGCTGAGTCAATTGCACACAGTCTGATGCTGGTGCTGTGTCCTTGCTCGTAGGATGGCTGTGACTTTGTGTGCCGATCCAAGCCTCGGAACGCGCCAGCCGCGTACCGCGGCGTGGGGGATGACCAGCTGGGAGAGGAGTCAGAAGAACGGGATGACCACTTGCTGCCCATGTGATAGGCTTTCCACACCAAGATCTTTTGTCCCCATCTCCCCAGTGCTTGTTTAGCCAGGTGCCTCCCAGCCAGTTCTCCTTCTCTCACTTCTGATTTTCTTTACACTGTTTGCTTCCGCTGTCCCTGGTGTCAAGTCCCATGGATGCCTCTGGATGTGAACAGCACTGGTTCCTAATGGCATGTCTTATAAATATAATGCTGGGTTGGGTTTTAAAAGTGCAGCAGAGCCCAGGGGAGAAGTGTTGACAGTTGAGCAGAAAACAGCAATATGAGTGTTCAGCACAGAGCAGGAATGGGAGATGAATCACTAAGAGGAAAAAAAGGGGCATGGATAGGTGCAGAAAGGGTAAAAGGCTATGGGTTAAAACAGCTGACACTGTAAAAGGGATATTCTGTGTCTTTTTATTTTTTTCCCTAGGGTTTACAGGATCTGTAAGACACTGGAATTATTTTTCTCTGAATGCATTTTCAGCTTTTCTAGCTTCTGTGCTGTTATATGATTTCTGGCAGCATAACTGGCACAAAGTGCTCTATGCCAGACTCTGGGGGTGAAGAGGCATTAGCACCTCTGCAATCTTTCGTTTCCCTAATGGCAGTGGTGTGAACTTCTTAACAGTTTCCTTCAACAGCTGTGCAGGGATGCATGCCATCCTCTCAGACTGGAGAGGGGCAATGCTGAAAAACCATAGGAGTTAAATGGAGTCAAAATATTTACTTCAGTCAAAGTATTGACTCAGTCTTCTCAATCAGTGAGAAGCAAAAGGAAAAGATGTGCTGCTAAGGAAAAGGAACATTTGCTGAAACTGAAAGTGACATCAAGACAAAATGAGACGGGTAGCTGCCACTTGAGTTCTGACACAGGCTTCCTGAGGTGACTGCCCACACACCTCAGTCACTGTCAGCATTGTGATTTCACGCTCCCCAGAAGTTCCTTGTTTTGCAGAGGGTTTTCCTATGAAGCTGTCAGAATTTATTTTTATATCAAAGGAACCATGGAAGTCCCGGCTCAGAATGCTAACACACTGAGAACTGCATAAGGGACTCTTACATGGTCAGCTTTCATAAATCACTGTCTCCTTAAGCATGGTGCAGGCCGGTCTTATGACACTTGCCCTGTGCAGATGGTACTTAACATACTGCCACTGGCTGGGAGTGAGAAAGACCTTCTCTTTGGGCCCTGGTGAAAAGCAGGTACATTTGAGTTGTAGACTTAATGGGAACCTTCAGGAACTTCGCACCTTGATTCTAAATTGCTTTTTATTTGAGAGGCTAGACTGAGCAATCCCATTCTACCCCACTGTGTGGACTGGCTGACAACTGCCCTCAGTCTGCGGGGCAGAGACTGCATAAGCAAGCCACCACTGTGTTAACAGCAGAGTACAGACAAAGTTTATGTATTTTTAAGACACTGAGAGAAAAGGGGTGGCCCTGCTTTCTTTCTGGGTTTGGAGTGGGCAAGCAATTCCTGCTTTCTTTGACTTTTGTTACAGTCTCAATCTTTCTCATAACATGGGAAAAATAGGAAGTCAGTAAGTCCGTTACTGTTTTCATGGTGGTGTCTTAAGGTAATTTTTTTTTGTACAAAACACAACTTTCAAAAATAAAGTGACCAAAAAAACCTGGTGAAGTGTTGTGCTGGTGTAGCAAGAGCTTGCTTTGGTGCCAGAGCACCTTTTTTCTCACCCAGAAGTCAAGGGTCGTTAGTGTGTGGTGCCTTGTGCCTGAACTCCTGCCAGTAATGAAAATGTTCTTGTTAGTTCATTGTTTTTGCTGCCACCTAGTTTCACTCCAGGTCCTCTAAGGCCTCTGAGGGAAGGCTATCCATATCTTTCAAAACTGAAACTTTAGAGGCTCAGGATGGATGGATTATGCTCTGCATTTTTCTGCAGAAATGGCAGTCAGAAATAACTTACTGATGAGGTTTGTACTTTCCAAACACTCAGGGGTTAAAAAGCAGCCAGACCTGCAAAGCCTGATCAAGCATTTTTTTATTAAGAACACTGAACATGAAATGAAGAAGTGAAGCCTTCCCATTTGACTGAAATAAAATCCAGTCCTCAGGAGTAGCTGGTACCAGTGGCAGGCTACCTGTCTGCCTACCCTGCCAAGGGTCAAACTAAGCAGGAGTTGTACCACAGCCAGCCTGCTAAGGATAAAATGGTTTAAGGGCAGCCTTCCTCTGCTCACTGCTGATTGTAACCTCGCCCTCCCCTATCCCCAGATTACATCAGACCAAACTGTGGTGCCAGGGTGGGTGCAAGCAAGCACAGTCAGCTTCCTTTGGGCCTATTTGCATTCACAAAGCCTCAGAAGTCTTCTCACATGAAAAAGGATGTCACCAAAGTGAGATTCAGCAGCACAGTTAAGACTAGGAAGCTGCTGCCACATTTTATCCAACTACTAAGCACTTTCCTTCCTCTTTTTCTAATGGGTCAATAAAGAGCTCATTTTAAAAATCTCTAATGTTTTCCTACCTATGCTATAAGGCTTTCTCCCATGCCACTACAGCTTTCCTGCAACAGTAGGTGCTTAAGACTGTTCTCTGTGTTAAGTTTCACTCAAATATTCATGTGAAACTTCTGAAAACAGAAAAGCTGAGATACGTGGTTTATAACACCATCTTGCTCTCAGGTATTTGGCTCTAGAGAGCACTTACCTCTTCACAGTTTGTGTAACTCCTTCAGGTATTTTGCCTGTTTGAAGTAGAGGTGCTTGTGGAAGAGAATAACTGCCCAGGTTTTCACCTTTGGCAATTTGGCTACAAAACTGCAGAATACCACATTTGGTCCTTACAAAAATAAAACAACCAAAGAACCCCTAAGCAAACCTGGAGGGGCTGAGTAGGAGAAAATCAGCCTGTAACATGAATCCCACTCTTTTGAAATGAGAAGTCATATTAAAAGACCAGTATTCAGTTATTTTAGGGTGTGTGTTTGGTTTCTTGTAACAGAAATACTTGTTTTACAACATAAAAAAACCCCAACAAAAACAAACAAAAAAAAAGCCTGAGGCAAGCAGTACAATCCTGTCAGCCTAAATTTTGTCCTTTGAGCTCTCCTGAGGATAACGAAGACAGACACAAAAAGGAAAGAATACAAACTGGTAAGAAAACACAAAACAAAACCCCAGCTCATTTCATGAAGAGCCTTGGTGCTTCTGGAGGCTGCTTTGGATCTGTAAATTATGCCCTAACACAATGGGAAGACAAACCTCGTGCTGCAACGTTCCCTAATGTAAAACAATCCCCTCCCCTTTGAGTTTCCCATCAATTTGTCATAAGTACTCAGGAAAAATCCTCTGACTGGTTCTGAGAGGAGCACCTGGAGTGAATAGCTGCCACAACACTTTAGCTTTACTGTCTCCTGTAGACATGCAGAGTGAAGACAAGACAGCTCCTATTGCCACAGGCCTTCAAGTTTGGTATGCATGCTGGAATGGCTATTAAACCCAGTTCATGAGCAGCCTAGGTGTTTTTAAAAGTGAAAAAGCAGCAGCCCCTTTTGCTCAAATTCTTGTCACCTCTGTCACTTGCAATTTGTTAGTTCCCCTTCACAAAAGCCCCGAGCACAGGTGCTCCCACTGTCCGTGTGGGGCCAGCTCTTCCTATGCCTTGAGTTCTGGCAATGATATTCAAAGCTAATATCTGCTGTGGCAGAAAGGCTTGAAGGCAGTTCCCTTTGAGAAGTCTTTTAGGACAGAAAGAGATGCCCTTAACATTGTTATGTGGTGTATACAGGGGAGGCATATTCAAAATTAGGAAGAAGGAGAGTTGTTTAAAGGCCCCAGGTGGCAGTTTTCCTTAACCTTGTAGCACCATTAAGAGACCAAGAGATGGGCTTGTGCATGGCAGTTTCAATCAGTTAAATTCCTTCTCATTCTTCTTGAATGCAAGACCACAGGGGACTGTCCCATTCTTCCCCACCCCAGCAGGATGCTCCAAAACTGGCAGCTGCCCTGGGGTCAGAGCAAAAGTGAGACCTCTGGCTTCAGAGTTCTTAGGTCTCCTTGAGGACATTGATCTTGGCACAGATCTTGAGAGCTGGTCCCAGCTTGATGTTCATGGCACTCATGAGATGTTCCTCCTTCAGAAGCAACAGGGCCTGACCATCAATTTCCTGTGACCGAAATTCCTCAGCAATTTCTTGGCACCCTGTGAAGCAACCAAAAAAGAAAGCAATGAGAAACACATGTGCATTGGGCACTCCCCTCACTCCTCCTGCATCTCTGGCAGGTACAGAAAAGCAAGCTAGGAATCTAACCAACCCCTTTCCACACTCTAGTCCACAGTCTCCTTGAGCACACAGGCTACTTGAGAAATAAATGTTGAGAATCCATCTCTATGACATACTCCAATTCAGAAACATGTCCAAAAGCAGTAGGCGCCACTGAGCCCAACTCCCCATGCTTACAGGATCACAGGAGTGCAGGAGAGGATCTTAACCTCACCTTGCAACGATGCAATGAACTCGTACACTTCCTCCACACTCCAACGACTAGGGTTGCTCGACAGGAAGACTGGATTGATGCCATGTAGATCTGGGGTAGGGGGGGCCATATTAGAGTTTGCCAGGTCCCTCTCTCCATGACTGGCCCTTACTGACAGGGGTCCTGGAGATGTAGGGGACAAAGCTTCATCATAGCTGGAGTTATCAGAGCCTCGGCTCGAGTCTTCCTGGCCCTACAAGCCCATAGGAAAGAAAGAAAATAAAAGGAGTTTTGTAAGAAATTCACAATTACAAGCTGCAAAACAAGACATTGGGAGTAGCAGAAGTTGTCCCAACAGTCTGGAACAACCATCCCAGGCTGTTGGTACAGGGGCAGCTGACACAAGAGCTCCCTCTCTTCCTCACATCAGAACTGAGGCTCATTCCATTCATCTATAGCCCAATTCAAGTCATTCATGTGAAAGACTGCTAATCAAATGGGAAAAGTGGATTGTTTTCTGCCAAGGCTGTCAGCAGCTCTCACTCTTGAGACCTTCAAGATGCACACAGGAGCAAACATAGAGTGCATAGAACAAGTACGAACGTGAATATGCTTCCTGCAGTCCATGAGGGATTGGAACAGCTCCCTGTGCCTTCTGTAACAAATGTGTCAGCATGCCCACGGCACATCCTGCATGACTGCATCCACTGTGACAAAGTGGTACAGCCAGAAGGGACAAACCCTACACAGACCTGCCTGGACAGGTGTGTGTCCTTACCCTGTGGCGCTTGCCCTGGATCTTTGTTCGAGCGATTTCGGAGCTGCTGCGCCGTGGTCCCCGTCGGCGCACACGGGCATAGTTGGCTTCCTGGAATTCCTTCATCTTCTTTCTCTGCAGCCGGAACTGATGGCTGCAGCTGACATTGTACCTCAAGTAAGCAGAACAGCAGTTAGAAAGCAGCAACTATCTAAACCAACTACTTCTCCTTGCTCTAGATGGGGATAAGACTCCTCTTTACCATCAAGTTCTGTTCCTCCTCCTTCTAAGACTTCCCCTTGGAAGGAACCAGTCCAGACTTCTGACACAAGCAATATTTGGACACCAAAGTCTTGATCTAACATCTGAAGGGTCAATTAAGTAATTCCCCTAAGGGAAAAAAGACCCATAACAAGCACTCTGCTATCAACAAGAGGCAGCAATGACTAGTCTAACTTTTCCCCAGTGCTCCCTTGTGTCTTTGTCTAGTACCAATGCATGAGACAGCTACCAGTATGCATTTATTTAGTCAGTCAAATGTAGATTTCTCTGAAGAGAGGTTCTTTACAGCCCCAGAATTTCCTCCTTCACAGTTCATTTTCTGAGCAAGCCAGAAATCCTGTTTATACCCAGCATCACATCCACCTCTCCAGACCTAGAAGCATTTAAAAATAATTTAGAGTGGTAAAGGATCTCTGTGGCCAGTACATGCCACAGAAGGAGGATGAGATGTACTGAAAGGTGGTACACTACTTGGAGAAGGGGCATATGCCCAGTTCCAGCAAACGTATAGTCACAGATAAGGAATATTACATCTTGCTGTTATTACCTTTTAGCACAGGTCATGGAACAAAACCTCTTGGAGCCACGGAACTGGCTTGCTGGGGCATACTTCCCACAATATTCACACTTCAACAAGTTTGCCTTCTTGTCAAGCTCTAGTGAGATACAGAGCAACACACCAGTTAGTAATCTGAACTGAAGCATATCACACACCCAGTGATTCCCCATTCCACTGCTCTTCTTCTGAGCAGAGAGATGCCAAGCACTGTTTTCTACTGAATCTAGTAAGTAGTTAGCTTGGGAAGCAACTGGGAAAAGAGAAGCACAAGCTCCACTAATTAGGATATGGATATGGAACAGAGCAGGTTTTTTCTCCTGGTCAGTACCACTTAATGGAACAAACAAAAAATAGCATATTCCTCACATCCTACAAGGCTGTGGAGGAAATCTCCATTACTCTGCTCTGTCCACACATCCTTCACAGCTTACAGTCATTAAAGACAGGTACAGTTCAGAATCTCCTGCTTACTACTGACACAGGATGTGTAAATCATATTCACAACAACAAAAAAACAAAGCATTGTCAGTCTTTTGGCACTCAAAAAAAGCGTGACCCTAGTTCCATAGGTCAAGTCTCTAAGGAGCTGGCAGGAAGAGATACAAGTCCATAATGCATTAAGCTAGTAATACAGAGCAGTAACTTTCTATAACACTAGCTAGTCCTCCTGGTCTTGAAACTCACCCATGGAAGCACTGTCCTCTCCCAGAGAATTGCTGGACAGGTTTTCATTCTGACCAGAAGGAGCCTCTCCCTGCAGTGGTTTCTCAGATTCTTTCAGCAGCTGAGAACAACCCACCTGGATAGGGAGAGAATGAGCTGGACCCACCAATAAAGGATTCCCTGTGTTCACCACCCTCTGCCAAGGTATGTGCAGCTCAAAATTCAACTCAGAAGAATCTAATAGGGAAGGAGAGATGCTGAAAAAAGTCATTACTGCTTCCTGACTCACAGGCTTGGTTGTTCATTTAAAGGTCCCCAAGCACTATCTGCCTTGAATAATGTCCAATTTCACGTAACTCCATTTCCCCTTCTTTACTTCAACTTCACTTACTGCCTATTCAAAATGCATCTTTCCCTCACAGAGAGGAGAGCCTCCTTACAATTGCTGCATTAATTATTGCTTTGGTGACAACTGGAGTAAGAGTTGCTGCAACACTTGTTTTACTCCTTCAAACCCCTTAATGACACCTCTTAATGCCTTGCTTCATTCATGACACCGCCCTCCCTTCCCTTCCTCTTTACTGTCTGTGTCTCAGGCTAAAAATGCTGAATTGGAATATGGGGAAAGATACTCCTATGCAAAGATGGAAGCCCACCACCCTCCCAAGTAAGTGCTACACCTCCTTCCCCCACAACAAAAAAATCCCTACTGGAAAGGGCTCTGCTCCCTCCTGGATGACAAAGCCTTCAATGATGTGTGTGAGGATCTGGGGCTTGACGATGGCTTGCGGAGGTTTGGAGTCTCCCATCTGACGTGACACCAATGCCAGGTTTGGAGTGGAAGCAGAGGTGGGGGTGGCTGAGACTCCTTCACTTGATGTGGCATTTGGGGTTGCAATGGCAGCAGGATCAGAATTATCTGGAAAGTTAACAGCACAGGCATGAGCTAACTTCGCTCTACCTACTTCAGGTCATTAGCACAGACAAGCAGAGCTCTCCTTTGTGCCTCACCTCCAAGGCCACTCTTCTCCTCCATGGTTTTGGGGTTGTCTGTTACAGGAGAGGACCTGGCAGGCATGAGTGTGGTGACACTGGCCGGCTCCTCCTTCTCTTCCTCTGACTCTGCCTTGCGCTTTACTGCCAAGGTCTGAGATTTGCCCTGCATGAATACAGAGGAACACGTAAGCAGATAGAAAAGCTCCAAAGCAAAGAACAAGCCAGATTAAAAAAAAAAAAAAAAACAAAACAAAACCAGAAAGAAAAAACAACAAAGCATCCTGCTCCATCATACTTGATTTCCAACCTGGTTTCTTCTGGAGATGCCTCTAGCTCCCACAGTACATACCTCTACTTTGGAGCATCTGCCTAACAAGGAACAAAGCTTGAGGAGACTCACTGCCACAGACTAGGATCTGATGTCCCAAGTCATGTTTGTACACTGGCAAAGACCAAGACACTGTGTGAACCTCAAAGCATTACTGCAGGAAGAAATGGAATGGCATTCACCCAGCAGTTTCCAAACAGGTTATTTAGATAAATCAGATCAGTTTCAATGAAGAGTTGAAAGAGCAGGGAACACACATTCACCAGGAGCAGAACTGACCCCCTGCTCTAAAAATCAAGACAAATCCTGCGAGACCTTCCTGAAGAAGCAGACAGAGTTTAGAAAGAGTCTCAGCAACTGGCTAAAAAGGTGTTCAAGCAAGGCTGGATGGAGCAACCTAGTCCACTGAAAGGTGTCCCTGCCCAAGGCAGGGGTGTTGGAATTATATGATCTTTAGGGCTCTTTTAACTCAAATTATTTATGATTCCATGATCTGAGCTGGCAAAGTGCTGTTATCTCAGGGATTTAGGTAGGCCCGAGATGGACAATTCACAACAGCATGGACAAGGCCTATGGAATTTGAGTTTTCCTCTGCATAGCCTGTTGCTAGGGGATCCTCTGAGGCATAGTCAGTGGGTGGTACCACACACCAAGAGATCTGTAACCCAGAAATATCCACACTGGAGCAGTTAATGAAAAACTGCAGCCTGTGGGAAAGACCCACACTGGAGAAGGATTTTACGAAGGACTATATCCTTTGTGAAAGGCTGTATCCCATCGGAGGGATTCCCCCATGCTAAAGCAAGGGAAAAGCATGAGGGAGAGACAAAACCTTATGAGCTGACCACAGATCCCACTTCTTGTCCTCCTGAACCTTTCAGGAGGA
Source organism: Agelaius tricolor (assembly GCF_023055355.1). Taxonomy (NCBI): domain Eukaryota; kingdom Metazoa; phylum Chordata; class Aves; order Passeriformes; family Icteridae; genus Agelaius; species Agelaius tricolor. The sequence continues at coordinate 19,618,944 of NW_027269269.1, forward strand.
GGAGGTAGAAGAGTCAGGAGTGAAGCTGAGCCTGTGAAGAAGGAGGGAGGTATTTTTTGCATTTGTTCTTACTACCAATTATCCTACACTAAACTGGCAGTAAAATAAATAATTTCCATAAACTGAGTTGGTTTTGCCCATGATGGTCATTGGCAAGTGATCTCCACATCCTTATCTCAACCCACAAGTTTTTCACTGTATTTTTCTCCTCCTGTTGTGTTGTGAAGGGAGAGTGATGGAGCAGCAACTTGGTGGCCATCCAGCAGCCAGCCAAGGTGAACCAAACCCCACTGTAAAATGGGATACTCAGTATGTGATATGGACACCCACCCCATCTGGGGCAGGCTCTGAGCCTCACCTATTAACTTCATGCAAGCCTTTGAATAATAATGTGGAAGAGAAACACTTGTAGTCAGTTGTAGTCAGGGGTTGGATTGGAATTAGTGTTTTTGAGGGTAAAAAAGTCTCCACATCCCTTTCCCCAAACCCCTTACCCATCCCATCCCACTGACCTGGGCCTGGACTGCGATTGGTGTCCTAGGAATGAACAAAGAGAATCCATATGCTATTCTCCTTCTCAATGGTATCACTTACTGGCAACTGGACAGACTGCATGTAGAATGCTGCTGGCATCTGAGCCACAACTGGAGAGGAAGCTGGGCTCTTCACCATGTGGGCTGTGCCTTGAACTTGTGCCAAATTCACCCCTGTGGTGAGAGGGGGAGCTTCCTGTGAGGATGCTGGAGCTGAAGATGATGATGGGGAAGCAGCATGGGTTTGGGAAACAGGCTGGACTACAGCTGGCATTCCCCGCGAAGTCGGCACCGCTGCAGCAATCTGAGCCAAGCCCAGCGCTTGGGCTTGGCCTGAGCCCTGCTGCCGAGTGCCCACCACCTGCACTGGGATGTGTGGAGGAGGCTGCTGTGTTGCTGACATTTTGGCAGGCCCAAGCTGAGGGGGTTTGATGGGGGTGACCAGAGATTTTGACTGGATAGGAACAGGTGACTTGGTGACTGGCTGGCACGGACTGTCCTGCTGGAGCTGTAAATGCGGTGGCTGGGACTGCAACATAGGTTGCACAACAAGGGTCTGTGCCTGCTGCTGGTTTTGAGGGGGAGCCTGCTGCTGCGGAGGCTGAGCTTGCTGCTGCTGCTGGGTCAGAGATGCTGCTTGCTGCTGTTGTTGCTGTTGAGCAAGTTGGAGATGGGTGGCTGTGTGGAGGAGCTGGGACTGGCGGTGCTGGAACTGCTGCTGGTGAATGGCTATCTGCTGCTGGATCACCACCTGCTTCTGCAGATGGATCTGCTGCTGCTGCTGGATCAGCGAGTGTGGCTGGATCTGCGTATATGTTGCTATACAAAAACAGAGTAAGAAAAAACAGAGAACCAAAGTTAGCAACAGTGCATCTGGGAACAACAACAACAAAAATAAGGCAGCCACTGCACTGTTTTGAGACATTAAACTCCAAAATAACTGACAGCTTACTTGCAGAGGACATGAGGGATTAAATCAACTTCTTGTGCTAATAGAAAGGGATAACCCCTTGAGACAAGTCTCTGGGAGGACCGAAGCTGGGAGACATGCTGGAAAACCTTTTACCACCAGGCTTCCAAATGTCCTTCTTGTGAAGGCCCAATGATTTTGAAGAGAAAAAGAACTGAGTTTTTTACCTGAGCTGATCAGCGTCTGGCTGGGTGCTGGTGTAGCTGTCCTGGTGAGGTTCATGCCCACCGTTTGCTGTCCACCACTGTCTGTGTCACCCTTCTTTGCAGCTGCGTTCTCCGTCTCTGTCTGGCTGCCCTGGCTGACAGTCACGGCCTGGGCAGCCGCCACGGGCAGCGGCTGGACCACCCCAGTGCCCTTCCTCTGGCAACTGCCAGTGGCACCTGCTGAGGAGCTCTGGCTCAGTGCCATTGAGGGCTGGCTCCCACCGGTGGCCACCACGCCCCCGGAGACACCATTGCTGCCCGCTGCTGCCTGGCTCAGGTTGAGGGACTGGCCTGCCCCGCTGGAGGAGGCCTGGGCCACGGCCATGCTCTGGCCCGTGCTGGCGGCCTGCGGTAAGCCCGAAGCCTGGGAGCTGCCTGGCAGGGCCGTCTTCTGAGCAGAGCCTTGGAGCTGGGCATTAGCGGCAGAGGTCTGCTGGCTCCTCACAGCCAAGTTCTGCACCTAGAGACACACACACCAAACAGAATCCACATGCTTTATACACAGTACTTGCCGGGAGTGTGACAGAGCACACGTAAGCAACACACTGCTGGGGATGCAGGCTGAGTTCATGCCTCAGGTCTCATGTGAGGAGCTGCTAACACTGCAGGGCAGAGCTCAGCATGGCCCTCCCCAGGAAGCACATTATCCTGAACTCTCTCCTGCCCAATCTCTGATGGAAATAACAGATCTCATGGCACTTTGTAAACAGCATCTGGGGACACAGTCTTTTCTCCAGGGCATGGGACAGACTTCAGACCTGCCTGCCATACCCTGGCATGGGGAGTTCAGCACAGCTCTAGAAGCACTGAGTTACCCCTTAAAGACCAGTCATTCATTTTCAATTTTTGTGACCACGGATCTACTCATGGCCCACACCCTTTCCAATATCACTCTGCATTTTGGTGCTGCCATCCTCTGTATTTACTTCCGCTCCAAATGCCACGTTATCTCCAAAATTAGATCACAGTTGACTCTTCTTAAAAAAAATTGCTTCAACAACTCTTTGGCATCTTTACAACAATGAACCAACTGGATGAAGGAATACTACCTCTGGCAAAGACTCTTAATTGGAATGTGACTGAAAACTGTACATAGAACTCAAGAGTTCTTTTCACATAATCACAGCCAAGAAACTGTGAAGATGGCATTGATCCAGCCTGTGCTCACCTCAGAAATTTTAAGCAGAAACTAATTTCATCTCTGGAGACAGACAGCAAACATGAAAACATGGTGGCAAAAATCTCCTGCCTGCAGAGGAACAAGGGCTGGGGATAAAATAGCTCCAATGTGCTATACAGGGACAGCTTGAGACAAAGAGCAGAGTGTGGAGTGGCAGAAGCAGGGGAAAGGGAGGACGGTCACTGACCTGGTCTGTGTCTGCGTGGACCCCAGGAGACTGAGTGGGTGGTACCTCCTGCTGGACAGCAGCCACAGCCCCATTGGGCATCAGGATGAGCTGGGAGGCGAGAGGCACATTGCGGCCCAAGGTCCGGTTCACCTGCAACAGGTTCCCCAGCTGCGGCTGTTGGGATCAGGCGGTGTGCAGTGCAAGGAACAGAGGTAGAAGAGAGAAAGGAAGACTAAAAACCCACAAGCAAACAGATCATAAAGGAACACTAGGCTGCAATGTCACTCACTGCAAAACCACCAGCCCTCCCTGCACTGTAACATTGAATATAACCCTCTGAAGCAGGAAACTGGGAACAGTTTCCTTATGGAAACAAGCACTCCTCTATCTAACATAGGCCTCGGCTAACTCCCACAGACTGCCCAAGGCTGCGTTATCTAGAACTGGTTGAACAACAGTGATAAAAAACATACATCCAAGATTAGTGCTGCTTGAAAAGTAGGGGATTACAATCTGTATCTGAAGTCAACTGGAAAACAGAAAGTAGCTACCCAAACCCCAGACTTGACTCCACAGTCAAGCCTAATGCTTTCTACCTAGCTGTACTTCAAAGCAATTAAAAGGATGACATTTGTTCACATTGATTTATTTGTCTAGGCTTACTTGAATTCTGACTTACATCCCTGAGCTCAGCAAGCAGAAGAAGAGTAATTTACCATGTATCTGCTCCAGCATTGAACCAGAACAGTAGCTTTATTTCTGTGAGCTACATTCAAGCCTAGGACATGTATTTCACATTTACACTCTAGTGAGAAGGGCTATGGAACCTTTAACATCTGCAGAGCAGAGGCACAGAGAGTTGTTAATATTCTCACCTGAGCCACACAATACACAGCTCATCTATCTCAAAGGCTGAGCCCAGAATCAAACCTGTGGTTTCAGGGATGAGACCTTCCCCATGCAATTTTAAAATATACTGCAACAGCCTTAAAGCAAGGTTAGTCTGTAGGTGTTGGTAATCCCAAGCAGTGAAACTCTGCCGAGGCTGCTAAGTGGGGCTCACGGTCAGGACACATTTGATGCCCATCTCTTACCCGAAGGTACATCTGTGCCTGTGACTGGTTGAGAGGAGGTGAGGTGGTGTTCCCGAGGAGCACAGACTGCGTCAGCGTGGTGGCGCTCGGGGAGCTCACGCTCTGCGACCGACTGATCAGCTGAGCAGCTGACGTGGTGGCAAGGTTGATCTTAGAAGAGAAAAAAGCTTCAAATCACATACGAAGAGATGGAGGCAAAGAAATAAGTACAAATATGCTTAGTGGGGTAAAGTCAGAACGGACATTTTACAGTTTTTTCCTGTATCCCACAGGGGACCAAGAAGAAGAAAGTTCTTGTCTTAGAGGGCTTGTCCTACAGGCTACACAATCTATATTAGCCAGAACCCTGGATACTGACCTCATTTGTATGCTGAGCTTAAGAATCACTGTTAGCATGCAACTGCAATAAGAGATCCAAAAAAATACATCATTTTCTCCAGCCTCCCAAGTAAAGGTAAAAAACCCACAAAACCTTCTCTACCAACTCATCTACTCTCTGAGCAAATCCAAGCTCCTCAAAACTCACTACAAAACCAGACATCCTCTCATTCAACAAACTACTGCTCGGCCTAAGACAAAAGCTGCTCACGACTCCTCCTTCTTACAAGTCCTGATCCTTTTTTAATCCATGACAATGTATCCCCAAAGCCTCAGCAAACAGAGATCTATGTCTACCTTTTCAGCTAAGAGGCCTCTCCCACCTAAAAACCTCATCTGGTTTCCTCAAGCCCCACCAATAACAACAGCACCCCAAATCCTCAAAGCTGTCTGCATCTTGTTGATTCCCAGGATTCTTAGAAGCTGTGTGCATCCTAAAAGACAAGCAGGAGACAGAACAAGGTGGGGAGGGGGAGGGAGGCTCTGATATGTGTGTGAGGGAGCAGTTTTACTTACAGAAGCCTGGGTTGTGGTGGTCTGTTGCGAGGTGCTAGTGTTGGGGGAGCTGGCCTGTCTACTGGCTGCAATTGTAGCCTGCAGGAGAGATTGGCAGAGAAATGAGTGCCTGAACAACCCTTTCAATCCAGCCCAATTATTAGGCTCTGTCAGAACACCTAGTCCCTTACCCTCAGAGTGTATGACCTCCAGGCCTTCCACCCATGGGTACATGCACTACTCTTGCCCAGCCTGTCCTAGTACACACTGCAACCCTCACCCCAATGCTGGAATCCACTGTTAGCACCCAGACATTCCCTGCAATATTAGCAATTTGTTGGGCTAATTAGACAGTTTAGTAGCAAAGCAATGATAGCACTCCAAGTAACAAAATTCAAATTAGAGACCATATGGTTTGTGGAAGAATATAAATATTGATAGACTTATTTCCCCCTTCTGATGCCAGAGGAATTCCCCTGCATGAGTTTAGTTAGTTTTGTAACTAAGATTTGTGCAAAACTGACAAGAGGATTCTATTTCTTCTATAGTACAAGACTGCAGTCAGGGATTTTGAGAACAATTACATCCTGGACTGACTGCCAAGGAGTACAGCTACTGAGGTATTGCTACACAAAAAGAATGTATTCATGTCACACACAATCCATTTTGAGCTGATGATTAAGTCTAGTAGGTGAGCAAAGTTGATAAAGAAAAAAAAAAACCACTCAACATTTATGTATCATAAAATATATTGATTTATATTGATCTGTGTATGTCTCAACTAGAGACATCCTCCTGGTTGGACTGGTTTACCCTCCTGCTGGTAAAGAAAACATGGCTACTAAGTTCCAAGACAGAAATTTCAGAGAATGCTGCCTGAAACCTCATGCAAACACAAATGTTTATTCTCAGAGAAGCAACTACCCACTGATCCCTTTAATACAGTTTTTAAGCACTACTGCATCCACTGCTGATTTAACCACCCATCTTTTAGTTAAAGAAGGTGCAGGGGGTGGTAATAGGCCTCTGAAGTGCAAGTTCCTTGATGGTGATGTCAAATTTTATCTTCCCCTGCTCTGTAGCCAAAAAAATAAATTAATCTTTGCTTCAGGCTTCCAGTTGACTGGCAGTTTGTATTAACTCTGAACAATGTGTTTAGGTACTCATTGTCTCATCAGGGATCAGGATGACTCGGTGCACAAGGCACTGTATAAAAACAGAACCTCTGGATCTTCCCCAGAGAATGATCCAACTCCTCTCCTTCTGCCTCTTGGCAACTCACCTGCTGGACAGCAGCCAGGCTGTGAAGTTGGGCACTGTTAAACTGCTGCTGGAGCATGAACTGATGGAAGTACTGGGCTGCATTGGGCTGTCTCTGGAGTGCCTGCAGAGCCTAGATAAAGACGAAAACCCAATTGTCAAAAACTGCATGCCATTGAAATGTGATTGAAGAGAGCAATGACAAACTAAGCCAGCCATGAGAACATCCCTAGAGCACATGAAAAAGCAGGCACCAGATCACCAAATCCATAGTGCAGTTACAAATTTGGTGACACACTGAATCACAGATGTATTCCAGGACAGTGGGAATCACACTTAGCAAGACTTTAATAAACTTTAGGAATCTGGGGATGCGCATGCTCACACAGGCAGACAAATGTTCCTGTGTAGTTTGCGTATGGAGAGCGTAGAGAAACTGGGATGGCAAACTGATATACTCTAGAACAGCAGGCTAAAACCTATCTACTGGATCACAGTACAGATTAAATCTAGGAGGCTGGACACCGAAGGAGTAACCTATAAAACAAGAAGCCTCAGGCTACAAGAACTAAACATCACGTCCAGGATAAGAATTTCTAAATCTGAAAAGATGACAGTTGTCTAAGCACAGGCCCACCTTGACACACAACGATGCAGAGGAACACAAAAGGGCTCACCACCACTTTCCAGTGATGCACTGCCATCCCAGAGCACACCCTGGGATGTCTCACCTGTACTGCCTGCCGCTCATAGAGAGACATCTGCGAGATCTGAGGCCGGGTGCTTCCTCCAGAACTGGAGCTCCCGCTGGTGGAGTTGGAGTTCTGCTCACTTTCGGTCTCCATGGCGACAGGATCCCGGGAGCTCAGGCTGAGATGGACTTCAGATCTACATTGAAAGAACTGGAAACTAAGTCAGGCTGCAGAAAGAACCAAACTGTATTTCATTATATTAGACAGCTTTTGTACTAGAATATCTCAATACCAGTCTCCCTGGCCATCTTAGCTACTTCATAGGGACCAGGGAAGCTGGGATTCTAAAATCACCCGGAAATCTTACTCACAGTTTAAATCTTTTATTACCACCATCAGAAACATAATGTGCATATTTTCATACTTTTATTGCCATGCTATAGTTGCAAGCTACAGTATCCTGAACTCTTAAAAAGGTACTGGAATGAAGAAGCAGCTGCAGCTCATTAAAACAATTCTGGTCACAGACCTGATCTCTTGACAGTAGAGACTAGCAAACTGAGGCAAATTGCACTGTGCTTCCAGTCCTCCAATGCACTTTGGCAATTTCTGATCCTCCCTTCCTCCAGTCCCTCAGCTCCAATGTCCTACTGATACAGAGTCCCTCTTTCTCCCAGTTTAGCCCCCAGCCCTTGACTCTTTCTTCTTCTGATCACATGAACTTTCCAGCTACTTGTTGCTCCCAACACATCTTAACTTGAATATTAGATTAGAATCTGGTATCTGTGGTGGCAAGTTCCTTTCAGGAGGAACAGAGTCAGAAGCAGAGTGGATAAAGTGTTCACTGGCAACACTTGAGAGGCAAAAGCTGCTGAAGAGGTCATGCAGAACCAGGGAGACCTTCCAGCAGCAGAAAGATGAGTTGCAGTGAATTGCACGACTGAGAAAGGACTGGAGAAGGCTTTCATCAGCTAAGAGGAAGAGAAGTGAGACTGAAGAGAGTGCTTGGCAGAAGAGTAGCACATTGAGATGATCAGGGAGTTTCCTGCAGCAAGAAACATGAGCTACACAGGGAGTAGCAGCAGGAGGGGCTAGAGTCAGAAAAGGGAGAGAAAAGTGATTATAGAAAAGAATTCCACTGGAAAAAAAAGAAAACCAACCTGAGTTTTTAGAACTCCATGCAAGATTTAAAAAAAACCCAAACTTCTGGTAAGTCTCTAAATGAGACCCCTGTAAATGAGCTTCCAGGAGCCAGAGAAGCAGCACAGCCCCTTTATCTAGCCCTTTTAAAATCCAGATTCTGAGCTTTACAAACTTCACCAAACATTTCCCTGGTGTATAAGCAAACAGACCTGTGCAGCAGAAAAGGAGGCGCAACAATACTCTCAGCCAGATAACTTTTTAAATTCTGAAATGGTGCTAAGAGCAGCAGATGACTTTAAAGTAGGACAACAGCATTAACTCTGCAGAGAATGGGTGGCTAAATCAGGGAACTGCTGCTTCAATTCTGCTGCTCAAAATCTGAAATATTCTTTAACTGGCAAGCAGAGTGCTGCTGCTCCAGTCTGGTCTTCCAAATACATCTTCACCTCTGCCCTCAAGCCCTACCCAGGCATCTCCCTCCCTGCCGATGCAAAACTGGCTTCCTGCACTGCTTCAGCAGTGGCCACCTTCTCCTCAGCTGAGACACACCTCCTCCTAACTGGCCACTAGTGTCTTCAGGCACAACTCTATTTCAGCTAGAAACAGCCTGTCAATAAACCTACCCAGAATATAAAAGCTCTTGGAGAAGCAACTGCCTTAAAGATCTTCCCCAGAGAGGAAAAATTAAATGAAGCCTGAAAATAAACACTGAGAAGGGAAAGAATACAGACTTTTTGAAAGAATGAAACTGTGGTGGATAAATAAAGTACTTTGAGTGGGGCTAAAAGGCACATGAAGCTACACACATTGCACCAAGTTCTCCAGTAGCTCAGATGCCATCAGGACACAATTTATGTTCCCTTGCCCACCTCAACTTCCCAATGCAGATGCTCATTAGATCAACTTGGCAGCTACAGAAAAGGTACCCTAAAACCCTATTTTCTGCCACATCACAGATTTGAATTACCTTACTTGTGATGCCAAAAGTGCCCATGAGAGAGGAAAGGATGCAACTGATGTTCACCTTAGCTACAGCAAATACCCTTGCCCTCAACAGCTTCACCAGGAGAAGCCAGGCTTCTGCCATGGTACTCTGCTCCACCAATCAATCTGTTTCCTCAGGAAGCAGCACCACCGATTCCTAAGATTTCCAGCATTTTTGAGAGTTCCATATTGATCTAGATCTTAAAATTAGGTCCTAGCATAAAGAGAATCTTACTGAAACACCTCTGGCATGAGGCATAGAAAAATTTTGGTCTCTCTGTAGGCAGAAGGCCTTTTGGAGACGTGGACAGAGAAGCATCCGCTCACTTTGCAGAAGGGCAGTAAGAATTTTAAGTCACTTACAGCAAGGAGAGTTATCCAGCAAAACTCTTTTCAAACACAAAAGTGAAAAGGCACAGCATTTCCCCAAGCAAGTTCATCTAAGGATGGAGCTCCATGTTAGTGTAATCCGATCCAAACACAGGCCATTTCCACACAAAACGGGAGAATTACACACTGTCCCCTCCTCCAACTGCATCTCCAAGCACTTTCACAAAAACCTAGTGATCACTGGGCTATCACATCACTTGACTCAGCTAGCTGCTCCGTGAGATGGATAACCTACTAAAAATTATTAAACCATGGATTTTCCAAACAAACAAACCAAAAAAGGAAAACCAACACACAGTTAACAACGTGGCCACTACTGGAAATTAACCTTTGAACAATAGCTAGAACTGCATCCCTAAAAGGCAGACACAGAAGGATACAAAAGCTTTTTAGCACCATGGCACGAATGACCACGCAGCAAAAATGACGGGAAGGAGAAGGGAGAAAACTGGCTCAGGCAGCAGTACAAGCATGAGAACGTGGACCACTCCAAAGCCTAACCCACACTTGCTGATCTCAGCACACACCGAGAACACCACAGGTGGCCCATCTACAAGTTCTTGACCCTTCTCAAGCACAAGGGCAGACAAAAGTCAAGCCAAACAATACTCTAATCACTAAGCACTAGGTAGGAGGTTGAAAAGTTTTACTTGCTCACCCCATCCATTCCCCCGGGACATGACTGCTGCCTGCATAACAATTTCTAACTTTCCTAAGTGGTTTTGTCACTTCATCCTTGAGAAACTAAGTTAGGAAACACGTAAGATTTACACGAGTTTACGCCACAGGTTTGGAGGAGCAAAGCTAGCACCCCGTACTACAGCATACTCGCTGCTGCTACTATATGTTTCTACAACAGTTTCCAAGCCACACAAGCAGAGGTGTGGAACCGCCGGGACAAGCTGACTGCTCTGGGATGCTCTGGAAGCAGCAGTGGGTGCGACGCTCCAGCACTGCAGGACCCTGGCACCACCTGGTCCCCACCCCTCGGTGCCCAGCCCGCCTTTCCCCGCCAGGCGCCTCGCCCGGCCGGCGGCGGGAGAGAGCGAGGCAAGGAAGGATGGAAGGAGGGGAGGATGGAAGGGGACGGCGCGGCGGCAGCCACCCAGGCCGCCGGCAACTCCGGCAGCAAAGTTCATCCGACACGGCGTGCGGGCGCCCTGCCCGCCCGTGCCGTGCCCGCAGCCCCGCCGCGGCGGGAGGCGGAATGCGCCGCAGGATGCCCGAAGCCGGGCGGCGGCTGCCCGGGGGAGCTGCCCGGGGCCGGGCCGGGCAGACAATGGCTGCTCTGCCGCCGCTGTCAACTTCCATCCCGCGCCGGCCCCGGGAACTCTCCCCGCCGCGGCCGCCCGCGCCCCGGGCCCCGCCTCACCTGCAGCCGCCGCGGCTCTGCCCCGCTCCGCTCCGCTGCCCCCCGCCCGCCCGCGGGACCCGCGCTGCCGCCGCCGCACCGCAGCCCCCGCACCGCCACCGCCACCGCCGCGCCCGACACGCCCCCCGCGCGCGGGCAGCCGGGCCCGGCCGAGCGGGCGGGGCGGGGCGGCAGCTCCGGTGTCGGGGCGGGCGGGGCCGGGGGCGGGACCTGGCGGCGGCTCCGGCGGGGCCGCGGTCTGGCGGGGCGGCCCCGAAGGGGCGGGACCCGCGCCCGCTCCGCCCGCCCCTCTCCCCGTATCCCTCTTCTTTAATCCCTTTTTTGCTTTTCTTGTTTCGATTTTTTTTTGTTGGTTTTATCGGGGTTTTTTTTTCTCCTCTTTTTTTTTTTTTTTTTTTTTTTTTTTTTTTTTAAATCTCGGCCTCTGGGGCTCCCCCGGCGCTCCGTCACTTCCTCCCTCGAGGCGCTTCCGGGCACGTGGTGCCTTCCCCGGGCGCCGCTTGCCCGTTGCCCCGGTGACGGGAGCGAGCCCGGCGGCGGCGGCGGGAACGGCGGAGCAGCGCCCGGCTCGGCCCCGAGCCGGCCCCGCTCCTCGCCCGCGGCTGCTTGCTGTGCCTGCGGGGCTGGCACCGAGGCGTCACGGCGCCGATGGGAGTCACAGCCTGGTGCTGCGCCAGCCTGAGCGGGTGTCCCCTCTGCCGGGTCTCGCTTTACCGTCCGTCCTTCTGGAGACTGATCAACCTTGTTAAGTGCTAGTCGTTTTAGGTAGTACGGAATCAATTCGGTTCTGAGATCATCGAGTCCAGCCTGTGACCGAACACCACCATGTCAATAGACCATGAGTGCCATGTCCAGTCTTTCCTTAGACACCTCCAGGAATGGTGACTCCACCACCTTCCTGTGCAGCCCATTCCAATGTCGAATCGCCCTTTCTATGAAGAAATTCCTCCTGTGTCCAGCCTACACCTCCCCTGGCGCAGCAGCTAAAGACTATGTCCTCTCATCCTGTTGCTAGCTGCCTGGGAGAAGAATGTAGGTTGTAAACTGTTTGTGTTGGTACCTGCAACAAGCTTTGATGAACAAACAGGATGCAGCAGGCAGTTTTTTGCCTTCTACATGTGTACACACGTAGAGGTGCACAGTAGAAACCTGCATGAACATAAAAAAAACCACAGTGCCAGAGCTCACTGGCAGCTTTTAGAAGAGAAGCTGTGCTGTGCAGGCGCTTGGGCCTTGCTTCTCTTGATTACTCTCAAAGAGCATCAGTTTGTTGCCTGTCAGTTGCCTGGTTTAGGGTATGAGTGGTTGATTAAGGCAAATTTACGAATTTTTAACTGTAATGTTGTCATCTTTAGATGGTAAGTGGAGAGGACGTATGTATGCATGCAGTGACAGGACAAGGGGCAATGGCTCCAAAATGAAGAAGAGCAGGTTTAGATTAATTATTAGGAAAAAATTCTTTCTTGTAGGATGGTGAGGCACTGGCACAGGTTGCCAAGAGAAGCTGTGTATGCCCCACTCCTGGAAGTGTTCGAGTTCAGGTTGTATGTGTGAGAAACAACTTTGATCAACCTAGTCTAGTGGATGGTGTCCCTGTCCATGTCCTGTTGGTTTGGAACTAGATGATCTTTAGTGTCCCTTCCAACCCAAAGCATTCTATGATTTTACAATCAACATATTTGTTTCTAAGAAAATAAATGCCCATCGGGTCAGACCAGTGACTCATCTTGATGAGAGCTGGTGAGTTTCCCTTCAGAATGCCATCACGTGCACCAAGGACAAGTGGGATGCAGCAAAAGACAAACAGAATGAGTCACGTTCCATCTACGTGTACAAGGGGCAGAAGCTCAAGCACCACTGAAGCTATAAGCACCATAAACACTTCTGCAAATGGCATCTTTGAGCTTCATGTTGTAAGAAAGTTGCATCTGGCTCTGTAATGACAGTGCTGGGCAATCAGTTCACAGGAAAAAAATTCCCATTATGAATTGCAGTGAATTCCCATTTACTTAGAATCACAGAATAATATTTGCTGCTGGCTAAAAATCAGCAAAACACACCGTACAAGAGGGCATTTAGGCTATTACCAAACATACTTGCTCTAAATGCTGAGGGCTTCTTTTCCAATTCAGATGGAAAACTGTCTGGCTGATTTTCAAGGAGATATTTAAGGTTATTCAAAACAAAAGGTCAGACAGTGAACAAAGAAACAATGACAAGGCAGGAAACCCAGCAAACAGTAATCCCCGGGAATCAACCACGCCTAAAAGCCCCAACAACTGGATGAACGACTAAGCCATTTGTCCCACTTGCAAAACCCACTGAAGTGGATTCAAAGGAGGAAACTCTGGAATGTATGCAAACGAAGGGCAGTTACTGCAATACGACTAGGGGAAAATACTGCAATAAAGAGGCTTTAGGACTTACGAGGGGGAGTAGTTAGCAGCTGTGGGAGGATGTTGGAACTGATAAAGAGAATTTTAGGGTTTTCAAAACTGCACTGGTATGCTTGGGATAAAAATCACAGGCAGGGAAATGGAGGGATCAAGGTGGATCAAATGGAGAGAAGGTAGGTATAAACAAAGCCAGTCAAATGCAATCAGTATGTTTGTGTGCACAAGGTATCTGATCACGGGAGCCTGCATTACATTTTTAATAAATTATTTGTTTCCTGTATTATTGTGCTCTTTGTTTTGTGGTCTGTTAGTCAGCAAGTAGGATGAAAGGTTTATAGGGCCAAAAACCTGACATCTATGAAAATGCTAGGAACAGGATGAGGCCAGTGACACTGTGCTGATGTGGGTGTCTCTGAATTATTGTCTCCTGTCAGAGTTAACCTATGTGTACATGTCTTTTGTGGACTTGCACACCACTCTGCTACTGCTGGGGTGTGAAACAAGAAAGCTCTCACTCACCTCCACTGACCCAGGAAAAAAAGAAGCCACTGGATCTTTCAGCCCACCAGGTTCAGCTGTCCTTAATAGTTTCAGGGAAAGCAAGTGCACCTGGCCGATATCTATTCTGTTCATTCTGCTCCCCAGATGGTGAGATCCCAGCCTTTTTAGTGTCTCCTGATAAAGCACTTGTTCAGTCCCATAATTGTTGTCACTGAGGATCATGCTGCAGATCGTAAAATGGTTTAGAGGGTCTGGCTGGAAACCTGTCAAATGCTTTGCCTACACATAAGGCAGAATTCATTGCGTAGATAGCTCACGGTTCAGGTGCAGCTCTTCCGAGCTCCGGAGAAAAGGAAGAAGCAGCCCATTTTCATTCCGATGATTTTTTTTTTTTTCCCTCCATTCCAGCCCGTTTTAGAAACGGAGATTTATTCCCCGGAGAAACGGCATCTTGCAGAGCAAGGCACGGAGTGATGGTGACACTCAGTGGCCCTGCAGGAAAAGTGCACCTTCCGAGCTCACGGGGTTTTTTCCAGTTTATCAGGAACACAGTGGCAGTAAATGTACCTTATACACAGGTGAATAAACAGCACATAGCATAAGCATGAGCCTGCATATAAACAGCATATAAACATCTCTATGAACAGCACATAGCATAAGCATGAGCCTGCATACTGTGCCGTATAGATTCTTATAGTATAGGCATGTAAACAGACATGTAGTCTATGTAACTGCATTTGTCTTCTTTCCCTTTCCCACGCCCATTTACTCACTTCAGCCTGGAAGTGAGACCATCACCTTCAGGTACCTCAGAAGGAACACCCTGTCTCTTGTAGTGGACTGGTCATTGTACAGACTACTTTTTTCATGTACAGATTTTTAATATGCCATTTATTTTTATAATAGTGCCCTAACAAGGCCAGAATCCATTTAGGGCCATCTTGTGTGCTTACAGTCATCCTTCTTTCAAGGAGCCTACTTCCCACTCCTTTTAAAAGCTTCTCTTTGCAGAAAAATCCCTTGCTGTCTGAGATGCTGGTGACCAGAATGCCTGTTAGCTGCTGCCTGCACTATGCTCTTCTGGACCTTCTTTTTTCACAGATTAAAGCAGCAAAACTTTGCAGGAAATTTCCCAGTTACTTCCAGACTACTTGGGCAACCAAGATCCACACAGCTGCTTGTAGTGAGGTGGTGGAATTAAGTCTCCTGGCCACCAGCCCTACCTTTGCTTACACATTACAAGGGTTCCTTTCTTGCCCTGGAAGGTATTTCCTATGGATGTCACCAAGGACAGAGAACACTTTTCAACAGCCACAGAACTGAGCAAGCATCAGATTGTCCATCCAGCACAGACTAGCCACTTATTGCATTCCCTAATATTTAATTCAAGAGGCAAAGAGCTCACTGACTTCTGCTGTACATTTCCTATCTTATGAGAGCTTGCCACACAGCAGCTTTTTTTCAGTTCTCTGGTTTGCCAGCTTCCTCAACCCCTCATCTGCAGCTGAATAACATCTATCTGATTTGAAACCACAGCCTGGAAATGTCTGTTTGTATTCATATTTCACACACTTGTTTTTCTCACTTATCTGCCCCACACAGGTACAAGGTGCCAAGATATCCTATCTTCAGAAGCAGAGGAATCTTGGTGGGCTGCTTCTATCAGGATCTAATTTCATGGCAATCTGATCCCATGAACTGTAAAGCAGATCCTTGGCACATGTCCATTTAGAGATGGGAGAGCCTGGCTCACGGACACAGTGAGCATGCTGGGTTACAGACTTCAGGTTTTATTTACAACATTCTTATTTGAGGTTCAACAGATCAGAGGGCTTTAATCCCAAAGCTCTTCCAGTCCAGCCCAAATATCCAGAGGAAGAGACTTGCCAAGAAGGCAACCAGGACAGGCAACAGGTCTCACTTTGCTCCCTTTGCAGAGCATCATTGAACAGTCTCTGTTGACTCCTACCCTGTCTTGGGAAGGGACAATGCTAGGGGAACAATCCTTGGAGGTTTGTCCCTTCATATTTTTGCTTCCTTGAACTCAACCCTATCTGCTTTTTGCATCAGCTGTCCAGAGAATGTATCACTTGGTTCCTCAGGTTTTCTACCTCCTCTAAATGCTTGTTAAGCACTGCTGTGAGACTTTTGTTTTCCTTTTGTCCCCATGTGGAAGGGCTGGTTCTGCTCACTTTATGGACCAATTGTTCTGAATGGTCAGAGAAAACAAAAAAATATTTGCTGCCCTTTTGCAAGCCGTGTTTATCGGCAAAGGGCTACTACACAGGGATAACCCAAGCAATCCTTGTCACACGACCTGCTTCACTTCATGTTCCTTTTTTCCCTTTTTTTTCTCCCAAAGTACTTCCTGTTTAGAGGCTCATCACTTCCCAAATTCCCAGCTTATCTTGCTCACTTCTTTTCCATTGCCCCTGGGCTTGTTGACTTCATACCTTACTTCATACCTTAATACATTTTTGGTATGTAGTAATTTATCTTTTGGCAATCAGTTCTGTGAAACTAGTACCCATTTTTTCTTATTCAGTATCCCCCTTTTTATGAGTGCTATCTCCCTAATGGCACTGCAATTCCCTCTGGGCCATCTGCATACACTCTGTTGTCTTGTTGCATGTGCTGCATCCTGAAATTCCTCAGATTGTTGTCTTTTTTAAGTAGTGCCACAGGTAAGGATTAGTCATTGGGGTTAATGTCTTGACAGGATGGGACTAGGTGTTGTCAGAGTCTAAATATGCAGTGAATGTGTAGTGAGTGTTATTTTGGTTTCATGCTCTCCCTTCATAAGACTGCTGTACAGTTCTTTTCTGTCTGAATGAACTGGTAAAGTATTTCTTCCTTAGCATTCCCTTGCCTGTTCCTACTCTTCAGTTGTAAAAAATGACTCAGAGGATGACAGAAAAATGACTCAGAGGATCAGGTAGTAAACCAGATCAGGGTTAAAAATGAGTTTGGTTTTTTTTTTCATGGAGTTTGGTTGCAGATCAACTATTGAGTTAATTGAATTGAAAAGGGAGCTCAGAGATGGGACTTGGGGATGAGAGAGATTTAAATCACTATGGTGACCAAATGCAAAGTATGTAACCACAACATGCACAGTGTTTCTCTCTTTTTCAGGCACTGAAATCTTCAACTGTCAAGTCACTGCCTTCTTTCCAGGTTCCACATACTTTATTTCACCCGCTTCCAAACTAATGTGTATTAAGCCACTTTTCACATAGAAACATAGGGCAAAGGAAATAGGGTGTTTCCAACACAGCAGGGAAGGGAAGAGCTGGAGCAATAAAGTTTTCCCTCTACGCAGGCAGAAAACTCAGGTTGCAGAGTCAGAGCATACTAGGAGGAAACCTGCTTTGAGGTATCTGTAGAAAGAAAGGAAAGAAAATTAAAAGTGCCTGATGAATTTTTAGGAAGGTGTCTGTGGACTAAGAGACTCTTATAGGATGAGTTGCAATATCTTTTTATCATTGACATAGGCATTTCCTGTTGTACTTAGACTTAGGATGCTGTGAGGACTGCATGGAAATAAAATAAAAAGAGATCATTTTAACCTCCCAGGGTATGCTCAAGCCTCAATGAGATTAATACCTGGGCTAGAAACTGTGCCCACAACCAGTAAGTAGATCCCAATTCAACCTGCATTCCAAGAAGGCTCTACATCACATGACAGGATAAAATGCAGAGCAGAGGTGGGATGCTTTGCCTGCTTACCAGCAGTCCTCTGCCCTGTCCCAGCTGGAAGCCTGTTAGCACTAACCTGAACTGCAGGGGAAAGCATATTCTCTTGCCGAGCGTTCATCTGTAGAAACAAGAGGGGAGGGACAGGGTGGTGAGCTGCAGGACTGCATGGCACGGTAGTGCCAAACTTCTTTTTCAGTAGCACAACCAACCCACTGCCTTAATTCTTCACTCCTCAGACTGTGAATGCAGGAACAAAGTAATGTCTCTAGTGGGTCAGGCCAGCAATCTGTCCCCACAACATGTATCCCACACAGCTGTAAAAGATCATCTTGTGCACTGTGATACTTTCTAATGCAAGGACATCTTTTGTAAATAAAAAACCTTTCCACAGCGTGTCCTGATAGCCTGGCTTATTTAGTGATAATTAGTATTTTCATGTCAGATAACACTCTTTAAATTGTATGTACTAAGCACAAAAATTCTTGTACAGGATGAAATAGCAGAGGGAGAGCATATTAGGTGTCAATATTTAGCTCTGTAATACCTGGATTAAAAAGTGTCCTTTTCTTGCCACGGTGGAAAGGGGAACAAGAATGGAATTTAGTATATGACACATAGTGCTGCTTTTGAAATCTCCAGTGGCAGTTTTTCCATTTTGTTCTCAATTTTTTTTAAAAAATAATTCTTAATGTTCCATCTGCTGTTTTGTCTCATACTGAGCACAGAGTAATCAGAAAGACTCAAAATATAATCAAAATCTCTCTTCTCTGTGTTAATAATTCATTTAGAGCTTTAAAGGGTAACAAATTATTTTCCTATTTTCCTCTGAGACATGGCAGGACACAATGGATTGTAGGATTACTACACTTTACATGAAATGCATACAGCTAAATTCTGCCTTCTAGTGGATCAGGGTAGCACTACGTAATACTGATTTTCAGTAAGTGCCTAAGTATTCTCAAGAAAGCTTAAAAGCTGGAGAACTCATGGCAAATTGTGAGAGAAGTCTTCTATATTGAAGCTAGATGAAAAAAACATAGTCATGGAACACATAACACCCCACATCATAATCCTAGTGCCAGGCAGCCTTGTCTCAAGAATTTTCTAAGCCACTGGGTACCTGAATATTGAAATTTTGTACAGAGGAAACCCAAGTTTGAAATTGCAGGAGGACATGCACTGGAATAAGGGGGTTGAAGGGAATTAGGGTCACAGCCATAATTATGTCTGAGTGGGGGGTAGAATAGTTACTTTACACCAATGTCAGTGAAATCTCACCTGGCTTATAGTAGTCATAGACATGCACTGTTGCAGCTTTTAGATTCTGCACTTCAACATCTTGTTCCACTGAGATGTTAAGCTTCAGGGAACTCTCACCCAGCTGGAGAGAAGAATGAAAGTGAGTAGAAATGCACTGATCATCTCAAAATCACCTACATACTAACTTTACTCCTTCTGCATCAAAGGGTTTTTTTCTACCTTTCCAGGTTCTTCCACCCTCTTCCTCTTCTGTGATAAGTTTAGCCTGCTTGACCAGCCTAGAGATTTGTATTTCTAATCTGCAAAAGTCCCCATGCAAAGTACTTCAGTTGCTACTACATGAATGGGCAGTTCCCTGTGGTCTTCCTCTTACCTCCTCCAAGTAGATTGTGATTTTGTCTGGTTTTATCTCCGTCTTTTTCACGAGGGGTATCTTCTCCAGCTGTATAGGAAGGCAAGAGATAAGCATGGTTAACATCAGCTTATTGGCCTTCCCTGTTTCACAGCAGATTTGGAATTTGTTAATGAACCACTGTTGACAAAAACACTAAGCCTAGCCTGAGGACTAGTCAAGTTTGCATTCCGTGGCATTGAGGTTGCTGGGAGCACATCAAGCCTTAGAAAATAGTTTTCAGTTTTGGTACCAGTGTCCTTGGAACATGTTCCTATTGTCATCACTTGTAGCAAAGGGAAAACTGGTTAGTACGAGGCTATGTCAGATCTCTCTAGCTATTGTGTGGAACACTGGGGCATGTCATTGAACAACACTATGGGATTCAACACCACTTTATGGAATATCCCTAAAAATGGCACTGGTAAGTGCAAAGGGGCCCAGTGCATGCCAGGTGATTCTAACTAGGTGCTTTTTCATCTTCTCTCTGACCTCTTCCTGTGTATGCAGTCCTCACTATGAACATGAAAACTGCACAACCCACTTGTGCAAGTGGAAAATTGCCTTGTGAAATAGCCTGTTATATCTGCACTAGTAATTCCTGTTCTACGACACTTCTTAAATGTTTGGATATTTCTGACTGAGATACATCTGGAAAATAGATTTTGATATCCTCAAGGAAAGCCAAAGGAAGTCTTACCTCCTTCACAGAGCTCTGAACAGGAATGAACCCTGACAGCATCTCCACCTCCACCAGGGCCATGTTACTCGTCCCACGGTCCCCTACATATCTGAAGGAGGTCAGGAGAGAAGCAGGTTAGATGTGGAAGGCAGAACAGCATTTCTAGGAGATACAAATGGACACTTCCAAACTTTGCTCTGCCCTATAGTGATATGAAAGCTCATATCACATGTCTAACTGGTGGGACAAAGGGACAAAAATTGGTCCACATCTACTCACTCAATATGGACAGCGATTGTGCAGCAAATGTGTTATGGTTAATGTAGAAATAATATGGCTTCCGGCCATATTATTCCTGATTGCCCTCTCCAAGGTAGAGAAATGACCTTTGCTGTTACAGGCAGAGAGTGGAAATGTTGCTATTGTTCTCCTTCTTACTGTTCTTATTGTCCTCTTAAGTAAGGACAGTAAGGCATGGAGGATGTGGATCAAGACTCTCACTCTAGACATATGCAGGCAAGTGAAATATGGATAGGGACTGGAGTTTCTGCTGTCTAGTTCCAGCAGTGCTTCACACTACAGGGGGATGCATCTCAGGGCTGGTTCAGCCCAGGATGCCAACATGGGAGCTCAGCTGCTGGTGCTCTGGGGACTGCTGAGCTGCCTGAGATGGTTGCTGTGGTCGTGCAAGACACTACCAGTGCACTGCCACGCTTCTCCAGGCCTTAATTCTTAGTTAGCAATCTCCTTGGGATCTATAGAGAAGAAGAAAGTAATCCTGTGTCTGTGATTCTACAGACAGGAGGCTTTCCTGGGGTTCTAGTCATATAACTGGGTTCATACTTTTTTCCACTGAAGAAAGAGGATCTCATACCTGACAGACACACGTATGTCAAACTCTTTCCTGACACCATCACATTGTCTTGGTACTGTTTCCACATTCAGGAGAAAGACCTCTTCTGTTTTTGGTGGTGGGATGTTATAGTACCAAGTAGTCTGGTGGGGGAGAAAACATCTCTGTGAAGTGCCCCAGAGTTTCCCTGAGTAAAGCACTACCTATGCATCCAGCTTTAATGGATTGGTAGACAGTGGCTAACACAGTTGGACTCAAATGCACTTTCTGTTCAGAGATGTGCTGTTTAGCACATTGCATCAGATACACCTGTCAAATGCAACTCAAAACTCGGAGACTCAACTATCTGTGATTCAAAACCTCATTCAGTCCCATAAAAAAAAATAACTATCTGTTAAGGTTCAAGGAAGCACATTAGCTAAAACAGCCCCAGGAGGAGAAAGAAGTGTAACTGTTAACTCTTGACATGCTAATAGTCAGTAGCTCTAGGTCTCAATAAATAGGAAAATACTGGCAGAACAATTACCATCCCTGAAGAAGAAGAACTAAAAATTGGAAGAAGACAGCTCAGCAGGTAGGAGGATGAAAGTCATCCAAAGAGCAGCATAGGCCAATGTTCCTCCACCTGCCTGGTGACTGACTGCCTCCCCAGCACGTGCTCATCAGGTGTCTTATGCTCACTGACTGTATGCAAGTGTAGTATGGTTCTAGTTACCTCCTACATGCATTAGCAATTAATAATTGGTGTGTCCCCTTGACTAGACACTGCTTGCAGATTCTCTGTGAGCATCATAAGATTCTCTGTGGGCATCATCTGAACAGAAGTGACCCAGCAGAAAAGGTGTTCACAGGGAGTGACTTGAGTTCTTTGATGGATGAATGGCTCACAAGTGAACAACTGTCAACACTGCCAGAAAAATAAGATGTATCCTCCTGATGGACCAGTTGTGTCGGTGTATACTGGAATAAGAAGACTGTGGTACCACTTCACTCCTCATGTCTGCATGTGATAAACACCCAAAGAATTTTGTGTCAGAAGTGTCCAGCTCCTGAAGCAGTGACACCAACAACAAACATTCAAAATCAAAGCATGTACTCTTCTGTGTCTCATTACTTCTGACTTCAGATCTACTGGTTTCTTATTAATGACATGCCTCTGTAGGATAGGACAGCAAAGCTGAGACATTTCTGAGGAGATACCAGAGATGGTTACATGAAACCCTGTCAACAAAGTACACCTGAGTACCTTCAAGTTTGACATGATTCTGCCTAGAAGGCAAAATCCTACTCAGAACTTAAGGCTATAGTAGCTGCTTAAAGCCAAACCTCCCTTCAGTAGTCAGAGGCAAAGCCTGAGAGCTCTGTTCCTCACACGTACGCACCTGCACATAAACGCAGCCACTGCCCGTCGCTTGCACTGTGTAGCTCCCTGTGTCTGCAGGGAGAGATGCCTGATGCAGGACCAACTTGTTGTTCCTGTGCACATGGAACTCCAGTGGAGAAGCCCCCTTTCCCTTCACTGCCACCTTGACATCTCTCATCTCCTGAGGAATCAGGGCTGCATACTGAGCGAGGGCCTGCAGGCTGACAACCGTGTCCTGGAGGGAGAGTCAGAGTCACTTAGCTGCAGGACAAGACCCAGCACAGCAGTTCAGGGACTGCAGAGAGAACTACAGTCCTCATGGCCCTGATTCACACTCTGACACAGGCAGGCTCTATCCCACTAAGTGCATAGGTAGGGCCTATGCCACAGGCAGCAGGATGATTTTTCTTACCTAGAACAGGCAGCTTGTGAGCTCTGGGCTTAGCAGTACCAGAGATCCTGGGTAATCCCAGTTACACTGCACAGAGAAGAGTTTCCCCATAACACTCCCTTTCCCAAACAGGGCTCACATACCTTTGTCTGCAAAGGATGGGTCTAGAGTGACATGCACGTGAGAGATGTGCACATGACTCCAGGCACAACAACTTTTGCCCCCATGATTTTCCCTGGTTTGTTACCTGTGTGGAAGCAAATCCTCCAAAGGCATTTCTTTGTGCACTGAGCCAGTGCACAAGCTTGCTCAGTGAGGCTTCATTAAATGACGAGTCTGGTTTGGAGACATGAGCCAGGATGATGTAGGCTACTGTCTCAATCATGGAAGAAGATGTTTCATCAGCAGATTGAGATGTCAGTAGCTGTGCTGATGGGGGAAGAAATATGTGGAAGAGAAGAACTGTAGATCCCTATATATTCAAAGTTATGTCTCCAAGCTTCAGCATTTTTGCTGTTTCTGCATTTGCCTAGTATAGAATAACAGGACCCCCTGTGCTGAAAAGCTCTAGGACTCATCTTTCCAATCACTTGTGCCTTTTGTACAGAACTTCTCAGTCTTTGAGGAGATATTTTACTACCCAACTTTGCTGGCATCCTCACTATGCAGTGCATAGTGAAGGGCAATTTAAGCAAGAGCTGGGCTCCCATTTCAGGTTCAAGCTCACAAGCACTGTATACATCTGAGTCCAGTTGAATATTTTCCTGCAGTGGTAGTAGGAGACTAACCAAATTCAGCTAAGAATTTAGCTAATTGTGCCAGGCTTAATTGTGTAGGAATCTTCTGCAATGGTACAAGTGTGAAAACCTGAAATGCTTTTAAATTCAAAGTCAGTTTTCAGAAAAAACCTTCACTTGTTTGCATAATACCAGCCTCAAGACTTCAGAATTTAGCTAAAGTCCTCTACAGAGAACCTTCATTATGTTTATCACAATGGAAGGTATTTTCCTTCTTCCATGTGTATTATCACAGAGGCAGTTCTGAACAAGTACTGCACTGAATGTGTGCAATTCTACTCCTTCCTGTTCCAGCTGGCAGCTTGATTGGCTATGCAGTGAGCAACACTCAGCACTGGTAGCTGGTCAGGCTGAAAAATCCTCTCTCCCTTTGTTTTGTTAATATGTTATTTTTCAGCCCTCAATGTAGTTCACCACACGGCCAGACAAGGAAATGTGAGGAAGAACTTACTTAAACCAGCTTAGGTAATATTATCAAATATTTAACCATAGGCTTAGGTGCTTTGAACACCTACCCCAGAATCCTCACTCAGGACAGAAGTCTATTTTTTTTCCCAAGCTAATGAGACAAAAGGAAGAACCAAGCTCAGCAGCACAGCAGTAAAGGCCCACCCATCCAAGGGCCCTGAGCTGAGTAGCACAGCAATGGGGAATCAGTCAAAACATTTGAATTTTTCAAGTAAATGTTCTGACCAGCAGCTGAACAGACATGGTGAAACAAGTTTGCTCTGCAAGATCTCTTGTACTATGTATGAATTGCTGAAGAATTACAGGAGCACCATGACACAAATAAGCATTTTAACTGCACAAATTAAGCATGGATAACCTCTGCTCCTTTTGATTAGAAATTGTTTCCTGGGTCTGAGAAAACTAGAGATTGTCATAGTTTGAATAAATTATGATTTTCTGACACAAAAGTGTATTTGTGAATAGCTGAATCTCCCAGAATACTGCAATTAAATGCTACAGATATCAGACCTTCAACACAGTCATGATCTCTAGGACCCCAAAGCAACAACCTACCAGTTTCCTTCTGTACCATATCCAGGAGCTGCTTTCTCATCTCCATGTCCTTACTCAGTGTGAAGACATAAGCCATCAAAGCCTTGACATAGAGGCTTGTCTCATCAAGTGTTACATTCTTGAGGCAATGTAAGGCATTTTCCAACATGGTGTCCTGAAAAAGGAATCCAAACCAAGTGAATTTCCTCTGACCAAACACCATGTTGTTGTGAACATCTATCCCAGACACATCATTGATGTACTTTAGTGCTAGCATCTCTCCCAGGACTGTGAGATGTGAGGTAGAGTGGTCAAAGCATCACTGACTGTGGGTTGAAAGCAAAGGTGTGCTGGACTTATTATTGGGATAGGGGATTGCTAATACACTGGAGAATCCAGCTGTAGGAAGTGCCTGGTAACATGCTGGCTCAGAATTGTCAGAGACTCTGCTGTGGGTGTCTGATCCTGAAGGGTATGATGTTTTTAGAATGTACCATTAAGCCTGGAATATCATTTCTTTTTTTCTAGAACAGTCTACAATTGTCTTGAAGATCACTGCTTTTATGTGGGGGAAGGGGGATGGTGCATACCTGAAAAGTAGTCTTTTTTTCCTCCTTCAGCCCTGTTGATCAGTTTAACAAAAACCCTTGCCTCTCCCTGCAAACCCTTTGTTATTTTCCGACACAACTGTTTCCCTTGAGATGAGCTGGGAAAAGCAAGTGCTCTGCTTTGCTGCAAATCAGGCCATTTATATTAAGAACTCCTCACCGAGATAAAATTTTCCTGGTTTTGTGTAGCAAGGTGGGAATGACAGAACCTTTCACCAGCTCACGCTGGGTAGTCCCTGAAGCCCCCAGCCAGGGGAAGAATGAATGGAGGAGCATGCCCCCAAGCCCTGCAGGAGTTCAGGTGTGACTTACATTCCTCTCCAGATGGAGCTCCACCAGTGCAGCAGCAATATAGGCTGTTAATGAGATTGTGTCATCCACACCGCCCTGCAAGCACACAGACAGTCATCAGGAAAGGACAAACTCAACCACTGCTTGCCTGTCATTGCATAGCCCCAAAAACTGCATCTGAGAGAGCACAGCAATGTGCTTCTGGGCATTCCTGGCCAGGAAAGCCCTCCAGGCTCACTTGCTGAAAATCTGCTTGCTGCAAGTTTGCTGTTGAGGGCAGTCTCAGCCATGTTGTTCAAACAGCCTAGACATCCCTTCTCATAGAAAGGCATGAAACAAACTGTAAAGCAATTTATCTCATTAAATGTGTTACCACTGTACACTTGAATAAAGTTTTTATGATGCAGGATTTGCATCATAAAGAAGAATTTATGCAAGTTTACATATAAGTCATCTGGCTTTGAGAAACTACAGGTTAATATGTGTTTAACAGGCTTTGAGGAGCTGCTTTTCATCTCAGAGGGCATTAATTCTTGGGGAAGTTCTGCTTACATCCTCAGATATGAGACAAGAATACATCTAAAATGAGAGGGGGAAATTGGGCTAAAATGCCAAGAAGTGTCATTCACACAGACTAGAAGAAACTTTTTAAGTGTGAGGCAGGTGGAGGTGCAAAACCTGTTCCAAAAAGTTCTGTTCAGATAGAAAGCTCAAGGTGGGAAATTAATGACAGTCAGACAAGGATGAACAGTCTACATGTACACTCTGGTTTTATTTTGTACTGCATTCAAATTTTAGGAAAAAAATGTGTAACCCTTTGCTTTATGAATGTAGCAGCCTGTTTTCTTTCAGAAATTTGGCTTGTATTTAACATGGGCAATTTTGTAATCTGACCACTGTGGATTATTTGTACCTTTACAAAGGCGATGAAGCCAAGTATTGCCATACTGCACACGCGCTGCTCAGTACCTAAGCTCTGGGGCATGTTCACCAAGAGCTTGGTGCATTTCCAGCTACACTGCAGGCATCATTTGGGGGATGACAAGCTCTAGGAGGAGTCATATTTTTGGGGCAGTGGAAGGACAACTGTGTCTTCAGACAATCTTGTATTAGAGCACAGAGTATTGTGCACTGTAAGGTATGAGAAGAGGGAGAATCCAGCCAGCGTGTTCTAGACAAGCACTAAAATAGAAAAAGATTTCTCATTTCCCTGTGCCCTTGAAGTGCCTTGGCACAATTAGCTATGTTGTCTTTTGGGCTAGAGTGAAAATTAAGAAAGCCTAGCAGAGTCTAAAACCTCACACAGAGGAAATGACTGCTGGTTTAGGCCACGTTTTTCATTCAGGTCTGGGAAGATGCCTTAGCTGTGCTAGGCCATGGGGACATTGCTTTGTGCTACTGCTTGTCAGGACCCAGGACATCCTTCTGGCTGTCCTGAGCAGCCAAGACCCCTCCTAGGGGTCTCAGAGACCCTGGCACAGAGCCCAAAATGCCTGTGGATTTGATTATGATCTGTGGAGGAAGTTACCAACCTTAGATGAAGATCTGCAAGCCATGACAAATTAAGTAGAATGATAGTGAATTTATCACAGGGTGAAAAAGTAGATTTTGGGGTTTTTAGAATGGGGGTTCAGGAGACAAGATGGATGAATCTGGGTATGTCCAGCCCTTCTCCTTCTTCTTCTTCTTGGCCTCCATCTTCTGCTGTGACGTTGGCACTTTTAGATTGGTTTAGAGTAGAAGCTCACTGTCTAACATAGGTGATAGGTATTGGAAAGTAATTGTAAATATTGTATACGTAGTTTTTAGTATAAAGACATAACACCACCCCAGGGGCAGGCAGAGTGCCTCTGACTTTCCTGCTGAGCGGACCTTGGCAGGACAGGAGAAAGAATTTTATAGATAAGATAAAATAAATAACCTTGAGATCGAGAAATGAAGAGCTCTGACTCCTTCTTTGAGTGCCAGGCTGGGAAAAGAGACTTTCTAACTTTTCTCGGGGTCACTCTGACCAGCTAAAGATCCCAACAACAGCTCACAGTGGAAAAGGCTGAGGAAGCAACCCCGTGCCTCACCATGAGTTCCTCCTGCTCCCACTCCCATGTCTGGCAGCCATACCTTCAGGTCATTGTTGAAGAGCTTCCCCACGCTCTGGAAGCAGCCACTGGGCAGCTGGTGCTTCTGCAGCCAGCGCAGAGCGCTCCGCACGTGGTCCTTGTCAATGTGAATGTGGGAGCTGGCCTGCCCAAAGGACCTGGCTACAAAAGCTGTCAGCCTGTGACCAGAGCACAGAGGAATCCCATGTCACAGCCAGGAGATGAACCAGCAAGGACAACGGGTTTAGGGTGACAGTAGCAGTTCTGGTCACTCACCACGTGTTGCCCTGCTCATCACCTTTCCCAAAGGCACTGTAGGAGCCATCGTCATGTTTGTAGAGCAGCTGACGCTGGTACCCTGTGACAACAAGACATGGCTGATTGTGAGCACCTGTAGCACCTCAAACTGTATCCCAGCCATGGGAAGATGACTCCACAGCAAGAGGATTCACCAGTCTTAAAGTCAGAGCTGCTGAGACAAGGACACCAGCCCCAGCTCCCCCTGCACCCCACAGCATCAGTGTGACAGAAGCAGCTGCACAGCACTGCTGAAGTGGCCAGGAGGCTGATCTACATTACTGGAGCTGTTTGGAGCCAGTGCTGTGGGTTCCTGCCCTGCTGTTTGGCAGAAGGGTGACATGCTCAGCCACCTCATGGCTCCCCATGTGCCAGGGAGCCTTCAGGGGCTTTGCTGTGAACAAAAAGGGTGGTAGGAGTGAGGAGGAAGGCTTTTCCTAGAGGCGACACAAATGAAACACTAATTACTTTTCAGCATTCCTCCTAACCCTGCTGGGACTCAACAAAACACTTTTTTACAGGATATACAGGAAGCAACAAAGCCATGCCTTTGAACCTTGAGGGCAGAATGCTGTCTACATCTGTTTGGTCTACCTCCACCCTCCTCATGGCCTTAGTGTTTACCCTTTGTCTTTCTGCCACCACCATTCTCTTGGGTAGACCCCACTCTCCCAAATACATGAACATGATCTCAGTACGTGCTTGCAATACCAGAGAAAAAGGGGGAAAGAAAAGGAGTCAAATCCTGTCCAGACAAGGAGACTGGCAGGCTGAAATATGAGGCACATTACAACATGAGACACGAACATAGGCACTATATTAAATTCAGATTATACTGGAGAGAATTTACATGACCCCAAAATATATTTTCTAAAACACAGGGAAACATTAAGCTACTGAACTCCTATTTACTCCCAAAGGCTACTCGTTATTCCATGTAATAGCAGCTGATGCCGTCTTTTCACAAGGTGCTTCTGTGAGCCTTGGGCTGATAAGGGAACGAACAGGCATCACATAATGATGGAAATCACTAATTACCTACACCTTTCTCAAAAAAGCAGACTTAGTACCTCAATTACCAGCAGAGACAAGTTGTGCTTTCTTCAGAAACTTTTCTTTCCATAAGACATTTCCCTTTTCTCTGTGATGCCTTCCTTTGTCACAGCTCTGGCAGTCACTCCCACTCCTGCCCTTCAGCTCCCCACACTCTATGCCCCACATCTATGCCCCACACTCTTGATTTCTAGCAGCTTCATTTTGCAGCAGAAGGAAGAAGGACAATGCTTACCTATTATCAGAAATGTCAGTGCTATAGCCTTAATTTTTGGGTCCAGTTGTTTAGTCTTGTTCAGGTACTGGAGAATGAAGATGTTTGGTGCAAACTGGACCATGTTCTGTTCACCACAGCCAAAGGGCATGTCTAGCAGCTGGTCTAAATTTTGGAGTGCTGGACCCATGATATCACCTTACATTTGAGAGAGACATGAGAAAGGAAAAGCACAGACACTGAGCAGTGTGAAGCAAAAGGACTGCTGCATTCCCTAGGCTCTACTGGCATCCTAGAAAAGAGCCAGTCCCTCCTGAACAGACATGATTGAGATTTCTGGTGACCCTTCCTACATTAGGAAGCCATCATGGTTCTGGGAGGAGGAAAGGAAGCTTGAGGGGGTCTGAGGAAAAGTAAAGAGAGCTGTCATTCCTGAGTGGGTATCAAGATGGGAAAGGAATTGCAAAGACAACGTTGGTGGAAATACGCAAGATTGTTTTGGTTCACTTAAATATTGGAAAAGATTACTTGATCAATATTTCTGAGGCTAATGTCACACCCCTTACAAATTATCTCATTAGGAGCTGGGTCAATGCATTAATAAGGCCAAAGCTTTATGCAAGTTTTTTCACCACAGACCCAAGAGCAGGAAAAGCCTTTCTCACCAATCACAGAGAACGTGACTCGGGCAGATCCCTCCAGCACTTCTGCAGGCAGAGTCAGGGAGAATTCTTCAGAGATGGTGTTATCTGAGGAAGGCAGAACCCAGACATTTATCCCATGGAAGAAGCTATTTGTACAAGTGAAACATCCAAGGAGACCCAGGTGAAGCATGATGTGACATCGAGTCACAGGAGCCAAGACTTGCAAACACATGCCTTAATACAGGAAATTTTGCCAGGTAAAAGATTGACAAGGACAAATTATAGTGGTTGTTCTCCCAGGCAGGATGGTGCCACCAGTGCTTGCTCTCTGATTGATTCCCTCCCACCTCTGGGCATTTGCAGTTACCCTGTCCCTTCCATCCTGGTCTCATATCAATGGCAGTCAGGAATTTTTGTCCCCTACCTGCAGGACAGAGAAAGGCATTCTGGGTCTTCTCTTGTAGGACACCTCCTGGCTGCAGATGGAGAAAGAGTAGTTCAGATAGGGAGAACAGGAAAGGAAGTCACCCTGCCTTAGCAAGTTGGTCTGATGTCCAAGAAGGGGCTAAACTTCCTGTTAGCATCTTGCTGACTGCCCCAGGGGACAAACCCTGCCACCAGGGGTTCTCCACCCTGAGATGTGGCCAACCTTCACAAGCAGAGATTTTATCACTGCGTCTCTCCCTCCTTGCAAAGGTGTCACAGCAATCTTGTTAGCACACAGACTGTGTGACTCTTCTGCCACGCTGCTCACAGTGACGTTCACTCTGCCTGCAGGGAGCACAGGGACACGTTGCTGAGCACTTCCAGCAGACAGCTGTATGTACAAGCATTAGATCCAGACATGCAGACGTGGGCAAGCTCCACCCCTCCTCCCACGAGCTGCCCCGCATCCCTCTGCCCAGCCTCACCCAGCTTGGTGGCCATCACGTTCCACACGAAGGTTTTTGCTTCGTTGGCACAGAGGCAGCTGGTGAACTGGCAGCTTGGACAGGCATCCACCTTCAGTTCTGGGGTCTCTGTGAGAGTGGTGTGGACCTGAGCATGGTTGGATGTACAGGCACACATTGGGTTAGTGTTAGTAACAGGCACTGCACCAAGCAGCAAATACCTGGGTGATAAAGTGCAAGGTTATGCTTTATGGCCCAGATACCAGCATCAAGGGCTCCTGAGGAGCTCAGAGTTTGTCTTTGGGCTCAAGATTTTGTTCTGACAGAGGCCATGTAACTGGGGAAACTCGCTTGGAGGGACTCACCTGGATACAGTCCTTGAGGTAGTTGAAGACAGTGGCTTTTAGCTTGAAAGTCTCTCCTTGGATCACAGAGTATGGCAGTGATACATCCACAAAGAATGGCTGGAAGACCCTAAGAGAGGTCAGGGGTGAGAAACCAAAGCCAATATCGGCAACACAGAAGGTGTTGGCATTCCATTCTGTGATGGTGTCAGGTACAGCAACTTGGAGAGATGCTTGTCCGTCATCCCTGCAGCAAGAAGCAGAAGAGGAGGACATGCTTAGAAGCAGTCAGAATACTCCAGGAGTGTCCCTGGGGAAGGATGGCAGAGGCTTTTACCTACCCGACAGATACCAAATCCCAAATCCAGGTCTCTGGGAAAAGCGTCCGTGGTTTTGGCTTCTCCTTGTCATCAGAGTGAGGTCTAGAATCAGCATGGGTAGCTTGGCTGCCTGGTAGGGAGCAAGTGATACCTCAGAAAACAGCACATATAACTACAGGTGAAACTAGCTCTTCATTCACAGGCAATCTAACGCAAACCACAAATGTTTTGTGACACAGAATGTGAGTGGACAGGGCTGGTGTTTCAATGAGAATCTGACACAGTGGGGGTATATTTGGGGAACAAAGCTTTAGGGAGACAGAGCTGGATAGAGTTTAGCCCAAGGCTCAGTCTGACAGATCCAAATTTGGTCTGGATGCAGCAGGAGACAGCACACTGAAATGGAGTCACACTCCTTTAAATAATCTGTGAAAGTGCTGGTAGAAAGCACACTACATTCTGTATGAAAAACAGGGAACACAGGGACACCAAGAAAGCATGGAGATTTGAGCTTCTACCTGTGATTTGTAAATCAACTCCATTGAAATGGACACAAGCTTT
This sequence comes from Agelaius tricolor, assembly GCF_023055355.1. Taxonomy (NCBI): domain Eukaryota; kingdom Metazoa; phylum Chordata; class Aves; order Passeriformes; family Icteridae; genus Agelaius; species Agelaius tricolor. The sequence goes on from NW_027269269.1 coordinate 19,650,460, forward strand.
GTTGCTGTTATATACAAACAAGAAACACAGCAGGATGGGGCTCAGTTGTCTCAGCTGCAGGCTGGCCAGAACTGGCAGAGGGAAGACCCTTCACTAAAGAAGTTGGACATGTCTGTTCCTTACCAAGAATAGAGTTTTTTCTTAGAAATATCTTTTTATGAAACTCTGGAAGCACACAGGAAACAGGTTTCTTGATTCTAGTGTTGGTAAATATTTTCATGCGCAGTTTCTGGGAAAATAGTACAGACAGTAAATAATTGATAAATAAAAGGGAACAAGGAATGTTGAAATTATCTCATAATCATGGGTATCAAATGGTGGCTGGTGGCCAGTGGTGAAACATTTTTAAATGCTGCTTCTTCATATGCATAACCTTGTGGCTCAGACTCTGACCAGTGCATGAGGAATGGAAACCAGTTTCTGAGGAATACTGGGAGCAACTATTTCTTCTCATACAAGCAGATTTCAACTAGATGTGCACTTCATATGCCCAACCCTAGCAATGACACACAGTTTAAGGAATAATCATCTAGGAGACAGCACAATAACATGCCTTTTGAAGGGAATCAGGTTCTGTATTTTTGTGGTAGAGTTCGGTCAAATTAAGAAACCCATGCAATTCAGACATTTTGGGTTGTTTTCAGTGTGTTGTTACCCTCTTCTCCTATTTTGAGGTGCTTCAACTCATATATTTTGCATATATTTCATTAAAGAGCATTCTGCCAGAAGCAGCACTCAGCACTTCTTGCATTTCAGTTAGCAGACATGTTAACACTTTTCTGGCTATCATGCTTGTTAGCATATCAGTTTATTTTGTTGTTTGTCTTGACAGTTAGCTATAAAGCCAAACTGTGAAAGACTTCCTTTTATTTAAACTGCTTGAGGATAAGTAAGGAGATGCTCAACGAAACACAGAGTAAAGCAGTTTGTAAATACAATAATAGCCAAGTAGTGATCGGTCAGAATATGGTGAGGTGCTCAGGTGTTACTGCTGCATTCTTGCCACCCACCCTTTGTAGTTATGGGAGCCTGAAGTAAATTTGTTCATTCTTACATTATCTTCTTCTTATCAGGTGGTTTGTACTGTGCTTACTCAGCTTTCCCCGTAGTCCCCAAATGAGTGTGGCTACAGTGGACAACATGGAACAGATGACTTCTTGTAGGCATTCAGGACAGCATATTGGAACACGCTAGGGGAAAGTTGGGAAAGTTTAGAGGAGGTGTAGGCACTCACCTTAAACAGGTTATAGACATCAGCCTCACTTTGGTACCATGGTGCACCCATCCTAGCCTTTTTGTGGGGTCTGGGCTGCTGGGGCAGGCAAGGGTATGCCTCAAAGTCTTCCAGGCGGTAAGGCAAGCCTCGTCCTCCAAACATGAAGTTGTTATTGAAGATTTTGTAATACAACTGCAATGGAAAAACACAGGTTTTCAAACAGAGCTGGCCAACAACCACGTGTATGGGTCAAACTTTTGGGTTGTAGCCTTCTATTCCATATTGAAGAGCTTTGCAGTTGAGGAAGTTTGGCACTGACCCAGCTTACACTAAAGCACATAATATAAAGGACATATATAGGATAATATATACTAAAGGACATAATTCCAAGCAGTGGATGTAGACAAGCAGCTTTTAGGCTGCAAGACAGTTCAAGCCTTTCAACACCAGGGTGCAAAATTAGGATAAAAATGCTTCAGTTTAAATACAAGGTATTTGCACATCTGATCTACATATTTAAAGATTATTACTTTAAATACCTGTCAGCAGATGATGCAAGTGCTCTGCACTAGGACAGCATCCCTATGAAATGGACCACCAGATCACACTGTGGGCCCTATCAACTGGTGTAGTGCATCCCCCTGGATTTGGTGAGGCTTCTTTGTAACACAATGTACTGCTATAATTTAACTTACTACTTTGCATGAGGCATGTACCTGTTTTATCTCTGGTACACATTGTGGATTTATGCTAGGATTTTCAGGTTTTTCAGTATTTTTACTCCAAGTTTTATATTAATTCCTGTGAAACACGCAGCTGCTTTAAGGTAGGTGCCTCCAACCCTTCTCCAACCCTCAGAATCCACCTGGGTGCTGACAAAATACTGACCACTTTTCACCAGCCACTGTGTGCTCTGGGTGCTCTCATCTAGCTACTGTTTTCTAAAGAACTGCTCCAAAACACTGATCTGTTGCATGGTTTTAACTCAGCAGTGATTGCGGCAGAGAGATAGGAGGACCCTGCCAGGGCAAAATTCCATTTTAAAGGCTTAACCTCACAGTTTGGTGGAAGATGGTAGAGCAGAGATGTGGATGTGAGGGAGGCTGCTAAGCACTCTCCCTCCAAGCAGATAGCACCAGCATCTCCTTGAAGTGGCCCTCTCTGCCTCCCCCTGCAGTGCCATGTAGCATCCAGCACCCTTCAGGCAGAGGCTCACAGCACAGAGCTGAGGATGAGAGACACGATCACCCCATAACTGCTCAGGAGAGGCCGATGAAGGGGCATGGCAGGGCAGCCACCTAACACTGCAGCTGTCCTGGGATGTCCTGTGGGCTTCCTGCCACCCATGCGTGGAGGCAGAAGGCAGGCAGATGTTAGGAAGTTGGACAGGACAGGCTGCACTCACGCTGTGTGCTGTTGGGATTTTGTTGCTCTTCAGGAGGACGCTCTTGTCGACAGCTCGCACAGAGCACAAGGACCCTGGAGCAGCCATGAGGTTCAGTCTGACTTGTGAGCCTGGGACCTCCTCCTTGTGTGAGAATTCCAGTGCCACCTGCAAAAGAAGACAAGGTCTGGGGGCTTAGCCTTGGAGAGTGGGACCCTCTGACTCTTATATGTCTGGATTGCAGAGGGAAAGACTTTGAATAAGGTAGGGAAGGGGGATGAAGTGCTGAATCAAGCCATCCTGGAAATCCATTGGGAAGGTTAAAGGGGCTGCAGTGCACACAGCCCTAGCCAGAATTCCTCTACCACCACACATCCACCACCCTCTGATCCAGAACTACCACAGGGAGCTAAGCAGACAGGTTTCTCTTCTGTGTTAGGGAGCATATGAGGGACAGTGTGTTCCCAAGTCACTAACAGGGAATGGGGGGAAAAAAAGAGTTCAAGGGAACCTGGTTTACTCCTTGAGCAAATCTTGCCAGTTGGTGTTGTGGAGAGCAGAACTAGGAATTCAGGGAAAAGGAGGCTACCTGTCTTGTTTCCCACCCAAAATACTTGGGCATCTGGTTTTGCATATATCCAGCTTACACCATTTGGATGAGGATAAAACAAGACCAGGACCTACAGCAGATCAGAGCACATCAGCAATGCTATCACACTCCTTGTGTGATTTCTGCTCACCTGATGGCTAAAGCACATTTCTACATCAAACTGCTCCATATCAGCCACCACCTCTCCGTCTGAGAAGATCGCATACACCAGAAGCTTGATGTCGGGCAGGAAGTCATTGCCAACAGGCAGAGTCAATGAGAAGGAGCCCTGCAGATCTGCACTAGGCAGCAGCAAGGAAGAGAGGGACAACATCCAAACAAATCAACTCACTGGAGTGGGACACACATTAAGAATCAAAAGAGGGACTTAATAATTTCTACCTTGCAGATAAGAACACTCCACAAAGACAATGTCACAAATTAGCAATAAACCAAGCATACCAGCCATTTCTTTGACTCATGTTTTCTCCAAATGTACAAGTTAGCAGCAAAGTCATAAGATTGGATATTATATCAATTAGACAAGACAGAAGGAGCAGTTGCCTAGAAAGACTCTGAATTGAGAGGAGATTGTGTTGGTCTTAGGAGAAGGATCACCACTAAGAACTCAGTTCAATATTTCCCACCTGTGGATAAGAATAACACCTGCAGACAGAGTCACTGGAGAGTGGTCAGTTTTCTGGAGTGTGATACGAGACACTTCTCATGTTTTTACTCACTCTCATGCTGGGTAATTGGCACCTTCTTCTTTCTGCTGAAAAGGATCTTGCCTTTTGCTATCACCTGAAGAAAAAGAGAAGTGCCACTCAAGGGTCTGAATTACAAGAGCATGAGGAGAGTGTGAAAAGAACACAAGAGAGAAGAGAGAATGGCATCTGACAAATGTTGCCCCTGAAGTTCCTCTGGCAGAACATGATTTCCATTTCCATCTCTGCAGCAGAGATGCTGATGGTATAACTGGGTAGGATTTGAGAGGTGTTGGTTAGGCCATGAGAAGGTGGGGCTGCTTGCAAAGCCAGGTACTTCTGAAGCTATGGGCTATGAAGCTCTGCTCTTAAGACCCTGTGAACTCTGATGTTTGCATTACTAGTATCCAGTACTTTTTGATCCTGTGAGTGAGTCCAGTCCAGTAACCAAGACAGAGATAACCTCTCAGCTAGGCTTTAGTCACACCCTTGTTTTGACTCACTTTCTTGAAAGTGGACTTCATGAAAACTCTATTGCATACCTCTGGTGTGCATCAAGGCCCTGTGCAAGGGCCTCTCAAGCTTTTCCCTGCAAAGACACAGGCGGGGGAATGTCAGCTGCCCCAGAGATTGCCTCTTAGTTCTCAGACAGATTGCCCCAGACACATATAGACATCTGGGGCTCACCTTCTGGGCAGAGTTCAGGCTGGCCAGCCAATGCCATCCATGTGGACATAAGAGAAAGTAGGGCAAATGGCAGGCATCTATCACCCAAGCTTAAGTCAAGACATGGATTACAAAGCAATGCAGCTGGGGGCTAGGAGCAAGTCCAGGAACTGGAAAGCAGGCACAGGTTTGGGCAGAACAGAAGTCACAAGCTGACTGTCTAGGAGTAGCTTTATCTTTCCTTTGAGTATCTCTTTGCTGTGAGAAAAGGGTAAAATGCCAGTAAGCATAACCTTGCCCTGAGAATCAGCTGTCTTCTGTGCTCACCAAGTAGTAGAAATCAATGTGGTCTTCTTCAGAGCTGAGTTTAGTCTGGGAAAGGATATAATCCACCTGCACTTCCTGCTGTTGATCACAGAACATCATGCCATCCTTGGCCTTGATCTCCAGGAAGCTGTTGCTCTCAGAGTAGAAAGGTTTCAGCCAATGGAAGTCCTCTCCTTCAACTCCACCAGAAAATGAACTGTCGTCACCTGGAGGGCGGTGGGTACCCTTCCGAGCACACAAACACAAGGTGGCAATACAATTGGTATCAAGTGATGCAAGGGAACTTGTACACCTGCTGAAACTCTGTTATCACCTGAGCTGATGGCAGACTGCACATCTCTGTGCCTAAAATAATTTGTTGAAACATCATTTTAAAGTCTCTTACAAGATTTCTTCTTACAAAGTTTTAGCAAAAAATCTAAGCCTAGTAGATTTGACCACAATCTCATTTTTCCTCTTATCTTTTCATGGAACAAACCCCACACCAGACAAAAGATTTTCAGTGGCTGGTACTCACCCTCAGAGAAACCATCGTGCTGTTCCAACTGGTGGTATCCAGTGTGAAGTGAGCTTCCCCCATCTCATCTGTGAGGAGTGACAGCTGTGTCTCCTCATCATTGACATCAACTATTAGATGGACTGTTTCATTACTGAGGGGAGACTCTTCACTGCGGAAGATCATCTGTAGGGAAAGGGGGGAAGTTAACACCCTGTTGTGCCAGACTCTGAGGGACTGTCAGTGCTTAATATTAATTGCTTCTATCACTTGGTTCCCTCAGCCCTTCTAGCTTTCAGATCAGTTGGAAGGATCCAAATAAAAGTCCAATAAATACATGAAACCAACAATTTGAAGCTGTTCAGGACTGGAACAAAATAGTAATACAGGCAAATGAGACACCTCTGTTGGGGGAAAAGGTGAACTCTTCAGACCCTGAGGTGTTTCTTGGACAATGCTGGAGGATCTTTGATGATCAAAAAGAGATTTGTCCCCAACAACTTAACACTTGCTGTTCCTTGCCCTCCGTGCTGAGGTCAGTACTGGCCCAAGTGAAAGTGTTTCTAGCCCCAGGACAGCAGTCCTGGCATCACCCAGGTGACCCGAGCCAGAAATGAGTGCCAGTGAACTGATGTGCAAGGCTTTAGAGATTTCTGCCAAGGTACCATGAGTTTTCATCCAAAGGGAATGTTATGTGCCTGCTGACGCACCCCCATCCCATATGCACAGATTAGTTTCAGGAGATGCTCCTGGAGAAGCCTCCAGAAACTGCAGCTGGCCCCAGAATTCCAGTCCAGGAAATATACTATGTTAGGATGGGGAGAAAAAAATTTCTTCTACACAAGGCTTCACTCCTAGTTTCTGGGTGCCAGCAGAGCAGCATTGACTTTCCTGGAGACTGTTCCTTTCTTCCCACAAGAGGTTTTATCTGTGATGCATTCTGAGCAGAGAAGGGATCCATGAATGTTACCTTCCCTGTGTATGGTATCCCTTGTTTGTAGAATGGATGGAGGTTGATAAACTCTACAGCTTTCTTTATCCATGCAACAGAAATTTGAGCCGTTTCCTCAGAATGGGCTCCTGGGTGGGGAAATGAAAAATCTGTTGAATCTCAAGCAGTGCTCTTAGGGAAGCAGAAGTAAAAAACGTTCAACAAAAGTTCAACACTACCTACAACATCTACAAGCTCTAAATTTAGGAGAGAAAATACATTCTTCTAGGATATTATTCCATCAAGCTTTCTGGGCTTCCTGCTTCATGATATGATGCCTAATAGGCTATAAGTATCTATTTACATATAGATTTATGTATCTATTTTACCTATAGTTTTATTTGTTTGTGTTTTTTGAAGATAAAGGGAAACTAGATGACTGTTTAAACAGTCTAGGACTTTATAACTGGCTGAGGAACACCCTGGTGTCCATGCAATCACTATGAAGTTACACACATATGAAGGGAGGTGAACGGTGGAAGGATTAGGAAATCTGGTAAAAACAGATGGAAGAGGTACTAGAATAGAGACTATTGCCATAACAGAAGACATGGGAACCTTCAAGTTACTTTTTCAAAAGAAATTCCACTGCCACATAAAGACCAAAGCCAAAAATGTTGCCTGTGAAGAAGAGAATGCTCCACTTATTATCCAGTACCTGTTCCATTTTCCACCACTTTTCCTTTTGCAATTATGTAGCTGTCGGCTTCATTTATTTCCAGAGCTTCTGTCTTTATTGTGAAAGTAGCGCAGCCATCGTTATTTGTCTGCACAGAGAGGAGAACAGAGAGAATGAGTGTGGTGTGGAGGAAGACAAACTGTTCCATAGATGCCAGGCAATCCTAAAGAAGTATTTCCAGATATTTTTGGAACAGAGGAAAGCTCCCAAATCCTAACTGCAGAAACCCATCATGGATACCTTAGGCAGAAAAGAAATCAATATGCTTGGATTAAACAATCACAAAAAAGTGGCAAAAAAAAAAGTACTTAAGGCAAATCACATAAGGGTTAATTATGTCACAGAGAATCTCAGGAGACTGGATTCAGCCCAAATCCTGTAGCTGAGAGAGCATGAATTTCATGATGGGAGCTAAAGGTCTCCCTGAAATGCAATGACCCTGATGAATAAAGCCTGACAGTGTGGCTTTCCAGACATGACCATTCCTGTGACATGGCCATATGAAACACAGGCATCCTGCCAGGTACAGATGGCAAGAGCTTTGCCAATCCTTGAGGCAGAGCCTGGGTATAGCCAGTGTTTCTAGCCATGCCTGAGAAGTGCTCCTCAGAACCTTTCAGGGCCTCTTACATGCCATGTGGAGCTGGCATTCAGCTGATGTTTTGCACAGCTAAGACTGCACAGCATTCCAGCTGGAGTGCATTTTAAAAGATGCAGAGATCCAGCTAGATTTTTCTATTCTGGCTCACTGCTGGCTGGTCTGACATTTAAAAATATTTTCCTGTGACTTTCAGGCCAAAATCCGTGCATCTGAAACCTGTGGGAAAAAAACAAATGCGAAGCATAACCACAAAAAATAATGGACACAGATGAGAAGAAAATGTAACCAGCAATGGACATAATTTCAGACCAGACACTAGCAAGTTTTAGATGACTCATTGTGCAGAGGTAGAGCAAGAAACAGGGCATGGATCCACAGTCCATGTGGTGCTCTGATAGCTTGATTATTGGTGGGCATGGTCACAGGGCTGAATAGGCCAGTGATCTGAATAGCCCCACGAGATGGGGTGATCTGATTGCATACAATGTGATACAGACCCTTGGAAAAGGTCCCAGGCACCACTGCTTCCCATGGCTTACACTTTCTCCCAAAGCATGGAGTCAGGAATGCACAGCTAGAGCAGTAATTCAAGCCCAGGGTTATGGGAAGAGGAATCAGTGGTCTGATCATGTCCAGCAACTGGGAAGACACCAGACTGAACAGGTTGGTGCCCATCTGAGGTGCATTGCAGCAGGTTAAGGGGGCAGAAACACATTTCCAGACACTTTTTGATCTCCTATTTGTTCACCTACCCAGCTGTTTTGCTTCTGAATCGCTGAACTTGTAGAATTGCCTTTCATGTCCTGGGAGCGTGTCATAACAGTGATTTCTACTTTCCCTTGAACAGGCTTCCCATAAGTATACCTATGTCAAAAGAGAGAAACATTCACCAAAAGACAGTCTGCTGAAATATTGGTATAGGACACCTCCCATCCTCATCAGGGGAAGTGGAGCCCAGAGAGCTTTGCTTTGTACCATGTTTGCTCAGGAACTTTAGCTCATCCTTTAAAATAATTTTGCATCCCTCTCCACCCACTACACCCAGCATCTTTAGTGTCCTTCAGCCTCACAGTAAGTGACCAGGTGTGACAAGGAGCCCATTCCAGAGTGTGATCTGTCTCCCCAAGACACAGGGTAATGCAAAAAGATCGTACTGACAAGTGGAAGACCACTTCTTTTTCTTGAGCAATCTGGAGGTGAAAGTGGAGTCAAAGGGCAGAGATCACAATGGTGTCATGTACTCACTTGCCACAGACAACCAGCTGAAATTCCTCATCTGATGTAGTGATATGTGGAGGGTGCTCAATTTCCACCTCAAATTTTTTCAGCACTGTATGGAAGAGAGTAGGATAAGGATGGAGGAAAAAACCAATGGATGGTATGGATGACTGTGGACACTGAGAGAAGCTGTAGCTGCAGTTCAGATGAGGGAAAGACAGTGACATCTCCAGTTCTTCAGCACCATGCTGCAGTCGAGTTACTCCCTCCAGCCACACCACCCTGTACTTGCTGCTGCAATTGTACATGGGACTGCTTTCTACTCCAGCTCAGGCAAGGCACATGGCACAAGGTTTTGTCTTTACCAATGCCAATTAATGGGACCAAGGCATGATTCCACTTCCCATTACAGGAGCTGACTGGAGTGGACGACACACCTAGCTCAGCAAAACGTGCTCATTGCAGGGCCCAGATGCAGGTAGAATGAGATGTCAGCCCACGGCCTCTCCTTTGTACCCTGTGTAGCTGCAGAACCTCCAGCCCCATGTGAGATGTGCACACAGACCCATCCATGCTTGTGTCCATTCTGTTGTTCTCCCAAGGCAAAAGGTGGGATGGACACTCTGCTCTCTCCTCCAGGTACCCACACTGCTTTTCCCGCCCCTCTGATGTTGGAGTCTCACCATATTCCTCAACACTGAATTTTTTATAAGCCATGTTCTGCTGCACTGAGATGGTATAATACCCAAGGGATGCTTCAGACGCCAGGGGGAATGATAGATCCACAATGCCATGATTTGACTTTACATTCAGCCACTCAGCAATATGGTTGTATTCAGGATCCTGTTTGGGAAAGGACACGCAGAGCCACAAGTCACATTGGGCACATGTACCTGGCAGGTCCAGCCATACTCAGGCACAAGAAGGCACTACAAGGGCTTAAACTTGACCCAGTAGAGAGGACTCTAGATTGCCAGGAGAGATATCTTTGCTTCCCTCCAGTATTATTTTAGTAAACTTGGGAATTACAGAGGCTGCCAAGAACAGTAAAGCTACTGGGAAGTGGCAACATCATAACACTATGGGAAGGAGAAGCAGCTGTGCTGACCCCCTAGAAGCTGACCACACAGAAAAACCTTCAGCTGAACCTGAACTATAACCATAACTTCATGAAGTTACATTTGTGGCACAACTCTGGGAGTGAAGGATCACAGTAGAAGAGACAGATATATCCCTTTGGTCACTTCTTTGTCACTTACCAACAGCCATATCTGGGAATACTGTAAAAACAAGAGAAATACAATCTCAGTTTTGTAAAACAGCATCCATGTGAACCAGTATAAAGAACTCTGCCTGACATGAGTCCCTGAACAGAAATTCCTGCCCCATCCAGACCCCACAGTACATCTCCTCCTTCCTCTGTGCCAGCTTACACCTGTCTTTCTTCAAGGGACCAGTGAATGAGTGGTTTCCTTCTAAGATAATTTATTCTTATGACTTAACAGGTATGAAAGGAAATATCTTGTTCATGAGCCTCTCAACATGTCTCATGCTGAAGCTCCTACTTCTAGAAAAGCACAAAGTGATACTCACCTCATTTTTAATGACCTTAAGGTTCTCATCAAGGTTCACAATTCTAAATTTCACTGTAGAAATAAAGAAAAACATAGTAAAGTATTCTGGCTGCAACATGTCCTTGCACAAACTTGCTTCTCCTTTTCTATGCTCCAGTATTCATGTCTCTCTGTTTACCTCAGAGATGCTCAGGTCTTTTCCCAACCAGCCCTCCCCAGAACCTCCCACCCCAGAGGGCTTTGTCTGGGAGGCTTATACACAGCTGTGTGCTGCAGAACCCCACTGCCTTTACCTAGAGAGATCACAAATTGGGGTAAACAGTGGGCTTGTCTATAGTGGAGTCTGTCTGCAGTCCATTCATATTGTGAAGACTGTGGGGACTCTGTAATTCTATAGTTTGGAACTGACACTCTAGGTTTTACTCAAGTATGAACAACAGTCTTCAAGGCTGTCCAGTGTCCTGGAGAGCCCTGGCTTTCCCTTTAGGTCTCACTAGAGATATGGCACCAAAACAACACCCAGGAACAGCAGGTTGGGAATTTGGTGTAGCACACCTTGGAGGGGAGCATCCTGGCTCAAACTGTTCCTAGAAACACTGGATAATAGAGATCTGCTTCCTTCCATCTCCAACAACCTTAGCTTGCTGCACTTGGTGAAATCTTCCCTCCAGGTGTGGCTGCTATCTTGACCCTTCCCTCCCCATTTCAATATGCTGCCTTCTTGCCTTACCTGTTTCTCCAGGTTTGTAGAAGTCCTTGTCTGTCTCTATCAGAATTATATTCCTCTGGGGCTTGACCAGAACTTTTTTGTTACCGTCAAGGAGCACATTGTCTCCACTGTGGATCAGGACATGCAGAGAAGCCACCTCCTCTGACTGTCAGGTTAAAAAAAAAATAAAAAATTACCTCAGACTACAAAGAGCTTGAAAGCAAACCAGAGGCACTTGTCTTTCCAAAATCTCCAATGTCCCCCTCTTCCTTTCATCTACTCTGAGTAAAGTCTCTCCTTTCCCCAGTCGTAATCTTCTTTTTTTGTCCAGCTTCTTCATTCCCTTTTCTTTGCCCTTCTGCTTGCCATGTTTGCCTCTTTGCACATTTATTTTTCCTCTTTACTATCTTTCCCCCCCTGTATCTCCAACATTAACATTGCTCAGGCACAGGAGAGGCTGAAGCCCTCTAATTTGTAAGAGGAGAGGCAGACAAGAGACATGTCCTACCTCTGTCTCGGAATCATCTGTTCCCGCAGGAATTAACATGAAGTCTGGCACCTAGGTTGATTGACACAAGGAAATGGAAGAAAATTCATCAGAAAATTCATCATTCATCAACTTTGCATCTTATCATATGTATAAGACATCATCTCACTGTTAAAAAATCCCCAAACTTCAGAGTCCAAATTCTTCCGTATGACTCTGTAACCCACTTGTGAGGGAGAAGCAGTCACTGCCTTGTTAATGAACTTAATAGTGAACTGACCAACATGTCCATCTCCCACTTAACATAAATGAGAGAGTTTTATGGAACTAAGTAAACCATAGGAAAGTCAGATCCTAAGCAATGAGAGATGGGATACTGATGAAACACAGGACATCTCAGCATCAGAGAGACCAAGCTCAGCAGGAGGAAGATTTTTTTTTTTGGTGGTTTTTATTTTTTGCTAACAGCAGACTTCCTTGGCTTTCCAGAACCAGGACTTGCTCTCTCCTAAGGGTTGGCACCAAACTCTTAATTAATCATTGTCATGTTGATGTAAAGCCCAAAAGTGACTACAGCCCCTCCTTGAATTCTGCTGAGTCTGCAGGGCAATCAGGGCATAGGCACAGTGACTTTGTGCTGTGCCGAGGAAAACAGGGGCAGTTTGTAGAGCCTCAGCACCACACACATCTCCATGGCTCTCCAGAAACGTAGCTGAAGGTTCTGTAGTCAGTGTGTGTAGACAAGCTAACTGGAGCAGTTAGCAATGACAGGAACTCAAGCCACTCCAGAAATATCCAGAAATATCCTTGGTGAAATTCAATTCATCGTTGGTTCAGTGCCATCACAGCTACATTAAAGCAAGCTCAATATCTATGCAGGCTGCAACTACATCTGGCAATGTAGGTGCAGCTTTAGAGCACAATGGTCCTCTTGGAGCTGAAGGGGTAGGCTCCTGAGGAAACAAGGATGAAAAGAAAGTATTGGCAATGCATTGACTTTTGCTGTGATATACAAGCACTTTTAGGGGCAAAACACTGATTAAACTGAAAATAAATATTTAGCACCACACTTTAAGTAGGATGAAATGTGCTGATACAGATCAAAAGAAATCTGTTCTTTTCTATAAAAATCTTTTTATACATAGAAAAGATGCCCTACTATCTTATACTCCAGGACACTGTTGCATTTTGCCTAGCACTGGTAGGGAAATATACTTAGCCTGCTTGGAAGCTATGGCAAGGGAAAGGACAGCATACCCAGAGAAGTGCCGTGCTCTTGTGTGGACGTGAAAGCATCCCCTGTCAAATCAGTAGCCACAGCTACACTCACCTGGAAGGCGATGCTCTGAGAAGTGCCTGGCTTCTCCACATCCTGCTCCACCAGGGTGTGATTCTGGGTTTCTGTCTGCAAGGTGACAGCCAGGTGGACAGCCTCAGTTAGGGAGCTGAAGTGAATGTAGAGCTTCTCCTCCTGGGACTGCCGAAGGATAGCAGGGAACACCACCATATAGTGACTAGAAGAGAGCAGTACACGTTCAAAAACAGGTCAGAGGCTGAGGTGGACAGGCCAGCATCCATCTCTGCTGCTTTCATGAAGAGGTGGACCAAGGGTGAGAAATGTCTGGAGGACTGCATTGAAGGAAGTTTAGCTCTTTTAAGCTCCTTTTCAAATGAGAAAGGAGGAATATGCCCAGTATAGAGAACTCCCAGTTTCTCTGTGTCACCACCCTGCCACCAGCCAGGACACAGCTGCCCAGTCCACGATGCTCCAGTTGTGAGTACACAGAGCAAGGCTGTGTGAGGAAACCAAAGAAGCCAAACATTCAGTGGCTGAGGCATTAGGCTTCCATCCTCACACCAGATTTCACTCCACCAGCACAGCACAAACAGAGGCAGAACTCCTGTGGCCTCTGTAGCTTTGTGGTGTGTGCAGTGCAGCTCCTGCACAAGCCAACACTGCAGTGCTCAATGCCCGGGACTCTGCAGGAGCTGCTTCTGCTCAGCCCCCTGGGAGCCAGGCTCCCACCATCCAGCTCTGGGGTGCCAAAGAGTGCAGCCCCTCAGCACCACCCCTCAATGACAGGCCCTTCCCCCAAGCCCCCCAACATCCAAAGGAGAGAGTCTCACGGTTCCAGGCTTGCTGCAGCTGCAACTGGGAGTAGGGTCAGGGCTAAGAGGAGCAGTGGTGCTCCCATTGCTTGGGCTGGGACAGAAAGCTGACAAGATCCACACGGGAGGAGAGAACTGCATGTACTGAGGGGTTGGAGCAATCCTAAATACCCCCTCAGATGCTCCTAGGTTCAAAGAGTAGGGGAGTTAATATATGGAGATAATATCTTTTCTAGGCTAATGACATGAGCTAATATTTACTTGCTCCCACCAGCAGCAGAGTGAAGGTCACATAACACAGTTCTCCACCCACATTTACATTCAGGAGGTATTCCAGGCCGTGGGTGCCAGGACACTGGGAAGGAATATGTGGAAATACATGTCTCTAACTCAAGCTGAAGGGGACTTGGGAGAGTCTCATCTCATCTGTGGTTGGTCTGGATCTCGGCTGTAGTATCTGATGAGAGCCAAATCTGTACATCAGCTACTGACCTCAGCTTGTAAAAAGCATCCTCAGTTTGTAAAAAGCAACATTAGTCATCTTCCCCTCATCCAGTTGTTACTCTGAGCTGGGAGTAAAAACCTTTCAAATCACCTCCATCCCATGCATCCCTACCTCTGTCCACCCATCCATCCCAGCCATGTCTGATCCTCCTGGGTACTCTAGAATCATTTCCAGGGCAGTTCCTGCTAACTATGCCAACTCTTCTTATAGTTCCACTGTTAGGCCTTTCTAAATAAATACTATATGTGTGGACACTTTAAGTCCACACATATATTATTTATATATATAATGTTTTATCAAATCACTATTTTACATGTGCCCAAGCTGGATGCCCAATCTTCCGACAGATTCCCCCCGCAATAAGGTGATTCTACACTGACACCACCACCCCCCTCCCCCAGACTCTTCCTGAGCACTGCACCCTTGTGTGTTGCAAACAACTAAATAACTATTTAGTGCAATACAACACTTGTGTTTCCCTCTCCTGAGTGGCAACAGTGAAGAGCACAGGGCTTGGATGAATTTGCCCTCTAGTTACAACCTCAATTGAAGGTGGACATCTTCATTCAGTCCTGGCCCCTGCTGTGTTTTAGCAGAGCACAGCCAAAGGCACACAAGCACAGAGAGAATTTGCCATCCTCCCATGCCTTGCTCCCAGCTGAAGCAATCCCTGGATTTACTTTGGCACAGTCTGCATCCGTGTGCCCAGCACCCACGCTCTTAGACCACAGTCTGACGTAACAGGGGCACACCAGCCTTTAACCTAGCACCAACACTCGGGTTAAAGCACTGTATGTCGCTGACCTGGGAGCATATGTCAGTCTCCAAAATTAAAATGGGGTTTGAGTTCAAGTCCAGACTAGTGAGACAAAAGCAGAAAGACAACCAAAAGATAATAAAATGCTAAAGTTCTCCCCTTCCTCCTGGGAGGAATGGGGACACTGGCAGAGCTGCATGTGAAGCCCTGGGCTGGTCCAGCAGGAGTGAAATTTCAGTAAGAAGCAAATAATACCTAAGAAGTTCTACAGAAGAAGAACCATGGAGAAAAATCCACGGACATCACAAAGAATTAATTTGTATCCAAATGTTTCTGATGACATCCCAGTAAAAAATTGGAGAAATTTTTTTTTTTAAATTGGGCCCCTGTACCAAATACAGTAACTAAGTACCTCTGCTGCCAGCAGCTGTGCTGCCAGAGGCAGGCAAGCCCTCTCCCGGGGAAACACCAACAAGCCTTACAGAGTCTGGAAGCAGCTGCCTCTGGTTTGTAGGCAGTAAACACTGTCGCCACCCCTTTCTCCCGCCCACATTCCAGCCACGAGCAGCCCGATCTCCACCTTGGTTTTGAAGCCAAGGGAGGAACAGGCGTCTGGTTAGGGCAGGAGTTGCGTGCTCCTTCGGCTCTGGATGAGGGGGAGAAGGAAGACAGCAGGAGCAGGGGAGAAGGGGGTATTGAGGAGTGGCTAAGCTTTCCTTGGAGGAATTCGACCTGCAGTCAGCTATGTGGAGGATCATTTTCCTGTGGGGCTGCATCCTTCTCCTGCCTAGCACAGCTGGAATGCCTGCAATGCTGTAAGAACATCACTGCTTTGCAAATGTGCTTTGGTCTGTGAGGGATCCTGGTGGGGGTGGCAGTAGATGACAGAAATGGGACAGAAGTCTTAAGGTGAGGAGTGTTTTTCTGGAGAGGCATAATTTCTCACGTTCCCAAGGTTTTGCTTGATTTCCATGTGCCCTTTCCCCACATCCCCCCTGATAATTGGCTCTTCCTTTAGTGCCTTTGATGTAGACCATGTATTTCAGCAAGGACTCAGGCAGAAAGACTCTGCCAGCTTTCTGCATGTGCTTAATTCTGGCCTTCCAATATCTCACATCTCCTACTGAGTTCCAGAATATGTTTCCTTTGGGCTAAGCCTTTCTTCCCAGAAACATAGGTCACCATTTAATAGTTTAGCCAGCAAAGCTGAGTGTCTTTACAAAGTGAGCAAACATGAGCCCAAGTATCTGGTAGGGACGCTCTTGGTACAGCAGTGTGTTTGTTCAGGCTTGGCTGGCCATCTGCTCCCACCATGCCTTTTCACAGACCTCTGTCTGGACAATTCCCAGCACAGCTTCTCTTCCTATACTTTGTCAGGAATGCAGCTCCTGTTCCAGCAGACACTGCTGTGATGTCCTGGCTTGTGAACTCGTTCTGGCTTTTTTTTTGAAGGCGTTTGCTTTTGCAGCCATGGCACAAGTGCAAACAGAAGCATGACTGTGCTTGAGCAGTAGATGTTACAGTGAAAAATACAGCAGTGGGTTGTAGCTGGGTTCCCTCCTGCTGCATGTGGTGTGGTGTGCACAAGCCTAGTTTTAAAAACCTTCTCCAATGGGAGTACTTCCTCTAGGACACGTTCCATAGGCTGACAAGCTCCCACACAAAGGATGTGCTTTACTGCTGTCTGCTTGCCACTGTTACCCTCAGCATGAAGCTTTGCTTTATGGAAATACCACTTCCTTCAATAGGTTGTCTGCCGTCCTGCCTGTATTCCAATTTTTTTCATAGATTTGTGATCCAGCTTGGATCTTGGGACCCTTGGATGACAGACCCAGAGATGTTCTTTCTTACTTTTATAGCTCAGAAGGCAAAGGCAAGGATGAAATGTTAAAGGGGTGTAAGAAAATGTTCCAGAGTAAAAGATCATTAAAAGCAAGGAGGGGTATGGGAGGTTTCAAGCAGTGAATTTTTAGTGCTTGTCCCATCCTTTGGCACAATCGGCAAGAGGGAGGTGCCATGAGTCAGCTCAAGTAGGAAAAACAAAATGTTGTTTTTATGTGTTTTGAGATCCTCAAGGCAGCTTGGCAGCACTCAAGTGTGACAGCAGTCAAAGGCTCCTGGCCAGCAGGACTTTGACTCCTTCTCACCAGGGTGCTGAGCTCAGACTGAGAACTGCCAGCAGGTCATCTCCCTTCCTCCTGCTTTTCTGATCTTTCCAGGCCCTGTCCTCTGCTTCCTGCAAAACATGCTGCTGGCTGAGCCTGTCCAGAGGCAGTGAGTGGGAGGAGTCAGTGATAAGAATTTTGAAATCTGCTTGAATGTTGGCTTTTTGTTGGTCCTAGGTGCTACAGTACAGTAAAAGATGGAAACAAACAAACTGTGAACAGCTTTCTGGTGTAATGGTCACAGCTCAGAGTAGATGCAGGGGTGGTAGAGCAAGTAGAGTGCAAAGAGGACAAGAGTGTCAGGAGCTGAAGTGAAGGTGCTCATGAGTTTCTGTGTCTGGGACATGAAGCTGGGACACTGGGTTCCTCGCAGAGGGCATTTGTTTCTGAGCCCAAGAACAGTGGGAAAACCAGCCAAAAAAACTGACGGTGGTAATGTAGTGTGGTTCAGTGAAAACATTGAAGACTTGGGAGACCTGCAAGAAAGCCAAGCTGGTGCTGATCCCTTGGGTGACGTGGGGAGGTCTCTTCACCTTATTTTCATGTTCAGTTTGTAAGGCAGTGACTTTATAATTTTATATGTGCATGCAGCATATAGCATATAGCACTGCCTCACTGTCAATGTCTGCAGTACCCGTAGATGAGAACAGTGTCATGTTCCACTGGTGTCATGACAGTGGGGTGAAGAGGGCAGAAGTCTGTTAGGAAGTACCTAAATACAGGTCAAAACCTGCTCTCTTAGAAAGTCAGTTTAACCTCTCCTCTCCTCTCCTCTCCTCTCCTCTCCTCTCCTCTCCTCTCCTCTCCTCTCCTCTCCTCTCCTCTCCTCTCCTCTCCTCTCCTCTCCTCTCCTCTCCTCTTCTCTCTTCTTCTCTCTCTTTTTTTTTTTTCCCAACAGAAACTATGCTGTGGCAATACCATCTCAGCTCTACTACCCCTTCTCAGAGACAGTGTGTCTCCAGCTCAGCAGAGAGCAAGCAGTCCCAATCCATGTGTCGGTCACCTTGCAAAGCAGAGCTGGGAATGAGACTCTGATCTCTCAGTCCATCTCTCAGCTCCCCTTCTTCCATTGCACAAGCTTCCAGGTGAGGAAGATAATTTCTAGGGCTCTCAGCTAGGGTGGATATGGTATGAGTTCTGCTCTTGCTGGGCAGGAATGCAAAGAGTTGTGCCTTCCCATGAGGACATCTTAATTGGCCAGTGAATCTTCTGCTTCAGCCTGCGTAGGTCTGTCAGTGTCCTTTCTGCTATGTAGCCCCACAAATATTTTACTCATCTAGAAATGTTCTTTCCAGGCAAGAAGAACTAGAGCAACCCAAAAGTTATATCATAATTGTTATTCCAGAAACATCGGGATCAGTGAATGGGATCCATTCTGAATGATGGTTATAACTATACCTGCAGGTCCCTCCTCCTGTTGGAAACCCTGAGGAAGTGGCTTTTGTTGTTATCACAGTCGTGGAGGCCAACTCAGAGTTCCAGAAGAAACAGAAAGTCCTAATCAAGCATGCAGACAAGAAGACTTTTATCCAGACAGACAAACCTGTGTACAAACCTGGACAGATTGGTATGGACAGAATACCATGTCTTGTGAGAGACAGAGTGGTCCTCAGGCCACAAAATGTGGGATACTCTCTAGTCCTCTGAGCAGGACCTGCTCAGGAAGGGAGATGGGCCACAGGCTTCTTTCTAGGCTTTGAGGGGTTTGGGAATATCTCTCTCCTGTGTCAGCGTGCCGTATGCCACTGTGAACAGGGCTTGTGTGTTTTCCTTGGTGTGTGAGAAAAGATTTAGAAGCCACAGTGTTATACTCATGGTTCCTCCAGTCAAAGCCATGTCTGTCTGTCAGGGCTCTCAATCCCTCTCTTCCCCACAGACTTCCTCAGGTGAGGATTGCACACCTGCAGGTCCCACCACTGCCCTTGCACAGCTCGGATCACCACAGGGTTCAGCTGTTTGCCCCATGCCTCTCCACACTTTCCACTGGGATGGCCTTCACTGCAGGCAAGACTGAGTGGCCCACCACAGACCCACTATCCAGAAAAATGCTCTTTCCCACCAGCACAGCCAGCCTTCCCAGAAAGCCCCACACTGCCTCTCCTCACACTTTTTTTTCTAGCAGGCTGCCAGCTCCTAGCAGGGCTTTGGACATAGGCCTAGGAGTGGCTCTATCTTCTGCCCACACCCTCTCAGTAGAGCACATGTGCACATCTTTCTTAGCCATGTATTCTTCTTATTTACTATTGAGAGCCTTGATTTCATTTCAGCCAGTCCTGTTTTCCTTTTGCTTTGCAGTCAAGTTGCGGATTGTTACCTTGGATCAGAACTTCATTGCCAGCAGTGAAACAGTAAGTCAAGAGGGAAGATGCCTGAAGTCTGGAAATGTTATGAGCTGCCTGCATGTCTTCTAGATCAGTAATTGGCCCAGCCAGGAGATATGTGTACAGCTGGTCTCAAAATTGCTTTTGGTGCTTACAAACAGTGTTGGGCACCACCTGCAAGATAGGAACTGCTCATGATGTTGGGTTATGGGCAGTCCCTGGGAATTGCTTAGAGAAAACTGATGAAAGGTTGGGGGAATTAAAAAATACCAGGGAGGTGGATGGTAACTTATCTGAAAGCATCCCACCAGTGACTGTTTTTTCCTCCCCACAGCAGCGCCTGGTGGAACTGAAGGTAAAGCTCCTACTTTATTGTAAGTGATGAACTCTTCTCACCTTGGGGAGGACACAGGTTTGGAGATGGTGGTTGGGAGATATCAGTGCAGAAAGTCATTTACCTCAGGATGAATGGGAGCAATCCCATCAACTCATCACAAAGCTCCTACTGGCTGGGCAGTGTAGCTGTACCTGGAGTTCTGCACCCTGCCCTCCCAGAACCAGCACTGGGAGTCAGTTTATGTCAGTTTATGTCCTTCATGACTGGGCCTCAATGGCTCCCCTGCATGGAGTCCTGGACTCATTTCCCCATTCCTTCCTGGAGATTCAAGACATCACTCCCCAGCAGCTTGTGCCTTAGGCAGAATGTCTCTACCATGACCTTGTGGGCTGTGCCAGCTCAGGTGACCACAGAGATCTCCAAGAAGGAGCACTTCTTTCTCTTAGTGAGACAGGCAGGCAGTAAACAACAGCTTTGCAGCAGTCAGAGATGGCAGAGCCATCAGGGAACAAGGATATGATAGATTTACTTTGGCAATGAGACAGGGAGGAAAGTCCTTTCCTCTTTGAGCTTGGATTCACCTGAGGACTGTAGCTGTGCCATAGACTTGGGCTCTCAGGACAAGAGAATATGTGGTCAAACCATGCCCTGGTATCTTGGACATCCTGCAAAAGAGTCTTTTTGCACCAGAAAATAACTAGTCTCTGCTCCACCTGTGCAGGACCCCAAGGGGAACCGAATTGCACAGTGGCTGGATGTTGCACCTGTGGGAGGCATTGTGGATCTGTCCTTCCCGCTGGCTGCAGGAGCACCGCTTGGAGAGTACACCATCAGAGTGCCTGGCCTCACACGCACCTTCAGGGTGGAGGAGTATGGTAAGAGTCTCAGGAAGCTGGTGGCAGCAGAGAAAGGTGTTTTGCCAGCCTCCAGCCCCACCTGCTCACGCAGAGCTGGATGGGCCATGCAGCTGTGAACAGCTCTGCTGGTTGGGCTGTCTCCTGGGAAGTACAACTGCCTGCCCAGAGGTGTAATCGCTGACCTTCACCCAGGCCCACTGGCTTTCTCCTCCCCCATGTCCTGAGGATGGGACTGAAACACTGTCCCACAGCTGTGCTCTGGGGAGGAGACTCAAGCTGCCTGCTGCTGTCCCATTCTTCTAACTGGGCTGTCGGTATATTCCTACCAGGCCATGTGCTAGAACGAAAGGAGAGATTTTATTTTCTGTAAACAGCCACTTTGGAAGGATTGGAGCAAATTAAGTCTTTCTATTCTCACTGAATTATCTTTCTCTTGCTTTCACACAGTGCTGCCCAAGTTCAGTGTCTCCATCCAGATGCCTCAGGTGGTCACCATCCTAGAGGAAAACTTCCCTCTCCACGTCTGTGGCATGTGAGCTGACTTATCGTGGCAGAAGGTGCATTTTTACTGGTTTGGAAAATGCACAGCCATCAATAACTGAGCTCCAAATGGTCTCTGCCAACCCTACCCCCACCCCAAGAGTTGGTACCCTGTCATCCTTTGCCAAGCAATCCTCCTTGACTCTCACCTTTCTCCATATTGTCTCTCCCTACTTTCTCTGTGAGTCTGAAAGTGACAGTGCATTCCCTCAATGCAGCATGTGCCCTACAATACAGCACCTCTGCTGTATTTGTTAGTGACAGGGTTGTAGGAATAATGGCTGAGCTCGTGGCCAACACAGTGTCCCCTAGCCCTGCCTGGTGGGGCTGGTGTTGACTTGGAGAGAACTCACCCACCAGTGCCTTCTGCCTCAATCTGATGAGGCCATTTGTACTTCTTGGCCTCCTCTGCTGAGCCGATGACCCGTGAATACGCTGCAGGCTTAGCTGGGCTGTATGGCTGCAAACCACAGGGTAAAGCTGACATTCCTCACCCCTGAGCCAGTGTTTCTGGGTGAGTGTAAGCCCTCTGTGCTCCCTTTGCCAGGTACAGCTATGGGAAGGCAGTGCAGGGCAGCGTGAAGGCCGTGGTGTGCCGCAAACACATCCGCTATAACCGCAGGTCTTCCAAAGCCAAGCGCAGTATCTGCAAGGACTACAGCGGCGAGGTGAGCACCCACCCCTCCTGCAAAAGGGAGGGGAGAGGGCAAAGGAACAGAACACTCTTTTTGCCTTCCTGATTGGTTAACAAATACAATTTCATATTCCCAGACAAATGAGGACGGCTGCTTTTCCATTCTAGTGAATACTAAGATTTTCCACCGGAAGCATGGTGATAATTATGATTTCAATCTGGAGGCTGAGGCTTTTCTGAAAGAAAGTGGAACAGGTAGAAAAAAACTGATACTACACTTTGTGGAAAATCTTCTATTTTACACTCATAAAATGTACTTGTCTTTGGGTTTTTATCTCTAAGACAATTGAGTTCATCCAGTCTTGATGCCTGCTCTGGCAGTCATTTTGTTTTGACAGAGATGGGCAAGAGATGCTTTCTCTTGTCTTCTCATCAAATTAAAAGTGTGTACAGAGGTGGGCCAGGACAGGTTCTCTTGGTTTTAAACCATATTTTAGGACAGTCCATTGGAATGAGATGTTATTCAGAGCAACTAGACATAACCAAGGCTCTGACTGTGTACTGTTTTAGCTCCTCATTAGATTTATCTCTCCATCCCAGATAGGGAGATAAGGTTTCTTATAAGGTTCCCACTCTCACAAGATTTTGCAAAGCCTTCCTTTTCTTCCTGCAAAGAAAATGTTTCATGGCCCCTTGCCAGAAGCAGTGACACACATTCACTTAGCAAACAACTGCAGTAATTTCAGATGGGCACACAGGAGGAGACATCAGGCTGAGAACTGACATGGGAAAGGCAAGGTAAAATGCTGCCTTCTAGTGACTGCTGGGAGGAGGGAAGGAGAATGGAAGAGGACAATTATGAGTTGGACCATCTTAAAGTGGGAAAGGGTGTTTGAGAAGTCTGACAGAGACTTCCAGACAGACTGCTGTCATTCTGTCATGTCAGAGTGTAGGAGGCACTATAGCTGAGTGCGTGTGTGTTAAATGATTCCTGAAGCTGCATGGAGAAACTGCAGTGCCCTATGAGTGATAGTCCGCCCCTTAATGAGTTTATCCAATCTTGATGCCTGCTTAGACACTCTACTCACCTGCATGTGCCTCCTGTCTTTCCCAGGAGTGGAGTTCAACACCACTGAAAACTGCAAGGTCACTTTTGATATCACAACCCTCCAGTTCTGGGGGACAAGCTACTACTACCAGCAAGGAGCTCCCTACTATGGAAATGTGAGTGAAAAGAGAAGAAATATGGGAAGCCCAGTGGCTGGGCCTAAGCAGGTGGTAGGCACAGAAGTGCACAGGGGTCCCCTTGTTCTGAGCTGCCCAAAGCTGCCAGCACAATCCTCTGTCCCAGTCCCTCCTTTGACATATCTACCAAGAGGTTATCCAAACGTATGACTGCAGGATCTGTGGCTTTGCCAGATGAGATGTCTGCTGCATAAATGGGGAAAGGTTGGAGAGGTCAAAATTGACACTGAGAGTCCCTTTGTAGAGAGGGGGACTGGGACTTCCACTGGGAGGTGGATTTTCAATCCTGAGGCCTCCAACTCTCTGACTGTTCTCTGCATTGTTACAGCTGGAACTCAGAAGTGCCAGTGGGACACCCCTGCAGAACAAGAAGGTGATTCTTACAGTGTCCTATGGGAGCAGGAAGCAGACCAAGACCTACTTCACAGATGACACTGGGATGGCTTCCTTCGTCTTAGAGACATCAGCATGGGACAACAGCAGTAAAGTTATACTACAGGTTAGGAACCAGTTATTGCAAACCAGTCTGAAGCTAAGCAGATCATTAGAATTGAAATACATTATAAGGGTAGATCCATGCTAATACTTTACCCAAATCTACCAGATACAAGCAAAGGTTTCAGTGGTTTGATCCAGGGGCTGATAAACCACTTTACATAGTCAAATGATCTGACTTGCTCCCAGGGTAGCAGCAGCATGGCAGAATTTCAGACTTCAGCTAAAGCCCTAGCAGTGTACAGCTCCCTGCTCCTGTTTAGGCACTAGTTATCCCAGAGTGTGGGACAGCAGGCAAATGCCAAGCTCCACAGAAAAGGACTGATTGGACTTGGTGTAGGTGGAAGTAGACACCCTATGCTGGGATAGTTCAGAGCCCACTGTTTAGTCAACCTTGCTTTTGGTATATAAAGAGCTGTAGGAAATCCTCAGACACTTTTTTCTGTGCCACAGGCAAAGTCCCAGCCGGAGGACACGAACGGTCGGAATGTGAAGGTTTCTTACGGCACCGCATCGCTCCCACTCAGGGCCTTCTACTCCTCCAGCCGCAGCTCCGTGAGGATCCAGCCCCTGCAGGCAGTGCCAGCCTGTGGGGATGTGCAGCAGGTCACTGTGCACTACCACATACTCGCCACAGAGCTGGGCCACCGGGCTGCCAGAGCACACTTCTACCACCTGGTGAGTGTGGGCAGCGCCAGCGAGCTCAGCTCTGAGCCCGGTCTGTGTCAACACAGGGCCCTTTGCTGGCCCAGAAACGTGGAGCAGAGGCACTCTCAACCCTTTGTACTGTTCATTACCCTTTAGGTTATGGCCAGAGGGTCCCTTGTGCATCATGGCCAAACAACAGTGCTTCTTGATCCACCATCAGGTAAGGGCATCTAACTGCCAGGAACAGATTAAGGATCCAACGAGAAAGTCTTTCCAGCCTAGATGGAGAAGGAGACAAAGAGATCTGACACTAATAGGAAACCACAGAGCTGGCACAAAAAACCTATAGGAAATATGCTATCTTTTTCTGTCTTTTAATTTCCTTCTTTTTTTTTTCTGATCAAATGATGAAACTGTCAGAGTTTATCTACCAAGCAGGAAAATGTCAAAGTAACTTATGGAGTCTTTCTGGGCTCAAGTGGAAAGACTCATTTCTCTTCCAAGTGCTCACTGTTGCCAAGGTGTGTCATGATACAAGGTCACTGCTATAAAAACCTCCATCCTGGCCTAGCTGTGGCCTCCCCAGAAGCAAGGCAGAATAGTTTTTATGCAAGAATCTGTACAGAAGTATTACAGAGGAAGAGCACATTGCTGCTGTAATCCTTGGATTGAAGACTTCCTTGCACCTTGCCATGCTTTTTTAATTTTTCCTTCTTCCTTCAGGTCAGTACAGTGGGGCTTTCAACATCACTCTGCCCGTTGACCTCATTTCATCCATGGCTACCCTCTTTGTTTACATTGCCTTCCCTGAGGGACAAGTGGCAGCTGACACCTCCCGTCTGAAAGTCTCCAGCTGCTTCAGGAACCATGTAAGCAGTGCACAAAATACAGAGGGGCAGGTAGGCTGGAGATGCCACCCTAATGATCTGCAAACTGGCAGTAGATATGCAGCAGAATCCAATAACCACAGCTTCCCCTTTCCTTCATCTCTCAGTGTCTGCAGTCCCCCTTTCTCCTGCTGTTTCAGGTGAAGCTTGGCTTCTCAGAAGCAGTGGCTCTCCCAGGATCGACTGTCCAGGTCCATTTGCAGGCTGCACCAGGCTCCCAGTGCAGCATCCGTGCAGTTGACAAAAGTGTCCTCCTCCTGAGGCCAGAGGCTGAGCTGTCCAGGGATAGTGTGAGTCACTCCAGTGCTGACCTTTGCTAGCTAATCAGGCACGGTGGACATACCAACAAGTGCTTGAATGGGGACAGGGCATGGCTTAATGAGAAAAAATGAGGGCCAACATCAAACACCAGCCAAAATTTCCAGTGTCTAGAGGGTGTATTCTGTTAGAATAACCCATAGTCATCCCCAGCTACAGCCTGAAGTCACATCCTGGTTAAACTTACAGTGCTTTACCACAGTAGCAAGAAGAAGGCAAGAGACAACCATCTCCTGAACTGATACATGGCAGTGCTCTGAAAAAAAGTCATGTAAAAAAAAAAAAGCAAGCATGGAGTAGGCTCCATGTCTTTGTTCCAGCTCACGTGAACCAGACAGTCCTTCCATTCCCAGAGTGGGCCCTAAGTGGTGTACTGGCAGTGGAAGGATTCCTTTTCTCCTCTAGACCTTGGTTTAAGGACACCTGAATTGCCTCTTTACACTGTCTTGGTGGATCCAGGATGTGTCTTCAGTCAGACAAGAAGCTGTCCAATGTTCCTCCCATGCAGGGAAGGTGTCCTTAGTGTTTGCATTCAGTTCACAGGTACAGTTATTAAGCTAGAAGTGGCCACAGCTATGCAACCATACCCCAGAGGGGCTCATGTTCTTCTCTGGTGCTATGCATCCAAAACTTGTGGAGGCTCTCCACAAAATTCAAAACCCCTTGGGGCTGGGTTTTTGTGACAGGCAGGACCTGAGCTCGGCCTCTGAGGTCACAGGAAATCGCTGGATAGAAATGAAAATCTTCACACCTCTCACACTGATCTGTACTGTTTTCATTCTCTCTCTACAGGTGTATAATATGTTCAGCTATGCTCAGGAGCAGCTCAGCACCCTCACAGATATCTACAGTGACTACTGCACCATCCACAAGAGCCCAGGAATTACTCATGCCTCTAAGACCACCCCTTCACCAGGAATGGTGTCACCGTTCCTGTACAACAGATACTCTTATGCAGTGTCCCAACCAGATGTTTATGAACTTCTGAAGGTAAATCTAATTTCCAGAAAGGCTGAAATATAAGAGCTGACCCCTTTTGTATCCCAGGTCAGCACTGGGTAGCTTCACAGACTGTCTTTCCTGTAAATGCTGGTAACTTCACAATCTGAATTTGCCAAGCTTCTGAACTAAGAGATCAATAACACTCTGTCCTCCCAGCATGATAAATTCCCATTGATCAGGCAGATTCCTAGAACCCAGCTCCCCACTGGTCCCCTTTAAACTTTCCATGGATTGGAAGCAGTGTGGATTGTCAGCCTGTGTCAGAGAAAACTGGAGGTTAGAGAAGCAAAGCACCTGAGAGAAAATGGGAGCCCAAGGAAAGGAGAGAAAGAACAGTAGAAAGGAATGGCAGTGAAGGATAAAGAAAAGTCTGGGTTAGGGTGGGCAGCAAACTGTGGTGCCAAAATAATGACTTTGTGTACAGGCATGCACATGCAAGTGGTCATCCCCACAGTCCTTTGGCATGAGGACCAGGCTTTGGGAGCAGGACAGTTCTGCTTTCTTGCCTGATACAAATTTGCAGGTTGTGCTGAGGCGCACAACCTTCAAACAACACAGAGTAGCTGTGATATGCTGGGAGGAGGGGGAAGAGACAGACCCTCAGACACACCAACCCCTCCACAGAAATATGCCTTCTTTTGTCCCCTTCTTTCCTCCAGAATGCAGGTCTAACATTTTTAACCAGCCTTAAAATCAAGTCTCCAATTGAGTGCCGCACCCAGACCACTTTTGACTACGACTACATGTGTACATCTCCATTTTTCCTGTTTCTTTGGAGATCACGGGTAACATATAGGCTGCACATGGGCAGCTGAACATGCAGTGTGCTTAGGAGCTGGGGATGGCTTACAGGAATGAGTGGGAGGCTGTACTGGAGCTGTGCTCCACAGGGAGAAGGGAGAAGCCCTGGCAGGAGTGTGTGTCCAGAGCACTGGAGGGGCAGAGAGGTGGCTGCAGGGTTTGAACCTGTTTGGAAGCTTCAGCTGGTGAGCAGGAAGATAATAGGGTCAAGGAGGGAAATGGGGCTTCTGTCTCAGGAAAGAAAATCTGTTTGTGAGACTAGGAAAGGTCTTTTTGGAAACCAGAGAATGAACCAAGATTGGCATTGGGGAGTATCTAGGCTTTTCTGCAGGGAATGAGAGCAAAACTGTGAGCAGGTAAAATGTCTCAGGGGGGGGAGCACACGCATTGGAATCCCCCTGGCCTCCTGGGTAGTCTAGTGGAAGACAATAAGTGGAGAGGACAAGGGGGTTTGGGCTGGGAGTGGGAGGGAAGGAGAACTGAGCTTTTCCTGGCTGAACTCTATCCTGGTTTCACAGTTGCTCTGCCTTTGAACGAATGCTTGTATTGCCAACAGCTTTTGATGAGCTGGCAGACCTGGAGAGCTTGTACTCAGAAGCAGATGCTGCGGTTGAAGCTGCTGAGGCAGAGCACACCGAGCTGGGCAGCGAGTCAGCGCCAGCACGTACCTGGTTCCCAGAGACATTCATCTGGACTCTGCTTCCCATCAAGTGAGTAACTACAGGCTGTGGCTCCACAGGCATACAGACTTTCTACCAGACACAGTAGAGGGAATGGGCAGGAGCAGAGACAGGGCATTGTTGCCTTCTGTGCACAAAGTAAAGGAGGGAGGTATGAAGAAGTGGATAAGGACAATGGAGTTTTCGTTCAGTCTCTGTCTTTGCTTGAGATTTTCCAAATGATTCTAGGAATTTAACATCACACACTCTTGCAGGATGTAAAAGGCCTCCACAGATCCATAGCTCAACATTCTACACAAGGCAGGTCCTGTTAGATCAAGTTGTAGTAAAGCACTCTGTATCTCCAAGGATGGAGATTCCTCAAAATGCATATCCATGTTTGACCATCCTCATGGTATTTCCTTATGTCAGGTCAGAATCTCCCACATTCCAGCTGTGTGTTACCGTTTGTCCTGTCAATATGCACCTCAGAAGAGACATGTTCCATTGTCTCCACACCTTCCCAATAGGAAATGTCAAACTATACTCCATGGCATAGACTGGGTGTATAACACAGACCCCTGTGAGTTCTCTGTGCCCACACAAAAGAAGAATTTCAGGTGCAGCACTGCTCAGAATCAAATTTTGGGTTGCATTTTCCTCTCAAGTCATTCCTTGCCCACCTATTTGCTATTCTTCCCATACCTCTGTCCTACTTGCTAGGAATCCCCATGCCTTCACGTGCACTTCCATTTCATAGTCTGAGTTTCTGCATTTGTCTTCCCAAGAGAAATCTGTCCAGGGTGGGGACAACCTCTTCCACTCTGTTTTCTCCTCAGTGATTCAGGGGCTGCTGAGCTAGCTGTCACAGTACCTGACAGTATCACAGACTGGAGAGCCATGACCTTCTGCACCTCGGAGAGCCATGGCTTGGGAATCTCAGAGACCGCCAGCCTGCGGAGCTTCAAGCCCTTCTTTGTGGAACCCACTTTGCCCTATTCTGTTTTCCGGGGAGAGTCATTTCCCCTGAAAGTCAAAGTCTTCAGCTACCTGAAGCAGTGCATGGCGGTGAGTGGCTCCCTCCAGGATGCTTTGGAGCAGAGGAATGTGTGGGAGCTCCTTTACTAATAGAGACCAAACAGAGGGGCTGCCTGCTTAGGCACTCAGCAAAGGACACCAAAGAAGTTGTTCCATTTAGTTCCACACAGAGCCATCACTGACCAGTTTATCCCTCCCCAGAAGCCAAACCTCACAAATGTGGATTGCATGTCCATGGGACACTGCTGGTGTCCCACAGATACTGCAACAGGCCATCAAAATACTTACTTACCCCTGACTTGTGGGATTGATTGTTATTTGAATCAAGGACCTGAATGGAAAAACACAGCAGCAGCAGCAGCTCTGTATCCCTTTTGTTTCACCTCTAGCTCCAACTTAGCCTAATGGACTCCAGTGATTTTGAGTTTCTTCATGAAAATGTCAGGTTCACTCTTTGCCTGTGCCCCGATTCAGCAAAAACATTTTCCTGGGATGTGAAGGCTACAAAATTAGGTAAGGGATCAAGGAAGGGGCAGGGGTGGGAAGCACTGGCAGAGCTGCTTGAGGAAGCCAGAGCTGGGCTGGAAGGGAGACTGGCCTTCTGTGCAAAGCATGAGTGAGCAGCCCAAGGCTGAGCAAACTAAAGCGTAGGCATAGATATGCCAACCAGCCTCCTGATGTTTTGCTTTTTAGGGAAGGTGAATTTCACTGTCACTGCTGAGGTGGTGGAGCAGGAAGATGTTTGCACGGAGCGTACAGCGGTTGTGCCAGAGTCTGGAGGGAAGGACACAGTGGTTAAACACCTGCTGGTGAAGGTCAGGCTGCATTGCAGGGTTCTGGAGAGGCTGGGGCTGGGTTGGGCTCAAGACAGCCTGGTGAATGGCTCTGGGAAGGAAGAGTCAGCTGGGGAGGTGGGCACATTTCTCAGGGAGACTGGTCAAGGAGCAATTCTAAGGGTAGATTGGACTGGAGCTCCTCCACTGGAAGGGACAGAAATGTCAGCACTGCTTGCTGGCAGGGCAGTGGGGTCAAAGGCCATGCAGCAGCTTAGAAACCTGCTTCCCAGTACAACTTCACTGTTGGCATGGATGTCTCTGCTGTCTGCATGAAGCCTTTTGTCAAGGCAAAGGGAAAAGGTGCTTGCACAAAGGTGGGGTGCTGCACAGCTGCTCTCTGATCTTACCTCTCTCCCTTCTGAGCTGACCAGCCTTTTCCCCACCAGGCAGAGGGGCAGCTGGAGGAAAAGACCCACACCTCACTCCTGTGCCCTGAAGGTAGGTGCAGAGACCCCCAAGTACTGTCTTACTGGGGCTGTGCTTATGCAGAACAAAGAGATCAAATGGAAGCAGTGTGGTGTTTGAACAACTCTAGGACTCTCTGGAGTGTGTAAGGAGCAGAAAGCCAGGGATCTTGGAGCTTTTATGGATAGGCAAAGCCATTCAGCCCTACCCAGTACTAAAAGCTCCTGGCAACCTCAAGCCACAGCCTAACCACATCATAGACCCTCACCCATGGGTGGCTGGATCTCTACCTGATCCTCTCTTTTGAATGCTGATTTCACCAACTGATGAGGTGATCCCAGACCTGTTCACACCATCTCCTGGGGGACACCTGTGTCTCTGCCATCTTCCTCATGCCTGTTGTTCTGATGTTTTTGCTGTTTGCAGGAACTTCAGCTTCAGAGACAATCTCTTTCACTATGCCAGAGAACACTGTCCTTGGGTCAGAGAGAGCCCACATCTCTTTCTTAGGTGAGTTTTTAGAAGAGTCTTGGGAAGTAATACTTTTCCCTGCAGCTCACATCTCTTCTGGTGCCACTGTGTCTTCTTTAGCAAACAAAGTAATGAAAGGGAATATGTACAGCAAGGTGTGATGCTGTTTTCCAGAGCAGTATCCTGTCTCTCCTGTACAAGTGGCACTGGATGGATGTATAATTTCATCAAGCCAGGGGAAAGACAGCCAAGTACCAAATCATTATTCCTGCAGTCTGTAAACATCACATGGGCAGAGGTGAACTGAGTCTTTGCAGATTACCTGGAGAATCTGTGAGACCAGAATTGTTTTACGTGCAAGAATGTGTATGGCTCCCAAAGCTGTGGTTCTGTCCTACAGGTGACATTATGGGAACAGCACTGGACAACATAGATGAGCTTCTCCAGATGTCCAGTGGCTGTGGTGAGCAGAACATGGTTCATTTTGCCCCAAATGTCTTTATCACACGATACCTTGAAGAAACAGGACAGCTGACTCCAGAAATCAAACAGAAGGCCATTGGCTACCTGGAAAGCGGTGAGTGAATTCCTACTTGTTAAGCTGGTGGTGTCCACCACAGTACTTGTGTGGAAGGAGCCTCAGCAGAGGCCTGGTGCTGAGCAGGATTTGTGCAGCATCCCTTGCCTGGCATCATGGTAATTGCAGCAGTGTAAATCAGGCTAGTGCATGTCAGCGGAACGCACAGTTCATGGCACCCCTCTGCTAAATTCCTCAGAGATAATGCTCTCTGTAATGATCAGCAGGATTGGTGGGGCAGGTTGGCTCCTGGAGAACAGGACAGGCACACAGCATCTTCACTACCCCCAGCCTCTTCCTGCAGGATATCAGCAGCAGCTCCTGTACAAGCACAC
This sequence comes from Agelaius tricolor, assembly GCF_023055355.1. Taxonomy (NCBI): domain Eukaryota; kingdom Metazoa; phylum Chordata; class Aves; order Passeriformes; family Icteridae; genus Agelaius; species Agelaius tricolor. Next base: position 19,682,046 of record NW_027269269.1, read on the forward strand.
AGACGGCTCATACAGTGCCTTTGGGGAAGGAAGCGAGCCAGGAAACACTTGGTAAGCAACAATAACTGAGGAGCAAAAGTTTGCCCGGGTCAGGCTTTAGCTGGCTTGGTTTTTGGTCTGGGGAAACTGAGGCAGTCTGAAGGTGTGGAGTTTTGAACAGAAATTGCTCCTGAGACCTTTTGGAAGGTGTTGTGTCTTAAGCCCAGATGGATATTAAGCACCACACAGCTGTTTGCTCAACACCATCCTCATGCCAAATCCAAAACATGGCACTGTAACAGCTACTGAGAAGAAATTAACTCCGCTCTAGCTGAAACCAGAGCAATATCCATCTCTTACTCCATAACATTTATGTCATGCCAGGTTTCACACTTCCCAATATGCCGTCACTTTCCCTATTTTCCCTGTTTATCTGTTTTGACAAATATACAAAATCTTCCTCTTAGTCTTTGGGACACCTCTGTCAAATGTGACAATGAGCTAACCTGAAGTACCCCTCTCAGACTGTTTGTTCTTGAGCACCCCAAACAAGACTGATTCTGAAAACTTGGCAGCAAAGGCACCCTCTTTACAGGTTTTCAGAATGCTTGGTGCCCAAACAGGATTGGGAATGGGTCTGAGTGAGCTCACTAAATGTCAGCCCTCCAGGGCAGCAAAGCACCCTGTTGGAATTAGCGGAGCTCTGAAGGTCTGAAGAATTGAATTTTTTCTCCCTTGCTGCACATGGCTCTGACCTCAAGCTTCTTGAGCTCATGTGCACTGCTTCCAGTTCTCCATCTGCATAGGGACTGTGGCCTGCTGGTATTTCTACAGGGAGAATGTAGCAGAAGACACAGAGACTCCTGTCTCCTCTTAGAGACATGCATCGAGTGACAATTCAGTTCTATATCCTGCTTCCATTTCTCCATCTGCATAGGGACTGTGGCCTGCTGGTATTTCTACAGGGAGAATGTAGCAGAAGACACAGAGACTCCTGTCTCCTCTTAGAGACATGCATCGAGTGACAATTCAGTTCTATATCCTCCTTCCTTCCTCGGCTCTAGGCTTACTGCTCTTGTCCTGAAGACCTTCAGCCAAGCCCGGGACTTCATCCACATAGATGAACAAAATATAAAGGATGCTGCCAGTGCCCTGATTAAAAGTCAGACTCCATCTGGCTGCTTCAAGAGTGTGGGGAAGCTCTTCAACAATGGTCTGATGGTATGACATGTGTGTCAATGGTGGTTCATAAGGTACCTCAGAGCTCCTTCACTTTCTGGTTCAGTTTGGGTGCCAAAAATAAATGAACTCTTGCAGGAGGAAGGCTCTGAAGTGCCCAGGGTCACCCTTGGGTGACACTCAGGGCTGCCTAGTCACTGTGGCACTTTTTCAAGTTATGAATGATGAAGGTTTGCATTTGATGATGTGCACTTGGGAACTGAAACAGTGCCCTGCCCTACCTCCATCTCAAGGGCTAAGACTCGCCACCTTGCAGCGGGGTTCTGGGAACATCACTTCCTCCTGGCATTGAAATCTGCTACTGAAAATCTTACATTTGGGAGGAGAAAGGGGAGTGTGCTCAGCAGAGGGAGGGAATCAGATACCCAGAGGAGATTGGGGAACCCTGGCAGAGAAGTGCTCTGGTAAGCAGGACCTTTAAAAGTGGATACCATTCATGTCACTTCCATAGGAGAAGGAATAGGGCCAGCACTGTTGCCTGTGCTGGCATTTGCTAGGGGACCAGAAGGCACTGGAAAACTTTGCCCTCTCCCTTCTCATAGCATGCCTCATCTGTGTTTTGTGGTGTCTGCAGGGTGCAGTGGAGGAAGGCCTGGGGCTGAGCTCTGTGATAGTGATAGCTCTCATACGCTCGGGGATGCCTCACTCCGTGAGTATCGGCAGCAGGAGCGGGATGCGTGTGCAGCCTCTCGCAGCCAGTGCCTGGGCTCTGCCTTTGGTTTACACCCTCTTCTGCACACGTGAAATTTGCATTCCCTTCCCAAACACCCTGCCCGTAACGAGAGTGCTTTCAATTGTATCCTAGGACCCAGTTGTGGGGAAAGCTTTGAAGTGTATAAGGGACCTGGTCCATGCTGACACTGGCAGTCCCAACCTCTACAGCCTGGCACTGGCTGCAAATGCCTTCGCAGTGGCAGGGGACAAGGCCCTCAGGCAGAAAATCCTCAAAAGACTGGATAAGGCTGCCACAATATCAGGTACCACAGACTCTGGGGCAGGAGGGAGGGCCACTGACAGAACTGTGTGGAAATCCCTGGGTTGAACCACCACTGGAATGGAGGGAAGGAGTAGAGGTGGGGTGGGTACTGCCAGAGCTTTGTGGGGAGTCCAAGGCTTGGCTATCCAAGCCTCAATTTGCCAAGCTGTCCCAGGTTATATCCACACTGTGAGACACATTGTCTCTATGGATGATCTCACAGTCCTGGCCTCCCAGTCACCCAAACCAGGGAAGCTTAATGGATATAGTGGAACTCCTCCCCAGCCTGCAAGCCAAAGGTTTTGCTGGGAAAAGCAGGGTGTGGTGAGCAAACAGGGAGCTATGCACGTGTATCTTGTCCAACTGCACTATGTCCAATGTACATGTTTGTTTAGTACCTATATACAGGGGCTAGTAGAAACTCCAGGGTCACTAGATGCAGCTACACACTCCATTAATGTTCCCACTCCACCTCTAGATGACCAAATATTCTGGAGTCAACAGTCCAAACAGGAAGAAGATTCCCTATCTTGGTATCGGGCTCCATCTGTTGATGTGGAATTGACATCTAGTATCCTCATGGCTCACCTTACAAAGTCAAGTTTGTCGTCAGATGAAATCCAAAAGGCATCAAAGATTGTGTCTTGGCTCACCAAGCAGCAAAACCCATATGGAGGCTTTGCTTCAACCCAGGTAATCCCCTTGAGCTATCATCATCATCATCAGATTTGATGCTGGTTTTTTGAGAGCAATGGGTTCTAACAGCCCATAGTAAAAAAAGAAAAATTAATAAATCAAAAAAGGGTGTATGGTTTTACAGATCCTGGGATTTATGGATAATCCCATGCTAAAAGCCAAAGGGAAAGGCTCAACCCTTATTGTGCTATGGCTGCAGTATGAGGGAGGAAAAGGCTAAGGTCTGGGCATGCATAGGAAGCAGGAATCCCACTTTTCCTGATATTTTTCCTCAGGACACAGTTGCTGCTCTGGAAGCCCTAGCCCTGTATGCAACCAACATCTTCAGCAAGGATAGCCCTGATCTTCAGGTTTCTCTCACTTCCAAGGGGTTCAGCCAAAACTTTCGAGTAGACAAAAGCAATCGCCTCCTGCTGCAGACAGTGGAGCTGCCAGCCATTCCCCAAGATTATACCCTGCGTGTGCAGGGCCATGGGTGTCTTTTCCTGCAGGTAAGCCCAGCCAGGAAGAAAAATTCTGTCTGGTGAAAAGCCTTGAAAGCCAGGAATGTGCCCCCTGTTGACAGAGTGACAGAACTATCCTTTGTCCCCTAAAAAAGGAAAGAAGCCCAGAAGTTTCTCTCTTTGATTAGGTGAAAAAGCCACCTCATAGGCCTAGGGGACTTCACCTCAAACTTAAGCCAATTGGACAGAAGCCAAAAAGTCCTGCCTGGGCAATTTACTAGAAATAGAAGTGAACAAAGAAACTAGTCGCTTTTGTGAGGTGTTTTACCAGGAGCAAGAGCCTCTTGCACCTGGCTCATTTTTTCTCTGTTTGTTATTTTGCCTTTTATTAAAACTTTTTGTTTCCAACACTGCAACAAAAGCCATCCTGCTAATTTTATGCCTCCAAAGGTAGCTGAGCTATCTTGGGTGAATAATAGACCTCCAAGAGCTTATGAGACCTGGCTCGAGGAGACAACTATTACTCTTGCTACTTAGCCAACCGTGAAAACAAACTGCTGTAGTAACTTGCAAGAATTTGGTCTTCAAGGCTGGTTGGGGTAACTGTGATCCAGCAGGAAAGTAACATCTACTCCCCAAATGAAATCTGGATCATCTCCATCCAGCCAGAGCAGCTCTTCTCCTCCAAGAAATCCACCAGGAGCAGTGCACTACCAGCAGAACCTCTGCTTCTGCCATGTGGTTTTCTCGACACCAATACAAGACAGCTGAGTCTAGCCAAGAATACTCTCCAGCAAAGAAAACCCTGCAATTCTCTGCCATCCAGCTTCTTTCTGTCCTGGCAGGCCATCCTGAGGTACCACATCCCTCCCCGGAGGAGCGAGGCCACCTTTGCTGTATCCGTGCAGACGGAGTGCACCGTGCCCGATGCCACCCGCTTCCCTGTCACCATCCGTGCTCGGTAGGAGACACTCAGCTGCCCCTTTCCTCCCCAGTGCTGAGAGGCTTCTGGCACCACACCAGTCTCTTGCTGGCAGGGTTCCCCTTCACTCCTGGGGTCCAAGTGCTGAGGTGACCCCCTGTGCTCTCCCCAGCTGGGTGAGAAGCACAAGGCCCCAGAGGGGTGGCTCAGGCTGTAGTCCTGCCTTGTCCCCTGCCCCTCACCACAAATCCTCCCAAGGTCTGTGGGTCTCACCCCTGTCTAGGATTAGGTCTCAAAACACTAATGATGTGAAGGTCCTGTGGGACTGCCACCTACTCCTAAGCGTTCCCTCCTCTGCTCCCGGCTGACTGTCACACCAGTCTCCTCTGCTGTACTCCCACCTGGCCTGGGACAGAACTGCCAAGAGAACAGGCATAGGATCTGATATTCTCTGCCATGCATAAAGAAGGTAACACCATAAGCCTTCCAAGGAACTTATTCTCCTTGGCACAATTAAAAGCAAGATCAAGGGAAGCACAAAGATTTATTACAGTGCAGAAACAGGTATGCTTACAGGAGAAACACTGAAAAGAAAGGCACATTCCTCCACCTGAGTACCAAAGCTGGGCTGGAGTATCTGGAGATCATGGCTCAGAAAGTAACATTAGTGCTGTCCCCTGGGTTCCTGCTGCAGCTACACAGGGAACCGTGTGTCCACCAACATGGTCCTGATCCAAGTGGAGCTGCTGTCTGGATACAGCCCCGTGGCAGGTTCACTGGAAGAGGTGAGATTGTGAATTTGTGTCCAGCTGGGATGGGAACAGTGATGGATGTCCATCATGCAGGACTGTATGCTGAAATGTGATCATTCCTGTGGGCAGAGAAACAGGTTATTTTCTTCCTAAGAAATCCTTATACTCAAAGTCTCTTCCAAGCTGCACCTTGCCTTTCCCTACATCAACAGCTTCCCTGGCCATGTAAATATCTGCCCATACTTTCACAAGGACAAACACCCCTGAATATTTCTGCTTTTTATTAAAGGCTTTCTGATATTTTCCCCCTATTCTCAGCTAAAGAAAATGCCTTTAGTGAAGAAAGTTGAAAGCAAAGCTGACCAAGTCGTTCTCTACCTGGAGGAAGTAAGTGTAATTTGGGCTAACATCATCATTAAAGGGGCTATGGACTGACAGCTTTTATTCTTGTTTACTGGTTTCACTACTATTTTAACTATTCAGAGCTGTTGTTCCTGCATACCAGCCACATTTGCTGATCTGGAAAAGTGTTAGTTGGCAGTTGTTCATCCGTAGAGCCACTTACAGAGCTACTTAAGTTGAGTGAAACATGGGAAACTCTCACATTAAGCCTACATCTGTTGGCACTGTTAAGTGACTTTTGAAAGTCCATATCTATGGTGCCTGGTTAGGACTGAGGAGTAGCAATAAGATCCATCTAGCAAATCCAAGCAAGCCTGAAATCTTAGAAAGGTCTTAAGCAACCTGAATGCAGCAGAGAGCATGCAAGATCACTGATGGATTTTGCCAAGATCCTTTGAAACGAAACCAGATGGTTGTGTGAACAGAAGTGCTCTCCACAGACTCATGAATCAACAGATTAACAACCACTCCAGCCTTTTTCTAGCTCCATGAATACCTAAACAGCACCAGAAATGAGACCTAGCATGTATTTAAAACTCCAGCATTTCTAAGGAGCATTTCTGTGATTCTTCATCCTCAGTTTCTATCAGTAGGCTGAGCTAAGCTGGCCCCATAGGAGGTGGGTTAGTGTCACATGGATGCATTAGGCTTGCAGAGCTGCTGCTTTCATTACATCTACAGCACAGAGCAGAAAATGCAGAGAAATATTTCAGCTCAAGCTGCCAGGTAACACAAGGTGCACTGCAATCAACAGCAGGTCATGTAACTACTACCCTACAGCAGATGTTGGTCCACAACTTGTATTTGTCTGCTTAACGATGAGGGTTATGTCAGACTGAAGAATAAGAGCTGATGTAACTGTGAATAAGAAAGTAGCCACTGAGGCCAGGTGCATGAAGGAGCTCAGAGTAGAGCTGGATGGGAAGGTGGGATTGGTGGGGAACACTAGCACACCATATAGGTAGTGCGCACTGACTCCGTAGGTTTTTGATGTTCCTCATGAGTTGAGTTAAATTTGGTGACCAAAAAGGGGAGATAGTCACAGAATGGGAAGTAAAAGATATTTCTGAGATGGACTAGAAAGCAGAACAGATGTGTTACAGTGGTGTGGTTTCTACAGAGCCTGAGTGCAAGTAGGTGAAAGGGGCTGTCTTACAGGACTTTTCTGACCCTTTGTTTTTAATCCTTGCATTTCTTGGTCTTAGCTGACTAGACAGCCTCAAACCTACACTTTCCTGGTGGAGCAGGACATGCAAGTGAAGGATCATAAACCAGCCAATATCAAGATCTATGATTACTATATGCCAGGTGAGCTCAGATGCTGTACTGCAAAAACCACCCAAATGTACTTCTGGAAAGACAATTTCTGAATTTTGTTGAGTCTAAGACAATACCATCTCTCACCTCGTTAACTGACTGTCCCTTAGAAGCTCTCTAGGCATGAACTTAACCCATTGGTGTTCAAAATGGTAGGTCCTCCTCCCTCTGGCTCCAGAACTTGCAGGCCTGAAGCTGGTGTGTAGAACCACTGAGGGTCTGGCTCTCCCAACAAGAGTGGAGTAAGGAGCTGTGCTTTTGAGCACTTACTTTGTGGGAGACAGATAAAGCAGAGGGACCATAGTGGGGGGATGACTCAGAAGAGTAAGGGCCCCCTTAGAACAATAAAACCAAAACCAACTTGTCCTCTGTTCTGTGAGCTTCCTAGTGGGAAGAAAAGCTAGAAATGTGTCAGGGATTGCTATTTGTTGAGAAAGTGTGGAATTCACAACTGTGATGGAGCTCTTTGAGACTTGCAGCCTCCTGCCTTGGGTGAATCCTGACCAGCTTCAGAGTCATGGGCACACACCAGTGGTTTTGTGTGTTACAGAGAGGGGAGTTGTAGCCTGTAAATGGAGGGAACACCTCTCCTAGGAACAGTGGCTCAGTGCTGGATTGCTTTTGTGGGGTTTTGACAATGTGTCTCACCAGTACTTTCTTTCTTGTCTTTCAGAAGAAACTGCAGTGATGAGCTACAGTGTCCCGTGCAAGTGAGGTGAGGGCCCAACACCTCTTTTGTTATCACAGGCAGGGTCCTGAAGAATACGGAAGGGGAGGGAGATGCAGGCAAAGGCCCTTGCTCAAGAAACTTGCCAGACTGCAGGTCCAGGGTAGAAAGCAATTTGCAATGCCAAGTAAGGGTGAGTTCCTGTATCCCAGTGGTTAAACTGAGGGAAAGAGAACTGAAGTAGAAGATTTAATGTGACAAGATCATGACAAAGCTGGAAATGTGTTCCAGAAAACAAGGACTGCATGTACCAATTACTATCACCAGTCCTGGCCCTTTGCATCAACTACACTTTATTCAAGCCACCACAGTTCCCTCTCCTGGCACTTTCCCTGTAGTTTCACATCCCTCCAGCCCTGTGCGCACAACGTACCATGCTCATCTTTACTGCAGGGCCAGGCCAGGTTTCAGTGCCAAGCCTTTCTCCATCTCAGCCTGGCTTCTGATCCACACTAGGGAATGGACACCTGCCCATCCTCTTCCCAGGCTGAGCAAAGACAAAGCTTAAGTTTGACCAATGCCTGCCACTGCTCTAAACTTTCACTTGCACCTGTGTGCTTTCCTGCCTACAGCCCACAAGACAGGGAAAACCACCTGCTGCATGAATCACCTGTAGGGAGGCACACAGCCCTGTCCTGGGATGTCTGCCACAGGCTCCACACCCTTACCAGAGATTGTGACATAAGCTTTGTATAGATAAAGTGAGAGAGAATCTTAGGTCATAAAACATTCTGAGGTGGAAAGGACCCACAGGGATCACCCAGCTCCTGTCCCTGCCCAGGACAGCCCCAAGAGTCACACCATGTGCCTCACAGCATTGTCCAAATGCTTCATGAACTCCATCAGTTTTGGTGCTGTGACCGCTTCCCAGGGAAATCCGTTCCAGTGCCCAGCCACCCTCTGGGTGATAAGAGCTCTGTCCTTCTTGGCCTGACAGTACCATTCGGTCACAAGGTACAAAAAAGGCCCCTAAGTTCCCAGTGGTTAGTTTTAATACTTCATGAAGTTTTTTTTTGTCCTCTGTTGTCTTCACAGGAACAAGGATAGATCCCTCCTCTGCAGTCTCTACCATCAGTCCTTTGTCACCCCTGCCAACTGTCACATGGAGATACGAAGAAAAGAGAAAATGCTTGGAATTTCCTGCTGAGCAGTTAGTTCCTGGAAGGCTCAGACTGTGTGTGGCATCTTATTAAAAGTAGAAGACTAGAACTGTCTGATTGAATGATTATTCAGGTTTACTGTTTTTCTTCCAAACCAGGAAAATAGCATTTAAAAGCAGCTGGGAAAAATTAATTCTCTACCTCTGCTCACGTACAAAACTCTGCCCCTCCAGGTGCAGACGTGCACAGGAGGAGATAGAGCATTAAAAAAACCAGATCCATAGACCTAGAAACAGACACTTCCTGTTTCAAGCTGGGTACATGTTCCCCACTGCTTACCATTCCCCTTCCTGTCTTTGCTTATACTCCATGTTTCCTGCCCAAGACCCACCATTTCCTGATGCCACTGTTGTGTCACACAGGAACTTGCTGCCTACCTCAACTACAGACAGCACTGTATTCAGCCAAGGCTCGCTCCTCTGCAGAAGGAAATGAAGAAGGTGATTACACATGGATGCACACAGAGAAGGCTGCATGTCTCTTCCCAGCCAGAGAATCAGGAACCTACCTCCCCACCCCCAAATAATAGGAAATCTGCAACCCACCTGGCTGGTAGTAATCATAGATTTTGATGCTGGCTGGTTTCAGGTTCTTCACCTGAATTACTTGTTCCAGTTGCAGAGTGAAAGTCTGAGATTCATCATTGAGCTAGTGGAGATGGAAGGAAATTAGCAAGGAATGGGGAGAAAGAAGTCACAGCATCTTCATTTTCTCTGATTTGAATGTTTTCCTGCACTACATTTCTCCAATCCATTAGAGATTCTGGACTTGAAAATGGAGTATTGTGTGAGAGATAGCACACAATATTGTGCTAGGAATTTTCACAATATTGTGTAGGAATATTGTAATCCAATGACAATGAAATTGGGCAATCTTCCTCTGCCCCCAATTCTACCAGGGCTCTTTTCTTACCTAGACCAGCCTCAGGCTTCTCACACAGCTCCTTGTCCTCTGACCTTTTGCTCTCACTGTGCCCCACCAAATGCTTTTGTTCTCACTTACCTTCTCCAGATAAATGTAGATCACATTAGCTTTCACTTCTATTTTCTTAACAATGGTTCTGTTCTCCAGCTAGGATAGGAAACAATAATGGAATGAAATTTGTGAGCATTTTCCTTAAGGATTCCTGACCTGAGGGAGCCAGTTTTTTATGGAGGGAAGGTATAGAGCTGGACTCTGTGTGGAACTGTGCATTTTTCAGTGGTTATATCTTTGCTAGTCTCTCTTGGACATCCCTTGTGAGCATCTCATGTATGAACCCCACTGACCCTGCCCAGGGCAGAGGAATCTCCCCCTCTGGAGACCAAAGGCTGTGTGAGTGGTATGTATGACTGATAGGTTGGTGAGCAAATGGGTGCAGGCACCAGTAGACGTTCTTATTTAATCTCACTGAGTGTTCAAATGCTTTTAAAGACCTGCATGAGGGCTGTGATTTAATTTATGATTTAATTGGAAAACAATTCCAATTTAATTTTAATTGGAAAACAAAAGAATCTTTTTAGCTAGAGCTGGAGTATCTCTGAGAAATCCTGTCTTAGACTTTCTGACAAACAGATCCTGGTGTCAGCACACCCAGCAGTACACTTTGTTTCTGGCCCAAGTCCAAGTACTGCCAGTGGGAGAAGATGAACCACTCTGACCTCCCTTGTGGGGGCTGTAGGAAAACAAGAAGTTTTGGTGCAATTGCAACAGCAAAGGTTGCAATTGCACCAAAATTAGCTACAAATTTAGCTACTGCCTGGCCCGAAATGAACAATTCTCAACAGGAGCAAGCAGGCAGGATCCATTTACCACAGCTGGGTTTTCTTATTCCGAAGTTCTTACCAACATTCTGGATCTGGAAGTCATGATGAATCCAGATAGCAGGGAGACCTCTATGATCACCATGTTGGATGTGACTCTGCTCCCGATGTAGCTGGAGAAGAAAAAGCAGACAGAGGGTCTGACTCTGTGAGGAGAGTGCCCTCCCAGCCCCTCTTCCGTCCACCACCACGCCCTGAGCCAGGTGTCCCATCTGGGACTGGGGCCATGGCAGCCACTGCTCCCCCTCACAGGAGTTAGACAGCACCTTCCCCTCCAAGCCTTCCACCTGTCCGATTCTCCCTCTGTCTGTCCTGTTCAGCCCAAGGGCCGGGTCTCTCCATGAGAGCCCTGAGACCTGCCTGGCTGCTGTCCCCAAGCTCACTCCATCTTGCTGGAGCAGGAAGCAGCCCTTGGAGTCACCTGGCGAGGACGCGGACGGTGAGGAGGCGCGGGTTCGCCTGGCTGCAGTTGCTCAGCTCCGTGCTGACACGCAGCGTGAAGGTCACAGGAGTCCGTGGGGAAAGCTCGTGGTACCTCAGCACTGTCTGCAGGATAAGGGCCAGGAGTAGAAAACACAGGCATGATCTCGCGCAGGAGAAAAAAGGCAGAGTCCTCCCCTGCCCAGGCTCATCCCACCTGCTCACCTGAGCCAAGACGCAGCCGCTGCCGTGGGCCTGCAGCAGGAGCTGCCCCGGGATCTCCACCAGCGCCGCCTGCTGCACCAGCAGCCGCCTCTGCCGGCTCACCTGGAACGCCTTCCCAAAGGCCCTCTGGGACCGCACCCTCAGCACGGCCGGCCCTGAGGTGCTGAACGCCCTCGCTGCATATTTCGCTAAGGCTTGCAAGGCAACAGCCGTGTCCTGCAGAGGGAGAGACAGGCTCCTCTGAAAGCATCCGCCGTAATGGCACCGGCTTGGAACAGGAATTCCTCAAGAGGACTTGTGCTGCCAAGCTGGGCTACAAAAGGCTCCACAGGGAGCTGCTGTTACCTGGGTGGAGGCAAAACCCCCGTCGGCATTTTGCTGCCGGGTCAGCCAGGCCACGATGGCAGCTGCGGTTGTCATGTCACCGGCGTGCAGCCGTGCCTTGGACAGGTAGGCCAGGAGCACATAGGCGGTCAGCTCTATGTCCACGGACTGAGTGCCAGGCCAGAAGTCTGTGGAGGCTGGAGAGCTTGGCTTGGGGCTCCAGTGGATTTGTCCTCCTGCAGAAGGAAAAGGATTATGAAGGCTGTTTAGGGAGGACATAATTTGGGTTTCAGAGGAAACAAAGCCCACAATGCTTTCAGGGCTCCTTCAGTACATTCCCTATACTCAGGCCAGGATTACTTTCTTGAATTCATCTCCAAGGCTTCACCTTGTTTTAGCTCACAGACTCCTACCTCCTTCCTCAAAGGGATCTTGAATTCCTCCAGTCTGAGGAAGCTATTTCTAAGTCACTCTTACAGTTTGTGAAATACCTTATGGTATTTTCAGTAAAACAATGCAGTTACTGCACAAATACAAGGAGTATCTTATATACAAATGTATTATATATAAATACATATATCATTTTCGACTGCTGTAGCTCGGCATACATTACTCCAGCAGGCAGCACCTGATTTGATGGCCTGTTCCTCCAGTTTGTACAGCAGCTCCTGGGTTGTCTCATAGTCCCCAGCCAGGGCAAAGGCATAGGCCAGCAAGGCTTCTGTGTAGATGTTGGTGATGTTGTGAACCACCTTCTGCAGGCAGCGGAGAGTAGTCTGCATCAGCTTGCCCTGTGTTGGGAGGAGAGAACGTGCCAAACTCTGACAGGGGTGAAATAGAGGGCTAGGAGCCACACTATGTCTTCCCAACGTAGTTCCAGAGAAACCAAATAATTTACAGACTGTCTTCAGAAAATGGGCAGTGCAGCCCTGATGTGCACTGGGAGCCATTCCCACCAAGCACTACTGCATCAGGCCAGTTTCACAACACTGGCTCTTTTGAGGAATGACTTCACCATTTGACCAAACATTGACTCATTCTCAGAAGCTCCCTCCCAGTTCATGGCCTGGAGAAGACCAGAATCACAAGCTGGCATACCCCTGTGGTGGTGCCCAGGAGAGCAGGAGGGAGCAGGAGCGAGTTGAGTGTGCTCACCTGCAGGGGCAGACCCATCTCCAGCAGTGCTGCAGCGACATAGGCCCCCAGAGAGACTTCATCATCCATGCTGCCCTGTGAGGGGAACACATCTTTCACTCTTACAGGCTGTTAGGAGGGCCCTCTCCTCAGAAGGAAAAGCATTGCTCTCATGTTTTCCCTCTCTTTAGGGCTTGCACAGGTTGCAGAATGACTTTCTAGGATCTTTTGGGATCCCACTATCTTCTGCTGTCAAAAATCTCTCCAGTCATTCGCCAGCAGTGCTACCTGCCCTGGCCCACCATTACCTTTAGGGAGGAGTGAAAAAAGTTCCCTTTGGTGGCAAAGCAGCCACTGGGGAGTTGGTTTTGCTCTAGCCAGCGCAGGGCATCCTGGATGTTCTTGTCATCTATGTAGATGTATTTTCTGGCTTGGCCAAAATTCTTGAGTACAAAAGCTGTCAACCTAGCAAGAGGATTAGTTGTGAGAAAAAGAGGCAAACAAAAAAAAAAAAAAAAAAACAGCAAAGAGAAAGTCAGAGGTCTCCTGGTGCTTGTCCCTGAACTAGTGACATAGCGGGGATGCAAAAAAAAGAGTAATTTTCATAAAGAAAGTCAATCTAAAAGTGGAAATGGTCCACCGGACTCAGCCCAGTGTCTCCTCTCCCTGCCTCTGTCTCCACAGATATATTACTTGCATACTACTTAGTGCTTTACTCAGTAATTTCACCCTCCCACTCCGACTTTTACCTGTTCTACTTCATCTCCTCCAAACTACTGAGACAATCTGGAATTCACCCTTTTCTTCCTCCCTTCCTTTCTCCATTCATCTTAGCCAAGCACCATAGGTGTAAGTTGTGCCAAGGCAGCTCCTCTCCACTCACTGAGGAGAGGATTTTTTATTGCTCTCACCTGATTTTTTTCCAGACATGTGTACCCCTCTTGGCTGCCAGGTCATCAGTAGCATGACCTGATGTTGTCTGTGGGCCAACAGCAGGGGCATAGAGACAGAAAAAAAGACCTTTCATTCCCTGGGACCACATCTTTGCTGTTCCACTTTCCCAAAAACTCTGCTGCCCTGCCTGACTGCTTTTTCTAGTGGCTCAAGTGCCTCAGACTCTCCCTGTCAGAGAGTTCCTTCTGTCTCCATCCCAAAGGAAATCTTGTCAGCTTCCTCAGATCCATTAGGTGCTCTAACCCAGACAGGAAAAATCAGAAGTGAGGAGGGATGTTTGCAGTGCTTACCAAGTGTTTCCTTCTCCATCCTTCTGCCCAAAGAAGCTGTAGGAGCCATCCCTGTGCTTGTACAGAAGTTGTGTCTGATACCCTGGGGAGATGGGAACAGTGATTAATGTGGCCCGGTAACACAGAGGGGACAGTGCTGACAGAGTGGGTGCAAGGGCAAGAGTTACTGGTATGTTGGCCACAGGGGAAGGCAGAGGGGCAGGGTGGCTCTGTTGCACTCACCATTGCGCAGGAATCCTGCTGCCCTGGCCTTGATCTCAGGGCTCAGCTGCCTCGTCTTCTCCAGGTACTGCAGCACATAGACAACGGGGGCAAACAGCACCATGTTCTGCTCCCCACAGCCGTGGGGCAGCTGCACCAGGTGGTCCAGGTTTTGCAGTGCCAGCCCCATGAGGTCACCTATTCAAGGGTGCAAAAAACAAAGAAAGTGTAAATATTATTTGAGATGGCTTTTCAGCCAGGCAGGGGGTAACAGTGCTTTATCTCAGCAGGGGGAAAGCACTGGAGAAAGGAGGAGAGAGAAGTAAACAACTGAATGCAAGATGAAGAGTGGTGACTGTTTTGCCTCTTTACAGCTTGGCGTCATGACAACTTTATGGAGTCCCTGGAGATAAGTTCCCCTTATCAGCTTTTGCATTCTGAAGGGCTCCAGCTATAACAAATACTGTTTGTAAAAGGCTGTCAGCAGAGCTGCACCTGCTCAGTCTGTGTCACATAGACAAGCAAATGTAACAGCACTCAGGGAAAGGTTGAAATGCCAGGTCTTTAGCCAGGCCTGTTCTACCCAGCCATATGTCAAGCATCAAAATGTGAGGAAGCCAGCAGGGGTGCTAGTCAGATGGTGTGAAGGTGTCCACACATCCTCCAGCCAGTCAGAAAAGCCTTGTGTTTTCCTCTCTTGGGGTTCTGTTGCACAGTATTCATGGCTACTTATGCCAGGCCTGGCTTCATACCAGTTCTGGCCTGCAAAACAAATAGATGTATTTAATGGTAGGTATGGCCTGTCCCAGTACCCTGTCCAAAATGTTCCTTTGCAACTTTATAATGCTGAGAAAGATTTCTTCTCTCCAGGAGCTTCTGCTGTAGCATAGTTTTGAGCTTTACTGTTTGTATCTACACAGAAATAGCCAAGGTCCAAAGTCTCTGCTCCAAGGCCCTAGCTAGAAAAAGAAGGATTATTCTCCTGTGCAGATTACTCTTCCATTAAAGCGAAACATCTGAAAGCTTGGTGTTTGCAGGGAATAGAAACACAGCATCCTCTCTTCTGGGCAGTTTCATGCCAAGTGGATCTTCTGACACCAAGTTAAGCCTTGCCCTAACACAGACCAGCACTCTGTGAACCCACAGTAGAAGTCACTTACCTGTGATGGAAATGGAAGCCCTGGCAGAAGCCTTGACTACATTGTCAGGGAGGCGAAGGGACACGGGTTCTTCAGCCACGTTTCCTGATAACAGCAGGATAAAAGGTGTAGCATGAAAAACCAAGCCAAAAGCCCCTAACTGGAGAGACAAGACTGGCCCAGCTAAGTGGGACACAGCCTACATCCTGCTCACACTGACTGTCCTGGTCATTGCACCAAGTGCATTGCCTGAAATCTTTTCAGATTAGGCCATACATGAGAGCTGCTGGTGGGGCCAAGGGCCCACCAAGCTTCACTTCAGCTCAATTCACTGCACTTCAGAAGGCTCACACAAATCACAGCTGGACATCACTCAAGGGAGGACATCCTGGGGAGACGTGCACTGCTGCAGGGATGGGGTGGGAGGGTTGGAGCACCTCGCACTGGTGACTGCCAAGCCCCAGGAACATCCCAGGGTTGCACTGTGAGAAGGAGACTACAGAGCAGGATTTTGCCACTTATACTCAGCAGCAAATTCATGTGGGACAGCGCATGTGGGAGTAATATTTCTTATTCATTCGTGGCTGATAGGAAGTGAAATTTCCATGTGAAAAATAATTTCAAAACATTCTTTCATGAGACCTCCCACAGTTTAGTTCTACTTTCAGGTGTATTTATTTCAGGCTGCAGAAGCCATTGAGGCTGTGCACATACCTCCTCTTGGGCACAGAAGGGAGCTGTAGGACTTCTCCACTAACACACCCTCTGGCTGCCAGGGCAGAAACATGTATGTGGGACAGGAGAAACAAAAGTACACATAAAATTCCCAAATGACACCAACATTTCAGAGAAAGTTCAAGTCTGAATTCAGAGGTCAGGGACTCCACCCTCCTCCTTTTTGGCAGGTCTGCCTGCTTCACTGCTCAAAGGATCAAGAGTTAGCCCAAGGGACAGGGCTCTCTGGCCAGTGAGCACATACAAAAGCTCAGGTACAGCATGAAAAGCAGGGAAAGATACAGGAGAACACAGACATAGGAATGCAGCTCAAGAAAGAGTACTTCAAGAACAGGTTTGGCTAGGTCCTGGGAGAAATGAAGTGATCTAAGCCACAGCTTTGGTATACTATTGCTGGCCAAAATTTGAGGTGATAAAACTATTTAGCCCACCTCAGGCTGCCTTCCCCCTTGGGCAGGGATATCATAGACAGAAATGAGGCTGTTCTTGTACTGACCTGGACCAGCAAGTGTTTGGTCAGTGTGTGTCTCCCCTTCAGGGCAGCTGGCAAGGGCTTCCTGCCCCCACACCGTGACGTTGGGTCCAGCACCTCTGTCCTCACTGAGATGTTCAGAGTCCCTAGCAAATAAATTCAACAGTCCTTTTTTTATACCTGTGGCCAAATGGAGTAAACTCTCTTTAACCCATAGTGACCTGAAATGCTTTGGGTTGTTGGTCTTCATGGTGGTTTGGCCAGTAAAGGTGAGCCAGCCAGTGCTGACAGCTTGTTCAGACACCCTGAGCATGAGGAAACTCAGTAACATCTCACCAGCAGTGACTTCACTGCACTGCAATGACTTGAACAACAGAGGGTCCAGCAGCCCTCAGAACCCAGCATGCCCTTCCCATTGCATATGAAGCACAGGACCAGCAATACAAAATTCCCCCACCCACATCCACACAGCATCCTCCTCCCTAGCTGTTGCCATAGCCCTCTCTTTAGGAGTTCCTTCCCTCTCTGGTGAGTCTGTCTAAGAAGAGAGAAAGAAAGCAAACATAGTGGATTGCATATTCCACCATTAAGGACAGACTTCAGGATTCAGAGGAGACCTGGCTCTGCCAACTTCTCTGGACCTCCCACACTCTTTCACTTCAGTTTTGGGGTTCCCCGTCACCAGTGCCTTTTTGCTGCCATACCCAGTTGGACTGCTGTCACATTCCACATGAAGGTCTTGGACTCCTTTGCACACAGACACTCCTTGTCCCTGCAAGTCTGACATGGCTCCACCTGGAAGTCTGAGGATTTAGCCAGGGCCACCTGGATCTGCGGGAATGACAGATGCAGGTGAGTGACTGGGCAGCTCAGGTGAGATGGCTTGGCACCATGAGCTCTGAAACTGGAGGGCAGAGTAGGCCTGTCCCACACAGTGACACACCTGCATGCACTGCTGCAGGTAGCTGAAGACAGTGGCTTTCATCAGGAAGGTCTCTCCACGGATGACGGAATATGGCAGTGTCACGTCCACAAAGAAGGGCTGAACTGTTCTGAGGCTCGTGGTTGGGGCAAGGCCAAACCCCCTCCCAGCCAAGCAGAACATCTTGACCTTCCACTCTGCAGCAGCAGCAGGTGCTGTGACTGAGACATTCCTGCTGCCATTGGAGCTGAGAGGAAGAGAGAACTTGCCTGAAGAGATTCATCTGCTAGTGGAGAGGAATGAGAAGTGCTCATAGCCCTGCTGATGGAGGTGACACTGGTCCTCCTGCTTGGATCAGCTTCTGCTGTATTGCCAATGACTTTTGCTCCAGTGGCTCACAGCAAGGCACTTCTCAGCAATTTTTTCCCTAGAGCCATAAACCCTCTTTAAATGCCATCAGTAAAGGTTTTATGTCCTTCTTCTGAGCAAGACACTGCCCAAGCATTCCAGCTCTGTACACTCATGGTCGTTTGGACTGGAAGTATACTCCTGTTCCTTAAATCTGTGTACACTTCAGCACCTCAAAGTCTACTAGTTTGACACTCTACAAATGTAGGGAAGAGCCCCATAATTTGCATGCAGAGGTCTCTTTGCATCTCTTTTACACAAACTCAAGGCAACCAAGTCTCTACAGCAAAGGGTCATCCTTCTGTCCATTTGTAAAGTCAGGAATAACTTACCCAACAGAGTACATATTCCAGATCCAAGTTTCAGGGAAAAAGTGGTGAGATCTTCTGTGAGTTGTAAAGTGGGGATGTTCCTCATTGATTCTTTGATCTTCTATAGAAGGCACCCCTGAAGGAAAGAGCAAGGAGTCCCACCAGAGTGCGAGAGGTGAATCCTGCCAACCATAGACAGTCTTGCAGTGAGGCTGGAGGCAAAGCAGGCAGTTAGAGAGACATAGGAGAGTCTTCCAGAGGAAAGCACAAGGGACTGGACTGATTTCATGGGAGAGATTAGAAATGAAGGCAAAAGAGAGTGATAGCGGGAGAAGCAGCTTGCAGTGAGCTGATTGCAAGGTTTCCAAGACTTGGTTAGACAAAGCCCTTTTCTGACCTGACCCAGAGATTTTGCTTAAGAGACTGACAACCTCCAGAGAGCTGTTCTAACCAACACTTCTATAATTCTGTGAGTACTAGAACTGTTTGCTTGCTGCACAAAGCTCACATTCCACAGCAAGCAATGGTTTAAATACAGGCAGGCACATGACCCAGCTTAGTACAGTTATCAAGAGCAAACTGAGACACAGAGGAAGAACATGAGGCTGTCTCTGTGGCCACAAATGGGGACCAAAGCTGGGTCTCAGTACAGCCTGAGGAGTGGGAATAGACACTGGGAAACAGATCCTGGGTCCCGCTTGGGTTTATCTGTGAGGAAAGGGAGTGTCATCCTTTAGTGTCAGGGAACATCCAGGTAGTGATGTTCTTCAGAGCCCTTTTTTATGAGGACTGGGTCACTCCTACTAAGTCTGGTGGACTGTGGGGGCAGCACCCGGTACTCCTAAGAGAGACAATATTCACCACAAACAAACCCCAAAGATCTCATGTCCCAGGTAGGCTCAAAGTGCAGCTCACCTATGATTGGCTTCCTATCCATCCGACGGGAGCATTGAGAGGGCTTCTTGATTACAAGGTTTGAGAAGACTTTCAGTCCCATGTTCTGTTAGGAAAAGAGGGAGGGCAGGGGAGGCAGAAAAGCATCTGTGAGTGGGGAAGACTAACTGCTGCTCTTCAAATTACTCTGGAAAAACAAAGACCATTCAGTGCCCAGGCAGCCCAGAGCAGCACTGGCCCAAGCAGACACAGTGCTGAGGGAAGCATGAAGGAGATCTGCCCTTAAGACACCAAGAGGTCTGCCTGGGGCCTGTCCAAAATAGTGGCAAAGAGCAGCTAACAACTAAGCCATGGCAACAACCCATGGTCTAATGCTTGGGATTTCTCCCTGTCTTTCTTTTCTCTAATACTGTAGACAAACAGTACACAGCCCAGGAACTCATTCCTCATTCCCATTCAAGTAAAAAAAAATGGGAGTTTGAAGGTCCAAGATTTCATCACCTTGTTTTGTGCACATGTGGAGGGAAATATGGATATTCCTACTCAATGGGGTTGTACACCTTTTGAGACAACACAGTTCAGCCAGGGCAGACATCAGGGTCAGTCTAGAGGAGGAAAAGCCTCTCAGACTGCTTGGGGAGAAAATACCTCTGATGCCCATAATTGCAACAGCTCTGGGGAACATCATGAGGTGATTACCCGGAAGAGGTTGAAGATGTCAGCCTGAAAGGAATGTTGTGGCCTTCCTCGTAGCAGAGACGACAAGGACTGAGGCTGCGCACAGCGATCTGAATGCTCTTCTACTTGGGCAGGGTATCCACGTTGGAAGGCAGCAGGGAACAAACCATAGACCTAGGCAAACTCACAGGCAGGGAAGGATTGGGCAAGGAGCAGATACCTCCAGATGCTTCACTCCATCCTCCCCTAGCATGCACATCAGTTCCTGTCCTTCTTCCAAGGCAGGACCTGCTTTCTCCTTCACACACAGACCTCCTCATTCATTGGCTCCCAGCGCCCCTTGCCACAGCCCCTGCCTGCCTCACCCAGCTCATCCATCACTCCTGAGGTTTTGCCTGGTTGCACAGACACTCACCATTTGGCTGGTCAGCTCATGGTCTGGTCTGGTGGACAACATGTTTTCATCCACTGCCTGGACTGCACACAGGGAGCCGGGTGATGCCTGCAGCTGGAGCTGCACTGCTGACCCTGCCTGGGCTTCTTTACCTGAGAATCCTACCTTGACCTGGAGCAACACACCAGGAAAGGAATATGAAACAGAAAGAGGTGTGAGGAGGATGACAGACCAATGGCACAGGCAGAAAGAGGAAGACTAGCTGGAATCTCCCCTGCTCAGCCACTGCTATCGGAAGTCACTGATGAAGATTTCCTGGTCCCTGGGCACTGTGCTGCAGATACCCCTTCCATCTCTTCTGCCCAGTTCTCTCTTGGAAGGATCTGAGGGTCTCCTTCCCTCAAGCCTCCTGACTCCTGCTCATCAGCTCTCCCCCAGCCGCAGAGGTGAGTCTCACCTGGTTTTGGAAGCACAAGGCAACATCCAAGCGGATGCTGTCAGCTGTGACCCCTCCGTTGGGGAAGATGGCGTACACCACTAAGGAAGGTGACGGGGACAAGTTGGCAGTGAAGGTCAAAGGGATGGAGAACGAGCCCTTCAGCACTGAAGAAGGAAAGGCAGAATATTATCATCATAGGCCCACTCAGACCTCCTTCTGCCCTTCTTCTTTTTGTGCTATATAATCTCAAAATGTCAAACCAATTCGTGCTGCTGCACTGTCTGCCCTCTCCCTCCAATCTCTGACCCTAAGTATTCCATCTTCCCCTACGTCCTCCCAATCTCTCTTCCCATCATTTTTTCATTGTGTCTTTTTGCCCTCTTCCACATTTGACACAATTGCTTCTTCAGCCTGCCTCTGTCCTGTTTCCTGACTGCTCCAGACCTATAGATTGTGGAAATTTGGGGGAAGCTCCAGCAATTCTCATGACCAACCTAGAAACCAACCAGGTGCAACTGTTTCCACTTCTCTGCCACGACTTACTGTTCAGTCTCCCCATATGGATATTCCTTTGGCCCCTGACAACAATTCCAGACTTGCCAGTGACCTGCAGGAGGAGGGACATAGGATGAGCAGACTGCTGTTTGCCACCAGAGTGCATCCACACTTACTTATGTGCCTCTGGTTCTCAAAAGCAAAATAAAACCCCCAAAATTAACTGTGGGGTCAATCCAATCCCAGACTTGAGGAGATTTGCAGACATCACAGCTGGGAGGAGAGGCTTTAACACGGGAGTCTCTGGTCCAGTCTGTTCAGTGAGGACAATGTATGGGTACTGGGTTCACTGCAGATTGGTGAGTGATAACTAAAGTGCTTGTCCTCTGGTAGGCTGGCCTCCAGAACAGACCAAAGTTCCACTGAGCAGCTGTTTAATAACTAGAGTGAAAAAGGGATACCCCACCTGTTTTAAAGGGAGAATAAACTTCCAGATGCAGCCTTGGCAGAGGCTAAGGGGGTGATGTGTTACAAAGACAGAAACCTCCTTCTATCCATGGAGGTGGCTGGAGCCCCAGCACCCAGGATCACAGTGTGGCCAGGCCAAGCCCTACCAGGTGTAGCATTCACCCAGTCCCCTGAGAACAAGGTTTAGCCTCTCCCTCCTGGGATGACCTAAATTATATCCTCAGCTTTTCAATAAGGTCTGGTCCTGCCAGTGCAGCCTTTCCCCCCAGGTTGTCTACTACCCTTACTCACATAATATGCAAAACTTATACGGCTGGTGTCTTCTCTCAGGTCATCCCTGCTGAGTGTGAAGGTCACCTGGACATTCTGCTTCAGGCCACAAGGCAGTGTTTCTGTGGGTGGGTGTATGTCCAGGAAGCTCTTGGTTGTGACATGGAAGGGCTGCAGGTGATGGTAAGCGTTCGTGTAAGGGAAGTCAGGCCTTCGAGGAGTGCGCATGAACTCCTCCAGTGTGAACTTCCCCTGGAAGGGCACAGAGACACACAGAAATGAAGAGTTCATGCTTCAGTGCTTCGTTAGGCTGTCATCAGCTTGGTTTGAGAAAGGCTGTTGGCTTGGTGCCTTCCAGCTGGCTCTGTGCAGAGCTGTGTGGTGAGCCCAGGCCTGAGCTGGCAGGGGGGCTGCAGGGCAGGAGGGGGGAGCACAGGTCAAGCTCAAGGGTTCTCACTGTCCCATATGCAGAGGTGGTGTTTACCTCCAGAGAGACTGATGAGCTGTTCCAGGCAGTAGTGTCGAGGTTGAATGATGCTATCCCACTGTCATCTGTGATGTACGTTTTGATAAACCGACGCCTCATGAACCTTATCACAAGATAAACTTTCCTGTTCTTCATACCAGTTCCATAGTGATCCTGAACCTTAATCTGGTGACAACAGGGTGAGGCAGGAAAGGCAAAGTCAGATATTTCTTCCAAAGTCGTACCCAAAACCTTCCTATCTCTGACAAGCATAGACCTTCCTGTGTAGGTCACCTACAGACTTCGGTCTGGCCCCAACAAGACAGGAGAATTGTACAGCTCCCTCATCTCTGACGTGAAGCTGAGCGTGGTTCAAATCTGTCTGCTCCAAAAGGTGTGTGTGGCTAGAACATGAGGAGTTTCTCTCCTAGCCTACAGCTGAGACATCCTTGCATCCCAGCATCCCTGCTGAGACACCACTCATTGCTCTCAGCAGACACTGGCGGTGCAAACACAAGAGGGAACCTGAAATGCAGCAGCTGTGACTACACTGTCAAGCAATGAGACACAGTGCAAGGTAAAGTACTCTGTCTGAGGAGCAGGAAATGCTTTGGGTCAGCTAGATTTACCATATGCCATATTCCTTGGCAAATGAGAGGGAGCAAAAAAGCAAGGGAAGAAAATCACCTTCCCCCTGTACGGTACTCCAGGGATGTAATATTCATTGGGCGTCTCAAATACTGCCCTTGCAGCTGTCCTGGAGATGAGGATTTGGCTGGAGGTGTTGATCTGCACCCCTGTTGGAATGCAGAGTGCAAGGGAAGCAGGATCAGTACCAGAGGTGACTACTGCACTGTAGTTTAATCTCACTTTGTTATTCCCAACCCCTCTTAGCAGTGTCTGTAACTTCCTCCCCAAAACCAGCATTCTTCAAGGTTTGGAGGCTGCTCCTGTGGCAGCTCCTTCTTTAGTTAAGCTGTCTGCAAGCCTCTTTGTAGCCTCATGGACCCACAACACTCATCCAGCTCCCAGCCACTCCTCATCCTCCTGCTGCTGGCAGAGTAGCTCTCCATGTCCCATGATGATCCCAGCAGCAGGGAGCCCTCTCTAATCCTCAAACCCCCAGAATGGTTCCTCTTGCCCCTGTACTTTCCCTGCTGAGCCCCTGGGTACCTGTGCCCATCTCCAGGAGAGAGGCTTCTGCATAAAGTTTGTTGTCTTCCTCGCTGGGAGTCAGATTGAAGATTGATGTGCTGACAGAAGGGGTGAAACACCCATTGCTTGCTGTCTGCAATAGGGAGTGACAGGTATTATTTGGGGCTGGGGAGAAGGGAAGGGGCCAGAAGTACAAGGGATTAGTCATTCTGTCATAACTATTGACTGCAACAAATAATAATGCAGAACTCATGAAACACTGGAACGTGTTCCCCAGGGAGGTGGTGGATGCTTCATTCCCGGAAACGTTCAAGTCAGACTGGAGCAGTTCAGTTCATTCAAGGTCAGACTGCTCTGAGCAGTTCATTCTGTTCACTCAGCCCTTGGCACTGCATCCTCTGTGGTGCTTCTTTAGTGCCCATATCCCTTCCAGGGTTTTACTCACAGGACCGCTGTATTCCCTGCAGATGTCCTTGCTGACATTCTGGGGCCACCTCCTCGCTTTCTGGCACAGAGCCACATGCACGGTCCCTCGCACTGCTTTCCCAAAACTGTACCTGCAGGGAGAAGGCCACAGGAGCTTCTGGGCAGAGGCACTGCCTGCTCTGTCCAGCACATCACTCCACACAGCTGCCTTTGGTGACAAAGGTCTTACTGCAGCTGGCAAGCAGGCAGGCACAAATTAAAATAAAGCACTTTGAGTACTTTGGGAGTGCAATAGTGTGGTCTGGCATCCAACAGATGCAGGAGCAAAGGAATAGATGCAGAAACAGACAGGAGCAGACCCACAGCCTCTGGAGCTCTCCCAGAGCTTCTGGGCACTTGCTGTCCTGGAATTGCAGGCAGACACAGAGAGTGGACCTGATTTATCCACCCAGTGATTATATTAGTTTGGGGGGGAAAGCAGCAGAAATGGGTGTCCCTACAGACAGCAAATTGCAGCAATAGAGCCACAGAGTGACCTCAGACTTGCCTCACTATGGGCTTATCTCATGATCAGGGCTCTTGTTTCCATCATCAGACCTGCCCTGCTGATTTAGACTTTTAGGTATTTCCTCTGCCTGCTTTGCTGCCTTTTCTTGCTTTGACTCCTCTCTGACTTGCCCTTTGGAGCAATGCTCCCGACAGTATCAGTAAAAAGATGACATCTATGACCCATCCTGGTGATGTAGAGTGGTGTGCACTATTTACTACTACAGCCTCATATGACCTGATTGTAACTGTCCCAATTAATGAGAAATTATGTCAGACCAATCAGTGGCAAAAGAGACAAAAGTCTCCAGACAATGCAGCCCCAAATACAAATGAGCTTATCAGATTTTGAGTGCTTTTGAGCTCTTTGTCCTCCCTTCTTTGTGTTTATACTTTGTGTCAGAGGTTCTGCCCTCCTTCCCACCCTCATCTGCTCCTTTTTTGCTGATAACCACATAACTAGAGAAATTTATCTACTGCTTCTAAGGTAATAAGTTCAGTAGCATATAAGTTAGAAGGAAAGGCATAAACTCCTAAAGAAATGCCAGCTCCTGCTCCTTTACCTCCACATGTCTGTCCCTTATCTGGTAAGTGTTTTTCCCACATGAGATCTTTCAATGCTGAACAGACACATCTTCCAGAGGAGGGTATCTGTGGCCTAGAGCAAGTCTCCCTATAGCTGGATGTTCTCTCTCATGTGTGGCTCAGGTACCTCTTCCCCAAGGAGGAACCTGTTAGCTTAACTCTTGAACTATTTGGGATTCTTCTAAAGGAATAGCTCTGTTTGACCCTTCTTGAGCTGCCTCTCTTTGATGGACTGAAAAGACAGGAGACATATGGAAGGAGAGACACAGTTTTGATGCGATCTTTCCCCTGAACATTCTTCTTACCTGCCACACACTTGCAGTGGGAAGGTTTTATCTGAAGCATAAATCTGAGCTGGTCCCTCAAAGAAAACATCGAACTTTTGCAACACTGGAACAAAAACCTCAGAGTTACTCCACCAAGGGCAGAAGACTACCTGGGCACAGGGTCACAAAAGAGAAGAGTATGTTCCCATGAAGGAACGTGTTAATGAGGTAAAAGCAAGCATTAATTAAAAACAGGGAAACAAAAGAAAGAATCTTTTTTTTTTCCCCAACAGTCTTGCAGAGGTGTTTAGTGTATTCTCAATCTGCCAGAAGGTACCTTCTCCAGAAATCTCCAGCACAATCTCCCTTGTGTTCATTTCTATATTGTCCATAAATTTGTGTTCTGTCATAGCTCTCAGGCAGTAAATCCTATTTTACAACATTTGGCTTTACATTGATATACAGACAGGCAAGCAACAAACAAGCATCAAACTTCTTCCACCCCTTTCTTCATTCTCCTTACCACGTTCCTCCACCTTAAAGGTGCTGGACTGCACTGAGCTGGACTTAAAGGACTGGGCACTGATGGTGTAAGTCCCCAGGGAGAGTTCATCAGCTAACTGGAAAGAGAGATCTGCAATGCCCTGTTTTGGTCTCACATCCAGCCACTGGCCAATGCGGTTTTGGTTCGGGTCCTGCGGTGCAAGGGAAGGAAAGAAGAGGCAGTCATCAGCAATCCTGGCTGTTCTCCACCCCGAGCCCACTGGATTCAAAGGCATGTCAGACATTTCAGAGGCTTTCACAGGCTCCTGCTGGTTTTAGCCCAGATGGTGATGCTGGAGCACCAACAGAGGTGAACCCGACCCACCCAGGTTTACACTGCTCTGCACAGCCATGGAAAAAGAAAGTAGGTAAGGTTCTGACATTTAGACCCTCCAGCAAAGATGGACTATAAAAATTAGCTAAAGCCTGGCCTACATTCCTGAATGTAGAAATGGATGAAGTCAAACCATTTGTATCATCAAGTCTTGTTAACAAGAAGCATTTGGACAGAGAATGTGCATGCATAGGGATTAAGAAAAGCAACTTGAACCAGTAAAACAGCATCCTAGGTACTATCCATACTAAAATACCCTTCCTCATAACACCTGAGGAGTCTGGAACACCCACCTGGATTTCCACCATGGAGTACTGCAAAACAAACAGACAGCACTGTCAAAAACTGGCAAGACACAGCAACCTGCACTCTTACCCACCCAGTCCCTGTACTGTGACAAACATTATGATACAAGAAGCTTGATCCTACTGAAAACAGGACAGCTGCTTTGAAATAGTAAGGAATAGTAAAAATCTATGTTATTCTTCAGATTTGCTTTTTGATCCCTGAATATTTAAGATGATTTTGGTAGGTATTTGACAATGATGAAAGCTAGAATTTGCTCTAATAAAATGGGGAAGAGTAGGAAGACTCTCAAATACCATCATCCCAAGTTCACAAATATTAAATGGCTTCAGTTTTGTAACATATATCCGAATAATTAGCAAAACTACATCACCTATAGGAAGAATACTCAGAAAATCTTCCTTTAAAATCCCTGGCGTAGGAGGGAAGTTATGAATTAATGCTGACTTCATCTGACAGTAACAGGGAGGGACAAGAGAGGACACACTTCAGCCCTTCTAGGCCCATTAATTCTCTGTTTGTCCTTATATCACTGCACCTCTCATCCAGGAGGCAGTATTGGTGAAGAGCCTCTAATCTGGGATCACAACACATAAAGAGACAGGAGCAGGGCTCGGGAGAGTAACCAGACTGTAAACATGCAATTGACAGGTAATTCACATTATTCATCATTCTAACCTTTCATACAAGTTATCAGAGGCAGCTCTGTTTTCACTGAAATAAAAAAAAGTGCAGATTAAGCTGCTGGTGAACACCACCCACATTAACTTCAACTCATCTATTTTACAAACTAGATATTATAGCTTCAGTGCTGCAGTGCACTCAAGCCTTTATAATAGCTTTGACTAAACACAATCTCTTTGAATTTTCATCACAGCATAATTAACAGTTACAGTGTTAATTTGTTTGTACTCACACATAGACATCAAGCATTTACAGTCAAATATGTACATGAAACAATTGTAGGCATGGAAGCATGGAAGCAAATGTATTGTTTATACTTCATTATCTTATTAATGTAAGATATATGCCTTCCCTTTGTAGAGAAGAAAAGAGTGTTTGATCCTAGGACCTCGTCAATAGCCCAAGACAGAGGAAATTAAGTCAGTAATAAAGAAGCTGGAAGGATCTCTCCCTTTATTTTAGTCTGGAAGGATTGGGTCCAACTCCCCTAATGTGTGCCCTTCAGTATTTTAATTGTCATGGCATGAATTCCTGTTGGCTCTCCCTAAATTGCTTGAGGACTGAGGAGTGAAATGGCTATAGCTGCTGGCTGCAGATATAATTGCTTACTGAGGAATGGCATTAGCCTTGCAGTTTCCTGGCCACCACATACGTAAGTCTCTGGCAACCTCTCAGTCCCTTGACATGGGGACAATGAGCTGCTGCCAGCAGCAAGTCAGTATAATTTGGTTATACTGTTTTCTCTCATTTTTTTAATGATCACTTCCTGTGAATCCTTCCCCATATGAATTAATTTTTTTAAAATGTTGCAGTTTGCTTCAGGCTCTCCTGCCACCCTCAGGTGCCACACACTGCACAAATCACTGAGCTTTCCAGAGCTGTGGGAGGGGATCTTTGAGTCTAGTGATGTTTGTGCACAACTTTGTCTGATAATTATGCCCATGGTCAGCAACCCACAGACTGGTCCCCAGAAGCCCTGCCTGCTTTGTTGGCAAGGGCAGGTGCACTCAGGTAGCTCAGCTAGATGGGAATGCTGGCACACTCCCCAAACACCATCCAACCCTCCCACCAACCAGCAGCCATCCTATAACAGCAACAGCAGAGCTATCAGCCAACAGGAATTGCTGTTTAAGTTTGGTTTACTTGAGGGTTGGCATTGACCACCCTGGGTGCTGGGACTGTCCCAGCCTCCCTGGCATGGGGTTGGTAGAGGAAGCAGAACCATCTGAAGCCCGGAGACTTCCTTGCCTCCACTTAGACAGGCTTTACCTTGCTATTAACAGGAACAAAATCTTCAGTCAGTGTCACAATCCTGAATTTCACTGGAGGGAGAAAATGGAGTAAAGCACATTACAGACAGAGTGCATGTGGGAATGGACTTACCCCACTCTTGTCTCACCCCAGAACCACAGCTCCACACCCAGCCCTAGTGGCAGCCCCATGCCTGCCCTGCAGCCCCTCTCACCCTTTGCTCAGCCCCACTCACCTCTGCTTGCCCCAAGTACGTGGCAGCAGCACAGCTGCTTCACAGTTTAGGGGTTTACCCATGGGCTACAGCCAGAGTGACTCTTACATTTCCTTGTCTGCAGTGTAGGCACACCAGTCCCACCTGGCCCCGGCCAAGAAGCCACATTCAGGTCTGCTCCCTTTTCCAAGCCAGCTCTGCTCCTAGAGCATGTCAGGCCCCCCTTCCCAGGCCCCTCCTGCTGCCAAAACATGGGGTCCCTCACTGCAGCTCTGTCCCCATGGAGGCCACATAGCACAAAGTGCTCAGGGCTCCACTGACAGGAAATTGGGAGCAAAGCCTGGCAGCGTCAAGGCAGGGCCACTGTCAGGGTGCTCTGTGCTTTGCTCACCTGTCTGTCCCGGATTATAGATGGGCTTATCCATCTGAATGAAGGTGCCTGTTCCAGCCCTGCGGATCAGCACTTTTTTCTCTTCACTTGCACTGAAGTAGTGGCCATTGGAGATGTGCAGGTGCACAGTGGCCACCTCCTGGCTGCCTGCAGGTCGGGGCACCTGGGACACAAAACAGGAGAGCCACGAGGTTAGCAGGCATCACAGCAGTGCTCTTCTGGCTTCAGCTGCACTGCAGGGCCAGGCTCTTTGCCACCTTACTCTGGAGGCCAGCACAGGGTGTCCCCTCAGTGGCTGAAGGCGTGAAGGCTGTGTCTGTGGAAGCACAGGGAACAAGGCTTAGCAGCTGGGATAGATCTTGGACAAGAGAAAAAGGAGTCTGTTCTGACACAGAAATTTTGTTTACTCCTTCATGGGACCGCTGTTAGAATCTGCATGGAGCAAGATGGAGAAGATTTAACTCAAGGGAAGAAAAGGTCTATGGTGATGAGAATTCAGTTTTCTAGAGTGTGAGGAACAGAGAGACTGAAATCCCATCTTATTATCAGTGCAAACTAAGAAAATAAGGATCATGAGTTTGGCAAATAAAAAAGATTTATGCTGAGCTTGTGTCTACACCCTCCCATGTCTTTCCTAGTCCTCCAGTACACTTTCAAGCCCCGAAAGAAAAGCTTGGAAAGAAGCAGACATGAGGGAAGCTGTCTGAGATGAGAGGTGTGACTCTTTCTGCATCACAGATTCACAAACAACACGCTGTGACATTGCATCCTCCTCAGGGGAGAGAATGAGCTGCATGACTGCCATTTGGGTGCTTCTAAGCTATCCACCCTCCTCAGACCTTTGTTCTCTGGCCAGGCAGCCTTTCCTCAGTGTGCCACCAGGATATCCCACAGGAAGAGTGCCACACAGACAGACAAAGGCAAGGAGCAAAGCCCCCGGGCTGCCACTAAACCCTCCCCGTGATTTTGCATTCACTCCTTTCCATGCCCCCTTATCTTCTGTCTTCCTCATTCTCTCTTTCTTTGGTGAGAGGCAAATGAGGAAGCTGTGAGCTGCCAGAGAGGGGTCCCTGCCAAGAATGACTCTGACCTGGAATCTGGTGCACTCAAAGATCCAGTCGTTCCGGACGACCTTGTGGTAGAGGCTGAGGTTGCCAGATGGGTGCACAAGGGTTAAGGCCACACGAATGGGCTTTTCAACCCCACGAAGGTCCAAGCATGCCCTCTGGGATGAGGGGTAGGGCAGGGCAGCTGGAATGATGATCAGGTACCTCCTGCAGTGGGGAAACAAGATATCATCACATTCCAGGAGCCCTCTCGCCCACTCTGGGCACTACAAGGCTGGCCTGAGGAAACAGGAGAGTTTGCCATCTCTGAGGCTAGGAGGTGCTCCTCTAGAGCACTGGAGAGACTGGGACAGATTGCCAGAGTGAGAACCTTGCAGGGGGGCTTGGAAGGTATAGAGTTCATTTCAGATAAATACAAGACGAATACTTTCAAGTGACAGAAGAGAATTTGCCCTTCTTGCTTTGACATGGCTCCTCAACTACCCTGATAGCAGATTGGTTCCTGCTTATCCATCCCCTGCCTTGCAGCCCTTTTCATTTGCCCTTCACTTTTCCCTTCAACCCACCTCATCCTGCACTCCCTCACTTTTGTTCCCACCACCAGTGCTCACCTAGTTCTTGTACTGCAGTGATATCTATCCATGGGAGAGGTTCCCACCTTCAGGAGGACCCTGCATTCACAACAAGGCTCTGCACCCCACCCCATGTCCAGTCCTTCCAAGAGCTGACTCACAGGGTCCCACACTCTCTCCCTGCTATCTTGGCCCCTCCCTCAGCATTCTTATCAATCACCAGATTTTTAAATGGCACTTACGGTTGTGCCACTACCCCCAGGGTGTAGAGCAGGCAGCTCAGGAGGAAGGGAGTCCACATTTTAATGGGAGAATCCCAGAGGGGTGGCTTCCTTGGGAGCGCTGGTCAGGGGAGAAAGTAGAGTGCCTCTCCTCTCCTTCCAAAGTCTCCAGGACACCTGCTGTTGTTGCTGTTTCTCCCAGGAAGCAGACACAAAGCCCCAAGGTTTCCTTCCCTCCACCTCTTTCCTGCATTTATAGTGCTGCAGGCACAGGGTTGTACCACCCAGGATGCTCCCCAGCCAATCCAAGTCCTTTTGGACTCTGGCCTCACTGCTCTCCTACTCCCCCATGGATGGAGCAGCATCATTCAGACAAATGTGCCTTTTATTTTCCAACCAGCAGCCTGTTTCCTGCTCACTGCACTGCCCCTGCTCCCTGGGCCAGATGCAGCCCAAGTCCCATTGTTTGGCCTCCAGCTGGATTGTCCCATGACCCCTTGGCATGTGCACCCAGCTGGAGCTCACCTTGTGGTCATTCTGTCCCCAGGCTTTCTGAGTCTGTAGCACCCAAGGCAGGTCTCAGTCCTGAAACGGAGACCAGGCTTTGTACAAATTCAGTATATTTGCATAGCTCACTGCTCCCTCACAGAGGAGGAAAGCACAGGGAGCAAGCAGAGCTAGACTCCTCACGTTGCCTCTGCCCTACAGACATTTCAGTTTGAAGAGAAAATTGAACAGCTGCAACTCACCCCAGCTGTATCACATTGCTCTGTGCTACAGTTCAAGGCCAACCTACTCACACCCTCACCAGTGGAGGAAATGAGGGCTAAACATTGGTCAGGCAGGTCAAAATCTGCATGGCTGAAGCCCTACAGAGTCTTGCCTAGCTACCAAAAGGCTATGCTCAAGCCCTGGGTGATGGGAACACACACTATCTGGTTTGGGGCCTTCTTTCCACATGCTAATTTTATATATGTTAGTCCACTGATTGTACTGAACTTTTCCCTGAGTACCTTACCATAACTGAAAAGAGAATTTGGTTCTTGAAACTACTTATTCCCAAAATAAGGAAGTTCTTCAATTTTAGTGTCAAGGTCATTTCATATCAAAATGTACCACTAATTCTTCAGTACCAAAGTGAGTTCTTAAACATGTAGAGCCTAGTAATATTTTCCTTTGCTTTAGTACAGACTGACCATGACAAGGAAACAGTTTTGGGTCTTTCTTTTACCCACTCATGCACACACATGTAATGGGCAGATACAACTCCTCTCTCTCCCTTCCCTCTCCGTGGGCTTTGTTCAGGTCAGAGCTGCTGGTGCCAGCAGTTGGGAAAAATGCATAAATGCACCTGGACAAACAAGCAAACAGGAACTGGAGCAAGAATGTGAATCATTCTGACACTGAGCTGCCCTTCATTTCTTTCCGTGGGTCTCAAAAAGTACAGGCAGTGCCCATTGAACAATCCCAGCTGACATTTGTTTGTTCACAGCAGATCCACAGCAGTTCCAGGGAACAGCCAGATCCCTCATAACAGCACAGGGGCTCACAATGGCAAAGGGTGTCCTGACTCCCACTCACTCCAGCAGCTGTTTTGTGAGAGCAGACATGTAAACATCTCTGAAGTTCTGGGCTTGGTACTGATTGGGAAGCTACACCTGAGCACCCAATCCAGTCTAACTCCCAGTGAAACAGAATTAAATAAATGTAGGAGCAACAAAAACAAAGTGGCAGGCTTGGTGAGTGTGATTCATCTGCCATCTCCATCTCCTACTGCCAGCACAGTGACCAGCTGCTGGTGGGCAGGAGGCACTGGGGAAGGGAGCACTTCTTAGCAGGGCTCTGCACCCCCCAGGATTGGTGACAGGACACACAGTACCTGGGTGCTGTCCTGTGCTGAGATCTTTCCCCAGCCCACAGATCCACTCATCAGCGGGCCCAGAGACAGGCAAGAGGCACATCCAGAGTGGATTTGTGTCCCTGAAAGCCAGTAGTTCTCAGTGCTCAAGCAGTGAGCTGATCACAAGCTAAATGGAAGGATGCACACCAGCAAGCTCCAGCCTGAATCACCACAACCCCTCCATTTTGTGAAGGATAAAAAAAAGACTGGGATGTTTGACATCTGCTGCTCTAAGCAGAGAGGGGATGTTTAAGCCAGAGAGATAAATAATAAATAGATGTGTTTTGTAGAAAAGTGGGTTTTCCCTTAAATTCTCTTGGAAGACAGCCACCTTCTTCCAAATGCTCTCTAGTAGCCAGACAGGTACTACTGTCTGTAATACCATCACAGGTATTACTGTTTAAATCTCATAAAGAACATTTTAAAGGACACAGAAGAGTTGTTAAGAAACTGGAATAAAAATAACAGTGGATATTGAGTCAAAAGTGACACTAAGTGTAATTTTTACCCAGAGTGTGTGTACACATAGGCACAGGAGTTGGGGGGTTGTGTGTGTGACCTCTGTATGCAGTAACGGGCTCCTGCATGAGCTACCCCTCATGGTGTCAGCGAGGGGTAGGTTGGATCCCTGTGTGTGTATAACCACCACAGGAGTTGTTTTCCCAATAAACCTCTATGCTGGGGATTTTTCTCAGACTGTGCTTTGCTAAGCTCTGCAAAACAGATTGTAAGGACTTGGTGGCATTGGCAGTGGTAGGTGGAGTTCCTCCCTCTCTGCAAGACTCCAAGCTCTAGGCAGTGCACTCTCCAAATACCATTAACAGCTGTAGGCCTGGCTGGCTCCAGTTCTGCTTTTTGGTATCAGCAAGGACAGAGTTTGCCAGTGGTAAAGGAAAGGGAGAGAGAAGACATTTGCAAAGAAAGCAGAAATATTTGCAAAGTGTTTTTAAAAAGTTTCAAAGAAAGTAAATAAAAATTCTGTTCTGCAGTGTTGAGATCTGCATTGCTCATGGACTACTGAGGAAATTGAATAAAGAGAGGAGGAAAAGCACCTGTTTAAACAAAGGTGCAACATCAGCTCAGCCACTTCTGGTGCTCCACAAAGGTATTGCTACCATCCAGCTGCTGATGCTTTCATTCTAGCCCTGTTAAACTGCACATGAAGCACAGAGCAGGCTGTCAGCAGCCTGCCTTGCTGGCACATCTCCTCAGTGTGTTCGCTCTCAAACAAACAAACTTGAAATGCTCATGTCTTTGTCTCACAGATAGGACTTGCTGAGTCTTCAGGATTACTCTGGAGCATGATAGTTAAAATTTAAACACGCTTTCCAAATCCCTCCCTTTAAACCACCACAAATCCCAGCAGGACAGGGAGAGCTTTCAGGGCTGTAACCAAATCCTGACCCTCAACCCTCACCTGTCTTCCAGCCCTTCCACTCTTAAGCCTGCCTTTGCACTTAACCATCACACTCTTAGAGCCAGCTCCAGGGAAGGTCTGTGGAGAGTCACCTGTTTATACAGAGACTTGTCACTGTCAACCTAAAAGATCTGTGATCACCAGCACTTAAATCGTGAGGTTTGATTTTAAAAAGCAGTGGTAGATGTTGAATTTTCATTTACTCTTTGCTTGTTGAATTGCCTGTCCAGCTCCTTGTAATGGGGCAAAGACCCTGCTCACTTTCCTCACTCATTAGCAGGGGGTTTAGCCCTAAGGCACCACCCCTTCCTGACAACTCATGTTTGACTTGTCCTGTGCAAGATCCAGCTCCATGGGAGGTGCAGAAACTAAAATCAGTCTCTTTCTGCTTTCTATTTTTTTCATACACAGCAGGGTAGATTTACATCCACATAAAGTGCACCAGCAGCCAAGTCCTTATGGCTCAGCTACATCTGTGTGCAGGAGATGATGCCCAGTGGGATCAGTCTCCATGCAGGACTAGGAGTCCTCACCCCATACTGATGGCTGCACAACACTGCTGGAGGAGAATCCATTGCTGGAGGAAATGAATGCCAGTGACACAGCTGAGATACAGAGCTTGCCTCTGCTCACTCTTCCCAGGTAAAGGCTGTCACAGAGTCCAAACACACACCACAGTGGCCAGATTTGTGATTTGTATTTTATTTTCATCTTTTTGCAAGCAAGAAAATCCCTGGATTAAAACAATCAGAGTTAATCAGACACACAAAAAAAAATTCACTAGGTAATGGCTGTCAGGATGAGCAGCATAGCTTAGGCTGGAGCTAGTCCTGAAATCCAGCCTCAGATGTGTCCCAGCACCAAAATCCCAAGCCTGAGATGTGACTTTCCAGGTGTTTCATTATACCAGGAGCAATAATGCAGCAGCCCCACTGTCCTAAGGCATCTTGCATTAGTGAGATCCCTGTGAGCTGAAGCAGTGGACAGTAAGGAAGCAGTCCAAGTCCCTGGAGAAATGAGAGCAGAAGAGAGAGTAACCCAGAGAGCAAATAATATGACCCAAATTATTAATTTGGGATGCTAACAGCTAGGGAGCACAGGCTCTCACTAAGGACTCTAAAGGAAAGGGGTTTTTTGTTTGATCCACTATCTTTGTGTTACTTCAGCCCCTCCCCAGAAAGAGAAACTCTCCATGCCCAAATATAATAAGCTGAAACTAGTACCATGAATTCTGCTTAGGGAGTTTCAGATACAGTCCTAGATGAAGGGACCATGCTGAATCAGAGATACACTGGGCTCCAGCAGGACACAGAGAAGTGGAGGGGGTGCACAGGAAGGTCTGTACAGGGGGCTGAGGAGGGGATTTGCACCTACCTCAGATGCAGAAGACATTATAGTCAGCCAGGGCCTGCTCCTCTGCAACAGAAGAGGAGAGATCTAAGTTATCCTTGCACAGAGCCAAGTGCAGACACCCAGGCAGCCCTGGCACCCCATGGTTGCACACTGACCTGGGCTGTAGTAGTCATAGACCCTGACATGGCCTGGCTTCAGGTTGGTCACCTCAATCTCCTGCTCCAGATGCAGGACATATGTGTCAGAGATATGGCTCAGCTGGGGAAGAAAATAAATGACAGTTCACTTATGAGCTGTTCTTTTTATTCCTCACCTGAATTTGATCCTACTAACTGACAATAGCAACTCTGTAGACTCAAACATTGGACTTCAAGATGAATCTTGAGTATACTGATCTGCTAGCCCCAGTCCTGGATTCTCCCAAAAATTCGGGCATTGCTCTCCACTCCTTCAGGTTCTCTACCAGCACAGACATTACCTTGTCCAAGTAGATGGCAACACCTCCTTGTATTTTCTCAGTTCTTCTCACAGAGTGTCCATGCTGCAGCTAGGACAGGAGAGAGGAGAAAGCATTTAGTTTCATCTTTTGAAAGGAAAGCGTGAGACATCCTGACAAGGTTTTTCTGAGTTGGCAGATTCTCATTCACTCACTTCAAAATGTATTTTGGACTCTTATCTCTTCAGGCTGATCTCCCTGCAGGGCCACTCAGCTCCTGCAAACCCCAAGGACAAGAGCCTAGGGCACTTAGCTGACAGGGGAATGCTAAGCTGATTGGGTCAGAAGTATCACCCTCCTCAAGACTCACAGAAACAGCCAACAGTATGTGTTCAAGTTTGTTGTGTGGCAGAGAGGAAGGGATGGTGAGATTGCTCAAGGAAGAGACAGGCAACACCTTCCTATACAACCTTCCCATACAGCCTCCCCCTCTCCTTGGGCACAGATGGTCCCACTGACACCACTTGCCCACCCTGATTCCACAAGTCTTACAGACATCCCAGATCCTGGAGCCAGGGCAAATCCAGTCGGTAGGGACACCTCCAGAATCACCATGTTGGAAGTGGATTTCTTCCCATTGTACCTGGGGGAGAAGATGAAAAAAAGAGACTCTGGGGAGAACATTAAAAAGAGAATCTCTCCCAGCTTTCCTTTCCCTTTACCAGCAGTCCCTGTGTGCAGTGCCCTGAGCCAGGCAGCCCAGCCAGGGCTGGGGACAGGCAGTCACTGCTCCCTCTCACAGGGTGCAGAGGATGGGGCTGCACTGCTCTGAGCATCCCCAGTCTGAGCTGACTACTGCACACCTCTCTCAGCAAGAGCCAAGGCTCTGCATCCTCCCTCCTGCTGAAACTGCCTGGTGCCTCCACTGCAGCCAAGAAGCACCCCTCTGCTCTCCAGCCATGCCCAGCTTTCCTTCCCAAGTGGGATGAGATGTTTAGAGTCACCTGACATTGACATGGACAGTAACAGAGCGTGTATTGTCCTTGGTGCAATTGACAGGCTCGGTTTTCACTTGCAAGGCAAAGGATGTGGAGTCTTGTGGGGAGGGTGTGTTGTACCTCAGCACCATCTGCAGGGAGAGACAAAAAGACAGACTAAAACATTGATAACTAGCTGTATATCATCTATGACACCTTTTTTTTTCCACTGGCTACTCAACTCCTTGAGATTGGACCCCAGACAGTGAATGGATAAATGATATGCAGTAAGCACACTCGTCCCAGTACCCAAAATAAAGGTCACTCAGATTGGAAACCTTCCATGGGTTCCTTCTCAAACTTTCAGTTGAGACTGTGCAAGTCAGGCACACAGCAGTGGGATTACTATAAAGCATTTTCATCTTCCAGTACTCTTGAGAGCCATGGAAGCATCATGGTCCTCATATTTGGGCAAGTTCTGTCTGTTTCCTCCCACACACAGGTTTATTGCATTGGCAGCAGGCTGGGGTTAAAGCACAGTCAATGCACATTTCCTTCCACAGAGGTGCAGCAGAGTTTTGGTTTTGACAAGATGAGGGGATGAGGGTGGCCACAGCAGGGTCTGTGGGAACCTACCCGAGTAAAGACACAGCAGCTGCCGTGGGCCTGCACCAAGAACTTGCCCGGGACCTCTGTCAGTGCTGCCTCCTGCACCAGCAGCCGGTTCTGGTAGGAGACTTGGAACTTCTTCCCAAAGCCTCCATGGGACCTCACCCTCACCTCTGCGTCCCCCTGTGTGCTGTGTGTCAGTGCTGCATACTTGGCCAGTGCCTGCAGGGCCACCACTGTGTCCTGGAAAGGAAAACACAATTACGTTTGCATCTCTGACATCCAGAGACACTTGAAACCAGTGTCCTGAGGACTTCCATATCCAAGGACTCCTTTGCCCAAAGCATTTACACTTCCATACATTGTGTACGTATTTTGCAGAGGTTCTTTCTCAAGAAACATCCCCTTCCCTAGCCATGAGTTACCTGTGTTGAGGCAAAGCCTCCATAGGCATTCTGCTGCCTGGTGAGCCAGGCCACAATGCCAGAGGCCGTGGTGAGGTCGGACTCTGTGACATTTGGCTTGGAGAGCAGGGCCAGGAGGACGTAGGCTGTCAGCTCCACATCCACAGGCACTGGCTGTGACCAAGGGCTGGTACTGGTTCTGGGCTTGGATGAGGTCTGACTCCAGTGGATCTGCCCATCTGGGAAAGGAAGGTAGCAGAGGGAATCTTGAGGGATGTCAGGGAAGAACTCCTGTGGCCTAGCCTCCTAGACACAGTGGCTTGTGTCTGCAGAGACCATTGGGTAAACACCTTTTGGCGGTTTTTTTTTTTTTTTCATATCACCAGGGCAGCTGAAAATCAATGTATTTTGCAATACCTAAAATTCCATATTCCAAACCAAGGTGATATGCAAAAACTAATATGGCAATAATGTGCATATGCATTACCTCCCAGTTGTCCAAATTCTGTATTGCCTTGTTTGCCAGGTCCACTAACAACCTGGTACTAGTCAGCTGTCCACTGGCCAGCCCTGAGGGTCAGGGACTAACAAGACATGGGGCACTTTACTTTCCTCTCTGGCATTTTGCAGTCCTGCACAAGAATGCCCAAGTCTCCCAAAACCAAACCTCCGCTTCAGGTGCCAGAAAAGGGCAAGAGATCTGAAGGAAATCAGCACCCCCACCACAGTGTTGGCAGCACACACCATGAGCTCATTCAGTGGATGTCTAAAAGCTCTCCTTGGTGAAGGGCCTGGAGGGTGAGACTGTGCTCCTCCCAGCTGCACCTTACCAAGGGCTCAGAAAAGTCACCTGTCCCTTCTCTAGCGTTCCCCTGGCTCCAAGGCCCCCGTACCTGCTCTGAGTGCCTTTTGGTCAAGCACGTTGAGGAGCTCTTGTGTGCGCTGGGAGTCCTTAGCCAGGGCGAAGGTGTAGGCCAGCAGGGCCTGGGTGTAAGGGCTGGCAGCCTTGGGCAGGGCAGGAGTGATGCAGCCCAGAGCCCTGCGCACCACCGAGCTCTGCAGGCAAGAGGGACACGCTGCTGGTCACACACAAACCCCTGGGACTCGAGCAGGAGCATGCACACATTTCTTGCCAGCCCAGAAAGCACCTTGTTTATTCACTCCAGTGACTCTGTGCCCGGGCCTGCACTCTCCCTGTCAGCAGTAGCAGCATCTTCAGCCCTTGGTGGAAGGTGCTTGACAGACCTCTCCCCTGAGCTGGTTTTGGGCTTCAGCCGTGCTCTCTAATGAAATGAGCACAGCTGAAGCTCCTTACTTTCCTGAGGGAGTAACACCGCCATGTCCTACTTTCCCAGGCCAAACACAACAACAGCAAAACCACACAACTGCTAATGAGTACACACAGCTTGCTGAGCAGGGTGACTGTGTTTAATTCACCTTCACAGTGAATAATTGTACTATGGTGAAAAAGGGGTGACCTGAAGGACATCTATTGCCAGAAAGAAGTTTAATTTCCATCTGTCTTCCCTTTTTTTGCCTAAGCCCACTGCTTTCTGTTCCACTGAAAAGCATTGCTTTTTCACTTACTTTTCTGACTTCCAGAGAGCTTCACTTCTCAATGTCTACAATTGTGTTTCTCCATCAAGTTAATTGGTTTTTTATTTGCCTGTGCCACAGCCTAGTGACTAGCTACAATCCTTAGCACTTGTAAGAGCTCCCTCTTATTGTCATTACTTAACCATGCAGTTACAGCTGCCCTACAGCACTCCCTTCCCAGACTTCTGCTTTATTTGTGAATCTCAACCCTATTAGGAATTACATTATGTCTATTTACTTGACTGTGGGAGCAGCTCCACCCACCTCATGATCAGCCTTCAGCTGGGTAGGACGGGCAAGAGCATGGAAGGAGTGGGAATTAACAGCTCATTCCTGGGAAATGGCCAACACAGTATCTAGCCATGAAGTCCAGTGGTTCCCAGTAGTTGAACCTCACTTTCTCCCTGCCAGGGACGTCGTACTCAAAGGGAGAGTTTTTCCTGAGAAGCTGTAAAATCTTCCTCACCCACTCAATTACTTTGCCCACAAGTCCCTCCAAGGTGCTCTGATGCCTGCCCCAGTGTTACCACTAAGTTCATTAAGATTCAAATGTTAAGGCAAGAGCATGGCAAAGAATCCCAAGATTTACCTCTGGTGTTGCTCCTGCCTCCAAGTATGCAGCAGTGATGTAGGCAGCCAAGAGGACTTCCCCATCTACACCTCCCTAAAATAAAGCATAGACATCCAAAAAGATGGGAAAATTAATAGGCAAATAATGAAGCTTTTCAGGAGAGGTCTCACCTGTCCCAGGCTTGCTCCCCCTCAAGAAAGCACTACAACACAGGCAAGTGAATTTAAACAATTACCAGCACACTTGGCAAGAACTGCTTGGCACTGTCCTTCAAGGTGCACTGGCTCCTACCTTCATGAATGTGTGGAAAAGTTGTCCCACGTTTTTGAAGCAACCACTGGGAAGCTGGTGGAATTCCAGCCAGCTGAGAGCAGCCTGGATAATCCGGTTGTCCAGGTAAATGTATGGCTTGGCTTGAACAAAGCATTTAACCACAAATGCAGTCAGCCTGATTGAGGAGAACAGAAAAAAAAAGCATGAAAGAAGGAAGAGAGAATCAGAGAGAGGTGGAGTGCATGAAAGAGCAGGAGAAATTAGTGGAAAGAAATAATCTAAGCAGAAGTTGAGGAAAAAAAGTGGGAGTTTGAAACTGGTGCATCTCTCTTTACCTATTGTGCTATTTCTAATGTGCTGGTTCAAGATCAATTCATCACCAGGACTGGGGTGCCCCAGTCCACAAAGCTTCTAGAGCACTTTGGATCCAATAGGACAGCAAGGATTTCACGCTGTCCACCTCCTGGCTGTCAGAGAGCAGGTAGACAGCAGGGAGAGAGCCCAGGGCTTACCAAGTATTACCATACTCATCCTTGGTACCAAATTCACTGTAGGAGCCATCAGGGTGCTGATACTGCAGCTGTATCTGGTACCCTGGGGAGCAGGATAGGACATGAGTGCTCACAATGGTATTTGCAATGAAGTCACTGTGCAGGAATGGGGTGGTTGAGTGCTCCAGGTGGAAGGGGAGTGGGAACCTGGGACTGTTGGCCACAGGGGAAGGCAGAGGGTCAGGGTGGCTCTGTTGCACTCACCATTGCGCAGGAATCCTGCTGCCCTGTCCTTGATCTCAGGGCTCAGCTGCCTCGTCTTCTCCAGGTACTGCAGCACATAGACAACGGGGGCAAACAGCACCATGTTCTGCTCCCCACAGCCGTGGGGCAGCTGCACCAGGTGGTCCAGGTTCTGCAGTGCCAACCCCATGAGGTCCCCTGAGACAAAACATAAGCACCCTGACCACCTCCTAGGCAGTAAGAGTCACCTCCTCCTACCTGTGACCATTCTCAGCAGTGCACCAAGCAAGGCAGGCCCAGCACAGCAGTGTGGGGACACCTCTGTCCAGCCACCTTATCAATTCCACTGTGCTCCTCATATGAGCTGTACACATTCCCATCCTGGCAAGGAAGCTCATCAACACAACACTCTCTCCCTTGCTGTGTGTTTTACGTTGTCAGTAATAAGGAAACACAGCCACACACAGGAGAAGAACAAGGCAGTGGAGCCTTGGAAAACTCAGAAGTGGTGTGTGGGGAAATTTGGGCTTTCCTTGGGCTAAACTCAGAGATATGGTGTTTGCAAGGGTACCACCATAGCTTAACTCCTTACCAGTGACTGAGACGGTGGCTCTGACTGAACCTTCAACCACATTTAGAGGCAGCACCAGGGACACAGACTCCTCTGCTGGATTCCCTGACACCAGTCAGGTAAGGTGTGGGGAGAACAAAAAGAAATAGATTCTGATGAAAAAAAGCCTTCAAAACCCCAGAAACTGTTCAAGGCTGTCTTGAACTTCCCATTTTTCTGTCACAGAGGCTGTAAATCACTTCCAAAATCTATGTCCCATTCTGCCCCTAATTTCCTGCATCTACCTCATGGTAACTGTGCTGTCCTAACACCCCTCTTTATAAAGAAGTTGTGAGAGGATTTTCTCCTGGAAATCCTCAGGGGTCAAAGTCACCTATTTTTCTCTACAGAAGTTACTCCATCTCATTTAAGATTTCAGTTGCAGTTTTGTCTCCTCAATGTTCCTCATGCTCTCAAAATAAGCTGGTATGATGGCCCCATCATACACCATAAAATTCAAGTCAGGAACAGCAATCCTAAGCCATGACCTCCAGCCTCGCCATGTTCAGTAGTGTGGTTTTATTTGCACAGGTGAAAAAGGCCTCAAGCTGTCACCTTAGTGCCAGGGATATGGATGGTTAAAGAGCAGACCTCCCCACATCCCTGCCTAGGAGAAAGCCCTAGCTGGCACCGCAATTAGAGTACGCTTCTGTAGCTTCATCATGCAGACAGAGAAAATTGTTCAACAAGTTTCCACTTGTTGAACTATTCTGGGTTGAATACCCAGAAGGTGGTTAGATAGGAAGAGGGGGATGAACAGGGTGAAAGAAGAAAGCAATCCATCTACCTTTTTCAGGACACAGGATGGAGCTGTGAGCCTTTTCTACCAACACTCCCTCTGGCTGTTGGAGCACATAAAAGTAGCATTTTAATGAGCACCCAGGAGAGAAACGGGATTACAAGTGGATTAGAAGAAGGTATGTTCAGAATCCTGGTTCAGGGTGGACAGTCAGCTGGAGTATCATCGTTTTCACACAAAAATACAAACTACTTTCAACCATTTTCACTTCAGATCAGAAACCAGCATGCATTTTCAGAGTATCCTAAATTCTGAATATCTGTGAAAATGGTGCCGTAAGATTCAGCAGAGAACTCAGGAGGCAAGGACATAAAAGAGTGTTTAAAGTTTCCCGTGGTATGAAGCGAAGGACATCCCTTTACCTTCTATATCCATCAACCCTCACAGCTGAGCCCAGCTCAGGCCCTGAGATGATAATTGCACATTTTGAATAGCATTTTGAATAGTAACTCCCAAAATTAACATGCACAAAATCTGGGAATGGCACAAAGCCTACTTTGAGGCTTAGGTAACAGAAGAGCTTGACTGACCCGGACTTGAATGAGCTTGGTGATCGTGTCTTTCTGTCCTTGTCTTGGGACAAATGGTGTCTCCTCACCACAGAGCTCTTTGGAGGCCACAGCCTCTGTGCTGAGGGTGATGTTCACGAGCCCTGAAAATAACACACATTTATGTGCATAAGACATTTTCTGAGGAAAGACTTCCTGTTAATACAATAGACATCACCTGCTGACAACAAAAAATTTGATCAGACCCCTATATGTTTCTGTACCTCCTAGCACAGGCTTGTGAGTAACCATGACCATAGGATAGGTGCAAATAAGTACTCTGGATAGCAGAGCAAACAGCTCCTCACTCTATGTCAGCTCTTACAAAACACCCCCACCTTGGTCCCATCCGTTCCCAATTCCAGGACCCCACCTCCCTGTGCTTCTCACCCAGCTGCTCAGCTGTGACACTCCACTGAAAGGTCTTGGCTTCCCCAGCACACAAGCAGCTGCTGTAGGCACAGCCTTTGCATGGCTTCAGCTGGAAGTGTGCAGACTCCTCCAGGGTCACTTGGATCTGAAGGGGCAGAAGGGATGGCAGGTGGCAATAAATAAACATCAACAATACAAAAAGGAAGCCTACAGAGGGTAGAAGCAGGGCACAGCCTGAGAGGAATACACACAGATTGTTTGACTAGCCAGGGATCAGATTGGGAAAGCTAAAGACCTGGCAGCCTGGCCAGGGTTATCAAGGGCAACAAGTGTGTCTATGTTTGTGCTTGGGATTGTCCCAACCCACGTGCAGGACCTTGCACTTGGCCTTGCTGAA
Source organism: Agelaius tricolor (assembly GCF_023055355.1). Classification (NCBI taxonomy): domain Eukaryota; kingdom Metazoa; phylum Chordata; class Aves; order Passeriformes; family Icteridae; genus Agelaius; species Agelaius tricolor. The sequence continues at coordinate 19,725,657 of NW_027269269.1, forward strand.
CTTCATGGGGTTTTCACAGGCCCAACTCTCAAGCATGTCAAGGGTGCTTCCTTATTTCTCTTTTTAAAACTGGGGGTAATGTTTTGCCTTTTCCAGTCAGAGAGAACGTCACTGAATTGCCATGATTTCTCAAAGGGGATTTGGAACTGGATGATCTTTAAAGTCCCTTCCCCTATGAGTCTATGATCACAGGCCACAGGTGTCAGCCATGTCCTGCTTTCCTTGCAGAGGCTATTAGGGCTCACCTACCCTCATGCATTGCTGCAGGTTGTTGGAGACTGTGGCCTTCAAGTTGAAGGTCTCACCCTGGACCACAGAAGATGGCAGTGGCAGCTCCACAAGAAAGGGCTTGGAAACAATCAGCCGGGAGGCTGGAGCAAACCCAAAGCCGTTCCGTCCCGTGCAGAACATTCCTGCTTTCCATTCTGTGATGGCGTCAGGCACAGTGACAGTGATGCTCTTGTTCCCACTGGGGCTGGGGAGAAGTGGACAGCAACAGAAACATTTAATTGAATGATGCTATGCCAGGTGACCTGCTCTGTGTTCTTCTCTGCAGAGCATCCCATCCCCTCACCTCAGCCCAACCCCTACTGAACTTGCAGCCCTTGCAGGGTTACAAGTCCTTGTAGAAGTGGGGACACCATCTCAGGTGCTTCTACTGACTGAATACTTGGGTCAATAGGGTACATGGCTGCAAGATGTCATCATTTACAGGCAGCACTTGCCCTTTGCACATCTAAAAATGACTTACAGATGTCAGCAGTCTTATTTTTCTGGCCTAGAAATGGAGAACCAGAAACCAGAAACCAAGAGAGCAACAGGACGAGCAGGAGTAGGGCTTAGCAGATGAGGTTGATCCAGCCATTCTCTGTCCTGTGAGACACTGACAGCTTAAAGCCCAGCATGAGGGCAGGGCAGAGACTTGTCCTGTGCACACATCACAGCTTTTGAGAGGAGCAGACTGTTCTGCAGCTGCCACCACAGCCAACACAAAGAGCAGATACAGCTAAAGGTGCTGGTTTTATTCAGCTTATTTCACCATGCATGTACAGGAAGGCAACACACACAACACAGAAAATTTTGGTGGCTCAGTTCATGTTGGTAAACAAGTCACAGAGGAAATATCTGCTGCTAGGGGTGAAGAGACAGATGTATCTGTAAGGACAGTGGAAGTGGGAGAGGGCAGATGTTGATAGGAAATATACTCAGGATCTGGCCTGAGCATAATTCAGTCTTCAGAGGACACACAAGAAAATCTTCAAGTCTCAGATGAAAAATCTCCAAAAGCTCTCTCAGTAGGCCCTGTGTACACAGTGAACCTTTCTCACAGGACACAATTTTCAGTCCTGTGAAAGACTTCTATGGACATCAGCTCCCCCTGGATACCAGGATACATCTGCGAGCACATTTTGGGAAATGCAAGTCTCCAGGACTACCAAAAGCAGAGTATAGGCAGTAAACTAAGCTTGTTGGCTGCTCCTCATGCTTTTCTATCTTCCTGTGCCAGCCACCTCTCATGGATGACCAGCACTCCTAGTAGAGGAAAATGCATTTAATGAATACACCAACTCCAGCAATGAACAGCCTACAGGTATGAGCCCCATGATGTATGTCCTTAATAAGTGTCTTGCACAGCTGCCTCTGATCTAAACTCAGCTGCATCTCTTGCCTCTCCCAGCCACATAAAATGACCCAGACTAAACCCCCACTGCTCAGTTTACTCACCCCACGGCATACAAATCCCACAGCCAGGTTTGGTGAAAATGCTTGTGTGCTTTCTCTTCAGCTGCAGAAAAAGGTGGAAACATAGTGGGCTGATAGGTTGATGTCAGATGCTCTGTTGGAAACAACAAAGACCTATAGTCACCATAGGGTCCTCAGGTCCTGGTTAAGAGCAGAGGAGCTCCAGCAGAGCTCAGGCTGCAGCAATTGCAGTCAGCTCTTGGGAAACATGGCAACAGAACAAAATGTGCTGTCCCAAATTTTAAAATCCCTTGCCTCATTTCAAATGTCAGAGGTGCTTTAGGGTTTACTTGCACATGGAGGCACCATAGGACAGGCAACATTTCCCTCACTCCAGAGATAAAACCTGGAATCAGACATCCCACTAACATCCCTCACATTAGCACAACAGGTTTAGGGACAGGAAACCCTCTTCCTCCTCCATTTGCACTTACAGCAAGTGCTGCCTCTTGGCTCAAATCCAGGACTGCTTTCACATGAAAGACTAAGCCTCCCATGTAAGAAGAAAAAGCTGTCAAATGCTTACTGTTATACAGTTTATGGGGCTGGGCAAACGTCAACATGGGCCTGGAAATAAATATTCCTCTTCCCCGTAGCATAGTTGTCAATGGAGTGGTTTGGCATACTCTGGGTTTCTTGATATTGGTGTTGGACATAATTTTCAACCCCATTTCCTGTAGGAAAAAATTAATCACCAGAAGATTGTCCTCTCTTCTCTGCCCTCTGCCCTTGTGCCTTCCTGTCCCCTCATGCAGTAGGGCCTGGCTGTCCTCTATATTCTCTTGCTTCATTTTAAGAAGGAATAATTCAGATCCCCCGCAATGGGCAAACAAGCTCTTCTAAGGTAATTCATCTGGCCTGAGTCAGCCAAATTTATTCCTTTCAAACATATGGTCATTTGGGTACTATGCCTTCTCTGCCTGCAGGGTGCAATTGCTCATGCTATGAAGATTAAACAAATTGTGTGAAATCCAATTAAAGTAATGAATAATCCTTGGCATCCTGAGTCACACAACCCAAGTGTGGCAACCACACAATGATTTTTCCTTATACATTTCAAATCACCTATTCAAATAACAAGTGAGTTACAAGGGCTTAAACTGCACCTGTTCACTGTCCTGTCTGCAGCAGCATCCCTTGGATATTGGTAAAGTCAGGGCCCACATTTCCCTCAGTTCATGAATTATCTCAACCCACCAAATCAACCATTTTTACCCTGAATGCTGTAAACACATCAGGCTCATCGGAATTTGGGAGCCCACATGAACGATCATCTTCAGACACTTGGTGAGGATACCTGGCATTATAAACAGATGGGAACAGCCCATAGATCTGAGAAAGCAAAGGGAAAAAAATCAGTGCAAATTAAACCTGGCATTCCCTTCCTCTCCCGCATCCAAGGCCTGTTTGAGTTGCTTCTGGCTACTTTACATGAACATGTGCCAGAAAGCCCAGGATCGCTGTCACTCTTCCTGGGCTCTCCTCTGAGAGTGCCAGCACAGAAGCTGTTTTACCACCGAGTGAGGCTCAACATCTTCCTTAATCCCTAATCCCTACCCATCCACACTGGGAGTGCTGCCGATCCCTCCAAGCCGTGATTTCAATTTTCCTGGAGTTAAATTCTGCACAGGTGCAGCGGCCTCCCTCCCACATGGCGTCAGGAGGGAAGGGAAAAAGTCAGAGCAGGCTCACTCACCGAGTGGCTGCTCAGTTCTTTTCCTGGCTTCATCCAAAAGGCACTTGGATCCACAGCCCAGACAGCACACATGGAGCCAGGAGCTGCCTGCAGGCGGAGGCCAACCTGTGAGCCAGGAAGAGTCTCTGGCGTGGAGAAGCTCAGCTCCACCTGGACGGGAAGAATGCAGGCAATGCCTGAGTGACATTTCTAAGGGTGGTCACCCACCACTTCCCAAGCAGGGAAGGGACCTACATGAAGAGAGAGTTTTCAAGGACCTGCCTTGAATAGGCAGCCAAGGAACCTCCCAAGGACCCCCAGGAGGTATTTTAAAAAGACAACACTGAGGTTCTAAAAGGAAAGATGCCAGAGGGGGAGCCTTCAGTGTGCACATGGAGACATTCCCGTGTCAGAGCACAGCTCTCTCTTCTTTACCCAGCAAACCAGCCAGCCATGGTCACACACCTCACAGCTGTCTTATGAAGCCCCTTCTTCTGGGGCCCCAGATCAAAAATAAGCCTAGTCCTTATCTCCAGGCTCTTTGTGGGATTGGTCTCAGTTTCCTGAAACTCCTCCTGCTCTTGATTGAATCTGACTGTCTATGGCAGACAACCAGCTGTGGAGCTGTGGAGCTGTGCAGCAGGGGTAATGCCCTCTCAGAAATTCACCTTTGGAGTGCAAGACACAGCCAAGAAAGCAGATTGCCAAGGATGTCACAATGACCAGATGCACTCAGCCCTTTCTGGATGGCCAGTAAAATCCACTTCTTCCATCATCCACTTTCAGATGCCATCCCAATACCACATACTAGCAATTCTAATTGCTGCAGCAGCAGAGCAGCCCTGAGCTCTCCTGAGAACCACACAAATGATCTGTGCTGGGCTGGATTATCTATGATCCTACCAGGCTGCAGTTGCCCATGGAGACAGACAGCAACTCTCTGCCTTTCCCAAACATTGCAGCAGCCCCCACAATGCTGAGCATACACTTTCTCCAAACATCACAGCACACCTCACCAGTCACAAACTGCAGTTCCTGTGACAGCATCACACACAGTGTCAGCCACACACAGCAACACAGCTCTCCTTTCATTGCAGCAGACACGTCCCTGCTCACACATTTAGTCACAGCCTCAGACACAAACCCTACCTTGTTTCTGAAACACGTGGAGACACTAAAGATGGCAGAATCAGCAATGATTTTTCCATTAGGGAAGATGACATAAACAACAAGTCTTGGAGCTGGGGCATAGATCAAGCTGAACGTAAGAGGGATGGAGAAGGAGCCTTCCAGCACTAGATGGAGAAGAGAGGGAATAAGAGGAAGTGGATTTGATAGTGAAAATAGAGTCTGATCATCTTTACCATTCTGCATGTGCCTGTTTAAATCCTTTCCTCCTTTACTGAAGTCTTTCAAGACCAACAAGATTTCTGGAGACTGCTGAAACAATCAGCACATCTCTGGATCTGGCATTCAAGACCAGCAAAAGACTTTTCTGTTTATTGCCTTGGGGACATGAAACAGTACTTTGGAGTTCAAGTTTGGCTCCACAAAGAGTGAGATTCTCAGATATCTTTCAAAGCATCCTCTCACCCAACATCTCCCATCCCATCACCAACAGAGAGATGACCTTATCCCAGAATACTTATAATTCAGGAATCAAAAAACAAGAGCTGGAGAAATAGGCAACAGTGGGTCAACAGATACCAAAATTATAAAATGTGGCATCCTAATCACCCAGATTATTTGGAGACACAGTTGCTATGGAGAGTAAGACTGCAGTTTCGTGCTGCTTGCAGGAGAAGTAGCAAAAGGAGACTTGAAGACAACAGAGGCTGTCAGATCAAAATGGGCTGGGAAATGCTGAGTATTCTTCTCTTGGTACAAAGCAGGAGGGCAAAGGGAACATGAAATCTGGAAAGGCACAGGGCTCTGACACAGCACACAAGTGGTGAGCCACCCCTGCATTGCAGGGAGGCTTAACACCACTTGTCCCAATAAGAGGGGATGCCACAGACCACTGAGTGCTTGCTATGACATGATACTGGGGAGTGCACTTACTTCTTGGCAGCCCAACCCAAACAGTCTGCTGACCTGCATGGACTATCCCTCTTTTCCCTGTGACCTAGAGAAGGACACAGAAAGGGATGGTCACATAGTCACATAGCCTTTGAGATCAATAAGAAACCCTGAAATTAAATTGAGATATTAAATGGGGGCTGGGGGAGGAATATTAGCTTTATTTGCTCTCAGTTAGTATGGAGAGCTCAGAGACGAAGTGGGGGGAGGACAGGTAAGGCCAATACCTGCCCTGCACCTCTGCAGAGCCTAAAATAAAGGTTCTGCCTTTGTTGCTATTTGTTTCTGCAGTACCAGAATCAAAACCAGTTCCATGATGACTGGAGGAACTCCCTGTCCTTGCCTGAGCCAAGACTATCAAATATCAGCCTTGAACCTCTAAGAGATGCTGATTTTGGGCCTTCAGCTGTCACCCACTAGTGCTTTCCCAGAAACTCACAAAGTAGGAGAAAATGACACGCTTGGGCCCATGTTCCAGGTCTTCCTCATAAATTTTGAAGTCCACCTGGACAGACTGTGTTTTACCACAGGGCATTGTCTCTGGCACACGGACAATAGAGAGGAAGCTCCTGCTGGTGCTGTAGAATGGATGGATGAAATAGGAGGCTCGTTGGTAACTCAAGTCAGCTGTCCCAGTCTCTCTGTCTGAATCTTGATGCAGCACACTTGCCTGGTGAGACAAAAAAACAAACCAGTTAGTTTCTCTAGTTAAACAATTTGGCTGCAAATCACCTTTGTTAGACAATCTGAGCAATGCCAATGACAGGTCTCTCTGTGGAGAGCTCGTGAGGAAAGCAACCAGGACCTGGAGAATAAGCTCTCAGAGAGAGAGCCAAGATCTCAGCCAAGATCTAGAACATGCTGAGGTGTTTCAGGTTGAGTTACTCTCCCTTGGGAAGGAGCAAGGAAGATGTTTGTGGGACAGTAAACATGCAGACATACCCTTGCCACAAGACCACCCTTCCTCACTTACCTCCAGGGAGGCCAAGGTCCTGTTCCAGGCAGAGGTATCCAGGCTAAATGAAGCTGTTCCAGAGTCCCCAGTGATGTACTTCTGCCTAAATTGCTGCTCAGCACAGTTTACTACAAGGAGAACTTCTTTGTTCTTCAGTGCTTTGCCTTGGTAATCAATTACTTTAATCTGAGAATATCATGGGGAGCAAGAGAAGTGCAGAAGAATCTAATTAGCAGACAGAATCTCTGGTTTCCCCAAGTCAGGAGCAGTGTTTCCAAAGACAGCAAGATCACTCTTTCAGTCACTAATAATTTTTTCAACACTGCCACTGCTCCTGTCATATTACCACTTGCACTACCATGTTCATTCACAGAATCACAGAATGGGTAAGGTTGGAAGGGATCACAGTGGGTCATCTGGTCCAACCTCCAGTGCTCTCCACTCCTTCACAGCAGAAGACTTCCTGGCTGCTGAAATTCCAGATGTTTGGGTTTGCTACCCCCCCATATTAAAGCCCATAGCTGCTCTCCCTCATGGGTTATTTGGTAAATGGCAGTCTTGGGTGTTATTGTGACACTGGACAATTCCAGAGTTTTGTTTCTGGGAGTTGTTTGTGCCCTCCCAAGCCCCTGACTAGAGATGGGGTCAGAAAAGACAGTAAGTAAAGGTTATTGTGAAATATTGTTCACACTTTCCCCTTCAAAGAACTGAAACTTGGAATTACCTTTCCTCTGTATATCTGTCCAGGGTGGTAGTAAGAATTCACATCATCAAACAAGGCCATCCCGCCAATCCTGGAGATGAGTAATTTGTGGGAAGCATTGACCTGTATCTCTGAATGAAAGCAGCAAGACAGAAACATGAGAGAGGGAACAAGAAAGCCAAGCACTCCTCAGCAATTTCCCTGCAGAGTGACCCACTGGTAATAGGGATGGACATGTTCAGCTGCACACACATTTCACATCCCACTGGTGATCTGCCCAAGATTCTGAGGATCTGGTCTTTCTCCCACTTAACTGCTAGCTTTTAGAGAGCCTCAGCACCTGACACCACACTCAGAGTGAGTGTGTCACGCCATCAAGAGCCGCTGTCTCTATCTGCAAGGTTACATAGCAGGCCCCAGTGGGCTCAGAAGGCTCAGATCCCTTGCTAGCCTGAAAGTCTCCAGTGCTTTTGGTCAGATTAGCACATCTTCACCTGCATCCTCCCAGGCAGCAGAAACCCCAGAGTTACCTGAGGCATCCTCCACCAGCGAGGCCTCTGCAGCTATGCTGTCCCGATAGTAGCGGAAGTCTCGGCTGAAGGAGGACAGGCTCACGTTTGTGGAGAAGCAGCCGGCCTCATCTGTCTGAAAGCACAGGGAGGAGAAACAAGCTCTGAGAGAGGCACTTGCATTAGAAGTTATGGAAGAGGCAGAGGAACAGTGGCACCAAACCCCTGCTTTTCCTTTTGGCATTGCAGCCCAGGATGTGGAGCAGGCACATGATGAGCCCAGTCACAATCATCAGGCACAGCTGCTGAGAGGCAGCCCCAGTAGCAGTGGCCAAGCAGCCAAAAAAATGTGTTAACATTGCTGTTACTTCAACTAAAAGACTCAGCAGCCTCATGTTACCCTGAGGCTGAGCACAAATGCCCCTGAACACAGCTCAGCTCTTCCTAAGCATCTCACCTGGTTGCTGAATTTGTAACAGAGATCGGGTTTGGAAGCACTGGGCAGGAACGGAGCTATCTTCTGACAAAGGCTCACGTGAACCATTCCCTGGACGCTTTTCCCACGAGTGTATCTGTTTGGGGGAGCAGGGGAAGGAAGAGACAGTCACACAGGGTGGGAGAACACACGGCTTGCTTTGCACAGCCCCAGAGACCTCTCCCTGCCAGATACTCACACTCTCACACAGGAGTGGCAGCCACAGAGTAGGCCCAGGAGTCCTGACCCAGCAAGCAAGGTCAGGACAGGGCTATGCAGTGATAGGAGATCAAGGGCTTTATGATATAATTAGCACCAAACTAAATTATTTTGGGTAACTAGAGTGTTGTAACTATATATCAGCATCACCTGCAATAACCCCAGGATGTGCTGAAGCCATTCATCATCTTATGACCAGAAACACGGGTGATTTAGAAAGTGCCTTCTATTAAAAAAATCACCTTTACATGGGGCTAACTGTAGCCCTGTCCTTGGATTATACCTGGGGCAATTCCTTTTTTCCTCCCTCTAGTTTCCACTTAAGCATAATCTGGAAAAGCTTCCCATCATTTCCCATGAGCTTATTCTTCAGGGAGATGAACACCACATGTCTGTCATGTCCTGTCCCACAAACAGTTGCTTGTCAAAGGGTAGGCCGTTCCCCCAGGTTTTGTGTGTGGAGATTTGTGGAGTGTTTTTAGAAAAGGGGCATTAGAGTATCAGAATGATAGTTACAGGAATGCTTTGTGTTGCCTCAGGGTGCAAACAGCTGCCATGGAAGGTTCTGGCTTCCTGTGACTGAAGTGTAGTAAACTTGCCCTTTAGCTTCTCATGGTTTCCCATCCAGCTTGTGCACATCAGGCCAGAAATGAGCACAGGGCCATCCCTCCATTCAGATCCTCACCTGCCACATACCCGGAGCGGGAAGGTTGTCTCTAGTGCATAAATCTGATTTGGGGCCTCAAAGATCACTTCAAATTTTGGCAGCACTGGAAGGGAAAAACAGAGAACTGTAGGAAACACGGGCCAGGGACAGCCTTCACAAAGAATTAACATAAAGGCAGACAATGGTGGAATAAGGGACAGGAATGGAGAAGGAAGGTGGTAAGAAGGGAAAGGAATGATTTTCCATGTATCTTTAACAGATTTGTGTAGATTTGTGTGTAGGCCCTGGATGATTTGCTCCTTTCCAAACTAAAACCAAACACGCCCATGTCCCTGGTACTTCTGACAGCTATTTTCAATGAGAGAAGGCTGGCCTCCCAATACAGCTGATTAGGGAATGAAAGTGAAGTGAGAGGCCACTGGACTTCATATTCTCTGGAAAAATCCATCCTAAATTGCCTTGTTTTATCTGACTCTGACATCCATAGGAATCAGCTGCATCAAAAGTCTGAGGCCATGCACAACACTCTTCCCACACGCTAAACCAAGGTGCCAAAGCGATCTCCTCTCCTGAGGCTCTCCTGAGCCTCAGCTCAGACTCTTTTCTATGACTACAACTTTTGCTCCTGGGATGGTTATGGAGGAATAAACACCCTGCTTCCTGGGCCAGGAGTGCAGGGTGCTGTCAGGAGCTCGGACAAACCCTGCGTGCTCGCTCATACCGCGCTCCTTGACGGAGAAGCTGCCGTAGGCGCTGGCGCTGGCGCTGGTGACGTTGATGACGTACGTTCCCAGCAGGGGCTCCTCACTCAGCTGGAAAGACAGGTCTGCAATGCCATCCTGAGGGACCACCTTCTGCCACTGCTCTATCTGGTTGTTCTTAGGGTCCTGCACCCACAAGAAAGAGGGAGTTGTTCCAGCGTCTCATTGATCCCCATCCCATAGAAAGTGAGCTTCAGGATTTCAGTGTTGTAGACTACCAGGTTCTATAGCTAAGGAAATGAGGTTTGGTGTAGACTGATCAGGAAATTTTGAAGACATCATAATGCTCAGATTCTGCTCCCAGCATCTGAGCCTCCTTCTGCACTTATTTAAACTCTGATTTTAAGCAAAGATTCTTTGCAGTTGTAACTTTCTTTCATAGGAATCTAAGTTTTCTATTTATTGTCTTGCAAGTCTAGAATAACAGATTTCTACTGAAGTGCCTGGGAGCATAACCTCAAAGAGGTGCATAAAAAAGAAGCGGAAAGAAGTATGTTAGTTTAAAAATTTAACATACAACAACAAAAAAACAAAGATCTACTAATCCACTCAGAGGTCTGTAAAATCTTCTAGAAACTGAATATGTACAGCACAGTGAAACTACTGCCATCTCCATTACTCTAACACGAGATTTCAGCATCACTTACCAGGAGAAACAGGGAAATCTGGGGAGGAAAAAATGCAAAAACATTAGAAGAGAGAAACATATGCCAGCACCACACACAAGGTACTTCAGACTCAGGACCCTCTCTGAAGGATGTCCAAAGTGATTTGGAAATGTGAGAGCATTGGCAACAATACAAAGTAAAACAAATGCCACAAAAAAAAAAAGGAGAAATACCAGGTGGGTTCATTATAGTAAGGTGTGAAGAAAAGGAAAGGAAAAACTAATCTGGAGTTCACACAGTACGTACTAATGACTTCCTGACAGAAAAACCCAGAGGTCAATACCCAAACAAACCTAGTTCTGGTTCATGTGTGGTCTTAGGAGGATTACAGAGGTATAGGATCACATAATTTGGAATGACCCTCTGGAGGCCACCTAACCCACATCCTGCTGAAACATGTCTTCCTGAGCAGATTGCTCATAGCCTTCTCCAGCTGAGTTCTGAACATCTCCAATGATGAAAATTCCTTTTCTGGACACATTTCCACATTGTTGCAATCAAAAAGTTTGTCCTAAAAATGTCAAACCAGCACTTTCCAAATTCCATCTTCTAGGGTGCTTTTAACCTTCCCCACAAGAAGGAAAACCTGATTTACAACCTGTTCACTCCCCCTGTGACACCATCACATCAGGAATCAATATGTCCTGTACTTGCAGCTGCCTGACCATTCTACCAAGAAGGGCAAGAGACATGCACGCCTCTGCCATCTCCCTGGCAGCTACTATTGCCCTCTGCATACTCATAAAACCTGCCAGGGGTGAATGTGGAAAAGCTGGAGCGTTGGCAGATGAGCAGGGTGGAAGGGAGGTAGGATGCATGCATGGTACAAGGCAGCCTCCAGGACACGCTTACCGAATCGTTGAGTGCAAGGAGTTCCTCATCCAGAGTCACAATGCGAAATTTCACTGAGGAAGGAAATCAGGGAATATGTTGTCAGATCTCAGTTTTTCCCTACAGACCCCTGTTCCTTGTGCTTCCCCAGCTCCTGCCTCCATTCTAGACACACTTGTGGTAACGTCTGACGCAAACATTCCCACATGGAAGGTTCCATGGACATGGTTATCATTATCTACTGTCTCCTGCAACTCCACAGCCATCACAAACCAGACATTACAAACATTGAGAACACCATTCAGCAAGAGATGTGGTCTCAAAGCCTTCTGCTAGGGTTGTTCATGCATTGCAGGGCATCACAGTCTTTCCACATGGTGCAACCAGCAAAAAGCCTGGGACCCTCAGCTGCTCCCATTTGCATCTCACCTGTCTCTCCTGGTTCATAGATGGGCTTGTCTGTTTGGATGATGGTGCCATTCCTGGACTTGCAGATCAGGACCTTTTTCTGCTCCTCAACATTGACCCCATCTCCTGTGATGGTCAGTTTTACAGTGGCAACCTCCTCTGTGCCATCAGCTGGAGGGGCAACCTGCAGAGACAGAGAGAGGAGAGCACACAGGCCCCAGGTAATCTTCTGACAGTAAAGAGGAACAATTCACTGGTTCCCTCCCACTGTGCCAGGAGGGAGCAATCAGCAACAACCTCTGAAACCAGATCACATCCAGATCTCACACAGTCCCACATGAGCAGCAGGAGGCCCTGCATGCCATGGAATCTGTTCTTTATCCCACTGGTGACAAGCAAGCACCTGACACTTTTGAGTTTTCAGACTTGTTCAGGAAGATGGGCAGATGACAGAAAGGTGAGAGATGGTAGCAGATAATCAAAAGAGAGAGATCAAGCAGTTACATAGCCTCAAATGCTAGACTTTCAGAGCTACCCAGCACTTACAAGAAATCCAAAGTAGAAAACACAACCAGAAAGACTCTGGATGCCAAAGACCCCAGCAGCTTCAGCACAGAATATACAGTATAACAAAAGGGGTATTGCTTAGACATGTCTGCCTTATCCCAGACCTTTGCTAAATTCTCACCAACAATAAATAATCTCTAAGATGCTGTTTAGAAAAACAAGAATATTCATTTCCATCCAACTAGTCTTCAGTAGCTCCCAAGAGCTGAGTTGCTGCCTGATTTCAGGTACTACAGAAACTGCAGTATGTCCTGCAAGATTTCCCCAAGCTTTAGCTGTGAACCTGCACAAGTCCTTCAGGAAGAGCTAAAGCTGCTTCATCTGGTCTGTAATGGAGGAGAGGGACACAGGTGGTATCCAGAACTCTGGCAGATTTTAACAAATGTAAATTTCATTTTAAAATTCAATTCAGAAAGGAAATTCAGTGCTAACCAAGAGGCTGTGTTGGGCTGTGCATCCCTGGACACCACCCATTCCCCTTCCTGACAGGCTCACACCAGGACAAAGTAGACCCCAGCCATGTCACCCCTGGTGAGGGAGTAATACAAGCAATTTCCAGAAAGGAAAATCAGTGATGGCATCTGCCTAGGGTGGCTCACCCAGAACTTAGTGCACAGGAAAGTCTTCTTCTTCTGGATGGTTTCTTGCATTAAGAGCTCCCGTCCTGCAGAGCGCTCCAAGGCCAGATTCACTTGAATTTTTGCTTCATGACAGGTGATGTGGAGGCAGGCAACCTGGGTGGATGGGTACCGGAGAGCTGCAGGGATCACCACCAGGTAATGTCTGTGGTGGGGGAGACAGCAGAGGTGGTATCAGTCTGAGGTCTCAAGAGGTGTAAGAAAGCTGTCCTGCTGTGGCCCACTACTACTGAATCCTGTAGCCATGTGCCATGGCTTCCCCCAGCATTCAAAACCAACAGTGAGCCCAGCAAAGCAGTTGCTTCACTGAAACTTGAGAAATAGTTTCTGTTTGATTAGGTTAAGTATAGCCCTATAATCTTTTTCAAACCCCTTATCCAGTCATCTCCTGAACTCTCCAAAAACATCCCATGCAGTCTTCAGAAGAGGTGGTTTCATAACCTTGCAGTCTAGACATCAATTATTTGATCTACATTGCAACTGCAGAGCAAACATCTCTGGGCCTAAGGTCTGACCTAGAAGACCCCCATAAAGCTTGCATTGACCTGCAGGAGTCAAACTAAGGCATGGGAGGCAAGGTGTATGCCTCAGCTACTCCTTGGGGTGACCTGATAGAGCAGGAAGCATGAGAGCTGATGGCATGGGATGTAGTCCATCTAGCTAGACTGATGAAAGAGACTGAAACAGGAGTTCAGCATCACTCACAGTTGGTGAGAAGCAGCTGCAGCATGGAACAGAAGGCTCAGGAGGATGGCTATCCTCATCCTGGGGGCTCTTGCAGCCCAGTCTCAAGTGGCTCTCTTCCTCTGAAATCTCTGAGGCTGTTTATAGGGGGGGCAATTTCTTTCTAGCACAGCCTAAATGAAGAGGTGGGATGTGGGGAGGAGCCAGCCTCTCCCCACCTCTCCCTGTCTCCTGAGATTCCACACAGCAGCTGTAAGGATGAGTGCACTGTGCCAAGTGCCCCTTAGCCAATAGCAGCCACTCTGGCTGCCAGCCACCAGTTCAGAACATCCCCTCCTGCAAGGCTGCCGTGGGGACACCTGACCAAATGGACTTCTCACAGCAAGAAAACAGTGAGAACTTTGCTGACCAGTGACCCAGGCCAGGTCCTGATCACTTGTCACTTGCATCCCTTTGTTTCAGCAGGAGATGGATTGCTGCTGTGCAGCCTGCAGCAAGAGCTGCCCCCTGCACACAGCAGTGTCCTCACTGGGGACAGAGCTCAGGAGCACTGGATCAGATTAGGGGGGTTGTGGATCTCCTCAGCCTGTCTGGCTTGAGAATGGATCAAATCCTTCCATGAGCATAAGGAAGCAGCACTGCCACCAGCCAGCAACCACTAATGAGCTAATGACTTTTCTTTCCCTGCACACCACGAGGAAAAGGGAAACAAATACTGGCCCACAGAGGTCTCCACCAGTGCCCTGCAAGACCCATTAGTCATGGCATCATCTGCAAGGGGGGAGCCTCAGGAACAGCTTCCATTTCTTCGTTATTCTGGGTCTGAAAGGTCTGGCATCCAGGGATACAGCCTTTTGGTTCTGCTTTTGAACCTGAGGGTCGGGTTAAAACTCATAAATTAAATATGTGGGACGTCTTGTAAGCACTGATGGCAGCCTGTACAGTGGGTAGTCAATTGTCCTGGTTAACCAATTTGGCCTCCAGAAAAGCACAGTCACCACATAAAGTGCGTGCTGTGAGCAGTCCACAAACTTCATCTGAGTCTTATGTGAGACAGCCTGAGCTGAGATGTACAAGGGACTGTCCTAATAATACAGGCAGCTACAGTTCTGTGCCTGGAAATATTTCCCAGTGCTGTTTAACAGTGCCAATGCAGCCTAAGCTTTCCATACCTGCGTCCCAAGACGATGTTATTCAAGAAATCAGTGGGGATCTCTTCACCTGGCAAAAACAGCAGGATGCACAGAAATGGTCAGCTAACTCAGGAGCCCTGCTCCCAAGGCTCTCCACAGTCTGTTCCCAGATGGAGTTGGGAAGACTGACATGCATCATGAGGGCTGCACATTATGTACAGGATGTTAGTGCTAACTAGTATTGCCTTTGTCTCAAGTGAACATCTCACTGTTCAGTTGATTGAGATAACTGGCCAGAGGCTGATAGAAGTCAGCTCTGAGTTGGTCTCAATCACTGTTAGGCTCCTTGGCAAGGGAGACTAGACACTTTTTATTTAGAAGAACACATTCTCCCCATTCTTGTCTCTTTGTGTCCTTCTCAAAGAGGTCAAATTACGGAGAGTGTCAGTGACAGAATGGGTCAGATTGGAAGGGACCACAGTGGGTCACCCGGTCCAAGCTCCCTGCTGAAGCTGATTCCTCCCAGAGCACATTGCACAAGGTGTCATCTAGTCAGTTTTCAAATATCTCCAGTGAGGGAGACTCCACAGCCTCTCTGGGCAATCTGTTCCAGTGCTCATTCACCTGCACAGTAGGAAGTTCCTCCTCATATTTGTGTGGAATTTCCCGTGCATCTGTTTCTGCCCATTGCCTCTTTTCCTATTGCTTAGCACTACTGAAAAGAGTCTGCCAGGCAAACTTACAAATTTTTTGTCTAAAACCAGATTTTCCTACAAAAAGCATGGGTCAGATCGATCACAAGTCACAGCCAGAGAGGTCCAGATGCTGGCAGATTTCTGGCAGGAGCTGCACCCACTGGGGCCAGCACTGGGGAGATCTCTCTGACCCTGTCCCACCATGCCCTCCTACCGTGTTTGCCCAGGTGTGCTCTCTATTCCTTGTTTAGCTTTGGCAAACCTGGCTTTTGGTCACATGAACATACATTTGAAGGATCTGCATCAAAGGCAGTGACTGACAGCTGCACAGGTGTCACAAACTCAAAGTCTCTGCAACAGAGAAAGCAAAGCAAGGTTGTGCAGCCTTTCTACTTCTTCATTTTCTTTCTCTAAGTAGGCACCAAGAAGGCCTTTGTGACAGAGGTGTTGAGCCAAGATTCCCATGGGGAGTAAGGGATCTATTCCTCTTGAAAACACACTTCAGCTGGAGCAAAGGACATAGTCCATACTGGCAATGCAAAACCACATAGAAACCTCTTCTCCACAGTTAAAACCTGAATAAAAAACTGAAAAGGAAGAAGGGAAGTCTCAGTAAAGGTCATACATATGATAAATTGATAACATTGTCCATGGTTCAGAATGAGGAAAAGGACCTTGGAAATCACTCCTGTGTTCTAATATCTTTGAAGAAAATAAAAAGGCAGTGGTTTCAGTGAACTGCATGAGGAGAGTACTGGAGAAGTACCCATATCTGCAGAGCACTTTGATAGGAGACTGTGCAGAGGGCAGGAAGTCCTCACTTTCTTTGAAGAAGCACATCTGTTGGAGAGTCTGTAGTGCAGAGTAATTCATCAAAGCAACTGAATCACTCTTCATCCTCCTCTAGACACTTATCACCAATGTCATACAGGCCTTGGGCCTCCTCTGTTCATGCTCCTCATCACTGACATTTCCAACTCGCCTCTTACACACACACATGCTTACTCCATAACTGCTGTGTAACAAAGACAATTGGATTTGTTATCCTTGTGTTCTGATAGTGAAGTAAACTTTTGCATTAAGGATATTTCATAGTTCATGCAAGGTTCATAAAAATCTGCCAGGCCTTAGTGCTTCTGCAACCTGTCTAGCATCCATGACATAATGGAATCCCTTTAAAGAATCTCTCCACAATGGCAAAGTAGACTGCTGCACTCTCTTTCTGCTGCCTTGGCAGCAGATTTGTCCATTGCACCAAAACCAAGCAAGGAGCTGAGAACACACCTGGACAAACACAGCAGAAGGAGCAGGAGCTGACTGGGTCAGAAAGCTTGAAGGCAACATAGTGTAAACTGTTCTATGCCTTTCTCAATGTTTGGCCCCTATACTAAGATCATTCAAAGAGCTGCAATATTTTTTTTTTTGCTTTCTTCTTTTTTTTCCCCAGCTTTTAGACTGTAGGCTTTAATTTCTTTAGTTGGAATTCAATTTGGGCAATTTCAAACTATGCCCAAGGGATTTTGGAAACTGTCATAAGATGTGCTCAAACCACAGGTAAGGCATGGATCTCTCTCCAAAGAACACATGTGAACCCTGAGACCTGCAACTTTGCATACTTCTCACAAAAGGGAGCAGTAACTAGAGCACCAGCTAACACTCAGAAAATCCACACATGCCACTGAAAGAGTCCAATCCCTTCTGAACCTCCTTGGCCCAACACCAAACCCCTGGCTCTTGCTTCACCTCTCTTACTCACCCCACCAAAGGGAAGAAATCTCAGAGCACTCTGGGCATAGTGACTTCTCTTAACCACAACATCCTGACTTGTCTGGTCATCAAGACGATAAGCACTCATAGAAGTTGAAAATTGTTTACAAATTGATAAATTGGCTCAGCCAAGCCCACAACAATTTCCAGATCTTAACACAGTGCCTTAGGAATCATCTCTAGTCTTAACAAAGAATCAAAACCCAAAATGGACCCTAGTGGTAAAGTTTGGGGTCCTACATAAAGCAAGTCCAACCTTGAAAAACTGTGGTGAGGATTTTACTACTTGTAATGTATTTGTGGGAAGATTTGTCAGCTCTTAGGCTAGATTCTCAATTTTGACCAGGCCATTTACTTACTTTCTGAGTTGACTGGCAACTTTGATTACCTCCAATGAACTCCTCAGTGGAAAAACCTAACAAAGCTCATCTTCTACAGGAATAGTTCTAGCAAACTGACCTGAGACATTGCAGAGAAGAAACCAGACCACAGGATAAAGGCCTGCAGGACTAAAGAAAAAAAAATCATGCAATTTTACAGGCTCAGGTTCAGACCTTAGAACCAATTTTCCATGTTCACTTGCATTATTCACTACCCTGCTGTAGTGACACCCCACCTGGAGTGCTCCATCCAGTTCTGGGGACCCTGGTACAAGAATGACATTCACCTCCTGGTGCAAGTCCAGAGGAGGCCACCAAGATGATTAGAGGGCTGGAACTCCTCTACTATGGAGGCAGGCTGAGAGAGCTGGGGTTATTCAGCCTGGAGAAGAGAAGGCTCCAGAGAGACCTTAGAGCAGCCTCCCAGTACCTAACTGGAGCTTATAAGAAAGGTGGCGAGAGACTTTTTAGCAGGGCCTGGAGTGACAGCACAAGGGGCAAAATTTTAAACTGAAAGAAGGTAGATTTAGTTTGGACATAAGGAATAAATTATTTACCATGAGGGGGTTGAGACACTGTTTTGTTTTAGAATAGAATCAAGTAATTACAGTAAAAAAGTTAATAAAGCTCTACACGTTTCCTACAATGTCTTAAAGGCAGACTATTGAGTAAGCAAAAGTCAGTGGTGAATGCCCAGAAAACGCTTTACAAAAGTGTTCTGCCAGTTTTTAACAAGAGAGGTCTGTTCATGCCTCCACAAAATATTTCCTTTTTTTTTTCCTGTTTATTCACCTGGTTCAAAGTACTGACTAGCTTATTCAAATTGAAAAAGCCTTTGGGGACTGCAAAAGCATGGAAATTTCTTTTGCCCTCCATATCTGCAAATAGGAACTAGTTGTGAGGAGCTCAGCTCTATGATTTCTGAAACACCGAGGAACACATTGACCAGAAAAAGAGAGAGGGAAAAAATCAATCCGTTAATTATTTTTTGAGAGATAAATCTTGCCTTGTTTAAATTGAATCCATGTAAATGTCAAATATGTTTAGACAAGCTTACTTTCAGTGAATCCAAAACATCTAAGGTAGCTTTATTTACTGATGAATTTTAGGTGCTGAGGGATTTGTGCAGTAATTGAAGTCTAGATTCCATTAAGCTGTACAGGAATGAATTGTGGAATGAAAAAAAAATATATTTATCTAATTATACTCTTGTCATGAAAAAATACAGCAAGTGAATGCTCTAAAACATTAACCTAGCAGGCTTGATCAAACATGCACAGCCACAGTACACTCTTTTGGGTAGCAAAAATAGGCTTAAAAGGTAACGTTGACAATATTTGTTCAGTGTGTACTGGTTACCAGCTCAAAAGAGGATGAAATTGATTAAATAAAGGCTTCTTATTTGCTCATTGAAATCTATTTAATCAAATAATTTATAGCATTTCAATTGGCATCAGTTGACCTCAGAAACATTGCAGTTGTGACTCCAGCTCTTTATCCAGCACTGAGACCTGCTGTCTATTGGTGAGGGGCTGGGAACAGAGTCAGAGGAGGAAAGAGGGATGGAGAGAGAGAACTTTAGAGCTAGGACAAAGACAGGAGGAAGTCAGAGCCTAATCAGCCAGATCTGACACTATCCCCCCTCCTAGAGTCCTTCCCCAGCCCACCGAGACACACCTTCCTCAGTTATGCCACCTAATTCAAAGGTGTTCCTGTATTCAAAAGGATGCAGTGCCCTTCACTTCAGAAGCAACTTTCCATACTTCCAACATCCTTCTCAAGGTCAAGGAGTCTCTGAAGATCTACAAGCCTGTCATTCCCACTACCTGGAAAAGAAGTGCAGTGCATGTCCGGTTGAAAACTCCCCTCTCTGGAAATCTCTCCCATTCCTTCATCATCTCTTGATGCCATGAAAATACAATGAGATCAGACAACAAGAAGTGCAGCTGCAAAGAAATGCACCTGGGGATATCCAAACTATCTATCTTTGCACAATGAGTGCAAAGGTCACAGCTAGTTACTGTGCCTGGAAGAAGAGGAGAACCAACAGTGCGAAGGGGTGGAGAGATGCTGTGGTGTCGGAACCCAGGAAATTCCTCTGGCTGCCCTGGAGGACTCGAGCCCCTGCCCAGGGGGCTCAGAGACCTTGGCACAGAGCCCAAGACCCCTGTGCCTTTGATTTAGCCCTTGGAAAAAACAATTACCAACCTTATATGAAGAATTACAAGCCACAAAAATTTAAGTAGAATGATACTGAATTTATCATGGGGTGAAAAATAGATTTTTGAAGTTTTTAGAATGGGGGCTTGGGGTCCCAAGATGGAGGAATTTGGGTGTGCCTTATCCTTTTTCCCTCTTCTTCTTCTTAGCCTCCATATTCTGCTGTGATGTTGGCACTGTGGGATAGGACAGCTGACTGTTTCCAACAACCACCTCCAGGGCTGTCTGAGCTAAGCACAGAGCACAAAAGCTGCAGTCAGGACCACTTTTACCATTGCCCACAGCACCTTGGTTTTGGCCACCACTGCCTGATGCACAAGTCCCCTTCCCAGTTCTCCCAGAGAAGAAGTGATGCGCAGGGTCAGGATCACAATCCATGCAGAGCCCCTGCTGCAGCACAGGCCAGCACCCAAAGCACGCCCCTGGCTTTGAGGAGTCTCCTGGGGTGCTGCACTGTGGCTGCAGGTGTAAATAGCCCCTCTGACAGTATGTGCCCAGCTCATTCACATGATTCCTACGTGCAAACTCCTCTTGAAAGAAAATGGAGGAAAAGAAATAAAGACAGACATCAGCTATGCAGAGAGAGCATGAATTGCTGAGCATGAGATTCATCCTGGCCATCTTTAAGCAGATACATCTGAACTAATTCTTTAGGCCTTCTGTGACATCATGGCAGTGACCAGCTATTCCTTGTAGGGAAAATCCCGTGGCAAGCAGAATGAGCTTTCACTATCCTTCTCCTCTGTTTCTACCTTACAAAGAACAGGAAAGAGAGGGTGAAACTGGAGAGGGAAAATTGTATTTACTCAAGTAGCTCTATGAAAAATTTCTCAGCACAAGACTGCTAGTCGCTTTTCAAAACCCCTGCTACAGTCCCCCAAAAAAAGTTATGCTAAATCACAAAAATGTCCACCTTCTCCTTCCTTTAGGCCTTTTGGCTGCACTATCTGTGGGGGGAAAAATCTCATAACTGCTCTTTGTGGTTCCCATACCACATTATATCCAACTATGTACACCTACTGGGCACCTACCATTATCCTCAGCCCCCTAAGTGAAGAATAATACATGAGCACTCAAACCAAGCTGCCAGTCTCCTTCCCTTCCTCTTCCCATGGTATTCCCTGTGCCTTTGCTATGCTTCTGCCATCAGACCTTTCATCCAACATCTATCCAAAGCTGTAAAGCACTTGAGGTGGGAAAAATTCCTGAATATTACCAGGTAGGTGCTCTCAGCAGGCCAAGTTCTGTCTAAAACTCACCAGTACAGCAGAATAACTTCTGTGCTGTGTCTGCTATTCCCAGTGAGCCTGAAGTGGCAGAAGATCACAGGCATGGGGTTTGATGGCTCATTTAGGTGAGATTTATCAGACAGCTCAAAGGTACAGATTGCCTCACCTAGGAAACATGATTCCAAGACACACAGAGCACAATGTCCTGGGATCTCTCCCAGATACCTTGATTTGGGGGAAATCAAATTGTCACCAGGAATCAATTCCATCTGGCCTCACAGCTCCGACTTTTCAAGTGTGCCAGTGTGATGCTGGAGAAGCCAGGCCACAGTTTGAGGTTCTGTCACTGTTAGGCCCTGCATGGGGTAGGTGGGACAGACTGAAACCTTTTCAGATGCTAATAACCCCCAAAGAGAGAGCAAGATAACTGGGAAAGAAAAGAGTAAACAGTTAAGCAGCTGGATGAACAGCTCGTTTAGCCAGAGGAAAGCAGTTGCTGGAATGAGGCTGTTCAAAGGGGAGGCTGCAAAAAGTTGAGAGAGAACAGTGGAAACAATTATCCACTGCTCAGAATGAGCCTTTTCTGAATATTATCTACAGATTCAAATTTTGGAGGGTCTACTGCTTGCTGAGATTCACGTAGTAAAAGTAAAATTCTGTTTTATTGATGTATGCAGGTTATTTTCTATTTATCTGCCCTCTAGTAGGTGTTACAGTAGCCTGGAAGCTCCAGGATTCCAACAAAAGTTGCTTATATCCCTCTTTTTGCATGCTGAATGTACACATATGCCTAGACCTATGATTTCCTTTGTGGCTTTTTTTAAGTGTTCTTGCATATTTGCACAGCACCGTAACCTTGAACGACCACTACTGCAATTTTCCAGTCACAAATATTTGGAAATCAAGATGTTGTTGGAGTTTATAACAGGGAAGCTCCTCTTTCAACATGCTTCAGCCACAGCTAATGAACCAAGGAACACAAGTTTCAGAAATAAGTTCTGTTTCTGGGTATTGACAAGTCCATACCTGCATATCTGATTTTCCCTGTCCTTGTGTATCGGTAGAGTGATTTCTTGGAAGTATCCCAAGAACCACGGGAAGAGTTTGAGAAAGTTTTAAACCCCATTGCAAGGCTGACAGACACAGTCCCCACCAGCTATTGAATGCTGTTTGGTTTTTTTGGTTGGGTTTTTTTTTTAAAAAAAAAGCTTGCAAATAGGTATATGAGTCTTTCTCTTAACTTTTTACTTCTGCCTGATTCTCTCAGCTAAACAAAACTGGAGGCTCTGAAAATGGTTCTACACTTCTCACTGGCACCCTAATTCCATACTGTGTTCCCAGTGTGTCTCCAAGCATGTTGTAAAATACCAAGAATATCTGTCCAGCCTAAATGATCTCTTTTGTTTCAACTTGTGTACAGGGACTTGGCATTCAGGCCCTTAGGACATTACAGTTTCCATGAAGCCACATTTCACCATTTAATTTATTTTAACATGCAAGCAGCTCTGCCAGAACTCCCTCAGGATTTCCAGTTTAAAGTGAGGCAGGACAGTGAGAAACACAGATAAAAGTCAGAAAGGCCAGAGAGGGGCAGATAAAGATTACACCTTTTTACAACACTTTTTTTTTTGCCTTGGTTTTACCTTCATAAAAAGAGCATGAATTTCAAGACAGGGAAGTGGAGTCACAAGCTAGAAACTCTATGAAAGTTGTTAAGATCAAGGCAGCAGAAAAATGTTAAATGTTTAGAGTAAAGCTGAACAGGCAGAGTAGGTAAAGCTGAAGGGTGATGGGAAATTCAGGCTGAATACTGCTCTTACCAGTATTTCTGGGAAATCCTATTGATAAATAGGATTTCCCAGAAATACTGGTAAGAGCAATAAAAGCCATTAAGAAAACTTCCCCTTCATTATTTGAGATGCAGACCCTATCCTGAAGTTTTTTTAAAAACATTTGAGTCAAAGTGTGGTCCACTCAAAGACCCTCGTGTGTTTTATGACAGGTCCCCGAGACCACATGCCAGGAGCAATAGATGGGATGTTTTGCTCACAGTGTCTCTTTGCACATCTTTTTCCCTGAGCTGCCTTTTCTCATTCTTTAATGTTTTGTCCTTTGCCTTCTCTGCCTCCACTTCAGATCTCCTTAGGAGACAAACCTAGCAGGCAACAGGTGGAATAAAATTTCTGACAAACTGGGATGCCAAGAAACCTCCACTGAGCACTTAACCACATAGTTTAAGGCAAGAGTCCCACAGTGACTGCAAATAAGCTCTGGGAACTTTATATCAATTTCACAGGGTTGTTCCAGCATATGCAGGGAACTGTGGCCATCTTGTCTTACATGTCCTGTCTCCAGCATCTCCAGGTGCTCTTTGCTCTGAAATTGTTCACAGGCACTGTGATGGCCATAGGGGAGAGTGGAAAGTGCTTGAACTATTGGCTGTTTGCATTGAACACCTTGTCTCTACAAAGTAAGGCACCCAAAAAGGGGAGGAAAAAAGGACCCACAGACCCCTCTAAGAGAGCATTCATATACACTTTGCTGCCATCAGTCATGGGTACAAGACATAGAGTTTCATTGCTGACATGGTACTTGTAGCTGGCATCACTGTCTTCCCTTGTGATGTCTAAAAGCTGCATGTTCCTAAGGACAGGTAATTTCTTGAGTAGTTTTCCTTAATTCAGAGAACCTAAGTCCATTGCTTTTCATCCAAGACTTTGCCTGAACAAACTATTGATAATTTTACAGTTTAATTTCAGTTGGGACTTAGAAACTACAAAGGCATGCTCAGAAATTGCAGACAACAGACTTGGAAAACAGACAGCTCTGAAGGCAAAGCACTTCTCTGCCTCAAAGCAAAACGAGATCAGCTGCAGACAAATAATGAGATGTTGAATCAATTAACAAGAACAAAAGATGTTTTTGAAGTCGGACAACAACATCAGATAATAAAAACCAAGGGAGCATTTTACTATAGAGATCTTTACTGGGCTTTTAGAATCCTCTTTCTCCTCATCTATGGCATAAGTAAAATACCTGGCACTTGGGATTTCTGCCCAGAGCTGGCTCCGCTCAAATACTGAAATGTGGATAATCAGGAACTGTTGGGCAGCTTGCTCCCTAGGAAACATCTGCTTTCCGGAGTAAAGGAATGTCACTAATATAGCTGTGCCTTGCAGGCAAACATGCCCTCTTTACACAAGGGCTGAGCAGTTGCTGTTCCAGAAGGGATTACCTAAGGAGATTCCACGATTGTGGCTGCAACTTTTACTTCTGGGCAAATTTCTGGGGTTCATTCCACGTGTGCAATAACCATAGGGTGTGTTTGCACACACGTAGACCATGCAAAATCTGTTTCTTACACAGGCCAGAAATTACTTGAGAGTCCAGGTTAACTCTAAGCACAACTGTAGCACCTCATTAAGGTTCCTTCTCCTCGCTGTAGCCAGCTGGTTTCAGCTGCAGTTACTGGCTCTGGATCACATTCTCCAGGGCTGCATTTTCCTTGCACCAAACACTTTGAAAGCTTCTGCCACAAAGTGCAGGCTTTCCCAAGTATGAAGGTAGGGAGCTCTAACACTGAATTTCAACATCAAAATTTCCCAGAGATCCTTCCTTATACCTGGCTCTTGTTGGAACTGCAACTTGGAAACAAGCACAGGCTCTCTCAGAACGTGCTGGAGTTTAAGAGGTTGCTGAAGCCCCTCTGCAGTGCTGACTAACCCACCACATGTACTATCCCCACACAGCAACTTGGCTAATCCCTTTTTAGCACTCCAAAAATGAGGAGAGATTTTTGCTTCAACAGCAAGAAGCAAATGCCTGTGTTGAGACAGGTATTGGCCTTGTCTGCTCAAAATCTTCACTTCCTTCTCTGCATTACCACTCAGTAAGTGAAAGGCAGATGATGCTTAGCTGCAGAAGTGTCAAAAGCAGCACCCAGAGGCACACAAAAGGGGTGGATGGCTGCAGGACAGCCTGCAAACAGCGACTGTGAATTGCCAGACTTGGCCACAGAACTCTCTAAGAACCAGAACCAGCAGGACTGAGGCTACAGGGAAAGCAGAGAAATAAATTATTGGGAAATTTATATATACAGCCAGAAGCCAAGAAAGAGGAAACCATTCAAAGGTGGGGGACAAGGAGTTCTCAGCCTAGAAACCAGTGGGAACAGGGAAACAATTGTGCTGAACCACCTCTATGTTCAGCTACAACTTCTCAAGCACCTGCAGACACACAGGAGCTGCACACACAGCAGTTTAGAAATATTTCTGCATCAAGGATAATGTGTGCCTGTGAGAATCTACAAAATCAAAGGGTTTTGCCTCATACATTTTTGTCCCACCCCCAAGCAACAAGGAGTAGAATAACCCTTTCTGTCTTCACTTAATTTCTTATTTTTCTAGAATGTTAAAGTCACAGGCCAACTACAAGAAGATATGTCACAGGATTTTCACTTGCTGAAAACCAGTAATAGATCAGTAAGTCTTGGAATTCAAAAACAAACCATTTTTTTGTGGATCCCACTTATGGTAATGAACTACAGCCTGGTCTTGGCAGTGCACTGAGCTGGGAGTTCACCTGAATACTACCCTCCCTACAGCTGGCAGGTAATGCTTGCAGCAGCTCTGGAGACTGCTTAGGAGACCATGCAGCAGAAGATTCCACTTGTTTATGGAATAAGCTGTTCCAAATGTATGTGTCTGCTGGCACTTGATCCAAATGTTCTGTGCTGTCAAAAGAAGGTATAATCAAAGAACCTGCTAAGGCATCTCATTTTGTTTGAGTTTTAGGGCTTAGAATGTCAATTCATAATGGTGTGAGAGTTTTGCTTAATTTCAGAATGATTAGGATCACTGGGAAAAAACTCAACTACACAAAACAAACTTAAAAGCAAAGGCATTCCTAAGTCTTGATCATTACAAAAGTCTGACACCATTTTTTTAGATAAATATGGGATTATGTTTCATGGTTCTGAATAGAATACTTTGGAAATTTTGATTTTGACAAACAGTTTGTCTTTGCAAGCTGAAATAATAACCATTAAAAAGTCATCTTTGTTAATAAATAATAGACTGAAGAAGAAAATAGTGGTTCAAACAATGTTTTTGTGAAGGGTTGAAAGACCTGAAGTGCTACAGGGATGAAATCTTCCTGGCTTGGTCGAGACACTGGATTTTTATTGCACTGGTAAGTAGCAGGCAGATATTGCTATTGAATGTAACTCTCTCCTACAGCAAAATAAGCTCTGACAATGACAAACACTCTGAAGCAACTGAATGTGAAGATTGTCTGAAGCATTTTCATTTTCAGCTTTGAAAAATATTTCCACTTAGTTCTAGCACAGAAGAGCTTTGCTGTAGCATTGCGTAGGTATCTGTAAAACAATTTTGTTTTCATAGATGTCCCTCAGAAATACTCCACACTATAAGCTGAGGAATACTAGTCTTTATGGAACAGTAATTCTGCACCACACTATGATTTTGAGTAGCAGTAATGACTTCTGCTGATTGTGTCAGAGAATATGAGGGACAAGTTTAAATGTTTCTTGGGAGTATGAGAAAGAAGTAGCTTCAGAAGCTTGATTTTGAGGAAAAATACCATCAGCAGTATTAACTCCACACCAGCAGAGGGAAACACAGCCTCAAGAAAACTAACTTGCCCTCTTGGGAGATGTTTTTCACCCATCACATCCA
This sequence comes from Agelaius tricolor, assembly GCF_023055355.1. Taxonomy (NCBI): domain Eukaryota; kingdom Metazoa; phylum Chordata; class Aves; order Passeriformes; family Icteridae; genus Agelaius; species Agelaius tricolor. The sequence goes on from NW_027269269.1 coordinate 19,752,359, forward strand.
CTGAAATGGACTGATTTAGCCTGGGATAAATTAAACCCGTTGTGATGCAGGAGGATATGCTGTCTTATTTCCTGTATTTACTAAGGACACCAACAGAAATAAGTAGAAGAGATCTCTGCTTTAAGATGTATCTGCTAATATGTGATTCAGACATCTTGGGCTTGATTTTTTTTCCATGTTTGTGTTTCCTACTCTCCATTAAGTTAATGGGTCCAATGTGCACTTGGCAAAATAAGATCCAAGTCCAGCACAGTTAGAAGTGACTTAGGGAGGTTGGAATTCACCTCTTCCACTACAGAAGATGCCATTTAAACAACAGTCCTTGGTAGGTGCCTGTGACAAAACCACAGCTGGAAACAGACACGATTGGCAGCTCTTCTGACATGCCAGTGAGAAAAACGAACCCTGCTGGCCCACACCCTCTCCATGCAAAAGACAAGTGCAGGGTTAGGATAGGTTTTATCAGAAGTTCAGTGACAGGGCAGCACTGCTGCCCTGAGGAGGTGTATCCAAAACTCTGGGCGGGTTTCCAGAACCAATGTGGAAGACAGGAATTGCAGAAAAATCTTCCAAGAGTAGCATTGCATATGAGCATGAATTTCACCTCTCTGAAAGCACTTCACCATTCTGGGCTCAAAACAGCTGCTTCCAAATCCCTCCAAACCAGCTTGCTTCTCATCCTCACTGTTCCAGCTCCTAAGGGTTACATCTGTTAAAGGACACTTCCAAAACCACGTAATTAAAAGATGCTGAACTCCTCCAGGCAACCAAAGCAACACATTATGACCTGCTTGCCAGCTCTACAAACAAAACAATGCACCACAGTGTGTTCTGCTCCAAGGGATACTGAATGCAGTGACATTAAACACCAATCATGTGGGCTAGAGGAAAGAGATGGAAATTTAATCAAAAGTTTATGGTTATGACTAGTAATTTTGCAAGACTTGGATGCCTTAAAAACATGTTCAAAAATGGGTCTGCAGTGTCCTCAGTGCTAAATTCCTGGGGCTGCATCCTTGCTTTTGTTTCTGGCATCTTCAGCTGCACACAGCTCACTGGGGGCTCCCTTCATGACAGAAAACTGCACCTAAGCCAGGCAGGTGGGTCCCTGCTGCCCTTCCTGTCACTGCACAGTTGCTCAAGAACAAACATTTCTACCTGCAAGCGTGGTGTGACTCTGGCAGTAATTCCCTATAGGAAGGTGAAAAACAGGATGCATGCAAAGAACAGTGGCCAGCCAACAGACAGAATCTTGGTTGTTTTTCATCTCTCTCCATCCAAAGGACTCTACAGCATAATGGATAGCTGTCACTGCACCACGGATGAGTTACAACTCATAGCTACTGACATGCTCTCTTCCTGTCTCCTGTAACATTTGCCATCTGCTTTGGCTATCTGCTCTCCAGAGTAGGCTCATCTTTGGTGCAGTCTATAGTAACACGTGCTGAATGCCAGCTTCATCTCAATGAGTGACTAAACTTCCAAGGAAACGCAGCTAACTCAGATCCTGTAAAAACCAGAAGGGGCTCCACACCAGTGATGCAAAACTGCCTCGCACAAAGGGACATTAACCACGGCCCACAAAACCGAGCAGAAAAATGTAATTCTGTGCCCCAACCCCATCCTTTCAGGTGAGGTAACAGATACATAAATATCTTTAAAACAATGGCCAGTCTCAAGACCTTAATTTGGTTGCAGGAGAGAAATCTGCAACTGTTAAAAACTGTTGACCTTGGAAATTAAAGCAAGAAAGCCTCCTATCAAATCACAATGCAAAAAGATATCTTAGTAGAGCAATGGGAGGAACAGGAATAGAGTTTAGACAAGAAAGCATCAGTAGGAACCTGTCTTATCCTTTTGCTCCTACACCAAACAATCACCTGCATCTAACCAAGGCTGGACTCCTTTAACATCTCCCACCTGAAGTGACTCCATGTGACAACTGATGGTATCAGAACCAGCACTGTTATAACAGAAAGTTGCACACATACTCCTAACTAAATCTGGAAATTTAGATACTGAAAACACTTTCTTTCCTTCCCTCTACTGGGCCTCCTCTCCTATTTCAAGGGTTGCTTGTTCCAGAGTGAAGTCTCATAACTGGGCTGCAATTCTTCATTTCCATTCACTGCTCACAAATTCAGCTGTTTTCAAAATACATGAGCTGTTACTAAGACTGGGCTAAGAACAGAGATCCCCAATCCAAGACATAAAAGTATTCAGCCTGCAGAGAGCACTTTGAATGATTCTGAGAGCACTTCTTCCCTCGGAGTCTTACCTTGCATACAGGACCACAGAACGCTGTGCAGAGGGATGTTATAGGGAAGATTAGGCAGATATTCTTCCCTGTAACACAGCACTGTCCACAAGTCTGGACAGAAGGCACTAGAAAAGCGTGGAGATTGGTTTTTTATTTTTCCAAAAGCCCGAGTTCTCCACCCTCCCTCATCTCCACAGGAATGTGACTTCTGGTCCATTCGTGACATCACAGCTGTAAGGGGTACTGTCCCTTCCTTCCCTGCTTCCTATATCAGACTGTTAGGGACAACTGCTGTTACTGCTAAGCTGCTGAACATGGATGGTTACCAGGAATGCTAGAGAGCAGCCTCCCAGTCTTTTCCCTTGGAAGAACATCACTGTATCCCTGTCTTTTTCTCCTGATTCTTGGGGGCTGTAGGGAAGAAGCAGCTGGTTCTTCCCTAGAGACAGCTCCAGCAGCTGCTATATACGCCCTCCAGGAAAGAAAAGATGAGCAGAACTAGAAGGAAGATTTTTGCCTTCATTAGAAATCTTCAGAAGTGTTGTTATAAAATATACAAAATATTAATTAAAATGCTGATAAAAATATAGAGGTGTATTCCATCTCTGACAGAAATTCTTCCTAATGTATTTAACCTGATTTTGGAGCCCAGTACTACTTGCTCAACTCCCTTCCACCAACTGGGATAGCAGATCCAAAGCAGATGAGGGCCAACATTCAGGAGACCAAGGAGCTTGCCTGAGTCTCAGCACCAGGCACATGTGCAAAGCACAGAAGAGCACAGCAGCAGTGACCCAGTGACGGCTGGTCTCCATGGCCAGCCCATGTCTAGGCTGAAGTGCCCAAGCCAGGAAGCAGTGTAGGGGTGAGCTTATCAGCCTGTGCTTATCAGACTGGCCTGTGCACCACCAGCTAAACTAAGGGGCTCAGTGCAGGGGAAAGAAGCACACAGTGGCAGCCTCTCTCCCAAGGATTCCACCCTTGGGGCTTTTGAGGTGACCTGGTCATTGCACTGCACGCTCTCCCTTCTCAACATCACCATCACAGCAGGCCAGCCTCCAAAGCTGTCCTTGGAAAAACACTGAAGTGATGACAGCATGGAATGACAGGGTCAGAGAGATGATGATGCAATGTCTGATTCCAAACCTAGGTTTTGCAGACCACCTAGAGGTAAATGCACAGTGATAAACCAAGTTGTCTAGACAGGGAAAGAGTGGATTGGAGAAGCAACCAAGGTGATAAGGCAAAATATAAGGAAAATGACCCAGAAAAATAAAAGAAGACAGTGGTCAAGACATAGCTGTCTGTTTACATCATGCACATCTGGGAATGCAGTCCAGACAAGTTACAGAGGTTTTCCAGATCTAATGCTAAACAAAATCACAAGCTCTCTCCAAGTCTGGCCTCTATACAAATATACCCCACCCCAAGATCTCATCACACTAAGCAAAGCAGAGTTTTACAAGTACTCCACTTCTGTGGCTGGCACAACAGCGCAATTCCAATCAACAGGAAATGCAGACGCGCAAAAGGAACTGCTTACACCCTGATCATCACAGCACAGGTCACTGTTATCACTACTGAACTATTATTACTCTGTTTCACTATGCTGTACAAGTAATATCACAATATCATATTATGAATATCCAATTACTATTTAATTGTTGATACCCAGTACCTAAATTCTAAGGAAGATAAGAAAGACAAAGGAAAGCAAAACTTTACATGACACCAACAGGTTCTTGACCACAGCTCTAGAATTTGAGCTTTTAAGTGGATTGCAGGACCAATGGATTGCAGGACCAATCCCTCTCAACAAAGACAGATGAGTGCAAAAGGCCAGGAACTTTCTCCTCAGTATTGCAATTTGCCAACTTTCACTCATTACTAAGACATCACACAGTGATAAACTTCTTTTAATTTCTATTCTACTTCTAACACATTTAGGGTTGTGAAATGCCAAAAGGAAATGTGTAGTAACAGAGCATTTCTCACTCTGAAAAAAGGAAAACACACTCTTAGAGTAATACAAAGAATGGTTATCTGTGATAGACAGTGAGTAAGAAATATTCTTAGGCTACCATATGTGCATGTGTGCTTGGGACAAGGATAAAAACATGTGGGGCCAGTTAAGAGCAGAAAAAAGACCAGGGGGGAAAAAAAGAAAAAAAAAAAGAAAGGAAAAAAAGAAAAAAAAGAAGAAAAAAAAAAGACTACGAAGGCAGGAGGAGCAAATTTGAGGCAGCAGAACAGAGAACACTGCTGAACACCCACAAAAAATAAGAGAACTAAAATACATACAGGGCCTGGAAGTAGCTTAGCAAGATGGGATATATGAAACTAAGAAGGAATTTGGAAAGTTCTCAGCTGTTCTACTTTTTAGGCATGAAATATTAAGGCAGAAAAGCACTTAAGGAAGCATCAGCATACGCATCAGCACACAAACAGGCACTGAACCACAAGAAATGAAATGTCCATTACTGCGTTGGGGCAGCCATTCCACCTGCTCACAGAAGTGCCAGAGGAATGGTGTGACACACAGATTTGCAAAAAATCCAACCATAATCTGCAGCTACTGGAGCAAAGGCATAGCTGCAGACAGGCTACCAGCCACATTTCTAGGTACATTCATGTGTAAATTACTAGAACAAGCACACAGAAAGCAGGAATTAAAATTTACATGAAATTAATATCCTGAATACATGAAATGAAAGGAACAGGAAGAATGTCAAGGATAAGAGGTGCTTACTGGTAATGTACAAACTCAGCATCTTGAGACAAAAAAACATTTTTTTGCTTCGCTTTTGTAAATTTTGTACAAATTTCAAGTAGGCACATCATGAAAATGCCATCACTTGGTGTCTAATCCTTTGCAGTGCTTCACTAACAACAAACCAAGAGAGCCATGTGCAAGATCTATAACCCATGGTAAGATTAGCTGTCTTCAGAAACAACAGATAGTAAGAATGTCCATGCCCATGTCTGTAACAAGCCCTGCCACTGTGGCTTCAAAACCCAAAGGCACATTACCTCTGGTGGGTTAACCAAGTTGCTTCTCTTTTTCTCTAGCAGTCACCAAAGTGAAGTCCATGAAGTACAACATGATCAGTATGGTGACTTCACTTTTGAAACTCAGGAGACTTGTACCCTCAGTGACTTGGGTGAACTCATAACATGACTAATAAAACCAAAGGCCTGATGCTAAATTTTCTAAGGCATTTGGGAAGATTACTCATGTCAATATAAAGCATTTAGAACTCTTAGGAATGAAATTCCTGGAGGAAAAAAATGGTTAATAAAGTGAAGAATACCCAATAGGTTTTACTCTTCTGGCTTAGCTGCAGCTTTGATGCAGTATCAACAGATTTCTCAAGTTAATCAGCCCTTCAAAAAAGGGGAGATGGTGGAAAAGGTACAAAAAAGAATCTCACACTCTCATTAATTACAATTCAACTTTTTTATTCAATTCTCCAAGTTAGTGGGACAGGGATCATCATGACTGTTAACACCAGATGTGGACATCACTCCATTGCACATCCCTGCTGATCCATCCTTTCTTCCCTTCACTGAGAAGGAGGCATTATCAAAAGGCTAAGTGTCCCCATGAGAGGCAAGAGAAGACCTGCTGCTGCTGTAGAAAAACCTAAAGAAATAAATCATTGAAAAAGTTAGTCTTTGCTCCAAAATATGAACATCAGAAATGCAAGCAGATATCATAAAAAAAAATCTCTGTATCCGGCACCTATCTGGCTTCCCTGATAGCTGGAACACAGACACACCAAGAACTAAGGCATGGGTACCAAACTCCTCTTCTAACCTTGGAAAAGGCCTTTCCAGATCAAGGAGTGAGATGCAGTGTGGACTGTGCTCTGAAGATAAAATCTAGTTCCTGTTACCTTTCCAGTGGGTAGAGTTCAATCTCTGCACCTGGTGATCCAGCATCTTCCACACGCCTTAGATTCCTGTGGAAATATTTCATGTGGAGGAAAAATTGTGTAAAAGTTTAGCTAAATCAAACTGCAGACTTTTCCTGCCTAGTTCTCCCACTGATAAAACTTCAGGACTTGCCATCCAGTAAACAACCATTTCTATTTGGGCATGGACAAGCATTCCTACATCACACTACAACTGCACTACCCCTCCCATACAATGTTGTAAAGGTCGGTGGGCAGGGTAACTGTAACATTTGTGTTGTTTCTGTCACCTTGTGTTGGTTAGATGCATGGGAAAATATATACACAAGCACACTGAGTTTCCTCCTAACACTCACATAATGCAAGTTTCAGGCTTAATGCACAATACCACTGAACAGAAAGAATCCAGAGAATAAAGACTACCAGGCAGTGCTCTGCACAGTAGCAGCCAGGAGGGGAAACTGCACACACCCTCTTGGACAAACCACACTTCTTGTAAATGGAATATTTACAGATGAAATATATATAGCTGCACAGTCAGTGTGACATTCCCATTCCTCATCAAGGTGTAACTGAAGCATTCATCTGGACTCCTGGCCTCCCACTACATTGACATGACAGAACCAAAAGGATAACTGTGCATATAGCTACTGCCTAGGCTTCTTCCTCTGCTTCAGAGCACCTTCCCGTTCAGTACATGTAACACCATGGACAATTTTCACCTCTTCAGTTTCTCTCCCCCCAAAATGTAACTGTTTTACAACACAGATAAACTAAGCATCAAGGAAGCTCAGCAGTGTCACTGTTTCCAGGAAATCTGCATAGAAGAAATGCATGACTGGCCAAAGAGGTAGCAACAACTGAGTTACTGGCTTTTGTAACATGGCTCTTCCCTCCTTCTCCAACAACAAATGATAATTTGTAGAAGAGGGATTGTCCTAATAAATTCTGGAAATTAGCAATTGTGATAAATTAATTAAATTATTATTTAAATTTATATATTACAACAGTGAATAAGGTTCACATTGGGCATGAGGAGGAATCTGTTCACAGAAGGGTTGTCAAGCATTGGAATGGGCTGCCCAGGGAGGTGATGAAGTCACCATCCCTGGAGGTGTTTAAGAAAAGACTAGATGTGGCACTCAGTGCCATGGTCTACCTGACAAGATGGTGTTCGTTCAAAGGCTGGGACTTGATGGTCTCAGAGGTCTGTTCCAACCTAACTAATACTGTGATTCTGTGAAATTAGTTTCTTCCTATTAGAACACTTTATTGAAAAAAATTCCAATAACCTTTTAATGAAACATTTCTTTTTCATTCCTGTATTAAAAAAACCTCAATTATATTGTAATTTGTCTAACACAAAAATGCTTTTTCTTAGCTGTTCTGCTTCCTATAGAAATGGATAACAGAATTATATATTTAACTGTCCAAACACAGTTCCCTCCTTCCAAATAAGCAAAAAATATCTATTACCCTAAGACAGAATACTGTACATAGCTGCATACAGCAACCTGCCTCCAAATAAAAAAGTAGACACAGAAATTCACATAAATCTTTTATAAGCCCTTCATGCGCAGACTTGGCAGAGCTTAATACAGACATATTACTATGCAGACTGTATATTCTAGTAACACTTGTACTGTTTCTAAAGAGAACAAAGGAGGGATGCAGAAATACCTTGAAAATGCCTTGCATGGGTCAATGTGAATTTTAACTTTTTTATCAGCCTAATCCATCACCTACTATTAAGTCAGCACGAGGAACCTATCTATTTCTTCTTTTCACAAATATCACCCCTTGCCTGCCTGTGAAAGTCTATGACAAGAATGGAAAATAATCTGTCTTCTTCAAATCTCTACCACATCAAAGCTGCAGAAAACAGGATGCTTTGGGGAATGTCACATCTAAAAGAAAAAAAAACCAAAACCAGAACTCCTTTGTACTGACAGACACATGGAGAACCGTGGAGGATCTGAAAGTGTTCTAAATGCCTTCCTGTTTATAACAAAAAAATAAATAAATTCTTTCCTGACCAGTGACTAAGTCACCTTGGTCTCTGCTCATCAAAAAAGCTGACGTATCTTTATGTGCCTCTCCTACTAAGCTGAGAAGCAGCAGTTACAGGCCCATGTCCAGGGCCAGAGGAACACCCTTCTTCCCAAATGTTACTGTCATGTAAACTCAGTGCAGTTACACCTTTAATCCCATTACAGTTACACCTTTACACCCATTCAAGTAGGCAGGCGCTACATTTAGTTTGTGCATCAATGGAACTTTCAGCTCTTCTCCCCAAGATCCAGCTCCCAAGGGCCAGTATGCCTAGCATATATTACATATGGCAAGTCTGGTGAGACTCCTCCTTACAGCAACAGCTGGGAATGCTCAATATCAGCAAAATCTATTTTCCTGCCTCATTTCTATCTCTGATGACAGACTGACATGGGCTTCAGATTCCTTTTCCTCTACTATCAGAAATTATTTCTCTTCATCACATCTCCAGCCTGACTGGATTTAAAACCCTTTCTCTATGAGCTTCATCTCATATACAGACTTTGCTCATTATTATGTTTAACAAGATTCCAATCAATTCTCTATCCAAAATATTTTCCATTTTGCACATGCAATCTCACTCTGTAAAAATTCAGTTCTGGGATTTTCAGCCTGTGGTCCACAGAATACCTTCAAAGGCCGTATGATAACTAAGAAGCTAATGAGAAAAGCACACCAGTTGTCCATGGTCCTAAGTGGTACCTGCTGTGCACTGGAGACTATTTAGCTGCCTGGATATCAAAATTCAGATCCAGCTCAGCTCCTGTATATAAGTGTTGTTCCTGATTTTAGTGTGACTACCCCAGGTAACAAGAGAAAACACAATTTGGAATTTATTGACAAATACTTAGCTGTAAATGAAGTAGAAACATATATGAAAATACAAAAGCTACTGCTGTATTCTGCATATTAGTATATATTCTGACATAATTCCTTTTTCCCAATCCACTTGGACATGTTTCTCCATATTATCAGCTGATCCAGATACAAACTTCTCCTATGTCAGGCAGTTCATCAGTGCTTCCTGTGCTGCTCTCTCCTCTTATTTTCTTTTCAGAAGGAGCAGTCATCCTACTAGAGAGTCAGCATTTTAATCTCTAGTAGGAGAATTACTTAGCGTGGAGGTTTTGTAACAGTGGAACATCCTGATGACATCTGCAAAGGTAAGTATTTATGGTGTCTACATCAGAGGTCTCCAAAGAGGAGCCCACACTCCCCAGGAAGCTTTGCAAGAACATCTGTAAGGCTGCAGGGTGAAAATGTTTTTTTCACCATTAATGAATACAGTTAGGAAATGTTTCAAAAATAGTCTTCATTTAATCTTTACCTCATCCTTTTTAACTTCTTGGGTTTACGGAAGTTTTACAACGTATGTGGTAATACATATATGTACCTTGGGAAAATATCTGATTGGGGCACATGCTCAAAATGTTTTTCCTGATAGGAATGTGCAATCAAAGAAGTTTCAGAGCCATTTAGAACTGAAGAGATGGCTGAAACTACCAACTCTTAACCACAAACTCGGAAACATTATATAATTTGCATTTCCCACTTCCAAAAAGAATGTTAACTGTCAGTGATTTGAACTTTTTTTCGCTACCTTGAGATTTAGGAAATCTCCAAAAATAACATTGTTCTTTATTATCATGGCATTTCTAAGGCATACATATATCTTAAGTAGTGAAAAAAAGCAGCTGGACTCTCAGCCTATGAGGCTGATAATTGGCTGATGGTAAGGATGTTTTTTACCTTCATAAAATAAAATTCCATATTTTGCAGAATCTTCCTCATTTATTCCTTGGTTTTTAAACTAGGTTACAATGAACATTTCACCAATGGCACAAATATGAACAGTCTTCTGTGGAGCAGAGAATGACTGGGCTAGATGCATTCTTTTCAGCCTTATTTTCCAGTACTCTATATATGTGGTGATTTTGGTGAAATTTAATTTTTAAGACAAGTACTATGCCTTATAAAGGCAGAGGGGAAACTGGAATGTTCAATCAAAGAAGAGAATTAGGGCATCAGGTAAGCAAACACCAACTGAGATAGATCAATGTGCCTCTTGTATTACAAGCAGTCTTTTGATGGTCAGAATTCTGTAAATCAGACTCACCATTCAAAGGGACAGTTCAGGGACTCTGCCTCTCTTCTCCATTCCCCTTACTCCAGTTAGTACTTTGCAATCCATTTCTCCCAGTACTGGAGGTTTCTCAGGTCACAGTCATGAGTGTCTTCTGCTGCTGCTGCCACCTACCAGTTTTATTATTCTGTTGCAGCAGAAGGGCATATAGAAGAAGTTCTGGTTCAGCATGCAGATAATCATCATCCCTTGTCTAAAAGTCATGGCCTATTCAAGTTCTACATTTCCCCATACACTAGGCAAAGCACTGGGCACAACCAAGATCAACACAAGGCTTTGAAAGCCATTCCATAAAGAGGAAGGAGCATGATCTGTAAAACCACCTTTCAAACAACATTAAATATTAAAACTTGAAATATTAGAGAATGCAGTAATATTTGGTAAACTCTCCCCACCAAAGATGAATTGCAGACTCTGCAAAGAACTAGTACTGTATTTCTTTCAAGACAATCTTCACATAATATGTATCTAAAATCAGGTTAGAGATGCAGAACTGTGATCCAACATGAATTAATGAATAAATCTGAGGGGAAAAAAAATTTTTATTTTTTGACATTATTACAAACCCCAAAAAGACACCCAACCACATGCCTGAAAGTGTTACACCCGTGTCCTATAGCAGCTGATGCACAAAAATATACACAAATAAAGGAATAGGCCTGCCCAATGCTGAGACGCAAGAAGTGGGTATGTCTGAAAGGAAAAAGCATTGGAAACATAAGTATAACAGGTTTGTAAAATTACCTTGCAAGTAACATTAAAAGACACAAATTATACACTCAATTATACCAGTGAAATCGGATATCACTCCACTGACTTTCACAGAGTGATTCCAGGTTTATCTCAGTGTAATTGAGAGCAAAATTTGGCTCTAAAATTATTCCCTCCCACCTTAACTTGAAGCTACAATTTATTATATTGCTGGTAAGTTTGCTTTCTTTCAGGAAAATACAAACTGAGACTATGAAAAATTGACTGGTTTATGATGGTATAGAGGAGTAATTAATGTACACAGAAAAATAATCTGAAACAAGTGCTAATTCTTTACAGATGTCCTGGGAAATATAATACTGCATCAGGAAACTTGGAAGCCTGTTTGTAGGGAAATATTCTTCAATTTGGAAGGGTACTCCAATTGTCTGATATTTTACCTCTGAGTAAAATACAACATTCTCCCCCTTAAATTGAGTAAAAAAATATTAAGTACCCAGTACTTTTACATTGTTTGAGATTAGGGGAGAGAGTTACCAGAGAAGGATAAAATGTACAAGTGCTTTGATACAGCAGTAAGGGCAAGATAAAATGTGTCACCCCATCCGCCACAAACAGAAATCAGCTCAACAGTCTTTCTCTGCAGCACACATATTCGTCCATCTGTCCTCTTTACAGGATCCTGTCTATTGAATTTTAATAGAATTAACATTCTTAGTACTAGTTCATTCATTCCTATCAACTACTTACTTCTGCAGTTATATTTTATGTTCACTTAGCAAATGGAAAGCAACATATCTTTCAAAAATCTAAGCTAAAACAGTACACTTGAAGACAATCTAAAACTGATAAAGAGGAAGGGGAATTAATGTATTACAAAACTATTCCTCATACAGTTGCATGGGGGACTCACTTTTGTCTCACCTCAGTAAAGCACAATGATAGTTTTCTTACAAGTCAACAAGTATAAGGAGGGGAAATAAGGAAGTAAAGCAGTGTTTTCTCTAAATCCGGTTAAAGAAATCATTCAACAAGTATCACCAAAATGAACTGATGGGAAGAAAGGAAGGCAGACAAGTTAGCAAACTTATCAAGGTTAGAGTAAGAGCAGAAAAGTGTCAATTTACCTGACAACAGGTCGGTTTTGGATGTCACCAAACTGCTGCATTTACCATTTTACCCGCTTGCATTACTGGGGGGAAAAGTTTAGGAAGGAACATTCGCAAGGATTTTTCATAAGTTCTCACTCTTGCCATCGGAAAGGGGAGAAGGGGTTTTCTCTGGATTGTTTGACTTTTTTGGCTCCTGAAAAGTTTTGCAAAGAACAGTAACAAAGTGTGAACTGTTAGAACACATTTCTGTAAAAAAAGGGAGAATAAGTCACCCAAAATAGCACAACAGCAAATCCCACCCGAAATCCACACAGTTAATTTGTGTCATTGTTTTAAACAAATTAAAAAAAACAAAAGCTTTCCAACTCAAATTAGAAACATGGGAGGCTTGGAGACTTCCAACAGCAGATCCACCATCAGAATGCTCCAAAAGTCACCCTCAAAGGTTAAGAAAGATTTAAAGAAATAAAACAAAGGAAAAGGCAGCAAACACCTGGTTATAAATACTGCAGTGTTCAGTTTAAAACAATTCCTAAAACAGTGAAAAAATTAAAAATTAAAAAAGACAGTAGCAACAGAAGTTACCTGTCCGAGCACCTACTATTCCATAGAGAGAACAGGAGTGGGTCGTGTGTCTCACACCAGCCATAAAGCCCATAAACCTTCTCAAAAAGAGTGAGCCATGAGAAAGATACTGTACAATCTGTTTTCAAAGTCTCTCTAAGCCCTTATGGTCCCTTATGTATTTAACTGACAGATTTTTGCAATGAGGGAATTTAGCCAGCGTCACTGGTTTCATTTGTTGGATTTTGTAGTCCAGTATAACATCTGAAGAAGTATCTCCTTTGTGTCTGACATACCCAGATGTTCCAGAGGTTATTTCCCGAGTAAATATCTCACAGCAAAGATAGCACACGAAGTGGGAGAAAAGGCTTCAAGACTGACCGTCAGCTCAGAACAAAAAATGTAACAGTCAATGTAAACATCAAGCATTGACACTGTTTTACAGATAAGGTGTTGTAACATTACAAGAAAAGATTTTATAAAACACATTAAAGCATTAAATACAAGGATTAGGATACAATCCATACATTGACAGCAAGACATCAATTACAAACACAGTAAGCTGAACAGAATAAAATCTCCAGTGTTACAGAGAACAAAATTTCATCAGATGTAGTTTAAGAAACTTTTTCCTGCAAACAAACTTCTAACTGGCTCTTTCAAACATTAAAATATACAAAAATAGTTGTATCACCATCAGCTGTATTGGCACCACTGTAATCCACCACTATGTTGACCATTTTTTCAGCACATGCTTCCAAACCCACATATGGAGGTAGTGTTAGTGCAACTGTGTGAAGTTTAGCATGTGATTTTCAGCACACAGAATTGAAGAAAATAAAGTGTATAAAGCTGATATCTGTGGAGTTCACCTTCAATGGGAAACACTGCCTGGTTACCATGGACTAGTTTTGTTGGTGTTTTTCCCCTTGAGTAAAAACAAGACACCCCCCCTTGCACCCCCAAGCCATTGTTTGCATTTCACTGTTTCAGGAGCAATGGGTTAAGCAGGGAGTAATACGTGAGACCAGTGTGCCCATTTGTACAAATGAACCCTCAAGCAAGGTTTTCACTCAGCATCAATACCAGATATATAAACACATGCACAGGATGTTTCAAATCCTGTCTCCCTCTGTGACCACTATGCATAGACTTATCTCCAAACTAGTCATGGAAGCACCAACAGAGGAGCAACTTATCAGAAGGGAGTCAAACTGCAAATCTCTCAACCCACTTGGTCTTTTTTTAAAAAATCTTATATTTACTTCACGAATTTTCTAACTGTGAGGTGTAACCCAGACATTCTGAAAGGGTGCTAGAAATGTAAGGTTCCTGTGAGCTACAAGATACTATGGGTACTCAAAAAAACAATCCAGAATATTCAGTTAACTTTCATCTAAAAGATGTTTCCTGTGATAGAAAAGGCCTTTGTATACCAACTAGCACCTGTTTACTCCCTGCTGTTATTCCACATGTGCTCAATGTATGTCACAGCTAGAAAGGGAAGGATTGATCCTATCAGCCTGTCAAGGAATGCAGGCACCTACCAGTAAAAAGGAAGAGACAAAACAAGAAAAAATAACAACAAAAAAAGAGCCACCCTCCACCCCAAATTCCCCTTGGATAAACAAGCAAGGGAAGTAGAGCTCATGGAAGAGACAGTTCACTGCTCAGTGACTAGAGAATTAGGTTACTTTCATGTTCTGTCATTCTGTAACTCTTCACAGAAGCTGAAGACCTTTATATTCTTCAGGTATAACCTGTGCACTTGAAGGCTCAGTAAGGACTTGAAAATACCTTTACTGCTGAAGATCTTTTTTTTGCTGGACCACCTGGTCCACCCTCCTGCTTAACACCAACAGTCAACCTTTCACTTGATTTTAATAATAATATTTAATTCTACAAAAAAAAAAAAAAGCCATTTTATTACATTCCTTTTAAAATAAGAAACCAAACTGTACAAAGAAGCATGATCAAACCTCCATAAAGTAGGTTAATACTGTTCTGTTTATTGCCTCTTGAAGACTCTCTGCATAGTGTCCGTGAGTTGTGTTTAAGGTCCAAGTGAAGGTAAAACAGCAGAGCAGCAGAGAGGTGAGGAAGGGCCACAGAGGTGGGCAGTGCAGAACCTCAGAGGGTACATGGGACATGCTCCATTAAAGTATCCAGAAAACAGCAGCATTGCACACACACAACCCCCCTCCAAACAAACCTATTTTCACAAGATGATTTTTCAATTGTAAACGTTTTACTTTTTGTTTTTAAAAAAGAGGCTTATCTTTATATATATATTTATATATATATATAGTTCCAGGGCTTTATGAACCCCGAGAATAAGAGGGGAATGAAAAGGGAGAAGGAGGAGGAAAAGGAGGAGGAAGACAGGGACTGAAAAATGGACTCAGTATCTGTTTTGGTTATCTGTTTTCCAAACCAGCTCAAGGCTAATGACAAAATGCACAGCCAGAAGGATTAAGGAAAATCAGGAAGTCTGGAAAAAAATTAGGAGCTAAACAGCCAACACCCTCAAAAAAATAAAGCAAAACAATTGTGCACACACAAACACACACGAGTGTGTGCACTCACACCACACACACGTAAGGGTCTAGGATCAATCCCTTAATTGTTTGTGGACCTAGGTTTTTTTGTTTTTTGTTTTAAACTCTGGCTGAGCTCTCTTTTTTTTTTCTTTTTCCTTCTTTTTTTTTTTTTTTTTGCCTTTTTCAAATCTGCCACGTTTTCCAAAGCTAAGAACTGAATATTTCTCCCCAGTTATACTCTTTGGATTTATGCCAACATCAAGTTTTTATGCTCAGTGGGGAAAAAGTAAGCCTGGTAAGTATTGTATGAACTGCAGCTTTATTCTAAAGTTCCTGTGGATGACTAATCACTTTTAACCAGCTCTTCCCTCCTCCACACCTTACCACATTCCTCCCTCCAAAAAAAAACAAACAAAAACAAACAAACAACCCCCCACCAATGTACAGGCTATAACTCAGTGTTTTCTTAACAAACAGTCTGCGGTGTTTTCACTTTGGCCACTGTTAAAGATGCAGGCATAGAGAAGGGAGTGTTGGACTAGCATGTATTAAAGAAAAAGGAACATTAACATAGCAGATCTCTCTCAGAAAGACTAAAACACTAACAAATACAAGTCGATGCACGTTTGCTTTAAACTAGTGTAATTCTTTTTCACATTTTTAGATTAAACATCATTTTGTATACCAAACATTACAGTGCTGTTTATCTCCTCCAACCATGCAAAAAATAGTTAAAAACGTGCCACTTCTGCCCACAAATAGAATATGACCAATTCCCCTATATACCTTCCAAAATCAGGATTTGAAATGAGAAAAACAGAAGTATCCTCCTTTAAAAGCTTTATAAAGGAATTTAGACACAAAGCTGCCACTTAATACCAAGATGGCCAATTTACAGATTTTTACAGAAAGTTCACATTAAGTCAACTGACACTTCTCTCAGCCTCATCATTTGAAAGGCCATATCCTGCAAGGTCAGAAAGTGATGACTTTAAAAGGATCCTGAACTTACAGCTCCCATCTGCAAGAGTAGGAACAGTAGGTGTCAAGGAATTTTGAAATACTTGGTATTTAACACCTTCAACTCACATAAAGAATTTGAGGCACTAAACAATTTACAGGATCAAGCCTTACAGAGGTAGAAGAGACTTAACTGGTGCAGCAATTCACAGAAGTTTCTAGAGAGCTGCCAGACAACTTTCTGAAAATCTTCAAGTGTGAATCACGCTTCAATGCTTTCCTGTGAAGACACATGAACTGCAATATATCTGGGGACCAAAGCAGCATCCAAATAAAATTGCTGCTTGGTTACGAACTGAGCATCTCCACCGTAAAACTGACTAAGAAGGAAGACAATTTAATGTACTGCAAATGAGTAGGGACAGCAATCACAGCACGTGTGCCTTTTACTTTTGCTCTCTCAACTGACACACCCACCCCCCTCTCCTCATTGCTCTGAGCGTCTCTGATAAACAGCATTGCAAGTTGGTTTAAAAAAAAAATTTACAAGAGAGAGTTCTGTTGGTCACCTATTTACACGTGGCATCACTCCACAAGGAGCTTGATCTCATTGGCTAGTAGCTGGTTCATGTTGAAGAGAGCCCCCGGGAGCTTGGTGAGCAACTCTCTCTCCGTGGTCTCAGGGTCGCTGTCGACAGAGCTGGAGCTAGCACTCATGTTGTCGACAGCGGCCCCAGCTGGAGGGCCCAGCTCTGGCTCGCTAGTCTCGCTGGCCGTGGACACCACGGAGAGCAAGGACATGCGCCGCGTCAAGCGGCCGGGGGCCAGCAGGGAAGCGGCATAGTCCGCTATGATACCAGCTACGTCTAAATTACAAGCCTTGTCAAAGGCAATGAAACCTACATTTGCATTGGCCTCGCAGACGTAGAATGAGCCGTCGTCCTTCATCAGCAGGTCAATGCCGCACACATCCATCCCCAGGATGTTTGACACTTGGACTGCCAACTGCTTGCCTTGTTCGCTCAGCGAGCACATCATTCCTACACCACCTGGAAAAAGGGAAAAGAACTTGCTGTCTGCACTCAGGTCACAAGGGACTGACATCCTTCTCAACCAGGCCGTGATTTTTGATTGGGAAGCTTCAAAGTCAGCCTGCAAGCACACTGCTGATGACTCAGAAAGTGACCTCCTTTCCACAGTGACTACTAATGAACTTGATGCCACACCAGGATTTCAAAAGATTCTGACCTGCCTTTGGCAGGTCAAGATTATGACTTGTTTAAAAACAGTTAAGTGATGACTTTTTAGTCAAGAAAAAATACACATTTTTATGAGCCCAGGATATTAAAAAAATGACCTAACAAACCGCCCTTGTTCCTTCTAAGGTAGAGGCTTTCCTTACATGTTTGTACATGATCAGAAGAAATATTTCAGGAAAATTAAACCTAGAGCTCTTGGTAAGACTACAACTGTAACTGCAGATATAATGGAGAGGAATGGGGATTAAGACATCATCATCTGCTCACATACCTCTCTACTTGCTATCACAGGTTACTGTCTCTAAAGCAAGAACTAGGGAACATTTATGTCTGAACCTCAGCTGTCAGGTTCACAGTCCATCACCCAAGTATTATCTGGCTCAAGCTTCATATATCACAATAGTTAAATTGAAAAATAACCCAAATAATAAGAAACAAACAAACAAAAAAAAATTAGCAGAAAAATATTTCAGGCTGTATTTCCTCTGCATGAAGTAGTAACTAAAATCTTGTAGGCGTTTTGACTAACCAAAACTGCACTATATATGAATACATTTTATCCCATCCCTTCTCAGGTTCGGTACAGTTTCAGCCAGGCACCCTCAAGCGTCCTTCCTCCTTTTACCCTCAGAAACTCTCAAGTCCAACACCCAAACCTATGCAGAATCTCAGTTCTGAACATGCTACAATCAATGCAGTAACCTCCTCCTTCTCCCAGATATGGTCTTTGTGGGAAGAGGTAGCAGGTAGAAACCTGATAGACTTAAGGCAGCATAGAAAATGAATCCAGTGCAATCCAGTTGCTTATTGCCTTGAACAGCTTCCTCACTTAACTCATTTTCTTCTACTCTCTTGCCAAATGACTGACTCCTCCACCTCCCTTAAGTGTTGCTTTCTGTCTTCCTTCATATTCTGTTCCTCTCAACAAGATGAAACAAATGATAACATAGCATTAGCAAACTGCCATTACCACATCAGTTGCTCCATTTGTGTTCTAGAACTTTCCCCTACTTGTCATCACCATCTATCAAACACTTTGAGCAAAGATCATCTCTCCTTCTCTGTTTGCTCAACATGCTTCTTACTTAATCCTTACTCTCATGTTTCCTCTTTAAACCCCCAGCAGCAAGCACAATTAACACAAAATAACACCTGCAGCTTACTTCAGTCAGCTTTGTGATTTTTCAACTGGGTTGAAATATTCTGATCAAAACTATGAGCAATGCTTTTCCTACCAAGTGAGCAGTTACTCTGCATCCTCCCATCTGTCGAGCAGCGGAGCATGGTGCCCACCACACGGCCTCCCACTACGATGACGCGCACATCCTTGCCATGGGACTCCTTAACGTATTTTTGAAACAAGTACGGGGCATCGTGACGGATCAAATGGCTTAGGTCTGCCAAATGGTGCTTGTCTCGTGCCAGGAACACAGCTTTACCTGTATGGAGGAAAGAACATCGGGGTGTTGAAAGCAGCTGCCCATCTGAGCTGCATCAATGATTCAGCACGTGAAAGTAAAACCTCTGACCGGCACACTGCCCATTCTCAGAGGCCCCATCTGTAGCTTATATCCATTTACAAACTCCTCCATGGACAACAGTGTTCCACTGATTCAGTGCTTTTAAGTGTTCAAGTACTGACAGCTGAGGAGACATGAGTTCAAAAAAAATAGAGAAAGAAAGAAGCAAGGAAAAAGAAAAAAGCTTTAGATAAAGGAGATGGTCTTGCAGTTTCAACTTCTTTTGGTACAAGTCCTTAGTGAGAGGAAATAAAAGGAAGAAATACTTTAAGAGCAGCCAACATGTAATTAATAACAATTTTGTTCATCCAAAAGGACAGGACCCACAGCCTACAGCTTTGACACACAAGAACCAACAACATGAAAATGTTGAACACTGAGCATCTAAGAACTCTGAAGTCTCTAGTGTGCCACTGCAGAACCACCCACTTCTCTGTTAGGAAGTTCCTGAGAGCTGCTCTTCCCAACTCCAACCTCACAACTTCCAACCTCACAACTCCAGAATGAGGTCTGCAGTGGAACAACTACATTCAGAGGAAAACGTTCCACTCCACAGTATCCAAGATAATTTAGCAGAAGATTCCACAAGACATAAAATGAATGGATTATCCTACAACTGAAAAAAACCCTCTTGACAAATCATTAGGTTTTCTGCCAGCAAACATCTCTAGGACTTGGATTTTTTAGCCTAAAATAAGTAATTTCATTCCCTTTTATTTTTAGACTACACCAAAGACTTCTTTGTTCTTCTCCAGTTGTATTCATCCTGGTTAAAGTCATCCCTGAACTACTTCTTATGCAGTTTCCGGTCGTACAAGACTGCATACCTTTCCATCTTTACCTACATTTCCCAACTTCTTTTCCCCATTCTTAAAGGTCCTATGTCAAATTAGATTCATGTTTTGCAATAAGGTGCCCACTTTACCTTGAAGCAGAACTGTCATTCAATTCTGTTATGGTGCTAACAGAGTACAAACATAAATTGATAAACTGCCCTCCTTAAGTAAGAGAACAGAAATGCAGCAGTAGCAGAAGTAGGATAAATAATGTGTAAAGAATTCCACCAAGTGTTCCTATGCCCTACTACAGCAGCCTCTGTTTAGATAGGATTTAAGGTCTCCACAACACAGAAGACTGCTTGAGGAACATGGAATTTCTCACTACAGAGACATGAGAATGTAAGCTTAAAATTCACAAAAAAGTAAAAACCCCCATGTCCCTTCTCCCACTCCAAACTTTAACTCTTCTACAGGCAATTAATAATCCTACTGTACTCCTGAAATGGAAAAGGAAGAATGATGCCTTGGAGAGGAACCACTTAGTTCTTGCAAATCATCCACCATCATGACATCTTGGTAAAACCAGGATTGGCCCATCTGCTGCAGCAGCAAGCTGCACAAAAAATTGGCCTAGAAGAGTGTGACTTTTATTCATCAACCAGTACCTACCGTTTGCCTATTTATTTTACATATAATTTGCAAATGGCTGCTCTTCAATTAATTTGAAAAAGTTTCCCCAGCTCTCTTAATGTGAAAAGATATGTACTTTCCATAAATTTGCATTAAAATGCCTGGAATTTAAAGTGCTCTAAAGCAAAACTTGTAAACAGATTTACAAGAATCCTGGCTAAAAAAGGGAGAAGAAAATCAATAGCTGAAACTCTAAAATTATTTAGTAGATCTTTACTAAAGCTAGTATTAAGTCAAATCCACTGTCTTAGATATTCCACAGCTGTCAAAATCACCTTGCTGCAACATCAAACGTTCCACCTTGGCTTTGGAGCTCCACCCACACTTTAAAACCACACTAACAGGTATTGCTGCTATCAGCAGCAGGTCTGATCTTCCTCAGCCCCCAGCGTTTTGCTCTCTTCTATTACGTCAACACGACCATTTGTGCAAGTAAGTGCTAAGTCATGTAAAAAACTAATTGGAGTAAAAATAACCGATCCAGATCCAGATCCAGTAAAAATAACCGATCCAGATTTGACATCAGTTCCTAAATCTATTTACTACATGGCTACAGAAGCACTCATGACAGTAGAAGAGGAGCAGCAGAGAGTGAGAGCAAACTGATGGACAGAAAGAAAGAAGTGGTGTCCTCTAGTTATGATTTTGTTTAAAGTAACTCCTGGTTTTGTGCCTTAACTTCATTTTTAGTCTCTTTATAGATCTGATATTTATTACATTTGTTTTAAAATATATTAAAAACAGAGCAACTTCCTGTGCAAATAACCTCTGAAATTTATTTAAACATGGTTTCCCTTTAGTAACCACTATTTAACACTAAATTAAGTTGATGTTTGTTTTATATTCAACACTTAAAACAAAATACTAAAAACAGTGCAATTTAATCCGAACCTGCAGTAATACCACTGACACTGTCAGAAGTATTTTTCTGAAAAACAGAGATTCAGTTTTACAAACAATACATAAGATTTTAATTAAATCGGAATCCTAAATATAGATGAAGTTGAGTAGGAAAGAAGTGACTGAATGAACTGAGATTTCATTTTTTAGGCCTATTTAAAAACATCCCTAAAATCCATGTAGGCTTCTTTCAACTTCACAAACTCCAGACATCCCATTATTCCAGTTCAAAGCTTTCCCCATAGAAGTCACCAATGCACCATAATTTTGAACGCTTTGCCCCCTGGCTTTCCAAGACTGGGTTCTACTAAAACTGTTTCCCAGTGCTGCAGCCTATTCAATATTCAGCATTCATGGGTGGTAGAATTTAGATGTATTGGAAAGAAGTCCAACACCTAACAGATCTTCTGAACTGTCTTTCTTTGATGAGACAAAATCTTGGAGTGCTGCTCAGAATAGTCCTTGCCCTTACCCCTGACCTCACACCCACCTCGATGACCCCGCGTGTTCTTCACCACCATAGGGAACTCCAGCACTTCCGCCTCATCAATCATTTTGGAAAAATTCTCATGACCACCTGGCAAAAAGAAAACCAACAACATTATGTGCCACCAGTCTGCTGTGGCCAAATTTGGGATGTAATTGCCATACATTCCTCCCACCCTTACAGCTTATATAATGCAGAGAAATCATCAGTTAGGAGGACCTTGGTCATGGAACACAATCAGACTTTGAAGGTGTTTGTGTCGTGTGGGATATTAAGACCTAATTCCTTTTGAACTGAAGACACAAATTGACAAAGGCTTCTTGATCACAATCCCAAAAGCTCAATCTAATCTTCCAAATCCAAATGCCCCAATTCAACCATCTTGTTCCATTTTATCCCTTTTACTTTATCAGCTTCCATCTTTTCAAATGTCTAACAGGAAAGCAGCAGACACATAACACTAGTAACAGTTCCATCCAAACTACTAACCAGGAAAGCAATACAGAACGTGATGACAAGGCATAATCCACAGAGCAGCAACAACCCAGACCTGGTCAGTTCACTTCCCCCCTTCTGAAGGCTTAAGTCTCCTGTATCTCATTCTCTCTATATCCTGAAGTAGTACTTCAACTTTTAATCTCATTGCATCTCTAAGGACCTTAGAGTGTAGCTTTTAATGGCCATTCGCACAATTATGGTTGATACTTCAAGGTTACTTGAGTTCAATTCAAAGAAGGCTGACCATAGCACAAGAAATACAGAAGAGAACAGTCAGCAGACAAAGGGATGAGCCCCCTCTAACACATAATGCAGTAAAGTGCAGAAGTCAAGTCAAGACACCAAGTCACAAAGCCAGCAGCAGCCATCACAACCCTGCCACGGAGTTTAATGCATGTCATGGAGTAACATGGCATCCAGCACACCCTGCTTTACTTGGCCAAGTCAGCTCTCACTGATAACTTGATACTTGTGGTTTAAAAAAAACAAAAACTAAAAGAAAGTCATGCTTCTGTCAAATGCCAGAGGCAGACACCAACAGAAGTGGAAGGGAGTTATGATCAAACTGGCATGTTCTACAATTATTAAGCATTATTCATGGTCTCCCCTTCCCCAAAAAAATTAAGAACTCATTCCTTTCTCAACAAGTTAGAGCAGCCACATGTATAAAGAAAGGGTATGTTTCTTCTCAAATTGTTTTCATGGTGATTGATGGAAATAGTAATTCATAGTAATTGACAGAAAGCCATGGTTTTGTCAATCTTTTTTCTCATTTTGTCACATTCCCATTATAAAAACTTATTGATGCAATCACACAAACGGGAGGAAAGCACTGGTATTCCCAGAAGGAACAGAAGGTTGAGAGGTATCTACAGTTCTTTAACAGACTGTAATTAAAAGCAGAAATAGCATCAAGGTAGCTCAGACAAATGGTTCCTCTAATCTAGCATTCTGTCAGGAACCAGAGATACCAGAGATTCCAGAGGCAGTCACAATAAACTATAATTAACTGTTTTGGTGGGAAACAAAGCCTAAACTATTGTTAAAAGTGAACACAAGGGCTCCTACTCCTTCCTACTCTTGTCCTTTCCCAAAAACTAATGTATTTGCAGACTCTTTCATTCATATAGGAGTTTAATCTACTTTCAGGTTCTAAGTCTAGTTTTCTGTAGTACTTATGGCATTAGTACCCCAAGCTCTTGTCTGCTGTTTTAGGCAATTGGAAAAGAACAGAAAGTATTATAGCACTAACAGCCAAAGTCAGTTACTTGGAAGGCTGAGGTACAGTTCAAGTGCTCTTTTCAAAGCATCAAAAGCTAATCAACAAAGACAAAACCAGAATCTGGGTGTCACGACTTTAACTTCCTTTTTGGTTACTCAACATTTAGCTGTGGAATTGGCCTTATGGCTAAATTTCTATGGATTTGCAAAACTTACATCTTTTGCACTGCAAAAGCACAAGTTGTCTAGGCAACTATGCTACCTCTTTGATCCAACAGCCTTACCATATGAAAAAGTGTCTGGAAGAGGCACACCATGGCCAGCAAGTTCTTGAAACGTCCAGAACTTGTTGACACAGTTGAGGATGGCTTGAGGACGATTCATCAATCGACAGCCCATCTTCTCTAGGTGGCGAAGGACTGTGATGTCGCTGTCACTCTGGACCCAAGGTGTGGGAACACGCACAACCACCACTTGTGGGTAAGCAGTAATGAGCTCCCCTTTCACCCGGAGACCTAAAGAAGGAAGAGAAAAAACATCCCAGTCTTAAGTCATAAGGTCTCCAGGAGAAGGCAAACAGGCACAGATACTGCACTATCTGTGATCAGAGATACCAGACTTCAACAGTAAGTGTTAAAACAGCACAACTCTCCCTAGCACGCATCTTGTCAGCTGTGCTGTTTCACTCATGTCACTCTTAACTCACTTAAAACTAGGACCAAGCAAAAACCAGACTTAATTAGGGCACACAGTCTTGGGCTCCTTCCCAGGGTGATGGACATTTGTTTACAGGTTGACACTCCACCCTTTCTATGGGTGTAAGCTGCACACTACTGTATCAACAGCTCAGGAGGTTCCTGCCTCCCGCCGCTGGTTCTTGCCTGCAGGATGCAGTTCATACCTTTCCCAGTCCCAGCTGTATTGATCCCTCTGTTTGTGGCACCACGTTACACAACATATTGCCAAAGTAACAGAGACTAGATACGATCCTTAAAAAAACACAAAAAACCAGCAGTATTTTTAACAGGTCATTTCAACAATCTGAATAATATTAAATTAAGTAGTCAGAAATAATTTTATCAGCTAACAGGGAAGAACCCTGTGACAAAGGCAGGAACTAGAAGGAAAGCCAGCTTTGCCACCAAGATCAATATATTACTTAATCATGACCTATAGTTTTACAGGTTAATTCTCTGAAAAAGAAACACTGAAAGACGAGCTGCAGAAATAGGCATACAACAGGATTGGACAGGAAGGCATCAAGCTCAATGGAGACAATCTGGCATCTGAGGACAGGAAAAGACAAACAAGGTTTGATATTTACTTTATTTGCCTTATGTTCAAAGCAAAAATTTATGACTTCAGCAAAAAAACTCAGCTCACACTGCTATCAGCACCTTAAGGGTTAAAAAAAACCAAAAAAAGTGAGCTGAGAAATCACAGTGCATCTGCATCTTGTGCCTACCAAAGGCCACCTGTAACTTGTGAGATCTAACCAAATTTTATTACCTGATTACTGTATTCCAAAGATGCTACATTACAAATACAGACTTGTATCTACTCTGCATGAAGGCACTGATTGCCAAGTGATATATTTCATTTCAAGGTGCATTAGAATTAATTGGGGTAGAACTGGGGGGGGAGGGGGGAGAGAAGAAGGGGGGGTTTCCCCCCTCTGTACTTCCCTTTTTTCTTTTCTTCTCCCAACCAGGATGTATTTTAGACCTTGCATTAAACATAATGAAGCAACCACCTAACTCCCAAAATGGAAGTTGAAATGTGCTGCCCAGTCCTCAGGAGAACACAGAACCACACTCTGGAAAGGCCAAAACAGAGCCACATCCAATACAAATCCCTTTTTCCAAACCCCACAGCCATAATTGCACAGAGATGAGCAAACATAAGCAGACGGGTGCTCTGGCTGCTCACCTCATTAGCACCAAGCACTGCCGCATTGCAGCTGACATGACTCGCGTGTTTAAGCAAGCAGGCTCCAGACACACACACACACCCCATTTTAGAGAGCATCTCAAGCAAGATTAAAAACAAGACACTGCTACAAACCTAAGCAGACTGTGAACAGCACAAAATGGACTACCATCTCCTTTAGCCAGAAAAGGAGTACAGATTCAGCAAGCAGAGGATTTTTTTACTTATTAGTCAGATTCCACCTTACACATGTATTTTTCCATTTAGGTGCATGCCAAATTACACCCACTTTTTGCCAATGTAATTGCATGCACATCCTGATCCACATGCAAGCTGTGCAACAATCATTCTAAAAAGGACTGCATTTTCTACATAGCCCCAAATTGCCACCGTTATCTGTGTTGTGAACCAAAACGACACAGTTTTCCAATTCATAATCTCTCAGTCTATTTTGTTCTTTTGCTTTAAAGTCACGCCACATGCTGAAGTTTTGCACCATGGATTCTGAAAAAGAAAAACAGTAGTTTGAGGAGATGTGTTTGTCTCACCTGGAATTCTTCTGAGTACCTGTGTTAGACCTGACTATCAGACTGGTGTAAATTTAGCCAGGTCACCATCCCCCCTGAAGTGACTTTGGAAGTACAATGATGCTATCAACAGAACAGTCTGAGCTTTTGTTTCAGATTCAGTCATATTCTCTAGTCTGGATACTGTTCTCCCCAAAACAAAATTTCTCTCCCCTTACAGAAGGCAGTTTACAAACAGAAAGAAGAGCTACTAAATGAAATGTATAATTTGAATCACTACTACTGATATGCGCCATAAAAATTAGCTGCAGTCTCCCAGCAACACAGTGCTGCAAACAGAAGCAGCTTTATTACAGTAAAAAGGAGAGGCAGATTCTGCCATTTTGGAACAAGCGTGCATTCAGCATTTCATCTGAGATCCATCAGTTAAGAATCAGGTTAATGGTCATTATTGCCAAATGGGCTGATAAAATAATATTTATTCACTATAATGTGCTGAAAGCAGTAACACAGAAGATACTAATGTGTAGGGGTAATTTTTTTCCAAAGAACTGATTCATGAATGTAAAGAAGAATAAGGGAAAAAAAGACTACAAAGATGTTACAGAGTGGTTAAGAGGTTTTGGTTTTTTTTTTTAATCATAGATTGTGCTGAGTTGAAAGGGACCCACAAGGCTCATCATGTCCAACTCCTATCACTGCACAGAACAGCCCAAATAACCACACCATGTACCCAGGAGCATCATCCAAATATTTCTTGAACTCTGTCAGGCTTGGTGCAGTGACCACTTTCCTGGGGAGCCTGTTCCAGTGCCCAAACACCCTCTGTGTGAAAAACCTTCTTCTAATATTCAACCTAAACGTCCCCTGACTCAGCTTCAGGCCACTCCCTCAAGTCCTGTCACTGGTCAGCACAGAGAAGAGATCAGTGCCTGCTGCTCTGCTTCCCCTCATGAGGAAGCTATAGACCACTCAAGGTCTTCCCTCAGCCTCCTCTTCTCCAGGCTGAACAAACCAAGTGACCTTTTTCACAGTGTGGCACACAAAACTGCACACAGCTGAGATGAACCCTCTTTTCTTTGCAATTATAGGGTCACCCTGATCCCAAAACAGTAAAGCAGGTTACACTCACTGTTGCCTGTGGACAATGAGCTGACCTCACAAACACACAGAAGGCAGACACTCAGACCATACAGAAATACCTTGACAAATAACAAGTTAATCCATTCGTTGACATTTTCAGTGGCTGCCCATGACATTGCAGACACAGCAAAGAGACAGCTATACAGTCCTTCGAAACACCAATAATGTAAGCCAGGAAAGGAAAATTCAAGCTTATCCAATACTGTGAACTTTCATATAACTCATCATATAACAATCACTTTACCAGAGCCTTAGGAACAATTTTTAGGTTATCACAAAATATTTGGGTATTCTTTGGTTCTAAGATGTAAAGACTCATGGGTTGGAATATCACACAGTAAAAACAGATGTAAACCCCGCTCTTCAACGAGACCTATTCTTTCACACAGCTCCAGCTATCTTTGTTCTTCCTCTGCAAGACAAAATTCTCCAAAATGGAACATGGTACACCTATAACATTAGACACCAATCATCACAGTATTCAGACAAAGTACAAAAGGAATTTTTGCAATGTGAACTGTAATCACCTGGGAATAAACCTGACCAGTTACACCTCAAAGTCAGAGGCTCAAGTTTCTCTCAAAAACAGCTCAAAGCAGCACATGATAGAACTGAGTGGGTAAATGCATGATTATTCATCAGTTGGCCCAGCCACTCCTCCTTTTTCACTCCCAAAGAACAGCAGGCAAGCTTAAAATGCAAAGCAGCTGGTCTCTGCTAAAAAGGATTATTTTGACCCAAAAGGTAGAAGCCATCACATGAACCTGTGAAAACCACAGAAAACAGAGCATTAAACTGTACTAAAGACAGAAGAAAGAGGCAGAGTTGGCTACTGATGTTACCTGTGAGATCAGAAAATGTGCATCTACATTCTTACAAAGTTCCTGAGACACTAACCTCCAGCACAGCAGAGCTTATTCATATTGTAAGATACTCAGGATGACAGATGTCTCTCAAAAACCTGATTTAGTACAATTTTAGGGTGGACAAACATACTCTGGGAAAAAACACACAATGATGGCATTAGGGATGGCTAAAAAGGATCGAGATTTCAAGCAACTGTGTGTGGCTTCTGAGCATTTTAATTCACATCCAAGCAGTATTTTAAATTGCTTACATTTTTGAAACTCATTATATTCCATTTGCAACCTACACAAATCCTTTCCAATCTCTACAAGACTCATTCATCAGCAGATTAGTAACTACTGCAAAGCAATAGCTCATGTCCAGTTTGCATGTTACAAACAACTGTCCTTTTAGTTGAAACAATGCAAATGCTTTCACAGAAAGAATGTAGTTTCAGAATGTAAGTCTAAAAACTCAAAGATTGCAAGGACATCAAAAATATTTTCAGATGCTTTATATATCTTGCTTTAGCAAACATCAGGCACTTTTAACAAAAGATTAAACCTTAGTAATATTAAATAAATTTATAAAAGATTAAGCTTTTCACTGTGCCTGGAAACAGCTGATACACTGCCTTGCTACCCATGGAAGTTCATGACCTATCAAATCTATTTCTGACCAAACAGATCAAAAGAGCAGGAATGAGGCACAAAAGGTGCATCTTTCAAACTGACTTCCTGTATATATTTCACAGAATTTGTCTGAGAATTGTGTGGCTATGAGAAGTTCCCAAGCATGACAACACAGTTAATGTACATGTAATTCCATGTATAACATGGGTATCTATGCAAAAAATCCTCACTCTGTGGCCTCAGCCGTGGCTACCTCTGTCTTTAGCAAAACCCCCAATGAACACCAGCTCTCGGAAATACATAAGTAAAACAAAGCAGGAAAAGTGTTTCAGTATTCAGACAGATCCCGTATGTGGAATACTTTTTCTAACAGACATACCAGCATATAAGTGGTTGGTCATCATGCATGCAGCACTACAAAAATTAAAATCTGAATCAAATTTCACTAGCATGAAATTTCACTAGCATGAAACATACACCAGCTCCCACCACATTTCCAACAGGAGCTAGCAGGGTCTGGGAACTTCCAGATATATCACCCAGATTTTTCCTCAGAGATCTGTAGGCTACCCTGAAAGTCTCCAGCTCTCAGAACTTTGTTATACAAATTTATTCATCCACCCATCCATGGAGCTGCTAACGTTTCCCAAATGAACAGTCACTCAGCAAGCAGGCTATAATGAATTCAACTCAGTCAGCTGGGAGAAACAGGCAAGCCTTCTACCACACAAACCTTTCCTCGTATTTTGATGATATTACATCCTGCTACTTGCTCTTCACAATTTATCAGTTGTTCTCACAGACATCACTGAATTTTTCTACAAGCCTGGACTCACTCCTGCTCTCAAATCAGTGCATTCCTATTTCATTTGTCCTCCCAATATCTGTCACCCATAAGACACTGCATAATATTTGCATTAAATCATTATAAAGTGTTTAATAATTACTTACAGTTTACTTGCAGGGAATTAAATGTGTTTCACCCTAATTGCCATGTTAAAGCAAGCTTAAAGCTCAGAAGGGAGATATCCCAAACCTAAATAGCAGATTACTGCAATAACAAGTTATTCCTTCACAACTAAATCTCTAAAATTTTCAAAATTCAGCATACTTCAAATATACATTCTGCCAAGACTGTGTCAGAACTAAGGAATAATTAACAGAAGTAGAATTAATATTCATTAAATACTACTCTATATCTCAAAAGCTTGCTGCTATATTAATTTAACTTTATGTATGTATCTTATAACCCAACTATTAACAACATAAAATTTCCAGAAATTGGGTGATAAACTTTTTTTTTCCAACTTCTTTTTTCAAACCTTCATTGAAAAACACAACTTCATTGAAATATATAAGTATTTTGGACCAACTGGCAATTCCTGGGGGTTTTGCCAAAGACAGAGGCAGTCACTGAAGTTAAATTCCTCTTCTGAGAAGTGGCTGCTTGTGGCAGCTGTATGCTAGATAAAGTATCACACTTCAAATGCAATTTTATTTGAACCAGAACTCAGCCTCTGAAAGTCAGCTAAGCACTGAAATTTTAGAGAACCACAAATTTATTAACACCAAACTGAACTTCCCCCTTTGAAGTTGCACAGGAATTTTTCCTATATCACTTATCACCTAACAGCCACAGTTTATTAGTCTGATCATTAAGTTGTCACAATTCCTCCAAAATGTCACTGCCATGTAAAAGCCTCTTTGTTATCTAGTATTACCAAGCCATTTTTTACCCTAGTGTCCACAGAAACAGATTTCTCCAACAGTTCTGTGCTGGGTGTTTTAAGTTCAAATTCTCTCCCTTCCTATCCTGCTCACTAGTTTTTTCCAACCAAATTAACAAGTGCTAACATTCAACCTTATGTATTTAATATGACCTCACCCTACTTCTCCACAAAAACTTAGCCAGAAAGGCTTTCCCACCAGGACACACTTCCACAGCTCAGCAGTACCAAGGAAATCACACAGAGCAGAGAAAAAACTGATTTCTCTAGAACAGTACTATGCCACTGTATTCTGAAAAAAAAAATGTATTTTGGAAACCAGGAGCTGTAGATTTAGCAAGCCCTTATGATGAAACCTTTACCTAAACCCACTGCTCAGCACAGATTGCACTTCAAAAGCAGACATCTGTTTATAAGCCAGACATGATATTTTAGTTTCTACATGGTTTAGGTGAGCCTCTTGTATCTCATTAGGACTTTTGTACAATAGTTCCACAAGGTGATCTCAGAACATTCCTAGGTCAAATAAGCATGATTGACAGAGTTTTAGAAGTCTAAGGCATCTTCAACTGAAAGAACACCCACTTGTGGCAGGTATCTGTCCTGTATCATCTATCCAGAGCCTACCAACACTGAGAGCCTTAGAAATAACAAGTTCTGGAATCCCTTCCCCAACTCAAATGCAGAAAGTCAAACACTAAACAATCCCATCCTAATTCAGTGTTACAGAACAAGAATAGAATCATAAAATCATTAAGGCTGTAAAAAAATCTCTAAAATCAAGCTCAGCAATTAACCCAGAATTGCTAAATATATGTAAATTAACCTTACTGTAAACTAACTCCACTCTTAACATTCAGTCAGTCTTTCCCATGTTTTACATGTGCTGTTTCTGTTCATTCTAAATAGCAGGTGAAGAAAAAAAGTTAAGGATACAGCTGAAAAAAAAAAAGGCTGATTGAAAAGGTCTTTCCAAAAGCAGAAATCCCAAGGAAGGTTTCAAGCAACCCATAACAGGTTCTCCTCCCATCTGAGATTAATCAGATTTTTTTTTCCTGTAATATCAATACCTAAATACCTTTAAAATGCCTACCATAATGCACCTCATCTCTGTCTGCTACCAAACAATACCTTCTGACACCAGGAGATGCCGTTTATTTACTTAAGCAAAGTGCTGAAGCAAAGTGGAGAAGCATGCAATGCAAGTTTCAATTTGTAACCAAGACACAGATCCTTCATATCTGTCTCCCATAACAGAAAAGATACTTATAAAACAATGTCTACACTGTCAAAAACTTTTAATAAATTCTATCCAACTCCCTCTCCTTTCCAATTTTTCCTAAATATATTTAGCTGAGCCTGAATTCTGGGTTCTGGAAAGATCCCCTCAGTTTATTGTTTTGACCTGTCACTACAGTCTAAAGCCTTCCTCGTCAAAACTGCATTGAATTTATGAATCGGAAGCACTTATTTTGGAAACAAATGTATCCTTCTTAAAAGAAGGAATTTCGCTGTGGTATTTTGGGTAAAATTGCATTAAAACTGACTCTAAAGCTTGCAGAGATAATATCAATTCCTGTCAATTAGGAGAGTCTGTTGTTTTGTGGGGGTTTTATAATGTGTCAGAGAAAACCCTGTACTTGGACATACAGCATACAACAGTTGAAGTGTCATTGTGAGTACAGTATTTTCCTCCACAAACACCTTCAGTCCCCTAAAAAAGTTGTTCTAAAAAAAGCTATAACCCAAAATTTCTTAGTTTTGACAGACATTAACATAGAACCATACACAAATCAAAGGTAGAGAATGAAGAAATACATTTTTCCTACACCTCTGTAAGCAAACTCACTGAGCTTGTCTCCTCTTTCTGACTTTAGTGGGTTAAAACTACATTGCAAAAGCTGTACACATGCTCCATGCCCATACTGTAATGACAACACAGATATAACACTGCAGTATTATTTTGCACCTGATCTGGACACAGAAGCTTCCACCTAGTCACAAAAACATGTTAACTAATTAAGATACTTAGTTTGCTCCCTAATTAATACGCTCCATACAATCTATAACTTTCTTCTTGAAAGAAAATGTTCCTCATTATTACACAGTCCTTCCAGTCAGTCCAGTCAAATACAAAAATCATGTTGTGGTAGTACCATACTCACAGACACCACGCTAAAGCAAGTAGAAGGGACTGTCAGCTTGTTTTGACTTTTGAAGGCAACACATTTAAGAGATCAGCCAATTTACCACTAATCTCTAGACTGTAAGGGTAATTCTGTGCTTACCAATCCCTGCAAGCTGGTAAGTATCTTTATAAACATTTCGTCTACACTACAAGATCTGAAGCTCTCCTGTCTGAAATAATCACCCACCCAATTAACAAAGAAATAAAAACCACTAAGGGTCTACAGCTCTCATCACAAGTCAATGGCAGAGAAGAGAAACAAAAGCCCTACCACTTCAGGTATGATAAGTCTCCTTAGTTCATTTAGCTCTTCCACAGATTACTCAAAGAATTGCCTTTAAATATCTGCAGATTACATTTTTCTTCAAGTTCTTCCATTTTACAGCAACGCAATCATGGGATTTCACTACCAAATGCCACTCTTGATCTGTTCTTAGTTACGGAATTGCAATTTACATTCATTCCTAGACTCTGCCTCTAACAACTTAAAAAGACTAAAAACTCTGAAAGGAAAAGGTCTGACAGCATGCTATGAACCTTGGAAGACCTAAGTAAGAAAGGGGAAGAAATGAGCACCTCTTTAGAAATTCCCGTGCTGAAGAAAGCACTCACATAAGGTTGTGGTTCCAAGACAATTTTGACTTAAATCCTGTTGCTGCCAACAGTTTTACTCTCCAGCTCCATGCAATCCTACAGTGGCATGTAGTACCACCCACTCCCTATCACTCATACACAGACCCACTGGTGAGCTGGTAAGCTTCCCACACCAGCAGGAAACTCTTCTGTTCTTCTCTGGAATTCAATTTCTTGCAGGTGTTTCAAGCTGAACAAGCTCACTGCAGGATCTGATGAATCCAGGTGTCAACTGCAACAGAGAAACCTGGATCACAGCAAGGACAGCAAGGATCTCAACAGTTTAAATTGTCAAGATAGTGTTTTGAGACTAGAATTATCTATAGTGAGGTGGGAATTCTTTCTGTATTTACAACTCGATTGTCACTATGCTAGCCCAGCCTCCAGCTTTGTAAAACCAAACCAATCAGACTGATTTCTGTTTCTCCAACTCCTGTCCTATGCAGGTGATACCTTCTCCAGTGGCTTCCATGCTCTCAGGTTAAGAAAAATTTGCAGCAAAACTGCTACAAAAACCCAGTTGCCAGAGTTGTTTGAACAGGACTAACAATTACAAGCAACAAGACATGCAGTTTACATGTACAGAATCCTTTCTGCCTGCAACCACTGAACTTTATTCAACTCAAAGCATCCACAAAGGGCATGCACTTTCAGAATCCTGCCTCACCTTTAGTCCCAAGCATGTAAGGAGGAGTGCACAAAGAACCATTTCAGTCTTAGGCCAGAATGATCCTGGGAAGATTGACAGAAAAAGAAAAGGAAGCAGGATATGAACATGCACATTTCAAAAATTTCCAGTCAATACCAAGTTATTTCTACCTGCACTTACCATGACTTCAACCCATAATCTCTCCTCAATTAGCAGCTGGATAGTTTGCATGCCTGAGGTACTGTGGTGAATGGATAAAGGCTTCTTCAGAAGGACAGGCTGTGAATATGAGAAGGGTTTGTGCCCCACACAAAGGAGCAGATCACACACATGCAGCTCTGCTTTGGAGTGCACAGAGCTAGACAAGAGCCCAGCAACTGATACAGCACGCTAACACATTGTGACCGTATATTTGGACCACCCACTCCATGAGGGCAGTCTAACTTTGTGACACACTGAGAGGCTGTGGCAGCTTCATCTTTGGAGATATTCAAAACCTGACTTCATACACCCCAAGCAACCTGATCGAACTTCAGAGCTGGTTCCAGCTTTCATGTTGGCCTTTGTAACTAGAAGGTTGGTCCAGATGTCTTTTTAAGGTCCCTTTCAAACTCAATTATCCCCCTGACTCTCTGGGGCCTTCTCCTGCAGTATGCCTGGGCTCTTAAGTTACTTAATGTTATGCCCAGCTGTAACAGTAGGATGCTTGCTCCACAATGCCCTATTTCATATCTCAAACTAGATACGTGGGTTCACTGGGCAACATCCTGTCTTTCTTTTGCATTATCAAGATCATCTGACAAGTTCTTTTAGTCATTAAAAATTAAAGATCAAGTTCTTCATGCAAGAAGTGGAAAGTGCTTTTATAGGTTCGACAGTTGTAGAGGAGAGACAGGACCCAAGGCCTGCTTCTCTGACCACAAGGAAATTTGGAAAGAGATCAAAGAAGAAATTTAATATATGGTAAAGGCAAATCCTGTCTGGAAAGCAAAGTAACAAAGTGGGGAAGAAGTTGTAAGCTTTCATTGTTAAGCTCTTAAGAAACAACTGAAAATGGGCCTCGCACATCATAATTTCATTTTCTGGTGGATGTAGTCATCCAACAAGACAGGCCTTCACAGAAAGATGCAGGTGCAGAAAGCTGTCAGGGAAACAAAGGGTAGTACCCTTCAGGTCCTGAGTTGAGTTTGAGTCTAGTTTTGTAGGAAAAAAGCTACTTCAAACCTTAAAAGGTTTTTTAAGATACACTTACCAAAACTTTGTCTCACTGGGAATAAGAAGCAACAGCCTGCATGCCAGACAAAGGAGAGTTAAACTTTTACTCGGAGTCTACAGGATATTCCCGAATGTTGTCTGAGTCAGGGGAACAAGGACACATAGTAACACTAGCAGGAGAACTTGGTAAGGCCTCTTCTGTTATTAACAACAACATTCATTGAAGAAAAAGGCATGACATAGGAAAGAAAGCAGCCCCACAACATGGAGAGGCAAGATTTGCATGGCTCTGCTTTCTACAACACTGTGGGTTGGTGCAAGGAATCTGAAGCTCACAAAAAATAATTTCATTATCATAACAACCAGCTGCCTCTGCCACTGCAGGCTCAGCCAGGCTCACTAGTGCTCCCTTCCTACTTCATATTAAGAAAAATCTCAACTCAAAGCAGGGCATCCTGCCTGACCACAGAACTAAGAATGTAGTTCACCCTGTGAGTCTGTTCCTCATCCAGGAACAGAAGGCCCAACACTTAATGTTGATGTCCAAAAGTAATATATTACTTTTTTTTATATCTATGAAGATATCCTTAACCATGAAAAAAGCCTGCAAGGCACCTCATAAAATATGAAATATAAACACTGAAAGCAGTGCTGTCAAAAGAATGCAAACTGAATTCCAAGAATGGAATAAGCCAATTTCCAGAGTAGTTGAGTACAATAACAATGGGGACATGCCAATTTACATATTCATGAAACAAGTAAAAGAGAGAACAAGGTATAAGAGCAATTCCCCCAGGTATTCAGGTAAAATTCCTTGGTCTCACTGACAGAATACACATTATCTTCAAGGTAAATTTATCCATGGACTACTATTCAAAGACAAGAGTATTAGGTCACCCAAGTAATTAGTTATCATTCCAGCACTCCTGGTTTCCCCTACATCTACATTTTTCAAAACCTGGATAGTAAATAGTGTTGATGCATCCAGCACAGTCCCTATGTGCACATACTTTATTTACTAAGAATGTAGGTATTCAATATTACATTCAAAAGCTACATTAAGAGAAAACTATTGCAGCCACAAAGCCAAGCACACAAATGTTAGAAAAAGCCACAACTAAGGATATCTGTTGCACTGATCTACTACCCCACACACATACTGTCTTCAATTACACAAACAAACATTATTTTTCCCCACAGCAGATACCTAATGTGCACAGAAGGTACAGCACTCATTTAAAAAGTAGTGACTGAGGACTGTATTTTCTTTTACATTGTTTAGTGTGTAATCCATGGATTGATATACTGAAATCCTTGCATAAAACACATCACTGTTAATTTCTTCTTGAGTTTTACGTATTGTGCTTATCACAGTAATATGTAAGTCCTTCACAGTCATAATTAATTTTGATAACACCACAGGAAATCAGTGAATATTCTACTGATCTCCCATATGGGGGAGGGAAACCCAGAGATAAGTGTTGACAAAGGAATTCTAGATGCCACATTTGAGCCACCATGATTTCTCAGTTGCTCATGCTGTTCTGATTGACTTCATTTGTGGATCTAAGTATTCAGCTCTTTCACAAAGCTGATCCTATCATCCAAAGTCTGGGCACTCAGAAAATGCAAAAACATGCAATTAAAGGCAATTTCTGAGCAGTTCAATTTAAATCACTAGACTAAGATTTTTTTCTTCCAGCTATGTTCTGCTTCAATTGTCACAAATTTTGTAATCAAAAGGCATCCTACAAACTGTCCTCTCCACCATACTGCAAGTTACATTTCCAGAGCAGAACACCATGTACTTTAAGGAGGCTGACAAAAAAGTAGCAAGCAATTAAGTAATTTAAAATGTAGTAGCTGAAAACAAATACTCAACAAAGACAAAATTCCAAGTATGATTTTGCCAATTTCTAAGTTTAGGTCATTTGCTGCTGCTACTCATATGAGAATTTTATCCTCATACTTGCAGATAATCAAAAGCAAACTTCATCCCTTGACACCTAAGTAACACCTGACATGGTGGAATAGGATGTGAGGGTGAGACGAGCTTGCTTTGCTCAAATTCTCACTTCCCATTCATCCCCCCCCATAGAATTGATCCCCTTAGACATTCCAGTTAGTTTCCAAACCATGGATTTCTCCTACTGTCATGTAATTTCTCTGACTGCAATTCTGAATACCACTGTAACCACTCACTTGCCTGCTTTGCCTTCAAACTTGTTTCCCATTTGAGTCTCCTTGTTCAGTTTGCAAGTTTAATCACAAAACCTGTGTTCCCACCAGTTCCACTCTCCTATTTCCTTCATGAGGGAAGCAACTCCTTATCTAGCAAGAGTTTCTCTGCAATCACTTCCTGCTACTGTTTCTTGTTCCTGCATGTTTGCCAAGTACACTGCCTTCACACCACATTTTTCTTCACTGGCACCTCAGTCCCCAATCTCAAACCAACTTCAATCATCTTGTCCCCATTATATTTGAATGGACCATTCAGGTCTTTGTGTCAGAGAGAAGAGGTAAAACCAATATGAAAGAAGATCCCTACTTTAAATTGTGTGCTCAGACCAAACTGTATCCTCCATCTCACTGCAGACAGAAGGCCACAACACCAGAGGAACTTTCTTTTCCGTAATACATAGCTATGTTTCAAATGGTTTAGCTGTAAAGTTTAAACAAGTCTCTAAGACGCTTAACAGATTATTTTTTGAAATGGTAACAATTTGGGACAAATTTATGTCTACTTTCACTAGCAATAGCCACTTCAGCCAAACTGAGTTCCTGTTCCAAGCCTTTCTGTCCAAAAAGATCCTTACAGATTTGGGGTAAAACATTATTTTTTCCTTGAAGAGCCCTCCTTCCACTGCATGACTTGGCAAAAAAAAAATCACAAGACAGCCTCAAAGAGCCATTTAAGAGTCAGATGTATTATTAATAAGGAAGGACAAATTCTAAGCAATAAAAATCTGATGCAAAGGTTTAGGCCACTGTTATATTAAGATAGGTGATGTGAAACCTATTTGCAATGTCAAAAAAATCCTCATTCAATGTTTTATCAGACATAAATACAACACTTAAAACATAATCAGTACTAAAACTCAAAATTTCCTTGCCCAAACTAGGTGAAGTAGCAGTTTTGTACCAGTGTCACCTCTCTGGCCAACAGATGTTTTTATTTTGTTTCATACATAAGACAGAAAGCAAAGCAATATGCTCTTCTTACTGGAAAGCAAGGAAGAAGGCATTATAAATTAGGACTTGTCATCCATTTACCATCTTGAGTGTCTCAAATTATACTTTTAAATAAATCCTGACTTTATCAGGAAGTAAGCATAACGTCAGGACATCAGCAATTTCAGCAGTTAGGTCAACCATTGAGATGTCAAAGCAAGTAACTTTTATTGGGGGTGGGGAAACCAAAATAATCTATTCATTAATTCAAGACCTTCACAGTACTATCTGGAGCATAACAAGAACCTTGGAAGAAGCAGCTTGACTTTTCACACTAGATTCACAAAGGGATTCTGGCACTTTTCACAGTAAGCCAAATTGGTGGTGAAGATACCCTTTTACCTCATCACTCAAGGACAGTTACTTGGATATGGGACCCAAATACTGACACAGACATCAGACCACAGAGCCCTCCTAGGCTGATCTCTCTCTGTATCATATCATTCTGTGTTACATAAAGCATACAACTAGCACATCAAAGATGAAAATATTCCATCTCTAAGGTCAGGGCACAAACCTAGGAAGAAATATACTTGTACTTACTACTTCAACCAAAGACAGATGCTAAACAAGTCTAACATTGATGCAAATGCCCCAGACTCCAGATTCTATGTACTCACAGCTCTTTTCTCCACATGATGGATCAGTGAACTCCTGAGAAGGCTCAGCAGAGATGAACAAACATGATGTGCCTGTGAAGCTCTAGGAAATATGGGAAGTGACTGACCACAGCTGTGGCTAAGCAAGTTGACCTTATCATATGATGACAAGAGGGGTGGAGCACCCCTTCCATAAGGAAAGGCTGAGAGAATTGGGAATGTTCAGCCTGGAGAAGACTTTCAGGTGACCTAATTGCAGCCTTTCAGTACCTGAAAGTTGACAGCAAGAAAGATGGTGAGTATTTACAAGGGCACGTAGTGACAGGATAAGGGGGAATGGCTTTAAACTGAAAGAGCTGTTTGCTTTAGATATTAGGAGACAATTCTTGATCACGAGGTGATGAAGCACTGGCACAGGCTGCCTAGAGAATTTGTGGCTGCCTCATCCCTGGAAGTGTTTAAGGGCAGGTTGGACAGGGCTTTGAGGAGCCTGGTCTAGCAGAAGGTGTCCCTGCCCATAGCAGGGAGGGTGAAATGAGATGATCTTTAAGGTCCCTTCCAACTCAAACCATTCTATGACAAAAGAGACCAGAAGGTGGCTTTCAAGATAAAGGTTTGTAACACTTAGGAGACTGTTTGACTCTCAGTTGAGTGAATCAGTTGCATGTGTAAATGTTTGTCCAGGAGAGCAGCAAGAGCCTGAATGTCTCCCTAAGGTAACTAAACCAGCCTGGGGGAGTGTATCCAGGGCTCAGCCCAACCTAGAGGATAAAAACAGAATGATTAGCCAAGAGAGTTTTGAAGAGAGCAATGGGCTTGAGTTGACTTAAACCCCTGTATGCCTTCCCAGGGACTGGGAATGCCCAGTGTTGTGATAGTGAGCATATCAAAAGGACCTTTGCATTGCGCTCCAACAGCTCTGTCTATGCTCTATTTCTAAATTGCTTGTCAAACAACTCATAGCTGTATATTTTTAACAACTAAAGAGAACACACAGCTTTTTACAAAAGACTTCTTCTTCTGTCCTTGAAAAAACTTCAATTAAAAGGAAATCATCCCCCTCAAACTTCCCCAGCATTGTATCAACACAACAAGACAACTGACATGACACCTAGAGGATACTTTCAAATCAAGTTCTTAGAACTCGAGGGAAATATTTATTGATCTTCTGACTGCTGTGTTTCCCTACCAGATCTAATTATTCTTTAGACAGAAACTGCCAAGAAACAGGATTTGATAGCATGGATTTTGAGCATATCATTCATGGGTGTTACATTACAACTATTATGATGAACAAAATCTTTGACCCTAATAACTGTATCGGTGGAGTCCAACCCCCTTCTCACCGAAAAAATCAAGAGCACTGGCATACCTAGTCTTTTTTACTTCAGATCTTAACAAAAAGGATCAAATCACTAGTGTGTCTCTTCCAATATCCGTTCTTCCATGCTTTACTCACAGACGTGTCAAGATGGGTAACAAACACAGTAAGAGTCCCCAGCTCAATTCCCGCCCTATACGGAAGCACAGAGCAAGAAAACTTTTCTGTATAATAAGAAAGGTTTCCTACAAGTTAACACAATTAATTAGTGCAATTCAAGCAGGGTTCCTCTAACAACATAAGCAGAATATCTTTGCTGTCAGGTATTCTGCTCAAGTTGTCAGAGCTCTAACACATTCTGCTTCAACTTGCTTAACTTTTAACAAATAAAAAGGCATTTTATCACACTTTTAATCCTAAAATGGACTAGATTTTTAGAGAGATGGAAATCATATAAGCTCTACCATTCAAAGAATAATCATTATAAGGACACCATTACAGCTTTTTATGACATTGTAAATGTTAATTATTTACAATACAAGGAAATAAAAAATAATTGATCATTTCAGTAGTGACATTCTTTTTGTTGTTGTTATGCTCTTCATTCCACTCTTTCCATGCAGTCAAGGGCAGATACAAAAGGAAACTGTAATTCCTAAAAGTGGTATTTCACCAAAATTCACATGTAAGAGTTTATAAAAAGAAGAAAACAAAGTGACTTGTCCATGGACACTGGTACTCCTAGAAGCCCCTATCAATCCAAACACAGGTCTGCACACTGGAAGACCATCTCAATACTGGTCAAGGTTCAGCAGTATCAGTCTGTCTCACATTCACAATCACTGAGAATCAACTACCCATCATTCATAAATGGACTACTACCAGACTTGAGAAAAGATGGACAAAGTCAATTGCTTAAAGAACAAGTGATAAGGGTACTTCTCTGATCACAAATCTGGGAAAGCAAGCATATCCATAAAATAAAGTTTTTCACATCAATACTTGGGCTATCTTCTAATCTCTCCCACTCCAACACACAGTTTGCCCTTCTGATTTACGTGCTGAAGAACTGTTTGTGCAGCCATGCTGTTCCCTGACTCGGAGGGCTGATGAAGTCTAAAAAAAACACCTGCCACCAAGAACACACTGGTTTTAAAACTACATCAGTATGCAGACCCAGTTCACAATACAACTGCTCAGACAAATGTGCCAGCAAAACTTGCTTAGGTGACACAGCACTGGAACAGGGATTGTTGGAAAAGTCACACAGAAACCCCCGGCCAGTTAGACTGTCTTGTGAAATGTTAGGCTAATTTTCATTTCTCAACTAGGATGTATGGAAACACTTTCATCTTGCTTTTGTCCCTTTTTACATTGTTTATCATCCAGATGGTCACTCCTGAGAATTCTTACAACAATTAAAAATCTGGCAGTGCTTTCTGGCATTTTCAGATATGATGACATGCACGTATGTTCAAGATGATGTGCCCTACAAGTCTCATTTTCCTGGCTGGCTGTTCTAGAACACATGCAAATGAAAAACTTCAGACCTTAACACAGCCCTTTGAAATTAACATAATAAAATACCTCCCTGCAGAAACATTCCTACCCCTCTACCTTGCCAAGGTGGCTTTGGACTGAGCCCATATCTACAGCTGGTGACATACTGAAGAAACAGAACAATTTTGAGAAGATCAAATTCACTGTTAGCCTTTGTTATTTTAGCATCAGTTTAAGATGACAATCATTCACATAAGAATAGAAATCCCTGACAGGAAGGAAGAAAACTGCAAGAACACCCAGGATGGTTACAGAGTATAAATCCTTTCTTTCTATATGCATTGTAAGAAAGTTGTCTTTGGTGTCATAGTTCAGAAAAAAAACAAACCAATTCTTCTTAACATACATGGCAACTGTTGAAAGGCACTGTTATTAAAAGACGATAATAAAGCAAATGTTACTTTTTTTCTAGTAGAGATGTGTTTGTCTTGGGTATGTAATACTGGGGTGTCACATACTAGATTACACCCACCTCTAAACATAGCTACCATTCCAAAATCTCCTCTATATAGTCCATAGCTGCCTAACAGTAATGCTTACGGTTTTAGCAGCAATCAGACTGGAAGTGATCAATTTCCACAGTGAAAGAACATCAAAAATGAAGTTTCGAGTGATTCTAAGCCCAGCACCTTCCACAGCACAAAATCCACTTCATGTCTAACCACCTTCCAGTCCTTTGCACACAATGCAGTTCCTTCTCCTGCTCTCACTTGAGTCACAAACCAATTTCCCAACTCTGCAGAGGAAGTAATGGCTGCTCTGGCTGTAGTTAATAGCAGGAAACAGGCCAACTCTGCAGTGCTCAAAAAGGCACCTTGCCAAGGCTGCCTGCTTCTGTTCCATCACTCCCAAAGCCACTGCTGCATGCTGCAGGAAAATCTCTTACATTAAGGTGCACTGCTGGACTAACAAGTGCCAGGGGACTACTGAAACAATCAGAAGGAAGAGGACATGACTATGTTCCCTCTTGTATGATAGAAGACAGTCTTTAGGTGACTTACAAAAATATTAAGAGTTTTGACATTCTGATATGGAAACCATTTAACATACGTAAAAGCCCTCTCTTGCCATTGATCTAGCTGATTCAAAGTGGTTTTTTGTTTTTTCTTACCATTATATGAAAACACAAGAATTTGTTATCCATCCTTACCTTTTTTCCCCCCAGCTTTCTATACTTTACAGAAATCTTTCAACTAAGTCAATTCCTCCATGTTTATTTCAAATTACGTCTAATCCAGTGTGTGAAAAAAAATCAGAGATCACAACTACTCATTCCTAGTTCAAACTAAATAAATGAAGGACAGATCATACAAAACAAAAGATTAAAGACTTAAACAAGACACTGCCTTCTATTGCAAAGTTCAGGCCCACACTGGAAACCCTAAATCAGATGCCTAAACCAGCATACCAACCTTTACCAAATTAAAAGAATATATCTTCTAAGTACTTCCTCTGCAGAAAAAATGAAGGTAA
This sequence comes from Agelaius tricolor, assembly GCF_023055355.1. NCBI lineage: Eukaryota > Metazoa > Chordata > Aves > Passeriformes > Icteridae > Agelaius > Agelaius tricolor. Next base: position 19,795,642 of record NW_027269269.1, read on the forward strand.
GAGATCTGTTTCCAGACGCTACCCATCTGACTTAAGAAAAGTCAGCTGACTGTGCACAATGTATAACTGTTTTAGAATACATGACTATTACACCCTTTTTATTCCTCACCTAAGCTGACCATTTGGTTTCACATTCCCAAAGGAAAAGCCAAGTAAGTCTTAGGAAAAGTAAATACTTTGTTTTATACTTAAGTCACTCCAGCATCTTCAACAGTTCAAAGTTCATCAAAGCCACTTTCCTTAAAACTATTTTCCTTCACAGGACAGTATCAGAAAATATGGAGATTCCAAAAATCTACAATAAAGGTATTGGTAAATTGCTGACACAGTGAATTCCAATTTCTGCTGTTCTGATAGCAAAAAAATTTAATGAAAATATTACTATATATCATTTTAATGAGGGAAGGATCCAAATTTCCCTAACATTTTCTTCACAGAAGAATAATTCTTTAACCGTGCTGTCCTACAGGTAAGGTCTGGAGTCTGTGGGGAAAGGTACAACTCAATCCTAGACACAGGGAAGAAGAAAGAATATTCAGAACGAAGAGACAACCCATGGGTATGTTTTGTCTCTTGTCCAAAAAGTCCCCCTATAGAGTGGGATTTTCCTACCAGCCTCCCTCACCTCCACCTCATCTCACACTACTCACCCCTGCTCACAAGCTGTAATTTGTTTAGCTGCAAACTCCTCAAGCCTGTTACATGACTGCATTAGCAAGCTTAGACATATAGTTTAAAAGTACACATTTTGACAGGACTCACTGCTAAGACTTCAAATAAATGTCTAAAAAATGTCCTGCAGAGTTTGTTGCATTAGTTGCTATTTGTATTTGTATTTCAAATAAATATAGGAATTGCCAAACTAGATTAGAAAACTAGACATTTCAGTTTGTAATTCTTACATCTGGTAAATACCAAATGCCATGCACAAACAAAATAATCCTAAAGCTGACACAATCAGACATCTCAACCACAAGAAAATTCCTGTTTTGAAGTATTTCTGGAGCTATAGCTAAATCAACATAAATACAAGCCATTCCCTGAAAGAACAACCCCGTTCTTCCTTGCCTGTGTACCAGAGCTAGGAACTGTGTGACCACAAAAAGGGTTAGTGCAACAATCTAATCCAACAGGAAACTGTTCATTATTTGGTGGAGGTAATCTTCCATTGGATTGGCCAACTCAACTCGCACAAATGCAAGATCCTGCAAAGTAGCAGACAGAGAGAAGCTTTTTTTTTTTAATTATCTGAGGTACAACATGAAAGCAAGACAAGAGAGACATGAAGTCCTTTACAAGGCAAGCAGCAAGAGCAATGCTGGAGAAGGACAAGAGGAACACAGATGCTCCACTTGGCAGTAGATTGTCCTAGACTGGTTTAGTTTCATGAATTTAGCTCTTAAGAAACTTAGGCTACAGCTACACAGCACAAGTTTAAATCAAACCAGCCCAGTATCACCCTCCACTTTTTTTCCACACATGCATTCTTGTCCATTCCTGTGCAACAATGTTGTGCATGTCTGATTCAGTAACCATCTCAGCACACTCAACCCACCAGAGAAGCAGAAAGAATTTATATAGCTCTACTCTTCCACTTATTTTTTCTCAGTTTTTCCCTTGGAAATCTACAGAGTACTACTGCCACTGTGGAAAAGATAAAGGAGTGCATGGCTTGGGTAAGCAGACACCTATTCAAGTAAGGCATAAACCACAGTTAATGTCAAAAAATACTTGTTGAACTTATTTCCAAAAGCGTTTAAGCATAAATCAGTTTAAGAATCTCCTTTTAGGCTAAAAAGGAAAAACGAATTCCACATCTTTTAACTTGGATTTACAATCACTTCTGGACTCATGCTGTGTTGATGTATCTAATGTGGATCTTGAGCTGCATACAGGTTCACCATGTGGCTGCTGATATGGGGCTTGTATGGGGTATTTGGGATTTTGGGTCATCCTGAGTTTCAGCTGTGAAAGAAAAGGAACTAGCAGGGATTGCTGTGCCTACACTGTTGGTTTGCTTTGGGAATCCAGCCACACTTCCCATCCAGCCCTGCAGTACAGCAGAGACCTGCCCCAAGGAGTGGCTGATGCTGAATCCACTGAGTGAAACAACTCCCCTCCTTCCCCTTTCTCTTTGGCTATAGCAAATCCTATCACGTCTGATAGACACAAATTTTGTAAATCTCAGCATCACAAAAGCTTCTGACTTTGGCCTGGGCATCAGTGATATCTGCATCAGTGTGCTCTACTGTTAAGGTATAAGTCATGCGGTTTGTGGAAGGGACAATTTTCACATGTATGTATTCCATGGTTCTGCTCAATTTTCCTAAATTTAGAAGTGTCTTTTCCACTCTACCCCTGTGAAGTAAATAATTCAAGCTTTTTAATATCTTATACTAAATTTTTGGTCTCTGAAGTCTCCAGCCATGTTCCTGACAGTCAGCAAATCCACAAGAAGGATTACTGACTCTATCATCTAAAGAAATACCAAATTTTTGAGGTTTTAAATAGCACCCTGTAGTATCCAACTTGACTGTGTAAATTTAACATTCTTCTAACAATTTACCTAAGAAATTGTCTTGGTATTAAAAGACAAAAAAAGCTCCAATCAAAGTGTGAATATATGGAAAAAAACCCAACTATTATTTCTTTCAGTATCATGCATTACCTTCAGAATTTGAGCCTTGAATTGCCAAGCTTTCAAGACAAATAATAATAGAAAAGGAAGCAAAAGCACACGATTATCCACTGAAGATATATTCTCTTCATCAACTCCTCTATGTCATAGAAAATTTTACTCAATCTGGATCCCTCACACAACAGTAGGTAACAAAAAGGGTACAGAATGCACTACCTCCTGGATTTTGTTACAGGATACCTTTTCCTAGGCCAACTGAGGTTTTTAAAAAGGAAAATTAAACACAAAGCTTTTGCTTGTGTCCTCTAGCAGAAATCTTTACCAAAGCAAAAGCTCTAGAAAAAACACAACTGGAAAATTAAGAGAGAAGATTTTTCATTGCTCTCCAAGAGAAAGAATTGTTTGATACAAGACAATTCTCACCCCTCAGGAAAAAAAAAAAAAAAAAAAACAAAAAAAAAAACAAAAAACCAACACAATTAGACAGACCAGACTAAAAAAAATTCTATCCACAATTTTTCAGCATTTTTATCTCACTCTTTTTCAAATGGTCAGTTATTTACATCATATTGAATGAATACTCTGTATGAGAATAATTTCCCTTTTCTTGTATTTTGTTCTAGAAATTTTCTTAATATTTCTTGTTCTTGGACTACACATTCTTCAATATTAGTTTTCCAACGTGCACCACTTTTATCATTTTCCTTGCAATAGACACAGTGCTAGGAGACATTAGACAGAAGAGAGCAGAAAGGTCCACAATTCACACTTGCCCTATTTCGTTCCCCAAAAATAGACAGAAGACAGAAAAGAAGAAATCACCAAGAAATAACAAACAGTACTGAAATGCTGAAGGACTAATTATGCATCTCAGAGACTGCAGCTACAGTCCACGATGGCTGTGTTCCCATCACACACTGTCCAAAGGAAAGCACGCTCAGAGCTCAGACTTTCTGACAAGAAGCTACCTTGATTTGAAGACATCCTACAGAATTTCTATCTGCGATAAAAATCATAAGACTCCTCTGATTAAAAGACAATATAGGTAAACAGAAGTTTAGAAATACCAGAATAAAAAATAGTGGATTTACCATGCATTTGTTTTTAGTTGATTGATTCATGCCAAAATAGGGTATAAATTCTGACCAAAGTTCTTCCCCAGAGTCAGTTTTATGATTCCCTTCCCACATATGATTACCCAAAGAGGAACAAGGTATACATGGCAGCCTCTTCTTCACAGCTGAGAGACTTTCATGTTTTCTTCCCACACAGAATTACTCTAATACAACTTTCAGAAATGTAATTCTTCCCTGGATCTCCAGCAATACATGTTTTTTGACTGATAAATGGGAAAGAGGAATGAAAGAGTTAAAGGTAAAAAAAACCCACTGCAATCTCCTTGCTTTAGGAAATCCAAATTAAAAAATGTTGAAACAGAAATAAATTATAAGTGTTACACAGCTTGACATTGGTGGTATTAGTATCTTCCCATCACATAAGCTTACTATCTACAGTAACATATAGTAAGTAATAAGATAGTAATAATCCTTTTACTTAACATTTCTAATGCAACTTAACATTTTACTTTTCCTTTTTAATCATCACAGGAAAAAAAAAAGCTAGAAGAAAAATAGAACAGAAATCTTACCATTTAGTTTAAATACTGTAAATTGTAGTAATAGCTCAAATTATTTGATGCACATACTTTATCAGCACTGTTCTTTTTTGGAATTCACATAACTCCCCATCCATACAGCAGCATGCTTTAGTTACATCACATTATAACCTCTAGTTCCATGACACTTTGTACTGTTCATTGAAAATTCCTTTTAGATTATTTCCAGTGTTTTCTATTTTGGAGCCAGAACACAAACAGAAGAAAAAAGTCCCTCTGAAACTCTTAAATGTGACCCACAAAGTTCAAGTACCGAAGTAAAAATTAAGCTCCATGATTTCTTATTAATTCAGGGGTCCTGTAGTCCTTACCCTGGACTCACCAAAATGAAACAATCCTCCTCTCTTTTCTGCAGAGGAAAGGTAAAAGTGGTTCTAATGCAAATTAGCAAACTGAACAATTATATTTGATTACCATAATACTTTCTAAAAAAACCTGTATGATGTACATCTACATGATTTAGATGATGAATGGCAGGTAGTCTGGCATACATGGGACTTGTTATTAAACAGTACCAATGCTCCATTTTACAATCTTTTTCCAAGCACCCTTTCAGCACCCTCCCAGCCTTAGTTCATTCTCACCAAGATTTCCATCCTCAATGGTCAGCACCACCTCATCCATCACCAAGGCCCGGAAATCCAGCTCCTCTTCACAGCACTTGGCCTTCAGGGCTCTCAGGATCTCCTGCTGAGGGTAATCTTCTCTGATGCGGCGGTCTGTTAAGAACCACAGCCTGGGAGCAACTGAACTGCACATCTTGGACTTGTCTTGCAACCTTCAAGGCCTCCTTCCAATGGAACTGCTAGACAGAGGAGAAGATGAGACTCTGTTAAGAGTACACAGGCTCTTATCTTCATGATCCCTGCTGTACTAAGTCCCACTTCCTCTGCACAAGTCAGTCCATTCCAACAGACTTCCAACCTCCAAGAAGCAAAATAATGTCTACACCTACTCTGCAAACAAAAGTACCAACAACAGAAACAAATCCATTTACATTCCATGAACACTAAATGCTAGAAATTAGGTCTTGGTCCTCATCCCAGCTTTCTCCTCAAGAAGTACACAAAGATGTAACTGAAAACAATTTGAATGGCCACGTCTGAAGGCCAGAATTTCAGCTTCATGATTAGGATAACTCCTTCTACTGAAATAACTCTGCCCTTCTCCTAGGCACTGCTAAAAACCCAGTGACAGACTCGAGTCGTCTCTTTCCCCCACATATAGAACAGTAGAGTGTGATAAACTCTTTATGTTAAAAAAGCAGACCAGAAGAACAGAAATTCATTCCCACAGAATGTTCCAGGTAACTATTTAGGACTGTTTTGCTCTCACAAATATTTCACATCTGCTGTGAGATATACTTAGAACTAGATGAAGTAGTATCCAGAACACATAATAATGGAAAAACCAATGGTACAAGGAGCACCAAAAAAATGTCAGGACATTAACACACATGAAATAAAGCAAAATCTAGGCCAGAGTTTCAGTGGTAGCCCTTTCTTGGTTCAAAACACTTTTTTTAAATCACCTTTATATATAAACAGCACTAATGAATTCAGGCCCAAGAACTGAAAACACAGTTCAAATTGAAGAATTTCAATAGGATTAGAAGAGATAATAGCAAGGGACTGCTCCTTTTGCTTTGGAGTGCTTGGACAATTTTTGACTGAATATATTTTTACTGAATTATTTTTAAAGCTGTAAACCAGTTACAGGTGCATAAATGGACTACTCCTTTATGTTCAAGAAAAACAAGCCATGGTGTAGGGAACAGGAATTCTGGAGAAAACCAGAATGGTTTTCTGTACCACCTTTAAACTTTCCTATTAAAGTAAAGATGAAAAAATCATAACTTTCACCAATGTAACTGACATGAGCTCCTAGCAGAACTGAACTCTGAGATAGAAACAGAAATTTTGCCTGGTAGTCATGACTGCTGTCAGCAGACAATGTAAATATAAAACCACCTTTAGTATATAATTGCTATCACTTGGTATTACAAAGAATTTTAGTTTCTGCAGCAGGTCTTAGGACAAAGGATTGTTTAGTTACAACCTTAAGAAACAGCTAGGTTTTTCTAGTATTAAAAAACTTTTTTTTTCAACCACAACAACCTTTTCTTAATAAGAAAACAAAATTTTAAGTGGACATTTTTATTCCTGGTACTGAGAACCATAGTAACAACACACAAAGACTGTGACTTTTTTTTCATTGATTTAGTAAATGAGGTGCAACAATAAAGCCAAGAACTACAGTTCTTCATACTAACAGACTGGAAAAAGGCAGAAGCTATGGAAACACGATCACAGATCCAGACCAGCCCGTCAATGCAGTCAAGATGTTCAAGGTAAAGCAGGAAAAAGAGCATTTGCTCTCCGCAGAAAAATGGTTGTGGGAGGTTATAAGGAGTATCTTTTGATCTCTTCAAGAACCTCTTTGTTCTTCAAAGCAGCTCGAAGTGAAAAGGACAAGATGAGGCTTGGGCTGGCAATGGCTGACATCTCTCAGACCCTGCCCCACTTGTGTCTCCCTCAACAATGCATGTCTGGACGCGGTAGTTTACAGGGAACTTCCTGGAACAACATCCTGTGCTGGGCGGCGGCACAGCCTGTGTTTCTGGGGCAGGAATGCCCCCGCCGCAGGCCCGGGGCCCGGGCACTGCCCCTCAGCGCTGCCATTTGCACAGGGGCTGGCCGGGCCCAGCAGCGCCACCTGCCGCCCCTGCCGGGCAGCGCCGCTCTGCCCCCGGCCCGGACGGGCACATCCCACACAACCGCGGGAGAACGCCCGGGGCATGGAGAAACACACCGCACACGATTCCTCAGCGTTAAAGGAAAAAGACATAAATCAGATACCATCACATATTTCTGCCTGCTTGGGGTTTTAGTTTGGGTTTCTGTGGTTTGAGGCTTTTTCCCCCTCAGTACTGGTTCTAACACTAATACAAGAACCAAGTATTTTCTCCCCATTTTTGCTTTCTTTGCCAATCTGCTTCAAATTTTCACAAATCTCTTCTCTATGTGGCCCCACCTCCACCCCCTTAAATACTCTATCACCTTTCCCTGACTGTCATTTCAGCACTTAATTCCTTAAAAGTCAGCTAATATCCTTCTCTTTCCTCCATCTTCTACTTTTGAAAGAAATTACAACATTGTCAAGAAGCGTCGTCCATATATCAATGAGGATATTAAACCAGCAGGTGTATAAAAATGCCTTGGGTATGGCTATTCATCTCTCTCCTAATACTACATCTCATTTGCTCAAAATCTTAATGGTTTCATGAATGTATATACAAAAGCTCCCATCTTACCATAAGAAAGGCAGGTAGCAATCTCAAGTCCGCAAGTAATGACTGAGAAGCTCACTTTAGAACAAGCGACAAGCCAGCAGCAGAGACAGAAACTAGCAGTCCTAAATCATGGATCCTTCACCTCCAACCCAATAGCATAATTCTCTTCTACCCAAAAGAATTTCTTTTTCTAACATTCTGCTCCTAAAACCAGAATATATTCATCAGTTTCAGTCTCACCTAATAATCTATTTTGATTGTGTAAGAAATCTCACATAAAAAAAACTTGCATTTACCCTATTAACCCAAATATCTTAAAAATCCCTTCCACATTCTCAAGAAAATGGTTTGTAGGAGGAAAGCTGGACTTGCAGTCAGATGCACAAAAGCATTATGCTCTGAATTTGGATATTACTGCCAGAATTCTTCCCTGAAAACCAGCTCCACCCATTTCAATCTAAAAGACACAGCCTCAGACAATGCTGGGTGTGCAAAGAATACTTCCTAATCCATGAGAGCATCTATTGCAAAGTAACTATGGTATATATAAGGGGAAGAGCAGATGTTTAAATAACTTCAAGATGGCCACTTCAAGTGCACTTTTCACTCAAAGCTACTACAGTCAAAGTAAGTACAATCTTTCAATAACTACTTCACAGATTTATGAAATTCGAAGGCAAAAAATAATCATAAACTTAACTGCATGTAGCAGACTGGGAGAAGGAAAAAGGGTGGTATCAAAGTAAAAGGTCTGTGATAAAAATCAAACTGTGTGTCACTCCAGCCAAGCAGACACTGCCACAACTGCTTCAGGAATACACTGCATGGAACAGATTCCTTGCAATTTACAGAGGGAATGAAAGCTCACCCCAACTTTCAGCTGTGGCACCCTTATCCTGCTTAAGCCAGGCCTTACTCCAGCAATCACACAGCAGCTTCCTTCCCTCCCCAGCACATGCAAACCTATTTCCTCCCACATTCCTTCAATCTGCAGTACACCTCTAGCAGCTGCTCTAACAAAAGCACTCACTGTGCTGCTTTTCTACTTTACATCATGTATGAATATGTTTTATTGAAATAACAGAGAATTCAGCCAATCAGATCAGCTGTCTAGAGAGATCTGGAAATCTTCTCTGAAGACCACTCTTTTTGCCTTGAAGGAGGTGTTCTCTTCAGAGAAGATTAGAGACCTCCCTCTCCCTCCAGGAATGGGAGATTAGTCTCCATGGCTCATTTACTCATTCTCCTGTCTTCAAAACCCAAAAGTAGGAGAAAAATAGACTCGTTTCTTTTTCACCATGATGTATTTCCCTTAAGATGAAGCAAGAAACCCATTTTTAGGAGATACTGATTAACTCATGTATTATTGATAAATGCGTAAGATAAAAGGTATCTAGTATGCAAAAAAAATTCAATATTCTTTTTGTTCACGATGAAACTACTCAATGCTTTTGTAAATTAAAAAGTCTGGGTTGTGTCTTCCCTATGGGAATAATGAATGGAATCCCAGATGTTTATAGCATCAAGGATCAATGTGATCTAGCTATTCCACCTGCTCAAGCTGTGATCTGATGTTGCAGCACACACCCACTGCCTACAGTGGGATCTGGGAAACACCTTAGTGGAACAGTTATTACCAGCAGCCCCTCCCAGAATCTCCCCTTTTTTAGAGCTTGGCTCAGACTCTCAGCTACAGCACTGTGCAGATAACACAAACTCCACAGTTTTCAGTGTTTAAAAGAGAGGTAAAACCTAACTTAGTTTTAGCATACCTCTAGGCGTGTTTAATTCTTACATCTGAGATACCCACAATAAAAATCTCAGGGAATTGAGAAGGAATGAGCAAAAGACTGACAGGTCACAACCACCATGGGAAAAGGAGAACTAGGAAAAACATTGCTCCAAGCACCCACCTCACTATGAGTAACATTAACAACACCATTAATGTTTATCCCTTAATACTCATTTTCAGAACAGTGCTATTCAAGCTGGAAAAGGTATTTTGACTTCCTTTTCATCATAAATTAGCTAAGGCTTGCAACTGAGTACACATTTCCAAAAAAACCAATCATCTCTACCATTACAGCAGCTTCTAGAATGGCTGGAAGGATGCATTTCAAGACAGTGAAGACCTAAGAATGGTTGGCAGATGCTTGCAAGTTACCTCCTTCAGGAGACACCTCAAGGCAGATCTGAATTATAAAGTCAATCTCAGATAGCAGACCAGTTAAACAGCTAATGAACAGTTGTCCAGCACATGACCCAGCATGTAATCCATCATACACTGTCATGGAAATCTCTGTCTCATCTTAATGAGAAGAGAGCAGTATCTGAAACACCCCAGAAATAGGACTTTGTATGTCATAGGGAGAGCAGGTCTGCAAACAGTTCACAGCTGTTTCGAGCATAAAGCACAAGTGATTTTTTTTTCCACACAAAGATACCAGAATGATGATCATCTTAAAAAAATGTTACGAAATATGTATGGATGATGAATATATCACATGGTGATAGAGAAAAGAACTGACATCTTTAGAAAAATAAATCCAAGATAAGTCAACTCGTTCCTGACAATGCTGCTTCATGGTGATGCTTAAGGCCAACATCAAGAAAAATTCCTCTTTTATGTACCAGAAACTAGTTTTCCTAAGACTGTCACATAACTGTTTGAGAATCTTTGGAAAGAACACATTTTTAAAAGGTGAAGAATCTGAAAAATTAAAATATTTCTTTAAATGCATTTTATATAATATATTGAAAAGCTGCAGCACAATCTGTCCACTGCTGCTGCATTATCATCCACCCTATACACATGCATTGGAGAACTGAAAGTCTCTGCAGGCAGGTGAACCCCAAGCACACCTCTTTGAAAGCACATCACAGTATTCACCTCCTTTTCCCTTTGAGATTTGTAGACTGCCACAGCCAAAGGACATGGGAATATATTAATTGTTCCCATTCATTCCCACCCCTGCAGACGGGCAACTGCACTCCCCATGATGGCTTTCATCTCCTTGTCTCCACCTTTGCACTGAGTGATGTTCAAGATGCTAGCAGCAATCCTCCCAGGCACAGCTGCCTCTGAAAGGCGGACATCCACACCCCCCATCTTTCCTGCTCTGTGCTCACGCTTGCAAGTAGAAGGCAAGATTCCTCATTCACACACCCCACTTCCCGGTCACCACCGAATAATCCATTCTCTTTCCTCCCTGCAACATGAGCCCAATACTGGTCAGTATCAGCCATCCTTCTACTTTGGTCTTGGTATTTTTTCCAACAACAGGCTCTCAGCTTTTTCACGCCCCTCCACTGTCCCTGTGTGCGCACGCACACCCGGGTGCAAATAAAACACACCATTTCCTCCCACATCAGCTGCTTTTCCACCTGTGCCAGGTTCCCCCGCAGTGTGGTACAATAATACCCCCTCTCCTCCCCGATCCGTGTGTACACAGCCAGTTTTCCCTCCTCCCTTCCCCCACCCCACAGTCTCCGTGCATGCCTCTCCCAGCGCCTGGAGTGGGGGAAGGGAAACATGCACTGCGTGAATGAATGGGCTGAAGAGACTTACCAGAAATTTGGTGAGGAAGGAGTGGAAGACGAAAAAGACACTAAAGATGGGTGTTTCCTTCAGCGTGCCAAGTGCTGCTTCAGTTCTGGCTCCCTTAAGGAGGTCACGTGTCTTGCTAGGTACCCCTTTTCCTGGATCCTCTACTAACCAAAAAGGGTGGCACGGAAGTCTCCTGGGTGCCTCCCTGCACTACACCCCAAAGGAGGGAAGGGTACTACTGAAGCTCCCAAAGCAAGCAAGCAATGATAGCGCTCTCCTGGTCCTGTCAGGCACTGTCTAGCGGATGCCTCTGGGACCAGGGTAGATTTCTGAGGGAGGGAAGGGGGAGTAAATGAATGTTTAAAATAATTCCCAAACTGTTCTCCCCTACGGAGCAGGGAAGGATGGGAAGGAGTAAAAAGAGTATTGGTGAAGAGCTGTAGCTTTCTATGTAAAAGAAACTCAATCCTTGTGTCTCTGCTTCCTCAGAACTAAACCCCTAAATGACTGAAGTCACCAACACCTAGGGAGGAAAAAAAAAAGAAGAAACATCCCTATTAGACATAAACATACAAAGGCATGAAATAAACTAAATCCCAAAGGAAGAAAAGGTGCTATTCAAAACAGTAAGCAAAGTCAAAAGAAAATGATGACATGAACATAATTAGGGGAAATGTGCAACTTGAAGTATTTAACACAAATCACAGAAACCAATTCTAAGGGGGAAAAAGCCCACAAAGCTAAGCAGTTTGTCCTTTTACTTAAAAATGTACGTTCAATGGATAGATAAATCCGTACCTACAGGGGAACATATGAGGAAATTAAGTTTCTAAACCTACAAAAACTATTCCTATTTATTTGTGAGCCTTTAAACCTTTAAACATCTCCCCCAGAATAACCCTTAGGATTCAGATGAGACTGGAGAAAAGTACATTTCAGTTCAGAAGTGTGTATTCCTATGCATTAGGACCATGTACTCCCATGCATTAAAACCCACGCTGCCACAGAAAATAAACAGCGGTTTATAAACGATGACAAAAAAAAAAAACCCAAACCAAAATAACATGTCTAGAGGATGCTTGCTTAAATGATGGAATCAATCCAAGATTAACAGAGTGGCACGCTTGGAACACGGAGCCCCTGGTAAGATCTCAGGCAGTAAAGGCACCGAGGTGCCACCAGCTCTTTTTTAAACATCGGAAAACAAAAGGGGAGAGGAAACCTAGTTGGGAAGATCTTGTTGCCAGACCCAACGCCAGCCACACACCCCCTGGCTCCATCACGTGAAGATCAGCCCCCACAGCCACCGCCGATCCCCACGGACCCGTGCGGGGACGCGGCCGCCGACCGAGCCCGCGGGGCGGCGGCCCCCACCCCGCGCTCGCAGCGCGACCGACCCGCCCGCGGAACGCGGGTCCCGGGCCGGGGGCGCGGCCCCCCCGCCCCTCCCGCCCCTCTCCCCTCGCACCACGAGCGGCCGCCGCCGCCGCCGCTCCCCCTCCGCCACCCACCTGGGCGCCCCGGCGGGCGCGGCGGGGAGGCGCGGGCAGCTCGCCCCGCTCCGCGCGCGGGGGATGCAGCACAATCACCATGGGCGCAGCGCGGCGGGGCGGGACGGCTGTGAGGGGACGGTCCCAACCACCCCCCCGCCCGCCCCCTCCCCGGGCACGGCGGACCCCACCCCCGCGGGCTCGCGCCCGCTCAGCCCGACATCTCACCCGCCCCGGGCACCGCCGAGCCTGAGGGGACCCGCGGGGCGCCCACCCCCACCCCCTCCGGCACCGGGCCTGGGAAGGAGGGCGCGGGGCGACGAAGGCTCCGGGGAGACGCGCCCCTTCCTCCCCGCCGGCGGCGCGGTCCTAGAGGGAAGCGAGCGACGCGACGCGACGCTCTGCTCGTCCCCCCCACCACCACCCCGCCTTCCCCCTCCTCGGTGTCCCTCCTCCCCGCGGCTGAGGCGAGGAGGCCGCGGCTGTTCCCTGCACCGAGCCCCCCGCCCGCCGCCGCCTCCCGCGCTCGCTCCCGCCGCCTCACAGCGAAGCGGCGGCGGTGCCGTAACGGCCGGGCCGGGCTTGGCACGCGCGGGGCGGGCGCGGGGGAGCGCGAGGGCGGCGGCGCCGGGATGCCTCGGACCGGACCGAGCCGAACCGGACTGGACGGGCCCGAACCGGCTCGGCACGAACCGGATCGGACTGAACCGGATCGGCCCGAACCGGATCGGCCCGAACCGAACTGAACTCGTGAGCGGCGGCACCACCGCTGAGGTGGCTGAGGCCACTCCTGTCTAACGGCTGAGGCCTCCAACAGAATGGGTCAAGTTGGAAGGGACCGCAGTGATCGTCTGGTCCAATCTGCCCGCTCCAGCCAGCGATCCCAGAGCGCATGGCACAGGATTGTGTCCAGACAGTTCTCAAATACCTCCAGTGAGGGAGACTCCACAGCCTTTCTGAGCAATCTGTTCCAGTGCTTGGTACCTGCACAGCAAAGTTCTTCCTCATATTCAGGTGGAACTTCCAGAGAATCAGTTTCTGCCCATTGCCTCATGACCTAGTGGTTGGCACCATCAAGCAGAGCCTAGCTCCATCCCCTTGGAATCCCCCCTTTAGTTGCTTGTAGACATTGCTAAGGTCCCCTCTCTTCTCGAGGCTGAACTGGCCCCAGTCTCTCAGCCTTTCCTTGCAAGAGAGCTGCTCTAGTCCCCTCATCATCCTCATTCCCCCCTCCAACCTGCTCCAGGAGCTTCATGTCTCTCCTTACTGAGGAACCCAGACTGGACGCTGCACTCCAGATGCAGCCTCACTAAGGCCAAGTAGAGGGGCAGGATCACATCCCATGGCCTGCTGACAAAGCTCTTCCTCATGCTCTTCCTCACACCTGCTCCTGCCCTTCTCCCCCACCCCAGACTGGGCTTCGGTCCAGCTCCAACTGCCCTGGGCAGACCCCAGCCCAGATCCTGCCATGCCCACCCAGTTGCTCCATCTGTCAGTGCAGCAAAACATACAATACCTGTTGTGCTTGTTGCTGCTGCTTTGGCATGTGGTGTGCAAAGCCAGAACCCTTGTACTTCGTGTGACAGGTAAATGTGTGACAGAACCACAGAATCGATTTGGTTGGAAAAGACCTCTGAGATCACCAAGTCCAACCTATGACCAAACACCACCATGGCAGTAGATCGTGTCACTGAGTGCCACATCCAGTCTTTCCTTAAACACCTCCAGGAGCAATGACTCCACCACCTCCCTGGGCAGATCTTTCCAATATCTAATCACGCTTTCTTGTGTGAAAGTGAAGAAATTCTTCCTAATATTAAGCAGAAACCTTGTCTGGCACAGCTTAAGCCTATGTCCTCTCACCTTATGTCCTGTGACATGTCCCCCATGCCACACATCATACAGCATCATGTGCCTGACATACCCAGCGTGTAGCCAGGGCTGCACCATCCCTTGCTGCTGTCACTTCTCTAAAATAATTGCTGGCAGCAAACAAATATGACACATTCCCTTTATCAACCAGCACACCTTGTTGATCAGTTTCTGTGGCACACCTACTCAGTTTCCTCGGTACCACACCCTTTTCTTTCACTATATTGTATCAGCTGTATATTTCACATTTTCCTGTGTGAACTTCTCCTTCACCCAACTTTCAGAACCTCTAGACACAACACCCACACTGCACACCAGGGGAACAACATGTGTGTTCCTCAATAACCTGTGTTGCACTCCCAGCTTTGCAAATATGGGATACAGCCACTGGTCATTCCCAAACACCCATCCTACCACGAATGTTCCCATTCAACCTGCTTTCTTCTACCTCTTCAGCATGTGGCAGTGCTGTCCTACCAATCTTAATTCTCTCACCTGAACGACAGTTTGTTCATTTTGTTCTACAAACATCTGGGTCCTACTCCCCAAACCTCACATGTGATTCAGGCAGCTCTTCTGAAAACTATTTGCTTAATGAGTATGAGGCAAGGCTACCTCACAGATGATGTCAGAGGCCAAAATCCCAGACATCATCCAATGCTCTCCTGTCTGCTTGTGTTGCTTGCCAAGACTTCTGGCTTCTAGCGGCTGCAAGGCAGAGACCACTTCCAAATTCAGGCTCCCCTCCTTCTGGCTCTGTACAACAGTATAAGGAAAAAGATACTATCACCCACTTCAAAGCCAACTTGAAAGCACAAGTTGAGAGCAGGAGGCGATCGTAGGCAAGTACCAGCAGGGTAAACTAGCAATAGATAATAGATATAGATAAAGAACACCAAAATGCTAGACAGCATTTTTGTTATTTTGACAGTAGCAAAATACTACTTTCTTTGACAGAATTACTACACTCTGAAGCCTTCTAGAACAGAGTTCCCATGTGCATGAAGTTCGCACTTTCAAAAGTTGTAATTTCAGCCTGTGAGGTGCATGGGGTTTGTTTACACAGAGAATTTGCTAACAAAGAGCTACTGTGGTATCACTGCTCTGCTGAAGATTGTGCAACAACTGCACATTGCCAGCATGCACACGTATTTCAGAGTAAGAATTGCATGCTGGTTTTAAGACAGCATAAAGCAAAGAGGAAAGAAAAATGTCTGCATTAGGATTTATATAACTACTGTGACACAGTAATAGCAGAATTTTTTTCTTTTATATTTCAGTAAGCAGCCAAGTGGTAAGGCAGGTGCCTCTGCTGCTCAAACATGGTTAACAGTTTGTGGAAAGAGGAGAATTGCTCATCTGGAGAATTCAGGAATGTAGATTTTTGGCCATACAAATGCATGTTTGGTTATAAGACATCTGAGAGGAAGTCATTCTACAAGTACAGGAAAAACACTCGTCATGGTAACAGTAAGATATTTGATCTCAAACCATTTGGGATACTTCAGCTGGGTCTTACCATTATCAGTAACAATTTATTCTGCCAACTACCACTTACCTTCGTAGAGCTCTCTCATGCAAAAATGTAGCCCTGTATCCTTTTTATTACTGTTTTGTTGAACTGCTGAAATTGTAGTAGTAGAGCTTTGTCATAGGTTGTATACCCTATATCTCTAGAACAATTTCCCATCATCTAGAAAACTAAGTGAGTTTGGAATGAGTCATGAGAGTCTTTTGCCCTTTCTGGAGAGGTAGAGCAGAAGAAAGGGTCAATTTATTACTTAGGATGTGCCAACCTAGGATGTGCCTACTGCTGCAGAAGCTTTTGAGTTCTTTTTTTAATAAAGAATTCTCACTGCAACTGAGTTACATGTAGATGTTATAGTTTCCAAGAATTAGGCAAGACCTTTTTATTTTTTCCATTATTTTTAATTTTTTCCCTTTTTCTTTTTTCTTTTTTTTTCTTTTTTTTTTCTTTTTTTTTTCTTTTTTTTTTTTTTTTTTTTGCCAGTGAAGGCAAGGTCTCTCCTGTTATCCATAAATCTATTCTCAGGACAAAATTCTTACTATTTTATTGTGCAAGAACGATATTGGACAGTGCCCCCAGTGTCAGTGGTCCAGAAAGAATTCCAAGCTTCACCCTTTAGGGAAGAATTATAATTGTAGTATCAACAAGGAATGGATGCCTCTGAACACTAACAAATCCTGGCACCTTTCTTTTGAGATTTTTCCCATGCACTCTGTAATGCATAATGTAAGGACTGGTCCAAAGCCTTAATGTATGCAAAATCTGATTTCACGGTTGATTCCATGAAACATCTTTTGTCACTGAGTTCACTACAACTGCAAACCAGCTGTTTAGTCCTGAAGCCAAAGCCTGCAGGATATTATCCCATTATTCACATTGTAAAGTTTCATATACTGTCTCTGGTTGAGTGTGTGACCTTGTGATGCAACAATGATGGAAAGTCCAGCCTGCAAATGTTGCTAAGGCTAATTATTTATACTCATTTTCCCGTGTGCTGTGTGCTCCCCTGTGTCTTCAGTAGCTACTCATTTGGTCAGCTGAATCTCGTAGCAATGTTTCTGCTTCCCGCTTGGATGACTGAATAGTAAAAAAAAAAAATATTTATAAGGCAAGGTATAGGCCTGTGTTCACACATGAATGCTTGGGCTCACATATGAACACAGATGGTCCAGTGAAGGGAAACAACTTCTGGCCTGTGTTTCAACAGGAAAATGGCCGTATCGTTCTTATTTCATACCATGTAAAATAAGGACTGTGCCAAGTGGTGCAAAACCGTCTTTAATTTCATACAACCCCAGCTTCTCATTGGTTCTGCTGTTACACTAATTCCTGTTCTGAATTAACTACTCTAAGATAGAGAAACTACTGCTAACACAAAGGACTCCCAGCTAAGGGTGTCTGCAGAAAGTTCCAGGTTTTGCTGACTCAGTGCCACACCATGCCCTGCAGAATGTGACCCCCCAGCTTGCAGGTGGGTCTGTTGCCCGTGTGCCTGACTCCATGTGGTTCATCAAACCGAACCCACCCGTGTCTCTGCATAAACACAGTCCATTGCCCTACACACACGGGCTTCCCACGCCAGAGGCGGCCCTGCTCCCCACGTACAGCTCCATGCCCTGCTGCCCGTGGCATCGAGTGCCGAGCTGCTCCTCTGTCCCTGCCTTCGGGTGGGGACCAGCCCGGTGGGGACTGCCCGCCGCTGCTGCCGGCACGGACACACCGAGCGGCAGCTGAGGGGTCGGCGTGGGGAGGCTGCGGCTCCGGCTCGGGAGGGTCCAGCCCCAGGCTCGCCTCCGCTGCCCACCCGCGCCCGAGCGCGCATCCGCATCCTCCTCGCCCGTGTGCGGGCGGGGCGCTGCGGGCAGCGGTGACGGCGCTGGTGGCGGCGGTGCCGAGGAGCCCAGCCCTGCCCGTGGCAGCCGGCTGCGGCCGGCGGCGGCGGCGAGGTCTCTGCCGCCGGGCTGGCTGCCAGCGCCGCCGCGCCGCCAGCGGCAGCGCGGGCCGGGCTCGGAGCGCCCCGGGACGGGGGAGCGGCGTGAGGGCAGAGGGGCCGGGGCAGCGCGGGTGATGCTGCCCGGGTAGCGCCGTTCGGGGACCTCTGAACCTCTGCCAGGATGGACAGCGGTCGTGGGCTGGGGGGCGACCGGTGCCGAACGCACTGGCAAGGGAAGGCCGCGACTGCCCGTTTCCTATGCCAGGCATAGGAAGGGAGCCAGCAGGCTACTGCGGGGGGAAATAATTATTTTGCTGTAAATACTGGGACAAAATAACAGTGGTGTTTGCATGTGGTGGAATAGAAGGAATGGGAATCCCCTTCTTCCCAGCATTTGAGACGAGTCTCAGGCTCAGGGTACAATCCTGACAGAAGAAAAGGGCTTGCAGGGGCATTGAAAGACCTTTTCTGACAGACAGCAACCGTTTGGGGACATAAGAGAGGAGTGCATGCATCTCATTGAATAGGTAACTTTGGAGAAGGTCAGAGGCTCCTGTTATCCTTATTCTGGGCACAGTTTGAGGACTGAGAGACACAAAGAAGCCCAGGCGGGCATAGTTGCACACAGAAACAAAGGGAAGGATGAATAGCAGCTGGTAAGTTTCAAAGACTGGTATATAACCAGCAGCTCCCAGTTCTACAAGACAGGAGCGCATTTCTCCCAACTGATTTGCAGTTCTGCTGCAGAGAAACAACAGTACTGAGGAGCTGGACAGAAGGGTGAATGCGCTTTTGATGGACACACTCATTTGAAAGGAAAACATTTTGTCTGTATCTCTCCTCTTCCAGTCCCTGTCGTCTGCCTGGCCCCTTCTCCAGCTGTTTTTCCCAGTCTGCATTTTTCCTTTACCATCTTGAGAAAGTTCCTGCCTGCCTGCCTTTGTTTCCTGCTCCTTTACCTCTTTTTGACTCCTGTTTTGCCCTTTTCTGTCTCCTTCCCCATTGTCTTTTGATGAATGCTGTTGCAGTGATGACTTTGGATTTCAGTGCCTGTTGGGAAGGATCTGATGCAACCACAGGATGGCTATATCTCGCAGGCACTTTGCTGCATTAAGTCTGATAAACATCTGCCCTCCCAGCTAAAGAGCTTCAGGCAGCAGGTTAAATGTCCTCGAGTTTACCCCAGCCGTGTTAGTGTTTTCCTCTTGTGTCCGGCAGTTCTGTCACCGGAGCTGACGAGAGCTGGCAATCTGGGGGTTGTCTATTCTCATTCGTGGGGAGCAGTTTCTTCATTTTTCTTCACCTAACTGATGCCCCCTCTCGCCGCTAGCAAGGGTGCTTACACACCCCGCTCCGCTCGCATGCCTTGAGCCGATGGAGCTGATTAGGGGGCGGGCGTCTGCATCTCCAGTTCTGGTCTCCCCTCGCAGGGTCCGGCGCCATGATGGGAGCAGTGCTCAGGAGGTTCCCTGCGGTGCCAGGGGACCCTTCCCCTTCCCTTCTCCTGTGCCAGGTGCTAAGGGAGGAGGGGCACAGAGGTGCCTCGCAGGGAGGCCAAAACTAGGTCAGTGTAGCTGGAAACCGCAGCTGGTGCACTGCGATGGGGGGCGGAGAGCCAGCTGTAGCCAGAGGGGGATGAGTGGATGGCGAGAGGAGGATGAGTGGATGGCGGGAGGGGGAAGGGTCTCTCCGCGAAGTTGTAGGGCGGGACAGCGTTCTCCGGGCTGCTCGCATGGCTCCCCGCCCCGCTCCCCATCCTCGCCAGCCCCGCGCCCCCGGGTCCCGCCGCCGGGCGCCCGCCGAGCCCCTTCCCCTCCCAGCGCTGCGCCTGCGAGTGGGCAGGGGAGAGGGAGAGGAAGGGAGGGATGAAGGTAGTGCTGGGAACGGAGAGATGGAGGAAAAATCTGGGCAATGAATGAGGAACAGATGGAGAAATGTATATTAAAAAAAAAAAAAAAGAGAGAGAGAAGAGAAGCGTGAAAGGCAACAATGACAACTCATGTTTCAGCAGCACTTGCAATTGGTTCAGTGGGGAGGAGGTCATCTGCATTCCTCACAGTGCCCAGGCAAAAGGACGCATCCCCCTTGCCAAAATCCACAGGGCAATGAAGCCGCTGCAGCCAGACGCTGCAAGCTCCATCACCAGTAGCTTCGGCAGCACAGATGTACCTCGCTACTGCCCAGAGGTCATCCTGTTACCACCCTTCGGAGTGCAATGAAAGCCCATTTCAGTACAGTTTGCAGTACGCTTTGTTTGACCTTTTGAGTGTTTCTACATCAACACTGCCTCCTCTGTTACAGCTCCAAAAAAATCCAGATTGCCAGAGTTGTGTCCTTTTGTCGTTGCTGTACAACCAAAGCCTTATTTTCTCTAGCTCCGACTTTCTCTCCTCCTCCCTTTCTCTATGTCGTTTCCATTTTCCCCGCCCGTCTCCCCTGCTGCCCAGTGCCAGCCTTGCCCCCACTGCCTGGTGCCTCCATCATTCCTGGGTTCACCCATCTCATCGGAGCCGTGCTGCCTGCAGAAACGCACGCTCTCCCAGCCATGCCCTCCCCATCCTCGTTTTCCAATCCCCCCTTCGTCTCTCCTCATCAGCCCCGTTACATCCTTCCTAGCCTGACGCTGGCAGCGAGTCTCCTCCCTTCTTCCCTCCCTCTCCCCTTCCTTCCTCATCCCTCCCCCTCCTCTCCCTGCAGTGTTTCCCAGCCCTCGCTGCAGTGCAATCCATCACTCCCAGCAAGGTCCTCACACCAGGGGAGGGGGAAGCCTGGCTCCCTGTGAGGCAAGGGTGGGTGGGCAGGGAGTGCAACTATCTCCTCCTTTGCTAGGAAGTGAGAAAAGCTCGCAGAATACAGACCCTCCTGGAATAGAGACCTCCCATCTGCTTCCAGCTATTTTATTTATTCCTTTACTTATTTAGTCTCTTTGTTTTCAAAGAAAAATATGTTTCTGCCAACATTCCAGTGAGGGCGACTGAAAGGAAACCAAGGAGACAGAGAGAATGCCAGAGCCAGAAAAGATTGTTCAGATAGAAAAACCGGGAGACAACACTTGGGAGGAGGGAAAAAGAAGAGAGAAAGAGAGAAAGAGAGAAAGAGAGAAAGAGAGAAAGAGAGAAAGAGAGAAAGAGAGAAGAGAGAGAGAGAGAGAGAGAGAGAAAGAAAGAAAGAAAGAAAGAAAGAAAGAAAGAAAGAAAGAAAGAAGAAAGAAAGAAAGAAAGAAAGAAAGAAAGAAAGAAAGAAAGAAAGAAAGAAAGAAAGAAAGAAAGAAAGAAAGAAAGAAAGAAAGAAAGAAAGAAAGAAAGAAAGAAAGAAAGAAAGAAAAAGAAAGGAGGCATATACAGAATCAGAGGAATAAATGCAGAAATAGGTGGGGGAAGATTAGATGCAGGAGAAAGAAAACATAGCAAAAAAAAAACCCAAGAATGAAATTGGAGAGAAACCTGAGATGGCAGACATGGCAAGAAAACTCAAGGGTAAATAGTTGAAGGTTTTCTCACAAGAAGATATGTATCAGGGCAGCTGCATTGATGGACAGAGGCAAGAAATTATTAGAATAGTACCAAAGAAGATTTTTCAGCTACCAGTGTTGCCCTTTTACAGGCATGTTGTGAAGGTGCTCTTGATGTTGATACATAGAATGGTCTATATTTGTTGCTGTTTTCATCTCTTTAAAGCTGAGGTGAGCTAAAGCAGTGCAGGCCTTTTACATGTACACATTTCACATCAGGACAGATTTTTATTAACATTGCTTGCCTTGACATCAGTCTGCCATTGAATAGAATAGTGACTACACCTGGAGAAGGTCACAGGAAAATTCAGGTGACCTGGTTGAAGTCAGCATTACCTACAGGAAACACAGTGATTTATATCAATGCGGTTTCAGTAATGCCCGAAATCTTTGTTCAGATTCCTGTAATGTCAACTGTAGAATAGAACACAAATGAATATTTAAGTCAGACTTTACAGCCCCTGTGAAGGTATAGGAAATGGAGGGATGCAAACCTGAAAGTGGTACTTCCTAATTTCCCCACAATGTAAACCCTCATCAATCTGTCTGCTAACATATAACATCATTTGCATTTCTTCTACTCAGTACAACTTGTTCTTCTTTCTTAGATCCTTTCAGAAGCAGGGTGAGTGCTGTCAATGCTGACACAGAGAACTTCAACATATTCAGTTTGAATATTTTGGATGTGGCCAATTTTAAAAAAGGCTTTGACAACAGATCTTTCATCAACATTACAGAATTTAAAGCAAATGGCTTTTAAAGTTGACAGCTTTGCCCCCTTCACCAATGATGTTTAAAAGCTTAGAGGTTATGCTATTTTTAAATATAATTAATATAGTTTTGCTGGCTTTGGACTGTTAGGGTAGACAAAACCACTAAAATCTCTTCCACCATGCAGGACTACTAAACGACAATAAAATGGTCCAAGAGGCTGGACTTTAAGACAGATACTGTATTGTTTGGAAAGCTCAGCTGTGAGTTGATCTGTGCCAGAGCAGCTCTGTGAACCTGTCTGTGTCAGTGTAAGACACAACTCTACTTCCCAGCAATGACTTCTTCAGCCAGCTCTGGTTACTGCTCCAGGGCATGATTGCTGTGCTGCAATAGGAGGATTAATCCTGCTGGCTTTGCTCCAGGGTTTGTGATGTCCAGAAGAGATGGGAGAAGGGAAGGGAGAATCCATCATGTCCTTGCTGGTGTTCTACTTGTGTCTGCAGACTCGTCTGTGTATAAAATCACACCAGCTGAATTAAATATGGTGTTTCTATGTGCTCCAGAGTCTGTATGGACACACATAACTGAGCCTGCAGGAGGGATTTATATGTTTGTCAAGCTTAAAGTGTTATGCATCCCCTGAGAGAACAGTTTCGGAAAAAGTTCCCGGAGAAGAGCCGTATTTGAGCTCAGCTCCTTGGAGAAAGGAGAGGGTGGAGGAACAGGTGAAACAGCCAGGAAGAATCGACCCTGAGACAGTACAAAGGATCAGAAAGGAAGGATGTTTGTGATAGTAAGAACTACAGAAAGAGCAGAGAAGGAAACCCCAAAGCACCACCAGTGAAGAAAGAAGGCCCTGACAACTTGCTATAACCACATTGGCCATGAGAAGCCTGAAGCACAGGGCCAAATCACCAACCAAGGAGCAAAGAACTCACTGATTTCCTCTTCTTGTGCTCAGTTCTTCACAATGCCGAACGGATTTGGAGGAGCTGCGCCAGTATTTATTAGAATTTCATGGACTACCTTAGTGTATTTTGTGACTGCAAGATTACATGCCCTCTAAGCACTTCCTTGTTGATTTGGAAGTAAAGGAGTGAAGAATTCCTTATTTTCCTAGATGGGACAACAGAAAACATGACTATGAGTAAAATAGAGACAAATTGTGTGTCTAGGCTCCTGTACTTGTCAGTATTCACTCTTCTACAATGTGATGAAGATGTGAAGCTCCCAAAATTGGGGATAGATGGATCTGGCCTTTAACTCATGTCCCTTCCCACTGATGACCTCAGCAACACCAGTGGAACAACTGCAGGATGCTGTCAGACCCCAGGTCTTAAAGGAGCCCATCAGCAGTGGGGTCCCAAGAAAATTCCTTTCAGCCCCAATTCACATGACTACTAGAGCTGCATTATTGACATGATGCATTCACAGATCTCACAGCAGTTCATTAATTTCTTATCACTCAGATGTAACTTAATGCCCTGTTACCATGAGGATACGGGAAGGCCAGGGAAACCAAGAGGAGAGGTAAAAGTCTCCAAGACCTTTGCAAATAGCATGCCCCAGGATCACTTAGACTGTCTGTTCAGATGCAGTCATCTACAGGGTGAAATGCACCAGGAGATTTTAATTTCCAGGAAGGCTGGTTTTGTATCTTATCCAAAATATGCTACCATTACTACAGCATCCCAGATAAACATAATAGGATCAGTACCAACTGGAAAGAAAGATAAGTTTTTGCTGAATCACTGCTGCTGCATCTGATCTTAGGTAAACACCTACAGGCACTGTGGTCAGCACTTGAGGGAATATATGTGTGGAAGTGTTTCCTCTATGAGTCACCCACGCCATTTACTGTGGCAAAGAGTTATTTTTTGAACAGTTCTTCCCACCATACTGTGGCACAGATACCTTTTAAATTTTTAGAAGAAAGAGTGCTTTACCTTGAGTCATCAGCTGTAGATGTCCCCCAAGATACCCTGTGATGGAGGACAGCAGCATGCAAAGCAGAAAACAGCAACATTAATGAGAAAGGAACATGCAGAAGTATGCGAAGTATTCGTTCCTCCCAGCCACGAAGGGCATCCAGCAATCTTTGTCAATGTCATGAGTCAAGGAATGGAGGGGAGGAAATCAAGATTATTTTCTATCACAAAAAAACCAAGTTGAACAATTGCTAATCCAGTAGGCTGAAAAAGAGGAGAGCTAAGAGGAGATGCTTCATACTGGATGAAGGCCTGCAGATGCAGCGCCACATCTTAGAGAATGGGCTTGGACTGCAAGAGAAGAAAGGGGCGTTCGCCTGCCGGTGTGCTGCGGCTCCCTCCGGTGTCCACCGCGAGCAAGAGCAGCAGGACACTCCCAGCTATTTCTCTGCGGCTCGTCTGGTTTGTAAAATACTGAGCAGCTCCCAGCCAGCAATTCCATCACCAGCAGGATCGCCCCCATCCGCACCAAGCTCTCCAAATTGAGGGGTTCTGCTAGCACAAGGGATCTACCCCCACCAAGCAGCTGAGGGAGAATGTCTTGCAGTCTGAGAGAAAAATTTAAAGCTCAAAAGCAATCAGCAGAAACCTGATCCAGTACTGGCCGTGGATCCTGTGCTCTGTGGGAGATGGTGGCACATCAACACATTGGTAGATGAAAACATTTGGCATCAATGAAAATTCCCAAATAAATGTGTTGAAAACTCACCAGGCCTTCAGGATGTTTTAGTTAGCCTCTTAAGCAGTAACAGCTCAAATGACAGCACAGAGGCACAGAGAAAAACAAAAGTCAAACCAAGGTGTGTGGAAAATTGTCCAAACATACTGCTATGTGGACTTCCAGAAAAAGCCAAGGATCTGAGAGGATTCCTCAAACTGGTGTGTGGGTCTAACTTCCATCATATCCTTCTGTTTCTTTAATGACCTCTTGAGCATTTCCAATGAACTCAGTTTTAGCTGGTCCCTGAAAGTTGGAATGGTGGTGTCTTGCTCCAACGAAAGAGAGGAATGGTGTTTGGGTTCAGAGGGTTGCCCTGGTGAGCAGGGAAATTCTTAGCTTTCCCCAGCCCCTCTGCACCTCTTCTGGTATGGTCCACCACTCGTGCATCCTCCAGGAGTCTTGGGAGGGCCACAAATAAGAAGGAACAGTTGCTTTCTTCTTAAGCAATGCCAAAAACAGTGTTCAGCCACTCTCAGGTAAGAAGTGGTGGCTTCAGTTATGTCAGGTGTGGGCAACATGGGTCTGGCATGGCAAGGAGGACACAGAGAGCATTTCCTCAGTAACTGTGTATAAGGCATTGTAGGATTTTATTTTCAGCTTGCAATTAGTTGAAAAAAAGGGGGTTACCAAGCTACCAGGATGAGCCTTAGGAGACACAGCTTTCCCTTACAAGGTTTCTGTCTTTCATTGCTGTATGAGGTAGGGAATTGGGGGCGTTTCCTGGTCTTCTCCTTGGCTCCAGGACTGAGATTGTGCCTTGAAGCTCACTCAGTGCCTCCTCAAACCCAGCAGAGTTGTTACAGAAGCAGTAAAGGGAAAAGAAGGCAGTGGAAGAAACAGAAGGAGGTCAGATCCAGGGGCTGTTGGAAGAAGAGTTAGGGGAGACTGGCTATTCCAGTGGGATTTGTGGGGCTTGCATCATAAAACACACATAAAACACACAATGCTTGGAGGCACAGGGGAGTCAGGAGGACGGCAGTGAAGGTCAGGTCTCATTCATCGTCTTCTTTCTCCGTTTGTGTCTCTCTCATTTTCCTAATTTTTTTTTTTCCTGCCTTTCTCAGGCCAGAACGGCAGCGGCGCTGCAGGACGGGCCCCGTGGCCGATACCTGCTCCCGTTCCTTGTGCTCCCTGCCCGCCCCGAGCCCGGTCCCGTGGGAAGCCCAGTCCCTCCATCCCGCCGGGAAGCGCCAGCGAGGCAGCGGGGTGATGTCACCGCTGTCGCTGCCCGCCGCTGCCCCCCTGCCAGCCCGAGCCCGCCTGCCCCGGCCCCGGCCCCGCCACCGGCACCGGCCCCGCTCGGTGCCGCGGCGCGGGGAGGCGCGGGCAGCACCCGGGCGCGTCCTGCCGGAGAACGGGATGCAGGCTCCGCATGTCCCTGTGCCACAGGCAGCCAGGGACACGGGGAAGGGGACCGGAGCACTGGGGTGGGGACTGGCGGCAGCTGAGACGGGAAACGTGGCTAGGGGTAGCGGCCTGAGGAGAAGCCAGGCTGCGTAGAAGGGCAGGACGAAACGGGACACCAGTGTGCAACGCAGACCCAGGAATCCATCCCTGGTGCTGGGCCATCCTGGGGGAATGGGAGGAGCCCCTTCGGAGGACAATAAACTCTGGAATGAGGGTGTGGGCTGCTGCTCCTCGCTCCCCCCCTCATTCCACATGCATGATGATACCATATCCCTCCATCTCGCTGGCTTCTTGGGGTTTTTTCTTTTTTTTCTCTTTTCCCAGAAATTGTATTTTGAAGACAACTAAAAGGAGAACGTGTTCTGGGTGTGGCTGCATGTGATTTACCCAATAGCCAAAGTGGGGGGGCGCCGAAGGGGAAAAACAGAGCGTCTGCTGCTGAAGGGAGTGGAAGCTGAGGGCTGCAGTAAGTGATGGGGACCCTGTCTTTTCTTTCAGTGCTCCTCGAAATAACTGAAAAGCAGAAGAGAATGGAGGGAGAGAACGTGGGGGAAATTTCCGTTGCATGCTGAGGGTGTGTGTGGAGCAGGGCTTAGCCATCCAAATGTGAAAAGAGATGGGGACTGGAGAAAGGAGGTGGAAAAGAGGAGCAAAGCAGGTGGTGTTATAAGTTCAGTCCAGAATGTTTCAGAAATAACTGGGATACTGGCCACATGAGGAGGGAGACAGGAGGGAGGCTGGGAAGACCAAATGGTCTTGAGAAGAAAATGGGTACAAGCAGCAAAGTTTCTGAGGCATAGGGAAGTGTATACCGGTTCCTCTCTTAGCTCTCCTCTGTTCTCTCCTCCACTCCACAGGCATGAAGACCTCTGGAACCTGTATACTGTTTTGTGTCTTAACACTCTTCTTGTCCCCAGCTGGTGAGTCCTTATGCCCAGGGGAAGGATTTCTTCCCCATCTGGACCCCACGGAGTTTCCTACACAGAATAATGTTCAATGATCTAAGAACAAAGGCAAAGATATATAGAGGGGTGGAGAAGGGAGAAGGACTGAACAGGAAAGGCAAGATGGATGTAAAATTGCAAGGAGAAAATTAGAAACTGGAAACAGTTTCCCATCTGTGACACTCTCCAGAAAGTACTGGGAGTCACAAGAGACAAAGGTCCACAGCTTCTACTCTAGGTATGTTATAGTAAGCAAAACATTTGAGAAAGAGAGTTAGGTGTGCTTTGTGCTTACTGCTTTACCACCTGTGTATGCATGATCTGCAGGGCATTTCCTAGTGCTCTGCAAAATTTGTTCTGTCACAGTTGTGACATGTTTGCTGTCACTAGCAGTTCCTGCTGGATTGACCTCATTCCAAGTCACTCAACTGCTGGGAGGTTTTGTAGTATTTTTACAGCTGTTTTGAGAAGCCTCACCTCTGTAGTTCAGACCATTTTCTGCTTTTGGTGGTGGTGGTTGTTGTTATTCTCTTTTGTGTCTCCATTACTTTGTTTGCTTGGAGATACTTTAGCAAAAATTCAGATCAGTTTTTTTTTTGTTTTTTTTTTTTTTAATAGCACAACAACAACAACAACAACAAAAAGGAATAAAACAAGAGGGTAGCATCAGACATTATAGTCAGAAGACTCAGGACAGATAGTGAAAGATTAATTTCAGTGAATGGGCAAAGCTTTGTCCAGGAAAGACTGTATGTATCATTTTCAAACTAGGTTATTCTAATACCCTCTTTGATCCTCCCCTCATGCTGAAACCTGATTCTGCTCCAAATAGCACTTTTTCCTTTAAAGGTGCTCCGTAAAGAATGTCATGTTTATGACTGTGAAGCAGGGAGATGAGGCATCCAAGAGATGAGCTTATAGGTGGGCTATGATTTGAAACAGGAAAAAAAAAGGCCGTGGTTTTTATTGTACATGAAGGAAGCCTGAAAGGAATATTTCTTACTTTTGAGTATTTTGTTTTAGCACTTCTTTTTGAGTTCGTTTGTTTTAACTTGGAAAATAACAGGAATCACCAGCTGGTCTCTCATTGTTTCTTTTGATTTTGGGTAAGCTACAGATTTGGTGGGTTAAGGTTGTAGTTCTAGATCTCAAGGATGAATTTACTGCAGCTTGGATAAGAAAGTCCAGTTGTTTATAAGGCTTGTTTATTTGGTACCGTAGTAATTATAAATTGAAGTGATTGAAGGTGGGATAAGAAAATCAACCTTTTTGTGTCCTTGTCTGGTATGCAGAATTTTCACTTCACTTATGTCCTTTTGTTTTAGAATTGGACTGGCTTTCTATTCAACCCCTAGGGGAAAACAAGATTCGTAATAGCTGACTTTTCAAAGTTAGAAAAGGGGGAGGAGCCACCCTGTCTTTTCTACACATCTCTTCAAATCCAGCTCTGCTGGCTTCTGCAATGGTTTCAGGATTTTCATCCTTCCTTTTGCATCAGTAACAAAGGAGAATGTGCTCAACACCATTTTCTTCCCCACTTGTTACAATTAAGAGATTAGCCAGAACAGGGGAAGTTTTGGGCTGTATTAGATTGTGTACTTAAGTTATTATGCATGTCTGGCCCTCCCTGGGTTAATCACCAACAGCTGGCAGCTGGGTGGGGAACAGAATATCAGTGTCCAGCAACTCCTGTAATGCTGTAGAGCAGGATTATGTAGGGGTCCCAAGAGACCCTCTGTGGCCTGCAAGTAACTGCCCTTGGAATGTGGAAGAACTATGACAAAAACTCAAGACCTGATAGTTTTACCCACACAGTGCTCCCCTCAAGAGCAGAAAGCTGCAGGCTGAGGTTGCAGGACGTAGCGGGATGTACTGATTTTTGGGCTGGTCATGCACACATTCCTGCAGTGCCCCAGATCACTGGCTTTTTCCTGCCAACTCCTTCCTTCATCCCACCCCAGTTATGCAGACGTTTCCCTCATCTGTGGCTAGCAGGAAATATTTTCCTATTCCTGGCTGCTCTAAGGAAGCTGCTCTGTCATCCTTTATATTTAAACAAACAAACAGTCTAGCCCAGCTTCAGTTCCTTCCATGTAGCATGCACAGCCAAGCCTTCATCATTCCTCTTCTCCAGTTCACCCAGAGGCTGAGAGGGAAAAGATTATATGCTGTGCTCCATACCCAGGCTGGATGATTTGGCTAAGGAGCTACAAAACCTGCAATCTGCTTTTTACTGTACCAATGACTCAATCCGTGCCCCCTAAGTGAATAATTTCCATGACTCAGTTTCCTCTTTTATAAAATAGAGATAGGGATTTTGCTCAGCCTCCAGAGCAGAGAGGCCACATCGATCTTTTTTTTTCAAAATGCATCAAAAGAGGTTTCAGAAGGGCAAGGTCTGGTAGCAGATCCAGAAGTATTTACTAACTTGTCCCTGTGCCTAGCCACTGCCCGTGGTGGAAGCAGCAGGGATAGGATCAGGACCTGCTGTATCCACAAGCCTTTAAACAGCAAATGCAGCTGGCAGTGGAGGCTGAGTAGAGAGCATTGCTCCCTTCAGCAGAGGACAGTGGTGTCTCCTGGATAGATAAACATGAAAATTTCACAAAGCCTGCAGACTATAAAAATCTGTCTTTTGTCACGCTCCTCTCTTCTCCTCTTGCAGACTGGTTTCCATGGATGGTCAATGGGCAAGAACCAGAAACTGCTACTGGTAAGTATTACAGGCATGTTAATGTGCTGAAGATTGCTCATGTGACCCAGTTGTCCTGTGGAGTTACAGCCTGTTTATTAGAAAGTACTGTTTTTTGTTTCTTTGCCTCTGACATTGTGAGCTTACCTTTCAGTGAAGATTAAACAAGCTCTCCAAGACAACCTGCTAAGTGTTACATGCTCTTTACAAATAATTCTCTAGTGCAGGGGTCCTGAACACTTAGCTGAAGGGTACAAAGTTATGTTCACAGTCAAGGGTTGTAGGAGGTCCACAAAAGCTGGTACATCTTCAACCACGAGGTGCTTGGGGAACTCTACTGCTGCTCAGAAAAATCCTAAGGAGAATGGTGCACAAATGGCATGGTGCTTTAGTAGTGAGGTCGTTGGGAAAGGATATTGACTGATCTTCTTACTGGCTGTGTTGTTGGGGGTGAATTGATTTATCCCTCTGGACCTTAATCCATTTTTGCCACATGGTAAGATAAAATGAATGTACATTTACATCATGCTTCAGCACCCAAAAGGACCACAAGGGCTTGTCTTTTCTTCAAACCTGAAGCCCCTGGCTAAGCCTGCAGCCATCTCCCAGCTATGATCCTATGATATGTAATATCTGCAGTTTCCCAGAAAACTATTCAGAAGCCAGGTCAAAACATGTCCTCCAAGCATCCTTTCCTTCATGCTTTACTCTCTACCACTACCTCAGCTTTGCCATCAATTGCTTTTCAAAGAAACTCATCCACTGATGAATTTCTGCAGTCAAGGCTAGGTTTTGGGGTTGCCTCCCTCCTTCTCTGCCATGGGTGCCCTCAGCTGTCTGTCCCTAGTGCTGCAAGACCCCTCAGCACCTTCATTTCAGAAGCCAACAGCAGCCATATCTGAGAAGTCAAGATATGCCTCCAAAACACACTCAGGGTTGATACAACATGTGCACTAAGAAATCCAGTCCCAGGCCACAAGAAAGGGGAGTAGATACAGACAGGTTGGGGGTACTGTGTTTGATTATGTATTTGCTGGGTTGGATCCCACTGTCTCATGAGCCTGGTAGGAGAGGTAATTCAAGCTGGCTCTGGCTGGCTGTGTAAGGGACCATAAAGTAAAGAAAAGCTTTTTCAAGGACATTCTCTTTTCCAGGTGGAGTTACCCCTGACAGCTCTGGTAAGCTCCAATCTCTTGGCATCTTCATGCTTCTTTTTCCCTTTTCACCACTGCTGCCTAGACAGCCACAGAAATTACCCATTATGTCCAGAAACTCCTCATCCCACTTCTGATGCATGGCAGCATTCTTCCAGCACTTATGGCTGTCTGGGAGTCCTTTTTGTGCTCCACGCAGGGAGATGAATTTAGGGTAACTTAATGGTCTGTTCTCCAAGGAAATGCCAATCTCACTTTATGTACCAGGGCTGCCTGAAGAGGTTTCCACTGCAGGAAGCCATGAAATTTAAAGCTCACACATCCTTGGCTTCCAGAGAAGGTGGCAGGAACAAACAGACTAAATGATGAGGGTGAGAAATTGGACAGGTTCAAACGGGGACACAGGCTGTGTGTGTGTGTCTGCTGACTGGTAGCAGATGTCCTTCAGTTCTCAGGAGACAGAGGTGCCAAAAATCCCCTGAAAGTAGTAGAGCAAACCCTGAGCATTGTTGGAGTGGGGAAGTGGAAATTCTGTTCTTTCGGTACTGTCTGCCCCACCGTGCCTGCAGCTGTGTCACAGGGGGGCAGCAAAATGTCTGTGAAGAGAAGGGTAGATGGAGGACTTGGAAGATAAGCACTTAGAGCACACAGTGTGTGTCCTTAAGAGAGTGGAGATGGCCCCAGGAGATGGACACAGAGCTGATGGGAGTGTAGGCAATTCCAACAATGGGCAATGGAGGAAAAGAGAGGCTCAAGAAGGAGCCTCCCCACTTTTTCCAACCCCGCTCTGAGTTCAAATCTGTCACCACTGGCCTTGGGGATGGTTTCTCTCTCTGCTGGAGCAGTGTTTCAAACACATTCCTCTGAGGTGGGTGAAGACCCGGCAGGGCAGGGAGAGGGAGAACACATGTGGTCGATGCTATGGGTCAGAGAGAGGAGCTATGCATGGCTGTTTCTGGGGAGTGTGCTCTGAGTGTATGGGAACTCATCTGAGAGTGGTGTCTTGTTCTCTAGAGCATCAGCTCCACAGTTTGTCCTCTGCCCTGACTGCTCATCAGCTGGCTGCAGTACTTGTTGTGGGTCAGACTGCCATGAGACTGAGTCAAGAGGCCAGCTGGAAATGTAATTAGGATAATTGAAAACTGCAGATGAGTCGAAGGGCCAGCTAGGAATATAATTAAGATAGTAAAAGACTGCATATTTTGGTTAAGATCTTAAATAAGGTAAAGAGTTAAGTTAGAAATGTGGCTAGCAAGAATCATGTACCCTAGTTAAAGTGTGACAAAGATATCCAGAAGTAAAGCTAGGAGTGACAGAGATAGACAGAGTACTGTAAAAGGGCAAAAACCATAAAAATAACTGGCCACCAAGAATAATCGAACAAGAGAGGCTTGGACCATGACCACCAGGTGAAAAAGTCCTGCCAACTGGACATAGGTGAAGAGTTCACCATGAGGAAGGTGGCTTTCTTCCTCCTATACACCCACTCCCTTATTTAAAAATCCCACTGACCAAATTAAGAGGATACAATTGCCTGGCCATAATAGATATTCAGCTAATTATAATATGAAATGGGCAGGTAATGATTATGTATTAGGCTTCCATAGAAATCACGTGAATATATAAAACCTTTCTTAGGTAAATAGAGAACAGGAGTCTGCAACTCCTCCTTGCACATGCCTTTAGAAATTATTCCATATGTAATAAATATCCTTCTTTTCAACTTTAATTAGTTGAAGAGTCGTTTGTCCATGCTTCAAGACAACACTGGAAGAGGAAAGTGGAAGCACAATATTGTATCTACAAGATGTATGATCTTTGTGGTTGGGATGGGAGGTGAAAACAGCTGTGTTCAGCATATGAGGCCTGACAGTCTGTAGGAAGGTAGATAGGACTTAGTGTCCAGACCAAACTGGTGGTGACTAACCTACATCTAAAGGTTAAAAGAATAAAAGTGAAGCCTTTACAGCAAACTTGGGCTTCAAAATGCTTACCATTGAGGGATCAAGCAAAACCCTTCACAAAGGATGTGCCATTGGGACCCATCTTTGCTCTGCAGCATCCTATCATCTCTAGCACACCCAGCATATTGGCAGGGAAAGCCTACAGGTACTCTGACAAATCGGATAATAACAACATCACAGTTAGCATTGTCTATAAACCAGATGTAAGGACCAGTCCTGACTAGTCCTTACCTCACTAGTCAGGACTGGTAAGCCATCAGCAAAACACTGGCAGGAGGAGACTGTAAGCTCAAATAAAGATCTTCCAGTACATCTCTTTTTCCAGGTGCAGCTGCCACACCACCTGTGCCTCTTCCTCCTGGTGAGTTTATTCTCAGTTTGCAGCCACATGTTGTGGACCCTCCTCCCTCTCCTCACACAGTCCCTTACACACCTGGAATCCTGCCTTCTCTGACTGCCCCTAAGCCCCACACTCAAAAGATTCATTCTCTTTAACACATATGTTTTGTCTATGCTTCTGGCTAATACTATGGCATCTGAGCAGAAGCAGAAGTCCTCTGTAATTGCTCATAAGAACTTGCCCCTGGCAGTCAGTTCTCTGAATTCCTTTCCAGTTTGTTACTGGGTAAATTATAAAATGTACTGGTTTGCTGTGGTACAGAGGGGTTACTTTATCAGAGGGAGTAACAAACCTGCCTCTTTTTGACCCCTTGTCATGGACAGTAAAGAGCCAGTGGTATTGGGATGCTGTTTCTTAAACAGTGTGTCACTGTTCCTTATGAAGGGCTGTCACAAAGTCCTTCACCTCTTTACTCCATAAAGGGTAATTACAGCAGCTAAAAAAATTTACCTGGCCTTTTAAGTCAGAATGTCCATACACTGTAATTTTCAACAGCAGTGGTAACGCTTTATGGGAAAGATTAAGTAAATATTTAGCATTGTTGATTGCATATCTGGCACTAGACTCACATTGGATTTGTACTTTATGGTTTCATGTCAGTAACAATGAAATCTTTTTCCACATTAGAAGTTACAATGGAAGGCTCTTGAAAGAGTTTTCCAGATATTTGTTTTGATTAAGCTGCTTTCTAGGAAGGAATCATGGTAACTAGCTAACTTTGCTACCCTCTGTCTTCCAGTTCAGTCTGACAGTGAAGCGACAACGGCTTCATCAGGTGTGTTTTAAGTTTGCTGCCTACATCTTCTCCCAGACCCACTTTTACCCACCCTATTAGCTCTCCAGAGAGGTTCTGGCTGGGCACACAGCTCTGTCTCCTGGAAAATTGCTTTAAATTGTTCCTTGAGTTAGCAGTACTGGAGAATGATGGTAGTGGAAGCTGAAGCCTTCTCCTGGATGTGCCTGGGAAGGGAGGAGCTGGCAGATCAGCAGACCAGATACAGTGGGTCAATATCATGTCAGTGTCAGTGGCCAAGACCGGGCATTTTAGAATGATGTGCAAGAAAATCCATTGTAGTGGGCAGTAGTAGAAGAATAGTAGTAGAAAATCCGTTGTAGTTAGTTACAGGGTTGATTGTCTGGAAAACTAGGAACTAGATTTGTGTCCTGAAATGTGATAATTGCACATCTTTTAGAAACCCATGTCTTAAATATGCAACTAAAATTTACATTTTGTTTATATGTGTCTGTCCCCTTCACAATATGTGCCTTCTGTATTCTGGGTGTCCAGTGGGCTTGGTTTGCATTTCACTCAATTTTCCCTTCCTTTTGTCTTGTGGAGCAAGGGGATCAGAAATGTCTGCACTATTTTCCTCTTCTTTAAACCAGCCCCATGTCTCACATGAGAGTGACGAGAGAGGCTGGGGTCCTTCCCTAGAAGCCTGGAGGGCTGTCCCTGGTGATGAGGTTATATCTGTGCCTGAATGAGTGCACCTGGCCATGATGCTGGGTTGCACCTCCGTGTTTGTGTGTGTGTTCTCAGACTGCCGTGAGGAAAAGTTCCCCTGCACACGCCTGTACTCTGTTCACAAGCCAGTAAAGCAGTGTATCAGCTACCTCTGTGTTACAAGGTAAGAAACCAGCAGTCCCTAAGAAAAGCACTCGAAACTGCCCAAAAGTGGTAGGTCTGGTTCATTTGAAGACTAGAGGTTTTCTCTGGGAACCTATTGGTGAGATGAATCTATCCCCAGAGCATCCTTTTAGGCTAATTATTTAAAACAGCACAATGGGTACAGTCTGTGCAGCACTAAGGAGCTGTAATGTGCCCTATATTGTAATCCATATTTAATCCATATTTATAGGGCCATGAAAATGATCAGAGGTATGGAGCACCTCTCCTACAGACAGGCTGAGAGAGCTGGGATTATTCAGCTTGGAGAAGAGAAGGCTCCAGGGAGAACCCATTGCAGCCTGCCATACCTAAAGGGAGCTTATTAAATAGAGGGAGAGCAAGATTTTACATGGACAAAGAGTGATAAGAGAAGGGGCAATGGTTTTAAACTGAAAGAAGAGAGATTTAGATTTGTTGTCAGGAAGAAGTTCTTTACTCAGAGGGTGGTGAGGCACCACTGGCACAGATTGCCCAGGGAAGTTGTCAATGCCCATCTTTGGGAGTGTTCAAGGCAAGGTCCAATGTGGGGCCTTGAGCAACCTGATCCAGTGGGTGACATTCCTGCCCAAGGAAGTGAGTTTGGACCTAGGTGATTTTCAATGTCCCTTCCAACTCAAGCCTTCCTATGATTCTAAGATTTCATTGAGTCTTTACAAAGATTACTTTGCTATTGAGCAGCCTTATTTTCGGCTAAGAAATAAAAAAAAAAAGGATTTGCCTGCTCACTAGTGAATATACACGTTTATTCCCTGTTCCCCTTTTTTGTTTCTTTGTGTCCCTGTGCCTTCCTTTGCTGATCCCGGTGATGCCGCAGTGTGCGTCGCATGTACGTAATAAACAAGGAGGTGTGCACTCGCATTATCTGCAAGGAGAACGAGGTCATGCAAGGTGAGTGGTATCACAGGCTAGCTAGAAGGATAGCTGCAGCCATCTGATAGAGTCTCAAAGCTAACTAGTTGGCTTAGACCCTGACCCACATGCAGTATCTTCCCTAGACTTTGAAAGAGCTCTGATGCAATGCAGTCTTGGACATAATACACATGCCATGATAAAAAAACTGGGAAGTAGATATTGTGGTACTGAAAAATATGATAGCTCTCTATTCCTCGATCTTAATCATGGTCTAGTAGTCCCAGACACACCCTTACTCAAAGTTGTACTCTTTTGAGGTTAAAGAGTAAATCTCAGTATTTCTGTTCATGAATAGAAGCAGGATCCAGTCTAGATGTTTTATGCAATCTTTGTTGCAGCAAAATACAAGTGGTTTTAACATGTAATGTATATGCATAAAGCCAGAAGGAAATTCATAAAAGCCTAAGGACTTGCTTTGCTTGCCTCATGCATATGGGGATTGAGCAGTTTCAACAGCCTCTGTAGATGCAGTGAAGGATGTGCCTCTAACTATTCTGCTGGAGAATAATTTGAAGGAAGCTTTGATTATCTGTCAACCTGTGTGTGTGTGCTTGTCTTCAGATGAGATCTGTCGCCAGCTGGCTGGCCTTCCTCCTCGACGCCTCCGCCGGTCCGGGCAGCCCCTGCCTCTCCCCTGCAGACAGCTCCTGGAGCAGCAGCGCAGGCCTGATGCTCTGTGAGCTACCAACAGTGGCAGAGGAAAAGGAAGAGAGAGAAGAGAAGGCATCATCCACTACCTACAGTCCAAGACAAGTGCTTCTTGCTTGTGATTCCCCCATTATTTCCTTGCTTCTATGCCTTCTTCTACATCCTCTTCTTCAGGTGCTGCAGGGCACAGAGTACCCTCTCTGCCAATCTGTCATGGTAGCTGTTGTCATCTTTATAATCTATTACTGAGGACAGGGGACTCTCCCCTCTTTTCTCTCACACTCTGCCTGGAAGGCTGTGAGCTGCTCATTTCCCAGAGGTCCTTATAAATGTGCTGCACCTTCTCTTGCTTTGCCCCTGAAGAGAGCCAGAAATGGGGACAGGATGAAGTCCTCCCAATGGCACAGATGCCTTAAGCTGCATCTTATCTCACCTTCATGCCCTAGAACTCCTGCCCTAGATTTCTTGCCTGGCATCAGCATGAGCTCAGATGTGGTTGGTCAGCCTGAGCCTCTCTGATTCTCCCAAGCCACTGAGTCTGTTGTGTGATAGCACATTCTCCTCCTTGTGTCTGCTGGCCTCAGGGAAGTGACAGAACTGGGAGACAAGCTGTCCTGAACCCAAGGCACCCCTCCCTGGGTGGCCACAGATCATTTATAACTACCTCTGGGAAGTTTTTGCCTCAAGCCCATTGCCTTCCTTACACACATCTCCTACCAAAAGGAAAAAATCTGGATTTAGTATGGCATTATATTTTTCTCAAAAAGATTATGTTGGATCAGAGTGCTGCATCTCCTCTCCTCTCCTCTCCTCTCCTCTCCTCTCCTCTCCTCTCCTCTCCTCTCCTCTCCTCTCCTCTCCTCTCCTCTCCTCTCCTCTCCTCTCCTCTCCTCTCCTCTCCTCTCCTCTCCTCTCCTCTCCTCTCCCCTCCCCTGTTCTTGTCCCTCCCTTCCCACTGAAGCCATCTCTTGATGCCCATTCCAGGCAAGTTTCAGGGAGCAGTAATTACAGCTCCCTCCACTCCTAAGCCCAAGAAAGCCCATGAAGAACCTGTGTGACCTGACATTACTGAGACCTTGCAATGAATTATCTTGTCTTGGTGTCTTGTCTTGGTCTGGCTACCTCCACACTCTCCAGTTGCTGTACCTGCTTTCAATCTCCAGTTGAGTTCCTACCTCCTGACGTGGAAGCTCCTGCACAAAGCAGGAAGGAGTTGCAAATTGGAATTGGGTGTGGGAGCAGAATCATTATCTGGGATTGCTGTTTATCTGGCACCTGGGATTTTTCTGCAGAATCTCTGACTGTGCTGACCTGCACAGGGCCAGGTGCTGATGGGGAAGGTAAACATATCTGCAGGTATAAGTGCTTATACAGGCCAGCCTGGGCAGAAGAATTCACTGTGGCAGCATTGGATGTCTGGTCTGCTCAAGGACTTTGTTTTCTAGATATATGGAGAACATTTCCAGGTATATGGACAGTTTTAGTGATGAGATCAGGTAGGGTAAGTAGGGAAGAGCAGTCTGAATTTTATTAATCACTATTGTCACCAATAGTCACCATGTGACTCTTAGTGGCATGATTCTGTGGGGCACCAGAGCATCAGCAAGACCCTGTCTCTAGGATCTTTCTGTGGTTCCCAAGTAACTGAAAACCAGTTTGCTAGATTTGGCATTCAGTCCCCTCACATCATCTGCCGAACCCTTCAGTCTTGCAGGAGCACTGCCCTGTTGCACAGAGCCAGGGTCACACAGTACTGGGGACAGTTTGCTGCACAGAGGCAGATGTTTGAGAAAAAGAGCAAAAACAATTAGTGTAGGACCATCTTGCCAGGACCTGCATTTCTGCTGTATGCAGCAAGAAGCTGGTCACATCCTCTGTGTGGGGGAAGACACCCTGTGCAGACAGTGTCCATGTGAGGTCAAAATTAGCCTTCGATGGGCTAAATCTCTCTATATTTATCCAGTGTACAGGAGAAAGAATTCCAAATCATGCAGTGACTAGAATTTTATCCTACATATAGGAACACTGCACTGCTGCTCAGAGGGTGATGCTCCTCTCGAGTACTCCAGGCTCATGAGACTAGGAATGAAGTAGGGATTTCTTTGTACTGAGAGGGTGCACATTTCTGTAGAAAGGAGGGTACTGAGAGCTTGATCTCAAAGACATTCAAGCCACTGGCAGCCACTGGCTTCCATGCCACAGGGATACCTGTGAAAATTGCCTGTGTGGAGGAAGGTAGGATGAAGATGGATCTTGGAAATTGGACTGGGTCAAGTCTGTTCTCTGTATTTAGAGGTGAATATTCATCACTATAGATACATAACTGGGTAACCTAGCTACTGTACAGCATATAGAAATTTAACTTTCATACAGGTTGGGAAGTGGTCAGAAGCCTTTCTGTTGCTTGCTTTCAGCAGGGACAGGAAGAGGTGCTCCTGTCCAGGAGAACAGTTTTTTAATGCTAGAGTCTATATAATCCATATTAAAAGAAAATTTATTTCCTGTTATTCTTGGCAACTCTCATGTGTTTGGGTTTATTTGTCTCTTGCTGTTTTTCCTCCAGATTTGTGGGGATACTTGATTCCATATAAAATCTATCATTTGGAACCTTTTACTCCCTGCTAGCCTAGTCCTCTGCTGTCACCCTCCTCTCACTCATGAATCACAGCTCATGGAAGTTCCTGGGAATGCTTTTTTTTTCCTAGAGAAACATAACATTTTCTCCAGCATTTTTTTTACCATGGATAGCTGTGGTAGATTTTCCTGACAATTGTTAGCTGCTGAACACAGGGATAACTCCTCCCAGCCCGTGAAATCTGTGCTGAGGACACATCTTTTTACTATGCACATGCCATGACTTTTTGGTGGAGAATTAACATCTGCAAATAAAATTGCAAGATGACTGAAATAAGAGAAAAACTGTAATAAATATCACATGAGAAGAGAAGAACTTGTTCACTACAACCATTTAACTCAATAACAGGAATAACTGAGAGACCACATTAAAAATTACACATCTAGGTCAAAAAGATTAGGAAATTTTCCTTTTCATTGATTTTCTGACTTTTTCATAGTTTCATCAGGCATTGACTGTACATCGTATTTTGGTTGAAAAGATGAAGCACTAAGATGTGGGGGACTCTGAGCAATACAAGTGCAAGCAGTGCAATCTTCATGTGCAAGCAGTCAAGTCTGCATTTAGATGGTATTTCTAGAACAAAAG
Source organism: Agelaius tricolor (assembly GCF_023055355.1). Lineage (NCBI taxonomy): Eukaryota > Metazoa > Chordata > Aves > Passeriformes > Icteridae > Agelaius > Agelaius tricolor. The sequence goes on from NW_027269269.1 coordinate 19,835,564, forward strand.
TGGCTGTGGGCCAAATTACCCATTAAGCTGCCTCTGAGAGTGCCCCATAGATCTTCAGGACTAAACCACACAATGCAGATTATTGCACAACACTCTACTCCCCTTCCTGGCTGAAGCTGTGGTGTCCTGGTCTCGGACTGCTGTAGTGGGTACAGCCCCAGCCCCAGTGGCTGGAGACACTGCTCCCTCCTACACAGGCCAGAGCCTGCTCTGTCTCATAAACTCAGCCTTTGCAGTGCTCCTGCATTGGCACTTTCCCCTGGCTGTGTGAGCCAAGCACAACATATGCCATCAACTGTTTGTAATTCAGCTTATTCTTCCTTTTCCCTTACACTAGAGTCGGCCCACACTTCATTGGCACTTGTCCCATACCCAGATTTATCACCCCTGCCACTCCAACCTGAATTGCCACAATATCTGGACATCACTTTCTCTTGCAAGCTAGGGAAGTGGTTTTAAATACGCCTCCAGGTAGGTGTGCAGCTAGTGCAGTTGGGCTAGCCACAAAGAAATCTGACAGAGCTCTGTTTTTAGAAGCATGATTCTGCACTTGTGGCTGATTTTCACAGCCTCTCCTGACCTGGAGCAGGATTTAGATGCCCTGTGATCACTTCCCACACAATGGCTGTTCCTCCTCCTCTTGCTGTCACAGCTCCCCAGTACCAGTCTATGCGACCAGTTTGAAGGCTGCTGGTTAAAGCCTGTGCTCCAGTGTCTGCTCCCAAGTTTGAAGCAGTGCCTCACTGCTGGGCATGTGGAGCTAACAAGCATGGGAGGGCTGTCGGGAGCAGCTGACATGTCACCTAGAAGCTTCTGAAACTTGTTTCCTGAATCCTGTCCTCAAGAGCCCACGGTGTGAACAAAGAGCGTTGACATTGGGCATCTCAGCTTGGAAGGATCCCGCAGGGATGTACTGCTGGCTGCCGTGTGGGCTTGTCCTTCACAGAGGGGTCTGGTCCTTGCCCCCCACCCAAAAAGAGCTCCTCTACTCAGCAAAGAATAGCTGGGTTGGAACCAAAGGAGACTTTAGCTTTAATTTTTTTTTAATTGTTTGGTTAATTTTTTTCTGGAGATATTAAAGTACAGGATCCTGTAGTATTGACTCCTGACACCACATGGTGACATTGTTTGACAGTGCACATTTGTCCAGTTGTGAGCAGCTCCTTGACTGGGGCACAGGAAATCTGAATTCCAGTTCTGAATCTCTTCACCCCCTGCTCTCTGATCTTTAGCACATTGCTTTTTCTCTCTGTTCCTGCCATCCTTAGAACCTGTAATGCAGCAAGTTGGAATAAATTCCCACAAAATAGAGAACTGGATTTTAGTCCATTAAAAAAGTTATTTAAAAATATGTGGGAAATACCACAAAGGTATTTGATTGTCTACTTTTGATATTAGTGCAAGTTATTTTCTCAAATAAAAACATGTTCACTAATGTGAATTTTATCAGTTAAAATACAAATGGCATGTGCTTGTTGCTAGTACGCTGAAGTATATTTACAAAGTGAATTGTGAAAAACATTCCATTCATTTAAGAATAAATTATCTATCAGAATGCAGTTTGGGGCATTTTACTAAGGTTGCAATTTCCGTACAAATACAGCTGGTCACAAACTAGCAAAAAGGTGTAATAGAGAAGCATATGTAATTCAATGTGGCTAACTAATAAGACATGTCAGATCTCACCTGCTTAAATATAAGAATAAATGTAGGTTAAGCAGTGCATTTTTTAAAATAAATGTGGATATTGAGATAATATATGTTCCCAGTTAAGATCATAGATAAACTTACATTGAAAGTAAATATGTGGAGCTAACTTCAAAGCAGCTCAGATTGTTCAGAGCCTTGTCCAAGTGAATTCTGAAAAAATCAGCAGGGGATGGAGAATCCACAACTTGTTCTAATATTGCACCACACTTAAGATGGAGAGTAGTTTCTTGATGTCAGATCAGAAATTCCTTTATTGCGTCTTTCGGCTGCTGCCTCTGTTCTTTTTGCTGTGCATCTCTGAGCAAACTGCCTCCCCTACAATATTGCTGCAGTCAACTGAAGAAAATAACGAGAAGAAACTTTTAAGTTTAATTGCAAAACAAGGCATTTTTAAAACTATTGAAATAAATTCTCTTCCTTTGAGGAAATTGTGCTAAAAAATGCAAAACATTACAAAAATCAGTGGTTCAATTAAAGGATTTGCAGTCTGTGTCCCTGCAGTCTGTGCTTCTGTGTCCACTTTTTCTATGCTCACACAGCATCTACTTCTTGTGCACCACCTTCTCACCCTGAGGTCACTTTCAATTTCTCTGCCTTGGGTTTGGTAGCCTTGGGTTTCACTGTTTTGCCCTTAGCTGGATCTTTGCCTCTTTTGGTCTGTCATTTTTCATATCCTGTAGCTATTTCTTGGCCATCTTGACTTTCCTTGGGACTTTCTTCACAGCCAGAGCTAATCAGGGCTCCTTGGCAGTGCCAGTCCAGGGCCACGTGGGTCTTGGCCTTTGCTGCCTTCTTGGCACCTTCAAAAGCCTTTCTTTTCTGCCTGGTGCAGTGAGTGTAGTTGCTCCTGAGACTCTGTGCTCTGGTGATTTTCTCATCAGCCCTGCTTGAGCCCAGCACTGTCATCACACACTGTCCCTTTTGGCTCCACTGTCCATCAGCTGCTGTCTTTGTAGCTGCTCACTGGTTTAGCTTAGGAAAGATGTCTGAACTCTTTGTAGTCTCTGCAAACCTCTTTGCCCTTTCTGTTCCCTGAGAGTCCCCAGGGGCACTGCTTCACAGTAGATTTTTGCCTCTCCAATCCAAAAGCTTTGCCCTGTCTCCCAAATTGCAACAGGACCAAGCTAGCCACCCTTAAGTAAATTTACCTGTGCTTTACCTGTACCTGCACAAAAATGATAGAAGAGAGGAGAGGATCTGGTGTCCCCATGTTGAGCACAGACTGGGCAAAAGGAAATTGGCTGTGTATGAGTGCCAGATCAAGAGATGCTCATGAGGACTTCCCGCCAAGGAAACCTTGTACAACTGCAAGGTCCTCAGCACACGACTGACAGCCAAGGAACGTCCAACACACAGTTTCTTACTGAACTCCCAAGACTTCTGTCTCAGTCTCTCCAACAAAGTACTTCTCCAAAGACAACAGGGAAGTTAAAATCAGGATTTACCACCCAGGCCCCAGTGCAAGCTCTTTTTGCAGGGAGTAGCACGAGCTGCAGCACTGCACAAACTTGAGCTAATCACAGGCAAAATGGTTTGCAAAACCATAACCACAGCTAGAAGGTGAGCCTCATTGTGAAAAACAGCAGGACAAAACTGAGTTTCTCTCTGTGGCTAGCAGATAACTGCAGAGATATGGAGCCAGTGACTTCCACTGAGGAGCAGGAAAATCTGATTTGAAACAGCATGTGGGGTGCCCAGGTGCCTACAGCTGAGCTGTAGGAGAGTGCAGTAACACTGGAACAGTGCCTGCATCTCCCTGAGCACACAGAGGGCATTCTCCAAGTCAGCACAGAGTCAGGAGCCACTTGAGATGGGCAGGGCATGCTGGAGGCTGAAGCTGCAGGCACTGCAATGGCAAGCAGCAGGGTGCCAGCAGCTCTGGTAGGTACTTTACCCCCCATCTCTCAACATGGGGAGGGCAGTTCTGCTTTCATCAGAGAGCCTGTTTCTCTTAGCATAAATGAGGGAAGCACCCAGCCATGTCACAGCCTCAAGCCAGAGAACACACTTGAGGACATTTAGCATAAGGATGTGGATTTTGCTCACATTTTTTATCTGCAGTCATGATGGGGAAGCCATTCACTAGGTCTCAAACTCCCCAACACAATCTAGCCCCTTTCCTGCCTTTCTGCTGGTGATCCCAGAAGGTGTCAGTCTCTGGTAGCAAGGGCTGGAAGTGCTGTGGCCTAGAGACATGGTGGAGGGTACTAGTACAGGCAGGGAGACAAAATAATTGTGGGGTCACAGGGCCAGAATTAAGGATTATTAGTTCCTGTAAGAAGGCCTGGGCTGGGCTGGCAGAGAGCTGCAGGGCAGGAATGAGAAGCACTCACAGGGCTGCGGTTAAAAAATGTACACTCAATTCTATAGTTTCACCCTCATTTGCCTTGTCCCCCAGCACCAAAACAAGCTCAACAGTGAAACAAAAATAAACTGCAGGTCAAGTCTCCAGGTAAAGATTTTGCAGTGCAAGCCTGGAAAGCTGAATTGCTAGTAAAACACACAATAACATATAACCTTAATGCACACGCAGGAACCAGATGCCCTCAATTCTGCATCAGTGGCATCATTGACAATCCTGCAGCATGTGGCAGTGCAAGTTTTGTAAACTCACTCCCCACACATCCTGAGCTCCTGCCTTTTTTACTTCCCCCTTCCCTCTCATAACCTGGAATCCCTGCTCTTGTCTAATTTAGATGCAGCCTCCGTGACACTCACCCCACAGTGCTTTAGCTTTGCCTTTGCAAACCCCAGCACCACACCATCCCTCTCTGGTGAAGTCCACCCCAGGCAGACCACACACACATCCTCACAGCTTTTATAAATACCTGTGGTGCTGCACATTCCGCAAAAATCACTGCTTTGTAAAGCAATGGCTGAAACCTTCTCCCCAGGCACAGCATCCACTGCTGCATCACAGGAAGAGGTGGCAGCTCTAGGGACAAGGCTCTCTGCCCCATGTCGTAACAGCAAGCTGCTCTACATCTGGTGTGGAGGGGTTTTTTGCACCCAGGACTGGAAAAATGGGAGAGGTGTGCCCGGCACAGGTGTCTGAGCAAGTGCACTACCTTTGTGTTGGGTCTGTCATTCTAAGGAGGGTGAGGAATCTTTGTGGAGTGAACGCAGTGAAATGTGTGTGTAATAAATAAGCATTTTGGTGTATAGTCTCAGGCTTAGTATATGTTCATATTATGTGAGCGTGTTCCATGTGCTTATAATAAATAAGCATAACAGCTTATTTATCAGCCAGTGCCTTAGTGCAAGGAGCTCCACCACTCCCCTGCTCAGCATCTCTGTGCAAGTCAGTGGCTGTGGTGCATCAGCACTTGTGGAGCAGAGAAAGTTTTTCTGTTTGAGGTTTTCTCTTGAGGCCAGGGTGAGCAGGTGTCTGCGTTTCTTGTGTTCAGTGCAAAACCAACCAACTGGTGACAGAGGCGCTACTTTCAAAAGGCGATTTCTGAGCAAAGGGTGAATGGAAAAAATAAATATATATTTATAATGGCATGCACCAACACATGACTTCCTGTTGACTAAACAAGCAACCTCTCCTCTGCTTTGGGGGAAGATAATTTAAATTATTCACTGTATTTTTGCTGTCTAATTTCTTGGTAATTTGCTTTCTGAATCTTTCGTAAAAGCAATGGTGTCATTCCTCCTCTCACCCCACCTTACACCTGACCACTGCTCTTCAGCCAGCACTTATTTCTCTGTTCTCACTCCAAAACAGAAAATAAAGCCCTGAGTACAAGAAACCTGAAGGGATGCTAGATCATTCTTCCATGATCCCAAAAAGCTGGAGCAGTGTCTCTTGCTAGATAACACAGCAGCACAGGGACTCTCTTCAGGCTTCCCCACCAGCCTTTAACTGACCCAGGCTTTGATCAGAAACCGTGATGGAGACATCTTCAGTATCTTCCTCTCCCATCTCCAAAGAGGTTTTCACTGAACAGAAAGGACAGAAAACTGAAGTGGTCAGCATAACCCTTTGGGTATGAGCTCCCAGCCTATGCTTGACTCATGAAACAGATTTGGAAATTTACAACCAGGGAGAAAGCTGGACAAGTAATGAGATCAGGGATCAGCAACCTTTCCACGGCTTTCTAAACTTTTTTTTTTTTTTTTTTTAACCAGAGCAGGGATGATATCTACTAATGAGCAAAATCTTGCTGTGGCAAGAGAGTGCAGCTTCTGTTTTAGGCAGAAGTGCATAGGAACTGAAGGTCCCTCTTGAAATGTCCCCTGGACTTGATACAAGACTCTAAAGCACATCCACACCAGCAGGTTTCTGCTCTGGGGATTAGAGATAGAGGCAGAGAATCTCTGCCACTGACTTCGTGCACTTGGACCTCACATGTGAAGGAAGTTACCAGTCTAAATGAAGGGCATTAGAAAGCCTCCAGCAGCACTTGGACTTGAGAGCCTTGCCATCAATTATAGTTCATCTGTTTGTTCATCCATTCTTTCTTTTTTATATCTGTGGAGAGCAAAGAAACTCTCAACATTTAGGGGAAAGAACATGTTTTAAACATGGAAGGACAAATTCCACTTACAGCCAGGACCAGAGAACGGATCTAGTTATACATTTTATGAGACTTGACATGTAAAACCTTTGAGAAAATAATTTTGCACCAATTAAATTTATGGGGAGAACCAGGCTGGCCATGGAGATATTTCTTGACTCCTTTCAAAGTAGAAAATTTATATAAAATTTTGTGCAATCTTTTGGCTATGAAAATTGAGAACCAGCACAAGAATAAAGGTGAATTTACTTGATTTATTGAATGAAACACAAATGGTTATGATCTCTAAGAAGCAGATTTCCCAGACTGTTTTCCTTTTTGTTTTTGCTTTTCTCTCTTTTTCTTTTTATGTCCCGTGTAACAAATGTGCCCTTTGAATTATTAAAAGAAAATCCGGTATTAAAGTGTGATTGTTGCTCTGACCTAGGAGGTTTTTCACAAGGTGCTGCTAGAGCAAAGGCTGAAAGGGGACTGCTGTTTCATTAGCCAGAGTGTTCTCTTAGGCTCTGTTAAGTAGGACAGGGATTCTCAAGGATTTCAGTCTTTTCTAGCTTTGGTCAAGCACTAGGAGCCAGATCCTCAAGGAGGATAATTGCCACATCTCTTGAGACCAATGCAGCTGCCAGAATGTGTGTCCATTGAGTTTGTGTCCTACCCAGGCATTTCCCTGAGGAGTAGGACAGCCCATGCCTGGGCTTTGCAGGAGTGCTTCTCCTTTTCCTGGAGTATGCCATGCTCTCTGCTCTCAAAAACAAGTCCTCTCCAAGCGCTCGGCTACAGAGTCTGCTCTGCTCTGGCAACTCATCTCTCCTTTGCCTGTTTTTGCATATACTGGTTTCACAAAGCCTTAGCATTCTGAAAACCAGTAAAATTAATAAGGAAAGTAAATCAAGCAGAGAAAAAACGAAGAGCTACCCTAGCATGAGGTAAACAAAAGCCTTGCTTCTCAGCCCTGCCCGCTTGGGGCAGAAGCAGAGCAGAACGTGCCCTGGCTGCCTCCTGGGCACCCTGGCCAGCCCAAGGCACTGCCCCAGCCTCGCTGCCCTTCAGCCCTGCACAGGGGGTGGCTGCCAGCAGCAGCAGAGCCTGGGCAGCCCAGAGCAGTGCTGGCAGAGCAAGGTGTGTGCATCCTGAGTGCCAGCCTGGCTGTGACAGCGCAGACCTCAGTCAGGGGGTCCTGACTGTCACCCTGCCACCGGCAGAGCTCGGTGCTGGGGCCAGCACCACCTGGAACAGCAGGATCAGGCCCCTCTGGTCACTCCCCACTGGTGCTTTGTGTGCAGCTTTGCAGTGCAGGTCTGCCACCACTCCTGGCATGTTGACAGGGCTCAGACACTCATGACAATGCTCAGGTGCCAAGCTGAGGCCAGCCTCTCCCCACTGAGCCCTGGGAGCTGAGTCCCTCTCACTCTCATCTTCAGTTCAGTGCTGCTCCATGCAACTGCCAGGCCTTCAAGGGGTCACAGAGGAGCAGGGAAAGTCTGCCCACAAGCTGCAGTTCCCTGAGCTCCTTCCAGCAGGGTGGCTCCAGGCTGCTGCACAGAGCTGCCTCTGTGCTGGAGGGTCACCACCATCCCTGCACAGCTGCGTGATGCAAAGCCCGGAGGGATGGTGTGGTTTTGCCCACATTCACACTAGTGGTACACAAGCTCTCAGGCCCCCCTCTAACCACTAGACAATGTTTCCTGCCTTGTTATGCTATTGATATTATTTCAGATATTTTTGCAGGTGGGAGGGGGCCGGTAGGCAGTGCAAGGGCGGGTGGTGACCAATGGGTGCTGAGCATCTTTCAGAACTGATGCCCCTTTGCATCTCAACATCTTTCCCTTCAGCTCCTGCAGCTCCAGAGACCCTTCTAACTCCTCCCTCAACCACACCCCGATGAAAGCCAGCAGGGAATAGATAGGGGTGAATGGGGAGGGGACACACAGGCCAGTCCACATTTCGGTACATCAGGTTAGAGGGCTGCACAGAGTCTGTGAGATAACCTCCCTGTGATCTCATCACCTGAGAGAGGCCCTGGGAGTCATGGACAGGTAAAAGGAGTGTCTCTAGTTTCTTGCTCCTATGAGAAATGAGAGTCTTTCTGTCAGAATTAACTTGCTTTCCCTGTGGTGTTGATCATCCCTTTCCCCATCTGACTCACTGATCTAACTCCCTGCCTGTCCTGCTCTTGCAACTTGCCTCTCTGTGTCTCTGTTGTTCTTTCTCTTTGACTGTCTGCCACCTGTACTCTTTCCCTTTCTGTAATTTCTTTCTTGTGGCTATTCTCTGTTCCTTTCATTGTTTTTCTTTTCTAGAAATAAAGGATGATAACAGAAGGATGAACAGTCAGATACTATCTGCCGCTTAAGCCCCTCAATCCTCTACTTGCACTGCAATTAGTCTGTGAGCTTATTATGGCTAATCACTCTCCACAATGGCATACTATGCACATGCTCAGGGGGCTTTACTCTGATTTCATGAAGCTTTATTTGAGGAGAAGGTCTCTGTTCAGGCTGCTTCTTCAGTGCCCAGGTGCAATCACAGCTCCTGTGTCCTTGCTGCTTTCCCTTGAGCTATGCTATAGCCATAGGAGTTGCATGTGTATCCAGCAGTTTACACCTAGCCAGACACCTGCTCAGTTGCTCCACACAACATCTGTTCATTCATTCTTCTGTTTGCACCAGCCATTCTGAAATCCTCCCTGGGAAAAAATCCTCCCTGGGATGGTGAACTCCAGAGGAAAGGGAGAAAAAGAGCCAATATTAATGAACATTTCTAGTTGAACAAGTGTCTTCTGTGATTCAAATTGTCTTTGATTTGTTCTGAAACTGGAAAATAATCTAAGTGATCATAATTTTATTTTTCTGTGGTTTGAGGTCATTTCTTGTTCTTCACTCTTATTTGCATCCACATGCAACTCTGCAGGGTCAAAAACATTGAATAGAGAAAAATTGAATGAGATGAGAAAAGGGACAATTAGAAGAAGAATCAGAAACATTTTGAAAACAAATTGTTTTGCACAAAACTTTTTAAAAAATATAAAAGGGAAAGTCTGTTTTCCCTTATGTTTTTGATGTGATAAAAAGCATTTTTCCAAATGGGTTTTAATGAAACATCAACACAGTTGTAATTGTTTTTCACCTGGCTTATATGTTTCTTCAGCAATCAGTTGCCTTGTGCACAAGGCTCAGTTCTGTTTTCTGCAGTTGTGGCACACCCCAGGTAAGTGCTTTGCAAGGCTCTGACCTATCACACCTGTGCAATTTTCTGGGTTATCCTTTCTGGACAACCTAAGGATCTGTCACCATAGAACAGATTGCCTCTCCAGCATCTCTGTTACAGGGCACAGTCTTTTCCATATCCCTGCAATAACACATCTAAGGCTTAGAAACCTGTGGTGAATGACTGGTTGATAATTTTGGGGAGAAAAAAAATTGGGGAGACCAATATGTGTGTGAGTGTGTGTGTTAGGAATATACACAGGTGTTCATTTGTAAGTGTTTGCACAAAGGCAGGAAAATAGGGTGAATCCAAGGTGGTAGGGAGTGAATCAGCTCCAAGAGTGAGATGATGAAGAACATACCGTGGGTATGGGAAACAGGCACACACCATGAGCAGCCAGAGAGAGGGGTGACGGAATGCAGTGGGATCAGCTCGTGCTCTGCTCCTGACACAACCTGCAACACACCAGAGCAGGACTGCAACAGAGCTTACAGGACAGACCTCCAGGAACAGCCTCAGACTGCTGTTGGGCTGAATGAGATACTTAATGGGGATGCTTTACCCTCCTGAGTGTGTGCAGTCTTCTCTGTGGACCTTCTTCTAACAGAAGACAAGCTCAAATGTGATGTGCTTCTGCAGGAGCCTGTCAGCACAAAGCATGGCACAGCAGAGTATGTGTGTGCTTCCTCTTTCTGTGTGAGCAGGACAGGCATTTGTGCACTGCAGGCTGAGGGAGGCAGGGCAGGAAAGAGTTGTCTGCCTGTCTGTGGGACAATAGGGCAGCAAGGCTGCCTGAGGGAGAATGTCTGTGATGCAGGAGAGGAGCAGTAGGCAGTGACACACAACCTCAAATCACATCACTAGGTAGCAAGAGGGTGTGCATGACTCTGTGAATGAGTGAGTACCTGTGATGCAGTGGCCATGTGTCAGGGTGCACAAGGGACAGAAGCTCCTGGAGGGGCAGAGAGGATGCCTGTTAGCTGGTCATCAAGTGCTCTGCAGTGCTCAACCTCTATGGTGACACTAGCAAACAGATGAAGGGTGTATACAAGTGCCTAGACTCTCAGATTTAAATTCCTAACAAACCCAAATTCCCCTTTTGTACACTTCACTGGAGATCTTCTGGAAAACCCAGCTCAGTATCTCTTAAACTTACCCCATCTTTGTGCTGAACATCAGCCTAACAGTGGGAAAAGATGACAAAGGACCTGATTATTTTTAACCTATTCACTTCTGTTTTGCATTGCTGCGGGGGAGGTGAGTATCTCACCTCAATGAACCCAGCTGCCTGTGTCCCTCCACTTGGCAGTGAGGCTGTTAGAAATGGCTCATGACTACTTTACACCCTCCCTGTGCTCCTGCTGCCTCTCCCCAGCATGGTCCCTGGGCACAGGAGCAGGCCCATGCCAGTCTTGATGTCTGTCTGCTGTGGAAGTGGTACTTGTGTCTGGGGAAGTGTCAGCATGGCTACCATTTAAATATTCCATCAGCTGCTGGGTGGCATCTTTCCCTGGTCCTGCACACTTTCAACTCTGCTCTTCTTTTAGGCCCTGCTTGGAAGGCATTCAGTCCAGTGTTCTCTGAAGAGATTCTAATTTGGTCCATCCCTTGCCCCAGTGGATTTTCTGGGTTTCATATAGCAAAAATAACATCTCTTGATGGCTGAACTCCACACCCTCTCATCTTCATAGGTCTTCTCAGATGCCTTCATCCTCCTCCCTCCCTGGTGTCCATGTTCTGGATATTTTCAGATATTTTCACACTCTGCCCAACCATAGTTGCTGTTTGACTAATCACTATTAATTCACACACCATTTCCACTCACAAGGTCACCTGCTTCATCCCCAGAGTCACGTCTGCATCCTTTCCCTAGAACATTTCATGCAAATTACCAACACTCTTCTCGTACAGAGAGGCTTGGATGTGAAGAGGATATTTTTGGTGCTGAGCCCTCAACAGAGACATGGTAAACAACTGGCTGCACGAGTAAATGTAAATTCTCTCTTGTCTTCTCCTGCAGCATCCTCATGCAAAGGAGACTCTTCCTCTACAACTTCAGGAACCTGCGCAAGGCCAAGGGCCGGCGTGAGACCTACCTGTGCTATGTGGTGAAGCGCCGGGACAGCGCCACCTCCTGCTCCCTGGATTTTGGATACCTGCGCAACCAGGTGGGGGAGGGAACACCTTGCCAGCCTGTTCTGGAGCCCGCAGCTCCAGATTGCCTGGGACAGCGGGGAGCAGAGGGCTGTGACAGCAACACCTGGGCCCTGTGTTGGTGCAGGCACACCTGGGCACTGTGCAGGTACAGGCACACCTGGGGCTGTATTGGTACAGGCACACCTGGGGCTGTGCTGGTACAGGCACACCTGGGGCTGTGTTGGCACAGGTACACCTGGGCACTGTGCAGGTACAGGCACACCTGGGCACTGTGCAGGTACAGGCACACCTGGGGCTGTGCAGGTACAGGCACACCTGGGCACTGTGCAGGTACAGGCACACCTGGGCACTGTGCAGGTACAGGCACACCTGGGGCTGTGCAGGTACAGGCACACCTGGGCACTGTGCAGGCACAGGCACACCTGGGGCTGTGCTGGTACAAGCACACCTGGGGCTGTGTTGGCACAGGTACACCTGGGCACTGTGCAGGTACAGGCACACCTGGGCACTGTGCAGGTACAGGCACACCTGGGGCTGTGTTGGCACAGGCACACCTGGGCACTGTGCAGGTACAGGCACACCTGGGGCTGTATTGGTACAGGCACACCTGGGGCTGTGTTGGCACAGGCACACCTGGGAGCTGTGTTGGCACAGGCACACCTGGGGCTGTGTTGGCACAGGCACACCTGGGGCTGTGCTGGTACAGGCACACCTGGGCACTGTGTTGGCACACCTGGGGCTGTGCAGGCACAGGCACACCTGGGGCTGTGCTGGTACAAGCACACCTGGGGCTGTGCAGGTACAGGCACACCTGGGCACTGTGCTGGTACACGCACACATGGGGTTGGATTGGTACAGGCACACCTGGGCACTGTGCAGGTACAGGCACACCTGGGAGCTGTGTTGGCACAGGCACATCTGGCACTGTGCTGGTACAGGCACACCTGGGCACTGTGCAGGTACAGGCACACCTGGGAGCTGTGTTGGCACAGGCACACCTGGGCACTGTGCTGATTCACACCGTTTGAGGGATGCAGCCTCCGGGTAAAGCTGTACTTTGTGCTACCCCCAAGTGTGTTACCAGCGAGACACCCACACTCCCTGCTGCTTTTCCAGTCTCCCTACCTTCCTGCTTAGCTCCTGCCCATCCCGTTCGTACATCTCTCCACACCAGTGCCCACCAGCGCTTCTCTGGCCCTTAAATACTGCCGTGCCTCGTCCCCGTGTGTGCCGACCCGAGAGCACTCCCCGCACCTTGCTTCTCCTCCCTCACACCCCATCCGGGCCAGCCCTCCCTGCCTGCCCGTCACACCCTGCTGACTCCTGGCCCCTGTCTCTCCCGGTTTCCCGAAGATGGGCTGCCACGTGGAGGTGCTCTTCCTGCGCTACATCGCAGCCTGGGACCTGGACCCGGGACGCTGCTACCGAATCACCTGGTTCACCTCCTGGAGCCCCTGCTACGACTGCGCCCAGCACATCGCCAGCTTCCTGCGCTCCTACCCCAACCTGAGCCTCCGCATCTTCATGGCCCGCCTCTACTTCTGCGAGGAGCGCAAGGCAGAGCCCGAGGGGCTGAGGCGCCTGCACAAGGCGGGGGCGCAGATCGCCATCATGACCTTCAAAGGTGAGTTGTGCAGGCAGGAAAGAGATGATGGAGAGCTAAGGCATGCTGGGGAGAAGGTAGGGCAAGGAGCCAGAGAAGATGATGCAGAGTGTGGTGATTTAGTGATCAGTGTCCTGTCAAGCGCCTGTAACTCCCCCATGTCTTGCACAGATTACTTCTACTGCTGGAACACATTTGTGGAGAACAGGGAACAGGCATTCAAAGGCTGGGAAGGGCTGCATGAAAACTCTGTCCATCTTGCCAGGAAACTTCGACGAATCCTCCTGGTAAGGGACAATTCTCCTTCTTCTTTTTCCAATGCCTCTTCCCCCAGTTTATTCCTCTCTTCCTCACCATAATTCCTCTCTGCACTTGCTGCTCATCCCTGCCATCTGCAATTTCATTCACTCATGTGTCTTCATCTTCCACATCCCTTATGCCTCTTCCTCAACTTTCTTCATCTCTCCTCTCCTTGTTCACTTCTCCTTCTTCCCCCTCTCATCCCATCTCCTGCCATTCCTTCCTCATATTCATGGGTTCCTGCTCACTTGACAACTGACCTACCATTTCTATTTTGTCCTGCAGCCACTGTACGAAGTAGATGATTTACGAGATGCTTTTAAAATTCTGGGACTTTGAAGTGAAAGTCATCAGCAATCAGAAGACTTCACAAACACTTGCTCTTTGATTTCCAACTCTCTCCCTTACAACAGATCTTTCTCCTCTTCCCTCCTTACATCTCTCTTCCTTACAGCCCTGTGTCTAGACATAAGACTATCCTTACTTTTTATTTCCGAGGAGAATTAGGCTGATCTTGTGAAGACACCTTCCCTAGGCTCACACCTTATCCATTGCTAACTGGGAATAGCCAGGACTGCAGTGACATTGCCAGAGAGTGATTTGCCTCCCCTCAGTCCCTGCAGCACTAATCCAGGTGATCCACTAAATGGAGCTCTGGGTTTAGTCTTGCCCAGGTGGGAGCAGACAGCCTACAAAGCTTTTGTGTGGCTGTGTTCTCACTTGCACTGCACCCACCTGTACATTTCATGAAGGCTTCAGGGAGCTCATTTTTTGGCTCTTAGAGCTGCACTACACTCAGCTGCTCTGTGTCCTCCCCTGAGAAATGGTTTATTTGTCCTTCTGGATGTTGGTAGGAAGTGAAAACCATCACAACTGAGGTGGTACAACCTATGTATTAACAGCAAAGTTGGCCAGCTACTGGAAAGCTCAGCTGAGAGTGTTGAAGTGAGTCCTTGACAGCCCGGGTAGCTCAGCTTGAAAAACTCACATGAAGCCAGCAGGTCTAAGAGGATTGTGTGCAGAGCACCACAGCTCTCACTGTGGGGAGTGCTCTTCATCCTCTGAGCATTTCCCCCTAGACCAGACATGCAATGTGCTTCCTCCCCAGCCAGCTGCCTCTGCTGGAGGCACCTTTACAATCCCACAGTCTTTTGTTTTTCCCAGTTTTTTATTGCCATTTATAATATGGCCAGCAATGTGACTCTACTGAGAGCTGGCCAGAAAAAATCCTGTCATACGCAAAGCTCTTTGGCCTGTAAATAGATATCTTCTGTAGGGCCCAAACCAAACCATCCTCCTGCCTGGCAATCACTCTGTTTCCACTAGAGGACCCCATTAGCTCCTGATCTGGTGGACACAGTCCTTACGAGCTGAAGATACAGGTTCACAGTACATGCCTGCTCACCACCACCCTCCCACCCCCGAATTACAGCTGGATTGCCCTCTCCCTCTCCAGTCCAACCTCTTGGGGCCTGGACAAGGCTAAGTATGTGCCACACTCTGGGTGTGCTCTGTCATTTCCTTCATGGTGGCTGCAAGTTCTCTGCTCCATCCTGCTCCTCTTTCTGGCTAGGGCTGGAGGCTCCTCAGAACACCTCCCCTGGTGCCAGGAGAGCAGAGAGCCCTGCCCCTACAGGGCCTGCTCCTGCTAGCAGGGCTCACAGCCAGCTGCCTCACAAGCTTCCTACTACTTCAGGCTCCCAAGGCACTCTCAGCTTGGGAAATTTTGACCAGGTATAGCAATGACAGTCCTTTGCAAAGCATTAATTTGCAAGCATGGTGTTGTATATTTGTTTCATATGGTGCATATTATTTATATAAATAAAGGTCTTACAAACAAGCATCTGGTTTTGTCTTTTTTTGGTATCATGTGGGTGAAGGAAGTATATTGGACACGGAGGATTGACATGTCACCTTTTCTTTCTGATTTCTGGGGGTACAACCTAGAAATATTAAACTGTCTTCATACTTTTACTTGTAGCTTTGAAGTTATTGACAATGTCACCCAGCAGATCAAGGCAGATAAATTGTTCAGGTACTTTGGACATGCTACCAAAAACCTCTGAAGTTATTTGACGTGCTTCTTTCATTGATGGCCAGCCTATTGTGCCCATTCATGACTCATAATTGACCACACTGGACACAAACAGGGCTGACAATATGCTTCACAAAACAAGAAGAGAAGCAAAGATGTATAAAGAATCTTCATCTTTCAACTTTTGACATTGTACCTGTACAACATCATTGTCCTTCTCAGTGAAATTGTTAGAAAAAAATACCATTTTTTTAAAAAGGGGTTGCGATACAAGCCTTTGCTTAAATTTTGACTAACACTGAGTTGAAGATACTTGTTGAAACATGATGACAGCTGACATTGTACAGGAGGAGAAAAAAATGTAATGAGTAAATGCAAAGAATCATGAACTATATTAGGAATACATCCTATATTTAGATTCCCCTGAACATAAATCTGATTAAATTCAGAGTAGACTCTAGAGTTAATCCATGTGATTCAGCTATAGGAATTTAGCTCTTTTGCACACAAGACTGTTTTAACTGCACTTTTTCTGTTCACAAATACCAATTCATATTGTTTGTTACAAGCTATTCTTTAATTTGGCTTTCTAAATTAATTCAGCCTCAAACGCTTTAGGTGTCTCTGCCAAGAATAATTCCCTGAAGGGTGACTCTTATGCAGTAACATTACTTTATTAACCCAAGATATTTTTCTTGCTTTGGAGCCTGTTTATATAGTGAACATTTCATTACTGATTATATATTTTTGAAACCAGTTATCTTTACAGCCTTATGGAGATTGTGGTGTCTCTCTCCTTTATATGCACCTGGCCAAAAGCTAAGCTCTCAAGGGGACTGTGGCAATTATACCTGCAGTCCCAGCTGCCTGAGCTGTGGGAAATGGGGGCTTGTGATTCTGGGAGAGCATTTCCTCTCCACACTGTGGGGAACAGCCAGACTAGGGGCCTTGGTGCTGGCTGAAAGCCCCAGTCTCGTTTGATCAACACTGCATGGTTTGCACAATGAACTCTGAACACAAGCACATCCAGGTAGCTGTGGAGTCCTTGATAAGAGAGGAAACAGGAAAAATGGGATGGCAGCTGGTGTGAACAACTGGGCATGGCTGCCATCTCCTGGTGCACGGGGTGTCTGCCACCCTGCTGAGGGTGCTGCCTTGAAGGGGTGTTGATCCATGCTGCAAACAGCTCCCCAAGCCTGTCTCTGAACAGCCCCACAACATGTCCACAGAAGAGCAGGACACTGACATTATTCCCACAGCTGCACACAGCATTCCTCCAGGTCAGTACACGGTGTCCTTGGACTTTGCAGTAATGAGAAACAGATTGCCATTGAAAAATGCAAAGGCACACTCCAGACCCTTGCAAACACAAGCGTGGCTTCTCCCTCCTTTTCTCCTCCTCTGCTGCATGCTGGTACTTGGAAATCAGGATAGAAAGGGGTTTCAGGGTCATGGAATTTCCCTTGCTATTTGTCCCTTCAGGGGGTTTTCAGTCTACATGTATTTGTGTTCCGGCGCTGTCTTTGAGTACATTTTTCTACTCTCCCTGGTGCTGACCCTTTAGAGTTCCTAGGAGCAGAAATGTCATTATTTCTTCACATATGTATTAAATATTCACAGTGATGGAAGTCAGATTTGGTTCACAGAAGAAACATGAAGGGATGTGGCAGAGAAGAGACCCCTCATTCAGAAAACGTGAGCAATGAGGAGCAGAGCCCCTGCTGGGCAAGGAGAAAGTGGGTTGCTGCAAGAGCAGAGGTCATAGCAGATGGGGAGGCACCAAAGTGTGGCAAGGATTCTAGAGGCTGCCTTTGGCTTTGAAACCTCTCATACACTTCTGTCTTAGGCAGGTTTCCCCTCAGACTTCCATCAGATATGGCTAAAACTCCATTGCTGTTGCTGCTGTTGCACCCAAGTTCCAGCACAGGGAGGGTGTTGATATGTCCCCACTATAATCTTGTCATTAATTCACACTTAAGAACTATTCCACTCTACAAGCTGGCTCAATGTTTTTACCAGTCCAGAGGGCCAAGAGAAGGTGAGAGCAGACCAGCTGCCTTCTGTGGTTGCCTTTAAAGGCTACCAGTGTGGTAGACCCACCTCTAGGCTTCACATGCCAGTAGGGGCACAGCAGAGATACAGCAGATTGCAAATGCACTCTGGCAGATAAAACTAGTGTGAAAAACTTCATTGGGCTGACTTGGAACTGGCAAGCTTCCAAATGGACCAGAGAAAGTTTGTCCTCCTTCCTTCAGTGGAAAGGGCTGAGCCCTGGGCATGAATGGTTATGGACCCTGCTGCACTAAGCTGCATGTTGATCAAGTGATTTGATTGCTCCCTAAGTAAACAAGGAGCAAACACCATAATGTCCAGAAAGAAAGCATGTGACATCCAATATGAGGCCCTGGGCAGGGAGAAGAAAAGTTTAGCTGTGCTATACATTGTTTGGAGTTGTCTTATTTGTCCAACGTAGGAGACACTCCCCAGCCAGCTGTGCTCAGCCTTAGATACACTCCCACACTGTGGGGACTGGAGCTGCTTCCTCAGCCTGCAGCTTTTCTGGCTGTCTCAATAGTCTGCTAAACATCTGGAGATTTTTGCATGGCCAGAGGATGCTACAAGCATAAATAAACTGGAAGAGATGGGCACAGTTCCCATCAGCCCCTGCCTTGCTCTTCAAGCTATCATTTGTGCATGTTGTGGATCCCAGCATCAGCACATTCCCCAGTGGGATCATACAGTGGGCCTCCTGCTTGAAGAGGCTGGGAATCATGACACGTGGAGCTCCCCACATGATTCATTCAGATGATCTACATTTTTTGCTGTTCAAATTCAAAACTGCTGCAAGACCCAACACACCTGTATCTTCTTTTTGCCTTCTTCCAGTAGAGAGAGCTCAGAGCTTTCAAAATCTCCTATTTCACCATTCCACTCTGTGTTTCCAGCTGGAAAAGCAGAGACTTTTTTACTTTGTTTCCCCAGTTTGCAATGAACACCTATGTCTCCAGAGTGTGGAACTACAAGGGAAGGATGTCTACCAATGAGTGGAACAAGAAAAGCAGTTTCCACAATGTAACATCTTCCCTTTTATTACACTGGTTTTACAGTCATAAATAAAGTTTACACCCATAAATAAATCCCTAAAATGAAGTATTACTACAGTATTGCATAAATACTTTAATAGTATGAAATATATTCTGAAACATACACATGTAGCCATAAAAGTCATCTTCATAAGAAATTCTGAAAGCAAGAATGCATGGCTGATTACTTCTTTGGAACAGATCAGAGTATGAGATATATTACATGCTGGCCTCTCAAGAGGACACTTGCAGAATCTGATTGCAGAATCTGCAGACATGGAAGGCCTGATTATGGGGCATGGTCTCCATCCCCACTTCCTGATGGCCTCTCATGCGCCCCTTCTGTTCTGTTCAATTCTTAGCAATGCCCAGACAGTGATAAGAGTCTTCTCTGGTGGCAGCAAGAAACTTAGCAAGGCTGCAGAAGAAAAGACTGCCAGGGACTGGCTTTTCTGGTCTTGAATTGATGCACAAACTGAGCTTGAAAGCATGGTGGTGAGGCTCATTAGCATTCAGTTTGCCAGAAATGGAGGAAGCCCCTAGGGAGGAAGAAAAAAAAAATTAAAATTTTGATACCAAAAGCTTAGGCTGTCTCTTCAGCATGATAGACAATTTGAAAATAAAGCATCTGCTCCAGGATATCACTCTGATCCTCCTTCAATGTGTTAACTAATCTCCCTCAAGATACATTTTTCCAGACAACAGGGTAGCACCTCATAATTTACTGTGCCATGTACGCCACTCCTAGAAATACAGACCATTTACAAACAGAAACATTTAAAAGGTGGCAACTTACATAACTGAATGCAGGGGAAGTGGAGTTGGATCCTGTGGAAAGGCAGACTTTTTGGGGTGTTAGAAAGACCCCCCCAGAGGTTTCTAGTAGCACACAATGTTTGCAGCATGGCTAACTCCAAGGCTGGAGCTGGCAGCTCAGAGGGAAGTTGTCAGGGTCTCCAGGGATGGAGGTGACAGCCTCTCCAGGTTCCAGTGCAGCACCATTGTCAGAAGAGACCTTTTCCTTCCATCCTGCTGGAATTTCCCTCACTGCAGCTTGTGTGTGTCACCTTGTTTTCTCTCTGTGCATCACTGAGGAGAGTTTGGCTATGTCTTTACTGCCTTTATGTAGTGGAAAACTGGAGTTTTTCACTAAGCTCCCACTTAGCCACCTTCTCTATAGGTCAAGGAAAGCCTGTTCACTCAGCCTCTCCTCATAGGGCAAGTGCCCCCATCCCCTGCCCTTTGCAGTGGGACTCCACCAAATCCCCTCTGGCTCCTCAGTGTTTTTCTCCTGCCAGGGAGGCCAGGGCTTGATGCAACAGTGTGTATTTCTCTGGAGCACATGCCTGGAACTCACTCAGCTCATTACACCTCGGCATAATTAGTAAAACAGGGCAGGATGTTCAAAGGGGCTGAGCACACAGACATTTAGGTCGTAGTTAGAAGTACTGATGATGGGCCCTGTGCACATTCATTTGAGGGGTGGCTTGTGTTTAGTGAGACAGCAGGGCAGTTGAGCAAGTGCCTGACTTCCAGCAGGCTTCCCAGCCAGCAGGACTCTGCAGAAATCATCAAGGTTGCCTTGCTGGGACAGGCAATATGTTAGCTGTCTCTTTAAACCCAAGGCCTGAAGGGCAGATTCCCCTTGTACGGCTGTAGGTGACCGTGCTGAGTCAGCAGCAGTTTGTCAGCACCGAGGAGCCTTTAGCAGCCAGCTCCGCTCAGCCCCCAGCAGGAATCGCACCGTGCGCTGGATCGTGCGTAAGCTGCTAAATTATTTAATCATCTCAGGCATTAGGACACTCAGAAAGGCTGAAAGCCAAGGGGAAAACGTCTCCTAAACCATTACATTGCATAAAGCACTTTGTTAGATCAGCTGATTGACTGGATATTGCTACTGACTGCGTATCCTGTCACCTGAATGTCTTACTCAGGCAGGAAATGGAAAGGTCAGGTCTTGGGGTACTGAAAGTTCTGTGTAATGTTTGGAGTGGGTGGAACTGAAATGAAGTGAATGTGTACCTTTTCCTCAGCCAGAAATAAAACAAGGCAATCATAGCATCCTACAAACAGGTTAGGTTTGTGTCTGTGACTCTAAATTCCTGCCAGCAGTTTTGTGCATCCCTCCCTCCACCTCCTGCCATCCATTCTGCACAGAGGGAGCAGTTCAAGCAAGAACTTGCTTGCCCCACAAAGGGTGGCTGAGTCCTACACTTTACTCCAGTCCTGGTCTTCTCTCCTGTTCAGTAAACCACTTCCTCTTTCTGAGTAGGATATCAGGCTGCACAAATAACTTCTGCAGTTGTATGGATTGCAAGAAAAATGGAAAGCAGATCTTAGTCATATTATACTCTAATATGTAAACTCTGATCCTGAAGGTAAATCCACCCATCTGGGCTTTTGTACTTGCTCAGAACTTAACTGAAATCCATGGCCCTGTCCTGAGGCAAAAAGAGAATACTTGAATCATGATTACAGAGCTGAAGGAGCTTCTGGGGTCAAATAGGTCCGATAAGCTGAAAGCTAATGAACTGGTAGCTGAATCATGGAAAGGGTTGAAATAATGTACCCTTTCCTTAGTTAAAATCTGAGAGTAGTTCTAAGTCTCTTCTCTTTGCTCCTGTGCAAAAAGGTACAATGTAGCAGCACAGTCCTCTGGCAATCTCTTGCCTGCTTGCCTCTCTGTTTAGGCAGCTTCAAACCTATGCTTATTTTTCCTACTATCATTTCTGCTAACACCATTGCTGGGATCATCCAAATCTCCTTTTCCTTAGATTTTTTGCATTTATTTTTGCTCTTGATGGTTTTTTTCAGGTGTCTACTTACCAAAAAGATATGTAAGAGTTCTATGCTATTCAGAATGAAGTATAAAGTGACGTTCTGGGGCCAATAATCGTCTTCTCCAGGTTGGTATGCAACAAAATTTCTCCAGCAGTACCTGTAATCTAAGAAAAGAGATACCCAGTCACTCTTGATGAAAAGATGCCCAGTTCTTTCTTTATTAACATGTCATTGAGTCATTTGTTTCTCAGTAAGAATACAGTAAAGGACAAAGATATTCATACAAGGTGTGCACAAATAATGACACAAATAAGTTAGTGGAAAGGGGAACCAAAACTTTACAGAGTAGCAATATGTCTAAAAATGAATTGCCAGAGAGAGAAATTGATCATTGTGGTGGCTTGGGTAACCCTTATCACAAATAGCATGCTCTGGCATCAAGCCAAGAGAAAAGGAATCAGCAAGTGGCAGGAGTGAAAAGGGAAGTGGGACATGCAGTCAGAGCTGGTCAGGCTCTCATTTTGGCAGCCTTGTGCTTGAGAACACAGCTTTGGTAAGACAAGTTGCTTCAATCATGAATCTGTCTGACTTATCCAAATGATCAGGGAAAAGCTGGAGTGAACACTCTAACATTTAGTAGTTTCATACTGATCTTAGTGTTGATATGATGGCCAGAGCTTCTGACAATGCTCTGGGGCTATAATCCCAGAGACAGCGCCCCCAATATAAGTAATGTCCTTTAAGATTGCATTTGATCCGGTGGGTTTCATAGCTCCACACTCCAGTGGTAAATATCCACACAGGAGTGTGAGGTTCATCTCTTCAAATATACATTCCTTTTTGTGAGCTGCTTGTCTGGACTGTTTTTACAAACATCACCAAGCAAGCAAGATACACACACAAAAAGGCAAGACACGTGCAAGATACATCTTCTGTGATGCATCATCTGCAAGTGTCCTTTAGACAAGTTTCCTACTCTTCTCCAGCTACCAAGGGAAATCAATTACTTGATGCAGCTGGCAAGCTGGTCTGCATGTGCATTCTAGGAGGGACAGGATTTTACACTGCATATAAAGGAGGTGTGGAGAGCTAGAGAAACCTCCAGCCCTTCATCTTCAGATTTGGCAAGAGGAAATGACCATGCTGGTCCTGCTGCTCTACAGGACTGGGGAAGAAATAAGGCAGAAGAGAGTGACATTTTTGCACTCACTAATCCTCCCTGTAATATGTAATGTAAAATAATTCATGCTTAGGGGGAAAATGTATAAAAAACAAAATTGTAAAATAAATTAAACATCCAACGAGCCTCTGACCACGGACAGCCCAGAGACAGATTACCACACGGAAGTTGCGACACTCCTGGTGGCAGCAGGAAAGAATTCCTCGTTAACAAGTAAAAAGACGTGGCTGGTGCGGAGATGGGCTTCTCCTGGAACCACCCAGGAACACCCAAGGACCATCAGTACTTGGTAAGTGTCATCAATCAAGATAACAGAAGTCATCAAGAACATACATCTGAATGCCCAACTTCTGACATGATCTGCGCCCCCCACCACCCAAGAAGCAGCAATTGTCCAACCCTGCACAGTGAAAAGAAACTTCATGCATATGCGGGGTGACAAAAGAAATCGGGGCACCTCTGCCTCAGGCAGAAAAACCTGTATAAAGCAGCCTTGCTGGAAACGGCATGTGTGAACAGAGGGAGGTCGATGCGATAGAGGTCGGGTCTTGGTTCACCCAGCGCCGATCCCCGGCTCGACGCTGACTCTGACTGTGGCTTTCGAGGAACGTATTTTTGGTCGCGAAAATAAAATCTTTTGCATTTACTAATTTGGCTTTCTAGTTGATCATTTATAACACTCCCCAAAGCCAACCATCTCCTCTGTTACAAACTAAGAGTGCACATAATCCCAGAACTTTCAATCCACACTTAGACAAAGAGTATCTGGGTTACCTTCAAGGTTCATGATACGTATAGTGACTCCATTCATCATCAGGTTGCAGAGACCTTGTCGGTTCCGGATATCGAGGTGCCTGAACAGCTTGGCTGCATATATTACCAAGGTCACGTTAGGGTGTGATCTCAGGAACTCCAGAATCCTTCTGGAGCAGTTTCCACAGGGACTAGTTGAAAGGAACCAGGTGATGGAGCAAGGAGTTTGTGGCCTGCTATTGAAATGATTTTCCAGAAAGTTGACTTCAGCATGTTGTTCATGATTGTTCAAGCACCAGTTCCTCCAGATGGAGCCTCTTCTCCACCTGATTTCATACAGCAGGTACACCCGTCCATTTTGTGTAGGTGAATAATTTCTTTGGAAGTCTCTTGGCTGCATCTTCCACCTGAAGAAGAGTACCAGCAGTACTGTGATCCCAGCACTTCAATGATGTTTGGACTCCCACTCCCAGCTTTTCCCATCAGAAATGAGCAGCTTGAGGAAGGTTGTGATTTAGCAATCTAGAACTGGAATTTGATGAAAATTTCAGAACACCCCAGCGCTCCTCAAGAGCTGTTGGGTGGGTAAGCAAACTCATCGCCACTCAGAGATCAGCACCGGTCAAAGCAGTAAGGCAACTGGAAAAGGAAGATTGAGGAAAGGGATAGTAAGAATAAAACAAGGCAAAAAGCTGTCTCTGGAAATTGCCAAATTGCCAGGAAGCAGTGAGTGACAGAGCTACACCTCTTACCCTTGGTTGTTCTCTCTGGATGATGGACCTGTGTAGAAAAGATTTGTGAGTTGCTGAGGAAAGCAGATCAGAAAACAAAATTTCCTCTACCCTTTCTGTCCAGACCCCTTTCAGTTGTATACACACCCTCTCAAATCTCTTTTCTCTAAAAGGGGTCAATAAGTAATCACAGCAAAGCAGGATAGGCACTCTGGGATGCAGGAGGTGTGGACTCCTACCTGAAAGTTGAACTTGATGGTGGTTTAAGCTATCTTGTACACGAATCCTTGCTCAGTTTAGCACATTATGGTTGATTGTGTAAATACTCAAATTTAAATTCCCTGATTTCAGCTGTACTGAATCTGTTTTTCCCTGACTAATCAAAGAAACAGAAACTTATCCCTTTAAATCTTCCAAACCATTTCTATGAGAACAGGCAAAGCTTGAGCCATTTTCTCATTGGTACTCATAATCTTGGCGATCCAAACAAAAACATTTCCACAACCAACTTCCCATCTTTACTTAATCTGTAAGTTTCTAAAAAACTCAAAAAAAAAAAAAATTGCCAAGGAAAAAAATACCGGTACAGAAAGGAGGGTAACAAATACATACAGGGTGGCAACACAGCCCTGCCTGATTATACACATTTTATCTTCCATAGTGGCAAGCAACTTTGGCCCCATGACTTATTCATCCCTTCCCAGCTGAGGGTGTAGAGGAAAACAGTTGCAGGTGATCATGGCTACTTATTTATTTTGTAAAAATCCATCAATAGGAAACTTAAGGATCTATGAATTGTCATTTTATTTGATAAAATATTCTTTTTTAATTTTAAGTATATATAAAAGAAAATAAATTAATTTTATTTTTAATTTTTGTTTTTATGAATTATACATAATATAATAAAGATTTCTTTTTAAATATCCTTAGAATTAAGATAGTAAAGGCATTTTTCTGCAGCTTAGCTCCTGAAGATGAGAAATTCTGAATTATACAGAGTAAAATTACATTTTAACATGAAGAAAATAGTTTTCCACATCAACAGAGACATGATCAACTACTCGCACAGCCTTATTGCCCTCTTTCTTTAAGAAGACTATTCCAGTTATTTATCACAATGAAAATAAAATAGATTAATACATAAGCTAACTAAATTGCTCCATTCTTAATGCTTTGAGATATCTTTTCTCAGTAAAAGTTCTTTTGGATTTTGAATTCTTCCTGCCATACCTAGATTAACAAAATTACATTAATAGTTTGAGGCTGGATCCAAGACTCAAGATACAGTAATGTATTCAAAGACATAAAACACAAATCCACATCTGTCTCCTATGTATCCTCGTGCCAACAACACACATTTGTGTCTACACTCCAGTTCTTTAGATACAACTACAGTAAATTTCTTGATTATCGAGAAATAGGCCTGCCTTTCACATAAATGTACTTACCTCTGGCACTGACAGCAGCCATGGGTATTTCTGGATTTGTGTATTGCCTCCAGGGAGACTGGTGTGCATTTATAAGCGTTACATTAGTTTCAGTTTCTATTCCTGAATCATAATACTGATCTTTGGGCCCTATTAATGCTGCTGATTAGCTGAGCATTTCCTTATGGTGACTTTCTTCACACTTGTACTATCCAGCTGGCTGAAGCTGAAAGCAAGCCCCTGGCAGCAAAGAACTGCAAATGGGGGTGATCCCACTCAGACACTGATCTGGCCTTGAGTACCCCTCAGGTACCTAACAGGTGAGCCACTTTTTGAAGTGCAAACAGAAATTACATTTCTTTTTAAACTCTGGCTCCAGAACAGAATAGCAAATCTTCTCTAGTCACCCCAATATGATGAGAGAGAAAAATATCTATACAAATGGCATCGAGCCACACAGCTGTGGCATGGCACATCACTTCTCTGACACACAGATGCCACGAGGAAGTTGAGCAGAGCCCAATGGAAAGAGTAAACAGAAGACTTCATGTGCAGAACCCGCGAGCCTGTGGAACTGCAGCAGGTGATGGTGGTCACTGCCATTTCCCTTGGTGAGACTTCTCCTGTGGAGTTCCAAGGACTGCTCACACCCCTTTGAGCCTGAGTCCTCACAGAATCAAGCAGACACTCCATGTGTGTGACCTCTGAGCTGTGGTCAGTGACCGGGCAGCCACTCTCAGGCTGACTCTAAGCAAGCTTCTCACCATCCAGGAGAGTTTGGAAGTGGACACCTTGTTGTGAGGGAACATCCAGATATTTTTGAAATATCAAAACTGAGAAGATCTCTGTACTCATGTGGACACTGAGAGCAAGACATGAGCCACCTGTGGAGTATCTGCAGAAGCTATTGGTCATGATATGAGTTCACTGATGCAAATAGAAGAGGCATTTTCCAGTGCCCCGAGAAATCTGCTCAGCATTATGAACTGGGCATCACCTTACTGTGATCAGTTCTGTAACTCTCACAAGATGCAGCAAAAGAATATTTCCCATTTAACCTGAAAAATTACTGAAATTAATTTAATAAATAATAAAACTAGCTAATAAAACTAATAAAACTAGCTGGTTTCTAGTGAGAAGCTTTTCTCTGACACACCCAAAACTGGCTTGCAGAGGAAAGGGATTACAAAAGAATTCTTCACATGCCTTAGGTAGTATCTCTGTCACTCACAGTTTTTTCTGGTTTTGTGACACAATTATTTTTGGCCTGATGCACGATGTAGAGATTGCCTTCCTTGGTGCCAAGCTGGATGTGGGATTTTAAAGCTAAGGGAGTGATTTATTTGTATTCTTTGCAGCAAGCTCTCCGTATTCTGTTGTTAAAAAGTGTTCAGCTTTCCACCAGGGCAGAAAAAAACCTGGAAGTGTACATGAATGGTGAAGTTCAGAGGGAGTGGGGATTCAGGCACTGGCAGGACTCTCTGTCGAGGAGAAGAGTGGTTGTGGCAGGTCATCTGGCAGTGCCAACACAGAGTCTGCCCTCTTCTGCTGCAAGGTCACTCCTCACTTCTCAGCACAGAACTGTTCCCTGGTGGTTGCATTATTTCCTGCCATAGAAGAGTGAAGGGGAGAAACTCAAACACTCAAGAGATTGTTGAAACAAAACCGTGATTGACTAATATGGTTTTGAGCTCATGGGTGTGATTCTCAGTGAGAGAGGAATGCTTTGGTGCTGTAGAACTCCCTTCATTGCCCTATCCTTACAGTACATATTTACAAATAAGCAGGGGTGAATTAGGCTTAGAGATGATTAGTCTGATTAGTCTGAAAGGACTGGCTTGATTAGCAGCAGTAGTTCCTGACTGAAAACCAGCAATGTGCCACAGAAAGTGGAGAAGGAAAAATGCCCGAGCAAGCAATCAGCAATGCAACACTTTCAGGTGTTTGCAGGAAGCTGAATGTGCTGTATGAGATGGTGAAAAGCCAGAATGAAAAAAAAAATTGGAAATATTGCTCTGTTAGCCTAATGTGAGAAGACTAATCCCTTCCCAATTCAGTCGTTTCTTTAACCCAAATAAAATCAGGAAGACAAGGTTCCCACACAAGTGAATTTTCATACTTCTAGAAGAACTTGCACATTCTGTTTGTGGGGACTAGGCTTCAGTGAGTCAAGAGGAGGATGAAGACCTTCATAAGGATCATACAACTAGGTGGGAAACCTATTCTTTGATTTTATGAGCAACCAGCAGCAATCCAGTATCCCTTTAAATTGCTACATGCCTGTAGCAAGGGTTATCTATATAGGTGGAGTCTTGTATTACTCAAACAACTGTGGTAAAAATTTTTATTCTACTTCTCATGCAGTTAATTATGTGCCCTTACAGAAACTGCTTAAGGTAATGTAAGAGATGAATGCAGAGGTGGCTTGTGATGCTGAGCTATTGGTAACATCTGAATATATCTCAACCACTCCAGGAAAAGGATTTTTTTTTTTAATAACCACCACTCTCATTTGTATGCCCTGTGAACCTGAATGCATTTTGGAGGAACATACACAGCAAAGGGTACATAGAATGGTAGACAGACACTTTCTCATGCCTCCTTTAAACACCAGCTTCCTTAGACCTTCATGAGACTATTCCCTTTGGTGGTAGTAGAGACATGCTGTATATATATGATGAGTTTCAACAGGGAAAATAATCTAAAAGCATCACAGTTTCTTCAGAACATTTTACAAAGGGCCTCCAGGATGCACACTGGGTGACAAAGAGGTGGACAGAGCATCAGGGAGCTAGGTCTCTTCAGATGTCTCCCAGAAAAGAGATTGCAGCAAAGCAGGTCTGCAGCATGACTATTACACTCCCTTTTCTCAAGCATCTTTTAGCTTACCTGACACTCAAAACCCAAGATGTGCATCTGGTAAAAAATTTGGGCTCAGACAGAGTCCTAGAAATGGAAACATATGGAAGAAATTTAGGAAGATGGACAGGTTAGAGGAGAAAGAAGAGCACAGAAGGAAAGTTAAATCAGACATCAAAGAAGACAAAAAGGGACAAGGCTTGAATCAGCTAAAATCCTTATTTGCAAATCGCTGAGGATTTTACAGGTGGCGAGCTTTTTATTCTCTAGCTGGATGATCTATTGGAAAGAGGTGAGAATCACCAAATGGAAGTCTGGAAGCAAAGAGGAAGGTTAAATTTAAATGTGACAAAATCCTGGGGCTTATGCCACAGAGGCTTAGGTCTCAGCCTCCACTAACAGGCTGCCTCCTGGACTTAATTTGAAATGGTAAATCCTGTGTTAGTTCAAGTGTTCTGCTGCCGACACGTTTGACAGTAAAAGGAAAATCCACTGTGTGTTTACTTGGATTTAATGGAGTTTTCTCAGTAGGTATCTATATTTTTTTTATGGAAAGAAAAAACACACAGAGCCTTTTGAGATTTATTCTGTGACCTCCACATTTAAAGAAGGCTAAAATGTGTTTATGTATGAACCTATGAGCTCACACTCATGAAGATGCTTACAGATATGTGTATGCACAATAATGCAATAATGCATATAAAAACAAGCTTGTAGATACACAAATACACCTCCTTGGCAGCATATTACTTTGCAACTCTGATAAGCACACCCACCCATAACTCTTTTATCTCTCCCAGTACCTTTGCTTTCATTTTTTCTGCAGTCTGCACAGTCACCACACTTTACTGAGACTCTTGCTCAGCCTCCATGTGTGGAAACCGAAACACAAGAGGTTAAGATAACTCGTGGCACCCTGCCACTGCTGGGTGAGCTTTATGAGGCTGACTCTGAACAGTGAAGTGGAATGGCAGCCAGCCACAAGGATGTGCAGGCAGAGCTCTGATGCAGGCAAATTGAAAAATTATTGGCTGGTGGGAAGGGCTTATCTGCATGCTTATTTGGGTAACAAAACATCCTGATATCCTTGTAATAGAATTCTTTCACAACTGGTGAGGTTGTAGAAATTTCCCAGCTCATTAAAGATACTTCATGAGGAGTCAGTGTGAAAAGAAAAAGCTGCAAGTAAACATATCCTGTTTTACTTATCTATTTTGGAAAGTTTTTCTACTCTAAGCAGTCCTTCTATAGTCCTCTCACACTACTTTGAGTCACAGAAGTTCGATATATTTATCTTTCTGATTTTGCTTCCTTTCTGTGTCTTTGTTTCAATGCACACACTCTGTCAAAGTACAAAGCAGAACAAGTACCCCAAACCCTGTGGGGATTAGTGCCCATGCCTGGCTTGAGAGCCTGAGTCAGTCATCACACAACCACCAGAGTTTTAAATATGAGGGGGGATCAAATAACCCAGTGGACTTCACTTGAGAGAAAGCAATGATTTTCTATGGGTTGTACCAAGGAGAGTGTTCAGAGCAGCTCTAGGAACTTGCAGCTCTGAGATTTTTCTTTTCTAAGCACTAAGGGATAGCTCAATGACAACAATATATGGTTAAACTCTCTCCAAAATTCACCCGGAAAATGTAGCTGTCATGGGAGGCAAAACCTCCATCAAAAGCAGAAAATAGCTACCAGGACCAGGCATTGCAACCATTGGGCACCATCAAGGATGGAGTTAATTTTCTTCATTCCAGTCCATATCAGTTTCCTGGGCAGTGTGTCAGTGGAAGCCACAAGTGAGGGCGGTCAAGATAACCCTTTTTTTTTTTTTTTTTAGGTCCTCAGGGCCCCAAGAGGCACAGACCATAATAATTGTTTTGTTCTTTTTTTATTGTGAAAACAATTTGGGGTTCTTTGCTCATGACCTTGGAATGTCACAAGCTTGCTTTGAACAAAAGCTGGTTGTGATGTGAACGGGCTGAAAGCCAACAGGACAGTGTAAACAAGGACTAAGGAAGATGAGCCTTGGCACTGACAGGGCATCAACACCCCCCCCCAAAGCTGCTGGGAAGATTATACTCTGATACCCTTTGTTTGGCAGCCTGTGCCAGCAACTAGTTAGATTGGAGACTGAAAGGGAAACACTTGGTCCACTTTATATATTTTGTTCAGCAGTTTCACATCATCTGTGTTTCTCTTTCCCAGCCCCCCACAGCAACTTGTGTGATCAGTTTTCCCTGCCTCTTTAAAAACATCTTAAAAGCACAAGGAGTTTCCTTCCAGTGGATACATCTACTGACCCAGTTCCAGGATGGACTTGTAAATAAAAATAATTACTTACTTCTTTTAGCTATCTGAGTGGAGATGCTGAAATGCTATAACCATGGGTACTGTAATTATCATTCCACAGTCACACCTCTTGGCGTATGGGGGATTTGCTTCTGTTGAACAGAGCATCTGTGGATTTTTGAAGCTGCATTTTAAAATCAAGTGCTGCTCTTGGTTACATGTCAGAGCTCCCACTGAAACAGTGGGAAATCCTCTAGGTTAGCACAGTCTTTCTAATGTAGACTAGTGTTTCAGTGATTCATGATGAGACATTATTACAGCAAGAAATGACTCTTACTGTGATTAGGTGATCAGTTTAAAACAAGTGCTTATTTACATGGCTAACTATAAGATTTTGGAATGTTCTGCTCCAGTAAACTGTGGATGCAGATGGCAGGACAGGGTGAAACTAGGTCTATATATGGACACTAAAGGTGAGACGCAGGGTTCCCAAATGCAGTCATTGTGGGTATTGAGGTAGTGGGACAGATAATGACAAATCACAGCTGGTGGCCAGGATTGCCTGCTCTCTGTGAAAAACAGCCCCTCTGTCACTGCTAGATACAGTGTCTGCACTGTGCTTTCTGCCCTGATGGGGCACTTTCTGTGGTTTTAAGTTCACTTCTGTTCCTCTTGAATCATGAGGTAGGAAACAAGGCTATCTGAGAGGACAGCAGGTCTCCAGAGACGCTCCTTCTGGCATCCTGCCTATCTCTTGCCAGATGATGGGCCCTGGGACCCCAACACAGAAGACCACAGCTGAGGGGATGATAAGCCCAGAGACAACTTTGAACTGGTTCAAGCGTGGCTGCCCCAGATGGATGAGCACAAATCTACAGGGCCTGACAGGATTCATCCCAAGGCACTGAAGGAGCTGACCAATATCATTGCAGGACCTTGCATTGTTTTTCAATAGTCTTGGGAGTCTGGAAAGGTTCCAGGCCAAGTGGAAGATGACAGTGCTGTTCCAATGTTTCAAGAATGGTAAGAAGGAAGACCCTGGTGACTACACCCTGTCAGTCTCACTTCAGTGCCTGGTAAAGCTATGGAGAAGGTTATTCTGAGAGACAATTATCAGGTCCTGAGAGGGATGTCTGGACCACCTCCTCTGAAGTAGCCAACATTTGGAATAGCCTTGGGCTAAATTAAGGCAAAACAACACCAAGCAATCAATTAGAAAGTTTTATTTATAGGCTGCAGCAATTAAAACCATATGATCAGTTGAACAGTCTGTAGCAGCAACAATTCAAACCTTTCTGAACAGCCTGGATTTCTGCAGATTTAACCTTTCTGAACAACATGTGGCAACAGCCATCTCTGGGCAGCCTGTGGCAGCAGTGACTTGAACTTTTAAGCAGAGGGAGAAAGGAAGAAGGAAAGATAGAAAAAATAGAGGTAGTCCAAAACAGACCTGGCCTTGTCCATATTCTAAATACAGAAAGGTGAATACATGTTTCACCAAAAAAATGATATCATATGGCTAATAGCACTTTGTTAGTGAGGCTCAAGGATCCTGGTTCAGGCCTCAGCACTGCACCTCCAGGATAAAATGTCCAGCACAGAGCGAGATAAGTCCATAGGGCTCTGGGTGAGCAGCTGGCTGATAGCTCAAAAAGTTACAGCCAGAGATTACATCAGGCTGGTGACTTGCCACCACTGGGGCTCCCTGGGGCTCATTTTTACAGACAATGATCTTCAACGTTCTTATAAATCATCTGAATGGGGGAATCAAATGTAGGAAGCAAAATTAAGTAATCTTGCCAATGAACTAAACTAGGAGGATCTGTGGATTCCCTTGAGGGTAAAGAGGCCCTGCAGAGAGATCTGGATACTGAAGAGCTGAGCAGTCACCAATTGTATGAAATATTACAAGAGCAAGTGCTGCATTCTCCACTTGGGACCAGGTAATCCTGAAATTTATGTAATCCTGAGACCACGGATCAGTGATAGGACTGGCGTAAATGGAATGAAACTGCATTAGTGGATGTTCAGCCTAGACATTAGGAAAAGATTCTTCACTGATATCAGAAATAAAGCCCACTCCTCTTAAATTTTTAAGAGTTTTAGTAAATGATAATAGGGGATAATCACGAAGCAAAACTTACAGCGTACGCTGGGTGCACGGCCACAGCCAGGCACACCCACCTCTTCTGTCTGCAGTCTTTTATACTGTCTGCAATTGTGTTACCTCCTCAGAAGATTTTGCAGATTTATTTTGGGCTGGTTGCCTACAATCTTGCTTCAGATTTTTGCAGCGTTTGCACAATTCAATAGTTGCAGATGTCAGCAGTATAGGGTGCTCTTCTGCCATTTTAAGCTTGGAACTCTTCCTTTATGGTCTTCTGCTCTTCACTTATGCTATCTTGGATATACATTTTGCAATAATAATCATATCTTAAAAGACACCTTTTGCAAGCCCACTTCCATCTTTTAAAAGCCTTTTACATTAAAAGCCTTATTTCCCCTTTTACGTTGCCCACAAGCAGTTATAAATTTTACCACACTTAAAAGCAATTTGAGACTTACACTAATTATCTAAAAACAATTACAATTTTATAATTAAACCAAACAAATTCTAGTGAAAACCAACTACTACATAACAGTTTATAACATGGATGAAGATTTTAGTCATTTTGTTTAGTTTTAGGTAGTCATGGGAGGAGAAGGACTTGATGATCTTTTGGCTCCCTTTCAACTTGAGATATTCTGTGATTCTTTGATTCTACAAATGAAGACCCTGAAATGGAAATAGAAGTATGACATTTACGTCCTCCAATTGCACTTTGAACCTGCTGTGATTTGAAATGGACATGGCAGAAGCAGGCTATTAGTTGTAGTAGCCCAAGATGTTACTTTTCCACATATGCCATATAAAATGGATTTCCCAAACAACCAATGACCCACAAAGCCACAGATTTCTTTCACTCTCGTTCACTAAAAATAGCATTTGTCAGAAAATTCTAATGCATTGAAATCAAAATGCTGAAGCACTTATATTAGTTTTGCTGGATTTTTTAAAAAATACAGTCCTTCCCAGCCAAGGACGTGGACCTGTTCATGCAAGCAAAGTGTCTTGTCTCCAGGGCCACAAACTTTCAGCACTCTGGTTGAACACACCTTTCTCTCTCCTGCCTTTCAGGCGGCCTGTCACAAAACAGAAGCAAAGACTGAATTTTCCCAGCGTGCAGGCATTCTGTTTTGAACAGCTTTTCTCACCTCACAGAAACTGTACCCTTCCAACCAGTCACAGAAGTTACTGGATGGAATCTGGAAGGGACTTTAGTGAAGTATGCAGGGGCCCAGTAACTGGGGGGTGTCAGACCACGGCAGACATTGAGAGAAAGGGGCTGAGTAGCACCATTTGGCAAACTGAAACCCATGCTCAGATCCAGGTTTAAAAGGAATCTGGTGGAGGGTTTCTGAGGTGAGACTGGAGTTCCAGGTAAAAATCAAGGAATTTCCCACCCTGGAACCCAAAGGAGAAAAACTGCATAGCTTTTCCTTCATAATATTGTTGCTTTCTTCAACCTAAAAATGAAAGCTGAGATAATTTTAGTATAGGAGGTAATATAAAAAAGTGGATTTTTATTTGGAGGCCTCCAGGGGCAGTTATGGAGAATGTCCACAAAAGCCCTGCCACACAGGGTGAATATAGTTTTGATTGGTTTTAGGAAATTAGCATAATTGATAAAAAGTCCCAATTAGGAGGACAAGTGGTAATGCAACTGCCCCCCAGGTCAAGCTCCTTCTCTGGAGCCCTCCCTTGGTACTAGCTTATTTGTTTATGAAAATGTGTCTCAAAGACTTTGTTCTCAACCTTAGATCCCAGGAAGAACCAAGATAGGATACAGGCCTTGTACCCCTGGGGCTTGGAGCTCTGGAATTTGTTTTGTCTCCCTACCTAGGGAAAGGGCACAGAAAAGTACTGAGAAAACTAGCTAGAATACAATAATAGGCTACAGACCTCCAAATCTATGTGCAAAGAATACAGAGAGCATAGAAAAAAAGGCAAAACCCAAGATGGCATCAATATGATGGAAAAATATCCATAGTTCTTCTCTCCCAGTGAGACAGGATAGTTCCCATGATTTTAGTACATTCCCTTTCTCAAAAGCCAAAAGCCTCAAGAGTCTAGTTGGACTCTACATTCCAACTAGAGCTACATGTGAACAAGGGCTTCTTTCCTGCTCTTTACAGCTCAGTTGACCCAGAGTGCAGATCATTTCATGTGATCCCCTCTATCTCTCAGAGTGTACTGACCTGAAGGATATCTTCGAGCTTTACACGATTCCTCTGTATCTCTGATTGAAACTTCTTGGGCGAGAAATCACAATTGACACCTGGCTGTATAAAGGTGTTCCAACAGTCATTATAGTCTGGAGAAATAGAAGCAAGATAATTAACCTGAGTTTATTCAGATACCAGAGAAGCTCAGGGAACAAGACTTCTTTAGCTCTTCCTTGTGTCCATATCACAGAGACAGCTTGGCCATGGATAGGTCAGCTGATGGATGCTGTCCACTCCGTATCTGGAACCAATACCATTCACTCTGGGCATTTTGTTTCCCTCCCTTAACTGCAAAGGAGCTCTTCAGCCAGCCTTATCCCAGCAACTGCATTTAGGACAAGGGAGAAGGACCATATCCCTCATTGCCTCAGGAGTGACATAAGGATGGTATCTCTAAACAAAAGAGAATTTTCATACAGATCTGGTTGCTAAGGGTCCTGACTCTCTTCTCCTGCACTACTTAAACCCCTTTTATTGGGATGTGACTCTCATTCACTGCATGGTGATGGTTGTGCCCCCAAAGAAGCCGAGCAGACATGGGGTACCATAGAAGCAAGCGCATACTCAATTCACCCATGCACAAAGTTCACCAGCTCACCCCTCCCCAGTCCCACAAAGCATGGGAAATCTTGCCTTCGGCTTCCATGGCTTTAATGCTCACTTCCCGCAAGCTCTTAAGTTCCCTGAGGGCCATGCAGTTCCTTGGACAGTTTACGTAGTAGAGCCGTGCCACATATATGTCGATCTTCACATTGGGCTGATCCTCCAGGAAATCCCGAATTACATCGCAGCACTCCCAGCAGGGGCTATAGGACAGGTACCAGGTCATGTCACAGATATTGTAGCTTCTTGGCTCAAAGATTTCCTCCAGAAAGTACTGTTCTGCATGGCAATTGTTGTAATCGTCGTTTCTGACCCAGTGCTTCCAAGACCTGATACCCCCACGCCACTGCAGCTTGCACAGTAGGTATGTCTCCTGTGGAAACTCCTGGGGATCAAAGTGTTTTCTTAATGCCCTCTTAGAGATATACATGCTGAAACAGAAGAGAAAATTCAAGGAATCAGTGGTAACAGCTTTGCTTTCAGTAGTACTCCATTAAAAAGGGGGAGGGTGGAGGAAATCAGAGGAGAACTGAGAAGGGCAAAGCACAAGACAGCAACGCAAGGAAAACGGAGAGACAAGCACCCAGCAGGGTAAAGGAACTAAAGGAACCAAACCCTGAACTGTTAATCCTCCCGTCCTCCACAGCTGCATGCAGAACTTTCACTGCCTTCCCCCTCCCGATGCCTGTCCTCTTCCCCATCAGTGGGAGTATTTCTAAAAGCTCTCTATATTTTTTGTGTGTCAGACATTTTTACAAGGCTCCTATGTAGCTCTTTTCAATGTAGGGAGCTGTTGCGAATTTTGTAAAAACTAATACAAAAAAAAAGAAAGAAAATAAATGCACTGTTACACTATGAAGCTGAATATTTTATATTTTTCGTTATTGGATTCTCTTGCTGCTTGTACTTTCATAAGGTTTAGCACAGTCAGCACCATCCTGCTTGAGAGAAGAGGAAATAAGTGCTCTATGCAAAAAGATGCAACTCCCAGGATGGATATTTTCTGAGTTCAGAAACGACTTCTAAATACTGCTAAGGACCTATACAAAGACTGCCAGTAGTCTTGAATATAGCTTTTACACTCAGTAATTATCCATAATGCATAAATAATGGAGCCTCCAGAGGCACTATGTAGCCTTTGTACAATCGCCTAATATAGAGATTTATATGAGAATGCACCTCAGGTATATGTTTTTCCACATTAGAATAATTCAGAGTAAATCTAGTAGACAACAGATCAGATTCCAAACAGAGAAGCAATAAGCCTGTAAATTGATTTATAGATTAGTACTCATTAGTAACAAAAACCCACAAACAAACCAAAACCCCAACCAAACCAACAAACAAAAAAGTTGCAAAACCCCCCAGTCTGAGCCACGGACAAATGAAATCTTGCAGAAAAAGTAATTGTCACATATTCTCTATCTGCAGGACTTATCACCTATGCAAAAAAGTATCTCATTTATCTGAGTCAGTCAGAAGGTTTTGTCTTCTTACCCTGTCTCCTTCCTCATCCCAGCCTCCTGCACATTAAAATACATATGCACATGAACCAGTTTATAAACCACGGGATGTGTCTCTCTTGATCTTCTCCACATAAACTCCATTTATATCAACCAAAGAAACCACACATGCAGATTTATTTATCAGACTTTCTATTGAATTTATGTAAATGTAAATGTAAATATAACCAAATATTTAATTATGGTACAGGAATAACTATTTTACTATACCTAATTCCTTTAGTAGGTTGTTAAGAAAAACACTAAGAGAGACAAACTGAAGCACAGACTCAAATTTTATGCTTTCTCATTTAAGGTGTTTAAAGAGATGCACTTTTTCTATTTACATTATGTTATTTGGAAGTTAATGTATATTAGCTTAAATTTCTGTAAAACTCAATTTTTAGGGAACATATACATAATATAATTATATCATATGTTCACAATAAATATATAAAATATGTGACTGGTTGAAGTTCACCAAAGAAAATTCATTAAACTCCCAATATTCAAGCCAAGTTCAGTTAATCTAATTTTTACAGAAGATACCTCTAAGGTTTTGGAAAGCAATGTCACAACAGATTACAGAGATTTAATTCGTTCAAAGGTACCTGTAGATGTTCCCATCTGATTATAACACATAATTTAAAACTTCCAAGTCTTACTTAAATATGTTTTAAGCAGCCTTTTGCCTGTGTCTTGACCATAAAATACTGCACACTCTGGACAAGCTATTGCAACGGGTGTCCTGTGTTCAGGGAGATAAAGCTATTTCTTTAGAACAATCTTGAAATACACTAATCTTCAAGATACAGACACCTTAGGGATGTGTTGAGCCGAGTGAAATTTATGGTGTAATCAGCTTAATAAAATATGACCAAAAGTCTGCATTCTTATTAATATTTGCTACATCTATTACTTGCTATTTTTAAAATGTAGGTTAATGAAAATTTAAACAACACTACCAGAAGGACAAATGAGAAATTTTAAAACTGTGATAAAACACTCACATAGTATAGAATATATACAGAAAGGCAGTGTTCATTTTTCTCCCCAAGTCAGATAAGAGAATACTCAAATTGTGAGTTTACAGATATAAAATTACTGCCCAAATTCATGCAATCACCTAAACTCTCTTTTAAAGTGTTTGCGGTTATCACCAAGTGTTCAGCATTGTCATGCATGGTACATGAATACACATAGAACTTAACTGAAAAAAAATCAGTCACATAACAGCTATTGATACAAATATGAGACAAAATTCATAGTTAGCAAATAATTAAAGATATAAAGAAGAAAACATAATTTTTCTTTCTAAATCAGGTCCATCAGTCTCATAGAGGTGAATTTGTAATCCTTTCAGAATTTGAGAGCTGCAGAGAAATGCACTGTAAAGTATGACTAATAATATGAAAAATGGACTGTACCCCAAAAAGTTTAGAGGAATTAGGGCAGAAAATGACAGAGGGATGACAGCCAATGTAACTATCTCCTAGGCTTTATTTTCTTTTTTATTAATATGCAGCTGCTATGTAAACATACACTAAACCTTGAAGATGTATTGACTAATTACAAAATACATTTTAAAATGTGGTAATTCTATATTTCCTATTGTATGGTCCCACCATCCATAACTTGCACAGGAATGCAATTAGATTAT
The DNA here is from genome assembly GCF_023055355.1 of Agelaius tricolor. Classification (NCBI taxonomy): domain Eukaryota; kingdom Metazoa; phylum Chordata; class Aves; order Passeriformes; family Icteridae; genus Agelaius; species Agelaius tricolor. The sequence goes on from NW_027269269.1 coordinate 19,874,290, forward strand.
TTTAAAATTCACAAAACAGCTCCTAATACGAATATCTTACAAAAACTGTGTAATAAACTGCATCATCATAGATATTTAATAATTTTCCTTCCTTCTTTTAACACTTTTTATTAGAAACTATTTAAAACTGTTCTCATTGAAAGATAATAACAGTAATAATGATAATGTCTAGAAATACATGAGCATAAATTTGCCAAAACTTCTTTAATCCACGTTTTTTTGTCCCTTGCTAATGCTTTGCACAACCGAGGCACTTCTTTACTAAGTGCATTCTGTGAAATACAAAGCTGTGTTTCGTGTCAGGTGCACACAGGCAATGTGTGCATTTGTGATTGTGAGACGTGTGGAAACCAACCATGGGGCAGTTATAAAGATGAATTCTAAGAATAACTGAGGAAAGTAAAGCATGGAAGAAGGCCTTTGAACCTATCCTTTGTTCACAATTAACCTTAGTTGATTTAGGAGCATTTGAATTAAAGCGTTAAGGATGTTGCTCTTTGCTTGTAGCTAAGCCTTAAAGAGTTTTGCAATAATAACCTTTTGAAGTATAATTGTAGAATATTGCTTGTTTCTTTGAAACTATAGCTTTGGAATATATATAAAGGAAACAAGCTTATCTCACACCTTAAGAAAACAGAGAAAAGGAGCTTGAGAAAGGAAGATGAACACCAACTCAAGGATTAATAGTTTGGACCAAGGGAAGCTGGACATCACTGTTATGAGATTTATAGCCCTTGCAATCAAAAGGTGGACCCACATCTGGGGAGCTGGACTTCACCAGCTGGGATTCGTTTTTCTTTCGGAAACTGGACCCCCACCATCTGGGGATACTCCTTTCTGGGATCTTGAGAGAAACTAAATCACAATAGTGTATAGAATTGTGATGTAAAAATTGGGCATAGAAACTGCTGAGAAAGCTTATGAGTACCCCTATAAATACCTGTAAGCCTCAACTATCGGTGTGCAGCTGGAGGGAAAACTTCCCCCACGTTATCCAGCACTGTATTGCTCATACTTTACCATATTAATTAATAAATTGATTGCTTCTTGAATATTGGCCTAGTCAAGCTTCTCATTTATAACAATTCTTTACACTTCTTTTCTTGCATTAAAACTTCCCCCTCCCTGGAACAGAAGATGGTCTGAGACACTTCATTTTGGGTGATAACAGCTGTCTCAAGACCTCGAAGCTGCCGAGCAAGGACGATGCATTTTCATCGTCTCTGGCAGCCCGGCGTCGAGGCAGGCCAGTTCCCGCCCCAGCCCTGCCCAACACCCCCATCTTCCCGGGGCTTTTCGCAGTGCCTGCTGATCCTCAATGCTTTATGGCTCCCGGGACAGCTTCCAAACCACCGGCAGCTTCCCCAGCAGGCTGGGGGCCCAGTGCAGCCCCTGGTGCACCGCAGTGACACAGGGAACAAAGGTCCCGCTCAGGGACCAGCGCTGCCCTCGCCCTTTCCCAGTGCCACCAGCACCGCCCGTCCCCGAGCCCGCACGGACACAAAGCTCTCCCTCCCTCCCCGGGCTGCACAGCCAGGGACGCCCTCGGGTCGCAGCAGCAGCAACAACACACAGCTGAAGCTGGACTGCTTTCTTTCTTTCTTTTTTTTTTTTTTTTATTTCTTTTACCCTCTCATCTTTCTCCGGTACATGGCTTCTCCTTCGCGGTGGGCTCTGGCGGTGCTCTCCTCCCTGCAGTCCCTGCAGACGCCCAAGCACAAGGCACACGCCCGGCTCCGCTGGCACAGGTCGGGGGTGAAAGAGGAGACCGGAGAACTTTGCCGGACCTCGGCTGGTGCCTCGGAATGACGTATCCAAACATGCCTGCCCCCAGCAGGGCTCCCGCCTCCTTTCCTCCTTTCCTTAGCTGGGCTGCGGGGGGCCTGAGAAGCTTCCAGTTAAAAAATTTAATTTTTCAACCATTTCTTTGAAGCCTGATTCTAAGTTTCAAATGGATGATAATGATTCCTTGGCAGGAAAACGTAATTTATTCTTCCTTGTAGGACACCCCTCGCAGGGCCGCAGCTGTTCTGTGTGGCACACAGACCTTCCCTGAAACACCTGAAGCTCAGCTCAGTGGAAAGCATGGTGCTCCTGCCTTGTGTGCTGCCAGATCTTTCCATGCTGTCACAACTTTGTGCTCACCAATACCACTCAGGAGAGACTTCGCTCACAAAGTGTCAGCAAAGCTTCATCACCCCTCCCTACCAAACCAACAGGGTTCCCCCTCCAGTCTTGAACAATGCTGCCTGAACACGGCGTGCCCAGCATCTGAAGGGGTCTTAAATTTATTTGTTGTCTACATTCCTATTTCTATTATATTTTATTAAAACAGCTGTTGGTTAACTCATGTCTTGTCAGGCTTTGCTTACTGATGAGAGGAATAGCGGATTTGTCTTTACAAACAAGCTGTGGGTCTGCTGGTAGATAAAACTAGCTACTGGGAGATAAAAGAAACGGTGGGAAGGATTCCACTGATTGATGAATGGAAAAAGATACTTGCTTTTACAAATAAACTTTAGGTTGGCTGATAAATGAAATTAAACATTGAAAGATGAAAGAAACGATGGGGAAGAAAAACCCCTAAATTCCATATCAATTAAAAATTAAAAGGGAGTGTGATATATGTTATGGAATAATTGTGCCTGTGTAAAATATACATGAAACAAGTTGTGCTTGTACGAAAAATTCTTAAAGATTTAAAACCTCGAGGGGAAAGAGATTGCTTCACAAATTGTGAAATCACAGACGGGCAGCAAAGAGGAAAAACCTAATTAGCAAAGGAAAAGATGTGGCTCCGTGGAGATGGGCCCTTTCCCAGGACACTCCAGAGACACCCAAGCATGATCAGGATAGTCAGATTCATCAAGGGTGTGCAGCCCAATGCCAGGTTCCCCTAACTCGACAATCATCATTCATCACTTCCCAGAAACGGTTTAGCCCAGCCCAGCACAGAGAAAAGGAAACACGACATGAATATGTGAAGCAAGGAGAAGAATAGGAGAAACTCTGCCCCAGGCGGAAAAAACCGTATAAAACCAGCCCGGCAGAGACAGCATTTGTGAACAGAGGAGATCCGAAGCAGTAGAGGTCGGATCTGTGTTCACCCAGCGCCGATCCCAAGCTCGACGCTGTCCCTTTGAGCGTGGCTATCGGAGACCGAATCTCAGTCGTGAAATAAAAACCTTTTTTATTGATTATTGATTTGGCTTTATCGCTTATTACTTATAACAGGAGGGTTATACATTAGAGGGAAATCTTCGGTACCTCAGCCAACAAGGAAAGAGAGAAGGGAAATGTGCCCAGGAAATTAGGATAAAAAGGGAAGCTATGTCCTCCAAAAATTTGAGAGACGCCAGGGGAAGGCCCCATGGCCTCTTCCTCTATTCAAATAAAGCAAAAGGACTCCTCTGTCTCCTTTTTGGACATAAACCTCTGATGTTTGTGGATTAATTTTCCTAACACTGAGAACCAGTATGTATCCTGCACCATCTCTCTTGCACATAAGTGATCCTGGCCAGGCTACTAAGATGCACACATCTTGAAATTGGACTTAGATTTGATCCTTGTGGGTCCCCTCCAATATTCAGAGTATTCTATGATGCTGATAAGTATATGGATAAGAGTGCAAAGGGGCAAAATCCATTTATTTTGAGATTTGTAATAAAAACCCTCCTACTGCCTTTCTTTATGGTCTTTTTGAGTGTTGTTATAGGAATTTTCGGTGGAAATATTTAGGAAAGATAGTAGCTCCCAAGTCCCACACAGGGACTTGGTGGTTAGGTGCTGTTCACCTAACCACTATGCTGGAAGAGCACAGTGCAGCTCAGCAACAGTGCCAGCCCCCTTTCAAAAACATTTCCAAGGCAAACCTCACAATCCTAGGAAGACACCCAGGAGTAGCTGCAGTTACCAGCCACTCAGCAGCATTCTGCTCATGGATTAACTGCACTGTGGGTGCAGGGAGCTCAGCTGGCTCTGTGCTGAGCCTGGCTGGGGCACAGCGCTGCCTGATCAGGTCTGGAAACATTACAAATACTTTCATGGGACACGAAGCCTAATCTAAGAAGGACTAGCTATGCCTAGAGAGTGCTGCAGAGGCTCTGCAGGTACGTTCCCCAGATGAGGAGCCCAGGGGAGCAGGTGGCAGGACCCAGGTGCCTCCTCAGGGACCATGGAGGAGGCAGCTCTGTGCCGAGGCGAGCAATGGCACACTGTGTGCCACCAGCACTCCAGGAGAGCAGGCTACCTCAGACTCGGCACTGCCAGGATGCACAGAGCCAGCCCTGGACTACAACAGCTACAGAGCTATTTGTCCCTCCAGGAACTGGCCTTGGGGCTTTTTCCCACTACATTTTGGGATTTTCCATTACCTGGGATATCCCAAAATGGCATGAGTTGACAGAATGTGGATTACAGCTTCCATTTGTCTTTTTATGGAATACCTGAAGAAAATTGCTGAGCACTGTCTCTTTGGAGGGACAAGGAGCTCAAGGATTACAGGACTGATGCTGAAGCTGCTGCCAGATGTTGATAGCAGCATGTCTAACCCTCTTGGATTGAGTGCTGGCTGCCTCAGAAAGCGCCTGTCTCCAGTTGGAAAGGACAAAGGGAGCACTGTGGGCTGTTGGCTAAGCAATGTATGCCACCCTAACCCCATGGGAAATCTTGTGTGGCTTGGAAGAGGAAGTAAAGACATGCACAGTAAAGCCATTGTCTTCCTTTTGACATGTCTGTTTGTAAATGTATTGTAAGTATCTGTGGGAACCTTCTGAAAGCTGGAAAGGATCATAAATACTGCCAGATAAGGTCTGCTAGGAATGCACTTCTATCATAACAAGCAGAACACAAATGGAAGTTCATGGTGGAAATTAATGAATTTCAAGGTTGTGATAAACTCACCTAACTTGGAATGAAAAACTTGTATTAGTAAGGAATGGGCTTCTTTGCAGCTTGTAGATTGAGGTGTCTTACACATTTAAGATAAGGTGGTGACACTCAGCCTGAGTGGGCTCAGCAGAGATTTGATGGGAAATCTTCCTGCAGGATAATGTGCAAAATTAGTTTGTTTATATGACCCATTCCAGTGACTGTGCTCTGACAGCAAGAGTGATGAACTCCATGACACAGGAGGAAGTCAAGACATGGAATAAGTACTTTCCTAAACTGCAAAAGCTCTGTTGCCTACAATGTGCCTGTCAACAGCTTTCTCCAAAGATCTGCACAGTGTGTGATCGGCTGACACTAAGCCGTGCCTGTATCTCTTCTCCAGAAGCCATTTCCCATTCATCACCTCTAGCTCCACAAACCATATGGCTTTTGTCTCTGACCCCTGCAAGTTCTTTGTGGACAGACACACATTCACATTGTTATGAATATTTTGATCAAATAATCAATTAAGTAATATTGAAGGCTTAGCTATGATCATAATTAGAAAATTGCGAAGTATAAGTTATAGAAATATCACTAGTCTATGTTTTGAATATGTACCCTTTCAAACTTTACCAAGAAGTTACTGGACCTATATATTTCAGTCAAGAAGCTATGGAGACCATCATGCTCACCAGTTATGTTCCCTGTTGGGGAATGAAAAAGTTAATTTTAATCGGTATAGGAGCAACTTATTTGGTATTAATCATGTGTAGAGAAAAACTTAGTTTGGAACATGTAAGCATTGTGGGTGCAATAGGGAGGAAAGAGAACCGTCTTTTCTTTTACAAACATCACTATTTAAGTTAAGAAAACAGTGGGAGACACACCATTGTGTATGTGCCTGAATCAGCAATGCCCTTGCTGGAAAGAGATTTATTGGGAAAACTGGATGCTTAAATAATTTTCCATGATGAAGAAATATAAATTAAAAATACCAGAATCAAAAGCTGTTGAGGCAAAGATTTTTATGTTACAGGAATAAAAAAAGAGCTGGAAGAAATCCCAAAGGAGGTAGAGAATTAACCCTATCGGTATAGACAACTGAGATGCCTGGATGATCAAAATTAGCTAAACCAGTAAGGATTACTTTCAAACCTGAAGTCAAACTGGTAAAGCAAAAATTATATCCTCTTAAGTGGGAGGCAAGTAAAAAGTTGGAGAAGCTTGTTGAAAAATCTTTAGAATAGGGGTTATTGAAAGAGTGTGAATTAGAATATAACATAGTGATATTACCAGTTATAGATTAGTGCAAGGTTTAAGGGCTATTACTAATAAGTACCTGATATTTATCTAGCAGTAGCTGGTCTGTACACACTCTTGACAGCACTGAAAGGGGAATATAAATGTTTTATTATGCTTGATCTTAAGGAGGCTTTTTCTTCAGTATCTCCTGACACAGATAATTAGAAATTGTTTGCTTTTGAGTGGGGGAGCCTAAACACCAGATGGAAGGTGCAGCTGACGTGGATTGTGCTCACAATAAAAAAAGATAAAAAAAGAAAAAAGAAATTGGAAAGCTGCAAAAAGAAAATCTAGGCAGAACTTTACTACAATGCGTGGATGATATTTTACCAGCAGTCAAGATTTTTACAGGCAATCAGTGCCTTGATGCTACTCTAAGTCTATTAAATTTCTTGGGACTATTTGGATGGAGGGTGTCAAAGAAAATGGCACAAATAGACAAAGAAGCAGTAACATATTTTAGTTCTGAGATCTCGCAAGAAAAAAGAAGCTTGGGAAGCAGCTGAAAAGAAGCCACTTTCCAGACTCCAGAGCCAAGGAATACAAACCTTCTTAGGTACAGTCAGATGCTGTCAGTTATGGACAGCCAGTTATGGGGTACTGACAAAAACCTTGCATGGTTCTCCAGCAAAAATACTTGGTATAAACTCCTGGAGTCAGAGGGTCTTTGAAGCCCTAAAAGAACCTTAACGCCAACCCCTGCATTGGGACTCTCACACTTAAACCAAACCATTTGAGTTATTTGTGCAGGAAAGGATGCACCTGGCACTAGGGGTACTGGGACAGCCTTTGGGTCATGAAAGCATCCTGTCCAAACAATTGGACAATGGAAGTAAAGGTGGATACCTGAGAGAGGTGGTAGCTGCAGAGAAGCACAAAAGCTGCCATGTACCCCACATGGGCACAGTTGGTTTGGAGCAGAAAGGAGGACTTTGGATATTGTCAGCAGGATGCTGCAACACCAGGTTGCTCTATTGGAGCAGGACAATGTTAAGGTAACCACTACTTTAAACCCAGCCATGTTTCTCCAGGCTTCAGAAGAAGCCCAGAGACCTTTTCTCATGACTGCCTAGTGAAAGGAATGAGAGGGAGGTGTTTTTACAAACAAACTGTGTGCCTGCTTGTAGATAAAGCCAGATACTGCTAGGTGAAAGAAGCAAAGGGAGAAACCATAAATTCCAGAGGAATTCCACTAATTGACACAGACTGCTGCTCACTCAAGGTCGTGCTAAATTCCCGGACTGAGAAAAAAAGAACAGAGAGACAAAGAAGGGAGGGTGGGGTGCACAATAGAAGGGGATCTGTATTAGGCAATTCGGGAAGACTGCACCTCTCAAATACCTCAGCCAAAGCAGAAAGAGAGAGGGAAATGAGTCTGGGAAATTAGGATAAAAAGGAGGCTGCACCCTCTAGCAGTTTGAGAGACCCCATGGGAAATGTTCCCTGGTCTCTATCATCATTTAAATAAAGTTACAGGACTCCTCTGTCTCCTTTTTGAACATAAACCTCTGGCGTCTTGAATTAATTTTCCCAACACTGGTAACCACTCAACAAGTGTGTTTTGGCAGACCTGATCTCAAGAGCGATCGCATCCCAGACCCAGAACTGGACCTGCACTCCAGCAGGAGCAGCATGGTACAAAACAGAAAACAGGCAGCTGGTTCTGCAGTAGGAACCTTGACTCAGGTAATAGAAGGTCAGGTTTTACCTTTTAACACAGGAGCACAAAAAGCAGAATTAGTGACCTTACAGTGAGTGCTAGAAATCACTGAAGGTAAAAGGATAAACATATGGACTGATTTAAAATATCGGTTTGGAATAATACACCATGAAACCACATGGGAAAAAAGGGAACTGTTACCAGCATAGGGGGCTCCTATTAAATACAAAGTAGAAATTTGTCAACTACTACAGAGTGTGCAAAAGCTTAAAGAAGTGGCTGTGATGCCTTTGTAAAGCTCATGAATGTTGAGACTCCCCATTTAATACAGGGAATCAATTCACTGACAAAACAGTTAAAGGGGTTGCTGAAAAATATACCCTTGCACTAATACCAAGCAAAAAGTTGGGTATCTGGGAACAAAAACCAAGTTATAGCAATCAGGACAGCCAATTAGGCCTATCTTAAGAAGCTACAGAAAATCCCAGCAAATGACTGGTAAAGTCGTGTGGGCAGGTAATTGTACCTCCACAATTAATGTATAAGATAGCTAAGATAACAGAACTAAAACATCAGGAAACTACAAGAGAATATGGAAACTACTTTATAAAGGAATATAGTAAGCACAAAGATGACAGAAATTAATAGATCAGTTGTTGAAAAATATGTGATTTGTTTCGTAAAATAATCCCAAGGAAGGAGGCAGGCCACCTCCAGGGCTATTAAAACACAGGAATCTACATGCAGATTATTGGCAAATTCATTTTGCAGAATTGCCCAGGCAAAATGGAGACTGGTATATTTTGATATTGGTAGATACTTTTTTGGGATGGCCAGAAACTTTCCCATGTCACACTAACAAGACAAGACAAATCTCAAAGGTTTTGCTGAAATTAATATTTAATAGCACTGAAACTAACTCTCTAAAGGTTTAAAAGATACATCACTATCAACAGATCAGTAGGACTAGAGCTGCCTGTACATCCTTTCTGACCAGGAGATATGGTGTACATCAGAATCTGGAATTTTGGGCCAATCCAGGGGAAGTGGAAGGGACCAGATCAAGTTCTCCTGGTAACCTACACTGCACTCAAAGTGGAAGGAATTGAACATTGGGTTTATCACACACAGGTAAAACCAGCAACCACACATTAAATTCAGCAGAGACAAGACTGACTAACACCATGGGGTTTATATTAAAAAAAACTTACTGTTTTAGGTATGGAATATGATTTTCTAGAGAGATACCTATTGGATTTAGGTGAAGATGATAAATAATTGTATATTTATAATAATAATAGAAACTACGTTTTTAACTTTTGGGAAGGGGAATGTGGTTTTAAAGTTAGTGCAAAATTTTGGCAGATTATAGAATGTAACTTCTATAATATATTGCCAAAGCAAATCTTTGCAGAAAATCCAGTTCTGTGGGGCTTTAGTTATCAATTTGACAAAAATTTGGAAAGTAATATTAGTGGAAGCCTAGGGCAAGGTAAAAACTGAACAGCAAGAAGTATCAATAAGAGATGGAGAGCCATTGAAATTGAAGTGCCATTTTACTCAGATTCCAAACTTCAGTCCTGGTAAATTGAAAGGGAGCTGGGAAAAAGAGATAGAAAATAATTGTTTTTAAAGTTAAATGCATTGGTAAATGGCACAGTGGCACACCTTATCCTCCTGAAGGATGGCAGTCAGTATCGTTGTTTGTTGAGTGAAGGTGATTTTTGTTGCCAGCCCATTGAAAATAAGGAACAAATGACATAGTGTTACAAAGTTCAAAACAAGAACTGGTTTGTAGGGAATACCAAACTTCAAAGCAGGGATGTTGTTGAGCATTGGAAAGAAACCAAGGAATTTGATTTGCCAACTCAGTCATTCAGAAAGAAGTGCACCCACCCAAATCAAGAAGAAAGGTCAAATGAGAATTAAAAGTCAAACAGAAATAGAGCAATTAATCCTCTTCCTCAGAAAAACTCCAGAGGAGAATTTAATGTTCGGATTAATCAAGGAGTTTGCCAATTTGCAGAACGTATCACGGCTTACCGCTTGTTTACCAACACCAAGACTAGGAGGTGAGTCCATTCCATGGGAATTTTAATCATGCACTTGACTAAAAATGAAACCACACATTGTGAGCAGTAACCTGTAATTCGATAGAAGGAGCAGGTAGAGAAAATTAGGAAACAATGGAAGTCTCCAGGGAATAGAGCTGATTGGGAGAAATTTCCAAATTATATTTTCACCAAAATAGGTAGATTTCAGACAGTAGGATAGTGTTCTTATCATGAACAAATAAAGAAAAATATAAGCCAATGTTTATGGAATGGGCACGTGACAAAACTAATCAGACAAAAGAAAAGGAGGCATACTGTGACTCCATTTGCTTTATGACAATATTTTCTCAATTTCAGTATGTGGCAAAGGCCCCTTAGCGTTCTACTTGGGAGGGCTAAGTTTTTGCAAATTGGCCATTTGTGCAAGAAAGGAGAACCTGATATCAAGTAAAGGAAAAGCCAGTGTCATGGTGGAAATGTGAGAGGATATATAATTGTAGTCCAGTTGATAAGGTAATATAGACTGCTCCTTTTTAACTGCTGCTTTAAAGCATGGATGCTCTGAGGCCTCAGAACCAACCTCCAATTGACTGATAGGAGGGGAACCTGTTTCTTTTTAGTTGCAGTAGAGCTACTGTTAGGAGCCTTGGACATTTAGTGTGGGCAATGAGTGATGGGACTTGGACAACTCTACCTTGAGATGGTAAAGAAAAGCAAATTACATTAGGTATGCCAGCTTTATGTCCAATTGGGAAGAAAGCTCCTTTTAGGGGAACAGTAGAAAACCTGCAGTTGGAACGTGTGAGAAGTCAAAAGCGGATGAGGGATGGAATGAACCTTCATCTGGAGTGAAAGTTAGTTGGGCCTTAGAGTGTTTATTGACTCCTTTAGTAATACACAGGAATAAAGAATGGATATCAACTCACAGGACACACAGAAAGGCTGGCAAACGTGACCAGGAAAGGATTTATGGATTTAAACATGCAGCTACAAGCAACCTCCAGGATAACTTTATAAAATAGAATGGCTTTAGATACACTCCTGTTCTAAGAACATGGGGTTTGTGGATGCTTAAGACAGAATTGATCATTGCTGCATACACATTCCAAATGTGACACAAGATGTAGAGCATGAGCTGGACTTAGTAGAAAATGTAAAAGAAAATATTCATGAGTTTCAACAAAATGTGCAAGAAAATAGGATAGATAAAATTTTTAGTGGATTGGGATGGAATCTGAGTTCATTGGTAAAATCACTGGTTAACACAATTTTGTTAATAGTCTTCCTAGCAATTATGTTGATCTACTATTGTTTTAAGAAGCAAATTAACAAGACTTCAGGGAATTGGATGGTTATCCTAGCAGTAGCTAGACAACCAGATGCAAAGGAATCACTTCCAAGTCCCCCACCAGCATGTGGTGAATAAGATTCAGATTAAAACATTGAAATAATTTTCAAAAATTTAAAAGGAGAGAAATGTTATTAGTATTTTGATCAAATAATTTATTAAATAATATTAAAGGGTTAACTATGATTATAAGTGGAAAATTGCAAAGTATAAGGTATAGAAATATCAGGAGTCTTGTGTTTGGAATATGTCACCTTACAAACCTCACCAAGAAATTACTTGACCCTTATGTTTCAGTCAAGAAGCTATGGAAACCATCATACTCACCAGTTATGTGCTTGGAAACCCACTCCACTTCCCATCTTGATTTTAGAATTAAGGATTCCAATCAGTAGACCTCAGGAGAGATGACCAATGATTGTTTTAGGCTAAGCATATTGATGAAGTTATTAACAATTGGAACCAACCAATGCAAAGGTTATTATTTAAGAACCTGCATAGTATGCAAAAGAACTTATGCACCAATGATTCAGCAGAAGAAGTTAATAAAATGGATGGGTTTGGTTGGTGAAGTGGGACATGTTTTCAGAGGAGCTGCTCCCCATGTTCCTGGTGCCTGAATAAAGCAGTGCCTGCTTATCCACATCAAACTGGTGTTGGATATGTTTCTTTCATCCCATGACAATATAGTATGTGACAATATATGACAATATATTATGACAATATATTATATATTGGTGACAATATAACATGCAACAGCTATAATTTCTCAGATTGATTCTCACTCACACCTTCTCCATCATGCAAGCAACATTAGTGAATGACACAAGGGAGTAAAATTAACACAGGCTGAAATGCAAGAACATAGCATGTCCCAGGCCAGGTTCTCTTTCGGTCTTTCAGACTTCATCATCTCCTGTGAACTGCAACAGCAGCATGACATGCTGACCTGGATTTCCCACATCTTAGGGAAAGGGCTGCTTTCACTGTGCCGTGACAGCTTCACATCACATTGTCAAGCCACAGGTTAAGATTCTCCAAGTGAGCTGGCAACAAAAAGCTGCATGCTGAGGGCTTTCAGTTCCCAACACCTGGGGCTGGAACTGCCTCCTCCTGCTGCTGCAGTGTCCTAGGACTGGATGAAAATGACACGCTGGACTGCTGAGATAACATTTAACCCTCCCCCCACGGAATGGTGGCTGCCCTCAGAAAGAGCCAGTGCCTTCCTGGGAAGCTGCCCAGACATCTGCTCTGTGCAACAGGAGTGGATCATTGCAACGTGCAGCACAAGCCATGCTCAGGACCACCTGGAGCACCAGCTCCTGACAGGCAAGGCATGGCACAAAAATGTGCTAGCACAAAACCTCAGCTGGGAGGAGTCAGCAGAGCCCTGTCAGAAACCCGTGACCTGAACCACAACAAATCCACAGCACCTACCAGGGACCAACGGCACTGCAAGGGTCTGGCATTAAGGAGGTCTGGCTCAGGAGTCTGGTGGGCAAATAATAAGCATTATTAGTTACAGGGATCTGATGGGGCTATAAATAAAGCAGATCAGGTAATTAGATTTGTGGACAGCCAACAAAGAAACAATGAAAACTGATGAGTGATCAATGTACCCTCAGTCCTTTTGCCTCTTAGGCACTCTGGTCATATTTGTTATTTCAGTGAAAACTTGAATATGACAATGAAAAACACGATGTGAGATCATCAGCATGTAGGTAACTCAACCAGAAGTACAAAACATCTTGTTCTGACAGTTCAGTCATGGGACATATGAGTCATAATGTTTTAGTTCAATTTATAACTTTCAATATGCTGTTCTTTATCTTTATTACTTCATGAAATAGAAATCGAAACATAGCTGCATTTTTGTAATTTATTTTCCTCTTTTGAAAATTTGCATAGTATCAGGAAGTATTTCCTATGCACATATTAGATATTGATCCCCCAACAGCTGGGCCTTTCTGACCCCATATCTATTGTGAATCCTATTAAGGAGGCTTTATCACCTCACAGAGTCAGATAGGGAATGGGGGAATCTTGGATGGGGATTCTTCCATAAAGCCAGGAGCTTTATGGAAGACAATTGTCACCAAAATCAGCATATAAAAAAACTACAGCAGTCCCCAGCACATCTCTCTGTGGCCTTTTGGATGCTGTTGACCTTTGCTGTCAGATTCTGAAGGTTTTTCCTACATCTCAGCCCCTCTAGCTTCAGACCTGCGTCACAGCCACTCATCTGACATTAAATATTTGCTCAGGCCCGTGAGACAAAGAACAAGAAGGACAGTTCAGAGCTCAAAAAACAAAGGGCAAATAAATACCTCAGAAAAAAAATTACTGATCCTGTTTTTAAGCTTGTTTTATGAAGAATATACTTCCCTAATGATTTTCAAAGGGTTTTGATGATGGGGAAAGACAGTGAAATAGCTTCTGTTTTGAAAGCTGGTGTTTGAAAAAAAGAAAGATGGGGAAAGTCAACCTGAGCAGTTCAATAGTGTAAAGTATTTCCCCTCACTCTTTAAGGGAGGTCTCCCTTTTCTGCATCATCCTTCTGCTATCCAGAAACTTCTCACTGCCAAGAGACCGCCCTAAATAGCGACACTTTCCCTTGGTTACTCCAGCTCATCAAGGAAGCTCTTCCCATACAGAGGGAACATAAGTCAGACAGGCAAAGAAAGCCAGGCTGGGATACAACACACCTCCATGCAGCTCTACTTGTCCATTTGCAGGGCCCTTCCATTACTAGAGGAATACAGCTACAGAGGAATACATCCTCAGCACAGCAGTGGGAAGATTGAGCCTCAGAGCTGGGGACACCTGGGCAGGTTTGGCCCCTGCTGTTGCCTTGGCACAGCCCACAGCAGGCACAGGCAGTGGAGTGCCTGTCTCAGGGGCTGAGGCCACCACTGCTCCTGTCCCCAGCCTGAAAATGCCTCGTCTCCTCGCAGCCCACAGACAGCCCTTTGCTGCTGTCTGCAGCACCAACTGCTCTAGGGAAACCCCTGCTGCCTGCCCTGTGGTTAGACCCTAGTGAGGGCAGGCTTCTTTTCAGACACAAATGCATGAGCACAAATGAAGAGGCAATGTATCTAGGCAGTGGAATTTGTCTCTGATCTCTGTCCCCAAGTCACCCTGTGCCATCTCCTGTCTTGAATCTGTGCATCTCCAAAAGGAAAATCCAGGCTGCAGCAGTGGGTAGTAGTAAGTGAAAGGAGACACAGGGATAAAGAGTTTCTCTAAGGGCATAAGGACTGTGCAGAGGATGGGAGGGCAAAGGGTTTGGGCAAAAGCACAAGACAAGGAAAAAAATCACGATTCAAGTGAAGTCTTCTGTAAGACAAGGACTAAGGAAACTACATTTTCTTCTCTCTGGCCCCAGTTTGTCCTGGTCTTTAGCCTTGGAAAGGTACATGAGCCAGGACAGTTTATCTTGACTTCAAGAAACAGTCTGTCTGTACAGGGATTCTGTAGCAATACCTAAAGAAGAAGGAACAGGGTGAGCTGTGAAATGGGCTCAAGTCCAAATCCCAAAACAACAGTCCAAGTTATTGGGCTTGCATCATAGCTTTGCAGATGTCTTGAAGCAGGATAGCTCCACTTATCATTGCACAAATTATTCATAGGACTGCAGCAGGACTATCCCTGGCAATTTGTTGTTGCTGCTCTGCTGCCAGTTGCCACCCTTGCAGTTCTGTTATCAGGAGGGACAGGGTAAATGGCGTCCTCCATAGGTTTTTATAACATTTAATTCTATTCCAGTCAGTTCTGCAGAAGGTAGTAAAATAGTTTGGAGGGCAGCTCTGCAAAGTAACAGATGGGCTTTGGCAAAAAACAACCAGGCATGTGAGCAAACTAAATGTGATATGAAACAAGGTATCACACATCTGGGAAGTTCCATTTTCCCAGAAATACCTTCCCTGACTGACTTCAGCCAAGCTCGAATACAGCTGGCCATAAATCAGCAGTTCTGTTTCCTGAAAAGCCTCACTCTAATGAGATGCTTTTATTCTGACTCACAGCAGAAACAGGGTCCCTCCTTCCCTCCCACTCTCACTAGCTTCTACCCCACATCCTATGTTGTCCTATAAAACAGCTGATGGCCTGTGGCATGCAGCACGGGTGCCACAGAGCCGGGTTTAAAAGGAGATATGAACCCAAGTCTCACCCAGGACAGCTAATCTCCTCCTCTCCACAGAAACCTTTTGGTTCTGTCCAAGCAACTTTTCCCTATGAAAACCAAACCACCCTGGCCAGCTCAGCTGTCACTCCCACACACAGTGCTGTGTCCCCAGGATAGAAACCAACTCAAAGGGCTGCAGAATCAGATTGTCTCTATCTGAGGAGAACAGAAGCTGGGACTAAGCACACCTGGCTGGAATTTACCTTTTGACAGCTGCATCAGAGGGCTGAGGCTTATCAAAAACATACAGACAAGTGGAGCAAGTGGAACATACAGACAAGTGGAACATACAGACAAGTGGTGGAGCAAGTACAGCTCACACCTTTTCTTCTGCTGTGCCCCACACCTGTCTGTTACTGCCACTGGGGCAGGAGAGTCCCCCAAGGGAACTCTCTGAGTTTTAAATAAGAAATTAATACTGTCATAGCTGAAGGGACTGCTGAGCAGGTCAGTGTGCACAACACACTGAGAATAGTTTGGATATCAAACATTAGAGTGGGAAAGTCCTCCTGCCCCCCTGGCTATGAAATCATAAATCTCACTGTGCTACGGCCGCAGAAACTTTCTGGGATCCTGTCATCCTTACTGTTAGGCAGCAAAGGACTACCTGTGAGACTTTCCAAGACACAACATATTTTGACACAAATTAAAAAAAAAAAAAAAAAAATATATATATATATAGGATCAGCACACAGGAGAGCATAGAAATGGCTGAAAGTTGGAGATTAAAAAATATTGTTACTTTGGCTCCTCTGAGCACACAAAGAAACCTGATGCAATCCAACTGTGATCTAGGAAGCAGAGCTGGAAAGCAGATGAAGCTGCCAGGCTGACAGCATTGCCTGGTTTGATTGGGCAGATTGTCACCATGCCAGAGAGGCTGTCACATGGTGGAAAGTTCTCAGCACTGATGTCCTTAATGGTGCCAGCAACATGCATGCTGAGAGCATCTAACCATCCCCACAACATAAATGGACAACAGTGAAGGAGGAGCATAAAACCATGAGAATTGTCTTTCTCCATGAAAAAATAAATGGTGACTGCATCCTTACAGGTGATGGCAACTACAGTTGCAGCTGCAAGCAACTGGTGCTTCAAAATCAACTCTCTCAGAGATTATGTTTGTCTTCAAATGAAGCTCACTTTGGTTACTGGCCACAGACTGCTGCACATCACACAGAATCAAGGAAATGTAACAAGGAGATACAGTCAGGAAGGAAAAAAATACAGGGAGATGAGAATTTAAAGTGACAGACCATCTGGAGAAGAAAATCAACAGAAAAAAATGCAGGGAGAAGTGAAAGCAAATAAGAAAGAGAACAAAAATAAGTGGAAAATCATGAGGGGAGATCAGTGATGGGCCAGAGACAGGCACACTTCCATCCTGACTGTGCAAGGGTAAGAAAACGCTGTATAATTTACAATACTACAAAGTTTATTCAGTCCATGCACAGGAGGGACAGACCAGAAGATCTTGACTGCTAGTGGAAGAAAAATAAATCCTTCTCCTACTGCGACTGCAGCCCTTAATCTTTGCCAGACTGGATTCTGGCATATGCTGCAGTCCTGCTGGGAAATGTTAGCAGCACCATCCTAAAGGAGGGGAAGTTCAGCTTCCTTTCATTTAGCCTGCTTGATTCTCAAACTAATGAGCCCTCCAGGACCTCAGGCCACATACCACCCAGGGTATACACCCTACAGGTTAAACATTTTCTGAAACTATTCTGGCTGAAGTGCTTATTTGCACAGGAAACTTCTCCCAGTTGGGACTTTTATTGTATGGGTCGAGTGGAAACTCTAGGCATGAGTCACTTGCCTGCAGCACAGGGAGCAGAAAGATGCACCCATTGAGAATCTGAGCGGCCTGCGGCAAAGCCAGGAGCTGGTAATGGTGTCATACCGAAAGAAACACAAAAGGAGTGAGTCTCAGCTGCCAGCAGAACAGAACAGCCAAGACAACACCTGTACAAGATTCCTAGAGTCATATTCAGTCTTTCCTTTGCTGAAAGACAGCTGGAGTCTGGCTTGTCATGCTCGAAAGGATGCTAGTCCCTCCCTCTGTGCAAGCAGGCGAAGCTGTGCATTTTGCAGCAATTAAGCTGGGCCAGCTTGCAGCCAGTTCATTTACAGAGGCTGCGCCTGGGGTTGGCTGCCAGCAACAGGAAATCGTGTCCCAAGCACAGGGGCAAGCTGTGAGCCTAAAGAAGGAAAGTCAAGGGCAAGGGCGGAAAGGCACAAGAAACGTCGTGCTGGGCCAGAAGCTGTGTTTTCAAGCTCTTATTTTGGGTGCAAAACTGTGTAAACACAAATCCCTGGATTTAGGTCCTGTTGTGGCCGAAATCACTGCACATCACGGTGGGGTCCTCGACGACGATGAGGATGGCGCCGGAGCCGCTCGGGACCCGCGGGGACTCGGGCGGGCACAGCTCGTGCTCCGCGGGCCGGCGGCGCCGCAGGGGCGGGAGCTGGGATGCGGGATGCAGGATGCGGGAGGCGGGATGTGAGATGCAGGATGCGGGATGCAGGGTGCGGGAGGCGGGATGTGAGGTGCATGATGCGGGATGAGGGAGCTGGGATGCAGGATGCGGGATGCGGGAGCCTCCCTCCGCTGCGGGCGCGGCTGTCTGCTGCCGCTCGGTGGCCGCCGCACGGTGAAGCACAGCAGGGCTGCGGTGAGGGGGTGATCCCCGGCCCGGCTGTTCAGCTCTCCCGCCGCCTGTCCCAGGAAGCGGCCGTGCCGTGCCGTACCGTGCCCTGCCGGAGGAGGCTCAGGTTTCCCAGAAGCGACCCGTCTGTGAAAGGCTGACCTCCTCCAGGGGTCCCTCTCCACCTGTTGCTGTGTCCCTCACGCCAGGGTCGCTGCCACCGAAGCCGGGTGGGTTCCCCACTACGGGGTTGGGATGCAGGCAGGGTTACCCCTTTTTCTTCTTGTCGGGTGTGGGATGGAGCTGATTGCATAAGGCAGAACCCCCCGAGGAGCTGAGTACTCGGGTCACCGCGCTTGCTTGGACTGATGTGAAGTGACTCATTCTCTGCCTGAAATGGCGTTCCCTCCGAGCCTTGGAGGGATCTGAGATAATGCCAGGATGGCCCCTGTCCCTGGGCAGCAGCACACGGCGGGAGCACACAATGGAAGCTCCACAGCTCCCTGCAGCTGTGGTTTGGGATACGAACCAGCCAGCTGCCACACTGCCCTCCTGGCAGGGCATATCTGTCCCAGCGAGTCTCTGTGGGAGATGCTGTCATAGCACGTCTGTGACAAACCCAGCCAGTGCAAACTCCCTGTGCAGTGCCCAGGGCTGGGGCACAGACAGCAGCAGTGCCACAAGCCTGTACACTCCTTCCCTAAATACAAACGGGAGCCTGGGCAGGAAGTGATGCCATGGCAAATCCTCACGTTACTAGAGCAGGGATCCTCACTTCTGCTCAGCCTAAGAATGCAAGCTGCCAAAGATTTGTGACCTGCCTGATGCTTGCTCCAGGCCTGGCAGGAGTGCTGGGCCACCACACGGCTTTGTGCCTCAGTTTCCTGGCATGTGGGTGGGGGAGACAACAAACAAAGCAATTGCAATTACACACTGCTATGTGCCGTGCTGAGGGTGGGGAGGTAGGCAGGAACTTGTTTCTGGGAAGTAATTAATTGAGGCTGTATTTTCCTTTTGTCAGTTATACTGAAGATGTATGTGTTATTTTCAGTCCTTCCCCACATCTGATAATTTGACCATTTAGCTCACACCAGACCAGGCCAAGGGCACATCATTTCGCCACAGAACTACCCAATGTCAGCCCATGGCAGCATTTTCCCGCAGTTTTGACACCAGTCTTTCAGATCGCTGCCAGAGTGTTTAACCAGCATCTCAGCTGGTATATTTTAGCTTCAAACTGTGCAAACTCCATCATTATCCATAACCAAACCACAGAATTAAGAGCTAGCTTGGAGATGTACCCTAGAATAGCAGTTCCAGATAAGGTAAGGTCTTTCTCTAATATGGAAAGTTGCCTGGTGAACATGGGTTTGTGATGGACCCAGCACAGTGGAACAGCAGACATCCCTCAGTTATCTTAGACATTTACTGTATTCTAAGTACTCTACACCCAAAATAGTGGAACAGACCAGCTGAACAACTGGATACTTCTGCTGACAACTCATATAAAGCAAAACTCTCCTCCCCTCCAACATCAGCTGGCAAACAGCGTAGGCAGCCTCCTAAGTCAGTAGACTTCACAGAGCACAAGGGCAGGACTGGGAAGTGTTTCACCCATCCCTGTTGACCTGCTTTTCCTTGTATCTGAGCTGTGTTTTCTAACTGAGGCTGGCCCCTACTTGCCACACTGCCCAGCTCAACATCTTGA
Source organism: Agelaius tricolor (assembly GCF_023055355.1). Taxonomy (NCBI): domain Eukaryota; kingdom Metazoa; phylum Chordata; class Aves; order Passeriformes; family Icteridae; genus Agelaius; species Agelaius tricolor. Next base: position 19,894,065 of record NW_027269269.1, read on the forward strand.
TGTACCCAGTGGCCTCAGGCCAGAACGTAGAGGTTCCTTTACCTGTCTGAAGTTGACAGCTGACATCTACTGGTCTCAGCAGTTCCACTGTACTGATAGCAGGAAACTCCCTAACCCTGTGAAAATCTAGTCTGAGCAGGAAGCAGAGGTGTCTCAGGGGTCATAATAAGCCTGTGCTACAGCATGCCCTGGTCTCACAGCTTCACTTCCAAGTAAAAGGTGCATGTTTCCAACACACTCCTCAAATACAGACAGCTGCAAGCATGTTTTGAACAAGCCCCAAACCCAGGCCTGCTGAGCCAAAGTCAAATCTTCCACAACAAGTGCAGCTGTCTCCCTGAGGAGAGGATGAGAAAGAGACAAACAACCACATGCAGCAGATCTGAGTCAGGCCACTGAATACTCCACCGGAAAATGCTCAGACACCATAACGATGAAGGCAATCTAGGAACCTGGACCTAATAAAATGGTTTTCTGTTCTCTTTTTCTCTTACCTCCCCTCTACTTATTGTGGCTCAGCTTTTTCTCACTGTATCTAGCTTTATTTCTTTGTCCTGGAATGCGTGTATTGCCACATGTAAATAAAGGGCCAGAGTGTGCCCTCAGGTACACTGTTGCAAGAACAGAACAAATCTCAAACTTCAGTGCTACCCAAGTCGATGTGTGTCTTTGATTGTCATGGGACAAGAATCCCTCCCTGCTCCTGGTTACACAGAGGGAACAGAAATCAGCACCTGTCCCACTGGACTAACTCCCTCCCTTTGGGCCTTGACTTCAGGAAAGACTGAAACAAGATGTTCATGTCTTTTACCATAAGGGAAGTTTTAAGGCTACAAAGAGGATGTTACATAGAACAGCCTGATTTTGAGAATTTGCTTCTCCTCCTGTTCTCTGGTGCCATAGCAGATTGCTGCTAAGCAGGCTGCTAGCAGCCCTTGGCACTTCCATGACTGCATCGTTCAGCACCTCAAGGACAGCTCCAGGTGCTCCAAGCAGCTCTCTCAAGACACAAGAAGGTCAGTACATGAAGAGGACAATATTGAATCCTGTGACCAGTGTACATGTATTCTCTGGGGATCAAATCACAGGGAAAGAGTGCCAGCACATTGGTTCACAGAGCAGGTGGTTACTGATAGAAACTGAAATCTTTGGTGGTTTGTGTCAATGTGCTGTCTGTGTAGTGGCTGAGGAGAGACGAATTACATCTGACTTGACCATTTCTGCTGGAGAATTGGTGAAGTTTGATGGATGCAGTGAATGAAGAGAGACATCTGAGGCACTATCAGGTCAGAGGGCCCTGCTGGATCACAACTGACACCTGCATCTCTGCACCAGTCATTAAATAGTCTGCAAGGTTACTTTGCATCTGCAAGCACTTTTGACACTATTATTAGGCTGTTTATAATTACAGCAAAACAACATAGTCGTGAGTGGGGTTAAGAGAGGGTGTTCTCAGGCCTGTCTTAACCCCAGAGTTTGCATGAAAGACACAACTGGGGTTAAACAAGGAATTTTTAGCAAAATGTTTTTCTCAACACAGAGTCATGGCTCCACCATGACTAAGCTCTGCTGGAGAAGCATTTTTATTTTGTCACAGTAGTCTGGGGGTCTGGAGCTCTTTCACTGTATGATTCTGTGGCTTCTGACCTTGCACCTGGGGAGAGATGCAGTCCATACTATAGTCTCTTTGGTATTTTGTTGCTGCCCCCAAAGATGTGCTTTCACAGCCTAATTTGAGCTCCATGGATTTAAAAAAGATGAAGTACAGGTAATTTTAACATTTACACCAATAATGGCGGCAGTGTTCCCCTGTCCGCTTTCCACCCTTCACTGGATTTAATTCCTAGACAAATGACACCCAGTTAAGAAAGCTCCAGCCTCTCACTGTTCGTCTCTTCTTTGTCTCTTTCTCTTTCCATCTCAGCCAAGTCGGCCATCTAAATATTCAGACAAAGGCAGGTAAATCTTTTTCTTCCGTCAGGCGGCGCAGACAACATCCACTTGCAGATCCCATTCCACAGCCCTGGGCTTACCGGCTCTGCCATTCAGATGTAGAGCGGGTGCCAGCCAGGGAGCCTCAGGCTCTAACACTTGCTAATCGCTCAGAATGCATGTGCAAGAGCCAGTCTTGGAGAAAAGCAGAGGGTGTATAGGTGGGGGCAAGGACCAGACAATGGGGGGATCCCTGTCTCAAGCCCTGACAGATTTGAAAACTGAGCACCATTTTTCCTAATACTAGCATTCGCTGTAATTAGAGACTCGCATCACGGGTGATCTGCTCCTTTGGGGACTTTCTGAGACTTAAAAAAACACAGCACAGATCTGGCACAGTGAGCTGCCTGAAAAGTATGTGCTAACTTGGAAGAATTTGGTTGTGGGATGAGTTAGAAGCACTTCCACACTGTATGCCCACTTATGGCCTGCAGGAGTGTGATTACAGCCACCCACTTGGCACATAATCCTCATTAGCTCTGTCCTGATATTAATTTACCATGGGCACATACATGGGATCATCCTCAGGTGAGAGATGTGGACGAAAGCAGGTGCCATAATACGTGGTGAACTCGAGAGAACACGAGATTCAGCCACCGCTTCAGTGTCCCGCTTGAACTGAAGGCTCTGGCAGCGCTGCATTTTGTAGGAAGCTATCCCTAGAGAATGAGGAAGACAAAGAAGGCTCAGGAGAGGGGGGAAAAAAACCGTTCTGTGTAATTTCAAAGTTCATGAGTGGTGTGTGTTTGGAGAACAAAAGACCAAGTGCTTGATGTAGAGCAGCTTTTCGAGGAGAGTGGGTGAGGTGGCTCATGCCAAGCACGGGGCCTTGGTACAGTGCAAAACATGGGATTTGTCATTCCCCCCTTAGGGTGGAAAGCATTTGAAGACAGCTCTGTCTGTGCTGTTTGCTTTTACTAACAGAGCCCATAGGAACAACCACACCAGGAAGGGCAGAGAGCGGGGAGGATTCCAGCAGAGAGGATGCTTGGAAGGTTTTTGCCTGATATGCACATCTCCAATCCATGTTCCCCAGGATTTCACATAACCCTGGCTCCAAGCTGCTTGCAAGACTGCTCCATATTCCAGCTGATGGGCACTGGTAGGGGATGCTTCTTGAGATGAGTGCTCACAGCTACAGCACTCTGGCATCACGCGCATGGCAGGCATGGATGAAGGATTGGTAAAGAAAGAACAGACCTATCAAAGCCTAGAAACTCATGCTCTCACTAGCCTGCTTCCCACCTGCTCTATGACACACAGCTTTCTTGCCTTTTCAGAGAAGAAAATCCCTGGCACAAGGCCTTGTGCCAGGGATGGCCCGTGCCAGTCTGCCCCTGCACTGCTGACAAAGGGCCACATCACCCAGCAATTCTCAGGGCATCCAGAGACTGGGCTGCCAGGGGGAGGGAGGAGATTTGTCCTTTTCTCTACCTGCTCCCCTAAAGAGTCGGGAGAAAGGAAAACTGTATTTTAATATGAATGAGGGCCTAATTTTTGTTATTCTTTCTTGATTCTTTTCCTTCTACAATCTGTCGTCTTTGGTCCAGACTGCAGGCTATGACCATGCTACAGGGGACAGGCTGTCCAGAGCCAAGGGCTGGGCAAGTACTGAGGTCTGCAGGGCAGTAGTGTTTTCATACACCTCACCTGGGTAGTGTTCACTTTTAAATAAAATTTAAAATAAAATGAAATAAAATAAAATAAAATAAAATATTTTAAAATAAAATAAAATATTTTAAAAATTAAAAATAAAAAATAAAATAAATTTTTAACATTTAAAAATAAAATTAAAATAAAACAAAAAATAAAATAATAAAAATATAATAAAAGGAATAAAATAATATTAAATTAAATTAAAGACAAATATAATAAATTTTTTAAAAATAAATAAAATAAAATTTAAAAATAAAAATAAAAATAAAAATAAAAATTAAAATTAAAATTAAAATTAAAATTAAAAAATAAAAATAAAAATTAAAAATAAAATAATAAAATAATAAAATTTCTCAGAAATAAAATCATAAACTTAAAGGTGCCTGCTAGGGACGAAAGCTCAGACAAGCTCAACAGAACACAAGGCAAGGATTTCCAGTTGCCTTCCCCAAGCACACACATCGCTGTCAGGGGATGGTGGTTCCCAGGAAAACCTCCGAGGGGCAGTGGGGCTCTGGCCGTGGCTCCCTGTTCAGTGATAGCGAGCCAGCACCCTGCTGCCCCGCTGAGCACCACCAACATGGGCAGAATGGCACAGCGACACGCAGTGGCACCTCACAGCCTCTACCAAAACACAGGCGACCCACATTACAGCCAGCTGCAGGAGGCGGGAGAGCACCTAATCTATGTAAAATTCGAGACAACCTCTACCACTACAGCATTATCCTGTTGATCAAAATGAGTTTAGTGATGCTCTGAGGTCGGAAAAGCCCAGCACTTCTGACCCAGTGGTATGAGCTCCAGAGCTGGATTTACAGCATTAGCCAGCTGGCGCTTCCCCAGCCTCCTTCCATGTAAACTGGAGTATTTGCATCACTTCAGAGCAAGCTTGAGCTCCAGCCCTCTGTAGGTAGGGACCCTACTGAGAATAATGGGAGATCCTTGTAGGGGGAACTTCTGGGATGAAACACCTTCCAGCCACTGTCCCATCTCACTGTGCTTAGACAAAGAGGTCAAGACTGCTTTTGGACCTGAGCTTGTGTCTCTGCTGCTGAAGCACTACAGAAGGGTTTGTTGGAACATGCCACAGCCCAGTGGGTGGCTGCATTCAGTCCCACACACTTGATAGGAAAGATGTGTGCTGATGTCCTTACAAACAATCCCGTGGGTGAGGGTATGGGTGTCAAGAATAAGCCAACTTCTTACTCACCTAAATAATGCTCCTCAGTACATAATGAGTGCATAATGAGCTGAGAACTGAAAAATAAGGGGGTAGTCACACAACGAAGGGAGAGGGGGACACAATCCAGGGTGAAAACCCAAATTGTTCCTGCTATTTGGCCCTGATGGGATAAACAGGATTAGACTAGATCTGACCTGTGTTGCAGATTCAGCTGAAAACAGTTCCAGAAGAAACACAAGTGGATACTTGCATCTGCTCTGTGAGTCATTCCCAACACTTTTTAAAAGAATATAATCTCTAGAGATTTTGAAATTTTGAAAATTTTAAAAATTTTCCCAACATTATTTGAAAGCACATCAGCTCTAGAGATTCATGGGCAGGATATCCAGTCTGAAGGCTGATGGTGCCACAGGCAGATGTTCTAAACCTGATCACCCCATGATCTTCCCAAATGTCCACATCATGTTTCCCATAGCATCCTCTGTGTCTGTATGACTTCTGGATTTACCTTTGCAATGTTTTCATGTGTATCATTTATTTGGGGGAAAAAAAGTGAATTTCTTTTCCTTAATAAATTCTGACTTTAGATGGTATGGTTTTATACACTTACACAAGTCTTATTTCTCTCACAATTACATTTAAAAATATATGTTTGGTAAGCTGATTAGAGTTATTGTTGGGGTGAAGGAGCAATTTATCCTCACTGGAAGGGGATATGTGGAAAAGCGATTTGGTGGTTAAAGCATAAAACAAAGGGAATGGAGGGCAAATGGGATGCGAAAACAAAAATATGAACAAAGACCTAAAAAAAAAAAAAAAGGGGGGGGGAGGGGGAGAATTAAATCAGCTGCATGCTCACTACAAAGCAGGTCTGACCCTGGGACAGAAGCTGATATATACAAAAAAACTGATCTATGTATGAAACTTGCAGACTGCGAGCAGTCCTGCTGCCTTTCCAAGCACACACACGCAGCTCTCCGAGGGAGGATTCGCTGGCAGAGGGGGTGTTACTCGGTCTGTAAAACTCTAATCCCTCTGCCGCGGTTCCCCCTGCCCAGCCGTGTGTCCTCGCACGGCTCGGCGCTTCCCGCAGCCTCCGGGGCCGCCAAACACCAGGGCTGGGCTTGCAGAAACCCCGCGGGACTTCCCGTCCTTGCCAGGGGCTGCTCCTGGCGAGCTCGGAGAGACACCACGCGTGTCCCGGGGGGGCAGCCCTGCCGGCAGGGGACACGGGGACCGGCGGCTCCCTGCCCCGCCAAGGGCAGCAGGACGGCTTCGCCGCCGAGGGAAAATCCCTTTCCGCTCGTGCATCTGCTCTGCGAGCGAGTGACCTGCCCAAACCCACAGCCCGGCTGCCTCGGCTTGCTTTGGGGCCTGAACCAGGCTCTGGCTCTGGCTCGGAATTTTCATTATAAGAGATTCTATCCTCTTTCTCCCTCATTCCTAATAGTCCTGACTGATCTTGTCCGGATTCAGAGAAACTAGATCATTCATTAGGAGATGATCAAAAGTAAGCCCGGCAAGGACCCTTCCTTGCTGGCTCAGGGGACCAGCTGGGGCTCATTAGGACTCAAGATAGGAGGCGGAGATAAATTGAAATCAAGGGAGGTCTTTCTCTGTCAGGTCCTAAAGACGTTTAGCAGTGCAGCAGGTTAGTAGCTACACCCCTGCCTGTGCCCCGTTTCCTTGCGCTGGAGGAGGTGGGGAATTTGCTTGGTGCGTCACGTGCCTTCACTTGTACTTTTTCCAGGTGGTTTTCCAGGTTTTGTAACTCCCGGGGTGTGAGATCCTACCGATAAGTTTTTAATTTCCTTAAAGTAAGCAGTAATAGCTGGGGGAGGAGGGTGGCAAGGGAAACAGTTTATTCTTCCCAAGAAGGCCGTAGGCCCTAACTTCAAATCCTTAAGATCTGTAAAGCTGTTTTACAGCTGGAGTGCTCTTGTCTCCGTTTGAATTTGAGCCGGTGATTCCTATCCCTCCCTGCTGAGCAACAATTTATTATTTTTTTAAATTAATTTTTGTTTTAAAATATTGCTTTCTAATAAGTCTTAAATGGCGGGGGAAAGAAGCTTGGAACATGTGCAGAACCGGACTGCCTGGCTCAGCCTTGGGCGAGCCGCTGGGAGAAGCAGCCCGGATTTCTTTGAGCCCTCTTCGCCGCCACACAGACACGGCTCTGAGGGGCCATCCCCCTGCCCCCGTCCGGATTCACTCGCGGCGAGGTGCAGGGCTTATCTCTTTGCAATGATGGTTGCGATCTGCAATGCAGACGCACAAATCTCCTCATGCCCGCGGCGGGTTCCGGGGCCATTCTCTCTGTTTGGGTGGAGAACTGTTAAATTGGGGGTGGGGGTGTCTGCCCAGCTCCGTCCAACTCACCGGGCGACTCCGCTCGGGCCTGCTGCCCCGAGGGGCGAGCAGGGACCTCCTTCCCACGCCCCAGCAGGGAGTGATGTACTCATCCTCGCCGTGGCATCCACTAGCCAAGCTGGCAAGCGCAGCCCGGTGGCCCGGCCCTCCCCCGGTTCCTGAATGCCCTCGAAGTCCCTTCCCCCTAATCAACCAACTTTTAACATGACAATGGCCATGACAATACCCTCCAGCCAAGGCCAGGCTGGGGCGGACTTAAAGCATCTCCCCCCCAAAGGTGCGCATGTCCTCGGGCTGCCGGCAGTCTCAGCGGTCACCTCGACTCATGCTTGGTGCAGGGGCACCCGGCCCGGCCATGAGCGCCCACCTAGCCCCGTCACAATACGTGCCGTACCCGGGCGCGGCCAGGTACGGGGACTATTACTGGCTCTCCGCAGGCAGCATGGACAGCGTGCCCACCGAGGAGGCTCCGGCGCCGGACGCGCTCCCGCTGCCCGCGGCCAAGACGCCCAGTCCCTCAGGTACGTGGCGGACCGAGCCATCGGGCTGCCCTGGCCTGGCAGTGGCCGTGAGCCCCGGGGCTGGGAGGCGATGCCGATGCTGCGGGCGGGAGCCGGCCGCCAGCGTGGCCACTCGGCCCACACGGGACGGGCCTCAGGGGCGCAGCGGTTCCGCTGCCGTGAGGCGACCCGTGCCTCGCTGCCCACGGCTGCGAGTCCCCAGGGCAGCAATCTCAATTTCTCCCGATTAGCTGGACTTTCAAGGTTTTTTGAGTCTTCCCTGAGTTGTTTTGCCCACCGCAGTTGTCTTTTCTCCTCAGTTGAGTCTCCAGCTTCCTCCAGCTCCGGGACGCTCACGCAGTATCACACCCCCGACTCCGCCACCAGCCCCACCGCAGCGGGGAGCCCGTCTCCCCACTCCTCCCTCCAGAAGGTCAAGGCGCAAGGCAAGGGTGTGGTGAAGACGGGCAAGAGCCGCACAGCCTTCTCGCAGGAGCAGCTGAAAGCCCTGCACCAGCGCTTCCAGAGCCAGAAGTACCTCAGCCCCCAGCAGATCCGGGAGCTGGCTGCTGCTCTTCAGCTCACCTACAAGCAGGTGAACATCTTGTTTTTGTCTTTTTTGGGGTTTTTTTTTGTTTGTTTGGTTGGGGTTTTTTGGGGGGTTTGTTTGTTTGGTTTTTTTTTTTGTTGGTTTTTGGGGGTTTTTTTTTAGTGTGTGGTTTTTGTTTTTCTTGGACCCCAGAGAGGAGTTTCTTTCATTATCTTGCAAGTGCTACCTCTTACATGAGAGAGCAGAGGGTGTGAAAATCTATGACTCAATCTTAGGTTTGGTTCCAGCACTATCCACCCACTGCGTGCAGGTGTTCGAAAGGCCCTGCAGAGCAGCGAAGCAGGGCTGTGCAGAGTCAGGTTAGTGCTCTGCATGGATATGTGCTGTTTCTGAGTGTAGAAAGAGACCTGCGCTGCTAGGCAAGAGGCCTTTCCTGGTCCGAGTGACACCGTGGGCTCTCCCTAGAGGAAAGAAGGGTCCTTGTCTTAGCAGCTGCCTGTGTATGATTAAAGGAGCGACCCATTCCTGAGCCCTGACCATGACACAGCGGTGAGATGGTGCTGTACAACCTGATTCCTGCAGTTGCCTTGTGTTTTAGGCAGGCTTTTTGAAGTCGGGAAAGATCCAGTGGTGATCTAAGGAATAGGAATGTTAGTTTTCATGTCTCAGCTCTGTGATTTTACAGCCACCTGCATCTGCTGCACGTTGTTAACTGCTGAAATTATTTACAGTATTAGAAGTCAGAAATGGGATTGTAGCAGAAATAAAGATGTATAGTAAGCTCTTAAAAATTAATTTCTAAAAATTAATTTCTGCATCACTTTTAGGTGAAAACATGGTTTCAGAATCAACGGATGAAATTTAAGCGTTGCCAAAAGGAGAGCCAGTGGATGGATAAAGGGATGTATTTACCACAGGTGAGTAAACCCCCCCATCACCACCAGTCACGGCTCCTCCAGTCTGCGGGGAGAATGCCCAACCTGGTAGGTAATTCAAACGAGCCACAGGACTCAATATTACCGAGCCAGTTGTATTCCTCGTAACAGGGCTTACAATGGCATCTCTTTTAAGATGGTTTCCTTCTCTCCCCCCCCCCCCCCCCCAGCGTGGTTGTTCCTGGACACGTTGAGCTGGAGATTGCTAACCGGTCATCTCTGCCATTACTGGTCTCTTGGGAGGACAATGGGCCTGAAAAAGGCGCTATTGTTCGGCTTGGAGGGGGGGGCTGGAGGAGAAAAGAGGACCCATCCGAAAGAATGGGTCGTTGGTGTGGTTCTGCACTGCTGAACGACTTTCTTTGTCTCCTAGAATGGGGTTCATCAGCCTGCATACCTGGATATAGCACCCACGTTCCACCAGGTCTTCCCTGCCGGTTCCAGCAGGAACTTCCAGGCCGTGTCCAACGTGCACCAGACTTACAGCAGTGGACAGACTTACGGAAATGGGCAGAACCTGTACTCGTTCCCCTCTGTGGAGGATGAGGGGCTGTTTGGAAAAGGTGGGACGAGCTGCAATACCCAGCAAACCATGGGTTTATTAAGCCAGCAAATGAACTTCTATCACAGCTACTTTGACAATATAGATTATGTCAGTGTGGAGGTTGAAGACACCTTCAACTTCCAGAACCCTTCTGACACTGTCACACCATTTTCGAGCTCTCCTATACAGAATCAATGCCAGTTACCTTGGCATCCCATGGGGACCCAGAGTGGGTATGAGTCTCAGGTTTGAGTATTTTTTTCTCCCACCTCTTTTGTTCACCCATGGGATTTACAGGGTTTTGAAGTCATGTTCTATTTGTTTTTCTTGCCCCTCCTCCACTACTGCTGTTTTATCTAATGGGGGGGGGGGGGCTCAGCACCCTGCTGCCTGGAGTTAGTTTCCTATTTAAGTGCACCTGTCTGTTCATAGCTAACCCTTGGCAAAGATGCTTTGGGTATTGATGAGTTTGAACCTCATTTATTGAGGCCAGTGTGCAATGTTCCAGCTATGAACAGCAAAGGTTGCTAAGGTCTGTTTGTTGTTCAAGTCTCACCTTCTTTGCTGCCTCTCTAGCAGGTGATCTCTGATCCTTGCCCCGTGTGTCTTGCAGCAGAGCTTCCACTGCAAAGGAGGTGAATGTTTGTTGTTGCTGAATAATTTGTTATGAAGTTTGTTTTTTGCAGTGTTACCGAGCATGTTTTATGTTATATTCATGTTGTGTTTTATTGGTTTTTCTGCTAAATGTTCAATGTTCTTAATGTTCTTACAAAGTTGTTTGACTTGAAAATAAATTACTTTATTTTAATATTGTGATGCTGTCAACAGCTTGCATTTGAACAGCTGGCTACGAGAGTGATTGTGCTACACAGGTTAGACCTGCAGTACTGAGGAAAGGGAGGGGAAAAATAACCCCACCGTGTTTCTCTCAGAGGTGGGATCAAGTAATTGTTTAAAAAGAGCAAGCCACAGAGGTCTATCAGCCTGTTTTTAATAGGCAGGTGTGCAACCTACTGCAAGGAGGGCGGGGGAGGCTCTAGGGCCAGGCGACTGGACAAGCTGCTGGCTTAAAGTGATGTGCAGCCCTGTAACGTGCTTCTATTAGCCCCTGAGCAGCAGTGCTTCAAAAGAAAGTATTGAAAAAGGATGGAGCAAAAGAAAGTGTCCTGGAGATTGTGTGGGCCTCCTGCTGGTGCTCCAGAAGGTCACAACTGGAGGTCTGGAATCCCATCTAATTATGCAGCTCTGTTGGGGTTCTTGTGGTGACCTCAAATGGCAACAGAAGTCTGCGACTAGGTAACTAAATCTTCTGCCTCTGGCACTGCAACAAAACCAGAACCAAGTTGCTATTTAGTCATACTCCCGACTAGCAGAAATTGTCTTTAGGTTTAATCCCACGTTCTTTAAAGTACACTACACAGCTGTCCGAAAGGGGTAATTCAATGGGTACTCCCACCGAGCACAATTAGCTAAACTGGCAGCTGACTGCTCGGGCTCAGACTGCTGCAGGTCCTTTGCCGAACAGAACCTGTTTGTGTGGGTGCAAAGGCATATCCCCTCTTTTCCTGTTGCAACGCTGCACTCCTCTGCTCCTGAGGCAAGGTACAGCAGGTACAGGAAGGAGAGAGGAGCAGAGGCTTGAGCTTGTGTAGAGGACAAAAGAATGAGTCACTGATGTGTTTAGACTGCCAACCTTAAAACAGGAGAAAAAGGTTAAACTGGCCCGGGAGAAGGGGAAAAGGTTCACACCGTTTTCTGTATTACAGAACAAGAGCTCCTTTCTCATCTGGATGGGAGATTCATATCCCAGTAGCATTGAATGAATTCTGGGTGATTTTCTAGCAAAAGTATTTCAACAATTTACTTGGAAAAAATAAAGGTGAACCATATAAATCACCTAAACGAGTCATACATACTATGCCTTGTCTTTCAGCTTTAGAATTAGCAGCTTATGATTTTGGGGTTCTTTTAAGATGCAGTCTTTAAAGAAGTAATATACAGATCTTTGCAGAACAGTTGCAGAGAATGCCTGCTGCAGTTTACCTGTGCTGCTCTGTATATTTTGTTTCCACGTGTCTGCTGCAAAGGTAAGGAGATAGCCAGAACTCTGCTGGCAGATGTCTTTCTGCAAAACCAGATATTGTTGCTAAAACAGCCCTGGGGCTGAAAATGATTGCTCTGCATGTTGTGGTTTGTTACTCCATGTACTGTGGGAGTGTTCTGTGGAAATTGAGTGTTCCCTCATGGCTGTGTTATTCCCCTGATTGCTCAGCCTGGATTGTGTGCAGGTTTGGCAAACACATGTAGCTGGAGGGAGCGTGTGGAGCAGCTGTTCTTAGAGTTTTGGAAGGTGGGCTGGAAAGGACTCACAGTTGCCCAGGAAGTGTTTCTAGAGCCTGTGGAATTAAAAATCAGGACTGTCTTTCCTCAGAGCTGGTGATCTGTTGCCTTCATGTGCCTGAATCACATCAACATGTGAAACAACTGCACAGGTAATTGAAATGGGTGGAGATGCAGGTGCCTCCAGCCTCATCCTTGCAGAAGTGTTGGTGTTAGTTCCTTAGAGGAAGAAAAAGCATGCCTGCAAAAGCTCTTTCTGCTAGGATGCATTACACCTCTGTTAGGACTGCTGCTTCCCGTGACTGCTGTGTAACAGTGACTTCTGCACACTGCAAACATTTGCTTTGCTAGGAAATCTTTTTAGGATTAAGCTGTAAGATGATTTGGAGCTCTTCATATGCATTACAGCTTGTGGGAATACACTCCTCATTTACAATATCTGCAGTGACAAAAAAGCTGCAACTGTAGTTCCGGTGATGCAGAGAACTCCACCTAAACAGAAGAAATTTGGTCTGGTAGAGATTATGCAGACCAGGATTTTATTCTGTAGTTCACTGGGTTCCAGCTATCCCACAGGGAAAATACCAAGAGCAGTGGAAACAACCTCATTCCTTGCTTTTCATGTCAGTGTGGCCTGCAGGGGTTTTACAAGCTACATCTTTCTTCTGAGTGATCCAGGAGCAAGGGCTCACAGCCCCAGTTGTCTCTCAAGCCCCAGTTGTCTCCCCAGTGCAGATAAAAGTAATGATCTTTGCGTTAATAGGCTCTTCCCTAGAGGCATACGTAAGCATATTTAGCTATCTAACAACACCACGTGACCTGAGCGCTGAGCTAGCAGGGTTTTGGAAATTTTCAGTCAAGCATTGCCACATCTCTCTTGCCTGGCCTGTCATCAGAGGGCAGCAGCATATTGGCTGATACTGAATAGTCATGAGGCATGAATTATTCTAAATCATTGCACTTGGATATTAAAATAAAAGGAAAAAAAAACCAAACTAAATTTAAAAAACCCCAACATCAAATAACCAAATCATAACAAAAACCCCAAGAAACCACAATCCCAAGTATTTTCCAACCTGTGAGGGTCATGTAGTCTTCCTGCTGTCCAAAGTTTTGAAGAGTACCCTTGGGTCATATCTGAGAATCTCTTTCATAACCAAGCTAGAATTAATTTCTCATACTTGACAAAAGTCCATCTGCTGTCTAGCAGCTGGAGAGTGTCCAGGCCATTAAATCTTTTACAAATTACAACACTGGGACGTCTGCTTTGGGGGAGCCCTAAGATCCAGGAAAGTTATAGCTTAGATACTAGAGAAAGACCAGAAAAGAAACTAAGTCCCCAGTGTCCCTCTGGCTGGCTGGGGCTGAGGGCCTCCCTCTAACAGTAGCTACATTCCTGCTGTTTTTACACAGAACATTGGGAATGCAGCTCCTGATACAGCAGACATCAGTGATCTCCCTTCCTGGGAGCTGCTTACTTGCCTGTTTGGAATTGCTGCAGGCTTTTGGACTCCAAAACCACCTGTGACAATAAGGTCTATCTTTGGATGTTACCTCTGAAAAATTGTGTCTCTGAGGAAACCACAAGATTTGGTACTGTTTGCTGAAGGTCAATAGCAGGGAGATCACAGCTGTTGCTCTTACAGACAACAGCTTTCTGCAAGCCAGTCCCAGAGCCTCCACAGCAAAATCCGGCATCTCTGAAGGAGCAGGGCATGACATGTGGCTCCTTTTCCAGAGAATTAGTAGTGAGGACGTGCTGCTAGCTCAACTTTTTTCACCTACAGCGGCCTTTGATGGGTTGGCATGGAAAGGTTTTAGGTTATATTCAGGTAAGTAAACAGAACTGTTGGCTTGAGAAGAACTGAAAAATATCTTCATTCTGGTGTGAGAGCCTTGATAATTGCCGCTATTGTCCACCCTCCAATGCTAGCCAGCACCTTTTCAGAGGACTTAATTGTTCCCCACCCCTGGTTTCAAGAACAGTCTTGCCCATCCTTAGCGACTTGATGGTTGCAAGAGGAGAAGGCGGGGGCTGTGCAGAGACTACGTGACTCACCATCCAAAAGGCTTTATCTTTACCAGATCATGCCGGCCACGTGTTGTGGTTCAATGCCAGGCCGTAAATGAGCACCATGCAGCAACTCAACTTGATCACACCCCATCACTGGATGGGGAAGAGAATCAGAAGACTAAAAGCGAGAAAACTCGTGGATTGAGATAAAAACCATTTAATAGGTAAAGTAAAAGCCGCACACACAAACAAAGCAAAACAAGGAATTCATTCACCCCCTTCCCATAGGCAGGCCACCTCCAGGACAACAGAGCCCCATCCTGTGTAATGATTCCTTAGAAAGACAAATGCCATCACTCTGGATGTCCCCCTCTTCCTCCCCCCAGTTTTCTACACTGACCCCAATGCCATATGGTATGGAATATCCATTTGGTCAGCTGGGGTCAGTCTTCCCAGCTGTGTCTCCTAACTCCTTGTGCACCCTGGCCTTCTTGCTGTCAGGGAGATAATGAGAAGCAGAAAAGGCCTTGACACTGTGCAATTCCTGCTCAACAATAATGAAAACATCTCTGCATTATCAACTCCATTCTCAGCACAAATCCAAAACACAGCCCCATGCCAGATACTGTGAAGAAAATTAACGAACACAACCAAAGTCAGCACACCATACAGTTCACAGTAGAGTCAGAGTGTCTGTGTGAGGGAATGGGAGAGGGAACAAACAGCTGTGAGGCACAGGGACATAAATCAGCTTTGCCAATAGAAGTCCATGCCTCTTATTACTCCAGTCACAGAAATCACTGCCTTCATTTTATGCTGTTTTTTTTTTTTTTTAACCATGGCAGCTACTTCATTGCATTAAGAGAAATTCGTTGTCATCATCAAAGTGATAGAAAATGTGTGACTCAGGGAACTGGAGGCCTGTTATTGCATATACTTTGCTACACACATCTGGTTTTAGGTACTTAGACACTTACATAGACAAGTTTAGAAATTATAGTACCTCCATGACAGTCCCCCTATTCACTACTGCTGGATATGGAAAATTCTTAAGGTGGGTGACAGTTACTCACCTGTTTTTCCGACTCGAGATATCTGGCATTGCCAAGAGCCATGAAGCTGATCCACTAATAACACAGAAAAACTTCTGTTTATAGTTTCAGTATCAAATAACATTGGCATACAGTTGCTATGGCTATTTATGCTCCATCTGGTTTTTATATTGCAATGCTCTGTTGCAGTGGGAAAAAAGAGATATATAAAAATACATAATGCATCTTAAAAAGTACTCTTTTTTATTTGCCAAATTGAATGCACCGTTAGGCTTTCTCAGGGGGAGGCACAGAAAGATACAGACTAGAAGGAAGGGCTTATAAGATCATCTTACCAGCCTTTCTGCAAGCTACTTGTCACAACTCCCTTCACTAGACACTTCATCACTTCACCTCATGGCTGATATACAGAACTGATGGTTTACACTTCAAATGGATAACTGGCATGTGGCAATAACTTCTCCAACTTAAATTAACAGTAAGTGACCAGCACCTCTCCATACAGCTCCTGGCTTCATGTGCTATGTACACACAACTGTACAGTACTACATAGAAATGAGATTCCCAAAGGAATCCTTGCTTTAGACAAGTTACACAATTCATAATTAAGAAGATCCAGGGCATAAGCTGTGTAGACAGATCTTGGGCTTTGCTATAAGGGAGCTTGGTTGTCAGTGCCAATCAAGGAATGTGTGTGTGCACATGCACGGGCACAGAAACGAAGGGCTCTGTGTGAGTGTACCTGGGCAAACACGTTTAGGTCTCTGCACAGCTGCATGTCTGCAGGCACACATCTGGATGCCAAAACAGGTTTTAGCTACAAGGCGTCCCTGAGGTGGCCAGCACACGAATAACAAAGGGAAAGATGGGAATAAGATTTGATTCCTGGCTGCCCAAGTACCCCACATCCACAGTGCTTAGGAATGATAAAGATGATGGCTGGCAGCAGTTGGAAAAGGAGCCCCCATGGTGGCTGAGTGGTGAAAATTACAGCCATCCCCTGTCTTGGAGCCTGGATATTCCACACTGCCAGGATAGCTGTGGTAAAAGTCTACTTTGTGCTGAGCAATGAAGCCCACTGTCTGCTGGACACTGCAGGTCCCCCCGCCTTTGCCAAAGACTCCTCCATCCTCGCTGGTCAGGATTGTGTAAGCGTTCTGCCCTGCTCCATAGTGCTGACAGGGGGCAGGCATGGTTTGCACGTTGCCAGCTGCGGTGATGGGGTAGCCCTGGTGGAATTTGGGGTGCACGTCCAGGTAAGTTCCGCTCTGGAAGCCACTCTGAAAGGGAAGGTAAAGAGTCAGAACACAGAGCTTCTCCATTGGTGTCCATAGACCTGACATGTACTGGGGCTCTGTCTCTTCACATTTCATATTGTCTATTGACCAGCAGCAATGGCATGGAGGGCAAGAACTATGTCCGTTCCCATAGTTCAGGGGGGGATACACAATCATATATACATTCATATATACATAAGAGGAAAACAGCTTTTCCCTGGAAACATTTCTGTGGTATAGCCAGCCCACTGCTGGGCTACCACCAGTACACATGGTGTGGTGCCCAGTCTGTGCCTCTGTGCTGAGCAAACCAGAAGGCCAGGTACGCTCACACTCGTATGCTTCAGTTGCCCCCATGGAGGAAATAGGGGACTGATCTGCCAAAAAGAAGAGCCATGATGAGCCATGTGCTGTGTTCTTACTTGAGTGAGACACTGAGCCCGTTCGCTCCACAGGCTCTGCTTCTGGCACCTTTTCAGCTTCATCCTCCGGTTCTGGAACCAAGTCTTCACCTGGGAGGGGAAGGGAAAGCAAAGAAAATGTCAGCAAAGGAGAGGGAAAAACAAATGTAACCAAATTCACAAGCAGGAAGAACCAGAGGGAGTGACCAGATGGCAGAGATACATGGGCAGCAGCAGATAAAAGCCTTTAGGAACTCCTGTGGGGGTGTTGCCACGGGGAGAGGTCTGTCTAGCAGCCTCAGCAGGTGGCTAGTGCAACTGTGTGAGGGGGGAGGGGGTGGCTCGGGGTCAAGAGACAGTGATAGCTGGGACGAATGAATTCATTCTGAACATGGACGTGAATGACTGGTGTAAATCAGATTTACCGACACCTCTACAAGCCCCCTGCACTACAGGCAAACTTCTAAGACGCTGTTTCTGCATGTTTGCTAACAGAGAAGGGACAGACTTGCTCCTTGTCCCCAGCAGTTCCCAAATTCAAAGCTCCGTGCTGGGGCGAATTCCTGGGCCATTTCCCCCCGGGCTGTGTCTGCACTGTGAAAGCAGCCTTTGCAGGGATGTGGATTGAAGCAAAGGGCAGACTGTCCCACCTGACTTGCTCCTGACAGAACCAGTTCAGTGTGTGCACTTAAAATGCACATATAGCTTTGTTAGTCCCAGGGCACCCCGGCCACCATGCCCAGCTCTGGGATTCAAATTTCAGCAAGATTTTGGACTTGTAACTGCGAGCTCTTGTGCCCCATTGCCCAGCCCCCCCTGCTTTAGGAAGGCAACATTGGAGGCAGCATCATTTCACTACACACAACCTACCTGGAGATCAGCAGAGACCCTAAAGGGCAGTGATGTGTGAACCTAGCAGCACCCATGGGGAGGAGGGAGCACATGTCAAGCAGCCAGGCAGAGCTGAGTCTGGAGCATTATTAGATACTGGACAAGATAAGACCCAGGAGACACTAGCAAGAGCTTTCAGCATGTTGCAGCAGCCCTGTGATTCAGAGAACAGATGCATGCCAGGATTTCTGAGAAGTTCACAGCGCATGAAAAAAATCTGTGAAGTGCTGCAAAGCCCAGGGTAGAGACTGTTTGTGGTGAACAACATATTCATCACTGGGTTTGCAATTCTACTACGGGTGTTGGTAACAGAACCCTTGACTGACCCCCGACTTGGGAGGCCCAAATGAGGTGCCACTGACCCCTCTATCTGCAAAACTGCTTCTGATGTCTGGGCATGAATAAGCAGGAGAGCAACTGTTAGCTGGCACCTTTGCCTCAGTCCCTGCTGGGCACTCATCTTTCCATCCTGGCACTCCCTTAAGTGACCACTCAGCCACTGTGAGATTGATACACTGTGGGTCAAAGTCTCTGTGTTCACCTGCTTGTAGGTGAGCCCCAGGGCAACAGCCAGCTCCCGGATCTGCTGGGGGCTGAGGTACTTCTGGCTCTGGAAGCGCTGGTGCAGGGTTAGCAGCTGCTCCTTGGAGAAAGCTGTCCGGCTCTTGGTCTTCCTGATCCCCTCCACACCATATTCTCTGCCCTTTTGAGACTTAGCTGAAGGCTGTGGGGATGAGGATGAGGAATGTGGACTGGTGGCTGAATCTGGTGTGAATTGGCTGAAATTCCCAGAACTGGATGAAGCTGGGGACACTTCTATAAATAAAAAGAAAATAAGAAAAGGTCTAAGAGACAAAATGTTTAGCTGTAAGGGTATGAGCATGCTCCCTGCCTGCTATAGAGCTCCTTGCCTACCAGACAGGAGCTTTTTAGAAGCAAAGGCTTGTGTGGCCCTCCTTTCTTCACAGAGCTGTGAGCACAGACAAGTACACTGAGAGCGAGCAGCTTCCCAGCTCATTCCCCCCGGGATCTTCATGACTCCCTTCTGCCAGGCAGAAAAGTCAGGGCAGGGAGCGGCGCAAAAGCGTGGTGCACATTGGTTCACAGAGAACTCTCCTCCTCCAGATGGCCTCAGTAATATTTCAGTCTGATTGTGGTGTAAAAAGGCCTTGTCATGACTGCAAGCATAGCTCTGGGTTGCTGGCTGGGCTCCCCAGAACTGCCTGCCCAGCAATACCAAGGCACTCAATAGAGACAAAACAGCCTCTGACCAGGGTGTACAGTGGGGCAGAGCAGCCAGTGCTCACAGTGAGGGCAGCAGGTGGAGAACATCAGGCAATGGATATTGGCTCAGTCCAGTTTGCCTTTGTCTCCCACCACAGACCATGCCACTGCTGGAGACACTATAGGTGGAAGGAGCTATTTGTCTGAGAGGGGCTTTTGGTGAGAGAAGAATGAAGGAAAGGAATGTCACACGGAAAAGGAGAGGGAGAGGAAAGGTGGGTATGTGAAACAGGTGAAAGGAGGCAGTAATCCTGTACCAGGGACATAGGGGACAAAATTCAAGAGTGCAGAGGAAGGCATTCAAGCCCCTTCTAATTTGTCCTGGTGTGTGTCTTAAGGGATCTCTGTTGATGGCAAAGTTGAGATAAAGACCTAAGGGAAAAGTTTCCTGAACAATCTGGGCTTCTAGTGAAGACAAAACCTGCCAAGATGCAAAGTCATTCAGGCTGCAGGAATAAGAAAATGTGTCACATGCCAGATTACTGGGGTCTGAGAGAGGCTGAGACCCCCTCAGGCCAACCTGACTGAAGGGCTGTGATACCAGTCACTCCTCTTTCCCCTAACTACAATGATGAATCTGCCCATCCCTCCCTCCTCCAGCTACTCCTCTGCAAACTGTCCTGCATGGTCCATCCCCTCTCCTCCTACTGGAAGTGCAGTGAATGGGGCAGTGCCATTTCAGTACACACCTTCTGACTACTGAGCCCAACCAATGTCTCCCAAACTCCTTAACAGTCACCCTGAGAGCTGTGACACTGAGACACTCTCCTCAATCACCAGAACACATGTCCAGAGCAAAGCACTGATGTCCCCCGGAGGAATGGGCTTCCCACCCATCCTACAAAACCTTTCCTTCTTCTGTCCTAAGCTGAGAGTCTACTAAGCAATCACTGAAAAGCCTCGGAGTCCTGTTGGACCTCAGAAAGGTGGCCACATCTGTGGTAGTGTGCCCCTTGTAACTCTCCTGACAGAGGCATGCCCGTCTCTGTGGTGCCTGCCACTCAAGGCTTGCCTGCTCTGGGCCATTTGCTGTCCCTAGGAGATGACAGCACCCAGAGCAGGGGCTGGGTGAGCAGCCAGGGGTGTAGTGGGGCAGGTTTCCAGCACTGGGGAGTGGGGCCATGAGGACTGCAAAGGGATTCTGTCTGCAAGCAGGAAAAGGCTGTCAGCAGAAGAGGTGCAAGGGCCTGTAGTGTTATGTGCATGGGGTTAGACTGCAGAGCCTTGAGGAAGCTGAACATCAGTGACCTGGCTGCATGGAAAGCTAAAACTTCATGTGGTATCACAGGATGCTTGGATCCTGCAGACTGTGCAGTAAAAACCTGATAGGGAAGAAATGAGTATGCTGGGAACATAGGCCTGGAAAACAGGAAAGTCTCCTGTTAGACAGGAACCACAGCGAGACACTGTAGAACTAAAGCTCCCCCAGGCTGCTGCTTGACCTGTCATCCCAAAGCCCAATGAAATGTATCGTGTGCAGCTTGAGCTCAGGACAAAAGTGCTCCTTCTCCCATGAGAAGAGAGGAAAGGAGAGAGGAAGCAAGAAACACAAACCCCAGTGCAACAAATACGAACATGAAAACCTGTAACAGACCCACTCCCACAAGGCCTTGACATCTGTAAGCTTTGACTTCTGCAACGGGTCTCTCTCTGAGAGAGGCATGAGGGCATTTGAAGATGGGGTTAAAGTCTATGTACCAAACCCAACAGGGGCACACAGAGTCCATCTGCCAGCTGCCTTTGTTGGGCAGGCAGCATGCAGAGAGGCTACATGGCAGGTAGCCACATGTGAGTAGCCATAGGCACTCTGCCTGAGGCTGGAGCTTCCCACAGCAACTGACAGCTGGAAAGTGGCACCCCAAAACCCGGCTCTCTTCCCACCCTTTTACCTTGCTAGGGTGCTGCCCTGCTGACCATAATGTGGGGCTGGGCGAAAACCTGCTCTTATCAGCTCTTCTATTGCCCCTCACTGGACTGGGAGAGGAATGGCAGGAACAGAAAATGTCACTCTGGTGACGCCTGGGACTTTTTGGTTAAAAAGGGAAAGGCAAAGCAACCAGAGCACAGAAATAAGAGGGAAATAGACGAAAATGGCAAAATGAAAGAAGCAGTGTAACAATGCGAGATTTAAAGGAGCAGATCTTCCAGCACCCAGTGATTCAGAGCAGGCCTTGGCTCGTGATTAATAAGTGCATAAAGGATGCAAGGAGTTTGTAAGAGGATGAGGGATGCCACAAGAAGTATCTCCAGGATCTCTTTCTCTCGATGGCACAAATGACAGCATTTAACTAAAAGGAGGCCCAGACATCCCCGCACCAAGAACCATGAATTTCCATAAGACCAAGTTGTCACTCTGCCCTTCAGCCTGGAGAACAGACCTGACAGTGCCTCCACTCTTTCCGGCTCTTTTGAGGTTTAGGAAACCAGCTGGCAACCACCCAAGAAAAGTAGCATGGAAGAGTGGTGTGACTGGCCAAGGTCACCCCTCCTCCTTGCCCACCACAGCGCACTTTGCCCGGGTCACGCACTAGAAAACCAAGGCAGGGAAAGAGAAAAATCCGCTCAAAGTCATTTGAGCCTGACCTGGGAGCAGAGTTACCCTGGGGGTCACCTCCAGGATGTAGCTGCAAGGCCTTACCTGCCGTGTGCCTCCTGCCCGCAGCCTGCGGAGAGTGCCCGGCGTGTCCGGCGGGCCCGGCCGCTGTGGGGGCCTGTGCTGCGGCCCCCGCCGCGCTCCAGCAGAGCTCCAGGGGGCCCCGGGCAGCCCCGCCGGGGTACGCGGGGCACGGCGGCAGCGCCAAGTGCGCGCACATGGGCAGCGGCCGTAGGGGCGGATCTCCCCTCACGCCAGCTGTCACCTCCACCTGGGGGCAGGTCCCACCACCGAGCTGAGGCGGCCCCGAAGCGCAGACAGGCCTTTATAGCCGGCCATTGCCTGCCCCGGACCGCAATATCCACCACGGCCCGCTCCTCCGGGCTCTTTGTCATGGTAAAGAGGCCGATCGGTGGGGTGGGGACGGGGCAGGGGGGAGGGAAAGCGGCGCTCGGAATGGCATCAGGGCTCAAATATGTCCCCTCTGAATTCTTCCCATTCTGCAGGTTCCTCAGTCACACCTGAGAAGGGTCTGACCCAGAGCCCCGGGACAACTCCTCCCCTTGCTTCTGTGGGCTCTGCTGGGCTTGTCGCGGCTCAGAATGCCCTGAGCGCGGATGTCCCGTACAAGACAGATGTTCCCTGCATTGGGAGAGCACATCCCGGCCCGTCTCCACCACGGCGAGGGCACAGCAGCTGAATCTGGTGCTGAGCTGCTCCGGACCCTGCCGGCTAAACCCACACCCTGCCCTGGGCTTGTGGGGAGGGTTCTGAGACCTTTGCTTTGTGGCTTGTGTGACACTGACACCTCCCCAGGACCCACAGACACCCCCTACTGACCTGGCAGCACCTCCCATACTCTTGATGCAGATGTCAGAGATGGGAGAGGGGAGGGAAATGAGTAAGAATTACAGCTGGGGACTAGAACATACTTTTCTTCTTCTTCTTTTCTCTCATTTTTTAACTGAGAAGGAATTTCCTTCATACAGGCCTTCGAGGGAACCAGCTGAAAATGTGTTTGGCCCATCTTCAACAAGCCTGTGCCAGAGCAAACTCAGAAACACTGGGCAAGTCACATCCAACACCAGATCTCACTTTGCAGAGCAGGCTCAGAAATCTCAGCTGGCTGGTCTCCAGGGGGACAACCAGCAGAGGCATTTTCATTGTGGAGCTAGGAAAAGATCTAGTGTATGTAAGGTCCACAGCTAACAGATTTGCTTGCCCATGGCAAAGCACATCCTTTTATTTGTGTAGCCTTGGCTGTGGCCTTTGTCAGGCTGCTGCAGGTTGTTTGGAATAAAGGAGATGAAAAGTTTCCTTTAGGACAGGGTTAGCTGATGTTTCCTGACATATGGCCTACCCAAGGGGGACAGGCACCTGCAGAGCTGTTCATTAAATAACTAAAGGTAAGTGAGTGAGATACAGAATTCATCTCTGGGCCTGCAGATTGGGCTTGTTTTGGTCCCCTCTCTTCAGCAGGTTTTGATCTACCTGTATTTAGGTAATTAAACCAATAAATTTTATTGGTTTAATTTCAAAAGACATCTCACTAATGTCCATTTCTCAATAGAGATTTAGAAGTCCCAGAGATAATTAAAATACTTCTTGCTAGAACCAGCCCTGCTTTGGCACCAGGACACGTGCATGCCTCCTGTCAGAAGCTCAGATCTGAAGGTGCTGATCTGCAGAAGTGTAAAATGATGTCAAATGGTCAGTCCTTTCACTCCTCTGAACCTCATTACTTCACCAATGCTTGTTGCTGCTTTCATCCCAAGCCTGTGCTAGCATCCCAGTACCTGCCAGGAGGGCAGAGGGGCACCTGCTTGCTGTCAGTATTCAAGTATCAGCAGGGAGAAGATGCAGACAGGTGGAGGAAAGCAACAGAAATAGGAAGTAGAATTTAGATCAGTTTAAAAGGACATGGAACACCACTTTTACCAGGACTTGTGCTGCTGCTCTGTGCCCCATGGCAGGTCACTAGTCATGGCTTCCCTGTCTGCACAGACACTTTCCCATGAGGTGCAGACTGGAGGGAGCGAGGGACCTGGCTAAAGTCTCTTTAACTTGGCACTGAGTTTTATGTTTTCTGTTTGCATGAAACATTTTTTACTTTACAAACTGCAGGGATTGACATATCTCTGCACAAGAACAGCACATTTTAATGTTAAATTTACTTGAAAAACTTAAAGCAAAAAAAGGGCTTTTGAACACATCTGACTCAATAGAAACACAAGAGCATCCTGAATATGTCAATTATGCTGCTACAGCCTCTAAATTTGCTTTGGCTCATGTCTCACTTCTGAATCATTCCACTTTTCAGAGCTGCAGTGCCACAAGAGTTGAGATCACTGTCCCTCACACCTGCCCTCAAGCCCTAGCTAATTAAGCACCAGTTACATGAGCTGTTCAGAGCTTGGGACCCCACTGGGCAGCTCCACTGCCACCAGTTAAGGAGGATGTTATGTTCTCCTTCTTACTCATGCCTGGCCTCTTAACCGTATTCTGGTGTTCAAATTCTCATGCCCTTAAGCTGCAGTTAGGATATGAAACCAAGGTAGCAGAGCTGAGAAGTATCAACATCTCTTTTTAGGATTGTTGAACCTGAAGACCTGGCAGAAAACACGGTGTGGGTGCTGGTGTGGGTGGCAGTGGGGGTCTGTGTAGCTGTTGGGAGTTTCACTGGCTGAGCACTTCACACTTGATCTCATTGATTTCTGCTGCTTCTGAAGGTGTCTGGGATCTTTCCTACAAGGTGCCCAGAGGCCATAATAAACCAGTGTAGTCACTTGCACTACAAAGTCCCTCTGGGCAGCAGCTGGGGAGGAGGGTGGTGTCACTGCTGGGAGCAGAGCCACCCCCATCCCCCGGCTGGACCAGTGAGTGGGGCAGCACGGAGGGAGTCACCTCCCTGGGGGCAGGAGGGGGACCCAGGGGCAGAGGAGCTGAGGGAACCTCAGGGCCTCACTCCCTGTGGTTTCAGAGCAGCAGCACCTCTGAAGGAGCAGCTTATGTCCCCCACAAAATATGTGGCATAGATGTGTCTTGGCATCAAACCAAGCCTGGCTGGTTTGGGACTGTTTTGTTCCAGACCTGGCACAAATGCTCACTGTTATCTGACAATGCTGAGTATGGTTTTGGTTAGTTACTCAAAGATTGTTAATGCAGTTGTTTTAAGAAAAAGGCTTTGATAGTACTGTTTTATAATATTTCTTCTTTATTTTTTTGAAGCCTCAAACAAATGTCCTGCTTTGTTAAACATTTGTAGGGCTGTTGTGACCGCTACTATTGATACTAATGGCTTAATCAAAAGCATTTTAAGAGCAAAAAATTGGAAAAATAATGCAGTTTGAAGGATAAGAAGCAAAGTAGCTAAAACATTCCCACATTGCAACATTACAACTCTATTCCTCCTTTTAACCACTTTGTTCAGCATGTTAATTCTTTAATCATAACTTGAATTTGAATTTGCCTCTCTTAAAGCACCATACTTTTCTCAGACTTTTTTTTTTGGTGACTTCTTTTGGTGATTTCTACATTTTTTCTTTGCTTTCTCTGAGACTGTGCTGTAATCTAATTAGATCCCTGTGCTTGCCTGGTGTCACAATGACCTTATACTCTTTATAAATATTGTTAATGAGTCTGCAAAAGAAAAGGGTTTTTTTTCCTGCTAACACACATGGCTTTGCTGAACTAAGATTAAGCAGGGGAAAGGAGAATTTATTCTGAAAAATCATAAATGTGCTGCTACTTTCTGGGGGTTTTATGTGTGTCATACTGGGCTGAAAAATTCTGAAAGGGGTAAAATAACTTCCCGTTGAGGGAATATAGCCAAATTTCATTTGGGTGATCATAAAAAGAAAAAAAAAGGAAAAGTATTCATTTTCTGTTTTTCCACTGTTCTCAGCCTAAGACTGGTCAGAACTGGTACTTGGCTGTACATAGCAGCCATCCAGAGCCACAAAAAAGTAAGTTAAGACCCCTCAGGGCTGAAAGTTGTAAGGGGATCTATGGTAACACCTACCTAAAAAGACTGGGGGAGGGTCTAGAAAGCTTGCAAACCTTAAATAACATTCGTAAGTGTTTCCTAGCTGCCTTCAAATTTTCCTTCTGTAAATGTAATTTAGGACACAACTTCACTTGTTAAGTGGTTTTGCTTCATAAAGGAAGGGAACAGAGGGCCCCTTCTCTTAAATTACTCAGAGTAATAAAAGCCCAACTTATTTTTCTGTGCAAAATTTTTCAGTAAGATCAGTGAAAGGTAAAAATTAAAATCTGTGCCACAGCCATAACATAAATTCCTCTCTCTTCTCCTCTTTTTTTTTTTTTTCTATTTTTTTCTTTTTATCTGTGTAGTAAACAAAAATAAAAATGTAAGGGTCAATAAATGAATGGGCCTAGTTTCCAACAAAGCAGTTTAGGACAAGCTGTTGATCATTATTGTGAGATGGATTTTTCTGCTCATACATCCTTCCTGGAGTCCTTCACACAGTCAAGCCCTCAAAGAGAAGTATAGTTTGACACTTATGCCAAGAGGAAGATGAAACTGGAAAAAATGATCTGTCAGTGTTGCCAGCACTCCCACAGTCTCCTGGGTCTCACTTGTAGGATTTTACTTCCCATTTTGGCAGAAAAAGGTGTGATCAGTGTAGGCAGAAGAGAAGGCCTGGACAATATTACCACATCTACCACTTTTAGTCTCATTCCAACATACATCTCTTGGAATGTAGTAGACTCCTCTGCTCTCACACATCCTTCACAAAGCCCAGGCTAGCTTCTCTGCCTTGTCTTCAGGTTTAAAAGGCACCTGTGGTTGCTAGCCAAAACAATTTCCTTGGCTGTATGGCTACAAGTTATGGCAAATACAGCTAATTCTCATCCAGCTTGATGCTGCTGTGCATTTCCCACCCCAAAGTGTCTGTCTGTGCCAGGCATGTGCTACCAACTGAAAGAGATGTGAGAGTCTGGCATCAGAAATGGAAGGTGGAGTTTCTTCCCTATTCAATACAAGTTTTCACTTTGAAGAAATAAGTTTGTGTATAAAATTACAGCAAGGCTACACTCCAGATCCACCATGTCTAAGTTCCCTGCAATAAAGGGTCTTAACGGCTGTTAATGTCATCTGTGGTATATTTCCTCCTAGAAAAGGAGAGGGGAGGGTTTTTGTAATGCTTGTTTCTTTTTTGGTACTTGAACTGTTTCCCCTTTAACAAAAGCTATGAGGATTTTTTTATGGTGGTTGTTGCCACAGCACCAAGCTGTCTGAAGTCTTGAAATCTCAAATCATGTTTAACCAGTTTGGGTCATGCATAGCATTTTAATCTAAATGTGCATATGGAGAAAACACTCCCCCACCACTGGAAAACTCATCTGGTCCTACAGAGATGTGGTCCCTGTGTGACATTCTCCAAACTTGCTCCTAGGCAAATTTTTCAAATAATTCCCACTTAGGTGAAATTTAAAAAAACGCAGGTCCCCATGGCTCCTCTACCAGTTCAGTTGTCAATACCTGGAAGTACATCCACTAATCCAGCACTTTGATATTAGGTTTTGACCATAACATTTGGATTGGATTAGGCTCAAGATATGTTTTCCATGTTCCTTCCATGGTTTTCACTCATCTTGCTCCATGACCAGTGGATCAGTGCACAGTCTCATGAGGGAATGGTGAAAGGGTCTTCAATACCTTGTGAGGATGTGGCAGATGAGTAGAGGGTGAGCTGGCAGGGAAAGCTGCCCACAGAACAAGGCACAAAGAAGATGTTGGGACACCTCTGCACGGGTGTAAATTACAGAGAGAGCAGGTGATGGATTTTGGCAGGGGGGAAGAAAGTTAGAGGTTTCTCAGTTGCATTAAATGCAGACAAAGGCTGCCTTAAGGGGGTTATAGGCCCTGGAATATCAAACCTTGAAGACTCTTTGACATATCTAAGGCTGGAAGAAGAATGTAGTGGTCTCCTTTTCCAGTCACCGGCTCTGGTATCTGGGATTCCACCAGCAAAAATGTGCCAGGAATTAAGTCTCCCCAGACAGAGATAACATAGCAGAGCTCTGATCAAGGGACTGATATCAAAGGAGCAAATCTTTCAGCCCCGGGGATGAATCATCAGAGCAGTTTATTCCAACCTTTTCTCCTCCTTTCAAGTATCAGGTTCAATTGCAGCAACGGCAGCACAAAAGGCTTCGTCATTCTAGGTGCTGAAAAGGCAGGGAAAACACAACCAGGAGGAATGGAATTCACAGGTGATACAAGACTGGGAGTGTGTTGCAAATACCACAGAGAACAAAGAAGTGATGTAAAAGGATCCTATCTTGCTTGGGCAGGGAGGAAGAAGAAAAGATGGGGGCTGGTCATGCACCTGAAGAGAAAGGATCCCCAAAGTTAAGTATTCAAAGGAAGATGTCTAGAAAGCACAGCATGGGAGGAAAATTTAAAAAAAAAGGTAGGCAAAAGAAATGCATGTTTGCCAGCTGAGATACACCAAATTCAAACAATAGCAATATTATTTTGCAGACATTCAAGCACTTGACAAAAATCCTTGTAATCGTATTTTCCTGCATGGGCAGACTGAGGCTGCATGTGGGCCCAGGAAAGGGCCTGTAATTGTACAGCACAGGCCACTCCTTGGCTAAGCAGAAACAGCTTGTCATTGCAAAAAACCTGTGCTTAAAGCTAAAAGGCACTACTAATACCACCCAGTTATGGTGAGGTTACACAAAGAAGGTCACATTCCGTTTTGTATGCCCTGCAAAAAGTGGGGTGAAGAGGAAAGAGAAGCCCCAGGGAGGAGCAGCAAGCACAGGAGTGTTATAAACCAGCTTCTCTCTGCCAAGCCAGTATCAAACCAGAACTGCAGCACCTCAGCCTCTCTGATTCTCAGCAATATGTGGATCTAATACTGTTACAGACAGGGGGAGATTTGTCTTGTCTGAAGGCATTCCCACTGCCTGTTCCACTCAAATTGTCCTACCTCCTACGAAGCAGGTGAGGACAGATGGAAAGGGCTGAACTGGAAGGCACAATTCTGGGAACTCTGATGAGAGTAGATGAGGTTGTGTGTCACTTCAGCTCCACCAGTTATTCACAGTCATCTCACCTGTACAGAGATGAGCTGGAGGGCCAAGCTAGGTCTGGTCCTCTGCCTCATCAGTGCTGGTTATGTCAGCTGATCATTCAACAGGCTTTCCTGGGACATCAGTCACATTATTGCTGGATCTTAATAAACTATGTTGTCACTGAGTGTGGTCCCCTCATGAAGCTGAATTAGCTCTGCAGAGAAAACAGGAGCAAGACCATTGACTCTGCAGAATGATCATTTATCTCTGAAGCCTGAAGCTCAAGTGCATGCCAGAAGCCACAGAAGTGCTGCTGAGCTGTAGTCTGGCTTGGGCTGAGGTTTGGTGCTTGGGGATTTGGGTGGGAGGGAAGGAATTGCTTGTTTTGCAGGTTTGTGGCATGGCACTCATATTTCAGAGTGCCCTGTGCTTTGGCATGACACAATTTACCCCATGAGTTGTCAGCTGCCCTAAAAAATGCTTACTGATAATTTCATTGCAGGTGAATCTAAGCTTTGCAGGAATTGTGGGTGGGGGAGTGAATATCAGCCATACATACATATACATATACATATACATATACATATACATATATATATATATATATATATATATATATACACACACACACAATATACACACATACACACATACACACACACATGGCCTCTTTCAGCTATGAGACATCTGGGAAACACATGCTGCCAGCATGTTGCCACATAACCAGACATGTTTCCATGCCTGGAAAACAGGGTAACACAGAGTCAGCACACTCCAGTGAGGCTGCACTCTGTAGCTTGTGTTTCCCCCAGGGCACTGTGCTGTAGCAGGAATGAGGCACCTCAGGAGCAAGGAAGAAATTCACGGCTCAAAGGTAATCAGCTTGTGGGGATGTAATGTTAAACTCATTGAGAAGGCAATGTGGGGGGGGGGAGGAGGTTGGGGTTGGGGTTGGTGGCCTGTGAAAATCTCAGCATGAAAAAAGGCAGGAAAGATTTTTTTATGAAATTATGGTATTCTTTTGGGAAAATACCACATAGTAGATGGAAGGACCAAGTGTGTTCAGGGGCAGAAGAAAATTGTTGAAGTACAAGAGAGTACTCAGAGATGGCCGGATAATGCGAGCCCATCTTCATCCATACTTTCAGTTTACCCATTTCTGTGCTGTTTTGGCCCCTTTTTTGTGATAGCTGTGCCACTGATGTTGACCAATCACCCAAAGACAGTGTTAGCAAGGAGCATTCAGTCTTTTCAGCTCTAGTAATAGAGGCTTCCATGTACAAATACAGTCTCAGGTCTCTGGCTGCTGCTGGAAGAGACCTTGGTGCTGCATTGTACTCTTCCTGCAAGGCACCAAGTACATCAGAGGCAAACCACAGGCTCAGCAGGAATTTTGTGTCCCCTTTGCTACAGAGACCACTGAGAGTTTTGTGTGGGGACTAGGTCATTCTAGGACTAGGGGATCTGGGTGAAAATCTTGACTTTGTCTGTTGCAAAGCTGGGCTTGTGTGCATGGCTGTATGATTAGAGTAATTCAGCTTTTGCCCTTAGTTTCCCTGCAGAAGGAAGGAATTTGCAGATCTGCAAGCTGTGATCAAGGCTGTTAGCAGGCCTCCCTAGATGAGGCTGGGTGTGTGGACACTCTGTTCCTTTTCATAACACTACTGACAAGAATCAAGCAGTGTCTGTGCAACCAGAGTGCTCACACCCACAGCTCACACATCACACATGTGCTCAGCATGGCTGTGCTCCAAAACCTTCCTGGCAGCCCCTGGTTCAGAGGGACTGGGAATAGGGGCAGTACAATTGCTGTGGCAGCCCTGCAGCTGCCCAGCACTTCCAGTCCTGCAGTGCTTTGCACTGTGCAGGGAGACTATAACCCCTCTCCCTTGTGTCCCTCCTTCACCTTCTTTGCCTTTCATGTCAGGCATGATAAGGAGATGAGGAACCAGTCTGTGTTATGCCTCTGCAGTGTCCTTCATGGCAGGGCACTGCACAAGCAAAGGCACCCAGTACTCTGCACATCCAGGGTGCATCACAGTTTCCCAGGAGCTTTGCATTTCCATGGTCTCTATTTTTAAAGTGTCACTAGTGTGTCCTGACCCTGCCTTCAGCAGGATAAAGCATGCTCTCTCAGCTCAGTTTAGTTAATAAAAACGTTAAGTCCCAGTCAAGGAAAAAAACTGAAAATGTCTTTTTAAGAACCAACACTGGGCACTAAATCGTTGCTAAAGCCTAATTTCTAGTCAGCCCTGGTGTTTGTGCTTTGGCTACTCTGTCCTCACACACAGAGTCAGTCAGGAAGTGGACTGTCCAGTCACAAGGAAAAATGTTTCTCTTCCTTTATTTCTGCTTTTTTCCCCCCATTTTTATTTTCTTATTTATTTATTTTTTTTTTCCCAATTACATTTGAAAAAAAGAAATCAGACTTGCTCACAGAAAAAGATGGCTCTAAACAGTCTTTTTGGAAACACCAAAACCATACACTAATATGACATTTTTAACTTTTCTTTGTGTGTGTGACCAGAGCATGACAGCACACACCATTACCTATGAACTGCATATGATTGGTGTGAATGTCACCCTCGGGTCAGAATGAGAAAAAGGAGGAGCACAAAGGTGGTGGGGTGCTGCTCCACAAAAGCTTTGTCTCTTTCACAAAGTAAGGAAATATACCGGCAAGTATTTCTCTCAACATTTCTGCATGAATAAGTTTTTCTGAGATGGACAAGCCCCTGCTGCAGGTTTCAGCAGTGGTGGTATCTGCCCACACTGGGCTTTGCTGACGTTGGCCTTGGCCAGTCCTGTTTGGATCTCGTCTTGCACTACCTACCACAGGTAGGAAGAAATCTCTGCTTTGTGCTTATGGCCAGGCTGCTTCTGGTTTGCCACTGGGAGACCTTCAGTCCAGCTGAACCAGCTGTATCTTGCATGCCCATCAGTTTTACCTGCCTGTGGCACTTAAAAGGTCCTGTGCATTTTATCAGTTTCCACTGACTTTATGCAGGTTGCTCTGAGTGGCAGCTGACAATAAATTCCAATGGCTGATACTGTGTGTAAAATGCATGCTTTGGTCATGTTTCTCTTCGGGTTCCTGTGAAAAATCTCATTCTGCCGACAATTGTGTGTACTATTTTCTGTTTTTCAGGATGTGACTAACTTTCTGCAGATGTTATTGCTCACATCCTGTGGGGCAGTTGCAATCTAGTCTACATGGATCTCAGACACAGACTTAAACGTGCCACTTTCATAACCCAGAGAAAATATACCTACAGTGTGCTTCATTGAAATTTTCAAAGGTCACCTGTCATCTCTCACCACACCCA
Organism: Agelaius tricolor; assembly: GCF_023055355.1. NCBI lineage: Eukaryota > Metazoa > Chordata > Aves > Passeriformes > Icteridae > Agelaius > Agelaius tricolor. Next base: position 19,926,026 of record NW_027269269.1, read on the forward strand.
GCTCCTTCACTGTCGTGGTTGTTACAATTTGACAGTGCTGAATTTACCAAATCAAGTGCAATCCCTGTGCCAATATGATGCAGCTACATGGCTGAAAAACTGCTTGGATGCAGCTGGAGACAGCAGCAAGACAGGTCCCTACTAAAAAAAACCACCCCACAATTAATAAGTAGACGTGGGTGTAGAAACTCGGTAGGAAATACTGAGGCAACATTTGTCCTTCCTGCTCTCCTCCAGCAGTGATGTCAGCCTCAGTGCAGCTCTGCGCTTTTTTTTGACAGTGTGAAGATCTCACTCAGACGGGCATGAACTTTGCTCACCGACTTCCCTCGGGCCATCCTTTTGCAAATGAAAATACCCAGGTGCAAGGAGCGGCAGCGTTTAGCCCAGGATCACCCAGGCGGTCAGCAGGAGAGTGGGATGCGAGCTGCTCCGAGCGCCTGCTCTGCCCAGGAGGTGGCACTGCCAGCTTTGCTGCCTGGACCTGGCGCTTCTTGCGCAAGCACAGCCCGGCCATCAGTTCCTGTTCGAACCGCGCCTGCCGAGCACCACCCCGTGATAAAACCTAAGTCATCTACCCTGTTCTGTTTGCTCAGCTTTCACTCTGATTGTCCCTTCTTCCAACAAGATTGCTCAGGTCAAAAGCCCAAACAAGACATTGCACACTGGCACAATTTCTTGCTGCGCCCAAAACGCCCAGCCACCTTTCCTCTCCTTTTCTTGCCACCCCCCTCCCTTTCCTGTCTTTCCCTGCCTCTCAGCTCTGATCTGTCAGAATTGAGTAGATGCTCCAAACATGTGCTGTGCTTTGCAGTATTGCTGTCTGTTTTTAACTTGCATATCCAAAATTTTTGCAAGTGCACTGGTGTTTTCCCAGCCTTCTCATCAATGGCTATCAAGCTCTGCTTTATCCACAGGACAGAGGGGCCCAGAGCACACCAAGTCCTGTTTCTAGCTGCTGAAACAAGATTAGCCTTCAGCATGCCACTTATTCCAAAGCTGTCAGCATTTTTTGTTAATTCCCACCACCTCAGTGTGCTTGGCAGCCATCTCTGTACCCACAGAACACTCTTGGATGGACATGAAAGAACTCTTTTGGAGGGAGCACGGTGACAAAAAGACAAAGGCTGCTGGATGACAGCAAGTGCTGAGCTGCACATTCTTGGTGGATATAGGCTAGAGTTTATTTACCTCCTCTGCCTCATGGCTGCCTGTTCCCAGCCCACCTTGCAGTCATAATGCCATGACTAAAATGTGAGGTCTCACACCAAGATACCTAAATAGCTAAAACTACCTGATGGCCACTCCACCTCACTTCAAACAGCTCCACTCATAGCCACACCACTTTCAAGGACTCTCCTATAAAATGTCTTTTCAACCACCATTGCCTTCAGAGATCTGACCACTCTTCTCAGCATACTTCTCTCTCCTTATTGCACACAGCTCCATCCTGTCTCCTGCTGTAATGCCAGACACACTGCCAGCAAGTGACCCAATGCTCTGGGTATATGATAATCCTCCTGGGTACCTCTCTACAGGGACCATTTCCTCACAGCCCTAGGACTCCATTCCAGAGTCACTCACTGTCTCTGCCGCGTCTCCTGCTGTGCTCATCACTCAGGGCTTCACTCCATTCCATCCTTCCTTGGCTTCCTCTTACTCAGTTCCCTAAACATCATCTTCAGTATCAAATCAACCACCATCAAATTGATACACCAGTGCCATGTGCCATGCTGACTGCTCTGAGATGGCAGAAAGTGCTTGCTGGGCTTTGGGAGTGCAATGGCCTACTGCATGGACAGCCTCCCTTGTGTCCACATTCATGTAACACCAAAGAAAGAAGGTAGGCAACTTCCTTCCTTCCTTCCTTCCTTCCTTCCTTCCTTCCTTCCTTCCTTCCTTCCTTCCTTCCTTCCTTCCTTCCTTCCTTCCTTCCTTCCTTCCTTCCTTCCTTCCTTCCTTCCTTCCTTCCTTCCTTCCTTCCTTCCTTCCTTCCTTCCTTCCTTCCTTCCTTCCTTCCTTCTTTTGTGTGCCAGAAATCCAGAGCTCCAGCTGTGCCCTCAGTCACTCTTCCACTGATTTACAGCATCAGAGCATTGTAAAAAGACACTGGCACAGCACAGCTGTTGCCCTGGCCAACACTGTGCAAGACAGCATCTTCAAAAAATTTTTTTTTTTTTTTTTGTGCAGCAGGTCTGGTAATTTTGAATGAAACTCATCCTAACTAAGGAAGGAGCTTCACAATGAATTCAAGTGCAAAAAGCATACACACAAGAGCTGGGAAAAAATATAGGCTATGGAGAAGGAGGATTGAAGCATTGCTTGGGTACAGAATGATGAAATCAGAAAGACCTTAGAGCCTAGCTAGAGGAGAAACTTACATGGAACAGGATGGGTGACAAAGGGATTATGCAACTAACCTAGTAACTAGTCCAGGGAAAATACAGGTCTGCTGAGGAATGAGGAGACAAAGTAGTGACCAATCGCTCAGCCTTACATGAGACTGAAGTACTCAAAGCCTTCCTTGCTATAGTCTGTAGAAGCAAAGCCTGCTCCCAGATTTCCAAACATATCATAATGGTTTGTAAAACTGAGGGACAGCAAGGAGTGGGGCAGCACCAGGCTTGATACTACTTAGGGAGATTGAATATATTACAGTGCATGAGATTGAATAGAATACACTCTAAGGGTGCTGGGACATTTCTGAAGCTGCTGAAAAATTGCCTGATGTGATTGTGAGACCAGAGTCTTTCATCTGTCATCCCTGGCAGCTGGAAAAAATGCTAATGTTGCATGCAGCTGTGCAGACCAACCAGGATGAGTCAGTGAACCCCAGACCAGCCATCCCTACCTCAGTGCTGTGTCCTCTTGTCACCCAGTGCCACATGCACCAAAGACAAGGATGTGGTCAGGAAAGGGTGGTGCTGGTTTACCAAGGGCAAACTGCCTTTTGAAATGAAAGGACTGGCTATATGGATTAGGGGAGAGTGGCTGATGTGATGCACTTTGACAGGACTGTAGGCACAGCATCCTCCTTTGGAAGGAGGGGGAGGTATGGCAGCAAACCACTACTCAGCATAATGGGAAATGGGAAGATGCAAAATATCCCAGTGATTGTGAATAATGCCACCAGCAGCTCTTCTAAACTCCAGGCTGGGGTCCTTTGACATTGCCCAAAGACTGCCCTGAGCAACCTCTCATGCTCTTCACACCCTGACACATGGTAGAACACATCAGAAAGAGTAAATGTTGCACCTACACAGACTGGTTGTGCGACAAAATATTCTGTAGCACTGAACATTGCTCTGGAGACAGAGAAAAAACTTGGTCAGAATTAATTGACCAAATCTTATCAAATTTCCCCCAACCTTTTCATGAGCAATATCTGGAAACAAAAGATGCATCTCCCATCTATTACAACCACATACTTCTGATGTTCTGCATCCACTGAATGTTGCTTTACTCGAGCTTGTAACTTGTAGAGATGCATTTGCCCATGAAATATTTGGCACTTTCAAGAGGCCAGAGGAGATGTTAATGGAAAATTCATAACCAGGGAGACAGAGTGAGGAAAAAAGTCTTCACACTAGTTTCAGCTTATGCATAATGGTTATCAGCTATTCCTTACAAGCTATCCAACAGTGCATCTATCTAGGCAGAAGCTGCTGGGCCCACATGGCCACTGCTCTGGCCATGCTGGGACAGCCAACAGGATGCTTCAGTGGGGAGGGCAGGAGCTAAGAGAGCAGGCCATAAGGGTTGCTTGCATTTTTCTGTGCACTGGGGCGTGGAACTGGCTGGAGCGATACTGGGAGAGCTGGGTCAGACACTGGGAGGTAGAATGGCAAAGTGTAGCATGCCAAAATCTGCAGGTTAATATGGATCTGGATGGCTGGAGATGAGATCCCACAGAAGCTTCTCACCCATTTTCTGCCCCATGTGACAGGGTGCTTCCGAGAAGGCCTTGGTGTTTCTTCACTGCCAAGAAGTGCCACATTCAGATTTCTGTCCCAGTCCACTGGGAATGAGGGGTTGGCATTACAGGCACAGACAGGAAGCATGGAAAGGGGGAAGCTTATGGCTTCCAGTTCTCAGGTGACCAAGCTAGAATGGGAAATCCCAGGTAGCAGGACTATTTTGGAGGAACAGTTGATTTTAATTGGCAAATAGAGAGAAGGAGATGGGGTAGAGTCTTGAGAAACTCTTCTCCAGTGTTGACATCTTCTCACAATTTACTCATAAAAACCCACCACCTGCCCCTTCTAAACTTCCCTTACAAAGACACTGCTTCTCTTCACAGCAAGCACAGGCCTAGCTGCTAAGCACTCATGTTCAGTCCCTCATCACCACTCAGACTCAAGAGTTCTGTAAGAAAGGCAATAAAAACTGTTCTGAGGGTTTCATATCTGTCCATCAAGGTTTCAGTGTGAATCAAGGGGGCAGACATGGGGGACATAATTTCAGATGACGTTGTTTTAAAAAATGGGAGTGATAGGAAGTCTGGCTTAATCACAGAAATATCTTCTATCCCAGCTGCACTTTTAACACTGTACTACCTTGAGCAAGCAATGATATCTGTGCAACCAAAGTGTTCGCACCCACAAACCACACATCAGATAAGTTTTTATTTCATAAGAAAGATGTGGACTCTAATATGAATCTCATCTGGGGCTTGCAGCGTTGGTGGGTAGCCACTTCAAACATTGTTTTTATGGCTGCACTCCAAAAACCTTCCCAGGAGCACCCAGTTCAGAGAGTCCAGTAGCAGGAGCAGTGTGAACCCTTTGGGTCCATCCAGATCTTCCAGTCACCTGGCACCAGATCTTCCAGTCCTGCAGTCCCACAGATTAGTATCAAGGAGAGATCATCCCTTTCCTTTGTGCTCCTCTTTCCTCACCTTGTCCTTCCAAGTCAGGCAAGACAAGGAGATGAGGAGCCATGCCAGGCCTCCGGAGTCTCCCTCACCTCAGAGGCCAGCACCAGCAAATGCACCCGGTGACTGCACATCAGGTGCCAGGTGAGTGCATTTGGGACTATTCCCATGTCCCTTTTGGCCTCCAGTCCAGAGAGGGCTGCCAGGGAATTGAGGTGTGTCCAGCCTGCCCAGTTCAAGTTGCAGTGGCTCATTCTGGCTCCTAAGGCCTGTCAGCATTTCCAGGCATGAGTCCCATCCTTCCCTCCCTGTCAACCCTCTCTGCAGAATTCACTCCTTTAAGTCTTCCCATTGAGCTTTAGATTTCCTCAGTCTCTATTTTTAAAGTGTCACTAATTTGTTTTGAACCTGCCTTCAGTAGAACAAAACCGGTTAATAAAAATTAAGTCAGAGTCAAGGAAAAAAAAATGAAACTATCATTTCAAGAGCCAACACTGGGCACTAAATCTTTGTTAAAGCTTTATTTCTAGTCAGCCCTTGTGTTTGTTCCTTTGGCTGCTCTGTTCTCACACATTCAGCCAGTCAGGAAGTGGACTGTCCAGTCACAAGGAAAAATGTTTCTCTTCCTTTACTTCTGCTTTTTTCCCCTTTTTTGTGGTTTTGCTTAGTTTTCTTTTTGTGTGTGTGTTCAGAAACTCCAAAATCTTACACTAATACAATGCCTTTAACTTTTTTGTGTATATGTGTGTGACTAGAGCATGACAGCACACACCATTACCTATGAACTACATATGACTGGTGTGAATGTAACTCTTGCATCAGAATGAGAAAAAGGAGGAGCATAAAGGTGGTGGGGTGCTGCTCCATCACTCCATAAAAATTTGGTCTCTGGCACGAAATAAGGAAGCTGGAAAGTATTCCTCAACATTTCTGCATGAATAAGTTTTTCTGAGATGGACAAGCCCCTGCTGCAGGTTTCAGCAGTGGTGGTATCTGCCCACACTGGGCTTTGCTGACATTGGCCTTGGCCAGTCCTGTTTGGATCTTGTCTTGCACTACCTACCACAGGTAGGAAGAAATCTCTGCTTTGTGCTTATGGCCAGGCTGCTTCTGGTTTGCCACTGGGAGACCTTCAGTCCAGCTGAGCCAGCTGTATCTCGCATGCCCATCAGTTTTACCTGCCTGTGGCTCTCAAGAGGCATTTTTAGAGCCATCTTTCAAGCGAGCAGGACCCAATCTTTGTGGACCAAGAGGTGAGGTTGTACTGCAGAGAGCGCTGTGACTCTGACATAGCTGTTTGTTTCAGCTGCAAAGATACTTCTGAACATGTGTTGGAGGTGACACCTCTATTTCTCTTTCCCTGAAGAACCAATGACCTCTTGCCTGTGATTCACAAGCTTCTGGAGTCCTATTGGGCTTCATTTTATTTTGTGTACAGGTCAAAAGCCAAGACAACTTTGGTTGCCTTCAGTCTTTCACTTCCTCAGTATCTCACCTGCTTCTTTTAAAGTTCATATCCCTCTCTTTTAGATCCTGTTCCACCTTTTCATACTTATAAACATCTTATCTTCCTTCCAGATCTTGGGTATTTTTTTGATTTTTTTTCTCTTCCCTCATTCTCCTGCTACACGGCTGCATCCATGTCCCTCCACACCTTCACCACTGCTCCTAGGTTTCATCCTCTCCTGGTTCTGCATCCTTATGCCTTCCTCAGTGGAAAATTATTCTGGTGGCTTTCCTCTAAGCCTTGAGGACTCTTTAGGTCATACACTGGACTCAAAGCAGAGTTATTACCTTAAGACTTTCACTGTGGGTTTTGATCCATATCAGAGAGGAGAGCACTTCGCAAGAAATAAGCAGAGCAAAGGGGAGAAGAAGCTAGTCCAGACCCCAAGGAATTTAATGTAACAAGATAATATGCAGTCTGAGTGACAATGGCACTTGGTGACAGGAATATAAAGGAAGCAATAAATATCTGAGTTTGTTTGTGATGGAGAATCAAATTTGTTAATGGAAGGCAAATTCGTTCATGATGGAAAAGACTAAAAAACAGGATGAAACAGACCAGAGATGGTAAAACAGGGTGCTGTTTGATCAGGTTGATCTAGTGATAGCTTAGTTTTAACATGGATGACCAGTTGCTAGTTCAGAACAGGATCTGCAGTGGTCCCACAATGCATGTCACAGTGACTGGTGCGCCAGTATGACTGCCTTACACAAATCCATGTGACCTCTTGCTAAACAGAAAATGGTTGTGCAACATAAGCAGAAAACAGACTTAGCAGGTCAGTCATGTGTCTGTCAGGCCTGCTGAAACTCATGGAAAAGGAAGAGACAGTTCTTGTAAACACTGTAATTTAGTGAGATATAGCATTGAAACAAGATATATCACAGCAAGTGAATTGTTTTAAAAGTTACAGCCTGCCTCCACCAGAAATGGAATACATTCAAGTAACACCAATTAAATTGTCGTAGCAATATATATTTTAGGAGGCAAACCCATATTCTCTCCTTGTCTGCCAGCCTGAGTGCTGCCTTTTCCCAGCAGCATATTATGAAGACAACTGTCTCTCTCGTCTGGTAACTCACATTGTAAAGACAGAGCCAGGCTAAGTGACAGACCAGACCCCAGGTTTTCCAGCAAGCATCTCACATGTCTTCAAAGAGTCCTTCTAAAAGTGAAGAAAACGTTAGAATTGTGTCCTTGGTCTGATCTGCAGGAAGTCTGGAAAAAAAGCCAGAGACATAAATTTTCTATGCAACAAAACGTGCATTTGATTTGCCTGCTGGCAGGACCTTTCTCACAATGTGTGCAGTGGGAGAAAACATTGTGGTGAGTCACTTCTTGATGCTGCTCCACCGTGGCCCATCACAATGACATTGGCAGTGTGTCCACACCTTCCTTCCTCTCAAATGAAAGCAGTGATGGCACAGTCCCCCACCAAACTGGCAAATGTTCCTTCTTGGAGTAACCCTCAAAGAAGGGGTTGGTGACTTTGCTCAGAGGTAAGAAAGCAATCTCCTGCCTGTGCTCTCACCCAGATACCTTCCCAAGGGAGAAGCTCCCCCATATCTACCCAGCTACTGAGGTGTCTAAAAGGTGTCCTCTTTTCAGAACAGAACATCAAATTAAAAGATTTTTGCACTGGACGTGCAGCAGGGAAATCTACCTCCAATAAAATGTTGTTTGCTGGAGGGGTTTTTTTTCCCACATTTCTTCTCACAGAAATAAACTGCTGTTCTTGGCTGGCATGCAAACACATTAATCAGAAATAACACAAGCAGAAAGCAACAGATGTTGGCAGCGATGCTGTGACACTTTATTGTGCTCCAGCCTGTAAAACAGCACTGAAACCTTTGACATGGCTGATGTCACTTGGGACCCTTGGGGTTCTTCTCCTGTCCATTCAGCATCAGTTTCATTTCAAGAACTCTCCAGTGACTCATTTCTGTGGGGTATCATGGTGGCCACAAGAACTGCCTACATGGTCACTTGGATGGGATGAACACTTTCAGCTGAAAACAGCCCACCCTCAAACCATTAAATTGCATTCAAACCATTTAATTGGAAACAGGTTTTCCTTTTGAAGCTTCCTTACAATTTTAAGAACTAACCAGATCTAAACCAAAACTTTGTTCCCTAACCCAAGCTTTATCACAAACACTACACAGAAGATTAATTTAGCGCTCAGTGAATCCCATGCTTTGGCCACAAGTGATTTTGTTCTCTGCTTCCACTTTGACAAAGAAGACTGAAATATTAAGAGTTAAGTTTGAGCTGGATATGCTTATGAGTTTGGATGGCTGGGCTTTATTTTTGTAGTTGAGCTAGAACTGAAAAACAATCCTAGACAGATTAGCCCAGGGCACTCCCCAGCTCCAAGGCTGGTTGCATACCAAGCTTAGCAAAACACAGGCGCAAGCTGGGAGCACACAGCAGCCAGCAACAGCAGCTTTCAGAAAGGCTTCATGGGCTCCCTGCTCTGCTGAGCTTTTCCAGACTTTACATTGTTCCCTACTTTCTCCTTGTTTTAGGCTTTGAGCAGCCTGCTGACTCTGGAGTTATATTAGAAACATTCCTGCTCCAAGGTACTCTGGGGTCTGTCATCTTTTCCTTCCTTTCACTTAATCCCATCCTCTTCTACTGAAGCATATTTTGTTCAAATATTTTTTGAGAGCAGCCCAGAGACCTGAGAGTAGTCCAAGGAATGCTGCAGTCCCTGAGCTACAGGATCAGCTCCTGAGGCAGTGGGGTTTTTTCTCCATCCCTCTGCTCCTTTCCAATATTCACTGCTGAGTGTACAGAGTGTGACAATCTCACAGAAGGACATGAAGGTCACATCCCAAACAGAGGGAGGAAAGCAGCTACAGGGGAAAGGGGCCCTTCTTCACCCTCCTGGCAGTGAAAGCGAGGAGTGCAGTGGGAACAGAGCAGGGGCAGAAGTCTCACCTTCTTTAGCTCTGGGCAGGATTCATAACCTCCAGCCACTTCTCCTCTCCCTTCCCATTACATTGGAAAAGTATTTGCACACAAACAAAAAGGATTTTGGCAAACAAGAAGCAGAGAAGCACATCTTTAGTTTAAAAATTGCTAAGAAGTGGTAGTAAGGGAATTAAAGGTGATTTGCATAGAAGCTGAGAGAAATTATCACTTCCAGTAGGATAAAACAGTAAATCCAGAGTGCCTAGCTACCCAGAAAGGTTGCAGGGTAAATGCTGGTGACATTTCAGGATGCAGTCCCAGGCTTTGATAAAAGAATAAGAGAAGACCTACAGGATAAAGGTAAAATCCAAATCAGGTATTTATTTCATATTTTTTATTTCAAAACCAGGAAACAACCACATTAATAAGCATATAAAATCCATCGGAAATATTCACAATGCCATTACAGAAAAAGAAATTAAGAAAGATACCATGTGAGAAAGGCCAACACATTTCGGTCCAAGCCAACACACACCTGATGCAAAGTATGGAATGCTCTTATGCACAGCTGTGAGGGGAATTTCCTAACATACAGATACCCATACAGAAATATCATGTCTGGATGTGCTGGAGGGCCAAAGGAAGGGCACAGAAATCTATGTAACTGAGCCAGAATATCAAAATTGGGAGAGACATCTTATGTAATACTTCTGAGAATAAATATCTGGAATGTAAGCCTAAATAAAAAGCTTGGGAAAACTGGATGTAATATGATTGCATTGTGCAAAGCTGGGGCATTTCAAATTAATTCACAGGAAGCATTTAACAGCAGCAAATTTAACTGATCTTTGCAACTGTTTCTCATTAGGGAAGGTAGAAATGTCATCACTAGTTACTGAAAATGTCAGACAGACCCCCCAGAATATACATCAATGGGAATTTCTCTAACCTGCTCTGAAGCACTAAGTTGGCAAGAAAGCTTGGGCTACCCATGCTGCAAAAGTCTTGCTGTCATTCCAACCTTTCTTGCTTTTACCACCTCAGAATATGTGGGCCTACCTCTTTTCTAGGATATCCAGTGATGAATTCCAGCAGGTCAACCCAAGTTTGACCACATCCAAAAACTGCAGCTTGATCTCAGAAGAGCAGGAGTGTAAACTGGACCTACCTCTGTGCTACCTTTAGATATTTGTGCAGGTCTGGACAGGCACGGGCCTGGAGCCTGTCACAGAACGCTGCAGGGATTAAAGCTGCCCCTCCTTGACTGCAAGTGTACCCTAGGCACTATTTTTTGCCTGCCTGAGCTAGCTTGGCAGCAAGGGTGGGGGACACAAACTCGATTGCCCAGTGGAATGACAAGCAAGGAGACCAACATTTACTGATGAACAATTACTGCCTGCCACATCCCTTAGAACAGAGGCACTATAACAGAGCTGTACACATCTACAAAGCACACTGGTGAGCACCACAACATCATGCAGACCTTCCAGAGAGGACATATGGGGCAAAAAACATCCGGCCTTCAACCAAGCAGGGGACTGAGCACTACAGACCTTTCACACTGCTAAACCAGCAAATTCCAATAGCTCTGGTGTCTAGTCCCACATCTCTACTCTCATGAACTTACATGTACCACAACTGACCATGCCTGTGTCCAGAAGGGTCATGCTACATGACCCTCTGTAATATTTATAGGAACAACTGCTAAGAAAATACAGCTTTGAAAAATAATCTTTATCCTTGCGCTCCTTTAAATGACAATCTGCAAGTTTCAGAATTTATGATGTACTAGACTATAACAGAGAAGCCAAAAAAGAAATAAAATTAAGAGAAGGCAGGAAAAATTACCTTCTGGTTTGCAATCACCACCCTCAGTCATCCATAGAATGCTTAAAACCATGTCTGAAAATATAATCCAACAAAACCAATTTTAAGATGCAATATCACACTCTCATCAACATTTGAGAACAATTATTTAAAATAGCCACCAAAAATCCCTAATAACAGAGATTTTAGTGCAGAAACATACCTCTTCCCACAAGTACAGAACTCCTCGAATTTCTTTCCAGAGGGCACAAATAACTTCAAGGTGATGTGCATAATTGGCTCTGCTGTACATACCACCTAAAATGCTCAACCTCTTTTAGTACATTTCCCCTTTACAGTCTTATTGCACCTCAAGTCTACAGCATCTTTTGTTAGAATAGCTATTTCTCTTAAACCTCTCCAATTTCTTTATCTGTACATTTTTGTACACCTTTAAAAAAATAAATATTTACAAAGTGACATACAAATAAATAAACTGAAGTAAAAGTATGCTTTCAGTCTGTCTATACAAAAAATAAAAGAGCAGGAAAAAATATGCACGTGACTTGGTCCCCTTTTTCCTGAGGCTAAAAAGAGTGCACACTGGATAGGAAAAAGCACAAATGCTTTTTGGTAAGCTTGCCAAATTCCAGTGTAACACCATACAGACGCACACAGAGTAGACTCAAAGGGCTGGGGACTTGTTTAGCAGGTCACTTCAACTCACTACAAAAATAGTAATTAGGGTCAAATACATAATGGTCACTGTGTGCATAAGTATGTTAACCCCAAATGGCAATTTTATGTGAGAAAAGTAAAAATATTGCCAGCTCTTCTCTGTTCTCCTGATGTTTGTGGCAGGAAAGATGAGATTATTTTTGCAAGTGCCAGGTGCTTTCCAGTATGGCAGATCACCCATATCAGAATTGCTTAATGCTGGCAAGCCTGGCAGAATGGGTGGGCATGTGGGTGAAAAGAATATAGCAGCAATTGAAGAGGGGAAAAACGTCCCAGTTCTCATGGTTTTCTTTGCTCATTCCTTTAATGACTCTTTAAGCATGAACGAGTTAAAGAATGGGTGTGTCATGGCTCTTAGGCAGCTTTGTTCATCTCCATCTTCTGGGGTGATGAGCCGTTTCCTCGTCCTTCAAAGCCTCTGGAGATGTCTTCAAAAGTCCTGCCCCTGGTCTCTGGCACTTTGAAGAAGGTGAAGACAAAGAAGATGACCAGGAAAACAAGGAAGATGAGGAAGACATAGGAGCCACATAGTTTCTGCAGGGAGAACACACACAAAAGATTTTTTTTCATATTACATGTAAGGTCATTTGCTGTTGAGAGGTTAAAATTCCAACACCTTTCTCCAACAGTGCCCTTACTGACTTTTTTCTCATCACAGCATTTTAAAAATTGAAATCACATTCCTATGGTCTTCTAAAAGTCTTTAATCTTCCTGAGGGTGACCAAAATTGATGCTTTTAAAGCAAAAGCAATGATGTGCTAACTAAGATGGCTCTTGCAAATATTTGTAAGCTGCAACCAGTTAAGACAGCAGAATATAAGGTGAGCAACAGCCTCCAGTAACAATCATAACACTGACTCAGAGACCTCTGGAAGACTCACCAGCCCTCTTCCCAAAGCAGGGACAATTCCTAGGAGAGGTCAAGTTATTAAAGGTCATATAGTCATGTGCCAAAGTCTTCAAAGATGCAGATTCTACTGCTTTTCTGGATGCCTTTTCCAATGCTGCAGTGCTTTCACAGTGCTTCATAAACCAGGACTTACCTCTGCATAGGGGAAGAGCATTCCCACTAAGAAATTGGAGGTCCAGTTGGAACAACCAGCCACTGCCATGGCTGCAGGTCGTGGGCCCTGGCTGAAGAGCTCTGCCACAATGAACCACGGGATAGGGCCAGGGCCAATCTCAAAAAGAGCCACAAAGCCAAAAGTGGCAACAATGCTGATGTATCTGATCCAGTCCACGACATCCTGCAAGGGAACAAAGTATGATCAGCACAACGCCATCTCTAGCATCACAACTTTCTCAGCTGCACTGCAAACACTGTAGCAGTTCCCAGAGTTATAAAATTGCTCTTTCCATTGCACACTTGGCTCTACCTGCCTACAGGGCAGTATTGCAGAACAAAGCAGATGTGTTTTCTTATCAGTTCCTGCTGGGGTCAGCCTGGACAATAACACCCATCACTCACCTTCAGAGCCAAAGCCACAGTCATAATAGCAGCACACACAGCCATGCCACCCAAACCAGCTAAATGGAGGGTCCGGCGGCCAGCACGCTCCACCAGGAACAGCTGGAAAGGAGAAGGCAGAAGGAAAAAAATGTCCATTACTTTGGCAGCAAAAGCAGGACAGACCTCCTTGCTCAGTGTCTCCTGCATCTTTTCCTTATCTGCCCATAAACCTCAGAGACCATGATGATCTCGGTGCAGGCCACCGGGCTGCTCCATTGTCAGCACAAGTTCTCCACTCTGGTTCTTGCTACTGCTTTCTCTCATCACTCTTTTCCCCACATGCCCTCCTTTTCCCACATTCTCTTTCATCTAAGATAACAACATCTCTTTCTGCCCCTCTCTCCTCCCACCACGCCTTTGATGCACACTGGTCTTTGTTCCCACAGGTCAGTGCACAGCCCAGTGCTTTGCCAGCACCTGGGTACTTGTCTGTAGTCCCATCTGCCAGAGACACGCCCAGGCAGACACAGCCCTGTCCCACTCACCGACACCACAGTGAAGACTGTGTTCACCACACCGGCTCCAATGGTGGCATAGATAGGCTGTGTGATACCAGCTCGTTCAAAAATCCCCGTGGAATAATAGAATACCTGGGAAGAGAGGAGAAAGTTGGACACAGTCACGATTCCATGTTTGAGAGCATGTCCCTCATCCTCTGCCTAACAGCTTGCACTCCTATCAGGGAGTTTCTAAGCAGCACTCCACACTATAAAACAGCATGTTTCCAGTCTAAGTTCATCCACTTGGTGCAAGGCTGCAGTGCCTCACCAGGGTGCACATGGGCAAAGTGAAAGCCACGCTATCCATTTCCCATCTTAGCATCTTTGCCAAATGACAAAACAGTGACCTCCAGTCAAGGCACAAAGATGTTTTGGGACTTGAGCGTTCTCTCCACACCAGTAGCAAGTGCAAGTTTAGCCAGAGATAAGGGAGGCCCAGAAGATGAGACAGCAAGATAACTCACAGCATTGATGCCTGAGAGCTGCTGGGAGAGCTGCAGCATGATGGCAATGATAATGGCTTGACGGTAGTTTGGAGAACGGAAGAGCTGTGGCACAGTTACTTTCTTTTCCTGGGACATTTTAGCACTTTCTTCTTTCATCTCCTCGATGTCTTGAGATACATCTCGATCGCCACGGAGCTTCTGGAGAACTGGAGGGAAGAATCCAAAGACACCAGGTATGAGATACACACCTACTGGCCAGGGCAGGTGTGAGTCCCATCCTGCTGCTGCAGGGAGGGCATGGGAGGAAGACTGAACACCCCCAGCTGGTGTTGAGGCCTGCTGCATGGGAAAGGGCAAGCCTCTGCTGCCAGCCTTGCTCTTCTTTTCAACCCAGAGGTCAGGGTGCTGTGAGCAGCACAGAAACCGGGCCCAGGTCCTGCTCATGTTGATTGATCTCCAAGGTTATGTTTGATCCTGCAATTCTGTTCAGGCTCTTGCCAGAGCTGACCCCAGCCCTCCAAGCTCTGGGTAAATGCCAGCCTACTTCCTGCCTTTCAGGAGGAGCTGGGAGAGTGGCAGCAGCAGTTGGTCCTGCTACATCCCACCAGGCTAGGTGCCACTCCTCACATCTTGATCCCACCTGCAGCCTCTGTTGGGATGCCAGGTTTTCAATGCTTCCTGGCACTGGTGCAACCTAAAGGATGGGAAGGTAGGCCAGGCCTGATGCCCTCCGGGAGTCACACCCTAATTCACCACAGGCACCAGGATCAGTCCTGGCCTCCCACTCAAGCTCAGTGCAGGCTGGGAGCCAGAACACTGCCCTGCCCCTTTGAGATGAGTTCTTACCTGCTTGGGCTTTCTCCTCCTCCATCTTGTTGATCAATAGGAAGCGGGGGCTTTCAGGGCAGAACAGAAGACCAATACACTGCACGATTGCTGGGAGGATTGTGAACCCCAAAAGCATTGGCCAAAGTCCTTCAGTGCCCATGATTGCCTCTAGTCCAAAGATCTACACCAAGGACAGAAGAGAAATAAGAGTGACTTCAAACACTTCAATTCCTCACCCCCCACCCCAGTATGACAGGATCCACACTCTGCCCCTGATAGCAAGTAAAGCCCTGCTCACCCCACCTGAGGGCAGGATCAGGTTGTACCAGGCCTACCTGAGCCACCAGGATGCCCACAACAATGCCCAGCTGGTTGAGGGTGCCGAAGGCTCCACGGACACTGGTGGGTGACACCTCGCTGATGTACATGGGCACAAAGCCGGTGCAGAGGCCACAGAAGGTGCCAATAATAAAGCGGCCAATAATGAACATCTCCACTGCTCCTGCTGCCTTAGAGAAGGCCATGAGAAGGCCACCAGCAAAGGCCAAGACATTCACAAGCAGCATGGAGTTCCTCCTGCCAGGGTAAAGATGTCAAGACTGAACTTAAACTGGCAATACAGCAGGAAAATCATCAGGAGAGGGGTAAATGTAAACCTGCCCGTGATCTCCCATCTCAGGGGTGGGAACAGAAGGGAATAATTCTCATTCAGATCCTGCCTTGGCCTGCAATCCTTCTTTTTGCAGCCCACACATTCTTGCTTTCTCCCCACACATCTCTTCCCACCTCTGCCCTCTTCCTCCCAACACTCCTTTGTAAAGGGAAAAGTTCTCCAACAGCTTGCATCCCCCGCTTCCCAACTTACCTGCCAAATCTGTTTACAAAGAGACTGACTGAGAAGGAGCCAATCATGCCTCCTACTGAGAAGATGGCCACAGAAAGTGACCACAGAGAGGTGAGTAGCTCTTGGGAGACAGCCGCCCCACTCCTTTCTGACAGGGTTCTGTTGAAAAAGCCCCGGATGATCTGCAAGAGGAGTCAGGTAGCAAGAGTTACAATCCAGAGGGGGACATTTTACACGTGGGAGAGGGGAGACTGCCTTCCTTCTGCTTCCTGCTGCCATGAGAGAGATCTAAAAAGGCAGCAACAAGTTATACAGGAGGAAGACAAGGGCACAGAAGTGGCTCAGTATGATGAGGGAGAGTGCTTCACTGAGTGGAGGGGCAGGCAGGGTACCCACAGGACAGCAGGGTTTATTAATGAGAACGGGCTTATCTTCTGAATAGTTCAGATGAGTCACTGATGGTTCTTGGGAGGAGGCGGGAGACAGTTGGGAATGAAAGGGAACAAGAAAACATGACCAGTGAGTGGATGGGAACATTTCTGGCAATACCAAAACATCGACAGCAGGAACAGGATTTCTGGTATAGAAATAGCTGGAGACACACAAGGCTTCACTGAAGTAAGCCTGAAAAATTGTTTATTTCTTACATAATGCTGTCTCAGAAGGGATGTGACAGGGCCACATTGCTGATTTCCCAGGCATCCTTGTAGCTAGTGAGGTAAATTCTGGCATGGGCTGGGGGGACGGAGTGTCTGCCCCCAGCAGATGGCAGCAGGACATTAACTAGGGAGGACTGACCCCATCCCCCATCCCGTGGTGAACATCCCTTCCCGGAGAGAGGGTGGATGTGGTATTCGTGACTCAGTTCTTGACAGAGGAACCATCTTAAAGTTACATGAAAACCACATCTCTCATTTTCTTCACCTCTTTTTCTTAGGCTACAGTCATGAGATGGTTTGGTCAAATGTCCAAGTCACAACCCTTTTACAAGCACTGAATCTATACTTAATACAAGGAATGACTAAACAAGTAAAATAAACTTGAAATAAACTAAATTAGGGCAGCTGTAATTCCTACCAACCTTTAACTGTTTTCTGCACACTGCTCTCTACATTCCTTCTGCCGTGGTTGGTTTATTCTGACTCAAAACTGAGGCAGCTCACATTCCTCCACACACCACGTATGGCAGATGGAACCCTCCTGCCCTTCCTGTGCCTCTAATTAAGAGAATTAACCTCTCTGTTTGCTCTCCCCTCTCCCCAAAACTTTGTTCTTCCTGTTTAATATTGTATTTGAACGGGGGGTTTTAATACCTTACTGACTTCATAAACCAAAACCAAATTACTTGGGAGACAGTTCCTCTCCTTTCTACTCCACTGTGGTCCCATCAGCAACTCACCCATCCCACCTCCCCCTTCCTCTCACCTTCTCAGGGGCATTGATGACACCGGTGTTGTATCCAAATTGTAGAGATCCAATGGCAGCAATGGAAACAGCATAGATAAGAGGCGCTGTGATTTTCTGTGGAAAGAGAGGGAACAATTATTTAGTTAATTTGGCTTTCTACACAACTTGAGCTTCTCTTCAGCATAAAGAGCAGCTGCAGCTCATAGGTGCCACATGCAAGTGCTCTGAGGGCAGGGAATGGGCTTTTATCCAGCAAGGGTGAGTACCAGTTGCATCCCTTGGATCCCCCTCCCTAGAAAGGGAGATGCAACTGTACAGCATGTAAAGTTCTGCGGCTACGAGTAGGAGGGTTTGTCAGGGCCTCCCCTTTGTTATCTCCTGACCTTCAGCAACTATTCTCAGCTCATCAGTAACGAATACACTGCTTGCATTAGTGGCTGTTATTTTGGGTTGATCTGCTTTACAGCAGCTTTTGCTGATCTCTGGCATGTCATGAAAGAAGGGTCTAACTCTTCCCTGAGCCAGCTGACAAGTTCCCATAAATTGAGTCTCAGATCTGGCCATGAGCTACACTGGCAGTCACTCACAACAGTTACAACACACACTCTCTTCGGCAACAGGCTTGTTTTTCCCAGGCTAGGGCTTCCCATCCCTGCCCCAGGGCACTGGCACAGCGGCCACATCAAGAGGTGGCAGCAGTTGCTACCGAGCTCCCCGTCTATTTTTCTTTAAGCTGTGGCAATAGTTGGTATCTTACATTATGCACACTCCCTGAAGTTTCAGTGTACCTGAATCTCTAGTAAATTAAAATAAAAACTGCTGAGCCCTCAGAGCCATAGGTAAAGCTTAAGGGGCCAACCTCAGAAGTCCCACAGAGAAATTGAAGTGTCAGCAAAAAGCATCTGACATTTTATTCATTTTTAAAGCTTGTGGCATTTAAGCCAGCTCCGAGTGAGGGAGGTGTGGGGGAGCAGGTGACTCAGGAGTTGGCACTTAGGCAGCCACTGCCTGAGTTGGCACAATTCAGAAAGATTGTGTTCCTTCCCATCTCAGGAGGTTGGGAAGCTTTTCCAAAAATATTAACAGTTCCTTTTCCAAGACTTTCCAATTATTGTACTTAAGCCTGGCAGCGTAAACTACTAGGTGGGGCCCACTGTCACAGCTCCTCCAGTCTCTCACTTTCTAGCTCAGCTCCAGGAGTAGCAGCTCTCAAAGCCGCCCAAAGTTTTGGACAATAACCTTCTGTTATATAGTGCTCGTGCCACGTCCACCAATCTTTCAAGCCAAGCATGTATGTCCTTCTGGCCTGCACAACCCTCAGATACAACCAGTTCTGCCTCAATAAACAACATTTGGGGAAAGGATTCTCAGACATGGCTTCCTCCTCCGACCTACATCATGTAAATGTCCTCCTGCCCAGGTCAGTGATGGAGACAAAGTGGACAGGGGGCAGATGAGCACGGAGGTGCATTCAAACCTGAACACACCCTAGGCAGGCCAGGCATTCTCCCTGGCACCCTGTGACCGCTCCCCTCATTTTCATCTCAAAGAAATTTGGCACAGAACCACAAGGACACAGCTCTGTCAAAGCAACTGGATGCCTGCAGAAATGCATAATAATATCTAAACAGTTTTGGGTCTCGAGGCCAGGTCATCTCTATCCAGCAGGTATGGCAAAGCTGCAGACAAACCCCAGCTCTCCACATGGCTCACACAGGAGCACCTTTCCCCCAGGACTCTGCTTTGTCATGGCTGGCAGTGACCACAGCTGACCTTCTGCTTCTGGGTGCTGCAGGGACCACAGGGTCCCTGCTTTGTGGGCACCCCTCACTTACACGACACATAAATGAGCTGCAGGCTTAGTTATTCTACCCTCTTACATACTTCTTTCTCCTGGCTATTGCCTGCTATTCATCTTCTGCCCAGCCTCCCACCACCTAGACATCACATGGCATGACCCATCCCCTCCAGTGAGCCAGACTGTGATCTAATGTATGGATCATTTGTTAGTGCTGCAAGTGCCTTGCTTCCCAAAAGGCAAACAGGGAGCTCAGATATAGCACAGCTACACCCACTCTATCCAAAGGCTCAAGGCTGAGGTCTGTACACTAGCATGGAATTCAAACCGCCACCCCTCCCTCCGACCACAGGCGTCGGCTGCATTCGTTTTGCAGGAGATGCTCCTCATCAGCTCCCCTCCCTCACTGCCTCCAGCCCCAGAGCTCAACAACTTGTTGAGCCCGGCAGGAGTGGCCTCTCTCCGCTTCTCCGAACGACCTTGACCAGACACTCTCCTTTCCTCTGCCCCATCCTCTCACACTGCCCTCATCTCCCATCAATATGGCGATGAGAGCGCCGGCCCTCTCCAATTCTGGCTGTTCCCGTGTAATTTCCCGGCATCCCGCCCCAGGTTCAGGCGGGTATGTGCTGTCTCCCTTAGTGCGCTCAAATACACGCAGTCATGAGCTCACTCTGCTGCTGCAGACGAGGAGATGCCGACAAATATCCCCTACTCGCCATATGAGAAGGAGGGGAAGGACATAGTCTGCCACCTTCTTGAAATATTAAAATGCCTTTATAAGTCATACTGCCACCACTCAAAAAAAAAAACTTCAGCATCAATCTTCCGCTTAGCATCCTAAACCCGGGGACCAACCGAGTGCGGCGCCGCCAGCGAAACAAACCTCGTGATCAATATCCTACAACGCGGACAGCATCGTGTGCATCATCAGGCCACGCACACGGAACCAAAAATCGATCGCGCGACCTGCGACAACCTCTCCCGCACTGTGCGGTCCCCATCCCCCTCCCAGAGACAGAGCCGACGAAGGGCCGAGCAGCGGCCCTGCCAGGACCACCGCCGCATCCCTCCCCACGGCGAGCTGCAGGCGAACGCCGGCCGCGACCGCATCCCTCCGCCGAAGAGCCCGGGGACCCGAGCGGCGGCGGCAGCGGGGAGAAAGAGGACGAGAACGAGCCTGCGATCGCCCACGTACCTTTTTGGTGTCCATCGTCGGTGGCTCCCGGTGCCCGACTGCCAGCGAACGGCCGCCCGCCGCTCCTAACGGAACCCGCGAGAGGCGGCGGCTGCGCCCGCCCACGCCCGAGACTGCCCGAACCGCCCCGCGCACGCCGCCGCCCGCGCCCGCCCGCCGCTTTATGGGCCCGGCCGTGGGAGGGGACACGGAGGGGCGGGGCGGCTCCCCACGCCAAAACACAGCAATCACGGAGCACCCCCCGAGCTCACGCCCCTCCGTGACGGGAATCTGCGTGCGGGGCGGCCGGGCGGTGATGGAGCGGGCCCGGCGGCCGTGGGGCGATGGCCCTGCGCCCCGCAGGCAGCGCACAAGGAGCCGCCACACCTCGGATGCCACGCGCGAAGCGTTCGCTAATGGCACAAATCAGTTATTTTGGGTAGCTTGCACCCACGGCGGCTACGTGACGTAAAGCGACGTCTTTATTTTTTATTTGTTGTATATAAAAATAAATGTCTTTATTATTCGGTCTGTAAGCTAATGCAGCAAGGTGGGCAGTGACGGTGCAGAGGAAGGCACACAAACAGCACCGGCAGTAGCATTAAGTCTGCGGGTGCTCCCACCACCTCGCAAAGCTGTGGATGAAGTACAGTTCTGGGTAGCTGCGTTTCGGGGATTTTCCTTTTTTTGTTTGTCTGGTTGTCAAAAATATATTTTTCATACGATGCTGGAATCTACAGAGGCAAAGTTGAAGCAGGATCTAGTCCCCGATTTAGCCCTTCCTTACATGGGCATGTAGTGACAGGATATGGGGAATGGCTTCAAAATAACAGAGGGTAGGTTTAGATTAGAGAACAGGAAGAAACTCTCTGCTGTGAAGGTGGTAGGGCACTAACAGAGATTTCCCAGAGAAATCGAGGATGCCCCATCCCTGGAAGTTCATAAGGCCAGGTTGGATGTGGCTTTTAGAAAAAAAAGTAGAAAGTGTTACCATCCATGGCAGGGAGATGGAAGCAAAATTAATTTAAAGGTCCTCTCCAACTCAAACCATTTGATGAGTCTATAATTCCATCAAACCCTACTGAGCTCCACATTTACTGTCCTTCCTTCAGGTCAAACAATTGCCAAACTCTTCCAGAAGAATAATGAAGAGCTGTGCTTTGAATCAAGCAAAAGTGATGCCAAACAGTAAAAGTCTTCACTGAATTAAGAATCTGTAAAGGACTTTGACTTCAGAAAAAGCAGCCGCTGGGGGCAAGGACAATGGGAAAAAAGCTGACTTACCTTGGTTTTTATTGTTGGGGAAAATACCTTGAGACCAGACACCACTTTTGCCATCAAATTCTGGGGAACTGGAACAATCACATTTTAAATTCGATTCTGCTGTTTATTTGGTGTTATCACCTAGCCACATGTAACTAAATTAACAGGTCAAGGCTTTCCTTCACTCACTCTCACAAACAGCCGTTTATTTCATGGCATTTATGAGGGTGATGGATAAAACACCCTCATGGGGTGTTTATGTATTATATTTATTTTGATAAATATCTCATGGTATTCTGTGTTTTGTTGTTAAAATATTATTTGCTAGCAGAAGCAGTGTGTAAGGGCACAGGATGCCTGCACAGTCCTCCTTCCTTGGTTGTGTGACAAAAGCGCCTGTTCACACCCACAGGGGAGCACGGAGGGACAATGGCAGAAGGAGGGCCCCAGCTACTCCCCGGCCCCTCACAACAGCCATTAGCACATCAAAGGTTCCATTTTCATACACCCGGAGGAAAACAGGGACATAATGCCAGGTGACAACCCGGATTAAGGACACCCTGCCTGGGCCAGCAGCCCAGGAGAGCCATCAGCCCAGGTGTGAAATTCATCACAAAGCCAAAGCTGGAGCACCTTTCAAACTGTGAAAGAGGAGGTGCTGTGTACAGGGGCACAGACACCTTATGGGATGCAGGGGGAGAGCATTTTGGGATTGTATGAGACATACTATGGGATGTTTAGGGGACGAAACAAAGAGGGGAAAGGGAGAGATATGGGGGAAGAAGGTACACTTGCATGAAAATTCTTGGCTGATCTGCAGTTGATTAGCACGGTTTGCCCTACCTCGTTATTAAATCCTATTTTTAGGAGTGAGGTGCTCTCTGTAGGGGTGAGTACCACTGGTGTCTGCTTGTCTCTGAGGGTAAGTCCATGTCAGTTTGGCTCCTGGGGGGATCAGGAGTGTCCTGGCCATCCGTGCACACACCTCTGTGTGTGTGTACCAGCAACAGGAGCGGGGCTGCAGCCTTGTGCCAGCACCAGAGAGACTGGTGTCTGTGGTCAGACTGTCTGAGCCCAGCTCCTTGGAAGGATCCACCTTATCATATTTATATGTATATTCCCCACTGCTCGAGCTCCCTCCTGCTCCTCCTCTGAGGTCACTGGTGCTCTTTGTGTAACTGCACCGTGGGGGTTTATGCATGTGCCTCCAGGAAATACAGGGTCATTCTTGCTCCTGGGAGAAGGAGCTGTGTCAACCTCTCCTCTGTCCAGCCTAATTCCCTAACACTTTGTTTGAGTACATTTTTCTTTTTCCTAGCTTATTTTCCATTTGTTTGCAAGCACAGCAAGCTCCACGTTGAATCTGATCACCCATCTGTCCCAAACTGGCATTAGCTCTGGAAATATTCATTTACTTGTTAGTGTGAGAAGTTGGCATATTTGTGGAGGCTTTAAGCATATTCACATTTCAGAGTGACAATCTTTGGACTGCATTCTTCTGAAATGTCCTCATTCGTTGTTTATTCTTAACACACATAAGTCTGTTGCAAATGCTGAGCAACCCGAACTGCAAGATTAGATTAAATGCATACAAAGCTACTGGTCCAATTTAGAAGCAATAAAAGTTTAGCTGAAAATTAAATCTCCGACACATAATGCGGAACATCATGGGTAGCAGGTCTTTATTTAACAGAGCTGAAAAAGTAAACAGCAATAAGAAAGACTGTTTCTTTCTCAAGCTCAAAATGCATCACTGAAACCCCAATTTCCCTAAGGAATGTGAGGGAAAATACCCATTTCAGTGAGTTTTACCCCTGTGTGCTGATGCTCAAATATTTAGATTTGAAGTTTGCATCACATCCTGTTCCTCCTAAATACCAGTTTTGTTTCTGTCCCAGGACACACACCTACCTCCCACATCACAGCTAATTCTTCTGAGATCGGCTGCTGGGGGAAGCTCCTTAGCAGGGCTATCTGATACTGCACCAAAACCATCCATCTTTTTGTGAATGTAATACTCGTGTATTGTGCAAAGTGCAGTAACTGTGCTGGGATGGAGGCCCATGGCACGTGGGCAGCCAGACCTAAGGTTGCTAGGGGAAGGGCCAGGCAGAACCGGTCCCAAGCAGAACCTGATGCCGGCTGCCCCACATTAAACACCGGTATCCTAACCACAGAGCTGTGGGGACTGGGAAAGGCTTGTCTTTTGCTTAACAAGCTTTTTTCTTTTTAGCTTTGAGAACGCTTGCATGTCTAAACTAGTGCATGCCAACTAGCATTTCACTTCCAGGGAGCTTACATTTTCTGAGAAAGGCTGGTTTAATCAGAGAATCCCTATCTAACATTAAGCAAGAGGTCCAACGATAAGCAAGCCTGTTCTTATTTCAATTTATCTCAGGGACTGGAGCTGGCATGTCACCCCACAGAAGCACCCTGCTGTGGCTTTTTGAGAATGTCAGTGGAGATTCAGCAGGTACAATTCTCTGGCAAACACATTCCATATACACAAGGCCTTGGCTCAAGGCACAAATGAGGAGAAGGTGCCAAAAATTAGGTGCTAAGAAAACTAACATTTCTGGTCCTGTCCATGCCTCTACAACCTAATGTGAGCACAGACTGATCAACAGGGATTGATCAATAAGATTGCTGTCTAAACTCCTGGCGACCTATATTTCACCTACTTTATTGAATCTGCCCAAGTTGCAGTTCAGTGGTGCTGCCCCCTATGATGAAGTCCTTTCCAGTCTCTCTCGCCTCCAAATTTGGCAAATCCTATCTCTCGTGTTTCTTCTTATTTTGCCTGGAGAACAAATTCTTCAGAGATAAGAGGAGCAGGGACAAGGAGGATTATTATGCAGTGTTTGCCTTGAGAGCTGATTTTGTGCTTTACTGTTTGTTGTGTTTATAACAAAAGAGCATTCAGAACAAAGGAGAGAGAATGAGAGCCAGCATGGGCCAGATGCTTCCCCCTCAAGCCATGAGTAACTTTTATTGTTGAGAGGAGGTTAGGAGGAGGGGGGAATGAAGGGGAGGAAAGATAAAAGAGAGAAACAAGATGATGGGTGGGATGTAGGTTGGCCTGTAAACAACAGGAGGTTAAGCGAGTGAGAAAAGAACCAATGGAGAGACAGAAGCCAAAAACAAAAGGACATAATGAGGTGAAGAAAGAAAATACTGAAGCAGATTAGAAGGGCAAGGCAGAAGAATAGAAGAGAAAAAATATTAGAGGAAAAAGGATAACTTGTGAATAGCCAGAAAAGATGAACAGAGAGGTAGAGGAGGAAGCTACAAATTTACCCAGCTAAAAAAGCACACACATATCACTGGAGAGATCACAGTAGTAAACCCAAGGCACCTTTAAATTCTGCCCTCAACCACGGTGCAGTGTAGGCTGAAGCTACTGTCTGAAAACTTTGGTCATTAAGCTGGCTGGTTAGTCTGAAGTGAACCAAATTTAAAAGTTTTAATACTTTCCCCATTGCTTTCAAAAGGAGAAGTATCTGTTGAAAAAAAAAATCAGCGGAAACCAATATTTAATGCTTTAACAATGATTCACAAAGGGGAACTAGGGAACTAACTTTATTAAAAGAATTAATAGTTCTGCAGAAACCCTCATGCTGGAGAGGAAACCAGCATTCCCTTGAAAATTCTGTCCTGCTGTATGTGAAAGACGTGACAACCCCCTGGAAGTCCTCCAAGGTTTCCTAGTCCCATTTCCTATAACACTTCAGGCCTTGTCCTCTTCTTTTGTTCTGACTGGAAAAAGACTCCTGGCCTGCATCTAGGCCACAAGCCTGCTTTTTTTCCTGATTGATTTTGCCCTGTGAAACCAGGCTTTCTAGCAAAGAGAGGAGCTAAATACCTGTACATTTGCCTTTCCTTGTGCTATTTATTTATCTGATTTTATTCTAACGCTGGTTTGTATCTCAGAATAGCAATAATTATGTGCATGTGACTCACAGAGAATGTTATAAGTATACTTTTGTTTTACCACAAGCAAATGCCCTTATTATGATCTCTCTCCGTTTTTGCCTCCTTTCCTCTGGAATGTAGAGGTGAACTACAACTGAAACTGCCCCAAAACCCATGTCCCAGTCGTGAACTGGGATGCTGCAGCTTCTGGGGTGGTGGAGACAGTAGCAGAGCTGTGATGGGAGCTCAGGGGTGAGCTATCAGGAGGCTGCAGGGCTGCAAGAGCAAGAAGCTTTGGCCAAAACATTCGTGGTGTGGGTTTTTTCTGTATCAGTCACTGCATCGCACTGTGTTTTTGTCCACCCTGAGCAAGAAACTAAATTTGACGGGCAATGTAAGAAACCAACCTGGCTAATCAAGTTCAATTAAAGCCCATCAGCATAAGAGAGAGGGGAAAAAATTGTACCAAGATGTGAAATTACAAGGGGAATTTCTTAGGAAAGTTTCCTAGCAAACTGTAGAAAGATAAACCCAGCTCAGGAGAGTGGTTGGACATGGGAACAGTTTATGAGGAGGTCTGGAGAGGAACAAAAGGTATGGGATAGAGGGAATCAGGGCTGCCAGTTATCTTAGCCCTCTTTGCTTCCTTCGTGTTCCCAAAGGCTGAGTAATATATGCGTCAAGACTGGGTTGTTTTTGCTAAGTCTTCACAAAACTAATCTTTACTTCATATTGGTCAAGAAGTGACTATATTCAGATGGTCAAATGTTATGTCTTAAGGAGGGTGGGAAACATTGTCCTCTAGAAGACATAAGAAGAAGCTCTCTTTGGTACGTGCGGGGCACTGTGCCAGCCTGAGGGAAGGACGATGGGAAGTGTGACGAGTGCAGCTCAACAATGTGCTCTAGCTGCTTAACCAGCTGCAGTGTTTCAGTCACACAGATACCGATCAGAAGGCACAGGCTTCCTCACAGCTTTTGCCCAGCCTGGTGAATCCAGCAGCAGTGGAGTGGGTGCTGGGGAATGCTGCCTGCTGGCACGCAGAGCCAGTCCGGGCCTGCACCCATGGCACGGAGAGGAGGCGTTTCATCAGGGCGAGCGAGCGGCCTTATCTCACGTCCTCTTTTGGCGCATTTCTCACACCCCAACATTCGTAAGAGCAGCACATACACACACACACGGAGTGGGCAGAGCTGAACCCACCCACTAGACCCACACACGCCCCAGCAAACACACACATTAACACGCAGATCTTGACACAGCAGCTCAGACATGAGCACACAGACACGCACCGGGCACGGCAGAGCCACAAATGGAGGCATTTCTCAGCAAGCCCTGCCCTGCTCTGCTCCCAGGTAGCTGACCCGAATCACACAGCATTTTCCAGCAACACAGTGAAGGATTGTAGCCTGGGGCTGAGGGGAACAGAGACTGTGAAAATGGCTGGGATCACAAGTAATTACAGCAGCAGGATTCCCAGGAAAAGAACAAAGCCCCTGGCTAACCCTTCTCTACTGCCTTCACTATTGTAATCTAAAGTTAGCTGTAAACACCCAGCGGGACCTGAGCCTCACCCTTATCCCTTTGCGGGCTAACAAAGGCTAAACCAGACCAGCGCACCCGGGTTTATCATTCCTGTCCCAGCAGGAGATGCTCTGAGCTGCCCCGGGGCAGTGCTCCCCTCTCCCCCCAGCACAGCACCCCTTGCTTGCTGCTCAGTCACCAGGAGCAGCCCATGCAGGTCAAAAAAGAGGGCGACGGGAGGAGTGTCCCAAAACCCCGCACACTGCTCTGTGCTGAGATCCAGGCAGAGCAGATGAGGAAAGACAAGATTAAACCGGTCTTCAGGAAGAGCTGCCTTATGCAGCCAGTCCTGCTCTCTATTGCCATCAGGGTGAACCACCAGAAAGGGGGCAGAAGGGATTCCAGCATGCAGCCTCATCATCCCATCCCATCCCATCCCATCCCATCCCATCCCATCCCATCCCATCCCATCCCAGCAGTTCTGCCCCACTCCCCCTCAGAAAGAGGTGCCAGCAGACCAGGGTGGTTATCTCCCCTAAACTGCCCCTCATACTTCTTCCTTTCCAGGGGAATACCACGTTTCCTGATCCATGCTCTCTTGTCTCTTCCCCAGCCTCCTTTCTCACCTTCCAGTGATGCTGCCCTGCTCATGTAAACCCATCTGGCTCTTGTATTGCTCCCTCTGGGTGCTCCACAGCCCTTTGTCCTCCCCCAGCATCATTCCCTCACCCTTTCATGGCTCACCTGCACTCCCACACACACGTGTACCTGCTTGCCCGTAGCCCTCCTCACCCCTTTGAAAACCAGAGTGGTTGCATTCAGCCAGCCTAGCTGGGCAAGGGTGCTGTGCACAGCTGCCCAGGTGTGTTTTGGTGGGCAGGTGGAGGATTCTTGGGGCCTGCTGCATTACAGTTGCATTTCTATATAAAACGATCATATCTGAGTAACTTTATGTTCTGATACATAAACAGACACATAATGTGTGATGTTGCATATGTGTACAAACATTAGCATGCCTGAGATTACCAGTGCATGAATTCATAATATCAATAATATCACCATATTAAAATTTGTATATATTGCTTTATGTCCATATTTATGCACATGCTTTTATTTCTGAGCTTACATTTAAATACCTGAAGATATTTGCATACATGCTACTTTGTACATACAAAGGTATGTAGATACACACATGATCATGAGATATATATATATATACATGATATATAGCTGTATTTTTGTTTCTGTTTGCTTTCATATATATATATATTTATATATTTGTTTTTATATATGCATCCCTGTGTACTGGTAGTCACCTGTTTCCTCTCTGAAAGCCTGTATTTTTATTGTTTATTTCTACTGGGCAAAGTTTACCCAAACTCCAGCTTTCACATTCATAAAAATAAAAGCAAAATCCTACAGGGGAACTTCTGTAGGTAATGAAGAAGGGTTTTTTTTTCCTTCATATTTTGTTTTGCAAAAAATATCACTCCTTACAGTGATAAGGTCTCAAACCCGGAAAAAGGGAGAGCTTGAACAGTAAAGATAAGATTTTGCTGAAAGCATTAAGAAAGTTAATGCTATTGAACAAATCCTCAAAAGAAATCTGTACCTTTCCAACCAGATGTGAAGGGCAATACTTTTAATATTTTACATGACCATTTGCAAAGGGTAGGTCACAAGTGCTGCTCTGCACAGCTTTACAGTGAAGTGGAAAGAGAGCTCCTTTGTACTCTCCAGTGGCAACTCCCTGCAGAGGTTCCTGGGGGACTCACACGGGAGCTGTGGCTGCTCTGGCCCAGGCCTCTCCAGAGAAAGCTCTGGAAACTGGAGAGGTCACAGAGCTGGCTGCATGGCCTCCTCCTTCCAATCCACATAACTGCAGCAAGTCCTCTTCCCATCATACTTTTGTTTGCTCTGGAACAGCTCTTGCAGTGGCCCTGTTTCTCAGCAAGGTACAGGCCACCTGCTCAGAGGTCAGGGACCAAGAATAAGCTTTGACAAACATCTCCACTACTGAGAAGCTTTGGATTTGAGTTCCCCAGAGACAAGACAGCTTGCAGGAAACAGGCTCAGCACCACTCCATAGCTTTTGCTCTGTAAGAGCAACAGCATCCCCAAGAAAGCATGGATACCACTTGTTCCAGTAGGGGCTTTGTTCAGGCAGGCTGTACAGGGATGTACTGCATGGAAAACACCATCACAGGTGCTTCTGACCCCACTGCAGTCTGCCTGAGCAGGACAGCAGGGATGAGCTGCCCATGCCACAGCCCCAGGTAGGGCTGAGGTGGTGTTCACAGTGGAAGTCACCACACATCTTTCCAGGAGGCAAAGTGCTTGGCCTCAGGTCAGTGCTTCTGCACAGATTTGTTCCGGTTTAATTGACCAGGTGGGAACAGGGTGCACTTTGTTTGAAAGACATTATACTGCTGAATTAGCTCTCCTGCCAAGTGCATTATCGCTCTACAAACAATGTGAGTATGGGGAAATGCACCTGGGAAAGCAGAGAGTAGATGCATGAGGAAGAGTGTAGATTCCTCTGTTGATGAAACAGATAAGTAGAACTGGCCATTGAACTAAATTGAACTATTGAACTAAACTGAACTAAAGAAATGAGATGGCAGATCTAGGATAGCAAGGAGCCAGAAGGCAGGGACTACACAGTGGCCAGTCCAATACTCCTGGCAACTGACAGAGCTATAAGAATGGTAATCAGGGAACATATGGGGGAAACCACCCACATGGAAAGACTGAGGAACCTACCCAGCCTTTGAACTTTGTATGTTCAGCCAGTGGTCTTCTCCCCACTAAGCACCAATTTTAAACATCAGTAGTTCCCCTTCTATAAAACTCTGCCCCAGGCAGGCCCAGATGTTTGTAGCCACTGTCCAAGTGCCTTGGTTTCAGTATGTCACATAACCCTCCTCTAGCTAGCTCTTGGCACCTCCTGCATTTGTGCCTTCATCCTCTTCAGGCTGACTGTCTTCTTTTTCCCTTCTTTCTCTTTTGTCAAGTCTGCTTCCATCTCTTCGTGGATTCTCCATCTGCCCTTTCTGTCCTTACTGCTGTGTCTGTTTCCAAGCAGGGTACATCTTTCTATACGCTCTCCCTCAAGATGTATGTCCTTTTTACCCTTCACATCAGTGGCTCCTCCTTTCCCCAGCCACACTCCCTCTCATCATTCCCCCCATCATTTTCCATTGTGTGTGTGCATCCCTGTTCCTCCTCCAGCCTCTGCTGCTGTGATCCCTCACTTGCATCCTAAGGTGAAAAGACAACATGGTCCCCACAGGGTTAAAAGCACAAGTGGGGGTGGGGTGCTGCCCTTCTCTGTCCTTGATTAGTGCCATCAGCCTTTTGGGAGGCAGCAGGTGCCCGGAGGGAGCTGCATCCTCATGCAGGCTCTCACGTCCTCAGCACTTAGGGGAGTGCAGCAGCCCTGCTATCAGCTGGGCTAGTGCCAGGCTGGAGGGAAGGAGGGAGGCCACCACGTAAAGCAGACTTTTTGGCAGACACAGCCAGTACCACATGTGAAAACCTCAAACACATGAGGACCGAAGAGGATTTATATGGTGAGTGACTGTGCTTTATGCAGCTACAGGATGTTAAGTGTCATTTTCCTTGTACTCAGCTGCTCTGCAGAGGCCCCTTGGTCCCCCATGCTGCTCCTGTATTCCTCTGGGGTGCAATGAGGCTCCTCAAAGCCTTCCCACATTATACCAGGAGTCCCTCCTAGTAATCCTCATTCTGACCCACGTATCCACACATTCATATGTGCATATCTCAGATCCCCAAGCAGCTGAATTTCTAAAGAAGGGAACACCTCACAGCAGTCAGTCTGACAGACATCCGCCCTCTGACAGACATCCGCCCGGGAAAATCCAACCTCCCTGGCAATGGGAATGTGAGGAGACAGACAAAACAGAATTAGATTTTTCAGAAGTAAGAGCAAGGAGCAGGCATCTTCTGTCGAGACATCCACATACCCTCCACTCAGAAACACAGCAGGAGAATTTAGGGGGTAGAAATAAAACATGCCAAAAACAAAGGGGACCTGGCTGAGAGAGACTTAAGCATTGAAATTTAGGTGTGATACCAGAGACTATGCCTTTGAGCTAAAGTCCCCCAGCTGAAGGACTGCTGTGTTACTTCTACTTCTGGTACAGCCATTTGGAACCTGATATGGGGTAGGGCAGCATCTTGCCAGATTCTCAGTCTTCAGGGTATCACAGAACAATATGTTAAGTGCTTCAAAATATGTCACTAATTGTACACCCTCTCCCATCCACAATGCACATACTCATTATACCACTCCTGGAGCACTGAGAGATCTGGGCATCTGACAGCCTTGATTTTTCACAGCACCCCACTGAAAGGAGTAAAGAACCTTTATCAGATGTAGAACTGAGACAAAGAGAAACAAAGAGCAGATCCCAGTCTGAGATGCCACAATGCTGAGCACTGCAGCACTGGGACTTTCTCAGTCCCTTAAATGGAAACCAAGAGCCCAGAAGAAGAAAAAACAATACCCTGGGGAGCCATAATACAAAATGACACAGAAGAAAATAGTAAATCCCAGCACTCTCCAGGTTACACTCAGAAGTCAGAACTGCTGAGAGGTGTCTTCCTTCAGAAGGGCAGCCTGCAGCCTCTGCTTTCCCGAACCTGCACTCACCCCTCTCTGTACTTCTAAAAAAAGAGCAGATTCTTTAGTAGTTGCTTTTTCTCCACTGACAGGGTAGCTCTCTGGTTGGTGCAATACCACAGAACAAGAGACCAGTGTTCAGCTTCTCCATTAAGGGAATCATTTTCTACATTCCTAGACACTAGACATGGTGTTCATGGATCCACAAGTTGCTATGGAAGGACAAACCCATGCTGCTCTGAATGCCTGATTACATCTCAAAACCACCTGTTGTAGTCCTTAGAATATACATGTGCTCTGCCTAATGAATTTGAACATGCTCATGGTGAAAAAAGACTAGGAGCCAAGATCACTGCTTTCTGTACCTATGCCAGGTAAGGGAGGAATCAGGCTGCCTCATACCCAATGCATCCTTAATTATCCTTTGTATGGGGATGTGTCCCACTGCCTGACCCAGAATTTGCAATCACTAACTTCTTAGGGTCTCCACCATTCCAGCTGCCTCCAGTGGTGAGACAGGCTTCCTATGGAGGCTTTTTTTAATGAAAACACACTAATCACCACTGTGTTTCATGTCATGTCTGACCTCTAGTAGGGATGCAAAGAGTGTTTTCAGAAATAAAGCAATGACAAAAAATTGCCTCCAGCACATGAGAGTCACTGAGTGTAGGTTTTTTTTTGGAACATGTTGTTTTAGGTGTAGTTGCCTAAAAGCTGCCTCTATCCCTCTTCAGATCCCTAAGCCACTGTATTGAAGTCTGCCTTAACTAACAAGCACTGCAGTACCTGTCCCAAGAACAAGCAGTGGTGGAGTGCAGCCTACTTACACCAAATTCTTAGCTCCAGCCAGTGTCCTGGCACTACAGCCAGTTACACTTCTTTTCTGCAACTTTAACTCGTCTGTTTTTCTAGACCTTGTGGCAGCACAGTGACTGAGACAATAAAACAGAAAAAGAGATTAAGAAGAATTGAAGCAAAAAAAAAGAGGAAGGAACTATCTGTCTTACGCAAAATGGACAGAAAAAGAAAGAGAAAACCAAGGTGCAGGTTAAGACAATGTGACAAATATACAGCTGGGCAAAATAAATATATTTGTGAAAGCAAGTACAAGGATGTAATAAAAATTAAGAAAAAGAGAAATAGAAGAAAATGGCTGATATAGAAACACATCTCTAGTAGGAGATAGATATTCTTCTAATTCTCAGAAAGTTGCAGGACAGTATAAGGGAAGTATGTTCTTGCAGCATTTTTGTGTCCAGTGAAGCAATTAGTGCAGCACTGGGTGACAGGGACAGAATGTGTGCAGGATTCCTCCAGTGCCCATAGAAGGATTTTCTTGTTGGGTGAAAGACCACGACGTCAGCAAGTCAGTAATGTTCAGGTCTTCAAAGAGTCCCTTGGTTAAGTATCTCCTGCACTATCCCTGACGTTAAGTGCAGACTGTGCAGCTCTTCCTGTCACAAAGGCACAGGGCACATTCAGCTACCCTACGCCAAGAGTTCAGGTTTCCCTGGGAATTTGGGACCCTGAGCCAAACCACCTTTAACAGGTCCAAAGACTTATCAGATAACACATTCTTTAGCCTTTCAGAAGAATCACTGGATCAGACAGAGAAGACAATGTGCTAGTCACATGAGACCCTAAATCCTGAACTGACCTAAAAATGCAGTGAAGCTAAAAACTCTCTGAATAACATATTTATCTGCAACTGATTCCTGATCAAGCACTGATGCAAGATTTCTGGGAACACCTTAAACTGCAAAGTGAAATGTAGTAGTAAAATAAATGTCTGACCACTGCTGCCATTATCTGATGTTCATACAGCAGACCCAAGCCTCCCCAAATTCCACCCCATTCTGTGCCAGACTCAGTGAAAGATCTGGAATTATTTTCCCATGGCAGCCACTCCTCTGATTCTTCCAGAGTTCACCCCACAGAGCTTAGGATATTGCAGAAACCAACAAATGAAACTACTGATGACATGATCTTCAGAGCTTGGAGCCAGCTAGAGATGCATTATTAATAGGATTAATTAGTCCTCCTAAAGGGTCCAACTTAAATCAGGATGACACTGTAGAAAGCACTGTATGTATAAAAAGAGAGAAAGAGAGACTATATCCTGAAGACTTATCTCAAGGTCTACATACATAAGGCAAAAGAAGAAGTATTAATTCTGTTTTGCTGGTATGGAAACCCGACATGTAGTGACTACATTGCTTGGCCCAAGAGAAGATCTGTGATGGAGCCATAAATGAAATCCCAATATCCAGAGACCCAGACCAGTGTTTCACCAGCTAGGCAATCCACAGTCTCCCTCTGGACTAAAAGCAGAGACCATGACACAGGCAGCTGCCCAGTCTGCTAAACAGAGCCACAAGTGCTGTATGTTCAGTGTTGTTTGTTTTCATTCTTGATTTCATGCTCCTTTACTTAGTTGAAGCCTCTGGCACCAACAAACAATTTTCTGGGATGCAAGAAAGTATAGTTATGGATCATAAACCCTCACTTGCCTGCTGGGAATGCGCATAGCTGATGCTATCGGGGGAACATACACATGTCAGATTCTGTCCATCTAGCCCAGACCAGAAACAAGAAAATGACCTTCAGAGTCACGTGTCAAATTTTTGTGGTTAGACGACTGAGAAGCTGATGTTGCAGGAGGACACTCTTCCTAAACTAGGAAGAAAAACAAAGTCACTCACTGGCTGGTGTTACACACCAAAAGAAGTTAGGATACAGCCTTGGGAAATTACTGCACACAGCATGGAAGTATTGTTGAGACAACTATGTGAGCCTAAGCATATTCTTACTTTTTACTGAGAGGAGTAAGAGCTGCTGAGTACTGTGAAATTGTTCCTAAACAGACAGACTGCCTCCTCCCAACAGCTAAGAGAGGACCAAGCTAACACTGAAGAAATCTACTCCTGCAGCCCTATGGCCATTTCTCCCTCCTGGGATTTTCAAAAGGCTAAACCAAACCTCAGTGGCTTGAAGAGCAGCAAAAGGTCTGCCAGTCACAGAGACACACACACCATGACATGCTTGAATACCGTACAACCTTTTCAGTCTCTAATTTTGGCTCCCTAATCACCGAATATCTGGACTTGATGTAAACTGCTGTGGCGAAGCAGGTTTATACAAATTCAGTGTGCTCTGTGGAGATCAACTGTCTCCTCCTGCCAGGCAGCAGGTGTGTACATTAAACCTGCCCAGCCCTTTCCATCCATCAGTTTTCAAGGTGCCCAAAAGACAGCAAGGAGGTAATTTTGGGTCTTCTGTTTTCTTACAAAAAGACTACAAAGATCCAGAGACTCAAGTGGCTCTCAGGCAATAACCGGTGCCCACTATTCCCAACAGGTACCAACTTTTCCAGTTCCACTCTGTTTTCCCTCCCATCACAGGCTCAGCTGCTGGGCAATTATGTTTCAACTTCCCCAAACCAATGAAGGTGTTTGAGATATCTAAGTGGGATAACTCTACAGGCAGAATCTCTGATGGGGAATACGAGGCTCCTTTCCGTTATGTAAGGTAGATAACTTATTCCCTCTGCTTTACATTATGAAAAAGCTTATCCTCCTCTTCTGTTGCCTCTGCACCCCTTTCTGTCATCCTTCAAGCAGGAAGGCACAACCAGACTAGGAGCAAGTGCATATGTGCACCAGACATAGGGGGCATGTTAGGCAGTGGGGGTAGGGCACATGGAGCAGATGTGGATTTGATCCACGTTGGGAGGATCTTGCAATAGCCCTGACTTCACTGTGGCTCTTCCCCAGATGGAAAGGTGCTGCCACATCTGGCAGCAATGAAAGGCATTCAGGTACTGTGTTCCACTCATTCTATGTTCCCTGTATCCCCATGTTGCGCGCAGGAGCCCTGCTAGAGCTGCCCCACTTTGTGACCCAACAATGGGAATCTGCCAGCTTCCACCAATGTGAAATTAAGACAGACCCACAGCAGTTTAAGTGAACAATAAATTCAACTCCCTTTCAACAAGAAGAGGAGATGTCAGCTATCCCACCCAGTGCACAAATCCTGCAAACACAAGTTATCACAACCTGAAAAATTGGCTGGAGACTAAACACAGCAATCCAACACAGACAAGTCTGCATCTACTTACTCCAGATACCACTTCTGTCATTCCTCCCTTACATCTCCCACAAGCCTCTTTCCCTTGGGGCCCCCTCTGCCTGCAGCATCCCTCTATTAGGCACTCAGGTAATCTTCATGGAGGAGCTCTGTTACCATTTGAAATCTTTGCCCTCACCACTTGCCCGATGACATTTTCTTCCTCTGCCTTCCTAACTCCCTCACATGCAACTACTCTCCCATTTTCTAAGCACTTCCCTCAGGGCAGCACCTCCTGCTCTGCTCTGGAGACTGATATCTTCCGGGCTTCCAGTCTCAGCTGACCTGGCTTGATCTCCAACCTCCACACAGCCTGCCAGCTTCACCTCACTGAGGAAAAGGTGAAAGGCAGCACAGCAAAAGGGAGAGCTACATCTGGATCAGTACACCAGCTGTGTCATCTCACCCTGTTTCCAGAACTTCCCCCATTGTAAGGAACAGAGGGGCTGATTTCTTTACACCTGTCCCCTGAGAAAGCTTCTGTTTGCTGCCCTTCTACAAACACTCACCAAACAGGACTGCTCATCCTGTGAAAAGAAGGCCAAGGAAGGTGGAATAAGGCTACACTGAAGACAGTAAGCCAGACTCTAGCACTGCTGCGTCTCAGTTCCAATCCAAGATCAGACCATCAGGACCTCCTCTCATTTTCCCTCTCCTATGCTCTCTCCCTCTCCCCCTCTCACCCCCGAGAGGCTGGGGCAGAGGTGCTTCCGAGGGGATCACACTGTCACAGGGACAGAGTCAACATGCCACCACTAAACTGAGACTAGCAATCCTGGACAGATACAGCGTGTCTGCAAGGTTCCTTGCTTTGCTGTCCTTTCCCTGTTCCCCAGAGGAGCTGGAAGGACAAAAAACAATGACCCCACAGGGTTAGGCTGGCTCTTTAAACCCAAGTGGGTTGCAGCGATTCCCCAGTGTCTCTGGGATTGCCAAAGGGCATGATGAAATGCCTCTAGGAAAACCTGAAAGCAAGATAGGGTACTTCCTCTTCTTTAAAGCTTTCCAGTTGTCTTCTATTCACAGCTGAAACAACCCAGTTGTCCTGACTTGCTCCACCTGGGACAAGGACTCTGCCTCTATGTATATGCAACAAATGTGACCGCTTTGGCATTAGTCTGTCTCATGACCTCTGTGAAAGACTGACAGTTTTCCTTCTTTTGGACAAGGAGTGTTGGTATCTGAAAGCATGATAAAGCACAATGAGTTCTTCTCACAACACTTCTTTCCACCCCATATGGGACAAACAAGTACAGAAAATGTGGCTTTTCTGTTGTGCATAGGATAATTTTAGGCTTTTTATCTGAATTTGTTGAAGTGTAGGTCACAAATGGGCAGCTTTTGAGAAGGGTAAACAAATTCCTCTTGTAGTTTTTCATGTGAGTCACATTGTCTCAGATCTGCTATAAAAATCTCTTATCGGCCTGTTTCACAGTGAATGGTTATTTTGATAGTTATATGATCTGGTTTTGGTGTGCATGTTGTTTCAGAGTTCCAAAATTTTTTCCCAGACTAAAAGCGGTTTTGAAAATTTGTACTTACTACCGATTGAGGTAGTTTTTATTTTGTATAGAAACAGATGTAAGGATAATCATAGCAGAAAAATTATGCCACTGAGGTATACACCAGTTTATTTCTCCTCCTAAGTTAGGTACGGCTAGGTTCAATGACAGCGTGAGCCGTTGTAGCCAGCAAGGCCTTAGAACGAGGGGATCTTCTTGGGCACGTTAATATCACTCCAGATAAAGTCAGCCTTGATTTGTCATTAAGTCCCTCACTAAGAACAGTGTGTTAAGGATTGCACAGAGAAACTTCCACGGCACAGTAACAAATATTCCCAACAAAGGTCAGAGTTATTTAATGCCCCAGCCATATGACATGGATCAGTCATGCCAGACCTGGAAATAGACTTCAAGCCTTCTAATTTTATAATCCCATTATCCCCTGCTCCCCACCTCCTGGCACTTCTTCTGTTCTCTTGCACCTTAGCATCTTTGCAGTGAAAGCTCCAAGGCAGGTAATGTGATGGAAATGTGCAACTGGATCCTCCAGCCTCCCCTTCTTACCTCATGCTCTTGCCTCTGCCGTGTACTTGCTCTCCTGTCCCTTTTCACCCAAACTTTTGTGCTCTGCTCCGTACCCAGCATTGCACATTACACATCTCCCTTGCCTTTGCAACAGTGATTTTATGCATCATCTCTTCTCCATCATCGTTCTTCTCTCCAGCCTCATTTCTTCCAATACCTACCTCCTCCTCTCTCTCTGAGCTAATCTAATCTGAGTTTAAGGTGTGATGTTAGCCACAAAGGATAATGTGGTCATTTAACCAGCCTGATATTGACTCAGCAGACTGGCTTTAAGTGTTGTTAACAATCCTAATTGAGGCAACAAAACAGTGAAACACTGATTTACCACTTTGCATATTTATTAGGTTTTATCAGTTTCTGATATCCTTTCCAAGAGTCCCTCCTCGTTTTTGTTCTGGTCATTATCTTTTGAAACTTATCTCTTTTTCCTCCTTTTCTGACCAAGAAAAGGCTTCGTTTCACAAGTTGATCATCACCCTAAGCAAGATACAAGCTGCTTCCCCTTCACATGTGTTTATGTTAATGTGCTTGCTTCCTATTCCAAGTGTAGAGCTCCTGCCTCAAAGTCAAAAAATATTTTTTTTAAGAAGAACAAAGAACTTCTTTTCCATCTTAGATATGGATAAGACGAGGTCATGATCCAGGAAGGCTGTGGCTAATCATAAAGGGAGGCAAAGAAAGAACAAAAGTGATACTAGAAAACAAGGCTGAAGTGAAAGCATGAAGACAAAAGGTTACAGATAGGGCTGAGTAAGAGCTAATATCAAGAACAAAGAGGAGGCCCAAATCCACCTTCCCACAGGTGTCTTTGGTACCCAGGAACGAGAAGGTGCTGGCAAAAACCGGACTGTGCAACAGGATCCAGCTCACTCCAGCACTTCCCTCTGCTGGCCGGTGTGCAGAGCCCCAGGCAGGGCACCCGGAGCAGGGGAAGGAGGGTTCCGGATTACCCTACTTTGTCCTGGGACACAAGCCATGTGTGGGATCCAAGTGAGCACCAGAATCACCTCTGTTTGCTGAACCACAGCGTTCTTCCAAGACTGAAGATGGCTGAATTATTGGGGGAAGTTCAGGTCAATTCTAGGTATCTATATTGTGTTCTCATTCAACTTTAAGGTCAATTAGTAGGCCTTTTATGTCTTGAAATGCACACGAATCTACTGCAATACTCCTGCTTCCGTATGGCACCTAACCATTTCCTCCAGTGGCTTCAATTTTCTCACCTCACTGCTGTTGAAAGAGGGCAGAAGCTACAAGGAAATGCTGAACAGGAAGCCCCAAAAGGCCAGATCATTTACAAAACAACACATAGACACATGTATCCATAATGTATTGTGGATAATGCTCAACAGCACGGAAAAGAATTATTTGTTTTGCTGTATCCTTTTGTACTTAAATACTGATGTATGATCTTGGTTTAGCAGGCAGCACAAGCTTCTTGGCCTGCTCCCCAGATGTGCACAGATCTGTAAAATTTCCTAGAGCTTTTCTGTTGACAGTGCAATATAGAAGGCACTATTTGGCAACAGCAGAGCTCTTGCTGTTTTGTTGCAGGGGTTCTGCAGTGTGCGTCATGTCTATTGTGTGTGTATTGAAGAGTTTCTAGATTTCCTTCCTATGCTGCAAGACTGCAGGCTTACAGCTAAGTCATATTTTTTTCTAAGGTTCCCATCTCTAGATCCTTTTGCAACTTCAAATTTCCTTTATCTTGTTTTTAGCTACAAGTTTCAGATTATTTTTCTGGGGTACGTATATCTTAATAAGCATTCATTTCAACATGTTCATTCCGCAAACCTCCCACCTCTGGCTGTGCCCCACCCGCCTCACCGGCGCCCATCACAAAGCTTTCCAGCTGCCCTCACAGT
This sequence comes from Agelaius tricolor, assembly GCF_023055355.1. Classification (NCBI taxonomy): domain Eukaryota; kingdom Metazoa; phylum Chordata; class Aves; order Passeriformes; family Icteridae; genus Agelaius; species Agelaius tricolor. The sequence continues at coordinate 19,965,798 of NW_027269269.1, forward strand.
CGATCTATCCTGCTGCCTCTCCTAGCCACAGTTCTTCCAGCAACCTCCCTTTCCCCTGTTTCTCTCAGCAGTTTCTCTCACTCCTTCCCCCTCCTTGTTCCTTCTTCCCTTTCTCTTCCTTTTCTCTTTCTCTGAATGGCTGTAACGCTGCCAGGACCTGGCAGATGAGCCAGCCCCTGTCTTAGAATTAGCTAAATTAGTTCCATCAGCTGTGTGTGTGACAGGGAAACCCCTCTTTCTTTCGCAAGCTCAGCCCTGCCCATCCTGGACACGAGAGGGCCCTTTTAGGGATTTTCTTTCCTGCAACCACTTACTGACTGATGCTGTTTGTCTCTGAGGCTCTGAGGTGTGCAGTGATGTACCCTGACAGCTATTTATAGGATAAAAAAATGGCCCTGCTTCCCCAGGAAACAGCTCAGCCGCTCAGGCAGGCAGGCAGGCAGGCAGGCAGGCAGGCAGGGTTTGCTAAGCGGTGCGTGCTCATGCTTGGGGGTAAGGGGAGGCAGAGCTGAGATCTGGCAGCGCTTCCCTCACCTGTTGCAGAGACAGGCAGGACCACCCCCGCTCAGCGGCAGGGGCACGGGGGGACGGCTGATTTATTGTAGTGTTTGACGAGCATCTAGCTGCTTCTTAGAGACAATGAGTGGAGGGGGCAGCAATCCAGTTCCCATGGCAACCGTGCTCAAGTCATCTAAGGTCAAAATGATGACCGAGGCCGCCAGAGAAAACGAATTTTGATGTGAGGATAAATCCCACATCAGAGACCGCATGACTCAGTCTGCCAGCTCCGGGTGTCCGAGCAGCCGCTGACCCCCGTTTGTCCGCCGTCCCCCCCAAACTGGACTGCACTGCGCCCCGCTATGATGCTTCTGGGGGCCCTCTCAAAACCTGATCATCTCTCTCAGTGCCTGCCCCGAATCCACCCCCAGCTATTTCTGTTTCTGGGTCACCGAGATCACATCTGCACAGCCACCAGAGGCTGACTGCAGTGTGGGCTGGCACATCCTCGCTCCTCTTGAACCGTGAGCAGGGGCTGCCCACAGCTGCGAGGCTCAGGCCACCAGCGCGCCACCGGCCAGCAGAGCCTCGGCTCGCCAGTCACCACCCCCTCGCTGTCCTCAGGGGTCCCACTTCATCGAAAGCCAGCGCGTACGCGCCTAGTGACGACAAAAATCACGTCAGCTTTCATCTTTTTTGGAAAGCAGCTGGAACTGAGCAGCAGTCTCTGCAGGATGCTGCCGCGCTGAAACGGATTTCTGTTGCCATCTGGTGGCTACTGAACAGTACTTGGAAGTACAGACAAATTACCAAGCTCCACGCCCGCTATTCTCCGAGACGGGCTTGCTCTCTCCACTGGATTGGAGGGAGGTGCCCAGGGAGTCACCATTCCTGAAGGTGTTCAAGGAACGGCTGGACTGGGCACTTAGTGCCATGGTCTAGTTGACAAAGTGGTGATCAGTCAAAGGCTGGACCAGATGGTTTTGGAGATCCTTTTCAACCTGTGATTCTGTTTATTCCACAAGTCTTTACTCGCACCACATCAACATTTCCTCACTTTAAAAGGGAACAGGGGAGAATGCTAACACTATTAGATTTGATTTGATATCTAGATTCCAGATTATACCTGCCATTGCAAGTGTTCTCCACAGTTTTTAATTAAACACCAGCAATTTTCTTAACTACTCCATGTGCTGTAATCAAGACTCTCTCCTATTATCCCGTAAACCCTGCAGTTTAGCTCACCCTAAATTAGAAATCTTCCCTCTGCCTCTGAGAATTTTTGAATGAATCATCCACAGTTGGTCAGTTAATGAATGTACAATTACCAACCCCATCTGGCTATTGCAGGAATCTCCCTAAAGGATTGCACCCCTGCTTATTGAGGAACATATGAACCAGAAGCCAGCCTCAGACTCCCTCTCTGTCTAGCTCAGGGCCTATCCTATCTCTGGCTTAAGGGCAGAAGCGCCATGAAGGGCAGAGCTCTCTCATCAGATGGTTTGCCCTGACACGTCCCTTTTGTGGGCGCTGTTGCAGTTTCTGCTGGAGCCTGGCTTACACTGCAGCACCAGCATTTCTGAAGGCAGCCACACATTCACCCTCTTGTCAATTCACTGCTCTCTTGTAGTGAATAATTCCCTTCCTGTTTAAGGAGGGCACTGAACCATTGGACTGCATGGACAATGCAGAAGCAGGGCATCCTAATGGCATTTGATTGTGTAGTCCTGTTTTGGTTTTTGCTCCCACTTATGCTTAGCCCTGCCTTTGTGCCTTCCGTCATGCCAATCTTGCTCCTGCCCCTGTTTCCCACTCCAGCCCAGCCACATCTGCCTGCTGGAACCACCCAACCTCTTTCACGGTCATGTTGCCTCAACTCCAACAAACCGCCTTTACCAGTCGGGCAGAGAGCCCACAGAGAGTTTCCCACTCTGTTGTTCCCACAGGCAGGGGTGACTCATGACATTTTGTCACTCCCAAGTAACTCAGCTGATGAAATCCCAGGAGCAGCCAGCCGCACTCCAGCTCCATGTTGGTGCTCCAGCACCAGCTTCTGCTCCATGTGAAATAATCCAAGGAAGTACAGTAGCTCCTTCACTAGCCCCATCACAGAGCTGAACCTTCCCTTGCCACACACAACTTACTTACAATGGCCACTGATGTTGTTTTGGTGCTGTTCATATTTCTCACAGGTTGGTTTTGGCCCAGTCTCCTGTGTGTGCTCTTGCTCGCCAGACGCAGGATGTGAGTGAGGGCCCAAACAAGCCCTCCCCCACAGAAGGTGAGGCATTGCTTTTAATCCTTTGTTTAGATCCCAGGAGAGAGCAGTGAGCAGAAGCAGCACTCACAATATTAAACCAAAAGCAGAAGGACTGTGTGGATATCTGGCAGTACTGTGATCCTCAGCATGGTCCCAGAAAGGAGTTATGCAATGCAGCCACCCCACTTCCAACAGGAGCCAACTGGAAAAGCCCTGGTGCAGCTGTAAACATCCTTCACTTTTGTTAATTTATTTTTTTATTCTCTACATCAGTTCTGATATCCACTTTCAAGACAGGAAGGCTGAGTGTTTGAAAGGCTTGTAACTCGAGGTGATTTTCTCATCCAGCTTTCTCTACAGCTTCATGTTTCATCTTCATGTTCAGAGCATTCAGAACCGTTACCTCAGGCCACAGAGCAGAGGCACTAGAGAGTCACACCACAAATGTAGGCAGCCCGACTGACCTGCTCCAAAATGAGGAGACCTCATCCCACCACCTTATGGTGGCAGTGAATCACATGGGTCTGAAAGACACAGAAGCCTCCACAAACTTCATAAACACAGGATTTTATTGAGAATGTGAATGTTGTTTTTACAATTTAGACCAGGAATAGATCTTTAGTCATTGTACGCTATTTTGTGAAAGAGATTAGTTGGTTACACAACAGCACTAGTAAATGAAATGGTGGCTGGGAGTGCTCCCCACTAAAAATTGATGATTAAAGTTAGTAGCCCAATAGAAATTGTCCTTACAGTTCTGTACACAGTTTATAAGTCAGCACATGGGAACGAATGTTCCAGAAGGAAGTCTGCCTGCAGCCAGTCTGTTATAGAGGGTAAGAATTGAACACTATGGCCACTCCATGCCCAGTAGCCTCAAAACCAAAGGAGTTTAATCTACTGTCAGAGTGAGCCTTACTCTCTAAGTGGGCATTGAATCAATTTCTCAACACTTTGTTCACTTTTCATGTGGCCCAATTACTTTAAGCTCTCTGCATGTTACCAAAATAATTTGGGTCAAGAGCCTAATGCAGTTTAGGTTCAAAGTCATCTTTCACTAACGTGTCTCTACATGTAATTGTGAAAAGTTTGATTCACTCTGATGACAGAGTCATGTTTATTATTTTTTTTTTTCCTTTAGAAAAGTAGAGCTTGTCGCTGGTTTTGAGGATCCAAGTTACTGGAAACACTGGTCAATAGGTCAAGTGTATTGCTCCACCACATTTGTGCTCTTCCCCACAACTCCCATTGATTTGATCCCAGACATGAAGTCTCCCTAAAAGAACCAAAGCCAATGTGGATTTGAAACAAAGCCAGGTTATTCTGAATGCTTAACATAGGGTTCCTTGTTCCCAGAGCTTCATCTACAGATATCCACGTTCTTTCACAGCTGGAAAGGACAGCTTCCTTAAATCTTGTGCTGTCTACCAAAAACTGAAGAGGAAATATTGGGAAATACCTCTTGCATTGCTTCCCTGACCTATTGGCTTGCATATGGCAAAAATCACTACAAAGCTGGAGTCAGGAAAGCATAGTTCTAAATCCAATAGGATACAAATAGTAAACAAGTCTTCCAGGCCAGAACCCATTATATACCCATTTGGGGTATATGGCTACTCATCTTGTTGACAGTAACTTTTCCAGAAGCTGCAGACTATTTTGCATCATCCCCGACTGTATGCCACAACCTCAGTAATGCCCTTTTAAGCAACCCAGAGCAGAACTATTGGCTCATACCAATTTTTAAGAAGGACTAAGAATGACTCACATTAACATTTCCAAACTCACAGACTGAACCAAGCCTACTGCTGTTTAGGGACTCTGCAAATGCTTCTTACCAACTTCCTACCAGGTAACAAATAATCTCTCTTCCTGACACAGACTCCTTAAGAAGGGGACAGTATTTTTGGGACAGCAGCCATTCAGAAATGCACTGAAAACCTTACAAAAGCCTTTATAAATACTTCCCCCCTCTCCTATTAATCCTGTGTTTCCTCAAATACTTGAGACTAAAATCTTCTGATTATGCACAGGAACACAGTTGTCCCAGGTCCTCATTTCTTGGACAGAAAGACATCTGATTCTGGCTACTCCTATAAACCAATGCTTTAGAACATAATTAGCAATGTTGTCAAAAAACCCAGCAACTAATTAGGATCACATCCGGTCAATGGTAAACTCCACTTGAAGGAATATGTTGTGCTTTAAAATGTGGACTGATCAGAAAACTTCTTGTTCAGACAAAAACCAAATTAAGTTAGAGGTAAATGGCTGTTTCCTTTTCCTGTTTCCACCTCAGGCTGTATGAAAGAGTAGGACAGCAGATGACTGTCCATGAAAGGAAACATTAGTCAGTCCCCTCTTGAGCTCTGTATCTTCATTTTAAATTCAGCTATGTTTCAGTGTGACTCACACGCCCTTGGGACATTCTTTGCTATCATCTCTCCTGGGCATCAGTAACCCACCAAATAATTTGGCATCTGTAGCCAGGATGCCCCCCTCAGAACCTCTCAACAGCTTCTGGGGACACAACCCTAACAAATACTCCTGCCCCAATTCTATTGTCACTGATGACAGCCTGAGACACTGATGAGAGCTGTATAAATTTCCAGTCCTTTCTGAAAGCTAGTGAAACATTTGGGTAAACCACTTCCTTCAGTGATGAATTCTCCAGTGCAATCTCATTATATGGAAAAGTGATCCCCAATTTTCACTTCCCAGTTTCATTGAATGGTCCTTTTGTTCTCATGTATATGATACAGGCAGAACAGAAGCTAAGTCTACTTATCCTACTCTAGCAATTATTTTATAAACTACCTGTCCACTTTTATATCTCTCCTTTTCAAAATAGCAATCTCAGTTTTTCCAATGTCTCAGAGGTTTTGCATGCCTTAGTTTCTCATGTCACCATCTCCTGAAGTCTCCTATTTGAGGGCAGACTCCTGTGCTGTCTCCAGAGAATTCATACAACATGTCCTCAACGGTGATGAAATCTCATGCCTATAATTATTACAGAGTTAATTTAAACCCCACAAGGGTAACATCAGCCCCTGCAATTGTACTGTTGAGACTGAATTTCAAATACTGTTGTGTTGTCCAGTCATCTTCCCTGTACAGGTCATTTTAGGGAAAGACATTGCAGAAAGTCCTTAATTCACACTGGAATTTTTTTTTCTTACTGTTCACCCTCACTTTGGGACATATAAGTTCTTAAATTTGTAGCATCCTCCTGATTGAAAGCTCCTTTCCCTATCTGTTGATTACCATCAAGTGTATCTCTGGAAAACCATCAGACCTAATTTTACTAGGCAAAGTTTTTAAGCCAAAGTTCTCAAGATAGGATCTTCATTCTCCAGAAGATCTTAAATGAAAACACCTGTTTTCATTTGCAAGAATCTTTATTGAGAATTATTGATCAGAATTATTCACAATATTCTCTATGAGATTTTTACATAAAATATTCTCTTGATACTTTTCTGTATACCATTTACCTTTTAGCAGTTCATGATGTGTGACCACCTAATACTCAAAGATCCTTTTTTCTCCTTCTCTCTCATTTCCAGTTGGTGAGTTCCCAAGAACAAAAGTTATTAGTCCCTATATCCATGGCAGTAAATTTTGCATACTCGAATCTCATGCAAGATTTCATTTCATCCATCTTTCAGTATTCATTTATAACATCCTGATCATTCTGTCCTTGTGCCATCAGCAAATTTCATCCAAATGCTCTTTTTATTTATGCCAAGGCCATGAATTCAAATATGAAACAAGATAAGGCCTCATAGTGACCTCCATTAGTAATCCCTTTTCCCTATCAAGATTTTGCCTTTGTGGAGCAGTCTCAAAGGCCTTTTAAAAATCTAAACATATCAGATTAAATGTTTCTCTTTTATTAAGTTCTTTGTTGATGCATTCCGAAAACTGAGCAGAGGATTTATGAGATACTCTTTGCTTAAAGAATTAATCTCAGTTATCAGGCTCTTCCAGGTGTTTTGACATATTTTTAATTACCATTTTGACCAGCTTTCAAGAAACAGATAAAAGCTTCACTATTCTACTTCCCTGATTCATCCCTAGCACCTTTTTCAAAATTGTGGATAAACTCTGTGTTCCCTGAAGCTCTGGTACCATGGCAGCTTTCCATGACAGACCATATATTTTCCTAACCCAAGAAGCCAAGAAGCCCCACTAGTACTCACTTGAAATTCCCTGTAATTCTTGGAGGTATACCATATTATATTTTAAAATTATCAGTTTGGTCCAACATTTCTCATTATCAACTCTCAGTCTTTGAAAGCTGCTTTGTTGTAAAAAACAGAGTGCATGCAGGACAAGAATACAATAGTCTCAAAATTGAAAGTGTATGAAAAACTTTGAAAAACAAGGTTTTTCTCGATTGTTCTCTTTAACCACCCTTGATCCAACACATCCACTAATTGTTTCACAGGCTTCCCAGTTCTCACACCCAGGAAGATTTTCATTTATCCTTTTCATTCATTTCATTGTTTGCTCTGCAACTCCCTGTTCTGTCTTCCCTCCTAATTATTAAATGATGCAAATTCAAGCTTCTCCCTACTGTAAATTTTGAAGAACCTCTTGCTTGACTCTGAAATTACAAGTTAAGTCACACAGGTATCCTATTTTCCTTTTGATCCACAGGAATGCTTGTCATCCAAGACTATTATTATTGCTGATATCATAGGTATCCGCCAGCACTTCTAAGGATTTTAATCTTTTACTATTAACTCTGATGTCTGCTTCTCAGTCAGAACGCAACGGCATGAACTGCTCATTAGTTTGAGTTATTGCGATCAAACTTTATATCCTGTCTTCATTTTCTCACCATCTGCTTTTGAAGTGGCAGATAGGCTGTTAATCAGACTCACTGTGCTTCAGTGCCTGTGAAGTGTACTGGCTCTTTGAAAAGTGACTTCAGGTGGTTCTTCATTTACTGTTTCAAGCAACTGCTGTCCACACTTACAGGCAGACAGAGCTTTCCTAGCTGCCAGTCCTAGGAATGCTTCCACAGCTTTCCTTTCCGGGCACCAATGCCCAATATGAAGACCCAAATTTGGATGCACAAAACAGGGTTCTCCTTTAAGGACAGCTACCAATTGATCTTTTGGTTTGTTCACTATAAGCATACAAAACTTAGAATGCAATTTTGTCAATTCCAAAGGGAGGAGCAGTATCCAGCTTCCTCTTTCAGAGCTATTTTTATTCTGCAGGGCTAATAAGCAAGAAAACCAGTAAAAATTACTTCAGCTTATCAAGTCAATTAGCCAAAATGAACCCAAGCATCTTAACTGCTGTGTAAGAAGGTACCTTTTCATGTAGTCATTTCAGAGGAGAATCACTTTATAACTGTGCTGTACTTTGTATTCATTGAGCCTGTGGTAATACACGTGACAGTACCTCTGTGAGCTTTGGGGCCCTAAAATCTGACCTTCAATATCAATTTGTCTGTCTGTCCGACGACTGAAATGTCTCCCTTGTGAATACTTCACAGTCCTTATCATAGTAACATTATGCAAAGCTTTTGAGTCAGGAAAGTGCAATTGTAACGGAAATAATTTTTTAATGGAGAACTCTTTAGATGTTCTACACTGAAGGGAAAAACAGCACGACTTGAAAATGTATGCAAAACAAATTCATTCATTGACACTCCTTTCTCTTCCTAGAAAAGCACCTTTGTCTCACCCAAGTCTTCTAGAACAGAGCACAGCAGACCCTAAGGCATCAGAAATACTTGTGAAGACCTCGACACCCTGGTCTGCTAGACCACGATGGCCAGGAGTCCCCTCCCCAGGGCTCCCCTGCTCTCTATCCTTACAAGCACTGAGATCACACAGGAGTTTGCATTTAAATACTGCTTAGAATCGTGCAGGCTCCTGCAGACTCTGACAGCTCCGACTTCACCCTCCAGGTTTTTCAGTTTAAACACAAGCTCCAGAACAAGGCTCCTGCATATGATCTTCCTCCACCAACCTTTCCAGATGACATTGTTCCCAGAGCCCATTCACAGCACAACTCAGCCACAGGGAACCCATAAGAAGGGCTGGGGCAGACCAAAAACATCATAGGTAAAATATTTTCCCCAGTTTGTGTTAGATCTGTATCGTGACTCCTGCCTCACGGCACTGCTTTATGTCCGAGATAATTCCGAACGCACAGTTAAGCATTGTGCAGCAAGTATTTGTCTTTTTGTATCTCCCTGGTATCTCCCATGTACTGCCTGAATGTCCTAATGACTGGGGTTTGTAATCCACCTATTTTTGTCTCTGTGAATATTTAATCAATCATTCACACAAAGAGGATAAGCTTCAAGGGGAAAAAAATGTCATTAAAAACCAATTACCTCCAATTATCCAAAGCTGAATAACAAGAGCATTTGCCTAGGATATGCTGGCACATCTCTCTTTCAAACAGAGCATTTGACCTCGGGACACAGAAAGAGCAGTCTCCCTCTGCTCACAATCTTGGGAATGAGCCCTACTCTGTTCCCGTGCCTACCTACAGTCACTGTGCCTGTCTGAAAGATCAAGGGAAAAACGGGTGAGCCAGGTTTAAACCTCTGCTAAAAAGCCACGAAAAGAATGAAGGTCCCTTGCAGAGATCTAAAAAACCAAGAACTCATGTAGGGTTCATAAATATAAGAGACCAAATACAGGAGACAGACTTTATTTTTGTCCTTGCAGAGGGAAAGGTCACAGTACAAACTAAAGATTTAAAAGGCTTAAGAAAACCAGAATGAAAAGAGACATTACAAATGCATCAATTAGGGGAAAAGCTTCAGTTAGAACTTGTGCCTTGTCACTCATCAAAGGATCCAATTACGAGACCAAAACCAGGCTTTGTTAGTACTGCAATTCACAGAACTACCTGCTTCAAAGTACATTAAAGTGCAGCTGCAGCCTGAAAAGTGACTGTCACAGCTACGTGGGATGGCATGGAGCCTGCACAGAGCCTTGGAGGAAACAAAGACCCAACCTTAAGTCCCCAAGGAATGAACACAGGGACTTTCCTCGTTTCAACAAAGCCTCCCTGTATTGGAAGTACAGCCAGTGGCCCTGTCTTCTTGAACTTCTGAGGACTTCAGGGAGAGCCTGTACTGTTTCAGGTCCTATTTGAAAGCAGAGGTGGGCCTGGAAGAGACAGGACAGTCCATGTGGAAACCATTTTTGTGGGTTGCGAGAAACAGAGGGGCTTCTGTGCACCCAAAATATTCCACTGCCTTTCCCAGTGACTAAACCTCTGGAGCACAACTGGTTTGGGTTTGGCTGGCATTCCTCAGGCAGGGAATGGCTGAAAGACAAAACACACCTCACTGCTGGGAGCCCGAGTGCTGTGTGTGGGAAGCAGACATACTTCACCCTGAGAATTCCGTCCTACCCGGTGTGTGAGTAAATGAATTAAGTTTAAAGGCTTCCAGGATGAAAGGACGTAGTCTCATGATGTGCCAGGGGAAGTTTGGGTTTGGAGACTTTAGGTTGGAGGAATTACTTCACCAAAAGGGTGTTTAGACATTGGAATGGGCTGCCCTCGGAGGTGGTGGAGCCACCATCCCTGGAGGTGTTTAAAGAACACTGGATGTGGCACACAGTGCCATGGTCTATTGCCATGGTGGTGTTCAGTCACAGGATGGACTCGGAGATCTCGGAGGTCTTTCCCAACATCACTGACTCCGTGTCGCCATCCTCAGCCGGAGGAGCGCACACGGGCGCAGCCCTCACGCACAACATGGACCCCCCGCTGCCATTTTGCGCGCGCCGCTCCCCACGTGCCCCGGACACGGGGGACGGCCCCGCCCGCGCCCTGACGTCACGCGAAGCGCATGCGCCGAGCGGAGGCGGGAGGGGGCGCCACCGCCCGAGGCCGCGGGGCGGGTTAGCCGGAAGTCGCCGAGCCCCGCGCAGGAAGTGGCCCCCGCGCGCACGCCGCCACCAGCGGACCCCGGCTGCGGCCGCCCGCGCGGCCCTTTGTGACTCATGTGACTGACGCGCGCGGCGCTGACCAATGGCAGCGGCTCCTCCCTTGCGCGCCTGGCCCCACCTCCCCTCGGGTATCACGGCCAATCGGGAGGGCAAGTTCGCCTCCGTTGCCATCTCCTCCCTGATGGATGGGTGAGAAACCCAATGAGATCGCTAGCCCCGCCCCCGCCCCGCCAATGGGCGCCGCGCAATGCGGCGCTCGCGGGCCGGGGGCAGCCAGGGAGGGCCCGGCCGGACGCCCCCGCCCCGCGGCGTCTCCGCGGGCGCCGCCGGCCGCGCTCCTGCGTCGGGGGCAGCCGCCCCGCCCTCCCCCCCGCCTCCTTGAGGGGCTCCGGCCGCCCCCGGCCCCGGGCAGCCCCGCCGCCCGCCACACGTTCCCTGGCTGGATGCGACACGGGGCGGGGAGGAGCCGCCCGGCCGCTGCGTGCGGGGGCTCTGCGCGCTCTTAAGGTGGCCCGAGAGCCCGACGGGACCGGGACCGGGATAGCCGGGGGTGTCCCCCGTGGGGCGGAGGAGGGCGCGGCAGCGGAAGCGGGAGCTGCTTGGTGTGAGGGCGGCTGCTGGGGAATGCCCGCTCGGCCGTCAGGGTGAGGGAAGCGGGTGGAGGTTTGTACCGGGAGATAAGAGCCTGTCACATGAGGATTCCCGCTGCAGAGACGGGGAGCGGCGGTTTGAGACAGTCTGTGCCTTCCTGTGTGTCCGAGGCTGGGCCAGCAAACACGTCCCTCGACGATTGTCCAACCTTTGAAACTTTGGAGCTCCCGGCAAGTGCGGTTGGCTCTGGTGGAGATATCAGGTACACTGGCTTTCTTGTAGTTAGAATCCTAAACGTGTAATTGAAGAGCTGATTTTTAAACCACCAGTTTTGGCTTTTCGATTTTGCAAGAGGCATACAGGCATAGGTATGTCATTTACATAGAGAACACCAAGAAATTATTCAAGATACACAACATGAGTAACCAATAAATTTTTACATGTGTATCTACAGAGTCTGTGAGTTGGCAAAAGACCTCTGAGAACATCAAGTCGAACCTTTGACTGAACACCACCATAGCAACTAGACCATGGCACTGAGTGCCACATCCAGTCTTTACTTAAAGACTTCCAAGGACATAGGTTGTACCACCTTCCTGGCAGCCCATTCCAATGTCTAATCACCATTTTCTGTGAAGAAATTCCTCGTGAAGTCCAGCCTAAACCGCCCCTGACACAGCCTGTGGCTATGTCCTCCTGTCCTGTCTCTTGATAGCTGGGAGAAGAGGCTGACCCCCACCTGGCTGCCCCCTCCTTTCAGGTGGTTGTAGAGTAAGAGGGTTACCTCTGAGCCTCTTCTCCAGGCCAAACAACCCCATTCCCTCAGTCATTCTTGTACTTGTGTGCAAGTACATAAACAAAGGTTTTTCTGGCGAAGAAGGGTTTTTTAAAAAAGCCCAAGCCAAACACCTAACCCTGCCCAGGGAGAAAAACATGTTAGGATACCTGCACATTAGATAGGATTGCTGAGATGCCTGTTTATTACTAGTTAAAAATGGAAGGAACAGTCCTTCAGCCAGGATGTAGAAGAGAATTCCTTCCCAAAAACTGAGACTTTCAGTGTCCCAACTGCCAAAAACCAAAGCCACCTCCTACACCTTCCTGGATGCGAGAAGCCCCAACTGCCCGCTATCCATCTGTCAAAATTTATAGATCTTCTTAGACAAATATTAACAATTCAGTCATGCGCAAAGCCTGTGGCATATTGAAAAAATTGGGAGAAGGATAAAATACAGTGAATGTAATGTAAAAATAAGCTACGTGGTGACTGGCTTACTCTTTTTCCCCATGTCTCCATCTGCTCTTCTCTGTCTTCTATTTAGCTGTGAAAGGCTTTGGGATGTGTCTTTGTTCTCTGAATGCTGAATATGATGATGGATCACAATACATTTATCTCTGTGCATTTCTGCCACACTGATCCTTTGCCCTGCCTCCCTAGGGCACTTTTTGTGTTGGATGGTAATTTTTACGTTTACATTCATACAAGCAGTGGAACAAGTTAGTTACATCATACCTTTAATTGTCTGTAAAAATCAGGCAGTACTTCAGATATTCATTCGAGGAGAGGATCCTGAAAACCAAAAGGAAAAATAAGTAGGGAACACACATCGGATGCCTGGCACACGTCGAGTCCAACCACAGCTTTTTAACACCTCTGCATTTGGCTACAGATCAAACAACTTGCAGATACCACCCGTCTGCCTCACAGCACAAGGATGCTCCTGCCTTGTCTCTCAGTGAAGAGTAGTCTGAGCACTGTGTGGACACAAATCCTAGCTAGAGGGGAACTAGGGAACATGGACTAGGAGTAGCAGACACACCCAAAGACCACCTAGCCCAAACAGAAGTCAGAGGCAAAACAACAGGGGAACTGAAGCTAGGCTGTTCTCGCAGGACTTGAGTGAGGCTGGGAGAAATAACAATAGGACAGAGCTCTGCTGTGGCACTGGGAGGGAAAGAGATGGTTGTTGGTCCTTGGTAATGATCAAGAACACCATAATTGGGATCTGTAGTGAGATAATGCAAATAGTATGGGGAAAAAGGCAGGAAACCCTTCTTGACAGAACAGGTAGTGGCATAAGGAGAGAAGTTGTGACTAGAGCTGCTGGCATGGGTGGGATAGTGGCATAAGGAGGGAAGTTGTGACTAGAGCTGCTGGCATGGGTGCAGAAGAAGGGGATAGTATGGGAGAAGGAGGACACAGAATCTTGAGAGGATGGAGGATAATGACTTGACTTCCTGAAATGAAGGTGTGGAACTATGGCACAGGTTTTGACCTGTCGAAGGAATGCAAGGAGTCATTGCAGGTGCAATGGTAAATTCAGCTCTGCAAATGCAGCAAGTCTTAAAACACCCCCTCTGCTATCTCAATTTCCATATTACCGTTTCCAGAAGTAAAAAAATTATTTTCTCAGAAAGTGCTGTTTCCTCCCAGTGTATGTGCTGTCCTCTACTTCAAGCCTTAGAGCAGTGCTACCATTTGGAAGGATTCAGATGTGAAACCACACACAAAAAGATGAGATGATGAAATACGCGGTGACTTTCAGATAACTGGGATAGGGGCCCCAGGGGGGACTGTTTCAGTCATGCTTTTCAGATTGACACATCAAAATGATCTGCATACGACACTGTCTGCTGGTGTATGGGACACCAGGCAGCACCTGCTCCTCCTCAGACATTTTAGAGTATTGGCTTTATTTGGCGTGCTTTATTGCACAGTCCCCTTTAATGTTATAATGAACTACTGCCTTGGTCTGCATCCATGAGACACATCAACAGGAGACTCCTAGTTATTGGCCTGCTGGGTCAGAGTGGGACAGCACTGAGTGTAATTCAAAGTCACAGAATGAGTTAGGTTGGAAGGAACCACAGCAGGTCATCTGGTCCATCCTCCTTGTTTTAGCAGGGTCCTCCCAGAGCGCATTGTGCATGATTGCATTCAGATGGTTCTTGAGTATCTCCAATAAGGGTGACTCCATAGCCTCTCTGGGCAGCTTTTTCCTGTGGACAGTCTGTACAGTGCAATTTACCTGCACAGTAAAGAAGTTCTTCCCCATGTTCAGGTGGAACTTCCTGTACATCAGCTTCTGCCTCTTCATCCTAGTGGTTGGCACCGCTGAGAAAAGCCTTGTTGCATCTTTTTGGGACCCCCACTTTAGATATTTATGCACATTAATGAGGTAAATTAATGGGGTTTCCTATATAGTTCTAGCTGGCTTTAATACACGGGAGAGATAGCAATGAGACCTTTAACAGGATTGTGGTAGAAACACCTAAGATCTAGTGATGTCTCTGCAATAGGTTATGGACATACACAATGCTTGAGGGAAGACTACTAGAGAGGGAGAGCTGCATTGTTTTTGGGGTGGGAGTTGACTCGGAGCACTCAGGGCTGAAGCAGGGCACCACCGCTGCATGGGCGGTGTGAGCAGCGCGGCTGGGCAGACCCCGGCCCGGGGTGGCCATTTGTGAGCCCCCGTGCCGGGGCTGTTACCGGCTGTCGCAGGGGTGCCTCCGCAGCCGCTGCCCCCCACTTACAGCGGCGAAAGGCGGCCTGCGGGCGAGGGCCCCACGGCCATTTCCGCGGTGAATCGAGCCCCGTGCGGGGCACGGCCTCGGCCGGTCCCGGCGGGCGAGCAGCTCCTCCCCTCTGCCTGGCAGAGCGGGCGGGCAGCCCCTGCTCCCCCGGCCCGGCGCCTCCTTAACCCGGGAAGGCGGGGGTGGCCGCGGCTGGGGGAGCCGGGGGAGGCGGAGCGGCGGCCGGGGAGGAGCCGGGGCCTGCAGTGGAGCCGCAGCCCGGAGCAGCAGCCGCGGGAGCGGCGGGGCCTGGAGAGAGTCAGCACCGCCCGGGCCGGGCCCCCCGCACCGGAGCCCGGGGAGCCCCCCGGGGACGAAGCCGCGGCCCGGCGGAAGGCGGCGGAGGCGCCGCGCAGCCCCGCGCAGGCCCGTGAGCCGCCGCGGCCTCCCGTGGTAGCCGAGCCCGGGCAGGAGGAGCTGGGGCCTGGGGGGAAGCCAGGGACAGCGGCCGGGGTGGGGGGACACCCCCGTAGCCTGCTGGGGTGGGGGAGAGACCCTGCCCGCCGCCCCCCGCCCCGTCCGCAGCCCCGTTAGGCAGCCCCGCGCCCGGTGTGGGGACACCCCGGCGCCCCCCCTTGCCAGGCCCCTTCCCCGCAGCTGGTGAGGGAGCTTAACACTTGCCCCCTTCCCCACTAACCAGCCAAGGGTGTGCGGAGGACCCCGGCAGCCAGCCCCAGTAACTATCTAGAAGCAGGTCTGCTCTTTCTCGGTGTGGAACAGAGCCTTCTGGAGCTCCTTCGATACTTGTTACGGGGAGAGGTGTCCTCAGACCCCAGTTCCTGAGGATTGTGAGAATAACCTTTACTGCCGACTCCCTCCTGCTGAGGAAAGTCTTCTCTCAAGCAGAGCAGACAGCCCTTCCCCAGATCAGGTAGTAGTGGGTGTCTTTACAGAGGAAATCCTGTATGCCCAGGAGAGGCAGTTCCCAAGACAGGAATAAGTAGGAGCTCCAGATACTTACCTAGTAATTATTTACATCTGCTCGGCAGGTGATAGAGCAAAACAAGGGAGAGAAAGCAGAGAGAGATTTAGCTAGTCTTTCCTTTTCCAGTTGCTGTTAACTGGAGATAAAGGTAATTTCCAATACTGATCTCATCTTCCTTCATCCCAAGGAAGATCCCTCATCCCCTAATCCCAAGAGGGTTTTCTTCAAATACCCCGTGCAAGGAGAGAGGACACACCTCCTAGTTACAGGGAGAGGAAAAGGCAGATTTCACTGATAATATCCACTGAGATAGCAAAAATTTTTTTAGAGAGAGAGATTTTTTTTTCCTCTTACGGGCAAGGTGTACCTAGAGAAAAGAGATTTCTAGGTAGGCAGATTGGGGAAATTGATTTCTGAAATATTCTGACCATCAGTGAAAAGGCTGTTTCCCAGGGAACACCCCTTTAGTAGTTAGCTGCCAAAAGGGAGAGAGGATCTCCATCCCGGGATAAAAACAGCAGTTTTAGGGGACTGACAATCCCCTAGCAGATTGTTTTAATACTCAAGATCCTGATTTCATCCACAATCCTTTCGCCCTCGAAATATTTTTTGAAGAAGCCCTTGGAATAGCTGACAGCAACGGTCTGAGTATGGGTCTCAGAGAAGGAGTGTGAAGGGCAGCACCCCAACAACCAGCACCGAAGATAATCCACCTCCCTCCAGAAAATCTTCCAGACAGAGTGAGTGACCACATTATATCACCTCTCTATTCCTAGCTGTCTTCTCTCGCCTTCTGTCCTTGTTTTCTGTGTCTTTTCTTCTCTCACGGTATCTGCATGCTTTTAATCTTTTAGCTCTCTCTGTTTCTGGACCTCTCCCCACCTTCTTTTTCTGTGTGTCTTTCTCAGTCTCATTCATTTAGCTGCCTTATGGAGCTAAATGGAATTGACCTGATTCTTTTCCTCACTATTTAGCTTATGGGAGACCTTAGCCTGATATAATTGTAAGATGCCTCTCTACCCTTTCCCTTCTACTTTCTTTCCCTGGTCTATTCATCCTAGACTCAGCCTTAATCATCACTAGTGTGAATTAATTTCTGTCATTTAGGGGTCATTGAGAATGATAATAGTGGCCAAAAAAAGCTTTGAGGAGACAGGAGCAGTGATTTGTAGTGCCGGGGTCCAAGGATGCACCCATGGGGTGGAGTGTCAGTTCTCCATGTGGGTCCTACTGTGCTTGTAACTGTGGGAATAAAATCATTGTGCGGTGCAGACCTCGCTGTGCTTGGGGTCTGATTCTACAGATCCCCATGCAAATACCCTGAGATGCATGTCCTAATGTACCTAAGGGACTGTGGGATGAATTCTGGAAAGAGTGCCCTTGAGAGTGGGTCCTGTGGTGCTCAGGGGCCTGGGAATGAAAGCTGTGACAGTGCTGGTGGAACCTGCTCTGAAAGCCAGAAGAAGCCGTTCGGTTGCCACCAGTCTTCATCTGTGTTTTATGCTGCATTCAGGGGCTAGGAATGTGAATCCTAGTGCTGGTGCTGCGTGAGCCAAGCTGCTGCTTTTTGTAAATGAGGCAGTTAATTCCCAGCCACAAATGAGTATTCTGACACCAGCGTAGTGATTTCCTGAGAAATCAAGTCTGAGGGAGACGTCGTCTCAAATAAAGCCAAAGCAGATTCCAGGAGCAGAAGAATCTTGGATATCTCACGGTGAGGTATTACTGTTTCTAGTGAGATAGCAGTGAGGAAATCCAAGATCAAAGGGCCAGGACAGGGAGCCCTTTTGGAGAGCAATGGTTAAAGAGGGAGTCCCTGAAGAAGGAACTCCTTGGTGTAATGTGCTTGCAAGATCAGACAAAAGATGCCAAAGTGATTCCCCATTTTGGCAGAGAATTTTGTCAGTTATCCATAGCTTCAGAAGGTGACTCTTTTTCTAAGGGAAGGCTGAACCACCAAGCATACATATGTTCTGGGGGTACTGTTAGATGCCCTCCTACCTGTTGCCCTATAGTTATGCAATCAGCCTGTTTTGAGTAGAGCTGTGTTATCTAGCACAAGGGAAGAGATAACTGAGGCATTTTGGCCTTTGTACATTCAAGGGGATAAACTGACTTTTCATGCTCGTGAGGTTAATTTACCTCACGCTGCCCCCTTCCTCACGGTCATGACTTGACATTTTTCAAGTGCTTTTGCCTCTGATGGATGCCAGGGCACTTTACAGAATATATACACCAGCCTTAACAAAATTCTGCTCTTCCACAACAATTACCTTTCTGCATATGAAACATTTTTTTTTCTTCCATTAATGATAAGGATTCTGTATTTGCTGCCTGAGCTTTAAATGGTCTTTACAGACATAAAAGACTGGAAGTGGTGTGCTATAGACTAATGGTTATTTATTTGTTAATTGCTGACAAGGCATTCAGTACTGACTTGGACACCAAATTAAGACAATCTCTTCTCAAAAGATCTCATAATCTAAAACACAGCTATACAAAAGCTGGGACATACTCATAAATTTTAGGGAATAATTTTTCGTGAGCACAGCTCTTCAAAATGATCATGGTATTCACATCAAATGTTTATCACAGGTGAAAATGCAGCTTCCTCTGAGATGGAATACTGCAGCTGCTCTGCACCATTTATTTTATACAAAAGTATCTATGCAAGAAAAAGGGAGAGTATTATTTATCTTCATGAAAGTGCAGGGTACTTTATAGACACGCTTAAATGGAACTGTTATGTCTATAAGAGTTTACATTAAGAATGTTAAACCTGACCACCTAAAATTAGACTTTAAAAACCACATTAATGTACCTTTGTAAATAGCCTAATTCTCGTAGATGCCTAGGAATGTAGAGTTGGTTTCAACAGAAGCAGTGAAGTCTTCTACATTTAGGGAAAAAGACACTTAGTTGTGCGTATATGGGTTTGTAGATTTCAATTTGGACTTTCATGCTTCCAAAAGTTGACTTTTTAAGTTGAAGCAGTCTGATTTTGTCCTATGGGCACTCAGCTCCCCTCTGAGAACTGACAGTAGCATTTCTCAGGTCAAGCCCTTAAGCAAAATGAAACGAGGTGGTCTAAAGAGTTATGGGAAAAGGATTATATTACTGAAAGATCATGAGGTTATAATGCTGTTTAAGTCTGTGTTCTATAACTTTTTGGGTTTTATCTTGAAGTGTGGCTTTGAGGGCAAGTTTCTAGGATAGAATAAGGAGTCCAAAAAAGTTGGAATAAAAGAAGGAAGCAGTTTGAGGAGTTGGTATCTAAGTTTTCAGACCAAGAGAGGGTTGTTACTACTGTAGTCCTTCTGGTTTGGGGTTTTTTGCTGAGTTTTTTTTTCCCTCTCTAAAAATACAGCGGAATGTTGGTGTCTCTGAAGAAGTTTATTCTTATCACAGAGGTACAGGTTACAGGTTACTACCTCTTTCCCTAAACTTCAGCTGACCTTCATGTAGTGGGAGATTCTGTCTGCATCCCAGTTTGGATCTTTGGCCCTTTACTTCAAATGTCAGAAAGAAGGAGTGGTTAATGGCAACTGTGATATGGACAGCTGTCCCTCAAGAGCAGGACTGAGCTGATTATCTCATTTTACACAGCTGTCAGACAGGAATTGGATCTCAGTTATTAGCAACCAAAAAATGAAAAACGCTTCTGGACTCATTTTTCCATTTGCTTCTCCCAACCTTGGGTAGAAGAGTAACCAGTGATTTTCCTGCAGAACCTTCTATGTTTTTGTAGTACTCCATTTGCAGAATCTGTTTCTGAGTGATGCTTCAGAACTGAAACTTTGAAGGATACTGTTTTGGTCTGGGAGGTGTATTAGAGAAGATGAGTAGCCCCTAGATTGATGGGCAGCCTAATGTGATAGCCTAACATGTTTGAACTCTCCAGTTGTCTTAACTCTGAAGCCTAAAGAAAAGCCTTTAATTTGCTGTATTGTTGGCAGTTGCACATGTTATTTAGCAAGAATATCCAGCTGATGTGTTCAACCTCCAAATGCTTATTGTCTTTGTAGGAGGCAGTATTGTTACTTGCTATCTGTTTTTGCTGGTTTTGTTTCCTTCTTCCTTCTAAGGGATATATGATGAACATCAAAATCCATAAGATATTTCTGCCCTGAACTCACATTTTTCACTTTTTAAAGCCGTCTGTGTATATGTATTACTGAGAGAGAGAGCAAGCATGTAGCAGTATGTTTTCACAATTGATTAATTGCAAATTTTCATCTTAAGCTTGAAGTGCAAATGCAAAATACTGTGAATGTTTCAAATTTTGGAGATCTCACAGCCAACTTTAAGACAAATTTAATCCTATATCCTGTGATGCTTTGCCAGGATTTGGACTAGATTGTTGTTTTATCCATCTGTCTTTGACCTGACCAGGCTTCCTGTTGTGAACCTGATACTTCCTTAGGTAGGCAGCCCAGATTTAAAGGTAGACAGCAGAGATTTTGGTACTGCCTGACCTTTCCTGAATACCTGGGCTCCATAGCATCATGTGGCACTCGTGTTCCTCTCCTGCACCTTTAAGGCCCAGCGTGTTTCCAGCCTGCCTACTTCTTGATTCGCATTTTCTCCTACACCCACTCCTCCTCTCAGTTGTTCCTGCTTTTTGCATCTCTTTTCTCTTGTGGTCCCATTGGCATTCTGTCCTATGGTCCTAGAAGCCTAAAAGCTGCATTTCTCTTCATCAAGCAAGCATCCCTCATCTTCTCAGTAGGATTCTTCACTGGCAGGAGTCTCTTACTGCATCTCACAGGCTCTGGTCTTACTTCTACACCTGCATTTTGACTTGTTCCTAGTTGCCTTTTGTTAGATTATATGCCTGTGGACAAATAGGATTTTTTTGTCTGAGGTTATCTCAAGAAACTTCTTTTTTTAATCACTGAAAATAACCAGTTCTGCTTGCCTAGGGAATAGCACTTGGTCTCCATAGTCCAACTCAATTTCATTCTCCCTTCTCTTCTGGCCCCTCTCCTTCCTCAGGAATAGCTATATTTTGGTTAGTTAGAATAAAATCCCCTTCTATTACATTCTCTGGTTCCCTCTAGCAGTTGAGGATCTTGGTTTTCAGAATTAGGCTGAGCATTTTGTGAAAGGCCCAGTACCTCATTCCTCATCTTTCTGAGCTGGTCAGTTTATTTGATGTGAAATCAAGAACTAAGGGAATGTGTGTTCTTTTTTTGGCCTTTTTTATGTATAACAGAGACTGAGTAATGAGGGACAGGGTGAGATGATGAGTGAGAGCTTTTATACCTCGAGGAAAAAATATTTGCTTTTTTGTTTTTTACCATTAGCAATTCAAATTTTGTTTATGCTCTCTGCTCTGTAAAGACCGTGGCTGATTATAGCAGAAATATGTAATTACTGTTAAAAGTTCAAATCTGAATAATTGAGAAAGATTCTGAACACTTTGTGGTCATAAATTAAAAGAGCAAAGTTTCTGAATTTGCAGTTTCCCCTAAAAAAATTATTGTTAAGTAAAACCAAGACAAATTCTCCCTCCCCATCAGGAACTTGCAGAGAAAAATAAACAAGCTGGTAAAATAGTTATATCTGAAATTCTTTTTATCTCTACCTGAACAAAGTAGACAAGGTTTGACTGTAGAGAACTGGTCTGGGTTTTGGGAGAGCAATGTTCTCTGCAAAGTTCTGCTGTTCCTTTGCTGGCTCACCTTGGGCTGCATGCTTCTCCATGCATGGCTTCCCATATATCCTGGAATAGGTTATTGATCCTTTATAAGGGTTCCAAAATATAAGGATGAAAACCACTTTCTAATGGCTGCCTGCTCTTGCTGCGGATTGCCTTAATTACAATGTGATATTGAACTTAAAACCTCTATATGCCCTTTTTTTTGGCATTAGGAAACAGTAGAAGCCCCAATGCGTTTTTGTTTCATTTAAGGACCAGTCACTCCAAAATTGAAAGATTCTGTATAATTGTGTGCAGTCAACTTATATAAGTTGACTTCAGTGTAGATATTCTCACTCCCTTGAAGCTTCTCCTGAGATCTCTAATGACCTTTTCTTGGCCAAGTCTCAGGGTCTCTATTCCACCTTCATCCTTCTTGGCTTCCCTGCTGTTTTTGACACTTGATCATGCCCAGTCTTGAAATCTTGTCCTCCCTTGACTTTTGTGACAGTATTTTCCTGGTTTCCCTCATAACTATTCCAGTCATTCATTCAGTAGCCTCTGCACTAAGCTGTTTAGTTCCCTCCATATTTTTTTTTCATAACTTAGACACAATGACCCACTTCTAGTATCCTCTCTTTGCTTTTCTTTACCTCCTTCATGCCAGGGATATTAAATGATGCAGCTTTGCATACTACCTTAACATAATTTTTAATTAATTGCTGCAAGTTTAAGACCCCTGAGGCCAATGTGGAACTTGAGAAAGCTCCTTTGAGATTTGCCTTTGTTTCCTGCTTTCCTCTGCTGCAAGCTTCCACAGTTGGACCTATAACATGTTCGTGCTCTGAACATACAGTGTAGGACTCATCTTCCTGTTCATGGCTAAATCTTTTGCTGTTTCTTTGAGTCTCTTTGGGTAACCCTTATGCTTCCTCCTTCATTTCCCATCTCTGTTAGTGTGAGCTGTTCTTATTGGCCTCTGAGAACTGTGTTACCTTCTCATCTTGTTAGCATCACAATTGCTGAGGCTGTCCTCCTGGCATATTTTCTCAACACATTGCCATCTCCTCCTTGACAAGCCTGCGCTTTGGCTATCATCCACCACATAAGGTTCCAGCTTGTTGTGCTCACTCTAAGGGGCCTTCACATTTCTGTTTCTCCCCTATCTGTCGCTGTCCCTTACTGCATTGTCCTTTGCTGTCCCAGCAACACAAGCATGACATTGTGCTTTTCCTTTTTTTGCATGAACATCTCTTTGCATTCTTCCTCAGCTGACTCATACCTTGATACACACGGGAATATTGCCAGCCAATAGAGGCCAGACATACTGGAAAGTACTTATTTCATAGAACCCTAGAATCATTAAAGTTGGAAAAGGCCTCTAAGATCATTGGGTCCCACTGTTAATTGCATATTTACAATTAGCTGTTTTCAAATATGCAAATAGCCATTATTTGCATTTTTGAAAATTATTCAAAGGTCTAACTGATACTCAAATGTACTTGTCTTACTGTATGTACCCCACTCTCCCTGGCTCCTTTTGTGAAGAAGCATGATTGCAAAAGAAATAAAGATTGTTACAAGCAAAGACACAACATCTTGAAGACTGGAATGTTCAAGGTTAGAGCAGAATAATATTTACTTGCAGCTGCAAGGTGACAACTGTGGCAAGCATGTGTGTGGAAGAAAGGGACTTCTTTCAGTGTCTGTAAAGAGATGAACAGAAGATTTAGTTTCAGGATGATGATACACAAAATGGAGCATTTTGTGAGTAGGATGCCAAGCAGAAGTACTAGTGTTTTAAGTAAAAAGAAACCATTAATTGGTGTGTCTTCTGTGGTAGTGTGGTTCTGAATCCTCTTGAATTTCAAGAGTGGTACAAATCTTTTCGAGTTGTGAGCCAGGCAGGGATTGTCAGGTGTTTTGTCTACTGAAAGAGAGTTCTGTCAGTTTGAGAATAACAGCTAACAGAATAGTAAAAAGGAATTATGTTAAAACAGTGGTTGAGACTTAATTTATGAGCCTCACACAGTATTATTTGATTCTTCTGATCATTCTCCAACTTCAATTTCAGCTGTGCTTTGCTCTCAGACTCCTCTTTAACAGGCTTCTCTGCAGTGCTTTGGTAATCTCAACCCTGGGAGTATGTGCTCTGTGTACGTTTTGGGCACGTGGTATTCAACTAATCTGCACTTGATACTGATTTCCTTTTTTCCTATGAATTCAGTACAGGGTTCTTGCTACTGCTTGATACCCATTTCCACGAGTGGGTTGTGGTTTGTTTCAGCAACTGTTGCAGAGTTCATATTGACTATTCTGCTTTCAGTGGTTCAGCCTTTGGTGAACAAGTTCTGACCACTTGCAGTCAGATTTTCATTTTCCCTGTATGTGGCTGATGTTCCTTTCTCTACCATAGAAGCCTTTCACTATTGCTGTCATTAAAATGCAAGGCTAACAGTAATTTTTCACTGAGAGACCTAATTTTTAATGTGAATAAGAACACAGTTTTCGTTTATAAGCATGTTACTTTCTTTTAACCTGTGTCTCTGTATATGTCTTTGCAATGCTGTGCAGATCTTCTGAGCAAGATAGTGCACGTGCTGCTCTACTTCTGATGTTGTCTCTAATTTCAGAAACAATCTGGGTATTAAATCGGTGTTTACATATCTTCTGCTGCAGGTTTATTACTGGATGTGATTCTGATAGGCAGGTAAAATTGAAATCCTTCAGCTTGGAGCCTCTCAAAAGGCTGGGGGAAATACCTGCTCTTACCTACCATTTCTCTACCACAGACTTCCCAGTTTCCGAGGGAAAATTTAATTTCAGATATGTGCTCATAAATTTGACTTATTCCGAAACCAGTTCCCTCTACCTTTCTCAGTGTAAGAGTAATTGTTCCGTTAATATTCTTAAAGCAAATGTCAAAGATTTCTCTCCTGCCTTGGCATATGCTTGGAATTACAGCTGCTACTTCCATCGGTGAAATATTGCGTAGTGATACCAAGGGTGGAGGGATGCTGCAGAGACACTTCTGCTGTGGTGATGTATTTTCATTGCACTTCTTCAAAGTGCTTGGTTTACTTTTTACTTCAAATCTGTTATTGGGAGGGTTGTCATGGGACATTTGGCTTATTATTAGAATAAATCTTTTCTAGTAGTCTTATTACAAAGGAAATAATTTCCAGCTCAAAGGTATTTTATGTATACCAGTATTCGCAGTATCATTTACTGTTTCTTTTGACAGGTGTTACGCATTCCCCACTTTACCTTACACAGCATCATAAATAAACAAACTGGTCCTAACTTTGAGCACATATTTTCAGACTGTCTTAGGAGTGTCTGCAACGTTTGTGTAGTATTTCTCAATGCTTTTTTTCCCTGTATGTTTATAGAGCAGACAACAAAAACATTTGATTAGTTGGTCTTATTAAAATCTGGCAAGGCCCTAGCTATGCTCAATCTTAGCCTGTTATGCCCATAAAGATACTGCTTCTCTTGACATGAGCATATTTCAGGCTTTGGCTATAATGCCATCTGTTGATAAGTTTAAATAAGCAGGTCAGGTTTTGTAAACTATACCATTTGTCAGTTTCAAACAAAGCTAGGACATAATTGCCTTTGGAATTGAATCCTGATGCACTTCCAACATGAGGGTTTGGGTGACTTTATAGTTCTCACAAGACCTCATGCTTCATTAGTACCAAAAATGCCTGTACAGTCAGTGCTGTTCATTTACTAAATTCAAAATATAAATTTATAGCCTGCTTGTGTACATTTCACAAAATGGAGGGAATTGAAAGGTCCTATGATAAATGTGCTATCATGATTTTATCTAATCTGTAATGACAGTGAAAACAAATTTGTTTTCTTTTTATTTTTCTTTGAGACTTAATATGAACCTTATTTTGTTGAGATTTCTATTCATTACAGGAAAATCATATCTGTATAACAGTTTAATTACAACAAAACAATTAGTCAAGCAATTTATATTAAGCTATACATGGCCTAAAAGTTTTCATCTTCCTCGAACTGGTAATTTTCAGTACCCCCTCAGTGTTTTGTGTGACTTGGAGCAAATTTTCCATTCAGGATACCAGAGTCACAGTACTGCCTGTGTTCCATGAAGCAGCACACTGAGCGTTCAGAGCCGTGCCGTGTTGCACACGCAGTAGTTCTGAGCAGGGCTGTGGAGTCAGAACCTGACGCGTGGACAGGTGCACGCTGTGACACTCACAGGCAATAGCACACCGTGTGCTCTTAGGTGACAGTGGCTTACTTTGGTTGGATCCCTTTTCCCTTTGTGGCTCATGACTAGCGAGAACCATGTGCCTCCTGTTACCATATCTGCAAGCCTGCAATTGGGAAAACATTTTTTGGCTTGTTCTACTGCTCCCCAAAAAGGGAAGCATGGTTCTAGGGTATGAGAATTTCTCTTAGCTCCTTGCCCCCAGGGATGGGTTTTCCTCCTTTCATATGGCACTGAAGGCAGAAGGGTGCTGTCAAACTGCGATGCCTTTCTTTTGTCAGTAACATGACACCTATCATTCCTTCCAGGTTAAGTTTTGTTTTATGAACAATACCCACCAGCCTCTCTTCCTTCATTTGATTCCAGAAATATAAACATTTCCTGAAGGCTTCTCACAAGGAGTTACCAAAACGATGGATAGCAATTTCAGTCTGGGCAGATAATCAGTATCCTCTTTTCTTATTTCTTACATGAAACAAGTATTTCTGTGAGAATGTTTGCTTAGAGAAGATCGGATTTTTAAGTGTTTTATTCCTGCCATCCTAGTTCACACCACCTTCTTTATGAGGGAAAGCACATATCTTAAAATGGCAAATTTCTCTTCCTTCTAGACTCAGCTAAATTATTTTCCCCTTCTTGTACTGGATGAGGACACAGAGTTTTTTGAGCGTGTTATTTACACAAGTACATTGGAACTGCCTTTTTTCACCAAAGTAGAGGCTCTTCATTTCTTCATGCATGTTTTACTTTTACTCCTCACAATGTGACATTATTTTAGAAAGGTTGTAGTCAAATAGTCCTTTTTTTGACAGTTTTTAAATCTACTAAATACCTTAGAGACTAGGGGTATCTCTGGGTATATTAGACGGATATTGTTAGTTAGATCACTGGATCTGTGTTTCAGGCACTGAAATACAAGTAGTCACCTATTCATAGGTGTTCTGCAGCAATGTCTGTCATTGCTTGGTAGTCTGTTTTAGTTTTTTCTCTCAAAGTTCATGTTGAGAAACTTGAGCCTCCTTTAAATCTTTTTGTCATAGTGTTTTGTTGGATCAGAATACTAGCAAATAAAGCAACAGTGAAAGTAAACACAGAAAAATGTAAATGTAGAGATTTATTCTAGAACAGGCATCTTCTGTAGGCAGTGCACAGCATTGTATGGCTCCCTATTTCAGTCCCAACTGGTTCTGCCTGACCAGCCCTTGAATCCAGCCTTAGAGAATGCTTCAGGCTATAAATGTTTATTAACTCTGTGCTCAGTGGGACCCTTAGTGTGTTGTTCCCCACATTTCATGTGTTTTTCTGTCCTGATGGGCAAGTAGCAGTGACCCTGGGTAAGATCTGGCTGGCTTAGAGTGAGCATTTGCAGAGTAGCAAAGTACAGATTTCTTCAGCACTGCTAAGGGATGGCCCTTACTGTCCCATCAACAGGAGCCTGGCTTGCATTTGCAGCAGGAGCTTCCGCTTGCTACTTGCAAAGATTCAAAGTAAGACAGCAGTTTTCCTAGAAAGCTGTAGGTCTAGTCTGAAGTGAATTAGTGGTTATTAAAAGGTATTCAATGCAGGAATTTTCTTTAATACATTTTTCTTATGAATTGGACGGATTCTTGTCTGTTTAACTGTAGTTCAGGATCCGTGCTTGGCTGGACTTTTTGCATCTCTCTGACCTGTCTGACTTGGGATTGTACTGTAACTGTTTAGTGCTTGAGAAATGAAGACTCTGCTGTCGCCTTCCAGCTGTTGATGGTGGTTATGACCTTGGCTACTCTAACCTTGCTTTTTAAATTCAGCCAAATACATAAACAGATAGCATTTACCTTGTAAAGTGGGACATTGTGAATTCTGGTCTTCGACTTTCTTTTTACTTCTTGAAAATTAATTCTGACTTGCTAATGTGGTAGGATTTTTAAAGCACCCTTTATTTCAGTTCCATGTGCTTATTAGTTATTACTGGCTTTTTCTTTGTTTGAGTGGGATCATAAGAGAAGAGTTCAAAAGATTTGCCAGGCAATAAGCTGGGAAAGGAAAGTTGGAAGAATGATCAGCTGCTCTGGTTTGGCTGCAGTCTTGTTTTATCATGCCATTTAGTAGTGTCAAGCTGATGCACCAAATACTTGGGTCAGGTGAATGAGAAATGCAACATAAATTAACAGTAATATGTACTGCATAGCAAATATTCTTTTAAATAATTTAGTAGCCAATTACACGAAATTATTGTTGCCCTGAAAGTGTTGTGGAATTGCCACCTTACCTAGTGTTTGACTATGTTTAATTATTACAGATCCCATATTGCCAGCAAATCCAGTAACATGATCAAGTGCAAACTTGGAAAAAAAGGTCTTATTCCACTGCTTTGAAATTTCCCATGTGATTGCTGTTTGGTCTGACTCTTTGCTTTCAGTCCTAAATTACTGTCTAGTGTATATCTTCTTATCTTCTTAAAAAGCTGCTGTGTTTTACTGAAAAGTGTTTCAGTACTGGGTGACAAGTGCATATATAGACACAGGGTTTAGTTTGGGGTTTTTTTGGGTTTTTTGGGGGTTTTTTTGTTTTGGTTTTTTTTTAAGATTTTTTGATTTTGTTTTCTTGTCAAAGATTTTTATAAGCCAAGGAATAAAAATATTATATTTCTTAGTGTGGGTGTAATCTGACCCAATTCTAATTTTGCTTGTCTCCCTGACGAGTCTATTTTATACAAATGCACAAAAGCTTGTGTATTTGATGATGCAGATGTTGCATATCAGCCTTACATTTTACTGCATAGCCAATCATCCCAGATGCTCTACTGACATAACCTGGGCAAACCTGAAGCTCTGTCAAAACAACAGTGCTTTCTTCTGTTTCTTGAATTTCTGTGTTTCAGATTGGTATCTCAATCTGCCATATGCTTTTATAACCTAATTTTCTTGATTTCTCTGCTTGTCTTTAAAAAGCAAAAAGGGGGGAGGGGGTGGAACAGATAAATTTGTGTTTATTTTACTTTGGAGTTGTATTGTTAATGCAACTGATATTTCATAATGGTTTAACAAGAAGCAGTAATTTTTTTTCTGCTTGCACCATAGAACTTAAAATTTATATGAGACGCTTACAAAATGAAGCATTCAACTTAACATTTAGTTGTTTGTTTTCTTCCGGGTGGGGTACTACTTTTAATGAGGGCAAAATATATTGTTGCTTTTCCCTTGTATTATTCACAAAAGAATAGTCTTGCTATTTTTTTTAAATTTGTGTAAATTTCAAATGTTTGATACTAGATTAAGTCAGTCAAAACGAGTTGTTCAATAAAGCTCAACTTGAGGGGGCTGGATAGTGGAAAGCCTTTTGCAGCTTGGATCAATTAGCTGTGCAGCAGGTAGTGTAATGCCTGTCCCAAGTGAGAGTGTGGCAGATGAGTAGATGGGTAAGTTGGTAGCTGATGGGCTTTTCCTTTCCTCCCCAGACATAAAAATGTTTCTACTCGCCATAGATGCTGTGATGCTGCAATTACACTTCTAAGTCTGGGTGCCTAAGAGTGAGTGATGGTGTTAGCTGTGCAATTAGGACGTGTTTCCTGAGGCCAGGGCTCTGATGCCACTGCCTGTGGGGGCTGAGGGATGGATTTTGTTAGGGTATTGTGTAGGTGTTTGAGCCCTAAGAGGTGTGGGGAGCACATGCATGGAAATGAAAGGTTTAGCGCATATGAATGCGTTGGAGTATGGACTTCATTGCTTTGGTGCTGTGAGGCACTGGAGTGCAGAAGTGAAAGGTAGAATGCATATGGGTGTGGGGGAAGAACGGGTAGCTTCGGTGTCAAAATGCTGGGTGCATCTGTCTCTGGATCTGTGCATCCACACTGTGTTATTGTCAAATGCCTATTTTTAGAACAAGTACCTAATTGGTATTCATGCAGATGGGTGTCTCCCTGTCTCATCTGATCCACTCATCTGAGTGATGCACTCAGTGGGAGGTGTCTGCTGACGAATCTTTCCTAAGCAGAGTGTGTTCATGTCAGTCTCTTCTCTCTTACATGTATGCAAGTGTTTAATTTGCTATACAGCCATAAGTGTGTTTGTGTGTTTGCCTTGTCTATGCTCCAGCATGCTCAAAGAAAGTACCATTTAATCTTCTGGAATGACTAATTTCAGAAATGAAAGGTATAGAATTTGCATGCCTTCAAGACATGTTTCTTCTCTTTATGCAAAGAGCAATGCAAGTTATGGCCTTGGAAACTTAGCTCCCTCAGTCCAGACTTCAAGGGATTGCTCCCAGTATAGCAATGCAGCCAGTTGTGAGTAGGAATGACGGACTTTCTGCTGCCTGTCCACTGCAACAGACTACAGAAAACTTAGTGTGCTAAGTGTGCAAGTTCATACAAGTTCATGCTGCAAAATGTTTTCTTCTTATAAAATAATTATGTAGAAATCCCTGTATACAACTGCTAGCCAGGTGTGGTTTATTTTTCTGAGGGGAAGTATATAACGTTTATGAGAGAACGTTTATTCTGAGTCTCTTCCTGCAGCAAACTTGTGTGATTTCAGACAAGTAAGTTTTTTCTGTGTCTCAGAATTGGAGAAAATACTTGCCTGCTATAGTGTGAATTAAGCAGAATTTAAATATATATATATATTTTTTTTTTTAGGAAAAACTGGTTATGGCAGGCAAAGCTTTAACTATTATGAGCTTAATATAGTCTGTTCCAACTTGACATGGTAGATGTAATTATCTATATATAGTATTATGCATGATCTTGGTGTTTTAAAATGAGATATGTAATCCTAGCTCTAAGGAATAGGATTCATTATAATGTCACCTAATGCAAAAAGAGAGGCTAGGCCTCAGAGAGAAATTAATTTCCCCTCAAATTAAGATAGTCCTGACTTTGCAGATGATCTAATTAAATTGTGGTTTGTGTGTGGCATGAATGAATATTCCCTTTTAGCTATGATTTTCCTCTTACCTGACACCATAAACGTACTGGATCACATGTAATCTTGGTGAAGCGTACCAAGGTTATATGGATTATGTAGTAAAGGAGTGAATGTGATATACCTGCTGAAAGGGCCCCACTTCCCTTAAACAGATCTTGGCTTTTTACCTGGGAGCAGTGCCCTGGGGTAAGCCTGCCCTAGCAATGTTACCATCAGTGTGGAAAAGCACTGTCCCCTCTGCCCTCAGTACGGATGGTCCTCCCTGAGGCACAGTCATGGTTTATGGAATGGTTCTGGCTAGCTGTGAGTAAGATAAATAAATTAGGATGATCTTCATACAGGTATTTATGATAGCAGGAGGAGAAGGCAAATGGATGTTTCTGTTCTTAGGCTTCACCTTGTTTGTGTCTCAAGGGTTTCCTTTCCTCTCCTTTCTCCTCACAGATATTCCTGCTTCCAGCAGCATGGCCTCTGACCTGGAAAGCAGCCTCACTTCCATAGACTGGCTCCCACAGCTTACTTTAAGGGCTACTATTGAAAAATTAGGGGGTTCCTCACAAGCAGGACCTCCAGGGTCTGCCCGAAAGTGTCCCCCAGGCTCACCAACAGATCCCAACGCCACACTGAGTAAGGATGAGGCAGCAGTGCACCAAGATGGGAAGCCACGTTACAGCTATGCCACTTTGATCACATATGCCATCAACTCATCACCTGCCAAGAAGATGACGCTTAGTGAGATCTACCGTTGGATCTGCGACAACTTTCCCTACTACAAAAATGCTGGTATTGGTTGGAAGGTGAGGGCTTGCATCGCTGAAGTACCCTTTTTTGCCTAATTATAAGGCTTACTTTCTTAATTCTATGCAGAATAGCTTCACTGATTAAAATAAGACTGATGTAAAACTAAGTTGACCAACTGGAGAAAATGCAGAGCCAGCAGTCCCATTTTCCTGAGAATTTTGTTGAACATATGTGGGGGTCCACGAAGAAGGAGTGCACACAAAACCCACCACCACCAACCAAGGAAAACAAAAAAAAAATCCCCCACAAAGCACACATCACTACCATTCTCTGCATCACACTGATGCTATTTTCATTGCACCTTCTATAGGTGTAGAGGTGGTTCAGCCCCATATTAACTATCTTAATCCGTCCCTTTCCATAGCTTCTGTTCTGCCCCATTCCAGCGATGTGTAGTGAGCTTTGGCTTTTATGTACCACCCTATTTTCCTCTGCTCCAGCATGTACTCAGAAGATTGTATGTTTTTGTTGTAGCACTTACTTGTATCTCTTACTCTCTCATCAGAACTCTATTCGTCATAACCTCTCTCTGAATAAATGTTTTCGAAAGGTGCCTCGACCAAGAGATGATCCTGGGAAGGTAAGAAATCTGCATGCTCCTGGGCAAGCAATTTAAAACTGCAGGGAAATAAGCTGGGGTTGCCCCTTTCTAACTCATGGTTGGAATTTGAAACCTAAAGTGTAGGCAAAAATGGAAGCAGTAGTAAGATTTACTGCAGTCCTTTGGCTACAGAAGCATTTACTTAAAGGGAACCTGTAAAGGAACTTTAAGGGTTTTAGTAATTATTTTTCTTACCTGTGATCTTCAGTTGACTTTAAAGATAGTGGCAGAAGTCAAAAGTGTGATTGAATGTACTTTATTAATTTTGTTTCTTTTTCTTCTTTATCTTTGTGTGTAAAATGTGAGTATAGTCCAACTTGTTCTGCTATGAGAGAGCATAGTGGCTGCTGGTGAACAGTAGGACTGTGATGTGGCATGGATTTCATGGAGGCAGGATCCATGGAAATGAGAGCAGAATTGCTACCTATATAGATTGCAAAGTATTTGGTGTTGGAAAAATATGTCATCATCACATAGTTTAAATCTGTAGAGATTATTTACGAGTAAAAACTCAAGAATTTAGGAATATGTTGGCTAACTAAGGAAAGCTGTGATAGTACGCATAGATTGTAAAGGGGGATTGCTAGCAAAACCAAGACTTGGCATCTTGGCATGCAGATATTACTGTCTGAAAAAGCCCACAACCAAACAAGCAGGAGGAGATGGTAGGGGTAAGAAGCTGTGTATTTAGACACAAGGATTGTCTCCTCCCCCTCATCCTAAAGTTGCAAGAAAGGACCATTTGCTCAGGCCTTTATTTCAGGTTATATTTAAAGGACTGCGTGGTGCTCAGTTGGCATCTATAAGTGAAAATAGTAGATCTTTGAGCATCACAGCTCAAAAATACCATTAATTATGTGGCTTATTCCAGGAAATCCTGACTGACTTAAGGGTATATGTTTGCAGGTGTTCATTGGCATGTTGGGCTGGGTTTATAATGAAAACCTGTGCTTGTTGCTTATTCGGATTATTCAGATCTTGATGGGAGGTTAAAACAAGCTAAATCCAATTTAGAGTTCTTTTTATACTTAGTCAGAAGACAACACTCATAATTATATGCTGTTTTATATTGAAAGGGAGGTCTAGGGGTTGACATGTACCCCTATCCTCTCCCAGATGGGAACAATAACATTAGGCTGATGAGATCTGTTCAAATTTTTAATATCTCCAGGGATGGAGATAGCAAAACTGGGCATTTGTTCTAGTTCTGCACCACCATGATTGTGAAGAAAGTTTTGTTTATATCTGACTGTACTTTTCCTTGCTGTAACTTGTATTTTTTACCTCTTCTTGTGCTGTACATTTTTGAGAAGAATTTGATTCTGAAAAGAATTTGATCTTTTATAATACGCTTCCACAGTTGAAGGCATTGGTTTGATCCACTTAGCTTTTTCTTGTCCAAGCTAAACAGACCCCTCTTTACATAATTTGTTTTAGTTCTTAACAGTGGTTTATTTCTTAGCCATCACGGGCCCTCTGTGGATGCTTGAAGTGTAGTCTCACAATCATGAAATAAGAGCAATCCTTCTGGCTGTCTCTGCCAAATACCAACGTTGAGTTGGTTTTCATGAGTTAATCATAAATTCAGATTGTGAGGAAGCCACTGAAAGGAGTGTGCAGGCCCAAAAGAGTTCACTCAGCTTGGATCAAACCGTCCTTTTGTGTCCTGTCTCAAGAGTGATGGAAAGTAGAGGATTCTGCCTTCCACCAGTAGCATTGTTCCCCATAGTCCAATGCAACCCAGTGCAAGAAAGGAATCTCTTGGCAACACCTGAGTCTCGGTTGTGTGAGGTTCTAGAGGATGGTCCTTGTGGTCCTAATGTTTAGTTGGTGCTGCATTTCTTGAGTCAGCAGCCCCCTACTTCAGGAAGCTCTGTGATTTCATCATTCATTCACCCACGGGTTTTCTTTCCAGGGCTCTTACTGGACAATAGATACATGTCCAGATATATCTCGCAAGAGGCGGCATCCTCCAGATGATGACGTGAGTGTTTTTCTTTCCACACAGCATGGAGTGGGCTGGGAATTCCCTTCCAGCACCAGACCATGATAATGTTTTTGGGGTCAGGGGGTATAGATGGGCAGAAAGAGGCCAGGACTGACCTAGTACATATGTCCTGTTGATTGCCTGTTGTTGCTGCTATTCAGTAGCAAAGTTAATCTTGTCTGAAGTCCTTTATCCTGACTTTTCAGTGACTAAGGCCCAGTCCTCCTCTTTTTTAAGCCATGAACTTCTACAGCGGGGGAGCTGGCTTCCCATCTGCAGTTTCACTTCTCCATCTGTTTTTGATTTCTGCTCCTCTCCTTCTCTCTTTCTTCCCCATCCACAGATACCACAAGACTCCCCAGAGCAAGAAGCAAGTAAAAGCCCCCGAGGGGCTGTTCCAGTCAGCACAGAAGCCTCTTTGCCACCTGAGGCCACCCCTCAGATGTCGATCCAGAGCACCACCCCCATTGCTAACTACAGTCAGGTGAGCCGTGGGGAAAAGGATAGAAGTGGGAGGAAAAGGAGAGTGGGAGGAGTGCATGAATGGAAAAGCGAAGTGGTGAGGAGAGGGAATTGTGAAAATTGTGATATGGAGGCAAAAATAAAAAGAAGGAAAGGAGCTGAAATTGCCGAGATGGAAAATAAGGAGGAAGTGAATTTTAGCAAAGGGTTGGATGGGGATAAGGATAAAGGCATAATGGTATTAGCTGAAGAAAAAGCTGGAGCCATTGTGCTGTGGTTGGTGTTCCTCAAGAAAATGGTGTTTGGGAAGATTTGTTGGAAGATGAGCTAAGTGATACAGGATATCAGTACATGTTCTATGTGTATCTAGTCTGATCTCTGTCTCAAGCTGCAAATCCTAGTACAGACTGAAGGCCTTATTTCTGCCTCCCTTAGCAGGGTGCAGGGCCTGTGGATGTTGCCTCTACTGTAGCAGGGGGGCAGGGCCGTGAAGGGGCCGATGTGCCACCTCCGCTGTACAGTGCCAACCATGACTTCAAGTTCTCCTACTCCGAGATCAACTTCCAGGACCTTAGCTGGTCCTTCCGAAATCTCTACAAATCCATGCTGGAGAAATCATCTTCCTCTCAGCACGGTGAGTAACTACATGCGTCATGTGGGGTGGGCAGGTATCTTCCCACACAGTCTTGTCCATTTGGCATCTCTCAGATCTTTCCTCGTTTAGGAGCCTGTGCAAACAGACTTTCCTTCTTTGGCATGCTGTAATTACTTCTGCCAGGAGCTGATAAGAAATCTGCACGTCCTTTTATGCATTGCTCCCCCTAGTTCTCTCAGAATAAAAAAGCACAATGATTTAAAAATGCCTTGTGTTGATACAAATGCAAATACTAAAATGGCAGAAGCTGGGAAAAATGAAGTCCTGAAGAAAAGCATGTCAGAGAAACATTCACAGTCTGTCAGACTAGAAACCGTAAGAGGGAGGGGATTGTTGCATCTGGAGTTTCTCAGAAGGAGAGTGGAAAATCATCATTGCTGAGATCTGTTAAAAGTAGGATTGTACAAGGCCTTGGAGAATTGAGCTTTGTGGATTTAGAGCAGAGAAGAGAGGGCCTCCAACTCCATTCATATCTTGCATTTCTGGGAGTGAATAAGCAGCCAGAAGAGGGCAGAATCACTTCAGGGATGAGATGCCCATGGAAAATACTTCAGAAAAACTTAAAGCTCTTTCTGCCTTTAAACACTCTTCTAAATATTAATCTGGTGTAAAAAGGAATATGTTGTTACATGAGTTTTTCGCCTGTGCTATCAGCCATCACACAGTGCAGGCAAAGTTTGCCACTCCAGAAAGGGCCTCCTGAGCTTGAAGCTTCAGTGAAATAAAAATGTATATACTTTCACTGCTGTCATCATGCTGGCACTCCTATTAGGAGCCTGTTGTGTGAGGTGTTGTAGTATGAGCAAGCTAGAAAAATGTAGATAAGAACCTTGGCTTGGTGTGTTCCTCTGATTTTACAAACTTAGCAGCTGCTGTTTTTTTCCCTCCAAGTTGTAGGCTGCATGGCAGTGTAGGAAAACTTGCAGTTTTTGAAAAAATTTTGTTGGCAACTTTTGAGTTAGGATGGCAGTATTCATCCTTTTGCCCTAGGACAGTAGTAGGATACTCGAAGGGTTGATGTTGAATCTTGTGAAAATGTGAGGCTTGCTTGCAGATGGTCAAGTAAAGGTACTCAAAGGAAGAAGTGAGTGGCTCAGGTTAATGGCATGCAGTGCCCCTGACTGGTTTTCCACAGAGGTTCCCCAGTGTATGGGGAGAATGGACAGGGGAAGCAGATAGAAGAGATCTGCTGAGCTCCTGGTGTTGGGGAAGGATAGAAAATACTTGATGCTCTCACGTGTAGAGGTTGTCTGAAATACAGGAGGATAGACATGACACACCCAGTGAGTCAGGAGGAATGAAAGTAATAAAGGAGCCCTGGTGTGTGCAGTGTGCTCTTTGTACAAAAGCAGAGTCTTTTATGACCTCTTATGATCAATGTGGGAAAAATTGTGAAGATTCCTGACCAAGCTGCTTGTAAGAAGGGGAGCTGAGGGGAGTCTTTGGAAACAAGCAAGTCAGATGCATTAAGTTATCAATTTCCTAAATGTTCTACTGTTTAAGTATGCTTAATGGTCATTTATAGGAAAACAACATGTGCTTGACATTTCAGGAGAGGTTGGGTTACTTTGGTCAGTCTAGGAAAAAATCCAAGGAGGAACTTAAGTGCCTAATGCTGTACTAAAATCCTTCTGGGTCTTTGTTGTAGAGCATTTTGTTTTGTGTCTGGAGCACAGCAAGGGCATAACTGCACAGGTGATGGTTGCTGGCAGCCTGTAGAGGGCACTCCTAAAGCTTCATAAATATCGGGATGAGCTGTGTGAAATTAGAGCTGAATAATGTAAGCCGAGGTCTGATCCAGGCTCTCTTAAAGCTCCTTCCTCTTTCATTTACTCGGCAGGTTTCTCTTCACTCCTTGGTGACATGCAGCCCTCCAACCACAATTACTACATGTACCAGCAGCAGCAGCAGCAAGGCCCCTCCTCAGTGGGTGCTGCTCCCCCACTCCACACTCCAACCCCAGAGGGTTGCCCATCCCAAGGAGGAAAGCAGCAGGGTGGTGAAGGTTATGGCCCTCCGCCAGTGATGTCCATGCACCCGCCCCCGATGCAGCATGGAGGTTACCACCAGCATCAACAGCATCACCCACACTCCCACCCACAGCAGCAGCCACACCAGCAGCAGCAGCAGTCACAGGCTTCAATCAACAACGCTGGCTTTGGTGAGTCCGGGGTGATGGAAAGCATGAATGGGGGAAAAGGAGCAGTGAGGAGCCCCCAGACAGAAATCCCAAAAGTGAGCTTTCCCTAAGTAGTGCCTACCTGTGTGTAGAAAATGGGGGAAAGCCGGATACGGTTGAAATCTGAGAAGGAAATCTGGAGAATGGAGAACATATCACCCTGGGTTTGGGATTCTGTTAAGGGATGCAGCATAAAGTCAGGGCCTCAGTGAAAAAGGAGATACCGCCCCTGGTTTTCCAAGGGAGAAAGGATTTCTAGCTGCTGTAGCATCAGGCTCTTTGGTGAAGAGGGGCCAGTCTTTTTATAGGAGTGGAGAGGAAGGGTGATCTGTGTTGTATTAATCTTGTCCCTGTTTCATTCCAGCGTTTCCCCCTGATTGGTGCTCCAACATTGATTCCCTGAAGGAAAGCTTCAAGATGGTAAACCGGCTGAACTGGTCTAGCATTGAGCACTCCCAATTCTCAGGTCAGTGTTGGCCTAGTGACTAAGGCTAGTGACTCAATGACTAGGGCTGTAGTCTAGAACACCCAAGTGCTGTGCAGGGATGTTATTTTTCAGTGTAACTGTGGCAAGTACCTGGATTTCTCAGTGATTCACCTCATTTTTAAAAAGAGGTATCCTACTTCATGGGTTCTGTTAAACATCCTGAAGCACTTGAATGAACACTGCAGGATTTGGAGCAGGGAGAATTAAGTCATAAAAGTATGTCAGAAAGCTAACGGAGCTTTTTCCTTCCAACTCTTCCTTGCCCTACCTGAGTCAGTGTGACAGTATCTTAGATGTGGAGCTCTTCAGGAGTCTGGCGACAGATTTGAAACAATAAAGTTTGGTTTGTGAGGAGGTGGTAGGATTTAGGGACAGAAGACAGAAATTCTTTGCAGGGAAGATCACAGTGTGACTGCTGTCTTTGACACTCTCCTCTGTCCCCTGCAGAGCTCATGGAGAGTTTGCGCCAGGCTGAGCGGAAGAACTGGACGCTGGATCAACACCATATTGCCAACCTCTGTGACTCCCTTAATCACTTCCTTACCCAGACTGGTCAGCTCCCTCATCTGGTTGGCCCACAGCAGCCCCCTCGAATCTCTGATTCTTGTGCCCTGAACAGTGGCAAACAGGAGCAATCCATGAACCAAGGTAATTAGGAGGAGACTAAAATGACATGCAAATGAAGGCCCAATTCTGTGAGTATTCTAAACTACTTGCAGCCTTACCAGGCAATGCAGCACTGAGCAACTCAGAGCT
Source organism: Agelaius tricolor (assembly GCF_023055355.1). Taxonomy (NCBI): domain Eukaryota; kingdom Metazoa; phylum Chordata; class Aves; order Passeriformes; family Icteridae; genus Agelaius; species Agelaius tricolor. The sequence continues at coordinate 20,004,304 of NW_027269269.1, forward strand.
AGGCTGTCAGAGCTGTTCATCACAACTCAGCCTTCTCTGGCTTTAAAGAACTGGGATGTCCTATACCTGTGGTCTGGACAGACTGCTGTTACGTGATGCATGCTATTGACAGGCAACCTCCAGGCAGGAATAGATTTAAAAGTCAAACCTGAAAGAGGAGAAGAGGTATTTTTTTAGGTGACCAACAGAGAGGAATGGCAAGGTACAGAGTTTGCTATTCCAGATGGCAGGAGCAATAAAGGAGAAAGCTCTTGCACCCTTGTTAGAGAAATACTGTAGAAGGGGTAGGGGATGCATTCTGAGGAGGGGATATGGCGGTCTTGATAGAACTGTAATGGTGTGTGTCATCTACTACTGAACTAAATGGATGATATCAAGCCAGCTTGTGGTGTTTCTGGATGAAAATTTTCTTCTCTTACAATAATAGAGAAACTCCTGGTTTCAAGAACAAGATCTCTGACCAAGCTATAGCTTGGAGTTAGGACTCAACAGCTGAATATCTCCTCAGTATCCTGTGGGTCTGAGTGAGTTGCTCTGTGGCTGAGCTGCCACCCACTCAGGGGCAAGACTTCTGACCTGAACATTAACAGTTGTTTTGTTTTTTTTTTTTTTTCTTAATTCATTTCCTTTCACAGTGAACTCCTATGGTCAGCCCCAGCCTCCCCATCTCTTCTCCGGGCCATCTCCTATGTACCAGATTTCTACCCAGGACTCTCCGGGATATAATCGCCCAGGTAAGGGGTGATGTTAAGGCATATTACACCAATGAACATTAAAGAACTGGTTCCCAACCCCTTGGTGCACTTCTTCCAAAGCACTTAGTAATCAAATGGAGCACTGTGGGTAGAGAGGGAGCATGGACTGCAAGGGACCCTCCATTTAGGGCTCTCTTATAGCTCTGGGAAGGTTTAGGATTTCAAAGGCCTGATTTCTTTCACTTCACATAAACAGTCTTCTAGCTTAGCCTCACCCTCAGTTAGTTGTTCGAAGACAGCTGCACATGAGAAGCTTCTGTTGATGAAGTTATTTGTGTTCTATCAGCAGTCAGCTATGAGGTAAGTAAAGGAGGTTGAAACTTAACTTCTGTAGAAGCTGCTGTGGAGAATTTCACAGCAGAACATTCCCAGACACTGGTAGATGCTGACAGAGATTAATGCCTGTAGTGTTCTTGCTTGTTGCAAAGGAGAGGGCCCAAATCACTTTTGATTTCTTCTGCCCAAGGACCCACTGTGAAAAAACATGTAGTTTTAGAATCTAACTCTCCTCTTTCCTTTTTCTTCTTTTTTCTTCTTTTTGGCTCAGCTCATCATCTGGTCCCTCGACCTCCAGGGCCTCCTCCAGGCGCCAATGAGGAAATCCCCGATGATTTCGACTGGGACTTGATCACCTAGCGAGTTACAGACTTGATAGCCCGTCCTTTATGAAGGACGTGGGAGGGGAGGGGGACATGGGGTCAATGGTGTCAGCACCACCCTCCCCAGTCTCCCTGCCTTGCCTGTATATAGATATATATTCTCTATCTCCGCCAGAGAAGCCACCGCAAGATGCTGCCGAAGATAATCCTTCCTTGCGTCCTGTTTTATCTTCTTTTCTTTCTTTGTTTATTATTATTATTGTTATTATTATTATTACCAATAATTGAGCACAGCCCTCCCCCTCCTCCGGTGGCCTCAGACGCATCAGATCGGCTCTTTCGTGTTGCGCAGTGCCCTGTGGAGGGCGGGAAGATGGGTCCTTGGTGCCATGAAAAGACCCTGGAAGGCTGAATCCTCGAGTGCATCTTTCTCTGCCTCCGTTATTTTGCGTTTAACAATCCCTCTTTCCCTTCAAGGTGGCCGGTGAATCTGTCGTATTGGCTACTGGAGTGAGAGAGCCTAGTGGACCCTGGGAGCCTGTAGTTATGATGTTTCGTAAATGTTGTAAAGGTCAGGGGGCTGAAGGGACACTGGAGGGGTGATCTTAGCTCTGTGAACTTTGTTGCACCAGCAGGAACAGCAAGAAAATAAGTGGTGTTCCCAAGTACAAAGAGAGGGTAATCCCTGAGGTAGGGAGAGCTGAGCTGAGCTGGGAGGGCAGACCTGAGTTTGGAGAAAGGAGAATGTAGCAGATACGGTATTTCAGCAGAGAAGTTGGGTTTCAGAATGTGGTGCCATCTGTGAAGACTGAGAGATTTTGAGGGAATCCTGACCCATTTCCTACACTGCCTTTTGCAGTCTCTAGGTGAAGCCTACATACCCATCAGGTAAAAGAAGCAGTCAGGGGTGTCACATGTGATTCAGCAAATTCTGTTCCCCAGAGCTTTTCCTTTCACCCCACACCCTTTCAAGCCCTTTTTCAAAATATGTAGTGAGGCTCTCCCTTTTATATGCAAATTTGGAAGTTTTCTCTCATCAGTATTTGTCCAATTGTTATTTGATCCTCCACCCCTCATATTTCTTTGGAGGCTGCCCTTGCCTGTGGTTGAGAGTGCCAGCAACAGGAGTCTGGCTGTGTAGCTGCACATCCTCTGTCAGTGGTTCCCACTTGGTGAATGGGCTTGTGGTGGGCAGAGTGGGGCTGAACTGGGGGCCTGCTGGCCAAGGGCTGAACCCTCTGGTCAGGGCCCGAGAGGCCCCTGCAAGCAGTTTTTGTAAGAGGGGCATTAGGGGAGAGAGGGTGAAGCAGGGCAGGGTTTTGAACCGACCAACCAAAGAGTGTAGTATGAAAGGGAGGAAGGTGTCTTGGACCCCTTGCAGTTCAGCTGGGGAGATGATGTAACCTAGTGTAAATCCTGAAGGATGAGCTTTGTCAGCATGTGCAAATCAGGAAGGTGGGAAAGATGCAGGAATGGGAGTGAGCATTTAGATGCTTCCTCCCCAAAGTTGTGTCCTGTGTTCCCCTTCTTTTCTTGTATGGCTCCGTTCTGTCAAACCTCTTGTTTCTTCTTAATATTTTATAAAGCCTCCCCCCCAGCCCTTATTCCCTATTTACCAGTGAAGGGAACAAATGTGGAAATAGACTATCATGGCTGCTTGACAGACCTGGAGCACAGGAGTAAAGTAATAACCTCTCTTCTGACTGCAGGAAGGTGGGGAACTAGCACTGCTTTTAAAATTTGCTGTAGGGATAAACCAATTGGAAATTGGATTGTTGTCAGGGAAGCAGACAGGGTCTCATTACATTGGAAGGGGGGAACAGCACTTTTTTTTTTTCCTTTTTTTGGGATTTTTTTGTTGGATTTTTTTGTTTTGGTTTTTTTTTTGTTTTGTTTTGTTTTAAGTGTGTGTTTGGGGGGGAGTTCGTCACTGAGCATTTCCAAGAGAAATGAGGAATCCCAGACAGCTTCAACATGGAGTCAGCTGTTATCTCTGCTGCCTCAGGATGGGAATGATACAGCTTTGGAAGCATGTGTGATAGGTTTCTGTGGAAAGTGGCACCGGCGACAACGAGAGACAACTTACGGCAGGTGCCAGTTAGTGTTTTGCAGTGGACATTACTGAGAGCCGGCCCTGTGGAGTCTGAAAACACCACCGGAAGAAAAACAAACCAAGATGGCTCCTTCTGCGTATCCAAGTGCTCCTCATTTGCATATTTGCCTCATTTGCGTATTAAGTTGTGCCTCATTTGCATATGTAAATACATGCCGGTCAGTGTGCAAATTAGCCTCGTTCCTCTGCCCCTGAAATCAATGTGTGTTGTTAGTGCGTGGTACGACATCGATGGGTGGGTGTGGAGCTCTGCGGGTGCGCTGGCACCAGCCTGCAGGCAGGGCAGGGGGGCCAGCCTGGCCCACAGAGTGGTCTTGCAGGCCCCTCCAGCCCAATGTGGCCCCAGTGCTTTGTGTCAGTGGTCAGGGAGAGAGGGGCGTGGTCTCACGAGTTTATTTTTGTGCATGCTTTCTTAATAAAAAGAAAAAGTGAATGTTTATGGTTTAACTGTTTTGGTGCCAGTATTGATTTTTTTCTTTCAGCGGCGCCTGTCAGGAAGGCTTGGTTTCCACCTAAGAATTTGGGTGTGGACAAGGCTAAATGGACAGCCCACACCTGGATGTTCTTGAGATGGAGATTTTTTAGGATTTTGAGAGCTGAAGGTTCTCCCAGCTGGCTGTTCTCAGGGCAGTGAGATCCAAGAGTCTTTCGGTTTATGCTCACCAGAAAGGCAGAGTGAAAACTCTACCAATGCTTAGTGTCTATTTGTCTTACTGTTTGTTGGCCTTTCTCTTTTAAGGAAGAACTAACACAGAAAGCAGATTTTTAAACTGCTTCTGTAGAGTACCTAGTAAATGTATTTCTGCTTTTCAGGAGCAGGGAACATTGAACCTTGGGAACACCCCAAATAGCCTGACTGGATGAAATTTTTTCTCCACTGGAAGGACATAAGAAGCACATCTCTCTTGTAAGGAGAGCTTCACACGACTGAGCCACAACATGGTCATTCTCCACCTTCTTGGGGTCAGATTGGAGGTTATCACTTCTCAGTTCCAGGGTTTTGCCAAATGGCTGATAGTCCAGCAGTCACCTAATCTGGGTCATCAGTGACTGCAGCTGCTCAAATTCTGCTCATGTGCCATCTCAGAATACAGTAGGTACATTTGGATAATCTAAAACTGCTTCCTGAAAGGAATATTTGGGACTCTGGTGCTGGAGGGAGTGTTGGGGAGACAGCGAGTGTGCATGTGCTACTGAACATAGGCACAGCATGTGCATTGACCAGGTACTACCATACAGTGATGTATTTGCCAGGACAAAGAAATAGATTGGGTATCTGCCAGGGCACAAAAGTCAGTTCAATGCAGCTGACTGGGCAAGTGCTGTTCTAGTGCCTGGCTGTAAGGAAATGTAGTAGTACTCTAGGGAATCTCCAGATATTCCTACACATACCTCAGAGCCCTAGTAGAGTCAGAGGAATGATGTGATGACCTTCTGAGGACCAATATCCTAATTAGTTTTATCTGCACTTTATCAGAGACAGGAGATACAGAACACAGACATATGCAAATAAAATAACATTTTAATCTCAATTGAGAGGTTCAACTACGTGATTCCCACCACAAATCCGTAGCCAGCCCTGCTTTCTTAAAATAGTCTGTGTAGGTTAAAATACTGTGTCTTCTGCTTCACCAGTCATCCCTCAGATTATTACTCTTGGTGCTTCCAACTTCCCATCTCTCTAGTGTAGGATATAAAGGGGGTTATCTGTCATGAGCTGAATGCTTGCAGTGTCCTGGGTGGGAGCTGCAGATTAATCAGACATTGGAGCAAAACCACCAGCTAAGCGGAGAGTGATGGATGTGCAGTGCTATAGCTTGTTCCTTCTACAGTGGTGATTGGAAGTCCTGCACTACAAGGTGCTGCTCAGGTTCTTGTCTGCTGAAGTCTGGCTTCTGTGAAGGGTTGAAGATGTGAGTTCCTCGCTAAAGGCACTTTCCAAGATTCTTTGCACCGATTGCCGTACCTTTGCCCTGAAGTCCCGTCCCACAAAAACATAAAGCAAGGGGTTGATGCAGCTGTTGGCATATGCAAGTGCTGTAGAGAGGTGATCCCACAGGATCAGTGACTCCACCAGTCTTGTTCGAAGGCGAGGTACAACAGAGAGCAACCCAACTACATGGTATGGAGCCCAGCAGATGAAGAATGCCGCTACCACGCACACAATTGTTTGCAGTGTCCTGTTGCGTGACTTGTGAAACTGATTTGTATGTGTTCTGAAAACAATGAGGGCATAGCAAACTGCCATTATGCCAAAGGGCAGCAAAAAGCCAAAGACAGCCCTAGTGATGTTTATTACTGCTGAGGCAAGGGGTACAGAATCATTACCTTCATTGATGTCTCCCCACAAGTAACTACCATTGTAGGTTGAGTAGTCCCATAACTCATTTACAGACACATTTACGGATACATTTACAGGATCATCTATGTAATCATCAACTCCAGAATTGTACCCACACTCTGTTTTGCCATCGTAAGTGCTTGTCTCACGGTAGTAGAAGACAGGGCAGCAGAAAAGAAAGGCCAGCATCCAAATGCCACTGCATATTAGCGATATAAATTTCACTGTTCGGTGGTTCTGACACCAGACAGGTTTCATCACCAGGAGGCACCGATCAATGCTGATGGCCATGAGTAGGAAGACACTAGCAAACATGGTGAAAATGATGACTGATGGAATGACTTTGCAGAGGAACCAGCCATAGGGCCAGTGTTCATGAAGGGCCAGGTGAACAATGAAAAATGGCAAGGTCAAGCAGCACATGATGTCAGCCACAGCAAGGTTTAGGAACCAGACAGTGTTCACAGACCTTTTCATTTTCAGACCAGCTACCCAGATCACCAACCCATTGCCTGGGATACCTATGATGAAAACGATGGTGAAGGTAGCAATGCAGACAATTGATTCTGATGCATAATATACAGCAGCCTGTTCCTGTGAACTGCTATTGCCCAGGACTTGAGGCATTCTGCAGCTGTAAAACAGAAAGGAAATTAGTAGCAATTCACGTCCTTGGTTCTCGTTAGCCACGCAAGCGCAGGGCGGGGCTTTCCTCGGCGAGCGACGGGGAGATTAGAAGGGGGCTCTAGGGAGCGCGGAGAATGGGAGCGGGCAAACAGGGGCGTGGCACGGCAGTTCGTGCAGGGAGGGTCGCAGGTGTCCTCCTGCTAGTGGGGGATGTTGTGGTTCTGTTGGTTAGGTTGGTTTGAGTTGTTTGGGGTTGTTTTTTTTGTTTGTTTGGTTGGTTTTTTGTTAGTAATGGTTTTTACACGATCAAAAACTGCAGTTAGTAAAAGTGTGTTGCCAAATAGAACCCTCCAAAAAGGATCCGTCTATCCAGACCCCTTCCTGTGTGGAGTGTTTGAGCCTATCAGTGTCTCCAGAGCCACTGCAAAAGAAGCCTGCCTGCAGTGTGAACAGGTGAACGATCTCCTTTCGCTGGTGGCCGAGCTTAGGGAGGAAGTAGAAAGGATAAGGAGTATTAGGGAAAGTGAAAGGGAAATGGATTAGTGGAGTTCTGCCGTTCCATCCTAGAGGGAGGCCCACTGGGAGTCAGAGAACTCCCATGCCTCCCACTGTCAGGTAATAGGAGGACACCTGGTGCATAAAGGGGAGTGGAAATGGATTCCTACTCAGAGAGGTAATGATAAAAATTCCTCCCGACCCCTATCCCTTAGCCAGGTGCCACTTCAGAATAGATACGAGGCCCTGGATCTAGAGGGTCAGCCAGAGGATATAGAAGAAAATTATCTGCCCAGTGAGCCTTCCAATTACACTTCATCTGTCAGAGTGGTCACCACCTGTAACATCAAAAAGAAAAGGATAGCTGTAGTGGGTGACTCCCTTCTGAGGGGAGCAGAGGGCCCCCTATGCCGACCAGACCCATCCCTCAGAAAGGAAGGAAGCTTGCTATTTAAACAGGGGGCTCTATACAGTTATGTCCTCCTGTCTCTATCATCCCTTTGATTTCCATCCGGTTCTTCTTAGTCTCCAAAGTGGAGCTCTCTATTCAGATAGCCATGCTGTCCCCAGGTGTGTTTCCTGGTTGACTTCCTGCTTCAGAAAGGCAAATCAACATTTTTAGTTCCTCTTTCCTTTAAAATGAGCAATTTCTTCTGGCATAACTGGTGAAGTACATTTAAGTTAACAAAACAATGTCTATGTTTCTGAAATAACCCTACTTCACTTTCTGAACATTACAAATAGAACAGACAGGACATAAATTCTGTTGGCTAAGTGGTATTTTAGGGAAGTGCCAGTGACCACTTCCTTTTCTTACACACGTTCCGAACTGTCTGCCGGTTCCTTGGAAAGCTTATCTTGACCAGGAGAAAGGCAAAACATTAATGGTTTAAGATTCTATGAAAGATAAGAAATGAATGTTTAAGAAGAACAGACAGATATTTACTTGTAGAAAATAAAAACTTGTAGAAATAAAAATACAGAGTAATGTTTTTCAGCCATTTTAGATATCAGCTGTCTTACTGCAAGACAATGAAGCTGACCTACAGCATACTTAAGTGACATTTTAAAACTATGACCATAGTAGAGGAAAAATGTTAATTGCTCAATTATCCTGGACTTAGTAAATTTAGAGAGGAGAAGAAAACCAGCAAAGCTAAGATAGAATTGAGGGAAAAAAAACCACCCCATCTTCATCCTTTAGGCATTAATGGAACTGTCTATAAAATTCCTGTTAACTAAACCCTTGCTGAATTGATGAAGGCAGTTGTATGACTGAAAGGTCCCAAAAAGTGTTACCAAAATGCAAGGAAACTGAATAGGGAAGAGGTGAATACAGCCTGCAGAAGCAACTGAGAAGACATAAATAAGACAACTGGCCCTTTTTTAACCTGTTATGCCAGTACTTAAATACCAGCCAGAGATTGTTGTATGCAGGACAAAATATAAATATTATTTTTAAAAAATTCAAATCATCAATCTCATTCTTGCACAACATGCAGTCTGAAAGTGGAGTGATGCATAAGTGTTCAAACTGCTTCACTAAGAAGAAAATGAGATAAACAATTGTAACAAACATCGTCATTTATCAGGTTTTTGTAATATCTGCTAAGAGACTTGAGGCTTAATTTAAAATTCTCCCAAGTTTGTTTCATTTCCTGTGGTCTTGCTGATCCATGTAGAAGCAACTTTTAGAGGGACAACTGGCGAACAGTGCCGCAAGAGTTGAACCCTGCTGCCTCCCCAGATAGCTACGGAAAATGGTGTGAAGAGGACAGGGAAACAAGGAATGCTGTAAAATAGTAATGCAAGTCCTACTCCAAAGTAATCTGATGAATCAATTAGAAGATACTGCCCACACTATATTTTCCAGAGTGCTAAAAGGGCTGCAGTGTGGTTTGAAAATGGAAGGGGAACTGGAGGAGGGAGAGCGGTTTTCAGGAGTAAAGAATAATAAATGGCAAGTAGATGAGGAAAGCAAAATTCTCCAGTTGATGATACCTACCTGAGTGAAGCAGCTATTTCAGTGTGTTGGAGCAAGTACCATCAGCCCTGTCTCTGGAGTGACTGAAAAAACTCTCACATGACATTTTAGGAACTGTATTTTTATTTCCTGCATGCATCCTGTGTTTGCCAAGTGTGTTCTTTCACCCTGATAAAATGACTCATTTGAATGTAATTTCAAGATCTGGATATCATCTGTTCATAAAATAAACAGTCAAACCACAGGAAGTTTCTCAAAACTGTCAAAATAAAATAGTGCTCAAAATAAATATTAATATATTTATAATCATAAACATATACTTTACTATATTCAGTAAGACAACTGAACGACATCTTGCCTGTTGACACAGTGTGACCTTTGCTGGAAGTAATTCTAAGTCCAAACCCTGCCATGTTGCTGTGAAATGCCTGATCTGTTATTGTCTTGTAGCCACTTCTATGTCTTACCAGGTCAGCACGTTCACCTAGCTAATCTCATTTCTAGGACTCTTACCAATCCAGATCAGCCTCTGTACCAGCTTGAGACAGTTTGCTTCATCAAATACAGAGCACTGTACTCATCAAACCATGACTGGTCATGACAAAAGGATTTTAATCTGCCTTTTACTTTTTAGGGTATTAAAAGTCTATTTTTTAAAAAGGAACTCGACTGACAAAAAGTTAGAAGTGGTTAACTGAAATGGTGATTTGCACAAAATGTGGCAAGACAATAAAAATGGAAGATTTCCAGGGCAAGGCATTTCTAATGTTTAGCAAGGGGCTTCCCCCTCGCCTTTCACAATTTGGGAACTCAAGACTGCTTAACAGAAATGACAAAGCCCAGACATACAAGAATCAGCCTCAGTATTTTGGTTTTGGTCTGGAAAATGAACTGTGACAGAGCAGACTTCTGCTCCTGAGCGTGTCTGTGAAAGACACAGATGCTGCCTCCAACACAAAACCAGAGAAAGGAAGACAGGCCAAGGCTGAGCTGTACCCACAAAGATAGACAGACAGGCTGTCAGCAGCCTGCCAGGAAAATTCCTGTAGCTTCATCTTATTCTCAGCTGCCATCCTGCCAGGGGGACTCCTCGGGCGCAGACAGGCAGTGCTGATGGCAGCTCACTCCTATGGGCTCCTCTTGGCTGAGGGACACAGAGCTGGGTCACCACCACAGGACCTGCCAGTCAAGCCCTGCTTTGCAGGGAGGTCCTTAACCAGTTCTATCCTCTAGGTTAAATGTTCTATTTCAAGATTTCAACCTCTGATGAATCCTTTAAAAAAATGTAATAAATAAGTAAAAACTTAAACCTCAGTGGTTATTCGCAGTGCTTTGTATTTTTTTGGTCCAGAGATGCTGAAGACTGTTATGTTCTCTGCTGGCTGAATCTCAATGGAATTGAATGGGAGATGTATTCCTGGCGTTCTGGTGCTGTTTGTGAGTCTTTCCTCACATGCCTTATAATAGTTGGCCCTTTGCCACTCCCTCATCTGAGATGCTCTCCTCCTGGAGGGACCGTAGGAGGGCTGTGGCACGCTGAATGACAGCACTGTGAAGAGGGAGGTGAAACTTAATACTGCTAATTGTGAATCACTGAACTTGGAAAAGCAGCCCTAACTATGCACACGAAGGGGTGTGCTCCCAGTAAGTTATTAGTGCTCAATGAAAAAATTTAGCAGTCACTGCAGGAAGTTCTAATGAAAAATTAAGTCAGTGAGCAACTCTATCCAAAAGGTAAATGTAAGCTTCTTCTTGAATTCTGAATGCTGTACTGGTCCTTGATCTTAAAAAGTTCTAGAACAAGATAAAACATAAAGAATGGTGACTAGACAGCCATGGCTGGGAATGGCTCTGTCTGCATTAACTAATGCTATTTTCCTACTGGGAAAACAAGCAAATAAACAAACAAAACAACCCCCCCGAACCAAAAACAAACACCCCAAAAACCAAACAAAAAACCTCAAAACCCCAAACAAACAAAAAACCCAAAACAAAATGAAAAAACCAACAAAACAAAAGCCAAAAAAACCCACAAAACCCTAAACAAAAACCAAAAAAGCAAACCAAAACAAACAAAATACCAAACGAAAACCTCAAACTTAGTGATGTTTCAGTGATTATTTTTGCCTCATCACCTCCAGGGATGATGACTCCACCACTTCCCCTAGGCAGCCCATTCCAATGCTTGACATGGAATGCTCAGACATGGCTGTGAAAAACGCCAATCACTTGCTTTTAAAATTTTAAAAGTTTAATAGTAATAAAATGGTTATAAAAATAGTAATATATTTAGAGTAATAATAATTTGGACAATTTGAAATTAGGATAATATGAGACAATAGAGATAAAAAGTTATGAACATCTGGGTACCTTTTTCTGGGCAGCATAAGCCTGAAAAAGGACACCCGTTAACAGAGGATTAACCCTTAAAAACAATAACCTGTTGCATATTCATACATCTCATACATGATGCATAAATTCCATTCAAACACAGGATTCTGTCTGATCACCGTCAACTTCTTCCTCTTAATCCTAACAGAATCTTCAAGCCTGAGCAAGGCAGGAAGAAGTTCGTTTCTTCTGATAAGAGAGCAATAAATTCTTTTTCTCTGAAAGATTTCGGTGTCCTGTGGCTGCTACCTGGTGCAGTACCTCATTCCTTTCTTAAAAAAATATCTCACATTCATGGTTTCTATTTTATTATTATGTTATAACCTAAACTATATTTAACACAGTACTTAAAAAAATTATTACAGCATAACTAACATAACACATGTAATATTCATTTTAATATTTGAGAAAAGCCAATCATAAAATATGCATTTTTCACATGGCTCTATGTAATTTTTAAACTTCTCTTATGCCTTTTCTTCCACTTTTCAGAGTAAACACTGGTACTTTTTGAGACTCAGTCACAGGACGCTGCACAGCACTAAACTTCAACACCAGTCTCCTCTGAGAAGCCACCATTAAAAGAGTGATTTAAATGCTGCCGGCCTTATCATTATTGACAAATAAACTAGTATCTACACCCTTTTTGGGGAAAGACCCACTCCTGAAACTAAGCTTTGCACAGCTGCCATTTCCATCACTTCCAGCAGCAAACCCTGTCGTGCTCTGCGCCGCGTTTCCTTTTTGGCTTGCTCTTTTACCAAAAGGCCACCTAATCCCCGCACCACAGAAAGAACACTGGCACTGAGCAGCCCCGGGGGATGCAGACGAGCAGGTCAATACCGTGTGGCGGCACAACCAGCCGCGCTGCCCCCGCCATCCCGCCCAGCCCTTCCCGCTGCCCGGCTCGCCAAGGCATGGCGCCCCTAACAAACATGGCCGCGCCAGCCCCGCCGCGGCACGTGCCAGGCCCCAAGATGGCGCCGGCCGCCGCTGCTGTGTCAGGGGCGGCTCCAAGATGGCGCCCTCCCGCCCCCGCTGCCAGCACCCAAGATGGCTCCATCCGCTTCACCGACGTGGCCCGCGTCTAGCGCGGCCGCGCCGGCGCCCCCAGGCGGTGTCTGCCCTCATCAAAGATGGCTGTGGGCAGCGCCGCTGGTCACTAGGCTCCTGCCGCTCGCTCCTCGCCGGGCTTCGCGGCCGACATGGCGGCCGCTGAGCTGGAGTACGAGTCCGTTCTCTGCGTGAAGCCCGATGTCAACGTCTACCGCATCCCGCCGCGCACCTCCAACCGCGGGTACAGGTGAGGGAGCGTGTGGCGCCCGCGGTCGCCCCGGCGGGTCCTGGCTTGCCTCGGGCCCTACTCGCAGGGCAGCCGGGGGCTGAGCTGTGCCATGCCCGTGGCCCGGCCTCGTCCCTTGGGTGTCCTGTGGCCGCGAGCGGGTCCGGCCATCGCCTGAGCCCCCTCCTGCCGAGCTCCGGAGGAGCCGCCGGCTGGAATTGCCTCTTGTGGCAGGTGGTCAGCCCCTGAAGGTAGGGGAGCCTCCGCTCCGCGCTGTGGGGGAGCAGGGGCTGCTCTGTTCATCAGGGGCAGGAGGCGAGGGGCAGCGTGGTGTTCCCGGCAGAGCTCACGGCTGCTCCCGGTTTGCTGGGATCCCTGGGATGGGACTGATGTGCTATAACGGCACGTTGGATTTGGCCTGGTGGCTCTAGCAGTGGCTGGGAGGAAAACAGGAGGAATTCGGGGTGATTTTTAATAAGAGGCTGCAGAACCAGCGGTTAGAAATGCCTTCTCTGGTCAGCCAGAAGAAGCAGAGTGTGACTTCGTAAGATGTGCCCACAGGCCTGCTGGAGGAGCGGGTTTGTGAACTCCCTGAACCTGACAGACTGTAGGCGGATGTTGTGCCTGGCCAAGGATGTTTGTTTCCAGTTATAAAATCCGGTAGATTTTACAGCACCAAGGCTGCCAGAGTTCAGGAAGCGTTTGGACAATGCTCTCAAGCACATGGTGTCATTTTTGGGGTGTCCTGTGCAGAGCTAGGAGCTGGATTCAGTGATCCTTGTGAGTTCAGAATATTCTGTGATGCTGTAGTGCTGTAGTTGGGTTTTTTCTCACTTTCCTTTCTCACTTTCCTTTTTTTTTTTCCCTTCACAAGAGCCTGTGGCAGAGTGTGATGGGTCAGTCAAAATGTCTGTGTGTGTATTTTGCCTGGTGTAAGTCAGCTGCCTTTAGGCTATGAAGTACTCAGTGTTATTTTACAACCACAGGGTAGAATAATGGAGTGTCTTTTCAGCATGTTATGAATTAATTTTTGGGGTCTTCCCAATGCTCAAAAGTCGCTTTTGTGGATTTCCTGCTCAAGTGAGTTTCTGTGCTTCTGTCTCCCCTTTTTTGCAAACTTAAAAGGGTGAGGAATTGATGCTCTCTGGACTGTGTCTCTTTCCCTTTGCCCAGAGATGCCAGTCAGAGTCATGTGTCAGCTGGCAGCAGCAAGAGACGAGCTGAGACCCCATGTCTTTTTGGGGGAGGGAAGTGGCATGAGGCAGCTGCAGGGCTTGAGGGTTTGGGGGCAGAGACTTCTGCTGAGGTGGCTGGGCAGAACTGGGGAGGTTGACTGTGGTCAGTGTTCAGCTGCTCTTCCTTTCAGGGCGTCTGACTGGAAACTGGACCATCCAGACTGGACAGGGCGGCTTCGTGTCACCTCCAAAGGCAAAACCGCTTACATAAAACTGGAGGATAAGGTTTCAGGTAAGGGAAAAGCTGTGTCCTCCAAGGCTGTGACTATGATTGTTGCCCCTAAGCCTGCCCAGAGCTGTGCATGGCAGCCCTGGCCACACTTTAGGAAGGGGTTACGTTTCTTAACACCTGATTCTTTGTCTGCAGGAGAACTTTTTGCCCAGGCTCCTATAGATCAATACCCTGGGATTGCAGTGGAGACTGTGGCAGATTCCAGCCGCTACTTTGTCATTCGAATTCAGGATGGGACCGGTGAGTTGGGGGCCAATGTAATTGCCAAGTGCTAGGGGTGGAGGAGACCCAGATGGAGCTGGGAGTGTGCCAGGAGGATGAAAATGGTGTTGGGAATGCTGAAAAGGCCAGGTGGTGTTCCTGAAGGGGTCTGAGGACAGGGTAAGCCGAGGAAGTTCTCTACATTGCACAGAGCCCAGGGGCTGGGCTGGGATGGAACATTTGGTTTCCAAGCACGCCCCGTGGGAAGAAGGGTGCATCCTGAAGGCTGGTGACAATGAACTGCTGTGAGCTGCTGGCATCCATCTGCAGGTGTGGCAGAGAGAGCTAGCACAGAGTGGTTTAGGACAAGCAGAGGGATTTGTGGCCCAGTTGCAGGGTACCTCCAGTGACTCCTCCTGTCTCCTTGCTAGGACGAAGTGCTTTTATAGGCATTGGCTTCACAGATCGGGGTGATGCTTTTGACTTCAACGTCTCTTTGCAGGATCACTTCAAGTGAGTTTTGCTTTTCTGGAATGCTGTTTTTCCTCTGGCCTGTAGAACATGGTGGGTGGTGGTGCATGTTCATTTAGCACAGGTTTCCTTGGGGTGGCCCTGAAGCCCTGCTCTGGCAAGGGACACTTGTGTGTGCTGCGGGCGGTCATGCAAGCTGAGAGCCCCTGCAGGTCAGATCTGTAAGTCTTAAGCTTAGGTTCTGTGATGCTCCAGGTGCAGTGTTAAACAGCTTCATGGGTTTGTGGTAGTCCCAGCTTTGTGCTGTGTGACACCAGGAGTAGGGAGGTAGCTGGTTTGACAAGGCAAAGTAGTTTGGTGGGATGGAGAGAGAAACCACACATTTTTCTAAAACACTGTTCCTTTTTGCTCCAGGGTCTCATGTTTTACTCTCTTCTTTTTAGGTGGGTGAAGCAGGAGACTGAAATCTCCAAGGAGTCCCAGGAAGCTGACACACGTCCCAAATTAGACTTAGGGTTTAAGGAAGGGCAGACCATCAAACTAAACATTGGGGTAAGCAGACCAGTTAACCCTGCTTCTTTGTCTGGATGTGCCAATGGAGACTCTTCTTTACACTTCTTTTTTTTTTTTTAAATGCAGAACATGACATCAAAGAAAGGAGGAGCAGCCAAGCCCCGTGTGTCTGGATCAGGGGGCCTAAGCCTGCTGCCACCCCCACCGGGAGGCAAAATTGCAGTTCCTCCCATACCTCCCCCTTCCTCCACAGCCATTGCCAACCATGTCACACCACCACCTGTGCAGAAATCCAGTAATGCAAGCAGTGCAGGTAAACCTTAGCACTGAGCTAGCAGTTTGTAACACACCAGCAGGTGCTGCTTCAGTAAACTGTGTTCAACCTAGTGCCAGCAGTGCCCTCTGGGACATGGTGTGTCCCAAGGATTTTAGTCTCTTTGGCAGCTCCAATGTCCCCAGTGCAAGAAGGATGTGGACCTGTTATACTGGGTCCAGAGGAAGGCCATGGGAATGGTCAGAAGGCTGGACCAACTCTTCTGTGAAGAAAGACTGAGAGAGTTGGGGTTGCTTAGCCTGGAGAGGACAAGGCTCTGGGGAGATGTTTCACTATGTAAAGAGAGCTTGTAAGAAAGATGAAGAAAGACTTCTTACCAGGGCTTGTAGTGACAGGGCAAAGGGTAGAGGCTTAAACTGAAAGAGGGTAGATTTAGATTGGATATAAAGAAGAAATTTTTACCATGAGAGTGGTGAAGCCCTGGAACAGGTTGCCCAGAGAAGGAATGGATACCCCTTCATTAGAAGTGTTCAAGACCAGATTGAATGGGACTTTGAGTAACCTGATTTAGTGCAAGATGTCCCCGCTCATGTCATGGCAGTGGGACTAGATTAGATGATCTTTGGAGGTCCCTTCCAATTTATATCATCCTGTGATAGTGTAACAAAGAGGTTGCTGAAGTCTTCTGGAGGCTGTGTTAGAAGTGTAACCCTGCAGAGGTGTCTGGAGAGCTGATGATCCCTTTGTCAAGGCAGAGACTTCAGCAGTGCTGTCCACGGGTTTGAGTGAGAGTATAACATTAACTTCTGAGTAGGGCTCATGTGGTCCCAGTGTGTGGTTAGCACTGTTAAGGTGGTGCCTGTTTGGCAGCTGTTGTGATTGCTGAGCTTGGGTTGAGTCTGAGCCTTATGTCTGCTGGGAGAGGTAATAAGGGACAGATGTGTCAGGTGGTGTGCTGAGTGGAGACTGAATAGTTCCTGAAGACAATGTACCCTTGCTGGAGGTACAGTGTCAGCTGGAGCTGTGCACATTCAGCAAAAGGAGATGCTGTTATAACAAGCCCCTCAAAAAGTCTGACTTCTGCAGGGAAAGCTGGAGTCCCTTCAAAGTTTTTCTGCCCTGCATCCAGGAGTTTGTTTGAGGTGACAGTTGAAATGCCTGTAGGATTTTCTGCATGAGCTGATGTATTTTTTTTCTCATTCTCTCTCTCTCTTGCCTTAGATATTCTTTTAGATTTAGATGCTCCTGCAGCTGCATCCAAGGCACCAGTATCTGCTACCACAGACCTCTGGGGAGACTTCAGCACTGCATCCAGGTAAACTGTGATGAATGGAACACAAGAAGGGTAGTGTCCTGATGGGTGTGGGAAGAACCAGAAGTTAAGAAGTCTTACTGCATCTGCTCATTTGATTTTCCTTTTTTTGTTTCAGTGCTGTTCCCAATCAGGCTCCTCAGCAGTCCAACTGGGTCCAGTTCTGAATGATCAAAGCAGTGGAATGGGACAAATTGATGACCTAGAGGCACCAAATGGGATCAGAGAGGGCACAAACCTCTCTAGTCTTCAATCAAATTGGGACAATCCTTCATTTTTAGATCAGATCTTCACTTAAACTTAGTATTTTTGATCCCACTGAACCTAAAGAGAACATACAGACTCCTCCCAAGATGGGCAAGGAGAAGAGAGGTAGCCTTATCCCTCTATCTACTTGCCATTACATGGTACATCCTAGCTCTTTTTTCCTGTCTTTCCATACAGGGAAAGCAAGAATCTTGAAGAAAGTGGGTACAGGAGGAGGCTGGGTAGGTGCCTCTGGGTTCCTTGTCCTTCAAATTTTCTCTGGCTAGGCTGTTGCTTCTTGTGGCTGCTTTCAGTAAGTGACTGCAGCCCCTGCAGCTTGTGGTGCTGAGGACAGCTGCATTTGGCTACACTTGCTAAATGGAACCTCTGAGGAGATAGGTCTTTTCTCAACACAAAACCCTCTTGGATTAATGACATCTGTGGTGAGGAGTGACTCTCCCCATGCACACACCACTCTTCCATCTTTGGTGCAATTCTTGGTAGTGCTGCATGTCCTTGTGCTCCTGTGGGAGGAGTCATGCAGGTCCTTGAGTAGGCTGCTGCTGTTGCGCTGTAGTTCCAGGTGGGCACCCTATCTCCTTGAGGCTCCTGGTTTGGATTGCAGCTTCACTGGAGGAACTTCTCTCATTTTAACTCCTTTCTCCCCTGGCAAAGGCCTCACTGTCACTGAGATGTTTTAACTGGAAATAGCTTTAAGGGGAAAAAAAAAAAAGCCTGTTTTTACAATTTGGTAGTTACTTGCACTAGATGACAACCAGGTGATTCCCACCACTCAGCATTTCATGTTCCTGCATCACTATCCTGAGCCCTGGCCTTGTGTTGTGACTTGGCACTGTGTTTCAAGTATTACATATCTACAATAAGAATTATGGTGGGACAGTAGATTATTCTC
The DNA here is from genome assembly GCF_023055355.1 of Agelaius tricolor. Lineage (NCBI taxonomy): Eukaryota > Metazoa > Chordata > Aves > Passeriformes > Icteridae > Agelaius > Agelaius tricolor. Next base: position 20,022,288 of record NW_027269269.1, read on the forward strand.
CGATGAAGGGACAGTCTCCTTCCCCTTTTTAACTCACTCATTTGAGCAAGAAATGTATAGTAGGCTCAGTCCTGAGATCTGTGAGAGCAAAATTCTCCCACCTCTGTTCCTTATTATGACTTTTCTTCTGAGTCCAGAAGAAAAGGGATGTGAGCTCGTTATTGGAACTTATATTTTTATTTTTAATGTGTCCAAGCCCCCTCTATTTCCTGTGTGGTTAAGGGAGTTAGAAAGAGGTAAAAAGCCATGACTTCCTACTTTTTTCTTTGGGAGAGTTTCCTGAGGCAGTGTGGACACTACTTCAGCAGCTGTGGATGTCATCTGGGCTGTAAGTCTGTTGATGACTGTGGGCAAACTCCCAGGGCAGGCTGGAAACGTCACACTGCTGAATCGCTACCCTTCATGCTGGCACAGAAGCCAAAACACTAGCTGGGAAGTTGGTCTCAGTAACTCTTGGCTGTACCCAGTTCCTGGAACACTAGGGCATTGGTGCTTTGCTGGAAGGCTTCTTCCTGTTTTGAACACTCAACACAGCAACACTTTTGTGTCTCTAGCACACCTTCACAAGGAAATGTTTCCCTTTGGGCAAAAAATTTATGGTGAGGCTTTTAAAAGAGTAGCTTTGCACCTTGTATTGGCAAAGGTCTTTTGTCATTTTTGTCTGGCTACAGTGAGGGCATTTTGGAGACAGTTCCACTTAAACCATCCCTTTGGGAAGCAACATTCTTGAAATAGCTCTAAAGCTGCTGCAGTTCCACTTGTGGAAGTGGGGACCAGACTGCTCTTGGATGTATTTTAAGTAGTCATTTAACCCTGATTCCCTGGTTCTCTTGGTGTTTCCCCCTGCCAGCCCTCCCCTGCCTTCATAGTCACTCCTGCAGTCTCACTGTACTTCAGCTCCTTGCCTCCTGAACTTGTAGATGGCAGTAGTCTACAAGCAACATCACAGACTCCTGGGTTGGCATTTTGTTTTCTTTGTCTTCTTTGCTCACATCCTTGTGAGGTCCTGTCATTTCAACTATGTATCAATTCCCCAACCAAGGAAGTTGGTGGCACCAATTAACAATTAACTAGGAGCCTCTTCTGTATTGTCTTAGTGTCCTGGAGATAATATATTATGTATTTGAAAAGCTGAAGAAGCAAAAATTAAAGATATATGTATATAAAGCATAAGATGTACTGGTGCAAATGGTAATTAAACAAGTAATACTGGGGTAAAAAATGTCATGAGTCTTCTAAGTTGTCAAATTGTTTTTCCGTTGGAAGCTTCTAGGTTGAAGGTCTTCATGTCTCCAGCAAGATCCTCACAGCCTACTTATCCTTCTGCATATCTGTTGTGGCCTGCAGACTGAACAAGAGCAACTTCAGGAGTGATGGGTTCAGGCTCTGTCTGGGCAAAGAGGTAGGAGTGTGGAAAAAGGATACAAAAATGACACAGCTGTTCCACATAAGGCAAAAAAACTCACACAATATCAAACACAAATCAACAATGTGGAAACAGGCCTGAGTGTAGGGTCCTGTGGGACTTGGTAAGAGTGTGGATAAAGCATGCAAGTGAGAAGACTTAGCTGCCCTGATATTTAGCATCTCAGACATTAAAGGCTTCTACAGCCTGAAGATATTTTCAGTAATTATTTCTGTGCTGGTAGATGGGAAACAGCCTGTGCATACTAGAGATGGTCAAGGTGAGCCAAGTGGGCCCTTTGTTAGGGGCAGCAAGGACAGGAGTCTGGAAAGAGAGGAAGCAGGAAGATGGGTCACAGCAGGGCAGGCAGGGGCAGTGGCCTCACCAGCAGAGGAGCAGTTCTGAAGTACCTGAGCACAAAGATCAGAGCAGGTCAGAATGAGGATTTAGATAGCAGGGGACATGGCCAGGCATGGCTGTGCTAGCTCAGGCAGGGTCCAAGGGTCCACTTAGCTGATAGATAAGGCCTATGTTGCTGAGGTTTCTCAAAGCCAAACACCTCTATTACTTAAGCTGGACCTGAGTCCAGCCAATCCCCCAGGAGGTGAATATGTTCAGGGCCCTGACATTGTTCTATCAAGCCTGCTTGCAGCCATCTTGCACAGCATGCTTGCTCCACGTTCCTCTGCCAGACAGCAAAGCTGTGTATATGGTTGTGTTGGAAGTACACAGCCTGGGTAAAGATAAGAAATCTTAACCTATGAAGTCAGCTGTTTGAATTGTCAAGCATTCTAGTATCTGTAGTGGCTGGGGAAAAAAAAAAAAAGACATTTTTTCAGCTCTAGGACCAAAGCTTTTACCTTGTTTTCATAAATAGGATGGGTATGTTGTATAGGTCCTGGCAGGGACAAGATGTAGCATTTTACCCATAAGCTATGGTAGAGCTTCTCAGACCTTTCAGTAGGTACTTGCAGCAGAAAGAGTTGAGGAGCCTAAAAGGGTCTTTCTCCAGAGCAGGAGAATTTTCAGATGAAGTTCACTTAAGGGAAGTGCTGGGATATATTCCTGTTTGTGCATAAAGAAGCACAGAAGACTGGGAAACAGTTCATGGAGGAGAGCTTAGTCATGTGTGGAGATCTTCCCAGGCCCCATGCCTTTCCTCACAGCTAGAATGCACAGCTTGCTGAGTCCTGTGCAAGTTTTCCCTTTCTTCCAATTGGGAGACAGACTGTAGCACATAGAAAGAATCAGGAAACAAGTGTCAAAGGGAAGATCCCAGTTTTGTCTGGTTTTTGGTTGTCAATACTTCTGTGGGAGCTGTAGTTGAGGTGGGATGTGCGTAATTTCCCTGCCCCTTCTCCCATTAATTATCTTCTGTGTTCTGTGACTTTGTGTCTCAGAGCCATGCAGCAACTGTTCTTACCACAGCCACACAGACACAAACCTGCCAGATTTCACAAAGCCTTGATGCTGTGTTTGGACTCCTGAAGAAATGGAGAGGAAGGGCTGTACATTGGAGGAAATCAAACAAAAACCAAACAGGAAACCAAAACCCCCAAAGTCTTCCTGAGCTTTGATAATGAGGTAAAAGGATCTGAATCTGAACTCATCCTCTAAATCAGCATAAACCTACAAGGTTCTAGGAGGAAGAACAACGGACTGTTAATGTATATAAGCAGAGCACTGTGGCCCATTACAATGTGGTTAACACACATTGTAATGCCTCCAGGTCTAGGTAGTCTGATGAGTGCTCATTACATTATGTGAACAATAGACTCTCACTCTAGAGACTGTTACTGGTCTTTTTCTTCCAAGACAATAGTTCTGTTCATGCTAATAGTCAGGGAAAGCACATTGCAGGATGACAGCTTAATTTTGCCATATGCCATTTCCTATAGCTGTAAGTCCCCAACCAGAGCTGGGGCTATGATGGACATTCCTTGAAGCTGAGCAGAGGAAGATCAGCCAGCAACAGCTGGGTTGTGTAGTGACTCCTGACCAGAGCTATGATTTCCAGTCACTGCTGGGATCCTGGGGTGCACTTCTTGCATCACTTGTGTTTGGGGCAGGCCAGGCAGGTAACTTGCAATGAATGGCCTGCTGTCCCTTTTCTTTCCCAGGCATTGTAGGATGGCAGCTCCTGCATGTTGAGGTAGAGGCAGCTTTCAAGCCCTGAAGCAGTTTGGAGAGACATTCCCTAAAGGAGGGAGCCGCCTGTAACTTGCAGCCTTGGTGTGGAGCCCTGTGTGTTCGGCACGTACAGAGGTGTGGCGCTCCCTGCCCTCCCGAGCCTGGCTGGGCAGGTGCCAGCCGCGAGCAGGCGCCGAGTTCAGTCTCAGCCGTGGCCGTGTGCTGCCATCTGCTGCCGGATCCCTTTCTTGCGGGCTTTCCCACAATCCCTGGGCTCCATCTCCAGGGGCTGGCTGGGCTCTCAGCCGTCGAGAGGATGGCAGGTGGGATGCAAGCAGACATCACCTGAGACCTGGCTAGCACTGCTGGAGTGCTCTCTGAAAAGAAATGGCAGCTGGTGATTTGTAGTTTGATGGATTAGCAGTGATGGGCTGCTGCTTCCAAATGTAGCCGTGTCCTGCTATTCTACTGCCCTCTGTGCTTCAGTGCCCTCCTGCACAAACATGGTAATGTAGGGCTTGGAGCTGAGCTGTGCCAGGGCAGGCATACATCCCCTCTTGTGGTCAGTGTGCATACAGGTATGGATGTCTGTTGTCTTTGAAAAAACTAGGAGAAGTTCCATTCCTTTGGGCCTAACTTTAAAGGGGTGGCTAAGCACTTGTTCATGAGCCCCTGTTTATGGTGTTAAGCAAACCGCTCAAAGATGTGTGAGATGCTCTGCTGGTAGTGCTACACAAATCATCATTTTGATTAGCTGTCAGGGACAAGGAGCTGGATTCAAGTGAGAGGGAAGTGATAGGAGAGCATTTTCTTTGGAGAATATATGCTAAGTGGGTCAGCTGTATGTCTGGCCCAGAGTTAGGGGCTGCTGTCACCAGTACCTAAACCTGAAGTCCATACCATGGGTACATGTACAAAGTGTGCTTGAAAATCATTCTTTTTTTGGTAGAAAAGCAGGAAAAGCCCTTAAGTGATACATCCCATACTGAAACAGGGTTACTGTAGGCAGATAACTTGTCCTGGGTACCCTGGTCTAGCTCCAAAAGTAGTCCTGATTTGAGCAAGGTTTGAACAAGATACCTCCAGTCTGAAGTATTTCCTAGCACAACTTCTGTGCTCAGCTTGCTGTAGTGGGACCCATGCTGGGCCAGCAATGTGGTGAGATGTCTGACGTGGGGGGTTGCTCAGTGAAGAGGAGCATGAGATCTGACAGTGATCCTTCACCTCAGAGACTCTGTGAAGACCAGGATGGTGTGCTGAGCCTGTCCTGTCCAGTCTTAAAATGCTAAATAGGCAAATAACTGTGATCTGGAGGCAGAGTCAAAGACACATTGAGGAGCACTTTGCCCTCTTTGTCAGTTCCAGCCAGCAGGGAGTCAGCAGCAGGGGCCCTTTGGCCTCTGGATCAGTGCCAGCTCTGTGCTGGAGGCTGGCACCCTAGAGTGCCATTTGGCTGCCCTTTGCTTCCCTGTGCTGACTTCAGTGTCCTGGCATGTTAAGTGTGTGACACAGGCACCTGGAGTGTGTGCTCTTCAAAAAACAAAAATTGTCTTTCCCCCTCTGACGGTGTTGGCATCTGTGTCATGAGGAGGTTCCTGCATATGGTTGAACCCTAAAGCTTGGGGCCTTCCTGCCTGGCATTAAAACTTTCCCATCATGTTTCATTGATGAGGTGCCAAGGAGTGTTTGGTTGAGCTGACTGTACTCCCTGGATTTAGTTCAGTTTTCTATGGCTGTTACCAGATGGCTTTTGCTTTGTCCCATCCTGACTGGACATCTGGAGGCAGGTGATATCCCATCACCCCGCTGCTGGCCATCACAAGTTGGGCTGGGAGGCTGCAAATGGCCTGCAGGGCCACTTTGGCTACAGGGTAAGGGGCAGCACAGGCCACTTGCAATCTTCCTGGTAAATCCACCCTTGAGGATAGGAGGGGGTGAGGGAGTTCTGCAGGGCCAGGGAGGTTTGTGCTGCTATTCCAGTAGCACCTGCTGGGACAGCCTAACCAGTACAGCTCACCCCAGAACCTCCCTATCGAGAATGTTTTTTACTGCCTTCCACTTACATGCATGCAGAGGATGTGGAGGGAAACAGTTTAAGTTCCAATAAGAGTGACCCTAAGGTGGAACTCATAGCATGAGTCTGGGTGAACTTATGTGACAGCTCCATACTTGCTTGGTGACTGTGGTTGTTTTCCATTTTTTTGCTTTTCTTTCCAGTCCCCCCATTCCCCCTTCAAGAGAGGGAGATCACATGCATTCACCTCACTGGGCAGAGAGTAGCCAAACAGAATTCAAGGCTGTGGAGATCTGTGCAATCCTTAGAACTGGAAATGAAGCATGAAGAATTGCTTCTGTGGAGAGGTGTTATGTGGCCACAACTTGTGCGTGTGAATTCCACATGCCCACTCTAAGAAGATAAACTTCACAGCCCCACCTCTGAAAACAGGCCTCTGGGGTCTGAGCAGGACTTGGATCTGGCCCAGGCTTGAAGTCAAATATGATGCTGTGGCAAGCAATTGCAGTATCTGGTTCTGATCTCCAACATAGCCTTGAGACTTATGACTCCAATCCAAAAGAGGAAGGAGACAAAAGTGCAATGTTCCAGTAATGGCATAAAACAAAGCTCTGAGGTAATTTCATCTGAATGTGCCCTCTGTTGGCTTTGATTTGGTAATCCGTTAATTTGGGGAAAATAAATAAATAAAACATATTTTTGCTCTTCTGAAGAAAATCCTCTGTTAATGCTACATGTAAAGAGGCAGATTGGGGCTTCTTGTCTCTTTGAAGATTCTCTGGATCATGTTCTTCCTTCTCTTATTCCTTCCCTTACACCTGAGGGATTTTGGTAACCTGTCATCATGCTAAAGTGGGCACATGACTTTCCCTTCGTAATTCGCACTGAGTTTGAGCTCCCTCAGCTCAGGTAACTTTGGGACATGATCTCTTCTGCTTGAAATCCTCAGCACTTACTAAAATTTGGCAGAGATATGGCCAGGGGAGAAATGTACAAGCTGTTTTGGGGAGGAACATTTCTTTTTATCACTCCTACTTTTGTTCCCCTGTGTTGTGCATGGTACTGTAACCATAGCATTGTCTTTCTGCCGGCTCAGGCCTGCCTGTGGTGAGGTGCTGCCACCTGCCAGAAACTTGTGTGGTTTTACAGTGCTACCTTCTGTTTCATCCATCCCACTTATTGCTCTCACTCCCCTTTCCCACTGTCCATTCAGTACTTCCCTTTTTCCTCTTCATCCCTGGATGCTCAAATGTCTTTTTCCTGTGCTTTCACAGCTCCATAGAAGCCATTTTTTTCCTTGGTCTCTTAGCAACCTGTATGGAACCCTGGTTCACCTTCTATGATTAGAGGGTTTGACTGGAGGTCTCTTCTCCCTGCAGCTCTGGCCTGTGTCAGCCTTGGCTGAGAAGGGCTTAGGGTGCCTTTCTCTCAGATCCCAGGAGGCTGCTGTGCTCCCACACTGTCCCCTGGAGCAGTATGAACTGCAGCATCCTACCCCTCCCCTCCCTCCCAAACCAGTTCCATGCAGCAGGGTACACAATGGGATCACCTGTTGCTAGACTCTCTCTAACCACTCAAATCCCTCAGGAGCTCTCAAGGAGCTCTGGCTGCCTGAATTCCTTTGATTTGTTATTTGACATCCCTTATTTTACTGCTCAGTGTCAGGCCTTGGGTCCTCATTCTCCGTGTTCCAGTGCATTTTTATGCTCTTCCCTTGGCTGCTCTGCTTCATAGCCTTAATCCCTGAAAAGGAGCAAGGTGATGTGGAGAGGGAGGACCAAGAAAGTGGCATATATTCACTTCTGGTGCTCTTCTCACCCAGGTGCAGGGATATAAAGCATGGATTTGGTTTAGGCTTTTATCTAAGTGAATTGGAAGTCTGTGCTAGCTACAGGTGCCATAAGAGTAGGTGATGCCAAGACTGTAGGCAAAGACCCACAACAGGCAGGATTTCTTTACAAGAGTTATATTGACTCTCCTCAAAGTCCATCACACTTACACACATGTCTATCCATTAATTCTTTTGTTATATTAACCTGACCAATGGAGATGTCAAACCTTTAACTTCCTAAATCTCCCTGAGACTTCTCCCCTTCTCCTTCTTTGATATGTTCCCTCCCAGTCTGAGATTTGCTGATAAAAAGATAGTTTAAGGCAAAAGGTGACCCCTGATATTAGCAACTGTTTCACCTTTGAATTTCCTGAGAATCCCTGGGACCATCTTGCCCAGGCCTGCTAATTGCATGCATTTTGTACAATCAATATTTTATTTTGGACAGATCCTTTGATTTAGTCCTCCACAAACCAGGGTTCTTGTGTGTGAATTTCACCAATTTATTCCATTGTGACAAATAATTATTTTAGCTTTGTTTTGATGTGCTTGTTCTCTCTGACTGCTTATTTTATACCCTGCTCTTCACCTGCTCTCAAGGCAGTATATCAAATATAAAGGGTTTGAGGAAGTTCTGACACTTTTGCTTTGTTATGGTTTTGTACTTACTGGAGGTCACACTCATTTAAATTTTCCTCATTTAGCTGCAAGGTCAGCTTGTTGAAAAATGCATATTGATAATCCCTTTGGGAAATCATTTTAGTCATGTCACTTCATTTTGCCTTTTGTCAAATCTTCTAAAGAGGGTCTAGGTATTTGGGTGGCCAATGTGATGTCCCTGTGAAACCTCCATGTCACTTGTGATGACTCACAGCCTTCAGCTCAATTCTCTCAGCTGCCCCTCTGTGTTCAAACTGCCTTGTAAGAAGTGTGTCACTTCCCTGCAGCTTCCTCCACAGCTGTGGCCAATTAAAAAATGGGATTTCTTTTGGAAGGTGTGGGGTCACAGCTTTAGGATTCCGGTCCTACTCTTTGCCTATAAATTTGAATTTAACTCCTCAGGTTCAGCTGGATTTTCAAAAGAAGTGTAAGGCATGTGCATTGGGACATGTGAGCAGTTTCCTCTGCTCACATGGACCTGTTGCTAAATTGGGTGATGCTGCCTGTGGGGTGAAAGGCTTGCAGGTACCACCTCATTCAAACTTCACTGACAGGCTGGGGAGAAAGAGCATTAGTGCCTCTGCTGCCTTCTCTTTGGGTCAGGGACAAAGGGTGGCCATGGAGCTTGCAGAGCAACCCGGAGCTGGAGCATGAGTGAGGAGGGAAAGCAGAACTGTGAGAATCCCAAAAAGGAGCTGGGGCTTGTGAGGCATGTGGGGGCTGAGAGCATGGGGGGCACTTGGCAGTGTGGGGTAGGGCTGAGCTGAAAGATCTGTGGGGAAACAGAGGTATTGTGGGAGGACAAGGGAGTGAGCAGAGCACAGGAAGAGGGGGAATGGAATTACTGAGGAAGAGCAGTGAGAATGCAAGGAAGCAAAGCATGAGTTTGGGGGGGTTTTAAGCAAGATTTTTTAAAAATTATTTTTTCAGCACCACAACTAACTGCAGGGTCCAGTTGTTTCTATCTCCCACTCATTTACATGCCAGCAGTGTATATGAAATTCCAAGGACAAAGTTTTCAGGAATATCATGTGATAGTTGTTACACCTTGGCTCAGTACTACATCCTGTGGAAGTATGATTCAGGGTTGAATTTTGATAACAAGCAACAACTCTGATGGCTGGCAAAGAAGAATTGAGCTGTCTACTGGTGTTTAAGTGCACTCTAATGTAATCTAATAAAAAGAGCAGCTGGAGCCTGAATTTGCATTTGAAATGCTTCGGCTGTGTTTGGAGATGTGTTTCAGTGGAAGAAGTGCATGAAGCTGCTCTGTAACTTCCTTCTCTGTCTGCTGATTGTGTTTCCTGTTTCTTCACAGTGGAAATCTTGAAACCCTGCAGGGAAGTAAGCCTTTTTCCCATGAGACTGAGTCTGCTGAGGCTTGGTTGGGTGGGGACAGGGGCAAGTATGCAGAAGATTGCTCTGAATTCTCAAAAGAATTTTGAGGGCTTAATTAGATTTCAGCAGAGACTTAGGAAGGCTTAATTCCAGTGAGAGGGCCAAGACTGAAGACAAAGGATGGTGCTGGAAGGATGTTGGAAAGAGAAGCAGGCAGCATGCTTGCTTGAGGGACCAGGTTTCTCTCCTGTAGCTGTTCTTATTCTTGTGTGAAAGTCACCCTCTTTGCACACAATACCTAAAGGAGAAGTAAAGTTAGCTCAGGACACACAAGACACAAAAAGGATCCTTGGTAAAGACATCCAGTTACTGCCTCACTCTCCTTAGGGGCAGTTCTCCCTAAACTGTGTTCAGATTCCCTTTACCTTCTGCCACATTGTTCTTGTCTGTTGTCTGGTGCATGTTCTTTCTTCTATTGCCCTATCTCAGCTCCAACTCTGCTCTGGTTATGCTCTGTGCTCTCTGGATGTCCTGCGAGCATCTCATTCTGCTCTGCCTTAAGGCTAGCCAAACTAACCAGCTTCTTCCTTCTGGTTGTTTTGGAGACCTTGTTGTGGCTTTTTTCAGGCTTTTACAGGGGGCTTGTAGGAAAGATGGAGAGAAACCTTTTAATGGAACTGGTAGTGGTAGGATAAGGGGTCATAGGTTTAAACTGAAAAAGCCAGATCTAGATAAGATAAAAGGAAGAAATTCTTTACAATGAGGGTGCTGAGATGCTGAAACAGATTCCCCAGAGAAGCTGCAGATTCCCCTTAATTGAAAATGTTTAGGGCCAGGTTGGAAGGGGCTTTGAGCAGCCTGATGTAGTGAAAGATGTCCTTGCCCATGGCAGTGGGCTGCAGAAGATAGTCTTTGAAGGTCCCTTACAACACAGAACTTAGTCCTGTCTGCTGACTGAACCCTCCTCACCCTGCCTGACTTATTGGCATCTGTTCCCAGAAGTCTTTCTGATTTAGAATGTATCTCAGCATCCATTTTCCCTGTCTCCTTTCAAGATCTGCTCCAGCTTTAAATCGGACTAAGCACTGACATTTTGCTCAAGACAGTATCAGAGGTTTTTACCAGAAAGCAGATAAGGGAGATAAATGACAGTGTTGGAAAAGTGGCAGAAAAATGTAAACCATCCCTTTTCAGCCTCTGAAATGGACCCTGAAGCAGGCACTGCTCTGAACTTCCACAGGCTGTGAATCAGGTTTTAATAGAAAAGTTTTTGTGTGTACTCTTCCCAATAATCTCTCAGACCATCAACATATGTTTTTTAAAATTCCACTTTGCTTGTTCTCCTCTCTGACTCCATCTGATCCTTCTGTTTCTTCATGGATATATCAACATTCTGATTATTTTTATTGCTCTAAGGCTGCAACTCCCCAGTCTCACTTCTACAGGAACACTTCTTTGTCTGAGATTTCTTCTAGTGCTAACTTCCAGCTGGGGCTGACTTTGAAGAGTGAGACATAGCTGTGACATTTGATGTAGCAAATTCAGCTTAACCACAAGGGGCAAATAGGGCAGAATGCATTTTGTTCTGGACTGCAGGTTAAACTGGGCTAGGACCTGTGATAGCTGCAAATGTGAGAGCAATGTTAGAATTACAAAGAAACACTTGAAAATATGGGGAGATAGTTAAGTAAGAAAGTTAAAAAGAGGAAAAAAACCTATAAATGTCTTGAAAAGGAAGCCAATCAGCTGAGAATCTGATATGGGGAAGGAGTGCAACTTCCTTTTCAGTTGTTAGGTTCTCATTTTTCTTTTATGTCTCAAAATCTTCCATGGTGCGAGGGGTGATTTCCTGGGCTAAGAAACTGAAGATCTCTTTGGAGCATTTCTGAGCTCCCAGGAATTCTTGGGTTATCACCAGTGCTTCCAGTGTTCAGCACAGCCTTCTTTAATGGGTAGAGGGTGATTGAATGTATGGGAAAGGCTCAGTAACCTATTCCTGTCACCCTTTGGAAAGAAGGAGCTAAAAGACCCACCTTTTACGTGGCAAAACTAAGGACAGGGTCACACTGTGATTAAATGGCATCAGAAATCACCTATGCTGAGGTGAAGTTCAAAAATGAATCGCCAGCTCCAGTGGTCAAAGGTAAGGAATTAATGGATTATTTGGGAGAAAGGGAGCTGGAGGGAGCAGGGTGAAGAAGAGGGAATGAAGATTTTTCCTTCTGTGACTTTGGTTCCTACCTGATCTTGATGAATTGGTGAGAAAAAAGAGCTACATGATCAGGAGACTGGAGGAGTTTTGAAATAAGAGTCTTGAGGAACATCTCCAAGAGGAAAGGCAAATGGGAGTTGCAACATGAACAAAAATGACTACCGGGAGCACAAACAGTAGGTTTCAAATGAGCATTCATTAAGGAACCTGTTTGTGCTCCCTCAGTACCCTACATGTTATGTAGTCTTGAAAGAGTCAAATTTGGACCGTGCTGAGTACCAACAGTAGAGGCTGTGGTTTATTACAAACAATCTGATCTGTCACAAAGGTGGAGGGGCTCCCAAAGCAGCAAATAAGCCCAAGTCCTGGCTGCTCTTGCCTCTGAGTGAGACTACATTGCTGCTTGTGGAGAGGGTAGGAGAATCAACATGCCTGCTTATAGCAGAGCAGTCAGTTGTACTCTGCAGCGTCATGAGAAGTGGTACTGGCTGCAGAAACAGAGCCCCATTGTCCATGGCTGATTGAGAAATACTCCTTGAAGAAGAGAGACCCAAAAGTTAAACACTCTGAAATATACAGAATAAGAATTTTTTAAGATCTGGAGGGAGATCCAAATCTGTTATCGATGTCTCCCACTCCTGAAAAACATTTAACATACCAAACAAACAAATTTGTTTCCCATTAAAAATTACAGTGGTAAAATGGTTCTTTTACTAGACTTCATGCAAATTTAAGGCATATTCTGGTTAATATGTACTCTGTAGTCATTATTCCACAAGTAGAAACCCATAGAGATGCTCTGTGTAAGGCTTACTGCTTCTGCCTGACATGCAGGACCCTACACACCACCAGGTTCCAGGACAAGAAATGTATGTGTGCATAAATCAATGAAGAATATTTTTAAAAAATTAAATAAATAATTACTGCTGCCTAAGGATATATAATAGCTTGCCTATTTACAGCTTTATCTCAGTTTTACAATCCCAAACAGAGCAGGCATCAGCTCCAGGTTATTCCTCGCTTGCTCTGAGGCATGAGTCATGGAAATAAATAGTGTACATAGTCCTGTCTGTCTTAAAAGCTCACTGTTTTCAGTGCACCAAGATTAGTTGGTTCTGGATGTAGTTAGCATTTCCACTGTGGTGAGGTGGGGGTGGTGGAAGTTCCCCATTGTGTTCCAAATTATTATTCCGAAGACATCAAGTCTGTTGTGTTGTGATCATGCTGGACATGTTACAGAGCACAGACCAGCTGTGGAAAGCATTTTGCAGGGAGTTCAACCCCCCTAGTGTGCACAATATTACTGCACTTCACTCGTGTTGCTGAGGTGCACAGCATGCAGTGCTCCCTGTGCCACCTGGGTGTGAGTGTGGGATGCTCAGGTCTGACTGGGCACAGGTTTAACAATGTCTGGATGTGCTGCATATCAAAAAGATCAGTTGGACTGGTTAGAGCTATTTCTGAAGTAAGTGCTTTGACTCCAGATCTTCAGGGGGCTCCTTGTTTTCACTAAGGCAAAAGAAAGAAAAACGTTATTAGAAAAACATTATTTGACCAGGGAAACCTGGACCTTGTCTGTCCACATATTTTCTCTCCAGATAATGAAAAATGATGCCTTTTCCCCTGCTGTAGCAGTCTCTCCCAAGCCTTTGGGAAGTAGTCAGAAGGCATCCACAAAGAGCAGGTTTCTTACAGTCTTGCTTACTAGGCATGTCTGGCAGGCACACTTGGCTGCTGACAGACCTGGGAGCTTCATGCTGAACGACGAATGAAGGCTCTCTAAATCTTCTCTTTAACAATGGTCTCTCCCAAAGCTTCTTTACTCCTGTCCTGCAGTGAGTGCTGCTGTCTCTTTCCCCTCCTATTTGCCCTGGCTTGTGTACCTGCCACAAGCTAGAACAATGCCCTAACGCGTGTTTGCTTCTCCTTCCCTGTGACCCACTCTCCTGCCTGCTCCCAAACCTCCTCAGTACTGGCAATATCCCTCTAGATAAAAGTGAGGTCCTGGCAAATCTTAATCTGAGTACTTTACTCAGGTTGCTGGGCACAGCCCTCTGTTCTCCCTAAATATCCAGCCTAGCACAACCTAGTTTTATCACAGCAAATCTTTGAATCCTGACTTGGAAAGCAGGGATGGAAGGAAAAATATATCTTTCAATCTTCCAATGATGATATGCCGTCATAGCCTTGCACATTTTTTGTCTCCCATCCTCTCTCAGATTACACCAATCTTCTGCACAGGAAGTTCAAAAAGCTAATGGAACTGAAGGAGGCAGAAAAAGTTTTCTGGGAAGAAGTCAACATGAACTCTTCTCTTATGTCATAAGTATCACAGTTTGAGCAATGTTGCATTTAGCAGCTTTGGACTCAATCTAGAAAGACATTGTTTCACTGTAGTTTTTGACGCCCTGTGAAGGGCTCATCCCCAAACACCAACAATTATCATTGTTGGCTCACTGGCTGGGCTGGGAACACACTCACTGAATGGGACTTTTCTCCAAAATCCACAGACATTCCCTGCTCTGTCCCAGTCTGTCATTCTCCCAAACCTTGTAACTTCCACATCAGAAATTATTTTTTTTTCTTTTGAGGAGCTCTCCCTTGAGTAGTACATCCTTGGTATGTGGACTGTGGACTGATATACCCATAGTTGACTATAGTGTTTTGTTTGGTGTGTTTCTGTCACTTTTAGGACCTCCTGAGACAAAGAAGCCTGAGCAACATCCCCAGAAGTGCCCACTCTGGCTGCCATGGTTGATCTCACTGCTGCTTCTCTTGGTGTGCATTGCCCTTGTTGTTGTCCTCCTTGGTGAGTATGTGCAAGGAGACTACAAGGGAGAAGTCTGGGGGGAGTGCTGGGAGAAAAGTAGAGAAACCATGCTTCGTGGTTGCCTGGGCTTTGTGTAAGGTCTCAAGTTTTCCTGCCCTGACTTTGTATATGTCTGCATACATCCTCCAAATCTTCAACTGTTTATCCCGAGGCCTCATCAGTGTGCCCAGATCGCACATTCCAATCTTGCTTGGCCTTTTTGGAACTGTGGAACAATTTCTCTACCTTCATTCCCCATAAAAAGAACTCAGTTACATTTGACAGATGGGAAAAAGTGGAGGCAGAAGCACAAGTGTCTATACAGGCAGCTAAATCTGCACTTAAGCTCTCTAAGGTACTTAGATATGCTTTGTGTCCTAGTGGAAAAAATGGCTTCTCACAGCCCTGGCATCTCCAGGATTAACTGCATAGTGCAGTTAATTAACTCTCACAACTTTTAAGGGTCGATTGCAGAATAGTTCATTAGAGGTTATTCCTGGACATGCTGTTTGTAAAGATCGTCATCACTGTTTCATTCTCACTTTCTATTAAAGATAATTCATGGCATGCTTGCACAAGTTCTTAATAACCACGATGGATTCTGGAAGAGGCATCTTATTATGATAAATCACTGCCTTTCCTTGTGCTGCCCTCAGCATCTGAGTCCCAGACGTTTGTATTGCTTTGTTCCCAAATGTATAACCTTTCAGGGTACTCAGCCAAAAGGTTGGGGAGTTTTAGCCTGGGATGTTAGCATCTGATACCTTCTGATACACATGGAAGGTTTAATCTTTTAGTGAAATTTTATTTACCCAAGTTAATAGATGCTACACAGGATTTTGGTTTAGCATAGTGATACAGCATTTAAATGGAAAACCAGTAAAAAATTGCACGTAGCAGAGTGGCCACTGCAATGCACAGGTGGATCACAATACCAACATGATTTTAATTGCTGGTCATACAAGCATGGAATCATAGAATCATTAATGTTGGAAAAGACAGCTCAGGTCAACCGCTAACCAACCACTGCCAAGCCCACCACTAATCAATGTCTCCAAGGGCCACATCTACTTGTCTTTTGAGCACTAGCGGGAATGGTGACTCCAACACTTCTTTGGGCAGCCTGTTCCAATGCTTGGCCACCTTCAGTGAAGAAGCTTTTACTAATATCCTATCTAAATCTTTCCTGGCACAACTTCAGACCATTTCCTCTTGTCCTGTTGGTTGTTACCTGGGAGAAGAGGCTGACCCTCACCTGGCTACAAACTCCTTTCAGGGAGTTGTTGAGAGCAATAAGGTCACCTGTGAACATCCCTTTCTTCAGGATAAACACCACCAGCTCCTTTAGCTGCTCCTCATAGGACTTGTGCTTCAGACTGATCCTGAGCTCCACTGCTCTTCTCTGGAGATGCTCCAACACTTGAATATATTTCTTGTTATGAGGGGCCCAAACAGGACATAGTTCTGCAGTATGCTCCACGTTAAGACATTGAATGGCCCCAAATGCCAAATCAAAATAGGGGAGTTAAAGCCAGCTCAGGCCCATTGCTTTCTTCAGGTGTGTTTTTGTTAGTAATTCAGCTTCTTATGCCATTTTGGACTAAGGTATCCACTTGTCCTGTGCTGGTTTGGCTGAGGAAGATGCTGCCCTCTTTTTCATCTCTGAGGAAATGAATACTTCCACAGCTGCTAATTCCCTCAACTGAACTAAACTACAAGCCAAATTTCTTCTCAAACTTTATATTTGTGTAGGGATAAGGTCACCTTTATTGGCCATGGGGGTGCTCAGCCAGGCATTGCCCTTGCCCATCTCCTCTGAGCCTTCCTCCAATACAGCAATTCACTCATCAGCCACAGGAGCCACCAGGATTCTTCTGCTCATCAGTGAAAATAGTTCTAAATTAAAGGATGAATGAAAATAGGCATCTGGATTGTTGAGCACACCCTGATCAGCTCCTAATCCATACTCCTGATGAGTGTCTGAGTTCCTAGGAAGTCCTTGGAACTGTGGCTGGGGCCTGTCACCAAGAGTGCATTATTCCCCACAAAGTGGAGCTAGTAAGTCCTAGGGGTTTGTGCTGCACCCTGGTTTCAGCAGCTCCAGCTGTAAGTGATTCCCTTCACCTGCACTGTGTGTTGCTGATGGAGCAGGCCCAGCTGAGGGTGACTCGCCCAGGTGCCTGTTGCTGTGTAGCTGAGGAAGAGACCGAGGGTGACAAGGAGAGGCTGCTTTGTAGGCTGGCAGCTGGGCTGTGGCTGTGTGCATGGCACAGGGGCTGTGGCTGGGAGGGCTCCCTCCTGCCGCGTGTGTGGCCTGTGCCCAGCGGGATGAGCCTCCAGGGGTCCCTCTGCCGTCTGACTTGGCAGACACCGGGCTCTTTCTGGCTGGGAAGGCAGCTGTGCCACTGGTGTGGGCCAGGAGAGGTGACAGCTGGGACCATGCTTGCTGGGGAAATGGTGGGAGGAGAGTCCAGGGGCCAGAGATGCTGTGTGAGGAGCTGGGAGCAAGGGCTAATCCTGCTGCCTTTGCTGTCCCTTTGCAGCGGTTCCCTTCTGCCACAGCAGTGACCAGCCCTCAGCCCTGCAGCAGCAGTTCTCAGAGTGGGAGTGCGACTCAGCGGTGCCACAAGGCACAGGTCAGTTCTCCCAATGTCCCCTCTTCCTTGGGAGAAGGGCCTCAAGGGGGCTGTGCCAGGGCAGCTCAAGCCACATCTCCAACAGAACTGTGGACAGCCCTGAGATCCCCTTACAAGGATTACCCTGGCTTTGGGTACACAAAGCTCACTGGTCATACCCCAAAGCAATGGGAAGGAATGTCTGTACTATCCCTGGTTACTCAAGCACTTTCTGTCAGGAAAAGGCACTGAGCAGGACATGAGCACTGTCCCTGGAAAACCTGGATCTCTGCAATCACCATCTCTTGTTAGTAGCCTGCACCTCTCTGTCCTCTCCCTGCACAGACCGAGGCTGGATGTGCTGCCCAAAGGGCTGGAGAAGGTTTCAAGGAAGCTGCTATTTCCTGTCCCCTGACACGATGTCATGTGCTGAGAGTGCACAGAACTGCACTGGGATGGGCTCCCAGCTGGTGGTGATCACCAGCAAGGCAGAGCAGGTAAGTGCACAGGGCTGAGAGAGGCACCCAGCAGGCAGAGCCACAGTGCTGGGCCCTGGAGGGGACTCAGAGCCCCTCCCTGTCCTGCAGGGGAGGGGGAAGGTCCTGTCTGCATCTCTGCAGCACCAGCCCCCTCTGCCACCAGCCCCACATCATGGGGATTCCTGATGCCTCTCCTGGTGCTCGGTCCTACTCCTCTCATGGACATTGCACTCTCTCTCTGATTGCCAGGAATTCCTCTCCAAGCAGATAAAGCAATCTAAAGAACCTAAACCAGAGAATTTCTACATCGGACTGTTTGCAGAGCAGGAGGGCCAGTGGCAGTGGGTGGACAAGACTCCATTCAATGCGACAGCAGCGTGAGTATCTCTGGAGGAAGAGTGTTTGGTGTGACTCCTGGTAGGGAAAGAAAGTAGGAGAGATGTGAGAGCTTCATGTGGTGCATAAAAGGGAGTTGTCACCCCACTGCCTTGTCAGAGATCAAGGATACAGCAGGAGAGGGCTGTGCAGGACACCAGGTTCACATGGCCCCATCTGTGCTGGGCATTGATTCTGAATTAACTCCCTGTGACATGGAAATCAATCATGTAGGCAAAGAAATAACTTCAACTTGCTGGCAGCAAGAGTCCTTCAAAACCCTGGTGATCAGCCTGGCCTGACCTCCATTCACTGCACTTATGTGAACAAAATGGTGTGTGCTGGAATGCAGGGAAAGAGATGGGGCACAGGGAGAGAGCACCAGCACTGTCCTTGCTGTGCCTTCTTCTGCAGAACAAACTTGCCCTGGAGCCCAGCACGGGCCTCTGCTGGGAGTGAGGTGCATGGGGTGAGTGGTGGTGATCAGTTGCCCTCAGCAGGATGGAGCACAGCCCTGTTGTGCTGGAAGGCTGTAGGAAGGAGGCAGGTTTCCATGTGCCACTGGTGCCAGTGGGATATGGAGTGGGAGGAAGGGCACTGCTTCAGTCCATGAATCAGCATTGGCAATTTCTGTCTCTCGCCTTCATGTCTTGCATCCCACTGGGGCCTTTTCCTGCAGTGCTTTACAGTGGGCAGTAACAAGCCTGTCTGTGTCCCAGGTTCTGGCGAAAAGAAGAACCAAGTCCAGGCGATGATGAGAACTGCACTGTAATCCATGTGCTTGAAAAGGCCCTCAACAACTGGAATAATGTCAAACCAGACAAAAGGCATCATCGAATTTGTGAAGCTGCAGCAGTAATTGTGTGATGGAAATGCCCCTGACCTGAGTAAAGCTGGGAGCTCAGCAGGGAGCTGGGAACAGCTCTGGCTGTGCTGGGAAGGGTGGGGAGCTCTGACACATCTTCACTGGGGGGGGTGGGACCATGTGTGTGGAAGTGAAATGAGCTTTGTCCAGCATCCCCAGTGCATGTGGTGGCTCAGGGAACACAGGGAGGCTCAGGCTCACTGGAGCAGCTCCTGTGTTCTTGTGTCCTCTTCTCTCTGAGTGGGTCCAGCAGCCTCTGGCTGAAAAGAGATGGACTTCTCCAGGAGGAAGGCACAGGAATGGAAGGCAGATATCCCGAGATTCAATGTCCTCTGTCTCCTTGAGCTCAGCTCTTTGCTTTTTGTTGAGTCACACACAAAATGTCTTCTAGCTGTACTGGTTTTGCTGAACAAATTCTGAAATCTTAGACAAGAGACAGAATACAGTATCAGACCAATGAAGAAATTCTCTGTACCCTGTGTCTGTATCTCTTTTTCTCCTCCATATCTAAGCTGGAGAGGTACGATCCTAGAATCATGGAATGGTTTGAGTTGTATGGAAACTTTAAGGATCAAGTTTTCAACCTCTGGGTCTTGAGCAGGGACCCCTTCCACTACAGCAGTCTGCTCAAAGCCCCATTGTCATGGTTTGATGCTGGCACAATGCCAGTGCCCCCATGAAAATACATTCTCCCTGGTTTCTGCTGTGAGATGTGACCAGGAATAAGCAAAGCAGGCCCCCACTTCGAAATAAAGAAAAGAAAACTTTATTAACTAAACTACAGCTCTAAGTAAAAAGATACACACAGGGAAAATGAACTTTCCCAAATCATTTCCTCCTCCCCTCACCAAATTTCCAATACATCCATCCCCAAATCACCAACTCTCAGTCCATCACCACCCTTCAGACAATCAATTCACAGTTCATCAAGAGGAGAGGAGTCCTTCTTGTGCCATAGGCTTCCCCTGGAAACACCGTTGAAACCTCGTGTGTTTCTGTGTCACTGCCCGGGGAACATCTGCCATCATGAGCGCTTCCTTCCATGTCTGCAATAGCCCCGCGTGTCTCTCTGGGCTGTTATGGGTCCAATCTGGCTAGCTCGCACCCTAGCCCACACGGCCTTGCATGGACAGAAAGTAAGAGACAAGAAGCGCTCTTCTCCATGTGGGGATGAGTCCTGGTTATTGGCTTGGGATGGGACGCTCTGGTTCCAGCAACCACCCAGGTAGAAAAGAGGCTGTACTACACCTGCAGTGGAGTTTTATGCCCGAGGGGATGGGGGCGGGGAAGGAGGACTGCGGCCAATGGGATACCACTGGGGAGGGGTGAGGGGAGGGGTACCCATAGGAAAGACCACCAGGTGTAGTGCATGGGGGAGATGCCATGTGATAAGAGAGCGGGAACAATCTACATGACATACCATACTCAGTACAAACTTCCCATCACCCAGTGCAAAACAACTCCTAAATAAACTATTTAGTGCAATACAACACATGCCCAGTGCTCTCACCACTGCACATGGACCACAGCTGCTTCTAGGGTTGTCCTTTTAAGGATGCTTTGTCCCTTACCAAAAAGAGCACAGTCTCACCTTCGGGACACCTGTCCCCCCCAGATTTCACCCCCTGGGGCTGAGGGGTCTCAACACTGAAGCCTCTTGGCTCTGAGCCATTGCCTCCCCCTGGATGCAGTCTCTGTGTCACAGGAAACATGGCTCTGTCCATGGCTATTACAAGAAAAGTCCAGCTAAGGCCACTCCATCATCTCTTCCCACCTAAGATTCTTCTCTACTCTTCCAGCATCTTTCACTTGCCCAGAGCTTCACACTTGCACATTTCCTTCTTCCATTTCATCTCTATGTCTCTTCTAGGAAAGGTTAATGTTCTGCAAAGTTTTCATTGTCCAAAAAAGGGTTAAAAGCTCGGACTCTGCCCGCCCGAATCTCGAATCTCCCACAGCGGCCGGACACCTTCTCGCTGCACACCTCCCCCCCGCCTCTTCTCCTTCTCGGCTGCGCTGCCGGCACATGTTAGCAAGTTTCAAGGTAACACGGTCACAAGCACAGGCTGTACTGTCTCTCTCTCCTGCGGGGAGGCTGCCGGTGCCTCCTGGTGCTTCTCCCACCCTTCCACCCTCGGGGCCTCTTCACCTCCCTTCTCTGTCCAAGGCCCGGCCTACCTCACCCGGCCGCATGGCTTCCCCTCCCCCGCCCAGCCAGCAGCTGGACGGGGAGAGATCCGAGCTCTTTCCCCACCGGAACTCAAGAGAGGGTTTCCTGGGAATGCTCTGCTTTTAACCCGTGTTCTCAGAGGCGTATCCGTGCCCCAGTGGCCACACCAGGTGCCAAGATTCAAATCTCAACACCTTTTGGTGACCACAGCATATCCCAGAGAACTTACTTCCTCTCAAACCATGACACCCATGCAGCCTGGCCTTGAACACTTCCAGGGCTGGGCTATGCACAGCTTCTCTGGGCAACCTGTGCCAGTGCCTCGCAACCATTACCAAAAAGAATTTCTTCCTAATACCTTCTTCCTAATACCTCCCCTCTTTCAGTTTAAACCCCTTTGCCATATGCACAACATGCCCTTATGCACTATATGCCCTTGTAAATAGTGCCTCTCCAGCCTTCTTGGAATCCTCCTGGAAAGCTGCTATAAGACCAACTTGGAATCTCCCCTTTCCCATGCTGAACAATCCCAATTTTTTTAGCTTGTGCTCCAACCCTCTGTCTCTATCCTCATTGCCTTCATCTTTGTGGCCCTCCCTTTGCACTTGCTGCCAGGGGAGAAACAATCCACCCTGGCCCTTCAGATCCACCTGGGGGAAAAAGTCCTCTTCCTGACTCAGAGCTGATCCTGGGCTCACCTGAGGCAGCAGCAGTCCTGGAAAGCCAAATCCTCAGTGGTGCCTGGAATGGCATGCCTTCCCAGGCCAGACCATGCTGCAGAGGAGGCTGACGGGACAGGGCTCCTGCTGTGCATGACATCCCATCCAGAACATCAGTGCCTATTGCATTGCCTTCATGTCCTGCTGTAGGCCATTGGACACCATGGATCTTCCTTTGCTCCATCTCTTCCCACTTCCTGCCTCCTGTGTCCTCGCTTCTCTTTGCTCAGGAATCACCAAGTGCCCAAGTCACCTGAGGGAACAGTGCCAGCTCCACACAGGGAATGCAATTGGGTGTTCAGCTCCTGTCTGTGCGCCTCTGTCCTACCTATGGAAGTGAATCCTCCCTCTGTGTCCCAGAGAGAGAGGGAAATTCGTTGTGGAGACAAAGTGCCCAGGAGATTTGGCTTCCTAATCCAGTGGGAGCAGTTGTTTGAACAGCAGTGCAGGTGCTGCAGGTGGCTGCAGGTCAGATGCATAGCTTGAGGTAGCAGTGAGACACTGCGAGTAGGGACAGTAGGTCCTACATATCTAGGGACATATGGAAGAAAGAGGACATATACATGCAAAATACCACACAAATCAGGACAGGCAGTAAGCACTGATCCCAGCTCAAAGAGCTGCCTGTTGCTGTTCCTCTCCCTGGCAGCAGCAGGATGAAATCCTTCAGAGAAAATGTCTGTTTACAGCTGTACAATGTGGCCCTGCAGGTGAGGGCCTCTCCTTCTACACCTGGAAACCACACCCTGCAGTGGCACAGCTTCTCCCAACAACAGCCTGGGCTGCTGGGCTTGCCACTGGCTGGAAAGGGCTGCTTTGTCTGGGGTCTTGAGCACCATTCCCACACATTTCTGGCTTTGGCCGTGCAGGATCCCCTTTAGGCCTCCCCTCTGCCATAACTGTTAGCACACAAGCAGGACAAGGAGCACATTGCCTGTCTTCCCTCCTCCACACAAGAGCCAGCCCAGCACAGGAGGCTTAGGCCTGCTGTGGTGCAGCCAGTGAAGGTGCACAGTCCCTGAAGGACAGAGCTGACCAGCAGGTTCCTCTGCTGCCTGTGCACTCCTGGGCTCAGCCTGTGGTGAGCAGCAGCCCCTGCTGCGTCTGGACACGGCCCCCTCACACCCTTGGCTGTAGGAAGAAGGCAGGATTCCATTCATCATGGACGGATGCCCATGGGAACAGGGCAGGAGGAGAACAAGGGTGATTGATCTGGGGAATTTGGGATGAATCAGGATCTGGAAGAGTCTGTCTCCATGTCACTCTCAGCCCTGAGACCCCAGGTCCCAGAGCTCATCCTTCCCTGCAAGATTGACAACATCCTGAATCCCAATATGTCAGAATCACGGCAGACAAAGTGGACCTCAGCCTCTACATGCCCAACAGTTCAGCCTCATTGGTGAGAGTGAGGTCCAACAGATTCCATCTTGTTTTTGGGTCCTCCATAACCTGTCTCAGAAGGATCCATGGTAATGATCCTCCAGTGTCCTCCTGGATTGATTTGATCTTTCCTGCTGAAAACAGCTCAGAAACTGCAGCACAAGTTGCAGAGCCTGACAGCTGCCTCTGTGAGCTGCCCTCACACACTGCTGGTGCTCAGGGCTGTGGGGCTGGATTTCAGGCTGTGAGAGGGCAAAGCAACCAGGCACAGTGGGAGCAACTTTCTCTGGGATTAATTCTCTCTTCCTGTATTGTCCCTGCTGCTAGCACTTGCCCTTTGCTTTTGTTAGTATTTCCTTCCAGGCTCCTTGCCCTTATGTCATTGTTGCAGATAATCTTTGCCTTCAAATCATTTGGAATTCCAGAAAACTGGATAGCAGGAGTGCTCAGGGGATTCAGGTTGATGGAGAAACTGCCATCAACCACTGAGAAAGAGAGAATGTCCTCCACCAAGTTCATTTCTGAACAGGAGCACTCTTGCTGTTCCTTGGACTTGGAATGCTGTCCAGCCTTACCCATCCCACTTCATGTTGGTCAGATGGCCTGGACAGCAGCAAGTGATAGAAATGGGAGTGTGAATGCAGACAGCTGTGAGAGTTCAATAGCTGCAACTGTGTGAGGGGGCTTTTGACCCAAACCACTGCTGGTAAAGAAGAACATGACCAGCAGCTAAACAGTAACCAGGGCATTAGGGAAAGTCTTCTGAGGCACAGAAGAAACAGTCTGAAAACAAAGTTTAGATGAAGGAAGAACATTGTAAGAGAGAGAGAAGAGAGAAGTGGGAGGGAAGTGGCCATGGAGCCCAGGGTGCTCTGCAGCTTGGCCACCTCTGTGTGTAAGAAGCTCCCTGGCAGCTGAGTGCTGTGGGTGATGGCACTGATGGCACTGAGGGCTGCAGCAGGCACAGACACACAGTTCTGCAGTGTGACAATGTGACCCTGTGCTTTCACCTGTGCTTCACAGGCTGCTGGGAGAGCTGTGGATACTCAGGAACCCCTCATCTCCAGCAGGAAGTGTGTGGGACCAGGGGAAGCCGTGCTCCCACAAAGGGGATGTGTTCTTGCAGCTGCCCTTCCTGCATGGCTGGTGGGAGGCTGGAGGTTCCACAAGTCTTGTGAATGTGTTTTTCTGTGGGGTGAGAGCTTGTGAACACGGCTTACATAGAGATGTTTAGAAATGTAGGCTCTGACCCCGCCTGCAGCCTGTTGTGCACAAAATGACAGAATCAGGGGATGTCTTCTACAGAGAGCTCAGGCTTGTCCTCACTTGGAAGCAGTTCTGTGCCCTGATCTTGTGATGCCTCAGCTGAAATGCCTGTGCTGTTGCTGTGAGCTCTCCTATTCCTGTGTCTCTGCACCCATGCATTCCTCTCCACAGGAGAAACCAGCTGATGGAACAAGAGCAAAAGCTGTGTTTCCATCTCAGTCCATTCAGAGGACATTGGGATCCAGCAGGGATCCTTTATCCTTAGGGATGTCCTTAGGACTATGAGGCTGCTGGACTTAAATCCAGATACCCTTGAGAACTGCTAGAAAGAACACGTAGGCCTCCAGTTTTTAAAGTCATAAGCAAATCAAAATTCCTGATCTGTCATGCAAAGGGACTCCAGCACGATCCAGTGATCCTTTCTGTCCCCCAGCCCTTCAAAGACAGGGCATATTGAACGCCACTGCCCAAAGCTCCATCCATATTTCTAAAGGAATTAGTTAAAATCTTGGTCTTGGAAAATTCTCTCTTGTGCTCAGGATGCCAATGGTCACTGCCCAGACTCAGTCACAGATCTGCTTTCCTCTCATTTTTGCTTCCCTTTTGCAGGCTGTGCTCAGTGGGTTTAACCCTTTGCTAGCCAATGCCAAATACACCTGCCCGTGTATGTATTGTCACACACATGGACCCTCAGCAGGAGAGAGCAGGCAGCAGAGAGGGAAGGCCATGGATGACCTGTGCAAGTGCCTGAGGCTGGGCAAAGAGAGATTGTGATGTGATGCTCCACATCATCTGTTTTCCCTTGCCTTCATGGGAATTTGTGTTGCAATGATTCTTCTGTGAAATGCCCTGGCAGGGTAATGATGGAAATTACCCAATCTCCTGTGCTGTGGGTACACCCAGGATACTGGTTTTTCAGCACATCAGATTAGAGCCTGTGCAGGCCCCTCACCCGTGTGGGAGGTGCCCTGTGCAGGAGGAAGGCTGTTTGTGCCCACACTGGTAACAGGGACCCTTGGAGAAGAGTGATCCTCCTGCAGAGATGATGAATGGCCCAGGGAGAGTCAGTCCTGGAAGTGCAGGTAACCCCCAAAGCTTCCTTCCTTTCTGTCCTCCTGCCACAGGACTTGGGGAAAGGCAGGGCTGGGCTGGATCCTGGGCATGGTGCGGTGGCCGGATCTCCTACCAGGAGATGGGGCTTAGGGCAAGAGCAAAGCAACAGATGAGGGAAGTGGGCAGTGGCCAGGCTGGCAGAATGACCTTTTCCTAGAGCCAGGGGAAATGGAAGTGCAGCCAGAGTGTGCCCTGCTATTCCCTTCAGTGCTGTGTCTGTAAACAATGGGGCTGAAGGGGCCTGTCCTCCTGTCATTGCCCTGCAAAGCTCTCTGCATCACTCTGAGCACAGGTCCCTGCCCCCATCTCTGCTGTCTCCAAGGACAACCCAGCCAGGGCTCCCCAAGAGAGAGCTCCCAAGTGCCTTTTCCCCTGTGGAAACCATCCCTCTGTGTGTCTGCCTGTGCACACCCTGAGCTGGGCAGTCACTCCTTTGGGGGACTGTGCCTCTGCAGAAAAGGGCTCATGGGACAGAGGCAAAATGCAGGGAGTGACAGAAAGAAGCTCTAAAGAGAGAGGAAGAGGAGGGAGGTCCACAAAGAGCGTTCAGGGACAGACAGGGGTAATGGAAGGCAACATGGAAGATGTGTTGAGGAGAAAGGAGGTCTGACAGGACAAAGGGAGAGTGAGGTCTGGGCAGAATCCAGGCAGATCTTGTGATAAACAGGGAAATAAAAAAGCGGCCCCAGGGCAGCCCCTGTGCTCCTGTACTCTGTGGCTCTGAGCCTCTGTTGGGACAGGCAGCAGGGCCTGCCTCCAGCACCCGTGGGGCTCCCCAGTCCTTGGAACAAGGGACCAGCAGGGTGCAGGGGAACAGAGCCCCCTGGGTTATCCTGCACCTAACTCTGGGCTGGGACATGCTCACTCTTGCTTTGTGTTTTTCAGCCCCAGCAGAAGGGAGAGGCTGCTCCTGGCTGAATATCTGGGTCTTCCTTATTTTTGCTCTATCAATCAAGGCTGCCTTGGTGACCATCTGCCTTGGTGAGTTCCAGGGTGTCTTAATTCCCTTGGGATGAAGGGCTCAGGTGACTGCACATGGTCAGGTGGGAAAGCCACATCCTAGTGCCTCTGCCAGAAGAGCAACACCATTCATCAAAACACAGGTCAGAGATCCCTACTCATGCAGCCTCAACCTTTGTGGGAACACATCTGTGGCTTTTAAAAAACCATTTGAATCTCAGGGAATAAGCAAGATCTCTTGGGTAAGCTGGCTGTGTAAGGAACTGCCTGTGGTGGCAGCAAGGCTGTCAGAGCAGGTTCCTCCCAGTCTCTCTCAGTCTGCCTGAGCTGAGAGCTTGGCCAGCTCTTCTCTGAAGGGAGTGTTTCCAGAGCCAATGATTGCCTATCCTGCCTCCCCAGGAAGGCTAAGGCAGTAGCAGTGTCTCTCAGCCAGCAGAGGTTTCATGGCTGTCTGAGGAAGACACTGACTCTTTTTGATCCCCACAGGGATGAACAGCTCCACAGCAGGTGAGAGCCCTCAGCTGAACAAAACCAGAAGTCATCTCTCTTCTCATTCTTTATAGTTGTGTAGGGATAAGGTCACCTTTATTGGCCATGGGGGTGCTCAGCCAGGCATTGCCCTTGCCCATCTCCTCTGAGCCTTCCTCCATTACAACAATTCACTGATCAGCCACAGGAGCCACCAGGATTCTTCTGCTCATCAGTGAAAATAGTTCTAAATTAAAGGATCAATGAAAAACAGGCATCTGGATTGTTGAGCACACCCTGATCAGCTCCTAATCCATACTCCTGATGAGTGTCTGAGTTCCTAGGAAGTCCTTGGAACTGTGGCTGTGGCCTGTCACCAAGAGTGCATTATTCCCCACAAAGTGGAGCTAGTAAGTCCTAGGGGTTTGTGCTGCACCCTGGTTTCAGCAGCTCCAGCTGTAAGTGATTCCCTTCACCTGCACTGTGTGTTGCTGATGGAGCAGGCCCAGCTGAGGGTGACTCCCCCAGGTGCCTGTTGCTGTGTAGCTGAGGAAGAGACCGAGGGTGACAAGGAGAGGCTGCTTTGTAGGCTGGCAGCTGGGCTGTGGCTGTGTGCATGGCACAGGGGCTGTGGCTGGGAGGGCTCCCTCCTGCCGCGTGTGTGGCCTGTGCCCAGCGGGATGAGCCTCCAGGGGTCCCTCTGCCGTCTGACTTGGCAGACACCGGGCTCTTTCTGGCTGGGAAGGCAGCTGTGCCACTGGTGTGGGCCAGGAGAGGTGACAGCTGGGACCATGCTTGCTGGGGAAATGGTGGGAGGAGAGTCCAGGGGCCAGAGATGCTGTGTGAGGAGCTGGGAGCAAGGGCTAATCCTGCTGCCTTTGCTGTCCCTTTGCAGCGGTTCCCTTCTGCCACAGCAGTGACCAGCCCTCAGCCCTGCAGCAGCAGTTCTCAGAGTGGGAGTGCGACTCAGCGGTGCCACAAGGCACAGGTCAGTTCTCCCAATGTCCCCTCTTCCTTGGGAGAAGGGCCTCAAGGGGGCTGTGCCAGGGCAGCTCAAGCCACATCTCCAACAGAACTGTGGACAGCCCTGAGATCCCCTTACAAGGATTACCCTGGCTTTGGGTACACAAAGCTCACTGGTCATACCCCAAAGCAATGGGAAGGAATGTCTGTACTATCCCTGGTTACTCAAGCACTTTCTGTCAGGAAAAGGCACTGAGCAGGACATGAGCACTGTCCCTGGAAAACCTGGATCTCTGCAATCACCATCTCTTGTTAGGAGCCTGCACCTCTCTGTCCTCTCCCTGCACAGACCGAGGCTGGATGTGCTGCCCAAAGGGCTGGAGAAGGTTTCAAGGAAGCTGCTATTTCCTGTCCCCTGACACGATGTCATGTGCTGAGAGTGCACAGAACTGCACTGGGATGGGCTCCCAGCTGGTGGTGATCACCAGCAAGGCAGAGCAGGTAAGTGCACAGGGCTGAGAGAGGCACCCAGCAGGCAGAGCCACAGTGCTGGGCCCTGGAGGGGACTCAGAGCCCCTCCCTGTCCTGCAGGGGAGGGGGAAGGTCCTGTCTGCATCTCTGCAGCACCAGCCCCCTCTGCCACCAGCCCCACATCATGGGGATTCCTGATGCCTCTCTGTGCTCCGTCCTGCCCCTCTCATGGACATTGCACTCTCTCTCTGATTGCCAGGAATTCCTCTCCAAGCAGATAAGGCAATCTAAAGAACCTAAACCAGACAATTTCTACATCGGACTGTTTGCAGAGCAGGAGGGCCAGTGGCAGTGGGTGGACAAGACTCCATACAATGCGACAGCAGCGTGAGTATCTCTGGAGGAAGAGTGTTTGGTGTGACTCCTGGTAGGGAAAGAAAGTAGGAGAGATGTGAGAGCTTCATGTGGTGCATAAAAGGGAGTTGTCACCCCACTGCCTTGTCAGAGATCAAGGATACAGCAGGAGAGGGCTGTGCAGGACACCAGGTTCATATGGCCCCATCTGTGCTGGGCACTGATTCTGAATTAACTACCTGTGACATGGAAATCAATCATGTAGGCAAAGAAATAACTTCAACTTGCTGGCAGCAAGAGTCCTTCAAAACCCTGGTGATCAGCCTGGCCTGACCTCCATTCACTGCACTTATGTGAACAAAATGGTGTGTGCTGGAATGCAGGGAAAGAGATGGGGCACAGGGAGAGAGCACCAGCACTGTCCTTGCTGTGCCTTCTTCTGCAGAACAAACTTGCCCTGGAGCCCAGCACGGGCCTCTGCTGGGAGTGAGGTGCATGGGGTGAGTGGTGGTGATCAGTTGCCCTCAGCAGGATGGAGCAGAGCCCTGTTGTGCTGGAAGGCTGTAGGAAGGAGGAAGGTTTCCTGTGCCACTGGTGCCAGTGGGATATGGAGTGGGAGGAAGGGCACTGCTTCAGTCCATGAATCAGCATTGGCAATTTCTGTCTCTCGCCTTCATGTCTTTCATCCCACTGGGGCCTTTTCCTGCAGTGCTTTACAGTGAGCACTGGGGAGTAACAAGCCTGTCTGTGTCCCAGGTTCTGGCGAGAAGGAGAACCAAGAAATATCTTTTATGAGAACTGCACTGTAATCCACATGCCTGAAGTGACCCTCAACAACTGGAATGATGTCATACCAACTACGAAGCATCATCGAATTTGTGAAGCTGCAGCAATAATTGTGTGATGGAAATGCCCCTGACCTGAGTAAAGCTGGGAGCTCAGCAGGGAGCTGGGAACAGCTCTGGCTGTGCTGGGAAGGGTGGGGAGCTCTGACACATCTTCACTGGGGCGGTGGGACCATGTGTGTGGAAGTGAAATGAGCTTTGTCCAGCATCCCCAGTGCATGTGGTGGCTCAGGGAACACAGGGAGGCTCAGGCTCACTGGAGCAGCTCCTGTGTTCTTGTGTCCTCTTCTCTCTGAGTGGGTCCAGCAGCCTCTGGCTGAAAAGAGATGGACTTCTCCAGGAGGAAGGCACAGGAATGGAAGGCAGATATCCCAAGATTCAATGTCCTCTGTCTCCTTGAGCTCAGCTGTTTGCTTTTTGTTGAGTCACACACAAAATGTCCTCTAGCTGTACTGGTTTTGCTGAACAAATTCTGAAATCTTAGACAAGAGACAATAGAGTATCTGAGTAATGCAGAAAGGCCCTGTGCTCTGTGTGCTTATCTCTCTTTCCTTTTCCATCTCTAGGCTGCAGGGGTATAATCCACAAATGATGGAATGGTTTGGGGTGGAAGAGACCTTTAAGGATAGTCTAGTTTCAAGTCCCCTGGGCCAGGGGCAGGGACCCCTTCCACTAGACCAGGTTGCTCATATCCCCATCCAGCCTGGCCTTGAACATATTAGAGTTGGGATACATCTCCTAAGGGCAACTGATTCCAGTACCTCACATTGCTAAATATTAGGAAGGAACCACTATTCCTCCCTAATATTTAATCAGAACCTCCCTCTGTCAGTCTAAAGGCATTCCCCTTTGTCCTATAACAATGTTCTTGTATAGAAAGTGCCTCTCAGCAAGGTCATTTCCACTGCTGTAGTATTGACACTGGCAGGGATTTGACTTCATTCCACGCGTTACAGTCAATAACACAAGCAGATGTGAACAAGTGTCACAGGCAGCTGTGAGAAAGCAGTTGTCAGCAGAGACTTGTGGTGGTACCAGGAACTGGAGAAGTGCTGTGCTGCAAATATCCTCCCTTCCCTTTCCTGGTGTCCTGGTCCTCTCCAGGTTCCCAGTGCAGATAAGTGTTTCATAAGTGAACTAACTCCTTCTCTGATGCCACTTGCGTTGATGCCCCTTGGTGTCCTGTGGTGGGAACATGACCAGCAATCTCTTGAGGGCCTCCTTGGGCCTGAGATGCTTCTCCCCTGCTTCCATTGCTTTCTTCCCAGTTCCAAGCCTTACCTTTCCTCACAACTCCTACTTAAGCTATTTCTTGGTGCCATTTCTCTCTCTTTGCCTCAGCCTACTCTCATTCCCTGCTGGCTCTGACTACGCCCAGTTCTCTGGCTGTGAGCACAGTACAACTCCCTTCAGCCCTTCTAAGTCACACATCTAGACCCAGAGTCCGTGTGCCTCCCCTGGAGACCCACTGCCAGACAGCTCTTCTGGTTTTGGGACTCTTATGGGGCTCAAGCTCGTCCCTGCAAAGCAGCATTTTACCCACTTGCCTCAGAGTTTATTTGCATGTTGACTGTCTTCTCCGCTGTGCATTTGCATGCATCTGCCTTCCAGGGATGTGTTCTTCTCTGCTTTGAGTTCATTTCTCTAGTTCCCACATCACTGGTCCTCCCAGCTTGTCTCCTGGCCTCCTGGCTTGTCCCTTCTCACATTTTCAGGACAATTTCTGCTCTTTGACTTGTTGTTACTTTTTCCTCCCCATGGGGCTGTGTCTTTGCATTAGTGGAACGAAATAGTCCCTGCTTTGCCTCCTTCTGAACACAGCCTGAAAAACAGGATAGGGAGCAAAAGAAACGCAGTGGGGCTCTACCTCGGTGATCTGACTGTGTCCTCTCACTTCATGGAATGGCTCTCCATCTTCCTTGTGAGTTCTTCCTGCACAGGAGTCCTGGGCTGAGACTTTCTTCCAGAAACATGCAGGAGATGAGCCCTCGTGGAGCCAGCTCCGGCGTGGCCTACCAGGCTGTCATTTCAAGAACGGGTAGTGGTGACAGCACATCCTGCTGGCCCTGCAGGTGAGGGCCTCTCCATGTGCAGCCTAGAAACCATGCCCGGCCGTGCACAGCTTCTCCCAACAGCAGCCTGGGCTGCTGGGCTTGGGTCTGCCCAGAGGGGACCTCCTTATCCAGGTCTTGAGCACCATTCCCACACATTTCTGGCTTTGGCCGTGCAGGATCCCCTTTAGGCCTCCCCTCTGCCATAACTCTTAGCACACAAGCAGGACAAGGAGCACATTGCCTGTCTTCCCTTCTCCACACAAGAGCCAGCCCAGCACAGGAGGCTTAGGCCTGCTGTGGTGCAGCCAGTGAAGGTGCACAGTCCCTGAAGGACAGAGCTGACCAGCAGGTTCCTCTGCTGCCTGTGCACTCCTGGGCTCAGCCTGTGGTGAGCAGCAGCCCCTGCTGCGTCTGGACACGGCCCCCTCACACCCTTGGCTGTAGGAAGAAGGCAGGATTCCATTCATCATGGACTGATGCCCATGGGAACAGGGCAGGAGGAGAACAAGGGTGATTGATCTGGGGAATTTGGGATGAATCAGGATCTGGAAGAGTCTGTCTCCATGTCACTCTCAGCCCTGAGACCCCAGGTCCCAGAGCTCATGCTTCCCTGCAAGATGTGACAAGGCCATGGTGCAGGGTAACACCTCTCCACTTCAGGAGCCCTGGGGAGCTGATTAATGTGAAAGGTGCAGCCTGTCTTGTAATCCTCCAGAAGGCAGCAGGACAGCAGGGCTGGAACAATCTCCCACAGCAATGAGAGCCATTGTCTCCTGTCCTGGTTTGAAAAGGAAGTGAGTTTTTTTGGGATGCTCTGGTCAAACCAATAGGTGCTCAGATTTGAATATTGGCACCTGGTGTGGCCACTGAGGACATGGATACACCTCTGAGAACACAGGGGGTCAAAAGCAGAGAACTCCCAGTCGGAAACTCTCTTGGGGTCTGGCAGTGAAGGAGGCCAGAGCTCCCTGCCCGGCTGCTGCGGGCTGGGCGAGGGAGGGGAAGCCATGCGGCCGGGTGAGGTAGGCCGGGCCTTGGACAGAGAAGGGAGGTGGAGGCCTTGGCAGGATGGAAGGGTGGAGGAGCACGGAGAGGCATTGGACAGCCACCCCCCAGAGAGAGAGAGAGAGCCTGTGCTTGTGCCACTTTGAAATTCAGTAGCACCCCTGGCTGAGAAGGAGAAGGGGGGTGGGGGCGCGGCGAGAAGGTGGCCGGCAGGGGAGCTGTGGGAGGGTGCCCGGCAGTGGGAGTTCTGGACAGGCAGAGACTGAGATTTTTAACCCTTTTCTTGGATGATGGAAACCTTACAATTGCTGATCCTCCTGGAGTTGAATGAGAAGAGAGATAGAGATGAGATAAGAGGAAATGGGTCACGAGAGAAGTTGAGAAGAATCTTAGGTGGGAGGAGGTGATGGAGTGCCCTTTGGCTGAGCATTTCTTGTATAGCCATGGACAGAACCATTTTTCCTGTGACACAGAGACTGCATTTAGGGGCAGGCAATGGCTCAGAGTCAAGTGAGTTCAGTGTTGTTATGTGAAGGAGTGCGTGAACAGAGATGATGGGTGAGGAGGGTGATGGTGCCCTCCGTCTTCAGTGAAGGAGAAGAAGATCTCTGTTCTCGAGACCCCTCGGCCCCAGGGGGTGCATTTGAGGGGGACTGGTGTTCCGAAAGTGAGAGACTGTGGTTTTTTTGGAACTGGGCAAAGCATCCTTAAAAAGGGAACTCTAGAAGCAGCTCTGGTCCATGTGCAGTGGTGAGAGCACTGGGCATGGAAGGAAGATGTCACGATGGCAGCTGATCTCTGGGCCGTGCCACGTGTGACCTGGAAACACAAGAGGTTTCAACTGTGTTTCCAGGGGAAGCCTATTGTAATATATAGTAGGAGATAATTTGTGCTATATAGCTATATATGTGTGTTTATAATATTGTATAGATCCAAAGTTATGTCTTTGACCACTCTGGCTGGGAACAGTTTTATTTTCATGTAACCTGTTCCCGGACAGCATGAAGATAATATCAGGTCTCTTACCATATGAATGGGACAGTCCCGGGCCATCATCGATGATTTCCCTGGCATCTGCACCAGGGAGATTGCATCTAGACCTTCCTGGACCATGATTGATGGAATGTCTCAGAAAATCACAAGACCTGCACCTGGACATGATTACATCTGCTGTGCTCAGGAACCGGTATCACTCTACTACATGTGAATACAGCCTCTGCCTGGATGCTCAGACATTTGTCTGAGTCTCCGGATTCGTCTTTGTCTGTTCCTGCACATGTATGGATCCCGCTCTACATGTGAAGAAACACAAAGAAAAGTGTGGTCATCCCTGCCTCAGGCAGAATAAACTGGATATAAGCTAGCTGCTGGAAGCACTCGGGGTGAACTCCTGGGGACATGCTGTCACTTTGTCAGTTGAATCCTAGTTCACCCAGCGCCTGCACCTGGGGCTGACGCTGTCTTGGCTATGGTGGTTTTTGGAAATTCTATTTTTTGTTATCAATCTAATAAATCTTTGTTAAATTTTTCATAAATTTGGCTACTGATTTGATCATTTATAACACTATGGCACAAGAGGGACTCCTCACTCCTTGATGAACTGAGAATTGATTATCTAAAGTGTGGTGATGGACTGAGAGTTGGTGATCTGAGGGGTGGTAGCTGAATTGAGAATCCAAGGTTTTGTACTACTGTGATGTATTGGAAATTTGGTGGGGGAGGAGGAGTGTTTTTTGGAAGGTTTTCATTCTGAGTTCTGTGTGTGTTTCTTTTTATATATAGTTGTAGGTTAATAAAGTTTTTCTTCTTTATTCCTAAGTTGGAGCCTGCTTTGCTCTATTCCTGGTCACATCTCACAGCAGACGCCAGGGAGCATGTGTTTTCATGGGGGCACTGGCAATGTGCCAGCGTCAAACCATGACATCTCCAAATATCTGAAGCTGAAGCATAAAACGCCTGATGGAGGAAACCTCATCCTGAGGACAATGGGAGGCCAGCAGTTACACACAGAGGGTCTTTGAGGTGGGTGTGAATGCTGCAGCCTGCATCCCCACTTGGCTGAGAGGGAATATTGTGTGGAAGACTGATGGTCAGGCAGTTGGTAGCATCCCTCCCTCCTCTGCTCTGAACACTCCTCACTCAGCCTCTCTTCATGTGAAGGAGGTCCATCCCAAAGATGCTCCATTTGCCTTGTCAGGGCCTAGGAACCTCCTATCAGTTACTCCTGCCTGGCAAAGACTGGCTTTGCAAGGAGATTGGCTATTTGCTGTCAGTCACTAGTTCACATGGCCAGTGGTGTGGTCAGCTGCCTGAGGAACAGCCTGCAGAGAACAATCCAGCATTGTCCCCATGCCTTTGGGGACTCTCCAGATAAAAGGCCACATTCCCTCTCTGTCTTGGGCACATTCACTCTGTGTCCTGCTATTGCTGCCCAGGTGAGAGTGGAGGTGCTGCACAATCGGCTGGAGAGGCTCTCTAAGTTGCTCCCACATATTGGCTGAACAGATGTCTTGGAAAGCAAGGACAGGACACAGGATCCCACAGGGTGGGGATCAATGCAGAAGCACATCATCAGAGTGGGAGTCTTCCAAGGGAGTCTTGCAAACAAATGCTCAAACTCGCCTCTATTTGGCCTCTGAAGCCTCTGGTTGTCATCGAGCCCATCAGTCTTCCACACAATATTCCCTCTCAGCCAAGTGGGGATGCAGGCTGCAGCATTCACACCCACCTCAAAGACCCTCTGTGTGTAACTGCTGGTCTCCCATTGTCCTCAGGATGAGGTTTCCTCCATAAGATATTTTATGCATCGGCTTCAGATATTTGCAGACAGTGGCTCTCGTGGCTGTGGGAGATTGTTCCAGCCCTGCTGTCCTGCTGCCTTCTGGAGGATTACAAGACAGGCTGCACCTTTCACATCAATCAGCTCCCCAGGGCTCCTGAAGTGGAGAGGTGTTACCCTGCACCATGGCCTTGTCACATCTTGCAGGGAAGCATGAGCTCTGGGACCTGGGGTCTCAGGGCTGAGAGTGACATGGAGACAGACTCTTCCAGATCCTGATTCATCCCAAATTCCCCAGATCAATCACCCTTGTTCTCCTCCTGCCCTGTTCCCATGGGCATCAGTCCATGATGAATGGAATCCTGCCTTCTTCCTACAGCCAAGGGTGTGAGGGGGCCGTGTCCAGACGCAGCAGGGGCTGCTGCTCACCACAGGCTGAGCCCAGGAGTGCACAGGCAGCAGAGGAACCTGCTGGTCAGCTCTGTCCTTCAGGGACTGTGCACCTTCACTGGCTGCACCACAGCAGGCCTAAGCCTCCTGTGCTGGGCTGGCTCTTGTGTGGAGGAGGGAAGACAGGCAATGTGCTCCTTGTCCTGCTTGTGTGCTAAGAGTTATGGCAGAGAGGAGGCCTAAAGGGGATCCTGCACGGCCAAAGCCAGAAATGTGTGGGAATGGTGCTCAAGACCTGGATAAGGAGGTCCCCTCTGGGCAGACCCAAGCCCAGCAGCCCAGGCTGCTGTTGGGAGAAGCTGTGCACGGCCGGGCATGGTTTCTAGGCTGCACATGGAGAGGCCCTCACCTGCAGGGCCAGCAGGATGTGCTGTCACCACTACCCATTCTTGAAATGACAGCCTGGTAGGCCACGCCGGAGCTGGCTCCACGAGGGCTCATCTCCTGCATGTTTCTGGAAGAAAGTCTCAGCCCAGAACTCCTGTGCAGGAAGAACTCACAAGGAAGATGGAGAGCCATTCCATGAAGTGAGAGGACACAGTCAGATCACCGAGGTGGAGCCCCACTGCGTTTCTTTTGCTCCCTATCCTGTTTTTCAGGCTGTGTTCAGAAGGAGGCAAAGCAGGGACTATTTCGTTCCACTAATGCAAAGACACAGCCCCATGGGGAGGAAAAAGTAACAACAAGTCAAAGAGCAGAAATTGTCCTGAAAATGTGAGAAGGGACAAGCCAGGAGGCCAGGAGACAAGCTGGGAGGACCAGTGATGTGGGAACTAGAGAAATGAACTCAAAGCAGAGAAGAACACATCCCTGGAAGGCAGATGCATGCAAATGCACAGCGGAGAAGACAGTCAACATGCAAATAAACTCTGAGGCAAGTGGGTAAAATGCTGCTTTGCAGGGACGAGCTTGAGCCCCATAAGAGTCCCAAAACCAGAAGAGCTGTCTGGCAGTGGGTCTCCAGGGGAGGCACACGGACTCTGGGTCTAGATGTGTGACTTAGAAGGGCTGAAGGGAGTTGTACTGTGCTCACAGCCAGAGAACTGGGCGTAGTCAGAGCCAGCAGGGAATGAGAGTAGGCTGAGGCAAAGAGAGAGAAATGGCACCAAGAAATAGCTTAAGTAGGAGTTGTGAGGAAAGGTAAGGCTTGGAACTGGGAAGAAAGCAATGGAAGCAGGGGAGAAGC
Source organism: Agelaius tricolor (assembly GCF_023055355.1). Classification (NCBI taxonomy): domain Eukaryota; kingdom Metazoa; phylum Chordata; class Aves; order Passeriformes; family Icteridae; genus Agelaius; species Agelaius tricolor. The sequence continues at coordinate 20,059,204 of NW_027269269.1, forward strand.
ATCTCAGGCCCAAGGAGGCCCTCAAGAGATTGCTGGTCATGTTCCCACCACAGGACACCAAGGGGCATCAACGCAAGTGGCATCAGAGAAGGAGTTAGTTCACTTATGAAACACTTATCTGCACTGGGAACCTGGAGAGGACCAGGACACCAGGAAAGGGAAGGGAGGATATTTGCAGCACAGCACTTCTCCAGTTCCTGGTACCACCACAAGTCTCTGCTGACAACTGCTTTCTCACAGCTGCCTGTGACACTTGTTCACATCTGCTTGTGTTATTGACTGTAACGCGTGGAATGAAGTCAAATCCCTGCCAGTGTCAATACTACAGCAGTGGAAATGACCTTGCTGAGAGGCACTTTCTATACAAGAACATTGTTATAGGACAAAGGGGAATGCCTTTAGACTGACAGAGGGAGGTTCTGATTAAATATTAGGGAGGAACAGTGCTTCCTTCCTAATATTTAGCAATGTGAGGTACTGGAATCAGTTGCCCTTAGGAGATGTATCCCAACTCTAATATGTTCAAGGCCAGGCTGGATGGGGATATGAGCAACCTGGTCTAGTGGAAGGGGTCCCTGCCCCTGGCCCAGGGGACTTGAAACTAGACTATCCTTAAAGGTCTCTTCCACCCCAAACCATTCCATCATTTGTGGATTATACCCCTGCAGCCTAGAGATGGAAAAGGAAAGAGAGATAAGCACACAGAGCACAGGGCCTTTCTGCATTACTCAGATACTCTATTGTCTCTTGTCTAAGATTTCAGAATTTGTTCAGCAAAACCAGTACAGCTAGAGGACATTTTGTGTGTGACTCAACAAAAAGCAAACAGCTGAGCTCAAGGAGACAGAGGACATTGAATCTCGGGATATCTGCCTTCCATTCCTGTGCCTTCCTCCTGGAGAAGTCCATCTCTTTTCAGCCAGAGGCTGCTGGACCCACTCAGAGAGAAGAGGACACAAGAACACAGGAGCTGCTCCAGTGAGCCTGAGCCTCCCTGTGTTCCCTGAGCCACCACATGCACTGGGGATGCTGGACAAAGCTCATTTCACTTCCACACACGTGGTCCCACTGCCCCCAGTGAAGATGTGTCAGAGCTCCCCACCCTTCCCAGCACAGCCAGAGCTGTTCCCAGCTCCCTGCTGAGCTCCCAGCTTTACTCAGGTCAGGGGCATTTCCATCACACAATTACTGCTGCAGCTTCACAAATTCGATGATGCTTCCTAGTTGGTTTGACATTATTCCAGTTGTTGAGGGTCACTTTAGGCACGTAGATTACAGTGCAGTTCTCATCATCGCCTGGACTTGGTTCTCCTTCTCGCCAGAACCTGGGACACAGACAGGCTTGTTACTGCCCACTGTAAAGCACTGCAGGAAAAGGCCCCAGTGGGATGCAAGACTTGAAGGCGAGAGACAGAAATTGCCAATGCTGATTCATGGACTGAAGCAGTGCCCTTCCTCCCACTCCATATCCCACTGGCACCAGTGGCACATGGAAACCTGCCTCCTTCCAACAGCCTTCCAGCACAACAGGGCTGTGCTCCATCCTGCTGAGGGCAACTGATCACCACCACTCACCCCATGCACCTCACTCCCAGCAGAGGCCCGTGCTGGGCTCCAGGGCAAGTTTGTTCTGCAGAAGAAGGCACAGCAAGGACAGTGCTGGTGCTCTCTCCCTGTGCCCCATCTCTTTCCCTGCATTCCAGCACACACCATTTTGTTCACATAAGTGCAGTGAATGGAGGTCAGGCCAGGCTGATCACCAGGGTTTTGAAGGACTCTTGCTGCCAGCAAGTTGAAGTTATTTCTATGCCTACATGGTTGACTTCCATGTCACAGGGAGTTAATTCATAACCAATACCCAGCACAGATGGGGCCATGTGAACCGGGTGTCCTACACAGCCCTCTCCTGCTGTATCTTTGATCTCTTGTTGTGTTGTGTTATTATGCTCCCCCGGTTTAAGATGGAATGTTCTGTTACACCCTTTTTCTGTATGATGGTTCTGTCTGGAATTCCCGCTCTTTCCCAGTTATCTGTCAATCACCAGTTACCCTGGAAACTCACGCCTTTCTGTCACCTCCAAATGCCCCCCTTTTATCCAGAAACTTCAGTGTTATACATGGAATTATTGGCCCGGGGACCGGGGTCCCACCTTTGAGCTCTCTCGCTTGGCCACCCGTCTCTGATAAGCCCGCGCTCACCATGAGCCCCGATTCGCTGCATGTCTGAGCTCTCCCCCTCCCGTCTCTCCTATAACATGTGTATTCCCTCCCCCCGCCGCCCTTCGGTCCGGCGGCTTCCTCTGGGTGTTACTCCGCGTTCTGGAATAAAACCTGGACTGGCCCTGGTCGGAGGGACGCTCTCCCATCCCTGTCTGTGGTCCCGTTCCTTTTTGTCCGCCTCTGGCAGAGCTGAACGCCGAGCCGGCGCGTCCCTGACGACGGAGCGGCTCCCGCGCGCCGAACCGAGAAACCGCGCACCCTCCCCCCCCTCCCCGTCTGCTGGCAGGCGGGAACTTTAAAGTCACGGTTACCGCAATCTCTGACAAGGCAGTGGGGTGACAACTCCCTTTTATGCACCACATGAAGCTCTCACATCTCTCCTACTTTCTTTCCCTACCAGGAGTCACACCAAACACTCTTCCTGCAGACACGCTGCAAACACTCACGCTGCTGTCGCATTGTATGGAGTCTTGTCCACCCACTGCCACTGGCCCTCCTGCTCTGCAAACAGTCCGATGTAGAAATTCTCTGGTTTAGGTTCTTTAGATTGCCTTATCTGCTCGGAGAGGAATTCCTGGCAATCAGAGAGAGAGTGCAATGTCCATGAGAGGGGCAGGACCGAGCACCAGGAGAGGCATCAGGAATCCCCATGATGTGGGGCTGGTGGCAGAGGGGGCTGGTGCTGCAGAGATGCAGACAGGACCTTCCCCCTCCCCTGCAGGACAAGGAGGGGCTCTGAGTCCCCTCCAGGGCCCAGCACTGTGGCTCTGCCTGCTGGGTGCCTCTCTCAGCCCTGTGCACTTACCTGCTCTGCCTTGCTGGTGATCACCACCAGCTGGGAGCCCATCCCAGTGCAGTTCTGTGCACTCTCAGCACATGACATCGTGTCAGGGGACAGGAAATAGCAGCTTCCTTGAAACCTTCTCCAGCCCTTTGGGCAGCACATCCAGCCTCGGTCTGTGCAGGGAGAGGACAGAGAGGTGCAGGCTACTAACAAGAGATGGTGATTGCAGAGATCCAGGTTTTCCAGGGACAGTGCTCATGTCCTGCTCAGTGCCTTTTCCTGACAGAAAGTGCTTGAATAACCAGGGATAGTACAGACATTCTTTCCCATTGCTTTGGGGTATGACCAGTGAGCTTTGTGTACCCAAAGCCAGGGTAATCCTTGTAAGGGGATCTCAGGGCTGTCCACAGTTCTGTTGGAGATGTGGCTTGAGCTGCCCTGGCACAGCCCCCTTGAGGCCCTTCTCCCAAGGAAGAGGGGACATTGGGAGAACTGACCTGTGCCTTGTGGCACCGCTGAGTCGCACTCCCACTCTGAGAACTGCTGCTGCAGGGCTGAGGGCTGGTCACTGCTGTGGCAGAAGGGAACCACTGCAAAGGGACAGCACAGGCAGCAGGATTAGCCCTTGCTCCCAGCTCCTCACACAGCATCTCTGGCCCCTGGACTCTCCTCCCACCATTTCCCCAGCAAGCATGGTCCCAGCTGTCACCTCTCCTGGCCCACACCAGTGGCACAGCTGCCTTCCCAGCCAGAAAGAGCCCGGTGTCTGCCAAGTCAGACGGCAGAGGGACCCCTGGAGGCTCATCCCGCTGGGCACAGGCCACACACGCGGCAGGAGGGAGCCCTCCCAGCCACAGCCCCTGTGCCATGCACACAGCCACAGCCCAGCTGCCAGCCTACAAAGCAGCCTCTCCTTGTCACCCTCGGTCTCTTCCTCAGCTACACAGCAACAGGCACCTGGGGGAGTCACCCTCAGCTGGGCCTGCTCCATCAGCAACACACAGTGCAGGTGAAGGGAATCACTTACAGCTGGAGCTGCTGAAACCAGGGTGCAGCACAAACCCCTAGGACTTACTAGCTCCACTTTGTGGGGAATAATGCACTCTTGGTGACAGGCCACAGCCACAGTTCCAAGGACTTCCTAGGAACTCAGACACTCATCAGGAGTATGGATTAGGAGCTGATCAGGGTGTGCTCAGCAATCCAGATGCCTATTTTCATTGATCCTTTAATTTAGAACTATTTTCACTGATGAGCAGAAGAATCCTGGTGGCTCCTGTGGCTGATCAGTGAATTGTTGTAATGGAGGAAGGCTCAGAGGAGATGGGCAAGGGCAATGCCTGGCTGAGCACCCCCATGGCCAATAAAGGTGACCTTATCCCTACACAACTATAAAGGATGAGAAGAGAGATGACTTCTGGTTTTGTTCAGCTGAGGGATCTGACCTGCTGTGGAGCTGTTCATCTCTGTAAGGATCAAAAATGATCACTGTCTGGCAGGGGGTGTTTTCTACCTTCTGCCACAGGCAGTTTTCCTTCTGGCAGAGGCACTAGGATGTGGCTTTCCCACCTGACCAAGTGCAGTCACTTGAGCCCTTCATCCCAAGGGAATTAAGACACCCTGGAACTCACCAAGGCAGAGGCACAAGGTTCCAATGGCAGCTTTGATTGAAAGGGCAAAAATAAGGAAGACCCAGATGTTCAGCCAGGAGCAGCCTCTCTCTTCTGCTGGGGCTGAAAAACACAAAGCAAGAGTGAGCATGTCCCAGCCCAGAGTTAGGAGCAGGATAACCCAGGGGGGGTCTGTTCCCCTGCACCCTGCTGGTCCCTTGTTCCAAGGACTGGGGAGCCCCACAGGTGCTGGAGGCAGGCCCTGCTGCCTGTCCCAACAGAGGCTCAGAGCCACAGAGTACAGGAGCACAGGGGCTGCCCTGGGGCCGCTTTTTTATTTCCCTGTTTATCACAAGATCGGCCTGGATTCTGCCCAGACCTCACTCTCCCTTTGTCCTGTCAGACTTCCTTTCTCCTCAACACATCTTCCATGTTGCCTTCCATTACCCCTGTCTGTCCCTGAACGCTCTTTGTGGATCTCCCTCCTCTTCCTCTCTCTTTAGAGCTTCTTTCTGTCACTCCCTGCATTTTGCCTCTGTCCCATGAGCCCCTTTCTGCAGAGGCACAGTCCCCCAAAGGAGTGACTGCCCAGCTCAGGGTGTGCACAGGCAGACACACAGAGGGATGGTTTCCACAGGGGAAAAGGCACTTGGGAGCTCTCTCTTGGGGAGCCCTGGCTGGGTTGTCCTTGGAGACAGCAGAGATGGGGGCAGGGACCTGTGCTCAGAGTGATGCAGAGAGCTTTGCAGGGCAATGACAGGAGGACAGGCCCCTTCAGCCCCATTGTTTACAGACACAGCACTGAAGGGAATAGCAGGGCACACTCTGGCTGCACTTCCATTTCCCCTGGCTCTAGGAAAAGGTCATTCTGCCAGCCTGGCCACTGCTCACTTCCCTCATCTGTTGCTTTGCTCTTGCCCTAAGCCCCATCTCCTGGTAGGAGATCCGGCCACCGCACCATGCCCAGGATCCAGCCCAGCCCTGCCTTTCCCCAAGTCCTGTGGCAGGAGGACAGAAAGGAAGGAAGCTTTGGGGGTTACCTGCACTTCCAGGACTGACTCTCCCTGGGCCATTCATCATCTCTGCAGGAGGATCACTCTTCTCCAAGGGTCCCTGTTACCAGTGTGGGCACAAACAGCCTTCCTCCTGCACAGGGCACCTCCCACATGGGTGAGGGGCCTGCACAGGCTCTAAACTGATGTGCTGAAAAACCAATATCCTGGGTGTACCCACAGCACATGAGATTGGGGAACTTCCATCATTACCCTGCCAGGGCATTTCACACAAGAATCATTGCAACACAGAATCTCATGAAGGCAAGGGAAAACAGATGAAGTGGAGCATCACTGCAGCTCACACAATCTCCCTTTGCCCAGCCTCAGGCACTTGCACAGGTCATCCATGGCCTTCCCTCTCTGCTGCCTGCTCTCTCCTGCTGAGGGTCCATGTGTGTGACAATACATACACGGGCAGGTGTATTTGGCATTGGCTAGCAAAGGGTTAAACCCACTGAGCACAGCCTGCAAAAGGGAAGCAAAAATGAGAGGAAAGCAGATCTGTGACTGAGTCTGGGCAGTGACCATTGGCATCCTGAGCACAAGAGAGAATTTTCCAAGACCAAGATTTTAACTAATTCCTTTAGAAATATGGATGGAGCTTTGGGCAGTGGCGTTCAATATGCCCTGTCTTTGAAGGGCTGGAGGACAGAAAGGAGCACTGGATCGTGCTGGAGTCCCTTTGCATGACAGATCAGGAATTTTGATTTGCTTATGACTTTAAAAGCTGGAGGCCTACGTGTTCTTTCTAGCAGTTCTCAAGGGTATCTGGATTTAAGTCCAGCAGCCTCATAGTCCTAAGGACATCCCTAAGGATAAAGGATCCCTGCTGGATCCCAATGTCCTCTGAATGGACTGAGATGGAAACACAGCTTTTGCTCTTGTTCCATCAGCTGGTTTCTCCTGTGGAGAGGAATGCATGGGTGCAGAGACACAGGAATAGGAGAGCTCACAGCAACAGCACAGGCATTTCAGCTGAGGCATCACAAGATCAGGGCACAGAACTGCTTCCAAGTGAGGACAAGCCTGAGCTCTCTGTAGAAGACATCCCCTGATTCTGTCATTTTTGTGCACAACAGGCTGCAGGCGGGGTCAGAGCCTACATTTCTAAACATCTCTATGTAAGCCGTGTTCACAAGCTCTCACCCCACAGAAAAACACATTCACAAGACTTGTGGAACCTCCAGCCTCCCACCAGCCATGCAGGAAGGGCAGCTGCAAGAACACATCCCCTTTGTGGGAGCAGGCCTTCCCCTGGTCCCACACACTTCCTGCTGGAGATGAGGGGTTCCTGAGTATCCACAGCTCTCCCAGCAGCCTGTGAAGCACAGGTGAAAGCACAGGGTCACATTGTCACACTGCAGAACTGTGCATCTGTGCCTGCTGCAGCCCTCAGTGCCATCAGTGCCATCACCCACAGCACTCAGCTGCCAGGGAGCTTCTTACACACAGAGGTGGCCAAGCTGCAGAGCACCCTGGGCTCCATGGCCACTTCCTTCCCACTTCTCTCTTCTCTCTCTCTTACAATGTTCTTCCTTCATCTCAACTTTGTTTTCAGACTGTTTCTTCTGTGCCTCAGAAGCCTTTCCCTAATGCCCAGGCTTAGGGTAAATGGGCCCTCACATAGTTGCAGCTATTGAATTCACACAGCTGTCTGCATTCATACTCCCATTTCTGGAGGAATGGCCATGAACCACTGAGAAAGAGAGAATGTCCTCCACCAAGTTCATTTCTGAACAGGAGCACTCTTGCTGTTCCTTGGACTTGGAATGCTGTCCAGCCTTACCCATCCCACTTCATGTTGGTCAGATGGCCTGGACAGCAGCAAGTGATAGAAATGGGAGTGTGAATGCAGACAGCTGTGAGAGTTCAATAGCTGCAACAATGTGAGGGGGCTTTTGACCCAAACCACTGCTGATAAAGAAGAACATGACCAGCAGCTAAACAGTAACCAGTTCTGTGCCCTGATCTTGTGATGCCTCAGCTGAAATGCCTGTGCTGTTGCTGTGAGCTCTCCTATTCCTGTGTCTCTGCACCCATGCATTCCTCTCCACAGGAGAAACCAGCTGATGGAACATCTCAGCCTGTTCCACGTATGTCTGCAGCGTTTGCAGTCACAACCAAGTGAGACTTCATGATCTGTCATGCACATGGACTCTGGCACTGCCAAGTGATCCTTCTGCCCCACAATGCCAGGTCATCCTGAACCCCTTTCCTCAAAGCCCCAGCCTCCCTTCCAATGCAATTAGACCAAAACAGTGTCACAAGTTCTCTGTTGTGCTCAGGGCTTCTGAGCTCAGGATGCCAATGGTCACTGCCCAGACTCAGTCACAGATCTGCTTTCCTCTCATTTTTGCTTCCCTTTTGCAGGCTGTGCTCAGTGGGTTTAACTCTTTGCTAGCCAATGCCAAATACACCTGCCCGTGTATGTATTGTCACACACATGGACCCTCAGCAGGAGAGAGCAGGCAGCAGAGAGGGAAGGCCATGGATGACCTGTGCAAGTGCCTGAGGCTGGGCAAAGGGAGATTGTGTGAGCTGCAGTGATGCTCCACTTCATCTGTTTTCCTTTGTCTTCGTGACTTTGGGTTTTGCAATAACCTTCTTGTGAAATGTCCTGGCAGGGAAATGATGAAAATTCCCCAGTCTCCATGTGCTGTGGGGTACATCCGTGTGGGAGGTGCCCTGTGCAGGAGGAAGGCTGTTTGTGCCCACACTGGTAACAGGGACCCTTGGAGAAGAGTGATCCTCCTGCAGAGATGATGAATGGCCCAGGGAGAGTCAGTCCTGGAAGTGCAGGTAACCCCCAAAGCTTCCTTCCTTTCTGTCCTCCTGCCACAGGATTTGGGGAAAGGCAGGGCTGGGCTGGATCCTGGGCATGGTGCGGTGGCCGGATCTCCTACCAGGAGATGGGGCTTAGGGCAAGAGCAAAGCAACAGATGAGGGAAGTGGGCAGTGGCCAGGCTGGCAGAATGACCTTTTCCTAGAGCCAGGGGAAATGGAAGTGCAGCCAGAGTGTGCCCTGCTATTCCCTTCAGTGCTGTGTCTGTAAACAATGGGGCTGAAGGGGGCTGTCCTTCTGTCATTGCCCTGCAAAGCTCTCTGCATCACTCTGAGCACAGGTCCCTGCCCCCATCTCTGCTGTCTCCAAGGACAACCCAGCCAGGGCTCCCCAAGAGAGAGCTCCCAAGTGCCTTTTCCCCTGTGGAAACCATCCCTCTGTGTGTCTGCCTGTGCACACCCTGAGCTGGGCAGTCACTCCTTTGGGGGACTGTGCCTCTGCAGAAAGGGGCTCATGGGACAGAGGCAAAATGCAGGGAGTGACAGAAAGAAGCTCTAAAGAGAGAGGAAGAGGAGGGAGATCAACAAAGAGCGCTCAGGGACAGACAGGGGTAATGGAAGGCAACATGGAAGATGTGTTGAGGAGAAAGGAGGTCTGACAGGACAAAGGGAGAGTGAGGTCTGGGCAGAATCCAGGCCGATCTTGTGATAAACAGGGAAATAAAAAAGCGGCCCCAGGGCAGCCCCTGTGCTCCTGTACTCTGTGGCTCTGAGCCTCTGTTGGGACAGGCAGCAGGGCCTGCCTCCAGCACCTGTGGGGCTCCCCAGTCCTTGGAACAAGGGACCAGCAGGGTGCAGGGGAACAGACCCCCCCTGGGTTATCCTGCTCCTAACTCTGGGCTGGGACATGCTCACTCTTGCTTTGTGTTTTTCAGCCCCAGCAGAAGAGAGAGGCTGCTCCTGGCTGAACATCTGGGTCTTCCTTATTTTTGCCCTTTCAATCAAAGCTGCCATTGGAACCTTGTGCCTCTGCCTTGGTGAGTTCCAGGGTGTCTTAATTCCCTTGGGATGAAGGGCTCAAGTGACTGCTTTTTTTCAGGTGTCAGCCCATATCCTAGTCCCTCTTCCAGGCAGGCAAATGCCTTTCACCAAAACAGGCTTCTCCAGTCTTATTGGCTTATCCCATTACTTCTGTGTCCTTTTCCTCACCCCTTCCTCAGAGGATTTCTAATCCGGGTTTGTCAGCTGGGCAAGTGAGTCTTTCAGACACCTGAGATGAGAGAAGCTCTTCTGAGGGAAGGAATGACTGGTAGTGGGAGAAGTGGCCTGCTCTTCTCACTTCATTGCTCAATCCAGACTTCATAGCTTGTTACTAAACAGAGTCTGTGTTGGGGCTTCAAAGCAGAAGTTAGAGGATAGCACAGGTTGCTCATGCACAAGATGAAAAGGATGACAACAGTACTTTGCTTTGCTTTCTTCTTAGTGGCTCTACTTGATGGGAGCTCTGGCCATTACAAGATTCTCCTCCAGAACTCTACAGAGTGGTGCTGTGTCCCCAGCAGTTCCGCAGAGAAAGGTGAGTGATGCTGAGAGCCTCATAAGTAACAAAAGGACTTCATCAACATTTTGTTTGGTTTCCCCTCAACCTTCGAGGTGGGGAATATTACTGTCAGTCACAAGTGGATTGTTTGAAGGAAGGAATGTGGGGAATTGAGGTAAGAAGACACTCTTTAGCATGTTTCTATGAAAACATGCTCCAGGTCAGTGAAAGAGGGTGGGTCATTCCATACCTGCATTTGACCAACCTTCCTACTCTTCCCCTCACACAATCCCTCTATTGCAAGTCTAGTTGACTGATCTAGATGCAAGTGTTTATACTGGCTGGTTCAATCCAGCTCCACTTCCTGTGCTGGCTCACTGCCTGTTCACACAAGCATGATGGTCAGTGTGAGGGACAGAGGAGGGAGGAGGATGTTTAGCTCAGAATAGCTGGGGAGCTGAGCTGCAGTCACACATGAAGTGTTGGTAATATGGAGTGCTGGAATGCTGGTAGTGCAAGTTCTCAGACTCAGGTCAGAGATCCCTTCTCATGCAGCCTTGATCTTTGTGAGAACATATCTGTGGATTTTAATCCACCGTTTGAATCTCTGGGCATAAGGCAGGTCTCTTGGATAAACTGGCTGTGTAAGGAAATGCCTGTGGTGGCAGCAAGGCTGTCAGAGCAGGCTCTGAATCTGCATGAGCTGAGAGCTTGGACAGCTCTTCTCTGATGGAAGTGTTTCTAGAAAAGCACAAGCCAACTACTTCTCATCTTGCTTCCTCAAGAAGGGTAAGGCAGAAACCACGTCTCTCACCAAAGAGAGGTTGCATGGACATGGCAGGACAGAGAGAGAAAGGGAAGAGGCCCCTTCAGGCAGGGGCCTTGTGACAGGAGCTGTCAGGCTGCTGGCAGCTTTACTTGTGGAGAGCAGAAGAGAGCATTTATCTCTGTCCAGGCATTGGCTTCAAACCCCACTCCTAACACCTGGGACCCTACATTGAACTCACAGCCATGAAGGACAGCACTTCTTGTTCAAAAGCAGGACTTTTTTTCCCCATAGTGGATGGCTGGATGTGTTGCCCAAAGGGCTGGAGAAGGTTTCAAGGAAGCTGCTATTTCCTGTCCCCTGACACAATGTCATGGGCTGAGAGTGCACAGAACTGCACTGGGATGGGCTCCCAGCTGGTGGTGATCACCAGCAAGGCAGAGCAGGTAAGTGCACAGGGCTGAGAGAGGCACCCAGCAGGCAGAGCCACAGTGCTGGGCCCTGGAGGGGACTCAGAGCCCCTCCTTGTCCTGCAGGGGAGGGGGAAGGTCCTGTCTGCATCTCTGCAGCACCAGCCCCATCTGCCACCAGCCCCACATCATGGGGATTCCTGATGCCTCTCCTCGTGCTCAGTCCTGCCCCTCTCATGGACATTGTGCTTTTTTTCCAGGAGTTCCTCTTCAACTTGACAAAAGAAAAAGCTACTAGCATCTATGAAACAAAATACTACATAGGCTTAGCTGCTTACAAAAATGGGAAGTGGCAGTGGGTGGACAAGACTCCATATGAGAGAACAGCCACGTGAGTATCCTGGTGGAGTGAGGAGAGCCCTGAAATTCATGCCCTCAGTCCAAGTGACCAATACATTGTGTAAGGCAGGTATTTGTCAGAGTGGGGTTTCTGTCTTCAGCTGCTCTGTAAGTCAGAAAACTTGCATAAATTTCTATTCAAAACTATGGCTCCTGATTTCTGTCACAGTGACTTTCCTTTTCTCTTCCACAAGTGTTTGAAGTGACTCCACATCCACTGTCATGCTAGTGCATTTCCAATAAAGGAACTTTCTTTTACAGGTTTTGGAAGCCTGGGGAGCCCAATTTACTCTTTGCAGAAAAATGTGCTGCAATTCATGTCAAGGGAAACACAGACCCCAACACTTACAGTAACTGGAATAATGTCCTTTGCATCACAAGCTGCTATCGAATTTGTGAACAGGCAGTCAAACTTCTCTGAGAAAGGACATAAAATCCAATCTTCGAAGTACCTCAGTTCCCAGCCTCTGTCCCTTCATCCCTCTACAAGCTGGAGATCAGTCCTGGATGAAATAGCTCAGGCTGATGTCAAGGACCCACTGTGAACCTTTCTACTCTTCCTCCTTCAGAAACAAGGGTCCTAATTCTCCATCACTTTCCTTGACTCCTGGTCCAGACAATATCTCAATGATGTGGAAAAGGCCATCACTGTTTCATGACAGGATATTTGTTCTTCAAATCAGTGGAGCAGAATTTGAAAGAAGAGCATTCAGTGGAGTATCCTTGTCCCTCCTCTGAAGGGAAAAATTATTCATGGCTTTAGTGTTTCCTTCTCCTTCAGCACATTGTGTGTTGATTAGTTTAAAAAAATTAATAATAAATTTTAATTTATTAAATGTTATTCTGCTCTTTGCATGAGGATGTGTGACATGATTCCCACAGTCCAGCCTCCCAACACAGAGATTTTAACTTTTCAGTGTGTTCAGCACCCGTAGATAAGAATTTTTCTGAGTGTGCTGGACCGGCTGGGAGCAGGAACAATGTAATGTTCATCTGTAGAGTATGTGGGGAAGGTCCTGAACACTTTGGAGAATCATTTGTGAAGACAGAAACAGAGCAGGCTGCGTAGTGTTCAGTGCCAGGCAGTTTGCCCAGGATGTAGCAGAAAAGACGATGGATGTTGGAGATTCTGCTGAGCTGTGGCAGGATGAGGCATGGCAATGAAGGGGAGAGAAAGCAATGAAATGTAACAAGAAAGAAAAAAGCCAGAGTCCCCTAAGGAGAAAATTCTAATCAGAGAGAAGGGTGGAAGACCCCTATCAGAGGCATCACTGCAAATCAGATACACAGAAGTCTTGAGCAAGTCTTGAGCAAGTCTTCTGCTTCCCTAAAATTTCCCAAACTCCAGTCTGTATGTTCCTCCCTTTCATCAATGATATCTATATTCTTTGAGGAGCTGGGAGTTTCTAGTTTGGGACTAAAAATACAACCTGAAAAATCAGTTCTGGGTGATTTTTTTTTCCCCATCAGAAATGTGAGTACAAATTTTTGTCATTTCTGCCTGAAGAAGTGTATTTTCCAGGTTTCTTGTTTAGCCACTGGACCAAAAGCTTGGCTCTTGCAAAGTGTTTGCCTCCTAGTTTCTAAAGTTGCTGGATCCTTTACAATGGAGAAAACTTATTTTTTGTCCAACATGACCATGAACTCAAACATTGCAATGGACTTCTCGATTTCCCCCAGCTCAGTTCTGCAACTTATGCAGCAACAGGGTTTTGAGGAAGAAAAGGAGGCAGATAAGACACGCAGAGAGTGACCAATGTTTTACAAGTGGTTTTAGGGGCACTGCAGTTCTGGTTCCTGGGAGGTTGATGGGGCAGAGCAAAACCCACACCAGGAGATTGGTTTGCAAGAAAATGCACGTACCTTGCTAGAGACAGTCTCCCTGCCCCACATTTGGAAAACAAAGTTTTTCTTGAAATGTCATGACAAAAGAGGGATCTTGGGAGATGATGCTGGGTTTGCCTACAGAATTGTTGAAGGGATCTTCCTGATCCCCTCTTCAATATGGATTTGGCTGATGGAGGTGCCTATCTCAAACAGATAAAAATCAGTCTTTACCCCTCAAGTTTGTCTTGATTCAGGAGGTAGCAGATGGCACAGGAAGAGGTAGGGATGACAACAGACAGGTGCAGCACTTTCAGAAAGCTTCAGAAGGACATTCCTGCATACTGAAACTGCATACTGAACTCAGGGCTTGGGTGGGAAGGACAAAAAGTTTATCAGAATAGCATTCTTTATTATGACACCTGCAGTACTTGCTTTCAGGTGGACATCTTGGCCACATCCCAGCTGCCTCTCAGAACAAGACCTGGATGCTTACCACTCCTTGTCACATTAACTTTTGCTTTGGAAAAGAACTTGGGTCTGAGGAAAGGAGCCACAGTGATATTCATTTCTGAGAATACACACACCATCGAGTGAAGGTACTCTGACTGCTGCAGCAAAATTCTCTTGTGATTCAAACCTGAGCTAGCTTCTGGTTTTCCTCCAAAAAGCTCATGATGCCCAGTCTTTGAGATGCTGTCTTCAGCTGGAAAAACATAATTAGACCCATGTTAGAAGGACACCCAGTGTTGATTCTTATGGTCAGACTTATTAATTACATCTGTACACTGAGCATGCTTTATGTTTAGCTCTGACAGCTGAGTCTTCCTTTATAGGATACACCCAACTTTCTCTAATAAATCATTATCCTTGCCAAGCCAAGTGATGAAATAAAGTGAAATGTATGTGTTTTTCTTGGCAGACACTATCTTTTATAAGGATTTAAATTTTCCTTCAAGTGTGTCTTTTCTTTTTTTAGACAAAGCAGAGAATTACACCTCTACTCCTTCTCTTTCTCTGTTTTATCCTACCTCAGATGCTTTCATATTCCCTCACAACATTTATTTCTCCACTTCTTTATTTTCTTTGCTCTCCTGCTGTCTCTCATACTGTTTCTCCCTTTATTCCTTTTTTTTTTTCCTTTTTAATTTGTTCCTTTTACCTTTTCTTGCTAGACCACAGATGAAGAGCATACAATGTTGTTTGGGAGAAATAAAAGAGAGAAATGGCATTTAAAGAAGTTCTTGCACTGAACATATGTCTGTTCTGTCTTTTAAAATTTAGTGTTTCTGAAATGATTTCCCAAGCAGTCTTGTGTAAGGTACTAGTACTAATTCAGGTACTGTTGGCCTTGCAGGGTTCATGTTATCCAAGAGATCCACAACCCCCAGTTCTTCACTTGTCCAGTTCATGCTGGTTATCTTTTATCTCAAGTTGTCTAAGACAAATCCTATGATTTTAGCCTTTATGTCTCTACCTGTTTACAAGGGAATAAAAACACTTTTTTTACTTTATATGGAATCAGTTTACATACCTAAGCAAGCTTTTTCACATCCTGCTGCTTAATTATAAATCATTTATCTTGACAGACTTTTGGACAATCTGCAGGTTTCCTGGAAATGCCTCAGCTGATCATGAGGTCCAGCACTTCAGCACCATCTCCTGCTCACAGCAAATCACCTGCACCCTCTCAGTGTCGCTGTGATCTACATTCATGAGATCAGGAGGAGATGCACAGTGCCTCTGACTCTGTCACTGCAGCCTCTTGTGGTGCATCAATGGCTCTACAGCAAGGTAAGAATTCTGTAACATTCACTAGAAAGAGAAAACACAGCCTTAAGACAAGGAATTGCTTTGCTCAGGATCTCAAAATGCACCATAAAAATTGACTTGTGCTACAGTCCATGTTTTAACATAGGGGAAATTCAGTGCTCTGGACATGGATCTGGTTGTTTAGACTGGAGATCAAAACAGACTGCTGTAAACACACTCCAGTGCTGTGTTCCTCCCATGACATTCAATCCTCCTACGTGAGGCACCTGCTGTCTTAGATTCTCACGCAGACTGAGTTGCCACAATTTTACATGCATTAGATGTCTGCAAATTTACTCTAGCTAAGGATCAAGGAGGTAAAGTTCACTGCCTGAACATTCTTTTGCTTCTGACATGAGCTAAAGCAGCTGTTTCTCACTACATAATTGCCAACTCTGCCAACTCTGAAAGCAGAGCATGAAGGCAACCTCTTTCAGAACAATTAAATACACATCAAGGCCTCTCCTGTGCAGTCTGTAAAGGTTTTCCTCTAAAAGATCATCCTCATTTTTCATGGCTATTGCCATAATTTCACCTGAGTTCTTCCATTTATTTCCAGCTTTATTATCTCCTAACGTGTCTCTGCTTTTAAAGTGACATTTTCCCCCATTCCAACTCTTCTTGGAATGATTATAATTAAGAAACTTTGCATACCTGAAATCAGAATAAGTCTGGAACAGAGAACACTTTGGGAATAAGGAAACAAAGAAAGTAAAAAATAGAAAGGGGTTGATTGGTTTCATTGGTAATAAGAGAGCCAATGCTTCCCCTTCTGTGGTTAAAATTACTTCTGTTGGGGAAGGAAGTAGTGGGACCCACACAGAAAAAGACAGATTTGGGAGGAAACCAAGAACAAACTCTTCTATCACATATACAATGCAGAGACACTTCTCAGATTCATTAGAACACCACCCCATTCAGACACCAGTTAAAACTACTGCAGAGCACTGGCTTTAGGACAGAGAGTTACATTTTCATGAGTCAAAACCTGCTTAGGAGATATATTGCTTCATGGGATCATCTGACCAGATGGGGAAAGAAACAGCCAGCTGCTGGGAAGGGTTTGCCTAGACTGGATATCCCCAGGCCTTAAAGAAATGAGTCAAATTCCTCCTGACCAGACATGAAAAGGTTTCTGCCTGCAGATTCATTTTTGAGTCATCACCATCTGGGAGCTCAGTCATATTTTGGTGTTCAGAAAATATCTTGGTGAAGGCTTCCCATCCAAAGGCCTCTTGCAACTCTGAATCACAAGTGACACAGTACTAAAAACATGCATGGAAGTTTAGAATTATTCTTCCTGCATTCTTAACAAAATCTTGTATTACATTCAGTTATTGGTCTTTTCACAGGGCATTTTTCTTTTTTTTTTTTAAGTGTAGCTACCCCCAAAATTTTAAATGCCTACTGAAGAACCAAAGCAGCCCTTAAACAACATCAGATTATTCAACAAACTCATCTGTCTACTATTCATACAAAACCAAAAATCAAGTACTTATGTAAGTGCTCTTCATCCTGAAGGGCAGAACTGTGCTCACAGGCTTGATCTCTACTTTGTTTTTCCCAACTGTTACAAGTGTTCAAAACAAGACTGATAAAAAATATCAACGCACCTCTCCATGCTTATAAGTATGCATATTTTAAATGTCTCTTCATACTTACAATACATAAGACTCTTCTCAGAGCTCAAAATGCAGGCCCCCTGCCTAGAGACTCCACACAGTTGATGTTTGTACTTTCAATTAATCTTGGTTGCTACTGAGTGGAGTATTGCACCACAACACTGAAAGACCAGCTCGGATGTAGTATTAGGGAGAAAAGAAAAAGAGAAAGAAAAGTAACAATTTCCAGTGATCAGAAGTCATCTTTGCTACTGCCCAAAGGCTGTGGTTCACTATTATATCTCAAACCAATGCACTCCACAGACCAATGAGCCTTGCACTGTGCTGTGATCACAAATGACTCGAAGCAAGCACATTTTCTGAGGACTGCTTCAAAAACTTTTCCCTGAAGCTCTGGTCCTCCTGATGGAGTTTGCTACTTGGAGACAGATCAGGACTGACTCGTGTTGATTTGTGGAATCCTGTGAGCTGGCACAGGTACCCAGTGCTGGAGACTAAGAGTTAACAGACAAGATGATCTGGGGTAGGGATCAAATGCTTGCAGGAAGTGAGGAAAGGAAACAAGCTTCCCTGGATTAAAAGAATAAATTTATAAATGTGTCACAAGCTTAATTTACCTGCAGATCCATGGTCTGACTTCCTCACTTGATTTCAGATGTGCCTCATCACAATGGGCCTGCCTGGCAACCACTGGAATATGTCTGACCTTGGTCACCATCACTGGACCCAACACTGACCTGAGGACTGATTTCCATGCTTGACCTCAGACATTCCTCATCCCTGGAGACTTGCCTAGCAATCTAGACCCTGGATGCTGTGCCAGGTGTGCCCTGCTTGCCTCACTCAGGTGTTGTGGCTGGTCCCTAGCTGTCCTGCTGGCTCTGTTACTGCAGCTGGCTCCTGGCCACCAACCCTCAGGGAGCAGCCACCTCCACTGTGCCCTCACAGTGTCTGTTGTACCACAAAGCAAATTTGGAACTGGGATTCAGTTTATTTTGTTGTTTTTGTGGGGGAAAGGCAGATTCTTGTCAGTTTGTTTTAGTAAAGTAGCTCTTTATTATTGAATATTATGGAAATATGGAATATTTCGCAGCTCACTTGAGCTTTGGGTAGAATTTACTGCTGATGGCCACCATTACTTCTTCACTGTATTTGTCATAACTTTGGTTCCAATTTTGCTTGTTTTCATGCTGTTTGTAAAAAGCCTCTTTTTTTTCAGAAAAGACAAACTTATTGTACTCTTTAACATCTTCCATGAGCTCCTCAGTATTGCTGACAACCATAACCAGCTTTAAAAGTCATGTTCCAGTAGCTCTTCATAGGATTTCAATGTCTTTGGTTCTTTTTCCTTCAAGGACAATTCAACAGGCTGAACTGGTTCCTCATAGCTCCAAAGTAGTGCGGGAGGGATACAGAGCCATTCACATCTTTGAAGTGGTGCTACACTCCCCTTGTTTTAGCAGAGAGAAGCAGGAAGAGTTTTATATGTTGGGTTCCACCAGAGGCCAAGTAGTGCTGCCTGGATCTGTGCACAGGATCTGCAGTGTCTGTGCAAATCTTTTTATCTTATGAGATTATAGGTTATCTTATAGGTTATAGGTGATATAGGTTATCTTATGAGAAGGAGCCATGTAAATCAATCCAGAAACAACTGATATGTAATCTCAACACAATTGTTGCAGAGCCACTGACAGATCACAACTTTACTGTTGGATTCAGAGCCATATGAGGCCAGATGTAATGACTGATTAATAAAAATCCTTCTGACAGAAAGACATGCTTGGAGAAGCAAATGCAGTATGGAAACACAGCACCCACTTTTCATGGAATCGTTTGGGTTGAAAGGGACCTTCAGTGTCATCTAGTCCAACTCCCCTGCATTGAGCAGGAACATCTTCCTCAGATCAGGTTGCTCAGAGTCCCATCCAACCTGATCTTGAATGTTGCCAGGGATGGGGCATCCACCAGCTCTGGCTGGTGTGCCACACTGTTTACACTTGGGCCAGCCTCTCTTGAATCAGTTCTACTTGGCTGACAGCAGATATACCACAAGTCAAGCTGCTGTGAATTATTGAGTAGTGGCCTGGGCAGCTGATGAATTTTTCAATTCAAGTGGTACAAAACACCTCTAGTGCTGCATTCAAGTAGAGCTGAAAGAACCTGCCGATCCTACTGAGAAAA
Source organism: Agelaius tricolor (assembly GCF_023055355.1). Taxonomy (NCBI): domain Eukaryota; kingdom Metazoa; phylum Chordata; class Aves; order Passeriformes; family Icteridae; genus Agelaius; species Agelaius tricolor. The sequence continues at coordinate 20,078,208 of NW_027269269.1, forward strand.
GTGCAGTACTTGAACAAAGATTAATTGAAAATAATACTGAGATTTGGCCTTTAGGAGCCTCTTCATCACCCATAACAAACTTCAGTTACACTGGCCTTGTGAATTGTCTTTAAACAGCAGATTTCTTCAATGACAGCAAAATGCTGCTTACAACCAACTCTTCCCCCTTACTACTGCCCTCACTTCCCCACTAATGGAAGCAATCCTATGCCTGCTAACACCAGGGTCTCATTACACAGCAGGCTGCCTATGTGTAAAATCTCCTTTGTCCTGCCTAAACCAGCTACCTGTGCTTCCCTTCTTTCTGCTGCAATTAGCATAAATTCACTCCCACAGCAACAAGATCAATGTGACATGGTACACGTCATTTGGTGGCCAGCCTCCCTTCACTGGGTCTCACATGTCAAATTCAGCAGCAGAATATGCTACTTTTGCATACAAGCTCTTGACATTCACAGAAGATTCTTACTCTCTCCAGCAGTCTTCTTGGATGTGGTGGAATTGATCTGCTGATTTGAGGATCTGCATAGCCTTGTGATAGCGTTACTGCCTTGTGTACTTCCCTTACAAATATCCATCACAGATACAGACAAAATGTCCTAGTTATTATACTTGCCATGAGATATCTGGACATCTGCCACCATCCTTTCTGGCCTTGGAAAAGTTTCTGGGATGGTTTCTGGCCTGGCAATTGCATCCATCATCTTGATGCAGATGGGAAGCAGCCTCTCTGGGCTGTCCATGTGGTGTACACCAGCAGCTGGTACTGCCAGGATGACGTTCTAGTGGCCAGCTCAGCCCAGGGGGCTGCTGCTGACAGATGGTTCAGAACCAGGCAGAGATGTCAGCCCCCCCAATCCAGCATTCAGGTGAAAAAAGGCAGCAAATTGAAAAGAACTTTTAAATGTGAAGAAAGAGGACAATCACCACAGGTAAACAAACCCATGGCCTCAGAAACAATAAATTTGCATGGCCTCAGAAACAATAAATTAAACTGGATGTAACTGTGTTTTACTGAATCACAGGGAGATCCTGGGATGCTGACAAGGGCTTCAGTCATCTTTGGTGACCCCATGTCTGCTGCTGCTGCAAGCCGATGATAATCAGTTTTTAGTATCAAGCCACTTTAAAGGTGTCTCAGACATGCTTATATGAGAACATGAGAAAGAGATTAATCCCTAATTGAAGGTCTTATCAATATACTTTCTGGGCTAAGAAATGGGAAGCTTAATGCAAAGACTTTGCTAGGACATTACATAATTTTGACATTTTCTATACACATGACCACAAAAAGAAAACCCCCAGAAAATCAGGAAAATATGGTTAAGCCATAAATGCAGAAATGCCTCTTTACTCCCCTGCTACAGTTTGGTTTTGGGACCACTTACCAAGCCTGAAGAAAGGAGGTTGCACAGCCTCTTTAATTGTGACTGATATCTGACCAAATGTGCCCTCCTTTGGCACTATGATATATATGAGGCCACACCACAGACTAGAGACTTCCATGGTGGTTTTTTTCAACTTTGAACAACTTTACCACCAAGGCCACTTCTATTTAGGTCATTTCTATTTAGGCCTTTTTTTTACTGGGCATGGAGACATGAAAATAGGATCACATATAAAACCTGCGAGTCTACACTGGTATTTTTTATTTATTACTGATACATAAAGAATAGGCTGGGACTAGTGAGCTTTTAGGCTTTTAGGCTAAGCATTAACATGCTTGCCAAAACCCATAATAGCTGAGCAATTATGAAAGAGCTGGGAGTAACATGAATTTTTGTTGCACCTTGAAAAGGCTGGTCCTCTGTCTTGATGAACTGTCGTCTTCCTTCTCCCTTCTCCCTCAGGCTGTCAGGTCAGTGCCTGTATTTTAACCTTGGATGAGTCCGTGAGCTAAACCTTTACTGACTACAATCAAGTCACCTCCCTGCTTCCACTCTCTCCTCTTCATTGGCATGTATCTTGCTGTCAGGCTATGGCTGAATGATAGCTAGAACTTATAATTGACTTGTTCACATAAAGATGGACGCTGGGTCACACAGTCATAGAATGTAGGGAGAAATCTACAGCATTTCAGTATCAATTATGCATTATATAGCCTGTATATATGCATTATAAGGCCACTTTCACAACAGGCGCTGTGAAATTCTGCGTAACAAGAGGAATTAAAAATTAGGGATTTTAGGGTAACAAAAGTAATTGTGAAAATCTCATGTTACTGAGATTATATTAAGAATACAATGCTGTGGAGGTTACTATTTGCTTTAAAGATCTCTATTCCCATGGTAAAGTCCTTGAAACTGGTCCAGGGACTGCTCCACCCAGAAAACTTCCACTTCATCGGAGAAAGGTTCTGTAGGAACTAAATCAACTCAGAATTACATTCTTCCTGAGGTGAAGCACCTGGAACAAAGCTCACTGATTATTTAACCCTTCAGAAGATAGCTTAGGTGGTTGCTGATCTGCTGATCCCTGTTGAATCTCTGTTGGGGCTGGCCTCCACTGACAGCAAGAAGCTGAAGAATCCAGCATAAATCCAAGCACATAATGAGCTATCAAGTAGATACACATGGAGATAAAGATAGGCCATAGCTAGTATAAAAACCAAGATTTAGGTAGTTTTCCTTTACGGTCTGTAGGATCTCATTGGATCCTGCTCCCAGCTGGGTAGAGAGGACAGTTCCACAGACAGCTCTTTCTTGATAGGCCATCCCCAGGCTGTAAAGAATGGAGCCAAATTCTTATTCACCTGCTGAGAAAACTTCTGTGCCCACAAGTTCATCTTAGAAGTGTTGTCTTTTGGGATCGTGGACATTTTCTGGTAGTCAGAGAAGAGGTGGGTGAAGGGGTCCCAACCAAACCCTTCTTGCAGCTGATGAAAAACAATATAGTGTACAAACAGTTAAGTTATCATTTCACTGGCATTATTCCTGTGTTACATGCAGTAGAAAATTCCACGGGTTTCTGCAGTGTCTCTCAAAATGAATGCAAATTTAGATGAAAGCATCTAGTCTTTTCAGGCTTCAGAGCATAACTAACAGCACTAAAGTAAAGAAAAATACCTCCCCATTACACTGATCTCCCAAAACAAACAGAGATCAAAGATAGACTAGGAGTAGCCAAAAGTGTCAGTAACTTATTACATAAGCTGCTGCTTTGTGAAAACAGTATCAGAGGGGACACTGACAGAATAGCTGGATAGAAGGGGCACAGGAGAACAAGGAGTATTGAGAAAAGGGGAGGGAGAGATTATGAACAGGGCATGCTTTGCCTAAGAATAAGAACAAAAGGAGTTCATACAGAAAACCTGCTGCTGCAGAATTAGAACTGTTCTTCCATGCCACATTTATTCCAGCAGTCCTGTTAGTAATCAGGCAGGGGATGAGACATCCCAGCCTACAAGCGTGGGTGAGGCAGTGAGGCAGTGGCCAAACTGGTAAAGTAATGTGGGAAAATTTCTTCCCTTAAAACTGTTCCCCTCTGTATAAATATTTTGTTATTGGTTGCACCAAAAATCCCCGGAGGATGACTCTTCAGTTTGACCTTGCAGATGCTTATTTGGGATGTGGAGAAGTCAGGATCAATACTCCTCCAGTAAATATACTTTTCCTCCTATGAAGTGTGAGAGCTCTCAGACAAGGGAGCTGAGGAACACTCATCTCATAACAGTCAGTAGCTTAAGCATCATAATGGATATCTGCTTTGCAGTTCCCAGTTAAAATCAGGCTGAGTGCTCTCTCCATTAGGCTAATAGTTTCTAGGAGGATTAAGGGAAAGGGGGAATCTCTCTTGCATGCTTCCCAAGAGAATGCACTTTAATCTAGGATAGGGTTCTTGTTTTAGAGTCTCGACCACAGTGAGGGATCCAGTTCTGTGTGCAGGAGGATAGGCTGAGCCCATCCTCTTGCCACTTGCTGGATTACACTGGCTCCACTCAGTGCACTGGATGATATGAACACCCTCCTCTCTGTAAGTTTTTTAAAAGGCCATGTAACTCATCAGGAGACTATTCAAAGCCTGGCTCTTCTTGACACTTTACAGTGCCAAGGTTTTTTGACAACTAGCCCACCGTCCCACAGGAAATCTGCTGTGGATTAAAGAGCTGGGCCCAAGTTTGATCCTCCTTCTCCCATGTTGTATAACAAGAAGCAGTTCCTGTTTCTCTTCCAGGGAGAAAGATTAGTACATTGCACTGAGCTACCTCCCTAAGTGGCTAAGACCAAATCTGACAAAGGAAGGTTTTCAGGAGACCTCAGCTTTAGGCACTCTGCCTCTTTACCTCTCAGGTGCGTTCTGGGCCCAAGAGAAACCCTCTGACAGTATCAAACACATCAAGGCTTCACAGCCACAGTGCTGCTACAGTCAGCAGGCTGCAGACATCCCTCTGACAGAGGCTTCAGTGACTGCACTAGGAACACACACACATTTTCCCTGTTACCTGCAGGTATGTCTCCAGAGCAGTCCACACGTTCCAGTCCTTTAGCTGAGCACCTTTCTTCAGATAGTTTTTTATCCTTTCCTTGCGGCACTGTGGCCTGAGTGCCTGATGGGCCTCATGCCTGGGAATGCCCAGCACCTCCTCATGAACATAGACAGACCAGAGGTTGCATGTGGCCTCTGTGGTGTGAGGGGGGAACTCCCATGCCTGCTGCTGTTGATTGTGTCCCAGCTCATGGATGGGACCCCAAAGACCAGTAGTTTGCATGTGCTCCACGTCTAACATCTCCTTCACTGAATCCAGGTGGCCCATGATGGGGTAGCCAGCATGCATCCAGCCTGCAGGAGAGACAGGAGCAACATGTCATTACATGCTCACCTCAGTGCTTCTCAGATGTAAATGATTATTGTAATTTTTTTTTTCATTTCTCTAGTATCTTTCCTCCATCTCAAAAATAACACTTTTTTTATTACCATGAATGACCAACTTTTCCCAGTGTGATGTAAGGAAATATATCATGTTTCACCCTAACAGACAGTGACCCTTAAACAGTCTAACAAGTAAAGGCAGGACTGAACCATCAGTTAAGTGCAGTTTTGCCTGCTTTTCCTTTTTATATATAAATGTACACTCATGGTTGGACTGAGGTTGAGGTTTTAGGATGAGGGGAAAAGCCTGACCATTGCCCAGAACACACATGAACTCCCACAAGCTGAGCACAGTCGACACCAATGCAACCATGCAATGATGTGACTGAGCATCATGGCACTCCTTGGGTGTGGATACTGCAGGCCTGCATTCCAGTGATCACTGGTGTGGATGCGACACATGGAAAACACGGTCCGTCATGCTTAAGGACTACACATCCTGTCATACTTAAGCCTGTTCTTAACCCTGCAGGATAGCTATTCCATAAACAACCTCCCAGCAGGTTCCTAGGCAAGAAACATGCATTGCAAGGGATTTTACTTCTGCCTCTTTGGTGTCTTCTTCCCTAATTGGTTCTCCTGGAAGATTCCCAAAACTTCATGCAAGAGCAATGCCCCCAAATTCAAATACCTGTTGTAGCAAGGTATAAGCAGCCCTTTACACAGAGGGAGCCTGATGAATGAACAGGAATGGCAATCCCCTTCCTGCAGGAACTAGTGAACATAGAACGTGAATGGCCTGGAACTAGTTTCTGCAGGAACCAGTGAAGATCTTGAGCTTCCTCTTTTTTAATAAGAGGGATATATGCAATTAGCAATCACTAGCACCCAAAAAGTTCAGATCCAGAAATGCGAGTGAAACCATTTAGTCCACCCAAGCCAAAAGAAATTTTATGTCTGTAGACTATGATATTTTTAACTGGCATTTGCTCGGCATAGCAAAACCTAACACTCCCAAGATGTGCCACAAATTCTTTCCATTGTAGCTTAGCAAAAGTTTAGGGCATCAGGGTTCATGCCAAGCCATTGTCTCATTGTGGATGATGAATTTAACCATGATGAATTTGTTGTTTTTTTTTAAAAAAAAAACTGAGCAGAATTTTTATTGCGAAGTTCCATGTTTACTATGTAATTTGATTCTTGAGCAAAGGCACTCAGTTCATAACTGGAAAAGCTGGATTGGGGTAACATCAGCTGCAAAAATACACACTCCTGGGCTTTGACAGCAATAGTGGATCTGCTTCCAGATGTGTGCCATCATCTCAGGCACACATCTTTTCAGAGTAAGCTTTGCCCACAATAACCTTCGTGGAGCCCACCTCCAGCAAGTAGGCACACAGAGGTTTAAAATTGTCACTGAACACATGAGAACACTCCTGTGGCTGTGCCAGAGAGAAAATAGAAATCAGGTCACTGCTTCCCAGCTGTACTGGCTCTGCAGTGCATTCAGGAGGGAGAATGGATAACTGCATGCGAGCTAAAGCCACTGCAGTCAGCAGCTCTGCTTTGTAACACACCCCAACAAGAGAACAGCTGAGGAGACACCACCAGTTTTGAGAGCAGGGAGGCATCTGCAAAGGTCAATATGTTTTTCAAGCCCTGCCTTCCCACATTTCCAACCTGACGGAGCAGCTCACAATTATGCAAGGGCCACAGTCATTTAACACCTCACATATGTTCCCAGTCTGGTTTTAGCAAAATAACCTTGAAGGAACAGACACTGCTGCTAGAGGCCACTTGCCTCTTAGCCCTGGAGAAGGCCATATGGCATTGTACCCACCACATGAGATCTGGACATCTGTTACAATCCTCTCTGGCCTTGGGAACTTTGCTGGCACGGCTGCCAATGTGCTTATGGCCACCATGATCTTGTCCCACAGGGTCAGCAGCAGCCGTGGGCTCTCCATGTGGCGGATGCTGTCAGAAGGCACCGTCAGGATGAGATTCTCAACAGCCAGCTCTGCCCAGGGAGCAGGGTAGTGCCGGATACAGGCCTCCCACTGCCTTTCACAGGTCTCCCCTACAGAAACAACACAGAAAATCAGTTGAGCACAATTCTGACTTTTGAGCATGCTCGCAGAGGTCAAGCTCAGAGAAAGAGAGCAGGTCGTGAAAATTTCTTGGAAAACAGTATGTGGTAGTTGCATGACTGTGGGTGGTGGCTGTTACATAGCCAGTCCTCAATCTGTTCTTGGGAAGCCTCCTCAGGCTCTTTAATAGGTAGGGAACAGAAAAGGACTGGCATGTAACAGAGTAGCATAGTAAGAACAGATCCCTGTTTTGTATCAGAAAACAAGAGGCATCAAGTTTCTCCAGTGTCTCATTTCTTTTTGTCCAGCACAGTTGCTGTTTCATGTAACAATGCTGGCTCTGTTCAGTTTGATGAAGAGAAGAGAAGAGAAGAGAAGAGAAGAGAAGAGAAGAGAAGAGAAGAGAAGAGAAGAGTGCTGGAAACATGGGGAATTCAGCAGAGATGTCTTGCAGGATCTAGAGATGGCCATATGAGGGCACAGTAAAGCAGGCAGAGCACAAAGCATGCTTTGCCGTGCTTCCTCTCCCTAGCACAACAGTTTCCATCAGAAATAACAACTCCAGCTCCCAGAAATGTGGGTGTGGACAAACCCTGCCCATTTTGTGAAAGCTCTTTCACCTACACCCAGCCACGCAGCAGGCTCAGAGTGACTAACCCAGAAGCAGAGATTCATAAATTGTAGAATAGTTTGGATGGAAGGGATCTTAAAGGTCATCTGTTTCAACCCTCTTGCTATGACCAGGGGGGACATCTTCAACTAGATCAGGTTGCTCAGAGCCTTGCCCAATTTGACCTTGAATGTTTCAAGGAAAGCATGCATCATCACTTCTTTGAGCAAGTCGTTCAGTATTCCACCATCCTCATGGTAAAAAATTTCTTCCTTATACATAATCTGAATCGATCCTCTTTTAGTTTAAAACCATTGCCCCTTGTCCTACTGCAACAGGTCCTGCTAAAGGGTCTGTACCCATCTCTCTTGGACTTGCCCTAGGTGAAGCTGTGCTGGCTGTTCCAAATCAGCTCCCTGTCCTCCACGTGCCTTAGCATAGCATCTAGGAGGGTTTGTTCCATGATCTTTCCAGGCACAAAGCTGAGGCTGACAGGTTGGTGATTCTTGGGGACCTCCCTTCCACCCTTCTTAAAAATTAGTAGAAAAATGGGAATCCCAGAGGACAGCATAGTAAGGAAAATAAATCTGAGTTTTCCTAAATCCAAGCATTTCTAAGACCTTTCTAAACAAAGGACCATTTTTCCTTTCAGTCACTGGGACAACGACATCTGTGAGCAGCCCTCAGGCAAAAAGCCCCAAGGTAAACAAACCTACCAAGCTTGAAGAAAGGAGCTCTGACTGCCCCTTCCACCGTGATGGGCACGTTCCCCAGTGAACTCTTTGCTGGTACTACGATGTAAATGAGGCCACCCCAGAGGCAGGAAACGGATTGTTTCTGGCAGGCAACATCACAGGTGCGGATTACCACTGGTGCCCGTTTCAGCTCCTTGGCTCCAGAGAGGTCATCCGTGTGACACCCAACCTGCACCTGGCAAGCAGAAGTGGAGGAACAGCTGGTGAAAGGTGTGCCAGTGTGAGCTGGCACACTGACCTCAGCACCCACCGAGCACTGTCCCTGCAGAGCACGCACACAGAAGCAGCCTTCTGACTCCAGCCTAGTCCCTATCTCCGTCTTACAGCTCTTCTCCCAGTATTTCTGGCTCAAGTGCATCCTTCACCAGCAGGTCAGAGTCCTGCAGTGACTTCTTCCACTGCACTGCACTTGCATTGATCATTCCTCCACCCTTCCCCAGCATCAGAGTCACTTCCTATAACATCATTTGGAGAGATGTGGTCGTGACTGGCTTCTTTTATTGTGCCTCTTCCTTAGAGCTCTTATAATAAAACAGACAGCATGTGGCTGCAGGATCAGACAGAAGCACCTGAGTTAACTATTCATTTCAGCTGCTTCAGGGAGGTGACTGCAAAAAATATCCAAGCAGGTAAGCATTTGCTTCTCTTCTATTTTGCAGAGAACAGGATTCCAAGTAACAGTGTCTGTCTCATCTGGATACATCTACATGAGCAGCAGTGACACCACTGTCAAAGGAATTTATGAGAGATCTCGAGAGAAGGAATCAAGTTTGGTTCATAGAAGGGCCCAAGTACTTATCCTGGACCTGAAAATCATCTTGATCAGGTTTTTTTGCACCATAACAGAACAAAAACCAACAGCCGTCAAGCAGCAGCCACACTCAATTATCCCGCCAGCACACAGAGTGGGAGGAAGGCAAAAGAAAAGAGAAAGGACACAAGATGAAGAAATAATGACAAAGCATTTGAAGTGCCACAGGGTGGCAGCAGTAGGAAAGGGCGGGAAAGGTTAGAAAAAGCCATTAAGGAGAAAACCCGTCCCCTGCTATTTTTGAGTTCTAACCCGACAAATACACCGGCGTAAACCAACGCCAAGCAGATAGAGTTTACCTTCAGGCCAGCACCGACCACCAGGCAAGGGCACGTTATCACTGCTGTGTGCCCTTCGGGCAGATAGAGTCCTGTGCTCCTCCAGGCTGTCTTTCCTAAAATGTAACAGAACACAGTCCTGAACAGTTAAGCACTTCTTTGTCCCGACCATTACAGATCCTGGAGATTTCAAGTTGCAACAGGAGAATAATCTTCCATCCTTTCCTTTTCCCTTGCCCTACACTCACAGAACTATCTCGCATTTACCCAACTTGTCAGAAATACAGTTTCAAAGAAATGAACAAAATCATCACGCCATTAGCAAGCAAGCCCATCCAGATTTACACTTCTGGAAATGCCAAGTTTAAATGTGCTTAGTAGTATCTTCTAAAAATGAGAAGGAAAAAAAAAGAGAAAGTAAGTAAAAATCGCAACACTTCCTACACTCAGACCCTCTTCTCCTCAAGACCTCATAAGAGGTGCCAGCTATGGTGGGATTACACAATTGAAGTTGTAATGATCATAAAACATTTCCCAAATAACAGACTGACAGTGGCATCACGTTTTTCCTTAGTGACTGGTCCAGCACAAACTGGAGTCACAGGAATTATCATTTCTTGCTGACTGAAGTGATGAGAAAACCTCAAGAGACCATTCTGTGCTAGGTGTACCTGCAAGAAGGGTACCACTACAATTCAGCATGTTTCTAGACAGTCTTCCCATGGAAATGCAAGTCTCCTTAGAAAAAAAATCTCTTTAAACACTTGCAATTTACAGAATTTACAGTGCAAAACTGATCCATCTCTACTGTACTTATCAGGCAGATCCCACTCCCTAGTTCTGACATAAAGTTTAATTAGGCATATTTCAATCCAAACACCCAAAGTCCTAAAAAGAGCTGAACTGTCATTAAGCACCCAACTTACAACCTTTCCTGTCATCCATGAAAGCAGAACCAGTTTTGTCAAGCAAAACCTAATCCAATGAAAAATGCAAATTAGACTATATCACAGTGTGTTACCAGTTCATCTCAGTTTTGCTGAATTTGTACCAAAGGCAGTTTTGAAATGGTGGTCAGGGTTTGCTAGCTTTTCTTTCCTTTTCATTTATGTGAAATGACACAAATTCTGAGTATTTTCTGCTTTTGTCCTGACTCATTATTAAAACCAGTGAGAAGTTATTCTACAACTTTTCTCTCTGCACAGCCACTGCACTCAGATATTGCCATTCCAGAACAGCCTCCTTTATCTCATTGTAACGATTTGGAAACAACTCCTCTAAATCATATTCTAATTAAAAAAACTCTGTCCAGGGGAATTAAATTCCTAGTGGTATTTAACCCAGAGTTTAAACATATCAGTTGTAAGCAGGAATCTCAGCAAACTGGTACAGATATAAGACCTAAGCTTAGACAAATAATTTATGGTGTATTTACTGAATACTTTGGCTTCAGTGGTTGTGTCACCCCAAGAAGTTCCCACCATACTTCCAGCCTCTTTCACCCCCAAAACCAGATCTTCCCTCCATTGTGCTGATACACCAAGCTGTGGGACTGTGCTATAACTCAGGCTGAAATTACCTAGATAACAAATAAACTTTTTGTTTCTAACTCCCACCTCTTCATAGGATGGCTCCATAGACGGCTATATCAGCACAACTATGGGAACAGCAACTTGCACTGTGGAGTCCAGGGTTTCTCAGAGAAGCTTTCTTGCCAAAACCATTCTGCCATGCAAGTGCCCTGCAGTGCCACTTGTTGGGAGTTCTTCTCCAGCCAGTGCCTGTGCACCAACAGGGAGGAAGCAGGACTTCCATGGAGTGTTTCAGTTGCTAGAATCAGGGCTGGCCACAAAAGGAGCCTGTCTGCCACTGCACTGAGCTCAGTCTCCTCTGAAGGCCAAGGGGAAATTGCACATCTGTGCCCATGTTCAGGCATACACAGACACAGGCACACTGAGGGCAGGCACCCCAGTGATCCCAGCAGCAGGATGCCTTGAGAGGAAGAGAGATAATTCCTCACCTGGGTTTGTGCCATCGATTTCCACAGTGACAGGGAAGGCACAGACCCCAGCAGCAGATTTCTGCACCAGGGCAGCGCTGTCTGTCATGGTGAGGGACAGCTCAGTCGCCATGCACAGAAGCACTGCCTCTTTGGAGTTGCTCTTGACCGGGCACTGCCTGCTGACCTGCGGGATCCCAGTCCTCTTGAGCACTTTGGTCAGGATGCGGTGCAGCGAGGCGTATGCCGGGCAGTCGTGGGCTGGGATGTGCAGGAAGGCAGCGCAGTCCTGTGCCAGGGGGTGCAGCCAGCCCTTCAGGGGCTCTGTGAGCTCCTGATGTCCCTGCAGCTGCGTGCTGAAGAGCAGGAGTGCCCTGCGGAAGTGGTAGTGCTCCCCCGGCCCCAGGGCTGGGTACTTGGCTGCCTGGCCACTCTGCCCCAGGATGCTCACCCCAAAGCGGTTCAGGATCCTGTTGCCAGGATATTTTGCCACAGCAGCTTTGCCAGAGTTCTGGGAAGCCCAGTACCAGGCCTGGCCCCCCACCAGCAGGCCACCTCCCTCTGCCACGAAAGCGTGGATCCTCTCGGCTTCTTTGTCACCGTAAGAAGTGCAGCAGTACACGCTGATGTCACCTGCCAGCTGTGACACCTGCGACTTCACCTCTGCCTGAGACAGCAGGCTACACAGCTTCTTCAGGCTGGGATCCACCCCCACCAGCCCCTTCCTGCCGGCATCCAGCCAGGAGACAGCATTGAGCAGGAATCTGGCCAGCTTTGGGGAGAACAGTTGGCCCTCATGGGTGGCCACCACCACGCGGCCACGGCCGTAGCGTGCGGCAGCCAAGAGGCAGCGCTGGGAGCTGTCCAGGCACAGCGGGAAGGACAGGGCTCCATGCACCAGCAAGGTGGAGGGGATGCCCCCCGTCACCAAATCCAGCTCTGGCACACCGTGCAGGAGAAACTCGGCATCACGGCTCAGGTTGGCCTGGTGCCTGCAGAACCAAGAGAGGTCCAGGTTAGCCCCCAGCCCAGAACCCTTGGCACAAAATGACTGGAGCCATAGCTGAAACTTAAGGAGTTCTCTTCTTGATTTCACAGTGTCCTAGGTGGACTATATGATGCTTTTATCCCCAGTTGTCTTGTTCTGTTTTTGCTGAATAATAAGCTTTGCACCTTTAGGACTTGTTGCAGAGAGTGAAGGGGGAGAGAAGAAGCAGCAGTTTGTTTTCAGACACTGCACTCACTCCTCCACCTTCCTGCCCCTGGACTGTGTTGTCTGCGGATGGACAGACAGCAGGAGAGAGCTCTCCATTGTTTTAGTTAGTTTTGGCTAGCTGAGGCAAAGAAGTTCCCTGGACTGTGGGGTATTTTTCCATTTTCTTTGGACCTGTTCAAACCTGCTCTGGCCTGAACACCAGCAGGGCACCGGCAGCTCACACCTGGGGCCCACCGGGCCGGGCCTGGGCCGCGCCATTTCCAGGGCCTGTGGGACTGAGAAGAGACTGAGTGAGCTGAGCTGCAACCCGGGGAGGGGACTTTTCTGAGTTTGTCATCTCTTTTGGAGCAGCAAGGGGTTTTATTGTTTAACATTGTTTAGGCTTTATTCTTTAATAAACAGGTTTTTTCCACTTTTCTCCAAGGTGGTATTTCCTCCCAAACCAGTTGGGGCAGAGGGACCAATTGAATCTGCTTTCCTTGAGGGGCCCCTTTGGGGGTTCTCTCCAAAATTTGCCCTGAACCAGGACACACAGAATATTCTGAGTTGGAAGCATCACTGAGTCCAGCTCTTAAGTGAGTGGTCCATACAGGGATCAAACACCCCTCCTTGACACTATTTGTAGCACCATGTTCTAACCAACTGAGCTATTCCTGGTGGCCATCCTTGCCTCTTCTTTCTCCTTCATCCCAGGACATCATGCTGTCAGTTCTTCCGTTTAAAAAAAAATTTAAAAAATCCATCAATGCCTCGTTTTTCTCCTTTTAAAGCCTCAGTTGTTACAGTCAAGGAAATCTGTAGGAATCTCAGCCCTCATTTAAAAATTGGAATAAATAGTTTAAAAGGAAGCTTCTAGACCTCTGTCTTTGAAGAGCCACTTGAAAATCTAAATACATTGCAGAAATTAAAAAATCCCTTCAGACTCTTCATGTTTTTTTAAACTGCAGATTTCAACTGCACATAATGTGGGAATCAGCATATCTCCTCTAAGAGAAACTTCCTCTATTTGCCCCACCCTAGGCTTAATGAACTAGGCAAGCCCAAAAGATTTCTGTGCTTTTCCCAAGCTCTGCCACTGCTGAGAACTGAAGAAAGGAGTGCTAGGACAGATGGGCTACACAGACAGGCAGACACACAGCTAGACAAATCATGAATGACTGGAAATTGAATTAGAGCCTTAACACATATTCCTCACACTACCTCACATTGTCAGTGTCCACAATAAAAAGAGATTAGGCTGTGCAAGGCTCTCTTATCTCTGCTATTGTCATATAACTCCTATGTGTCACTGTGGAGAAAGACATGCTGAATTACTCTCATTTGCTTTGTGCACACTTTCCCCTGGTTCTGCCACACAGTTTTCCCCCAACACCTGTGAAGGATATGTTGTTACATGGCCATTGTTGCCAACTCAGTGAGAATAAATGATGCTGCCCTTCCTCATGCCCATAGGACAGGAATTAAATCTGCAGCTCTTCTTTGGTTATTACTTTACTGAGACCCTTTGTCACACAGAGCATGTGTCCAGGCATATGGCACAGCTCCTGTCTCAGACTGAAGCCTGATTCTCCGCACACAAATCTGGCAAGACCCAGATGTACAGATGTTACACAGAAATTGGAGATCTAAATTTCTCCCTGGCACTGGATTCAAACAAAACCCCCACAAAAACAACCTAAACAAGGTGTAATTCACCTTTAGTTACCATTTGAAGTCTTGTTAATTGTGATGTAATTTTTCTCTTTGAATTCCCCACCCCTTTCCCACTTCCATGCCCTGTGCATGAAGCAGTGGGAACATGCTTGTGCAGTGCAGGTGGTAACAAGAAGCAACCAGCAAATTTTAATTAAGCAGCCTGATTTGTTAGCTGTGCCCTAAGCATTTCACTGAATTAACAGCAGAGCTTTCTACCACCTTTACCAGAAAAAAACAGAAAGTATCAGATCCCATTAATTGTTTGAAAATATTAGAAATTTAGCATTCTACATCCACAAGGAAAAGGCTGTGAAGGAAAGACTCGCTGGGAGTTTTATTGTAATTGCTGTGGCTGTCACTACAGTGAAATGAAGCTGCCATGCAGAGGAAGCGCAGCAGCACTAATGCTCCTTGGAGAACCTGCTGTGCCTTATGTAACTTAGCAGAAAGTGGCAGGAGAAAGAGCCTGCCATAGCCACTGGCAAGGGGAGGAAGAGAGCAGGGCAACATCCAGGTCTCCAATGCCTGGTCAATTGTGCAATATGAGCCCTGAGTTTTACACCTGATAATCCAGAACCCAAAGAGCCAGGCTGGAATCCCAAACAAACTGAGATTTCTTGCCCACAGCCTGTTTCAGAAGCTGAGAAGGGAGGCGGCACCCAGCCTCAGCTCCAGGAGCTTACCTGCAGAGGTAAATTCCTGCAAGGAACAAGCTAAACAGGTTTGGCAGATGTCAGCCAGAGCCTGGCCTAGAGAGCTGTCCTGCTGCTTCATCTCCAGCATGGTTTACAGCTGTGGGAAAGTTGCCCTGAATGTAGGGATGTGTGGGGAAAGGGAGAGGAGTTCTTCCTCCTGCCCCTGTTTTGCTGCATTTCACTCAGGTACACTTGATCAAGCAGGCTGTTCTAAAAGATGCCTCCTCTCATTTCCTTCTCTGAGCATGGATTCCCTGGGCCTGGTTCTGCTGCCCTGGAAGCAGTTGAAGACAGCATTCTTTCCAATTGCAAAGAATGGTCCTCTTTAAATTGGAAGGCAACAATTCCATGCTGGTTATTAAAGAACCAGCATTTACCATCACCCTCACCTCTCACCTCCCAAAACTTCTACAAACAACTCACCCACATAACCTAATTGGTGGTTTAAAGAGAGGGCAACTCAGGTACTCACGGGACAACCAATGGGATCTTGGGAATCTTCTTGGCCACTTTGAAGACACCTTTTTCCACAGTGTTTCCTGTGAAGTACACGCCAGCCACGCTGGTCACCTGGTTCCCAGGGAATTCAAACAGCACCTTCTCCTTGCCGTGTTGACTCGCCCAGTACCAGGCTTGGCCTCCAACAAGCAGCCCCCCACCCCCTTTGACAAAGTCCACGATGCCTCTGGCCTGGGAGCTGTCATAGGCATCCATACAGAACACCCCCATGGACGGGCTGGGCTCTGCCTCCACCTGCACTCGGGTGCCAGCCTCGAGCAGCACCTGGGACAGGGAATCCAACCGAGGATGAACCCCAACCAGGGCCTCTGGGCAAGGCTTGAGCCACCTCGTGGCATTCCTGAGGAACTGGGAGAACTTGGGGCTCTTCAGGATTCCTTCATGGGAAACGACCACCATCCGGCCCTTCCCATACTGTGAGACCGCAATCAGGACCTGCTTCTTAGTGCTCAGGAGCACAGGGTAGGCGTCCTCTCCAACAAGGAGCAGCTCACAGGGAACAAAACCTCCAGTGAAGTCCCATGGCCCGACACCATCCACTAACTGCTCGTAGGTGGCACAGGGTTTCATCTCCAGGACACTCCTGTCTGGTGGAGAGAACAGCAACCTCCATTATAGTGAAGTTCAGCAAAAAGGAAAACTGTAACAACCCCCTGGAGCAATTTTTTTGTTGGCTAGTAGGAACTCCAAACAAAGAGGACTCAGATTTGTGGATACAACTTTTTTGGGGATTTGGTTTGTTTGTCATTTTGTCTGTTTGTTCACTTGTTTTAGCTTTGTCATCACACTATTTACATATTTAAATAGAAGTGACAAGTATACCATGATTATGGAGACAAAAATGACTGTTTCAACAAATTCTGCTATGCACCATGGAGGAAAACAGGGAAATAAAGGTATTCACTGTCCCATTAACAATTTATTTGAAGAGGGAGAGTGCCAGAGGCTCCAGGAAGTCTACTAGGAACTTGTATGGTAGAGGTGGTTTACACAGGAACAGCCAGAAAATGAAAAAGCTGTATCAACACAATGCACAATATAATTCAAACGTGCCGTTCACATTTTAGCTCCCAACTGGATAGGTACAGAGCTACGTGCTGCTGCTGCAACATGTTGTACTTTTCTACCTCCATTTAGGCCTGTGCTTAGTATTAGGAGGTGCTGTGAGGGAAAGTCAGCAAAAATGATGGAGATGACCAGCTTCCCTGCAATAACTGTGAGTTTAAAGCACATAGTACCCATGAGAGCATGTCTGGGCACAGGAGATTAATGACCTAGCTCCCTGATCCAAACTGTTTTAAATCTCAATAAAATAATTTCTCTTTCCCATAGCTTTGTTTCATCTGCTTTCCCACCTGTGAAGTAAGGAGAGTGTACTGACCTCGATGCCAAGCCCTTTGAGGTCTGTGAGTGACACTGCTCTCTTAAGGCTCCCTCGGTTTGAAAGTCTGGCTTCGCTTTGTCCTGAAGTTGTCTTCTGCTGATCTGGGATAGCTGTGGCTGTGCAAACAGGAAGGCTTTGAGGTATGAGACTCTGACCCAGCCCCACCCAGCTTGTGTCATTCAGGATTCAGAAGAGTGACTGAGCACAACACCTACAGCAAGGGAAGGAGCTGCTCTGAAGGGGCGTGGACCTTTCCCTGGCAGCATCCCGTGCCAACACCAGGCTTCACACACACTTCACAATTGGCTACCCTGAAAGCAAACCCTTGTCATCCAAACACAGGAAAATGGCAAGTCCTAGAGAAGCTGCATCCTTGATCTGGATTTTGTCAGAAGCCCCAGGATGCTTGGAAACAGCAACCTGATCTAGAATGACAGTATCACTTATCCTCTCTGGTCATGCCTGGAAGTGCTGTTTTTCACCAAAACTATCATAGGACTCCTCTATTGTCTTGCATATGATTCATGAGTCAAAGCTGATTCATGAGTCAATTTAACATGGGATTAACATGGGATAAAAACCACAATGCCCAGTAACAAAGTGCTTGATTGCTGCCTTAGTATGAATCCCAGCTTTTTATTGCTGGGTTCGAAGAAGCCCTACATGTAAAGGCAAACACAAGGTCTAAGTGCTTTAGGGTATTTTACTACAAATCATGCAGCAAAGCAGTAATGCAGCCTTGGAAAATACTGAAGGGTGTTTTGGTGATTTCTGTGGATTTGATACTAATGTACCTATACTGACACACTGACCATGGTGCAAGGGAGAGGAAAAGTGGTTGGATAGTTTCAGCAACGCATATGAAGCTATAGAATCACAACTACTGAATGGTTTGGGTTGGAAAAGGACTTAAAAGAACATCTAGTTTCAAACCTTTTGCCATGGGCAGGGACACCTTCCACTAGACTAGGTGCTCAAAGCCCCATTCAACCTGGCATTGAACTTTTCCAGGCATGGGGTATCCACAGCTTCTCTGGGCAACCTGTGCCAGTGTCCTACCATCCTCAGTAGAGAAATTCTTCCTAACGTCTAATCTAAACCTGCCCTTTTTCAAGGCCTTCCCCCTTGTCCTGTCACTGCATGCCCTTGTAAAAAGTCCCTCTCTAGCTCTCTTGTAGCCCCTTTTAGGAACTGGAAGGGGCTCTAAGGTGCTCCTGGAGCCTTCTCCAGTCTGAACAACCCCAACTCTCTCAGCCTGTCTCCATAGGAGAGGTGCTCCATCCCTCTGATCATCTCAGTGGCCTCCTCTGGACTTGTTCCAAGAGGTCTGTTTTCCTTCTACTAGGAAACCCAGAGCTGGATGCATCACCCCAGGTAGGATCTCACAAGAGCAGAGGAGCAGAATCCCCTCCCTTGCCCTGCTGTTCATGCTGCTCTGGATGCAGCCCAAGGCACAGTTGGTTTTCTAGGCTGTGAATGTACATTGCCAGGTCATGTCAGACTTCTGGTCAAACCAACACCCTCAAGTCCTCCTTGGCAGGGCTGCTCTCAATTAATTCTCCACCCAGGCTGTATTTGTGCTTGGGATTGTCCCTCAGTCATTCTACATGGGGACAAACCACAGGACTAGGTTTGATGTAAAATCAGCAAACTTCTTAGCTCCCACCTTTCTTATCACAGGATCTGAAAGCTAACATCCTACGCTCTCAACCTAGGAACACTCCTGCTCCCTGGCGTTTATCCAGAACAAGGAGTGGCTATTTTGGAAAGGATGTTAACTCTCTTGACTGAAAGCAATTGAGACCATATAACAGAATTCCCAATTCCTATGTAATCACAATTTCTCCATTTAAATTGTGTGAAGCATTTCAGAGTGGAGGGAAGAAGTGCACATATTAGACCCCGAGCAGACACAACTACAGATGATCTCCTCTATCTAGAGAGAGAAGGGAGAAGACTCAGCAGGAACAGAGAACATACATGTCTAACAAAAATTGAAGGAAGCTGCAGAAGACTGAGCTGGCTGGCTGTCTCTCACATCAATTAGGAGGAAACAACCACTAGACCTGGGCCCATACAGAAGGAAGATCTTGGCTCCTAGCTGCGTCCCCTCTGAATGTGGAAGCAAAAATTCTCCATGACAGTGTCTCAAGACAAAGATTCTGAATTCCTTGTCTTCCCTCCTGCACCTTCCACCTCTCACCTCCAGAGAGTTCCTCCTCCCTGTAGAGCTGAGAATACTATGAGAGTAGGTATTGAAGCAAACATTTATAAACCCTGCCAGAGGACTAAATCTATCCCAGTCTTTTTTCTGTCTCTGGAAAAGGGACAAAAATGTGATGGGAAGTTAATGGGATTTCATTAAATGCAAACTTAAGATTCCATCATCTGCTGTCCAAAAGCCACCACACACAGGCAAAAGAGATATGATTCAAAGGAAGGCATACCCCTTGGTCTACTCAGGAAGAGTATCTGTGAGACAGAGGACCTGGGCGAGTTCTGAGGGTGAATATGGGAATAGATTTTGTGTTTTAAGTGGTCAGTTGCTTTTGGGCAAGTCTTCAAGGTCCCCACAAAATATGGGAGGACTTCCATGAGTAAAAATTATGGGATTGTGCAGTATTGGTGAAGTATAGGACAAAAGAGGCAAGACAGGCACTGAGATGTCTCACCTGTTAACAACAGGTAAGCCTAAGTGAGTGGGACACACCATTTCTAGGGATGTGGCTGTTCTTCCTCATTAGGTGAGCCCATGGGTTTTCCAGTCTTTCCTCTATTTCAGATTTTCAATCTAGCTGTCTGCACAGTAACTAAGAATCAGCAATACTGCAAAGTCTGTAAGCAGTAAGGAATTGGTGGACTCTTGCTTCTTCCCATCTTTATCAACAAATTGAGCAAGGAGAGGAATTATGATGTTCGGCATTTGCTGAAGACACAAAAATACTTATTTTCATTGTCTGTTCATCAGCAACAAGGTTTTAAACTGAAAGAGGGTAGATTTGGATTTCCCAGATTTGGCTATAAGGAAGAAATTTTTTATGGTAACATTAATGAGACACTGTAACAGTCCACACATCCAATCTGACCTTCTTCTGACACAGCCAGATAAAAGGGATGGGGAAGGGGGAGGAAGCCAAGCAAGAAAACTTGCATGGGAAACACAAAATTAGGAAAAAAAACATTAAGAAAACCTTTCTAGAGTTACATAATAAAAGTAGAAAAAACAAAGTTAAATATGTCTAAAGGAAGGAGAGACAAAGAAAAAGTAGATTTGGTTGCAAATTAATGAGAACTCTAAAATTAGATCAAGATAGCAATCACCAAAGGAAGCTACTGCAGGTATTTATTTTTAACAATGACAGGCCTAAGAATTATTAGGAAACATACTGAAAATTGATAAAGTCTAAAAAATGTATTTTTTAGTAAAAGTGCTACACAATCAATTAGGCAATTACCATGTGTTATTTGTATTATTTTCATGTGGCACTTCAGAGCAATAGATTGTAAAACATTACAATTTCCAAGCCTAGTAAAATGTTGCAGTGGTCTGAGGAAAAAAACAACATGAATTGCCCATCCTTTCTGGTGGTGTTACCATGCACACCAGTGTAAGGGTACACTCACTGGCTAATGAGATGCAAAGAAATAGAAAATGTGAATGTCTAAACATACATTTGTCCAGTAATCTTAATTTCTTTCAAGGCAAGGAAAGAACAAAAGGAAAGCAACTGATTAAACATGATCAGTGCATTTGGAAAGGTATACAACATCTTAATTATAATTCATTCTACTAAATTTCTGTGAGTTGAAAGTTAGCTAATGAGCTATAATTGGTAAAGACAAGGATAGACTGAATCAGAAGAGATGCCTATACAAACAAGTGCTGTTTAGTCTTATTGAAAATATTTACCTGGAATCTAAAAAGGACAGCATATATCACATAGATGAAATCACCAAATAATAGAAATCAAGGTACAGAAGCACAGAAGAAATCACCTTACTAGAGAACAATTTTTTTAAAGTGAGACCTTGCCTAATTGTGAGTCCTACGATCTGTAATTTTAGAAAAGCGTTGACATCTGTTGGTGAACAGGGAGCTGAGCAGCACAGAAATCCCCGGGAAATGCAGACACAGAGCCCTTTCCAGCCTGGCGCTGGAAGGGTTGAGTCTCATTTGCATGCCTGCTGAGTAACAGCTCAGATCCCTCCCCTGTAAATGTTGCTCGGTTGTAAAGCAGGGGATGAGGGAACACCACCCCTTCCAGCTGAAAAGGAGCAGAAAAGAGAGAGGTCTGATGGTCTTTGTGTGCAGGCCGTGTCAATCCACTGCAGCCCGCAGTGATGCGGTCATGAATATGGAAAAACAACAACTTTATCCCTCCCAAACCAAAAGGATAGCACAGAACTTGATGTGCTATATCCTGTTGGGGAGGAAGGGAAAGCAGGGATACTGGGACAGCTCAGTGAAGCTGAGACTGAGGAACAGGCAGGGCATAACTCAGGTGACGGGCAGCTTAATAATCTATCACTTGTCACATGTCACACAAAATTCAAGTGTAGGGTCAGACTGATGAAGGTTTGTGCTCTATTGCAGACTTCAATGGCAGCACTGCTTATTGCAACAAAAAAATGTGCAATTCTATAAACTGAGCATTGCTTCCTCCTTATTACCATTATTTTTTATGATGCAGCAAGCAGAAATAATTAAAGCTGTCCCTGATCTATTAAGTCACATTCTTTTCCAGCTCAGTATAAGTGTGACACACCAACAGATGAGCATCTGGGGTTTCCTTGGGATTTTGACAGCAACCAAACAATCCCTCAG
This sequence comes from Agelaius tricolor, assembly GCF_023055355.1. Classification (NCBI taxonomy): domain Eukaryota; kingdom Metazoa; phylum Chordata; class Aves; order Passeriformes; family Icteridae; genus Agelaius; species Agelaius tricolor. Next base: position 20,099,894 of record NW_027269269.1, read on the forward strand.
AAGAAATGTATGCCAAGTAAAAAAAAAAAAAAAAGAACAAGTTTACTTAATCCTTTGTAACAATCAATCAATCAATCAATGTTTTAAAGCCTTACTTTAAATAACATGGGTGCACAAATTATCGCTTTTGCCCATGGTGTATGAGCTATCTTATTTGTACTAGCTTCCCCAGGAAAGTCTTCACCACACTCAAGCCATGCTGGGCTGGATTTTGTGTTCCCTGGCAGGTGGCATCAGGGTGTCCCTGCTGATGTCTGGCTGTCTGTCCACCTGCCAGCTGGTGGCCAGTGCCAGTCAACACAGAGTATGTGGCTTCTGCCTCTATTTCTTTCTTACACCCTGTGCTCAGCCCTTTCAAGCCAATCAAGCATGAATCCAGTGCTCTTGATGAGTGTGGTTTCAGTTCCTGTTCCAATCACAAAGTAATAGTCAGGGTCATTCCTTTTTTGGTTACTGTGTTTGCCGTTATCATGAAATGTCATCTTGGAGCTTGTACAGACACGCATTCCTCACTTCTTTTCCTGGTTCCGGGAGTCTGCCATGCCAGCATCATCAACACAGCTGGGCAAGTGAACTTCCAGGCCACAGCATGTCACAGTGGGGCTTTGGTCAACCCCCACACTACAGTGAGTCCAGCCATGGCACACCTGGGAAGCCAACCCCGTGACAGGTCCTCCCTTCCCGATGGGCTTTAGGAGTCCCTTGAGTCCTTGGCATCCCACCTTGAGTCACCCTTGCCTGTGCAGGACCTGTTTGATAAAGCTATGTCTGAGCTGTGTTGTCCTATGGCATCTTCTATGTTTTAAGTCCAAGCCTTGTTACCTTCAGCAAGTCTTTACATAAACCTATTCCTAAATCTAGCATGTTGCTGACCAGCTTTAGGTTGGCTTCATGTCCTGGGAGGTTGTTCCAGACTCTTGCTGGAATTTGTTGTTTTTTCAGGACATTTTACTGCTTGGAATGTTCTCTGATGCCTTAGGCAATCATCTCACTTGTCTTCCGCTCTGCCTGAAAGCTATAGCCAAAATTTTCATTTTCCCTTCACCTAAGCGTACCCATCAAGTTCTGAAATCTTTCCTTTGTGTCTGCAATGTATCTTCTGAGAACAGGCCTGACATGAGGTGCCTTTACAATGCTGTGGTACTATAAGCAAGCCTTAGAAGAGGCTTGACAAGAGACTGTTCTGACGTGCCTTCCCTCCATCCACACCCTACTGGAAGCATTATGGCATTGACATCACCCCAGACACTCACTGTTGTTTTGCTGCTGTCTCTGTCCCCTTTTCCATAAAGCCCTCCACATACAGCCTGTCAGGGAGGCCTCAAACAGTATCTAAAGAGTCTTTGGAAAGTTACTAAGGAACTTAACTTGCAGTACTTGGTTTAAATTACTTATGTAAGGGCTTGCACTACTATGTTGAAAACTAGGGGATGGCTGGAAATATGAGCTGTATAACATCTGTAAATGATCTCCACTAAAAGATCTCCTTTCCCTTCTACTACTTATCACGTTATCAAACTTGTTTCTAGCATGTTTGGCAGTTGTAGATAATTTGGCACCAATTACACATACTGCAATTTTCAAATGCTGGATTATGAAATAAAAAACATGCAGCTGAAAAAGTACCAGTACCAAAGAGAAACTTCATTGCCAAGTGTAAGACAGAATGACCTGCAAAGATTTATTTTAAACCAACACATAGCTGGTTTATTATTAGAAGTAGATGAAAAAAAGATGTCAGATGGATTGAGAGCGTAGGAGAACTTGTGTGCTAATGCTGACTGGAGATTGTAAATTTAGCACCCTACAGACTCATTAGATGAAGAATTATCTCGTGTGTTTTTGCTGTGCTTCCTGCAACAAGACCTGCTAGACCTGCTGGACTAGAACCAACTTAGATGCTTCTCTCCGTGTTCCTCAGTGTATCAAGGTCCAGAGTCTATGCACAGAACCAGCTTTGTACCTCCTACAGATCTAATCTGCAATCAAATAACTCATCCATGTTAAATTGCAAATTGTGAGCAGTTAGAAGTTTCCAGACCAATCGCACACAGAAACCACAACCCTCTCCTTCTCTGTCTTCTCCCTTCTTATTTAGATTGAAAGTAAACTAAAGTGTACGTTTGCATGGGGTTGAAAAGCGTGTTCTTTCTCAGGGGAAACCTGTAGATTTTGCAGTTTACACCCAGCTGCCAGAGTAACTTCAGGTTCTTTTAGTCTCTTTTGCTACTCCTTTCCTTTGGAACCGGCACAGAACAGCAGGTCAGAAGCAGCCTGTACCCTCCTCACAGAGCAAGCTCCCACTCCAGGGATTTGCACTGGAGACGGCAATGCGGCTTGGAAAGGCAGCTGGGGGACACTGCGAGCCCCCTTTCCCCTTCAGTCACCGCTTTTGTTACAGAAGGCTCAAGCATCACGCTGCACAGCGAGCACCAAGCGCGGCGGGCGCAGCAGAGGCGGCGGCTCCGCACGGCTCCCGCTGCTCGGGAGCGGCCCCGGCGCTGCCCGGGAGCGGCGGGCGGAGCTGCGCTGAGCCGCGCCAGCCCCGCGCCCAGCACCCACCGGGAAAGCCGAGGGAGCGGGCGGGAAGGAAAGTTCAAGAACAGCCGGGAAAGGTGCCTCCCTAGGCGAGGAGTGGGCAATGCTGCAGCTGCGCGGCCTGGGGGGGGGGGGGGGGGGGGGGGGCGAGTGTTCAAGGCTTGCAGTGGAAGGTTGAACCCAGTTAACACTTTTGCTTTCCTTATTTATGGCGAAGGTGATGGATACGATTCTAGTCTGATTTTGAAAATTGGATTTTGCAAATGATTTGGCCGAATGTACCATACCATCCAGGAGGCACGTACAGATGCTGAGTAACCCAGAATTAGACTCATCTGCTAATTCCTGCACATTCGCACTTGTTCTTCATATTAAGAGGGAGCACCTATTCCTATTTATGCATCCTTAAATACTCCAACAGCAGGCTGACGCGCAAATTGGTGCTATTTTATCTGGACAGATACAGAAAGGCAAGCCACAGAGCTTGCACTCTGTGTCCTAAGCATATCTTTACCTTTCCTGGTCCTGGGTAACAAATGGCTTTCAAGCACACGGCTCCTAATGGGAGCCCAATCAAGGGATGCCCGAGCTCCCCGGGATGCACGCTCGCTGTCGGCTCGGTGCTTCCGTGCCCACTGGTACTACCTTTCCCGGGACTACCTGCGTGGTGGGCAAAAAGAATATACGCCATGCATCTGCACAGGGTTGCTGAAACTGAGGGGTCAGACGGGTTACTTTTATTATAAGTGCAGCTTACAGTAAAGCTTCCCCAGGGCAAGACGCAGCAGCTCCTCCTCACTGCCGGGCCGGGCTCCCCTGCATCACCAGCAAGAGGCGGGCGCACCTGCCCTGCAAGCTCGGCGCTGTAAAAGCGCGCCCTCCCTCCTCTCACGAATAAGCTGCTCTTCTTCTTCCTCCTCCTCTTCTTCTCCTTCGCCCCCGCCACCCCGGAGTATAACGCGGCCAGGCGACTGCCTTACCCCCGCCGTCCTCTCCGCCCCCGGGGGCGACGCACAATTTCACCCCGGCCCCTGGCACGGCCGGGCGCTTTGCGGCAGCAGCTCTAGAAACTTCTCGGTCCCTCCCTCTCCCCTCCCCTTCCTCCTCCTCGCCGAGCAGGGGCCGGCGCTGCGGCGAGAGCAGCAGGGAAGGAGGCGTGCGGCGTCCACCCCCACCCGCGCTGCCCGGAGCCGGAGGCGCAGCCAGGCGCTATCGCAGCCTCGTCCCGGTGCTCAGCGCAGCACTGAGCCCACCAGGCGGCCCTTTCTTGCGCAGAGGTGGCAGCGGCAGGCGGCATGACGGCGGAGGAGATGAAAGCGGACGGGGCTCCCCTGGAAGGGGTGGACATCACTCCCAAGCAGGATGAGGGTGTCCTCAAGGTACAGGGCGGCTGTTCCCCATCCCCACCCTCTGCACTAGCTCGGAGGGGTCGCCGTGCCGGTGGGGAGTGGGGGCATTCCTCTTAGCCTGCGAGCGGGTGCTCCCCGGGCGCCCCTTGGCCCTAGCGGGCCCATTGTGTGCCCCGCGGGGGAAGGGGACGAGGCGGTCCCCGGGTATCCAGGCAGGGCTGGCGCAGCGCGGGCGATTAAACAACAGCAGCGGAGGGCGGGAGCGCGCCCTGGCTGCGCAAGCGCTGCCCGGCTGGCTGCGGGGGCTCCCCGCTCCTCCTGGGGCGAGCCAGAGCCCGGGCTGCCCGCCGGGAGAGCTCGGGGCCACGGGGGGGCTGTGCAGCGAAAAGGCGCTTCCCCTGCCTTTGGGCTTTCCTCCGCCGTTTAGGTGGAGATGCGGGAGGGGCGGCGGGCCGGGCTCTCTGTCCGGCTCGCAGCGTGGCTTGTGGGGGTCCGGGTCCATCCCCGCCCCCCAGCACGTGTCCGGGCCGGGAATTAAAGATGGAGCCCCGGCGGGGCACGTGCGCTCGGTGCCCGTCCCCGCCGTGCCCGGCCCGACTCCCCTCAGGCCCGGGCGCGGGCTCCGGGCCGCCCCCAGGCCCGGGGTGCGCAGTCCGGCGCTCGGAGCGGCCTGGCCGCCCCTCGGTGCTGCTGGCCCGGCGGCCGGGCAGGTCCCCAGGCGGCCGGGCAGGGCACCGGGCAGATCCCCGGCGCGGCCGAGGCGGAGCGGCTGCTCTCCTTTGTACTGGGAAGGCAGGCGATAAGGGCAGCGGGATTTATACCGTGAGGGGGAGTTGTGCGAACTTCCTCTGTCAGACGTTGCCTATTTCCATATCTCTAGAAACTTCCTTAGGCTCTGCTAAAAACTTCAGCGATTATTTAGAAGCGTGTTCAGCCGCAGTAAAATTTCGAAGTTAGGGTGTTCAGGAGGAGAAAGGGGTGCCATAGCAAAGGCAAAATTCTGGGTTTAACCTTTAAAGCCTTCTAAATTCTGGGTTCATTATGGAGGCGCTGTCTCCCGTTCAGGAGGGTATTAAGGGAACAGATTGAAGATGTTGGCTGCTATATTTCTGCTTTTCCGTATTTCCTGCTAGCATGTTTAGGTGAGAATTTTTGGGTTTTGCACATAGTACAGTATCAGGTCAGAGTTCTCATCTGCATGGCTGCCCAGGTCTCCCACAGCCCAGATGCCTTGAGCGTGGTAGAAGGGCAGTGGGGGTCTGCCCGATTCATGCAGTACCTACTTTTTGATTATGAAGAAGCAGCAGGTGTTTTATGGGTTGTTTTTTTTTGGAGTTTTTTGTTTGTTTGTTTTGAGGAGGGGAGTAGAAAACACGAGCAAATGAAGTGAGGTTGTGAAAATCACAAAAATTGAGATTGTGACATGATAAGTAAAATACCGTAGAGGTCACAAAGTCCAGCCTTCATAGATTTTATTTTTACGTAATTGCTGGAGTGCAAAATGCATCTGCTGAAATCAAGCGTCTAGCTCTGAACTAACCTACACCAATTTTGTACTGGTATTGTTGCAGTGATTCCAGGAGCGTGTTTATTTGCTCATTAGCTGTATATCAGAATAGAATCCACAGTTTTTAACCTGATATTGCTGAATATACTTGCACAATTCCTAGAATAAGTAATTAAGTTTGGAAATAAGCCGTTTGCTGTTTCTTCATTTGAAAAGGAAATGCAAACCTTACAGAAAATAGTATTTCCATATTCACAAGTGAAACTTCAGTCTCTTCAAAATGGAACAAATGCAAAAGAATAAACTGTATCAATAATGAAAATGAGATATTTGTTACTGTAGAATACCTTGATATGGCACTACAAGAATATAGCATTTGGTAAAGTTCAGTAAATTTCCATTAAATGCAGTTAGTTTTTCAAAATTACATCAGACTGGCTGCTTTCAAGTGCTGGTTTGCATCTACTTTATGCAGATTTGCAAATTGCATCTGCTAAGCATGATGTAGGTCAGGTTGCTTACCTGGTTCATGTGCTTTTCTCATACTTCTCTGTTTCCTTATCTCTGTGAGAGTGGTTGCTTGAACTTTTGCCTTCCTTGGGGGGACAGCGACAGATTGGTTTTGTAATGCTAATAAAGGCCGTGGTGGTGGTGCAGTGTCAAAGGGATGATGTGCTGTACGAGGTCAGGCATCCCTTTTCATGTTGAGCATCCTTTCCTTATAAAACAAGCAGCCAGGAATTTTTCTAGGTTTTGTTTGTTTGTGGGGGTATTTTTTGTTTCAGGCTTTCAGTGAGGTGCTCTCAGCTTGTTAGTCTGACAGAAGCTGTCGGTGGTGAAGCTTTGGTTTTGGATGGAGGATCCTGGCATTTCAGCTGGGTAGTCAGTTGCAGGGATGGTGGGAGGCCAGGTGGGAGATTGACAGTGGTGAGTTGCAGGAAACTGAAATTTGTGAAGGAGACTCCCAAAGGTCTGCCTCATTCAGTGAAAAACATGATTGATACAGAAACACGACATTTAAAGGAGGGATGCCCTGTAACTGCCCTTGAATAGATGTTTATCTTCTATAACAGAATGTTTTCCAGGTCTCCATGATGCAAGTAAATAGGGTCCTCCATTGGTCCCCTTTTGCCTGGCTAAGATAATGCAGAACTTTGGCTAAGGGCTAGCTGGTTTCAATCTATATTGGGAAAAATTTAAAATTCAAATTTTCAGGAATCCTGTTATGGGCAAGGCCTCTCATATCCTTGCCTGTGAGATACGTCACTATTATTCTCTGATTTTATATATGCTTCAGATGAACACCAGAGAGATTGTCCCCACTTTCTGGATAGTATAGATTTATTTAATACCTGTCTTGCTGGGCAAGCTGGGGATTTTCTTATCCTTAAGAAGAAAATCAAACCCTCGTAGCTGTATGTGAGACAAGAGTGCTGACGATCCTTGTCAGAATTGTGGGGAGACAAAATTCTTGCAATAAATAATTTTTAAGTGTTAGGTGTTCTGTAGGCTGATAGAACAAACCTGCTTGGGGTGAGATGCTGCTAACCTTTTGTTAAACTGCCTGGTTTAACTCGAATAATTTCAGATTACGTGTTGGAAAAGACTTTGCAGGGAAAGAACCACCTCGTTCTCTTGTTTAAGTGCTTTGCCTAGAACACTGAACTGGGGTGTGATGATAGAGAGGTGATGAGGCAAATGCTTTGAGTAAAGAAGAAAAAACCCTGCCTAATGCAGAGATCTGTAAGCTGATCACAACTGTTGCCTGTTAAATTCTTGTATCACAGCACAGCCATCTTGAGGTTCTGCATTTGCAGCGCTGCTAATCTGCAGAAAGAACAGCCAGTCCATTTCCAGGTGACTGAAAGAGACCTGCAAATCCTTTGTCTACCAAGGATGATAATACATATCTAGGTATTTGTGATTCATGTCCAGTGGGCAGGCAGGCTGTATTTCTGTGATGTTAATGCTGGTTGCTGTTTTCCTCAGGTTGTCAAGAGAGAAGGCAGTGGGACAGAGTCTCCGATGATAGGTGATAAGGTGACCGTCCATTACACGGGGTGGCTTCTTGATGGCACAAAATTTGACTCCAGTCTGGACAGAAAAGACAAATTCTCATTTGACTTGGGGAAAGGTAATCTCATGTGTTTGGTACTGATCAGTTTTGGTAATAATCGAGACGGGATTTCCTTGTGTGGCTCCATTGCTTTTCAAAACTGCCACTTAAACTTGTTTTCTCTTAAACTTGTATTCTCTTAGAATGGCCCCATCAGAATGTGAGATTTTTGTGAATGAGAGAATGTGTAGCCCCTTAAAAGGCCTGCTGAAGAATTCACAGGCCTCAGACAAAGTACTCCAGGAGAACAAATCTGTCCTGAAATGTAGATATAAGGGGCAGTTAAATAGCCAGAATATGCATCTTTTTTGGTTGGGTTCTTTTGGGGGGCAGACCTCAGTTCAGGAGTGCTTAATTGTGACCAGGTACTGGGACAGGGTACACAGAGGCAGCTGTCTTATGATGAAACACACTCTCTTTTCCACAAAATTCTCAAGTTAACCCAAATAGGAGTCTTTGAGCAGTGCATCTCTTCATTATCAAAATATTTTTTTTTTGAAAATCTGAGCATCATTATTTCTGAAAATCTTATTACTCAATCATGTATTCTTCCCTGGAAGTTTCTTACCTTCTTCTTTTTAAAAAATAGATAATACCTCCTTTTTAAAAAGAGGTAAATTAATTGTACTTCAATTTGAGATTATATTAAGTGTACTTATTAATACAAGACTAATAGAAAGTCTGCTTGATGAGTCAAGAGGAGCAGCAATTAGGACAGCTTCAGTAAGAGAGGGGAGTTTGTTCCCCTTTTCTTCCCTTTCAAAGGAATGCTACTACTTTCTTCCCCCTTTTTGTTACAAATGTGTGTAACTTTTAGCTACCACTGGTGCTGTTCTTTGCCAGCTGATAAAAGTATGAACAGAAAAGGCTGTTGGTTTGGATTGTTTTCAAAACAGGAGCAGGCAATCTCTCACCCTAAGGCCTTCCTCTCGGAAGAGTTTATTGTTACTTCCTCACACTTGGTACTGTGCCAAGCACTTCAGCTGGTGTCTCTGTTCTGTTATTCTGTGAAAAGAGTTGTTACACCTGGAATGAAGAAATGTTTGGGCCAAATTTGGGTCCCTGGGAAACTTTGGAATTTGATTAGGCTTAAAACTGATGTACATAAATGAGAGTGAGCACAAGTTCTTCAGTATTTCTGCTGCCTTAGCTTTTGTATACTAAAAATGATAATGCTCAGTTTCACCTTATCATGCCTTTCATGTGTGATTGGCATTTGACTTGTACAGGTGAGGTGATCAAAGCATGGGACATTGCTGTGGCCACTATGAAGATTGGTGAAATCTGTCGGATTACGTGTAAACCAGAATATGCCTATGGCTCAGCTGGGAGCCCTCCAAAGATACCCCCCAATGCTACACTGATTTTTGAGGTAAGTGAGAGATGGTCACTAAAACTGTATGCTTGAAAATATGGGTGAGGCAATATCCTTTCAAAAAAGGATTGTTACATTTTCTAAGGAAAATAACACGGTCCATTTTGGGTAGCAAGGACAAAATTTTAGTTTAGCTGCCACCGCTCTGTAATGGCTTGGGTTCCCTTCTCTTTTTAAAACACTTGAATGATCTTCAGTGGTGAGTTGTAATTTTGCAGTTACTGGGTGATTTGCAGCAGTAAAGTGCAGGCTGGGAGGGCAGACTATTTCAGTGATAGACTCAAGTGGTCAAAATCTTTAATCACTTCATAACACTCAGAGTAATGATATATTAAATGTTTTCAACAACAGGAAGAGCAATTAATGCCCTCAATAATATATTTTTATACTAACTTGTATTTTCTTTACAACATTAACATTACCTCTTATGAGCTATTTCAGGGAGAAAAGAGGTAATTGCCCCATGTAAACTGCTGGAATACAATATTTGAACAGCCCTGCAATTATGAACTCTTTCTGTAGAACTGAGCATTTCAGTCTGCCTTAAAGCACCATAAAACCAGTTTGTATTTAGATTGCTGGTTCATTGCCAAAGTCTCTCTGTGCATCCAGGCTACGCTGATCAGTCTTGCCCCCATAGAGATGAAGTCCTGTGCACTCACTCAGTGCCTGTGACAGACTCGCAGTCTTGAGTTTGGCAGCTGGGTAACCCAGTTTGACAACTCACATGGCCAGCTGCTTTCCTGGAGATGAGCTGCATGTCTTGGTGAGCATGGAGCCTGTTACCCTTGGTGTCTCTCAGCCTCACCAGGAGAGGAGAGATTTTATTTCCTACTGACCTTAAAAGCAATTTTCCCCCACATCTTCCCCCTCCTTCCCCAAAGGGGGTGGAAACAGCAGCTGTCTCTTGTGTGTTATTTCAGAAGTGAGAATGGTTGCTCAGAATGCTGAGACTTGTATTTGATTTTTCCATGTAGGATGACATTAAAGCTGTTTCTGGAGCATACCCTGACAGTCTCAACAGGGTTTGAAGAGGATGGATTTTTCTTACTGTTGAAACAGTTCAATTTGCCAACAATTGTTTCAAAATAAATTCTGCCTGAGAGAAGGCAGACTCTTGAATGTCATTTTTAAAATTACTTTGCTCTAAAGCACTTAATCAATGGAATGGAATCCTACAATTGGGGGCATAAGAAAAGCTTTAAAACTGATGATTGCTCTGAGATTGAATGTTTTATCTAATATCTGAGAAAGGTGAAAATGGCTCACAGAGTTATTCAAAGACTGAAAGTCTGTTTAGATTTTATTGGAAGCAATGAGCATCTGTTAAGAAGGGTAAATTATACATAGAGTCATTTAGGTTGGAAAAAACCTTCAAGACCATTGAGTCCAATCATAAATCTGGCACTGCCAAGTCCATCACTAAACCATTAACCTGACCCAGTGCTGCATCTACACCTAGATACCTCCGGGGAGGGTGACTCACCCACTTCCCTGGGCAGCCTGTTCTAATGCTAATATCCATTCTAAACCTCCCCTGGTGCACCTTGAGGCCATGTCTTCCTGTTCTGTGACTTGTTACTTGGCAGAAGGGACTGACCCCATCTGGCAACAGCTTCTGTTCAGGGAGTTGTAGAAAGTGAGAAGGTTCCCCCCAAGACCCCTCTTTCTCTCCAGGCTAAACACCCCCAGCTCTCTCAAGCAGCTCCTCATGGAACTTGGGCTCCAGACCCTTCACCAGCTCTGTTGCCCTTCTCTGGACACACTCCAGCACCTCAATGTCCTTCCTGAACTGAAAGGCCCAAAACTGTGAACACAGGATTTGGGGTGTGGCCTCACCAGTGCCTAGTACAGAGTGACAATCACTGCCCTGGTCCTGCTGGCCACACCATTGCTGATACAGGCCAGGTGCCATTGGCCTTCACATAACTGGATATTGAATTTGCTTTGCATTTGGGTAGCGTATTTGCATTTCTTTTTTTTTTTTTTTTTTCATGGACCTTTGAGTAATAGGAATAAAGATATATTCTGTGTGAAGGATTAAAAAAATATTGCTAGCAGGTAGTGTTCACGAAGGGATGACAGCTTACTCACTTTGAGTGCATCAAAATTTAAACCATTATTTCTGAAAAGTAGTGTCATGTAGAGCTGTTCATAAAGAGCATTTTCTTACCTAGAAATCTGACATTATTTGTGGTTTAGTTGTATTGGATCAAACTACCCATGTTGGAGTGCTGTGTGCTTCTCTGCAGGTGATACCAGCTGTAATCAGGGCTGAGCTGATGATTGAAATGCAAACTAAAAGCTCGAGGCCTTCTACCTAGGCAGCACAGTGGGGCATTCTTCAGGGCTTAGCACTACTACACAGGATGCACAGGGCCAGCAGAAAGCAGAGAAACTTTTATTGTCCTTCAACAAGAGGTGATACCTAACATTGGGATAAATAAAAGTATGAACTGCAAGATGGGATTTGGTCCATCAGGCTGCTCCTGAGTCCGTCCCCTGCGGTCACCCAGGTTATTCACTTCCCACTGGACTTTTCTTGATGCTGCCAGTCTGGCCCCTCCATTTTCTGGGTATGCTTTTAGATAAAAATAGTGTTTCATTCATGAGTCTTGATATCCCCTCGTGCCTGCCTGAGCAGTTAGGTTGAAGGGAAGGGGGGAGGAAGGAAAGGACCAAAGCTGCCTGTGATGGTTTTGTGCTTTCCTAACAAAATAGCCTGAGGCTCACTGGCTGCAACAAGTAAGCTGTGCTGGGTGTGTCCTGATTGGGGGTGTAGGTTGGAAATTAGATCCAGGAAATTTTCCCAAGTTTTACTAGGTTGCAATAGTTTCTGGCTAGTATGACTCTCAAGCAGCTAAAGTCTCTTTAAGTTTCCACTCTTTTATTTTTACCTAGGTTTACTTACATTACTTCACACAGTATCAGCAGGGTTCTTTTGCAAGTGCCTATCCCCATACCAAGTTTTCGTACAAGTTGCATTACAAAAGACCCTCTAGAACTTAACATCTCTTAAATCTTAAGAGATTTTTGTACCTGTGTCGTTACACCAGCATTTTATATGACAAGATGTAATGCATGTCCTCTGATTTGGAAGTTCTTTTCTTTTTTGATCTGGTAGTTGTTTTGTTTTTTCTTCCTCATGATTGCTTTTGCTGAGCAATATAAATAGCTAGATTATTCCATAGAATAGTATTGTTCAGGCTGGGGGAAAGGAAAAAAAGTGGGAGGTACACACCTGTATGGTCATCAGTAGGATGTTCAGGAATTACTTTTTTAAGACTGACTGAAAAGAAAGACCAGAATATTATTTGTTTTTAGGTATCAATTAAAATAAAAAGTGGAAGTACTGGTGGATATTCAATTCCTTTTGCATTCCAGTTATCTCAAGTCCAGTGTCAGGAACCTCCACAGCATTAGCTCTGAACTTTTTTTTTAATGAGGTAGTCTAAACAATGCTGATTATAATGACTTGCTTTTTTGTGCTTGGGAATAGTTTTCACTATTGTTTTACTCAAAAATAGGGTATGATTTTTTTTTTCCTTCACTTATACCTTTTGTAACTAGACTGTTTTTCTGTGTCATTGTGGTACTCCCACTTGAAACTATGATTTACTTGGAAAGGCATGTGAAGATTCAGACTGGATACTTGTCTCCTACTTGAGCGCTATTTCTTAAAAATCCTAAACAATTTGTTGCAGCAGAGGCTTATAAGTTTCAAAGATCTCTGGAGAATAAATCCTGTGAGTTACTAAATTGGTCTAATAAGAATAAATGCAAGGCTTTTCTTCCCTCAACAGATAGAACTTTTTGAGTTCAAGGGGGAGGACCTGACTGATGAAGAAGATGGTGGCATCATCCGAAGAATCCGTAAAAAAGGGGAGGGCTACTCCAGGCCCAATGAGGATGCACTTGTAGAGAGTAAGTGTGTTGTTACATAAATAGTGAATGGATTTGCAGTGAGGGATGACAGAACCTTTTCACAGCCTACAACTGCATGTCCTGAGGGACAGGAATACATGGCTTCTCTTTTCTGTACCAAGTAACTTAACAACCTAGAGTAAGCTTTCCTTCTCCTGTTTCTAGTAAGGTTTACGTTTTCCAGCAGCAACTGTGTTTTCTGGTGATACTGAATCTGTTGAAGTGCTTATCTGATGACAAAAGGTGATTGAGTCTCATAAAGTATTTCCATGTGCTGAGGAACAAAAGGGGAAGTCATTCTGGCACTTGTTGTCAGAGTGGAAAAAACAAACACTTAAATGAACAACAAAAAAGGAGGGGTTGTTAAATTGAACAGCAGAAATTCTATTTGCTGCCAGTAGCTGCCAGGCCATAGGTAGCTGCTAAAAGAGAAAAGACTGTTCAGAAGGAGGCTTTGGCACGTGTGTGTGTGTGCTGCCTGCCTGTATGGAACTCCCTGTGCACTCCTGGGTACCTGCCCACTGCCATACATAGATGCCTTTTGATTTCTCTCTCTGCTGTTCTGGTTTTTGTTACCAGTCCAGTTTGAAGGCCGACACGGAGACCGTGTTTTTGACAAGCGGGAATTGCGGTTTGAGATTGGAGAAGGTGAAAACTTCGATATTCCTCATGGGCTGGAGAAAGCAATTCAAAAAATGGAGAAATCAGAGGAATCTGTGTTCTATCTCAAGCCCAGGTATGCTGTTTCTGGTGTTTGATACAGGAAGGGCTTATACTAATCATCTGGCAAGAAGGAACTATTGCATTATAATGCCTTTTAGCTTTTTTTCAGCATTGTGGTAAAAACTTGGATCAGTCCCAAAATTTGATGTATGAGAAGTATCATGCTTTGCCACTTCATAGTGAAGCAGTAGCAGTCCAGAAAAAATTAACTGAAGTCTCTGTAATGTTGACCTCTAAATATTTTTGAAAAACATTCTCTCAAACTTGGATTTTTGTGATCCCTCTTCATGACTGATTACTGTAAAACAGTCCATACGTAGACTTGGATATTGGCAGAATTTTCTCTTTACAGTGAGAACACATCTGAAACGTGGAGTTGCACAGATTGTTTTCATTAAACTTTAATTTATTTAAGTTTTTATTTATTTTTTTAACTGTAACTAAGCCTGATGGGAGCAGAAAAGGAAAGCAATTTGATCTAGAGGGTCTTCCTACTAATATGCAGCTCTTTCTAGAATTGCATAGCAGTACCTTTCTGTAAGCATTTCTTGTTTACCAGCTGGTTAGCAGTGTCTTAAGTGTACAGCTGCTCACCTAATCTTGGTCTTTATTCTCTTTGCTTTTCTAAGAATAGAACTAAAATACAGGTGCTCTGAATGCAACACTCAGTTTCAGACCATAAATATTAAATATGGTAGTTGCAATTTGAAAGTTGGTTGTTTTGGTTTCACTGTTTTTTGATTAAGGGATTACTTGCTTTTCCTTTAAAGTTACCTAAAAAACTAATAAAATAATACGAGTTGCTAAAAGATTAATGTAGTGAATACTAGCTTTCTCTTACTTTCTTTGACCTTGTCCTTGCCAATTTTAGAATTGTATCTAGAATTCTTCAGGCCTTTGTCTTGTAATAATAATTTATGCGCATCCCAAATTTTCATGGGGTTTTTGTCTTCCTCTTCTTATGTAGCAAGTATAGCTGGATGGATAGTTTTGAACTTTTCTCTTCTTTATAATTTTTGTTTCTCCCTCCCCACCCCCATTCTACAGCTATGGTTTTGGAAGTGCTGGGAATGAGAAATTTAAGATCCCTCCAGATGCAGAGCTGCAGTATGAAGTGAAACTCAAAAGCTTTGAAAAGGTGAGAGCAATAGATGAAATCCCAAAGAGATCCGAGGCTGGGGGAAGAAGTGGGAGTGCAGCTTAAACGATGACAATGGAATCCTTGAATGGTGATGTGAAACAAGGGGGCCACTGTTGCCAGAGATGATGCTGGCATGCTGGGAGCTCTTGGCTGAAATGGTCCTTACTCTTCCTGTATCCCTGTCTGTTGCCATCTCTTGTGCTCTGGGCTGGTTTCCATGAGCAGTGCAAAGCTCTGCTTTGCCAGGCTTATCTCAACCGTACTCTTAGTGGGAAACAACATAGCTACTTGATTTCCCTAGAAGTTGTATTGAAGTTGACTGGAACTGTTCCTGTTTGGGTAGGCTAAGGAGTCCTGGGAAATGAACACAGATGAGAAGTTGGAACAGAGCTCTATCGTGAAGGAGAGAGGCACTCAGTACTTCAAGGTAAGTTACAGTACCCAAGTGATAATAGCATTTTTTGGTCCGTGTCATGAGCTGATAATGATGTTTACAGCTTCTGTAATTTCTGAGTGGTGTTCATTGTATTCTGTGCAATTTTATGGGGAGAGCTGAAGGGGAATGTGTCTTAAAAAAAAAAAGAAACTCGGTTGGATTATCCATAGAACTAACTGCAGGAAGCTGTCTGTTAGAGCTGTTTGCTCTTTCCTCACGTAACACTGTGGGGTGTACAGTATTTCAGTTCCTGCTGTGGGACAGTGCTATGAGTGACCAACATTCGTTTGGGTAGAGATGTGTGGAGAAGCTGTTGAAAACAATTTCAGTAGCTAAAGGAAGAGTTTCCTATTATCTTTGTATTGCATTTTGAGAATTCCCCATCTTCCATTATTTTTGCATCAAAAGTTGAATATAAAGGTAGGAGTTCAGTGAAGTATCAATGCTGCCATATACCCCCATCTCTAGTGGGGAACCAGTTAAGTATTCCTAAAGATTTTCTGATCCTGTGTAGGAATGGCTCTTAGAAGTATTTTTGATGATAGATGTTACTTTTTGATCAAATGGGGTTTTTTAGATGTATTGCTCAAGGCAGACAAAAGGGACAAGAGGGAGATAAAAGTTCCTATGATGAGCTTTGTGATAATTGAGCTGCCTTGTTTACAGGAGGGGAAATACAAGCGGGCAGCATTACAGTATAAGAAGATTGTGTCATGGCTGGAGCACGAGTCGGGACTCTCTGAGGAGGAGGAATCAAAAGCCAAAAGCCTGAGGCTTGCTGCCCACCTTAACTTAGCTATGTGCCATCTCAAGCTAAAGGAATACTCCCAGGCTTTGGAGAACTGCAACAAGGTAGTAGGAGTTAATTTATTCTTAAACTGCGCAAGCAGTCTGACAGTTTGTCTTGCTTTAAACATTTTAGGGACAACAGGCCAATGTAGTGTTTGGTCTTTCTTACCAGCTGTCATTTGGGTAGTATGGAATTTTTTATGGAATTTAATGTGCTAAAAATATCCAACAGATTATTTTCATAATTAGTGCCCTTTGAACATCTTTTACTAACTTGCTGCTACATTGAGAATATTCAAGTATTTAGAAATAAGGAACTCTTAAGATGTGGTGAAGGTAGTCATGTTGGCAAAGGCCTTTCAAAGAGCAGGATTGCTCCCTGACTAAATCTTAGACTTGGTGGTTCTCTTGTCAAATAACCTACTATATTCATTCTTCTTTGTACTTACTTCTATTGTACTCCACTGACTTTATTAGTAAGCCCTGACAAGACTCATAAGCCTACATCAGAAGGTACAGTTCCTAGCAGTCACTGATGTTCTGACTGCATATAATTTTTATAAAAGAAAAATAATTACTGAATGGGGCTTTGGTTTTTGTGAATGCAGGCACTAGAACTGGATAGCAACAATGAAAAAGGCCTTTTCCGGCGTGGAGAAGCTCACTTGGCTGTCAATGACTTTGAGTTGGCCCGAGCAGATTTCCAGAAAGTGATACAACTTTATCCAAGTAACAAAGCTGCCAAAGTGCAACTGGTGACTTGTCAGCAGAAAATCCGGGAGCAGCATGAGAAGGAGAAGAAGATGTACGCCAACATGTTCCAAAGGCTTGCAGACAAAGACTTAAAGGTAAGTAACACTACTCTGAACATTACAGGAGGTGGTGTCATGTGTTAGACAAGGAACAGTGGTTTAGGTACTCACCTTGCTTCTTATTACAGATAATTATAGCAGGACAACACTCAAGTAGAACACTGCTTTGGAGAACAGGGATGGAACTCCAAATGCCAACAGTCAAAATTATTAGGCCAGCTTGTTGGAGCAGGAAAACCAGGAGTACTAACCATTGCACAGAAATCTTTTATCTATTTCAACTGAATTTGCCACAGACCAGTGTTAATCAGAAGGCAGTTGAACTGATGAGGTGCAAACATGACACATGACAATGTTCTAGAAGTGGAAAAAGCACCTATTCCTCTAGAACCTGTTGCAAAGAACAGACTGTTGTGCCTGAGGTGCCCATCTAGTGAGAACTTGTGTCTGTCATACAGAGGGTGCTGAGCACCATCTTGCTTCTCATGGAGACATTACGATGTGGTTGATGGTCTCCATTACAAATATCACAGATAGATTATGGAATGTCAGAAGATTCATTACTCTCCTGTGTGGGTGGCTTTCCTAATAAACTTTCATTAGAATTTTAGTAAATGCTAGTTCAGTTAATAATGGCAATATGTGAATAAAGGTTCTAACAAGATTGTTTTAGCTAGCAAGAAACATTTCAGGTTACTGGTGAGAATCACATATCCTAAGAAAACCTTGGGGTTCTTTTCCTTAAATCTGATGGTCTAGAAGGACAAGATGAATCTGTAACTTCTCTGACAAATCTGGAATTTATGTCAGACTCAAATTTCCTCAGTAACAGTGGGGAGTACAGAAGTTTGTATTTTATGAGGTTATTTTCACCTTTCCAGAACATGCATGGAGAACATAAAAAAGTTGCCAGATACTGGTACATTAATTTCCTTTGGTTAACTGTGTCATTGAGTCTTTCCAGAGGCATGATATCCTCAGATGAGTGTATCCTGACAGGTCACCCATTTCAGATTGTCAGCTGACAATTTCCTACATGAAACGCTTCACTCTCTCTTTCTGGCTAAAGCAGCCTGATGTCAACAGTCCTTGTGTATTGGAGCTTAAAAGAAAGTATTCTGTCTGGCCTTCTAGACACAGTGATGTAAAGTCACACAGTATCTTAATTTTTAATAAAAAACCTCAGAAATATAAAGATACTGCAACCAAAGTAGAATTATTTCACTGTTGGGCATCTTAATTTCTGAAATGGCAGGATTTAATTGCCAGCTGTCAGGTTCTGTTGTGAAGGATCCTTACAGTTAGCACAGCTGCTGGGAATTTAGCTTCCTCCACTAGGTGTGGGACACAGCAGGATCTGTTGAGATAGGAAGAGCAGATTGCTGAAACAAGCAATACCCACTAAAACTTCAAAAGCCCTGAGCTTTCTTCAACTCCTAAGACAGATAATTGGAGTAATAGAGTAATGTTCTTGGCAAAAGGCAGACTCACAGTCTTTGCAATACAGACTGTTTGGGATATTGGAAAAACATTGCACTTAGTCCCAATTTCCCTACCTGCTTGGGATAGCATCAGTTTGAAGTTGTAGAATCCTTTAGGTTGGACTCCAACCAAATGTAAATGGAATATTATTGTTTGGCATGTAACACTGGACACGGGATTTGTGGTGTGGCCTCACCATTCCAAGTACAGGAGGACAATCCCTGCCCTGATCCTGCTGGACACAGTATTGCTGATACAGGCCTGGATGCCTCTGGCCTGGTGAATTCTTCCCAACCAGTTGGATGATCTTGGAAGTGTGCAATGTGCTGGTTTTGGGTTTTTTTCCTCTGAGCCATCTGGCTTGCTTTAAATGGATATGGTTTTATATAAAATGGGAGTGATGGAACTATAAACTGTAAAGGATGCTTACTCCCTGGGCAAGTCTTGAGGTAGTTTCCTTGCAAGAAAAGCTTGTTTTCCTGTTACTGCATTTATAGTGTTGCTTTACTCTAGCTCCAACAGTGTCTGTTAGTAGTGGTGTAGTAGATGCTCAAAGTTCTGGAGAAGAGAGTTTGTTTACTAAATGTCTTCTGATTGCTAAGAAGATAGCTAGGACTGCAGTTCTGATGTTCTTGACACAGTCTGTTAAATTCAGCAGCCACTCTTGCATCAGTAGTTCCTTTAATTAATTTGAAATGTTCACATATGTAAAGTGTGAGTTTTTGAAGGTCAGGGTGTTTATCACCTTATCTTAAGCCTAGGATTGGTAGCTAACAGATCTTCTGTGGAGAGAAGACTTAACTCTTGTGTGTTTTGTGGAATGCTTCTAAGGATGAAAAACTGACCTTTGATGCATGAATGTTCTTTTAAATGTGGTTCTGTGTTGCAGCCAAATTGATATAAGATTTTAAGGATTCTGCCCATTTCCCCTTCTCCCCATTCTGCTCTCCCAGCATTGTATGCTTAAGATTTTGCTTGTTTTTGTTTGGTTCTCATCTAAGATTATCATAAAACAGATGGCTTAAGATGCTGGGCTGACAGGTGGAATAGCAATTCCATTGCACTAGGTTTTGAGATGAGCAAGCCAAGACATTTTTATCTCCCCTTACTGTACTTGAAAATTATTGTAAGATCAGGATGTGCTGGTTATGTCCTATTGTAAAAGCTGACCTTGGAGCTCTGACCTCATGGCTCTGCCTTCCACACCTTTTTATGAGGAAGATGCACAAGGAGAGGGCTTTAGAGCAGCCACACTGTCAGATCATATCTTCTTCCAGTTTAGCTCTTGCACAGGACATCCAAGTCACTGTTGTTGAGTTTGAAGTGTCTCTTCACAAAACATAGTTGTCCAACAAAGATAATTCTTATCCTGAGTGCTAGTGTGCCTCATACAAGTTGGGTCAGGGTAGGCCATGGCAATGGCTGAAAATTAATGACATTAATATTGAAGCAGGGCAAAAGCAGTTCCTGCAGAAGCTTCATAAATGAATTTCATTTAAAGGACTTGTAAGAAAGTGTTGTGTGGCAAGTGGGTGCAGGCCACATTAAGAATCATAACCACCTAACACCAGTATTATATTTTGGCCTCCTCTACACTGCTTCTGGTTTCTTAGATGCATGAAATTTTTTGGTTTCTTTTGGCTGAAGATAATAATACCTTAATTCAGTCTGGCAGGGTAGATGAGTTTTTCAAGTAATAAAAATCAAACAATGTTTTTGCTACATATTTTTGTATAATAATAATTTTTGTAAATTTTGTACAATGTGTTAATATATTTTCTTTGTCTCTCTATTTAGTCATCTGCTACTCTTCAGACAAGCCACACTGAAGATGCAGAAATGAAAGATGCGCAGAATGGAGTTGAAGATAAATCAGAAGTTGAAGCAGAAGCATAAGAAAACCCCTATTCCATTAGTTTTGTAAATGAAAGAATTTCCAGTGAATTAGACCTTTATTTTTCTACCTGGTTGGATAGTGGCTTCAAGGGAGCAGAGGCTGAAGCCACCATGCCACAGTCAGTTACAGCTTAATGTGGCTGTTCAAGAAGCTGAGTGGCAGCATAAATCTGGCTTAATCCTAGTGACTTTATTTATTCATTCAGCCTCTGTTACTGTTTGAGTTCTGTCTGGATTTACTCTGCTTGGTTTATTTGCATTTTCATAGAATCATAGAATGGCTTGAGTTGGAAGGGACCTCAAAGATCTAGTTCTAACTCCCCCTGTCATGGACAGGGACACCCTTCACTAGACCAGGTTGCTCAGAGCTCCATCCAGCCTGGTCTTGGACACTTCCAGGGATGGAGCATCTACAGATTCTCTGGGCAGCCTGTTCCAGTGCCTCACCACCCTCAGAGTAAAGAATTTCATCCTAATACCTAATCTTAACATGCCCTTTTTCAGTTTGAAGCCATTGCCCTTTGTGCTGTCACTACTTGGCCTTGTAAATAGTCTCTCTCCATGTTTCTTGTAGGCTCCCTTTAAGGTACTGGAACGCCACAGTTTGGTCACCCCAAAGCCTTCTTTTTTCCAGGCTGAACAATTCCAGTTCTCTCAGCCTTGTCTCATAAGGAGAGGTGCTTCATCCCTCTGATCATCTTGGTGGGGCTCCTCTGGACTTGGTCCAAAAGGTCCATGTCCTTCCTGTACTGGGGACCCCAGGGGTGGATGCAGTGTTACAGCTGGGGTCTCACCAGAGTACAGGGTGAAAATCCCCTCCTTCCCCTGCTGCCCACACTGCTTTGGATGCAGCCCAGGTTACAATTGGCTTCTGGGCTGTGAGTGCACATTGCCAGCTCATGTCCAGCCTCTAATCCAACAGCACCCCCAAATCCTTCTTGGCAGAGCTGCTCTGGATCTATTCATCCCCCAGCTGTTATTGATACCGGAGTTGCCCCAGCCCAGGTGCAACACCTTGCACTTGGCCTTCTTGGAGCCTCATGAGTTTCACATGGGCCCCCTTCTCAGGCTTGTTCAGGTCACTCTGGGTGGCATCCTGTCCTCTAGGTGTGTCAAGGGGTCTGCTCAGCCCTCAGGGTGTCACCTGCAGATTTGCTGAGGGTACACTCTACCCCTTCATCCATTAACAGAGGTAATAGTAACTCTGGTCCCAGTATGGGCCCCTGAGGGACACCACTTGTCACTGGTGTCTATTGGGACGCTGAGCCCTTGACCACTAGCCTGCAGATGTGACCGTGCAACCAATTTCTTGCCCATCAAACAGTCCACCCACTGCATCCACCTCTGTCCAATTTAGAGAGAAGGAAAATTACAGAAATGAAGGTAAATGACACCTGTAGCCCTTCCTTTGTCCATTGATGGAGTCACTACATCATTGAAGGCCACTAGGCTGCTCAGATGGTTCTTGCCCTTGGTGAAGCTGTGCTGGCTGGCCCTGGTCACCTCCCTGTCCTCCATGTGCCTTAGCATAGCATCCAGGAGGATCTGTTCCCTGATCTTCCCAGGCACAGAGCTGAGGCTGCCAGGTCAGTAGTCCCCGATTTGTCATCAGTGTTTTTCTTTCTGGTTCCAGCTTACTTTATTCCCAGGTTCTGCTTTCTAAATTTATTTCCTTGATTTGCTTCAAGTAATCAGCTTTTTTCAGGAGTCCTCATGCGAGACTTAAGAACAAATTGGCGCTCCCAGTTCTTCTGCCTTGGGATTGCCCTCTTTCCCCCCGTTCAGTAGGGAGTCCCTTCCATTAAGTTCTGTAGCCTTTCTTGTATGCCTCCTTTTTGCAAACTGCTGAAGGTGAAGACTCTGAAGTCACAGCTTAAGTAATAAAGCTCCAATTAAACTCAAGAAAACCGGACTTTTCGTGGGTTTTTATTGGAATTTGCACAGAATTGAGAGAATATACTGTCCTTTGGTCAGTGTTTTCTTGTCCGCATAGCCAGTGTCCTGATTATTTTTCTCTGTTGTTTGTTCATTACCATAAAATAGTCCCACAATATTTGATATTTACCCATATATTTGCAAAAGGGAAAAATTATGTTGCTGGAAACTGTGCATAAAGCAAGTCTGTAACCTATGCATAGAGATTGTTCTATATTCATATTGCTACCTTCCTCTTCACCCCATCACATTGTAAAACTGGACCAGAGGGGAAAAAAAACCCAAACCAATACATCTGAAAGTGACTGGCTTTGAAATGAAAGTAAGGGATAATGGCTTACATATTGCAAATACTTTTTATGAACTACAAACTCCTGAGTGATTCTAATGTCTGCTTACCCAGATCTCACAAGAAAGCTATTACTCAGTATTCTGCTTCTTTCTGCAGTTTGTGTGTCTTGTTTGGGGGTGGATGTGCTTTTGAATTTTGTGGGGGGCTTCTGGTCGGGGTGGGCTTTTTTTGTCTGAAGGCATGGAACATAGTACTCAAACTCAGCTGTTGTTTATCCTATCACGTGGTGTTAAATTCAGCATCTCCTGTTTAGAGACAGGGGCAGAAGGGGCAATTTTTTTGCCTGCTCTGCAGAAGAAAGGTAGAAAATCTGTTTCTCTCAGATTAAAATAAATGGACTTTTTAATGGTGAGAAAGATGTCTTTGCATGGCATGCCATGGGCTGGAATTTGTGTGTATATTGCAGAGAGTATCCTTGTTTTAACATGTAATACAATGTGAATTCCTGGTCTCCTTTGCTGAAAGAGAAGTACTGTGTAAGCACTTGAACTCATGGGGCCTGGGGGAGTGCCAGTACCTGTCCTGCAGCAGTGCCAGCCCAGCTTGGGCCCTGGAATTGAAACAAGCAAGGGCTGCTTGGAGTGCTGCCCTGCCCCAGACACCGAATTCAGCACCTGCTGCTGGGTTGGAGCATGGTTAGAGAGCTGGGAGCTGCAGTGCTCTTAATCTCTTGGGGTGGGTGGGATAGGACAGAGGCAAGAGAGATGCTTGGGACATCACTTAAGGAAATGCTGATTTGATTTGCCTAATGAAGCCTTAGGGTTGCCAGGTAATGGGTGTGATTTTCATGAGCTCTGACTGTAGTAGCTAACAGCCTCGTGTATGTGAAAAACTTATACCAAAGCACTACCCCCTCTTGTGGGAAACAACACTGTGAATGTCAACTGGGGTTAGAAGAAGGGATTTACAGACCTAGAAAAACAGTTAAAGGGGACAGGAATGCCAAGCCAGAGTACTTATTAATCACATAAATACGTTGATTTGTTGCTAATTATTCCTGGAAATACAAGCCTCTGTGGCTTAAACTGGTTTTGCTGCTAAAGCATAGGGCCAAGTCCTAATGAGAAGTTTGTAATTGTTGAACAGCAGTTTTCAAAAATCTCCTACAGGCATGATAGTTGTACATGTTTCTGAAAGCAAAAAGTGATTTCTGTGGCACATCTATTAAAAAATCTAGTCAATGGTGCATCTGTTGTTAAGTGTGAGCAGTCTTGAAAGTACCACTGTGCCCTTGTTGTTACTACATAAACTATGAAATGTTTGAGAATGTAAATCTGTTAAGGACACTAAACATGCCCTGTTCAGGGAGCTGAACGGATGTTCCGTGCTGTCTTTAAAAGTGGGTCTGGTTGCCGGCAGAAGGTGGCAATACTGGTATTTGTGAGTGAGGTCATGCATGTAAACTTCAACTATAAACTTCGTTATGTATGTCCTTATAGAGGAAAAAAAAAAAAGAAAACGATGCTTAAAATAAACAGTTAACAGTCCTGACTTTGTAACCCACACCCGTGTGTCTCTCTCTGCGTGTGTAAATCCTTTCCGGAGCGCGGTGTTGTGGGCAGCGGGCGGGCCCTGCGGCCGCCCCGCCCCGCGCTCCCGCCGTGCCCGGGCCCGCGCAGCCTCGGCCCGGCCCTGCCGCCATGCGCTCCGTCAGCTACGTGCAGTGCGTGGCGCTGGACTTCGCCGGCAGCCTCTTCCCGCACGCCATCTGCCTGGGGGACGCCGACAACGACACGGTCCGAGCCCGGAGACCGGGGTGGGGCCGGCTGGGGGTGCCCGCGGGGCCGCCTCGGAGACGGGGCCGGCCCGGGGCTGGGGGGGAGACCCGAGCGGCCTGTGCGGCCCCGGGGCGGATGCCGGGAGGAGCTTCCAGCCCCGGGGACACACACGGGACTTGGCGGGTGCCCGGTCAGAGCCCCCAGAAATGCCCCTGCAAAGGGAATGTTTGCTGGGCTGCAGCGGGTCAGGGCTTCCCTCGCCATTACCCGTGCCCTGGGTGGTGCACAGCCTGAGGGGAGCTTCGCTTCTGCTTCATAGACACTGCCTGTCACAGCGGTGGGGATGCCGTGGTGCTCTGCTGGGCACAGCAGATCACAAACAGGGCAGAGCCAAGTCTCGGTGTCTCTTGACCCCTGTGATGGAGGGATTAGGAATGTTGCTGCCAGCCCCTGAAATGATTGGTGTGCATTTGGAGTGGGCATTGGGATGTTGCTGTCAGCCCCTGAAATGGTTGGTTTTGATTTTTCTGTAGCCAGGAAGAGGTTAGCTTAGTCAGCTACATGTCAGCTGTTTCTCCTCAACAGTCAAGGTGTTTTACAGCCTTATCCTGGAAAGTGTCATGGTTAGCAATGCAGTGGATGATTAAAGAGATTTCCCCATAAAAAGTTGTTCTGTAGGGTTCTGTAGGTGTGCAGGGGATTATGAAAGAACACCATTTAAATACAAAGAAGCATGATGCAGAAGATGGGGTAATGGGAGTAGGCTCATCAGTATGGAGGGTTGGTGATTTTAGAAATCTTCTTTTTAGAAATCTTCTTTAAAGAAATAATCACCATTCTGAAATTCCTTCACCCCTTCAGCAGTGCGATTGAACATCCTGTGTAAATCTGTTGTGTTCTTGCACTCTCTTCCTGGATGGTTGTGTTTTTGTCATTGTCATCATCTTCCTTACATGATTCAAGTCAATCTAGATTGAAGGATGGAAGATGGAGTAATGATGATTGTTCTAACATCCAAGCATGATGTTAAAACAGTCAGTGACACAGCTCTGAAACAATGAGTGGAGAAGCAGTGGGTAATAGGATGTTGCTCTAAGGAGCCATTCTCCATCTCTTTAATCGGCAAGAATAAAATTAGGGCTTTTATATTTTCCCAGAGTTTCCATTTTGATTCAAGATTGTCTCTTTTAACTCATTTTGTTTTGCTGCTTCTTCCCACACAGTGATTTTTAGATATGAATTCTGAAATTTTTACTGTTAATGTAATTGTGGATTTCTCCCTACTAACCCAGTTTTCTTGTACAGCTGAATGAACTCGTGGTGGGAGACACCAATGGAAAGCTCTATGTTTACAAGAATGATGATAGCAAGCCCTGGGCTGTGCGATCTTGCCAAGGAATGGTCAGTTCTTGACAAATTTTCTAAATGGTTGGGCCTTTTGGTGTATGTGCAGCCAGCTATCCTTTGCTTAGGAATATGTGGGCTGGAGAGGAATGGTAGCCAGAACTGATTCTGATGTCTTCCATGTAATTATTCAAGACCCCACTTTTGCCTACAGCCCCTTGGGCTGGAAGCAATGAGCAAATTAATGGACAAACATACAAACTGGGCTTCTGTCCCACCTTTGCCCTGCTCTGTGCACTGTGGGGTTTGCCCCAGGCCCTGGCCAGTTGTGTTTCTGTCCCTTGACTCTGCTGTCCTTTTCCTTCAGAAGGCTGTTAGGAGTTCAAGAGATTCTTTATGGGAGAGGAGGGCGTAGGGCAGAGATGTATCCCAGGGTGCTGGGTTGGGTTGCCTTTTCTCATGGATGGCCTTGTTTTCTTTTGCAGCTCACATGTGTCCGTGTGGGAGATGTGTGCAATAAAGGAAAGGTGAGAGGAGCCAAGGTCTTCCCAGCTGTGTCTGTAGGGCACGTGGGAAGTGTTCAGGAGATTAGGATCATGTCATGTGCTGAGTGTGACAGAGGAGGACAGATTGCAGGTGCTGTCTCTCCAGGGTCTGCCTTTGCTCATAGACTTTTAGCACCACTGTTTTTAAACTGTTCCTCTGTGTATGTGTAACTGGTATTTTTCTGTGAGCCTTATGTGGGTTTTAGAGAGCAAGGAAATCCATCCTATCTTCAGAGAGCATTTTTGATTTCCATGTGCCCTTGTGAGAGCACCACAAGGCTTTGGTGGTTTGAGGGTTGCTCCTTTTGCTCAGTGGCTTTTGCCTTTCTTGGGCTGATGTCTGCTGTAGGCCATGGTCCTTCTGCCACTTGGCTGTGTGCATTTAAGGTCATCTAAACAAGACTGAGACATGGAATAGTCTGGACTCCCAAGCAAATTCCACTGGGTCTACTATGACTCCTTTTGTTGGATTGCTGTTTCTGGGGGTTAAGCCAGGACCAATGAGTCCAAAGGTCCCAGTTCAGGCACCCTGCCCGAAATACTGTAGCTGTGTTTCCTCTAGTGGGGAGCAGAGCTGACGTGGGCATTGAGAAAGCCACACATTGTTTGAGGATTGCACACATATCCACTTGATACTGTACTCTAACAAAGATGAGCAGGAAGTTTGGACCCTGCCAGTAGCAGAGAAGTTCATGTGCTGGCCAAAAACCTCCTGTTCTGTAGCAGTCATTGATCTTGATCGATCTACTCTTGTGTCTTCCTTTGCCCTGCTGTGGGACAGCTTCTGCAGCTTCTAAAAGAGGAAGAATTAAAAGGTTTTTCTTTTCCTTCACAGAATTTCGTGGTGGCAGTGAGTGCAGAAGGCTGGTTTCATCTTTTTGACCTGACTTCTCTGAATTCAAAACACCCAGATGCTTCAGGCCACCATGAGCTGGCAGGGGCAGAAGAGCAGAAGCCAGTGTTCAAGCAGCACATTCCTGCCAACACCAAGGTCATGCTCATCAATGACATTGGTGAGCCACAGAGCTGCGGTGGGAATGCAGGGTGAAGGGGTTTGTGTATGAAGCACTGGGGAGAGAAGGTGGGGGGGACTTGCAGAAGGAAATTACTGTCTTGCTGAAACTGACACTCCAACAAACCACAGCCAAGTCATGGAAGGGAGAAACAAGAACTTCAGAATTTTTCTGAGGTGCAAGCTTTCATGACATGGTTGGGGTCCTCAGGGATGCTAACTATAGAAACCAGCAGAGTGGTTTCTGCATGTTTGGGCTCTTAGGGCTTGAGAGAGTCCGGCTGACTTTTGCTTTTCCCTGCAGATGGAGATGGGAAGTGTGAGTTGGTTGTGGGTTACACTGACAGGGTGGTCCGTGCCTTCCGCTGGGAGGACTCATCAGAGAACCCAGACCATGTCTCTGGGCAGCTGATCCTGTTGAAGAAATGGCTTCTAGAAGGTCAGGTAAGGAAAAAGGATGTTCAGAGCAGTACTTGTCATACAGTCTTCGAGAGGTGGTATTTTCAAGAGAAGAAGCACAGAATCTCAGTCCTATGAACAAAACAATTGTCATGTTGATGGCTTGAGAGGAGATTTGCCCAGTGATTTTTCTGTACAGCTGGGAGATGGTCTGAGAAGCAGTTGCTTTTGCCTGATGGGAGAGCATTAGTGGGAAGTACCTGTGTTGTTTTAAAGTGGCTTTAGGTAGGGAACCAACCTTTTACTGAACTTGGATGTTTTGCTTCCAGCTGAATTTGTTCAGCTGCTGCTCAGCTCTATCAGATTTGCCATATTCAAATTTAGTTGCAGGGAGCACTGTAAACCTTTTGGAGTTTTGACTTTATCCATGTTTTTCCTCTGCTGCTGTAGGTGGACAGCCTGTCTGTGAATCCAGGCCCTGATGGCTCACCAGAGCTGATGGTGTCACAGCCAGGCTGTGGCTATGCCATCCTGCTGTGCACCTGGGACACGGAGCAGCGGGACGCAGCCGCAGGAAGGGACGGCTCTGTCCCGAGCAGGTGAGGCTGTTCCTGCAGGGGTGCATGGGCACATGCCACTGTGGATGCCTGTTAAAAGGGGGTGCCACCACATCACTGTTGCAAAGCAGGGGGTGCTGTCACTGTCCTTGCTTCAGTGGCCTGCTCTGCTGCTGGCACCTCATCACTTAAACCTGCCTACACCCAAGCTTCCATGAACGCTCTTCATGTCTCTCTCACAAAGATGAATACTGCTGCTTTCCTTATATCCCACTCTCTTCTTGAATTGGGCAAGGAGAGTGGCAAAACCAGTTCCTTGAGGGTTCCTCACTACTGGGAGCTAAGGTAGGGAAGTGAGTGACCTAGATTTCCAGAGAAGGTCACCAGATTGCAGGATAACAGCTGAGGGACTGGGCCAAACCAAATACACCTGAAGCCCAGGATAAAACTGGGCTCATTCACTTGTTTTCTGCAGATGAGGCAATTAGAAGTTTTCCTAATGAGACTCCTGGCAGCCAGTGCTGTAAATCACAACCACAGCAACCAGGATGAGCAGTGAGGTGCTTGTTACTGTCTTGGTGCTGGAAGGACCCTGGTGGGGAATTTGGGTGCTTCTGTGCTGTTCTGTGAGACTTCAAGGCAGACACAAAAAACTGCAGCAGGAGGGGACCTAGGCAAGTCTTCTTGATGTCTTAGAGAACTCAGTAGAATGATGTCCTGTTCACCAGAAGCCAGGCCCAGATGTAGTCTCTCACCAACCTGTTCAGTCTGGGCAGATGCTTTGTGAGAGAAAAGCAGACAGGCTTTTCTAAGAGTAATGACAAAAACTGTCCTTTTTTTCCTTCATTGGAATACAGTCTTTACTGATTTTCCTTTTTTGAGCTTTTTTTTTTTTTTTTTTGATGCATGAAATCATTCTGGGTTTGTGTTTTTAAAAATCGGTATATTTCTTTAATACTTGGGGTGGCATGCATTTTCTTCCTTTACCATTGAAGGGGTCAGCCTGTTCACAAACTGTGGCACTGTCTGGATTTGTAAAGCTTTGGAATACACTGCTCCTGAAATGGTTCTGAGACAGTCCCAGGTGTGGTTCTGTAACTTTTCCCTGTTGTCTTTCTCTTTTCCCCAGTGAGGCCCCTGTTCGAGATGTGATTTTACACCAAACATCTGGGCGGATTCACAACAAGAATGTCTCCACTCATCTCATTGGTAGCATTGCCAGAGGTGAGAGATCAGCAGCTTGGGGTCTCCAGCCCAGCAGTTGCCCCTGATGGTTTTTCAGTACAGAATGAAATCAAATTTCATGTGGTAGGGAAAAAAACTGTGCTGCAAGAACACAGGGATCTCAGCCTCTCTTAGCCAGCTCCCAAAGAAGGACAGTTGGATATTTGCATGTGAACTTTTTATAGCGTTTGTCCTTCCCTAGGTAGCCCTTATCCTTCACTCAGCACAAGAGTTTTTCTGCAGCCTCTGCTGACCTGCATTTAGTCAGTTTGAATGGCTGCCATGCCATGCTCCTACAGATGTCCTTGATCCTTGCCTCTGCATGGCTGCAGCTTATGACTCCTTATTCCCTCGATGCATCTCTTCCTTCCCACAGCCTCATCTTCTTTCTTGCTTTTCTTTGAGCATTTGAATCTCAATTCCTGGTGGCTCTTTGCTGCTCCTCCTTCTCCTGTGCAGCTCCAACCTCTCCATAGCTGCTTTCATATTTCATCTATATCATTGTCCTCTGGTTTTTTCCACTGTGTTGTGTTCAGGTCTTGTATCTAAGATCAGCACAGCTGCCAGCTTCTCTCAGCCCTGACACACTGCTCTTGTGTCCAGACTTTCCTTGCACGCTGACACTGCTTCCCTCCTGTAACTCCTGAACCCTCCTTTGGTACCTATGGAGAATAAGCTTTCACTCCCCCTTGGGCATAATAGAAGGCAGAAAACTCCCAGCAGAGATCACTTGCTCCTGTATTGCTCTGCCCAAGTATTGCCTCTTGCAGTGCTGTCTGAGAATGATTCAGCCTGTCCAGTGTAATTAGAGGCTGTGGACAAGAGCAATCCACTGGACCTGCCCTCTTCGCGTTCCTCAGAGGACCTTTCCTGCCCAGTTCCTAAGCTTGTCATGTTTTTAGCATCTCTGATGCTGCTGTGAGCAACATGGTCAACAGAGCACGAAATCAATTATTTCACTGCATATGAAGCCTTGCATCTATTGAGAGATGTCTGTGAAAAACGAAGGCGCACAGAATAAGGGATGAAGAGCAGGCTGTGAAAAAGCCCACTGATGCTGGACCATCAATAAAGGAACAGCTGAAGAGTGCCATCCTGACCAGTTTCCAAGGGGGACACAGCAGATCTCTTGGATCAGAGCCTGTCTGGGTGCTTATCACTAGGGGCAGCTAAGCACCCAACCAGCTGGCTTTGCTTTAGGCTGATCTGCAGAAAGGGGGTGGTTTGCAGTCTGGGAATGTGGAGGGGGCTGTAGGTTGGATCTGTCTATGGGCACTGGAGGTGGGTTCGTGTTGTTAACCTACTCTGGGGAAACTGCCTGCTTGCTTTCAGCTCTGCTGGCTTGCCCCTGACTGCCAGGTTTCCTGGGTTCCTCCTCAGGGAGCCTGTACCTCTCCTATGTTGTCACTGAAAGGGTTAAATGCAGCTTCCATTGAATACTGCTCCAGTCCTCTCTCTGAGAGTGTCATATTTTTAAAACTTGACCTTGCATATCTTTTCTTTTTTTAGTAGCTAGGTAGAGAGTTTACTGAAGGGCTGAAACAGCCCAGTGGTCAGTGGTCAGATTTAATTAGTGACATTTGTCACTGCTGTCCTGCACACAACTGGGCAAGGAAAGGAGGCAGCATGGATCAGCTTGGTTTGGATCTTTTTTATTGTTTTCAGGAGAGGGAGGGGACGATGTTTACAAAATGGCATCAACGCCAGTAATTTTCTTTTGCACTTACAGGCTCCAGTGAGAACAGTGGCTCAGGTCTCTTTGCCCTCTGTACTCTGGATGGTAAGTCCTGCCAGTGCCCTGGAAGAAGAGCTGGGGGGCAGCTAAGGCCTGTCACTAATTCAAAACAGGGATCCAGGGGCTCAGTGGTTTTGATTTTTAAAAGAATGGGAGGGCTTCAGAAACCGTTCAAGGGTCAGGCAAGAGAATTTGATTCCAAGACCCCTTCTGCTGACATATTTTATATGAAGGCACAGAGGGCACTGTGAGGATAGAGGCTTCTTTATGTTCATTCTGTCATGGCCAGTGCCCCCTGCCCAGTACTGCTGCAGTATATCTGCATAATGGGAGCCTGGTAGGTGGGGTCAAGTGTCCACTGTGGCTTTAGCAGCCAAGTCCATCCCTGTGCTATTAGCAGTTAACTCTCTGCAACCCTGAGTGTTGAAAGAGTAGGGCCTAGCATTAGCATTAGCAAGCATCTTGCTCTCTTTTATTGTTTTCGAGACAGTTGTTTTTTTCTTTCTTCAGGAACACTGAAACTGATGGAGGGAGCAGACAAGCTGCTCTGGTCTGTTCAGGTTGATCACCAGCTCTTTGCTCTGGAAAAGCTGGATGTTACAGTGAGTATCTGAGTAAGGCTGGGAGAGATGCAGACAAAAACTCAGCATGGCTTTGTGCATATGAACTTAGGAAGGGCAGAAGGAGTATGACTCAGTTGGAAAAGGCTGGGATTATCTCAGGATGACACAGAGTGTTCTGGCTGTAGCAGTACATTGTGCACTCAGGTCAGTCTGCCCAGCTGCAAGAGGTTGAGCTGTGTCTGCCTGTTAGACCCAGCATCCATTTATCCGTTCATAAACTTTTGTCTCCCAGCTGTTTTTCAGTCTTGCTGCAAAGCTGAATGGTTTTGCTCACTGCTAATACCCTGATTGTCTAAAATCTCTTACAGTATGTAAGGATTGCCATATAGAACAGGGATGAGCTCCAAGTGCAAAATATCTGGATGAGATATCCAGAAGTGACATCTAGACATTAGTGTTGTGTCTCTGAACCAGCAAGAAAGATTCTTGGCTGTCCCTGGGAGTAGGTGACACCTGTGTAATACTCAGTGCTCTGGTTCCTGCAGGGCAATGGGCACGAGGAGGTGGTTGCCTGTGCGTGGGACGGGCAGACGTACATCATCGACCACAATCGCACTGTGGCCAGATTCCAAGCAGATGAGAATGTCAGTGCCTTCTGTGCAGGTGGGAAGCCTGACTGCAAAGCCAGCCCTCACAGCGTTTTCCCTCAGAGCTACTGCTCCCATCTAAGAGACCCAGAATCCTTTGTCTGCCTGCAGTGGGGAGTAATTTCCCTGTGTGCATATTGCACAAGGCCCAGCTACTCTTTCCTCTGGTGGCATCTGGGAAAAGTAACCATGAGAGAAAGTGATGCTGAGACTTGTCTATGGTGGCTTGGGGTTTTTTCCTTGTCCTTTTTGGAGGTGCTACAGTGGTCTCTTGTCCTCCACACTGCTTTTTTAATTTGCAGACTTCTAAGCTGTTCTTAAGTGGAGATAAGGAGCCCATGGAACCAGCCTGAGTTTTGGCTCTGCTCAATCCTGTCTCTCAGACCTTCAGGAAGCAGCTTGCACATTCCCAAGCTTCATGCAGTTCAGAGACAGCTTCTTGGATTGTCTCAAAGGGACTTTGTATACCCAGGCCCCTATCTCTGCCCAGGTGCTTGCTGTTTTCTGCTAACAGCTTTGGTACCTCATCATGAAATGTCAATTATTTGCTTTCTCTTTCCTTTTGGAAGTAGTCAGATCTCCACACTTCTGCTTTCTGCAGGCCTCTATGCATGCAAAGAAGGGAGCAACAGTCCCTGCCTTGTTTATGTCAGCTTCAGCCAGAAGATCTACATCTACTGGGATGTGCAGCTGGAGAGAATGGAGTCCACCAACCTGTTGAAAATCCTGGATGGTGACCCAGAGTTTGAAAGTCTCCTGCAGCAGCTGGGTGTAGGTGAGTGCAGAAAGAGCAGAGGACGTACAGAAAGAAGGAGGATGAGATGGCAGATGATGTGCTGGAAACCAGAGTATTTCTTGAGGAAGAGGCTTTCACACTGCCTGGTGAGAATTCCTAACAACCGGTTTTCTCTCTTCTTCTTAGACAAAAACGATGTTGATGCTGTCAGAAACCTGATTCACAAAACACTGTATTTTCCTGAGAAATACCATCTCAGCAGCCCCTCGCAGGATCCTGCTGGAACAGATTCTTCTACCCACTGCAGTGGCATCCAGGATCCCTTATAACAAGAAGGCTGACATCTTTAATTCTAGCACAAGCTCATCTGCAGCTGGAATTGGGCATCTGATGAAGATGACTGTTCTTTCCCTGTCTTGTGAAAACTTCCAAACTGGAAAGGGTCTACAGGCTGTGAAGGGATGTTCTTGGCTGTAGGCTCGCCTGTATGTGGTGGGTTGGTTTGCCTTTAGATGAGGTAGCTACAAGAACAGAAAGGGCCAAGGATCCTGCACGTAGGCCTTCTGTTGCCAGTTTCCATAATCCTCGCAAACTAAAGTGCTCCACTGGTCACTGTGAAGGAGCAGTGAGGTCACAGATGGAGAGAACAGCTGAGCCAAGTCCCCATTTTGACCTATTCTTCGAAGTACTTCAGTGAATACTTGTGAGTTCTTAGCAGGATCACAGTGCAGGAAGTGGAGATGGAGGAACTGAGTTAGGGTGCAGGCATGGGCCTTCTCTCCCACTTAAGTGTATTTAAAGTAGAGCCATGCATTGTTTGTCTTTGCTACTGCTTTTCTGCCAAGCAGTTTCTCACAAATCACCTGTTCTGAGTAGCTGGAGACATGCACAACTTGCACTAATGAGGTGTGGAGAGAGAGCAGCTCCAGCAAACCCAGCTCTGGTCAAGAGTCATTGCTTGTCTCCATCTTCTTGGGCAGGGTGATCCCAGAGAAGGCTGTGACTTAACAAAGCAGCTGTGAAGTGGTCAGTAAGACCAATCTGACTTAACTGTGGATCTGTGGTGCTATGAGAGCTTGGCCATCCCACAATAAGCAGTGGAAATGCCACTCCTGCCTCTTGTGGAGAGCATCATGCTTTGAGTCCTGCACAGCTGAAAGAGGTGGGCTGGAAGTGATGTCCCACTGGCTGGCATGAGGAGTCTGGTAAAGTGGAGATCATTTGCAAAAGCTCAGGCATGAGCCTTTCCACATGCTGTTGTTGCTGTGCTTTTCCCTCTCTTAGCTTGACTCTTGCCTAACTCAGCTTGTTAGGAAAGGGGCAGCAGGCCTACCTGCTGGCTTGCATCGATTATCCCCTTTCAGTTGTGTGATGTTTTATTGGACATGTGTGATGGATGGAGCTGTCCCTTCGCCCTTACAACAGCCTGAGTCACAGCAAATACAATTCAGTGATCTGGAGCAAGTGGCAGCATTTAAAGATCCTGCAGGCAGTTGAAAACCTGCTATGCTTTATTCTGCAAAATATCCAAGGGCAGCCCTAACTGGGAGAAAGTGCTTTGTATCGAGAAAAGGAGTGTCTTGCCCTTGGTGAAAGTGACTATTGTTGAAGCAGCCCTGTGTGGTTGAAGGGCAGGATCTTTACATAATAAGCCTTAGCTGTTCTTTGCAGTTTCCCTCTGTAGATTTATATAAGCTTTTCAGAGGACAGTGCTGTCCTCTGCATTTGGTGGCAGTGGAAGTTGGAGCATGGAGCAGTGAAATGGTGTGAGCTGCTCTGTACCTGCCAGCTTGCTTCTCAGGCCACTCTGTCTTCTGACTCTCTAACTGCAGTAGAAGTTTCTCTCCATTTTAATGGCCTTGCTGAGAAGCATTTTTAAATGTTCCCCTGTCCTACTAAGTGCTTGTGTAAAACTGAACTCTTCAGGCAGGACCTTTCAAGTAATAATAAAGCTTATTAACAGTGCTGTTGAGAGCAGCAAGGCTGGAGTCTGTGAGCTGTGGAGAGCTGATACCACAGGGACCATCTACTCGTGGGCTAAAGCAAGGAGTTTGTCTTGAAGCTTGTCAGACCTAGACTGCAACCTCAACAAATTGTCAGCTCTTGTGACACTGAGATGTGCAGCCACCCATCCCAACAGGAATCATCACCATAGCTTTTGGCAAATAGGGCCTGGCAGGGAAACAGGGTGGCCTACACTCATAACAGAACAACTGAGTGCTGTCTGTCCATGCCAAATATAAATCTTTATTAGCAACACCAAATATAAACCTTTATTAGCAACACAAGCGCAAGGGGTGTACAAATGGGTGCACATGGCTGGAACTGTTTTATGCAAAACAAACTTTGCTGTACAGGTTGAATGATTTCCAAGAAAGGAAGGTCAAACTGATCCACTGTTGGACTATTAATTGTTGAGAAAGAATGGGAAATGGTTGCTGAGGAAGAGATGACATTTTTCTAAGAACCATCTTTAAAAGAAAATGGGGCAAAAGCCTTGCAAATACTGTGCACCCCAACCCTCTTTTGCTGGCCTGAGGATAAAATTGCTGTGCAAGCCCAGGCAATGCACACTATCAAAAGCAGAGGTGAGAAAATACAGACACTACAAAAACATCTGTTCCCCAAAACTTTTTAGCTCTTAAAAACCATTGGAGAGGAAAAATACGAACATTTGAGGGCTTCCCCTGACAGTTTTATATTGCGTGCAGCATATAATAACTTGCAGATGCATTTTGCTCCGGTGCCCCTTGTGCACAAGAGAAAATGAAAAGTGTCTACAGAAGAATAAACTGAACATCTCTACTGTTCCTTGGACAAAAGATGGCTTTCCTTATTTTTTCCTGCCTTGAACTCCTAAGAGCCAAATACTTCCTGAAGTCTGTTATTCAGGCTACTTCCACTGGCAACAATTTTTCTGAAGTGAAGTGTCCATCTTCTCTGGGAAGGAGCCACTTAAGGCCCTGTCTCTGGAGTGATATAGTTACATTATACTTTCTTTGTAACTAATTGTCTCTTTGTCCTTGCCAGCCTACGCAAGCTGTAGAGTTGGAATTAGAAGTGGTTCCTTCCCACACAGCAGAAAATGTTTGCTGTATCCTTCTCTAGCAGATTGGCATAACCTGCTGGTGCTGGGAAACTTTTCAACAGGGCAGCATTTGCAGGACACCTTTGTATGTCCCAGTGCCAGCACACAGCAAGTGAGGAGTCTGACTGTATTCTCAGGCACTGGGGGTATTTGCAGATAAATGATTCATGGCTTTGGTTCTGATGCTCAATTTACTAGCAAAAAAATAAAGGAAGGGGGTTGCCTTATTTTCCTGAGACGTAATAAACCTGCTCTCCATCCCTGCCTTTGTTTTTATTATCTTTCTGCTATAATTTAGTTATTTCTATAATTCTTTAGGTGTATCCTGGCATGTGCCAGTGGATTCTCTTGAAAGGAGGATTGAATGCAAACGTAGGTATGTGGCTCAATGGTCTTCAATGCCATAGCTCACCTGGTGGTAGTGAAAGGAGCAAGCCTCTGGGAATATGGATGGCTGCAGCTCCCATTCTGTTCAAAAGCAAGTGACCCCAAGCTCCTGGAAGTGGTCCTGATTATGGCTTTGGCAGAGTGCCTGTTCTCAGGAAGGACACAAGTCCTTCTCCCCACCCCAGGTGTATTGCACACTGTTCCAGAGATTTGCCATGGCAGGTGTTTCCCTGCAGACTGTTCCACAGCTGCTGTGCCCACTCTATTAGAAAGCAGCCCTGATAGGAACTGACAACCAAGGTGGTTCAAAGAGATTATCCCTAAAATAATAACATTCCATTTTTTGTCTTGAAGGGATAGGTCTCATCACGAGGAAGCCAGTGTTGGACACATACAGGATGTGCTGTATGGAATATACATACTTCTGCTTTCTGTATGGAAGTGTTAGCATTTTTGATTTTCAGTGAAAAAGACCTTTAGATTATTCCTTTGCTCCCTTTATCTCCCAAAAGCAATAGAGATGACTGGAATTGGGAGTAGGGAAGTATATCTGTATAATAGTCTTTTCCAAGAGAAACTACAATTAAGACAGTCTTCAGCCTTGCCAGCCCACTCAAAAATTACTTACTGTGCTTCCCAGTGTTGGAAGACTTAAAAATGACCATGTTTGTAGATGGGAGTTGAGTTGGCTTCTTTGAGATGTTGTAAGTCCTATTTTACAATCATGTTTTAAAGCCAAGACTTCCTTCTTTCACAATGGAGGTTATGCTTCAGATGAAATGACACAAAAATGCTTTGGAGAAAGAAAAATATCTGTGGGCTAGAATTCAGAATACAGATTCAAATGCAGTAACTGTGTGTCATTTTATGCCAAGTAACTTGGGGAGATGAAAACCCACCAGGAACTGTGTTGGTGAGGAAAGCAGGTACTGACCCTGTAGGATTAGACTGTGATTTAGTGAATGGGTTGAAGTGAGGTGTCTGCCATGGCATCATGACCTGCAGTTCTCATTTAGTCATATAAATGTTTTTTTCTGGAAGTTCTGCCTGTAGCAAAGCTTGATGGGGAAGTTCCAAGATAATCTGTTGGCAACAGATTCCTCAATGTTTGGACAAAAGAGACTTCTACTGAGTGGATCTCTGTTCAACTGACATGGACAGGAGGAGGGTGAAGAGTATGTCTTCTGCCCTGGAGCTGATTTCAGAGCAGATAAATTTATTAATTTATTGCTTTCTTGGAAACATCCTCTCTGTGACTGAGAATTTATACATGCAGTTGTTAAAAACAAAGAGGAAAGGCTGGCAAGATTGTGGCACAATGTGGGAGTGTATTAGCAGCCAGGGCACAAGGCAAGTGTTAAAAGGATTCTCTAAAAAGGAAAGAATTCCTTTTTGAAGGAAATTTGTCACTTACCAGTGTGAAAAGAAGGAAAGGAGGATGAAAAGGAGTCACTAAGCAGAGAAGAGAGAAATAGATAGGGCTGGAGATTTTCACCTACTGTAGCACATCAATTCAAAGATGAGCCTGAACTGTTAATGGTTTAGGATATGAGGCATATGATCCACAGAAAGGCTTCAGAAAGGCTGTAGGATGTTCTGGATGTGAGCAAAAGCAGTTATTCCAAGACAGACATGTAGGAACAGCACCTGGTGAATTCCAGCAGCAGCTAGAGTGCAGTATCTGCAGGGCTGCAAGTGACAGGCAGTAGTCAAACAATTGTCAACTCAAAGTCATGGCAGTTTTCTGTAGGATCCCATGCAACACTCCTTTTAAATCATTGGAAAGATTCCTGTTGGCTTCAGTTTGAAGGCTCCTTCTCACCTACACCCTGCCCTAGCCAGGACCCAGCTGCAAAACTGACACCAGGCACTGCTCTCATGAGGAAGTGGCCAACACTTAAAGCTGTTGGTGGCCCTCCCCTTCCCATGCACTGGTGGGCACCAGCAAAGCCCAGCAAAAGCTGTCACACTCTGGAAGGCAACAGAGACCTGCCTGGGCATCAGCAAAGCCCAACAAAAGCCCTGGGGTGCTCCACAGGGAAGCTGGGCCTCATATGGGCCTGGCAAAGCCTGGCAGAAGCCCTGGGACACTCTGAAAGGCAGCAGGGCCCCTTGCAGGGCAAAGCAAAACTTAGCAGAAGCCCCAGGGTGCTCTGGAGGGAAACAGGGCCCCTTGTGGGAAGGACAAAAGTCATCAGATAGGGTTAGGTGGTTGTGGTTAGGTGTAGGGTTAGGGACATGGGTTAGGTGGTTGTGGTTAGGTGTAGGGATATGTTTAGAGTTGGGGTTAGGTTTTGTTACATGGTTTGCGGTTTAGAGGTAGGGGTGAGGTTTAGGCCTTGGAGTTTAGGTTTAGGGGTTGGGGTTAGCTTCATGGTTAGCATTAGGGTTGGGGATTATGGTTAGGTTTTGGGATTAGGGTTTATAGTTAATATCTTTATGATTAGGTTTCTGTCTTGGGTTTAAAGTCACATGGTAAATGTTGGGGCTACAGTGTTAAATTTAGGGTGTTATTTTTAATGTTTTGTTTTATAGTTAGGAGGTGGAGATTTGATTTAGGTGCTAAAATTAGCATTAAATTTTAAGAGTTTGTTTTAGGAGTTAAATTTAGGATTAGGATTTAGTGCCTTACATCTTAGATTTAGTGTCATTGTTAGGGTTTATTGTTTGGGTTAGGGCTAAAGTCAGTTTTTGGGTTGTGATTTAGAGGTTTTTTTAAATAGATCATAGAAATTAATAAGATTTGTAATGGACATGGTATCTGTATGTATAGACTATTTGCCCTTGTTCTACATGCTGTTTTTAGAGGGCAGTGGGATTTGGAAACTGGGTGAGTTGATGCATATAGCAACAGGTGTTTTGCCTATCACAAGCAAGATTTTGTCAGCAGAATTGGCCCAGGCACCACGTAGACTGCAGCTAGAATACAAGATGGTTTAGTACAAGTGTGAGCTCTCTAGACCCCTTGATAGGGATTTGAGAAGCCAGTCAGGCATGCAAGTGATACAAATCCAGGAGGAATTACTGCTGCTTTGGAAGACAGGCTCATGGAGCAGGCATGCTTTCATGACTAAATGAAAGAACCATTGGTGTCACTCGAGAGATTCATGGAAAGCAGTTCATGCAGCCAGAAATAGTCAGATGCACAAGTAGAAGAGTGGCAGAGATGTCAAGGAATGTATCAGAAGCTGCAAGATATGATGACTCACAGTAAAAGTCTGCTGCTCCTTGTGGGAGCAGCAGATGCCAGTCACGCCGACTATCACTGGTAAGTGAATCCCAAATCATATCAGCCAGGCTTTACTCTGATGTCCTTAGCATGTGTTAAACTAGTACACAAAAGAACTAACAAAAAAAAAAAAAGAAAGCAAAAATGCATACACACGTTTTTTGAGAAGCACAACAGAGACAATGACCAGTTTGATAAAAAAGGAAGAGAATCAGCGGCGTTTAATCCAGGAAAATAGGCAAAATGGGGTTGTCATAGCCTTTTAAGGGTGGATAAAGGTATATTTTGCAGTTGGGATAGTGAATCAGTAGCCATGAGGCATGGAACAAGCCCTGATCTGATGCATTTTCCTAGGGCTAGTTAAGAATAGATTATGTATTTTTAATATAGCTATGCTTTAGTATGGAAGTTAAAAAGGAATTAAAGAAATCAAATAAACCCAATTGTTAAGTGACTTAATAATCACCTTTAACATTCCAGATGAGTTCACAGCTCTCTAACCAGAGCTAATGCTACAAATTCTCATTTGGTGCAAGAGAAGCAAAGCTGATGGACTGTGTGATGCCAGGACTCAAGGCTGATGATGTGTCTATGTTTAATCACTGGATTTCAAGTTGGAAGAAAGGAGCTGGCAGAGCAGAAGACTTGGTGCTGTAATTCATCTCAGCATTTAAACTGAGTGGCAGGATCTCCGATGAAGCAGCAGAGGGAACAGGGATGCAGCTCTAGCAGCTGGAGTGCAGAGAGGAGTGGCCTGGCCAGAAGAACAGGGTGTGCAAGTCTGGTTACAGGGTGTACACCAAGAGATGGTAAGCATTGCCATTCATATAATATAGCTTAGTGCCCAGAGATGCAATGGCAAAGCCCAAGCCCCTGTCAGTGCTTTAGGTGTCTGCACTCAACATTTCTGTCAAGGTTTCTTAGAACTGAGAACTCTAAAACTGTTTTTGCCACAGTTTTCCCCAGAAAATACTTCTGTTTTGCT
The DNA here is from genome assembly GCF_023055355.1 of Agelaius tricolor. Classification (NCBI taxonomy): domain Eukaryota; kingdom Metazoa; phylum Chordata; class Aves; order Passeriformes; family Icteridae; genus Agelaius; species Agelaius tricolor. Next base: position 20,140,438 of record NW_027269269.1, read on the forward strand.
CTGAGCCAGCAAAAAGCAGCAAAATCCAGCTTCCCAGAGTACAGACAAAGGGAACAGAGCCCTTCTGACAAAGAAACAGGACTGGTGTATGCTGGCATTGAGGCAATGAGAAGGGAAAGATTCATGGTAATCTTTGGAGGTCTTCAAAGAAAACGCTGTTCTCCTGTCAACAGAACAACTGGAGATTGTTCACAGAGACTCTCTTGTGAACAGAGTGTGTTGTAAAGTCATTAAAGGGGTAGCATAAATTTATTACTGAACCAGAAATTGGAGTGACTAGGGCCAAATAGCAGAGCAAGAACAAAATGCCCACTTGGCACATCAGGACAAGCAAGAGGGTCCACTGAAAGGAGGGATATCTCAAGTTGAGGCACTCCCAGTGACAGTTTCCAGCACCCACTTGCCTTTTTCTCACTCCCCATTGAATGCCTCAGCCTAGAACTCAGCAAGGTTAGGGGCATGGGAGCCTCACCCTCATCTCTCTCTCATGGCAGCAAGTCTCCAGACTTGGGGAATGCAGCCAGTCACTGACCAGGCTCTTCAGAGGCATGTAGAAAAGGCAGCTCCTCACTCAGTGCTTTAAATCTCAGGACTCCTTCCTCCAAGTCGATGCAACACTAAAGAAGGAGAGAGACAGTTATTTTCTGGACATTTCAGATAGCAAATATCATTATGTCTATGATTAGGGAACACCTGTAACACCTCTCTGGGTTTGTAGAGACCTTACAGTTTTCCTTCCCTGTCCCACATGCTGCCTCCTTGCTCCAGCTCCCTGTAGTGGGGTTCATCTCCAAACCCTTCACAGGGCCATTTCCCTCCCTTCTTCCTATGACCCTCTCTGAGTTGATGTCCTCACATCCCTCAGCCATTCAATCCATTGGTTTTTCTTGTTTTATGAGCCTGGCATGTGGCCACAAGTGTGTGACAGGCAGGAACCAGCTTGCTGCAGCCATATCCTGAGCCACCCAGGAGCCAGGCTCAGCAGAGCACTGACCCTGAGCCAAGCTGACAAAAGGACTCTTTCCACTCATGGCCAGTGAGGGTTGGACACTGAATGTGATCACACAGCTGCACTTGGCTTAAAGCAAGGGCACAGCTTGTTCTCATCTGCCTTCCAAGGGCAACATGGGTCTAAGTCGTGCCTTTTCTTGTCTCCTCTTCAGTTTCCTCCTGCACGTTGTATGGTCGGGAATACAGAAAATGGGAGATGTGATAGTATCCTACTGAGTGTTTTCTTTCTTAAAACCTTTAAGAAGGGCTGGGAAGGAGTCAGTGACTCAGAGCATACTGCACCCAGTCAGGCAGCTGTGTGACAAGCATTGCCCTGAGAGACCTGGACATTAAGTAATTTTGATGCTTACAACAACCAGATCTTGGAGAGCTTCCTGAGAGGACCCCTGCAATAAGCAAGGAGCTGGTCCTTACCTTAAGAGACAACAGAGTCTGGAGGCCAATGCAAAACTCCAGCATTTCATCATCTGAGAAGAGAGAAGAGACTTTAGGTTATGTAATACTGCCTCATTGAAGAAAGTGTGTCTCTCCTGTAAAAGGATATGAAATACAAGAACATCTGATTCATGAATTTTTATGAATCAATATGAAGCAGATAAAAAATAACAAGGAAAAGTATGAGTTAAACACACCAACATTAACAAGCAGGTGGTAGCAGTGACAATAATAAATCTCTCTCTTCTGTCACTCACTGATGAGCCTTTAAAGGAGCTGTTTAGGCACAGTCCTGTAGATGGTCAAAATGAACTTTGCAGCTGATAAGAGAAGGAAACCATGATTATCATGACTACTATGAGATAAATTTGAAGGTGTTTGTGTGATTGTTTGAAACTTAATATGAGACATCAGAAGGGGCTTGTGAGATCCCATGAAACTTACTGTGGGCTGTGTAAGGGAAGGACAAAAGGCAGAAGGCAAGCAGCAGGGTGAATCAGGGGAGAACAAGCATGGGAAAATGGAGAGGAGAGGGGATAAGGGTCACATGCAAGCAGGCTCTTGGTTTAGGTTTCTGACCAAAGCCTGCACCTAATGGCTGCAGTCTAACTGATCTTATGAAATAATTTCATTAAGGTGTTTTTTTCCATGTAACTTGTCTGTCCTACTCGTAACCACTGCAAGTCTTCAGTGTCAGCAAACATAGAAGATGCCAGGGGTTGAAGTGGTAGCTAAGGGGAATTCCCAGGTCCTGGAGTCTGCAGTAATCAGCAGCCACTTGTAATTTCATTAGCACTTCATATGTCTCCTGGAGGCCTGCTTGCCCTGTAACCAGTGGCTGTAATTTACAATTTATTTCTACCACATAAGTGAGAGCACAGGGAGATGTAAGACACAGGTGTGGCAATTCTGCTCCTTCCAGGCAGCCATTTCCATGTTCCAACAAAATGGGTAGTAGGTAGTAGCTGTGGGGTAAATTCACCTGTTATGGTGCTAGTACAGATTCCCCATGAAGGGCAAGAACAAGCAGAGTGGAAACCAGGAAAGAAGAGCAAGCTGGAGTGTGTAGGAGGAGGAAGCTCTTTCTAGATAACTTAGGAATGTGGGAAGAATGTACATGAAAAGAGGGAGCAAGAGAAGCCTTGGAAGATGAACAGGACTCATTGAAGATGGGAAACAGATTAAAGCAAGAAGGTAAAGCTGGAAGACTAATAGGGAGAAAGATCGGGGGGAAAGAAGACAATCCTGTTATTTTCAGCATATGCACAGCTTGATGTAAATGCAGAACATGCACCCTTCCTGCTGTTTTCTGGGCCTGCCTCAGTGCCCCCTGGCCTGACTTTGTCTCCTATGGCTCCTTCCTTCACAGGGTCCTGCTGCAGGACACTGAAGGACACTCAGCACTCTGGGGCTTCCAGGTTCTTTCAGGGTGCTCCCTGCAGCAGAGGCAGAGGAGCACACAGAGAAGCACTCTAGGAAATAAGCTGTACCCTCTGTTACTTTCTCTGATGACTTGCAGACAGCCAGAGATACAAGTGCCCATTCCGTAGGAGAACATAAGGCACCAGAGGATTAATCAAGCCATCTGCAGAATTTTATGACAGCTCCATTTTAGAATTGAAATGAGAATTTTTCACATCCTTAGTTAAGACTGAAAAAGGACCTAATTTCTCCCCACTTTCAATGTCTTCTCTGTACTCTTCCGATGCCCTTTGCCTTTGGTTACATTGAGGGTATTCACTTGTATGGTGCTGTTGGCCTGTAGTGGAGGTGGCCACATCACCAACCTTCCACCATGTCATGCTTTTTCCAAAGGTCCTTTAAATGCCCTTGGCAAGGCAAGAGGGACACAGGAAAAACAAGGGAGAGGAGGGACTGGCACTCTCACCTACAACCAGTGCTGAACACAGCACTGTCTCCTGGCCAAATTGCAACTCCAAATGTTCTACTCGGCCAACAACGCTGGGGATGGGAGGAGAGAGGTCTCTGTCCATGGCAGACACTTCTTCCAGCCTGTGGGACACAAGAGGTATTATTGCCTCAAGCAGAGGAAGAGGGGGAAAACCAGGACTTCTCACAGATGGCAGTTCTTCTGGGCCTCACTGGGAACAGGCCCACAAGAGGGGGATCTCTTTCATAGCGTATGCATGGAGGCAGATTCAACCAGCAAAACCTCAGCACCAGCCACCAGCTGGGCAGCTTTGCCTTGCAGCACAGGCAGGCAGAAATGTACAGCTCTGCTTCAGAGCCTGGGGTCTGCACACACCTTTGCCAGTGCTCTAATGCCTTTCCCTGTAGCCCACCCTCTGCATCTTCTCCTCAACAGCCATGCCAGTCATTATCCCTGGGGATGGGAATCCAGAGTGCCTGGGTTCTTGCCATGGTTTTTCCTTTAGCCATCCCTCCTTTTATACTGTGCAAAGACTTACCCCAGCTGGTTTAAACACCTCTTGGAGATGAGGTTTGGTAGACACCCAGTGTTAACAGTTGCTTTCAATACCTGACCTTGGCACTAGAAAAAACAACAACAGATAATTACTGTAGGCTCAAAATTGGCATATTCACTCCTCCAACAGTGTGACTTGGATTTTCTGAGCAACATAGCCAAATTGTGGTGTTTTAGGCAGTAGTCAGAAGGCAAGAGTTTCATCCAAGACAATGGTGGTTTCCCCAGTGCTCTGCAAATCTCTCTCAAACACTTCTGTTTGAATTTGTTTTCCTTCATTTGTATTTGATTGCCCAGACATTTATCTTCGTGTGACTTTAACTTAACAGTATTCCAGTCAGGAGATGCACAGTTAGAGAAATTGTTCATAAAACCAACATGGACTTTGTTAGCAGAGCAGTAAGTAATATGCAAAATTTTCAAAGGAATACAAGAATGTGCTAGTTTTTCTCTCCATTTTTTCTGGTGTTGCAGGGAACAATGTCCCGGAGCTAAACGTTTATTCTCAGCAGAAAAGCTGCCAGAGGGAGAAGTCTGAAGGAGAAGCAGGAGCACCCAGGACAAACACACCTGAAATGAGCTTAAATTTAAGGCAGTTCCCAAGATAACTGGCAAATCCATGTGACTCCTGAATCCAAGACACAACTTAATCAAGAGATGACTATTTTGTGTAGGGCTTACATCATATTCCTGTATAGCTCTTTAAGTTTATAAGACATGATATTACAATAGTCATAGCTGGTGTCATTTGGCAAAGGGGCCTGCACCCTGCCCTGCACCCAAGTAACCTGTGCATGATTTTACTGGAATAGTTCCCAGTGCTTTGCTCATTTCATTTCTTTACCACTTAGAACATGAAAGGGAAAAGAAGATAAGGTTGCCATCTGTTTTCTGTCCCCTCTGCAGAGAGGTCCTTAATGGCAGGCCTGAGGTGATGAGGTAACAGCAGGTCACATTTATTTTAGGGGGTCTGAAAACAGCATCATCCAGAACATCAATAAGAATTAGGTTGAGGAAAAAAAAAAAAGGAGAAACAGGACTTAGTAAAGGAATAGGAAAAGATGGAATAACTGTCATCTACAAAATATATCTTTACCTATGGTGCCTGATCATACCTGTTCTTGATGGCCTACTTCTTCAAGGCTCTGTTTTACACCACTGCCCCAAAAAAACACCAAAAAATCCCACCCACAAAAATTTCCTTGGGGGGGCTCATTGTATTCCTACTATCATTTGTGTTTTTCCTGTGATTCATTCTCGTCCGTCCACTATGGCACTCTGTGACATGAACTACTCAGAAGCAGCAACAAACCTGACACTTCTTCTCTACTCTCATGCTCAGTTCCAACAAGTTTAAATGCTTGAACACCTTAAGCAGACCAGCATGGCTATGAGGGACTCTGTGCAGCACCATCAGGGTCAAGAAAAATGTCTCAATTTGCTGATTTCTTATCTAAGCCTGTGTATGATTATTAATCATCACCGAGAGCTGCATCCAGTATTTCCAAGATTTCATTTTCCAAAACATGCTATCTCTGAGTAGTTATAAAGAGAAAGAAGAAAACAACTCCTGTGAGAAATACTGGAATGCTGCAAACAGACAATACCAACAGGGTGCCTTTCAGCCCAAACCATTCTGTGATTCTATGGCAAAATCTCCCTTCTGATTTTAGAGCTCTGCAATATCTGTGCTGCCTGGTCCTCCCTAACACATCAGCCCTGCCTGTAAAGACTGTGGCCAGACTAAGCAGAGAGGCAAGATAATGCACAGAGTGCAGGTGCATGCCAAACATCTGCCTCCACATCCTCTTTACTCAGAAACAAGACCTGGAGCATGGATAGCAATTGCTGAGGAATCACTTGGGAGCAGCAGACTTGAGATGCATGAGCTGCTGCTGTTATAATAAGCCTAAGCTGTATCACTAGGCAGATTACTGAGTTTTGTTTCAGAGCAGGCTGGGAAATCTGCAAGTTAGAGACTTGACAGGATATAATAGGACAGTGATTATTCTGTAGAAAACAACATTTAATCTCATTGAGTGTAAACAGCTCTTCACCACTAACCATTTCCCTAGAGAACTCACCAAGAGCCTGAGAAAAGTCCTTGGTCCAGCGTACCAAAAATACAATGCAGGCAGCTCATAAGCACTGCAAGGCTTCTTGGACTAGAAGGACTTTTCATCACTTTACCCACTCTCATGTCTACTCCAGAATTTTCAGTCTGTTACTACCAGTCACGTTTATTTGTTATCTAAATGTCAATTATCAGAATTTCCAAGAAAGAGGGGAAGGGGAATCAGTAAGGATCACTATAATGAGCTGTGTTTTCTGAAATGATGTCAGTTCTAAAGTCAAGAAGCTGCTTTAGCAAACAAAAGGCTGATCAATCCTAGGTTGCTTTGGCATAGAGGAAAACTGGCCTTCTACAGCAGTGAAGTTTTTCAGCATCTATTTCCAAGTCAACAAGAGACAAGCCTCACCACAAAAAATAACAGCTTGATTTTATGTTGCAGAGGCCAATCATGACTAGTTTTGCAAACTACTTTTCAAAAATTGTCACAAAAAAGGGTAATTATGCTAAAGTACCATCTGGGCAACTCACCTAAGCAAATAGGAGGGTGAGTGACTGCCGTACAACTATTATAGACTAGGTCTATCTGTGATCTCTGGGACTTAGACATAGGGCAACTAAAGCCTGTCAGAGTGAAAACACTTACTGCCTGAATCTCCATGTACCACTGAAGTCTACATATATTTGAGTTTATTCCCTAGTCAAATTCAGTTACAAGTCTTAGTGACTTTACCTTAACAAGCATTCCAGTCAAGAGATGCACAGATGCCTTTGTTACCCCTTTGAGATTTTCAGCATATTTGCCTGTGTGTAAATGGTAGATTCACTTTTTGCAGGAGTCAGGGAAAAAAAAGACTTCTCTGGGGCTGTGCTCCATTTCTAATAAAAACTACACTATAATCAAGCAGATCTCCAAAAGGTACCAGCTCACCTCTCTGGTTCAAATGAACTGGCAGCCTGAATCCTATTTCCTGCCACAGCTCTGTTACTGACAGCAGAGGCTTTTTGAAGTTCACAAATGTAAACATCAAAAGCAGCAAGACAAAAAGAAGGGGAGGAGAGCTTCCCTTCCTTCAGTGTAAGATCAAGTGTGACAAACAGTGACTGGCTCCTAAGAAGGGCAGAAAAAGAGAGAAACGCCTGTGCAGAATTCAGGGAACGTTACACGCAGTGTTAGGTCTATTTCCTTGCTTGTGATGCTCATTAACCTTCCCCTGTGAGGGAAAATAAAATGTGGGTGACAGCTGGGGTTCAGTGCAATAGAAACACAAAAGGGAATGCCTGATGGACTGTAACACTGACTTAGCTACTGTCCCTGTACATGCCTGTCCTTGTTCAGTGTGCATGCCTGGCAAAAATACCACCCTTTATCAATAAACTTCCTCCTGCAGAACAATAAGGAGAGGCTATTAAAGAAAAAGAAACACTTTTATTTGCTCAAAACCAGGCTCCAAGTAATTGGAGAAATTACCCTGAGAGCCATTCATCCTGCCAGTCTGTCCCCAGGTGTGGTTAGTTAACCCAGCTATATTAAAGTCTAAAATGCAGGGTAAGCAATGCCTAATTGCAGCAGTGAAGGCTGCAAAACAAACCAGACAGTGGCTTTGCTTGGTACTGAGATATCTGATCTAAGCCTTTCAGAAACTTGCTACCAGGCTGTGTTCCTATTATAATTTATTGTGCTAAATGAATTTTCAAAGGTATATATATTTTTCTTGGAAGTGTAGCCTTTACACTCAGATATGGGAGACGTTCTTTAGGACAGGTAACTGAACTAAAACCAGCTTTAAAATGGGTTTTGTACAACAGATCTGTATCTTGGTGAGTCTCATATCTGCATGTTACTGTGCAGCTCTAAGCATCCAGCCCTCTTCTGTGGGCCACAGTTTTTGGATGTGCTTTCTCTAACTGCAGGGACCAGGGAGTAGCGTGCTCTGTGGTATAGGAGGATATAAGAAGAAAAGGAAGCTAAAAATACTGCTTCCATCAAGAGATGCAACTGTGCTAATTTGGAGCACAGTTATCCACTTTCTGAGGAGCTCCTTTGACACCTGAGAGAATCAGACTAGACTGGAATTAGTTAAATGTAAATCAGCTAGAGGCACCTGTCTTCAAGTGATAAGGAGACATTCCTTGCTTTTACATGCAGTTATAAAATACCTCGTATCATGGGAAAGCTGGCCTTCAAAGGAAGGAGATGTGATTATGGTAATTTATGTTCAAATATGGGCAACTAGAAGAAGACATGTAGCAGAAAGGCTTTCCTCTGGCTTTTGGAAAACCTGCATCCAGATTCTAGGAGAGGCCATGCATGAAATCTCTTCTTTTTGGCTGCAGCTGGCTTTGAAATTTATAACTCAGCATGGCCCTTGGGAGGAGGGCAGCTGGAACTCACTGCTGCTGATTTCACAGTGATGGCAAATGCTCAGTGTTGTTGCCTTACCTGGCACTGTATTAGCAGGGGTGAAGTCTCTTTTCTCCTGTCCTCTCCCTTTTCCATTTTTTCATCCTGGTCCTTTGCCAGCGGAGATTGAACCCGTGCAGGCAGACCCCTGGCCTCGCCCCGGAGCTTGTTCAGGTTGCCTTCCAAGAGGCGCCGCTGGACCACACTATGAGGCTGCTGTCTCCATCACAAAGAAAGAGAAATCCCAGCTAAGTATGGAGCTAAGGACAAGGATATTTGCTAGCCTAGGGATGCAGGTTGGAAATGCTTAACCCAAATGGTCGTCCTGATGAAAGACATGCTTATCCAAAAAAACTTTCTTTAAATCCCAAGATTTTTTTTGGTAGCTGCTAATTTGGTGTTAAAGTGTTGGGATGTCTGCGGGAGGCAGGTCTCTGGGATGCAATTATTGGAGGAGAAGAATATGCCTGATGCATGCTCTCCCCACACATATCTGTTCCTTCAGCTAAACATGCACTGGAGAGTCTAATTTCTAATTAGAAATTTTGAATTAGTGCACTGCCTGCTGGGTGTGTGCTGACATCCCACCAGGCACATTCACACCTTCCAGTGTGGGAGGGCACGAGGAACACAGCATGTGTGTGGTGCACATGTGGGCAAGAAGGCAGGACTGCAGATATTTTAGGTGTACCAGCAATTATTTGTAGTGAAGCAGGAAACTCCCCCAGGAGGAAACTAAAACGAGCTTCTAATGTTCCTTGGAGTCTGTCTCTGCTCCCCACCATCAGATGCTCTAGATTTTGCCCAGTATTGATCCATCCAGTCCCTGAACAGCTACTGAATCAACAATGGGCAGCACCAATGAAACAGGTGCTTGTTGCAGGTAGCTTTGTCCTTTATCCATGTACTCAGCCCCACAGCCCTTCTGCAGGAGTGCAGCTGCTCTGGGTTGGCCATGGCATTCCCAGTAACAACAGCCTGTTTGAAGAAAGGCAAACAATCTAAAGGGGTTAATGTGCTACAGCTTAAATTGTTGTTTTTATCTCTCTAAAGAAAAAGAAAAAATTAAGTAATCTCCCAGGTGATGTAGCAGTTTGATGCAGGATCTTGTCAATGAGCAGGCAAAACACCTGAACTAGACCAGACCTGCCAATGAGCTGGGCTGCATTAACCCCACAGGTTTCTTGTGTTTCAGACTAGTCTCATGCATGGCTAGAGAGCTGAGGCCAGAGAAGCATGCAAGCTGCAATTTGAAGTACCCTGATTTGTCAGATTTGTCCAGTGGTTGGTGCAGGATGGCTGCCACTGGCTCTTTGGTCACACTCAGCATTGCCCTTTGCAAGATGCCAAGTTCCTCTTACCTCTGCCTCCCTGCCACTTCAAGGGGTGAGAGTCAGATCGTTCACTTGCTGCATGTGAAACACCACAGCAGTTGAAAAAATGGGGTAAAAATATCTCTCTGTTCCTGGTCTTTTCCCAGCCTACTGTGCTGGTCCACAGCACAGCTGGCCCTTGTACTTAGCTCCCTAAATACTCTGAGCACACTGCCAGTTTGGCTGCCAGCTAACATCTGGGCCATGGGAAAAGGGCAGGGAACAAACAGCAGGTCTCCAAATTCCCATCCTCCCTCTTGCCTCTCACAATCTGGCATGCAAAGACCTTTCCCACAGAACGAGCAAGCTCTTTGCAGCTGCCACCTCTGTCCCCTTCTTGTCACTCAGGCTGGGAAGAGGCCAAGTGCTGGTGGGGATTAGCTGAGCTTTGGGATTTTGGAGGCATCTAGTTCAAGAGCAGACTCCTAGGGCCCTGCCTATCTTCTCTCTCACCAGTGAGATGGAGAAGTGGAGAGAGCGTTGTAGCTCTTGGACTGGTCAGAAACAATTAGCTTTAGAGGATGGTAAGGGAGGATGTTGTGAGTGTTGTGGCCAGGAGCTGGAAAGGATGCCCTCTCAGGGCACTTAGAGGGATCAAAGAAGATTCCCAGTGCAACTTAGGGAAGGTTCAGGTTTTCCTATGTGAAACCTCCAGGCCTTGCTATGATTAGTGACATTGTATGAGCTGGGTATCTTGATTTTTGGGAGGTGAGAAGCCAGATCTTCAGGCCTTCTTGGTATTTCCAGAATATTTTAGCTCATGTAGCTACTTTTTTTTTTTACATTTTCCATTTAAAAAAACCCCCAAAACTGATCATGCTTTTTGTTGCAAAGGTGGAAACACAAGATCGCCACGGAAATGTGTAATTACTCATTATTGGAGACATGATGGGCCCATCAAAATGCAGGCACTTCTGGATGCATTGCATAAGCTGAGTGCACACCCAGAATACACAGAAAAGAGTGGCAAAAACTAACAGCTTGTGACTGCAAAAGAAAGTAGGTATTTTATTTTAAATTACATGAGGCCTTGCTCTAGTTTTAGGACATGGAGCTGCCACAGCTGGAGTCTCTGGCACTGTCAATGGAGACCTGTTTTGGGGAATTAATTAAACTTTCCTCCCAGTGTCAGTGCTGTAGGAGTCAGGGGTGTTTTACTCTCTCTATCCAAATCAAACTCTCCAGCACATCCTACTGCTGCTTCATTTTCAGTACATTCCTTTTTTGTATTCCTGTCCTCCAGGAGGGAGCCAGATCAATTTAGGAAAAAGAGATGGGGTTTTCATAGTGCTGGAGAAATGTCTAGAAAAATAAGCCAAAAGCATATTTGGGACGCTGATTTGCAGTGCCCAAAACATCACAGCAATATCACAGTGTCCCACTGAGTTGCAGGAACCTCTGAATCCCACTTGGAAATCTAAGACCTGGTTCTTCTTTTGCTCCAAGTTAAAGCAGAAACAGAGGTACCACATTGACCCCAGGTATGGCACTGTGTGTGTGAACTTGGCACAACGGCCACACTTTATTTTGTGCCCTCTAACACCAGAGCAAAATGTCCATGTGAGAAAAACACGTCATGCTTCATTCACTGCTCCTTAGGTCCATGGTAAAAATGTTTCAGCTATTCTGTTATGGACCAAACATGAAGTTGCAGTGGGTTGCAGTGACTGAACACTGCCGGCATACAGCAAGTTCTCCTGCCTGGAATGGTTATTTCCAGCAGGAGAGCTGCTTGTGGCAAGTGATTTAAACAAGGACTGTCTCGCCCAAGGAGCCCCTTAGGGCTTCAGGGTACCTTCATGTCACTTTGAGGCATGGTGTGACAGGAGTCAGTCCCAAAGCAAAGCTGGCAGATGTGTTTCTGCCTGCCTTTGTGGCTGGAGTCAGCAAACACGCACCAGAAGCCTCAGAAGTGGCTCATCCCCATACCCTGCCCAGGGACGCTGTGCTCCGGAGGGGATGTTGGAGCTGCAGCACTGCAGGCCCCAAGGGCCAGCACTGGCTCTCCGGGCTGCAGCGTGGCCAGAGCTCCTTCCCCACGGGGAGGAGAGTCCCTGCTCCTTGCTAGGACAGCACAGATGTGACACGGCTCTCGCCCTCCAGCCGTGACTGCACGCAGGGCTGGAGGGACACTCCACACCATCCCTGCTGACAGCCATGAGCGCGGCTGCAGAACGGGAGCAGCAGCTCAGGGGCACTTGGAGGAACTACCCAGCCCCTGCCATGCCAGGGACTCCCAGCAGCTGCTAAGGGAGCTGAGGGAGCTGCAGGGAGGGTGGTGGGAGCGGCAGGATGTGCCAGCACGGGAACATGGCACTGACCCCTCGTCTGCAAGCCACTGCACCCCAAGGTTTCTGCAGGGAGGATCAGCTCCCGTTAGTGCCAGGTCCCACACGTGTGTGGCCCTGTGCCACTGCGTGCCTCGGGAGCTGGGAAATGACTGGAGGCACACACACAAGAGCATCTGTGGTGCTGCTGCCACTGTCTGAGGATACAGAGGGGAGCACAGACTGCAGGCAGGGACAAGATCTTTTATGACACCCACTGCCACAGATGGAACAAGTGATTGTGCCCCCATCACAACCAGATGTGAGCCCTCCTTTGGGAAAATGGTTTAGACCTCCACATCCTTGAGCAGTTTAACTCTACAGTGGAGAGAATTTGGACAGCAAAACTGCCTGAGCAAGGAGAGTATGTGTGCAGTTGAGCCAGGGAATCTGCTTCCAGCCTCGAGGAAACCCTTCCAGACCACAGACTGCCAAGGCTGCTGGAACAGACCTCCCTCCCTGATGCTCCCTGATCCACGTCACCACAAGGAGATGCCCACAGGCCTCGCTCCAGTGCCTCCTCCCCAAAGGAGTCATCCAGAGTGCCAGGTGCTGCATCTGCCTGCCTGCCTGGTTTGCAGTCCTGCCCTTTGCTTGCCCCTCCAAAAATTCAGAGAGTGGGGGGAAAGAGAAAAATGCAAAAAGGTGACAAGGTCAAACATAAGTCTCTCCGAATTTCATTAATTGTACTTCCCTCCCTTCTGAGTCCAGGAAGCATTCTGCTTTTGAGCTGGATCTTGCAGGGATACATGGGGGCTTTCAGAGATGTCCCACATGGAAATATACGTGTCACATGAACATACATAGGTATCGGGTGAATGGAAATTTGGATTCTGGAGAGTCCTTCCAGTCCATGTCTGCCTGAGGAGTTTGGTTCCTATGCGGAGGCACAAATAGATGGATGCAAGCAAATGAGTGATTAATTCTTTCCCCTCACCCTGACCTGCTTCTAGATGATCCTGAAGGGAAGTCTCATTTTTGCTGGACCTATGATCCTTTCACAAAACCTGACAGCAGCTCCCAACTGGAATGGAGGCTATCAGGAGAACCCCCTCCCAAACGGGATCCCACTGGACTCACCAGATCCTTGGAGGTGCCAAGCCTTGTCAAGCCATCCAGGGGCAGCAGATCAGCAGAGTCCTTGTGCACAAACTGGGTGGCCTGTTTGAGGCGCCTCTTCTGTTGCAGAATAGCTTTGTTCCTCAGCTCCATCTCACACTCCTGTCGCTCCAGGTCGGGAGAGCCCTCGCTCTGCTTCTCCTCCTGGTCTCCTTGCCCCAGTGGCAGGGGGCAACTCTTCCTTGCGCTCATGGTGAAGATTCAGAGAGAACAGGTCCTTCTTGGTGTGCTGGGGTGTTCCCTGAACTCGTCTCCTGGTGTTTGCCCTCTGGAGGCTGACTCAGTCTCTGATCTCCTTTCCCTTTCTCTTCCTCACGGCTCTCCTTCTCTTCCTTTCTCTGCCTTTCCTCCTGCTCTCTCAGTTATAACTCACCCATCTCTGAAGTGTCTCGGTGCCTGTTTCTCCCTCTGTCCTCTCCACTCCGTGTCCCTGTGCTCCCGCCTCTTCCCCTCCCTCACTTCTCCTGCCCTGACTGCAGCTTTGCCTCCTCCAGTCCGTGGGTCCGTGTCGTAATAGAAAAAGCCCCGCGTCAGAAACCGCTTTCCATAAATCACGGCAGAGCCGGCAGGATGCTCCGGCTGGAAAAATCCAGCAGCAGGAGGATGGCCCCGCTGGATGCTGGGGGCTGGACTTACCTCGGCGGGCTGCGCGCACGCACCGCGCGTGTCCGTGTCCGTGTCCGTGTCCGTGTCCGTGTCCGTGTGTGTGCCCGCCTGTCCCCGGCTCCTGGGGACACGCTACAGCAGCCGGCGGCAGCCTGCGCGCTCCGCTGCCTCTGCCAGGGGGATTTGATGCTTCTCCGTGTCTCTGTAAATCCTGGCAGCAGCTCGGGTCAGCCTGGAAGATGATGCATTGCCTTGGTAAATGAGAGAGAGTATCCTCCTCAAGGCTCCTGGCAGGCATGCCCAGTGTCATTTCTGCAGAGAGTGTCGTGCCTTTGCAATAGGCTGCGCTGAGGGATTGTTCTGTGTAGCTTGAATGAAATGCTGAAGGTCTGCTTTCTGCTTCCAGCCAAGGCAGGCTCTGTATTGTGCCCGACTCTGCCCTCATTTCCACCCCACTCCACCAAAGGCAATTCCCTCTGATGTTGCCGGAGCCTAAAATCACTGGCTTGTTGATACCAACAGACTTGGCTCCCTGTTTATACCAAAAGAGTGCTGACACTGCTGCAGTGTGGGATGTCTGGACCAGAGCAGACATCCCTTCTCTCAGGGGAGACAGGACATAGTAGAGATCTGGTTTTCAACTTTCTGTCTCCATATTGTCCTGCTTGAAACTATGAATTTTAACTTGAACTGATGCTGTCTCATTTTGATCCCTTTTCTCTGGTTAATGCACTGCCCTGCTAAGCACCAGGTCTGATATCAGGTGCAGGGGAGGAACCAACACTTTACTCAGCTGTGAAGCTAAGGACAGCATTACATTTCCAGGAAAGCCAGCAAGGGGTGAACAGCTTTTATGTGCATCACAGAAGGAATAGCAGCAACTGACTACAAAATTTATAGCAAAAGGACACTTTCTGTTGCTCCTTTTGTTTGTTTTCTATCTTAGTAGTTTGTAACATTCCAGTATTACTGATACCAATTATTTCTGTGTTCTAAACTGTGTATAAAAAAGTGAGTATTAAATATTAAGAAGCAAATCCAATACAAGGTATTATGGTTTCCACCAAATCACAGCACTAGATTTTTCAGGAGTAGGAGTGGAAATACATTCTAGCTGCTTTATACTCCAAGGCCAAACTTCAATACCATAATGCAGGGAGAGTCTCAACAACAGCTCAGAGGTGTTTTGAGCTGTCCTTATCTATCTGTGAGTCAAATTAAGAAGAGAATTTAAGTAATGAATATTTCTAGGGAACCTGTGTTCCCACAGTCTTGTTTTCTTGCCTGTGGGTTGCTCTGATTCCTGATTTACACACACTTTTGACCTCCTGTGGCCCCACTGAGTATCCTCTGACTCTTGCCATCAGGCCCTTTAACCATCCATGTCATCCAGTACAGAATTGTGCATCTCTACTCTCACACAGGGCTGGGAGGTGCTTCCCCTCCTGCTGACTGTGAATACCTCAGCTACAACAAGGCAGATGATGGTAACAAGGGAACTGCCAATTTTCTTAAGGCCTCAGAATGGACCCTAAGACTGTAAAGTGCTACAGAACATCCTAGGAGCAGATCACCTACAGTCCCTGCCTTGAAGTCTATGGGCAGAGTTACACAATTTCTGATGAGATCACCTCCCACCCTAGATGTGTATGTGGGAATGAAGAGGAGGGAGCTCTCCTAGTTCCCAGTCCCAGCACCTCCTTGCAGCTAGCCACACTTTATTAGTTTATTTTGCACAGCATTTTGGCTAAATCTGATCAAAATTGGTTTGCCTTGCAGCTGGGCTGGAGCCAATGCTTCAGCAGTTCTGCTTTTGGGTCTCACCAGTTAGTGCTGGTCCCTAACTCATTAAGTATTTCTCTCTTTGTGCCTCAAAGGGGAGGAATCTTCAAGTCTTGTTTAAAGCTTTCTCTCTTCCTTCATCACTTCTGCTTCTACATTTAGATCACTTAACTCTTTATATGCTGTGATGTGTTAGTTCCTAGATCTGGCAAAAAATCCCAGCATTTTTATGGGGGTGAAATCAGCTAAGGTACTACATTCTCCCATCAAAGACATGATAGGTTCTAGGTCACTGTTTCTTTTCTATTCAGCTATTACTTTTTCCATCCTGTTCCTCTTAAACAGAGCCCATTTACTAAGTAGGTTAGGTGATTTCTGGCTTAGTGTTTTGTTTTTTTTTTTTTTTCAGAATGGACACTTCTATAGGTTTTCTAATGAGACATCAGACCACAGTTCAGTAAATTTAAGGGGAATTTGCAGCAGTTATACCTTTCCCAGTCATCTTTTGCAGGCCCTGAAAAATAATGTATGACTCACCATTAACCTGTATTAGAAAAATAAAACTGATTTTGATGCAAATATTCATACACAATCCCATATACACCAATAAACTATTTTCTGATGCAGTCACATCAAATAATCATAACCCATTATAGCTCGATATTCTGCACCCTTCATACAGGAATCTTTACAGGGTTTGTAAGAGTGCTATTTAGACAATAGAAGAAACACTCTGCCTCCACAGAATATAAAAGCTCTTCTCCCTGCTCCAGCTGCCAGTTTGGCCTTCCAGCTCAAACAGTTACAGGTCAGTGGGAGCTCTGGTGCAAAATGTTCCAGGTTCTAAGCACTTTAGCCGTGTTCATGGGTGTTGGTCCCTGGACCTGATCACCTCCGTGCCTGAGAAGCCCTGAGGAAATCAGAAGTAGTGCCCATACTTCTAAGAAAAGGCCCTGAAGAGCAGCATTTTTCCCAGAAGCCAGTTTGCCCAGCCAAGAAGCAAGAGAGGGTCAATATATTCCAGTCAGCTACTCATCTGTTGGAAGAAATTCATTATTAGTACCTGGAGTAGTAAAGGGGAAAAATGGACTCTGTTGAAGGAAGCAACTGGCAGATTAAAGAATGTGAGGCAAAGGTTTTACTTCCCTCTGTCAGGAACATTAAAGAGCATCCTAGTTGTTTGAGAAGCTGCTCAGTTGAGCACTTTCACTGGTTTGGCTTTAAATTTCATGGGCTGATGTCCTTCTGCCCCAGATTTTCCTTATATCTCACTTCTGGGAAGCTTTACCTAGCCTAATAACTCCTCTTTAAAATATTCTCCTGCTACTTTTGCAACTTCTAATGGTTGCTTCTCTTTCTTAGAGATTTCTTTTCAGCTTTGAATTTATCTCTTTCAACAGTTTGGAAACTATTATTTTGTCCCCCTGAGATTTGACACAGTGCAGGTGGGAGGGTGGATTGTAGATGGAGAACTTCATATTTCTGTTGTGACAATCTGGGTGCTTACAGAGCTCAGCAATAGCTCCCACATAATGTAACCAGCACAGAGGTTGTTTTTACAGTACACCAGTTTCCAGTGCACTATCTCAGTAGTAATGTAAGCTTCAAGTGGGTGTAAAAGCGACCCTGGGTGTAGCAGCTATGTCAAAGCCAGGAGATTCCTTGTGGTGGATACTGCAGGGTAACAATGAGGCCACTTTCTGCTCATTCTCCTGCATTCTCACAGCCTGTGCAGTCTGTGGGTGCACAGATGGTGCAGAGGAGGAATGAGAGGACAAACCTTACTCAGGCAAACCATGCATGCTTCTCTCTCCCTTCCATCTCTGAAAAAGATTCTTTGAAAAAGAAAAGGCTCCTCTGCTTTGAATTCCCTCCAGTTCTCTGTTTGTATATTAAAATACCTTTGTATTCTTGAAATAATAAGTAAAAGGTTGCAGTATTTATATCTGTGAGTATGTCTGGCAAGTTTCCTTGAGATAAATGTCATCTCAGATGTACATAATGTTTAGCTCAGCTGCTGGACAGCAAAGTGTGTCCTGCCAGCAAGGTCAGTCAGAAAGCAGAATAGTTTCCTTAGTTAGGTAATTTAGGGTCAAGTCTCTGTAGTTATCTGCCCTGTGGGATAGATTTATGGTTGCACCGTGGCAAACTTGGAGCAGTGTTGTCTAATATGAAATTCTTCTGCTGTATAAATATTTCTTGATCATTATAAATACAGTTATGAATATAATATTGTTATAATGATTTGTGTCCTCTCTGTATTGATTTTTTCTTTAGGCTAAACTGTGTTTAAAAAGGGCCTTTTCTGTTTGGTTGGAATTATCATTGCCACAGAACTGACAGCTGATTGTGCAGCAGACAATACAAAATTTCCCCTTCCATTACACAGATCACACTGGAAGACTTTGCCTTTTCTTTCAGGAGGGGAAAGAATCTCCACTGGTGTGCATCTCCACTGATGCACATCGCAATGGCAGCTGTCTTACTCATGCTAGACCTTCTCTGTGGTCAGCATGAGGTTTAAAGTAGAGAATAATTCCTGGTAGGAATTCACTTACCCATAAAAGTGTGCAAGAGCCTGAGATGAAGGATAGTTATTCATTTAAGGTCGATAGCACAGTATTTGGAAACGTGTAGTCTCAAAGGTGTCTCTCCTTTGTGTGTCTCTCTGCAGTTGTTTCATTTTGCTGTCCCTCCACTTCCCACCTGTATAGACAACAATATTTCCATTATCCACTTCGCTTGAGGCTAAGAATGCACTTGACACTAACACAGGCAATTTTTTCCAAGTCTCTACATAATGCCATAAAAATAATAATGAAAACTTTACACCATTAAGGCTCCTTCCAGAGGATGTCCCTAGAGCTGAATACTTGAGCAGTAAAAGCCATCACAGTTAGAGTTGCCTGGTAAAGCTTAATTTGGTATGCATATGTGTGGGCTTATTACTAAAACCACCTACAGAGTCTTGGCAAGGTGCGTTGAGTGGCTGTTTATGGGCTTCTATAATAACTTTTTTTTTCCATGTGAAACAGCAAGAAGAAAAAGACAATCACCTATTCACTTTTTGCCTGTGCTTAGCTAACCGTAGAATCAGAGCAGATCTCATCCTGCTAAAAATGAAGCCTAGATATAGTCCTTGGAAGGTAAGAATCTCTCTGACGGCTCCTTTTGCCTCCAGTGTCATTTCCTTTGGGGACAAGTTTTACTTTCAGAGTCCCCCATCAGATACTGTGGAAAACTTCCCTCTCAGCAGTTGCCAGGTATACTGTAATGTTTCCTGTTTTATTTGTTTGTAAATGGCTTCTTTTGCACCTCAAAGCAGTTGAGATCAATCAAGTTCTTCGTCAGTCAGCAGCATAACTTGCTGAAATTAACTTTACCAGTGGGGGAGTCAGCCACTCCAAAGGGTGTTGCAGCCCACCTCCTGTTCTTCTTGTTCTCTTGAATCATTTAGAAATGCAATAATTCAAGCATCAGTATTCACAGAGTAAATCTTTAAAGTCATGCTCCCATTGTGGATGGCTTTTCAGGGACAATACCTCAGTCCTGCTCAGTTAATTGGCACTTTTTCCACAGTGTATTCTCTCCTTGATGCTATGTGCAAGGCACTGGCCCACCCCTTGTAAAAGAGTCAAACCCAAGAATAGATGTCACCACATTTCTCTTCACAGAGAAAAGCAAGGCACAATTCTTCTCAAGAATATTTCTGGGTTTCACATTCTCTGAACCTCAGAGAAAGAAAAAACAATTCTTATCTCATTTACTGCTCCTGTGTTGTTCACAAGTGGAATGCATCGTGGAAGATTGTTTACCTGAAGGAAATTGATAATTGGATTCTGGTGTGAGTGTTTTGATTCATTGACCAATTGAATCCAGGTATGTGTGTGTTGGGACTATTGGCTGACAGTCACAAAATTCTGTACAGAGAGTGCATTTGAGTGCTTGGCAGATTCAGTTTAAATGCAATGTAATATAATGTAATATAGAATAATATAGTATAATAAAGTAATTAATTAGCCATCTGATATTAATGGAGTCCTCCTCATCATTCCTCTCCTTCATCAGGGGCAAAAATATCACTACAACCAGAAATAAGTATTTCACATCTCTAATGCTTTCTCTGGTAGCTGATCATTTTGCCCCAGTCTTAAACCTGAGGACTGTTGGATCTGTGGTGCTTATCCAACCTTTGACTCTTTATGCTCTCAAGCAACCTCAAGTTGTGCCAGTGGAGGTCTGAAACGAATATTAGGAAAAATTTCTTCATTGAAAGGTTTATCAAGCATTGGAAAAAGGCTTCTTGTGGAAGTGGCTGAGTCACCATCCCTGGAGGTATTTGAAATGTGTAGATTGTGACACTTAGGGACATGGTTTAGTTGTGGGCTTGATGATCTTAAAGGTATTTTCCAACCTAGATGATTGCATGATTCTTTGTCTTCTGAACCCTGTCTCCATTTGACTCTTTGAGACATTTTCATCCGACCAAGATCTTTCTTTGTGTGACCCACTCCCTGCAGCCTGCAGAAGTCCCTTGGACACAAGAGAGCTCATGTTGCCATGCTCAGCTGCTGGAAGTCACAAAGAACAAGTTCAGGAAGAAATCTCCATACACTCCAGCAAGTCTGTGCTGGGGCACACTCTGTACTGAATAAATCTCTTCTCAGATTTTAGTTGCCAGCTGACTCTGCTAAGGATGTGAAATAGATTTTTTAAAAGAATGTTTGTAACAGCCAAAAACTGGAAAATTTTCACTCATCTCATAAAAAGGGAAACATTAAAGCCAAGAAAGACAACCTGACAAAAATCCTTACAAAGCGAGGAGGTGCTAGGTCTTTTCAAGAAAAGGTTTGCTACAAAAGTTTTTTTTAATCTGAGCAAAATATTCTTGTGCTCTTATTTATAGAAGCAATTGGGCTGCTTGAACTGCATTTTCTATGTTCCCTGCCCCTTCTGTCCCCAGCAGAATAACTCTACCTGAGGCTGATATTCATTTTGGCTATTTTCTGCTCAGACAATTCGGGATTTTATGATGGAATCACCAGCACAGTAGTACTTGTAGTGCAGAAGCAGCTTTGTGTACACAATGCACATACAGTGGCAGAGGGATGTGTTATCACCCCAGGGATTTGATGGATAATAATGCTGCTGTAACAATGTAATTTTATTTTTGATTTTTAAATACTGGACTCCTTTGGTTTCCTAGCCTTTGGGCTGCATTTGTTATGTGCACCAGCTGTTTGTTACATTCTTGATGGTTAGGCCTTGGCATGATTTAGATGGCAGCTGAGATTATCTCATGGTCTCCTGACTTCAAGATTTTAATAAAACAGCAAATACATAAAACCTGAGAGTCAGCCATGGGAAAGAACAAAACAGCTCTTATCACTGTAGCATGCCAGTCCCTTGGGTATGCATAGCAGAGTGCAGACTGTCAGGAACTAATTAGCTACAGCATGGAGCTCCTCAGAAATGTGGAATCAGACCATTCTGTGTCACTGACATGATTACTTGCAAATACTTGGAACACCATACTGATGCTGAAGGCATCTCCGGTGATCCTGCAAGTTCCAAGGGATGTGCTTTATGGTGTCAGTTCTGCTGCATTCCTGACCTTTCTTCCCCTCATGGAGGAGTTGGATTGGATACTAAATATATCAAATTGTCCAAAACTTTAATGCTACCATGAGAGCAGGCAAAACTGCTTCAAACAAAAGCTTTCCTAAAGTGAAGCTTGAAGTGGAAAGTACATGTTGATAACTCAGGACAGATTAGACTAGCAGACTAATATAAATTCTCCTAAATCAAGTGTTTCAGGGCTTTGCAATATTCATGCATTATCCACAATAGAAATTTCAGCTGAAACATAATTCCAGAATGCAAAATAGCTTTGTGCATAGATAAACATGCAATCTCAGAATTCAGAGTGAAAACCCCCAAAACATGTAAGTAATCTAAACGTTGCTTCATGAGAAAGTATAAAGTTGAGATGGAATGGTCTGGCCTGTTGCATAATGATATTATCCAAAATTTTGTCTTTATTAAAATTTACAGAAAAATACATCAAATGTGAAGGAATACAATGCACAAGAAAAGATACCCTAGTGGTAGTGATAAACAGTGTTCTATGGACAATATCAACAATATTAAGAGATTCTTCCCAAGTCCAGTGAAGATGAGGTTTTTTTGTCCTGTTGGAAAATTTTTCCATCCATTAAACAGTCAGGGTTCTAATGAGCCAATCTCATATTTATAACCACAGATGAGTACAGTAAACCTACCTTCTACAAATTTCACAGCTAAATAAACGGAGGTTCAGTTGGCAGCAACCTCCTTTATGTGCATGAGAAGGTAACAGAGACCAACAGCAGGCACTGGAGCATAAATCCATGTCTGACTGCAGTTCAATAATAATTTGTGCTGGCTGTTTTCCTTGACTTTATTAAATAACATCATTAGATGTTTCTGGTTTTAAATTTGGTGCATCAAAAAAAAAAAAAAGCAGATGTGGATAAATAATTCTGATTATATATTTGTATGCAAACAGTTCATCAGTGTGCTCTATATAATGACTTCCCACAGATTTTAAGATGTGGAAGAGAATCTGCTTTGCATAATCTTTTGCCTGTAAACTGTAACTGGGTATTTATTATGCTTATTTTTCCAAGAAGTGTTGTAACTGAAACACAAGGACAAATGTGTCATTTGACCTGCATCAGCAGCTCAGATTCATGGTCTTGACATTCTGAAACTGCTTGTTTCAAAGCAAGAAGCCAGTCTGAGATGAGTAGTGAAGCAGGACATTTTCTTCTTAATCTCAGGCAGCTAATACTTTGTTATGCTCTGGATATCTTTTTATCCAGTTGTAGCTCACCTCTTCTGGAAAAAGGGGAGTGGGGAGAGAAACTATTTCTGTTCAGGAACCAGCTCACATTTTTCAACCCTGTCGTTTTTCTCTCTGAGTCTATTGTGCATCTTGAAGAGGAAGTCAGGTACTTTACTAAAAAAAAAAAAAATTCACCTTTGTTAAGAGCTAGACTTCCTTCTAGGAGAAATGAAGGCCTGGCACCCTCATAAAAAGATTTCTGCAATGTAAAACAGGGTCTCTTTTCTTCCATATGGGGAAGTGATCAAGTTTTTCTGCTACCAGCCAAGCTGCAAAAGTAAAAGGGTGGCAATTGTCCCTGCTT
This sequence comes from Agelaius tricolor, assembly GCF_023055355.1. Taxonomy (NCBI): domain Eukaryota; kingdom Metazoa; phylum Chordata; class Aves; order Passeriformes; family Icteridae; genus Agelaius; species Agelaius tricolor. The sequence continues at coordinate 20,163,202 of NW_027269269.1, forward strand.
ACCTCATCTCAGGGGGCATCCAGTCCTTTGCAGCTGACAAAACTCAACCACTGAAAGGGAATTACCTTCTCCTTTGGGTCTGTCACACTCCAGGTATTGAGCAGAGTTGTCAGAGGAGCAGAGCATCCACAGCACTTGCTCGCTCCCTGTAGATTTGCATGACCCAGATCCCTTAAAATTTTTATCCTAAATTAATGTTTGCTTTTACAGGCTGGAAGGTGTTAAACAGCTTTGTCAATTATCAGAATGCAAGGACAGTCCTGAGATGCTCCTACACGTTACTCAGAGAAGCCCTGGGAGTGCTGTGCAAAGGGTGTGAAGAGCTGTGCCTTCCTGCTCTTGGGCTGATGAGGAGACATGAAGTATGGCCCTGCTCTTACTGCAGGAGGGGGGACAGAGGCAGCCACTGTCTGACAAGATCACATCTCTACACTATAACCCTAATTCTGAGCCTGCAGAGGGACAGGTGATAACTGCCTTTCCTTAAGGAAAGCATCCAGGCAGAATATCAGGCAAACATAAATGGAGAGAAATAGTCATATTTTGTGATTAAGTCCTCACCAACTGGTGCTTTCAACTACTTTGGCCAAAACACTGGGACATCTCTTCTGGGAGCAAGAGGCAGAATTGCATATTGTAATTTTTTCCGTTGTTCCCTCCATCTTTTTTGATACAATTGGCCTTGAGCAGTGCTCTCACCAGAAGACATAACAAGAAGGGAAACAAAACTTTGGCACTATTATGTTCAAAATAAAATGTGAGGTGGCCATGAGAGCACCTCAGCTGACAGGGACAGCAGGGGAGCACCTGCCTGGATACCAAGGACAAGAAAATTTCAGTATTTGCTCGAGACATGATCTTAGTTAGCTGGCTTTCAGCTGTCAGTTATGTGCACACATCCTCTCAGGAGCAAGAAGTGAGATGAAAGGGAGAGAAGATGCCTTGAGAGAGCCAAGCAGAGTGTTAACAGCTGTGTAAGATGTACTAGTAGAAAGTGTGCAAAATCAGGCCCCTTCTGCAGCCTTGTAACCCCAGAAAGACTGAAATTATAACCATTAAACCAAAGTTTAGAAACATTTTATGAGGGCAAATAACCTCTAACAAGTACACAGGAGCACTATGGTTCTGATACCCACACACACATCTAAAACTGGTTTTATGTTTGTAGGGGAAGGTAGAAATACTTTCAAGAAATATTTGTTTTGCATTTAGAAGATAAAGAGATTAGTCTGGGGGGTGTTGTGATGTTTGTATGCTTCTGACTCAGCCAGGATTTACCCATAAGCAGCAGGAAAAAGTGTGTTTTATGAAGCAGTGGGTTAACTAAATCTGATGTGGTTTGGCCAACAAGGCCTGAAAATGTCCAAATGGTCACTCACTCAGTGATCACAAAGCACACAGACATGAGATAAGAAGGGGTTGCTCGTGCCATGGGCCAATCCCAGCAGGCTGCTAGGGGTGGTACAGATAACACTCAGCTGTGTTCCCACAGAAGCTTTATTGAGTATTTGGATACAGGAGTCACCATTTGTCTGCAAGCAGAAGGATCAGATCTTTGCCATGGTAATTTTTTCCATGACTTAAGTTCTAGAGAACGAGTAGTTATTCTATTGCACCAAGCAATACATACCTTGTGTTTCCAGAAGTGAATTTTTAGTGGAAATATCAGCATTCCCTTGATATTTAAAGGGAATATATTATATTTTATATTCCCTTTCACATTTTGAACTGCTGACTGTAATGAGGGCAGCTTTAACCATTCAACAGAAGTCCATCTTACTGCAAGTGTCTCTACCTAGTCCTCTAGGTACGTAATAGACCTCTGGAATCAGAAGAGCTGCTATATGGCTTGATCCATGCTCTTCTCCATTCCAGCCTGGGAAAAGGAATCCAAACCAAGATTTTATGCTGCAATCCAGATAACCTGTTTCAGTTTGACTTGGGTCACATATAAACAATTTTTCAGATCTTTGTCCCACCACCTTCAGGACAACCTAGATCAATGTGGTTTTGAAGTTTAAAAAAAAGATAATTGGGCTTTCAACTAGGGTAGAAGAATACAAGAGATGTGAACATATGGACAACACACTCTAGGTCAAACCCTTACCAGGCCAAATATTCCCATAACCCTACAATAATAAAATTATTATTATAATTAAGGGCTAATTTAAGGAATGTACAGTATTTACAGGCATTAAAACTAGACAGAAGATGCTAAGTAATAGGGGATACAAAGTAAAGGGATATTAGGACAGAGCTAGGAGGAGGTTCCCAGGCTCTTTCCTATTGTACTATTGTTTCCTCTGATACCTTGAATAGCAAATGCCATTCAGGGCCTAGGTAGATGTTCTCATGATAAGAATCCCTGGAGAGAGGCTATCTCTAGCACAAAGCTAGAGAAATTCTATCATCTTGTTCCACTCAAAGTCTACAGCATCTTGAAAGCAAGCCCATAGCAGCTGATGGGGCTGTTTCCCAGCTTAGCAGGAGTCAGTGCTCCCTGCTCCCGTGGACATGGGAACTAGTCAAAAGCAGTTGTCTTGGATTACATGAATGAATTTCAGAAGAGTGCAATTCTTTCTCTAACATCAGAACAAGTCAAATTCAGTCCTCAGGCCAGTTCACTTCAGTTCAGGTATGAGCTGAGACCAACTAATGTCTGTTCCTAAATTTTCATCCTCAAGACCAGGAAAGCTGATATCCAGAAGGATTTTGCTGAGGCTGTCATTCATGGTGTCCAGGATAAGGCCCTCCATGAGTGACCTGTTTTCAGTAAAGCCAGAGGCTGTCAGTTCAACAGAGGATTGCTTGGAAGTGTCACGAATAAACGCTGGAGAGCTCGTGAGGGGCACAAGGACCATGTCACCGGATTCTGTATTGAGCAGTTCTCGAGGAGAATCAAAGAGAGGATTTTTAAGGGGTGTGCTGTTAAAACCCAGCAAGTCCTGGTTGTCCTGGAGGGGCGTGAATGGCAACTGAAGGGTTTTCACTGGACTGAAGTCCAGCTCATGACTTCCTTTGGCTAAGGAAGCAGACTTCCAGGGATCAAGGGCCTCTAGTGAAGGGGTAGTAGTGGCTGAAACTTTGCTGGGAGTGGAAGAAACGGGCAATTTGCCGAAGATGTCTTTGACTGGTGTTTTAAAGGCCCCCTCTTCTCCCTGTGAGCAGCTGAGCTGTGATATGTTCTCAAGGGGCTGGTTTTCCTGGGGAAAGGGACACTCTGCCCCTAACCGGAAAGGGTCCAAGCTGCTGCTTTCTGGCAGAACAAGGACAGGCTCTTCTGAACAAGGCAGTGCTAGGCGTTGTTTCCTTCTGGACCTGCCCACTTCCCGCCTTTCTCTCCTCTTTATAACTAAAGAGTCAGAAACTGCCTTAGGTGGGGACTTGAGTGTGGTGAACTGTTTCCTCTCCTTTGTGGATGAGTCTGGGAAGAACAAGCTTGGCTCTTCCTTGACTGTTACAGTTGAGGCAAATGGGGACAGCCAGGGATCCAGCTGAGAGCCTTCTTCCTCCTTCACACAGGCACCCTCTGGGAAAGAAGACAATTCCTCACCAGGCTGGGAGCTGTTCTCCTGTATGGAGTGGGTTGGGGAAAATAAACCTGCATCACATTGACCTTCCTCCTTGACAGCAGCTGGGGGTAAACAGGGTGACTCTTCTGCAGACAGTGACATCTACAGTGAAACACAGGTGACATGCAGTCAGTAAGCAAGGATCTCAGCTACCCAAAAATCCAAATAACAGTGGAAAGAAAAGGAAAAGACTGGCATTTAAGGTCAGCAGAGAGGGTAAGAGGAAGATATTCAGGAAGCAGTAATTATAACAGACTGAGATTGATCTCTGTGAAGTTGATAGAAAGAAGCCTAAGGATCACATGGGAAGGATTCTAGCTAAGTGACAAAGTCATACCCTTCAGAGCACTCCTGCTCTGAGGAACTTCTGGGAGTACAGGCAGAAGGAGAGCTGAATATTTCTGGAAAAAATATAACCCCTTTGATTTTTTCCTACATTATCTAAATGGGAATAACAAAATGAATGAGGACAGCTTTCCCAGAAACCAAGGAAAAGGAAGAGAAAAAAAATGAGGTTATCAAAAGAAAAAGAGCACAGGAGAAAGATAAATCATAGCTGGAGAGAACATAAAGCAGCAGGCATACAAAGGAAAATAGGATTATGGTTAGACAGGATGGAAGAAGCTAAAGCTTTACAATGTCTAAGCATTCAAGAGCAGTCAGTGAATGCCAAGAAAAAGATCTGTTTAATAGCTGTTTTTCTTGAGCCCAGAATAACTGAACTTCACAGAATTAGCAAACAGCAGATATGGAAATCCTCTGGGAAGAGACTCCATGAAATATATACCCTTTCAGAAGATCCTTATTGTTACTTGTCTATAGAGCTATCAAAAATATGAATGTTTTAGGATCAGAACAAAGCCATTCCTCCCATTCTTCTTTCTTCACATCTCAGCAATAAAGAAAAATTGTCTTGACCAAGCCATAGAGCCCCTTCCTCTAATGAATTAGGGAAACATCCTTAGAGCAAATAAACTAGCAGGTAGTAGTCAGCCTAGAGACAGTAAAGGATAGCAAGGATTATCACTAGCTAGTTCCTTGATAGGAACTTGGAGTTTTAGAGCACCTAAGTAAAGATGCACAAAGAAGGAACCATATGAAGAAAAGGTTCATTGAAGGCAAGAGATGTAAAAAAAAAATGTAAGCAAAAAATCCAAACAAACTCACCCCTTCTTAAAAAAAAATCCCCACACCTTCCTTAGCCCCCTCCTTGCACCCCTTATAAAAAAAGAAAAAAAAAAAACCAGGAAAACACCCCCCTCCCACACTAACGCCCCTGAAAACTCCTTGGAAAGCAAGAAACCAACCTTTGGAGCAATGCACACACGCTTATTGCTCTGCAAAGTCTCCGAGCTGTTAAGGGATGCTCCCTGTGCCTTCACAGAAGGCTGCAAGACAAGAGGCTGACTCAAAGGAAATTGGATTGGAACCAGGTAGGAGTTGACACGAGGAAGCAAAGGCTTCATCTTTCGGCCTGGAAGGGAAAAGAAGGGACTCACTTTTGCCTGTTCTCCACTGCTACCTCTTGGAACCCAGGCACCTTACAGAAAGTCCTTCTAGACATCCCAAAAGAAACATTTGATCAGATCACTTGCCTTCTCTCTTAATTTTAAGGATACAAATACTAAGTCAGAAGCCTCATGAACAAGAAAATAACCTTTCATGCAGATCCTACCCCTCAGGTCTGGCCTCTCACTCCATTGAGTGCCCAATGCCCACCATCTCACCATCACATCCCCTCAGACACAACAACACTGCTTTCCATTTTAAAGCTGACAGTAAGGAGCATAAAAGCTGGCAAACAGGGACAACACACTCCACATATATTCCTAAAGAAATCTGGGAGAATGCCCCAGATTTATTGGATTTATTCTCTTTGGCCTAGACTGCTGGGGACACTTACGTGAATTCTGGGGTTCAGTTTTGCTTCCCATGCTCTTCAGAGGATCTGGAAGACGATTCTTTTGTTGCTGCAGTCATTGTGAGATAAGTAAGAGGAGAAGGAGAAAAGAGAGAGATTAAAAGAATCTACATTTATTCTGCTGCCTCACTGAGAACTGTGAAACCAGAGGTCTGTGCTGGACTAATGCAAAGAGAGCAGCTGTTAGCACCCAGCACTAGGCTGGCTCTAGGCCTGTGCCACTTGCTGGTTTGCAGCCATGCCATCCCAAAGCCAGCTGCCCACCAAAAGCTGTGTAGGAAGAGAGACAACATGACAGAGCTGCTCCAGCTGTAGACTCTACTGCAGAAGGGAGCTGGTTTCGGCACCCTCAGTGCCCGAGGAACAATGAATAGGATGGCTTTATTGTATATTGGATGTCTGTACAAACCATAGACCCGATAGGTGTTCAAATGGAATAGCAGAGGCAACAATGGGATCAGAATTCTGAGTAGATGGAAAGAAGGCCAAGGTTGTAGCTGTGACAGAAAAGTGTTTGACTGGATGTTTACAAATTTTTCACTGTTAAAACAGCTGAATGCGAGAGCAACAGCAAACAGGTTCTTCCTTCCAAGAGTCACTCACAATGCAGTGGGTTCCAAAATGAAAAAGGAGCACAGAGAGATCCTATTCTCTCTGGATCTGAGCCCCAGAACATATTGGAACTGTTGCCATGGAGATGATTTTACCAGAAATCTGTTTGGGCTTGTTCTCTGAAGCCTACTGGTGTCCATTGCAGCCTACTTCAGCAGTAGACTTCCAAGTTGTTCAAAGCTGTCCAGCTTTACCAGCTTGAGAGACTGTACCATTTGAAGGCAGTCAAACATTGGCTAGACCCCTCTCCCCACAGAGGGTAAGCATAGAGCTGTTTGAGTAGATGCAGCAGTGACCCAGTCCCCCTCCCAAGCCTGTTGTCCCTTCCTTCAGTGACTGGCAAGAAGAGAATGGAAGATCAAGCCCCGAGCCAGATGGTAATCCTTACTGATTCAGAGTACTCAGGCGATGCTGATGACCCCAAGTCCAGCGGCTGGTGGCAGAAGGCATTGAGCAGGAAAAAAATTTAAGATGCAGTTATCAACCAAAGAGGGAGACAAATGGGTCATTTTAAACTTGTACATTCTGAGCAAACACAAGTTAATTCTACCCACCCACTACAGAAAATACAAGAGTCTAAACACACCTACACTAGTCTCCAAAGCTCTATTTCCCTAACAAAATCTTCCTAAAATAGCTATTTGGGCTAGGACACTTCCACCCTGTGACTGACTTATCAAACAGCATAGGAACACCTGGTTGGCCTCAGCAGAAATCTTCTCATTAGGAATTTAAATCAGGCCCACGGTAAGAAGTTGAACAACCTGACTATTATATTTGGCACAGAACATGAAGAATAAATACATGCTACAGAAGCTCCAGATCAAAAGCACAGCCACAGCACCTTTTCTTTCAAATGCAGAGCTTGTCTATTTGTTAAGTGAAGTGACTGAATCCAGCTTCTACAAAGAGGCTGATGTCAAAGCAGCTTGACCTTACAGTTAAAATAAGGTGCATCAAGCTATTGTGGCATTTAGAAACTGGATAGCCTGTCCTATTTTCTTTGCATGAGGCAACTCACCTTAAATACCTGGTCCAATGTTAGGCAGCGGTTTGCATCCGGGTGAATAGTCCAGAAGGAGATTTTACCATTGGCAGACGTCTCACGGACAAACATATCATGAAGGGACAGGTTGTGCCGGATGGAGTTCTGTGGAGGAAGAAGAGAGGGGGAGGTTGAAAAGCAGTAGTTTTGTTATCAGCACAGCAAGGCCTACCTCAAACGCCCCTAGCAGAGGGATTACATTCCAAAGTGCAGACAACACCAAACTTTCATGTTCACAGGGTACCCAGCCAACCCTGTCTTCAGTCTCTTATTCTATGTACTCTTGACATCCCCATTCTCACTCCAGTGATCAAACATCCCATCATCTTGTTTAAGTAGGATGAGGCAAGAGATACAAGAAGTGGTACAGTGACCATCTGGAGTGAGAGTGCATTTGGGGTGGAATGTTTAAATGACCTTCCATCTTGCTTTGCAGGCTGGGGAACAACTTTTCATTTTGATCCAGAAGGTATGTAACATCACCCACAGCAACTTGAGGGCCTGCTTGTTACCTTCCAACCTGGCTTAGCTACATGTTTAAAATAAGGGAAATGATCCTCAATCCAGGTATAGATGTCCTTCAGGGTCATGCGCTTCTTCTCTGTGCTGTTGATGGCAAACTGGATCATGGCCATGTAGGAGTAAGGAGGTCGTTCTGACACCGAATCCTGCCATGAGGAGGACTCAGGAGCAGTAGGAACAGCAGCAGCAGCTTCCTCTTCAGTCTGAAAGAGAGAAGGGGTGATACATGAATGTTCATGAAGCTGACAAGAAGGCCTGTGGAACATTCCTGGATCCTCTGTGTTCTGCTATTCATATCAGTAAAGGTCAAACTCAGGTTACTTAGAGATAGCAATGCTTAATTTTTGCAAGTATTCTGATCCATGTAGATTACTGCCTTATCAAAAGTTTTAGCACATGCTCTTGTATTCTCCTACTTACCTTGACTCTTTCCCGCAGAGGCATCTGATTCTCTTTCTCTGTGTCCTCCTTCACAGAAGAGGGATTTAGCCCATCGGATCTCATCTTCCCCAGCCACTGGATGTTGGTGAGGCTGTTGTCCAACACAGAGCTCATTGTCTCGCCACTTCCTGTTGGGATAACAAGCCCACGTAACAATCACACAATAATTTAGGTTAAAAGAGTCCTCCAAGACCATCAAGTCCAACCTGTGACCAAACACCACCTTATCAACAAGACCATGGTACTGACTGCAGCATCCAGTTATTTCTTGAACACCTCTAGGGATGGTGACTCCAAACCTCCCTGGACAGTCTGTTCCAATGCTTGACAATCCTTTTAGGGAAGAAATTCTTCAGGATGTCCAATCTGAACTTTTCTTGGCACAGCTTAAGGCTTTGCCCTTTTGTCCTGTCATTTGATGTCTAGGAGAAGAAGGCAGCCCCCACTGCTCTACAGCCTCCTTTCAGGCAATTGAGAGAGAGAGAGTAGAGAGGGATAAGGTTCCCCTGAGCCTCCTTTTCTCCAGGCTGATCACCCCCAGCACCCTCAGCTCTTCCTCATCAGACTTGTGCTGCAGACCCTTCACCAGCTCTGTTGTCCTTCTCTGGACAGCCTCCAGCACCTCAGTGTCTTTCCTGACATAAGTGACCCAAAACTGAAAACAGAACTCAAGGTGTGGCCTCACCAGTGCCAAGCACAGGGGGACAATCTCTGCCCTGGTCCTGCTGGACACACTATATTGCTGGTACAGGCCAGGTGCACTGGCCTTCTTGGCCACCTGTGCACAGCTGGCTCATGTTCAGATGCTGTTGACCAGTACCCCCAGGTCTTTTCCTGCTGGACAGTTTTCCAGACACTCTTGCCCCAGCTTGTAGCACTACCTGGGGTTGTTGCAATGCAACTGCAGGACCTGGTACCAGATCTTATTGAACATCACGCAATTGGCCTCGACCCATGGATCCAGCTGGTCCAGATCCCTCTGCAGAGCCCTCCTGCCCTCCAGCAGATCCACACTCCCACCCAACTTGGTGTCATCTGTGAATTTACTGAGGATGCCCTCAATCCCCTGATCCAGATCATTGATATCCAGAGTGAACAGGACTGGCCCTAGCCCTGAGCTCTGGGGAACCCCACCAGTGACTGGTCACCAGCTGGATGCAGCACAGTTCAGCACCACTCTCTGGGCCCAGACATCCAGCCAGTTTTAAACCAGTGAAGAGTGAACCTGACCAAGCCAGGGGCTGCCAGCTTTTCCAGAATAATGCTGTGGGAGACAGTATCAAAGGCTTTACTCAAGCCCAGGTAGGCTACAGCCTTCCCCTCATCATAACCCTGCTTTCCCACAAGTAACCCTGCTACTCCTTCATCTCAGCTGTCAAAAGGAAGGCACCAGTTACACTGCTAAAAGATGGTATTGCAACACTAATATTGTGGGAGGAATTCACCTTGAATTTCTGATTTCATGTGTAGTTGCCCAATTTCTGAAAAGAGCTGCAGCCTTAAAAACAAACACTCAAACCAGACTACTGTCAATCAAAACAGGACAATGTTGATCTAATATTTCAAGAAATAGAAAGACAGCACAAAACTTAAGTCAGAAGCTCAGATGTCTTCCACCAAAAAAATATGTCCACTATAATCCTGCAGATTTCACTACATATGCAAAGCTATGTAGATTATTAGAATCCAATCCATAGTTATTTTGTAATTAACAAAATATTAATAATTACTGCAAATCAAGAAGAAAGTGCTGGACTCTTTGGCCCATTGCACATCTCCTTGTCTGTCAGGACAAAAAAAACCAACAAAAAAACAGCTTAAGGCTACATACTGTTGGTCTCCTGCTCCTGTCCAACCACAGGATCAAATCCTGAATGCCAGAGCGCCGTACTACCTGCAAGACCAGGTGTCTGTGCAACATTCTTCTCTCTTTCTTGACTAGCTGCAGCCTTGATGGCTGCACTGGCTTTCTTCTCTGATGGGAGATGCTGCGATGGTGCTGGACCAGCTGAACGGGATGTGCCCCCACTGCTAATGAGAATGAATTTGTTGGGTCCATTGTTGCCACACTCTTTTCCTTTTGCTGTCAATGCCTCTATGATGCTCTGGATATCAGCATTTGTAGGGATGGCCACCACCTGTGTGTTGGGCATTGTAGGGTGGTCAATTATCTTTATTCCTGCTGGGAATTTCTGCAGGCCACAGTCCCTTTTGTCACTGGCTTGTCTGTTGTGTTGGTCTTCCTGTCTGTGCTCCTGCTTAGGAGCCTTTTCATCCTGACCTCTGTTCTCATCTCTTGCTGAAGTACTGGATTCATCGTTCTGTGGGAGGGTCAGTTTTCGTCTTTTGAGAATTAAGGGCCTGCGGGGGCTGGTCCTCATTATTGGTCTATACTGTCACTCTCCATTGAAAGGGAGAGGAACAAATCCTGCAAAACAAAAGATACAACATAAAGGCTGCAGCAAATCATCTCAAGACCTCCCACACAGCACACATTCTCAGCAGTTGCTACAAAGCTGGAAACACAAAAGGAAAATTAAAATTGAAAGCATTTAATAAGGCTGACAAGGCTACTGAGAAATCATACCTTCCTAACCCACACCTTGTGTAAGCAGGATGGGAAAGAGTATTTGCAGAGTAGATAACTTCCATCATAAAAGTACATAATAATGAGCAAAGTGTGTATGTGCTTTACAGAAAAACTGAGCTATAATGTGACCAGCGTCAACCAGCAAGCTGGAGGGGAGGTAGAATATAGGAATAGCAGTGCTGACTCTTACAGTTGATTGCTCTAAGCAGCAGATTACACAACCTGCATGAAAAGGGAATTTACGGATGGTTTAAGATCTGGGAAGCAGAGATTACCCTGAACACTACAAAGACACACAATAAATGCAGCAGAAGTAAGGTGCTTTAAGAAGCTAGACACCAAGTAAATGTACTTCTAATTCTTTTCATAGATTTGTTAAGATTTGACATAAATTCGTCATTGGGCAGCATACAATTTAGATGTCAAACTTTTGGACAAGAGGTGGTTTAGACTATAAAGCTGGAAGCAGAGGAAATAAAATTCAGAGATACTGCTTCCAGGGTAAGATGCTGTGAGAATACTGCTAATAACGCCATCGGGAATTCGGTGGAGCCTGTGCCTTTCTGCAAACTACACCAGAACAATATACAAATTGTACTTATTGTTTATCATTAGAGATGGCAAGCAGAATAGAAACAAATAAGGAGGCCTTTTGCATTGGTAGATTTGACGGGGTCAGCAAGTAAACGAGAAAATTCTCAGTACGAATCTCCTAAATTGATACAAAGCAGAGTCCAGCAGATAACAAGCTGAGCTGATGCCCTATGCACAGGGAGCAGACAGCCCGGCGACCATTCCACGCGGGTTCTGGCAGCCGGCACAAGCATGGCCCTTTGCGATCTGCTCCACCCCCTTAAGGAGAGTCAGCGCCGAAAGAGGAACCCTGCGCCAGCCTCCCCCAGGCTGCGTTCCTGTGAGCAGGAACAGGAGCGCGTCACTTCCCAAGGAGGCCTCCATCTGCTACCCCCGCACAGGCCCGGGAGCACCGCTGTGTGCGCGCTGCCCCAAGGGGGCACGGAGGGCAGCGCCAAAGCCCTCCCAGCTCCTCCTTCCCCCGCTCCAGCCCCTGCGCTGCCGCCCCGGCCAGCGAGTTCACCTGCTCCCGCGGGGCCTGCCGCCCCGGCCGGGCCCAGGCCCTGCCCTCTCCCGCCCGCGCGGTAGCCTTAGCGCGGCCCGCCAAGGGGTGCCGACCCTTGCCAGGGTCCCCGGAGGATGGTGGCGGGCTGCGGTCGGGACTCACCAGCTGCCGGGCCGGGGCAGGGCAGGGCCGATGCAGGGCGGCGGCGGCCCCAGCACTCCCGGAGCGGCCCTGGTTTGAATTTGGCGCCCGGCGCAGCGCTGGCCCTGTCACGTGCCGGCCTGCGCCAGTGAGCGGCGGCGGGGGCGGGGCCGTCCGGGCCAGGCCAATCGGCGCCCAGGGGGCGGGGCCGCGGCGGGCCGGGCCAATCGGCGGCGGCGGCGGGGGATACGGATGTGCGGGCGGGACGGAGCCCAGGCCGCCGCCGCCGCGTCCGCATTGTCCAGCCCGACCCTGTTCCGGGACAGCCGCTCCCGGCCCGGCTGGGGTAGTGCCGGCAGCTTCCTTCAACCATGCTGCCCGCGGTTGGGAGCCCTGCCGTGCGCCGGGGCCGCTGACAGCGCGCTGATTCCTGGTGAAGAGCTGCGGGGTTTTACCGTTTAACGTGTGTGTCACGGCTGCAGCGGGCTAGCGGGGTCCGCAGGACCCCCTGAGCGGGCCGCCACTTAGGTAAGCGGTCAGGCTGTTGCAGTCTCGTACGTTGTTCAGGAAATGTTATCAAATTTCCTTGTGTGTGCTGATCTACGATAAGTCAGGTCGGGTGAATGTGAGCTAGCTGTGGCCAGGAAGGCCGATGGCACCTGGCCTGTATCAGCAATACCGTGGGCGGCAGGACCGGGACAAGGATTGTTCCTCTCTCCTCCGTACTGCTGGGGCACTCAGAGTGCTGTGTCCAGTTCCGGGCCCGTCACTTCAGGAAGGACATTCAGGTGCTGGAGTGGGTCCTGAGAAGGACAGCAGAGCTGGTCTGGAGCACAAGTCCCATGAGGAGCAGCTGGAGGTGTTCAGCCTGGAGAAAAGGAGGCTCAGGGACGCCTTATTGCTCTCTACAGCTGCCTGAGAGGAGGGTGCAGCCAGGTGGAGATTAATCTTTCCTCCCAGGCACCCAGTGATGGAACAAGAGGACATCGTCCTAAGCTGCATCAGGGGAGGCTTAAGTTGGGCATTAGGAAGAAGTTCTTCACAGGAAAGGTGATTAGACATTGGAATGGGCTCCCCAGGGAGGTGGAGTCACTTTCTTGAAGGTGTAGCACTTAGTGCCATGGTCTAGTTGCCATGGTGGTGTTTGGTTATAGGTGGGTTTGATGATCTGAGAGGTCTTCCAACCTAATTGATTCTGTGATGTGCTTTCCAACAGAAAATTAAATACAGTGTTACTTCAGTTGAAACTTATTCATTAGGAAAAACAAACAAATCACGAAAGATGTGTAGAGTACAGGAGGGAGATGTCAACTTTGTTTTGTAAAAAAGAAAAAAAACCGAACTTAGTCTCTAGAAGTTAAAATGTACAGGTAGTTAGCAACCAGAAAGGGAAAGAGTTCTGATTATCTTACCCCTATATCATCTTCTTGGCATTACAAGCAAGATTGAATTATTAAAAAAAAGAAAATAAGTTTGTTTTTTTTTTTTTCTTTTCATACCTGACTTGACATAGCTGGATCAGTAGGTCATCTGCTCCCATTCCTGCAGTGCATTTCTAAATCCAGCCAAAAATTGACAAAAGGTTCAAGAACTACTGTTGGGAACAAGTCTGCCTCGAGATGTGTACGCTGTGCTGTTGCATAAATGTTTTGCTTTTGTTAAAAACTGTCTCTGAGGTTTCCAAACAAGTCTTTCTTCAAATCAATTTATTTGCCTTCTACAGATTCAAAAGCACCTTAGCATCTCCTCGGGGTGCTTTCTTCTTTCTTCAATTGGCTCCAACAAGCATCATGAGGTTTTTAAGTAGTTTTACCACACCTTTTGATGCCTCCAAAGAAGAAGTGTACCCACAAGGCCAGGAAGGCAGAGCTGGTTTTCCTTGAACAGCCACGGGCAGGACCCATCCATTGTTATGAAGCTCCACTGCATTTGGCTGAGAATCCCAGACGTGTGCCTACAAAACGTGTGGACCTGAACACCTCTGCTGCCTGGGTTGGTAAAAATTATCTTTCCTCCTGCATCCCACAGCAACAGTTTTCCAGTTTCTCCTGTATGTCTTAACAGAAAGTTACCTGTTCTGGATCTGGAAAATTATTAGCCCAGACCTGAATTCCCTCTATCAGTCTAAAGCATAAATAAGTGCTTGAGTTGCTTTACATTCCAAGAATAAGCACTAAGGTCTTGGTTAGTTGAAGACATAAACTGTGTGCAGTATTTACTGATTAATGAATATTTGTCTTCTAGAAAAATTATTCCCATCAGGAAAACACTGTTTTCCTTGGCAACAAAAAACCCTGCACGAAATAAACATTAGGGGAGATTTTTCTTATCGGCTTGCTGTTTGAAATAACTGTTGAACTCTAAACGTTACACGTTAAAGTATTGGGTGTATTGTTTAAATCTGACACTGCTAAATTTAGAGAACATAGGTTTTCACTTCAGAATCATTTGTTCTAACCTGCCCTCTTTGCATTTCTGTGTTTTGAGTAGTTTCTCTCCATACCAATCTTCTGATGGGTTCATTTTCTTGGGACTGTTTGCCATGTCCTAAAATACTCCTTGTATTGTGTAATGTAAAGATTTCTTTTTTTTTTTTAAGCAAACAGCTGCAGCAAAGACAGACTGTTCCTATGCAACAGTAGTCATCACCTAGGGGAGCTCTGTTTAAACATTACTGCTGCTTGGCTCTGCTCTTCACAAAGCAGGCTCAGGAAGTGTGGTTTCAGACCTGCATGAAACATTCCTTTGTATTTTTGTGATGCCTTAACCTTGAAGTAGGACATCTTCCATTTTTTCCTCTTTAAATTTTTTTTGTATCTGCTTGAGGCAGTTAGCTCTACAGTTTGTGAATCACTAAGTAAAATAACTGCCGTGAATAAGCATTCATTTTGTTTGGAAGAGGTGGAAACATCCACTCTGGTTGCTCTTTGATTCCTAAAATACAAGTATTCTAAAATTTGTTTGAAGCTATCAGTACTGAAACTGTTAAATATTTCTCAGAGGCATCCTCTGCAGAGTGTCTGTCAACTTGTTTCAATGGAAACTGATTTTCTGCTCCTCTCTTTTTGGTATTATCTAAGTTTTTCACACCTTTTCCACTACTAGGTTCCTGCATGGGTAAAACCTACCCTAAATGTTCTCTGAAGCCAGGAAGACATATCCTTAAAATCAGGAACTATGTTGAGTATGTGCTAGTATACAATTACTACAGAATCATTTCTCTTTTCCTGCACAATGGCTTTGGATTCAAACAGTTCAGCTGTACATCAGACAATCACCATCCTTAGTTAAATTGCACCCAGTGTTTTTAGGAACTATACAGTAACTTAGGAATGCTGAAGGAGATGTGTAGTTGCCATAGCAAGAACTCAGTTTGGTGTGCTCTTGGAAAAAGCAAACTGGAATCTGAAACAGAGTCTGACTTTTTTGTTCACAACCAGGAAGACAAAGAACACTATAATAAAAGGATTTCCAGGGTTTGAGTCTGAGTCCAGAATCATTCAAAGAAATATAGACTGTTGAGCTTGGAGCATCTTTTCTATAGGAAGCTGATTGTAGAAGTGGATTTTGGGTGATCTGTTGCTCCACAATACAGAAATTAACTCTGTTTTGAAACAGAGATGTTTGGGGGGAAGATTTTCAACACCCTATTAACATTAATCTAAGGGGATTGAGCTAAGTGGGCATTCTTCAATCGTTTTGTGTTGCTCTCCCTGTTCAGCCTCTACTTCTTTGGGGAGGCTGAGGATTTAGTTCTTTGAATCTGAGTAATGATGAGACACAGAAACAAAAAGGATCCATTTTCTTAAATCTGCAGGGTTTACAGGAGAAGACACCACTTAGACTTCCTTTAAAACCCAAATCCTGAGTTCTTTGTGAGTTGCCAGTGATCAGCTCACTTGCACCCCAATGATTTCCACAGAACAGTGGCAGAACATGATGTTGAAGTTCAGAGGTATCTCATGCATAGGAGCTTTGTTAGTGACTCATTTGCTTTGCTGCAGAAGAGATTACTCAATGAACACACTGGAAAAAGGTGGGGAGGTAGAATTGTCTGTAGGAAAGGGTTGGGTTTTTATCTTATTATTATGTCTTTCCCTTTAGGTGTGCCCACAATTTGACACAACTAAGCCGCTGGTGTTGAAAGCACGCCAGAAGAAGCATCGTGGTCCTCAGAAGTACTATAATCAGGATGCCAACCACAGCTCATTTCATGCAGGAGGAGCTTGTCGAGGAGCTGTAGCCTGCAGATTTCCTCCTTTAACTTTTGAGAATCCAAAAGGACATGCAGTCCCTCCATTGGATGATTCAAATTGCTTGGGAAAGAATGCACGGTGCTCTCCCAACCAGCCTAAGAAAGGGACAGCAGCAAATGCCAACATCCAGGTGAAGAGTCCAGAGAACTGTGGAGAGCCTGCTCCCCAGCCTGTGGAGAAAGAAGTCCCTAGTCCATCAGATGCAGAGGCTGCACAGGTTCCTTCCCCAAGGAATGGGAGATGCAGCAACACTCTATCACCAAGTAGTCATGCCTGGCATCCAGAAGAAGCGTTGCCGCTTGGTATTGATCCCTGTGGGAGAGGGGAGGCGGCAGCAGTACTGGTTGCAGATACTCCCGAGCACGAGTATGGAATGAAGGTCACCTGGAGGCGGCGGCCGCACATAATGAAGTACCTGCGGGAGCAAGGGAAGCTGAGCGCTGCGGACATCCTGGTCAAGGCAAACATGGAGCTCTCGAGGGGACAGGCCCACACCTGACCTGGCAGGAGCAGCCTCTCGCTGCGTGCAAGGACACGCCTGGACAGACGATGGCCCTGAGGGGGCCAAGAGGGGACCTGATTTCAGCCCGGCCCTCTACTGCGCCTGGCAGCGCCTCCGAGAAACGCCAGGGCGGGCGTGGGAAGGGTCTTGGCGACGGAAAGGGGGGTGGGGGGGTCATTTGGGGCGGTCTTCCCAGGGGAAGCGTGTCTGGCAAGGGCTCTGTGCCGCACGCGGTTCCCGCCGGGACTGTTCCCCGCTCCTGGCGGAGGCGGCAGGCGCCTCCCGAACGCAGCCACGGAGGCGGCCCTTGCGTTCCGCCGCGCGTGCGCGGCGCCGCGGCCAATCGGCGGGCGGCGTGCTCGCGTCCTGGCCAATGGCGACGCGCCTCAGTGCCGCGCGCCGTTGCTAAGGGCAGCGGCTGGCGGGGGCCCATAGCAACGGCGGGGCCGCGATGGACGGAGCGGGGGGAGCCGGCGGGCCCGCCGCCCACAGGTGAGCGGGGCTGGGGCGGCGGCGGCGGCGTCCCTAGGGCCCAACAGGCCTGGGCGGGAGCTGCATCGCGTGGCAGCAGCGCCCGGTGCTGGGCTGAGCGGCCGCAGCGGGGCCCGGGCGGGCGGAGCCGCAGGGCAGCGGCCACGCGGGCCGGCGCTGCCCCGGTAACACCCGCGTCCCGCTGGCGGGCGACAGCCGTGCCGCTGTTTTATGTGCGGGTGTGTTTTATGTGCTTCACTTTACAACGTTGGTGTGCATCGTCTGAATACTTGTAGATTAAACAGGTTTCGTGGTGTCTCGGTGCACTCTTGGTTTCTGGGCGCTGCTGTGAAGCGTTTTCGCGGTGTTCTTCAGCCCCTCTGCTCCTCCTGATGAAGCCCTCTGGGTATTTAGTATCACTCAGGTTGTGCCTTTGCAAGGAAAAAAGGAGAGATAACTGAAATGAACTCAACATATATAAGAGGAAAAACAGCTGTGGGCTATGGAGAAGCGGTTTTGGGAAGACTTTATGGTTGTGGCACTTAAAATTGAAATTATTTGAAATTAAATGTGAGTGTACTGGCAAGCAGAGAAAACAGGTTTTGGCAGAATTGGTGTCATTGCAAAAAAAAACCCAGGAAAATCTATCTTTGTGCCTCTGTTTGGATAGGAAAAAGTAAAGCAAGTAAAGAGAGAAACCTAAACTTTGGGTAGTGAAATGATAATGGACACAGTGTAGAAGAGAAACAGTATTTTTTTATTACATACATTGTTACATTTGGTAATTTAAGGGGGATGAAAAGCAACAGTGCAGTTAGAAAGGCTCCTGTAACTGCTTAGATCCACCAAATATGCTATGGAACATTAGATTACCTTTTTATGCAGGCTTGCAAGGCCTCGTGTTGTCTAGCCGTTCTGGAAACAATTTTTTAGGAAATGGTGTCCAGATATGTGTAAATTTCCCTGCACAGTAGATGTTTTAAGTTTGACAGAGTTGACTCTACAGGAAATAATTCTGCTCTTCTGATAACAGTTCTATTGGCACGATTTCTTTCTGCTAAGAAACTTGTCTCATGTGCTTTTATGCGTGCCCTCCAGAAAAAGGCTAACAATAATGGCAGTTCATGGGATAACTGCTTCCCTCCCATCCCAGTTTATTAAAGAAACATCCATTTCTTTGGCTTTCTTAGGTCCCCATGGTTAAGGTAAGAAAACTAGAATACATGAGCCTAAAGAAAAGTACATAGTTTTAAAATAGATCTGTAAGGCTTGTTATTTTTAGAGGTGTTTATTTTTCTGGAACGTTCATCAGCATTGGAATAAATTTGAGGAAGACAAATGTCTGTATTCTTAGGAAGGTTCTTCTTTTTCTGAGACAAAAATAGTAAAATTATCCAGAAGTTGTTAATCTGGTTACTAGAATTCTTGTTTGCTAAAATAATTGTCAGTTGTCCAAACAGTGGATTTTATGGAAAAGGTAAATGTGATACATAATAACTGTCACTTCATGGCAATGAAGATACTACAGGTAAAGCTTAACAAATCTGTACCTAAAAACTGGTTGGCAGCTTTTTTTTTTTCCATTTTTCCCCCCAGGGGTGGAATGCCTTTACTGTTGAGCAATGTAAAAAATACACATGAAGGTATTGGAAGTATTTTATATGATGGACAGAGTAGGACATTACCAGTCAAAAATTAATTATATTTTTTTGTATATGTATTGTGGGATACATGATGATGGATAGACAGCAGAGATCTTGGATTTAGGCCATCTACAGGCTGTCACTTGCAAATGCTGTGTTGTGTTAGACTTTCTTCCACTGGAACTGGCTGCAACTGGAATTACTCAACTTCATTTTCAAGTTTGGCTTTCAGGTAAACATGGCACAACTGTCTTAGTGCTTTAGAAAATTATAAGCTTGATGTTGCTGTGTCATGGTCTTGGTAAGTGCTAGACCTTCTCTCTTATTTGGGAAAGTCCATTTGGAGACTTACCATGAAATTACTAGTGTAGAAACATTCAGGTAAAAGTAATTCTAATTTATTGTAGGCTTTAAAAATATTGTGAAGGAAATTTATTTCTTATGGTAGTATGTGTTTTAGAATCTTTGGGACCAATGGACTTTGCCCTTTTGCACACTAATCACACAGTGTACAGGAATATTTAGAGCTTCCCACATGCTGCATTCCAAATATGGTTCAGCTTCTGATTTGCAGATGTCATGTAAGAAGAACAGAATTTTCAAGGGGCAAAAATCTTGACTGAGTCCACAGAGACTACAAAACTGGATGTCAGCTACAGCAGTCCTGCCCTCATTTGGATGCTTCCTTGGGGTCCAGCCATACATCAGTTAGTGGCTTTCAGTTTGTGAACTCTGGGATATTTCCTCAGTGTCTCCCAAAGTTAATGAAGAAAAACAACCTGTTGCCAATAAGCTCAATTTTCAGAACATTAGGAGCTCACAGATTAAGAGAAGTTGAAGACTTCAGAAGTGGTACTGTTGTCTGGCCAAAAGCCCTTTCCACTTTAGAAAAACTTGAGTGTAGTTGAGGTTGTCAGGAATCTCTGTGCCTGCTGGACTTGAGTACTTTGTGCACCGTAATTTTGAGGAGAAAAAAGACAAAATACTTCGCTAATTATTTTAGCTAGACTTGTAAACCAGAGAAGACAGGTAAGTTTAAAATTCCTTTTAAAAGCCTCTCAGCATCTCTGAAATAAAATATCCAAGGACTCTCTGTTAGTCCTTGGATATTTTTAGTTAGCCACCAGTGACCTTAAAATTAACAAGCAACATTTGTTAGATTCCAGGACTTACAATTCTGTAAATCTTATCCTTAGATGAAAGAGAATTGGCTTAATATTCTGTTTACTTCACCTTTTGCAGCTCTAAACATTATAATGAAGAAATCGCTCTGAAGTGAGATAAACCTGTAAATATTTTATAAGTGTGGTTGATATGTACTCCTTGGAGTACAGATTCAACTGAAAAGAAAACCTTTTGGAATTTGATGCTGCTGCTGTTAATGTGAATGAAGGAGTCACCTCACTTCTTATGATGTAGACAGCAGTGGCAAGAGAGAAAAGGCAATGTGTGACTAAAATTTCGGAATACAATTTGAGACTCACTTAGTAACAGCAATTGCAAGGAGGTATCCTGAATTTGAACCTTGTTTGAATTCTCTTTAATTTCTAGTTAGTTCTTTTCCCATCTCCTACCAGCTAGAACTTAGGTTACTGTTGACCCATTTTTTTTAGAGAGAGCCATTACTTTTCTCTTCTGCTTTTTTTTTTTTTTTAATCACTGTGTGACATTTGTAGGAGGGAAAAATGCGCTGACTTAACATAATTATGGCTTTGTATATGTGAAAACTTTCTGCAAGCAGACTTGCTCTGGGATGGCTCCAGACTCTTGTTTTGTTGCTGAGGCACAGCTGAGTGATCTCCAAAATAAAACTGTGTTGTAATTGGGTCATGGGATGACTCTTCTAAGTGGATTTGCTGATATGCCTGGAGATGTTGCCTTGGACCACTGCAAGAACATTTACGCCAACTCTTGGTGCTCTTTAAAACATGCTTTGTGGGACGTTTGAACTCCTAAACTGTCTGTGTTCTTGCTGTAGGAGTCTGGGTGCTTCTACATTCCTTTCTGACTTTGCATTCTTATGTGATATCTGAGGCAAAAAGAGCAAGAACTAAAATCTAGCAGTGATATCTTGCCAAGTCACCTAGTTGGAGATCAAAATGACATTTCACTGTTTCTGTCTCTATAATGGCTTTCCCTTTCAATTTTTCTAAAATAAAAAAAAAAAAAATCTGGACTGAGAATAAAGGTCTACAGTCAGTTCAGAAAATTTCATGTTCCTTTCCCTATTTTTAGTTTGAAATACTATTACACAAGTACAATTCATCTTGTCAAGTGTGATGCACTTGTTTTCAGGGAACTTTGAGTTTTGTTACCTGGTCTGGGTTAAGCATCGCACATGCTATTTAACTGCTGCCTTTGTTGCTAGGAGAGAATAATGGCTGCTCTCCATTTCACTGGCTTCCTCTTGTAATGGGGTACAGCGTCAACAGAAGTGACAGGCAAGGTTTAATAATTCACAAACAGAAGATCACAAGAGACAGAATTCCAACCCCCTGGGGATCTTGCTTTCCTCTTTCCTTAGGCAGAGGTGTTTCTATAAGTGAAATGACCATGAGGATTCGAAGCAAGTAGTTGTGAGGACATTAAATAGAAAGGTGAAGTTCTGCTTGTGGAATAAATTTCTCTTTTTTTTTTTTCCTTAACAGAAACCTAAGTTTCATTAGGTTCAACTGACTAAACCTGAAGCATAGTGCTCTGCATTTGTAGTGGTGGTTAGGAGCTGAAAAGTCCTGAGTCATGGAGTCACCAGCTGTGAACTCCTGGAGGAATATGCCTGACAGGAGGTTCCTTGTTTCCCTGTTCTTGTAAGAATTATAATAAAAACCCAGTTGAAACCCCCTGTTTGGCTACACACTTAAAATATAAGTTTATGTGCGTATTCTTATGACTGTGTTTTTTGTGCCACCCTCCCAGCATTATGATGGCTTTGATGGTTAATGGCTTGTGTGGATTTCTGGCTTCTCTTGGCCTTCCTTCCAGGAGAAGAGTACTTCTTCTGCTTTAGGTTTGCAGAAATTAATTTATTTGGGACTTGTGGCTAAGGAAAACAAGAATCTCCTTTCTGTTCCCCTGATGTAGTATAGCAGAGAATGACACAGGCTTTTGTTTGCACTCTTCTTTATAGTCCAAATAGAAGTCATACTAGCTTCTGTCCAGAGAGTGCTGATTCATTTTCCTTGCTCTGTTCCTTTGTTCCAAGTAAGAGGAGCTTATCTTTGGTACTTGATAAGTCACTTTTTGAATGGTGTGTAAAACACTAAGCAATACAGTAGTCAAAATAGTTCTGTGCTCAATATGTAATCTTTTCATCATGCTTTTATTCCTGTTGCACTTTCTTGCAACAACCTGTATTTTTTATTGACATCTAGTTTGTGCTCTCACATTTGAGATCTAAACTTGTAACCTCTGGAACCCAACCAGACAATCACAGAGGATGGAAGGGGCTTCTTGAGATGATCTGGAGCAACCCTGCTGCTTAAGCAGGGTTAGCTGGAGCAGATTGCACAGAATGATGTCCAGTTGGGTTTTGAATATTTCCAAAGATGGAGACTACAATCTTCCTGAGAAACCTATTCCAATATTTGACCACTTTGTCTGGAAAATTTTTTCTTGATATTGAGTAGAATTTCATGTGCTTTAGTTTGTATCCATTGCCTCTTGTCCTGTCAGTAGGCACTGCTGGCTTTATTTGCTTTACACCCTTCCATCAAGGTATTTCTACACATGGATAAGTTACCTCCTGAGTCTTCACTTCTCCGGGCCCAGTTCTCTCAGCCTCACCTCATGTAAAACACACTCTGGTTCCTTAAGCACCTTTGTGGCCCTTTGCTGGTTATGTCCATCTCTTGTTCCCAGAAGCCCAGAACTGGATGCAGCATCTCGTGTGCGGCTTCACCAGCAGAGGGGTGGTGTCACTCCGTCAGCCTGCTGGCAGCGCTTTCCCTATCGCAGCCCAGGATGCTTTGCCTTGAGAGACTGAATGGCTGGCTCGTGATAAACTTGTTGTCCACCAAAACAATATTAATCAATTTCTGAAAAACGAATCTCAACAAACAGCATAAGCTTCATTCTTTGTTTAACCATAATTCAGCTTTTTTCCTATGGTACTTTCATTTCCCAATATTCTGTTACTTCACCTTATTGGGGGTGTGTTTGTGTTGGTGTGTAATAGTGGAGAGAATATTCCACTGCACTTCTGAGATGATAATTTTATACTGGGGTTTTGTGCTTCCACAGATAGCATTTTGAAACTGAAGGCAGGTGTGATCTTTGAGTGGTCATTTTACTTTGCCTGCACAGTTTCATTTTACCTTACAACATCACTGGAACAGGTACTGTAAAGAAAACAGAAGCTTGGGTCTCCTATACTGATAAATCCTTTTTTCTCCATTGACCTGGGTGTGGTCAGTCAGTCCTAAACTGCATCATTATTTACCTAGTTACATTTGGCATGTGAGCAATCACCCCAAAATGGATGCAAGTATGGAAAATTTAGTGCTGCAAGGATAGGCTTGCATTAAATTCACTCCTTTTGTGGGTTTAGCCAACAAAAATAATTATTAACCTGTTAACATTTTATAGCAAATAATGTTTGTAGCATGTACTCCTCAGATTAATTTTTGCTTGAATTCCTTCAGCACAGTATTCCTGTTGCTATGAGTTGTCGGGGCAGCTGTTTTGCCACAATAGGTGAAATGTATCCATGTCCATATAGATACATGCAAAGAATATACATATATTCTTCAGAGCACCAGCCTTTTCAGGTTTGGTTTGTTTTGGGGTTTGTTGTTTTTTGTTTGTTTGCTTGGTTTTTTTTGAAGGGGGTGTTTAGTGGGGAAGGGCAGATGATGGATGTTTTGATTTGGGTGTTCTTGACATGCTTCTGATCTGTGTGGCTTTAAAGAAAAACACCTGATAATTTCACATTAAAATTCCGTTTTTAAGCCCGCAGGTAGATAAAAGCAGTGCTTTTAAAGGATTAGCTTGCTGGTTTGTTTCTTTAGGATATTTTTTAAGTTGTAAATTGGCCTTTAAATTGTAAATTGTTCAGATAGTTGGTACAAGTTATTGGCAGGATTATGTAGTGGATTCAGGTATAGTTTGAAATGAAGTAGGACATGAAGATTTCAATGCTTGTCTCTAGTTGCTCCCTTAATCCATGCTAGTCTGGCAGTTGAGTTTATTGTTCTTATTGGTTCATTTTATACTTATTTTCAAATATTCAGAGATAAATCTTATTCAATCTGTATTATGTGGGACAGAATTTCTATACTGAAGCAAATCCAAGACAGTAGTTTATTTACTCATTCAGAATTGCTTCCAAAATTAGGTGTTCACTCTTTCTATGTCATTGTTCTCATAACATATTCAGTAGGTGAAAAACTTTTTAAACAAATTTTGTGATCCCTTTCTCAAAAAAGTATTCTATTGGCATTAATGTTTTTGAGGTGCAGAGGGATCAAAGGTCAAACTGATTTTAACTGATTTCTGTGAAAAAGGCAGATGCACTAAAACTTGCCTTTATTGAAGCATCACCTGCTTAAAAATAATTTAATGAAATGTTGATGCAACTTCAGCAGTGTCACTTAGAAAGAAGTGTGGCATTTTATGGCTGATTTGCAGCAGATCAGTTTACTTTGGAAGACTTACTGCTTATTAATTATCAAGGGAAGAATATCCTGTGTTTGCCAAAAAACCCACTCTCTTGCCTTGGGGAAGGCAGAAAAACTTGGTAACCTTCACTGCTGTGGATGGTATGCTATGCATTTTCCCTAAAATGTGTGGTTACATCTGTGTCAGAACTCCACCCTTTTGTGGATTGGAAGGTGCATTACAGATAAATTTTGCTCCTCAAACAGTTTCCAGAGAAATATTGCAATTTTTGTTTGGAAGCTATCTTTTGAAAGATAAGAATCCTTCTTCAACTAATATTTTTTCTACAGCTTCAGTTTTCTTTCATAGCTGTAGTTCAGATGAGAATAATCCCCAGGAAAGTTTATTGGAGGGTTAAGAGTCAAAATACTTTCACACGAGCTGACTCAACATTTCTTACTGAAGTTGCTTTTACTTGCACTTCTACAGCTAAAAATAAAATCCAGTGGATGAAGATGTGGGCAACAAGCCACATTCTTCTCATCCCCTGATTTTTAAGGTCTGGGAGTATTGCTCAGAGACATAACTGCTGTTGCCACATTAATAAACTGTCCTGCAAAGGAAAAAGAAATTGTGTGAGTTTTGTAAGACTCTTGATGGAAGCAGTCCTGTGTAGAGTGAGAAATGGAACCCAAGATATTGGGAAAGTGTGAAGATTTGTGGATGAAAATGGTGTTATTGTGCCTTTGAACTCCTTTAAAAGGAGTAATGCAAACAACTGAAAATTTAAGGATCTTGATTATTAATATATAGGTTCATATTCCCACTGGTATCTAAAGATTGTGTTTATTGAAAGGATTTCTATGTCAGACTGATACAAAAATGTCAAGCTTGTTTGTAACAAGGCACAGTAAATTCAAAATCCAGCTCTCTTTAAAATGATCTGGTAGTTTCTGCTGGACACTTTCCCTGAATCTCTCCGCCAAACTATGGACTATCTGAAACTTTAATAACTTTCCTAGAGCTGTGCACAAATAGGTAGTAATTCCTCAGTTTTTCTCACCAAGAATTGAGTGCAGGTACAGTGCTGGTATGTGCTGTAAAGATACTTGGGACAAAACAAGCTGTGTTTCCTTCTCTTGGGTCAGATTTTCATTTAAGGTTGGAGTGGGGTTTGCTTCTATCAGCTAGTCTGACCTTCCTCCTAAAAGAGGCAGCCAACAGTACTTTTTTCTTTACTAAACCTTTAACTACTTGAACTCCAGGATAGATTTAGCTCACTGGGAAGCCCTTAAATCTGCAAGTCCTTGCTGCATTATTTGTTTAGAAGAAGAAACTGAGTACAGTATTTCTTTAGGGGAATATGAGAAATGTACATTTTGTTGAATGCAGGGAAAGGTATGATGGTGTTTTCCTTTGTTTAACATATTTCAAATATGTCTTTCCAGTAAGTTCTCAGTCATGTAGAACATTTTGTCTCTACAGGGCGCTCTTTCCTGTTGCTTTTCTCTGCTTATTGCCTCTCATTCACAACTGCAGCCAGTCAATTCCTTTCAAAACTAGTCCATAATCCATGATAAAGACAACCTTCTTTTTTTTTTCTTTTTGCCTCCTTTTAACTTCAACAGTCAGTATATAAAGGGGATTTAATTGAAATAACTTGAAAGAAGAATGCTTAGCTCTCCCATCTGGGATAACCACACATGAAATAGGAGGTAAACCATAGCCTTAGTCAATAGCAACTTCTGGCATAACAACATTCAAGCTTGATAAAACCTGTTGTTTTCTATTGAAAATTCACAGCTCCATTATCCTAATGGTTAATTAGTCACAGTGTCAAATAAAAAACTTATTTGCAACCTGAATTTGTTTAGCTTCAATTATTTATGTCTGGATTTTATTGTCTTCTCTCTCATCAATGTCATGTGTACCCTCGAATCCATGGAATACAGTGGAGCGTATTGAATTTCTCTTGAATAAACTGTAGGATGCATCGAAATCTTACTAAGAGGTGCACTTTCCAGTCCTTGGTCAATTTGTTCAGCTTTCTGCTGAGCTCTCTTTGATTCTTCAGTCCTTTCTCTTATGTGCACCTTGGATAGAATGGAAGAACATTTTCAGTCTGGTGGATTGCTTTTATTTTCTACATTCTGCTTTGATATCAGGATTTTTCATTTTTCTCAGAGTTGGATTATACTGTATGTCTGTGTTTGGCTGATTCAATGGTAATTATTGCCAAGTGCTTAGAACATAAGTATTTTGGTGGTTTTTTTTTTTCCCCAAGTACAGCATACTCAGGAGCACAGACAAGCTGTAATGAAAACAGGAGTGTTACCTCTGCTTATCCACAGTTTGTAATGCCAGAATTTCAGCGTTATTGAAAAATATGTCCATTCTGAAAGAACTGTCAATAGATGTAGTGTTCCTTTTTTACAGAAAGGAAAATAAATTGCACAAAAAGGAAGCTTCAGTTGCATACATGAATATCGGTTAAATAATTTGTGAGTTTGTCCTCATTGTGGTTGTTTGTTATTCTGAAAATGGTTAGGAAAGACCAAATCGATTTATAATAAATTTGTTGCATATTCCTATTGCAACACTTTAATTTCTGATTATGAAATGAAAACCAGGCTGATTCTGATTTCAGCAGGAATTTGAGATGCTACCAGTTAAAATAAAACTTTTTGCTCCATGTTAATCTGTGTCAAATCTGTGAACCCCTTTGCATCTTGCCATCTTCTTCCATGTTTTATTAAATATTATTTAAGGTGCTTTCCCACTCTTTATTATTCTGTATCCTGCACTATCATTAGTCTTTCCTTGTATGTTCTGTTCTGGGTAATCTTTCCTTTCTCTGTGGCACATGTCTGTTACCTGTCATGCAGCTTCAGAAGGATTGCAGCTGGATTCTGGTAAACGTAGCAGTGGTGTCTGTGGCAGGATCTCATGTAGGCTGCTGTGCTGCAGTGGCTGGGGAGAGGACATTGATACAAACAACTTGAAAATTTTCAGCTCTTATTTATCAAGGGTAAATGGGCAACTGGTTTGGTGGTCAGGATTTTTCTCTGTTTCTAACTGGGGTGTTGTAGCTATGAAAATTCTGCTTATTTTTCCTGGTTCTGATGGATATATAATTTTTCTTATTGCACATAAACCCTTCAAGCAGAAAAGCAAAGCAAAGGGCACAGTGCTTTGGTATGGGCATATCTGAGAGAGCACTGATCTGTGTTGTTAGTCCAGCTGAAGGAGGATTCCTGCTTGAAGCCTGCAGCTGGATTAGCACACCACTTACATTCCTTAGTGATGAGCTGTGGGAGTGACTCTGGCACGGCGTTTTCCTGTTAAAGTTTGTAATAACACCAACTCTGCTGTGTGTGGGGCGGGGGGGGGTAGAAAAAGGCTTGAAGTGTGGGAATATCTTTTTTGACTGGTTATGTTTTCATAATGAGTTCGAGAAGAATAGTTGCAGGAGCAGTTAAAAAAAATTAGTGTGAAAAGGGTGTTTTTAAGCTAGTTTTTATAGTGCTACATTGCTCATTACTTTATTTTACTGTTTGTGTGAAACCTTGCACTTTAAAATGGCAAGCATTGATGGTTGCTTTCATTTTGTTTTGCATGCAACTCAGCAATTTTGGTCTGTGTTTTAAAGTAAATTGTAAGAAAACACTTTGCTATCTTTTTCCTTTATCAAGACCTGTGACCTGTTTCCTTTATCAAGACCTTTATGTTCAAGCATCAATTAAGTGGCCAGAGTTGAGGCACTGTGTAGTCTGTGTTGTGCTCCTGTTACATAATGTAACTTTATTTTAGTCTAGGTAGAAAATAATTTAACATACAAAGTAAATAATTTGCACTGAAAATTTCCACAGGGTATATATGTGAGTCCTGCTATTTTAGCACTTCGTAATTTTCCAGGTAGAAAGGAAACCTTGTAAACTTATTTCCTAAAGTGGTAGTGTTTATTTCTTCTGATTTTTTTAAAGAAGAGACTCAAATTGTTTGGGGATACATTTTCTGCTAGGAAAAGCAACAAAACCACAGATAGCAGCTTGTGCCTACACAGGACACCTTTGTGTCCATCAGAACGTGTCTGTAAGTCTGCTGTTGATCACAGGTATGTAGATTGCTTTATAACAAACTCTCAACTGCAGCTAACAAATGTCATCAAGTTCTTAAGTCAGGAGGTGTTTGAGAAGAAAAGGATTATTCCCTCTCCCTTTTGTTTTTGGCGGGTTTTTTGTCATGAATATTTTAAGTAGAACTTGCAGTTGTTTTTCAGACTTTGCTAAAGATGGCCTGTTCCATCACCTGTGTTATAAATAATAAGCATGTCACCTTTCATGCTGAAGTTTCATGTGACAACTGTTGTATATTGTGCTGCACTGAGTAGATGTGCTTCTGCTTGTTTCTTTCTTAAGTTGTGGTTATTTTCAAGTGAAGATGACTGTATTACTGTAAGTGTTGCTTTGGGGATACACAGCTCTCCATCCCTATTCAAGAAAGACACTAATTTTTCCAGGCCCTCCATTCCCTTAGAATCTTAGACACTGTGTATTACAGGTCCATGTGAGGAGTAACATCAGTTTTTAGAAACAAAATGTTTTCAAGGTCTTAGACCTGTTGTGTGATACTTCAAATTCATAGAAAAAAAAAAGTATAGAAATAAGGAAAACTGTGGAATAAAAAAGTAATGGCAGTCTTAACTTGCTTTAAAATACTACTGGTTGGAAAATCAGTATTAACTTTAGAGTATACAAGTTGTTATATATGATGTGTGTATACAGAACTCTTTTTCTGCATATTTCAACCTTCCAGAGCAGGGTCTGTGTTTACTGGGGTAGTTTGTCTTTAAGGACCTTTGATTTGTCATCTGCTTGCCTGAAGCTGAGTCAAATGTGGGTTTGTTAGGGGTTAAGGGGACTCGGGCTTTTCTTCTCTCCTTAGCTCTGTGTGCTGTAATCCAATTTCCATGGCGTGTGTTTTGCAGAAACCCCAGCTCTGCTCTCTCTGTCTATCTCTGGTTTTCCTTGTTAGGGTTATATTCAGCACTGGCTGCCCGCTTGTGACTTCACATCATTGGACATTTATGGATACCTAGACCAGACAGAGAATTTCCTGTTTAAATTGAAATTGTGGCTTGCCCTACTTCTCCGCATGCTATTAATAAAATATATAATGTTTGTCTGTTTCCCACATTAAGTACCTTCTTCCTGATGCTTTCTTACTTCCAGAGAGGTCTTTGTCAAAACTGTTTTGAAGGAAAGAGCACAACTGTGGTCAGCAGAGTATGTGCTTAATAGTCAATTAACATTTCCCCTTTGTGGGGTTAACTGCTTTAAATTGCATTTTATGGAATAATTCACTATCATACAAAAGGAAATAGGAAGTCTATATGGAACACAAGTTGGAACAAAAAATCAGAGTTATCTATAAAATACTGAAATACGGAAATAATTATTTTTTTACCTTTAGGAATTAATGTCAGATGTTGCAAACACAGATTCTCTCAGGTATTAACTGTAGTTAACTGAACATCTGGCAGGAAGAGAAAATGATGTAGGTTTGACTCCAAGACAAAACTGAATTCTTTTGGAATTGGGTATCCAATGAAGGAGCAGGGACTTTACTGAATTGATCTGAACTGTGTTAAGCCTTCAGGTGTAAACTGTCTCCTAGCCCCACCTCAATAGAGGTTTGTAATCCGTCTGCCAGTAATGAAGCCTTTGGTGCTTTCAAAATCTTTCCAGAAAGGCTTAGTAAGGGGACTAAAACAGAGTTCAGTCTTATTTATGACAGAATATGGTGTTTTATTTTTAGTACCTTGTGACTTGGTCTTCATGTGTGATGGAAGTCATGTCTAACAGTCAGTTTTAAGTCTTGATGATGAAGTTGTTAACTGAAAATATCCTATGTTCTTGTAATGTGAACTGTTTAATAGCAATAATTAATTGATTTGTTTATTTTGCTTTTCCAGCATCTTTGAGGATGAAAGCATGAAACTACGACAGCTGAAACTGCAGAATCAGGTAAATGATAGTGCTGAAGCTGGTAAAGATAAATACAGAAAATCAAACAGCCCTCTAAAGACTTGAGAAATGGGGGTGAAGTGCTAAAAATGGTTGGTCTAATGAACTTCAAAGATTTTCATGGTTTTCGTTAGTTCAAGTCAACCTTTCCATGGCTTGTAGATTTGGTGTGTTTGATTAATTTATTTTTCATGTGTTCTCTTATTTAATTGGGATTGGATCACTAGAAAGCAGGAATAAATCAAAAGATGGGAAGACTGCAGGGAATTATCCATTTTAGGCATCAAAGGAATGGTTTCACTGACCTCTAGAACAATCTCTTTAACACTGCTGTTGAAAAGGATTTCCAGCCTCTTTTGACCTTTTTTTGTTTCCTACAATGAAAATATTTACAGCCAAGCATGGGTCAATTATTAGGATATTGGTCTCAGTTTCTGAAGTACCATATTCTTCAAAGCAATGAAGTATCCATCCTTAATATTCTTTCTCTGTGAAATTTCAAATGCTTGTAAATAGATTAGACAATGTGAGACTCATGATTCTCTAGCTGGCCATTTCACATGGACCACAGATCACTGTCTTGCATTAAACTCATCTTGTTTAAATTAAATTATGGTTTTTAGGAAGGCATTTTCTCAGCTAGCATCTTTAAGTCCAGACAATACGGTCTTCAGGGAACTGTTGCAGTGGGTAATAATCCTCTTTACCAGAACCTGGTCATTATTTGTAGTCTGAGTTTGCTAGGCTTTGACTTCAGGCACTGAATTTATTATCAACATTATTGGGTCTATATAGGCATTTATCTAAAACACTTCAGAGTCAAGAGGTAAAATTTATCTTTGGTCATATTTGTGGAAGCTACAGTAGTCCTTTATCTGTACTGTAGACTATCAAATGACACTTGTTTGAAAACAAACAATTTATTTAAAAATAGAATTAATTTAAATAAATTATAAAAGAGCATTTAGTGTCAAATGCCATGTGGTAAGAAATTCCAAAACTAAGGGTGATCTGACTGCTTGGTGATGAACCTCAGGGTCTGGTTTAGTACTGGTCTTGGGTCATAAGCTGGTAATAATCACTGTCTCCTAGTGCTGGGTACTGTGATTTGCTTAGTGTCAGGCCTTGCCATGGGGATGCATGGCTATTCCTCCAAAAACGCCAGCTGGGCTGGGTGGAATTCCCTCAGAGCAGCTGTCAGTTGCACCATGAAGAAGTCAGTTTAAATAATTTGTTTCCTTTCGCAAATTTGTTTCCATCTTTCTTGGATTTGGTTGAGATTGCAATCATCTGCAAAAGAAACATCTAGAAAATGTTACTAAATATATTTTAACTCCTTGCCCTTTGCAAATGAGATTTCTTGAGAAGTGCTGACAATCTCTAATTTAGGATTTTAGAATTAGGGTTTGGATATTAATTTTAAGGTTTCCTTTTACATGAATAGTACTGTGCCTTCTGAAGAAACAGATGTCAATAGGAGATCACTACCAAATATGATGGACTCACTGCTGGTTGTAGCTGATGCCTTGCTTAATTTGTCATAAACAATTATAGGAATTGAAATTTTAAAAATGCAAAATGTTTTAATCCAGCAGGATCATATATAGAATCTCTGGTCATACAGAGAATCTGGAATAAGCCATAGCAGAGCCATGCCTGTCCATCCATCTTTATGATGGGTTTGGAAACCCTGTAATTGCAGTAAAATATTATGTATAATAGTGCATGACATCAAGTTTCATCTGTGGGCCAGCTCTGCCTGCCAGGATGCTTTTTTCTCCTGGACTACTGCCTTTTCCTTGAGGCAAGAGGGTGTGGTTGCTCAGGCAGTGCTTATTTCCTCATTAGTAGAAGGTTTTTGAGTTTTCTCAGGCGCCTGCAGCTCCGAGTGCAATGCTGCCATCTCCCTGTGCAGCGGGAGCACGAAGCCTGGCGTGTTTCTGAATGCACCTGGGGTGGCGCGTTGCTCTTGACATGGAGTTTCACTGATGCCATCATCGCTGCCATTGTCACTGCTGCCCCAGCATGAGCTAAGGGGCAGTTGGAAGAGGAGAGGATGTTCCCTAACCAGGATCCATCCTGCATAGCCTGCTAGGCTTAGGACTGTACCAACTAATAAGCATCACAGGATTGCACCTTCAAGGCTGGAGTGGTTGGAACTTTCCTGTATATCAGCCTCCTGCCATCACAGCTGGAGAAAGAAAATACTAAACTAGTTACCTTAATAATACACTAGATATTCTTATGTGACTTCTTTGAAGATCATTTGAACAGGAGCTGGTGATTTGTGATCCTCTAGTCATCCTACACTCTGATATTATGGTTTTCTAAGGTGTTTCTGCAAGTATTTAATGCATGGAGCACACAAAACCCCAAGCAAATAATGATAATTAGTGTTTGTTATTTATTTGATGGGTTTTGTGTTCTGCTGTCCTGTTCATGAAGTATCTACATTTTATGTAGTGATATTAAATGGATTTTTACTGTAACACAGAGCTGGAGGAAAAGGCTAATTAGCAGACAAAATGAAACAAAATACCCGTTTCCTTTTTCTACTTCCTGAGTGGAATACAGCCGGGAATACCTCGTACTGAAGGGCAGGCTGCTCTGCCACCGTATGGAGAGAAAATGAACTACTGTTTGCTGTCCTGACAGTGGACTTGCACATATTTTTTCCATCTCAGTATGCAAAGTGGTAAAGAGAAGCCTTTTAAAAAAAATTAGTCACTATCAAGTTTTGTCACTTTGGTTTTCCTGTGGTTCTTGCAAGAAAGGAAGATCAGTCACATCTATCAGCAGTAAACTGTTTTAATATAAGCTGATCCTATTGGATTGGCGAGTCCAAGAAACTCTTTGATGTAGCACAGTGTATAAGAATAATAATTAAAATTTAGACTGGTGAGCAGTGAAATGTTTAAAAAAAGCTTATCTAATAGAATAATACACTAAATAACTCTCGAAACTACTATATCTGGTGTTGATCCCAAATTCAATTTTACATTCTAACAGTAGCTGTGTGTTTTCTAATTTTCTTACTGGCTTTAGGTTGTGACTGTTTTGTGTTTTGCTGGTTTTTAGGGGTTTTGTTTTTTTTTTTCCTTGCCTGTCTACTTGTCAGGTAGAGAAGCCTTGACAACAATTTTTCTCAAATCCTTATTCTGAGTATAATGTTTTGATTGTTGTCTTTCCTCTCTTCTTTGGAGAATTATAAACTATCATGACTTTTTTAACCTTTCCTCAGCTTTAATTTAAAAAAGGAATGAGCAACACAAACCAATGTAAATTCTTCTGAAAGGTCTGACTACCTTCCTAGAAAACACATCTGTAATTAGCAATTTCTAAGAATTTGACTTTACTGCTTATTTTTCTTTTCTTATTCTTGACAAATGTTATAATCTCTTTGGAATTCTGTGTAATTTTTGCTCTGCAGGATAATCTTTGCAAATAATTCTGCAGTAACAAGCACTACCTGTCCTGCAGTCCAGTCTTCAAAGGGTAATTCTGAGTTTAAATAAAAGTAATTTTGTTTCAAGGTATTTTTTTGTTTGTTTGTTGTATTTGAGGTTTTGTATGTTTGGTTGTGGGTGGTTGGGTTTTTGGTTTTTGGGGTTTTTTTCTTTTAGATAAGTGAAAAAAACAGACAAAATAAAGAATCAAGGGCTGTGTTATGTTGGAATTCCTCAGGGAGAGGTTGCCTGAGAAACAAAACTCACTTGAGATAAAAAGACTAATAGTAGAGGGAAAAACCAACAAGAGAAAAAGAATAACGGGAGAGAATAGGGCTCCAAAAATGTCTGTGTCTCAAGTGGTTTGTGTTGTTGGTACTGATGAATTGTTTATCTGGTACTGCATCAAAACTAAAAATAATTTCATGGAGAAATGGTTTCTGTCATCAAAAACAATCTTCAGGGGTGTTCAGGTACCTAAGAGACAGCTATGGATAAACTGCATCTACTGTAAGGAGCTTGCATGTTGTTTGCATAATGGTGCAGGATATTAGAATGTGATTTTTCCTTTTTCATGCATCACCTTTGTTTTTAAGGACTAAGCAGGTCTGTCTAAAATGGCATCATGTCCCATTTTGCCTTGATTTAAGTCTAGAAGTTGTTTCTGTTCTTGAGTAGGAAATCTTAAGTATCAAATGTATATGTATCTTGGAGAAATAATGTTTCCATTTTTAGCATTTGGACTTACCAGTCTTTCCTTTCAGTCCTGAATTATATGGAAAAATTTTGCAAGGTAGGTAAAATTTCTTTTTAGTGGGTCTTTCCTATTTTAATTGCTGTTATTTATTTATTTATCTCTTCACCTTAAGTCTCTTTCTCTATCTCTCAGCATTGGTTTCTGAGAACTATTTGGTTTAAGTTTTCCCTATAAGATGATAGCTTTTGAGATAAAAAAACCTTTTCCTTTGCAAGTCCTGACTGTTTCATACTGGGTTATGGATGACTGCTGAAATTGTCTATTTGTGTTAAGGATTGCTGCAACTGAGACTGGCTGAAAGGATTTAACTGGTAGTCTCAAGATAGGTCAGAAAATAAGGAGGTGTCCATGTCAACCTCTCATGGAGAATCAAAGTCAGTATCTCACTCCAAAACCACGGTGATGTCTGTGTGTTAGATTTTTGTAAGAGCTTGCAAGAATACTTCAGGTTTATTTGACATTCTGATCAGGGACATGTCATTGCCAGTGGCTGAGCCGCGGATTCTGCCTCTCTAGATGTAGTTACTCATCTCTGTTTCCTGCTTTTCTTTATTCCACAGAGAGCCCTTCTAGAGAAGAAGCAGAGGAAGAAACGTCTCGATCCGTTGATGGTGCAGCCAAATCCTGAGGCCAAGCCACGCAGGTCAAAGCCCAAAGGGTGCGAGGAGCAGACTCCTTTAGTAGAAACTCCTACCCCTGTCCACAGTGATGTTGTTTTACATGGTAAATAATCAACCTGATTGCAGCAGGGTTCTCCAAAATCCCAGTGCATGCCTTATGTCACAGATGGGTGCTTACATTGCTGTGGTAGGGGTCAAGTGATAAGATTGATTACATACTTTTCTATATACAAAAGTTGAATTGTAGTACAGTATGGTTGAGCAATACTAAACTGCGAGAGCAAGCAAAAACTTCACCTTGATTTTTGTGACAGCTGTAAATCTTCATGTACCCTTGAGTAATCTCTCCCTTGTTTTAGGCTGGAAGAACTGTAGAAATGGGCTGGCAACTTCTATAAAGGTGGGGACATACAAATCAAAAGTAAAAAAATCTTCTAAAGCTGTAAGATAAAGAAAATAATTCAGTAGTGATTGCTTGTATGGTGTTTCCTTATGGTGTCATGGATACTCCACCTCAGGATTGCATTTGACTGGATGATAAAGTGGAGAAAGCAAACAAAAAGTGTTGTGAACACTGTGTTAGGCTCTTGATGGTTTTTACCTCATCTGTTCTTTTTTGTGGGCTTCATTGAGACAACTGAAACATGACAGGTTATAGTGGTCCACAAAGTCACAAGCACAAAATGCCATCAGGGCCAAAGGCAATGACTTGGTGGTCTCAAAACATTGCAGTAGAATAGTGACCATTATTTTAGGAGGGAAAAGAAATGCAGTAGTGAGAGCCTTAGGACTCCTATGTTACAAGGAGTTGAAAAGAGCAGCAATGAAATCCTTACATTCCAGTGGAAGTGTCAGGAAGTTGTTTATGAGAGCCAGGATCCCATCAGCCTATCAAGAATGCAATAGGAAACATTCTAAGGCTTTGAGATGTGTGCTCTTGCAGGGTGTTATAATACAAGCCTTGTATTGATAGCAAATTAATATGCACAGTAGAATTTTAAACCTCCAAACAAGGGGTGTTACCTGGTTTGAAGATCACAGTTGGAACTATGTTATGCCTTCTCTCTTGTATATTTTTCTTGTTCTTGTTCAAAGTAGTCTTTGAATATTTTTCTTGTTCTCCAGATGCCTTTCAGGATCATAGGATGGGAAGGAAAGTGGTGGTATTTGTGGTAGCATTTATATGTCTAAAATCAGTAAAATCAGGTGTAAGAAAGCTTCTGTTAAAAGACACTTTCTAGTCAAGAAGAGAATGAGAGATAAGATAGGTATAACTTTTAAGGTAGAAGTCTTCAGTAAGACTCAAATGAAGACTTAACTGCTCATTCACTACCTTTCATAGTTCTGAGGCTTCCTCAGTGCAAGCAAGTCCTGGTAAGATGTGATATGTAAGTAAGCATGCAGTAAGCATGTCAGAAATGCAATGCCTAGATAAAGCAGTAGAGTTTTAAGAAGGAAGACAGTGGGAAAACAAGAAATCCAAAGCTGGAGCTCCATTTAGGTATTATGTGCTATATATTAGGTGTTATGCCAGACCCTGACATCAAGATGCTGCCACCAAGTGTGGTGCACAGCTGTGTTGTATGATTTAAACATGAAAATTTCATTCTAACAAAAAGATAGAGGGTTTTTTTATGTCTATGGCTGTAGATACTTTTATCAGATTGATTTGTGGTGTTCACTGTAGAGCACTCACTGGCATAAGAGCAAACAAACAACGTGAAGGAAAAGAAAATAAGGGAGATGTCTGTAAATAAATTGAAAACTATCAATGTGCATGACATGTACAACTTGTTTTAATTGCTTAAGCCCTTGTAAAAAGGTAAATAAAATCACTATATTTAAATAGGGAGAAACTGATATGTTTAAAGTAATAGGCATTCTGTACCAAAGTCAGGCCTGACTCCTCCCAAGCCTTCTGAAAAAAAATGAACAAGTATATTTAATACTTTAAAGAGATGCTAGAGGAAGGGAGGATGAGAATAGCCACCATCCTGGGGTGCACCTTTGGCCATAAAAAAATAGACTTAGGAATTTTTGTTTCATTTTGTCCTGCAGGCATTGATGGACCAGCTGCTTTCCTGAAATCAGAAGTTCAGGATTTGGGGACCAATCTCCAAACTCTGTCTGTTGGATCTACCAAACCAGAAGACAATGCAGATAAGGAAAATGATGGAGAGGCTGTAACAGACACAGCAAGCAAGCCAGATCTGCAAGAAATATTACAGAAAAGAGGTAAGAGTTAATAATGGGTAAATGTCTTTTTTGGGGCTTTTCTACTTCTATAATTTTATTTCAGTGGCATTAAAAAATGAGGAATCATGAAACAAATGTCTGTAGGATATCACTTTTAAAAGAGCTACTAGATTCTATAGCAGGTGGAAATGCAGTGCTGCAGTTCCTTTTCCTGATATTATTTTAACCATACCAGTTATATTTTAAAGGTTTCTTAATGTGCTGTATTCTGGTCTTTCCAAGGAAATTGCTGACAAAATGCTATACCACATTTTGCTAAAGTTTGGGGTGTTTTTATTGCAGATATGTTATATCTTGATAAGGTGCTTGAATATTTTCACAACAGCAGGACCCTTCAGTAAATGCCATTATTTAACTCTTTAGGAGACTAACAGGAAAGGTGTTTTTTTCTGAGTCAGAGGCTGTCACAATCAGTGGTTTTTGAGTTATATATTCAATAATGATATCCCATTGAGTAATTTCCTAGTGGAGTGTCAAGCTCTGTCTGCCAAGTATCTTAAGTTGCTGCCAGTACTACAGGAAACCTTTTTTTGTTGCATGCAGTCTAAGCACTTTGCAGTAAAATAATGGCTAGTGTTTAATTTAGTATACAGCTTGGTTTTATTTTGCAGAGCTTGTCTCCCAGAATGTTTCCCATACACTGCAGATATTGAGGTACTATCACATTCAGAGGTATTGTCATCCAGTTTTCAGATGGCACAGCTGCTTACCTACAGATAGCAATATTGCACAAGAGTTGGAAAAGGAAAGAGGAGAGAATATCTAGTAACTTCAGGGGAAATTAGTGGAGGTAGAATATAAACAGTGAATTTTGAAATTGGCTGGAGTACCAGGGTCAACGCCTTTCCTCTTCCCAAATGTCCCTTGGGAAGTTTACTGACAGGTTGTTAAGACTGGATTTTTCTGTTTTATCTGAGACTTCCAGCAGTGCCCCTTTGCAGTGCCATGTCAGAGCATTGTTAATAATATATGTTCTCAGAAAATTATTCTGTTAAGCAGGTTGTGTTCACTGTCTGTAATGATTTAGATAAATTTCCTTTCTACAGCCAAATTAAAGAAAAGAATCACAGAACAAAATCTTGGATGCACAGAATCAGTTTGGTTGGAAAAGACCTTTGAGGTCATTGAGTCCAACCTATGACCTAATACCACTTTGTCACCTAGACAGTGGCACTAAGGGCCACATCCAGTCTCTCCTTAAACACCTCCAGGGATAGTGACTCCACCACCTCCCTGGGCAGCTCTTTCCAACTCCCAGTCACCCTTAAGAAGAACTTCTTCCTAATGACCAATTGATGTTGCAGTTTCAAGTGGAAGGACACACCAAATAGTGATGTGTACAGAACTTCTTCATAAATGTCTTTATGCAGAGTTATTTTAGTTACATACCCACACTCATGTCTACATGACTGTGCTTAGGTTAAGATTAAATAAGTCCTGAAACTTCTCAGTCTTTTCTTCAGTTTCAGAAATCAAGTAATTATTAGTATTTATGGATCTGATCAATGTAAGAACAGGAGGGGCTCTTACTGAAAAATTGACATACCCTGTTTCAGGGACAAGACTGAGGGAAAGTGGTAAAGGTTGTAAACTGTACAGAGTCCAATTTATGGGATAGGTGTCAGCATATTGATCTGGATTTCCTTTTATTATTGTTGCTCTTAAGACATGGAGGACTTTTCTGCATGAAAATATGCAAAATTAGTTCACTGACAACATAAACTAAGCAATATATTATGTCATGGAATATCAAGTAAAATCCATATTAATAAATGCCTGACAGCTGCTTAATCATCTGCACAGTGACTGCTGCAAAATATCAGTAGGAATTTGAATTGCAAGGCTCAGGAAGAGATACAGCACATGAAGAAAATCAGCAGTTGAAACAGAAATTAAGAATCATCAGTTGGAAAAGCAGAAATTAGGACTGAATAGGTATTCAAGAGTCATATATGAATTAGTGATGCCATGAACTCGTGACACCTACTTTCAGAGATTACATGCTTAAATCCTGTATTCTGACAGGAATTTCAGGCAGTTTGAATTTTGATGAGGAGGACACAGAAGAGGAAGAAGCTAGTAAGAGACCAGTATCTCATTCACCAAACCCTGAATCTGAGAGGCCTAGTTCTGCATCCAGCGAGAAGTCTTTTGCAGTAAGTGTCTTGAAATCCATTTCTGCTAAGCACTGGGCATGTGCCTGATTTTAGTGATAACCCCTGGAGCACTGGGTTAAAATACGGTAGCTGCAAGTACAGTAGCCAGCAATATTATTCCCTGAAAGCAGAGTAAGGTCAAGATTGTCAGGCTCTCTGACTGAAGGGACACTGAGTTAAACATAAAGACTTAGCAATGATCAGAGGAACAATTGTGGGTGGAGGATCCTAGGGAGCCTAATCAGAGAATATGGGAACACAGTGAGTCAGCACTATCACCCCTAAAGGAGACAGACTGGGCCATTGTCTCTGCAAAATTCACCAAAATGACTCAGAGAAGCTCTGAAATGCCATGCAAACATAGGAGGGATTTCTTCCTGAAGGTTTGTATTGTGGAATACAAAGAGAAACAGAATTTTGGAATGGAACAGAGAATGCTGGGATTGGAAAAACATCATATGGCATGTTTGGGGGAAGAAACTTAAGAGGGAAAAGAAGGGTATCAAGGTGGATCAGGGAGTAATAAGCATGGGAAGACAGGGATTAAAGGGGGTAAAAGGCATCAGATATATGTAAACAACTTCAGAACAGTATGATTGTCTGCCCAAGCCTTGTGCCTTGATTACTTCAGCATGTCCCACTCTCATCTGAAACTCCACTTCTAACTATTTCTTGTGTGAAAGTGTTCGTGTGTGTGTGATACAGATACACACATACATACATATGTTGACAAATTATGTGCTGGACTAGCCAGTGAGTTTGAAGAGACCAGCATCAGGAAGACAGAGGGTCTGAATGGGGTTTGAGCATGGATCCTGGACACCCTTCAAAGTCCATGGTGTGGGAGATGCACCTGAGTGTATTCGTGAGGTGACTGTGTGTATGATGCTCTGCACTAATAGTGCAAGATGTCTGGGTGTCAGCTTCTTGGGAGACTGGGTTGTGGGTGCAAAGTGCTGGAGATACAGCGTGCTGGAGTGGGGAAAGGGGTGAGACCCTCCAGTGAATTTCAAATCTATGTATGTGTATCTGTGCTATTCACTCAGGTTTCTTACTGGCTGTAGCTGGAAATGGGGATAAACCTGCAACTTCATCTTGAAGGCCCAGTCAAAAAGGAATCTCGTGGGTGCTACAATTCACAGGATTCAGCTACCTCTAAAAAAAATTACGTTTATGACCTGTACCAGATTTCCATTAGAATTTAAATTCCTTTGATTACTCTGTGCATCCTGACTATACACATTGTTCTAAGGCTCTTCCAACATTTAGTTGATATGGTTCCACCAGCAGCTGACTCCGTTTCTGCTACTGTTCTGAACAAACATAATCTCAGCACTCATTTCAGTCACAAAATCCCAGCCTGTCTTACTGCAGCATCCATCAGTCCTGCTTTATCCTACTCTTTTATTCTCCACAGCGTTTGAAGTTCTAAAAGCAAAGAGGCTCTTTACTTAGAATATTTACAGCATCTCATCCCATTTGTCCCTTTCTAGCAAATCACTCGTGTCTGCTTAATGGGTACTTTTTCTCTTTTCCCCTTGGACACCTAGTCTTTCCTCAGAGTAAAACCTTCAGCTGCTTTCTTCTGAGAAAATACAGGTGGTATCTTGTTTAACCTTCCTTTCCCCAGTATCTTCTGGAGACATGATATCTTATGTTTCAAAAAACCACAATTTTCTTGTGGAATACCAGAGTCTCTGATCTGATATTAATTTGCTAATATGATGCTTCTTCCCATAGGAAACAGGTGCTTCCTGTAGTCCATCCCCTCAGGCAGATGCACAGCTGGGAGAAGTAGAGAACTTGGAGGATTTTGCATTGCGCCCTGCACCCCGTGGAATTAGTGTCAAGTGTCGAATCACTAGAGATAAAAAGGGAATGGACCGGGGGCTCTTCCCTACTTACTACATGCACCTGGAAAGGGATGACAACAAAAAGGTATTGGAAGCAGCACACATTATCTTGGCTATTGTACTCCTACCAAAAAATGTGTTTGGTGCAAGGGAGAGCTTTTGATAAGAGACCTGTAGCGGAGGACAGCCATCATGCAGATGAGGACAGCATATATTTGGCCAAGGCACTAAGGAGGGAATTAGCAAGTAATTAGCATTTTATTGTGGTTTAAAAGCCATAATACAGTGAAAAATGAATTTGAAAAAGAATAAAAATGTTCAATCTAAAAAAAGAGCAGGAAGACTGAGTTGCTGCAGAAGAAAAGGAGGGAAGACTAGAAAGGACATTTGCATTAAATCTACACTGCCAAGTGAGCTGATGGAGAGAGAGGATTTCAGGCTGGGCACTTTGGAAGAGAACAAAATTGTGGAGAAAGTAATACTAGCACAGAACAAAAAAGGGAGTGCATACAGGAAATGGAGAGATAACAATTTGGATAGCAATGCCTCTGCATTCTTACAAAGCACCAGTCTTGATCAAAGTTTTGTTTTTCCAGACATTCCTTCTTGCAGGGAGAAAAAGAAAGAAGAGCAAAACATCCAATTACCTCATATCAGTTGATCCAACTGATTTATCTCGGAAAGGGGAAAGTTTCATTGGAAAACTCAGGTGAGAACCACAGATGAAAACTACAGACAGTTGAGATAGGATTTTAACTGAGTTGTGTTTATGACTGGCAATCTGGTTTAAATTCAGAGGGAATGAACTTGTGTTGTTCT
The DNA here is from genome assembly GCF_023055355.1 of Agelaius tricolor. Lineage (NCBI taxonomy): Eukaryota > Metazoa > Chordata > Aves > Passeriformes > Icteridae > Agelaius > Agelaius tricolor. The sequence goes on from NW_027269269.1 coordinate 20,205,524, forward strand.
GCTCCATGTAATCTGTATTCACTTGGGTTGGCAGCCTTCTTCAGCATTACCATTTGCTCTGGCAACTCAGAGCAGAAATTGTCTAGGTGCTTCTCCAGGATAGGTTACAGGCTCACATGGGCATGTCACAGAAGCTCCTTACTGACCTGGCAGCAGGGAAAATTCAGATGGCAGATGTGTGTTTTTGCTATGTTGTACAAATACTTTCAGAAGATGACAAAATTTTCTACTGATGCCTCTCTTTCTGTGTTTTTCCATAACCTGACATTAGGTCAAACCTCATGGGAACCAAATTTACAGTCTATGACCATGGTGTTAACCCAGTCAAGGCACAGAGTCTAGTGGAAAAGGCTCATACAAGACAGGAGCTCGCAGCTATTTGTTATGTAAGTACTGCCTCTCCCTTTTGCCCCGTTCTTTGTGCCTGGTTACCGAGGAAACACAGCTTGCAAAATCGTGCTGCTGCCAGCCTCCTCCACTTAACTTTGGAACCAAGTGACCAATTTCAACCAGATACAACAAGAGGCAGAGACCTCACAGATAAATTCTTACAAGTTTAATAAAAAAAAAAACAACCCAATGTCAGGAGTAGGAGAAACTCCTAAATGAACATCCTTATGACCTTCCTATCTGGCCAATTCAGTGTGTGGCCAGTCACACATGCTTTACTTGGAGCCAGACTCAGCTGCCTCTGGCCCAGCTGGTATCTGGTAGACCCTGAGAAGGAACTGGGAGTACCCAGTGAAACAGAACTAGTTTGTGCAGAACCAAAGGCATTTTGAGGCATAGGAGGGAACTGGTATTATTTCAGTAGCACCTTGTTGGTGGTAAGGATGTGGTTCCAGGGTAAATTGTGATTCACTCTAGCTCTGTTTTAGAGATGTTCTTCTGCTCTTGTGAATCACCTCAGTATAGGATTCAGAGTAAGGAGGCACTTGTGGAGACTACAGAATTACATGAGAATTCTCATGTCACATTGTTTTGTATTCCAGTCCTACAGTTTGAGTAAAATTTGAGGTTCTCTACGAAACAATTGCTGTGAAGTGTAAGGATTTTTATTTTTCTCTCAGGTGTTTTTACTTTTCTTACAGAAGCTTAAAGATGCATTAGCCTACTGGAGCAGTGTCTTGATTTTTTGCTTTTGCTCTTCATCTTAATGGCACTTGGGAAGAAATTGATGTGATAAATTCCAGTACTAGCCTGTTTACAGAAGTATTACCAGATATTTTCTTTGTATATAGTATTCTTCAGTTTCCTACCTAGCTGGACACAGCAAGGTGCTAGAATGAGCACAGACAGTTAATATAAGGTCAGCTTTTCAGAATTCTGAACTTTTATATATAAGGAGTTTTTAAAGTTTAAATATGAATAAAATCAGTACCCTCATTCTTATACATGCCCCTAGATTTTTTGAAGTGACATAATAGAGGTTGTAACTCCAAAGACCTTTGTCTGTGTCTGCAAAATGCATTAATGTGTTAGGAGAAGCTGTATCACTCCTGTCAATCAATTCAGTACTTCTAAAAGATTCTGGCTTTTAATTGGTCTTTGAGAATTTTAAAGGTTATCACAGATATTGTTACAGAACACTTTAAATGGACCCTTGGATTTTGGCTGATACTCTAAAATGAATGGCTTGAGAACACTAGGACTTCTTTGCTTTTTGTACTCAAGCCATTTGGAGCAGTCTTCTTCAGTACTCTGGAAAAATCTGCTTAAGATTGAGGCTTGGATAGTTGCTGAATACTTCCCTTCCTGGGTTTGTTCTTAAACAGTATGATTTGAGAGAAAATTGTAGGTGTGTTCTTGAACACAAATAACAGCACCTGAAGAAAAATGTCATTCATTGTTTAGAAACATTTTAGACTAACTGGTGATATACAGACAACACAGAGTCAAGTCAAAGATATTTTGCTTTCTGTCATAGTTAAGGCTTGTTCACTAGCAATATTTCAACACATTACTGCCTCAGGTGCAAAAAACTTATGCCTGGAAATTGCATTTGTATAATTTTGTTGTAAATGTTTTAGTAGGTAAGAAATGCACTCCAAATTAGTTTATACCATGCATATCTCCTAACATTGTTCTCTCAATGAGAAAGGGAGAGAAAGCAATTCTCACTGATTAAACACAGTTGCAAATATGTAACTGATGCTACAGTTGTAGCCAGCAAACTTCTGATAACTAGTACAAATGGTGATACAAGTTTTGCTGTCTTTCTTTCTCTGAGGTGAAGTATCTCATTTACTGAAAATAATGGCTTTCCTTGTCTTTCAGGAAACTAATATCTTAGGATTTAAGGGTCCCAGAAAAATGTCTGTGATCATTCCAGGAATGAACATGAATCATAAGCGAATTCCAATCCGTCCACGAAATGTGAGTTATGAAGTTTGGTCATGTTTCAGATTGAAGGAAGAGGTTAAAACTTCACTGTAGAGGCCTGGGTGTGGCTGACAGTCAGGGCTTTTAGGGGCCAGGGCTTTAGCAAGTCTCCTGGAGAATAAATACAATGTTGCCTAAATGTGTTGATTAATTTTTTCTTGCCTTCTGCCTAATCTGTTGCTTTCTGAATGGTATTTGTATCCTTACGGGTCCTTTGGGCAGCCTAAATATGATTTACTTTTCTCTCCCTTGTTGCTGTTGCACCTACAAGCTGCCCTCATGGTGAGACCCTGTTGTGCTGAGGGCTGGATGAACACTGGACACGCTTGCTTCTCCCAGGAGCTCGCATTCTTAACCAGGATGTGGATTGTGACAGATAGGCAATAGACAGATTAGGTACTGCTGGTGCAATAACAAGGGAATAATAAATACATTTTTGATCAGAATGCTGTTAGCTTTTTTGTAGAAGCAGCAGAAAAGGAGGATTCTTGAGGAAGAAGGAGGGACGAGGAGAAGATGGAGTTTTGTTGTGACTATTTAGTGAGGATTTCTCATAGATATGAGAGAGGCGTTAGAGCTAAAAGCTTACAGAAGAAGTATCTGAAGGTATGTTAAGGTGTGTGATGAAAATTGTGAGGTTCCCTAATGTGGGTTTTATGTTTGGTGAGAGAAGACCAAAAGGCAGAAAGAAAAGGTACCAACTGAAAGGCATGGTCAATGTTTTAAGCTAGAAAGTGGTATTTGCAGCCATGTTGAGAGTAGATATGAGTAGGACAAGAACATGTTTCCTGAGGTCAGAGAAAAAAAACCTAAAGAATGGAAATAGAGAGTCATGACAGCCCAGAAAAGAGATTTAATTCTTGTGAATGGTCAGAAAAATTGTGTCTGGAAGTGCTCATTTATTCATTGTCTTTGAGTTGGTGTTGCCATCTCTCCTATTAGTACAGTAATATTTCCATGGACCTGCCTTAAATTTTCTCCCCTAAATTTAAATGCACTTGGTGCAGTTGGTGCCAGTTCTTAGGGGTTTGTTTTGCATTTTTAAAAAGTAAATAAAGATAAAACTAAAAAGTAACTAAACTGAACAGGAAGTTTTATTTAGGTTATCCTCAAAAATCTGCTATGGTATCTTTGTATAACACTGAAGCACATACTATAGCCATATCAGTCAGCCCTCCACAACAGGTTGTTTTCTGAGCATTTTTTCCTATTAGTACCTTAAGCTTGGACTCTTTTTCTTCAGAGTTTTAACATATATCGTTTTGATTTTATTTCTTGCAGAACTTTTAAAATTAAATCATATGTCATGTTTCACTACAATCTGAATCTCCTTGTAATTCATTGTTTGTCAAATTTAATATGCTGGTTTACTTCCTTGTTGTATGTTCTTGGTTTTATTTGTCTCTGATTTTCATACTGGGCATCACTCATTAGACCCAATAGGATGACATTTAACCTTACATTCTACTGCAACCTTTGGACTTTCTACCTGAAGCACCTCAGGGCCTGGCACTATGCAGTTAATTGTGGATTATTTTCTTTTATTTCAAAGTTTGCAGTGTTAGAAATGGAAACTGGATGCAACAGGATCAGAGAAAGATTATGAGACTCAGAAGTAATTCATGCCAGCAGGATGGCAATTATCTATGGACTCTGAATTACTCCCTTTCCTGTACACACACTTCCTTCCCTATCACTCTTTTTACTTTATTGAGTGAAAAGAATGCTTGGACTGGGAATCTATGAAAGTATCTTCCTGGTACTTGCAGAAAGAATTCAGTAGGACTGAGTTTAAGTGATATCAGTGTGTTTCATTAAACAGGGAATGAAGTGACAGAGTCCACACACAAGAGGGGTGGTACTCAGAGGCAGAAACATTCCAAATCTGATAAATGTATTTCTTTCTTCTGAACAGGAGCATGAGGGTCTGCTGTCAAAATGGCAAAACAAAAATTTAGAGAACCTCATTGAATTGCACAACAAGGCTCCAGTCTGGAATGATGACACTCAATCCTATGTTTTGAACTTCCATGGGAGGGTCACTCAGGCCTCAGTGAAGAACTTCCAGATTGTCCATGACAATGACCGTAAGAGTCTGGGGGAGAGTGTGTGGGACTTACTTAAACAGGGAGAACCTAATTTATTTCATGAGGATTGGGAGGAATAGGACACCCTTCCTAGAGGAGGGAAACTGGGTAAAGGAAGCTAGTTCGTGATTACTGGGGACTTCTGAGCTGTCAGAAAAATTATATAAGGCCTCCTTTTTTTCTGGGGTGGATGCAGACTCTGCTGTCCATAACTGCAGCAAAAGAGGGGGCAAATGAAAGCTTCCTGAAGTGAAAGACAAGGTCCAATACAGCTCCTTCAGACTAGCAAAAGAATGGTTTGAGCTTTGGTTCTGAGAAGAAAAATCTCTAGAATAGCACAGTCACTCTAGAGGACAGATTTCAAGGCCACTCTGGTGAGAAAGGATGGATAGACCAACCACATATATTTGGGACTGGCAGATGTGGGGAGAGATTGTGGTTGGGTTTTGTTTTGCTGCCTTTTTTTTTTTTTTTTTTTTTTTTTTTTTTTTTTTTTTTTTGTGGTTTATTTTTTTCTTTTGCTTCACTGTGAAATTGTTCATCTCTGAATGTCTTTTCTCCCCAGCTGACTACATCGTGATGCAGTTTGGTCGTGTAGCAGAAGATGTGTTCACTCTGGACTATAATTACCCTCTCTGTGCTCTTCAGGCTTTTGCTATTGGACTCTCCAGCTTTGACAGTAAATTGGTCTGTGAGTGAGGGACAACAGACATGAAACGTGGAACTCACTCCCACCCCTACATCTTGTAAGAGTTGCAGGTGTAGCAATGAAGAGCATATTGGAAGGGAAATGGAGGACAGACTTCTGCAGGCTTATTAGAAAACCAATTCCAGCCTTCAGAGCATTGTGGGAGTTGACAGCAGACCACCTTGGGAGCAACCTCTGTATGGACTGTAGAAGAGCAAGAAATCTAGGTGATGTTTCTGTCATTGGTGTTGATTCTGCTTTTAGAATCCTTATTTACAGATGCTGCATGAGAGTGGGCTAAGCCCACTTTTTGGAACTCCTTGCAGCTAGAATTAGAAAAATAATGGCAAAATGTTCATTTACTTTGAAGCTTCCACAAAGCCTGAGAGATGATGCTACTCAAGAGTTCCTAAGAAAATAAACTCAGAAAATAAGAGAACAGCTGGAATTGGCTCTAATACAACACTTTTACTCTGTGGAATGATTGTCTGCTAAGACTGATGCTCCATTTCCCTTTCAGTATTCTAATTTCTGTCCATCCCTTGACAGTCTTTTTACCAAACTAAGAACAATCAAATCTGAAACACTCCCTTTTCAGTGGGTGATATTATATTCATTGCTACTTCTGTTACTTCTAACCATGTGAAAAATGAGACTGAATAGATGATAGAATCTGGCTGAATTTGGCAGAAAATAGTATTGTAACAATATACAGTACCACTTCTGAAAAGCAGTGTTCTGATTGGTTGAATCTAGACTGTAAACTGATGAAAAATATTTTAATTATGCCATTGTTCATGAAATTTGCTACATTTTTAGGTATACGTTTGTGACCAATTTTATTTTTTTTTTAATGTGAGATTATCTCAAGGCATGACATATTAAAGTAGATTTTGTATAAATAATTTTAACCTGCCTATAAGAAGGAGTTACCTCAAAAAGAGATTACAGGTATTTTCAAAGGCCTTGGTAAGTTTATTGTAATTGTACCACAAGGCTCTGCAATGTGTCCTTCCAATGTTCCATTTTTAATACCGGATGTACAGTATGGAGACTGTGTCACAGCATGGAACACTTGATTCATGTGGCCTTAACTCACCAGAGTGGATTGCAGCACGGTGTGGCCTGGAGGCCTCAGTGCACACATCTTCTGTGTACTGAAGCACAGAATATTACTGTCTTGCCTGCTTCTTGCCTATTACCCATATTCACAATAGTTTGGAGAAGTCTGTCCCTCTACTGAGACAAGAATTAGGTGTTCTCCAGCTTTGGATATTGTCCTTGTCAGCATACTAACTCTGTTTCAAGCTGCAAAGAGCAGATATATTGCTTTTGGTCTCTGGAATCTTTGCAATGGTAGATATCACTTGTGCTTTCAAACTAACAAAACTTTGTGAAGACGTTTTCTGATATTGCCGGAAAGAATAATGATCACAGTCACAAAGTAAATGCTGTATTTAACTGTAAAATAATGAATTGAGGCTGAGAAGTCCAGCTCTTGTATCTTTCAGATGAGCATTTTTCAGTAGCTGCTGAGATATTTCCTTGAGATGATCTTATCAGAAAAGCAGTCTGTGAAGAGAACTTGAATGCTGATGGATCTGTTTTGTGCCTTCCTGCTCATCAGGCTGAGGATGAGACCTGGCAGTGCTTTCCAACTGTGCTCTCCTGAAGTCTTGGCTGATGGGTCTGCATTCCCTCTGCCCATCCAGGAAAGGAAGTCAGTTTGTGTACCTGTCTGATTATTTTTCTGACTAGGAATGTGTGAAAGAAATTGCCTTATGTTATTTTGGGGTGACCTGAAGGCAGGATGCTAATTTCTGATTCAAGATGATTTTCTGTGTGCCCAGAAAGCATCCTTTTATTTAATTAGCCTTGTCAGCAGTGACTCTTCAAGCTATTTCTTGACATCAAATGATCATGTCACAGCCCCTCAGTCAAATTATGCAGACAGATGAACTGATTCAGTCATCTTTATCAGATACTGTTTTACATTAATTGTATTTATAACTTTTATATCTAAATGAAAATAAACTAATTTATATATTGAAAAGTCTTTAATTCTAAATGATTGTTTTTATTTTGCTGTCACTTGTGGGTGTACTTTGTTCCTTCTCTGTGACTTACTACCTCAGTTTCTTTCTATTTCTTGAATATCATAATTTTCTTCTTACTCTTTTCCTTTGTAATTCTCAGTTCACATTCTTTGTGGTGTTGGATATTTTTCCCATACACTTGGAAATCTGGGAATAAATGTAAGGGTAGTCTCTCTAATACTTTTATCCTCTCCCTCCCCAAATATTATCAGGTATTGCTGTAGTTCTTGGTTTCTATTTGATTGTTTAAGCTAGTTAAATTTCTCTGCCCCATGTTTCTAATGTTTTTCCCAGCATCCAGCTAGGGCATTTGAGCTGGTCCTTACTGCATTGTCCCACCTTCCATCTGAACCCATTCAACTGTTGAAGCACATAAGTTAATGTTTTTCTGAATCAGATACTGAAGTCATACAAGGCTAGGAAGAACATCAAGTTGAAGTGGTTATATTTTCCTATTTCCACTGAGAGAGGTATGAACCTCAATAAGAGGAGATATGATGGATCTGATAATCAAAAACTGGCACAGCTCTCAACATGCAAGCCCTATTCTTCAAGCACCTCTGTTTTTTCCACTATTTCCATCTGAGCCAAATTAGCCCTAAAGGGAAGAGAAAATAAAGTGGGAAACATGACTGGGCACTTGTTCTTAACACAGTAATATTAGTTGAATACGTGCAAATGTAGCATGCTAGAAATCCCAGCAAGATCTTAAAAAAGCATATTAAATGGTTAAACTGGAGTCCTAAAGGCAAGCCTAGCAGATGGAAATGGCTCTTAGGCTGTTATAGGCTCTTGGGCTTACAAACATAAAAGACAGTGAATTATTTCTTGTGCTTTTAGGGCTGTCTCACTCTCATTGAAGTTTTACTGCTGAATTTGGTAGCAGTAGGACAGGATGTTTTGCTGCTGTTAGTATAATTATTATACCTATACTAATAATTAATTAATATGCTCCTCTACTTGCTGGGATTAACAGCTCTGTAAATCTCTCAGATGACATTGAATTAGGTTTCCTGTTCCTGATACAGAAGACAAGCAAAATCCTTCCCTGTGATTTACAAGTTGAGTTAAGAGTTTGTGTTGTAGTCCCGTGAAACAGAGCTATGGACAGATTCCTTCTTTCGCAGAGTCAGGAATCTCATCTTTGCCACAGGATCAAACTGTTGTACCTAACTGCAGTTTGGAACTAGTTCAGAACTAAGAAAGGCCCTTAAGTAAAACTAGGGCTAAGAGATTTGGCCCATGAAAAAGAGTAGGAAAGCAACACTGATGTGTAAGGGCTCCCTTACTAACAGGGAAAACAACCAGCTCCCGCTGTGAGGTGGCAATGACTGAAACCCCTGCCAGGAAAGAAGGCAGAGATCCTGTGCCAGTGTTAACTCTTGCATCTTTTGAACTGTACACTCTATAGTTTCTGTTTTCTCATTGCATCCCTCAAGGTGTTCTATATAGAATTATTATTTCCTCCCTGGAAGCTGGAGGTCACTTCTTCTGTTCCAAAATGGGAGAAAGATCCAGAAGCAGACTAACTTCACCAACATGCTTTAAGGTAAAGGCTATGGTAACCATAAGCTATGGTAATTTAACATTCAATTTAGAATGTTCAATTTAACGTTCAATTTTTGTATTCATAAATGGGTGAATATATTCCAGAAGCTGAAATTTTTGATCATTTAATTTGATTCAATTAACATCTCCATACAAGGCAACCCATTGCACTGTCCACAACAAAACAGCTGAAAATTTTGGAGAAAACAAAGGATTTTTTTTAAAGCTTAATTGAATTGAGCCCTCTGTTTATTATAGGGAAAGTAATAGTAATTTACTATGGGGGAAAAAAGGGCTTTATTTTAAAAACTCCATAAGAAAATCATACTGATAGAGTACAAATAGGGTTGGGGAATTAATCTGATAAGTTTGCCCAAATCTCTTAGCTTTCTGTTCTAAGCAGAATTGTTTAGCTCTGCATTATGTCCAGTAAAAAAAACCCAAACTAACCACCACTAAAAAACCTGTATTCTCCTGAGTGAATTTCCATCTGCAACTGACTGAAGTCCTCCAAACAATTTGTGTGATGATTCACAGGAAGGAATAGGTTTCAATTCCTTCTCTTTGAGCTGTGTTGGTTTGGCAAGGAAATAGGAGCAAAACAATGTTAGTCACATAATTATGAGACCTGGCCTAGAATTCCCACTGAATATATATGGTGAGAAGTGAATTACCTTTCATATACATAGTGTTTTTTAAAATACATCTTAATAGAAAATATAGCTTTTTAAATATATCTTAATAGAAACAGTGACTAAAGGGCTTTATATAAAAAAACAACAAAACACACACCCCGAAAATCATTTCACTGAATGTTGTGACATCATCTTATTTATATTGTATATACTCTTCATTTCTACAGTTGTATCAAAAAATCTTATTTTTATGAAAGTCGTGGGTTTTGCCATCTTGTTTCTGAGGCCTTAGGACACATTTAGGACCTGTTTCCAGGGCTCTGCAATTTTCACTGCAATTTGAAAGAGTTAGGAACTTTTTTAGCTTTGGGTTCCTACAAAAAACCCTCAGTTTCTTCAATATAATGATGTTTTAAAGAAAGCCAGCTATAACTCTTCACAGGTAGTTCCAGCCACCTGTGGCAAAATCACTTGCCGGAGCCGTGGAAAAGTTTGGTTTGCTGATGCAGCTGCATTCCCCGAGCTGCTGCTAGGACGTAGCTACATTTACTAAACTTGCTGGTGTTTCCTCTGCTTTTGTTTTGGGGATGTGGCTTTTCAACCCTCGTGCGATTCTCAGTCTCATATCGGCATTTTCTAGCGCAGCACGCTGGCATTCCTGTATGAACAGGTAGGAAAGGAGCAGCTCCGACGTGAGACTGAGAAAAGCCACGGGGAGACACCGCTTTGCGGGTGGGTGGGCGAGTACTTTATCGGGCTGGGGCTGTTTGTTCCGCAGTGGCTCCGCGGTGCTGGCTGGGAATCACGGCGGGTCTCTGGGGGGGAATCACGGCCGCTCTCTGAGGGGCTCCGCAGCCGCCGGGCCGCGCCTGGCGCGCAGGGGGGAGCCCGGGAGCCGCGTCCCTGCCCGGGCAGCGCGGCGCTGTCCCCGGGGCCGAAGCGCCTTCACGGGCGCTTGGCCCATGGCCCCAGGGGGATAGCACCAGGCAAGCGGCGGCGTTCCCGGGGATCCGAGGCCGGCCCGTCCGGGCCGCTCACTCCAAGTTCTCCCGCGCCGGGCGCCGTGCCTGCTCTCGATTCCTGGAGGCGGCGGCGGCGGCGTCCCGCCCGCTCCCGGCGCTGCCGAGCCGCCCCCTTCCCCCGCTCCCGGCCGCCCGCCCGGAGTTTCCTTCCCCCGCCCCCGCGGGCCCCTCTTCCGGCCATTGCCCGCGTTCCCTCCGCCCCGGTCACACACGGCCCCCGGCCGAGGAGCGCCCGGCCCCGCTGGGTTTTGTTCCCAACTCCGCCTCGGCCCTTCTCCCGCTGTCCCCCGCCCCCCGCCAGTCCCCTCCCAGCCCCGTCCCAGCCCCGGCCTTAGCCGGCAGTCCCTCCCTCCCTCGGCCGCCTTCATTTCATACCAACTCTCATTCCTCGCATTCCTCACTTCCTCCTTTCAAACTCCAGGGGAAATAAAAACCCTCCCTTTTCCTCCCAAACTCCTGCCCGGCCGCCCCCCCGCCCCGCCGCCGCCCGGGCTCGCCGTCCCGCCGGCCGCGCCGCGCTCCTCAGGTGAGTGTGCGCTTTGTGCCTCCGCTCCCGCGGCCCGGCTGCCCCCCCGCTCCCATCCCATTCCATCCCATCCCATTCCATCCCCTCCCGGCCACCCGCCCGGCCCGGCATTGTTCGCCTCTCCCCGCCGCCGCGGGACCGGCAAGGGGGAGCCCCGCGGGCCCACCCCGGAGCCGCTCCTCGCCAACTTTTTTTCTGTGCGACTTGGCGGCGGCGACGATGCCGAGCGGGAGGCTGACCCGCCCGCTCCCCCGTCCCAGCCCCCGCTCCCACCCCTGCGGGCTCCGAGGTGGGGATCGGGCGGGAGCGAGGGGCAGGCGCGCACTAACAGCGCTCGGTGCTCTCTCGGCAGAAAGTCCTGGAGCTGAAGGAGGATTTGAAGCCGGTCCCCGCTGCCCCTGCGGAACAGCAGCCGCTCTTGCCTCGCTCAGGTCGGGACACGCCGTTCCACGATGGCTTTGGCGCGGGTGCCTGCGGGAGACGGGCTGGAAGGGTGGGTGCGGAGCCGCTCGTGTGCGACAGGCGAGGCACAGGCGTACAAAGGAAGCGATGGGAACATCCTCAATGGAGCCTCCGGCGGCTTCCCCCGCCGGGAAGGGGCTGCCGGCGCTGCCACTTCGGGAACTCGGTCGCTGAAAACTGCAGCGCTGATGGGAAGGGGGGAAGAAATAGCGGTTTCTGTATGGTTCGTAGAAAAGCGCTTGGGGAGGGTGGAAAGGAGGAGCGGTACTTAATGTAGTAAATTTTAATGTAAATTATGGACGATGATTTCGGGGGGAAAAATAGAGCAAAAAAAATCATAATGAAGCGTATCTGTATGAAATACGTAGGTTGTTGTAGGACATTTATCAAAAGATGAGGGGATGTTTTCCCAGTTCAGTTATTCTGAAGTTAGAGTTGAGTTTTGGTGGCATGCCACAGGAAAGGATTAAAGAAACCCCAAACAAACCGAGCGCGCACACAAAAAAACCAAACAAAAACCTTTCCGGAGTAATCTTTTATCTTATGCAGATGATTCCGTTTAAAAAGTTTCTTGCATGGGATGCTAAAGATGAGGCTTTTTTTGCAGAATACGGAAGAAGTGTAACTCTACATGTTTTACGGACTTCTGTAAAGTATTTTATAGTGAACGATCACATATGTTAAATAAAAACCCTAACAAAAACAAAGTAAAACTCAGAACTAACCACAACTAATTACAACTTTGTTTTTGTTTAACCTGGAGTTACACTCATGTTACTTTCTAACTTTAAGAGTTGGGTTCTGCGACTCCTCTACAAATAAGCGATGCAAAATACTTGTGAAGTGCAGGGGGCTGAACAGGAGGAAAGGAGATTTAGGGATTTTATTTATGTGTCTGTGTGCAGAGTGAGCAGAGCATTGGTTCACCTGTCTGTCCATTTGTCTGGGTAGATCTGAGAGGTTTTATTGTTCTCTCGCAGAAGGAAGTGGGCAGCAGGACAGGGCAGAGAGTAACAGGGAGGAGCGAGAGGAGCAGAACAAGGTGGAGGGCACAGTGGGTACACAGCAAGTGCTGGGGCTGGGCTGATGCTGCTCTACGCTCACCAGTGCAATTAAAGCCTTTTGGTCTCGATAGCTTGTTCTCATGACAGAGAAGAGCCTGGGATTGTCCTGTAGTGAATACAGAGGGATTTATTTATTAGGGCTGCTTGATGCTAAGGGACTGGTTTTCTCTGGAATTCGGGTTGGCAGAGTGAAGGGCAGCCAATCACCTTCTCAGGTTGTTATGCAGTGGGTGCAGTCACCTCTTCAGGTTTTCCTAAATCCCAGTGGGAATGGCTCCCTCAAACTTGAGCATTCAACTGTTTTATCAATCTCTAAACCGGGCTATCAGCTCATTGTTTGTCTCCTCTTGGAGGTGATCCTGGAAGTAAATAAATGTGTGTGAGAATGGTTATTAGGAATTTCTCTGCTGTCTTGGATCCTGCCACTATTTTTGATTTTTAAATTACTGCTACAGATGGTTTTGAAGTAATTTAGGCTGTTATTGTGATAAGCATTTCAATGTTGCCGTATTGAAGAACATCTATGGGAAAATGGTATGAAAATAGTTCTCCCAAGCTTTAAAGAGAAAAAGGGCTTCGTGTCACAGTATCTTGTCTGTGGCTTACATAAAATCACAGTTGCTGTTAGTTTTCTTACTCAGGTACTAGTTTCACAGAATTCAAGCAGAATAAGTAGAGTTTTGAGAGGGCTGCTGAAAAGTACTGTTTCCACGAGTTACAGCTTTCAACTCTGTTTGCATGCTCATTCACAGCTTTCCTTCCTTGGTATTACGTGCCCTTTTTTGTATCTTTCAGCTCTTGGTTCCATCCCAGTGTAAGCCAAGGGGTGGGTCCACAAAGGTTTCAGCTGGCACTGCTGTGGACGTGTCCCCAGAGCCTCAAAGTACCCATTTCCTTACTTGTCACATCTCTGTGCTTTGTCACTGGCAGGGACACTGGCACTGCTGTTCACTGCCCCGGGACTGATCCAGAGGAAAAGTAATGCTCTTAGCAAGTTTTATCACTTTTAGCAAGTTGGTTTTCAGCCACATCTGTTCGTTCTCCAGTGAAGTTAATCCTATGGTCATGTGCTGGTGTGTCTGGAGAAGGGGGTGCAGTGACTAGGAGGGGAAGGGTGGGAGAAGAATGGGGACACTTTCTTAACAACATTGCCATTTTTCCCTACCATAAGTAGTTCTTTGGACCATGTTTACAGTAGCTCTTGTGAGAGCAATACAATTTTCTGTTTTATCTGACCATGACTTATCTTAAAGATGTAAAATTTAGTATTACTTCTTTTTAAAGATCTATTATACTTTGTCCATAGCTCATGTTTGTCTTTTGTTCATTTGTTAGGTTTGGGGTTTGGTTTGGTTCGGTTCTTCCCTCCCACTCCCCCATGGCATGTAAAAGTTTTCTGGGGCGTCTTTCATCACCCCGTGTACATCAGAAAAGTTTTCTTACTCTACTGCATCAGTTTTTGCCTTGGTGTGTATTTCTCTGAAGTGATTGGTTATTATTTCTCTCTGCTTTTACATCTCCTAAGTGCTTACAAGCTACTTAATGAGGGTATAATAATAATATTTTTCAATTTTCTAAGTCTAATTAACGGGGGTGTTTTATACTCTACACTTTCTTCATTTATCTGTGTTTCTTTGTCAGAATGAGATCCAATATTCCACGAGTTGGAGTGATTCATCTCTCTTCCTTGCCTGAAGCGATATTTGAGCCCAGGCAGATTAAAGTCACATTGGTCATTTTGCAGAAGCATTTGCTTGCAGACAATTCTCTCATTTGTTCAGCATTCTCACTCTTGCTTGTCTTTAGCTCCTGCTTCTGGCAGGGCTTTTTCCTTGATTTTATATCTGGGTTTTCTTTGCATTACTTTTCCAACATAGTCCTATTTGTCTCCCTTGCTTCTTTTGTTTTTTTTTTTACACTAACACCCTTTGAATTGTTTCTACCCACTGGTGCTTGTAAACTTCATTCTGTATAATTTGCAAGTTTCTTTAGCATTACTTTGAGTCAGTCTTAGTTCTTTATTTAAGATGTCAAAGACAACTGGACTAGCAAAGATCCCTGCAGCATCCCAGTAGATGCCCTCTGTATCTGTTGGTTCTGTTTGTATCTCATATATCATATATATAATTATGCATAGTTTTGAAACCATTAGTTAATTTTCTAACAATATGATCAGTGCTCTCCAAAGCCAATCTGAAGTAATTTTTAGCTGTGATTTCCGTGGAGAGTAACAAATGCTATTTTAAATCTAAACTTATTGCTTTGGTCGCTGTGTTCTTTTCATTCTTTACCTTCACAGCATTTCTATCTTCCTTTGAGGAGCAATCAGGTTTATTAGGACTTACAGTAACGGATGTTCATATATTTGCAACTTCTGCCAACTAAGTAAATGCCCAGCATGTTCCTTTGTAGAGCCTTGTAAAAAAGCCATGAGTTGGCATGCATGGAGCTCATTACGAGATCTGAGACTAGATTATTAGAAAGAGTTTTTTAGGGGTAGGTGGTGGTGTTTTGAGTTCTTGGGGTTTTTTGGGGATGGGGGGAGGGTTTAGTAGGTTTTTGGTTTTATTGTTCCTGCCCCTTGGGTCCTCCTTTTTCTGGAGATGATGCAGTCACTCCCCTTTGTTTTTAACACCATATGAATTAGACGTTTTCCTGCTAGGGAGGGGCAGGTTTTCCAGTTCCTGGTGCTACTGGCTGAGTCACTGGCTCTGTTTTTCTGTTCTCTTGTAGGTTTATAATTACCTTGTTCTTACCTTCGTTAGAATGTGATTGCCAAAGGGTAGGTGTTTTACCCTCCTGTATTTCTGAGACATGAGCGCCAGTGGCTTTCAGAGCCTGGGTGCAAGCCTTCAGAACATCTGCTTTGCTATTGCCAAAGAGAAAATAAATCAGCGTAGCCCTCAAAGTGCCTCCCTTCCAACAGTATGGTAACTATTAATGACAGATGTCCAGGCAAACTGTAATCTCTTGTAACCTGGACTGCTTGAACTAAAGAGGAAATGTCAAGAGAATGTGGAGCAGGTGTATACTGAAATGGAAAGGGAGGATTTATTAATGTGTCCTAACTTCATTTTACCTGATCATACATCTCTGTAAGCTCATTGAAATAAAGCTCATTTGTACCAGACTAGCAAGACTTAGGCAGATCTTTTGGTTTGAAAATCTTGTCAGCTTAAGGAAAAAAAAAAAAAGGTGTAAAAGAGAGGTTTGTGTAAGGAGATTATATCCAAGCACATTCACTGCTCTTTGAATTATCTTTATGAAAATAAAAAAAATATATTTATTTCTCTGCCTCCACTAGTTTGTGAAGGATTTATGTAATCAGAAGAGAATAACTGCAGGTAGAACATGTAAATCTCTGCTTCTATCCATCCAGTATGCGAACTGAAGAACAGAGTAACAGCATCTTTTTCCACTGCTTTTGGTCACAGGTTTTATTTGTAAGGACATGCTTTAAAAACTGGAGCACAGTCTGTGGTTGGCTGTGTCCCTTTAAGAATCTAGTTTTGCTTGGCTAGCTGCCCTTGTTCTCCTGTAGATTAATCCAGCAGAAGGTATATAACCTGTTGACCTTCCTGGCAAGAAGGGTCTGGAAGGGCAAAGAGATAAATCAGAAGGTTCATACTTTCCTGTAATATCTGGGGACAGGTTTGTTTTTCAGTTTTTGACATTTCTTTTATTATTTTATTATTTTTAACTGATTCCTGCTTGAGGTTTGGGGTTGTAATTACAGATTCTCATGATTTTCATTTGCTTTCTCTGAAATCGTTCTGTGTTCAGCAGGTTGGAGATTATGACATGTTTATGCCCCATTTAGAGAGAGGAAAGAGTTCTGAACTCAGAATTACACTGGTCTGAGTTGAGGATGTCTTTACTGTCTCATGTATCCAACTGGTAGGAGCACTGGAATCTGGCAGAAGTGTCTGGTGTGTGTTAACTAGGAAATTTCACACTGTTTTACAGAAACGTTGGCTTTCCATAGTGTCAGCCTTAAGACCTGAGTGTGTAAACAGTGAATGCTGATCTGCTGCATGATGCAGATGGAGTGTGTACCCCAAAACTGAGCTGGGGTGGTGTCTGGATACCCCGTGGGTAGGGCTCATTCATTTGATGGAGGTGTTTCATTGTGGCTGCTCTTTGCTTAGGCATTGCCTTACAACAAGCATCAAACCCCTTTGAGCTCATGCCTGACTTCTACTAAAATCAAAGCACACGTGTCATTGGTTGACTGAAGGAGGGAAACTCGAAAGAGCACTGAGCATTGGTCCCACTTTATATACCTGTTCTGCCTGCTAGTGATTTGCATTTGTCTTGAGCCTTTAGTAGAGGCTTAGTCCTGACCAGACAGGCCATGCCCACAACACAGACCACCTGCAAGCACCACAGAAAGGGATATTTGACTGCATTCATGGGTTGTGTCATCACTGTCTGCCTATTCTCTTGGAAGTCTCATAGCCCAGGTTCAGCTATTTCTTTTCTTGGAGACTGACTAGGGTTTTGGAGCTAAACATTTTCACTGCATTGAATGAAATTTGCAAATACCTGTCTCTTTTCTGAGCTCATGTTCAATTCTGCCATTCGTGTCATGGGAAGCTAGGTGTGTCACAGTTGTGAGGCTTTGCTGGAGCATCTATCTTTGAGCCCTAGAGAAGAGATTGAAAAATGTTATGAACAGGAGGCAGGATTAGGAAATAAGAATTTGGTTTTGATATCATGAAGTGGGCATTATTAGTCTCAGCTTAGTGTTACTTGTCAGCAAACCCTTAAAATATGCTCTATTTCTAGACATGAGCCCCTCTGAAGTTACCACTTGCAATTGCAAATCACTTTTAAAGTTAACCTTTTCTTGCCTTGAAGTTCTTGTCTAGATTTTACCCTTATTCTGAATTTTCTATTGGGTGGTTCACTTACATCTTCATCCTCTATTTTTTTCCATAGGTAAAATGAGGGCTTTTGAGCCCATTGGTGAGATTTGCAGAAAAACTGAGTTTCGTTGAGTTTAGGAGCAAGGTTTTTTTAGGTTGCTATTGAAGGTTACCTATCCTTTAATAATTAAGTGAATAATACTTTTTGGGAAGATGCTCAGCTTGATTTCTTTTTGTCTCTAGCTTGGTTTGGTCATTCTCAAGTCATTTTAGTCAGTCAATATCTACACTTGCCTGTACCTAAAGGGACAGTTACAATTTTCCTGTGTTAGCTGACACTACCAATGCTTCTGTGAAGGGATGTTGATTGTTTGACTCCCTCCTGGTTCCTTGCTTTCTAACCAGCTCCAGGGAGGATGACTCCTGGGGACTGCTGCACAGGGTGACTAACCATTTTCACCCTGCCACAACCTTCATCTCTTTGGGAAGCTGTGAAACACATGCCACATGTCTTGGAAAGTCAGGGAGAATGGGAGCTCTGGGAACAGTTCCCACATGGGAGATAACAGTGACTCCCCAGGAATTCCACTGTTCCTTTGAGAGCTGGGGCCAGCCCGGTGCGTGGCTCAGTCCCAGCACAACCTGGCAGTGTCAATCTCGACTGCCCTTGCTGGCTGGTTTTTCTCTCCCAGCTGAGACATAAATCACCCAGAAGTCATTCTGTCACTCCCAGGCTGGTGGCCTTGTGATGTGGCCTGTGCATGGGAGCTGGGCAGGAGCTGCCCATTGCTCAGGATCGACCCCCGAGCTGGCCACATCTAGACTGTGGGATCAGAGCTGGCCTTGGGGTTTTGCTGTTGGGTTGTGGGGTTTTTTCCTCCCCTCCTTAGGGCAGCAAGGCTCTGTGCTCTGTTTCCTTTATCTCAAATGTAACTGATTGGATGGTGTGCAAGGCCACACACAGCCTTATCTCATCACATCCTGCTTGACTGCATTATCCAGGGCTGCACTGATGGAAGTCCTCCTCTCTCCTTGCTTTGATTTATATCACTCTGCTGGACACTACATCCTCTCTCTGTTTCAGCCAGAGCTAGCTGCTGCAATAATTTAAGAGTTGTTTTGCTTTGCTCGGGAAGTCAGGTGCCTTTTGAACAGCAGCTGCTGCAGGCAGTTTCGGTGCAGCAAACAAACCGAGCTTGATTTTGTGTTAGGCAGTGTGACAAGCATTCAGCTGGAGCCCAGCCTCCTGTTGGATATGATCTGAGGCGAGTAGTGCTTGTTCCTTTGTAAACCAGTCTTACTCAGTGTTGAGACAAAAATCTCACAGTGCAGCCTGTGGATGTAATGAGTTTATTACCTTGACCAATACAGAGAGGCAAATCTCAGTTCTTTCCTCCTTGCCTGGCACTGCTGCTTGCTAAGAGCTTTTACCTCCTCTACAGCCAGTAAAAAAAAGCTTACCTTAACTGGTTTTATTCATGGGATTATGCAGCATTACTCTGCTGTCCTCGGTGGATAGGGCTATTCACAGGGAATAGCCAGCATTACTCAGGATTGCAGGAGGCCTGAGGCAAAAAGTGAGATGACAGCCAGGCTCAGCCCCTGGCTAAGCTGTTATGGAGTGTTTGAGTGAAGCCCTCTCAAGAGGCCCAGTGAAGTGCACCCACCCATCTGCACTATCTCCAGGTTGCTGTAATGATGGGAGTGCAGCTCCTAAGGAGCCTGAGGAACTGGTTGCTGTCTGGTGCTGCAAAAGTGCTGTTACCTTCCTAGGAGCAGTTCAGTGGTCTTGCTTCAGTTGCATTCTTAATTTTTTTCTGTAGAGACTCTATAAACATATCCATTATTTTTTTCCTCTTTTGTCTGCAAGTCTTCACCAATCTTATTTATCGTTGAATACTTGCTTTCCCCACCTTTTCCCTTTCCAGTATGTTTTTCCTGCAGTCCTTGAGTTGCACCATCTGGGAGCTACTCATCTACTGATTGCACTAATTTTTCTCTTTCAGAGGAACTAAACTATTCTTGTAGTGTCTCATAGAATTTCCCAGTCTTCTTCCTCTGGTAAGTTTGACTGCTATCTTCCATCTTGTACCTCGAGTAATAGGTTTCTTAGTATTTCGGACTATTGCTTCCCTAAACCCGAATCTTCTTGTATCACTGGATTGTGTAAGTTCATTTGCTAGGTGTTCTGGATGGGAGCAAGTGGCTGGTTGCTCCTGTTTCCAGGTTTTCTTATTGTTTTATATATATATATATGTATATATTTATTTATTTATTTATTTATTTATTTATAAAATAAACTTTATAGTTTGAGAAGCAGGATATCATCTGTTATGGCTGAACTGTTTTTTTTGTTTTTTGCTTTTTTGTTTGTTTGTTTGTTTTTTGGTTTTTGGGGTTTTTTTTTTTTTTTTCAAAATTTCTGACTGCTGATCAGATATGAAAATGTTGTGGTTCGAATCCTCTATAGCAGGAGTGTTTGGCTCACGTTACACCAAGGTGGTGAATACGGGAATTGTTGGGGTTTGTTTGCATTTCAATGACACCGAGGAGCACCTGTAAGGTGAAGCAATCCCTGCCAGCACAGCCCGCAGTTCCAGTGGATGAGGCCGAGGGTGCAGGGATGCTCTGGGTGAAGCAGCAGCAGCCAGCTCCGGAGCAGGAGTGGAACCACCTGTGGGACTGCACAGGGCTGTGCTGGCAAGGGCCTCTGCCTGGGAGGGGTGAGTGAATCAATGGGGACCCTCTGCCTGCTGTGCTGTGCTCGATTCCAACAGGGACAGGGGGTGGCCGTGGGGTGGGGGAGTCTCTTGGACAGAGCAGCTCTAAGAAAACTGAACAACTGGAGGCAGCTGGCTGCAATTTTTCAGATCCACAGGAAAGTATGATTTTGTGTTGAGCAGCTGCCACAAACACTTAAGAGGGAGCTGTTACCAACAGTAATGACTGAGGGATTAATATTAGAAAGCAGATGTGTCAGACTGTGGAGTCTGTTTAAAGATGTGCTCCCTGTCAATAAGACCTTGCTGAAGGGCTCTTGGCAGCTGTCTAGCCCTGCAGGATCTCTGAATCTCAATGAGATACCACGTGTGAAAGGAAAGAGGGTTAGTGTTGAAATTATCAGAATTGGAACACTTCAACCAAAGCTGCTGGAGCTGAAAGATTTTTGTGTTTTCTCCATGGTTTGGCTTTGTGAGTGACTCAATAAGAAATGACCGTGGCAGAAAGAAAAACAAGGAGCAAGAGTGAGTAAGAAACAGTATTTGGACAGAGGGAAACATTAGGAAGGAAGATAGAGATACTGTGGTGAGGAGGTGGATGTGCTCTGAGGGGCCTTGTGTCTTTAAACCTGGGGGAGAACCCATGACTGGACCCTACAAAGAAAGATAGGTAATGATCTCTGGGTAAAATAAGAATGAGATCAAGATAAAGAAAACTGTAAGGTACAATCGCAGAAGTACAAAAGGCAAGGAGTGGGGCATAAGTTCAGGCTGAAGGAATCCCAAGAGAAAAAACACCAAGCCCTGCGACCTCTGGCAAAACTTGCACTTATGAATATGGGACAACATCCTCTGACTACTCTGTTCCTCAGAACTGTGCCTGGTGAGGGAATTCAGATGGGAAAGGAATTGTCTGAGCATGTTTAGGATGTCTGTTTAGTGCTTTCAGAATCAAATTCCCTCCACATCAGAAGAGAGCTTTGTGATTGCAAACTCTTGCACAGGCAGAACCTAAAAAAAATTTAACAAGTACTAAAATATTTAGTAATACAAATCACCATTAAAGTTACCAGGCTGTATGCATGTAGTTACTATTAAATAGAAGACAGAAGCAAATGGAAAGTAGATGCTAACTGAAACATTTGTATTTTGTTAAAGATGTTACTAATGAATATTATAGAAACTTTTCTTATAAGTAAGACATTCAACATTCTCATGCTTCTTAAAATTCCTCTGGTTTTTACCTGATTGCTCATTCAGTGGGAAGCGATTCCACTGTCAGTTTTCCAGTTTGCCATCCTAATAAAGTCATTTAGCACAGGGTTTAGCCCCCAGCTTCTTTTTAGTTTGCTTTGCTTACTTTTATGAGTGGTCATCTTGGCCACCGAGTTCAGATCAACAGTGCAGGAAACAGAAGGCTTGAAAGTGTTGAGCCAAAGCAGAGGCCAACAGATCAGATAGCACTCAGCCAGGGCTCCCTGAATTACTGGCTATTGCTGCTGGCACAGAGGATTGCCTGGGACTGCACATGGAGCTTACTAGTTAAGCAGCATTATTTAAGACAACTTTGCAGGCCTTTTAAGCCTTTGGCATCTTAGTGATCTAGAGGCGTAGAGTTGTAAGGATTTCCATGGCCATTTCAGTCTATGGAATTTCTTCTGAAGTTATCAAGTAAAAGTAAAAGTTTTGCTAGTATGCTTTGTAATCTGAGTAATTACGTACATATGTTTTAGCTGGGGATAGTCAAACATCCTTGATTTTATAATCTGTATGGTTCTCCATTTTTCATCGTCCATCAGGGATAGCTTTAGTACCAGGAAGGGAAAGCAGAATCAGGACCCAAGGTGTAGAAAAGTTGGGATTGACCACAATAGCACACTTTGGTCCTTGCTGACCTGCTGTAACTTGAAATTAAACTAACATTGCTGGACAAGGAATGAAAAATAAGAAGCATTAAAAAAATGTGTCTGGTCACTTCAAGATTTATATAATTTCTTCTGTCACTGCTATTATGTTCCATATCTCCCTTGATTTACACCAACATGAGAGAAAGTTCACATATTCTGTCTCTGGCTTTGTGGATTTCTCTTAAGGTACGAATGACATCTGCTCAAGTCAAGTCAGTGCAACTTTTCTTTAAGGTTTGGAAAACAGTCTGGAGAGTTGACACTGCACTGAATAGGACATGTTTTCTCCTCAAGTTATTCTGAAGCTTGGATTAGAATGGACCCAAAGTTTCCTGTGTCACCAAAAGCACTTAGTGCAGATGCCAAGCCTTGTAAAATATGAAATGATCAGGGTGTGTGATGGGGGGAGGAGAGTTATGCCTCAGAGATATGCTTCAGATATTTATTGAGTTTCAACTTAAGAGTGTGCCATGATGAAATCATCTGCTAGGTATTCCCCTGTGACAGCATGGACACTAAGGAGATGAAAATAACTGGATTCAAAGTAGATGCTTTTTATGGTCATGATGGTCCTTCATCCCCTAGGAGATGACTGCCTGTGTGCATTGCTAGGGGATTTGGCTTGACAGCAGACCTGTAGCTTCCAGTGACTGTGGCTTTGGGAGTCTTGTAGTTGAGCAGCTGGAGATGCTTTCACTTGGTGTGAAACCTGCTGGCTCCTGTGAGATTTGCAGCTCCCAGTGCAGGTGATATGATGAATACTCTTGCTGTCACACCTTGGGTTTCGTTCTGAACCCTCTGTTTTTCAGCCTGTCATCACAAGTTACAACCAGCCTGGGCCTTTTGTTGGTGGATATTTTGATGTGTGTTAACTGTGGAGGGTCTGCAGAGCCTCCAGGGACTAGGGGTAATTGGGGAAATATGAAAGGAAGATTTGGAGCAGGTAACTTCTCTTTCCCTGTGAGTGTCTCCCTGTGGAAAGCTTATTCCTCTACAGGCATTCCCCAGCAGGACAATCTCTTAAATACCCATGTAATTTTTTTATTAGCATCTGTCAGTGAAAGGGGGAATGTCTGGGGAGGGAAGCAACTGTTACCCTTCATTTCAGGGTCTCTTAAAGTCACACAGCTGACCTTGGTGCCATTCACAGTGTACTGGGATGTCTGTCCCAGTGGTAAAAAGCCACGTGTGTGTTCCCCTCTCTGCCCCTCTCACCTCCCATTGTATTATTTCTTTCCATGTTGATTAAATGGATCAAGAAGGTTGAAATAATCTCATGTAGGTGCTGAAATGAATGGATGGGCTGTGGTAGACCATTCCAGTGATTTGTGTGTTTCAAATACTCTCACAGGAAATAAGTCATCTACTGGGTTTTTTAAATGTCTTTGTGCACCATTTGTTAAAATGCTGCATAGTACACTGTGTCTAGTTATTTGTCTAATTTATATTGTCTGTATTGAAATTAGTCAAAGACACAGTATTGTCTTATTTCCTTAGCTTTTGGAGATGTAAAATAATATGCGTGTGCTGCTGTCGAAAGTCATTAAGGAGCAGCAAAACCTTCTGAGAGCCAGTGTTGCCAAATCTTAACAATTTCAGGTTTTGAAATGTTGAAGTTCTGAAAGAATTTCAGCTTTAATTAAAAAAATTAAATCTGGTCATTGTGGTCTTGGAGAAGATTTAAAAACCACAAAATCCAAAGAGATAAGAAACTAAAGAAAGACTTGAAAAAAGTTTGTCAGAAAAGTTTCTGGAGCTATGAGCCCTGAATTTTTGAAGTTCTGAGCTTGAATGAATGGACTGTTATCCCCCTATATCAACTACGACATGGCATAACTGCATGGATTTTTTTTAATGACTAGTTCTTGACAAATACCACACCCAAATTTCTCCTCTGTTCCCCTTTACATTTTCACTGTGATATTTCTGAGCTAGAGAGTTGCCATGTGAGACTTCTCTCCTTACTCATGTTCAGTGCAGGTTTGATGATTCTGCTGCTTTTGGAAAAGCAGTCCTTATTCTGATTTTCTTGCTACCCAGCTCAATGTGAGAGGGAAGAGGGAGGGAAGTTTTGAACTCTGGCTGGATTCTCAAATGCTGGCTTGTGAACATTCTTTGTAGCCCAGATAACAAAGCTATTAAAATGATAAACAAACAGCTTTGGGATTAAGGCAGAAGAATTATCTGTGTCTTTAGAAGCCATTTATCTCCTGCCTGGTTGACTGGAAGTGTCTGTGTGGTCTGAAGTCGATTTCTCAATGGGTGTTTCAGCAGCTCCACTCAAAGGCTTCAGCCTCTCCTGTAGGCATTTATAAGTAGACTATAATTTATTGTAGTTTTCAAGAGCTAGCAGCTGCCTCATTAGGTTCAATGAGAAACCAAATTCTACTCCTGCCCAGTGGCAAATCTAATAGTTTGAGACTAGTAAGTGATGAGAGAGCAGAGAGGCAGAGGACACTTGAAGGAATTTGCCCAAAGTCGTTCTAAAGATGAGCAGTAACAACAGGCTAAGCACCTTGGTTCTTGACCTGCAACTGGTGCTGTCATCCCTGTACTCATGGTGCCTTCTGCTCCTGCCAGGGTATGGTGCTGGGCTTTGGAAGACACTGCATTAAACTGTCTGGCTCCAGGAATGGCTTTTTAAAAGCACAGCTGATCCTTGAGAAGAAATGTCAGCGTTAGAAGTGACACCAACTACTAACTCTGATCCAGTGAAACAGTATCTAAGAAAATTTCAATCCCAGTGCTCAGTGATGACTGGATAATTCATCACTGCTTTAGTCTTTCACACAGGCTGAATCCCTCTACGTGTGCTTTGGAAAGTTAAATAACAGTGACATGGACAGTGACAGTGCAGGGAGAAAGAAATAAAGGAGATAAAGACATGAGAAGACTCCTCTGAGGAGAACTGGGAAGTGACAGAGTTAATGAATCAAAGAAAAATTGGAGCAGGCTGTTTTTCAGAAGGATTTGTAGAAAATGTTTTCATCTCAACACAAATAAAAACCCAACATGTGGTTGAGTTATCGTTTAAGATAAACTTTGAGTAGACCCCTCCTAACTGAGATTTTTTTCCGCTTTTTTTGCTTTAGTATGTCCTTGGAGGGTTTCTAACTGCCCGGTGGGATGTGCTCGCCCTTGCAGGTTCTGAGTCTGCTCCTCCGCGTGGCACCTTGGAGTTTCTAGCTGGCACCATTACCTCCAACGAGTGGAGTTCTCCCACCTCCCCTGAGGGGAGCAACGACTCGGGGGGCAGCGAGGCCTTGGACAAACCCATCGACAATGACGCCGAGGGCGTGTGGAGCCCGGACATCGAGCAGAGCTTCCAGGAAGCGCTAGCCATCTACCCGCCATGCGGCCGCCGCAAGATCATCCTGTCCGACGAAGGCAAGATGTACGGTAAGGAGAGAGAGAGAGAGAGAGAGAGGTCACAACACAATGCTTCAGACAGCCTGTCCCCTGCCCCAAATGATGCTCTGAGAATTCCCTTCTCTCACGCGTTCCCAGGCTGGCGCTGTTGGTTGCCTGGAATCTTTATTTAGGAAAATGGGTGTGGCATTCACGAAGCAGAAAGAGTTATAGGTATCTTTTTCAGGGGACTATCCATAAGGTAGATCTCAGAGCTGAGCATGCAAGTGAACTAATCTTTATATATAAACATATATATTTATTTATATATAAATCTTTATATACAAATATATGTGTGACAAAGCCTATTTTTTATGGTATCTCTTGCTGCTGTCTTCACTGCTCTTGTTGGAGGTAAGAACAGCTAATGGTCTGCGTGTCTGGTGCTACAGGACAGAAGCTCAGCTCCTGAACCCTTGAATGGCTCTGCTGCTGTGCAAACACCTACACGTTAACTACCTACACTTTTCAGATGTTAAGGGTGGAAGGTTCTGTGTACTCCTTTTCATTGTAGTTTGCCGTCTCACAGCCCTGGCACAAGTATCTTTCACCTATGGATTCTTCTCATCTAGCTAACTAGATACCCAGCCCTGAGTACAGAGGGGCTCTGGCTTGCAGCTACAGCAGAAGTCAATTGTATACGTGGCAGACGTGCTTTTGAATTGGGTTTTTTTTGACCTTTTCCACAGTTAAAATTTCTTTTGATTTTGTTAACCAGAAGCTGGTCTGGCCTGGATTCTCTAGGTGAGAATTGCAAGAAGCCACTTGGTACTTCTGTGATTAAAATGCAAAGCAAAGGTTGAATACCCAGCATTTGGTCCCAAGGTGGAGAGTTTCTCCAAACACTAGCAAGGATCTTATGGAAGACAGCCCTGTTTCTACCCAGTCGGTGCTTGCTTTCCCCCCCCCCCCCATACATTGGAATCTGCCTGTCTTCACAAGCCCCATCACGGGATGCTCCGTGCATGCCCCGGAGCTTCCTACGGAGCACTTCACAAGTAATTCTCCAGGTTTCTGTCCACCTATCAGGCTATTGTTCCCCGAGCAAGGGAATGGATTGCTCTGACTGTGGGAGCGTGGGTGGGGTCTTGTTTACTCGGCCTTATCTGCAGTGGATGGTTTTACTGGGTACACACATCATTGTACCTGGGAAGAGCAATCGGGGCTGGGTAAGGCTGATCACCCTGAGGCTAATCTGGGGGCCAGTATTCTCAGGCAGACATCAATTCCTGCTCTGAGCTGCTGCAGACATTTTTATGATTCTGCTATGGAACCACCTGGGGAACTAATCCAGTTTAAAACTAACATGGCCAGAAAAGGGAAAAGATGTGAACTTTAATTTTGGTACTGCCCCGCATCTTGTGCTGGTATTCAGAGAAAGGATGGTGAGATTGGGAATGAGCAACCATGACTGAGGCTAAAGTAAGACTGCTTCTTTAGGGACTGATGCTTGCTTAAAATGTTACTCAGACTAAAATATTACCTGGGAATCCACCCCATGGTTATTAAGCATGAACTAGTGACACGCCTCTTGTTGATCTATGTCTGCACTGCTTTTCATGATGGGTGACTTTTAAAATGACTGTTGAAAAATTACAGATGTGTTTTAAGAGTGTATTAATTTACTGAACATTTTGCCCCTGAAGTATTTCAGCTTTGGAGTGAATGTGTCAGAGCAGAGAGTGAAAGACAAGAAAAGAAATGAGAGCAAAAGTGAAGCACAAAGGAATACAGAAGCCAGTGACACTTGGCTGGGCCTGACTTAGCATGAATTGGTGTTAAGTGGAACACACCTAGTTGACTGGACTGGTGAACTGCAGAAGGTAAATAACCCTCTTTCAGGGTGAAAGGTTCAGGGTAGGCTCAGGGAGAAGAAATAAAGAGCTTTTCTGCAAGCCCTCCCCCACTATTCCAAATGGGACAGTGTCCCTGCTTGCCTTCAGTGCACCTGTTCCTGGTGGGGATGGTTGGTTCAGTGTGCTCCTGACAGAACCCGGGCACTGATTTATGCCCTCCTTTGCTTACTCGTCTCCAGGATCCAGGCCAAGGAAGTGGGGCCCTGTCTGGGAATCTATAGAAAGATATGACCGGGCAGGGAGAATAAATATAGCCCCTGATTTCATCTTCAGTGCTCACAAGCCAGCTTGTGGAACAGGGCAGGCTTGCTGTGGAGCTGGCCCTGCCTCTGAATAGATGGTTATTTATCCACCCTGTGACTGACTTGCACAGAGCCCTCTGAACCAAGGGGTGAGGTGTTACAGAGAGCTCTATATGCCCCTTTCCCCTGACAAAACTGGAACCATTTCACTGTTTCTCACTGAGGAGTGGCTCATGTGGTTATGGGCAAGATGTTCCAGGTCTCAGAATTTATATGCCTCTCATCTTTTGTGAGGCAACCTGTGGTCAGTTCAAAGTTGGCAGCTTTTAGCTGAAGTGTACTGAGGCAATATGAAGAATTTGTGCTATTTTGCTTAAATGCATTTATATTTGTACAGAAAGTTGTGTTTCAGCCTCTACACAGGCCTCATGCTCATGTTGCCATGCCTCTTCAAAGTTGGCTTGTTTACAGCTCTTTAGGCAGCCCTGCTGACTGCAGAGTGAACACTATTCCCTCTTCACTCCAAAGTCAGCCAAGCTCTTCTCTGTACACTAATAATCTGTGTCCTGATTCCTTTGCTGCCTTTCTTTTCGTTATCTTTTTCCATACTAGACATGTTCCATTTCTGCGTGGAGGCAGCATCCTGGCTGAGTTGATGGCACACCCCTCTCTGGGTGCCAGCCCTCACTGCATTTCTAGCAGGCTTTGCTGACCACCTGCTTAAGGCACAAGCAGCTGTCTCCTGTGATATGGAATGCTGTCCTTTCTCCTAGTCGTTGTGTTGAGTGTGGGGCACTTTCTGCTCTGATGACTTCTGGTACCACTAAGGTCTTGCAGAATAATTTTATGAGTCCTGCCTGCTAGAACACTGAGGGGGTACAGTATTACAAATCTGTCATTTATGTTTTCCAACGATTTTTTTCTGTGGGAGAAGCCATACCTGTAGCATTTGTACTAAACAAGCTGTCACAGAATTAGGTGTTGGGTGTCTCCTGGCATCTTCAGTACTGATGTAGAGAGAGTAGAGTGAAAAAAGCTTAGTACCTTTGTGAGATATTCGTGGAGATGTTAAATAGACCAGGTCTTCCAACATTACTGAGAGCAGAGAAATAAGACATGGTAATTTGCAAAATGATACCTTTTTTGACATTACAAGAGAGACAATAAGATCTTGGAAAAAACCTAATGATTATTTTAGCTGTCCAGTGCTCCCTTCCACCGCAGGAACATCTGGCTTGGAGCGCTTTTTTGCAAGAGGGTCTAGAATTGGTGGCAGTTTGTTGGATGGCTGTTCTGAAGGAGTCAGTAGTTTGGCAGCTGCTTTTCCAACAGCTCAGCCATTTCTGTGCTGAGCAGGGTGGGGCGACAGCTGGGGGCAGTCATCCATCTCCTAGGCTGGTGCCATCTGTTTGTGAGCTGCTGATAGGAAATACTTAAGAGATGTCCAAAGCTTAGAGGCTGAGAGATAGAAGCAGGACAGTCAACCATGTTACTAGTTAAAACTTGGAGCAGGCAGTGGACCACAAAGTCTTGCTTTTATAACATGACTTAAGATAGGATGAAAGGTCAGTCTGATGCTAAAAGCTGCCAGGTCACAGGTGGTTCCTCCCACACCTATTCTGAAATGATTAGGTAAATTTGCAGGATAATGCCTTTATCTCAAAGGGCTAAGTTATCATTTAATGTTCTCTCCAACCTCAAAGAGTCACTAAAAGTAGAACTGACAAGCAAATGCATAAATCCAAAGAGGCATAAAACATATACCGCCTGTCCTGGCTCATAAACATTTCTTCAGGAGAGGGAGGAGCATGGTTGTTATTTAAAATAAAACCTACAAGGTGAGAGTCTTCAAATGCTTTCCTCCTGTATTATAGTTTAGCATCTTACCTGGTGATGGTTCAGTCAAATCTATTAAAACATGCTGAGAATGTGCTCAGTTGACACTGAACTGAATGTTCCAGGTAATTGCTAAATTTCTATTTCAGCTGTGATATCCCTCTGAGAGATACTTCTGAAGCTCCTATCCCTTCCATTATTATGACCTAGTGAACTCCAGAACGGTCCTTTATCCCATGATTTGGGAAGAAAAAAGGAATCTCGTATTTTAAACACTAGAAGACGGACAAAACTTGGATTAGTGGACAATTGGTCAGGATGCAGACTTTGCCCTCCCCTCTTGTGGTAGGTGTAATGTTTCTGGAATTGCTTAATAATGAGATTTTGTTTCACTCAGTCATCTTTCAACTTTGCTTTTGTGTGGCTCTGGTTCTTTGTTTTCAGCTAGACGAAGCCAGACTTCTGGAGACATGAGCAGTGGGTTAAACTTCTGCTGGAGTTTCTCATGCTTTTCCTTCCATCTCCTTTGTAAGCCAGGTTTATGGTTCTTTGTGTTAAGCTGTATGTCAGTTTAACTGGTGTTTTCTCCACGCAAGCATGAAAAGAAATATTTTTGCATTAATTCCAAGCATTTAAGTATTGAGAAATTTGCCACTTTTGAAATACCAACCCACCAGGAATCTTCTTGCAGTTAATAGTACTGGCTGTGGCATCTTTCCTCAACATGCTTAGTACTGAACATAAATATAGTAGCAATCTTATTGAGTACTACATGTTATCAAAATTATTGTGACTCCTTTTGTGGGGGCTTCATTTTGTTGGTTTAATAAAGGGCACAACTTTTTCCTGTCCCTTTTGATTTTTTAGCAGCTTTGTAGTCCCATATTTATCTGTCAGGCTTAAAAACCAAGTGAGCTGTGTAGTACTACGTTTTCCCCATTGTATATGTCTGCAGCCACAGAGTTTTCATCACATTTAAGTGACTTCATTGGCAACATTGCATTAACTCTTATGGCTCTTCCTCTGACTTGTTAATTTTTAAATTTAAATTTAAAATTTAAAATTTTTTGTAATTCGCTAAGACAGAGTGGTATATTGTCGGAAAGGCACTTGGTTTGGGGTGCTTTTTTTTTTTTTTTTGCATTGTAGTAACACGTACAGTTTAACTGATTTATAATTTAGTAGGCCAGATTTTTGCTTTGTAGGTGTATCCACTCATCTGCCTCTTAACTTAGAGACTGTTTATATTTCATTTTTCATCCTTTTTCCTCAGTGCATGTTATTGTTTTGCATCTGCTCTTCTTTTGGATAACTTTACACATTTCCAGTGATTTTCTGAAAAGTTTAGTTTTAAAAAGCCTTAGTGTTCTTTTACATATTAAAACCCACTTTCTTCTTTCACAACTGGCTTCAATACTATCAGTTGTTAATTTGCTCTTAAAAATACCAAATGTTCATTAATACTTAAAAATTCAGATAGAATTCAAAATCCAGGAACAAAAACCAGATATGGAAAATGAAAGTTAATAGTGCCCAGTGACTTGGGTTTCTTCTCTCTTTAAAACAAGTGCATGTAAAGCTATCTTCTGGACAGGTTTCTGCAAACACGTTACCAGAAAGATCTCAAAAACATGGAGTGAGTTCTGAGAAGAGCAAGCATACCAGACTTAACATTGAGCTCTGGGGGTTGAAGGGACTGATTTAGGAGGAAAGATTAAAGTAGCTAAATATACATAGCTTGGCTAAGTGATGACTGAAAGGTGGAGGGTGGGGGGACACATAATAACAGTCTAAAAATATTTGAAGGGTGTTAACATTTAGGAGGGAGAGGGATTTTATGTGGAACATGTGAGCATGACTAGGATTAATGGGGGAGAAAGAGAGAATATAGGATGGATATCAGCAAAGGTTTCAGGACAACATGGTGTTCAGTGCTGAGGGATCTCTCTCCTATGAAAGGCTGCAGTGGAAGTGCTGTTGTTGGGGGCTTTTAAAATTGTATCAGAGAAAACTATAAGGATTGTATTTGTGGAACTAGTCCCAGAGATTGGTGTGTCTGCATGTGCACACGGGTATCTGTGAATGAGAGGAGGATTCCAGATGGGAAGTGCTGTGGTTTTACACAGGAAACAAGAGAACAGTGGACATTAGGTGGCTTTACTCTGTAAATGTCTGCATTTTTTTGTCAATTGTTAGTATTGTGATTCATACTACCTGTGGTTTTGTGACATGAGCATGTTTATTTAAGTGATTGACTGCAGGAGCCCTTCCTTCGGTCTGAAACAAAAAGAGCAGACTTCTAGGTAAATTCCAGGAGTGCTTTCTCAGAGTTTGTCTTCTGTCAATTAGCCAAACATTGACTAGAGAAGGATGACAGCATTTCTCAAGAAAGGGTGTGCATATACATGGACAGAGCTGATAATGTCAATATGCAGATTGTGTGGACACCGGCCTAGGAAAAAAGGAACTCTTCAGTGCAAGTATGAAAAACCTATCAAGTGAACTTTCTTTTAAAGTCTCTTTCAGAGGCATTCCTTAAACAAAACCAGTGAGACAACATTACCTTTCCATTTTCTAGCACCCCAAGTGAAGGGAAGCTGCTTGTTCAGAAAAAGCCAGTTTTACAGCCAAAAGAACAAGCAGTGTTCTCATTCATGTAGGATCCAGATAATGAGCACAGGAGAACTAGGGCTGTCTATTGGTCTAAACAGTTGCTCATTAGCTAATCCATAACAAGCCCTGTATTGTCTGTGTGTGGTGAAGATCTGGGCAGCAAAGCTGGGAAGGCTGTGTGCAGTTTGTGCCCAGACAGATGGTCTTGTAAATCTGTTGGTCACTGGCAGAGCTGACTGAAACCTCTGGGGCCTGGGTACACCTGCTGCTGAAGGGTGCATAGCCAGCAGCTGTTGCTCATTGCTGTCACCTTGAACTTGTGACCCTTCTTCTGGGTACTCCTTCACGTTCTCAGTCTCACTCCATGCACATAAACAGCCAGAGTCTTGCTCTGCCTCTGGCTTCTTGAACAGGAAATGACACTTTTCATGTAAAATGCCTTTAGAATCACTCCTCTTTCCTCTTGGGTTTGATTTGTACAATAGTTGCAAATGCTTTTCCAGGAGTCTGTGGGCAGGAGTGCAAGGAGTGTAACCAATGCTTGCTGAGGTAACCCAATAGCAGTGCCCAAGCTGCTGACTGCAAGCACTGCAGATTCAGGCAGGCTTCTAAGCATGGCAGTGTTGCAGGGAAACACACAGCAGCACGTGTGGCACTCAGTTCAGTGCTGCTTTCAACCCTGACTGGGGATTAGGAGCATTCCTGCCTATAAACATGGCATCATCAGCTTTGGTTGCAGAATGATAGAAAATGGTGCTGGGAAAGACCTTCAAAAATCATTTCATCTGCTCCTGGGCTCAGAGGCAAAGCCAGCTGTACTTGTGATGTTCATTTTTAGTCTGATCCTTTATGGCTAAAGTTGTTGGAAAGTGATTTGACAAATCTAGATATAGAAGTTTTTGTATATCAGGTAGCTCAAGCACCTAGATTTGTGCAAATTCCCTTCTGGATCCATGTGCATTTTTAGGTATCTCTGCAGCTTAAATAGTTTTGTCGTCCTCATGTTCCTGCTCTCCTGCCTGAATCATGGTTGCCCAGTTATCTATCAGATTTACACAGTAGACTCAGTCAGGGAACAGGTACTTAAAGAATCTGGAAGAGAATTGTGCTGGTGTTAGAAGAAAGAGAGCAGGGTGGGAAGGAACAGGGAATATCACAAGCCATTGTAAGGAATTTTCATGATCTTGGCAGAATTCAGCTATTACCCAGACCAGTCCCTGGGTGACTATGCAATTATTTAATCTGTTTTTCTGCTAGGTTTTTCTGTTCACATTCTCTTTTCATCTGTTACAGAGTGTGACATCTTTAACAACTATTCTTGATAATGTTGGGATGGTGTAGAACTGTTGTGTTGAGACCAAGAGTATATTTCCTTCAGAAATGGTGAGATGACCTTACAGTTCACAGCAGAAGAAAAGAGGGAGTTGCTAGTCTTGTTTCCTTGCTCCCCTGCTCTGCTTCCAGTTTTGTGCTCCTGTTCTTTAGGCAAACATCAGTTTCTAGTGGACTCCTCGTGGATACATGTTAGATTGCTAAACTGATAGCAAACTAGATTGGCAAAATGAGCTGGACAGATTTCTGCCAGATTAGAGTTGAACTCACCCTTGGAACAGTCCTGGTGAGAGGGAGGGAAGGGGAAAGGCAACCACATTTTTCAGGAGTGTCCAGGCATTTGTTTCTGCTGATTCTTTAACTTGATGGCTTAAAGTGATCACAAGCAATGGGTGCACTGTAAATCATGATGCTATGAACTGAAATTGAGTGGTGGCAGCTATTCCACTTAAAAAATCAGTATTCATTTATTTCTATAATGCAAGAACAGTCTCTGGGTTCTTTTTCTCTCCTTGCTAAGTGAAGCAGTCATGGTTCCTCACAGGACTGAGCCAGACCAGAGCAGCTGCCATGAGAACTGCATGGTCGTGCAGCGACTGCACAGATCTCACAGACCCCTTTTAGCTCTAGTTTCTGTTGTAGCTGAAGCTTTGAGCACTCATCTGGGCTTGACCAGTCTTGACCAGCCTGTCATCTGGAAAGTGCACAAGATGAGCACGTGGGGCAGAAATCTGCCAGAAACTCTGTACTCTTGCTGCTGGCAGGGGCAGCTGACCACAAAATCAGTAGAAAGGCTTAAGTTTTTGCTATCCCTTAGGGCAACATCACTGTGAATTGCTTCAAATGCCCCACAGTTATTAGAAGATACCGAAATGAGCAGATGCTTATTGATCTAAAGAAGAATTTAGCAGATGTCCAGGTCTGGAATGTAGAACTTGGACTGATGATAACTGGAAAATGCTGTTACACTTAAGGATGGGTTTCAGTGCTACCCTCAATAGTCAAGTTTCTCTGAACCGGGGCCTTGGTGAGTAAAGTGTCTTAGTGCCTCAATAGGGTCATTCTCAGGTGTCCCAAGAGACTGAAATCTGTTGGTTTGACATGCCTTTCCATGTAGGATTGTTATTGGCTTTTTCAGGTATATTGGCTCTTTCAGGCTCTTTCCTGGCATATGAAGGACTCGTGTTACTATATGCAGCTGCTTTGGTGTAATTGTGAGATTTCCTAGCCAAACTGAATCTAAACACTTTCTGTAGGGTTCTTATCAGTCTTAACCCTGGGAAGTACCAGAACAAGTCCCAGCTCTGCTCCTTTTGCAGCCCTTAACGTGTATATGGAAGAGCACTTATTGGATGGATTAACTTACATTTCTGTGGCCTGAGGCGATAATGTGGGAAAACACAGCTGATGAGGACATTCAATTTATGCACTGAAAAGCACTATTAAAGACTGAGGTGTGGTGAAGAGCTGCATTGCCTGGAGCTTCCCATTAGGCTGATGGGGAGGGACTTCTGCCTGTGTACATTGTTGTGCCTTAGAAAGTACTCACCTTTACAAGGAATAACTTCACATGCCCTTGGGGCAGTAATTACGAGGCAGTTTAACGCTGTTTAGCCTTTAGACAAATGATGTAGGCACAGGAAGTGCCTTGCCCATTTTCTTACCAGCCTGTTTGTGTGTGAGGGTTAGGTGGAGTACAGTTCCAGGCTACAGTGTCTCTGGTGGCAAAACTGGTTTAAGAGGTTCTGCACCAGTTCTTCCTCTGTTCTCTTTGCTGTGCCACTGCCGTGGTTAATGTGACTGCAAAATGAACTAGTTCACCAATCCATTTAAAAATAGGCTGATGGGGGGAAAAACAAATCAAAACCAACAAAATACATATGAGGATGGGGAGTTTTATTTTTTCATTATTGGTAATTAGAATGGTGCATGTCAGTCTTTCCTCCCCTGTCCCCCCTCCCCTTTTCCCATGAATTTAGTTGCTACAGCTGCACACAGGAGTTGATGGAATGTTGCAGGAGGAGGAATGACAGCCAAGGAGAGGGAAACCTCTTCCCTTTGTTCTAACTACACCCATGGTGACTGACTTTTCATTTATGTCCAGTACTTGTTTGGAACCAGTAAGAGGCTTCTCCAAAACTGCAGGGTCTATAATTATTATCCCCATCCATATACCTTGTGTGAAGCATCTTAAACTGATCATCAAGAAACAGCAGTTTCTAAATGGTGGTAGCATTGTTTGTGTTTCTGGCTTTGAATTTAGGTTGTGCAGTGGCAAGGGAGAGGGGTAAACACCTTTCCAGCAGAAGGCCTTTTACACAAGAGAGGGTTTCAGTGTTTAGACCAGTTGGTAAATGAGACAACTGAGTTTTATGACCTCGGACAGATGAATCACCCGACTGCCATGTGAGGGGCTTGACTGGTACATCCTGCCCAGCAAATAAAGCTTTGAATTTCTCATTTCAGAAGAGGAAGGAGCTCAGAACTTGCACAGTCAAATGATGAAAACTGGTATTTTGGGGAAGAGCTGACTGTGATGGTGCTAATCTCTTCAATGTTGTGTTTTCAGGCTTTGGCTGTTTTGATGTTTTTCAGAAATACTGGCCTATCCTTCTTTGATTCTTTATCTCAAAATCCCCTTACTGTAGGGAGGGCATGAGCTCAGGGAATCTTTGTGTGGAAGTTTCACCCTGAGAAAATTCAAGCAGGGAATAAATTATCAGAGTGAGGAAATTTTCTTCTTCCAGCTGAATATTAAACTCATTGGTGTGTGTAACTCTGCTATGGAAACTCGAACCTGACTATTGATCGCTGAAGTTCTGCTCTGGTGGGGTCAAAGATGTCTTCATAGGATGGGTCAGTGCCATAAAATGCAATATGGTTTTCCATGGTCATGGGAAATGATCACTGTGTGATGGTCATAGTGGTGTATTAAGTTCTAATATTGCCTCCTGAGTAGAGGAACCAAACAAAATCTTCTCACCAAGGCTCTGGTGAAAAAACAAGGTTTATGATGAAAAGTAAGTCTTAATAAAGGTAGCATTAAAACATTATTATATTAGTAAAAGTTGGATGTCTGTGCATCTTGATAACCATCAAAAAGACAAAAATGTGGTTTCTGGCACATGTAGACCTATTTCTGGAGCAGCTGATGTCCAGGAAGACATTTAGCATAGCTGGGAGGAGGAAACAGTGGAATGAGAGATGGGAAGTAAGGCTGTGGAGGGAGCTATGGATGGGGCAGAGCCCAGTGGCAGTTAGTCCTGTATGGTCATGCAACCGCACTGCTTTTGTCCAAAATGTCTGTCTGGTAAGACTGGTTGGTAAGACTTGGTAAGACTTGGTTGGCACTTGGTTTTGCTTTGTATGCACAGAGAAACACTGACATTTGGTGGACAGATGAGGTGTCCTTACCTTCCCTCTTTTGTCTAGATTTATTTGTCTGATGCACACATTTCATTATGTTTATGCTGATTGTAACAAACAGTTAATTAAATAAGTTCAAGGAGATAGTCATGTCCCAGGAGATATCAGTAAGTGACACAGAGAGATTGAAATGAGAATTGAGATGGCTTTCTTGACCTTGCTTTGATAAACCTTTCACTGGATACAGCTGGATAGTTGCTTCTCTTATAGAACTACTTATAGGTAGCTGTTAGTGTTTGCTTTGGGTACAGAAAGATACTGAATCTGCCAAGAAACATGCCATTTCCATGAAACATGACACTTCCATGCCATTTCCCACTGAAAGGATTTTGATCACTGAATTCTTTGATCTCACTTTCTTTGGCAACAGGTGTGTGAGGAAGTGTTAAGTCCTAATGAGATACTGCTTATGAGAGGCAGAAAAATTAATATACCTTTACTAACAGAAAGTCAGCATGAAGCTTTGAGGTAGGACTGGAAAATGCTTTCTGTGGTGGTGGGAATTCCCTTTGATTATCCCTCTTCCTTACAGGAAGACACTTCTCTGCAGTTATATTCAAAGGTGCACAGGTGTAGAATGGAGAATCCAAAAGCCTCCTTATTCACTTCTCTTAGCAGTTCCTTCCTGCATAACTATTGAATGCAAAATTTTGCAATTTAGTGTAAGACTGAATGGGAGCCAAATTGCTGCCCTTGGAAAATTATCTGTTAAGAATGAGAGGTAAAGAATGTTCTGTAAGGCAGTATCTCTTGACTGCTTTTTTTTTTGGTGCCATGCTTCCCAGGGGAAGGCTCTGTGGAGGATAGAGGTGCTGTGCCACGGTTGGAATGTTGGCTGGAGCTCCGTGAAACCCAATGCGCGGTTTCGACAGAGGAGTCACAACTGTTGGCAGGTTCTGGTGACCATGGCAGACCTCAGCGGGAGTTATTCTAAGAACACAACATATGATCAGATTACTGAGGGACACTTTACATGGCTCTAAAAAATGAACCATCTGACAGTTTGTGACAGCTCTGCCTGCTCCAGCCAAGTGAGGAGTGCTGGTCTTTGCTGACCCTGCAGCCCGGGTTGTGAAACAAAGAAGGTGCCTTCCAAAGCCTGTGAGCATACAGGCTTCCAGCCACATTACACCTGCTTACATCTAACTACTGATAAGAAACACAAAAGACATTTAGGACTTGCTTCTCTTGTAGTTTTGATTCATGGTAATTTAATACTGCCATGCTGCAGTTTACTGGGCTTGGCAATTTACATAGTTCTATATTTAGTAATCCCTGTGATGAATGTCTTTGTAGAGTGATCTGTTTGTTTGGTGGTGGTTTTTTGTTTGGGCTTTTTTTTTCTTTTTTCTTTTTTTTTTCCTTTTTTTTTCTTTTTTGTGCTACCAGTATCTTTATTACCTTAACATAATCTGCCACTTTTCTGTTTTAACCTGACTGTGGGGACACACTTCTGGAATACGAAGACTGTATGAGAGATATTAGCAAGTGGGAAGTGAATTCTAAAACTGGAAATTTTGATGATCCACAGTTAAATGATCTCTGTGTAGAGTTTCTTTCTAGAGAATTTCTGTACTGGTATCCAGTATCTGCAATTTGTACAACAATTTCCCCTCCCACTAGTTTTTTTTGGTGAAGTACATGGCCTGAGAGGACTTTGCAATTTTTGCTGCTGCTGTTGTCAAAGACAAACAGTTAAATGCACACTTATGGAAATACCTCCCAGTTTCCCAGGCCTGACTACAGTTTATTGTCTCTCCTCCCTGCTTCCTACTCTGTTTCCCTTCTTTTGTTCTCTCTAACACTCAGTCCCTCTTAATTCCCTTGATGAGGTGCTGGGTGACGGAGGAGATTGGCATCACTGTGTAAAGGTCTCTTTCTGCCAATTCCTGCCTTTTTTTGTTTTGTTTTATTTCCCTTCTGGTGCTCCTTGTTTCTAGCTGCTTGTCATCTCTGCATGGGTTTTCAGTGGGCTGCAGTCCTTTCAGGGTTGTCTCTGCTCTGGCGTGGGTGCTGCAGTTGTCTCAAAGTGTTCTTCTGTCATGGAGCAACTTTTTCCAAGATGACTTTTCCAGCCACATCCCCAGGAATGTCCCCTACCATGTCTCCTTTTCTCTATATTCATCTTTTTGCGTATCTTGTATTTCTCCTGTGCATTCTCATGTCTTCTTTTTTGGTTCCTCTTATGTCTCCTCATGTGTCTCCTGTCCCTACTGGCTCTTGCCCTTTCCAAAATACATTGAAGCAAAGGTAGCTTGTGCTCCTCTGGTTGAGGATTTGATGGATTGATTGTTATTTTCATCCAGTTTGGTGGTGGCTGGAATTCACTATGACTGGCACAGAGCTGTTCATGGCATCCTCTCAGACCAATTACCCTGCAGCCCCTTACTATTACAGCAGAATAATGTTCTGTCAGACTGTTCAGCCTCCATAATTTCTTTACTTGACACACTATACATATGAATTTGCTCCATAAAATTTATTGTATCTGGTTGAGAATCCATTGAAATTAGTTTTGCAAGGATCACCCATAATTGAGCCAGTGTCTGGAGAGTTCCCATGTGTTTAAATTTTCAGTGTAGCCTGATACATGCCCTTTAGAAGTTTGCTTCAAATTTTCCACATCCACTTCTTCTCAAGGCTAGTTTTTCCTCTCTTTTCCATCAACTCCTTCGCCTTGCCTCTCAAAGGATCCCCTTGTTGAAACAAAAATTCCCTTCTTTCTTT
Source organism: Agelaius tricolor (assembly GCF_023055355.1). Taxonomy (NCBI): domain Eukaryota; kingdom Metazoa; phylum Chordata; class Aves; order Passeriformes; family Icteridae; genus Agelaius; species Agelaius tricolor. The sequence continues at coordinate 20,244,969 of NW_027269269.1, forward strand.
ATAGATAATAGAGTTTGAGTGCCTTGTTCTGTTCAGCACATTTCCCATTTCAGATGTTTGTCACACAGTCCTTCTGAAATTTCTTATGTTGGCATCTGTCTGAGAAGAATCACTTCAGTTGTTTCTTACCTTTCAGCTTGGATCCATGTCTAAACAGATGGAAGCTTTGAGAAGCCATAAATGTTATTGTTGGCACAGGAGGAAGGTGGTGTGGATGTGTGTTGCTATAATTGGTCTCAGCTTTGTGAAAATGGTTTATGTGGGTTGGAAGAGCAGCCAGGTGGAAGGTGGCAGAACAGCATCTGCTCCCACCAAACTCTCCTGGGCATGTCACTGTGCTCAGGCAGAAACTCTGGGAACTGAAGAGGTCAGGGCTTACATGGCAGGGCATTGTGTTTCTGGCACAGACTCAGTTCCTAATTTGTGTTTACAGGAGCTGGAGTGGATTTCTCAGCTACAGACCTCTTTCTTCTCCCAGGGGAATAAGGGGAGCTGCTACAATGACACTATTAGGGAAAGATTAGGATCTGTGTATGTAAAATGCTTTCCCATTCCTATGTGTGCATTGGTTGTGTTTCATGAACCTGGCCTAATTGCAGTCATGGACATTTGCATTGTTCTGTTTCAGAAACAGATGGAATTAAGGGCTTTGCCAGTCCTTCCCTAAAGGCTTGAGTGGTCAATTTCAGCAGTCTTTCCTTGCATACACTTTATTTCAGGGCTGAGAGAAATAAGAGTTTAAAATAGAAAAAAGTTACTGCTTTTTCATGAAATATTTAACTACTGGAATAGTTAATACTGATAGTTTAATACTGATTTCACTGCTTGCCTTTTCATGTCTGTGATGTCCTAATATACAAGTTCTTTGCCCACAAACTTTCCACAGACAATACTAGGGTTTTATAATTTTGTTATTAAAAAAACTTCACAAGAGCTGTGGCTTTGTTTCCTGGTTCATTCCTGCTTCATTCTGCAAACACTTGCAGGCATATCAAGATGTCTCACAGCCTTGCAGCTCCTACTCCCAACTTTTTATTGCAGCACTATCTTGATACTACTGTGGTGACCACAAATGTTTTATTTTGCAGAGCCTGCTCTTTCACTGTCGTGTTTTCTGCTTTGAACCAACCTTGAGTTCAGATGTGTAACTTCTGCCTTTCTGTTTCTGCTCTTAATTCCTCCATCTCCAGAAAGACTATAAAATCTGTGTGACTGCTTAGATGTGATACACTGGGAGCCAGAGTAATAAAGCTGAATAGTCTGCCTGCAGGAGCCTGAAAGCACTTGTAATTCAGTGTATCATATCACACTGATAAATTCTATGTAGCTATTTCCATGTGCTTCCCCCTTGTTGTTTATTTTCTTGGACTTGGTTACACAGAATGACAGGCTCCTTTTGGTTGGAAGGGATCTTCAGACTGCCTAGTCTGGCCCTGATGCTCAAGCAGGGTCCAGTAGGTTGTTACTATCCTCCAGGGATGGAGACTACAGCCTCTCTGGGCAGCCTGTGGCAATGTTTAACCACCTTTAGAATAAAAAAGGTTGGGTTTTTCTTTTTTTTTAATTGTTTTTAGACAGAATTTCATGTGTTAATTTGTATCAGTTGTTTCTTGTTCTATCTCTGGGCACTATTGAGAGGAGGGTGGCTCCCTTTTTCCCTTTATTGCCTCCCATCAGTATTTATTTTATTATTATTATTGGTTAAAAACTGCCCCTAGGTCCTCTCCAGGCTGAACAGACCCAGTTCTTTCAGCCTCTCTTCATAGGACAGATGCTCCAGTCTCTTAATAATTTTTGCTGACTTCTTGCTGGACTTGCTCCAGTGTGTTTACACCTTTCTCATGCTGAGAAGACTTGATCTGGACTCAGTACTCCACATGTTGCCTCAGCTGTGCTGAGTGGAGCTGAAGGATCAAGGGAAGTCCCTTGACCTGTTGGCAACTGGGATTTGCCATAAAGGGTGCATTGCTGCCTCATTGTCAGCTCATTGTCAGCTGGGACCCCATCCATTTGTTCAGCCAGTTTTCACCAAGCCACCTTGTCCAGCTATCTAGCTCAAACTTTGTCAGTTTGTCTATGGGGATGTTATAGGAGACTGCTCCTAAAACTCAGACTTCTACCATGTGCACTAATAAGTTCCTTTCTAAGAAGGAAAAGAGTGTGACAGAGTCATCCTGCTGCTGATCTCTGTAGATACACAATGGAATTATCTATTTTGTTGGGGTCACTGCTTTCTAAACTTGGATTTGCATTATTCCTGTGTTCCAGGCCGAAATGAGTTGATTGCCCGCTATATTAAGCTGAGAACAGGGAAAACACGCACAAGGAAACAGGTAAGGTACAGTTTTCTCTGGAAGGATTAGCTTCTGTGGACCTTTCGAGATTATGAGGGCTAATGCGAACAAATTTCTTGCTGTTCGCTTGTTGGTAGTTTCTGACTCTGGTGGAAGGAGGTTGTTGTGCTGAGCTGGTTAATAAGAATGGCAGGAAGAGTCAGCTCAGGCATTTTACAGGAGGTTTGTAATGCTCATGTCTGCCAATCATATCGTGACCCACAAATTTTTCTGCTGTTAAACAGTGTGATTTTATTTGCTTGGCCTACTAATGAATGTTTCAGGGAGCACCAGTGGTTCTCTGCATGAAGATTTCTTGTTTAGCCCAAGCAGACAAGTCAGCAATGATGATTTTGAAAGTACCTGTCACACAAGATGGAAAAGGAATCTTTGTAATTTGGGCATGAATATCCAGGCTATGCTGGACAAAGCACTGAGCAGCCTGGACCTGCCTTAGATGGCTCATCTTTGCAGGCCCTCCACCCCATTTCATGGCACTGGAGTTATGTGCAGAAAATCAGCTCCTTGTTACCCCCAATCCCTCCTACCCCCAACCCTAAATAACTGCCTAATTCTACAAGAAGCTGCCAAGTATTCCTCTGGAATGAACATGGAATTTTGTCTTTCAATGCAGGTATCTAGTCACATCCAGGTGCTGGCAAGGCGGAAAGCTAGAGAGATCCAAGCCAAGCTCAAGGTATGATGGATATCCCTTCGCAGTTTCACACAAGCCCCCCCAGGTCAGCTATTCCCTCTTTGAATGGCCTTTAAAAAGCCTGAGAGATTAATCACTGAACTGTAGTGGGCTGGAGAGGAAAAGGTTCTTCCCAGGAAATGTTGTGCAAACATTCATTATTGTTGAAGCTCTGTGACGTCTGGAGCAATTCTATTTAAAGAATAAAGAAACAATAACTTTTTAAATTTCATGTGTCTTATTTCTACCTCCAGTTTATGCTGTTGTCATTCAAATCTGAAAGACCCTTAGACTTAGGAGTGTGCAGAGAGTGTATACCTGAGCAGGAATTGTTTATGGTTACAAGTGCTGACCAGTAAGCAGTTGCTGGTGTTGTGGTGGCCTTAGAGTTATCAGAGCACCAGCTCCACCTCTACTAGAGGTGGTGATGTGGAGTTGTCCACTGAGAGGAAGCAATAAAGCCAGCTGGCATCTTCTCAGGTAAAATGGTGCCAGCTGAATAGACTTTGCTCCTTGATTAATTCAGACCTGATGTGAAGAGGCCGGTGCTAACGGGAAAGAGAAAATGGTTGAATACTTGTTTGAGAAAAGCTGTGTTTTCCTTTCCATAGGAAAAGCTCCAAGATCACCCTAATGAACCTCTTGACATTTATTTCCACTCGGATTTGATGTGGGGAAATGGTTTATGTGCTCAGACTGAATTGCCAGAAATGTTGAGAAGGTCAAGTTTGTATGTGACAATTGCAGAAGAGGGTGTCTGTCCCCTGTTAAAATGTGAGCTATCCAGAAAGGGCTTGCTGAGCAGGATGTGAGGTCTGAGCCTTGTTATGTTTCACTGAGACAGCCAGAGAAGGAAGGTGAATGCTGACCTTTCTCTTTGGTATGGCCCTAAGTAATCTGGAAGGAAGAGTTTGCTTTCCTGGTTTTCCATGCTTCAGGTGACAATAACCGTGACAGCCCAGCCCTGACTACTGAGGGATGGCTGTTAGCATGTGCTTCCTCTTGGCTGCCTGGGCAGCTCCTCACTGGGCACCAGGGCAAATGGACTGTCCTGTGTTTGAGCTGCTGGCACTCAGCTGCCCAGGGCTGACATGCATGCAGCTCTGTTGCAATCAGCGATTGTCTCTAAGCCATGACAGCACCCCCCCCACATCCCAGCCCCATTTTAGAAAGCTGTGCTGTGTCTTTTATTAGCCTGTTGTGTTACCAGCTGCTCTGATAAAGAGAAGGAGGCACAAATTACAACTATCTAATTCAGTGCACCCAGGTAGGGCTGCCTCAGCTTGAAACCTGTGGTGCTGTTAAGTGGTGAGTTCAGGTGGAGGCCTGCTGGAGAGGCAAGTTAGAGCGAGCAGGAAACAACAACTGCCCAGGGTGTTAAAAGCCTCACTGCTGCTTACATCTGTAACCTTGATTCTGTTCCTTGTGTGACACAGCTCTGGGGCTGGGCATGATTGGAAAGCCAGTCAGCCGAGCCTGTTCCCACTTAGCTCACAGGCGCTGGCCGGTTTTGTTCTCAGGGAATGAAGGTGTCTCGGGGAGCTCCATGGAGCCATTGGCTGCTGTCCCTTTACACACCCAGGCCATGCTGTGAGCTCTGCCCAGCTGCCTGCAGAGAACCCTTCCCCAGGACCAGGCTGTTCCTTTCCACCTGCAGTGGCAGGTCGGGAGCACTGATTCAACTCATTTACTTCTTTGCTTTTGCTGGCCATTTCCATAGAGCAGGGAAATGAAATCACAGAAGCTGCTGCCCTTCCTCCAAGGTCCTGCTGACAGCTGTGTGCTCTCCTATCACTGCTCATTTTCCATAGCAAGTGCATGATTTTGTGTTTATATCCTAGTGATCAGAGCAGCTACATGATGATTTTTCAGAGTAGTGACTGCAATAATTCCACCTCCACACAAATGAGTGTTTTTTAAATGTCCACTGTGTCTGTAAAAGATACAGTGGGGAAATAGGGTAAAACTTGAAGAAAACTCTGTTCCCAAGTCAGTAGTTTTTCCATGCCCTGGGTGGCTAATAGATATCATCTGCACTAAGGAAAAAATTGGGAAATCATGGTGATATGATGGTATTATCATCATCATCATAATCACCATCATCATTATAATGTGTTTAAAGAATAATAAAAGAAAATACAAACATTGCAAATGTTTGGTCAAAGCTTTTATTGTTTTTATCATGTTTATCAAAGTTTTTTATCTTTTTTCCATTTTCTTTCCTTTTCATACTGGAAAACACTTGAAATGCGTATAGAACTGAAACAGAAAGATGTCTTTTCTAAAAACATGCTCCTTCCAGCAGTCTGTCAAGCATTTAAACAAAACAAAAGCACAGCAAAGGTTAATAGGTAAAATACTCTCCTTCCCTAATTATTTTACATTTTCTTTTAACTTTTAGTACCTCCACAAGTAAATGCATCTTCCCAATAAACTGAGGTAGACAAATGCAATTTTTCCAGTGAGAAAATAAGGGAAGGAAATAAATCCTTTTCTGCAATGGCACATGCAAAATAGTCCTTATATATATATTAAGAAAAAAGCAGAAAACAATAATTTCACTTAAAAAATGTAGGTAATCCTTCAATTATTCCCTACAGCATAATTTAGAGTGGATTCTGAAAACATTTCCCATAGCTTTGGAGAATATTAGGAACTTTCTCAGCATTTAAAATGTTTCCCTTCCATTCACTTGACTGATGCTGACAGAAGTCACAGATGCTCTAAAAAAGAATAGGTGTAAGTTCTGCCTATTTCTAGTGATCATTCCACTTAAACATATACATTTATTATTGAGATTTTAGGGGAGGATGCCTCCTCCACTTTTGTGGTTAGACACATTAGGATATTTGGGCTTTGAACTTTAGAGAACCTTAGATAAGTTGGAGGGGTTAGAAAGAGTGGAGGCCCAAAGGTGAGAACTTACTGCAGTTTACTGAATGCAAGTGGGAAGTGAGAATTCCCCAAGAAGACAGCAAGGGCTGTTGTACCTCTTTCAGCAGTTTCTTCAAGCTATGAATTAATCTGTGAGTTTTTTGTGGTAATTATAATACCACAGAGAAATGTGGAATGTTTAAAGGATGAAGATTAATTGTAGGGGATGTAGGAGGGAAGGCAGAATATAAGTGCTTCTGTTTGCCTATTTATACCTTGAAGAAAATAAGAAATTAAGAATGCTGTTTGTTTTATACATAACTCAGACCCACTAATTGTGACACTGTCATTGCCTGTAAGAATGTGTGTAAATCTACAGTCCTGTTAAGATACAAAAAGAAATGTCCCTGCATATGTGCCCTGGAGATTATGAAGGTTTCAAGTTTCCCTGAAGATAGGGATAAAATGATAAACTCTACCTGAGACTAATGCAGTCCCAAATTGAGATAGTCATTTCTGCAGTGATATGATGATCTCTTTTTGTGACATTTTCCTCAGAGGTTTTTTTTTTTTTTTTTTTTTTTTTTTTTTTTTTTTTTAATAATCAAGAATCTTTCCCATTGAGTATTGTTACCAATTATTAAAACACTAGAGTCAGCTAGGGATATACTTTCCACAACAAAACTTTTCAGCTGTATGGTTGAAAGTCCTCAGACAGAAAGGATAAATGCTTCTCAGTCTTTAAATCAGCATTTCAGAAAGCTTGATTATTCACATCTAAAGCTATAGTAATGAGTCACAGCCTTACAGCTTTAAAGAGTTCTTAGGACAGTTATTGGTGAGTTTACTGCCCAGAATTTCAGAGATGCCTGTTCCTGACAGAGAAGCTGATGAGAATTCTGTTTATAGACCATTAGAGCTGGCAACTAGTTAATCATTATAATAATCCTGTTTTTTTCTGTTTCTTTTCTTGCTCATAGGATCAGGCAGCTAAAGATAAAGCCATGCAGAGTATGGCTACAATGTCATCTGCCCAGATTATCTCTGCAACTTCCTTCCATAGTAAAATGGGCTTGCCTGGTCTCCCACGACCAGCCTACCCTGCTGTTTCTGGGGTGAGTGGATCAGTGACTTGGTGGAGTTTTGAGAAGACACTTGACTGTTTGAAAGGATATTTGGACTGGCTGAGGAAAGTCCTGAGAACTGAGACAGAATGGGCCAAAAGGCATTGTCTCTGTAGAATAAATCTGTCATGTGGCTTCAACAGTTTTGTCCAATTCTTTGCTCACACTGATGTAAAACAATAGAGTTTCACTGTGTATATTTTTTTAATGATACAAGGGAGAGAACAATCAGTTCTTTTGGATTTTCATACCACTTTCTTAGTCCAGCATCTTTTTGGAATAAATCTGTTTGGGCCATCCTGACCCTTTCCCAAATTTATATTTCCCAATCTTTTTCTCAGCACTTTGATCAGATGGCCCTTACATAAAATCCGTAATAGAGAAACGTCTGTCAGCATCCCTGTACCTATGAGTTGGGCCTAGTGAGCATTTGCTGAGCATTGATTTCTGCCAAAATAACTCCCATGGAACTTTCCTGGGGAAAATGGTCCTTTCAAGAGAGTGAGCATCATAAAAGCTTTGGAGACAGAGGCACAAGTTGCATGCATAATATTTAACATTAAAGATCACTTTCGGGTCAGTTTTTTGCATATCATGAGTAGTAGTGTGTAGAATGAAAAAAAAAGAGCAGTCAGCATCTCCACAAGAATGAATCCAGGAATGTAAAAAGAAGAGAGAACTCATTCACATCTTTAAAGGTGTGTGAGCTTGCAGTTTGTTTCCTCAGAAAAGAGCAAGCCTTCCTTTTCATCTCTGTCCTAAGAGTGGTGACTTCTGGCTATGTGTTGTTCTCTTGCAGTTTTGGCAAGGACCATTGCCAGGCCAAGCAGGATCTTCCCAGGAGTAAGTATTCCTTCATGTGAGCATCCAAAGCAGGTGCTTCTGCTGCTTTCTCTGCTGCCTGAGGAACACCATTAGCTATTACAAGATCTGTGAAATGCTAAGGCCTTCATTTTTCTTACAGTAGTGTTAAAATGGAGCTGAGCTCTAGCTCTCCTGAAAACTGTGTTTACTTGTGGGTGTTGAATGTCTCTGAATTTGGGCCTGAGTCTGAGAGGCATCCAGACCTATATCCACTTGCAAAGATATAAAACCACTTGAAAAAAAATATAAAACCAGTGTATTAGGAGGCTGATAGGGATCTCAGAAAAACAAATCTGGAGGGAGGGCCTGCTGAACACCTGCAGGGAAATTTTTATCTGTCCTGTCCTGGCCCCTTACTGCTTTCTGAGTGTTTGCCCATGACCCTTCTCTTGCCCACACAGAAAGATAATTTCCAAAAGACACTTAGGCCACTTTCTCCTTGAGGAGAAATACTTTATCTAATCTGTGCAAACAGTCAGTGAAGAATATTTTTTGTTTGGTTGTGTTTTTATTAACCACCTCTCTTTGTGTACTTCTGTAGTGTGAAACCTTTTTCTCAACAACCTTATGCTGTACAGCCTCCACTTCCAATACCAGGTAGGTAAGGAAATGTACTTCCTTCCTTTGAAATTGTATTTCAACTTCAAAAACAACCAGCACTCTAAAATCTTGAAAGTTGATTAAAAAAAACCCAAAACCTATTGAAACATTTCAAAGAGCCAAAACCAATTTTATATTATTTCCTCTTATTACCTGTGCTCATCCTTTTACTGAGAGAGCTGAAGCTTCTAAATTTTGTTTTCTTCCTGTTTTATATTGGTTGTGTTGGGGTTTTTTCTTCTTGGCTCAGCAGAGAATAAAAGTTTACATATCTCTACTGGTCTTCCACCATACTTCATGCTCTAGAACACTGTTCTTTATCATAACATGATTGTGTTCCTAATTTCTCATTAAGTAGGATAACAAATGTCTTTTCCTTCTCAGCTTCCCCATTTTGAGAGATCAATGGTGACACCTCATTCTGATACTAAACAGATTATTTCAGTGCTCCTTTAGGGCTCTGTCTAAATCCTCCTAAAGTTGCTGAACATGTTTTCTCTGGTGTCAGACTTGGGTAGTTTGTCTTTTACATCATGACCCCAGCAATGCTGTCTTAGCAGAGGGTGACTGGCAAGCAATTTAGAGTACAGGTAGACTGAGGGCCTTGTGAATGATATTTTTGCATGATGACTGAAGCCATAAGGAAACTATGAGTCAGCTTTGACAGTAGGTGTTCTACTAGAAAGCCATTGCTGTTTTTTTCTAAATTATTGTTATATAAATCCTGTGTGCTTAGGGTTTGAATCTCCTACTGGCCTCTCACCTTCCCCGTCAGCACCAGCTTGGCAAGGACGAAGGGTTGCTAGCTCCAAACTTTGGATGTTAGAATTCTCTGCATTCTTGGAACAACAACAAGACCAAGACACAGTAAGAAACACACCTTGCTTCCACCCCTCATTAATTTTGCATCTTTGGACAGCTCTTGTTCATCATGGATGTGTTATACTGCTCTATGTGTATGGAAATACTTGCTTCGTTGCTCTTCAGAGAATAGAAAGGCATCTTTGGGAAACACCAGATATCCTCCTCTTAGAGGATAAGTAGTGATAGAACCAGGTCTGTGCACTGTGCTTCTGGCTTTCCTGTCCAGGATCATGGATATTCATACACCAGAGCCCAAGGCACTGAGGTCATAAACCCATGCCAGGCTATGCTGGTTGTTCTGTCCAGCCTTGTAAGATAGACTCCAATATAGAACCCAAAATCAGAAGTTGCTAGGATCACATAAAGCCATGTGTTTCTCTGGTGTGCTAAGAAGTTAAAATTGGTGGAACTGTGATGAATTTGCATCAATGTGTTTCCACAGTGAAATGGAAGTAGTAAGATTTGCCTCTCTCACTAAACTTTTTGATTCTGCATCTTGAGATGTACTCTGGTGAGTACAGAGTACATCTCTGTACATGGGCTGAGATAGGAGAGTTCAGAAAAGATAGTGTTATTAGCTTGGGATTTATCTGCTCTGGGATTTCAGGCTTTTCATTGGACAGGAGCATCAATGTTTGGCTGAGTGACCTGTCACAGGTAACACTCTGTGTCTCAGGGTTTTGCAGACTATATGGCAGCAGCACAAGGCAATGATTTAGGAGTGAAAATAGGAAGAAAAAACCCAACAACGGTGTTTCAGAGAAGGAAGAAGCATGAATGTATTGATAGGAAGGAAAGAACAGCATGAGCTGGTATTAGCAGAGATATTTCTATTGATTTCTTCTGCTCTTTTAGAAAACTCTATCAAATCTTCATTGACTTCCAGCAGTCTTCTGTGAAGGACAATGGATGTTCAGTAGGTACTGAATGGTACTGAGCAATTTTCTAATTCCATATTTTTCCTCTTTTTGCAGTATAACAAACACCTGTTTGTGCACATTGGGCAGTCAAGCCCCAGCTACAATGACCCCTACCTCGAGGCAGTGGATATCCGGCAGATCTATGACAAGTTCCCTGAGAAGAAAGGGGGCCTGAAGGAGCTCTTTGAAAGGGGGCCAGCCAATGCCTTCTTCCTTGTCAAATTCTGGGTAAGAGAAGGGCCCTCTGTAGGGTACCCATTTGCTATGAAGGTTGTCACTTTTAAAGCTGTGACCTCCCTGGCTGTTAGAAAACTGCTACCTCCCAACAAATTTTTCCCCATGTAGTCAACTTAAAACAGCCACAACTGTCACTTTTCTTGACCCCACAAGATCTTCTCTTGACCCCACAAGGCACACTTTCTGGCCTGCAGCAAGATGGATCTTTCACCTTGTCCATCTGTAGAGTTGTTCTTGACTACTGTCTGCAGATTTGCTAATGGTGACTTGGACCCTCTAGAATTTTTGTTCATGTATAAGTAAAGAATTCAGAGGAAATTATTCTCTGCATACTCTTAGGCCTTCACTTCTCTCAGTGTTGTGTAACTCCTCAGCCAGAAGCAATACTTTTCCATCTCTTCTCCTGTCTCTGTAGCTGCATTTTGTGTTTTCCAAGTACTAATAATTTACAGATGCATACTTACTGCTGGAAGAGCAAGAGATAAGAGAAAAATATCATGAAATTGGATTATGCTGATAATATATTACTGAAATGACTTCTGGTAAATTGGTAGAAATCAGCCTGGCAAAAGCTTACTCACTCAATTTGGATTTTTGTGATTTAACTGAAATTTGCAAAAACTGCCACTGTGCTTCAAGGTACAAACAAAATAGCTTTGGTGATTGATATTATCATAGGAATTATGAAATTAAAAATAATAGTAGCTCAGGGCAGTTGTACAGTAGATGGCTGAGGGAATGTGTAATGGGATTTGGAGCCTTTCACCTTGAGTTTATCACATCATTCAACCTCAAGTCAGAATGAGATGATGAAATATGAGCTTTTATATCTCATTCCCTTCATACAAAGTGGCACTGGAAAGCCTCCTGACTGGTGCTTTCAGAAGGAAGAGTTAAGTGCCTTGAGATGCAACTTCCCAGCTGTCCCAAGCCTAGCCTTTCCAGAAATGAGTTGGAGAATGTTGGCTGGGAGTCTTCTTCTCAAGCGCCTGTGCCTAGAGTGTTGGTTGCTGATGATTTTTGAGGACACATAATTTTATTACCTGCAGTCTCTGCTACTGAGCTGAGCCCTTTGTGGGATTAGCTCCTGGCAAAGTACAACAAAGCTTGCCTGGGGTGCTTAAAACAAAAGGTGGAAGATCAGCTCTCTTCTGGCTGGGAGAGAAAACAGCACCTTGCTGAGAAGCTTATCCTTTGACAGGGTATTTTGAAAGGTATTGATTGCCTTTTGTGCTTTGGAAGTTTCAAGAACCAAAAGAAAGAGCTTGGAGATGTTATGCAGAGAGAATTAAGCACTTTGAACTCCCTGACTTGAGGAGAGAGAAATCATGAAATTGTGATCTGCTGCAACTGTGATTTTATTTATCAAAATTGACAGTGTGCTTTTCTGCTTTTGTGGTTCAGTTTGGGGATTGTGATAACTTGGTTTTTAATATCAGAAGTATAAATGTGCCCTATGCACCATGTCAGACCAACCTCTGTCAGGGTTTTGAAAGATTTAGATGGTGGCATGCCATCAAGCTGGGTTTTTTCTGTTCCCACGTGAGGTGTTCAGAGGGTATCAGCTCACTGGAATTTGGCTTGTTTTAAGAGATGTGACATAGGATTTGAAACAGCTGTACTCCAATGTGTGCACAATGTTGTGGGGCTCTGCAACTCTATACTTAAAAGGACAGAAATATTTCTGGGCTTGGTTTAATATTTTGACTGTCTGATACTTTTTTTGGTACCCTTGAATTGTTGAATCCCATCTGGAGTTAACATCAGGTTTTATTGGTGGCACCCATTACAGCTTATCACTTAGAAATAGGCAAAGTTTACAAGTCGAGTCATTAGTTAAATGTAAGTTTCTAAGACTTTTAAGAAGCAAATAAAAAAACAAACACTTTTCACAAATAAGGCAATATGATTAAAAACAAAGAAGGAAGAAAATTAGATTTTAGCAGAAATTTTTATATCCCTCTGCATTTTCATACTTTTGTAGCAGTATGTGTTAGGGTGCTTTTTCATTTTGCTGCCTGATAGTTCTGGACAACTATACAAATATGCTGTTGATGTTCAAAGATGTATTGGATAAAGCAGTTACTACACCGTTGAATTTATAGCATCATTTTAGGATAAAATGGTGAGTAGAATTAAATACTTGAAGGGATGCTTTGAGACATGAAGACATGATTGATTTTTCAGAGGTTCTGAGTTGAAGTTGTGGTTGCAGGTGACAAAGACTTTAAACAAATCAAGGAATGAGTAAGTTGGGGTTGTATATCTGTAGTTTTAGGTTTGAAGAACCCAAGGCATGAACCTACCATTGCTACAGTAACCATTGAATATACCAGATGATCTGCTGTGTACCAGAGGCCTAGTTCTAAACACCAGGGTTGAAGTTTCCTGACCTCTGTGGTAGCACTGAGGATCTAGTATGACTGAGAAAGAGATGTTCACCTTTGTTCAAAGGTGCTTTAAATTATCTATACAATAGCTAAAAGTTGAAAGTTGATGAGTTTGAAACATAAGGAGTGTTGCAGTGTTTGCAATTCTTCCTTGATTTTTTCATTGGGAATTTGGTACAATGAACTGATTTTTGGACTTGGGTTGGCAAGTTGAGTATGACATCTGTGTGACATTTCTCTGTGCTCCAAGTGCATTCTAGCACACGACAATGAATGTGAGACATCAGCCTCCCAACACATGGACAGTGGCAGCCCTGCTCTTTTCCAGGCTAATATTATCTCTGCCACCTGTTCCTTGCTTCTCCCTGTGAACTCCTCCTCTATGGATCGTTATTAATAGTTTGGGGAAGAGGCGTTCTCAGGGCTTTGCACGTTAGTAGAATGGTGCACTTGCATCTTGGAGCTTTCAGAAGTTGTGAGACTCTGCATGGAAGACAGAAGGAAAAATGACAAATCAGTAATTCAGGACAGTTAGTACTTTGCACAGAGCAGTCATCTCCAGAGACATGAATCAGGGGAATTTCTTGTCCTGCCTGTGAAGAATGTATGTAGTAATTTCTTCTTGGTGATAGGCAAGCGATCTTCTGAGCATCTGAGTGCTTCTTTCAGCTAGATGGAACATACTTTTGTGGGAAAGTGCTGAAGGGTGGGCTGGAAACTGCTGTCTTGCACCTGGCTTCTCTCCTGTCACAACCAAATCCAGTCAAAACAGCAGCAGTGCAAATTGCCCTCAGCACCCTGCCTTGCCCACTGGATGCTTTCAATCCTGGAACTGCCTGGAGAGCAAGGAATGGCAATTTGTTCTCCATGTTCACTCTGTTCTTGGTACTCCTCAGGCAGCAAACAAGACAGCAGATAGAAACAGGGAATTTCATTATTTTTACACACATTAATTTCACCTGCCATCACCAGCACCATCCCCAGTTGCTGCCCCCCTCCAGGGGACTCTGCCAATGGCACATCTTCCACCAAATTTCAACAGATTGTTAGCAGCAAAAGGCAGATTGAAAGATTGAATTGCTGAGAAATTTTCAAAGAATCTTTTCCAGAGATGGAGGGGAGAAAGGAGCAAATTAACTTGTGGAGGGGTAGTATGCTCTTCCCAGAACAAATGCCTTCTCTTCCATCTAGAAATCTTGTCTTGTAGGTAATTAAACATTCTGCTTACTTCTCTGGAAAGGAGGAAATCGCAGATGTTCCCCCCAAGCAGGCAGATTCACTCTTGCATGCAGTATGTGAATATCTGGGATGTGCTATATCACAGATATCTCAGTGATTGCAGTTTCAACATGTTTAGAAGTCATCAGGCAAGCTATGGATAAGTGTGTCATTTGTGCTGAGCTTACACAGCAAGTTGAACACATCCCAGACACATCAGATTTGTCAGATATGTCAGAGTGTGCTCAGGTTTTTGCATCTGGAACTTCTGGGACAGAAAGCAAGAATCCTGACTTTGTCAGATAAAGTAGTTTGGTCCAGCTGGTGGCTCCTGACTCAGATTTAGCTTGTAATATGCCTCGTTTATTTGATCTTTACCTTTGCCTGTAAAAGAGACTGAGAACAGCTGTTTGAATGCTGGACACCACCCAACAGCCTTAATCCTGCTGCTGCTGCCCCCACAGTACCACCCTGTTCTAGCAGTGGCAAGTAGGAGCCTGGTGGGCCAGGCAGCTCAGCCCCCTCAGTGAGACTTTCCTAAATCCTGCCTACGTCTCCTTTGGCTGCCTAGATTGGGCTAAGGAATGTATTTAAGACCATCTCATTTGTTGTTGGACATACTAGGGCATTTGCCAGAGAGAAGTTGAAGCACCTGGGTTCTAGTCACATCCGGTTACATATCAAAAAATTCTATGCATTCTCAGACTATAAAGTGAAGATTTTCTCTCCTGCTTGATGGAGTTCTGGGAAGATGAATTTCCTTTGAATCATAGTCACTATTTATTATCTTGCATCTTTTCAATGTGGAATGTACTGGACACAGTAAGTCAGACCTGTCTCTGCTCACCTCGGGTGCTCGCTCCAGCGCTGGATGTGCTTTCACACAAGGTTTTCTTTAGAGAGGCAATGTAGTCCTGATGGTCTAGGTGTTGTGAGGAACTCATAGGAATCTAGGCATGAAGGCCATAGTGGTTTTAGATGTTAAGCTAAATGCAGTAGCTCTTTTGGTCACTATGGTCTTGTCCTCATCCTGAGAAGTTTAACTGCATCCTTTCGTGAATTACCCCAGTGTCCAATTGACATTTAAAAGTTAATTTGGCTATGGCAGATTACACTTTTCTTCCTCAATTTTCTGCCTTGCCTCCCTTCAGAAGGTAATCATCTCCACAGCAGGGAAAGCTAAGAGATGAGAGTTCCACTTCTGAGTTTTTCCTTGGTCTTGTATTCATGTACACCATTGCTATTTTCAGTTCACATGTATAAACCAGGTTGCAAATAGTTCAAGAGCAGATGTGCTAAATAATCTCTGGTACTGGGGCAGTGCCTTCCTTTAGAAGGTGGGAACCAGCAGCTGTAAATAGATGAAAAAGCTGTAACTGTAAGGCCAGCAGCGTCTGGGGTGCTCCAGCATTCTGCAAACATGAGCTGAAGCTCTCAGCAAACTGCTACTGTCATTCCCTGGAGTTGCTGAAACTCCCTGTATGTATGTTTATGAGATCTGTAAAGGTGACAGGAGGTGGGTACACAGCTCCTGGTGACTGATCACTCCATGCCTGACCATCCTAGCCCATAATATGGGACAAGCTTTAGAGTAAAATGTGCAGTGTAAATGTGAGGGAGTTCCAACATGATCCCGCTGCTCCACTGCAACAGGGCTTCCAGGTACTGATTGAACATAATGTCAGTGAATGGTGACAACTCCTTAATTCAAACAGTATTACTGTAGTTTTGCCGTTAATGTTGATTAATTAGATGTTAATTAGCTGCGAAATTCTAGTCTGGCCTTGTGATGGGAGGCTTGTCAAACTGTGGGAGCACCTAGAGTGGCTTCTTAGGGCTAGTGAAGCTTTTCTCATGAAGTGGAACTAGCACCTTTCTGCTTTGCCTTGTATTGAGTGTATTTATTTTTAAATTTTACCAGTGAGTTTTTGGAGAATGTAACCTTAACTTTACTAGTGGGACCCTGAAAATGTTTGTCTGGTTCTGCAAGTGTTTATGTAGCAGTGGCCTGACCAAGCCTCTGTAGCCTTGACCCTTTGTTCTTTTTGACTCAGTGGGAGAATTTCTTTGGAAGAGCGGAATCAAGTCCATACATTGTGTTTATTACTCCCAAGGGAAATAGCAGAAAAATATTGTGAAGGACTCCTAGTCTAGCTCCTCTCTGGACAAGGGAAGAAGTTAATCTTTATTCAGACAGTTGGAGTGTGGGTGAAATAAACAATACAGTTGATTGCATTGACATGGATGTGAATATTACAGTATTAAAGTACAGTGTTACAGTAACTTAATAAAAACCTAAACCAGAATGGAGTAATACCACTATTCTCTAATACAGGTGCATTTGTGGTACAAAGAAAGTAGCTGCTACAGTTATTTAATACCAAGGTCTTCAACATGGCCACAACAATACATTAGAATAAGCTGTCCTGCCTTCTGCTATCCCTGTTGCTTCCCATCCTCCCAACACATTCTTTATTTGAACACACACAGGTGTTTCTGAATCAGGCCAGGGAACTGACCCCACTGAGAACTGAGTAATTCCTCAGTGAGCCTTGTAATACAGCTACAGAGATATGTGTCAGTACAGCAGGAATGGGGAAGCACAAACTGTTCTGGAAGACTGAGACTGCTCTCTCTTGGGGTCAGGACCAGCCTGGTATCATCAAACTACAACTGAGGTACAATTTCTCAAGACACTCAAGCCAATCCAAGTATGTGTTGCTATGAAAATAGGCTTTCTTTGTGGTCTTATCTTTTGTGGTGCCACAAAGGCAGCAGCAAGCTCACGTGTCTACAGAAAGAGAGAATACTTGACTGTCACTTTCTAGACTGACCTAAACCTTTTGTGAAGCTGCTCCTTAAGATAACTAAGCTAACCATGAGGTATTTATTACCTCGTGGCACTTAAGAGGCAGGTATTTTGCATGGCAAAGAAAGAGGGGCATTCATTATTGTGGTGGTCCAGTTCTACCACATTGCTTGTCCTTAGTGCTGCTCTAGATCTCAAATAAAAATCTCTTCACTGACATTGGTTAAGAAAACCCTGCTAGAATGGCATCTAATGCTGTCTTAGTCCCACTGTAGCTGGAACACATTTTCTGCAGTTTCCTCTTCCCTTAGATCAGCTGGAAGAATAAAATGCTCTGGAGCAGCCTATGGGAAGTGATCCTTGCTTTTAGGCTGATGTGAATTAGCACATGGGCTTGTGGAGCACAGAGGAGCTCTGCCCTTTTAGTTTTGAAGGGGAGGGAGCTGAGCGGGGCATTCCCACACACCCGTAGTGTTTCTAGAGCTTAAGGGAACCGCCACTTGTTTCATAACTGCGGTTGGAATGACCCCTGGTGGAAGCTTCAGACAGCGAGGATTTTTAGGAGTTCTGTCCCAACAGGAGGCTTCGGTTGGCCAGCCTTAGGCACCCACATTTGAAAACTGTGGCTGCTACTGGAGATGGGTTTGAATTCAGGTGTCACTGGGCCAGATCCATCAGTAACCTACATTCCTTATGTTGCATCCTGTCTATTTACATTTGTAGTACCTGAGCCTGATGTGTGTGTGTACTCACACATTCCTTTTCCCTGCTGTCTCTTTTCCCTTACCTATGTTCTTAGGGTGGAAAAACTTTTTTGCTGTTGCTTTACTATTTTTTTCCTTCCTGGAGAGTCAGCCTAGTCTAGCCTGTCTGTTGCACTGCTCTGATTCTGCAGTCTGCTCTGCACAGTGAGTACCTCCAAGCTGTGTCATATGTTTTTCATGTTAGGAAGATATTCCACCAGATTTCCCCAATGTGTATGCAAACCACACCATTTTTTGAAGTGGAAATAGGATTTTATTCAGTACTCTTCAGATTTCTCCCACTTGCTCAATGCACATTGGTCTGCTTAAGGACACTCCCAATACTTCACTATCCTGGCTATGTAAGGTAATGGTGAGAAAATGCCACAACCATCTATTGATAACCATCTGAATTTTTATTGCTCTTCTTTTTGACAGGCTGATTTGAATACCAATATTGAAGATGAATCCAGATCTTTCTATGGTGTTTCCAGCCAGTATGAGAGCCCAGAAAACATGGTCATTACCTGTTCCACCAAAGTGTGTTCCTTTGGAAAGCAGGTGGTAGAGAAAGTAGAGGTAAGGAGTAGACACTTGGGTGCAAGATTCCCTCTGGCTGCCGTTTTGTCACATCAAGTATTTGCATCCTGCCTTTGTATCTCAAGGCAAAATATATCTCATGCTTCTTGTCAGGGAGATGGATGCCATAGATATAAGATCACTCAGCCTGCAAAATGCTTGTCTTAGGATTTCACTGAAGATCTGCTAGTGTTTGCTACTTTTCCCTTAAATCTCAGTTTCTGAGGAGGTTTAAATACATATGACTCTTAGCTCTGCTGATTCTCTGGGGTTTTTTGGGAAGCAAAGGAAAGCTAGGGAATATAGATGTGTTTTGTAGTCCAGAAATGTGAAAACATATAAGCAACACCTCAGTCTCACCAGTGTTTTTAAACAGATCATCTATAAACTATAGCTATTAATTTGACTGCAATAATTTACAGACTATAGCCTTACAGCTTTGTTAGATCTAGAGCTTATACGCTTACAGCTTGAGCAACTGCAAATAACTGGGTTATGCATAGAACTGGCATTGAAGAAATTCTTTTTGATGCCACATTCAGCTGCTAAGAGAGCTGCTTTGACATGCCTGCTGCTGCTCTGTTTCTTAAGGAACCTCAGGATGCAGAAGCATCTATGTGCAGAACACCAGCTGTTCTCATGTCAGCAGTCAGTTCAAGGTGCATCCTTCCCCAAAACCCATCTCCAGCCACATGATAGGCATGCCTGAAGTTGAGTTAAGTATTTGCAGAGGGACAGAGGGGCTAAAGGGAAGTGTCATGATGCACATGAAAGAAGACCAAGCCTCTGGGGTGAAAGAAGGTTACAGGCATTTAAGGGTCTGCTCTGAAATCATAGAATATGGCTTCAGTTTCTCTTCAAAGGCAGATAAAATATGCAGGAACCAAGGTGGGAATGTGAGAAAAAAAAATCCCTCTGTGTATCATTGGCCAGACCCTTTTTTAAGTGGGGGGCATAAATTCTGTGTTCTCTCACACAGATCCCAGAAGGCTTTAGTCTTTTTAACTATAAAGCATCCTGAGTATAGTATTACTATCATTACTTCCTGGTCTTGCTAAAGCAGTAGTTATTAACTTTTTCAGTTTATTCACACTTAGTACTTTTCCAGTAGAGATGCAGACGGGAGTGTAGGTGTCAATTGGTCTGTTCCTCTTAGTTACCTTTCACAGTGCCTTGAGGGTTTGCTTCTCAGAAGCTGGAACCCACCATTCTCAAGAAAACAAGAAATCAAGCTAAAGAACGTGGAGGATGCAAGGGGACTGACCTTGGTGCAAAGTACTGTGGTCACTGTTCATAAAATTATTTAAAAGTGCCACTGTAATTTTTCTGTTCTGAGTGCCTTTTTGTGATAGTGCCACTGGTGTGGCAGCATAGCCCCACGTGCCCTTCTCTGTTTTTCCCTGCAGACAGAGTATGCACGCTATGAGAATGGACACTACTCCTACCGCATCCACCGCTCCCCTCTCTGCGAATACATGATCAACTTCATCCACAAACTCAAGCACCTTCCCGAGAAGTATATGATGAACAGTGTGCTGGAGAACTTCACTATCTTACAGGTAGGGATTTCAGCTGTTTTCATTGCAACTTGGCAACATGTAAGCACCATGCAGAAGTTCACTGTTGAGAGTCAAAGCAGATTTCCTTTTATAGCTCAGCATCTAATTGAACTTAATTTCTTTCATGTGTATTGCACTTCAAGACCATTTATGGAGCTCTAGAGATGGTAACTCATGCAGAGGAGCAGCAAAAGAATTTGAGAGACCTGGGTAAGAGAGAGATAAAAAGAAAAATAAAGGGAGAGCTCATGAGGCAGAGAGACAAAGGAAGGGGAATAATGAAAAAGTCAGTGAAGGAAATGCTCATTCCACTATTTCACAAATATTGAGGTCCTTTCTGTGCCCTGGCCCTTTTTGCAAGGTAAAAAACCCCATAAGGGTATTGTTGAGTGGCTATAAAATTTTTCTGTGGGAAGAGTTCTTCACTGACCATATTAGGGGGGAAAGTTGTTTCCTGAGGACCACCCGGAACCTGTACAGAATATGGAGACATGCAAAGGAGTTGTGGGGAAACTCTGTGACACCTTCTGAATCACTGCAATCTCTAGATAGGTCAGGATTACAAGGCTACAGCAATTAGATTTCCATTAGTGTTTTGTTATACTGGGAGCCTTTCCAGGCTCAGATGCAGAAGCGTAAATTTGGGAAGAGGGCACACAGCTAAAAAAGTGTATTTTTCTAATGGACTGAATTCTGTGTTCACCTCTGTAAGAGGCATCACAGATCTTTGCCCAGAGAACGTGAGGCTGGGTAAGTAGAAGAGATGCTGGTGGCTGTATGAAAGACTGGAAATCAAAGTGGTTTTCATTCCATTCTCTGAAGATCTTTGATAACTGCAGGCAACTCGTTTCACTGCTCTGTGGCTCAGACACATCAGCTATAAAATTCAAGGTTAATAATATACATCATAGGGCATTAAGTTTACTCTTTCATGCTTGTATTAAGGTCTTAAACATCTGGAAGAAACGAGGAGTATGAATGCTGAGAGTTCTTTTAGATGAGCAAAAGCATGAGAGGGGCAGAGACAGAGAGAAGGAAGACTTGTGTGCTGTAGTCCATACTGGGGAACATTGTAGTTGCCTTCTGCATGTTTCATTCCTCAGTCAAGCCAGCCAGCATTTCCTATAAATTCTAAGAAAAAACCTGTCACATGGTTATACTTCCTCAGGGGCTTTATGTTTTGAGAAATCTCATGTCCTTCCCTTATCTTCTGGCACTGAAGGCATGTCCCACGTGGTGGCTGGCACACACTACCTTGCAGTGCTGTGCAAGATGAAAGTGCTGCTCCCTGAGCAGCAGCATGGGCATTTCCCACTCCCCACTGCGGAGATGAAAAACACAAAATGTAAGGCATGTTGGTAGTCCTCAGTCCCCACTACCGCCTTTGAGCCAAGTCTAATTACATTTTTTTTATAAACCCTTTTATAAGCTTAGAATACCCCTAATCCTATAAGCATCATTTATCTTGCTTGGCACATTTCTCTGGATCTAGATTTCCCAAGATTTCAGAGCCCGTTTTTCAGAAAAGGGCCTGGTGCCTTAGCACACCTGGATGTGTATAACTCACCACATCTTGCAGAAGAAAGGACTTCAACTGCAAATCCAATCATGAAATAAGAAAAGAAAACAGACCAAAACCAGACTGCTAAAATTAGTAGGAAATTTTGAAAACAGCTATTTTCTTCCTGTTTTCACAAGAACAGTTGGGCTTTGGTACAATTCAAGCCTCCAGCTGGAATGGTTTTCTTCTGCAGTTGAGCTTGTGCTGCTGCTGATAAAAATCTGTGTTCTCCAGCAGGAGAGAACTTTAGCTATGGCACAAACTCAGGTGACAAGAATGTGCAAAGCTGTGCAGTGACAAAGAGAGGGAGGCTGAACTAGGAATTCTGAGAGCAATATTTCTCTTGTCTCTGCCACCTAGTGCATGCTGCAGAAAGTAGGACAACACTGCTCCTTCACCATGCTGCTGACAGAGTCACGTTGTAGAGACGCTAAAGGGTCCTGAGGGGCCATAGAAAAAAAATGGGAAAAAAGGAGCTTCTATAAGAATGCATGAGTGTAGCAGCCATCCTTCTCCTAACATCTACAGTGTGTGGAATGGGAGGTGTAATGGAGTCAAATCTGTAAGTCTCCTGTAACAGGAGTTATACTCTCTAATCCTCGTGTTCTGTGTCTACCATTGACAAGCAGGAGCAGATGAAGGAAAACAACTGTCTGTGGTTGTGATGTATCAATATTTGTGTGATCAGAAGTGGGTGTGCCACAGGAGGGGGCCCCTCTATACCCAACAAACAGAGGAAGAAGAGCTTTTTTTTCAGAGTGAAACACTTTCACTCTGCTGAAATCTGCAACATCGGGGTGGGAAGTAGAGAACCTGCTTCCACTGATGTGATCACTGCTTGGTCACAGTGAACTTTTTGTCATCTCCCTGTCTCTTCACTGCATTGTAGTTCTGAGGATGCAAAAGTGCTGTGGTCTGTGGGCCAAGTTGTGTATCGATCCTGCACTTCTCTGTTCTTTGTCTATTACTGACTTTCTGCTTTGTGTTAAATGTGTTGGAATACATAAGCAGAGAAATAGCAGTTGCCATTTCAGCTTCTTCTCCTTTTCTGTCTAGGTTGTGACAAACAGGGACACACAGGAGACCTTGCTGTGCATAGCATATGTTTTTGAAGTATCAACTAGTGACCACGGTGCCCAACATCACATCTACCGGCTGGTGAAGGACTAGAGACTCTCTGCCCTGAGTTGTCCATGGAATGCATGTCTAAGAAAAAAGTCTGTGCTTGAACAACCCCTGCCCCCCCCCCCCCCCCCCCCAAACCAAACTGAAAAATAAACTGCAGATATTGTGTATTTTCAGAAAAGTACCTCTGAGCTGGTTTGTGATTGATAAAATGAAGTTTCCATCTCCAGGTTTGTGCAAATGGGAAAAAGATTTGGAGTCAAGGAAACAGGCAAATGACTGCTTTAGGGTCTCACCACAATCAGCATCCTGTGAAAAGCATTTCCCACAGTGCACACCCAGGGTGTCATTACACACATAAAAGGAGTGTGCACCTGTGTGCACCTGAGCATACAGGCGGGGCAGTGGCAATGGCAGCAGCTTCCACAACTCTGATCACATATGAACAGGTTGAAAATGTTTATGCTACACCTGGTCTGAGTGTGTGCACTCATTTACATTCATTTGAAAGCCAACACATGCCCAGACCTGGTTATCATACATTTATATAGGTGTCAGTTAGACATACACAGTCATGTGCCTGTGTGTAGAGGTTGCACATATATCCTGCACAGCTGCCTGGCCACATCAGCAGTTGTGCAGTCACAGGCTCATTCAGCCTTGCTCTGTTAGAGACTGTTTCTTCTGTTAGAGGCTTGTTTCTTCTTCCCTCTCTTCCATGCATGACAGTGAGAGACCAATCTTTCTTGTGCGTTTTAAATAAAATTATGCTTAGAAAATTGGGTATGTTAAATCATGTTGTCTTGCCCAGTAGATTTCCTCTATGTATCAAGTCTGATAACTTGACAGACTAAAATAGTTCTTGCTGCTTTTGCTTCTTTTCTCCCTGCACAGCTACCAATGCTCAGTGAGCCAGTCTGTGCTCTTGTGCACCAGCAAAATAATTGTTTACAGAGGTCAAATTATTCCACCTGTTAGTTGCAGACAGTGAGATGCACAAGTATTGCACAGGATGTCATTTGTGAGCAAACTGGAGGAAGAGAATGAGAGGGAAGAGTGAAAACTGCTTAGCTTTCTGTGTTTCCAAGGCAATCAAACACAGCCTCCCTGCTTTACTTGTAAACTGAGGTTGTCTATTCAGAGAGGAGTCACTGAGAGGCAATAATCTTGGTCTCCACAATGCTGCTGATGTGGGGGAAAGATGCAGCTATTCATGTTGCTCTGAGGGAAGAGGTGGTTTGCATGATGCTCTGGCAGAGGGTGAACAGGAAATTTATTGGGTGGCCAGGCAGAGTCGTGTGGTCTGGACAATCAATTTAATGTGGAAGGGGGACTAATTGACTTACTTCCTCATTAAGCAACTGCATGCCAGTCGATCTGTTTTAACTGTAAAAGTGTGGGTTTCCATTTGCATGTGTGAGGTCCCTGACAGGCATGAGTCTTCACCAGGCAGACCCTGTGCTTTGAAGCATGGGAAGGAAAGGATAAGGGTAAGGAGGATAGCAAAGATAATGCCATGAAGTCAGAGATGGAGAAGGATAGTTTGTTTCCTGTTATGGGAAAAGTGATATTTTTTCCCCCCAATCTTGTAGATGCTGCATTCTCAGAGGCTACTTTTAAGGACCTTGCAGGGCTAATGCTGTTAACCACCTCTGTGCAGGAGCCAAAAGTGGATGGTCAAGAACAAAAAATTTGCTTGCACCTATTAAGCAAAATCTGCACCAAGTTCCTGCTGTGCCTGCTCTCTCCAAGACAAAGAAATATCTTCAAGAACGGACTTCCAAACAGTAATACAGACACACAGATGCCAACAGCTTTCCTTAAGATCTGCATGGCTGGTAACCAGAATCAGTCAAGCTTGGAGAAAGATGAGCCAAGTACTTTAAACACCTAGAAGACAAAGCATCTTGAAATACCTGCTGCTCTGTGCTACACATGAAAAGTCCATACAAGCACAAGCTGCCCTCGCCCTTCCATTGGGTGTTATTGCTAGTCCCAGCCAGGTGACCAAGCCACCCAGGACTGAATTAACTAAATCTCTGCAAACCAGGCATCCCCTCCAGCTGGCCACATAGGTATGAATGGCACCAACTGTCTACAGTCCATTGGTAATGCATGCACCTGCCTGCTTCAGCCCTGTGCAATCTCCTTCCTGATCTCTGAACCATGTGTGGAGCAGGCAACAAATCAAATAAAACCTCACTAATAAGAAAAAAGACTGACCCTTGGGAAAAGTATTTTTGGCCAATGTTTTGAAATGAAGCCTGTACAGAGAAAGGGCAGAGAAAGTCCCCAGCAATGGAAAATTCCTTATGATGTGTATTAGTACTCTCCTGCAAACATGAGCTTGGTGCCTTGCATGCTTTCACTGCTGGGTTACACCACAACAGCAGACCCTTTGGAAGTCAGTCCATGAAGAAGATGAGCCCTAGAAGTTCACTTAGTCCATTAGTTGATCATTAATAAAACCACATTAAGCAAGTTATAGATGTTGTCAAGGCAGTAAACGTGAACCAACAGGCTGAGGGACAGAGGAAATCTTTGCACAGTTGATTTTGGGACACTTATGCAGGGTTTATTTTCAACTTAATACCAGTGGAAGATTCTTCTCTGGCAGTATTCCTTTCTATGCTTGCTCTTGGAGTTCACAGCTCCCTGGTGTCAATAACCAGGGTTAGCAAGAGACATCTACCTGCCTTTGAAACTCAGTGGAGAAAGGAAAAGAAAATTTGTGCGTCTGGGAGACCTCACTTTTATGTAGGCCAAGAGATGAAGAAGATTTACTAAAGCTAAGAGGCAAAAGGAGTACTGGAAATTTTGATCTGGACTAAAAAGCTTCTGTCCCCTTGCAGAATGGGTGAGATCCATGCAAAAATACTTCAAAGACTGGAAGGACTGTAGCTCTCTGTCCCCAAGGCTTCCTTTCTTGGAATTTCACCAGAAGAAATCCAGACAGTGCATCAAACTAAGAGCCAGCTGCAATTTTGCTAAAAATAAAGCAAAACAAACACAAAATACCAGCATATGTAAAAAAAGACATAGATTCAAGAAGAAAGGCTAACTGAACTCTAAAGAACTGACAACAAGTGAGGATATCAGAGTGTCTTACAAGTTTAATTTCTGTTGGGGCAGAAATACCAGAATTATTAACTTAACCTGTGAGAACTTGCTGTAAAATCAAAGGACGAAACATTAAAAGCTGATTCCCCTGGTCACTTTACAGCCACAACACTTAGGCCTTAGAAGGTAAAGTGACAGACCAGATCTAAATAGCCAAAACAGATCTAAATATGCAAAACAGATCTAAATATCCATGTTTTCTTTATAACAAAGCACTTAAAAGCTTTCCATTTAACTGATTCCCTTTTTTTCTAATGTACATGCTTCAGTTTATCAGCCCTCATTTGTGCAGCTACATCTGCTTGTGGAATCATGTCAAACTGAATTACTAAAATGATTCCACTTACTGATAGTCTTCTGAGATAAGACAGACCATGGGTCTGAGCAACACAGAACTAGGCAAGTCAGGAGCCCTCCCTTCATCTGCACTTCAAAGCCAAAAGGAACACTTCAGGTAAGACAAGTTCATTTGAATTCATTCATGGATTTGTGGTGAGGGGGTGGGAACTTCTTAAGCTGACATTGCCAACAAAGACAACATGTAGGTGGGCCTAGAGACAAAGGTAGGGATTGAATTTAAATCTCCTTCTACTTCAATATCTAGATCCAAGGATCATTATTTCCTTGAGTATAACACGCATGCTTTAGCCTTTGGTGCAATGGTTTCCCAGTGTCATTTCTTCCCATTACCCAGCTCATTTTTGTCTTGCATCTTTGACATCTTGGACCAGATGAAGGAGTTGAAGATCTTGTGTGGTTACAGAAAAGAATAAGAACTAATTCAGACAGGTGAGAACACCCTCAAACTTGCTGTAGAGCTGTAGAAGGGGCAGGAAGAACACATGCTGAGCCCTTCAAGAAGCTGCCAGGGGGTCATGCTGTTTCACCAATCCTGCAAGCAGAGTCTACATCAAAACCAAGCAGGAAGGCAGCAGACAACTTGCATGCTTGTACTGAAATGGCAAGATCGGGGCTACTCTCTATGAGGGAAGGCTAGCCAGAAGCTTAGGTTGACCACAGCTCTGTCCATAACCTCACAGACTGTGGTGCAGTCCCAGTCCTCTTGGACACCAGATCCAGATCTACTACCATGTTTGCCATGGGTCAGCCATGGAAGCCATGTTTGCCTGCTGGTTCAACAATTTGTCAAGACTCCAAATCTTGACTCCTCTCATTTAACAGGCCATACAATTTTGGCCTCTTACATGAGCCATGAAAGTACTGGTGCTCATTCTGAGGAAAACTAATACAGCATCTTTAGAGAAAAGCACCCCCCTCATCTCCTTGAGGTGCAAAATACAGCAATTGCTGGATGGAAAGAACATGAATATAAGCAAAGTTAGAAAGTCTAGGTGAATGATCTATTTCTGTCAAAAAGAGAAGCAAAGACTTTGATTTTCAACCTCCTTAATTTCCCCACAGCACTCAGCTCTGTTGCCATATTATGATTTCATCTGAAATTGGTGGCTGGGACCAAAGCCACAGACTTGCTATTACAGTAGAGGGGGTACATCCTGTGAATTACACTGGAGAGCATCCTTTTCTAGATGCCTCAAATGCAGCTACTCAAAGCTATTCTCAGAAGCTGCATTTGGCCTTCATGTTTGCTGGTCATATGCCATGGATTCAGGTACACAAAATCACACAATTAAGGTTGAAAAAGACCTTTGAGACTGTCAAGTTCAACCTATGACCTAACATCACCTTATCATCTAAAGCATGACACTAAGTGCCATATCTAATTTTTTTTAAACACCTCCAGGGACAGTGACTCCACCACCTCCCTGGGCAGCCCATTGCAATGCTGAACCACTCTTTCTGTGAAAAACATGTTTCTAATGCCTAGTCTAAACTTCCCCTGGTGCAGCTTAAGACTGTCGCCTCTTGTCCTGTTGCTGGTTGCCTGAGAGAAGATACTGATGAGGTGCAACTCCTGTTCCTCACTGTATGGACAACATCAGAGTGCCCCCACGTTAGATTTGGTTGCATGCAGAAGATGGCTAATTGAAGCTGGAACACAGGTCCAACAGACCACTTTCCTAAACTTAATGGCATAATTGAGAAGAGACCTGCAGATAAATGCAGTTTCCTTGGTAGAAAGTGTATCTACAGTATCAGCAACTCCAGTCCTCAGTTTCACAGTGATCCTCAAGCTCTTCCCTAAATCCTCAGGTTCATACTAAGCTCCCATATGTGTTTGGTTTTTTTCCTGTGCATGTTTTACCTTTTTTCCAAAGTAGACACAAAATGATGACTTGAATTCACATATTGATTTTTTACTGAGACTTGAACTATAGAAATCCCATATACCTGGGTATAAAGCTGCTTTGCTTATGCAACAGGTGAAGAACACAACATAATGCTGTCTCTTTTAGAGTGAACAACCAACCAACAATAACACCACCACCAAAAGTGTCAAATGTGTTCTCATTTTCTGCTGACTTCCTGTGCCGCTTCTCTTTCAGGAAGTTGTTTATTTCCAAAGTTTAACGTACTAAAGATTGGCATCAGTTCTGGAATGAAGATCCTTCAGTCCTCAGGTCTAAGGGGATTTGCTGCATTAGAGCTACAGCATCCAGGAGATGGACTCTTCTTGGAGCCTGGAACCAAAGAACCAAAAGAAGTGCTCTCCACAGATCTCTTTATCTCTTGATGCATTGCAAGATATATTTCCTTCATTGCTTGCTTTAAGGTAAACACACACCAATGTTTGTGTACTTCTGCACATAAATAAATGATGAACACAGAGATGCTGCACATGCTTCTCTTCTGGGAGGGAGAGAAACAAACATGCAGCAAATGACAGTTGTGTTGCTGGCAGCACTGCCACCAGGATGCTTTGAGTCTGTTGAACAAGCAGTTTATAAAAATCCACTTAGGACGTGATGGAAAGTACAAGAGAATATATTTGATGTGGACATCCCCTTGAACTGAGAAGTGTGACAGCAGCAGCAGTACCAGAGATGGAAATGAGAATACACAGGGAACCTCAGAATGTGAAACAGATCTTCTTTCTGAAAAACATTTATGGTAAAGCCTTGAGTTGCTCCTCATATACTGTAAAATACAGTTCCTCTCAGGAGGCCCATGTCCATAACTGCACTGCTCTCCTTCTGTAGGCATCTCAGCCCCAGTTCTAGGTTGTTTCCTCAGCATATAACACTTTGCTTAGTGGTTCATGCCAAAACTTTCCCCAGCTCTATTAAGACAACTTGAGAGAGTCTTCTGCTGGGGAGAGTGTTTGAAATTTACTTAGTTCAGTTTTTGTTGCACTTCCACTGACACCCAGAGGAAGGCAGGTGGGGACTTTCTAGATGATGTCAGAAGATCTCCCTTATGGCCCTGTCTCTCACAGCACCACAGATAAGAATCATTAAGATTGGAAAAGATGTCCAAGAGTCCAGCCATAAACCCAGGACTGCTGTGTCCACCACTACAACAAGTCTCTGAGCACCATATATACGCATTTTTTGAATACTTCCATGAATGGTGACTCCATCACTTCCCTGAGCAACCTGTTCCAATGTTTGAACACACTGTCAGCGAAGAAATACTTTCTAATATCCAGTCTAAACCTCACCTGGCACAGTTTGATGCTGTGTCCTCTTGTCCTATCACTTGTTACCTGGGAGAAGACACCGACCCACACACCTGTCTACAACTCCTGCTGCGACCGCAGCAAGCTCAGGGGAGCACTCAGACACGCTCTCCCCCTGTGCTAGAAGCCAAGCAACACACTGGCAGTCGTGCTGGGCTTCTCAGCCCGGGGCTGCCGCTCGCAGCGGCGGTCGGGGCTGCACTCCGGGCCGCCTGCGGGCATGGGCACCAGCCCTGCCTGCCTGAGCCCGGAGGGGACCTCCAGCCGCGGGTCCCTCGGGGCAGGGGCAGCTGAGGGGGGCGGTCAGTGCCCCCCGCCCCGGCGGGAGGGTGTGCCGGGGGATGCTCCTGGCGCTCACCCCAGAGGTTTCCCGGAGGGCACCGCGGGCGGCAGAAGGAACGGGTCGGGCTCCAGGCAGAGCTCTGCCAAAGGGGCTCCGGCGGGAGTAGACGGAGCGGGTGGGGTGCGCTGGAGGAGCGGGCCGGCAGCGCTCCCTCCCACCCTCCATCCCTCCCTTCCCTCCTCCGCGGGGCTGGAGCCTCCCCTGGGCAGCGCCCCCAGCTCCTCCCCGCTCGGTAACGCCGGTCCGAGCCCCTCCTCCCGTTTCCGCTGGCAGGAGCTGGGGCCGTGTCCTGCCCTACCTCCGCCGCTCCCCCAGCACTCGGCCCCATCCGGCCCGGCCCAGGGACGCGCGGGTGAGACCCGGCGCCGCGGGGGGCGAGGGGCGGCGGGGACCTGCGGGCCATTCCCGGCCCTGGGAGAGGGGAGGTGGCAGGAGCGGGGCGGCCCGGGGCGGGGGTGCCGGGGGCTGCCCCCTCACGGGGGTCGCGGGATGCCGGCCCGGCCGCCGGAGATGCTGGGGAGCGGCGGGGTCCCGGCGCGTTGGGGCTGCGGGAGGGGTGCGGGTGGCTCGTAGGGGCGAGGAGTGTTTGCTGGAAACAATAATCCCCCACCCCCTCCTCCGGTGCCTGCGTGATTTTTGCGGAAACAGGAAAGTTAGTTCAGAGGGATGAGTCGAGCCCGGCGGCGTCTGCGTGCGCTGTCCTGCTCTCGGCCGGGGAGCCCGCGGTGCCCATCCCGCACGGGAGCGGATGGCTTCGGCTGGGGATGGATTTGTCCCCGCCGCCGGGGAGAGCACCCTGGGACAGTGCTGCTGGCCGGCGGGGGCTGCCTCTGCTGTGGCCTTGCGCACCCCCGGAGGTGCGGCGGGCACCCGTGATGAGGGGCTGGGAGCGCGCAGGGCGCCCGTGAGGGGAGGGAGGCTGCCCGGGGCTGACAGCGGCAGCCGCCCGCGGACGTGGTGCCAGCGGTTCCTGCCTTCCCCCTTCTTATGTAAAACTTGACTCCAGCGTGGCCTTTTCCTGTTGGAGCTTTTGGAAACTTTTCTTGCTGTATCTTGGGATATCTGCCTGTCACCGTGCTCCTGGTGGGAGGCGGGAGCTCTGTGAGGTTTGCCTCTCGGGAGGGCCTTCAGCTCCAGGG
The DNA here is from genome assembly GCF_023055355.1 of Agelaius tricolor. NCBI lineage: Eukaryota > Metazoa > Chordata > Aves > Passeriformes > Icteridae > Agelaius > Agelaius tricolor. The sequence continues at coordinate 20,275,663 of NW_027269269.1, forward strand.
ATTTCTGATGGGCAGGGGAGGACCTGAGCTGTGGAGATGCTGTGTTAAGGAAAAATTAGACTGCAAGAGCTGCATTTCTCTGCTTAATCCTTCTATCAACTCTTTTGTTCTGTGCTTTTACACTGTATAGTTCTGTGGTTTGAACCACGAGAATGGGGTACCTGATTTTCCTACCTGACCGCACTGAACTTACTTTAAGACTTGGGCATAAGTCACCTGGGATATGTCTGGGTAGAAGTTAAATATTCTCTAGAACAACCATGAGAGTCAAATCACAGAGTTTGTTTGGGCTCTTGGCCCATTCCTAGATGGGCCTAAACGTTGCCTATGGAAGCCAAAACTTAACGTGTTCCTGTAGCAAAGTTGTTAGTAACAGGTGCCACAAATTGTTTTAATGGTTTGTTTGTTAAGCTTTATAGCCAGGGTATACAATTGCAAAGGATAGCAGCCACTGAAGTGTGCATTCATAGGAGTTGTGTTGGCATGGAATGTGGGGACAAAGTTAGCACTCCATAACTTTTTAGAATGTCTAAAGATTAATTATCAATGTGATGTAGAGAACACCAGGGAAAAAATCTGTCCTTGCAGTTTTATGTCCTTTGCTTCCAGTTTACATTTTTCCTGAGCTCCAAGTATGAAAACTGATGGAGCTAATATAGCTTCTGCCTCCAGATCTTTCCCTTTCATATTTTTAGACCTGTGATGATCAAATTGCATATCCTACAGAAAAAGCCTTTTCTATAACTGGGCTGTAAGACTTGTGGCACGCTTGGTTTTGGGTACCTGCACTTTCTTTAAACCTAATTCTCATTAATAAAGCTGCATGAAAAGACCTTGGGGTCAGAATATAACAAATGCAATGTCATTAGCATTAGTCAGGCAAAGCTCTGAGGTTAGAATGGCCCTGTTCATCTCTGTTGAGTAGGATAGAGGGTTAACTGAGTGTCAGTGTTATCTTAGCTATTTTGGTTATTTTAGCAGAAAGTAGCTATCAGAGATGCATATCCCACAGCCTTTGCTTTCTGTGCTATTTTAAGTTATTTTCTTCCAAAGCATGCCAAACCTCAGCCTGTCCATGAGGGTATTTCCATCACAACTGTGTATTTTTAGTGTTTAACCCCTGTCTCCCCAAAGACACAAACTAAAAAACTGCAGTAGAAAAGTGAAACACAGGAAGAGCACAGATTAAAATAGCAAACCAGCACTGAGGCAGCAGCACTGACTGGAGGAGTTACTTTCACATTTGTTTCACAAGTGAAACTAGCGAGTTTTCACTAGAGAATCCAAGACTTTGTCTTGGTGTTACTGTGAGAGAGCTGGAGCAGAAGTGGCTGCTTATCTTAGAAGTAGTGTGTTAATATTCCCCAGATACTTGGGTTTTACAATTGCTTTTCAATACTTGGGTTTTACAATTGCAATTTTTTGCCCAGCTCAGTTTTTCCCTTTTATCATATTTCAGGATTGTGCTGTTTGCAAATGACTGATGCCCCGTTAGTTTTCTGTGTTGAATGTCATTAGATTTATCGATGCATGACAAAAAGAGATGAGAATGCTTTAAAGAGGCTGAGCATGAGCCAGTGTTGTGCCCTGGTAGTGAAGGCAGCTGACAATAGTTAGGATTATTTTAATCAGACTGCAGCCAGTACCCAAGGAAGTGATTATCTCAGGTCAGGGTCTGCATCAGCAGGGTCCAGGACCAGGATTCACACACCTGGCTGGAGGCAGGGCACAGCTACTACACAGGGTGGGCAGACAATGAATGCCACAGGCAGAGCTAAAATGGGGTCCCTGGTGCCATGAGCAGAGAGCAGGGGTGGATGTGAGGCTTTTATAGAGAGCATTTAAAGGCCTTTCAGTGCTCTCAGAGCCCTGGTACAGCACGAGGGTCATATGCTGAGGGAACTAGGCTTGTTCAGCCTGGAGAAGAGAAAATTTGATGGGACCTATAGAGACCTCCTGGTACTTTTGAGGAGGTTCTCAGGAAGACAGAGCTTCTTCACTTTTTTGTATGGTGACTGTATGAGGGACAACAAAGGGAAGTTGAAATGAGGTTCAAGATAGATGTAATTTCCAACAAGGAGGATAGTCAGATGCTGGAACAATTTGCCCAGAGGGGTTGTGCAATGTCTGTTCTCACAGGTTTTCAAGGCCAAAGTGGATGAAGTCCTGTTGGGACCTCATAGCTGGTCCTGTGTAGGGTAGAGCATGATGGAACCCCCACAGGCCTGCTCCAACATGAATTCTCTGATCCTGAGATCAAGCAGCCATTTGGTCTGAGAAAGAAGGAGGTGTGTGAAACAATGGCAATACTTGTAAATACCCCAGATGAAGAAATGAAGGAAGGTTTTAGGATGCTGATGTGTTGCTAAGATGCTAAAAGAAATTAAATTAAAAACTTCTCTCAGTATGCTCACAGCTTATGCTGGAGAGGTGTGTGTGTGGGTAGGGGAATGATTTGTATTTGTAAACTCACTTTCCTTTAGTAATTCTCAAAGCACAAAGTGCCTTTTTGGTGGAACAGCACTTCAAGATGCATTCTGGAATGGATCAAACCATGCTCTTTCAAATTTCATGTAGGAAGTGTGATGACAATAAAGCATGGTGCTGAGCTTGGGGAAAGACAGTGTGTGACCAGGGAATAGCTCTTATCTGAGGGCTGTCTTCTTTGATTCTCTAGAAAATAGAATAAACATGCCAGGACCAGCAGATCATTTCCCCATTTGTGCTGTAGTTGTTAACAGACCTTAGGATTGAGTCAGTCCTAGTGAGACTATCTTAGCAATACCCAGAGAATGTGAGTGGATCAGAAATAGATATTTGTCTTTCCTCTCTACATGGCAGTGAAATTGTGGAAAAGTGGGCATGTGCTCAGGAAGTGCCAGCTCTTCGCTCAGTGCAATGCATGTTGGAATTTAATTTTGAGGAGAAGTACTTGTTGGGAAGATAAAAATGTTGTATATTTTACTCAGCTGTTAACAAGATACTTTATTGGAGACCACAGGTATTACTAGTCCCCTTCCTCTTCACCTTTCCTGATCTCCTAAAGCTGACTCCGAGGGGCTGTTTCTGCTGCTCCTTGTAGCCTCCCTCAATGAAACATGCATTGCTGAATGTCAGTGCTGTGTTTCCAGGGAAAAAAACCCTTCAAATCTGTCCTATGTGTTATTTCCTGTGGTTCAGCGCCATGTTTTCTGTGGTGTGTTTGTCATGAGGCTGGACTCTGTTCTCCAGTGAAAGATGTTGGATGCTTTTGTCATCCTGCTTGCACAGGTGTTTCTGGGAAGGTGATGTGTCTGTGAAGCCCTACCTCACCTTTCCCTCTGTTTTCTGATGATATTCCAAACACTTGTATTTATTGCTGTCAAAAAATAAACCTTGAGGGCTAGAGTTTGTAGAATGAGGCATGATCCTTGGGCAAAGCCCAGCTGCTGCAAGGTGTCACTGTCTGCAAGTCCAGTAAGAAAGGAGGCATCTGACTGTGCTTCACATGGAAGAAAGAACAGATAGGAAATGTGGGATCCTGAGTAAGTAATGAGCTGTGTTTTGATGCCAGTGGGATGTATTAGTCTGTTAGACTGCCTATTGAGGAGGGGTGAAAAAATTCTGTTGTTGAAAAGCTTTTAAAATCAAGAGTATAAAACAGGCAGATATGTTGTAGGGATAGCTCCAGGCAGACAGGGCAGATTAAATCATAAACATATGCTCCAATAAGCCTTTAAGTGGACAAAGGTATTAATTAAGCTTAGCATTTCTTTACAGTGATATGAATATGATGTTGTAATAGTATGATAACCATTAAGTAGTAACATACATTTAAAAGACTTGAAGTTTGCATTAATCTTTGTTTCAAAAGGTATAACAGGAAAACTTATTAAAGTTTTTTTGAAAGCACTTTTCCCTTTTGCTGTAAGAGTTCTCCTTTCTAATGCAAACGCTGTCATGCTGATCTAATTCCTGATATTTCTGAAGGTGGAAGTGACTAGTAGCTGGGTGTTTATTTCCATGATGCATGTTATGAGTGCAAAAGGGGAAACAAGTTGCATTAACTAGTAAAATGCTGATGATATTTTTGGGGCTGAGTCACTGTATGTCTCTAGAATCAGCTGAACTGTGTGAACTGGGCTTTAGTTTCTACTCTGATATTGCTCAAGCAGAACTGCCTGCCTTTGCCCTGGGCTGTCCTCACTGATTTACAAGTGCTTGGATTGGTCTGTGTAAGCTCACAGTGAGGGTGTGATGGAATATATCAACCTCATACTGGCACAGGACCACAGGAGCTGCATTGTCCATGTGTGGTGTGTCTGGGCAGGAGGCAGGGCTCGACTGGAGAAGGAGCTCAGGGGGGACTGGGTGGGAAAGCAGGAGCCTTGAGGAGGCACTAGGCTAAAGGAGAGGAAGTCTGCAGCCCTCCCCTGGGAGGAAGGGCTGGAAAGGAAGGATGAGGTGGTGCATTGAACAGAGAGCTGAAATGTCACACTCTGTCAGCAGGTTTGAAGGAGACTTAACTCAAAATTTTGAGACTCTGTTCTAGGAAACAGGAATCAATACAAGTCTTAGAGAGCATAGGGCTCTGTGAACTCTCCTGTATTTGGTGTTCTTTAATTTCACTCTTACTTAAATTCATTTGACCTAAAAGATGGAGGGAGTTGGAGGAATCCTGGGTTTAGGTCGCTGGTGGGAAGAACCCAAGTGACTTCTCTGGTGCAGTTGGGTAGTCAGTGCTGTCTCCTCAAGTGCCTTATGGCAGTATGCTGACAATCACATTTATGGTGATTTCAGCTGTACTCCAAACTCATGTTGAGCACAAGCAGGAGACTTTCTGTTTTCATTTGTACATTTCTAAAGGTTAAATAATTCAAGAATGCTTTCAAAAGCTTACTTTGTTTTCTGTTTCTCTACTGGTGTTTTTTACCTACAACTCTGCATACACTTCAGTGTAAGGTGGTTCTGCCAGGATTTTCATCCAGCTTTGTTTTAAACTGTTCCTTGATTTTGTAAATACATACTTATCCCCAAACCAGCTTTTCATTCAGTTTTAAGACTGCAACCATATGTGAATGAAGGTTGTTACGTGACTTTGTTTGAAGAAAGTGCAGCTGAAGTTGTGAAGGATTGAAAGCAATGTTCTGAGAATGTCTAGTATGTTGTTTCCACTGGAGGACAGTCTGCACAGTATTGTTTATATGTATTTATATACATGTGGACAAAATACCATTAGGGGAATGGGATAATGGTTCTGGCAGTAGAAGAGACCTGTACTAGCATGCAGATGGGAGCATGTCTCCTTGTAAAATAGAAACCTAAATGGCTGGCCTAAAAGCCTGTAAAGGAAACCTTCCAAGTAAAAATTAAGTGATTTTCTTTCATACATCAGAGCTTTTGGATCTCTCCAGTGCTGCTGTGCTGTCTCAGAAAGTTTTGCCAAGTAACAGTGGCTCTGAGCATTAGAAAAGCTCTTGCTGATCTGTTTCCCAGCAGTGGAGAGAGTAGCAGGACTGGCAAGACTTTACATTCATAGAACCTGGGACACTGTGGACAGCAGCAGAGGCATCTATAGGGAGGATATAAATAGCACAGACACCTAATACTGAGCTATTGGGTGCCATCAAAGATGAAGAGCAAGGGGGAAGAACTGCAACTCTGGGAAAATTCCCAATATATTCCCCTCACACCTACTCAGGATGGAAGAGCAGCTAAATCCCACACACTGAAACTGCTGCTGTTTCATGTGGGAGGACTGAGGATGGTATTTCAGGTGAATGTGGTCAGAGATTGTGATATGAAGGCTGTCGTAAATGTAATTGCTGGGACCAGTGATTTGTAGAGTGATTTGACTATCTGTAGAGGAAGAGACTTCATTGAGAACAGGAGCTTCTTGGATGTGTGTGCTCTATTCTAGTTATATAGAAGGCAAAGTAAAAAGGACCATGAAGTAAAAACGGGATTTTCTAGGGAGAACCAGGAGGAGGAAATGAGAATAGAGTCTTGAGTTCCCACACCAATGCAAATTCATCTGGATAGCTTTGAGTTGTCCAAGTTCCATGTTGATGCACCATTTCCCTGGTGAATGGTCACCACAAAGTACCTCTGAAGACTTATACAAGAAACTCTCACATTTTCATTCTGTTTTTCATAAAATAATTTCTGAAGATATCTTTCTTAAAGCAGTCAGTTTGCCCTGAAAAATCCATCTTCAGCTGCCTTCTCTCCAGGGACACCCAAATAATCTCTATTGCATCTTGCTTTCTTTTATGAAAACAAAAAATCCTGCTTGTTTTAAATCATAGCTTGGTTTTCACAGCTATTTAGCCTCTATCTTCAGTTCTTCCTTCTTATTCTGTTCTCCATTAGTTCCTCTTTGAAGAGCTGAGGAAGTTCATTCTGTGGTAAGAACAGAACAGTTTTGCTATCTTTAGTCCATTTCTTCCTTGCTGTTTCTACATTTAACCACACAAAGGAAACAAAGCTGATCCAAGTAATTTAGATATGTTGCTGTTTTTTTCTGAACTGCATTTTAAAGAGCTTTTTAAGGAGATACGTTGCTTCATTTAGGAATTTCTTTCTTTCTGCTTTAGCAAGTACTATTTAGTTCCTCTCTTTCTAAAATTTGAAAATAATTTATCAAAATCTTCTTAAGACCCTTGTTTGTTTTGAAGGTCCTAAGTCATCTCCCTCCTTTACTTCTAAGAGATACTAAGAAGTGATGTTCATTGCTTCATATTCTCTTAAGTCTTTATTAGAAGATCACTACCAGACCGTTTCTGCTTGTAGCACTGGACAGCCCAGTTTCTGTTTCAAAGTTCTCTAAGTGGTTAGAGCTGTAGGTTGTAATTTTATTAATAAAATGCACTCATACTTGAGGTACAAAATACCCCCGTGGCAAGTTCGAAAGTGTCAAGGACAACCAAAGTAGGTACTTATGTGTGATGGTGACATTGATCCAAAGCACCTATTTACAAAAGCAAGCAGATGTTGCTTGCCCTTGGGCCATGGTTTGAGGAACTGGAAGACAAGAATGCTTAGTTTAGAGATTGAGGTGTGGTGATATACCTAAAGGCTACCAGGAGATAAGTGCCTACTAGTCACTGTGCTTTCTAGAAGAGAAAAGTGCAGCATTTTCTTCTTCTAGGTTTTGTTAAGCCTCAGAAGTTATAGGACGTCTGCTTTGGAAGGTAGACTTGTCTCCTTACTTTCTTCTGCTGTGAACTGTGGATTGAACAGGTTGTCTGGCTGCTCAGTACAGTTCCCTACTCTTGGAGAAAACATAGTGAAAGATTTGAGTTTTTGAAGGACTTGCAGAGTGGCTGTTCCTTGCATCATAGTTTTTGCAACAATCTTGTACCTACCCAAGCCATGTAGTGAATCTTTGGGGGTATGAACTGAGGTCTTTGGTTGCATCTGCCCATGAGTTCTTATCTCACCAGTTCTGGTCTGTCAGATGAGCCTTGTTTCTTTGAGTTTATTATTAATGTTTACCTTTGCCAGCAACAAGATCTCCTTAACAGTTTTCTTGCAGGCATTTCATTTTCCTTTTTTTAATTTTGCAGTGTAGAGCTGGCTTTTGTCAAGCCAGTCTATGTACCTCTGACGTGGCTAGGACTTACCTGTTTTACAGGATCACATGACTTGAAGGGCTCCTCTCAGACCATTTCTGCCTTTGCTACAGATTGTGCTGTGTTCATAACTGGTTTATATCAGTGGTAAAGAAAGTTCATCTATAAGTGTAGCTGACAGCATGTTGTGTGTGACAGCAGTTTGACTAACTTGCTCACATCTACACAATGGAACTATGGGAATCTTGGCTAATTTAATTCTTGGTTTTTTAAAAAAATATTTATTTTATTATATATTAGTTACTGCTTAGCTACCCTTGACTTCAATATGGGTACTTCAATGGCTGAAATTGTTGTCACCTTTGTCACTGGGGAGCTGGTTAGATTGTGTGGTTGCCATGTAGCATGACAAGTGCTTGCCATGGAGCATGACATCAGTGATGAGTTCACTTTAAAGGAAGATGTATAGAAGTGATGTGTATGACCTCTTGAAGTCTTCACGTGCTGAAGCACGTCAGTAAACAGACTGTGAAATCAATATCAGTGTTTCATTGATACTTGATACAGTGAAGAAGGCAAAGAGAAAACATTATTTTAGAAATCAACAACAATGGAATGATGGAAACATTTCCATTGACCAAGTTTGGTGAATGATCACAATTTAAAGAAAATACTTAGTCTGTAATTATTTTTTTTTGTTTGTTTGTTTACAGCTGCAATAATATTGATGGTCTTTTAAACAGTGGAGATGGTACTGCTCCATGTCTTTCCTCCATGTGGTTGAAGGAAATTCTAGTCTCACTTTGCTAACTGTAGCACCCTTCTAACAGTGGGGTGGTGCTGTTACAGGCTTGAAAGCTTCAGTATGGACTGGATAAGGTGGAGTGCTTTCTGTTGTGTGTTTTTGTCCCAGAAGTAAAGGACTCTGTGTTGTACTAGAAGCAAAGGTGACATCTGGACAAGACAACTGGAGGAGAGTTTATCATGAAGGGTCTTGTTTAATTTCTAGTTGGCTGCTGTAAGCAGGTCATCAGGAGTCATGGTGATAATGGGGGACCTAAATGCCAAGGGGTAGAAGCACTGGATTTTTTTACTAGTATTTCTGATTTAATAGACACACAGGTTTTGCTTTTCCCCATGATCTCCGTTTTCCCTTTAGTTTCTGTTTTAATATTTTGCCTATTGCCATTATTTAAACTTAAGTCCAGATCAAATCAGTATATTATGCCCTGGAGACCAGTGTTAAGACTTACTCCTTTTGTTCAGGAGCAGGTGGAATTTGATATACCTTTTCCTGTTTGTTTTTTTAAATCTCCCTAAATTTCTCCTTTCTGTCCTCCTAAGCTAATTATGGTTTTAGTGGGAAGTGGGTCCAAAAGACAAATAAATTCATTTTGTTCTTCTTCTTCTTTCCAGGTTTGGTCTGTGACTTTTTCCTTGGTGTACATCCAGTTACCTCAGTAAGTAAGATCTTGGTGAAGGATTCTTGGAGTCATTGAGCTTTATCATTAATATTCTTCACATTGACATTAAGGGAAGACAAGTTGGTCCAACACTGAGCCCTTACAAAACCTTCTTGTAATCTTGCCACAAATGCTGAGAGAGTCCAGAGTAACATGGTTTTTGTTGGGATCATCTCCAAGTGCTGCCATAAGTACTGAAGGAAATGTAACAGAGAAAGACAATAATCCTCTTCCTTACATGCAAAGATTCCTCTTCCCCGTGTTTTCTTACCTGTAACATTTGTAGGGAAAGGAGGCAGAGAAGAATGAAACAAGGTTCCAATTGAGAGCAATTTCATTAGTCCGCATAAATTACATCCTTTTGTGAAAGGGTGGATCTATAAACAGGCTTAGAAAAACAGACTCATTTTAGAGGAACCCAGGGCTACCCTGGGGTTGGGTGTCTTCCTACAGCTGCAGGCCCATTGCTTTGTATTTTTACATTTGCTGTGTTCTTCAGGGATTTAGCCTTGGCTAGGAGCAAGTGACAGATGTGCCACTGCTTACCTTTCATTAAGTTTCTGACACAGTAGAAGAAACAACTTCTGCTCCTTTAGGGAAAGCAAGGTGATCCACCTTTCTGCTGAATGCCATGTGTTCTGCCAAAGGCTGCAAGGAGTGCAGTTTGATAAATCTAAGCAACAGAGAGCTAATAGTCCACTCTTGTACTTGGCTTGCCAAGAACTGTTTCATACTTCTGTGCTGCTGTGTAAAACTTGTCATGACAGCTGCAGGCAAAGAACATCTACTGTTGTACATTTTGGGATGAGTGATGAAAGATTATGGTCTGTGAAGGGAAAGAATCCCCTTGCAACTGGGAAAAGCTAAGAATATGTTAGGTGAGGCTATGAAAAAGGAATGCTGGAGCTTTCCTTTACTCCTGCGTAAATCATCATTAGAGGTGATGCTGCTCAATGGCCCAGTCTTGGGGATACTGTAAAGATGCATTGACTTAGGGATACTGTTTATTTAAGAAAGAACTGGGAAATATCCTGAGAGGGTTTTCAATGTCAAGGCAATAGTTCTGTTGTCAACTGCTTTGGAAAATTTCACTTGTAGGATTTGTATGTTTCCAAGAGAAAAATCAGTAATAGGAGGTATACAACTAGCTTAAAACCTGTTCATTTGATGTTGGACATGATTGTGGTTTAACCCCAGCCAACAGCCAGGCCCCACACAGCTGATCACTCACTCCCCCACCAATGGGACTGGGGAGAGAACTGGAAGGGTAAAAGCTGGAAAACTCATGGGTTAAGCCACAAGCACAAGCAAAGCAAGGAATTAAATCACTGCTTCCCATGGGCAGGCATGTGTTCAGCCATCTCCAGGAGAGCAGGGCCCATCACATGTAGTGGTGACTTGGGAAGACAAAAGCCATCTCTCCAATCTTCCTCCCTTTCTCCTTCTTCCTTCACTTGATATGCTGAGCACGATGTTATATGATATGAAATATCCTATAATATTTCCTTTGGTCAGTTGGGGTCAGCTGTCCCAGCTGTGTCTCTTCCAAATTTCCCACATACTTGCAATTTCCTTGCCATGGCAGTACAAGAAGCAGAAAGGCCTTGGTTCTGTGTAAGCCCTGCTCACCACCACCAAAAACCATCTCTATATTATCAACCCTCAATTTGTGTTCAGCACAAGTCTAAACCACAGCCCCATACCAGCCACTGTGAAGAAAACTAACCCCAAACCAGCACAGATGTGAATAGCTTCCTGATATTTCTGTTGCAAGACAAAGAATGAAAAGATAGATGAGGGATGTTAGGCATGGACACAGGTAACATCTGTATTTGTAGTAGATGAGACACAATGTTACACTATGTAAGATAAAGAGCCTATGAAATTTCATGCTGTAGAATTTAAGATTGTTATGAAGAGTCTTGGCTTGGTCATAAAGTGTCTCTCTGTAGGGCTGCTGTGTGTTTGCATCTTGCAATGATTTTTCTGATTACCTTTTGCATGTGTGCCATGCTCTGAATCACCCAGAATGGTGGTTTCTTGATTACTGTGTCCTAGGAGAGCTGGGTGATTGAGTGCACTAGGGAAAAGACAGCTGGGAAAGATTGAAGTGGATGTTATTTGTTCCAGGAGTTTTCTTTCTGTTCATTCCAGTGCCACTTGAAATGATGGCTGTATTGTGAGCTCTTTCATCTTGTTTCCACACCTTTAAAATTTGATACTGCAGAAATTAATGTAACATCATCTATAATGTTAAAGCTGCCTCATGTTATGAAAGTGAGAACTCCCACAGCAGCCTTAATTCTGCACCCAGAAGAGAATGCAAATCAAGTTAGTGTCTTATGTTACACCATTGTGTATCACTGGGCACTAGGATGTACATTTTGGCAAATATTTACATTTCAGATCTGGTCCAAGTCCATGGCAGTAATAAAATATCATGTGTTAATTATGCTGAATGATCATATTACACTGGTAAATGGGAATAGGATTGATTCCCAGAATGCTGATCTGTGATTCACATCATCAAGGACTACAAAAGAATCCACATCCCTTAGAGAGGGAAGACAAATAGGATATTTCAAACATTTTTCTTGCATGCATGGTAATATGCAATTTTCCCCCTTTTCATTATGTTTCTGAAATCTGTTTCACAGCAAATTGAAAAATTAGTATCCCATGTCTAATGGAGGTTTAGAAATTACCCTACTTTCTTACCTTGCTTATCAGTGTTAGCTACTGGATTTCAGATACGCTTTTGTATTAATTCAAGCATTTTCCTTTCAAAGTGGTCTATTTCTGTGAAGAAGATAGGACTTGAACATGCTGAGCAGAATGGGAAACATGCTTTTTGCTTTCTATGAAATGTACTCATGCATATTAAAAAGCTTGCCAGACCTGAATTTCTAGAATGAACAACAAATTGTTGTTAAAATAAAGTGATTGAATGCCTTGCTGATGTGTGGTATTGAAGTTGAGTGAAATGCTGCTACTTATCACTCAAAATTAAATAGAGTGTATTACAAAAGCTATTGTAGGAAAGGGCTGAGTAGAGAGCTCAGACCCAGACTGAATAGTGAAGACAATCTTCAGCTATATCTTGAAACCAGCACATACTGGTTTTAAGTGGGGATTTTTAACTGTCTGGAAAACACTGTTGTGTAATGAAATCAAAAAGGGTGTGTGAGATGCTTTGTGATGGCTTACTTTTGGCAGGCAGCCATTCTAGGTGAGATGGACATTTTAACATATAGGATGTATTGAATTATGGGTTTTAAGTGTTTAAGGTGCTATTGTATGGGAACAAGTTGTCACTGTGCCCTACCCATGTGCTGGACTGTGAGGCGTTCTAGGGTGATCCTGGGTACCTCATTGGGGCTGTTCTTCATTTGTGTGGTTTATTTTGGACTGTGAGCAGGGTCATTGCTCTCAAGGTCTTCATACTGTGCCCAGCAGAGTGAGGCACAGAGGGGAGGACCTGGGACCTACTGAACAAATACAGGCTGTAAAATTTAATCCAAAATGAGATCAGGCAAGCAAGGCGAGAAAGAGAATGAGAAGAGGTTTTGTTAACTTATATTGGCTGTCTTACAGTCATAGAGATAACTTGATGACCCTGTTGTGCCAAAGGCACATATTTGTAAAATGTGTGAAACGTGCTCGGATGTTCCACAGTTGGGCTAACACGTTGTTCATGTCTGATTTGAACGAGTACTTGGCATCAGTCTCTGTTCACAAGAAGAGCTTGTCTAATTACATGGATAATGTTAGACCACATCTTCAGGGGCATTATTAGAAGTTCTGCTAAGGTAGCCTGAGGAAAAGAAAGTTGCTGTGGGCAGTGGCCTTGGGATTGGCATTAGGCCAGGTCAGGGTAATTTAATTTTCAGAGTCTCAGTTTTAAGCTGCATTCTGAGGCCTTGAGGCAAAATTGTAAATGATCCTGTCCTGTAAGTTACTAAGTAATACGATACAGCTAAACTTTAATGTGCCATAAAGTTAAATCTCCATGTATGGAGCACCCCGCTGGCAAAAGATAAATTAGTTATGGGGAAAGGAAAATTATTTGTCCCAGAGATACTGTTAGTTAATCGCTGGTTCTTCTCAGGTTGCTTGAACCTGGAATATTTGTCCCCATCATTAATTAACATGTTTTATTATTACTTCTGCTCCCTTGGAATATCAGATTTGTGGCACTTTCCCATGAGTGGATTTTTATTTAAGTTTTTTAATATGGAGAAAGATTTTCACTTGAGTATTTAGTCACACATATAACCAAATCTCCTTATGAATGATGGGGCGAGGCTGTCTCTTACTTGTTTGTCATGTGAGAGAAGGCATGGAGGAATGTGTTGGAGCACAGTTTTCTGCTCTTACTTAACTTGTTGTCCTTATTGCCTGTCACCAGGCTCCCACAGGGCACATCTTGGGCATGGCAGCCCCTGAAAGAAACTGCAGGGTCCATCTCTCTGGGCTGAGCCGGTTTGTGGTACCTGTTTTGTTGCATGCAGTGTGTTGTCTGCTTCTCTGTGATGGAATAAAAAAGCTTCATTATAAATAGTGCTATGTAGATATTCCTATGGTAGCCTACTGGACAGCTGTGAACTACAGTAAATTTCTTAAAGCAGTAGTTTTTATTTCTACTGTTATCAGCCCTTAAGCATTTTCTGGAGAGTCTCTGTATACTCAGTTCTAATGCACTTTGATTTCTGATTTATTGTCTGCTGTATTTAAATTGTTGACCCAACTATTCATTTCTGTTTGGTGTATATCACACTCATGCAGCTATGCTTCAGAGAGGCTGTGAATGGTTAGAATGGTTAGGTTTTTTTGTCTTTAGAAAGCTCAAGGAACTGATCTTACCAGAGTACCAAAGCTTTGATTGTCAGTGGATTCTTTCTTGCTCTTTATTCTCTTGCATAAAATTATTGCTCTTGTAATCCCTGTACAGTTTCTTTCAGTGTAGGAGAGAAATCTGTGTCTTCATGTGGGCACAGGTGGGAATATCAGGAGCTGCATTACTTTCCTTGCTAGTAACACTGGAATCCTCCCCATCATTTACAAAGGGGTACTGCTGTCACTCAGCAGAAGCATTTGTAGTATCACAGAGGTTAGAGATGCCAGTGAGGAAAAAACACTACACTTTTCAGCCAGCCCTCTGCAGAGCCAGTATCAAATTTCTCCCTACTAATGTGTTTCTTGGCACTTTGGTTCAGTGGATTTTCCAGCAGCTGGGTGCCCCTTAGGCAGGTAGGTTTCCCCCTAGCAGAGGCACAGAAGTGTATTCCTAATACACTTGATACTTTTTTTGCAGTGTATCATTATCGATTGTAGAAGTCATTGCCCAGTTTTTTTCCAAGCCCATTTTCCAAGCCAAGTTCAGTGTTTTTGGTAAAGAAGTTGGGGATCCATGTAGGTATCAACAATAGCTGTTAATCCTGTTTTTATTCCCTTTTGTCAAGCTAATCGATCACTCTCCTGCTTTGTGTTCTGCCATGGCAGTACTGGGGGGCTGTCGGCTCGTGCTCAGCCCTGTGCTGTTCCTGACTGAGCTGTGCTACTCAGCTGCTCTATCTTTGCCATCCTGCCAGTTCCTTCCCTGCCTGCCTCTGTATTGCCCTCAGGCTGACATGGAGATTAATTGACCTAGTATCACAGGATGTTTCCTCTTTTGAAGTCCTCTCTCCAGCAATGTTTAAGAAGGAAAAAGGGAGAGTTTGAAAACAGCTAGTTGGCTAGCTAGGATTTGGTGGGCAACGTCTGAGGACAGCTAACACAAAGCAGCATTATTAATGGGAAAACTATGGCATAAATGCACTATTGCTATACAGAGCACAAGAAGTGAAAGATGGAAAGCCTATTGTATTTCCTCAGTTTGCCCTCAGTAGTGGGTTTCAGAGGCTCATGCACAGATCTCATTGTTATAAATACATATTATAATATCAGCTTTTTGAAAATATGAAAATGGATGCTATATGTATAATGTTAAGGTAACTGCTATAAAGATACAGTTTTTATTTCTGCTATTAACTAAACTTAGACATAGTAGTGAAAGAGCTGATGCAGTTGTACTTGTGCTAATTGAGCTGCCTGCTTGGTTGGATAACACCCAATGAACGTATGATGAAAACCCCTGCTACTGATATGCCAACTATCAGCACCTACCCTCTGTAGAAAATATGGACCAAAGCCCAAGCTGGAGGTGATAATAAAAACAGAATAACACCACAGCCGAGAAATGTATATGCTCTAAAAAGGCAGACCCAAGGAGAAGCCATGCTAAACGGTTCTTGGAACATGTAAACTAGTTTGGGGAAAAGTTTAAATATTAAATTGTTTATGAATATGCAATAGGCTGATGCAATAGAAAAGGTGGTGTGTAAAGGTGTCTCTGAAATAGCAGGTGTGCTCCTGGCTGAATGCCAAGCACCTGGCCGTTAACTTTGCTTTATTTTTGTATCCTGTTGCCCTTTATTAAACTTTTAAATTTTACCAGGAGAGTGAACCTTGTTTTTCACATCCTGAAATAACTCATCAGGAAACTTCTTCTAAATGTTCTGCATCAAGCAAATTGCAGAACCTTACCTGATTCAATTATTTGATTGAATTGAGAGTGGATAAAACCTATTTGGGGCTTGATAGGGTATTCAGTAACAAAGCCAGGCAACAAAGTGAGATGGAAATTGGAAGACACACAAACCGACAAGAGCCTGTCACATGGACCGGGAGGAGTGAAGCTGCAAACATTTTGAAGCGGCCTATTTGATGCTCTGCAAGATGGGTAAAATTTAAACTCAGGGTTGCTAGCATTTGTCCCATCTTTGTGTGTTTATTTTTGCCTTCTGTTCCAGGGGAGCACATTAGGTCAGGCTTGACTGTACATTGCCAGCAGTGCTGAGAATGACGGGAGATGCTGTAGGCATGGAGAGTGAGCCATGCATGACTAAGAACAGAAATGGAATTCAGTGCCTGTGACTCTGAGTAGGACAGATAACACAGATTTGTGTGGAACAGTTGCAAATGCAGACTCTTCCTTACAGAAAAATTATTAGAAAAATTAGTTTGAATTTGGGAAGAAAGTAAGCTTAAAACACAATCAGGCTTTGCAAAGGGCTCTTGTCTCTGAAATGAATGTTCACCCACAGAGTGTTGATACTGTAGTATTTTTGGATTGCTCTCAACCTAAAAAAGCTGAAAGGTGATGGTTTTGTCATATAAAACTGCTGATAATAGGTATGTTAATACCAATTATTCAGCAGAACTTGTATCATGATGAGTATATTTTTGTCAGAATAATTTTTGTGATCTTTTCAAAGCGTTGATGCAATTTAAGGTGAAAACAGAAAACTAGATAATTTTAGATGTCATGGTTTGATTTTAAAATGTGCTTTCTTTTTTAAAAGCATATTTTAAAAATGTTAATGACTACAGTTAGTTTATCTTGTCTTGAGGGATTTACTTTTAGCCTAAATAGTGTTTATGTGTCTAATTTAAGTGTGCTTCTTTGGCAACATTGCCTGCTTGTTTCTTACATGCTTTGTGCATATCAAAAAGAGTATAGGAAGAGTCAGGAAGAACTTAGGGAAGGCTGCGTGTTGTGACGTGTACGTTTTGCTCACTGTGTCAGGAAAATCCACAAACCCCAGAGGTTTATGCCCAAAAAGGAGACAAGGGAGTCCTTCAGCTTTATTAGAATTAAAAGGGGAGTCCACTGGGGTGCACACCCGCAGGGTTTTCTCTCTCGAGGTTTCGGAGGGTGCAGCCTCCCATGATCCCAAACTCCCAGCCTCATCTTGTTTCTCTTCTTTCCCCATTGCTGAGGCATTAGGAAGGTACAGCCTTCCCGAACCGCCTACCACACATTGCCCCCCTGAACCTGCTGGTTTACCCCAAAGCTCAGAAGTTCAGGCTTGTGCAGCCCCTTGTCTGTTTCAGGAGCCAAGGTGTCAGGGCTCTGCAGCAAACCTGCTGCCCGAAGTCAGCAGAGACATTAACACCCATTGCAAAGACGTTAACACCCACACCTTCAGCCATCAAACTCTTTGTAAAGACACCAGCTTTCCTCTTGACTGTTTTGGTGTCAAAATTTTTAATCGTTGCTGTGCAATTTCAGCTTAAGGCCTTGTGAACGTTGTTACTTGAAATATGGATCTTTAAGCCTATTTGTTTTTCTCTTATGCCTTGTGATTTTAAGTTCTGTTCACCTACTGGAAAGTAGGGATTTGCCAAGAGCTGATTTTTGTCTGGGAGCCTCACACAGAAGTGTCAGGTGTGCTCTTTGTCCATCCACACCTTGGTGCTGTTTGGGTCATTCCAGAGGCATGCAAGATAGGAGGAGGACTTCAGGAATGAACTGAAAATTAATAATTTGCAGTTTTGTATAAGTAAATCAGCATGCTATTAAAACTGGTATTCTTCCTTGTGATTTATTATTATAACCTTGGTACATAATTAAACAAAAAAAAGGAGAGAATCTCTGGAAATTAGTGAGTATGTCTGTATAACAGTACTAATTTTTACCTTTTGCATTTACTGACATTTGTATATATCTGGCTTTCAAAGCTGACAGCTGAAATAAAAATGTTGTCTCGGGGACAGCACTGACCTTTGTTAAGGTTTTTTTCTTGTCACAACTGTTTAATGCTTTGGTCTTCATTCTGCTTGGGTGTTTTTCTTTTTTTTTTCTTTCTGGAGTAGTGGGGTGGCTGTTTGTTTGGTTTGGGCTTTGTTTTGGTTTTTTGTCATTTGTTTTTGCTTTGAAGCTGCTCACAGTGCACCTTTTATATATTGGTGTGATACAGTACACAGTGAAGACTGAAGCTGGCAAAGAGCTGGTGCCACAAAATGTATTTTTTTACTTTTTCCTGCTTTTCTATTTTCATGCGAGTGCTTCCTTTGATAGTAGCCCAGAACAATACATAGCCTAAACTCTAATTTTTTTTATTTTAACAATTGTTACTTGTTCAGGAACAGTGCTTTACAGTTGGCTAGTACCAGTCATCCACAACTGGTGGATGAGGGTGCAGTTGAGGGAATCCAGCCAAGCTCAGACAAATTCCTGTTTGTTAAAGCATCCTGAGCTACCCAACTTGAAATGTATTAGATGAGGCTGATGAACCCTTGATGAATGAGAAGATGTAGCAAAATGTGGAAAGAAATAAAGTAGTTTGGGCATGGAAATTTTCTCTTTTAAGGGAAGGAGTGTAAAAAGAGAGAAAAAGACTAATCTTCCACATTTGTATAGGTTAAAATAATGTAGTGACTTTGTCTGCATTTTGTTCTTTGCACTCAGATTAAATGAAGCTGCAGATCTCTTTGTGTACCCTTGTTTCAAAATAACATCTGCTAATTCACCTTAGGCTCTTCTATTTACATTATCATAGCTCCATGGATACCTAACTGAAACAAATATATGAAATACTTAAAATTGAAAATATATGGTATTATTATTCATGCCATCGTATCTTTTAATTTAGTAGTCTCCCAAGATTCTTAAAGAAGGGGAGGTTCACTGAAATACAAAGATGGTGAAACAAGAAAATAGGGTGGTTCTTTTCATATATCCTTATTATAGGTTGTAGAAGTCATCATCAGGGTTGATGGTGGGGCTGTGAGTTTAAAACAGTTTGAGGTTATAGTTAGGTAGTGAATACAAAATATAACACACAAGAGTTTGTAATTGGTGTGGGATATTAAAACTTGGTTTCAGCTCTTAAGTCTATTTTCCACCTATTAAGTTCAATTAGGGATT
Organism: Agelaius tricolor; assembly: GCF_023055355.1. Classification (NCBI taxonomy): domain Eukaryota; kingdom Metazoa; phylum Chordata; class Aves; order Passeriformes; family Icteridae; genus Agelaius; species Agelaius tricolor. The sequence goes on from NW_027269269.1 coordinate 20,294,430, forward strand.
TTCAAGTATGAACCATTTTTCTTTTTACCAACTGCTGTGAGGTTCTTGTCCTGTTTGAGGACAGTACTGGGTATTTCAAGGCTGCACATGTTGTAATCTTTTCTTCAGTGCAGCACCCTCAGACTGTGTTTTGTGGTGCATCTGCTCTGATCTGACCACGGTGCCCACGAACAGGAAATTTGTGGGCACCAGTGAACTTGTGGTGCTGTAGGAGCACAGCTCATGGCTGCGTCACCATGTCATGGGAAGGTGGTCACATCTGATCAGAGGCATGCTTATTAGTCAGCAAGAATGGGGGGCATTTTCCTCCTGTTTCAGTGCCTTCTGTTGTGAAACCAGAGTGTATTTTATGTGAGTGCCAGGAAAGAGAGAGAAAAGAAACAGGCTGTAGGCCCCTGGGGAATTTTTCTGCCCACAGCTGTAGGACAGTTAACAAAGATGATGGGAAATTGGGTTAGATGAGTTGTTTTGCAAAAGTGGATGGATGCCAGACTAGATGCTGTACTAACTCAGAGAATCCCAAAGGACGGCACATGTGCTAGTTGTGGTATCTGAGCATGCCCAGGCAGCAGAATTGTATTACCATGCTGAGAATGGTCATAGAGCAGCAGCACTGCCATAAAAGTATGTAGCTGACCAAAGTGATTTTGAAACTTCTGTCTTTGATGAGCTCTGGTCAGCTTTAGAGACCTTGACATTCCTATCAAATATTTATAAACATCATTCTATGTTTTAAAACTGTATTTGTCTTTGTCTTCCTAAAGATCTCACTGGGCTTCAGAGATCCAGTGTGCTTACTGTGATGTAATGCCTTCTGCTGATACTGGTGTGAACAGCATTGAATTTTTTGACAGATTTCACAAAACTGCTTAACAAAAGTAGCTGTGTAATGTGGGTGACTGTATCTGTATGTGTAACTGAGAGTCATGGGAGCAACTTGAAGCCAAGTATTACATCAGACTCCACATTCCAGGCAGTGATTTGGTTTGGCCCTGCTGGATTATTGCTGCTCTCAGAGTTTGTGTCAGCAAATTTACTCATGATTGACATGGATTTTTAGTCCGGATTAATGGAATTAAGTGTAGGCCCCATTGTTGACTATCGTGATCAGATACTTGACACTACTCCACAACTGGCAGCCTTCATGCCAGTGGTGCTTCTTATGGAGCAGACATGGTAAGGACAATGCCACTACAGATGTGATACCCAGGCCAGGAGTCACCATCTGTGTCATGGAAAATTTCCAAGGGCTTGCAGCCTGATTAAAAGCCTGTGTCTATATGACCTTGTGCATCTTGGTGCCCATATCAATATGTTTGTACTGAGGGAGTGGGGACACTGTTTTAAATTTTCTTGAAACAAATGCTGCTAACTAAGCAGATAAGCTGTGGGTGGAGCGCAAGCATTCCTCAATGCTGCAAACATATGCCAGCACTCCTTGTGCATTGTATGGTGCAGGAAGCCTTGGGATAGGCAAATTAAATTTCAGATATTAAAGCCATTTCAAATGATTTATAAGGTGATGTTACTTGCAGACTCATTCAGATTGGAAGGGACCTCCAGGGGTCATCCAGCCCAGCTCCTACTCGAAGTAAGATCAATGCTGACTTCAGACTAGGTTGCATGGATGTTGTTCAGATGGTTCTTGAAAATCTACATGGACATAGATTCCACAGTCTCTCAGATACTTGTTTCAATACTTCAGAGCAGTGATTTTTTTAATGTCCCGTGGCAACTTCAGTTGCCTATTTTCTCCTACCACATACTTTCATAAAAAGCCTGGCTCATGTTCTTGTTAACCCTCTCTTGGGAATTGAAAGTCTGCTATTGTGTTCCTCCAAAGCCTTCATAAGTGAAGCAAGCCCGTTTTTATCAGCATTTCCTCACAGACCCAGAGTTCTAATTACCTGAGAAACTTGGTGATCTTTGGCAGGACTTGCTCAGGTTTCTTATGGAATAGTTTGGGTTGGAAGGGACCTTTTAAAGGGCGTCTAATCCAGCCCCCTGCAATGAGCAGGGACATCTTCAACCAGACCAGGTTCCTCAGAGCCCCACTTAACATGACTTGAATGTTTCCAGGGATGGGGCATCTATCACTTCTCTGGGCAATCTGTGCCAGTGTTTTATCACCCTCATTGTAAATCTGAGTCACCATCATTATAATCTAAGTTGGTTCTCCTTCAGTTTGAAACCTTCCCTCTTCGTCCTATCAGTGCATGCCCTTGTAAAATGTCTCTCTCCAGCTTTCAGGCCCCCTTAAGGTATTGGAATGTGCTATAAGGTCTCCCTGGAACCTTTTCCAGGCAGAACCACCCCAACTTTCAGCATGTCTTCATCAGAGAGATGCTCCGGCCCTCTGTTCATCTTCACGTGCCTCCTCTGGCCGCACTCCAACAGTTCCACAGCCTTGATCAACACTTGCTTTTACTGGAGGCTCAGAATTGGATTTAGTACAGTGTTGAGTAAAGGAAAACAATCACTTTTGTTATCTACTGTGCATTGTCTTGTGGATACAGTACAGTAAGCTTTTAACCTTCATTGCAATTCCAAGTCCTGTTTAGCCCCATCTCCACTGGTACCCACAAATCCTTTTCAGCAGAGGTCCTTTCCTGGCAGCCTCTTTCTCTGGCCTGTCTGGGTTCCTCAAAATGGTAGCTCTGCCCTGGAGCTTATTGTCTGCATCCCCTAGTTTGCTGTCATCTGCAAGCCTGATGAGAGTGGACTGTATCACCTTCTCCAGGTCACTGGTAAAGGTGTTCAACAGGACAAGCCTCCAGACAGACCCATGCTATACTCTCCTCATTGCTGGCCCCAGCATAGATCATGACGCTTCAACCGCTGTTCTTCAAGCCCAGCCTTCCAAGCAGTTTTTTACCTCTCTAATTGCCCACCAATCCAGACTGTCAAAAGGCTTGCTGAGGTAAATCACATCCACTATTCATTGTCCACAAATCCAGTTGGTCAGGCATTATTTGTCACTGGCTGACCTGTGTTGGCTGGTCCCATTCATCCATACCATGTGCATATGCACAGGAATGTGTTCCAAGAATACCTGGTTCATACTCCAGTTCGTACTGACCCTCTGCAAAACAGCTCTGTCTGGTTGGTGCCAAGCTGACCGTGAGTCAGCAGTACACACAACTTAAAACTTAGTTCATCTATTAGAACATTTCTCCTTCTATCAGTACTTAATATTTTTAGGAGTTTAACTTATTGTTATATGAACTTTGTCATTGGTGCTCAAGATTTTATTGAATTTGCTGATAAAGAACCTTCCAGAGATGGTTTCCTTCTGAGCTTTCCTTTTTATGCGTGGTAATTAAAATCAAGTTGAAATTTATATGTGGAGCCTGAGGAGGAAAAGGAGAATTTTTCAGCCATGCTTATATAAACAGTTTGTTTTAAGTAGAGTGAATTATAAAACCCAGTATTCCTTTAATTTTCATATTTGCTTATCTTACAACTTGGGTTATGAAAATAGATGATTGATTCTTTTCTTTTTTAAAAATTCTAATAATTTAGTTTTTTTAGCATCAAGCAGAACTTTTCCTTACGCTGAAATAAAGGGCTGAAGCTGAATAAAAGATCTCCCATAATTTCATATAGTTAGTTGCTGTGGGGCAGAATTGCATGTTACAGGAAAGGTTTGAATACCTTAATTTTAAAGGAAAAATTGGCCCCGTGCTATTTTAAAATTTAATTTTTAATTTTTAGTTTCAGAGTGATTAAAAGTAAACCATAGTGAGTAATTTCTTAACTCAAGCGTCTTTTCAGCCTCGCTCTTGACTTACCCGTACATTCATTTTAACACTAGAGGGCAGCTGAAACACTTCAGTTCTTTCAGAAAACCAGCTTTAGGAGAACAGTTTGCATTCTTCCTTACCCGAAGAAAGGAGTTTTGTTAGCTGCCTATTATATGATGTTTATTTTAGCAATTAATTTGCTTTAATTCTTTCAGGTTTTTTTTTTTTAACTTTAAAATCGAGCTTTTAGCTTTCTAGCTTTCTTTTTGCCTCTGTAGCTGTATCATGCAGTTAAAATTGATCAGCAGTTGAAGAGGGAGAATAGTTTCACATTTTAGTGGCTATGAAGACATAATGCTTGTGCTTCCTGTGTGATGGGTATTTTGAACCACCTTGCTTCAGAAACAAGGAGAGAGGCCAGAGATGGGAAAGTGTTAAAGACACCTTCTCTTAAATTTTCTCAATAAAGTAGACGTTTGACTTCTAGCACTTGAACAATTTATTTCATAGTTTTTGTTTGTATATAATTTTAAATTTGTTTCCAAAATACTTGAGTGGATCTTTTCTTATTCTCTGCTTTGCTTTAAAGCCATCTTTTTTATTGTAGCAGAGCTTCAAAATGGCAACTTCTGTCCCTCCAGATGTTATTCTATCCTCTCAGCAATCAGGAAACAATCCAATACGAAGGCTTTAGAAAAGAAAGGTCAAACCAATTAAAAATTACTATTTTCACAGCTCGTGTGAAAATTGCCTAAGAAGTTCTTGACTTAAACCTGAAATTGGAAACATTTTTTATTAAAAAAGTAAGGTGAAATACATGGTGAAACATGTAAGTTGTTTTAAGGGTGTATTGTCAGAGGTCAGATCTGTTCTGGCTCTAAAGTAAAAATATATTCTGTCTTGTGAGTTGGTTGTTTTTGTATCTTATTTGGTTTAATTTCCTCTCTTCCTGTTTTGAATCTTACTGCTTACTGCAAGTGCTGAACAACATTATTCAGCAGCTGAGCGATTGAATGTTTATTTGCACTAAAACTTTGAATTGTGTCTGGAACAGTAATAAAATAGTATCATTAAGCTTTTAAGAAAGGAACTCTGTCTCTTAAGAGTTTAATCTCTTGCACTTAAGAGTGTTAGAGATTAAAGCTCACTTTTCTGACTTGGGATCAGATATTTTTTTCCATATTTACAGATGACGTGGTCTGAAAATTCATGTGTGCCTCTCTTAAGGAAATTTTGCGCTTTTGCAACTTTGCAGTGACTATAAGGACACAGTGTTTTCTCTTCCAAGCTAAGCTTCTGGAACTGTGTAGTTACAAGGAAATTATGTCTGTTTTTGTCAAAAGCTTTTCTTTAGCTTCAGAGGTGGAGAGATAAAATACTAAAGCAGTAGGCTCAAGCAATACGATTTTAAAAAAGGTATAATTTATTATTTTGAAGGAAAAAAAAAAGATTGATTTCAGACAGTGGGTTGTGTGGTTTGGCTTGTGATGCTAACTGGTGCCAAATTATGGACTGCACTTTTCCAAGGCTTGAGGATAAAAAGGCCTGAGCTGGGAACAGAACAGCTTTATCTCTTTTTATTGTGATATCCTGAAAATGCTGCAGGTTTTGTGACTTTGCTTGGTTTCTGCCATGATTTCTTTCTTATGTTGCAGAGTGTATCTGTTATCTGTGACACTTCTTTGGCAATTTTGGACATAACACAAACATTCTCATCTGTACTGACTGATAGGGCAGATTTTGAAAATGATTGATGCATGCTTAGTTTTTTCATACAGAGTTCTGCAAAGTGCAGGGCTGCTTGGCTTATGGACAGTGTCAGACAACTGCTGTAGTAAAAGCTGGATTTCTGTAGAAGGGATTAAAACAAATGCAGTAGTAAAACATTTTTCTTTCTGTTATTGGTTCTGGATCACAAGAAGGAGCCAAGCTGTAGCATTTTTATTTTGTCCCTAGCTGCCACTCCTGCAAGTTGAGAGATTACAAGTAGGCTTCACTTATAAAAAAAACTGAAGGGAAGTTGCTAAGAGCCAAATTTTCTCTCTGTGAGGCTTAGTTGTGGGGTTGTGTGTGGTTATGCCCCAATCTGTCACTGTGCAATCTCATTGTTTGGAGGTGTGGAGAAATTAAGCCAGCTGTAAATTGTTTTGATGATTTACAATCAAGGGTAAATTTACAATCAAGGTTCCCTCTCTCTGAACTGCATTGCCTTCACAGGGAAAAAAGGACCAATAAAACTTAATTGGCTATTTTTATCATTATATTTAATAGATGAAACTGTGGCTGCATGTTAGGGAATAGACCTGGTAGAAAGATGCTGCTCTTCTGATGACATTTGAGAGCAGATTCTATTTGAGCTTGACTGCTAAATAGGCCATCCTTCTTTGGATGTGGCTCTCATAAAAGAAATTGCTTTGTAGTAGGCACTCTATATTTTAATATTAAGGTTTCATATTTAAAGGTCCTAGTAGATAACTAAGCTTTGCTTTGGTATTTTCCTCTTTCTGCTTTCCTATTTTAGATATGAGTGATTGGGAGACTAGCCTTTTTCAGTAGCTTGTTTCATTTTATGCCTGGTTATGCAATGTCCTGGCAGCAGTTACTTTATGCTCTCAGGAGAAAATTTCTTACAGAAGTTTAGATTTTGCTAGTCCATTACAGCTTCCTCTAGTGTGTGAGAATTTAAAGGAAACAGTCCTTTTACAAAAATATAAAGCTTTGATGTTTTTGAGATAAAATTATGCTACCATTCATTGCCATTTACCTCTCCTACACCATCAGCTTTCATTTTGATCTTGTCTGAGCTGATCAGCCTGTCTGTGCTGATCAGCCCACTGCAGACAGAGTAAAACAAATCAAGGTGGTGAAAAAATCATGTGGTAGGACATAAGTCTTGTTCTCTTCCACCTCAAATCTCTTCTCTGTGCAGTGTGGGGAGGATGTTGGGTATCTTCCTATTCTCCACTGCAATCTGTCTGGGTGGGATGAGGACAGTGGAGTGATTTTTTCTGTTTTATGCAATGTGGTGTTGCTGTGTATGAGGAAGTCATAGGAGGAAAACAGAACTACTTTCCTGCATAATCCCACTGCCTTTGAAAGATTCGTTGAGAAATACTCTCCCAGTGGAAGAGCTGTGGCAGACAGTAGGTACTGCTTATCTTCCTGTACTTCTTTCAGTATGAAATTAATTGGACTGCTCTCTGCAACAGCATCACTGCATTGGTTTGGCTGGTGGTCTAAACAGCTTAAATTCTCCTTGTAAGTTAGTTAAGTCTGTGAGGCACTAATGTAATGGTCTCTTCCTCCCTGAGGGTGGAAAGCTCCTGAGAACAAACATGGAAGTATTTGCAATAACAAAGCCTCTTCTGTCTTGCTCCAGTTTCTTTTTAGTTTGCTGATGAAGAAGCATCTGGTACAGCCTTTAGCTGTCCCTTTATAGGCCATAAGTCCTGATACATTGCCAAGTGGCATAATATTATGTTTCAATTTTATAGAGGATTTTCCAGGGCAGAGGGAACTGCACAAAAAGTTTATTTGTTGCACGATAAGGTCATTCTTTAAGAATGAGGCAAAACTGTAAGTGTTTTATTTTTGATCAGCTTTGACTTGTGATTAGTTACAGCTTCCCACAACCAATGCTGTCATAGCAGTTTTTATTCTCAGCCATAAACAGTGATTGTAAACCATAGGAAAATAAAAACAACAACAAAAAATTATCTAAGAAGGAATGTGTTTGCAAGAAGATTTATTTCTGATGTGAGTCATACAGTTCATGAACTTCTCACGGATGAGCTCATCATAATCATAAGGGAAATCTTTAGTAGGAATGTTGGTATCTAAGTCACTCAGCTATAACCTGCTTCTCAGTGACAAAGGGTGCTGTGGATCAGCACATCTGCACTATGCAGCTGTGTTCCTAAAGTAATCCTATAGCTTCTTCCTTCTATTTGAAGCTAAACCTGCTTGAAATGTAGTTTTTCAGTTGCTTAAATTCTGACTCGCATGTCTTCTTAGTTGTAGGAGGTACCTTAGACTTCAAGAAATATCTGGGATAGTTTTTAATTCCGTTTCTTTAATAATGCAAATTGTTTTGAGTGGTTCCTAAAAAGGTGGTACTAGAAGCTTTGAGTATAGAAACATTTGAAGATTTATTAAAGAGGTAGGTTATTGCATTTTGGCAATACACATAAAATGCATGTTTTTAGAGGAACAGAACAGGATTGGCAGTGGCACTTCTGTTTTTTTTCTGGATATGTAAATTATATTTTGTGTTGAAAGAGGCCACAGTGTTCTTATATATAAACCAAGAGACATATGTGACAGGGATGGGCAGTGTGTGATTCATGTCCTAATGATTCCTTTGGTGATTTCGTGAATTTCTGGTGACTGCATTGGATTAAAATGGATTTGAACATTCTTAACTGGAAGTAACTAAAGCAAAATTGGCAAGACTTTGCAAAGCACATCTCCAAGAAAAAGGAACTACAAATGATGACTGTCAGAGAGAAACTACTAAGTGAAATCCTGTGCTCTCAGTTACTTCAGTGGTCAAGTGAGATGTCCAGAATATCTGCACAGTAAAGCGATTTATTTAAAAAGTTTTGCTTGATAGGCATTTTTTATTTTTTGGGTTTTTGGGGTTTTTTTTGTTGGTTGGTTGATTTTGTTATTAACAGCAATGTGTTTACCGAAAGCCTGTAAGAGCATCTTTTATGGTATAGGTCTTTATCTGCAAATGAAATACAGACAAAAGGACTGTTTATAAGTCAGTCACCCCTTGTCTCCAACCCTCCCTTTCGCTAGAGTTTGGGAAAGGTTGGAATGAATAAGAAAGCATGCCAAAATGAATTTGAACTATGTTGAACTCTTAGTGGACATGGACAAACCAAATCTAGAACCTCTCTTTGAGACTCCCCTCTTGGGTAGTTTAGTTTATCTCCAATACCAGATTGTTACAGCAGCAGTTGTCAGCAGGGCTCAGTTTCTTGGATAATTCTCTCTCATGTAGTTTGGCTGTAATTATTAAAATCAGAACCTTGAATTTTTCAACATACAAGTACAGAGCACTGAAACATGAGCCCAATCTGCTGAAGTGGCGCCGTGTCTCCTCACAAACGAGCCTCAGCATTCTGTGCCAGCTGCAGGGCCTGCACAACATCATTCCATGTAGGTCGCAGCAGTTCCAGTTTTGAGGTGACAAGTTCATGCATCACTGTGCCAAGATGTGACTGGGGCCAGCAATGACAGGCAGTGCAGTACAATGAGATGAAAATGAAAAATAGTTCTGCTCACTATAGCCTCTAGTTGACACATGTTCCTGACAAATTCGTACTTTGGTGTTGCTTAAGTACCTAATATATTGTTCTAATAGCATTCTTACAGAACCGGTTGATCTGAAAATTACTCTGGAGCTAACAGCTTATAAGGAGTTCTAGCTAATGGTGTGGCAAGAATCTAAAATGGGGATAGTACAGCTTTATGCTGTATTAATTATAACTTGACAGGGATGTAGGATTTCAGGAGCCTTGGAAGAAACTTACAACACAAAATTAAAAAAGAAACAGAATAGAATAGAGTATTTCAGTTGGAAAGGACCTAAAACTATGATCTAGCCTAACTAGGTCCCAGTCTAGCACCTTGAGGGCTGACCAAAAGTTAAAGCATATTAATAAGGGCATTTCTCAAATGCTTCTTAAAACAAACAGGGATGGAACATTGATCACTTACCCAGGAAATCTGGGTGTTCCAGTGTCTGAAGCACAGTAAAGATGTGCTTCCCATTGTCAAGTCTGAGCCTTCCCTTGTGCAGCTTTGAACCATTCCCAGTTTTGTTGCCCTGCTCTGGATACATTCTCCCTCCTTCCCATCCCACTTAACGTTGTGGTGCCCAGAGCTGCTCCCAGCACTCCGGGTGAGGCCGCAGCAGCGCTGAGCACAGCGGGTGATGGATGATCCCCCCTCTGCCCGCCTGTGCTCTGTGTTTGATGCCCCCAGGACACGGTTCCTGCCCTCTGGGCACGCCCTGCTGGCTCTCACTGAGCTGCTGCTGCCCCCAGCACCCCCAGGGCCCTCCCTGCAGGGCGCTCTGCAGACACTCCTGTCACAGTTTGTACTTGTGCCTGCAGTCACTCCATCCCAGCTGCAGGATCTGGCACTTGTTAAGTTTCATGCCAGGCATGATTGCCCAATGCTCTATGCAGATTCCTCTTCAAGGCCTCTGTCCCTCCAGAGAATCAACAGCACCTCCTGGTTTAGCATCAACAGCAAACTTACTGATGGTGCATTCAGCTCCTGTGTCCAGATCACCAATAAACACATTGCACAGAACTGTCCCTAGAATCGAGCCCTGCAAAACACCACTGGTGACCAGCCAGATGTAGCCCCCTTGATTCACTACTCCCCTTGGCCCTGCCCTTCAGCCAGTTCTTCACCCAGCACAGTCTGAGCCTGCTCAAGTCACAGCTGGGACAACTTGTCCAGGAGGATGCTGTGAGGGACAGTATCCAAAGCCTTACTAAAATCCTGAAAACCCTAACACACCAAAGATTGGATTAACGCCCTACAGTGTTCACGTAGAAGCTATTGAAACTAAACTGTGCTGAGATCTAGCCAGAGTCTATCACAAGCTGTCCATACTTCTTTTTTCTGTCTTTGCGGGCAGATCATAGATTCTCTGAGCCTCTCAGCTGTGTGGCCATTGGATACAAAGGGAAAATAAATGAGAGCGGAAAAAAAGAGAAAGGACACAAAAGAAAAAGTCAGCTTTTTATAAGTACAGTTAGCTTTTTAAGTATAATAGATGCTGTTTTGTGTGGATTTTCCCTCCTCCCTTTCTGTAAAATTGACCACCTACTTAAAAATTAAGATGTAGGTCATGCCAGATTGATGAGCATTTAATCAAATTGATATAATCTCGTATTAGTCTATATATCTGAGGCTGTCATAAAGAAATCAAAACAGCTTAATTTCAATAATTTTAACATTTCTGTTTTTTAAATTTATTTTAACCAGAAATTAGGCTGAATGAATGATTGACTCAACAATCAGTAAATACTTAAGTATTCAAACTGTCTTCAGGGTCATGTATAACTCAGCCATAGCTAGGAAAACTCACAATATTTGTAAAATTTTAAGACTGGTCCTGCCTTTTTCTTCTCTTGTTTAATTTTTTTAGTCCCATTCATTTATCCTTGCAGCGCTCTATGACTGCTGCCTTTCTGTAAACATCCATAGGTCAGAGGTATTCAATTTGGCTTAAGCAGCATTCTCATGGGCAGTTTGCCAGGAACTCATAGGCTTCACCTAAATTGCACATTGCTGGGAATAATCTCACTCTCAGCTGCTCTTATCTTTTGTTTGTTTCTTGCTTAGACCTCCATCTGGCTTTTTACTGGGTCAAGACAAGTAGCAGTATTTAGTGGTATCTATAATTCCAGTAGTTTGAAGCTTCACAGCAGATTTGGAGGCAGGTACAGAACAGAGATGCTGGAGCTAGTAGAAGAAATTTACACCTGGTTCCCATTTTTTTATAGTCCCTACTGAGAGAAAGCATGTACTGGCAGTCAGAACATAATAGAGCATCCCCAGCTTCAGACATAATTTGTTAACAGTCTGATTTCAGCTCATTAAGAAATCCAGTGCACCTTCCAGCCACAGTAATTCTAATCCCCTGGGACATACGGTCTCATCAGTGTGCTCCCTGAACATCCTATGAGGATGCATGTATTTGAGATATAGGTTGGAAGAGTTGGTCAGGAAATAGGTTTTGTCTGGATAACAGTTCAGACTCACTTTATATTACTTATCACCTAGAGAATAGATTTTCTCACATAAAACATGTCTTTGCTTGGAAGATAAAAATGTTTATTATTACTCTCTGCTACTTTTTCTTTTAAAGCGTAAGTCATCCCTCCCTGATGTGATGGAACAACTTAAAATTAGTGTTTCTTTTTGTTTCTGTGGTGAAATCACTGGGGGTTATTTTCTGTTGAAGTTTGAGCTCACAGAGAGGGCTTTGAAACAATAATGTCTTGATTCTGAAACACTTGAAAAAACATATCTGAACCTCTGCCACTGCAGGACTGCCTGAGCTGAGCCTTGAGGAGAAATTTTGGTATTTCAGTGCAGTCATGAAGACTGACAGTATAGAAATTCTTCAAATTCCAAATAGTTACTCTCTATTCACAGATAAATTTATTGAAAACTAAACTTGTGTCTTAACAAAAAGGTGTGTTCTTGGCAGCAGGATGATTTTGACTTTCAATGAGAAAGAGACTGATTATCCAAGTGGGATTTTGCAAAAATTTTTGTGACTGATTATCCAGAATGAAAAGCATGCGGAGGAATAGCTGATTCAGTGTAGACACTTTTCCCTCTGCTTTCCAGTGATCTCAACATTATTCACCTTGAGTGGATGCAAGCTGAACCTGAAGCACACCTTGCTTTGTCCCTCTTCTTCCCTCTCCCTGACTGCTGGGAATCTTTTTCTTAAACTGTGTACATATGCAAAGTATGTGGCACCCTGATTTGTATAGATTTAAACCCTTTTCCACCCCAAAACCAGAAGGAGAGTGTCAAGAAGTCTTGTGCTTCAAATCAGATAGGTAGCTCATTGGGAATTCTTGTACCCAGTTGAGCAACAATTGCTTGAGAACAATTATAGAGAGAAGGTAAGCTTCAAGGTAAAGTGCAACAGCTTGGTGGAAGTCTTGAGTTTCAGGATGAAAAGCTGGTGATAGCAGCTTAAGGAAAATTCTGTTATTTGTTTTCCTTTATTAGAGGTTTAAGATGGATGTGTTTCCTATTTTAAAGCCCTGCATTTAGTGACTCAGGGCCAACAGTAACACAGGCATCTGCATGGGAAATGTAAACCTGCAGCCACTGTGTTTTGTGAGCTGCCCAAATGATAAGATGCCTGCCTTTACTACTCATATTTGATTGATGTCTTGACATTTCCTGGAACAAGCCCATAAATTGATTTGTTTCCTTTTATTTCCCACCTGTTCATCTATCAGGACCCTTTCTAATTGCATCATAATGCAGTCTGCAAGAAAAGGGTTTATTTGTCAATAGTTAGGGCTGTAGTAGCTTGTCTAAGATAGGAAGGCTGTGAAAGCTTGCAGGCTTTTAGGTGTAACAGAAGAGTGAAGGAAGTGCTCAGCAGATAAAAGCACCTCTGAGTCACAGAATACAAGCTCAGTTGGTTTTGAGAGCAAACACAAGAACCAGAACCAGTTTGTGGGAAGAAGCAACCTCAGGAAAAATTAATTTAAGTAGCCAGCAGGTAGTGTAGGAGTTGCTGCTTCACTTCTGCCTACACAGTATTAACGGCAATTGGTGTTATTAATATAAAACAAATAAAGTTACCCCATTAACAACTAGATGGATTTGAAGGTGGAGCAGTGAGCTGCAGCTGATGCTTCTAAATTCCATCAGGCACATGGGAAAAGCAGAATGCCTGGGGACATGTTTAACCTGTTTAACAGGGGCAGGAAAAGTCATCCTTCTGCTGGAAAGGTTCGATTTTGAAGCCCACTGGCCCTGCTGAGGGCAAGCTGTCATACTGAGTGCTGGTTTATTTTGCCAGTGGTTTTGTGGTGGCAAAGTGGCTCTGCACTGACTGAACATCAGCTCTTTTAGTAACAAATTGAAAGCAGAGTGGCTCTGCACTGACTGAACATCAGCTCTTTTAGTAACAAATTGAAAGCCTAAGCTTTCAATACTGCCAAACTAAGCTTCTTAATACTTCCATGTCTGGGTAGAGAAAAGGAGAGGCTGAGTGTTCATAAGGTTTTTTTGTGGATGGCTCAGATCTTGTTATGGATGTTACATGTTACTAATAGTAGTTTCCTTGGATTTTCTTCGCAATTACATTGCAGTCTTGGCATTCTTTACCATTTGCTTTCTTGAATGTTCAAAGTTCATGTTTTTAAAGTTCACAGGGTAGATAAAGTAACTTTAAAGCAGATAGGTAACACTCAAGGTTATATAGATGATAAAAGAAGATGGGGGATGCTAATGGTTCAACTCTGTAAGGCAGCCTGGGAGAAAATTCAAAGCTGGATCTTCTCAGGAGAGATGAGATTGCAAAAAAAGGAATTTCTTTGTGGTAGAACAACTTGGTATTTCCACAAGTAAACATGAAAAACAGGAGGCTTGTGCAGACTGTCAAACAAGTAATTTGTTGAATGTCACTAAGCTACTTCAGTGTAACTGTGTCAACCAAGTGAATTACATTTCAGGAGCTGCTTTGCAAAAAGCAAGCTCGGGGATAGGAGCCATTCAGTGTCATGGAAAACAAATTGGAACTGTAAGAGTTGGGGGAAAAAAAAAGCATAATGTTGTAAGTGCACTGTGGATATGCAGTAATAGCCATACAGAAGCTCAGTATTGCAGCTTATTTATTATACTGTAAGCCTTTTTATTTGTAGAGGTATATCAGTAAGTTTGCTGTTGGAGGTGTAGTTTAAATCAGTTCTTTAAGTGGAAAGACATACAGTGCCAAGCTGAATTTTGCTGATGTGATGATACAGCATGAATTTCCAATCTGTGCCAATTTAAGTGTGGGATTGAGGCAGACAGCATGTCTGTATAGGCAAAACCGAGGTGTAGACAAATGACCCCAAGTCTTCATTGGCCTACTGATGGCAGTACTTGCCTAAGTAGTGCTTTGTGGTCAGTGTGCTCTGCCCATGCAGTCACTAGTGCTCATTAGAGCTCCAGCCTTGCTTTTAGCTTCTTGGATTTCTTTCTGTAAGCGTTGTTGAAGGGCATTGCAGGCAAAGGCTGTGGCCTGGAAACTCTGTACGTGTGAGACTGGATCTGTGCTGCAGAATACGGCTCTAAGTGGAGATCCTTGAGGCAGTAATAGAGACTGCAGCTTCAGAATATGTGATGTGGTGTGGCTTAGTGCAGTCAGTTACTCTGATCTGTGTCAGCTACAGTCCAGCATTCCAATCCTGTCAAAATGCAGAGCTTTGGGAGATATCCTTACACCCTTGTGAGACTTTCATCATTTAAAAAAAGCAAAACAAAAAAAATTAAATTGTGGACACTAAGGTCTTCAAGATGCATATCATAAATGAATTTTCTTTTTTATTGTAACCAGAACTGAACTCAGGCTTATTTGAGATGAAATCACTTAAGGGGTAGCTACAGAAATGGAAAAAGTCTTTATTTAGAATAGTCTTCAGCATTCAACTGGGGAAACTGTTGAGCTTTTGGTTGAAACTGTAGTGTTTCTCTTCCTTATGTAAATCCTGCCTCTGGCCAAAGGGATCATTTCCATAGTGTGTGGCTTTTTTTCCAACATGCAGTGTACATGGACATTGCTGTTTTCATCAGCTCAAAGCTTCCCAATGTTTGTCCACAACAAAGATGCTGAATCAGCTTCCTCACTACAGCTGAGCAGGGAACTGCCAAAACATTATTGCAAATAAAAACCAAAAGGCTGGTGCAAATGTGGTGGTCAAACAGCTAAGAATGAAAAAACCACCTAAACCTTTCTTTCCTCTTCACACCCCATTTTCTTTGTTCTTTTCTTACTTCTTCCTGTAGACTACCTGAGCTTTAATTCATAGATGCAGCAAGAACAGAAGCTTTACTGGTGTGTAGAGCTGAAGTGTGTCATAAAGAAAGGTGTTTATTACCATTCCCTGCCTAGATGTGGCATCACAAAGCATTAGTAGCCCTGAGTGACCTGATGTAGGTATCTGTGAAGTCCCTGTTGATATAGAGAAGCCAAAAATCTCCTGCAGCCAACATGCCATGGTTTTTGACCTGTGAAACCACAAACCTTCATTTGAAGGTGTAACTTCTAATTAAAAACTTATTTGCTATTCACCCTGCTACTCTTGTCTTCCTGGAGTTTTTTGTAGTCTTGTTTTTAATAACCTGGGTTATTGCAGCTTCTCACAAGACTTTTACTAACAGGTAAATGCTAAACACCTCCTTGATTTGAATGATGAGGCAGCAAGGAATCATAGTTTAGGGGTGTTTCTTTATTGTGAACATGCTGCACTACATTTATATGCCTGCTGTGGAATGTCATCACATATTCCATAACTCAGTGTCACTCGCATCAGAGAGCTACAAGTGCAGGCTGGGTTGTGTTTTATCTGTTGGCTACATCTCTGTAAGACTACAGACTAATGCTCCATCTCCATTTGAGGTAGGAGGGCAGTGGGAGCAAGATGAAGTGTCGCAGCACTCCTCATGCTTAATCCAGTTCCCAGAAATGACAAAAGGAAATATGCCATCTGATACATTTCATGCACAGTCGTCCCAACCACCAAGGCCTGGCTGCTTGCCAGTGAGGACCTGAGCAGGGCAGAGTTTCAGAATGTGCTTGGGGTGGTCATGAATGTCAAGTTTCTGATGCCTCTCTGAAATGAGATGTAGTAACAGCTGTGCATTCCTATCCCGCTACAGAACAGGAGTGGGATTCATATTCTGATTCATATTCATTTGCTAGAGGGAGCTTCTGATTGCCTTCCAGATGGTGGTCAACTGAGTCTTGCTTGGGTGTCTTGAGAAGTGTCTGTTACATCAGGAATATTCAGGAACTGGGAGTGAAGAAAGAGGGAGAGAAATAGTCAGCAGTCTTCAAAGAGCATTTTACCAGGAGATACTGGCTGTCTAAGGCAGCAGGTAATAGAAAAGGTTATATTCAGGGATGGGGAAGTCTGCTCCTAGTTCTTGGAACTGCTTGGTGATAATGGTATAGTAGTTACGTCAGCCACTGCTCTAGTATTTCCATCTGCTAGATGGGATGCTGCTTGTGAGATATATTCAGGTTGACAAAATGAAGTTCCTCTCATCCAGTCAGTTACTAGGGATTGTATTTTTCTATTATAACTTTGTGTAGCCTGTATGCAAAAAAAGGGTGTTGGCATGAAAAAAGGAGTAAAAGATAGTAACATCAACATTTTGTGCTTTTGTTTCACATGATACATCATCACCACTACTTGTTTAAAACTATTGAACAAGTTTTTGTCTCTACAAGTAAGATGCTGTCATTCTTGTGGGAATTACTCTATTTCTCCCACCTTTAAAATGTGTAACAACCTGCTGATTCAGAAATGAGTGTGTCCCTTGGCATCATGTTTCTTCATGGCTCTATCCTTTCCCTTCCTCAGGTCCTCAATCTAATTACTGTCAGTGCAACAGCTGCTGCCTCTGCCCTGCTGAAATCTGTGTCTGTTCATTCCAGCAAGTTTCCTTCTCATTTCCAGGCTCAGCTGAGAGGTACCCTCTGCCTGTGCCTCCTGCTTTTGTCTCCTCCTAACTAACGACATAAAGCATTTTGGTGTACAATTTGCATTAATAAGATGAAAACAAAAATTGCCCCACAAAAACATGAGCAAGCACCGAAAAATACTGCGTTGTGTGAGACAGTGGCTCCTTTGGAGCCTTGTTTTGATAACCTTAGATTGGGGAAAAAATCCTACTGTGCATCTTCATGTCTCACTGAACTCTTTCTTCTGTGAGTTAAGATCAGCTCCCTTTCCCGCCAGCTCATTGTTTGATCAGGAGCATGCAAGTGCCCAAGATGTAGGGCAACACAAAGAGATGTTGTGTCTGTTCATGTAGCATAAGTATAGATATATATATATAGGACAGGGCAGCATAGTCTGAAAATGTAATTAAAGGTAATAAAAAAAAAGGAGTGGCAGTGAATAACATGCATGCATTATTCTAATCCTGCTCCCTTCAGAACAAAGAACAAATGTGGTTGCTGCTACTCTAGTTGCAGCCTGTTCTTCCTAGCCGATCTGCATGCATGAGAAGAACCAATTCAATAGAAAGTAAACGTAAAATCACAAGATAATTACCAGTAATGTGTTTAAGGATGGCCTCCTCTGAGCTTGCTTTTTTTGCTCTTTCTTTGTCTGCTCCACAGCTCACGTAAAAAGTATAATGTGAAAATAAGGGATGGAGGAAAAAACCCAAGCCAGTCTATTTTTTGCTTTTGAGCCATGTGAAGAATGCCTTCAGAGGATTTTTTAAAAAATCTAAATATGTTGTTTACTTAGATTATTTGTTCCTATGTGCTAGAAATTTAGATGCACCAGCAGTATGGTGGAAGAAAGATTGATGTTTGTATGGAATGAGGGAAAGAGAGATAGGAATTAGGGGGATAAAGGGTAAGGCTTTGTCCTTTCTGCCACTCATCCTTTTTGATTTTAAAGCTGTTTTGCCTTTGTTTTATTTCCCATTAAAGCTCACTCTTTCAAGCTTATTTTCCACAGCCAGAATCAGAATCTCCACTCCCTTCCCACCTCTCTTAAGTTTACTAGTACAAACTAGAATTAAAAAAACCCACAACCCTGCAATTTCAGAATGTACAGCCAAACTGAAGCTGCCAACACTGAGTATGTGTACTGGTGCATCTAAGGAATAAAGGTCATTTCACTGACGCTACCTAATACTGAATACTTGATTGTATGGAAGTAGCCATGGAGTTAACTCCTCCATCTTCTACCCATTCCTACCCTCCCATCAGCAGATGATGGTTTCCTCTGTTCGTACTTAAATAGGTTGTCAAACTGACATAGTAGGAACATGCTGGAATTTTTAGGTGACATGAGCATTTAAATTGTCTCCTTGTCAAGGTGAGAGCTGCTTTTTTGTTTTCATTTTCCTGAGGCAGAAAAAGAGAAAATTGCCATTTGCCTGGGATTTCTTGATGACCTGAACATACAAGTGCCCAGGGCTGCAGCCCCCCTCCTGTTTCTGGTAGAGGCCCCGTCACTCCCAGACAAGCATGGAAAACCCCCCACTTCTGCATCCCCTGCATTGTGAATCCTCCAGTTGTTAGCCTTGGATGTAGAGTCCATCCATTAGCAGGTCTTCAGGTGACTTCCAGATTTGAGTCTCTCCAAAAGGTGGCCAGGACCACCCTGATGTCTCCAGAATCCAAGTCCACTAGCACCCTGACTCCCTGAGACACATGCATACCTGTCTGCCAAGCCATCTAGCTTAGCTACCTGTTTAGCAAGCAAGTAGCTGCTGTCTTTATAGTTCCTAGCAATTGCACACCCACTGCAGTTGCTGACACCACACATACATGGACTTTCAGACCTGTAGTCCCACCCCAAAATCATCACCATCTACAGAAAGGTGCATAAATAGGCTCAACGACCTTTGGATACCAATCATTCCTACACAGAGTGGAATTTTTTTCCCCCCTCATTTATCTTCTTTTAATGATTCTTATTCAAGAATTTTTAACTATTAGGTAGCTGCAAAACCTCTTTGTGTAGGTTATGACAGTGGTGGATGCTTGGCTTTGTGGTCATCTTTGTATTTATTTTTCTGTTAAGGTGCTTTCTGTAGTGCTTATCATCAGCATTTTTGTGTGCTTATATAAGGAAGATCCATGATGTGATGAATGATGACCTCACAGGGTTGATGATAACAATTCTGATTAGTTTATTTATGAGCTACTACTTTTTTTGCTGTAACTGGTAAAATATAAGAGGGATGAAAAGGATGTGGGAACTCCAAAAATACCTCACTCTTAGGCTGTTTTTACCCAGCTGTTAGTTTGACTCCAGTCCTTCAGTTTCTCCCCATCTCTATCTGCTTGCTTTCTTTTTTCTTTCCCCCCTCCACCCTTCAGTCTGCTGCAGCTGTTAGAATTTAATCATTGTCTCCAAATACCACGTTTCCCATTAGCAGCACAGCCCCTTCTGTGCTAAGGGGAATGTCATTTGTGTGCTTTGCATGTGTATTATTGTTAGATGGTCTGCAGCCAGAGCAGTACTTACACCTTTGATTGCAGCAAGGGTCAGTTCCTCGGTAAGAGGCACACATAAGATGCATAAATATTGAAGGATGAGGTTTGCAGACTTGCTGGCAGAAAGTGGTTAAGCCTTTTTGTTCTCATGCTTTGCTTTTCAGATGCTTTTGCACTGTAGTTAACCTTATCAGCATTTGATTTAACACTGGATGCTGGAGTATTTATTCCTTTTGGCAGTTTTAGTGCCATGTCACTCACTGACTGTCACAGTTGTATCATATATTAGATGGCTTATCCTAAAAAATTATTTCAGGTATGAAACCACTGCTCATTCTAATATACTTTAGCTGTATATCTGTTGGGGGGCGGGGGGATTTCAGCTGATTTTTAGGTTTGTGTTCATTTTGAGTCAATGGCTTTTGTGAATTTCTTTCTGCTCACTATCTTCATTTCTGCCTGATACCCATTTTGCATTTACTTTGGCTTTGCAAAAAAACTCTGGTAGTGCCCTTGCTCTTTCATTACAGTTCTCCATGATTAGAGTCTCTGATGGACTCCTGCAGGGCATGGCAGGGCATTTTAATTTGGACTTGGAGGTCAGCGTGGAGTTCTAAGTCACTCATAGCATGGTTCTATCTTGCTCCCACAAAATGGCCTAAAATAGATGTTAATTACAGTTTTCTTTGCTACCCTCTGGTTCTCTTTAATAGAGATCTTAACTCTCCTTATGCTACAATGCCTGTACATTTAACTTACTGGACCACTGGGAGGAGAAATTTATTCCAGGGAACAGAATAGGCCTCCAAGCTGGTTTATACCTGCACATGTAGTCCTCATGTGTGTATCTAGAATAGGCCTCCAAGCTGGTTTATACCTGCACATGTAGTCCTCATGTGTGTATCTATGTGCCAAAATAAACCATATGACTATGGATGTATAGGATGAAGTCATGGGAGGGACATCTGTGCTCACTGATGCAAAGCTTCTGTTTGCACAACTGAGGACTAAAAGCATCATGCCATTGTGTATTGCCTCATTTCTACATTGGATGCATATTGTGAATTCTGTTGTGCAAATACAACCTTATTTTGTGCAGTACAAGACAGTTCAAAGCAAAGTACTTCTGGCTGGACTTGTCATCTTCTATTATTCCCTCTCAAAAATGTCAAGGGCATTTGCACAACACTTTGACAATTCTAGATATTTTTCTTTTTTCTGTCATACTTGTTTCATTAAATCCTTTGTAAAGAGATAGTAGATGCAACTCCTTTTGCAGGGTCAGTTCTCTGTATAGTGCATGGGCTTAGGACACTTTCTAGTCTGCCCCAGCATATCCTGGTGCATGGGGTTATTCCTCTTCAGGTGCAAGACTTTGCATTTCCTTTTGTCACTTTTCAAGAGGTTCATGTGAGCCCATATCTCC
This sequence comes from Agelaius tricolor, assembly GCF_023055355.1. Lineage (NCBI taxonomy): Eukaryota > Metazoa > Chordata > Aves > Passeriformes > Icteridae > Agelaius > Agelaius tricolor. Next base: position 20,315,338 of record NW_027269269.1, read on the forward strand.
AGCCTGTCAAGGTCCCTGTGAATGGTGGCAAAACCATCTGGTGTATCAGCCAATCTTGTTTTTGTATCATCTGTGTATTTGTCAAGGGGAGACAGTGACAGTGGCAAATACAGCTTCACAAAATTCTCATTTACTTTGGTAGCTCAGAGTGAAGGCAGGGTCTTGCCAAGTGGCCTAGGGAGAGAGAGTGTTTGCTGGATGCAGTTTAACTCCATGGTGTAAAGCTTAAAAAAATTTCCTCAACCTCAGGGCTCTTGGATTTCTCTGCTGATGTGGACTATGTGTGACCTTTCTATGTTTTAATTATTCAGGAAGGATGTCCTATGCTAGAGAGTGCCTGCTAATAAAAACTCTGAAACAAATGCTTCAAATGACTACTTCTGATGTGTTCTTTAGCTCCTGTAAGACAAGGAGATCCTAGTTGGAAATCCTTATGAGACTTTAGGAAGCCCTCAGGGACTGCAGGTGTTATCTCCCAGTGCATAAGTAATGCTCAGCACATTTTGAGTTAAAGGAAATGTGATTTTTTTGGTAAATAAATACAGATTCATGACTATCTTGGATGGACCTTTCTGTTTCTTACTTTTACTAGTCAGGAGGGACCTGCTCTCTTCAGCAGTCTGCGACTTGTTGGCCGCGTGGCTTTGATATGCTCCATGCAGGACAGAATGCCCAGCTCTCCTCCACCTGGTGTTGAATGCTGCTGGTTGAAACTCGCATCTGCTATGGCTAATGCTCACAGTAAGCAGTACTGAAAATGCATTTCCACCTTGTGTTTATTGACCTAGAGGTTCTGGGGAGATCACTTTAAACAATGTGCTTAAACTCTGCAAGCTCTGGTCTGAAAACAGGTGTTGAAAACTGATTGCCAACTTGCTTTGGGGATGTGGACTTAATTGGTTCATTCTGCTAACAATGTTTTTAATAGACTTATCTCTTACAAGTCTCATCAAGTCCTCTTTGCTTTCTCCTGCCAAATAAATATTCCCTAATAATCCCCAAATCTCTTCCTTCATCTTCATTATTTATTTGCTTGTTTAATAAATTTTTTTTTTTTCTCCCAGAAGCCTAAACTGACTTACATGTGAGCTGCTTCTTGGCTGAACCACACAGCAGTGGCTGTATGGTGTGCTGTGTTTGTCAGTGTTCTCTGAAAAACTGCTGGTACTCCTGAAAATCAGGGCTACACAGTGATGTTCCTGAGGCATGTGGAAGTGCCTTGGAAGAATAGTAATGAAACAGGTCTTGCATTTCTCTGCTGCGCCAGAGAAGGCGCAGGGAAGCTGTTAGTTCTGGGCCTCCTGTGTTGTACTGAGCTTCTCTTCCATCCTTAAAGTTCTCAATGAATTCAGAAAATGCTTGAATCACATTAAGAAAAACCACAAAGATAGGGATCTTCTTGGGTATTTGCAGGACTATGGGCTGGATCTCCTGTAGAACCCCACACTGCAAGTGCCTTCCTACTTGAGAGTAAGACATTAGGAACTAATAACTGATTTCATTTAAACTGTTACCTAAGTACACTATGTAATTGCTTCATAAACAATCTGAATAAGCATTTTGAGTGATGTTTTAAAATTCAGTTGATCTAATTTATTTTCCACGAGAGTATCTTTAGAATAGAATAGATTATTTCAGTTGGAAATTTATTTCAGATAAACTTCTGGTCTGTCAGCGTCCTAATGGAGGAATTGCACACACAATCTGCAGCACGTTTCCCAAGGAAAGAAAAGGAAGGAAATGCAGATTATCAGATTTTTTCCATGTCATTCACTTACAAATAGGTCCCTGCAGAATAATAAAGAACTTCAGTATCATTGACTGGTTTGTTTTTTTTTTTTAGCTAAATAGTCACAGGCTTCACATAGTGTAAGGTCCCTCTAGCTGGGTACCATTTTAGGAGAGCTCTATATTATATTTCATGTTTCTAGCTGCTGGTTCAAATTTCTAAAGTAGGATTTTTCTGATTACAAGCTAAAGTTTGAATTTCCAGCCCCACTGAATCTCCCTCCAAATCTGCTGACTCCGCCAGGCAGACTGATGTTTTAGTGGATTTGTTAATGTTCAAGCTACATTCTTACCATTCTTTTCTCACAGGAAAATATCTGTAAATAACTCTGTCTAAAATTTCTTACTCTGCTGGGTTTCCTGTCACTCTCAGGAACTTTAGTGCCTTCTTTATTTTGAGTGTTAGTATATCTCCAGGAATAACCAACTAAGGGTATGAGGATGGATCAGTGCCATTTGGGTAAAGAAGCATATGTTGAAATGTGCTTTTCCTACCTTGTTTTAAAGGTACATAGTATGACTTTATCCTTGCATGTATTAAGGGAGATTTTTATTTCTAGGTTTTAATCTCAAAGTAGGATTATTGTAACCCTAGTTTCTTCCTTTGTTTCTTGTCATTGGTTCTATTAAGGTTTAGTGATTGAATCTCACCCAAAAGCCTTCCCTCTCCCTCTCAATTCTAAAGTTTTCAACCTCAAAAGTCAGTATCAAAAATTACATTTATTGTATCAAGAACAAGGAGTCCAGTTTAACTAGGAAAAAAATTGCAAAGCTGTTGCTGAGTATAAAAGCTAGTTGTAACCTTGAAATTGAATTTAAAGTTTTCTTCCCCTTCAAGACAGTTACACAAATTTATTTAGTATCATTTCTAGTCTTTTTTCTCATCCCCCAAACCACTCTTTGTAGTTTCTTTTGATTCAGCATAGATGCACTAATGAACTCTATCAATAGAGCTATGTTTAGGCCAACATATTTGAATTTTAACACTCACAAAATAAAGACTTGAATATATTTTCCTTTTTTAATATTAAAAGATTTTGTAACAAGATTGTGGGTAGTTGACAGTTTTACAAATCAACCCTAAGCGTGAATTTCAGAACTTTAAAGCAGTCAAATTTCTAAAGTTAGTCAGTATCCTCTGTTTGGACCACTGCCAATCCTTGTTGCACTTGGGAGGTGAGGTTGCTATGTTTTTCTGAAGCGTTCTTTTGACACTTTCTCTCAAAAAGCCCCAAATCATCTATTTGTTATCCAGTTTCAAGAACTCGATAGACCATAGAGAACTGCTAGGTAGTTCACGTTCATCAGGGTCATTATGTTGAATACCTGCTGTCTTTTTGTGACTTTTCAATCCTTCTAAGGACTGCTGTGGGAGTCAGTCAGCAAACTGGTGAGGACCTTCCACTGCACTGTGCTGGGGCGAGGACAAAATGGCTTAAACAGGATTAAACAAGGCCTTGGTTTAAGAGATTTCTGATGCTCCAGGTTTTAGCTGCAGTGTGGCAGGGTTGTGGCTTGTGTCAGGAGTGTGGTTGGAGCAGGAGTGTAGGAAACTGTGCATTATCTGAGTGTAGGAAGCTGTGCATTATCTGTGCTCGGAGCATGTGAGGAGTTTCCTCTTTGCTCACAGCTGGGTGCCTGAGTGGGATGAAAGCTTTTCCACATTCCTCAGCTCTTAAGAGTGGAACTTTCTGCGTTTAAAGTGTGGGGTACCTGTTTAAAGTGTGGGGTACCTGTTTAAAGTGTGGGGTACCTGTAGCTGATGGAAGCCCCGAGCATGGAAAGCCACGGTCTCCTTACAAACACCACCTCGGGAATTGCAGGATCTTTGGGTTTTCTGGTCTCAGTAGACAAGCCTGAAGGTTAGTCAGCTCTATGTGGAGGGGAATTGTTGTAATTGTACACTCTCCTGTAGCAGGTAGGCAATTATGTGCAAGAATGACACAGTAATAAGAGCTACAAGCACGAACTGTTTTAAGGTAAGATCTTTTTGCTCTGGTTGGCTGGCAGTTTGGACTTAATTGGAACTTAATTTGTTATTCTGATAATTTATATTGAATTTAAAGGCATTGTGCTGGCTGATAGGAGTATATTAAATGTAGCAAATCTTCTGCTGGGTAGTCTATAATACAAGGCATTTTCAAGAGCTGGCAGGCTTTGTACAGGCCAAATTATCATGCAAAACGTCTGAGAGCATATGATTTATGACAAAGGTGCTGTAAGATTGCATAAATTTAAGACTTTTATTCTCAACTGTTGCATTCATACACTAAAATAATTATAGGGTGCTGACGATGCAGCACCATTTAAGAAAATGAATGACTTAATTTTACTTAAGTCTATTGTTAAAGATAAAACTATGCAACTGTGTTAGAAAAGAAAAGAAAAACCCTGCACAAGATGATGAAGTGCTGTCAAGTCATAGATCATAACACTGCAACTGGGAGTAGCTCTCTGTGGAGTAATTGTATTGGTTTTACATCCTTTATTTTAAAGTGTCCTTACATGATCAAACAGTCTGTTAAAATCAAACAAATTTTAAAATTTGGTGAGACCTCTGTTGCTGTTAACCTTTCTTATTGACTGTCTAAGAGCATGGACAGCAGTTGGATCTGAACTGACTCACTGCTAAACCTGCTATAATTATTTATAATCATTGTCTATGAGTGGGGGTGGGTATATCATTATTTCTGGCACAAAGATACTCAGAAGTAGAAAATTACTAGGTCTTGTGTGTACACATAGTACCACAGTGTTACCACCTGATGGTTGGCACTTGGGTGTGAGAGCCTACAGCATCAAGCTGAACCCAAGGCTGTCTGCTTGACCATGTCCTATTTGGAAACCAGGTTCCTGTGTGTGTGTGGGCATCGTTTGTGCTGTAGGAATCCAGACTGTCTTCTGGTTGATGTAGGAGAACTTGTGTGTCCACCGAGGCATGGGGTTTGTGAGGCCTGCAGGGAAGGAAAGAACTTGACAGGCTCTTGGCACAGAAACAGTCACTTCTCTTGTCCTCACCCTTACAAATAGGTTGGCTTTTCCAGAAAAGTACTTGGCTTTCCTTATGTGACAGACCAGATGAAAAATATGAGTAAACTATGAAAAAGAGTTTTAAAAAAAAGTATAAAAAATTCCCCACCAAGTTACATCTGCTGTTAAGAGCAGGCTGAAGAAGTAACTGAACCAAAAAGCTTGGACAGGCAGTGGCAGGACAAAGAAATGATGCTGAGAGATGGCCCATGTCAAGCCCAAATGGGACAAACTGAGAAGTAGCAGCCATCACTCAGCAGTTCTTCCCTGTGCAGTGCTGTGGCTCGTTAGATCCTAATCCTCATTAGGTCCCTATTAGTAGCCTACAGCTGTGTGGCACTTTGGTATGAGGCAGGTGTCCCACGTGGAAGCAATGGAGCTGGAGAAGAGGAAGAGTAGGGAAGGATGGATGGTACAGATGTTTTATTGTACCATTTCTTGACCCCCTGTATAACTTCCTTACATAAGGACCCTGAGAGCAAATTCAGTGTTGACAAGACAAGTCACAAGCAGTTGCCCCTTCAGCTGCTTTTCAGTCACCATCAACAGTGAAATGGGAAATCAGTAAAAGTGCAGTGGGAGAGGAATTATAGATAAATAGCTGATGCTATTTGCTAGCAGGTCTTTCCAGGTCAGCGTGACACTGACAATCCATATCCCAGTTGTGCTAAAAATTTTTGATAAGAGCTCAGACATTTAATATTTGAGGTCACCTTTGTAGTAAGTTGTGATAGGTGTATCTTAACAATTTTTTTTTTTTTGCTTCATATCAATCCTCTGGTTTTATTTATCATATTTCTAATTCTAAGTGCTCTATATTTTCTTCTTTTTTTTTTTTTTAAATAAACCTAAAGTATTTATCTACCAGAACAGAGTGGTGTTGATATAAACTGATACATTGATGCTCTGTTTTCCCAGCCTTCCAGAAAATTGCTGGTCAGCAATACCTACCATGAAATACGTAGTCTTCAGGTAATATAAGTGAGGTGTGTGGACTTACAGGCTTTTGTGGAACTGTGCTGGATTTTTCTAAGAAAAATTTAATTGCAACTCTGATAAAACAAGGGAAAGAACTGCAAAAATCTTGGCAGTTGCAAGAGAGTGACCTATAGTAAAGAAGGAAGAATGAGCAGCTTCACTTTTTTTTTTTTCTCTCATTTGTGCTGCTTAAAGAAAACTTGGAACATTATGTCCGTGTTTTTACCACTTACAACAATAAAAAACTCAGATCTGGCTAAACATCAAAGTATGTTTTCAATAATTGGAGAGTAGTGGACATCACAGCTTTCAGATTAATTTTGAAATAAATTATTACTTGAAGATCCATAGATTTTTTTAAAATGTAATTCAAGTTCTTTCTGAATTCATTGAGAATTTTTAAGGATGAAGAACCACAAGTCCACAGCAGAATTGCCTATTTTCAGAATACACTGAAAAGCAAACTTTATCATTCTGCTATATTAAGCATATCTAAAAGTCCAAAACCTTGAGAAAAATGCCTTTTTTTTGTAGTGTGGTTTTAAATTCCCAATTTTATGATAAGTTAAATAACGTGGAACGTATCCAGATTAATCTTTTTCCCCCCATCATTAATTTAGTTGTTATTCTCTGAGGAAAAATAGATTTGGTGTTAGCTTTGGTGTTAGTTTTGGCTGGGAGAGTGGGAAATAGGAAAATGGTTTTACTGCTTCTCATCTTATAATGAATGGTCCACTGATTAAGAATTTCAATTTCCATGTTTTTTGCATTATGTTAAAACCTCAAAAACTACTTATTAGGTAGTATAATATTTAATTTAGGATTATGTAAAATCGGACGTGGTTTGAAATCTGGAAATGAGTTAAAACTGTAAAAATTTGTTATATGGTTATATAAGGCTACATTAATTGTGCTGGAGGCTTAAAGAATAATGTTTGTAAAAACATGCTTTGCATTTAAAATTAGCATTAGGGCATAGAATCTATTATATATTGAAGTTTATTTGTTAGTCACTGTGTTGAAGTGTAAAAATGGAACTTATCACTGTGTTTCAAGGTTTGGGGTATTTATAGTTAGGAAGAAACCGAGCTAGTTTTTTGTGGTTTTGTTGGGTTTTTTTTTTTTGTAGTCTACAACTTCATGTGAGGTTGTGTTGGGGTTCAGCCCCAACCATCAACTAAGTCCCACGCAGCAGCTTCCTCCCCATGGGATGGTGAAGCAAATGGGAAGTGTAAAAGACAGAAACCTCATGGGTTGAGTTAAAGACACTTTAATAAGGAAAGCAAAATCTGAGCACTCAAGCAAAGCAAAACAAGGAATCATTCACCACTCCCATGGGCAGGCAGGTCTTCAGCCATTCCCAGGACAATGAGGCTCCATCACAGGTAACGGTGACCTGGGAAGACAAATGTCATCACTCTGAATGTTCCCCTCTCCTTTCTTCTTCCCCAAGCTCTACATACTAAGCAGGACACCATATGGTCTGGGAGATTCCTTGGGTCAGTTGGGGTCAGCTCTTCTGGCTGTGATCCCCCCAACTTCTCGTGCTCCCACAGCCTCCTTGCTGGTGGAATGGGATGAGGAGCAGAGGGAGCTTTAATGCTGTGCAAGCACTGCTTAGCAATTGAAAAAAAAAAACAACAAAAAACTCTGTGTTATCAGCACTGTTTCCAGCACAAATCCCATACCAGCCCCACACCAGCTACTGTGAAGAAAATTAACTGTACCCCAGCCAAAACTAGCACAGGTGGTGATGAAACAGAACTAGTTGTTTAAGCTGCAGTGAGAACAGTAGCTTCTCAGAAAATCCTGCTGCTGTCAAAGGTGATATCACCCAGTTCTATTCTACACTTTATTTAACAGCAAGCCTGGAATACTTGAATATATCTATCTAATTAAAAATATTTTAATAGCATGGCAGTTTTTAGATCTTAGAAGTTGTCATACCTTGGAATTTTTAGTCATTTCATTTGAGGTGAAAATATACCTTGAACTTGCAGATATATCTGGTTGTCTGATTTTCTTAAAGCATTGAGAAAAAAGGCAGTCATTGTTCATAACCAGCATGGCTTCACATGGGGAAAGTCCTGCTTAACCAACTTAACTTCCTTTTATGACAAGGTCACTCACCTAGTTGACCAAAGGAAGCTTTTCTTTTTTGTAATTTTATCAGAGCTTTAGGTGCTGTCTCTCACAGTGTCTTTCTGCATAAACTGTTCATCACACATTTAGACAAGTTCACAGGACATGGCCTGAGCAAAGGGCTGTTGGGTGGGGCTCAAGGGGTTACAGTAAATGGGGCAACATCAGCCCGGCAGTCGGTCACCAGTACAGTTCCCTATGACTCAGTTTTAGGGCCAGTGCTCTTTAACGTCTTCATAAATTATCTGGACACTGGAATCAAATATACCTTGAAAAAGTTTGTTGGCAAGTAGGATCTGTGGCACCTTCAAGGGCAGAGAAGCCTACAGAGAGGTCTGGAGAGCTGGACAGTCAGCAACCATATGAAATTTAGCAAGGGAAAGTGCCACATTCTCCGCCTGGGATGGGACAATCCTGGTTGTCTTTCTGGTCACCAGTGACAGGATACAATGAAATGAAATGCGATGCAATGCGGTGCAACGCAATGAAGCTACATCAGGGAAGTTCACCTTGGGCATTAGGAACAGGTTCTTCGCTGAGAAGGTGGTCAGTCACTGGAACAGGCTCCTCAGGGAAATGGTCGCAGCATCAGACCTGTCAGAACTAAGGAGCATCTGGCCAAAGCTCTTAGTCATAGGGTCCAGTTTTAGGCAGTCCTGTGAGGAGCAGTGTGTTGGACTTGCTGATCCTTATGGGTCCCTTCCAACTTGCGATATTCTGTGATTCTATGATTCATTTTTTTACCTACTATGTGGAAAATTACATGGCTGTTATTTAAAATGCGGCAACCACCTGCCAAGTTGTTCACAGAATTTTAAAGAATTCATTTGCCTTTCATTACTGTGCACACTTTGGCTTTTTTCAGGTTTTGATTTTAAAATGTGGCTGTCTGCATTCAGCTTTTGCATTTGAAAGATGAACAAAGATTCAGGATAATGTTAATTCCTGCAAGGTCTGGTGTAAAAGTGCTGAAATATACCTTTTAGCTGCTCTGTGAGGCTTTTGGAGAGGCTGGTTTCCCATTAGGGTTTCAGTTTCAGAATGGAAAAGACACGTGTAGCAAGCAGTCTCTGCATTGCTGTGCTGCAGCAGAATCCCATAACGTGAGGTATCTGCCTGTAATTCAAAACTTCAAGAGGGATCCAGCTGAAGCAACAAAGGTCCTACTTTTGGCATTTGTGCAGCAGCTGCCTGGGCATTGTGCCATTCATCAGAGGCAATACACATTCCCTCTCAATCCTGCTGTGATTCCCTTCCTCCCTTCTGTTTCAAATGCTTTCATAGAGCTGAGCAGTGTGAACTTTCATCAGAGGAGGTGAAAGTGGTGTTGCTCATTTTGAACATGCTGGGATGATTTTCCCAAGTTCATGTCCCACTGAAGGTTTATTCCTGTTTTTCTCCTCATGTTTTCTCCCTTTTAGCCCTAGAGTTGACTTGCTCTTTGGTGTAAGTACATAAAAAATGCTAAGAGCCTCTTCCAGGCAAAGAAAATTAATGTCCTTCTACACAGAGCTGTACTGCAATCCCAGTAATCTGGTTATGTTTGGTCCTTTGCGAATGAAGACCATAAAAGACAAACAGCTTTGATCCATCTCAGTTACAATTGCCATGATATCCCATCCTTGGAGTCAACGTGGGGTTTTTTTTTTTCAGTTGGAGCAGTTTCTGTATGTGGAACTTAATGTTCATTGTTATGTGATATAAATGACGGTTGGGGAGATTTTTATTACATCATTTTGTAAGAAGCTGTAGCTAAAAACATCAATATCATCCATCTGTCTTCTGGAAAAAAATTGAAGTAAACCCAAAACTTTGTCATTGTGAAATAAACCTAAGGAATCTCTGCACAAGAGCAGCTGTGAAAGGGAATAGTGAATGGGTGGTCTCTCCATCAAGGAATCTCTCTCTCAGTCTCTCCCCACCCCTTGCTCATGCAAGCAGTCTGGTGAGCATTTAGATGAGGTCCTATGGGATAAACTAACTTTCTATTTTAATATATTTTGTGGTAAGATTGTTGTGTTTAAAGCTTGCTTCAGCTGTATCCCATGTGATCTTGTTGGCTGTGTCCTGAAGTAGGAGACTGCTGTGATAAAATAGATGTGGAAGTAATGCTGATTATGAGCAATGCTAAATTAATGGTGGTTGAAAGAGCCTCTTTGAGTCATTCCTGCCCAGGGGAAGACTGCACACACAGAACCTTAAAGACAGTGCTCTGAATTGCTCTTAAACCCTTCAAGTTGTAGAGCAATTCAGCTTGCCTTTTGAACTTCGCCTTAAACCCATACTTCCACGGTGTTCAAGGGAAAAAACTCCAGGAGGACAGATGACATGGGTGTAATAATCTATAACAGTTTCTCCATATAATTGTTTGCACCCAGCCCAGGTGGTAAGGTCTGAAAGCTGTTGCCAGCTGATAACTTTTTGGCGGGCTGTGAGAAATGAGCTCCCAACTAGGACTTAGAAAGTAGAGACTCACTGTGGAGGAGAAATGCAGTTTTGCTGCCTGGTACCTATTTGCAGTGTCAGCAGAGGTGCTGATGCAAAAAGAGACCCAGGAGACCAAATTGCTTTGGACTTATATGGCCCAAAAATAACTCTGTGTGTTTCAGAGAGGACTGTAATGGATTACAAATAGACTTTGTACAAACACTACAATTTTATTTTCACATAACAAGGTGTTAAAAGCAAATACAGTAGTAAGAATAAACTATACTGGGTTTACGTACTAAGTAGGAAAGAAAGAGTAATCCTGAGGCTGCCACATTAGCACTGACAAGAAGCTAAAAGCAAAGGGAGCTTGCCATGGCTGCTGTGACACCAGGGAAAAGACAGCCTTGGCACAGGCTGCCTGAGAAAGGTGCAGAGCCTCCAGCCATGGAGGCTTTTAGGAACATGTATTGTGCAAACTACTTTTAGAGAGAGAGCACAGCCCTAGACAGTGAGTAGGTATTTCTGCAACTATTGTGAGGTCTGGCAGACATGAACTGTTTCCCACAGAACTGTGAGAGTTACTTTTCTTTTTTTCCCTCTGCTGGTCTCTTGGGAAGCAGTTGCAGGCCATCTCTTCTGTTTCCCAGCTGTGGCTGTGGCATGAAGCATCTGGCAGAGTTGGAACTGGGATACAGCTTCCTGCTGAGCAGATGTCTGTATATGTTGATACTGCTTTTGGAGGGATGGGTGTACTAAATGAGTGGTTGAGCTTTGCTTGGCTGTGAGTCTAATTCCTTGAAAATTAAGGGAACAATGGAATTAAGGTACATGACTGGTTTGTCATGTACTTTAACCCCATTGGTGGGAATGCCTTATGTGTATTTGGTGTGAAGCCACTTCTCCAGTTTCCTAAGATGCCATCCCATTGTCTTCAAGGGTAGTGTGCTGCACTGTACAGCCAAGAAGCACCTATTTTGCTTTTTCCTCATTGTTCAATTGTAATTAATATGTTCTGTTCAAACACTGCTCTGAAGACAGCCTGCAATGACATTACTGTGATAATACTGGAGTGCTTAATAAAATTTTACTACTTAATTTTTCAGACCACCTGGTTGCAGGAAAGTGAAGGGTTGCAGTTTCTCAATTATAATGCATGGGAACTGGACACAGTGAAGTTCAGAAAGCTTTTCATTTCTGGCTGCCCAGTTTTAGACTCTATATTTTTTCAGGACACTGTGTTAAATAATAGCCTGTGTTCATGGTGCAGGTCCCACTATAATTTTAAGTGCATGGCCATTCTGTCTGCAGAGCAACCTTGGTCTGAAGAAAAACAACTAAAATCCAAGGAATGTGATTAGTAGGAACATGACTATGTGAAGAATTTTGCTATGCATTGCAAAAAACCTCTGTGGTAAATGCAAGGATCATGTTGGATTTCAAGGAGACAGGAGTTGACTGGTTTGACATTCAGGGTATTGTTCCTTATCCCTTGCAGGACATGATTAGGTCCTTCCATAAAGGAAGCAACCTCTAACTGTTTCCTTAAATATTTCCCATTTTTCGTGGTCATGTTTTCAGGGTGTTCTTGCACACACACATATGAGCAAGAGTATATGAAGAAAGTGAAAGTTATTAATTAGTGTTCTAACATCCTGTTCTGATCAGAGCTGAGCTCTCTAGGCTTAAAATGTGAAAGATCATATCAAACCATGAGAACAACAGGTCCTTACATGGGCAGCATGATTCCCATTTTCTGCACATTGAAATGGAAAGCTGCAATTCTGTTTTCTGTAGAGTGGGAGAACTGGGCTGAAGATAGATCAGTGTTCCTATGAGGATGCACAGCCTGAATGTTCATAACTCATTCAAGGATGTGACCTTCAAAACACTTTTGCACTTGACTATGCAAGTTTTGGTTTGCTTAATTTTAGTTTTGCAGGAGGGCTACATATAGGAATAGGTTTTTAAAAATGTGATCACCTCAAAATCTGTAATTCCTGTCAATGTGTATTGAGAGAAGTTCTCTTTGTGAAAGAGCTGTAGAGTGCTGATTGCCTTTGCATGCTGAAAGTAAGGCTGTTCTGCTCTGAGAGCTCTTAAAAATCTGAGGGTAAACCAGGAGCTTTAGTGCTATTTGCTCATCTGTCTTGACGAATTAATGGATATTCACTCTAGCTATTTTTTTTAATTAGTTTTCTCTGTGACCTTTTTTCTGATATTTTATATGCTGTGTCTTTCAGTGTAAGGCTGTGAGGTGCCTTCACGATTCCCTTATAAAATTTCAGGACCTGACTTAGTGTTTCCTTTCCTCTTTTAGCCTAAAGTGCTTGTTCATTCTGTCCCCTTCCTCCCCGCCCCCACTGCCCCGGTTTCCCACTACTATCTCAGGATGCAGTGCTCCTGGTGCTTTGATATGCTTGGGCTTACACTTTCTATTTGAGCTGAGCTCCCTGTCATGGGATAGTTACAGGCAGCATTCCTGTGCTGGAAATAGATACTTTTTGCATAACCTACTTCCTTATACCCTTTAGCATCTAAGGCCTCTGGTGAAGCCCTGTCTCCACTACCATAGATGGAGCAGCACGGGAATCATCAGAAGCTCAGAAAGGTGACGGGGAGAATGGAAAAGCTGTTAAGGTTCTAAGAGTTGGAAGTTCAGAGAGTCTGTTGGCTGTGAGTTAACTTCACTGTATTATTTTTTTTATTTAAACTAAATAACAGAACTCATCTTTTTCTTGTTAGATGCAGATATAGAAAAACCCCAAATACCTTATGAGAGTGACTTAATGCACAAGCACTTAGAGTCACTTTATTCTCCTCTGTGCCCTTAATAGGAAATTTTTCAGCAAGTTCTGCTTCTGATTTTGCCAAAAGATGTCTTCTCAAGGCCTGAGCAGCAAAACTGAAATGTTGCTCAGAATATGTTCTAATAATCATCAGTTGTCTGTTGAACTATTGTTTTCTTTCTCATTAAAAAAAAAAGAAACTTAAATGGTTAATTTTTTTGATAAAAGGTTGCTCTCAATTTCAGAAGTCTATATATTAGGCAAGGACTGCCTTGTAAATACAAATTTCTGTAGTTCTGAATTAATTTTTGCCTGTGGTTCTGTCAATGGCTACAACTGACTTTAGGAAAGTCACTTATCTCATATGGGTATCTTCTTCCAATTTTTAAATAGCACTTCTTTTGTCTCTTAGCATTCCAGCTCTTTGCTGCAGGGACAGCTTCAAGTGACAGGGTCCAGTTGTTGGATAAGGCTCTCCTTGAATCATGACAAACCTAAATTCAGCCTCCTGCTCCTGCCAAAATTTCTTGTGAGAGCTCTGGCAATTTCCTTGACATCTCTGCTACCCATGAAATGGGAGGGCTAATAGGTAGTTCCGTGCTGCACAAAAATATCCAGAAGGTGCATATTCCAGAATGGACATGTTTAGGTTGTGGTTCCACAGCTTTTGAAACTGACCTCAAATTGGGATTGCTGTGATCCAGCCTTTTTTCCCTGAGCATGATTTCCTCTATGTGCTAGTACCTTCTGGAGCTGCCCTGGTGCTTTTTTTCACAGGGATAGTTTGTGGTCAACTCAATTTCCTGAAGGGTCTCATTGTATAGATATGAATACCAACACCTGGGAAAGATAGAATGCTGGGAAAGATAGAGAGTAAGGAGACTAGAGGAACTCAGGACTTTGGATTTACAACGGCTTAAAGTTGCCAAAACATTGCAAACTAGAAAAACTGCAGACATAAGATGTCGAATAAATAGCTATGTACAGGACAGCACAGAGACACCTTGTTCTCCATAGGCTTGGTGTGTGGGTCCTCTTTGCTTGAAAGCTGGTACAGAGTGGTATCTTAAAATAAGATTCTAGAGTTTTCTCCAGTCTACCCTGATTATGCTGAGAAATCTCATCCTCCACCCGCAATCTATACTTCACTCAGTTCCAGTGTTTCATGCTCTTGAATGTGCCTCCCTGTGCTAAGTCTCCCCCAGTTGCTCTGCTCTGCAGTTCAGAGTGTTTGTTCCTGATCTCCAGAGTGGTTCTTCCTTTGCCTTAGGCCTTTTCTCTTGCAGGGCAAACCCAATTCTCTTTCATGTTTTTCTTAATATGTAGGAGGTGACATCCCCCTCTCTTTCTCTTTTCCGAGGTGCTACAGGGGGGTAGGTTTAGATTAGATATAAAGAAGATATTCTTTACTGTGACAGTGATGAGGCACTGGAGCAGATTGCCCAGAGAAGCCATAGATGCCCCATGCCTGGAATTGTTCAAGGCCAGGTTGGATGGGGCTCTGAACAACCTGGTCTAGTGCAAGGTGTCCCTTGCACACGGGGGAGAAACTAGATGGTCTTTAATGTTCCTTCCAACCCTAACCATTTTGTGATAATATGAAGTGCAATCTCCATCACCAAACAAAAAAACCCCAACAGTAAGGGAGGAATTGAAAATACTTGATTTGACTTGGTCTTTGAAACTTTGTAGCAAATCCTTCTAAAAGCATAGGAAAAAGTGTGTTGATAAGGGAGTGCCTCACTGAAGAGTACATAGTTCCAAAATATATCTCGTAAGGAACAAATCACTGGAAAAAATAACTCTGGGGTTGTACATTTATTTCTTTAGTGTCCCTGCTGGCAGCAGACAGCAAAATACTTTCATTCATATCTAACGTTATTAATTTATATATAATATATGTGTGTGTATATATACACACACACCATAATTTCAGTGTAGGATGGGATATGAATTTTTACGAGCAAGTTCTAAATTTTAAAGTCTGTGTTTAACAAAAGACTTAGGTTGTTTTTATCAAGTTGCAAGATGTTCATAATAACCTGTATGCCCTGTCCCTGTTTCCCTTTATTGATTCTGTGGAAGAAATAAGTGCAGTGGTTAAGCACAGTGCAGCCTTGGATTAATTCATGCCAAATTTCAGAGGATACTCTAAAGTTATGTGATAAAAGGGTCATAAACATAAAGGTGCAGAAGGTGAGAGAACCCAGCCAACCCAAAGTACTGCAAAGGGAACACCCTGACCTGACTTCTCCCTAGACTGTCACAGGAGAGGGGTCAGCCAATGGTGTGGGTGTAAAACCTGTCAAGATGAGTCAACATGAGAGACTGGTCAGTTCATTTGCAATAATGCCTGGCATGAAACTTAACAAGTGCCAGATCCTGCAGCTGGGATGGAGTGACTGCAGGCACAAGTACAAACTGTGACAGGAGTGTCTGCAGAGCGCCCTGCAGGGAGGGCCCTGGGGGTGCTGGGGGCAGCAGCAGCTCAGTGAGAGCCAGCAGGGCGTGCCCGGGCAGCCCAGAGGGCAGGAACCGTGTCCTGGGGGCATCAAACACAGAGCACAGGCGGGCAGAGGGGGGATCATCCATCACCCGCTGTGCTCAGCGCTGCTGCGGCCTCACCCGGAGTGCTGGGAGCCACTCCAGAGGAAAGTCTCTGAATGTGTGCAGAGGGGGGAAACAAAGCTGGTGAAGGGGCTGGAAGGTGTGTCCTGGGAGGAGTGGCTGAGGGCTCTGGGTTTGTCCAGTTTGGAGAAAAGAGAGGCTGAGAGGTGACCCCCTTGCTCTGCAGCTCCCTGAGGAGGGGAATTGGAGAGGGAAGTGCTGATCCCTTCTCCCTGGCATCCTGTGAGAGTACAAGGGGGAATGTTTCAAAGCTGCATTAGGGGAAGTTTAGACTTGACATCAGGAAGCATTTCTTCCCCAAGAGGGTGGTCAGACACTGGAACAGGCTTCCTAGAGAGGGGGTTGATATCCTAAGCCTCTCAGTGTTTAAAGGGCATTTGGACCATGAGTAATAACATGCTTCAACTTTCAGTCACCCCTGAAGAGGTAAGGCAGTTGGATTAGGTGATTGCCAAAGGTCCCTTCTGACTGAAATATTCTATTCTATTCTATTCTATTCTATTCTATTCTATTCTATTCCGTTCCACTCAATTCCGTGGCCATGCCCTGTGTCTAATCACTGCAGTTCATATTATATTCTTATTCTATTTCTGACTGTTCCTGTGGGTGAGGTGCTTCCTTTTCCCTGTGGATGCAGTTAGGCTAAGTGCCAGCAAGTAGAGCCAGGGCCAGGGATCACAGCACAAGCCACAGGAGGGATTTTGTAGGCCTCATGAGTATCACCTGTGTCAGCAGCCGTGGAGACCAGGGCCTTGGTACTGGACTGACCAAGCATCTGAGGCCAGCAATTGGAGGGATCCATGTTGTGTATGTGTGCAAACAGTACAAATTTCACTCTGATGAGCTTTCTTCCTGATCAGCCAGCGAGTAGCTCAGGATCAAGCCTACTGTCTGTATCTATGTGAAGTTGTGCCTGTGGGGCGTTTAGATTGGTTGAATTTTAGGAAAAATTTCTTCACTGAAAGGGTTGTCCAGTATGGGAACAGGCTGCCCAGGAAAGTGGTTGAGTCACCATCCCTGGAGGTAATTAAAAGATATGTAGGTGTGGCACTTAGGGACATGGTTTAGTGGTGGACTTGGCAGTGGCAGGTTAATAGTTGGACTCAATCATCTTCAGGGTCATTTTCAACCTCAACATTTCTGTGATTCCGTGATATTCTGTATAAGTGTGTGTGTGCATTTGAAAGATGTGCATTGCCTTGCTACTGGCTGGATGTGGGGACATGAACCTGTATTGCCTTGCCTAGTGGGGCTATCAGATTTGGTAGTCTTAGCAAGTTCTTGTTACTCTTTCTAGCTTTACAGCTGGAAATTTGAAATTTAAATATTGTTGATAGGAGGATGGGTGAAAATGGGGTTGATTTGGTGTGTATGGGGTTTTTTGGTGGACATTTGAGAGCAAAGAAGTTCACAAATAATTTGGTATCTTTTACACAAATGAGTATTAACACAATATTCTTAGAGGTTTGCCAGTGCTAGCAACTGGGACTAGGCTTGCAGTTACATGTCTTAGTCTTCTTTTGGCACTTCTCATTGGCCTTTCTCCATCTTACTGTTGAATAAGAGCTTTGGTCTGTCTCCACTAAACTTTTCCAGGACACACGGTGCCTGAATTCTAAGATGGATGCCTGAACTCCATCCTTATAAAATGGCTTGGCTAATCTAATTATGAATGCAGGCTGCAGAGAAGTACACAGCTGGTTCTGCTGAGCATACAGAATGCCGTTACAAATGCTGAAAAGTGATAAAAGTGTCTTTATCTAAAAATAACTTCTAGTGATTTTGTATCATCCCCTTAAATTGTGACTCACCTGGTGATCCTGAACTGTGAAGCTGGAATGCAAAACAATGGATGGCATACTGTGAAGTTTGGCACAGAAACCCTCCTTGCACAGTTTTTCCAAAATAAAAACTCAGTGTGTTGCTGACCATAGAAGTGCACTTCTTGTATTGTGTAACCGTGCTGGAAATGTTTTTGAAGTATTTGCAGATGTCCCATAGCACCTGAGCCCTGTTCCTTTTCCAAGAGCTTTGGTAGTTCTGGAAGTGAAGAAAATCAAAACTACACTAGGTTATACTTTTTTTGATGAAATAGTCACAGGGCTAGATAGCACTTTCTTTGGTTCTTGGTCTCAAAGAACTCCCCTCTCATCTGTCAGACTCTGTATTTCTGTTTCTCCTGGAGCCAGAACCTGTATTCTGCTCAGCTTCCCAAGACACTGCTCCAACCAGCTGGCCTCTTGCAAGAGAGGAACTTCTTTAAATTGTAATGTGTGTAGCATATAGACCTTTGTTTCATAATAGTTCTCAGATGTTTGCAAAGAGACATTGTTTTAAGCCATCCTATTTTCTTACTGTTTGTTTTTTCAGCCTCTCTATTAAGCCATTAGATGAATGCAATAAATATCCTGAGAGTAAAATTGGTCCGTGTTACTCCTAAACTATAACAGAACTATTCTGTGTTCATCAGGACATCACTATTAAAGCAGAATGGAAAGCAGAGGCTGCCATATATGTCTTAAGACAAATCCTTGAACTGAAATTGAAAAGCAAAAGATCTGTACAATGCATATGTCCCTTTTTGGTCTCCTGTCCAGCGCTGCCCCATTATTTATTATTTTTCGTTGCCACTGAAGCCATTGGTCTGTGCTGTGTACCAGGAGACCACTAACTTTATTTTTTCTTGGTTTGTGAAAGAGCGTAAAAAACCAGAAAACACAGACCATCTTCACTCATTTGTCTTCTCTGCCTTCCCTGGTCCTTGTGAGTATTGAGTATTGAGAAATCTCTTTCCCAATCTAATATGAAGAGCAGCACAGAAAATATTTAAAAGTTCAGCCAAGGTAAAGCTTGATCTTGCTGGGCTTTAAGGATACATATGGGAAGATCTTCCAGTTTTGTGTGTTTTTACCACTTCCTGGCTTAGTAAAATGTGAACCTTCTGAACTGCTACAGCTGCATGCTGCTGTCTGCCCTGCCCTTTTCTCCCTCTTGTGCTGCTTTCCCTGAGGCATTACAACCCTGTTTGCACCTCACACTATTGGTTTTTGTCCTGTTGCAGGTATTTGCATTCCTAGGAAATTTCAGGTCTGAATTCCTATCTATCTTCCCTTACCTGGCCTGTTTGTTGCAGCCCTTCTCTCTGTCACTCTTCTTGGCAGCTGTTTCCAACTTTGAGACTTGCAAGTCAGCTTATCCTCACTGGGTGCTGATGACTCTGTCTGCAACTGCCCTGTCTTTGCTTCTCTAGCACTGGGGTACAAATACAAGGCTTTGGTCAAATGTCTTCCCCTCCATGTATTACCCACTTTATCAAGCTGCTTTTCAGTCTGCTCAGTTGTTGCTTGGTTGATGGTAGAAAACTGGTTAAAAGCATAGAGAGGCATGTAGAGATCAAGTGCAAATTCTGTAATTTGGTGTATTAAAGACCAGCTTCACTGAATGCATCAATTCAAAGGTTGGATTTTCAGTGTGATTAGAAATCCTCTGCATAGAGTGCAAGGAAAGTCAATATTAAAAGTTACCACTGCGAGAAAACCTGGACGACTGAGATTGAGAAAATGCAGTCAGATGCCTCACAATAGCAATGGGGAAGAGAACATCTCTGTTTCCCGATGCTCAGTGCTCATGAGGCCACACCAGGCTGTACCCAGGGCTGGTCTTCCCAGTACCAGGTTGATGCTGACAAGCAAATGCAGTGAAGGGCCACAAGGAGATTCCGAAGGGTCTGGAGCACATGCTGTTGAGAAGATGTAGGTAGCTGGACTGATTTAGCTGGAAGAACAGGTTGATTTTCATAACCTTACTTTACTTAGGTTGTAGAGAAGACAGTCAGGTTCTTCTCAGAAATCCTCAGGGAGGACAAGAGCCAGTGGTCATGATTGGTGCTTCTGTAAGTCCCAAACAGAGATGAGGAAAAAAGTTTTTCCTGGGGGTGCTGCTGTGGGAAGAGGTTGCTCTAGGAAGCTGTGGAATCACCAACCTTGGAAGTTCTCCAAATTCTGCTGGACAAGGTCTTAAGTAATATGATACAGCTTTGAAGCTTGCTCTGCTTTGACCATGGGGTTGGACTAGGTGATCTCATGGGGTCCCTTTTACCCTGCATCATTCTGTAAGTCCAAAGAGTATCCCTGAATGTTTTATTGTAGCAGAAGGCTGACTGTTAAAATTTCATTTAATGTTAAAGAGTGATGAAGGGAGTATGTGAAAAAAAAGGTTGAATTTTCCCTCTTTCTTACCCCTCAGTTTAAAGAGTTTGTGTTTGGTGAGCTTTCTTGCTGTGCCACTATTGTGTGATTACTGTTTTTGTGAGATGGTAGCTAAAATGAAATGTCAGTATGAGTGAGGACTGGAAACTATAATGTTGACCTTCAAAAGAAAGCCAAGGTTTTTCTTAGCAATTACTGTCCTGAAAGTATAACCACTGGTAAAATAATGGGCCTGATATTAAAAGAGGATGCAAACTCATAGTCTGCAGGGTGACAGAATTGTAAGCAATAACAACATGAGTTCATAAAGAATAAATCTTGCCAGACAATGTAATTGCTTTTTTTGATAGAATTGCAAAATTAATGATTTTAGGGAATCAAGAGGGAAGTAGGTATATGTTTACTTTCTAACATGAAGATTAATTGAAATTTGCTTGGGTAGGAAGAAAAAAGTTGGGTGAAATAAACAGGAGCTGATTATCAGCAGTAGTGCAATGGTTATGTAGGTTGGGAATTAGACTGGAGTTTTGTAACATTTCTGTTAATGATATGACAGAGGGAGAGAGAAAAATCTCTTAATGAGCTTTGAAAACAAACTGGGAATTGTGAGCCTCGGAGCAGAAAAATAAGGGGGCGATGGGTTTAGACACAAAAAGAGAAAATAAAATTATATTAAACTTGGAGGACTGTTAAATCAGGAGAGTATGTGCTATCTGGAGCACATATCCTAAACAAAAGTGGGGAGAGAAGTATTGAAAAGAGAGGCCAGTCTGTGATGCTGAAAATGGCAGCTGTGGTCCTAGAACCCCTCTCGAGCAGGGCACTCAGCCTTGCTCCTTCCTCTATGTAGGGCCACTTTAAGCCCTTGTCCAGGTCATGGGGCTTGAAGGGCAGAGTACTCTGAGAAGAAATTCACTTTTTGCTGCTGTTGTGATGTGTGCTTGAGGCTACTCCACACACTGAAGGTGTGACTGCCCAGCTCCAGTTCTGTCTGTTACTGTTTACAATTCTGCCAAGAGCAGAATGAATGAGTTCTGATTTTCTTTTGGATGGTTGAGCTCATTACAGACCTCTCCCTTCTTCCCCTTGTGCCTTGCCCAGACTGCAGGATCCCCCCTGTGCCCCGTGACAGGGCTGTGCAGGGTAAGAGGCTGTGCAGAATGCGAACCCAGCCGTGTGTGTGTGCCCATCCTTCATGCAAGCTCCAGGTCAGGCTCACATACTGCTCTGCCTTGCTGCTATTGATACTCCAAACACATGCTGCTGAGCATTGGCTTGGGTTTCCAGGCCTTGTACAGCACCCTGCCTGCTCCCTTCCCTCAGGTTTCACTGGAGACAGTCTGGATGCATAAATCTTACTTCCTTAGAAATCCAGAGTGAGAGCAAGTTACATGATTTGGGGCAGGAAGAGTTGCCAGGATCTTTTAGTGTTGCCATGTTGCAACTTCATTTATAGCTAAGAGGAATTTTTTTTTTATTAAGTGTGGAGACAGAGGCTGCCAGGATAAACTAGAATTGACCACTAAATGACTTAAGTTTATCAGTGTCCCTATTTCTTTCGGAGCTTAAAAAATTAATCTAATTTTCTGTATGTTCATCCCCTTTAACTCTTGTAGCAGTCTTATGTGTCTACTTAACTGTACTGACATGCTGAAATAACACTTCTGAAAATCTCAGGGATATCTGATCCTATTAGGAGCGGTAGAATTGCTTATTACTTTTTAAATCCATAGGAATGGTATCCTGGGTATTTCAGATGTAGCAAGTTTTTTCCTTGGAGTTACAGCAGACAATGCTACTTTAACATAGAGTATGGTCACTTGCGATGGGAAGAAATCCTGTTGACAACCTGCATGGCTACCCAGATGACCCTCAAAAAGATAAATCATGTCAGGTTATAAAAATCCTTTAGATTCTGTAAGAATGAAAGAAATGTACAACACTTTGGAAGTATGTGCCTAGCATTCTCTAACTTCATCATCAAAATTAATTGTGTTTTATAGTTACATGAGTACTGGAAGTAGGGAAGTTAAAAATATTTTAGCTCTTTCAGCAGTTCCATCAAAATAGCTCTTTAGCATTATTAGCACCCGAGGATCAAAACCATATTTGTCTGCCTTCTTCATATATTATGTTCCTTGTGATATAGCACAGCAAAGGAAGCAAAACACTGTGAGGAAATGTTTTCATATGCTAATGTTTGCCCTTAGAACAGTTCATTTCAAAAAGGTTAGAGACAATATGACTCATAATCCTTCAAAATCCCAAGGAAAATAATGCACCATGTATGTCTGATGCAAAATGAAACATCTAGGGTGAGGTCACCTTCATGGCAAGACTGTCCACAACTGTTAAAAGCTCTAACAATAAAGCAGATATTGGGGTATATGGCCAGATGTAACACCATTTTGCCTTTTTTTTTTTTTTTTTTTAATTTAAATGGATGCATCTAAAACTGTACCAGCTTGTCAGGTCAGTGTCTTTAAATAGCTTTCCACTCTCATGACATAGTGGCAACACCAAAAGAAACTCCACCATCTCTGTGCTCAAGGATCAAGCTTTCTTCTCCCATGTAAATAGTTTAATTTGGGATCTTACAGAATTTTACTCTTGAAGAGATTAAACCAGCCCTTCATCTGTGTGGCTGGTATATGTCTAGGGGCAGATGGATTGCCTTTAAATAATTACTAATCCCTGCTTTTTGCAAATGAATTACACTCCTTTCCTTGGGGAAGGTCCTTCATTCTGACAAATGCACTCTTGTATGGAATTCACACTCCAGTATGAAAAAAAACAAAACACCAGGGCATGGTGATGGGAAAGACTGGAATTTGTTGTGTGGTTTCTTCTGCTAAAGAAGAAATTTCTGCAGTTAAAAGAAGACAGTAGTTAACAGATTTGAAGGGATAACTACCAAATTAAGTCACAGATCAGACAGGCTTTATGATCTGCAGATACCCAGTTGATAGGATGAGGATGTTCCTAATTTGTCAAATCTAGCTACTGAGAAGAAGCATCTCTTTTTCCCCCACCTCATCACTGGGATTGCAGTTTCAGTTTGCCAGTTTTTCACAGTGTGCAACTGTAGTTCAAGTCACTGCTACTCCAAGAAGTTCAGTGTCAGTCTTTCACAGTCTGAGTTTTGGATCTTAGAACAAAATGTTAGAATCTCAGCAAAGTCTAGGATGAAGGGAGATGCTGGAGAGCGTGTGGTGCAACCTTCTATTGAAAGCAGGGCCCCAGTTCCAGTTATGCAGGCCCCTGTCAAGCTGTCTTGAATATTTCCAGTAAGGGAGATTCTAACATCTCTCTAAGCAGTCTGTTCCAGTGTTTAATTGCTCTCCCATTGAATTTTTTTTTTACTTACAGCCAGGTCAACTTCTCTCCTGAACAACCTCTTTCTATTGCTTGACTTGCTAACGTGCATACTTGTGAACAAAGTACCACCATCTTCTGTAACTGCTTTTTAGTTACTGAAAAGCATTTATTGGCCTTCTGGAAAGTGAGAGTGTTGTACATGTTAGGCAGCACATCTGTCCTGACCTTAATGTCTGCCTAAAGCCTTAATTTTATGAGATGGAAGTTTTATTTCAGAACAGCATATAGCATCTCTTGAGGGTATCTTAATTTCGAATTCTGTCCCTAAGCACGTACCTTTTCTCTTCTATAACAGAAGTCAATGCTTTAAGTTTTCACAGTATTGAGAGATGTATGTCAAAAATGTGTATCTGGTTTTTTCATTTTGAAGGGTCTCCAGTTGCTTTAAAAATGTGGTTTACAGATTATGCATAAGAGCTACTGGGTGACCAGCCTGTGAAATCTGAGAGGGAATCTGGTTGACAGAACTTTGTTGCAGTCTGTCATGTCAGGCCTTCAGTAGTCTGAGGGTTTTCTTTTCAGTGCTTGAGAATGCAGGACACTGTAGAAATATGTTTCAGAATATTTGGCTTCTGAGCATTTGTTCTTTATATTAAAATAAAAAATAACTGAATCCTTAATATGAGGGATGCTTAAAATGCATGAAGATAGCTCTGTGATAGACACTTTGAAGGCTCTGGTGCCTGGGAACAATTTGTTAGGGAACACTTTTTAGGGAAGAATTCATTATTCCCCACTCCCCGCTTCCTGCCTACAGCTTTGTATTGATTCAGTCTTTCAGACTCAGATATCATTGATATTTGATAGAGACAAACACAGCAGATGGAGTAGGTAGGGACAAAAGGGAGATACCTGTATTAAAGGAGCTAAAAGTGCTATAGAACAGCTATAGGCACTCTTTGGGAGGCACTGAACTTTGAAAAGATCAAGACACTTTCTTAGTCTTATTTCTTTAAGCATAATACATAAGCCTGGCATCTAATTACAGGACAAGTGCAAAGCATCATTCTGCTTGGAAAAATATTACCTGTAAAGAGAAACTGTACCTTGCAACTAATCAGCTCTCTTCCCTTTGTATGTTCAGAGACCCATAAGTCTTGATTCTGTTGATTAAGGTTTTGTTGCTTTTTGTTTCCTTTCAACCTCATTTCCAGTGGTGTACCTCTCAGGGAGTGAGAGGAAATTTTTTTCTTCTCTTTTTTTTTTAACTTACCATATTACAGTTTCCAGAACTTTTCAATGTATGGGGCAGAAAGCATTCAAGTTGATTTAAAAGTAAAAAACACAGGGAACTGAGATGACTTAATCTAGCAATCCTTGGAATACTAGAAACATGGGATTTCAGAGTACAGTTCATGCAGTCAGGTTGGGTTGGAATCTTGTGTGTTTCAAGTACTGTGTTTCTTCTGGAAGTGACAAACCTGCAGAATCTTTTCATGATTTTATCGACCAAATTTCTTTGCTTCAGCTTGTAGAAGGGAGGAGCCCCATTACTGATGAACGTTTAATATAACATCTTCCATGCTGTTGGAATAGAAACACGAAGTATTATACACGACAGGCCTGTAATAAAACCATTGGCACAGAAGTGGGGGAGGAAGGAGTGAGATACGCTCAATTTAGGAAAGTTGTGTTTCAGGTATGGGATGAGATTGAGTTCATAAAACTCTTCTGAAAAGTGTCTGGGTGGCTTGAGAGAATTTCTGTTACTTCTGAGCAAATGTTTGGCTGGAAAGGGACAAGTGCAACATAAGAAATGAGTATATGAGAAAAATAATACAGGAGAAGAACCAATCAGCTGGATAAAATCCAGGGAATTTTTCGTTTTGGGGGCACTCATGTCCACACCTGCATATATCTGTTTTATAGACATGGTGATTGTAGAGTTAAAACAACAACAAAAGCAAACAAAACATCACCAATGGATTATATTATTGAAGATTTACTATTAGCTTGCTCCCCTGAAGGGAAGAAGTCTGGAAAGTCTTTTCAGTAAATTAGTTTAGATTTAAAATTACTCTAGATTTGGACATTCAGGAGAGGAGAGAAAGTTCAAACACATATTCATGCTATGGGCATCAAATTTGACTCCTAAAAGGCATATTTGGACCCAAACTAAAGCTGTCTCCCCTAACATGAGACTGCATTTTGCAAGCCTTTAGTTTCATTCATGTTGTTTAAAACCCCATCTGGATGCACACCATTTGCTAAGGATCTATGGCCGTGTATTTTTGATAGATTCCCCTGAACCAGTCTGCAGAGCAGAGCGTGAAACATCATGTTGGTTGCTTCTGAAATAAAATGCCAGCATCCCAATTAATTTGTAAATGGAAAATATCTGCCTGTGATGAATTTATGAAGTGCAGCTTCTAAAGGCCAATTGATATTTCATACAATAGCTACTGCATACTTGTGGCACACCTAAGTGGATCAGAGCAGACTGAATGACACAAATAGTTTCCCCCTACAAAAGACTTTTCCTTTTTTTTTTTTTTTTGCCTTTCAGATGCCTCCATGAGCAATTCTTGGAACATTCTTAGTTTCTTACTGCTGATCAAGGGTATCTATCTTGGTTTTCTCATCTCTGAGAGACACTGATGATACAATTAAACTTTTTCAAAATGAAGTGAATGTGGGCTTGGCTTTTGGGAAAGAGTCAAACATGCTTGCATCCATTCTTTATGCCCCATATTAGGCTCTGAATGTCTGGTATTGCAACTAGCACACAGCATTCTCTCCAAGTGTAAATGAGTCCTCCATAATGCAGATAAGGTCATAAGAATGATGTTTTCCCATTATATGTCTGCCTTTACAAAAGCTTGTTAATGAATGTACTGTAAAAAGTTAAGTAGCTCCTACTGTAGGTCAGGGAATTTAACTGCTGGATAGATTTTTGTGACTTGACAGGCAGGGTCATGTCAAACTGGTTTTTCCCCCCCTTTTCTTTCTTTTCCTCCTTTGTCATTTTAAGTGTCTCACACCCTTATAACAAGATCTGACACCAATCAGAAAGCTCATGAACAGCAGCAGTGTTACATAAACCTGCTGGATTATAGTAAGAGGGTTACCTTGTTTTCATTATTACACCCTTTCTTGTATCTCATGCAGAATAGATGAGAACCATTTAGCCTCGTTCTTGTGAGATGAGTAGGGTGGCTAAAATATCCGCCTCCTCTTGGGATTTAAATCTGACTCTGTTGTTGGCAAAGCAAAAAGCATTAATTGCATGACTGCTACGTTACAGGCACATCCTATTTTAAATGTTGAAGTTGACCACATCCTACAGTGTTGCCATACAACGTGCTAGAAACTTCATTGTGAAGATAAATAAGCTTTACTGCAAGGGCAGATACAGATGGTCAAATGTGACTATTTTTATAAATTTAAAGAGCTTCAAGACAGGAAGGAGACTGTGAGCTTTGCTCAGGCTAGGTGTTTTGGAAGTTTGTTGAAAGGCATAGAAATGAACCCAACTCAAATCAGCAGGATGGAATGTGGCTGTTCTGCAGTGCTTTGATCAGAACTTGAGAAGTGCTGTTAATGGCAGTGAAGGTATGATCCATTTACCTTGAATTACTCAAAATCTGTTTCTTATGATTCAGAAACATCTGCCTTGAAAGAAAAAAGGAGCTATGTGATAGGAATTGTTAGGCTATGTAGCTTGGTGTCACAGTTGATAGACTGTGGTCAGGAAGGGCCAGGAGTAGACTGAGGACTGAATGGCTGTAGAGACTAGACCCCACCTTTGTTTCCAGACATTTCTACCCAGAGTCACACTGGGGGCCCAGCACAGGGGAACCTGGTACTGTGACATGAAGTCAGCCCTCTCTGATGCCAGCTTCATCTGTGAGGCCACTGGCTCTGGGCAGATACTTAATAAATTCAATTGGTGGTGTGACTCCTCTCTGGAAACTGTCCCTCTTTGACCTGAAGGTGGGACTTGGGGTTAGGTTTTGGTTGGAAATGCTGCTGGAAGACAGCCTTTTGATAACTCACAGACATGTGAGGTGATGATGCTGCAGTAAGGCATTCAGTCTGCCACTTCCAGTGAGTCTGAGGTTGGAGGCTTGCGCTGGTGATGAGTAGCTGCCCATTGAAGATATCTGGGTCTCTGCCAGCCCTGACACAGTGGTTTTAAATGTCCCCATTCATGGAATGACACCTGTTTGTGTTTAAGTGCCAAAAAAGGAATATTTTAGCAATGAAGGAATTCATTCAATTGTGAAAGGAATGTGCTTAGAAATGTTCCTTCATGGCATAACTGAGCAGGTTTCAGAGATGTGTGCTGCCTTTTAAAAAGGAATGCTTACATCATTCTCTTGGTTCTTTCTTCACATGGAGCCATTTGTGAGGGTTTTTTCAATTTGTTGGTTTTTAAGTTTAATAGTTCTGCTAATACATAGACACCAGCTGTCAGTTAATTCAAAACAGCAGACTGCTAGTGAAAGATAGCCTCTTTGGAACAGATGTTAGAGAAAATCCACCTGATTTTGTTCAAGAGACTTGTTCACGTTGGACACAGTTACAAGAGTTATTGTATTAATGAAATCCTGCTGCACCATCCAAGAGAAATAAGGGATATCATCTCTCATGATAGGCAAAAGCCTATCTAGCTGGCTTTCTTTAATCTGTAGTCAATATAGGAGATGTAAAAACCTAAACTGTCATTTAAAGTGGGAGTGGAAGAGAAGCACTCAGATCATGTACTTTACCTCTGCAAAAAATAGGTGTTAAATAAGAAGAATCCTTTTCAGTTCCTCACCCCTGCTTTCTTTTTTTGGTCTTTAATTTTTAAAGCATGGTTTTGGAAATCTGTTTTGGGATGTTTACTCACACAGTAGTGTCGAGGATGTGATGCTGCTGCCTTCCTGACTCTGGAAGGACTTTCTGGGCCCTCAATCTTATTTTCTCTGTATGCAAAGTAAACAGCATTTCCCTGCATACACTTTTTTTTTTTTTTAACGTGTGTACTGGATGGAGACAGCAGTTTGTGCCACACATTAATGGATGGCCAAGAGTTGATTTGGATTATGTCAGCATCTTTACAAAGACTCCCTCTTTTGAGGGCGGTCTTCCTGGTGACTTTACAAGGAATCAGTATTAGACTTATATCACTGTAGTGAGAAAACTCCCTTTCTTCTACAGGTAAGATACAAATTTAAACTACAAGTGTTTTCCTGTTAAGCTTGGAAAAGTTCAACATTTTCAGAGCCAAATTTTGAATTTTCAGAGTCGAAATTTGAATCTGAAATAGAAAAGCAGAATGGGGATGATGGAAGAATGTCTATTGAATCTGAGTAACTTCACTTTCATTAAGATAAGATGTTGATAGAAACAAAATTGATTAAATTTATTTTGAATCTGAACATTGACTCTTGTCCTTTAAAAAGGAGATCTTTTCATCAGCAGATTGGGAAAGATTATGGTAGAAACGTAGCTCAATTAGAAAGAAGCCCAAGATGGTTAACTGAAATTATTAGGGAGTCAGAGAATTTTCAACAACATGACATGCTGAAAAGTGCTTAGTTTAATGAAGGACAATAACATAGGATGTAATAGAGGATTACAAACTAATGAATTATGGGATGAGGATGAATATCCAGACAGAGGATAAAGCTGGAAAGCTTAATTATGATAGTGAATAAGAGGAAGATGCTGGGTTTTTTTAACATGATGCATATCTGTGGAAATCACTGCCCTAAAATATTGAGGTTAAGTTCTTGGCAGAATTAAGGATTAACTGTTGATGGAGATGAAAAAATGTATTCATTGTTATGGAAGATGAGATAAACACCCTGTAATTAAAAGGGATTCAGATTCTTAAGCTAAAAGTCATAAACAGACTGTTCCAAAGCATCTGTTAAGCTCTGCTGCCTTGTAGGATAGACCTATCTGCTTGGGCACATGCTGTTCTTTTTGCCCTCATATTTCCTATTTTCTCTCACCTGCTAGAGGAAGAATTGGTAGGGTAGTTTTGGGAGTTCAGGAAAAAAACCCAGTTTGTGGTTTTTTTTCCCCTCAGAGCCAGCTGTTTATATCTGTTTTTCTGTTTGGAGATTAGACTGTGTGCGGGTTGACTTTCTCTACGTATGCACACTGCCAAGCCCAGGGAGACTCTGATTTCCAGATTTCTTAGAAACAAACAATAAATAGACTCTCTGGATTTTAGTTCTTAAAGGTGAAACTAACAATGGTGAATTGTAGTCTAACATAGTATTTACAGTGCTTCTTTCAGATCTAACATATTTCATTATGTTTGTGAAGTGAAAACCAAACCCCAGAAGATCCCTGTATATATTGCAAATGTTTTGATTTAAAAGCTTAAACGTTGGTAGCAGGATTTCCGTTTTCTCTTCTGTTTTTCTGTTGTTTTGGAAACTCAAACATTCTTTTTGCTCAATCTGAGAGCCCCTGAGGAACAACTGGGACAACACACCAAAGGTGTGACATAATAAAAATTTCTTAGCTTTTGGACCTCATATTGCATTTTAATCTGCATGCCCCACATCTCCTGTGCATTAGCGTATCACCTCATCATCTGTAATTGACCACTGTGGGTTAAGGTTCCTGACATGATTTACAGCTAACTTCTCTATACAATTTGGAGACAGAATCTTATTCTGTCCCTGGTGTGAAATCCTAAATGAGAAGTCTCAGCCATATGCACATTATTACCAATAAATGATTTTTAGTGGAAATCCCAGGGACCAAATGACACTGAGTGTTTGGCTCAGTGGAAAGTCTTACAACAGGATCTTGTTTTCTTGGTCATCCAGTCAGTGAGGACCCCATATGAGAAGGATAAACTTGTCTCACTGGGATATATGAATATAAACTAGTAAGTATTAATTTAGGCCATTCAAAGAGATTTTACCTTTTTTTACCTCTTTACCCTAGGGAGGCAAGGAGTGTTACTCATCAGAGGCAACCAGGAGCTGCTGTGCTCTTGTTTTTGTCATAGAAACAGATTAATTCGTTTCCTTTCCAGTAACAATGTCAAGAAGTATAATTTCTCTTGGTGAATTCAGGACTAATGGAGGTGGGTGTTGGATTGAGGTGCCTAGACACTCAATTCCTCTGTCTGTAAGAAAAGATTCTTTACCCACAGATCTCAAACTCAGTGCCTCCTCAGGGGTGCTCCTTCACAAAGTTCCTGCATCCCAGAGTGCTGTCTCACTCCTGTCTCTCTGCAAGCCCTCCTTTTCTTCAGCCATGCCAATACTAGGTAGAGTCCCAGAACATGGAGTTCACCCTCCGAAAATCCATCTGAGCACCTTGATTTTCCTTCCAGCTTATGCTGTATGCATATCTACCTATCCCAGATCCTCTTACCTGGCCTCTGGAGCTGGCTTTCTTCTGCAGGAGGAATTGAGGATCAGGTGATGCCTTTTGGATGCTTTTAGTTGTGCTAGAATGTGAAGAGAGAAGGGCATGAGGTTGTTGCCTCTCACAAAACATTGGGATTGTTTGCTGGTCAGGTCACAGGCACCAGCTGTGAGTAAGCCTGTTTCTTAATGAATCCAATCTCCCCCTCCATCAGCTGTCTGTCCACTAAGTGCCAAAGGAAATGGTGGTTTTCTGACCATAAGAGAAATGGCTGCTCCTCATGCTAGTAGGGAAACTAAGTGTGCATTCCACTCTTCTCTGAACACTTGGTAGTGATTCTTTTTTAGCATTTGTATCAAACAAGCTGTTCATATGGGCTCTAAATAACGTGTGAAGCTATGATCAGTGATTGGAGACTCCAAAGCTGAAGTTACAGTAGTTCTGTCTGTTTCTAATGGAATACTTCTCTTAGTGGAAAATGATTGTATGTCAAAGGTTAAATATGGTTTGGGCTATTTGGATCTAAGAAACATAGGCAGATTTCAAAACTTGTCTACCACACAAAGTTGCGCTTGAAATCTACCTTGTTTTTGTCCAATCCCATGGTCTGCAGAATACTTTGGATTTACAACATCCAAGCTGGAGATTGGCAGGCCCCAGGATGTGCATTACAGCTGTCAGAGCATCCACATTTTTGGTTATAAATTCTGCAGCATTGAAAGACCTCAGAACTCCAGGCATTTTAACTTGCTGGGGTCTGTAAACTTTTTGGCATGAAACCAAGAGCATGGAAGACCTGAGAACCCCATGGTTTTGTCTCTCATGTGATCCTAATCTCAGTTCTATTCTTTGGACATTCTTTTCCCTTTAAGCTTATTCTGTGATCAGTGTTGGTTTGGTGTTTATTTTAATCTGAGCTTCCAGCTGTATGCAACTTTATGTCAGTTGTAAGCTGTTATTTTCAACTTTTGTTCCTTATCTCCTTCTCATGGACTTCCAGGATTCAGAGCAGTGACTGGAAAGATGTAGTCACTGAGGTTATACCCAGCAATCTCTGTTCTTTGCCTATCTAATGTACCCTGAGGAAGGCTTGTAAAATTGAGTTCCTGGTCAATACAATTCGAAAGAAAAGACTGAATTTAAGAACCATATCCTTTCAACACATGGTAGCATATGCATTTGTTCATCTCTCTGCAGGGCTCAGTATTGTTCTGAAGTCATGGGGCAGCATTACTAAAACTCGTGATTTGAAAAATAATTAATTTGAGAATGGTGCAGTGGTTAGTGAGCTAGCTGAAGATGTGTGAGGCACAGATTTGGTTTGCTTCTCTGCCAGCAGTTTCCTATTCATCCTCAGCAAACATCTTGGTCCTCGAATTCTCCATATTTAAAATAGTGACAGTAGCATTATCCTACCTAATAGAAATTGCAAGATAAAATATATAATGAGGTGTTAAATGGCTTGTGTACCATGGTGACTGGAGTTTTTCCTTTTTAAAAAACCCATAGAGTTTCATATTTCATTTTCAGGAATCATGGGAGACATAAAACAAGCCTAAGATATTTTTGCTCAGCTTTCAGTATTTTTTCCTGTTCTTTCCTGTTGTAATCCCTCTCCCTCTCACTGGGTCAGCAATCTCACTGAAGGGGAATGTCAAGTGAAATTGATTTGAGACTTTTGAAAGGGGGAAAAAAGTTCATTTTTTTCTATATTGCTGAGGTACCTTTTATAACTGTATTAGGTGTTTTAAAATCTGTGTTTCTAAATATGTTTATAAATTGGTCAGCTTTTCCTGTTTTGCAGCACGATTCCTCAAGCCAGTTGTGCAAGAACAGCTGAGGAGGGCAGAAACAAACAGGGGTTCGGGAACACTGTAGCTGGGTGTAATTGGCACTGAGGCTCTGGTGAGATTAAACTACAGGTTGACAAAAAAGATTAAATAATTTTTTAAAAATTGTGAAATTCACAAAGAAATGAAGATGCTGGGATGTGTGCTTTGGGCACTATGGTGGACTATTCCCAGGAGGGAGCCAAATAAATCAGTTTCAGTAGGAGAGCCAGCCTATGCTTTTTGACCATATTAATAATATTCCTCCTTTCCACTTTTTGGCTACACCCATTAATTGAATCATGACATCAGTCTTCATACCTGCTATCTGAAAGTGGCCTACATTTTTACCCTTAATATTTGGAAGAGCCATTTAAATGCAAAGGATTGTTTATTGCCTTGTCCCAGGCATATACACGTGGGACTGAAATTATTTTCTTGATGTGAAGGCATCACTCAGCAACAAAATTCTGTGATTCAGTAATCAAACATTAATGAAGTACAGAGTGAGCTTTTGAATGTTTTTCATGCCCTGATTACTAAACAGAGTTAAGATCTGTAGTGAAGCAAAATGTGTTTGTCCTCACGCTGAGGTTGTGCTGTTGAGTGGGACCCTGAAAGGTGCTGTTGCCACGCAGCAACACCTTCTGCTGAAGTCTCAGTCAGAGGCAGAGTTGAGTGCAATGGCTGGTCAAAACACAGCTGGATGGACTGCTTACATCTTTTTCACCATCTATTTTTTCAGCTAGTAAGCAGCCCTGTGTGGTTTATTAACTGAGTACCTGAGCACTGAGTTGGAGTTGCAGCACCAGGAAGTGGCTTCTAATCTGTAAAGATACACCATGGCTGCAAATTCGAGTGGCTGAAGGTTACTGAGGCTTGTAAAGTCTCCCTGGTGGCCACAGCATAACCATAAGAGAGTCATATGTTTTCTTGCTACACAGCAGGAGGAGAGGCGGATCTGGAGCCGTGTTTTCCCCACTGCTCGTTGTTCAGGTCTGCATTTTTAAGCTGTCTGTTGACTTTACATGTGTCTTTGCTTGGGACTGTTGTGAAGTACAAACTGTGCTGTAGACCAATGATGAAGATCTCTTAATGGAAGGTACATTAGAGGTAATGGTGCAGTAAACCAGTATTTTACAGTATTTGGAGGTAAAAATAGAAAACAGGAAAACTTCATTAAGTTCTAATAATGAAAACTTGAAAAAAAAAAGGTTGGAGGTATAGTTGGTTTGCTTTTTTTTTTTTTCCTAACCATCAGTAGAAAGTTTCCACTATTTACAAACTATGAGAGTATTTGTGAAATTTTTTTGCTTATTACAGAATATTCTTTCAATTTTTTTAACCTTGAGGAGGGCGGATTAATTATTTTTGTCATGTACTTTCAATGGGAAGGCAAATATTTATATTGCGCTAATTTTCACAAGTGCACAGCAATTTTTTTTTTCTGTAGCTAGTCTAAGTCAGTGTAAATTTTATGGCAAACCAAAGGGTGGAAAAACTAAAAAGCTAAAAATGCTTTAAAGTACTTGTGTGTTCTCACAATTTTTTGGCTGAGAGCTCAGTTTTGTATGACAAGTGAATACCGCTGAAAATATCTAGCTGTAGCATTGGTTTGCAGTGGTACAACTTTACACTTCCAGTAAGTGAATTTCAAACAGAAGAAGAGTCTTCTAAATTCATACTCAGACATTTGCCTTGTGTTCCAGTGTGAGTTATCCTGCAGGCTCTGGTGTTTGAGGCAGGTACCTGGCTGTGACCTGCAAGTTGCTTCCATGTGTTTTGCTGAGAAGGTTGCTGCTTGATAACTGCTTATGGTGAAGTTCGTACGTGCACTGTAGACATGTGTAGAAATGCCCATTCTACTTTGGTCATGGCTAATTTATCTTTTTTTACTTGGGAGTTTTGTGTGTAGCTTTTTCTGTTCGCACAGTGCTGAGCAGTCATCCTGCTGTCGTCTTTCTGACAGACACATCTGATGGAGGGAGCTTTGAAATTACTTTTGAAAAGCAAAGTGAACAAACATTGTTGATATGGGCTTGGACCTGCCTGTTGTTAAAATCTTACTTTAGAGCAGAAAAGGTGAGAGAGATATTACACATCCAAATACTGGGTATTTAATGTACTTTATTGATGGAGGGATCTTTTAGCAGAAAAAAGGCTGTCAAGAAAGGTACAGCACTGCTTTAGGGTGTTGATTCTGATCTTGTTACATAAAAGTTACAGAATCCTTAGAGGCTTTTGGCCATAGATATACAAGATTGAATAAATGTTCATTGTCTTTTTTCAAAGATACTGGAGATAACCATGAACAGTGCATTTTAATGCGCACGTGGAAGGGTCAGCTGAAAATTGCATAAAATTTTGCTTTTCCTGGTAGCCGTATTTCCTTCACAGGGGCCTCCTACTGTGGTTTCTTTCTTTACAGAAAGAAAAGAATAACCTGCATTTTAAGTCTGCTATAGCACTTTGCACCATTGGTGTGCTGCTTTTGTGCTTATGACAAAATGACAAATTTGGAAGTATGGGGAGTAGTGACCTGAAGTGCTTCTCTTCCTCCCCTCCAGGCACTCGCATGCATATGCGCAGGCACACGTGCACAGTCGTGCCCTCCCTGTTTCAGAGTCCTAGCAGGCATGTTGCACTCCTCTGTGGAAAAGAAATGTGGCATTTGGGTCAGTGTTTCTAGTTCACAGACAACCTGTGATGTAAGATGGCTTATTGCTGTGCACAACAGGAATCTCTGATGTACTTGTTAAATAGCGTGTAAAGAGCTGCAGGCTTAGATCCCCTTACATTTGGGGAGTTTTAAGAATTGAATGATGACCTCGTAAGAGGCAGCCGCTCTGTCTGGTTAATTATATCACAGGTGATGGTGCTGCATTATGTGCACGTACAGCTGAGATGTGTGCCTAAGCAGTGTATGCTGGGTGCTAGCCTATTCTCATTGCTTGTCCCGTGGGATTTGTTTAAGCCAGAAAAAAATGTAAGTGACTGTTAATGAGCAGAGAGAGGTTAGCACCTGTCTATCTAATCCATACTTTTTCTGTATTTTATTGCATCGAAGGAATATCACTGCCTAACGGTTCTAGCGCATAAACAGCTAAACAGTACTTGACATTTAAAGAGATTTTCTGTTGTGCACTTGTATAGTCAAGAGTAATTCTAATCCTATTAAAGATATTATGTCATGGAGGCGTGTCCTGGAGGAGAAGGCTTCTGCTAACTGGCCCGATGGAAAGCAGAGGGGAGGGGCGAGCAGGAGGGCGGATTTATTACTCGATAGTTAGGTCAGGGATTTCTGTGGGAAATGCCCAGTGGTTGCAGTTGCTGATGATTTCACGGCAACAGCAGTGAAACACAGAGTGCGCTCCGGTAGCGGGTTACTGAATGAGACACTGCAAATGGGTGGAAAGAAAAAAGACAGCGTGTGAGAGAGAGTCAGAGAGACACAGAGAGGGAAGCTGAGAGCAAGGAAAGTGCTCTGGCTCGAGGAGAGTCTCCCAGGTGTACTGCAGAAGCTTTTTGGAAATGGATGCAAGGACCATCTGCTGCCTATAGATTAGAGGACTGTAGACTAGGAGTGCAGAGAAAGAGCTTATGGCTCTTTTTAATAAAAATCAAAGTTCTGCATAACTGATTCATCAAGATAAATCATGAGTATGCTCTTGCACGGGATATTAATGTATAAATCCATGCTTCAGACAGACAGAGTTCAGCTTTCATTGCTATAAAAAATAAACCCAGCAACAATGCAGTGAATAAATTCTGCAGTGATTATCTGATTTATGTACGAAGAAAAAGAGAAGCAAAGCACAGACAGCTCTTAGCGCACTGTGGCATTTGCAAGGCACTGCATTTAATGCTGAGAGATGCTATACATTAAATCTGACAACTGTGAAAAGAGAGATCATGGAGAAGTCAAGTAGTGAGGATTCTTCAATTCACCGGAGTCCATCTTTGGATAGCAAAGACTCAGATTTTGCTAAACCTTCTACCTCAGGGAGGCAATTTGGTCGAGGTTTTACTGCAGGAGCTTTCTATGGTACAACTGGATCACGCACACAGAGCCACACTGGGGTCGGAACCGGGACCGGCGCTGGGACTGGAACTGGCGTAAAAAGTGAAAAATACAGTGCACCCAAAGGCAGCAAATACGTGGTCTTTTACCTGGATCTATCCTTTGTTTTCCTTTTAGAATTTAAGAAGTGCAACATGGCAAGAGGCTGCCTGTGTTGTTTGAAATACATGATGTTCCTTTTCAATTTAATATTTTGGGTGAGTACTGCCTTTTCAGTTGCCTTCATCTGTTAGTGTATCCTGTACTGCTGCATTATGTGTATAGTGCATCTTTGAAGCAGTACTGTAAGTTCTCTCCTCCCCTCCCTCTCTCTCATACCTGCTTGGAATATTTTCATTGTTAAACTTGTGTCTATTGGGAAATACACATGCTTTCTGTATCTTTATTGCTACCTGATTGCTGTAGTTTGGCTTCTGATTGCTCAGACTTGCTATTCTAATGTGCTTTCAACTGGGTTATCTAAGAAAGGGCAGAATTGTTGCCCTTTAAGGAAGACCAGAATTATTGTAGCATTAAAATCCTGCAGTGGCTGGATTGTTGCATTCTGTTGTAATACTTGTTTTGAAAAAAGCTTAAGGTTAATTTTTAAAGTATATTTTCATTGTCACTATAAATCTCATTTGCTTTGTGTAAACTTCATTTGACAAAGTGCTTTTTTCATTTGAAGGAAGTTCTGTCCCATTTCTCCAATTAAAAACAGTAAATCATGTATGTTCTAACCTCTTAAGGTCTCAGCATAAATGTAAAATGCCTGGAATGGTGATTTAATATGGGTTCAGTTTCAGCTGCAATTGTACACATTGGTGTGTGAAGTTGGAGACTTGCACTTGCTTCTCAGGGATCAAAATTGATTTTCCTCCATCAGCCAGGAGGTGTGAGGAGTTGCAACAATGAATGTTTCAGCCAGCAAGTTAAAAGCGTAATGGCTACTTAGAGCAAAGTATTGTCACAACAGGGAAGGGAGAAAATGTTAAGTCTTCTGCCAGCTAAGCATCCTTCAGTACAGTATTTTTAAGGAAATCACAGGCTCTTTGAGTACTGAGTATTCATGAATATAACCCAATATGAAAGGGTTTGCTTAGTTTGAAAGCAAAGGTCACTTTTTTCCTGGTGGTTACAAAGCTTGGGCACGTGAACAAAACCATTCATGGTTGTGATCCAGAAACATACAGTAAGCTTCATAAATAAATGAAAACACCATCCTGGGATTTATTTTGGAAAAAGGAGCATTAGCAGTCCAGTTCAAATAGCTACCTCTGGTGTACAGATATCATTGTTCAAATTAGAAGCCTTACTAGCTGGTTGTCTGTTTATCTTGACCCACTTACTGAAATAACCTCTAAGAGCAAGAGTTAATGGGAGATTTGGTACAGTGTTGAACCGCTCACGCAACAGTGAGCTTTTATCAGTAATAGACTGAAATGCTAGACTGAAATTACTCAACTTGTGGCATCTTACTGAAATAGAAAGATAGAACTGATCACTGAAGAACATCTGATCAAAGTTCACTTATGGTTTTTAATTTTTTTTTCCTTTTCTGTACACATACCCTACTAGACAGTTGCCATATGTAATTTTGGAAGAAATAATTTTAACCACACCATATGAATATCAAACTGGCTATTTGGCTCAGTGCTGCATTACTTTGACACGTTGAACTATTTTTTTTTCATATATTTATGTGGTGACTAGTTTTAGAAAAGTTTTTATCTGGCCTCATTACTCATGTCCTCTGTGATCTGTTATGTAGGTGTCTCTTACTCCTCACCTCCTTAGATGCAACATCTTTCTTTGTTTTTTTTCTTCTTCCCAAGCAGCAATTTTCTTGACTCTGCATCAGACCTTCAGAGTCCTTTTTTTCCCATTCCTTGAACTCACAAGAACATTTCAGACTTCATCTGTGTGCTCATCTCTGTCTGCTCAGCTCCCACTGGACTTTTGTACAAACACATTGCTGCTTAGGTTAAAACTAGCCTACCATCTGGAACAGTTCTCTAGTGTCCTGTGCTTCTTCAGTTCTTACCCTTTTCTCCTAATCCCCTTCACACTCTCCTTACCGTGTCTTTTGTTGTAAGGCTTATATCACTTTTGTTTCTGTTACTAAACTTTATCACCACATCACTAGCCAATATTCTAAAAATGCCTTTTTTTAAAATGTGAACTATGCTATTCAGAATGAAAATAATGCTATGGCCTGGTGAATCTGAGAGATTATTAAAAAATGCTAAATGCAAGATGTCAGGTTCTTTTTAAAGTAGTTTACAACAGACATGTGATCCTTCAGCCTGATTTAAATTGCTCAGAAGTCCTCCCTTCTTAACAGTAGCTGTCTTATACTCAATTTTGCAAGCCAGAATGATGTTTCCATGCATTCTTCCAGTTTTGCTGTATTCTTTTTTTTTCTTTTTTTTGACTGTGCTGCTTTATTGTTTGAGACATTCAAATGAGCAACATCATCCTTTGATTCCTGGGAATGCAACTAGAATGAAGCACACTACACTATATGTTTTCTGTGGTTTGCCACATCTGGCTTCATACTTGGAACCTCCACTGGTTCCATCATGAATATATCCGAGAGGTTGTGAATGTTTGACGCTGTGCTCCTAGCTGATGCTGTGCACCTCCAACAACTCGCGCTCCTGCCCTGAACCCTCCTGCTAGCCCAGCAGTGGACTCCCCACACAGCTCTGCCAG
Source organism: Agelaius tricolor (assembly GCF_023055355.1). Lineage (NCBI taxonomy): Eukaryota > Metazoa > Chordata > Aves > Passeriformes > Icteridae > Agelaius > Agelaius tricolor. Next base: position 20,354,636 of record NW_027269269.1, read on the forward strand.
TGCACTTTGCTCCTGCCCTGCCCTGAAGCACTCCCTGCTCTTTCCGTCCTATCTTTCTTCTTAACCTACTTTTTCCATTCCCAGGTTTGCCCGTTCTCACTGCTTCCTTCTGAATTTCTGTTAAGAAACCCAAGTCCAAAAACATGAAGCTGTGGCCTGCTCTTGAGCAGGGACTATCATCTTTTACAATGCAAGGTGATTTATTTTTAAAAAGAGAAGCTTCACTTTTAAACATGAAATTTCCTGAACTGTAATTTAAAGCAGAATGAGGCTCCTGGTCTTCAGAGATGAGGAGACACATCGACACTGTTGCCATATAAAATGGTGCTTGTGAGATGCTTCCTCTGAAAATGAACACTGGAGGTGCCCTTTGGCATCCCAGCATGCTGGGCATGATTGTTTGGACTGATTCTTTGTGTTGGCTTACAGGAAGATGTTCTTCTGTAGGAAAAGAGGAACCTTTTTCCATCATTTCTTCTTGAGGCAGAGAAATGGGGTCTAATCTGTGCCTCATGGGCCAATGAGCTCTACTCCTCTTTCAGCCTTGCAGCTAACTCATACAGATTGACAACTAATTATATGTGAATATTATATATTACACACATTATTTTTACATACAATGTATTTTACTTATTTTAATGTGTACCCACAGATACTTACGTACAATTGTATGTTTCAAGTGATGGAGAAATGCAGTAGTCAGTGGATTCTCTCTGCACTTTGTACTTGCTGTTGCTGTGATAACTGACCAAGGGTTGTAGCAAAAATTCACTGTCTGTGAATTTGGTTCAGGGCAAGAAAATACAGCTTTTGAAAATTACTAGCATGTGTATCAGTTAACCTGGAAGAATCACCTATGATTTGTAGAAAGCAAATTTGTCTAAGTGGAGCCTAACAGTAAGTTGGAACAGAAGGTGTTTCTCCACTGAATTACTGAGAGCTTCAGGTATTTCTCTGTGTCCCTCTGATTCTTAACAGTTGTTCATGGCCATCTGGCATTGCTTTCTTTCAGAGATTAGGAAAGTCTGAGCTGAGGGTTAAGGAAGCTTATAGTATTTAATTGTGTGGCTAGGATGATGATTTACACTGAATTCATCCTAAGTGCATAATATGTTTTGCAAAGGGACTGGATGGACAGCTACAAATGTTAATTGATTTAGTTTGCCTTCAAGAATATTTATGTGCAAACATGTGGAGATTGCAAAGTAGCTGATATTGCTCTGCAGAAGAAATAAAGTATTGATTTTTGCTTCTACAGATAGCAGCTAAATTGTCAAAGAAGGTAATCACTAAATATAAACATTAGGGTGTATGTCTTTCTATGGGAGATTTCACTTCATTGTTATTAGAGGAAAGGATTACAATAATTATTTTCACAAAATGCATCAGAAAATATTACTGGTTATAGAAGAAGAAGTTCTATGAGACATGATTTTTAAAAAAAAAATCACTCATGAAATGAGCCTTTTGTGTGGTCTTAAAATGGAATTTTTGAAATGACTGGCATAAGATACCAAAAAGTCACTAGGGAACTTTGCAAGCGGTCAATGGTCATGGTTACATTTTGTCTTGTTCTATTAATTTAACTTAGGTTAATGAGTCTGCATACAGAAGCATTCATAATAGACATCTTGATAATTTTTACTATTGCTTAATTTTAATATAAAATGCATTTTACTAGGAGCTGTATGGCAAGATTATTAAGGCTGATCTTTCTGATCTTTTGTGTTTCAAGAAGAGCTGAGGAAAAGCTAAGCATAGTCAAGAAAATCCTTAATGGGGTTTATTTTTAAAAGTTTTTAATTTTAAACAACTAAAGAAATCTGATAAGAATAATACCTGTGTATTAATGTTACAATTAAAAGCAGAAGTTATGAGCAGAAGTTACAATTTATTCAAAGTGGAATCAAATATACAAATTCAGTTATTTAATATTTACTTTCAAAGTAAATTTTCTACTAGCATTTTCCTTTTACTGAAACATAAGTTTAGAAGAGAAAAACATGATCTGGAAACTTGCTGGTCAAATACAGCAAATTTTTCCCTAATGCTCTGTAATTACAATAATGGATAAAGACTGTTGCTCCTGGATAATATTTTTCTGCATTAATTATTTGTGCAATTTAATCTTAGAGCGGGAGTAATTAATACTTTTTTCTGTAGATTAAAACCAATATTGTGCATTTACCAATGAGCATAAAGACAGTAGTAGAGCAGCCATGCAGGCCACTTATACTCAAGTCTCAGATCATACTAAAAGAGAAGGGAGCATGCCCATTCTCTGGGTCTGGCTGCTGTCAAAGCTCTTGGTACTGTAAAGCAGCTGACAACTTTAGAATGGTTTGCATAAGGTAATCCATACTTATTTATGCCAAACTGGAATAAATAATATAGTGCACTGTTTAGTTTGAAGTACAAAGCTTGAATGCCTAACTGAATCTGTTGGACAGACAGTTAAATCATGTGAAGAGACTTTGACCCTACAAATAACTGAAAATTAATCTCTGAGGTTTAAAAGGGGTGGACAGTTTGTCCTTTAAATCAGAACAAAATTGCTAACGACAAACAGCTTTGGAAGCGACACACATTAAATTTCTCTCTCTTTTGTTGCCCTCCCGCTGGCTGCATTATCTGATAGTCTCCATTTTCTCACACAGGGGATAATGACAAAGACAGACCGTCAGTGACCCTGGGATGCTTGTCTCTTGACATAATAAGTGATATTTACTTCTGTTGTATTTTCACTCTAATGACATAAGTGTGGTGACAGTTGTGGTACAATCCTGTGAAAATAAGACTATCCAAAAACACCCAACCAAACAAAAACAAACAGAAAAATCCCAAACAAACAACCCCTCCCCCCAACCAAAAAAAAAACCCATATCAAAAACCAAAGAGAAACCAGCAAGACAGTGAATTCTGGAAAAGCTAATGTTTTCAGTGACACTAGCTGGAGAATTCTTGTTTTTTTCTGATAGGAATTTGAGAAGCTGTGAAAAGATCCCGGCTATTAGTTTTAGTTTCCTATCCAAATGGTGTAGTACTGTTGCTGTCCCTATGGAAACATGCACCTTGGTGGGGGAGAACTATTAGAAAAACATTTTAGCATGACAATGTTTTGGCTGGGAGGAGAAGGAAACGTAATATTGAGTTCAAACAGTGTGGTGTCCTAATGAATGTGAGGTAAATTAAGTCCATTTGTAACCAGCATGATGACATTACAGAATAATATTAAAACGTTATTGGAGACCTGAGACTAGTTTTAATTTAAAATATTGAATTTTGCTTGAGAGCTGAGTAAATACTGATTAATCCTGGTGGTGAGGGCCTCAAACCTCATTTTAGAGTCTAAGCTATTGCAACTTGAAAGACAAGACATGAGATTCAGCATTTTTTGCAGTGTTTCTCTCACTAACTACTCTTTGCTAGCACTATATTTTATTTAGGTTGTTTTGGTTTTATTTTTTTAGATGCGGGGGATTTTAAAATTATTTTGGTTTTTCTTCTGTGTGGAAGTGTTTTAATTCTAGCTGTTGGTAGGTGTGAGAGCCATTTGTGTCTGTTATTTTGGATAAACAACGAGTTGATTCATCACTCAGGCAGACTTGTACATAACTGCTGTTAATGTGGACATTTGTTCATTTGTACATTTGGAGGTTTATGGTCATGGAAGGGGAGAAGCACAGTAAGAATTTCAAGTTGGAAAACAAATTCCTCCCCTCCAGTTCTCCCTGCACCCTTGTACCCCCAGAGTTAAATCTTTCTTTAAAACATATAACTCAGGTTCTGTTCCTCATATCCTTTGAGGATGTGAGGATGACATTAAACAAATTTCTTCAGCCTTCTATGTCTCAACTCTCCTAACTTTAAAAACAAGAATGTATCAAATTTCCATAAAGCAATGACTTATTGTCAGTTTTGAATAAGTGTAATAACTGTGATATTTCCTACTTAATTCTGCATTCCTAGACCCATTTAAGTAAGCCACTTCGTAGGGCCTTGGTTAGCAGGTTCCCTTTTTGTCTGCTCCTGCTACCCCCAGGTAAGTAGGTCTGCAAGAGGCCCATCTAAAGGGGTATAATCTTTCTCATGTGAGTAAAGGATGAGTTTGTAACTCCATTATCTGGCTGTCCAAGGAGGCATCTAATTTGTTTATTTAAACACTGCTGACACAGAGCAAGACCTGGGTAGTAAAGATGGGAGAATGCATTCTAGTTTCTGGAAAGTAAAGTGTGGTTTGTTAGGGTTTTGCTGTACACATAGTTGGGATGTTTCTAATGGGTAGCCAAGTCACCACAGGTATTATGGAATACTATAGGTCCTCTGTTTTGTAATATGTAAAATTACCCAGCCTTTCAGCAACTTATGAAAACTGTGAACAAAAGGAAGAATCCTGCTGTTTATGTTGGGCTTTGCTTTAAATATCTTGCAGAAATAAATAAACCACACTTCCCAAACAAAGGGAAGGGACCTTGTATGGCCGAAGGTGACAGTGAATGTTTGTTGAACCTATTAAGGACTTCTCACATGAAACTTAATAGTTTTAATACCACTTTATAGAAATTACTGCAGACACTGAACTGAAAGCCATTTCAGAACTTTCTGACACAAATTAGCTTTGAATCAACTCAGATCTCCATTTAGCTCAGTCCCTTGCTGCTTAGGAACAACTTAAATTGCTTAATTTATTCAGCACAGATAATTGAACTTCCAGTTGTTTGGAAATTTGACTGGAATGATTGTTCTTTCTTGCTGCCTTTAATGAGCTGGGCCAAAGTTCACATGGCTATCTGAACCTTCTTCATTTAACTACTGCATCCAGTAGGGCAAGGATTGTGAACATTCATGGGACTTGCTGCCAGTCTGAATTTTAGAAGTCATCTATAGCTCATCTTCAATACTGTCTCTCAAAACTTGGCACCCTGGCCCGTGGCTTTGTCACTGCAGGTAATGCAGCCAGGGCTAGGCTCTCCACAGGGTTACAGAACATCCAGCCACTGTTTGTCGTCGTCCCTAATCAAGCCACAGACAAGTCCCTACAGTCTTCATGAGCACAGGAAAGACTAGTTTGCCATTTATTTTATTTCTTTCTTTGCTTCCTTGTGTTTGCTATGTTTTTGTTGTTAAATGTAGGAGATGAGAATTAACTTTTCAGAATCGAATGCATTAGTAATGTTTAAAAATGTTTCTTTAGTAGGGAAAGAACTCTGTACCCATGGATTCTGTTGAATCTACTTGGTCCTCATTTCAAGCTCCTTTTGCTAATCCTGTCTTCTGACTGCTGAATGAAAACCCCTTATTACTGTTTCTAATCAATGCCACAGGGATAGTTTTGAAGATACATTAAAATGCTCTCTACTGTCTTTCTTCCCATATGACACTGGCGAGTCATGAAGCATCAGAGACTGAATCTTTTATTTCTTTTGTGGATTTCCCCATACTTCAGCTTTATGTGCATTCTGGTACAATTTGTACTGCTGTGGGTACAAATTATAGGTGTGCAGTAGAAAGTGATCACATTATAGTTGATTCTTAAAAGTGTATGACATGTATTGAGAGTTGCTGCAAGGAATAAAAAACAGCAGAAACTGTTATGCTAATCATCTGTTACAGAATTATTAATTTCTAACTGTATTGAGTTGTGACTGATAAGTACTTTCTTTTTACTAAAATAAGCAGGGTTTAATGTTTTTAATTTTTTTTAATGATGAAGAAGACTGAAGCAAGACAATAATGGGCTATGGATGAAGATAAGATTATGAACAATAAGATTATAAGCTGTAGGTTTTATCAGCTTAACAAATTACCAGTCATTAACAGAGATGCATTAGTTGCTCATGTGCACATTTCTACCATGTTGTGGATGTACTACAAAGCAGGTTAACGTAAACCATGCCGTTTACTCTGCAAATAATGTATGGAGTGGTTAACAGTGGAAGCAGTTAACTGGGAATAATTCCATCATATATTGTTGTGTCTCTATACCAAACATACAATCATGAGGCAAAAATAAAACAGAGAGTAAAGAATTTGCATTGTACTAATCAATCAAATTTCCTCAATTTGGTATCTTAGAGAATTGAATTTACTAGGAGGGCTGCTTCTGAATTAGAGGTTTGTTCTTTTAGGCTTCTTTAATTGATGTATTAAGCACACTTTGTTTTAAATGGTGCTTCTGAATACTTACATTTTGTTAGTAGCTGTGTCACTGCTGAGAAGCATGGATTCTTCACAAGACTCCTTTCTTCTTCTGTATTATCTTGGGGAGTTTCCGACTAGTTATGCTCATAAGCAGGTAAGAGAGGTGTCTACGAATAGATTGTAATTCAGAAATGTAAACATCTATTTTTGTCCCATTTCATAGTAGTTTTAAACTGAATTGACAGTTAAGAATCTTATTATCCTTTACTTCTGTGCCCATCCCCCACTTTTTTACCTTTCATCAAGTTATTGCTGTGTTCCAAAGTTTCCCTTTTTCTTTTGCAGTGTCCTCTGGATGCAGAGACACAGTTAAATTAGAAAAAAATAAACTTTATGTTCTCAATTGCTCTTTCCTTAGAGTTTCAATTGCCCCCTCTTCTCCATTTTCACTGCTTTAAGGAATTGATATTACATCTGTTGCTGTAATCCCAGAGTGCCTTAGGACCACTTAATGTATTTATCCTCTTGACACCCTGTAAGTATGGGCCGTGCTTTTATCCTCCTGATACAGATGGAAAGCCGAGACACCAAAACAAAGAGAATGTGTGCATTAGAGCACAGGGTAGAGGGCTGGGAGCCTTTAGAGACCAGAACTAGCAAGTTGTCGTGGTTTAACCCCAGACAGCAACTCAGTACCACACAGCTGCTTGCTCATTTCCCCACCCATCTACCCCAGTGGGATGGGGAGGAGAAGCATGAGAAAGGTAAGTGGGTTAAGGTAAAAGCAGTTTAATAATAGAAATAAAATATAATAACAACAACAACAACTATATAATGATAATTGTAATTAAAAGGGAAATAACAAAGAGAGAGATATAAATTAAATCCCCAAACCCCCAAGTGATGTACAATGCATCCACTGACTGATGCCCATCCCATCCCTGAGCAGTGATTGATGGCTCCTGGCTGACTCCCTGCCGTTTATGTACTGAGCATGACATTCTATGCTATAGAACATCCCTTTGGCCAGTCCTGCCCACGCTCCCTCCCAGCTTCTTCTATACCTCCTAGCTGGCAGAACATCAGACCTTGAGGTGTCCTTGACTCAAGGTAAGCAGAGCTCAGCAACAGGTGTGAGGCACTGGCACAGATTGCCCAGGGAAGTTGTGGATTCCCCATCCCTGGAGATGTTCAAAGCCAGGTTGGGGCTTTGAGCAGCCTGGTCTAGTGGAAGTTTCCCTGCCCATGCAGGTGTGTATGGAATTGGATGATCTTTAAGGTCCCTTCCAACCCAAGGCATTCTGTAATTCTGTGTTACCAGTGTTATTCTTATGCCAAATCCAAAACACAGCACTATACCAGCTACTAGGAAGAAAACTAACTCTATTCCAGCCAAAACCAGAACAGAAGTCCAGTCCACATGCAGCAGACTTCAGCATGGAGAGGCTTGTGTTGAGATCTGTATGGCAGTGCCCACGAACTCAGAAATCCTGCAGATCATTTCCCTCAAGCTTGGGTGTCTGCAGCAGTCCTCCTGCACTTTCATTACCAGATTAGCTTGGGCAGAGACAGCTTAAATCTGTCTATATCCATGGTGTAGATGTGTCCTTCTAAGAGACTTGTACAAAGTTAAACTGAAATTGAATCTGGATCCCTGAAGTCCCTGCTAAGTGTCTTAAGCAACCGACCATCTGTTATGTGCCATTTGCCTTCTGAGAGACTTCAGAGCCAAGCCACCCCAGAACTCCACATGCTTGTGCAGCGTTGTCTGCAGGCACAGAACTAACAGGTTTAGGACTGGTGCAGCATCCTTTTATTTGGCTGTGTACTCCAGAGGTCTGGCATCATGCCACTGACATCCAGAAGTACCTAGGGGAGTGGAAGTTTTCTCATGACACAACATAAACCCTAAACCTCCCCACCCCCTGCAAAGTGTCATGGAGTAAACTGCAGGTCTCTTGAGATTGTCATCCAACAGATGACAGTCAAAGTGAAGATTTGGCTGTGGGATATCTCTCTTTATTGATTTCATTGTAATATTTTTTCATAACTCCAAAACAGCAAATAAAGTATATGTCATAACTAATGAACAAGTAACCCAACATTGGATTTAACAGTTATAGAAGGTAGAGTTGTTGCATGGCTGGCAGTAGGATTTCTTCCTACTTTCCATAGCCCCTTGAGCCATATGTTAGTCTTTTAGTGCCTGAGCAATGTTTGTGCTGACAGCTTTTTCAGCATGTGGAATGTAGAGAGGACTCTCAGGTGGGATCTCTCTTTGCATTCTCAGCATCTGGGAGGATGTTGGGATGTCTTTCAGTGCAACATTGGTTTTGTGTCTTACAGGATGCAGTCCAAAATGCAGATTGCTGGAGTTAGATTTACTCCTGGTTTGATATTTTTGTGCTTGTTTAGGCTTTTTTTAGGTGTTAGCTACTCTCTTAAAGAATATGCCTGTGGAGGTGGCTTTGATGTATGATGTTGGTGTGATAGAGCTGTCTGTTACTTTGGCAGGTTGGAATCCCATTTTCTTTGGAAATTTGAGTTTGTCTTTCTGCTCTTAGGTAGAAGTGGAACCTAACACTGTTGCTGGATTTTGTTCTTGTTTTGTCTCTTAGTCTCTTCGTCCATTTACATCTTAATTGAAATAAATAATTGTTGTGCTTAGTAGGTATTAGTGGTAAGGTTCACCTTATTAGTGGTAGGATTTCCATGGTTCTCTTTTGAGTATTTAAATTCATGATCCAAATAAACCATAGTGGAGTTACAATTTAATACTACAATGTTTGACTTCTGATATATTGATTTATCTCCCATTCATGAAGCTCAAATGCAAAATTGGATATACCAAATCACACCAAAAGTTTGTGTATCTTGCCTTTCAAAGTATATGGTAAAAAATGCTTAATAGAGACTAAAGGAATTGAATGAATTCATGGAACTCCTTATAGCCATTTATCCAAAATTCTCTGACAGAAATTCTATAATTTTTATAATTGTATAATTAAATATTCTGTGAAAGGGCCTTTCCTTTAAGGTCTTGTGCTTGCTAATTTCAGTAGATGCTGGCAGTTATTTTGAAAAACAGTAAACCATCCTCCATTATCTTGTCTCCATTACTATTTTTTTTAAATTTTTATTTTATTACTGGAATGGAAAGAAAAATCAGAAAAAAAATCATATTTAAAATAAGCTTACGGCAAAAGTAGCGTTTAGCAACGCATACAGCATAACATATGTTTAGATCATGGAGTCATAGGAAAACCTCTAGGTTGGTAGGAACCTCTAGAGAACATCTGGTCCAACCTTCTGTTGAAGGGAAATCCTAAGTTTGTGTTACCCAGGGCCCTGTCAAACTCAGCACTGAGTATTTATAACAAGAGAAATGCCAGCATTTCTCTTGGTAATCTATTCCAATGTTTGTTTTCAATTAGTTTAGTTTGTTTTCAGTTTTTCTTATAGCTATGCCAAAATTTTCTGTGAAGCAACCTGCATTCATTATTTGTCTTGGTGCAACAACGTAGGATGGTGTTCAATTTCTTGAGCTGGGATGACCAAGCCTGGATAGTCCAAGTGTGGTCTGACAAGTGCTGCCTAGAGTGGAATAATCCCATCTCTTGATCTGCAGGATACAGTCTTGCCAATGCTGCCCGAGGCTGTATTTAAATGCTTGCACTAATATTTCTGTGGTTCTGTGCCCTAGCTTTTAACATCAAGTTTAGAGTGGCAGCATGTGCAGTGCTCTGTATAGAGTTCTGTGAGATGGACAAGCTCTGTTGTGAGGACAGATTTTCTTCCTCATTTCTGAGCATTTGCTCACACTACATTGCTGCAATTAGAGACTCATCCTTTTATTGTTTTTCCCTCTGGACTGCCTTCCCTGGCAAGCCTCCCCTGAAGTACATTTCAGCTAAACCACTTCTCTTTCTTCGAGCTATTCAGCAATTTTTGTAGCCCATCCTGCAGCTCTGTCCCTGTAGGTCATGCTCAGTTTTAAACTCCCATCTAGCTTGAAGGTGCAGCTGGCACAAGTGCTGACAAGAACAGAAACATTGATCTTATCACTCCTCCGTCCAAGTGGCCACAGTGTGTGATTGTGTTCTCTGGTACAGAGTATTGATTTTATGCGTTGCTATATGTGTTACACAGCTTCACAGTATTACCAGAACTGCTGACTGTTTTGTTCCATGTTTCTGCTCTCTTTAGGGCTCCTGCAGCCCAGCTACTGTTTGTATTCTCTGTTATGTTCATTCTCATTAACAGTGTATATCTCAGGATAATGAGATTTTAGGAGTTCATGATCTTTACCAGCAGGGTTGGGAGTGGGTCAGGTTAATGGTTCTGGGGTTTTGTTTTGTTTGGGTTTCTTTAAAAAATGAAAAAGCTATTTTTTTGATGCATTCTCATGAGTGACATTTTTTAAAATGATATTTTATATTTTAGACTTACATTGAGGGAATCTGGGCAACAGCTAAACTTTGAAAGCAATATGCTTGTATGAAAAATAGTCTGTAAAAATAGTGTTGTTCTTTTAAAAACATTTTATTGAAGTGCAGACTGCATGACAGCTCTGAGTGTTTCCCAACAGTGTATCTGTTCTGACATGTGTCCTAGTTTTAGACCTTTTCCAAGTTCATGAATGCATTTTCTTCAGAGGGCTGTATTAAAGCCCAGCAGTATTTCTTTCAGGATACTTCATCTTGCTTGTCCTCCCAGAACAAGCTGGGATCAAGCATGTTTCCACACAATTCTGGAACGTCCGAGAATGCAGGTTTCTCACTTAAAAGCTTCTGCAGCTGTGTGTGAGCAGTAATAAATGGTTGACACAAGCCTCTGGGGACAGCTTTAAATGGGTGAACTGTTCCCTGTTCCAGCCGTCTCGGGGATTTTTTTCCCCACTGGTTGGATGCTGTGCTATGAGCCTGACCCAATCCTTAGTGACAGCTTGTCGGGCTGATTAATGCAGACTCCAGAGAATAGCTCTTTGCTCTCTGATTGATTCATTTTACCAATAGAACTCACATTCCTGTAGTGTGAATAATAAACAAGTGATTTAATGAGTACTCCCCAACCTATTCCACTGACATATCCTGATTGAAGTAGCACATGCTTTTGGAAAGCTGAAATACTCCCTGTGTGTTACATACTGAAGATCCACTGAATTATATACTTCTCCCATAAATCCAAATTAGAAAGTTAAGGATTAATTTTCTTCTGTGCTGTGCCATTAGACACATTATCAGAAATGTCACTGATGTTTAAATTGTTACTTCCTTCTAATTTTTCTGGTTCTTAACCAGTGATTCTTTTTTGCTTTGTGCTTCCTACCATGAAATGTGTTTCTCATGAAACTACTGTTTCTTTGCAGCATTCCTCCACTTTTTTTTTTTTAAGTCTCAGAAGGTGACATGCAAGAAGTAGGATAAAATTTGTTCTTCCTCAAGGCTGTCCTTATTCCCTGCATCCCTGATGGTGGTCCCATCTCATTCTGTGGTTCTGTACACAACTCTTTGCAGGAATTGGGTCTCCCAGATCCTGTATCTTGGAAAACTCTTGGGAACACAAAGAAACAGATAGCATTACAGCACTTCAGGAGGGCAGGGGAGTGGAGCCAGAGCAGTGGAAAGAAGGAAGAATTTCTTGTTTGGGTCTGGATGGTTTCTGTTTCCTTATTATTCAGGAACTCCTACTACTGCAATTAGGAGATCCTGACTCTGGATCTACAAAGAGTTCTCCAACAAACATATTCAAGAGAGATGTGCATAAATTAATGTGAAAGGAGGGAAACAACACTACTGTAATTTGCTCATTTGTGGGAATATAGACATAGAAGTATTTTTGTCTTCTAAAGCTTTGCTGTGTGCTTCATAAAGAAGTATGAGGGAGAAATGGGAGGATGAAAGCATCCTTAATCTCTTCCCCTGTATTCCCACAGTCTCTTTCCTCCTTTCTTTCTTTTTCTAGGATCCATGGCACACAATTTGTTTCTGCCCAACATTCAGCTGTACACCTACTGATCTGTTCTCCATGCCCAGCCTTGCTGGTACTAATATCATACCTGCTCTTTTGTGGTTCAGAATTTGAGTAACTGAGTGGGGAAGCAAAGATCCTGATGAGGTTATGATCAGGTTTCTGAGGAATAACAGCTGCTGGCTTACTTGCTTTCTTTCCCAGCCTCCACCAGAGAAAGCTGAGAGGGTTCATTTGCACTTGTGTGAGGCACCGCTTTTATAAATCTGATAGCACTGTGCCTGCATGCACACAGTTTTCTGACGTGACTTCACATTTTTGAGTGGATGATTGAGAGATGTTTTTCTGTTTTCTGTTGAAAGAAGCTTGGCACCTTCTAAAGAAACTCTCTTCTGTCCTCAACTTACTGCTAAAAGGTTCTAGGAACTGTAATTACAATACTGCTTTAATGACAGTCTCTGGCCTAATTTTTTGCTTCATAGCAGCTTGGGGGAGAGAGGGAGGCTTCTTCCTTTATTGTTTCTGCCCTGTAGTGTCTCCTGCTTCTGTCTGTTCTTCCGAGACTGCAGCCTGATGTGACATTCATTTCAGCAGTGGTTCTTTTTGCTGCAGCATCAGCGCAGATTTATGTCTGGCCATTGACGCAATATATTTTATGGGTAGTCAGCTCAAGGTTTTCTGTGTTATAGGATGTGTTGTGGGCAGGTTTAGCAAAGGAAATGTTCAAACCCAATAGCATGAAAAGGAAAAACAGGCTTATTGAATCATGTCTGCCTAGGATTATATAGAGTGTATAGATTTAAGATCTGTCTTAGGGCTGAAATGAGCACTGCCATGCTGAAACAAAAGGCAGTGAAAAGATTCAGGAGCATATGCTTGAAAGGAAAAACCTTGGGAGCACAAGAGTTTGCCACAGAGACATGAAAGTGTCATCACTGTGCTGGATGGACCCTAAATTATTTTCTCTCTGGAGGAATATTAATGTAGAAGTGGTTAAGAAACCCTGATAGTGAGCATGACATTACATGGGATTGAGTTTGAGTTTGTTTTCATGATAAGTCACAGCTCAGCTCCTTGAGATGGAGCAGAGGCAGCCTTCTGCCTGGCACCCCAGGAAGGAGGAGGAAGAAGAGGTTACAAATACTTTGGGTTCTCCAGAGTGAAACAGTGGGCACTGGAGAAAGACTGAGTACTCTTGGTCATGAACTGAAATTAGTTTTGAGTTCTTGACAATAGTTGAGCCCATTAAAAATGCCTTTTTAATAGACTATTGTTTTCAGTAAAGTTTTCATTTTGTAACACTTCTTCAAGCTCTTGGAAAATCAAACCTTGATCTACAGTCCTATCTGAAATCAATTTTTAGAAAATTATACCTTAGCCATCAGTTGCAAAAAACCAACAACAAAACTGGCAACCAAAAAACATAACAATTTCAAGTGAAGTCCTGAACTTGAACATCATAATCAAAAGTAGGATTTTGAAAGGTGTCATCACTGGCTGGTCTTTGCTACTGATGAAGTCAGCTCTCAGAGAGAAGAATGTTGATGGCCAGTTTTCAAACTCCAAAGTGCTTGGTACTCTGTTCAGTGACTGGCCAGATGCTACTGCCTGAGGATTTGTTCAGCTTGCTCTCAACAGCTTGTGACAGATTTCTTTGTTTCAGGAAAACTCCATTGTCTTTCCAGCTCCATGGACAGGAGTCATCTTGCTTAATTATCTATCTATCTATCTGTCTGTCTATCTATCTACCGACCTACCTACCTACCTACCTATGTACCTATCTATCTACCTGTATATCTATGCTTACAGATGTGTGCTATGGAGGTGTGTGTTATGTATGCTGTACCTGAAAGATTCCCCAAAAGCTCCCTTTGGAGGTGATAGATTACAGCTAAGCTTGTTCTGAGGGAGGTGCTGCAGATCAGACAGGTAAATGTGATTACAGAGGCTTCTACATTGCTTCTTTGTAGATGGCTTAAGCAAAGTGTGATGTATCTCAGCTTGAATTTTCAGTTTAGCATTGCTGTGCCTGAGTAAGGACAATGATGTTTCCATTTGCAGACTCATAGGGCACATGCATTTGTTGTAGCATTTTTTACTGTTTTAGGGTTTTTTTCTGTTGTTTCTTGTTTCTGTGAATAGAGTTGTCTGTCATGCAGCGGGACACTTAATTTAAAATGTCCTTTGCATTGAACAAAAACTATTACCTTGATGTAGTTGCTGTTAAGTCACATGACTCCAAGTTACCTCTGTTTAAGGTATTAATTAAGAAGAGAGTTTTAAAAGTTGTTTTCAAGGCCTAGTCACTCAAATATGGCAATAGAGATAGAAAATAGATTTCAGCTGACAAATGACATGAGCTTTTAGTTAACAGTTCTTATTCAAAAGTACTGAATTGGGAAGACCTGCTTAAATGAACCCATTCTTCTACCTTCAGAATAGTGTGGTTTTGTAAAAAAGATTCCTGCTCATTTTGGACTGATACGCCCATGTGATCCCATGGCAAAAGCATAAAGAGCTCTGTTTATTCATGACTTTGTGGGGACTTTCCACAGTGAGTGCAAGCCAACAGCACAGGAACACTGCCACAGCTACCACTGAACTGGAGCCTTAAGGCAATTTCTTTACAGAGCCTTCTTTTAATATATTTGCTCACAAAAAGATGCCTGGTGATGCTGCCTTCCAAATAGGTTTGGCATACACTGGCAGAGCATGAAAGTGTCTTATCTCTGCTGCAGATAAAAAACCTTGTAGTTTTTTTGTTTTCCTAAGAAAAAAAACTGGGGAGCAAAAGTGAGAAGAACTCAAGGACTTTGGCAGATACTGTGTTTACTTTTAGGCTTATGTGCGATTCACTTTTTACTGCTGCCTTTCATAAGCACAACTCAATAAATAAATCAAGACTCACAAGTGTTGGAGGCAGAATGGGCGCTTCAGACAAAATGTATTAAAGAAGCCCTCCTGTTAAGTCACAAGGTGCAGAAAGCATCCTCCTGCTTTCTAAACTCCTTCTCAAAGAGGAGTCTTAGTGCAGCTGGAATCAATCTTGGCCCCAGACTCTGCCAGCAGTTTATCTCTAAAGGTTTTTATAGGTGTAATTGAACCTTTATAGAACTTTGTCCTGTAGCATTAAGGATGTAAACCCTAATCTCTATCTATCTATCTAGATATGAAATAAATTATTTATTTAAACTTATTATTATAATTATAATCAGGCTAGAAGATCTTCATCAGGATAGGTAGCTATTACTACTAGTATAGTGTACTATTTTTGGAGCAATATTCAAGCAACTATATTAAAGCTAGCAAAACCAATTATTAAGTAGAGATTGATGTTACTCATCTGTGCTGATGACTGTGGGGAAATCGCTTTTGCTCAGCCTTGAGGAGTAACCTTGAGGAGAATCCCCACTCAAGGGAGGAATTTCCACTCACACACTTGGAGAAGGAGCATTTTAGAACACTTTACAGTTAAAAAGTAGGAATGGATTTTTTATAGTATAAAGTGATTGACTGTCTGTGCTATGTCTCCAGGCCAGCTGTGCCAGCTCAGCATCTTTATTTAAGTTGTAAGTAGTATCACTTCTTGGGTCCTTTGTCAGGTACTTTATCAGATACTTTTTTCTTCCTCGGAATGTTTAACTTTGGGGTTGATGAGTCCAGCTGGTTTCAGCATTCTTGAAAACTAAAACCAGCATGGCATCCCTTTCTCCTCGACACTGATAGCTTTGCAAATAAAAAAGTTCAAGCTGGTTTTCCCCCACTCTAGGCAGAAAATGATGCTACAGTGAGAAGCCTAATACTTCCCTGTGCTCCTGACAGGGAAACTAAAAAAAAAAATAAATAATCAAGATAAAGACAGGGACAAGGGGTATTAAGACTAACCTTTCTTCTTTAAATTTCAAAGTCCTTTATTAAGGATTACAAGGCACCTGAGGGTTTGACTGTCTTAACATGGCCATGCAGGAGGACATGTCAGACCTGAGATCAGCACTGTGTACTTCTCTTCTAGTCAGGCCCCCTGCCTGCTCTAGATCATCTCTCTGCTTTTTTGCCCTTGTTTATTATTTCATGTAGTTATAATGACCTCTGAAGGGGCAAGCAGATGAGATGACATTTTATTAGCTATGCTGTATGTGGTCTAAGAGCTGTATAAAAGTGACACTTAATGAAGCCATTTGTATCTTGTGGAAGTGTCCAGCTCTCCCAGCCTTATGAGACATGCATTAAATTTCTCAGCAGTGGAATGCCACAGGCTACATACCTCATATTTAGGAGAGCTCTGGGGAAGGGGGGATTTCTATGAGTAATTCAGGAGAGTGAGGTGACAGCTTCTTACAGCTCCCTGTACTAAGTTGCTGCATGAGGCTAACCTGGGAATGTTAGTCAGATAGGGGTGAACCATGAGTGTTACCTGCAGTCCCTGTTTGGCTCAAAAGTTCTGTGTTGGCCACCTGTAATGCACATAGTCACATCTATTGATTTTATTGACTGAGGTAACCTGGAGAGCTTTTAACTTTTTGTCCTTTTAGCGCTTTTCCAGCTCAGAAGCAGATCTTCATGTTTTACAGAAACAGTGGCTTTGTTAAGTCAATGAAACCCTGCACAGTAGAGCAGAACTTGCCTGCGAAAAAGCTGTGATTAGTGAAAGTGTGACAGAAGAAAATAGCTCAGTGTGTCTCTAAAACCCATGGTTGATACTTCAGGATTCAGAGTCAGCAGAAAATACACCACATAAAACTGTGTTTGAAAACTGCAAACCAAACATGACTGATGCAGAAAAAATTGAGATATAATGTAACACTGGACCTCCCTACTGCTTTTTGACATTGACTTTTGGAAACGAGCCATGCTCAATGCAAAACACTGGGGAGTATGAGTGGTTTAAATTTTTGATGCTGAGGACAGAAAATCTATTTGCTTGAAATGGAAAATAGAACTCCCTGTAAGAGGGATTGTATGTTATCATTGGCACGTGAAATAATTTTGCCTTGATAATTATAATTTTCTATCTAGTAGTCAGATCTGGCACTAAAAAATACCTGCTTTTTACTTACTTGCAGTCAGGTTTTTGTTAGACTCATGGGAAGTTTGAAGTAAGTGAAAAATTGATAGAGGAGCTGCAGAGACTAAAAAATCCCATCTTAAATCCTGGTACATAGTATGTACCTGCCAGCCAAGAAATTAGCCCTGGGAGGATGCTTTAACTTGTATTACTCTGTCTGTCTCCTTGACTCTGCTATTCCTCCTGGGACCCTGCAGGTAACCTAGCATGGAGCACGGTGGGGCTCTGCCTGTGCTGTTATATGCAGAAGTATCATCTCAGGGACACCACTCAGTAACTGAGGTTCTGCTTGATGAGATTCTGAATTAAAAACCAGTAAAAGGTGCTCCCGGCAACTGAGTCTTTGTAATCTGAAGTGGGAAATGCTTCTCCATATATATTTACAGATGGTGAGTGTTGGGGAGTGATTTATGGAGGAACTAAGAATTGAACTGGAATCTGCAGAGGTTTGATTAAAGGTCCTGTCTTCAAGGCTGTTCTTCTTCCCTTTAGGACCTCTAGATGATGATGGTCTTTCTCAGGTGTTACAGATTTTTCGAGTCAGTAATTCTGTAGACACTGTCAGTAATCCACAAGGTCTCCTTTCGAGTGACACTGAATCCAAAATGATCTGTGGAGTCAGTGGGAAGGTAATGACTCCTGAAAAATATATGTCTGTGTTGGCCCTCTGGCTTTTCCAACTGGAGAGGAGGAGAGGAATTGCAGGAAGGGGGAAGCAGCAAATCTATGTCTCTATAGAAAACAGAGTTTGTGATTATTGTGGTCTGTAATTAGGGTAGAACAGTTGATTGTAAATGTTGATTTCACTTGAAATGAGGAAAGGACTTGAAAGGTGAAGGGAATATGAATTACACTTAGTGAATCCTTCCAGAAGACTGCTGAACTGCACATGCTGATTACTAGGGTCTATCTTGACCCTCAAACTTGGAGTTCTCAACCTTGGTGAATGGTGTCTTTGACTGTCTTTTAGGAATCTGTAATCCAACCCCTCCACTCAGCCCCAGAGCAGAAATTTACTGTATTTTTTTATTCTCCTGGCTGCTGTTTATCATTAAACAAAACACATACTCATCAGAAAAAGTGAGCCAGAGCTGTCGTATTCTTGGAGGATTGCTAATGAGAATAGAGTTTTTAATTACAGTGGATCATTACCACATGTAAACTGACCATCTGTTAGAGGAGAGTACTTGTGAAGGATAGAAAAAAGACATCGTGTGTACCTTTCAGTGGGGTTGCTGCTCTCTGATAAAATATTAATAGATGGTAGCCAGGAGGGCTTTGGAAGTTTCATCCTGTTGCTCTTAGTAACTTAGTTATCCTTATGAAACAAAGTTTCCCTCTGCATTCTTCCCAATAATGCATGCTGTCCAAACTGACCCAAGTCCTCATGCTGAAGCCTGGCACTTTGTTTAGTTCATGCAGTTTTGTTGCTTTAATGACTATTTTGTTAGAGGTTCTTAGGCCAGGGTAGAGGACTTACCTTCTGCTTTTATGCTCCTTGGGTGTTTATGCAATTGGTATCATTAGAGGGAAGTCTTGGGAAGCCACAAATTTTCAAAGCACACGCACTGAGTTTTGTGCAGTGAATTTCATAGATGATGTAGCATGAGATGTAACATGAGGCTGTCATGCACACATGTGGCCTTCAAAAGGGATGAAGTCTGCAGAAGTGAAGATTAATGCTCAGCAAGCATTTAGTCTGGAAAGCAATCCAAAAAGGCTGATTGCCATAATTTTAATAAAATATTTGTTAACATTATCATTAGTGTTTTTAAGAAAATTAAATTACTGGATTATTTTAATGATGCTTACAAATAGCAACACGGTTGTGTGTCTGTGTGAAGATTCTGTCTGCAGTGGTGTACTCAGCATGAGATGTTGCTCTAAGAGAAGTTAGACCTTTCTTTCTTGCACTGACAGTAATACAGGAGTAGTGGAAGGTAAAACTTTGCTTCATCTGTTGCACTTCCTCACTGAAGTAAAGGCCTTTCTTTGAGAACATTGATTCTCCATGCCTGGCATGATGCTGCAGAGAAGCTCTTTGCTTCACTAACTGTTGTTAATGGCCCCATCCAGTTAGCCTGAAAAGTCCATGACCATTCCCTATCTTTTCCTCCTCCACTTTTTCAAGCCATGTGTAAGAGTAAGTGGTGCTCATCTGATCTGTATCCTGGTTGATTTGTCTATTTTTTGCTTTTCAGTGCAGTCTTCCATTGAATTGGGAGCTAAGGTATTTTTAGTTCATTATGTAAACTATTTTTGATCAGATTAATGATATGGTAGGAATCTGTCATATTGCTCTTTACTGAATGTCTTTGGCCACAGTCTTTGCTAATCAGAACTACTGTACCAACACCTTTCCTAAACTTTTTAGAGCCCATACCCGTTGATGTTTAAGAAAATGGAAAGGAATTTCTATCCACTGAAGCAATAGTGTTGTACTGTGGGGTTAAACAACTTTCTTTCCCCTGATCTCAGTACTCACTGAAGCAAGAGATTTGATTGCCCATATCTTAGGATGCCGAGCAGCACATCAATAAAATTCACACTGTTTTTCTGTGTTTGTGCACATCATCCTAACTGATCTAAAGGAAAAGCAAGGCTTTTTAATTTCCAGTTTGAATATTCCGTTCAGTCCTCTAATTGCTGAAAGTAATATTAAATACTCTAGAGAGAAGGTCATTTATCAGGAAGAAGAGTTTTGGGACTACTGAAGAATTAGGTTATCTTTACATTATGAAACCACAGTGTCAGAATTAGGTCACTATTTCCTTTAATGTCTCTGTGTAACTGGCTGAAAAATCTACAGAAAATCTAAGATAGCTAAGGGTGTGTTATTTATGAGACAGGGAAGAGCACTTGGTTTTCTGGGTTGATGCTGGTCCAGTGCACTGCTAAGGGATGCGCTGATGCTGCAAATCACTCAGGTGTATCAGTAAAGACACTTTTCTCAAATCTGTGTAAAAATAATGCCTCAAATAGTGTTTGGGGGCCATCTAGCAGGAGATGGTTTTATTTCCTTTGGACGAGAGGCAAAACAGGCTTCCTGGCCACTTTTCAGAAGTGTTGGAGTGCTAATCCTGGCCTCCTAGCCAAGACCAGCTCCGGTAATTATGTTGTGCCTTCTTAAATTCCACAGCGTGTCCGAGTGGGCAGACTATTCTCCAATCCATGTCTCAAACATGGTGTCACAGTTAGGTGTTTTCCCTGCTGTAACTTGTGCTGCTATTGTTGATCTCACACAGTGCTGCAGCTCTTGCTTTTGCTACCATTATTACTTACTATAGTGTTGAGGTTTGTAGGAAGAGATGATACCTTTGCCTGACCAAATTACACAGCTAGAGAAAAAAAGCCTTTATGTAAGTGTAAGTAGAATGTCTAGAGACTCCTAGAGATCTGGGCCTGGTTGTTCATGGTTTTGTGTAGATGCAGAGGTAAAGGCAGGGTCTGTTTTGGGAGTTTATACACATGGAGTATGAGACAGGTAAAGGGATAAAAATATGCAAGCAGAGTGGTTGATGAGGTGACATTTGCTGGTGGAATATGAGTGGAATTCATTCTGGAGGTGCTGAGTTAATTCATAAGGTAAAGGAAGGGAAAAGAAATGCAGAAAAGGTGGGACTTTTCATGAGCTTCTAGGCCAAAGAAGATGGGGATGCTGGTAGAGCAAAGCTGAGATTGGTAGGTTGGCCAAGCTGGTGTTGGAGGATGTGGCTGACTGAAACAATGGACAAAGACAAAACTTTCTGTGATCATCACTACCATTTTGCCTACTGTGGAACAAACTGGAATTCATGATCCTTGCTTGTTCTCTGGGTCTGAGTTCCTGGTGCCCAGTTCTGCATGGCTTGGGCTGAATGTGGAACAGTGTCTATGGTTACAGAAGGGAGAATAGTACTTTGTTTGAGTTTAAGATGCTTTGATGAGTACAGTACAGATAGTCCCTCATCTTGACCTCTTCATTCATTTCCCACTGGACACTGTGTGAATCCATGGGGTGGAATGGTGCTTACATCACTGGTGATTGCTGTGCTCAGTTCAGCTACCCTGCTCTACTGAAAGTGCTGCAGAGCTTTTTAGGCAGCTTAGGTGGGACAGCTTTTCCTCTGTATCTGAAAGCAAAGAAAAGAGGGCTGCTATCTTTGGATTAGTGTTTAGAGGAATATCATCTGATTGAAAAAGTCCCGAGAAGAGAACCCTGGACTGTTCTTTAAATCAAATGGCTCTCAAATGGCTCTCTTCTAGCTATTGTGGAGATCTCACTATTTGTTTGTGATGTTGGAGAACACTTGCCATAAACACATCTGCTGTTTATGTTAGTGTCCTAGAGGGTAGTTACTTTTACTATACTAGTTTATGTAAACTATCCTTGCAAAAGTGGATTTTTCATTCAGTCCTTCACTGCATAACTTGACGATTGCTTGTCTTTGAGCAACATAATATAAAAAGCACAGTGCTTTGTCATTTGGTGCAAACTACAGAAACTGGCCTGCATATGGCCCAGCAGTGAGGGATGTGTAAGATCTCTTCCCCACTGGCTTCTCATGGCCCCCATACCTAATGTGAGCATAAGTGGCATTTAAAATAGCCTACCCTCTGAAACAGAATAATTCTTTACTCATGGCAGTACTTGTTCTGAGTTAGGAGAGCTCAGCACAATTTTCTTAGTGTTTTTTTTTTTCTTGTCAAAACCCAGACTGCTGACAAAATGCACGGATCTACCTTTGCTTTTTGACTGCTGAGTGGAAGTAAGTTTTATGTTTTATTTAACTATGTTCTTGCAGAGATGAACCATCCTAGCAGATGATGGGTTTATTTTCATTGTGTAAGAGGCAAACCAGCATATTTTCACTGCTTCAGCTACCCAGGCTCTGATTTTTTTTATTTTTTTATGATTCTTGTCCTCAGTTCTGAGTCCTTAGTTATACCGTTACTGAGCAGCTGAACATGACCACCCAAGAGAACAACTCTCCACTTTTTTGTGTTCTGGAAATGTTAGGTTTTAAACTTTTAGAAGAATGTCTTGTGTTGTAATGCTTACAGTGCTCAGTGAGCAGAGATGCAGGGAAGGGAAAAAGAGAAGGAGAGATGAATCCTTATAAGCAAAGGAGTTTGGTTGGTTGGTGCTTGACCCTGCTCATAGTCTTCTGACTAAATTAAACAATGGAGAGTCTCTCAAAGTTATGAAAAAAATCAATTTCTATTAAACCCTTGAAATAATGAATTGCCATTTTGTGCTGTTTGTTTCAACAGCATTAGTGTTTTAGTGTTGTGCTTTCTCAGTCTGAAATAAATTCCTTCTCTTTGTGTAGTACCTCTTTTTTTAAGTGTGTGCTAGCCCTGTATGGGTAGATAAGAGACATCTCTTGATGGTATCTTCCTTGACTAGATTTAAGCTCCATTTGAAACTGGTAATGGGATGAATTTACCAGCAAACAATAGGACATCAATGTAGGAGTTAGAAATGGAAAGATTTCAATATTGCCAAATGTCATGACCTTAATTCTTCTGTCACCTTAAGGTCTTGAGAGTAATTATTAAAATACTAGCTGAAAAGAAAGCAAACCAAAAAGCTAGGCAGAGCAAAGCATGGCAGAAAAGCTTGAGGACTTTTGGAGTATGGAGTAAAAAATGTAGTAACTGAAGACAAAAAAATAATCCAGAATATGTTAGTTAATACAAAATATCATTATGGGTTTTTTGCTTGTGAGGTTTTTTGTTTATTTGTTTGGGGGTTTTTTAAGTGCGCTTGGTTGATTTTTACATTCTTAAATACGAGTTTTAGAGGCACCTGACTGTTAACTTTTACTGTAAACAAAGGTGTAAAGAGTAAAAGGCTAAGTCCATTTGAAAAGCAAGTGGTTGGGCCATTTTCATAACAGCTTGGAAGTGAAAGCGACTTCTCAACTGGAAGACTTCTAAGAATAAGTCCCTCCATTGACTGATTGTGCTCAGCCCCTTGTATGTTCAGTGGGATATGAGTGATGACCCAGCACTTTGCTGTCTTCTATTCCAATCGATCCATTTATTGAGAGAGCTGAAAGGGGCATTCACAGTGAGGGAAGTGTACAAAAAAGAGGGTTAAGAACCCTAGGTGTCAGTAACATTGTTCCTGCTTGTAGTGGCAAGGAGCAAGTTTTAACTGTGGAGGAGTGAGCACGGCAATGTACTTCGAAGCAGATTTTATTGAGGGACTGCAGCACTCTCTTGAAATGCTTCCCAATTCTTATTAGTTGTTCTGTGAAATGAGATCCTGTTTCATGTGGAGGTTTTGGGGGCAAGAGTTCTGCTTCCATGCAAACAAACAGTAATGCCAGCAAAGTAGAACTTGTTCTTTCCTTTTCCCCACGCAGCAAAATTTCTTACACAAGCCTACAAGAGTCTGGGGTTGATTTTTAAACAGACCATCACCTGTGCCGTGTTACTTTTGAAAGCTGTTTCCCAAAAGGAGCAAATGCTTAGTCAGCACCTTTCATGCTGACTAGAAGAATGCCAGGGAATAGAGATGTACAGAGAATACCAGAGATGTATAGAGTGGATAATGTGTAGAGATAGATACATAGAGATTAGAGATGTATAAAATGGAGAATGCCAGGTGCAGTGCTTGTCTCTTGTACATGTTAGCAGCATCTTGAAGTGAAAATCTCTAAACAGAGATTAAATTTTAAATACATTTCTGAGTATGTTCGGCTGTATCATAAGCTCCTTCAACTGCTGTCTCAGATTGTGTGCACCTTTGACTATACCCAAATTAACAGAGAGATAAAATTTACTGCAAGCCAGAGCTGTTCACTGTATACTTTGCTAAATAAGATGTGTTACTGCTCTCTCTGGAAGACTTTCTATTATTAGGAAAGAATTCAGTTGCCCAGTATCTAAAGCATATGCTTTAGGACAGCTACTCTGTAGCTCTGAAATACTTTGAGATCAGCCAGTGCCTGCATTTAATCATGCAGCCTGAAGCTGATCTAGTCCATGCCTGCAGAAAGGAGCAAGCTAGCATATTTGGGGTGCTGCTGAATCTGACATCTGGAAGTTAGAAGATCCATAAATAGGCAAAGCCAAGCCCACTGTGTGCTAGAGAAGTGAGCTCTGGAATGCTGCTGTTGTTTTCTTGTTTTCTGCTCTGTCTGTAGTGCTCTGTTAAAGTCAGAAGCCACAATTTTGCTGATTGTAGGGTTGTGACACATGTGACTGGTGATTCTGTAGCGAGAGGTGTTTCAAAGCTGGTAGTGAAGCAGATAAGAAATGAACTTTTCCCCTAGGTGTTGTAGAAATGGATTCTTATGGAATTTGCTCTCATTCATGCTCATTTAGGCCTGCTGTGATGTATGCCCAGAGAAGGGGTTTCTAATCAGAGGGTTTGTAATAACCATTTTGAAACCCCTCCTGTGCATGATGTGTGCATGAAGAGGAGTCAAACTCCTCATGGAAGTTGGGAGCGTGGTGTTCCCTCAGCCAGCATTTCACAGAGCTAAAGTAATGTTTCCTGGTATTTAAACAACTTGAGAGGAGGATGAGCTTTTATACAATTTCAGAAAGAGCTGAAGTAAGAACTGACTTGAATGAGCCTTTCATCTGTCTCGAGTGCTGTGTGTTAAGAGTTCGGAAAACATTTGAGTAAGACAGTGTTGCTGGGGGAATGGGCTGAGCTAATTTTTTTACCTCCTTGAAATGGCAGTTCCTTTCTGTTCCCTCTGTGCTGAAGCTTTCATGATTGGCGAAAAGTTAACTGTCTCCTATCCTTAGTGTAAGCAAGTATCCTTTGGCTGCAGAACAGAGGAATTTGGGTTCTCTTAAGCAAGCTTTCTATACCTGTATGTCTCATCCTGGTAGTGTTCCAGAGAGAACTGGTTGAGGTTATATTTCATCCCCTAATGTTGCTGATTAGATGTTAGAAAAACTGCCAGTTGCTATGAGCAACATGGGAACTGGGATGGGCCAACAGGTCCTTTCCTGTCCTTTCCCAGCTAACTGGAAATTTTTTCAGTGTGTTTCAAACTGTTGACCTAGATAAGGTGAAAGGTGAAATCCCTTGACCAGCCTGTCATCCCTGGAGCCATCTGGCTCCTTCCCATTCCTGCATGCTAACTTTTCTAGTTCAGATGCTGAAGGACTGGATGATGCCTTGCTTTAATGTCAGCACACACTAAATGGGTAAAAAAAAAGCATTTATTAATTGACTTTCCTAAAACCTTCATTTAAACTTAGACAAAACATGCCTCCCCAAGTTATTACTGAATTTCTGGTATCCTGTTAATACATTTTTCTTTCAAGGAGAGATTAGTAGTGATATATGAGCAAGGTAGTGGAATGGTAGGCACTCAGGTATTCTGAACTGAAGTGCTGTACAGCACGTTGCCAGTGACCTGTAACAGCTGCATGGCTTAGTGAAGGGTTTGGGAGTATTTTTGTTTTTAATGCCTTGGTTGCCAGTGAGTTTGCAACTTTATGTCAAGCATTTTAGAAGCTAGTCAAAAGCTTCCTACCTGGAGCTGGGAAAATTGAAAAAAAAAAAAAAATTGAAAAAAAAAAAAAAAAAGAGAGACTAGCATTACAAAAAGGCAGTGCTTGCTAACTCTGTGTTTGTGTATGCACACATGTGGATGTGTGTTTATAGAACAAAAAAATAGATAGGGAGGAATTGCTCTGATGTTATGCAAGCTTCCCAACTATCTCCTGTGTTGGCTTCCCCGTGCCTCTTTCTGCCAGCTTTATTACTTCAGTAAGGGTTGTAGAACCCAATAGAACTCCCTGTTCTAGTGGTCATTATAGATGAAGGCTAAGAAAACATCCCTTGCCCCATAAAGACTGTGGTTAAGAAATTTGATTAAATGCAATGCATGATGCCCAGGCAAAAGGGAAATTAAGGGAAAATAGCAGGTGCACTGGTGTGTGTTAAGTTCCTAGTGATTTACATCTTGATTGGTGACAGTCAAGCTAACTGGGGCCAATTGGCTGCTATTTTTCAGAGAGCTTTTAAAAGGTTTCTATGCAAAAATTTCTTTGCAATTTTAAATGTTGAATTGATGTCACACAGCATGTTTGACAAAAAAAAGCAAAGAGTTTTTGGAAGATTATGGTGTTAGTGACTACTTAGGTGAACCACACGTTGAAAACACGATAAAGGCCTTTTTACAGTTGAAGAAAAGAGGTGGTGAGTTTTGTAGGGATGTGTTGCCTGCTAAAAGTGTGGAAAGATGTGGAGGGACCTTATATAATAAATCTGCCACTACATGGCTGCTGAGCTGCAGTGGCATTGCCTCTCACTGCTGCAATTCTTTACAAAAAATCATAGAATCCGTCATCCTGTACTGAGGGGTAGAGCAACATCCTTGCTTTTATGTCGGGAGTTGTTTCATTTTTCTGTGTTGACACATCAATTACTTCTACATTTAGAGTTAGGATCTAATTAATTGGAAAATTAAGTGCCTTGCAGTCATTGCCTGGTTAGAGTGCAGCAACAACAGCTTCTTTCTCTGGTACTGACACTCAGAAGAAATGCATTTCCCCCCCCCTCCACCTTCTTTCCTTTTTTTTTTCTTCTTTTCTTTCTTCCCTGTGAGCAGGTGTTTGAGTGGCTGCATTTGCCTCCACCCATGGCTCTAGGTTAGCCACACACTTGAGAGCAGCAGAGGCACCTTTGAGATGTTCCAGTGTCTGCAGAGTGTCGAGGCATATCCAGTGCAGTGCTGGGCTTCTCTTCAGCTGTGTACATCACAGACAAGAGAATTTTTGACACCTCTGTTATGGATAAGGCAAAAATCAGGAAGCTAGCACATCTCTTGGAACCATAGTGTCATTTTGAAAGCTGGCAGATTTAAAAATAAGCCTTTCATTTTTTGTTGGACACATTTATTCAGGTGTGGATGGCAAGGTGTCAGAACCTAATTTTAATTGGAATCTTTTTCTGACTTCATTGCCTGTTTCTTAGGTGTTGCTATTGTATGCATCACAAGTTTAACCTTAAAATATCTCTAGTCTTCTGAGCAAGAAACTTGTATATATTATGAATATCTCTAGTTTCATTGCCCTGATGGTGCACTGGAGGCTTCATCTGTGCTGTTATGAAGTGTTTTATTACATTACACAGATGTATTGATCTAATCAAGTCTTATATAAAGTAATTATCACTTGCTCATTCAACATTCTGCTCTTCTGGCATTCTTTCATGGCACAGTGTTTAGAGATTCTGACACCATTTCCACTGTAAGTCTGCATGTGAAAGGCTTGTAATGTCAAACAAATGGGTTTCCTGTGACTGCACTTCTTAACCTTGCAGAAGGAAGAACCTGCAAGTCATCTTCAGCTCTGTGTGTATGGACTAACAGCAAGGGACACAGCAATAAAGCCACTGTCATTCAGCAATTCTCCTCTGCCGTGAGGATGACATAAAGCACAAGGCTGTGGGTGCCAAATAATAATATAGAAATCTAAAGACAGATCTCAATACTTGTTCTCTATTCATTTGCTCATGTTTGGCTCAAATAGTGACTTTAACAGTTTGATTTACGGTGCTGATGTTTTGCTTACAAATTGGAGACGTTACTGCACTAAGTCTGCGTTTAAAATCAATGCAGAGTAATGGCAGCGTTCTCATAGTTTAAAGACATTAACAAGAGAAATGTGCTACAGCAGCAATACTTGGCACAAACAGGAGCTATTACAGCTAAATTCCATGTCCATTTCCAATCTAATTTGAACAAAATTTTACAGTGTACTTTGTAGTTGGTTCCTGTGGACAAAAGGATGAAAAGCATCAGGCTGAGCTATCTTGATTAACAATATTGCAACAGCATTCTGCTTATGACCCATATGCTGTTTATCTGTCCTCCAGATGCAGTTCTTCAGATGTCTGTCTCCAAGGATCTGCTGCCTCTTTTGTTTTAAAGAATAAAGTATTGGGTCATGTTGAGAATCCTTAGGATGTAATGTTTTGTACTCTGCGATAACTTTAACATTTGGTCCCAACTTCCTTGAATTTGCTATTTTAGCAACCATACTGTGGAGAAATATGATCAGTTGTATTTGGTATATGTGCATCAACATAGTCCCAGTCTTTCCCTAGAACTGGCGCATTGCCTGCTAGCAAAGCAAGTTGCTCAGTCTAATGGAGAGTTTTTGACTAAAGGGTTTTTTATTTGCCTAGTTTGCAAATTGGGAGAAGTTTATGGTACGAGCAATGGGAATGTGCAGTCATGCATCATTTTCTCCAAGGGTGTTTGTGGATTTTCTTTTGGTAGACTATCAAACAGTGGTAATTGCAAACCCACAGAAGTAGTGGAAGGCTTCTGGAGTGGCTGCAGGAGTCTGGAGATTGCTTCTGAGTTGTCCTGTTGCATTTTACCTGGCAAGGCTTAAAGTTGGCTGAGACCCTCTGAGTATTTATATTCCTGATAGGAAAGAAGCAAGTGGAATTTCATGTGTAATGTCCCACTGGATATCAATTAGAGGTATAAGAAATGTGCACAAGAGTTGTCATGAAAGCACTGAACTAGCCAGTAGTTTAGACAAAAGGATGTATGTTCTTCAGCTGAAGACATAGTATGGCCTGATGTTCTCTGAGGCATGACAGACTAATAGTGACAGCTGTCACAAAGCATTTAATTTCTGGTTCAGTCTGATTCCAAAATCAATTTGCCCAGCTATGTTTCTATACACACCTTCACTGTGCAAAAATGTAAAAGATGGAAGTTACTTTATAGCTGCAAGACATGATTGCTCAGTTTGGCTATACAGATGTGCAGGCATGTTTGTGTTTTATGACTTCAGTGTTAGATTCAAGTTTTGCTGCTGCACAGAACTTAAATTCTTTTGTTATAAAGGAATATTCTTTCTAGATGAATAGGAAGTTAATAATATGAGTGTCAAACATAAACTTAGAGCTAAGTGAATATGTCAGTATTTTGCTATTTTTTTTCAATGTGAGAATTTATTTCTCTCTTTGGTCTCATTCAGTTGGAGGGAAAACACTTTGATTACTGCTCTTAGTACTGATGAATGTCAAGAACTGAAAAAATGCCAGTAATGTTTTGCATTAGCACTTGAGGAAAAAATAAGAGGTTTCTGTCTTGATCTTAGAAAAAAATTATTATTGTTATTGTACACTTCATTATACCCTTGCTAGTTTTGTTGCAGCACTGTTTCTTGGTTCTTACATCTTCTCCAGGGCTGAAAATGTGCTTGCAAGTTCAGGTGATGGCATCTTCATACACAAATTAATAACATTTTACTATCACTTTACACTTCCATAGTACCTTTCGTCATGGTACTGTGACATGTTTACTGTAAGAATATTTGGAATGAATGGCTTCCCCTGGCAGAGAATTACAAGCACTGTACAAGTAAGAAAGATGGGAAGCACAGTTGAAATGATGTGGCCAGGGTCAAGTTGCTGGCCATTGAATATCAGCACCAGAGCTGGGTACAAGTGTTGTCACTTAGTGGTAGACTTGAGAATTAAAGCCAGAAGCTGGGGGTGGAAGTATTGACTTGAAGCTAACTTAGTTTATTATCCTGCTGAAGTTTTACATTTAATATATTTTACACTTGGGACACCTGAAGGGTTTTAATAAAGGAATGCAATGAGCCTGTCGTGGAAGAGAAAGATAAAGGATATAAACAAGTTCATGAGAGTATGTATTGTGTGTGGAGGCAGCCACTTCTGTGCAGAAAGGGACTGTAACACTCAATATCTACATCAAAAGTATGGCATCATTCTGTTTTGCAGCCTTTTAAGGCTTGCTGGGGAGTACTGATAAAATTGTGGTAGTGTTCCACTAGTGCATCAAAAAGATGTGTGGAGTACAACAAGAAATTAAAGGAACATTCTTTAATTAAAGGGTGCATGTAGGGGAAAGAAAGCACTTTTATCTTTTATGTGAGTTCATGTATGTGAGAAAGGAGGTTAAAAAAGGGAGAGAGACAGGGTCTCTCCCTGGTGCCATCACTCTTGCAGTAGATTTCTGAACATTTAAAAAACCTGAAATGTTTACTGCTTGTGAATGTTTCTCCACAGCTGATGATGGAAAGAAAGGAATGGGTCCAGGGTGCTCAGTTCTCCAGAGGGATGCAGTACATGGTTCATCTGTTGGAGGGACAAGGACTGAAGGTGACATTGAATTGATAAATAAGGGTGAAAACTCTTATCTTAACCACATAGAAAAGTGTCAGAGGATGAGAAAAGATGATCCTTTTTGTCTGGCGTCTGTTCTAGATGCTTACCAGAGGAGAAGATGAGGGTGAAGAGTTGCTAGAGGAAGTAGATGGTTGGAATAAGTGATGTGGGGACTCTTGGGGTGCTTAAATATCCAGAGACCTTTTGTGGGAAAATACATACTGAAGAAAATTTATAGAATTTTAATGAAAAAACAGCTTCTTGTCACACCAAATTGTTTAATCTTATATCACACCAGAGGGTTGGTGGTCTGAGCTGGTCTGGCCATCTCTGTTGAAGTTGGGCATGGTGAAGGCTCAACTGGGTGATCCTAAAGGAAGTCACCCAGTTGAGGGTGACTGACAAAATCCTGTTTGCTGCAGGATTTGATGCTGGGAATCAGCAGATGCTGCTCTGTTCCCATACAGCAATAGTTAAATATGCTGTACTTTGGTAAGGCACAATATCCTGATGGGGAGATGGCTGGGATCATGTATTGGTTTTCCTTACAGCTGCCATATTTTCAAGCTGAATTATTTTTGTCATCTGTGTAAGATAAAGTCCTTTTTTGACCTGTCTAGTTTTCATTCAGGGGGTTTATGTATGTCCTTTTAAGCCTTCTCTGGCACAGGAAAGACCCAGAGAAGTACCATGTTCTACTCTCAGTGCTCCCATTAGTTTCACGTGCTGTCTCAACAACAGATGTTGGAATTGTGGTGCTGATTTATGACCTATTAGGAAGTGTTGGCTGGGTGGCTTTAATGGCTGGTTACAATACTGTCAAGGGTATGAGAGGATAACACTGACAGTGCTATGGTGCAGCTCCTGCATAAGCTGATTTCTCCTTGGTGTGAAATGGAGATATCCTGATGATTTTTTTTCCATTATGAATTAGAATGTTTTTCAAGATGTTCTGTCTGATGGGGAAGAAGGAAGACTAAATGCTACTGCTTGAATCTGTGTCTTCCCCATGACAGCCTGAGCTATGTCATCCCCAACCTGTGCTGCTTCAAACCCATTTAGTGTGCCTCAGATCATTAATGAGCTGCTTCAAGGGAAGCAGTGCACCTGAGAGCTGCTGCTCGCATCTAGCTGTCGTGTGTATTGCTGAGAGCTCACAGATTATTAAATGACATTCTTATTTCTTCATCCTCCAAGTTGTAGGGACATCTGTGCTGTTTCTACAGTCCTTCTAAAGACAGATTTGGTATGGACAGGGTGAGCCCACTTTTTTCTCAGGCTTGATGATGGGGTAAGAACTCAGGACAGAAGAAGTCCATTAGACTTGTTGAGGCAGGTGGCATGGGATGTGTTACGGTGCAGAAAGACTTGTTCAGCACACGTTTGTAGACCTGCCCTCCACATGTGTAAGCCATAAAACCCTCTGGTAGATTGGATCAAACTAAATGTCTTTTGTACCAAGCACAAAAAATATAAAAAAGCTCTCATACTCTACAGGAAAATGCTAGGCATCTAGGTCTGTACAGAAGTATGGACGTTGCTATTCAGAAATGACCATGTGCTCCTTGTGAGTGGACAGCATTACAGAATAAGCAAATTACTCCTATAGGTCCTAGAATTCCTGCTTTGAGGAAGCTCCTTTCTGAGCCTAAATCTGTGCTTCTGTCTACTTTGCTTTTATAGTCAATTCACACCTCTAATCTTCTTGGTAGTTTCGCAGCGCTAGGAGCACTACAAACCCATGAAGTCTGCGTTTTATGCTCCCAAAGAGACACCCATCAAAACCAAGCTATAAATACTCTAATTTACCAGTGTCATTCCTAGGGTTATCAGGCTGTTTTTGGTGGGGGGATTTCTAATATGAGCATTGGGTTTTTTCCTAGTGGTCTAGGATGAAAACCAGGAAGGATTAGCATTGTGCTACTGTGAAGATCAGAGGCTAAAAGCAAGTAATGCTTTGTAGGAAAACATATTCCTCTCATAATAATTGATTTCCCACCCTCTCAAACAAACGAACAAACCCAAAAAAGAAAAAAAAAGGATGATTTTAGGTGTACAACTGCTTTGTTAGCTTTGAATTCCTCTCATCCCTATGTTTCTTCAAATTATCTGCATAGATTTTGCTAGGAAGCAGCTTGGTTTGACATACACCCAGCCTGGATTTGAAGCTGATGAAAATCGATCATTCAGGGCAAGGACTGTTAACAAACTCCTGAATTGTAGACTGGTGTCGCCTTTGCTCCTAAATGCTATAAACTCAGTATGAGCTGCTGCAGAATTATTTCTGCATGATGAAAATAGCCTCTGTTACTCATCTCTCACAGCTACCACTAGCAGCAGTAGGGATTGGAAGGATAATTATCATATAAGCATTTTGCTGTGAATATTGGGGATAAATGCACACTAAGGTATTTGCAGTTGTGTGACACAGAAAATCTCAGCGTTCTTAATATTTTATTTATATTTCAGTCAGAGGGAATAATTTTGTCTCAAGCCTGTGTCACAAAGGTCCATGTTACTGTTTCTTTTTGACTTTTGCTTAGCCAAAACACCATGAGAGGAAGGACAAGCATGAGAGGAGTCACAGCCAGTCTGTGATTTTGGGAGACTTCTGGTCTGATTATTGTTTTTCCATAGACTTTCAGTGGTTGTTGCAGACTCACCTTCAGCACTGCACTTGTATATCTGTCCTTCATCTCTCACTGGAGATAATCGTGCTTCTTTTGCAAGGGTATTTCCTGGGAAAATTCATTGCTACCTGTGAAATGCCTTAGTAACACAGTGAGGGAGCCATATAAGTATCTAGATTGATAAATAAATGCAAATTACGCTACCTACAGATGAGGTTACCTGGGTACTCACAACAGATGTCTCATTGTAACATCTTCTTAAAGTCTCAGCACGCACTTATGTCAGTGGTAAGTCAGCTGTAAGGTATACAGCATGTTGTGTGCTCTTCTAATATTAGTCTAAGTATTGAGTATTTTAATTTCTGTGATGGTAGAAATTTATGCCATAGGGAGGGAAAGCAAAGGGGTTGGACAACAGTTGTAAATTTCTTACAGGGGTTATTACTGTACACTCAAATTGCATATTCACCCCTGGGAACAGGGGAAGGAAGCAAAAGAAGAGCTCTGTCTTATTGGCTCTTGGAGAATAAATAGAGTTGCAGAATGGAGAATTCAATTCACTTGAATTCCAAGCGCTTTGAATATATATAGGGTCAAAATGGCCCACATTTTTCTGAGGTTCATAGACTATTCCTAACATTATTTAAAAATGAGCAAAGCAGAACCTGTCCAAAATTTGTCCTGAAAGCCTCTGTAAGTGAAGCCCTTGCATAACTCTAATGCTCCATCAAGCAGAACCAGTCAACTGAATTCTGTTCCAGTAGCTGCAGAAGTTTGCTAGAAGACCCAGTGTTCATTTTCAGGATATTTTTTGTGCTTAGCCAACTTCTTAGAAACAACAGAAGAATAAATACTGCTGAATAGAAATTCAAGAGTGTCTTGGGTAATGGTAAAGCTGTGGCATGCCTCAGATCCTACAACTGTTATTTCTAATTAAACAGGTACCTTTAGTGAATCACTTAATCACCTGGTAAGTGGCCTGTTTCTCCTGCAAAGGTACTGTGTTTGGAAACTGATTGTACAACACTGATTGTAAGAGATGTACTGAGTGTTTAATACCTAACTTGTTTTCATTGTCTTGTGCCAAGGAAGAAGAAAATTGGACTGTTCTGAAGTTGAGGTTATAAGTTAATTGAGTCTGTCTGTTTAGCTTTCGTGGTTTGAAACAGCTTTGTGTCATTTTGTGTCATTTACTGCCCAAGTGTTCAACTGAAGCAGACAAACAAGAGTTCCTTTGATGGAGAAAGCTCTCTGAATTGTAGGCAAAAGTTGCATATGTACCTCCTATATTTGTCATCTCAAAATCTGTTCTTATGAGTACTTCCTTACTGCCTGGGAAGAGGAAGTCTTCTGTCACATTTAGATGCATTTGGTTTCCTCTGGGAGTAAAGGTACCACAACTGTGCACAAAATCCACTTTTTACTGGTAGCTTTCCAGGTATTCCTCCTTTTGACAGTTTCTTTTTGCACTGTGTAGGAAGTGAGATGGATTCCTTGATGAGTCTCAGGCAAAGGAGTCTCCAGCTGCTTCACAATCCAGGATGTAATAACAATAATACCCAGACCTTTCCTTGTTCAACACTCATATAAAATTCTGGTTCTCTTCTATACGAAGAAAACATCTGTAGTTTAATATTAAAAGTTCAAAGAAATTACGCCAGGTTTTCAGTCTAGAGGCCTTGTTAACATTGAAGATCGTTGTAAATACAACAAAATATTCTTGGAGAAGAAAAACTACTGTTGTGAGGGAAGCTTGAGTTTCATGTGTAATGAAAGCACACTGCAAAGAGCTGTTAGTTACATAGCTGAGACTTCTAAATGCAACCTTAATTATGCAAGCTCTTATCAGTTATATATAGAAGACAGTCCATGGATAGAGCAATCTCATATGTCTTGTGACAGCAATGACTGTATTAAATTGCATACTCTGGTGGCATTCTGCCAGGCAAATGGGACTGTAAAATTGAAAGAATAAGATTATTTTAAAGTGCTAAATCTGTCCTACACCCATTGCTAGTTTATCTCTCTAAGGATGGAGCTGGATACAATGGTACTGAAGGTTATAGGAAGCAGGCTTTGCATCCCAGATCAGCAGTAGCAATATTGCTCTTATGCTATTAAATTAAAACATTCTCTTTTTATGTTTTACATGCTTGTTAATGACATTGTTGCAGTGACAGCCTGCTCAGTGACTCTCAGTGAGGATACCTGTATCTGGGGAAAATTTTGGAAAACATCCTATTTAGAGAAAATGCTTCCCATTAACTGGTTATATAGTCTCAATATCGATACAGTTCCCCCCCTCCCCCCTTCTGACTGTGTGAACTATATCCATGAAAATACATTTATTTCTTTGTTGTTCCATCTGCTTTTGCTTCTAGAACATCATCTGATACATCTGTCCTTTCCCACATCATGTTTTGTAGAAGCTGTGAAGTTTGGGAGGTTTTGGATAGTGTCCCAAACATAGAGATAAAAAATAATATTAAATTACTTGCTCAGTGTGCAACTTCTGCCGTGATGTGCAGTCTCTTTATCTAGTGTCCAGTTTTATTTCAGCTCTCAGGGTTGGATCTCGCCTAGAGAACCATTCCACTTGGCCTGCCAGCTTCCCATCTCTAATAATGTGCAGGGAAAACACAGAGCAGAATGCAAAGCATGGCAGTCAATAATGATTGCTTTTCCTTTCAAAGATGCAATCTCCATTTTGTGCCCCTGTGTTACTTCAGAGGAGGGAGAGCAAAGTAAGGAGGGATTTTATTGGTTAATAAAGTTAAAATGTCTAGAAATAAGTCAGTGGTACTTTTACTGGGTATGGGAGGAAGGGGAGGTTGATTTGCCATGGAAAATTATAATCTTTTTGAGAGGAATGTGCATTTTTCTGTGTAAATAATAGCATGCTGTTGGCCCAGGGATTTTGTTTTAGTGTGTAATTATCAACTGAAACATCGCCCCAGCAAAAATTTTGAACTGAGAATAAAAAGTGACAAACAGTAAACACACTTAAAATTGGCAGGTTGTGCAGGGACATTAAAAAAAACCCTGAAAGCAAGATAAGAATTGTGTGAAAACATTCTCTGTGAATGCAGGTGTTCTGAATGGAATGTGGCTTCATTCCTTCCTGCTATACTTCAGACAGCTCTGAAGGAATGTTTGAAAGATCAGTAAATCAATAAAAGGATTCCTGGTTTTTAATTATAGTTTTTATTAATTAAAAAGTTAAAAAAAATAAGTACAAGTAGGAAACTTAATAAGAAACTTTTAAATTTACTCTGTTTGAAAGATGCCATCAGGCCTGTCTGATGTTCTTGGTTACTTCCATCTGTCACCAGTGGCTTGAAAGACCCATCTGTTCCTCAGGTGTGTCTTTTGCCAGTGCTGATACCATCTCCATGCTAACAAGTCCATCATTTGCTCTTCATTTCTTCTATCTTGCTTCTATCCTGCTCTGCACTGCAGAGGATGAGAAAGCAATTTAGTTTTAGAAAATGCAACATTATTAAAAAAGAAATTTTTTTTGGTGACAGAGAAGAGAAAGGATCTTGGTCCAAAGCGAGTGAATTTACTCAACCTTGTTTAAGGTGCATTTATTTATGGAATATAGAAATATTGTCTGTATTTCAACTTATGATTAAACTAGGTACCATCTGAAATTGATTATTGATGTCAATCTGTTACGTTCTGTTCAGTCTGTTTCATCTCCAACATTTTGCTGCTTTTTATTTGTCAGACCTGTAAATGCCACATCTGAATAATCAACTTTCTCAACACAGATTCACAAAATGAAGTAAATCTCAATTCCTTGCTTCTGCAGCAGTACTCTTCCTAAAATACAGTGATTGTAATGACATGCAAATATTCCTTGGGTAGTTTAGTCTTAACTAGTCTTTCAGAGAGCCATAGCACGCATCTGTGCATTCCAAGACCTGCTTGTTACTTGTGCACATAAAATCAGTTTCAGTATTTCTGTTCATCAGACATGAGCATGATTAGTATTTCTGTGTGTCAGGTACACTGAGGTATAGGTACATCTTTAGCTAAATGTAATCCTTTTATCTGGGCATTGATTGCCTCTGAGTTTCTGGTTTTTCTTCAGTGTATAGACTGTAGATTATGGGGGTTTTTATTCCTCTGAATCACAAGAAAACTTGCATTGATTGCATAATCAATGTAAAATAGTCACTTGTAAAATGATGAGCATGCCCATATCAGTTAAATTCAAGCTAATGGGCTGACAATAAATGGCTTAATTTGTAGTGCTTCCGATTTGGATAAGAACAGCGTGGCATTATTTGGGCTCAGTCAGACTTGTTTTATTCAGTTATTCAGCAAGTTATCTCATATCTTGTACCTGAAATTATCTATTGGAATGGCAAATCTGTTTCACAACT
Organism: Agelaius tricolor; assembly: GCF_023055355.1. Lineage (NCBI taxonomy): Eukaryota > Metazoa > Chordata > Aves > Passeriformes > Icteridae > Agelaius > Agelaius tricolor. Next base: position 20,391,950 of record NW_027269269.1, read on the forward strand.
TTCATACCATACATTACCTCTAACTTACATATTTAGTATGTAGCCTGGGTTTACTGTTCAGAGGGATCATCTGGGAAAAGGAAGTTTTAATCCCATTCTGGAGAAATTTGTAAAATGTGCAGTTAAATTTCGTGTTATGAAACGGAAAGTAACACCATAAAGGTGTATGGTCTTAGGCCTGAACTGAATCGTTTTGGAGTTATGAGTCCTCTAAGTGCTCTTCTGTATTTGGAGACTTGTCATGTTTCAGGTTATTGCACACTGCAAGTGCACTCAGGAGACATGGAGCTGTGTGGATCTGAGGCAAAGTGCACAGTGGCCTGGAGCAGGGACAGCAGGCCTGTTCGCAGCCATTGGGAGGTGCACTGCCTCTTCCACTACAGCTCTTCCAAATGTATTCCTTTTTCTGCTTGTCAGGGGTAACTCCAGAATGAGAAATGGGGCACATGGGAAAAAAGCAGACATAGGACTCCAGCCTGTGTTCCAGTTGGAATGGTCCTATAGCAACCTATTCTGACTGCCTGACAATTGCAGGACTGACCTGAAGTTAGAGCAGGTTGTTGAGGACATTGCCCAAATTGCCTCTTAAACACTGACAGGCTTGAGGCATTGGCCGCCTTCTGCAGGAAGGCTGTTCCAGTGTCTGTCCACCCTCTCAGTAAAATCATGCTTCCTAATGTCCATTCTGAGCCTCCCAAGAGGCAGCTTTGAACAATTCTCACACATCCTATCACTGTAAATATCCCTTGTCACTGTCCAGTAGGAAGCACAATGCATTTTTTATTTACAATGCAGTCTATTCTACAGTGATTCAACATATGGAGATAGCCTTGTACCCTAGAAATCCTTCTTGGATGAAGAATTCTGTGGTTCTAACTGTTGTGAAAGCAGTCTGCATTGTAAGGGAGACAATTAAAGTAAAATAGTGTCTCTTTTTTACAGGAAGCAGGCATTCACTTAACAGGTGGCATTGCAGTAATGTTGTCCTGAGTTAATAGCTGGTCTGGCCCCCAGCATTCTGGAAATTCAGCTGCCTGTAGAGTTACTGAGGATTTTTTATGACCTTCCTGGGAAGTTCACCAGTATGAGTTATGTAAGAAAAGAGTTGACTTCTGAGAGTGGGACTTATTCCTGCATTTTGCCTGAGGAGTCTTTATTTGCAGAGGTGGTCTCACAGAACCCAAAGGCTTCATTATCCTAATTAAGGATGTACAGGATAAGATTCCTTCTTTTATGCTCAGATATGTCATACACGATCTTTCTTTGATAAGAGAAATCTTCTTCTGGAATTTATTAATGAACATCTTTCAAAGATAAAGAAGTTTGGAGTTTTCTTGTCAAATGCATGTTTTCTAACTACTCTACTTTTCAGCTGGGGATAGTTTTGCACAGTAAGGGATATGCTCATATTCAACTGGATATGATTGGCCATTGCCAGAGGCAGTTGAATTTGCTGGCTGAATAATTATGTGATAACTCCTGCTAATAATGGGAGCAGAGTAGCATGAGAAATGCACCCTTACTCCAGTGTATGAAAGTCTAGTGCACATGGCATTTTCAGTGGTTATTTATTTATTTATGTATTTTAATGCAGTGTTTAGGAAATAATGGAGAATGGGTGAGTGTCAGAGATGGTACTTAGAACCACAGAGTATTGAGCTGCAAGGGACCCACAAGGATCATCAAGTCCAGCTCCTGGCCCTGCACAGGACACCCCAAGGGTCACACCATGTGCCCAAGAGTGTGGTTCAAAGGCTTTTTGAACTCTGTCAGGCTTGGTGCTCTGACCACTTCCCTGGGGAGCCTGTTCCAGTGCCCAACCACCATCTGGGTCAAGAATCTTCTTCTAATACCCAACCTAAACCTCCCCTGATACAACTTCAGGCCACTCCCTCGTGTCCTGTCACTGGTCAGCACAGAGAAGAGATCAGTGCCTGCCACTCTGCTTCCCCTCAGCCTGAGGCAGTTTCAGACTGCAGTGAGGTCTCCCCTAAGTCTCCTCTCTCCAGGCTGAACAGACAAAGTGACCTCAGCCTCTCCTCACATGGTTTCACCTCCAGACCCTTTTCCATCTGAGGATGGCTCTCCTTTGGACATTTTACATCTTTCATGTATTGAGGTACCCGAAACTGCGCCAGCACAAAGTAGAAACTTGATTAATTTCATTTTATCTCTCCTCTTACCTTGTGATTGCAGTACTTAACTTACATAGGATGTGGTCATATGAGATGTATTACAAATTGATTTTTTAATAACCTGATGAACATGTTTCTGTTGTCTGGTGTAATGAATTATTATGTCTAATGACTAAAGTAATATTAGTACTCAAGTTGAATCGATGTTAGAACTTATTTTATCTTGAAATCTAATTTGCTGATGTTAGGACAGAAGTCAAATACATTAAAATAACATCATTAATTATAGCAAATATACCTTCTTATAATAAGATTAAATCTTGTAGAACTCTATAATTCTTGCTGGGTGTGATGGAGCCAGATGCAGTTTATTCTGAGTGATCTTCCTCCCAGATACATAACTGAATGCACTAGTGCTGTATGTCCTGCACAAGTGTGTTTCTGTCTACTCTATAAATACTATTTTATGGCTGCTTTTTGAGATGATAGACTGAAGCTCTTCAGAAGGTAGATTTTGAAATAGTTCAGTTATGCTTTGTTCTGATTTATGTTTTCCTTGGCATTCTTTTTGATTGTCAGAAACTTATAGTATGGTTGTCCATAGTTTTTACTGCTTGCCTTGAAAGTGGATTCCATCCAGCTGTTTGTAGTTCACACAGCCAGCTGTTGCAGTTGGGCTGAAAGGTATAACTGTCGCCATCTGTGACAGCTATGAATTTTGAGAAAATCTCTTTAATCGTGTTTATGAACTGTAAATGTGTTCTATGCATGTTGGAGTTTGAAAACTGAGAAAATAATTAGCTATTAAAATTACAGGTTCCATATGAATCTCTTACTCCTTTTTAATAGCTCTCTCTAGGTTGTTGTATTAGGCTTTTTTTCCAGTTACTTTTTTTTTTTTTTTTAGCTTTTGGTACCATTGAGTGTTGATAGCATATCAAAGACTGGGGAGAGAGATACATATAAAATGTATTAGCATCATAAAAGAAGTATTTTTATTTTTAGTTTTTGTGGCAGATATTTTTTAATTCATGACAGTATGCAGCAGCTTTCCAGGTGTTTTGCCCCTATCCTGCTACAAGTATGGGAAGTTCTCATTTAACATCATCTGCATGTAAAAGACTGTTCTTAGAGATAAGGTTTCAGACTATTTCTTTGTGGGTGAAGAGAAATAATCCCTCTGTGGTATGTCACACTTCAGAATTAAATAGTTCTCATGATTCAGTGTGCATGTAGAACTCTGCTTCAGCTCTGTTAGTCCAAGGTGGTTCAATTTCAGCCTTGCTAAACACTGACAGTATTTATGTTCTGGTTATTCTACCAGTGCAGCTGTTGCAACACATTTTCCTAACTCCAGTGAATAAAAGCAGCTAAAGAACACTCACCGTAACTATGGGAAGAGCACGGATGTGTTCAGTAGCTCTCAGAAGGACCTCCAGTTCTGTGGTGAGGGACAGAAGGCTAGAGTTGTCATCTCCCTAGTGGCAATTCCCTTCCCTTTCCTTGACCTGCCACTTGGGATCTCCTCTGCCCTGTCTGAGAATTGTTAACAGCCCATGTACCTGTGTACTTGCTAGTTATCTCAGTAACAGGACAGGCAGTTTAATTCTCTATTATGCAAAGCAGTCACATAATGTGTGCTGAGGGGACAGAGCAGTGAGGCAACATGCTTGTAGTGAAGCATTCAGAAAGGGAAATGGAAAAATTTGAGTGCCACAGAGCAGTAAAAAACATAATAAGGTGGTAGGAGGACTGCAGTAGCAGGTTTGGGTGGTTATAAAAAAAAGAGGAGGGAAAATAAGAGGAGGAAGAAGAGGAAGGGGTTGGGAAGAGGCTGAGAATATGTAAGGAGAAGTGAAGGGGTCAACATGATCCTTTTCACGTTGCTTTCTTGAGGTTGCCCCTCCAGGAAATAATTCGGACAGGTTGGCATTCCTTTAGGTTACATTTTCTTACTGGAAACATCAAACACATCTCTTTCTTCTGCCCTCATAAAGCTTATTAAGAAAGAAACCCCTGCCATGGACTATAGGCACTCACAAGCATCCTCAATACTTGATCATTGCTTTGATGGCTTGAATACTATGACTTTTCATTTCAGCCTGTAGTTGGCTTTTGAACAGAAAAGCTGGGAAGGGATGAGTGATTGCTGGGTTGTGACTCGTGTTAGCTTCACAGTTCAGGTGTCTCACAGCTCTGCTTCAGGCCCCCAGACTCCTTCACAATTTTGTCAGTCAGCTCAGGTACTTGTAAAAGCTGCGTGTTTTTAGTGATCTGTTTCTCTGTACCCCTATCTGTGTGCTGTCATCTGTAGCTGGCTGATTTGTTCACAGCTCGGGATGCTAACTGGCATGAAGGGGCCAGATTTGGTTTTTCTTTCCTTGTGTCAAGCCTGCTGCAGCCTGAGAGAGCTTAGCCTATTCCCAGTGTTTCCTTTAGCTGCTCTCTCCCTCTTTCCTTCTTCAATTTGTAACTCTCTGCACATGTTGTTTCCTTTTACAATCCTAGCAGCAGTGCTCACTGTTGGTTTGATACAAAAGGTGTGGTATTTTGGTATAATTGCTGAACTCTATACTTGCTGTGCCAGTGTTGTTGATGTATATCTAGAGGAAGGCAGCACTTCTGCCTTTGTCCAAGTCATATGCACAGAGGGAAATACAGTATAAGACAGTATACCTAGAATTACTTTTCTTTCAAAGGACACATGCATTTATTGCTTAGAACATCATTAGTACCTTCTTATTCAAGATGAATGGAAAAATGACCAGGTAGAAAATCAAATGTAGAATTCCTTATGTTTTTATAGGAAAGCAAGGTCATTTATGTGAAAGAGAGGGCTTTGTGCCTAGAGAGTCTGTGTTCATATGTCTAGTATGACTTTAGCTGTAGAATTATGATGACAATTGTGTGCATAAATTCTGGTTTATGGACAAACTGTATTCTGTATTGCAGGCAAACTCCAAATGTTAACACTCCAGGGGGGGAGAGCAGTAGTTGTCTGGCTCTACATTTTCTTCTTGACTAGACTCTGCTGTACTTCCAGTTCCCTACAGGAATGATTCTCCATTTCTTCCTGATAATGCATATGTGTAATCTAAGGGCTGGGTGTTCACCTAAACATGTGAGATGAGCATAAATAATTCTCAGGAATTTAGCTGGGAAAGCTCTCTTTATTAAAGCATGTCCTTTTGATGCTCTTAATGGGAGGAAAAGAGTCTGCAAGGGATTTGTCTCTTTTCTTGTCATTGGGAATAATTCACATGTAATTTAAACCCTATGGTAAAGAACTTCTGAAGCTTCTATCTGAAAGGCAGCTCTTTGCTGGTGTGCAAAGAAAGAAATTGGACTGAGTTTTTACAGTGTGGATGATAATGTTGTGTCCTCTACAGCTGCTGAAAAGGTTTAACTGCAGTCATTGCTGTGTGTACCTACACTGCTTGGGGGTGAGCAAACAGAGTCCCAGCAAAACATGGAGTATGGTGTCTGTCTGATTACAGCTCTGGAAAGACAGAAAACTTGGGTGAAGGAGCCCTTCAGCAGAGTGCTTTCTGCTGTCACTATTAAGTGGGGCAGCTGTGCAGGTGACCATGTTCCAATAGTGAACACAGAGGAGAAGCTGAAATGTCAAGAGTCCGCTGGTGGCTTTTCACATGTGCCAGTGCAGCCACAAGTTGAGTAAAACATCAGCATTAACCTGAAGACTGTCAGAAATGGGCTTTGGGAAGTGAAAGACAATCCTGGGCAAAACTGAAATGAATGGCTTGTGCAAGCTGCTGACAGAAAGGCTGAAAGATGCTTTTTTCTTTTGCCCTACTCCCCTCCTTTAGTGAATAGTGTGTACCGGGCTGAGATAAGGGTGAGACATCCATGGGGTGAGGAGATAGGACACAATCTGGTACAGAGTCCTCTGCCGTTGTGTCTTTCTCCCTCATTCTCCTCCCTGGTGACCAGAGCAGGCAATGGAATTAGTTAAAAGCTTGGGAAAATATTTTGGGTGAGCACTTGAATTTTGGCTGAAAGTTAACTGTGTGCTGTAAAGAACAGGATATCCAAGGATATAAGCAAGAGACCACACACTCCAATCCTTCTAACACTTTGGAGTTTTTTGCATCCTGGATTCTTAGCTTAGGGTTTGGTTGGTTGGGATTTTTTTGTGTGTCAAAAAATACTAAGGAAAAACAGATGTCTCAGAAAATGCCCGACATTTAAACTTAATTATTAACCACTGATACTCAATTTCCCCCCACATTTTGCAGAATGTCAGAATTCTTTCATTCTGAGGTCACCAAGGTCATCATGGTTCAGAAGTTTTCTAGCACTCATTCTACCACTTATTTCATAGAGCTTGCTATTATTTCCTTTTTCTTCACCTCCGTAGGACAAAATAAAGCTTAAATTTAACTCCTCTGCTGCAGCCTGATCAAACTGGGTTCCTAATTTTGTTTCTATTGACTAATGGGTAAATGAGATTTTTCCTTCTCTTTTCTAGTGAGCCTTCCATGTTCTGAATAGACCTCTCAGCTGTGCATATATCATCTCTCCTTTCTAAATTTGTTGTGTTATTGTAGCCCCACATTCACTGGCATTACTCAGCATGGAGTTAATTTAAAGAGAGAAAAGACTTCCTTAAGGAAAAATAAATGAAAATATGAATTTCTAAATGCAGGTCTTTTGCCACATTTCATTAAGAAAGGCAAAACATGAAGACTAGAAAGTGAATAATACATAAATTAGTTATGAAAGGTCAGGGCAAAAGCAATATACAGAGACTCCTACAATAAATAAGTGTAAGCTTAGTTGCATTGCTGAATTGATTTTCACATCTATGGATTTTTAAGTAAAATATTTACTGAGATTTCCAGGCGTGAATGCCTAGGGAGGCACTTTGGCTCCAGGATTTGGGAAGCTGGGCTATCAGTCTGCAGCCACAGCTTATGCTGGCTAGTGAACAGGCTGTCAGAGCAAGAAGCCCTCTAGCTTTTGGTTGCTAAAGAGGAAATGAAAAACCATTTGTCACACATTTCCCTTAAACTTTAAAAAAATAGTCTAGCCTGATACATTGATTTATGTTTGAATAAATGAATAAACTCTGTACATGTGTCATCAGCTGAGATTGCTATGCCACACTGCCATTTTCCATTTTGGGAAGATTATCATCTCGGCATTCAAATTCAGTATTCAATTTAGTCCCAGTCTGGCCAATAAGATCTGTCTGTATGGAACATCTGCCAAGCCAGTTAACCCTTCTTCTGTTTTTGTGCATTAAAAAGGCATAATCACTGTGAATTGCTTCCCATTTGTCTTTAATGTAGTTCACTTTAATTCATTTCTGTCCTCTCCTTCAATCTGTCAGTTTTATTACTAGATTGAATGTTAAGCCTAAGCTTCTTGGCAATATCCCAATTTTAAAGGTACATTTTTATGAGATGGGTGTAATTTTTAAATAAATGATGAGAAAAGCCAAAAATTCTTTTTTCTTTGAAAAAAAGATCTGATTTTTTTTCTTTATCTCTGTGACTCATGACAGTTTAGAATTGAGAAATAAATTTGGTTTAATCCTTTTAAAAGTTTGTAGCTCAGATAGAATCATTAAACAGTAACATACGGTATGTTAGCACAGAGTAGTATTTTAGAGTATGGCATTTTGAAATATGTATAGCTAGAGGATTATTTCTCAATTTGTTCAGCTTAACCTCTCCATAATTTCCATGAACATAATTTATGCATATCTAGTTTGAATTATTAATGAAGCTGAGCCCAGGCTTTCCTTATTGGAGTAAAGGACCGAGAAGGACTGAGAGAATGCTTGATCAGCATACAGTTCCCTGGCACAGGACAGGTTTCGTTTTGCTGGTATTTCACCTCTGAGTGCAGTGCAGAGGAGAGAGAGAGGGAGACTCAGCTTCCAGGGTTCATTGCTGTGGGTTTATGTCACCCCCTGAATATAGAACAGAATTCTGCCAAGCGACACAGTAATTCCTGTGTGAAAATAGATGCTGTGCTGTGCTTTCAGGCTAGCAGCTGCCTGCTTTGATATATGGGCCTTCAGCAGGGAGGCAGTCACATGACCTTGATATAAAAATGTCCAATTCCTTGAAAAAGTTCTCCATATTTCAGTGGATGTCAGCAAATGAAGCCAAGCAGCTTTACTTCATGAAAAGAGCAGAAAACAGCCTGTGATACCATTTTGGTGTGGATTAGCCTCATAATTGTTTGGGGTTTTTTTTAAGCTGCTGGACTTCTAAAACTACTAGAGATCACTTGTCTATGCTCAAAGCAAATGTGTTGTTTTTCTCTGACTCTTTTTGAGTGGTGAATTGCAGAGGTTATTTGAATTGCAGTCATAACTGCTCATGGTTGATCGAGAATGTGTCATAGCAAGGTGATGTGCTGGTCTTTGTGCTGTGCTGGGGACACGATGGGTGAAAAACTCTCACTTCCCAGACTTCTGGCATTGAAGGGAAAACTTGCTGTGCTGTTCTTTGCTTCAAAGAGGTACAAGAAGTATGAGGAGCCAGAGAAGACTGCTCAGAAGACTAAGTTTGTCATAGAAATAAGTTGAATAAGGAAATGAGGAGTTGAATAAATAACACTGTAACAGAATGCAAAATAATGAAACTTGGTAGAGAAGGGAATCTGTAGTTTCTCTTCATCTTGTTCTATAAAATGTAGAGAATCAAAATGCAAGTCACTTGAAACCCAAAAAATTCCAAGATGCTGAAAATTCCTGTGATACTTTGGTTGTGGAATTGACTGCTATAGGATGATATCAAAGCCATAAAAAGATCTCACTTACTGTGATTTAATCTGACCTTTGTCTCTAGGGCATCAGCTGACATTCTTAAATTGACTTTCATGGGTGTGTTTTGCTTATTGGGCTTCTTTTGAATGTGTCTAGTTTTCCCAGATTGTCAAAGGCAAGCTACTGACATGGTGGGCACTTAACATTCAATCTAGTATGGCAGTTCTTCTGTAAGAGAATCCTAGAAATGATGGTGCTGAACTTGGAATAAGGAATATGATTGGCAGTTTTACCCTATGCTTTCACACTGCCATATGGCCTCACTTCCATGGCCTGGTAGCTTCTGATCCTACTTGGATTTGCCCATCCTCTTTGGGGGGTAATGACAGACTACTCCAGTCACTGATCTTGGCTAAGTCCTGTGCTCCTGACAGTAATAAGGGAAAGCCTCTTGTTTTCTTGAGCACCAGTAATTGCTGTTAGGGGCAAACTTGACCACAGCTGTTTCCATGATCCTTCTTAGGAGCAGTGGTGGTGCAGCTCCTGTGACACAAAGTTACTTAACACAGGAAGATGCCGTGGCCCACCGAGGCACTGTCAGCCTACAGCACCCCTGTTCTTTAACAAAGGGACAAAAGAAGGTGACATTCCTAGCACAATTCTCATGCTGGCTATGAAATAATTCTTTCACTGTATCATGCCTCATGATGTCCCCTTGAATTTATAAAAATGGTCCTGTGTGTATATTTTAAAATAACACTAATTAAGAGGGATCTTAATGGAACAAGGGAGAATAAATATCCTCTGAATACCTTTGTGAGAAAGCATGGCCCAGAGGTTTTGCTACTAAAGTTTAATGGAAAAGAATACTGAATAAAGTATAGTCATTTTGAGGGTCTCTCTTGCTCTTCTCCCTGTTGAAATGCAAACAGTACAGGCTTAATGATCTATTTTTGTTCTTGCTCTTCATTTCTTTTTTTTTTTTTTTTTTAATATAATACAGTAACAATGGGTTGCTCCACAAGGGGAGATGAGTGAGGAGCCTTAATTTTGGTGGCTGGATTAGTGTGAACTAGATGTTTGAGAGACAGAACTAAGGATGTACTAGCAAGGTGTCAAGTGAGCTGTACCTGCTGATATTGAAACATGGTGAACTCAGCTGGGATTGCAAGAATTGTATCTTCACAGAAGAGCCACCAATTGATCATTTCATAAAAAGAAGTATGACAATAAAGTGACTAAGAAAAAATATCCTAGTATTCTTGTACTGGAGCCTTCAGTTTTGTGGGCTGTTCAAAAGCTGGTGTGTATCGCTTCCATCAAATAACTTCTAATCAATTAGTGTAAAAATGGACTATTGTAAAAGCAGCTTTAGCTGCAAGAATTCAGGGAGACTGGCAAAGATGATAAAAATCTTCTTTGCTCTTGTCTTCCATTCTTTATTATATAGGCAGAGGGTGAAAAATCGAGATTACTTTTCCTTCTTAAAACCAAATGTCATGATGTAACTTTTGACAAGACATTAACCTTTGACAAACTAAGACTCTAATGATTCTTTTGCTGCTTGCTATTGTTAAATGCCTTGGAAGATGCTGGAATCTTCTGACTTTCTCCTTATCTGAGGAGAAAATACGGAGCTGTTAGAAAGGGGAACTTTCCTCAGCACATTTGCAATGAATTGGTTAAGCAGATGTTGACAAAAGGAATTAATGGTTAAACACTTAAATGTTCTTAGCCCTATGGTTAAGAATTTCGTTGAACTTTGAAATGGCAATCTCCTGTCATCCGTGTGAATCTACTGAAATGGAAAGTGTAATCTCGGTTTTTAATTATGTGCACACACATTGCTTGTGCATGTATGAAACAGATGCAGGGATGGACTAATTTTTTGTTGTTTGTCTTTCTTGACAAGGCATATGGCTTACTCGTTACATATGTATAAGCCTGTGTGGATAGAGAGGTGAAGGAGGAGGCAGAAAAAGGACCCCAGCTGGTTGGGTTTCCTTGACTTGTATTTGGACTATCCTATTGTAATAATGTTTCCATTTTCATCTGCAGACATTTCTGCAGTTTCTTAAATGTTATGGAAAAGATTGTAGGTGTACACTTCAACCATCATAAGGGTTTTTCATCCAGTAATGCAGAATGAAGACCAGTAATAAGCCGAGTGGTTTGTTGGTCCTCTACTAAGCCTTGGAGATTTGAAAATATCCACAAGCTTTAGAGGTGGGCAGGTTTGTTTTTTTTCTTTTAATACAATCTGGTTATATACTCACAAATTGTTCATTATCAATATATGTCTTGGCTAGCTGCTGTTTCCAGAGCATTTTTATAGGGCCAAACATCTGGCTGAGGATATGGTGGTAAAGGGCAATGTGTGTCTCAGTAACGATGTACAATTCAAGAAAAGAATATTATGGTGAAGAAATACCACCATTACACTTTCTTTTACACTTGAGACACAGGAAATATAAATATATAATACATAAAGCATTGTGCAGCAGGTCATAGTTTTAAATCTCACCCAGATTGTTAGCAACAAATCTGTTGCCATCTAATTTATATCTTCCTCTGTGTATAAAGCCTTGGTGAGGGGCCAACCCAATTCCCAATGAAAACCAGGGTATGGACAACATCACTTTTACTGTATGGAGCTACTAAGCAAATTTGGACCTAGTGGCTGTGTGGATGATAGATCCTCTTGAAGAACTTTCCTGCTGATTAGAAGTGAATGAATTGATTCTGTTTCATTTTTAATACTGCAACATAAGGTAAACATATGCAGGGACTACTAGATTTCAGGTGGTTGGCATTTGGTTTTTGACAGTCAAGTAGCAATGACTGTCCTGATTAAGTCTTTTCCTAGTGATCATTATCATCATACTTACTTTGATTTTCATTGGTGTAGAGCCATTGAGTCCCAGGTAGGTCCTTACTGTACAAATACAGAATCAGGAAATTAGCAAGACTGATTTTGAAAAGTGCTTTCAAAAATGCTAAATGCTTGTAGACCAATTTTATTAATGGAGAAACCAAATTTCAGGCAATGAAATCACTCCTTGCAAGCCCTCCAGCAAACCAGCATCACACTGAGGAGAGAATCTAGGTCTTAAAGGTCACACTGTTCTCCTGTTCCTGTATCCACTAACGCATCAGGATTGATTTACCAAGGACCTGATTGCCTTGAGTTTGTTTTGATTTCATACAAAGTTCGGAATGCCCAAAGCTACCAGTATTTTGACATGGAAGGCTGTGTTCTCTTTAAAAGCAATTGTGCTTTTTTTTTGTGTAAATGATTGAATATTGAAACTGTTCATACCAGAGAGGGATAGCATTTATATGCATGTGCTGTAATTCCTATTGTAAGGGGTAGAAAGGCATTGTGTGAGGCAGTGAAGATTCCTGATCCCTTGTCCAGAAGCGAGGTGATAGTTCTCATCAAATCTATACTGCGAAATTGAATATTTTAATAGATACATTGTGCATAACTTGAGATTTATAAGTGCTAATAACATGAAAAGCTCAGCTGGTATACTCTCTCTGTCTTCTTGTTGTACATTTAAGTCATTCACTAAGTGAGAAAACATTTAATGCAATTTGTCTGAAAGCGATCTCTAATGCTCGTCAGGGAACAGGAGACTTGCTTTTCTGATTTCCCTTCATTGGTTGATTTTTCATATAGATGTCAGGTTGTTACTAGATATTCACTTGGGACTAGAAAAAATTTGGGAGGATTTTGTGAATAGCTGTGTAGAGCATCTTCATTCTTCTATCTTGCTGGCAGGAAAAAAAAAAAAAAGAGAATATGTTTTTAAGGTGTCTCTGGGGCTGTTTGCACATCTTTGCCCATAGAAAGAGCCATGGATTTGGGCATGGTCATCTAGGGCATGGTCAAAGACCTTCTACTTCTGTCTTGGCTGTTTGTACAGTCCACAGGGAAGATCTAAAATTAGGAAACTGCAAATAAGGTCCTCTCAAATCTTGTACCAATCTTAGCACCTCTAGGCAGAGGCTAGCATTTAGGGCCAGAAAATCCAAACTATTGATGTGAGTATCTATTTTAATTTGATTCCCTGAATATTCTAAACAGCCACATTGGGAATGGAAGGGTATCAGCTGCCCTGAGAGGGAGAAGTTACACAAGTGAAAATGACGGGTGGGGTAAAGATATAAACTAAAACTTGGGCTAAGCAGTTTAGAGAATTGTCCTTGTGTGTAGCAGAATATGTTTCTACATTACTTACACTAGCTTTTAATGCTATTAAAGGGCCTAAAGGGATCAGATATTAGGTTCCGCTCTCTCAGTTACACTTTCTAAGTGAAACAGTTGCTGTCCTTCTCTGTCAGTTGCATAGTGTAAAGTTCATTCATTCTGCATTCTTGCTGCAAAGCTCTAAACTGTAGGAAACGTGTGGTCACTTTCTATTATATTTCACCAGGGTATAGCCACCTGACAATGTATTTAACACATCTGAGTTAATACTTGGCAATGCTTCATACTAGAAAAGTGCTTGAAATTCTCTGAGTGCAGCTAGGCACCCATATCACGGCAAACCCAGGCTATGTAGATCAGCAATTCTGTTTTATTTGCCATCTCCGTATTTGAAACATCTGGGTTTAGCTGCTTTTGCTTTTGTCTTGCTGTTAATTGTTGCACTAAAAAGGTAATATGTGACTTTTCCCTTTTGATAGCTGTCAGAAATGTGCTAAATAGAGATCAGGTCAAGATTTTGGAGCACATTATTGCATTTCTCCCTTGGGTTTTCTTGCCAAAAATCTGCCAACGGGCAAGGTCATTCCACTCTCTAAAACCTGAAGAAAATATATAGCTACATTTTATGAAGCTGGGTGCATAGAAGTGATTTTCTTTTCTTTTTTTAATGGCTCCCCAAAAATGTTTTCCTAAAAGTGGTGAGCAAGAGTTAATCTATTTACTGGAAAACAGCTGTTCAGTTAATGGTGGGAACCAACTGTGTGCTTCAGAAGTGGGGCAGTGGCATGGCTTGGATCCTGCTGCCATTGGTAGGGTGGGGTCCTTATCCCTTTCACCATCTCTTCCTTCTGCTCTGAGTTTTATGTTATCTACATTTATTATGAAACATTTATAATGAAGAAAACAAGGAAGCCTGACTTTCATCCCTCCTTTCTGTGATTCTGTTAAGTCAGTAGAAGCTATAACATTGATTTCCCTGTAGCTGGAGTTTTATCTTTTCTATTTAAGAAAACTGTTTATGCTTAGACTCTTTTTATCACTTAATTTTCCTATTATAGTCACATCTAAATGTTTTACCTGTAGTTTGTTGCTGTTCAGGAAACAATGTGCCAATTTATTTTCTTTTATGAGCAATTAAGATAGCTTTGAATGAAATGTTTTGAAATCTTTGTCATGTGTCTAGCTTATTTTCTAGGCCTAGACATTTCAGACACACATGACAGACTTTCACACACATGTATGTATATGTGTGACAATGAGATCAATAACTCTAGCTCACAAATATGTTTAGAAAAGTGCATTTGAATGTACTTCCTTCCTAAAAGGACCTTCTGCCAGTTTTCCCTGCATAAAGCACATCTGATCTCTGGTGTCAGACAGGACTTAATTTAATCTGAAAGTTGAACCTAACGCTGTTTGGAAAGCGATTTAAAAACTGTAATTAGTGAGAACACTAGTCTTTTTCTAATAAAAGTGTTCCTTGAGAATTTTTTCCAACAGAATCAGTGAAATAACTGCAATAATGTTAAATGGAAGCCATTGCTACTTTTAATAAAGAAATATATAAGCTTCTTGAAACATTTTAATCATGGGTGTTGGACTGGATAGTCTTAAAAGGTCCCTTCCAACATAACCCATTCTGTGATTTTATGATTTCACCTTCTTACAAAGAATGTTAGAAAAATAACTAAGAAACCATCCTCACCTAGAAACTTTTCTGGAATCCATGAAGGAAATAGCCTTTGAAAATTTTTGCTGCAGTATAGAAATCACCACATAGTGCTTGTCACCAAGAAAGGATTCATTTAGCCAGAAATTAATCCTGAGCTGCCTCCTTGTAAATGTACTTAGACAGATCTAATTCTTGTGAAGCACAAAGCAAGTGATGCATAAACAAAGAAATTCAGCACATTTAATTTATGATTGCTAACCCTGCTTCATTTCTGACCACTGTGTTCCTTCAATGTTTTATGTGGTGTCAGCTGTTCAATTTGAAGTCTTATGGCCTTTTTCAGTTTCTACCATTTTGCAAAGGTTACAGAAAAGAGGGAGAGCTCTGTCTGGTAATTCAGTTTAACCATGGCTCTACACCTGCTGGCATGTGCATGGTTTAGCATGTGCACAAAAAAATTCTGCATGGGCTGAGAATGAATGGAGAAATCTTTACAGTGGCTTTGGAAAACAGCATAGAAAATATTTCATTCAGAGGGCAAGGCAGAAGAAACATTATTACTGCACAAAAATGTGACTTTTTGTTCAGCAAGTTGTCTTTCTTAAGGATTTTCCAACCACAGCTATGCTGGTCAATAAAGTTGAATGAAAGACCTCCAAGTTACTGTTGGTTGGTGCCACTAAGTCCACTTACAAAGCCCTCCTAGCCCATGCCTAGAGCCAGTTTAGCTTTACCACTGCCTCCTTTGAGCCCCATGTACCCAGTTCCAGAGGCAGCTTGCCTATACTGTGCTGTCATTGTACAATTAGTGCACTGAAAATTGTCTTGGATTTTCTTCTGCATAGAGTGAGTGGAGGGGAACGAAGAATAAACAGAAGTTGACATACGTGGCAACAGTACTTGACATACATGGCTGACCATTCTGTTGAGTTTTTAAATCACTTTCCAAACAGCGTTAGGTTCAACTTTCAGATTAAATTAAGTCCTGTCTGACACCAGAGATCAGATGTGCTTTATGCAGGGAAAACTGGCAGAAGGTCCTTTTAGGAAGGAAGTACATTCAAATGCACTTTTCTAAACATATTTGTGAGCTAGAGTTATTGATCTCATTGTCACACATATACATACATGTGTGTGAAAGTCTGTCATGTGTGTCTGAAATGTCTAGGCCTAGAAAATAAGCTAGACACATGACAAAGATTTCAAAACATAAATATCCTTGTTGGCAGTGTTCTGTTGGTCAATAAATCCTTAAAAGATCTTGTAACTAGGGGTCTTGTGACCTTCTGAACCATGTGGTGAAGATGTGAGCCAAACTCACCCTTCCTGCCTATGTAGAAGATAAGAAAAATAAATCACATCATGTAAAAACCTCAGAAGTCCCATCTCTAACTCATTCAAAACTCCTTCAAAAATCCCCATACCTATCCACATCTCTACTTTGGTTTTTTACAGCCTTGAGGGAGTAGATTAAACGTTTGAGGCAGTCAACATCCTTATAGAGTGATAAGGAAGATGCTTTGCTTGTTCAAAGATCATCTAGTTTTACAGGTCAAAGAAGGCAATACATCTAGCTCAGGTTATGAACTGACTCTCTGAGGTCATATGACATGTCAGGAGACAAATGACAAGCTGAGGGTAAGAGTGCCGCGTGCCTGACGTAATTGCTATATAGCCTCTGCCATGACATTTGGGTAGCATTTCTTCACAGCAATTACGCTGCTCTTTTTGTGTTGCTCGAAATTGGGCACAGCAAGAATGGCAACATGACTAAGAAAGACCTTGGGCCTGAGTGGATGGCAAGTGGAACATGAGTCAGCAGTGCCCTGGCAGCCAGCAGGGCCAAGCGTGTCCTGGGGTGCATCAGGCACAGCATTGCCAGATGGGCAAGGGAGGGATTGTCCTGCTGTGCTCTGCACTGGGGTGGTCTCACTTTGAGTGCTGGGGGCTGTTTTAGATGCCTTTATATAAGAAGGACTGCAGACTATTTAGGGTGTGTCCAGAGGACAGCCAAGGTGTTGAAAAGTCTCAAGGGCAAACCTTAGGAGAAGCAGCTGATGTCAGTTTGTTTGTTCACCTTGGAGTAGAGGAGGCTGAGGGGTGACCTCATCATAGTCTACAGCTTCTTTTGGGAGGCAGCAGAAGGGAAGAAGAAAAAATACTTGAGGAAAAAAAAAAGTAAATTATTTTAATCTGTTGTTTTGAAAACCAGCAGGCTGTGTTAACAGGTCTTTTTTTTGTTTTTCCACAAGAGACCACACAATCTTGTCATTTTCACTTTCTATATCATCAAGGAAAGGAGCAGCAGCATGAGAAATGCCGTTCTTATTTGTGACTCCTAAATTTTCATTTGAGTAATGAAGAGAGTCTGCCAAAGTGGTCATTAGGATGCTGTCTTAAGATGTGTTCAAGGCCTTGCTTAGTAACCATTTTTTCTCTTGAAATTTGAAAACCAGGACTTCTATATTATACTCGAATCATTAATACCAATGAAGTATTAATGCTTCCCCCCCGCCTCCCCACCTCATAAGAGTTGTATGGGTCTGGTTTAGCCTTCCTATTTTAGGACTATTTTGTGTTGTATAAAAAATGCTGCAGCATTGTCAGGATTAAATATTGTCTCCTCTGCTTTTTCCCCATCCAGCTGGAATCAGAGTTCTTTTTTTAGGTTTGGTTTCTTAAATATTCTCAGACTAAAACAAAGCAGACAACTGCTTTAGCTAAGACTAAATAGCTGTTTCTTTGCAACTGGGGAGTAGGTTTAACAGCAACATAGTGCATGCATTCATTCATTCATTCATTCATTTATTCATTCCATCAGATTACTCTGTTCCACCCTTCTAAACTGAAACTATGGCTTAGTAGTTCCAGAACTGAAGTCACACATTTGCAAGAACCCAAGCAATAAGAACTCTGTTTAGAGCTGTACTGCTGCTTTTTTTCAGTATTTTTCAAAACTACAACAGCAGGTGAATATGATTTCAAAATAGCAAATAAAACATAAATATAACACAGCGAAGCCATTATCAGAGACTGGTCTAGCTCTTGTCAGTCCCATTCCCAAAGAGGAGTCATGATGATAGAGTTTAATCATGATAATAAAGTATAAAATTCCTATGGCTAGGGTAATGTAACCAATTTTCCCAGGCAAATTCTTTGAACCTTGGAGTCAAGATTCCCCTTACCTTGGAGTGGTTTGAAGGGACATAATTAGCCATCACTGTATTGTCTTAATTCACATTCTGTCAGTTCAGCCCCTGAAAGAATGTCATCCATTCAACAGAGGCACCTTCCTAGACATGAACAGTTTAACGGCTTCCATATGATCCATTATTTATGCCTTCAGTGTATCTGCAGGGAAATTTCAGACGTGAGAGTCTGTTGGAGAAACTCCTTGAGTCAAGTGCTCCTTTAGCACTCCTGCCCATTCCCTTGGCCAGGAGTGTCACTTTGGAGAATTGCAGTATTTCCAGTTGTCCACCTCTGACGAAAAAACTCCCAAGAGGTAAGAAGTCATTGATGTCATGGTGCACTCTTTCCACCTTGTTTTCTGACACTTCCACTGCTATGTGGAAGGTCTAGAGCCAGTTTAGGGGGTGTGTGTAAACCTCATCTGTTGGGGTGGCTCTGGAGCCTTGTTCACAAAATATGGTGGATGGTCATCTCTTGCTGTTTTGCTCAATGCCAGTGTTTTGGCAAACAGCTGGCATTCTCTGTCTCCTGCCATGGTATTTCTGCTTCTCACTGCTTCTCCTCTGGAAATATAAGGTGAGCTCTTCTTTCTGGTGTATGTGCAGTTTCTCTTTGTGAAGATACAAGAGCTGTAATAACTGGTGTGTGAATGGCAGAAGTTGCTGTATCCTCTGCCCTCCTGTTATGCAAGATGCTGCTCTAATTTTCTATTTTATGTTGGTTCCTATTCCAAATTGAATTTTTAACATTATGACGACAGAGCTAAAGCTACCATGCAGTGCTGGGAATGACCCATGAAATACATGGAAAAGAGAGCTTGTGAAGTCACACATGCTGTCACATATACTTGAATATAATTATAAACAAATAAAGAAATCCATTGATAAACAGGATAAGTTTTCGGAGCAAGAGGAAAATGAGTTCCCCATGGTGGCAGTCAATACTTTGCTCCATTTTCAAAACAAGCTCTAAATACCTAAAGATGTATGCATATGGTCTGCTCAAAAGCAAACTTACCAGTGACTTTTTGATTACTTCAGGACTCTGTGAAGATTGCATCAATCCAATTTATTAATTTGGCTGTTTCAGTAAACTGCTGTCAGAATTGGTCAAGTTTATGAAGTTGTGGAGCTGCTCACAATTCAATGTGCCAGGTCTTGTTGCTGTAGGACAGCAAATCCCCCACCATGGTTATATATGATCCAAAGGATCTCAAGGCAAATGCTGGCTAGGAACTTATGCTCTCTGAGAAGGAATCAATGTGCTGCTTCTCATCTGTTTTTTTTGACTGCCTAAGAGGGAGTTAGTGTGGAAGTGAAGGGAGATCATCAGATTCAAGATGAAATTCCCCCAGGAATTTCTGTGTGAAGAAGTGTGAAACAC
Organism: Agelaius tricolor; assembly: GCF_023055355.1. Taxonomy (NCBI): domain Eukaryota; kingdom Metazoa; phylum Chordata; class Aves; order Passeriformes; family Icteridae; genus Agelaius; species Agelaius tricolor. The sequence goes on from NW_027269269.1 coordinate 20,411,287, forward strand.
CAGGAACCAGGTTCCAGGGGCCAGCAGAACTGCTGAGAGCTTGGATGTGTGAGACAGGGAAGTCAAAAGGTTAGATTTACATGGCTGCTGGTGTGAGTGGCTGTTGGGATTTTGGACAGAGAATATGTGAGTATTTTGTTTGAATTACAAGTACTGCAGACACTTATACATTGATCTAATACATCTATCCAATATTTTTTATGTTGGCTTGAAGTGAGACGGATCATGGTTTTTGCACAAAATTGAGGCTTAAGGCAGTTAGGATTAGAGACATGATGGCTTCTGTCAGCTCTTCTGTTTCCTGAAACAAGAGCTGGCTTTTCATTGAGTTAGTTTTGCACACTGCAAATCTGAGCTCAGTTAATATATGCCTGCAGGCATACATGGGCTTTTGAGATGCTTCTGCAGATTCCAGTTTAAAAAAAAAAACAAAAAACAAACCAACAAAAAACCCTTGAATGGAAAATGTCCAAAATGAAGATATTTCAGCCTGCAAGCAAATTTTATGCAAATTAGTCAGTAGGCATGAATGACAGTCTTGCACTGTTGGTGGTCTTGGCAAGCCAGGAGTAATGTTGGGAATGGCTGTTGTCCCGTGTCTAACGACACGGGCGGAACACACCGCCTTCTGGTTGCTGCACTGTCTTTGGCCCATATATAGTAGCTCTTGCAATCAGATGGGAGCTTGGCTGATGTTTTTAGTAGGCCTGGGACAGGGCAGCTCCATCTCTTACCGTATGAGCAGCTCAGCAGACATGCATGAGCTGTCTAATGACACACTGCTGCAAAGGCTCAGTTACGGTGCTTGTTTGGCAAGGAAGATATAATTAATAATGTCATTGCATAGAAGTCAGCTGTTCAGTACTCATGCTAGCTGCCAAATGTTACACGATGCAGATTCAGAAATATTTTATCCATCTGCCAGTGCTTTCAAATCATTCTGGCAAGGTTTGTATTTCTATTTTAAACTGTGTAAAGGGAAATTGCTCTCATTCTCTCAGTGCTAAGGATGGTGCAAGCCTTACCCTACCTACTTTTAGAGAAATAGACCAGGGTAAGAAAAGTGTTGGAGGTCATCACAGAGGTATCATTTAGTGTCTAAAATGTACAGGACATATGCCAGAGTGATTCTGATAGCATTTTTTTTGGAGGGGGAAAGAAGTGGTGCAACTCAGGATCAATAATGTGTACATTCAGGAAACATTCCACAAAAAAAAAAAAAAAGTGAAGTAAATTTATCACTTCATATTAATAAATTATTAGCAATTACTGTTTTACACCTTCCATTAATGTTGTGAAACAAGTAAGTGTCTTTTCTATTAAGTAATGCTACTTCACCATGCTAGGTATGGAAATTTTATTTATGCAGCTTTGATTATTTTTCTTTATTTGAAAAAACCCACAAGTCTTTCATCTGTGTGCCCCCTTTTTCTTTTCACACATGCTGAGTGATTGCAACCTTCAGTGTTCTCTTGGTTAATAATGGAACAATCAGCTGGAGTTTTCCCTCTTCTTCTCCTTCTGTTCCTGACCATACCTGTCATCCCAGCTTTTAAACTGCTCCTTATGGCCACAGCCAGTCCTTTAATGTCAGACATGTAAGTTATGCAAGTGAGATCCCTTAACTAGTAAAATTATGCATAAAACAATGATTAAAGATCTAACATTTTAGGCAAAATATTATTTGTTTCATTACCTTTGTTCTCACTAGGCAGTACAAGCTTTGTTGTCCCTTATGTAACCTCACCTCAGCAGTCCCTGTTACTAGGGACAGACAGGAACTTGTGAGGTAGGACTGCAAAATCCTCACAGTTATACCTGGGACAAAAATATCTGAGCAAACTGAAACACTGCTGTTCTGGCAGTGAGGAAGGAGCCTAACAGACCACAGGGTCTAAAGAACCAGCATGGACTAATGCCTTTACTGCTACTCCCAGGTTGCTGCTTTTTATGGAAATATTGTTCCTCGTTTGTTATAGCGGGGTGAATTTGCATGTGACAGTCATTTCATGCTGCTATTTTGACCATGGCATGAAGAGATATTGTTCCATTGCTACTGCAGTGTGAATCCTTACAGCATCTGCTCTGTTATCTTTGTGTCTTTCCAGCACAGCTCCTACTGGAGATGTTTTTTCTTTTTAAATGAAGAGAAAAATGAAAATAGTTTTTATTTTTGAAATGGCAAATGACTTGAATAAGTGCAACATAAAGAATGACTAGAATTCCTTCATGGTTTGCCAAGAGAGTCCTCTCTGATTTTTGCTACTTGTTAATTAGCATTCTAAGTTAGAGGAGAGAAAAAAGATACCCTTTAATTCAAGTCTGCTTAACTTCTTTTGAAAAACTAACCCCATTCCAAATCTTTGCAACACATTTCATGACTGTAATCTCTGAAAATACAAGTAAAATAAAAACATACAAGGAATGGATACTTCCTGGCAATTTCTGCAAAGAAGACAAGGGAAAAACTGGTGGAAGACTTAGCAGCTGGAAGCAATGCTTACTGAAAGACTAAACCAGTTTTTGAAAGCCTAAACCAGCAGTAGCTTTCATTTTAGATCATTCCTTTGGTTCTTCTCAACACCTATTTTATTTAGTATTGAAAAACTGGCAGCTGAAAAAGCAGACAGACTTGCCTTCTATTTTTGAGCATATAGAGAATGAGGTAAAAGCATTTAAGAGTGACAGTTTCTACAGTTTTACAGTTTGGTCATGAGAAATATTCAGTTCTTTAACTACAGGTAACACTGCCACTGTTAAATAAATCCATTTAAAATTAAAACTTTGATGATTTCTTGATAAGAAACCATCCCCATTTCTTATTCATACAGCACATTAAACATAGTACTGTGTATAGTTTTGAAATGTTCTAGTGTGGCTTTTGATTGAGTGCAAATTTCTACCAAAATTCAGTTACCAACAAAAGATGATTTAGTGTATAGAAACAGATGCTCTTCTGGCCTGACAAAAAGATGCACTAATTATCTATAGAAAGAAGCTGAGTAAAGGGTTCAAAAGCAATGCAGGTTAAAATGCATGACTTATTTGAAGTTTCTTTCCGTTTAAATGATGATGGAAGCTGATGATTTAAATATCTGTGACTTAAATGAATCTGCATTTACCCTGACCCATTAGAGAAACATTTTTGAGACCAGAGGTCACTTCCAAAGGTTCCTGATAGAAGAAGCAAAATGTTCCTTTTCTACGTCTGGGGAGAGTGGTGAGATCTTCCTCCAGCTGTCAGTGCTCCAGTGCATGTCTGTTCATAGTTTTGTGTTCAGAGTAGACAAAACTGGATTTCATGACTGAAGATCTGTGAGTCTTTTTAGCATGTATTGTCCTTTTGCTCTTGTTCCCACTTGATATTCAGTTTACAGACTTTTCAAACAGTTGAGCACGCTGATCCTCATTCACCTCTCTCCTAAAGCAGATGGACAGACAAGAGTTGTGCCTCTTGCATGTGGCTGAACTGCCATGAAAATGCAAGGCAGATGTGAAGCCAGGGTGGTACTAAGTCATACAAGAGCATGCTAATCTGTGGGAGATGATGTTTGTTGCTGTTACAGGGATCACTTTTTTTCTTGAACCCTGCAAATGCAAACAGTAAACTTAAATATCAGGTAGCTTGAGAAAAAATGCTCTCTGACTCTATGTAGGAATAGAGGGCTAGTCACAATCTAGCACAATTTTCTTTTTTTTTTTTTTAATTTTTATTGCCTTCCATTTTGTAGCTAAGAGGTGTGTTCAAGTGTAATCTAATTTCTTTAGAAATGAGCTAGGAGCTCAAGAGGGCAAGGCACAGGGCTCAAGCCTCAGTCAGGCATGCATTAGGAGCAGCAAAGCAAACACTGCACAGGGTTCTGTATTCTTGTAGTGTGTCTGAAGTCAGAGGATGATTGGAGAAACATGTCAGCACATATGAAGACATTTTGAGAGTTAGATTCATCTCTCCTGACTTTAGGGTCTTGCTGGATATATTTCACAATGGCAACAATATCAGAAGGCACTTCAGCTTCTCTTTGATGCATGTGGTAAAAAAGATGGAGGCATATAGGAAGATAGGTGAGCAAGGACTGCCATTTTGGGTATTACAGCTAAAGCAAAGGCTATTTCTACTTGTGGAATGGGAAGTATTTTTTGAAAGCTTTTTGGATAGAGACTGGAAAGGTCAAAATCCCATGGCTGTCTCTCTGCTGGGAGATTATTTTAGTCAATGTGTTCATGTAACCCATATTTGTATTGAAATCTATAGCACAGCCTGCAGTTTAGGATTACCTTTATTTGCCAGTCAGATACCTTGTGTAAGGCAAGTCAGTACTGAGATATCATATAAGAAAATTACCCCAGAATGATTTTATCATGACAAGCATCAGAATGCAGGCAGATTTCACTGCACAGATTTACAGTCAGCAACTGGAGCTTTATGATGAATTCTACAGATCTGGTAAAGGAAACTCAAGATTCACATGTGATAACAGGATATCTTGACTCTGTAAGAAGCTAACCAGTCCCAGCAAATGTGTTTGATGACACATACCTCTGATATAAGTAGAACTGCTTTTTTCTGTTTGTTTAAATGCTGCCACTCTTACAGATTTGGAGATGTTATGTGTTGCTTATGCTTTCACATGTGGCTCCTGGCAACTCTTCTTTCCATCTTCTACCTTCCTATGCTTGCCAGATTGTGAACTCTTCATGGGCCGCATAAACTGTTAAAGTAGTGGCATGTGAGTGACAGACCTATCTTGGTGTGTCCTTGCAGGAAGAACAAGTTGCTTAGGGCCTTTTTGGTAGCTCTTACTGTTTAGCTCAAAATATAGCATCTCATGGTTTTTGGCTACAGAGAGGCCCAGTTTAGTTTCAGGTGAGTTCCTTCTGCTTTAACCATAATATAAACATGATGTGGAGCTGGTTTTCACGGGCTGACAGGAAACTCATGAAGTTCAACAAGGGAAGATGCAAAATGGGGAGGAACAACCCCATACACCATTATGTGCTGGGCCCACCTGGCTGGAAAGCAGCTTGGCAGAAAAGGACTTGGAAATTCTGGTGGATACCAGATTGAACAGGAGCCAGCAATGTGTCCTTGCTGCTAAGAAAGCCAACACTGGGAGTGTTCCAAGCAGGTTAAGGAAAGGTGACCCTTCGTCTTTATTCAGCACTGGTGAAGCCACAGCTGGAGTTCTGGGCTTCCCAGTACCAGAGAGACATGGACATAATGGAATGAGTCAGTGGGCCACTAAGATGATGAAGTATCTCTCCTGTGAGGGAAGGCTGACCAAGCCAGAATTGTACAGCCTGGAGAAGAGGGGGATCTAAGTAACGTATGCAAATACTTGACAGGAGGGTGTAAAGAAAACCAAGCCAAGTTTTTTTTCAGTGGTGACCTGTGACAGTACAAGAGGCAATGGGCATGACCTGAGGATCAGGAAACACTTATTTTACTGTGAGGGAAAACAAGTTGCCTGAAGAAGTTGTGAATTCTTTGTCATTGAAGGTATTCAATAGCCACCCGGACATGATCCTGGGCAACTGATTCTAGGTGGCCCTGTTTGAGCAGTGGGGTTGGTCCAGATGACCTTCAGAGGTCCCTTCCAACCTCAACTGGTCCGTGATTCTGTGATTCATCTTTGTGCCATTTTGAGTATGTTGTCTGCACATAATCGCAGATAATTCTCAGGTCTAAATATAGTAAATGAGCAGTCTCAGCACAACTCAAGGTCCCTCCAGATGGGCTTTAATGCATAAAGACTGATGACTTGGCAAACCCATGTGGGAAAGGACATTCCAGGTATACCAGGCTTGAAAGGAAGACCAGGGACAAAATTTTGAGAAGCTGAACATCAGCAGACCTCTGACTTTGGAAGTTGCCATTTCTGGACAGCTGAATTGTTGCTATGCTAGTCAATCACTAAAAGCATAGAATGTTATCTACCATAAGACATCAAGTATTCAGACTGATGTTGACAGCTCCATCATCTGTTGTCATGCAGAGCTGTATAAACAAACACATTTCCACATAGTGGGTGTTATGAATTGTCACCTTCCAGAGAATCCACTAGTCCTGTTACATGCACGCTGAGGTATCCTGTGGCAGCCAGTAAAGACAAGCATACTTCCTTCGCAGCAGTAAACTCAGCTCTTCTGGGAAAAAGACTAGCTGTTTTTGGAGGCTGTGTACAGCCTCCAAAAGAAGGAGGCTGAAGATGAAGAAACATCATTCTGAGAAAAAATACACATCAGAGGAAAAATGGTAGTGGTCAGTTCAGGCTTAGAATGATTTCATTTCAAATCTGAAATGGTTTGGGTTTTTCTCAAGAAAAATGAAAAAAAATCATTTTGATGAAGAGTGTTCTTTCCTTTAAACTCAAAAAGATATCCACATATGGATTTAGGAGCCTGTATTTCTATTTTCTCTATTTTATACTTCTTAGACTTTTCATGGCTCCACAGGTCTCAGCCATCCACATGGCTTGCATGTATCTGTCCTTATAAAGCCAGCAAAACCATCATTAGTACTAAAGAATTAGCTTGCTCGAATGGCTCTTAATAACTAGGGTTGAACATTAGTTTAGCCATGGAAACAGTGGGCCCAAATACAGAAACACAAAATGGCACTGAGAAGAGGAGCATCAAGAAAATCCAAGGAATGAAAGACTGCCACTCAGAAATTATTCTTAGTGAGGAGTGGTCCTTTGATTCCCAAGCTCATGAAGGTAACTGGCATAACTAAAAATAGGTATAGCTTACCTCTTGAGGCATTCTGTGCTCGAAGTTTGTAGACACTACAAAAGTACCATACAAACAGGGGAAAAAAATCACAAAAAGTGCAATGTGTGGGATGATAAGATGGAAATGTTGTTTGTATTTCATATTCTGTGTATTCTCTTTTTATTCCCAAGCTTTTCCCTGATTTATTCTGGTGCTTCAATTGTTTGCTTTTCCTCATAAGGATGTTTTAATTAGAGAAAGAAGATACCTCTGTAGGGTATAGAAGTGTTATTTTCTAATCTTCCAGATGGGGAATCTTGTATTTCAGAAGTAATAAAAAGCTTTTGACTCACTTAAGCCACAGTGCTTACATGCAATAATCTTTGTTCTCATTAATGGCTAATTTATATATAGTGTCCAGATTGATGGAGAAAAATGAAAAGATGGTCCAAATGCAATTTATACTTTTTTTACACAGAGTCTCATCCCATTAGAACTGAACTAGGTTTTATTTCTATCTCCATGAGTTGTGTTACTTGTAAACATATGGAATGCAGGTGGAATACAGGTACTTTCAATGATCCAAGTCATCGTCATGCATTCTGAAGCATGGTATGTTCCAATTCTAGTTCCACCTGATCCATGTTTGGCAATACAGCTTTGCAGTTTTATGCCACAACTTTTAAGACAACAAAACTTGTGTGTGTGAATGACCTCTGTCTCTGCTTGTGGGCTGTGTAGGATGCTGTTACCCACATGGTGTATATCCAAAATGAGCACCACTTCTCACTGCCATGAGTCTTTTTCTGAAAGTGTGCATATTTATACAGGCAGCCCAGGATGATGAGACTTTAAAGTGCCTTAGGAAATACATAAAATTATAGGATAAGGAAATTCTAACTGTTTTGCCAACAGTAGGGACTTGAATTGAGGTCTCCTGTGTAAATTTCTGAAGGTTTCCATGCAGGGGAGTGAGACTTCTTACAGAAGTTTGTTTATACCTTTGGGTTTAGTCCTTGAGTCAGTTCCCACTCAAAAGCAATACTACCATAAATGTAGAAATTAATCTTCAGGGAAGTTAGGCTTTTGATGAGGAATAACCTGAAAACATGTGTATTTCTCTTCATCATGGATAAAATTTTTGTAACCAGATAGTTTCATTTGAGTTTCATTATTAGAGTTTGAAAATATGAAGACACATTTTCTATTAGCAGGTGTGAATCTAGACAATCCCATAGCTACAGAATACATGCATAGCTTGCCAACTAATGCATAGCTTGCAGTTGACTTTGGTGAAAACTAAAGTAATCTAACATTGCAATTGGGCTAGAGATGTTCTTACCAGTTAATTTTTTTTTTTTTTCATAACAAAGTTGGATGACAAGGGCAATGAATCCTTTGTTTGGAATAAATATATTTAAAATAGGAGGGTCATTCATTGTCTGTTACTGTATTTTGTTGGTTTTCTTCTTTGTGGTTAATCATTAAGTATTTCTGACACCAGAATAAGTGTCTGGTAGCTTGGTCTTAGAGACAGACAAGTCAGAGATTACTGGAGAGTATGGCCTAGGCTTACTAAAAGAACAGCCTATTCTGTACCTAATTTATTTTTCTTGATAAATTACTTACAGATGACCTACAGAGATGGAAGGAAAAAGTGCTTAGAGGCAGTTAACTTGTGAATAAAGAACTAGAGGTAGGGAAACGGGAGATATTTTTAGGCCATATTTGAAGGATCTAATTCCTTCCATCTGTTAAGTTTTTTAATCAAGCATGTGTCCAAACTGCAAACAAATATCACCTGGGATAAGAAAAAATCAAACCTAGTGCATCTAGAGATGACCTTTGGGGATAACTTTCACTGTGTATCATACCACTCAAAGTGGTTGTCTATTTTGGATATCTGCATAATGCAATGGATGAAATTCCATTAACAGTCTTATGTTTTTTTCAGTAGAACGTAATTTACATTTTAATGAATTCTGCAGGGACAGAAATAAAACTGAAGATGTGATTGGGTGGGGGATACAGATCCTTAGAGAAAGCCTGCAGAATGAGCTCCCCCTTTACTAGATGCCAGAGAATCCACACATGAGCAAATTGTTCTACATGCCCTCTAAGAGGGCAAGCATTAACGGAGGTTAGTTCACAAAGGATCAGAAAGCTGAGATGCCAATCATAAGTCACAAATCTGAGGGAATCCACATTTCATTACATCTTCTGTGGCAAAGTCATTTGCTTTTTATAGGCCACAGTCAAGTGAGTATGAGTTGTTGAGGACATATTTCCCTCCTGTAAACTAAAATGGATAAATCAGTCTGAGGAACTGCTGGAGTTTCTTCTGCATGTGGAAAGAATCACACATAGGAACTATTATATTGATTCGGTGTTGGCACAAAATACTTGACCCCTTAAGAGTAATCTCACTGCATCATACCCAGATGAAGCTTGTGGGCACAGATTTTTGTTCCTTACAGAATTTGAATACTGCTTTTCTTTTTCTATGTGCATATGATGCAGTTAGATAATGATTTTCTCAAATAGTGATGCTGTTGCTAGTTATTAGCAGTACTTGAGTAAAATGTGATCATGAAATTGGGCTTTTGCCTTTTGTTTCTGCTGTTTTGTACATTTATTTTGGCTTTCCCATATCTGAAAGTGGCAGACCAGAGATAAGAGCCTGGGAGATGTCCTATGTGATATTGTGGCTAAAGTTTTTTTAATCTTATCCTGAAACATTTTGTAATGAAGTGTGCCTTTTGTTATCTTCATTGATTGTTGACAGGGTATTTTAAACTGGACTCAGCTCTGTTTTTAGGTAAAAGTATGAAGTAAAACAAAATAATTCTGAGTGCAAAGATATAGTCAAGTGAGTATGAGTTATTGAGGATTTATTTCCCTCAACATAGTTAACATTCATTAATTTACTTGCTGCTGTGTCTGGTAGCAAGAAAGCATCCAGTACACTTTGTAACGCTTGTCAGCACAAAAGTTAGGGGAAATTGTTGTATACTACTGCTACTGATCTGGCAATCATCTGCTCTGTTCATTGCTGAATTTTATTTGACTTGCAAAATAAAATGCATTCACTCCTCTCAGTTTGGCTGCTGCAAAAACTCTGTACCTGTTCTGATCTGTGTGGAAATGGATACGGACAGATCTGCCAGATCTGTCCATCCCATGAACAGTGGGATGGAACTGTCTTCTGTAATTCCAGTTCCTCCCAGCTGTGACCACTGCAGTCTTGTCAGCATGTTCACATGGAATGCTGTCAGAAAATCAGTGTTGGCTCACTGAAAAGAGAGGGAAGGGTGAGCCAGCAACACTCTCACTTAGTCTTCCTTACTTCTGGTAGTGTTTTTTGTGAACCTTATCCAGCCCCAAAAATTAGAACATATGGTCTGAAGAGAAGTTACAGAAACCAAATTATTTTATATGTTACAGTTTAAATCAAGATCTGTAACTTTACAGATTGTACAGCAAGTTAATTTCATTTAGGATACTTTTTAGATATTTTTGAAAATGTAAATTTCTGCTAAGGTCCAGCAATTTCCTGTACATTTATATCAATTGCTTTTGTCTTTGGGAAGACAAAAATGCAAAGTGCAACTGGACTCCAGTGGGATGCAATTTTCTCTGCTTCACATCAGGTTCAGTTAGGTTGTTAAAGGCACAGTCAATACAGAATATCTGCCACCTGAAATATTTCATCCACTGGTCATATTAGCAGACTCAGCATGTGGTAGGGAAAAGACAACCTGAGCTACAGATAAGCCCGTGACTCCTTGCTCTCTTCTCTGGACATCAAGGACATCAGGTGTCCTTGTCACGTGTACTGCTTGCAGAACCCCCTCCTGATAGTGTATGAAGTTATTTTGCTAGTTTTGAATCCTTATGGCCTTGGATTTTTCTTGGAATTCCTCCTCAGTCTGGCTTCCTCCTCAGTGGAAAAAAGAGATACAGCTTATCTTCCACTTTGCATATGGCCTTGTTTGTCTTCCTTATTTGTTCTAGCTGCTTTCCCTCACTTTTTCTAGGATGATGTTTAGGTTTACCTCCTTCTAATTCTTTTGAAATCACTGCATCACAAACTGTGCTGTTTTATTAGCAGTGCCTGTCAGAAGACTAAATAAATAAACACCATGAATACTCATTTGTTTGGTACAGTAATTGCCGGAACTGTTTACAGAGATATTTACAGATGGTTGCTAGACATCATTTTGTCCCAGTCTAATTTTCCAGCATTTCAGATACCAAGATAACATCACAGCTCATATCTGGCAACAGTGGCTTCTTTCCTAACTCTTCTGCTACCGAGATTGTTTCATCATGGTATATGAAAAAAAAAATACCATAATAGTGATGAAACAGCCTCATCTCTTTCTCACCCTGGTAGTAGCTAGACCATGGAGGTTAATCAACACAGAGCAGGATCAGACCTGACCTCAGTACTCCTTTTACTCAACCATTCCGACATCTGTATCTCTGCAGGTTCCTTCTTCTTGTAGTGAGTTTGGCATGAATATATTGTTAAAATATTCTAGATATGAATTGGAACATTTCCTTTTTTTTCCTTGCTTCCACAATAAGTATTCCTCAGTCTTCTTCCAGACAAGTCAGTGAAAGCTTTTAAAATGTATTTTCTTGGAAGTGATGCACGACTCAAAGACAGTTTGCAGCATGCATCTGTATTTAAGTGGTCTAATGCCACTGTCCCATGTTTGTTTTGGGATAGCAAAGGCATTTATTAAATCTGTAGCTGGCTGAATTTTCTTACTGAATATTTATGTTTCTTCTTGAGCCAGTGTGATGGCCTGTTCTTCATTTCCCTAAGACAGCTCTCTGGATGGGAGGGAAAAGTGAGATTCAGTTAACTGACGAGTCATCTGCCTACAGTGATGCTTCTCACTCTTCTCACTGTAGCACATGGCTGCTCTCCTACCCCTTTTTATTTCTCTGATCTGGCCCCTTTATAATGTCAACCCTTGTTGGTCTCTCTGGAGAGAATGAGGCTCAGCCTGGTAGTATTACCAGCAACCTGCAGGTGAAAAATTTCATGTGCCTGAGGATTTTTACATCTTGGAAAGTAATGAGATAGAGATGACTCAGGCAATGGATGGATAACACATAAAATATTTTTAATTTAATACCTCTTGACAGAGTATTTAACAATAAGTAGGAGGTGTTCCCAGTCCACTGGGAGATGTTATTTTCTAGGTAGTAGCTTCAAAATAGAACCTATTAATAGAAAGAGATAGAAAAAATACTACCAAAGAAATAGTAAATCTGCCCTGAATTAGTTGGAATACTATCTTTCTCTGGTTGATCTAATAGACTTACTGATTTCTTTTCCTAATGAGTGCTGAGCAAAACTGTTTATCCTTTATTGTCATTGCTATTTCCCTATTTATTTATCATTGCTATTACAAAATCCAACTTCACTTTCACGAAGAGCAGACAGTGCAGAGGGCAAAGAACTTGTTGCCTAACTTCACTCCTGTTGTCTGTTTTATTTGAGTATTGCAGTGCTTGTTCTACTGACAGCTTAAGCAATACAAGGTTATTAGGAACTGGAAGCCGTGCTACAATCTGTAAAGTACAATACATAAAATAAGTAAAATTGGAAGTTGGTTTTACTCCTTTGTCAGTTGTCAGTGATGCCAGATGTTGTGAATTAAAGAGGGAAGTGCATCCCCCAGAGTTCTGTGCTGTTTTAACATGCAAATTGACCAAGAGTAAAATGCTTATAGTCCAACAATTACCAGGCTTACTTCACACATACACAGTGAACTGGTTTACAAATAACTTCTGGAGATAGTTTCTTCACACTGATCCCTTGCATCTTTTCTCATATGTGCCTCCAACAGCTGAAAGAGAAGGATACAAGTGGATTTGCAGAACATAGTGTAAGCCCTTTTTGAGCAGATGGAGAACAAAGTGTTTGAGATGCACAGTGGTTTTGGTTGTGGCTTGTAGTTTATCTTCAAGAGACTATGTTAAGTCACAGTAACTTCTTTGGGGCTGGAGAAGTCCTCAGTCCTGTGACACAGATTTGGATGAGGATTACTGACTGTTGCCTCACCACAAGTCCTTCAAACATCTGATTTTTATTTTTTCCTGGGGGTGGGGTTGTTTCCTGCTGCTTTTATTTGGTATTAAGAGATATAGTAGAATTAAGCAGCTGTGGTTAAAATAAACAAAGCGGATAAAGCGGCTTCAGGAGAATTGGCTCAGGAAAAAGGAGACAGATTAACAACATGTGACCAGCAGAGGTGCCTAGATTCCATAGAGTTATGCCAGTGGGTGCTAAGCATTGCAAATGTATGTTTGATGGATTGACCAGAATCTGACTGTGCTCCTTGCTGGGCAGAAAGTGTCTGTGAATAAGTAATAAGGGCTTCCATCTCAGAAGAAAGTACTGCAGGTGCATGCCCCTGCATTTATGCAAATATAGAACAAATGAATTTAGCATATAGTTTTAAACAGCCACATAGTTCTGTTTTAAGAAGGCTTTAATGCCGTTGCTCAAAAACTAGAGCACTGAGGGAACTCAACTGATCATGATTACATTTGTTTTTCTCTCTACTATCAACAGGATAAAATAAGATTTCCGGTCTTCTCTGATGCATTTCCCTTGGGGTGTTTGTATACTGGAATTGGACTGTTAGTTACTCTGAAAACTATCTTGGTAAAACTGTCTCTTCCTGTTGACATCTATGAAAATTGTTGAAAAGTTTCCTTCTAGCTTTCGAAGTCTTGAGTGCTAGTGAATCAAATTATTTTGGAAAGATATTTTAATAATGAGGCAAACCAAATCTATTAGCCAAATTACGGTTGCTAACATGTACAAATCTTTTACTTTGTCGTGCTTATTGAGGGATTAGTAATTGCAGGTAAATATTCTTCAATTTTTTCTAATAACTGGGAGAGTAAAATTCAGCTCCCTCTCTGTTCTGCCGATCTAATGGGATGAAATACCAACACACATTTGTTTTTGCACTCTTACTCAAATCTGAATGTGTCTGTGGAGCAATGAATTCAGGAGATCTCTCTGTCCAACTTGTATTCAGATTGGATTTTCATTTCAAGTGAAATTACCTGTATGGAAATAAATAGGAAAAAAAAAATAAAGTAATTTTAAAATAATTGCAGATTTCAATTTTGTAATTAATGTTATTACATAGGGAAAAGCCCTAGACTTACATCTCCTGTCAAGCCGCTTCAAAAAGTGGTGCATTAAGAGACAGCATTGTAATTTGCTTCCTGTTTTTAGTTTGAAGTCTGTAGATAGGGTCATTTGCAGGAATTAAAGAGAGACTGTGTTTAATCCCCAAACTTTGCATTTCAGAAAGATATCTTTTCAGTTATGTGTGTTTAGGAATAGGGTTTAATGCTCAGAAGTGCTTTGTTAGGCTGATGAATTCTCATTCATTATGGTGAATTGCTTAGAGAATTTTTCAGCTCTTATCCCCATGCTTACTAATGAGAAAATGGTTTAATGTGAAGATTATGTATAATGCTTTGTTACTATATTTTAAATGAGCTATTATTGTCAGTCTGTTATCAGGGACAGTGTAACTGCACATTCTAATGTATGCATAAGGTTAGTGTTTTTGTAGGAACCACAAGTCCTTTTTGGGCACTATGAATTATATAGCCTTTAAAAATTATACAGCCTTTATGAATTTTATGTTAAATATCCTTCCAGTCATGTCTCCTCTGTAGAGTGACTGCATGATTCCTTCTTCTAGATTAGTTATTCTCTGGATTTTATATATGTTGTCCTTGACTTTTTGAACTCTCTTTTGTCTTTGATGTTTTTCTATACAGCAAATGACAGGTTAGGGCCCTGCCAGTCCTTCTGATTTCAGGCGTTTCAGTATTTGATGTATAATGTTTAATATTTTTTTTTCCCTAATTCTAGTTTCGAAGTTCTGCCACCATTCTCCTTCCAGACCTCTGAGTTTAACTATCACTTAATTGTGTTGTGCACATTTTAATCCTTCTTCATACATCATCTCTGAATCCTCTTCAAATGTTTAGTCTTTTTTGCCTGCTGCACTTTGGGCATTGTGACTTAGACACAAAAAGATGATAATGCTGACATTGGCACAACTAAATCTGACCTTTCACACCTGCAGGCAGAGAGAATTTTGTTGATTTTTGCTTTGTGCATGCCACTCAAAATAGCTGTGAAGTTCTGGGAGAAGACCTACTGCAGTCCAATGCCTTGTCTGTTTTGCCTCTTTGCCTCATTTGTTTTGACTCTTTGGTTTTTTGCATCAGTTTTTCCCAAATAATTTTGCAGGAAGTCTGTATTTGGGAATATCATTCTACAGGTTATGTTCATTTAAATTAATCCTTTGTTTCCTTTCTACTGCTACATTTCTCCACACTTAGTTTTAAATACTGACAATTTATCACCTAGAAATTTCAATAATGAGGTGTTTATTCCCAAATTATTAATGGCAATTAGAAAATCAGGGCTGTGCTTGTCTTGGACACAAGCTGTGTCTTGGACACAAGCTGTGTGAATAATTGAGTGTGTTTATTCCTTACCTGTTCAGGCAGACATTGGGTACTGGGGAGGGGAAAAAAGGATGGGTATGTGTGCATAGTTGAGAATACCCCTGGAATAAAGCTATTAATTGATATCTGAGAGCTTATCTCCTAACAGAATAATGGAAGTGGTGGGAAGGGACATGTTGAGGTCATATAATCTGCTGTCCATTGCTTGAGCAGAGTCAGCTAGAGCAGAGACTGTAGAGACTCTCTAGTCTACAGACAGACTGTGGAGTGTCTAGTCAGGTTTGGAATATCTCCACAGATGGAAGCTCCTCAGCTTCTCTGGAAACATTACTTCAGTGTTTTGGTCCCCCTTGCAGGTCTTGCATCGAATTTTGTGGTCATCTTGTCCAGTCACTGAGCACTCCTAAGAGGAGAGCAGCTCCCTGTTCTTCAGTGCCTTTTATCAGGTATTTATACAGGTCAGTAAGAACCCCCTGAGCTTCCTCTTCTTGAGGTCAAACAGTCACAGCCCTCTCAGTCTCTTAAGAGGCTCCTTTCCCTTCCTGGTATTCTTCAATGTCTGTCTTGTACTGGGGAGCCCAGAACTGGACACAGCATTCCAATTGTGCTGGATTCACTGGTGTTGAGTAGGGGGAGAGGATAGCACTCAAAACTGCCAGACACATTCTTCCTAGTGCAGCCCAGGGTGCTGTAGGCGTTCTTCGCTTTGAGGTTGCATTAGTGGCTTCTGATCAGCTTGTTGTCCACCAGGACTCCAGGCTCTCCACTGGAGAGCTGCTTCCCAGCCTCTCAGCCCTTGGTGTGTCCTGGTGCACAAGGTCATTCCTCCCCAGGTGCAGGACTCTGCATTCCACCTTGTTGAACTTCCTCAGATATCCTCTCTGCCCGATTCTTCATCCAGTCCAGGTCTCTGAGGGGCAGCTCTGCCATCTGCTGTGTCAGCTACTTGAGTTTATCTATCAGCTTGCTGAGGGAACACGCTGTCCCATCGTCCTGGTCATAAATGAAGAGGTTAAACAACATTGGCCCAGTAGGCGGGGTCTGTAACCCTTGGGCACATCTCAGTGTGTCTATGTCCATCATCCTTTTGTTCCCCTTCCACCTTCTTGAAGTCTTTCCTCACTTCAGACATGTCAGGGCTTGTTCTGCAGTCTGATAAAGTGGGGGACAACAAAACTGCCTTTTACTGTTTATAGTTATTATATATAATTTGAATTACTTATTCAATTAACTCTTATTAAAGAATGTTCTGTCCATTTTACAACTGTGTTCAGCCAATCACAGAGCAGTGGTGTTTGTTAAATGTAAACAAAATGGCAACTCCCTGCCATAAAACTTGCAGGCATTGGAGACACACACACGCAAGTGAGCTGATTCCCTAGCGTGGCAAGAGAGCTCTCCCCATAGGGCTTCCACAGGAAAGAGATTTCATGTGTTCATTAGAAATGACATGGTTTTGTATTTTTCACAAATTAGGAATAACATGGTAGCTGAGGAAATTATAAAATCATAGAAATGTTGCTTGACAGGAATCTCTTCAAGTCATACCAAGTGGTGCGGCTGCTAGTGCTAGCTCAGGTCAACCATGACTGCCTGTAGCAAAGCATTGAAAACCTCTGTGACTGGAGGTTTTGACACCTTTTTGGTAACTTCTTCCAGTGCTGTACTAATTTCTCAGTGAAAGTTTCTCCTAAAGTGCAGCCTGAAGTACCTGAGCTGCCCTTCAGCTGAATAAAGAGAAGTTTAAGCTGTCCTTGACAAACCAAGCAAACCCAGGTCTTACAACTTTTTTCACAGAGCACATCCTTTATTGAAGACTCCAGAGTGACCAGGGAAGAGCATCCAGCCCAAAGCTTAAGGCTTCTGGGACACATTTCAAAAACACAGACTGATAAAAGTGTCAGAATTTAATGCTCCCCAGGATAGCTCTCGCTCTGCTTGCCTCACAGAAGATCACAGTCGCTGATGCCTCACTTGAGTTTGTCAGGACCATCCCAGGAGTACTGCTTGGGAGAGTGACTCTAGGAAGATAATAAATGCTTTCTCTGGCAGATGGATTAAGGAAACTCAACATTTGCACAAATTCCAGCTCTGTACCTTCTATTATACACAGGCTGTCAGTACAGCTGTTACAGAACTAGACTCAAAGAAGACATCAAAATTATTCCCTTGCCTTCCATCAATGCTCAGTTCATAGGAATGTTGTAGAGGAGTTTAAATCTGCCATATTGCTCTGGCAGTAGCACTAAGTAGGTTTTATTTGAGTATGTTCACCTACTTCCATACTCTAATTTTCTAGTATATGGCTGAAGAACTTCTCAGGTTTTGGTGTCCTTGCAGTACTTTAGATCGTATTTAGAAGATGATCTTGCTTTGCAAGAGACCTCTGAGATTGTCAGCTGTTAAGTCCCAGTTTTGATTAATCCTGTGGATTATCTAGACAGTGCAGGAAAATTTATCTAATCTTACCTGAAAATCTCCTTTAAGCACCAGCCCTTTCCAGAGATAGTTTAACCACCCAAATCCAGAGTTGGCAATTGGCATCCAAAAAGTTAATTTGCAGAAAGCCTATCTCTGTTCTGGAGTGTGTTTTGAAGTGGTAGAAACCATGTAGTTCTCACCCCTGCCTCCTTCCAGAACAGTTATTCTGATCTGTAATACATTAAGATACCATAAATGAAGGAGAGGGGAAAATACTCAAAAACCTCCCAAAACACACAAAAACCCCAGACCCCAGGATCAGAGTGAGAAGACTTTGCTGCTTTATAAGTGCCATTGTCTTCCTTACCTCATCTGCACACCCATTGGTCAGAGAGTCAGTTAAAAAAATGGTAGAAAATCTGTCTTGAGAAGAAGACTTGAGATAGGTCACCTTTATCTTGTGGAACTTACCAAACAGAAGGATAATATTACTGGCAGCTTTTCCAAAGTGTTGCAGACCCCAACAAAGGGGAGGGTTTTGAGAGCCACCTGGACACTGGACACTTTCTGTGCTAGGCTTTGGTGGTGCATTCTGCTTGTCCTCATGGCTTCTTCATGCTTGTCCTTTTGGTGCAGGTCATCTTCCTGTTGATTTTCTGTTTCAACAAAAGTTTTTCAGAACCTAATTCAGACTGCCCTTTTTGTCACTGCAGTTGTCCTAAAACCAGTTCCCAGCTCTGATACTTTTTTTTGCAATCATGCTGTCAGTATTTCCTTGTAACAAACCTCCTGTGCTTTTTGCCATTTTATGGGGCCATATATAAGCTGTAGCGTGTATTTTTCATTGTATCGTTTTCACTTCAGGCAAGATCTCCTTGGAGCTTTCTGCACTCTGTAACTGGGCCACAGATGGCCATGGGCATGTTATTCGAGGTGGAGTACAAACTGAGACACTTGCTTCTTTTTGTCCCTTGTGGTTGTCTCTCATTATTTAGTTTTTAAATGTCTCTGTTCTATTCCAAGTGTGTTAAGAGCTCTCCTGGTGTTTAAGCAGCACTAGAAGATCTGATGTCAAGAACAAGCTCTTTCTCTCTCACACACCTATTTGTGCAGCTTTTCCATCAAGCATTCTTTGCATGGGATGGAATAACTGCAAAAGTCAACAAGAATATGGCCTCATCCCTTTTCCTCTTGGTAGTGCCTTCCTTACCAGTTTCCTTTTTCTGATGCTGTTCAGTAACTTCAAGGGCAAGTCTATCAATATTATTCAATTAAAAACATTACCAGAATGGCATTTCCTACCCCTTCTTTACCCCAGCTTGTTGCCGCTTGGTAGTTTTGCTGGATTCTGCGCACGTGATCTTACTCTGAGAAGCACAAAATGTCATTGTTTGTGTACATGCTAAGAAACCACAAATGCTATTACCAATATAAAAAATTATCTAGCCCTTACTGACAGTTGTGGGCACAATGCTTGATTCTTGTGGCGTAATTAATGAATTTACTTCTCAGTTGTGTGAAGCAAAATGTACTACAAATACTTGCTAATATTCCCCTTGTTCATTATTGGAAAGGACTGAGGCACAGGCTGTTGGGTTTTCTGACTGACCTCTAGAGTTGTGAACATTTCATTCACATCCTGTCTAATAATTCCTCCCAGGCTAGATAATCCTGTGCACAATCTCCTTCTGTACAATATGTCAGTCTTGGTATACTTCTGACCATCTGTGTTGTCCTTTCCTGGGTCTTGTATCTTTTTTATGGTTAAGGCAGCTAAACTTGGGTATGGTGCTCTATTGTGAAAGTTTGTATTGTTGTATTAGTTCACATAATGCTCAAAAATGAGGAATAAAATAAATGAGCTCCTTCCCTGTTCTGATGATAGCACTTTTCAGGGAAATGCTTGTTTTGGGGTTTCTTTCTCTTTAAGTTTATCTGGAGTTCTAATTTCCCTCAAAAGTATTTGAGACTCTTAATGTTTCCTAGAATGCTTTCTGTTTTCTGGACACAGTGATGAACACAGATAGACATTGAGGTAGTGAAGAGAATTCAAAGTGTGGGAGAACCTGTGAGGAACATTGGTGTTCCTTTTGCTTTTAAGCTCAAAATATGTTTACCATAGCTTGGATAAATTGCCCTGTAAGTAAAAGTGACTGACTTTATGATAGTGTTCTGCAGTGACATAAACAGCAGGGGAAGGAGAGATTTGATGGTTGCCTAGAGGATGATGATTTCTAATCATGAGAGGGAAACGAGCCAACGTTTTTTGAGAAGAAAAATCCATTGAAATTTATTACTCTCTTGAACCATTTCTCTGGGGAAGGAAAGTCAGTGCCATCACTCTTACCCAATTAAATACCAAACAGCATATATTATTTAATTATATGGTGAAAAATGAATTAATGAGATGACTTGATATATTCTTCTGCTTTCACACTCCAGGATTCAGTTGTTCCGAACAGAAAGAGGTGGATCCTGTGAGAATAAATACTTGTCAGAGCATTTTTGTAGTGTTCACATTGTATAAAAAATGAGACTGGTATAGAATAAAATGTCAGTGAAAGGTATTTTATTGCTGGAATCCTAGCCAGCTTTGGTTGGTATGGTTGTATGCAATTAAGTCCCATGTCAGTGGAATTATTTGGGATTTTTTTAAAGAAGCACGAGTGAAAAAAGCATTTGTCATGGGACCTGAAGTTTAAAGCATAAATTTTAGCTTCAGCAGTACTGCTATGCAGTAGAATGGCAGAGAGGAAAACAGAGAAGAAAGCACAAAAATCGAGGAGCTGTGGAGAGAAGAGATAGGAAATTTGTCTTAAACTTTTAGTGCTATTTGGTATGGGATGCCACCTTGTGGAAGTTGTTAGGTTGTCATGTCTTTTATCAAATCTCTGACTTACTACTCTTCAGGCACTAGAGAATCCCAGTTGCATAGATCAGCCTCTATAGCCCCTCCATCACCTGATATTTTATGTAATCTGAACTTCCAGCGTTACTCTGCCTTCCCTCATTTAAGCAATTAGGTGCTTCTGACTATTTATAAGTAAACATAAACATGAACCTTCTGGAGTAATCTCCTAGCCACCTTTCTCTTCTGGACCAAATCTCTTTCAAGGATTGTGCTGCAGGATTTTTTCAAATGGTTAAGAGACGCTGGCTAAGGCTTCTTTCTTCTATTTCTTTTGCTACGATCTCATAATTGGTGTTGGATTCTGAGGTGTCATTCTTTATGGGCTGAGCTTTGTATTAATTGTATGTACTCCTTTTTGTCCTCTACTTGTCCTTCCTCTGTAAGCTTTTTTCCCTGAGCTTGCTCTTACCACCGCCTTGTTTATCTGAAGTGATCTATTGCTTTTGGCCTAATGATTCCAGAATTCATTGCACTCTTTCAAAACACTTGAGCTAAGGCTGTGACTTCAGAACTTAATAGACTATGAAAGTCCAAGGAACACATTTGTGAATGACCTTTGAAGTGTGAAATCAGGATCTTATGGAAAGTTACACTGAACAATTTTGGTCTTTGGTAGAAACTTCTTTGGAAACATTTACAGACTCATCCGTGGAGTGTCATGAAGTCATTGATTAAAGTGCCATCAGCTAATGGCAATGGCAGCCCTGGCAGCTTAGAAATGTCATTTAATACTTTAAATGAATGTTGTGTGGTGAGAGCTGTTCCTGACTTCCTGAACCATTAAGCTCTCAGCCCCTGCCTGCAGTTTTCATCTAATGGTGGAAACAGCTGAACCACAGGGTGGATTCCTGAGTGAGCTTGAGGCACCAAAACTGCAGCAATTCAAGGACAGAGTAGATGAAATTTAAAGCAGGAGCAGTAGGGTGGCTGATTCCATGAGCTGCAGACAGTTTGAACCTGTGGCCATGTCCACTGGGTCCTGCAGCAGAATATGATCAGGTGGCTTCTGTTTTGCATCCCCTCACAGCTCTTTACTACTCCAAGTTCACACTGACCTTGCAGACATCTCATGAAAGGCAATGAGAAATCAATTCAAGCTCATTTAGTGGAGAGGACGAATTTGAAGGAAAAGATGAAAGTCCTACCCTGCCACATGCATGTGTGTATGTTTTGTACCAGTATTTTCATAGGGATAGCTGGTGTTTGACTTTCTCCCACTACTCACATTCCTGTTGCAGCTGTGTCCAGCTCTATGATAGGACACAGATGTTGTAACATTTATCCATACCTGGTGATGCAAAGCTCCCCAGCCACTCTGTGGAGTTACTGCGTGTTGAGTTTTGGAAGAAGAGGTGCTTCCCAGTCTCCTTACAAGAATCCTGAATGTTTCCTCTGTGTTACTCAGTGCATTTGTTACTCTGCTTCCCTTGGGAATGCCTGTGAGCATCTTGCATAAGGCTTGAGCTTCCTGTACATAATGTATCTAGAAATCTGATTTTAATGACATTTTGAGATCACTGACCATCAACACTAATGCTATGAGAACTTGTACTAAAACTCAACCTGGGTACTGTGACTGGGCATTTTATGACAAATATTTACTGAAATTATGCTTTTGATTGTAAATGTCTTCAGGTCTTCCTTGCCTCCCGTAGGATAAGGCAATACAGGGCTGAATACTCTGAGACATTGCAGATGACTGCACAAATAAGTGCAACAGAACATTCGTTCAAATAATATTTTTTATTTTCACAGAGAAAGATTGCACTGGGTTGCTGTTGGGACATCAGTGGGTAGCCTTGGTTTCATGTGCTAAGTCTCTCAGAAGAGAATTCTGCCATCTAGTGGCTTTTAAATAGAATTATGACTACAGGTGACGTGACCAAGTCCAAACACAAACATTTAATTTCACTTTGTTTCAACATCAAGACACTGAGAGCATTACTTCAGAACATTTACCTGAGAACTTGTTTGTGAAATTCTTTCTTTTCAGAGTTTTGAGGGAAGGAGACAATGACATTTCTGTTAATGGTGAAACCTTTCTTTTGTTTGTCTCTGCAGTTATGTGGCTGTGGTCTGCTGGGCGTAGGCATCTGGCTGTCAGTGTCACAAGGGAACTTCGCCACGTTTTCTCCCAGCTTCCCATCGCTTTCAGCTGCCAATCTAGTCATTGCCATTGGCACAGTGATCATGGTGACCGGCTTCCTGGGCTGCCTAGGTGCTATCAAGGAAAACAAGTGCCTGCTGTTGAGCGTAAGACATCAATATTCCTTTTCACTAAAAACAGTGGCTCTTGCCTTGTAATTATTTTATTTGAATGACCTGTGCAAAATAGTCTTGTGGCTCACTGTGACATTGTCCTTGGCTTTCAATCTTCTGTAGGCTTGCAGTACAACATCCCACAGCTTTGGTCACAGTGATATCAATGGTGTATTAGCAAATCTGTCCTTGTTACTATGTGCTCTAATGTATTAGGTAGCAAAGCAAATTGCTATCAGTCACTTCTGAATGGTTGAGCATGAACTGTAGGATCAACCTGGATACCCTTCTGGAAATGTCTGTTGGAAGGACTGACTGAAAAAATTTTTTGTTCAAAGCCTCTCATGGCTATTTTCTACATTGCTTTTATCTAAGGCCTTTGTCAGAGGATGGTGGAAACCATCTGAGACAAAGTTAAGAAGTCAAGGTCTCTGCCAGGCCTTATCAGTAAAAAATAAATAGTCTGACCCTCGAAATTCTCTGACCAGCACTGAAGCACAGAGGTTGGGAACCTGTCTCAGAAAACATAGTGTGGATCTTCTCTCTTGGATAAACCCAGGAGGTTTCATCATTAGCTTCCCTGACTAATGATAGGAGGTTATATGGGGGAATATATAATACCCTCCCCCCCCCATATAAATATCCCTCTCCAAAAAAAAGGCTGGGGAGAGGAGAACCCCCCTGCAAGGAGAGGGGTATTGTGGCAGAAGGTGGGAGGAGGGCTTTCAAGGCCGATGGGTTCAAATTCAGTCACAGCTTACAAATCCAGATGCTGTGACATTAAGGAGCAGATTTTCCTTGTGCAAAACTCTCTTATATGGCATTGGGGAACAGCTGGGCAGAATTCCTTAAACCACCTCAGAGAATTAAACTGGAGGCAAAATGTGCACCTAGTTTTTTGCTATCTGATTGCTTGGTTTTGTGTGTTGTACAGTTAGGAAAGCAAACAGAGATTAGTGTTGAAGTCCATGTGACTCACCCACACTAACTGCAACACCAGCTTCATTTTTAAAAAAGATTGTATAATCTTACGAGGTTCTGCAAAAGTAATTTTATACTACCATGACTGTCATGAGTTTCCAGTTGAAGAGCTAGCTGGGCTCCACACTGCTTCTTCCCCAGTGTCTGGGGGTCATGTGCCATACCTGTCTGGAGTCCACCAGGGCATAAAGGCGTGAAAATAAATGCCTACTTGGCCTGAAAAGTAGTGAGGAACAACTAGAACTCACACTTGGGATGCCTCTGCAGAGAGAGAAATTTCAGATACAGAGCTGGGAATAGAAGTGCTGAGTAATATGATGACTATTCCAAAGTCACATGTGGTTCAAGCCCATCTGCTAGGGAATCATTTCTGAGGCACGTCACATTCATCTTTGCGCTAAGGGATTTAGCATCTGTCCTGTAGTCTCTATGAAGGAAAGAGACTCCCAGTACTGTGTGCTGTCACAGCAGTCAAAAGGAGCAGGACAAAAGCATGGCTGAAACCTGCAACCTGGTAGTAAGCCTGTCATCTTCATAGTTTGTAGCAGCTCCAGATTTACTCTCTACTTGGCAAGTGTGTATACACTATCTCTTTTTTCTTTGTTCTAGTTTTTCATCGTTTTGCTGATAATTCTCCTGGCTGAGCTGATATTAGTCATTTTATTCTTTGTTTATATGGACAAGGTAAGCAAATATGCCATATTGTTTAAGTATCTTTACTAGCATGTAAACCAGGTTTAGTTTTTTGTTTGATGAAAGTATATGAGTTCCTGGATCTTCACTTTGGTGAAGGTTTAACCTTGAGATTTTGGCTGTTTATTGTAAGCTACTTCTGAAGGGGGAGGAGGAAGTGATGAGGAGAAAAAGCAGGAGACAAGTCCCTGAAATAAAACCATGGTCCAGAGCCTCCCTTTTCATCTTGTCCTGAAATCTTAGATAGCCTTCAACATGTTTGATGTCTGCAGGCTGATCATCTTGTAGTCCTGGGTTGTGGAAGGTCCTGTTTAAAACCTTAGAGTTTCTTAGGGCCAGCCCTTGGAACAGGACTGGAGGAGAGAGGCATGAGATATTCACAGGTTATTCCAAATGCCAGCAGTTGTCTCACTTGACTGGGCAGTCCCAGAGAGTTTAGTGTGAGTGCAAAATGGATCAAGAGATAGTTTCTCATAAAGCCCATCTGTAGGAATCTGCTATCTTGGAGTGACTAAGTGACTTAAGCACAACTGGCTGGCCCATCAGATACATAACAGTGCACAAGTGACTGGGGAACTGGAGACCTCTGCTAAACACAGGGCAGAACCTTACAGTATGAATATGTCCAGATTTATTCTAAAACAGCTCCTCCCAGACCTTTATCTCTTCTCAGGTTGTCATTATTATGCCTGCTACTTTCAGGGAGCTGAGGTGAACTGCTGATTTTGACTGGGCTGTAAAAGAGGGATGAAACAGATCTTATAAAATCATTGACCTTTATGCCAGGACCATAATCCTTTCTCTTCTACCAGCTCACTACTGTCAGAGGCAAGGTACATTCCTACCTGCATCCAGGACTCTGGGCTCAGACTGAAATTAAAACAAGAAATGGCACATCTCAGATACCCTGTTAAGCATTTCAGCTTTGTCTTCTAAAGAAAGAAGAGCACATTTGAAAGTCATAAATCCTACAAGCTTGGTCCCACAAGGAGAAAAACAATAACGTCTTTTTTCAACTGATTTTGTACTGGCTCTTGACTGTAGCCTGCCTGAACCCATGCAAGAATAACTCCACTAAGGTTGGGAAGCCGGGACTCTGGGTTTGTGGTATTAGCAAATTAAAACAGGCCACAGGTTAAGGCAGGAGAGGCTGCTGTGGTGTATTGCCAACAGCTGCGTCTGGCAAGGTTACAGCAAGCTCAGCAGAGATGCTGTTCATTTTCAGTTAGTTTTAATCAGATGATGACTGTATGATGGACTTCTGGCAGAGGTCTCCTATCTCAAGAGAATTAACCCACTGTTTTGCAATCTGAGGGAGAGACTAGGCCTTGACAGCTGCTTAAAGATCCCAATGATTTATGAAGCTGAAGCTTTTTATCCATCTTAAGTTTGTGGTGAGAGAAGGTAAAAGATGGACATTTTCTATGTGTGTTTGTACCATTTAGTCCTTTCCTCTGAACAGCAGTGCATTGACTTCCTCTGTCTTCTACATGGTGCAGGTCAGTGAGAGTGCAAAGAAGGATTTGAAGGAAGGAATGAAGCTGTACAATTCAGAAAATAATATTGGACTGAAAAATGCATGGAATATCATTCAAGCAGAGGTAACAATAGTAAAAAAGTAACTATTTGGTCATCAAGGCTGCTGCAGTGGCATCCATACCTAGTCTAAAAGATGGCTAATGCAGGTTTTGATTTCTGATTTTGTTCTCTTGAACATGCAGGGAATACTGTGAAACCGAGGATCAAAGCGTACTCTGTAAGGTGAAAGATGCTCACCTGTCTGGGATTCTCTGTGGCTATTACAGGCATAGAGACGATCTGTAAGAGCAGAGAGGCAGCAAAACCTGCATGGGTGGCACTGCAGCTTTGGAAGGATTTTGCTTTTAGCAGCTGTGGGCTTATTACCTTGTTTTGGTGTTTGGGCTTGTGTCTCAAGAAGATTTGGGACTGGAGCCATTTATTTTCTTTGGTTTTGTTTTTTCTTTGTGTTTTTCAGTATTTGCTTTAGGTGATCAGCAACTACAGAATACCTTAAAACTACCAAAGTGTTGTGGTGGCCTTTTTGAAAATACAGAGTGGTTTAGTGGAAATAAAAGTTTGTGGTTGTGCGTGATTTACAAATTGTGCTAGTTAATTTATTAATCCTTTACTTCTGCACAGATGAAATGCTGTGGTGTAAATGACTATACGGATTGGTACCCAGTGCTGGGAGAAAACATTGTTCCAGACCGATGTTGTATGGAAAACTCCCAAGACTGTGGACGGAACTCTACTGAATCACTGTGGAAAACGGTAAGGCTCACTTTGCCCAGGTCAAGTCTTAGGTAGGGGTGGGAAGGAGCAAAATAGAGGGAATGCACATGAAAGAAAATGTGACCTTGGGGTTTTAATTTTCATCTTTCATCATTTCAGGGATGTTATGAGAAAGTCATGAGCTGGTTTGATGACAATAAGCATGTCCTCGGCTCGATTGGGATGTGTGTCC
Organism: Agelaius tricolor; assembly: GCF_023055355.1. NCBI lineage: Eukaryota > Metazoa > Chordata > Aves > Passeriformes > Icteridae > Agelaius > Agelaius tricolor. The sequence continues at coordinate 20,438,277 of NW_027269269.1, forward strand.
TCATAATGCAGGTAATACCGGTCTGATGTTTTTCAACATGGCTTTGATTTGCTGTCAGCATTCTTAGCTCTGCTGTGTGAAAAGTGATGCTCAACTGCTTTGAGTTAGAATCTTATTTCAAAAATGTCAGATTTGTTTTATGAGTTAATTTAAGGCCATGTGCTCAGAAGGAAGCAGGTCAGTAATCGGTCCTGCAAAGAAGACATGCTACACTGGGGTTTTGCTTGCCTGTGTTTTGACTTCAGGGTACCTCTTTGGAGTTCCCATATTAAGCCATCTGTTACACTGTCCTTTCAGGAACTGGTTGATTTTTCATTTTGAAAGCAAGTTCTAGAAATTACCAAAATTAGTCAAATCATGGCCACTGAACTAAGGAGGTTGATATGTTAAAAAAAAACAAGTGCAGAAGTATCATAATAATCTAATGTTTTGGGGTTCTTGCTCTGGGGAAGTGGTCACGGCACCAAGCTTGCCAGAGTTCAAGCATTTGGACAATGCTCTCAGGCATATGTTGTGATTTTTGTTATCCTGTGCAGGGCCAGGAGTTGGACTCAATGATCCTAGTGGGTCCCTTCAGGATATTCTATGATTCTATCACTGCCATACTTTTGGGGGAGAATATCTGAATCTGATCTTTTCAGTCACAGTTCTCTGACTGTAAACAAGCAGAAATTGTTGGGTCAAAGGGAAGAATGACTTGTATGTACTGATTCCAAAAAATTGTTGCATGTACAACAAAGAACCCCAAGAACTTTTTTGCCTCCATCTGTGCTCTGACAGATACAACCCTGGACATCACTATGTGCCTGAACAACATACAGTCAGATTTACTGCTCAGTGTTGAAGCTTGAGACATATGGCTAGTATAGAATGACTGTTCAAGCTACAGCTGGGCCACAAACACAGGTCAGCAGTGTAGTTTTGGCAACTTTCCTGTACTAAAGCCCTTATTTGTTTTCCTTCAGATTCTTGGCATGGCCTTCTCCATGACACTATTCCAGCAGATTCACAGGACTGGCAAAAAATATGATGCCTAAAGCCTCGGAAACATTATCACATCAAACCTTCTGTCTCATCATAAAAATGAACACAAAGAATGACTGCAAGGAGCATCACGCCTAGCCCTGCTGAGGAAATCCGTCCCATTGACAGATCCACTTCGTTGTTACTTGTCCAGTTATTATCACAACTTATTTGACTCATTTTTTCTTCTGTTTCACATTTGCCATTTATTTGCCAAAGAGGGGGGAAACTCCCCAAACAAATGGATTTTCTACACGAAATCATAGATCTGCTCTAAGAATGTTTCTTAACTTAAGAAAATGTTTTGCTCTACTAATCCATGCTATATGTGCGAAAATTATGTGTGTTTGACATCAAGGAAGAATTCTTCAAAGTCTTCCATTAGGCTTTCAACCCTTATGTCTGATTTACTGGAAGATTCGGAAAAGCCACTCTAACTGAGAGTCCTAGGATTTGGAGCTGCTTTGCTTTGCAGCTTCTTGTACCTTACGGTGTATACTTTTTTATTATGATAATGATGATTATTATTATTATTATGGATATAGCTTAGAATTTAGTTGCCTGACTTATAACTTCTTACTGTTTTTGGTTTTACACATCTATTGTACATTAATTTGGGAACCGCTGTGCGATCTCCAGAGGACCTGTTTTGCAAAGTTGATAGTAGGTGCGGGCAAAGACATAACTTTTCTCAAGTCCAAGGGGAGGCAGCACCTACCTTTATTAGGGCCTTGATGCCCTTACTGTAATAAAGGTATTTCCTTTAAAATCAGAGACTCTGTCCTCAGATGGAATGCAAAGCCTTCCCACTGGACCAGATGATGAGCTTCCTGCTTCTGCGAGGCAAAGTTCCAATGCCTTTACTCACCCAAAGCAGTGCCTGGCTGCTTTATGTCATGCTACTTTGAAAGCTAAAAGCACTGACTAAGCAAGTTACTGCCAGCACAAAGGAGAGAGATTGCAGTCTGACCTACTGGCAGCAGACTTCACTGACTGTGTTGTCTGCTTCAAAAAGTTTGCCCAAGGCATGGCAAGCTGCTGGATGTGAAGGAAGGGGATGGCAATTTGATGGCACCATTATCATGCCATGGCCTTTGTTATAGCAATATCCTCAGGCTAAAGACAGCTACCTCCCTTAGCTAGAAAGGACAGTTTTATTATGAGTGACCAGATGATGCAGGAAAGGGGCAATTTCCACAACAGCACTGGGAGATGATCTGTATTGGCACACCTTCAGTAGAGAATTGTTTTTTGCTGACAGATCACCAAGTTCATCCACTGGAGTAGTTTACTCAATGCATATTTTTACCAACATTCCTGTTAGAAAACTTGAACATGTATTTCTCCACTTTGAATGCTTCTTCATTGCAAGGGGCACCCACTTACCCGTTGTTACAGGTTTTTGCTGTTTTGTGAAGGAAGAAGGAAAGGCTCAGACAATGCAGGATGCTGTGATCAAACTTCAGTCAAGGCTTGACTCAGCCCTGAAAGAAACACTGCTTTTTGCATGGACAGCTGTCAGAAGTGACCTTCAAAGGTTACCTCATCCAGTGTCACGCCCAAAGAGGTATTGACACATAGGTGAGATGGGGTTCAGTATGACATTATTGGGCTGAGTTTCAGAAACTGTTGAGGATGAAGATTTTGTGCCTTTCAGAGCCACGCCATCTCAAACTACTCCTCTGGTAAACAAGATTCTATTAATGTCCAGTCTGAATATTCATACTTAAAGCTCTAAAAATATGTAATTTTCGTTGTATCATTCAGCCTATCCTTTTCCTTGTGGGCTGAAATACCCACTTTATACCTGGGAGGTTTTAGTCACCTATTTATCTTCCTAATAATTCCTGCATGCATCTGTACATCTGGTAGCAATAGTGTTTTATGTGGCTTACATGCCACTTTTTTGAGTTCCTATGAAATCAGTGTGATAGGAAGGAGTGTGAATGTGTGGGAGATAGAGATGAATTTGGGGGTTGCAGTGAAGAAGAAGGTTACTATTCTTAAAGCACAGCCCTTGCCCATATGAGCACAATGCCCAAATTTCACAGGGCTCTGGTTTCCCACTGAAGCAGACAAGGCCATATGGGTTCAGATATTTCAGTTGGATTGCCCTTGAAGGAATCAGGGAAGAAGCAGAGGGAAAGCACAGAAACTGAATCCAGTTTTACTTCCATTTCTAACAAAAATTGGGACCAGGAGCATCTGAGCCTCACTGGAGATGGCTGTTCCACGTTGAAAAAGGGGCTCTGATGCCCAGTGTATCTGCTGCTACATGTAAGACTGTATCCAAAGTTGCTAAGATGTGTTCCCATTTTTGCAAGAAAAGACGGGATGGTTTTTGTCTGATGGCTCCACTGCATTCTCCCTTTGGGCAGAGGTGCTTAGCTTTCTCTAGATTTTCTGGTGCTCAAAAAGAGCCAGGTGCAGGGCTGAGTAGGAGCATCATCTCTGTCCTTTTGGGTCGCACAGTGGTATCTGCCGCATCTTACATTTTAATCTGCAGTCAGTTTTTGTACAAAAATGGCAAAATATATTAGTGAAAGTAATAAGGAAATAAAAGATGTTTATGAGTAACTCAGAGATGAAATGTGTAGTTGCAAACTCAGCTACTTTGCCTTCCATCCAAACTTATTTTTCTAGAATGCTTCATTCCATTTCACGATCTAGAAGCATAGATCCTGAAATCTTTTTTTAATGACTACTTTAGGCATTTTAAGCACAGTATTAAGTGAGATAGTTACATGAGCTTCATGTATTCATCTCTACGAAGCCACCTACAGGAGAGGAGTCAAAAGCAGGACTGATTTGTGTCTCTAGCTGACTCTCTGATGTGGGAGGTGATGACAGACATCCTCAAAGATGCAGAAAGGTAATACCACTTTCCAGGCAGCAAAAAACAGCTCTGGAAAGTGTGAGGTTGCAGCAGTCGGTTTGTCAGAGAAGGCACTAATTGTCCTGTAAACTGGTCAAAGGGAGCTTTGACTCATGTATGTATGCACTTTTTTTTGCTTATGCTGGTGGGTGGCTGCCTGTGTGTTTTCCCCAAATGTCACTCTGATTATTTAACTATAAGTTTTTAGCATGTTTTTAAATAAAAACTGATACTGAGTAAAAGTATCTTTAATATACACAAATATTGATTTGTAAAAATGCATACCTCCCTGTATCTCTAATTCATGAAAGCACAGTTCAAGTCTGTGAAAGTGCTGTTTCTCTGAGTGTTCCCTCAGACTGTAGCATACCTGCTGTCTTACTGTCCTTCATGCTCGGGAGCTGCCATAGAAATTACAAAGAGACAAAACAGGAGAACTGCCCGAAGAAGCTCTGTTTGAAAGCTGATGAAGTGTGAATCAGCAGTGAACTCTGCTCACTCCTGGTCAAAACCAAGGCTGTTTGTTACAGGAAACCCAGGTGGAAGTCACTCAAAAAAAGTGCCCATAGCTAAGTAGCATGTGAAATGCTGAAAGACAATGACATAAATGTCTCTGAGATGACAGAAGATGCCTTGGATTGGATATGTCATGCTTTGTGTTCCTGGACTATGGCTACGTTAGGCCAACTCTCCTATCCTGTGTCCACCCGCTCCATTTCTATGCATGAAATACAAATTCACACACAGGGAGGGTGCAAGCACAGAAGACAGCCAGACTGATCGTCATGGTCTTTCCTGGGTGACATATTGGTCAGGCATAGAAAAGGCAAGGAGGAAAAGGATGTTTTCCCAGCAGATGGTTCTTGGGAGCAGTATGGAATAGGCCACACATAATTCTGATGTAACTTCTTTCCGTAAGTTGAGCAGCTTCATCCTGTAGCTGGCAAGGGGAAACCTGGAGATGTTTGCCTCTGGGGTAGCCATCTGTTTTGCAGTGGAGAGTAGACACTAAGAAACAACATGCCATTCCCACCGGGTGATGTTTGCACCAGTGTTTCTTCTATGCAATACCTACTTTCGCCTTTATATAAAAGATTTTTATTAGGATGATATAAAAATAAAGGATTTTTTAAAAGGTGCTTCTTTCAGCTCATTTGTCTTCTAACTTCACCACCAAAACTGAAAAGGGGCAAAAAAAAAAAAAAAGGTGACTCACAGAGATCTATTCCAGCCCCACTGCAGCTAAAATCCAGAGCTCCTGAAGCTGTTTCATTTCTGAAAAGATTCCTCTCCCCTGCCTCCACCCCACCCTCCCCAGTCCTCTCTCATCCTTCAAAACAATATTAAAACAGAAAAAGTTGTGAAAAATCCCCAAATAATGGAAAAATGGTTTTGGGAGCCTGATACAGGAAAGAGATTGCAAGGGTCATAGAGAACACAGAATAGCTGAAATGAGGACAAAATAGTAGAGAGCTTGAAAGACATTCAGAGGACTCTGAGAAGTCTTGGACAAAATGATTAACTGAACACTGATTAACACTCAGATAGAGAATGATTACAGAATAGCCCTCCAAATGCCAGGAAAGTAGAAGATGGGCTGAAAGATCCCCAGATGAAACAGAAGCTAAGCAGAAGTGAACAAAACAACTGAGAGAGTCTGAAAGATTCCAAGTGCATACACTAGCCTCAGGGAAGGGAAGAAAGTCTGTAAGTGCTCAAGAAAACAAAATGCAGCAGTGTCAGAGGCCAAGAAAGAAAGAGATAAGGCAAAGAACCACGTCAGAGAATACAGAAGAGGCTCAGTGATAACAAGTATCAGAGCTGTTAAAGGAGCTCCAGACTACTCACTGGTACCAAGGGTGGCCTCAAGAGAAGATTTAAAAAAAGGGGGGGAAGAAAGATTGATAGTGCCCCAATGAGTAGCATCAAAGAAGGGAAAATCAGTCAAAAATCTGTAAAAGACTCAAGAGAACACAAAGTAGCCTCAAAGAAGTCAAGAAACTATAGAAAGCTTGAAAGAACCATGATGAACACACAAGAGACTTTAACAATAACAAGAAAGTATCAGAGATTCTGAAAGTGCTCTAGGAGTGTATGCCGGCAGCTGCTAGGAGAGGAGAGAGGCTAAAAGAGCAAAAGAAAATAGTCTTGGAGAGGAGAAGAAACAAGCATGAAGGCTGAAAAAGTCCCAGGAGAAAGAAGAGAAGCCACTGAGATGCCACGAACCTTGAAGGAAAACTAAAACAGTCCCAGAAAATCCAGTCAAACTTCAGAAAGAGGGACTGAAGGGTGAGTGGGAAATGAAACAAGCATAAAGACTGAAAGTGCTCCAAAATCCCCTTAGTGAGAGGAAAGAAGAAACTGAGAGCCAAAGCAGCTTTGGAGAGGCTAGGGAAGAAGTGGAGAGGTTGGGAGAGTACCAAAGAACAAAGTAGCATCGCAGATACTGAGAGATTAGAAGAAAGCGTGAAAGAACCTCAGAGAAGAAAGTAGCATAAAGTCTGCAAATGTGAAGGATAACAAAGATTAGCCTCAGAAAGGTGGAAAAAGGTAGGCAAGAAAGAGTCCCAGAGATCATACAGTAGCCTTGGAGAGGTGAGAAAATATGGTATTTTCTGGGATCCCCCGTTGCGGGGAGGAAAGATGAATCTGACTCCATGTTCTTAATGGCTAATTTATTATTTTATTATATTATAATAAAGAATACTATACTAAAACTATACTAAAGAATAGAGAAAGGATACAGAGGGCTAAAAAGAATGATAATGAAAACTCGTGACCCTCTCCTCAGAGCTTGACCATGATTGGTCATTAAGTCAAAACAATTCACATGAAACTAATCAAACAATGAGCTGTTGGAAAAACAATCTTCAACCACATTCCAAAGCAGCAAAACACAGAAGAAGCAAATGAGATAATATTGTTTTCTTTTTTCTCTGAGGCTTCTCAGCTTCCCAGGAGGAGCAATCCTGGCGAAGGGATTTTTCAGAAAATACGACAGTGACAAGAAAATACTGCAGAAAGACTGAAAGAACCTTGAGAGAGCAGAGAGTAGCTTCACGGAGACAAGAAAGAAGCAGATGTTGAAAGAGTCCAAGGAGGGCCCACAGTACCACTGGAAGGCCACAAAAGCAGGAGAGACACTAGAAGAATCCCACTGCATGCAGAGTATCCTTAGGGCAAGCTTTCCCAGTTAGGCTGGAAAGCCCATTGGAAAACATGCTCTTGCCATTGTTCCTCAAAGCAGGGGTCCATTGCCATAAAAGCCAAAGCTCTGTCTGCAACACTGGCTGTGCAGTCAGGTCTTAACCCAGGGGCTGGGGGCTCTCCTGCCTGAGCTTTGCCTCTCCTCTGGCAGGAACAAGGAGAATAGCTCCTGGGCTCTGGTGCCCTGTAGCCTCTCTTGGTGTGCCTAAGGTCTCCCTTGACAGTAATACTGATGCACACATGGTCAGAGGAGCAGGCCAGAGGAGCAGGCCAAAGTCGAGACATGCCTTGATGCTCTCTGCAACAGCCCCAAGTCTGCCCTCCCTACAATCAGGATGTCATGTGAGGTCTAAACAATGTCAGTAGATGGGTGCCTCCCTACCCTGCAGAAGGCAGCTCCAAGCAGTGTCCCAGTGCTGGCTCGGGCGGGGTGCAGATGCAGCTGGTTGTGGTGCATCCCTTGGCCGTTCACAGCATCTGAGGAGTGGCATGGTGAGTACATGAATTACAGCTTGGATGCATGTATGTGTGCACACTTGAGTATGGGAATGTGCTGTAGCTGTGTGGAAGCCTGACTGTGTGTACACCAGAGAGATTCTGGAGATTTTATTTTCTCAGTTTATGGGAGGTTGACTTTCACCCACATCTAATCACCACATGGTATCTCACTCACCTCCCCCCCCCGAAAACCACAGCAGCATGGGGAGAGCAAAAGTGAGAAAACTCACAGGCTGAGATAAATATAGTTTATTAACTGAAGGAAAGAGGAAGAGAAAAAAAAAAAAAACAGTGATGCAAAAGCAGACTGATGTCCAGTCAGTCTCTGGGCAACAGCTGCCTTCCCAAAATCTCTCTCTCCTCAATTTCTGTTACTGTGTATGATATTGTAGGGCATACAGTATCATATGGGTCAGTTTAGGTCAGCTGTCCTGCTGGTGTCCCCTCCAAATTCTCAAATACCCCTGAGGGAGGGTGAGTGGGAGCAAGAGAAAGCTTTGAGGCTGTGCAAGCAGTTCTCAGCAATAGCCAGAACACAGGTATGTTACCAGGGCTTGCTTTAGTCACAAATCCCAAATGCAGCACCATACAGTCTGCTACAAAGAAAATTAACTTTATCCCAGCCAGACCACAGTAGACTCTTAAACATCACTTGAGTGCTGCAGGTGGATGGAGACATCATGAGGATCCAGAGAGATGTGGAATGCAATTTTGCCTCTTCTTATGAATACCTATCCTCCCCAGACTTCCCAGACAAACACAGTCTCTCAATCCCACAGTTTGCGTTGTGGCATTGTGGCTGATCATCCCAATCTTGCTCACCACATTCCCCAGGCACAGAAGAAACTGTGGGTACTTGCTTGTGCTGCCTAATGTATCTGGGCTCAAAAGTACTCAGCAAAGTACTCTTCAGACATAGTCCAGCCCAGCATAGGCAGCAAAGATGGACAAACTGCTCCCTACGTAAGTGTTATTCACTATGAGGGGAGGTGGACCGAGATGCCATATCCAGACATTGAACAAATTTGCAAGTAATCCTTTCCTAGGTTGCAATGGATGGTGGGAGAGGAATGCATCAGGCTATGGATAAGTCTTTGTTCTCTATATAGAGACCTAATGTGTATATTCAAATCTCAGGCTGATGGAGTCCATTGCAGGCATGTACAAAGAAACAAACACTATGCATACTCCACAAAGGAAGATGTTAGGGGTTAGGCTTTTTCTTCATTATTTTCTTTCTTTCTTTCTTTCTTTCTTTCTTTCTTTCTTTCTTTCTTTCTTTCTTTCTTTCTTTCTTTCTTTCTTTCTTTCTTTCTTTCTTTCTTTCTTTTCTTTCCTTCCTTCCTTCCTTCCTTCCTTCCTTCCTTCCTTCCTTCCTTCCTTCCTTCCTTCCTTCCTTCCTTCCTTCCTTCCTTCCTTCCTTCCTTCCTTCCTTCCTTCCTTCCTTCCTTCCTTCCTTCCTTCCTTCTTTTCTTTCTTTTCTTTCTCTCTCTCTCTCTCTCTTTCTTTCTCTCTTTCTCCCTTTCTTTCTCCCTTCCTTTCTCCCTTTCTTTCTTTCTCTCAGGTAGTTTTCTCCCCATTTGTTGCTCTAGAGATGATGAATGGCCAACACTTATGAGACAAAAGACCTAGCTGGATGTCTTTGAATTCCATTGCAATGGTCCTGGGGGAGGAGGGGAGAAGGGGTGCAGTTGCAGAAGATGGGGGGCTAGTAGATGGGGAGTGAGCTCTCTGCCTGGGAGGTTTCTCTTGGGAAATGCAGAGATACCGTGAGAGGTCAGGGGGCTTACTGAGACTTGGCTGGGGGTCAGGGGCTGCACTCAGCCCCTTCTGCTCTCAGCGACTGGAGGGGAGAGCAGTCGTGTGTGGTGTGGAGAGTGGACACCTGTGTTTCCCTAGACGGGGCTGCACTGTGGTTTGCTACAGACAAGCTCGCCACCTGGAGCGGCACTGAGACTGGCTACTCCCTGTAAGTTTTGCAAGGGGAAAGTAAGTTTTGCATCTCCTCTCTTGCCCCTCGCTTGAGCCGCCATTGCCCGAGGAGGGGCGGCTGCGCTGTCCCACAGCGCCCCCTGCAGGCGCAGGGCAATCACCGCACCCCCTGCCCGGCCGGGAGCCAGCAGCGCCCCTGCCGCAAGTGACCGGAACTGCACCGAAGGGAAGGGTGCCCGATAGACGAGAGAAAGCTGTCACTGGGTTTGGGGTTTGTTTGCTGTTGCTGCTGTTGTGGTTGTCTGTTTGCCTTGTTATATATATAGTCTAGTAAAGAACTGTTATTCCTTTTCCTTTATCTCTGCCTGAAAGCCCTGTTATTTCAATGCTTTAATAATTTGGAGAGAAGGGTGTCATATTTTCCATTCCAGGAAGCTTCCCGCCTTCCTGGGCAGACACCTCTCTCTTAAACCAGGACATACAGGAAGTAGGGTGATGAGTGAAGTTCAGTCATTAGAACAACACAGAGGGAGCAGCACTGCAGGGTCAGTGAGAACCAGCCCCATGCAGCTGTTCATGTGTTATACCTGAGAAATCATGCTGGTGCTGGCAGAGTCACTGGTTTTGAGGTTATCTCATTCTCTGACTGTTTGACTCAGGTAAATAGTCATTATGTAGTGCTGCAGTTAGCAATGCTGTGCCAGCCTAGAAAAGGTAGGAGTCAAAAATTAGTGCAGGTATTATAGTGTTCGTTGTGGGTCTTCTGTGTACATCTCCAGAGAAAAACAAAGAAACTAAAAGCTCTCTGCTTTCTGCAGCTGCTACAAGTGCATCTATTTGTATTTAAATTCTCTCAATGTCAGCTGAAGATCTGGAAACTTCCCAGACTCCTCCTTCCTGCAGAAAAAAAACCTACAAAATACCATTACCAAAAAAAAAAATCCCCAAACCCCAAACAAATAATCCAGAGATGATGGAGTTCAGTCTACCCATAAAAGGAGACAGGCAACTGGCAATTTTAAGCAGCCAAATAATGGTGAAGTATTGGATATAAGAGTGAGAAAATCAGGGGAAAAAAGAACATCAAGGAATGTGCAAGAAAAGTGAAAGGAGACAAGGAAGTCCCTAGGGTGTGGGTTTTATCATCCATTAATGAGAGGTAGAACATGTACTGCTAGAAAAGGATCTTCTAGAAAACAAGGATGCAGGAGATTCAGGTTAAGAAAAATTACCTGACACATTTAACAGCTCCTTGAACAACAAATCAAAAGGATGTAGATTTTCAAGGAAAGAATGTAAAATAATATTCTACAGTTTCTTCCACATCTCAAGACCAATGCCATATTTGAGGTGGACAGCCATAGCCTTCAGGTGTGATGGTCTGTAATAAGCAGAGTATTTCCTCAATCCCTTCTCTTGCCTCTGGGCAACTGCATTTGTGAGTGTACAAGTTTGTGGATACCACAGGTGTCACATGCATCCTACAATTTCCTTTATGCTGCAATACACATGCCCATCATAAAATCTTGAAGAGTTCTGAAAAGTTGCAAAACATTGTCAGTATTTCCTTTTCATGACACAATCATTGTACTGTTATGGGGGGTCTTGGGGGCATGGCATGTTTATATTTTATTCCTTCTTTGGTTGTTCTGTTTGGTTTCTGCTTACTTTCAGTTAATGCAGGCAGAATTATATGTCATTATCATTTACATTATCATTCAGTTGCATAAATATAACATTACACTGATTATTAAAAATTAATCTACTATGAAATGGGAAATACCAAAGAAGCACCCACTTTCCCCTCTTGGAGAGCCTATAAAGGCAGTTTATGTTCCTTGTCTTTTCTTAGTTGATACACTCAAGGGCAGAGAGCAGCTCTTCAGAGGGACACAGACAAACTGGAGGAGTGGGCTCAGAGGCACCAAATGAAACTGAAAATGGACAAAGGCAAAATTCTGCACCTGGGAAGAGATAACCGCCGGCAACAATATGTGTTAGGAAATGGTGAGCAGCTATTCTGAAAAGCAATGTGGTCCTGGTAGATGGAAAGCTGGATGTGATCCCACAGTGTGCCCTGGAGGCAGTGGGGGACAACTGCACCCTTGGCTATAAAATAGCAGGACCATATTCAGGATCTCAGAAGAAAGGAATACTAGGATTTTTTAACCCCATTTAAAATACTGCATCCAGTTTGAGGTTCATCAATACACAAAAGGCTGATAAAATTGATCAACTGAAACAATTTCAGCAGAGGAGCACCAAGACAATGAGAAGGCCGGAGCACTTGTCCTGTGAGGAGAAACTGATGGACCTGGACTTGGTTAGCCTGGAGAAGGCTTGGGTGAGAGCAACTGCAATATTCCAACAGAAGATTCCTTCTGCAGAAATTAAGACCAGGCCAGGGTCCTCACAGTAGTGCATGGTGGTAGGAGAAGAGGCAGAAGGCTTAATCTATAATGAGAGGATTTAGGGAAATTTTTTTCCTGCTGATGAGAGTCAAGTATCGAGCACTAGAAGAGGTTGGCTAGAGAGGTTGTGCAGTCTATATCCTTGTAGGTTTCAAGACTTGACTAGATACAGTCCTGAACAAAATGACCTGATCTCATAGTTGACCCTGATTTAAGCAAGAGGTTGTGCTAGACCATATAATTGTAGAATGGTTTGGGTTGGAAGAGACCCTAAAGATCATCTAGTTCCAACGCCCTGCCATGGGCAGGGACACATTCCACTGGACCAGGTTGCTCAGAGCCCTACCCAACTTGTCTTTGAACACTTCCAAGGGTCAAAATGAGGTCTCCCTGGAACCACCTCTTCTCCAGGCTAACAGCCCCAGCTCTCTCTGTTTGTCTGTGGAAAAGGGGTGCTCCAGCCCTCAGAACACCTTTGTGGCCCTCCTCAAAGATGACCAAGGTGTTCCAACTTGAATCCTCTTTTAATCCCCTGTCAGATGCAATTAAAGAAGCACTATTCTAGGGTAATTTACTGTAATTTCCCTCTGTTTCAGGTAGCTTTTACCAGCTTGGAGACACTGTGCCTGTTATTTTCCTGCCCAGGTAAAGGCACTGACAGGAAAACTGAGGGACCTCACCTCATAGGGTTACACTGAAAGAGTCAATGTGCACAAGTCGCAACACAAGAAAATCTGGAATGGACAGAAAGACAAAAGCTTCTTGCCCTTGAAAACTGTTCAGCAGACATGCCTGGAAAGGAAAAAAAAAGTTTGAATGAGGAATTGAGCAACCTAATCTAGATTTTAAGTAAGGCCTGCTTTGGTAAAGAGAATGGATTAAAGAACTTCATCAGTCCTTTCAAACCTAAATTCTTCCATGATCGTACAATTTATGTACCAGGCAGTACCAGGGAGTTCTGTCTTTCACTTCCACTTGACCATTCCTTGCGAGAATGGGTTTGTAATTCAAGTCATGTGGCCAAACCTCTCTACTTTCTGCCTTTTTGCTGCTTGAAGTAGAGCTGATGAAAATCAATTAATGCAATTATGTCTTCTTTAGATAGGCTGTTAGTCTGCACACAGTACATCACATATCCACAGAAATCTTTAGATTTGAAAGGTTTTTATGTTCTTGTTGCCATAAGGAGTCTGGCATTAGCATGCAGCTTGCTAAGAATACAGTCTCATAACAGGCTATTTTTTCAATGCAATGAAGATATTCTTATCTCAAGAGATGTTCACGCTCCATTATTATCAGTCTAAACATACAAAGAAAGGGAAGAAACACACAACAAAAATCTCAACTCTATCCCACACTTCAAGGCACAGCAGCAGAAACCTATTTAAAACTTTTGGCTGCTAGAAAGCTGTGCATTCCGCTACTGTAACTTCAAATACAGAAATTCTGCAAAAAGCGTGACCCTTATTTTAAAAATGCACAACAGACAGTAATAGCAATAGATATAAATTACTCAAAGAGGCCCACATTAGACTTAAAGCAGTATCAGCATATTTTCATTAAAAAAAAAGAAGTTCAACAGATATCCAGCAGCTAAGGTGGTAACAGAATCCTTCTTTGCTTCTAGCCTCTGTATAGATCCATCAAGCAAGGCAGGATATGTCCCAACAAACTTCATGTGCTTTCCAACAGTGTCAATACAAATAACATACTTGAAAATGATGGCTCTACCTCCAGAAAACTCCTTTATTCCAGAAGCATTATATTCATGCCAGTGAAATACGTCCAGAGATTCAGCAAGGGCTGCTTTTTAACTCAAACAGATAACCTTTTCTAATTCTGTATTCAGAGGCAAGGTCAGCACAGCCAGAATCTGGATAAACATCCTGTTTGACACTCCCTCAGAACTGGAGAAATTAATCATTCTCACTCCACCTGTGTTGTTCTTGGCATGCTGCTCAATGAAAACCCTTCACTGCAGGATGTGCTGCAATGACTGCACACATGTATGAGGACTGCCTGTGTTTTGGAAGTTACCAGGCCACTGGCTGACAGCAGAATGCTGTAGCTGGTGTCACTGCCAGCTTCTCCACTCAGCAGGTCCCCTCTTAGAATGTCTGCACCAAAGGGTGCAGCACTGTGGCTTCTCCACGCTCAGCACTGTGGCTTCTCTTACTGACTGGTCCTAGAGCTGCTGCTTCTGCTTCCAGACCTCATTGTACCATAAAGCTGCTCATGGGCCCCAAGCGCCTGCAGCAGCCTCTTACTGCTGCCCTCTTTGCTCTGTGTGACCCACGCTGTGCGTGGTGTGATGGTCACATCTGCTGCCGTGCCTGGCAGCAGCACGGCGTCATGGCTCTGGTACCACAAGGGACTGGCACCAGTACTGGTACTGGAACTAGGACTGGGACTGTTACTGTTACTGGTCCTGGCACTGGAACTGAAACTGTGACTGGCACTGATATTGGGACTGGAACTGGGCCTGGTACTTCTGCAGCTACAGGGAGAGGTACCAGACAGCTATTGGTACTAGAACTGGAACTGGGATTGATATCTGTGCTAGTACTGGTAGTGAGACTGGAACTGGGATTGCTACTGGTACTGGTGCTTGGACTGGGACTGGAACTGGGCCTGGTTTTAGTACTGGAACAGGCACTTGGACTGGTTTTGGAATTGGGACTGATGCCAAAACTGGGACTGGGCCTGGTAAAGGTACTGGGACTGGCACTGAACTGGTATTGATACTGGCACTGGGCCTGGTGTTTGTACTGGTACAGGTACTTGGACTGGTTTTGGAACTGGGACTGATGTGCTGGAACAGGGACTGGTGCTGGTACTGGCATAGGCAGTGGTATTGATACTGGAACTCGGCCTGGTACTGGTGTTGGTACTGGACAGGAGTTTGGACTGTTTCTGGCACTGGGACTGGGGCTGGAGGCGGTGTTGCGGTCGGGACTGAGCCGGTGCTGACCCTGGGGCCCAGGGACCGGCCCTGGGCCTGGGCCCACCCCGTCCCCTCCGCGCGTCACGACAGCGGCTCCACCCCCGCCTTCATTTGCCTGCCTGCCCCCGACGGGCCAATGGGGCGTGGCCACCGCGGCGCTGACCCCGCCCTCCGCGGCCGCCGGTAACGGAAGCACTGGGAGCGGAGCGGGCCCCGCGCGCCCGGCCCGCGCGGCGCGGGCGGCCTGCGGGAGCGCGCCCGGCGCGCGCGGCCGCTGCGGTGAGTGCGGGCGGGGCGGAACGGCCGCCACCACCGCCCCTCCCCCCGCGCCGCGCCCTCCCCCCCGCGCCCCGCAGGCCGCCGCCCGCCCCGCCCCGCCCCGCCCCGCCCCGCGCAGCGCGCTGCCAGCTTGGGCACGGGGGCGGGAGGCGGCGGCCGCCGCGTGTGGGGGAGCGGCCTGCGCGCCCGATGGAGGGGTAGTGGTTCCGTGCTAGGCTCGGTGGCCGGGCCGTGCCCTTGAGCGCCCATGGCTGCGGCTCTGGAGGGGGCGGTTACGGGTGGGATTGCGACGGCGGCCCCCGGCAGCACGGAGCGGGTGCGTGGGGGCGCAGGTGGGAAGGGCATTGTCACTCCAGCGTGTGTCCCGTACTGGTGCTAGTGCTGCTCCTTCTCCTGCCTCCCCTCCCGAGCCCTGCGGGCTCGCCTCAGGCAAGTCTGCTAATCAGGTGTCGTGTTCTCTAAGGAAGAGCCAGAGATTCCCTTGGCAGTACCCTGCCTGTGTTCCCAGCAGGATGCTTGTACAAGTCGATGCATGTAGGGAGAAGAGCCTTTGACAATAAAGCACGGTGTGCCAGGTGAAGCAGGCAGCACAGGAATCCAGACACAGTAGTCCATTGGGATGCTCCTGTGTTTGTGATCATCCGGCTGGTGAGACCCTGGCACAGGTTGCGCAGAGAAGCTGTGGATGCACTGTCCCTGGGAGTGTTCAGAGCCAGGTTGGATGGGATTTGGAGCAACCTGGTCCAGTGGAAGGTGTCCCTGCCCATGGCAGGGGAATTGAAACCAGATGGTCCTAAAGTTCTCTTCTAACCTAAAGCATTCTCTCAGTCTGCACACTGTAAAGGATATATATATCAGTCGAACATGAAGTGCTTATGGAAAAAAGAGGAAGTGCATGGTCAGTAGTACTAAAGCCATTCAGCCACAGCACACAACAAGTGCTATTCCTGTTTAGGAGGATGTTTTTCCTTAGACGTTTGTTTAATTTGAGCTGTTCTGGTAGCTCCTGGACCAATAGAAACAGTGCTAATGATGGGAGTTGAGACCCTTCTCAAAATGCTACCTAATGCTTGTAAATGGTGTGCATTTGATTTTGAATTAATCAGAAATTCCTTTAAACATTTTGGATTTGTGTCACTTTTGAGAAGTTCTCTTGTTTTTATGGCTTTTCATATTAATGCCTTCAGGTGTTTCCTCCACACTTCTAAAGTATCCTGGAATCTACCTGTTTACCCTAGGCTTTGTGATGAGGGTACAGATATGTGGGTTGAATGTAAGATTTTTGAAAGCCATGGGAATAACTATCTCCTTATTAAATGTTTTATTCTGGAGAGAATAATGAGATATCCCTGGAGGACTCTAAGTGTGTTGTCAGGCACAGATAATCATGCCTTCCCTGCTTGTAAAGGCATGTCCTCTTGTTCCAAAGGCATCATTGGTTTGACTATCAGAGTCAAGGCCCTGAACTAATGGTCTGGGAGGGAGCTGAGCTCACCACTTTAATGGGAGCATGAGGAAACAAATCATTACCAAGAAAAGCCTGAATTGCTTTCCTCATCTTTAAAGAAGTGCAGCCTACCTCTGCCTGTGCTCATTAGGATAGAACATAGTCAAATACTTATCCAATAGGAAGAACCAAATTGAAGGTGAAAGATTTTCACCAAAAGATGTTGGCCAGTTGTGCTTTTAACACCAAGGGAATGTAGGCTCTGTGGCTGTGTTGCTGTGTTGCTGTGGGTAACAGAAGAGATGCTGACAGATGCCCTCTGAAGCAGAGAATGGTTTTCTTATCTCTTTCAAAATACTTTTTCTGAGCAGCTGATGAACCTTTTGTGTAGTGCTGTTTGAACTTGAGGCAGCAATCCATACATGGAGCCTCGGGTAGGCTTTCACTGAAGTAGGTTTGCCCTCAGATTCTGCAATTTGGTGATGTTTTGGAGATCCACTTTTGATTCCCCTGATAAGAGGTTTCTCAGATTTTTTTTTTTCCAAACAACTACAGAAATACAGCTAGCTTGGGAAAAATGGGGGATGAAGGGTGGTGCCAGAAGTGCCTCCTGCTCTGAACTGCTGCCCCAGTAGCACTGGCCAGAATGGGGATGCCTACTTTTAGTCTCTGGTATTTGTCTTCTTCAGGTCTCTTTTTTCTGGGTTGAAGTGACCAGGAAACAACTGAAGCATCCAGGATACTAACTGCACATTGTTTGACTTGTGCTGAAGGGTGTTGTTTCACTTCTTAGAAAAAAGTGAACATGAGGACATATTTGGGGAGAGTGCCAAAGTGTTTTGCTTAAACAGAGTGGATGAATTGCTGACCTTTTCTGGGTGTGGGGCAAGTTTTTTGTCTGAAAGATTCCCTGAAACTTACTTAGAATTTTTGCTTGGGGAGGTTGTTGCAGAAAGTTGACACATTAGGAAATACATGCAAATAGAGGTGAGCACTTTCAGAGTTTTCAGAATTTAATATTTTCAGAATTTATTTATTGACAAACAAAGAATGAGCTGAATTCTGGCAGGGACTGTTCTTCTAAAGGTATTCTGGCATAGCTCTTGGTAGACTTAAACTTGTCTAGCTGCTTTTTGAACTTCCATAAATTTGCAGCATCCACACCAGACCATGAAAAGAAATTCCATAGGTTGCCATCTGGTTCATGAAGTTTTTCTTTTACTTACTTTGAACTTGACATGTGCAACCTTCAATAGGTGTCTCCTCCATCTGGTAGAAGAAAATGTGATTCTTTATTCCCTATTTGGTTTTGTCATGATTTTGTAGACCTCTGCTGTATCCTCTCCTCAGTTCTTTTTCTTCCATCCTTCAGAATCCCAACTGTGGTAGTTATTGCTTGTGTGGGAGCCAGTCTGGCTTTTGGTGTGAACCTTTTCTATAAATACAAGTACAGAGTATCAGGAATTTTACTGTGTCATTTTTAAGTGAGTGCATTAGGGGGAAAATTCTTCTTCATGCAATGGGAAGGAATAATCTACTGTGGTCTTTCACAGTTCATTAATTGTATTCTTTGTCTTAGTCTTATTTTTTTTTTCTTACAACTGTTGATTTCCAGTCTGATTTGTTCACTGCTGGTGAGTCCCTAGTAGGTGTTTCCATCAAGCTGTTGGATGTAACCCCAACATCTCTTTCTTGAGAAGTAGGAATGAAGAGCCTGTTGTATATTTCTGAGTGGCCTTGATCCTACAACCATCAATTCAGCACCTCTCTTTGATCACATAAAGCCTATAGCTCTTGCCTTTACTGTTACGCTTTACAGACAATTAAGAAAATTTTGAAAGTGTTTAGCTAAGTTAAAAGATAGTTCTGGATAAGTAGCAAATTGAGAATTTTTCTCTGGAAAAGAAAGACCACTCCTCAGCCTGATAGGATTTTTTTTTTTGTAGTTATTGCAAATGCATTTTATTTTGCTTTTTAAATAAATTTCTCTAGACTTTATTTGTGTGTATGTGTGTGAATGTTTCAGGAAATGCTTCAAGGACCATCAGAAGATGTGTTTGCAAAGATGGAAAGTTCAGTTGAAGACATGGATACCTCCGATACCCAGTGGGGCTGGTTTTATTTGGCAGAGTGTGGTAAATGGCATATGTTTCAGGTAAATACCTCTGAAGTTATATTGGCTCTGATGGATCCCATACATCAAATTACCTATGGCTGAGTTTGTCTTAATGTGCTTTTTCTTTTTTTTTGAAGACTGACTCAAACAGTCACTGCTCTATCAGCAGTGAAGATATAGAAAGGAGTTTCCGAACAGACCCCCATGGATCTCTGTCTTTTACCACTGCAAAATTTAACTACACACTGGACTTTTCAGGTATGTGTTTTGCCAAAGAGTAAATTTAAACAATAGAAGGTCTCAGATACACCAGCACATTTGTTCATTCAGCAGGTTATTGTCTTCATATCTGGTGTGAAAACATGATTAAGAATGTTTTTTTTACTGGAAATACAAAGGAGTTTTTAGAAACAGCTGATCTGTTACATTTTTTGTGTAGTTTATTAATGAAGTTGCAAGTTTTGTTTAATAGCACTGCATTGGAATTCCTACTGCTTGCTCCAGCTGCAAGTGGCATGTAGGATACATCTCTTGAACTGGGAAGGTTGAACCTTTTTTCTTTAATGTGCAACTGCCTGCAAGCTTGGAAAACCTCTTCCATTCATTCTGTATAAGAAACATTGCTGTAAAGGAGGCTTCCTGCAAAATACTGGCATCAGAATGATTTAATAATTCAGCAGGTAGTTGAAGCCAGTTCTGTTCTCAGAATAACAAGGAGATAGGCAAAAGGATTTACTGGTAGATTGTAAAGATCTTGCTTATGCTGTTCTTGTCAGTTACAGAGTATTACAGGTTTCTAATGTATGTAACTAATTATAGAGGTAATCTGTTCTTTGTTCACAGGTGTGTTCTAGTAACTTTTTTTTTTAGTTTTTCTATTCATAGATGGTTTATTTTCTGATTAAATTACAAAACAGCTATATGCTTAAATATAGGAAATTAAGGAAATAAATACATATTCCAATATATGTATTCAAATTTCAAATATTTCAAATACAGAAAGTGGGGACTGGGTTAAACAGCAATATACTGGCAGTAAGGTGGTATCTGTGTTGAAATGTCTTTTTATTAAAAACTGTGTTTTGCATCCAGAATAAAAACACTACACTATAAGCAAATGTTAAAGAACAGTTTTTATGTTACTCTCTTTAGGCCATGATGTCTTACACTAAGAATAGTGTATTCTTTGTCATCCCTTTCAAGTCAGTGGAAGTTCTGCCTGTGATTTAGTGGGGCTGAATGTTAGATGGATATTTTAAAAATATATCTTTGGTGTGTGTAATATTTGGACATTTTCCCAACTCATGTAAATGACAATGCATTTAGATATATTTATTGAAAATGCTGATTTGTTACTTGTTGAAATGGGATTCCTGTCAAGTAGCTTAGGGTGTAGTAACATTCTTTTAAATAATGATACTTAAATGTTTCATATGCTGTAGATGAATTCCCAAAAATTTCTTCCTAATTCTTGTTTTATGCTCAGTGATGAAACAAATCAACCTAACTACCCTTAAACAACGTCCAATAAAGCGAGCTCCCTTTGCAATCAATTCATTCAGGTAAGGAAATAAGAGGAAGACTCCTTATTTTTCTTTTATTCCTGCTTCTTCTAAGTAAAATGAAACCAAAGTGTTTTATCTTTATTGTTTATATTTATTTGCTTTTGGAGTCACTTGCTCTGAATACCTGTTGAATGAGAATTGCTGCAGGGAAGCAGCACCAAAAAAATGGAATCCAGTGACTCCATAAATTATTTAGAAGTAGTATTGTAACAGCAAAAAAAGGGTGAGTTATATGTTGTGCCTATATTTTACTCATTTACTCTAAACTTACTTGGAGTTTAAGAAATTGTGTTGTAATAATTCTTTTATGAGTTTAATTGCTTTAGATTGTCAGTTTCTTGCCATTTGATCAGTCATTAGATGTAAAGCTGAGCTGATGTAAAGCTGGAACTCACTAAGCAATAAACTGAGCTATGCAGATGAAATTGAGTATGTGGGATATGTGGATTTTTTTCCCCAGATAATTTCTGAGAAAAAATTTAGTTCTGAATTGTAGTGTGGTTATACATTAAAAAAGAAATCTGTCATTTGTCATAAGAAATGTAGTAGCAATCTGTTTACACTGACTTTCAAGAAGACTGTTTTTGAAGTGCCAACTTCTTTTCAGTAGATATTTGCTAATTAGTGCATACAATGACGTGGCAATTTACTTTGTTCTTTGAATAATTGCATTCAGTACTCTTATTTCCATGTGGTGACATTTTTTACTTTCAGGAGATTTCTTCTTTTAGTCACTGTTTTAAGGCTTAAGAGCTTCAATGTATGTAGTGCATGTACTTAAACCACTCTTTTTTAGTAGCTCTGTATAAACTTCATAGGCGTTTGCTTTTTTTGCACACTATGTTGTTTGGAGCAGGAGTTTGACAGGAAGAAAATGCCTCATGTCTTTGAAGTGATGTGCTTTTACCTTTTTTGTTTGAAGTTTCATCTGTGAAAATGAGGCTATCCCTATGCCTTCCCACTGGGAGAATGTAAATACTGAGGAGCCATACCAGGTAAGAGTTGGTATGCAACTTGGTCAAAAACATGTGACAATGAAATAATGCATCGAATTGAAATCGCACTAACCTCTTTTTTTCCAGCTTATTCCATTGCAAAAGAAAACAAATGAATATAATGAAGTTTCTAGTCTCTTTGGAAAAACAATGGATAGCCACCGAATTAAAAGAATTAAGAGAATACAAAATCTAGACTTGTGGGAGTTTTTTTGCAGGTGAGATTATTTCTAAAACCAACAGTTTTAGGATTGTTAATGGAGAAAAGTTTTAAGTCATGCAGCAGAAATATGTTTAACTGTTTTTACTATTAATGAAAATTTTCGTTACATTTTAACTTTAAAAAAATTTTCTTATTTGTCATTTCTCTTTATTCAAAATTTAATTTTCAAGACTGTGTAGCTTCTACAGGTTCAGAAATTGAATACTTGTAGAAATGCATTAGATAAAGCTGTAGCATAGATAATGTATTTAAGGTGTTCAGAATATCTGTGTGGTAGATGCCCATGATCCTTACAGTGAAGTAAGGAGACAAAAATTAGCTTTTTGTAAAATGGTTCCTTGAGAGGCTTGTATTACTTTAATTTTTACTGAACAAAGCAAATCAATATTTCAGTCCTGTTAAATTTCTCAATTTTATGAAGCATAGGACAGAACTAAGTGTCTAATGAACACATATTCATGTAATTCTTTTAAATTTAATGTCCTACAAAACCTTCTTCTAAGTTTTTGGCTTTTTCTTCTGCATATTGTGCTGGCCTGGAAGAAGTAGGAAGTGCCCACTTCGGTATCCACTTATTTTTTGGTGTCAGTCTTAAACAATTGTACTTGACAAAAGTTATTTGTGCATCTTGTAGGAAGGAGTGCATATCAGGAGGTTTAACGATGTTTTACTCTAATAAAAAAATCTAGACTAAGTTAAAGAGTGAGGAAATAACTAAGCAGATGTATACTAAAATCTTGCATAAGTTACATGATTTTTTTAAAGATATGCCATTTATTGTTAATTTAAAGCTATATCAATATGTGTGAGGAAGTGAAATTCCTTATATATGTTAATGGTTAAGAGAGTAACCCAACTTTTAGTTAAGTTTCTTTTTTGTCTTGATGGAATAACGAAGAGGGTCAGCAGAACTGCTGCCTTGGACTTCCAGAGGTCAAACTTTGGGTTGTTCAGGAGATTGTTTGACAGAGTCCCTTGTGAGTCAGTCTTGAAGGGCAGACAAGTCCAGGAAGGCTGGACACTCTTCAAGAGGGAAATCCTAAAGGCTCTGGAGCAGGCTGTCCCCATGTGCTGAAAGACAAGTAGTTGAGGAATAATATCATCTTGGCTGAACAGAGAACTTTGGCTGGAATTCAGGCAAAAAAGAGGGTTTATCACCTTGGGAAGAAGGGGCAGACAGCTCAGGAGCAGTAAAAGATGTTGAGATGTTTTGCAGGGAGAAAATTAGAAGGACCAAAGCCCAGTTAGAACCTAATTTGGCCACTGCTGTAGAAGACAATAATTTTTTTTTTTAAACAAATCATCAACAAAAGGAGGGCTATAGAGAATCTCTGTCCTTTACTGGATATGGAGGAAACATACTGACAAAGGATGAGGAAAAGACTGAGGCAACAAAGGCATTAATATTAAGACCAGTTGTTATCTGGGCACCCAGACCCTGAGCTCGTAGACAGAAGTGGGGAGCAAAATGCAGCCCTCATAATCCAAGGGAAAATGGAACCTGCTACCCCACACAAGTCTTTGGGAATGGATGGACTCTACTGGAGGGTACCAAGGGAGCTGGGGGGGTGCTCACTGAGCCACTTTCAACCATTTACCAGCAGTCCTGGCTCACTGGGGAGGTGCCAGTTGGCTGGGGTTGAGCAAGTGTGATGCCCATGTACAAGAAGAGCTGGAAGGAGGATCCAGCGAACTACAGACCTTTCAGGATGAGTGAGCTCAGTGCCAGGGAAGGTCAAGGAACAGCTCATCCTGAGTGCCATCATACAGCATGTGCAGGGCAACCAGGGGTCAGGCCCAGCCAGGATGAGTTTAGGAAAGGCAGGTCCTGCTTGATGACCAACCTCACCTCCTTCTATGACAGGGTGACCCACTAAGTGGATGAGGGAAAGGCTGCAGTTATTTTTTACCTGAACTTCAGTAGCGCCTTCGACACTGTTTTCCCACAACATTCTCCTGGGGCATCTGGCTGCTCATGGCTCGGACAGGTGCACTGTTTGCTGGGTAAAAAGCTGTCTGGATAGGCAGGCCCAGGGAGAGGTGGTGAATGGAGCTACAGAATCCAGCTGGTCACCAGTGGGGTCCCCAGGGCCCAATGTTGGGGCCAGTCCCACTTAATTATCAATGACCTAAGGGGTTCAAGGGCACCCTCAGTAAGTTTGCAAATGTCATCAAGCTGGGTGGGAGTGTGGATGTGCTGGAGGGCAGGAAGGCTCTCCAGAGGGATCTGGACAGGCTGGATCCATGGGCTGAGTCCAGTTGTGAGGTTCAGTAAGGTAAAATGCCGGGTCCTGCCCTTGGGTCACAAGACAGTGCTGTAGGCTTGCACATACTGGTGAAGAAATTATTGCCTGGTAGTATATTACAAAGAAATAGGTATTCCAGCATTTCAAATTCACTTCTTTTGGTGTCCCAGGTAGGAAAGTTGAAAAGAGCATGATGCTTAGTCTAGCATCTCAGTTTGGAGTTGTCAAGGAGTACAACAAGTAAAAAAAGTTGCTGGTCAGTGAGATTGATGACCAGTTTTAGAAAAAGCTTATGTGCTTACATAGGTACAAGGAACATGTCTCTGGGTATTTAGTTTTGCTGTAGGTTTTACCTTTCATTCAGTGAATTGGCTGAACAAGAATTTTCATAGTGCTGGAACAAGTTAATTTTGTTGAACTAGATTATCTTGTCACTGCTTGTACAAGGTGCTAAGATGATGCTTTTTAGAGCAGTTGGACCCCTTGATTTCTGTTCCAAATAGCCAAAGTGTCCTGTTGTGGCATTTCTGCATTCTGCCCAACCAGCTTGCCAGTGTGCCCAGCTTATTTTAAATTTTTATGATTGATCTTATTACTTATCTTATCTTATCTTATCTTATCACTTTTTTTTAAAAAAAGTGATAAGATCAATTGATTTAATTGGTTGATCATTGCTTGAATGATTATTTGCATCACTGTAGGGGTCAGAACACATTTGCCTCTTACAATAGTTCCCATATTTAATAATGATTCTAAATTGACTTTATGAAAATAACTGGTCAGAGATAGTAAAGGATTATCACAGAACATCTTTTTATTGATTATTCACTTTTTCTATAAATCTATTCCATTCCCTTGTTTCAAAAGAAGTTACTCAAGGCTACATTTATATATTGTCAGAGATCAACAGCCAACAACAGAGGGCTCTGGTTGAAGAAATTTCAGATGTTCAGCATAACTAGCCCTTAGATCAGTTTTTGCTGGTTTGCCTAGTACTTCATAACCTACCAACTTTGTTATCCCTTCCACCATGACATTAAAGCAGGTGGAGGAAACAAAATGTGCAAAATTACCTTTCTTTTAAAGATGTATCTGCTGAAATGACCACACTGAAACTAATAACACATGAACAGTGTTGATAAAATTGGTGTAGAAAGACCTTTTTTAAAATCTTAGACTATGTGGGAAAATAGTCCTACAGCATTCAGAAACGTGTGATTTCTAAATACGTACCTTAAGAATTCCAACGTGTTTAAAACCTAGAGTCATCTAGGCACTTGTAAAGTGGAATGTGTTAGGTCTGTACCCTCAGCAGTGTTTTCACAGTAGTAATTTAGTGTGTTTGTACAACTCTTTATTTATTATGTGCTTATTGTGTACAGCTATTTATTCATTATGTATTTATTGTGTACAGCTATTTATTTATTATGTATTTATTGTGTGTTTTCTGTAGGAAAAAAGCTCAACTGAAGAAGAAAAGAGGTGTCCCAACAATTAATGAGCAGATGCTATTTCATGGCACTAGTAATGAATTTGTAGAAGCAATATGTATTCATAACTTTGACTGGAGAATAAATGGGATGCATGCTGCTGTGTATGGAAAAGGTAAGTATTGCTGTCACATACAACAGTGAAAGTGTTAACAGCTCAACATTAAGTCTTCCCTGTAGTGTGTACTTTGTGATGCATGCCTTGTGTTTACCCAAGAGCTGTTTAATACAGATCTGCTTTTATGGCAAGTGTAATTAGGATGCAGTAAGGAATGTAATTGTTACAGTGGCTGGTAGGGCCAGGGAGCATGGGGAAGGGATGCCCAGCAAAGCAGTGTTGATCACAAGACAATCTCCCTACTAAAATGTTCACAATAAAAATATTTGGTCATATTGTTACAACAATTAACAACAAAAAAAGGATTCCTAATGAACATAAAAGAACTGTCATTTTTCATCATGTTGATAGCTATGCTCTGGTAGTCAAACTGTCATGGTAAGAATGTAATCAAATTTTCTTTGTTTTTTTATTTGAAAGGGACCTATTTTGCAAGAGATGCATCATATTCCAGCCATTTCTGCAAAGAGAGCATGAAGCATGGAGATACTTTCCAGATTCATGGTGTGAACCTGCAGCCTCATCTGCACAGACCAGATAAAGTCATGTTTCTTGCTCGTGTATTAACTGGTGACTATATCGGTGGCGATTCAAAATACATGAGGCCTCCTTCAAAAGATGGAAGCTTTGTGAACTTGTATGACAGCTGTGTGGATAATACCTGGAACCCAAAGATCTTTGTCATCTTCGATGCCAACCAAATCTACCCTGAGTACTTAATAGAATTCTGTTAAGTTTGAACTGAGTATTGTTTGTGGCTTTTTTAATACTTTTGTTCCTTTTGTAAAGACAACAACATAGAAATGATGCATGAAAGAGAGGTGAAAGAAAAGCTGGCATACATTTATGGACGAGGGAAGCTATTAAATATTTAAGAGAGACTGGTGAACTGTTTTTAAAAATCTGTAAACTTTATTAATGCATTTTTCAAATGTAGAGACTATTACAAATCTGAAGTTGCATAGTGAGCCTTAAATACATTGAGCATTGGTAAGTTTTCAAAGGCAAGATTTATGTTTTGATTTTCTAAAGTATATTAAAAGTGGTTAGAAATATGCCTCTAATATAGTATGCATATAATGAAATTAATCTTTTATAAAGATTGCCTATAAAACAAACTAAGAAAAACAACAGCAAAACCCCAGGGGACATGGCTACTTGTGTGTGTATGCGTGTGTATGTGTCCATGTTCTGTAGTACATGTTACTTTGTTTGGAGGTCTCTTAGTTTTGATTCTAAACCTAAAAAAAGAAAAAGAATCTACAGCTCCTTCATCAGTTTCCTCCAGATAAAGTTCAACAAAGCTGTAAGGTTTAACTTTATGTACATTTTACTGTAAGCTTCGATTATATACTGGGAAAATAACAAAGCCAAGGCAGTAGGATTTGACAGTTTGTTTTGATGGAAATGAGGCCCATAAACTTGTGGTTGTTAGTTGTTTGGTATGTAACTGTTGGGCTCACTGTTGGGATATCATATGCCTTTCTCAGTTCTTATCCTATGGAATTTTTGCCATCTTGTTGCAGTATTCATGAGCTGCTGTGATTGTGTCTGGTCAGAGTTTAAGATACACTCAGTGCTCATATACTTGGTGTTACTGAAGACAACATTTAGATTAACTTAACTGTAAACAATACAGTTAAACTAATAAGGGACATTTCAAAAGATGCCATCCTGTAGCTTTTAAACACTACAATAGAAAGCTTTCAGTAACATTTGTGTAGACCAGGTTTTCATAACTGGTATGGTTGTAAAGTTGAAGAGTATTTTTCACATGTAGAAAGAGCAAAAGAGACAATATTTGGGTAAAGAGCAAACCTGAGTACCTAAACACATGAAGAGGCTGAGGAAGAGGCTGTTACAATGAAATGCACTGTTGTGTGAACGATCTGCTATGGAATTGTGTCCCTAGTGTGCTTTGTTAAAGGACCTAAGTAGCACTAATGGACAAAGTCAAAGTTGAAACCTTTCCAAGATTTTTCTTTGGCTATGGCCAGTAACAAGTCCCTGTAGAATTGGTATATAATTGTGGCAGATATAGAATGATCTCTGTTGGTTTGTTATAGAATTGTTAATGGATTTTTTGGATCAAAGGCTGTGTTTAAAATGCATTGCATTTAAAGGCACTGCAGCTGCTGGCATGACCAGGTCTGCTCAAAGTCCTACTGAACTGGTGGAACTGGAAGCATGAGATGACAACATATCTGGCATCCTAACTGAGGACACAAATATCTCTTCCTTCTCCTGTGTGCTGTTACTGTTGTCTCTCAGTGGGTCTTGCACAAGTTGTTTATCTGTTTCTGTTTGTAATTTCATGGCAATTTTCCTGTCCCTAAACCATTTAGGGCTAAAATGCATTTTCCTTTATTTTAGGAAGTATGATTTCTGATCCCAGCTGGGAACTCTAGGTTCTACTCTTGTAGGTGTGATTTGTGTTTGATTCACTACTACACTAGCTCTGCAAAAGGCACTTTGTTCCCTACACTGTATAAAATAATAGCAAATCACGCAGGGAATTTGTGTATTACTGAGTCCTTTTTAATATTACACAGTATTCGACAGAGCATACATTTTGTGAAACTAACAAATACATGTGCTGTTGTTCCTTTGATTTGGTGTTTTATTTCTTCTGAAACAGAGGTTTTTAGTTAAGAAAACTGAAGTTTCTTTTTTAGCGCCTCATGGACACAAAGTACCACAATCTTTACTGATCTCTGGGACTTTTCTGATTTTTTGTGTGGTGGTGTCTTGTTTGCTGCTTAATTTGAATTGAATGGCACAATCTTAATCTTACTGCACAATTGAAGTTTTACCTCTTCTTTCAATGTTCAATGTGTTCTGCTTTTTGTGCTGATGAATTTTGTTATTGAAGATGTCTGTAAAATAACTGTCCTTTCTCTGGCAAGGGGAGAGTGATTATTATTGCAAGCAAAGTCCAGAACTGTACAAGTAGCCAATACAGGAAATAGTCAGACTTAATAAAAGGAACAGTGAGAAAGAAAGGGAGGAAAATAATTTCTTGGCCTTTGGAGTGTTAAAGAAAAGAGAAGGATCTTGGTATGGTTCTGGGGAAGAAAACCTGATACTTTCTGTTACTGTTTCAGGTAGTGAAACTTTGTTCTCCATTTTGTTTTTACACCTGTGCAAGACAGCATGCTACTCTTTTATGTGTCTTGATCTGAGGTAGAGCTTTCTTACTAAATTATTCTTGTGACAGTGTGTTTTCACATGAGCACAGCACTTCAGGATGACATAGAAAAATAAGATCAGCTCATACTGGCCTCCTGGACCAGCTTTGTTTTTTACAATTGGTGTGTACTCAGTTATTGCTGAATGGATCTCATTTCATCCAGAGCAGTTTGGGAGAGTGTCTGTCTGCATTCCAGTTCGTTTACAGTTTGCACAAACTCTTGCTTTTGTTAGAATCCAAAGGGAGAAATAAAGGATACAGCTCTGTTTTTTACTACATGTCTCAGTACACTCTCATCCAAGCTAGATGTGAGATACATGATATGATGGCTGGAATTGGTGACTGAAATTCAGGCCTGCATTGGATGCCAGTTCAGCTGGCAGCTTGAGGACAATTCTCACCCTTTTAAAACATTTATCAGCACAGAATAGCATAGCAGGAAGGCTCAAGTGAGTCTGTGAAGTTTACATAGTGGAAATTACTTTCAGGAAGATGAGCACATGTCAGTCTTAAAATTCCTGTGACCTAAATGTCCATCAATGTTGTAACTATTTTTGGCACTGTCCAAAACAGCAGACTTGCAAAATAGCACAGGCCTACTCCAGTATAGCCATCTACTCTTCACAAGTCACAAAAAATACTATGGGGGCTGACAGATGCAATACTTTGTCCCATTTTAAAGCCAGCTGGCCTCTGTTATGCCCCTCTGTCAAGGCCATTTGTTCTCTTTGACTCTGCCTTCCCCTGTTCATCCCCCACCCCATGGGTGTGTGCAGCTCCATTGATTCCTGCACCTCTTGCAGTCTGATCCCCCAGTACCATTTCCAAAGTCCAGGATCAAATAACCTTTTGCACACTCTTACATGCTCTTATCAGGTAATATGACAGACCAGGTTTGGTTTTCATCACTGCCTCCCTTATCATGCCAGCCAGGTTTATCCCCATACATTCCTGTGTCCAAAAAGGTAGTAGAGGAGTAGTCACTCCTTCCACATACTCATACTCAGATAATTGTGCCACATAAAACATACAGCAATTTGAGTGCTATGCTTGTCCTCGCTTGGGGATTTAGATGGAGATGTCACATTTCCTTCCTATGGTAATGAATGGACAAGAGACAGCCAAGGTGTACAACACCAAGACTGGAAATTTGCATGTTCAAGTGGATTTTTTAATTGGAAAGTGCTCACTTGAATGTACAGAAATAGGAGAGTATTTGGTGTATATTGCAATAAGGAAAAAAAGAATTCCAGTGTAGTAGAGAGTATAGGGAAAGGACCTGTTCAGACAGTAATCAGTTCCATGGAATACCATACCATAAAATGAGTTTCTCTTCCTCGTGTGCTTTGAGCTGTTAAGAGTTTGATACTGCTGTCATGTTAAGGATTGCAAACCAGCTGGTTCTGGCTGTTTGCACACTTATTTGCAGACATTTGAAGATTAATTTACTGGTACTACTTTTAGAGTCTTTTGCAAAAGAGATTATGACTCCACTGCTAGAAACAAGTCTGAAGCTATGTTCTTCTCAGCTATTGCCTTTATTGAATAGAAATGTTATTCATTTCTGTATTTGTATTTTGTCTATTGCCTTTGAACATCTTTGAGGTGTTTCTGTTTCAGTATTTTCCTTTCTAGAAAAACATTTTTGCAATTAGAGAGGGATGAAAGAAGAATAAGAAAGGATAATGTATCAGCATTTGGAAACTGCTGGATTCATATCCGGAGATGGTGCCAATCAGGAAGGCAGGTAGTGGAAATGACATTATGTTTCCAAGCCAATATCAGTGACATCCATTTCCTGTTTGCCTTCTAACCAATAAATGCCAAATTTAATTTAAAGGGAATGAAATAATAGTGACACCAAAAGCAACAACCTCAAATGTTTCCTATCTTTACTCAGCTTCTTCTCCAATACATTTTTCTTCCTTTGAACTCCTAAAGCAATGTAATATATAAACCAATACAGGCAGTGAGCATCTGACTTGTGTCCAAGTTTCAGGAACAACATAAAGCCTTGGCCTGCTTGCCTCCCTTTTCCTGTTCCCATGCTTTGCTTGCATTCATGTTGCCATAAAGTGAAACAGATGAAGTATCTGGAGCATTGTTAAAAGCTAATTTGGAGTGGGAATATGCTAATGCACTGTATTGCATTAAGTGATGTGTTTGGTTACAGACCTGGAGGTGGCCAAGAAGCTCGTACATGTAGTTTTTTTTTTCCAGTCAATATCTACCTTTAAGCTGGTGAAAGTTGTCCAAGAAAGTAATCCCAGCTGAGAACAGTTGGTGCAAATAAGACTTTCAAAGGATGACTGGATATTGGATACACTGTGTTGTTGTCTATGTATCAACTAGGGAGATTACATTAAAAAGATTTATTTCTATAAAGCGATTGGCTGACACAAATACTATCATCACATATTTTAACACAGCTGCTGAAAATACTGTAGCCTGACAATGCTCTATCAGCTAATTACTGGATGTTTATAAGAGTGACTTAAATAGCTGCTCCAGGCTGATATTTTTAAATTGTTTTGAAT
The DNA here is from genome assembly GCF_023055355.1 of Agelaius tricolor. Classification (NCBI taxonomy): domain Eukaryota; kingdom Metazoa; phylum Chordata; class Aves; order Passeriformes; family Icteridae; genus Agelaius; species Agelaius tricolor. The sequence continues at coordinate 20,469,373 of NW_027269269.1, forward strand.
TTTATTTTTAGTATAAGAAATATGACCCAAAACAATGGGATAAGACAAGGACAAGAGATGGAAAAGTTGTGTTTGGGGCAGGGGGGGAATCAATGGGAGAATAATGGTTACATAAGTGAAAGGGTGCTTCAGTGTGCATGAACATTGGGGAGTGATGTGCATCACTGAGGAGTGATGCAGGAAGGGGAGAGAACATAAGAATATTACTGATTTAAATCTGTTCTTCAAAATTTTTAAATTCAGTTTTCATGCTGATGATCTTCCTGGATATTTAGCAATGTTTATATATTCCCAGTGGGATGGAGTATTGGATGGAGAGTCAGGGGACTCTCCTGTAGTCAAATTTTCATGTCTTTTGACACGTTGTGATGAGAGCAGACTTAGAGAAGTGGTGCACAGATGATACAGAGCTGTCAGAAGTGAGAGGTGTAGCTACAGCACCTCATCTGAGCACTGTTGCGAGGAGCATGGGGAGCAAAGTGTTGCTGTCTGCTGTAAACATAACTGGTTGGCTTCTGGCTCCTTCCACCATGCTTCCTGAAATATCCCCACTCCAGTGACATTGCACACATCTTGTCTTTGCACCTCCTCCATGGCAAGGGTGTGGCATCAAATTTACTGTATTTAATCAATCACTGTAGTGTGACAAAAGGAGCAAAAATGTTATGGTTTGCATGAACAAATTGGAGAAAACTGCTATTGCTCTAAATTGTCTGCTTCATGAAGTAATTGATATCTGGAAAGAAACTGTCTTATGTTGTGCATTACATTAGGTGTCGCAATAGATCTCCATTTTTTTTGGCCTTTAGCTGCTGTGGTGGTAAATATGACTGATTTTCAAATTTCAGAATATAAACCTATGCTTTCTCTTTGTAAAAAACAGGTTTCTATCAAGCATGCTTGTAAAGGTGGTGAGTTTCTGAAAGTTTTTCTTTAATGCACAAAATTCCTCACTCAACAGAATTTCATGGCCTATCTATGAGAATTGCATTCAATAAGACAACGTAATTCTCTTTATAGTAACTATTCTTTTAAACTGAAAATCCCTGAGTGGAAGGTATGTATCTAACAGAGCCCTGAGCTGTCAGTGCACTTTAGGGCTGGAATCTATGTAATGCTTCATCACAGATGGACAGCTTGTGGCCAAAAATACAGTTTACCACCTCAGCATGAACGTGGGGGGAATTGGTAAGGCGGTATATAATTAATGCTGGATTTGATCCAGGATACCTTTCCCTTAGGAGAGGAGATCAAGATTTTTAGTGACAGTCTTTTAAAGACTGGTTTATGGTTCAGCAAACTGTGGAATATTGAGTAAAATTAGAACTGTATCATGGCACAGACTGAGAGAGAAGTCCTTCCACTGTACTGCTAGCTCCACATCCTCACAGGGAAACACTCTAAAATTGTGTTTTTCTTTAAAAATTAAATGCTAATTATTTTCAGTTTGAGAAATAAGAAGAGCATGGCTGTAAAATGTGATGGGAAAAAAAAATCAACTTGAAGAACTGGTTTTAATGTTCCCCTGGGAATGTTGTGGTTTTTAATATTTCAGAAATGGGTTTGCTTAGCCCTGAGGGAAAGGGATTGGAAGAGCATGATAGACGTGAACATGCACGAAGACTGTACGTTCAGTATTTAGGGGGAAGAAATAGGTCACTGTGTATTAGAGAGCTCGTTTGGTTTCCTTTAAAGCCACAAGAGACAGCAACTGCTGAGCTGCAGTTAGGAGGCTGCTCTGTATTCTGAGGGATGGGGCAAATAAGCAATGTAGATGTCTTTGTTTTACGCAAATACACCTGTCAATTCATGCCTTCTTGTGGAGCTGATGGTGCCTTACAGGGAAAAGTGCCCGTTTATGCAACAGCTCTAGTTATTCATGTGCCAATGCTGAGCTGCACATGGCTTAAGGAAAACATTTTTGATGTGTGTTATATGAAAGGAAATACTTTTCTTGTTATTTTTTGATAGTTTATTATACATTATGCCTGAGAATGTTCCTTCCCAACACCCAGAAAGCCAAGCAAAAATATCAAGATGCCTTCACGGATGAACAAAGAGCTCCTGACTGAACTCAGACATCCAAAGGAAGCACACAAGTGGTGGCAGCATGGAAAGGTGGTCCAGGGGGAAACCAGCAATGCTCTCCTGAGCTTGCATGGACAGGGTGAGGAAAGCCAAAGCAGCCAGGAGAGACAACAACAACAATGCTGAATTATTCAACAAGGAATTGAGGGATATCTCTAGTTCATCTGCCCTTGTCCTTGTGGAAGATTTTAACTTCCCAGGCATCAACTGGTTAGTATCATACAGCAGAAACAAACAGGTGCAGGAAACTGCTGAAGCACATGGAGGATAACTCCTTTGTGCAGGGACTAAGGGAACCACTTAGGACAGGTGCCCTTTCCAGTTTATTTGTTTGTAAACACAGAGGGTTCAGGGGTGAAGTGGTGACTGGTGGCTGTCTTGATCACAGTGACCACCAAGTAGTTGTGTTTCAAATAATTGGTGTTTGGAGAAAAAAATACCAGGAAATCTTTGTTCCTGGATATGGGAAGAGCAGATTTTGGGCTGCTGAAGGAGCTAGCTAGTAGGGACCTCCAGGGATCTGCTTCAGGTATTTGGGTCCATGAATGCTAGTCACTTTCTAAGAGCCATCTCTTAAGAGCACAGTAGCAGGCAATTCCAAAGGAAGGGAAGTCAAGCAAGGAGTGCAAAGGGCTGCCTTGGCTGAACAGGGATCTTATAGAAGTTAGGCAAAAAGAAACTGTACAGACACTGAAAGCAAAAACAGGCAACACAGGAGGACTAGAGAGATTCTGTTTGGCACTGCAGGAGAAAATTCATGCAGTCAAAGCTCGACTAGACTTCAAGCTGGCCAGCACTTTGAAGGAAAAAAAGGCTTTTCAAAATATATTAACAGCAAACAGAGAATCAGAGAGAACACTGGTCTGTTGATTGATGGGGTCAGTCACCTCACAAACAGGGATACAGACAATGCAGAGGTATTTAATGCCTTTTTTGCCTCTGTCTTTAACACCAATGCTGGGTCCTGGGATCCCAGGAGACCTGTGTTGGAAGACCAGGACTCAGGGGATGATGAACTCCCAGCTGACCCTGAACTTGAACAAGAGTAGCTGTTCAAGCTGGATGCACATAAATCTGTGGAGCCTGACAGGATTGATCCCAGGATACTGATGGGGCTGGACAAAGTTATCACAGGACATCTCTGCATTATTTTTCTTCAGTGGTCTTGGGTCAATTGGAAGCTGGCAATGTTTCAAGAAGGGTAAGAAGGTAATGATAGACCTGCCAGTCTTACTTTTCAGTGCCTGGTAAAATTACAGAGAAGGTTTTTTTGAGAGACAATCCAGTCATTGATTATATGAGCACAAGTTCACAAGGGGAAAGTCCGGCTAACCAATTTAATTTCCTTTCATTATAAGGTCATACATCTAATTGACCAAGGGAAGCCAGTAAACGTGGAGTTTTGGAATTCTACCAAGCTTTTGATACTACTCTCCATCAACTGCCCAGCACAAAGGTAGACAAATCCAAAATATGTTGGGTAAATGGGGTTACATCAGGCTGACAGCCAGTCACCACTGTCATTCCCAAGGGCTCAGTTTTACAGCCAGTGCTCTTCCATGTTTTCATAAATGATCTGGACACAGGAATCAAATATACAGTAAGTCTGTCAATGATACTAAATTAGGAAGAGCTGTGGACTTCTTTGGGGGTTAAGAGGTCCTGCAGAGAGATATGGAGAACTGAGCCATCACCAGCTGTATGAAATTTAACTAGACCAAGTGCTAGATTCTCCTTGTAGGACACAGTAATCCTGGTTATTCATACCAATTGGAGGATGAGAGACTGGAGAACAGCACTGTGGACAGGGACCTGGGGGACTCTGGCAAGTGGAACATGAGTCAGCAGTGCCCTGGCAGCCAGCAGGGCCAAGCGTGTCCTGGGGTGCATCAGGCACAGCATTGCCAGATGGGCAAGGGAGGGATTGTCCTGCTCTGCTCTGGGGCAGCCTCACCTCGAGTGCTGGGGGCTATTTTGGGTGTCACAATAAATAAAGGATATAAAGCTACTGGAGTGTGTCCAGAGGAGGGTGACAAAAGTGGTGACAGGTCTCAAAGGCAAGACTTAGGAGGAAGTGGCTGAGGTTGCCTTGGTCTGTTTAGCTTAGAGAAGAGAAGGCTGGGGGGTGACCTCATCACAGTCCACAGCTTCCTGAAGGCAAGCAGTGGAGGGGAGGGGCTGATCTCCCCCCGGTGACCAGCAACAGGACACAAGGAAATGCAGTGAAGCTGCACCAGGTAGGTTCAGATTAAACATCAGGCAAAGGTTCTTCACTGAGAAAGTGGTTGACCACTGGAACAGGCTCCCCAAGGAAACTGGTGATCGTACTAATCCTGTCAGAGTTCCAGGAGCACCTGGATGATGCTCTTAGTTGTATAGTTTAGCTTTAGTTAGTGCTGCGGGGAGCAGGGATTTGGAGTTACTGATCATTATGTGTCCCTTCCAACTTGAGGTAGTCTGGGATTCTAAGTCTGTGGAACCTGATGGGATGCATCCCTGAGGGAGAGAGCTGGCCAGTGTGATGGCAAGTTCCCTTGGAGTGGGGGAGTGTCTCTGGCAGGATTGAGGCAGATGATCTTTCCCTTCCACTGAGCACTCAACCACATCTGGGGTGTTGGAGGCAGTCCTGCATTTCCCAGTATGAGACATGGATGTACTGGAGTGAATCCAGAAAACTGTTCCTAAAATGATTAAAGGATTGAAATATTTGAGAAGAGACTGAGAGACTGTTTAGCCTCAAGGAAAGAAGGCTTGGGAGGGAGTTTTACCAATGTATATAAATATTTGGTTGGAGGGTATAAAGAAGACAAAGCCAGTCTGTTCTGCAAAATGGAAGGACAAGAGGCAGTGGACACAAATTAAAATACAGGAAATCCACCTAAATATAAAAAACCCAATATTTTTACTGTGTGCAATGCCAAGGATTAGAAGAGATTGCCTATGGATATTGTGGAGTTTCCATCTTTGGAAATAATAAAATTCCAGTTGGACAAGGCCCTGGACAACCTGCCTCTGCTGTAAGCAACAGGTTGGTTGGAATGGATGACAGTCAGATTAATTCTGTAATTAAACCTTGATTTTTAGAAAAGTCTTGCTTTTTTTTTTTGGTGCAGTCCAATCAAACTCATACTGCACTGCAGGTGATGTGAGCATGAAATCTAACATGTGTCCCCTTTACTGTGTCAAGCAAAATTACTCTAGAGCTGATCAAGCTGGAATACCTCCAGTTTTCTACCTGTCACTTAATGCAACTTCCATTTTGCTGTAAATTTCTGGTAAAGTTTACTGTAAATCTGCAAATTTCTTGCAGCATGTTTATGACTCCAGTTCTGTAACTTTTCCTCTGATCCTTGAGCATAAAGAAGGAAAACACGATTTTGAATGTTAGTATGAAATTCCCTCAGGGTGGTGCAATTTCATAGGCAATTAAAAGCTGCATTAGAGTGGAAAGACAAAATAGGCCTGCTACTGACAGCCTAAATGCAGAAGAAAATGACCCCTTGCATCCCAGCAGTATGATGGCTTTGCAGACTGAAATAAACACACATCACCCTGAATAAACTGTGAAATACAGCCTGTTTTATTTAAGGGGTGGTGGTTTCATTTTTATATTGCACTTGGCATTTCCTGATTTAAGAGCTGCAAGCTGTCTTCTGCCTACCACATGTTTCTGTTTGCAGTTCTGGCATTTGTATAACCCAGTGGTAGAAACTGTCATCCACTTTCTAACTCACTGTACATTAAACATAGCAGTCAGAAGGATCCTAGCTCCAGACAATATGTTTTGCACACCAGAATTTTTCAAAATCTCCTGCTTTTAGTCCTTGAAGAAAATCAAGTGAGTTTATGTCTAGATTTCATAGAGGACAATTTTAGACCCATATAAAAGGGTTTAATTCTTTCAAGTATTCCATTTAGCACTGTAATTTGTGTTGAAGTGCAATCTGTGTTAAGATGTAGATTCATGGCTGTGCACATTTATTCTTGGGCTATTTTTTCTCTTTGCAGTTAGCGTCACAGTCTCTGACATCACAGTACATGAGTTTACTGCTTTTCAATCCACTTATTTCAGGAGAGAGATATGCTAATGGATTTGATTCTGGCTGTTCATGAAGAACAAATTGTGGCTGCTCAAGACCATCAGGGTCTTTGTCTCTACCAGCTAGGGAATGGAATGCATATGAAGGTATATGAAACTGCTGAAAGAAATCACAGCAGTACACAAGTGCAACATAATCCATAACTTTTTGCTATGAGAGAGAATAAAATCAGAGAGCAATAGACCATTTCTAGCTGGCTTTCTAAGGCTATACTCCAAAGTATTCACAGATATATATAAGAACAGCATGTCCAGACAAGACCTAGAAAATTTCATTGACCAGCTCTTCTACTATTGCTTATTAGGCCCCACAATTTTCTTACAGAAACTAAAAAGTCTAAACTGCCTCATACTGAATGGTAAGGAAGAAAATGGAATGACTGGTTGCAACGAGATACCTAAGCAGTCTTCAATTTTAAGGTATATTCCCTGGAGTCTTAATCCACGAAAGTTACCACTAAGTTTGCAAATGCTATTTCAGTGAGTTTTTCTCCCCATGCATGTCACAAATTCTCTGCTGTTCTGAAACTTTCTATATGCTGTCTTCAGTTTCTCCACAAGCTTTTGAATTATGTCTTGTACTTTGTGGCTGATAGTGTGCCTTCATTTCTCTGAAAGAGTCTTGTAAGATTGTCCACATCTTTAAAAGAAAGGCAATTCTGTTTTTTACCCACTGTTTTACTCTCTTAGCAAAAGGTTAAATAGAAAAGATAGGCTGAGTCAAATCAGCATGTGCAGAGTATTACAATATTTAGCAGGCTGATGATTTCATGATAAGTACCTGTGTGCCTGTTTTCACCCACAGTACATACAAGGCAGCTGCTGTGGTAAGCAAATTTCGATTACTTACCTTTTTCACAGAGCATGGATGTGAGCAGTAACTGTCAAGTAGCACTTTACTGCATGGTAAATCCACAGTCAGGCTTCCCTTGCTCGAGCCTACAGTCAATCATTGTAATGAGTGAACTAATACTTCCCTTTGCAGAACCCATCCTCGTTAAAAGCACATCATCAACTCAATGTTCAATAACTGTATTAAATGATTACTTGTAGTGCTTTGTAAGTAGTTTTATCAGGCTTATGGATGTGTCTGTATTTGGCAGACTACCTGCTGGTCTTCCTTGCATACCCCCTTGTAGCTGCAAGATTTGCAGTTTACCAGAGCTCTGGGATTGTAGCTTACTTTAGGGAGATAAGCCTGAAGGGTTTCAGGCTGTTCAGGAAAGATGGATTGGAAAGGCAATTAGGAGGGCTTTAACAGTGTGAAAAGGAGTGCCTTGGGAAGCCACTTTACCTTGGGATGGTTGTTGAACCCGAGGACAGTGTGGATAGGGACATCAGAACAGACCGGTGCAGTTGATGTCACAGATGTGTCTGCAACCAAACCATCTGATCAAGAAGAGGGAGGTGAAGCTTTCTTTGGACACTGTGCCCTAGAAGCTCTTCTGCACTTGGGAGACCTTACAGCGATGGGAATTGTGTCAAAGTTTTTTCTCTTCTTTTGGGACTACTTGGAAAATCTGATCCCAGAAGTGGGTGTTTTTCAAAATTTACTTTGGGCTAAGTGAAATCTTTGAATCAAATGTGAACCAATTCTGTCTCTTGCTGCCACCTTCTGCAAATGGAACTTGAAGAGTTTGAGATGACAAGGTGGGAAGATCCTAGCAGGTCCATTTGGACTGGTCACTGCCTTAGGACCTTGCTGTGGATGAACGTTCCGGTGCCCTTCCAAACCCTCCTGCCCTGACCCGCTTAGGTTTCCCGTACCCTTAGCCTGGAAAACCATCACGCACGCAGTCCTGGCTGCAAGAGAGACCAGGGAAGGCTCACCCCCCTCGCCTTCCCCTGGCTCTCTGATCTCGCCGAGGGCGAGTCGCTCCCGCCCGAGGTGAGGTGAGACCGGGCGGGGCAACCGGGCTCCGGCTGCAGGTAGGGAGGGAGGCAGGGAGAGCGGCCAGGCCGGCCGGCCCGCCCCTGGGGCACAGCCCGCCTCGCCCGATTATGTCACCCGTGCTCAAAACAAAGTTAGCAAAGTGGTTTCAGCCTTTCCGCGGTCTCGCTTCCAGCCCGGGGAGCGCCGGCCGGGCCAGCCCGCGGGGCCGGCGCCTGTGGCAGGTGAGTGGGGGCGGCCTGGCGGCCCGGAGGAGCCGGGGCAGGCACGGCCGCTTCGAGCCCGGCCGGACCGCTCTCCCGGCGGGGAGGCACCCGCGGCCGCCGCTCCGCCGCGCCCTGCAGAGAGCCCCGGTGTCCCCAGCGAGCCCCGCTGTGTCGCAAGCCGCGCTTCCTGCGCTGTCCGCGGGCACGGGGCCCGGCGGGGCCGCACTTGGCACCAAACGCGCTCCGGCCCCGAGGGGAGCGGCGGCCCGGCAGGGTGGCGGGGCGGGGGGCTGCGCTGGGCCCTCCCTCCGCTCGGTGCCGGGCAGGAGGGCGGCAGGAAGGCGGCAGGAAGGTGGCTGGAAGCGGCCGCCAGCAGCCCCTGGTGCAGCCCCCGCAGCGCCGGCTGCGGCGCGAACGCCCGCACGGCGATGGAGCCGAGTCCGCCGGGGGCCGGGGCTGGCGTGGGGAGCGACAGCTCCGTGCCGGGGCTGCCTCTGCACCCCGGAATGCTGCCCAAAGGGGGTGCCCGAAAGGACCGGCGGCGGGCAGGGGTTGTGCTGGCACTCCCGCCGTGCCTCGTGTGGCTTCGTGCCGACGCCGTCAGAGAGAAATCCCTGGATGGCCTGGCCGCCTGAGGAGCTGCCCCGCTGGTTCTCGCTTCCCTGCAGATAGAGGAGATGATTGAGATTGTGGTTGGTGGCTGCCCTCAGGCCCACCAAGTGCTTGGTGAAGAAGAAAGCAGTGCTGTTCATGGTGGTTGTAGAAATGGTTCCTGTGTACCCCTGCAATAGTTTGGTGTCACTCTTACTCTGCTGTAGCACTTAGGTGATCTCTGATTTAATTTTCTGTCTTTCTTGACACTGAAGGTTTATGATGGCTGTAAATGACAGTTATGAAAGAAACGTGCTGCTAGCAGGATAATAGATTTCTTAATGTACACCAGTAGAACAGATTATTACTGCATGTAGTGAAATGTGGGTAGTGTCACAATTGGGAGAATGGTAAAATCCCTCTAGAACACGTTGGCTAATTTAATGTGGTCTTCTGTTTTCTTAGTTGCATTTTTGTGGTTTTCAACAGTAGTTTTCAGCTTAGTTTCACTTTTCTTTTTAGAACAATAAATTGTTCTGATGCATGGGCAAAAATGTATTGGTTTTCTGTGGGTTGTTCTAAGAACTCTGGTCCCCATATTTGAGCCTCAGTAATTGCATAGATCAAAAGGGAACCATTACACCCAAAGTGAAAATTAAATGTTGGTCTTCTCTAAACTAGATTCTCATCTTCCATGAAATTGAGAAAAGAAATCAAAAGACAGAGTCTGAATTACAAAAAGGAAGATACATTTCTGTGAATGGATTAAGTAGCAAATGAGATTCAGGGCAGTAATACTTTACAGTCTCCTGGTCTTCCAGCTCTTAGAGACTTAAGTTTCACTGCTGCTATAATGAATGAGATATGTTTGGTTCTTTGTGAACTATTTCTGCCCCCACCACCACCCTTTCCTCTTATCTTGTGGCAGTCTAGAAGGTAACAGTAAAACAAGTAGCAGAAATAAATGCACTAAAGAGCACCACTCCACAAGCTTTCTTTGTGGTTTCTTCAGACCACAGGATGAATGTGCTGCTTCTAACAGGTCTCTTTTGTCTCCCTTTTCTGTTCATTGACAAATGATATCCTATCATCATTTTTAGATGGGTAAATGGTGGGTAAATGGAGGAGTAAAGAGTATAGTGGTCTTTCCTGATTCCCTCTCCACTCTTTGCTAATTTGCATTCTCAATATATATGAACATATTGTCCCAACATGTAAGTTGAGAGTAACACATCTGTAGGGTTTTATTTCTCATGTTGAAAAATACAGATTTAGTCACTTCAAGTTAAACCTGCTGTAAAAACATAATTGATTCCACTGTTCATGACCTAATCCATGCAGAAGCACCAGGATGTCTGTGTCTGATTGAAACTGAGTTTAAAGATTTTTGGACCTATCTCATTCTTTAGTCTCACAGAGAGTGTGTCAGGGAAAGTGAAGGGTCTTGCTGGGGAGCTTCCATTAGCTGAAGAGCAGCATAGATGAAGTTAAGGATCCTGCCCAATTGTAAAGATAACTTTCTGAATAATTGGATCACAGAGAAAGGGGAGGTTGTATCTTTATTCAAAACCAGTAGTGAATTAAAATCCAATTAAGAATCTGTAATGATGCATTTTCAATTGTTTGCATAGCAAGACTTTTTTTGTAGAACTGAACAGGATGAAGTATACCAAGCCTCCTAATCAAACATAGATAAGTGGATTTGTTTATGTGTTCCCAAGGCCTTGGAAGTGAGCTGTGTGGAGCAGATAGCATGAAGGTTATCTTGTTCTGCATATAGGAAAACATGAGTCTTTTAGTATCATATTTTACCATTACTTTTTGCAGTGGAAAACCAGTGGACTACCAATCTAAATATTCTTGTGCCTTACTGACATGCTCTTGCCCCATAAAACCTGTCCCACTGACTCAAGTGAAGGTATTTTCCAAGAGCAAGTTTGTAGTTTTAGAAATTCTGAAAGTTTTGAAGACAATAATTTGTGCCAACCCAGCTTCAAACTGAGTGCCAAATAACTAAGGAAACACTTGGAATATGTCTCTCTGTCATCTAGTGGAATCTGCATTGACTTGGGTCCTTTAAGGTCCATGGCAGAGTAGACTGAAATTTTATATTAACCTTTTTTCCATGAAAAATGATTCTTACTTGAAGAGAATATTTAATTTGCATCTCAAAATCATTTGACTTAAGTTGAAGATGTAATATTCCTTGAAAAACTGGAAATAGAGAGTGTATTTTAGACTTCAAGCCAAATTGTTGTTAGCTTTCAGGCAGATAAAGGTTTTGATTTTTTTTCAGACGTTACATTTTTAGCAAGGGCTTTTGGAGGAGGCAGAATATTTCAAGGTTTTTTTTGTGAAAATGGTGTACTTTAAAGATGGTCTTGTCAACCTGATTTCACCAGCTGAAAGTAACTTGATTTAGCAACGAGTCATTAGGAAAACCTGAACGATAAGACAATTAAAAGGGATATATACTATTTAACTTAAACTTTTTCCAGATCTTTACTTCAGGGGGAAGGGGTTTCCAGTGCAAATAATTTGTCTACAAATGCAACAGCTCATGTTAACTGGCAATATCTCCTGCCAGAACGTCATGTTACTCCACTTACTAATATAATGCTGTTATCAATATAGTTAATCACATTTAATTTCAGTACTTGGAACAATGCAGCACAATAAATTGTGCTTAGAGGCTTTTTACAGCATAAGTGATTCTGTGATTCTTTGCAGTCAGATGGACTCAGCCCAGTTTTGACTTAACTACATTTGGGATGTGTTGCATATGTTGTAGGATACTCCTTCTTAACAATAGTTTTTACATCCATGAATTAACGAATGATGTTTTAGAAATAAGTCAAAATAATGGTAGAATAGTTCTACATTGTTCTGGAATAGTTCTCATGCAAGTTCTGAAAGTGCTGATGTCTGTCCAGTTTACAAGCAGACATTTATAAAACCTCATGCTGCAGCCACAGATGTTAGCCATAGTTTTAGCCCAAAATAGGTAACTGGCCAAGCTGTATTTGTATGCAGTAACGATTTAGTGGTAGTTTAGAGAGATAAAGACAGACTTAGTGAGGAAAACACCCACTCAGATCCTCATGCACACTGGTACCACCATCCTGCTCAGGTCAGCCGCTTCTGAAGATACAAGGTTCATGCAACCAGCAGGCAGGTGAGGAGCAAGAGGTGGGGAGTTCTTCTTGGAACCAGTTTTCTGGAATGAGGTGGAAAGAGCAAAAGGAGGGAGAGGAGACAAGGGGTCCTTAAGCCTGCACAGACTAGAGGCAGGGTGCTCTCAGTTCTCATGATCTTGTGATTATTCTGCAACAGTGATTTCCATGATGATGGCTGCCCCTAAATTCAGTGTCCCTCCATAAGAAGTTTGCATTTTCAGGCACCTCTTAGCTTTTGACTTCTTAAATGCATTAAAAAGGAAGCATCTAAAGCAATGAAGCAAGAGGAAAAGATATATTTCTGCTAAAACCATTACCTTGAGTAGCATTACTGCTCAAGGATCCTAGTAGCACTTAACAAGTCCATTTTAACTTAACCCTGCCTTTTTAGTATGGACCCTTAAGAACTGCTAAGATTTAGGCAATAAATATCCTGTTAGTTATTTTTCATTAGTGTTTTCATATTGAAGAGCAGGATGGTAAATAAATGAATATGCCTGCTTACCGATGGCATCTGAATTTTAATACATGGATAGTTTTATTTACTACTTCCATAGAAGCCAGCAAGAATCCAGGCACATCTTTTGTCTTCTTCTTCCTCTGGGGAAGCTGGCCTTTGGGAGAAGAAGATTTACTTACAAGCCCAGTGAAAACTAGTTGCTTGGATGCAAATGTTGAAAATAAAAGTTTAATGAAGACAGGTTCATTAGTCAAGAGTTGGAATTCTGCATCATAGTGCACAGAATTGACATAGTTTGTTTCTTTCCCCAACATGTGTATTTGTGGATTCATCTAGGGACAAATGCCAAGTGGGGAGTAAGTTGGCTCTGTCCAAAGTCTTTGGCTGTCTGTTTTGGAATCCTTAATGCTTAATCACTTCAAGCATATTTTCTGGTTTTCTCCTGTTTCACAGTTAATATTGTTGAGGCACTGCTTCAGATATTTAATCTGGATTTTTATCCTTCTTTAGATTTAAGGTGGGTTTTTTTAAGGTGGGGTTTTGTTTGTTTGTTTGTTTGTTTTGTTTGTTTTTCTTAACGAATAATCTTCTGAAAAATAGAAATTCCATTTATATGACTTTGGTGTATGTACAACACACAATATCTTCTCCCAGGTCTTTTTCCTTGTTGACCTCTGCTGAGCTCCCTTACCTTGAAATAAATTGTAAGTAATTTTTAAAGCCTTGTTGTCGTATAAATGAAGCTTTAAGCTTGGCGATAGCAAAGTAGGTGATCCTAGTGGTTCCTTTAATCTTTCAAAGCTAATCAGGTCTGGCTGGAGAGTTTCTGTTAAGACTGAATCTAAACAGTCTGTCAAGACTGATTCTAAACAGAATTTGGTTCTCCCACACAAATCTACTTACACTACAGGAATTCCTACATAACTTAGTTTTTCCTTTTACAGGCCAGTGGATATAGGAAGCTTCTTTTGTCTCCGCCTTTGCTACTTCCCTGAAATTATTTTCATGACGTGTTCCTTTCGGACTATCTTCTTGTGGTCCCTCACAGGAACTGCAGCCTGCCCCAGATCCTTCCCTGCAGAGTTAAACTCCTCACACCCACTCCATGGTGTAAAATGTCCTAAGATGAAGAGTCCTGAGAGATCATGTACATCATGAGAGAAGTGAATTCAGGCTGTGTGGAAGAGGCTTTGATGATACATTTCATCACAAGATTTTCTGACTTGCACGTTTGTACTTGAAAAGCCAAAACTGGAAGAATCAATGTCTCCTTTTTTTCATTCATTTGTGTCTAAGTGTCCATATGGTTAGGCCAAGCTTTATAATGCTTCCATGAGAGCTAAAGGTTAATTGTCATGGTCATAATTGAGAAAAAACAGGTTTTTTCTTGAGCACACAACTTTGTATCTCTGCTAGTTGTTTTAAGTGTGGGACCTGAATTTTTACATTGGATGGTCATAAAATATTTTTTTAAATGGCTAGAGGTAACACTGAAGTCCACTGATCTAGTCATCTTTCTCAAGAGTGATCTCCTCTGCCATTGTTTGCAGATTTGTGTTTGGTCTGTTCTTCCATGATGGCAGAACTGCACTGCCTTTGCAGCCAGGGGTTCAGTGCTCCACCTTCTTTATCCTTGGGTGGGTTTTCATGTCTGGCTTGTCTGACATGTTTGCTTCTTGTGGATTGTATTATGTGCATAGGGAGCATTTTTCTCCAATCCTTTACCTAGAAAACTTCTATGTACTTGAGCTTGGTTATTGTGATTTCTTTGGTCTTAGCAGTCCCATTCATCTGTCATTCTCTGTAGGTCCTGCTTTTTGATTCTTCCTTGATGGGCCACTTGGGCTTAATTAAATAAACTTTAACTTTCCAGTTGAAATTGAAAGGATTCTACAACAGATTTCACTGTCTAACTGGATGAATACTTGTTCAAAAGCAGGGCAGAGCAGTTGGGAACAGAATGACTTTCTTGTGGTGATGCATTTTAGCTTTAGGAGCTTTTCAGCACAATGCTGTATTACTAACTCTGACAATAAGTTATTTCTGAAGGGGTCTCTGTTCATGTGTCAGGCATGCTACACTGCAGCTGTGGGTTATTTTAACATTTGGTTGTAGTAAATAAATATTTCTTGTAGAGAAAGTATGCAATCTATTTTTTATTTTGTAGTGTTTGCAAGACATGTGTTCTCTCTCATAACAGTGTTTTGGATAAATCCAAGGTGACCTTGGTATTAAATAAGCTTACAGTATTTTTCAGCTGATGATATATTTTGAAGTGTGCTGCAGAAAATTTGTACCTGTAGACACATGCTAAGAAAAATATTTCACTGAAAGCTAAAACCAGAAGAGATATGAGGCAAAAGAGCTCTCTATGTTTTTAACTATCACAGTTAGGGAGAATGGGTTTGTCACGCATCGTGACTTGTGAAATCTGTGGCTCAGCATTGCTCTGCACTTCTAGAGTTTGGTGATTTGCAGTAGACCTGACTGGAAATTATGGAAATACCTTTTGGAATATTAACAGTGACCTCCCTTTTGCAGATCCGTCCAAAATTTCCCTCATGATTAGTGGACAGAAACCTTGTAAATCACACATCCTTGTTTAGTATTCGGAGCTATGCTTGTTTGCATCAGGTCATGATATCACCTATTTTGCATAGTGAAGTGTGTTTGTAGCTAAAAGAATGGAAATCAAAGGTCTTAATGGAATTGATTTTGTAAGCCATTCATTTTCTAAAGGAGATGGATGAGTGAATGGAACTACCTATGTTATTTGAAACTGGCTTTGAGGTAATTACTGAGTGCTGATTCAGTAATGTGGGACAAATTGCTGTTTTAATCTTTCATGTTATTACCAGCATTTGCAAAGTATCAGGACACTGTAGGAATTATGATGAACTCTAGCAGCTTTAGAAGATGCCATAAGGATTAAGAATTTTTGCAGATGCTCTAATTTAATTTTCTGCTGTATTGAAGATGCTGTGTGGCAAGTTTTTATGATGTGTATAAAAGGTGGGGCAACTTATAAGAAGGTGCGGCTCTCATGATGCATGTAATTTCATTTTGTGTATGGAAGTATTTAGAAAGCATGGTGATGTTTGCTGAATTGTACTGTTTGCTAACTGCAAACAACTTCATTGAAGTGTATATAGTGCCTTTTGTTCCACCATTTTTAATCTGGTTTTGTATTTCTGTTTTCACTTACAATGGGCTATTTATTCCTTGCATAGTTTTTCTTTTTTCCTAAGGAAGTCTGATAGACTGTGCAGAGGCAGGCACTAGCAGCACTTACTGTCTTGATTAGCTTAGCCTGTTCCTGAAGTTGTTGCCTTCTGGAAATTGTTGAAATAAAAAATTTTAACAAAACCCCAAAAACATTTTGAGTCTGGGTCAGATCTTGTCAAGACTGTCTGCAAGCTGTACTTGTCCCATTGATTTTTGGTGTTTTTACACATATTTTTCAGTTAGTATCATTGCTAAGCTGAAGCTGATGGTCTGGTTTGTTACCTCATACACTGGTGTCAGCCAGGAGTGAGTGTATTGAAGTAATGGAGGTTCAGGTGTGTAAAAGCAGTATGAAGGGAGAATTTTATTCAGACTAATACACCAGTGTAGTTTGATTGTGGCTTTCTATCTGGTCCACTTGTGGGTGGCTATATACAGTGAGAGCAAAGATTCATCTGGCTCATATACTGTTTTTAAGACTGTTGGAAACATCATGGACGGATTTAAGAAACAGGGCAATTATGGAGCAATCTTTTCCTTTGTGTATCTTCCCAGCTACTGAATGTTGGTCAGACTTTCTGAGCTAGAAATTTTCCTCACAGGAGAAAGAGATTACAGCTGTTCAGGGAGCTGTAATAGGCAAAAGCCCCTTGTATGTGCGACCAGAATTCCCCATGACAGCATTTTCTACCCTTGTTAATTATCCAGGGCTGCTGGCATGGCTGCTCTGGCAGGCTTTGGTGCCTCTTGGGGTGTGGAGTGTGGCTTGCCCCAGCAGAGAGGTCTTGGGGCTTACAAGGCACTGCTGACAGCTGTACATTAAAATTCAAAGAAGATCCATTCTGAGGGAGGAGTTTCCTAAGGTGGCATGATACTGGGTGGTTTAGACATCTCTTGGCTTTCTTGCCGAGTGTTTTTTCTTCTCCTTCTTGTAACACTGCTTAGGAAGGTTCTGACAGGTTCTTTGGCCATATAGCCAAAGTTATTTCAGTTCTGGAAAGTATTTGAACATGAGTCTTGGGATGACTGGAGTGATAAAAGAGAGGAGGGAGGGAAAGAAAAATTACCTATGTTTGCAGATTTTTTCACATGGTTTCAGAGGGGCTGAGTGATTTGCTCACCAAAAGTTTAGTTTGGTTTGAGGTCTATTTGCAGTAAATTTACACTTACATGCAATGTGGGAAGTCCAGCTGCCTGGCCCATGGCTATCAGAGAAATCACTTTGTCACGGGAAGCTGTGTGAGTTCTGTGAAGATGAACACATCTTAGAAGATGCTGTGTTCCAAGAGTGCCAGGTTTGAACTTCAGCATAGAGTAAAACAGGCTGAGTTGCTCTATGTGATCAGAGCCTTTTCACTTTAAGAAGCTGTGTAGGCAAGCCTAAGGTCTTGTTTCCTCATATTCTACCTTCACATCCATGCAGTGCTGACGTCTTTGCTCTGCAGACAACATAAGTCCCATATTTAAACAATTTTCACTGGTCTTTGTGGAGTTGTTCCAGAGTGCCAGTCATACTGGATCAGAATCAGACTATATTCTCTTATATTAGTCAAATGCCTTAAAAAATTCTTTGTTCTGTTAAAATTTTTCAGACAAATTTGTGTCTACTTTAGGCAGACCTACTTAGATAAGAACTACAAATTCAAGACAAATACATGAAGTCAAGTTGTAGTGACTTTAAAATACTCTTGCCTTTATCTGTATTTCTTGTGTTTTCTTGTTCATGTTGATCGATTGTCCTTGTTTCTTGTCAAACTGGGTGATTTTGCTTTGAGACTCCATTTCAGAGCTAGTTTTGTCTTCTCCTTCCCTCAGACTCCCCCTTCCTTGTTCATCATCCCATTTGCAATGTCTTTCGTGAAGCCCATCAAGGGTGTCTTCAAAAAGCTTTTTCCTCTTCTAAGCTTTGGTGCCTAATTAAAGAAATGGTTGCTAAGAGATTGTGGAAAGCATCATTAAGAGGGTCTGATTTGATTTTTTCCTTACTTTTTTCCATGCACAGGTTTCAGATCAAAATTTATGGGTAAATGGGATAACAGCATCCCAGGATATTCCTGAGCTGAGACTGTAACCATGGACAGAATAAGAGGAGACTACACCAGTCCTGTGCAACCAGGAGATGCAGAGAGGAGCAGGACTGGAGAACAAGACCCAGAACTAACTGTGCTGGGGAAAGCACAAGAGTTCTTTCAGATTTGTGATCTGGAAGGCAAAGGCTTTGTCACTCGTCAAGACATGCAGGTAAAACAAAATTGGTTATGTGAAATGTGCAATGAGAGAAGCTCCTAAAGCCCATAATGAGTTGAGACTGATTAACTTAGAGTTAAAAATGTTAACACCGTCCTCATAACTTTAAAGAGATATGTGAGATTTAAAATAATATCTTTGAAATCTTATATAATGCTTGCTTTTTTCCTCACAGACAAAGCAACAAAAAAGTGGAAAATCAAAGTAAATTAAGTTTAAAAAAAGCCCCAGGACTTCAATTCTATTCTTGTTGAAAACATCGAAACCCCATTTAAATTCATTGCTTTGTGATTTGCCACAGTGTCAGGGGTGTATTTAGTCTGCCAATTTTATCCTTTTTTCAGCAAAATTGTGTAAATAAAGTCTTTCACTGTGGCTTCACTGTCAGGCAATGGTGCACTCTCAGCTGGATCACATATATATGTAGAAAGTACAGAGGAACAGTATTTTTAGTATTATTCAGTGTTGGCAGCAATCTTAGGAAATTGTGCTTAATTTTTTGAGGGCCCAAAATCAGATTTGCTGAATATGCTGATGAGAAAAAGCAACTATATATAACAAAAGCTTCTGAAAATGTGGTTGTGGCACATTGCAGAAGTGATAAGATGATTTGAACCAGTATGTGGCAGAGAACAGAAATGTACTCATGCTTAACATGCAAAGCATAACTTGTGTTAATCCATTTCTACTTCAGTACTTATAGATGAAACAGAATTAAGGAGCAGGAGCAAAACAAATTCATCATGATCTACGACTAAAGAAAGCATCTAATAGAAAATTTAAAAACTTTCTCTGTCCTGAGAAACAAAAGTTGTGTGTATGTATGAAAACACAGTTGAAACAACTTTAACTACCTATTTTGGAAAAGCAAAACCCTCCTAAATAAACTGCTCAGTTTGCTAGCTCTCAAGAGCTTTCTTTGTGTGTTGCTGAGTTTTCTGATGACCTCTGTTAATTATGCAAAGTTAAAAGAAGAGAGGAATGCAGATATTGTCTCTGCTGTAAGCTCTGCCAATCTGCATTATCTCACTGAAGTAACTGAATTCAAAAAAAACAAATATATTGCCAGTGGTAGTGTTTGGTAAATCCAAAGTCACAGAGAGTTTAATGGATTACAATTTTACAGTCTTTCTAAAAACTGAATGGCATAGATTTCTACCTAATGGAAAACCCCTATATTTATGTGTATGTATATGTATATAAAAAGTTTTAATACCTGTTTTTGCAAGGAATGTAAAATTATTTGATTCTGTTTGATTCTAGGTTTATGCTTAGAGTGCTGCTAAATTTATACTTCAGGTTCTAAAACAGATGCTGCAAAAATGCAGTAGAAATAGTGTTGCAAAGAACAAATAAAGTTCTATTTCATTCCTCTATTTCATCAATTTTGTTTACTATAACTGAAAACTCCATCTATGTATGTATGTGTATGTAAGTTATTTAATATAGAAATAAAGGTGCTCAGGACATTTGAGATGGTGTTTCTTTATACTTGATTTTATTTCCTGCATTTTTCATGATATTTGCTCCCTATAAGAAAAACAAAATTTAATGAAATAAATCCAGTTTTTTCCTTAAAAGGTACTAAATGTTGATCACTTCTGCATTGTGCTGTGTTTGGTAGGTCTGCACTGCTTATCATTCCTGAAGCTTTGCTTCAGATATAGGATGCTAATGCTAAGCCTTTTAATCTTTAGGCATGGGGTACAAGGCATGATTTCAACAGGGAATGCAAAGTATCTGAAATTTAATTAATCTTGATGGAACAAATCTTGCAGTGTTTTCTCTCATGTCTATAACAGTTACTTCACTAAAGATTTGCTCCTCCTTGATTATATGATGATGTTTATTGTGAGAGGATGTTAACAGCTGGATTTAAAAAAAAAAAATTCATTCTGTTTCCAAATATCAAATGTACTCAACTTTCAAACTAACAAGAGGTTTTCTGAAATGGCAAGAAAGAAAATTCTACCTTAGACTTGAAACCACAGTTTCATCTCTTGGTCCTTGAGGTTATAATGAATAATGAGAATTAGTGCTGTAAAATGTTTTGTTCTAAAGTACAGGGGAGAATTGGGTTCAGATGTTGCTCTTAGCTGTTTGACCTCTGTCCTTGTATTTAGCTGAGTAAAAGCTTGGTATTTTAGGAGAATTAAGCACAGATATCATGAAACCACAGAGCACATTTGGTGGCAGTGAAAATAGTTTCTTTTGAAGCTCCAGTGCTATCTCTGAATATGTTTTGTTTTCTTTCCTTTTTAAAATTTTAGGAGCCTCATATTGAAAAGGCCTATGTATTTTTACAGTAAGCTTGAAATGAGCAAATAAACAAAAACACAACAATGAGACCAATAACATTTTGCTTTCCTAGCCACAAACCATTTTTTATTAAGAAAAAACCCAAGAGGTTGGGGAAACATTGATTTAATCTTAGTAAGTGTGTCCCACCTCATAAAAGTCTGCAAATGATCTGGAGGTAATTTAATGAAGCAAAATGTTGGTACATTCCTTAGAATCTCCTATTTTCACACCTCCTCCCCACCAAGAAAATGCAAGTAATAGTGGTGTTTTCTACTGTAAATTTAGTGTAGTTCTCAGCAGAATTTGGATGCTGCATTAGGGCACTGCAGCTGAGGTTGGAGAAGCCTATATTTGTTATTTAGGTTTGCAGCAAGACCCCCAGACCATTGCACTGGAATAGCAGCTGGGTCTGTGTTTTTGGCACGGTCAGATTGGGTGCTCCTTCAGCAGGTCCCAAAGATCTGGTGGTGAGAATACAGTTTCTGTTTTTCTGAATGTAAAAAGACTAATTTGTTTGAAGCACCTTCTCCCTCATCAGTGTGGTGTTGACTGTGAGAATTTTACAGGAGAAGGTGATTATAAAAGGTTTCCTTTTGAATCTTAGAGTTTGAAATCCAAACTTTGGGAAGATGGGTGTGTTTAAGTAAGAAACTGAAGACACTGATGAAATAAGTCTTTTAAACTGAGTATACATCAAGTTTTCCTAGGTTTTACTTCTGGAAGCAGGCAGCAATACACAACTAATCCTTATCAGAAATCCCTTTGTAACTATTCCAGATAGATCTGTGCTTTAGTAGCTCTGTTGCTTTTACTTCTCAGGACCACCTTGGAATTCCTTTTAACACTCTTATCCATACAGTTCATAAAGCATACCCTAAACACTTTGTGGCAACCAGGGAACTCCTGGTTAATGCATTTCAGCCAATTCTTCCCTTGCCTATATGGCTTAGAATACTGAATAGTGGTTTCTGCTGTTTTGGATTGCAGGAGAAATGGTTTTTTGGCCCCAAATCCCTCCCCCACAGTGGAACAGATCAGCACATTCAATTTAATGAACTTTATCAACCTACTAGCTTGCAGTTTTAATATGTTGTATATAAACCAGCAGTTTTGGGGGGATTAAAATGTTAATTAATAAAGAAGAGGAGTGAACCAGAGTGCATTTATATTGCTTCTCAAGCTGAGGAAAGGTTTTAATTTTCCTAGTGCTTTGTCCCAGTGGAAATGCTGGTTATTGGCGTTGTATGCCACTCCAGTTTCCTCCTGTTTCTGGGAATCTGTCTACACTGTTAAAAGAATTAGAGTAAAACCATTAGGATCAGTTTTATAGAATTCTTTTCTTTTATGTCCTTAGATTATCAGGAAAAAATATGTGATATTTGTGGAGCTGATTTTATGAAGCTATGTCTTTTTTGGTGTGAGCATGCTTCATTTCAGAAGTAGACAGTCATGAACTCCATTTAACTCACTGTGGGAACAACAGGTTTTGTCCTTAGACTGTGCAGCTTTCTTAGCTTTATTTGCTTATTTATTTATGTACACTTTTTGAATCAGCTTGAATTAGGACAGTATATTCTCTATAATGTAGTCATCTAGAGACTCTCTTGCTTGACTTTATGACGTGGAAGGAACCAGTTGTGCAGTTCTACTGCCAAGTTTGTCCAGTAGCCTGATACCCAAGGCATTTCACCAAGATAATCAAGCCATTTCACCAGGAGGCTGAGACTCCACCTCAAGTTATTCCTCTTCTCCATGTGACTGGAATTTGTGGCACCAGAAAGTTGTTCTCCTTGTGTCCCCATAATGGATTCATAAAGACAAATAAGTCATTAAAGCACATGTCCCTCACTTGATCTGGTTTTGCTCTGTAATTAGATTTTCACTCAGGGAAGCAAAGGACCTATCCTGCTGTGCTATGGATGTTTTGTAGAACCCAGTCTTCCTCTTATCCTGTAGTAATGGATAAAGTTGCTGCATGTTTTGTCATTACAGAGGCTGCATCCTGAGTTACCTCTTAGCCTGGAAGAACTTGAAAAAGTTTTTGTTACATTGGATGCTGATGGCAATGGCTCACTTACCCCAAAGGAGTTCATCACAGGATTCAGTGAGTTTTGGAAACATGTCTCTTCTTTTGAGCTTTATTCATGTTCTGTACTCTCCACATGAATCAAGAGGAACTTTGTCTTAACAGGACACTTTATACTGAACACAGGGAGCCAGACTGTTCCCTAAATATAGCAGATATATGTAGCAGAGGAAGAAGTGATCAAATTATATGAATAAGTAGACAAAGGGCTTCTGGGTCTTTCTCTCCTGTGTAAAATGACAAGCCATGACACAATATGAAAAAATGATGAAATCATCTGAATCACACCTGTTTTAAGCTGTTGAGTAAATCTATGTACAATTAATTGAAGGTTTCCTTTGGGCAGGGGGGATGGGGAGTCTTGTGTATTATTTCATATCAGGTAATAGGACGTGAAAGATAAATAAAATTATCTCTAATCTTAATGTAAGACAATGCTAGGAGTATGTTAACACCATTGTCCTTAGAGCTATGGGAATGCTTTCTACAATGAATTAATTCTTCAAGTGGTGTTAATTTATTTCAAAACAAAACAGGATGAGGCACTTATTACTTCTGTAAGATATGATCTGATAAATTCTTTGTAACTGCTTGTTTTTCAACAGCACCCTTATTGTCGTATTCTCTGTGTTTGTCACAGGGTGGTTTTCTCCCCAGATGTGACATTCCAGATAAAATGACAATGTTAGTTAAACAGTGCTTGGTTGTTTACGCAGAATCAATTTTGTACCTAATTTTAGCTCTGTTGGCTAAGCTTAAGCATCTTCTCTAGAACACTGAATCTCATCTAGGTGTGAATTGTAACAGCAAATGTTAATTTAGTTAATATCTACAGGTCCAACAAACAGGACCTATGTTTTTGTTTTCATCAGTAGTTTGAAACCCTAATTCTCTCATGTCCAACCTCTCCCATTGTAGAGGTAGATCAAGTATCTTCATAGGGTATACTCTAATCTGAAAATTGACATTATTAAAAAATGAAATAATATATGCTTTGCTTTTCATGAGTTAAATTAAGATTACTTCCATAAGCAGTCCCTGCATAACCAAAACTCTTTACTAAGGGAGGTTGTAAGTGGCTGCCATCTCAAGCAGCTCCAGATCCTGGGGATTCTTCCTGCTCAGGTGCTGGAGCCCAGTCCAGAAGCGCAGGTGGATGTGGCCACTGCTTTCCTGTTTTAAACAGGTCTTTAAATTTTAAAGACACCCACACAGGCACACACAGGACGTGGACCACACCACGTGGACCACACACACGTAAAGGATAAGGATAGACAGTGTGGAGCATGGTGCATCTTAACCTGTCACAGAGCACTGACAGGTATTTTCCAGGCCAGCTAGTCCTGCATTTGACTAGGTGATGATGTTGGCATTCCTGGTAGAAGCAGAAGCTGTAGTAGATAAAAGCTGATTGAGCAGGCAGAGTAGTGTCTGGATAAAGCTCATGCTGCACCAATTACTCTTTCAACTGGGAGGGTCCTGTTTCTATTTCTAAATGGTGGCAAATCTGAAATTTACAACATACATTCTGTTGCCATCATGCTCTGTTGGGTGCTATGAGAAAAAAATGCAAGATGGAGTTAATAAAAACAAAACCACACCAGTGTTTCTGTTTCCCTGGATCTATAGAAATTTCTGTACTGGAACTTAGAATATAACAAAAAAATCCTTAGCATAAAATCACAATATTCCCCCCCCGCCCCAACCCCCAAAAAAAGGTGACTATTCGTGTGATAATTGCACTTCTGCATCCTCACCATACAACTACTGTTAATAAAATGTAGCTTTCTGTATGCAATTTATATAGGAATTGAATGTTTGTCTTTGGTAATGCGCTAAAAAGAATGTTAAATTTTATTTAATATACATTTTATCAGTACTGATAGTTTAGATCCCTAATCTATTTGAACCTATCAAGAAACAAACCCACAACATTTATGAAGAGTTGTTACTGTAATTTATGTCCTTTTATGTTTTGCATGGAGATATGAATTTTTTTATTGTTTGTGAATTTTGAGGTGGATGATTTACTGAAGGTTAGACATTAAACAGGGCACAAAGCCAGCCATAGAACTCAGGGATCCTCTTGGGATGCCCCAAACTTTTGTTTATTTACCATAAAATTTGAGTTTTAGTATGTTTAGTATGACATTGCTTCTTATAGTAATTTCTGAAAATGCTAATGTATGTAATTTCTAATTCTTAGGCCAATTTCTTTTGGAGCAGATTGCTTTGAAAAATGACATGGTGCAACCATCAGAAGGAGAAACAGCCTGCTCAGTTAGATACGAAGAGACCACGACTGGTGATGAGGATGAAGAATTCCAGTTCTCAAATCTCATGGATCGGCTTGGAGCTGCAAAGGTTTTGGATGAGTGAGTTCTCACAGCAGTCATCAGTTGTATGACCCTTTATGATTCACCTCTGGGTTTGATTTAAATGGAATCCAAGATGAATGGCAAGAACAAAAGCTGCTAAAAACCACAGAGTTGCTTTAAAAAACTAATTTTCTTGCTGTCATGATAAAATGCTGTTTGACCAAATTTCTAAGAGCAAAACTGTTGTACTCCAGGCACATGAAACGTGTTTTTCTGCCATGTGATCTGAACACAGATAATTACAAGCATGTAATCCACAGATGTCACTGATTTTCAATCAATGCGTGTTGACTGCTATTTTTGGCAAGGGCTGCATTTAAAGTGCACCATAAGTAGGGAATTTTTCTCCACTTTTTCTGCTTTTTCTCCTCTTCCTGCCTAATTGCATATTATGATTGCTCTGGTAATTCTACGTCTTCCAAGGCTAGGAATAAGTAAAAAATGGAGGAAGGAGTAAAAAATGGAGCATAAAACCTGCTCAAAGAGCTTTTTGTGTGATGGCCTCACATTCATTGATCAATCACAATGAATACTGTAGAACAAAAAAAAAAAAACAAACAACAAAACAAAACCTTGAGCAAAAATGGGAGAGAATCTAGACAAGTGGTACAAATATTTAAGAAATACATCCGTGATTCTTAGTATGGAACAAAAGCACTCATCTGTCCTTGTCTTCCCTTGACTACCTGTTCCAGGAAACAGTTCATTGTCAGCCATCCTGAAAGTCTTTCATTATGAAGAGATATTTATCACCCATTTTTTCTATCCTTACTCTTATTTTGTCCTTTAAATACAGCACTCTTTTCTGGCTAGGTTCAGGATTGCAATGCTCATGGAAGAAAGTGAGTCAGGAAGAAACAAAATGGTTCAGGAGAATATTGGCAAAGTATTAGAAACCCGTTATAATTCACAATAGAGCTGTAGAGCTGTCAGTGTCTGCTGAACAGATTTGGAAACACAACATTATCTTGGTAAATCTTTAAATCAAAATTTCAAGATGTTTTGTTCTGCTTTTTGTAGCAGAATCACCATGGAAGAAAAATGTATCGAAAATGAAAGAATGCGGTACAAATGCAATTTGTTAACATTTCTATGTTACTTAGGAATCTGAATCTCATTCATTTCTTCTGAGGGAGGGATTTTGTTAGCTTTTCCACTGCCCCCTCCCCTCTAGATCTGTGGAAACTTCTTTAATTCTAATAGAAGTGATGGCAGGGCATACTGTACCTCGTCTGTCTCTTTTCTTACCCATCCCTGTTTAGGTGGAGTGTCTGGCAAGGCACCCACTAAACAAGCAGTTCCTGTGCTATTCTGCAGTCAGGAATGGCCAGATGTTGCAATGCATTTTTTTTAATAAATTCAATCTCCATAATTTCCCACCCCCTCATCCTTCTCAAATCTTGCACAGTTTAGGTTGTTTTTAATAAGTTTTGTGTTCTGACTAGTGTTGCCCTGAAGCCTCCATCTACTAAGGGTGCTAAGGACATTTACTGCAGCCTGGGAAATGTTCTCTTAATGAATCCTTTATGATGTTTTCTTTCAGTGAGACTGATGTGAAGCAACTTTGGTTGCAGCTAAAAAAAGAAGAGCCTCATTTACTTTCCAATTTTGAAGAGTTCCTGGTCAGAATTTTTTCCCAGCTCCAAGAAGCAGATAATGAGAAGAATGAGTTGGAATGTGCTCTAAAAAAGTTAGTACTTCTCTTTGTTAGACTGCTTGTCTACAAATATTTCACCTGCTATTTGAACTTCTGAAATAAACAAGGTATTTCAGTGGAGACCAAAGGACAAGACTTCACATCATGTAAAATTTCCTATAATGTGAAATTTTATCATGCATTAAGACTATGGGTAGAACCATTCATATGGCAGAACTGAATTAAATTAGCTTTTATCTTCTGGTTAAGATTTTATTGACTGAAATTCTTTTGCAGATATCTGTTATTGCATTGAAGTTTTCGGACAATATTGAGTGATTCCAATCTAGTTAATCAGTTTGATTCCAGAGGAAAGTCGTATTTAACAGTAAATCTGGTAAATTGTCTGTGTGCTTTGCAAGCATTGCGTGCAGAAAAGCTATAAACCTGGATTAACTGGCCAGAGACATAAGAGGTTTAAGATGTTAGAGCAGCACAAAGCACTGATACTAGTGAAAATATAAGCTAACAAATACATATAAAGCAAAGCTATGAAATATAGTAAATAACATATGTATGTTTTATATGTAAAGCATATAAAATGTAAATATAAACAAATACATAAAATACACATACAAAAATATGTATAAGAAGTAAAAATTAACAGATCATTCTTTTGTATGTAGTTATCTAGAGGGAGAAAAGTTATGATGCTAAATCTTAACAAAATGCAGAATTATGGGTGTAGTTGAAGTTCCACTGTATTTTTATTTTAAAGTGTTACTTCTGAATTTCAGATTCTTACAGACTGAGCAATAAAGGCAAATATATTGTTGAAATTTTACTTCATTTGTTCAGCACTCTCCTGACTATGCTGAGAATGAGACAAGGCTTATGATGAAGGAAAAAACCTAAAAATGTATGATTATTAAAGACAATTGGTTTATATTGGTAGTAGCATTTTCAGCTAAGTCTCTGTGTATGGTTTTAGCCTTCAGGCAGCTGGAAACAGCATACAGAGAGTTTTGCTGTCTGTTTTAGACTAGAGGTTGTTAACTACCATGTGTGCTGAAAGGTTTGTTGTCTGAGGGTTTTTTGGGTTTTTTTGTGAGTGTTTTTTTGGGAGATGAATGAATAAATGCGTCTCTTTAATAGCTCTGATCAGTGCAGAGGTGTACAGAGAGTGCATTAGCATTATCTTTTCTGGCTGATGTGAAATGTCTACCTTGAAAGTGCGTTGGATTTTCATGCCTTTGTAGTAGACACATGTTTTAGCTAATTTCTTCTTTTTGTTGCTCCTGATAACACCGCTGATTTCAGCACATTGATTGTTGTTTTGTTTGTAGTTGATTGCTGGAAGGAATCAGAGTAGTAATGTAACAGTGGGGATAAATAACCTGTTTCTTTTAAACTATGTATGAATCACAACAAAGCTCAAAACAGCATCATATAGGGGAGAAGATTAATTTTTTTAATACCCACATACTTACTAGCACTAAGATGCATGTATCTGAGAGACTGGCCAGGATTTACTGTGGGGTCACAGAAGAGAAGGGATGCTGGGTTTTGAGGACCTATAATATCTACTGGCTTGTTCCAGATTGGTTACAATAATACTCTTTGGAAATTGAATATGAATTTGATCTTTCATCTTTCTTTTCCTGAATCTTTCCTTCCTGACTCACCTCCATGAGTCATTAGGCAATAAGGCCGTCTACTCTCAGCCTTTTGTCTCATTTCCTGGGTGTAGGCTGTGCTTTTGTCTTCAATTGTTCCTTTTTCTTCTATCCTGGATGCCCTCAGAAGTTTCATGTGCGTGTGCTGGGATCTTTATGCCATAAAAATCTATGCTCTTCACCCATGATGTTCTTCTCTACATTTTTTTGTGTGTTTTCTTCTGCACCTTTCACATGTGCATATTTTCATTCTTGAACCTGAGTCCCATGGTTTGAGACATCCAAGAGTTTCATCCTGTACAGGTTCAATGGATCCAGTAGGTTGCTGCTATTCCTGTTTGTAGTCCAGGCAGCAGTGAGGATGAGCATATATTCTCAATACACAAACATGCAAATACAGCACACCTGGGGGACTGTGCAGGTTAATACTGATGTAACTAGAGAGAGAGGAAAAAAACCCCAAAAAACCAAACGGGTTTTAAATCTAAACCAAATGTGATTTTGTGGGTACAATATTTGTTTGCCAGGGGAGGTTAGTTCTCCTTGATTTTTGGTATTTGTGTTTCATTTTAAGGGCTAGTTTGAAATTAGATGGCTTCTTTAACATAGCAGTAGTGTTTTTTAAAATAATAGAGTGGTGAGTTGAGCACCAAAAAAAAGCAGAGATGAACATTAGGAAGAGAAAATAAAATTGCAGAGATCTTCCCAAAAATCAGCCAGAAGGGCCCAGTAAACTGCTGGGCACTACCAGGGATGGTACTGGGCATGTGGCAAAGCATGTTTTTGCCACTGCATGGACTCTTAGTGCACCCATATCCTGAGCACACTGTGGGAAGTTCTGGTCTCTGCAACACAGGAAGAGTGTGGTGGGATGAGGAAAAGTGCAGGGAATGGCAACTCAGTGGTTAAAGGAATAGAGCAGCTATTCTGAGCGAGCTATTTTTAAAAGGTCGTATCTCTTGAATGAGGAGGCAAAGGCTGGAGTGGAATATGACAGACCTTGTTATTCTTCAAATCCCTGGCGGTAGAACCAAGGGGCTTTTAATAAGACTGATAGGAAGTAAGCCTAAAAGAGGTGAGAAAGACCTTTTTCTCCTAATAGCAGATAAAATCTTCAACTGCCATTAGCTCTGTCTGCTGCTGTGCTTTTGCATTTGAAGGACAAATCTAATAAAAATGTAGACTGTTTCAAACAAGAGTTCTGAACAGGCAAGGTAAACAAAAGGGTAAAGGGGAAGGCAAAGATGAACTGACTTCTCACTTAGCATGGGATAGTGTCAGAAACCATCTTTGTGGAAGATGAGGAGAATCAGAGTCTCAGGAGATTAGTTCACACTGTGCACAAATCACTGTATTTTTTTAAGGAGAAAGAACCATTATGACAAACTGCACAGACAGCAGTTATGAAATCAAAACAATTCACATTGCAGCTACATGAATGGGCAGAAATCAAACCCTCGTAAGTGTGTTGATCCTGAACCTATCATCTGAACTTAGTGAACTCATGTTACATTTCATCTGCTTTCATCTCTATCTGTTCATTCCACAGTGTTACTGAAAGGAGAGACCTTATTTATAATTTCAGACAAATTATCAAATTTGGCTGAAATTATAAATTTATGTGTTAAGTAAAACTTGATGGGGTAATCTAAGGGAAGAGAAAAACATGTCACATTTTTCACGTAAAAATGATATATCCTTATCGATTCAGGTTTTTTTTCTCCTGAATATATGTGGGGAATATTTGCCAGCTATTTTTTTTTCTTCTGCTTGTTAGTTATTTTACTTATAATTGTTAGACTTTTGATTACGAGGTGATAGTAATTTCCCCTTCTGTTTAATTTGATAGAGATAAGAATGGGAATCCATAAATGAAGTGCTTGCAGGGTGTTCAGCCTGCGGAAATGGCGTGTGCTTATGTGCCAGAGCAACTGAAAAGATTCCTACACTCAGTAGTGCTTTCAGAATGTAGTCTTCATGGTGCTACCATACCCTTTGCTTCCAAACACATTAGAGGGAAAAAATTACCTAAATCAGCAAGCTAAAACACAGGACTAAAGTTATTCTCTCTGTCATACAGAAGCCCAGAAAATCTTTATGATTCCCATGGAAACACTGACTGCTGTGCAGTGTGTTCTGCCTCTGCAAAATTACAGGGCTTTTCAGTAGTCAGTCTAGTGCTGGTCAAAGTGACATTTTACTGCATGAATACAGTAGGTGTATGGTCCTAGCATCTCTGCCATGCCATTCTAAGTAGCTGTTATTTCTCTACGAATTTGTGTAATTTGCTTCCATTGATGAGTGCTAATTTAAGAAAATAGAGTTTTCTTAGATTCAAGAAAATAATTTGAGATCAGAACATGACACATTTTTACACTATAAGGGGACTAAGACAGCTAAAGGGCTTCTGGATTGTCTGACACTCTATATTTGAAATGTTGCAGTTGCATGGCAAAGGCTCTTTTGGGGCCTGGTTTTCTCACCTAGTCAGAGTTTATGAAAGTCTTAAGTGACAGCCATTGTTTTCCTCCAATTCTTGTAGCTTGCCAGTTGTGTGTTGCTTCTATAAATCCTGGGAAAATGTCTCACATTTTTTACCTGTGATTGAAAAAGCAAGCTGGCAGTGTCAGGTGTTCTGCTGTTGAAAGGGGGAAAGACAGACTTGTTTCTGGTTTTACTCATTCTTCTCAGATAAGGTAAAGTTTTTGAATTTTCTTTAAAAATGGCTTTGTTTTAAATTAGAAGAGAACCAGGCCTTCAGTAAGGGAAAACACAGAGTATGTACCACATTGGGTAAAAAAAAAAAAAAGAAAAAAAAGTAGATACAAAATAAATATTGGGGTTTTTTTCTACTGCATGTTTCTTGTCTTGCTGATGTGAATGCCCTTGAAGTTTGGGTACTTTATTTGTGACAGATGCATTATGCAGATTGCTCAAGGAACAGCTGTGGCAGGAAGAATATGAGGCAATATACAGTGCTGTCAGATAAAGTTCCTAATAATCACTATAAAAAAAATATTATAGGATGTCCCCTGAGTTTGATACAAAGATATTTTTGCTTTTCAGTGTCTGGATTAATGAGCATAGAATAGAATAGTGGCAGAACAAAGCAGATATCTTGTTCCCTGTCAACAGTTAAATTTTTTCTGTCCAAGCTAAACATTTACTCCTAAGCTAAACATTGTAGTCCTCCATGGATCAAACTGCAGTGATGTTAATTGCAGTATTCCACTGGAAAAAAGTGAACTTTGTAGGTTCTTCTTTTTTCTTCCTACAGTTGCATACACTTGTGCACAGCATATTTATTTCTGTTCCTTGTCTGGGCTTTTCAAATTTGTTTCAGCAGAGCAGTTAGAGAGGCAGTAAGGCTGCTTTCAAGAAGGTCTTTCCAGAGTTCTGTTCTAGCTAATGTGTCTTAAGAAGGTCTTTCAAGAATTCTGTTCTAGCTAATGTGTCTTAGATAGAAGTACCTCATTCAGTACCCTTGAATGGGCAACAGTGCAGTCTAGGAGTAAAAAAAAGGAAGTTGCCATGAAAGTATTTTTAACTGTCAAATTTAGGTTCTGATATCTTGGTATTGTCATTAGGAAACTCTCTTCCTTTTACCCAAGATCTAGTGGTCATTAAAATTGCATAATGAACAGCTGCTTTATATGGAAACATCTGCTTTATATTAGCTGTTGAGCTACTGAAGCTTTACTGCCATGAGAAAAAAAAAAAAAATCTGTGAGCATTGCTGCACAAAAATTTCTATTTCCTTGACACCAGAACATTCTTTGGAGTCTTGTGTAAAGGCAGAGATGTGGAGCTTAGCTGGAAATGTGGGCCATGACTTGAAGTAACTGCAAA
Source organism: Agelaius tricolor (assembly GCF_023055355.1). Taxonomy (NCBI): domain Eukaryota; kingdom Metazoa; phylum Chordata; class Aves; order Passeriformes; family Icteridae; genus Agelaius; species Agelaius tricolor. The sequence continues at coordinate 20,501,282 of NW_027269269.1, forward strand.
GACCCATTCAGTGTATTTTTATCTCTTATTAGGAAAATTGCTGCTTATGATGAAGAAATTCAACATCTCTATGAGGAAATGGAACAGCAAATCAAAAAGGAGAAAGAACAGTTTCTCTTGAAAGTGAGTGTCTCTCTTATAGTGGCCATGGATTCTGCTCCCCCTTTCAGTGGTTTTAAACTCATTCTGGGTGTGAAATTAAAGCCCACAAAATGTATTTCACAACAGAGGAAGAAAAAGCATTTTTTACCTCACAGCTACTTTTGTGCTGCAGCTTCAAACTTTTAGTCTCTGCAGCTGCAAGCTGAGTGACTTGTTGGATGAAGGAGCTGTGATGTCCTGTGCTCAGCGGCTGGCATACAGTACAGCTGGCATTCTTTTGAAAGTCACTTGAACTACAAATATTGTATTGTTGGTGCTACTCTAGGTCCAGCTTCTGGTCACAATCAGGAAAAACACTCTTTGAGGTTGTTCAGAGCAGCACCAATCCTGTTGAATTCTGCAGTCTCTGATTTTTGGGAGGGGATAACAAAAAGAGATGAATCAAGTGATGGTAATTTGTGGAACAACCACAGGTTATTTACAAAATAAACACAGGACAGAATCTTTGGTCACTGCCATGGTGCTTCCAAAACACCTGAAGATGAATTCCCTTTTCTTGGGAAGTTGTCTTTAAATCTCCTCTACTGTGTCTGTAGTCTTTTCTTTGGATTTTTCTTTCCAGCTTTTTCTTGTAAAATTAGGAAACTCACAAGGACTCCCAGCATGCTCCAGGAAAGAATCACCCTAGAATCTTGTAGGTGGGAAGGTGATGCATTACTTCCTAGCTGGATCAGGAGGCTCAGGAACATGGCCAATTACTTTTTGAGTATTAAAATATTGGTGGTTCCCCAGCTGGTCTGGGTGCCCTGGGACAGTCAGTCATGAGCTACTGGCTCATCCCTTTTTGTTGTCTTGGCATCAGTCATTTAAATGAAACAAATACATGGTTTCAGCAAAACGTGATAGAAGTAGTTGCCAAAATAGTGGTTATTGCCTCCATTCTCAATCAAGTATGTATAAATATATCTAGACAATATAATCAAATATATCTCAAGCTTCCTTTTGTGATGCAAATATATCAAGTATTTTTTGTTCTCTGGCAACCAAAATAAAATAAAAAGAAAGAGAAAAATAAAAAAAACATGCCTTATCAGCTGTCTAAGGAATCATTCCTTTCACTTGCCTTACTGGGTAGTGAACCTGACTCAAATTTTCAAGTTTTTTCCATTCCAAGCTGAGAGCAGTTTTTAGTGGCGGATAAGATGAAACCTTTAAATAAAGTTTGTATGCCAGCTGAAGGATAAAAAGTACTTGCAACTTTGCCTGACAGCACTTTTGTGGAACAAATAGTTTATGTGCTCTTAATAGTCCGCAACTGAAGTGGTACTGAAAAGCCCCAAACAACAAAGACTTTTCCGTAAGCAATGATTGTTGGATGTCCTAATTAGTTATATATTTGAGGTTAAGCCATTTCTTTTAGGCTTTTTCATGAAAGCTTCCCACTCAAGCTATTTACAGTTTAGTCAGCAGTTCACACTAAGGGCTGCCAGACACTCATGAAGTATTGTTTCTTTGCATGACTAATTTGAGATCTGGGGAGATCTGACTGTTAAATTCTTTCTCTAATGCAAAGTCTTACAAAGACTTTTCAGCCTGGGGAGATGCATTGATGCCATATAAAGGGGAAATTATTGTGGCTTGAATGAAGAGCAGCTATTGAAGAATACATTTAAAGAAATTGGTAAGATGCAAATAAGTACAAATTGTAGCTATTTACAATACTTAATACCCTGCTGACTGAATGTTACACAAAAGGGGCAGTTAGTCTGTTTTTTCACTTGCATATATATTCTTCCCCAGAAAGAACCAGTTATCGTGCATTTCATTACCCCATTACACGTACTGCTTAAGGGAAAATACTTGTAAGAACGACTGCTGCCATGAGGGAATTTTTATTTTTGTTTAGAGGCATTTTCCTGGGGACCTTAGAGAGTAGAAGCCTGTTTTTGGAGAAACAGGACAGATTCTCAGCTGATACAAACTGCTGGAACCTGATTTTACTCAGGAGAGGGCTAACAATTTTTCTCAGCTGAGGAGTGTGAGGAGTAATCCCAAATGTGACTGGGAGTTCCCAGTGACTGCAGGATACTTAGACAGTGGACAGGTTAATATAATTGCTAAGTGAAAGGCAGAGCTTGAAGCCCCAGTTGCTTGTTTATACCAGTGGAACATCTGTGAAAAATTGTTGTTAGTGATGGATTTGAAGCGTGGAGTTGCTGTTTCTTTCACATCAGCCTGAGTTGCTGTGGCTGGAAATGAGAGGATATGTTCTGGCTGCATTGATCCAGACTGGCTCAGCTCCTCAGCCTCCTGCCTGAGATGTTTGCCTCCACTTTCTAGACTCAGTACCTACTCATGTGCAATCAGCACATTCTGTACCAACCACAGCCATGGAAGCTGCTGGACTACAGCAGTTTAGAGATTCATGAGTGATACCATCCCTAAACTGAGTACTACCTGCGTCTTGTGATATTCACTGTGGAAAGCTTAATCCCTGACTCATTATTTCTCCCCCTGTGATGCAATTGTGCTATTCTGTTAATCCATTTCCTCTTGGAATTTTGCAGGACACAGAGAGGTTTCAGTCCCAAAGTCAAGAGCTGGAGCGCAAGCTGCTGTCAAAAGAACAAGAACTGGAACAGCTGGTTCAAAAACAGAAAAGGGTACTAACTGATATCCTTTGGAGTTAAGAAATAGATGGCTCTTATTTGCTCATACGATTTTCTTTAGGTACTATTTTAGGTTCCAAAACTGCAAGTTGGTGTGATGTGGTTGTGCCAAATTGTGACCCTCTGTTGTTTTTGTGTCATGTGCTTAGGAAAAATGTTAACCTCTATTTCTAAAGTAGTTTTCCTTTTATGTGGTAAAATAGAGAATAAAATAATGCTTTGCATATTCTCCCCAGGTACTAGGTTAATTTTTATGAAAATGTAGCATAATTCCACTGCCCTCAGTCTTCTAGCACACAGTTTAAGAGCAGAGAACAATGATTTGGCTCTTCTAGTGCACACCTCTGCTCGAAGCCTGTACCAGCCACTCATTTACTTGTTTTGGACTGATTCAGCACTATGAACTCAAAATGCTCCCTCCTGAACAACTTGCTCCTGATATATCTCTGTGATAACAGTTTTATAGCAGTGCATGTTTCCCTTGCATTGGTAACAGCTTGTCAAGTTCCCATAATAAAACCTGAGGTGTTTTGCTTCTAAAATGCATGGCCTGCTTGGGGGAGCAGAAAACTTGCTCTAAAGTGGCTCCAAGGTCATTGCAGTAAAGACTAGCAATAGAGAAAGGAGGTAGCACTGGGATTTAAAGGGCTGAAATGGAGTAAACACAATTCCCTCTGTAGAATATGAATTTGTGGACAAAAAGAAGAAAGGTTTTCACAATGAGAACCATCAGCCGTTGCAATAAACTTCCTGGGGAAGTGGTGGATTCCCCAACATTGGACACTAAAGATTTAGCTGGGCAGGATGCTGGGTCATCTTGGCTAAACTGTATTTTTGCCAAAAAAGGTTGGAGCAGATGAACCTTGAGTTACCCTTCCAACCTGGTACTCTGTTATTCTGTGAAGTTTAGCTGATAAGAATGCAGGACTGAACTAAAAGTCTATTCCACAGTTGAAATCAACTGCCTGATGTTAATTACCTTTGTCCAGTACCACTGTGAATCAGAATATATGTGATTTTATTCAGGCTCTTTACCACGTGGCAGCACTATAATGGAATAATCTATACTTTGAAGATATCTGTGAGGGCATACAGATCAGGCATTTTTAATCTGAAACTAACTGAGAGTCTGTAAGAAATTACTTATTCTAATTTTCTAATGAATATGTTTAATATTTTCCTTTGTTTGCTTGTTTTTGCTTTAAAGCTCTGTTTAAACTGGATTGTGAACCAGTAATTCTCTAAAAATTTTTTTTTCAAGTATGGGTTTTCTAAATTTGGTATAAAACCCACAGAAGCTATTCAAAGGCTTTCACTCAATTTTAAGCCTGGTATAATCAATCAATATAGCGAACAATACCAGGAAGTCTTATCTTATGGTTGTTGTCTACATTGCCATTGTCTAATACTGCCTATCTTGGGGAACATAAAACAATGTCTATGCTATTTTTATTAGTATTGGCTTTTTATCTGATTTTATGTTTCCATTTCTATTTACTGTATTGTTTATTATGAATAATATTGCCATGTTTGTTTTTTTTTTCTTTATTTGTAATTTCTAGTATTTAGTATTTCCCCTCTCCTTTATGAATTTACATGAATCACAACAAGGGTGCTTTTGAAAGACAGGCTCTTCATACTCCATAAAGATGAAACTATCCCATTTTGGTTTTATGGAAAGGAAGCTGTGTTGGACGAATGGAATTCACTGTTTCTAATGCTGAGATGACATGATTTCATTCAGATGATTGATGACAACTGGAACTTCTGTCATTCAACCAGCTGATTGGCCCATTGTTAATCTGATATGCAGTATTTGATGGAGTTTTTTTTCTGGTATACCAGCCTAGCCTATTTATTTGAGTGCTTTACTCAGTGTAGTTAGAGGCACTGGTTTTCTGCGTGTATTTTTCTGATTTCTAATGAGCCTCTCAGAAAGTGACTCTCATCTTTACCCAGATCTGTTTTTATAGTACCATGTCCCCACTCATTTTCTGGTATTGCTTTTCATTCACTGAGATACCCATGTGTGGTATCTAATGCTTGCCTTATTCAGAGGTCTCTTTCACTTTTGCCTCCTCCTCTGGCATGGAAATATACTTTGATAATTAAATCTCTTCTTGCAGACAGTGAAGGTAGCTTGATTTAGTTACGACTTCTATGCTTGGTTGTATGAGAGAACCTCTTGGCCCACAAGGGAGCAACACAAATGCTTTTTTCCAAACTTCATTAATAAGTCTCTTTTTTTTTTTTTAATTTGAAATACAATGTAGTTGTTTTTGTGTTGGAAATCATTAACAAAAATATGAAAGGGAGCTTTCAAACCAGATGAGCTCTGTGTTGTTTCCTCTGACATAGCCAGAGGGATTTTCCCTTATGAGGGTTGTCTGGCTGGCATTGTTCCTCAAGGGATGTCAGTTGGAACATCTCAGCAGGAGGCAATGGGGACAGAGGATATCCAGCATAACCTCTAGGGCACAGAATCTTGTGTGAGAGAAGAAAGCAGGTGTGAAACAAGTGAAATGCAGGGGAGTTAATGGACTTCTCACATAAAATGCTGGGTTCTGTGCTGATGGCAGCCACTGAGGAGCACGATCTTGGAATTGGGAAAGAGATGCATGAAAACATGGATCAGTATCACTCAAGTGCTATATAACTGCCTTATGGCACTGTATAAATTTTGCATCTTTCACATGCTGCTGAAATAAATAGGGAGAAAAAAAGAATATAAAAACTACAGAAAGGATGCTGAGCTAAGAACAAGGGATTGCATGGAGGGTGCTCAATGTGTGTGGCTTTTGGGGACACCAATAAATGTCGTCATCAACAGGTCATTTGCCTTTGATAATCCCAGATCTTTATTCAACTTAAACTTGATTTTCCTCTCATCTTTGTCAAAAAAAGAGAATATGCACCATTAACTACTGTGTCTGTGCTTGACCTGTGGAATGGGTTAATTCTCTCTGCTACTTAGATTTTCTTAAACATGTCTATGGGCCATGAATCTTTTCCCCAGCAGTTTCCATCTACCAGATGAACATAGAAGCCAATTTGCAGCTCCAATAAGCAGCTAGAAGCTATAGGATCTATGCCATTCTACCACCAGCTGAGCATTCCCTAGTGAGTTATTGTCTGTATTGTGAGTTGTTCAGATGAAGGCTTTAAAAATAGTGTTTGGCATTTCTCAAAGGATTGTACCCTCAAAGGGTAAAGTGGAAGAAGGGAGCTTTGTATTGCTGTGAAACAATCCTTTCTCCTCTTGTTGTGTTCTGCGTTTTACACATTATATTATTGTTTTTCTGACAAGAGTGAGCACCAGGATTTATAGCAAGTATTTCTAACATCAGTATAAATGATTCTGGGAGCAGATGTTGGCTACCATTGCAGTTACATTTTCAGAACAGTCTCTCTATAAGTTTTCAGATGGTCATACTGTTCTCTAAGTGAGGTTTTTGTCTGCAGCTTTTTGCTCCTTAGATTTTTTGAAAGTTCATCTTTGTATGGTCACTTTTGGCTTCTCCCAAAGCCACTCCTCTGGATGAGTCTTGTCTTAAGTACCTGAAGCAGCTGATCTTTTACTTCTAATGGGTAACTTTGTTCTTTCGATGAGCAGAAGCAATATTCAGGAACTGATGTAATCTATCCATGTAAGCCAACCTTGTTCAGCAGTAATCTAATGCCCAGCCAGTGTTCCATGGGAAATGTGAGCCTGCTGAGGCTACAGTTCAGCAAATACATTAAGCTGCTGCTGCTAAGTGCTCCCACTCTACACGTGTTCCTGACTTCCCACAGTCCAGGCTAGAAAGTATTTTCTGCATTTATTTTTACCTGGGCCTCATTCAAAACCAAGACTACAACAACAGCAGTGTTCTAGGGTAGGAACTGACTGGAAGAGCTGGGTGAGGACAGGTTTTGGTTGGGTGAGCTCTGCTTGTTGGGATGGGCAAAATGAGAGTTCAAACATTGTTATGTCTCAGATCTGAAAGATTGAAATGGTATTGTAATGCACCAAGGATGTTTTACAGTCCTTAAAATGAATACAGAAAAAACAAAACAAAACAAAAAAAAACCCCGAAAAAAACTTTTGTATTTTAAGGTCAGCAATGCTTTCCCTAATATGAAGTTTTGCTCTGCTGTCTAAATTGGCTCAGTTAGCCAGGGAGAAGCAGGTAGAACTTCTTTATGTACCTGAAGCCACTATTGTCTATTGTTGCTTGTTTTACAGGGAGGTTGTAACTTTCCTTTGATGTACATTGGAGAGGGAGTAAAAAACTGAATAAAAAGGCTCTAATTCACACTTCTTGGCAGATCTGTCTGAGGTGGCAAAAAGGTCACTGCTTGTTCATATTGCTGGGGATGGGAAGGTTTATCAGCTATCAGATTTAAATCTAGCAGTTTTTAGGTAGATCTCTGAATCACTCTGTGTAGACCTGATCTTTGTGGAAAATGGTCTAAAATATCAGCTTAATGCTGCTAATGTGAATATCAGCTTAATGCTGCTAATCTGCTCTGTAGCACCTTTTTTATGGTTTGTACTGGTGTGTTCTTGAGCTGGATAAAATTCAGTCATAGAATGGAATGGCTTTGTTTTTGTGTAACATAATTATGTCTGTACAAAGATCAGTGGAAGAGCACCATATGTATTTTATTCATTTTTTGGCTTTGAAATAGCTCCCTGCTCAGCTAACCTCTAAGACCCAAACTGAAATCCTCAAAACCAAGAAGCCTCAATCAGCTGTAATGCTTTCTGTTCTCTTTTCTTCCACCCAGTTAGAGCATCAGTGTACACAACTCCTCAGTGGCAAAGAAGAAACCAAAGTAGAGAACACCAAGCTGAAGCTGACTAACCAGGATCTGCTGAGAGAGCTGGAGAGAACATCCCATGAGCTAAGCCTGGCTCAACAACAGCTACAGGTGCTTCAGGAGGAGGCATCAAGGCTCCATGAGGAGAAGGAAATGTAAGTGTCCAGCTGCAGCAGTTCTTGTGCACTTGCTTGGTGTGCCAGTAAGCCCCCTCAGGGTACCCAGTGCTGTCAAAAGCAGAAACCACTTGCAAAGCTGAGTGCAGTTCTAGCTGCTTTCCCCCAAGTAATTCAGCATGTTTTCTGTAGCATATCTGGCTTCTATGGAATCTTTTGCTAATTTTGTGTTCAAAATGTCAGTGTTCTCCCCACTGTCATTGGTTGAGGATATTTGGAATTAAAAATTAAATTAAAAATCCATGTAGTGTCTTAGTTTTGAGATACCAATGGAATTCCTTATGGAAATGCCTTACAGTTGTGGCACATGATGCTTCATCCTACTCAAAGCTGAGTCTACCTGAAACTTGCTTCTCAGAATGTACTCTGACTGAGATACCTAGGATCTTCTTTTTTTCCTTCATCAAAAGTAAGCCTAGTAAGGACAGTAAGATAAAATTTAGCTTATCTCAATTCCCACAACTCTTTGTGGCAATTCAGAACCATAATTTTGGGGTTTCCAGGTCAAATGTTGAAGGTTTTAGATTCTGATTCCAAATTACAAAAAAAAAAAAAAAAAAAAAAATTAAGAAGAAATATTTACGGTTCATATTTTGAGGGATAAACATGACTTGTGACAGTTTGAGCTACCTGTCTTGCTCCAGCCTTCTGCACAAAGCAGAAGAACCATTACTCTGAGGCTGTAATTGGCAGAAATGTTCACTCAGGTCCATTTTAAAGAAAATGTTCAGGGATCTGTAGAAGCCTCTCATTGCCAATGGAGGGCACATGAATGACAGATGGACCTGCCCACTGCAGCAATGAACTATATAATTCAGAGCTGTTGCTGGTTGACATATTTCAGGATAGAGCAGAACATTAGTTCAAATGTCACATTATTTTTCTCTTAAGCTTTGTGCCAAGCTCTATTAAGTTATCACTTCTTTAATTTTTCTTGAGGGCAAAAATAATTAACTTTGTTGATAAATTAGTGTTAAAGAATGGCCACTGTGATTAGAATTTTTAGGTTTGTGTGTTTGATGTGTGTTTTGGAAGTAGACAGTAGAAATACTCCTCCTCAAGGTGGTTTGTTTCCTCTTTGAGGCCTCTCTTTTCAGATCCAGAGCAAAGACTATGGAATGATCTGATTTAAAAGCTACAAAGGAAATCTGCCCAGTGGTCAGACTGCTGAATAATACTACTGCACTTACAAAGCACTTTGGATTCAATAGTGGTTTATGGAATTAGAGCTCAGCCCTACTCAACTGCATCTGCAGTGTTGCTTTAAACATCTGTGTCAGTCTGGTAAGACTTGAGCTGTTGAAGCAGGTGTAATGTTCAGACAGTGCACAGGAAGAACTTGAGGCTTCACTGAAAGGCGAAAGAAAACCATTAAAGGCCAGACACCAAATCGTGTTAAATCAAAGTAAATGGTGTTAAAATGGCTGCATAAGTGTCAAGAATTGGAAAGAAATTGTAGGGATTGTAGATGTGAGAGCCTGACATATGGTTCCTGCAGCAGGATAAGCTCTAATTTTGGATAAAATGTCACCTGTTTTTTAGTGGCTATAACTGAGAAGTATTTTAGCAGTGTATCTGTTCTGAATGCTCCAAGTGCCAGTATCAACATATATTAAACTCTCTGGATGAAGAAATTAAAAAGCAATATTTTTTGAAAAAAGAACCTCTACTCCTTCCTCTGCTAACTTGTCCTGCTGTGCTACTGTGGGCCTTATACTGAATAAACTTCTTTAAAATATTAACCATTCATGCAGAACAGAATCTACAAGTTTGAAGAAGCTGAGGTCTCAAATGTAGATACCCCTAGGGGGAAGCATTTTAGCAGTGTTCTTACCATAGATAGAAAAATTTTTTCTTTTTTTTTTTTGCAGGGAGGTGTACCGGGTGACAGAAACCTTACAGCGAGAGAAGTCAGGACTTTTGAAGCAGCTGGATTTTTTAAGGTAATGTTGATCTTCCAAAAACTCTTATATAATTCTAAAGAGGTCCATTAAAGTATGAAATTATGTTGGGATATGTAGTGAGTGTAGGTGTCAAGGTGTTGACAGTGGGGTGCCACAGAGCAGCCTCTGTGCCAGAGAGAAGCCAGGGCTGCCCTGTGACAATGGACACAGCACAGGCCACAGTGGAGCCCCACAGCCCCCATGTGCTTCTGGGAAAGCCTCAGTAAGAAAGGGTGGAAAACAACACAGCAGCTGGGAGAGAAGAGAGAAAAAAATATGTGAGAAAGCCCTTCAGACACCAAGGTCAGTGAAGAAGGAGGGGCAGAAGGTGCTCCAGGCACCGCTGGAGCAGAGTCCCTTGCAGCCTGTGCAGAGTCCACACAAGAGCAGGCTTGTGGCAGGAGCTTGGTCCATGGAGAGGAGCCCATGCAGGGGCTGGTTTTCTGGCAGGAATTGTGGCCCTTGGGGGACCCAGGCTGGAGCAGTCCATTCCTGAAGGATTATTCTCCTTGGAAAGGATCTGTGCTGGAGTTGTGAAGGACTATAACCAGTGTGAGGGAACTCACACTGGAGCGAGAAAACTGTGAGGAGGAAGGAGCCGCAGAGAGAAGCTGTTATGGGCTGACCACAAGCCCCACTATTCCCCATCCCCTTGTGCCACTCAGGATTGGTTAAGGCGGTAGAAGAGCTGAGGGTGTAGGAGTGAAGTTGAGCCTGAGAAGAAAGGGGATTGTGGAGAAGGTGATTTTAGTTTTGTCTCAATTTCTCATCATCCTAAAGTTGAGTCTGTTTCATTTGTAATGGGTAGCTGGTAAGTAACCTTCTTGTTTTTATCTTGGCCCACAAGCTTTTCCATGTTATTATCTTCCCTTGTGGTGTTGAGGAAGGAGAGTGAGAGAGTGGCTGGGTTTACGTCTGGCAGCCAGTCAATGTCAACTGCCACAGGATAATGACACAGAAATAGCAAAAATGGTTACAAAAGACTCTTAAACAGTTAGTTCTTGCATAGAGTAGAGGGCAGCACACCTGAAAGATATGCTTCATTTTGACAATTCAGAACTGTAGGACAATCTCCTTTCCAAAAGTCAAATGTAAAACAGAGCATCACTGATCAGCTCTAATTCTGAGGAAGAAGCCTGGCTGCAGGAGCTTGCTGAAAGGCTCTGCTGCTTCTCAAGTGCTGGGAGTTGAGCCAAAATGAAGATTATTTCCCCAAAATATTTGTAAAATGATTCCAAAATGTACATAGCTAACATTCCTTTATTGATAGACTTCAAATTTGGAGCTGTGTTCAGCCACCTGTAGCCCTCTTTTCAATGTGAAGCAATGTTGGGTTTTGTTTGCTCAGTGGTCAGTCACTCTGGGCTGTAGGTTGCACCTGCCTCTAGGTCTTCATTGTCTGCATTTCCTTCAGGAGGCCTCATTTTAAAGTTGCCTAAAAATTTCACTTGAGGCTTGAGGCAAGGCTCTTATTTTGCAGCATGTGTTTTCCATAGGCCACTCTGTGATCTTGCCTGCTGCAAGTTTTGGGGACATAGATGGAAACATCTGGCAAGAGAGGTTTTTTTCATTCACCCTGGCTGCTCAGTCTCTCCTGTGGCCAGGCCAGCAACAGATGGAGACAATAGATGATGTACTAAGCAGGTGTGCTGTCAGATCTGATCAGAGCTTGCTGATTGCCTGGGGTATCTGTTTCTTGACACTTTCATTGTTTTTGCACAAAGGATGGAAGATGGATGTTTTCCTAGGGTGACTTTTCTGTGGCAGCTGCAATTGCCACAATAATTGGCTTTCACAGCTGTCAGCAGATGAACAAGAGATGGTGTTCATTGCACCCTCTCCACATTAAGAGGTCATCTTTACTGTGAAAATCATTAAAAATTCTAATTTATGGTACGTGAAGGCATATTGACCACAACTGATTTCTATGTGTTAAGGCATTTGTTTAGATAAAATACAGGAAGAGATCCAGATCCCATCTGGCTTTAATCAGCATAGCCCTGCTGGAGAATCAATAGTCCAGGCAAGAAAGTGGCTGAGGTGAGAATATAAATAAAGGGTGATGAAAGGTTTGCACTGCTAACTGTCCAGTCTGTCTGTTAGTGTGGAGTAGAAAAGTCAGCAGTTCTAAATACTTGGCTTCAGTGTTTCTTTTGTTTGTATTTTCTTTGCAGAGAGAGGAACAAACATCTCAGGGATGAACGTGACATATTTTTGCAGGTAACCAACTATTATTTTCAAACCCAGTGTTGGGCAGACACATATGAGAACAGATTCAAAAGAAGGGGAACAGAAGGCTGTTCAGGAGATGGACTTTCATGCCCCATTAATCTTACCCTGTTCTTAATTTGTATTGTCATCTTTTCTCACTTGAAAATAAGATTTTTTAATTTGCTAAACAATTTTAAGAGTTGAGAATTATAAATTTGGAGCTAATCTCTCTGAAGAGAGATTAATGTGTTTTAGAAGAAACAAAGGATGCAATCATGAAAGGAGGAAATAACCTAAAAATGGAACAATTAAATGTGTTAATTTACCCAGTCAAGAGTCGGTAATATCCTGACGCATTTATACAATAGTACAATAGCTGGTGTACCTGAATCAGTACCTGAGTACCTCAGTACCTGAGGCTGGGGTAAGAGCAGATCCGATTAACTTTTTAAGCAGCAGCCAAAAATGGACTCCTAAGAGGTTCTAGAAGTACCCCTGCTGTAAGGAGACTAAGGCCATTTAATTTATATTTGCTTGTGTTCTTAGTCTACAAGAAGCTGCTCATGTAAAAAAAAAAAAATAATACTTTTTTTCCATAACATTGTGCTGTTTTAGTTACAAAGCAGATGCATTTTTGCAGGATATGGGGTTTCCTGTTCTGATTGTTTATCAATTAGAATTCTGAAACACTTATACCTCTAATACTTCTACTTTTTTTTTCTTTCATTTGCATTGCATTATTTAAGTATTTGGAATGAGGGTAGTTAACCATAACGAGCACCAGAAGTAAATCAGTAAGAAGTATTCTGTATTTCTGCAGAAATGCAAAACAACTGTTCCAAAAGCCAGCTGGAAGCAGAGATCAGGGTCTATCATTGGGAAATACATAGAGGGCAAGATGCAGCCAAACAGGTAGGAGCTTTTTTTCACGTGTTCCCTGTTTGAGTATGATGAGGCTTATAGAAAGAAGATGTGGAATGCTTCCTTTCTGATACTTTTGAACTTTTCAAAGAGTGTATTTCTTAAGTGTCTGTCACTATAAGATTACTGTACTCATTAAGAAATTTGAAAATGAAAAGCCAAATTTTAACATAAAACAAGTGTGCTGTCTGCAAAGGCAAGAGATTTCCCCACTGTGGATGGCTGTAGGCTGGGAGACACAAAAACTTGCCCACGAGCATGAGCCTATGTTAATGTGGTACAATTCTGAGTCTCCACTTGGACTTTTTTTATCCATATTAAGCAAACCCACGTCCATCCTATCTACTAAAAAGAGAATCAGATTGCACATAGAAATGATCTCTCTTGGGTGTTTCTTTTATTCCTCCAGAATAGGAGGGAAGGTGGGAAAGGAGAAAACCACAGTAGAGAAGCTTACTTTAGCTCTTCTATGAGATTAGAATTGATGTTAATCTAATATTTTCTATTCTGGTTCAGGTTTCTCCTGTAAGTTATTAGCTTTCCCCATGATGCTTATAATTATCAATATATATACACATGGTATGATGAGCTGACTTTTCAGCAGACACTGGAATGACTCTGCCTGCTGTGACTAATCAAAAACATGAGAGATTAAATTCAGTTATTCAGATTAAATTCAGAATCAAATAGCAGGTCCATTATATTTTTGTGATACACTTCTTTCTCTGTCTAGCCATTCATTTGAAGAAGATGATATTTTCAGTATTTCAAAGAGAAGGAATTCTGCTGGACTGAATGGAGGTCTCTCTGAAGAGCCTGATGCTGGAGTCACTGGAGGAATGCCTAAAACATCACATCTCCAAAGAATAATATCAATTGAAGAAGATCACCTACCCCAGCTTCTTGACAGGCTGGTTGATAAGCAGCTGAGCAGATGGACTGGAGAAGATGAAGATACTTTTGAGACAGAAATGAGTAACAAATCCAGAGAGCAATCAATGGAACATTCATCATCATCTTCTAGAGAGCAGCCTGTAGGGAAGGAAACACTGTCAAATGTAAGAGGACAAAGGAGATCTCACCTTGAGTAGAGTGTGAAGTTGTGGGTCCTGTGATTTAAGGAGAATGTGAAGGTCCTTGAATGCATCCAGAGGAATGCCACAAAGCTGGTGGGAGGGCTGGAAAGTATGTCCTCTGAGGAGTGGCTGAGGGCTCTGGGTTTGTCCCAGTTTGCAAAAATAGGCTGAGGGATGACTCCCTTACTCTCTGCAGCTTCCTGAGGAGGGGAAGGGGAAAGGGAGGTGCTGATCCCTTCTCCCTGGGATCCAGCAATAGGATGTGTGGGAATAGTTCAAAGCTGCCTCAGGGGGAGGTGCAGGCTTGACATCAGGAAGCATTTCTTTAGTGAGAGGGTGGTCAGACACAGGAATGGGCTTCCTAGGGAGGTGGTCCATGCCACAAGTCTGTCAGTGTTTAAGATACTTTTTGATAATGCCCTTCATAACATGCTTTAACTTTTGGTCAGCCCTGAAGTGGTCAGGGAGTTGGACTAGGTAGGTCCCATCCAACTGGAACTCTTCTGTTCTATTCTGTTCTGAAGGACCTTGGATGCCATGAGGTGGTGTCATATGTTAATGTGTTATACCTAGAATCTAAAATTATTTGGTTTTCTGTCTTTAAGTTGAAACATGACAAATTAAGCCATTGCATGAAGTGGGGGATGAAAACGTAAAAAAACTCAACCTAAAGGAGTGGTAACTGCAGACAATGTGTGCATAGATATACATTTGAAGGACTGCTTAGGGAAAGTGAAGTTAAGCCTTGTAACAGAGGATACAAGAAGCTCCTGTGGAAGGCAGAAATTGTCTTAAAAAATAAGCGTTATTTTAAAAAATTGATTGTTTGGCTTTGTTTTTTTTTTTTTGCCTCAAGGTGATATTTCTCATATTCTGATACTTTTGAGTCAGCTTTGGTAGCTGTTACATTATCTGAGGAATAATGAGTGGATTATCATGACTTTTTAATTATAATTGAAAATACTTTTATTTAGCAAATGGAAATCCTATATTTTTTCAGCTCTAGCTTGTATATGTGTGTTAGCAATTAATTCACCATTCAGTAATAATCCTTAAAACAGTATGCTGGAAGGTACATTTCTGTGGAGTATAAAGTTCTTTTTGCACTGCTATTTCTTCAGAGTTAGCTGTGCTTGTTTTCCAATTTTAGAATCATTGTTAAGGATTACTCATTTTTAGATTCTTGAAGCACATATTAAAAAGATTAAAGTATAGGAAAAATTGGTTTGCTTGGTCATAATTATATGGTTCTTTTAGAAGAAGCAAGCGTATCTTTAAAATTATGATAGAATTATGCCATGGTTACATAATAATTTCTAAGTGGTACCTTTTAATAAATCATTGAGGGTACAGAAAAGAACTTCATAGTTTGAAATTCTTTAATTCAGTGCATGCTTTTTGCTTGCTGTATGACTTATTTTGTGTCACATTTTCAAAGCATGGCATCACTGGACATTAGGATGACAAAAGCCAGGTGGGTCATCCTATCCAGCTAGGACAAGCCTGTAGGAATAGATTCAATACCTGAAGGAACCCTGATGGAAATTAAAGCAGGATTTTCTGTTCAAAACTTCTGCATGAGATTCACTTTCAATATGGAATATGAACCATTATGTTTATATGTATAATCTCCCACATTTGTGTTAAATTGTACAAAAGCTAGGTGTGTTACTTTACCTGGCTACTTTTTTTATAAAGACTCCTCAAAAGACACATCTAGGGAAGACTTTTTCAGACTGCATTGTAAACTAAAATAAATTATCATCCTACTGCTATTCTATTTTCCCATCAGTACTTTGTTGAAGCAGACTATGGAGTAGCTTATCCCCTAGCATAGTGTTCAGATGCAGATTTGTAATCAAGTTTAATTATTAAGGTTATTTTCATGACTGGACTTGATACATCTCAGTGAAAAATGAATTCTTATGTTCTTGTGTTGGGAATGGAGCTGAAGGCCTCTGGGGTCTTCGAGTCTTAGTGCTACTGGAGTATGAATGACCACCAGGGACAAAGTATTTCAGGTCGTGTAGTCCATATATTTAGCTATGGTTCTCAGAAGCACTGTGTTAATACTGCCAAGCTGGTGATTGTATGTTAGCTTGTTTTATTTCCCAGAGCACACAGACTAATAAGCTGGGAATGGTTTTCATCAGGACTGAGAATGTGCTTTGTATAAATTTGTGCTACTAGTAGCCTATAGTTGCTGTGGGGTTTAGAATTTTAATAGAAAAGGAAAATAAGAAACCTTTCTATAATTGTGGTGGGCTATAAGCCCAGCTCATGAAAGAAACATGTATTTTTTGTCCCCAAAATTTACAGAGTGAATTTTTTTTTTTTTTCACATGAAGGGAGACAGCAGCTCAAGCCTTTGTTGTTTGGGTTTTTTTTTCCATCAAGAGCAGCTCTCTATTTCTTCTTCTTTCTCTAAGACTTCTGTATATTTGTAGAAAACACTTCCAAGTGTAGACTTCAATATCTCATTCAAAGGACTGTTGGGCAGTGAATTCAGTTTTGATGTCTTCATGAAGACATGGATCGATCCTGCACATCAAATGACTGGCAGAGGGCCTTCCCCTCCTTCCCCTCCTTCCCCTCCTTCCCCTCCTTCCCCTCCTTCCCCTCCTTCCCCTCCTTCCCCTCCTTCCCCTCCTTCCCCTCCTCACAACCCGCACCATAACAAACTAATGTCAGGACCATCCATGATCTTTCTCTCCTTCTGCAGCATTGAAAGCAAAACTTTCTATCTCCCTCTTCCTTCAGCTTTACACAAAATAGAAGAGACCAGTAAGAGACCCTGCAAACCAGCTGGTGCTACAAGTGCTTCCCTAAGCAACTCCTGATTTACATACAAAAGAATGATGACCTACTTGATAGAGGATATAAATATTCTCTCCAGCATCCACTTAGCTTAGCCTGCAGTAAACAGAACCTGGATAAGCAGAACAAATTGTTGTTCCTTCTGCTTAAAAAGCGAAATGACAGAAACATAGCTGAATGTTTACAGCCTGATTAACTGGTCTAATTCTCTGTCTGTGTCTTTCCTCAATGCTTCTCCCTGTAATGTTAAACAGATGTAGAAATGCAGTAATTGGATGGAAGTTCTTGGCTCTATGGTGGTAGCAGAGAGAAGAATCTGGTAGCATAAGCAAAAAAATTATGACTTTGCTTCTGGTATCTAGATGAAGATGTGCTGCTTCCTCTGTGACACTGATATAGAATGAAGCTACTGAGCAGAGCTGTGTGAAGCTTTATAAATTTTGATTTGTGGCCATGAACATAAACTGGTTTATTTTGTCAGTTTAATGTAAAGGTTCATATTCAGTACACTTCCAGAGCTCAGTGCAAATCACTGCACTTTGGATGATCTGGAATGATGCATGACAAACACCTGAAATGCTGAGTTATTTTAAGAAACAGAATATTGCTTCATGAGTAATGAAGGATAGGATAAAATCTATTATTTTCCCCATATCAGCCTTTAACTGGAGAGGCAACATGATTAAAAGAACAGTTGGAGGCTAATTTTTGCTCTTACTTGAAGGAGGAGAGAATAAACTCTGTTCCAGAACGCTTATTCAAGATCGTTTTTGTGGGCAATTCGAGTGTTGGAAAGACTTCATTCTTGAGAAGATTTTGTGAAGATCGTTTTTTCCCAGGCACAGCTGCTACTGTAGGTAAGTTTAACAATACAACTATTGTTATTTTTGTTCTGACAGTACTTAAGATTTTCTACTGAGATCAGGCCTTGTATAATAAAACAGAAACATACAGATGTTGTAAAAGTAGGACATGCAAAGTAAGTTCTCCTAAACTGGAAAGCTCATAATTGATGGAGAAGTTTCAGAGTAGATTCTGTACTGAAATCCTGGCCAGCAGTGAGATAAATCAGAAAAAATCTACTGATTTCTGTGAAGCTAGAATTTCCTTGTAGATATCACAGTTCTGAAGCACATATCCTGTCCTCTGGACTGCAGTGTACTAACAATCCCACCTTCATATCTCATTGCTATCCCTCTAAGTAATCTGATTTTGTTTTATAGAGAAAGTAGAATATCTGAATCACCTATCATTTAGCATTATACTAATCACCAAAAAAATATGTCAGACCATGTTTCGAATGCCAAAATTTTCAAAGCCTACCTTCTTACCTTGCCTAAAATTGTAGACCAAGCTTTCCAAAGTCAGACTCAAAATCAAGGTACAAGAACTCAAGTATAGGTTCTTGCAATGCAGCTGGATTAAATGACCAGATTCCTTATGCTTAGCCTGTATTGAGACCTTACTTATTCTGCAGCATATATGAAATAAGACTTACCTACTTCAAGGTGAGCTTAGTAATGTCCTAGTTTTTCACTGACTGTATCTTCATTAACTGGAATGGGGGCTTGGACACCTATCTGAAATTGTCCATGTATCCTATTGATCTAAAAGCTGTGTCCTGTCCATGTTGTCCTGTAATTGGCTCATACACTTCTCTAGACTCTGAGGTCTTACACAGTGTGTGCAATTTTCCAGAGGAAAAACACAAGAATGAGTCTGAACTCTTTCCTCTTTTGGCTGGTCATCCAGAGTTCTTGCAAAGAAAATGGCAAAAAGACATTTGTCATAGCTTTGATTTAGTGTTCACATCAATGAGTTTCACAGGTGTGAGCTATGGCTGGCAAGGTACAAACAGTGGAAAAGTCAAGTGAACAATATGGAGAGAAGTGTTCTCAATGATTTTCTACAGAATAGTTGAAATTTCTTCCCTTGAGATACAAGCAATAGATGTATTGTCCATACAGGTTTTTTAATTGCCTATTGAAGGAATCTAAGCAGGCACAGACGCTTCTCCATTGATGCCACTGGTAAAAATCCCATTTTTGTGGAAAATGGCCCCAAAGATACTGTTGCTGACCTACTGAGATCCCTTCTAACCTGAATTATTCAATGATTCTGGGATTTTATGATACAGTTCAATTTGATACCAAAAATATGTAGGTTGTCATTAGGAGGAGGTAGTGACTGATTAACATTTTAAACTCTAATTATTGTTATAAATATCCAGAAAATACGTACATCTTCAGAGGTTAGAGGAATTGGGAGAGGCTTAATTTAAAAGTTTAAATAAATGAATTTTTATGTCCACTAACCTAAGGGAATTGAGCTCATCTTCTACATTATAAATAGGAGAAGATGTTCTCCACATGTTCAGTCCACCTATCTTCATTTATCTTAGGTTCCACTGTTCCCTGTGCCATGCCTTGTGTTTTTCCCCTAACTGTGGAAGGCTCCCATGTGGTTAGCTCAGACTAAACTAACACATTTCACACAACTGATGTCATACAGTCAATTCCAGGCAAAATGGCTTAGACTGTTCTGGACTGTCAGATGGACCATTGACTCGTGTTCTGTGATTTGGAAAGTGACTTATCTTGCATATTTTACAAAACTGAACTACTCTACTACCATTCAGTATTGCTGAAGGACTTGAAGCAAATAAAAGCTCTTGTCCTCTGATCGCTGGAGACTCTGGACATAATTTTTAATGCAGTGCCTATCTTTTTACATTCCTGGAATTGTTGCTATTTGCTGGATCCAGTTTTCACTGATCAAACAGCTTGTAAAGAGACAGCTCACCTTGCCTTTCTGTTGCAGGTGTGGATTACAACGTGAGAACTGTCACGGTAGATCACAGCCAGGTAGCGCTGCAGCTCTGGGACACAGCTGGCCAGGAACGGTGAGGAAGGGTCTCTTATGGTTCAACCCTGGGAGTCAGCCCAGCTGTGTAGCTGCTCCCTCACTCCCCCATCTGATGGGATGGAGGAGGGAATTGGAGGGATGGAAGTGGCAAAACTCCTTGTTTGAAACGAAGACAGTATGATGAAATTTAACTCCATGCCAGTCAAAACCTGTATGCATTTTAAGGTCTTCCTTGAATCATCTGTTTGAAGATCATTAAGTGTGGACCTAATCCTGCTTCTTGGGAGAGGAACAAATATAGGAACATTTCTAATAGAGCCAGTGGATTCACAGTTTAGCTCATTCCCTTGCAGCACTAATTAAGCTCTGAAAAGTTTAGTGCCGCACTGTTTCTTTAGGAGGAAGACTGATTTTAAAATGCACCTAGAATTATTTCTATATCAGAAAATACCTTAATGGATAAAACAGATGAGTTTATTTATTTTTTTTTACTATAGCAATACCATTGTTGTAGAACTCCAGGTTTTTGTAAGACTTCAGTGGTCATTTCCTTCCCCATCTCCTTACCTATTGTGTAACTTTCTAATAGTATTACTAAAAGCAAGGATGATAATGACAATCTGCATTTTCTATATGAAGCTTTGGAAAAAGGTCTCCAAAAACCTAGCTAGCTTCAGAAGAGCACTTAGTGAGTGGGAAATTTCTCCTCCAAGCTTAAAATGAAAGAGGTGAGAGAAGGTGAGATATGCAGCTAATTATCCTGCCTAACCCAGAATCAGTTAAAGAAGGCAGGGGGAGCTTTTCCAAGCACTTTCTTTTAAAAAATACTTTTATTTTAAAATTTTTTTCCAAATAATTTATTTGCCTTTGTATGGAGGAATTACTCTAAATTTGTCAGATTGTTGCTTCTGTTGAAGAGAGCTATAACCCGATTCTTACTTGTAGGTACCGCAGCATCACCAAGCAGTTTTTCAGAAAAGCTGATGGTGTCATTGTGATGTATGACATAACAGCAAAAGACACATTCACAGCTGTCAAGCAGTGGCTGATAAGCATTGAGGTAACTTGATATAACTTGAAATCCAAACCCTGGTTTCAATCTCTATTTTTCTTCTGAACAAGGGCTGTTAGCAGGGTGAAACAGAAAGGACCGTGTTTCAAAAATGTCACAATTACATTTTTGCTTGTGAGTTTGGTCTGCACTGTTGCCAGTGAAGTTGGTTTTCATTTCTATCTCTATGAAAAAAAAAAAAATCATAGTTCCAGGGTTTTAAGGACTTTGAATGAATGGTGGGAAAGTCCCAGCATGGAGTCCTCTGATTTCTCATGAAGGGAGCTTAGCTAATGACCCCCACTGGATCACTGCTAGCACTGAGAGGTGTTTTGGATCAGTGATGGTGGTCTGGTGATCACTGATGATCACTAGCATTTGATAACCAGGTGTGTAGGTCATGGAAAGTAGACTATGTTGTGAACATAAGCCATAAACTTAGAACTATGTAATCTACATTAGTGCTGTGAAACTGCCTTGTGAAAGACAGTTCAGTTTTCTGGGGATCATCCTTTCAACCACTTGAAAAGGAAATCATAGTCCATATCACTGACTGACATCAATTAATTAAAAATTAAAACAAATTAAGAGCCTAAGCAATGGAATTTGCTTGTGGCCAGAACAAAGAGTAAAAATAAAATTGAGGCAGCTGCCACAAAAGGCTGACTTGTAGCAAGAACCAAGTGTGACTGCCTGTTTGCACGCTGAAAAAGTAAGGGACAAATCAATATGCAAAGATCATTTAGTCTGATTTTATTGGGCATGTGCTCTAGTATAACACACTATTATTATAATATTTTTATATATATTATGATTATTATTATTATGATTATTATTATATACTATTATATTTCCAGAATAGCCAAGAGCTGGCTTTGGGAGTTCAGATTAGGACTCAGTCATTTAAATGCCTCCAAACAGTCATAGTTTTTCCAGATATGAGTAGCCTTACTGAAGTACTATTAGCATGCATTTGGGAAGAACAGGCCCTTGCTAATTATATGATCTTAATAAATAAGTGGCATGTTTTAATTCAGTATGGTAAAAGCTAGAGGAGCTTGTTGGTTGCTGGTTGGTTGCTGGTTTTGATTCAGAAAAATGGAATATTGTGGTCAAAACTTTTTTCCAAGCTCTAATAGTTCACTCTTCTTTACTAACTAATTTTTGTTTGCTGCAAACTATTGCTAAGTTGGACATACTGCCAAGTCCCTTTACTGCTGTAGCATTCAGCCCACCTAATGAAAGCACTCACTGTGATAATTATAACCCTTTTCAGAATGGATTTTGATTTCTGTCTATTCTGTGTATTTTTGGGGGCCTATTCTGTGTATTTCTTCACTATTTCATGTAATTCCTTTGGCATAATAGCACCCAGGTGTGGCCATTATTTTTCCTGGCCATGTAATTAGAAAAGCAGTGGCTGTAAACACATAATATCTGAGCCTGTGTAGCATGGTGGTTTCCTCTCTCCCATTTTAATATAAAGTCTAATGAGCTTCTGTGCTGTTATTAGAAAAAATCCCAAGTCAGTGTAACCTTAGCATTATGTCTTTTTCATGTCTTTTATCCAACTTCAATTCCTGACATATTTGTAAGCAAAGTGGCACATACCTGGTTTGTGTGAAGTCTTAAATGTCTTGTTAGAGTGTGACATTCGTTAGCTTTTATCCTCTTAATCTGTGATCTTTTCAATTCAGCACTTCAGCTGAAATTTGCTGTTTATCCTGCAGGAGGCAACTGGGGAGAATGTGCCTGTTCTTTTGTTGGGTAACAAAACCGATAACGAAAAGGAGCGCGAGGTCCCGATGGGAATGGGAGACCACCTTGCAAAGGTACTGTGCTTTGGGAACTCCTTACAAGGCTTGAAGGTGAAGGTTTTAAAATGGAGTCTCAATGTTTCTAAATTCATAGAAATACAGATTAATCTTAGCCAGATAGGTATCTTTTAGGATTAGGAACCCATCACACTCTTCAATTCAGCTTTCAGTGATGTAAGTGCTGATAATTTTATAGTACTTACAACACTGCCTAGGTAGAGAACACCCTAAAACCAAAGCAATCAAATAAAAAACCCTAAACCAAACCAAAAAGTGGGTGGAGAAGAAAAATATTTAAGAATTCAATCTCATTGTGTCTCATTTCTCTTTGTTCTCTCTTTTTCTCTATTTTTTCCCTTGCTGCTTCTTTTTTCCTCCCTTTTCCCTGTGAAAGGATTCTTAACATAGAGATAATTTGGGGACCTTTTCTCCCTCCTACCTCCTGTAAAACCAAAGAAGACCATCTGTTACTCCTGTGGTAGGAGTAGAAAACATGTTTACTTTTAGTAACTTTCCATCAAGGAGATAAAATAAGTAGAGTTAACAGTCTGCATCTACCAGAGCACTGGTGATCCATGGGCATAATTTAAGCAATCAAGGGACTGCAAATACCAGATACTTGTTTATATTCTTGTGTACCATGCCCATCAATTTTTCCTTTGAATCTCTTTATACAGTGCTTATAGTTTGAACATGAATGCCTGCAGAATATTCATTTATTTAGAAGTAAGTAATCGAAATATTGCTGAAATATTCACCAAATTGGTAGGAATATACCTAAATTAAACAGTTCGCTGGATTTCACATATTTACCTCTTTTGCTTTTGATGATAGATTTACTGCCAGTAATAAAAAGGGTATTTTCAAAATTTGAAGGGCAACCGAATTGTTCTTCCAGGAAAGGTTGCTGCTAGGCACTTCTCTGTAAGGGAAAGAATTAGGGCCAGATCTCTTTTTATCTTATTTTGATTATTCATATAGCCTTTTGAAATTATACCTCCCTATTCAGGTTTGTGTCCATTATTTGGTTTTTGTCTGAGAGGATTATCAGCCTTGAATTTATCCCCCAAAGGATCTCCCTTTAGGAAATCAACTTTATTTTCTTGTGTGTGTGGAAATGCAGAAAACTCTGAGGCTCTGGAAGCTAGGAGGGAGTCCAGGGTGAATCCTTCTGTGAAAAAAACAAGTGACACATAAATGCTAAATGGACAGAGAGTAGGTGTCTTGCATGTCATCTTGCTCTAAAAAAACTGCACTAGTAAAACAAAGATGAATCACTCTAGTATATAGAGCTCACAGCCCACCAGGCTATTAATTCTAACATGTCATGTAAGAAAATAAAATGTTTTGCATAAGTAAAACAAAAAGTTGTCAAATAAGATGGTTATAATCAAATGAATGGATCTGAATGACTCACTTGAATGTTTGAATGTGCTGCCTGAGATAGATAAGAGAAGGAGTGATTAGTTGAAAAGTAGCATAGATATAATTAAATTATAATAATTTGCTTGCTGAGCTAATAATAACCATGAATTTTAATGAAATATTAATTCTTGCTAAATGGCCATGTAATTCCTGTGAAACCACATACCACTGTCTCTGTTAGTGTATGCAGCTGAGTTACTTGTTTTGTGAATAATCCCATGAATTACTCACAAATGATCCCAAATACACAGGGCTAGGTGCTGAGCTGATACTAATTTGTATAGCCATATTTGGTGAAAACAAGCTCTTGCTGTGCAGAGTCAGTTTAGCCTGTTGATCCTGAAGTCCAACAGTTTTAAGGACTGTTTCAATGTCTCACAGGATGGGATTGGTTTTACCCAGTTTTTTCTATAGTCAGAAAGGAACGTGTACTTTCAGGGGCCATTTCAGCCCAGCTGTATTAACCCTTCCTTTGCTTCAGTCCCACATCTTAGAAGCACTGTACTGTACTACAGCTTTGGTCAGAAACCCAAGGGCTCCCATTATAATGCCTTTGTCACATAACTTCTCTGCAAGGTGGGCAGCACAGTTAATTTTTAAAAGGAATAATGGCAGCCTGAAGGGAGTTATCATTTGAGAAGACTTGTAGTTCCAGTGTGTTTGTTATACCCCATGAAAAGGAAGAATGGAATGAGCACAGGGATTCTGGAAGTCCATTTGATTTGTTTTAGCAGAGGATCCAGAAGGAACACTCCATTATAACAGATTTCTCTGTAGCTTAGCTTGATTCAGTGATCAAGAATTCATATGAGCACAACAAGAGAGAGTATTCAGATCATATTGTGAGTGTCCAGGAACAGCCAATGTTCTGTGTGAGTATAGAAGTGTAAGCATTGCCAATTATTTAAATAAAATGCCTTATGATGCAGATGCTGCTCAGGCATGCTTATATCCACATCATTTTATTTTGGCCCTGCATGTACTTCCTGAGCGATCTTAAATGGTCAATAAATCCTTATCTATCACTGTTCCCCAACTATAAAATAAGATAATAATGCCTTGTCTGCCTTGGCTTTGCAGTGTATATGTGCTTCATGGAATGAGGACTATTTCTGTGTATTCATACAGTGTCTACTTTGTCAACCTGTCAGTGCCATTCTTACACAAATACTGCTAATGAGGCAGCTATTCTCAGAGTGATGGTACTTTACAGGACAGAAAATTCCCCAGCTCCCTCTGGTAATACTTCATTTTCCTCCCTATTCTTTAGATGTCTGTTGATTTGTAGGTAAGTTTTTAAAATGAAGTAATTGTCAGTGGTCTCCAAGGTTCAGTAGCTGATTCCTGGATGGACATGGATGGCATTTCCTAGCTTAATAATTACATGTGTCCTTCCTGCTCCTAGTTTGTGCTCCTTGTTTATTCTATCAATTAAATTCCTCCCTGAATCAGGGAAATGGCATGTTGTATTTCTAGGCTATCTCCTCTTTAGACAAGAAGCTTTTTGCTAGACTGAGAGAATTAAGCACTCATTATCAATTGAGTTTAAATTGTTATCCTTCTGTCAAAGCAATTTGCTGAAAAATCCATTCAGATTCATGCCAGCATAAATGAAATTATCACTGACAGTTCTCCTCTGGTGACTCTGTTGCCTGTGGGGAAGATGTTGGTGTAGTATCATGCTAGACTGACATGAAATATCTATAAACTGACCACAGTAGGTTTTCTATTTGAGTTGTGATCAGCTGAGCAGAAAGAGAGAGTGTAATCTTTATTTCAAGCTTCTGTTTGCATAGCTGGTAAGAAATTTGACCTGGCCAAATTTTATCTTAAAACTTTTCAAAGAAAAGCAAGAGAATCATAGGGTTGCATTTTTGCAAATGTTATATATGTTTAAAAATTGATAAAATGTCTACTCAACACTAACATTGCCTGATTTCTTCCTTCTCTGCTTTTCTGTGCTTGTCTGGTCATCAATAAATTATTGCATGTTGTTCAATCTGGTTTTTCACTGGAACAAACAATATAACCATTGACAACATATACAAAACTGACATTGGATAAGTCTGAAGAACTTTTTTTAGAGCTGCCAAAATAAACTACTGTATTTATAGAATTCTTTTCCCCATTTTTGTCTCTAAAATTCCACAAAGATGACAGAAATTTCCAGAAGTTGTGCAATTCTGGAAGCACGGCATTTAGGAAAAAAAAAACAAACCAAAACGGAAATACCTCATCATCTTAATGGAAAGTTTTGAAAACTGAATTATAAGTGTCTTCTGAAAAGTGGCTAAATAATTATAAGTGCAGTAACCAGAGTTAAAAACAAACAAATGCAACTCTGCAGACATGATTGTAATTTTCTAAGGTACTGACTACTTGCTTGAATTTTAAGCTACTGCTATAAATAGCAATAAAACATGGAGACAAGTGGAAAGTGAATAGAAATTTGAAATCTGGATGGGTAAAAGGACAGGTAGTAATACCACAGAGGCAATGTAGGTGACCTTCATTGTAGTAGGTTGTGAAAGTAGACAGATATCTATTTTGGAGGATAATCTGTCATTCCCTTTCAAACTTCTCTGCCATCAGAACTGCCAGGCCAGGCTCTTGTGCAGATGATCTCTTGCCTTTGCATTTATAAGACTTCAGCTGAAGGGCTGAGAATCTCTCCCAAGACTTGATCATTTATCCACTGTTCCTAATTACAAAGCTCCCAGGGGAGTACAAAATTGAAAGATGGAGGCTGACTGCAAAGAAAGTGCAGAAAAATTTCACAAGTACAAAAAGATGAAAGCAGATTTACTGGAATCCTTTTCACCTGTTTTGTCCAGCACTCAGTGATGTGGGAATTGCTTGATCAAGGGAAGTTCACAAGGCTTAGTGCCTTACAAGACCTGTTTTCATTTGAGCTCTTATATCAAAAGCTGTTCTACAGAATAAATATCTGCTAAGAAGCATATAGTTGTTATTTGTGAGGCACACTTGGACTTCTTTTGTTACTCTTTACTGTTAGCTCTAGAATTAAAGTCCTAAGATAATCTATTTCTCCTTCTTTATTTTCATATTTCAGTATATCTGTGCTGCTCTTTTTACAGCTGGAGTGAGACATTGTGCAAAAGTAATTGAAATGGTCTTTCTCTTTGATTGTAGGATTACAATTTAATTTTCTATGAATGCAGTGCATATTCTGGGTACAATGTGGAAAAGTCCGTGCTTCACTTAGCTAGGTAAGAAGAAAACACCAACAATGAGTTTTTTATGTGTCTGACTGCCCTGTAACTGATGACATTGTGAATTATCTTTGTTTAACTAGTTATATGTTATATTATATTTATATTAGTTTTATACTTATTAGTTATAGGAACTCAGGGTGGTCAAATATTCATTGCTTTTAAACTGTTGTGTAGCCTGACCCTGTTGCTCTGACTGAGAGTTGCTCAGGTTCATAAAGATTTATGCTGGTGAAACTCTGTATAGATCCAGAAATATCTGGATTGTTGCTAGGAAAGCTGATGGCCTTGGCTGTTGTGATAATTCCTGCAAGAATTTCCTGAAGGTTTGCAGAAATATGCTTGAAAATGGATGCTGCTGACTCCTTGCAGCAGGACCTTGGGTATGCTTCCTTCTTCCCTCTGCTCATTACAGCTCAAATTCTGCTGTCTGCCTGGGGGCTGGGAGACAGGAAGAAGTGGATTTTTGAAGTTATATAAAGGCTAGAGGTAAAGATACAGGAAACTATGGTCCCTCTGAACTACTTGCAGAGGTGAAGACACTGGTAATGAGTTGGCAAATCTCTAATATTGTTGCTGAAATCAGTGAAATTTTGTGAAAGTGTCAGTAATTGATAAATGTCTAGGCAGCCAGATTTGTTTTAGTTTTGTTCCAGCCTTAAAAGTAAGAAATGAAAGTCACTGTTTTGAGTCTGTGTAATATCCAAAAAATGTTAACAATCAGCACTAACTAATTTTTTCTAACTAAATGAACAAAGACAGTTGTGTGATGGGGCCACCCTAAATGTACTTTTTTGCTTGTTTGTTACTTCACAAAATTTTGTCATCTTCTGATAAATCTCTGGACAATTTTATACTCTTGGGAAAATGTTTTTTGTTCAATCTCTTGTGGGTTTTATTGACTTTTTTTCTCACAAGTATTCTTTCTTTGCTCCAGGATTTTAAAAGAACATGAAGATAAAGTGAAAGAGAAAACCATCGTACTTCAATCTGATACAAATAAAAAGTCATGCTGTATGAGGCAATAAAATGCTGAGGCATGTTTAGACAAGTCATAAATTTATAAAACACTACCTGGCACTAACAAATTTGCTTTTATCTTCCAAATATTTCTTCTGCTGTGTTCTGACTGTAGGTGTAAGTGAAAGTTAAAATCTTTATATGATCTGATCTTGCTTTTATAAATATTGTCTTTGGTTAATTGACAGTGTATTTGGGGCAGTAACAATCTTTTATTCTGTTTGATGCCTACCACCACTGAGTCCTGCTTTGTCATCAGGCTTGTAGAAGCTGCCACATTATTAATAAGAAGAAATAATTTTATGGGAAGAAAACTATTTTGAATATGAAGTAAATTCCTACTTGTGTGAATAACCCATCCTCTGAATACTGCTTATTTAATTTCTGTTCAGATCCTTAGATCCTGATTTTGTGCTAAGCTCTCTTTGCAATTTTTTAAAAATTGCCATTGGTGTAGTTGTTTGTAGTTCAAAACATGTTAAGGCTGACTGAACAGCTCTTTGTCTCCAAAAGTCTGTCACAGGAGGTGTCATAGAAAGTTTTGGAGGTAGAATTTTCAGAAACAGCAGATCTTCTTTTGAGGAAGATTTTGAAAAACTTACCAGCATTTAATGAGTGGAAAATCTCACCAAAATTCAGTGAGATATTGCTCTTTTAGCAATGCTAAGAAAAAATTCCTCCTCATGTAGCTAAACACATGACTGCTTTTTAAAAAGCAGCTGCCACACAACATTCCTCCAGGGCCTGATAGCACTGAGACACAGTTTACCCATGGGGGTGCGTTTTAGAAAATCATGGCCCACCCTGGATCATAAGAAACACAGATGTCAATTATCTTTGGAAGCTTTTGTGGAATATAAATGGAAATGAGAAATTGAGAGTGCATCACCCAGCCACCACATGATCAACAATTATTCCTGGTGGGATATGTCTTCACTGCATCCAGCTATTGTGGTAAGCATTTAAGAATAAGTATTCACAATGGTGAGCTTGTTGGGAAAGTAGAACCCATGGCATATTTTTTTTTCATTAAAATAGCACACAAGATGGTAGATTTCATTATATAAAACTGTTACAGACATTATGTTTTTAATCAATTTTCTAAATGTTTTTATTTTTAATTTAACTAACTTTTAATTAGTTAAATTAGTATTTTTGATTTAACTAATGAATCAATTTGAAACTAAAGATGAATAATAAGCATTAGCTCATTAAGTAACTCTATTTTGGATAAAAACTTTGTCAGTAATTAATTGTGCTCTTGGGATTTCGAAGGTGTTCATCTATTTCCAAGAACTGCAGAACAGGGGTTTATAGACTTCCCCCTACAGCAATTTCTATATCCATACCAGCGCTCAAATACCTTTTCCTATGAGTTGGGGTCCAAATGTGACCCCTTCCCTATCAGGTAGAATAATCAGGGGTTTACTTCTATCAGGAATGATGGATAAACCAAGCATCCCTGGATAAGCTGATTATTAAGAGTTTTTCCCTTGTTGATTCCTGAGAATCTGTTCATCCAAATGACAAAAACTCCCCTTGCCTTCAGTGAGGTGCCTAAGAAGCTCTAAAACACTAAAGGAGCAAAATGAGTATCCATTAATGAAAATCAATAGGCTTTCTGTTCACTTCCCAGGGTTGCTTCTTGAAGTCCATTACTGGTTGTGGAGAGTTGAGCCACCTTATCGACTGTGGCATGTTATCCATCATGGAAATCTTAGAATTGAACCATCTGTGTTCAGTCCTGGCTGGAGCTGAACTAATACAAATAATTTAAACATCAACAAAACCAACACTTTATCCCAATTTCAGCTAGGAAAAAAGTGTCATCAGTTTAAATATTGGCTCTTCTAATTGACTTTGAGTGATCTGTTCCCCCATTGATATTGGAACCAGCAATATTTACTCCAGCCTCAGGAAGACAGTTTGAACCCTTAATTTCAGCTTTACTGTCCATGATTCTAGCCCCACAATTTCAGGTCCTTAATTTCTTTTTCCCTGAAGTTCATCTTGAATTTGAAGGACAGTGACAAGTGAAGTAGATTTTCTTTCTGCGATCCCATGGGATCATTTTTATTTGGTAGTTTGGGTGTCCTTTAGCATGCACTGAGACCCTGCCAGCAGGATGTACAGAGTTTGAGAACAGACAATACTAAGAAGCAGCTGAATCCTGGGATGAGGGGAATTTGTCCTTCTACATACAAATCTGGTGCAGTCTAGCACCCAGGCAATGTCTTCCATCTAGGATTGATAGCTGTGGCTGCTGCTGATCCTTTTTGGAAGTCCAAAGCCAAATCCCAAGCTGAGTACACATTGCAAAGGTGCAGATACACACACAGCACCAACATTATCAGTCACACGGACCACACAGAGATTGATGTCTTCACTGCTTGTCACCCACATGTACACAAGCAGCATTCCTATAAATATGAACACAGATAACCTAATCCTCCTCTTCCTTTCCAACAGATCAAAACAAGTTTGCTGATGAAAACGTGCGTGTACACAACTCCTGTGTCTTGCAGTGCTCTCTTTCTCCCACCCTGCCCTACAGCTCTCCCCAGGATCAAGCAGGAAATCGGCTTTAATGAAAAGACTGGATGTCCTGCAGCTATGGGGCACAAGGCTCATTCAGATAAATTCTGACCAGCAGCTTGCCCGCATACAACTGGTTCCTTTTATTCTACCTTCTCTTGATTTTTTCCCATGCTTGTTCTTCTTCTACCTACCCTGACCCCTCCCTTTCTCTGTCCTTCATATCCCAAAGAAACAACTTGTCCCTAGTTGCCTTTTCCCTGTTAGTCCCAGGTTTTGTACATCTGCACCCACATACCTATTTCTTCTACCATTTCCTAAGTCACCTTGACTTTGTGTGCTGTTATTGATACAGTTACTGAGGTGCTGCTGACCTTGCAAGTTTCCACTCCCAAAAGAATCCCAACTATTCCCCTCTAATATTTGTGAGGTTACTGTGTAACTCCCCCTTATCTACCTGGGAAGTCCAGGCATGGCTCACAGTGCTGTGTGTAACAACTTTCAGCTTCTCGCTCTATTTGCAGTGTTCAGAGTTGCTTGTGTCATGTCCAGGGTTTCTCATGGTCTGTTTGGTTATCTAAACCTCAGGTTAGGGCTTATTCATCTGTTGGCACACCTGAACAAACAGCAGTTACTGGTGGACTCATGCTCACTGAAGACAGGTATGAATAACGTGCTACAGAGCTCTACTCCTGGACAGATTCTGCTGTCCAGCTGGCCATCAAACTGGTGTGGCAATTGTCAGGTTCCCATGTTCCTTGATGCTAACTGTATTGCTGGGTTGCTGTCTTCTGACTCTCCAGGAGGGTTTTATACCTCCTGGCAATATTTTTCTCAGCTCTTCAGAAAGTTAATACTGGCTTAACAGAAGTGAAGCTTTCTTTTCCTCTTTTCTTTTTTTTCCCCCCATTTTTTTATTTCAATTTTCCATTGGGAGAAATTTATCTCTGCCTGGTCAGGTATTCAATGCTGACAGTTCTTTGGATATGCACAATACAAAGTCCATTTGCACGGATGTAACAGAGTGCTCCTAACCCTTTGGAACTGGACATCTGTGAATTACTGTGTGCCAGTCAAAACAGGTTCCAGCATGCCCAGATGTGAATGGAGCAATAGTGGAAAAAAGTCCTCCTTACATACCAGATTTAAGGAGTGATGTGCAGCTGTTAAAATGGGAAGGCTCCACACACAAGGAACGTGTGAGGAACAGACCACCCTGAATCAAGTTTGCCTCTGGAAGGACTGCTGTCAGTGGTCACACCCCATACTGGAGCAGGAACAAATAAGGAACAGGACAAATGGCATCCCAAAGCCCAGGGCAACTGGGACCATTGGGATTGAATGGCTGAAACAATATTATTTCGGGTGGCAGAAAGCATTACACACAGCCCCACAACTTCCTGTGCTACCTGTTGGCTCCCTGGACAAATTCTGGCAGACAGAGTTGACCTCATAGTGAAAAAAAAGGAAGCTGAAACTCAGGAGCAGAGGAGAGAAAGAATGTACATGAATACATTTGTCTAATGGTTTATACTCTTTTTCTTTCCCCAGAACCTCAATCATTGATAAAAGATTTGTGTACTTTGGTAGTAAATTAGCTCAAGTAAAATTTCCCAACTTGGGACCATTTTTGTTTGCAACATCCGTATATTGGCAGAATTTTCTACCATGTGAGATCATTTTGGAATAAATCCACTTTATCATCTGCACAAGTGGAAGCTTGTTTTAGAAAGCAGAAACATGCTCATAAAGCTCATCAGTAGCAACTTCCTGAATTCATCCACAGCTGTTGAAATAATGGGTCTTTTTTGATTATTGAAATTAGAGGAATTGCAATAACACTCACATACACTTCTGGACAAAGGAGAGAGTTGGGCACTTTGGCCTGTTTAGACATAAAACAGCTAAAGTTCTTTCAATATGAACCTAGTAAAAGGCACCAGGTTATTGTCTGATGAAAATAGGCTTCTCAAGGGGAAAAAAAAAAACCAGTAGGTTAACTTTATAGGGCATGTATAAAAGTTCATTTCTATTACTAATCTGAAATATTGTATACAGTAACACTGAATCCTTCCAAATGTACTAGAATTTGAAGGACATTGGATTAGTCTGATAAGCATAGCTTATTCCTTTCAAACACTGAAGAGGGAAGTGTTTCAAACAAGTCCAGCTATACTGGACAGCTGTGTTTAGCTTCTGCTGTTGTCAGTGCCTTTTCTGCCACATGCTTCTCTTGAGCACAACAATCATTACAAGAAAAAACCCAGATTCAGAGGAGCTTTCTTACTGGAAATGTCTGGTTTTCGCGGGTTGAACAGGAAGGGAGCAGGGAATCCTGTGGAACTGAGACATTTGAGTAACACATGATGTGGTTCTGAATCTTACTCAAGCACTCCCATTACTTGAGGTGCTGTTGGTGTGTCTGGGTAATGACCAGTGAAGACCCTGCTGTGTTTTGTGTGGCTGATGACATTAGTGTGTTGTGTATGCATCTCTACCTTTGCAGTACGTACCCAGCTCAGGTTTTGGCTGGACTTGCAGCAGTGAAGAGCAGCAACCACAGCTGCCATCCCTCTATGACTTACTGTCTTGTGCCTGGTGTTCTGCCTTGTGCCATCTTTGCCTCACATTGTGAGAGCCATGTTCTTTTGCTCGGCTTAAAAAAGCAAACATACATAATATGCTTTTTTAGGTCTTGTGTCACTGTATCCAGCTTAATTTTTTTTTTCTGTCTTCTTAATGACCTCGTAAAGTGAGTATTACCAGCTTTGGAAAATCAGTCTGCCTATTGGCAGGATGCAGTGCTGCTGCAGCACTACACTTAAATCTTACCTTTTCAGAGCAGATCAAGTCTATGAATTGGGAATGTGAATATTGCTGTGACTGTATAGCTGCTGTTATAGCTCAGGTGCTGCTGTTTTCAGAGAGTAGACCACGGGGTAGGTTTGCAACTCTCCATTCCTGCCAGTCATTACTCCTCCATTTTACCTTTTACAAGTTGTTAGAACTCTCAACAAGCCATTTTAGGCCTTGGCAGAATCTCAAGGAAAAAAATAACAGATAAAAGAAGAAAAAGACAGAATTCTCTCCTGGGTTAGTGAGCTGAACTAGCCCAGCAAAATCTGACAAATTCCACAGTTAGTGGGAGGATATGGGCGGAAAACACAGCTAAGATCACAGTTTTGAGAAAAGAAGTCTAGAGAGGTGGGCAGCCCTTTTTGAGTATTCAAGAAGGTGTTTAATTGTCTTACCTCTTTTTAACCTCATCTTTAAATTTTAATAAATGGAACTGGATGTGAACCGTATTTTTCAGGCAACCTGGGGAGCTCGGTATTGCTGCAGCCAGACACCAGTTTGGATACCTCTGCTGGGGCCTGGAAAGCCTCAGGACTAGCAGAGCATAGCTCAGAGGTAAGGAAGGCTCTCAACTGCAAAGCTCAGATGCCTCCCCTGAGAGCCTGAGTGAACCCCCAGTTTCTGCATGGCCTTCTCCCAGTTCTTACAGGTGCAAATGACTGAACTGCATTGAACTGCACTACTTGACAGCTTTGAACAAGGTCCTTTGAATCTAGGCTATTAAGGCTCATCAGTTGTCATAGCAACCCTGTATTGTATGGATTTATATTATGAAGCTGTAATAAGGCTGTTGCTCATCCCTCTGAAATGAGGCATAAATCACTAACGCAGTTTCTCAGTGACAGGACTTCTTTAAGTATTATTCTGACAGAGAAACTGATTTGCATTAAATGACATTTCTGTCAGAAAGACGAATGATAGGAGTGAAACTTTCTACAGGTATGCTATAAGAATTTTTATTTGTGACTCTCTGTAGAGTCACCTTTTACACTGAAATAATTTGTGTCATTGGAATCCCCGGGGGAGGTTGTGCAAGGAATTACTAAACTCAGGTAAACTGTGTGAAGCCCTTGCTCTTGGCTTGTCCCATGCAGGGAATGCTGCACAGCAATCGAGTGCTGCTCAGATGATTAAATAGTGAAATTTTTTGTTTAATATTTGTTCCTCGCTGACATG
Source organism: Agelaius tricolor (assembly GCF_023055355.1). Taxonomy (NCBI): domain Eukaryota; kingdom Metazoa; phylum Chordata; class Aves; order Passeriformes; family Icteridae; genus Agelaius; species Agelaius tricolor. Next base: position 20,535,978 of record NW_027269269.1, read on the forward strand.
ATTCTTGTGTAGAACAGTAGCTAAATGTACCTTTCTGTCATTGCTGTGCAGACAATGCAGCTGTGCAAACATGGTAGGCTTAGATTTGTGTAGGGTGCCATTGGTCAAGAAAGTTAAGTCATACACAATTACAGACATCAAATGATTAAAAATTAACTTCTGTCAGGTTTCAAAATGTAAAGCCACAGTGATTTGACACAGCTTTGAGGAAATTTCTTCTTGCACTAGAAACCTCCAAGGTTTCCTTACAAACTACATTTTGGTGGTACAGATGGAAAAATCCCCAGACAAATACCATTTTAGTTAAGCAGACTGTTTTGAATGTGTGCTTTGTATACCAACATTAAAGCCTAGCAGTTAATTTAAGATCACCACAACACCTGCAACAGAGCATTTAAGGGTGTTATGAAAGCGCTCTGTGGTGCAAGACATCTCTAAGAAAGCAAATGTCCGTCCTGTCTTCCAGAAGGGCAAGAAGAAGGGTCCAGACAGCAATGAGTCTTACAGTCCCTGGAAAGGTGATGGACAACTAGTCCTGGAAGCCATTCTGAGATATATGAAGGACAAGGTGGTGATCAGGAATAATCAGCATGGAATGACAATGGGGAAATTGTGCATAATGAAGCTGATAGTTTCCACAGTGAGATGTCTAGCCTGATGGATGAGAAGAGATTCATGGATGTTGTTTAACTCAGCTTTAGTAAGGCTTTTGACACTCTCCCATAACATCCTCACTGACAAGATGACAAAGTGTTAGACAGTTGGACAGGAAACTGCTCTGAAAACCAGCTGAATGACTGGTCCCAGGGGCTTAAAGAAGAGAAAGCTCAAGAGGGATCTTTTCAGTAAATGTAAATGCTTGATGAACTTTAGGAATGAAGAGAAGGGAACCAGACTCTTCTCTGGAGTACCCAGTGACTGTAGACGAGGGTACAGGCACAAATTGAAACACATGAAATTCCATCTGAAATTATCTTATACAAGATAATTATACAAGAAATTATCTTTTCTTTTTTCCTGTGGAAGTTCTCAAACACTGGACTAGTTTTCCCAGAGAAGTTGTGGAGTATCCATCCTTGAAGATACTCCAAACCTCACTGTAAGTGGTCCTAGGCAACCTGTTCCAGCTTGTCTTGCTTCAGCAATGGGGTTGGATATTTTCAAGAGATTGGTAAATTACTGTGGTACTTTCTCTCTTCTAAAATTCTAGCTGTCTATAAATGTTCAGAGTCTTGTGGGACTGGCAGTATCTCCAGGCCAACTAGATTTATCCTGGCTGTCACGGGCGTTTACATGAGTGGACTATAGTAAAAAGGACACATGACACACAGGCAAGTAGGAGATGAGGACAGCTTAGTAGAAATGTTCAAGAAAGGTCTGGTTCTTGTTTAAGAAGCAGATTCCACAAAGGGAATCCTATGTATCACTGAAGTACAAGCTAGAAACTTCTCAAGATGGAGGAAGAGAAACAGCATATTATGCCAGTACTGTTGAAGGAACAAGAATGGGAAGAACATAACACAGTATCAATGTTCTGGCAAGCAAACGTGAATTTTGCATTTGGACCCATGAACATTAGGTTGCAAGGGTCTAGGAATTTGCCCAGATGGAGAGTAGACATCCTGCTGCTTAACAGAATTCCTACTTAATGGTATCATTTAGCAACAGAATTCAAATGGAAATTTCTCCCAGAAAATGTTAGACCTTATTGTCTTCACTACTTTTGTTAGTGGGTTGTGTCAGGACAATTTACCCAGTCTTCTGAATGTTTTCCAATTATTTCCTTAAGTTCTTTTCTCAGTTACCTCCACATCTTTACTGGTAAAAGATACCTTCACTTTTTGAATTCTGCTGCTTCCATACCCTCAATTCATAGCTCAAAGTGTATTGCCATCACGTGTTTTGTTTTGTTGTTGGCTTCTTGACGTACAAACATTACCCATCACACGCTGCTGCTTCAGCTTTGCACAGCACTTACATTTCTTGCTATCTACACTCACCCCATAGGAAAGAGAGCAAAATAATGAGCTTTTTTTTTTCTGAGATAGTCCCTCAGTGGTGATAAGAGCAATTATATTTGCTTTAATCATATCTCATTAGCTAATGACATTGAGTTTTCATGCCAATAAATGTGAAAAATATGCCACAATGGTGATAAAGTGCTTCTGCTAGCTGATGGGCATTGCAAGTCACTGTTAATGAGTTACACACGCCTTTCTGGGCTGCCAGATCATATTCCTGCATCAAAATGGTAGGGCAAGTATGGTTTGTGATTAAATTCTGTTGTGACCTTAATACAGGGGTCCATTTCTGGTTCTAGGGCTGTTTTGTACTGCAAATGCTGATGGTTCATTTACGTAAATGGGAAATGGCTGGACACAAAAGCACAGAACCGAGCTGCAAAAGAGGATGTTCTGTTTTCCATGTGGAGACTTAGGGGTCAGCTCAGGCTTGATCTTGCTGATTGCTGTGCTTCTAAAAGACCTCACTTGATGATTCAGAGGAATGACTTGGACTGTAGCCCAAATCTGTGTGTTGTTTGAGAAAATAAGACTGATTTTGTGCTGCAGTTGTTAACTCAAAGGTAACATGGTTTCTTTCTGTTCATAATCACCCTATAGTATCTCCCGAAGCTTTCTCAAAAAATACTGTCTTCATGTTGTTTACATCATCACAAATCTCCATTGTTGGTTTTCACTCAAAAATGAGAAAAATATCAAGCATACAAAGAAAAGATAAAGGGAGGGGAGTCAGGGAATTTGTATTGGTACCTGTAAAGCCTGTCTTTCATGTAAAGAGAAAAGCAGAGATTTCAAAAATTTTGAGATCATAAAAATCTTTTTCTTTCCTGTCAGTTGTGTCTGGACCCTAGAATTTTTTTTTGTCTAAGAGACAGGTGGTCTGCTTTAGCAGTCATCTGTGAGCAGTGGTCTGCTTCTTTCTCTGTCTCGACTGTGTAGAACACATTTTTTACCTTTTTTGTGCCTATCCCCAGAAGCAGCAGCTATTTTCAGGGAACACTCTTGTTCCCTGTAGGCGTACTACTGCCCTGGCTCACCCCAGTCATCATACTGTGCAGAAATACCAGTTTTCTGGGAAATCTCTAGCTGATGATTCATGTTCTCTTTACTCTAAACATATTGTTATATCAGACCTGAAGCATCAGGTTTATTTCTTTAGTTGCTTCTTTTAAAGATTTGTAGGTGCTGTTAATTCACGCTTAATTTCTAGGAAGTTAAGATGCCATCTAAAGGATTTGTCTTCTATATGACTCCCACATGTGCTTAGCAGATTAAGATCTAAGATGATCTCTGAGTAATGTTGAAAGAAATGTTTCAAAAAAAGGTAAAAACCTCCCCCTTTTCCAGATGGAACTAGTCTGTGAATGCCTCATGCCTATTGAAAAAGAAATCACCTGGCTTAGTTGTATATTCCAACTAGGCAGATGCACACACTGGCATAGACTTAGGCCTTATAAGCCAATAGCAATTGCTCATAAAGTGTGTCCTCCATGGCACCAACACAGCACAGTAAGAAAACTGAAGATCTCTTTTAAATAGCGATCCTTGGGATTACGTTTGTTGCAAAACCCTTAGATGCATTTGTTAAGCACTGTGTAGCAGCAGCAACATAGACTGTTAGGAGGAAAAATGGAGGAGGAGGGATTGCAGCTGGATAGGAAGTGTAATTCATATTTTAGGATGCAATGATGGATTGTGTAGGGAAGAGGGGAGTTACCATGAGGGGACTGAGGTGGGAACTAACTGTATCTTCCAGTGCCTAATGGAGAGTGAAAAGAGAGCCAGGCTTTTCTCAGGGGAAAATAGTAAAATAACAAGAACCAACAGTCCTAGGTTAAAATGAGAAATTCCAGTTGAGCATTTAGTGTTCCTGTGAGATTATCACAACACTGGAACAGCTGCCCAGAGAGGCTGGGGGGAGTCTTTGTTCTTGGAAATCAAAGAATCCCTGAATGGTTAGTTTTGGAAAGGACCACTGGAGGTCATGTAGTCTAACCCCCTGCTCAAGCAGGGTCCTTTAGAATCCATTACTCAGGATTAGTTTCCAAGTGATCTTAAAATATTTCCAGGGAAGGAGATTCCAGAACCTCTTTGGCCAATCTGTTCCAGTGCTTGGTCCCCCACACAGTAAAGTTCTTCCTCATGAAATCATAGAATATCCTGAAGTGGAAGGGACCCATAAGGATCATTGAGTCCAACTCTTGGCCCAGCATAATATAGCCCCAAGAGTCATACCATTTGCCTGAGAGTGTTGTTCAAACACTTCTTGAACTCTGTCAGGCTTGGTGCTGTGACCACTTCCTTGGAGAGGCTGTTCCAGTGCTCTGCCACCCTCTGAGTGAAAAACCTTTTCCTGCTATCCAACCTAAACCTCCCCCAACGCAGCTGCATGCTGTTTCCTTGACTCCTGCTGCTGGCTACAAGGATGCAAAGGTCATTACTTTTCCTATGCATCAGTTTCTGCCCTTTGCATCTTGTCCTATTGGTTGGCATCACTGAGAAGAGTCTGGACTCATTCTCTTGGCACTCCCCCTTAAGGTGCTTACAGACATTGAAAAGGTCCCCTTGCAGTCTTCTCTTCTTGAGGCTGACAGGCCCACTCCCTCAGCCTTTCCTCCTAAGAGAGATGCTCCTGTCCCCCAGTCATCCTCATTCCCCTCTGCTAGATCTGCTCCAGGAGCTCCATGTCTCTCTTGGGCTGTGAAGCCCAGAACTGGACACAGCACTCCAGATTCGCCTCACCAGGGCTGAGTGGAAGGGCAAGATCACCTCCTTCAACCTATTGACAATGTTCTTCCTAAGGCACCTTGGATACTATTGACCTTCTTGGCCTCAAGGGCACACATCTGGCTCATGGACAGCTTGTTGTCCACCAGCATCCCCAGGTCCTTCTCTGAAGAGCTGCTTTCAAGCAGATCAGCCCTGTACTTTCTAATCTTCCTAAAGCAAGGACTTAGACTTCATTATGTACATAGAATACCATGTATCCTTTATAAACATACCTTCTAAGTGAATGAAGTTATCTATAATCAAATCTGTATGCGTTAAATTAATTTCTTAATTAATATTAAATTTAAAACAAATCCTGTTAGAAATTACCTCTGAGAAGGTTCTTCAAATTAGCACTGTGGTAAAATCATGTCTTGGGTATTACTGGTTAAATATTATCACCTTGGGTAATATCATTTTTCCCATTTTGGATAGTTTCAACTCTTATTAGAAGTCTAAGACAGTACTAAAAGGCTGTAAACCCCTAATTCTGCACATAGAAAGGTCCCCAGAACAGCCCCTGCAAAACTCAAACCTGCAACTACTGACATCTGGCAAGGGCTAATTGGTGCTGGGAATAAGAAGCTCTTATGAGAATAGAGCCATACTATGCTGTTCTTTAGAGAACCTTGGGAATACAGTGGCCCCCCTAACACTAGGGACTACTTCCTTAATCCTATCAAGCACTGCAAGTGTGAATTGCCCACTGTGTCTTTTAGAGGCGTGCTCAGCATGGAGCTTTTTTTGAATGCTCCTTTTTGTTTCAAGTGACAGAACAATCCCTGAGGAGTGCTTTAATACTTCTGCCTTAAGATCAGAGTCAAGACAGAAGCGACCTGCTTTCTCTTTTCTCCAGCGCTGTGTTACTCATCAGGGACAGTCTTTTGTGTAAATACTGTATTTCTGTTTCTTTCTCATGCTCTGTCCTCAGCTCATGATCTTCTTTTCCTGTCTGTGGGAAGGGAATTAAATCTTTAAAACATGTGTCTGTTTCAGCTCTCAACCATCATTTTGTCATTATATCTTAATGCAAAGCTTTGAAAATCAGTGGCTTGGGTTCAGTCCTGAGTCCACAAGAAACCTTCTTATTAAAGCCCTGAGAAAATGAAGCTCAGACTGTGTGGTAGTTACCTGGACTTGTATTACTGAGGAAAGCCTTGTAGCTGATTGCACCTGACCTGTGAGGTCTTTGCATACCTGTTTCACTGATGCTGACCTAACCAATGCTGTGTGTGCCGAATCCACCTGTGCTTTCAAAACCGTGTTGGTAGGTAACAGCTTTAAGGGCCTTGCAAGCCTGCATTTGCTTTTTGATCACTGTGATTTGGAGGCACTCAGCACTCCAGTAGGCACTCTCAGTTCTTTCTCTCATGGAGAAATACATGATTTGTTTTTTTGGTGTGAAGAAATGCAGAAGCTAATTTTCCAGGATGGAATGTGCCTGAGGTGTGGTGACCACCTCAGAACTGTGCCATTAACAGTATCAGTCAGGATGTAATCCTGCAACACTGAAGTGAATGGGCACTTCAAGTACTAAGGCAAGGTGGCCACTATTAAAGAGGGACCAACATTTCACTGTCAACAGTTGAAAGATGAGGCAGGGCAATTGATGTACAGCAGTTCTTAAATACTTCTCAAATTGGTTAATGAGCTGCTCTGATAAAGTAGGGTTTTTTTGCTGCTTCTTGACCGGTGCTTTCTGTCAGGCAAAAATGAAACATTCTCAGTAAAGACCATTGGGAATATCTTTTTTCCTTTTTTCTCTTTTTTTCTTTTTTTTTCCTTTTTTTTTTGTTTTGTTTTTGTTTTGTTTTGTTTGTTTTTTTTTTTTTTTTAATAAGGTATGAGGTGTTTTCCCTCCTTCTTTATTATTCTTTTAATATTAAAGTTATTAAATATTCATGTTGCGGGCTAGAGAAGTGGATGGTTTGAAATGCTTTCAAAGTATAATTTAGGCAAACAAAGTAAAAGTCTTTCCTCTTTCAGTAATAGTAATCTCGGTGATCAGTGGCAAAGAAGAATATGAAAACATTGTTTGAGTGGATTTTTATATAAATGGAGGGCCTGAGAAAAACTATGGTAGATTTCCTTACCTAAAATTCCTAGAATCACAGAAGTGTTACTAGAAGGGTACTTTTAGATGTTTTTTTTTCCAGTCCATTACTGAAAGAGTAGCTGAACTCATTCCCTGAAAATGACAGCAATATTTCACAGATAAGCTCAGTTTTGTAAGATAAGTTGTTCATCCTCAATCCAAAAATATGAAAGAAGCTTTAAAACAACGGTGATGAACTAAATTGCAAACAGTATCTTTTACTGCTGAATTACAGTTTAATTTCAGTCTACATAGATACCATTTGATAAAATCCCCAGATCATATTCTTAAAACCATAAGAAAATGGAGGCACTGTACAGTTTCTGTGGAGGGAAAATCAATAGAAACAGGTTTCTAAAAAGCGAGAAGTTGACAAATACTGGCAAAATACATCTTCAAGTATGCTTTATTTGCAGGTGATTAAAAATATTTTTAGGCAAAAAACTAGTCAATCTTATCCAGTACAAGATAGAACATGATTTAGTGCCCAATGCCAGACGGACCGGAAAATGTGTCGATAGGACTGGTGATGAATTACACATGATTAAATGGCCCACATTCATATAGTAAAAAGACCTGATACATACATATGAGGAATTATAAGCACTTAATATTTTAACAATAAGCAGGAGATTTGGTACAAAAAACAAGGGACTCAAGGGGACGGGAAAGCTACAGACATCTTAGTAATATCAGAAGCCATCGACATTTTTTTTTAAAGACATTAACTTGCTCCTGCAAATTACTGCACTCTTGATAATAGTATTTGCAATTTAAAACTTATCTAAAACATCACCAAAAGGTAACACGAATTCCTATTTTTTAAAAATTATTTTGTATTAAGAATTTTGCAAAGAACTGAAATATGGCATGGCCAAGAAGCATGAATTATCCACCATTTCAGAGACTTTGCATTCATCACATTTAAATACTAGGTGTCTGATTTCTGAAAGTCTCATGCAAAATCCAGCTATAAAAACTCACCACAGAATATTTTCAAGGATAAAAAGCTAATGTTTTTTAAAGCTCTGACAGACATCCAGTTGTGAAGGTGAATTTCAAAACTAATGGTCCACATTTTCAGAGGACATTCAAAAATATAGTTGTTGAACTTCCTGTAAATGCCCAGCTCTTATCTACACTTTGCATGGAATATTTACCAAAGCTATAACATTGGACAGTTAATGGAATATATCACTGCCTAGAGTAGCGCCAGAGGTAACATCAGTATCTCTCCATAACTGCGTAATGAGAATTAAATAATCACAAAACAAATTGCTATTATGAAATGACTTTTTTTTCCTCATGTACAATATATATATATTCATTTATATTGAATATAAGTCCAGTAATACTATCACAGTAATGTGCTGTAGTAGTCTTTCATAGTGAGAAAACTGCCCTAATCATCTTTAACATGCAAAGCTTGGAAGAACCAGAAATTCACAGTAAGTAATACAATTTGTATATGCATCTTCTGCCATCCTAAAGTTAACCAGAACACTCAAGACTGTTGCTTATTTTTTTTTCTATGTTTAACAAAAGCTACAGTTCTGTATACTGTACATTCACAGTGGGATCCCAGCCCCCTGTACTATCTGCAAGAAAGATCAGGTTACCACCCTCCATCAGAGTAAACATTCTAGTATTTAATATAATAATCTTGTGATCAGTTGTTCCTAGCTTGAAGCTCAGCAGTTCAAGACTTGATAAAATTCTCCTTTTCATCTCTCTGTGAGGTTTCTTGCTAACGCATTTTGTAGTCATTAGATACTGACATTTCACATAGCTGTCCTTTAAAATCCAAGTCTACTGTGAAATCCAGGTCACGCTGTAAAAAGATTTAAATGCAACATGTAAGTAAGACCATAAGTTTACTGTATTAATTCAGTTATCATTGCTTGGGTTGAAAAGACCAGCAGATTCAAGAGATTCCTGTGGTGGTTTCTAACTTCTGGTTTTAAATGGTGCTAACACTGAGAAAGCAGGCTGTAAGATGTTTAATAGCATTCACCATACAATCTGTGCTTAGGTCCTACTTCTATACTCTTCCTGAGGTGGATTTATTGTCCTGGTTACTTCCTGGTTCAGGAAGCTTCTGAAATGCTGTTATCATACGTATCCTATCAAAATTTTTATCTCCCATTGAGATGCTCTTAATTTAGGTTAAAGGGCTTCCCCACTAGGGGGTTGTTCCAGAATAGATCTAGTAAACTTCCCATTGTACAGTCATTATAATGACATGTCTTATAATGTCTTATAATGACACATTTTTAGGGAAGAGGCACTACACAGCCCTACAGAAAGAAGCTGTGTCTATGCAAGCTTTTGAAAACCTCCACGTTTCAGAGCAAAGCATCTGCAAATCCTTTTGAACCGAGGTGGTCTCTCTGTCTTATGACAACTATCAAGAGTGTTTTTATTTTAGCACCCAAATCTGCATTCAGGTGCTTACTGTTGTGTGAACAAATTTGAGATATTTTATTCATTTTTCCCCTCACTGAAAATTGATACATTCAAACCAAAAGAAAATATTCCAGTCCCCCTAGGACAACATAAGGGTGGGGAAACAGATTATTTTCCTCTTGCAGCAAGTAGCCTCAGGGATGAATGTGTTTGTTTTAATGCCAAGTTTATTTTGTGTTTATTTCTCCCTCTGTATCAACACTACCACATCTAATGTGTGTTTGGTATAAAAATGGAAAAGCAATGAAAAAGGGGAAGACAATGAAATGTTAAGATTTGTTGCAGTTAACAAATGCAGTTTTTCAACAATTACAACTGCATAGATGGATAACAGGTTATTGTAACTGCTGTTTACTGTAACAGAAAATGAAGAGATACTGCTGAAGATTTTTGGCAGACAATGGTCCAGTGTTTCTCCCAGAAGCCATAATTCTCATGTTTTGTTCTACCCAGCCATAGGTTGTCTAGCAGACTGTGTCTCACAGTCTCCTTACCGGTTAAAAAAAGCACAGAGGGATTCAGCCCATAGCAGGGAAACTGAGGAAGTTTTCAGCAGTCATGGTAGTGTGATATCCATCATGATTTAGCTTTAGTCTTAAATAAAGCATCTGTATTTTCTATGGAAAGGAACAATTTTTAAACAACCCTTTCACTCAATTAGTGAGTTCAAGTACATTCGATCAGTGAGTTCATACCAGCATTCCTCTGAAATGTGTTACTTAATTTCCTGTTGGACTGTCCTTGGGCACTGAGTGGCAAATCACTCAGTGCCCATAGATGTGGAACTGAAGTACTTACTCTTGATCACCCTGTGTTGGCAGAAGGGATCTTTCCACTGATTTCAGTGACACTGTGAAAAACCCCTTGCCTGCTTGCATCACAAAGTGTGACTAAAGCTGATTGCAGAGGGCAGCTGACTCAGTGATGTATCTGAATCCTTTCTCACTTTCCATGCTAGCCTGCTTGCAGGCTGACTCCTGTAACTTCTGATATTCTAAATCGTTAGCATGCTTTACCATTGCTGTCATCAGCTTTGGTGAGGCTGTGACTGGAGCTCTTCCTAATAAACATGAATGCCTTTAGCACGCTCATTGTTTTACTCCTACGCATTTTCTTTATTGCTGATCATACCTTGTGGTCAGTAGAGGTGGAATTAGGATCAGGGATGCTGACTTACCACATTTTTTGCATTTGGTTTCATGGATATAGTCCCATAGATTTCTTCTCCTCGTCTCACAGTTAAATAGTCCTCCAAGTAGAAGACAGTTTGCTTCCAGTGAGTATAAGGAGCATCAGGTGCTAAAAATATATATATGGGTATCACTTATTGAAATTTCTTAAATGCCTTGCAAATCAAATTATTACTTGGAAACAATTGGGAAAAATCCTTTCTTTTCATAGAATACTTTATGTACTATATTAGCAAATATGCTTTAGAACACAATTCTGTTGGCTGTCTGGGAGTTGTCTTCCAATTTTTACTGGAATGTGTGAGATGCGAATCACACCCAGCAAGAAAGATTCCACAAAAAGGGTTACAGGGCAGGATAGGCACATTTTTATGCTTTTCTTTCAACCCACACATGTTCAAATTGGGAAAATCTTTACCACTAAGTGCTTTGAATTTCAGAAATCAAAATTAGTTCAAAAAGTAATGATACAAAAGCATGAATGAAAGGTCCATCAAAAATTATTAATCACAGTGCTGCAGATGAAACATTTGACTAGTGATCCCAAATGAGCAAATTTTTTAGTTTCCAGGATAGAGTGGATGAAAGGGCATTTGCACCTCTTTTGGGATTATTAAAAGGCATTTTGAGCAATTTGCCAGAGATGGAAACTGGTCTAAATTAATTTCTAGTCTTGCTTAGCAGAATCACTTTGATGACCCTTTGCTATTTCAGGTTTTTAATTTACTTCTTTGGTTCTATTTCTGATTTAATTTCAATCTTTGAGCAGTGCCTAATGAACTGGTATTGGTCACTTTTTGTTCCTACCATTCTTGTAGTGAAGAGCATGTAGGAACCTAAGAATAGCTGTAGGAGCTCAAAGACTTCCTAACTTGGCAAAAAAAGCCTCTGATAAATTTATTTTTCTTCTATTTGTATCCCCCAGTCACATGAGGTCACTGTATGGTATCATTATTAAGACTTTAATAAAATAATGATTTTATTTCCTTTCAGCATCAATGTTTCAAAAAAATTACTTGGCTTTGAAAATTGTTTGTGACTGGGGAAATACTGATGCTTTTTTAAAAAACTGACAGGACAGGAATTTTTAACTCTTTTCTAAAATTCTAGAATCAGAAGACCTATACAAACCAACTTTTTTCAGAAACTGTGATGGAAAATTGGTATCATCGAAAGGAAAAGGATTTTACCAGATAAATTCTGTCTATGTGTCCAGACAGTTTTAATGACTGTTAATCCCAATTGTTAAATTAGATATCTTCTTGTAGGAGTTCTGATCCAGACTGTTTACCATTTGGACATGGCTGTGTAAAATTTCTAACTGAAAACATGTCAGACTAAAACGAAATTGAATTTATATTCTAAGTCATAACTGCTGCCTTGTGCACACCCACATAGTTGTGCACATTCCCTTGTGTAGGGCCATGTTCCCTAGAAAAGCCTCACATACCTAGAAACTTGTGCCCTAACAACAGGGGGGGTGTGTAATGCAGGCCCAGGTGTCCAAGTCCACCCCAAATTAAACACTTATTCATAATTTATAAAATACATATCAATGAAGCAGTGTTTTGACATGTCCTACAAACTGGTGAATTTTACTGAATTCGTGCAGCTTTGCCAACAGACACCAGCTGAGAATCTTTACCAGTCTTCTAGACAGTGGTGACCTTCAGCAGCAGATGGCCAAACAACCTTTTTATGGAGTAATTCTTCTGCACCTACCATATCATGATAAACTGAACAGAGGCAAAGAAACACTTCACCCTCCTGTCTACACAAAGGCTGTCTACAGGATGAGGTTTTTGCATTTATTGCAAGACTCTCTGCTTTATTCAGTCTGGTAAACCATGCCTTAAGGGAATGGAGTTATTCCTTTAAATATCTGCTCACCAAGGCAAGTTAGTGTTTCACATCTGGGTTGTTAGAGACAACTCACATAATCAGTTTGTGTCTTTTTATAGCTTGGAAAAAATGGTAGTTTTGTTCTAGGCTCTGGGGCGAGCTTTGTTGGGTTTTGGATTTGGGTAAAACTAGGATGCAGAGCTGCTATTTCTCTCTGAGCCGATAATTCTCTGTCTAATCTGAGAAACTTGACACAGGATTTAGATATAACTGGTGAGGGACATACATTCACAGGTCATAATTCCTGCTGAGCTCAAAGCTTGATAGCCATTGTGAAATTCTGCCTCTGTTTCCACAGAATTCCTATAAGTAGTTGTTCTTTCCCTATCCTGCTCACCTCCACCAAAATTACAATAATTTTTTTCACTGAAATTCAAATGTGGTGGTACATCAAACCTTCCTGTACCATCTAACCAGCAGCACTGATAGACTGATAGCAACAGATATGAAATTAAAAGAAATATAGATTACCTGTAGAAAATCCCATCTTCTTGTGGCACTTTGTAAATTCAATATTAAAATAGGTGACCAAGGCATGAATGTAATCATTGCGTTGAATTTGGAGGCAGAATGCAGAAGTAAATTCCAATTCTTCAGTCTTCACTGTATAAATATCTACTTCCTGTTTGGAGGAGAGAGAAATGACATTTACATGCAGATGTCTGTGACTCTCAGGTTAAGTGTTAAAATGAGGTACTTTAGTATTTCATTTAATGATCAGACACAAAGATGACTGGCAGCTTTTTAAAACTGTAAGAAGTCAGAGGTATATTCTAATATATCAAATAATGAGCAAATGAGGCAGTTATCTGACTAAGCTGACAGAGAGGACACTCACTGAAGAGCGTGTGTTCTTGGGAATGGCAGGGAGGGGCTGTAGGAGCTGGGGAAAATCAGGGTGAAAAGGTGCTCTGATAAATACAGGTAGATGTTGAAATGGATATATAAGTCCAGTTCAAGATCTTTTATCATCAGGGACTGTCAGCATGAGGAAAGATGCCAGAGTTGGGTTTTTAATAAAAATAACCTTATTTGTTTTTGCATCTCTGGAAAGGAAAGTGATTTGACAGTGTCAAGCAGTCAAAACATTTGAGGCACAAAAGGAGCCTTCTTTTTGATGGTGATGCTTTCTAGTTCTGTTTCAGGTAACTGATTTCAAACAGTGAGCACAGGGATCTTGCTCTTGAACAAGACAAACAAATTATGTCAATCATACTATGGCTTGATTGCAGTAGTTGGAAGGGACAATGTAGTCTTCAGGATTGCTTATTTCCATCAATATTTAAATCCCACTGTTCAAGGCTTAAACTGTGTTTTTCAGATGGATCTGATTTTCCCAGCTAGGTACTGCTTTTATCTAGGTTGTTTCCAAAAGTTATAGTGATGATAAGGAGGACGGTAAGTCTGAAGTACTATCTAATGCTGTGGGAAATGTATGCACTTTCTGGTACCTTCATTACTCATTCTCATTGCCCTGGTACCCTTATTGCTCACGCACACAAGGAAACAGAATTTTTGTAGGCAGAAATCCCAATTTTCTCTACCAGCTGAAGTCAGAAATTGTGTCTCTGACCTCACCAGCATTTCTTAGGACTTGCACTACAAGAATGGAGAGCAGAGTCTAGACTGCCCATTAGAGGGCTCTTTTAGCCTCTTTTACGGCGCATTAGAGGGCTCTTGTAGAAATTGCCTTCTGTAATCTAAGGTAGGACTGCAAAAAGAAACATGGAAAGATGCAGCCATATTTCAGTTACTGAGGTCTTTGCATGGACCACATATGTGTTTCTGAGACTTGGAAGACTTATAGGGAGATGATTTAAGCAAGCCATAGCTTTGGCCTGTCTGGTTAACATTATTGTTCAAGATCAACTTAACCATAATAAAAATTATTCTACTGCATTGCAACGACACCCTGAGGCATTAGTGTTTATCCTATGTGACCTATGCATATAACTGCATATGCAGTTTTTTTTAAACTGTCATTTAAAGCTGTGATAACCTTAAAATGTTTTTGGCTTTTCCCCCTCAAAAGAGGGTAAGAAAAAAGCATGGTAGGAATGAGAACTTCTGAGGTCTCCTGGCAGAGTTCCACAGCAGCCTGCAAAATTTGCTTTGCCAAGCTAAACTGGACTGGTGGGTGATAGCTGCAGACTTCTGTAATTTTTGGTGTCTTTTTAGTGATCTCACTGTGGGGAAATTGGGACTTAAGTGTAGTGGTGAGGCACTTAAAAGGGAGCTACCTTCCTCTCTCTGAGCTGTGTTTGCTGTGCAGGGTAAAGTGGAATCAAAAGCACTAGGAAATATTTTCATTAGAGAAGTCAGTAGAAATTTCTCCAAAACATTAAACAGATATCCTAAATAAACTGTTGGTCATTTCTTCAGTCCTTTTATTTTAGGACAGAAACATAGCTTTTATACAACACAAGGTAAGAGACATTTTTTATTAATTAATATAATTCTAAGAATGGCCAAGTCTGGTTTTGGTGATCTCCTTGAATTGTACTCTGGCAACCATACATTCTTATATAAAATGGCAACACTCATTACAGCTAACTGCACAGGAGACAAATGATAGAAACTGAAGTTAAGGTTGCTTCTAGAGTGCCATGGCACCTCTTTCCTGTTCTCCTTCCCAGACAGTCAGGTTACTCAGCTAGGACTTTGTGAGCATGGAAATAAGCTAAATGTGCAACTCTCGGTGGATGTCCAGGTTTGGTGGAGTTCTTTCATTTGTTTGTTTGTTCTTGGATCAGAGAAGAAAACACAACTGTTTTACTAAGTATGAAACAAACTTTTCCATATATTTGGGCAGTGTTACTGAAAGCAGTAGGCCCCCAGTAGGACCCTGTACACTTATTCCTGAGTTCACTTATTGATTCTGGTGGTTTGAAGATGCTTTGTTCTCACTACTCTCCCTGGCTGATTTGCTGTGGATGTTAAACACAGGACTCCTATTTGGCAGGACAATTCCTGTGTCCCTCAGATGTTTTTAAGAGATCATGCAAAAGAGAATGGCTCTCACAGCAGAGAGGAAGCTGCATTTCCTGCATGCACCACCCCTAGTGCACCTGTGGTCCAGTGCCTAAAGTTCCTTAAAGCATTCAGGACTTGAGTTACATCCACTTTCTGAGGAGTAAAAAAGAGGAAATTTTACTCAAGTCTCCAGCATGTCTGGGAAGTGCCATGGCTACACAGCATGCACAGTTGGTGTCTTATTTTGCTGATTTTGTAGAACCGTTCAGAGCATCTAAATTAAAATTGAATAATTGAAATAACTGCAGAAGCACAAGGCTCTGACTGGTCTCTGAGGAATGTATCTAGTGACTGGTCCATCCAATGACTAATGTAGAGAGAAAACCCAGACTCATCTGGTAGGCACCCTAAATTAGCTGGCTTTGGGTTGAATACAACCCTAAAAATCCCTCTGTGAATCTAATATGAACAAGCTGTGCTATCCAAAAGTGCTGTAATAAAACATTTGAATAATTAAACATTATGGCTTTGTTTATTCTTAAATGTTTTCTTAGGCTAATATTATTCTCTGAATTCACAAATATTTTCAGGAGGAAAGAAACGCATTTTATATAAATAAACCATGTGCAAAAATAAATTAAATTTAAAAATATATAACTACAGAGTCTGTTTTTCCTGCTCTCATATTGCTATCTTGAAGATAAATCTCCCTCCTTCATGCTTTTCATTGACAATTTCCTCTTTGCTTAGTGATCAGTTTGTGAGATTAGCGACTGATTCTGGAATGGAGGGTGGTTTGTGCTTGTGTACTTATTACCTGCTTTGCTCTCATGGTGCCTCTACATGGTACAGCACCATTCAGTTTATGGACAAAAGATGTCAAAACTAAATATAAAACCAGAATAGAAACACTTGGAAAATTGGTGTCTGTCATCTTAAACGGACTTACTTTCAAAGACCTTCTAAATAAAGTGTTGGATCTGCACTTCAATTAAGGGCGTGCAGCTTTTTATTCCAGAGCAGCTAACCCATTTTTCTCCCTGATCTTTTTCTCTCTGGACATATTTCATAGAGTCTAAATAGCTGTTTCTTTTGTGTGTGCTGCAATTGTAAATCGCTCTGGTTGAGGCTGTTTTCAGGCACAGCCATCTTGTGTTCCCCTCAGTGCAGATGGACTGTGCATGCATCCGTACTCATGCAGAGCTTCTGCTTCTGTTCCTTTTTGCTGCTTTCAGTAAAGGCTTTGCAGACTGGAGGCATGGCTTTCCCTTTGCATATGGGAATAGTTAATGCTGTGTTTTTCACTGGCAAAAAGTGAAAGGGAAAAGATAGAACTGATTCTTTGGGATAAATGAGCTCTTGGATTCATGGACCTGGTACTACCAGTGCTATTGATGCAGACAGCCTTGTTCAGGAAAGTTGTTCCACATGAGGATTCCTTCACCTGAAGAGAATTTTAGAGCTTTCAAGTGTTCCTGCAGGCAGTTCCTTCATTGTTAACATGATCTTGTGAACAGGGTTTAGTGACCTCTCTGTCTCATGTAGAGCAGGGTACCGGTTAAAACTGGGTGCAGATGTTGGGGCTGAGAGAGAATTCTATATAAGGCTAAGAATTAGGAAGTTAGAGAAATAAATTGAGTTCCAATTCTGATCACATGTTCTGCACTTAATTATTTCATCATCAATTCAGAACTGATGCTTAAGACTTTCTTACTGCAAACAGAATCATTTACCCCTTCTCCTCAGCAGTGCTCAATTGGTAATTTCCAACCTCTATTTACTAAAAGGCAGGGCAATTCAAATTCATATCTAAATATACCGTGTCTCTCTTCATCCAGTATTTGCACATGTAAAATTTGTAAGACACAAAGAGCATCTTGCTTTTGGGAATTCCATAAGAAATCAAGGTATCAGTGTTCATGCTCAGGTCATGTGACAATATTGAGCATGTGAAACATGCAAGAACTGGCTAATCTAAAACTGCACAATTTTCCTTCATAGTGTGGTAGCATTCTGCAATGATGCCTTCTGCAGCTGCTTCAAAGCAAGCAAAACATTAGTAGCAGGTCCCAAAAGAACCCTGAAGTTAGGTGTAAACAGTCACAGTGAGGTATATTCAGAATTACCAAACCTTTATTAAGCAGGCGTTGGTCACCACTTGCTTTGGATCTACTATGTCCACCAAGGGCTCCTTCATGGCAACATCCCTAATACAGGTCATGTCAAAGCCGTACACATTCTCCCACCCTGTCAGTGCAAATGGATTTGTCAAAGTTAGCAGCAATAATAGAAAATATTTTTTTTTGCTTCTCACAAAGCATTTTTCTTTTGAAAGAATTGCTACCATCCCCTAATTTTCAGATGTCTCCTTCAGCTCTTTGCTCCCTGCCCCAGCTGTCTATGTCATCATTGCTATTTTACAGATAATGCAGTTCTGGCAAAATAAGCCCTCAATGTACATCTTTGAACAAGTGGCCCTTATTTTTTGGTGTCTCCAAAACTGTTTTATATGAGATTTGTCAATGATTTTTGTGGCTTTAGACACTTGTGATTGTTGCCCAAAATCATCTGATACCAGGCTGAGTGTTGGGGGTTTTTTTGTTGTTGTTGGTTTTTTTTTTTTTTTCTCATAGATTGCCACTCAATTGGCAGTTTACATGGTCTTTTGATTATTTTAGTAGTTTTAGTTTCAGCAATTAAATTACTGGCAGGAGTAGAATTGCAGGTGTGTTTCAATAGTTGGGACTCCAGGTTTAAATCTGCACATATCTTATGACAGAAAAGCAAAACGTTCACTTTGAAAAGATTTAAAAGCCATGCCAATCCTCTATATTTGAATTGTTCTTCTGAGTGTTCTTATAGATGCTTCTTATCATGTTGAGGATTTTTTGCACAAAATGAAAACATTGAAAAATGAAGAAGTACACCAGCTTTGCTTTTAACTTTGCTTAACAAAGTGAAAACAAGAACCGTCAAACAAGTGAAATCTTTGTCTTCTGAAGCATGTAAGTCAAGGTCCATTCAGTGCTTCATCTCAAAATCTAAACTGAATTCCATGAGTGTTTTTATAAATGGTTTGAGCAAAAAACAAAGTAAACAGATAAACACATTTGTGAGCATGTTTAAAGTGTCTCATTTTTTTCAGAGCATAGCATTTGAGCTGGGGTTTCCAGAGGAGTATGACAGAAAATGTCATGTGATATAAAAATCTGCATATTCCTAAATTGGAAAAACATGGACATGAATGATTCTTTGATATCTCTTTATTATCTCTTTATTGGGTTGTGAATTTCTCAACATTTCAGGGGAGCTGAAACTTTTGTTTCAGGCATCATGAGTGTGTGAGAACTTCAGATTACATTTTAAAAAGTCATATATTTTTATGTGATTACTCAAAAAAGATTAACTAGGAAACCCTGAAGAAACAATGTATTAATTCTTTATTTATTATTGAGGCATCTATAATTTACTGCACATCAGCCCACATGGGATACCTTTGAAATATGTGGCCCAATCTGTCTTAGGGAGAGAGCTGTCACAGGAGGTAAAAAATAAAATTATATGTTTTACATTTTGCAGTAAATCAGAGTAATTGACTGTAGTAGTACTCTCTGGCATTAATCTTCAGTTAGAAAAATCAGAAGTTAGATTTTTTTAGAAACCTCATATTGCGTTATTTCTTTATCAATATAATGATTCTTGAACGCTCTTTAAAATGCTCAAGTCTGCATCTCATATGAAGACAAGACTCTATCCACCTTAAGAGAGAAAAAGATGAAAAATTGAAACGTAAGGAGACACCATCGAGGACTTATAAATGGAAAGGAGAGGCAAGATGGTGGTGCAGATAGTGGGACAGAAATAACTGCAGACACAGAGGTATATAAGGTAAGGGGGGGAAGGGAAATCAGGAGTGAAATCAGAAAGTAAGGTGTCTTAAAGGAAAACAACATTTTAGAAGAGGAAAAACTGACTGCACATTTTTTCACATGGCTCAAAATGAAACAATTTGAAAACAGATGTATTGTCTGTGAGAAAAGAAAAATATCAAAGTCTAGAAATGAAGACGTTCAAAAGCAAAATGAAAGATTTTAGGCCAAAATGGCTCTGATTCCTTTACAGAATGGATGCCTCATACATCCATTTGAATCTGTACATTTTGCAAGGAGTTTAACTGTCAAGGTCATCACATAGCTGAGGAGGAAAATCTAGGCTGTGCTTGAGGGGGAGATATAACCCTTCCTGGCACCTACAGAGACTTCTTGTCACTGCCCCACTGTACTTGGCTCGCTCTTGACCCAAAATAGCAATTTTGACCAACTGGCAGTTCTGTGTATTAGCACTGAATTTGATTATAGAAACACCAAGCCTCTTTTCTGGGAGGAGGTGAGAGTCAAGGAATGAGGAGTTAGGCATTTTTATTTAAAGGTTGTCTGAACCCACTAATTTAACCCAAATTTTCACATGTAACTTTGGTTAATAAATCTGCTTAGGAATTTTGTGGTTATTTTTTTCCCATAATGGAAAATACCTTTAAGTGAAACTGCTCAGCTTTGAAAAATAAATAAAATCAAGAAATGTTGAAAGGAAAAGAAGAATGAAATAATGTAAAACTTGTTCATTTGATCACAGCAGGAGCCTGGACTAGGTCACTTGTAGATGTCACTAACTACACCAGTTTTTCAATACTTCAAGGAAACTCTCCCAACATTTTAAAAGCAGAGGAAATGTCAATTTTATCCATCTATGAAGTATTAAAAACCCCCAAATTAGAACCCTTTCTTAACATATAAGTGAAATTTAAATTTCTGATCCTTATGTTTAATTTAAAAATTCTCACATTAAATGTTTTTTAAAAACTTATACGTGTTGTGGTTTTTTTTTTCTTTTTGACAAGCAATCATGGAGATATAATTTTTTTCTAGGTTTATTTCTTCACATGTACAAATTATTTGCATCTTGCTACTTTTATATTTTTGTTATGTTAAAAACAAAAATAAGGGCCTGAATGGCAAAAGAATATTACTGGGCTTTGTGGCTGTTATGATGGATTATATATTTATCAAAACGACAACAAAACTAAATCTCCTTTAATCCACATTTTAAATATAGCTAGAGGTATTAATATAACTCTAGGCAACGTCTTCATCAGTTTATACATGCATCTCTCCTTAGCGCTCTTTAAATTACTGCAAATTTCCTGAACTTATCAGCAGACCAACATTTTCTCAGAGTTCACATTCATATTGGAATTCTGGCCTGCAAAGAGATCACAGTAGGCTCCTGGAAATGAAAGATTTTAGGGAAATAACCACAGAAAAGTGTTACTGGCAGGTGCTTACTCACAGTGAATTTTGAAGTCCTTGTACTGTCTGTCTTCAATTGCTACCACGTACAAAGCAGCTCGGTCTGGAAACATTAGCCCTCCAGGTTTCTGTTGATGAATTGTGGGGAAATGGATCTCGTAATCTATTCACCTGACAAAGACATCACATTTTGAACTGCACATACAAAAACCAGACAAGCACCCCTTGCATGCCTTTATTGTTTTCCTTCAGATTTGCACACCAGCTTTAGCCTTGCAGCCTGCGGCAATGCCATTAGACAGTGTCTAGGCAAACTTGGCCGGCCAGCACTTAATCAAAAGCAAAGCTCTTTCACTGAGGTTCCCTTTGTCATCTCCTCGTTAAAGCCTGGGAAATGGCACTTGGAGATGTGAGTGTGTCTCGTTATGGCGACAGTAGGGAAGGGAAAGCTTGTAGTCAGAAGGTAAATGGTGACTGCCCCAGCGAGGAGCACGGCATGCAGAGCACCTACCAGCCACTTGTCTCGTGCGAAGATGACTGTGTTTAACATTGACTCATAGAACAGACAGTAACCCATCCACTCGCTGATGATGATGTCTACTTGATCCACAGGTAATTCAACTTCTTCCACTTTACCTTTAAATATTGTGATTACTGAAAAGAGAATCCAAAGAAATATGTTTCACATAATAAAACACCTGACTAAGATCCTTACTGGTGAATGTCAGGCTGACCTTTTCAATATGATTCTCTTCTTGAATGCCTGTCCATAAGGCATGACTTCATGTGACTCAATGCACTTCACACTTTAAAAACTATTCAGAGTACATTTAATAAATAGCATTTTTAGTAGCAGTATAAAAGGAAAAAAAAAATTGCAAAAACCAAAGGCCAAACAAAAAACCCCACCATGTCTAAAAACAACAGAAAAATAGGTCTTACCTGGTTACCTGTATGATCTCATTTTAAAAAGCCCTTTAAAATTTGGCAGATTTCTAGATCATTGACCAAGTATAGCAAAGAATCCACTTAGAAGCATTTAAACATCCCTGCAGATTTACACACTAATACTTGAATGTTGGGCCATATTTAGTTCAGTTGTAACAAATAATTTTGTTTTAGGACCACTACACAAGTCATCACTCATTCCTGCTTAAAAAAAAAAAGAAATCCTATTTAAAAATGTATTTTCAGCTTGTGCTAGATAATATTCAGTGTATGTTTCTCTCATGTTTTTATTGCTTGTTGCAGTGGATAAAGTCTCATGGTTCTGGATTCTTCCTTGAAAAGGTAACAGATGCACTTGAAATTTAGGAATTAGGTGAATATTTTACTTTCCATTACTAATTGATAAGATTACTTCACTACTCTTAATTAATGGCAATTTTTAATGACAGCTGTTTTTATTGATGAAATGGTCAACATTCAGTTTCAGAAAAAAATGAAGGTAATTTCATTTAATTTCATTTAATATAATTTAGCTAGAACTAGGTTAGCTGGCTGAGTCTGGAAGTGTGGGTTGAATGATTTATAGAACTCAGCCCAGGGAAAAGGAGGTTTTTCTTTCCCAAATACATGCAGTACTAGTATTACTCTAACCAGATGTGGCCACTTTATTTGCATAGCAAATTTTTAATCCAGACTGGCCCCCTAAGAAATTGGGAACACTCTGACTCAGACTGGTACCACAAAGTATCAGCTGTAAGAGGAACCTGACTGGAAAAGAGCAGAGTTCTCCTCTCTTTGCCATTATTTAAACTCATTTCTTTCACAGTAAGTAATTCAACAGTTCATCTCTTGTTATACTGAAGAATTTTCATGTCTACAAGCTCCAGCCATGAGTTCTCTTTAGTTCTCTTTTCTCCCAAGAACTTCCACTGCCCCAATTCTTTTGGAGTGAATTTTAGCACTGTTGACATCTGCCAGAGTGACACACCTGGCTTTGAAGCCCCCTGCTTACACCCAGAACAGTCACAGTGTAAGCAGCAGCAGCAGCATTACTGGTTCCTCCCTTCATAAGGCATCATGTGGGGACAGATCATGCTGTCCCCAGATGTATTGCATGTATCTGTTCTGGAAGCAGTGGGTTTTCCCTTGGTTCAGCCCCTTTTGCTGACTCTGCATTGCTCAAAACATTTTGGGGGGGGTGGGGAATGGAAAATTTCCATAAGCAACAAGATCCTTTGGCTCAGTACTTGGCTGCATTAAAATAGAAGTGAATGTGGGTCAGTGTGAAGTGCGAAAGGGTAAATGTTGGTTCAGGTGTGCAGTTTGCAGACCAAAGGGAGGAGGCTCTGCTCCTGCCTCCACAGTTCCCCAGAGCCTTTCTCCTTGTAGAAACAGGAGGAAAAAGCAGAGATAAAAACCTTCTGCACCTTCTGGAGAACACTGGAACCTTCTAATGTATTCTGACAATGGTTCCTTCACACACAACTCCTCTGCTGGAAATCCAAACACAAATTGATCTGCGGTGTGCTATTTGTGTCTCTAGCCAATGAAAGCTGTTCCGGGAATGCACAGCCTCTGCATCCAAGGTTTAGGACAACCACAGAGGTCACACCTCACTGCTTTAGTGCCTTATCCCTACTGTGGAAAGAGTATTTTCTGCTCCTTTGCTTCCTTCTTTTCCTGAACCAAGAGTTGCATAGGCTGGCTGGCCCCTGGTATCCCACACCACTGCCGTTTCACACCACAACACCTGAATGCTCGTGATGTACAATAAATATTCCTCCCAGAGAGCTTGGGGTAGCCACAAGCTGCCAGTGACAGCAAGAAAAATCAGAGCAGATGTGAACCAGCACAGAAACTCATTCCTGCACATGTGCAGGCAGAGCATCAGCGCAGACACAGCTGAAAGTCGGGGCACTGGGTACAGCCCAGCCATGACCTGCTCTGCAGCAAAGGCAAGCTCTTCACAAAAAAGCACTTTTAAACAGGAGCTGTCTCACGGCCTCAGTTAAAAAAAGACTGACTTTTTAGGTTGTTACAAAGATATCTTGAGTGCTGTGATTTGGAGGAGGATTGAAGGCATGAAATAGAACTTGTTGGGGATTATTTTTTGCTAAGGGTTTTCAGCAGCTTGGGGTTACTTCTAGGTTTTTGTTGGTTTTTGGTTGTTGTTTTTTTTTTTAATTCAGAGTTTCCACATACTTGGAAATTTCATCAGCTTTCTTTTCAATCAGAAAAGAAGTTTTATGTGATATTTTGATTTTATGATTTGAACATTTTCATTTGTGTGAGTGTGCATTTTGGTAAGGCTTTGCAAAAAGTATTTTCTTAAAGTGGGGAGTCAGAAAACTTAGCAAAAAATTTTTGCTTTAAATCTTATCTCAATTTGCATGTCAGTATGGGTGTTTGTATTTCTATTCTGTTTAAAAGAGAAGGTGGAATTCTAATGGCAGAATTAATTTCATAAGTTCAGTTCTAATATAGGGTCTTCCTTCTGCTTGCTAAACCAAACTTCCCATTGATCATTTCTATTTCCTTTTTTCGTCTCCGATAAATGCAGAATTCACAGTAATTCCTGCAAGGAATTGTTGTAGTGCCTAGAAGGAGGTGTTCAGTTTTGTATTTACATAAGTATATTCTGCAAAACTACCATTTACATGTAAAACACATAACATACGTTAATCAGAAAAAGCAAAACAGTTATCTTCTCTTTTTCCTGAAAAAAAAATTATATATGTCTTACTGTTGTCCAAGTGGTTGGCCTTGATAATTTTTTCTGAGTAGTCAGATATACTTGAGCATTCAATCTAGGAAAAAAAGAAAAAAAGAAAAGCAAGATAAAGAGCAATTTATCTGTTAGAGAGCTCAGCTGTGTGAATGAAAACTACCTACTGAAGGCAGCAAAGACTCTACAAAGCATGTAACCATTGATAAAGAGTAAATCAAACCTGTGGGGAGGATCATAATTAATGATGTTTTAATAATTAAATTGCAGTCTGTGTCTGAGTTAGAGCGGCTCCTGTGGAAATGATTGCTTTAAAAATTATTGAAATGTGAAAAAAGGGGTTTTACCTACAAAATGTACATTATTAATTATATTTAATTTCTTCCTGATACTACAGAGTATTGCCTCCTCCCCCACAACAATCTGCTGAATGGAATGAATTAGGATGATGCTACATTTCCATATATATTTTAAAACAAAATACATTCAAACTTTGTCAATAATATTAAAATTCAAATATGCCAATACTGGTCTATGCCAAGAAGCAATTGTTTTCTATGTGAAAAATCTATATTCTTTAGAAAAGTTGTTAGTCCAAAAGAATGCAATCATTTAACATACAAGAAAGGACTGAAATTTTCTATTTAAAAGAACATCCAGATCTGCGTGGCTTTTTCTCTGAGCAGCTCTGTGCTTTTTCTAGGAAAATAATTACTGAGTGTGCCTCAAGTTTTAGATTTGCCCTTAAACTTTGTAAAATCTGTGTACTAGCATAAAAGCATGTTTGCAATGACCTCTAATATCTTTTAGAGAAAAACTACATTCCAAGAATCTCTCTGGGTTTTGTGCCCCTTGAAAATCATGAAGGCCAAAGTTGCTTGTAGTCACTGAATCAGTTCCTAATTTACCTCTTCCAAATTTGGCATTAAACGGACGATACTACTTTGCATAATCCTTGTCTCCCTAATTCCCCTGTGGGAATGTCAAATAGAACTATATTATCTCTAATGAAGTGGTTTATATAGCCAGTGAATCCCATTTAATCTCTAAAAGCTAAATTGTGCTTGACCTCTGAGACAGCACTCACAGATGGCAGGACAGCAGACGCAAGGACACACAGATCCTTCATTCTTTTTATATTGTGCACGAAACAGACATAATAGCAGTCATAATATCAATCCCAGGCCCCATGGGAGCACATTGATTCTGCTTAGCTTGCCTGCAGATGTAAACCATTCCTAAAATGTGTCTCAATGGCCTGAGCATAAACCAAAACTGGCTTGTGGAAAGGAACACCTGAGTGCCAGTCCAGAGAGTTCAAGGAAGAAATCCTTCAGGGTGAGTGACATCCTTTGGCTCCATCCAGGTTCTTCCCTTACTGTAAACTGTATGGACTGTATGCCCTGTCTATATTACTGCCATTATACTCATTTTGCCTGTCTTTATTCACATCTGTCTGGTATTTTCAATTCCATTGCCCATTTTGGAAGGTTTTTAAATAAAGCAGGCGTAGGTAGGTGTTTGGAGGTTGCTTTCCAAACTTTCTAAAGAACAAGGTGCAAAGAAATAAAAAGTTCTCTCTCACGAAGTTTCCAAAAATCAGTTTCAGATGCAAAGAAGCAAAAGAATAAAACCCCCCAACATTTAAATGTTTCATGAAGGAATACATATTTCAGAAAAAAACTTGCTTTAGGGTGGCTAAAGCTATTCATCTGCATTTTGAATTGGACTCTATACTGTGGTTGAATTTTACTTTAAAAAGCAACCCATTTCAGAAAAAAGAAAACTGAATTCTGCAGGTGAAGAAATAGAGGAAAAATTGGTGTTGTCAGATTTTTTTTCTCAGTTTTCTTTCAAGTCAGTGATCTGCTCAAATCTGCCCTATTTAGCAAAGCATTTGGATTTTATGAAAAGCACATGTTCCAATAAAGTCTGTACCTGAGTTTATAATCACAGAATCATAGATGGTTTAGGCTTGAAGAGATCTTCAAAGGATTGCCCTGATTCAAGTGAAGGATCCTGTTCTTGGCCATGTTGAAAATCACAAGGTTCACACAGGCCCACTCCTCAAGCCTGACAAGATTCCTCTGTGTGGCCTATTTTCCTTCAAGTACATCAGCTGCACAAAGCAATTTTGTGTCATCTGCAAACTTGCTGAGGGGAAACTCAATCCCACCATCTATTGTCCTTAATGAAGATCTAAATAGCAGTGGTCCCAGCATGGACCCTTGAATTGCTCCAGCTGCATCTGGTTCTGTGTGTGCATATTCACCTCTGCTTTCATTTTACTTCTCAGTCTTCAATCTACTGCTGCAAATGTCTTCTCATTTACTGTGGTCTCTTCCTGAAATAGTCACAAGATCCCCAGATTTCCCATGGGCTGTGTCCTCATCATCACCTTTTTATACAAAGCAGCTGACATCTAACATCAGCCTTCATTTTCTGTGTCTGTTTAACTCCTTCTTTCCTGCACTGTTTTGTTTGTCTGAAAATAGCACAGAATTCACTGCAATGACTGTCCTGAATTTTGTATGACTAAATGCAGCAGATGAACCAAGGCTTCAAGGGATATTTTGTGTATTTTTGTGTCCCTCACTGACCCCTCCCAAGCACCAAGAGCTATGTGCCAATTCTATCTCTACATTTCTTACAACAGCTCCCCTGCTAGATTAACATCACTGCATGGTACCCTCCCACAAGGGTTAGGGCTCAGAGCAGGTGAAGAAAAAAGAAAAAATGAGGGGACTGGTTCTGCTCAGGTTATAGAAGAGATCCCCCCCCCATTCCAATAGGAATCTAAAAGTATCCCAAAAGGGCTTGCAAAGAAAGTAAAGTCAAACTCTTTTCTGAAATGCACAGGGACAAGACTAAAGTCAGTAATCATGAGCTGTGGCAAAGGAAATTCCTGCTGATTGTAGGCCTGGAATAGGTGCTGAGAGAGTCTCTGTACTTGGAGATTTTCCAGATTGGACTGGACAACTCTTTGGCCAACTTGAGACAGCTTTAAGTTAATGATTATATGATTTACATCTCTTGAAGACCCAGAGATAATTCTAGCTTTTGGCTTAGGTAGTGGCGAGGAATAAGTTCCAACAGTGGGTAAGAAGGGATAAGAAGAACCAGACAGAGTAGTGGATGAATTTGAACCCCAAGAGGGAAAGTGTGAGTAAGAGGAGAGTGATTTCTGTAGTCAAAAAACCAACGCTGTGCATTTGTCAACAGTTTCCACATCATGCTATTTGAAAAATCACATTTAACTGTAGAGAAGAAACTGGAACATCGCAGCTCTATGTATTAACTCATGGCAAATGTTTGCTTTTTAAATGGAACACTCACAGTTTCCAATTGCAAATATGAACCATAAATTCTCAATTTGACTATAAGATTGCCACTGCTAGGTCTGAAATGGCTGCTTGTCCAACACAAATCCACTCTGCAGCTTGCTGTGTACAGGGTTCATGGTGAGACAGCTCATCTGACAAGAAGGTTGAAACTCTTTGGCTGTAGCACAAGTTTCACACCTTAGGGAGTTCCCCTGAGAGCTAAGTTCCATGGATTGCACACCCACCAGCTTCAGCGATGAACAGTCCATTGGTGAGCTGGCACTGGTGTGCCACTCAGCTTTATAAAGTCCTGAGGTAAGGACTGAACTCTAAAGAAGCCCAAAGGGAGAAAAAAAACAACAAGACCTAAACAGGAAAAAAACCCCCTCACAATAACAACAACAAATATGGAAAAGTATTTACTTTTCTTTTACTTGGTGAATTTTCTGCCAGTGAGCTGGCTCACTGTAGAATCAGATAAGCACCAGTGCCAGCACAAGGGAGGGAGGAAGACCATATGGCCAGGGATCTGAGAGATGGGAAGGTGGGAGCACATCACCATCATTTTGTATATGCTTATACTTCTAGAGCACTGCAATATCTTTGCATGAGACCTGCATTTCTGCATCACAGAAAGCTGCTGGTTTATCCTCCCTGGGGCTTTGATGTAATAAATCATATTAATAAATAATACCTCGTTTACAAGAAAATACCTTCCAGCTGCCTATCGCGGGCTTAAACTCCAGAACTTTTTCCATCTATCTATAGTTTCAGGCTCTAGTCTGATAGTCAAATGAGATACTCAGAAGTTACACTGGATTTTGAAAATATAAGCCTGAGAATTGAAATGGTATTTCATGTATCATTACCAGTAATAAAGACACACAGTTCTGGTACTTAGTGACATCAGTGTCCTCAAATGCACAGATGTACCCAATTAAGTTTTAGTAAACAATTTTATTGAAGTACACTGAGAAACAGGATCTATTTCCCCTTTTCTATGTTGCATTATGTCTTCAGGGCAAACAGAAGTCCAAAGCAAAAAGAAACTGCATTTGTCATTTTAGAGTCAGTAAAAATAAGTTTGAATATACTTAGTAAGCAAATCTATGCTCTCCATAATGACTTCTCTGCAGAGAACAGCACATTCATGCTCCTAAAGTTCAATGTATTTAAGGTAATAATTTCCTTCTGCCTCTGAGAAGTGTTATTGTTGGCACAGAAAACATGCACATGCTTTCTTGCACAATTTGCTGAGTTGTAATATGCAGGGGAAAGTGTATTAAGTAAATGTGTTTCCAAGACTACAAAGTTGCAGACCCTGAAAATTTAAAAAGCAAGATAGTTCCCTTAACCCCTCTGAGTAGGAGTGAGTCTCTTTAACATTTTTTTTCAGCCAAGAAGAAATATGAATATGTACCCGAACACCAAAGGTTCCACATATGAAAAGATATTTACATCCCCATTTGGAAAAGGTGCAGTAGTGCAAGTCATAGAATACAACAGAACTGCACTGAAGTCACTATAAACCAAGCCATAGATGAGCTTGGAGAGTAGAATTTCAAACCAAGACAAGTAAGAAAAGGTAAATCATGAAGCCAAATTGTCAGGCAAAATGCACAAACATTGAGAGAATGTGAGAGAAAGTCTTCTTACCCCATATACCTTCTTGGCTCCTGCCTTTGCAGCAAACATGGAGAGGATTCCCGTGCCACTTCCAACATCGAGGACAATCTTATCTTTAAAAACATGTTTATTGTGATACATTGAGTTTCTATAGGTTAATGTGCGCACTTCATCTTTTAACATTTCCTGTGATGAAAATAAAAGGATTGTGTCACTATTTGAAATGCTTATATGCCTTCCACACTGCTGCTGAATGCATTCCCTTGCTATCATTTAAGCATTAACAGCCAACATGAAGAGTTTCTCAAGTACTTTGGGGTGCACACATCAAAGCAACTGTAAAACGCCAGCCACTTAGAGCTGAATTATTAAGAAGCAGCATGATGCCCCTTGTATGATTTTATTCTGCTATTACTTCACTGTTACAATCAACAAGCAGAATGTAATCTAACCACAGCACTGCTCTGGGAATAGACAGAAGCCATACAGAAATCCAAACTTTCCTTTCCTCCTAAATCATGCACAGCCCAGAGCCTCAGTGGAGGGACCTTCTGAGGTTCCTCTTTGGACAGAAAAGAAACGGCTTCAGAAGACATTGTACAACAGCAGGCTTGACAACCTTGCCCAATGCAAGGCAGAAGCCCACAGCAGAGCTTAGAAATTCTGTATTGTAAGGTCCTCCCTCACTGCTCTTTCCACTCATTTTCCTGATCAATTTCCAGAAGATATTAATGTATCACCTAGACTACTATCTCACTAGTTTGAGATATCATTGTTAGGTCCTCATTTCTGATGCACTGATAACAGCAGTACATTCATTTAATTCCATCAATACCTTGCTTTCTCTTGTACATCCATCAGTCAAACTATTTCAATAAAAAGGACCATGCTCAAGACCCAGGTGCCATTTTTAAGAGAAGTGTAGACCATTCAACACAGACTTTAGTTTTCTGAAAATGCTTCTGTTATGTCTGGAAGGCTGAAGGTTTGCTTATTCTATTGCCTAATTTCATAGTTTGAACAAGAAGACAAATGAGTTTTTCAATTTCAGGATGAAAAGGATCTGTTCACTGCCCAGCAGTCTGAGGCAATCATGAACTGGATTGTTACACGTATCAGCTGCTTACTTACCTGTCTTGGCAGGCCACTATGTGTGCTCAGTAACTGCAGATGAATAAAAGGTCACTTTTATCATAAAGTATGGTTTGGTATCAGGCAAAGAGCAATCCATCACCCCTGGAAAGGTGTGAGTACACCCTCATGTGTGGAAACTGTTTCCACACATATTAAGAACAAGAAGGTAACTGGGAGTGCTCACCATGGATTTGGAGATGACTGAGCAGTTGGTATCTTCCTGTGGTGAAATAATGAACTTTGTGAATGAGGGAAGAGGAATGAGGAAGAGAATGTTTTTTATCTTGATTTTTTGCAAAATTTTCAACATTTTTTCCCATAACATCCTCATTGAAAAATGGATGAGCTATGGACTTCATAAATGGTCAGTGCAGTGGGCTGAGAATTGACTGAACTGCTGCTCCAAAAATGCTGTAATGAGCAGCACAAAGTCCATCTGGAGGCCAGTCACTAGTGGTATCTCCCCAGGTGTCAATATTGATGCCTTTTAGCATGATTTTTCAGGTGGATTAATCTCTTCCTAGCAGAACTCAATCCTCAAAAAGGGTCCCATAGATATAAAACCCAAAACCTTGTCATTGATACCTGCTGCACAAGCAATTGTGGACCCGTGGTAACATTTCTCCTCAAGTCCTTGTTTGCGCTGTTGAAATTGAGGCAAAACCCCACCTGGCACACCCTGCTGTTGATCATCATCCTGAGAGCTGCCCAGTGACACTTGCTATGCTCCAGGTCTCACTGGTGCTCATGTAGAACAGCAGCAGGCTCTAAGAGCTGGTCTAAGAGATGGACAAATGCCAGCAGCTTCTACACAATGTCCCAAATCCAAATGCCTTGGCAGAAGGTCTTGTCAGCAGATGGGGCCTCTGTACCCAGCAGGTGAGAGCCTTTGTAGCTATCACTTGTCACTTGCTCCCAGTGCCTCTGCCTGGCTCAGAGCCTGGAGGCTTGTTGGAGAGAACTTCCTGCCCCTCAGCTACAATGAAGACACTGACCCTATTCTGTAGCCAGAGATCTGCAGGTGGATCAAGAGCCTCCCTCTTGTTCCCAGAAGGCATAAGTTTCCAGCCTTCACCATCAGAGGAGTCCCGACTTCCAAATCTGGTAAGTACAGACTCTGGCTGCCTCCCCTTTCACTACAGTTGGGGTTTTAGGCCCTTGTACCCTCAGAGAAGATCTATCAATCTCTTCCTCATGCCCCTGATGCTTCAAAGCCTGCCAGCCTCCTCTAGCAGCTCCTTTACTTTTTGACCCAGATCCTTTATGAGTGCACACCTTCTGCAGGCAAGGAGGAAACTTCCCAGCCTCAGCAAGAAGCTCTCTGCACTCCCTGAGACCTACATGGCTGTATCCTTCCATCAGGAGCTCAATTTGACTTATGGTCTATGATGTATCTTCAAAATTTTCTCCTAGGTCTCCTTCCCACTCAATCGTTTCTCTATAGTCTTCCATTCTTGGACTGAATTTCTGAATGCTACAATGGCAAGATGTTATTGGCAGATTATTGGTATTAAATACCAATATAGCCGGATGGAACATGCCTGGGCTCGGCTGGCCCTTGCTGCTTGACCAAAGGCGGCAGCTGTGGTGTTTCACCTCAGAGACACCTTTGGCTGGCTGGAAGCTGCAGCTGGGCACTTGGGACAAGTCCAGGCATGCAGGAGCTCAGGTTTACCTCTGGCAGAAAGGCTTTAGGTGAGGTGAAGGAAAGGAGTCAGGTTCTGCTGGAGGGTTTTGATCCAGAGCTTTATTCCTGGCCCACAGGCCTCTGAAGCCAGCAACAGCTCCAACAGAACCCTGAACTGCATGGTTGCTGTGTCTCTGAACCCCGGGGAGAGGGGGAGGGAAGGGGTAGGGATCCCACCAACAGGTAAGGGGGGAAGTCTCAGGGGACAAATGACACCTGGATGGCCCAATGACCCCAGGGCTGAGAGGCATCTTTGGAACTTTGCCAATCACACGGATGCCCTTGCTGGAATGCCAAGATTGACGGACAGCTCTCAGCAGGGGGCAAGGGAGGGGGAAAGGAGAGGTTGTTGGCACACCTGGGGAAGGAACTGGGATAGCTGAAACAGGCTATTACATCGCACCACAACAGCAGATAGAAATCTTTTATGTTTACACCCCACAACCAGTTACTAGAGTAATGGAAATAGATATTGCTATGCTGTTTGTGAGGAATGCACTGAGTCATTTCACATTTGCTTTTTTGCATCCTGCTCCTAAAAATCTCATACTTTTGTGTCACAAGAATATCAGCAAGGCAAGGTATCAGTGACTTCTTTAGAACTATTCTACAGTGAGCATTTTGATAGAAAATTGTCCAAGTATTTAAAATTCTTTCCAGGAGTGTATTTAAGGGAGGGAATTGGGCTTAATGTTCCCATCAATGCAACCTGTGCATTCAAGTTACATGCCAGGAGTCAGGAAACTGTTTGGCTTCTCATGTCAGCTGAGTGGCTGTTCTGCTGATATCTGTGCTCAAACACTCAAGAGAACAAAATCCCCAATTTAGCAGTGAGGGAGTGCCTATGGTTGTGGCTGGGCTGGTTTGCAGCCCTCATAAATGCACTGCATTTATGCACTTGTGAAATTCACTTCTGCACGGACAGCTACTATAAGAATCTAAGTGGGACAGAGGTTTTGAGTGCAAGTCTCTAGAGAAATGGGTGATATCTTTGGCACTTAACCAGACTACACAATTGTATGAGGAAAGGCAGAGGAATATAATAATGAGCAACTGGGATACAGATAAGAAGTAAAAAAATAAAAGAAATAATAATAATAATAATAATTATTATTATTATTATATTGATAGTTATGTAACAATTGCTGAAACAGAAATAAAAGTTACCTCATGAATTCCAAAGTGAGCATAGGAATCAAAGTAATAATCCCTGGATGTCATCTCTTCTGGATTGATGAGCTTTGCCATCTTGCCTCGGCCCGGGCAGCTGGGTTGCAATGGAGCATGGATGACAGACTGAACTGGCTTTGGAACAACAGCAGGCTGAGGAGGCTGAGATGGAATGGTGCAAACCTAGGAGAACATGGAATATTGTTAAGAGGCATCATTAAAATAAAATATTTCTCTCTATGTCTAGTGTAGTGATGTTATTGTTAGTGCTATTATTGTAACTATCTAGTAGATAACAAGTCCAAAGACATCTGGTGTATCATAAGTGAAATTTAGGCTGCCTTCTTTCCTGGATCTTTTAACTTATTTGATGTCCTGTAAAATTTCCTTAATGGATTTTTCCTTAATGTTTCTCTGCAGATACTGAAATTAGTGCAGAGTAATGGTAAATTATGGGTGTTGGCTGAAGTAGGTTACTGAAAACATTGACACAAAGCAGTAAAGTGCTACTTTTTCTTCTACATTAATGTCCTATTCCATCAAACTGCCACAGATTTGTGAGAGGCAAGTTGCAATAAACACATAGTTCCCCTGCAAAGAAGAGCTCATGAAAAAAGGATTCCAGACACAGTGTTGCCAACAAGGGCAGAATTCACAATTGATTCTTAATTATCAGGTAAGGTGCCTGTTTATATTGATGAGCTAGGTCTGAGAAGGCTCACAATATCTGAAAGTCCCTGATGCTATCTGAAAGTCTCTCAGCATGTCCAGGAAGCACTACAGGGAGCTGTGTGACATGTGTGGTCTCTTAATGCAGTTTCCTGTTGTTGGGAGATGCAGGAGTTATGCGATTCCAACACACCATGGCCCCCAGCACCCAATTTTTTATTGAATACTGCATCTCCAACACCAGCATTCTGATAGGCACAGAATTCTCACACCCCCTTGGTCCACATTTGATACCTGTATCACATAAGACAGAAGACAGAATGTTTTTCAAATATGAGCTAAAAGAGACCCTGGTCTGGCCCATGTGTGTATCTACATTTTGAATCCTTAATATAAAGCAAAATGCTGAAAACTGAGAAAGACTGAGCAATATCCTACAGCTTCACCTATGCGCTGAGTCACCTGCAAATTATGGGTCAACAACTTCATATATTAAGGTCAATCCTACTTAAAATATATCATATCCTTTTGTACTTTTGGGGGTTTTTTTATGACTCAGTAGTTTCTCAGTGGGGACCAGAGTTGCCTGAGCCTCTTCTCGCTACTTTCATGAAGTTCATGCTGTCTTCTATAGCTTGGAACTGAGAGGCATCAATCCCCTGTACTGTCTCTGAATAGCATCAATTAGCCTAATTCAGTTTGCTTCAATTAAAAAAAAAAAAAAAAGAGGAAGAAGAAAAAAGCCCCCACATTTTGTAGATTTCTATGTCTCATCTTTTGATGGCTTCTTTGGTCCATCTGTTCAAAAAGTAAATGCCATTGGTTTATGTTCCTGTAACATTTTTCATCCCCAAAGATACAGAAGTGCTTTAATTATGAGTCTTTTCTATTTCTTGCATTTTTTACTTTATCGCCTCATCCTGTTCACCTCACCTAGTTCACAAACCCCAATTGGGTTTGTATTTCTGTTTGCTCTAGTTTCAAGAATGTCCATCTACAGTCAAGTAATTTCTCCAAAGACATTGCTTCATTGCCTGTTCATTGCAAGCAGTAACACTGATAACTTAGTCTGTCAAAGTGTTGCTCTTAATATTCAACTCTTTCAAATATAATCCTGCTACTTTTAATTACAGACTTGAGGTTATATCTCAACTTTTTTCTCCATTGGCACGCACCCTATGTAATTTCTGCAGTTACCTTTCTCAGCAGGCCTTTCTGTATTTGTCTGCTGGATTACAAAGACTTAAACTGTAGGTGTTTCAAATCCTGTTTTAGTATAATATGAAATTTGTAAGGTCCTACACTTTCCACTTACCCTCTGCATTTTACAAGTATTTTACAAGAAAATTCATACATTTATATAAATTACAAAATAAAATAGTCACTGAATTCTGTTACTGTCTTAGGTAAGAATGTGTCCAGACACAAGACAGTGCATCACAGGCAATTGCTCAAAAGATATGTAATGTAGAGAAGTTGTAGCAGTTTTTGTAAAGGAAACCAGGGGCCTTCTAGCATTTCTGTTGCTGTCAAACTACAAATTTAGATGTGATTTGCTGTACAGCAGAGAGCACTTGCTACAGGAAAAGAGACTGATCTTGAAGGCAAATCTCCTATCTGGATCTCAGGCAGTATCAATTCTACTCCTGGCTGCATGGAAGGGTCTAGACTAGATTATGAGAGCAAGGTCATTCTGACTAAAGATACTGAATGAAATTAAACCTAACAACTTAAACTAGGAAAGTTGTCTGAATGAATTTCTTTCCTGCAAAAGAATTAACATCGCTGTTTCCTAGTCAGCAACTGAATTCTGCTATGGCCAAGGGGTGGCAAGACAACTTTTTATTAAGCTACTGAGTCAGTACTGCATGTTTGACTTGCAATACTTTTCAGATGTACCCAAACTACCTGAAGACTTACTGCTCTCAACTGTGCATCTACATCCCTGCCAGGAAGAATATATCCCACCCAGCAGAAGAAGTAGAAGCCTATTAGTTCTGCTTCTCAGTTGCCTTAGTTTGTAGCCAAGCAGCCTGTGGAAAAATGTGTGGATGGTGGTTGTTTGACAACATTTGGCTCTGCCAATAGGTCCATCCTGTGCTGTGGGTACCACAACCTCGTGCAGCAGGGGCAGTAGAAAATTGCATAGGGGTGGTGATCTTCTCAGTCACAGGGACCTAAAACCAGCTGCTTCATTTCTGTTTTAGGCATACTAACACAACACTAACACAATTACTAACACAACATAGTAACCCAACACTAACTTCCTGATTCAAATGGTGTAAATTTTGCAGCATCTGTAATACCTCCTGCTGAAATTTCTGTGTGTAGCACTGTAATTCTGGAATTCCAAAACAACATCACAATTTTAATTTTGTGAGTGGGGCTCAGGAAATCCCTCTTTCAATAAGTTGCTGTAGACTCTATGAAAAATTTCACTTGAAAGCCACTTATGCCCTATGACAACAAATATCTGGGGAAAACATAAACACAGTGGACAACTGCAGAATAAAGAATTGCAATGAAAGATATTATTTGTATCAGAAACAATAAAGTCTTTCAGTGTACAGCTCTGAGACTGTAAACTAGACACAACTATGCTTTTAGGGATATGGTATAATTGCTTAAGGAGAAAACATGCTTTTAAGACAACAGCTATCAAGGAAAGACAACTTCCTATATTCTTTCCAGCACTGAAAAGAACCCTTGATGTGATTTGCAAGCTTAGCATATATATATATATATAGCCTACGTGAGGAACAACTCATCTTTTGAATAACACCTGAAAAGGCAAAGCATCTGGGCTGGGGGCAGGGCAAACCTCACATCAGTGTAAAGAATCTAAAAAACTCTCTCTGCAGAACCCATGTATGGATTCTGGCCAGCTGCATACAATTCCAGAACACTGGCTTGCTGCTAATGCAGATGAAGTCTGAAAGAGTGGAAGCAGCTGCTTCAGAATTCATTCTTCACTGTGCTAAACATGTAGCCCTCTATTTTTCCATCTCCTATGTGGTACAGAATGTGGAGTTGGGGGGTCTGAAGGATCTGAGAAGCAGTCTATCACCGCTTTGAGACTGAAGTCCTACCTTTGTGTACCATTTCAACATTTAAATCAAATTAAATTAAGGAAATACTTCCCAACTTTTAAAAATCAAATAAAATTTATTTCCTCTTTCTTTGTGGCCAGGGTTGGTACACTGCAGGTGATCAAATGTACTAGCACAGGACTGGTTTCCTCAAAATCTTTGAATTCTCGCAAAAAAACAAGATTAGTAAACCTCATTGTTTCTCAAAATCCCACAACTCACAAGCTCCTGATGTAGGCTTCTGAAACATATACAGGCACTTCAGTGACACCTCTGTGTGACTGAGACATGCAGAGTTACCAATGGGTACTGTTGAAGTTCTTCTTTGAAAACTGGACCTAATCCAACATGGACCCACAAGGCTGTCTGGGTGTACAACTTCCAAAATACAAAAGAGAACTGGGTATTCAAAAATCATGAGCTATTTTTGAAAATTTGAGCCTTTTAGATATATCCATCTGTCTACAGAGAGACAAGATGGTGAAATATGCACAATTCATTTTCTAGGAGGTTTGTGACAAAAGCTGTGGTGTGTAGAGTAAAAATAAACTTGAATTTCAATTCTCCTTTCTTGATATTACTATGGAGACATCGGGCTGGAGGTTAAAATTCCAATCCTTGCAAAACTGTTGTTCAAGCTGCAGTATTTTATTCTTGACAAATTCTTAGTTATTTATGGCGTTTTTATGACATTGAAGTGGTTAACTTCTGCTTGGAAGTGCTGAACTTTTCCTTAAGAAACTAATTAAAATGGAATTACAGTTTTAACTTATTCAATTTCAGCATCATCTTCCTTTTAAACAAGAGGTTTTATCATATCTAAATGTCGACTTTATTTATTTTTTGAGCCAGATAGTTTTCTATGTCAGAACTACTAGAATAGAATGTGCCTAACACCATTTTAATTAGTCTGAATTTAATAATCAAGACTTCTGAAGTGCAAGAGATTATCAACTGGTATGCAATCACCATAGCGATTCCAACAATACAGGTTCTTCCTGCTGCAGATATGAAAGCACAGCCAAATATAAGAGGTATTTGCTATCCTCCTGCCAAAATTTAGGCTTCAACAAAAACTTCTTGGCAGTCATCATGCAAGTTAAAACCTCCTTTATCTTGTATTGTTTTGAAGTCTTTTTCCAAGGCTTATCTTAAGTGATCTTTGAATAGGGCAAAGAATCTAATCCATTATCAGAGAAGTTTTAACCTGATTTTCTGAGGAAATGAAGCTCTTACAGTATCTTGCCTATGCCTCTCATTAATAACTCCTGAGCTTGTCCAAGCCAGTCTGATTTGACAGAAGTGTGGAAATATCAAATACAATTATATTTTGGTACATTTCTTGAAAACCAGAAATTAGATAGAAGTATAAGTGATTTGATGATCCACTGAAATTGGAGCAGCTAGATTTCAGTTGTCATGCTTTCTACCTGCTCCAGGTCTATTAAGACACCTGGCTGGTGTTATATGTGCAGTGTGAGGCCTCTGGACTGGATGAGCAGTAATGAAGGTGTACAAAGAAGACCAGGCCTTGCTCAGAACTAAATTAAGAGCTGGGGACATTAAGAGCACATACTTGCAGGAAATCAGGCATTTTTAGCTCCTCTGCACATGGGAAAGCCTTTCCATGCTGAGGATGGGAAGTTCACAAGGAATGCAAAATGGCAAGAAATCAGGGAGTTCCAACATTCAACTACAGACAGATGTAGCTGCTTGGAAACAAGGATATATATATATGTGTGTGTGTGTGTGTGTGTGTGTATATGTATATATATATTTATATATTTATGCCTGTATTAGGTACATGCTTTCAGGACTAGGACCTCTGAAGACCAGTAAAGAACATTTACTTAGTGGAAGATTTATGTTGTCTAAAATCAGTATGAAAGTGCCAATTCTTCAGCAGCTGTAAATCTACTTTCTGCTTGATGAAAGTCAGGCTCAGTCTGTTTTAAGTTGCATGCAAGTATGAGTTCAATGCAAATGCAAATCTATCTAAACTCTAAAACTGAATCTAGTCAGGCAGACTCTGTAGGAAAACTGAGAGAGAGAACTGATTCTTAAAATTACTTGTTTTGAGGCTACCCCTTGTTCAGCCACTTCAAAGTGAGACGCTGCTCTGAACTTTCTACATGGATTGTTTGGGATGCCAGATCAACCTGTCACAAACAAACCTACCCATTTTTTATCGGCAGGAAATTCACTGTCCTTTATACAGACAAGCATAGCTCAGAGTGTATTACAACTGTGACACCCCTAAGTAATGGTGATAGGAAAAATATAGTGAAAACACCGGTGCTTTAGAATAAAGCCTCTGTCCAGAACAACTGAGACTGATCAGTTGTACAAGGAACTAGATTATACCTTAGGTGTCCAAATCCTCAAAAATTCAAAGGAAAAGATGCAAGCTGGTCATCAGTACGATAAAGGTGCGGTCAGCATACTTAGGCTGCAGCAGAAATAACACCAAGTAGCAAAAAAGAATGTAAAGATTAAAATGTTTGCAAAGTTGTTACTTATTGTGTGAAGCTAAAAAGAAATTTAGATATGTAAATGCAAAATATGTGCCGTGATACCTTCATGGATCTGATCTAGGGTACTTCATACTGTCAAGATTTTTAATGGAGACTGTCTGTTGGGTAAAGCCAGAATTTTCTTAGTGACAGGTCACAAAATAAGCAATCCAATTTCCAATTTCCTATATTCCTGGGTATGCAGGAGTAATTCTTCTCTCTAATAAAGTTTAAACACTGAAATGAATGGTCTTTGGGGTCTCCAACAGTGTAGATTGCAGAACTCAGCTGGAGAATATCCTTTACCAGCCTTTAAAGCTATCTTTTATCTGAGCAGGGTGCTGGACTAGATGGCCTCCAGAGGTCCTTTCTACACATATTATTCTATGATATTAAGACATAGTTATATTTGCACTGTGCAGGAGATACAGGTGGCAAGGTTTATAAACCTGAGCCTAGTGCAAATTATGAGGTAGGTTATAAATTTTGGTTGGTAGTTGTACACACAATAAGAACAGAACCTGCTTTCATGAGATTAAAGAATACACACTATAAGAAAATGAGGACGTGTCAGTCAGGAATGAAAACCTTCTAAAGCTACATGTAACAGAACAGAACTGAGATTACAGGAAATGAATTGACAAAATTTAAGGACAGGAATGATATTAAGTATCTGTATTATTTATAAATGTGTGAGCAGTTCTAGACCGTTCTGTATGCATGTAATTGAAATGCTCTTCATCCAATCTGCTCTCATGACTGCTTAGTGCACGGTGCCATCAGGGGAAAAAAAGTTACAGCAGCAACAAGTTACAGATGTTGACATTTAATTGAACATGTGTTACTTTTCATAAAGATGGAGATTTTGCAATGCATGTAGAGTAGAATGTCCCATGCAGGGCACGAAAAGTCTAGTTCAGCATAGAAGAAAAGGAAAACATGAGAGAAATGTATTAGTATTAACTGAAATTTATTCTTTGCGAAGCACCTTGTGGAAGGATAGCAAAGCGTTATTTTAAAAGTGTTGAGAGGCAGCTTTCTTTAGGAGAAGGTTGCATTTTGATTACATTTGGCATTTGGTAGATCTAATGCCTATTATTATTTTAGATTTAATATCCCAACAACACCTTCTTGGTTTGCAAGATCCCTGCTACAAGGAACAGCTGGAGAAAGGCCTTGTGTTTTCACCTGTACTCTGTGGTGTTGAGCAGATGGTCTGTCAGTAGACTCTGTTGTCCATCTGTTGGTTTGGAGCCCCCTGAGCCTCATTAGGAGTGAGGTAAGTTGCACAGTGAGGAGGTTCTCAAGCGCTGGCTGAAGCCTCAAACCCGCTTCTCTCACAGCCAGGGACTCACAGCTTCAGCTCAGCACGGGATCGTGTTTTAGAAGCCTTGTCCTCTGGTGGATAATACCAAAAGCAAGCTACAGTTGGCAGATGGCTAAACTCATTCTTCTTTTCATAGGGTAGAGACTAATCTAACTGCTATCCATAATCTGGAAACCGATCTCCGTGTATAACCGTGCTGTTGCATCCACACTCGCAGCATATGGATTTGTTGTAGTTGAATGGTCTTTGCCACGTAAGTCAAGAATCTGAAAGCTGAG
This sequence comes from Agelaius tricolor, assembly GCF_023055355.1. NCBI lineage: Eukaryota > Metazoa > Chordata > Aves > Passeriformes > Icteridae > Agelaius > Agelaius tricolor. Next base: position 20,577,189 of record NW_027269269.1, read on the forward strand.
GATTTAAATAAAGGAGAACTATAGATAAATAAAGAAAGCGGTGATGATCTTGGCTAGGTGTCCTGTGGTTTTCTTTCAATTTTTCACCATAATTAGGAATAGAAGAGGTGGAAATATTCAAACATACTGGTTATTTTGACACAAGATAGATACCTGTAAGTAAATCTGGCAGGCTAAGAAATACAGGCTAGACCACCATGGCTAGGTGTTTCTGAGAGACACTCCAGACTTCTCAGCTTTTACCTGACTCAGTGCCATATATCAGTGCTCCTAGGAAAAGCATGCTTTCTAACAGAGCTCTTCCAAATATAGTGCCTTGCTAAGATGTAGGAACTTTTTGATTGGTTTATGCTACAGCAGCCTTTCTCCTGTTCCAGAATCCAGTCTGAAAAGTTTACTCTGGTGTGTGGACCACAGAGCAGCACACCAGCAGCTTCACAAAGCCAGTGTCTCTTGCTGGTTGAAGCTTCTGGACTTACACAGATTTTCAGCCATGTCTGACATGGTAACACTGCAAGTCCCTGCTTTCTGTGCAGCATCCTGACCATTTTCAAGGATTCATGAAAGGCAAATAAAAACAAAAGATTAAAAAAAATCCTTCCTACCTTCTTGTAATTTAAGTCTCTCCTTTTGTGACTAAAGAAGATGAGAATTTAATTTAATTTAATTTAATTTAATTCTTTATTCAGTTGGTAGAAGCTAACTTGGTAGTGAAAAACAGAAAAGTTCCCTAATGTGTGGTCCCAAGCCTATCAATACTGACTGTGAAATTCCAATATCATCACAGGAATTTTAAATTTAGAACTGAGGTCAACTGTGAAAGTTATGATTGTTATTGACAACCATATATTACATCATTGGTATCACTTCTATCAAGATTTGAAGAGCACCTAACACCTAAAATAGTCAGTAAAGGCCAGGGAGCACTTAAATTGACTAATCACCATGGAACACTTTTCCTCTTTCATTCAATTATCCAGAGAAAAACAAGCAGTAGGTATAAACCATGTTGTATGTTCTCCTGGAACAGATTTTCCTTCTGAGATGTCTGGGTTTTGGGACTTTCGACAGATCTCTTGCCTTTAAAGTGCTACATCCAAAACTGTCTAGAACAAAAGAAATCAAGTTGCACAGATATAAGAAGAGGAAACAGCCTGTTGTTCTGACAGAGATATTAGAGGCTTATTTTTTGTGGTTGTTCAGAGGGAAGGCTTGAGCTAAGACTACTGCCTGTCTATTGTTGAAACTGGAAAGATGAAAAGCTGATAACAGTATTTTCCATTTGAAGTAGGCTACAGCCTCTGGGAAATAAAGAGCTTTTCCAAGTTTAATGTCATTTTATTTCTGATTTGCCTTTCAGGGAGTTACACAAGGGAAAGAAATATCTCTGCATTAATAAAATGCATCAGGTCTTCCAGATGATTTTAAAATATTGGTCCCAAATGGGAAGATTCTAAAAATAAACCATATCACTTTCATTCCTGGGCATTCATTGCAGAGTCACCTCTATGTTTGGTAGTGATAATTGTTAATGTTATATGCTTACTAATTGCACTGATACTGATATTTAATGACCCACCTGGCCTGACAGGGCAAGCACTTCTATGCCATCAACAAGTAGCACACAGCTATGGGGTGCTGTTTAGGGACTGAACTCCCCCTAACCATCTCCAAGACCCTTTCAGGTTTGGCATGGCAGAGAGAGAAGGCTGCAAAAGTGTCATATTGCTCAAACAGCACTGGCTTAAACCTGCAGTTGTGAAGTCTTTCCCTTCCCCTTGTACTCTGCAATACAGTCAAACTGCAGCAGCCTTGCCTCATTTTTTTAGACAGGATGGAAACACACTCAGCTTTATGTGTGGCTGAGAGAAGTCACCAAGACCTGTGAATCCAGCACCGTTTCTAGGGTGGCTGAGTACTGTGAGGGAGTAGCTGGAACAAGGGTAAGTGGCTCTTCTTGTGTGCACATGAACAAAGTTCAGGGTTGCTGGTGAGTCATGTTCCCTGCTGCTTGGGTAGATTTGGCTATGCAATCATACAGAATGAAGAAATCATTCCATGTTTCCCTGGGAGTTGCTCAAAGCCTATATCATTATTTAGCAAGTCACGACTCAGCTCCTTTTTCCTCCTGTAATGTGGGGCTCAGTTTTCCAGGGCTGCCTTTGCACCAACTTGGACTAGCTGGGAGGAGGATCTAGGTTTCTCATTTCTCTGTCCTTCCTTCTGCATGCAACAGAGAGGACTCATCAGTGTTGCCTGAATACTTTCATTGTGTAAATTGATTAAAAGGCTGCCCTTGCATTTCTCTGTGGAGTCCAACATTCAGTATGCAAGGCTCTATAGAGGAAGTTTCCATAATGTGTGCTGGGTCACCCAGGCAAGCTGATGTAATTCCACATGAATTCTGAATTACAGACAATTTATCATCATGGCTGTGAAACCATGAATGGTGCATAAGGATCTACAGTCAGAGCATTAGGGGCCTGTTAACAGATGGTAATTAGTTCTATTTTAAGGATGGCTGGGCAAGTCAGCTCTTTTTGTGACAAGAAAAAAAAAATAAGGACAAGGTCATCTTCTAAGACATGAAACCCTAGCAGTTGTTTTCACTTTGTGATCAGCTATAACCCAGGGAAGACATGCTCCTGTTATCTGGAAGCAGTACACAGAAATGTAAATGTGACTGAAGGTTTTTATTGATTTTCAAGTGAAGAGAGATATTCATGTGCCAGATTACTTTAAAACGCCTCGCATCACAAGGCGCAGCTTGTTGTAGAAATAGCAACAGAAGTTATAGAAGCCTGCACTGAAAATATCAAAGTTGAATGCAGTGAAGAGGAAGAGTTTGTTGCAGATCATTGCATAAAGAGTTATGGAGATACAAAGCCAGAGAAGTGTGAACTTTCCATTGTGATTTTCTTATTGGTTTTTACTATCATCGCTGCTTCATAAGTGCCTGCCTTGCTGAACAGGCAAGGCAATGGAAATGAATGGAAAGGAAACAAAAAGGACCTGGTACTTTCAAGCTACTTTAAATCACCCTGGCAAGTGCATGAAAATCTGTTGAGGAGAGGTCAGGGGGAGCATTATCAATGCTCACAGTACCTTTCTTGTAGGAAAAGTAGCTTATCACTGACCGGCCTCCTCCCCTCCCCAGCACAATTTCGACTGACTCTCTAGTGACAAAGAACAAGAACCAGAAAGTGCTAATCAACTATAAAACCAGTTATTTTTAGGCCTTTTCTCAGTATCAGGCAGTAAGCTGAACTTCACATGAAAAAGTAGAGCTCCACTATTTTTAGCGGCTAATTATTAACAAAAATAACCAGAGTATTCTATCTGTACAAATTATTTTCTTAAATTAGCAGAAAATTTAATGGAAGCCCTCCTCTGCCTAGAAAATTTCTAAGGCACTGATCTCTGAAAGTCACTTTGCAGCTGATATACCAGTCTTTTCTTCCCCTCTCACTGAATTTCAGCTGTTTCACAACAGCTCCATAGGAAGTTCTTCAGGAAGACATGATATGCAGTAGGCTTTGCTGAGCCTTAGTATGGAGGAAGAAAAATATCCAATTGACCACCTACTCCATGTCCTAGCCAAGCTTCTGATTTACACTCAGCATAGTTTCAGATGTACTTCAGCTCTAGAGGAGGTCTCTGCCTAAGAAGTGTCCAGGGTTATTATTTCTTATCCTCTGCAGTGGGTAAGTGCAGAGACAGAAAGAAGAACAAGACTGAGAAATGGCAGTTCCTGAGCTGAAGTGCCAGAGAAAATCAGCACAGTGAGTTACAGTTCAGTGCTGCTGCAGAGCTACCAGCAAACAAGCACCAACATTGAATAGAAGTCCCACATTTGTCACTTCCATTTGTCAACTGGCAAAAAATAACATTTCCCTGCACAGAGCAATGACACCCTGCCACTTCCTTCGGAGCTGTAGCTCACTGGATCTTAATATGTTATAGCACAGACTTTCTATTCGTCACCTGGCAGTTTTTTTGTCCTTTGTGTTGGTCTTAAGTCCATCTCACTGTGTGACCTTGAAGGAATCAGCCACTTCTTACTGTGGGTTACCAGAATTTTGCATCTTTTTGTGACAGATGAAACCCCTAGAGGTGGAATTTGGCTCTCTGAATCAACACTTATGATGGCTCACTGAAGATGAGCAAGGATGAAGTGCCTGTGAAACTCAGGGAATAATGCAGCTGCCCTCAGCTGTTGCAAAGAAGCTGATTTTAGGTGAATCAACTGCTAGTTTAAATGTTTCTCCCTGAGTTCATTAAAATAACATGATCACCTCCCTGAGTTAGCCAGACTTTTAAAGGGGACAGTGCTGACATGACCCAACATAAAGTGTAAAAGTTGAAAAACTAATAGAATAATTTCAGTGAGAGCAATGGGGTTGAGCTGCCTTCAACTCGCATTATCCTCCCCAGTAACTGGGGACACCCAGTGTCGAGACCATGGACATATTACAAAAACACATTTGTATTAGGATTTAACTAAAATTCTTATATTTTTATAAGTTAAACTTTTGTTTATATTCCATTTTCGGTAAAATGGAGTAAATCAGAAATCCCATGTAATGTCAACTGTTTTCAAAAGAGACATTAATAAGACATTTGATATTTCACATTGCATCTTCCATGCAGGAATTTCTAGAAGAAACTGATCAAAAGCATATTGCACTGTGATGCCTCTTAGGAATTGCTATTTTCATTTGTAGTCATTGGAATACAACTCCTGTGATGACATTCAAAGGTTTTTGTTTTTTTTAAAATCAGATGTAAAGGGTCCAACTGTAGTTAAATCACTGGGTAGAAAACTGGCAGAAAGCCATTTTAGCTTGTGCTCAGGATACCCAGCTGCTAAAACTCAGTCAGTAGCTTTTTGGCCTCACAAACATGGTTAAGTCTATGAAAGGAGGAAAATTCTGACTCGGTTCTCTCTTGGGCACTTGAAGTCAGAGAAGACAGTTTCCCTGGAGATTCACGATGAAGAGTGAATCTTCTCTTCTCCCTCCAGGAGTGAGAATGTATGAATTTTATACTGACAGGTTTCAGGTCAGTTAAAATATAACAAACAACATACCCTGAGCCACCTCCATTTCTATTCACCAAGGGGCTGTCTCCACCCTGGCTTTTGCTGCTGTAATTTGCCTTGCTTTTCTTGTTGCTGCCATTTTCATAAGGGATTGGCAGCACTTTCCCCTTGTGCCTCAGCACTTCTCTTGATGCTGATTCATAAGGAAGCATATGTTATTTTGAGATGAGAGTGGGTACACGCTTGGCTCAGACAGAATGGAAATCCTTGCCTGACTTATGGTCACAAAGCACAATGCTTTGTCCACAAAACACAACCTGTGACTGTCCTGACAGGGCCTCTTTTGCAACAAGCAAATGCTGCTTGCACGGCAAGGGGTCAGCTGGAGCTGGGTCCTTCCTTCCTGCACGTCTCAGGCGTGCTAGGACAGTCTGCATCCACAGGAGCAGCTGGGTAACGAGACGTCCTTGCGCATGCGTGAGTGGTTCATCCCTCCCTTTGCTCAGGCAGTAATAGAGAAGCAATGGAAATGATTGGTGTAGAATCACTACAGACTGGAGAAGTGGCTCCACTCAGGAAAGCTGTAGAGCAAAAAGGAAATTACTAGCAACAACAAGAGCAGAAAATGTAACTGACAGTAGCAAGATCTGGATAACTGGGCTTCTGTTCAAATCAGTCTTCTGTTGATGCTGTGTAAATAGCTGGATGAGTGTGAAGACTGATGTTTTCTGATTAAAGTGCTTCTGACCCATGAATTCCACTGATTCATGTGACTTTTCTTAACCTGAAAAGCTCAGAGAGTGGATCTCAGAAAGGTTTTTACTATTCACAGTTGTGAAGAAACCTTGAAAAGACTGAGTAAAAGTTTCTGGGAACAGAAAGGCCTATAAAAGTAACACATTGACGCAGATTCAGTGTCTTTTTTTAGCCAGTCTTATCACCTTTCCACATATAAGGTTGGCATTATTGTTCTTTAGCCACAGCATGGGCACAGCATGATGTACAGCAATGCAAAATGCACCAACCCCATTTGTGTTCTGATGGCAGAACAGACCTTCAGATTTTCTTGCCTTTTGATGTGCTGTTGTACTGCCCTAAAAACCTCTGAAATTTAAAAAAAAATTTAAAAGCTGCAAATTGCTTAAGATAACTTGGAGTTAAAGGATAAGACTGAAAGTTTCACTTGCTGCTTATCTGAACATTAACCTAATCTCAGACACTGGAAGAAAAAGAACAGAGAAATAACAGAAGTAAAAATAGTGTTTCAATTCAAGGTGACTCAAGGTTTTATTGAGGTTTTATTGACATAGAGTGCTTTTTTTTTTTTTTTTTTCTTTTTGGAACATATCAAGCTTCATGGGATCCTGTTTCTTTAAATATTTCTTCTGTTCATGGAATGATTGACAGTTGAGTGGGATAGAGGAGGAGAAGAAGCATCAGCTCTCACTTCTGAACTGGCTGCACATTCAGAATTAATGGGGAGGGAGAGCTTTCTGACAAGTAGAAAATTTTGAAAATGTGAAAAACACAGACAAAAATAAGATTTTTCATAGACATATAAATCAGGGGAGTATGCTCTCACTACTGTCATACAAATCAAAAGCCACTGTGTTTGGTCTGTTAATATAACTGGAGTTTGGCCACCAAATTGCTCTAGACTTTGTCTAGGATCAATAGAAAGAACAAGGTTTTTTTAAAGTATGGTTTGAGATGGGCAGAGTAGCCATTCAGAGGTATTTGTCTCTGCTGCCTAGACAGGACAAGCAGGCCAGCAGCTCAGATGCCTTGTTAAAGCATCTGAATTTATGTGAGCAGATTCCAGATCCTAGCTGATCCATTCAAAGTAAAATAATAACAACAGAAAATAATAAAGATATCTTGATGCAATGATAGAGAACATTAGGACTCTATCCAATGAGTTGTGCATATTTCTTAAAATACCCTGGGAAACAAATTACTGTCTGTCATCAAGAAGATCTCCTAAAGAAGGCTTGTAAAAATATTTGGGGTGGGGTTTTTTTGCTTGTTTTTTTTTTGTTTTTTGGGGGTTTTTTGAGCCACCAAATTCCTGGAGATAAAATCATTCTGCACCACATAAAACCAGCAGTTTTTATTTTTCTCCTTTTACTGACAACACAGTGATTTTCAGCAGAACTCTGAAGCATGTTGTAAGTCAGAGGAATGCAAAGTTCTGCCACCAGCAGCAAGACACATAGATTGTATCCCTCAAACAATAGTGTTTCTTTGGAAGACCATACCACAGAGAAAGACCTAAATGGTTAAAAGATGAAGGAAGAACGATGAGAACTGGCAACAGCATCTCCCCTAACTCCTTGGGAAATCCCAAATAAATAATACTATCTTTATTCAACCTAGGATTTCACACTAAAACCAGATGATTAAGAAGAATTTTGATTTTAAGTTGATGTCAAAGATAGCAAAGTCATATCCAGCAGTCAAAAAACTAAAACCAATGCAAAGTGAAAAAAGCTAAATATAGAATTGTTGCCTAGCACATTAAGTTAATTGACTTGACTTTCTTTGTTCTGTACAGTCTGTACCATCCAGTGACTTCAATAAATCATTGGTTGGTCCTTTTCATTTTATTGAGACCTCAGTTCATCAGATGTAAAAAAAGCTATAGTGAATAGACATGTGAACATACTCAGCCTTTCACAGGACTGAATGTTTGAGAAAAAACAGAGGCTGTGCTCCTTTGTTATAGATTCCTAAATTTACCAGATTTTAAAATATCAGCAAAGAAGACAAATGTGATGTGTGAAGTAGATAAATTCTTAGATTTATCTAAGAATAAACCACTTAGATTTCCAATTTTATTTGTATGTTGTGTTTGGTTTCACAGAACCACAGAGCAGCTGAGGTTGGAAGGGACCTTTGGAGGTTGTCTGGTCCAGCCCCTGTGTTCAAGCAGTACCACCTCAGACCAGCTGCCTACATGTATCCAGATGGCTTTTGATTATCTCCAAGGAAAGAGACTCCACAATCAACCTGGGCAATCTGTGCCAGTGCTCAGTCATCCTTGCAGTAAAACAGTATTTCCTGATTTGAAGACGGAACCTCTGGGGTTTCAGTTGTGCCCATTGCTTCTGATCCTGTCATGGGGCACAGCTGGCACTGGGAGACCCTGTGGGGCAGGCAAGGGAGCCCAGGATCCAGGTGGGCATCTCTGTGAGCTATGAGATGTGTAGGTGTTACAGAATTTAAGAAAACAAGACCAACTACATTAAATTGCTGAATCAAAGGTATGAATGCTCGGAAGAAAACTCAAAAGGACAAAAATATTTAAATGCTCCCTTTCTACACTGGGGGCTTGTATTACTAACAGCTCACTAAGTTAGTTGAATTTAATCTTACTTCAGCTCAGGTGGTACTATATCTAAAATATGAGGTTGGTTTGGAACTTGAAATGGAAGGGTTCACCTTCCTGTGATTCTCCACATCTAAACTGAATTTTGTCACAACACCCATACAGAGGAACATAGTGAATACAAAGGATGTAAAGAAATAAAAAGCTAGGACTTTTCCATAAAACTGCTTTTTTAAACACAGAGTTTCTCTATCAACATATAAATGTATATGTATACATATATATACCAACACTGGATGTGGTATAAAACTTTAACCAGGATTTTATCTCTTTACAGTGTTTGAGCCCACATAGGCAGAGTTGTGTCTTCTCTGACACAGTTTTAGTAAGACTAACACAGGTGCACAAAGAAATGGAAGTCATGACACAATATCCAGTTTGAATTTTATGTAAGTGTAAAACATTGTGAGTATATGTATGCACACACATATACCTGCTAAGGAATTTTGTAAGCAAGCATCTTAATGTGTCTTTAACGAACTGCACGGCTGAAATGACAAATGATCACAATGTCAAGGCAGTTATTGAATTATGAAGTAGCATAGTCCTGCTCACTCAGAATTAGGGTTATGTATCACATTTGCATTTTAGTTATAAGATGGGGAGTGGAGTAACTTTCTTGGTTTGGAATAGTGTCAGAGAAGAAACTGCTGTGTGACTGAATATCTTATGGCAGTTCATTATTTATCAGATTTTGGAACTACACTGGGTATCGATGGTTTTTTTAATGGTGATGTTATTTTATAACCATGTTAAAGCAGCTAATTACATTTAAATCTGAGGTTTAACATGCCCATGTAAAGGAAAGCTACTTGTAAGTCTTCCTCCTGGTTTCAGCTGGGACAGAGTACATTTCCTTAGTAGCTGGCACAGTGCTGTGTTTTGGATTGGATTTAGTGTGAGAACCATACTGATGTTTTGGTTGTTGCTTGCTCTAAGGCAAGGACTTTTCAGTGTCTCATTCCTTGTCAGTGAGCAGGTGCAAAAGAATCTGGGAGGAAGCACAGCCAGGACAGGTGACCCCAGCTGGCTGAAGGGATATTCCACTGAACATCAGCTCAGTGCATAAACTGGGGTGAGATGGCTGGGAGCCACTGATTGCTGCTCAGGGATGGGCTGGGCAGCAGTCTGTGGTGAGAAACTATATTGTGCGCCACTTGTTCGTCTCTCCCTCTCCATTTTATTAAAGTTATTATTATTCCTCTTAGTAGTAGTAGCAGTATTAATATCACTGTTGTTATTATTGTATTTTACAGTCTTTCAATTATTAAATTCTTCTTAGCTCATGAGTTTTGCTTCCTTTTTTCTTCTCCTGATTCTCCTCCCCATCTCCCTGGGGAAGAAAAGGAGTGAAGGAGCAGCTGTGTGGTACATAGTTGCCAACTGGGGTTAAACCATGACAGTCTGCTCAGTAATGGACAAAGAAATACTAATCTTTCTGCAGGCTACAAAGGCAGTGCTGTGTATTTGTGAGACCAGTCCCCATTTATAGCAAGGACAACATATATGTTCCTAACCACCCTGTAAATTTAGCCTAATGAACTACACTTGCTGATATTTGGCCATTAAGTGTTGTTTGGTGTTAGCTTACCCAGTGTGAAAAATTTCATTGGAAGAGACTGAGATTAAAAACCTGTCAATTCCAGGCTTGGTAACACATTTTTTCCCAGGAGATCTGCAAATGCCATAATTGACTTCAATGTGTTTTCAGCAGTCATTTAAGAAAATGGATATGTATCTAACATGCAGAACAAAGGTAATACCTCTAGTTTCAGCAGAATTACTCTTGCTCCATATTATACAAGGTGGATGAGGAGTGTTTTTAAATACCCTGCTGGTATGGACTAGATTCTACAATGTGTAATCATGCTGAGTGCTACTGACACACATGAGCAAACCAGTGTGTTCAGCATTTCTTGCATTATTAATCAAACATTCATTGAAATGTTCAGAGATCTTCAGTGATTTATGTTAACTACAGTGGGTTCTGAACCACACCTGTTAAAAAGGTATCTAGTATCTACACTGTGTATTTCAAAAGCAGCAATTGATAATGGTGTTGATATAAATCAGGCTTTTGTAGCTTTATGTTAATGATCAAATAAGCTTTTGGTATCTTACACCCATCTTTTAAATATGGTTAAGAAAGCAATACAAAAAAGCATGCTCTTAACATTTTTATACAAATGTGAAATAGAACGATGAAAACTTTATTCTTGACCAAAACCACCGGTAATTCATCCTTTTAAATATAATTTTATATATAGACACGAGCTGGTTTTGAATCTATATAAATCAAATATAATTCTGCTGAAATTGATGGATTTACATGAGGGTAAACCTGTCTTGGGCTGAGAATACTTTTGTTTTCTAGTAGGCATAGTTAGAATACTCAGTTTTACCAGGTGGACATAAGTCTTGCAAACATAAATACTTTTTCCTTGCCTTTTACACAGTAACAAAGAGATATTTTATGAGCACTGAGAAGCTTATTGTTTTTCTGTTGAGAAAGGAACAGACATAAAAAGATAGAAAGATGGCATAGAGATTTTTTCATCAATAAAATAGTGATATTGAGGCTATGAGGATAGTTTCACATTTTCATGAAAATCTCACAGTAATAAGTGTGAGCACCTTCTTTACTTAAAATCCCTATACATATTTGCCTTCCATTAATTTTATCTGATGAAAAATGTCTCTTAGAAAAGCAGGACAGAAACTGAATGTCAAATACGGAGAAAAAATAAATATAAACCCATTGGCCTAGTTTTACAATTTTGTTAGGCAAAATATACTTCATTAAGCAGTATACACACTGTCGTGGTGCTAGTATTATTATTCATTAAAGTATGTTTGAAAAATCTAAGAAGTGTGAGATGGAGTTTGGCACTGGAGGCTTGAATTAATCTCTTGATGCTGAATAAGAAATTCAGATAGGTAGCAGGACACATGCTTTGAACAGCCCTGGAAAGTGCAATCAGCTTTTGGATTTAATAGAATATAAAGATTCAGCAATTTAGGTATTAATAGCAGGGTAATGTAGTTGAACAGCGAGCTAGGAAATGATCTTTACAGTAATATGTTAAGTTCAGCAATGACAATGTGCCTGTGAGGTGAGATGAGGTGAGCTGGAGCTGAGCTGCTGCTTAGAACCCTGGCATGGAGACGAGTGAGCAATATTGCACTTTGTCCTGGTTCTACTCCATGGAGTGGAGATTGGGGTGGGTCTCAGGTGTGCATGCAAAGGTGTAAGAGTTGGTGACAAGTTTCCACTGGCAGAGTCTCTCTCAGAGTATTGTAAATCCCTTATTGTGCGATTACCAATTGATTTAATCATTTGTGAGACAATGCTGATAAAGGCAAATTTTAATGGAGAATATCAAGGAAGCTTTAAAATACATACTTTGATAACTAATTTAGAAGAGTCTTTTTTTTTTTCTGTTATGTTCCTTCTTTTCTCGTGGTTGGTGGGGGTGAATCACAGGCCTAGAACTACATACTGTCTCTTCTTATTTCATAACTGACTAATTTGTCAAAGAGCAGTGAATGTTGGGCTTATTCACTTTGACAGAGAAATTGAGATTTGCATTAGACCTTACAGGCTATGGCAACTCCCCCCTGCTATTTCCTTATTGACAGGCTGTAAAAGGGTAAATTGATTCACTCCTCTGAAGGCCTCCTGCTACCTCTGCCTACAGCTCCTTGATTCTTGACATTTGTTAAACCTGACAATGTAATAATCATCTGCAAGTACACAGGCACCAAAAGGAGGCAAAGGAAAATGTGGGTCTGAGGCTAAATGGAGCAGGGGCCCTGGGGACAACGGATGAGGAAAAGGCCAAGGTACTCAGTGCTTTCTTCACCTTGGTCTTTACTGATAAGAACAGTCTTCAAGGAGCCACGGAGTGATTCTGTGACTTTTTGTAATGAATTTAAGTATTTCTACTGTTCCTTTGTTTCTCTGTATTTTGACTCTATTTCCCCATCTCTTCCCTCTCCTTCCCTCTCCTTCCTTCCTTCCTTCCTTCCTTCCTTCCTTCCTTCCTTCCTTCCTTCCTTCCTTCCTTCCTTCCTTCCTTCCTTCCTTCCTTCCTTCCTTCCTTCCTTCCTTCCTTCCTTCCTTCCTTCCTTCCTTCCTTCCTTCCTTCCTTCCTTCCTTCCTTCCTTCCTTCCTCCCTTCCTTCCTCCCTTCCTCCCTTCCCTCCCTCCCTTCCCTCCCTTCCCTTTTCACCCTCCCTTCCCTTTTCACCCTCCCTTCTTTTTTCCCTCCATCCACCTGCCCACCCATTTCCTGACTGCCTTTTGTCTCTCTTGCCTTTTCTTTTCCAACTTCACAAAATAATTTTGTTATATAGTTTGACCTCCAGTACATTTGCAAAGCATTCTGTTACATGGCTAAATATAGTACTACATAAATACAATATTTTCCAGAACAGGGCTTTTACTTTGGGGTAACTTTACATTTTCCTCTTCTAGTCCAAAGAATCTAAGAGATCAGCAAACTTACACAGAGCTGAAAAGGATTCAGCTGAAATTTCAGCCTGCAACATACTTTCTTGCACACTAAAATCTGTTCCTTTTCTTTGTCTTCTCTGCCCAATAACTATTTAATATCTCATTTTTGTTATTTTGCATCTTTGGTCTGCTTCAGGTTCGCAGAGGATTTACTGGATTTTACCAAAGCAAATGAAACTGAAAAGGTAATGATGGCCCTTACCCTTTTTTAAGGCTCAACAACAGGCAAGCATCCCTAGCAACTGTGGAACACCCCCTGCTCCTACTAAATTTGGATAATCCTAATTAGGTTTAAAACATTGTGCCTCCTAAGGAGACAACTATATTGTGATGTGGGTAACTCCATCTCATTTTATTTCCTCCTGAAACAGCTGTTCCACACTTAGACAAGATGCAAACTGTGGGTAAGAAGCGGTGCTACTTTTTACATTTGACCTCTCTTTCTAGGGAAAATATGAAACTACTGACCCAAAATACAGAAGTAAAACATGCCAGATATACAGTTGGGCTCTGTCACAGGGGATTTCTGCAAAATATACTTTGCTGACACTACTTGGCCATGTGCATTAAGCAGTTAGTCTTCTACTAAGTTCTTTCATTTAGGAAAATATTCTTCCTTTCCATTCTCATAACAATTTCTGCACAGCCTTTAGTTAAAAAGAGGTAAACAAGACACTATACAATGCAATGGTCATGGGCCTGAGAAGACGACCTGTAAGAAGAGATTACCGTGTGCTGAACTTGATTTGTGAAAGAGGAGACTAAGGGACAATCTAACAGCAGCCTGCAAGTACTTGAAAGATAGTTACAAAGAATATGGAAGAGAACTCTTCTAAATAGCAGCAGATGAGATAATGAGGTGAAAAGGTTACAAGCTGCAATTATTGAGGTTCAGATAGGACAATAAGAAAAACTTGTCCTCTGTGGAGTCTGCTGAGGGTGCAGCCCTGGAAGAGGTTATCCGGAGAGGCAGTGGAATCTCTGTGCTTGGAGATTTTTAAGACTTGGCCAGAGAGAGCAATGGCAAACGTGATCTAATGCTGGTGACTGTTCTAGCCTGGACATGAGGTTGCATGAGATGGTCTGCAGAAGTTTGTTCAAATCAACATGTCTGGTTTGCCACACCACTGGGATCCCTACTTATATAGGACTCGGAGGTGTTACTCCTGATATATCCTAATGTAAATCATATCAGAGTAAAATAAAAAAGTACAAATCCTGTATTTCAGACAAGTTAATGTCTACTATGGGGCACAATCATGAGATCTTTGGTCCTTCAATAGCAGTAGTTCAGAATGAGTTAAAGGAAGGATAAATTACTTTGCTGTTTGTGACTAAGGAAAAGAATATCAGTAGCTGGTCTTTCTCCCAAGCTAGGGTCAAATTTCACAATAGATTGATGAACAGCACATGTACACAACCAAAAACAGATGGCAACATCTCCTCTCTTCCTATGTAAGTGAGAAATTAAGGTCCAAAGCAGAAACAAGTTTGAACTGGTGGGCTGTTCTTGGAAGGCCCTGTCTAGGTCACATATTATTCTGGTCTCTGAGACCAGGTCTGAGCCTTCCTGGTCCCATTGGAAGCAATAAAACATAAGCTATCTGGCCAAAAAAGGACAAGCAGGACAGGAGAACTGGGAGGCCACACATGACCCCAAGTGTTCTTTGTGGCCACTGAGGGAACACTTCAGCACTACTTCTTGCTGTATTACAACATAGTACTGCTTCCCAGCCAGTAGATGTTGACTTTCACCATATTGACACGAGTGCTACTTTTTTTTCTAAAAAGGGGGACTGGGGGCAATTGTGGCAGAATGTCTCAAATATGCTTGGTACCTTGGGATAGGACAAGGAGAGCACTAGGAACTGAAGTGTGTGCTCTAGACCAAACAGAATGCTGAATGGGAAGCTTGCCAGCTGCACTATGGTGAAGAGTTTGGCACCAGGAAAAGCTGAGGAGGACAGTGGTATGAAACAATGTCTTAGAAAATATCCACCTCCATCCACCTCCATACCTTTCTTCCAAGGTGCGTTCCAGCTCCTCAAAAAAAAAAAAAAACCAAAAAGGGAAAGCTTAAGACTTAAGGAACTCTTTTTTTTTTGTGAGCAATGGTTAGAAAAAGTAGTAATGCCTCTTTTTAAACAAGAATTCACTCTGTGAGGAAAGGACCCAGGTACAGTCCTCAATACTCACAAACTTCCAAAAGCAGGACAGGATATTTTAACTAAGGGAGAATGGTATTCTCTTCACCTTTATTGTTTCTCTGTCAAAAATTTCAGCTAAACAATTTTTATCTCCTTAATATCCTTTCAAATATTTTATTACTAAAATATTCTGTTCATTTTGGAAAGAAAAACATTGAGATTTTATTTATGATCACCTAGCATTTCACACTCAAAATACAAAGGAAAATTATCTTTAATTTCTGCACTTAACAGAATTTTCAGAAAAGTGAATTTGGCAGTGAGTGCTTTTGAAAATGAGTCTGCTTTATTTCCAATTCTGGTCTTTAAATCTCTGAATGGTTGATGCAATAAAATGAAGATAAATAGATTTTCTGTTCCAGATTTTTAAAGTGAGCTTCCATTTTTGCAATTATGTAGATCATGGAAAAGACAGCATTTTACATGCCTTTTAAAAGTTTGGGGTTCTTTATTTTTCAGAACTGGAACTTAGCAAATCTAGCACATAAGAAATATGTAAAGTTATCATCCTTGACCTTACTGTACCTCTTAAATAATAGAATCAATCACAGAATTGTAGAGTCATAGCATCATAGAATAAGCTGAGTTGGAAGGAACCCATCAGGTCATCAAGTCTAGCTCCTGGCCCAGCACAGGACATCCCCAAAAATCACACTGTGTGCCTGAGAGTGTTGTCCAAACACGTCTTGGACTCTGTCAGGCTTGGTGGTGTGACCACTTCCCTAGAGAGCCTGTTCCAGTACCCAACCACCCTTTGGGTAGAAAACCTTTCCTGATATCCAGCCTAAGCCTTTCCTGACTCAGCTTCATGCTGTTCCTTTAAGTGCTGTCACTGATCACAAGAGTGAAGAGATCAGTACCTGCCCCTCCACAAGTTTAATCTCAGCTTAAAAGTGAAATAGTAAGAATGAAATAGTGCCCATCCTCTCACTGTCGCTATGAAGTGACTCAGCTCCCATGCAAGACCCTTAAAGAAATAACATGCCAAAAGACTTCATGAAGCCAGCCAGGACCTGTTCAAGGACACAGGAAGGATCCAGGTAGGCTGTGATTAATCAATAATTGCTCCATTCTGGCATGGGGAAGACACCCTTGTGGTCATCAACTCAGCCACTTATTGGGTAATCTCCTCTTTGCTTCCTTGAGCTGAGTGGTTTTTGTTTCTGTTAATTAAAGGTTACTCCCAAAGAAAAAAGAAAAATACAGAAAAGACCCATTGTATCCAAGACTTCTAGATCAAAATAAAGACAGAATCAAAGCTAGTGATCAGGGCAGCAGGTACACAGAATTCTCTGTGGAATCAGAGGTGGGAGCAACAAATTTCATTAATTCACCCGCTTCAGCTGTTCATTATCTCACCTGTCCAGGGACTGAACTTTGTCGCAAACTCAGAAAGGCTGAGACAAAATCTTATGAAAAGAATAGGTTCAATGTTTTTTCACCTTTAAGTATTTCTATGCTCTGCCTTTACCAGTAAAGGCACAAGCCTTCATCTTTCACAATCAGGATGGAGCTCTGGAAGGCATGTGAATCACTCTTGCTAAGCTCACTTTTTGTACAGATGCAGAACAATTACAAAATCTATCATCTACAGAATATCTTGTGCTCTTCTGTGAAGAATTTTGCGCTTTTCACAAACTGAGATTGAAAAAAAGTGTCACTAAAGCCTGCTTACTAGCATGGAAGTCCTCTTTTAGCATTGGCACAAGGACACAATGGGATTTGGCCCATGATGTCACCAATATGAACCCAGACCCTTTCTAAAAATCCCAATCTTCTTGATACTAAAACAACCCTATGCTGGCAGAGGATGAACAATGATAAGATATCTTTATCTTGAAACACTGCTTTGAGTGATTGCTGTTACTCTTTACTTAAGCATAAGTGTTTCTTCATCCTATCTCTATTATTAATGCCAACTAAAATCTATTTCTTCAATGGGGCCAAAATATCATGGTCAATACCTTGAACTTTTAGTATTAAATTTGAGAAAGAGTGCAATGCACTTAGCTCTATCTTCAGCTGAGCTAAATTAATGTTCTGCACAGCTGAAGTTGTAGAAGGTGTCTCAGAGCCATATTTCTGCTCCCCTACTCTTGAATGGGCTAGAAACCAAAAAAAGCCCCTATGACTAGGCTAGAACTACCTTGTACTAGTACCTTGTACTAGTTCTAATAGCATGGGCAACTGAGTTCTTGTAGGAGCATTGTAAAGGATCAAAATGTGTTGGAGGTGGAATATGCCCTGCTTTAACTCAGAGCTGCCTCTATAGCCCTTGGGAATTTGGCTACACCCTCAGTGAAGCCCTGACATCCTGGGTCAGCTTTCTGACTGCCTTGTCAGCAGCAGCACAACACCTCTGGATCATGAGCTGGTGGTCTGGCCTCTGTAGTTCACCTGCACCCCTTGCACACATCCACAACCTTTCCTGTTCAAAGTTAAGTGACACAGGCATGTGGGCACCCAGTAAGGTTGAAATTTGTGTTACAAACTGCCTCCTTAGCTGGCTCTGGGACACCAGGCCAGACCTCTTGTGACTTCTGTTAGTACAAGATGTAGACCATACAGCAGTGCCATTTCTCTCGTGGGTAAACCTCACCCACTCATTAGTGTTCATTCATATATGCTGTCCTAAGCAATTTAATAACACCAAATAAGAAATTTCTACAAGACCTCTCACTAATGAACCACAGACTCCACTAGAATGAATGGAAAAGCTTAGAGAGAATTAATTCTATCTGCAAGATCACCCAACACAATAATGAGAAGCAAAACTTCAGTTTAGAGAATAAATTCAGTCCAATTTTCTCTGTTACACACATTCTGCTCTGCTTCTGTTAATTTCTACTTTGGTAGCTTATTAAGGAGAAATCCCTCTTCCTACTCATAAATCACAAATAGAAGCTCATGGTTTCAATAGATTCTATAATATCTTTTTTCCTCCCTCAGTAGTGGTATGACTGGATTTCATGCAGATAGAACACTTTAACCTCCCCACTTCTGACAACAGAACAGTCAGTTACCTCTGCTGACCCAGATCACATAATCCTGTATCCACTTTATTCATCTGTTTAGGGAAGAACATCTATTAGGCATGTTACCCCAAATCTAACCAAAGCCCAAGGTTTGCATAATAGGTCATTCTGGGAGGACTCCATTATGCTACCATAAATAAATTAACTGATCTCTCTATTCTTAGCAATGAGACAAGAATCTTTTCTCTCTATAGGCTGTGAAGTCTTCAGCACAAGAATAGTTTTTTATGAAGTTACTGAGCAATTAGATTGTACAAAACCAGATCAGTTTCAAGTTCTAGGATTGTTTCAGTCAGACACTAGCCTGTCACAGGTAGATATCTTTTGGATGTGCACATAAACCCTGGCACTTTGTGGTATTGCAGCATTTTGTGGTTATTGCACATTCTCAGTACTTAAAGGGGGCCTATGAGAAAGATGGGGACAAACTTTGTAGCAGGACCTGTTGTGACAGGACAAGGATCATGGTTTTAAACTAAAAGAGGGTGGATTTAGACTAGATTTAAATATAGGCAAGACATAAGGAAGAAATTTTTGACAATGAGGATGGTGAAGCACTGGCACAGGTTGCCCAGAGAGGTGATTAACACTCCATCCACGAAAACATTCTATGTGAGGTTGGATGGGGCTCTGAGCAATCTGGTCAAGTTGAAGATATCCACCCCATGGCAAGGTAGTGGAGTAGATGCTCTTAAATTTTCCTTCCAACTCAAATTATTCTATGATTTTATGGTTGTGTTCCCTTCACCTGGCACAGGTTCACAAGTTACAGTCAGGCACACTTCTTGTGAAATCACACTTTCAGATTTTTTCTCCATCACTGATATCAGGCTTACTATTGATTAGGATTTCAAATAATACATTTAAAATTTAAAAAAACCCAAACCCCAAAATCTACAGCAGGTTAGTACCATGTATTTTGCAGAACCTTTGTGCGTATGTTCTACAAAGAACAGTTTCTCTTCTACTTTGCCTTCTGTCAGAGTGTCTTTAATTATTTGCAGAGAATGCAATTCTGCATCTGTTATTTATGCAAACAGTCCTGTTTTATTTAGACAAGCCTCCTTTCATGACTAAAGATACAGAGGTTCATTCTTGTATCTTGAGGAGAGATTCTCAAGCTTTTGTTCCAGTGGAACACCTCTTAATATTCATGCAATGGCCATGGGGTGTAAAGATTTTCTGCATCTTTTTTCCTTGTGTGCTGCAGACATGGATCTGAAACCATTCTGGCAAGTTTCCTACTAGTGAGACCCTGTGGCATTTAGTGAGGGTCTAAATAGAAAAATCTTAGGGTTTTTTCCCCCCTTGACTTTTATTTTCATACAAAACCTGTGTATTCTCAGGGTACTATAAACACATACAACAAACCACTGGTCCTATGTAAACTCTGGCAGATAGACTGATATCAGGCTGTTATCAGTGAAATAAATTGCAAAACCATTTTGATAGTTCTGATATTCTGATCCAAGGCCCAACAGCACCTGTGGCAACACTTGGACTCACTTGACCATGTTTTGTATCGAGATATAAGGCTGGGGGAATACCAGTGGTGTAAATGTCTGTACAGCTGGAACCATGGGAGCACACTCCTCTAAATTTCCTGGTAACACAAAGTGTCTTCCTTGACTGGAAAGTAATGCTAGTGAGCAATTGCTTTTCTGTTCTGTATTTTTGCTTGAGGAAACAGTGAGTGCTGTCTTACTGTAGCTTTGTTTTTTCCTTGTCTGTGCCTGTTCTCATAATTTCTTTAAGCTCTTTAAGCTGAAGAGGTAGCATGAGCAACAGAGGGTAGTCAAAGGAATACAAAATTTTTCATGCAGTGTCCATGTTCCTTTACTTAATGGATTGTTTTAAACTGCCCTACAACTGAAAGAGTATACGCGCCATATTTGACCAAAACTTTGAATAAATGCTCTCAGTTGTGGTAGATTAAAAAAAAGCAAAAAAAAAACAACAAGCCTGAGACATGAAAAATATACTATGAAGCTGTAACACAAGTAAATTGGGTCAAATCAATCTAAGCAAGAACCAGAAGGTCTTTGGAATAATTTGGTAGTAGGGCATTCTGACAAGTTGTTAAATGTTTTAATTCTTCATCTCTCATTACTGCTGGTTTTGTTTAGATCATGCCTATATGACTGTGACATTAAAATTCTTCAGAAATTTAATATCAAATAATGAGTATTACTGGTACCCCATTTGTTTCAAATGAAGCAAATTTATACCAGTTCCTGATTTTCTCTGACACTGTGGTAAGCCCAAAAGTGAGATATTTTGTCCCGTATTCCTTCTGTCACACATATTTGTTAACTTCAGGAGAAAGTTAGAGAAATACAGGTTTGAAGGTCAAACTGGTATCATATGGCTTTGCTAAATATAGATGCTTGACGAGTAAAAGAGCTTCACAGGTCTTGGCATATTTTGCTTGGTGCACTTCTACCTCTGCACATATGTAGACAGACAACTTCTCTCAGTCCATATCAGAAATATGAACATTAATAAAATAAAAAATATCTAGGCAGAGGTTACAAATGTATCCCTTCTGATTTTCTGAAGGTAGAAGTGGAGCAGGATATGCCTAATCTGCAATATTTTCACTCTCATTTCACAAGTCTGTCACTGATGGATACTCTGAGGAGTCGAAGCACAGCATTTTAATATTCTCCTAACCTGTATGCAGCATTGGAATGAATCTGTTTTTATTTTAAAAAATCTTTCTCCATAAAATGACATTGCAGCGTGTGCAGCATTGCACAAGCAGGAAAAATTGATTAAACAATAAAAATGTGCTACGAGTGAATGAAATAGAAGAAGAATCCTTCAAAAGCTCTTTTCACCTATTTTCCCTGTCTAAAAACAATTTCCATTGACAAAAATGGCTTCAAAAGGAACTGTCTGTGCTTGTACATTTCTTGTTGCAGTCCTGTCCTGGGATCCTGGGACCTATAATGCAATATGTGCTGTCAGGACTACGACAGTTTACAGATGTGTAGCCAGACTTCTTGCTATTTATAGATGCCTCTCTGCAAGCAGTACTCTATGGGGTTGTAGAGCAGTAGCAGGCATGTTCTTTGATTTAGTGCTTACATCATATTCATTTAAGAAAATTTGGCTCTTCACCTGGCATGGCAAAGGAGGCACATTTATGAAGGTCAAGCGGAGAGAACACTATTGTGAAGAGAAATGTGGATGGAATTCATGAGCGAGCAGGACACCTACTGGGAGGACTAACTGAAAGAAGAAGGCATTAGGCAGAGATGTGGAAATAATAAAGAATGGAACAGTCATGTGTTCACAGTAGGTTTTGCTGTTTATTCCCTCTGTGGGGTAACTGGGGAGAAGGTTCAGTGCTGCCCCTGCAAGGGCAAACCTGTAAAGTTGTTTGGGCTGCAGTGTCCGTGGGGTCTGTGCATGGCTGTGCTGCATCTTGCTAAAGCATGTGTTAAGTGTTCAGTCAGAGTGCTAGGCAGAGTCTATTAATAGAAACAGCGAGTTTGGCACACGCTCGCACTTTCGCCTGTCTCCTTCTCACATGCTCGCAGAGATGCTGGGACTGCATCCTGCATCCTTCTGCTTTTCCAGACCTGAGACTTCGCACACTGCTGTATGCCCTGAGAAGTCTCAGTGAGGTCAAGACAGCCCCAGACAAGTAAACAGGGGCTGCTCAACCCCAATGTTGAGGAAGCAGAAGGTAACGGGTGGGGGAGCGGCGGGGATGGCGTGGATTTCTTGCAGAAAACCTGAGACCTCGCAGGGTACCCTCCCGGCCTGAAGGCAGTGCAAAGCTATTTTCGGCACTGCCCAGGCCAGCCGGACAGCCCCCACCTCGGGCAGCTCCGCTCTGGTAATATCCAGGATGCTGCAGAGACACGGATGCTCCTAAAGTGGCCCCAAACGATCCCAGCCAAGGCTGCCAGCGGAAAGCACGGGGAGCTGGCCAAGGTGCTGCCGCAAGAGACGGTCTGTGCCTTTCGGCGTGTCCAACACCCGAATTACCGCCGCCCTCCCGCGCTGCCCCCGGAGCCAGCACCCCGCGGAGCCTCCGCTCCGCACGGCCGCCCAACTTCCCGGGAAGCGGCGGCCCCGGGCGGCCCCGAGCGCTCGGCGCCGGGCAAACTTCTCTGCCTAGGGGGAACGGAGGGATTCGGGGGGCGGGAATGGGGGGGACGGGGGGGGGGGGGGGCGAATGCAGGAAACCACAGCAGCACGGCAGGCAGGAGCTGGCCGGAGGGGCCGGGAAAGTTGTTCTGCACTTCCTGCTGCTTCTGCCCAGGGATCAGTGCTCGGGGCTGGGGGAGCGCGGCGCCGGCCCCGGCTCGCATCCTTACTCACCTCGGTGCTGTCGGCAGCGTTCTCCGCCATTTTCCTCCTTAGGAGCAGGCAGCGGGAGGAGTGTTTCATTCCCATAAGAGCTAGCCAAGGGGTTGGGGCTTCGGGGCTGGTGTTTTGGTTTGTGTTTTCAAAGATCTCCAAACACTGGTGTGCGCCAAAGGACAGGGAGATAAAAAAAAAAATATGGAAAACAGCAATAAATCAGTCAGCTTTGTCCTTTCTGCGTCGTCCACAGGAATGTTTGTCTCCTCTTAGCATCGGGAGCTCCTCAGGCACTTTCAAGTCCTCCTCTTTCTCCCCTCTCCTCCACCTCCAGCGAGTTCTTGGGGTGGGCAGAGAGAGGCGGCACACACTCTTCAGGTTAAACTAAAAGGCTGTCGGGCTATGAGTCCTCCCCTTCAGAGAAAGCAGTCAGGCTAAACAGGAGAGAAGCACCAGCTAAACTGAACTTGGGCGTGCAGTGACCAGCTGGGCATCTTTGTGTCCTGTGGCTACTCTTCCAGAGGCAGAGGGAGCCAGAGACAAAGCAACAGGACAAGGAAATCATAGCCCTTTATTTTCCTTCTTTGGGCTTCTTTCTTTCTCTCTACGTCCCAGGACACTTCCTTTAAAGACGGTCACAGAATTTGCCACCCTCTTTCTATGAATGTCTTCTGAAATAGAAATCCCTTCTCCTCCTCCTTCTCCCTCCCTCCTGCCCCCCTCTCCCCTTCCCTCTCCTTTTCCCTTCCCTTCCTTCTCTTCTCCCTTTCCCTCTCCCTACCCCTTCTGCTCTTGGGCAGAGCTTGGTGCCCCTCACTGGGAATTGCATTCACGTGTCTTTCGTAGAAAAAAAAAAATAATTTCAAGCTCCCCCCACCCGTCGCCTACACCCTCTCACACACAAGCACGCATTCACACGTACGCGCACACACGTTGTCTCCCTCTCACACAGACATGCACAATTTTTTTTCTCTTCCCCATCCCTCCTCTTCTTTTGAATCAGCAACACTTTTCTTTGCAAGGACTCTCGGCAAGGCTCTTAGAGAGCAACCGAAGAAGTCTGCTCCAGCTTCTTTCCTCCGAGTTAAGTAGCAAACCTGCTTTCTTAATATATCTCCTCGTGTGTGTGTTCTCCCAGCTCCTGTTTTACTTGAAGTTTTTCAGGAGGATCCACGCTCCGTCAGAGAGCCGTGAACTGTAGGAATATAGTCCCGATCCGGCTGCAGCTCCTGCTGAAAAGGGGGGAGGAGGAGCTGGGGGGAGGAGAGGGGAAGAGGCGGAGGGAGAGGTCTCGCTGGGGAGGGAAGGGAAGAGGCTAAAGGTGATTTGAACTTGTTTTTAGCCTTTTCCTAATGACATCTTCCTCTGTAGGAGTGCATCGCCACCTTCCCCACACGTTTATTTTGCTTTCACTCCTCCGGGCAGTTTCTAGTTCTGAGTTGTCAGCTGGGAGGATTGGGTTTACCTCACTCGTGTTGCTTGTGGGTAAGGGCGGGAGAGGGGGCGTATTACATAATTAATCCTTCCAACTTCACTTTCCGCAGCTCCATCTCCAGCCCACTGTTCTCACGTTTCTGTTTTGTTTTTATACGGAGGAGGTGAGAAAATAATGCTGGTGTGTGGGTGTGTGTTGCTCGAAGGATTTCAAGGACCAGAACAGGATTGCTGCTCTCTGAACAGTTTTGAAATTATTTCCTCTGGGGGTGCCAGTGGAGACCTGAAGAAGAGGTTTGAAAGATTACTTTCGATGCATATTTTAAGGACGTAGCCAGCTCAGATGCTTCATCAGTAACCGATTTTGATGGATTTGAGGTTTTGAATTTTTGTCCCTTGCAGCCTATTTTAATATCTTTCAATTAGAGTTTATCCTCGGCTGACCTCTGGAATACTGACATACCATGAAGTACTGCCAAAAACCAGGAGGTCCTTGGGCACACAGGAGGCAGAAATATTCCTGGGGGTGGGGGAATGGAAATAGAGTATATGAATTAGAGAGTAGAGAGCAAAAATCATTCTCCTGCCCCATGGGGATGAGGAGGTGGGGCCAAGAAAATGAAAGAGGCAAATTTCTCCTTTTTACTTGAACAACCCTCACAAATTCTTGCTCAGAAACAGATCGGTAGGTATACATTAGATTTCAGGAATTTGTAATAAGTGGCACAGCAATAAGTAAGAAATCTAGGGAAGCAGAAGGTGTGTGATATGCTGAAATGTCAAGTGGCAATGAGAATATGCCATGTAGGGCACAGTGGAACCATATGAAGTGGTTTTAGAATATGATAATATGTTTTAGACACACGTTCCATACAGACTGAAACTGGACCTCTCTGCGACACTTTGCAGAGCCATTTGATCACTCAGTCTTTCAAAAGCTTCTGATTTGCCCCTATTCCTTTCATCTCACATTTATTTTGACACCTCAAGTTCTTTCATTAGCTCCACATCACTGCTAATTTTTTCAGTAATCATCCACACCTCCTGTGTTTGTATAGTAGAATTTAATTTCACACCTTCTAGGCATGAGACTTAAGTAATGACAGAGGTAGAAGCAGTTCATCTCCCCTTTTTTTTTTGTGACATTCATAGAGCTTTTGAAAGTCTTAAAACCCTTCAAATATGAAACCATCTATGGTCATTGCCAAGTATTCCAAAGTTACTCTCATAATCTTAGGCTATGGGCCTCTTCCTCACTGAGTACTTCAGTTTCTAGGTGAAGGGGTAAGGGGAAAAAATAATCTGCAGATAAAAATTTAATGTCTGTGCAATTTTTGTCACAATGTTTTTCTCTGCTGTGGTGTGAATATCTGGTGGTTAGTGAGTGCATGAAGTTTTAGTCAGCATGCATTTGGACTAACCTGCATAGTTTTAGTGTGTCTTTTCTATTTTCAGGTGATACACACAACTAAACTTAGCCTAATTAAACATTTTAAAATAAACCAGTGTTCTATATAGAGAAAAAGAATTTGATTTTGAAAAACTACTCCAGAACATATTTTCCAGTTTTCTCTGACAGCTGGGTTTGTATTTCTGGTACAGCTCAATCACTCTTTAGTCAGCTAAATGAGGCATCAGATTTTCAAAAGCACTCGGCAACTAGCAAAGTTGGCAGGCAGAGATTTAATATGTCGTTCTCTCCTATGCTTCAGATACTGCATGACTTACCCTGGCATCTATTCTTGTCCTCCTCCACCTCTTTGTCAACACAGATGATACCTGACTGCTCATCCTTGAGCGCGGTGCTGATGTTTTAGAGATACTGGGAAAGCCTTCCAGTCTCTTAGTTTCCAGCATAAGCATGAATGTTTTGGTCCTGAGCTCCTCTGGAAATCTGCCAGATGGTTGGTGTCTTCACTCCATTTATGTTCTATATGTGATTGAGGAAACTGCTTTGAAAACATACACACAGATTTCTCTGATCTGCTTTATTCCAAAGGGAAGGTGACTGGTCCTACTGAAACCTTTTTTTTTTTAATCAGGTAGAAGCTTTTCCTTGTAATAATTTTTAAGACACTCAGAGCAGTTTGTTTACATACATGGATGTCTGTGAGCACACAAAGACACTTGGCCAGTCCTTCAGTTTGAATATGAGGCTCAGTGCAAGTTCCTGAACTTGCAACACTGAACTTGAGGAATGTGAGCCTTCACACTGTTTAGGGGACAAATTATACTCCCATCATATGAATACAAATCCTGCTGACATCACCCATTACCAAGGGTGATAACTGGCTATTGGAACTATCATTTCTGAACCCCTGTTCTGTTAGATCTTGAGGAAAAGAAAACTGTCATGAAGAAAATGTCATGGCAATAGAAGTGCATCTGCAGCAAAGCCAGGAGGTGTCAGAAGCATCTTCTGAGTTTAAATATAACATGTGTAAGTACATGTGAAGGTCACCGAGTATTAGGAATTGAGTAGAGTGGTGCTGAAGGGAAAGTGGAAAGGGAAGCATTTATTACTTCAGAATTCAATAATAGCAGCTGTGGTTGAGGCTGCTGTGCTACTTGCTGAGTGTGGCAATAACGCTGTGCTGGCCCTCAGAAGAGTCAGACTTATTGCCAGCTTTGTCATCAGCTTGGATGAAACCCAGATATCTGCATTTGAGGTGGAGTAATCCTGTGCATAGGTGCAGGCTGAGGAATTGCAGAGCAGTCCTGCTGGGAAGCACCTGGGCAGGGGTTGTGGGGTGGAGGTGCAGCCAGGCTGGGTGCGACTCATCACGCGCTCTCGCTGCATGGGAGGCCAGCTGTGTCATTCATCTCCATCAAATGGAACGTGGCCCCTGGGGTGAGGGAAGCGTGACTCTGTCTCTGCTTGGAACTGCTGAGACCACACCATTGATTCTGTGTCCAGAGCTGGTCCTCTGGTTCGGGAAGGAGGCTGATACACTGCAGATGGCTCAGTGAAAGACTGCTACAATGGTCACTTAGGAGCTAAGCTCTGAGGAAAACTGTCAAAAACTGCCTTTTAAGCCAGTAATGTTTTATGACTAGCTTTAAGGATTGTAGCTAAAATGACCCAAACTCCATTTGGTACAGTCAGATCATTTGAAAATGGGCAACAACTGCATGTTGTGGCTTTGGAAGTTCAGATTGAGTATTAGCCAATTCTTGGACTATGAATCCACTTCCTATTTGGATGGCAAAATATCGTGGCAAAAATCTATTCCAATATCCTCACCAAATTTTGTTATCTAATCAATTTTGTTTGTTATCTGATCTGTTATTGGAAGGATCCTTCTGTAGCATCATTTTGCATTGTTTTTTATTTCTCAGGAAGTCACAGTGACTTCCTTTGTCTCAAAAGGTACCTTTGGCAATATTTCCAGTCTCTTCATGCACTTTTATCCCTGCTGTCTCTCAAAGTTGCCAGTACTTTAAATATTACTCTTATTCCTGAAACTTGCCCATGTTAATTATGAAGAATTTGAAGTGAATTCAAATTCACACTGCAGATTTAAAGATCTCATTTTATTTATGCTCTTTCTTCCTTGTCCTTTGGTCATTAACTTCCCCTCCTCCATCATCTTCTTATCCTTCTTCATTAACACTGCATATTCCAGCCTTTTCCTCTGAATCATTGCAGTTTTCAACCACTGATGTTAGGTTTGAGTGAGGAAGGGTCTGTCAGAAGCTAAGCTGATCTGAGATACCCACTGCTGCAGGCCAAGAATAAGTGTCCAGGGCTCAGACCATTCCGTCTTAAATTACAGACACCTTCTCACAAACAAACCCTTAGCTACACTTACAGATAATGGAACATCCCAGAAACTATCTCTGCAAGATATCTTAATTATTTTGTCTAAGACTTTAGACTTCATTTTATTTAAAAACAGAAGCTCTATTTGCAGTTGTGAACCTAAAAACTTAATCTAAATGGAACCAAAATGTTCCTTCATTTTTTTCTTCCATTGAGAGTGCCAAACTCTGAATAAGTTGTAACTGGGTCAGTTGGAAGAAAGTTGTATTCTGACAATTCTGTAAAGGTCACCAAAGTGTGTCT
Organism: Agelaius tricolor; assembly: GCF_023055355.1. Taxonomy (NCBI): domain Eukaryota; kingdom Metazoa; phylum Chordata; class Aves; order Passeriformes; family Icteridae; genus Agelaius; species Agelaius tricolor. Next base: position 20,605,192 of record NW_027269269.1, read on the forward strand.
CCAGTCCTCTGTGGATTGGAGGAGCTAAACAGGTTTTTGAGAATTGTGATCACTATGGTGGCAGATAAATGGGCATAGTACCGTGATATCTTTGTTATACACTGACCTTGTTCAGTTCCCACCTAGCTTTTTGAGCATTTACAAATCACATACTCAGAACAGACAGCAAAATACTTCTGAAGTTTGATGTCAAAGTTGTCTTAAACTTTTGAGGTGCCTAAAAATTTTGTTATGCAAAACTTTTCCCCTGGAGAAGAAAACAGAAGAAAAACATATCTGCAGTGTGAATTAAGTCAGAAAAACATGGGGATATTGGAGTGAAGGAGCCACAACAATTACTGAGTAACAGGGACTCTCTCTTGTGAGGTAGGGTCAGAGTGCCTGATGTGGGAGGGGGTAAAAAGATGAAGCCAGACTCTTCTCAGTGGTACTCAGCAAAAGGAGAAGAGGAAATGAACATAAATTGAAATGAAGGACATGGAAGCATTAAAAATTAGTACTTTTTTTACTGTGTAGGCATTCAAAGATATTTTGTAGTTTCCTTCCTTAGATGGGTTAAAAACCTGGCTGCAAATGGCTCCAGCTGTAGCTGACAGTCCTTTGAGTCGGGGCTGGACTAGATGATTTCCTGATATCTTTTCTAACTTCAGCGATCATGTAATTCTGTGTGATTGTGGAAGAGCCATGAAAATCACTTAGATAGTTCTGCCAGATCTGGCTATTGGGCATCTGTCTTTTTGCTTTCTCTTCTGTATTATTCCTGAAGCCTTGAAAAGATTATATATTTATTATCTCATACCATGGTGATTTGATATGTGCAGCCAATATTTTCACAGGAAAAATATGCTGAAAGAAGTGACAGACTGTTGCTTGTATTCTATTCTAGAGGTCTCACAGGAGAGAGAAGGTGTGTAATGTTGTTTGAAGAGCTAAATCTCATGAACCATCTCCCATAAGCTATCAATGGGTGCAGAAAATTGTACCCAGGCACACAGCTCATCAGAAAGAAAGTGAAGTAATACTCTCAGAGTCATGAACTCACTGAAAAGAAATGCAAATCACTCGAGTCCATTCTATCTTGTCACTTCTCTTGTGTGATATCTTTAAGAAACTTTCTTTTCTGAGAAAAGCTCTGCCTTCTACCTTTTACTGTTTGCTGGAATCTGAGATGGAATTTCTACACTTAAAGACCCATTTCTTTTTCATCTGCTCTGCCTTTCTCTCCTAGTGGATCATAGCATGATTAAAAAGTCTGAGATGAAGAGCAAATGTGGAAAAATGTCAATATTCATTCAAACAAGAGGTTTTCTTTCTTTCTAAATATCAAATCTTACTTATTTCTTTGGTTCTTAGGGTACAGTCTGTGCCTAAACATTTGAATTGCTATGTCACATGAGGTTAGAGGAATTAAACTACACCACAGATGAAGCTGCAATAATTGAAATTACACCTCTCTTTTATTTCTTTGCCCAATAGCAGGCATTCTGTCATCTTGGTTTCTGTTGCTTTCTGTTTTTCAGAAAATGGATGAGGCATTTATTTGCCTCCTTCAGTGATACACATAATGCTTTGGGAGCACTCCTGTAAAGCATTTTAATTGGAAGATCTATGAAAATAACTTAGATGGCTCTGTCAGGTCTGGCAAATAGCTGTCTGTCTTCTTGCTCTCCCTTCCATAACTGTCTTATACAGTAAGGCATTCTGCTACGTTCCTCACGTTTCCCTGTTTTGAGCAATTTTCTTCATGTTCAGCTGTCACTGTTGACAAGCAACCAACGGTAACTATGATAGTGGGCTGGCATTTTTTTAATCCCCAGTTTGGTATTTTCCTTCCTCTTCCAATAAGGAAAATTGCCAAATCCTGCTGCCTCCCACTAAAACATAAAAAATATGAAAGTGAGATCAGTGTTGTGTATTTCATGAGCTGAGAACAATGTAGCTATTTTTCCAGAACTGTCTGTAACTTAGCAAAAGTGAGGTCATACCTCTTCAGAATGTTGCTTGATGATATTCCCCAATAAATTAAATATAATCGGGCTTTGGCCAGGTTACAGCATGGAGTCAGCACTCTGAGGTGCCTAAGATGATGGTTTTTCTGGCTGCCAACAGAGCTCAGCCTCCTGGGTTATTGAGCTGGTAGTAGACCTTGGCACTTGCTGTGGCTGTGGACTTTGGCAGAATGGGGAGACTCTGCTAATTCATCTGTGATCGCTGCCAGGGAGAAGATCAACTTATTTATACTGAAATCTCCATAATACAGGTATAATTGTGTGACCTAGGTTTTAATGGTCTCCCTTTCCTCTCTTTCTTCAAACTACATAAAAGAGAAAGGGGTGTAATAAAGGAGCCAATATTGAGAATTACATGGACTTTATATGCAGTATGTTTGTGTTTTCTTTCAGGAGGAAAAAAATACTTATGTAGTATATAATGGTTTTGCTTGTAGTGTTCAGAAACTTCCTTGATACAATAAAAAGCCTCTGGAAATACAGATGTTTTGGGCATAATTTATCAAGCTAGATAAATCAGTGTAGCAGAGTTCACAGTTTGGATGAAACTTGCTTCTGAGAACATTGCTAGTGCTTTTAAAGGCAAGGTAAAGGAAAGCGTTCTCTTCCTTAAGGAGAACTTACACCAGTTATTTTTGTTACAGATGTGGCCTGGAGAAGCCCATCAATCTTCAAATCCCATTGTTCCAGGTATTGCCCTTCAGATCCTGCTTTGGTAGTTTGCCACAAAATAGATGACAGCAAAGCATTATTTCCCCGATTCTTGCTTTAGAGTTTTGCCACAGAGCTCAATCGAATTACATGAAACATAAAACAAATTCCAGGAGGGCTGGGCCAGAGCCAGTTTTCAGGTCTATTTCAGTAGCTGACAGGATCTTTCTGTCCATAAACCTAAGAAATGGTATTCTGGGAAAAAATTGAAATGAAATTCAAGCTGCTCGATCAAAACAGTACATAATTAAAAAAGGAGGATTTAGAAAAAAGAAATTACACAGAATTAGAACTCTTCTTGTGACTAAGTTAATTTGTGTGATCCATTCCTTTTCATTGAGAACACTACCTTCTTCAGTGTGGAAACAACAATAATAGAATAGATGGGTTTAACAAGAAGGGTACACCATGGCAACTCCAAATGAAAATATGCTAATCTTTACTGCAGTATTGGAGCCTGGAAGAGATTTGAAAAAATATGTAATTTCTCAATGACAGAAAAAATATAAGAAAGTGTCACATTCTCTCCCTTGCACCCAATATGTTCTGAAAATACATAAAAATTATGACTTATAGGTAGTAAATCCATGTGTGTAGAGCTTATAAAGAATTACCAGCTTGGTGAGGAGTAAAAGGGAAATTACAGCAATCTAAACTTCAGAAGATTTAAATTATAAGCAAATGTAAGTCATGTTTTTAAAATGGTATATGAAAGGTCACGTTCATTTTGTAGGAGTATGAGCTTAGTATGAATTTGAGCTGTTCTGTCTTTTGATGCCAAGATAAATAAAAAACTGAACGCCAACAACCTTAAGCCACAGTGGATCCCATAATGGTTTCTGGAAATTATGGTCAAATAGGAGTATAAACCTTGAATAACATTTTTTATGAGAAAGCATATTGAAATTTCTAATGCCTGTTAGAAATACACACATGGCTAGAAGCATTAGATTTTCTTTTCCCCATTGTCTCTATCCCAAAAACTAGATTATTTTATCTCAAGATTTGCGATCTGTTATATTAATATTTAAGTTAATCTATAATACTACCCTGCATTTTTAGGGTGTGGATGATCAGCTAGCAGTACATGCTTTGTCTTGCACACGTTTAGAGATAATCTAAAATCTCCCAAAGTGTGAAGTATTACTTAAAACACTTCTTATATGTGACACAAGAATGGGTGAGACCACCTGGATTGTTATTTCAGGGAGTGGATGTGGACATTGTCTAAATAGGTATTATGATAATATTTTTAATATTATTGTATCATATTACAGTGGTATTTGGAATATTATTAGAAACACACATAGACTTCATATTAAAATTATACAAATAATTTCATGCACTGCAAACCAAAATGTTTCATTATCCAGTACAATCCTAAAATTTTCAGTAACAAAGGACAAAAAGCTCTCAAACTGTGGTTTGCAGGAGGAAGATAACTAAAAAGATTGAAGATATGGTCAAGTCCAGAACATTGTCAAATACAGTAGCCTAATCATGGTTACTCCATAGGGATGAGTGTATTTCATATATTTTTATATTAGATATTTTAAAAATTATTTTCTGAGTGATTATTTTGCCTCTGCTATATTTAAGAGCTCTTTTATCTTCAGTACAAATATAGTAGTGAATGACCCAAAGCCTCTCACATCTGACAATGCCCCAAAAGAAAAGCAATCAGAATTCCCTTTGTGGAAAGAATTATGGATTTTAAGTTTTAATTGTGATGTAAGTTTGAACTTTGCATTTGGTCTATAATTTGGGATTATTGCAGAGGCCTTTGAAAACTATAACATATAATTGTATACTAATCAGGATATTCCAACATGGCTTGTACTGTGCTCTCAATCCTACTCATCCTGACCTCTGAGCCATCAGGTCCATGTGTACTCATAGAAATTTAAAATACAATTATTAAAGACTTGTAGTTCTGTATATGAAGTGACTATGATTATGATCAATATAAGAGAAGCACTGACTGTAGCCAAGAAGTGAATTGCTGATGGATGAATTTAGAAAAAAAAATCTGTTTTTCTCATTTAAAACTGGAACTTCTCACCCTGATCTCTCAGTTTTCTAAACATTGCCATGCCAGCAATTCCTTAACTGATATATAACATCCAGATATACATATTTGTGACCAGTTGCAGTCACAATGTAGCTGTGTATCCTGGCTGTGCCAGTGTGCATACTCAGCACAATCACAAATTCCCTGGGGGGCTGAGGAACTCTGCAGGCTGATCCTGCTGTCTGAGACCACTCATTTGAGATAATGGACTGACATGACATGAGGGGGGAAACCAAACTCTAGTTGCTTTCATAACAAAGTGAGAAACCACTGCAGAAGCTCTCCAATAGAGAATTTCAGCTGGTCCTGAAGGTTTCCTCAGGCAGCTCCTGGTGTTTATAAGCTAAATGATGGCATGATTATCTCAGAGACGCTCCCAGGTAATTGATGCTGCAGGATTGGCATAACTGTACGGAGATACTTGTAACCAGTCTTTAGAACTGCTCCTGTAGTTACAGAAATGGTCAAACATAACACTTGAAACATCTAGACTAGGTTTGCACATAAGACTGTTTGCCAGCTGTATTATAAGGATTCAGCAGAGAAGCAATTCAGCGAGTCTCACTAGACTCAGCTGAAGATGCTTTTCAAAGACACTTGCAACAGAGCATTACAGGGTCACTGCTTAGATACCAGTTCACCAACCTGTTTGAGAGATTTGATTTCCTATGTCAATATTATCTTATGCAAAAAACAATGTTTTTTTTTTTAAACAAACAATATATCTTATGATTGTTTGTGCACTCGTTCTCAGGTACATCACATCCGATGGGACCTTTAGGGGGAGGAATTGACAGAGGAGGGACTGTGGCGTGCTGAAACTCCATGAGAAACTGGGACTTGTCTCAAAAGCAAACCTCCTTATGGAGAGATAAATCCCTATTGAGCTGACATGCCTAGAATAATTAGATTGGTGCTAGAGGCCCAGAATTTGACCTTTGATATGCTGCTGTGGTGCTGTGAGGGAAATAACTTTTATTAGTTAAGTTGTAGTTAGATGTAAGTGGATGTAAGTTAGATTAAGTTAGATGTAACTAAACTATTCATATTTGCCTGGCAACCTGCTACATTGATCAGCATATAACACCTCAGAACAGCCCATCAATAATAGCATTAAAAGTCCAGAATTTGCTCATCCACCTCTGTCTGAAGGGGGAGAACTTTACTTTCCAGAATGCCTGGATCCACTCCAGGGATACCTGGGACCAAGCTCATGCAGCCAGAACCTATTCTTAACAGCCTACTCCTCCAGAGCACTGACAGTCAGCTGCTGTCCTTGTCAACAAGGGAGAGGGGAAATAGAAATAACCATGGCTCTGTAATGTTGTAGTGTTTTATGCATCAATAACCACTCTTTCACAAAGGCAATAAGTTCCCAAACTCCTTCATGTGGATATAATTATTCCTTAATAATTAAAACATGCTTTATTCTGTCCTGATCTAAAGTGCAGCAAAATCCCATGCTCTGTACTCTGGAGAAAGTGACAGCTTGGGCTTTTCTGTTTTGGTTTTGCAAAATTTGAAGACTTTCTGGAGCAGCTCTTTACTGACTATTTAGGGAAGATCTGTTTTCTGGAAAGGTAAGAAATTGCTTCAATTGAGACTCCTATTTCAGTATCACAAGGATCAATTTGACAGTGACACAAGAAGTTATTAAAGGAATACAGTTTTAATCTCAGATCACAGAACTAGAAATTTGCTGAGCTGGTTGTTATAGAAGTAATTGTTCTCTAATGAGCATTTATGTGTACCAGTGTATGAAATTACTTGGTGAGTTCGAGATGCAGCTCAAGATGGCAATTTTCTCAACAGCAAGATCTGTAGCCAATTGTTGCTTTTTTTTTTTTTTTTTGTTTGCAAACCCACTTGTCTGTGTGGATGCAAGACCAAGACACTGATTAAAATTATGAACCAAATTTTTTTAGGGAATGTGACATTGTTCTTTTGGAGGGCTTACTTTTATTCCATTTCATTCACTGAACTAATTCGTTGTATAGCTGAAAAAAAGAGCTGAACTAGCACAATACTGAGGCTATTGGAGGGCAAGTACAAAGAGAAAGGGACAGAAATTTTGCCTTTAGCACTAAAAAAAAATATTATTAAAGACAGCTTCAGTCCTGTGTTTATGGTGGAGGTAGTGATTCATAAATACCTGTATTAGCAATTTTGGTATCACAGACAAATATAGGCCTCTCCAATCTGTGGTTTGACTCCAGTTGCTGTTCTCAGGGTTTCATACCAGTGGGGCTAATGGCCTGTCCCAGGAGAGGACATCCATTTCAGACTAGTCATTTGTTGAGAAGGGCCTTTGCAGAATTGCTGGCTCTCCCTGCCAGAGAGGCCAGAGGCTGTAGTGAAAACCCTTTATACTTGATGAAGGGTTTGGTGACCCTACCTATAATGTCACTGCTGGTCTATACTTTCACAAGCAATACTTTCTTTACTTACAACTACTCTTCTATTAATAATTGTAATCACTTACTGAACTGCAATGTGAAATATTTTGAAGGGGTAATCAAGAGATGTCATGACCTCCTGATCAAGAGACCATGTAGTGTTTCCAGCTGAAAGGACACTGAGCTTGCATGCTGGGCATGGAGGCAGCACAGCCTCAAGGAGCATGGAGCACAATGCTGGCCTGTAAGGTGTAGGAGTTGAGGGGGTCTGGGACACTCTACCATGCCCTGAAGACACGGCAGTCTCAAAGGGAACTAGCCCACCTGCCAGGCCAAGACACTGGGCAGCTTCCCCTAAAAGGAATTGATCCAGGGACAGAGCAGCCTTGAGGGAGGCAGGACTCCTTGCTACAGCCTGGAGGTAGGGCAGCCTGGAGAGCCTTGGAGGACAACAGGGCTCTCTAATGGACCTCAAGGCAGGGCATCCTGAATGGGAGCAGGACACCTCTCCAGCCCACCAGACTCCAGAAGCAGGACAGCTAGGAGGGGAATGGGACCACAGTGGGACTGCAGCACCATCCTGGCCCAAAAGGCCCCTCGGCCTTGAGGGGAGAGGGGCACCACAACAAACCACTGGGTCTCAGAAGCAAGGGCCCCTGAGGGGCAGCAGAGCACCCCTCAAGTTTCCATGCCAAGTTTCCCTGGCCAGGAGGCACTCTGAGGGGAGCAGGGCATCCCACTGCCCTTCCTGGTCCCACGGGTGGGAGCTGATCTTAAAGCTGGAGCTGAGTTTGTTCATAATTACATGAAGGGCAGTTTAGGAGGATGACAGAGCAAAACTCTTCTCACTTAGGGGAGATGATACAACAAGGGCCAGGGGCTGCAAATGGCTTGGGAATCGCCAAGAACTTGGGGAAAGTTGTTTTTATCTTAGAGGAAATGAAAGCATTCATTGCATAGGGCAGCGCTAGAAGATGTCTCTCAGAGAGCCTGGGTAATCTCCATGTCTGGGCACTTTCAAGATTCATCTCATAGAGTGTTGGCAACAGTCCCACTCCAGTAATGAAATTTGGATGGAGACCTCTGAGGTTCATTCCATTCACTGCTCCTCTGGTTCTATAATTCTTGAATCATTAGCTGCTGTCTAAGTGCTTCATTTTTTCACTGATTCTTCTTGTTATATAACATTTATTATTAGTTGCTTTGAGCTTAACATTTCCTTACTTTGCATCACAAATTCTTGACAGAAGAATACTAGTCCACTGAGCTTAGCGTGGCATGAAAAATCATATTTGGTTGGCAGTGGTATAGACAAATTTTATTTATGAAACAGAAATAAACAGAAAAACAAGGGGAAAAACTTAAGTTTTGAAGCATGCATGTGAAGGAATTTCTAAATACTTTTGAGTATTAGGAAGATCTGGGCTACAAAATAACCACTATTTATACATTTTAACATCAGGGTCTGGTGATATTTAATTTATGTGCCTAAGCTTTCTTCCTGGACTGAGTGCTTAATCAAGGCTTAAAAAAACCCCAACAGTTTAAGGGTTATGGACTTTATCTTGTATTACCTTATTATGAATTTAACAACTATTGGGCATCAGATCCACTGACCATTAGATCAATTTAATAAATTACCTTGGTCCTATTGTCCACACACACTCAACTGAGGAATGTGGATTAAAATAAAAGCATGGAACCCTGTAATGAGGCATCTCTTTCAAACTGTTCTGCTCATCTAACAAATTATTATGGAATACCATGGAGACTAGCTTTTAAAATATGGCTAATAAAGCAAGACATTCCAATATGATTTTAAATTGTGTTTTATCTACTTTGGTTTCTTGACACAAAATGTTTTAAAATTTGGCTTTTTGTTGTAGAAGGTTTCAGTATCAAAGGTTTCTGAGTGAAAAGAGTAATCAGATCCTATGATAGAATAAAAAATCTGCCAATCTCACTACTTTAAATTTAGGAGTTTTCTCTGCCAGGTTGCAGTTTATATTCCATATTGCATCTTAAAACTCGTGATTTGCATTTTCTTAGCTAGACACACTCTGCTGCTAATGTATGTTAAGTAATATCAGTGTATATTTACCCCAAGAAATAATACCAGACCACTAAAACTGAATTCCCAGAAGTGATGACAAGTCAGTTTGCACCTTAACAAGAGAACATCACATTCCCAAAAGCAATGAAAAATTAACTCTGCTCATCATGCCATATGCACTGCAAAGTAGAGCTGTGTCATGGCAAATCTTATTATATACATTATCACATTATTTAATGGTATTACTATGATATTTTTCTTGATTCAGTCCAAGCCAGTAGGATATGGTTTTATTACTAAATGCTGATGCAGGCCCATTTTCACTTCCTTCAGTCCTGCCTCTTCAGTTTAAGACCTGCTAGGTATTTTCTGCTTGGTGTCAGCCTCTGCTCCTTCCCTTTCTCCAAGCTGCCCTTGTTCCTTGCAAAAACTCCAGCACCTGCAACAATTTCTGCTCCAAAGGTAAATGAAAGTGGGTAGCCTGACCTTGAACAGAAATTGAAGATTAATAACTTCAAAGAAAATAAATGTCAATTTACAGTCAATTTTATATAAAAAAGAGACAAATGCAGCAATCATAGTTAAACACAAAGGGCCTGATTCCCAGATCCAAATTACAGGTCAGACAGGACCAGAATTTTTCAAAGACAGCAAGCACTCCTGAGGAAATGCTATAATTGCAGCTAATAAGAGGTAGGGCTACAAAAGCTTTCCACTGGAGGATGGTGGGAATGATTACTCTGTTTCAAGCTTACCCATTTTAATGCAGTATTTTAAACACAGACCACTGGTTAAGTAAGGCCTTTTGCGTCATAGGGAAGGTGAGGGAATCTCTCGGTATCTTAAAAATTGCAAATTAGTATTTCTTTCTTATTTTTACTTTTTTTATATTTTTGACTTATACACAGCTTATAAATCCCAAGAAATCTGTTTTATCTATTTATAAAGTGTGATATTTAAATCTATGCTAGAGAATGGAGACTAATTGATGGTGTCAGACATAGTAGATCTCTGTTCTGCTGATATGAAAGGGTTCAGTTCTGGGAAGGCTTTTTTTTCCTAGGAAACTTCAATGGGAATATGTGTTTAAAGGAAAAAAAAGGTCTAAAAATAAACTTAAGACTTGTTTACTCTTGGAAAAAATGTAGATACTTCTGTCCCTTCTCCTTTTTAATGGTGTCTCAGTCAAGCAAGGCATTTTTATTCCTTCTTCACATATTCTTTCCCCATATATTAATCCCTCCAAACGGACCCATCAGATTTTTTTTTCCTTTCTTTTCCTTCATCTTTTATGGGATTATCCATCTTTAAGGACATGCCCAGAGGACAATTTTGTCAGCAGCAGGGGAAGAGAGAATACTGCTGTGTGTTATCAAAGTTCAATACCACAGGCCTTTTTCACTGGCATATTCCTTTAAAAAAATCTCTTCTTCTCTAATTCTTCACTGTAATATTCTCAAATTTAACAATGTTAAACACTTTTTTTTACTGAATATTTCCTACCAATCATGCATCTACCTTTTATTTTCCAGAATACTGAGGTTTTATAAAACATATTCCTTATTATAGTTCTAACAACTGTAATTCCCTTTAAATCTTCTGGTTTTATCAGTATCTTGCAGCACCTCATAAAGCAGATCTACTTTTGAATTTGACCAAAGCCATTAACCTTTTCATACAAACATTATCAAGGATAATGAAGAATTTAATCACAGTAATGAAAACAAAGTCACTCTGAGACTCCCTTAGTGGTCCTTACCATCTTTCCTTTCAGAGTCTCTTAAAGTTTCCTTCCCACACTACTACAACACTTCCTTTCTGTATTTTAATCTCCATTTGAATGGAGATTTGCTTCTTAAATAAGAACAGTGCAGAAGGGTCTACCTCAAAAGGACAACACAGACATGGCAGAGAAATATTCTAGAGTCTTAAGGGTTCTACACACTACTGCTAATGATAAAGTTTTGGCAACCAGTGCTCGTCCAGTGAGCTGGGAAGATATAAATTGAATTTCTCTCAAAGTCTATGCTTTCATGGGAGTGAGGTGACATATCAGTAGTTGATCTTCCCAGGTCTTTGAAATTTGTAATTTGCACTCCTGATTTTATGATTTCAGCAGAGGAAGTCCAGCCAATATTTCCAGTCTCTGTTAGGTGCTGAGGAGAGCCTTTCTTCCCATGGTTTGATTACCTGTGTTGCAGTGTACTTGAAAGGCTCTCACTGCTATCTCACTTTAAACACAGCAAATGCTCTAGGATGGGACAATTTCCAATCTGCTCCCTTTTTTCATGTCAGAAATCATCGCTTACTGCAGGTGAGTGAGGAAACATGAATTTTAAAGAAATTAATATCCAGTTCTTCTCTAGAAATGGCTATGGGAAAATTGATTTTTCACAACATATTCTTTCTGATGATGTCACAGAAAAGAATGAGACTGTGATACTTTTGGCACAGATGTTAAATACAAAGCATGAAGAAGACTATCAGAGTCTCAGTTCCTAAGACCCTTCAAGCCCTGTGTCAGAATCATTAGTGCCTTGGTCTATTTTAAACCTAAATAAACCCCAAATAATTTAAATATTATTGTAAATTTGCAAATTTTGCTACAAGATGAAATTTGAATTCTTGGTTCTGAAAGAAAAAGCAGGCTTACCTGAAAAAGCTGAGTTGGTTATTAAACTAAGCCAATATGCTAAATAATATCTGAGACAGAGCATTTTTGTTTATCAATAGCATCATGGTACTGTGGTCTGTGTGAGGATTGTGATACACAAACATGATTTGTGTATCACTGTCAGTGGGATGACTTCTGCAGATGATGTTTGAATACAAACTTGCTTTTGAAGATGCAACTTACTATGCTTTTTGAGAGTATGAGTTTCCATTAGATTGTTCCATAAAAGAAAGCACATGACTCCAAATGATCAGCAATTTCTTAACCCAGCAAATGAGCAAATCAAATTAGACACACACCCACTTTGACATATTTAAGTGAATCTCAGAAAATTTTCCAAGCACTCTGCTTGTTCCTAATGCAAGTATATACATCTTTGCTTTCAAAAGCACTGTGATTTCTGTTTAAAGAACAGAAGTGCAATCTGCAGTATTAAACATCCAGCAAATAAATAAACAATAAAATTATGCAAACTGACACCTAGTTACAACGTAGTTAGTAACCTGGGTCTACATAAGCAAGTTCTGGTGTTCCCTTTCTGAGGGAGCTTGCAGAGTTGCCCAGCTGCCTTTTGTCCTTGCTGCTAGAAACTTTCCAATCAACCACAGAGGAGAGAGAAAACAACCTCTGCTTTTCAAACTCTCCAGTTCATGGCATGATATTTTAGACCAAAACACTTTTCCTGGCAGAATGTGCTACGTGATGAGATTTTCCACTGCAGTGGTACATGTGAAGGCTTGTGTTCCCTGTCATCTCCCTTACTCCCAGAACAGACACAAGCAGCACAAGAGGGAGAGACACAGGCAGAAATCTCTTGAACTGCAAAACAATAGTCAGCAGATTGTTCTGTCGTAGACCTTAGACTTCCCAAAGACTCGTTTCTGGAGTTTTTCAGCTCATATAATGCATAAGTTCAGTGCATATTCAAAACCAGCAGCCTTTTACAAATGCATGTATTCCTTTGTTTTAAAGAGTGTTCTTCCAGGATATATATCAGACATAAATCTAAGCAGTTTTTTACCTGGAGAGTTATTAGGAGCTGTTTGTGACTCCAAACATGCAAGCATTAACTAATGCGAATCAGAGAAATCTATTTCCTTTGCAAAAACAAATTAATCAATTAAAAATCACCTTTCTTGGGAAAATATGTTGGGAAGGGCTGTCTTTTTCATCAAAGGAAATTTTGCTTTTGACTATGTGTGCATGCCTAAATATGTAACTCTTTCAATTGTTAAAGGAAAACAATTTCACAAAAGTGAAAGTCGGAAACTAAATATTAAGATTCTGTCAGGGAAAAAAAAAGTTGAGATTATATAATCCAAATAATGTTTTGCTTTCAATGTCATTAGAAAGTGCATTTTCTTTTCAGGTGCAACCAGGCAAATGAAGCATTGGTCCTAAAAATTCACCCATGGCAGTGGGGTTGGAATTAGATGGTTTTTGAGGTCCCTTCTAACACAAACCATTCTATGACCCTGTGATGTGTTTTCCAGATTTACTCTTTGAATACGTTCCTAAAAATAAAGTCTGAAATTAAATCTTTGTTCTTGAGTGCTATGTTCTGCTTATGAACATTTTAAAATGAGATGAATTTTCTCATCACCTCATAAAAATCCATCAAAGCCAGCGATGATCAGATTTTGTGTAGAATGCTTAAATGACAATGTACTATTCATGTGTCTCACTGTTTTCTGCTCAGGTTTCTCCTTTTCCCATCAATCCACCAGTTGCCTTTGGCAACTAATTCTGTATCTTATGGATACAGAAGGAGCACTCACTTCATTTAGGTTGATTTATCTGTGGCTGCTTGATATTTGATTTATCCAAAATGGAAAAACTGACAGATGTTCCAAAGCAACAACAACAAAAAGATCTCCAAACCTAGTTTTTCTTTTGTTAGATCAGGCCAAAACAATTTATTTCTATTCTGTAACTGTAGCTAATAGTTATCTTTCTCAGTAGAAGGATTCTTTTTCAGTGCAAGAAATTTGATAAGCTACTTTATTCTTGTATAGCCAACATCTTTACAGCTGCTTTATTAAAGAATAAAATCAATTAAAATCCTTTTGAGTTTTGAGTTGCACTCCATTTCTTTACAAAAGCCTGCTTAACCTACACAATGAATGAGAAAGCTTTTCATCTACCAAATAGGAAAGTCACCATTTCTAAAGACAATAAAAATGACAAAAGTAAGAATCTGATTTGCGTGCTTCATTAGTCATGTTTTAATGCACAATTGATTCAGCAAATTTACAAAGGCAATGTCTCATTTTGTCTAGTGAAAGGACCATATTATACAAATCTAGAGAAAAATCATCTTTACAAAAGAAACTAGCTAAACATTACAGAATGAATAATAAGATCATATGAATCAAGCTTTCCTTCTTCCAGATACTTCAGACATACTCAAAATGAATTGTTTGATTTTCCTGGATTTAATTTATTTTACTCTGCAAAACAAGATGAAACAGTCTTCTTTACAGATCTCACTAAAGTGTTCTCAAATTTATTTATGTGAGCCTGTTTATGCTGCTGTTGCAATTCTTACATTCTTACATGAAGCAAATTTGACCATTTGTAGCTGTGGATCAGCAGCACTGTTAGATAGAAAAAACCATGTTAAAATTGGTTGAACCTCTTTAAGCTTTCTTTGGGAAGATCAGAAAAGGCCAATAAAGTTCTATGTGCAGACTCCTGATAAATCTGTGCAACAGACACAGTGGAGTCAAGAGTTTGCACAGGAGTAGAGACTAAATTTAAATTTAACTCTTGATTCTTATTAAAATTTTAAACAGTAATCACTCACAGGGTAAAGACGGATGAAGATCCCTTTGCATGTTCTCAGAAATTGCATATTGCTTTATTTACAAGAACATAAATACCTCAGTAGCAAACTTAGCACTCTCTACTCCCTCCTTAAGTCATGCGCTTAAGCACAGCAGGAATCCTTATGCTGACAGGACTAGACCTTGAGTAGTCATCAAAAAAGCCTTGCATGAAACAGGCTTGGAGAATGAATGGAAACATCTTGGGAGAGCTCTGAGAGGATAGAAACAAAACATTTTTGTGGGATGAAGGTAGGGAAGTCTGCACAATTGCTTCCTTGCTTATTTTGAGTGATTTCAGTCTCCAGAGCTCCAGTCAGGCCAATACATGGCACAAATCCTAAATTCACTTAAAACAGCCAGCTGATTTTGATATAAGCATGTTTTCCTTGACTTGCCAAGAGTGCTGAGGGTCTCTCTTAATTAAGAGGCACAGTTCATTTGTTTTACAAAGACTCCCATGGTTTTTTACACCTGCTTTGCAAAGTATCTCTCTCTAGGGAAAATCCAGCCAAAGCATTTTGTTAATTTTGAGTTCTACTTTAGCAGTTTCTGTATCACCTTGCAACATGCTGCAAAGTAACTTTTTAAAGACATATCGTCTTGTTTTCAACTCCACTCCATTCACTGCACTTAAAATAAACCTGTTGGGGTAATAATTTGCTATAGATTTTATCTTGGCATTCAGCATTCCTACTTAGTTTGCTCAACGTTTATTTTCTATTCTCACGCATCCTGTCTCTATTGTCATATATGCATGTTTGATATAAGCATGAGGACAGGAAAGAAAATGAGGCTAAGGACCTCAATTTTTTCCTTTTATAGTTCCTCCAGTTTTGGCAGGAATGTGAAAGCCATGAAGTAGTGAACAGCTGTTTAACCAAGAACACTCTCTACTGTGAGAAACCTCCCATGTTACCTTCATTAATAGAACCTCTTCCACATATTTGAGGGCTTTGGGGTTTTCTTATTATTTCCTTTTGCATATTCAATTCTGATGTTCTTAGGAATTCTGAAGTCATTATCTTTTAAAACTTATTTTTGAGATGCACCAAAATTTCTCTCCCAAGGACCATAAAATTTTGGATTAAGAGTCAAGAATCTTAGCTTTAAGGACTCTCATCATTATCTAGGAACAAGAAGTAGTAGAAAGATGATAACATTGATATCCAGAAGTAAACCCATCTAATCGAAGTGCTGTGCCAACGATCTTAGTTAGAAAATGCATACAATCTGTGTCCTTCATTAAGCACTTCTGTTTGGAAATTCTTAGGTATTTGGCCTTAATACACTAACAAAATAACAAAAAAAACCTTCTGTAATCATGCATAATTAATCATCTTAAAAAGTTACAGGATGGCATATACAACTTGTCTTTTGTCATATACCAGAATTTCCACACTTAGGTAAAAGGATAGACAAAATCCCACTGGTTATTTAGGCCTCAGTGCCTTTGAATGAGGCTTTGTGGGCTGCCTTGAAAGTTCGGCAAAGTGTCTGAACTTATGCAGTCTTTGCTATTTCAAATAATATTTTTATGCAAGGTCTGGAGGCAAACATCTCCTGTTATTGACAGAATTTAGACTGGATTGATTTTGACCAAAGTCAGGTTTAACAAAAGAGAACAGAACAATTAAATACAAAAGGAAAGTACTTTTGCTTACCTCTTTGAACAGATAGTATAAGAGAGACATGAGAGGCAGAACTTTAACTGTTAGAGACTAAACACATGCTAAGATTAAAAATAAGAGGCACACAAAAGATCTGTGAAATATTTCTATGGTGTCTGACTAGCAGTAGTATTTATTATGTCTAAACCTTTGTTATTTGCTCCCCAAAGTTTTTTAGAAAAAACTGAAATTGAATGACTGATGTTATTTGTTGTGTACTGTGCTGGTGGACAACACAAGCCTGAAGGCCACTCTGTATGTTTGGCACAGCACAAACCTGGCCCTATTCAGGAACCTGTTGTGTGCATCACTAACTCCTCAATGCATAGTAGTCTCACTGTCAGGATCACTGCAGTAGAAATACATATTTTTATGAGACATTTATAAGAAAGATGTATTAAGATATGCTTACCTGAGGTTATCTCCTTCTTAAATTCACATCTCTTCAGTTACAAATACATTTTAGATTGCTGAAATTACCATAATCACATTTTACTTGCATTTTCCTCCTAGTTTTGAATTTCATAATGCATCCATAAATATGTGTCATTTCATTCTTTAAGTTACCTCTGTTCTAATATCTGGCTACTCAACCGAAGTTAACCTCCAGTCATTTCACAAGTAGCTACACTTGGAAAGGACAAATTGCTTCCTTCTTGAAAGGCTAAAGTTTTATCAGAGAGAGATTGCCTGATTTGGATGTATACTGAGTTCCCTTTACAATGCTTTGACTGTGAAGGAATCATAAAAGCAAGTGCAGATACAAGAGACTTTCTTTTACACTGTAGAAAAAACATGAGAATCAAAAGATGGTTCTTACTCCCCACAGGCAGAATGAGTAACGAAAAATTTGAAAAGAGACAGGGAATAGAACGAGGATAAAGCAAAAACTGCATTCGTGAGCAAATGAAAAATAAGGAATTAATTCATTAATTGCAGTCAACAGGCAGACATTTTGACACTTCCAGGAAAGCAGGGTTTAATGACACAGAATGGTTACTTGGAAAGACAAAGATAGTAAATCTGAATCTCCACACTCTCTCCTTTTCCCTAGATTTTTATGTTGAGCATGATGCCATATGTATGGAACATCCCTTTGGTCACTGGGGTCAGCTGTCATGGCTCTGTCCTCTCCCAACTTCTTCCACACCTTCAGGCTACTCATTGGCAGGGCTGTGTGAGAAACAGAAAAGGCCTTGGTGTTGTGTAAGTGCTGCTCAGCCATAACAGAAGTTTCATGTATTATTGACACTGTTTTGGTCACAAATCCAAAGCACAGCTCCACATAACCTCCTAGAAAAAAAAATAGCTGTGTTTCAGCCCAAACCAGCTCAGTGTGACAACAGGTACCTGGATGTACTTTCCATGGTCCTCACAGTGAATTGGATTGAGATGGTTAAGGCCAACTAGTTCCCAGTAAAGGCTCTATCAAGGCACTATCAGTCATGGCCATGTGGTCTTGGAGCCTGTGTAATTTCTCCAGTCTGCTAGGGTCCCTTTGGAAGGCAGTTCTATCCACCATCATAATGCTCTAGATAATCCTTGTCCAGGATATTCGCTCATGAAAGCAAAACTACTGCACAGAATTTTAAAACAACCCATCTAAATAAGAAACAAATAATTGCATTTACAATTTTAATTTATGTGTGTTTCACAGTGATTCTAATACTCTTTGCCTACACACAGTGATTTTAAACTGTATAAATAATTTAATTTTTCCCTCCAGAGAATTGCAGATTCCTTTGAGTAGACAGCAGGATAGATCAAAGGTATTTGGAATGTTTCATCTGGTAAGGGCAGATCAAGAAAGGAATGGTATAAGCCTTGTTCACATAAAAAACCCCCAAAAACCAACACACTAAAGATACTGGTTAGTTGGCATAACATCTGCTGGAGGAGGAGAAGAAGGAGGAGGAGGAGGAGGAAGAAGAAGAAGAAGCAGAAGAAGAAGAAGAAGAAGAAGAAGAAGAAACAAAAGCAGCAGCAGAAGATGAAGCAGAAGCAAAAGAAGTAGAAGGAGAAAAAGGAGCAGAAATGCAGCAGAAGCAGCAGCAGAATAAGCAGGAGGAGAGGAAAAAGCAGAAACAGAAGAAATAAAATAAGTAGAAGCAGAAGAGATGAAGAAGAACCAGATGCAGAAGCATAAGCAGTGCATGAAGCAGCAGCAAAAGATGAAGAAGCGGAAGCAGAAGAAAAAGTAAAGGAAAAAGAGAAAAAAGAAAAAGAAAAAGAAAAAGAAAAAATGAAAAAGAGTTATTGGAAGTACTCCTGGAGATGGTTATGTACTGGTTTTCATTTTCCCTTTACCAGACTAACCATCTCCTTTGCAGATCATGTGCTCTAGGCCCTACACCATTTTAGCATCACTCTGCCAGACCCTTTCCAAGTTTTTCCACATCCTTCATTTATTATGAGTTTTTCAGCTCAAAACTGTCTGAAGTTTCCCCAAGACATTTCCCTAATTAGATATATTTTAAGTTGTTAGGAAAGCTAGGCAAGATCCTAGGGACCTAGCCTTCCAAGAGATGGATGTGGGTGCTGTAATTCATCCAAAGTAATATGATCAAAAGAAGTGGCTTAGCTCTTATAAGAAGAGGGTTCTAGCTCAAGATTGCATTTTCATAGGCTTATAGTAGCTAAAAAATGCAAAGTGGTGCCTCGCAGGGCTGTCACAGTTTCCTATAGACAGATCTGCATGTTTTAACACACGTGAAAGAGACTTCACTTTCAAGATGGTTTTCTTGAACCAATATATGCTCCAGCAGTTAAAAGAGTCTGTGATGGTAAAACAGAATTTTTTTTTGTCAAATGAGAGAATTCTCATTGGATTTTCTTGCCTTTGTAGCTTAACTAACCATCAAAATATGAGGTTTTGCATAATTTTCCCTTTCTTTGAAAAGCAGTATGCACAGGAAACATGGACCCCAGTGTCTGGATTTTTATCAATGTTCTGAATTTTTGATGCTGCTGCATTTTGCAATCAAACTGGACCTCTCCCCAGTTTGTACTGTTCTTATGAAATGAAAACACTTTCATCTACAAACCTCAGTCCCAAACTTAGTGCACTGAAATAATCCACGCTGCAAAAGCGTTCCCCTTTGTCCTGTTTTGTCCTGACACAAAATAGTTTATTACAGCCATGGAGTTGGCCCCTAATTAAGCAAACAGGTGCCTGGAAGATAATGGTGAAATCCTTATCTTGGTTGATGCTTGATTTTGTGTTCAGAGCAATGATGGCACTGTCACAGATTAACACATGTGACACAACATGTGTTGTACAAAATAAGAGAAGGAGGTGGAGATGTGGACCTCGCAGGAGGATTGTTGTGTTCATATGCTAAAAGTGAGTTCTTCTGTTCCCCACCCTAGTTTGTCTATTTTGACTGTAAACTCATCAGAGCATGGGCTCTCTCTTCTTACCTGGGGACAATGTGCACTAATACAATCTGATCTTCCTCAATAAAAATTTAGAATAATAATAAGCATAAACAAGTACACTGATGTAAAGTGTAGCTCACTCAGGTAATAACACAGTGAGTGTTTTGTACAGCACTGTACAAAACAGCAGTGTTTTGTGCTACTCCTTCACTGACTACTCTAAAGAGGTGCATGATAGACTCGGAGAGTCTAGCACAAAGGCACATGTGCTGGCCAAGGAGAGAGATTCCTTCCATTCTTAGCAGTGTGAGGGAGAACCTGGGAAGTGACTAGAGTGCCTACGGTCCTTCCGATCCACACTGAGGAGTGTTAGAGGGAAACATCTCTGGAGAGGCAGCAAAGTTTTGGTGTCAAGCTCTGCTTCATTTATTACATTTGCTACTGATGTCAAAAAGGGAGTTTAGAACTTTTAAATAAAAAATCCTCCAGGACATGGCTCAAAAAATCAAACAAGAGCACTTCACAGGTTAAAGAAAAGGATGTTCCAGTAAAGACGAAAAAGCAGAAAGGGGAAAATGGGGAACACTTGGAGAACATCTAGCTAATCTTAACACCTTGAATTTTAATTGGTGTATGATTTATTGCATTCTATGCTATTTAATTCTCAGAACAAACCTGGGGCATTTTAAAAAATATCATTACTCCTCAGAAATACTCCATGGACACAGAAACCAACCAAACTATATTCATGAGTGATACCTAAAAGATTTTGTGGACAGCAAATTGATTGTATGATTGAAATATAAGGGGAAAGGGATGAAAGAATGTAATGCTGAACAGCATTTTTCAACATAATATTTCTTACACAATTATGGGCTATAATTCTGCCAAGTTCATAAATATATGCTTAGATTACAGGCCCAGTGTAGCTTTGACTAGAGTGGTATGTTAAGGTTTATCTGCAGGATTAGGTGCTGCAGTTTATTCCAGAAGTAAGGAATCTCATGCAATTGAAATTAAACCAAACTAAGAAAATAAACAAAATAAATATTTCTTAGTGAGTCTAAGATCAGAACCCAGACCACCACACAACCAGACAGACACTTCATGATAGACATGTCATGCTTCATTCTTGTATAGTTTTGTAGAATACATAAGGGGATTTTTTTGTAGACTGTGTAAGAGAAAGGTGAAGCTTGAAGCAACGTTGACATCACATGATACTGATCGTACTTGTCCTAAAGCTGTTAGCTGCGTCTTGACTCCTGTTTCAAATTAAAAACAAAATAAGATAAACCAAACAAGAAACCCAATACAGATGAGACCAACAAAACAAACACCTAGACACTCTCTTTGAAAACATTAATGTCACAATAACTTGAGGTTCAGAGATTCATTTTTCAATGCTGATACCACATGAACAGAGAAAAAAATGATGTGATGTAATCTGGTTAATATTTGTTAAAGCAATGAGACACATGACATTGTTTGAAAGAAGTATGAAAGATCTGACAACTGTGAGAAGGTGGGACTTTGAAAATATGCAAATTATCTGTCATGAAATATTAAATTTGGTTATCATCTTTTGAAAACTGCTGCATCAGTCAAGAAAATTCCAGAGAATGTGAATTTTTGGTTCTACAAAAAGCTAATATTCTAATGTTCTGCTTTAATTAAAACATTAAACTGGGCAGATATCCCCCACTCATACATCAGTATGTCAAGATGTTTAATGTAAGATTTCTTTTTGGCAGTTGTTTGTCACAAATTATAATGGTTAACAGCTCTTGCACTTTACTGCAGCAAAATAGGGGCAGGCATACATGAGTGTCAGTATTTTTCCAGTTACAAAAACACTGTTCAGTGAGAGGAAATTCCATAGGACATAGTGGCAAATTTGCATTTAAATGAATGCCTTCTATTTCTGCATTCTAAATAAAATGAACCATCTGCAGCTAGACAATATATCTAAAGTTAGCATGATCCAAAGAGCTCCAAGGTACAGTATAACAGTTCTCTTAGATAAAAACAAGCAGCAGACTAGGTTTGGTCAATAGTTAATATCTTTGATAGAAATGCAAAATCTGTTTGTCTGTTTCTCCTTTCGGAATGGAAGAAGAATTTGAGTCTTGAGGAACTGCTGGAAGAAAAGGCCATGATTTTTATGAATGTTCATTATTTGCAGATGTTCCACTAGCATCTTATAAGATTAAAATTTTATAAATACTCATTGTTTGGGCTAAGGGAGAGTTAATTTTCTTCACAATAGGTTATGGTGCCATGCTTTGGATTTGTGACCAAAACAGTGTCAATAATACACCAAAGTTTTCAATACTGCTGAGCAGAAATTACACAATATTGAAGCTTTTTTTGTTTCTCATACAGCCCTGCCCATGAGTAGGTTGAAAGTGTGGAAGAAGTTGAGATAGGCCAGAGCCAGGACAGCTGACCCCAATGACCAAAGGGATGTCCATACCATATGGCATCATGCTGAGCAGTAAGAGCTGGGGAAAGGAGGAGAAAGAGGAAGGATCAGAGTGTTGCCATTTGTCTTCCCATTAAGCGTGATGGAGCACTGCTTGCCTGGAGACGGGAAAATATTTGCCTGTTGATGGGAAGTAATGAATGAACTCCTTATTTTTGCTTTGCTTTACCTATTAAACCATCTTTATCTCAGCCCATGAGTTTTCACACTTCTACCCTTCCGTTCATCTCCCCCATCCCACTGCAGGGGAGTGAGCGTGTGGCTGGGTGGTGCTTAGCTGCCTACCCGGGTTACACCACAACAGTACATTTTTAGTTATCTCTTCCCCCTCAACACCAATATTTCTTTCATAACTGTTCCCAATCCTGCATTATGTTCTTGCACCAAATATTCTTGGTATGCCACATATGCTTGGATAAGGACACTCATAAATACTAATTAATTAATCAGTTGGATGTGCTATTGAAATCTTATCATGAAAACAAGAATCCTTCCAAATCCTCCTTCCAAGTTTATTGTATTAAAAACTGTGGTTTCACAACTCCTTCTACAACTCTGTCTTCTAAGACAAGTGGGTCTAGCAGGTTAACTCCTTCTCATAAAGGAATATTCAGCCTGTGGTCCTCAACTTCCCATTGTTTTTATTGCATGCCCCTAGGTACTGTATATGTGCTATTTTGGGGTGACTAAATAATTCCTGAGAAATGTACACCACCATATTCCAAAGACACACTGTTGTCTCCAAGATGATCTTATAGATCACTCCTGATTTTATGACCCTTTGAGGGGGCAAAAGTACAAATTTCACTTGAAATACTGTATGATCCTACATCTCCTATCGTACCGATTACAAACCCTTACATCACATATTTTTACACCTCCTAAATAGAAATCCAAACCCCTGTTCTGTCACTGCCACTCAACTCACCCAAAAGAAGAACTAACCTTATTCACCCTCACCTCACACTGCTGTTTCCTCAGTTCTCTATCCTGTGCTTCCCTGCTTCCATGTCTAGGATACTGCTGTGTTTTAATTCCAGCCACTCAGTAAGTATCACACAGCCACCTGCTCCCCCCTCTCCCCTCAGCAGGATGGGATTGGGAAGTAGAAAAAGGTAAAATTCACAGGTTAAGAATGCCTTAATTATTGAAATAATGTAAAAGATGATGATGATGATGAAGATAGTGAAAAATAATTTAAAAAGGGAAAAAGGGAAACAAGTGATGCACAATACAGTCACTCATCACTCACTGACCAATGCCCAGCCCATCCCTGAGCAGCAATTGGTGGCTCACAGCCAACTCCCCTCCATTTAAATAGTGAGAATAACATTGCATCGTATGGAATGTGTCTTTGGCCACTTCAGGTCAGCTGTCCTGGCCATGCTCCCTCCCAGTTCTTCTGCACCTAGTTTCTGGCAGAGCAAGAGAAATTGAAAAGGTCTTGATTTAGAGTAAGCACTACTTAGCAACAACTGAAACATCAGTGTGTTATCAACATTATTTCACACTAAATCCAAGACACAGCACTGTGCCAACTACTAAGAAGAAAATTAGTTCTATCCCAGCTAAAACTTGTACTACATCACTTGTTCCATATAACGTATGTCATGCCACCCTTCCAATACCCTATCTATCATCTTTCCTGTTTTTGGATATACGTGCACAGGTATATTCTCTTAGTGTATGGACCATTTATTGAGTTCATTTAGTCCTTTAGTGAAATTGGGCTCTATCTGTCATAACAGTCTTTCACGGCAGCAAAGATGGTGTGTGAGTTGTTGCATGTTGAAGTCAGTTCTGATTTCATCACTGCTGTGCTTGTCCAGTTTCATCAAAATTCAGTTTTCATTAATGTGACAATCAAAACGAAGTGGGGCTCAAATCTCAGTGTGATGAGCATACAGCCACTGCACAAGTGATAATATATAGTGTTATCTAGTAATTAACATCATGCAATTTAATTGATTGGCTATTCTTACCCAAAATCAAATCCCCCTGAGGCACACACCAGACCTCCCCATCCTCCCACTTTACCCACCAAGGGCACTCAGGCTCCTGAGTAAAAGCAATCCTGTGGATGGATCAGCCTTTGCCTGAGGCAGGAATAACCTAGACTGTTTTCCCTGGAGTATTTTTTATGTCCACTACAGCAACTTTATCCCATTCTACAGTCATAAAAGTTTGGGGAGGGCCAGATCAGTGGGCAGATTGCATAGTGTTGACTAACCAGGTCACCTTTGTAACCCAAAGTTTGAGGGTCCCCCTCATCCATTGCTTTCAATGTAGTCTTTTACAGTCCATTGCATTGTTGAATTTTTCCAGAGGCTGGTGCATGAGAGGAGATGTAATACACGACTCAGTACCCTTTTCTTTGAACCAGGGGTCAGTAAGGTTCTGTTGGATGTGAGTCCATTGTCTGGAGTTCTTTCTGGAGTACCATGTTATAGGCATTTGCTTAGCCCTAAACAAGATCTGAACTGAATTCGACAGTAGGCTGGATCCTAGCAGAAGGAGCAGCTTTGTTTTGAGGTAATTCAAAGGATATTCAATACCTTTAAAAATCCCACATGCTACAGTAAACAGCTGGGAGGGAAGGAAGGAAGGAAGGAAGGAAGGAAGGAAGGAAGGAAGGAAGGAAGGAAGGAAGGAAGGAAGGAAGGAAGGAAGGAAGGATGTTTGTCCCCTATAGTGTCTCTGCAAGGAGAAAAGGTGGAGAGTGTAATTATTAATAGTTCCCAATAGATGGCTCCCGAAACACAGAGGTGACAGCAATGCTGAGCACACAGATCACATGTACCAGATTAGTTTCACAACCAGTGATTCTATCTAATCATAAGCCAGTATTGCATAGAACTACAAAATGACAGCCTTGGCCCAGACCTTGAGAAGGATAGACAGCATAACAGGGAACACACACATCAAGTGAAGTATTATATGAACACACATGCAGAAACTCTGAGAGCAAATAAATCAGCAGTGTGGCCAGTGACTATTGAACTAATAAAATGAATGCTTAAAACATTTTTGTTTTAATGTGCTCTGGTCAGATCTGTTGTTTCCTCAACTCTTTTTGCCCCACACTGGGCACTAAGAAGGACTATTGTTATTTAACCCCTACTGGCAACTAAGAACTACACAGCCACATGCTCATGCTTCTCCCACCCACAATGGAATAAAGAAGCGAATTGGAAAAACGTAAAATTCGTGGGTTGAGAAAAGAGCAGTTTAATAATAATAGTCATGGTAAAAATAATTTTAAAAGGAAAAGGAGAAAGCAAATTAAAACCCAAAAAAACCAAGTGATGCACAATACCACCCACTGAGTCCCCAGCCTACACCTGTGCAGCATTTGGTGGCTTCTGGCAAAACTCTCCCCAGTGTATGTACTGGGCATGGTGTTCTCTAGTACAGAGTATCCCTCAGGCCAGTTTGTGTCAGCTGTCCTGACCATGCTCCCTCCCAATTTCTTGTGCATCTGCTCACTGACAGAGCATGGGAAACTGAAAAGTCCTTGATTTAGAGTAAGGTCTTCTAAGCAACAACGAAAACATCAGTGTGTTATCAACTTTATTATCGTACTAATTCAAAACACAGCACTGTGCCACCTAGTAAGAAAATAACTCCATCCCAGCTGCAATCAGGACAAATATCCCCCTCTGCCTGAACATCACCACCACTCTGTCCTTGCCCGGATGTTCAACACCATCTGAGTTCCTGCAGAAGCTTTAAGGGATTTAGAGATATCAGCTCACATTGTGAAAGATTAACAATGAGCAGTGACACCTTGTCTCTGAGCAAGGCAGCCCCTACACTTCAACAGCTGAAAAAGACAAGGTGATGTGGGACATGTATGGAGGCTTTTCGTGGCCTTTTCCAGGAAAAATACACTAGAAACAAATCAGAATTTACTGTACAATAAACAACTACATGTTGATTGCAACATTCTGCATTTCCCCTTTCTTTTCACTGGCACTGTTATCCTGCACATGGGAGATATCAGTTAAATACAAATTCACTGCATGTCTTTGAAATTTCACACCAAAAAATAAACCAAAACCAACCCAATCCAAACCTTTACAAGAATTTTCTGGAAAATAAATACTGTGAAAATTTAAATATCTTTGCTAACTAAGCCACTGACTAATTTTTTTACGATTTTTAAAAAATTCCTGATTTGATATTTGGTGCAAGAGAGTTTTGGGCTGTTTATAGTGAAGGTAGGAGGTGTTAAAATTGGTTTCTGTGCTGAAACTCACCAACTACAGAACAAAGGATCTTTCAATTCTTAGTAAGAGTTGCACTGTCAGAAAACTAGAGAAAATTCACCCAGGTATCCCCGCATGTATTGTCAAAGTTAGGAGTAAGGAAATTGATTGTGGTCCATGTGAAAGCCTGAAAACAGACTAGAAGTTATGGACAAGAACTTTATGTTGAATTTTGTGAGGGGAAAGCTAAAACTCCATTGACAGTTTATGCAAATTAGACCATGAAAATCAGTTAATGCTGCAGTTAATAGAAAACAGGTGAAGTCAGCCAAGTGTAGAGAAATGAGGCAGACAAGCAGATTCCAAAGAGGAATGTAATATCTCTTTGAGAGTTGTATGCTTGAACAAAATAGATGCCCAAAAGTTAAATATGAACAGTTTTTACCTGTCAGATGTAGTGGGAAAGAGGAAGAATTGCATGCAGTGGTGCACTCTGGTTTTTAACTTCTGATCTGATAAAGAAAGAAGAAAGATACACACTTCTCATTAGACTCAGGAGATGAAGAATCTTGAGAAGCAATCAGGAAGAGATGACAGTGCTGAAGTAGTGAAACCCTAAAAAAGTTGGCAGTAAAATATAAATTTCTAATGTAAGAACAACGAGATATGAGATATGATGTTTATATTGAAAGTTCAAGTGGGAATGTTGAATGTATTATTTTACAGAAAAGAACTTAAATGGACATTAGGTACTTAAAGTCAGATTGTACTCACTTACTTAACTAAAAACTGGATAACTGGATAGAATATTGGAAGTTCTATTCCAAAAGTGATTACATAAAAATTGCACCTTCCTACTCAACAGATTTGATTGCTGTGTTTATTCAGAGTCAATCTATTTACCTCAAAGACAAAAATATGCCTTTACAACTTTTATTCCTGTCCTGTCTCCTTGCAGAACCCACACAATTCAGCCAGGGGTCTGGATGTTATTCATTCTTGTGCAACAGCTAAATTACTTTGCATCATTCCACCAAATATAAGAGCAATCAGAACAGATTCAGTGCAGATATCAGGGATACAAGTTTTACATTCTGCATTGTGGAGTAGACCACAAAAGATTTTATTGGTTCCTCCTGGTCTTAAAAATCCGACAAATTTGACTAAACATTATTTTAAAATACTGACTTCCCTAAAAGTCATGGGTTTTTCCACTGACTTCAGTCAAACCTGGATCTATGAAGACATAAACTAATTCTCAATCATTTTCTGTCATTTATTGGTGTGAATGCAATTGGCCTCTCGGAAAAAAAAAATTCGCTGGTTGGTGCTGTTGCTGTTAAAGAGGCTTCATCCAGATTCTCAAATATCTGTCACTTTTTGTAATATACAAAGGTATATACACATTTATATTCATTTGTTACACAAAGATACTTACAGAAAATACCTAGAATTGACATCTCAGCAAGGTTCTTTAATTCAGATTGTACTCTCATATTTAACTAAAAACTGGATAAGATGTAAGTACTCCAACTACCTATGCAATGTGAACTATGGAGATCCACCCCTTGATTCTCTCCATTATTCTCTGTTCAGTCTTTTAATCTTCCCAAAGTGAAAAGTGAGGTTTTTCAATTCAACTTACACAAAGTTCTGGTAGTGTGATATAAGCTGAAATTAGAGGTGAACAAATTTTGGCTCTTTCAGACAAAAACTTTTGCTTAAGTCAGAACAGGTCAAAAAGAGAAAATTGAGCAAATATCCGAAAATACTTCTCCCAAGAGCTAAAAAAAAGCCAATAAAAAGCAAATCTAGAAGGCAAACAACCTGTTCTCCCTCATCTTTACAGTAGAATTGTGCTTAAATGCAATCTATAGCTAAAAATATTGTAATTTAAATGGTAAAGAAAGTTTAAGAAAATTTCAGTGAGTTTCCAGAAACAGGGATCTTTAAAGCAAAGTGAAGAAAAAAAACTGTAAAAGTTTTCTGAAAAGACCCTTGGTCACAGCCTCAGTAATGTAAACTGGAATAGCAATACTAGGAATCCAATCCATTACTATTTTTTTTAAATATCCTATGTAGCATGCTATGGTCTATGACTGGTAAAGGTTTTGGGCTATGTATAAAGAAGGCATATGCATGAAGGGACCATGACAACCATAATAAATTAATTAAAAAATGTCTTATGGCTAATAACCTCTAGGCTTTAAAAAAAAATAAATTATATAATTAATGAACTCAGAGAATATTCTAGTTAAAGAAGAATAGACACAAGTTCTACAGGATGGTGCCAATACACATCACAACTAAACAGCAAACTTTGCCAGCAACGTGTAGGGACACTAAATATTGTTGAATGGAAACTCTACAGAAGCAGACTAAGAATATATAACAAATATAACAAATATATATGTAGCAAATATAACAAATACTATTGTGGTACCATAATCAAAATGGAATCTGATCATTTTAGTAATATCCTAAGATGAATTTGGGGCAAAAAAAAAGGTGATGATTTTAAACAGTTTTTTTAGTGTCAGCACCGAGCATTTGCTGTTTTCATAGCACTCAGATTAGACAATTAAAACAGGGCAGTGAGTCAGTCTTTACCTTCAGCCATTCAATGATGCAGTAGTTCTGTTCAAAATGCCTACAGAAAAAGGCTGAAATTGAACAAAACATTGCTCTTTAGCTTGATTACATCTCTGAAAATATATATCTTTTCAGAAAAACAAAATCAGATGAAGAAAAGGAAGAGAAAAAGAAAAAAGGAAAAAACCTAAAATTATTCCTGTCCTAAAAATGTAATCTTTACCTTTTTAAAACTTTTTTTAAATTGACTATCTTAGCAACTGCTTTCATTTCATAGGGACTGAACTGGCAAACATCAGGCTTTATATTCACCACAGAAGGTGTGAAAGCAGGATGTGTTTAACATACAAAATTATTGTGGTTTAACCCCAGCCAGCAATGAGGTCCACCCCAGCTGCCTTGGCCTTACCTTCCCCTTGGGGGAGGAGGATCAAGAAAAAATGAGATAGGAAAAGTTTTATAACTGAAACACAATGAAATTTAAATATTCTACAAGCAATCCACAACACAGTAATTCACCACTTCCTGACGGATGCCCAGCCCATCCCTGGGCAGCAATCAACAGCTCCTGGCCAGCTCTCTCTAGCTTATATGCTGAGCATGACATTCCATGATGTGGAACATCCCTTTGGCCAATTCAGGTCAGCCATGCTCCTTCCAAGCTTCTTGTGCATCTCCTTGCTGGCAGAGCATGGGAAGCAGAAAAGTTCTTGATTTAGAGTAAACACCACATAGCAACAACTGAAACATCAGTGTGTTATCAATATTTTTCTCATATAAACCCAAAACACAACACAGTGCCAGCTGCTGAGAGGAAAATGAACTCTTTCCCGTATGAAACCAGGACAAGAATTCATTTACTAAATGCCATACACTTCTGTGGTGTTGCTGAGTAACTGAAGACATTTAATTAATAACATAATAAAGTTGAACACTCCACAGCATAGGAATAACTTAAAGGAATTAGAAAAGAGCATAGCAGCAATCAGCAGCCTTTGGGATTGGGCAGAGATGAGTAAAGAACGCTAATTTAATCTAATATTTAAAATCCTTGTAAGTCAATAAATAATGGTCAGCAGTACTGAAAACAATAATAGGAAGTATACTGCAGAGAACAATGCTGTAACATTGAAGAATGGAGTAATCCTCGTGGTTTAGGGTTTTTCCATGTATGATTTGTGGTATTCCATATCAAATTGAAAAGTGGATTCTGGATTCTTGGCCTAGAGCTGCAGTTCCTTGTAGACGATTCACTGACACAATATAACTGCTTTCTCTCAACACATTCAACTCCCAGTACTGACTAGAAGGCCTCTAAGATGCCAAGAAAGCTGAGTCTTTCTGGAGTCAGCCTGTTGCCATCCTCACACACAGTAGCTCATCCAACGGGGAGGAGGTAGTTGAGAACACATAAGCGTTTTTTGAATTATGAGGGTGCACCAAGCTGAATATCACACAATAACAATTGCCAGCTGCCCATTGCTGACCTTGTGAGATGTGTTGACCATGTGATGTTGCAGCTCCCTATCAGAAGCAGTTCTGAGGCAAGCTTACATAGAAACCATGGTAGAAACAAGATGTTTTCCCTGAAGAGAGATCACAGGGAAAAGACTGCTGCTCCTTGCTGCTGTCCCATATGCTGCAATCACCTCATTTTGTCAGTTATCATGTTCAAAATCGTGGTTCTTAGAATCATAGAATCATAGAACCATAAAGGTTGGAAAAGACCTTTGGGACCATCAAGTCCTACCCAGCACCACCACCACGTTGACTATTAAAATATGTTCTCAAGTGCCATATCCACACATTATTTGAACACTTCCAGTGGTGGTGTGTGGGAAGTCTGTTCCAGTGCTTTACAACCCTTATGATGAAGTTTTTTTTCCCCCTGGTATCTAATCTAAACCTCCCTTGATGCAATTTAAGGCCATTTCCAGTAGTGGCAATACTTGCCAAAATTGCTCTTTTTCTTTTTTTAGTTCTGCTGATTTGGTATTTCATTCTTTTGTTGGTCATAGTTAAGCAAACTGCAAAAACTCCTTGCAGGGCTCAGAGACCTTTATAATTTACACTGCCAACAGTGACAGTAAACAGATAGCTACTCCCTGTCAGCACTCTCCCTGTGCTCTCTCACAGATGGAGCACTGTTTTCACCACAAGGTATAGAAAATTCACCATATGTTAGAAAGTTTTCAGGCATGAATCATGAAGTCAGAACAAAACATAAGAAAAAAAACAACCTCACCACCACCAAAAAACAAACAAACAAACAAACAAAAAAACCCCACCAAAAATAAAAAAAACCCTTTTGCTCTTCTTTTTGTTTGTTAGAAGCTTCTATGGGCAGGAACAAAATGGGTAATTTCCACTACTAGATGTGTCCAAGAATGAGCTGCCTGCAGAGGAAATTCCACCTGAACATGAGGAAGAACTTCTTTGCTGTGCAGGTGACCGAGCACTTGATTGCTCAGAGAGGTTGTTGAATCTCCCTCACTGGAGATATTCCAGAACCATCTGGATGCAATCCTGTGCCATGTACTCTAGGATGACTCTGCTTAAGATGGGGGTTTTTACCAGATTATTCACTGTTGTGCCTTCCAAACTGACCCATTCTGTGAACCCATGTCATTCTTGTGAAAGAACTTCTAGAATGTTCTTCTTTTGCTTTTCCATTGCCAAGCAGAATGGGTTGCAAAGGTACAGACTTCTCTCTTGGACTCTATAAAGGGCTAGATGTATTGGTAATATGATACATTAACCAACATTAACAAGAATTGATTGATTGAACTATCCTTCATAAAGCTTTCTTGTATTCCAATTGCACAAAAAAATTATCAAGTACCAAGATTAAGCTTTAGGTGAAAGAATAGTCAAAATAGCTTATAGTTTAGGTGTCATTTCTTGAAATATGATCTCGACTCTGAGTGAAACTGAGTTTCCTTTCTATTGCCACAAGCAATAAGATTCTGCAGAATAAATTAGGATGCTCACTGGAATCTATGTAAATGTGTTAAAGAAATGTCTTCACCATAGGTTTCCCACAGCAGAGTCTCAGATGTCTGATACCAGGAAGAAATAATTTAATATTTGAGTGGTACAACAATAGGATTGGCTCAAGCTGAGTACTTCAAACAAAGGAATCCATAGGAACTATGCTGTTACAAACTAAGTTTCCCACCCCTCATGTGACAGTTGGTCCAATATTTGTATTAGGGTCTGAGGTCTTCTTGTTCTCTGCTGGCTGTCTTCACTGTCTCTAGGCAGACTATTTCTCCTCTTGTCTCTGAGGCTGCAGCCTCTGCTGATGGAGGTAGTGACCTTCCTTGCTTCCTTATCTTCCTCTGTGAACTAGCTGTGGAGCATCCCTTTATCTAAGTACATAAAAAGCTCAGCATATTTAGGAAAAGGTTTACAACTTGTGGCCTGAGGCTTCAGCATGTGCACCTACTAATGCTAGTAAGGTACACAAAGTGACAAATTCCCTTTCTTCCTTTACAAATGTACTACCT
Organism: Agelaius tricolor; assembly: GCF_023055355.1. NCBI lineage: Eukaryota > Metazoa > Chordata > Aves > Passeriformes > Icteridae > Agelaius > Agelaius tricolor. The sequence continues at coordinate 20,637,773 of NW_027269269.1, forward strand.
CGGTCCCCATCTTGTAACAACTCCCAGAGAATTCTATTTAGTTGGTGCAGTAAATGATTTTCTACTAGGTCAAAAAGACTGGTAACACAAAGGAAAGCATATCATCACTCTTTCCAAGTCTTCTCATTGCTCTCTTCAGGCATTGAAAGACAAATAGAGATAAAAACCAGCAACAGGAGATGTTTCAGTAAAAACAGGGAGGAAAGGAATATACACAGGGAACAAGTCCATTCAACAAGAAATCACCATCTTCACACAGACATTTATCATAGTAGATTTGCTACCTGAAAGACTCTTACAATAATACGACATAATGAGGTTGCCGGGACGTGTGGAAATACAAAAAATTAGAGGGTTTTGGAAAACCCTCTAATTTTATAAATTCCCACATATTTATAAATTCTCACTACCTTGCACCACAGTAGGTAGTGATTTGTAGACTTTTGTAGAGGATAGATAAGAGCCGCAGACACCCGTGTCCGTGGTCTGGTATCATAGCAAAATTCCATTTTAAGCTATATTTTAAGACAGTACGCTAGACCATGAGACAAAGTGACTAAAATTATGCCCATCAATTTCTACAGACTCTGTCAGAGAATGTTAATGTCAGTCAGAGGAGAATCATGTGTAACAATTTACATGTCACAGCTTGTTCATGAGAATTAGGAAAGGATGGTTCGGTCTTTTTTATTTGACAAGGTAGTAATTTTAGTTAGATCACACTTGATGGGTGAAGCCAAAGTAGTGATAATTAGTCAGAGAATTACTTTTGGAACGACATAATTTAAAAATTATTAATGATGTCTGAATTTTTAGCTGCTATGTGCAATGGAAACTGGGCATAGATTAAGTATTAAAGAGGATAATAAATAGGGAACCTGCAAGGTATACTGACAAGTGATGAGCAGCCATAAAACCAACATTAGGTTCCAAACCCTTTAAACAAAAATCTTATAAAGTGAATTTCTTTTTCACCATTAACATGGTGAAAGATAGCTCTTTATGCAGACATTACCATTGATTTTTTTGTAAACATTCTCATATTACTCTTAAATTTCATGCAAACACAAAAAACTCCTTTCCCAATCCTTTGAAAAGGTTTTTAAAACTTGTATACTGATATTGTAAGTTCTTGTAGGATCTTAAAGAACATTTCTTTCTATATCAGTCAAGCCAGGGTGCCTTCCTCTCTGACAGTAGTCACTGAAATTATTCTCCTCTGAGCAGACACCTTGCACTACCAGCTCCTCAAAGGGCATATGAAATTTTTCAGAAGACCCCCTTGCCAGTCTCTTGATACTCTGCTGTGTTGGGCATTGCAAGAGTGGTCCAGGGTTCCATTAAGACTTGATAAATGGGAACGCCAGTCCCTTATTCAGCACTGATTTCATAATCATCCTCAGCACAAACACTTCACATAATGAACCTCCTTACAAAAACCTTAAATGTAAGCACTATGACTGCAAAGCTGTCATGTTCCTGGAATACTGACTGCCCCCCATCTCTTTAAAAATAGTAAGGGAAGCCAGATGCAGTCACATTCCTCTCTGAATTTAGTGCTTGATTAAATCATAAGCAAATCATCAGACCATGATGAGCAAACCACCCTCTATACCAAATGATGTTGTAATCATCAAAGCAATGCAAAAAATTAAAATCTCAAAGCAAAGGCTGGCTGATTCTAGTATTTTCTAAACATGCATGGATTGTTGATTAATGTATCTTATACAACCACCAAAAGTAGACCAAAGCATATGATTCATTAAAGTCTGCTGGCTGGAACTGCTGATTGATTGCGCTCACATCCTGAGGATCACAAATATTCTGAGGATTTATGGCAGCTGACTCTAACTCACTTTTTAAGTGATAATATTACAACTTTATTGGGTCAAGGAATGAATACTCAATAGGCAGGAATACCAAAACACAGGCATTGACATCAAAGTATAATGAACACATATCAGCATCAATAAAGGTACATAAAAAGATTTTTAAGCAACAGAAGTACATAAAGGTAGTAAAAAAAGCTAGGCAATTATTGGTGGAAAATATCAGTTATATGGATTTATGACAGCTGCCTTTCAGTCAGTTCAAGAAGTTACATTAGAATAATAAATAGTCAGACCTATATTTGGTGTATTTCAATTGTTGCAAAATATGAATTCAGTGTAATCAAACTATGCTCTCCAAAAGAAAACAATGCAATAAAGGTTTATTATGCCTCTACCTATTAGGAATTATGTATATAAAGATCTCTGGAAAAGGAAAGATTAGAAACAAAAATTTGACAGTACTTATGGTATGAGTAGACTGCAACCTTATTGATCAGGCTAGCCTGGTTTGCTGCAAACCTAAGCAATAAAAGAGCAGCACAATGTGAACACAATATTATATTTTTTACAAATAAAATTTTTGTAAATTTTAGGTGAACAAACTGAGGAACCCTGCATTTCTGTGATGGCAGTAGATCAAACAAGCAAGTGATCAGAGATGAAATATAATGCAAGATTTCTAGCACTCCATTTATTTAAAGGCTTCTTTATTGTTGCTTCTTTTTCTTCTCAAACAAACTCTTCTTTTGGTCTTTCATCACATACTCATAATCATATTCATGTAACCAATGTACACTTGTGAATCACAGCATTCTGCACAGCTGCATTTGGGCACCAGCTCTTTCATGCACTGCACCAGAGCAGTTGTTGGTTGAGAAGATTTTTTCATACAAGCCTGTGTTTTCATTTTGGTTGTTTGGAACACTCCTGCTAAGGAACAACTGCTAGAACTACCACAAAAATAATAAATATTCTATATTAATTTAAGCCTGCAGTCTAAATTAATTAGTATAAAATTAGTAATGAGTAACAATAATTTATTATCACTAATTTATTAATTAGTATTAATATTTTATTATTACTAAGTTATTATTTACTAATATTAATTAATATTAAATTAGTACTTTATATTAAATTAAGGCCTACAACAGATTCCCAACAGTGTTGACTATGTAACATTTTTATATCGATAGGACACCCATGCTGTCCCTCCTTGTTCCTTGCTTTTGTTTCTTTTTGGAACCCACTGCTGTAAACTGAATTTTATCAATGCCAGTATTTTATAAATGCTTCAGTGTTTCATTAAAATGCTTTCTCTGATCTCCTGTCTCTTTGCACCTCACTCTGCCCTGATTAGGAATTGCCCAAGCATAAAAAGTAATAGTCAGCCCCCAGATCTTGGAAGTCAGGGCTGGCTTCAGGTTTCTGCTGAGTTATAAAGAGCAATCAAGCAAGGCAAAAAATTAAGATTGGGAACTTCTTAGACTTTTTTTCAGATGAGCTTGTGGCAAAAATCTTCCTGCTTGCTGTGCATCCCTCTTTTACCCTGTTGAGTAAAAGGAAAATGCTACCAAACAAAAAGGAAGTGAGTGTGGGGATACAGTACTATTCTTTCCTGATTATTCTGAAGTAAAGCACAAGGGGAGTGTGGGAATCAGTCACATGACACTTTCTGTCTGGTTGAAATGCTGCAGGGATTAAAGGGAGTTAACAGCTGTTCTCAAAGTTTTGTTTTTAAGCATACCATCCTGAATGAAGGAAGCAGCAGCATGGAATAAAGAGCTACATCAATACACATGGGGAAACATACTTTGCCAAAGACATGGAGGCACAGTATCCTCATCGCACAACCCTGCATAAAAAGTATGATGGTTCTCTTGGCTCCAGAAAGTAGCTATTAAGAAAACAAATATTGAAGCTACCAGGAGAATATCCCATTAGTGATGTGCTTAAAATTAATTTTAAGTGAGGTCTCTCTGTTTCACTTGCCAAGAAAACCTAAGGCACCAAATGATCCTTTTGTTTCTGATGCATGCCTTTAATCTCATGTGGCCAGGCAATTGCAAACTGCCAATGCTAGAGAGCACAGAGTTCTGGAAGTCATAAAATATTCCTAGCAGTGATGTCTGGGGCTTTGAAGAGGATCAAAGTAGAGGTGTTTTCTAAACATCCTCTGGGTTAATGGATCTGAAGCAGAACATGATGGTTTTCGTCTTCCTTCACTGCAAACCGAACATGGGATATCCATATAAATGCGTCAAGAATAAATGCAATTTTGCAGCAAAATATGCTTGGTGTTTATTTGTCTTTAACTCATACTTTGACACCTAAGGTGTCAGTTAAGACAGTATATTTTTGCTGTAATTAGGATGGTAAAGGAAGTAAATGCATGTTTCTTCCACTTCTTTTCAAACCTACAGCCTACCAGAAAGAGTTCATCACATCCTAAGGATAACACAGAAGTAGTAGACTGGCTCTGAGGCCAGTAACTGGTGCTTCAGAAGGAGATGCAAGAAGCCTCAGATTAAACAGCTACAGAATGAGTTTCTCAAAGGGAAAGCTGCCCTGCAACTTTTCTCTCATCCTGGATTAAAGATGACTTTCATCCAGAAACCCATGGGCTTTAACTCTTTTGTAGTTTCTGTTTCTTAAACCCTATACATGCGTTAATCAAAGCCACTGCTTATCAAGGAAACAAATTTAGAAATCCTGTAACTCTTAATGTTTTGGTTTGGTGGTTTGGGGTGTTCAGGGTGGCTTTTTTGTTCTTCATATTTAAAGTCTGTTTCTGCTGGTCACTGTTGGCTGCAAATCTTGTGCCTTGACAGAGCCAATTTTTGTTTCCTGAGACACGATGCCTCTGACAGCTCCCTAGAAGAGCTGCAGCTGTGCACAGTTACACACCTGTGAGCAGGTATGTAAAGCACATGAATATGTGAATATGTAAGCACATTGGCTCTGAAGAACGTTATCTGTTTTTGTAAACATGGATATTATCTTTGTAATCTTTTCATGATTTAAAAATAATGAAACACAGAAAGAAATTCTCCATTCACTATCAATGTCTGCGTTCTGCACTGGCATTAGCATCAGCTTGACCAGACAGCTTACCTGAACTAAGAACAGTATGGTCAGCCAAGAGAAAAGACTCAATAATCCTATCTGTCTGACTGTCAGATTGACAGAGATGTCTGACTGAGAGACATAATAGTTTGTTTTATTTTATTCAAGTTTTTCAAATAAAGTGAGAATTTTTTTTTTTAATTGGTGTGGGCTTGTGAAAAAATACCTTCCATAACTGGAGAAATCCATGAAAACTTCTCATTTGAGGCCTGAAAAAGATACCAGGCATACCTGAGCTCTGAAAAACTGAGCTAACATGCAATGGGCTTTGATTTTGCTGCTATTTGGTCCAATTCAACTTCTCTTCTATATTTGTCCAGGGGAAGCCAAATTCTCCATTTGTCGTGGAAACCAACAGCATCAACAGAAGAATCTTTACTAACATCAATGATAGAAGAAATATAAATCTTGTTTGATGTTCACTTCCAAGGTCTCTAGCCCTGTTTTAGTTGTCTTTGTCAGCCAGACAATTCAGAAGGTACACAGAGCATATGTGTGACATGCCTGTAAGATTTAATGGCTTTCAGATAGCTGACTGAGGAAAAGCCAAAGCAAAGATTTTCTTGGGTTCTTGAACTCATTCCCATCTGGGGCTAGCTTGCAGCAAAAGTTTCTAATGGCTTAATAGTATAAATCAGTACATATGAATAATTTTATAAGTCCCAGGTTTCTGTGAATTCTCTGAATGAGTCCATCTTATTTAAAACCTCAGGAAGTGATTGAGTCACCATGTGAAAGATCGAAGACCTTGTTCTGAGAAAGAGAAAAATGAAATACAGTAAAAAACTAGCAGAAAACTGAGAAAAGAGAAAGGAAAGCTGTTTTTAAAGACTACTTATAAGCATTCAGTAGGAGCATATAAAGACTGGACATAGTATGAACTGACCCCTGACAAAAGCTGGATAATGTGTAGTAGTTACAGTAAAGGACTCTGTTTACTTGGCCAATTTTTGCTCTGAGTTTGACAAATGTAAAATGCATGCTATGAATGCAAAACCTTGCAAACCACCCATCTAAGCATGCTCTACCTGTGACTACTAATAACAAGCTCTGGGGCTAAGTGGTAAGTTCCACCAAAAAATCATTGGCCATGCACTTTGCCATGCAGATGCATTTTACTGGGAGAGGTGGAAATACAATTATGCAAAATAAGTTGCTTTAAAATAAAGATTGAATAGCAAGAAAAACTTTTCCTAATTAGATCGTTTTTGAGTTAAGTCCTCTCTGGCTATGGACTGCCTCTGGATCAGAGGCAAAAAGCAGCCTTGAGACTAAGTTTCTGTGATCAGGCTCAGTCCTATGTTAACATGTATAAATGGTTTTGGGAGCAGATTTTGTTTCATGTCCTGCCAAGAGTACAGGCAAGCCAAGATAATTTTTGACCACTTATATCCAGCTGTGCAGGAAGCCACATGAGTTTCTATATCAGTAAAACACCATCCTACTCAGAGAGCATCCAGAATGCCTCACATGATTAAAATTTTGTTTTGTTTACAGTTACAAAGAGATCCATTTTAGCATCCAGGAGTGGGGAAATAAGTAGGGTAACAGAATGTAAAGGGAACACTCCAGAGACAAGCACACCAAAACATTACCACATTCATTGTCAACTGCAATAAAACATCATAGCAGTGCCCTTCAGTATGCCCTGAAGCTGCAGTATGCTGCACAATAAAATATTTAATAATTATCGCTTAGTTTAAAAAAGGCTAGAATAACATTATGTGAAAGCCTGAACAGTGAGAGCAACTCAAATAAGAAAGACCTCTGAAATCACAGGATGTGATCCAGAGAGTATTTTTATTCCAAAGACATTAATGTGTTGGTCAAACTGATTAAAGTATCATCTTCCTGCCAATGACTTCCTATGGACCTCAAATAACAGAAGTTCTGCCTGACGTGTTGGGTTACAATACCATATAAACCCAATTATAGAACCTTGAAATCAATTCAGAGCTGTAAAGAATTGTGCTGTCCAATAAGAATGACATTTCCAAGTCCCATGAGCACTAGCTCTTAATATAGCAATAGAGAGAGACAGGAATAATAAATACCCTCGAGCTTGATTCCACTGTCAACTGACCTGCACTTGCAGAATTGCAAATGGAAGTTTTGTCTCCTTCACAAATGGCTTGCGTCAAAGCATTGCCTTTCTGTATCTTTTTCGTCTAACTTCTAAGTGTTATCTACAACTTGCCTGTAGAGAATATAGACTAGCTCTAAATAGTAGCTTTGCAACTCAGGATGCATGTTAGGGCTGATACAGCTTTTATACCTTAAGATTACTCCTATCCTGAAGACTGAAATAGCATTGAATTAAAACTGTGGTCTTATTTAAGAAAATATACCATCCTTTGGAGGACAGGGAAAAATGTCAAAAACTGTGTCTTTTTTTCAGTGAAATTCATAGCAGTATTACATAGTAGTAGTCTGTGTCTGTAAGACTATGTATCAAGCAGACTTTGTGAATGGGATACTCTCCTTATAGTAAATCCTTCCCCTCTGGGGTGCAGATCATGAGATGCATCCCAGAGGGGAAGGATTTACTTTTCACTAAGTTCAGTGGATGCAGAGGAGCCCTAGTCCCTTAATAATTTAGGTCTAGTGAACAACCTTCACTGTGCTCCTGTTAACCAAGTCATGGAGCTTGAAATAATCTCATAAACAGACTCTGGGGCTTGGAATTGTGTGGATTAGGATAAATATGTCCTGAATAAGATTGTGTAAAACATTTGGTCTGTGACACAGCTGTTGAAACCATTATCATTTAGCAATTATATCATCATAAAGATGTCAACTGTGCAGTGCTTACTGGTAGCATTCCAGATTCTGGAATCCCATGCCAAACACTTATCTTGCTCGCTTTCCCTCCGCAACGGAAAGAATTTTATGTTGAGAGACCCTTTTCATGCAGTAGTTCAAGAGTGAACTGCCCAAAGAGACTTTTTGAAGAGACAGTGAAAAAAATATGGAATATTTTTTGGGATAGCAAGGATCAGAATGGTTGAGCTAGGACTTTCATATCTATTCCCACAGAATCTTTCCTTCAAACCCTTCCTGGTTTCCTACACACTGGCTTCAGGAAGCAGTGAGATGAATTCTTCACAGCTCTGTTCTCTGTAGGAACTACAAACACTTTCAACTGTTTTTATTTTCCTCAGGCATTTTAACAAGATTAAAGAGGGAAAAAATGCAGAAGAGAAGCAGAGAGGTGAAGAAAGAGAGAGCTGCTTAGTGAATGAATGGTGACCCACAGGATAATTCTTCTTCCTGCTTAGAATTAATTTCGCTTTAATGGTTGTTAAGCGGGATTTGTATAATAGGTTGTGTCTTTTAAAGCATTTAATTTACACAAGCTCAGACATTTCAGAAGGACCATTACAGACTTAGCTGTCTCTTCTGTTTAGCTTCTTCAAGAGAAAGTAAAAAGTAAATTGGCATTATGATTTGAGGGGGACCTATCACTTGAAGTAGTCTGGGCTTAGATAGGCAAAGATTCCAAAATTTGAGGACAGCTTGTATGTCTACAGGGTCAAGGAAAAGTGAAGTTTTTACTTTTCAGTGGTCTGTGCCATCTTTATAGAACTAATGGTGACAGAAATTACAGTCTTGCAGCTAAAATGGCACATAAAATCTCTCCTAGTTGACTTTAAAGTCAGTAAATGGAATATATATTCCTGGTAGCTTCAGCGGGTAATATAACTATTCCTATGAGACTAGGACTAGGATTTACTTCATCCAACTTACTAAGAGTGCTAGGAGTGCAGGACCTCAATCATAAACCTATACAGTTTAATGGAACAATTTATCGTTTTTAATGTATCTTAATTCAGTGCTCTGCAGGCAGCATAATAACAACTTCCAAAAGGAAAGTTGAAATGTAGTGCAGGTACAAAGAGTCAACTTATTTGGTACAGCAAAACATATCTTCCTCTTTCCTGGGTGTGTGAGAGTCAATTTAGAAATTATAATTTATTTATGCAAACATCTCAAAAATTAAAAGAATATTTAAGACTCTTCATCTTTGAGATTCCATTTGTGGAATCACAGTGAATATCTTGAGTTTGGAAAGAATCTCTGGAGATTGTCTAGGCTGACCTCTGCTCTGGAATAATAGTCAGCTAGAGCATCTTGCTCAGTATTTAATCAGGTTTGGAAGATCTCCAAAGATATTAAATATCAAAAGATATTCAAGGGCTGTACAACATAGCTGGGTAACCTCTTCCTGCGTTTGACTACCCTTACAGTAAAAAATGAGGGGGATTATTTTTAAACAGAATTTTCAGGAATTGAATTTATGCCTCTTACACTAGTGAGAATAGCTGATATTGTTTTCTTTATTCACACATCCATATCCATCAATAAGGCTCTTCCTGAACCTTCTTTTTTAAGGCTAAGTAGTCCCAGATCTCTCAGCCTCTCCTCATAGGGAAGGTGCTCCAGCCCCTTCATGATCTTAGTGGCCCTTTGCTGGACTTGCTCCAGCATGTCCCTATAATTCTTGTGCTGGGGAGTCCAGAACTGAATACTTATCTCAGATGTGATCTTCCTGGTGCATAATAGGGGTAATGACTTCCTTCATCTGGGAATACTTTTCTTAGTGCAGTCAGAAATGCTGTTGGACTTATTTGCTGCAAGGGCATGTTGCTGACTCATCTTCAACCTTTCCTTGAGAACTCCTACATCCCTTTTTTTCTGCAAAGCTGCCTTCCAACTTTGGTACATGAGGTTATTCTTTCCCATGTACATGATGTTCCCTTTCTCTCAACAGGTGTATCAATCAGTCCTCCCAGTTTTATATCATCTGCAAAACTGCTGAGGGTGGACTCTGTCCATCTGCCCAACTCATTATTGAAAATGTTAACTTGTGCTGTACAAAAGATGGATGGCATCAATCATCATTTGCAGCCACTGCAATGAAGAATGATATGTAACAATAGCAAAAGTTCTCCATAGCAAAGAGTAGTTTAGCAAATATATCATCCATTTCCTGGCAAACATGTCTTCTGCAGTGACAGAGTTCTCTTGAGAACAGTCTTATAAATAAGAGCATATTCCTCTCAGGAAAAAAAAAAAAACACCAAAAACAACCCCCAAGAAACAACAACAAAAAAACCCCACCCCAAATAAAAACCAAACCAAACCAACCAAACAAACAAATGAAAAAAAAAAAATCTCCCCAAAAAACCATCAAACAAACTGGTGGGTGCAGGACAAAGAAACTGTGATAAAGAACTGACTTGCAGAAAAAAAGGAGTCAGCAACAACTTTTCCAGGCACTGATGCCCTGTGTCTACTTATGTATCTTCACCAGAAAGGTATTAAATAGCTAATTGCTTACTTAAAATGAACTTCTCTGCAAGAGCTTCATTGCATGAGATTTCCCTGACAAGACAGGAACCTTGCTGGGGAAGCCTGGCTGACTCCAGACTCTGTGATTTTGGTAATCTTTAAAGTGAGACTTCTGCTCTTGATTAGCCTTACTCCTGAGAGAATTTTCTTGAGTGTCATACTAGTAACACCTCATATAATATATAGTAAGTAGAAAGCAATTGTCTGAGTTTTAATTCATAGTCCTTAGAAAGTTAATAAAACATTTGGGCAGGGGGAAGAAAATAGTCAAAAGGCCTCACAAATCCAGAACAGTTTTTTGAATTAATTAAAAACTTAAGAAATTTGTCCTGCTGGAAATCATCCTAACCTCTCTGCAGATTTATACGCTATAATAAATTACCAGCTGCATTTGAAGAGTTCTCTCTATCTCTACAACTGTAAAATGACATGTTATAGCTTTGCTGGAACTGAGACACCAATATTAAGTGTAAGGTCCACAAAACCCTTTCACCTTTAAATTGTATTGAAACCCAGAACATTTCAATACCACATTCATTTGCTAGTCTAAAGCAAGACAACTGGCTAATGAGGAGGAATCAGTCACATAAGAAGAGGCTGAGTGAGGAGCATGAGGACCAAAGTGCTAAACTAGTGACCCAAAGATGTGGTGGGGGACAAAAAGGGGTTGGGATGACACGGTCTTTAAGGTCCATTCCAATCCCTTAACATTCTGCAATTGTATGCTTCTGTAATTCTATGATTCTGTGTTGTGTTGATTGGAATTGATCTGGTTCTTGATTTCGGTCAAGAACCATATTTCCAGTCCATCATTTTCTGAAAGCTCTAGTTTTCACATGCCATAAGTGAGCTGGTGGCTTACTTACATTATCCTTCAGAGACAGAGGTTCCCCTGAAGCACCTGCAGGGAAAATGCACATGAGCTCCTCCCAATTCAGATGCTGGTGCTCCTCCCAAGAGGACGGATTTTTAAATCAACACAATGTGTTTCAATGAAAATCTCCTGGACACGTTACTTGATGTGCATCTCATGGAATGATTTTGCTGTGTGTGCGAGCAGCAGTAACAACAGACTCTAATAAATTATTTGACTCTTGTCTTATTGGCTAATGAAAATGATTGCACAGTTGTCAAAGAATTGGAACTTGGACTTGCCTGTTCTCTCATGGATTTCAAACACCAATGTTACTGGTCAACAAGCACACACTACAGAAATAATCTAGTATGCTGAGATGCTGTAATTATTATTTGTAAATAAAAATATCCCATGTTCCAGGACGCTGGCACTCTATAACAATTTAAATTTCTGGGAAAAATACAAAATTATTCTTACCCTGCTTCCTAGGCTAGGAAAAAAATAGTTAAATTTCTTCTGCAACATGTAAAACTAGTGAGAAAATTATCTGTCTCTTCAATAATTAAGGGCAAGATGGATCATAGACTCTTTATCATTGCTAGGTCAATAGTACATCTACTATGTCATTAGCAAAAAGCATTTTTTGTCCATTTTCTGCATGATCTGTGTTACTGACTTTGATGACAAACCCCTTCTGCTCCTTATGGAGAGCTGACTATTGTAAAGGGATGAATAAAGTCCAATTTTGTTCACACCTTCCCCTCCATACAAAAGTAGTATTAAATACCTGAGAATTTCCAGCAGATGGCCAACATGTTGATTAGTGTCCAAGATGATTAGGTGGCACATGACATACAAGAAAAAATGAGAGACTTGCTATTCTTTGCTTGGAGAGAAGAAAGCTAAGGGCAGGTGGGTCTAGGGGAGGTGTAATTCCAACCTTTCACTACCAAAAAAGGCAGATGTAGGGAAATACAGTGCATGCCATAATGACAAGTTGGAATGGTTAGGGAATGCAGGAATAAAAGGAAAAGAACTTGCCCTTGAGGGTCCTACTGTGCCAGAAAAGAGAATGCCCGGAAAGATTGTAGTATCTCCCTCCTTGCAGGTTTCCAATTCTCAGATGGGTAAGTCTCTAAGCAACCTCTTCTAGGTTACAAACTGGAATTGCTTTAAGTTGGAGGTTGGACCACAGACCTCCACCCCGTGGATGTTCCTTCAGGTAAAAAGTATTCTGTGATTCTATGAAATCGTCTCTTGATTGTCAAAGGGCACAAAGTACACAGACATTTAAACTGGATATGACACTTCAATACCACTTCTTGCTATAAACATCCCACTGTATTTCTTTCATGCTGGGCAAAGTGAAAATAACTAATGTAAAATGTCCCTGTCTTAAGATCTCCAGTATGTATAGCTAAGACACACAAAAAAGGCAGGAAGATAAATAGACAGAAGGGTAATGCTATTTACTCAAGGATCAGTGGAATAGTACAAGATTACTGTCAGAGGTAGAGTTAAGACGTGTACCACTGAGCAATATTCTAGGGAAAAAACATATTTCTTTATGCTGTTAAAATGCCACACTTCTCTCATAGGCATAATTAAAAATATAAGTTTTCCTATGTAATAATTTGCCAATGAGCTGATACAGACATTCCTATACAGTCATTAACAACTACAGTTATGATTATTGGGCTTGCCAATTACAGTTTCATTAGGATGTCTTGGAAATGTAGAAGAAAAGGAGGAAATGGTGGAAGAGCTGGCAGAAGCAAGGAGTGGCAGTGAGTAGCAGAAGGCCATAGAGGAGCAGAAGGAGGAGGCAATGGAGAAGGTGACAAAAGAAGTTGCAAAGGGCTGCAGCAGAAGCAGAGAAGGAGGAGGTGACAGAGGAAGAGATGTAAGAAAAGGTGGTAGAAGAGAAGAAGATGGTGAATGAGATGACAGAGTAGGTGACAAAAGAAGCTGGAAGAAGGTGGTGAATAAGAGAAGGTGGAGGGAGTGGAAGGTGGCAGAGGCCAAAGATGGAGGTATACAGTGGCTAAAGGGTGGAAGTCATGGAATGGTGTGATGGTGAAATGCAGTGGTAAAGGCAGTGAGACAGGAGGCAGCTTTGGCATATGGAGGCAGTGGCTGATTAATTCAGCAGTGGAAGGTGGCAGCAGTGGGAGGTGGCAGAAGGCAGCAACAGGAGGCAGTGATGAAATGTGACAGCAGACTGCATCGACGGGAGCTGGTGGCAGAAGAAAGCAGTGGAGGAAGACAGCAGAGACAGGCGGCGCATGAAGGCAGCAGCGGTGGAAGGAGGCATCAAAAAATGGTGGTGGAAGAAGACAGAATAAGGTGGAGGTGGCAGAAGGGAGGCATTTGCGTTGGAAGGTGGCTGTGGCAGATGAAGGCAACAGAAACAGACAGAAAAATAGAAGGAGGAGGCAATGGTGGAGGGAACAAAAAAAGGCAGAGGAAGAAAGCCACAGAGTAAAGAAGAAGGAAATGGAGGAGGCAAAGGAAAAATGTTGTAAGAAGAGAAGGAGAAGGCTACAGACAAGGCAATGAAGTAAGGTGGCAGAAGACATTGGAAAAAGAGAAAGAGGAGGCCTTGGAAGAAGACAAGTGAAGGAAGGGGAGGAGGAGACTGTGAAAGTAAAGAAGGAAGAAACAACTGAGGAGGCAGTAGAAGACAATGGTGAAGAAGGCAATGGAAGAAGAAGCAAGAGACAACATAGGAGGTGAAGGAAAAAGGTGGCAGAAGAAGTGAAGGAGGAGGCAATGGCAGTGGTGGAAAAAGGCAGTGAAGGAGGAGGGGGCAGACAGAATGCAGCAAAATGCAGCAGAAGTATGTGATGGAAGAAGAAAAGGAGGATGTGAAAAAAGGCAATGGAAGAAGGTGCTGAAATTAGGAATGAAGGAAGTGATGAAGAATGTGACGAGGTAATTGATGGAAGGAGACACCAGAAAAATGTGGTGGAAGAAAAGGAGGATGTGATGGTGCGGGTGACAAAAGAAGATGGCAGAGGAAAAGAAGACAGAGGGAATGGAGAAGGTGGTAGAATAAAGTCTCAGAAGACTGCAGCAAAAAAAAGAGAAGGAAGACTTGATGGAAGAAGGTGTTGGAAAAAGAGCAGGAGGCAATGGAAGAAGGCAGTGTGAGAAGAAGGCCATAGAAGAAAGCAGAGGATGAAAGTGGTAGAAGAAGGTGGTGTAAGAAGAAAAGGAGGAGGAGGAGACAGAAGAAGTAGAATAGAATAAGGAAGTGGAAGAAGGGGGCAGCAGAAAGGAAGGAGGAGGCAATGGAAGAAAATGTTGGAAGATTAGGAGAAGATGAAGGAGGAGATGGAGGAGGTGACTGTTCTTTTGGCTGGCATAGAGTTAATTTTCTTCTTAGTAGTTGGTGCAGCACTATGTTTTTAATAAGAGAATAATATTGATAACACACTGATGGTCGTTCCTATGTAGTGCTTACTCCATGTCAAGGACTTTTCAGCTTTCCATGCTCTACCAGCAAGGAGGTGAACATGAAGCTGTGGGGGAGCATAGCTGGGACAACTGACACTAACTGGCCAAAAGGATATTCCACACCACAGAATGCCATCCTTAGAATATAAACTGGGAGGAGTTGGACAGAAAGAACTAATCACTGCCCAGAGACAGGCTGAGCATCGCTCAGCAGGTGGTAAGCAATTGCACTTTTTCTGGTGTTTTCTTTTTCTGTTATTGTTTTTTTTTTTTGTTTTTTTGTTTTTTTTTTTTTAAGAATTAAACAGTTCTTATCTCAAGTCACAAAGTTTTTTACATTTTTTTCTCCTCCCCATTCAGCTGGAGGAGTGGAAGTGAGGGACTGAGTGAGCGGCTGCATTGTACCTAGATGCTGGCTGGGGTTAAAGCATAATGATCCATTTTTGGTGCCAATGTGGGGCACGAAGGGTTGAGATAACTACACATCTGACCAAAGTGTGATGAAGCAAAATAATTTTTTGCATATTTTTAAACAAAACTAAAGCATTCATTTATATCAGCTTATGATACGATAGAACTGCTAGTCTTGAAACTAATCTGATCTGTGTGCTCAGCATTGCTGTCACCTCTGTGTTTTGGGAGCCATCTATTGGGAACTATTAATAATTACATGCTTTGCCTTTTCTCCTTGCAGAGCCAATATAAGAGAGAAAATCCTTCCTTCCTTCCTTCCTTCCTTCCTTCCTTCCTTCCTTCCTTCCTTCCTTCCTTCCTTCCTTCCTTCCTTCCTTCCTTCCTTCCTTCCTTCCTTCCTTCCTTCCTTCCTTCCTTCCTTCCTTCCTTCCTTCCTTCCTTCCTTCCTTCCTTCCTTCCTTCCTTCCTCCCTCCCTCCCTCCCTCCCTCCCTCCTTCCCTTCCTTCCTCCCTGCCTCCCTCTCTACAACTCCTGCAGAAAGCACTTAGGGAGACTCAAGATTGATCCCTAGGCTTTTGGAGTCAGGGATACTGAGGATCTGAGGTCTGTATGCTCCACCTTAAAAAGAGATACTGCCACTAGAATAATAGGAAGGAGTTACAGTGGAAGAGGGATGGCAAAAGAAGGGAAAGGAAGATGGAAGCAGTAGAAGACAAGGAGAAAGGGATGAAGAAGAGAGTGGAATAAAGTAGCAGAAGAACATGTCAGAAGGTTTTATTGGAAGAACAGGAAAAAGAGAAGGAACAGGGATGTGGATGATCTGCAGTAGAAGATGACAGAGGAAGGGACAGAAGGAGGCAGCAAAAGAAGGCAGTGGAAGAAGAAAAACAGGCAGTGACTGAAGAAGGTAGCAAAAGAATATGGCAGAAGAATAGAAGGTGGCAATGGAAAAGTTGACAGAGGATGTCTGCCGAAGAGTTGACAGTGGTGAAGAAAAGCAGCATAAGTAGGGAAGGAAGAGACAGTAGACAATAAAAGAAGGCAGCAGAATTTTAGAAAGAGGAGTCAATGGAAGAGGTAGTGGACAAAGATGTTAGAAGAAGAAAAGGATGATTAGGTGACTTAAGGAGACCACAGCAGGCTGTGGCAGTAAACAGTAGTGGAAAAAGACAAGGATCTCTCTTTGGGGAGTGTTTTTAACCATACCAAATCCTCTCCCTCTCCTCTGACTCTGCCCATCCCTCTCCTATGTGAATGCGGGGGGGAAAGCAGGTTGGAGACAAAAGAACCACTCACCTGATGTTCATGTGGCAACAGAGTTTATTCTTCAGCTCTTCTTTATAAAGGGCATTTGAAAAACTCAGTCTGGATAGCTCATATATCTGGTCTTTTATGCCCCCCAAATCCTGGACCAGTGATATGCTTGCAGCTTAGGAAGGAACATAATTGGTTGAAGTTCCCGTCAGTTAGCCCAGGGGCTAGCTTATGGAGCTGGCTGGGTAGCTGAATTCATTTGCTCAGTACAAGCCAGCTTGTACAGTGATGTAACGTGGCAACACTCCTACTTTCCCAGTTCCTTCTCCACCAAACTGGAGACTGTACCTTGGTTGCCACAGCCTTGCTTGGCCACACTCCTCACTAGATGCCTGGTTTCTCTGCCTCAGAAAAGGAAGCAAGAAGAGTGCAGGAAGATATCATACCAAGGCAACTGGAGAATATCCAGGACACAGGGAAATTTTGCTCAAAGGCTAGAGAAGAAAATGTGCATCACCATCAGTTGCTCTCTGGATCAGATTTAAATAATGATGCAAGCAATACAGAAACAAGCTTTAGGGGAAGGAAGACATAAGCATCTCTATCTAGGTAAGCTTTCTGAGAGAGAGAGAAGAGAAGTTGTGTGGAAAGCAATGTTCTGAGTAGTCTTTATGTTTCCCAGGAAAGACAGGTATTTTACTCCCCCAGCAAACCATTTGTAACTCAGAATTATTAGGGCGAGTGTTCCCATCATTTAAGCCCTATCTCCACTTCCATATCTGCCTGAACAAGAACAGCCCAGCAGCACTGTCAGATAAATCCACCTTCTAACACACATCTTTGTCAGGTCAGACCTGACCTGTGCCCTCCCATGCTGCTCAAAAGGGGCTGAGATGCTCCCAGGAGACCTTCTATGCTGCAGCAAATGAAGGCATGAGTTTAGGTAACTCTCCAGACCCTTGCAGGATTTAAGCAACCATGACTTTCCTCCAGAGAGATATATAATAATCTTTGGTCTCTTTCTGGGCTGTAGTAGCAGGGAACATTCCAACACCAGGCCGTTCCTGGGGACAAGGGAGATTGGATCGGATGTCCTTCAACCTCATAGCCCTCCAAGGATTTTTCTTCCTTGCGTCCCTTCTCGTTTGAGGTAATGTAAATGCTTTCCATCCATGAAAACCTCTGGAAAGGACTTCATAGCATTCCTAAAAAAGAGGAAGTTTCCTTTGCTTGCTCTGAACAAGCCACCCCACCAAGTTTTGCATGCTACTCCCTAAGACACAATAAGCAAACCCATTGTTCCCCAGGTTCCTCAGGCCACTCATAATTTTATAAATCCCTGTCATGTCCTACATCCTCTTTCTCTCCAGGACACTAAGAATCCATGTCTTTGGCAAGGGGAGAAATAGAAAAAAAGTATTGTGGCCATAGGTTAAAGAGAAATACAGGCATAGAGAACAATGCAAGAGGCTGTGACAGCAGTTTTGTTCAGGTGTGGAGAGATGGAGCATAAGAAGCTTTGGAGAATGTATCAGCTTCTCCCAGAAAGGAGACAGGCGGGAAGAGAGAATTAATGCAACCTCCACCAACAGGTTCTGTGAGGCATAAAAGGACTACCCTCAGAAACTCCTCCTGTTTTATGCTCCTAGAAAGCTTTATCTCTGTCAGCCCATGGTTTTACCAGGTTTCTTTTTCCCAGGATCTTGCATCAGCCTGGACAAATGTATTTTTTTTTATCTGAGTCTAGTGTTGATACAGCTGACTGAAGTATTTAAACTAGGAACATGAAGTTTGAGAAGTACAAGCTGCCATTGCTTGTCCATTGATAATACCTAACACAGCTGCTCTTGAGTCACCATCTCTCCCCCTTCCTGTGCCCCTAGAGCCACCAGCTGTCTTCTGCAGAATAACTGCATGAAATGAAAAACTTGTTTGTAATAATAAATGTACACCCTTGAGTGTATTCTTTGAAAGAGCCTGAAAAAAAAATTACACTGGGTCTACAGAATGTTCAGCAGCACATCTGATGGCAGCCCTTGTCTATGCCAATGGCATGTTTTGGAACAAGAAAGTAGAAATTTCAAACTAAACACTATTGTAAACTGGAAATTTTTCTTGCTCCATTTAGTTATGATGGGATTGGACAGCTTTGGTAATTTTTGACCCTCCTAGTCCTATTACGGATATTCTCTTTTCCCACAGGAACCTTCCAATCCTTCTTTCTTTCACAGGATACAGCATGCTTGTAAGAAAGCTGTGCAGTAATACCAGTTTAAAGGCCAACACAATTCAGGCACCACCTTAGAGGAGGCCCTGGCCTTGGACTTGTACTTCAACATGAAGGAAAATTTCCCTCTGGACAGTGACACTGTGCGTATCAGTCCTCCAGGGTCTACAAAAATTCAATCAAAAAATGTAGAGGAAGAGTATTCTGATTTAGTGTCTCAAGCTATTCCAGCATTTCCAAACATACGGCTTCTCTTTAATATCTCTGGAGGGAATCCTGTGTCTTTCAGGAGCTAACCTGATGAAGTTGGCAGCTGCTTGGAGAATGAACATGATTATTCAGCAAAACATTAAGCTTTAGTAAACTTTGCATCATGACAGAAATCCCCACTCCTGCAGATTTAAGAAGATCTCATTATTTTTGTTTGCAGCATTATTGTCCATCTACATTACACTCATAAACATCAGCATTGTACTGAAATTCTTGTGTAGCAAAAATGAGTCTGTAGAACATTCCAAAGATGAATAAAAGCATGGTTTGGTACTTAGGCAGACATTTTAATACCGTTTAGGGGAGAGAAATTAGAAAAGGGAGATGGTGAGCATTCACATATTTGAACTATTTGACTTGGGAAACGGTTGGGGCACAGGATCGTTTTTCTATCCTCCCTTTTGAAATGACAATGGAGGAATTTGATTTAGGAAATCACTGTATTGCATATGGTAAAAACACACATTATTCAAGAAAAGGAATTTGCTAAAATAACCTGAACAAAGTTAGCCACTGGGTTTGCTGGAATTTTTTGCTTTTGTTTCCCAAATAAATGCAATGTATCTCTCTGTCCACTACTTAAATATGCAACTTCGGGTAAAAACATGCATTTTTAAGAAAGATACCATCAGCACAGAGGAATCTGAAAGAGGTTTGAGAGTTGTTATTCCTGTTGTACAGGTGCTGTGTATAAGAATGAGACAGACAAACAAGTACACGTCTTCCAAAGCCAAAAGGTATTTTTAGATTGAAGGCTACCTTACAGAATAATTAGAATAGCTCTCTATCTTAGCAGAGGTTTATGATTAACGTGTATGACATTTGTACATTCTACCAATGCCTGTTAATGCCCACATTTGGATCTTCAAATTTTCCACTGTGTACTTTTTGTCTGGAGAAAACCTTGGACTAGAGATAAGACCATCACCAAAAACGTATTTCTAGCAGCTCCCACGTCCAGTCAGCCAGTCTGGGTTTGAGGTCGAATCGAGACCATGAAGTGCCTGCTGCTTCTCGCCTTTATTGGGGTGGCTGGTGAGTATATCTTTTCTTTCTATTTCTGCCATTTAATAGGAAGCTGATTTTCTAAATCAAAGCTGCAAGGTAGCCTGTTGTGGGAAAGCCAAGTCCAGTTTTGACTTGCACAAGTCAGAGCCCTGCAGCTTCCATCTTCTGTCTGCTCATAATGCCTTGTGCCACAAGCTGAGGAATGAACACCTTCATAGGGGTTCCCGACCCAGCTATGGAGATGTGGCCACAGCTTCAGAAAAAGGCTGCCTCCTCCTTCAGGACTAAGGAGAGCACAGGGAATAGCTGTGGACCAGGAAGTCCTAAAGCAACTGCAAAATTTTGGACCCTCAGTCGGTGCTCCAAGAAGATATCACTGCATAGTAGTTTTTACTTTTTCCCTCAGTCAACCCTTGACTGTTTCAGTAGATGGGATTCAGGGAAAGACACACCCGTGATCTGATCCAACAAGAATATTTCAGTGTCCCTATGTTCTCAGGGAGTAGCCAGCAGGGCTTTAGTTGCAGATACGTGAGGCATCCTTGTAAGTCTGAGGTGAGGTGCACCCTTCTTTGAGGTGCAGCAAATGCATGTGCCTTAGACCTGCCCAGCAGTGCTGCCCTGAGTGTCCATAGAAGGGGAGCCTACAAGTGAGGGGCTTCAGACAAGCAGCCACAGGGCAGATTACAGGCCACATTAGCTTAGGCCAGCTGTTGACACATGGCACTTCTTGTCCCGCAGTTGCCTTCCCCACCTTTGCTGAAGACGATGATGACAAGATTGTGGGAGGCTACACCTGCGCAAAGAACTCTGTGCCCTATCAGGTGTCCCTGAATTCTGGATATCACTTCTGTGGAGGTTCCCTCATCAGCAGCCAGTGGGTCCTGTCGGCTGCTCACTGCTACAAATCGTGAGTGGAAAAATTACATCCTTCTATATCCTACTTCTGTCTTCCAGTTCCCTTCTAGCAGGAATTCTGAGCTATGAGATAGCAATACGTAAGTGCCTCCATTCTCACCGGAGACAGCCAAGGGATGGGTGGATCATTCAGGAAGCCAGGCCGAGGCATCCTGAGGGGTCTTCCACTTCTGCAACGTTCCTGTGAATGCAGAGCGTTTTCTGAAATAACAATGGGATAATCAAGCAGAGAGGTCTAGGCTTTGATTCCTTATCAATTGCATGAATCTTGCTAAAGCATTCTCCCTGGAGAACAGGAAGAGGATCAAGGTCTGGCTGGAGCCATTTGCCTTGTCCCAGAATATTTGTATCTAGTGCTGCTCTGTATTCAACTGCTGCCATGTATTTACAGACCCGCAGAAATTCACCACCCATGCATGGAGTGGGTTAAGATCTCAGTGTGGATTCCCAGGGCTCCCTTCAGGACAGGAAAGATCCCCTACCCCAGAAGGCTTCTGTGGCAGTGGTGTTGGAGCGAGTGCACTCAGTGCCGGGGAGGTTTCTCTCAACCTGCCCCCAGCAGTAAAGGACATGCTGTGCCTTCTGTTTTCCAGTCGCATCCAAGTGCAGCTCGGGAAACACAACCTGGAGCTCACCGAATCCACACAGCAGTTTATCAACTCTGCTAAAGTCATCCGCCACTCTGGCTTCAGCTCCTACACCCTGGACAATGACATCATGCTCATCAAGCTGGCCACCCCAGCCACTCTCAGCAATGCTGTCCAAACCGTTCCTCTGCCTACCAGCTGCGTGGCCGCCGGCACCACCTGCCTGATCTCCGGCTGGGGCAACACTCTCAGCAGTGGCAGTGAGTACTCTGGGGGAGCCTACAGACCCTCGGGGGCCCAGGACAGTCTCTAGGACCTGGCCATTAACCCCCAACAGGACAGGCTAAAACACAGGGATGTGCTGTGGGACAGCTTTTTGGAGTGATGCGTCAATGTAGGGACTGCACAGTTAATGTCAACAGAGTTGTCAATTCTCAGAGTAAGGGTGAAGTCTGGGACTGTGCAACTTGAATTCCTACCAGAGATCTCTGTTCCCTCACGCCGATGGTCAGAGATGTGCATGGCCAGTGGTGCCTATTCCATTGGACCTGCACCAGGGGAGAGGTTTTCCTGAGGCTCAGGTTTCCTCCAGTGTATGTATCACAAGAGCGGCCCCTCCCTTGCCAACTGATGAACTTCCAGGTACCAGAAAAGTTAAGGTGGCTGCAGTGTAGAATGGTGGGCCCATGGGTAGAATTTGTTCCATCTCTACAGAAGGGACCCATGCTGTGCTTACTGTGGACAGGAAGCAGGATGGCTGCTAGAACAGGGCGTCCAGCATTTGCTTTTCTGCTAAGATCTTCCCCGAGCTCTGAAAAGGACTCAGCAATGCCAGCAAGCATCTCTCCCTATTTCTTTGCAGCTAACTACCCGGACCAGCTGCAGTGCCTGAAGGCTCCGGTCCTCACCGCCGAGCAGTGCTCTGATGCCTACCCTGGGCAAATTACCAAGAACATGATGTGTGTCGGATACGTGGAGGGAGGAAAAGACTCCTGCCAGGTAACTCATCTGCCTCTCCTCTCCCAGGCATTTCTCTCCCACCTTTTCCCAGCTGAAGAGGCCTTCACATTACAGAGTCAGCTATACTCACTGCACTGGTAAATCTGAGTTTCTGAATGACAGCAGAGGCTTCAGGCACACATATCCTGAAGGTTTGCCAATGCTGCATCCGGCAAAAGCAGGCAGCTGACTCATCCTTAGCTGTGGTGCACTTGGAGCTCAAGTCAGGCAAGGTAGCATCAGGTGGAGAGTGTGAATCAGGAGCAGCCTTGGTAGAACTTTTGTGCAGAGTACACCCAGCAGGGCTTCCTCTGGGGTCAGTGATCTCAGGGATCTCTGGCTCCTTGCTCAGGCTGATGCCATTTGCTGAATATCCATACCCTTTGTGTGCACAGGGAGATTCCGGCGGTCCCGTGGTCTGCAATGGACAGCTCCAGGGCATTGTCTCCTGGGGTTATGGATGTGCCCAGCGGGGCTATCCCGGAGTTTACACCAAGGTTTGCAACTACGTCTCCTGGATCCAGTCCACCATGGCCTCCAACTGAGACGCTTGTTTGGTGCGACCTGTATTTTCTCATCATCATTTCTGTGCTTTTGGCTCTGTACAAGCAAAAATTATGAGAAATTAATAAAGACTTTCAGGCACCCCTATTTTGTGCATTGTTTTTCTGGGAAGTTCCATAGCCTGTGATACGGAGCAGATAGATAGTGTATGCAACAGAGAAGGAAGTATTTAATATTTTCAGTGCCTATAGAACTGGAAGCATCTTGGAAAACTTTACAGACTTGTTTTTACAAGTCTTTCAGTCAGTTATTTTCAGTTGTTTCTGAAACCTCTCATTTATGAAAGTTACACCACATTTCTAACTTTGAAAAGGCCATTTCAGGCTTCTGCCAAGCCCTTCTGTAGCACTTCTGATCCACTGTAGAGGATGCTGCCCTGAATTGCCTACCATTCATTAGCCCCAGTGCAAAGGACAGTGCAGGGTCTGAGAGGAATCTGATGCTCACCTAAATGTTCATAATCCATCAAGAACAGAAGCTGGGAATTCCTTGCTGGAGTGTGAATCACAGGCTTGGTCAGGGGAGCTGCAGCTCATGCCATAGCAGTGGGGACGTGGATGTCTGGTGCTCAGGTTCTTGTGGGTAAAGCCCAGTCAGCCGCTGGGTGTTACAGGCACTCCCTCACTACCCCCTTGCCCTGGTGGGATGGGAAAAAGGGTAGAACTGACAGGTTGAGATTCCCATCCTTCCCTCCACACCCACCCACACCCAGCCTGCCCCTTCCACCTGCTGCATCCCTGCAGGGCTCCTGCTTCCCTGCAGAAACAGAGTTTGTGCTGACACACAGTTTGTGTCATTGCCCAGGGCTCCCAGCCAGCCAATGCCTTCTCTCATTCCTTGGCCAGCCCCACCCCGAGATGTCTCACCCTCACTCACTGCTCCCTCTGCACAAACCTTTGGGCAGACACAAGGGGCAGGCTGCTGAGAGGGCAGGGCCTTTCCCCCCATGGTTCCCTGCTGTTTCTTTGTGGCCATGCTGGCCCCTCTGGGTAAGTGAACTCAAGCCAGCCCTGAGCACCTCCACTGATCCCGCTGCTGCTCTCCCAGCTGTGTAGCCAGGTCCTGGCAGTGCTTCATCCTGCAGAGCTTTCTGCATGGAGCATCAGCAGTCAATGTGGGGGCAATGGGAATGCCTGAATCTTCTGCAATGCCCATCTATTTGTCATTCTTTGTGCAGCCCCTAGATGGTTCATGGTTTTGGACTCAGCCCAGGAATGCACCTTGCCTATTGAGGAGAGATTGGAAATTCACCTGCTGATCTGAAGAGCTGTCCCATGCCTTGAACTGCTCCCTTGGCTGCCCAATGCCTTCTCACCCTTTCCCTACCAACTCACAGTGCCTAGTTGAGGTTTTTCCCATTTTTTCCTCTTCCTCACTGCTCCTACTTTTCCTTTCCAGTGTTAGCCCTGGAACAGTCTCCAGACATGGTGATCAAAGAAGGCCAGTCTGTGAATCTGGAATGCTCTGAGAAGAAATCCACCAGCACAGCTATGTATTGGTTTATTCTGCCTTCAGAGAAGAATTCCAGTCTGACTCTACTGGCTTCTGCACTACAACTTGGTACCGCAGCAGTGGTGGAGAAGGGTTTTGAGAGGCATTTCAAGAGCAGCAAGATAGAAGGAGACAGTATCACCCTCTCAATAGAACATGCCGTTCTCAATGACTCTGGCACATACTACTGTGCTGAGGGCGAGCACAGTGGTGAGACTGCTGAGGGAGCTGAGCACAAACTTGTCCCTGCACAAACAGGACCTGCTTTCCACCTTGTGGGTGCTGCACGAGGCAGGATGATCACTTCTCACTCCTTAGCTGCTCTGCTTCCTAGCCTTGCCTTCCTCCTCTTCTCGGACGCTGAATGTTTATTTGTCCATCATTGTCTCTTTGCCACTCCAGGCCTCCCTCTGCATTAAACTCCTATTTGCACTACACTTGCTTTTGTCAGACCTTCTCCTTTCTACCTTCCCTTCTCCAACTTTTTCTTTGTGTCTTCACTCTGCACTCCATTGTCTTCCTCTTCCTTAACTCCAGTCAACCCTGCTCATACCTCTCACTGTCAAACAGAAGAAGTGCTTGTGTGGGAAGTTCTTGGTGCACCTGTGCATAAAGGCAAGGCCTGGCAGGTGTGGAAGTTGCCAGCACCGTGTGGCAGCTGCCCACATGCTCCTCTGCTCCAACGCCTTGTCTGTGGTTGTTCTGTGGCCAAGGAATAGGAACAGCAGAGCACAAGCCTGTGCTTACTCTGGTAAGGTGTTCAGTGGATCCCTAATTCCTCCATGCAGAGTGGTGTCTGGGGCAGGATCCACCTGCCTTCCAGTCCTTGATCCACATACAGTTTATCTTCAGCAAACATATGATAAAAATGACAGGTTACATTAGCAAGCTGAGCAGATAACAGAAATTTCCCACAGGTTACAGTGTTCTGCACATCAGTGACTCAGATGAAGGGTAAAGAGTGTCCTTATCAAATTGCCTGATTACACCAAGTTAGGAGGAGTTTCTGATACCTGAGAAGGCTGTGCAGCCCTTCAGATGGGCCTTGACAGGTTGGAGGGATGGGCAGAGAGGAACATTCTCAAATTCAGCCAAGGCAAATGCATAGTTCTGCACCTGGGGAGGAATTGCTCCATGCAGCAGCACAGGGAAGCACTGACCATCTGGTATTGAATATTAGACCCCGATGTTTCCGGCTGTGTCCTGCCTGGCTTCTTCTGGCCCTTGCTGCTGGGCCAAAGGCGGCAGCTGTGGTGTTTCACCCCAGAGATACCTTTGGCCGGCTGGGTGCTGCAGCTGGGCACTTGGAACAAATCCAGGCAAAGTAGGATCTCAGTTTACCTTTGGTGGAAAAGGTTCAAGCAACAGTGAAGAGAAAAGAAGTGGGTTCTATCGTAGAGTCTAAATCCAGAGTTTTATTTCAGCATGGTAGACCTCTGAATGTGGTAACAGCTCCCAGACAGACCCCCGGCCGCATGGTCTGGTGTCCTTTGAAGCCCCGTGGACAGGGGGAGGGGAGGGACAGGTGAGGGCCAACCAGGTGTGAGGAGAGGAAGGCTCAAGGGATACAGACACTTGGACAGGCCAATGAGCCCGGACCTGAGGGGCATCTGCCAACCACACGACGCCCTGCTGGAATGTTAAGATTGATGGAGAGCTCTGAGGCAGGAGGGCAAAAGGGGAAGGGGGAAAGGTTGGCACACCTGAGAGGGTTGGGACAGCTGAAACAGGAAATCGCACTGCAACAATCTGGTGAGCAGCTCTTCAGAGAAGGACCTGGGGGTCCTGGTGGACAAGAAGCTCCCCATGAGGCAGCAATTTGTCCTGGTGTCCAACAAGCCAGTGGTGTCCTGGCATGCATTAGGAAGAGCATTGCCAGCAGGGGGAGGGAATTGAGGCTCCACTCAGGCCTGGTGAGGCACATCTGCAGTGCTGTGTCCTGTTCTGGGCTCTTTTATTGGAATATGATCCCAATATTGCCCGGTGGAACGTGCCTGTGCTCCTCTGGCCCTTGCTGCTTGACCAGAGGCGGCAGCTGTGGTGTTTCACCTCAGAGACACCTTTGGCTGGCTGTATGTTGCAGCTGGGCACTTGGAACAAGTCCAGGCAAGCAGGAATTCTGGTTTTACCTCTAATGGAAAGGCTTCAGGCGAGGTGAAGAGGAAGAGGAGACGGATTCTGCTGGAGGGTTCATCCAGAGTTTTATTCCATGGTCACAGATCTCCGAATCTTGGTAACAGCTCCTACAGAATCCCGACCGCAAGGTCCCGTGTCTTTGTAAGCCCGGGGAAAGGGGGAGGGAAGGGGTAGGTGAGCCACCAACCAGGTGGGAGGGGGGAGTCTCAGGGGACAATGACACCTAGACTGGCCAATGACCCCAGGGCTGAGAAGCATCTTTGGAACTGCACCAACCAGACACCGCCCTTGCTGGAATGTTAAGATTGACGGACATCACTTAGCAAGGGGGCAAGGGGGAGGGGAAGGGAGAGGTTGGCACAGCTGAAGGACTGGGAAAGGTGAACCATGATATTGCTTCACACTGCAACAGTCTTTGGTGCAAAAGAGACATGGAGCTCCTGGAGAATGTCCAGGAAAGGAGATGAAAGGGGATTACTAGATTGGAGCACCTCTGTAGAGAACGGGGTTGAGGAGAAAGGCTGAGGAATCTGAGCATATTGTGCTTTAAGAAGAAACAACTAAGTGGCCACCTCATCAATGTCTACAAGGAACTGAAGGCAGGGTTCCAAGAGGTAGATCCAGGTTCTTCACTGTGATGCCAAGCACTTGGAGAAGAGGCAGAAAATGATGCACAGCAAGTTCCACCTGAATCTGTGGTAAGAGATTTGCAGTGTTGAAGACCATGCAAAGGAGGAGACTGTCCAAAGAAATTGAGGAGCCCCTCTCTCTGGAGATATTCCAGAACCATGTAGAGACAGTTTTGTGCCGTGTGCTCTGGGATGACTCTGCTGGAGCAGGGAGGTTGGAGCAGTGACCCCCTGAGGTCCCTTCTTGTCTGGCCCATCCCATGATTGTGTCCTGCATAACACACACCCGTGCACAGCACAGGCCTGCTCAGGGCACTCCAGGTGGTTCCCAGCCTGCAGATTCCCATGCTCATGTCCAAGCTTGCCAGCACCTAAACACAGGGCCCCACACAGCAGCCATGCCTGTTCAACAGCACGGACTCCTCAAATCCTGTGTCTTCTGCAAGGCTCCCCATGCACTGCCCTGCCCTCTGCTCACCCCAGGCAACTGGAGACCCTTTGCATGGACACATCAGGCACAGCCTCCTCTCTGCTGCAGTGCTGCTGCTGCTGCTGCTGGCAGGATCTGGGGTTCCTACAAAGCAGCCCCATCTCTTTACTTCTTTCTACAACTACTATAGAGGAATCTGGTGTCTTTCCCTGAATCTTCTCTAGGCAGCTGGGGGAATGAATGCAATGGGACACACTCAGACCTGCAGCAGAGGATTTGGGAGGAGCTGCAGGCATTGCTGCTCTCCTCTTTTGACAGCACACAGGGGAACATCTTCAGTGCAAAGCCCTTCAGAGCCCTGGGCAGTCGGATCCCTTGATGGCCTGTGTGGGCCAGCCTCACCCTGCAGTGCACACAGCCCAGCACGCATGTGCAGAGTCTGTGCCAGAGCTCTGTGCCCAAACTCAGGGCACACAAACTGCGAGTGTCTCTTCCTGCCTGCAGGGATTTCCCACTGCCTTGGGCAGGTGAGCAAGGCCGGGTGCAGGGAAGAGGACAGGGCATGGTTTTCTCCAGCTTTGTCCATTTGTGTCCTGGTGCTCTTTTGCAGAGTGCTGCAATCAAGAGGCAAGGATTATATCTGTTCTTCTCTGGCACGGAGAAGGTCAGGGTGTACCCACACATCCACTGGGGCACACCCTTCTCCTCAGAAATGTCTCCAAGGTGAAGTGTCTCCCAAAGGATAATCCCAGTGCCGAAGCACAGGCAGCCTGTTCTCTCCTGGAGATCCCTCTCTGGAGTTAGAGAAGAACAGCTACAGAACTATTCTCTGCCAGGCTCCAAGAGACACCAGCTCTGCAGGTCAGCAGCTTCTCCCATCCCTGGACAACACGTCAGGCCTGACTGGGAGAAGCAGAGATTCCACATGGCAGCTTGCAGGGCTGGGACTCTGTGAGTGTGAGGGAGCCTAGGGAGGAGACAAACAGCGGGACACAGACACAGCCATGCATTCCTGAGATCTCCTTGTCTTCCCATCAATTTCTGCCACTTTGTGCATCCCTGTGCACACACTCAGGCTGCCACACAGCCCCATCCTGCTGCGTGGTAGCTCTGAACCATGGCACCTACTGAAGTGCCCCCTACTCTTGCACAGCCACGCTCACACACAGCAGGAAGCCAGAGGAGCAGAGTGCAAGCAGCTCATGGCTGCCTGCAGGTGTCATTCCCCACCGTTCCTGGGCAGCCAAGAGCCTTGGTGACATTTCAGCCTCCCGCTCCCTGCCCTGCCCACCCACAGAGAGACGCATCTCTTCCTCTCCACCCTCCTCTTTCCACACCTCTGTGTCTGTGCTGGCCCCAGGGGCAGGTGCCTGGAAGGAGGGGGCCTTTCTCCATGCATTTCCACCGCTTCCTTGTGGCCATGCTGCTCCCTGTGGGTAAGTGGGCATTCCTCCCTCCTGAGCAGCTGCACGGGAGCTGCTGCTGCATCCTCAGCTCTGCTCCCAGTTGCTGGCACTGCCCCTTCCCAAGGATTCCAGGGCAGGGGTGTGCAATGAACCAGGAGAATTTACCCATGACCTATTGAATCACGTAACTCTGCAAAGCTGTAAATTTGTTTTTTCCTGCCCCATTTTAATACTTCACTTGAGAGCACAAAAGTCATTATTTCTCCAAACAGATTTACTGTTGTATTTGCAGTTCGTTTGTTGGGGATTTTTTATCCTATGTTCCTTTTTCAGAGAAGCTGGGCACTGTCCCATTGCTTTCTGATGTCCTGGGGCCATTCCATCCTATGAGATACTTCAAGGATGTGTATTTTTGTCTTCTTCAATGCATTTCACTTCCCACCTTTCATCTCTGTCTCTCCAGGCTGGGCCCTTCAGCAATCACCAGATTCAGTTGTCCGGGTGGGAGACACCGTCACTCTGGAATGTTCTGCATCACGGAAAGATTTCATACACATGTACTGGTACAAGTTACCCATGGAGAAGGATGCCAGAATGCAGCTGGTTGTATACTCAGTTGAAGGTGGCAAAGCAGATTTTGAGAAGGAATTCCAAAATCGCTTCCAGAGCGATGGGACTAGGAACAACCATTTATCTGTGAAGATCCAGCATGCCCTGCTCAATGACACAGGCACATATTTCTGTGCTGAAAGAGATCCACAGTGACTCAAAGGCTGGTGCAGCACAGCACAAACCTTTCCAGGCAAACAGGGATCTGCCACCAGCACACATTGAACCCTGTTTGAGAGAACCCAGTTTTCTTACTTCCCCTCCAGCTCTTCAGGTAAAACACAATATGACAGTCTGTCTGTCCATCTATGTGCTCATCACTCTGTCTTACGCTTGGTCTCTAGCTGCTTTTCTATTCTTTCCCATCTCTGAATCACCTTCTCGCTCTCAATTCTTCTTATCCTCACTGTCTCACCTCCTTTATCTCCCAGTCAGATTGTTTCTGACTCTGCTCTTTTCATGGCTTTCTGTCTTTCGCCCTGACTTTTCCTCTCTATCCTCTCATACCTAGTCCCTTCCTATTTCCTGTTCCCTTCTTCCTCCATCTCTGCTTCCTTAGAATCTGTAGCATCAAGTCATGGCCTGGGAAGCAGGATGTGGAACAGTTCACACAGAATTTTGCTTCTCCACCAGCTGGAAAGACAAAGCCCACTGGTCCTTGGCCCCACTGGTCTCCAGGGAATGGACACACAGCCCAAGTTACAGCCCTACCCTTTGACCTGAACTCTCAGATGTCTGAGAATTGTCCCTGCCCACAGCAGGAGACTGCCCAGGTGAGCCATGGAATGTCCCTGGTGACCAGGACAAGGACCAGGAGGAAGAAGTCCAAGTGGAGTTTTCAGCAGGGGCTATTGGTGTTTTTGAGCATCTTGTCTGGCCCATCCACTACATCTCCTGCTCCTTGCTGAAAGTCACAAGGGCTGCCCTGACTTGCTTATTCCTCTTTATCTCCAGTTAAAAAAGTGCACAAGTGCCCAGGGAAATCCTCACCTAAATGTTCATAATCCACCAAGAAGAGAAGCTGGGAATTCCTTGCTGGAGTGTGAAGCACAGGCTTGGCCAGGGGAGCTGCTGCTCATGCCATAGCAGTGGGGACATGGAGATGCTGTCTGGTGCTCAGGTTCTTGTGGGTAAAGGCCAGTCAGCTGCTGGGTGTTACAGGCACTCCCTCACTACCCCCTTGCCCTGGTGGGATGAGAAAAAGGGTAGAACTGACAGGTTGAGATTCCCATCCTTCCCTCCACACCCAGCACACACAGCCTGCCCCTTCCACGTGCTGCATCCTTGCAGGGCTCCTGGTTTCCTGCAGAAACAGAGTTTGTGCTGACACACAGTTTGTGTCATTGCCCAGGGCTCCCAGCCAGCCAATGCCTTCTCTCATTCCTTGGCCAGCCCCACCCTGAGATGTCTCACCCTCACTCACTGCTCCCTCTGCACAAACCTTTGGGCAGACACAAGGGGCAGGCTGCTGAGAGGGCAGGGCCTTTCCCCCCATGGTTCCCTGCTGTTTCTTTGTGGCCATGCTGGCCCCTCTGGGTAAGTGAACTCAAGCCAGCCCTGAGCACCTGCACTGATCCCGCTGCTGCTCTCCCAGCTGTGTAGCCAGGTCCTGGCAGTGCTTCATCCTGCAGAGCTTTCTGCATGGAGGATCAGCAGTCAATGTGGGGGCAATGGGAATGCCTGAATCTTCTGCAATGCCCATCTATTTGTCATTCTTTGTGCAGCCCGTAGATGGTTCCTGGTTTTGGACTCAAACAGCCCAGGAATGCACCTTGCCTATTGAGGAGAGACTGGAAATTCACCTGCTGATCTGAAGAGCTGTCCCATGCCTTGAACTGCTCCCTTGGCTGCCCAATGCCTTCTCACCCTTTCCCGACCAACTCACAGTGCCGAGTTGAGATTTTTCCAATTGTTTCCTCTTCCTCACTGTTCCTAATTTTCCTTTCCAGTGTTAGCCCTGGAACAGTCTCCAGACATGGTGATCAAAGAAGGCCAGTCTGTGAATCTGGAATGTTCCAAGAAGAAATCCACCAGCACAGTTATGTACTGGTTCCTGAAGCCTTCACAGAAGAATTCCAGTCTGACTCAGTTGGTTTATGCAGTTCAAGGTGCCAATGCAGTGGTGGAGAAGGGTTTTGAGAGGCATTTCAAGAGCAGCAAGATAGAAGGAGACAGGATCACCCTCTCAATAGAACATGCCTTTCTCAATGACTCTGGCACATACTACTGTGCTGAGAGTGAACACAGTGGTGAGACTGCTGAGGGAGCTGAGCACAAACTTGTCCCTGCACAAACAGGAGCTGCTTTCCACCTTGTGGGTGCTGCACGAGGCAGGGTGATCACTTCTCACTCCTTAGCTGCTCTGCTTCCTAGCCTTGCCTTCCTCGTCTTCTCAGATGCTGACAGATTATTTGTCCATCATTGTCTCCTTGCCACTCCAGGCCTCCCTCTGCATTAAACTCCTATTTGCACTACACTTGCTTTTGTCAGACCTTCTCCTTTCTACCTTCCCTTCTCCAACTTTTTCTTTGTGTTTTCACTCTGCACTCCATTGTCTTCCTCTTACTTAACTCCAGTCAACCCTGCTCATACCTCTCACTGTCAAACAGGAAAAATGCTTGTGTGGGCAGTTCTTGGTGCACCTGTGCATAAAGGCAAGGCCTGGCAGGTGTGGAAGTTGCCAGCACCGTGTGGCAGCTGCCCACATGCTCCTCTGCTCCAACGCCTTGTCTGTGGTTGTTCTGTGGCCAAGGAATAGGAACAGCAGAGCACAAGCCTGTGCTTACTCTGGTAAG
The DNA here is from genome assembly GCF_023055355.1 of Agelaius tricolor. Lineage (NCBI taxonomy): Eukaryota > Metazoa > Chordata > Aves > Passeriformes > Icteridae > Agelaius > Agelaius tricolor. Next base: position 20,670,132 of record NW_027269269.1, read on the forward strand.
GTGTTCAGTGGATCCCTAAGTCCTCCATGCAGAGTGGTGGCTGGGGCAGGATCCCCCTGCCTTCCAGCCCTTGATGCACATAATACAGTTCAGCTTTACCAAAAACATTCTAAAATTACAAGGTATGGTCATGAGCTGTACAGCTAATTGAGATTTCCAAGAGGTTACAGTGTTCTGTTCATCAGTGATACTGGTGATGGCATAGAGAGTTTCCTCATGAACTTCACTGGTCACACCAAATTAGGAGGAATTGCTGATAGCCCACAGGGCTGTGCAGCTTTTCAGATGGGCCTTGACAAGTTGGAGGGATGGGCAGAGAGGAGCATCCTGAAATTCAGCAAAGGCAAATGCAGGATTTTACGTGAGTGGAAAAATAACCCCGTGTACCAGTGCAGGGTGCAGGCAAAACAGCTGGAGAGCAGCTCCTCAGAGAAGGACCTGGGGCTCCTGGTGGACAAGAAGCTGTCCATGAGCCAGCAGTGTGTCGTGCTGTACAAGAAGCCAGAGGTGTCCTGGGATGCATGAGGAAGAGCATTGCCAGCAGGGCAGGTGAGGCTCCACTCCACTCAGCCCTGGTGAGGCAAATTTACTGTGTTTTGTCCATTTCTGGGCTCCTTGGTACAAAAGAGACACGGAGCACTTGGAGAATGTTCACAAGACAAGAAGAATGATGATTAGTAGAGTTGAGCACCACTTTTGCACACAAAGGCTGAGGGAGCTGGACCTGTTCTGCTTTGAGAAGAAACAACAAAGTTTCATCAATGCCTACAGGTATCTGAATGGGAGGGTTCCAAGAGGTGGATCCAGGTTCTTCACTGGGATGCCAAGCACGAGGACACGATGCAAAAGGGAGAAAATGATGCACAGGAAGTGCCACGTGAATCTAAGGTCAGAGCTTTGCACTGTTGAAGACTGTGCCCTGTAACAGATTGCCCAAAGAAATTGTGGAGTCTATTGGGAGACATCCCAGACCCATATGGATACAGCTGTGTGCCATGTGTTCTGGGATGACTCTGCTTGAGCAGGGAGGTTGGAGCAGTGACCCCCTGAGGTCCCTTCTTGTCTGGCCCATCCCATGATTGTGTCCTGCATAACACACACCCGTGCACAGCACAGGCCTGCTCAGGGCACTCCAGGTGGTTCCCAGCCTGCAGATTCCCATGCTCATGTCCAAGCTTGCCAGCACCTAAACACAGGGCCCCACACAGCAGCCATGCCTGTTCAACAGCACGGACTCCTCAAATCCTGTGTCTTCTGCAAGGCTCCCTATGCACTGCCCTGCCCTCTGCTCAGCCCAGGCAAATGGAGACCCTTTGCATGGACACATCAGGCACAGCCTCCTCTCTGCTGCAGTGCTGCTGCTGCTGCTGCTGGCAGGATCTGGGGTTCCTACAAAGCAGCCCCATCTCTTTGCTTCTTTCTACAACTACTGTAGAGGAATCTGGGGGCTTCCCTGAATCATTTCCAGGCAGCTTGGGGAAATGAATGCAATGGGACACACCTGCAGCAGAGGATTTGGAGGGGCTGCAGACATTGCTGCTCTCCTCTGCTGACAGCACACAGGGGAACATCTTCAGTGCAAAGCCCTTCAGAGCCCTGGGCAGTCGGATCCCTTGATGGCCTGTGTGGGCCAGCCTCACCCTGCAGTGCACACAGCCCAGCACGCATGTGCAGAGTCTGTGCCAGAGCTCTGTGCCCAAACTCAGGGCACACAAACTGCGAGTGTCTCTTCCTGCCTGCAGGGATTTCCCACTGCCTTGGGCAGGTGAGCAAGGCTGGGTGCAGGGAGGAGAACAGGACATGGTTTTCTCCAGCTTTGTCCATCTGTGTCCTGGTGCTCTTTTACAGAGTGCTGCAATCAAGAGGCAAGGATTATATCGGTTCTTCTCTGGCACGGAGAAGGTCAGGGTGTATCCACACATCCACTGGGGCACACCCTTCTCCTCAGAAATGTCTCCAAAGTGAAGTGTCTCCAAAAGGACAATCCGAGTGCAGGAGCACATGCAGCCTGTTCTCTCCTGGAGATCCCTCTCTGGAGTCAGAGAAGAACAGCTACAGAACTATTCTCTGCCAGGCTCCAAGAGACACCAGCTCTGCAGGTCAGCAGCTTCTCCCATCCCTGGACAACACGTCAGGCCTGACTGGGAGAAGCAGAGATTCCACATGGCAGCTTGCAGGGCTGGGACTCTGTGAGTGTGAGGGAGGCTAGGGAGGAGACAAACAGCGGGACACAGACACAGCCATGCATTCCTGAGATCTCCTTGTCTTCCCATCAATTTCTGCCACTTTGTGCATCCCTGTGCACACACTCAGGCTGCCACACAGCCCCATCCTGCTGCGTGGTAGCTCTGAACCATGGCACCTACTGCAGTGCCCCCTACTCTTGCACAGCCACGCTCACACACAGCAGGAAGCCAGAGGAGCAGAGTACAAGCAGCTCATGGCTGCCTGCAGGTGTCATTCCCCACCGTTCCTGGGCAGCCAAGAGCCTTGGTGACATTTCAGCCTCCCGCTCCCTGCCCTGCCCACCCACAGAGAGACGCATCTCTTCCTCTCCACCCTCCTCTTTCCACACCTCTGTGTCTGTGCTGGCCCCAGGGGCAGGTGCCTGGAAGGAGGGGGCCTTTCTCCATGCATTTCCACTGCTTCCTTGTGGCCATGCTGCTCCCTGTGGGTAAGTGGGCATTCCTCCCTCCTGAGCAGCTGCTCTGGAGCTGCTGCTGCATCCTCAGCTCTGCTCCCAGTTGCTGGCACTGCCCTTTTCCAAGGATTCCAGGGTGGGAGTGGGCAATGAACCAGGTGAATTTTCCTATGAGCTATTGAATCAGAAAAATCTACAATGATGCAAAATTTTTTTCTCCCCCATTTTAATACTTCACTTGAATGTACCAAAGTCATTATTTCTCAATCCAGATTTGGTGTTGCATTTGAAGTTGGTTTGTTTGGGGATTTTTGATCCCATCTGCCTTTTTCATAGAAGCTGGGCACTGTCCCATTGCGTTCTGATATCCTGGGGCATTCCATCCCATGACATACTTCAAAGACATGTCTTTTTGCCTTCTTCAATTCATTTCTCTTCTCACTTTCCATCTCTGTCTCTCCAGGCTGGGCCCTTCAGCAATCACCAGATTCAGTTGTCCGGGTGGGAGACACCGTCACTCTGGAATGTTCTGCATCACGGAAAGATATAATATTCCTGTACTGGTACAAGTTACCCATGGAGAAGAATGCCAGAATGCAGCTGGTTGTATATTCAGTGGAAGGTGGCAAAGCAGATTTTGAGAAGGAATTCCAAAATCGCTTCCAGAGCGATGGGACTAGGAACAACCATTTATCTGTGAAGATACAGCATGCCCTGCTCAATGACACAGGCAAATATTTCTGTGCTGAAAGAGATCCACAGTGACTCAAAGGCTGGTGCAGCACAGCACAAACCCTTCCAGGCAAACAGGGATCTTCCTCCAGCACACACTGAGGTCTCTTTTTGAGTAAAACCTTTTTTTACTTGCCCCCAGCTCTTCAGAGAAACACAGTACAACTGTCTGTCTGTCCTTTTGTCCATCTATGTGGTCATCAATCTGTCTTTAGCTTCGTCTCTAGCTTCTCTTCTATGATTTTCCATCTCTGAATTACCTTCTCACTCTGGTTTCTTCTTGTCCTATCTCCACTCATTTCTCTGCCATTCAAAAACTGATACTCACTTTCTTCATTCATGTCATTCGGTCTGTCCCCATGACTTTTCCTCTCTGTCCTCTCATACCTAGTTTCTTTGTCTTTCCAGTTCCCTTCCTCCTCCATCTCTCCTCCCTGTCAATCTGTTACCTCAATTCAAGGCCTGGGAAGCAGGATGTGGAATAGTTCACACAGCACTTTCCCTCTCCACCAGCTGCAAAGACAAGGCTCACTGTGCCTCAGCTCCCCACAGGTATTTACCTTCCTCTCCTGCCACTCTCACTGCAGCACCCATGAGAGCCCTCACAGCTCTGAGTGCTTGGGCTGCTGTGGTGTCCTGCAGGGTCCTGCCTCCCTCTCACAGGTGGTATTTGCTGTGCTCACAGGGCTGCAGAGAGAAGAAGAAGAGCTGTCACAGCGCTGGCTGGGACGTGGGGTGGCCAGGCAGGGACTTGAACCAGCCCTGTCTGGGGAAGACAGGGAGAGTGCATGAGAAAAGTCACGGGACCTCTATGTGGCCTTTATCCCTCATTCCTCCATCTCCCAAGGACTTGAGAGGCAGGAGGGGAGCAGCCATCATTCCTCTGCCTTGCACACACTCAGACTCCCCTGCAAGCTCAGCACAGTTCTCTCCTTCCAGCCCCATCCTTCCCTCCACACCCAGCACCCCCAGCCTGCCCCTTCCACCTGCTCCATTGTGGGAACTCAGCACATCACTCCGGATGTCCAGAGTTACCGAGAGAACCCTTGGGGGGCTTGGAAATCCTGGAATGTTGCCAGGAGCGTCTGGTGGCTTGACTTTGATCCCTCTAGGGATGTGCCACCTGTTTGAGGATATGAGAGTCACTTGGGAATGGATGGTGCAGGAATGATGTACTTATAGGGTGAAATACAGATTTTAGGGTTTTGGTACAGGGGGGTTATGGAGACAAGATGGAGGGATCAGGGCGTGTCTTGTCCTTCTTCTTTCTTCTTCTTGTCATCCATTTTCTGTGATGATGTTGGCACTTGGGGATTGGTCCATGGTGAAGGTGCACTTGCTAATATGGGTGAAAGGTATTGGGAAATAAAGGTAAATATGATGGACGTGGTTTTTAGTATAAAAAGACACGACCGCCCCGTGGGTGGTCAGAGTACCCTTGGCTGCCTTGCAGGTCACACCTCTTCTGGGCAGAAAGAAAATTCTGTAGATAAGAAATAATAAACAATCTGAAGACTGAAAAACTGAGGAGTCTAGATTTGTCATTTGAAGCGCGGGCGGCCCCAGAAGCACCCTACGCGTGTCTGGGCAGAGACAGACAGCCGTCCGGACACTGCATCCCTGCAGGGCTCCTGCTTCCCTGCAGAAACAGAGTTTGTGCTGACACACAGTTTGTGTCATTGCCCAGGGCTCCCAGCCAGCCAATGCCTTCTCTCATTCCTTGGCCAGCCCCACCCTGAGATGTCTCACCCTCACTCACTGCTCCCTCTGCACAAACCTTTGGGCAGACACAAGGGGCAGGCTGCTGAGAGGGCAGGGCCTTTCCCCCCATGGTTCCCTGCTGTTTCTTTGTGGCCATGCTGGCCCCTCTGGGTAAGTGAACTCAAGCCAGCCCTGAGCACCTGCACTGATCCCGCTGCTGCTCTCCCAGCTGTGTAGCCAGGTCCTGGCAGTGCTTCATCCTGCAGAGCTTTCTGCATGGAGGATCAGCAGTCAATGTGGGGGCAATGGGAATGCCTGAATCTTCTGCAATGCCCATCTATTTGTCATTCTTTGTGCAGCCCCTAGATGGTTCCTGGTTTTGGACTCAAACAGCCCAGGAATGCACCTTGCCTATTGAGGAGAGATTGGAAATTCACCTGCTGATCTGAAGAGCCGTCCCATGCCTTGAACTGCTCCCTTGGCTGCCCAATGCCTTCTCACCCTTTCCCGACAAACTCACAGTGCCTAGTTGAAATTTTTCCAATTGTTTCCTCTTCCTCACTGCTCCTACTTTTCCTTTCCAGTGTTAGCCTTTGAACAGTCTCCAGACATGGTGATCAAAGAAGGCCAGTCTGTGAAACTGGAATGCTCTGAGAAAAAATCCTCCAACACAGCTATGTACTGGTTCCTGCAGCCTTCACAGAAGAATTCCAGTCTGACCCAGTTGGCTTATGCTTTTGAAGGTGCCAATGCAGTGGTGGAGAAGGGTTTTGAGAACCATTTCAAGAGCAGCAAGATAGAAGGAGACAGGATCACCCTCTCAATAGAACATGCCGTTCTCAATGACTCTGGCACATACTACTGTGCTGAGAGTGAACACAGTGGTGAGACTGCTGAGGGAGCTGAGCACAAACTTGTCCCTGCACAAACAGGACCTGCTTTCCACCTTGTGGGTGCTGCACGAGGCAGGGTGATCACTTCCCACTCCTTAGCTGCTCTGCTTCCTGGCCTTGCCTTCCTCCTCAGATGCTGACAGTTTATTTGTCCATCATTGTCTCTTTGCCACTCCAGGCCTCTCTATGCATTAAACTCTTATTTGCATTACACTTGCTTTTGACAGACCTTCTTCTCCTATCTGTCTCCCTTTCCATCCCTAGCTTCATCTTTGTGTCTTCAATCTACACTCCATTGTCTTCCTCTTATTTAACTCCAGTCAACCCTGCTCATTCTTCTCACTGTGAAACAGAAAAAATGCTTGTGTGGGAAGTTCTTGGTGCACCTGTGCATAAAGGCAAGGCCTGGCAGGTGTGGAAGTTGCCAGCACCATGTGGCAGCTGCCCACATGCTCCTCTGCTCCAACGCCTTGTCTGTGGTTGTTCTGTGGCCAAGGAATAGGAACAGCAGAGCACAAGCCTGTGCTTACTCTGGTAAGGTGTTCACTGGATCCCTAAGTCCTCCATGCAGAGTGGTGTCTGGGGCAGGATCCACCTGCCTTCCAGCCCTTGATCCACATACAGTTTATCTTCAGCAAACATATGATAAAAACTACAGGTCACATTAGCAAGCTGAGCAGATAACAGAAATTTCCCACAGGTTACAGTGTTCTGCACATCAGTGACTCAGATGAAGGGTAGTGAGTGTCCTTATCAAATTGCCTGATTACACCAAGTTAGGAGGAGTTTCTGATACCTGAGAAGGCTGTGCAGCCCTTCAGATGGGCCTTGACAGGTTGGAGGGATGGGCAGAGAGGAACATGCTCAAATTCAGCAAAGGCAAATGCAGGGTTCTGCACCTGGGGTAGAATTGCTCCATGCAGCAGCTCAGGGAAGCACTGACCATCTCGAAGCAGCTCTTCAGGGAAAAACCTGGGGGTCCTGGTGGACAAGAAGCTCCCCATGAGGCAGCAATTTGTCCTGGTGTCCAACAAGCCAGTGGTGTCCTGGCATGCATTAGGAAGAGCATTGCCAGCAGGGGGAGGGAATTGAGGCTCCACTCAGGCCTGGTGAGGCACATCTGCAGTGCTGTGTCCTGTTCTGGGCTCTTTTATTCCAATATGATCCCAATATCCCGGTGGAAGGTGCCTGGGCTCCTCTGGCCCTTGCTGCTTGACCAGAGGCGGCAGCTGTGGTGTTTCACCTCAGAGACACCTTTGGCTGGCTGTATGTTGCAGCTGGGCACTTGGAACAAGTCCAGGCAAGCAGGAATTCTGGTTTTACCTCTAATGGAAAGGCTTTAGGCGAGGTGAAGAGGAAGAGGAGACGGATTCTGCCGGAGGGTTCATCCAGAGTTTTATTCCAGGGTCACAGATCTCCGAATCTTGGTAACAGCTCCAACACAATCCCGACCGCAAGGTCCCGTGTCTTTGTGAGCCCGGGGACAGGGGGAGGGGAAGGGGTAGGTGAGCCACCAACCAGGTGGGAGGGGGCAGTCTCAGGGGACAATGACACCTAGACTGGCCAATGACCCCAGGGCTGAGAAGCATCTTTGGAACTGCACCAACCAGACCACGCCCTTGCTGGAATGTTAAGATTGACGGACAGCACTTAGCAAGGGGGCAAGGGGGAGGGGAAGGGAGAGGTTGGCACAGCTGAGGGACTGGGAAAGGTGAACCAGGATATTGCTTCACACCGCAACAGATTTTGGTGCAAAAGAGACATGGAGCTCCTGGAGAATGTCCAGGACAGGAGATGAAAGGTGATTACTAGAGTGGAGCACCTCTGTAGAGAACAAAGTCTGAAGGAGCTGGGCATGTTCTGCTTTAAGAAGAAACAACTAAGTGGAGACCTCATCAATGTCTATAAGGCATAAAAGGCAGGGTTCCTAGAGGTGGATCCAGGTTCTTCACTGTGATGCCAAGCACTAGGACAAGAGGCAGAAAATGATGCACAGCAAGTTCCACCTGAATCTGTGCTAAGAGCTTTGCAGTGTTGAAGACCATGCAAAGGAGGAGACTGTCCAAAGAAATCATGGAGCCTCTCTCTCTGGAGATATTCCAGAACCATGTGGAGACAGTTTTGTGCCATGTGCTCTGGGATGACTCTGCTGGAGCAGGGAGGTTGGAGCAGTGACCCCCTGAGGTCCCTTCTTGTCTGGCCCATCCCATGATTGTGTCCTGCATAACACACACCCGTGCACAGCACAGGCCTGCTCAGGGCACTCCAGGTGGTTCCCAGCCTGCAGATTCCCATGCTCATGTCCAAGCTTGCCAGCACCTAAACACAGGGCCCCACACAGCAGCCATGCCTGTTCAACAGCACGGACTCCTCAAATCCTGTGTCTTCTGCAAGGCTCCCCATGCACTGCCCTGCCCTCTGCTCAGCCCAGGCAAATGGAGACCCTCTGCATGGACACATCAGGCACATCAGCCTCCTCTCTGCTGCAGTGCTGCTGCTGCTGCTGGCACGATCTGGGGTTCCTACAAAGCAGCCCCATCTCTTTGCTTCTTTCTCCCAGTTCTTGTGAGGAATCTGGGGTCTTCCCAGAATAATCTCATGGCAGCTTGGGGGAATGAATGCAATGGGACACACTCAGACCTGCAGCAGAGGATTTGGGAGGAGCTGCAGGCATTGCTGCTCTCCTCTGCTGACAGCACACAGGGGAACATCTTCAGTGCAAAGCCCTTCAGAGCCCTGGGCAGTCGGATCCCTTGATGGCCTGTGTGGGCCAGCCTCACCCTGCAGTGCACACAGCCCAGCACGCATGTGCAGAGTCTGTGCCAGAGCTCTGTGCCCAAACTCAGGGCACACAGACTGCGAGTGTCTCTTCCTGCCTGCAGGGATTTCCCACTGCCTTGGGCAGGTGAGCAAGGCCGGGTGCAGGGAAGAGAACAGGACATGGTTTTCTCCAGCTTTGTCCATTTGTGTCCTGGTGCTCTTTTGCAGAGTACTGCAATCAAGAGGCAAGGATTATATTTGTTCTTCTCTGGCACGGAGAAGGTCAGGGTGTATCCACACATCCTGTGGGGCACACCCTTCTCCTCAGAAATGTCTCAAGGGTGAAGTGTCTCCCAATGATAATCCCAGTGCAGAAGCACAGGCAGCCTGTTCTCTCCTGGAGATCCCTCTCTGGAGTTAGAGAAGAGCAGCTACAGAACTATTCTCTGCCAGGCTCCAAGAGACACCAGCTCTGCAGGTCAGCAGCTTCTCCCATCCCTGGACAACACGTCAGGCCTGATTGGGAGAAGCAGAGATTCCACATGGCAGCTCGCAGGGCTGGGACTCTGTGAGTGTGAGGGAGCCTAGGGAGGAGACAAACAGCGGGACACAGACACAACCATGCATTCCTGAGATCTCCTTGTCTTCCCATCAATTTCTGCCACTTTGTGCATCCCTGTGCACACACTCAGGCTGCCACACAGCCCCATCCTGCTGCGTGGTAGCTCTGAACTATGGCACCTACTGCAGTGCCCCCTACTCTTGCACAGCCACGCTCACACACAGCAGGAAGCCAGAGGAGCAGAGTGCAAGCAGCTCATGGCTGCCTGCAGGTGTCATTCCCCACCGTTCCTGGGCAGCCAAGAGCCTTGGTGACATTTCAGCCTCCCGCTCCCTGCCCTGCCCACCCACAGAGAGACGCATCTCTTCCTCTGCACCCTCCTCTTTCCACACCTCTGTGTCTGTGCTGGCCCCAGGGGCAGGTGCCTGGAAGGAGGGGGCCTTTCTCCATGCATTTCCACCGCTTCCTTGTGGCCATGCTGCTCCCTGTGGGTAAGTGGGCATTCCTCCCTCCTGAGCAGCTGCACTGGAGCTGCTGCTGCATCCTCAGCTCTGCTCCCAGTTGCTGGCACTGCCCCTTCCCAAGGATTCCACGGGGAAGGTTGGCAATTAAACAGGAGAATTTACCCACGACTTATTGAGTCATAAAACTCTGCAATGCTGCAAATTTGTTTTTTCCCATTTTAATACTTCACTTGAATGTACCAAAGTCATTATTTCTCCAAACAGATTTACTGTTGCATTTGAAGTTGGTTTGTTTGGGGATTTTTGATCCCATGTGCCTTTTTCAGAGAAGCTGGGCACTGTCCCATTGCGTTCTGATAACCTGGGGCCATTCCATCCCATGGCATACTTCAAGGATGTGTATTTTTTGTCCTCTTCAATGCATTTCACTTCTCACCTTTCATCTCCTGTCTCTCCAGGCTGGGCCCTTCAGCAATCACCAGATTCAGTTGTCCGGGTGGGAGACACCGTCACTCTGGAATGTTCTGCATCAGGGAAAACATTTGTAAACATGTACTGGTACAAGTTACCCATGGAGAAGGATGCCAGAATGCAGCTGGTTGTATACTCAGTGGAAGGCAGCAAAGCAGATTTTGAGAAGGAATTCCTAAATCGCTTCCAGAGCGATGGGACTAGGAACAACCATTTATCTGTGAAGATACAGCATGCCCTGCTCAATGACACAGGCACATATTTCTGTGCTGAAAGAGATCCACAGTGACTCAAAGGCTGGTGCAGCACAGCACAAACCTTTCCAGGCAAACAGGGATCTGCCACCAGCACACACTGAGCCCTGTTTGAGTAATCGCCTTTTTTAACTTGTCCCCCAGCTCTTCAGAAAAAGACTGTATAACTGCCTGTCTGTCCTTTTGTCCATCTATGTGCTCATCAATCTGTCTTTAGCTTGGTCTCTAGCTGCTTTTCTATTCTTTCCCATCCCTGAATCACCTTCTCACTCTCAATTCTTCTTATCCTCACTGTCTCACCTCCTTTATCTCCCAGTCAGATTGTTTCTGACTCTGCTCTTTTCATGGCTTTCTGTCTTTCGCCCTGACTTTTCCTCTCTATCCTCTCATACCTAGTCCCTTCCTATTTCCTGTTCCCTTCTTCCTCCATCTCTGCTTCCTTAGAATCTGTAGCATCAAGTCATGGCCTGGGAAACAGGATGTGGAACAGTTCACACAGAATTTTGCTTCTCCACCAGCAGGAAAGACAAAGCCCACTGGTCCTTGGCCCCACTGGTCTCCAGGGAATGGACACACAGCCCAAGTTACAGCCCTACCCTTTGACCTGAACTCTCAGATGTTTGAGAATTGTCCCTGCCCACAGCAGGAGACTGCCCAGGTGAGCCATGGAATGTCCCTGGTGACCAGGACAAGGACCAGGAGGAAGAAGTCCAAGTGGAGTTTTCAGCAGGGGTTATTGGTGTTTTTGAGAATCTTGTCTGGCCCATCCACTACATCTCCTGCTGCTTGCTGAAAGTCACAGGGGCTGCCCTGACTTGCTTAATCCTCTTTTCTTCCAGTTAAAAAAGTGCACAAGGGCCCAGGGAAATCCTCACCTAAATGTTCCTAATCCGTCAAGAACAGAGGCTGGGAATTCCTTGCTGGAGTGTGAAGCACAGGCTTGGCCAGGGGAGCTGCTGCTCATGCCATAGCAGTGGGGACATGGAGATGCTGTCTGGTGCTCAGGTTCTTGTGGGTAAAGCCCAGTCAGCCGCTGGGTGTTACAGGCACTCCCTCACTACCCCCTTGCCCTGGTGGGATGGGAAAAAGGGGAGAACTGACAGGTTGAGATTCCCATCCTTCCCTCCACACCCACCCACACCCAGCCTGCCCCTTCCACCTGCTGCATCCCTGCAGGGCTCCTGCTTCCCTGCAGAAACAGAGTTTGTGCTGACACACAGTTTGTGTCATTGCCCAGGGCTCCCAGCCAGCCAATGCCTTCTCTCATTCCTTGGCCAGCCCCACCCTGAGATGTCTCACCCTCACTCACTGCTCCCTCTGCACAAACCTTTGGGCAGACACAAGGGGCAGGCTGCTGAGAGGGCAGGGCCTTTCCCCCCATGGTTCCCTGCTGTTTCTTTGTGGCCATGCTGGCCCCTCTGGGTAAGTGAACTCAAGCCAGCCCTGAGCACCTCCCCTGATCCCGCTGCTGCTCTCCCAGCTGTGTAGCCAGTTCCTGGCAGTGCTTCATGCTGCAGAGCTTTCTGCATGGAGGATCAGCAGTCAATGTGGGGGCAATGGGAATGCCTGAATCTTCTGCAATGTCCATCTATTTGTCATTCTTTGTGCAGCCCCTAGATGGTTCCTGGTTTTGGACTCAAACAGCCCAGGAATGCACCTTGCCTATTGAGGAGAGATTGGAAATTCACCTGCTGATCTGAAGAGCTGTCCCATGCCTTGAACTGCTCCCTTGGCTGCCCAATGCCTTCTCACCCTTTCCCTACCAACTCACAGTGCCCAGTTGAGATTTTTCCAATTCTTTCCTCTTCCTCACTGCTCCTAATTTTCCTTTCCAGTGTTAGCCCTGGAACAGTCTCCAGACAGGTTGATCAAAGAAGGCCAGTCTGTGAAACTGGAATGCTCTGAGAAAAAATCCTCCAACAGAGTTATGTACTGGTTCCTGCAGCCTTCAGAGAAGAATTCCAGTCTGACCCAGTTGGTTTATGCATATGAAGGTGCCAATGCAGTGGTGGAGAAGGGTTTTGAGAGGCATTTCAAGAGCAGCAAGATAGAAGGAGACAGTATCACCCTCTCAATAGAACATGCCGTTCTCAATGACTCTGGCACATACTACTGTGCTGAGAGTGATCACAGTGGTGAGACTGCTGAGGGAGCTGAGCACAAACTTGTCCCTGCACAAACAGGAGCTGCTTTCCACCTTGTGGGTGCTGCACGAGGCAGGATGATCACTTCTCACTCCTTAGGTGCTCTGCTTCCTAGCCTTGCCTTCCTCCTCTTCTCAGATGCTAAATGTTTATTTGTCCATCATTGTCTCCTTGTCACTCTAGGCCCTCCTTGTAATTAACTCTCATTTGTACTACGCTTGCTTCTATCAGACCTTCTTCTTCTCTGTCTCCCTTTCCTTCCCCAGCTTCTTCTTTCTGTCTTCAATCTACACTCCAATGACTTCCTCTTACTTAACTCCAGTCAACCCTGCTCATACCTCTCACTGTCAAACAGAAAAAATGCTTGTGTGGGAAGTTCTTGGTGCACCTGTGCATAAAGGCAAGGCCTGGCAGGTGTGGAAGTTGCCAGCACCGTGTGGCAGCTGCCCACATGCTCCTCTGCTCCAACGCCTTGTCTGTGGTTGTTCTGTGGCCAAGGAATAGGAACAGCAGAGCACAAGCCTGTGCTTACTCTGGTAAGGTGTTCACTGGATCCCTAAGTCCTCCATGCAGAGTGGTGGCTGGGGCAGGATCCACCTGCCTTCCAGCTCTTGATCCACATAATACAGTTCAGCTTTACCAAAAACATTCTAAAATTACAAGGTATGGTCATGAGCTGTACAGCTAATTGAGATTTCCAAGAGGTTACAGTGTTCTGGTCATCAGTGATACTGGTGATGACGTAGAGAGTTTCCTCATGAACTTCACTGGTCCCACCAAATTAGGAGGAACTTCTGGTAGCCCACAGGGCTGTGCAGCTCTTCAGATGGGCCTTGACAAGTTGGAGGGATGGGCAGAGAGGAACATCCTTAAATTCAGCAAAGGCAAATGCAGGATTTTACGTGAGTGGAAAAATAACCCCGTGTACCAGCGCAGGCTGCGGGCAAAACAGCTGGAGAGCAGCTCCTCAGAGAAGGACCTGGGGCTCCTGGTGGACAAGAAGCTGTCCATGAGCCAGCAGTGTGTCGTGCTGTACAAGAAGCCAGAGGTGTCCTGGGATGCATGAGGAAGAGCATTGCCAGCAGGGCAGGTGAGGCTCCACTCCACTCAGCCCTGGTGAGGCAAATTACTGTGTTTTGTCCATTTCTGGGCTCCTTGGTACAAAAGAGACACGGAGCTCTTGGACAATGTTCACAAGACAAGAACAATGATGATTAGTAGAGTCGAGCACCACTTTTGCACACAAAGGCTGAGGGAGCTGGGCCTGTTCTGCTTTCAGAAGAAACAACAAAGTTTCATCAATGCCTACAGGTATCTGAATGGGAGGGTTCCAAGAGGTGGATCCAGGTTCTTCACTGGGATGCCAAGCACGAGGACACGATGCAAAAGGGAGAAAATGATGCACAGGAAGTGCCACGTGAATCTAAGGTCAGAGCTTTGCACTGTTGAAGACTGTGCCCTGTAACAGATTGCCCAAAGAAATTGTGGACTCTATTGGGAGATATCCCAGACCCATATGGATACAACTGTGTGCCATGTGTTCTGGGATGACTCTGCTGGAGCAGGGAGGTTGGAGCAGTGACCCCCTGAGGTCCCTTCTTGTCTGGCCCATCCCATGATTGTGTCCTGCATAACACACACCCGTGCACAGCACAGGCCTGCTCAGGGCACTCCAGGTGGTTCCCAGCCTGCAGATTCCCATGCTCATGTCCAAGCTTGCCAGCACCTAAACACAGGGCCCCACACAGCAGCCATGCCTGTTCAACAGCACTGACTCCTCAAATCCTGTGTCTTCTGCTACAGCTCCCCATGCACTGCCCTGCCCTCTGCTCACCCCAGGCAACTGGAGACCCTTTGCATGGACACATCAGGCACAGCCTCCTCTCTGCTGCAGTGCTGCTGCTGCTGCTGCTGGCAGGATCTGGGGTTCCTACAAAGCAGCCCCATCCCTTTGCTTTTTTCTCCCAGTTCTGTAGAGGAATGTGGTGTCGTTCCCTGAATCTTCTCTGGGCAGCTTGGGGGAATGAATGCAATGGGACACACTCAGACCTGCAGCAGAGGATTTGGGAGGAGCTGCAGGCATTGCTGCTCTCCTCTGCTGACAGCACACAGGGGAACATCTTCAGTGCAAAGCCCTTCAGAGCCCTGGGCAGTCGGATCCCTTGATGGCCTGTGTGGGCCAGCCTCACCCTGCAGTGCACACAGCCCAGCACGCATGTGCAGAGTCTGTGCCAGAGCTCTGTGCCCAAACTCAGGGCACACAAACTGCGAGTGTCTCTTCCTGCCTGCAGGGATTTCCCACTGCCTTGGGCAGGTGAGCAAGGCTGGGTGCAGGGAAGAGGACAGGACATGGTTTTCTCCAGCTTTGTCCATTTGTGTCCTGGTGCTCTTTTGCAGAGTGCTGCAATCAAGAGGCAAGGATTATATCTGTTCTTCTCTGGCACGGAGAAGGTCAGGGTGTGTGACCATGGTCACAAGGGTTTTCAGGATGAAGAAGAGACGAGAATGTTGACTCCATGATCAGAAGGCTTGATTTATTATTTTATGATATATGTTACCTTAAGACTATACTAAAAAGAAATGGAAAGGAAAAGGTTTCTTCAGAAGCTAGCTAAGCTAAGAATAGACAGGAATGAATAACAAAGATCTGTGTCTCAGACAGAGAGCAAGAGCCAGCTCTGCCATGAGTGCTCAGTAAATCCAAACATCCACAGGAGACCAATCATGGGTCTACCTGTTGCATTCCACTGAAGCAGATAACCATTGTTTACTTTTGGTTGCTGAAACTGCAGCTTCTCACAAGGAAAAATCCTAAGAAAGGTTTTTTCTTGAAAGATGTCTGCGACAAGGGTCTATCCACACCTCCTGTGGGGCACACCCTTCTCCTCTGAAATCTCCCTGAGGTGCAGACTCTCAAAGGGCAGTCCCAGTGCAGGAGCACAGGCAGCCTGTTCTGTCCTGGAGATCCCTCTCTGGAGTTAGAGAAGAGCAGCTACAGAACTATTCTCTGCCAGGCTCCAAGAGACACCAGCTCTGCAGGTCAGCAGCTTCTCCCATCCCTGGACAACACGTCAGGCCTGACTGGGAGAAGCAGAGATTCCACATGGCAGCTTGCAGGGCTGGGACTCTGTGAGTGTGAGGGAGCCTAGGGAGGAGACAAACAGCGGGACACAGACACAACCATGCATTCCTGAGATCTCCTTGTCTTCCCATCAATTTCTGCCACTTTGTGCATCCCTGTGCACACACTCAGGCTGCCACACAGCCCCATCCTGCTGCGTGGTAGCTCTGAACTATGGCACCTACTGCAGTGCCCCCTACTCTTGCACAGCACGCTCACACACAGCAGGAAGCCAGAGGAGCAGAGTACAAGCAGCTCATGGCTGCCTGCAGGTGTCATTCCCCACCGTTCCTGGGCAGCCAAGAGCCTTGGTGACATTTCAGCCTCCCGCTCCCTGCCCTGCCCACCCACAGAGAGACGCATCTCTTCCTCTGCACCCTCCTCTTTCCACACCTCTGTGTCTGTGCTGGCCCCAGGGGCAGGTGCCTGGAAGGAGGGGGCCTTTCTCCATGCATTTCCACCGCTTCCTTGTGGCCATGCTGCTCCCTGTGGGTAAGTGGGCATTCCTCCCTCCTGAGCAGCTGCACTGGAGCTGCTGCTTGCATCCTCAGCTCTGCTCCCAGTTGCTGGCACTGCCCCTTCCCAAGGATTCCAGGGTGGGAGTGGGCAATGAACGAGGAGAATTTACCCACGACCTATTGAATCACAAAACACTGCAATGCTGTAAATTTGTTTTTTCCTGCCCCATTTTAATACTTCACTTGAGAGTACCAAAGTCATTATTTCTCAAACCGGATTTACTGTTGTATTTGAAGTTAGTTTGTTTGGGGATTTTTGATCCTATGTGCCTTTTTCAGAGAAGCTGTGCACTCTCCCTTTGCTTTCTGATGTCCTGGGGGCATTCCATCCCATGGCATACTTCAAAGATATGTGTTTTTGTCTTCTTCAATGCATTTAACTTCCCACCTTTCATCTCCTGTCTCTCCAGGCTGGGCCCTTCAGCAATCACCAGATTCAGTGGTCCGGGTGGGAGACACCGTCACTCTGGAATGTTCTGCATCAGGGAAAACTTTTCCAAACATGTACTGGTTCAAGTTACCCATGGAGAAGGATGCCAGAATGCAGCTGGTTGTATATTCAGTGGAAGGCGGCAAAGCAGATTTTGAGAAGGAATTCCAAAATCGCTTCCAGAGTAATGGGACTAGGAACAACCATTTATCTGTGAAGATCCAGCATGCCCTGCTCAATGACACAGGCACATATTTCTGTGCTGAAAGAGATCCACAGTGACTCAAAGGCTGGTGCAGCACAGCACAAACCTTTCCAGGCAAACAGGGATCTGCCTCCAGCAGACTCTGAGCCCTGTCTTTGAGTAAACTCCTTTTTTTACTTGGCCCCAAGCTCTACAGTGAAACACAGTACAACTGTCTGTCTGTCCTTTTGTCCCTCTATGTGCTCATCAATCTGTCTTTAGCTTCGCCTCTAGCTTCTCTTCTATGATTTTCCATCCCTGAATTACCTTCTCACTCTGGTTTATTCTTGTCCTATCTCCTATCATTTCTCTGCCATTCAAAACTGCTTCTCACTTTCTTCTTTCATGTCATTCTGTCTCTCCCCATGACTTTTCCTCTCTGTCCTCACGTACCTAGTTTCTTCGTCTTTCCTGTTCCCATCCTCCTCCATCTCTCCTTCCTTACAATCTGTTACATCAATTCAAGGCCTGGGAAGCAGGATGTGGAATAGTTCACACAGCACTTTCCCTCTCCACCAGCTGCAAAGACAAGGCTCACTGTGCCTCAGCTCCCCACAGGTATTTACCTTCCTCTCCTGCCGCTCTCACTGCAGCACCCATGAGAGCCCTCACAGCTCTGAGTGCTTGGGCTGCTGTGGTGTCCTGCAGGGTCCTGCCTCCCTCTCACAGGTGGTATTTGCTGTGCTCACAGGGCTGCAGAGAGAAGAAGAAGAGCTGTCACAGCGCTGGCTGGGACGTGGGGTGGCCAGGCAGGGACTTGAACCAGCCCTGTCTGGGGAAGACAGGGAGAGTGCATGAGAAAAGTCAAGGGACCTCTATGTGGCCTTTATCCCTCATTCCTCCATCTCCCAAGGACTTGAGAGGCAGGAGGGGAGCAGCCATCATTCCTCTGCCTTGCACACACTCAGACTCCCCTGCAAGCTCAGCACAGTTCTTTCCTTCCAACCCCATCCTTCCCTCCACACCCACCCACACCCAGCCTGCCCCTTCCACCTGTTGCATCCCTGCAGGGTTCCTGCTTCCCTGCAGAAACAGAGTTTGTGCTGACACACAGTTTGTGTCATTGCCCAGGGCTCCCAGCCAGCCAATGCCTTCTCTCATTCCTTGGCCAGCCCCACCCCGAGATGTCTCACCCTCACTCACTGCTCCCTCTGCACAAACCTTTGGGCAGACACAAGGGGCAGGCTGCTGAGAGGGCAGGGCCTTTCCCCCCATGGTTCCCTGCTGTTTCTTTGTGGCCATGCTGGCCCCTCTGGGTAAGTGAACTCAAGCCAGCCCTGAGCACCTGCACTGATCCCGCTGCTGCTCTCCCAGCTGTGTAGCCAGGTCCTGGCAGTGCTTCATCCTGCAGAGCTTTCTGCATGGAGGATCAGCAGTCAATGTGGGGGCAATGGGAATCCCCAAATCTTCTGCAATGCCCATCTATTTGTCATTCTTTGTGCAGCCCCTAGATGGTTCCTGGTTTTGGACTCAAACAGCCCAGGAATGCACCTTGCCTATTGAGGAGAGATTGGAAATTCACTTGCTGATCTGAAGAACTGTCCCATGCCTTGAACTTCTCCCTTGGCTGCCCAATGCCTTCTCAAACTTTCCCTACCGAATCACAGTGCCTAGTTGAGGTTTTTCCAATTTTTTCCTCGTCCTCACTGCGCCTACTTTTCCTTTCCAGTGTTAGCCCTGGAACAGTCTCCAGACATGGTGATCAAAGAAGGCCAGTCTGTGAAACTGGAATGCTCTGAGAAGAAATCCTCCAGCTCAGCTATGTACTGGTTCCTGCAGCGTTCAGAGAAGAATTCCAGTCTGACCCAGTTGGTTTATGCTTTTGAAGGTCTTAATGCAGAGGTGGAGAAGGGTTTTGAGAACCATTTCAAGAGCAGCAAGATAGAAGGAGACAGTATCACCCTCTCAATAGAACATGCCTTTCTCAATGACTCTGGCACATACTACTGTGCTGAGAGTGAACACAGTGGTGAGACTGCTGAGGGAGCTGAGCACAAACTTGTCCCTGCACAAACAGGAGCTGCTTTCCACCTTGTGGGTGCTGCACGAGGCAGGGTGATCACTTCTCACTCCTTGGCTGCTCTGCTTCCTAGCCTTGCCTTCCTCCTCTTCTCAGAAGCTGACAGTTTTTTTGTCCATCATTGTTTCCTCTCACTCCAGGCCTGCCTTGTAATTTAACTCTTATTTGTACTACACTTGCTTTTGTCAGACCTTCTTCTTCTCTGTCTCCCTTTCCTTCCCCAACTTCTTCTTTCTGTCTTCAATCTACACTCCAATGACTTCCTCTTACTTAACTCCAGTCAACCCTGCTCATACCTCTCACTGTCAAATAGAAAAAATGCTTGTGTGGGCAGTTCTTGGTGCACCTGTGCATAAAGGCAAGGCCTGGCAGGTGTGGAAGTTGCCAGCACCATGTGGCAGCTGCCCACATGCTCCTCTGCTCCAACGCCTTGTCTGTGGTTGTTCTGTGGCCAAGGAATAGGAACAGCAGAGCACAAGCCTGTGCTTACTCTGGTAAGGTGTTCACTGGATCCCTAAGTCCTCCATCCAGTGTGGTTTCCGAGCAGGATCCACCTGCCTTCCAGCCCTTGATCCACATACAGTTTATCTTCAGCAAACATATGATAAAAACTACAGGTCACATTAGGAAGCTGAGCAGATAACAGAAATTTCCCACAGGTTACACATCAGTGACTCAGATGAAGGGTAGAGAGTGTCCTTATCAAATTGCCTGATTACACCAAGTTAGGAGGAGTTTCTGATACCTGAGAAGGCTGTGCAGCCCTTCAGATGGGCCTTGCCAGGTTGGAGGGATGGGCAGAGAGGAACATGCTCAAATTCAGCCAAGGCAAATGCATAGTTCTGCACCTGGGGAGGAATTGCTCCATGCAGCAGCACAGGGAAGCACTGACCATCTGGTATTGAATATTAGACCCCGATGTTTCCGGCTGTGTCCTGCCTGGCTTCTTCTGGCCCTTGCTGCTGGACCAGAGGTGGCAGCTGTGGTGTTTTCACCCCAGAGATACCTTTGGCCGGCTGGGTGCTGCAGCTGGGCACTTGGAACAAATCCAGGCAAAGTAGGAACTGAGTTTACTTTGGTGGAAAAGGTTCAAGCGACAGTGAAGAGAAAAGCAGTGGGTTCTATCGTAGAGTCTTAATCCAGAGTTTTTTTTCAGCATGGTAGACCTCTGAATGTGGTAACAGCTCCCAGACAGACCCCCGGCCGCATGGTCTGGTGTCCTTTGAAGCCCCGGGGACAGGGGGAGGGGAGGGACAGGTGAGGGCCAACCAGGTGTGAGGAGGGGAAGGCTCAAGGGATACAGACACTTGGACAGGCCAATGAGCCCAGACCTGAGGGGCATCTGCCAACCACACGACGCCCTGCTGGAATGTTAAGATTGATGGAGAGCTCTTAGGCAGGAGGGCAAAATGGGGAGGGGGAAAGGTTGGCACACCAGAGGGGGTTGGGATAGGTGAAACAGGAAATCGCACTGCAACAATCTGGGAAGCAGCTCTTCAGAGAAGGACCTGGGGGTCCTGGTGGACAAGAAGTTCCCCATGAGGCAGCAATTTGTCCTGGTGTCCAACAAGCCAGTGGTGTCCTGGCATGCATTAGGAAGAGCATTGCCAGTAGGGGGAGGGAATTGAGGCTCCACTCAGGCCTGGTGAGGCACATCTGCAGTGATGTCTCCTGTCCTGGGCTCTTTGGTGCAAAAGAGACATGAAGCTCCTGGAGAATGTCCAGGACAGGAGATGAAAGGGGATTACTAGAGTGGAGCACATCTTTAGAGAACAAAGGCTGAGGAAGCTGGGCCTTTGCTGCTTTAAGAAGAAACAACTAAGTGGCCACCTCATCAATGTCTACAAGGAACAGAAGGCAGGGTTCCCAGACATTGATGAAGGTTCTTCACTGTCATTACAAGCACGAGGACAACCGTAAAAGGGCAGAAAATGATGCACAGCAAGTTCCACCTGAATCTGTGCTAAGAGCTTTGCAGTGTTCAAGACTGAGCAAAGAAGCAGACTGCATAAAGAGGTTATGGAGCCCCTCTCTCTGGAGATATTCCAGAACCATGTAGAGACAGTTTTGTGCCATGTCCTCTGGGATGACTCTGCTGGAGCAGGGAGGTTGGAGCAGTGACCCCCTGAGGTCCCTTCTTGTCTGGCCCATCCCATGATTCTGTCCTGCATAACACACACCCGTGCACAGCACAGGCCTGCTCAGGGCACTCCAGGTGGTTCCCAGCCTGCAGATTCCCATGCTCATGTCCAAGCTTGCCAGCACCTAAACACAGGGCCCCACACAGCAGCCATGCCTGTTCAACATCACTGACTCCTCAAATCCTGTGTCTTCTGCAAGGCTCCCCATGCACTGCCCTGCCCTCTGCTCAGCCCACGCAACTGGAGACCCTTTGCATGGACACATCAGGCACATCAGGCTCCTCTCTGCTGCAGTGCTGCTGCTGCTGCTGCTGGCAGGATCTGGGGTTCCTACAAAGCAGCCCAATCTCTTTTGTTCTTTCTGCAAGTATTTTTGAGGAATCTGGGGTCTTCCCAGAATCTTCTCTAGGCAGCTTGGGGGAATGAATGCAATGGGACACACTCAGACCTGCAGCAGAGGATTTGGGAGGAGCTGCAGGCATTGCTGCTCTCCTCTGCTGACAGCACACAGGGGAACATCTTCAGTGCAAAGCCCTTCAGAGCCCTGGGCAGTCGGATCCCTTGATGGCCTGTGTGGGCCAGCCTCACCCTGCAGTGCACACAGCCCAGCACGCATGTGCAGAGTCTGTGCCAGAGCTCTGTGCCCAAACTCAGGGCACACAAACTGCGAGTGTCTCTTCCTGCCTGCAGGGATTTCCCACTGCCTTGGGCAGGTGAGCAAGGCCGGGTGCAGGGAAGAGGACAGGACATGGTTTTCTCCAGCTTTGTCCATTTGTGTCCTGGTGCTCTTTTGCAGAGTGCTGCAATCAAGAGGCAAGGATTATATCTGTTCTTCTCTGGCACGGAGAAGGTCAGGATGTCTCCACAAATCCTGTGGGGCACACCCTTCTCCTCAGAAATATCCGTGAGTTGCAGACTCTCAAAGGGCAGTCCCAGTGCAGGAGCACAGGCAGCCTGTTCTCTCCTGGAGATCCCTCTCTGGAGTTAGAGAAGAGCAGCTACAGAACTATTCTCTGCCAGGCTCCAAGAGACACCAGCTCTGCAGGTCAGCAGCTTCTCCCATCCCTGGACAACACGTCAGGCCTGACTGGGAGAAGCAGAGATTCCACATGGCAGCTCGCAGGGCTGGGACTCTGTGAGTGTGAGGGAGCCTAGGGAGGAGACAAACAGCGGGACACAGACACAACCATGCATTCCTGAGATCTCCTTGTCTTCCCATCAATTTCTGCCACTTTGTGCATCCCTGTGCACACACTCAGGCTGCCACACAGCCCCATCGTGCTCCGTGGTAGCTCTGAACCATGGCACCTACTGCAGTGCCACCTACTCTTGCACAGCCACGCTCACACACAGCAGGAAGCCAGAGGAGCAGAGTACAAGCAGCTCATGGCTGCCTGCAGGTGTCATTCCCCACCGTTCCTGGGCAGCCAAGAGCCTTGGTGACATTTCAGCCTCCCGCTCCCTGCCCTGCCCACCCACAGAGAGACGCATCTCTTCCTCTGCACCCTCCTCTTTCCACACCTCTGTGTCTGTGCTGGCCCCAGGGGCAGGTGCCTGGAAGGAGGGGGCCTTTCTCCATGCATTTCCACCGCTTCCTTGTGGCCATGCTGCTCCCTGTGGGTAAGTGGGCATTCCTCCCTCCTGAGCAGCTGCACTGGAGCTGCTGCTGCATCCTCAGCTCTGCTCCCAGTTGCTGGCACTGCCCCTTCCCAAGGATTCCACGGGGAAGGTTGGCAATTAAACAGGAGAATTTACCCACGACTTATTGAGTCATAAAACTCTGCAATGCTGCAAATTTGTTTTTTCCCATTTTAATACTTCACTTGAATGTACCAAAGTCATTATTTCTCCAAACAGATTTACTGTTGTATTTGAAGTTGGTTTGTTTGGGGATTTTTGATCCTATGTGCCTTTTTCAGAGAAGCTGGGCACTGTCCCATTGCGTTCTGATAACCTGGGGCCATTCCATCCCATGGCATACTTCAAGGATGTGTATTTTTTGTCCTCTTCAATGCATTTCACTTCTCACCTTTCATCTCCTGTCTCTCCAGGCTGGGCCCTTCAGCAATCACCAGATTCAGTTGTCCGGGTGGGAGACACCGTCACTCTGGAATGTTCTGCATCAGGGAAAACATTTGTAAACATGTACTGGTACAAGTTACCCATGGAGAAGGATGCCAGAATGCAGCTGGTTGTATACTCAGTGGAAGGCAGCAAAGCAGATTTTGAGAAGGAATTCCAAAATCGCTTCCAGAGCGATGGGACTAGGAACAACCATTTATCTGTGAAGATACAGCATGCCCTGCTCAATGACACAGGCACATATTTCTGTGCTGAAAGAGATCCACAGTGACTCAAAGGCTGGTGCAGCACAGCACAAACCTTTCCAGGCAAACAGGGATCTGCCACCAGCACACACTGAGCCCTGTTTGAGTAATCGCCTTTTTTAACTTGTCCCCCAGCTCTTCAGAAAAAGACTGTATAACTGCCTGTCTGTCCTTTTGTCCATCTATGTGCTCATCAATCTGTCTTTAGCTTGGTCTCTAGCTGCTTTTCTATTCTTTCCCATCCCTGAATCACCTTCTCACTCTCAATTCTTCTTATCCTCACTGTCTCACCTCCTTTATCTCCCAGTCAGATTGTTTCTGACTCTGCTCTTTTCATGGCTTTCTGTCTTTCGCCCTGACTTTTCCTCTCTATCCTCTCATACCTAGTCCCTTCCTATTTCCTGTTCCCTTCTTCCTCCATCTCTGCTTCCTTAGAATCTGTAGCATCAAGTCATGGCCTGGGAAACAGGATGTGGAACAGTTCACACAGAATTTTGCTTCTCCACCAGCAGGAAAGACAAAGCCCACTGGTCCTTGGCCCCACTGGTCTCCAGGGAATGGACACACAGCCCAAGTTACAGCCCTACCCTTTGACCTGAACTCTCAGATGTTTGAGAATTGTCCCTGCCCACAGCAGGAGACTGCCCAGGTGAGCCATGGAATGTCCCTGGTGACCAGGACAAGGACCAGGAGGAAGAAGTCCAAGTGGAGTTTTCAGCAGGGGTTATTGGTGTTTTTGAGAATCTTGTCTGGCCCATCCACTACATCTCCTGCTGCTTGCTGAAAGTCACAGGGGCTGCCCTGACTTGCTTAATCCTCTTTTCTTCCAGTTAAAAAAGTGCACAAGGGCCCAGGGAAATCCTCACCTAAATGTTCCTAATCCGTCAAGAACAGAGGCTGGGAATTCCTTGCTGGAGTGTGAAGCACAGGCTTGGCCAGGGGAGCTGCAGCTCATGCCATAGCAGTGGGGACATGGAGATGCTGTCTGGTGCTCAGGTTCTTGTGGGTAAAGCCCAGTCAGCTGCTGGGTGTTACAGGCACTCCCTCACTACCCCCTTGCCCTGGTGGGATGGGAAAAAGGGGAGAACTGACAGGTTGAGATTCCCATCCTTCCCTCCACACCCACCCACACCCAGCCTGCCCCTTCCACCTGCTGCATCCCTGCAGGGCTCCTGCTTCCCTGCAGAAACAGAGTTTGTGCTGACACACAGTTTGTGTCATTGCCCAGGGCTCCCAGCCAGCCAATGCCTTCTCTCATTCCTTGGCCAGCCCCACCCCGAGATGTCTCACCCTCACTCACTGCTCCCTCTGCACAAACCTTTGGGCAGACACAAGGGGCAGGCTGCTGAGAGGGCAGGGCCTTTCCCCCCATGGTTCCCTGCTGTTTCTTTGTGGCCATGCTGGCCCCTCTGGGTAAGTGAACTCAAGCCAGCCCTGAGCACCTGCACTGATCCCGCTGCTGCTCTCCCAGCTGTGTAGCCAGTTCCTGGCAGTGCTTCATGCTGCAGAGCTTTCTGCATGGAGGATCAGCAGTCAATGTGGGGGCAATGGGAATGCCTGAATCTTCTGCAATGTCCATCTATTTGTCATTCTTTGTGCAGCCCCTAGATGGTTCCTGGTTTTGGACTCAAACAGCCCAGGAATGCACCTTGCCTATTGAGGAGAGATTGGAAATTCACCTGCTGATCTGAAGAGCTGTCCCATGCCTTGAACTGCTCCCTTGGCTGCCCAATGCCTTCTCACCCTTTCCCTACCAACTCACAGTGCCCAGTTGAGATTTTTCCAATTCTTTCCTCTTCCTCACTGCTCCTAATTTTCCTTTCCAGTGTTAGCCCTGGAACAGTCTCCAGACAGGTTGATCAAAGAAGGCCAGTCTGTGAAACTGGAATGCTCTGAGAAAAAATCCTCCAACAGAGTTATGTACTGGTTCCTGCAGCCTTCAGAGAAGAATTCCAGTCTGACCCAGTTGGTTTATGCTTTTGAAGGTCTTAATGCAGAGGTGGAGAAGGGTTTTGAGAGGCATTTCAAGAGCAGCAAGATAGAAGGAGACAGGATCACCCTCTCAATAGAACATGCCTTTCTCAATGACTCTGGCACATACTACTGCGCTGAGGGTGATCACAGTGGTGAGACTGCTGAGGGAGCTGAGCACAAACTTGTCCCTGCACAAACAGGAGCTGCTTTCCACCTTGTGGGTGCTGCACGAGGCAGGATGATCACTTCTCACTCCTTAGGTGCTCTGCTTCCTAGCCTTGCCTTCCTCCTCTTCTCAGATGCTAAATGTTTATTTGTCCATCATTGTCTCCTTGTCACTCTAGGCCCTCCTTGTAATTAACTCTCATTTGTACTACGCTTGCTTCTATCAGACCTTCTTCTTCTCTGTCTCCCTTTCCTTCCCCAGCTTCTTCTTTCTGTCTTCAATCTACACTCCAATGACTTCCTCTTACTTAACTCCAGTCAACCCTGCTCATACCTCTCACTGTCAAACAGAAAAAATGCTTGTGTGGGAAGTTCTTGGTGCACCTGTGCATAAAGGCAAGGCCTGGCAGGTGTGGAAGTTGCCAGCACCGTGTGGCAGCTGCCCACATGCTCCTCTGCTCCAACGCCTTGTCTGTGGTTGTTCTGTGGCCAAGGAATTTGAACAGCAGAGCACAAGCCTGTGCTTACTCTGGTAAGGTGTTCAGTGGATCCCTAAGTCCTCCATGCAGAGTGGTGTCTGGGGCAGGATCCACCTGCCTTCCAGCTCTTGATCCACATAATACAGTTCAGCTTTACCAAAAACATTCTAAAATTACAAGGTATGGTCATGAGCTGTACAGCTAATTGAGATTTCCAAGAGGTTACAGTGTTCTGGTCATCAGTGATACTGGTGATGACGTAGAGAGTTTCCTCATGAACTTCACTGGTCACACCAAATTAGGAGGAACTTCTGGTAGCCCACAGGGCTGTGCAGCTCTTCAGATGGGCCTTGACAAGTTGGAGGGATGGGCAGAGAGGAACATCCTTAAATTCAGCAAAGGCAAATGCAGGATTTTACGTGAGTGGAAAAATAACCCCGTGTACCAGCGCAGGCTGCGGGCAAAACAGCTGGAGAGCAGCTCCTCAGAGAAGGACCTGGGGCTCCTGGTGGACAAGAAGCTGTCCATGAGCCAGCAGTGTGTCGTGCTGTACAAGAAGCCAGAGGTGTCCTGGGATGCATGAGGAAGAGCATTGCCAGCAGGGCAGGTGAGGCTCCACTCCACTCAGCCCTGGTGAGGCAAATTACTGTGTTTTGTCCATTTCTGGGCTCCTTGGTACAAAAGAGACACGGAGCTCTTGGACAATGTTCACAAGACAAGAACAATGATGATTAGTAGAGTCGAGCACCACTTTTGCACACAAAGGCTGAGGGAGCTGGGCCTGTTCTGCTTTGAGAAGAAACAACAAAGTTTCATCAATGCCTACAGGTATCTGAATGGGAGGGTTCCAAGAGGTGGATCCAGGTTCTTCACTGGGATGCCAAGCACGAGGACACGATGCAAAAGGGAGAAAATGATGCACAGGAAGTGCCACGTGAATCTAAGGTCAGAGCTTTGCACTGTTGAAGACTGTGCCCTGTAACAGATTGCCCAAAGAAATTGTGGAGTCTATTGGGAGATATCCCAGACCCATATGGATACAACTGTGTGCCATGTGTTCTGGGATGACTCTGCTGGAGCAGGGAGGTTGGAGCAGTGACCCCCTGAGGTCCCTTCTTGTCTGGCCCATCCCATGATTCTGTCCTGCATAACACACACCCGTGCACAGCACAGGCCTGCTCAGGGCACTCCAGGTGGTTCCCAGCCTGCAGATTCCCATGCTCATGTCCAAGCTTGCCAGCACCTAAACACAGGGCCCCACACAGCAGCCATGCCTGTTCAACAGCACTGACTCCTCAAATCCTGTGTCTTCTGCTACAGCTCCCCATGCACTGCCCTGCCCTCTGCTCACCCCAGGCAACTGGAGACCCTTTGCATGGACACATCAGGCACATCAGGCTCCTCTCTGCTGCAGTGCTGCTGCTGCTGCTGCTGGCAGGATCTGGGGTTCCTACAAAGCAGCCCCATCCCTTTGCTTTTTTCTCCCAGTTCTGTAGAGGAATGTGGTGTCGTTCCCTGAATCTTCTCTGGGCAGCTTGGGGGAATGAATGCAATGGGACACACTCAGACCTGCAGCAGAGGATTTGGGAGGAGCTGCAGGCATTGCTGCTCTCCTCTGCTGACAGCACACAGGGGAACATCTTCAGTGCAAAGCCCTTCAGAGCCCTGGGCAGTCGGATCCCTTGATGGCCTGTGTGGGCCAGCCTCACCCTGCAGTGCACACAGCCCAGCACGCATGTGCAGAGTCTGTGCCAGAGCTCTGTGCCCAAACTCAGGGCACACAAACTGCGAGTGTCTCTTCCTGCCTGCAGGGATTTCCCACTGCCTTGGGCAGGTGAGCAAGGCTGGGTGCAGGGAAGAGGACAGGACATGGTTTTCTCCAGCTTTGTCCATTTGTGTCCTGGTGCTCTTTTGCAGAGTGCTGCAATCAAGAGGCAAGGATTATATCTGTTCTTCTCTGGCACGGAGAAGGTCAGGGTGTGTGACCATGGTCACAAGGGTTTTCAGGATGAAGAAGAGACGAGAATGTTGACTCCATGATCAGAAGGCTTGATTTATTATTTTATGATATATGTTACCTTAAGACTATACTAAAAAGAAATGGAAAGGAAAAGGTTTCTTCAGAAGCTAGCTAAGCTAAGAATAGACAGGAATGAATAACAAAGATCTGTGTCTCAGACAGAGAGCAAGAGCCAGCTCTGCCATGAGTGCTCAGTAAATCCAAACATCCACAGGAGACCAATCATGGGTCTACCTGTTGCATTCCACTGAAGCAGATAACCATTGTTTACTTTTGGTTGCTGAAACTGCAGCTTCTCACAAGGAAAAATCCTAAGAAAGGTTTTTTCTTGAAAGATGTCTGCGACAAGGGTCTATCCACACCTCCTGTGGGGCACACCCTTCTCCTCTGAAATCTCCCTGAGGTGCAGACTCTCAAAGGGCAGTCCCAGTGCAGAAGCACAGGCAGACTGTTCTCTCCTGGAGATCCCTCTCTGGAGTTAGAGCAGAGCAGCTACAGAACTATTCTCTGCCAGGCTCCAAGAGACACCAGCTCTGCAGGTCAGCAGCTTCTCCCATCCCTGGACAACACGTCAGGCCTGATTGGGAGAAGCAGAGATTCCACATGGCAGCTTGCAGGGCTGGGACTCTGTGAGTGTGAGGGAGCCTAGGGAGGAGACAAACAGCGGGACACAGACACAACCATGCATTCCTGAGATCTCCTTGTCTTCCCAACAATTTCTGCCACTTTGTGCACCCCTGTGCACACACTCAGGCTGCCACACAGCCCCATCCTGCTGCGTGGTAGCTCTGAACTATGGCACCTACTGCAGTGCCCCCTACTCTTGCACAGCCACGCTCACACACAGCAGGAAGCCAGAGGAGCAGAGTACAAGCAGCTCATGGCTGCCTGCAGGTGTCATTCCCCACCGTTCCTGGGCAGCCAAGAGCCTTGGTGACATTTCAGCCTCCCGCTCCCTGCCCTGCCCACCCACAGAGAGACGCATCTCTTCCTCTCCACCCTCCTCTTTCCACACCTCTGTGTCTGTGCTGGCCCCAGGGGCAGGTGCCTGGAAGGAGGGGGCCTTTCTCCATGCATTTCCACCGCTTCCTTGTGGCCATGCTGCTCCCTGTGGGTAAGTGGGCATTCCTCCCTCCTGAGCAGCTGCACGGGAGCTGCTGCTGCATCCTCAGCTCTGCTCCCAGTTGCTGGCACTGCCCCTTCCCAAGGATTCCAGGGTGGGATTGGGCAATGAACCCGGTGAGACTTTCCACCACCTATTGAATCAGGAATCTCTGCAAGATTTAAGGTTTTTTTTTTCCTGCCCCATTTTAATACTTCACTTGAATGTACCAAAGTCATTATTTCTCCAAACAGATTTACTATTGTATTTGAAGTTGGTTTGTTTGGGGATTTTGTATCCTATGTGCCTTTTTCAGGAAGCTGGGCACTATCCCATTGCTTTCTGATATCCTGGGGCCATTCCATCCCATGACATACTTTAAAGATAGGTGGTTTTGTCTCCTTCAATGCATTTCACTTCACACCTTTCATCTCCTGTCTCTCCAGGCTGGGCCCTTCAGCAATCACCAGATTCAGTTGTCCGGGTGGGAGACACCGTCACTCTGGAATGTTCTGCATCAGGAAAAAGTTTCATATACATGTACTGGTACAAGTTACCCATGGAGAAGGATGCTAGAATGCAGCTGGTTGTATACTCAGTGGAAGGCAGAAAAGCAGATTTTGAGAAGGAATTCCAAAATCGCTTCCAGAGTGATGGGACTAGGAACAACCATTTATCTGTGAAGATCCAGCATGCCCTGCTCAATGACACAGGCACATATTTCTGTGCTGAACAAGATCCACAGTGACTAAAAGGCTGGTGCAGCACAGCACAAACCTTTCCAGGCAAACAGGGATCTGCCACCAGCACACAGCCTGTGTTTGAGAGAACCCAGTTTTCTTACTTCCCCTCCAGCTCATCAGGTAAAACACAATGTGACAGTCTGTCTGTCCATTTATCTGTCCATCTGTCTGCCTTTAGCTTGGTCTCTAGCTGCTTTTCTATACTTTTCCATCCCTGAATCATCTTCTGACTCTGGTTTCTTCTTGTCCTCACTGTCTCACCTCATTCACTGCCATTCACAGCCTGCTTGTGACTTTGCTTCTTTTATGTCTTTCTGTTTGTCCGCTTTACCATTCTTCTCTGTACTCTCCCAGGTTCCAACTTCCAGTTTCCTGTTCCCTTCCTCCTCCATCTCTCCTTCCTTACAATTAGTTACATCAATTCAAGGCCTGGGAAGCAGGATGTGGAATAGTTCACACAGCACTTTCCCTCTCCACCAGCTGCAAAGACAAGGCTCACTGTGCCTCAGCTCCCCACAGGTATTTACCTTCCTCTCCTGCCACTCTCACTGCAGCACCCATGAGAGCCCTCACAGCTCTGAGTGCTTGGGCTGCTGTGGTGTCCTGCAGGGTCCTGCCTCCCTCTCACAGGTGGTATTTGCTGTGCTCACAGGGCTGCAGAGAGAAGAAGAAGAGCTGTCACAGCGCTGGCTGGGACGTGGGGTGGCCAGGCAGGGACTGAACCAGCCCTGTCTGGGGAAGACAGGGAGAGTGCATGAGACAAGTCAAGGGACCTCTATGTGGCCTTTATCCCACATTCCTCCATCTCCCAAGGACTTGAGAGGAAGAGGGGAGCAGCCAACATTCCTCTGCCTTGCACACACTCAGACTCCCCTGCAAGCTCAGCACAGTTCTGTCCTTCCAACCCCATCCTTCCCTCCACACCCAGCACACCCAGCCTGCCCCTTCCACCTGCTCCATTGTGGGAACTCAGCACATCACTCCGGATGTCCAGAGCTACCGAGAGAACCCTTGGGGGGCTCAGAAATCCTGGAATGTTGCCAGGAGCCTCTGGTGGCTTGACTTTGATCCCTCTAGGCATGTTCCACCTGTTTGAGGACATGAGAGTCACTTGGGAATGGATGGTGCAGGAATGATGTACTTATAGGGTGAAATACAGATTTTAGGGTTTTGGTACAGGGGTGTTATGGAGACAAGATGGAGGGATCAGGGCGTGTCTTGTCCTTCTTCTTTCTTCTTCTTGTCATCCATTTTCTGTGGTGATGTTGGCACTTGGGGATTGGTCCGTGGTGAAGGTGCACTTGCTAATATGGGTGAAAGGTATTGGGAAATAAAGGTAAATATGATGTACGTAGTTTTGAGTATAAAAAGACACGACCGCCCCGTGAGTGGTAAGAGTGCCCTTGGCTGCCTTGCAGGTCACACCTCTGCTGGGCAGAAAGAAAATTCTGTAGATAAGAAATAATAAACAATCTGAAGATTGAAAAACAGAAGAGTCCAGACTCGTCATTTGAAGCGCGGGCAGCCCCAGAAGCACCCTACGCGTGTCTGGGCAGAGACAGACAGCCGACCGGACACTGCATCCCTGCAGGGCTCCTGCTTCCCTGCAGAAACAGAGTTTGTGCTGACACACAGTTTGTGTCATTGCCCAGGGCTCCCAGCCAGCCAATGCCTTCTCTCATTCCTTGGCCAGCCCCTCCCCGAGATGTCTCACCCTCACTCACTGCTCCCTCTGCACAAACCTTTGGGCAGACACAAGGGGCAGGCTGCTGAGAGGGCAGGGCCTTTCCCCCCATGGTTCCCTGCTGTTTCTTTGTGGCCATGCTGGCCCCTCTGGGTAAGTGAACTCAAGCCAGCCCTGAGCACCTGCACTGATCCCGCTGCTGCTCTCCCAGCTGTGTAGCCAGTTCCTGGCAGTGCTTCATCCTGCAGAGCTTTCTGCATGGAGCATCAGCAGTCAATGTGGGGGCAATGGGAATGCCGGAATCTTCTGCAATGCCCATCTGTTTGTCATTTTTTGTGCAGCCCCTAGATGGTTCCTGGTTTTGGACTCAAACAGCCCAGGAATGCACCTTGCCTATTGAGGAGAGATTGGAAATTCCCCTGCTGATCTGAAGAGCTGTCCCATGCCTTGAACTTCTCCCTTGGCTGCCCAATGCCTTCTCACCCTTTCCCTACCAACTCACAGTGCCTAGTTGAAATTTTTCCAATTGTTTCCTCTTCCTCACTGCTCCTAATTTTCCTTTCCAGTGTTAGCCCTGGAACAGTCTCCAGACATGGTGATCAAAGAAGGCCAGTCTGTGAATCTGGAATGCTCTGAGAAAAAATCCTCCAACAGAGCTATGTACTGGTTCCTGCAGCCTTCACAGAAGAATTCCAGTCTGACCCAGTTGGTTTATGCATATGAAGGTGCCAATGCAGTGGTGGAGAAGGGTTTTGAGAACCATTTCAAGAGCAGCAAGATAGAAGGAGACAGGATCACCCTCTCAATAGAACATGCCGTTCTCAATGACTCTGGCACATACTACTGTGCTGAGAGTGAACACAGTGGTGAGACTGCTGAGGGAGCTGAGCACAAACTTGTCCCTGCACAAACAGGACCTGCTTTCCACCTTGTGGGTGCTGCACGAGGCAGGGTGATCACTTCTCACTCCTTAGCTGCTCTGCTTCCTAGCCTTGCCTTCCTCCTCAGATGCTGACAGTTTATTTGTCCATCATTGTCTCTTTGCCACTCCAGGCCTCTCTATGCATTAAACTCTTATTTGCATTACACTTGCTTTTGTCAGACCTCCTTCTCCTATCTGTCTCCCTTTCCATACCTAGCTTCATCTTTGTGTCTTCAATCTACACTCCATTGTCTTCCACTTATTTAACTCCAGTCAACCCTGCTCATTCTTCTCACTGTCAAACAGAAAAAATGCTTGTGTGGGAAGTTCTTGGTGCACCTGTGCATAAAGGCAAGGCCTGGCAGGTGTGGAAGTTGCCAGCACCGTGTGGCAGCTGCCCACATGCTCCTCTGCTCCAACGCCTTGTCTGTGGTTGTTCTGTGGCCAAGGAATAGGAACAGCAGAGCACAAGCCTGTGCTTACTCTGGTAAGGTGTTCACTGGATCCCTAAGTCCTCCATGCAGAGTGGTGTCTGGGGCAGGATCCACCTGCCTTCCAGCCCTTGATCCACATACAGTTTATCTTCAGCAAACATATGATAAAAACTACAGGTCACATTAGCAAGCTGAGCAGATAACAGAAATTTCCCACAGGTTACAGTGTTCTGCACATCAGTGACTCAGATGAAGGGTAGTGAGTGTCCTTATCAAATTGCCTGATTACACCAAGTTAGGAGGAGTTTCTGATACCTGAGAAGGCTGTGCAGCCCTTCAGATGGGCCTTGACAGGTTGGAGGGATGGGCAGAGAGGAACATGCTCAAATTCAGCAAAGGCAAATGCAGGGTTCTGCACCTGGGGAAGAATTGCTCCATGCAGCAGCTCAGGGAAGCACTGACCATCTCGAAGCAGCTCTTCAGAGAAGGACCTGGGGGTCCTGGTGGACAAGAAGCTCCCCATGAGGCAGCAATTTGTCCTGGTGTCCAACAAGCCAGTGGTGTCCTGGCATGCATTAGGAAGAGCATTGCCAGTAGGGGGAGGGAATTGAGGCTCCACTCAGGCCTGGTGAGCTACATCTGCAGTGCTGTGTCCTGTTCTGGGCTCTTTTATTGGAATATGATCCGAATATTGCCCGGTGGAACGTGCCTGGGCTCCTCTGGCCCTTGCTGCTTGACCAGAGGCGGCAGCTGTGGTGTTTCACCTCAGAGACACCTTTGGCTGGCTGTATGTTGCAGCTGGGCACTTGGAACAAGTCCAGGCAAGCAGGAATTCTGGTTTTACCTCTAATGGAAAGGCTTTAGGCGAGGTGAAGAGGAAGAGGAGACGGATTCTGCCGGAGGGTTCATCCAGAGTTTTATTCCAGGGTCACAGATCTCCGAATCTTGGTAACAGCTCCAACAGAATCCCGACCGCAAGGTCCCGTGTCTTTGTAAGCCCGGGGAAAGGGGGAGGGGAAGGGGTAGGTGAGCCACCAACCAGGTGGGAGGGGGGAGTCTCAGGGGACAATGACACCTAGACTGGCCAATGACCCCAGGGCTGAGAAGCATCTTTGGAACTGCACCAACCAGACACTGCCCTTGCTGGAATGTTAAGATTGACGGACAGCACTTAGCAAGGGGGCAAGGGGGAGGGGAAGGGAGAGGTTGGCACAGCTGAGGGACTGGGAAAGGTGAACCAGGATATTGCTTCACACCGCAACAGATTTTGGTGCAAAAGAGACATGGAGCTCCTGGAGAATGTCCAGGACAGGAGATGAAAGGTGATTACTAGAGAGGAGCTCCTCTGTAGAGAACAAAGTGTGAGCAAGCTGGGCATGTTCTGCTTTAAGAAGAAACAACTAACTGGCCACCTCATCAATGTCTAAAAGGCACAGAAGGCAGGGCTCCTAGAGGTGGATCCACATTTTTCACTGTGATGCCAAGCACTAGGACAAGAGGCAGAAAATGACGCACAGCAAGTTCCACCTGAATCTGTGCTAGGAGCTCTGCAGTGTTGAAGACTGTGCAAAGGAGGAGACTGTCCAAAGAAATTGTGGAGCCCCTCACTCTGGAGATATTCCAGAACTATGTGGAGACAGTTTGCACCATGTGCTCTGGGATGACTCTGCTGGAGCAGGGAGGTTGGAGCAGTGACCCCCTGAGGTCCCTTCATGTCTGGCCCATCCCATGATTCTGTCCTGCATAACACACACCTGTGCACAGCACAGGCCTGCTCAGGGCACTCCAGGTGGTTCCCACACTGCAGATTCCCATGCTCATGTCCAAGCTTGCCAGCACCTAAATACAGGGCCCCACACAGCAGCCATGCCTGTTCAACAGCACTGACTCCTCAAATCCTGTGTCTTCTGCAAGGCTCCCCATGCACTGCCCTGCCCTCTGCTCAGCCCACGCAACTGGAGACCCTTTGCATGGACACATCAGGCACATCAGGCTCCTCTCTGCTGCAGTGCTGCTGCTGCTGCTGCTGGCAGGATCTGGGGTTCCTACAAAGCAGCCCAATCTCTTTTGTTCTTTCTGCAAGTATTTTTGAGGAATCTGGGGTCTTCCCAGAATCTTCTCTAGGCAGCTTGAGGGAATGAATGCAATGGGACACACTCAGACCTGCAGCAGAGGATTTGGGAGGAGCTGCAGGCATTGCTGCTCTCCTCTGCTGACAGCACACAGGGGAACATCTTCAGTGCAAAGCCCTTCAGAGCCCTGGGCAGTCGGATCCCTTGATGGCCTGTGTGGGCCAGCCTCACCCTGCAGTGCACACAGCCCAGCACGCATGTGCAGAGTCTGTGCCAGAGCTCTGTGCCCAAACTCAGGGCACACAAACTGCGAGTGTCTCTTCCTGCCTGCAGGGATTTCCCACTGCCTTGGCCAGGTGAGCAAGGCCGGGTGCAGGGAAGAGGACAGGACATGGTTTTCTCCAGCTTTGTCCATTTGTGTCCTGGTGCTCTTTTGCAGAGTGCTGCAATCAAGAGGCAAGGATTATATCTGTTCTTCTCTGGCACGGAGAAGGTCAGGATGTCTCCACAAATCCTGTGGGGCACACCCTTCTCCTCAGAAATATCCGTGAGTTGCAGACTCTCAAAGGGCAGTCCCAGTGCAGGAGCACAGGCAGCCTGTTCTCTCCTGGAGATCCCTCTCTGGAGTTAGAGAAGAGCAGCTACAGAACTATTCTCTGCCAGGCTCCAAGAGACACCAGCTCTGCAGGTCAGCAGCTTCTCCCATCCCTGGACAACACGTCAGGCCTGACTGGGAGAAGCAGAGATTCCACATGGCAGCTTGCAGGGCTGGGACTCTGTGAGTGTGAGGGAGGCTAGGGAGGAGACAAACAGCGGGACACAGACACAGCCATGCATTCCTGAGATCTCCTTGTCTTCCCATCAATTTCTGCCACTTTGTGCATCCCTGTGCACACACTCAGGCTGCCACACAGCCCCATCCTGCTGCGTGGTAGCTCTGAACTATGGCACCTACTGCAGTGCCCCCTACTCTTGCACAGCCACGCTCACACACAGCAGGAAGCCAGAGGAGCAGAGTACAAGCAGCTCATGGCTGCCTGCAGGTGTCATTCCCCACCGTTCCTGGGCAGCCAAGAGCCTTGGTGACATTTCAGCCTCCCGCTCCCTGCCCTGCCCACCCACAGAGAGACGCATCTCTTCCTCTGCACCCTCCTCTTTCCACACCTCTGTGTCTGTGCTGGCCCCAGGGGCAGGTGCCTGGAAGGAGGGGGCCTTTCTCCATGCATTTCCACCGCTTCCTTGTGGCCATGCTGCTCCCTGTGGGTAAGTGGGCATTCCTCCCTCCTGAGCAGCTGCACGGGAGCTGCTGCTGCATCCTCAGCTCTGCTCCCAGTTGCTGGCACTGCCCCTTCCCAAGGATTCCAGGGCAGGGGTGTGCAATGAACCAGGAGAATTTACCCATGACCTATTGAATCACGTAACTCTGCAAAGCTGTAAATTTGTTTTTTCCTGCCCCATTTTAGTACTTCACTTGAGTGTACCAAAGTCATTATTTCTCCAAACAGATTTACTGTTGTATTTGAAGTTGGTTTGTTTGGGGATTTTTGATCCCATGTGCCTTTTTCAGAGAAGCTGGGCACTGTCCCATTGCTTTCTGGTATCCTGGGGGCATTCCATCCCATGGCATACTTCAAGGATGTGTATTTTTGTCTTCTTCAATGCATTTCACTTCCCACCTTTCATCTCTGTCTCTCCAGGCTGGGCCCTTCAGCAATCACCAGATTCAGTTGTCCAGGTGGGAGACACCGTCACTCTGGAATGTTCTGCATCAGGGAAAGATTTCATACACATGTACTGGTACAAGTTACCCATGGAGAAGGATGCCAGAATGCAGCTGGTTGTATACTCAGTGGAAGGTGGCAAAGCAGATTTTGAGAAGGAATTCCTAAATCGCTTCCAGAGTAATGGGACTAGGAACAACCATTTATCTGTGAAGATCCAGCATGCCCTGCTCAATGACACAGGCACATATTTCTGTGCTGAACAAGATCCACAGTGACTCAAAGGCTGGTGCAACACAGCACAAACCTTTCCAGGCAAACAGGGATCTGCCACCAGCACACATTGAACCCTGTTTGAGAGAACCCAGTTTTCTTACTTCCCCTCCAGCTCTTCAGGTAAAACACGATATGACAGTCTGTCTGTCCATCTATGTGCTCATCACTCTGTCTTACGCTTGGTCTCTAGCTGCTTTTCTATTCTTTCCCATCTCTGAATCACCTTCTCACTCTCAATTCTTCTTATCCTCACTGTCTCACCTCCTTTATCTCCCATTCAGATTGTTTCTGACTCTGCTCTTTTCATGGCTTTCTGTCTTTCACCCTGACTTTTCCTCTCTATCCTCTCATACCTAGTCCCTTCCTATTTCCTGTTCCCTTCTTCCTCCATCTCTGCTTCCTTAGAATCTGTAGCATCAATTCATGGCCTGGGAAGCAGGATGTGGAACAGTTCACACAGAATTTTGCTTCTCCACCAGCTGGAAAGACAAAGCCCACTGGTCCTTGGCCCCACTGGTCTCCAGGGAATGGACACACAGCCCAAGTTACAGCCCTACCCTTTGACCTGAACTCTCAGATGTCTGAGAATTGTCCCTGCCCACAGCAGGAGACTGCCCAGGTGAGCCATGGAATGTCCCTGGTG
Source organism: Agelaius tricolor (assembly GCF_023055355.1). Lineage (NCBI taxonomy): Eukaryota > Metazoa > Chordata > Aves > Passeriformes > Icteridae > Agelaius > Agelaius tricolor. The sequence goes on from NW_027269269.1 coordinate 20,707,790, forward strand.
ACCAGGACAAGGACCAGGAGGAAGAAGTCCAAGTGGAGTTTTCAGCAGGGGTTATTGGTGTTTTTGAGCATCTTGTCTGGCCCATCCACTACATCTCCTGCTCCTTGCTGAAAGTCCCAAGGGCTGCCCTGACTTGCTTATTCCTCTTTACCTCCAGTTAAAAAAGTGCACAAGTGCCCAGGGAAATCCTCACCTAAATGTTCATAATCCATCAAGAACAGAAGCTGGGAATTCCTTGCTGGAGTGTGAAGCACAGGCTTGGCCAGGGGAGCTGCAGCTCATGCCATAGCAGTGGGGACATGGAGATGCTGTCTGGTGCTCAGGTTCTTGTGGGTAAAGCCCAGTCAGCTGCTGGGTGTTACAGGCACTCCCTCACTACCCCCTTGCCCTGGTGGGATGGGAAAAAGGGTAGAATTGACAGGTTGAGATTCCCATCCTTCCCTCCACACCCAGCACACCCAGCCTGCCCCTTCCACCTGCTGCATCCTTGCAGGGCTCCTGGTTCCCTGCAGAAACAGAGTTTGTGCTGACACACAGTTTGTGTCATTGCCCAGGGCTCCCAGCCAGCCAATGCCTTCTCTCATTCCTTGGCCAGCCCCACCCCGAGATGTCTCACCCTCACTCACTGCTCCCTCTGCACAAACCTTTGGGCAGACACAAGGGGCAGGCTGCTGAGAGGGCAGGGCCTTTCCCCCCATGGTTCCCTGCTGTTTCTTTGTGGCCATGCTGGCCCCTCTGGGTAAGTGAACTCAAGCCAGCCCTGAGCACCTGCACTGATCCCGCTGCTGCTCTCCCAGCTGTGTAGCCAGGTCCTGGCAGTGCTTCATCCTGCAGAGCTTTCTGCATGGAGGATCAGCAGTCAATGTGGGGGCAATGGGAATGCCTGAATCTTCTGCAATGCCCATCTATTTGTCATTCTTTGTGCAGCCCCTAGATGGTTCCTGGTTTTGGACTCAAACAGCCCAGGAATGCACCTTGCCTATTGAGGAGAGATTGGAAATTCACCTGCTGATCTGAAGAGCTGTCTCATGCCTTGAACTGCTCCCTTGGCTGCCCAATGCCTTCTCACCCTTTCCCGACCAACTCACAGTGCCGAGTTGAGATTTTTCCAATTCTTTCCTCTTCCTCACTGCTCCTACTTTTCCTTTCCAGTGTTAGCCCTGGAACAGTCTCCAGACATGGTGATCAAAGAAGGCCAGTCTGTGAATCTGGAATGCTCTGAGAAAAAATCCTCCAACAGAGCTATGTACTGGTTCCTGCAGCCTTCACAGAAGAATTCCAGTCTGACCCAGTTGGTTTATGCATATGAAGGTGCCAATGCAGTGGTGGAGAAGGGTTTTGAGAACCATTTCAAGAGCAGCAAGATAGAAGGAGACAGGATCACCCTCTCAATAGAACATGCCGTTCTCAATGACTCTGGCACATACTACTGTGCTGAGAGTGATCACAGTGGTGAGACTGCTGAGGGAGCTGAGCACAAACTTGTCCCTGCACAAACAGGACCTGCTTTCCACCTTGTGGTTGCTGCACGAGGCAGGGTGATCACTTCTCACTCCTTAGCTGCTCTGCTTCCTAGCCTTGCCTTCCTCCTCTTCTCAGATGCTGACAATTTATTTGTCCATCATTGTCTCCTTGCCACTCTAGGCCTCCCTCTGCATTTAACACTTATTTGCACTACAGTTGTTTCTCTCAGCTCTTCTTCTCCTCTGTGTCTCCCTTTCCTTCCATAGCTTCTTCTTTGTGTCTTCAATCTGCACTCCATAATCTTCCTCTTCCTTAACTCCTGTCAGCCCTGCTCATACCTCTCACTGTCAAACAGAAAAAATGCTTGTGTGGGAAGTTCTTGGTGCACCTGTGCATAAAGGCAAGGCCTGGCAGGTGTGGAAGTTGCCAGCACCGTGTGGCAGCTGCCCACATGCTCCTCTGCTCCAACGCCTTGTCTGTGGTTGTTCTGTGGCCAAGGAATAGGAACAGCAGAGCACAAGCCTGTGCTTACTCTGGTAAGGTGTTCAATGGATCCCTAAGTCCTCCATGCAGAGTGGTGTCTGGGGCAGGATCCAGCTGCCTTCCAGCCCTTGATCCACATACAGTTTATCTTCAGCAAACATATGATAAAAACTACAGGTCACATTAGCAAACTGAGCAGATAACAGAAATTTCCCACAGGTTACAGTGTTCTGCACATCAGTGACTCAGATGAAGGGTAGCAAGTGTCCTTATCAAATTCCCTCATTGCACCAAGTTAGGAGGAGTTTCTGATACCTGAGAAGGCTGTGCAGCCCTTCAGATGGGCCTTGACAAGTTGGAGGGATGGGCAGAGAGGAACATTCTCAAATTCAGCAAAGGCAAATGCAGGGTTCTGTCCCTGGGGAGGAATTGCTCCATTCAGCAGCACAGGGAAGCACTGACCCTCTGGTGAGCAGCTCTTCAGAGAAGGACCTGGACGTCCTGGTTGTCAAGAAGCTCCCCATGAGGCAGCAATTTGTCCTGGTGTCCAACAAGCCAGTGGTGTCCTGGCATGCATTAGGAAGAGCATTGCCAGCAGGGGAAAGTGAGGCTCCACTCAGCCCTGGTGAGGCACATCTGCAGTGCTGTGTCCTGTTCTGTGCTCCTTGGTGCAAAAGAGACATGGAGCTCCTGGAGAATGTCCAGGACAGGAGATGAAAGGTGATTACTAGAGTGGAGCACCTCTGTAGAGAACAAAGTCTGAGGGACTGGGCCTTTTCTGCCTTGAGAAGAAACAACTAAGTGGCCACGTTATCAATGTCTAGAAGGATCTAAAGGCAGGGCTCCTAGAGGTAGATCCAGATTCTTCACTGTGATGCCAAATGTGAGGACAAGAGGCAGAAAATGATGCACTGAAAATTCCACCTGAATCTGTGCCAAGAGCAGCGTTGAAGAATGTGCAAAGGAGGAGACTGTCCTGTCGTAGTGTGTTTTTATTCTTTGTAATACTTTGAAGTAGTTTTGTTTTGTATTCCCATATTTTTCCCAAATGGTATATCCCAGACTGTACTCCCCTCCCTTTACCTGTGTTATCCCTCTCCCGGGATGAGATCATCCCCAAACCCCCACCCTGGCTCTCTGTCAATCACTCAGCATCCCATCCCCTCCATCCAGAAGTTTCGGTCCAAGTTGTCGAGTGATTAGCCAGAGGCTGGGAGTCAGCCCCCCAGGCCTTGCCCCATATGCTGTCCTAGATGTCTATCCCTCAGTACCCATCCCTTAGAGTTACTTATTGGTTGGTAAAATGTTATCTACTTTTGGTTTCCACCTCCCTTTAAATGTGACCTTGGCACATCTCCCGGGGCTCTCGGCAGGAGGCCCCCTGAGGTGCAGGAGCTCCTTTGGGATCCTAATAAAACCTTGGATTAACCCCTGCTAAGGGTCGGCCCTTTATCTTCTATCGATGTCTCTGGTGTCTCTTCTGCAGCAAAGGGGACCAGCCCAGGTGCCCTCAGCACCCTCGGGGCACACACAGAGAGTGTCTCCCTGCTGTCAGCCCAGGTGCCCTCAGTACCCTCGGGGCACACACAGAGAGTGTCTCCCTGCCAGCCCAGGTGCCCTCAGTACCCTCGGGGCACACACAGACAGTGTCTCCCTGCTGTCAGCCGTGTGGGGACTGCTTCCCCCAGTGTCTGCCGACTCGGGACAGGCCCAGGGATCCTGAGAGGCTCACAGAGAGACCGAGACACTGTCCAAAGAAGTTTTGAGGCCTCTCTCCCTGGAGATATTCCAGAACCATGTACAGACGGTCATGTGCCATGTGCTCTGGGATGACTCTGCTGGAGCAGGGAGGTTGGAGCAGTGACCCCCTGAGGTCCCTTCTTGTCTGGCCCATCCCATGATTGTGTCCTGCATAACACACACCCGTGCACAGCACAGGCCTGCTCAGGGCACTCCAGGTGGTTCCCAGCCTGCAGATTCCCATGCTCATGTCCAAGCTTGCCAGCACCTAAACACAGGGCCCCACACAGCAGCCATGCCTGTTCAACAGCACTGACTCCTCAAATCCTGTGTCTTCTGCAAGGCTCCCCATGCACTGCCCTGCCCTCTGCTCACCCCTGGAGACCCTTTGCATGGACACATCAGGCACATCAGGCTCCTCTCTGCTGCAGTGCTGCTGCTGCTGCTGCTGGCAGGATCTGGGGTTCCTACAAAGCAGCCCCATCTCTTTGCTTCTTTCTACAACTACTGTAGAGGAATCTGGGGTCTTTCCTGAATCTTCTCTAGGCAGCTTCAGGGAATGAATGCAATGGGACACACTCAGACCTGCAGCAGAGGATTTGGGAGGAGCTGCAGGCATTGCTGCTCTCCTCTGCTGACAGCACACAGGGGAACATCTTCAGTGCAAAGCCCTTCAGAGCCCTGGGCAGTCGGATCCCTTGATGTCCTGTGTGGGCCAGCCTCACCCTGCAGTGCACACAGCCCAGCACGCATGTGCAGAGTCTGTGCCAGAGCTCTGTGCCCAAACTCAGGGCACACAAACTGCGAGTGTCTCTTCCTGCCTGCAGGGATTTCCCACTGCCTTGGCCAGGTGAGCAAGGCTGGGTGCAGGGAAGAGGACAGGGCATGGTTTTCTCCAGCTTTGTCCATTTGTGTCCTGGTGCTCTTTTGCAGAGTGCTGCAATCAAGAGGCAAGGATTATATCTGTTCTTCTCTGGCACAGGGAAGGTCAGGATTTATGCACACATCCTGTGGGGATCTATGGATCCCCTTGATCCCCTTCTCCTCAGAAATCTTTCCAAAGTGAAGTGTCTCCAAAAGGACAATCCCAGTGCCGAAGCACAGGCAGCCTGTTCTCTCCTGGAGATCCCTCTCTGGAGTTAGAGCAGAGCAGCTACAGAACTATTCTCTGCCAGGCTCCAAGAGACACCAGCTCTGCAGGTCAGCAGCTTCTCCCATCCCTGGACAACACGTCAGGCCTGACTGGGAGAAGCAGAGATTCCACATGGCAGCTTGCAGGGCTGGGACTCTGTGAGTGTGAGGGAGCCTAGGGAGGAGACAAACAGCGGGACACAGACACAACCGTGCATTCCTGAGATCTCCTTGTCTTCCCATCAATTTCTGCCACTTTGTGCACCCCTGTGCACACACTCAGGCTGCCACACAGCCCCATCCTGCTGCGTGGTAGCTCTGAACTATGGCACCTACTGCAGTGCCACCTACTCTTGCACAGCCACGCTCACACACAGCAGGAAGCCAGAGGAGCAGAGTACAAGCAGCTCATGGCTGCCTGCAGGTGTCATTCCCCACCGTTCCTGGGCAGCCAAGAGCCTTGGTGACATTTCAGCCTCCCGCTCCCTGCCCTGCCCACCCACAGAGAGACGCATCTCTTCCTCTCCACCCTCCTCTTTCCACACCTCTGTGTCTGTGCTGGCCCCAGGGGCAGGTGCCTGGAAGGAGGGGGCCTTTCTCCATGCATTTCCACCGCTTCCTTGTGGCCATGCTGCTCCCTGTGGGTAAGTGGGCATTCCTCCCTCCTGAGCAGCTGCTCTGGAGCTGCTGCTGCATCCTCAGCTCTGCTCCCAGTTGCTGGCACTGCCCCTTCCCAAGGATTCCAGGGCAGGGGTGTGCAATGAACCAGGAGAAATTACCCACAACCTATTGAATCACAAAACGCTGCAATGCTGCAAATTTGTTTTTTCCTGCCCCATTTTAATACTTCACTTAAATGTACCAAAGTCATAATTTCTCAAAACAGATTTATTGTTGTATTTGAAGTTGTTTTTTTGGGGGATTTTGGATCCCATGTGCCTTTTTCAGAGAAGCTGGGCACTGTCCCATTGCTTTCTGATATCCTGGGGTAATTCCGTCCCATGGCATACTTTAAAGATGTGTATTATTTGTCTTCTTCAATGCATTTCACTTCCCACCTTTCATCTCCTGTCTCTCCAGGCTGGGCCCTTCAGCAATCACCAGATTCAATTGTCCGGGTGGGAGACACCGTCACTCTGGAATGTTCTGCATCAGGGAAAGATTTCACATACATGTACTGGTACAAGTTACCCATGGAGAAGGATGCCAGAATGCAGCTGGTTGTAAATTCAGTGGAAGGTGGCAAAGCAGATTTTGAGAAGGAATTCCAAAATCGCTTCCAGAGCGATGGGACTAGGAACAACCATTTATCTGTGAAGATCCAGCATGCCCTGCTCAATGACACAGGCACATATTTCTGTGCTGAACAAAATCCACAGTGACTCAAAGGCTGGTGCAACACAGCACAAACCTTTCCAGGCAAACAGGGATCTGCCTCCAGCACACATTGAACCCTGTTTGAGAGAACCCAGTTTTCTTACTTCCCCTCCAGCTCTTCAGGTAAAACACGATATGACAGTCTGTCTGTCCCTCTATGTGCTCATAAATCTGTCTTTAGCTTCGCCTCTAGCTGCTTTTCTATTCTTTCCCATCCCTGTATCACCTTCTCACTCTCAATTCTTCTTATCCTCACTGTCTCACCTCCTTTATCTCCCATTCAGATTGTTTCTGACTCTGCTCTTTTCATGGCTTTCTGTCTTTCGCCCTGACTTTTTCTCTCTGTCCTCTCATACCTAGTCCCTTCCTATTTCCTGTTCCCTTCTTCCTCCATCTCTGCTTCCTTAGAATCTGTAGCATCAATTCATGGCCTGGGAAGCAGGATGTGGAACAGTTCACACAGCATTTTGCTTCTCCACCAGCAGGAAAGACAAAGCCCATTGGTCTCCAGGGAATCAACACACATCCCATGTTACACCCCTACCCTTTGGCCTGAACTCTCAGATGTTTGAGAATTGTCCCTGCCCACAGCAGGAGACTGCCCAGGTGAGCCATGGAATGTCCCTGGTGACCAGGACAAGGACCAGGAGGAAGAAGTCCAAGTGGAGTTTTCAGCAGGGGTTGTTGGTGTTTTTGAGCATCTTGTCTGGCCCATCCACTATATCTCCTGCTCCTTGCTGAAAGTCACAAGGGCTGCCCTGACTTGCTTATTCCTCTTTTCCTCCAGTTAAAAAAGCGCACAAGGGCCCAGGGAAATCCTCACCTAAATGTTCATAATCCGTCAAGAACAGAAGCTGGGAATTCCTTGCTGGAGTGTGAAGCACAGGCTTGACCAGGGGAGCTGCAGCTCATGCCATAGCAGTGGGGACATGGATGTCTGGTGCTCAGGTTCTTGTGGGTAAAGCCCAGTCAGCTGCTGGGTGTTACAGGCACTCCCTCACTACCCCCTTGCCCTGGTGGGATGGGAAAAAGGGAAGAACTGACAGGTTGAGATTCCCATCCTTCCCTCCACACCCACCCACACCCAGCCTGCCCCTTCCACCTGCTGCATCCCTGCAGGGCTCCTGCTTCCTGCAGAAACAGAGTTTGTGCTGACACACAGTTTGTGTCATTGCCCAGGGCTCCCAGCCAGCCAATGCCTTCTCTCATTCCTTGGCCAGCCCCTCCCCGAGATGTCTCACCCTCACTCACTGCTCCCTCTGCACAAACCTTTGGGCAGACACAAGGGGCAGGCTGCTGAGAGGGCAGGGCCTTTCCCCCCATGGTTCCCTGCTGTTTCTTTGTGGCCATGCTGGCCCCTCTGGGTAAGTGAACTCAAGCCAGCCCTGAGCACCTGCACTGATCCCGCTGCTGCTCTCCCAGCTGTGTAGCCAGGTCCTGGCAGTGCTTCATCCTGCAGAGCTTTCTGCATGGAGGATCAGCAGTCAATGTGGGGGCAATGGGAATGCCTGAATCTTCTGCAATGCCCATCTATTTGTCATTCTTTGTGCAGCCCCTAGATGGTTCCTGGTTTTGGACTCAAACAGCCCAGGAATGCACCTTGCCTATTGAGGAGAGATTGGAAATTCACCTGCTGATCTGAAGAGCTGTCTCATGCCTTGAACGGCTCCCTTGGCTGCCCAATGCCTTCTCACCCTTTCCCGACCAACTCACAGTGCCGAGTTGAGATTTTTCCAATTCTTTCCTCTTCCTCACTGCTCCTACTTTTCCTTTCCAGTGTTAGCCCTGGAACAGTCTCCAGACATGGTGATCAAAGAAGGCCAGTCTGTGAATCTGGAATGCTCTGAGAAAAAATCCTCCAACAGAGCTATGTACTGGTTCCTGCAGCCTTCACAGAAGAATTCCAGTCTGACCCAGTTGGTTTATGCAGTTCAAGGTGCCAATGCAGTGGTGGAGAAGGGTTTTGAGAACCATTTCAAGAGCAGCAAGATAGAAGGAGACAGGATCACCCTCTCAATAGAACATGCCTTTCGCAATGACTCTGGCACATACTACTGCGCTGAGAGTGATCACAGTGGTGAGACTGCTGAGGGAGCTGAGCACAAACTTGTCCCTGCACAAACAGGACCTGCTTTCCACCTTGTGGGTGCTGCACGAGGCAGGGTGATCACTTCTCACTCCTTAGCTGCTCTGCTTCCTGGCCTTGCCTTCCTCCTCAGATGCTGACAGTTTATTTGTCCATCATTGTCTCTTTGCCACTCCAGGCCTCTCTATGCATTAAACTCTTATTTGCATTACACTTGCTTTTGTCAGACCTTCTTCTCCTATCTGTCTCCCTTTCCGTACCTAGCTTCATCTTTGTGTCTTCAATCTACACTCCATTGTCTTCCACTTATTTAACTCCACTCAACCCTGCTCATTCTTCTCACTGTGAAACAGAAAAAATGCTTGTGTGGGAAGTTCTTGGTGCACCTGTGCATAAAGGCAAGGCCTGGCAGGTGTGGAAGTTGCCAGCACCGTGTGGCAGCTGCCCACATGCTCCTCTGCTCCAACGCCTTGTCTGTGGTTGTTCTGTGGCCAAGGAATAGGAACAGCAGAGCACAAGCCTGTGCTTACTCTGGTAAGGTGTTCACTGGATCCCTAAGTCCTCCATGCAGAGTGGTGGCTGGGGCAGGATCCACCTGCCTTCCAGCCCTTGATCCACATACAGTTTATCTTCAGCAAACATATGATAAAAACTACAGGTCACATTAGCAAACTGAGCAGATAACAGAAATTTCCCACAGGTTACAGTGTTCTGCACATCAGTGACTCAGATGAAGGGTAGAGAGTGTCCTTATCAAATTCCCTGATTGCACCAAGTTAGGAGGAGTTTCTGATACCTGAGAAGGCTGTGCAGCCCTTCAGATGGGCCTTGACAGGTTGGAGGGATGGGCAGAGAGGAACATGCTCAAATTCAGCCAAGGCAAATGCATAGTTCTGCACCTGGGGAGGAATTGCTCCATGCAGCAGCACAGGGAAGCACTGACCATCTGGTATAGAATATTAGTTCCGAGGCTTCCGGGTGTGGGGAGCCTGGCTTCTTCTGGCCCTTGCTGCTGGACCAAAGGCGGCAGCTGTGGCGTTTTTCACCCCAGAGATACCTTTGGCCGGCTGGATGCTGCAGCTGGGCTCTCAGAACAAATCCAGGGAAAGTAGGATCTCAGTTTACCTTTGGTGGAAAAGGTTCAAGCGACAGTGAAGAGAAAAGCAGTGGGTTCTATCATAGAGTCTAAATCCAGAGTTTTATTTCAGCATGATAGACCTCTGAATGTGGTAACAGCTCCCAGACAGACCCCCGGCCGCATGGTCTGGTGTCCTTTGAAGCCCCGGGGACAGGGGGAGGGGAGGGACAGGTGAGGGCCAACCAGGTGTGAGGAGAGGAAGGCTCAAGGGATACAGACACTTGGACAGGCCAATGAGCCCAGACCTGAGGGGCATCTGCCAACCACACGACGCCCTGCTGGAATGTTAAGATTGATGGAGAGCTCTGAGGCAGGAGGGCAAAAGGGGGAGGGGGAAAGGTTGGCACACCTGAGGGCATTGGGATAGGCGAAACGGGAAATCGCACTGCAACAATCTGGGAAGCAGCTCTTCAGAGAAGGGCCTGGGGGTCCTGGTGGACAAGAAGCTCCCCATGAGGCAGCAATTTGTCCTGGTGTCCAACAAGCCAGTGGTGTCCTGGCATGCATTAGGAAGAGCATTGCCAGTAGAGGGAGGGAATTGAGGCTCCACTCAGCCCTGGTGAGGCACATCTGCAGTGCTGTGTCCTGTTCTGGGCTCTTTTATTGGAATATGATCCCAATATTGCCCGGTGGAATGTGTCTGGGCTCCTCTGGCCGTTGCTGCTTGACCAGAGGCGGCAGCTGTGGTGTTTCACCTCAGAGACACCTTTGGCTGGCTGTATGTTGCAGCTGGGCACTTGGAACAAGTCCAGGCAAGCAGGAATTCTGGTTTTACCTCTAATGGAAAGGCTTTAAAACTAGGTGAAGAGGAAGAGGAGACGGATTGAGCCGGAGGGTTCATCCAGAGTTTTATTCCCTGGTCACAGATCTCCGAATCTTGGTAACAGCTCCAACAGAATCCCGACCGCAAGGTCCCGTGTCTTTGTGAGCCTGGGGAAAGGGGGAGGGGAAGGGGTAGGTGAGCCACCAACCAGGTGGGAGGGGGCAGTCTCAGGGGACAATGACACCTAGACTGGCCAATGACCCCAGGGCTGAGAAGCATCTTTGGAACTGCACCAACCAGACGACGCCCTTGCTGGAATGTTAAGATTGATGGACAGCACTTAGCAAGGGGGCAAGGGGGAGGGGAAGGGAGAGGTTGGCACAGCTGAGGGACTGGGAAAGGTGAACCAGGATATTGCTTCACACTGCAACACTCTTTGGTGCAAAAGAGACATGGAGCTCCTGGAGAAGGTCCAGGAAAGGAGATGAAAGGGGATTACTAGAGTGGAGCACCTCTGTAGAGAACAAAGTCTGAGGGAGCTGGGCCTTTTCTGCTTTAAGAAGAAACAACTAACTGGCCACCTCATCAATGTCTAGAAGGATCTAAAGGCAGGGATCCTAGAGGTGGATCCAGATTCTTCACTGTGATGCCAAACATGAGGACAAGAGGCAGAAAATGATGCACAGCAAGTTCCACCGGAATCTGTGATAAGATCTTAGCAGAGTTGGAGACCGTGCAAAGGAGGAGACTGTCCAAAGAAATTGTGGAGCCCCTCACTCTGGAGATATTCCAGAACTATGTGGAGACAGTTTGCACCATGTGCTCTGGGATGACTCTGCTGGAGCAGGGAGGTTGGAGCAGTGACCCCCTGAGGTCCCTTCATGTCTGGCCCATCCCATGATTCTGTCCTGCATAACACACACCCGTGCACAGCACAGGCCTGCTCAGGGCACTCCAGGTGGTTCCCAGCCTGCAGATTCCCATGCTCATGTCCAAGCTTGCCAGCACCTAAACACAGGGCCCCACACAGCAGCCATGCCTGTTCAACAGCACTGACTCCTCAAATCCTGTGTCTTCTGCAAGGCTCCCCATGCATTGCCCTGCCCTCTGCTCACCCCAGGCAACTGGAGACCCTTTGCATGGACACATCAGGCACAGCCTCCTCTCTGCTGCAGTGCTGCTGCTGCTGCTGGCAGGATCTGGGGTTCCTACAAAGCAGCCCCATCTCTTTGCTTTTTTCTCCCAGTTCTTTTGAGTAATCTGGGGTCTTCCCAGAATCTTCTCTGTGCAGCTTGGGGGAATGAATGCAATGGGACACACTCAGACCTGCAGCAGAGGATTTGGGAGGAGCTGCAGGCATTGCTGCTCTCCTCTGCTGACAGCACACAGGGGAACATCTTCAGGGCAAAGCCCTTCAGAGCCCTGGGCAGTCGGATCCCTTGATGGCCTGTGTGGGCCAGCCTCACCCTGCAGTGCACACAGCCCAGCACGCATGTGCAGAGTCTGTGCCAGAGCTCTGTGCCCAAACTCAGGGCACACAAACTGTGAGTGTCTCTTCCTGCCTGCAGGGATTTCCCACTGCCTTGGCCAGGTGAGCAAGGCCGGGTGCAGGGAGGAGAACAGGACATGGTTTTCTCCAGCTTTGTCCATTTGTGTCCTGGTGCTCTTTTGCAGAGTGCTGCAATCAAGAGGCAAGGAAAATATCTGTTCTTCTCTGGCACAGAGAAGGTCAGGGTGTATCCACACATCCTGTGGGGCACAGCCTTCTCCTCAGAAATGTCTCCAAAGTGAAGTGTCTCCAAAAGGACAATCCCAGTGCCGAACTACAGGCAGCCTGTTCTCTCCTGGAGATCCCTCCCTGGAGTTAGAGAAGAGCAGCTACAGAACTATTCTCTGCCAGGCTCCAAGAGACACCAGCTCTGCAGGTCAGCAGCTTCTCCCATCCCTGGACAACACGTCAGGCCTGACTGGGAGAAGCAGAGATTCCACATGGCAGCTTGCAGGGCTGGGACTCTGTGAGTGTGAGGGAGCCTAGGGAGGAGACAAACAGCGGGACACAGACACAACCGTGCATTCCTGAGATCTCCTTGTCTTCCCATCAATTTCTGCCACTTTGTGCATCCCTGTGCACACACTCAGGCTGCCACACAGCCCCATCCTGCTGCGTGGTAGCTCTGAACTATGGCACCTACTGCAGTGCCCCCTACTCTTGCACAGCCACGCTCACACACAGCAGGAAGCCAGAGGAGCAGAGTGCAAGCAGCTCATGGCTGCCTGCAGGTGTCATTCCCCACCGTTCCTGGGCAGCCAAGAGCCTTGGTGACATTTCAGCCTCCCGCTCCCTGCCCTGCCCACCCACAGAGAGACGCATCTCTTCCTCTCCACCCTCCTCTTTCCACACCTCTGTGTCTGTGCTGGCCCCAGGGGCAGGTGCCTGGAAGGAGGGGGCCTTTCTCCATGCATTTCCACCGCTTCCTTGTGGCCATGCTGCTCCCTGTGGGTAAGTGGGCATTCCTCCCTCCTGAGCAGCTGCACTGGAGCTGCTGCTGCATCCTCAGCTCTGCTCCCAGTTGCTGGCACTGCCCCTTCCCAAGGATTCCAGGGGGAGGGTTGGCAATTAAACAGGAGAACATTTTCACCACCTATTGAATCAAGAATCCTTGCAAAGCTGTCAATTTGTTTTTTCCTGCCCCATTTTAATACTTCACTTGAGAGTACCAAAGTCATTATTTCTCAAAACAGATTTACTGTTGTATTTGAAGTTGATTTGTTTGGGGATTTTTGATCCCATGTGCCTTTTTCAGAAAAGCTGGGCACTGTCCCATTGCTTTCTGATGTCCTGGTGGAATTCCATCCCATGGCATACTTCAAAGATATGTGTTTTTGTGTTCTTCAATTCATTTCACTTCCCACCTTTCATCTCCTGTCTCTCCAGGCTGGGCCCTTCAGCAATCACCAGATTCAGTTGTCCGGGTGGGAGACACCGTCACTCTGGAATGTTCTGCATCAGGGAAAACATTTGTAAACATGTTCTGGTACAAGTTACCCATGGAGAAGGATGCCAGAATGCAGCTGGTTGTAAATTCAGTGGAAGGCCGTAAAGCAGATTTTGAGAAGGAATTCCAAAATCGCTTCCAGAGTGATGGGACTAGGAACAACCATTTATCTGTGAAGATCCAGCATGCCCTGCTCAATGACACAGGCACATATTTCTGTGCTGAACAAAATCCACAGTGACTCAAAGGCTGGTGCAGCACAGCACAAACCTTTCCAGGCAAACAGGGATCTGCCACCAGCACACAATGAGGCCTCTGTTTGAGTAAACTCCTTTTTTTACTTGGCCCCCATCTCTGCAGTGAAACACAGTATAACTGTCTGTCTGTCCATCTATGTGCTCATCAATCTGTCTTTAGCTTGGTCTCTAGCTGCTTTTCTATTCTTTCCCATCTCTGAATTACCTTCTCACTCTGGTTTCTTCTTGTCCTATCTCCACTCATTTCTCTGCCATTCAAAAACTGCTTCTCACTTTCTTTTTTTCATGTCATTCTGTCTGTCCCCATGACTTTTCCTCTCTGTCCTCTCATACCTAGTTTCTTTGTCTTTCCTGTTCCCTTCCTCCTCCATCTCTCCTCCCTTACAATCAGTTACATCAATTCAAGGCCTGGGAAGCAGAATGTGGAATAGTTCACACAGCACTTTCCCTCTCCACCAGCTGCAAAGACAAGGCTCACTGTGCCTCAGCTCCCCACAGGTATTTACCTTCCTCTCCTGCCGCTCTCACTGCAGCACCCATGAGAGCCCTCACAGCTCTGAGTGCTTGGGCTGCTGTGGTGTCCTGCAGGGTCCTGCCTCCCTCTCACAGGTGGTATTTGCTGTGCTCACAGGGCTGCAGAGAGAAGAAGAAGAGCTGTCACAGCGCTGGCTGGGACGTGGGGTGGCCAGGCAGGGACTGAACCAGCCCTGTCTGGGGAAGACAGGGAGAGTGCATGAGAAAAGTCAAGGGACCTCTATGTGGCATTTATCCCTCATTCCTCCATCTCCCAAGGACTTCAGGGGCAGGAGGGGAGCAGCCATCATTCCTCTGCCTTGCACACACTCAGACTCCCCTGCAAGCTCAGCACAGTTCTTTCCTTCCAACCCCATCCTTCCCTCCACACCCACCCACACCCAGCCTGCCCCTTCCAACTGCTGCATCCCTGCAGGGTTCCTGGTTCCCTGCAGAAACAGAGTTTGTGCTGACACACAGTTTGTGTCATTGCCCAGGGCTCCCAGCCAGCCAATGCCTTCTCTCATTCCTTGGCCAGCCCCACCCCGAGATGTCTCACCCTCACTCACTGCTCCCTCTGCACAAACCTTTGGGCAGACACAAGGGGCAGGCTGCTGAGAGGGCAGGGCCTTTCCCCCCATGGTTCCCTGCTGTTTCTTTGTGGCCATGCTGGCCCCTCTGGGTAAGTGAACTCAAGCCAGCCCTGAGCACCTGCACTGATCCCGCTGCTGCTCTCCCAGCTGTGTAGCCAGGTCCTGGCAGTGCTTCATCCTGCAGAGCTTTCTGCATGGAGGATCAGCAGTCAATGTGGGGGCAATGGGAATGCCTGAATCTTCTGCAATGCCCATCTATTTGTCATTCTTTGTGCAGCCCCTAGGTGGTTCCTGGTTTTGGACTCAAACAGCCCAGGAATGCACCTTGCCTATTCAGGAGAGATTGGAAATTCCCCAGCTGATCTGAAGAGCTGTCCCATGCCTTGAACTGCTCCCTTGGCTGCCCAATGCCTTCTCACCCTTTCCCTACCAACTCACAGTGCCAAGTTGAGATTTTTCCAATTCTTTCCTCTTCCTCACTGCTCCTAATTTTCCTTTCCAGTGTTAGCCCTGGAACAGTCTCCAGACAGGTTGATCAAAGAAGGCCAGTCTGTGAAACTGGAATGCTCTGAGAAAAAATCCTCCAACACAGCTATGTACTGGTTCCTGCAGCCTTCACAGAAGAATTCCAGTCTGACCCAGTTGGTTTATGCAGTTCAAGGTGCCAATGCAGTGGTGGAGAAGGGTTTTGAGAACCATTTCAAGAGCAGCAAGATAGAAGGAGACAGTATCACCCTCTCAATAGAACATGCCTTTCTTAATGACTCTGGCACATACTACTGTGCTGAGAGTGAACACAGTGGTGAGACTGCTGAGGGAGCTGAGCACAAACTTGTCCCTGCACAAACAGGACCTGCTTTCCACCTTGTGGGTGCTGCACGAGGCAGGGTGATCACTTCTCACTCCTTAGCTGCTCTGCTTCCTAGCCTTGCCTTCCTCCTCTTTTCAGATGCTGACAATTTATTTGTCCATCATTGTCTCCTTGTCACTCCACACCTGCCTTGTAATTTAACTCTCAGTTGCACTACTCTTGCTTCTATCAGACCTTCTTCTTCTCTGTCTCCCTTTCCTTCCATAGGTTCTTCTTTCTGCCTTCAATCTACACTCCAATGACTTCCTCTTACTTAACTCCAGTCAACCCTGCTCATACCTCTCACTGTCAAACAGAAAAAATGCTTGTGTGGGAAGTTCTGGGTGCACCTGTGCATAAAGGCAAGGCCTGGCAGGTGTGGAAGTTGCCAGCACCGTGTGGCAGCTGCCCACATGCTCCTCTGCTCCAACGCCTTGTCTGTGGTTGTTCTGTGGCCAAGGAATTTGAACAGCAGAGCACAAGCCTGTGCTTACTCTGGTAAGGTGTTCAGTGGATGCCTAAGTCCTCCATGCAGAGTGGTGGCTGGGGCAGGATCCCCCTGCCTTCCAGCTCATGATCCACATAATACAGTTCAGCTTTACCAAAAACATTCTAAAATTACAAGGTGTGGTCACAAGCTGTACAGCTAATTGAGATTTCCAAGAGGTTACAGTGTTCTGGTCATCAGTGATACTGGTGATGGCGTAGAGAGTTTCCTCATGAACTTCACTGGTCACACCAAATTAGGAGGAATTGCTGATAGCCCACAGGGCTGTGCAGCTCTTCAGATGGGCCTTGACAAGTTGGAGGGATGGGCAGAGAGGAACATCCTTAAATTCAGCAAAGGCAAATGCAGGATTTTACGTGAGTGGAAAAATAATCCCGTGTACCAGCGCAGGCTGCAGGCAAAACAGCTGGAGAACAGCTCCTCAGAGAAGGACCTGGGGCTCCTGGTGGACAAGAAACTGTCCATGAGCCAGCAGTGTGTCATGCTGTACAAGAAGCCAGAGGTGTCCTGGGATGCATGAGGAAGAGCATTGCCAGCAGGGCAGGTGAGGCTCCACTCCACTCAGCCCTAGTGAGGCAAATTTACTGTGTTTTGTCCATTTCTGGGCTCCTTGGTACAAAAGAGACACGGAGCTCTTGGACAATGTTCACAAGACAAGAACAATGATGATTAGTAGAGTCGAGCACCACTTTTGCACACAAAGGCTGAGGGAGCTGGGCCTGTTCTGCTTTGAGAAGAAACAACCAAGTGGCCACCTCATCAATGCCTACAGGTATCTGAATGGGAGGGTTCCAAGAGGCGGATCCAGGTTCTTCACTGGGATGCCAAGCACGAGGACAAGAGGCAAAAGGCAGAAAATGATGCACAGGAAATTCCATGTGAATCTAAGGTCAGAGCTTTGCACTGTTGAAGACTGTGCACTGTAACAGATTGCCCAAAGAAATTGTGGAGTCTATTGGGAGATATTCCAGACCCATATGGATACAACTGTGTGCCATGTGCTCTGGGATGACTCTGCTGGAGCAGGGAGGTTGGAGCAGTGACCCCCTGAGGTCCCTTCTTGTCTGGCCCATCCCATGATTCTGTCCTGCATAACACACACCCGTGCACAGCACAGGCCTGCTCAGGGCACTCCAGGTGGTTCCCAGCCTGCAGATTCCCATGCTCATGTCCAAGCTTGCCAGCACCTAAACACAGGGCCCCACACAGCAGCCATGCCTGTTCAACAGCACTGACTCCTCAAATCCTGTGTCTTCTGCAAGGCTCCCCATGCACTGCCCTGCCCTCTGCTCACCCCAGGCAACTGGAGACCCTTTGCATGGACACATCAGGCACAGCCTCCTCTCTGCTGCAGTGCTGCTGCTGCTGCTGCTGGCAGGATCTGGGGTTCCTACAAAGCAGCCCCATCGCTTGTCTTTTTCTCCCAGTTCTGTAGAGGAATCTGGGGTCTTCCCTGAATAATCTCTGGGCAGCTTGGGGGAATGAATGTAATGGGACACACTCAGACCTGCAGCAGAGGATTTGGGAGGAGCTGCAGGCATTGCTGCTCTCCTCTGCTGACAGCACACAGGGGAACATCTTCAGGGCAAAGCCCTTCAGAGCCCTGGGCAGTCGGATCCCTTGATGGCCTGTGTGGGCCAGCTTCACCCTGCAGTGCACACAGCCCAGCACAGATGTGCAGAGTCCTTGCCAGAGCTCTGTGCCCAAACTCAGGGCACACAAACTGCGAGTGTCTCTTCCTGCCTGCAGGGATTTCCCACTGCCTTGGCCAGGTGAGCAAGGCCGGGTGCAGGGAAGAGGACAGGGCATGGTTTTCTCCAGCTTTGTCCATTTGTGTCCTGGTGCTCTTTTGCAGAGTGCTGCAATCAAGAGGCAAGGATTATATCTGTTCTTCTCTGGCACGGAGAAGGTCAGGGTGTATCCACACCTCCTGTGGGGCACACCCTTCTCCTCAGAAATGTCTCCAAAGTGAAGTGTCTCCCAAAGGATAATCCCAGTGCCGAAGCACAGGCAGCCTGTTCTCTCCTGGAGATCCCTCTCTGGAGTTAGAGAAGAGCAGCTACAGAACTATTCTCTGCCAGGCTCCAAGAGACACCAGCTCTGCAGGTCAGCAGCTTCTCCCATCCCTGGACAACACGTCAGGCCTGACTGGGAGAAGCAGAGATTCCACATGGCAGCTTGCAGGGCTGGGACTCTGTGAGTGTGAGGGAGCCTAGGGAGGAGACAAACAGCGGGACACAGACACAACCATGCATTCCTGAGATCTCCTTGTCTTCCCAACAATTTCTGCCACTTTGTGCACCCCTGTGCACACACTCAGGCTGCCACACAGCCCCATCGTGCTGCGTGGTAGCTCTGAACTATGGCACCTACTGCAGTGCCCCCTACTCTTGCACAGCCACGCTCACACACAGCAGGAAGCCAGAGGAGCAGAGTACAAGCAGCTCATGGCTGCCTGCAGGTGTCATTCCCCACCGTTCCTGGGCAGCCAAGAGGCTTGGTGACATTTCAGCCTCCCGCTCCCTGCCCTGCCCACCCACAGAGAGACGCATCTCTTCCTCTGCACCCTCCTCTTTCCACACCTCTGTGTCTGTGCTGGCCCCAGGGGCAGGTGCCTGGAAGGAGGGGGCCTTTCTCCATGCATTTCCACCGCTTCCTTGTGGCCATGCTGCTCCCTGTGGGTAAGTGGGCATTCCTCCCTCCTGAGCAGCTGCACTGGAGCTGCTGCTGCATCCTCAGCTCTGCTCCCAGTTGCTGGCACTGCCCCTTCCCAAGGATTCCAGGGTTGGAGTGTGCAATGAACCCGGTGAGACTTTCCACCACCTATTGAATCAGGAATCTCTGCAAGATTTAAGGTTTTTTTTTTCCTGCCCCATTTTAATACTTCACGTGAGAGTACCAAAGTCATTATTTCTCAAAACAGATTTACTGTTGCATTTGAAGTTGGTTTGTTTGGGGATTTTGGATCCCATGTGTCTTCTTCAGAGAAGCTGGGCACTGTCCCATTGCTTTCTGATATCCTGGGGCCATTCCATCCCATGGAATACTTCAAGGATGTGTATTATTTGTCTTCTTCAATGCATTTCACTTCCCACCTTTCATCTCCTGTCTCTCCAGGCTGGGCCCTTCAGCAATCACCAGATTCAGTTGTCTGGGTGGGAGACACCGTCACTCTGGAATGTTCTGGACAGGGGAATGCAGTCAAGACCATGTTCTGGTACAAGTTACCCATGGAGAAGGATGCCAGAATGCAGCTGGTTGTAAATTCAGTTGAAGGCCGTAAAGCAGATTTTGAGAAGGAATTCCAAAATCGCTTCCAGAGTGATGGGACTAGGAACAACCATTTATCTGTGAAGATCCAGCATGCCCTGCTCAATGACACAGGCACATATTTCTGTGCTGAACAAGATCCACAGTGACTCAAAGGCTGGTGCAGCACAGCACAAACCTTTCCAGGCAAACAGGGATCTGCCACCAGCACACACTGAGCTCTGTGTTTGACAGAGCCCTGTTTTCTGACTTGTCTCCCAGGTCTTCAGTAAAGATGGTGTATGTCTGTTGGCCATCTGTCTGTCTTTAGCATGCTCTATATCTGCTTTTCTGTTCTTTCCCATCTCTGAATCACCTTCTGACTCTGGTTTCTTCTCATCCTCACTGCCTCCACTTATTTCTTTGCCATTCTCAGACTGCTTCTCACTTTCCTCCTTCTATATCTCCCTGTCCTATCCTTTTTGTCCTGTTACACCTATTCTTTTCCTATTCCCTATTCAATTCCCCATCCATCTCTCCTTTAAATCTGTCTGGTATGTCAACTTATGGTTTGAGAACCAGGATGTGGAATAGTTCATACAGGCCTTTCTTTCTCCACAATCTGGAAATAGATGGCCCTCTGATCGTTGGCCCTACTGGTCTGAAGGGGAATGGGCACACAGCTGTGCAGCTGGGACCCCATGTTACACCACTACTCTGTGGCCTGAGCACTGCATTGTTTATGATGCAATCCAATCCTCACAGTATCCCGGTACTGTAGGCAAAGAGTCCCAGGCAGCGGCAGGTACTCATGGCTACCAACACTCCCTGAGCCTTTCTTCCTGCCCTCCTGCTCCTTTCATTTCCTGTCTTCCTTTTAGTGTTCATTCTTTAATTCATTTTTGCCTTTTTATCTTCCTTCCTTCTCTCCTGCTTTTTTTGTTGCCTTTCTCCCTTTCTGGCTCGCCTTCCTGCTTCCCTCCCAGCCCTAAGTCCTGTCTTCCTGCAGCTTTTCTGCCGTCCTTCCTCACTTCCCTCCTTCCTCTCTCCTGACCTTTTCATCAAGGGATTTGGGACACCACAGCCTGGTTCTGGGACTCTGCAAGCACAAAACAGTACATCCCAATCAGCCTCCTGGCAAGGACCAACTCTTTAACATGGCAGATCCAAATACTCTACTGCAATGACCTGCCTTCTGTTGATATCCTGGCCCTCAACACCCTCATCCCTCTTCCATTGCTCAGGCGGTGATATAAGCAGGCCCAAAGAAAGGATGACATGCTGCAGCTGCTAGTGTTCCAAGAGAAAGGGGGACAGGCTATGTTTGAGGATGAATTTCAGAATCACTTCAAGAACTGTTGAAATATTGGCTATTACTTTTCCTGTTCAAAAATAACAAAAATGATGTTCTCCTTCAGAAACAAGAGCATGTAACTGACTGAAAGAATCTTGATGATGAGTCTGCAAGGTGTTCCAAGACCCTGTCAATTGACAGGCACTACAAATACTAAGTATTTTCTCCTGACTGATGTTCACTGCCACTGTGCTCCATATAAGAGCCTTTGGAAGTTTCCAGAAAAAGAGTGCACAAAATAGGGGTGCCTGAAAGTCTTTATTAATTTCTCATAATTTTTGCTTGTCCAGACCCAAAAGCACAGAAATGATGATGAGAAAATACAGGTCGCACCAAACAAGCGTCTCAGTTGGAGGCCATGGTGGACTGGATCCAGGAGACGTAGTTGCAAACCTTGGTGTAAACTCCGGGATAGCCCCGCTGGGCACATCCATAACCCCAGGAGACAATGCCCTGGAGCTGTCCATTGCAGACCACGGGACCGCCGGAATCTCCCTGTGCACACAAAGGGTATGGATATTCAGCAAATGGCATCAGCCTGAGCAAGGAGCCAGAGATCCCTGAGATCACTGACCCCAGAGGAAGCCCTGCCGGGTGTACTCTGCACAAAAGTTCTGCACCAAGACAGCTCCTGATTCACACTCTCCACCTGATGCTACCATGCCTGACTTGAGCTCCAAGTGCACCACAGCTAAGGATGAGTCAGCTGCCTGCTTTTGCCGGATGCAGCATTGGCAAACCTTCAGGATATGTGTGCCTGAAGCCTCTGCTATCATTCAGAAACTCAGATTTACCAGTGCAGTGAGTATAGCTGACTCTGTAATGTGAAGGCCTCTTCAGCTGGGAAAAGGTGGGAGAGAAATGCCTGGGAGAGGAGAGGCAGATGAGTTACCTGGCAGGAGTCTTTTCCTCCCTCCACGTATCCGACACACATCATGTTCTTGGTAATTTGCCCAGGGTAGGCATCAGAGCACTGCTCGGCGGTGAGGACCGGAGCCTTCAGGCACTGCAGCTGGTCCGGGTAGTTAGCTGCAAAGAAATAGGGAGAGATGCTTGCTGGCATTGCTGAGTCCTTTTCAGAGCTCGGGGAAGATCTTAGCAGAAAAGCAAATGCTGGACGCCCTGTTCTAGCAGCCATCCTGCTTCCTGTCCACAGTAAGCACAGCATGGGTCCCTTCTGTAGAGATGGAACAAATTCTACCCATGGGCCCACCATTCTACACTGCAGCCACCTTAACTTTTCTGGTACCTGGAAGTTCATCAGTTGGCAAGGGAGGGGCCGCTCTTGTGATACATACACTGGAGGAAACCTGAGCCTCAGGAAAACCATCCTCTCCTCTGGTGCAGGTCCAATGGAATAGGCACCACTGGCCATGCACATCTCTGACCATCGGCGTGAGAGAACAGAGATCTCTGGTAGGAATTCAAGTTGCACAGTCCCAGACTTCACCCTTACTCTCAGAGAATTGACAACTCTGTTGACATTAACTGTGCAGTCCCTACATTGACACATCACTCCAAAAAGCTGTCCCACAGCACATCCCTGTGTTTTAGCCTGTCCTGTTGGGGGTTAATGGCCAGGTCCTAGAGACTGTCCTGGGCCCCCGAGGGTCTGTAGGCTCCCCCAGAGTACTCACTGCCACTGCTGAGAGTGTTGCCCCAGCCGGAGATCAGGCAGGTGGTGCCGGCGGCCACGCAGCTGGTAGGCAGAGGAACGGTTTGGACAGCATTGCTGAGAGTGGCTGGGGTGGCCAGCTTGATGAGCATGATGTCATTGTCCAGGGTGTAGGAGCTGAAGCCAGAGTGGCGGATGACTTTAGCAGAGTTGATAAACTGCTGTGTGGATTCGGTGAGCTCCAGGTTGTGTTTCCCGAGCTGCACTTGGATGCGACTGGAAAACAGAAGGCACAGCGTGTCCTTTACTGCTGGGGGCAGGTTGAGAGAAACCTCCCTGGCACTGAGTGCACTCGCTCCAACACCACTGCCACAGAAGCCTTCTGGGGCAGGGGATCTTTCTTGTCCTGCAGGGAGCCCTGGGAATCCACACTGAGATCTTAACCCACTCCATGCATGGGTGGTGAATTTCTGTGGGTCTGTAAATACATGGCAGCAGTTGAATACAGAGCAGCACTAGATACAAATATTCTGGGACAAGGCAAATGGCTCCAGCCAGACCTCGATCCTCTTCCTGTTCTCCAGGGAGAATGCTTTAGCAAGATTCATGCAATTGATAAGGAATCAAAGCCTAGACCTCTCTGCTCGATTATCCCATTGTTATTTCAGAAAACGCTCTGCATTCACAGGAACGTTTGCAGAAGTGGAAAACCCCTCAGGATGCCTCGGCCTGGCTTCCTGAATGATCCACCCATCCCTTGGCTGTCTCCGGTGAGAATGGAGGCACTTACGTATTGCTATCTCATAGCTCAGAATTCCTGCTAGAAGGGAACTGGAAGACAGAAGTAGGATATAGAAGGATGTAATTTTTCCACTCACGATTTGTAGCAGTGAGCAGCCGACAGGACCCACTGGCTGCTGATGAGGGAACCTCCACAGAAGTGATATCCAGAATTCAGGGACACCTGATAGGGCACAGAGTTCTTTGCGCAGGTGTAGCCTCCCACAATCTTGTCATCATCGTCTTCAGCAAAGGTGGGGAAGGCAACTGCAGGACAAGAAGTGCCATGTGTCAACAGCTGGCCTAAGGTAATGGGGCCCGTAATCTGCCCTGTGGCTGCCAGTCTGAAGCCCCTCACTTGTAGGCTCCCCTTCTATGGACACTCAGGGCAGCACTGCTGGGCAGGTCTAAGGCACATGCATTTGCTGCACCTCAAAGAAGGGTGCACCTCACCTCAGACTTACAAGGATGCCTCACGTATCTGCAACTAAAGCCCTGCTGGCTACTCCCTGAGAACATAGGGACACTGAAATATTCTTGTTGGATCAGATCACGGGTGTGTCTTTCCCTGAATCCCATCTACTGAAACAGTCAAGGGTTGACTGAGGGAAAAAGTAAAAACTACTGCGCAGTGATATCTTCTTGGAGCACCGACTGAGGGTCCAAAATTTTGCAGTTGCTTTAGGACTTCCTGGTCCACAGCTATTCCCTGTGCTCTCCTTAGTCCTGAAGGAGGAGGCAGCCTTTTTCTGAAGCTGTGGCCACATCTCCATAGCTGGGTCGGGAACCCCTATGAAGGCGTTCATTCCTCAGCTTGTGGCACAAGGCATTATGAGCAGACAGAAGATGGAAGCTGCAGGGCTCTGACTTGTGCAAGTCAAAACTGGACTTGGCTTTCCCACAACAGGCTACCTTGCAGCTTTGATTTAGAAAATCAGCTTCCTATTAAATGGCAGAAATAGAAAGAAAAGATATACTCACCAGCCACCCCAATAAAGGCAAGAAGCAGCAGGCACTTCATGGTCTCGATTCGACCTCAAACCCAGACTGGCTGACTGGACGTGGGAGCTGCTAGAAATACGTTTTTGGTGATGGTCTTATCTCTAGTCCAAGGTTTTCTCCAGACAAAAAGTACACAGTGGAAAATTTGAAGATCCAAATGTGGGCATTAACAGGCATTGGTAGAATGTACAAATGTCATACACGTTAATCATAAACCTCTGCTAAGATAGAGAGCTATTCTAATTATTCTGTAAGGTAGCCTTCAATCTAAAAATACCTTTTGACTTTGGAAGACGTGTAGTTGTTTGTCTGTCTCATTCTTATACACAGCACCTGTACAACAGGAATAACAACTCTCAAACCTCTTTCAGATTCCTCTGTGCTGATGGTATCTTTCTTAAAAATGCATGTTTTTACCTGAAGTTGCATATTTTAGATAGTAGACACAAAGATACATTGCATTTATTTGGGAAACAAAAGCAAAAAATTCCAGCAAACCCAGTGGCTAACTTTGTTCAGTTTATTTTAGCAAATTCCTTTTCTTGAATAATGTGTGTTTTTACCATATGCAATACAGTGATTTCCTAAATCAAATTCCTCCATTGTCATTTCAAAAGGGAGGATAGAAAAACAATCCTGTGCCCCAACCGTTTCCCAAGTCAAATAGTTCAAATATGGGAATGCTCACCATCTCCCTTTTCTAATTTCTCTCCCCTAAACGGTATTAAAATGTCTGCCTAAGTACCAAACCATGCTTTTATTCATCTTTGGAATGTTCTACAGACTCATTTTTGCTACACAAGAATTTCAGTACAATGCTGATGTTTATGAGTGTAATGTAGATGGACAATAATGCTGCAAACAAAAATAATGAAATCTTCTTAAATCTGCAGGAGTGGGGATTTCTGTCATGATGCAAAGTTTCCTAAAGCTTAATGTTTTGCTGAATAATCATGTTCATTCTCCAAGCAGCTGCCAACTTCATCATGTTAGCTCCTGAAAAACACAGGATTCCCTCCAGAGATATTAAAGAGAAGCCGTATGTTTGGAAATGCTGGAATAGCTTGAGACACTAAATCAGAATACTCTTCCTCTACATTTTTGATTGAATTTTTGTAGACCCTGGAGGACTGATACGCACAGTGTCACTGTCCAGAGGGAAATTTTCCTTCATGTTGAAGTACAAGTCCAAGGCCAGGGCCTTCTCTAAGGTGGTGCATGAATTGTGTTGGCCTTTAAACTGGTATTACTGCACAGCTTTCTTACAAGCATGCTGTATCCTGTGAAAGAAAGAAGGATTGGAAGGTTCCTGTGGGAAAGGAAAATGTTCTAAGGACTAAGAGGGTCAAAAACTACCAAAGCTATCCAATCTCATCATAACTAAGTGGAGCAAGAAAAATTTCCAGTTTACTCTAGGGTTTCATTTGATCTGTGGATTTCTGTTTTCTTTGTCCGGAATGTGTCATTAGCATAGAAGCAGACACGTGTTTTAGAACAATATTTTTCCTGATCTATAGCTTTCATATCCTGTAAGGTAACACTTAGGCTACAACTGCTTCCCTTTCCTTCCTTTCTTGGGGTTTTTCATTTGGTTTAATATCCACACAAATTTTACGTGAATTACCAAGTAAGCATTTGAATCATGAAGCTTGCCCATGCCTGCCTTTATCTTAGTACTTTTTATTGTTTTCCTCTGTTACTTATTTATTTATTATTTCCTCTGTTACTTATTATTTAATCCTATCACATCTT
This sequence comes from Agelaius tricolor, assembly GCF_023055355.1. Classification (NCBI taxonomy): domain Eukaryota; kingdom Metazoa; phylum Chordata; class Aves; order Passeriformes; family Icteridae; genus Agelaius; species Agelaius tricolor. Next base: position 20,733,441 of record NW_027269269.1, read on the forward strand.
TAACATATAAATTATTCTTAGCAGCATGAAGAAGTCCATCGTATAGGGCTGGCTGATAATCCCCCATAAGAACATTGCCATGGCTACCAGAGCCCCGGCTAGCTCATATAATTCTGGCACCATGCCAGGAGTGGGGAACTGCCTCAGGATAGGGATTTACCAGAGGCAGAACCTTTAGATCCACTTGCTCTACGGTGCCAGACACAAGCCATGACAGGGACTGGGCAGAAGAGAAAGGAGGAGGTTCTCTGTCTTGAGGTTGTACAAGAAAAATTTTATTGCAAGTAAAGAGACCAGAAACAAAGAGCCCGGGGCACTCCCGTGCAAGGGATTTTATACAGATACATCTCAGGGGGTGGATACAAACAGCTAACCAATAGGGAATCCTCAGGGGAGGAGTGAGGGCATTACATCAAGTGTCTGGGGCCAATTGGGGTAGGAGGGTGGAGAGGGTGGGTCACATGGCCAATGGCGCTTCCAGGAGTAGTGGAATTCCAAAAGGTGTTGCAGTCAGGGATTAGCCCCACGTTATGGTGGCAGAGAAGGTTCAGGAACAAAAGGGGCTGGGATGCCTTGACAGGCAGGGAAAGAGCTGGAACAATAGGTGGGGCATGGTATGAGGGACAGCTTTGAGGGAGGGTAAAACCCAGGGGTCAACCAACTCAGGGAGAGCATGGGGGTACCCCAGAACAAACCACGTAACAAAGAATCAGTAAAATTAATTTGAACTGCCACAAAACATGATCTCTCTGGTTCCGTAAACTACTTGCTTAAATCAGCAAGAGGAGACTCCTGACCTGTTCCTAGGCTACTGCTAAAGCTCACAGCCAAAGGTCTGGATCATAGCTCCTGTGGCTCTTGTGTTTCTAAGTCTTTGATGGCAGGTATCTAGTGAACATACCTCACCCAAGCCCCTCTCATTCTCCTAACAGCCTCTCTGACACTCCTTCTAGAGGCTCCCATAAAGCCCAGAACTCCATGGTGTTCTGCTCATGGGGCAAACTGATGTCAAAGGAAGGCAAATGGCGTTTCTGACGCATGATTCAGAGGTCATCCAGCAAGCAGTCTCAGAGCAACCTTTCAGGTCTTTCAATGAGAACTGTGGAGGATGAACAGACCCCTTTGAATTACAGCTGAAATTAGAACACCCTCTGATGACCCTCCTTTCTTTCTTTTTTTAGGATAAGAAATCCCTGTCTGAAACACAAATAACTCCTTCTTCTCAGTGGTGCTGAACATCTCACAGACCCATTGAAAGGTTTTTTTATAGTATCCTTCAAAGAATACACTCAAGGGTGTACATCCATTGTTGCAAACAAGTTTCTCATTTCATGCAGTAATGCTGCAGTAGAAAGCTGGTGGCTCCTGGGGGCACAGGAAGGGGGAGGAATGGTGAACTGAAGAGCAGCTGTGTTAGATATTGTCAATGGACAAGCAATGGCAGCTGTTTTTCTGGAACTCCATGTTCCTAGTTCAAGTATTTTGGTCAGCTGTGTCATCACAGGACTCGATAAAGCAAATATATTTGTCTAGGCTGATGCAAGATCCTGTGAAAGAGAAACCTGTTGAGACTATGGGCTGACAGAGGTAAAGCTTCCCATGATCATAAAACATGAAGTTTCTGAGCTTAGTCGTTTTACATCCCAATTATGGCTTTGGTCCCTGTATGAGCCATTCACTCATGAACTGGAATTGATCCTTGTGGGTCCCTCCCACCTCAGAATATTCTGTGATTGTGTGATCTCACAGAGCTTTGTGGTGGAGGAGCAATTGCTCCTCTCTTCCTATGTATCTTCTGCTAGTGAAGTGCTCCTGGACAGGCACCCCTAGGACTTGGAACATCAACTCCTCAGTTGCTGGGGATCAGGAGAGTGTTTGGTGAAGGGCTGTGCATCTTCTAGACTCTGCCTCTGAAATCTATATTCAGTGACAGGCTGCTGGCTTATGATGTTCCTGTGCAGAAGTCTTCAAAGTGGGGTGCAAGATGATGCACTGAAGTGTGAGGTGGAAACATTAGAACGTTAATGTTACACATATCTAATTATCACCTACTAAGTGTACATACACTGGGTGTATGTGTTTAAAAATACTTCCCTGATAGGGGTGTATATTGAAGAATTTTTGGAGAACACTGTTCTAGTACTGTCAAATGGGGCTTCTTACATTTTGCTGTAACATCCAGTGCCCGACAGTGTCCAATTCTGCAGAGCCTTCATGTCCTCTCTGATTTCTTCACTATCTTGCAACCATTCTGTTTTTCTAAAGTTTTGGGGGGGTGAAGAAGGAGTGTTATAACTTCTTTCAGAGTGCCTGGGGTCAGGAACTGGGAAGGAATTCTGGATGACTGTGGCCAGAGGCACTAAGGGAATAAAAAAGTAAGAAAATAGCACGGTACTAGGAAGAAGGGTAGGAAAATCCTAAGAACAGGGGTCCCACATTGAGCCAGAAGTGGATGTAAAGCCTCAGCCTTTGAGGTTGGAAACAGACTGTGTCCCAGTAATCTTCAGCAAATGGCTGGACCAGGAAGGAAGCACTTTGAAAGGACATAGCAGAGGGGGACATCAGATTTGAAAGTATTTATTTGTGGCATTCACATTCCCTGAAAAATTCCTTCACCCAGGATTTTTCTCCTGGGAAGCTGAGAGGCCTCAGAGAAAAGGAAAACAATTCTTACCTCATTTGCTTCTCCTGTGTTGTGCTCATGTGTGGAATGTGTTTGGAGATTGTTTACCCAAAGGTGATTGCCTGATTGGATTCAGGTGTGAGTTGTTTTGACTCATGGGCCAGTTGGGGCCAAGCTGTGTTGGGACTCTGGAAAGAATCATGAGTTTTCATTATTATCTTTTTAGCATTGTGTAAGTATCTTTTCTGTATTCTTTAGTATAGTGTAGTATAGTATTCATTAATATAATATAGTATAATAAAGCAATAAATTAGCCTTCTGAGAACATGAAGTCAGATGCATCATTCCTGCCTTTGTTGGGGCTCCCTGCAAATACAATATTTATTTAATCCCTCTCATCCAGCCCATGATCTGCAAGAGAGCAGAAGAGCTGAAGAACCTTTCCTAGAGGGTCTATGTACCCCAAGCCTATACAAACTGGGCAATTTTAACATCTCTAAACCTAGAATCTGACTCTTTGCTATAAAAATATGGGATGGAGAGTTTGGGAAACAAAAAAGAAGACAAGGAAGGACTGGGAAAAGTGTAAAGGTGGTGATGTGGAAAGTCAGATGGTCTGAAAAACTTGGGAAGAAGTTTAGAGGTGGCAGCCAGCAAGGCTGGCACGGTGAAATAGAATGGATGAGGAAAGGGAACTTTCCTCAGATAAGCAGCCAAGCTGCTTCCATTAGAAATAGAATTTGACTGGACTGTTTGGGGGTGAGAGCTGTAAAGAAAGGAGCAACATGGGTCTTACTGGGCAAGGGATGACAAGGAGGAGGAGGAAGGATTCCTCTAAGAATTGTCTGCAAAGAATTGGCCCTGGAGGACCTTCCTGTACTAGTGTAGACTACTGAAAGGGACTGGCCTGAGGTGCCTTAAATCCCCTAAAACTACAGAGCCATCTGATGCTCACCGTCACCACTGTCTTGGGTGCAATTCTAGCCCAGACCTTCCTTGCTTTGCAACACGCATTTTTCTCTAACATTTTGGAGATGGAAGACCACCTTTGCCTGATGCTCTTGTTTCATGACATTAGTTTCCAAATCCAGCACAAACCTCTGCTAAGCCAGTACTTACTGTTCCCAGTGTATGTTAAACACTCTTCAGTAGGAATCTTTTCCTTATTCCCTTGGTTCTCTTCCATGTGGGCAGCATACCTCAGCCTTTTCCTCATTGTCATAACTCTTCTATGGTCTCTTTTACCCTTAGGGAGGAGATCTCATGGTTTTTCCCCAAGGCTCACTGTTAGGCTGGGCTGACAGAGGGGAAGCTACCACAGCTCCAGGCCCCCTGGCCCAGCTGTCAGTAAGAATGAGAATGTCTCCCCAGTATTTATACCAATAAATACCAAGCATACATACATCTATACACAGGTGAACACATGGATCAACACAGATGCACCCACAGCACTGATGGCCTCATCTTTTGTCCCTTTCTGGCTGGGGTTCACAGTGGGAAATCAGGGTTCTAGACAAGGGTTCAATAGTGGGAAATATATGTATACACATGTACAGTGTGCAAGCTTTTCACATGTTTCTGTGCTGAGATACTGAGTCCAGTGGCTGTCACTGGATCCCAGTCACATGTGCCAGCCCTTGGACCTCTGAGTCCCTTAGAGCTGCAGTCCAGTTGCCATTATGTCCACACACACACCTCTCACACAGCTTCCTCTCCAAAAAATGCCTGTGACTCCCCTGCTTCCTCTTGTTGCCACCTCTCACTGTTCTTACCATTAGAGACACACACCTGGAGCCCAGGTCACCTCACTTACTTGCCAGGTAGTCTGGCTTCACGTTCACTAGTGATCACACACTTGCAAACCCTCCCTCTGCCCAGCTGCCAGCACGGGGAACACATGGCCCCTCTGGCCTGTGGCCCTTCTCCAGTGTCTGCTGCTTAAGTTCACCTAGTCTGCTCTCTCCAGCTGCTGGTGCCTGTGGTCTGACTCCAGTTCCTAGCCCGTAGATGTCCAGGCACAAAACACATGCACATAGAATAGACAGTTCCTCCCTCAGGTAAATACTTAGAAATAGAACTTAGTAAGACAGGACTTAGTAAAACTGAGCTAAGCAAGTACAAAGCATAGCCAGACAGGCATACTCACTAGCATCCTGTTTACCTGTGAATGGCCCATTTTATAACTGTATTCCTCCACTTTTCTGCATCCATTCTTCCCTTAGTACAGTAGTTCAGGGTCTTACTTGGGAAGATTGACCATACCTGCCTTTATCTTGGTCCTTTTTTTGTTTTCTCTTGTTTCATCTTTAATCTTAGAAGAAAACAGACTGAAAGAATTAGACATTTTGAACTGAAAAATGAAAGGTCTGTCAATTTAGCTACTCTTCAAAAGGCAGTAACATATTAAGCAATTCCCGAGAGACACACTAGAGGTCCTGAGTTACATCTTCCAGTTGCTTCCTTCCTTTGGAGAGTCTGCAATCATCTTTTGTTTCCTGAGACAGAAAAGCTCATCTGAATAGAAATCTTCATCCTGGAATGAGTAATAAATTCTAATATAAGTGATTAAAGAAGAAGGTGTAGCCCAACTGCATTGAAATGTTTTTTTCCTTGTCTCAGAGTTCTTACACAGAACAATCTTAGAATTACTTCCCACAGCCTCCACAATCTGTTTAATTTCCCATCAAGTCTGAAACAGTTTCTCCCTCCAGGAGTTAAGGTCTGATTGCTACTGGGAAAAAAGGCGTTTAACAGGTTTGGCATGACAGACAATAATCAAACTAAAAATCCTGTACTGCCTTCATGCAAAAGGCATGCATTTTGGGACATTGATCAAAGCAGCAGTGTCCTATGGAACTGTCTCAGCAGGCTCCATGGAAGTGTCTAAAAGTGTCCCATCCTAGCAGTAAGGTAAAAGGGCAAAATGTCTATAAAATAAAATGAAGAACAAGTAAAATCAAAATAAACCTTCCATAAAAAGAAAAGCTTGTGAGGAATAAAAGCTAAAAATATGCATCAAAGAATAATCAGTACTGAAACATAAAAGGATATGGAATTATATTAAATTTGTTCAAATTCAGTTGCTAACTGATGTTTTGACTTTAAAAACAGCATAAAAATTTAAATAAAAATGTAAAAGTTATGGAAGGTAATTAAAAAACCAAAAAGGTCTGTATCATCTGCAATTCCTTGACAAGTCACTGAAACTGTAATATCTCCAGCACAGGGTTCAACCTCATGGCAGCACAGGTATGGAATAATTTCTCCTGAGAAAACCCAAGAACTGGCCAAACCCCTATTTCTTAGATGCAAAGTGTTCATGACACTAGAAATCATACAAAACTTTTATACATCATATAAAATGCATTTTAATTCCTGATTGAGAAGAAGCTATAACTACTCAGGCAATTTCTGTTAACTCCCTTAAAAGAAAGATTTAAAAAGTACACAGGGAACATTCACTACCAAATTTTTGAGATTTACACTGCTCTGAATCCTGGAGGATTCGGGAACTAGGCCTCAGGCTCTAAGAAAGTACAATATTGCCAGGCTCATAGAAAGAACATGCCTTTTATATAAATGTCTGGAGGCCTAGAGAAGATATAAATCTCTCTAGAGTATGAGACAATATGGGAGAGGGGATAACAACAAAATATGTAGAAAAAGAGAACACTGCAGAAGTATCCCAGAGTTTTTTGAAGGTGCAATATCAGGATAACTGAAGGTCATTAGAATTAATTATGTGTATTTCATTAAAAGTGATAGGGAGAAAAGAAGCAGTTGCAATAATAATTTTGAATCTTATATTCAGAAAAGAATGAAGAGTGGTGAAAGTTCTATATATAGAACTGTATATAACAGAATAGAATATATTCCATATATATAATAGGCTAACTAGGATGTATGTGGCAGGCTAAAAACAAACAGAGTGTTCATGAGGTTTATGCTTAACTACTGGTTTTGTTTTGAGAAAAAACAGCTGGTGGAGATGTCTTGATTTCTGTAAAAGTGAATTAGAGCTCCCAGGAAGATTAACCAGCAGGGAATATGCATGCCTGTCTGGAAAACTGAAGAAACTAAGATATGATTAAATACAATTTTTGTGCCTTTGCTATCTTGATCTACCATCTTTGCTTCTGACTAACAAGATCCGAGTTGTGAAATACTGTGCTCCAGATATTGAGAACAACTCCTCAGAATGAAACAGTACAGGTGTGCTTCTGCTGGAAATCCTTCTGCAAAGATGGCCCAAGGTATAGCTGCTGATATAAATGGGTCAAAAAATCCCACATGAATCCAGTGATCCTAGGTTCCTGTCTGGCCTCCAACACCCAGACCCTCTCCATCATGGAACGACAGCTCAGCATTCAGCCAGCAATGTACTGGTCTGCGAGAAATTCCACGTTTGTGTCAGCAGCTCAGAACACTGACTTGTGGACAAGCTAAAGCAGACCTTGGAGCCACATGAAGATTTAGCTTTGCTTTTACTGGCTCACCAAAGAAAGCATCCCAGCTGGACAGTCCCTTCTCTCTTCCCTGCCCAGACCTGACAGACCAAGCAGGGCAAGGGGAGGGGCATGGGTCTCTCTTAACTCTTGTCTGACAGTGAGCAGGAGCACACTGTCCTGGGAGAGCTGGAGGGCCATGCTGGCTGTTGTGCTTGCTCTTTTACCTGGTGAGAGACGACAGATCCATCTGCAGCAGGGCTCTCATCCAGGCCATGCAGGGCGACTGCAAGGTAGAGGACCCCTTTGGCCATCACCTGTACTCCTACTCCTCACTCTCTCTTGTTATCTCTTATTAATGCAGGTGTTGGGGTTACACTCTCCATTGCTCAGTGGCCTGAAAAAATCATTCTGAGACCTGGAGGCTCTTTGACCATCTCCTGCTACCAGAGTTACAGTAACCTTGCCTATATGTTCTGGTACCAGCAGCCTCCAAGAAATGGCTTGAAGTTAATAGTCAGTAGTACTTCTTGGAGGTATAACTCTTATGAGGATGGTTACTCTGAGGCCAAGTTTGAAGTAACCAGACAGAATACTGATTACTCTCTGATGACAATCAAGAATGTGACAGCCCAGGATGCAGCCACGTATTTTTGTGCTGCGAGCGGTCACACGGTGTAGCAACGGGGTTGAACACCAAGATAAAATCCCCAGCTTCTCTGAGTGAGAGATGGAGTCTTTGAAAAATGTGAGACAGTCAGGAGAGGCGCAGAGGAAGATCAGAAAGAAGACTTCATAGAGGTTGGGGCAATAGACCCAGGATATTTTGAATGGGGGAGAGATAGAGCAGTGCAGCAACCTCTGTCTTTGAAGGCAAAGACAGAAATACAAACCCATAGATCAGCATAGCGAACTGAGGCACGGCTGGTATGGTTAGATAAGGCAGCAGATATTTCTGATATGGTTAGTACTCCAGGGGCACAGTCATGTCCCAGGGCACTAGTTCCCCACAGATACTCCCACAGCACCAGTAAAATAATACAGAGCTGCCGGAGAATTCAAAGTTCTTCCCCATAGTCCTGATCTACACAGAACTGAGGTGCCCAATGAGAAACTGATTGATGTGTGAGAAGAGCTCAGCCCCTGATTATGGACTTAGGAGGATGGGGCCAGTAACAGTGGAGGAAAACATACCCAGGGGACCAGGCATACCTGCTCATCGTGGAAGGAACAGTCCCTTGGCATCTTTACAAGCAACAGTGTACACTGCAGCATTTTATTCACCTGCTTCACACACTACTTAATTGCAGGATCCCTTTCTTCCCTGCCACAGGAATGCATACAGTTCTGAGCTGGACCCAGGCATCCCTTCACGGCAAAACTTCATAGGCAGAGAAAAGAAACCACAAAGAGCTGCTGTTACTTGTGAGAAACAGCTGAAGGCAGAAATTTCCTCCCATTGTGCCTCTGTCTCCATTGCTTGCAGAGCTGAACTTTTGATGAACTAATTGCTCTTCTGTGATAGACCTGGAAAGCTGAGGGTAGGGTATTATTAGGGTTCCCTCACCTGCCATTGCTTGTCCATGCTCCTGCTTTTATTGCACAACCTAGGACTTACCTTTTCTCCAAAGGAAGGCAAACAGCCCATAAAAGAGCAAAAGGTGTTTTTAAGAAAGTGTGGCTATACCCTGTGTATTTTGGATTCTGTTTTTATGCTGTGACCCTGACAGTCTGCATACCTACCACTGAGCAGGAACCAGTTGATTGTTTCATGTGTTCACATGGAGGGCATGGCATAGGAAGCACTTGGCTATCACAGGTAGCAAATGTGCTGCTCCATGATGTGGCAAAGCTGGATATGGATATGCTGAAGTGACACGCACTGTGTGATCACAGCAAGAAAAGGAGTGGGAGGTTGTAAGAATAGCTGGTAAGAGCAAGGAGCAGGAATCAGCTGGGAGCAGGTCCTGTAAAAGATCCTCACGCTCCACGTCACCAGCACTGCTGGAAGACTCCTGCAGTGCCAAGGCCAAGATGGATCACTCAGTTTCATGGCAGCATCCAATTCTCCTAATAAACCACACTACATAAACCTACCTGTGCTCTGAAAGAAAGTAAACAGTTCTGGGCTAGGGAAATCCAGATGTGTGACACCCTTGGAGCCAATATTCTCCTGACTTCAAGAACTGCTCAGCAGCAAATGTAACACACCACTCCTTGCTCTCAAGGAGTGCTCCTCTGCTCCTCAGAACACCCTCAGGTCCATGATCATGTCCCTGTTCATGTCAGGCTACAGACAAACAGCAGGGGAGCACTGGGAAAGTGTTGTTTCTCACATAGCAGAGACATACTGAGATCCTTTTTTCTTCAGCCTCTAATCTTTTTGAAGAGATCATCTTTGTAAAACATGTTCATGCTGATGCTGTCTGTAATTATTGAATTATTACTGCTGATCCAAATTCCCTGTGAGAGTTTCAGGAAAACTAGTTCATGGTGGAATTATGAAGAAATATAAACACTTTGGTGGAGGCCTTGGGGTGATTTTTTGTTTTGGTTTGGGTTTTTTGTTGGGTTTGTGGGTTTTTTGTGGTTTTTTTTTTTGTTGTTTGTTTGCTTGGGTTTTTTTGTTTGTTTGTTTTTTGTTTGTTTGGTTTTTTGTTTTTTTTTTTTTTTTAATTCTGTTTTAGTAAGTTACCCATTCCTGAAAAGCATGTTACAGCACTAGCTCAGACCTTTTTCATAAGCACTGAAAACCACATTTTCAGCTCTGGTAATACAACAGAGGAAGGATCCTTTTTACTTCTCACCTCCACAGCACTTTGAGTTTTGAGTGGCAAAGGCAATTTTCAGGCCTTGTGATAACAAACTTATCAGTCACCTTCAACATATAGCAGTTTAATGAAATGGCTCTTGAGTGCTCACAGCTGTGCAATTTCCAGGTGGCAATAGCAAACCACAGAGATCTCTAGGTTCATTGCCATTGTGAATTCTGTGATTACAGTTCCCTCTTCCAGCACTAAGAGACATTTCTCTCCCATGCAGTACTTCTTTGGCCAGCATGAATTGCATCTGCACAAAAAGCCACTATTCTAAGTTTCTCATGAAACAGCTACTCTCCTTGTCTCATGGCTTGTCCTCAGATTTGTTCAGATCATTAACCAGATTCCTTCTTCAACTGTCTTATCTTTTCAGTGCACAGATAGGCCCTTAAAAAGAAAAATGGAGAAAAAGAGAAAAAAGAGAGAAGGATAGAACCCCAGAAGTATCCCAATTGTTTGCAAGATGCAATATCAGGATTACTGAAGGTCATTAGAATTAAATGTATTTCTTTAAAAGTACTAGGGAGAAAAGAAGCAGTTGCAATAATAATTTTGAATCTTATATTCAGAAAAGAATGGAGAGTGGCATAGGTTCTATATATAGAGTTGTATGGAATAGAACAGAATATAATACATATATAGAATAGGGTATCTAGGATGTATCTGGCAGGCTAGAAACAAACAGACTGTTCATGAGGTTTATGCTTAACTACTGGTTTTGTTTTGAGAAAAAACAGCTGGTGGAGATGTCTTGATTTCTGTAAAAGTGAATTAGAGCTCCCAGGAAGATTAACCAGCAGGGAATATGCATGCCTGTCTGGAAAACTGAAGAAACTAAGATATGATTAAATACAATTTTTGTGCCTTTGCTATCTTGATCTACCATCTTTGCTTCTGACTAACAAGATCCGAGTTGTGAAATACTGTGCTCCAGATATTGAGAACAACTCCTCAGAATGAAACAGTACAGGTGTGCTTCTGCTGGAAATCCTTCTGCAAAGATGGCCCAAGGTATAGCCGCTGATATAAATGGGTCAAAAAATCCCACATGAATCCAGTGATCCTAGGTTCCTGTCTGGCCTCCAACACCCAGACCCTCTCCATCATGGAACGACAGCTCAGCATTCAGCCAGCAATGTACTGGTCTGCGAGAAATTCCACGTTTGTGTTAGCAGCTCAGAACACTGACTTGTGGACAAGCTAAAGCAGACCTTGGAGCCACATGAAGATTTAGCTTTGCTTTTACTGGCTCACCAAAGAAAGCATCCCAGCTGGACAGTCCCTTCTCTCTTCCCTGCCCAGACCTGACAGACCAAGCAGGGCAAGGGGAGGGGCATGGGTCTCTCTTAACTCTTGTCTAACAGTGAGCAGGAGCACACTGTCCTGGGAGAGCTGGAGGGCCATGCTGGCTGTTGTGCTTGCTCTTTTACCTGGTGAGAGACGACAGATCCATCTGCAGCAGGGCTCTCATCCAGGCCATGCAGGGCGACTGCAAGGTAGAGGACCCCTTTGGCCATCACCTGTACTCCTACTCCTCACTCTCTCTTGTTATCTCTTATTAATGCAGGTCTTGGGATTGGAGCCTACATTGCTCAGTGGCCTGAAAAAATCGTTCTGAGACCTGGAGTCTCTTTGACCATCTCCTGCTACCAGAATTACAGTAACCTTGCCTATATGTTCTGGTACCAGCAGCCTCCAAAAAATGGTTTGAAGTTAATAGTCAGCAGTAGTACATGGAGTCTTAACTCTTATGAGGATGGTTACTCTGAGGCCAAGTTTGAAGTAACCAGACAGAATACTGATTACTCTCTGATGACAATCAAGAATGTGACAGCCCAGGATGCAGCCACGTATTTTTGTGCTGCGAACGATCGCACGGTGTAGCAACGGGGTTGAACACCAAGATAAAATCCCCAGCTTCTCTGAGTGAGAGATGGAGTCTTTGAAAAATGTGAGACAGTCAGGAGAGGCGCAGAGGAAGATCAGAAAGAAGACTTCATAGAGGTTGGGGCAATAGACCCAGGATATTTTGAATTGGAGAGCAATAGAGCATTGCAGCAGCCTCTGTCTTCGAAGCCAAATTATTAATCAGATCCCTCCTTCCACCATCATATCTTTTCACTGCACAGATATGCCCTGAAGAAGAGCTGTTGCTTAACTTTATGGAGTTGTGGTCAAATGCATTGGATATTTATGAAAAGCATCCTAGTGTCTCTAAAACAAGTCTGTAAAGCTCAGGGAGTCTCTGTAGACTGGCCTGCTTCTTTGCACCTGCTTCTTCTGTAAACTCCAAAGAATGGAGGACAGGTATGACTGATGCAGTTTATAGTTTCCTGTAAAATTCTCCCAGCAAAATAATATAATTGTTAGAAAATATATCCCTAAATGTTTATTCCTTACACATTGTTGTTTTTCCTTGTCTGAAGTCTTAGGCAGCATAGCCTACAAAGCTCAAAAAGCCTCCTATGAAAGACTTGGAAATAAAAATCAAGGATCTCCCTCCCCTTTCTTCTGTCACTCACATTTATTTGAATTCATGGCCTGCAAGTCCTTCCCTTTTGACAGGTTATAAAGGAACATTAAGGTGCAACAAGACTGGTCTCTGCTGGCATGTCTTGGAAATTGCCTTTTGAACATGACCTGAGAAGCTGCTAGCACCACATACTCCTTCAAAACTAATAGAGAGGTGACTTCCTTCTTTTTAAATGAAAGACACCTCATGGAAGAGAGTCTGTAAGTGACAGTAAGTACACTAATGGAGCTCTAGACTGGAGAGGCAGACAGAATAGTCTTAAATGAATTTTAGTCCAATGGGGTTAAGTCCCTGGATAAATAGTGTTAAGGTCACAGACATACTAAGACCAAGGCAGGAAAATAATATTCCACTATTGGTTTTATTATTTAGGCAGTGACAGCCAAAAAAAAAAATCCTAGATGTGTTTTTTGGAAGAATTCCATATATACAAACGAATGTTGTGCATAAACAGACATAATTAGTGACTAAGTACTCCGTTCACTGTTGTAGACGAGAGAACAACCCAGAAGCATGCTGAGATAACCAGCCCAATACCTCATGTTCTGTAGACCTCTCTCTTGGTTCTACATGTTACATCTTAGTCTGTGTTTCCAATTCCCTTCTCTAGGACACTAACACCTCTTCCCAGCTAAACAGGCTATATCAGAAATTATGGGTTCTTCTCTGATATCTGAAAATAATAGAAAAATATTTTTATACTGATTTTCCTAGTAGAATGACCTTATTTTGAGGGATTTTCTTCTGTGTTTTACAGTCTATTTTTCATATCCAGACTGACTCAAAGGAAGCCATTAAAGAGCAATATGAAAAACAGATTCACTACAGATACTTGGTCAGGTTGCTAACTATGTGTCGAAACTTTGTGAGACAAGACCATGTCACTTACATATAAGGAAGGGAGATAAATGTAGCCTGTTACCTCTCCCCATCAGTTCCCATCCCTTCAGACAGTCTGCAAAATGAAGGCTTGCTCTTACTCCTAGATGAAGCCTTTTCATAGGCAGAGTCCCAGCCCTGGGAGGATGCTCTCAAGCAACACCAAGCTACAAACACCAGCCCGTAGTAAGCAAATGACTCTCATTGCAAACCAAAAATTGCAAACTGTGAGCTGGAGGTTTGCTTGTCATCCTGGAGCTGAAGAGAGAAAGAGTAGAAAGGAAAGCAGCATGAACACGGCCATGACATTACCAAGTGAAAAATTACTGCATTTAAAGCCAACCAATAAAAGAATAAAAAGTGTTACCTTTTTGAGTATAAGAAAAAAATCTTGAGATTATAAATTGGGCAATAATGAATACACTGAGAGGTGATTGGACTATCACAGAGGAACAGCAATGGCAAAGGAAGGATGTGGTCTGTGGTTGTGTCATGGTTTAGCCCCAGCCAGGATCAAGCCCCGCGCAGCTGCTCGCTCACTCCCTACCAGCAGGACTGGAGAGAGAATCGGAAGAGCACAAGTGAAACACTCGTGGCTTGAGATAAAGACAGTCTAAGAGGTAAAGCAAAAACTATGCACACGAGCAAATGACAACAAGGCATTCATTCCCCTCTTCCCATGGGCAGGCAGGTGTTCAGCCATTCCCAGGAAGGCAGGGCCCCATCACACCTAATGGTGCTTGGGAAGACAAACACCATTTCTCCAAATATCTCTCTCTTTCTTCTTCTTCCCACTACTTGCCTCTTTCACATAGTGAGTGTGTCACCATGGGATATGGAATATTCCTTGGATCAGTTGGGATCAGCTCTCCCTGCTGTTCCTCCTCCCAAGTTCCCATGCACATGCACCACCAGCCTTCTTGTCAGCATGAGGGTATGAGAAGACGAAAAGTCCTTGAATGCACATTAACAAAAACAAAAACACTTCTCTCTTGTCGACAGTATTTGCAGAACAAGCCCAAACACAACCTCACTGTTGCTACCATGAAGGAAATGAACTGTACAGCAGTCCAAACCAGCACAGGTAATCATGACAGTCATTCCTAGTTGACAAAAACAGGGGGTGGAGTCATGGGTGGGATTGTTTTTGTAGGAGACTGTATCATTGTGGGGACAGGGGGATCCACGATGATACATTCCCCAGGAAGCCTTTACAAAAACCCATGTGTGCATGAGCCTTGCGGCAGAGCGTGTGAAGGCAGCTGCACAGAATCCTGCAGCAGACCAGGCATGCTCTGCCTTGGCTTCTCTTAACAGACCTTCTATGCTGGGACTTACTTTCATCATCTGAGAACTGAGCCTGCCCTCCATGGCATGCAAGCTAGGAAATTCTGAGGTATTGAAATTCATTTTCACCAAACCAAACTGTGACTGCAGATGCACCTGAAGCCTATCAACCATGCAAAACTGGAATTACTCTTGTTTCCACATTCACCAATGGTTGCAACAAATGACAAAATGTTTTTTTCTTAAAATGATACAAGTGTTAGAGAAAGAATTGTGACATGTAGAAGTATCTCTCAGAGGCACTACATAAAATGTGTTGTGCTTTTCTCTCTTAAATAATCCTCCAATATCTGCTGACTGTCTCATGCCTGTGAGAGCAAAGGTTGCCCTGTAATCCCTATCCCCACTGTCTCACTGCAGTTCTTCCTAATGGCTACGAAGGTTTGTCTGGAACCAGTCAACAGATTCTTCTGGGCTCTCCTTGTGTGGATTATTTTAACCTATTAGAAAACCGAAGGGCATCCTGAAAGACTATTCAAAACAGCTGGCCTGCCATGGAAGGGAAAACAAAGGGATTTGTTTCAGTTTGTGGCCAAAGGTGAACCACGTGCATTTGACTATGAAAACCACAAAGCACATATCATTCAATATTAACTTCACAAGTTACAGAAAAGAAGGCATCACAATGCTTGGAATACAAGACTGACAGTGAGGAAGTTGTAGGTGCAGAAAGGTTCTATTCCTAGACAGTGACAGCATTTGGATGTGTCTGATTGTTTTCGAGATGTGAAAAATGAGAATAGCAGATAAAATCAGTGACATAACATGGAGATTGGAGAAAGGTTGCAAAAACAACTTGGGGTGAAAGTAGACAAAGTATCAAACAAATCTGGGAAATGCTTTTATGAATTCTACAGGCTATACAACTGATTTCAAGCTTGTTTTCTGCCATATCCCTTTAGACAGAGATTGAGTGATGTTCAGAATGCCAAATGCCAAAATGATTTCTTAGGCTTCGCTTATAGTAAGGCAGCTGCAGTGCATCTCTTCTCTTAGCTTACGATACATCTCTTTGTCACTGTGTACACCTCTGGGCTCTCTTTCGGCAGTGGCACAAAACTGACAGTAATAGGTAAGAAATTTTTGTTTCCTCTTTTAATTCACTTCAAATGCCATGTCTTCTCCTTAGAGAATTTCATTTTTATCCTCCCTAACATTATTAAACTGGTGTTCTCCTGGTGTGCTAGTAACCCTATCTACTTCAGAGAATAGAATAAGTTGGGTCCTCTAGGTAGGGACACACTTTTCATTTTGGAGAACGGAATGAATGTGTTTTCAGTAAAGAAAAAGCTGTCCCTAGAAAGAATGAGGATAAGGAATGGGACCAATAATGTGTGCATGGCACAAAAAAAAGTTGTCCTAATGAATCAACACATACAAAAAATTTCCCCCAAAATATAGCTACTCTCTATAATGCTGGTTCTGCTGGGGCTAGAGATTATTAAGAACAAGTCAGTGAAAAGCTGTCCATCTGTCTGGAAAGAACTGACTTACAGTTACACTTTTTTAAGGGGTCTAGAAAACAAAATCAAGCTGATACAAGCCTAAATTACCTTGGATCTTCCCAGGGTGAATTAAAGAATGTGTTGTCTCAGATAACCAGGAAAAACACATGTGCTAGCATTTTTGGTTGATAAAACAGAAGGCAAAAATAAATGCTTAACTTTATAATAATACTAAATAGCAATACTAAAATCTCACTGCAGATTTTTAAGTCCTTGTTGTTATAGAAAGTAGCTCTCCACTGCACAGATAGTTTCTTTCCACTGTACAGGCTTGCCAGGATGGTGATAAAAACATCATTAAGGACAACGGTCTTACTATTTCAGAATACATGATAAACAGCCACTGAAACCACAGAAGAAGAATATATGATTCATTTCAAGGGGAAGGAGCTCTCAGAGAATGTTTCTTTCTCAGCCACATTTATGGATTTGGATTGTCCAAATCTGGGGAAAAGATGGCTGATGCTCAGATGCTGAGAAATTATGGAAGAATTGATGCCTCAGATATTTGTGCCACGTTGTGCCACTACAGAATAAATTGATAACAAACGGTGAAATTCAATCTCCATAGGAAAAAACGATCAGCACATTTTTTGAAATCCAAAGTTTATCTGAGATGACTGAGCTGGTAAAAATGAATATGCTGACCCCTCATTGACCATAGGTATTTATGCAGCAAATGTGAATAATCATCAACAAGGCAGGACAGAGAATAAAAGCAGACTTCATTTCAAGGAAAGCCTTCCAGAGAAAGGGAAAGCGAAATGGAAAGGGGGCATGTTTAGGAACTTCTGTGAAGGGCAGAGTGGACCGAGACACAGTGCTATATATTAGCAATTATTTTGCATGTTAAAAAAAAGACATTTATTTTATAAGTGAAAAATACTAAAAATGTAGAACAAAACTTATAGGAAATGCGGCTATTTAGCTAAGGAAAAGAAATTACTCAGTCTGCATATGGGAAATATTTTTTAATATTCTAATATGACACCTAGATAAAGAGCTAAATGTCCTCTAAAGAAATGGTGGAACCTCCAACAAGTGATTCACCTACGCCTAAAGCAAAAGGGCTCTGGACAGGGTATAGCTGATGTTGATCACAGTTGTTTAGACACACAGATTTTGGTGGTGTTCCCTTACAGACCTGGTTTTTTAGGGGACCTGAGTACTTTGTGTCTCTTCTTTTGCTGATACCACATGAGGGGAGGGTTAGTCCACAGGCTTGGCTCAGAGGTCTGGGAGTAGAGGAGAAGTTTTTCTGCAGCTGCAAAATGGTGTGAATAATGAGCAGTTGTTCTTTGGCAGTGGGACAAAACTTACGGTCATAGGTAAGTAAGAAGGCAGATGTCTTTGATCTATGTGATACTCGTTAGGGGACAAGAACACTCTTAATTAAAAGTTTAATATTGATAATTTTTCATGCAGCCATGAGACCAAGATTAATGCTTTATAGGTTGCTTATTAAAATGAGATGTGCTACTATGAAACTGTAGAATTTGAAAGCAAAGATTTTGAGATCTCTGTGTCTGCAGCCTTTGTCTTTCATCTCTCAGAAATTCATGAAGGGAGAAGGGAATAAATAATTTTGTTTCCTCTCATTCTCCTGGGAAATATTATAGAGGTTGGGAAAGAAAACGACCAGTATAGCAGACTAGACACAATGGGCTGCTGATCAGACACTTCTTCCAGTTCTTTTACCAATCTCCTTTTTCCATTTCTAACCTCCTCATTTTCTTTTTCTTCCCAGTAGTTTTATCATTCTTTCTGTTTCCATCTCTTCACTCACTAGCCTTTAGGGCTATGAACCAAAGAATTTCTCAGAGATACTTCTAGGATAGGAAAAAGAATCATAATGCCAAGTGCTGGGAGTGCAGGAAGAAGTAGAAGTGATCAAGCTCTCTTCATACCCACTAAAAGGAAAGCAGAGCAGTGCTAAATCCTCTCAGGAGTTACCTCTATTTAATACCAGGTCATCTAAAGTCTGTACAAGCTCCTACAGAAGCAGCCCAGGGATCTTTGGAGAGCAAGCTCTGGTGGTCACAATTAAGGCATCATTTGAATGCAAACATGAGGGCTTAGGGGACAAGATCTCGGCAAGATATTCATTTCTGCTCATTCTGCTACCTCTCTTCCTCTGCAAAGGAGAGAGTGATCAGGAAGAACATCCACACTTCCTCATGCCTTCATACAAAATACCAGCCCAGAGTAATAATTTTCTCTTTGGCTCCATTGTTTTCCCTACATTCCTTTTTCCAGCAGCACTCTACAAACCTCATGGGTTTCTCATGCTAGATGGGTCAAAAAGGCATTTTGATATAGTGTATGGAACCCCCCCTGTCTTTTAGGGTCACTGCTTAGCTTCTGAGCAACTTCTCATGTCTGCTTTGTACCTTCTTCTGACTGAAGTCTGTTCTCATTAATCGTACAAGTAGGTATTAAACACTTTAGGACAGGGAAGCACATTTGATTTGCAAGTGTATAGAATCTTGCATCATGCTGGGAAGGAGTGTAGCCTAGGATCAGAGCTTCTCATACCTACAATAACCTCAGAATTAAATTACATCAAGTCATGTTTAATGTTCTTGAAAATGCATTGGTTAAGACCCAAGGCGAGATCCGTCCCGGGCAGATTCATGTTACCTGCCTCAATTGCTTTTCACTTCAGACAGTGAGAAGGATCAGCTCCTTCCTTGTTTCCTTCCTTCCAGGTCATCTCATAGATGGGGGGCCAAGTAGGGTATCCCATGACAGTATAATTCTGAACACTGCAATGACCACCATGTCTTAACTCATTCTCCAGGAATACAACCCAGTTTGCTGAAGATGTTTCTGCTTATAAGAGACTCCCTTAACTTTTAAGACAATAATACAAATACAGGCCTTACTTACAGCAAAACTAGGGACTTTTCTGCCCTTTTTGTTTGCTCAGTTTCTTTGCAGCTTTGTAATTTTCTCACAGGGGCAATACAAGAAATTCATGTGCTCGTGCATTTCTGTGGCCAGACCCTTCATGTTTCACTGTGATGAGCGAAAAGAAATCCTTCCACTTTCCTGGTGTGTCATATCCAATAGACATGAATTGTCAATAGACAGCAGTCTGACAGTAAAAGGCCAGGCATTTCAGGAGTAACACGGCACAAACTCAGGACCATTTCCAGGGGGTTCTGATTGAAGAGAGGGATGGAGGCTCTGGACCATGTTGCTTTGTGTTTCAGGGAAGGATGATAAAATCATACCTCCAGCTGTGGCCATCTTTTCCCCATCAAAGCAGGAGATCCAGCAGAAGAGCAAGGCCACGTTGGTGTGCCTGGCCTCTGGTTTCTACCCTGACCACCTGACTCTGGTCTGGAGGGTGAATGGTGTGAAAAGGACCGAAGGGGTGGGGACAGACGAGTCCTCCACACAGAATGGGAGCACCTACTCACTGACCAGCCGACTGAGGATGCCAGCCTGGGAGTGGTTCAACCCTCTGAATCGCTTTGAGTGTGTTGCCAATTTTTTTCAGAATGGAACAACAGCATCAAAAACCAAATTTATCCATGGTGATGCTGGTGAGTAAGAAACCATCTCTCACCATGCTGTATGAGAAATCACAAATCAAAAGAGCAAGTGTTATGATATGAACCACATCTATATATAGCTTCCATACAAGGTGTTCTTCTGGCACAATTACATACCTAAAGATCTAGGTATTAGCATATGTCCCTTCCCATTCCTGGGCCTTTGTCCCTGGGTTACCATTCTACATCTAGAGTTTCTTCCGGCTTTCCACTGAGAAATCTCTGTAGTAGAGTAAATTGCAAAGTATCATAAAACACCTAGTTTTAGTAGGAGGGATGAGGCAGTGTTTGATAAACTGAAACTTTTAAAATCTGTATTCTGTTTGCTCTGAAGAGAAATGTGACTTTCAGCTCTTTTTTGTCTTTCAGGTTGTGCACTCACAGAAGGTACGTGTGGCTTCTCACGTAAAGGGAACTTTGCCTCTTCTCTCAGGCAATTATCAGTGTGTATTTTAATGCCAGTTTTACTGACACTAAGTACAACGTGTGGGATATATCTGCTGCATGAATAGCTTCTACTTTCTCCTGTAAGTGATTTGCATGTGATATTAAAAAAAACCAAAACAAAAGACAAAGAAGAAAAGTTTTTTGGAGAGCTATTTATGCATATTGTATGTAGCTCAGCTTTGGGGTTTAGCTCTCCCCTATGATTCCATTTTGAAAATTGATGAAGTCATGGTGCCTTCCTGTAGACTGTAATTTATTCTTTATCGTCTCCTCCAGACCTTGAAACTGACTTCCATTGGGAATATTCTTGCTCAGCCCAGAAAGAAATGATCCATACTTATCCAGGTGATCCTGACCTCAAGATTCAGGATATGATATTCTGAATATTTCTCAGTGTCCAACTCAGAACAATTCCCATGATGAGTCACATTCGACTCCACACTGCTGTCACGTATGGAGGATATCTATATTAGAAATTACATTTCTTTCCTCTTTATGTACATATTTGCGCACTCCTGTTTTTCAAGAACTTCTTGAATGCTTCAGGAATCTTAAGGCTGAACCAAAACAGATCTTGTATCTCAATTCTATGGCAACCCCTTAAGAGTGAAAAATCTTCAAGAATAAAACTTCTAGAAGGCATGTTATTCTGGGCTTTGTAAAACTTTCCTGATACAGCAGCAGCACTCATAAGGCCACTGACAATAATGAGACAAAATAAAACATTGGTATCTTTTGATTCAGCCTCCTTTGTGTTCCTAGCAGGGGACTCAGACGAACAGCCCAGTTCATCAGTAGGTGTGGAACTCAGTACTTTCCCAGCATAAAGCCAATCTCTGTCTTTCCTAGACTTGCTTTCTCTTTTGCTTCTTTGAGTCACTGTGTTCTGTCCCCTCCCTGGTTCCCTGGTGTCAACAGAGCCACTCATTTGCCTCTAGTTCCTTTATGTTGTTTAGCTAAAGATTTCAAGGGTTCTCATTTGATGGATGAGGACCAGCATCTTGTAATGATGATGATGATGAAAACAGGGTACACAAATACAAATGGTGTTTGACTTGCAGAGTCGTACTTGCGGTATGGAAATTCCCTGAAGCTCACTTACCTCATCCTCTGTGGCAAAGCCTTGGTCTATGCAGTTTTGGTGAGTGGTCTGGTGTGGACAGCCAAGGTAAGTCAGAGTGGCCCTGGAAGGCTGGGCTTTTACTCACTAGTCAAGGATCGAAAAATGCAGGCTAAACCTCTTCTCAGAGGTGGTGCTGTTCTGCAGGTGCTCCGCCAGGCTTTGTGCAGTTCAGCTGGAAAAATCACAACTGATGGGTTTTCTCTTTCTGTTTTTCCAGAACTCAAATAAAATCAATGCTGTCTAGCATAGAAATTCTTTCTCACAACCCTCTTTAAATACATGAAAAAGATGAGAATTAAGGACAAGTTGCCCAGAAGGTAAATGAGGGAAAGATCAGATATATCACACAGTTGTGTAACCATTGTCACGGGCCTTACAGCTTCAGTGAAAATAACAGGCAGTTTTTTGAGGTGATGCAGGGGATAAAATGTGGTCAAATATTTACAAAGATTTATAAAGAACAGTGGGATCAATCTGAAGAAATGGGATAAATTAAACAAACTACCAGAAATGTTTTTATTAGTAAGTTGTTCCTATGGCAGAAACATCCATGCAGTGAGAGCTGCTAAAGTCTCTGCAGTTGACCCTTTAAAAGCAGAAGAGGGAAATGTATTTGAAAAGTGACCTGGTAGACTTGAGCGCAAGGATGCCAATCATCTGAGTTATAAGTTTTGATCCTTTTGCAAGGGTATACTGGAAGGGGTAGATTTGTCCATTTCTGGATCATAATCCTAGAATCACAGAATGGTTTGGGTTCGAAAGAACATTTAGAGATTATCTACTTCCATCCCCACTCTGAAATGGGCAGGGATATCCTTCATTGGACCAGGTTGTTCAAAGCCCCATGCAACCAGGCCTCAAACACTTCCAGGGGTGGGACATGCACAGCTTCTCTGGGAAACCTGTTCCACTGTCTCAGCACCCCACCAGAACAAATGTCTTCCTTTAATCTGAAGCTACCCTGTATCAGTTTAAATCCAGAGCTCTTCATCCTGTCACTGTAGGCCTTGGTAAAACATCTCTGTTTTTCATAAAAGTCCCCCACTGCTGTATCTGGGAGGCCCCAGGCAGGCCTCTCCAGAGGCTTTTCTCCTCCAGTCTCAAGAGGGGTTGTTCTCTCAGCCTGTCTCCATACCCTGAGCCCCTGTGACTGGCTTTTGTGGGCCTCCTCGGGACCTGCTCTGTCATGGCCATGAGTTTCCTGTGCTGGGGCCTCCAGAGCTGGACACAGCACTGCTGGTGGGATTGTTGGGGGTTCACATGGTCCTGCTCTCTGAGCCTGTCCAGGTCCCTGTGGTTGGCATCCCTTCCTTCCAACACACCAATGGCCACACAGCTTCGTGTCAGCCGTGAACTTGCTGAGGGTGCGCTTGCTCCCACTGTCAATGAGACACTGATGAAAGTCAAAAAAATGCTTTTGGCCCCAGTACAGACCCCTGAGGGAAACTGTTTGTGACTGACTGCCACTTGAACATTCAGCCATGGACGGTAACTCTTTGGGCAAGGCCATCCCGCCAGTTCTGGTGTTTGTTTCCATTGTTTGGTGGTTGTTGTTGTCTTCTCTGCGGTTTTACTGTTCTTCTAATTTTATCCCATTTTGTTTTCAATTAGACTGGTGTCAAGTTATCTAGAGAATAAATGAAGAGCCCTTGTCATCACATCAGCAGGAACATGACAAGTTTGCTACCTTTCCATAGCAAAATATCTATGCTTCTACGAACTTCTGAATATAATTTTTTTGTAATTATCTGTTGCCATCCTGTTCTCCACTATTTTGTAATCACTGCTGAGCTTTCCCTGTACTTCCATATCATAATGTATCACATTTTGTTGTAACATATCTTTAAAAGTAGCACCTTCTTAATGCTCAGAGGCTGGGAACTCATCTCCCTGATTTAGGAATAAAGGTTTTGCCTATTTTCCTTTGAGAAGCATGAGTTATTGTTTTCAAATTTGGTCTTCTGTAGTGATAATAATAAACCACACAACTTTCAGTGATGAATAGTGCCGTAAGGAACTCTCATTAAAGATCATTCACTGACAAGCCCTGTAGAAATAAGTTACCTGTTATGGGAACAGCAGAGACTCATCCCCTACTTACACTGTGTACCAACAAGTGGAGCAGGGCTGTGAGCTTTGGAGGCTTGCCCTCGCCAGGGGCTGATTTGGAGCCAGAACAGCTGCATCATTCAAAGGTGGTAGAGAAGGAAACAGCACTCCAGCCAGATGAGAAGTGGCATCCTCTTGGGAGAGGCACGGGAGATGCTTTTTTCTCTCTCTTGGTTCTTTTGTGGGATTAGCTTGGTGGAGACACCAGACTCACTGTGGTAGGGTAGAAAAATTTGGTGAATAGACGAAAATTCACCAGGCACTTAATGCGTTTGTTTCAAAAGGATCTGATGAGAGACTTGAGAGGAATCTGTCATACCTCTATTCATGTCATTAAAGAGAAAAGCTGCATCTTAGTGCCAGAGGGCAGATGGGTATAATGCTGTAATATGCAGCTGTTTTTCCTGCTCTGTGTTTGTCACTCCTTTAATCTCCTCAGAACACTTCAGAAGAGGAGAAAAGATCCTACTGAACCAGGAGATTTATTTGGTGTTCTGTCTATATGGAGAACAGAAATTACTTGAGTAGTCTCGTGGCTGCTTCCAACAAAACAGAGAACTGTTTCCTGAAAAATACTTTTCACCAAAATTCTCCAAGGGGTCTTACATTCACAAGATGTGAACTACCTGGTCTAGAGAAATGTGTCCCCTTTCCTCTTTGGAGAAGAAAGGAAAGGAACAGTTCTCAGCAAGTGGGAATTGTGAGAAGGTTCTACAAAGAGGCACATTTCAGGGGGTAAAACAAAGATAAACAGAGACATCTTTTGATTCTGATGGTGGGTGCTTTTCCCAAGATAGCCCATTATTCATGCCCTATGAAGTTAGAATAGATTGGAGCACAGCAGAATGGAGTAT
Source organism: Agelaius tricolor (assembly GCF_023055355.1). NCBI lineage: Eukaryota > Metazoa > Chordata > Aves > Passeriformes > Icteridae > Agelaius > Agelaius tricolor. The sequence goes on from NW_027269269.1 coordinate 20,757,685, forward strand.
TAAAAAGTAATTCCAGCTCAGCCTGAAACACATAAGATGAATATAATTTATTAGGGCATTTGGTGAAAATGGCTGCATTTATCAGGGCTGTCAGAAGCTCCCCCAGATCAATCTTGTCTTAATACACACCGACTTTCAGAGTGGTCATGGCAGAACTTGGTCAAAGTGAACAGAGGACAAACTTGAGCATAGGAATTTTGGAGCAGACAAGCTATGGTGTGAAGGCGGGGCATAACTGAATGGTTCTATGTAAGAAAAGAATTTGTCAAATGACAGAGACTTCCCTTTAGACTCTGGAATAAGAAGAATGTTCCCACACTGAATTCCTATCTGTCAGTGCTGTAAATGGAGACCAAGGTCAGCAAGCCAATCCTGTTCTTTTCCAAGCTTGCTACAAGCCATGTAATTCTCATTCCCACACGCTTCTGCTATTATACAGGTGATTGTGCAGAGAGAGCGCTTTAAAAGAGAGACACATACATATCTGGGCTCATATAATATCTCCTTTTTTTTATTCTTTCTTCTGAATTGAAGTGTGTTTAAAGGAAAGCTTTAGTTCCTCAAGCTCATTTTCAAGAGTGTTTTGTACAGAGGATATTTGTGATGGGGTTTGTGCTTAGGTCCAAGGAGAGAAGCTGAATTCTGCTCTGCACCCATTTATTATCACTACTTCTAGCCACACAGGAGACCACTTTGGAGAAAGTGATGTCTTCAGGGTGATATTTATGTAAGTCCACTTCTCTACAATTACACTGTGCCTCTCACAATTTTCAAGAGAACCAGCTAGTGAGAATGAAGAGGAGAATTTTAGGCAAAAAGAAGGAGAGAATACCAGGTGCACTGGACAATAGATGTGGCATGATAAACTTGCATGGACTGTTTAAAGAAAGGAGTAAAAAGGAAAATTAGGAAAAGTAAGAAAATCAAGAGTAAGAAAAGCAAACCAAGGATGTAAATAAATAAACACATAACTCAGAGACAGGGTAAGTGAATACAATTGAGAGATAGCCAAAAGAATCTAAGCTGTAGTGGATGAGAAGCAGAAGGAAGGATAGTGTGTCTCTGTAAAACTGTGTTTGTTGTGACCTTTTCTGTACTTCATAAACTATAAACCCAGGAATTAGTAAATGTGGAGAGACTTTCTGGAGATCTTTCATCCACTTTACATCTCATTATTTTCTCACACCACAAGTAAAACCATTGGTAGTTCAGTGGAAGCTCACACAGGACTAAATGAAGAACGCTGTCATACATTTCATGTATAAATGTTTCCTGCACAGACGTAGGAAAATGCAGTCTAAAGTAGAGGAGCAATACTTTAAGTTTGGATGCAGAAGAACTGGGATACCTGAAAATAATCGAGAAAATATGTTGTGGTTTTCCTAGTAGAATGACTTTGTTCTGAAGCATTTTGTTCTGTGCTTTGTAGTCTATTTTTCATATCAAGAAAGATTCAAATGAAGCTGTTCAAGAGCAATATAAAAAACATGTTTAGGTTAGGTTGCTAATTAGATGTTGAAACTTTCTGAGACAAGACCATGTCACTTACATATAAAGGAGGGAGATAAATGTAGCCTTTTAATTGTCCCCAACAGTTCCCATCCCTTCAGACAGTCTGCAAAATGAAGGCTTGCTCTTACTCCTAGATGAAGCCTTTTCATAGGCAGAGTCCCAGCCCTGGGAGGATGCTCTCAAGCAACACCAAGCTACAAACACCAGCCTGTAGTAAGCAAATGACTCTCATTGCAAACCAAAAATTGCAAACTGTGAGCTGGAGGTTTGCTTGTCATCCTGGAGCTGAAGAGAGAAAGAGTAGAAAGGAAAGCAGCATGAACATGGCCATGACATTACCAAGTGAAAAATTACTGCATTTAAAGCCAACCAATAAAAGAATAAAAAGTGTTTCCATTTTATGTATAAGAAAAAAATCTTGAGATTATAAATTGGGCAATAATGAATTCACTGAGAGGTGATTGGACTATCACAGAGGAACAGCAATGGCAAAGGAAGGATGTGGTCTGTGGTTGTGTCATGGTTTAGCCCCAGCCAGGATCAAGCCCCGCGCAGCTGCTCGCTCACTCCCTACCAGCAGGACTGGAGAGAGAATTGGAAGAGCACAAGTGAAACACTCGTGGCTTGAGATAAAGACAGTCTAAGAGGTAAAGCAAAAACTATGCACACGAGCAAATGACAACAAGGCATTCATTCCCCTCTTCCCATGGGCAGGGCCAGGAAGGCAGGGCCCCATCACACCTAATGGTGCTTGGGAAGACAAACATCATCTCTCCAAATATCTCTCTCTTTCTTCTTCTTCCCACTACTTGCCTCTTTCACATAGTGAATGTGTCACCATGGGATATGGAATATTCCTTGGATCAGTTGGGATCAGCTCTCCCTGCTGTTCCTCCTCCCAAGTTCCCATGCACCACCAGCCTTCTTGTCAGCATGAGGGTATGAGAAGACGAAAAGTCCTTGAATGCTATGTAAGCACTGTTCAGCAATAACAAAACCACTTCTCTCTTGTTGACACTATTTGCAGAACAAGCGCAAACACAACCCCACTGTAGCCTCTTTCAAGGAAATTAACTTGAACTATAGTCCAACTGTACAGCAGTCCAAACCAGCACAGGTAATCATGACAGTCATTCCTGGTTGACAAAAACAGGGGGTGGAGTCATGGATGGGATTGTTTTTGTACCAGATTATATCATTGTGGCACAGCGGGGGGGGGCCACGATGATACATTCCCCAGGAAGCCTTTACAAAAACCCATGTGTGCATGAGCCTTGCGGCAGAGCATATGAAGGCAGCTGCACAGAATCCTGCAGCAGACCAGGCATGCTCTGCCTTGGTTTCTCTTAACAGACCTTCTATGCTGGGACTTACTTTCATCATCTGAGAACTGAGGCTGCCCTCCGTGGCATGCAAGCTAGGAAATTCTGAGGTATTGAAATTCAATTTCACCAAACCAAACTGTGACTGCAGATGCACCTGAAGCCTATCAACCATGCAAAACTGGAATTACTCTTGTTTCCACATTCACCAATGGTTGCAACAAATGACAAAATGTTTTTTTCTTAAAGTGATACAAGTGTTAGAGAAAGAATTGTGACATGTAGAAGTATCTCTCAGAGGCACTACATAAAATGTGTTGTGCTTTTCTCTCTTAAATAATCCTCCAATATCTGCTGACTGCCTCATGCCTGTGAGAGCAAAGGTTGCCCTGTAATCCCTATCCCCACTGTCTCACTGCAGTTCTTCCTAATGGCTACGAAGGGTTTGTCTGGGACCAGTCAACAGATTCTTCTGGGCTCTCCTTGTGTGGATTATTTTAACCTATCAGAAAACTGAAGGGCATCCTGAAAGACTATTCAAAACAGCTGGCCTGCCATGGAAGGGAAAACAAAGGGATTTGTTTCAGTTTGTGGCCAAAGGTGAAGCAGCTCAAATAAAGAATGGGTGATGTTTGGGATTCCAAAACCGGTAACAGTTTCTAAAGGTTGTGCTTATAGAAAGGCAGCTGCAGTGGATCTCTTCTCTTAGCTTATGATACATCACTTTGTCACTGTGAACAGTGCTGATATGCGTTTTGGCAGTGGCACAAAACTTACAGTCATAGGTAAGAAATTTTTGTTTCCTCTTTTAATTCACTTCAAATGACATGTCTTCTCTTTAAAAAACATCATCATTAACCTCCCTAACATTATTAAACTGGTGTTTGCTAGTAACCCTATCTACTTCAGAGAATAGAATAAGTTGGGTCCTCTAGGTAGGGACACACCTTTCATTTTGGAAAATGGAATGAATGTGTTTCCAGTAAAGAAAAAGCTGTCCCTAGAAAGAATGAGGATAAGGAATGGGACAAATAATGTGTGCATGACATAAAAAAAAGTTGTCCTAATGAATCAACACATACAAAAAATTTCCCCCAAAATATAGCTACTCTCTATAATGCTGGTTCTGCTGGGGCTAGAGATTATTAAGAACAAGTCAGTGAAAAGCTGTCTATCTCTCTGGAAAGAACTGACTTACAGTTACACTTTGAAGGGGTCTAGAAAACAAAATCAAGCTGATACAAGCCTAAATTACCTTGGATCTACCCAGGGTGAATTAAAGAATGTGTTGTCTCAGATAACCAGGAAAAACATGTCTGCTAGCATTTTTTGGTTGATAAAAAAGAAGGCACTAATATATACCCTACTATATAATAAGAAATACTATAATCTCTCTGCAGCTTTTAAAGTCCTTATCATTAGAGAAAGTAGGTCTCCACATCACAGCCACTTTCTTTCCACTGAACAGGATCAGAAAGATCACAGAAGACAACGGTCTTACTATTTCAGAATAGGAGTTAAACAGCCACTGAAAATGATAGAAAACTAATATATGGTTCATTTCCAAAAGAAAGAGATCTTAGGGAATGTTGACATATGGGAAATATTTTCTAATATTCTAATATGACACCTAGATAAATAGAGAAATATCATCCAAAGAAATGGTGGGACCTCCAACAAGTGATTGAGCCTGAAGGAGAAGGGCTCTGGACAAGGTATTTCTGATATTGACCTCAGCTGTTTAGACACACAGATTTGGTGGTTTTCCTTACAGACCTGTTTTCTAGGAGATCTGAGATAAATGTACTCCGTATTTCTTCTTTTGCTGGTACCACATGAGGGGAGGGTTAGTCCACAGGCTTGGCTCAGAGGTCTGGGAGTAGAGGAGAGGTTTTTCTGCAGCTGCAAAATGGTGTGAATAATAATAGACTCTTCTTTGGCAGTGGGACAAAACTTACGGTCATAGGTAAGTCCAATCTCTGTGATCTATGTGATACTGCTTTAGGGGACAAGAACATTCTTAATTAAAAGCTTACTAATGATAATTTCTCATGCAGCCATGAGAACAGGATTAATGCTTTATTGGTTGCTTATTAAAATTAGATGTGCCATTATGGAAGCATTTACAGGCACCAATTCTGAGGTCCATATGTCTGCAGCCTTTGTCTTTCATTTCTTGGAACTTCATGCAGGGAGAAGGGAATAAATAATTTTATTTTCAGCCATCTTTCAAGGAAATATTATAGAGGTTGGGAATGAAAAATGCTTCTCTGGCCTGCAGGTTTTTGCAGTTTATCTTTGTAATGATCCAAAGCAGCATTTTGGAGGTAGAGTCTGGATTCTCTTGTGGGCTGAACCATGGAGGGAAGGAGTAATCTTGCTGGCACTTTACTTGCCTCTCCACAGATGGTTTGCAGGCTGTCTAAAGTTGCTTTGGGATGCTGGCTTCTGCAAACAATCCTTCTCACAACTTCTACAGCTCAGCAAGGACTGTATTATTTTTCTCTCAGCATACTTTTTTTCCTCTATTCTTTTTCTTTTTCCCCATTTTCTTTCTCTGTTTTCTCCCATCCCAGAAAGGATTTAACATCACCTGTATCAGGGCATGTTGGAATCACAGGGCAAAGTAACTTTTTCCATCTGATAGCAAACTGTAGAAATCCTCACTGGTGCCTGCTGCTTTAAACAGTACCATTTTAAGGAGCTATGTGGCTGGCAGGGAGAGCATAATGACACTGGGGGTTACAGCCTGACTTTGTACAGCTGTGCAAACCAGCAGCTTCACTTTGGAGTCGGCACTGTGCTCAGAGTCATAGGTAAGGAACAGTTGTTAACCCAGGTGCTCAGTGTGGAGGACACTTGAAAATTGCCCTTGTGTTCATGGTATGTAGCATTTATACAGATGATTTTAAAATGAGAGCAGTAGTGAAAGATAAGAAGAAATTATGAAATTGACCTTGTGATGATGGGAATGGAGGAACTGTGATACTTTTTGTCTGGGGTGGGTGAAATCTGTGTGACAGGGGATGAGTTTTATGCATTGAAGTGATCGAGCTTTGTGTCAGTGTCTACCATGAGCAGAAAGGAAGAGCAGAACACAAGGGGCTGCTGATCAGATATTTTTTTCTAGTTCCTACTCTTTCCAATGCCTTTATTCCATTTCAAGCATGCTAACTTTCTGATTTTCTTTGTCTTTCCAGTAGTTTCAGTACTTTTATCCTTCTTTCATTCTGTCTTGTTTTCACCTACCTTCCACTTTTTTTGTTGTTTCTTTCTTTTTTTAGCCTACTAAATTTCTCCTTTTTCTTTTGCCCTCCTATCTGTTTCCATCTCTCCATTCACTAGCCTTTAGGGCTATGAGCCAAAGAATTTCTCAGAGATACTTCTAGGATAGGGAAAAAAATCATAATGCCAAGTGCTGGGAGTGCAGGAAGAAGTAGAAGTGATCAAGCTCTCTTCATACCCACTAAAAGGAAAGCAGAGCAGTGCTAAATCCTCTCAGGAGTTACCTCTATTTAATACCAGGTCATCTAAAGTCTGTACAAGCTCCTACAGAAGCAGCCCAGGGATCTTTGGAGAGCAAGCTCTGGTGGTCACAATTAAGGCATCATTTGAATGCAAACATGAGGGCTTAGGGGACAAGATCTCGGCAAGATATTCATTTCTGCTCATTCTGCTACCTCTCTTCCTCTGCAAAGGAGAGAGTGATCAGGAAGAACATCCACACTTCCTCATGCCTTCATACAAAATACCAGCCCAGAGTAATAATTTTCTCTTTGGCTCCATTGTTTTCCCTACATTCCTTTTTCCAGCAGCACTCTACAAACCTCATGGGTTTCTCATGCTAGATGGGTCAAAAAGGCATTTTGATATAGTGTATGGAACCCCCCCTGTCTTTTAGGGTCACTGCTTAGCTTCTGAGCAACTTCTCATGTCTGCTTTGTACCTTCTTCTGACTGAAGTCTGTTCTCATTAATCGTACAAGTAGGTATTAAACACTTTAGGACAGGGAAGCACATTTGATTTGCAAGTGTATAGAATCTTGCATCATGCTGGGAAGGAGTGTAGCCTAGGATCAGAGCTTCTCATACCTACAATAACCTCAGAATTAAATTACATCAAGTCATGTTTAATGTTCTTGAAAATGCATTGGTTAAGACCCAAGGCAAGATCCGTCCCGGGCAGATTCATGTTACCTGCCTCAATTGCTTTTCACTTCAGACAGTGAGAAGGATCAGCTCCTTCCTTGTTTCCTTCCTTCCAGGTCATCTCATAGATGGGGGGCCAAGTAGGGTATCCCATGACAGTATAATTCTGAACACTGCAATGACCACCATGTCTTAACTCATTCTCCAGGAATACAACCCAGTTTGCTGAAGATGTTTCTGCTTATAAGAGACTCCCTTAACTTTTAAGACAATAATACAAATACAGGCCTTACTTACAGCAAAACTAGGGACTTTTCTGCCCTTTTTGTTTGCTCAGTTTCTTTGCAGCTTTGTAATTTTCTCACAGGGGCAATACAAGAAATTCATGTGCTCGTGCATTTCTGTGGCCAGACCCTTCATGTTTCACTGTGATGAGCGAAAAGAAATCCTTCCACTTTCCTGGTGTGTCATATCCAATAGACATGAATTGTCAATAGACAGCAGTCTGACAGTAAAAGGCCAGGCATTTCAGGAGTAACACGGCACAAACTCAGGACCATTTCCAGGGGGTTCTGATTGAAGAGAGGGATGGAGGCTCTGGACCATGTTGCTTTGTGTTTCAGGGAAGGATGATAAAATCATACCTCCAGCTGTGGCCATCTTTTCCCCATCAAAGCAGGAGATCCAGCAGAAGAGCAAGGCCACGTTGGTGTGCCTGGCCTCTGGTTTCTACCCTGACCACCTGACTCTGGTCTGGAGGGTGAATGGTGTGAAAAGGACCGAAGGGGTGGGGACAGACGAGTCCTCCACACAGAATGGGAGCACCTACTCACTGACCAGCCGACTGAGGATGCCAGCCTGGGAGTGGTTCAACCCTCTGAATCGCTTTGAGTGTGTTGCCAATTTTTTTCAGAATGGAACAACAGCATCAAAAACCAAATTTATCCATGGTGATGCTGGTGAGTAAGAAACCATCTCTCACCATGCTGTATGAGAAATCACAAATCAAAAGAGCAAGTGTTATGATATGAACCACATCTATATATAGCTTCCATACAAGGTGTTCTTCTGGCACAATTACATACCTAAAGATCTAGGTATTAGCATATGTCCCTTCCCATTCCTGGGCCTTTGTCCCTGGGTTACCATTCTACATCTAGAGTTTCTTCCGGCTTTCCACTGAGAAATCTCTGTAGTAGAGTAAATTGCAAAGTATCATAAAACACCTAGTTTTAGTAGGAGGGATGAGGCAGTGTTTGATAAACTGAAACTTTTAAAATCTGTATTCTGTTTGCTCTGAAGAGAAATGTGACTTTCAGCTCTTTTTTGTCTTTCAGGTTGTGCACTCACAGAAGGTACGTGTGGCTTCTCACGTAAAGGGAACTTTGCCTCTTCTCTCAGGCAATTATCAGTGTGTATTTTAATGCCAGTTTTACTGACACTAAGTACAACGTGTGGGATATATCTGCTGCATGAATAGCTTCTACTTTCTCCTGTAAGTGATTTGCATGTGATATTAAAAAAAACCAAAACAAAAGACAAAGAAGAAAAGTTTTTTGGAGAGCTATTTATGCATATTGTATGTAGCTCAGCTTTGGGGTTTAGCTCTCCCCTATGATTCCATTTTGAAAATTGATGAAGTCATGGTGCCTTCCTGTAGACTGTAATTTATTCTTTATCGTCTCCTCCAGACCTTGAAACTGACTTCCATTGGGAATATTCTTGCTCAGCCCAGAAAGAAATGATCCATACTTATCCAGGTGATCCTGACCTCAAGATTCAGGATATGATATTCTGAATATTTCTCAGTATCCAACTCAGAACAATTCCCATGATGAGTCACATTCGACTCCACACTGCTGTCACGTATGGAGGATATCTATATTAGAAATTACATTTCTTTCCTCTTTATGTACATATTTGCACACTCCTGTTTTTCAAGAACTTCTTGAATGCTTCAGGAATCTTAAGGCTGAACCAAAACAGATCTTGTATCTCAATTCTATGGCAACCCCTTAAGAGTGAAAAATCTTCAAGAATAAAACTTCTAGAAGGCATGTTATTCTGGGCTTTGTAAAACTTTCCTGATACAGCAGCAGCACTCATAAGGCCACTGACAATAATGAGACAAAATAAAACATTGGTATCTTTTGATTCAGCCTCCTTTGTGTTCCTAGCAGGGGACTCAGACGAACAGCCCAGTTCATCAGTAGGTGTGGAACTCAGTACTTTCCCAGCATAAAGCCAATCTCTGTCTTTCCTAGACTTGCTTTCTCTTTTGCTTCTTTGAGTCACTGTGTTCTGTCCCCTCCTGGTTCTCTGGTGTCAACAGAGCCACTCATTTGCCTCTAATTCCATTATGTTGTTTAGCTAAAGATTTCAAGGGTTCTCATTTGATGGATGAGGACCAGCATCTTATAATGATGATGATGATGAAAACAGGGTACACAAATACGAATGGTGTTTGACTTGCAGAGTCGTACTTGCGGTATGGAAATTCCCTGAAGCTCACTTACCTCATCCTCTGTGGCAAAGCCTTGGTCTATGCAGTTTTGGTGAGTGGTCTGGTGTGGACAGCCAAGGTAAGTCAGAGTGGCCCTGGAAGGCTGGGCTTTTACTCACTAGTCAAGGATCGAAAAATGCAGGCTAAACCTCTTCTCAGAGGTGGTGCTGTTCTGCAGGTGCTCCGCCAGGCTTTGTGCAGTTCAGCTGGAAAAATCACAACTGATGGGTTTTCTCTTTCTGTTTTTCCAGAACTCAAATAAAATCAATGCTGTCTAGCATAGAAATTCTTTCTCACAATCCTCTTTAAACACAACAGTGGGATCAATCACTGAACAAATAGGATATATTCTAACTAACAGCCAGGAAATGCTTTTTATTATTAAGTTGTTCCTATTGCAGAAACATCCATGCAGTGAGAGCTGCTAAAGTCTCTGCAGTTGACCCTTTAAAAGCAGAAGAGGGAAATGTATTTGAAAAGTGACCTGGTAGACTTGAGCGCGAGGATGCCAATCATCTGAGTTATAATTTTTGGTCCTTTTGCAAGGGTATACTGGAAGGGGTAGATTTGTCCATTTCTGGATCATAATCCTAGAATCACAGAATGGTTTGGGTTCGAAAGAACATTTAGAGATTATCTACTTCCATCCCCACTCTGAAATGGGCAGGGATATCCTTCATTGGACCAGGTTGTTCAAAGCCCCATGCAACCAGGCCTCAAACACTTCCAGGGGTGGGACATGCACAGCTTCTCTGGGAAACCTGTTCCACTGTCTCAGCACCCCACCAGAACAAATGTCTTCCTTTAATCTGAAGCTACCCTGTATCAGTTTAAATCCAGAGCTCTTCATCCTGTCACTGTAGGCCTTGGTAAAACATCTCTGTTTTTCATAAAAGTCCCCCACTGCTATATCTGGGAGGCCCCAGGCAGGCGTCTCCAGAGGCTTTTCTCCTCCAGTCTCAAGAGGGGTTGTTCTCTCAGCCTGTCTCCATACCCTGAGCCCCTGTGACTGGCTTTTGTGGGCCTCCTCGGGACCTGCTCTGTCATGGCCATGAGTTTCCTGTGCTGGGGCCTCCAGAGCTGGACACAGCACTGCTGGTGGGATTGTTGGGGGTTCACATGGTCCTGCTCTCTGAGCCTGTCCAGGTCCCTGTGGTTGGCATCCCTTCCTTCCAACACACCAATGGCCACACAGCTTCGTGTCAGCCGTGAACTTGCTGAGGGTGCGCTTGCTCCCACTGTCAATGAGACACTGATGAAAGTCAAAAAAATGCTTTTGGCCCCAGTACAGACCCCTGAGGGAAACTGTTTGTGACTGACTGCCACTTGAACATTCAGCCATGGACGGTAACTCTTTGGGCAAGGCCATCCCGCCAGTTCTGGTGTTTGTTTCCATTGTTTGGTGGTTGTTGTTGTCTTCTCTGCGGTTTTACTGTTCTTCTAATTTTATCCCATTTTGTTTTCAATTAGACTGGTGTCAAGTTATCTAGAGAATAAATGAAGAGCCCTTGTCATCACATCAGCAGGAACATGACAAGTTTGCTACCTTTCCATAGCAAAATATCTATGCTTCTACGAACTTCTGAATATAATTTTTTTGTAATTATCTGTTGCCATCCTGTTCTCCACTATTTTGTAATCACTGCTGAGCTTTCCCTGTACTTCCATATCATAATGTATCACATTTTGTTGTAACATATCTTTAAAAGTAGCACCTTCTTAATGCTCAGAGGCTGGGAACTCATCTCCCTGATTTAGGAATAAAGGTTTTGCCTATTTTCCTTTGAGAAGCATGAGTTATTGTTTTCAAATTTGGTCTTCTGTAGTGATAATAATAAACCACACAACTTTCAGTGATGAATAGTGCCGTAAGGAACTCTCATTAAAGATCATTCACTGACAAGCCCTGTAGAAATAAGTTACCTGTTATGGGAACAGCAGAGACTCATCCCCTACTTACACTGTGTACCAACAAGTGGAGCAGGGCTGTGGGCTTTGGAGGCTTGCCCTCGCCAGGGGCTGATTTGGAGCCAGAACAGCTGCATCATTCAAAGGTGGTAGAGAAGGAAACAGCACTCCAGCCAGATGAGAAGTGGCATCCTCTTGGGAGAGGCACGGGAGATGCTTTTTTCTCTCTCTTGGTTCTTTTGTGGGATTAGCTTGGTGGAGACACCAGACTCACTGTGGTAGGGTAGAAAAATTTGGTGAATAGACGAAAATTCACCAGGCACTTAATGCGTTTGTTTCAAAAGGATCTGATGAGAGACTTGAGAGGAATCTGTCATACCTCTATTCATGTCATTAAAGAGAAAAGCTGCATCTTAGTGCCAGAGGGCAGATGGGTATAATGCTGTAATATGCAGCTGTTTTTCCTGCTCTGTGTTTGTCACTCCTTTAATCTCCTCAGAACACTTCAGAAGAGGAGAAAAGATCCTACTGAACCAGGAGATTTATTTGGTGTTCTGTCTATATGGAAACAGAAATTACTTGAGTAGTCTCGTGGCTGCTTCCAACAAAACAGAGAACTGTTTCCTGAAAAATACTTTTCACCAAAATTCTTCAAGGGGTCTTACATTCACAAGATGTGAACTACCTGGTCTAGAGAAATGTGTCCCCTTTCCTCTTTGGAGAAGAAAGGAAAGGAACAGTTCTCAGCAAGTGGGAATTGTGAGAAGGTTCTACAAAGAGGCACATTTCAGGGGGTAAAACAAAGATAAACAGAGACATCTTTTGATTCTGATGGTGGGTGCTTTTCCCAAGATAGCCCATTATTCATGCCCTATGAAGTTAGAATAGATTGGAGCACAGCAGAATGGAGTATTAAAAAGTAATTCCAGCTCAGCCTGAAACACATAAGATGAATATAATTTATTAGGGCATTTGGTGAAAATGGCTGCATTTATCAGGGCTGTCAGAAGCTCCCCCAGATCAATCTTGTCCTCATACACACCGACTTTCAGAGTGGTCATGGCAGAACTTGGTCAAAGTGAACAGAGGACAAACTTGAGCATAGGAATTTTGGAGCAGACAAGCTATGGTGTGAAGGCGGGGCATAACTGAATGGTTCTATGTAAGAAAAGAATTTGTCAAATGACAGAGACTTCCCTTTAGACTCTGGAATAAGAAGAATGTTCCCACACTGAATTCCTATCTGTCAGTGCTGTAAATGGAGACCAAGGTCAGCAAGCCAATCCTGTTCTTTTCCAAGCTTGCTACAAGCCATGTAATTCTCATTCCCACACGCTTCTGCTATTATACAGGTGATTGTGCAGAGAGAGCGCTTTAAAAGAGAGACACATACATATCTGGGCTCATATAATATCTCCTTTTTTTTATTCTTTCTTCTGAATTGAAGTGTGTTTAAAGGAAAGCTTTAGTTCCTCAAGCTCATTTTCAAGAGTGTTTTGTACAGAGGATATTTGTGATGGGGTTTGTGCTTAGGTCCAAGGAGAGAAGCTGAATTCTGCTCTGCACCCATTTGTTATCACTACTTCTAGCCACACAGGAGACCACTTTGGAGAAAATGATGTCTTCAGGGTGATATTTATGTAAGTCCACTTCTCTACAATTACACTGTGCCTCTCACAATTTTCAAGAGAACCAGCTAGTGAGAATGAAGAGGAGAATTTTAGGCAAAAAGAAGGAGAGAATACCAGGTGCACTGGACAATAGATGTGGCATGATAAACTTGCATGGACTGTTTAAAGAAAGGAGTAAAAAGGAAAATTAGGAAAAGTAAGAAAATCAAGAGTAAGAAAAGCAAACCAAGGATGTAAATAAATAAACACATAACTCAGAGACAGGGTAAGTGAATACAATTGAGAGATAGCCAAAAGAATCTAAGCTGTAGTGGATGAGAAGCAGAAGGAAGGATAGTGTGTCTCTGTAAAACTGTGTTTGTTGTGACCTTTTCTGTGCTCCATAAACTATAAATCCAAGGGATTAGTAAATGTGGAGGGACTTTCTGGAGATCTTTCATCCACTTTACATCTCATTATTTTCTCACACCACAAGTAAAACCATTGGTAGTTCAGTGGAAGCTCACACAGGACTGTATATATTAATAATGCAGTCTAAGGTAGAGGAGCCCTTGTGAAGCTTTGGAAGCTGAAGACCTCAGAATGTGCTAGCCAGGCAGAAGTAGGAGGCTTAGAGCAGAAGTCCTGCAGGGAGTTTCTGTCTAACATAGAGTCAACAGCAGAGGAAACAGTCTCTCAAGGCCTCAGAAGAAAATTGTACCTCAGAATGAGAGCGGGTGATGTGCCAAAATGTGCTGGAAAATATCTCTTTGAGGGAACAGCAGTTAAATTTTACCAAAACAGGATGCGGTTTGACATTTACTCAGAAAACCATTTTGATAACATATCAGCCTCTCTTACGACAACACCACCCCAGCTTCTCAGGACAATACACAGGATGTGGCTTTCTGTTCACCATTTTACAGCTGGGCAGAAAAAGTGACACATAAACGGTCTCATGAAAGCTGTTGTGTTTTTTCCTCAAGTTATCACACAATCTTGTTGCTCAAGTCAGCAGATGGGTCCTGCATGTGCAGCTGCTCTTTCTGTTGTGCAACATACAAAAAAAAAAAGATTTGTGGTTTTGGAGGAGTTGCTGACCTGCTTTTACAAATTAAAAAACCTCTAATGCTTTTTCTAGACCTCTCAAATCAGTAAATCAATATAAAAAAAGATCATACACTTGTAGAAAAATTGATGGGAGGGGACTTCTGGAAGTGTCTCAATACAAATTCCTGTTCAAAACAGGGCTAACTCAATGTTGCTCAGAGCTTTGTCCAGGTGATTTCTGAATATCTTCAAGGACAGAGATTTAACAAATTGTCCAAGAAACATTTTCCAGTGTGGAAGCATCATGAACAGAAAGTACATTTTAATATGTCTAATCAGAGTTTATCTTGCTGCAGCTTGTTCCCACTTGATTCCACTGTGGCCCTCTAAGACTACAACTCTGGTTAGGCATTTGGAGTCATGCAATTACTAATCTTTTAGTCTTCTGCTCTCCATGATGAACAAAATCCATTCCTTCAACCTCTCTTATGTTTCTGCCCCAGTGTCTTGATCATCTTAGTGACTGACTCTCTGCTGCACTCTACAGTTTTTGATTTCTCCGTTTTTGATATTGGGGCTGGGGCAGGAGTGTGTGTAGACTAGAGAGGTGGTATTCCAGATGTAGTCTCAAGGGTGTTTCAACATGTTAACTGCACCCTTGCTAAGGCAACCAAAAATGCAACTAGCTTTCATTGCTGAAAGGGCTTGCTGCCTATTCATGTTTAATTACTGTTCTGCAAGGCGGTTCTCCTAGCCAGTCAGCTGATATTTAAAGGATTCACATACAAGTTCTTTTGCCGTTTCTCCAGGGATGTGCCTGTAGTCCAATAATTCCCATCCCAATGAAGAAACTCTGCACAATAATCACAAATTGAAAATTTCCTTTGAAGATCAGTATGGTTATCCTGCATGCATGGTAATAGTCCTTTGCCCTACAACTTTAAATATAATCTAACATAGTTCAGACTAGGATAAAAATAATATCACAGTGTGGATGCTGTGTCTAATTATGGAATCTTCCCATTCTACATCCTTTATTTAAACCTTTCCAAAACTGGAAACACATTATTATTATAATTATTATTCTTATTCTTTATTTCAGAACTAGCAAATTATGCAGGTGCCTTTTATACATCACAAGAACTTTGCTTAGTGCTTTTTTTTGTTTTAAAACAATTTAAGACAATTTGATACATTATCACCATGAAAGGCTTACACCAAAGAGTATCTCAGGCTATGACAAATTCCACTGCATCAATTACACTATCTGGGAGAATGGTGGTGATGGAAAGACACTGGTAAGTCTTTTTGTGTGGCACAAAAGAGTCTTCATACCAAACAGAAATATCCTGTCAGGGAGAGGTTATGCAGTATATAAATTTACTTTCATATCCTGTTTTTTCATCCCTCTCTATTTCTTCATCTTCAAAATATGCATGCTCTCCGAAGCAGTGTTCATATCAGGACTTAGCTCACAGTCAGAAAGATCTATAAGGCCTTGAGAAAAACATCACAAAGTTGCCTTGGATAAAAAATGCCCTCAGAACTCAGCCACAGAGAGAAGGAATCAACCAGATTAATACTGAATATTGCTGCTTATTCATTTGTGAGAGAGAGATATAAAGAGATAGATGTGACACACACAGTGGTATGGAATTCACTATGCAGCCAGAAGTAAACTCCATAGTCAGAACAATTTCTGAACAAATGAAAATCTACATGTTATTTTTTCTTGAACGTGAATTCATTCCAAGTTGGAATACTTTGACTACCTGCCTTCCCACATTATACCCTCCATATACATACAGCTTTTCAGGATTTTGTCTATGCATTTGCAAGCATAGTAATGACTCCTCTTTTGTAATTTTAATCCAGTCTGTTGCATATTAGTTCTGTATAGATTCTATTCCTTCATTATCTTTTGCTCAGACTCCTTTTCATCACCACTGGAAATAGTAATTCTACACTTTTCTTGTGATTAGGGTAACTTTTCCAAGCACAGTGAAAAACATTGTGGTTCAGGAAGGAATGAGAGTGCACATAGAAGTCACTATCTCTAAAGTATTTCAGACTTGTGTATGTCAGGCAACTGTTCTGTGTCAGGTATGAAAATGTCTTAGTGGACAATAACTTGTGGTTGTGTCAACTACAATTTAAATTTCCTTTATTTTACATCTGCATTTGGTTAACCATCTTTATTGATCTGATAAGGTGGAGGATAAATGGCTGATCAGGAAAGAGGAGTTCAGCAATTAGCCTGCACTTCAAATACCTATTTTGCCTAGGTCTTATTTCTACCTACTCTTGTTCCACATTCTCAGTAACATCTGGTTTGTGAGTAGATGATTGCCCTACACCCCTTTTCCTGTGCTGAGAGCGGCTGACTTTGGACAGAAGGTGCTGAAAGGGGAGATGTTTATGTAAAGAAAGCAAGTGACTTTGAAGTGTTGTGTCCAAACTACTGGCACAGGAATAGATGGCTGAGTGGCTCATCTTCACAGACAAAATATCCAAATAGAATTCTGTAAGGTTTAGCCTGTTAGCTTGGAATCCAGCCGAAATGTCACCCTCTTGCTTTAGAGTTGTGCCATAGGAATAATAAATCAATTGCATCGCCTTCCCTGGCTGCTGCAGATACCAGTACATAGAATTGTGATCATCATTTTGGCTGCATTTCAGGGTAGCGTTCTCATCTTCTCTCACCACAAGACTTGGGGTTTGGGTGATTTCAGCTCCTGTAAAACAGAACAAAATGAAAACACAGTAAAACAAGTAAGCCACATTCTCCCAGCAGCAGAACACCTATTATGGGTCTACTGATTGCTTACTTGTTCCAAAGAAGTACATTGCCACACACAGAGCCGTCCACATCCTCACTTCTGCCTCGGGAGTCAGCGACCCTACCCCATATGACTTACATAGATCTGTTTCACCTGCTTCCCCTAAACCAATAGCGGATATCTCTGTAACAGCTACATCCACACTGAAAAACAAGCTCCTTCCTGCAAGATTTCAAGCAAACACTTTATTTCAAGTGCATGTGTTGAAAACAGAAAGAAAATTTCAAACTGACTCATCTGGAAGCTTTTCATACTCTACCAATGACAGCTGTGGTTTTATTTATCCTTGCGTGGTTTTTTTACCTTTTGATATTTTGTTTCCAGAATAAACCAGAAAATGTTTAGTGCAACCAAATAATGTGATTTCATTTTGTACTGGTAACTGATGGATCTTTTCTTTGAGGAAAAATACAATATCTATGCTCAGACCTTAATTTTTTTTTCTTCTTTCTCCACCTGTTAGAACAAGCATGCATGATATTATTTTGGGAAGAGCTTTATATGGGAGCCTGTTGCAGCCTTAGCACAAAGAAAAAATTAAGGAAAACTGGATTATTCCTGAAGTAAATATCTAACAATTTCTTGGCCAGCAGTACCTGTACTAATTATATTATATATATATCTTGCAGGATCCAAAATGATACCGCTGATTCTGACACAAACTTTTAACCTGTATTAAGAAGATCGATTGCTGTCCCACCATGGTATTTTGGAAGCACAATGGGAGCCATCACACTACTCATAATTTGCCATTTATAGTTTTGAAGTGTATATATTACAGCCTCAGAGACCAGTGCTCATATCAAGCAAGACAAGATCTGTGCTACTGAAAATATTCTTTCTTATTTAAGTGAAAGGGCACCATCTGGTGGAGTGAGGGGGTGTTTACAGTGATCCTTAGAGGATTATTTTTCACAGATCTTTTTTGCATTTGCAGATATTCATGGAAAAGGGACTGGAACTAATGTACCAGAGATATATATGTCTATTGTTAAACAGGAGACTGTGAAATGCTGTGTTGAAAATGTTGACTCAGAAGTACACAGGTTCTTTATCTGGACAAGAAAAATATCAGAGGTGATACTGAGGATGTGATTTCAAAAACAGAATGCAGATGAGGGGGAGAAACTAGTGTCTGTAGTAGCTGATGAAGTTCCTAACTAGATAAGCTGTAAAAACTGTCCTAAGATCCAGGTAAACGGGCTGGGAAGAGAAACCTCTTTTCACTCAGAACACAGTTTTCCTCTGGGTTTTACATGGTACAGCAGCCAGAGGAGGTCTACAGCAATGTTACAGGTAAAACCTTACAGAGCATATCTAGATTCAAATCCCATGTTGCTGTTTTGAGACAAGATATGAATCCTGACAAACCAGCTCTCTAGTGCATTGTGCTGTAAGGTATCACAAAGGGATTAATGACTAATTTTTTGCTACTGTATAAAAATACAAATTTATAGCTTAGATTTCAGATTCTATGTTTGATCAATAAATATCTATATTTATTCAATAAATATTTAAGTATTATTTAAGTATGTATTCACTTAATACAAAGTGAAAGAATTTCAAGAGGAAAATATGACTCACAACATCCTGCTGCACACCAGTGGTTAAGTCTAAGTGGTTAAGTGTGGGCAGTTGCAGGGAGAGACCTCATCACTTAATCCTGGCAGTGAGTTTGTTGAGTTGGTCTTCCCAATGAAGTTGTAAAAATAAAGGCATCAAAATATCTTACTGGAGCACTTTGAGCATAACATGGCTGATAACCTATTCACCTAATCATCAGCTCAGTGCTGTGACAGGCTTACTTTCTTCTTAATGGGAATAAACACATCTAACATGGGCTTCACTCTCATTAAATGTCATGATCAACCTTTTAGCCATGTTTTTTTAATTTTTTAATTTCCACGAGATGTGGAAAAAGTTGTTAGTAGCAACATTAGTAGAATTGATCCAGTAAATAGTAATGCATCTTTCAGGGAAAAAATTACATTGTTAATTAAAATAATTAAATAATTTAAAATTTTCTTTTAAATACCACACTTCCTTTTTTTTTTTTAGGGTGGGAAAAAAAAATATTTGTTCAAATGCCCTGACTATTATTCTGTCAGGAAAAAAGAAAAGATGACATGTAGAAAACACGCCCTTTTTGTTTCTCAATTTGTCAAATTTATTTTAAAATTAGTTACATTTGTCACCTTCCAGTCATGAGTATAAGGACCATTCCACATGAAAGAATACTCACTCCTGCCTGTAAGCCAGCTGTTTCAGACTTGTGTTGTGACATTATTTTTATTTGAGAAAGACATGATAATGGTATTTAGAATAATTTGCATGTTCCATAATCTCTTCTGTGGTCAGTTCAATTTCAAAGAACACTTTTGGTGAGGATGAGTTACATAGAGAAGGATTTCAGTATGGGTTTCAGCATGAATTTCATAACATCCAGAGATATAAAAATATTTATCTCATAAATCAGGGGTCTCTTAGCTCTCTTCATTGTCAGAAATTTGAATGCTACTATTATTCAGGGATGAATTACAGGTTTTCTTTCAGGAGAACCCAAGCTTCTTGACAGTGTCTCTGTTTCAGAACCCTGTGTGTTGCTCAGTGAGGGTCATGGAAGTTTCGGCACAACACAAGATTGCTGTCAATCAGTTAAGCCACTGGCAATGTAGGTTTGGTGCTATAGTCCTCCTACTCAGGCCTAGAATTTCAATCCACTTTTTTTAGGATGGCTTCTTTGTTGTTTTTTTTTTAATTTGAACCAGATCTAAATTCTTACTCCAAATACAATGGAATTAAGGAATGGACTGTTTATCTCAGGAACATCCATTGGTGAGGGTGGAAGGGAAAGAAACTGGACTACTGACAGAAACTTAGTCTGTTCAGCTACTCACAGTCAGAGTAAAGGAAATTATTTTGTTGCTGTTGCAGGATCTGCACGTGCTTGGTCATACTGAAGGCTCCTGGCACTGTAATGCACCCCAGTGTTTTGGGATCTCTGTTTTTCTGATAAGGTGTTTTTATACTCAGTCTAAACTTCCACTTGTTTTGCTGCCTGCACTAAAACACGCTGTCTCAACTCCCTGAACCGGTTGTTGGAAGCAGTAAATGCAAGATTGTCTCTGTGCCCCTCCTGGTGGAGAATCAGAGAATCCACCTGAAAAAGAAGGAAAGAGGTAAGGAGTAAAACAAGCAAAACAAACTAATAAAACCAGAGAAAGGAGAAAGTCTTGTTATGCACAGCAGATCCTTTCTGTTCATGTATTTAGTGAATGTCATGATAAAAAGAAGAAGCAATGGCTACCCAGGTATCTTTCTTTCCTTAAACATCACAGATCTCAGATAATGTTCCTTCCTCCAGGCAGGTAAAGCTACAGACCAGTTGAATCACATACCACAGCTGACTTTCTATCCTCCACTGCCATTTGTCTTAAGCTTGTCCCTAATTTGCTCCAGAATTTGCATACGATACTCTTACAGATTACTTCCATTCTCCCCTCTTCCCACCTTCTTGCTTTTCCTCCTCCTCAATTAAAACTCATCATTTCTAAACAGGTTTTCTCTGCCTGTGCCCTTCTGCATCAAGGCCTGCCAAACCTCACAGCTGTGATCAGACTGTACTTTTGTTAGTCTCCAGATAACAAAGCAACTTTTAAAATTTCCATTACTAGACCTCCAAATGACTACTTCTGGTCATCTTGTAAGTGTTTAAGAACACAAGAAACTCTCAGGCTTCCCCTATCCACTCATCTGGCCTACACAACCTCATTGTGCAAATTCTACCTTCTGTTCTTTCAATCACACAGAGTGAGAGGAATTATACTGAAAGCCTTCCTCTGTTTGGCAGGATAAAGCACATTCTCATGTTCATCCAGGTTTAGTCTTTCACATCACACTACTCAGCAGCCATGAATATCCTGTCCTGCAGGACTGATGGCTCCTTGGGCAGCTGATCACAACTCATAGTCTGCCTCCTATTTTAGCTGCTGGTATCAAGCATGTTGCAGCCATACTGATCTTTTGCTTCTCACCTATAAACCAGCTTGTGAGTGCTTTAGAAAGGAGAGCCAGAGGGAGAACAGGCAGCATTAGGAGTCGAATAGTAAAAGAGAAAGTTTGGCATAGAGCTAAGTTCTCTTGTCTCTTAACAATGCAACTATTTTGGTGAGAGGGAAGATAGAACTGGAAATAGCAGACAGGAGACCAACAGGTGTGTTACCTCAGCCAGTAGAGAGGTGGAGGCTGAAATAAAGAGAATATAAAATCAAGGAAAGGATGTTTAGTCTACTTGCAATGCTGTGGACCAAGATGCAGCAATTACAGCTGCTTGTCCTTCACCTAAGCAATGCCTAACATTCAAGGTATTGATTTTGTGTATATTTGCTGTCAATGCAGTCAATAAAATACTTTGCAGAGGAAGCAAAAACTATAGACCTTTAAATTCTCATGTAAGTAAAGAAGCATGTTTTACAGCACAGCTGCAAATAAAACCTAAAGGATGCTGGCTGCCACATATTCTTGAGTAGAAGATACTGCTCATTAACTATTCAACAGTTTACTGAAAAACCAAGGAAAGAAGACAAGTCAGCAAAACCTTAAAACTAGCCTGAAACCATATTTTATCACATGGTGATGAAAGTATTTAATTGCAGATTTTTCTTTCTGGCACATCTGTATAAAATCTCACATATAACCACCAAATAAAATTAATTTCTTTGTTGCCAATCTTATCCATATGATAAAAAAATAAAACCAAAACATTTGACTTTGCAAACAACATAAATATAACATATGGCCAGGCAGTGAATAAAGTGAGAGTCTCATACTGCAGGACCAAGAAACACAGCTTGTGTTTTATGATGCTAGCAGGACTGTATGGGAGAAGGAAGAAATCCTTCTGGCTGATGATACTACAACACAAAGGTATAACCCTACAGTATTTAAGGTAGTTTTAATTAATGATACATCTATATGTTTGGTAATAGGATGTGATTGAGAAAGAGTACTACTATTTCTATATCTGTCACAACTATCCATTTTTTCACTGTTCAGATTATTCCAAAAATATTATTACACACTGGCTAAAATTACCTAGAAGCTGATTCTGTGAACAGTTAAACATGGAGAAGAAGGGGGGCTGAATCTGAGTGACATTAATAACTTTTTCTGTAGTTTGAGGAGCATGATCTATCAGGCCACTTTCACTGTGCAACAATGTACACAAATCCTGTTATATTTCATAATTCTTATTACATCCTGAGAAAAGGTTGCTTGACCACACTTCTTCTCTGGGAAATAAGATGGGAATCATAAATAACAGTTAAGTCCATAAGCACCTTTATTTGTGGTGATATTTGATGTTGTGTTGGTAATCAAAGTACCAAGAAAAAAAAGAAAAAAAATCTCACAGCACACTCTGGTTGGATCTGTCCTTATCTCAACCCTTCATGCCCCACTTTGGCAAAAAAGAACTGTCATGGGTTTAAGCTCAGCTGGAGATGAAACAGCAGATGGCCACTCTCCCCCTCCTTTTCCCCCCACACCTCCCCTGGTGCAATGGGGAGGAGAATCAAAGTAAAGCTTGTATGTTGAGATAAGAGCAGTTTAGTAATTGAAAATAAAGTCAAATATAATAATAATGAAACAAATGAGTGATGCACTCACCATTGCAATGCAATTGCTCACCACCCTCTGGCTAACCCCAGAGTGGCCGTGGTTCCATGAACTCCCCCCAGTTTAAATACTGGCCATCATGTTCCATGGTGTGGAATATCCCTCTGCTCAGTTTGGGTCCACTGTCCCAGCTATGCTCCCTTCCAGTTTCTTTTGTGTACTTCCTCACTGGTAGACCATGAGGCATGGAAAAAGAAAGAAGTCCTTGACTCAGGATAAAGCAAAAAACCAAAACATTAGTGTGTTACCAACACCATTCTCTTTCCAAATCCAAAACGCAGCACTGCAACAGCTAGGAACGAAATTAACTCTACCCCAGCTGAGACCAGGACAATAAAGTACAAATAAACTTTACTTCTTCATTTGAAAACTTAAGAATCTAGACTTTTTCATAGAGAAAGTTAAAGGATTTTCAATAAGCATTGATAAACTTCTATAACTAAGATATATGTGAGCTTCTCAATTGCTTTTACACTATTGACTTTAGCAAATATACGTGAATGCACAGAAAAACCCTTATTATATTTTCTTTACAAGCTTTTGAAGCAGTTTAGTGAAGCTGAAAAAGAGTTTGGGGAGAAATGTGATTATAGGAATGAACTTATGTTGATGTACATGCAAAATGTGGTCACACAATTTTCTCTCAAACTGTGATATAAAGTTGGCATCAAATATATGTCAATAAATAAGTATATGGAGACAAATAGGAATATAAAAGACTAGAAATCAATTAATCTCTTATTTCTGCAGTTACATATGATGATTTAAGAAGAACTAGGCTGAATTTCTAATAGCAATGGGGCTAAAGGATATTTTCCTATACATATTGTTCACTACAGTTAAACTTGTATTAGGATACTCTAAAAGAAAGCAGAAAACAAAGTTTATGTATGTTAAAAACTGGTATAATTTTCAGGAAAATCCATAAACCCCAGAGGTTTATGCCCAGTAAGGAGACAGAGGAGTCCTTCAGCTTTATTTGAATTAAGGGGGGAGTCCACTGGGGTGCACACCCGCAGGGTTTTCTCTCTCAGGGTTTTGGAGGGCACAGCCTCCTTTGATCCCGAACTCCCGGCCACACGTTGCCCTCTTCCATTTCCCCATTGCTGAGGCATTAGGAAGGTACAGCCTTCCCGAACCGCCTACCACACATTGCCCCCCTGAACCTGCTGTTTTACCCCAAAGCTCAGAAGTTCAGGCTTGTGCAGCCCCTTGTCTGTTTCAGGAGCCAAGGTGTCAGGGCTCTGCAGCAAACCTGCTGCCCGAAGTCAGCAGAGACATTAACACCCATTGCAAAGACGTTAACACCCACACCTTCACTCATCAAACTCTTTGTAAAGACACCAGCTTTCCTCTCATAACCCAGCCCAGGAAAGATGTTATTTATAGCCTTGTTTTTTCTACTTGAAAATTTTCAACATTTTTCTGTCCCTAAAACATCTTGATCATAATGATCTTATGCATCATTTACCCTTTAATTTTTCTCGACCTGTGGAAAAATGTCAAGCATCTCTAGAATAGACTGCAGATGGAACGGCATTAGGATATACTCAATGTTGTCAGGTGCTGTCAAATTAAATGTCTGGCCATGGCCCATTGGGATAATTCAAATTTACAGGATAAAATACCTGTGATATAAATTTTATTTCATAAGCTCATAAAGAAATGCAGCCAGTCTGACAAACAGGGGCTCAACCCCCTTTTACCTAGACTAGTCTATCACAGGAATTCATTTATTCAGCATTTAGATCATATGGTTTCAAATCGTAGAACCCAATATTGTTAATTCATGCCCTTACAAGGAAAAAAAAATCAATTAGTCATTTATCGGATAGTGAGAATCCGAGTTCATCCTTCCTCTTCCATCACGCTTTGGGCATCCCCTGTGAAACACTGGCAAGCACGGGAGTCCCAGTAATCCAGCTGCTATTGTGTCTGCTCTAAATGTACTCTGAGTAAGCTGATGGTTTTATATCTTCCATCCTGAAGGTTTGGTCTAAATCATTTCCATAAATTAGCAGATTGTGCAGAAAGTGGCAGACGGAGAGGATGGTTGCAGGTGCCAGCGACCTGCAGGTGACAGTGGCTGCATAATGGCCCTTTGCCCTTTTCTGGGCACCTGTCCTGCCTGCTGGGCTCTCTCTTTGACCCAGTGTCTGCCCCCAGCATTCATCAGGCCTCAGCACGAGCTGTGCCAGCCAGCTCCTGAGCAGGATCTTAGGGAACAGGCACAATGCCTAAACAAGATTTAAGAACAACCTGTTCCTATTCATTAATAAAATCTCAGTGCAGGGTGAGTCAAAAGAAATTGTCCCTCCCACACATAATTAAACTGATTGTGAGCTGATCCTATTTCCCCTTCCCCTAGGGCATGAACACACTTGAGGGCTCACCTTTCCATGGATTTCTCACTCATGAGCATTCCTTAGACTGAGGTGGATGAACCACATTCCATACATCCTGAAAATGCAGATTTTAAGAACAGTCTCAAGAAGAAGGCAGTTTCATATTTTCCAGTGAATCTTACTTTTATATGTAAAATAGCAATGAAAAAACATGCAAAACTTATCTGAGATTTTGGAAAAAATCAGTAAAAAGCCTTTTGATTAACTCAGCATTTTCTTTGAAATTTGGGAGTAATTGTACTTGTAATCTGAACCAAAACCTCTGAAAAGACTTTACTAATGAAAAGTTCCTTTTTCATTCGGCTTCCAGGATTAACAAAAGGTAAACAGTCCGTATTTATCAGGAAGCAGCCGGGGCACCTCCCTTGAGAGAGGGTGGGAAGTGCCAGCTGAAACCAGCCCAGCTCTGCTCAGCCCATAAAGAGCTCCGTGCAAGAGCTGTTTTCATGTGTCTAATATGTGATGTAAAGTAATTCATGCTTGGGTGGAAACCACGGACAGCCCAGAGACAGATTACCACATGGAAGTTGCGACACTCCTGGTGGCAGCAGGAAAGAATTCCTCGTTAACAAGTAAAAAGACGTGGCTGGTGCGGAGATGGGCTTCTCCTGGAACCACCCAGGAACACCCAAGGACCATCAGTACTTGGTAAGTGTCATCAATCAAGATAACAGGAGTCATCAAGAACATACATCTGAATGCCCAACTTCTGACATGATCTGCGCCCCCCACCACCCAAGAAGCAGCAATTGTCCAACCCTGCACAGTGAAAAGAAACTTCATGCATATGCGGGGTGACAAAAGAAATCGGGGCACCTCTGCCTCAGGCAGAAAAACCTGTATAAAGCAGCCTTGCTGGAAACGGCATGTGTGAACAGAGGGAGGTCGATGCGATAGAGGTCGGGTCTTGGTTCACCCAGCGCCGATCCCCGGCTCGACGCTGACTCTGACTGTGGCTTTCGAGGAACGTATTTCTGTATTTTTGGTCGTGAAAATAAAATCTTTCGCATTTATTAATTTGGCTTTCTAGTTGATCATTTATAACAATGTGTTTTCAGCGTGAGGCTCCAGGCACAATAACACACCTGTGGTGTCACTGCTGATGAAACTCCGTGCGCTCGCTGGCCGCTGCCTGTTCTGCCGAGCAGCCGTGACAGACGCGTTCGTGCAGGATGCTCGCCCTGTCCCGGCGGCACACAGCACCGGCGCTGTGAGAGCTTCGGAGGAACAGTGCCACTCACTACGGCTTTCCAAAAAGCTGGACCGATGATCCCTGGAGCTGAAAAACTAAACAGGGACGCTACCAAAAGGTCTGAGAGCACTCACCTGAAAGAAGGAAGAGAGAAAGAGAAGACACACCTCTTGGTCCTGACAGCTCCAGTCAGGAGCTTACGATGTGTCCTTGCATTCAGCAGCTGTAAAGAGAAACAACAACAACAACCATGTCAGCATTTTCCTGTCCTGCAACTGCACCGATGTCAGCAAGAGATATCAGGCACTTGGAAGCCAGATGTTCTATCTGTTGCCTGGATTTTATTTTTCCCTACAAAACGTCCCTTTTCCCAGTCTCCATTAATTCATTCATCTGGATTTGTTATTTGGTCATGCTGTGGACTCTCCCCTTATTCCCAGTTCTCCCTCTTGAATTATTTTTCAATTTCCTGAAAAATCTGAAGTTAATACTTTTCCTATGGTGTTTTATTCAACATTCCACTTCCACAGAATCATTTTACCAAAGAATCACTGAAAAACTGGTTATGAAACCAGTCCCATATTCCTGAAGTATTCCTTTTATGAGTTATGTTCCATCTTTGAAAGAAGAGATAAATGCACCTTAAACGTGAATTTTTCACATTAATTTCTGTTCTTTACAATTCTTAACATTAATTTATTTTCTTTGAGTTCAGGATGCTGAATCCTGAACCAACTGCATGAACCTCTTTGCATGTGGCAACTTCCTCTCCTCTTAAATGATTGGCTCAAAACATTTATTGATTTAGTCTTGCTCAGGCAGTAGTTCAGTCCAGGAAAATGAAGAATTTCAGCAGTTCATTAAAAAGCACTTCATTATGAAGGGAATGACAGAAAGTCAGTAGGCAGAAATACCAGACTGCCTGATTAGACTATCACAGACTCATTGTAAGGCAGATTGACACAGGCTGTATTTTAGGATAAATGCGAATGAAAAAGAAAAATGGACTTGTAGAAAGAAAAAGACAGGTAATTTGGGATTAAGGTCTGTCCCTAGGACACTGAGGTAGATGCAAGAAATTAGGCTAGTTTATTCATGGAGAAAAAGGCAAACCCACCTTTCTGTGGACAAAATAGCTTTACTTTCTTTATGGGCCACAGCTTAAGAACTGGCCTTCAAATACAGTCTTGCATTTATCTGAAGTCACAGCATTTTCTTGAAGCTATTTTTTTCTCTGAGACAGAGAATTCTTAGCCAGGGATGCAAACTTGCAGTTACAGACAGAAATCTTTCAACCACATCCTTGTTCATCTTGTTGAATGTGAAACCAGAAAGCACCTCACTGCAAGCAGCCTTCATTGCCTGCTTTAGGAGAGGTGTCCTCTCCCTCACCTGCATTTTGTGCCCAGACAAGCTATTTGCTATGTCCTCTCTGAGCAAACACATAAGCAGCTGTAATGAAGCAACAACTGTACCACACATTTTGCATGCACATAATTAATTAATGAATTAATTAATTAATTTGGATGACCTGTCCAATTTTGTTGCAAAGCACAGCCAGCAAGTTCCCCATTTTTTCCTTTTTTTTCCCCCTGAAACTCTTTATTGTTCACTTGGTTATACTTTGTCAAAACTGTTAACTCTTTTTTTATGCAGCAAGTGAGCTGCAGTACAGGTGAGATCTAACCACATATGGGTCATCACAAGCCTGACTCTAATTGATAGACCTTGCAAAAGTAGTTCAATGACATTTTTTCCATAAAACCTACAGTTTGTTCTAAGATGGCATTTCCCTGCTCTTGCCTGTACATGGACTTATTTATTGTCTTAGTAATGCTAATGGGATCTGAGAAAAATGTCTGTATTTTGGTAATGTAACATAACCACTTGTGTCAGTGGCAAAAACTTTGAGCTGGCCTTTCCTGAATGACACTCTGCCTTTAAAATGCTCTCAAGCATTTATGCATCAATCCAGGGTCACTAAGTAGGAGAGAAAGCCTTTAAATGAGCAGAAGACTCCCAACATGAGAACAGGCAATTTGTAAATATGGTCCATAAAAGATCTCTGGAGCTTTTTTTCCAACGACAAATGCAAGGCAGGGCCTGCAGACCAGTGGTGCATTTTACCCATTTTACCAACAACACCAACAGGTGAAGACCTGCTCTCAACATAGCTTAGACAAGGGATGTGTGCTGACATTTGAGTTTAAATACAGCTTTTGGGACAAGGGACAGAAACTGCATTGTTGGAGAGTACAGGTGAGCTTGTCTAGAACAATTAAAGCTTATTGGTGCACTCAGGACCCTGACTGTCTTGGCTGAAGGAGTACAGCTTCAACTAGCATCACAGTGGAAATCATAGACTTTGAAAAAAATATTTACTTTAACCACACTGTGTCAGTAGGATAATGATGACTTTAAACAGCGAGCACTCGCTGCTTTAAGGTACTTTCTGCAGCAGAGAAAGCACATCAGGATAGTAGTTAATGATTAGTGATCAGCCACAGTCACTTAGAATTCATGAGTATCCCCGAAATGCTAGATTAGGTAGGTAGTTTCAAATTCCTTTCCCTACCGAGTTCAGTACCCTGAACTGGGCAGTGCTAGTGGTGACCCAAAAAAGGAAAGGGTTAGTACTGTCCCAGGTTTTGGGGGTTTTTATTTCATGGGATTTCTAACATTTGAATACTCGATGCTTTTATACGCCGGGCTCTGGGAAGCGTGAGGGATGAGCCGGTGCGTGGGGTGCAGTACCAGCTGTGGCCGCCGGGCGGCACTGTTCAGCCGCGGAAACGGCCCCAGCGTGCGGCCTGGGGAAGGGCGCCCCGAAATGGCCTCCCCGGGTGTCCGTACCCCCTCAGCCGCCGGAGCGCCAGGCTCGCCTGGACGGGCCTGACAAGTGCCAGGCCCTCCACGCAATGTCTTCACTCTGCGTTCAGACTTCAGCGCGAGGAAGAATTTATTACTTGTTCTCTATTCTCCTGAGTCTAGTTCAAAATTACACTCCCTATTCCATGGTTTTCTTCAATTCTTTTTTGTACCTTTTTCACAAATCTTAGTCCGCTCTGTTCACAGCCTGGACTCTAATAGACCCAGACTGGGGGATGAGAGGCTGGAGAGCCCTGTGGAAAGGGATATGGGGGTTTGGCTTCATGGCAAGTGGAGCACGAGTCAGCGGTGCCCTGGCAGCCAAAAGGGCTCTTTGGGTCCAGGGGTGCATCAGGCACAGCCAGGCAAGGGAGGGGATTGTCCTGCTCCGCTCTGCATTGATGTGACCTCACCTCAAGTTCTGTGTGCAGTTTTGGGTGCCACAATGTAATAGGAATATCAGATTATTAGAGTGTGTCCAGAGAAAGGCAACCAAGATGATAAAAGGTTTCCAGAGACAGAAGTCACTTGGTTTGTTCAGGGTAAAGAAGGCTGAGGAGTGACCTACAGCTTCCTCATGGGGTAAATTGAGTGGGAGGTGCTGATCATCTCTCTCTCTGGTGACCAAAGATAGGACACAAGGAAATGTAGAATCATTAAGGTTGAAAAAGACCTTTGAGACTGTAAACCAAACACCGCCAAGTCTGTGTCTAAGACATGTCCCTAACTGCCACATTTGCACGTCTTTTAAATGCCTCCAGGGATGGTGACTCATCCACTTTCCTGGACAGCCTGTTCTAGTGTTTGATAAACCTTTTGGTGAACAAATCTTCCTTATTTTCCAATCTAAACCTGCCCTGGCACAACTTGAGATTGTTTCCTCTTGTTCTGTTGCTTGCTACATGGAAAAATAGACTCACCCCCACCTGGCTACACCCTCTTTCAGGCAGATGTGGAGCGTGTTATGGTCCCCCTGAGCCTCCTTTTCTTCAGGTCAAACACCCCCAGCTGCCTCAGCAGCTCCTCACAGGACTTGTGCTGCAGACCCTTTACCAGCTCTGTTGCCCTTCTCTGGACACACTCCAGCCCCTCAATGTTTCTCTTGTAGTGAGGGGCCCAGCACTGAATACAGGATTCGAGGTGTGGCCTCACCAGTGCCAAGGAGACAGGGGATGATCACTGCCCTGGCCCTGCTGGCCACAGTATTGATCATACAGGTGCCACTGGCCTTCTTGGCCACCTAGGCACACTGCCAGTTCCTGTTCAGCCACACCCTCAGGTCCTTTTACACTGGGCCACATTCCTTTCACTCTGTTCCAAGCCTGTAACTCTGCATGTTGTGACCCAAGTGCAGGACTCTGCACTCAACCTTATTGAACCTCACACAACTGGCCTCAGCCCATGGATCCAGCCTGTCCAGACCCCTCTGCAGAGCCTTCCTGCCCTCCTGCAGATCAACACTCCCACCCAGCCTATCTCCTGCAAACTGACTGAAGATGCCTTTGATCCCTTTGTTCAGATCATCAGTAAAGATATTAAACAGGACTGGCCCCAGTACTGAGTTCTGGGGAACCCCACTGGTGACCAGCTGCCAATTGGACACAACTCCTTTCACCACCACTTCCTGGGCCCACCTATCTGGCCAGTTTCTAGCCCAGTGAAAAGTACACCTGTCCAAGTGATAAGCAGCCAGTTTATGCCAAAAAAATGTTGTGGGAAATGGTGTCAAAGGCTTTATTAAAGTCCAGGTAGAAGAAAACATCCACATCCTGTCATGGAAGGAGATCAGGTTGATCAAGCAGGAACTGCCTTTCCTAAATCCATGCTGGCTGGGCTTGAATCCCTGGTTGCCCTGCACACACTGTGTGATGGCACAGAGGATGAGCTGTTCCATGACTTTCCCAGGCACTGAGCTCAGCCTGACAGGTCTGTAGTTCCCTGGATCTTCCTTCTGGCCCTTCTTTTGGATGAGCGTCACATTTGTCAACATCAGTCACCTGGTCCCTCCCTGGTGATCCAGGTCCCTCAGGTGGATCCCATCTGGATCCAAAGCCCTGTGTGTGTCTGCAGCAGGTCACTGAGCATTTCCATTGGATTATGAGGGGTGCATTCTGCTCCCTCTCTTCCATCTCAGAGAGCTGGGTACCTGAAGAACAACTGGTCTTGCTAATAAGGACTGAGGCAAGGAAGGTCTATGACGTGCCTTTTCCTCATCCTTTGTCACTATGTTCGCCCCTGCAGCATCCAGTAAAGGATGGAGATTCTCCCTAGCCCTCCATTTGTTGCTGATGTATTTATAAAGACATTTTTATTGTCTTTTCATTCCACTGAAATTATATAAAGCTGTGTTAGGGGAAGTTTACATTGGACATTAGGAAGAATTCCTTCACTGAGAGCACTGTTGGTCACTGGAACATGCTCCCCAGGGAAGCGGTCTTGGCCCCAAGCTTGCTGGAGTTCAAGGAACACTTAAGTCATATGGTTTAGATTTAGGCAGTCCTGTGAGGAGCAGGGGGTTGGACTCAGTGATCCTTATGGGTCCCTTCCAACTCAAGATATTCTGTGATTCTATAATTCTTTGATTCTATAATTCTATGATTCAGCGTGAAAAGCAAGAGAGCTGATGTGATTGTAATAGATTACTCCCAACATGATGAAGATAAGCAGTTGTTCATTGCTTTTGTTACCTTCAAGGTGCTTACTCACCTTCTGCAGCTGTGCTGCCTAATGCATAGGGGGTTTACTCTTTGCATGTTTCCCTGTGGCTAAACCTGTGTGACTTCACACCTGCACACCCTCAGTATTTTCCAGATTTACTCAACAAGGGCATTTCAACAATTTCTAGAGGCATTTTCAGGTTTAGCTTTGTTTTCTTGAATAGTTTTGTAGCGATTTTCTTTCTTTCTTTTTTGCAGCTTTATTTTTGATGGGAAGAGAAGAGTTTCATACAAAGACTGCAACAGCAAGGGGTATTGAAAACACATCCCTGTTATGGGATACTCAGTTTCAAAGACCTCATACTCTGGGGATTGGCATATGGCCACTTAAAACAAATATCAGCTCTCTTGACTGTCCCTCCCCAACCTGCCCACCCTTTGCCTTCCCATCCATCTTCTAGCTGTAGCATTTTATTCAATTCCATAAAGTCTCCTACATGTACACCAAAATTGTGTATTTAAGTTTTGATGAATTAGTTTTCAGACAGATCAGGTCCTTGATTCAGATCACTGCACAAATCTTTGCTGATAGCACTGGGAAGGTGATGAGGAAAGGGCAGAGAAAAAAAGAGTGTAAGTTTATCTGTCTCTGTAGTGGTTCATATTCTTGTGGGGTTGAAATATCTATGGGACCACAGCCTTAGAAGTAAATTCCCATTTTGCACTACAGTGCTTTTAGGCTGTTTTCTAGAAATACATTGCCACCTCTGGGTTCCTGAATATGCCAGCCTGTGCATGGGAGATTGAGTGAGAAATTAATTTTTCTGTTGAGATGTTTCCATGTCTTACAAATAATTAAGCATTGCTTGGGGAAGAAACTGGCTCAGACTGAGACCCAGGAGCTGCCAGGATACAGACCAGTTCTGTTCATGAAACACTTTTTCTGCCAGGAGATTTATCCAGCCATTCATTCCCTTCTCTGAAAAACTCCTGAAATAATTACATTAAGTGGAGCTTCATGCTAAACAAAATTGTTTTAACACTTCCCACGTTCTTTTTCTCTCTGAAAGAAAATAAATAATTTTATTCCCAACTAAATTTGTAGTTCTCCTTTCCTACTCATTTTTCAGCCAAGAGCTAAATGAGAAAGGCAGTCATTTATGTAACCCCTCGATGCATGTTTGGGCAGGCTCACAGACCTTTACTGATGGGTCTGGACATAGGGTGGCACCAGTCACCCTCTTTGGCAGCCAAAAAGAAAACTCCTGTGGGTACCTTACGTTCTTTCACAGCGGCTCAGCTCCATTCCTTTCAGCTTCCTGAGGGTGTGAAGCTTTCACCCCTCTGCCTTTCAATGTCAGTAACTTAATGTCCTTATTTTTCTACTGGGCTTCCAAGAATAAGTTGTATGTTATGTGATCTTTTTAGCATGGTGATTTTGCTTAAATCTCAGTTGCACTTAGGAAGTGCAACTTCCCTTTCCATCTATGTAACTGTTGGTCCATTTTTTTCCACTACAGCATAAGCATGCAACTGAAAACAGAGCTTTTTGGAATCTTCTGCAGCTTTCTGGAGTCATTCTTCAGATGACCAACAGTCACCCAAATCCAGCACAGATCTCCTTAAAGTATGGAATATTTCCAAACACTCTTATGGAAGCAACAGAACAATAGGATAATTGCAGCTTACTTGAGCCTCTCTTCCTTCCAAGTCAAACAGACAATACTGAAAAAAATACAGTGATTCTTTGTCTGTGCTGTTCCAAAAGGAGTTTGTAGTTTCTGGTTTTCACAAGGAGAAATTAGAAATTTCTTGCTTGGTAAAGAACTGTGGTTGCAGCAAACATCCAAAGGAAGTGAGTGAGGCTTGGATCAACACAGATCAGTAGACAGACAGGGCTGGTCTCAGGTACATTATAGAATATAGAGGAGATTGTAAAACATACAAGTTCACAACTTCAATCCCTATGTAAAAGATATACCTATACATTCATATTTTCTAGAGAATTCATAGGATTTTAATAACAATATATACAAAATAAATAACCATCTCTCTAACTGCACATTTCTGTTCCTCAGCCATGGCTGCAGAGCTCATGAATTTTACTTTTTCTCCCTTTGGCAGCTTCAGAAACCCTGTAGTGTCTCATGTTCCAGTAAGTAAAAAATTAATTTGCAAGGTCTGGGCATTCAGGTAAAACCTAGTAGCAGTATTGAACTTACACAGCTGGATTGCAGGTCTGCACAGAATTGACTAAATAGTGTCCGGTCCCAGCAAGGAACAAGGCTTAGTGTAAAACCAGTCATGGATTCCCAGGCAGACACTTCTCTTTTTAAGGTTCCCCAAATCCTAGTCCACAGCAAAAATGGCTGGTTTTCCCTCTGGCTGTTAGCATGATGAACGCTGGCACTCAGTCTGTGTGATGAGTGTGTTAGAACACTCCGGTTGCATAGGTAAGGATGCTGGAAAATGGATAGATAAACAGACATTTAGACCATAGCTCTGGTGAACTGGCACAAGTCTAGCTGTTTCTTCCCCTTTGAGACTGTTGTGAAAATTTGCAACTGGCCTGTGCCAACTGAGGAGAGAGGTTAGGATGCAAAGCATAGAATTACAATGGGCAAATGTTAATTCACGTGCATGAGGTGTCCCAGCCAAATTGGGGCAACTTAAATGTGGTTTTACACACAATTCTTATACCCTTCAAATATTCAGGTAACACATGATTTGACTAATCACTTACACCTACACTACTGATTATTAATAACAGTAAATCTCTGCAAAGCACCTGCATTTTTGCAGAATTCTTACTGCTTATCTGTTGATCCAGACATCCCTGGATTCAGTCTTGCCATAATTACTTGCTCTGATGCCAGAAGATGCTGGCAAGATGTGGTCTAAGATGCTGCTGTTATCTTGGTTGTCAAAGTCCATATTTCCAGGACTAGGTTACCCTTTAGTTTCTTTTACTTAAGCAGGAACAATACTAACTTCAGTAAAATTTCACAACTTTGTGACAATACAGTGTACAATATGAAATAATATATGTTAACAAAATTAATACACTGTTACACTATAAAGATTGGTTGATATAATAGTCAAGGAAGATAATTTTCACAACAACTGATACACATACTTAATGAAAATAATAATTAAAATTACAGGTGGGTGAATAGTCAGCTAATGTAGATTGTGGTTTTTCTCCTCTCTGGCATTTATTTCCATTAAAGCTCATAAGCAAAGCCCTAAGCAGAAATGAATGATGGCAAAGAAGGAAAAAAGCAGAGAATAAGCCTGGTCTGTAAGCAGAAGAACACTGCTTGTTTCAAGAGAGAACTGAGACCCAGAAGCCTTCTTGCTGGGAAAAAAAATCTCATTATTTGTGATAAAGATTAAAAAAATAATTAAAAAGCATGACTGTATACTGGTGGTTGCCAAGAGCCAGTGTGGAAACTGTAAAAGTGCAGGGTCTGGTCTTTCACATTCCATCTTGAGCTGCCCTTCAGTCCTTTGCACTTCTGTGCTTCCCCAAATTATCTTCAGTTATCTCTTATGAATTTTCTGTAGGCTTCTCCTCTTTCCGTGCCAAGCTTTCTTAGGGAGAAAATACCTTTGTACTTCACCAAACACAGCAACAAACAAAACAACAAGGCTTTGGATATAGGGTATCCAGAAGGATATTATAAGGATTTAGTTTACTGATCTGCATGATTATTTTCCAGAAATCTGTGAAGGAAAATGTGCTATTTCAG
The DNA here is from genome assembly GCF_023055355.1 of Agelaius tricolor. Taxonomy (NCBI): domain Eukaryota; kingdom Metazoa; phylum Chordata; class Aves; order Passeriformes; family Icteridae; genus Agelaius; species Agelaius tricolor. The sequence goes on from NW_027269269.1 coordinate 20,793,128, forward strand.
ACAGTTGCAGTGATAAATTTGCTCTTGAAAAAATCTTCTTGAAGATTTTATCCACTAAATAGTTCAGCTTCAAAACTGCTTGTCAAACATGTTCTCTCATGTATAAATAGTACCCTTCTTATTCTTTGCTCTGCCTGCTATTCTATTTGCTGTTCCCAGCTCCTCCCTTTCTTCTTCACATCCCTTTCTTTCCTTGTGTGTCTTTTATAGTTGCACTGTGTATATCTTGCTTTCTCTACCTCTGTCTCCCACCTCTCTTACTCTTACCCTCCTTCTTCTCTCCTTTTTCTTTGAAACTCTATTCCCCTTGTCTTAGCCTCACCCCTCCCTTTTATCCTCCTCAGCTATTCTCTCATGGGTGGTTTTCTTCTCTTTGGTTTGTGTGGTCTGCCCTGCACATTCCAATTCTTTTCTCTTCAAGACCTAACACGTTTCACACAGTGAGGAGAGTATTTGATAAATGAATTATGCTTTGCAGCTCTGACCATTGTTTTAATAACTACAACTTTAAATATTACAAGATCTGTTTGTGTGTCTGGACATTTGAAACTCACTATTGTGTGGAATCATGTCTATAAAATGAATGTCTGTCTGTGTAATTTGGAGTACAAGATTGCCTTTATCAGTGTCTCCAAACTTTCTTGATCACGTATCCCTCTTGGTAAAAGGCTTTAGCATACACCCCCGTTATACATATATTTACTTATTTATAAATTATGTACTACTGAAGTTCTGTTGCTTTCCTCCTGCACACCAATGTGTTGCCTTGCACACCCCTTTGGGGTGCATGCAGCCCTCTTTGGAGATCACAGCTCTTTATCATGCCAGCCACACTGTTGCATGAGATATGCTGGTTTTGTCACAATTAAGATTCTGCTGAGAATCTGATCCATGCGTGGTAGTTGGGACTGAGAGCTTTTTCTTCTCTGTTTCTGTCATGTCGGCTGTGGTTGTTTATATATTGAGAGGGCTAAGGTTTTCTGGTAGGGTGCATTAGTTTGCCTAGCAAAGAGAAGATTTCAGAAACTGGAAATTTTTTTTAAACATACGAATTCTGCAGCATTGCAAAATGCTGCAACACTGGAGAAAAACATTTAAATGCTGACATAAAAATTAATCCCTCGTAAAAGACTGACTGTCAGCCATTGTTTCACCACGTGAAGTTTTAAAGAGGGTTTGGATGTTGCATGTGCATGCGTGCACAGGAACTTTTCTCAGACTTCCCCATTCAGTGTAGCAGTTCGCTCATGCTTGGCTTTCATTCCACAAGAAGGAGGAGGAGGAGGTTTTGGGGGGAATATTCCGTTACCATAAAGGGGAGGAAGTGTTTCTGCAGCTATTGAACAAAGCAGCTAGTTAACCTCTTTCCCGACCCCGGTGCAATGGTACAGTCCCACTGCTCCTTTCTAGGGGCCAGATGCTCCTCATAGTAGTAAAATGAGGAAGAAAGGAAAACATATGTGCAAAAATTTACTACCCAGCTAGTAAGGACCAGATTCCAGGAGGAGCTGAATACCTGCAATTTCTCCTGAAGTAAATTTCTTTTAGAATCAGATGGGGGGAGGGAGAGGGAGGGAAGTTGGAAGGAAAGAGGTCTGTTGTAATTGGTGTCTAGAAACCCCCACAGAGAGGATTAAGAAAGAAACTATGCTGTCTGGGAAGAAGTACGTATTTGTGTTACTCTGCATATATACAGAACTGGTAGAAAAGGCTGTGCTCTGTGGAAACCAGCCCTAGCTTTTTGAACACTGAGATGTGTCAGTCTGCTGATGGTACTTCTTTTAAGCAGAACTTTATTGAATGTGCTTTTTCCTTTTGTATGTGTACCAGTGTCTTATGTGGAAGGGAATCACGGTCACTTTCTATTGTGTGTGTTGTGAAGCTCATACTTCAAACCAAAGGGAGTTACTTTGGGAACAGAAGCCCAAAATTCAGCTCTGTGTTATCACAGAAGCATTTATGAATTGTAAGGCACTGGGTTTTGATATCTTTTCTGTCAAGTCCTAATCCATGCTGTGTTTAGCTCACTGCACCCTCCCTCATTTTCTGCCACTCGGCTGTGTAACACACTGAATGGTAGGAACGAGCAGAGGGTAATGTTGTGTGCCTCATCTGCTGCCATTTCTCTGTATGCAGCCCAGTGACAATTGCAGAATGAGTAGGTAGACTCTTGTTCTCGTACTAGCAAGAAGCAGGAGACATCCAGAAAGATTCTTCAAGAAAGATGCTTTCAGTCCTTTCTTTCCACATTGGAAGGTGAGGTTCTCTTTTGGAAGAACTGAGAAACCCTGTTTGATTCACCCAAATGACTGAGGTTTGTCAGTACCTAGAATCAAGGAAGCACCTTGCCTCTGTGACATTTCACAGAATCACAGCATGGGTCAGGTTGGAAGGGATCACGGGAGGGATCATCTGCTCCAACCTCCCTGCTCAAACAGGATCATCCCAGAGCACATGGCACAGGATTGTGTCCAGATGGTTCTGGAATATCTCCAGTGAGGGAGTCTCCATAACTGTCTGGGATATCCATCCCAGTGCTCAGTCACCTGCACAGTGAAGAAATTCTTCCTCGTACTCAGGTAGAACTTCCTGTTCATCAGTTTCTGCCCATTGCCCCATGTCCTAGTGCATGGCATCACAGAGAAGAGCCTGGATCTACCCTCCACTCCCTCCCTGCAGATACTTAGAGACATTGATGAGCCCCCTCTCAGACATCTCATCTAAAGGCTAAACAGGCCCAGCTCTCTCCAGCCTGATAATTATCTTTGTAGCCCTCCACTGGACCTGCTCCTGGAATTCCATGTCTCTCTTGGACCGAGCAGCCCAGAACTCGACACAGCATTCCAGAGGAGCCTCTTCAAGGCTCAGTAGAGAGGAAGCATTGGAGGTGGAGTAAAAGTAAGCACAGATGCACGAACTTGAGCCTGGTTTATCCAGACCAACAGGAGATGGCACACAGTAACATGGATTTCAACAATGTCAAGAGAGACTGACCATGGATCAGACTTGTGCAGTCACACTGTTCTTCCTGACCTGAACCTGGCAGAGGTAGGGGCTGGGGCAAGGGCTCGGCCAGACGTCGGGGCAGGCACAGCTGCGGCCGCGCTCGGGATCCCCGGAGAGCAGGCGGTGAGGGAAGACTCTTGGAAAACCCCCCTCTGGAAGAGGCTGGCTGGGGGAAGCGGGAGGGGTTCGGCAGCACAGCCTGGGATCGCGGAGGGAAGCCGGTGCCGCCCAGCGACCCGCCCAGCGGAGCGGCTCCGAGGGGAGGCTGCCGGCGGCCGGGGGAGCCGGCGGGGCGTGCGGCACACAGGATGGCGATGGCCGCGGAAGTGACAGGAGTGGCCGCAGCCGCCTCGGAGTGCGGGATCTCGCAGCGCCCCCACCCCCATTTGCCGTCGCTGGGCTTCTGCGAAGGAAAGCAGGTCGGGGGGGCGGAGAGAGAATGGAGGAGGGGCACGGCGAGGAAGGGAGGGAGGGAGGGGGGAGAGAAAGCGAGAGAGAGAGAGGAGCCCGGAGAAAGGGATAAGGCAGATCCTGGGAAGCGAGAGAAAGAGAGACTCCTGCAGGAGGGGAACCTGGGCGGGGAGAGGACATTGCCAGTGAAGGGCCTGGAGGGGAGCGCAAAGATCGGGACTGCTCACAAGCATCCGACTTGTTGAAAGACGTCGAGCGAGGCCAGAGGCTGTGCCCGGGGCCGGGGGACAAAGCGGCGTTGGGCGCGGAGCGAGAGGGAGCTGGCGCTGGCCCGCCGGGATGGTGCAACTCGCGCGGTGAAAATGGTCTTTGTCCAACTTTTCTGATGCCGGGAGGCCGGGCGGCACGGCTCGAGCGGGAAGGGCTCCTGCGAACACTGCTCGAGTAATGCTGGGAAGTGGAGGGGGTGTTGCTGGAGTCCTGCACAAGGTACCGTAGCGGGCGGGCGAGGACGGGCATTGTGAGTCCGGCGGCAGCGCTCGGAGCGAGCGGGACGTGGTGGCGGGTACCCGCGGGTCTCTGCCATCCGGGGGAGGGGGCACAGAACAAACGGGGACTACTTCGAGAGGGGTTAAAACTCCTCAGGCGATGTTCTTTTTCCTCCTTTCCCGGTGTGTGCTGTTCCAAGGCGGCGTTACCGGCACCCTCCCCCGAGCGCACGCCTGCTGTCAGGTGCCGGCCGTGGGCACGGGGAGGACAGATGTGTGGAATCGGGTCACGGCCTCTCTGCTCACGGAGACTGCCATCATCCCCAGAGCCCTTCCACACGGCCGTGGTGCCTTTGGTCTGCTCCCACGAGCGGTGTTCCCCTCTCTCTAGCGCCCTGGAGAACCGTAGGGAAATGCTGCCTTTGAAGTCTCTGAAGTGGGGCTTGGTGGATGCTGGTGTGGGTTCGCGATCCTCGTGGAACGACACAGGGGAGGGAGGCTGGGTGGCCTTGTCTGTGGGTACGGTTGCTCAGCGCTCTTGGGGACAGATGGCTGTATGAGTGCTTGTGGCAGAGAAAAGCCATGTTAGGCTATTTTTCAAGGAGATGATGCAAGTTACTACTACTCAAGCTAAATAAATCTGTGAATGTGGGAGGGGCTGTTGTGATGGGTAATTTTAATTTTGCCTTTTGTGGGATTCACTGAGATTATTTCACTTACTCTGAAGTTTCTCTTGCTATTACCACAGTCATTCGGTTGGGAAGGAGTGTGAGTATCACCTGCCTTTCCTACAAGTTTCAGAAATCAGAGAGTGAAGATGGGGAAGCACATCTCCTCCCAAGGGGCATCCTTCACCAGCAGTGATACCAAGTCATGCAGATTCATGATGAAGTAGAGTGAGGGGGCAAATGGAAACGACAAAGTCAAAGGAGAATTAGCTGCCACCAGACATGTCTGTTAGAGAGACAAATTTGTAGCCTCAGCTGCAATGAAGGAGGGGGCTTCCTTTTTCATTGTTTTATAGGTTCTAATCCAAAACATGGAACTGGGTGTTGGTGCACCTCATGTTTAGTCACAGCTGATCCACCTGCCCTAAGCCATTAATACAAGATTTATTGGCTACTTCTAGGTATTTCTTCATTCCCAGTTTGAAATAATTCCAATGCTGATGTTCCTTTGGGAGAAGGAAAGGAAAAGGTAGTCCACAATCTAAAAATCCTTATCACTCCATCTCATTGCAGAAAAAAAATACTGTTTTTCTCTAGAAGTTCATTCCCTAAATTCAACACCTTGCACTACTTCAGTTTACTTTGCTAATGTATTGGCAAGCTTCAGATAACTGCACATAATTGCATCCTTTCCTTTTCTGCCTTTTTCCATGTATGCTCTCTTAGCCAAGTTACACAGGTGCAGTTTTTAATTCCTTGACTTGTGTGCCCCTCTGACTAAACATTTTTTTCTTGTCTTCTGAGTTCTCTCCTATTTAACATTCTTGCACTGAGCTGCTCAGAATTGTTTGCATGGCCATGTGTTTTGAATTTTGGAAAAAGCATCACTTTGGGGCATCACTGGATATTGTATGAAGTAGGATTGTATCTCTTTCTAATTTAATCACTGAAACCCCACAGAAAGTCATGTTTTCTTGCATTGTTCTGAAGTTCTCAGCTCTTCCAAGCTGTTATCTGTGGCATGAACACCTCAGGACTTTTTGGAGGGGGTTGGGGAGGAGATGTCTAATTCTTTTTTCTTTTGCCCAAGGCTGCTACTGTCTTTGCCTCCTGTATTTTGCTTGGAGGCTGACCAATGGCCCGGTGTGAATCCTTTTTGGGGAGGAAGGCAGCTGGTGGCTCCAAGGAGACAGCTGCTTATTCTCCAGCATGCTCCCATAGGCTGCCAGCAGATGTGTCTGACAAGGGAGCTGATCCCTTAGCCCATTGAGAATTGTCTTCCTTATGCCTGTAGGGATTCACTGTGTGGATCCCTCTTTGTGCCCAGGTGCAGATGGCTTCCCCTTCTCCCCTCTGATATTGCATGTGCCATATGCAGAGAATCATGTAAGAGATGAGTGTATTTCTCCCCCCCCCCCCCCCTTTATCTCGTGTGCCTCCAATTAAGACAGTTTTGGTTTTTGGCCAACTTTCCTTCCCTGGATTGGCAGAAGATTTATGCATACTTTTCCTCTGGTTCAGGAATGCTCCTGTCTCCAGATCTGCTCTCCCTAAAACCTTAGTTTCCTTGTATTTCATTATCCATCAGCAGTGCCTGTGCAGAGGGTTAAGCTGAAGTCCCTACAGATTAGTGCAGAGTGCTTTTGGTGCACACTTAAGGTTGCACAATATATTTTTATTTTTCATTTCTGTGGCCATATTGCATGTGTTTACTGCACACATAAACAATAGAAGGGTGGAAGAAGTACAAATTGGTGGTCAAGCTAGAGGTTTATAGTGTCATTTAGCCAGCAAACAAGAGGGCAGTGTCTTCTAAAAAGGATGCTGTCGTTAAAAAGTATTTATAAGAATATTCCAGATTGTCTGGTTTTGGTCATAAATGTGATGATTTTTTTTCAAAAAATCTCAATGACTTATTTCTGTGAAAAGCTGATTAAAGGTTTAGGGGGAAACTGATGAACCCCTATAATACTACCATTATTTAGTCTTGTTTGCTGTTGTTTTTTTCTTAAACTTGATTTAGTATTATATTACAGTTATATCTTGCTGTTGATTTTGATTTTGTTAGCAAGTTTTGTATCATCTTACAGAAATACAGGTAAGGTATTTCTTCCAGCTACCGACTGCATGCATTCAGCAGTTTTCCAACTCATTATGACCTTACACTTTAGCTTCTGCCTGATAAATCTTGGGCTGGATATCACTCTTCTCTCCATGTTTGCTCTTTGGCAGCCATGAAGTGTCATGGGCTTCAGGGGTGTACACAAATGTAACACAGATGTATTTTTTAAATAATTCTGTAGATGTTGTACAACAGCAAACTAGCACTTTTTCTCCAGTGCTGCTGTGTAAACAGACCCCTAAAAGGATAAAAGCTCCTTAATTGCTCGTGTCAGCCACAGCAGTCAAACATGCGAGCAGCAAGTCTGAGTAAGAAAAAGCCATTTCATGTTGTCACTCTTCTCACGCTTGATGTATACAAGGAGTTTTAAACTTAACAAAGAACTACACTAGTACTTCCTTCTCAGAGGCACTCTGTTGTGCTTTCAAGAAATACTCCTCTGCCACCAGAAATAGAATTCTATTGGAAGGGTATTGTTAATATGTGTCGTGTTTTAAAAAATGCAATTAAAATGTGTGTACTTTTTGGAGATCCTGTCACCTTATTTTATACTGAGGGTGCTGTCTTGCCTCTTAAAAAGTCATCAGGAGCAAGCTGATGCTTCTGTCACAGAGGTCCTACTTGAAGATTGTTCTTGAGACCACTTCTGACAAAAGCTCTTCTAGTCACTGGTTTCAATTTTCCATGCCTCCAGAGGCCCCTGTGCATTCTGCTACTCAGGCCTGCTTGTCAAGAAGATTTTTGTTCAAACGTTTCACATGCACACCCCCACGTCCGTGTGCACGCGCGTGTGCGCATGCCTGTGTGTGCACACAGCTGCGGGCAAAGAGCAGAAAAAAGGGCTGTCCTGGCAGCAGAGAAGATGCTGGGTACCGTAAGAACACAGCCTCTCCAGCCTGAAAACTGCAGTCTTACATGTGAAAGCTGAATCCTTAAGCTCTTGATTCACCTTAGGATGGAAATTCTCGCCAGCCCAGACCTGCACATTGAAACATACATGACTTCATTTTCAGACAGGCTTTTTTTTTTCCCCTGTCTCCTTAAGCTTGCCAAGTAAATGATTCCTCTGCTGATTCTGCAGTTTCCAAGTACAGTTTTTTCCTCTGTGCCATGTCTCTGGAAAATATCCAACGTGTCTAAATCATGTAATTAAACCCTAGAAGCTAAAGACTGAGAACTACTGGCTCTTTGTAAGATATTTCTGTTTTAGCATACTGATGTTTCTCCAAGTTACTGTAAAGCTTTCAAAGCTCCCTAAATGACCTGATCTCTCTCCCACTTACTGCAAAACACTCACATGATATGAATCTGTTTGGCCCAGCTGACCACTTCAGAGGCAGTGTGTAGGATACAGACGCCTGTGTGGAAGCCTTTAGCATCAGGTTTACCACAGGTTCTCTCAGATCCTGGGGATGTCTGCAAATGGAAGCATGGTTCCTTGGCAGAACTCTCTTATCTTCTTAACTCTTCTCTAAGAAGAGAGTGGGATGTCACAAGAGGGACCATATTACAGATCCTTCTGGGCAGGTCTTGAATATTTTCAATTTGGAAATTCAAACTGGGCTGTTTATAAGACTGTTTGAATTTCCAAATGTTAGGTTTCACTCACAGCTAGGATCAATTTCATTCTAGTACGCAGAATCTGGAATGCTTTCTGCACCGGGAAGATGTTTGAAATTACTCCTCCTTGGGTTTGAGCCAGGAAGAAGCTGCTGGAAGCACAGCTGGATTGGGATGCCTTCCTGCAGTTGTCTCCCAGATGGTCACTTCCCCTCCTAATGTCAGTAGGCTTTCAGCTGGTGCCAGCAGCAACGGGGATGCAAATATGTACTGACATTTTCACTTTTTAGTGAGTTTACTAATCCCATTTGGTGCATGTGTTGTCCATAAAGGGGCTACCATATCAGCAGTTAGCACTGCCATCACTATGGTGTCAGGAATGGAATAGTGCTGTTGAGGAATGTTTGTTTCATTGCTAGTGCAGAGAGGATCTTAGTGGTCTTCTCTTCCAGTATCTAACCATGTTAGAAGTACATAAAGATGTTCTCATGTGATGTGAGAACAAATTCTGGTGACCTCAGTGTAAATCAGGAGTCTGTTAAAATCTAGGGGATAGGTAGAGGCTTTGACAGAGGGAATTTCTTAGTTTGCACGTGCCTTGTTCTGCTGGGACATGTATGTGGAGTCAGATGCTGAAGAGTAATTAGTCTTCATTTTGAGCCTTACCGTAGCTACCTTTTTGCTTGGGGCCCCAGGCTGAGCACCAGAAAGACATTTGGTGAAATAAAGTAATGGGAATGATGCATGACTTGTGCTCCTTGTTTCAGTCAGAAGTTCTCTTAACTCAGACTGCAAGAATGGTGTTGACGGTTGTGTGTTTCTCATGGATGATTTTACCACTCTTGAATTAGAAGTGGCTCTGGATGGTCTTAGAGAGCTGCAGGTTCTTGGAAGAACTAAGGACATCTTCAGGCAGAAGATGGAAGGCCATGAAGGGAGGGCCAGAAAAGGCCAGGAAGAGGGGTGAAGCACCTCTTCTGAAGACAAGCTGAGAGACCTGGGATTGTTCAGACTGGAGAAGACTCTGGAGTGACATTATTGTGGCCTTCCAGTACCTAAAGGGGATGTAAGAGAGCTGGAGAGGGACTTTTGGCAAGGTCCTGTAAGCAATACAATATCTGGGAAAGACTTCAGACTTGAAGGATTGGTGTAGAGGAAGGAATTCCTTACTCAGAGAGTAGTGAGGCACTGGAACAAGTTGCCTGGCGAAGCTGTGGATGCCCCGTCCCTGGAAGTGTTCAGGGCCAGGCTGGATGGGGCTTGGAGCAACGTGGTCTAACTGGAAGGTGTCCCTGCCCATGGCAGGGGGTCAGAATTAAATGGTCTTTAAGGTCCCCTCCAACCCAAACCATTCTGTGATTCTGTGAAATCAAATTAGTGACTAGATCCCTGTTACCTGAGAAGAATAGCTTTAAAAATTGTCTCCTAAATAGATTCTTTTGATTATGTTTAATGGGTTACCCTCCAAAAAGTGTGTGTGATGACAGTGTGAAGAAAGCAAATCAGTCTTCAGAAACAGAGTAAAAACAAAAATGGTAAATTCTTTAAAAGAATTAAGCTAAAACAAATCTTACTCTGTTTGATAAAGTAACACCTACTGGACAGTCCTAATTGAAAGGATCAGAATAGGGTCTGTAGAATTGTACATTTCCTGCTTCTCTTCACCAATAGTCTGTACCAGGCCCCTGTACCAGGCCAGTGTTGAAAAGAGTTGTGTATATGGAAATCAGAGTGGGAAGGGGAACTTGACCTAAATCTTTAGAAAGTTCTTTTAAAATTAGTTTTTTAGATGATTTTTTTAAAGGCTTAGCCTTCCCCTCTTCCACCCAGATCATAGCATATCAGCCTGGCATTTTTTACTTTTTTTCTTTTGTGCCTCTGAACCTGTGGTGTTGAAATTGTACAGTCCCTGACTTTATGGCACTAATGCAAATGCACAGAGACTATTTGTGTTTGACTGTGTGAACTTCTGTGCCACAGCACTGACGAACTGGGAGCTCAGTGAAGAGCAACAGCAGTGATTAGATGACTATAGGGGATTTTTAAAATGCTATTAAAAAGCACTAGCTTACTGATGAGTGAAAAGGCTTTGCTCTGGAGTAGCTAGAGTATCTAAAAGACTATTGACAGGATTCTAGGCAATGTGCTGGCCAAAGGAAAAGAGCTGGCTCAAATTGCCCAAAGTAGATGGGTTTGGGTTCAGTATTAAGGTGTGGTTTCTTCCAGCAAAGGCCTGCATAGATTGTAGAAAGTCATGGAAGCCTTATTGCTAATGACATTTAAAAATATGACTAGGGAAGCTTAAAGAAATACATCGACAAAAATCCTTCAGTTGACATGGTACTGTAGGCCAGATGTTGTCTAAATAAAGGTGCCCATTCCCCTTATTTAATTTCTATTACTATAGTCCTACCAACAGCTGGGGGAGGGACTATCTTCCTGCCAGAAAATGTGCCTTGGGTCTGCTCTGTTATGACCAAGACTGGTTGATATCCAAGGAAAGGAAGTGGTGTATTCTACTCACTCCATTTTAAATGTAATCCTTTGGTTTTGAGGTTGGACGTGGATGTAACAAGAGCAGTGAGCCCCAGCATCCACACTGAAATATAAATAAGCCTTTGAGACACTGAGGAGGCAGGATGAACTCTGAGAATTATGTGTTGTTGCTTTCATCTCTGGCACGAAAAATAATACAAACATGCATTAGAAAGAGATGCTATGAGCCTGAAATATCCTTCTACCATAACCTGCTTGGCCTTCCCTTTTCCTCTTAAGACTATTTTTGTTCTGCAGAAGTATTAGTGGCACATAATGTCCCCATTTCCTGAGGGTGGAAACATCGAACTGGAAATGCAGGATGGAGGAGGAGGGAAGGACCTGAGAACAAAATTGGCTGCTCTTCAGGCTCTGCCAGTGGCAAGTTCAAATTTTTGGTGGAGCTCTCTAACCCACTTTTGCTACACATGGGCTCTTTCTGATGCTTCTCTGAACTCAGGTAATTGTTTCAAGCAGTCATTGCCATTCAGATCATCTCTTCTTTGGAGCATTCAGCTGATTTCTTTTCTTCAAGCTACCGTTTCTGCTTCAATTCCCTCTCAGTTGTCTGGTAGATGAGAGCCAATTTTGGGCAACCTCATTCCCAAAATCAAAATGAAAACCTGGTTTTAGCCTTGAATCAGCATGAATCATTAGTGTTGTTCTCTAAATAATCATCTAGATGGTGACAAAAGTTGAAAGAAACTTAGTGTGAAAAGACCAAGTGAGATGTTTCCGAAGTCCAACAGAACTTTTGGAATGTCTGTTCTTGTTGCTCAGTTCAGTCATTTTAACAGTGAGACCAAGGCACTAAGAGGAAAGACAACTGAGTCTGAATGAATATTATGGATTTCAAGACTGGAACTGAAGACAGCAAAACTGGAGAAACCATGTATTTTCTTGCCTTGGCTCTAGGTTTCGTAGTTCTTTGCTGTGTTCTCAAGAGGTTGCTGCCAAGGTGGCTCCCTAATTGCCTGTCTGCGCAGTGAAGTAACACCTCCTGCAAAAAATGGCTGTAGACAGACTGTAGTAAGTGTTGGTGTGGTGCACTTCTCAGAGTATGACCAGTGCAGTGCAAGGTTGTTTTGTGATGTTTTAATACCTAACATGAATGTGAGACTCAAACTAGTGGTAGAATGACAGAATACCCATCTTGGCAAACAGTGGTCATAAAAGAATGAAGGCTGTGTTGTAGAGCTCTTCTCTGAGCCATTTTCTCCCTCACTCATAGCTTCCTAGTTTTGTGCATATATTTCCACATCAAACGTTCTAATTTACGTGCTGGAGCTAAAGCTTGTATATTGTACAGCCTGTTGGTGCAGTCAGCAAAACGAAAGGGAATCAGCTTGACTGAATATAATTTTTTATTCTCACTCCCATTTGGGGAATATGTTATGTTACAGCCCTCTGTTGTTACAGCAACCTTATGAACTCAAAAGCTGGTATTTGTAATTCTGTGGGGTTATAACTAGATGGAAGGTACCTGGTAATCATTTGCATGGAGTGAAGGTAGGAAAGTAGGTTTGGACAGCAAGGTCAAAGCAGTGAAAAAGTCAGTAAAGTGATCGTGCTTCACTGCTTTTCTGCCTTGTTGTTTTACAAAGAAGCATTCTTGCTTCTCTTAACAGGAATAAAAACAGTGATGATAAATAATGCTAGTAATTAAATAGTTTTAAAAGTAGCCTCTATCTGCAAATGCATGAAGCCAACAATTTGTGAACCAAGCTCTATGACAGCCCAAGGCTGTGAAACTGATTAAAATGGAAAAAAGTAGTTTTAATTAACCCTTAAATTATGAAGCACATTCTCTGAAAACCCAAGCTGCCTCATTGAAGCCAGACAGGAGGTTAATAAAAAGAGCTGCACTTAAATTAAGATGCTTTAATATTATTAGTCCTTTCTGTAATCTGTTTTGAAATGACAGTTTCTCCCATGGAATGAAAGGCAATTTCAAAATGATGGGAATTCCCATAGAAGAGGAACATTATCTTTTAACCGGCTGTCAGTGCTGCCACTATATCCCAACAGGCAACATAACCTTGGATTCTGTGAATACGAATGACATGCATTTTCTGCTTATGCTAAATATTTCTTACTGTAAAACCCTCATGAAGTCAAAAACAAAATTAGAGATGAGGACAGTAAGCATATTTTTGCAAAAATTGAAGTTCTTTACTGCAGCTGAAGAAAATACTAATCCTTACTAAAGGATTTTGCAAAGTGGTCCACAATGAACAGTTTAAGAAAAGTATTTTCAGCTGGTTCTTTTTTTCCTCTCCATTGTATCTTTAGAGTGTTTGTGCATGGATCTTGCTTCATATATTTCTAGACATGTCGTGTAAGGCTACATTCTTAAGTTACAATGGGAAAGAGCATTAGTATAAAACATCTCTTTTCTTAGACTTATTAATATCTTAGTGTTGCAAGCCACTCTCACTTTTGCTCCTGCTCAACCCTTCAGGCCCTAGATTTCTTTTCCAGTGTTCTGAGAATGCCTTTAAGGCTGTTGGTCAGCTCTGTGTATGGGTTGTCTTTGCAGATTTGCATTTGCAGACTTGGTCAGCAAATGTCAAGGTTATTTTTCTGATTTGTGGCATTGCTTGTCTGGCCATTGCCAGCACTCTGCTTGGCTTCTTTACCACTTTCCACCCATCAGCAAACAGAACTTGGTATACAATAACTTTAATTTCACTTGAAAAAAGAAGCATGATCAGCATGCTGAGTAGATGAGAACATGATTTTAGGGACATTCTCTTTACGTCACTGTCGTGGTTTAACCCCAGCTGGCAGCTGAGCAGCGCACAGCTGCTCGCTTAGCCCCTACCCTCCCAGCCCTCCCATCCCAGGAGGGAGAATTGGGAAAAGGTAAAAGACATGGGTTGAGATAACAACAATTAGAACAGTCTAATAATTGGAATAAAATAATAATAATAATGGTGATGATGTTGATGATGATGATGATGGAAAGGGAGAGAGAGGCATAACCCCCAAAAACTACAAGTGACTTATGGTACAGTCGCTCACCACCCACTGATGGATGCCCAGCACATCCCTGACCCATGATCAGCAGATCCTGGCCACCTCCCCTCTGTTTATGTACTGAGCATGACATTCCAGAGTGTGGAATATCTCTTCAGCCTGTTGGGGTCAGCTGTTCCTGACCATGCTCCCTCCCAGTTTCTTGTCCATCTCCTCACTGGCAGAGCATGGGAAATTGAAAAGTTCTTGATTTAGAGTAAGCTTTACTTAGCAACAACTAAAACATCTGTGTTATTAAGAGTATTCTCAATCCAAAACACAGCTCTGTGCCAGCTCCTAAGAAGAAATTTAACTCTAGCCCAGCCAAAACCAGGACAGCAAAACATTCTTTGTTTAATAACCATTTATGAAAATGTGTCATTTCCCTTCTTCTTTTAAATGCTGAAATAGGATGCATCTTTTTTCTTTTTTCAGACATCTTCTATTATAAAATTTCAGTGAATTTTGGGGCGTTTGTTTAAAATTAAGTTGTATCAGAGAAGGAAATTTCCAAAGAATTTTTAGTACCATAGATTACTTTCACCTAGAAGTTAATAATGTGGTGATCTTCAGGGATACTTGAGTCTAGTATTCTAAACTTAAAATTCTGTACTAAGAATTTTGGAAATACAACATTTTACACAGTGCTTAACAAAGGTTTGCAGCTGTGCCGTAGAGTTTGTGAATTTGCATATTATTTTCCTTGCTGAAGGCTTATGTCTTCCTTTTGTACAGATGAAAGTATAATTGTCGAAGATAAATTATATTTGAAGTTGATAACATCATGTGTATTTCTACATAGATAAAAGTGCAGGGATCTGTGCACAGTTGTACTGAGAGGAGGTATCCTGAGAAATTAGAGTAAAATCAATAACAGGACAGTGAAACCATACCCAGTGGGTACAGTTGTCATATTCTCTTTCCATCAAAGAAGATAAATGTGATGGACAGCTGTTAATTCATTTCCCCCTGTTTGCACAGTCTCCTTTATTTACAGTATGAAAATTCAAAGGGAGTAATTTCTGTATTACTTTGATTCCTGTTATATTTTAGAAGAGTTTCCTGTTATATTTAGAGAAGAGGCAAGTAATGGATAACATAAATAACAATTAATTTCTTCACATTTTTCATTCTATAATGCTGTTAATATTCTGGAGCTGGGATTTTGCTTCCCGGTGTTAATGTTAGAAACTTGACTATAATTGCCAATGTTTTTTGAAAACTACACAAATCAGTATAAAAATTGTCAGTGAAGTCAAATCTTGTGAGATGGGAAGATATGGTTTTCAGGAACTTAATTGTGTTTAATATGTATGTAATTCAATACATAATAGATGGAAGAAAGAATCTGTATCTTTAATTAGAATATTTTTTTTAAATTGCTGTAGTCTCAAGACATCAGTGTCCATCTTTGTTAGGCATAGCAAAACATGATGTGGAGGCATTGAGAGAGGCTCCAGGAACACGGGACAGCTGTGAATGAATTTTACTTAGGAAGAAAGACTAGATTTACCAGCTGAGCTGTAAAGCTGCTCTAGCCAAGTATGTCATGGCAGAGAAGAGTGATTTAAGGGAAAGCACTGTAGTTATCTAAAGAGATGCTAACCTGGCCTTCTGTGTGGGTTGGGAGATTGCAGAGAGGCTCAGAATCTCCCCAGATACCTTCAGGCTGCACCTGGGGAGTCATCGGGAGGGAGCTGTTCTGCTGTCCATAGCTCCCTTTTTAATTAGTGCAGGTCTTAGTTACCCTGGTGAACATGATTCAGCTCAGTCCACTAACCGTAGAGGTCATTTGAGTCATTATGCTTCTAAGTTGGGCACCCTATTAGAGCCTCAAGGGTTTAATAAAAATTCATGAAAATAAGCATCTCTTTCTTCCCTTTAAGAGCTATGGAAGTTCTTAAAATGGATACCACTAGGAAATGTATAATCAGAGCATGGAAGATCAGCTTCACAACGCCTGATGTTTCCATGGTAAACAAGGAAATAAATGCCTTTCTTTGGAGAACATTCAGAATCAGCTTTTGGAGTGCCATTGTATACTTAAGGGATCCCAAGAGAAACAGACACAACTCTATTGAGGTAATCTGTAAGAAGCAAATGATCAAGCCAGCTATGAAGTATGCTCTTGAGGAAGTATTCCTTTAAACTTAGTTATACATTTCATCTAGAGCGTTTCTCTCAAAATTAAATGAATCAACTGAACAGACTGTAAAAAATCCACAAGGGTTTTTTCCATAAATCCTACTCTCGTCTCAGATATTTTCAAAGTAGTTCAGAGTCATTAAAAATAATCTCAATTAGTAACAGAGGATAAAAGGATATACAGCAGCTATTGAAATGATCTATTTATTTAGTCAATCATTTTTCTGTGGTGGTTTATGTGTCCCAGTAATAGAATTTTTAACGAAAACACATTAACTCCATTATATTAAAACCCTGAGCGATAAATTATGTGTTGCTCCCCCCTTCCCTCCCCCCACATTCACTTCCTGTTTGGGGCGTAGAAAGATTTCTATGAATAGCAGTTATTGTAATTATTGTCTAAGAAAGAAGGTAGGCAATATTATGTCACGCTCAGACTGCTGGACAGGCACTGAGTGACAGCTTTTCATAACAGCATTGTGAATGTTATCCCAGTGAGCACTGCTGCGAGGGCATCCCAGTGGCAAAGGAGCAATTATAGTAGGACAGAACCGGGGGCAACAAAGGACGGGGGGAGGCCTTTTGCTTGATGTGTAACACTATCATGATTCCCTATTTATCACGAATGAGAGGTATTAATTCCACTTTTTGTACTCTGCCTAAATGTGATGAATCAGTGTGCTGCACAAATTAATTGGAATAGTAGTTTATTGACTCTCCCAGATGTTGTGCTCATTTATCTTTTTAATGGTTCTTGCTGAGAGATAATACTAAGCTGATATGAGTCACAGTGCAAAATGTGCAGGAGGAGGAAAGACTGTGTTTGCAAAGGTACAGCATTTTCTCTACCCTGGAGAATTCTTGAGGTGCATTTATTTTGCATCTAGATCCTTTGCGTGAGGAATAAGTATGACAAATACAGGGAAAATTTGTGGAATCAAGTGTAGCAGAGGGAAGTTAGACCCATATCATGATTTCTACTGTGAAATAGGCCTAGAGGAGTCAGTTAACAATGAATGAGGAAGAAGCATTGTTCCAGTGGGAGGAAACAAGATGATTTGGAAAAGTTCTTGGAACAGATAAGAATTGAAAACATAAAAAATTTGGCACTGTTACGACTTCAGCTTCTATTAGTAGAACAATATCAAATACATAAAAATACTTTGTTGCACGAGGATAGACATCTTTCCAAATCTGTTAGAAGTTCAAAACAGGGATTGGATGAATTCCTAAGGAGATACTAAAGTGAATCAATTGGGGGATATTCTCTAGTAATCTTTGTCTTACATTTGTGGATACCGGAGGAAGAGGAGGAAAGTGGGTCACATAGAGGTCAGGCTTGCAAGCCATCTGCACACAGCTCCTCTTCCTGGCACTGGAGACAGGGAGAAAACTTGGCTTAGGTGGACATTCATATGCTTCTGCATTTTCTTATGTGTTGAAATGTGGAATTCAAAGAAACAGCTATATTCAGGCCCTCATCTTTTCTCCAGAACTTGTGCAGTACCTGAACAATCCCAGATTTTTTCTTAATCCAAAATGCGTGCCTGAATTCCTCCTGTGGAAGCCAGACAGATGCATGGTTCTGCTGAGTAGTTAGTGCTATTTGATGTCAGGTTCTGCAGGTGGTATCTGTCAGAGGGAAATAGGGTCACTATACTTTACTTTCTGATCTGTGACTACATATTGTCTGTGTAGTAAGCTAGAACGTGCTTCGGTGAAGGTCTGTCCAAAGTTTTATGGTTGGAGTCAAGAGTTTGAGAAAAGGAAGGGTTTTGTTCAAAGCTTAGGTCCACAAGAACCTGTGGCCAGCACAGAATTAACACAGTTTATCTAGCTGTCACTGTTTTTGATCAGTCTCAGAGTGCTGTGCAAACCCCAGAAGAATAAAAAAGCAGTCCATTCTAAGGAGACCTCTCTTAGGTTTGTCACGTGCATGACCACCTCCATCAAGACTCCAGACATATATCATTGGGGTGCTCTCAAATAAGTGACTGCACAAACCTTGGAGCAAACCTGCTTCCTTTAAAAAAAAAAACCACATGCACTGATGGAAAGGAATTCTTGATTAATGCTGACCTGTTTAGCAGCACTGGTGCCCTATGGCTCTTCAGGTGTCATCACTGACAATGCTTGAACTTTGAGGGAATCCTTTATTTGCATAAAGAAGCTGCTGCAAAGCTACTGGCTGCATGAAATGCTTTGCCACAGCTTGGATACAGCATGGACAGACAGCAACCCTCTTTGTGACAGAACTCTCACAAGCACAGGACTGTACTACTGTCAGTTGTTTCAGCACATGTGGGAGCACTATCACTATCTCTTCTGTAGCACTGAGCATCATTTGCCTGGAGATAGTACTGAAGTGTTCCCACTTCAAGATTTGAGTTCAGAAAAAGTGAGACATTACAGCACCGGCCCTGTCTGGTGAGAATAAACAGGACTTAAACAGTGCTAGTCAAGCCAGGCATGCTGTTTCACATTCAAGGCTTTCCAGCTGAAATGGCTTGTGTTTTCAGTCTTGGGTAGAAGAAGCTTTGAGGTGCTTGGCAAGAGCTGACTCTCTTCTGTTGAGATAGAAAGCAAAAGAGATCAAAGGAGATTGTGACTATATATAAGGAAGAAAAAAATTCCCAGTAAAAAAAAAATTAAAATTTCGCAGTTCAATGCTGCTACGGAAGCCCAAAAAAGTTGAGGAATCTCCATCCTTGGTGATGTTCAAAACTCACGTTGACAAGCTTCCCAAGGAACTCTACTCCCTTGCTGGTTGTTCAGCTAAGAAACCAGGATTCTTGGAAATAGTGGTGGTGATTGTATTTATCTCTTTAACTGGGAACTCAAACATAAAATTTGGTGATCTAGGTACTCCAGTGATGGTGCCAAAGTAAACAGTCACGATAGCTTTGGTGAATAATGTAAGGAGACAACCCAGAAACTTCTGTCTCCCATCTCTTGGAGCTTATATTTACAGTAAAAATAATATGAGTGGTCTTTTCTGACTGCTTGGGATCTTCACAGTTTCATAGGGTTGAATTAGAAGACATTTTAATACTCCAGAACTGTCACTTCTCAGTTTAAAATTTTCAGGACTTCCAAGGAGATAGAAATCATTCCCCTAGCTAAGGAAATATATGCCTAAAAATAGGTTATCGAAAGAGGATTGGCAGCTGGTACATGAGTGGCAAGTTCATGTACTTGGAGGAGAGGGAGGAAGAGAAAGGGTATTTAAGGAAGTTTATTAAAGGACCCTATCCACAGAGGGTGTATTGCTTTGCAGTTGGATTTGGAGGAGTGTGAGGAATAGTGGATTCCATAGCAAAGAGAAGTAATCTTGCTGAAAGCAGTTTTGGAGCAGGTAACTCGCTGAGGTGGCCATGGAAAGGTGCTTGTGTGGACAAGAGAAGAGGGTGGTTGGAAAGTTGGGATGGTTTGAGGTTTCTGTTTACGTAGTTTGGTGTAGGGTAGAAGTAGTAGGAGAACTAAAGAATGAAAGATGAGCGTCTTTGGGTGTAGTCAGATTCTGTACACATCAAGTGCTAGGGGGAAGGGCAGGGCAGTGGTTAGCAATTTAGGGGCTTGGTACTCTTTAATTCACAGAGGCTAGTGCTTCCCTCCTACTCTCCCTTAAATGCTTCCATAATGTTCTCTCTATCTTTCATTGTGGAGTAAGCATTTTTCATTGAGGTGTGGAAGAGGCAGAAAAAAAAATTAAAAAACCGAAAACCTAAAAAAAAACTAAAAAAAAAAAAAAAGTTACCTTTTTTTATCTGCTAAATCACAACCAGCTTTTTGATTTAGCCACAGTTTACTTTAAGGAAAATAATTGCCAGTCTAATCCAGACAAAGGCTGCATGATTCCTCTTGAAGAGCCATGTAACTTTGGTGGGATACAGGGGAAACCAGGATAAGACAAACAGATGTTGTAAGAGAGATGTGCTGGTGAGGAGGGCAGCAGAAGAACATTTGGTTTCCTTGGAACCAGAAATTGTTTTGTGTCTGGTTTTGTGTACAAGGGATTTTTTAGTTATATCTGTTTTGTGGTAATTTTGATGCTTTGCTGTGAGATCCAGCAGCCAAAGTGTATTTGGGTTCTATTTTCTGCTCTGTGACTCTGACGTTATGTGACATGAGAGTATCTGAATTGAGAGCTGTTTTCAAGCCTTCTGCAGATAAATGAGGTCCCTTGACTGAAATGAAAGTATTCTTCAGTTTGTTTGACCTCTGTTCCTGCATTTGCTTGCCTTCATTATGAATGCTTAAAAGTCCCCATCTCTTACGATTTCACTGGTCTAATAAAAAGCTTACAGATATTATAATATTATAGATTGCCAGTACAAATGGTGAGTATTTGTGTCTCCACGTAGAGGTGTCTTGCAGGCTTGATTTTGGTGTGCCTAGTCTTAGTTTTGGTGGCTCAGGCAGCAGTCTTTACTCCTTTTCCAGGAGACTGCTGTTGTGTGCTTGGGTAGTTGCTTCTGTAAAGAAGGACTTTCTGACTTTTCACCCTGAAATTTTCTCCTCTTTGCAGTTGCATCCAGTGGTGTTTTTATTCTGTGATGTGTTGTGTTGTATATATGCTTCATAAAGTAATAAGCAGTGCCTGTATTCATCCTCACATTTAATCTTAATTTTTTCTCAGTAATAGTTAATGATTTTATTTTTCTCTTTCCTCAGAAGTCATGGACCAAAACTTTTGCCTCTTGAGAGAAGCAAAGAGATTCTGAGATTCCTTTAGTTTCCTTACATTTTAGTGAGGCCCAGAGTGCCTTTGGTTCATCTGTCTTGGGTGCTCTAGGTTCTCACTGGGAGCAGCAGAAGAGAGAGCTGTTCCATCCTGCCCAAATTTCTCTCCCTCTCCAGTAAAGCAAATCTAATTGCTCTCCACTGCCTTTTCTCATATTCCCCAGGCTGCTTTTTCCTCTGCTATGCCCAACTTGCTCAAATCCCCTACTACAAGGTTTTCAGATAATTGCACTGAGGCTGCCCCTTTTAATTACAACTCTTCCCCCCTCCTCCCCTCTTTCAGCCAAGTTATTGAGCCATTTCTGTATATTGCCTGAGACATTTTTCTTTCTCCTTAGCTACGCTTCACTGTCTCACTGAAGACATTGGAGCATTTTCAATGCTCTCCTCAAAAAGCACCTGAAGAAAAAAAACATACTGGCTTTTTGCATGCAACCTACATATTACTGTGATATTTCTCTGTTGGGCTTAGAATTGGACAGATGGAGCTAGAATTACCTTGCTTAGCAAAATTGTTATGCTGTATTGATATAATGCGGTGCTGGATTGGGCTACATGCTGCTCCCTTACTGTAAGATAAGATTTTATGTCAGGTTCTTAATGGTGGTGGTAGAGTTTTATTTGGATTTTTTCCCACTTAAGATAATAAACTTGGACTTGTGTGCTTTTTCTGGCTGTAATGCAGGCTCCCTGTTTGACCTTAAATATCACAGCATTTGCTTCCTCATGTACAACATATCAGTGGGAAAAATACTGTCCAACTTAGTAGTGTTGTGCAGTCATATGCTTAAAGAGACAAATGCCTGCATCTGAAATGCAATACAAGTGTGTCAGCTGTGCAGATTTGTGTTGGCAAAAACTCTCCTGTCATGGCTACTGAGCTGCAGAGTCCTTAAAAGGCAAAGTGTAAACTACAAGAGACAGAATTTGAAAAGGATACAGGGGAAATGGAATGGACACCTTCCAAGAAACATCGCCAAAGATGCAGAAAGGATCAGGACTTCAGTAATAGTACTGAAGAGATTAATGTTGATTTGGGAAGCACACCGTCCCTGATGCCATGAAAGTCTCAAAATCTGTGTGTACTGGCAGTGCAAAAAACACCTGTGACTGACTGAAGTCTTGAGGGATGAGTATATGGAAAATACTGGGTCTGTGCTACTCCTTTTTAACCCATATCTTGGAAGTAGTAAATGATGGAATGAGTGTATAAAAACTGTCAGTTTTTGTGTTAGAGTGACCTGATTACTGTTTCTACCTTCTGTTTTTTCCTAAACAGCATTTCTCTGCAAAGACCTCTGTGCTTTAATTTGGAAAGGTATTAAAACACTCCAAGAAATCTCAGACCATTTCAAGAGAGTGGTGTGTGCTTGTTGAAGATGGTGGTATTTACAGAGAATCTTCATGGATTCTAATGCTGGCATCAGTGCAAGAAGAGTGTCGGGAATGGGTTGGCTCTGGATGGTCTTCTTCTTTCATCTAGTCACCTCATTAGAAGGTAAGAACAGATGTTTCACATCAACTTTAAAGTGTTTTCTGTAGAGGTTAAAAAAAAAAGTGTGCTCTCCAGGATGCTAATATCCTAGTCCAGATGAGCATTGTGCACATGTCTTTCTGTTTGATGGGTGATCACTATCTCTTGGGATTTAAAAAGTTATTAGTATTGTCTCTGGTGGGAGAGGCAAACCCTCTTATGAAGGATCATTAGTGAGCATTACTACTATCTATCTCAGAAGTGACTGCCTCAAAGAATAGATTTTTTTTTTAATCCAGGAATAAGCTCCTTGTTTATACTTTGTGTGTATTTGGTTCTCGTGCTTCTGTTCTTGCACCACGTTTGCTTTGTGAAACAATCTCTGGACATTTATACTGTTCGAGAAGACAGCGCCCAATGGGCTGAAATCAAGAGTTTTTGTCTAACCTCTGAAAAACTTGCCTCAAATAATAGATATGGAGAGAATGTTTTGCATTAACAAGAAGAGGCAGTTCACATTCAGCCAGCAGAGAGGAGGGAGAAAGCACTGGAGGCAGGGTAGGGAAAAGGTAGGCAGGGGAAAAGAGGTGCCAAGAAAATGGTAGAAGAAAGCATAGATGATAGAGGGGAGGGTGATGAGAGCAGGAGATAAGATGAGAGCTGTGGAAGAGAGTTAGAGAAGGGCAGAGGTACTGTAAACAGTCCCCTTGTTTGTTCCAAGAATATCCTTGCAGCTACATGTGCTCAGTGAACTGTACTGCTTTGTGATGAATGTTCATCTCTTGCATTTCTGAAAGCCACTGAAAGAGGAGAGGAGGGAGAGATGGAATCAAAGGGAAGCAAGGAAAGACCTAGAGGAAAAGAAAGGAGAATAGTGTGAGATCTAATAAAAAGAGGAAAGCTTGTTAAAGCATCCCTTCTCTTAATAGGAGGGGAATACAGTGTGTGTGGGAAGTTCAGAGGCTAAATAATTTATGTAAGATTATAATACAAATTCTTAAATCTCCGAAATTCTGTGAATTGCTGATTTTAAAATTGTATTTAAAATTACTGTGTAATTTCCTTGTGTAACAGTTTCTGGTACAGAAACTGAGATAGAAATTCTCTCTGCAAATATGAAGTAACTGAGTGATGCCTGTACAAACGGACATTTTTTAAATTCAGTGCTCAGTCCTGAAAGTTTGTAAAGATAAAAAGAGTTTCAAAAGCACTGTGTGATACAGCTTCACAGATCACATAGTTGACCTGCCTGGATTAAAATAGGACAGTAAAATTCTACCTGTGGAGAGGAAACAGTAAAGGTGCCCATGAGCTGAACTTCAGCTCTCAATTCAGGGTCAGGGGAGTCAGCATCTTCATTGTGACTGTACTGCATGGTCCTAAGTTTGCACTTTAAAGCTGATTTGCATCTCAGAGGTAAGTATTTTTGTTGTGGTCAAAAGTCAAATAAAAATTATATGGTAGGGGAGGAAAGTCTGATGATAACTATGTAGAAAGTTTTGCTTTAGTGCAGAGTTGTCCATAAGGAAGAAAAAAGGCCCATGGCGTGTTTGTTGACTCATTATATATAGCAGAAACTTGAAATTCAGGTTTCAGATTTAAGTTGAAAAATATAGGGAATATACAGTGTGGTCTTTAGTTTTTATAAAACTTCTTAGAAGTTTTAGATGGTGTTTAAAACACATTTCACCTCCAACTAAAAAGAGTTGACTGAGTGGGAAAATGAATCAATCAATTCTTCCTAGTGTTTCTCGGGCATTTGAGTTAAAGTCTGAATGTAAATCACATTTTGTCTCAAACTAAATGTTCTTCAAACTTTGAAATTTTCTAAACCTTAATGTTAATCATTAAGAAAAGAGGGAGAATCTGTAGAGAGGGGAAGTAGTCAAAAGATTCAGACTATCTTCATATGCATTATGAAGAGAGCAAATATTTCTTAGGCAGAATGCCTCTCAGATAGAAAGAAGGCAGCATGCTTTTACAGGACCTAATGGGACTTTAAACACCCTCATGACTCAGAAGTAAAGAAGTTCTTGTAAGCAATTGAAATTATTTTGTTGGTATTGGTTTTAATGCATAAAAAGGAGACATTAGGCTGAATTTATTTAATATAGCTCTAGTATTTGGACACACTGATTTCACCAGGAATGAGCATGTCTGTGCAAAGTTTTCCAGTCATGATTTTTACACCAAAAAAAAGCCTGAATGGAAACTTGAGGGAAGACTGGTTTGAAAACAGAAAACATTTATGTACAGGGGTTTTTTTTTAGCTTTACAAAAGGAAACACAATTGCACAGAAGTTTTCATTAAGATCACATTTCTCAGTGTTTATAGCTCTGCAAGAGTTTTTGAGGATTTGATTTTGAGAGCATTACTTTTGAACTACATGCTGGGTGAAGTAATGGATTTTTCCTTTTTCTCAAAGCTACATAAAGAAATACAGTAATTTTATTTCTTTAAAAATCTATACATGTATGTAATTAGAGTTTATCACTGAAAATTTAAGTTAATATTTTAGGTTAACCTTTCTGATTTTAAAAGTTTGTGAAGCATAGCATTTAAGAATGCATGATGTGCTGCAGTCAAGACAGGTGAGAGCAAGTGATAACTTGTTAATGAAATAGCTCTTGCTAGGGCACTGAGATCAATTTTATGTGGAATATTGGTTTTGCTTTGATGGAGTTCTAAATGTCTAGAGCTGTAAACACAAGCAGAATTCATTTTGTAGAACTCATTAAATATGTTCCAGAGGAATGATGTGTTCTGTCTGTAAGTGATTGCATTTATTTTACAACAAGCTCTCAAACCTGCAGAATAGCTGGACAATCTTTCTAAGTATCTTCCAGAAATTCAAGACATAGAGAGAATAATTCTTCTGCTTTGGTAAAACCTCTTTGCATTAAGAGTATCTCTTTGGCAAAAGGGAATATGGAAGAAAAAAGGTAGTGAGGTCAGACATTTCATTTTTCCCCTATTTTTTCTACTAACTGGTTGTTGTCTTGGACTGTTGAAAATAATATATTGATTGCTCAAATTGGCTTCCCTTTGAAGTGGAGAAAAATATACCTTCCTCAGAGGGAATCTTTAGAGTGAAAAATACCACTCTCTTTTGGTTTATTGTATGCAGTTTAGTATATACAAAGAAAGGTTTAAATTAATGTCATTTTACTTCAGGGGAAAAAAAAAAGTGAAATTAACTTTTTAGTTTGATTGCTTGTGATTCACATGAGTTATTAAAATCCTAGTAAACATTTTCTTCACAGTTCTTTCCTGGTGCTCTCCTGCATGCCAAAAACTTTGCTGCATGCTTGGAAAGCCCAGGGCAGAGGAATATCCTGTTGTAGGTATGCAGAACGTGAATGAGACCAGGCTGGATGTGCAGCCTCTTTGTAAAGGGGGAACAGACAGGAGTTTATCCTTTTGGTCAGTCTCAGCAGCTCCATTTGATTAATTTTCTTCCCTAATAGATTCCTGTGTAGTTCCTGTGCTAGGGACATCCCTGTTCCCAGCTTTGTACCATGCCCTGTGTTAAATCTGTTCCTGATCTGCTGCTTGGAGGCCAGTAGGACAGGAGAGACTATTCATGCTGCAACTAACACTGTTTATATTCAAAGCTAATTCAAGCTGCAGAGAAAAGGAATAGCATTCTTGTAATGCAGGGTCTCTGGGACTTCCAGTGTATGCCTTGGTATAGCTTTGGAAGACATAAGTTCACTTCTTAATGTCTATGAAAAAAAGCAAGCAGGAGAATGTAGATGAGCATTAAAAGTCACACTGTGCTGCATCGAAAGTAGCTGGTTTGATGGCAGTGGCAGTTAGACCCAAGTTCTAGACTTAATAGTGGGTGTTTGGAGAATGAACTTCTTAAGCTGTGGAAGAGTAGATATTATATTGTATCTCTAGGAAAGTAGTAGATAGTAATTTAACTGGATTTCATATGCAAAGTTGGACCTTTTTTTATTTTAATTTCTTGATGTCTGCATTTTCTGACATCAGTAGTAGTGCAACATGCTAATCCCAGCAGTTTCCTTAGAGCTTTAACAAAAGAAAGGGGCTGGGGAAGAGAAAAATACACAATCATTCATAAAGCTTAAAAACTGTGTTACCTTGCAAAAAGCTGTGTACTTCCATATCCTACACCATTTGGCTGTCATTTCTTTCTTTCACAGATGGTACATAACTCCTGGTTGGAGTGTGAGAATTCCTCCTTGCAGATGACAACTTTGATATTCTGATAGTGTCAGCATTTTGCTCTGACAGAGCAAGCAGTTAAATTATATTATACTTCATGGAACATACTAAACACACATCCCATTGATTCCAAATAGCTTTTCTAAAATTAATTGCATTTGAAAAGTAACATTACAGAAGTAACACAGGATCATTCATTGCAGGATTGGCATTATCGTTTTATACAAGAAAAAATTTGAACTCATTTCTCTCATATAGATTGGCTTTGTATATATTCTCTTATATTAGGAGGCATACTCTATAATTCTGTAGCTTGTTTTATCGTATTAAGTCATAGCTAATCTTTAAGACATTTTCTTTTAAACAATAACATCAACCTTTGTGTTGGATAGTTATGAACAAGTAGGATTTTTTGGCCATTTTTGTTTGGTTTTTTACTTGTTTCATCAACTCATTTTTTAAGAAAGGAGTACTTACTACAATTGCATATGCCATTAACCATTGATTTATTGTTTACTTCACCACAATTGCTGTTTAGTTTTGGAAGACGTTCTATTGTATTTAGGGCTTCCCAAAGGTTTCACCATATTTTGTCTCCAAATGATTGACCCCATGAAAAAATATATTTGTTTATATGAGTGATAAAAAGTTCCTGATAAAAGGGTCCTCTCCCCATGCTTAAAGGAGCACATAGGAACAGTGAAAGGCAGGGGACCCTCAATAACCTAAGAGAGAAATAAGTGCCCTGACCCAGCTTCTTCCAGAGCTGTCACAGGAGTGTGATCAGTCCATGGGGTGGGAGTGAACCCATTAAGTTAAATCAGTGCAAGTGCTCTCTGGAACACCTTTCAGATTGAAGGAGATTATTGCCAACAGGGCATGGTATTTATTATGGGATGTAGGGAAGATAATCTGCAAAATTTATTGTGAGTTGTTTAGGGGAGTAACTGTAGGTGTGGAAAGGGAGGATTAAATGTGAGAAAGTAGAGAGATAAGGGGCCAGTCACATACACCAACTGCAGGTCAGTATGGCTGTCAGGCATCTGATCACCACAGTCTATCCTATCTTCTTACTAAATTCCATTTTTCACCAGTTACCTGGGTGAAGGGGGCTTTGTTTGTTTGTGTGTGTGTGTGTCTGTCTGTCTGTCTGTCTGTGCATATGCACATTTATATACCAGCAACTAGAGTTGAACCACAGGTCAGAGTGGCCCATGAGTCAGCGCTACCAGCAGCTGAAGATCATGGAATGGATGAAAATCAAGTGCTAGGAACTCAAGGCGGACCACAGGTCATAGGATCTGTGCATCTGTGGTGCAAGCAGCAAGCAGCTGGAGTGAGTGAGCATGAATTAGTGAGTCTGTGATCTCTATAGCAAGCCAGGCTAGCTTGATGGTGGAGTTAGTGGGTTGGGAAGGCAGGGAAAGAGCAGTCTGGAGGAGGAGTGAGATACCAGTTTAAATGTGTGTGTCTCTATGAGTGAGACGAACAGAGGGGTTTATCTAGTGAGGGAAGAACTATGAGGAGGTCCAGGTCAGGTATTCTGGTCACCGTAAATTCCAGGGTTTCTTTGAGAGTACTGTCTATGTGTTGTGTATCTCAGTGTACCCAGAGACAAGATGATCCCAGGGCAACTCCTGGGTAGGCAGTGTCAAAGACCACTTCATGGAGAGATCCACAGAATAGCAGCTCAGGAGAGCAAGCACCCAGGGCTAGCTGCTGGGTAGGCTGCACCCTTAAAGCATTTAGCAGGGGATCCATTGTGTGCCTCTGTGTGTGTGTGAAGGGGTGTACAGACAATGAGTGAGCTTGTCTGGCTGTTCACACTGGGAGTGAGGTTTCAGGTACCAGCAGATGGAGAGACCACAGATCCAGAGGTCAGGAGGCTAAATCTTTAAGGACAGTTATTGCAGAGATCCACATTGTATACAAATGCATATATATTTCCCACTAGCAGACCTTAATCCTGACCAACCAGGAAGGGGAGCAGGATGAGGCCATTGGTGGTGCTATTTCTGTTTGCATGACTGGTGAGTGCCTCTGCCTGTGTTGATCTTTGTGGCTGGCCATTCATAGATGTGCAGTTCCTGCATGTGTTTGTGTGTGTGCCTGTTGGGAATACCCACCTAACCCTGCTATTGGTTGTGCCTGGGGCCACGGAGCTGCAGCAGCCTGGCTTGTGTGAGGTTACTGGATTTGACAACTCCTAACACTATTTTTGCATAAGCCCAGGGAATGCTTTCTCTTCCCAGCCTTCTTACAGAGCATTCACACTCTTCCTGCTTTTTCAAGGAATGATCATGGAAGGCAGAATAAGCTCAGAAATGTTTCAGTTCTTTTCAAATCTGTTAAGCAAGCAAGTTTTGCTGCTTGAGGCATTCAGCTCCATAGCAAAGCAAACTCTCTGACTGTTACCTTTTACCATAGTGCCCTTTGCCTTCCAGCAGTGTACATTTGGATATATTCAGAATTCAACTGGACAAGGTTTGGAGCAGCCTGCTGTAATTTAGCCTGGCCTTGAGTGGGGGGATGTTGGTTAAGATGACCTCTGTACCTCCCTTCTAGCTTGTTTCATTCTGTGATTCTACAGCTTTAGTAGCAGGTAAAGGGATTCTTTTACTCTCTTCTCGGGATCGACTCACTTGTCCGTGGCTGTAGTTTGCAGGGCTTTGGTTGTATAATTCTCTCTTGCACCACTGCACTGTTAAGACACCAGGGGCAAATATTCTTCAATCCAGAAAGCTGTTAGGCCATCTCTGCCTCCATGAAGGTTGTCTAAGGGTCAGTCATCTTTGGGTGAATTGTCCTCCTCTTGCATCAGGGGATCATTTTGTCTGTAACACAAGCGCTTAATAGTCTTGCTTGAAAGTACAGGCAGACCAAAATGTGAAAATTATTAATGTTGCTATTCTGAACAGCCTGATCTGTAATAGCTTCCAGCCTCTGCCCAGTTTTTCTGGATGTTGACATTATAGCATAATGTAGCCCAAGAGATTGGTTTGTGATGTAAATATAGAATAGTACTAGCTGAAGTATTTGGGATTTTTATTTCCCCCTTTCTGGCCGGCAAGAACTGAGGATACTCAAATGAGAGTTTAGATTTTGCAGAGTGTAATGAACCCATTTGACTCTTCTATAAAAAGTGATGGTTGTTTTGTTTTTTTTTTTAGTTTAGGGAAGAGACATATAGGAGAATCTCTCATCAGTTGTTTTTTATCTTCCTTGAAGTAAAACAACAGTTGTAATATGCAATTGGAATATCATTCTTCAAAACTGAGATTAAACCAGGAGTAGAAAAAGAATTGTAGAATTGTCGTAATTTCACATGTTTCAAAGCCTCTAGGTTGCTCAGATACCTTGACTATTCCTCATTTTTAATGCAGAGTAGACTATTGTCCAATGATACCCTGAGATACCTGAATCAGTGTTGCCCCTAGCAGCATCATGGGCTGGACTGAGACTGAGTCTAACCTGATGTTGCAAGACCCTTGATTTTGAGCAATGTTGAAAGGGTATAAGCCATTTTTCTTCCAAGATGATAAATTCAGCTGAACAGATCATTTCTGTCGGCACTGAAGAGCAGCAGAATACTGGTCTGGCCCAGCCCAGTGAGGATGTGAAGTGCTACTCAGTCATCAATGCTAATAAAGTGTCAGAGTGAAGGCTTATACCTGTACAGATGTAGTCATTCATACTGTTAAATTATGAGCCATGGGTTTGTTTGGCCCATGCCAAATAATCTTATCACAAGTAATGTGTAGATCAGGGTTTAGGATGGACTGAGGACCAGTCCTGGGAGGTGGTTTGGATGCAGCTGTGCACTTCTGTGGGGTTGGAATTTTTAGCCATGGGAACGTGAACCATACTGTGCCTGTTGTCCTCGGAGCTAGAGAGCAGTTTAACAGCTTGTTAGATTTATGAGTGTGCATGCAGCTAGTGTGACTGGGGATGTGATTCCAGGCATACAGCCAGTAGGAAAGGGAGGAAGAACAAAAATAGTGAGGGACTTTTGGCCGTAGGTTGCAAAACGAGATTTATGCACACAAAATTCTTGTGTACTTTTCTTATTTTTCTAGTGGTTTCTGACTTAAAGTATTCACTGTGAAAGGGACAGTTCTGTCTGCTTCAGGCTGCCTATTTCTGTTTGCTTGTAAAATACTCACGTGCTTGGTAAATACTACCTTGCTCACTGGTGAGAAGTTGTCTGGAGAATATGCTTGACATGACAGAGCAAGGGCTACTGAGCAAGTCTTCTCTATTTCCTTTCTTCTCCATTTCTTTCTTACTTTCTGTATGGCTTTCCATGCCGTGATTAACTTTTCTCTATCTTACTTCTAGAGTTTCCAAGGGGTAGAAGCGTTGTACTTTGGTAAATGGGAGACTCAGATCTGATTAGAAAAAAAGTTCTTTCTGTGTTGAAAAATGGCCTTGTGTATTATTTCAGCATATCAAGGCTATGTCTGGGATCCCAGTGGCAAAGTAATGACATGACACTGTGCAATCCCTGTGCCAGACTGTGCAATTGAGAAGGTAATGGGCATGGGGGAATGCCAAGTTCCTTGCTGCTAGGACAGCCTAGGGAAGACTGTGCCTCAGGGAGGCATAGGCCTTTTGCAGATGTTCTGCTGCTCAGAGGGGCTGTCTGAGCTGAGCTATCCTTGAGAATGGAGCAGCTCAGCATTTCCTGAGGTCTGTTACATAATTTTAGTGGGGTTGTACTTCAGCTGTAACCAGTAGTTCTTTCCAGTTTTGGCAAGCCAGCCCTGGTATTTTGCACTGCTTTTGAATGAAGGAGCTGCATTCTTCTCAGGGAGATCTAAATAGTATAAAATGTCCTGTAGGAATATAGGGAATATAGTTCAGGGACACTGGTGAAGGCTGATGTCTGGATGAACTTGCTCACTTGATCATGGATGAGTCTTTCCTTTCCAGTGATTAATGTGGAGTGAATCCCCAGGTGTATTGATAGGGATAGTGACATAAGCAATTCATAACTGGAAATAGAAAACATTGAGGATCTCTCTCCGGCATAAAACATAGAACAATCATATTACTAAACCTTTGTAAGGTTTAATAATGGATCATGAACCTCATTTGTAAGTAAGCTGGCTGTTAGGTTTTGGGTTAGATTTTTTAATCTGTTTTTTACAGGTTTTTTTTTTAAGTAATAAGATAGAAATATGAAAATCAAAATTAGCAAATAAAGCTCCCCAGAATTTAGGAAAAGCCAATTGATTTATACAGTATATATCAACCCATGTAAATACCTATTCAACTGAGTCATTTTCTTATTTTGTGTCCTAAATATACAGAGTGAAGAGCACATGCTTGCATACCACAGTGGTCTCAGACCCTGACATTCTCTTTTGGAGAATACTTTGTTTATAGTTTGGACTGTCAAAATCTCTTCTGTGTTTCTTTGTACCCAAGCAGAGAATAATTGCCCAAGAGCAGTCAAGGCTGATATCTGATCTGTCTGCAGTGTTAGATTCAATAACAATGGAAATGCAGACTAGTTGTGGGAATAAAATAGGCCTGTGAAGTTCTGCATGTACCCTACTCTTGAGCTGTGTAATAATGCAACAGATTATTTAATAATGGGATTCCTACACAGGCCTGCAATGTAATTCCCAGTTCCAGAACAAATTAATCCATTACAGGATCAGCTGTGTCATAAACTCCCAAAGAAATTTGGTTCCAGAGCCGGGAACAAACATGCTTTGGCCTTGTGTCCACACTTACATGTGCAAATAAAATGGGCAACCATAGTTCTAATGAGAGTGGCATTCATTCATGTAGCTCATCTTGTGTCCCACCTTTTCCCTTCCAAAAAGAGTGGGGCCTCATCTGAACTGCTCATTATGATAACTCTGCACCATGCTGTCAGTGTGGCTATACTTTGCCTGGGAAAGTCAGGTGAGAATATTGCCAAGCAACTTGAGAATCATGAGTTAGCATGATTATGTGCCTAGTGCCTCTGCCTTTCTTTGTCTTGGCCTTTCTTAATTTATTAGTATGGACATAACCTGTCATATTTAGTCTCAAAACAGGAATGTTTATTTTTGGTGTATGGAAGTCCTCTACAAGAAAATCTTGAGAAGAACAGATAAGATTTTAGTCTGACTTGGAATAGCACAAAATACTTTTTTTATTTAATTTTTTTAAATACAAACAGAAATACTTCTGGATACAACTCAAGAGACCTCAGAGATTGGCTGGACTGCACATCCTTCTGATGGGGTAAGCATTTCCCTTGTCCCTCCTCTCAACTCCCTGTCTGCTGGGAAGACATGCATGCATCTGATGAAGAAAGGGAAACTGTGAGACTTGGTTTATAGATTTTGTACATATGAATAATTTGAACACAGTGTGTTTTGCAAAGCCAGATTGTTTAGAGAGAAGGGTGCTGAGTAGGATGCTACTGCCACATCCTTACCCTATTCCTTCACCTCTGCTCCAGAAATACTAAAGAGTTCTCCATCCACCCCTCAGAACAGAACAAAATTAATAGAATAGAATAGAATAGAATAGAATAGAATAGAATAGAATAGAATATTTCAGTTGGAAGGTACCTACAACAATCACCCAGTCCAGCTGCCTGACTACTTAAGGGCTGACCAAAAGTTGAAGCATGTTATAAAGGGCACTGTCAAATGTCTCTTAAACACTGACAGGCTTGGGGTATTGACCACATCTCTAGGAAGCCTGTTCCAGTGTCTGACCACCCTCTAGGTAAAGAAATGTTTCCTGATGTCAATTCTGAGCGTCCCCTGAGGCAGATTTGAACCATTCCCATGCATCCTATCATGGAACAAGGAGAAGTGATCAGCACTTCCCTCTCCAATTCCCCTCCTTGGGGAGCTGCAGAGCAAGGGGGTCACCTCTCAGCCTCTCTTTTCTCCAAACTGGACAAACCCAGAGCCCTCAGCCACTCCTCCCAGGACACACCTTCCAGCGCCTTCACCAGCTTTGTTTCCCCCCTCTGCACGCATTCAGAGACTTTCCCACCCCTCTGGAGTGGTGGTGCCCAGAGCTGCTCCCAGCACTCCGGGTGAGGCCGCAGCAGTGCTGAGCACAGCGGGTGATGGATGATCCCCCCTCTGCCCGGCTGTGCTCTGTGTTTGATGCCCCCAGGACACGGTTCCTGCCCTCTGGGCTGCCTGGGCACGCCCTGCTGGCTCTCACTGAGCTGCTGCTGCCCCCAGCACCCCCAGGGCCCTCCCTGCAGGGCGCTCTGCAGACACTCCTGTCACAGGTTGTACTTGTGCCTGCAGTTACTCCATCCCAGGTGCAGGATCTGGCACTTGTTCTTGTTAAGTTTTGTGCCATGAATGATTGCCCAATGCTCCCGTGGTGTACAAACATTTCAGTTGTGCTCCTGAGCTCTCCATGCTCCCAGGAGCAGCATACATGATCCCAGCTGGCACTGCCATCCTAGGTCTATGCCATGCCAGCCCTTGGTTTACCTTCAGCTCTCCTGGTGGTATGCCCTTCCTTCATCAATTATAGATTAAATCTCTCAATCAGTTCCTCCAGTTTATGAACAAAGATACATTTCTTCCATCAGGACACTGGATCCTGTCATGTCCCAACACACCCTATGTCTCAGAGATTCTTCAGTGGTTACGAACCCAAGCATTTTGGCAGAGGCACCAGTCCTGAAGCCAGTATCGGTGTCTCAGCATCATTTGTTTCTTTCAAATGTGCCTTACTACTGCTGAAAAGATTGAGAAAAACACTACCCATGCTCCTGATTTTTTTAACATTTCATCCAGGGCCCTGAAAACTCTTGATCAACTTTGCACTTTTTGTTGGGACATTATTTATACCCATGTGAAAAAGCAGGTGTGGATAGTAGTCTGAAGGCTGCACTGAGCTCTTCCATCATCTGGTGACATTGCTAAACTGGGTCCCAGGGAGACAGCACTTGCCTGAAAAGATGTTCCAATCAGCAAACGGGTGCTTCTGTTTCACACAGGAGGGAGTTACTAATGACCATAACTTGCTGTTGTTTCTTCTTGGCAAATGGTCTTAATGCAGATCTTATTGTGAGAAGTTGGTTGGTCAGACCTTCATGAGAATGCTTGAGCAGGTTCCTTCCCTTCTATTTCACTATGCATGTCCTCTATCATACCCAGGGCCTTGTTCCTATTCTGTAAAGCTTGTAGAGAGGGTACAGAAGGTTTTGTCATACAGCTTTGTACAGGAACCTGCTTCCACCCCTCCTTATCCCTCCCTTGTGCCTTCCTGCAGGCACAAACCAGATCTGGACCTACCCCTGTAGTGGCCGTGGTGATAAGAAATGTCAGAACAACAGCTCTCACTGTGGTAAAGCTAGGTAGAAAGGACTTATGCTTTAATGTGTTCTCCAGAGAACAGTGTCTTTTGCTCTGTCTCATTTGTTTGTATCATTTGTTTTGTGTCTAGAGATAAGAGATGGGAAGATAGGAAGGAATAAAGTGTGACTCTCGCATTTTAAGATTCTCGATGTTGTGTGGCCAAGTTTGCATGATTTATGTTTTCTGTCACAACAATTCTTACTTCAGAGCTTTGACTGCTCTTCTTTACAGGGTCATACTCTGTCTAGAAGGCTCTGCTGCACATAGCATAAACAAGTTCAAATCTCATCATAGACGTGGCAAGGAGAGGGGGAAAACAAAGACCTGTCCTGTATTTTTGGTGCAGTTGAATACTGAATCCATTTTTTTATCCCTGTTTCTTTTTCCTCCTCTATATCCATTGTAGTGGGATGAGGTAAGTGTCCTGGATGACAAGAAGCGCCTGATCCGAACCTTTCAAGTGTGCAACGTGGCTGAACCAGGTCAGAATAACTGGCTGCGCACTCACTTCATAGAGCGGCGCGGGGCCCACCGCGTTCACGTCCGCCTCCGCTTCTCCGTGAGGGACTGCGCCAGCATGCGCACCGTGGCCTCTTCCTGCAAGGAGACTTTCACACTCTACTACCACCAGTCAGAGGCTGACATTGCCTCTCAGGACATGCCAGAGTGGCGTGAGGGCCCCTGGACCAAAGTGGATACTATTGCAGCTGATGAAAGCTTTTCCCAGGTGGACAGCACTGGGAAGGTGGTCAAGATGAATGTTAAAGTACGTAGCTTTGGGCCACTCACCAAGCATGGCTTCTACCTGGCCTTCCAGGACTCGGGAGCCTGCATGTCCTTGGTGGCAGTCCAAGTCTTTTTCTACAAGTGCCCAGCTGTGGTGAAAGGGTTTGCCTCCTTTCCTGAAACGTTTGCTGGTGGGGAGAGGACCTCACTGGTGGAGTCCGCGGGGACATGTGTACCCAACGCTGAAGAGACGAGCACGACGGGGTCCTCGAGTGTTCGGCTGCACTGCAATGGAGAAGGGGAGTGGATGGTGGCCATTGGACGATGTACCTGCAAGGCTGGCTACCAGCCTGTGGATGATGAACGAGCCTGCCAAGGTGAGAGAACTTTTTTTACTCTTCCCCTTAGGCAGCCATCTTTTCATTGGTTCTCTGTGTCAGCAATATTTGGCCCTAGCCAAAATTTCACAGAGCTGGGAAAGAAAATTTTTCACAGAGATCGCCTTGTAGCAGACTCCTTTCACACATTTAGCTCCTTAGACTGGAGTTGGAGTGACCATTTGTCCTGGTTTAGGAATGGTGTTCTCTAGTTTGGTGTTGCCACTAAAACCACTCTGCCACCTGCTCCCCCTCCAGTTGGAAGCACAAAAGACAAAGATCATCAGTTACGATAAGAACAGTTTACTGGAAACAGCAATGAGATAATAAAATGAACCGTAACAACAACAATATTAACAACAAAAGGTGTAAGACAGATGATTTACATGGGAAGTGACAATAAACAAATACTGATCTGATTGGTTCTTTCCAGCACAGAAGGGTTTTCTCCCAACAGAAAGGAATGCCTTTTTCCTTGAAGTGTGAGTGCCTTCCCTCCACCCCTGTCAGTGATAAGGGTGGTGTAGAGTAGCATCTGTTCCTGGTTACACCCCCACAGCCATGCCCATTCCCAGCTAATGCAAGAGATTGTCCTTGTCCTGGCCAAAACCAGGACACTACTGCTTGCTGCTAAGAATATGGTTGGAAGCTCCACTCAGACCTTAGTTACAGCTGCCACCAGAGACAGCCTCTGAGGGTACTCACATAGAACTAGCAGCAGCTGTCACTAGCCAGATCTACCAGAATTCCACTTCTTTACCAAGAGGCAGCAGCGTTAGAAGGAAGATGCCACATGGAGGAGAGCTGAGCCCAGAGCTAATACACTCTCTGTCCTAGTTATTTCAGGCCTTTTTGCTAGGGTATAGTAATAAAATAAAAAAAGGGGAAAGGGCAGCAGCCTGGTCATGGGAGAGGAAAAATATGGCTCTGTGAGCCTTCCCTGACTAGAAAAAGCAGTCACAATGGTATCATCATTACCAATAATGTACTCTCTGTATTTCTGTGATATGTTTGTCGGAGGAAGTAGAGTACATTACGTGTCACCCAGAAGTGATATTGGGCTGAAATCTGGCCAAGCCTGAGCACCCAGTCTAATGTCATGACTGTGTTCCTATCTTAAGGTTAGGACAGTCCATTAGAGCAAACTGCTTTATGTTGGTTGTATAATTTGTGTATGATGTTCTTCTGGTGCTTCCTTTGTTTTAATACGCATCTACTCAAAATCTCTCAGCAGTCTAAAATGTTGCTGCACTACACTTAGTACTCTAAAAAATAAATGCCACGTGGAACACAGTTTTGGCTGCAGACAAAATTTAAAAGTTGAATTTATTCAAACGAGTTCAACTCGGACATGGAACGAACAAATACTCTGGTTAACACTGGAGTGCAAATGCAATGAATAATTAATGTTGTCAGTATTACCTTAAATTCCTGCTTCATGAAGTGATTTGGGTCATGCAAAATAGCTTTATTAAAATACAGGTCATTGTACTGGAGACTTAAAAAGCAATTAAAATTGGTAAGTGCTTTTCATTTGTTTAAACTTTGAGAATAATTAAAATATGTGTGCCTTTTTATCCTGCTCATTCTGAGAGAAATGTAACTACATTCATTTAGTGCTGCTTCAGAGACAGTAAGCTCTGACATAGAGCAGCTCTGTATGGCACTAAATTTGTTGTGTGCATCAGTAGCATGACTAGTTTACAGTCTAAATAAACTGCCAGTCAATAATTTAGTTTCAAATAGTAGTCTTAAGCAGTCAAAAAAAAAAAGAAAGAAAGCAAGAAATTTGGCTTGCCAAATTAAAGCAAGGATTAAAAAAAAAAAAAGTCTTCCGTTTTCCATAGTATTCAGTGAAAGCTGATACTTCCTTGCAGCCTCATTGTCACAGAAGCTGGAGACAGATGAAAATGGTTAATATCATAAGAAATAACTGAAATAATGACAGTCTATCAAGCTACAAAAGTCAATTCCTATAATTTACTTCCTGAGATTCCATGAGCAGCCTAGAGCAGCCAATGACGACCAAATATGAATCATAATGTTAAAGGGTATTCTTTCCCCCTCATGTTTCTTGTAAACTCCTCTGGCTTGATCATCCTTCCCGATCTCTTCTCCTGCTAACAACATGTTGCTGTCCTGTCTGAATGGAGCCACATTCAGCTCGTGTCCCCTTGCTTGGTGTTCCTCTGTGTGGAGTCCTCTCCAGCCGTTCTCCTCTGTGCTTGTGTTCTCCTTTCCTAACAACAGATGTCCACCCTGATACAGAGCAGCCACAGTGTTCTAGAGGAAACACAGAACAAAAGCAATAGCGCAAGGGCAGATTTCTACTGATGATAATGCAGAGAGGTGTTCTTAATAAGACTGAAGAATCAACCAAGGATAAGAAGGAGAAGCAAGTTTCCTTCTTACACTTTGGTAGAAGAGTGTGTGGGCATTGCCTTCCCCCTCACCATATGCAAGCCTGTGGAGTCCTTCCTGGACCAGCTGTTATCTCTTTATTTAGAACAACAAATCTGCCAAGAGCCATTCTGAGCAGATAGATAGAAAGCCCTTCTTTTCCCCCTGCCCCCTATCATGATTTAAGGTACTTTCTTTCCTTATTTTTATAAGACTGCCTGCTCTGTGTTACTATATGGCAGATTTCTCCACCTAAATAGAAGAGTGAAACAGCAACCTTTAGCAAGCCCTTTGGGTGATGTGGGGTGCAATCTGTGTGGGATTCACTTTTCACTTCATCTGATTAGACTTGTCATGCTGAACAGTCAAAAAAGAGAATGGCAGTTTACAGAGGAAAAAAGAAGTTTGGGACCTTAGTTGCTTTTCTTTCTGTAGATGTATGCACACAGGATGCCTTGCCATGCAAAATCATATGGGATTTAGATTACCAGATACTTTTGAAAATAATATTTAGAATTTATGATGGGGACATTTTAAAAAAGATATTTTAAATGACAGTGTAGACAAAAAAGAGAAGAGGAATGACTGCCTGATAAAGTGCTAAGCTGACTTCCAAATAAAGAAAGACAGAGCTCTGGACAGAGCTGAGCTGATTAGCCATGTGTGTGGCACCTCTGTACAAACATACTTAACCAGAGGCAGAAAACACCAGCCAGAAAGAGGAGGAGGTAACAAGTTTGGAGTGAAAAGCTTTAAGCTGAACTTGGGAGAGGGAGGAGGAAAGGTGTTGGTTTAATGTTTGTTTTTGTTTTCTCATTACCCAAATCTATGTTAATCAGCAATAAATTAAATTTCCGCAAGCCAAGTCTGTCTTGCCTGCGACAGTAATTGGTAAACAAGCTCCCTGTCTTTATAACTTTTTTACCTCTGCCTACGAGCTTTCTCATCCAATTTTCTCCCTATGTCTTGCTGAGGAGGGAGAGTAAGAGGGTGGGCATTTGGGTGTTTACCAAGGTTAGCCATCCACATGTCTGCTTCTCCTCTCTTTTTTCTCTGGATGTTTGTTTGTAAGAGTACTTAGCAAGCAAAAGCCTGTCATCTGTAGTTGATGTAAGGATTCCATAAAATTGTCCCATGTCCTTTGGAATGTGCAGTCTCTTCTGATTGCAGAAGGAATCACATCTGTATTACTGATAACCACAGGAGCAAGCAACTGTGCACGGAGCTGTTGGAGGTCTCATTTGGGAAGAATATTGCATGATTATTTTTGTATTACTAAAAATGCCCTTTCTCATCATCTTGGCTAAACCTATTTCAGTGTGTGAGGCTAAAAGAATGTTAAGATTTATGTTAAAATAAAAGATAAGATAGTCTGCTAAAAATATGCACATACTAGTAGCAAAGGGAAAAAAGAGCACAATAAGCTCTTCTTAAATTTTAATCACTTAAAAGATGCTTCCTTTAAAACCACAGGATAATTTACATTGCAGGGACTTGTGAAAGTCGTCTGCTCCAACCCCATGCTCAAAGCAGGACCAAATTGGGTTAGGTCACTCAAGGCCTGTTCTACTCTAGTTTTAGTTATTACTGAAGATGAAGATTACACAATGTCCCTGGGCAACTGTTCCAATATTTGACAGCACCCATGGTGAAATTACTTTTTCCTATGTAGAAGAATGTTTTAGTAAGATGTAGTAAGAGGTTATTACAGTTTGTGTCTGTTATCTCATGTTCTGCCACCTCGTGCCTACACCTTCATCATATCCTCCCATTTAGGTGGCTGATGCCATAAGCTCCCGCCCCACAGCCTGCTCTGCTTCAAACCCAGTGTCTTAGCCTCTCCTGGGTAAGAGCTTTAATTTCAAGGTAAACTCACAGCTGGCAACAATG
Source organism: Agelaius tricolor (assembly GCF_023055355.1). Lineage (NCBI taxonomy): Eukaryota > Metazoa > Chordata > Aves > Passeriformes > Icteridae > Agelaius > Agelaius tricolor. Next base: position 20,833,222 of record NW_027269269.1, read on the forward strand.
TTTGGTGCCTTGATCTAGATTACTTTTTTCATTTTTTTTTTTCTTCCATAGTGCTCCCATCATCAGCTTCTTGAGCCTCCTTCTGCTACTTGCACATACATTTTGGTACTTTTCAAGTAGTGTGCTTCTTTTCCTGTATCAAGTGCTTGCTGTCTACTCATATTCTGTCCTACCCTGCCCAAATCTTTCCTCTCGTGTTTTTGCCTTTTTTTTCCCCTCACACAACCCATTCCCTGGCAGTTCTCCCACATATAATTAGGCAGTAATTGCTTCAGCTCCACCTCTTTTACCTAAAAAATCCCTTACTCAACTGATCTCCTATCAACAGTTAAGCAGGAAAGAGTTCTTCATTTATTTTATCTCAGTTGATTTGATGCTCTTCTTCAAGACTCAAAAGACACACTTTTCTCTCCTTATGTTTCTTTCATTTTCCAGTCTCTCTTCCCCACCCAAACAGTTGTAGTAAGTGTAAAAGTCTAGATCAACCCAGGGCCCTATTGCATCACTGTGCCTGGCTTCTCTTGCAGGCTGATCCCACCTTATTCAGAACAAGATGCAAGATGCACAGTAGCAGTTGCCATGGAATAGCCTGGCCCAGTAGGAATTTACTACCACCATAAGCAAGCCATAGATATATTTATGGAAGGGGAGGGGGGAAGAAGTGTTTTATCTAAAAGATACTACAGTTTTTATTTTCTAGTGTGCATTCTGCATGCTAATTATGCTATATTTCTAGCATTTTGAGAAATGCATTGTCTAAATGTCTGCATCATGATTCTACAATATTATTGGTTGCTAACTCCTTTCCATCATCCTGCCCTCTAAGTGCCAAACTCCATCCCTTTACCTAAAGTCATTCTCATTTGAAGCCTTCTGTAGCTCTGCACATCTAATTTTCCCTAGGCCTCAAAATCATCTGTGTCAACTCATCCTTCCCAGATTGACTCCAGTTCCAGCTTTGACACTGTTCATTTTCAATACTCTCACATTTAGTATTTATTCTTGCTGCCCCACAGTACACCTGGGAGCAGAACTCCTATACAAGATACAGGTCACTTGCCTGAGTCAAGAAGAGAGCAATTTTATGCTCTTCTAAATGTCTTCTTGTGTCTCAGTTCAGCTCCAAGTCATATCTGCATACAAAAAGTCAGTGTCACCTGTATCACATTCCCTAAAGTCACCGCTGGGTGTACCTAAAGCTCTGGTGAAGTTCCCAGCTGCCTTTCTTGGTCATTCTCCTCTTGCTGCATTTTGCTTAGTTCTCCAAATATTTCCTCTCTGCCCTTACTGTCTGAGTGAGCTTTTTAATGCCTCTTTCCCTACCTCTTTGGTTCTTGGTCTGTCCTCTGTTCATTTTCATTTTCTTTACCCCTCTCCCTACTGCCACTCCATGATCCCAGCACTTTTCTCTGCTGGTTTTGCTATTTGTTATTGCTAGAAATCTGCCAGAAGCTGCTCCTCTGGCTTCCCGGGTGGAACTTGTCTCCAGTGAGCAGTCAGGCAAACACAGGCAACACAGGGGCAAGTGTTGTAGGGGGAGCTGAGGAAAACTGGGTCAGTGTCTGAGATGAGCTGTGCCCAGCTGAACTGTTGTGGCATTCTGTCACTGTGCCAAGATATGAAAAATGACTGAGACAAGCTGAGGGAAAAGCGCTTGCGCACTCCAAACTCTGCCTTCTCCTTTCACAGTAGGCTTGACTTGATGGGAAGTGGCAGCTTGCTCTGCCCCCTGAGGTGCTAGCTCTGCAAACCTCTGTCCCTGATCCGATATTGTGAATCAATCAGAGCTAGATCTGTGTTTTCTTGGAAAGTCCTGGTGCTGGAGGAATGGTAAGTTGCACTATCCCCAGCGACAAGGACTATGGCTTAGCTGGTGTTCCTGTTTTGTGTGAAGTTGTTCTGCAGGAACATGGTGGAAGTGTTTCAGGAGAAGCCCCTCTTGTTCAGGGTTTCTCTGGGATGGCACTGAAGTTCACTAAAGGAAAACATCCTAGTCCTGGTGTCAGTGGGCCTGCTGCAGTCTGAACATCTGTTACGACTGTCTCCAGTGAGCACAGTCATATGCAGAGGCTGTAGGACCACGGCAAGTGGACCTGATGCCGTGATCTGCAGTAGGAAGGGAATGCAAGATCATTCAGAAACAAATGAGAGATGGATTCTGTCTGTGTGTATGAAGACAGCCCTAGGCTCACTGGAAGTGCTTGAATAAGAGGAAGTGGCTTTTGCCTATTTAGATTGCCAGGGAATTTTTTTCTCCTTCCTCCTGACTTGACTTTCGATATACTATTTATAGTGACTGGACTGAGGCAATGCCAGGAAAAGCTCCATGTCCTGGGAACAATTATTATTGCTATCTGTGGGCTAAAGTCCTGAGTGCTATGGGCAGCCTATCTTAGACAATTCTGGAAAGGGATAAAGGTTCTTGTGAATGTAAGTAGCTCTCTGACTGGATGCAGAGGCAGGGTTCAGCTGGAAGCAGAAAGTTTGTGATAGCTGCACTGCCTGCCTTTGGAAGCCATTCTTTAGCTTCTTGTAGCTTGAGGCCAGTTAGTGTCTACTTTATTCAGTCCGGCCATTTTTGCCAAAATTACAGATGTAAAATATAAGCAACAAAAAACTTAGGCCGTAGTATTATTTTTCCAACTATATTTTATTAGGAAGGTGAGAGAGATGTGAATCATGTTTAATCACTGTAAATCTGCTTTGCTTGCAGTATGCTATGTGATTTCATTTTGCTGTTTTTCTTCTGGAAATAGAAATACCCAGGGGCAGAATGAGAGTTTCAAAGCATGATTGTTTCTCTATATCTGCCATCCCTCCTGGAAATAACAATGTGAGATTATAGGTTTATGTAGTAATTATTTTTTTCATTAGACAATAAAAAATAATCACTGTGGAGAGATCTTCCCTCCTAAGTTGCTCAGTATTCCACTCCATAGTTCTTCAGGTGCAATTTCTGTAATGTGAGTGGAACTGGGCAAGCGAATCCCTCCCTTATTGCTTTTCTTCACACTTTTCTGTCTTGTTTAAAGCCTTTTTTTAGGCCCTTCCCTCAGAGGGAACCCAGCAATCCTATTCTCATTTCACTTCTGAACATCTGAAATGAGATGTAGTCTAGTGTCAAGAACTTTCCATTCATTGTTCCTTGTCCACCCACCCACAATCATGTATGTGATGAATGATCTGGCAGTGAGGCAACCAAGGCCACAGGGCTCTATCCACACATTTTAATTGGCTTATGTTTAAGGGAAAACAAAGAATAGCTGAACTTGGAAGAAATCTCTGGAGTACACCTTAACCCCCTCCCTGCACAAGCAGGGTCATCTCTAGCAAGTAGGTCCAGACTAATTTTTAATTTCTGTAAGGAAGGAGACTCTAAAACCCCTGTAGGTAACCTGCTTCAGTGCTTGGTCACCCTCATGGTAAAAAACTGCTTCCTTGTATTCAGAGGGAACCTGCTGTGTTTCAGCTCTTCACCTCTGGGCCTGTCACTGAGAAACACTGAAAAGAGCTGTCTTCTTCACTTCCTCCCTTCAACAATTTGTGCTCATTCATGAGATTGCTGGAAGCCTTCTCCTCCCCAGGCTGAGCAGTCTCATCTCTATCAGCCTCTCCTCCTGTGGGAAATACTCCATCCCCTTCATCATCTTTATGGCCCTCTGCTCGATTATCTCCAATACGTTAATGTCTCTAGTGTACTGGGGAGCCCAAAACTCAACATGGTTTAGTGTTGAGCCTAAAACTCAACATGGTTTAGTGTTGAGCCTAAAACTCAACACAGTTTAGTGTTGAGTCTTCAAGTGTACCCTCACCAAAGCTGAGTAGAAGCCAAAGATCATCATCCTTGCTGCAGAATTCCCTGAGGTGTCCAGGACCTAGAGTTCATAAAGGCTGGTCTTGCTAGTTAAGACTGATGTGAAGAACTTGTCCTATGTCACCACATTTTCTCTAGTCCTCCTTGAGCCACTTCTTTTTTTAGAGAAAACCTTCTCACTTTTGACATCCTGTGCCAGATGTGATTCCAGGTAGACTTTGGCTTTCCTAGCCATGTGTCTACGTGTTTGGACGGTGCCTCTATGTTCCTCTCAGGCTACCTGTCCGTGCTTCTGCCTCCATATACTTCCTTTCTGTTCTAGGAGCTCTGTTCAAACATGCAGGCCTGTTGGCATTTTTTGCCTGAATTTGTGCTTGTTGGGATGGAGTGCTTTTGCACCTGGAAGAGGTAATCCTTGCACATGAACTAGCTTCTTTGAGTCACTCTTCCCTCCAGGGTGTTATCCCACGGGACTCCTCCAGATCACCCAAGTGGTCACATCTGCTTGTCCTGGAGTTCAGTGTTGTGAGCTGGCTTTTTGCTCTGGTCGCTGCACTCTGGATCTTTAACTCCACCATGTCATGGTCACTGTAGCTAAGGCTGCCTTCAGCCCTTACATCACCAGTGAGCCCTTCCTTGTTTGTGAGCATCAGGTCCAGGGGGACACCTCCCCTCATTGCCTCCTCTATTGCTTGGGTCAGGAAGTAGTTCCCAATCCTTTCCAGGAACTTCTGGAACCCTTATGCCCTGCTGTGTTCCTCCTCCAGTACAGTAGGCTGGTTGTAGTCCCCCTTGAAGATCCTCTGAATGGGAGGCTAATTCCAGCTGGCAGCTCTGAGCTCCATCTAGTTTTTCACAGGTAAACATCGAATGCCGTCTGGTATAGCCAAGACATCAGTCTCCGCTGAGTCTCTTCTGGTGTAGCACAGAGGACATGTGAGCATATTACTGAAATTTGTTTATTGGTGGAACAGCTGCAGTGAAGTTTTGTTTCTTCAGTTCACTCAGCTCTAGTGAAGTGCTTATTAATGAGCCGATGTGGCTGCTTCTCTCTGCTTTAGTTAAATAAAGGACAAGGGAATATTTGGCCTGGAGATGTTGGAAGGAAGAGATGTAAATGGCAACTGTATCAAAATCGCTTCATAAACAGGCCTGGTTCCTTCTTAATGTGGTTTGGCTTTTGGGGGTTTTTTGGATTTTTTTTGTTTTGTTTTGTTCTTTTTTGTCTACTGCTTGTATTTGAAGTTTGTCTCAGAAGCCTGCTACTTTAGTTGGTGGAAGTATTCTTGTTCAAACCTGTAATTTACTGTAAAGTCACCTGTTCTCATGCTGTCATTACTCTTGAACCTAAATAAACAATTCTTCATTGAGTGACTCTTACAGTTCTGGGATTGTACTCAAAAATAGATGTGGCCTCAGTGAGTAAGAGATCTCTTAGGTAGCAAGGAATCAGCTCAGTGTCACAAGACAAAAGGCATTGGACCCTGGGCAGTGCTTGGGGAGACAACAATAACCTACTTTTGCATATGGTTCAGACATATAATGCCAAGCACAGTGCATGGACAGTGAAATTAGATTTTGTGAGGCAGTTAAGAACAGATGTAAGTATTTGATCACTGGTGTTTGTTACACATACCTGTTCCAGAGTGTTGTCCCTATAGCAGTGTACTGCATCAGTGATATAAGCAGATAACATTGTTAGCCATTAGCTGGCACCACGACCCTGTCCAGAGGCTTGTGTTCTTGCTCAGTGTGTTGGTTGGTTGGTTTTTAAAAGCAGCTTTTCAATGTTTATGGTCACTTGGAGTGACTGCCCGTAACATGCAGGATGAAATCCTGCATGGCCTTTTAAGCAACAGAGGTGCTTTTAAGCCAATAGAGGTAACTTACACAGACTGCTTTTTGTTACTGAGGTGGTGCTACACCATTTTGTTCCATGGCATAAAACCTACAGCACTGCACTTTTGCTTACTACCTTTGGCTAATTCATCAACAGTGTGCCATCTCTGCAGACCTCACCCCTGCATCCCCAGGCTCAACAGCAAGTTGCCAGTAGATGTTAAAAGAACTCTGTAAAACTAATGTTTATCTATTTTAACACAACATGTTTATTTTAAAATTCATTTTATTTACTAAACACCAGACAAATTCTTCATTCACAGCTTTGCTAGCTTTCCATATGATTTGCAATTGGGCTAAAGGTGAATTTACCTGAAATTTTTTTGCACTGTCCTTGTAGGGTAAATATGATTTTGTACTTCCAGGGTGAAGTCTGTACCCTCTACAGATTTCCCTTTAGCATCACATCCATGGCAAACATTACCATTACCTGTTCATTTTCATTATTATGACTAGCAGCCAGGTGTCCTACTTGATATCAGGCTGTAATACTGAATGAAAGAAAATAACCATTCTAGAGGGTCTGCCTTGACAAGTGGAATGAATGTACCATTAGTTCTAAGCCTCAGCAAAAGCTCAAGAAGGAGTTTGATGCAAGAAAAAACAGATGAGTTAAAATTACTTTTTAAGAAACTAAAGCCATTCACATTAATTTCAGCATTCTCAAACTTGAAATAAAGAAAAATCCCTGAAATTTTGGTTGAATGACTTTGCAGTGTGTTGGATGAGAACTTCCCATTCCTACTACTCGTAGTTTCAGTACAAATGCATTTGCCAAGAAGTGTGAGTATTATATTCTACATCTGTGGCTGCTAAGAGAGCCTAAAATTGAGTGAAAGGTGTATAGTTTATGAAGTGGATATAATCTTACATACTCTTTCTTGTCCATACAAACACATGGACGTATCTCTCCGTATGGGAATAATTTGATTTTCTGCTGGATAAAGGCCTGAAGACAAAGGCAGTTGCACTTTTCTTAACCATCATCCATCACATGAAAAATTACAGTCTCTTCTTCCCCTTTCCTTTCCAAATGGCAATGTATCACACACTGAACGTTGTCAATTTTTTGAGTGCTGGAAAGAAACAGTGTTCCCCTATCTAATAGCTATCATTCAGAGTTATTGAAGTCCTCTTCATGATCTGGCCTGTTCCAGGACTGATCACTCTTATCTGTGTACATGTGGAGGTTGCTCTGTGCATCTTAGAAGAGTTTTGACAGAGGATGAAGTAATACAAGAGGCATAAACCTGATGGGACTCCACAGATGTTTTTGGCTGTTATTTCTGGACTGTGCCTGTAGCCTCAAGGGGGATTGAACACATATGATTCTGATTTCATATAACAGCTCTGTACAATATTCTTCTCTTCCTTGCTTTGTTTTTTTTAGGTAATTTTTTGCTATCCTCAATCCATTGGAATATTCTGCTTGTTAGAATAGTTCTGCTTTTATCTGGGGTCTATCTGAAAGTTTCCCATTCCTTGTAAATGCTCTTTATTGTGAAATTAATGAACCAAATGTCAGCTGCAAATGAACTTTCACCTGAGCTTGTTAGTCCATAAAATCTAAAAGAGCTGCATCTATTTATATAGAAAATCAGCTTTAGAAAACATACATAAAAGTAGTAAAAGCTGTATCCTAGCACTTCTATATAAGATCCAAGCACCTGCTATTAGGCATCTTTGCCAAACCTAGAATGTGCCATACTCCCATATTGTTAATAAATTATTTTTTCATTTTTCATTTTCTTTCCCTGTCAGATGGATTTCCATCCTTGTTTCAACTTGTTGCATATACATTTTCCTATGCATTTGCAGATTAAATTTGACTAATTAACATACTTTTATCCATTACTGGGAAGTTTTCAGACCTACAGGAAAAAAACAGGACTGCCAGTCTTAGTGTCTGCTCTTAGTTTTAGTGCAAAATCAGCAATGGTAGTGTATATTACTTTAAGCAATGAAACTGTTGTAGGCAGCATAAAAAATCCAATTTTGTGGCTGTGTTGGGTGTGGGGAAGGAGGTGTAGGTAACTGTTTGATATTTCAAGACAAATCACTTGGCTGGGCTCCTTGGCTTCTCCAATTTAAAAGCGTTTTGAGTGAATAATGAGAAGACAATTATTTGAGGTGGCCAAAGCTGTCTCAGGACTGGTTCTCTTTCATCTGCCAGTGAATCAATTTAAGCAATTACATATAGAATAAAATAAACTGTTTTGAAATGGCAACTTGGACAAAATATGCTCCATAAGGAACCAAAACCAGCAGCAGCTCTATGCAAGAACTTCTCTCAGCAGCAGAAGTTAAATGTAAATTAGATTACAGTGTTTCTGAAATCTGAATTAATGATTTTCCTGCTTTTGCCTCTCTTATTTTCGTCCTCTTAGCTTGTGCCCCTGGTTTCTTTAAAGTATCTGTGGGAGATGACCCCTGCCATCTGTGCCCTGCGCACAGCCATGCTCCACTGCCGGGTTCGCGGGAATGTGTGTGTCAGAACCGGTACTACCGATCTGCTTCGGACAATTCTGATGCTCCCTGCACTGGTAAGTGTTTGGATGAAATGTTTGAAAGCAAGAAGGGAAGTTAATGAGAGAGAAATGTGCCCAAATGATTTGGCGGGGGGGGAGGGAGGGGGGGGTTGCAATTCCCCTCTTCTCAAGGCCTTTGAAATAACCCAAAACTTGCCTTTGCTTCTGCACCTGACTACAGAGTGATGGTGAGAATGAGGATTCTTCGGTTTCATTATAGCCTTCAGAGGAAAATGTTCTGTAAATAATGTTTCCCTTACCCCTCCCTGTTACTGAGCTCAGCCTCTCTGTCCCTCCCCTTCCCATCTTGCTTTCGTCTGTGCCCAGGTTTAGTGGCGCAATTCTGCTGCCTACTTCTACCTTTCTGAACTTTTCACTTCTTAGCTGCAGTGTCTTGTCCCATTCTCATCCCCATGCCTTCTTCTCACCCTCTGCATTTTCTCCCTTCTTTTCACTATCTCTGTGCATCAAGGGAAGTGTTGGATGCACAGAGTGGGCACTTTTTCAGCTATCAGAGTTTACCTCTAATGCCATTGAGGAATCTGGCTGGCACCAGGAATAATTGCAGGCAAAACTGGTGTCCAGTTCCTGGAACAAATGCAACAGGTTAACTAAAGTCTGAGAAAGTTCAGAGATATTAGGTGCCAAAGGAGAGAATTACAGGTCTCAGTAGAGATAAATCTATACTAAGCTTGTGTGAAGTTTAAAATTTCAAGGGATTGGCACTTCCCTAAACAATGGCTGTTCTTTTCGGGAAATTAAAATGTCACACCCTTGAAACAAAGATTCTTCTTTGTAATTTTGTTTGTCTAAAATGTGCTAATACAGTTGTTCCTTTGTTAATGTGTGTGCTTGATGTAGCAAAGAGTATGTTTTTCTTAGCCTTGCTCTAAGAAAGAACTGATGAAGAGTAAGAATGAGAAGAAGAAGCAACTTGTTCTTCTATTCTTTTCACTTTGCTTTGCCTCCTGCCTTCCCTCACCTCTCTCCCATTCTTTCCTGGGATTTTAATCCTTCGTTCTGCCTTCTAGGCATCCCCTCTGCTCCTCGTGACCTCAGCTACGAAATCGTGGGCTCCAACGTGCTGCTGACCTGGCGCCTCCCCAAGGACCTGGGCGGCCGCAAGGATGTTTTCTTCAACGTGATCTGCAAGGTGTGCCCGGCGGGCTCGGCGGGGCCGTGCGTGCGCTGCGGGGACAGCGTGCACTTCGAGCCGCGCCAGGTGGGGCTGACCGAGAGCCGCGTGCAGGTCTCCAACCTCCTGGCCCGTGTGCACTACACCTTCGAGATCCAGGCCGTCAACTTGGTCACTGAGCTCAGTTCAGAAGCACCCCACTTTGCCACCATCAATGTCAGCACCAGCCAGTCAGGTGAGGAGACCCCTGCATCCGAGTCCCGAAGCTTCTACTCTCTCTCTCATTTGATTTGCTTTTATCTTTTGAATCCTGGAGTTTTGTCACTTTACTTGTGTCATGTGCCTTTTTTTATCCTGCCCTGCTAGTTCCATAGTTTCACTTTTACCCTTCTCATTTCTGTCTTACCTAAATGGGCTTTCCACTCTTGCTTCTTGGCAGAAAAACTCCAGTTTAGCAGCTGGTGTGATTTTTGGGAAAGAAGCTGCCCTGGAGAGGATTCCAATGGGAGATGTAGCACTTTGAGTCAGGCGAAGCACATTGTTTCATTGTGCAAGAGAGGGGACGCTACCAGGGCTTGATGAGGATTTTGTGAATGTCATTTTGCCAGAAAAACTATTCATTTTCTCTATCCCCTACTCTTCTCCATTTCATCATCTTATGTTCCTCTTAATAAGAAACAATTTTTTTTCCTCTTTACATGGTAGAAATATTAAAATGTGTTGTGCAGTTATATTCAAAAATGTCATGATCCTTGTAACTAGAAACTAAATGGTGGGGATGACTAAACTAACATACTAATGGGTTGTGTGGGCAGTCAGAGGAGTTCTGTTTCCTGTAAATATAATTTACAAGGACTGGAGCTGGAGAGAGACACATACATCCAGGCATAGAGTTCTGCTAAATGTCAGCATTAAGAGACTGGGCATATGTTGTTCTTCACAAGCATGTATAAGCTAATATGGAGAGGAATTATACACAGCTTGTTTAAGAGGATATAATAAGGAGTAATGTGATGAAGAGGAGATGGAGGGGGAACATTTTGAACTGAGTGACAGAAAATGTCTGCAAACATTTAGAGTTGTGTAAATGTTAAACTGAAACAAATCCCGTATGAGATTCCAGGGTGTAGTGTGGAAACCCCTGCAAAACAAGATTTTGGCAAAGCTCCAGAGAAGTGCTGTGAAACCAGATGTAGCATCATGGGCTTGGTTAAATCACGTCTTTTCATTTCTGTTTCTATTATATGGAAAGAAAGGGAATATATATATACACCCCAACTATTTCCTGCTGTTAATAGATGCCAGGGGGTTGATCTGTTTGTTCCCTTTGAAATGTTACCTGACAGACATCAAGTAGCAAAGCACCTCTAGGATCCCTGGTCCCCTTAAGAGACTGGCTGCAAGTGGGTGATCAGTTTTTGTTTACAGTAAAATGTGGCTGGGTAATTTGTATGGTAATTCCAGGCAGTTCCTTTGGCTTCTCCTGGAGAAAGGTGGGTGTTCTATTAACGTCCTACAGAATTCTCTTTCTTCATGTTTCTCATCTCAACCTTCTTTATCTATATCAGAGATAACTTAATTGAGCAGCTGCTTCCTTCTCCTTCCCGGAATCACCCAATCTACCCTCTTCTTCTGTTTCTGTTTGAATTTTCTGACCACTCCTCTTCCAAGTGTCTCACAGTGTCTTACAGTGTCTGGGTGTCTTGAGTATGTTGGGTACTCCTCTCTAAGATGCCTCTCTTGTGCAGTAAAGCTGTTTCAGGGGAGAACAACTTCCTTAAACATCAGTGAGTACTGAGTGGCTTCTTTTTGTGTTTGGTCGCAGTTTTTTCTTTCCTTGCTTTTCCTTGGGATCGTTAGGAGTGAGCTTGAGATGAGCTGCCCTCGATTTGTACTGACAGCTCGTACTAACAAGGCCCTGCTTCCTCCATCACGTGGTCTGTCTCATCCATACCCCCTCCTTTTGATCCGTTCAGCAGCTTTTCGCTTTAGCGTTGCTTGTTGATGTTGTGTTATTGTAGCAATTATTATTATTTCTGTTATTATTATTATACAAACAGAGATAGAACTTTCAGGATTTTACATGCTGAGAGAAAAAAGGGTACAGGAAAACATGAAGGGTACCAAAAAAAAAAAAAAAAAAAGAAGCAAAAAGAAAAAGGTACAGTGTCAGGATAAAGGGCCATAAAAAATTTTTCACTCCACTGAATTAAAGATGACCTAAAAAAAGACCCTCCAGTCCTGGCAGTTTCTGAAGATTCTGCTTACTCATACATCAGTTGAGTTCTCTCTCTTCTTGAAAATTGCTGGTCCAAAAAATACTCCTGCCCCTTTGTTAGAGATATCTTAGGCAATGTTTTGTGTGGAAACAGTTCTACTTTTTCTTCTTCCCATGATACCTCTTCACTCTTCAACTTTGTCTCCAAAACACTGTTCCTCTAAGAGTGTTTGCGTACCCCACACGGTCTTCTGGCCCTTCTTCAGAGCATGATAGGATCCTTTGTTGCACAGAATGACATTTTTCTGTGCAGGCTGATTATGATGTTCCTAGTCATCAGTGACCATGTGCCTGAAATCAGAATTAGAAGGGCTGTCACTGAAAAACCTCCTTTACTGTAAGACTTGACCTGAAACATGAGAGCTGTTTGGATAGCAGTAATGAAACCTGTTTGGATAGTAATAGTGTGAAATGCAAATATGATATGCTAATCACCGGAAGAACTGTGCAGAGATGAGACAAGAGAAGGGAATTGCTTTCAGCTCAGGTTTGAAGTGCTGAGGGTGAATGCCTAAATAAATGTCAGGAAGTATAGAGAGATGTTGGAAGGCTGTTCCAGATAGCAGGAACCACGTGATGAAAGGCAATTATGTAATTCTAATGAAGTTATACTTTATCACAGGTGTGAACCTGACACACAAAAATGCAAAGAACTTAAACTCCTACCATATTATCACAAAAAATAAAACTGACTAATCTTTTATTCATTGTTTTAACATTTTCAAGTGTACTTATCAAGGTAAACAAATACCTCCTCTAATGTCTAAGGACAGAAGTCAGGTTTTCATTTAAAGGACTGTGAAAAAACTTATTCTATGCACAGCTGTAACTACCTGTAACTACCACTTTTTCCCTGCAAATTTCACTGAAGCATGTAGTAATGTCTGTTGCCAGAGAAATGCTACTGAACTTATTCGTTCAGGCAGTTCTTACATTCCTAGAAAGAAGAGGAAAAAAGAAAGGGAGCAGAGATTTAAATGTTGGAACAAATCAATGCAGACTTTTAAAAGCAAGTGTATTGGGGTTTTTAGCTGACTCCAGACATTCTGAGAGCTAGTAGAGGTATGTGAATATGAGGGTTATTTGACCAGGTTGCCTTGTACCTGTGAAAATATATGTAGCAGCCTTCTGCATCAGTGGAAATCAGAGCAGTGGGACCTGTCAATACCAAAAATCTGTAGTGCTGCAGAAATGAGTGCTAGACAGTCTGAAGGCTTGTGTAAGAGGATGAATAGGGACAAGGACACTTTTGGGTAGTGCCAGGAAGTTTAAGAGGACCTGACAGAAGATTTTCGCATGAAATGGTGTGAGAAGGGGAAAGGAATTAAATGCCAAGGATGATTATGAGATTGTGAGGGGAAATGATGAATTGCTTGAAGATGTTTGCTTTTCCAAAGAGAGTCAAAAGAGTACAGTAGACTTAGTTGGCAAAATCAGGGACAAAGGCAAGCCATTTTCTAGTTTAAAATGAGAGAGAAATAAGAAGAGAGCTGTCAAAAGCTACATGCTGTTGTGTTTTGCCAGGCTAAAGCCAGCAGGTACAGCAAGTGGAGTGTGAGTGTTCATTGTCCTCTGAATGAAATACATTGTTTTTCAAAGTCCTTGGCTGTTTGCTTATTTATGATCTAATTGCCAACTCGGAGCACTCACCAAAGTTCCCAAAGAATTCAACTTTTTTGTTTTCTGTTCAGATAGGAACAGGAAAAATACTCTTTTAAGTTTTATTTTTCCCTTAGTGACATTAATGACATTTGTCAATTTACCCATCTTTAATAGATTTGCCCAGCTATAACTGGGAATTAATAATAGTTTCTATGGTCACTCCACAAAAAGGAACTATTCCAGTTTCTCTCTTTACTATGCCCAATCTCTGCAGGATGAGCAGAGAACAAAAGGACTTGTTTTCAAAATTCAGGTTTCACTTACTGTTCAAATGAAGTCAGAAATCTTTTGAGGAAGTGTAAGTATAAATACAAAGTAAAACATGGCACCTTGTGTCATAAAGGCTATTTTCCTTTTTATTAAGCATGAATGGAATGCATATACAAAAACTAATAATAAGAGAGGGAAGGGAAGTTAAAATAACTCACTAATTTGCCCTTTTAAATCACTCTTCATCCATAGGGAGCAAAAGTACAAGGTTATGACAGAAGACAATCCAAGATACTTTCAAAGGATTTTTGGGTATTTAGAGAAAGGGCCAGAACTAAATCAAAATGAGTGGAAAAATGTAGGACATTTTCAAAATAAAGATAAGATAATAAACACATCAAGAATGGAATTTCCATGCTGCATTCAGACGGATCTTCCTAGAAGATGGTGTTTGGGAAGCTGGAACAAAGCTATGAACAAAGCTAGGGTCTTCATGTAATCTGCTTGGAATATGAGGAGAACAGGATACCTGAAGAGGTAACAATTAAGTGAAATAACTATGAGAGAATGTAGAGGCATGTTAGTGAACATTAAAGGCCTAACTGAGGTTGATCAAACTGTATAACAGAAGATTTTGGAGCAAGATGGAAGGGGAAGAAAACACAAATAACACAGATATAATGCACAGGTCTTGGCAGGATTTAGTTTTAATGCTTGTGGAGTGATGACCCATGAGCCAGGTGTCTGATCTCCTCTTGTACTCCATGGGTATCTAGTTAGTACTGCAAAATGAGGGTCTCCTCAGAATCAGAAAATGGCTAAGTGTGGAAGATACCTCTGGAGAAGATATTTTCCAGCCTGTCCGCTCATCAGGGTCACCTCAAGCAAATTGCCCCTGACCACATCCAGAACACCTATGAGTATTTCCAGGGTTGGAGGCTCAACAATCCCTTTGGATGATGGTGAGGCTTAGCTGCCTGCATATCCCTGTATCCTCTTTCCTTCCCTTATTGAGGAGAGGAGTGACATTTGTTTTCCACTAGTCCTCAGGCACCTCTCACAGTCACAAAGATGATTCTGTTATCAAGAGTGCTCTCAAAATGACATCAGCCCAAAGGATGCATCCCATCAGGATCCACGGAATGCAGCAGTTTGCCTAAATATTCAGTCACCTGATCTGGCATGAGGGAGATCTTCCTGGCTGCAGACTTCCCAAGGTCTGCACAGCCTGGTGTTCCTAAAGGCAGGGCTTGCTGGTGAAGACTGATCACCAGGACCCTGCACCACCCAGCAGCTGGCCCACATTTTCCCTCTTTCTTCAACCAGCTCTGTACTTAAGAGAAACCCTTCTTGCTTTTGACATAGAGAGCCAGATGTGATTCCAGGTGGGCTCTGGCTTTCCTAGCCATGTGTCTACGTGTTTGGACAGTGCCTCTATGTTCCTCTCAGGCTACCTGTCTGTGCTTCCACCCTCCGTGTACTTCCTTTCTGTGTCTGAGTTTAGGTAGGAGCTCCTTGTTCAAACATGCAAGCCTGTTGGCATTTTTTGCCTGAATTTGTGCTTGTTGGGATGGAATGCTTTTGCACTTGGAAGAAGTAATCCTTGCACATGAACTAGCTTTTTTGAGCCACTCTTCCCTCCAGGGCATTATCCCATGGGACTCCTCCAGGCAGAACCACAAAGGGGTCACATTGGCTCTCCCAGCGTGTCTTCATGAAATGTAATAGGGACTGAATGTCACATGCCAGAAATGCTCGTGGTCTGCTGAGAATGGCACTTGGCTGTGCTCTGCAGAAGTGGGGATTGACATGTATTGTTAGATGAGTCTGCACTTCCTTCACATTCCTAACTTACCTAGTCTGTTGGATTTTTAGTCTTGCAGGCACGTGTCTGCTGACAGGAAAAAAATTGCAACTGACAGCCCACAAAAATATAGTTGTACTTAACTGGTGTTTGGATTTCTTTGCAGCTTTAACTGGGTTTATGTGGGCAAGAATTTTCCATACATTTGCTATTATTTAAATTACATACAATGAGAACTGCTTTTTCAGTCTTAATTAAAGATCTGATCTCATAGCATGTTTTTTGCTCTCAGAGAATAGAATAGCATAGCATTGCATAGCATAGCATAGCATAGCATAGCATAGAATACTTGGAAATGAACCTATAGTGGTCATCTAGTCCAACTGTCCAGATTGGATTGAATCAGGCACTGTGATTTCAGCTGCCATTAGACAGGGACCTAACATGTCTATGTCTATAAACCTCATGTGAAAAGAAAAGAATAAAACTGACAAATCAATATAGACCTGGACACATTTGTGTATACAAGAGAAAGTTTTGAAAGCAAAGTTCTGTTATAAACATTTTTAAAAGTTGGCGTGGAAACAAGGGAAAATGCTCACCTAGCACTTCTGTGGAACTTTGAATGTCTATAGGCATAAAATCTTGAACTTTATATTTCCTAATGTATTAACACTGAGAGAATAACCTCTGACAGGAAATATATACTTACTCCACCAACAATTATGTTTGCCTTGCACATCACCTTAGTATTGATATTCATATCATGATAGTATGAAATTTTCAAAAGTGAAATCTTGCTATCTCTTTTCATTCAAGTGATGGAAGAGCTCCCTGGCCAGTGTTTCATAATTTTTTAGGTCCTTAAAAGGGAGGCACACATGTATCAAAATCTAAACTATGTCTCAGAGAGACAGCTTAAAGACAATCTGCCTTGCAGTGATTCATAGCTGGTTTTATTTCTGAGAGTTTTTAATGGCTTTTGCTCTAAGTAGTGTCTGCTTATTAGGTGCAAATCGCTAAAATTACTATTTTTAATACAACAGACTGCAGTATCCTGGTTGCCTCCCCCCCCCCCGCCACCATCTGATTACCCTAAGTGAGGGAGACATATCTGGATAATAGGAACTTTCTAGAATGCTGTGGCACGTGGTCAAGAGATACACTTGAGTGATGTTTTTGTTATTTCTTTGTTGATTAATTCTTCCAGGTAGGGGAAAAATTTGGGATCAGGAAGAAATGAGAAACAAGAGAAGAATAACTTTTAGAGCTGGGAGGGAGAGGAATTGTGGGGAGATTGAACTATAATCATTCTGTAAAATCTTAGAAGGAAGTGGACTGTTCCCTGGCAATGTAGCTCTGCATTTAGGTTTGCACCTCTCCTGTGTGTTTGCTTTGTGTCTCAGTGGAAGAGAGTTAAACTTTTGGAACATTAAATGTAGCAGAATCTGTCTTGGTCAAATGTTAGCTGACTAGTTACCTCCTGACATTTTAATACAGTGTTATTCATTTGCATCCTAAATGCTACATATGGTCTTGGTTAATTGTTGCTCTCTTCCATTCTTGTCACAACATTCTCATTGGCAGGTGAGGTAGTTGTGTAATCTTGTTTGAAGGACGAGCAATGGTAAAAAATAAAAGGAGTAACAAGGAGTGAAAGTATTTTATTGCTTAGACTCTTACTTTGTTTCATTTACATTTTTAAATTAGTTCCCACTTGCCTGAGCTGTTTGAAGCCCATCTGAAATATGCTTTTCAGAATAATTTTATCTTGTTATTAAAAACAATCCTTTTATCTTTTTCACGATTAATGAGGGAAGAAAATGCTATTCTGCAGGTTTTGATCATTTGCCAAATGTCTCTGCTTCATTCTTCACATCAAGGAAGTTTATGTCTATTTTCTAAAACCAGTGGGATTTGGTGGCAACTTTTCATTGGCATGTTTTTTCTGGAAAATTTAAATGTTGCTGAAAATGTTGCATCCATTAGGAAAATGAGGATACCCTAGCTGCTTACCTGTAGGTTTCTTGTCAGCATGACATTTTCTTTGCAGAGAGAAAGCAAAACTTGAGAAGAGCTTTGTGGAAAAACAACTGGATCCTTTGAAATTATCCTGAAATTTTTGCTTGGAAATCTCTTCCCAAGATGAAACTCTTACACTCTCAGCTTTTGCACGAACCTGGAGAGTGTGCATGTGTGTGCAGATGGGTTCATGAATGGTTTTGGTAGAAGTGGATTTCCATTCTTTAGATTTTCCATTTATGTATATGAAACATGTATATGTACATGTTTCATACACAAGGCCTCCATTACTCTGGTAGCCTGTACTTGATTTTTTTTCCCCCAGGAAAAGAATTACAGTCTGGGGGAGGAGCAGAAGAGAAGTAATGTGCTCTGTGTTTGTTTTGACCACTGTCATATTCTTTGTCCAAGAGTGATCTTAAGGCAGTGGCGTGGAGCACCTTCTCATCTTGCACATAAAAATTGCACATTTGAAGATCAGAATTATATTCCAGCTAATATATAGATAATTTCTCAACTCCTGTGCTGCATAATCAGTTGGATGTGGATTTCTTCACTTGCTTTCAGTCTGAGTTGTCAATGACTTTATCCCCCAGCGGAGTAATATTATGCCTAGATTTCTTCTGGTTATTTTACAAAGTATTTCATAATGCAAATTGAGGAAAATTAAGGGAAGAGCTGGCCTAACTTATTAACTCATCCTAAGGACTTTCAAATACAGTTAATTTTTAAGCTTATGCCTTTGCAATCTCTCCTTTTTGTCTTTTATTCCAGTCCCCTCTGCTGTGCCTATGATGCATCAGGTGAGTCGTACTACCAACAGCATCACACTGTCGTGGCCTCAGCCAGACCAGCCCAATGGGGTCATCCTGGATTACCAGCTACGCTATTTTGACAAGGTGAGCAAAAAGGGATACTGAGCACTTTCTGTCTGGGTGATGCACCCCTGCATCAGAATGAACAAGGTGGGGAAAAAAAAAATTCAGTTACGAGGAAGGAACAAACTTTAGCAATATCAGAAATTTGTGATATACATGTCTTCTGGCATCAGTCCATCTGCATTTCCCATCTTGGAAACATCTAGGGACAAGACAGATTTTAAGAAAAAAGAAGACGCTTGTTTAAGCTTAAAAGCTGCAGCTAACAATAAGTTTAGTATCAGCTGACACTGGTAACAGTGGAAGGAGCTGAAGTTTCTAA
Source organism: Agelaius tricolor (assembly GCF_023055355.1). Taxonomy (NCBI): domain Eukaryota; kingdom Metazoa; phylum Chordata; class Aves; order Passeriformes; family Icteridae; genus Agelaius; species Agelaius tricolor. The sequence continues at coordinate 20,851,774 of NW_027269269.1, forward strand.
ATATATTTACTGGAATTGGATTCACTGCAAGTCTGTCATTCATTTATGAAGAGAAGTCTCGTGTCCTCATTTATGCCTGGACAGACATCTCTAAGAAATTTTATGAGAAGAAGTGCCCTCTTTCATTCGCTAAGTGGCAAATACCTCTTTGTGTGCTGGAATTGCAGGGTGGCAAATACAAATTTATCCTCCATTCTCATGTCTTGTGACGCCTAATCCATCTGACTTGAGGGGAAGAGATGTGTGGGGCTGTTCAGACAAACTCCCATTCCATATTACTGATCTTTCACAGAAATACTTCTGCAGGATTTTGCAGGGCTACTCTTTTTTAGTGGCAAAAAGAACTGCTATTTGTGATAACATGTATAGCAGCTTCCTGGATACAGCTTTACATGTGTTCTTGCTCTGAATTCTCCTAGGAGAGTACACAAGTTTGGAGTTTATAGAAAGTGAACCACAGGACAAAGTTTTGTCTTTCATTTTTGTTTAGATTGAGAGTCTTTAGCAGAGCTTTGTGGGAAGCCCAGGCCTGGGGGAATGAAAAGCAGCAGTGAGGAATGAGTAGTGTGAGAGGAAGTAAGGTCTGGAATAGCAGCTGTTGTTGGGAGGCTCTGTAAAGGTTCAAAGAATATTGGGTTGACATGGAAACTGTCATGCCTTGATGAGGAGAGTGAGCAGTGTAGGCAGAAGTTTCACATTCCTTTTTGGTCATTGACATTCACAGGCAGAAGATGAGGATAATTCCTTGACCTTAACTAGTGAGACCAACATGGCCACGATATCAAGTCTGAGCCCAGGGAAGATCTATGCCTTCCAAGTGCGCGCTAGGACAGCAGTCGGCTACGGCCCTTACAGTGGGAAGATGTATTTCCAGACTTTAACAGGAGGTAAGTGCTGCCTTTTTGTGCCATTTCAGGTCTGCACATGATCACCTTCCACTTGCCTGTGTCGCTGAGTGTATTGACTTATCCCCTGGAGGACTGCTACCAGACACTCCTACTCAACTTGTATTTCTGTTTATAATAATTCAGATATGTAGATTTGTTCACTCAGAGAAGCTTCATGTTGTCAGAGGGTATTGTTTATGCTACTGCCATACTCCTCAGCCCTGCTCTTTGTTGCCTCTGTGCTTCTGACCAGCAGGTGCAGTGTGCCAGTAAAAATCTCTTTAGGGAGATGTGGCAGTACATAACACTATATACTGCTGTAGTTTTGCCCTCAGCTGTCACGGGGACATCTTACAGCTGAAAACTCTGTGAATGTCTAAAAGACAGGTGGGACACGGGACACAAAGGTAGATTGGACACATGCATATGTGCAGGAGCTTGCCTTCCAGCAGGATCACCATCCTTTTGGTATGGATCAAAGGTGTTGACAAGCTACATTAATAGGGGACAGCGGGATACAGCCCAGGTGTAGAGCTAGCCTGTGCTTAAGTGCCTTGTCAGCTGTCAGTGGACCAGGGAAGAGAGAGAAAGTGGATTCAGAGGGAACACTGGCTTTCCAGATGTAGGAAAGAGGGTGCTGGAGAACCACAGTGATGGGGGAGCAAAGGGCTGGTAGGGCTGGAATTATGAGAGACGTCTTGGTGAGCAGAAGGGAAACTCTGCACAGTTCCTGTCCTCTGCATCCGTGTGTGTGTGTGTTTTCCTTGGCAGGGGAGCGCTCGGAGATGGTGCAGGACCGACTGCCGCTGATCGTGGGCTCAGCGCTCGGGGGTCTGGCCTTCTTGGTAATTGCTGCCATTGCCATCCTTGCCATCATCTTCAAGAGGTGAATTCCTTGACATGCTCATGTGCACTTCAGACAGTGGAACTTCCTTATCCCTGCAACATAACCCCGTCCCAAGGGAAACAGCCTGATCTGCATTTATCCAGATGTCCTTGAGATGCCATTCTCTAATTAAGGAAAGATCCTGCCCCATTACTCCTATCTGAGGAGCCTCTCCTTTGGTAAACCACTCATGTACTTAGCTGATATTTGGCTAGTTAGCAATATGAACACAAGGAAAGCATTTCAAAGCTGTTACTCAGAAGGTATTTAAATGCATCGCTGTGAAGGAGGGACTGTAAATTGCAATTTAGGCAAGCAAGTGGAGAATGAAACAATGTAGTGGAGAAGGACTGGTGGAATAAGTATGCATATCCAGTTATTTAGAAGGTGATAAATACCCTTTCACCAAGGACCAAAAGACAAGGGCTCATTTGCTGAAGAATAAAATCTATTCAACCCCAATGGTTCCATGGAACACTAGCTCATAAAATACAGGTTAAAGAAAGCAAATACCACTTTCCATTTTGAAAAGAAAAAGGGGCATATAAAAGATTGTCAAGATAATCTGTTACAGAAAAAAGAAAAAAGAAAAAGGACAGAAATTTTAAAGAGAAAAAGGTGAGGGTTGCTATTTTTATAGAGGTACAAAAGTAAACAATGGGGGTTTTGTTATTTGAAGAAAAGAAACAGTCATTACCTGCTCCTTGAATTTACTGAGGTTTGAACTTAATCCCCTAGATTGTCAGTAATGGATTTCTGTGTCTTTGCTCTACTGTGCCTCTGCACAAGAGGGACTTTTTAGCTTTTTCTGCTGACCTAAAAAAAATGTATAAACTACTTAACTTTAGAAAGTGACGTCTAGTTTTAATGATTTCTTTTTTGTTCTCTACCCTTTTCGAGATTTGTTTTCTCCTCTTTTGTATATTCTCTTTTAATATTTTTCTTTCTGGAAAGAAAAGAATTATCACATATTGTTATATTTTAAATGTTGCCTCCTTTTGTTGCTTTGAACTGTTAAAAATGCAATTTTTTGTTCCAGCTGGAAATGTGATATTATGTGCACAACTCAATAAAGCATATATTTTTCTAAAAAAAATAAACCAAACCCAGAATCAGTTAATATTACCAAAACTGTGTTGGGGAAAGACATTAATGGCATTTGTAAATATACATGTGAGGAAATACCATAAATAATACGTTCATTTATACTTAAAGAATTATGTACAGTTAATAGACAGCTTTTCAGAAAAAGTGGAGATACCAAATTTCTATTTTAAATTTGTCCTTGATAAGAAAAGTTTGAAGATGCAGAAAATGAGGAACACCAGATGAAATGAGTAGTTCCTTAAAAGGTTGAACATATGTAGAGTCAAATGCTATGACTTTAACTTGTTTTTGTAAATTGTTGGTACACATTTTTCAGGCAATATGCACTGTGAAACATCTATTCTAGCTAATTGTTTTGTTGGCTTTTTATATGGAAAACAATTAATTTGTTAGATAATCTATAAAAAACATTATTGTAGACCTGACTTTCAGGTTCAACAACGGAGTTAGAGCTTTTAGGTGTAGGCTCCCACCAAAGCTGATTTCTTTGCACAAGAGAAAAAATTTTGAAGTTAAAACTGTCTGTGGATTTGAAAGCAGAATTTAAAGAGATAAGTCTGACAAGTTAGAATAATACAGTTAGCTGTTAGAATGTCAGAATTACTTATGTTCATAAAGAAAAGTAACATAATGTTTCATGATACTTTGCCTTCAAATGCTAATTGAATCAGCAGCTAAAAGGTCTCATGCTGAAACAGCAAAACATGAGTTGACACAAATCCATGCAGACAGCAGGGATACTGCAGGATACTGTAGGGTTTGATTTACAGTCTGGTCTAATTACTAGGATGATTGGAAACTAGCATGAAACGTCCTTTTTTTAAAAAAAAATGAGCACTGCTTGGAACAAAGGAAGTAGCTTGAAAATGGCAAATAGATTTAGTGCCAACAAAGAATAGAATGAAACTTCTAAAATATTTAGATTTTGTGGGAAATAAATGATTGAATCATACACATTCAGAAAGAGAATGAAATCTGAGAAATGCCTGTGCTGGGAAGGATCTGTGCGTACTGGAAATTAGATGCATATATGCAATAAACCTACAATAATAAAGACCATACCTGTTTTGACCTGCACATGCAAAAGTCACATCAAGGAACAGATTTCCATCTGTTTGGGTCTGTGTGGTTTGTTTGGGTACCATACTTATGAATAGAATGGCCAAAGTAAATGCTGTTAAACAAAGCCAGGAGGAAAAATAATTGGGGGAGATCTATACATATTAAGCATTAGAGTAAATGGCTCTTCGAATGTTTTTGAAGAACTTAAAAGGCATCACAGAAGAAGGCATACATTATAATTGAGAAGAATAATTTGTTGTAATTAAATTGAATTAAAATGCAAATTTAGCCTGAATAGCAATAAAACTTCCAAGGCAGTAAAGTTAAACTATAATATTCTTTTTCAGGATAGTGTTGAAAGCCCTATCATTTGTCATTTCTAATGTGGGGGTGCCAACAGTGGTGTAAACGCCACCACATAGAAAACAAGCATGCACTGGTTACCAGGAGATGGGCAGGATCTTAACATCCGTCTTCTACCCCTAATTTCAAGGATTCTCTGAGCCTTGCACTGAGAAGCCTACCCCAGCATCTGATGAGAGACTCTTGTGTGTGTTTTGACTTTCCTTTCCTTTGTGTCCTGCAGTAAAAGGCGAGAGACCCCATACACAGACCGCCTGCAGCAGTATATCGGTGCACGAGGTAAGTGTGTTTGAGCAACAGATGGCAAGGGCCTGTCTCTTTTCAGGACTCATTAATACCTGTGTGTCTCAGGGTTTGATCCTGGTGATGTTTTGGGCTGTTTCCCCCACTGCAGGACTTGGAGTGAAGTACTACATTGATCCTTCAACCTATGAAGATCCCAATGAAGCCATTCGAGAATTTGCCAAGGAGATTGATGTGTCCCTCATCAAGATTGAGGAGGTCATTGGATCAGGTAGTGTGAGAATCTGCAGACTATTTAAAGTGCCTTCTTGTTCACCTTGAGACCTGGCACGCTACTGGCCTGAAGTGGACCCATGGATCCATGGTACATCAAGTGTCTCAGGATATCTAAACCTTCATTTTTACCAAAGTTCATTTTAACCTATTAACCCTTAGATGCTGGCTCAAAGCCAAATTTAAAACACCCTTTGAAGACTCAAAACTCCTCATTTGAACACCAAAGATGTAGTGGTCTCCAACCTTCACCAAAAATTTTGCCTTAATCTAAACAGTCCCATAACCTCATTTGTATGCATTGCCCAAAGTCATCCACAGTAGAATGCTTTAGTACATCTGACTAAAATCCATTGCTATGTTTCCTTACTTGAGGTGTGTTTCTTCCCTCCCTGACAGGAGAGTTTGGAGAGGTGTGCTTTGGGCGCCTGAAACACCCAGGGAAGCGTGAATACATGGTAGCTATTAAGACCTTGAAGTCAGGTTACACAGAGGAGCAGCGGCGGGAGTTCCTGAGCGAGGCCAGCATCATGGGGCAGTTTGAGCATCCCAATGTCATCCACCTGGAGGGGGTAGTCACCAAGAGCCGACCAGTCATGATTGTCACAGAGTTCATGGAGAATGGATCGCTGGATTCCTTCCTCAGGGTACCACAGTCTCCCACAACCATTAACCTCTTAATCTTACTGTGTGCCAGTCTCAGGCCTGATAATTTTGCCTGTCCTCCTTCTTCACTCCTGTCTCCCTAAGTCCTCAGTTGCCCTCTTCAGGTGCAATAGAAATTATAGCAGATAGCCACAGTAAGTGGTACCAAATCTTTGTACACACACCCTTTCAGTTGCTTATGTACATGTTCCAAATTTTTTGTTTGTAGTAACATTTTTCAGACTTTATTTCACAGAATATCTTCTAGTTTTAACATTGTGATGAAGTAATGAAACTTGCAGCTATTTTTGGATTTCAAGTTTTCTAGTAATGAAACACAAATACGGACAATCCATGTAGTATAGCTGCTTCAGTTCTCCTTTTTTATTGATTCATGTGCTCATTCAGCCAGAAGTGCTTTGGCAGGTACAATTTGAAGAGCACATTGAGTAGAGCTGCATAGAAGCCATTCTAAAGATCTTAGTACAAGCAGATTTGTCTGTGCACATTCATTTAGCCATCTTAGTAGTTAGTGAGGTTAGGTGTAGGATGCCAAAGGGAGATGTGGGCCCAAAGAGGAGGTTTGTCTTTAGGAAAAGTTCACCAATGTCTGATTTTATTTGAGGTTCATTGCTTTAAGTCCACCCTCCTTTATTATTTGTTGTTGTTGAACCTTCAGATTTGGGCTGAAATTAAGATTGCGTATTCTCTTATTTCATACATCCACATTGTTACCTTGCTCTTTGTTAGTCTCCCCTGTTGGCCTGATGTTCTGTGGCCATGAGAGCCTGTGTTTGCTTCGTCCCTTGCAGCAGAAGGAAGGGCAGTTCAGTGTGCTGCAGCTGGTGGGAATGCTGCGGGGGATTGCAGCCGGCATGCGCTACCTGTCAGACATGAACTACGTGCATCGTGACCTGGCAGCACGAAACATCTTGGTCAACAGTAACCTGGTGTGCAAGGTGTCAGACTTTGGGTTGTCCCGCTTCCTGGAGGATGACGCTTCCAATCCCACCTACACTGGGGGTCTGGTGAGTCACTGCTGTGGTGGGAGTTGTGTAGTGCTGACAGAATTTTTCCTGTGTTCCTCCTTCGTTTGGTGTACCCTCTTAAGACCATAAAGAAGTATGGAGCCTTCTGTCTTGTGGGCTATTTGTTCTAAAGCAGTAAAAACGAAAAATAACTGAATACCTGAGCCACTCTGCCATGTGAAGTCTCAGTGCTGTTCTTTGTGGCATGATGGTGAATAGGTCAAACCTCACAGCCTGATGTAGCTATTATCTTCCCCCTTTCATTAGCTTTTTATAGGAAGGATAAAGGACCGAAGGAGAGATTACAATCCTGTACTACCACTCTTTGAAGAAAGAGTTGGGCTTTTTCCTACAGAAAAGATAAATGACCTAAGTGTATTTATGGGCTTACAACCAACCATCAAATGAGCTTATTGCCTATGAAGTTGTGACACCTGTCACACATACTACAAAATGTGTGGGAGTATGACAGGTGGATTGAAAAAGAAGGGGATGAAGAATTCAGTCACTGAAAAGTGGAACAATTTTTAGATCTGTGCATTTTGAAGAACCAGCACCTGAATGGTATTTAATCTTACAGGTCATACCTGCAGTTAGAGAGGTCAAGATGGAAAGGGAAATGAGTTAATGCTAGCTACTCAGTGTATCTGTCCCTAAGTGCTGCAGTTTGGCATTATTTAAATGGTTTTAGATTTCCAAATGATTGTGACTCGGGAGGATTCTGCTATATGCCACTTTCAAATGCTGCGAAGTAAAGCTGTGAAAGTTTAAAATCATGGAATTTGTAGCATCATGGAGGCATGATTCTCTCTTTTCATTTATACTTGTCAGCAAAACAAGGTGGAAACCTTGAACATAGTATGAATTAAAACCAGCAATGTTTCCAAGACCGAATCAATGGGACTGTCACTCTGTGCTCCAGGCTGTGTTATGCTGCTAACATCTGATGGTTTCAGTGATGTTGTTTTCACAAGCAGTCCTTACTCACTACATTCTGGTTGCTTTCTGTCTGCTTGCCAGGGCTGCAAAATCCCCATCCGCTGGACTGCCCCTGAAGCCATCCAGTACCGCAAGTTCACCTCCTCCAGTGATGTCTGGAGCTATGGCATTGTCATGTGGGAGGTGATGTCCTATGGTGAGAGGCCTTACTGGGACATGTCCAATCAGGATGTAAGTTTTGGAAGTGGTGAGGATTTACTTCTGCCTCTCTGTCCTGTATCAGTTCAAGCAGTAGAAAGCCACACACACCGAGTGATTGAAGCTCTTTTGTTTTTTATTTTCCCAGTTGTGATAAAGCTTTGTTCTTCTTTTCCTACAGGTAATTAATGCCATTGACCAGGACTATCGCTTGCCACCACCCCCAGACTGCCCAACTGTTTTGCACCTGCTGATGCTTGACTGCTGGCAGAAGGAGAGGGTCCAGAGACCCAAATTTGAGCAAATAGTCAGTGCCCTGGATAAAATGATTCGCAAGCCATCGGCCCTCAAAGCCGTTGGCACTGGGACCAGCAGGTGAGATGGAGATTTAATGCAAAATAACAGGACTTGTCTCTCAGTAGGCATCATGAGGAAAGGGAAGCCAGAAATCAGGCTATATCATTTTTTTCCCTAACCCAGTCATTTGAGATTGGGAACAAACAGGAAGTGGAAAAAAAGAGAGGAAGCAGGTTGGAAGAACTGTGTATCCTGATTCAGTTAATGGGGAGCTCTGAGTTTTGAATGTGACAGGAGAAAAGTCTCGATGAGTTGCACTGAGGATAAATGACTGAGGGATCATAGGAAATGAAGGGAGGGACACATCTGGGTGCAGCAGCATGAGATATTCTGTGATCACACCATATTATGTGAGCACAAGAGATGATGAAGAAAAAGAAGACCTTAGCTTATGGAGGGAAGGAAGTCTCTACATGGGAATAATTAGAACTGCAGCTTACATCCCATATTTTCCCAACTGCATTTTGCAGTCTGATGGAACAAGAGGCAGGAGGTCAGTAAAGAAGTCTCTGGAGGGATAAACGGTGCCAAGGTTAGTTGGCTGCTGGGCTGATGACAAAATTACATCCTGCTGGCCTGGAGGGGTTTTCCCTGTGGTTATAAATCTTGTATCAGTGGAATGTACTCTACAGCTGGGGAAGGGGAAACGTATCTAGTGATGCCCAGTTTACTAAAAACAGCATCTAAAGAGTGTTAAAGCTCTGGGACAGATTCAGATGATGAGGAAAAGAACAAATACCATATGTAAACAGTAATCTCTTCAGCCTTTTAGTGAAAGTCTTTTATCTGGTGGGTGTTGGAGCTGAAATAACGCACTCATTGTGTCATAGGTCACTATCTGACCAAAAGAGAACATTTAGGAGAGAGAGACCTAGTCACAAAGGTGAAAAGGTATATAAGGTCTCTTTCAGAAACCTCCTCACTGCAGTTCATTGCCCAGCTAATAGGTCTAGACCAAGAAAATGTGGAAGGACCTTGGGCAACAAGAAGAGAATGTGTCTGAGAAAATACAGGCAGTGGGAAGGGAGAATCAATTTCTTGGGTTGGTTGATTGTTTTCAGGCAGAAAAAGGGACACTGGAAGTCTAAAAACAGCACATCAAAGTGGGACTTCAGGAGCCAGGGCATGAAGAACAAATGTTATTGTTCTTCATTCTGTCCTCTTTGGAGGCTGCATTCTCTCCCTCTCATTATTCTTATTTTACTAGTGTGCTCAGCTGATGCCGATAACTTGGGTTTTAGAACCTGCCTCTTTTGCAGACCATCTCAGCCTCTCCTGAGCAACTGTCCTCCAGATTTCCCTTCCCTTAGCAATGCCCACGAGTGGTTGGATGCTATCAAGATGGGTCGCTACAAGGAGAATTTTGACCAGGCTGGTCTGGCTACATTTGATGTCATATCACGCATGACTCTCGAGTAAGTAACAGAGCAGAGGACAGCACATACCAGACACTAAGTTTTCCATGCAGAAAGTGAAAGCAGTCTGAGAAATTTGCTATATGGAAAATACATAGACATGGAAAAGGAGAGGGAAGCCCAAGCAAAGTAGCTACTGTTCCTTGCATATTACTAGGGCCTCTGGACAGCACCCATGCTGTGATACACTTGTATTCTGTATCTATAAGTAGCCATTCTCATCCAATGTGCATCAGAAAATGTATTGTCAGTGTTGCAGAGAGCCTGTTTATATCAGAGTGTTCATGACAGCTAGCACTGATAATAACAACCACTTTTAAGCAGATGTGTAGAACCAGCCCCACCATATACTGCGTTGAAGTGTTATGTAAAAAACAGGATCCAGGAAAACAAACATTCTTGGAATCACAGAATGGTTTGGGTTGGAAGGGACTTTTAAAGATCATCTAGTCCAACACCTGTGCCATAAGCAGGGACACATTTAACTAGATGATGTTGCTCACAGCACTGTCCAACCTGACTTTGAATGTTTACAGGGATGGGACATCCACAACTTCTCCTGGCAACCTGTTTCTGTGTCCCACCAAGCTTCCTTATTTTCAGTATAAACCTACTCTCTTTCTTTCAAAGATTTCAAACCTCTGCCCCTTGTCCTGTCACTACAGCACCTAGTAAGAAGTCATTCTCCATCTTTCTTGTACGACCCCTTTATATATTGAGAAAGTTCTTCCTGGAGCCTTCTCTTCTGGCTGAACAACTCCAACTCTCTTTTTTTCTGTAGGAGATCAGTCCTCTCATCCTCTCTTGTGGCCCGGTTTCACTGCTTCCTTCTGTACCTACCAAGTTCTGCCAACACCCCCTCCACCCACACACATTTGTCAAGCAAAAGCAGAAGCCTGCTCAGCTGTTTCTCAGACACAGATAGACACACACACACACATATCCATGCACGTTTACTTGCATCTACAGCAAAATGGACTGAGACTGTTCAGAACAAGCAGTTCATTTTAACAACTTCTGTGTCCTCTGTTCCTTTGCAGAGATATCCAGCGTATTGGAATCACCCTCGTTGGTCACCAGAAGAAGATTCTAAACAGCATCCAGCTCATGCGAGTCCATTTGAATCAACTTGAACCAGTTGAAGTGTGATGTTTACATCATCCTCATTCCACTAGTCTCAAACTCTGGAAAGGTCCTGGGGGAATTCAGAGGGATTTTCAATGTAAGGAAAAGATGACAGTATGCTACTTGAAGACTTAATGCACCCAGAGAGTGCACACTACGTGTCCTGTTCCATGAACAAAAACCAAGCCTTGCCGTGATTTGAAAGCAGAACTGAATGACTGGTGACAATTACATGTGGCTGATGTCATACATTGGGAATGGGTTTGGGGAGGGAAGGTTGTAATAACACGGGGTGGAGATGGAATAATGGCTTGGACAGATCACAAGCACCTGTTGCCTATTGTCTGCCAACAAAAGGTATCTGACAACTTTACAAAGTCATCAGCAGGCTTTATTTATGGCTGAGAGCCCAGCAAAGCTGCAAAGACATAATAAAGGCAACAAAAAATTAGCTTTTTTTTTTCAGAAGAATGCCATCATGGTGTGAAAGATTATTCCTCAGATGGAGATGAGCATCAGGCTATCACTTGGTGTGCCAGTTCAGTTCGGAACTGAAGTTCCAGCTAGTGCACAGCATGTGGTAAGCAAAAACAGATGTCACCTGGTACTCAGGTTCAGAGTAAAGAATCGAAATTCAATGCTATTTCGTGTGCAGTTCTTGGTTCTGCTCCATGATGGGAATTGCTAATCTTTTGTGCTGACGTGAGTAACAGTCCATCTCTATTTATGGGGCTGCAACAGAATAAACAACGATACCTAGAATCCATCCTGCAGGACCTGTAAGTGAAGGGGGAAACAAATAGGTTCTGGTTCTCACAAGCCCATTCTTGTGACCTGGAATGGAAAGGCATAACCTGTGATACATGGAAATCCTGAGTACCCAGATCTTGGGTTTTGCTTTCTTCTGAACCCCATACAATGAAAAGCAGAATGACAAAAATCTGAAACTCTTTGCTGCTGGAAAATACTTCCTCTTTTTCTCACCCTAGCCATTAGGCACAGTTTCATTTTTTTTTTTTAAGAAAATGCAGACATGCAGTAGCCAACTTCAAAAAGTTGGAATGAGTGAGGTGAAACTCTTTCCAAGGTTTTGTCAAGAGTGATCAGGGAATAGTACCAGTCCCATAAGTCACTTCAGTCCTTAAAAAAGGGCTAAACAGTGTTCTTTGATTCAACAGTGTTGATCCCAAGGCACATGAGAGTGACCAGAATGGCAGAGTTTATGTATCCCTTCAGGCAGACTATTACCTGTTTATGGGAAACTCTGCTTCAAGGAGGAGCAGAGCTTTGGGGCTGTATCTGTCTATCCCCATGAAGTTGAACTTGAGAGGAAAACTCATAAACTACACACTTGTCTACCTCATCAACACATAGGAAAGGAAATAGCCAAGGTAAACAAGACCCCAGTTATGATACCCTCTGTGTGTCTAGAGAGGAAACAACCCCAACTGTTGTGATCTGTGCTCATCTGAGGACTAGACATGAACCTCATGTATTTCTCTAGCTGTCAAGTATATCACAACTTCTTCACATACTACTCCTGTATGGATTTAAAGATTCCCCCAGTCAACCTAACGACTGAAGACCAAGAAGTCACATTTAAGAGTGATTGAAAAGTCCAATAATATGATGGGAGGTGCTCTAGAACAGTTGCACTGGAGTAGCCAATGCAGTTCAGACTCTTTGTTGCAGCATTAGAGTAACATTATTTTAAATTTTTTAGCTGAAGAGAGAGAACAGCAGCACATTTTCAAGATACAAAAAAGTCAATACAAAAACAATAAAAGGAAACATGAATAAAACATTCATGACAGTACAAAGAGAGTGTGAAGATTAAAAAAAAAACCCAAATCACATCCGTCTAGAGTCCAACCCAGAAAATCTCAGTCTGTGCTTTTTAAGGGGTTTCTGGAAACTTGTAATACTCACACATCCAGTCACATGTATGCAGACTGACTGTCAGCTCCACCCACGGCATCTGAGACAGAACAAGTGTTGTCCTCTTCAGAAAGCATATTGAGCACAAGATGTTGAGGGGAATCTGTGGTCTCTAGCACCTTCCATATATATTCACCAGAGGACAACAGTGCATGTATGCATCTTCATATATGAGTGTATTCTAGAAGTTTGTGTGCCATTTGGGGAAACTAGGCAGCCTTTCTTTTCCATGCCTTGAGTGGTCAGGATTACTGGAGAGATTAGCAATCTAGATAGAATTCTATGGCCTCTTTTCAGCCCAGTAGAAACTTTAATGCATAAGAAACATTTTCTTGCTCTCTTCATGTGATAGGAAATTAAATGGGAGCCTTGCCTGAATTTTGTTGTGTTAACAATGAGACTTAGAACTGCACAAGGAGCAGGCTTGGCATCACATTTGAGTGCAAATGGATAACTATTTTCTGTAAGAAGTGTCTCCATTCTCTTTATTCCCAGTGTGTTCCCAGTTTTCAGGCAGTTATTCTCTTACACAGTTTGGGATGCAAAGGTTCTCAAGTTGCAATGCAACTTGTGTCATTTGCCATCATATCACTCCTTAACTGTGCAAACATGGAGGAAGGTCAGTCATGGCAAAAGCATTAGAAGTACCCTGATCTTACTTTTCTCAATCATCTGAAACCAGAAATTCTATATTCTGTTTCCACAGTCATTTGGGATGTCCTGCAATCCTAACAGCTAGGTATGGAAATGAGGAGGGAAAGCAGTGGGCTCACCTAGGCACCTGGTATCTGCCCTTCACCAAAAGAGTGAGAAACAGTGCTGAAAATGTCTCACAGAGCTTTGCCAAGGAAGCAATGGGAGAAGTTACTGCCCACCTTCACTCCGTATGATTTCTGCAACAGGCAGTGTACAAGAGTAAGGAATAAACTAAATGCACAGGTATCAGTGGACAGACCTTCTTAAGAGTGTTAGGCATTTGTAAGAAAGCTCAGAAGAGTCATGCCTATAGCTAGAAAGAATATATTTCAAAGATTAATGTCTTTTGTGCTTGAACACCAACTTTTCACTGTCTGGAAACAGGAAGAAACTTCACCTTAAGGCAAGCTGTTTTGTAATTATTCTTGATGAGGTTCCTTGAACCTGTCTTTTTGGTGTCTGTTGCTGGACAGCCTCCCAGACAGATAATTGGATCTGCACCAGGATGTCAGTTAATGTTCTGTTCTGCCAGAGAGCACGTCGGGCAAGCAAGTTCCCACCTATGCTGCTTTGGCAGCCAAGTGAAATTCTCAGCCAGGAGCTACATGCCTGTGCACTCCTGCCTCACTAAGCCATGGCATGTTTCTGCCAGAAGCAGGCCCTGCTCACCAGAGTGTTCAAAGACAAGCACGTAAGCTAAGATTTTTTCTTCCATGCCTGAAATGATTTTAAAGAAAGGCTCAATGACAGCATGACTTGCACAGTGATTTCTGTGCTTTGCATGCAAGTAGCTTCAATGCATGTGCAGGTGAAATGGCTGAAGTCCCTGGTTTCTTGTTTGCTTGTTTGGTTTTTTTAATTGAAGGGTGTAATCTTAGTCCATGCTTCAACAACACTGTATTAGGGCTTAATTGAGGGAGCACAAGTTGCTCAGTGCAGAGAAATGCTGAGAGTCTGTCTGTTTAGCACAAATATATTCAGCACCTAGGGCCATCTAGAAAGAAAGAAGCTGCTGTAGCTAGTCCCAGACAATTCATATGTTATGAAGCTGAATGAAACTTATGGGTGTGGTGGGAAACAATGAACACCACCAAGGAACTTGGCTTTACTAAACAAACAAGGGTAGAACTGTCCCTGCCACTGGATCTTCCTTGGTCATGATTCCAGCCAACACATCTACCTGAGGGCAATCCCAGTGAAAGTAACCAGCTTGAATCCATCCTGCTTTTGGCACATTTTCTCACCAGTTGGCTACACAATTCTTCTTCATGAAGAATTCATGTCTTCTACGTGCAGTTCATGTCTTCTACAGCTAGAGATGCAGCTAGGCAGTAGATTTGGGTTGGAACAAAAGTGACAAATTATCTTCCTGAAACCAGGTAATGCTAGAGGGGCAATGCAATCAGCTGATCACATGTGTTGTGCATTAGCAACTATTCATGAGTACCAGGCATCTGGAAGATTGCAGATCACACATAAATTCGAATCTTTGGATATCATTAAAAAGCAGCATGGAAGAGCAAACCTCATTGCTCTACCTAAAAGCTAGTCTAATCCTTCACTCTTTATATGGAAAAAATGGCACCTCTCTCAGAATTTACATTTTGTTGTGGCATTCAAGGTCATCATGTTCTTTGTGTAAAGCTGTTCCCACTTCAGTGTTGTTGAAAGGGCTGCACTGAGATGATGAAAAGCCACTGTGTCTTCTAGATCTTGTGGAGCTGTAACTAGGACCTCTTCAAAGAGGAATCACTCCCCCTGGTGTGCTTAAATGCAGAGTTTAAGTGTCCCGGTGTGCTGTAGTACAGAACTGCCCTCAAAAAGCCTTGGAGCTTAACTATTTCATTTCACTTTCCTGGGTGATGAGAAAACTCTTCTTGAAATACTCTCAGCTGAAACATGCGGATTCATGAAAACATTCTGAGATTTCCTTCTGGTTTCTTCCATGACCTCTTTTCCTCAAACAAACAGAGTAACGTGGTCTTTTACTCAAGTGTTGCAAAAGCAGGTCACAAGTATGAGTGCAATGGGTTAACATCTGTGCCCCAAATAGTTAATAGTTTGTCCTGTTACTTATGTCTCTCATACAAGACCAAGTGTGCTTAGCTGACAGTGATAAAGCTGTTTGCTTCTGAAAACTTACTCCTTTAAATTCAGGCCATGCTAAGTAAGGTTGGATTTTTTCCACTTTACAGTGACACTAGAAACTACACAGGCTGCTGGCTACAACTGGAATTTGAGTTACATCTCACCACATTTTGGACACTTTTAGCCAAACCTACTACTGCCTATGCATTCGAACAGCTGGAACAGATTGAACATTTATAAGAAATTCTGTTGCTGAGATCAGACTCTTACCCTCTTTGAACCCTACTAACTCTGCAAGTGAACAGGAGATTAAAAATAAAAAATCACATTTATTCAGAGAAGTCATCTAGTTGGACAGATATGAATGACAAGGCACTGTCTGAAATAAGCTATTTAAAAATAGATCTATTCATGTTGTTCTGTTAGAAGAGACAGTAATTATAATGTGCCTTACTGTCTCTACTATTAAGGTAGAAGAAGGAACATTGATCTTTACCCTTCAGGACAATACACTTCATCTCTTGACCCACTGTTGAGTTTAACTTACATTTGACTGAAGAATTTTTGCTAGAAAGGCATCTAATCTTGGTTAATTCAGGAATAATGTTTTGAAAAGATACCTTGGACAGTTTTTTTCCCATGGCTGTGATAATTTTTAATTGCAGTTTCCCTGGCACTTTTTGTTAACCTGCCAATTTGGATAAAGAGCTGTTTGTAATCTGATACTTCTGCCTTTTCCACCATCCTTGGGTCGCATACTCGCTTCTTCATATTCTTAAAAAAGGAAATATTTACATGTCTCCTTCCCTGTCACACATCTTGTTCGGTCCTCCCATCCTTGTTATGGTTCTCTTCTTCATCTCATCTTCTGCTTTCCTTTCTAAGAAGAGGATATCAAGAAGGGGTAGAACCAGTCTCACTAATACTCTACATGGACAGGAAATCAGCCTCTCACACTGACTGCTCGCTGCTTGTTCACTCACAGATCACAGTAAGCCTTTCACAACTGAGTGCTTTGACTCAATCAGGGCACTCTGATCCTTCTGACGTAAATGTTTTTTTAGGAAACCCATTCTATGTAGATAGAAAGTGCACCCTTTTTGGTTTTTTTTCTCAGCTGTCAAGCGCTACCCTTAGAGGAGAGTTTTCAAAAAAATGGATCTTTGTATTGGCATTCTACAATGCTAAGCAGTTTTTAATCAGTATTTCAATCTAACGGACCATAAAATGATCCATAAGTCAAGTCTGGACTACCTAAGATCAATTGTATGGGAACTTTGCTATCCAAATCTCAACGTAAGTATTTGCAAGAACTGCCTGAATTAAGGAAAATATATCAGTGTCTGCCACTTCCTCCGTAGACTCAGTTTTCCTTTGCTTGTTCAGCACCTCATCAGAAAATCCAGCATTTAGCTGTTCCTGGATTGTAAGCCCTTCTTAAATACCATAAGGAATGAACCTGTGAATCCAATTTGGTGAAACTCCAAGGGCAGAGAGGTTAGAAATCTTGGGCCATATTGTTACAGCATTTTTTAATTACAACCAGGAATTTACAAATACACAATGTCTAAAAATGAAAATGATCCAGAACTTTTGAATCCCTCGTGGCCCTATCAAAGACAGGCCTTACCACCTCACCTGCCAAATACTGGTTCATGACTGCTGGTTTGTATCCTGTCAATTTTTTCCATTTCTGCTTTGAGAGAGTACCTATCAG
Organism: Agelaius tricolor; assembly: GCF_023055355.1. Lineage (NCBI taxonomy): Eukaryota > Metazoa > Chordata > Aves > Passeriformes > Icteridae > Agelaius > Agelaius tricolor. The sequence goes on from NW_027269269.1 coordinate 20,868,741, forward strand.
ATAGGTCTCCTACAACGTACAGCCAGGGCAAAGCTAGATGAGATAATCTCTAAGTCACATATATGTGATCTTATGGGTAAGCATTACAGCAGTATCCTAGGATCTAAAATAACTCAGTCAAGAAATTCTTAAACTACATCCTCTCTGAAACTGAAATAGATTAGCTGGAGCAACTATGGATCACAGGCTCAGGCATTCAGGTGTTGAAATCTTTTAGTGGATGGCCATGCTGTAAAATTCTCCTGTCATTTGTTATGAAACTGACTGTGCTGTTGGATTGCACAGGGCTGTGATGTGTGTGTTTCATCATAGCAAGTCGATGGCTGTCCATACATCACTTGGGATCTGTGATGACATTCACAGAGGAATGGAGGAGGTGAATTACCAAGTCTTTTAAGCTGATGATAGATATAAAAAGTAAGATGCACCCCTTCCAGTCCTCTCTTCAAATTGATCCATCTTAGTCAAGATCCCACAATACTGAGCTACTCTTAAGTTCTTAAGCAATTGTATCCATGATGTCCTAGTCATCAATCTCCCCTGTTTTTTCATTTTTTGGCATACCAAGTCAGGTCAAGGATCCATTCCTGGATCTCCTCTGTCTTGTTTAATCATCTGCTTAGATGGTGGCATAGGTAAAAAAGAAGTATAGATTTATCCCTAGTCCATTAATGTAAACTAGAGAACTAATTTCTTTTTCTTCAAGTTTGTAGTGTACCAGTGCCTAAGACTGAATATTTTTCACCACGAGGTTGAAAAATACCATTCAAATGATCCAGAGGGAGAGCTCTGTGTCAACAGATGTCTCCATTTACGCACCACCACTTCATTTGAAATTCCCACAACAACATTCCAGAATTATTTGCTGAAGGCAAAAAGAGTAAAGGAATCTAGAGGGGGTTGGCTGAAAGAAAGAGAAAATTATTTTGACAAGAATTAAGTCATAGCAGAGTAAAGACAGACCAAATGAAAGATTTATGTTCTTCAGAGGAGAAGATGAAGGGAATAAGAACTTACAGACTGAGAAAATACATAAGACACAAACAAGCAAACCCTTGAAGAATTTTAAGGTAAGAAACATCTTTGGGCTTAGAGCCTCAGAATGACTGAAAATGCAGCAAATTTAGATTTTACAACATCTCTAGGCAACCTGCTCCTGTGCTTTATCACCCTCCCAGTAAAATACATTTCCTGATGGAACATGCTGTCCTTCATGCTGATTGCTTTTTTTTTCCTATCACTGGACACCATTGAAAGAGCCTGTCCAGATCTGCCTTTTTCAAACACTCCCTTCAGACTTCTGTACATGTTGGACAGTCCCAGGTCTCCCTGCCTCACCTCACAGGAAAGAAACTCCACTCCCTAAATTGTCTTAGTGGCCTTTTGTTGGACTCTGTGTGGCAGCTACATGTCTCTCTTAACTTGGAAGCCCAGATCTGGATGCAGGCGGTGCCTCACCAGAGCTGAGCAGAGGGGAATGATCACCTCTCTTGATCTGGTGGAAGCATTCTGTTTAATGCAGCCTAGGATGAGCTTTCTTGGTGTCAAGGATACATTGCTTGGCTCATGTTCAACCTGTGGACCATCAGTATCCCCAGACTCACCTCTACAAATCCATACAGCCAGAGGCATGATTTATAACAGGGGGGTTTGTTTTCAGCATTTCATTTTAGTGCGGGAATTAAAAGAAAAATGTCTCCTTGATTTTGTGGGATGGAGAGAAAGAACTATTCATATAATGAAATACAAGTGGAAGCATAACAAAATAATTATTTACAAACATTAGAAAGGGCAAACAAAAGGGGGAAGGAATTGTTTATATTAATCATAACTCCTGTTTATAATCTCCTGTTAATGAGCTCTTACTCATGGTCTCTATTAGCAGGGCAGTACAGAACCTGAGTGGATGCTCCTACTTGGCATTCATCATGTAAGAGAAGTTCATCATGCACAGTGCAAGGCTTACGTCCCACTTCAATCTTATTTTATAGTGTGAGTGGGATGTAAAGGAGTTCATCAGCCTCATAATGGCTCTATTTACACAGAATTTTTTTCCTCATAAAAGTAGTTCACTTAAGATGCCTTTATTTCAATGAAATGTCACTATATTTACAGTGAAGTAATCAAGAGTAAGATTAGACCACCATCTGCAGCAGATTTGATTTGAAAAATGTCTAACTCTCTGAAAAGTTGCTTTTATTAAGTATCTACATGGAGAGATAAGTGGCCCTCTTTTGGAACTTTTCATGCTTTCTCAATTGGAATTTAGACAATGGACCAGTAACAGTTTTAAAGCAGAATATTGAAAAATCAATGGGATGGAAAGATCTACAATGTTAGTTTCAGTAGGAGAAGATTTTTAAGTTCCCAGGGAAGAAATGGAAGCAAAAATGTAATACACACATAGTAGAGTCATGTATAAGCACAAAGTACACATATTTCTGTACACACCACAGGTATATACATATATGCACCACACAGATGTCTGGCTTAAAAATGAAGTGTCAGTATAAAAGTAATGGTAAATCTCTTATTTCCTTACACTCACAGTTGGTGGCATTGACAGTTACTAAATACAGTGGCCAGCTGGTTGACTATCATAAGTAAAATACTGCCATTTATTGCATTATTCCAGTTTGTATCAAATGACAATTCAGCCCAGTAGTATCTTAAGGGGAAAACTCAGCATTCTAGGAAGAAGCAATACAACAAGCAAGCTACAGAATTTGGAAAAATGAAAACAGAAATGAAATATGGGAATACAAAAAATTGGTTTGGATTTGCATTCTTTTCTACCTGTCCTGCAGAGATTTTCTGCTCTTCAGTGGTAATTCAGATTAACATTATAATGAAAACATTATTCTCTCCTGCAACAAGGCACTATGCTGATCTTCCATCTCTGCCTTGCCAAATCCTTGCAGCAGAGGTGTTCCAGCATTTCAAAGAGAGATTTTTTTATCATAGACAGATGTTTTGTGTCAAGAGAGAGACTTACTGAGTGTTAGCATATTAATAATAATTCTTTATCTACTCTAATTTAAAGTGAGCAAGAATTTGTCTGCTAAGTGCCTAATGCTTAATATCCCCAGTTTCATACTATCACAAATATTTCCTGATACTCAGCACACACTTTTGCCTATCAAATTTCAACCCCTTTTTTGTTGTATTTTCAAGGCCTTTTTGAATATCTGCCGTCTCTGACTGTTGCATGCTTTTTTGAAGCATATGATTAGGTGAGAAGAGATGATGTGGCGTGCTGTGATGTGACATGACACCAAGACTGTAGGAGAGAATGGAAGAAGGAAATGCATCCACATGAGGAACAAATTGGAAAGACAGCTTTGGAAAGAAAATCACAAGTCTGTGCACTCTGAAGCAATGCTTTTCAATTTCAGAAGGGTAGATAAGAGATTATATGAATATTTCATATATACATATGTTCAGACATCTAAATTTTAAATTAATAATATCACTTTCTCAAAGCCATCTGTATTAATTGAAGGGGCAAACCATGAAGCCATGTCTGATGTCAAATGTTACCTTACAATACATCTGGACCCACAGAACAACAGTTCCATTTGAATACATTATTAACAATGAGGATGCATTTGCACAATCTGCCCTTTTGGGTTCCTTAGATATTTTTTTATGATGACTTTGGTTTAGAATCACTTTCCACAGACATCAGAACTTCATATTGCATATTTCTATTCACAGTTGAGGTTGCAGAATATTTTCATAGTTGCATATGAAGAGCTGATGGTTTTGGGCACGGCATGAGAGAGAAAGTGTGGTATGAAGTTTCGTGTTAGTTGTATTAGTCTTGTAATGGGTGACAGCAAAGTCATTGCCAGCTCTTGTCAGTACCATTATCTTACAGGATTAAAGTTTGCTGCTTCTTTTCACTGTATCAGGCTGCCTGCAGGCTCAGACAGGCATTTCCCTACAAGATACAGTTCCATTAGGGTACAGGGACAAAAAACGACTTTTTTAAGACCAAACTTCCACAGAAAAGTTCACTGACAAGATTTGTCTTTCTTGGAAATTCTGAAGTTATGATTCGTGGAAGAGACACAGACATGCTACCAATTCAACAGGTTGATAGAGGAGGAAAAGGTGGACAGTTGCAGAGACAGCCATGTCAGAAATAAAGAAAACACAGTTTAAAAGCAGTTTAACCCACAGGTGAATACTAAAGTAGATGAGATTGTAATAGTTGTGGCTGAAAATTTATTTAGTGGCCTGAGGATTCTTGACATCACCTCCCTTTTCCATTATCACTTTCACCAAACTGATGGTTTCTTTCACCACAGTACTGTGAAGAGCAGTCTCTCCTGCAACACATGATTTCCTTATTGCCTCTCACACCATATCAAATGTGCCAGAAACACTTCAACAACTAGAAATCCACAGCACAGGCACAGGTATTTCATTAGTGGAAAACTGAGAGATAATAGGAAACCGCAAGATTTTCAAAGATTTCCATGGCAATGAGTGATGAATATCCATGGAACTAGGGAGATGAAGCATAAGATTTCCTTCAAGTCTCAGGAAATTGTCAGTTCAAGGCTCATCTCATTTTCATATTAGGAGTGACTTTCTAGAAGACAGTCTAGGTTTTGTCCTGTGGGAAGGACCATAAGAGTTAATCTAGTTTCTCATCTGTGCAGGATTCAATTGGTTTGGACCCAAAGGCAGATATTAGATCTGTGAAATTAATTGCCACTCAGAGTGAACAAATTCACTGTCAGCATTTCTCATTTAAGTGTTTTAGCACTTTGTTTATTCTAGTTCTCTTCCCAGTCATAATTTTATACTCTCTAAACACTTAAGTGTGAATATCTCAAGCACTTGGAAATGCTACTTCACCAGATTTCAGTGAGGTAGCTTTTGTTTATGGTTCTGAAATAATGATCTTTTAGAGATGGAGAAGCTGTGACACAGAGAAATGAAGATCTTTGTTCATAGATAGGAAATTGACCATAACTAGCTTTCACACATGAATTCCCTACCTTTTTTTAGACTTTTTTTCTGAAATAGGTGGATGCAATTCTCACACAATGCAGAGTTGCAATGAAAGCATTTTAAAAAGTGACATACCCCTCCAAAAATTCACAGTATGAATGTAGTGTTCACCCTGAAATTTAGGCAAAACCACAAATAAATACTACTGCTCCTGAGGACTACATGGTCTTTTAAGAACTTCAGATGCATTCTCCTCTCATGAATTGTGTTCAGGGAGGAGGCTCCTCCCCACGCCTGTTTACATTGCTTTCTCTGGAAGGTCTGTGTACCAACACCTGTGACAATGAGCTTCAGATAGGAAAAGCATCATCTGGATCCACACTGCTTCTGTCAGCACTGAAATATGTCTGCAGAGGTGATCACAATGTGATCTTTCTCAATTATCAATCCAGACAAATCAAATAGGAAAAAGAAATGGAGAAAAAAAAAAGCTGAGAATGGGATATATTCCAAGGACAAAATTGATTTACAGGCTTTTTAGGTCATCCTAAATACACAGTTTAGGGACATGGGTGTTTTAGACTGTGTAGGTACACAGTTCACCTCTTGGAATGAAAGCAAAGTATTCAGAGGTATCAAGAAACTGAGTCATGGGTAAGTAGAATAAAACATCCTTGAGCAGGTAATTTTCACTACTTCTTTGGGGTCCTGAGTGAATCTCTTACATGGTTCTGGACCATTACTGGGTCATGTTTGATCATTTGGATGTCCTGATACTGTCCTTTCATATATTTATACCTGCTTACAGCTCAGATGTCATTGTTTCATTGACAGGTTCTGGGGCTGTGTCTGTCACAGCTGAGCAGTGCCCACACTGTCCTACAAGGGAGTCACATGAAGGGCTGCCTCTGGTTGTGTATTTCCATCTGTCAGAAAGAAAGGATTTGGTTACTGAATTTTGTACTGTGGCAAGAATCAATGATCCAGTCTACTTGAAACTGGGTGATGAGCTTGAAATGGGAACAGAAATCCAGAAATAATGCCAAGAATACGTGCAGGGACATTTTAACAAATTAACCATCCCAGTGCTGAGTCCCCACCCTTCAGCCATTTCCCCTTCACGCTGGCAAGTTTATTTTCTGTTACAGCTACAGTCTGGTATCCATTGCCCAAACATGCAGGTCCCAGTAGTTTTCTTCTAAAAAAGTATTGCAGCCTAGACTAGCACAAGAAGGGGCATCACCCATCTCACCAGTACAACAGATTTTACAAGCAAGAAGTTTCTGAATAGCTCGTTTTCCTCCAAGGCCCGGAGCATGGGAGATTCTCAAAGCCTGGAACAATAAAAATTGCCCATTCATAGTCTTAAAATAAATACATTTGTTACAGGAAATGAGTTTTGTTGCATCAGCAAACCAGACTTGGAAAAATGGTTTTTGTTCTCAAGGTAGTGGACATGTTGAGAACTCTCAAAACACACATATAAATGATCCACCTTTTATAGATCAGACATTTTGCATAACCAGAAGATCTATAATTCAGCTTTTACATGACTAGGGAGCTGATGAAGATGTCACAAAGGAAACATAATTCTGACACAAGTGGTAATTCAGCATTCCAGGGTTATTGCACATTTATTGTACTTGACTAGACTTTGTACAAGGTGTCAAATTACCTTCCACTCTTACACGGCCAGGCCTCAGCATTTTCCAGCATACGACATCTGAGATCCATGCAGATATTGCACATATTCCTGGCATTATTTCTGGATTTCTGTTCCCATTTCAAGCTCATCACCCAGTTTCAAGTAGACTGGATCATTGATTCTTGCCATAGTACAAAATTCAGTAACCAAATCCTTTCTTTCTGACAGATGGAAATACACAGCCAGAGCACAAAGCTGTCTCTTTGATTCTCATCCTTCTGCTCTAACCAGGAAATTCTGATTAAAAAGAATCCTAATTAAACATTTAAACCTTTCATCTTGCTCCATCCCAGCATGGGAGCTTCAGCTCAATACAATACATAATGACCCCTCTGGAAAGTTTGAAAATAAAGATGTCATTGTTAAGAGAAGTAAATAATTTTCAAGTAACATAAAGGTTGGCTGCATGCCCATTGTAATTATCTCTGATACCGAGAGCCACAGGGGTTCAGCCTGTAAAGTCCCAGCCAGCTTAATCTGCCAAATTAAAAAAAAAAATCAAAATAAAAAAAGAAACTTATTTTTCATCTCTTTATTAACTTAAGTAAAATAAAGAGATACGCTAAGAAAATGTACTAACAACATGCAGCATCATGCTTTTCATAAGGAGGGAATGAAAACCCTTCTGTCTGCTTTTAATGAGGTGGGCTGTGCTTAAGAAATTGAGAAGTCAAGCCTACAGTTACTGACAAACATGCTGAAAGGGCAAGATTGGGGTAACAGCGGATCTTGCCAACAAGGCATCACACCATAGGTATACAAGGCTGGAAAGCAAAATTAGGGAAAGAGCTGTGTCTCTCTGACCTGCATCTCCAAAATGGGATACAGAAAGCAAAGAAGAAAGAGCTGAAAAGGATGAAGAGACAGGAGTATACTTGAATATGGAGTCAGCACTTGTTCAGCATTCATTGGCTCTGCGCAGCACTAGGTAGTGCTGTCAACTACTCATCTTTACCAGCACTGCAATTCCTGATTTATTAAAAAGATAGATAAGGTAAATGGTTTTCATAGTTCCTCATGGTTCAGTCGGTAATATAAACATCTGCAATCACAGCCCAGGACCTCTGTTTTGCTGCCTTTCTGCTCAAGGAAACAGAGGTATCATGCACATGTATTTGGATGTAAGTCCCAGAGAAACATTGAAAGAGGATATAGGGCTCATCATTTACCCTAAACCCTTGTGGAAAGTAGGTCCTGATCCTCCATTAGTTTCCCACAAAAAGATGAGAGAAACCCTTCTGCCAAGTCTTTTCAGTTCCCTTCCTGTATTTCTGCATGGTTTCTGAGCACTTCATAGAAAAGGGGGCTGTTCTGAAGTTTTTACAGCTTTTCTCTATCCATGCAGACTGTGATGTCCTCAGTGCTAGGAATGGGCCAAAATGTAGATGGCAGCAATGTCCCTCAGTTTAGCAGGTTCCTCAGGAAAATTGATCAGGTCTTTCTGTCACTTGTTACTCCTAGAGGGAGTCAAGAATTAAATCAGATTAATCTGAATTATTTATAAGGTAAGTTAAAAAAACACCCTAGGAGCTGATTACAGAATAATTAAGATTGTACACATGAAGTTGCTGGAAATTTAAAATTTGGACAAAAGTCAAGCTTAAGATAATATTTTTTCTCAGAAGAAAATATATGTGAAAGTCTGGAATGTCATTTCATTGTAATCTACCCTGGGTAGTCAAAAAATCACTTTTTTTTTGCCACTGCTGAAGTGTAAATCTTTTAGATCATAAATATTTGGTCTTCTGTGCTTGAGGGGAATGTTTTACAGGTTTACAGAACTGCATTTGTGCTGAAGGATCTCTTATAATTCTACCTGAATCTTCTGGGTTTGCCTAATTATTTTCTTAAGTTCCCTGTGTTTACTTTGAGCCACTCTAACTAAGATCACTCACTGTATAATTCTACCTTTGCCTTAAAATTGTTTGCATCTGTGCCTAACACGTTTTCTGTCTCAGCAGGATGTTCATTATGTTAAAATTCTGAAAGTAAATTTTAAAATTCTACTACTACAATTTTGTGAAGATGCAGTAAATGCAATACCCCTTAATTAAAACTTTAATCAGACTTCTGTATAGTATATTCTGTGTTATTTGGAATGATTTTTAATATAGGTGCTCATCATCTGATTGGATATGTGTATCCACACAAGACTGGATAGTTGTACAGATCTCATGAAATCTGTAACAGGGCTGTGGAAGAGTGTGTGTGTCAATGTACTACTTGTAAAGTATTCAGGAATCAAGAAACTACATTCTTTTGTTACAGAATTTTTTCCCCCCTGGGTAGCTAAAGTCGAATTTTGAGAATGGTTAAAGCCTGATGATTTTATTAAGGAAACATTAAATATATTTTGATTAAAACTATATTGAAGAGTATCAAAATACCACTTGACTGGTAGTTCCATGGTCTGAAATGTTATTGCTAGTCTGTAATGAAGTCCCTCAACAAAGGAAGAGAAAAAGGAGAAGCTCCCTGCCTTTTTGTCCTTCTTGCCTTTCAATAGAGGAATTAATCTCTGCTCATGCCTCACTAGACTTATTCTTCCCAGATGTGTTTGATTGTGTTACTCACTGATTATTCATATTAAGATGACTCAAGCAGTGAGATTCACTTTTCTTGGAAGTTCATACAATTATGAAATCTTTTATTGTTTAATTATTAATCCTTAAAGCAATGCTTAAAGCCTGATGGTGGGTCGCTAATTATGGTTTCAGTTTGACTGCCATTTAGCCTTTCCAGATTTGGAGGCTGTCATTCCATTTATGTTTGTTTAAATACTGTAACAGTGTCACAGTATTTAACCAAGAAGAGAACTTCACTTGCTTTCATTTGAGTAAACAGAGCATCTGCTCCTTTTGGTAGCTGCCTTGTGATATCCAGCTAGGATTGGCTTGGCTGATAGTTTAGGTAACAACAGTTCTGACAGGTGTGTTAGTGACCTGCAAAAGATAAACATGTAATTTTGTCCAGGACACAGAGCTGAGCAACATGGATTTTTCAAGGAGAACAGCAGGATCCATATATTGACCAGTTTATTTTTGGAGTGCTTTAGTTTGGAGAGCTTCTCTCTCTTCTCTTCTCTTCTCTTCTCTTCTCTTCTCTTCTCTTCTCTTCTCTTCTCTTCTCTTCTCTTCTCTTCTCTTCTCTTCTCTTCTCTTCTCTTCTCTTCTCTTCTCTTCTCTTCTCTTCTCTTCTCTTCTCTTCTCTTCTCTTCTCTTCTCTTCTCTTCTCTTCTCCTCTCCTCTCCTCTCCTCTCCTCTCCTCTCCTCTCCTCTTCCTCTTCTCTCCCAAAGACTTAGTGATACAATCCTTGAGAAAACTAGCCCAACACTGAAATGGCAGTAGATCTGATGGCATATAGTGGTGATTTATGTTTTTGAAAGTAAATGTAATAAATTTGGTCTGAGACAGGAACAACCGTGTATTTTATTTTTCTAAAACTAGAAAAAAAATTGCTAAGCTGAGAGATGCCTTGCCCGACCCAGCACAAAAAGGCTTACCTTAAATGACTACCTCAAATGTTTAAATAAACTTGAAACTCTCATTCTTGCTAGTCACTCTAGGACCACAGGCAGGCCGTGGTGAGGATGTAGCCATTCTGCTGCAGTGAGAATAAATGAACACAAGGCTGCAGCAGAGACTTGAGTGGAGAACAGGGAGGGCTTGAAGAAATTAATCTCTGCCTGAACTTGACATATAAAGACTTGCTCAGCTTATCTCAGTCTGGAGAAGGCATGTATTTGCCAACTCCAGTTAAATACAAGCCATTTGAACTAGGTTTTAGTTCAAGTGGCTACGAACATCAAGCTACCCCCACCATAAACTCTGTTCTTTGGCTAAACCATTGACACCCGGGGGTATATCAGACCCCATGTATAAAAAGTGCACAGGCTTTATGAGGCCAGATTTACAACACTGGAATGCAGCTGCTACCTCTAAATGTCAGGGAGTTTGTCCATAAAATTATACACCTGGTTCTCATTCCCAGGCTTGACTGCACCCTGTCTCAGACAATGAGTCTCTCTTGGTTCATTTGAAAATGCTATATCAGCTAACAGAGCTCTTGTAATATAAATAATTGATTTTTTTTAAAAGGTAGCATTTTTTGTCTGCCTGATTTAACTACATTTTCTTCAGCTGTGCCACATTTCTGGCTCCTGAGCCCCTCAATACAAACTCCTGCATACTGCTCAGAGTGAAGCCATTGGCACAGAAGGAGGGCAGGTAGTTACAGAACAAGATTTGCCCAAAAGATCTTTTAGAAGAAAAGAATAACTTGCTGGACATAATTATTTGCATTCTGAGACACTGAAGATCCCTTAAAAAGAATTTTTAGTGAGGTTCCTCTCTCCCCACAAAAATCCTGCCATCTTTGAATAAAACATATTACATTCTTTTGTAACTAAAAAAAAAAAAAAATCACCTACATAAATGAGCAGATGATTTGGGCTTGTTCTCAAGATTCCAAAGTCACAATAGAACTTTCCAGGCAGCAGCAGAAAGGAATGATAGAGGTGATTCAATCAGATCATGATAAGCATCAGCTCCTGCATAATTTCTCTCCACTGACTCACAATAGGGTGAGTGGGTTTAGCAGACATGCACCCCTTGTAAATAGCAAAAAGTGTTCTATATGGGTGATCTCTATTGCTCTATGGCTAAGTACTCCATCAGAATTTATAGGAGTTTAGCTTTTCTGAAAACCAGATCAGCCAAATGTGAAGATAATCATAGCTGAAAATGCTTAGTCAAACAGAAATTTATTTAATCTCTACTTGGACATAGAAAAGTTCTGATGTCTGTGTCCTACATACCTGCTGAAATGACATTTTCCCTTAAAGCAGTTCTGGTTCAGAAGCCATAACAGCAAAACATAAACTGTTTGGTTTTTTTTAACACAAGATGGTTCCATGTTAGCAAATATAAAGCTTTGCTTTTTTTATTAAACACTTTCTTTAATAATTGTGTGGCAATTTTTCCTGAATGACAACAGTTAGAAAATTTCCAGCAATTCTGAAATTAAAACGACTGTGCTCAAATTAGATGTCTGAGACCCCCTTAAGAGAGTTTACATTTATCTAATTAGAGTTGTGTTTCTGATACAGAGTTCAGTTGGATTCTACACAAAAAAAAACTCATCTAGGCCAATCCCTCAGAGATTAGTTACACTAATTTGTGCCAGAATTCTTCTTCCCTTAATATAGATGCTGAATATATACTGAATATATACTTACTTCCAATCAGCTGTGATCTGAGTGATCACAGGCTTTTGTATTTCCTTAGTGAGAGTGTGGACCTGTCTAACATGCCAAAGGCCAGGAATGAATGGGTTTAGCAATTTTTTTAAGGGAGTTGATGCATGAGCCCTCTTTCTTACACACCACAGAAGTATTTAAACCAATGCCAGAAAATTGACATCCACTGCATTCCACCTCTCAGTGGGGATACAAACAAAAAAATTTTCAAAATGCATCATGGCTCTGAATACAGGCTGCATAGTCCCAAATTCCACATCTCTGCTCTGTGTGTGCTGCACTTCCAAACAGCTCAACTATTAAGCTGAGAGCAAATACAGCTGTTCTTCTCTCTGAGTAGCTGAAAATGTTATCCTACTTGGGATTTTAAACTGATGTCACAACTGTGTCTTCCAGCTTATTTACCTGAGCAAGCTTTAAATGCAACCAAGGCAGCACAGGCATCATGGCAGCTGCTCAAAAAGCTGAGTAAATCCCAGACACCTAACCTACCACAGACATTCCTACATAAAATCTTTCTCACTGGGAAAGATTCCCTCTTCACACTTTCTTGTTCTATTGTCTTCCTAATTTTTGATCTATGGCACTCAAGGCTGTAGTATTTAGTCCTTTGCTTAGAAAAAACCACTGAATCAGATTACCACTCAGAAAGACAGCACATATACCTTGAAACAGGAAGGAAAAGATGAGATTTTACCTTTGCAAATGCGAAAACAGTCTGAAGGATTTTAAAATACTGAGAAAAATAAGCTGATTGAGAAATTCTACAGCAGCACAAAAAAATATTGGTCTGTCTTTAGACCATTTTTCACTTACACCAGTGCTGTTACTCATATATTTGCACAGAATTTCTATCAGAAAAGAGTGACCAGCTCAATGCAGCGTCTATGGGCTCTTGCACAAAAGACACCGAAGGGTTCTGGCATTGGAGCCTTCTTTTGGTTTGTGCTCTACAGTTATGGAACCCCAACCCCAGCCACAATCAAAATAGCATTGCTAGAAAAGGGAAGATCATCACATATTATGTACCGTAAATTAGAAATTTAAATCTGAAATTAGTTTTCACTTTATCCTAATAGTTATTTCATATATGGGCCTTGTTCTAGAAAGTGCACTCTCCCATAAAATACAGGATGGCCTCTATCACAGAGAGCTGTGCCTAGAATCCTAAATTGTAATTTTCAAGGCAAGTACCTTTAATGTGTGAGGTAAAGAAGCATGTAAGAGTTATGAGACAGCAGCCTCTAATTGCCTTGACCCCAGTCACTAAAACTCAAGACTGTATTATAATATTTGCCAATATCCAGAAACAGGACAGAAGCCTGCAATGATGTGTATTTCAGCTGGTTGTGCACAGTGCAATCACAGCTAGCACAATAACCTATCTAAACAGAGACTGGAAATTCTTCACTAGATTTATTATCTTTTAAATATGTAGGTTATCACTATTTGATGCAATCTTATAAGAGGTAAGTTCATATGCAATGATTAACCCAGCAAGGTGCACACAAGTATTTCAAAGATTCAAAGTATAAGCAAATGTGTGTGACTGACAATCTCTGGTCATAGCAGAGGTTAGGTGTTAGGAAAAAACCTTTTACTGTGAGGGTGATGAGGCACTGGAACAGGCTGCCCAGAGAAGCTGTCGATGTCTCAGCCCTGGCTGTGTTCAAAGCCAGGCTGGAGGGGCCTTTGAGTAACCTGGGCTGGTGGGAGATGGCCCTGCCAATGGCAGGGGAGGTTGGGACTAGATGACATTTAAGGTCCTCTCCAACCCCTTAACTTTCTATGATTCTACGAATTCTTCTCAATTTTATAAAACAGGGGAGGACAGAATGCAATGGTAGCACAAAGAGCAAAACAATTTTAACTGCAACATACAAGGAACAGTTTAATGAGGCACAGGCATTTTTCCTACTGACCAAATAGTTCTCCAGCTGACTAGCACAGCATTGACAGCCTCCTCAGAATACAGGGTGTTCTCCACCTCTGGCTTTAGCCAGCATAGAAGGACAAGTGCAAGGTCAAAGACAAAATTGTGCTTTATCACCATTTTGGCAGAAGGTGATGCTTGTACATAATAAGTTCTGAACTTGGTTATGTGTAGCCGTTCCTCGCTTTTTTTCTCATTACCTTTGCTCTCCACCCCTATTCCCATGTTTACAGAGTTTGTGCTCACTACCTCTTTAAAATAAAGGGGATTATTAGAATTTAAGGCCAGAAGCAACCCTAAAATCACACAGGCTGACCTTCCATACATCTTAGATGCTTATAACTCTCCACATTCCAGAGCTCTGGGTAAAGGTGTCTAGAAGGAGCTTGTTTTCAAGAAAGTGTTGAGGATTAAAAATTTACCATTTGTTGCGGAATTTTGTTCCCCAGTTAATCAATGCTGCTGTTACAGATAATATCACTCCTTTTGTTTAAAATTAACATTGGCTTAAGCTCCAAGCCACTGTTCCTTGTTACATCATTCTCAGGTACTTTACAGAGCTGTTGCCAGGCTGGCATTTTCTCCTTGTGGAGATACTTAACACTTTTAAATGCCACTTCTCATTTTTATTTATTTTAATACTTGTATGGGCTGTACTTTGTAAGCTTTCAGTGTCAGACATGTTTCCCCAATCCTTGATTCATTGTTAGAGTTCCCGTCAACAAGTTTTTTAACTTTTCAGATGCTTTAACAATTTATGTATTAATTAACATTTTACATTCTTTCTCTTGCATATTTTCAATATGCATGCCAAGAGTTTCACACTGACTGTAGTGGCGATTTCTTTGTTCTCTACCACCCCAAAATGGTTTTCAGTTCTGTGCTCCCCTTCACACCCTGTCCATTGTTATAGGTAACTTTCTTCTTTGATAATCTTGGTTTATTTAGCTGTATTATTAAAAACAGAAAAACAACCCACACAAGACTTACATCTCTAAGTATGGATCCAGATTGCAAAAAAAAAAAAACAACCCAGTGTCTTGCAAAACTCCTCTGTTTTAATCTTTATTCTGTTTATTGTTGCAGCACTGATGACAGAGTGAACAGCAGTGATCTGCTCCTTGTCTCTTTTCATTAATCTTTCTGTTATCCAGTTTTACACTAAGCTCACAGTGAAACCTGAAAGAGAGCCCAGGAGCAAAAGAACCTGCTCTCATTTTCCATTCCCCCATCTTCCTAACAGAATGACTAAACAGTAACAGGAGCAATGCCCTGGTCCTAATTGGTTTCTCTGCAGATACTGTGTGCTGCCTTCTTACCTTACATCCTCCTACAAGCAAGCACGGGCCTAGAATTATCTCTTTTCCCATGTCACTTGTTCACTACTCTGCACTGTCTGAAACCAGCATAGAAAGGGTTCTGTGCTCCTCTGGAATACAACAATTAATTCTAAAACCCAGCAGTTAGTGTTTGCTCTCAATTTGAAGCCCTGTAATCTGTGTGCATATGTGGCCAATTATTATTGGCTTAATTCCTTCCACTTTAGGTAGGTCTCTATAGATTAAACTGTATTTTAAGTTTTTTTTTTTTTCTTCCCCCTTCATAGAGATTGTGAAACTTGGGAAAGTTTAAACACACACAAACCCAGTGGCATTTGTTGAGCATGAGTAATTTCAGTTATTTAATGACACCCAAGGCAAATGGCAACCAATGGAACTGATGTGTCTCAAGTTTATTGATGCCCTTTCAGGTATCCAATACAAAAATATTTCCATAGGCCTCTGGCAAAACTTATTTAGAAAAAGAAAGGGAGAAAGAAGGACAGAAGACAGGAAAGTGATCATTAGAATAGGCACTGCTTTGGTGGTATGTTTGTTATATAATTGTGACATGGTAGAACACATATCCCTTCTACACAGCATCACAGTATCTTCAGATGGGTAAACTCATACAGAAAAGAATATACATGAAAAACAGATGGGAAAACTCATACAGGGAAAAGAATATACATGAAATAATGTGTTCTCTTTTCAAATGTCTTCTGACAGTAATCTTGTGTCACAAACAGAATGACACAAACAGCCTCCAGTTTGTGTTGAGCCTTGCACACTGGATTTCTGGTGTGTTGCAGGCACACCTGCTGTGCTCCTCATGGTCACCAGGCCAGTCACAGGGTTCAAGAGCAATTTCACTGCATCATGTGGCTCTTACCTCAGAGAACTTACTGGATACTTAAACATACCAGCAGTGCCACACTATCAGATATTTCTGCTGCTGGGGAATGTTCTGTGCTCCACTGAGATCACTGGTGACGCCATGACTGCTTGATAACCTAATTCCCAAAACAGCTGGGCGGGGGGGGGGGTTAGCAGAGAATCCTTGGATGTGTCCCAGCAGCTACTCAAATGGAATTTCTGTGAATACTTCTAAGAATGCAGAGAATAGGTTGCTCATAGATATCAAGCTAGTTGCAACTCTCCTGGAAGTTAAAGGCTCACATATGGGTAATCACAACAAAACAAAAACAAAAGTAGGAAGACAGAAGTCTGTATTATAGAAAATTTTATATTTATACTTCCTTTCAGAGAGCAGAAAAAACTTACAGAGTTCACAGTATTAACAACAGTAATACATAGCTAAAATATATCTGGTTTAAAATCGTTTAAATACATACCTGAAGTTTCCTATAAGTGAAATAAAGACCTCCATCAAAAATTGTTCTATTGGTCTAGATGAATAAAGAGACCTCTTTATAGTTTCTGCAGTTGCAATGACATTTGCCATTTTCATAACAAAAAATACTAGAAGTGTCTCTCTAACACTGCCATTGTTTGCAGCAGTAGGTGTTCTCTGGAAAATGATCCTGCAAAGTCCAGACAGTTTCTAATCAGGAACAGTTCCAACATATACTGACTGATGTCGGTGTGTCTTACCCAAGATGTAGATGCTAGCAACCCTTTCAAGTCTCATTTCAGCACATCTGTTTCTGATCAAAACACATCATCTCTTCATGTATTAATGTCTCCTGTTAGCCTTTCTGTTCATCACTCTGAATATGCTGTGGGGACTCAGCTGGCATGAAATTAGGCAAACCTGTCTACACCCTTTCTCCTCGTGCTGCTTTCCTTGCCTTGCTTCTCCATACCTACATGTAATTTAAGAAGCACATTGATTAGAATTACTGTCTTAGTGAACTCTTATGTAGCAGCTATTCTATCCCAGGACAGGATGGCTCTTTTTAACAGATATAAATAAATATTGTGTTTTGGAGGTGTACGCAGCTTTGTAGGAAAAGGTAGCATTACATCAACAGGAGACTTTCAGGAATAAATGCCAAATAGAGCATCCTATAGTGGGTATTTTAGCCAAATTTGCTTCATGAACAACTTGTTACTTCATCCTTTCCTCTCCTAAGGAACAAGTAACAAGGCAGATCATATCTGCTTGCTTTTTAACAGAATCAGAATTGCCAACAGCTTATATTCAGTGTATTATTGAAAATAATAAATCTGGGGCAACACTTAGGGACAATCAAGTAAACCTTCAAAACACAGCCTTTGTTTCAAAATAAAAGCTAACTGTGAATAAATTATTTTTCAAGGTGTTAATTGTGAGTGCTCTTTTACCTTCTTCAGAACCGTGTAGCACAGATATCAGTAAAGATGGTACACTTGGTTAGAAAAGCCTACAGTCAGTCTAAGTTAAAAATTATTGTACCTAATTTTAGATCTCTTTGATTAAACCAATTTTAAGGAACAATTCCAAGTCTCCCTCTACTATGGTCATGAAAATTTAAATCTTGCAGAATGCCAAACAATATTGATGATCTTTTCTTCCAAGGTCAGAGTTCTCTTCCGAAAAAGAGATAGTACTAAACTTAACAGTTCAGTTTACAGGTCTGTTCAGCTGCTGAAATAATCTATCACAGGCCTTGGAAGTCTGAGGAATTAATTCCTGACTGGAAGCTGAAAGCTGGCCTACATTATTCCAATTTACAAGAATGAAGATGCAGGAAATTACAGAACTGTTACTCTAACCTCAGCACCTGGAAAATTATGGAGAAGATCATATTGGATGCTATTGAAAGGCATTTAGAGAGCAATGAAATAATGAAATAATCAGGCACAGTTAAAGGGAAAGTCCTGTCTAAGCAATCTGATGTCTTTCTGCTGTAACATCAGCTGCCTAGTGGGTGAAGGAAAGATAGTCAGTGAAGGTTTTCTGGATTTTAGTAAGGCTTTCATGCTATTTCTCACAGCAGTCCTCTGGACAGGCTTCCTAGAGAGGGGGTGAATGCCACAAGCCTGTCAGTTTGAGAAGCATTTGGACAATGCCCTTTAATAACCCGCTTTAACTTCTGGTTAAGTTTGGACTTGGTGACTGCCAAAGGGACCTTCCAACAAGAATTATTCTATTCTAATTTTAAAAGAAAATCAAACTGTGTTTCAAACATGAAAGAAACCTTGAAACTGTTTGTGTAGCCTATGAGACAACAGAAGAGGAGGTGAATGCTGGCCAAAAGGTCACCTGTTCTTGGAGCCACTTGAACGGGCTAACTGAGGTCAATGAGTTTGGACAGTGTCACTGAGAGTAGGATTTACCTCATAAAAATGCAACGGCTGTGGGCTGTTTGTGTTACATAATAACTCTTTAGATAAACCTGTTAGAAAAAGTCACTCTTAAAAATACAGTCATTTATGGTAATGACTACTTTCCTAATACCCTATTAGCAGTGCTGCATTCCTCAGCCTGTTATCTATGTAATCATCTAGAAGAATGTCCCAGACAGTTCTACATGAAATTCCAGTTCCTGCTGGACAGTGGGGTGCTTTTTAGATATCTGAATAAACAACTTTGGTGAAACATGAGCTGATAGCACTTGGCCTTTCCTACATCAGGAATGCAGGTATTGTTGAAAAAAAATTATGCACGTTCTGATGATATATGCATAATCTAATGGTACTTAATAATTTGAACAGGAATAATCAAAATATATATGATAATTTAAATTAATAAAATCCTGGGGCAAATCAACCTAGTCCTATTTTAATGCACACAAGGATTACAATATATTACTCCTTAAGATACAGTCAAAGTTTTCTATTAACATAGACCTGCTGGGGGATATGAGATAACCAAAAGGGAAGCCCTACCCTACAGGTTATAAGGTTGAAAATAAGGACAGGTAGTACAAGTTATCCAAGACCATTCACTACAATTACATTTCAAGGTTACATGATGCTTTCCTTTCTTATTTTGTGAAACTGGGGTAACGTGGCCTTGGCCATACTGTGGCACAAAGGCAGCTCACTCAGTGCCCTGCCAGAGAATGCCCAGTGACATGCACAATGCAGAAAGATGACAGAGGCTTCTTCAATGCCAGGACCAGATGCACTCTGAAGTGGGTACAACTTACATGTACACTCAAGTATATAAGGCAGTGAAGTATGCTTGCTGGGGAGTGGTGCCCTGTGCAGCAGCACATAACAGCACTGATGATGGGAGAATATGCAGGACATTTAACTGTCCCTTTCCTGGCAGAGCTTCACCTGGAGAATGCTGTTCAACAGGTCTCTTGCATCTCCCACTGCATACAGGAGATTCATGCTGCTGGACATTGGTATGAACATAATCTACCTTACCAAAAAAAAAAAAAAAAAAAAAAAAGAAAAGCACCCTGAACAAAACAAAGTAAAAACCCAAGGTCTAGATTTTCTGCATTTTCATTTTTTCATTGTAGAAAACTTACTTGTCTAGAAGCAAATTGCATTTCTTATGTAAAGCAAATTTTGTTTTTGTTGAAAACTTCTCTAATTTCTTCCACTATGTGAAGAACAGGATCATCCTCTTCTTTCTAACTTTCTAATTTATTGTTTTAGAAAATCTTCCCTCTATGTACACACCCAGCTTCTAATCTTCCTAAACCAAGCAATTTAAACAGTCTCATATCACATTTTCTTTATGCTTTAAATAAGTTTTTATATCCATTCTTACATCCACCTCATTTATTAAGATATGATGACCAAGGTTGAATAAACTCCTTTACAGACTGGGAGAGGAGAAAATTTTCTGGAGGATGTTGGCTCTGTAACTGTTCACTTCTCTCGTTCAGCTTGTGGCTGCTTCCAGCCCTAAGCATTACAATATTCCCATTGTTATTTTCTTCCTATTCTTAAATAACCAAAATTTTAAAAATGAAGTGGCTAACAATGGAAGTATTCTAACATCCCACCCCTTTCCTCTTTTCAGATATATTCCATTAATTTCATTATTTGCTTTGAACAGTTCATTAATTCAGTGGCATTAATTAGTAATAGAGTAGGAGGGCTTAGAGGAAAGGTTTCCAGTTGCTAACCTTCTAGTTACTAATTGCTGGCCCTCTGGACTTCAATTCTCAAACCAAGTTTTACTGCCTCCATGTTCATGAGCTCCTTGGGTGCAAGCCTTAATCATGATTAAGCCAGATACAATTACAGTATACACACCCTAAGACTTAATAGAATAAATAGCTGATCAAGCCAGTCCTGTGATTCACTTGTTTGGCCACCCACAGGAAATCACCCACACTGCAGTACTCAGTTTCCCCAAATACCTTGCAAGAACAGGGTCCACAGCAGGTACTATGTTAGGATTGTGAAATTTTTTTATCCTGACAATAGTTGGAGGGTTTTTTAACTCTGGTTGTTTTCTGAGAATCCAATAGCTCACCTCTCTCTCCTAAGTGTTGTTTCAGAAACACAGATGCTGTGGCCCCTGTGCTATGACTCCTGAAAATTAGTCACAATGATAATTGTTATGTGTAGCTCCCTGCAATTAAGGATGAGATACTTCTCAGATAGCTAAAGCTCAAAGGAACAAGTTTAGTGCCCATTCACCAAGCAGACTGCTAGTGAATAGTCCCTTTGCCAGCCTAATTTCAAACTGTTTGGCTATCCCCCACCTCACAGGATGCCACTGCCAGAAAAGAAGGATGCCAAAGGCCTGGCAGCAGAGCCAGATGGATCAGCAGTGGATATGTTGTGTCTTGGGATGCAACAGCACACCACTGGGGTGGGGTGGGCAGACAAGGAGGGCTCAGCCTCACCCTTGTCTGTGCCCCAGGTGTGCAGTCATCTGTACCTCCTTGTGCTGGGGTTAATTCATGTTCAGCTCACAACAACACATCGAGAGCCCATCCAGCTGAAAACAGATATTTTTCTCAGTTTTCTTTTCTGCAACAAGCTCACATCTCTTCCTCAGCTTGCAGCACAGCAACGTTAGCATTAGTGCTGGCACAAGGAAGGTGATGAGTGAATGTAGGTGGGTTGGGACACAGGGAGAAGACTTCTGCAGTGGCATTCAAAGCACATAACCTCATCTAACTGTGGCCACACAAATTCAGCCTCACTGAAAGGCCAATACAGCTTTCCATTGGCTGACTTTCTTCCCCTAGGACCTTACATGGGCACGATGGAACATTCCTGTAATCTTTGTTTTACTCTTCTCCACAGTCATACAATTTTAAAATGCTTTAAAAATTTGTCCTTCTCCATAAACATTTCAGCAGAGAAGATAAAGAGATGTTATGTGATAATCATGGGTGTGACACACCAAATTTCTGGTTGCAATTGGGCCAAAGTTCAGAGTATGGCTTCCTCAAGACCACGAACTATTAGTGATGACAGGAGATTCTTATGATCCCTGTTGTGCTTTCCCTCACAATTTGGAGCTGCTGAATTCTCATTTGTCAAAGTACCAATGCCATTGAGCTGTAGTGTCCTTTAATTTGCTTTTAGCATCTTTGGAATGCCCATTTCTTAACACCCAATGATATATGAAAGGAAAAACTGTTTCCAAGCTGTCTGAACGAAGCAAGTTTGGGACAGAAAACAGGTAAACATAGGGTGAAAAAAAGCCCCCAAAACCCACAAAAAGTTAAAGCAAAATGCAGAAGGTACTGTAAACCTTGGACATACATTTTTTGCTGAAGTAGATTGATTTCATCCAGACATCTGACCTGAGTCCTGTCCCCCTGTAAAGTGTCTAAAAAGAGCTCCAGAGCAACCCACGATACTTAGGCAGGGCCATTGCCATGGTTCTGTGCCATCCTCAGCTGAACTCAAAGCATCACCTCCATCTCTCCTTCCCGCTCATGTGTAAATGGCACTTCCCCTGTTCCACCTGGGATAAGGCTACCCCACCTAAGGTAAGGCTACCCAAGTGGGAATCATGCTTCTGCAGGAAATGTTGGCGCAGAAGAGTGTCAGGGAATTGCAACACTTGACTAAGGATGGAACTTGGCTGAGTTTCAGGGACAGATAGCCTGATGGAGAGTTGCTGAGTGAAAGACAGCAAGCACACGCCTCTTTCCCAAGCTACTCCCTCTTTTTAAAAGAGGCAGCATTCTTCAGAGATTGTAAGAAATCTACTGTGCTTCCCATAGTCTTATTTATTCCACGCAGGACTTTCAAAATATATTTGCAACAGAAGATTTCAAAGATAAACAGCAGATTTACAAGAGTACCAAATATTGTCAGGGGCTCCAATTTACCTCCACTTCTTTTCACTTTCTTTCTCTTTCATGTATATTTTGTCCCTGTCTGCAGAAGAAGGAACAGTATTAGTGACAGGAGAATGTGAAGATTTGCTTGAAGCTCTTCTGCTTTAAGTTTCTAGGC
This sequence comes from Agelaius tricolor, assembly GCF_023055355.1. Classification (NCBI taxonomy): domain Eukaryota; kingdom Metazoa; phylum Chordata; class Aves; order Passeriformes; family Icteridae; genus Agelaius; species Agelaius tricolor. The sequence goes on from NW_027269269.1 coordinate 20,891,259, forward strand.
AAACTTCTCTCTTGTGTCTTTTTCTGACAATAGCCATCCCATCTGCACATGCTTAAAACCCAGCCCTGAGTAAGACCTGCCCATGGCCTTCAGCTTCCTTAAGATGCTCTTTTCCCCTGTTTGAGCCATCAAAACAAAAGTATATCAGCAGAGGAAATGAAAAGAAGCCATCTTCATAAGATCTCTTTAATGCTGATTTCTGTTACGCCTACTGAATAATCCCGGCAGGTACTTGCTATCCCTGAATGAAAATTTGATCATGCCATATTGGCAATAAAAAAACCTGTGAGGGCCCAGGAGCCAGGCTGTTGTTTTATGTCCCTCATGCTACTCAACTGAAGGAGCATGCAAAGAGCACCAACCCAAAACTGATGTGTGAAGTCCAGTTAGGTTACAGGTCTCTTGCTAAAAAGACATATCAAAGCCACAGCATCATCTGGCTGTCACCATAAACCAGGAACAGCAGCTTCATTCTCTAATCCTGAGCAGAAATCAAAGAAAACTCATTCAGATTTGTAAAGCAGGAGTTGGAATGATTGTAATCTGCTGAAGTTTTGGCAGGCTGGCTTGAGTGAGGTCTCTGGGTACAGTCTGTCTGCTGAAGTGCATGAGGATAAACTCTGTGAACTCAGAAAGTCTCACTACCCCTGTGGACATCAGATTGATTCTTTGCCCTCAAAGGAATTGCCTGGTGGGAGGGAGTTGTTTATGAACAAGTGTGAGAACCTGAGTGACTGGGAACATAAACCTCTGCTGCCTCTGGGCATCTGGGGCAGCCAGGATGAGAGGTCTGTCTTTGTCCAAAGAGATGAACGAAGGGGCAAGGTGAGCCTCTGTAACCCAGAATTGTATAGCTGCCTGTCATGATCCTCATGTGAGGGTCTTGATAAGTTCAGGTTCAGGGTAGGTAGGAACGTGTGTTCACACAAGCAAACTAAATTTATGTTTCACTGTTCTATTGATGGTTGTGACCAGCCTTTCCTTTAGGGAAGCAAGGATGCTTGTGTTCTCAGGACCACTTAAGAGAAATGTCAGACAAACACAATTTGGTTTAGTCCTCTTAGCTGAAAGATAGTCCCTTGAAAAATGATTAAATATCAAGGGTCTGACTTTTGACCAGGAAAAGAATTGGTAAAATCCTGCCCTGCCCACTCAGAACAAACTGTCTCACTTCCTAACAATCCTTTAGGTGCTTTGAAGAGTTGGCCCATTATCTTTACTCAGAAATGTCCATTTCCTGAAGTTCAGTGTGAGCCTCCTGGGTTCCAGATTGTGCCTACTGCCTCTTGTCCTGTTGCTGGACACCACTGGAAAGACCCTGGCTCTGTGCTCTTTGCATCTTTTCCTCAGATATTTGTGCAGATTGATGGATCCCTTCCAGAGCCTTGTCTTCAGCCTGAAAAGTCCCAGCTATCTCAATCTTTCTCTGTACAAGGGATGCTCCTGTCCCTTAATAATTTTCATGTCCTTTTGCAGGACTCTCTCCAGAATGTCCATTTGTACTGGGGAGTCTGAAGCTGGACACAGAATTCCAAGTGTGGCCTTGCCAGAGCTGAGTAGAAGGGAAAGATCATCTCCCTTGACCTGCTGGTGATACTTTGTCTAATGCAACCTTTTTTGTGGCAAGGGCACGTTGCTGGCTCAGAGACAGCCTGGTGTCCAACAGAACCTCCAGGTCCTTTTCTGCAGAGCTGCTTCCCAGCTGGTGGCTCCCAGGACATGCTGGTGCATGGGATTGCTCCTCCCCAGGTGCAGGATGAGGCACTTCCCCTTGCTGGACTTTATGAAGACCCTGTCAGCCTATTTCTCCAGCCTGCTGAGGTCCCTCTGGATGGCTGCATGCCCTGAAGTTGTCTAGTCCCTCCAGAGCAGGCTGTATATATCCAGGAGGATGGATTGAGGAAAAGATGCTTCTTTTTCCTACCACACCATTGTATTTATCTCAGGTGTATACTAAAGTGACATTAATGTGACAGCAGCTGTGCTGCCAAGTACAGCTGTTTCCTTGGGCAGCTCAGCTCTATATCTCAATTCCATCTTATACAAAATGGGAGCAATAACACTAAATTTTATTTGTCTTAGTGTGACCAATTAGCTCCCAATCTTCAATGATAATCACAAACCCTACTATGGTAAATTACCTTTATGTTCTTAGTATTTTCAACTCTCCATAGGCAAGAGAGGTAGGAAATGCTAAAGAGTTATTGTGCATAGCAAAGAAGGAGAATTATTTACATATGAAATTTGCTGTGATGAACAGTTGCAGGGGGTAAGAAAGTTACACTTTGCCCTGGCTTTAGCAATGCATGTTTCAGCCTAGGTGGGCTATGGTCCTATCTCTTCACACACTAACAAGAGCTTTCTCTCAATTAGGATTTCATCATGAGTTAGCTAACTTTATTTGAAGATTCATTCCTGCATTTCCATTTTCTCCCTTCCCTTCATAACGCAACCAAGAGCAAAAAATTTTGGTATTTCATGGAACCATAAAGTCATAGAATGGTTTGGGTTGGAAAAGACCTTAAAGATCATCCAGTTCCAAACCCTCTGCCATGGGCAGGGACACCTTCCACTAGACCATGTGCTCAAAACTCCATTCAACCTGGCCTTGAATGCTTCCAGGGATGGGGAATCCACAATCTCTCTGGGAAACCTGTTCCTGTGCCTCAACACCTCACAGTAAAGAATTTCTTCCAAATGTTTAATCTAAGTCTCTCTTTTTTAATTTAAAACCCTTCCCCCAGTCCTGTCATTATCTGCCTGTGTAGAAGGTGACTCATGCTTTTTTTATAGGCTTTAAGTACTAAAAGGCTGCAATGAGGTCTCCCTGGAGCTTTCTTTTCTCCAGGCTGAACGTCCCCAGCTCTCTCAACCCATTTTCATAGAAGAGGTGCTCTGTCCCTCTGATCATCTTTGTGGCCCTGCTCCCAGACCCTTTTAACAACATTTGAGGATATTGATTTTATTATTTTCTTGTTCAGACATTTTCAAGTGTAATTCAGCTTTGGGAAGCAAACCCTAAGTATGGAGCATGCACAGAACTTTTTACTTATAATCTACTCTTTGGTAGAATGATCTCTGACTCAACCTTTTTATTTGAAAATTAAAAATGTCTAGCTCCACATTAAGTGTTATTTTACAGATTTAACCTGATGTCTAAGAGGCAAGAAATCTTGCTTCATGTTCTTCATCCTATAAAATAAAGCCTTGTAAAGTATGACAGATATGAAAACAATTAAATATACTCAGTTGTGGTGGTTTTCAAAATTATATGATAATGGATCTCCTCCCTGACGGGCTTGCTGACATTTTTAAAGCATGGAAATAACAAATACCTCAAGTAAGCAGACTCTTCTTGATGAAACAAGTATTCCAGGAATAACAGTGTAGTGAGGAAGGTGATATTCACAAATCCTTCCCTGGAGAATTCAAGCACCATCTCTCAACACCGTATCTACCAGTTCAATTACATCACTAAAGGTCAGTGGAGCCAGGTTCCCAAAAGGTGTGAAGTCCTGGCCATATTGATGACCCTGGTTACCTTTGCAACTCCTGCTATTTCCTGAAGTAGAAGATGGGGAGAACAACCTAAAGCAGCATTCTCATAGTTGGCTGAGGATAAGGAAAGAAAGTTGGGATAATGAAAAATATAGGGGTGATGGAGGGATTTTGATGGAAGAAAGAAAGCAAAAGACCTTCAGAAAGGGGAAAATGCTTAGTGAGTAAACAGAACTGAAGTCACAGACCCGAAAAAAAATCAGAAGTAGGAGAACTCCAAAATTCTGAAGAAAGAAAAAAAGGAAAGGGAGAGGGAAAGGGAAAGAAAAGAAAAAAGAAAAGAAAAGAAAAGAAAAGAAAAGAAAAGAAAAGAAAAGAAAAGAAAAGAAAGAACAAAAGAAAAAAGAAAAAAGAAAAGGAGACCCAACAAACAAACCAAGAATATTAAGAGGAAATAATCCTGAAAATGAATGTAACTACAGTCTCTCATTTAGTCTTTAGGGAATTGGTTTTAAAGTATTAGAAATTATGATCTCATCTGCAGGGGGTTTACTTACAGTAAATAATACCCTCAAACTTGTGGAATAATGTTCTGAGCTAGAACTGAGCTACCACAGGTCCAGCAGTTTCCAGTAAGTGTTCCTAACATGTTTAAAATCCCTTCTGCATTTCAGCTTGAAAAGCAGCCCTAACACTGAGATCTGGAAGCATTCAGTTCATGCTGCAAATGAGGCTGCTGAGGTCAAAGCAGATGGCAGATCTCCAAAGTGATACTGAGGCAAGAAATGGGGTTGAATTCATTTTGTTTTCTGTAACTACAATGTATCTGAAGTGCATATATGAAATAAATGGACACTTTCACTGGAATCTCAAAGATGTCACCTGTTCAGATGTGTTGTTGTTCCATTTAAAAAGGGGAAATACAGTAAACCTCACTTAAAGAGAAAGGAAACCATGAAATATTAAGTTTTATGTAGTATCTCAATGCTGTTGTAGTTCTGATTCAAATGCAGCTGTCTAAATATTTACCACAATACAGAAAAGGTTCCCAAGTGGGTGAAATTGCTGTTAAAAAGTAGACTACTTCCAGAGAAATCAATGTCAAAATGCGTACCTCTAACTATTTCTGCCTTCAGAGGTCATACAAACCACTAATCTGCAGTCATTATTAATTCAGACAAGTGGCACATGCATGTTTAAAAAGTAAGTAATATCTTATCACAGGGACATCCAGCTAAGCAAGTGCTAAGAAAATAAATTTCCTTGAAGCATAACACTGCAGGGGCAGGCATCCAATATAAGTGGCAGAGATCTGTGTGTCACCAGTCAGAGAGCCAACAAGTGCACTCTGTAACTGAGAGAGGCACTCAAAGTAGGCTGAATTCCTGTCTGGAACAGTCTCCCATTATGGACCATTGAGAAAACCTGACATTGAGCAGTTTCCTAATACTTACATGATGAAAGTTAAGGGAAATCCACTGGCTGATGTCAGAAATTAACTGAGCAGTTTTAGCTGGAATCAAGCAGATGGCCTCATGTACAGAAATATGCCTGACTTCCATTGCCATTGTTTGTATGCTTTCCATGATCCTGCATTTGTTTATGAGATGTATTTTTTTTATTGTTTGCGTGATTAATTTAAAGTTTGATAAGTTTGTGACTGGGACTATAAGGTAGTATAGTCTAGTTACAGTGAGGAATCAACCTCCATGACCCTTCCTGGCACACAGTACCTATAATTTAGCACCCATAATTTAGACTCTTTTACCTCTCCACACTAACAAAAGAAAAGGCTAACATACCTCTCATCTTGAAAACAAGCTCTAAGTATAATTCTATTAGCAAACACTTACATCACCTGTATATGAGGAATGAAGGAAAAGCATTTAAATGTGTTCTTCAGTTGCATCACTTTCCCGAACAAAGAGCCTTTAGACAAGGCAAGTACAAAGGGTCTGTTGGAGGAAACAGCCCCACATGAGCACATTGTTAGGACATCACTGCTCTAAACAGAGGAATTAATTCACTTAGCTATGCATCATTTTATGCTAAATCATTAGCATCATTTGCCTCATACATCTGGAAGCTGCTAGCCATCAGTGGCGTCTGTAATTTTACAATTATTATTAAAAATTAAGATCTGGCTATAGAAAACAATAGAAGACATATTGCCTGAAGATTCCATGCAGACAGAGTTGTTGTCTGAATGAGAAACAACAACACTACTGATTGCTTGTATGTCCAATGGGAAAAACAATCTTGAGAAAGAGGCAGTTGTAAATTATGTGGATATTTATGGGCTGAAGAGAGCATTGTCAACATGGAAAATTGCCACTAAACAATTTAACCCTACCTGCTGCTCCTGAAAAGTGCCAAATTTCTGCATTCAGTCAGATGCTGTGGTACAGGAAACGCTCATTTCTAATCAGTGTTCCAGTCAGTCTTATTCTAGATCAGCTAACTCTCCACAAAAAGCCAAATTAAAAATCTCAGTAAAACTGGACCACATGACATTGTTATAGAAGGTCTTGATGGGAAGAGAGTTCTGTGGTTGGAACATGTAAGAACAATGGGAAGTGAAATTTTCTGTGTTGAGGTCCAGTAGTATTTTCTTGTGCAACTTTGGACAGTATTTAATTTGAACACATAAGGGTCTTCAAACCTTGTGTGCCTGATTTGAAAGTAAGCTCCCACAAAAGTACAGGAATTTTAAATGAGTCTTCATTTCAAGTCCTTGAATTTGACTATTACTAGGATGAATAATTATGTCCCTCTCCATAGGATATGTCAAGTGTTTTGACATCTTTGCATGGTTAAGGATATAGAAATGTAAAATGTTAATGGGAACTCAACAGTCAAGATAAATTGACAGGAAGCTGGATGAAAGCCTGTTACATATTGCGCACTCCTGAAACCAAACGCGAGGAAGGTTTTCAGGTGAACTGACTGCATGATTTGGTCTTACAGACCAAGATGCAATCACAAATTGGGAGCATATGTCCAGCATTGTACATCTGCATGTGCTTCCACTTATTGAGGAAAGCTTTTACCAGAACAGCCAGGGAATAGGAGCTCTGTAGTACAGGACTTTTGATGAGCTTCATCTGTTGCCTAAAAGTACCAATTCTGACATTGTTCTTTTAGAGACAGATGCTAAAGAAGAGTTGTGTGTTAAGAGGAAAAGCTCAATGTTTTCAAGATGTTTTACATTTACAAAGCAACTTTTATCAAAGGTATGCAAGACAGAAATATGGAGAAATGTAAACCCATTGTCTTCTCTATTCAATTCTTCTATTACCGTCTAAATAGCTGAGTAGAGTCAGCAGTCACCTATATATACACACATAAACACAAATTCTATTCTCTCTTTCTTCCCACACTTAACTTCAAAGTTAACTTTGCAGTTCTGAGTCCTAATTTATTGAATTTACTAAATGCATTTAATTTCTCCTTTTTTTTTTCCAGTTCAACTTATTCATTATTATTCTGTAGCATTCATATTTTCCTCAGAGTAGAAGCTTGATTCATATGTTGTTTCTCTTTGAAGCCGGGAGATCTGAATACTAACATGGCCCAACATGAACAGGTACTGGAAATGTCAACTATAATTTGACAGTATATGAAGTAAATTAGGCAGCTATTATGAGAAAAAGCTTTTAATCTGACACCACTCAGCTAAAAGCATCATCAAGATATAAAGGCATCCCTAAAAGACTGCCACCAGACTGAATACCTTTCATAAGTGCTGAAAGGAAAATATTATTACAGAAGCTGAAAGCGAGTTCATATACACGAGTGTGCACGCATGAATATTCACAAAGTGACAGGTTCACAGATATCAATGAGGCCTAAGCTCAGAGTCCTTCATATGCTTATCTAGAGGACAACATTTATTTTTCTGATCTTCTGTAGGGAAACTGCTGTTCCTAGTAATCACTGTGGGAATAGCCAGGACTCACTGTCCCCCCTCAATGATCAATAGCTTTTCTAGCTTGCATTTTTCTGTTTCATTCCATGTTCTCATGGCCACTTCTCTGTCTGTAATGAGAAATCAGAACTATTTCTTCCTTCTACCTTCCTCAGCTTGTGCAGGATTTTTTCATCTCTGCATTCTTTGGAGTCACTGAGTTCATAGGGAGAAACATAAATAGTGTTTCTGCCTTTAACTCCTCTGATCCTCTGCTGTCTTCTTCTTTTATCTTTAAGAATTTTTAAGGTTAAGGCAAAGCAATACTTCACACCATGTCTGGCAGATCAGCTACTGAAGACTGTTGTTTTCTTCTATTTATGCCTTAACCAGAAAGCAAAAAGAAAAAGGCCTGGCAAAATCTGATGTGTGCAATGTATTGGATCCATCCTCACGTCACAATGTTTTAGGGTTTCCTGTCACATTTGCGACATGTCTCTGGGAAACATCTCTTTCTCACATATGTACTGGCAGTCTCTGAGCTGGGAGAGAATCATGAGATTCAGCTTCACTGCTCATTTTAGCCATGGGCTGGCCATGGATGCTGATCCGAAAAAAACTCAGCCACAAAGGAAAATTCAGAATGCGTCTTAATCCCATTCACTTCAATCTCTGCTGTGCCAGGATTTCAGTATATATTAATGAAAATAATTTGCACATCTATTCTAGTAAATATGGGAAATGTTGGACCTAATAAATCATTGATTATCTCCTTTCTTTTCCACCTACTTATACTGAGTTGTAGCTTGAAAGAGTAATGAGTGCCTTTATTTTCCAAGTACTGGGTACCTTTGATAATGCCTGGAAGCCCCCCAACATTGTTCTATTAGACAATAGACAATGTGAAACAATGTCTATTGTCTTGTGTATTGTCTGACAAACAGAAAGAAGAAACAGTTTCTGGAAAGAAAAATTGGCAAAAATGAAGCCACATAGCAGTAGAAGAATAGGAATAATTGAAACCACATCTTCAGATGGAATGATTCTTGTGTTTTCTCAAATGAAAAATAAATCATGTACACAGTTCTGGAGCAAGCTTAAGGGACTCTAAACTGATTCCTCCAAGCTGTCCTTTCAGCTAATAAAGAAAATATTTCAAATGTTCTTCATTGCTTTGATGAGAAAGAATGAATGCTGGGAGTTAGCAATGCTCTGCTGTCTGTAGCAGGAGCTCATCCTCTCTCTGTTGGCATGTCTACAGAAGTTGTTTCCCTTTTTGTGATAGTTAAGTCAAGGCTGAATGAACTCAAGTCCTTTATCACCATTCCAATGACAGTTGGGCCACTGATGTGGAACACACCTTCACTTGCTCATGCATAAATATCCTGTGAAACTCATGACTCCTCCAAGGCTAACACAACTCCCTATCTATGACATGCTCTACTTGTTCAAGGCGAGATTAAGGAAAAATGGACTGTAGGCCATGGAGGCCTTTCCTTTCTTCTGCCTCAGACTGTGATGTTTTACCCATTTTAGTTAGGTGTTACCAAACTCATACATCCTGTGTGTGTGAAATGAAAGATGGAAATCTGAGGCAATGCCTTCATGTTCAGTGTAAAAATTTATCACTCCCTGCAGGTCTGTGATCCCCTGTACTGTGGAAACAGTGTTCCAGCTGTTTTAGGGGGAACATTCACCACCACCTGTGATGATGGTACAGAAACTTTTCCTTCTTTTCATATTGGCACAAAATACAGACATGATCTAAACTTTTTGGGAATCACTTTCTCTTTTCTCTTTTTTATCTGTTTTAATTCTGTCTGTCTTCTATATCTCTATTTCTAGTCTGATCATTATTTCTTTTCCCTCCCTTCATCTTCTCCCACATGAAGCAGCACGTTTATTAGAAATGTGGAATGCAAGAAAATAGAAAGACGGAATGGAGAAATTCTGGTTGTTCTAGTCAGGAAGTTCTCTGAACCTACAGTTGTGCTCTTACAGTTAAAAATTGCATTTCTGTTGTCTTGCATCTAACCCTCCAATTTGGAGCCCAATTTCTAGGCTCAAGGCTTGGAGATCAATTAGAAACTCTTGCAGACTGCTGGAACAATATCAAAATTCCTGGCCAAAGTGACTTATATTGAGGTTTTCAGGGGCCTACTTTTTTGACATTTCTTTATAGATTTTAGAAAAAGATAGCATCAGGAATTTTACTTAGGTTTAACTTTAACTTTGTAAAACAATCTTTGGAAACACACTGAAATGAACTGATTGAATGAAAATAATTTCTTAATTGTCCCTAATTTGTTTTCTCAAGCGTAGATTTGAGCTCAACAGAAAATTTTCCTTTACAATTAAAATTATTGCATTTCCAGTTTCACATTCACAAAGCCATCTGAAAATACCCAGGTAGTACTATAACTGCAGAGAACAAAGTAGTTTTCAAATATAGTGGTGCCTGAATGAAACAACTACACCATGGGGCCAATTTTAATCTGCATTTTTACTAAGTGAACAAAAGTGAAATGAGGAGTCTCTGAAAACTTCATGACGTTTTGATGATAAAAATGCCCCTTATTTATTTGCTGCAAGTTATTTCTAACTACTTTTTTCTTATAATTCTGGGTTTGTTTATTTTTTCCCCAAACACTTTTGTAGTTGGCTGAAATGTAAAAATGTACAAAACTATTAGGCTTGGCAAACAAAATTTTACATAAGTTCCCAATTTCTAGAGGCAAATGTTTTGACTTACTGAGCTGACACAATGAAGAATTAGGGTAATGTTAGAGGCCCAGTAACAGACCTCTTTATCATTATGTTTTGAGAGAGAGCCACAAAGGGACTTTTTAAGTAGAAAAGCTTTAAATAATTGACAGCTGCTCAGTTATGTGCCAGTCTAGAAAATATAATTTCAAATTCAAACAGGATATGGAAAGTAAGAGCTGTAGCACCTCCCCAAGTGAAGGCCATTAACAAAACCCAAGAATATATCTAGATACTCATTTTGCACATGAGATTTCCAGGGGAATCTAAGGATCCCTCCAGGCTTAAAATGCTTTAAAAATCCATGCTGCCAGATTTTGGACAGTTACATGCATGTGTTGTTGAGGAATGATGGAAATCAGGGTGTCTCATGGTCAGAAACACAGGGTCAAGACTTTTTGGGAGTCTTCAGTATTAGACAAGATCTCTGCAAATTATTCAGCCAGAAGAATGGGCAAATTCTTTAGTACTATTTTCAGATCCAAAGAAAACATTATCTTCATATTATTTTCCTCATAATTTTTAAATTCCTTTGTTTGGTTTGTTGGGTTTTGGTTGTTTTTTTTTTTTTTAAATTTATTTGTTGTTTGTGTTTGGGTGGTTTTTTGAGTGCTACTTAGGATTATCACTCAAAAAATTAGGAATTGACAAGATGTCATGTCAATTAAATATAAGTGTAGTGTAACTTTGATGTTATATTGGAAATTTTCCTGTCATCTGCATGAATAAAGTGGAAAGGGTTTAGGTCCCAACATGACAGATCACCAACATTTCCATTGCTCCCTTTGTAAACTGCCACAAAGTACTTCTTTTTACATTCTCCAGCAGAGCTACATGTCATAATATCAGTTTCATGTTCTTTCTCAGCTTCAAGTGTAACAGGACCTGAGCATCTTCCTGTTCATTGTTAAGAAATATTTATTATAGCAGTTTGTGGTGTTTCCCCCTGTAAAACCATCTCCATTAAGAAGATCTGAAGTCATCATGGGCTCTGTTCCAGGTACTGCATAAAACTGAGTTAGTAGCAAGCCACAGTAACTCACTGCATTGTCTGTGTTTATGTTTTCTGCACTGAGTAATATGTGGAAAACCCCTGAACCTTCTTCAAACCATTTGGAAAAATACTTATTTTCAGTGAGGTTCTCACTGCTTTAATTTGCCTGTGGATGTTCAGCAGAGTGTTATATCTGCAGACAACCTACTCAGCAGTGCATGGTGGGAGGTCGAGAGCTAAGAGACAAAGTCAGAACAAGAGGGGTTCTGAATGGACATAAGGAAAAGGCTTTTAATTATGAGGACTGTTCAGAACTGGAAGAGATTTTGGAGGGCTTGTGCAGTTTCTTTCCTCAGAAGCTTTCAAGATCAGATTGGAGAAATCCCAGAGCAAACTTGTCAGACCTCATTGGAGACCCTGCTTTGAGAAGGAATATGGACAAAACAACCTCCTGATGTCTCCTCCAACCTGAAGTATTTCATGCCCTTAAGGACCTAGTTCTCTCTTCACAGGGACTGTGTCAAACAAAACAGATTGTAACTTGTTCTACCCATGCTCCGTATCTCCTCCTAAACACAGGAAAAATGGCTAGGGTAAAGATTCTCAGTTCTGTCCATGGGCTTCCCTCACTAACTGTTCTTCGGCTCATACAGCAACAAGGAAAGAAAAATTGAACTAAACTTGTCTTCTTTGAAAACTAAGTAACTTCTTCTCATCTGGCTTTATGCTCCATATAAAGAAATACTAACGAAATTTTGTATTCCATACTAAAAATCTCTAACTTTTTCCTTCTAAATTTTCAGTGCCAAAACCATGGATGAACCTTCACTTGCAGAGAAGTGAAACAGAGGTTAGTCACTTTTGGATTTGTTCCATGCATTTGCTTTCCTTTTAATCACTTTTTTAAAACTCTCCTGTCCTTGCTAGATTTTGTTTTATTTATTGGCATGCTGAACTAGTCAAACAGGACTCTCTCCATTGCTGACTTTTTTTTTTATGTGTCACAGAGTTTTTCCCAGGTCTCAAAGGCAAAGTACGCACGTAGGTGGCAAATGCAAACAGAGAAGGGTTACTTGTGTGCATACTGAAGTTGGCAAGTGAAGAAAATGCTCAGTGGTTACAAACAAGCAATTCTCACTTCTGTGTATGTTGGGTGTGTGTTTGATGTGTCCAAAATGAGTAGAAATACACTAACCACATGTAACAGGGTGTTTCTGGAAAGACAAATGTCTGCCCCTCTTCCTACTTCTTTCCCTAGGTTTTATTGCTGAACACAGCATCATATTGCCTGGAATATCCTTTTCATCAACTGGGATCAGCTGTCCCAGCTTTTTGTGCACCCCCAACCTCATTGCTGGTGGGGCATTGTGAGAAGAAGTAAGGACCTTGACACTGTACAAGAACTGCTCAGCCACAACCAGAACATCTCTGTCTTGTCAACACTCCTTTAATCACAGTTTTAAAACACACCACCATACAAGCTATAGAGAAGGAAACTAACTCTATCCCAACCAAAACCAGCATATTAAATTAATTTTCTGCATATATTATTATGTAGGAAGCCTAGATGACAAATGACTAAATGACAACAGAAGATAGTGTGGAAGAAATCCCCAAATTAGTTGGCACAGTAATAATATGAAACAAGAGTTCAGCTCCCAAATTTCTGAACTCAGCACCGATGTCAAATGAAATAATGGGAAACCCTGGAAAAAATGATTTAAAGCAGCCTGCATTAAGTACCCAGTTATCTTACATGTTTCTGTATCTTGTTTGCATACTCTTCAAGCATGCCTATAGAAAATACTCTGGAAATTGTCTGACCTTTCCTGCAAGTCTGAACTCTGTAGTTCTCAAAATGCTTTTGAATATGCTACGCAACTACCACTAAAAACAAAGATTCTAATAATAATGCAGCATTTCATCATTTCACCCTGAATGTAAGTCCAGGAGTAAAACCCTGCAGTTCCTGAGTTTAAAAAAAAGCAAATATGCCTTGCATAAACAGAAGAGACCTTGGGCGTAGGTGTCTTGAAAAAGTGATGATACATACACATGGACCTTTAAATGGATTTCAGTGGTTAGGGGTCTGCAAAGATGACAATAAAAAGCTGTATTGTAAATTGTTGATCTATCTCATTTCTGACCTTCAGCAATGTCACTCTGAATAACAGAGTGCTGTTCCCCAGTGCTGTGGGGAAAAATGATTATGCCCTTGTTCTCATAGTCATCACCATTTTAGTGTACTACTGTGCTACAGCAGGTGGTTATGTCTGTCTTAATTTCAGGGTATTTTAATTGGATTCTTTTACTTTTTGTTATGAGCCCATACTGACTGTACTAGTTTTCATACCTTTTGCACAGAGCTCAGGGCATGAGTGGAGGTGCCAGGCAGACAAGTAAATTCTAGGCTTCTTTGAATTGTAAGCTGTGAGGAATATCTCACAAGTTTGAGATTTTTTCTGTGTTTTAGCCCCAGGAAAATATCTTTCTTTAAAGTCTCATTTTCTAACTGTCTGTGAACATTAGTTCCAGTGTTAGGTTGCAATGTGATGCTGAGAAGGGAACTTATTTGTTGCAGAGCTGCAAAAGCCCCAAAAGCAGTGTGCAGGTAATAAATGTAATGTAATAAATGTAATTAATGTAATAAAACTAGGAAAGGTTTTGATTGTATCTTTTCCTGTCAGGGAGTGGCCCCAAACTAAAGAGTTTTAAAAGACAAATTGGCAGATTATCTCATACTCAAAGAACTATATGAAAGTATTTAGGGAAGGAGCTGCTGAAGTAGTGAAGAAAGAGAATGAGAGAAACAGAAAACTTCTTCCTTCCTTCCTACTGAAGAAAATCCATTTATAGAGGTATATAAAATATATATATAAGACAAAATATACATCTAGAGGAAGTACTGCATAGCATAGATCATCAAAATGGCTGTCAGAACCACTTATGACCAACAACACAGACACAACTGTTGTAAACTAAAGGATCTATTTAATATTATTGATATTAAATAATATTATCTGATATTAATAAAATAGAATAATATTTAAGATTATCAGTATTGAATATTGATATCAATATCTGTTATTGAAAATCTTAAATAATACAATAATATTATTTAATATTATCAATATCTTCTGACCAGTCAATAGGAGAGATGGTGGCTCATAAGCAGGCACAAATAAATACAAAGATTTTATTAATTTAGTACTTTATTAATTTGTCATTCAATTATATGCCTGAATCTTTGGACTCAAGTCTTTGGAAATTACTGGAGAGGTAAGATTTAAGAATAGATCTTGCCAAGAAGATACTGTTCCTGATAGAGCTCCTGACTACATCACTTTACCCTTTTCCTTTTATTAGTGATCACTTGTGCTATGGTTCAAAAATGCCCTCACTTTGCAGAATTTGTATATATATATTTGTCTTTAAATAGATCACCTCTTGTGCATTATGAGGAGGTAGTTCTGACACTAGATCATTTGTGTTGATGGCTCAAGAAGACAAGCATCATGGTGGTTGCTTTTGCAGTTTGCCAAGGCAATGCTGCTTCAGATTCTCCCAGCACACTGTTCACCAACTACTGATTCTGGAAAGTCATCTTAAAAATGCTCAAAAATCACTTTCAATGATTCTTGCTTTACCTGAACAGTGTTCAACGCTATACATCAAACAATCTTGAGAGAAAAATGTTGAACAAAGACATAAATGCAACTCCTGTTTGAAGTAAAGGAGAGGTGGAAATGCATTGGTACCATATGTAAAAAGCATTTCAAAATATCCTATCCTTGCCCTTCACAGAGAATAGGAGGAGAGCATTGAGGCTGGTTGTGAAAAGGTGGTGGCTAAAGATCTTAGCACAACCAAAAAACCTGGACTGACTACATGTCTTTCAGCATAGGTTCCTCCAGACCATGAGTCTGTTGAAACTATTATGCTTTAAGCCCAGGAGAGCAGCTAGGATCACCATCTGCTATTTGGTGAGCCACTCCTTCCAGCAGCCCCGCCCCAGTGAGCTCAGTATTTGTTAAAGGTCAGTGGCTTTAGAATGAAGATCGATACCCTGATATGTGTGTGCTGGCTGTCCACAGCCAATGCCAGCTGCTGACACAATGCTATGAAGCTGACCTTTTGCACACTGACATTTAGGATCCATTCCTGATTATTTCATATGTGGAATATCCTACAGTCTTCCCAGTGGGAGTGGGTGAGGCCCATCCCAAACACTGAGGCACAGGAGGAAGAGGCATGCCAGCATTCTCAAGCACCTCAGCAGTATTTCCAGAGTATCATGTTAGAATGAGCCAGTCTCTATTGCTTTAGCAGCCCAGGACACTTTCCCCAGGAGACCAAGCAAATTAACAGGATAATAAGCTTGAAAAAAGACCTAATCCTCATCTGAATTCATTTGATTCTGTTTCATGTTTGTCACAAAAGAAAATAAGAGGAAGCACAATGGACAGCCATGTGCAGAAGGAGCATAGATGCAGCTGCATCTCCCTTGTACCTCCTTGAAATCTAATCTTGTCATTTTATTATCTTTTAGTTGAAGTGCAAAGAAATTATTTATTTGCCCTGCTATGTCCTTGGGAATTCTAGGAAGCAAACACTTTCTCCTCAGTTTTCCATCCATGACCCACACAGAACAATGCAGGGTATGGTGTTGCCAAATGGCTGTCAGAGCAGCTTGACTACACCAGTAAAAGAGTGGATGAGTATGTGTTGCAGATATCTCCGCCCTGGAAGCCTGAATTTATTGATGTTTTATATTAAAGGTCTTAGATTTACTTGGAACTTCTCAGAGATTATTAAGAATCTTTTATTCTGATACTCTGATAATTCTGATACTTTAGGCTGGCTGAGTTCACAGAGCAGTGTTTTCTTTCCTAGTCCTGATTCTTTCCAACATACAGCCTCAGTGAATTGTTTGCAATAACAGGAGAACTTCAGCCAACCAATGCATTTGATTAAGGAGTAGGAAGGTGTTCTAAGGACAAGGTTTTCATGTATGCAGAGGGTTGATGTTAGAGTGTGCTTCTTTTGAAGCAGCAGAGAGGAAACAATTTGCAATTATCAACTGAGCATAAAACAGTAGCAAGACCAGAGGGTTTTCATATGGCCCATCTCAGAGATGCTTGCTTGCATCTTCACTTGTTTCTTGTCTTGGATTGTAGATTTCTCAGGTCAGGACACAACTCTTGCCAGAGAGTTCTCAGTGCACAGTGGAGAGTTTGATTTAAATTCTGTCATTTCAGAGATAAAGTTAACCTTATTCTTAAAATCAATAGTTAATTGCTCTAAGTATTACCCTAATCCTCTATGAATCAAGTATTTTTTGAATTGGCTCATTCCCATTTAGGAAGCTTTCAAAAAATCAACTTGAATCACATTTAAGAAGTGGTGCAAACATCAAATTCAGTGAACCATGATTATACAATGGCACATTACAAAACTGAGTTATCTGTATCTGTTTTGCATGTGCATTCCCAAGAAAACTCTGTATAAATGTGTATTTCATTGGAGTTGTTGCCTCACTGTCCAACATACATCATTCCATCAACATGAAAGGACAACTTCTTCCCTGAAGAAAACTGCCCTGCAATTTTCACTAAACTCTCAATGACTTTAAAAAACAGGGCCTTGACAGTTAATAGTTTGAAACAGAAATCAGTATTTGGAACATATACAAACTTTGTATAAAGAAATACTTGAAGTGGATTGCTGTGGAACAACAGATTTAATAAAAAAAAGAAAATTAGTGTGGACCCATATGTGACAATACAAACAATTGATCAGCTAATGCCTATTATTGCTGCTAGAGAAGCAAACACAAAAATTGGCTCCTGATTGTTATTTTAGAGACAAAGAAGCAGTCAAGGCACTCCATATTTTTATTTTCAGCAAAATATATATCATTTAACTACAAGCAAGTGGATCAAAACATTCATTCATCACATTATCATAAACTTCAGTAACATAGAAGACAGTTTGAGGTTAGCACTTTCAGAGAGGGGAGGAATGTCTGCTTTGAAATCATTGCAATATTGTTAGGAGGAAGAGGAAAGACACCTTGCAACAGCAAGGAGCAGCAATACTGTTTCAGAATTTTAGGATAGTAACTACACCAAAAAGCACAAAACTTGAAGCAAATCTTGAAGCAGCACATTCATGCAGAATATTACAGTGAAAGTGCTTTGCCTCTGTGTGACTGCAGTCACTGCTGTTGCTGAGTCAGACCCAGACTGCATTGAAACAGCTCAAAGGTTATTCCAGTGCCTCCTATTACTTCATCACCTGATATTCACACGGGTGCATTCATGTATCTATGTCCAAATGCAAGAGGGTAGGTAGTCCACATTTACGTATAAAATTTAATATTCCAAACAACTGGTGTGCCCATTACATTTGCCAATTTTCCACACCTCTATTTTTCTTCTGTAGCCATTTATCCTACAGATAAATAAAATCATTCTAAAAATGGTCTGCATCATTGATCATCAACAAAAGACTGGGGAATCAATTTACTATTGGTAAAATATTCTGCCCCCTTTTGCACAAGGGGGTCTTTCTCCAGGGTTTTGGTTTTTTAAAAATATGTAAGTCATTTGAGGAAACTGGAAGTCAAATTCCAATAGGAACCAGTAAGAAATGTTTTTACAGTGAAGGTGGTGAAATACTGGAATGGGTTTTCCAGAGAAGTGATGGATGCACCATCTCTGGAAGCATTCAAAGTCTGGTTGGACAGAACTTTGAGCAACCTGATCCAGTTGAAGATGTGCCTGCTCAGTTTCTGGGCTACATGACCTTCAAAGGTTCCTTCCTTCTATGGTTCTATGATTGTCTATCCTATTTACATTAGGCAATTCCAAAGTCAGAAAATCAATCACACAGTTCTGATGCTGCTGTTTGCAGAGGTTCTATGCAGGAAGTTTGAAAGCTAAGGATCGCAGGGTGCAATTTTATGAAAGAAGGCACTTGGAGAGCAGATACCAAAATTAAAAAATGGCTTACCACTGGTAACTGAGTTAGGTTCTGCCTCCTGCCATGTCAAAGTGTTGTTTTAATATCTAAGATCAAATCACTCAATATTTATAGCAATGAAGAAGAATGTAAAATCAGAACCAGGGCTTTCACATCTGGTACTTCAAACTACCATTATTATTATTATTATTATTATTATTATCATCATCATTATCATTATTTTGTCACAAGGGGGAGTTCTTTTGTAGAAATGACAGTATGTGGTTTCATCGTAACTGTATTTCAGTGATTTTCAAACTAGTAAAATTTCTACTGTATTTGGGGCCAGGGATAGCTATGACCTGAAAATCCTTAGTTCTCCCCTTCTGGCTATTGCCTATTCACTATGAAATAAAATTAATCTACAATCAGAGCAACATTTCACAGTTCTGGTTAATGTACCACATTGCTCCCATTTCCATAGATCACCAGTGAAAAGGCCAAAGGTTTTGGGAAGGACTGACAGCACTTCAGTGACTGAGACCAGGCAACACCTTCAATTCAATAACATCAGTCAACTCAAAAGCATACAAGCACCAGTGGAATTCCAGAGTGACATCCTTCTGTTTGTCTTCCATTAGAGGACAAAAAGAAAAAAGAATTCAAGTAACAGAAAGTGGGCATTTAAATAAATACACACGATTGCAAAGATCATGATACTCATTACAGCACCTGCAAGTGAGAAGGTGTAGGAGAGGTTTGCAGTGATACTTCAATACAATCAGAAATCCACTGGATTCAGTTTTTTGTCTGCTTTGTTTATCACAGGGTGATTTGGCTCAAAGTCTAGTGCTAGATAATAATTTTAATTTCTTAAACAAAAAAGTTGCTGTTACTAGTACCGTTGGAAGGAAATGTTAAGACCGTGGATTGCTTTCTGCTTAACTTCTGCTACTGGAATGAAACTCCACATTCCTGAGAATACAAAAAAAAAAACCTGAAATGACTGTCCATTTCTCTGAACATTTCTTCATTTTTTCTTAAAGTGGCCTGAGGCAGATGATAAACTGATAGACTGGCACATGCCTGGAAGGGAACTGTTGATAATTGTTCATTGGACAGTTTTAGACATTCATCCAACTGGTTCACTGTTCAAATCAGTTGTTCATTGGACAGTTTTAGACTTTAAGTTGTTCGTTGGATGGTTTTAGACTTTCAGAGAGAGACAGAGCAAGCACCAGTTTCTGAACTGTCTCTGCAATAGCTCTTATTCATCTATTCAACATTTCCTCACCATTTCTTTCTGTGTTAAACAGGAGCTCACTACTCAATCTTGATGGCTCAGTTATAAGTCAGGGAACTCTGGTTCAGAAACCTATTCTTCCACAAAAAACAAAAGACCAGCTTTAGCTTACTTGGGAGACAAATATCTCTGCTGAAATTTCACACTGCTGAAAGTCACCTATCCAGGTCATAGACCCTCTCAATTGGAAAAGAAGTTCCCACTTTAGAATCCTCCCAGGAATAGCAATCACATCTTTTCAAAAGCTTAAAGTGCATTCATGTGACAAAAAATTAAAACAAACAAAAACATCCATCACCAATAAAAAATCCAAACAAGCAAACCAAACCAAAACAGTCTTGCTAAGCCAGAAATGTTGAAATTGCAGTTAATGGAGACTGCCTTTGTTCAGAGGGCAAAATCTGTCAGGCCCTGAATGCCAGCTGAGTAGTTACAGTCCTTTTCAAACATCACAGTGTCAACAACTACCTTCATTCCTGAGATCAGTTACAGGATTTGTGAGGTTTGGGGGAGTTTGGGGTTTTTTTTCTGTTCTGTATAAAATCATAAATCAGAACTTCAGTCATTGTTTGCTATGAGAGCGTTGCAATTTTGTGAAACTTGGAGGGGAAGATTTTACTCTATGTAACAGTCTGGAAGAGGGCTTACTGTGATCACTTCATTGTAAATGGATGAAATCCCATTGCAGGCTTCTTTTGATCATTTGCATAACACAGCTCAACAAGCCCACCAGCTCGGTGCAAATATCAGTGCAATTGCAAAGACGCTTTTAAGTAGGAGAGAAAAAATTGCATTCTTTTGTCATGGCACAGATGTCATGAACTGCTCACAAAATCTTCACCAGCAGAGTTCTCCAAGGCTGATGAATGTGTGTGGCATGATGGGGAGTGCATGAACAGCTGTAGAAGACAACTGTCATGGCAAAGGGCCACTTCACATATAGTGGAGTGAAAATAGAGGCTTCTTAGACATCATAGACCTCCTCATCCACAGCAGGACCAACCTCTCCACAGAGCTGGCGGAAGGTGTTGCGCCTCAGGATCTCCCAGCCACGGTGAGAACTAGTTCTGGATGTGCTCCGTGACAGTGACAGAGCAGACATTTCCTTCTTGCACAAGGTGTCCCCGTTGGTTTCCAGCTTTTCTGAACCTTTGTCATAGTTATCCCTATCCTGAACCTTAAATGCCTCTGTGTACCGCATCATCTTGTGCTTGTTGGGATCAACCCTGTCTTCAATTCTGGAAGAGGATTAGAAAATATAAACTGAATGAAGCAGAACAGTGATAGTTCATCAACAAAACCCCTCCAAAAAACAAGGCTACTGACACAGATATTCCAGAAAAATCTGCACAGGAAACTGATTATAGGCAGGACGCTAGAGGCTGCTAGTACAGTTATCTCCAAGACCTTTGTCCTCATCATTGACTTCAGTACCTTTGTCTGCCCATGGTTTCTTGTCCTTTAACAAATCCATAGTGATTTGCCCTTTCCATTTTGCCGGCTGTAAGCAATTGGAAGACCTTGATATATGCATATATTCATATATATGCACATATTAATTTATTTTCTCTGTTCTTGTCTTTCCTCCTCTGATACTCTATGGCTGCTAGCCTCAGGATGTCACTCATCTCTTGCTGAACTTTTATTTAACTGCTCCACTTCCACCAAACCTCTACATTACTTACAGATTGTCTTCTGAATTACTATCCCACACATATATAAGGAACACCCATGTGATTTGACAGAACTAAATCACAGCACTCTTTCCTCACAGCATCCAGAGAATAATTGGCATTGCCAATTATTCCCAGTGACTTTTTGGGACGTTGCTCTTGCAATATATTTCTATATTTCATGCCTTGGACTGAAAGTGTTGCATATTGGCACCACTTTAGGTCTGCTTTTTCTGCCCAGTAAATAAGAAAATCCACAAGGCTCAATATGTCTGCAAAACCTACAGTTTTCGAAGTCCTGTGCAGGGCCAGGAGTTGGAATTTGATGATCCTTGTGGGTCCCTTCCAACTCAGGATATTCTATGAGTCTATGAGTCTATGATTCATACAGCCACCACTCCCCCTTCTGGCTTTATCAGCAAAAGATGGCACAGTTAGAAAAGGAAAATGCTTAAAAGTTATTTCTTTTCTCACTCAGCAAAAATATTGAATAAAATCAGAAATAATGAGAAATTTAGTGTTATCCAGACTACTGACAGTTTTTTAGTTCAGTGCCTAAACTGAAATCCTGGACCTGTGCCTTTGCCACCTGACACAGTCATTGCAAAATATAACGTATTTACTAGGTTCACTTGAGAAAGAAATTTTAATTTTAATTATTCCTGTTCTGATTTTGAGTCATTCACAAGGCAGCTCCATGCTGTTGAATGCCTGATAGATTGATTCTGCCTCTGCCATTTCATGTATCTAAGGGACAGGGACGGCCAACCAAGCCCAGCAGTGAAGTTCAGTGATAGTCATTACAAGAAGTTTGAAAGAAAAATTCAGGTCTTATAATGAATGCAGTTTTCTGTCCAATGTGACTACTGGATGAGAAGGCATCAGCTGATTTCACAAGGAAATGCACAGCAGAGTTTTCTGAGGGGGACAGTGCTTGTCTATCTATCAGTCACAGACAGAAAACAGACTGGGGTCTCTGTTCTGTAAGGACAGCACTTCAAACACTCCCCAGCCAACTGGAAAGGCTCCTTATTTACATCCACACGTTGGGTTCTTCTCGCTGGATCCTGACATGCAGACACTCCAAGGGAACTCACCTGAGATACCATCGGTCCCCCAGCCCGAACTCCCGCCCACAGATTCCCGAGCGGGGCCAGAGGCAGCGCGGCAGCTTCCGCTCCAACATCACAGTAGTAGCAACAACCTTTGGAACGAGAAAAAGGAAAATGCTCAGATGAATTAGAAAAAAAAAAATCAGACTCTCTTTCAAAAATATTCGTTTCATCAGCACTGACCCATACTGTACTTCATTACAGCTCCTTAAGGGAAAAAACAATTATAGAGTCTATACTCCATTTCAAATAAGGCAGTAACTAATTTAGGTCTAATTGTGACATGTTTTGAAGAAGTAATGGTGGTCTTAAAACTCTGTTCCATTTCCTTTCTTTTATACCTCATGGAAATGATGAGGATAATTAATTGCAAGCTAGAGAAGAGTTAAAATGGGTATCTATACCCATTTTAATTGTCATCAGAACTTGCACTGTGGCCACATGACTACATTTTACCATTTGTCTGACTTCTTTCTCACAGAAAAGCAGAGGAAAAGGATTTCCTGTTGATTAGCTATAGAACTGGCTTAATTTCTTTGCCTTTTGACCAAGACAGTCAGGCCAACTTCTTTTAGTGGATCGAAAGACATTTCTGGCCTTCCTGTAATCATTACCTAGTGTTCTATCCCCCTTCATTCAACCCCTATAATTATAATTTAACTCTCAGTTACACAGCAATGCGATTTGCAAAAAAAAAAAAAAGATGCAACTTCAATTCTATTTAACATGAGATTCCCCACAGGGAACAAACTTCTAGGGAGCCTGAACAAGAAAGGCTTGATGAGCTTTTAGCTGCTATTTGAAATAAGGTAGGAATGCCCACCTTAACTAGATTACCTGGGCTCTCCAGAGCTCATCCTGCTCGTGGGCCACTCTCCAGTGGGTGTCACCCATCATGGCAATTAACAAGTTGAGCATCAGGAGGGTGGCAATGATGGCAAAAGCAAAGTACACCACGCTGTACATAAAGGGCAGGTCCACATCGTAGTTTGCAGGGCCATCAATGATAGTAAGGAAGAGCTCAAAAGTGGTGAACAAGGACATGGGGTAGTTGTAGAACTGCCCAAGGTTTTCAGGGTTCTCTGTCTGGAAGATGATGTAAAAAGCTGGAAGAGGAGAAATCAGGATAAAAAAAGAGAGAGTTTAACAACAGGAATCACATTCCAGAAGGAATAACAGAATCCTATAAGAGATTCTGACCAAAAAAATGGTCTGGGCAGGACCTGCATGTGTTTCTATGTAAGGACAAATCACTGATTAGAATCACTGGTCTCAATGATAAAATGACCCAAAATTACTTTGATTATTTATTTATTTCTCAAAGTAGTATTTTTTTCATCCTCGAGAATATAATAAAGCTATGTGTGTTAATCAATTTTTCCAGAGAAAATATAATAAATGTTAAATATAAATATATATTTTTATAAATACATAAAAATATAATAAATAATAAAAAGTTCTTAAATCTTGACTTAAAAATATATGGAATTATCTGAATTATCCTAGTTTCTATGACCCTGGAAAGAGCAAGAAGTGAAAACAAAACTCATGGTTTGAGAACAGAAGTCAGTAGTGGGAAAATGACCATGCTCAGAGAATGCCCAGCTATTCAGAAGTCAATCAGATATTTAATCAAAACCCACATTCTTAATTCATACCAAAGCAGTTGGCAGGGGTAGCATATGATTATTTTCTCTTTGTAGACTCACCTGATGCAAAGCCTAATATCACCACAGCCATGAGCCAGCAAAAGCGCATGAGATCTCCAAATATCATCTGTAGAGCAAAGACAGAGCCACCATAAGGGCCAACTGTTCCACCAAGGCACAGTGCCACCCCATGTAAACATTTTTCCAGATTATAAGACCATGAGCAGACTAAAGGAAACCTTTGCACTAAAGAGAGAATGTGAAAGTTCTAAAACGCTCTGTGCAGACAAGAACCTGTCCATTTGGCATGAATGCAAAATTAAGCAAATAGTCCTGAGGGGGCAAAAAAGTATTCTTGCAGTTCTCCCTATCTGCAAAGAGGTGCCAGGATAGCCCATATTTGTTTGTGTCTCACACCTTCTGGATCATGATGGCGAAAGGTCCGAGCATCTGGAAGCCCCGAGCGAAGTACATGACGTTGCACCACCCCAGCACCAGGGCGAAGGACATGGGCACCACCTCCCCAGTTGTGCTGGTGAGGCGCATCACCATGGTCACCAGGATCATGCAAGCATAGGTGATGCTGCAAGGAAGAAGAGACAGCAAAAAGAAGTTCAGTAAAGGAAATATTAGCCGAGCCATTAAGAGAAATAAATCCAGAAAAAGAATACTCTAAAAAAAAACTGGAGAAAGTGACTCATATGGCAAAAGAGAGCAATGGAGAAAATGATAGACAATATATTTATTAAACTTATTATGTTCTATACTTACACAATTATGTGAAAAGGCCCTCCTAGGATTGTTTGTCCAAAGTATTTCGCTGCTCCAACTCTAAGGATATCTGGAATCTAAGAGAGACATCCTGTAAACTTAAGGACTCAGACAGTTTCCACAACACTACTAAATATCATAGCAACCACCAATATTCACAAGTTCTTAGGGTCAGCCCCATCTCCTTTGATGGATCAATTTCTATGCTACTTTAAAATTAGCGTGGTTGAGCCAGGTGGGCACTTGGGATGAGACCGAGACTGCTGAAAAATCTGAGAATGCTTGGGCAGATTAAGAGACTTGTCACAGAGAGATGCCTCAGTAATAAAGACAAAAAAGACCTTCTTGGGAAATCAAAGGATTTTGTTATAATTCACACTGTGTTGGTTGCAGATTTAGCCCCAGAGTCCTGACTAAGCACAGGAAGAAGGACTTGTCCTTCTGGAACATACCATAGAATTACCATAGAATCTAAACTATACACTGCACTCAAGCTGAGGTCACAGCATTGCAGAGCAGAGAGGGGGCAATCACCTCCTTTGGCCAGGTGTTACACTGTGCCTGATGCACCCTATATAGGCAGAAAGCTGCTTACAAGACCTGTTTTATTTTCAGTTCTTCCTGTCATCATTTTTTGAGTTTTCTCAAAAAAGTTTCAATCTTCTATTTCCTATTACAATAAAATCAAGTGGGGGGTAGTTGAGAAAGGCTCCTGTTACAAGTCTGTAGAGTAACTGACCTCCAATTAAATACATACTTTTCTGTTTATGCAGAGAAATCACTTTACCCAGGAGCCCTAAACACAGGAATATTTATGGGCGCTGGGTGAAGCAACATCTGGGAGTCAGCTGGACCATGGATGGTGCTAACAGGAACTGTGGATTACCCTGCAGACAGTATTTGAGAGTGTAACCAATCCTTCTAATTGCTTCTTCCGCACCTGGAGCCTTACTAGGACATTGCCACAGTCTCTGTCTCATCTAATAGATACTGTTGGCAATGCCTATTGCCATAGACCTATGCTGAAGCACTCAAGCAAATAAGCCCTACCAAGCAGTGAGCACAAATCCATGTTTGTCTAGTAAGTAAAATCTGCCTTGATGAAACCTGAAACTGTACAGCTGTTTCTCTTACCTCAAGGACCAAAATTACTACAGCTCCAATGACTGTGATCAGCTCCCCCACCAGCCTCAGCTCATCCTCATATGCCACATATGATTCCTGAAGAATAAAGTTAATGAAAATCAAAATTAAATTTTAAATAAAGTGAAAGTAAATTTTAAAAGAGGATGGGGGAGGAGAAAACCTGTTGTCACTTATAATAAACATGAGTAGACCTGGCAATGCCAGAGGAACCAGCCCAGCCACAGCAATGGAGCACAGAGCACACCTCCTATTCCTCCCTGACAAAGGTCAGCTGGCTGAGAAAAGGGAGGAGGACAGCTGCAATAGCTGAGGACTGGGCAAGGATTGGCCTTTCCAGTTAAGTAGGTTAGATGGGAATTGCCCAATGGGGGCTCTGACTCCTACAGCCACAGTACCTGGAGCATTTTCTGGACATAGATTGTGTTGTCCCTGCTGCTGGTTCTGTTGCCCGTGCGGGGTTTGAGGGGCCGGTAGACGCAGCACATGGTGAAGCAGACCATGTAGAGGATGTAGAACAAGGCCAGGAAACAGAAATAGGGACGACCATACATGTTCCACTTCAGGCTCACCAGCTCCTTCACAGGTGTTAGGTCCAAGATCTGGCGTGCCTGAGGAAGAGAGAAAGAAGGAATTAATTGCCAAAAGTGCGTTGTCTCATAAACAGCATTTGCAAGTCTTCCTGAGAGAGTGTTAACAAACTATTCTCATCTGCCCTATTAAGCATTATGAAACTGAATTTACTTTGCAAAAGTGGAATGATCTAGCGGGCATTGGATTTTCCCAATCTGACAATGAAGAGCTTTGAAAAAAAGAAATATATCCTGCAGAGAACAGCTGTTGAGTACCAGTGGAAAAGCATATTAGATAATGGAATAAATTTGTCCTCTGTGTAGGAACATAGAACTGAGGATGACAGAATACTCCTGTTAGTACAACAACACAAGTTTCTGTATCACTTTAAAATAAGAAAACTGAAACATTTTCCTAAAAGATATTTGTACTTGTCTGATGCTCTATGGCTTATGTAAAAATACTGCCTTTTAAGTTTCTGCCTTATTATCTGGATGATAATTAATTGAGTTGCCTATATCAAGCCTTCAGCTTACACTAGAGGACTGACAGAGCACAAGTAGGAGAGACAGGTGTACGTTACAACCTATGAATTTGAACCACACACCACACACTTTATTAAATATTTCTAGGCTTACTTTCTGTTGTTCTGTTAGGGACCACTGCAGTAAGTGAGAAGAAAATGTGAGTCAAATTGTTGTGACTGGATTACTTTAAAGAAAAACTACTTAATGCACTCTGGATGTTTTTCTTCTCTTCCTACAATGCCCTGTTTCCTCTAAGTCAGCCAAAAATTGCTGAGTGCACAAAGTGCAGGGAATGTTTCCATAAATGGACAAGACTCCAGCAAAACTCTTGAATGGTCTATGAAACATCATAAAGGATCAAAACTGCTTGAGAGAGACTCCACCTCTGGGTATTCTGGTTTCTGCAGAAGTCAGTATTCCAGAATTCTTTGCATAGGAGAGTAAATTTCATTTTCAAAGGAATAATACAAGTTTGAAGCTTACTATAATCTTCCCATAGCTTAGTTCCTATCTATTTTTTTACTTTTCAAGTACTTCAGGATCAGAAAATATATCTTAGTACCTATGTATGTATGCATTCCCCTTAATACAAGAGGAACCTGCTTCTGTCTGGGGGCTAAAGGTGCTTCTCTAGTCCAATACTGAACTGGGAGGGGAAGATGGGGTGGGGGTCACTCAGGGCATTCTTCTAGAGAGACAGCAAACATTTTGGGCTAAACATATAAATTGCAAAAAAGAATTACTAGCTATGCATCAAAAATTGCAACTGCATATAAGGAAGAACATTCTGGAAAATAAATCATTATATCTCTTGATATTTGGGGACATCTTATCCTCTGAAATTAGGATTCTTGGATCTGCATGCACTATATGAATGCTTTGGGATAAGAGAGGCCCAATATTCTGCTTTCTTTTTAGAATTATGGTTTAGTCTTCTAAAGCAGACAACTTCTTAGCCTGTTATATTTTTTGACATGGACTGCTTTTCCCTGGATTTCTATATGTATCCCCACTCACAGAAATTTAGGATTTCACATAAAAGCAAATGGGAGCTCCATAGACATAGCAGCTCCATAGCAAAGCTCTCCAGAAGCACAAACTTCAGTTAGAAAGGTTTGACTAAAATTTTGATAGGTGGAAATAACACAGGATGGGCAGAACTGTGCTAATTGAAGTGTCTTCTGATTCATTTCCTGTCCTGTTAGGATTATTTAAGGTCATTGCAACTGATGGGGTTGTGTACCTTGAAAGTCCTAGGGAGATCTATCAAAGCTCACCATTACACTTAGCTATTTTTGTCTTATTAATCCCTTTACAAGCTTTTGAGCCTACAGCAGAGATAATTCACCCACTTTGTTTTGAGTCATAACCTGTCATTAAATGAAGGGAATAATAACAGCGAGTGGTTTTTAAATGCACTCCACTTTAGGATTTCTGAATGTACTCCTGTCTCACAGGGATATTCGGAGAGTTAATCAGTATCACAGGTACAGGAAGATACTTGCTAGAGGTACTCTACAGGTTCTTAGTGTATCTTTGAGCCTGCTGAGAGAAAACCCTTTTCTGTAGTTTGTTCATATCTAGTTCTTTCAATAACCTTCAATTTTCACACCTCAGAAGAAACCGTATGTAAAACCATCAGATGTAGCCAGACCATTAATAAACCCCCATACTTCACGAGTCCTCTGCAGCTCATGGTACTAAGTCCTTGCTCTATGGATTGTATCAGTGAGCTTGAACCCTCAAACTCATCATTATTCCCCTTCTATGATCACCATGGTCTGCACACAGAATGCACGCAGTGCAGTACCTCTCTCTTCTTGGTGGATACTATGAGCTCAAGGAAGGACTGATCTTCAGCCCAGGAGTCAATCTCTGTGATATCATACAGCACAGTGCTCAAGGGGCCAAAGGACCAGAGATTCTGCTTCCGCTTCTGCATTAGATATTGAAACATCTGAGGAGAAAAGAAGGGAGGCAAGGATATAGGATATCAGAAGCTTTCCAGTATATAGTGTATTTGCAATTAGAACAAGTAAAATTGTTCAAAACCCTCAATTATGACATGTTTTCCTTGAACTTGGTAGCTGTTGTGGTTCTCATATCTCTTGGGAACAATTACAGCAGGTTAAGAAGTGGAAGAAATTTTTCTGATTCCCATTTGATTATTAGTTCATGCTTGACGTAAAGGATGAGTTATTTTTACTCTATATTATAATCAAACTACTAAAGTTACTTGACACAGTTATAGTTCCTGACAATAGACTTCAGATGGAATTACATGTTGATTAGAAAAAAAATGTTTTAATACTCTTCTACAAGACATCAGAAAAGTGGTGTGACAAGGGAAATGATCCTGTCTCTTGTGAATCTACAGAAGTAACACTAAACAACTTTGACTTCTTAGTGAGTGGAAGGATGAGGGTTTGCATTAAATGCTAAGATTTTTTCTGTGAATAAATGCCTGTGGGTATCCAAAGAGGTTTCTCATGTGTCACATTTAAAGTAATGAAATCTAGACAAACAAGACAATAATTTCTGAGAGTCTTTTGAAAAATTACTTGGGTTAAATGTTAACACTTTCTGTTAACACCTGTTTAACTCAAATGCTCCAAAAATTGGGGAAAAATATCTATTCTTTAAGCACTCATTTCTTTCATTAGGATAAAGAAATTTCTTATAAGGGTTTTTGGGACCTACATAAGACTTCTGGAAAAAAAATCTTGTTACATATCTCCTACCCACTAAGAACAGGCACAAACACCCTTGCTCTCAAGGGTTATTGTTATTTCAAGGTCTTCATTTCTTTTGCACAGAGGTACCAGCGTCACACAAACTCACCACAGTGTTGCCCTCAACTCCAGCCAGTTTGAATGGACTAAGCCCCTCATTGTTAGGAATCAGTTCAAGTGACCCTGGTCCCTCTTTGTTTCTGTCATAGGAAAGTATCAGGCTGTACATGTGGCAGGCAAACGTCTTATTAGGTTGGAGAACCAGGATGTGAAGAACAGTGTTACCTATGAAGGAAGCAGACTGGATGAAGCATCTGGAATGGCCCAGCCCTGTGCAAAGACTGAGAATGGACTGATGGCTTTTATTTTCCTCATATCCCTCATCCCACAGCTGTTTCTAGTGAGAGAAGAATATTTGCATGCATGGATGACAGCCTGAATTAAAATGTCCAGATCGACTCTGTTGAGCCCCACAGCACATACCCAGAGAATCTTGAGCTTTAATGTCAGCTCCATTTTCAATGAGCAGCTGCACAATTTCCTCATTTCCCACACAGGCAGCAAAAGATAAAACATGTTCTCCTGAAATTAAAGGAATGGGGAGAAACAGCATTAGGGATCCAGGAGGTAGGAGAGGTTGAAGCATGCTGAGGGAAAGCTATCCATGCTATGAAGCCGTAGGATATGAAAGGAGGAGTTACTTTAGGTAACTTGTAAATTTCCTGCCCCACTTCTTATCTTAATCAGAAAGGTTAAAGACGACCTGTCCCACACAACACTAAAAGGAAGAAATGTTCTTTTCAGTGGTTTACCTCCATAAGAAGGTTGACATGTAATTTGCTGCTAGGAAGACACTAAATTACAATTTTTATACAATACATGTATTTATTTGCATACATGCCAATCTACTAAAATGTGTATTGTTTGTATTCACATAACATTCACACACTCAGAGGAAGTCTTACTCTCTGCTAAAAGGTGTATGTCTGATGACACAGAGATAGGAGCCTCTGCTTATCCACTTTAGATGGGGACTAAAGTAAGGCTCCCCATGTCCCCTCACCACTCTGCTGGTTCCCTCCTATAGCAGCAAGGGGAGAAGTTAAGGCTGTACCAAAATAGAAAAGGTTCTGGGAGCTGCGCCTGAAGAAGTGCCCAGTGGCCCTTGCTGTGCTGGCATTGGCTCCTCTCTTAAGCAAAGCCTTCACCAACATGGTGTTCTGGTTGGCTGCTGCAATGTGGAGAGCTGTCTGCCCTGCAAGACACAGAAACAAAACCATGTCTTTCAAGAAAGCAACTTCAGGCTGATCAGCAGCCTGAAGTTCACATGTTAGTCATGGTAAATGGACAGCAGCTACAGGAATTGGCTTTGAAGTTATCCCTGTTGTGCCCAAAGTGTTATGCTAGAGATTTTCCAGAGGTTTCGTTCTACTTATATATTTTCATTAATTTATTAAAACTGACTTCAAAAGTGCTAAAAAATCCCAACAGGGTGCATTCTCTAGACTTTTTTTTTCTAGGAAAAATCAAGACATGTCACTCTCTCCTGAGAAGCAAACAGAAAGTCGTGAGATTGACTATGCTTCCTTTCATAAGAAATGAAGATAAAGTCAAGACAAAACTCCAGAAGACTTCCTCTAATCCTTCAAACTAGGCTTTAGAATGTCAAAAACCCCATTATTATTATTTTGTTGTTTTTGAGATTCAGACTGGAATTTCTGTGTACTCAACCAGAAGCATTCTTTAAAAATCTGGGTAAGAGTCTAGCCTTAAAAGCAGTGACCACATTTCTCATTTTCTCAACCGAATAACTACTTTTTCTCCTTTCAGAGGAGGTCAGGCAGATATCCCTTTTTTTACAAACACGTATGTCAGAAAGCAAACTGTATATATCCTTGCAATCCCTTTCCAATCAATTGCAATTCCCTGGTCAAGGCCTTTGCATGTTTGCACATGTGTACTCATGTTTAATATAATTCCACCTTCCAAGAAAGGTCAGAAGCCATTTCCATGTTGGTTTTGCTGTGTAAGAGGTCAGCAACATATTGAACCAGGAACCATATAAGCCAGTTTCCCAAATGTACAAGTAGTACTTCCTCTCCCCTCCTGCAAGGAATCCTGCCCATCCTTATTCCCAGTGATATTACCTTCATAAAGTTCTGATGTCATCCTCTCATTGATAAGCTCAGGAGCTGCTTCCATCAGAGCCACTGCTGCCTCCAAGTTATCATACATGGCAGCTACATGAAGGGCAGTCTCTCCCACCGCGCCTAGAAACAGTAGGACAAGCATGAGAATCGTCGAGACGTTCAACTGTACAGAAAGCAGAAAAAAAAAAGGCAGAAATAGATTCACTGATGTGTGGTATTACAGGAGGGCTATGTCCTCCCTTGAGCAGTGCCTGGTACAGCCACACAACTGCACAGTCTCTGTCCTTCACTTCAACAAAATCTGAAAACTGAGCAGAAACTTCAGGTGTCTGTAAGTGACGGGCGACCTCAGGCATGAAGTAAATGAGCACAACCAATTCAGAAAAATCACTTTGTTGCAAAGCTGCTGACATAGAGTTAAGTCATCTGAGACTGCTGATGCAAATGTTTTAGCAAACTAACAAGCTGCTCACTGTAGGAAGTTCTAGCCTTCCACAGAAAACCATTTTTCTCAAGTAATCCCAGTTACCTCTCTGATAGATATCACATGTTCCGTCAGTGAGAAGTTTCCTAATGGCAGCAAGGTTGTTCTCTTTGGCAGCCTGGAGGAGTGGGGATTCCCAGATCCTGGAGTCAAGAAAAAAGTGGCTGATAAGGAACAAAGTCAAACACACAGTGCCTCTCTCCAGAGCTAGCATGGCCTTTGCTGAGACAGTTTGTATCCTGAACAATTTCACTGAAAAATCAGCAATGCACATCTACCATCTGAGGTATTCTTTGAATGCAAAAGAGGAAAAAAAAAAAAACCAAAACAGGAAAAAGCAGAGCAATGCAATTCTAAAAACACACCTAAATTCATCTCTTGGTTTACTGGTGCTGAGCCATATGGTGGCAGCAGAGGGAAAGCTGCCTAAACCAAAATGTTTATTGTTTTTATATCCTACTTTTTGAGGCACAGAAATAGTGAATGATGGGTCATTGAAGCCCTTCTGCAAGGAGTTATCTCAGGAGCCAGAAAAAGCCAGTTGCTTCTTCACACAACACAATCAATTAAGAAAAGGTTGTTGTCTGAATTGCTGCCATAGTGGATAGAAAAGGGAAAACAGGAATTCCATCTGTAACCTGGCAACACTTCCTATAATTAAGAGACTGAGCTCTGAAATGCAGTTCTTCCATATACAAAGTTATGGAGAAAAATTTGACAGCTTAGCTATACTACTTTTTTCTCTAGTGCTGAGAGAACTGAGGAAACTGTTGAGAACTGAAATATGTTCATGTCCTGGGAAAGAGCATGCACTCAAACAAGTTCCAGACAGAGTGGTTCACTTATAGCTGAAGCATGTCCTCGAGTCTTCCATGAGGATCTGGGTTATTTGAGTGTATCTTTTGGGCTTGATGAAGAATTTCCAAGTACAGCCACCAAACTTCACTACAGCAAGGTCTTTGGAAGCAAACAACAGGTCAAGGGAGGTGAGCCTCCCCCTCTACTCAGCTCTGGTGAGGCCATACCTAGAGCCCTGTATCCAGGTCTTAGGATCTTCAGTACAAAAACAAATTGAGCTACTGGAGAGAGTTCAGCAAAAGGCAAAAAATTATAATGGAACAGAACATCTCTCAGATGAGGAAAAGCTGAGAGAACTATGACTGTTTAGTCTAGAAAAGAGAAGGCTCAGGTGGTGTTCCTATCAATTTGTGTTAGTACCTGAAGAGAGCTACCTGCAGTGTTTGCTCAGCATCCAAACAAGGTTTGCCAATGTTTGAAATCATGAACTGACCACACAAAATTAAAAAAATAACAAAATCTACAAAATTGAGGTAAATATTTCTGTTATCCTTGAGTATTTTCAGGTTCGTCTTTTAAATCATAAATC
Source organism: Agelaius tricolor (assembly GCF_023055355.1). Taxonomy (NCBI): domain Eukaryota; kingdom Metazoa; phylum Chordata; class Aves; order Passeriformes; family Icteridae; genus Agelaius; species Agelaius tricolor. The sequence continues at coordinate 20,924,888 of NW_027269269.1, forward strand.
GAAAAATGGTTTGAAGTGGGCTTTTAGATTTCTTGATTTTATACAAATAAAGAATTATAGGTATCCATATTCAGGAGATAAAGATTAAAGGGGAAGAAAGCCTCTCAAACCAAAAGAAAAAAATTATGTCTCATGAGTTTTCGGTATGAAAGAGAATCCTCTCTCCCAACAAGACAAGGTCAGTTTTAGATCTCTGTTCAAATTAAAATTTTGTGCTTTTATCTCACCCCTGCTGTTTTCTAGTACAGATGTTTAATTTGATCTTAATTATCTAGCGTGGCCCAGGTCAGGCTGCAATGTGTGATGTGGAATAAGTCTAAGGATTACAGTAGAAAATGACAAATTCAAGCTGATATGAACCAGCCCTTGTTTTTCTACCAGCCTCTATCTGGTATCCAGTCCCTTTACTACTATCTAGCAACTGGCAATAATTGTCTTAAGCACTCCTCCCAAAAACCCACGTGGGACAAATACATTAGTCAAACCATACACCTGCAGATACAGTAAATGCTTCCTCCTGGTGATGTTCCATGTATTCTGGCATTATTTAGTTACAAGATTTTGGGGATAAATCCTACATAAAGCAATAGATGCCTTGCATTAAGTGGTAACACTGATGTGAGGATACATTACCTGTGGATATAACTCTGTTATAAGCCACAATAAAACCCACATCAGAGACACAGAGAATATGAATGGCCCATTGCAAAAAATGTCTTGCAACTCAGGCATCTTAAGTACAGGACAGTTTAACAATAAAACAACAGGAAAGCAGGCAACATGAATTATGTGGCCCACAGGAATATGTATTTCTTGCTTTATATTATCTTATGAACAACAAGATATTGAATCTAAAAGAAATTTATATGCTATTATCTCTGGATTTAATCCACTTGAAATGTGAGAGCTCTGCTCTCCTTTATAGTGGAAAGACACTGGAGATACTTGAAAAAATTTGGGGGATAAAGCAAAACAAAAAATATCAGAATTATACAGATAAATAGAAATCATTTGAGTAAGTGTAAATTAAGGGACATGGGCTACAAGTAATCGAAGCATAAGTGAACATCACGTTTATCATTCCACAAAATGAGCACTTCCTGTCACCAAAAACACCCCATAGTCTAAGTCACTAGAAACTAAACTAGAAAACCCTTCAAATGCAGAGAGAAATAAAAACATTCAGGATAAAAAGAACCATCCTCAACAAATCAGAGAGCCATTCTGAGATATTTTTATATGTCCTTCACACTCCCAGTTAGGGAAGTCTTCCTTCTATAGCTTACTCATGCGTCAGTTTCATTACTAACTAATGACAAGATGATTTGATGAGGAGATTGCATCTAGGACCAAACAAACAGGAACTAAATGAAGAGGCACTCTAAGCAAAAGTCTTAAGATTCGGTGTTAGTGAAGTCAGCTTGCCACCTCTGCCACTATTTTGGCTAAGAAAGACTCTGTGGTTCTGGAAAAGACAAGTTTCAGAGGCAGGAAGTGGGGACAAGGTGGGGTTTCAATAGTATAAACAATGCTACAATTAATATGTTGATACTTTACTGGGTAAGCCTTTATCCCTCAAATGACCTCAGAGAGAAGGAAGGATTGGGCAAGAGACAACATGGGAGGACACAAACACAATATCTTTCTCTCAAAAATTACCAAAGTTCTTGTAAACAACGAATTAAATCACGATACTGCTATGAGGAAGGCACCTAAAAAATATTATGCTCAGCTTTTGGAAACTGAGGGCAAAATTGTCAAACATTTCTTCTTATTGCAGCAACCTTCAACTGGGCTTAAAATGCCAGACATCTCAGGCCAAAGAGCAAATCAGAAGAGGAACTCAGAAATGCTGGCAGATGTCATGGCACACTGCTTCTGAAGTCTCAAAGGTTTGTGAGTTACATGTTCCTGGCATATGCTTTTACTCTAATTTAATTTTCTGTCTGATAATTGGGGAAACATTTTAACCTCATTTAAAACATACCATTCTAATTATCAACTAATTTTTAATACATTGCAGCAATGTACTGAGCATATAAATGTCAAAAACTAGGGGAAGCAAATTTGCTACTATAAAAAATTAAACGAAGTCACCTGAATTTAGAACCTTCAAAACATTTTCAATTATTTAACTTCTGCATATTTAACCAACTTTCTTTCTGACAGATCAAGCACAGCACAAGAGTTTTGCATTTTACTACTTGGGGCCCTTTGAGTGTCAAAGCAGCAGCTGGCAAAATCTGTAACTTAAGTCTCTTAACAGAGCTTCCTACAGTAGATGCTTAGCTTCCAGAAAGCACCATTATGTCACTGAACAGTGAGGCTGGCTTTCAGAAAACCATTCAGCAGACATATCCGGACTCCCTGAGACGATAATTCAGCACATCTAAGTTAAGCTCCTCTTCTAATGCTGTTCATCCCTTTCAACAGGTATGGAATCATGGAACACTAAGCTCCTGATTTACCCAGCTAAGTGAAGTTTGTAACACTAGGCAGACTGGATGTTGCCTTACAGGATCAGTTTAGGTTAAGCACAGCTCAGTAGCAAACCAGTAATTCCGAGGGGCAAGGAGAACCACAAGAGTATCCTCCTGGATGTGCTCCTGGGTTCTTCTTGCTGAGCTAAGGAATGTGTCAGTGTGGAGGCATTAGTGAGCCTTGGTCATGCATTAGTGAGCCTTGGCCATGCCTTACTATCAGCCAGTTTTCTTCACAGGTGATTCCATGAGGTGCTCAGGAAGCCGTGAGCTGTTTTTCCAATATAGGTGAGGGCAAAATCAGGAACACCCGAAAATCCATTGTGAAACAAAGAGAAGATAAAATGTAGGTCAGATTCTGACTGAGGGAGTCATGTAAAACAGTTCTAAACAAGGTTAAAGATTTCACAAGCACTTTCTGCTGGTAATATGTACCCTTTTAGCTTCTTAAGCACTTCTTTTGGAGTGCAGCCTGCTCATTTCACTCATGGAGAGATAGAGAATGCAAAGACGAGTAAATAAGTCTTAATTTCATTATAAAAAGAAGAATTTGGGTTGCTATGATTATTCTTTCAGAACAGGGAAATATGTTAAGTATGTGATCTGTCTGGACAACAACCAATCTGAAGATTCTATTTCACGACTGAACTCACCAGAAATGCAATGAAGCATCTCTTTCTGTTCTTCCCTTATCAGATTCTACAACTTCAATCATTTACTATATGGAATTTCCCCATTCTTTGCTCTAATTTGCTTCCAGCTTCAAGCTTTATGCCCATAAAGAGTCAGTTCCTGGGGTTCTCAAGTGGTTATTTTAACCTAAGCTATAAATTCATTATCAGAATATTATATTAGCTTAAGATTCAGTGTTTCCCTGTTGTGCTCAGAATATCCATGCTCCAAAATGAATCATGAAATTGCCAGAGGAGATTCATGTTCTCCCCTCCTTCTGCTAGCATGTGCATGTAAAAGTGAGAAAGCCTTCAGGAGAGCAGAGGGCTGCTCAGAGGAAGCCAACCAACTGAAAGAGGATCAAAGCAATCACCTAGCAAGATGCCAAAGAAGGAGTTAGGGAATAATTGCCCCAAGTGAAAAGGAGCCAGATAACAGGGGCTTGGACAATCAACAGGGTCAGCAAATTTCTTCAGCATCAGCAACAAGACTCAGCACCTGGGACCTCTTCCTCATGTATGTCAAAGCCCCTTCAGCTGAGAGTAAACAGAGCTTCTCAGGAAATAAATTAAATAGGTTAATAATTGCCAATGTTACTAAACAAGAAACTGATAGGGAATTCTTATGCTGTCAGATATTTAACTATCTGCCACACAAAGCAATAGAAATCTTGATCAGTCATTTCCAGCAGGGCATTCTGCTTGCATTAACATATTGTTTTTTTCTAATTCTGCACCTGAGAGCATTGTAAGAATAATCTCATGCTAGAACTGTTTTAATGGTTCAGAAGTTGTTAGTTGTTATTTATTATCACTGAAGCAGTCATAAAAGAAATTTTTTCTCTGATGTATAACTTCATTTTGCATCAAAACTTCCAGCCCTCCTCAAGAGGGATTTTCTTGCAGTTTTATTCCAGGTTGTGTTCCTCACCCTGTGTCTAAAAACTTTTTTTCTAACAGCTTTTGAATTTTTTTGGGGGGGGAGAGGGGGGTGGGGGGGTTGGTTCAGGGCAAAAATTTCATGTTTTCTTCTTTATATGGAAACCTATGGTCAAGTTTAGGAAATCAAATAACTTCCTAAATCTACAAGCCTGAGATGCATCTTAGGCTGAGATTGGGTGTGTGTATGTCTCTACATTGCTGGGGAAACACGACTTCTGGAGGATCTTTACACTTGTGAAATTAGGGAGATTGTTTTCCATTTTAATCTCAAAACCTTCGTTAGGATGAAGGTGTATCAGTAGAATAAAAGACCAGAAATGCTGCTATTGATGCTTTTGATTTTATTTCATGCACAGCAGCCAATTGTTCTTTGCATCTTGACTACTCAGAAGCACTGTTGTTGAAACAAGCTATAAATGAAGTGCTGGAACTGAAAGCTGGCATCTTTATTTGGCTGTCACTTTTGGGAGCAAACAAACCAATTAGTACTGACAGGCATTGTGGATTTTAAGACAGGACAATCCTACGTTAAATTGTGGGATTAAAACTCAGTAATGTTGTTTAGACAAATGAACAGCCAAACGATGGGAACATCTCATTCACTACCAGCTTGAGAAAGATTTGTGTAGAAGCTGAAGGCTCTCTGTGTCCCTGCACAGCTCTTAAACAAAGCAGTTCACCTGCATTAGGCTGAGCTGCTTCCTTATTTGTGCCACATTGTTTCCAGGGTAAGCAAAGCACCTTGCTCTGGGACACTAAAGAGCCACTAAAGAATTTGGAAACCGAAGGTTTTATTGTGACGTCTTTGGAATGACCATAGCTCTCTGCACGTTATGCAAATTGTGCTTTACTTGCTATTTACCAATCAAAGTTATGAATACAGGCAATAGCAGGAGGAAAAATACTACCTTATTGTTATACATTTACAAGTACTGTTACCATGTACTCACTTGTTCTAATTTATGTATTGCTTATTTTTTATGAGCAGTGCAATTCTCATAGGGTGGATTTTCTAAAATCACATTGTAGAAGGAATTTGTTCACATTTCCTTGGAAACTCTTGCACTGAAAATAATTTCTAGAGGATCTATTACACTGTGACAGACATGTGATCCTTCTTCACCTCTATCAGGCCCAAATTTTCATAAGCATTCATCTTTCTGTTCTCCATCATTATCAATTATGTTGAGGGATTATGCTCATATGCTTCAGGCTGTGCAGATCCCAGAGTTTGCTTCCAAAGATGATTCTAGAGAGGACATATGAGATGTGACCACTGTCCCTGGGACTCCACATTGAGCTACAGGCTGTTTAAAAAGGATAGTCTTCAACAGAGAGAAACCAGAAGATTAAGACCAAATAAACTCTAAATCCTCTTCAGTGTTAGGAGACTGTATTGCATTTTCTGAACTTGGATTCCCCTGGGGAAATATTATAGAGTGCAATATTAACCCCTTTCTGTGAATAATGCTGAGATCTACTGCTAGTAAGATTCAAAGGACTGTTTTACACCAAGAAAGAGAATGAACATCACTGCCAGGGAAGGTGACAACTACCAAAACAATCAGTTTTCAGGTATTATCACCAGTCCTCAGACAGGAAAAAAAAGCCTTGTTCTTCTCTTGCAGACTTTCTGTGTGTGATCAGAGAATGCCAGTTAAACAGTAACATATTTACCACTGGCTTTCAATAAGACAATAGTAGAATTCAATCACTGCTAATTACTGTATTTATTCCAACACCATTTTCACTAAGAAGAACTCAAGCTGAAGCCACAACACTGCAGTTCTATACCACAAAATGACAGGACACAGCAAAAGCCCTTTTGGCTTACAACAGTTTTTCCACAAAAGCAGAGGTTTCACAAGAGTAGTTCCCACACACCAGTCACCAAAGCTTTTCCTGCTGTGTTTTTCTATCTGTACATAACTAAAAATGTGAAAGCAATAAAACCAGTCCTCTGAAAAATATTCATTTTTTTTCTCTCCTCAGACTCTGAGCATCCCTGGGGACAAGAAAGGAAAGAGTAGGATAATAGGAGGAAGAGCTGGTCCTGTCCCTCTTTAGCAAAAGATTTTTCACATATTGGCACCATGTAATTTGTGACCAAATAGCAGGAGGCTAATCCGTGTTAGTTAAAAGCTGTGGGAAATATATAGACCTAAAATGGAAGGGAACAATCATGTCCCCATGCAACCCTGATTTTACAGAGAATATTGTGCTCACTGCATGTGTTTTACAGGGAGCTTTATAAAGAAACACAGAAAGTTTACTTCGGGGCCAGTGGGATTGCGCTACAGTGATCTAAGAGAAGTTTATGCAGAAGGGTTTATATGACCAACATTTTTTATGTTTTCCTCCATCAAAACACAAGATGCTCATGGGCCTGTGGCACATGACTCATGAGGACCAATAAGCAAAGAGAAGTGGCAATCTGACAGGAGCCTGTGAAAGGGAGCAACAAAAAGGAAAGGACCAAACCCCTCTTGGCAACAGCAGATGGTAAACAAGCACAGGAAGATCATCAAAATCAGGTTGAATATTTGGGAAAAAACAAACAAACAAACTCTTTCACTAGGAGGTTACTACAGCACTGCAACAGGTACCTAAAGATATGGTGGAATCTCTGACCTGGGAAGCTTTCAAGACTGAGCTAGACAGAGCTTAAGCAATGTGATCTGTTGCTGGCAAGAGTTCAGCTTCAAGTTGGAGGTTAGATGGAGATCAGCAGAGCCTCCTTCCACATCTCTTTGACTTAAAAATATGAAGATAATTTTATAATCATAAAAAATAATGTATTCCAATTTATTGCTAATTAGTATTAATTATTAGTATGTAGTCAATATAATTAATTTGATATATTAATATATTTAAGCTTCTATTTTGTATTCATTTGGATCTTACATAATCTGCTGAGAACTTATTTTTCAGTAACCTATGATGCTTTTCATGAACACATCAAAATGTAAACAATTTAGCATTCCACAGAAACACTATTGTTCCCATTGTCCCTCACATTTTAAGTGTATTTAAGTCCCACTGCCCTGAAGTAAACTGGTACAGGCTTTATTACTTGGCCAGAAGCTAGATAACAATACAATTCTTTCCCTAAAGGTGTACTTTTGTCCCTCTTAATCTGCTTCTTTGCATATTTCTATACATTTATGTACATATACATATGTATAGATAGATTTTGTCCCCACAGATGCTCAGAGTTATGCATGGAAAGAAAAAACAGATTTTACAAGCAACTGGAAGCAATTTGTTATTTGAGTACTGAGCATTTGTGCATGCAGAAATGACAATGAAAAGCAGATCCAGCTGTATTTCCATGAATAGTCCCACATTTCTGTGTGTGGAGGGAGCAGCCCTGCACAGCAGTAACAAACAGCCTTCAGTGCTCACATGGGAAGACACAGCCAATCTTCTGGATAATCTAAGGTCTAAGAGGAGTCACTGTACATGCTGTCACCAAGGTCAGAGGTCTGAGAAACCACAGTCTGACCCAGGAATTGACTGACCCCCCAAAACGTTTAAAAACATTAAGCCTACTCTATCCCACAGTAAGAGCAACCTTTAGAGAGACAGAAAGCAAAATCCTGACAAAAAAGCACCACTATTTCAGCTGACTGCAGCCTATGCATCACACACACTCCTAATATAATAATAATGTTGATGATAATGATGACAATAATAATAACAATTAAAAACAAACCTTCATTATTTTCCTGTGAGTTTTACCAATGAAGCAGGAAAGACAAGAGAATACATTATTAATTTGTGACTGATGTCCTGCACTCAGGGTAATTCAATTGCAACCTGGTAAATCTACCTGTGAAAGCAGATAAGATTGGAACTCCAGAAGCATTCCACCTTGAAAGAAGAAATCTGATAGAGAAAAGTGCTCCAGGGTTGTTTAAAGTTTATCTACTGGCAGAAAAGCCTAAGGGGGAAGAGTGAGAATCAGCTACAGGGAGAGCAGCAGAAGGAAGAGAAGACAAGAAGGCTGAAGTGCACCGTACCTTTTCTGCTGGAGTAAGTAGATTTCATCCAGATGTTTATCCCAGGATTTTTTGCCTTGCAGCTTCTGACTTAGTCCATTCCATATCCGGGAATAGAAGGGATTGCTCTCCCCAAATAAAGGGACCCCCATATCACGTTCCCTTTCCTTTCTTGCCTGGCTGCCTGAAAGCCAGCAGTCCCCACTTAGGGAAAAAGTCAGGAAAGGCTTACAGCAGGTCACCACTCCGCCCCCAGTTACTTACAGAGGAGACTGTCAGTCAGCTGCATCAGCTGATCAAAGTACTTGTAAAAACACACAATAAAATCAGTTGTTCCTAGCAGACCATACCTTGAGCCTCATCAATTACTTAGTTTCCAAAATAGCCCAACCCAAAGGTGTGTCTGATTTGGAAGTAGCTCGCCAGCAGCCTACCCCTCAAAAAGACCCTGTACAGCAACTGAAGAATTCATACAGCATTAAGGTCCTAGGCTTCTACTATTTTGATTCTGAAATCTATGCTTTAGAAGCCATCATCCTCCTTTTGTATCTCTGAATTCCTCTGGAAAGCAACATGTAAGCAATTTTGAAATAGACAGCTGAGCAAGTCAGGCAAAACACCTTTAAGGTGAGTGAACATGTGGGAACGTGCCCTAAAAGACACAGGGCTCTGGGAAGGTGGCAGAGAAGAGGACACACCTCCCACTTCAGCTGTCTGCAAATCCCATTAAAGAAATTATCCTTACAGACTCCACCTTCTCCTCATAAAACAAAATCACCTCACTCCACAAGCTGGAAGAAGAGTTTATGTAGATTAATGTGTAAACTTTACACATTTCATTTTCATTTAATGTTCTACAAACTCTCCTTATTTCATCTTATTTCTTCCAGAAAAATCTTATTTAGGAAAGGGATGAGAATTTCCATTTAACATAACCTGTTTTGTTTTGTTTTTTTATTTATTTAACAAAAACTTGATTTTGGCACAGAAAAATATATTCAGGGTCAGAGAGTATTTGCAAAGCAGTCGACCAAATATGAAAATGAAGTGATGAGACATCCTTCTTTGTGTGAAGAAACTGGAAGCTATGAGGGAGAAAACAAAAAAGCAAGAGTAAAAAAAAAAAAAATAAAGAGAAAAGGAAAGGAAAAACCTTCTAGTTTCTAATCTTCTTTCCCTAAAGACTTGTCCCAATGTTTTTGCACCTTGAATGAACAGAAATATCACTTCATTCCTACTCCTGCGGTAGTGGAAAAGAATTGTGTTTAGGGTGCCTCAACTGTGACAGAATCAGAAGGTAAGAGAGAGAAGTGTATATAGCAAAAGGACTGAGTAATCTCTTTGAAATTCCTGGTTTATTTAGAGGTTTCTTAGAACTATAAAACCAGGATTAACATCCAAACTTCCGTAAATTCATGATGTATCCTATCCTATAAAATCGGAAATTGCCACACAAAAAAGCAATGCTTTAAGGCAAACCTGAGGGATCATACCCTATAATGTCAAATTCACTGAGTTGACTTGATCTAGGAGAAAGTGTTTAGCTGACACTTTATATGGGAAATATATATATGGGAACAATGGGAAGAATAAATTTATTGCTACTTTGAGAGGTTAGAGTTTATACCAGCCAGGTGTTTTGAGCATATGTTGTGGTTTTAATAGGTTTTTTAAGAATATCAATAATGAGTCCCTCCTAACACTGTGAGGAGTGGGGGAAGCAACTCCTCTTGAAGTTGAGAAAGGTATTTAGACACTGAGGTGTTAATAGCCTCTCTCAGACGAACAGAATCTCTATTTCTCCCAAGCAGAGAATACTTCCCACTGTCTCTCCAAGGAAGCCCTAGAAGGGAGGCACCAGCAGGGCAGGAAAGCAGTGATTTATTCCTGCCTCCTCTGGGCAGCGCTGCCACCCTGACAGCAGCTCTGGGGGACAAGAGGTGAGGAACAGTCAGACAGCAGGCTGAGGAAGGTGTGTTCTTGGCTAAGCATGGAGGCACCAGCTGCAGCAGCCAGGGCAGTCCCAGCTGCTGCAAACCTGTGTCTCACTCAGGTGGACTCACCACATGGCCGTGGGCGGCTCATCACAGCTCTCATCACGGCTCCAGACTGCACTAAAGCTGGCTCGATAGTTTTCCTCTGCCCACTTGTATGAACATGAAGTCTAATAATGCACAGAGTTGTTACAGTGTTTTCTTGCAATTCATGGTAGAGGGCATTTTCAGCAGAAATAAAATATGGAGATGAAAGGTTGGTGAAGGAGATGAAAGGTGGATGAAGTATGCAAGTGTATGATAGGGACTGAAACCTCTTTAGCACATCATGACCATACCACTTAAGCACTGCTGGGCTTTCAGTCTAGCAGGCTGTAAATAGCTTTATTCAAAAACTAAGGACCTGATAAGGTCTTGCAGTTGAGATGTGAATTGTAGGTCTAACAGTTATGGTGTATGTGGTTTTATACCTGATAGGTGCTTTTAGGTCTCTGAATCAGCTCCCGAGTCATGTTGTGACTGGCTTCTAGCCCTTTAGCTCCTGACATTATTTTAGCTCTACTTGTTCCTTGTTCCAAGCTCCCACTGCAAATACTGTCTTTATCCTGGTTGCCAGTGATGCCCTTTACTGGTGTATGCCTTGACTTCTCTTGTTTCTGAAATGGGGTAATTCTGACTGACCTGGTTCCTGGACTCTCTTGATTCCAGCTTGACCCCTTCTAACAAATATGACAGCAGATGTCAACATCTCCTTCCACACAAATTCCCTTCCATATCCATAGGCAATCCATAGCAATGTAAGCATGAAGAAATGCAAAGCACAACCTGTCCAAATGTGTTTCTTACACCACAGTGTCTAAGAAAGCAAAATTAAAACAGACCAGCAATGATGGATCGATGTTGGCTCTGTGCAGCTCAGTCACCCCATGGCTCTGGGGAATCCACCAATATCATATAAGGCACAGTTAGGATGTGCTGCCCTAAGTGCAAATAAGCCAGTGCGTGGAGATACTTCAGCAACAACCAATTCCTATTTTCCCATACCTGCCATAAATACAAGGGAGGAAAAAGAACACTTTTGTTACTGGGGAATGTTATCTTGCTAGAGACAATACTCTGCACTTTTTTTTAGTAAAATGCATTCCTTTTAGGTCTGCCTTTAATTTTTATTTTTTTTAAAAAAAGCAATAGTTGAATAGTTGAGTGTGAATGAGGTGACCTTTGATGAACCTGAAATTCAAGCCAGCATTTGCCAGCAACATACTTGAAAAGGAAAAATTATAACGGGAGAATTAGAGAAAAACACTACAGGATAATTTTTCACATAATCTCCAGTTTTGTTTTCCTCCCAGCCACCTTTTCAGTGCCTTCTTTTCAAAATTAAATCAACACAGCTATTACCTGACCTGCTATAAAAGTAATTTCAGTGCTGATGTAGAGACAGACGTAATTTGCACAGTGCATGGATTCCTTTCCTTCTGAATGTTCCTGACCCCTACATTCCATGTTCTTACAAAAGTCCTGTTAACCTTCCTGGAAATTTTGAGTGCTGGAAGTATGTAAGATTAAATCCAATGTGCTTATCTGGTGACAAATCAGGATGGGAGTGCTTTTTTATTTTTAATATTTCTGTTTTTATCTTACAGGTATTTTAGGGGGGAGGGGGAATCGCAAGAGCTGCATGATATTTTAAAGTTACTATAAAGATGTAAGTGTAATCCCAGTCTTTCACAAAATCCACAGGAATGCAAACTCTGAGCAGCAGGAAATGGAAAAGATAAAAGGCATCGTAAAAGTAAGGAAACCTATTGAACCTAAAGGAGAAACCAAATTGGCTGGACATGGTAGATATCCCCCATTTTGGTCTTCTGAACATTTTTAAGGTTTCTGTTAAGAACACAAGATTATGTAATGAGTGGTATCAGGAGAATTTACACAAAGTGGCTTTTGAAGAGAAAGGAAATAAAGGAAATTCAACTGATTTATTATGACAAATTGAAAATCTCTTTTTCATTTACCTTCCAAATTTGCACCCCCCCCGCCCCCCCCCCCCATCCATGTTAAGCATCTGGTAGACAAATAAAGTAGCATAATTAGATGCTTAACACATTCAGAGCCACCGAATAGCCAAGTTATCTTGGCTAGAGCACAGACAAGTTTTATCTGTCAGAGATAAGTACTGCTCCCAAACATCTGCCTGGACAAATTTTCACACAATTATTTGCCTGTTCTTCCAGAGCACAGACCTCCAAATCAATTCAGAAACTCTTATTCTTCCATGTCTTTTTTTGCATATAATCTCTCTATCACATATATGCTCAAACCTTAAAAATAAACATATTTTCTATTTTTTCCTCAAATTCACAAAAGAATTTCACTATAAAAATTAGCTCTTAAAAATATCCAATTTGGAAATCACAAGAGGAATTCTGTCATTTCAGCAACAGCAAAAACAAAGTGCATGGATTGCATTCCCAAGTTTACACTACCATCTTAAGAGCAAGATTGGAAGTGCAACCTACAACTAGACCAGTCTTTCAACACTTCTCCTGTACATTTCTGATTGTACTGCAATTCTTTGTCTGAAATCCCAACATCTAATGAAAGCTCTGGAGATGTAAGTTGTGAGAGAAAAGAATGAGAGCAGCAGAAGTAAAGGAAAAAACAATGACAGAGAGAGTCAAAGTATAGAAACAGAAAGCCAAGAATTCACCAAGTCAGCAGTAAACAGTGATGTAGTTTCTCCATGTCTTTAATGGATAATCTTCCATCTGAGAAGATTGTAATAATAACTAGGCAGCAACTGATTGATGTATTACAGATATGTAAGGGAATCCTGTTGGACTGTGATATTTCCAGTTGTTCAAGTTATATATCTTGCTTGTGTAGCATAGGAAAACAAAGCTGAGGATGATTGTATGGAAATGCACAGCGTTATGTACACTTTGATATCACACAGCTGAGTGGTGATACCTATCAAAAACCAAAACAAAGTAAGAGAGGAAAATAACTTGATATTCCAGAAGCAGAATACTAGTGGTGTTATCTCCACCAGTCTTGAGAAACTCTTATCTTCACAAGATCTCATCTGTTGTGTAAATATGAATTACTTCACCACCAGTAAATCACAGGTAACTCAGCAACAGACATAACTTAACAATGCATTATAAACTATATCAGGGCATAAGTGTCCTTGAAGTTTTCCTTTGTTTACTTTATATTATGCAAATAATTCTGATGTGTAATTCCATTAATCCATCTCCTGGCCTGGAGGAGTACAAAATGCTACAGGGAAGCTGGTTGTAAATAAAATATTACACTGAATTCCCTTAATTAATAGCATGGCCTTGTTGTGTGTGAATGTGTGTGTAGTCAGCCTGATTAAGAAAGTTAAAGGGAAATGGTCTCTACTTCTTGACTCAGATTAGCAGAAGCAAGGGCAGCTACTCATGTTGAGGAATCACAGCAGAGGCACAGACTTCCTTGAAAGATGCATTCCTGAGATCCTGATCAGTTGGATGAGGGATCAGCAATAGCACCACTGACTGTTACAGAAAAGCACCACAAAGATCACAAGATTTTGTAAAACCTACCCCCCACCCCAACATTTGCAGCAGACTTTGTAACATTTCCAGGAAAAGCCAAAAGAGAATTGACGACCTCTGATAACTGCAGTCATACTGGCAATGTGAAGGAGATCTGTTAGTGAAATAGGATCACAGAGTATTACTAATTCCTAAAAAACCTTGTTTGAGGGAGTCAGTGGGATTTACCTCACTGAGGAAGCCCAGACAAGGATCCTGGATGGTTTTCTACTATAATGATTTGAAGTACTAGCTCAAGTCAGAAAGCTTTCTCGGAGTGAGTTGGGAAGCTTATTTACTGGTGGTTTATATAGTGAACAATCCCTCAGCCTCCTGTCAAGAGAGTGTGTCCCAGGGACTCATGTACTCAATAGAAGCAGAAGCATATTCCTTTATAAAGGTGGACTAAGTAAATGTGAAACCAGTAATCTACTCCTGCAGACAGGGAACTGGTATTGGGTCCTAACACAAAAATAGGTAATAAAGAAAAAGTGAAAAAAGGGCTTGGATCTCCACCTGGATCGTAGACTAACATTAAAATTGTGACAGTGATGCCTTGAGAGGCTACCTGGAACAGGGGCTGGACAGTGCCAAAGGAATACAGTAGGTATTTATTTAAAGGCCTTCAAAGGATGCACTTTGGGCAGTACAAGTGTCCAGCCATGGCTCCACCCAAGATGGATGACAGGTCCCACATTTTCACTCTTTTGTAAGTTTATTTACATATTGGAGTTAATTGTCCAATTACAGCTTCAGGTTATGGAGTCCCATCCTCCCAGACTGCTCTCATTCATTCACTGTTGTTTACACTTTTTGGGCCTGAAGCTGCAATGGTGTCCTTGGTTCTTGGGCTGGAAAAGGATTGTTTTGTCTGACTAAACTGTGAAGAGAACTTGCTAATGCTTCATATGAAGTTCAGAGTTATATACTAATGCAGTAGAGAATCTGGAAAATATGAAAGCTAAAACTTAAGGCATCAACGGTAAGGTTATAAGATACTGAAATCAAGTCATGAGAGCCTTCTCATTCAGTTTTCATCAATGGAGCTCTGGGATTTAAAGGTAGCCCAAGGTTGTTACCAGGAATCTCCAAACCAGCCTATAACAGAGTAGGAAAAACCATTAGCAAAAAAACCGACCTCACTAATTAGTTTTATTTTGCGGCCTGGAATGCCACAAGAATAGCTAAGTCTTTCATTCAGCAATTGTAAAGTTCTGTGCATGAGTGAGTAGATCCTGCTTTTTCAGTAGAGACTCACCTTGATCCTAAAGATACACAAAAACATGAAAGTATAGCTCTGGGATACATCTATGGCAATGCTAGCCCCCAAATCTGTGGCCAGCAACATTTTTGCAGTTTGGAGAAAGGAAGAAGTTGGTGTAACAGCTGCTTTGTTTTCATGCCTTATAGCATTGATCTGAGACTGGGTGTGAGTAAATTGACTCCCAATTTCATAGCTGGCATCAGGCTTAAAAGATTCTCTTAAACCTCTGAAGAATGAATACATCCTGATTTAATTGAGGAGTTTTTGGGGTCTTAGCCCATAGCAACTGTACTACTAAATCAGCATAGCAGACAGGAAATAAAATTTGGATTGTGACTGGGTTTTTTTGTGACAACAGGTGACACCATTTAGTAGTTGGAATGCACAGCTCAGAGTTGTCCAAAGCACCATTAGGGGAACTCCTGAATATATTCTTTGGTGTAAGAGGAAGAATTTTGAGGGTTAGTTCTGATGACAGAGTTTAAACTTTGGTCCTGACAAACAGGGGAAATCTGTGCCCTGTTAAATGTTTGTCTTAAAGAATATCCTGAGAGCAATTCCTGGTAGAGCCATTCAACTGTACATCTCAGATTACAGGGCTTCCTGCAAATAATGCTACAAATTTCACAGGTTGCTTGCTGCAACTTGTGAAATCTCAGAGGAGACTGAAAATCCTTGGTTTTATTTCTCTGCCCCACCTTGGTCAGATCCCTGAGTGTACTAAAAGGCTTTAATGGTCCTGACCAGCCTCATCTGATATCTCCAGCCTCATACTCATCACCTTGAAGTCTGTATGGTCACTCACATAGCCTATGTTACCAGGTTTCCTCCCTTGTTCCCTAGGGTTTCCTTCCCCTGCTTCCTCTGCCTTGCCCCATCCCCAAATCTTGTCAAGGATGGAGTGAATTTTCCCACTCATCCCCTGTCTCTCAAGCCCACCTAGCCTTTAGGAACCTCATAGGCACTCTGAGTTCTGCTAGCCAGCCCAAATTTTCCCATGCTTTCTTCTCTTTCTCAGTAGTCTGTCCTTGGCTTTGTGCCCCCTGAAAAATCCTATGGAAACTCACAACAACTAATCCACTTTACTTACAGTCCTTTCTGACTCCAGAACCCTGAGAGATGTGAGGACACTTCTGCTGGGAGGCAACTCTTACTGTCGTGCTCCTGAGTGTACCAATGGGTTTTCAGTCAAACCAAGAGCCTCCAAAAAAGCTACACACACACACACACACACTCATATGATTGCCCAGAAGCACAGAACAGAAGCCCTGTTTAAGGTCTGTCTTGTGTCTTCAGTTCCTGCCTGTTTGTGTTTGGCCATGGTCTCCATGACTTCTGGCTTGACTTCACACTTACCTTGTCAACATGGATATGTAGTTTGTGATAAGCAGGCCTTGTCACCATCACTGGAGATCATTCTGACCAATGGATTAATTTCCTGGCTTGAGCTTAGACCTGCCTCACCACCATGAAATTGCTTGAAAGTCTAGGCTCTTGCTTGAGTGACCATCTCCAGGTCTGCCCACTCACCTTGCTCAGGTAGTGTGGGACTGTACCCCAGGTGGGAGGCCCCTGTCCTGTTTGGTGTAAAGTCAGGCTCTGTCCCATCTGTTAGGGTGCAGCCAGCCCTTGCAGCTTCCTAACATTTCCCTCACAATTTAAGAGGTCCTATAAATATCTTTGCACTTATTACTCTTCGAATTGGAGTCTTAAAGATTGTCCCAGTGAAGTCTTGACCTGTTCTGAAAGTTTTGGCAGTAGCAGAAGGTCATGGGCAGATGTCAGATCTGACTGGTTGTTCTGCAAAATTAGCTTAGAGGATCCATTGGTCCTAAAGTAGAAACAAATATCTCTGCCTATGTGAACTTGTTGCTTTCAACATCAGAAATGGAATAATCAATGAAAACAGTAGATTCCACTTATGGTATCTGAAGAGCTGCTTACAGAATTTTTATGGTAGAGAAGTGACAAAGAAGACAGTGGTTTATTGCATTAAATATTGGAGCTACTTTGATTAGATGAGTTTATCAGAGCTAGAACCCAAGCCAACAGAGTTCAAAATGGTCTTCTCTGAGACAAAGTACAGAAGCTAGATATGTTCCTCTCAAAGGGAATATCCTGAAGGATATTCATCAACATACTTGTTGCTGGGAAGGAACACTTACTGCTAGGTAATGGCCTGTTCAGAAGTATTTGTCTATTAGTCAGCTTTGGTTAGTTAAGCCAGGCAAGGTTCAGGTTGTTGTGTCACTGTGGGAGTAATTCTGCTCTTTTTGTGCAGATATGGTATTGCAATAGTTAAGAAAGATACTCAAGGGCTGCAGAACTCATTGCCCTGAGCTTCTGGGAAAAGGATTGTTATACACCTCATGGAAAATTTTATGGCAGAAACTGGAGTCTTGTACGCAAAGGGAAACTGATCCAGGGAGATGGCAATGAACTAAAGTTAAAATAAAATTTTATAAGCACTGAGAAAGGAAATAACTAATCTCCTGTAAGATGGAATTAGTTGCATTTTATTTAATGCATTTATTAAAGTAACTACTAGAATGAAAATAATTTATTTGTTTATTTGTTCACTTAGTAATTTGTTTGTAATTTGTTTACTTATTAGTAATTTGTTATACTTCTGCTGGAAAATTTGATGGTTGGGATCTTTTTGTTTGAATTTTTGTTTTTCCTCAGATTCTGTTGTATTCACCTTGTTGAATAATGCAGGATTCTTCTTCAGATTCATGTTATCTGATTAGATTTTATCAACTAATGAATTTTGAGCCTGATATAACACATCCAAAGAGCTACATGAGCTGTATCTGCATTAGTGAATTTTTGCCCTCATCTCCACCAAGAACTTGAGAGAAATTGTACTTTACCGCAGAGAGAGGTATGTTCTAACCACACAATTAAAGACAGATGAATGATCAAAATTAATCATCACACACTTCCCCCTGAGAATGTTGGAAATAACAGAAAGCTGTCCCCTGAAACAGATGTGGACTGATTAAAACGGAGTACAGAACAAAATTATCCTTAGAAGTCAGGTCTTTGGCCACTTGTACATACTCCAGGCACAGCTGAATCTTTCTGTTGGGAAGACTGTCCTGGAGATTTTGAAGTGCATGTTTGCAGTGACAACTAACTACTTTCTTAAGTGGAAAGAAGTTGCATTGACTTGCATAACCCTGAATAGGAGTGACATTTAGAAAACAAACTATTAGAGCAAGTGTTCTATCTTCAGAGACTCTGAGAATAAGATTTAAAATAAGAAGTTACCATTCCCTTTGCAAGTATGATTCATGAATTTTCCCAGGCAGAGGCTCATTTATAGCCTCCCTAAAGTATCTTACTATCATTGGCCATGGACCAAGCAATTAAATATGTTTAAATACTCCTTCAATTGCCTCTTAACCAAGGAATTTTTTTGTTTGTTTTGATGATCCAAAATGACACCTTTCCCTTGAAAGACCAACAAAAATATCCCTCATGCTGCTGAAGGGAGTATAGGTGATGTGACATAAAGATCACAACAAGGCACCACAAATTTGGTATCATAAAAGAGCATCAGGAGGTGACTCAGTAGTAACACCATTTCTCCTTGATTCAGCCCTAATGTCCCAGTGTGGAAGTGTGCTCAGTGTGGATCTACTACCACTAAACACAAGCTCAAGTCTCAGTGTAACACTCAACAATTGAATAGCAAATATAAACGCATATTTTATCTTAGTTATTCCAACAGTCTCCATAGTGACTTCCCTACTTTTTAACCTATTTATCTGTGAAACACAACAAGAGCTGGTGGTGTGGAAGCTTTGACATGTCTCTGTGCCCTGTGTGCTGATTTGGAGAGACTGACTGACCTCTACTGGATTAATCAGAGCTGGTTCACACTGTTGATGGCATCACAAATGCATTCAAAGTACAAAGGGCACCTTCAGTGAATTGATGACCCCAAAGTGTGGGGAATGCTCACTATATTGGAAGGCAGGGCTGCCATTCAGAGACTACTTGATAAAATGAAGTAGAGTCCAACAGGGATCTCATGGGGCTCAACAAAGACAAAAACTCAGTCTTGGATCTAGGGTAGGAAAACTACAGGCCAGGGAAAGATTGGCTGGGACCATCTCTGCAAAAAAAGAGTCTGCAAGCTGAACATAAGCCAGCAGGGTGTCCTTGCAGCAATGAAGGTCAACCACATGCTAGACTGCATTAGCAATACTGTAGGCAGAATGTCAAGAGAAATTATTTTCCCCTTCCATTTCAGAGGGGTTAAGCTGTGTTTAATAAGAGACTGAATCCAGGTTTGGGCTCCCCACACTGGCAAACGGGAGCACATCAAACAGAGGGTCAAAACACTGTTCAAGGAGACACTGAAGGGGCTGCTTTTGTTTAATATGGAGATTGCTTAAGGGAAGGGGAGGGGAGGGGAGGGGAGGGGAGGGGAGGGAAGGGAAGGGAAGGGAAGGGAAGGGAAGGGAAGGGAAGGGAAGGGACAGAACTAATTGCTGTGTCCAGCAGGGTCACAGAGGTGACAGAACCAGACTCTTCTAAGAGGTACCAAGGAAAAAAAGCAACAACTTTCAAACACTGCAGTGAAGGAGATTCATCAATACAATATGTTGTCAAGAGAGGCTGTGATGTCTCCGTTCTTTGAGCTTTTCAAAATTTAGTTGAAGAAGACTCCAAGCAAGCTGATCCAGTTTTTATGTCAGCATTGCTTTGAGCAAGGAGAGACTAGAGCCTTTCTAAAGACTATGAATATATAGAAGTGCTTCTAAAAACTAAAAATTTGGCAACTCTTTAAAATGTATTTTATTAAGATATGAATGTTCTGTATCTAATCATTACTTATTCACTGATGTTAGTGCATGCTAGACCCATACAGTCATCAAAATTACAATGTTGTCATCTCCTACAAACTTTAGCCAAAGCAGTTACTGGAGGTGACCAACTACCCAAAAAATGTGACTCTGTCCTGGAGGGGTTTTTGTGTGAACCAGCTCTGCACAGCAGAGTCCTCTGTGAACCAGCTTGCTTCTTAACCTGACTTCTCCTGAAACCTCTACAATCTTTGTGTTTATAGTTGGGAAGAATCTGCCCCTCCTGATTTCAGTGTCAAGTTCCTGGATGTTCAAGGCAATCAATCTCCAAATAAATGAAATTGTGGCATCACTTAGAGTAGGACTTGCACAAACACTAAGTCAGATCAACTGAAGCCCTTAAGAAGGCCATTTCCTACTCATACAGCAGAGTAACAAGCATTAGTGCTCAAGTCCTTGTCCATCTTCTGATTTGAAGTCTGCAAGATCAGAGGTCATGTCTCTAGGACTGCTGTAAGAACACTGTATCCGGGTGACCTTCATCCAAACCCTGGGGAAAAGACCACAAAGTATTTTTCCACCTGAACATCTCCTGTGCACCCACGGCATTTTTCCATAATTTGCCCTTTGGAGTCACCAAGTTTATTGAAAAAGAAAAGGTAACTGAATACACTTATTCCATTTGGCTTCTCCTGTTTTGAATTACCAAGGAAAATAGTTATGCCTTAAAGCCTTCATTGCATCTTAAGTTTTTTCTGACGTCAACTATAAACATTGACTCCCAATCTATTTTCATGTGATGCTATATACAAATTTCAGTGAAAACTGATTATCCCTATCACAGACCAGATCACAAGTTATGCGTTTTGGTTCAAGTTTTCAAAAAGTGGCATGTAACCTCTTGCTCTTTTCTTATTTAGGCTATGTGGTGCTTTAAATCATTCCTAATTTGGAAATTTCCTTTTCCTAACTCTTTTGAGACATTTTAATTTCCACCATTCAGTAATAAAACTCTGATATCTGTTTATTTTTCAGGAATAATGTGCTCCGAACTTGGAGTATGGGAAACACCCACATCAATACCCTAATTCTTACAAAGCCTGTTGAACTTACTCTGCCAACCTATATCCAAAGTTCACAAAACTCTGCCAACTTGCAGACCTATGAGTGCTCTGCAGCTGTGCAGTTATTTCATGGACACTTTTAACTCCAAAACATTTCTGGTTAAAAGCGCCTTTGAAAAGGTTACATTTTTGTCAAGGTGAATTTAATAAATATAATAAATTGGAAGAAAAAAACTACTGACAATACAAATTTAAACTATATTCCTGAATTTCTTCACAGAACTGGTAATGCTTCCAGGTATGGCAGCTATGTCTGACACTACCTATACTGATTTCTCTGCCATGCTATGATGAACACAAACTCTTGACTGCATTTTTAGTTTGCATGGTGCCCTACAATGAGTGTTAAAGATATCTTGGTGATGACATTAAACTAAGGCAATCATTCAGTTTCTCTTATTTTGTTGCATTGCCTGTGGGAGATAAACTTTGTAATAATAAACTGAGATATTATAAGCTGATAATAAATCATAAGGTAATTTAACACTGAATAATTTAAATGGTCAGTTTTTCCACAGCTGTCTACCCTATGTGAGTGATATACATTAAAACCATACCCAAGTGAACAGATGACTTTAAAAGACAAAGGAACTTATCACAGGGCTAATGAAAGATCATTTTGCCATTTTAAGAATAATTCTCACTGCTAGAAAGCAAATGTAATTTCTAACATTTTATCTTTTGTGTCAGTTCTCTAATATTGCCTATGCACAGTATAGTATTATCCTTTCCAATCAAAATAGGAAATATTTCTTATATTAATAGCATATTGTTTTTGTTACATAGAAATAGCACACATTCCAAGCCATGACTATGGGAGTCATAGGGAGAAAACCCTAAGAGTACACTTTTCAGGTTAACTGTGTCATTTCACATGAAAAGAATCTCAAAGGCAGTCACATAAGCTACTAAATATAGGGCATTTGAACTTCTCCACCTTTGGGGTTCTTCTTCACATAAACCCTTGTGAATCTGCTATATTTGGAAAGAAGGAGGAACACCAACATAAAAATCTTCAAAACAACTCCTGCTATTTGTTTCCTAGGGCCAGGCTGCCAGACATGCACAAAGGAGCCCAGGAAGAGCCTGAGCTCAGGTGCCGCAGTAGTGGGCACGGTTCACATTCCAAAAATTACAGATCAGATTGCAGATTGGGCATCACATTATCAAGAGTATGATGGAAGAATGCACAGTCTGGCAACTCCTGCCCTCTGTTGCAATTCTGAGAAATCATGATAGTATTATCATACTAGGGGATAGTCCTGTCACAGCTATGCTTTCAGAATGTGTTCACCTGCATTAGAAACAGAAAAAGTCATTTGTTGGCAGTATTAATGTATTCCCATTTTGAAAGAAATAGCTCTAAAAGAGAGAGTCACAGGTTTCAAAGAGCTATATCCAATAGATAAAGAGAAGTTCAAGCACATTACAGAAGGTATAGATACTGCAGCACATCTAAGACATCTCTGCATCTGCAGCTATTACCTGTCAAATCTGTCCTGTGACACAGTTCTCAGTCCAAATGCTTCACAATGGGACACAAGCACTTCTCTCTCCCTCTCCAGACAACTCTGTTTTACACAATTCAAATAATTTACCCGGAAATAACATTGAAATATTCAATTTTGGATTGACTGGTTTTGTTTCAGTGAACTGAGAGCAAAAAAACCCCAGACACTCTAAAATGTTGGAGTGTTTATTGTGCAACTGCCAGGTGTCAGACACCTTGAAGACTATTTGTCTTTCTCCCACTTAGCTAGCAATCATGCAGGTACTACTGAGTGAGATCTTGGCTCCAATGAAGACGCTGCAGGTTTGCAGCTGACTTCTTTTCAAAATCCAGATGCAGTTACATTTAAAGGGGCAATGCAATATCTTTCATTGTTCTATTCCATTACAGCAAGTCAATATTACAGACCCCAGCTTATAGATACTGAAGGAAGAAATAGTGAGACTGGAACAGTAAAATTTCTCTGAGCTGGAGAAAGAGAGAAACTGGAATGATATCTATCCCATGGGAAATTCAGAAGTGAAAGTCACCAAGGTTAACAAGCAGTGTTCAATGGCTATTTAGAAAACACAACTAGAATAATAAGAATGAAAAAAGCAAATTTACTTCATAATCTTATTTAATTGTCTAAACATGGAATTATTTATTTAGTTCTTTTAATACTATGTATTTTTCCTTGCTGGTATGAGTGACTGGGATATACTGCATGACACAGACTGTGCAGCATCAGGGGCAGTTCAGAGCAACACCTCTGACAGCAGTGAACTATCACAGACTTTCTTATCAACTACCTAATTATCTTGGATCTCCATCTTATCATTGTACTGCCCTCATTTACCCCAAACCAAATTACAGCCTGGAAGGAGACTGCAGTGGTGATTTGTGCACTTTATCTGATGAACAGTTACATCATGTGGTCAACTCTGGAAAGGGTTCAAGAGAAATTAAGACAGAACCTTGTATAATTGCCCATTCATAAAGAAAACATGTCAGAACAATGTCACTGATGTTTTGCCTGGGGAGAAAGGGATCCAAGGCCCTGACAATGCACCTAATGACTTTTGCATTCCCACGGTTCTTATACCATTCCTCTTCTTTGTATTTTCAATAAGCAAATGCAGAGTTGCTTCACATTCTCATTTTCAAGAACCCTGGGTATATGTAGACTCCACCTACTTGGAGGCCCCATTCTATTGCCATAATTATATATACATTAATTTATTAAATTATAACTACTAATTATAGTTATTAATTTAATTAGTCATTAAATTGTATCTTTTTCTGAATAGGCATTGGATCATTTCACAAATGAAAAATAATTAGCGTCTACATCATAAAAGGTGAATAAAAAAGAGAAGTATAGATATATGCAGATTCCTTGGGAAACGAACATAACTTGCATTGTACAAGCACTGCAATGCCTTCTGCAGAAAGCCTGCAGTGCATGTTGGGCTGAGTCCCTGGATTTTTTGAGCTTTTAAAAAATCTGTTCCTAGATTTAATTGCTAAAAAAAGAAGCCAGAAAATATTAATCAACTATATTCAGAACAGAAGGCACAAAATATTGCCATATTGTGTTTCTTATAATCTTAGTTAGTTTATTAATTTTCTTAAGAACTTGCTTTAATAACTGTGATTTTCTGAAATTATAAGAAGCTGAAATGCTTTTTGTCATTTATGTCTTACATTCTGTCTACATTTCGTCAGAGTAGCCTGAAGTAAATTAGAGAAAAAACATAAAAGTGTTTTAAAACTAGCATAGTAAGGCTGCTGTAAAAGATATTTCAATATTTATTGAATGCATATGGAGATGGCTGATGACAGACATAAAGATGTTTGGATAAATGATGTGAGGCTTAACAGGCCACACAGAGCAGTGTCTCAACAATTAAAGCTTCTTCTGACTCCTCCATTGATGATTAAGCAATCAGGTTCTGCAATCAGTGGAGTTGTTCTGCTTTAGAAGCTTCCAACTGTGAACTTTCTCCTTTATCTGAATTCACTTTTCTCAAAATTACAGGCAGGGCTGTTTATTTCACTTCAATCTAGATATATTTTAAAAATTAGGTAAGTCTGAGTAAGTGTAAAAAGGAACAGCTCTTTGATCTGGTTTGAAAGGGCTGTCTTGTGGAGGTGACTCTTTCTCTTGCTCTTAAAGAATACTAGATTTAATACAGGTTTAATTCATACTGTGTATATTGCATGTGATTCTACTGTTCGTATTTTATCTAAATAATAGCAGTCCAAATAATAGCAAACGAAAAGAGAAATGGCACAAAAAGAGAATGCGAAGAGAAAGTATTTGTACAACCCATGCCTCAGTGGAAATCCAGTTTGGACTATTTTCTGAAATAACCATCCCTCACTCCCAGCTGAGGAGCTTTTCATTTGTCATTTCTGTGTCATGGTGAGATAGACAAAACCTTTGGGGGAAGGATGTTATCTTCATCTCTTGCATGTGATGACACAACCTAGCTGCTGCTATTTGCTCTTAGAAGAAGCAAGATTATTTCCATTTCCAGAATCCTGTATTAGTGATGAAAAATGGCCACATTTCAAAACCCTTCTGCTCTTTTTGATCCCTCCTCCTAAGTTTTCTTTTTTGTGATGACCTCAGAAGTTGTGAATTCTGCATGAGAAAGCAGAGAGGGAGAGTAACTGCTTTGGGATAGTCACAAGCAACTGGACTCCACAGATTAGTTAGCATTCTGATGATAATACGTGGCAGGTAAATGAAAAGCCTGGTTTGCCGGAAGGGAACTAGTTTCTCGGAATTTGAAGTGCACTTTATGATTCTCTGCAATACCAGATCAGTAGCTGTCGGGTCCGGCTGTCTGTCTCTGCCCCGACACGGGTAGAGTGGTTCTTTGGTGGGCGCGATGCAAAGGACGAGTCTGGACTCTTCAGTTTTTCGGTCTTCAGGTTGTTTATTATTTCTTATCTACAAAATTTTTCTGTCTGCCCAACAGAGGTCTGATCTGCAAGCAGTCACAGGCACTCTCTGACCACCCACGGGGCGGTCATGTCTTTTTGTACTAAAACCTACGTATACAATATTTACCTTTATTTCCCAATGCTTTTCGCCCATGTTAGCAAGTGCACCTTCACCATAAACCAATCTCTAAGTGCCAACATCATCACAGGAGATGGAGGACAAGAAGAAGAAAGAAGGACAAGACACGCCCTGATCCCTCCATCTTGTCTCCATAACCCCCCTGTACCAAAAACCTTAAAGTCTATATCTCACCCTCTAAATGTGTCTCTTTTACACCTTGTACTCTAAAGTGATTCTCTTGTCCTCAGACTCTTGTTACTTCTGTGGATGGATCAAAATCAAGCCACCAAACACTCTTGGCAACATTCCAGGGTTTTCGAGACCCCCAAGGGTTCTCCTGGCATCTCTGGACATCGGGAACGATGTGCTGAGATCCCACAAGTAGCCATAACACAGAACTGCCTGCAGTCCCTTCACCACAGACCTCTACAGTATTCATCTCAAACACAGCGCCCATCATTCCTGTCTTGTAGCTGCCAAGCCATTTCCAACCTACAGTCACAAAACCCTCTGCCAGGTTCCTCTGTCCTGTCCTACATCTCTCCACATATTTCTGTTCTGGAATCTTCACAAAGTTCTGCTTGTGCCATTCCCATTACACCGTTGCCTGGCCTTTGTAGGCCTGGGCACTCCCAAGGATATCTGCTCTCAGTCGTGTTCTGGGGTTCCCCATTACAGACTGCAGTATCCCCAGATTCTCCATCAGTTTCTGATCCCAGCATCAAAATCAGCCAGTAGGAGTGCCTTTAGTTTCCTGGCACTATCCCATTCTCTGAGGAGTACAGCCTTGGGGTAGGATGCAGAAATTCACTGATTATGATCTTTCGGTCCATTTCCTTTCTTCCCTTCATTGGCTCCTTCTTGCCTCAAGGCCCTCACTGCTCCATCTTGGGAATGACTTTACAGCCTCATCCACCTCCTCATTACAAATCCAGTGGGGTTTTGACCTCACACAAGAGAGTCATCTGATGCAGACAGTGATAACCTTCCTGGTGCTGCCAATTGTCCCGAGCTTCACTGGACCGGAGAGCTGCTTTTACTGGATTTCATGCACCAGCTCTTTCACCCTGATGAGGGAGAAAGCATACATTAACTAGTCTGCTTTATCCCCCTCCCTCAGCCCAGCCTGAGAGCAGTGGCCCATGTGCTGTTCTGCCTTGGGTATTTTCATCGTCTTTGCACCACACTGAGTCGTGTTGCAGAATTTGCTAAGGAAGGAATATGTGAAATACTGAGTCACAATCCCTAGAAAGAGAAATTATTGCTCTAACTGGTTTATCCAACTGTTTCAGTGTATTCATCTTTCTCATATCCTGCTCATTCTCCGCCATTGTATGGACAGGGAAATCCATTTCCACTGTTCTTTTCTTTTCTACCTTGGAGCCTCAGCTTCAAACAAGTCCAAGGGCAGTCCTTTGGACTACACTAAAACCCACTCCCTTGCCTACAGAAATGAGCCTGTATCTCTTAGTCTGGCTAGAAAAGCACAGCCTTAGGCAGGAATCTGTTTTCCACTGCAGTCAGAGTGACAATCAACAGAAAGGACCATGAGGATTCCAGGGAAGGACCAGGTCATGTTAAGTGAGATTTTGGAATGGGGGTCATTCCTCTTCAGAAGTAAGAAGTGAGGTTAGCCTAATAATGTGCAGGCCAGGAGAGCCAAAGCAAAGAAAGAGTTTTAAATACATCCAACTTAGGCCCAATATCCAACAACATTTAAAACAAAACAGTTTATTGAGGATAGATTTCAAAAGTGTAGTACAATCAATGGGGTGGCAATGCTGGCAAAGGGTCATTTAATTCTAGGAACAGAGATGAAGCAGGGTAGAAAAAAGTAATTATTAATTTAATTCTTTCAACCTTTTTTTCTCTATTGTGCGGGATGCATACAAATAGAAATTTTCACACATACTTGCATTCACACATACAAAACAGAGAACAGCCAGAGAAATATGTATACAAGGTCTGAGATGGTCAGATAAATATTCTGTTACTGTCAGCCACTCAGAGAAAAAAAAAAACATTAGGCAGACAGTCTGGTTTTCCATATTTCTTTTTCTTTTTAAAAACATTTTTGCAGTTGGATTTTAAGAACTCTTCAGGGACAGAGTGGTGTTTAAAGAGTAGTTCTTAAATATTTTTTTTAACTTAAATCTTTCTTTTCAAAGCTTAAATCTTCTCATTTTGCATTTCACCCTTTTCCTATTTTAATTATATATATTTTGCTAGGGAACATATGTAACCACAAACAAAGCAAAACAGGAGTCAGAACTCTCTGTACTCGAGCAGGGATTGTGTAGTCACTGTTTCTTTTCAAGGCCATGGCTTCTTTTGAATTTGGAGTATCTGTCACTCAGTAAAGAGCAGTCCAGCCTTCCTCTGTCCCACCCCAATCCTTTGTTTCTGCTGGCTCACTGCAGAGTAGCATTTGTGTGACTGCACAGTTAACTGCATCAAAAACTCACCTAATAGAAAAGTGACCTAATAAAAGCATGTTTAAAATTATTTTGTCACCTAATACACCCCACTAACTGAGCCACACCAGCACTAGTGTCAGCAAAGGAAAAGATGTAGGAGCAAACATCCAGTGGCAGGAACCCTTGCTGAGGCAGAGTGTGAGCTTATGCCAGAATGAATATGTCATCACGACCTCAGTCATAGTAAGAGTTTTCACATCTAGCATTTATTTACTTACCTACTTCAGTGAAATAAAGAATTTCAGAGGTGCAGGTGAGGACTTGAAAGTATCCCACACTCCCTGTGAGGAATGCAGAACACCTTTGAAGTACAATCTTATGCTGATTTGGGTACAGATTACTTCAGATGCAGAGATCTCGGTAGGGAATATGCCCCTTGAAGCTGCTTTACTAATTGCTCTGCAGGACTGAAAATTCCACTTTTCAGTCCCACTCCCTCTTACCCTTTCTGATGCAGATTGTTGAAGCTTCAGTCCTACTCCTGTGTTAGATTATATACCTCCTGACACCCAGTGTATTGAACTGGGTATTATTACACCATTCAGTAGGAGCCAGTAGAGCAGAAATTAATTTGACAGCCAAACACATTATTTATTTGTTGAACATAACATTCAACAATTCCACTCAATGGGTATTTCTGAAAAATTGATCTTCTAACTTCCTGAAGTATATTTCTAATGAGCACTTCCTGGGCTGAATGTAAAATCTTCTCAAGACAAGCAGGAAAAAAGATGGCTGAATGTCTTGGACAGCAAGCTGAAACTCCCCTAAGACCTGGTGTAGAAATCTCAATGCCTATAAATCAGAAAGTATATATATCCTTGCATGTGCTTAAGTCTGTAGTAGGTATCTTAGTCCCAGGCTAATTATTATCTTGATTTGATGAGCTAATTTCCCCACCTGGCTTTTGGGCATCTAGAAAATAAATGTGAAGAGCTTGAATGTAAGGACCATTGCTACTAGTAGAAAAGGGGGAAAAACCCCACAAGCAAGAAATTACAACCACCCCCCAAGACCACCAAAAAACCCTCCAAACAAAACCAACACAAATGAAAATCAACACAAAATCAAACAAAATGAAAGTCAAATCTAAGGGATCTTAACATAAATCTGTACGTAAATTTCAGCGTATGAAAGAAATTTAGTATAGCAAATAATAGTTGGGTTTAAATGTGAGTTTGAAAATAACTAGAAAATTGTCTTCTACACTATGTGGTGAAAAGTCATCATCAGAGTTCTAAAACGCAGTCTGGACAGAGATTTAATTAGAGTGGGCATTTTGGTCTGGCAAAATCAGTGTCAAAGGTTAATAAGACATGAGATGGATTTTTTCCTCCATAGAATAGGTGCTTTGCAAGCTGAGCTGTTTCTACATTGATGTTGTTAGATCACCATCTAGAGGTCATTTAAAACACATGCTTTTCATTCGAACTGGATTTAAAAAATAAATTATTTCTATTTACTAAGGCTGTTTAGGCCAAACAGCACAAATTACTTATAATTGCTTAAGCACTGAAGTGAGAAATTCATTATATTTTCCACTCCACTTCTACCAGTTTTATAGAACACTTCTTGTTCAGTTTAAGTTAGTTGTCAGATACGGAAATATTCAGGATTAAGTGGGATTTTTTCACATTAGCTAGTGTCCTATTGTTACGCTCCTATCCCCTTCATTCTCTTTTTTACCTTTCAGCAGAGACATACTTTTTTTTCAATTATTCCCAAAAGCTTTCACACTCTTTCCTTGTTTTGGGGTCTTCTTAGCTACACAGGGTGAAAGTCCACAGTGTTTCTGCCTAACAAGCATGCAACACCTTTGTATGTCAGATGGTGTCATGATGTCACAATGTGCCCCAAACAAGACTGTGGTGGTAGTTATGTCCAGACTCCATTACCTGAAAAGCGTCTTGTGCTAGACAGCAAAATAAGATGGGGGTCAATGCCAACCTGATAATTTTCCTGGGGTTTGCCATCTATCTGATGAGTTTGTTCCCAGGCACTTACTGTTCAATACCAGTGAAAAGTCCGAGCATGATTCGCACTGCCGAGAATGAACAGGAAGAGGAGAGCAGTCCAACAGCAGGTGAGAGGATGGGCTGAAGAGAGAAGATGAGAAATAAGGGGCTTGGAGAGCAGCTAAGGGTAGGAAATGAGATTAGGTGGGGACACCAAAGAAAAAAAATTTCTTTTTGTATAAAGAAAATCAGAGGAGGAACAACAAGATATATGTCAAGGCGAAGTGGAGGTCAGATGATCCCTAAGGAATAGGGAGCCTGCAAAGGAGTGGGATAGCAAGGCCATCCCACAGGCCTAAACAGGACAGGCCTGGGGATGCCAGTCAGGGTCAGATAAGAGGTCACCAGGGAGGTCCATAGTGTTGAGACAAGTTTTAGTTCAAGGAAGAATACCAGTCAGTGTGAGGACCAAACCCAGCGATGATGACCAGGGTCAGACACCTCCAGTGAGGGCCCAACCCTACTCTCACGGGGCAGAGGACATGAGGGACACAGAAGTTCAGGCCAGTCATAGCTGCTAAGGCCTCTTAGATCACCTGCAGCCCTGACTGCAGCCTCCTGTCTCAGCTGTCTCCTCACACCCTACCGAGATCTGAGAGGAAAATTCAGGACACTCCTGGAGACCAGGGTGAAATAATGAAAGAAAATAGAGTCAGACACAGTCCTATGACTACCAAGTAAGCCTGTAGTGACGAGACACATTCAAGGTCAAAGCAGGAGGTCAATTTGCAGGTCAGGATCCACAATAGCAGAGTACAGGCACAGCTGTGATAGAGATGGGGCTGGAGATAAGTATATTTACAGCAGACCACAAATAGAGATCTGAGACCCAGACTGGAGCTTAAATGCAGTTCTCAGACCTATGGAATTCAGGTAAAGTCTCCAGCCAAGGCTTTAAGGACTATTACAGCTTACTGCTTATGGCCCTGAAAAGATAAAAGAATGTATCTGGGGTAACTTTTGTAAGGAAAATACAGGAAAGGAGAAAAACATGAGATGCAAAGTGGAGTGAGGAAAAAGTGATTACTAAAAGAAAATATTTCAAAATCAGAATCACAGAAACAAGAAAAGGACAAAAGAAGCAGAGGGAGGAAAGAGGTACAAATGAAAAGCTGCTTGGAGTGAAGGAGGAAATGGACATACAGTGAAGGTGAAGAGAATTTGAAAGTTCAGAAAGCAGGGAGAATAAAATAGGAGGGACAGAGAGGTAAAAAGCCTTCAAGTATTAAAGAAGTGAGCAAGAAGAAAGCTTATGTTGTTCCCCTTTTCCCTCATTTACAGGCTGGGAGGAAATGGAGGAGTCATTTGTGGCCTCATCAACAGGGGAAGGAATGGAGGTGATCGATATGGTGGAGCATGAGGGCTCAGAGATACTGAACAATTCAGCAGTGAAGGATCTGCTCCTGGATCTGGCTCTTCTCCTCAGGACTGTTTTTTGGGTTTTTTTATGCATGAGCTAGAGCTTGAAATAATTTCTGTGATCATGAATGATGACAATTTGAACATCTCCCTGTGTTTCATGATCACCTTCTGGACAATACAGCTTTTCTTCACCAACCATATCCCAGAGAACTGAACTAGAACACTGGAGACAAGGGCAAGGACCCTGTGCACATACAAAGTGTTTTTTCCTTTCTTCTTTCTCGTTTCTTGAGAAAAAAACAAACAAACAAAAAAAAAAATAAATTCTCAGTAATTTTTTCTAAGCCAGACTTCCCTTCTTGCACTTCCCATATGTTCTTTGCATAAAAACATCATAGCTAATAATAAGAATTATTAAACTCACCAATTTCACCAGTGACCCTGTTTTTAAACAGAATATTATTAAATCAAACATATATTGAAAGAACAAGAAAAAATAAAGCATATTCCAGGGAACTGTACCTCCCCATATACTTAACAAGGTAGATACAAGAAAAGTTATACTCCTCAAAATGCATATTGTCAGTACCTTTTGCTTTTTTTAAACACAATAAACACAGAAGCCAAGTAGACTCAGAACACTGAAACAATGTCGATATTATACACTTAGTGTTGTGCAATGTTATTTGCTATAAGCATCTTAAAAAAAAACCTGTCTGGACATGCTGCTAGGAGAAAATAATTGAATGAGTGAAGGGAAGGAAGAGTATACACTGTTTAAATGGCAACGATAAGTACAAGCCTAATTTTGTTACATTTATGATGGTAAATGATGCAAATTATTTTAGTATTTGCATTTATTACTTGTGAAGTTCAATTAAGAGCATCAGACAAGTTGTGAACAGTACAAATACAGAAAAAAGATAAAGGCCTGATGATAAAGCATTTGCAATCAAAGTAATTTTTTTTTCAGAAGCAAACACTTTATTACTATTTTTGTTAGTTAATGAAAACAATATCTCTGAACAGTCCATTCTTGGGAAACATTTTGCTCTATTTGTCAGTACTTGAAAAGGATTAACACAGTTATTTTTAAAATGCTTACATTGATAAGGGATGTTTCCACTTGCCATCATCTATTCCACAAACAATCCCTGGCAGCCAATATAATAAGTAAAATAAAAATGTTCCCATAAACAAGAACAGTTTGAAGAGTATGCAAAAGGTGTAAGTATTTTGTATACTTATGAACATCAGTAAAGTTTAGAACATTGGTATAAATTTTCTGAGAGCCTGAAATAGATGTAATTATTACATTGCTCTTAAGAATGTATTTTAGGCACTTCTGCTACCCCAAATCATGGTGTTTCTTACTCTGTTTTTGCTCTAAAGCAAATTAATACCTAAAATTCAATTTCAAGTAGAAAGTAAAACCCTGCTACAATTCTATGCCTCTGCTTGGATGGTAAATATTTACAAATGTAGGAAGAGAACCAGGTTCAGGATGCAGAGAGGCTCTTAGAATTCTAGTTGTTCAACCTTCAGAAACTTCTAGAAACCTTTGTGACTCTTCCATATTGCATCCTCTACCATATCCTCAACCCTAGACACTTTAAAAAAGAGGATCTTGTTGGAAAAGAAATATAATCTGTTCCCAGCTCCCCAGTTACCCTCCCATTAATGGGGGAGCCTTCCTCTTTCCTCTTATGTCTGAGTTTTGCTGATGAAACAAAAACAGAGCAGAGAAGGCCTCCAGTAAACTTCATTATTAGGTCACTTACGTTTCAGCCTACAAGCTGTAGCCACTGAGTCTTTCCTAGCACCTGTCTCCACTTATTAGCAAGAGAAGAGAAGAGGATTGTTCCCTCTCTTGCAAGTTACATGTGATTTGCCCAGTAACCCATAGGATTTCCCCAAGAGCTATTGTAAGACATGAACAAGTCTTACAGCTCCTGTTTATTGACTTGCCCTTTCTACAGGACTGTGGGGCTGCTGGAGCAGACAGGTAAATGCACTAAACAGAGGGACTACTAATGTAACAGTCTTTCTGTTCACAACTCCTCACAAGCTGTTGCCTACTAGAAACTGGCCAGTCACCTTGCTGCCCTGGGACTTGTCACACATCTGGGACAGAGCACTGAGAGCCTTGGAGGAGATCCCTTCCTTGTGAGATCAGTTTAAGAATTTCCCTGCCATCAAATGCTGAGGAAAGGGTAACAAGAAAAGGAAGGCAAAGGAGTGAATAAGAGCACCATGTCACCCTAGAGGCCCTGAGAAGATGGTCATATTTCCATGTGTCAGGCCTTCCTCTCCCTGGGATCACATCTCTCTTCCTCCTCTTCCATGCGTGCTACCAGATGCGGCATTTGTTGTCTGGGTTCATTGGAGTTCCACTGGGACACTGGAAGCTCTTGGAAAAGTCCTGGCTATTGCTGACAGGCCCAGAGACACGAAGTGGCAAGGGACTATGTGGATCTGTGTTCAGGGAAGACTGGAGCTTCTCTGGATCCTGGTGTCCACACATTGCCTGAAGGGAAACAAAACAGAAAAGTCAGTTTGGCTGAAAGTCTTCATGTGAACAAGACTTAGGGCTCCTCATGCCTCTGCATGTGTCAGAGGGCGCTGGAGAAAACAAGGAAATGTGCATACATGGCTGACGACAAGATTTTCTTCAGATTTTTTTCCCTTTCCTTAAACTTCTCTGTCCCCATTTCACCCTCTGACAAGTCATCTGCACTTTTTCTATACTGCATAGTCCAGAAAACAGAAAATTTAGACTACCCTGGCTAGGCTCATGCAACCTTGGACTCTATCTAAAAAATAGTAAAGATGTCTCAGTATCTAGATTCAGCTTCTTAAGTGAAATCACTGAGTGCTCATCAACAAAGGAGTGCACTTACACAAAATCCCATTACTACTCTAGAGACTTGGGGAGGATTATATGACTTAACTGGTGTTAAACTAGCAATCCAAGTCTTCATTCTCAGGATTTCCGTCATTTTTTATCAACAAATGATGCAGCTGCCATTTAGACTCTAAAAGACCCAATAAGCTGTTTTTTTCATGCACTGCTCTGACTTAATAAACACACAAAACTTCTCCCTTTGCACAATTAGAGTGACTTATAAGGATGTGATTTTTTTGAGCACAGAAATCCCACCCTCTGTCATGGGGAACTTGGCAACACAGCTGTGCATAGCTGCACAATTTACTGCAGCTTCCCACAGAAACAGAAAACTATGGGTGCATGTACTTCTAGTTCTTTGTCTCCAAATAACATTTGAAACATTTTTTTCACTATCAGTCAATCAGAGTGACCTGACATCCAGCTATGCACCATGGCAGAGCAGTGAATGAAGGAAAGGAGGGACAGAAACATGACTTTTACAGTTAGATTTCACTGTCCATGCAAAAGATTGCTCACAACAGCAAAAAAGTACTCAGAGGCTGGCAGAGAAAGCCTGCTTTTCCTAACGCAGTTGTCAGCTACAACTTAATTTTTGTGGATTTCAGTGCTTTGCAAAAGATATCTTTGCAGACAGGCCTTTTGTTAGCTTGAGATCCGTAACAGGTTAGGAGCTATAAATATGATTTTTAGCTTCTAAGTAAGATTCTGGACCTCACAGAATCATTGGTCATTCTCAGTTCTGTGAAGAGGAGGGAAAGTGATTGAATATTGAGAAAGACAAACTGTAAGGGTGTGGAGGAAAAGAAGAGTGAAAAAGACACATGACTAGAATTCATTACATGAGCAAAACTGAGGTAGAAAAGTTGATCATGTGAAAGTCCAATCTTAGGTAAATCCTCTTCTTTGTGCTTTTTCAGCCAATTCTTATAGGCCTGTGGAGAGATAAAATGGATAATTATAAATCTTCCTTAGACAATATCACAGGCTTGTCTTCTGTCAATAAAATCTATCAATCTAATATATATTTAATAAATTAGCAAGTTTGCATCTCCCTCCTCATTCTGAGGCTCTCTGCTGCTGCCCATGCCCTTAATAAATCTAAAGTGGGAGAATACAACATAATTACTTTCCTTACCATTTCAGATGCTGTTACACAAATACTAATAAACACACATTTTCATGGGATGTGGTAATTATACTATGAGAGAATGAAAATTATTTAAAAAAAATCACAAGTATTTGATTATAAATTAAAGACTTTCTGCTTCCCAATGTTCTTCATGAAAGAATGTAACAAGTACTATTTTAGACCTAGGGATCTCACACCACCCTCAGCAGGTAAACTGAAGTACTGCATGAAGAAACAAAAAATTCTCCATAAGGTACTGCTGAAAACATTGTTATGGAGTCATTTCACCATCACACAAAATTCTGTTTCATATCTCAGCTTATTTCCTCAAGTATAAGCATAAATACAATAGCATGCTTTTGTGTGCATGATTTAAACAGGGAAGTGAAGGGGACAAGTGAAGGGGACAAGTTGTCTTACAAGGACATATTGAGACTATGAGCAAAGCTTTGTGAGGAACCTCTCTCTGAACTAACAGAGGACATGCTGGGCTCATGCCCCACTGGCACAGGCGTGCAAGAAATCTGGAACTGGAGGGGGATGTGGGAGAGAGGAGCAGCAGTAGTCAGACTATGAGATTGCAGAAGTAAATCACAATACCTGGTAAGCGACGGCGAGCCCTCCAGTGTCAGCTGTATTCTCCAACAGTGTGAAGGTGCCATTGACATTAAAGCTGTAGCTTTCATACTGCTCAACCAAGCAGTCTATAGAGCTTTGTAGTGCACTCCTGTTGCATGCAGGACAGCCCTCAGGCAACACTGTGGGGGGAAAAAGTCCTAGAAGTAAAGCTATATCTGGTATTCACCTGTGTTCCTCATACTAATCACTGATTATTCCTAGTAGCCAGCATGGACTGAAATATGTTTTCCTTAAGTTCATCTACCTTAATAATATATGTATATATTGATGTAAGGACTAGGATTTCAGATCCTCTAAGGGGTAGTACCAGTGGGACCTAGAACAGTAAATGAAGACATCACAGCCAGTACCCACCATAACCATAGAATGAGTGAAGAATTTCATGTGCCATGAAGACCCCGATGGCTCCAAAATTCACAGCGCTGAAAAATAAAGATGAAAAGAGTACTTTTGGAAAGAAAAAGAGGGCAGAGGAGCATTCTTATTCTGAGCACAACTGTGTGGTCCACAGGAGTGTTCTACTCTGGGATCACACAGAAACATTTTCTATGTATTGTCACTCAGGCATGTAAAAGTGCAAGGACAAGTGCAAATTATCCTACCTATGCTTAAAATTGTACTATGGGCTTACTTTAAAGTGTTTGTTGCTAATAAGCCATCGTAACAATGAAGAGTCTATGAATGAGATTCTGCCTTTATTAGCTCATTAGTAATGATAGGTATTGTTGTTGTTGATATATGTCCTTATTGAACCTCTGCTGTCTGAACTGCTGCACAAACAGCAACTACAATGGTAACTACAGAAAAGCAGGATGTTTGGAGAAGCAATCTTGCAACTTTTGTCTAGTGAGAAAGGATACATAAAACCGGCAAGGCAAATTAAAATCATGATGTTTTGACTGCAGTTACTCTGGTCTAGCATTGGCAATCTTGCTACAAGCAAGAAGTTGTCCTAGAAACCTCCAAATGGAATTTCTATGGTTCTATGCAATGAATTTACCAATACTATCACGAGGTAGAGAACACTCAAAATACATTTCCATTATATGAAATTATGGGCTTATTCTTTCTTCCCATGCACTGATTAACACTGCTGAAGCATGAAATTTTTGTACTAGATCATTATTCCATCACTGGGACTCAGTAGGAGGTCTATAGGTGATAATTTATAAATTTTACCCAGAGAAGCTGTGGATGCCCCACCCCCAGAAATGTTCAGGGCCAGGCTGGATGGAGCTCTGAGCAACCGGGTCTAGTGGAAGATGTCCCTACCCATGGCAGGGGGGTGGAACTAGACAATCTTTAAAGGTTCCTTCCAACCCAAACTTTTTTATGATTCTATAACAATTGTACTGCTTTGCTGAGTTCTTATTTTCAGAATTATCTTCACAGTCACCTGAATTGGCTTTTGCCAGTAAAGTTTAAACTCTGGAACATCATTTGAGAAAATGCTATTGTACCAACTCACCAAAAGATGATAAAGTTTTACTTATCAGTCCACTCAACTGAGGTGACAGTGAGAAAAATGTACTTTACTCACCTGAATACAAAAGGAATAAGAAGGCATAGACACTTTTTCACAGAGAAATATAGTGACAGCCCATGCCACTGGAAAAAAATTTTCTTTTCTACTATTCTTTTGAGATGTCCTTTTCTTCATATTATAATAAATTAATTAAATACTGCAAGCACTAGAAGATCACCATCGAGAAAATAATTAATTTTAACTGAAACATGTTTCTTTTGAGCTTCAGCCTCTTGCCACAATGTGAGCTTATTTTTCAGTACAATGGTACTAGAACAAGTATCTATCCACTATAGGCGAAAAGGACATAGAATTATATGTTTACAGTCAACTGTTTGGAGTGCTTGTATTATCAGAAAAAATATTGCTTAAGAGATCTGTTCCATATCATGAAAGAACAGAACCAGAGGAGTATGGTCTCGAGAAGCGTTATTGCAGGGGAAGACTCAGAGTTAAAAGTCTATTTGCTTACGAGAAAGGGTTTCTTTAAAACAAAGATAGAAGAACTGTGACACATTTCAAAAAGACTTCTGACAAGAAGTTGCTCTGTAAGGCTCCTATTTTCTCTGGGTTAGATTTCAGGAATCCTTGGAATTTAGAAAATGAGAGGCAAAGGTGGAATGTCTTCTTTGCAGTTAACCTACATGTGACTTCTGCCTCTTTGCTCTGAAGTAATATCTTTGTGTCAGTTCAGTTTCACCTAGATTCTGATTTTGCTTCAGCAGAGTCAGTGATCACTCACTCTCAGAATGCATCAAGCAGTATCCATGTGGCTTTAGAAAAAGCCAGGCTTCCCCCCTTTCCTGTGTCTTTCTGGGATGCAGTGAGAGAAAGAAATTAGGGACAGGCCACCTGCTAAGGTTTCTGCTGGAAGCACGGTGCAGCCCAGAGACTACATTCAACTTGCACCTCTGAAGCCCCTCCATACCTGGGAAACTCCATGTGGAAAAAAGGACTGCGGAACATTCCAGCTGGAAAAACCACCATGTGGTGTCTTATTGAATAGTATGAATGCACACTCCAGGGGTGCACATGCCAGCTAGAAGCAAAATAAAAAGAGAAATTAGAGAATGTACTAATGCCTTATCTCACACTTTGATCCTTTCCTTCACTGAGCTTGCAAAAAAAGCTCAGCTGCTCACACAGCACCAGCAAATGATGAAATTCACATTCTCTAGAGTTACAGGTGTTTGAAATAAATCTTCAATTGTTTACAGATGATCAGAACTAATAGCTTAGTTTTCATAGACCTTCTCCCTCATAATTTCCCTGTCAAGTAAATTAGGATTAATAGCCTCCTGTGAAGTCATGTATGGAATACTCTGCAGGAAGTGTAAGGCCTAAGCCCATCTGTCAATGCTGCCTTCCTTCTGAAGCATCCTATGTCCTGCCTTTGAGGTGACTCCACCAGCATTCCTGTCATCACAGAGCCTTTCTGTTGGCTTTGTTAAGAAGTCCAGGAGAATCAGCTATCCCCCTTAATTAAGGGTGCATGGTCAAAAAAGTGGGTTTTTTTCAAAGGTGCTCTCTTCACAATGATGGGTACTTTGGTAGCATTGCTCAGGCTCAATGAAGGACAGCCTGCCAGATTCAAGGTTTCTTTAAAGCAGGATGCAGCAATGCATACTTGCAGCAACATTCAGAACTGGTGAAACCACTTTCAGAGGTGCTGAATCCAATTCTGCCCACTGGCTCCCACCTGCCCTTCCCTCCTCTTCCACAGTAAAAGAGAGATATACAGTTATCACAGTTCTGAGTGACCTACTCTAACTAATCCTGCTTTGAGCAGGAGTATTGAATTAGGTGATCTCCACAGGTCCCTTCCAACCTCAGCTGGTTCACAAGTATGGGATTTTGTTATATTTTTCAGATCACTATCTGACTTACTTTTTCTGTGGGTTATGCTGAAGGAGCTTCAGGTAGGAATTTTCCCTCAGTACTTTCAAGCAAGCCACCACATTGAGGAAAAAAGTGTCTTCATTTATCTCCAGCTGAGGGAAGAGACAGGGGATGTGACTGTCATAGGGCATAAGTGAGGAATGAATTGAACAATTGAGAAAAAGAAAAATTAAGAAAAAGAAAAGTCCCATGGATCAAAAAAGGGTTAATCAGAAGAGAAACCAATGGGATACTTGTAGGTTTTTTCTCTCCCATTTCTAAAGACCTTCAATTTAAAATATGACAGGAATGTTATCCGGAGGCCAAACAGAACATAGAAACAGGTAAAAAATTACTTTTATCAGGCCAACAGGTCTAAATAGGAATCAGTATAGGCAACAATATAGAAGCAACAGATGATGGTTCTGTGGCCCCATATGTTCCCAAAAAATGAACTGTAGGAAATGTGCTCCAGAGGTCATAACCTCTTTTGTAAGTAGACAAGACAGCAGCTGATACAGGTAAACTGCCAATAATGAGGCAGGCATGTTTACATTATATAGCTCACTTTCTGGTATTCCAGGTTCACTTTGTCAGTCTGGAGTATGTGAGCTGGATAACCAATCTCCACTTGTAGTTTGGATACCTAAAATAATAACAAACAAACAAACATAAAGAAACTTGATCAATAGGAGGCTTCACATTCTGCAAGTCCTTTTAAAGGCTATTTTTAACCAATGTTAACATGATCTGTGAGTCAGCCTTCAAAAGGACAGCTACTTTGTTTCAAGAAGACATCTTGTCCTGCTGCTCTGCTTTCTCAACTCTACAACTTAAGGCCTAATGTTGTTCTGTTCTTTTTCTTTGTATTGTCTTCTGCCATTCAGCTTTTTAGCTTTTAACCTTACTAGATTATAAAATTGAATTGTATCTCAATAAATTAATTCAGAATATTCATGGACAGACAACAATGGAGCCACTCTATCAGTATATGTAACCATGCATGCTGGCACTTATAAAACCACCTTCAGTTTTTAGTATGAATAAGACATCTGTTTAAGACTGTGTGCCTGTAGAAGCAGGTAGGAATACATAAAGGTGTAGGACTTTTCCATTCCTTCTCCAGAGGCTTCAGGGAAAGGAAGGCCTCAGTAATTCCTGCCTTCTGCACGCACCAAGGCTTTAGCGTTTTGGCGAGTCTGTTCATCCATCCACTCCACCTGATCCAGGCGGTCACAGAGGGCATCTTGGATCACAGAGAACATCTGCTCAGCCTGCCATGGAGAAAAGAAGGCATGGTCACAATTGCACAAAAACATTGCTCGCTCTTAGCGACCATCTTCACATGTTCTAGCAATTCAGCCATAGAATAACTGGGGGAAAATTCCGTTTTTTGT
This sequence comes from Agelaius tricolor, assembly GCF_023055355.1. NCBI lineage: Eukaryota > Metazoa > Chordata > Aves > Passeriformes > Icteridae > Agelaius > Agelaius tricolor. Next base: position 20,965,660 of record NW_027269269.1, read on the forward strand.
GTGTGTGATGAAAGAGATTTCATTTTCTACAGTGATTTAGCCTTATGTTATCTGACATCCAGTTTTTCCTCACAGGGCTCACCATTCTCTCCCACACACCTTTTCATCTGGCCTCTCACAGTAACTAAGAGGGAGACAATTCCTTCTCATTCGATATTGAATAATTGCCTCCCCTCTTGAGCAAAATGAAAATTCAGTATCCACAAGTATTTCTTGCTGGTGTCTCCCTTTCCAAAATTATGGCAATCTGAGTCAACCCTTCTTGCAATTATGCTTTATTCATTAAAATGTATGCTTCCCTACATGAACTCTTGGTTTTCCAATTAGCTTTTCTTGGTGTTATTTATTCTTCCCACCATATAGACTTCAAACTCTGCTAAACCAGGTGCTACACTAACTTTCGTCAAAAAAAAAAAAAATCTGACCATCACAGGATGAAAAAAACAGGAAATCTTTTCCACACTGCAGGCAAGTGTTCTTTTTACTGTGGATCCACTCAGAATGTTTTCATATGATTGCTTAGTGTCTTTGCAACTGAAAATCTTATTGAGATATATCACATTGGTGATGAATACTGTTAATACTGCTATTCCAGGGAGTATACAGAAATTGCATGCATTTGTTGGGCTGTCATAGCTATTGGTGCTGCACAAACAACTTTTCTAACAGTTGAGGCAAAGATAATAGCTAGGTAGAAAACCTACAGATGATTTTGTTGTCTTAATGTGGTCTTAAGGTGGCATGTCAAAAAATGAAAGAGGTGAAGCTGAACTCTGCTTAGGGGTTAAGATGATGAATACCTACAAATTTCTTGGTCTGCTCAGGGAAAATTTCCTGCACAATCATCTTCCCTAGAACTGGCTCAAAGAAAGAGCTGGTATCAGTCAAGCACTTCCTCCAGCGCTCAGCTGGGATCTGTAGGAACAAAGAAGTAGAGACTCTTGAGAGTGAGGACAAAGAACTAGGAAATCATTAAAATTATATGTAGATATGTGGACAATAGCACTGTCTAAAATTGACAGCAGTGAATAAGTAATGTAGTTCTATTTAAGCTACCACAGTAAAAATTTCTAGTAAAACATTAATTTCCCTATGATTTGCTCCACTTACTTTCCCTCAAGATTTGTATATTAGCAGAGAAAAAGCCACAGAAGAAAGGTGACCATCTATGTATAATTTTTCCCTACTCCATGATACAGTACACTCAGCTCTCTAAACTTCTGAGGGTTGTATCTACTCGCACATTTCTTTTGAGAAAAAAGAAGCTCTTAATGACCATGGGAGAGTAGTTTTTCTTCCCAGATCTAAGAAACTCTATCCATTTAAGGTATCAAGAGAACATTCAGAAGGCATGAGCTACAGTGTTCAGCTGTTGGGGAGGCCAAAGAAACTGATAAAAGGCTAACTCACCATTCTAGACCCCATTTTTCCATAAAGGATCTTATACAGCTCCAGGCGTGCATCTTGGAATTGACTGTCAAGGGCTGGGGAGAGATTCCCAACCAGACAAACAATCATATAAATGTGAAGGACCCTGTAGACAGAAGATTGAAGGCTGGTAACCATAAACACAGAAGAGAGGTAAGTGTCAGAGGAGTGACTTAAGGCAGAGAAATCCTAGGAACCTGAACAATGACACCTGGAGCTATCAAAGAGGGATGATTGACATGAGTTGAATACAGAAACTCCCCAAAACACTGTGGAGACTTAAGGGGTAACTCCCTGCTGGGGCACAGGATTCTTTATGGGAAGTTGGAGAAGGATACTTTTACAACTGGGTGAAACATATAGAACATTATGAGAAGTCTGTGGGATTATGTAAGATTTATGATGGCATGTTTATGGGAAGGACCAATGGCAGGGAAAGGGAAGGATCATAGTGGACTGGGAGAATATATGTGGGAAAATGGGGAGGAAAGCCGATAAGAAGGAATGGTTGAGTGTAAACTGCTTGCCAGGGTGTCTGCCTGACTGAGCACTGCACATGGTAACCAGGATTTGTCCTCCTATCTTATTAAAGTCTATTGTTAAGTAACATTCTACTCAGTATGTATGAAGATGGAACTGAATGCTGGAGAGATGACAAGTCTGAGAGTTGACTCCTGGAGGGACTTTGGATCCAGCTAGCTTCTGGAGAGAGCAGCAGTCTGAGAGCTGGCTATTGGGAATACTAGTGGTTGGGAGCAGCTACTGAAGACACCTGATAGTATAGGTGTGCTTGTGACAGGAAGACACCAGAGTACCAGCAACTAAACAAAGTAGGGCTGCAAGACTCAGGGGATCATATGTTCATGTGATATATCCAGGTGTACACCAGGAGATCTTGGCCAGCTTCTCAACAGACTAAATACCCAAGACCAGCTCTTGGAGTGAGCCACATCATGTGTGTGCACACACGTATTTCACTAGTACTGACCAATCCCGATCAGCTGGAGCTAAGGAGTAGAATCAATCTGTGTTCATGTTGGTATGAGTGCTATGGGTGCCAGTCAAGACACTGTGTTTCCTCTCTGTGACACACTTTAATTATTTTAGATGTGTCTTCATACATGGTGCATGCATATACAAACCTATTGGGAATATTTGCTAAGCCATAGCACTGGCCAAACCTGAGGATATAAGCCACAGCAGCCTTGCAATTGTTAGACTACTGGATTCAGCAGCCTCTAACACAGCAGCCTCTAATCTATTAAACCTATGGTATTTGAAGAAAATGTTTTTTGGGGTATGAAAAACTGCAACCATAGATATTGACTCCTACCTTCCCTTGTGCCATTTCTCGATGAGCTGTGACATGTTGCTTAAGTAATCCATGTCATGCACTGCAATTGGCTGAGAGAGGTCCATTGGCACAGGATGGAAGACAGCCTTGAGACACGCCAACCAGTCAATAGCAGGTGCCTTTTCCTGCAAGTAAAAAAGCTTACATGCTGAGCTATGAATCTAAACTGGCTCACAAGAAATAATAGGGAAACCAGGATCGTCTTCCCAATAATGTTAAGAGATACTTTCCACAAGTTAAATTGTTTTTATAATGTGCATCTTGAGGAGAACTGACTTTTTTTAAAGGGAATTGCCACTGGGGAGGGGAGAGAGTTGTGGGCCTGAAAAAACTCTGTCAGTAAAAGACCATAAGTTACTGGGTTATTTAAAGCTCAACAGGCTCCAAGAATAATTTGCAAGACAATGGCATTTAAACACAGCATCTCATATTTCTTTTGATCTGGATCTTCAGAATGAAGTCATGAAAGTCACATGTAATTGTGTTGCTCAAGCTTTAAGGCACAGGTACCTGTAGCTCCCTAATGGTAGTGCGGAAGAACAGCATCCCCCTCTGCTGTCTTTTCTGCAGTGGAGTGACAAATCGCTGGAGGTTAGAGATGAAGGACAGGGTCAGGGAAAAGGAGTCAGGAGGACCATCCTCTGTCCTTCCAAGCAGAACCCCTAATTTCTTCAAATACGAAAGATACACACGGAGAACCTGCAATACAGAGCATATCTTCAATGGAAGATACGTGACCAAAAATTAGTCACTCCATCCGTCCATCCATCCATCCATCCATCCATCCATCCATCCATCCATCTATTCATCCATCCCTCCATCCACCCATCCATCTTGGCCATATAAACTTCAGTCTTTCAAAACTACTGCAGACCCACCCCATTCCTAAAACTGTCCTCTTACTGCAACATCCTTATGTAATTGTTCATGTGGAATACCCTTTGCCAAGTACAGCTCCTCTCTCAGTGAAGAGCAGTGAATTCCCTAATGATTCTTTTTCTCACAGCTCACAATTACTTCAAATACTAGAATAACTTTAGAGATGTAGGCCTGCCATCTCTGGAGTCAGAGGAGAGAAATTCAGTGATATAATGAGTCAGTATTTAATGGACAGAAAATGTCAACTTCTTGTTTCTATTTTCATAAAGTTTCAGATGAATGCTTATGATAGCTCAGTTTTTTTGATGATTTTTCTGAAAGGCTCTGATTTTTCAGAAAATGACATAACTCAGTTTTTATGAAGTTCAGGAATGACAAAGTTCATTTTGTTACAATGTCTCAAGGTCAAAGAACTTGTTCCCCCAAAATATGTTCAAACACTTTAAAATAAACTGAAAAATGCTAGCTATCCCTCCCTGCAATACACAAATTTTGGACAAAAACATTTTTTAAAAAACATTCATTCAAGGCAAAAACTAAAAGGAAGCCCAGGTTCAGAAAAAATTGTAACTATAAAAACGATTAAAAAATTGTAACTATAACATTCTAAACTAGAAGTTTTAACCTGGCAGCTAAAATGGGTTACATTTTACAATCTATCCTTTGGAAAAGTTGAGTTTTGTAAAGAATTCTTTCTGGAGGCATTTTCAGAGGTCACTGACCGTAACCCATGGAAACAGACCACTCTGAACCAGGAGGCAATTCAAGGAGGTCCCTACATCAAATAGCTATTTTTACCTTTCTTCAGCCTCTGATATGTTACCTCAAGATAATTTTTCTCTTTGAATTCACTCTCAAGTGGAATATCAAACTCAGGATGGTCAATCTGCAAAAAAGAGTAAAGAAAAAACTTTTTCAGAAATGCAAATGTGAGGATATTTTGGTATTTTCTGTATCATGGAATTTGAAATGCTATTAACTTGATTTTACTTTTGGAAAATGCTTGCTCAGTTCTTCAAAGAAGGACACAGGCTTAACTTGAGCAAGTCTTGGTCTGACTTGCTTCACAATGCTTCCTTAATAATGCTCTTTCTTTACAATGCTCACCTGAATAATATTGGTCTTGGGGTCAAAAGGAGTAGGTCCCACATGGACTCTAAAAAATGGAAAGGTGCTGTATCTGCTCATGAGAATCTGAAGAGTTTCATTAAAATCTTTTGTTTCCCCCACACCTGTGTTATGCCATCCACCAACCTAGAAAAAGAGAGAAATGCTGCAAGTGAGAAAAACTGGTTGGATCTGTACTTACAGTTTTTTTTTTCTTTTACACCTATAAACTCAGTCATTCTGATAACTGAGAAGCAACAGAGCAAAAAGCACAATGGGAAACTTATGAGGTGTTCTACATACCCTGCTGGCTTTAGAATGACCTTACACTTTCCCTTAAGCAAAGCAATGAACTGCAAAATGACAAGGAAAAGGAATTGTAATTAGCAACAGAGTAAGGTGTGCAGGAAAAAATGCTGGATAAGCAGGAGACAGGAAATAGGTCTCATTTTTCTGAAGCCATCCGGAAGCACAAACAGGGATCAGTGATTACAGGTCCCAGCTCCCTGACAAGCAGATTCCCAGGTGGGCCTGTAGTTACTGTTCCTTTTTCTGGAAGGTTCTGCATCCTCTTTTGACACAGGGCATAAGTGAGCTCTGCTGGAAGGAAGATGTCCAGCCCTCCCTGGCACCAAGAGGAGTCTCCCAGAATGGAAAGAGAAGGATTTTCTCCTTTAAACAAGCTCTCCTGGCAGCCTTGACTACTGAATGATCATCTCGTTTTAGACACCAAAATTTCATCCATTTGCAAGATGCTCCCCAATCTGTGAGTCAGATCCTACTGAGGATCTGAGATTAAACATGACCCCTCTCTGTAGACTTGATTTTTTTACCATCCTTCAGTAATATATAAGGTTATGAGGAGAGATTCAGGTAATGAATACCTGATGTCAGAAAATCAGTTCTTAAAACAGCATTTAAAGCTAGAAGATTTATCACTTGGAAGTTGTGCTGTGAACCACGACTAGGGTCAGAATCTATGAAAGTTTACATCATATAGGACTATATCACTGCACCTGCCCACTTTCCTTCTCCCTGCAGGAATTCTCTTCCTGAAGGAGAGGAAACAGCACAAACATTCACCTCATTTAGGAGGTCCTTCAATGGCTGAGCTCCTTGGGATTCTATTCGTTCAGTATCCATGCAGGAACGATAAAATCGTATTGCTTTCTCCTTGGCTGAGCCTCTTACCCCAAACTGTGGACTTTCTGAAGAAAAAAGTAGATTTAAAATTTAAAAAAGCAATTTAGAAAGAAGTTAGGACAGCATTGGAGCAGAGAACAGTTTTAAAAACATTTTACAAATACATCCACATTTCCCACTGTGACCCAAAGCAAGGGACCTTCTAGCACCATGACTCTTCCTGAGGCCAAATATGTGAGGTTTTTTGCATGGAAACAGGAGCACAACAGGAAGTTGGTGCATATCTAGGCTTCAGTCCCCCAAGGAGGCAGGACACATCACCAGAGTGCACATTCAGACTAGCACAGCAACAATGGCCTACTTTGACAACGTAACAGGAGAATGGTTTGGGTTGCTGTCAGAATTTAAAGCATGACTTTCATCTGTTACACTTGGCAAGAGGAACTAAAATGTTTAAAATGCAGCTACTGTAACATGACATGCTCAAAAAATAAATCTGTACCTGTAATGATAGAAGAACGAAGAGAGGGGACTCAGTCCCTGTTAGGAATGATTGTGCTCTCAGTCACTACTATTGTCAGATCTAACCGAGGCAGATGCTGAAGGTAACACACCAATCATCTGACCCTACCTAAAAGCCTTTTCAGGATCAACAGGTTTTCTTCCAACAACACATCAAATACATTTAGTGATTCTTCTCTGGTTCTACTTGACTGTTTGCCTTCCCATCTGCCACAGGCATATTTGTAGAAGTTCTCACAGGGGTTAACAGTGTCATTCCTAGAATTCAGAAGTCTTTCCAACAGAGCAGGATCTGACTCAGCATCACAGGATCCTGAAGAGGAAGTAAATAAGAGAGAACTGAGAAGTAACAGTAGAGAGTGAGAATAACTCCAAACAAAAATCTTTTAGGGGACATTTACCCCAAAAGACTTATTTTTGGTACAAGCTCCATTGCATGTAGTTGAATTCTTTGTAAGGTATTGCTGAATGTGGAGGAAGTGTGTTCTCTCTTTCACATCCCAGGAAGATTGTCCTCTGTACTATCTAGGCAGCCACAGGTTGGATTATTCTGCCATCCCAATGTCTTTCCTCTGAATCAGCCAAATTTGGCCACATGATAAACAAGAAAGCAACTGATGATGTCAATATATGATGTAAGAGAAGGACATAGAACAGAGAAAGAAATGAGATAAGATTAAAACATGTTTTTTTTCAAGTATGGGAAACATTTTTCAGTATGACATTTGTCAAAAGAGGACAAGGATATTTCTAGAATATCTTGCTTTGATCTATAATTTTCTTTTTCTAAACTGCTTCAAATTGCTGGCTATACATTGTCATTTTAGTTCAGTATCTTATATCAACATCAGATCAATTATTTACTGAAATAATCCACCTGTAAATCAAGGTAAGATTTCCCATACTATGGTTTCAAAGTTGACATGGGAGAAGGCAGGCAGAGTGGAAAAGGACTAGATCTAAACAGATTTTCCTTGGTCTCTGCAGTCTCTAACATATAACAAGAGCTAAAGAAAAAAGCTAGGTGAAGATTCAACAGTGCTTACTTTGGAGCAGGGAATGTCTGTATCCACCAGTATAAATGCACCTTCTGTATTGAGCTTTCTATATGCAGAGATATTCACATGGACCACTCTGCAGATAGTTCTTTAGCAAATTTGGAAGCAAATTAATGTTTCTGGTCTATACTCACAGCTTCTCCATTAGCAAGAAACTCTGACTTTTGCTTTTAGTCTATGACTGCACTGATCTGTGCTAGAAAAACAGGACTAGACTTAATTCAGAGATAGAAAGGCAAAACAGGAGCTCCAAGTCTCAGATTCAGTTCAGTTTCTTGACTGCAGAGAGAGCAGAACAGATTGATGAGGTGCAATACAATGCTGTTCTCCCTCAAAACTGGGCTCAGGCATATTAAATAGCAGGCAGAGGAGGACAGACATGGAGGATCTCTTCCCACTGTGATTCAAGGAAGAGGTAGAAAAATGTATCTTTTTGACAAAAGGTGCTGTGGAGATTCTGAAAGTCTGGTTCTTAATACTGATGTTAACCTTAAAACACAGTGGAGGTAAGAGAGAAAGGGATCTTAAAAATGGGGTGGGTGAGGAAGAATGGAAAAGGATATCTCATATTATACCTAGAGCACAAGTCATCACGAGGTAGGTGATAAGCAATGTAAAGCCAAGGAGAGTACTGAGAAGAAGTGCACACAGAAGTAGGCTTTTCCCCTGAAGGCATCGTTCTTTCTTCGCACCTGTTCTCAGCTCCTGGTCACAGGTCTGAAGAGACAGAAAAAATCAAGAAAGAAAAATTCATATTAAGGTTAGCACTAATAACATACTCAATCTCCCACCTAATCTACTAGAAAATCATTCATAGGACTAGTCCCAAAATACCAATGGTCATCCAAGTCATCTACATGTCTGTACTCCCATGGGCTTTCTCACTTTCTTCACTTTCCCGTTTTTTCAAGCTATAACTGTTGCACAGTATTATGAATTACTCATTGACAATCCAGCTTGCTATGAGGAGACTTCTCCCTCCATGGTTCATTCTGGTATATGGAATTACCTTGCATATACTTCCTGAAGATATCAAAGCCCTTTTGAGTCTATAAAGCTAATAATTGGATGGCTAGGACTGGTGGTTCTTTATTCTGCTGGAGTCTGGCAATCCAAGCACTAATCAGATCTCTCTTCAATAATTCAGATCTCTCTTCAAGAAATAAGGTACTGCATCCAAAGTCCTCTAGTCCAATTCAAGTGAGAGAAAAGATTTTTTCTATTCTACAACTGAAGTAAGCTGTAAATTGCTGAGATCTTATATAGAGACAGGTTTTATGTCACTTAAATTTAGTTTTCTTCATAATCTAGGTGTGTCTTTTTTGTCTGTGGAACAGGCTAGGGACATAATGAGTACACCTTCTGTTTTAGATATCTGTTTTAGGATGAGCAGAAGCATTCTCCAGAGTTATTTGTCCTTTTCCCTGTTGGCTGCAAAGGAAGCTAGATGATATCTTAAGATATACCCCTAACATCTACCTGGATATAGTTAGATAATATGACGTTTTCTCTCCTTCTGCATACTTTGATGTACATAACACTGGAGAACAGCAGTTTATGAAAGAGCAGACACTGGAATGCCTGCTGGTGATATATAAGGATAGGGAAAGAACTGAAAAAAATGAAAATTGAAATGACTGAATAGGAGTATACAATGATAAAAGGGAGGCAGAAGGGGGAAAAAGCCAGAAAATAATGGAAAACCTCAGCTGTAGCAAACAAGGAGAAAATCTCACAGCTGTGAAAGCTGATGGAAGTGCTATTGGGAGAGTCCTACATGTCGCTGTCAGGGCCTGGCCTGTGCTGTCCCTACAGGCTCAAGTTTAGCTCCCTGTTCTATCCTGATTCTTTGATAAAAGAAATCTGTTTGAGAAACCTTATCAGGCCTTGAAACTCTTTGAGGAAAGGCAAGAAGCAGCCTTAGTGCACATGCTCACTTCTTCACTTGGCTGTCTGCAGCTCTCCTGTGTGATCTCCATCTGAGCTCTGCTGCAATGGCATCCATGCCTTTGTCTGGACAGGCATCCCATCGATCTGGATCCTGACCATCACCTACAGACTTGATTCTGCAGGTTTGCCCTTGGACCTGTCTCCTCACAAGGGACTTTCCTGGCAATCTGCACTCTTGGTTGACCCTGGGCCCTGTCACCAGTCCTACCTTACACCCTCACACCCATACTGAGGGGTGCTCCCCTTGCTTTTTAAGTCATAGCTTCTTGCCTGCCTTGTCATGGCTCTCAGGTTTCAGATCATCACCTCTCTTCTGCCTTTGCTGCTCCCTTACATGCAGCAGCTAAACTGCTTTTGTCACCACTCTCGGTATCTATGTTCTTTGCCAGAAAACCAGGAAACATGGATCTTGACAAAAATCACAAGAAATGGAGCAAAATCTTTACAGGAATGTAAGTATGTCACAGTATATGCCCCTTCTCCTAAGGGAACGTTAAGGAAATGAATGAGTCTGCTGTTAATCATCTGGACTAATATACGATTTATGACTTCTGCACAAAAACATTAATAGAAGGGAAAACAAAAATAAGCAATAGAAAAACAGACCTCATCATTTTCTAATCTTTCAAACGTGAATTTTATTCAATCTTGAATAAAAGTCTCTCAAAGGCTTTCAACTCCTGGAAATTACTAACAAGATTTGAGTGCCTAATGCTTTTCTCCTTTAAAATCCTATTCTCCTGACTTCTTCAGGAAAGATACAGAATAATCAAATGGAGAACAAGTACATACAAGTGACATTAGAAGTTTTTAGATACAGAACATTATCATACTAACAAAGTACAATGTACAAACTACAAAGGAGGAAATCCAAATTCCTTTCATAAGTCCCTGTAGCAAAACACTTGTTTTACTCCTGGAGTAAGACAGTAAGTGTCACAACAGTATGGCAGGGAACTGAGTGAAAGAAAACTAGCTTAGCTGATAAAGGAAGTAGGAAAACCATTCTTTGGCATGGAAGCCTTCATCTTTCACCATTTAGGAAAGATTGAATGATTTACAGTCACAATTCTCCTGACTTCTCTGCTGCAATAAACTTCTTGTTTTTAACATAGAAAATCTGGCCTATTCTTATCATGAAACAGTAACAATTTTTCAATTATTTGGTTTCATGCTATCAGAAGACATCTGTTTCTCTCTTTTGAGTCATAAATGGCATGACTGTGGAGATACTAGCAAGAAACTGGAATTTCAAGACTGTCTGTTGAATTTCTTATGAATTTTTGGTTAACAGTCGGCCTATTTCAGGCCTATGCATGATGTTTATTTTGAAATCCAAAATGCATCAAATAACAGAGTTTTAAAAATGCCTAAGAGAAACAGCACTGCCCCCCTCAAATCTCCATTGTGAAACAACTAGAGAAGTACCTGGCTGAGAGCAGCATGCCCAAAATAATAACACAGCGCAAAACAAATGACAGGGTAGTGGAAATTGGTTGTGGACCTGTACGTAGAAACTGTATTATGGTCTGTGTTATGTGAACCATAAGCACAAAAATTGTTCTTGAAACACTTCACCTTCCATAATAAATGCATTTCTAATCTTGCCTCTCTAACTGGGGTGGGATTTAAGCAAAATTGTGGACCTACATAAACAGAGAAAAAAGAGGAGGGCAGTCATATTTAGTCCTCCTTTATGTCTTTTTCATGCCAACAGCTTAAACAAATCTAGACAGACAAATACCTGCTTTTTCAGTACTCTTAGACAGATACTGACCAGAGCAAAATCCCTGTCAGATTCTTGATCTAGAATGAATTTCACTTTTATGCCACAATGGATTAAGTGGTTCACAGGCACTTAAATACAGACCTAAGGCAGGGATTCTTGGCCAAGGCAGAGGTGTGGATTTAACTAGATGGACCCAGAGGTGGCATACCAACACTTCCAGGGCACAGGATACAGGAACATTACATAGCTTACAGGAAGCAGCACCACTTTATTGTGGTAAGTTTTGAGACCTGGTTGCTTCATCCAGCATGCTCCATATAAGATACAAGTGAATGGTTTGAACAAGCCAGTGGAAAAGGATAAAAAGACTTCAACCTCTGACAGGGTTTTTCCTTATAGGCCTCACTTATGGGTGAGAAGAATAATCAGTATTAGCATAAAGATGAATGCAATTTCCACTACAGTTTCAGTTCTTTCATGTTTTTAAGCATGTGCAAATGCTCAAATTTAAATGTCTTCACTAGATCTAAGTGAGAACAAATGGCCATAAAATCATTAAATGATGAATTCTAATAGCTGTAAATTATAAAAATTTATGACTTTAAATTAATGTACTATATGTATCATCTGATTCAAACACAAGAATGACTTGGGATAGCATGACAAGTACTGTTATCACTAAAGCAAGAACTGTTTGATACAACTAAATCAGCCAAAGAATTTGATTTTCCTTGAGCATCTCCTTCTTTCTGTTTGTGAGCTGTTCCTGAATCCTGAAGGAAGGTTGAAGTTACTTTGCCAAAATCTTTCTCACCTTGCATTTTCACAGTGTTTAGTGCTATTACAGAAAGATAAGCATCTAACTTTCATGAAAATAAAGTAAATTTTTAAAAAGAGTTCAAAGGAAGAGAGAACTGAAGTTATTTTTCATAACTGTTTACTAGATAATGTAGCAGTATTGTTTTTCAGCCAGTAGATTATTCATGAATTACTGACTTTGGCTGTTACCCAAATCTTGTTTATCACATTACTCACATGGATGGCATATTTTCAGACTAATACCCCAATATCACAAAAACCTTCATTTTCTTAAATTTATCTTTTGTCAGCAAATTATTTAAGCACACAAATTGAGCCCATTAAATGTCATTTGAGAAATATTTTAGCCTGTGTTTGAAATAGAGTACCTGCTCACATGAAATATGAAACAAAAAGGTTGCTGAATTGTATTCTGGAGTACTAAAATTGTAAAGCAAAACCATGGCCAACAACTAAAATTATGATTATGGTTTGATCTTCATCACACAGAAATTTGGGAATGGATATACAAAACAAAGGTTTCTGCAAATTCTTCAACTATAAAAATGCAGACAAGATAAATATAAGTGACTGTTTGCATTACAGCCACAGTCACACTGAACAGATCTCAATGTAAGAACACATGCACATTTCAGTGTTTGTATTATTTAGTAACATAGAACAGTTATCTCTGTTGCCCTTGAATGCTTTGTACTTTTTTAGCAACCTTGAGCTAACAGTTCAGTTCAATGCAATTTGTCTGTAAATATGCAATTAAGACTTTGCTAGCTATTTATATTAGACATCAAAGCAGAAAAAGGACACCACACTACATGGGAAGCAATTAGGCTCACCATGTCATTCTCACATTCCAAAAACTATGCCTTGCTTATCCACAACTATTTGTAGGGGAGAAACTGCACATTTCTGTGTAAGTACTTTCTTATAAAACCTTGCTGAAAAAAAATGGAGATAGAATAAAATATGTCATTATAATTTTTATTATTGTTGTTGTAATCATTATTATTACTACTAATAGTTTTACTATTACTATTATTACTTGTTGGTCAGTACTTCAAAAGAGTTCTCAGAACAGCCATTAGGGTGACTAACAGGAAGGGCAAGAACCCCTAAATCATCACCCCATATCCCATATCATTAATTCTGAGACCCGGACAAGACCTTTCTGGATACAAACTGTGAAAACCTCAACTACCTCGGTCCCCCAAGGCAATAAGCAGTGTAGCTATGAAAGGGGAAGGAAAAGAGAGGTGTACAATGAAGGTCCCTCAGCAGATTACAAGACAGACCCATTTCCTTACCTGTGGAACAGTGCTCATGCTTGTCACCCCAGCAGGCTTTGCTCCTTTGGCTACCACAGTTGTGAACTCTGTTTACTTGGTTGCTATCAGTCTTCTGTGCCTACACACTCTGCTGAGTTCAGAGACAATCTCTTCTTCCCAGCTTGGCTGTTTGCTGTGGGGAGGAGAAGTGAGAGGAAAAGCTCAGAGACAAACACCCTTAGAGAAAATGGGAGGGAGGGAGGGAAATGGTGTTTCTGCAACTCTCCACCCACCTTCTTAACACCTCTACTTCTCATAAAAGGAATTTTTTTTTTCCCTTCTGTGTCTCTGTGACCCACCTGCCTTTCTGTCTCTTGGAGCTCCACTGAAATCTTTTTGAACAGAAGTATGTGATTCTCTATCTCCCTCAGCCTCTTCTCAGCTATTCGCTGTTTCTTTTCTCTCCAGCAGCCTCACTATCCTGCCCACCCAACAAGCCTGTTTTGGTCTGATATTCTCCTTGCCACTAGCCTGTTTCAACCTGCTGCTGCCTTGGGGCCCGCAGGCTTCTGCCTATTGCTAGATAGTGTGGGCTAGGGATCCTAGTGCTCCTCCTCCCATGAGGAAAAGCCAAGGTGCTGACTTGCTTCTTGCTCTCGCTCTCTCATCTGCACCCTAGTGTCCATTCAAGGTGCAAACACATCTGACTTTTTCTCTTTCCCATTAAGAGGCATAAAAAAAGGAAATCATTAATTATTGATTCTATTTACAGTTGTTCATTGCTTCTTGGAAGATGGCCAGCCTATGTGTCTTTGCTTATTTAAGGAGAAGTATTGGGAAGATTTGGGAGGGAGGTTTCTCTGCTTTGAGGACTGGGAACCCAGATTACTTCTCTGAGACATTAAAAACTGAGTAAGGAGAGTGAGACATTGGGATTTGAGACCTTCCCAATTGGCAGCTGTGAGCTGAGAGGTAGTGGGGACCAGCTTGGTGTCAGCTTCCAAAGTGCTTGAAACAAGCAGAATACCAGGATGGGACTGTTTGCCTCCCCAGGCTGCAAGTCTCTGAGGAGAATATGATATCTTGGTTCACTACTCTGAAGATAATTTGATATCTGTTCAGTTGTTCAGAGCTCCTATTAACCTGATTTTTCACTATTTCTGTGGTGCTTGCATAATTTAACACTTTACTATCACAACAGATTTCTTATGTGGCTGAAACCAGATACTTACTCCCAGTTCTTTTTAGCATCTAGGTTACTGGTAGCTATATATTTCTATATTTACCAAACAGCTCTAAATACAGTAAGAAAGTCCTTGCATACTGACAAAAAGGTCCCTGCTGACCTTTCTTTCCTTGCAGTGTGTCACTTCACCTTAACATCAGAATCCATTTTGCAAATACTTCTCACATAAATTGATTGAGATTTGACTTAATGAAAGCAACAAAACAGTCTTTTGTTAGCCACTATTTTTATCTCACAGTAAAGAGATCTTTGTAAACTATCTGGACAAATTTGTTCATGACAATATTTAGTTTATTTATCTATCTTAACTGTATCTGAACTCTTCCACATTCATAATTACAGCATCTAACAGCTGCCAAGTTCTATGTAATGAAGAAAATTTTACTTCTCTTTTCTCAATGAACACAATCTTAGTTTTAAAATTTACCTGGGCAAGGAATTTATTGCCTTTTTTGATTGTAAAATGGTTATGATGATTTTGAACACCATGTAATTAAAATTAAAGCAAGTAATAAAACCTTAGCTGAAGTATTCATTTTTAAAATGACACTTGAGAAGACAAAAAAAGCCTTTGGTCAATATGCTGGGAGGATATGATTGACATCAACGTGGTTTCATATACCAGTAGCTATTAAACAGGTATTCTCATTTCCGCTTGATTACATGAGATTTTACCACATAATTTGGCAAAACATTACATTGATATTGCCACAACACATGGATTGTCTCACACACATGCTAGCTAGAAATGCTTTGAATGTGTATGTATGGATGATTTTTACCAGACTTGTAAACTAATCAGGACACATCCTTGACAGTAGATGGATCACAGCTTCATTTCAAGAGTGCATGGGATGTTTCAGGAAAGGAAACCTGAGAAACCCTCTCTTTCTTAATGAAGAGCACAGCTCCTTGAATTAGTACATGTTTCAATGGTGCTGTGATGCTAAGAAAGCTGCCTTGCAAGATCTAGTGTGGTGGTGATATTTCTTCTCTGAAGGCAATACATACCATAGTAATATCATATGTTGGATCTAACAGACATTATTTTTGGATTCTCCCTACTGTTCTGGAAAAGTATGCTCCGGAGTAGTATTCTGCTGTAGTGGACATTGGGTTTTGAGTTTGCTCAGTAATTCAGTAGCAAAGTTGAGCTGTTATGGAAAGAATTAAGTTGTTAAAACTTTCATTTATTCCAAAATTTGTGTATCTCATAGGAAAAATTTGGATTTATTTCACATAGATTCTGCCTCTCTGACTATGGTCTAGATACACAGGTATAAGACATATTTTATCTGAAGTTATATGATCCACGCTTCAGAAAAATCTGTTTGACTGTTGTTATTAGCTGTTGCAAAGTAATTCAGACACTGTAGTTAGGTATGTTTTCAAGGAGAGTTTCTTGCATCTGTCAGGGTAAAGACAGAGCATATTTGCATCTGGTAGCAATAAGGTAGTGAAGCATGTCTTACATTTTCCACATCACCAATTGGATATGGAAGTTTCTTTCAGATTGTGTGCCACAGGACAGTAGCACTTTCTGTCTGAAAATGACAGTCTGTATGTATATATTTAAGCCTTGAAAAAGCTCTGCCTTGGAGAGGATTGCATGATGGTGTTGTAAATACTCTGATGGGGTTTTGAATATATAACCTGTAGAGCTTTGGGCATCTTGAGAGCTGAAGTATTCATGTATACATGAAAATGGTGCTGTTGTTTTTCCTGCTAGCATGTAGGTTTCTTTGAAGACACTTTTATTACCTACAGAAAGCAAAGACAAAAAGTTTCCCTGAAAAATTTTTCTAATTACAGAAGCAGGAAGAGGGGCTTGGAGGAGGGAGGGAGGGCAGGGAGGGAGAAGACGTCACAAGTAATCCTTATCAACTCATTTCCTTCTTATCTTTAAGGCACATATGACAGCTCTGCTCCCTTGAGTCCACAAATTAGTAAGAGAACCTCTGGCTTTTTTCTCTGGGACAGACACTTTCTCTCCTCTACACAGTGCATTAGCTTCTTCCAAATCTAACTGATCAGCACACTGGAAAAAATATAGTGTTCAGCATGCCTTCCAGCTGTTACACATAAAAATGCTTAACAGCAATTATCTTTTAGATGCCTCTTAGAATTAAATAAACATATGATTCAAAGAAATATGGACATATTAGTGTGTTGGCGTGCATTTGACAGATGTTGTTGCAAGTATTTCTTATGGTAATTTTAAATGGTTAGTATTTCAAATGGTTTGGAATCAAAAGCAGATTTCAGCAAATTATTTTTCTAATATCTGTCCTGAAGTGAAATTGAATTGGGACTTTGATCTTTTACATCATGTGAATAGTAAATTCCACTGCAACAGTTTGGTAGACTGAAGTTCTGCTGGATGGATTGATATTCCATCTTCAACCTTCCGAAATATATGTGTATCACAGACTGCATGAAAGATTGCTCTTTTATAAAGAGCATTAGAAAAACATGGTGAGGCAATATTAATGACACTGGCCATCTTGAAAACTCTTGTGAAAAGGCTACCACTTAAAAAGAGACTGCACTTAGGTTTAAAAAAATACTTGTTTAACTCAAGCTCTTCTACCTCAAATGGTCCCTGGTGATACTACTACTGAGCAGTGTGACTTGAGGATTAAAACAACATGGAAGAAAATCTCCTTGATATGAAAGACTCTCTGCTAAAGGTTAGTAATAATTTTGGCAACCATCAAAAGCACAAATTTGGTCTGAGGACATCAGAACACTGTAGCACTTGTTCCTTCACTAAAGAAGTTCAGAAAACTGGAGGCAGGATAGCCTGAGAGCCATAATATTCCGTTGTAGATTGGAGGACTGATGACAGGATAAATTCAATTTAAACAACCCATAATTGGAGCTGTCAGTCAGGGATCTAGCAGAGTGTTCTAACTGCCCTGCAGGTGACAGAGGGAGATCCCTTCTGGGACAAAAGTGCTCTCAGACACTCTCAAATCACACATGCAGATGGGAACTCTTCACCCTTTCATCCACCAAAAACTTTCTCTCTCATCTAGCATCAGTCCATCAGTATACAAACTCAAAGACTCAGAGAATGCCTTGGTTAGAAGGCACCTTTTAAAAATCATCCAGTTCAACCAACCCACCATGGTCAGGCTGCTTAATCTCTGTCCAGGCCTTGAATACTTCTAGTGAGGGGACATCCCCCACTTCCCTGGGCAATCTGTCCTTCAAGCTTTCTGGGACATTTTTATTCAGGAAAAAAAGGACAGAAAAGTCATTGTTACTTCTAACCACAGCCACCAGACTTTAGGTTCAGAGGAGGAAGGAAGAAGGGGAGAGTTTGTAACCACAGATTAGCTCAATGTGTGGCAATTAATTTACCTGGATAAATTTGTTAAAGACAATGGGGAAAAAAAGAGGAGTAGCCTGACCTCTGTGACTCCTTTGAATTGAAGATTCATCAGTCCACCCATAAGGAAGACTATACTCAAACCTGGGATCCAGGTGGATAGAATGGATACAAGATATGTGAACTGGAAGATAGACAGGAAGGGTACCCTTGATGACAGGAAAGAAAAGGAGTTGGTTTCAGGTACTAGGAAAGGAAAGTCTGAGAATGAGGGGTAAGAGGGTAGAGAAGATTAGGCAAGAAAGGCAGGAGAAGCAGTGAAAATAAGAATGGCAAAACCCACTAAAACTGAAACTAAAAAACAGCTTGTTTTTCTCTGTCCTACATGAATGTACATGAGTTTCCTTGATCATAACCCTATCGTACATGAATGCCTTCTATTATTTTCTGTGTTACTTTAATATCTCATTTGTTGCTTCATTGGGCACAACCTCTAAGAATAAATAGCATAATTAGAATCTCACCTCAGGCTATTGTTAAAGATTTTGTGAGTTTTTTGTAGTTACTGTACTAGTGAGAACTTGATTTTTTTTTTCTCTGCAACAGGGTAAACCTGATATTAAAAAAATATTTTTGCAGTTGTGTATCTCTTTATGCATTCAGACATTCCCTGTGAAACCATTCTGAAACAACCATGAGGCATGGTTTTCCATTCAGAAAAGCAAGTCCTAGCCTCTGAAGCATTTATTTAACATCAAGGAGAGCAAAAAAGAATAAAAGCCTAA
The DNA here is from genome assembly GCF_023055355.1 of Agelaius tricolor. Taxonomy (NCBI): domain Eukaryota; kingdom Metazoa; phylum Chordata; class Aves; order Passeriformes; family Icteridae; genus Agelaius; species Agelaius tricolor. Next base: position 20,984,276 of record NW_027269269.1, read on the forward strand.
TCCCTGAATAAGCAGCCACAGGGCCTTGTACTGAGGAGGCATGCTAAGGCAAATGAAATATCTGAGTCCAGCAGACTGCCAGGGGGCTTCTCTTACAATTGAGCATGTATCAGCTCTGTTCTTGCTTCTTCACAGCGCACCACCTTCCAAAATACGTCCTAGAAAACCATTTTCCATAGCTCTTTAAAGTGCTTGCTATCTGCTCTGTTTTTTACAATTGCTTACAGGCTGATTTAAAGGGATATTTCCTGTAAAACTGTTCTGATTCTGAAAAATGACGATAACAAAAATACCCTTTCATATGCAACATAATCAAAAGCTGTGAATTTCACAGCATAAAAGTTATGTCCTGTGCTTTACTGTATTAGCCCTACAGATGTTATTCAGATGAAAGACAACCTTGTGTGAGATGTGGAGTTGTACCTACTTATGGAAAACTCAGGTTAATTGCTATGCTTAGTGACAACAAAATAGAACAAAGCCTTATAACCTAAATTATGTGTGCCAATGTGTGACGTGAAAATAGCCTTGAATTTCAGAGATTATGGGTCTATCAAGCAGAATTATTTATATTTCCCATGTAGATAATGTTCTTCTGCTGCAAAATCACTTGAATCATGGATGTTACTATGCAATAGCCACTTGACAACAACTCAGATTTATGTCTCCAAGTGTGTATTTTAATTGTAATGCTGCAACAAGAAACTATATGGAAGCACAGCATTTACAGCTAAATTTAAAACTATATGAACTTCATGGTCATTCACAATACTTTAGAAGGTATCAGCAAGATATTGTTTTTAAGTATTTTTTTGCTGGAAGTACATCCAACATATCTACCATTAGTTACATCTGTGGACCAGACAGTGAAGTGTCATCAGTCACAAAAATTCTCTTTGGTTCAGCCCCTAAATCTGATGTCCTCATTTGTGGTTTAGATCCAATTTAGATACTAAAGCTCTTCATATACTTGGCAATATCACAAAGTAATGCTTGTGAAATTAAAAAAAAAAAAAACAAACAAACAAAAAAAAAAAAAACAACCCTAAAATTACCTCATCTCTTCTGAGCAGAACACTAAATTTCTTTCTTCTGTATTTCCACCACAGTTTCATTTTATGTCTCCTCTTCTTAGCCTTTCCATCTTCCTCAGTATCTCCAGTTATTGTCATGTGCTTCAGAAGTTAAGGCTTAAACTTAGAATTCTGGGATTTCAAGTTCCATTCTGTATCTTTGATTCTGTTGTAATATGTGGTTTTTAGTCATCAGGCAATTTGCCATTGCATCTGTAAAGTGGAATTGTTTGCATTTGGCCAGCAACGTGGCATATTTTGAATTGAACCAAATAATTTCCTGTGTCACTATGAGGTATTATTAAGTACCAAACACTTTAGTTCACCAAACAGTCAAATTAGTTGGGAGAGATTTTCTCCCAGACTGATGAAATGGAAAGAAATGTATTTTTAGTAGATTTCTACATAGTTAGATGAATAAGTTTTGTTTTCATTCACTTCTCTTATCCAAGGCAGGATCAGCTTCCCCTGTGACTCTATAGAATCTTCTTGTTCAAACTCTTTTAAAAAGTTTGTAATGAAAATATACGTGTTTTTTCTCCATCTAAATTTTAAAACTAATTGTAAAAAGGATCTGGCTTTGTAATTATGAAACCAGCCACTCCTTGCCCTCTTCACAATGCACTTTAAGAGTTTATTCCTATATCTTCAGAGTTATTTTTTCATGTTTGTTAGCCTTTTGCAGATTTCTTCTTTCTACACTAAAAAAGGCTGTTGTTTCCAATTTTTATAGTTCTGAAATACAACTTTATTAGAGCCACATACAAGAGTACAATGCCTTAATTTAGGCAACAAAAATTTTTGGTTGCATCTCCCAGTATGGCATCTATTGTTATTACTGCTTTCTTTGCAAATTTATATATGCATGTGTTTATTCATCTCTGTAGGCATTTGTCCCTATTTTATCAGATTGCATCTCCAGCTTGCCAAAATGATTTTGAATTCTGAATCTGTCTTCCAGAACTTTGTGGTCAGCCTAAGCCTGGTGTTGTGTGTAAATTCAGTAGTGTCCAGTCACCAGAAAAATAAAATTCCCCCCAAGTACTGGATACAATATTCCAGATACCAACTTAAAAAACTGTTAAGGAAGAGAATCACTTAATTTACTGGCTGTGCTTCTGGTTAAACCAGATTAGAGTGCTGTACACTGTATACTTATTCTCTAGACATTTACTGAACTATTTTATGTACTAAGCTCCCCATCTACTGTGGTAGTTAATTCTGATTTCTTTGTCAAGCCCTTGGAATCTACTTGTGTTGAATACTGCTGATATAATTAATTTTACCACCAGACGATAAAAAGGTGGGACTGGGATGGACTCATTGATAATATGTTCCCACGTACTGCTATGGTGAGTATAGCTAGGGGCTCTACACTTCTTTTGGAGTTTTGGCTGCTGAGTTTCAGAGCCAACTTCCACAGCACAGCTGACTGACCTTAAAACAGATTGCTGGAAGATGCCTCGGGAGGGCTCAGCCCCCTCTCATTTTGGGAGCTGCTTCTAAGCTGGGTGCTCACCCTTGCTCTCTGACTGAGTTGTGCTGCAGCTTTGCCTGAGTCTTTCCACCTGCCTAGCTGACCTGGATACTGATCCTGGTCTACAAACTGGAATTACTGGCTTGATCTTGGACATGCTGTATCACTATGGACACATCTGGTATGACTGGACAGTTGGCTGACCCATCACAGAGCTTCTCAGCTATCCTTGCTTATAGGAGGTGGCACTGCATGCTTGACAGTCCTGTCCTTGCCTGCCTTGTGGTGATGCTGCCTTTTTGGATCTCATTTCTTTATGGAACAGCTCCTCCTGCTGCTCATTGACATGACCATCGTAATCTATGCTTCAACCATAATTCTCCCTTGTGGGCTTACATGGTGTTGAGCAGCTTTTGAAATAGTTGACTACTAGGCTTCTATAGTGTTGTGGTGTGTTTTATGTTTGTTCAGTTTTCCCCCCATTGTTCTCTCAGAAGGTCCTGCCCTGTTACCAGTTTGTGTCCATCCCCAAACCCCTCCCCAGTTGTCTTGGTTATCTTTCTTGTTCCCCACCCCTGGCAGCCTGCCTGTCACTCGACACCCCTGCCTCTTTTTCTAGAAAGTTCGGGCCAGGGTGTCGAGTGATTGGGTTAGGGGCCAGGGTCCCTCCCACAACTGTGTTTGATGGGTTCTCTGATTATGCCAATCCTTAATGTATCCTTCTCTGATTTGCTATCTTTCACCCCTCCCACCCTCTGTAAAACCCGAGGCTTTCCTTGCCTCGGGGCTCTCAGCTCCTTCTACCTGAACCTCCACATTTCCCTACCAATAAAACCACCGCCCTGAAGAAACTGAGGGTTGCCTCTTCATTTCATCCTGCGACTTCAGAGCTCTCTACTGCGGCCACACATCCGTAAGCTTGTCGTCGCTAGGCACAAGGCCCTGACTCCGGGTTGGGGAAGTGCCTGACTGGCTGGAGGTTGGCTGGACACTTATCTAGCCTGGGCGTTTCACTTTTCACCGGCCACCGCTCCACTATAGTAGCCTTTCTATAAACTGTGTATGGGGATATATACGTACTTTGTTAGTTGACTCCATGAGGATGGGGTGTTCAGGTTCAGCCAGCACGCAGCTGATGTTGATTTTGACTCCTGGGGGGACATTCTGGAAGACAGCCTGAGAGTCCTTTGTCTCCATCTGCGCCATGAACTCGGACTGGGTGCCTGACCACCAGTATCAAGGGAGTAAGGCTGCAAAATGCAATGGAGCACCTTCTTCTTAGGTGCTGGTGACCAGAATGTGATATGGTGACAGTGACAGGCATGAGATCACTACATAGAACCTTAAACTGACCCTTTTCAGGTCAAAATGTGTCACTTCCTGCTGTTCCACCATATTCCACAGCACAATATGATCCCAGGAACTGGATGGTCATTTTTCACAGGGTGAAGGAATTATCTACCCATCAGCAGCTTCCTTTGACCCTTCCTGGAGAAAAAGATTGCTCCAGTACTTTCTAGATAATTCTTGAGGATGAGCATAATTGAGAATACAGCAGCAGAATCAAATCCAGCACCTGGAATGGCAACAATGTCACTTAGATTGTCAGACCATTGCCAGACAGGGTAGTCTTGGCTTGGCTTGGCTTGGCTTAGCTTTTGAGGTCTGCAGTGAGTAGAGGCACATGAGTCACCCTGGGTCTCTTAGCCATGGAAACAAAGGTCATTCCCTGGTGTGGGTTACCAGGATAATATAAAGTTGCATGAAACAACTGCAAGTTCTGTAATTTGTTGCATATGAGATGGATTGCAATTTAGTAATAACTCTAAATTTAGAATTATTTCTGTAAGCAGTTTGCTGACTGCAAACTGTATCAAATTCTCTAATTGTACAACATTAGGAGGGTACTGTAGTATGTAATTAACTACAAACAGACATTATTCCAATATTACATAATTTCATTAAAGGTTTAACCTATCCTATTGAAACATCTCCAGCAGAGACTGTATTTATGCTATTTGTTTATATCTATACTTGCTATTCTACTTAATTAGATTCTGTCATGTATGGGCTGTACTGCTACAAGTGGATGAATCTGTTATCCTGATGATGTGTGGGTGCTGCAGCTCTGTTTTCTTGAAGTCAAGCTAGGGAGTGAGACTGAGCAAATACTCCTTGGGCAGGTATCCCTGCCTGTGGTGGGGAGGTTGGAACTAGATGATCTGTAAGGTCCCTTCCAATCCAAACCATTCTATGATGGTATCATCCTGTGGTCCATAGAAACACACACAAGCACATACAGTAAGACTATTCAAGCACACAGCTGGCCATGCAGATCACATGGCCAGGAAGTACTTGAAAATTTTACTTTGAGAATGCTTTGAAAATTTAGCTAATGTCACTATGAAGCCATCAGAATTAGCAAGATATTAAAAACCTAAGCATCCAGAGCACAAAGACAAACCCCTACAATCTTTTCAGTCATGTTTCAGGCCATAATTCAGTACTTTACAAAATTTCACCAAACTTAATGACAAATGTGTAGAGAAGCCTCCTTTGAAGTTTCTTGCTTCACAGCAAAAGAAAAAATGTCACATAGGACCAGATAAACACTTATTCTTCCTGCCATAAAAAGTAAAAATGGCTGGGATAATACACAGAAAGCTATAGAGAAAATACACCAAAAGCAATAGAGCAGCAAACTAAAATGGATTCTGTTGTCAGCAAACACTGTCAGAAGACACATAGAAAATAATGTTGAGGCTTGAAGAGACAAGTATCAGCACAAATTACATAGTGGAAGAGGATTCCTGAGTGGATGAAAGTATAAATGTTTCTAAAATGCCTCAGATTAAGGTATTTGACAAATTCTGTTTCAGTAGTGAAATAAATGAAGAGCTACCTTCTGTAAGCCACTGAAGGGAAGATTTACCACAGAAGCTGTATTCTCCACAGTAAATTATTTATTTAATAAAAATATTTTCTGGAGGAGCTGTGCAAGTGTAAAGACCAGTGGAACAGCTGCTTTGATTGGCATAAGAGAAGGATTGGGTGGTAGGGTTATGTAGTCATCACTACACCTGGAATTCATTCACTGCAATGTTCATAGATGAGTTATTACAGCAAAGAAACTGGAGCCAGACCTGCAAAAGGTTCTACAGGATGTCAGCAGTTTGGTTTACTTCATAAAAACAAGAACTTGAAATATTAGAACCTTTACAATACTGTGCAATGACAGGGGAGAGACGATGAAAATCCTTTATACCTGTGAGGGGTTGACCTTGATTGACTGTCGAATGCCCACCAAGCCTATTAGCAGATATTTGAATACATCTGATAAGGACCTGCTTCAGTATTAGAAGAGGCCACAGAGATTACTCTCATAAACAAAGAAGACATGACAGTGCAAGACAGGGAGAGATTAAGGTCTAAGATATTTTTAAAAAACCAAATCTAAGCATGTAAAGCAGGACATTGGATAGATTAGTGCAAATCCACAGTTCTAGAAACCCCAGCTGAGCTGCTCCATAACTTTACAATGCAAATCCTTCCACAAAAATGAAACCTATGTAATTGAATCTTGACCCCATTTGCATGCTTAGACCAAGCAGCTGAGACATCAACCCAGAAAACAAGATGTAAAACAGCAGAAATATTAAATGACATTAGGATACTTCTGCCCCTGAGATAAATAGGTGAGCATTGCCCATAACAGCTCCTTGGAATTGGAGTGCCTGCCAGATCTAAGGCTTTCAGGAGCCCAGAGGAAGCTGAGTAATAATCACAAGCCCTTCAGTTGCAATGATGACATCTTTTGCTCTCCTTTGTCTGTCAATTGCCATAATTGAATGCATGGCAGGAATTCTGGGAAATGGAATTATCTTGGCTGCCAGTTCATTGAGCTGCATTGGGAGCAAAACATGGCCCCCATATGATATGATCGTGATCTCACTGAGTTCATCTAGATTAATTTTGCTGTCATGGGTTACACTGGATTTCCTAATGAATATATTTTATGAACCTTTCATTTATACAGAAAATGTGAACGTAGCTTCCACGACAATTTTCACCTTTCTGAACTACTCCAGCCTCTGGTTTGGAGCCTGGCTTAGTGTCTTCTATTGCATCAAGGTTGCCAGTTTTACACAGTCTTTCTTCATCTGGCTGAAGCTGAGAATTGCCAGGCTGGTGCCCTGGATGCTGCTCACATCATGGCTCTGCTCCTTCACAATTGCAATTCCCTTCGCCTGGGATGTCTACAGTGTGCACAAGAACATCACTGCTCCTTCATCCATGACAAACTCTTCAACAAGGACAACCACAAGGAATGACAGACTGACTTTATTGATTTATCTCTGGAATGCAAGTACAACTTTGCCTTTATCATTGTCTGTTGTTTCAAGTGTTCTGCTGATTCAATCTCTGTGGATACACACCAGACGGATGCAAAATAATGCAAGTGGTTTCAAGGATCCCAGCTTAGAGGCCCATATGAAAGCCATCAAGTCAGTCTGTTCCTTCTTTATCTTCTACATTATATATTTTTTTTGCTTGCTTCTCCTCTACTCCAGAGTTTTTTCACCTTTAAGCGATGAGGAATCCATGTGTATAGTTATATTGGCTGCCTGTCCTACAGGACACACATTGGTCTTAATTTGGAGCAATCCCAAATTTCAAGAGCTGCCAGCTAGGATTTGGCACCACACTAACTGTCCTGTCAGAACTATATCCATATAAAAGATCATGATTTAACCTTGACTTTCTAGTTTAGATCCAAATCAATTAAAATGAAGTTGTCAGAAATATAAAATACGAGGCACTGGAATTAAAAGATTAGGGCCTTGATCTGGAATCATGAAGAGGGCAAATTTGCTTTAGTTGGATGTGAGTCTTGTTTTGAAAAATTGTATAAGTTGTCTCCTATTTGCTACACTTTCCTTGGAAATTGCCATGGTTTCTCTGGAACAAGAGAAAACCAAGGTCAAGACTCAGATTCCAGTATGATTCAGGAAAGAACAAAACAGCCTTTTGATCTTCTTCTGCTCTTCCTGAAGTAATGATTGTTGTCACTGCATTATTGTTACATCAGAACTGGAGCTTCATGACCCTTTTCAGCTACAGGGGGACTATATTCACTTTTAAAGGGACTGTCACTGAAACATACATGACTTGAGCTTTGTGTTCACTATGCCCATCCTGATTCAATTTGTCTGGTTTGGATACTGTCAATCTGTTTGAAGCAATGTACTTGTAATTGAGCTGAGTCTATGCCTGAATTGTTTTATTTTACAAATTAAAAAATACCAAGTCCAAGGATAACTTGAGATGGAGTCTTCCTTTCCCTCATGACAGAAACTGGGCCCCAGGTTACAGCACTGGCTTCCATCAAAATTTCTATGCCATTTTACAGACATGCTGAAAGTTGAGCCCATGGCAATGGCACCCTGACATGCCACTGTCAGCACCGTGCATTGTCACCATGCTGGTTCCCGCCCAGCACCATGAGACACCCGTGTTGGGAGGGTTGGTCCATCCTCTGCCCTTCCCTGCTCTCCCCTCACCGGCCTGCAGGAACAAACCTCAGAGCTCTCTGACCACACCAACAGGCAAAACACGTGGGCTGTGCTCAACCCACAATCTGTGTGTGTGCTGTCCTGCTCCTGCCTGAGCTCTGAGGCACACGGCTGCTCAGCAGGGACACCCTGAACAGCTGCTCTCACACAACTTGGTTTTACCCTTGTTCCACATTCCTCAGGCACACAAGATTCAAAAGCATGTGCTATTTTCCTGCCTCTATAAGTACATCTTCCCTCCAAAGCTTCCTTTCCATAAAATTAAATCAAATAGTTACCAGTTCACTGACATGAATTTGGGGATCTAAGAGGGAACAATAACAAAGGCACCTCATAGGGCCAATCTCCTGCTAGATGTTCCTTTCTGTAATGGGACACCTAACTAATTATTATAATATGAACAAAAATATTTTTAACATGCATTATATACACCATCTACTTAATCCCTGTGTTCTACTGGATAAGTTAATAAATAAATTTGATAAAAACCTGTTTTGGGAAACAAAAGTAACAGCCTCTGTCCAGGTAAGATGAGACTCACAGCAGTTGGGATTCTCTGATATCACACATCTTGTTTGAAAGTAGACATTTTTGTCTTTTTGTCTGTTTTTCCATAAGATGGAAACTGGTTTGATTCCCACATCTTAACTAACCATATATCAACCGGAAAAAATTTAAAAGTCATGGATTCAGACCCTTCCAAAACATATGAACAATTTGCATACCCACCAATGCTACTCGGACCCTCTTGCAGCGCGATTCAAGTCTGGTACAGCGAATCAAATCAGAAAACAAACCAAATTCAATGTTCATCCTGCTCTAACATTGTCAGAAGGACATCATGCAAATCATCTTGTTCTGTACCTCTTTTGTTGAGCATCCAGAAAAAAAAAACTCACTAAATTTTCTAGGGAACTGCTCACATGTAACATAAAACAATGGCCAGCGTTGGAAACAAAGCCCTTTTTTGTTAAAGGCACTCTTCTGGGTTTCTGTAATTTAATGATGAAAATAATTATCAGTAAGAAAATCAGAGAAAGACAGAAGAACACATTTATTTTCTAAAGCACAGTCTTTTCCAAGAAAAAAACCCAGTAATCTGATTAGAGTCCTTAGCTCAAGGCAAGAAATGCAAATATCTACATGAGAGATCACGACAGGATCCTTCTCTGATTTGCATTCCTATAAGCATGCCTGGAATTTTCAACATTGACATTCAGGGCAACATGCAATGGAGTCAATTTTCAGTGCCCATCACAGCAGGATTTTAAAAAAAGCAAAACCTGTGTGCCAGGCTGTACTGCTTTTTTGTGTATGTGGGGACAGGGAAAGACAAAGAGCTATGAATGGACATTCTGGTGAAAGTAAGGCCTTGTTTTGGGGGTTTGGCTGCCTTGTTTCAGAGCCAGCTTCCACAGTCCACCTGACTGGCCTTTTAGCAGATTGCTGAGTGAAGCCTCAGTGGGGCTTGGAGCCCTCTACTTTCAGGAGCTGCTTCTAAGCTTGATGGTCAACCTTGGTCTCTCCTTGAGCTGTGCTGCACCTTTGCCTGGGCCTTTCCACCTGCTTAGCTCACTTGGATACTGATCCTGGCCTGCAGATTGGAATTACTGGCTTGATCCTGGGCATGTCTTATCACTCAGGATATGGCTGGCAATCCCTGGACTTGTGGCTGTCCCTAATTGTTCTCACAGAGCTTATCTGCTGTCCTTGCCCACATCATAGGTGGACTGCAGGCCTGACAGTGCCCTCACTGTCTTTGCCTTGCCTTCTGGGGATCCCTTCAACATGGGCAAAATAACTGAATTTATTTCCAATCAATAAGAGATTCCCAATCAAGAACAGACTAGGGGAGTGAGAAAGAAAGATCAAAGCCAGAAACCTTTTCCCCCCATCCCTGCCTCTTCACTCTTCCATCTCCTCCCTCCCTGAGCAGGGCCGGGGAACAGGGAATGGGGACTGCAGGGGGGATCCTCTCCACAAGGTGCAATCTTCCAGGGACAAAATGCTTCAGCGTGGGATCCCCACAGGCTGCAGCTCCTGCCACGAGCCTTCCCCATGGTGGGATCTCCACAGGCTGCAGCTTCCTTCAGGGCACAACCACCTGCTGCCAAGGGCCCTCTGCTCAGGCTGCAGTGTGGATATCTGCTGCAGTGTGACCCTGCTAGGGCCTGCAGGGTCACAGGCTACATCAGCATGGTCCTCTCCAGGGAAAGCATGGCAATGTCTGCTCTGGTGCCCAGAGCATCTTGTCCCCTTCCTTCTTCACTGACCTGGCTGTCTGCAAGACTGTTCCCCTCACATTTCTCTCTCTGTCCTCTCACTCACAGTTGCTGTGCACTGGTCTTTACCCTTCTTTAAATGAGTTGTCACACAGATGTCACCGGCAGCACTGCTGGGCAGAGCCGTGGCCAATGGTGGGTCCCTTTTGGGGGTAACTGGGACTGGTTCTGTGTGACACAGGGGCACGTTCTGGTCTCTTCTCACACAACCACCCCTGCAGCCTCCCCACTGCCAAAACCATGCCCGTAAACCCCACACATATCACACAGACATTTGCTGGTTCTCTTGTGGCAAGAGGCTCAGGCTCCACGCTGAATGGGGCTTTGAGTTGCCTGGTCTACAAGGAGGTGTCCCTGCCTATGGCAGGGGGTTAGAACTGGATGGTCTTTAAGGCCCCCTTCAACCCAAACCATTCTGTGATTCTGTGATTCCATGAGTGAGCTTAAAAGAGCTGAATTTAAACAGCAGTAAAGCTCCACAGTTTTCTTTTACTAAAAGGGAAGTGATACATACTTGCTCACCTTTTTCTGTTGGAAGTGTCTGTCAATAGCATGCTACAGAGCTGTTCCTGTCAAAAAACCAAACACACTTTTATATTTCTTCAAGGTGAAAGCGAGATTTTAAAAGTGAATGAGAAAGGAACTGCTTTTCAAAAGATTTTCGTGCCAAAAATTGTATAAGTGTGACAACTTTAAAAACTCTCATACAGGTACACTTGCAAAATTTGGAAGCATAATGTTCTAATTGATTTTAAAAACTTTCTAAGGACGATCTTCTGTGAGTTTTGAACCCATTTGTTAAACATATCAAACCAGAACAATCTTTGATTGGTTTGCAAGTTTTGACAGCAGGGAATTTGGATATTTACTGCTGAATTTCACCAAAGAAGTTTGCAGATGTGATAGTGGGAAAGCCATTCAAACAAGTACCAAACGAAACTGAACATAGAGCCAGACCTTTGAATCACTGTGTCACAAATTGATAAGCCCAGATTAAAAAACAAAAATGAAGCATATGCAATCATGTTGTTCTCACTAAAAATAATTATTAATAATATTCTTCATGAGAAGAGAAAAAGAGTTTGTAGCAATACTAAAGTGAAATAATTTTTAAAATATTTTTTATTTGGTCTTCAATTATGTCAATCTTTTTCTTGGTGTATATTTTCAAATAATAAGTATCTGTTCCTTATATATACATAATACATACAGTACTACACATATAAAATATATAAACAAATGTACATAAATCTGAGGTGAATGCTCATGAAGTTTTACTCCTATGAGTGCATGATCAAAAAGTCTTGAACATTCTCCTAGGCCGTCATAGATTACATTAAGCACTAGGAAATTTCAAACTACTCAAAGAAGCCACCTAGAAGACATCTCAAAATTTCTCATTTGATCACTCCCCACAGCTTCTAACTGTGCAACTGACAGCTACTTGTGCCCCTGCATTTCTGAAGAGCCTTGGTGTGCTTCCCTCTGTATTCTGGGCTACAGATGAAACGTGAGTTCCAAAGCTTTTTATGGAATCCAAGTCTCTCCACTTTCTTTGAAGACCTGTATCTCCTTGGATGTGGGGGGTGTTTGAATTCACTTCTTTTAGCATATATAACAGAATTTCAAAAACATGCATATTCCACATGGGAGCAAAATTGTGCCTCAATTAACACTTTTGACATTGCCCCTGTATGTAATGTTGTATATTCCTAGATCTTAAATTCGTTAGGCAAATTCCACATCTATTCTGGAGGATGGTGAAAAATGTACCAGTAAGGAATTCTGTAAAATTATTTTCATTTTCTCTGTTCTGATCTTCCCACAGAAATGTATTATTCTCCATTGGGACACTTAGAGGAAGCATGCAAGAAAAATTAGAATGCTTAAAATTTTCCATAGACAAAAGAAAACCATGGTAATCCTCTTTGCAGCAGTAACTTGAAAATATCTGATAAAGAGAAGACCAACACAACTATCAAAAGAGGCCATGGCAAGTATGTCTCAGAAACCCTGAAGAGATAACAGTGCAACAAAAGGAGACATTAAGGCATTAGATAAAAAAGCAAATCCAGATATGTAAAGAAGTACACCAGACACTGGAGTGGAAACCCACATTTGTAAACCCCATCGTTCACCTGCTCCATAACCCTTCCAATGCATATCCTTCCACAAAAATGAAACCTATGTAATTGAAGCTTGACCCCATTTGCATGCTTAGACCAAGCAGCTGAGACATCAACCCAGAAAACAAGATGTAAAACAGCAGAAATATTAAATGACATTAGGATACTTCTGCCCCTGAGATAAATAGGTGAGCATTGCCCATAACAGCTCCTTGGGATTGGAGTGCCTGCCAGATCTAAGGCTTTCAGGAGCCCAGGAGAAGCTGAGTAATAATGACAAGCTCTTCAGTTGCAATGATGACATCTTTTGCTCTCCTTTGTCTGTCAATTGCCATAATTGAATGCATGGCAGGAATTCTGGGAAATGGAATTATCTTGGCTGCCAGTTCATTGAGCTGCATTGGGAGCAAAACATGGCCCCCATATGATATGATCATGATCTCGCTGAGTTCATCTAGATTAATTTTGCAGTCATGGGTTACACTGGATTTCCTAATGAATATATTTTATGAACCCTTCTTTTACACAGAAAACCTGCTAACAGCTACCAAAATAATGTTTACATTTCTGAACTACTCCAGCCTCTGGTTTGGAGCCTGGCTTAGTGTCTTCTATTGCATCAAGGTTGCCAGTTTTACACAGTCTTTCTTCATCTGGCTGAAGCTGAGAATTGCCAGGCTGGTGCCCTGGATGCTGCTCACATCATGGCTCTGCTCCTTCACAACTGCAATTCCCTTCGCCTGGGATGTCTACAGTGTGCACAAGAACATCACTGCTCCTTCATCCATGACAAACTCTTCAGCAAGGACAACCACAAGGAATGACAGACTGACTTTATTGATTTATCTCTGGAATGCAAGTACAGCTTTGCCTTTAACATTGTCTGTTGTTTCAAGTGTTCTGCTGATTCGGTCTCTGTGGATACACACCAGACGGATGCAAAATAATGCAAGTGGTTTCAGGGATCCCAGCTTAGAGGCCCATATGAAAGCCATCAAGTCAGTCTGTTCCTTCCTTTTCCTTTACATTATATATTTTATTTCTGTTCTTATCATCGTATTCAACGTTTTTTCACCTTTAAGCAATGGAGACTCAATCTGTGTTGTTTTAATGGCTGCCTGTCCTACAGCACACACATTGGTCTTAATTTGGAGCAATCCCAAATTTCAAGAGCTGCCAGCTAGGATTTGGGACCACACTAACTGTCATGTCAGAACTGCATCCATGTAAAAGACAGTGCCTTAGCCTGGACTTTCTAGTTTAGATCCAGAACAATTAAATTGAAATCATCAGAGGTATAAATAATAGATGTTGGAATTAGTAGATTAGGGCCTTGATCAGCAGTCAATAGGAAGGTGGGAATTTGCTTTATGTGGATGTCACTCTTGTTAACAATCATTGTGTATGTTGTCTATTATCGGCTGTACTTTCCTTGGAAATCACCACAGTTTCCCTAAGACAGCAGAAAAACAGGGCCAAGACTCAGACTAGAATGGAATCTCTTGGAATGCTTGAGGTTACTATACCTGATACAAATAGAATAGACATGTTTAAGCACAGACATGGTCACATTCTGCAAATATAAGGCTTCAATGCAGTTTCTGGTTACTAAAACCTTCTAAAGAGGATTCTGAGGAATTCCCAATATTTTCAGAATATCTCATTCATAGTTTTAAAATCTGGTTGAACTCTAGTAAAATATTTCCTGATTCTAAAGGTGTCAATAACATCCCAGCATGGTTTAGGAAAGAATGACATGGCCTTTTGAGATTCCTCCTCTTGCTGAAAGAGTGATCTGTGTCACTGCATTATTGTTACGTCAGAACTGGAGCTTCATGACCCTTTTCCAACTGCAAGGCGATGTTACATACTTGTAAAGTAATTGACACAGAAACATACGTGAATTGAGCTTTGTGTTCACTATGCCCATCCTGGTTCAATGTTTCTGGTTTGGATGCTGCCAATCTGTTTGAAGCAATGAACCTGTAACTGATCTGAGTCTGTGCCTGAATTGCTTTATTTTACAAATTAATAAATACCAAGTCCAAGGATAACTTGAGATGGAGTCTTCCTTTCCCTCATGACAGAAACTGGGCCCCAGGTTACAGCACTGGCTTCCATCAAAATTTCTATGCCATTTTACAGACATGCTGAAAGTTGAGCCCATGGCAATGGCACCCTGACATGCCACTGTCAGCACCGTGCATTGTCACCATGCTGGTTCCCGCCCAGCACCATGAGACACCCGTGTTGGGAGGGTTGGTCCATCCTCTGCCCTTCCCTGCTCTCCCCTCACCGGCCTGCAGGAACAAACCTCAGAGCTCTCTGACCACACCAACAGGCAAAACACGTGGGCTGTGCTCAACCCACAATCTGTGTGTGCTGTCCTGCTCCTGCCTGAGCTCTGAGGCACACGGCTGCTCAGCAGGGACACCCTGAACAGCTGCTCTCACACAACTTGGTTTAATGTTCCCTTATTCCACATTCCTCATGCACATGAGATTCAAAAGCACTTCTTGTGCTGTTTTCCTGCCTCTAGAAGTACATCTTCCCTCCAAAGCTTCCTTTCCATAAAATTAAATCAAGTAGTTACCAGTTTTTAGTATACGTTTGGAAATCTAAGAGGGAAAGCCAACAGAAATATTGGAAAGCACCTGATAGGGTCAGTCCTCTGGGAGACCTGTCTGCGACTGACCAGCGAATTAACTATTCTCATATTAGTAAAACTATCTTCAACACATATTATATACACCAACTACGAAATCCCTGTGTTCTATTGAAAAATTATAATGCTTTAATATCTCCAAACACAAAAGAAAAACACAATAATCCTCTTTGCAGGACAAATTTGAAAATATCTGATAAAGAGAAGAGGTCATGTCCAGTATGCCTCAGAAACTCTGAAGAGATAACAGTGCAACAAAGGGAGACATTAAGGCATCACCTATAAAATACAAATCTAGACATGTAAAGAAGTACACCAGACCCTGGAGTGGAAAAGCACACTTGTAAACACCACAGCTCACCTGCTCCAAAACCTTTCCAATGCAAATTCTTTCAGCAAAATGAAGTATGTAATTGAATCTTGACCCCATTTGCATGCTTAAACAAATCAGCTAAGCTACCAACCCAGAAAACAAGATGTAAAACAGCAGAAGTGTTAAATGACATTAGGATACTTCTGCCCCTGAGATAAATAGGTGAGTATTGCCCATAACAGCTCCTTGGGATTGGAGTGCCTGCCAGATCTAAGGCTTTCAGGAGCCCAGGAGAAGCTGAGTAATAATGACAAGCTCTTCAGTTGCAATGATGACATCTTTTGCTCTCCTTTGTCTGTCAATTGCCATAATTGAATGCATGGCAGGAATTCTGGGAAATGGAATTATCTTGGCTGCCAGTTCATTGAGCCGCACTGGGAGCAAAACATGGCCCCCATATGATATGATTGTGATCTCGCTGAGTTCATCTAGAATTACATTGCAATGCTGGATTATACTGGATTTATTCTTAACTATATTTTGTGAACCCTCCTATTTTGAAGAAAATATATTTGGATTTATCAAGACAGGCTATATGTTTCTGAACTGCTCTAGTCTCTGGTTTGGAGCCTGGCTTAGTGTCTTCTATTGCATCAAGGTTGCCAGTTTTACACAGTCTTTCTTCATCTGGCTGAAGCTGAGAATTGCCAGGCTGGTGCCCTGGATGCTGCTCACATCATGGCTCTGCTCCTTCACAACTGCAATTCCCTTCGCCTGGGATGTCTACAGTGTGCACAAGAACATCACTGCTCCTTCATCCATGACAAACTCTTCAGCAAGGACAACCACAAGGAATGACAGCTCTGGTTTATTAATTCTTCTTTATAATGCTAGTGTAGGTATGCCTTTAATACTGTCTGTTGCTTCAAGTGTCCTGCTGATTCGGTCTCTGTGGATACACGCCAGACAGATGCAAAATAATGCAAGTGGTTTCAGGGATCCCAGCTTAGAGGCCCATATGAAAGCCATCAAGTCAGTCTGCTCCTTACTTATCTTTTATGTTACATATTACATAGCTTTCACTTTTCTTTTATTCGATTTGTTTTTACATTTTAGCACCCCAAAATCCATATGTATAGCTGTAATGGCTGCCTGTCCTACAGGACACTCCATAGTCTTAATTTGGAGCAATCCAAAATTTCGAGAGCTGCCAGCTAGGATTTGGCAGCACATCAACAGTTCTGTCAGAATTACATCCATGTAAAAGATCATGATTTATCCTGGACTGTCTAGTTGAGTTGTCAGTAAACTTATTTTAAACCATAAGAGTTATAAAGTAATAGAAACTGGAATGGGTAGATTAGATCACTAATCTGGAGTTAAGAAGAATGTGAAAATTGTCTCCTATTTACTCATCTTTCCTTGAAAATCACAGTTTCTCTAAGACAGCAGAAAAAAAAGGCCAAGATTCAGACCAGACTCTAATCTCTCTTGAAATGCTTAAAGTTACTAATTCATTATACAAACAGATCAGACCTGCTTGATCACAAGCATGCTCATATTTAATTTGGGAATATGATGCTTGAATGCTGTTTCTGGTTAATACAAGCTCCTAAAGATGATGCTGAAGAATTCCCAATAAGATGAGAATATTTTACTCATAATATTTCACTACTGCTGAATTGTAGAAAAAAAAGTTATAGACTCTAAAACTGTTTTTAAAACTCCGGTAAGGTTCAGTATGAAATGACATAGCCTTTTGAGCTTCCTTGCTCTTGCTGAAGTAGTGACCTGTGTCTGTGTTCCCAGTGAAATGATGCAGTGGAGGACTCACCAAAGTCCTGTGGTCATAGGTAATAGGAGAAGTCTCAATACATTCTTGGTACATTAGGACTGGAGCTTCCAAATCCTTTCCAGCTGCACTGGGAATTTATTTACTTTTAAAATGATTGTCACTGAAACATACTTGACCTGAGCCTTATATTGATTATGCCCATCCTGATTCAATGTGTCTAGTTTGGATGCTGCCAATCTGTTTGAAGCAATGTACCTGTAATTGAGCTGAGTCTGTGCCTGAATTGCTTTATTTTACAAATTAATAAATACCAAGTCCAAGGATAACTTGAGATGGAGTCTTCCTTTCCCTCATGACAGAAACTGGGCCCCAGGTTACAGCACTGGCTTCCATGAACATTTTTGTATGCCATTTTACAGACATGCTGAAAGTTGAGCCCATGGCAATGGCACCCTGACATGCCACTGTCAGCACCGTGCATTGTCACCATGCTGGTTCCCGCCCAGCACCATGAGACACCCGTGTTGGGAGGGTTGGTCCATCCTCTGCCCTTCCCTGCTCTCCCCTCACCGGCCTGCAGGAACAAACCTCAGAGCTCTCTGACCACACCAACAGGCAAAACACGTGGGCTGTGCTCAACCCACAATCTGTGTGTGCTGTCCTGCTCCTGCCTGAGCTCTGAGGCACACGGCTGCTCAGCAGGGACACCCTGAACAGCTGCTCTCACACAACTTGGTTTAATGTTCCCTTATTCCACATTCCTCATGCACATGAGATTCAAAAGCACTTCTTGTGCTGTTTTCCTGCCTCTAGAAGTACATCTTCCCTCCAAAGCTTCCTTTCCATAAAATTAAATCAAGTAGTTACCAGTTCTTTAGTATACGTTTGGAAATCTAAGATGGAAAGCCAACAGAAATATTGGAAAGCACCTGATAGGGTCAGTCCTCTGGGAGACCTTTCTGTCTGTAACTAATCTCCTAACTAACTCTGTCCATATGAATAAAAATATTTTTAACATGCATTATATACACCCTCTACTAAATCCCTGTGTTCTATTGGATAAATTGCAAGATAAGTTTGTCAAGGAATTTTTTCTGGGAAGGAAAGTAGCAATCTCTGTATTAGTTAGGAATGTGATATTTCTTGGGATTCGGATCCTCTGAAGACATGCATCTTGTCTGAGAGCAGGCAATTTCTCTTTTCTTTGTTCTGTTTGTAATCTAAAGGTGATTTGTTCCGTCCACCTTTAGCCTGTCATTTTGCAACATGAAGAAGGTTTGGAAGTCATGGAATCAGAACCTTCCAAAACATATGAACTGTTTCCACACACACCAATGTCACATAATTGCAATGGCAGCTAGATTCAAGTCTGGTACAGTGAATCAAATCATGAGTCAGACAAAATTCAAAGCTCATCCTGCTCTAACATTGCTGAAAGACATCATGCAAATCATCTTGTCCTGTAGCTCTTCACATTGAGCATCCAGGAAAAAATTCACAAGATTTTCTACGAAACTGCACACATGTAACATAAAGCAATGAGGCCAGCATTTGAAACAAAGCCCTTTTCTGTTAAAAGTACTTTTCTGTATTACTGTAATTTAATTATGAAAAAAGTCATCAGTGAGCAATTCAAAAAAGAGAATGGACTCCATTTCTTTTCCAAAGCACAGTATTTTCCAAGTGAAACAACAGTAATTTGATTAGAATCCTTAGCTCAAGGCAAGAAATGAAAACATCTGCATGAGAGATGACTACAGGATCCTTCTCTGATTTGCATTCCTATAAGCATGCCTGGAGTTTTCATTATGGAAATTCTGGACAACATCTGATGGACTCTGCTTTCAATGCCCACCAGAACATGATTTAAGAATTGGTAGCACATGTACAATTAGCAGTTGGGCACATTATCTGATGGTCCCTTATTAGCTCTGCATGTGCATATTGAAATGAAAGGCAGGAATGAACATTTAACTGGATAGAGTCATACACCAAAATACACATCTATTAAATGGACAGTTTCTTCACCAAAATTCCTTATTTTTTCATCTCAGAGGAACTTCGTTTGTTGAGAAATGGAAATGCAAGTCTTACTCATGGCTTCAGGCTGCAAGAGTCTTTCACAAGCCAAAAATTTGTTGTGTATTCAGGCCAATTCACTGAGCTCTTTTTGCACCTTTTACTTATGCAGTTAAATCTCTTAGAAAACTATCTTTCTTTTATGAAGAGACATTAAAATTATGATATCTGCACTTGGCTTTTGAATTATTTTCATCTATCCTATGAAATGGAATGGAACACTACGCTAAGCTCAGAGTTGAAAAACAAATATTCTATTATCTTCAAGTAGCTGCACACATATGCAAATGTGTGTTGAATTAACCTAAAATGCAGAATGGGCAGAAATTTCAGTTCAGCCATGACAGCATACATGTGTTTGTGAAAGACCAGGAGGAATTAATGTCAGTTGCTCAAAAAACAAAGGAAATTTCTGCTTAAGGGAGTTGTCAGCAAATCACTGTTTGTTTTTACGACAGCCACAGAAAGGTTGTATCCACAAGTACATCTTACACTCATGGATTCCCAGATCACTTATCAGGGAAAAAAGGAGACCTGAATAGAAAACCTCATTATTCAGTGTTTTGAAAGTTGACATTGCTTAAAAAACCACCAGCAAGGGTATCAGTAAAAATCAGATTTAATACTAAGCAACAGCATGACAAAGGTCATTGGCAAGGTTCACTCTACTACTTACTAGATGGTTACGGCACACCAAGGGTAAAAAAGCAACAAACAAAATCCACTCAATCTAAACAGAAATTAACCAAGTACTATCTATTTGTGTGCGTGTGTTTAGCTGTGTGTGATAAAAGGATAGAAAGGGCAAGGATAAAAAGAAACACAGCCTAAAGGCTTAATAGCACTCAAACTTAACAGTACTTTAACTTTACTTGTACCTTAAACTTGACAATTTAGTAATGGAACAACACTGAACAGCATTTAACATAACTTAAATTATACCTTAAACTTAAAAATTTAGCAAAGGAATAGCACTCAACAGCATTTAACTTAGCTTATAACTTAAATAAAAGTTACTTACAGGCCTAATTTACTTAGATACCTAAGATACTTAAAGCACCTGAGAGAGCAGCATTTCTCCTGTTTTGCCATAGCTATGCACACTTGTATGCGCACAGACATAAAGAGTCTGTACAAGGTACTTGTGAAAAATTCCCCTCAAAGGTGATACATGGTCTCCTTGAGCCAGGTCTCATAAACTCTTGGAGATCTATATCATACCCAAGATAGCTCAGCCACCTTAGAAGGCATAAAATCAGCAGGATGGCTTCTGTGGTAGTGTTGGAAACAAAAAAGTTTTAATTAAAGGCAAAATAACAAACCTCTTTACAGAGAAAAACTGAGCCAGGGCAAGAGGTTCTTGCTCCTGGTAAAACACCTCACAAAAGCAATTAGTTTCTTTGTTCTATTCTTTTTCTAGTAAATTGCTTAGGCAGGACTTTTTGGCTTCGGTCCAGTTGGCTATCCTTAAGTTTGAGGTGAAGTCCCCCAGGTCCTATGAGGTGTCTTTTTACCTCATCGAGGAAAAAACATCTGGGCTTTTTTCCTTTTTAAAGAGTCAAAGGATAGTTTTGTCACTCAGTCAACAGGGGGCACATTCCTACACGAAGGTAACAAAATACTCACTTTGGATGCCCTTGCTTCTCCTCAATGGGCAAAGGGGCCTCGAGGAGTGGGGATACCAGCCCAGGATCCATTTTTATTTGGTGATCTCCAAGTGCAGCAAAGGCAAGTTTGCTGGCCCAGAGGGAGGTTGCTGGTCCCAGCCACTGTGGCCCAGGAGAGCTCCAAGGGTCTCATTTTGGAGCGCTGTTTGTAGGCTACAAGTGAGCGGGCCTTAGTCATAAAAATGTTCCAACCTGGCCATACTTCAGGTCAGCACCCTTTCTTTGAAAGTGTGAAATACAAAGCTGTGTTTCGTGTCAGGTACACACAGGCAATGTGTGTATTTGTGATTGTGAGATGTGTGGAAGCCAACCATGGGGCAGTTATAAAGACGAATTCTAATAATAACTGAGGAAAGTAAAGCATGGAAGAAGGCCTCTGAACCTATCCTTTGTTCACAATTAACCATTATAAGTCTTAAGTTGATTTAGAGGCATTTGAATTAAAGATTTAAGGATGTTGCTTTTTGACAGGACCTTTCTGCTTGTAGCTAAGCCTTAAAGAGTTTTGAAGTATAATTTAGAATATTGCTTGTAGTAAGGATCTTTGAAACCACAGCTTTGGAATATATAAAAAGGAAACATGCTTATTTCACACCTTAACAAAACAGTGAAAAGCAGCTTGAGAAAGGAAGATGAACATCAACTCAAGGATTAATAGTTTGGACCAAGGGAAGCTGGACATCACTGTTATGAGATTTATAGCCCTTGCAATTGAAAGATGGACCCACATCTGGAATCTGGACCTCACCAGCTGGGAGACTTCTTTCTTCTTTCAGAAGCTGGACCCCCACCATCTGGGGATACTCCTTTTCTAGGATACATCCTGAGAAAAACTAAATCACAATAGTGTATAGAATTGTGACGTAAAAAATGAGAATAGAAACTGCTGATGAGTTAAAATTGGAATAGAAACTGCTGAGAAAGCTTATGAGTACCCCTATAAATACCTGTAAGCCTCAACTATCGGTGTGCAGTTGGAGGGAAAACTTCCCCCACTGTACTCAGCGTTGTATTGCTCGTACTTTACCATATTAATTAATAAATTGATTGCTGCTTGAATATTGGCCTAGTCAAGCTTCTCATTTATAACAAAAGTGTGAGAATATGGATGTTACGCCATTCAGGCAAGGAAAACAGTTTCCACGGTTGTTCATAAAAATTCCAGGAGCTCGTTAGGCAGCACAAGTTTCCGGGAGCAAACAGTGTTTCTGATGAGCTCAAGGAGCTGGGCCCAGGGGCTGCTCATCAAGGCCGAGGCCTAACGAGCATTCCTCAGATCACAGACAGTGCAGCTGAAAGGGCAGGGGCTGGTGGATAAACCAGCACAGCCAGTAGAAAGCTGCAGTAACAGGCAGCAGCCTAAATGGTCTAGGAGGAAAGAGCTACCAAATTCTTTCCCAGCCTTGTCTTAAAAAATGCTGAGAAGATCCCACTGCATAAGAATCAGGCATCAAATAACTTGCACTTTCAAATGTGGGAAGAGAGTTGAAAGGGCAGATGAACGTGACACACACACTTGGTACAGAAGCAAGAGAACAAAAGGGTCAGAAAAATGAAGGGAACAACATAGACTATTGTATAACTGGGTACAAGTGCAAGAAACCAGCAGTACAAAGGGAATTAATAAACTAATTAATTGGTGTAGCTTTCCTTAATTATCTATTGCTGTATCTCAGCATTCAGCTACGTGTTTCTTCATCATTTATGTTGGATACAGTCACAATTTTCAACTCCTGGACAGGCAAGGTCATCAGAGTCTTCAGTGTTTGATACATTCCTTCCAATCAGGAGCATAAGGACACATTATGTATCCCTTCAGGGATCCAATCCCTTTGCTTTACCAAATCAATTTCATCCAATCTCCATAGCCTTGGTTATTGATAATACTTAGGCTGACTCTACTCTATGTGTATGATGCTCAGTTTTTCTTTTGAAATCTCTTCAGACAGCAGTCACAAAGCTGATGCAGTTTAATTGACACAGCTTGCACTGAATTAATTTTTTTTTTTGCCTGTTCTTTCTGGGCACAATATGGAAATGTAAAGGAGGATGATCCACAGGTTCTATTCATTTAACATAGAAAGAGTTAAATGCAGCAACTAACAGAACATGCAAACAGCTATTCACTGTGGTTTGCATCCCTGTGACTACTGGTGGGCTTTTACAATCAAAGCATTCTATCCTCAGGTAAGAGAAATGGAAAATCCTATTGCATTTTTAAGGCTTTCCTGGACATCCACAACTTTGTCTTTTTCTGGATATATACTTTAAGAGCAATACTATCATCCTGATTTTAGTTTGATTAATGCCTATACGCAGATGATACTCGTGAAATGTAACAAATAACTTTCACATAGCATATTGAAAATATGCCTAATACATTTATTATGATGAAAAATTATAAAACCCTCCAAAGATTAGTAAAAAGTGACTAATCACATCTGATGCCTAAATTTTCAGTTTTGAAATTATTTCCCTGTAAAGATATAGTCATTCTTCTGTTTTCCAAATATGAAAATTTAAGGATTCAATCAGCTGTAGATAATAGCAGACCTGGCAACTCTTGAACAGATTTTCTCCTTTATGTATCAAGACATGAGACATAATGTTTACTGCAAATTCCATTTTCCTTGACAGAAGATTCTGCCATGCAGAAAGAGCATAAAAATATTTACGTCTGTATCTTTTATTAATTAAGAGGCTATTTTTTACCACACATTTTAGATTAATAGCTATTCACAAAGTAAATACACTTGCATAGTTCCCACTTTCTCTTTCTGTCTCACGTGCCCACACACTCATAGTAACCTGTAATTGAATTACAAAAGGAAAACAGATTTAAATTATTAGCAATAAACAATCACCAGTGCTGAAGGAAGAAAATATACAAACATTGCAAGCAGCAATGTTGATTAATGAGTGATTTGCATCCCTAAGATGCATCTTAAGCTAGAACTGTGGTGTTATGCTGGTTTGGTCTGAAGAAATTGTGGGTTTGGAAACCAGCTACCAGAGAGACCTGGTCCACTGTTTTTAACTTGTACCTTCAAATTCAGAGATGAAAGATTTAAATATTCAGAAGAAAAGTTTAGAAACCTGATCTTACAAAAAATAATAAACACAGACATACACATCACCTGGTTCCTACTGAAACTTGAATCATTTTGATCTTGAGAACTGAGATGTTGGCATTTAATTAAAAACTACTCCTCATGAATCTCTCAAGCAAAGGTCAGAGCATAATCTGCCACAATTTATGCAAATTTTCAGTGGCCATTGTATTGGTTGTTCCATTGTTAGCTGACTGCACACTTGACATGAAATCCTAGACAGTGACCCCAAGTTAATTTTAATATACATGGTTTGAATAAATGGTGACTTAATAATTACATGGAATTAGCAAAACCTGAGGGGGAAAAAGTAACAAAATTATCGAGGAAAAATGGTACAGAAAACAGCAATAGTCACAAACACCCCCCCCCCCCCCCCCCGTATAAATGTATGTATAAATTAAAATGTCTCAGTGGAAGTGCACTGAAAACATATGCCTTAGACCACAATTTAAAGAAATCATTAAAACTTTACTTTCAATTTGTTTAACTCTTCATTCAATGGGTCATAAGATCAAAATATAGTTTATTCTGAAATGAAATACATCTTATCTTTTCTTACAATAAAAATCATATTGGCTCACTCTTGAAGTCTCCCTGAAACCAAATTTTGTCAAATATTAATACTTCTTTTGAGTCCACTTTCTTCAAGTGATACTTTTGCTGAAAAACTTCTGCCTGACACTTCTCCAAAAGCATTTGGGCTCACAAGATGGTAAATATATCACTAGCTTTTGGAAGGCTTTGACAAATACATTCATAAAGATAACACAAAGGTAAATACCGCTCCAGGTAACTTCATTTCAGATGTCTGTTTAAACCATTGTCAGTTTGAGATGCAGAGATTAATCCATCTCAAAGCTCAGGTTTATCTTAACCACAGGATACATCTCATTTCTCTGAAACTCAAAATCCCTCCAGCCCAGCCCGAGTAAGGAAGAAAGTGGTTTCCTTCCTAACTGCTCGCTCTCCTTCAGGCAGCCCCTTCCTTACCTTAGCAGTCAGTGTATTACCTTCATCTCTTAACTCCACTTATGTTTTGTTTAAAGATAACAGCAGTTCAAAGGCACATGTACTCACACAGCCCCAAACCGAGTTTTGGAGCAGCTTGTATTAACTTCAGACCACAAGACATGCATTTGGGTGTGCTTATCTTTCTCACTTTCACAGGCGTATGGGACTGACAGTCGTAGGACCTGGAGGAAGCCTTCAGAAATGTGTACAGCCTCTGTACAAAGGGGCTCATACTCTGAATTGAAACAATTAGGCAAGAGTGGTTTTTCTCTTAGTTGTCTTGCAGTGAGTGATGTACTTTGAAATTCTATTTATAATGTGCAGCAGTAAAGGTATGAATTTCCCATAGATACAAAAGAACTGTGTTCAGAGGGATTGGAGGTAAAGATTACTGCTGTCCTGTCCCAAATCATGGGACAGGACAGTGTCCTGTGGGACACATGATGGCTTTTGGATCAACTCTGGCTCTGCATTTCTGTCATAAAAGCCCACATGGGGTGAATTTGCATGAAAGAGCAGGGCCTGTGCATGTGATACCAGAAACCTGATCAAAGAAAGAATTGGTAGGTGCTGAGAGACAAGTGAAACTCTCCTAAGAGTACATAAGGTCAGGAGACTCTCAGTCCTGCGGATTCACAAGAACAGAAAAACTCAGAACATCAAGGTTCTCCAGTCTCTCAAGGCCACAAGCACATCGTGATACCAGGTAACAGTCGGTGAGTGTCTGAGTGTGAGTCAATAACTGGGCATAATGTGTGAGTTGGTATCTGCCATTAATAATAACAGCTGGAGTCTACTAATAGCCTAACTAGTAAGAAGTGATCTAATAGACATGAATTGTGATCTTTTTCTCTCCTGACTTGAATACCAACCCGGAAAATTTGCAAATTTACTCATGAAACCATCACATCCTTGCTTGACTCTCTAGAACTAGTACAGGCTCATTAATGGTTGCCTGCCTGAGCCACTCACTGACCAATAAATATTTCACTAATCCTGCTCATTATCCCTTCACTGACCTGCATACTTTGCACTGTGTTGATCATAGTGTAGGGAAGTCTGAGATGTTGCATATCCTCAGGGCAGAGTTCCTTGTCAAGTACCAGATTAAAATGCTATATGGTCACTATGGAGTAAGGCCTTTCTGTCTGCTCTACAGCAATCTTCTCTTGTATCTGCAGCAAAAGGATGACTTATTCAGAGGGTCTGTTGTGGTAATTCCTGAACAATGGAGAAGGGATTTAAGGGGACCATTGGAGTCACCAAATCTACATTTGTGTTAACAGAATGATACATGCCCAATAGCTCCTTTCAGTAATTATGACCTTGGTCATTACTGCAGAAGTTTTCTCTCACCATTTTACTCAGACCTAATTCCAGGGCCTTATTTTTCTCATTGTTAGAAACCCCCTTGTGATATACTTCATTCTTTTCTTTACATTATATAGTCCATATTCCAGTTAGTGTCTCAAAATACTTAGAAGCAAAAGTTTGTTTTGCTAGGCTGGCAACTTTTTGAAGTCTCTACCCTCTGACTGTAAAATGGACTTTGTAGTCATCTGATCATCCATGAGGACATTCTTTGTATTGTTCCAACTCTAGCACATCATTTTGGTAAGTGAAGTATTGTGTTCAGTTTCTTAAGCAAAATACCTCAGAGTTGTTCTGCTGTTTCCTGCATGATTTTCCCAGAATCATAGCACCATTTTAGTTAGCAAATATGTTAATATCAAGTCCAACCATTAACCTAGCACTAAATCTAAGGGCCTGTGGCCCTAAGTACCTCATCTACATATCTTTGAAATAAATCTGTGGATAACAACTCAACCACTTCCTGGGGGAGTCTGTTCCAGTGTTTGACAACCCTGCCAGTGAAGCATTTTTTTCCCAATATCTCACCTGAGCCTCCTCTAGCACAACATGAGGTAATTTTCTTTCATGCTGTCTGTTCTAACATCCATGGGCACTGGCATGTACCTGGCTACATGGACACAGTGCCCATAAAAGAGGCTCCGGTCATCAAGGGCCTGTATGCCAAGAAACAGATCTTACGCTAAGGCTTCCTGGAATGGGTTTAAAATGTCAGTGAGAATTCAGTTGGTGGACACCTATCAACAAAGAATAGTGCTAAGTGAAACCACTGAACCTCAGTATAGGAACTGACATGACAATGGATACCTTACCTATCTCTTATTAGCACACCTGTAGTGGGATTTCCCCCACCCTGACCAAATTTCCAAAGGAGTGGCAGTGACTTTCTGGTTTTCAGAGGTCTCTATCTGATAGCAGAAGCAGGATGCTCTGCAAAGAAAGGTCAGCCAGGAACTGAAGCTGACAGCAAACCAGTCATGAAGCAAGGTCCTCAAAAGAGTTGCAATCCCATAGTACCTGAACAAAAAAAACCTCCAGAACAGATCAGCAACAGCAGCAAGGTTAAGCCAGTAGTGCAGGCAATCCAGAAAAAGCCGAGATCAAGCCATAAAGTCAAGTCAGCAGATCAGGGTCAGGTATCAGCAAAGTTCATGGCCAGACCCCAGCCTGGCTGCCCTGTAGCTCTAGCAGAGACCACAGGCAAGTGTCTGAGGTCCTGAGCAAAGAACAAGCAGCCTCTGGCCAGACTCTCTGCTCTTCCTCTCATCTCTCTCTGCAGCAGTCTGACCCTGCTGGGCTATCCTACTGCAAAGTTACACAGAACTTGAACAAGCAAAGCCCAGTGAGAAGGGGAAGAGGTTGCAAAGATTGGTGTTCTAAGGACCCAACAGCATGGATGTTACTGAACTCAGAATTCTGGATAAAGAGCAGATAGATACCATCAGACAAAAGGAGGATGCTGTCAGTGTCATAAAGGGGAATGTGTGTTTGGACTGGCACAAACAGCATTCTGCAAATTGTTCCAGTTGTCAGAATGAGTGAAGTAGCCACTATTTAATTAACAACAGCCTTTATTTCCCTAAAGTTGCCATTCTTGAGTGAATGAGAGTGCGGGTAGAATTACTAGCAGTGGTCACCTGAAACAAAAAGAAACTCAGCAGAGGAAACAGGAAGGCCTGTAATTTGAATCCTAAGGAAGATCTTTTTTTAAGAACTTCTGCCCAAAAAGTTATGCCCAAATAAGGAAGCCGTAAGCCTACCCCAGACACAGAGAGGATATCGCTTTTTACTCACCTCTAGTGATAAACACCATTTCTGTTGATTGGAGTGCAATTTCTTCCAATATGACAGGTAAGCTACAAATTAAAGGAATTTTCTTTCCCTTTTTTCTTCTGAAGTGATTCATAAATGACCAGTGTTCTACATTTTCATACTCCTTTTTCAGGTGAGAAATAACCACTTTGCACTGTGCTCTGCCTGTGCCACCAGTGTTGGTCCCACAGTAAAACAATTCCGATGATGACACCAGATACGCAATCATGCTTCATATAAGGTCACAAGTATAGTTTTTGAATTTTATTGGAGGTTTTGGCTCCTTCAGATTGGAGATGAATCTGCTGATAACGTCTAAAAAGGTGAACAATATTTCTATTGGTTCCTTCAGGTAGCTCATGCTGGCATGTGAATCTATATATTTCCTCCTTCGTAGTCATTTGTGAGATACCGGAATGCCCAGCCAGAGTTTTAGCTAGGCAGTGCCTGGCAAGTAAAGTTTCATCTATCTGCGGTCAGGATGGCAACAGAAGGACTTCTTTCTGCTCCAGTGCTGTGGTTGATTCTCATCTCCATTCAGGTCTCCCTTGGTAAGTACATACTTTATTTTGCAAAAGGCAATGAGATAAAAAAAAGTATGCAAATTTAATATAAATAGGTTGTTCTTCTAACAACCTCTAAAGCAAAGTGACAAAATGGTGTTCAAGTATGTTTCTGAGATAAGGAAGGGTAAGCCTTTTCTAAAAGTTTGGTATTTTACTCAAGTATCAGTGACTGGCCATTCTCATAAGAATTCAAGTCCAAATTTTGTAAACAGTTTAGCTGTACTAAATCCAGGTGGGTATTCTTACTACTGTCTTATCTCTTCTGCTGAACTGTTTGTAGATTAAATTAATAATTGCAGATGTTTGCTCGACACCAGTTAAAATGATGTAGCTCTACCCGTGTGCCTGGTGGAGTTTGAGTAACACAACATCTCCTAAGTTGTTCCTCTGTATATGAGGCTTATCACTATTTGTCTCTCTGCACTTCTGGAGCTATGTGTACATGTTTGATGCCGGTGATGAGAGACAGATTTTGGAAAACTCATTTTTTTCTCTCCACACATGGAGGTGACATTAAGGCATTGTGGTGGTGGTCTCATCCCCATATGATGAGAACAAGACTTCGGAGTTGGTGTTTTGCTATAGCATGGCCCTAGTCTTGAAAGTTCTCACCAGTTCTGTGGATGCAGTCAAAGTTCAGGGCAGGGAACAGGAGGCACTCTTGACGTACATTTTCATAATATGAAACTTTTTTTATTTAGACACCTTTGTAGTGATGTTTTAGTGTCAACTGAGCTGTACTGCACAAATGAGAGTGACTTTTCTGCCAACTCCGTGTTAATATCAGGGCACAGTAACTGACTGGAAGATGCAGACAACAGTAGCTTTACAATGACACCATCATCAGCACCCTATCACCCTCATCTCTGATCTAGCAGCACTTGCATTCTCCAGGCTGCTACAGGTGTTCTGATGTTCCCCAGGCACAGAGCACTGTGCAGAGCAGTGCAGGAGTCACAGCTGTCCAGGAGTGAGCTGGAAATCTGCCCCTGAGGCAGCCAGCCTGGGCTTGAAACCTCCTCTTAGACGGGAATGCATGGTGCACCCTCATCTTTTCCTATGAGAAGAACTGGGTTTTCAGCTGGAGCAAGAAAAATCTCATGCCTTCTCAGCCAAGCAGAACACTAAACCACTGAATTCAGTGAAGGTACTTGCGGGACATGCTGTGGAATGTGAGGAAATACAAAATTGTACCTGTACATATCATAAAAAATTCACAGAAGAGTGATTACAGCAAATGATAGCTTTTATTAGGAAATATTGAAATCTGTCAATTGGGTTCAGCCTACCTCTGCATCCAGTCTTGCATGCTGTTACACGTTGAAAACATCAGATGTACAATTATTTAAAAATTCAAGTGCACAGAGGTCATACAGTTGGGTGAAGAGATGTTTGTTTTGTCCCTGGATATGGCTAATAGAAATTGGTTATCTGGTTCGTTTAAAAATGTATTAGGAATTCAACTTTTCTTGGAATTCATTACCCTTTAAAATGTATAAATATTGTAGCTGAGAAAACTCTTTTTTGGACTAATACTCTGGGGGTTGTTCTCCAGAATATCTTTCTAGAGACTTACAAGACTTATTACAGAAAGATTATGCCCCCTCTGAGACAACATGTTGCAGGCACAAAGGGACTTTACTCAGCATTTTCCAGCCCTGGTAAGTCAGTAAAAGAGAAAGTTTGCCTGTCATTAGAAATAATTTACATTTTAGCAGTGCAGTTAGCTCAAACTTGTAAATACAGACATAACTCCTTGCAAAAAAACACTCTTTAAGTTGGACTCTTTAGAAAGGTGAACCAAATAATTCTGATGTAAGAGTAAATAAGGAGCAGTAATGATCTCATTAACATCTGCAGTAGATAATCATGATTAAGCTCTGTCCTTTCTATAACCTTGCTCTGTCTGAAGGCACTGATGAATTGAGGCTGTCAAACGGAACTGGCCCCTGCTCTGGGAGAGTGGAAGTAAAACACGAGGAGCAGTGGGGAACAGTGTGTGATGGTGACTGGACCATAAGGGATGCTGAGGTTGTCTGTAAGCAACTGCAATGTGGATCTGCTGTTAAGGCCCTAAATCGAGCTCCTTTTGGACAAGGAACTGGACCAACGTGGTTGTACCGAGTTGATTGCCGTGGTAATGAATCTGCTCTCTGGAACTGCTCACATACAGGATGGGGTGCTTTTACCTGCCCTCATTTCTTTGATATTGGAGTGATCTGCTCAGGTAAGAAGTGATCCAGCCTTGTATAATAGAAAAAAGATACGAGCCTAGGATCAAACTTTGTCCTAGTTTGATAAAGCCAAGTACTCCCTCTACTCATCCAAAGCAAGTTGCTCCAGCATTAAGTTTTCTGCTGACTATGAGTGCAAGTGACTTTGCCTGGGCACAGCAATGACATCGAATGAGCATATTAAATTACATAGAACAGAAAGAAACCAACCCGTTATTTGTTTCTACCACAGTTCTCCCAGGTAACGGGAGAGCAGAACTGAACTTGTCTTTGACAAGGAATTGGGGCTAAAACAGTAGGTGTAGGTAGAGAATCAAGAAAATGCAATGTTATGTCATACAACTGCCCTTCTTCTCCAGATCTTCGGGTAGGCTAAGACAGGACAGTCTGCACTGGCAAAAAAAGACCAATACCTGTTTGGCTGCTTCCTGTGCAAGATGTGCAGGATTTTACTCTTTGGATAAAGAACCACTGCAAGAAGTTTTTCCTTCCCAGCTTCAGGACTTTACATTTGTCCTTTTATGATTTTTGTGAGGTTCCTGTCAGCCCATTAGTCTAGCCTGTCCAGATCTCTCTGAATGGCAGCTCTGCCCTTGTGGTTATGTCCCCACCCCCCCAAAATCATAAGAGTGTACTCCATCACCACCTCCATGAAGATAAGACACTGAGCAGAACAGGCCCCTGGGAAGACCCAACAAGTGAAATTCCACTTGCTGACAGTCTTCAGGTAGAGTGCAACTCACTAATGACTCAGCCTGAGCATTCAATCAGCTGCTTAACCATGTTGTCCTTCCAACCAGAGAGCAGCATCCTAGTACTTGGACATAAGAATATTGTGTGAATGGCAGTGCTAAATGTGAGGTAAAGGGCATGTGCTGCTGTCCCCTCATCCATAAATCCATTTTAATCAGAGAAAGCATTACAGTCCCACAGGCATGATACATGCTTGATAAAACCATGCTGACTCTTCCCATTCATCTCCTTGTGCCCACAAATAAGTTTCTGCAAGTCTCACTCCATCTGTTTTTTCAAGTACCGAAGTGAGGCTGGTCAGCCTGCAGATCTCTAGACTGGCTTTTTAGCAATTCTGAAACTGGGTGCAACATTTCCTGTTTCCTCTTCCTGGGGTCCTTCAGCTTCCTATTCATTGAAATAGAGGTCTCTAGGACACACACTAGTAAATGGCTATTTGTCTATTTATCTATTTATTTCGGGATTGCAGATCATTGGCAGATGCTCAAAGTTTCCTTCCTTCTTTCCCAAGGATTTTGTATTTTCACATACTGAGAAATAAGCAATCTCATACACCATTTTCTTCTTTATCAGTGCTATACAGGAATTGCCCCAGTCACAATTCAAAAGTATTAGTGATCCTCAGAGCAGTGAAATGTGTCTTTCCCATTAAGGAGTTATAAAATAGGTCAGTACAACCAACCCTTGATGCTGGATTTCTTGTTTTTTGGGCTTTTTTTTCCAGGCTTCTCTGATATGCATCTGACTGGAGGGGACACTGCCTGCTCAGGACAACTGAAAGTAAAGAAAGAAGAAACTTGGGCCACTGTCTGTTTCTCACACATTGATTTCAAAACTGCCTCTGTTATATGTAATGAGTTAAAGTGTGGCCAGGCTGTGGATACCTTGAGAGGAACTCACTTTGGAGACAGACATGAGCTGATCTGGCAAGAAGAGTTTCACTGTGTAGGGAATGAGGCTCACCTTGCAGACTGTCCCAGGAGCATGCACCATACTAACACGTGCTCTCATGATGCCACTGTTGTGTGTTCAGGTGAGACTTTGGACTGATGGACATAATTCACTCATGTTCTATATGCCTTTTTCCTATTAACCCACAGTTCAGAGCATCTGTACACTTCTGTGGTCCTCAGGATCCTTGGATGTTTCCCCTACCATGCCTTGAGCTATTCAAGGGAGACCAGAAAATAACAGAGAGCAGTCCCACACTGTCTCACTCACTCTACTGAGAGTCTGCATCTAACATGGGCTGTTCTAATCACTCCACTACCACAAAGAGATCTCAAAAGGGCTGTTATTTCTTTTATGCTAACCCTTCTTAAGAACTCCACAAAGTCATGGCTGCTGGGAGCTCTGAATACAGCTGTGTATTGCCATCCACTGAAAAAGTAAAGGTTAGGCCTAACAAACACCTTTTTCCTGAGGCCACAGTTCTAAAGGGGTAAACTAAACCTGGGGCAGAGCTCCTGGCAACAGTTTGACACAAAACAAGCCTGTAAAAGGGCTGGAACTCATGTCCATTTCCAGCCCAAACAGCTACAGTCTGTTTCAAGACAGCCTTGGATACTGTGACCAGTGGCAGCCAAACACCTCAGCTAAGGCATCTAACAGGCCTTGGCTCCTGCCTCTATCTTGCAATACTCTTGGCTCAGGGCTGAAATCCTGCGCTCATTAGGGGTACAATGCAAGGACAAGGTAAGGGCAGAAAGTAACAGTGTGAGAAGAGAGAGGGACTGCATGGGGCTGGCAGTAGGACACCACAGCACCATCCGTGCTGCCCTTAATTTATTGTCAGTATGCTGATGGTTATGGCCTGGGGTGTTCCGAGCTTTGCTCTGGGGCATGGATGAGAGCTGAGAATTCCCCACTGCAGTTTCTGCTTACCAGGAAATGTGACATGACCAACTACTGGGAGAGAGAGTGATACCAGTTGCTCCTACCCTGAGTTCCTCACATGCAAGGCAGTGCTGAAACTGCCTCTGCAAGAGAAGATGTAAGGTAGCAGCAGTATTGTGAGGGGAGGAGAGAACAGAGCAGAGAGGAGACACTGAACTTAAAGAGTCAAAAGTCTTTTAGTCATATAGTGCAGGCTACAACATGGACAATAGAGACTTTAAGAGCTGGCCTATCAGCATCCTGTTCTAAGATGGTTTCCAGTAACCTGACACAAAAATGAGTGCTAGTTTCTTGCAGATAGAGAGACCTCTCTTACAGTTTTCAGTTCAGTAGCAAAAATGCCCAAAAGTAACTGCTAAGCTCCTTTATTCTTTCTGCAGGCTACGGTGGGTACAGGCTGGCAAACGGCAACACCACGTGTTCAGGGAGAGTAGAGCTTCTTCACGGAGGCACATGGGGAACCTTGTGTGACTACCTGTGGGATTTACCAGCTGCCAATATCCTCTGCCAGCAGCTAGACTGTGGAGTTGCACTACTGATCCCAAGTGGAGAGTCCTTTGGGGAAGGAAATGGATCTGTCTGGAATGCCACATTCAGCTGCCAGAAGAATGGCTCACTCCTGAGAGACTGTCCCGTGCGTCCTCTAGGTCAGAATGAATGCCCTGCTGGAAAAGAAGCTCATGTGGTATGTTCAGGTGAGCAGTGGAAAGGTCTAAGAAGAGAACTGAAAAACTCCTTCCTTGAGGAAAAATATGGACTCAAAATTCAGAGGGCATATGTGGAGTCAGGCTCTGTCGTTTGATGCTGCAACAGGAGTCAAGGCTACACTTCACCTGTACCACAGGGCTGCTCTCTCTGAAATGCTCCTAGTGTAGGGTAACAGCATGAGCAGGGCTGCTGCACAAGCCGGGATGAGCTGGGCTCAGAGGCTGAGCACAGCACAGGCAGAGTCCTTGCCACCAAGACACAATCCAGAGCATCTTCAGAGAGGACAGAGGAAGGTTTTGGTAATAAGGTCTATGAGCAGTCCCAGAGAAGTCAAAACAAGCAAAGGGTGTAGGGTCTGGCTGGAGAGAGCAGCAGCATAGCATGAGACAAGACTGGAGACAGTTATACCTGTCATGTACTTGAGGCAGGGATTGAATTCCTGGTCCAGGTTTAAGTGAGGACTTGGACCTGCAGTTGAAGGATGCAGAGCTGTAGGCCCTCAGTGATATTGGTCTGAAACATTAAGGTCTATTGGTTCACCCAGAGCCCCAACCCATAATGCCCTGATTTTAAAAATTGCAAATGGGATGTAATCCTGAGTTCTAGTCATGCTTCTCAGTAAAATAGGCTGGACTGAAGTCTAGTTATGAGTATGGAATTTTCTAGTTATGAGTATGGCCCAGTTAAGTCATTTTCACTACTGAATGATAAGGAAAACTCATTCCCATTTCTCAGTCACTTCCAGGTCCTGCCCATGAGCAAATGTAACACTCCAATATTCCCTTTCTCGACATTCAGGGTGTCCAGGGGGCAGGCTGGTGAATGGCACCACATGCTCTGGCATAGTGGAGATCCGCCATGGAGACACGTGGGGAAGACTCTGCCACTCCCACTGGAATTTGCAAGCTGCCAGTGTTCTCTGCCATCAGCTGAACTGTGGCTATGCAAAATCAATCCAGACGGAAGAAGGTTTTGTGGATGGAAATGGGCCTATATGGAGAGATGCTTTTCACTGTAAAGGGACAGAGTCCTGCCTGTGGGATTGTGTTCAAGTGACTTTGGGCAATCCAACCTGTTCAGCCAAAGAAGCAGCCACTGTAACTTGCTCAGGTAAGTCAGGAGTGGCCTTTTATGGGTGGTGCAACGTCAGACCAAAGCAGTGCTGGTGATCTCACTGACAGGATCTAGTCTTTGAGGTGGGGAAGCCTTTCTTGCTTCATTTGCAAGCCCTTGTGTGCATGAAAGCAAACAAAGCCTTAATGGGGGCAGTCTCCTTAATCAGTGGTGAGAATTAATATTTTGCCAGCACAGAAATTTGTCTTTCATAGCTTTCCTGCAAGTTATTTCTACTGCAGTGAGATAAGCAGATGCCACTCAATATATTTCCCAACTCTCTTGAGCCCAGGTCTTGCTGAACCACTCAGACTCTCAGGGGGTGAGAGCCGCTGTGCTGGGCGAGTTGAGATCTCCCTCCATGGTGTGTGGAGCAGAGTCCTGGATGACAACTGGGACATTAGGGATGCCCATGTGGTGTGCAGACAGCTCCAGTGTGGAACTGCTGAGAAAGCCTATTACCTCCCAAAGTCTGAGCGAGGCACGGGTCTTGTTGTCCTAAGGAGTGTCCAGTGTACTGGAAACGAGACTCAGCTGATGCTCTGCAACACCTCCCATTATCAGACAGTGCCAGAGGGAGTTTCTGAAGATGTTGGTGTGATTTGTTCAGGTGAGTCACTGTGTGAAAGGTACAGAAGGTTTCCTAGGATTTCTCCAGCCCATGTTGCACTGTGGTGTCACAGATCTTAAGTTGGCATGAGTCTGAGCTTGATGATAGTTAAGGAAGCAAGTGTAATTTACATAATGCTTTCTTCATCTGAATTTCTTACAGAATTATCTTCCAGAGTCAAAAAGAACTATTAGAACACAGAAGCCATAAGAACATTAATTTGGCTATGATTTCCAAGCATTCTTACTGCCACTTGAGAATTAAATAGCTTTTATTTTGTGACATTTCTATATTTATAGATACTTGCAGCTATTCTACAGAATATTACAACTGTTTCACTCTTCTCTGATTTTGCAACCCATCTGTAACAGGAACAGTGTCTGTCTCTAACTAAATGAGTACAAACAGAAAACAGGTTGTCTGGCTTTCTAAGATAAGGTGACCTCTGCATATACTTGGTATGATTATACTCTTATTGCTGGCAATATCTCAGCTTAATTATTCAAAAATTCACCTGATGTAGGAGTAGGCCTTTCCTTTTATGCAGTTTTAGCCTCACAGGACTTCTGCCCAAGCAACCATGGCAGAAGGACTGGGATATAACAAGAACATGATGTCTTAAAAGTGCTTTAAAAACATTGCCCTTATGCTGACCTGTGCATTATAGTTGTGTTGCATGTTGACATCTGGATTTTCCTCCTACAGGCAGCAGACAGATGAGGCTGGTGAACGGAACAAACCGCTGTGCCGGGAGAGTAGAGCTTTATCATCATGGCATCTGGGGCACCATCTGCGATGATAACTGGGATCTATCAGATGCCAATGTTGTTTGCAGACAGCTTGGATGTGGGCATGCCATCGAGGCATTTGTCTCTGCTCATTATGGTGAAGGGTCAGGGCAGATCTGGCTGGATGATGTGAATTGCACTGGGGCTGAATCCGATCTCTGGGCATGTCCCTCTAGGGCGTGGGGCCAACACAACTGCCAGCACAAAGAGGATGCTGGAGTCCTGTGCTCAGGTGTGTTTGGAAAAGCCTTTTCTGAGCCTGTGGGTTCAAATAGGAGGGTTGTATAAAAGGGAAGTTAAGAATAGTGGGGACTTGCTTGGACAGCCTCCTCCTGTCTTGATGACAAGCATGGTTGGTCAGCTCATCTTCTTGGTCCTACCAAGATGCAAAGGATCTACAGAAGCCTATATTATGTACCAACACACACACACACACACAGAAAAAAAATCTATGGTGTAGTAGGATGTTTGGGGGATAAATTTTAGGAGTTTGTAAAGATTTCCACAGCAAGGGGCTGTGTGCTCCTTCCAGTCAGTTACAGCTGGCTCTGAAACCAATAGGAACAATCCACTGTGCACTACAGCATCAGACAATCCAAGTAGCTTATGGTGGCTCTGCTCATGCATATTTAAGACAGAATGGCAGCAGCAGGAGAGAGGAGAAATGAAAGAGAAGTAGAAAAAAACACAGATGACCCCTGAAGGGGGTTAGGGCCTGTTAGAGCCCATGCTGGAGCCTGAACAAAGCCTGAAAGGACTGCAGCCTCTGGAGTATCCATGCTTCACAATACAGGTAGAACCAATACAGCTAGTTAGCACTGTAAAAAACATGTTATCACACAAGCAGGAAAGAAACATCACAAGAAGTCTGTGGCACTAATTCCATTTTTATGCCTTCACTTCCAGATTTCCTGGCTCTGAGGCTGGTGAACGGCAACGACTGTGCTGGGCGTGTAGAGGTTTTCTACAACGGGACATGGGGGAGCGTTTGTTCCAACCACATGTCCCTGCTCACTGCAGCAACCATGTGCAAACACCTGGGCTGCGGAGATGGAGGAGGAATAGCCACGGACTTCAAATACGGCAGAGGGTCTGGGCCCACGTGGCTGGACCACATTGAGTGCACTGAGGAGCACAGCTCGCT
The DNA here is from genome assembly GCF_023055355.1 of Agelaius tricolor. NCBI lineage: Eukaryota > Metazoa > Chordata > Aves > Passeriformes > Icteridae > Agelaius > Agelaius tricolor. The sequence continues at coordinate 21,022,445 of NW_027269269.1, forward strand.
CTGGCAATGTCAGTCAGACCCCTGGGACCCTCAGTCGTGCAGCAACCGAGCTGAAGAGACCCACATTACTTGCACTGGTAATCAGAAATGTATTTGTATGTGGCCAGACATGTACATTAACATATGCATGCATGTATAGATGTCACAGTAATTATTTTGTGTACACTTGTTAGCTGGTCTCTACTGTTTCTAGTTTCATGAAAATGGCAGCAACATTTTTTTTGTCAAAATCATTGACTTAAATGAGTGAATTCAAATTACAAGATTATCAGAGTGCTTTGGCTCAGTGAAATCCTAAGGAATTCCCTAATACGATGGTGCCATTGCATATTTTTTAATGCAAAAATCTATGATACACGGTCAGTCTGTGAGATCTGAGCTAGGATGAGACTTCCCAAGAGGTCTAGAGCCAAGTCTATGTTTCTACATGTTTCTCCATGTTTTCTACATGTATCTGTGTATACACATAGCCATGGACAAGTGTACAAATCCATTTGGTTCTAAAGGTCCATTTCTAATACCTGCTCCTATGACAGTATTTCACACCTATGGGTATCAATATCTGCATTCATACATAATAAAATATAAGAAAATATATAAAATTCAATAAAAATATAAAATAAAAATGAAATATAATATAAAATATATAAAAATGAAATATACATGAATATTCAGATATCCTGAAAGGGATTTCAGCTGCCTCGTGAGAAGAAGGAAAGCATACCCATCAGGAAGATTATTACTCACAGCAACAGCCAAACAGCCATCTGCCAAGAACTAAACAGGCCATACACATATTTCAGGAAATAATTAACCTGATGGTTAATTTTCAGCTATTTTACACTCCCTCATTTTTTTCAGAGAATAATTAAATTATTTACTTCAATATTTAAATTCTGCAGGAAGAAAAGAGGCAACATCTCCAGCTGCATTTGCTGAGTGTCCAAACTCCACAAGTTGTTCAGGTACCTTCACTTCTTTGTTTTTCTTTATTGGTCTCTGTGGACCTTTCTGCTGTTTCAGTAAAACAGAAGGTTTCTGTGTTTTGCAGACAGGGAGAAGTTACGAGTCATGGGAGGAGAGGATGAATGTTCAGGCAGGGTGGAGATGTGGCACCAAGGTTCCTGGGGAACAATCTGCGATGACACCTGGGACATGGCAGATGCCAATGTTGTCTGCAGGCAGCTGGGCTGTGGATCTGCTGTGTCTGCTCTGAGTGAGGCTGCCTTTGGGGAAGGGACTGGTCCCATCTGGTTGGAGAAGGTGCACTGTAAAGGAACAGAGCTGTCTCTTTGGGACTGTCCTGCCAAACCTTTGTTTGGCAAAAACTGTGATCATAAGGAAGATGCTGCTGTGAATTGCTCTGGTTAGTGACCAGTCCTTTATTACACAGGCCTGTGAAGGAGGTGGGTAGGGGAGCATTATGCCAGTTGTACTTCCCAGTGACTAGCCCTTTCATAATTTTGACTGCTAAAGTATCACAAATTATATGAAGATGTTCTCCCTATTTTTCACACTTGCCTCTTAATCTGGACTAACCTTCCTTTTGCAGGTGTGACAGAAACAACAGCATCACCCACGAGAGCAGGTAAATTCTTTCTCTTTTCTTTCTCCCATCAAATGACAAATTAATGTCCCTGATACTTAACAGATAAAACAGCAGTTTATTTCAGCTCATCAGAAAGCCCTCCCTCCAGCCTTTCATAAAGGAACACTGAGAGGCACCACCCCCAGCTGCTGAATTTTATCTGCTTGAGCAGGACCCATAGCAGAGCAGCAGGTGCCCTGGCTCACCCTGCTGTGCCCATGGGCACAGCAAGGGGCTGCAGAGGAGCAGCCCTTTGGGACACGTGATTCTCTACCTGTTTCCTCTCGGTTTCCACTCAGATCGCCCCCGCCGCCCTGCCACAGGCAGCACAAGGCTTTCAGTGCCTGTCATCCTCTGCATTATCCTGGGCACCCTTCTCTGCCTGGTCCTTGCCATTCTTGCTGGGCAGATCCGACGTGCCAGGGCACAGCAGAGAGGTAGGTTTCTCAGGACTGGTATGAAATGCCTCCTTTACATGGCCCCAGATGTTTAGTAGGCTGGGGAGGCAGTGGGGATGGGTGACTGAGATGAACTAAATCTGTTGATACACTGAGATTTTTCCTTACTTTCTGACAGTAAAGGAGCCCAGAGGTGCTTATCCTCAGTCAGCACCTCTTGCTGCCTTTCTAGGTACCAACCAGGCCACATAGGCCCCTGTAAGGTACTTCTCCTTTTCAAGACTCCAGCCTGAATACAAGCAGAGTCTGTGAAAGTGATCATTACCTTTTACTTTCAGGCTCCAGACTATCCTATGACCCCTTCTCCGAGGCTGTCTATGAAGAGATTGATTATAACCTGATGAGGGAAAAGCAGGGAGTGACTTTCCTCTCAGGTCTGTGTGTGTTTCTTGCTTTTCTCAAGGGAAAGCTCCTCCTTTCTGATCCCAATCTGATACCTTGCAGCTCCCAAATTTACTGGGAAATTTAAAATTCCTGGATTTGAGGAGAGGAGTTTCCTGCCCAGTGGACTCTGTCAATTCCTTTCCTAGGGACAATTTGTTTTGTGCAGCTCTCACTGCAGCCACAGACCATAGATCAGTATAGGTCAAACAAACAAAGAAAAGCCTTTTGCTTCAATTATTTAAAGCAGGAACAAATAAAGGAATTATTGGCATGTCCCTCACAGCAGCTGGGTCCCTGTAGGTTTCCTCCCATGAATTGCTTTTCTCCCTTTGTGGAATGCCTCCCCCATGATCCATGAGAGGTGTTATGGGGCCCCCTGAGGGATTCTTGGTAATTCCATTGTAAGCCTTGCAGAAGTAATACTGACTGTCAAAGAATATGCTGGACTTTGATGCTGTTACTGCTCTTTTTCTCATGGTGCAGTTTTAGCACTTAAGGAGAGTTTAATCTGGTATCATGGTCGTTCTCATTTGCCTAGATTCTTATTCAAAGAGCTCAAAACCAAAGGAACACTTTTATAGAGCAGGCAGTGATGAAGAAAATGATCCTGGAGCAACTCAAGGTAATGTGAGAAAGGGTTTGTACAAAGAAAGAGATCTCAAATCAGGGTAACTTTTAATATCCAAAGCATTATGAGTGATTAAGACTTTCATGTCCTAGTGATGTTTCCTAGTGATGCAAAATCTTCTGTATAACTCTTGTGGTGGAAGAGTGTCATACAATCTCATATACAAGTGCTAGTTTTCTCTTCTATATGAGAAATTCAAAATAAATGTTTGCTGGTAGTTCTGCAGACACTTCACAGGATCCAGTCACATGAATCCAACAATGTGACAACTGCTTCTCCCAGATATTGCATCCATAATAGCTTATAAAGTGTTGCCTTATTTCTGAGACAAATGGGGAGAATTAAAACAGAGGAAAGACATATTCCAAATAAGAACAGTGGTGTTCAATTTGAGCTGATCAAGGGATCTTAATCCAAGTGATCTGAAGAAAATACAGATTCCTAGCTGTGGGGTTTGCCTGGGGGGTACATGTGGTTTGTAGGTTGGGGTTTTTTATAACTTGAAATAGGTGAGGGAGAGCAAGTGTTTGGAGAAGAACTACATTTTCCAAGAGCTGATCAAAAAGCTCTGTTAGCCATTGTCTGGTGTCCAAGAGATCAATTGCCAAAGGCACGAGCAGTTCTGAACCTCAGTTGCCCATATCCCAGACTCTGCTGCACCATGTCTTTATTTTCTACTGCTTTTCTTATATTAAGGACTTTTTTAAAGTTAAAAAACAAACTAAAAGCTTTTCATTACAAACCAAAAGCTAAAAAACAAACAAAAAGCTTTGAAGTGCTTATAGAGAAGACAATTATTCTAAATAGTTTCTCTTTCTGTTATTCAGATTGAATATTGATTTCTAGGTAAAAAGTGAAACAGGAGTACTTTGATTTACTTTTCTGTTTATACATGTATCATTGGTAAGCATATGTATTTACAATAAAACTGTGCACAGTAACATTTACTGAAGGATGGATTCCAGTTAAGTACAGACATGTCAGTATTACAGCCCTGTGTTGCTGGATTATCAGCTACTGCTTTCCCTAGTGGAAATCAATACCTGTACTGTTCCAGAGGCCTCTCCACTGCCTGAAAATGCCCTGGAAGATGATTATGATGATGCAACAGAAGCTCCTGGACCTAGAGATGCTTCTCTTTCTGAGCAGAATGAAGAGGAAATCATTGGGATTCCTGGAGAAAGTGACAGAAACAAGGATTCCCAGACAGGTGAGGCTAGAAGAGCAGTGCTGTTCTCTGTTCTTACATCCAGCTAATCTATAGCTCTGCTCTGCTTTCCTTACAGCCGTAAAATTCTTGCCTTTGGCCAACCCAACCTAAGTTTCCACTGCTGCAAATTAAAATTGTTACTTCTCATTAGAATGACCATGGGGACAGAGGGTTGCAGTCATCTTTGTAAGAACCTTTTAAGTACTTGAAGATGGAAAACAGTTTGTTCACATACCTATCCTCAGTTCTGTTCTGTATTTTGTTTCTCTACACAGCCACAACCTAAATTAGTCAACTTTCTACTTAGGCCTTGTAGTCTACACTCTGCCCATGATGTGTCTCTACACTCTGCCCACTCAGTCCATGTCTGTAGGTCTGTATCTTTTAAAAATTGCTATAAGCCAAATCTTTAAGGTATTTCTTTACAGCATGGTACTGTAAAGTATTTCTTTACAGCATGGTACTGGTGTCAGGTAGAGCACAAGGATGAGCTCTTACACCATATCCTTCTGTTTATGGATGCTCGTATGATGCTTCCCCTTTTTCCAACAACATGACAGTCTTGAGAGGGCTCAATGCCTGATGCAGCTTCAAATAGTGCTCTGTAAAATACTACATATCATTAGACATGGATTTTTCAAATTATGCAATTGAGTGTTTCTCCCTTCATCTGTAGTCTCTTAAGTGTTCTTATCAGATCTCATGTGGAAAAATAATCAAAATACAGGACTCAAAGTAACTAGAGAGACATTAGAGATTTTTTTTGACAGCCCATGAATACATTCCTTTTAACATTGTGTATAAAGTTTGATCCTTGGATATGTATACACACTGCAGAAGGCAGAGTGACATAAGCATTTCTCAGGTCTTTCACAGTCACTCCTATCTAAGGTTCTAATTTCTGAAGGAGACAACTGGCAGCTGCACAACCACACAGAGGTAATACATACAGGATGTGCATTTATCTATCTCAGTGTTCTTCCCTTCATGTTTTCAGACTGGATTCCCAGAAACAGGACCTCTGAGGCTGAGAGATCCTCATCCCCTGCTCTTGAAGATACAGGCTATGACGACATTGAAGAGCTGGGGCACTGATAGAGACTGCTGAGCTGTACTGACTTCTTCTGGAAATACACCACTGCTCATAAAATGCTAATCCTGTACTAGCAGAACCAGAACAACCTGCATTTAGGACTAGCTTGCATAAGTTTTGGTTATTTCCAGAGAAGAGATTATATACACAAAAGATAAGGAAGCATGGCAGTTAAGAAGATCTTTGAAATTTCTCTTATAATTTCTTGTTGTTAAGACTTAGTGGACACTTTTTGATTTTATTTTAAATACTTTTTTTTTTCCTGAGTTAATTTTAAAATTATGATTTTTCTTATTAGAAACTGTCCAAAGATCTCAAATTTATGCTTTTTCTCCCAGATATATGGGGACAGCTTCTGGTAATTATTTGGAATGGAGATTGAACTGCAAGAAAATCATCAAAATTCTGTTTCAGCCAAGACTTTGAGAAAGGAATTCTTGCTGATTTCTTCTGCAGCAACATCAACAAGATCTGACAGGTGTGCTGCAGGCATGCTGGGAGGCACAGAAGGAGGGAAACACATACACCCATGGGATTTAATGGCATCATGCAATCTACTTTTCCTGGCTCACTAACAGGAAAACTGGGAAAGTAAAAAGTTTTTGCAAGGAATAGTAAAAGCCAGCAGAAACCGTCAGGGGCAACAAATGTTATGCTGAAAAAAGGTGTAGCAAGCTATTTATCCCTGTCAGAATTATCTGCACAGGACAGAACTTCTCCTCTCCAGGTGCACCAGGCAGTGACCAGGAAGAAGGAATCCTTGGAGACTCAGAGATGGCAACAACTGATGTCACAGGCATGGTCCAGTAGAGCTGAGTGCTCCCCAGGTGGCTGGGTTATATAATTCTCAGTGTGACTGAGTAAGTGGACTGATATTGGGAATGTGTTAAAATTTGTAGCCAAACTCTTACAGCATTCTGCCTGCACCTGGATGGCACCTGCACAAGGAAGTGTTTAGGATAATTGGAGTAATTGGATTAAAAGCATATTAACAATTAACAAGATTAATAAAAGATGTAAAATGGCTTAACTGTGGGATCTGTCAGGCAAAGTTTCTCTTCTAAGGGATGAAAACAGACACAGGTCGAAACCCTAGAGAATCAGGCTACAGCTGAACTCATTACAAATTTATCTTTCAAACTTTTGAAAAAGCAGGTACAACAGGAGGTTGTTCGTGAGTGGGGTTACAGGCAGCAGTGCTTGTTGCAGTCGGTGTAGCCAGCTGTGTTGGAGTCACCTCTGTGTGTACAAATTTATCTCTCTGGGACACACAGCCTCACTACAGTCTGAGCCAGCACGTGGGAAAGCAGCAGTCACATCCACAGCCTCCAGTGGCCCGAAGAGAGGAACGCACAGACCTCAGAGAATGCCTGAGGCAGTGACTTATTGCACCTCTTTAAAGTCACACTCTGCAATATTTTTGACCCCTTGAGAAAAACATAAGGCAGAATTCCCCTTTGGAGAAATCCTACCAATTCTCCTAAATAGAATTTTTATTCAGTCACTCATTTATTCTTTTTTTGCCACCAATATGCTTGGTAAAAAGTCTTTACATTTAAGTTTCCCAGCTCTCTCCCAAATCTTTTCTTAACGATTGGCTCGCAGCCCAGTACTCAGGTGTTAAGAAAGACTTCAGGGAGGGGGGGGGTCACAAACTGTTGTTGGCATTCAGGTTTTTCACTCTTGAGTTAAACTTACTCATAATTCAGAAATCCACTTTGCTAAAAGAAAAAAAATCAAGATTACAACCAAAGGAGGGATCCAGGAGCACGTTCCCGATAACATCCAGGACTCAAGGGCGTTGTTGCGGTGGGGAGGGAGGGAACCGTGGCAGAGCTAGAGCGGTTTGGGATTGCACAGCGCTTCTGTGGGATGGGCAGGGGAGGAACTAAAGGCGGTGAAAGGGGAGGGCTTAGGTGAATGGAGGAGGAACAAACAAGTGTGGCGAAAATGGAGGGTAGGGGGATATTAGGGCCAGTGGCACGTAAATCGCTTGCTGATCCGGCAGGGACGCCGTGCTCCCGGGAAAACATGCTGGACCGCCCCGCCGAGTCAGCTCCCGAGTTCCCTCCTGGGGAGCCCGCTGTCCCCCGGTCTCGCCAAGGCCAAGGGCACAGGCTCCCTGCCGGCCCCCTGCGATCCCACCCCTGCTCTTCCTCCCGGGCCGGCACTCTCCGGCGAGCCAGCGAAGCGAGCCGCACGGCCGGGCCGAGCGAGCGGGAGCCGCGGGGAGGCGGAGCCCGACCGGAGGGGCGGTGGGGGCGGCTCCGTCCAGCGGCGGCGGAAGGGCCGCCCCGCTGCCGCCGCCGCTACTCGCTGCCCGGGGCGGTGCTGCGGCCGCCGGACGCTGCGGAGCGGCGGCACGGCACGGGACGAGGCCAGGATGGGCCGGACTCTCGTGGAGCTGTTTTACGATGTGATCTCCCCGTACTCCTGGCTGGCGTTTGAGGTGAGGGGTGGCACAGGGAGCGAGGCCCTTCCCGGTCTCCGCGGTGCCGGAGCGGCGCTGGCGCCCAGCCAGTCCCGCCGCCGCCTCCCCTTCGGAAGGGCCGCTCAAGGGCAGCTCGGCCGGCTGGCTGCAGGCAGCGCCTTTTGCTCCCCGAAGTTAATTTTTCTCTCACCTCTGACGGGTGCCTGGGCTTCTCCCTCGCGTGTTGAAATCCAGGGACACCAGGGAAGCGTGTCCGAGCCAAACGGCACTGCTGGAGTTAGTGCTGAACATTTTGCTTCGGGGGTAGCTTTCATATTTAAAAAGTGCAGGTGTCCTGATCATAACATGAGCCTGACCTTTCCCATACTTACTGCTGCTTAGCCATGGATAGTCATGACACGAATAGAGACCCCTCAGTTTTTCTGAGATCAGAGTTCTCTGGCAGCATCCAGGAAAGGCTTTAGGACTAGCCCTAATACAATAGGAAAGGATTTATCTGTAGTATTTATTGCCTTAGCTGCACACAGCTCTATAGACATCTCTGTGAATCCCTCACTACTCTTTTACATTGCAGGCTCTCTGCCGGTACCGGCACATCTGGAATATTGAGCTGCGCTTCCGTCCAGCTTTCCTCGGTGGCATAATGCAACAAACTGGTATGGAGTACAGGGAGATTAGCTCTGCAGGGAGATACCTTCTTCACTAGCAGAGTACTGAGTGTGCAGGCCCTGGGTGTGTGCAGAACCCACGCAGAGCCAGCTCTGAACTAAGTTATGGCACCAGTTGCAGATTAACTACAGTATTGTGGAGCCCCAAAGAGATTGAGAAATTAGTCAAAGGAATTTCACACTGTTGCAACTACACAGACAGTCTGTGCTAAAGTCCATCTGTTCTGAAATACAATAAATAAATAATAATTATAACAACTTGACAGGGAGTGTTTTCCTAGAGTTAAGATTTTAAACCAGAATTAATTTGTGGAACACTTGCACTTTGTAATATGTAGGAAGGATACAACTATGTCCTGAGACAGTACTTATGGCCTTGATTGGATCACCAAGACTTACAACGCATAAATCATGAATTAACAAGTCTTTACGTTGGTTTACCCATGGATTAAGAGTTGTCTAGCTTAAAAGTCATCTGTCTGAATCAACATAAATCCCTGCTAGGACATTTGTACCTTGGTTTAAAACTGATTCAACTATCCTAAAGGTTTGATCAGTGCAAAACTGAAATAAACCATGTTTAAATTGTAGCATTATCTTTAGAAAAGCCAAGTATGTTTCAGTAAACCAAAATGAAATTATACTATGAAATTATACTCTTCCTTAGGTATATGTACATATGAAGCATAATTTGTCCAGTGTTGGCTTGTTCAGTATTACTATAATACAGCTGGAAATCTCAACAGAACTTTTTCCTAAAAGGTAACAAGCCGCCAGCAATGTTACCAAAGCGAGGGGAATACTTGCTGAAGGATATGAAAAGGATGGCAAAGTACTACCAGGTGCCTTTACGCATGTCCCCAGATGCCTTCCAGCACATCATGGGCACAAGTAAGAGTCTTAGCTGCTGTTTCTCACCCTAGCACTTCTGGTTCCAGTTCTCCCTGTGTGCAGCCTTTTCCTGAACCTGTGAGCAGTATGAAGTCTGCATTCATAGCCATGAAGGGAATTTCTGGAGAAATGTGGCTGTGAATGATACTAGCATGGGGGATAACTGTGAGCTTTACTGTACAGACTGTGGGTTTCTCAGTTCTGTTACAGGGGAGATCACACTGTTCTTAGGTAGCAGTCATGCAGACCACACCTGCTCCTGCTGCTGTGCCTTGTCTGAGTGTTCCTCTGTCTCCCACGAATCCAGGCAGCCTGACGGCCATGCGCTTTATCACAGCCATTGACATGACAAACCCACAGTACCTGGAAGCCTTATCCAGGGAGTTCTGGATGCGCTTTTGGTCACAGGTCAGTACTTTATGCAGCCAGCTTCTTGACCCTTTCTATCAACTTCCCTGTTCCGCATCATTCAAATGTGGAATTCCAGCAAGAGGAAGAAAATGTCTTTTAATGAAAAGTCATAGGAGGAACTTAAGGTCACAGTGGTTCACAAGCCACAAGCTTATAATCAGCCTTATTTGCCTTCTTTTAGGTATATATGGTGGGTCCAATAGGCTCGACCAGTGGATCAGTGGTTCACATCAGAAAACACTTTAATACATTCCTAGATTAGGTGACTTAAGACCTTTTTGGAGGTAATTTCTCCAGCAACTATTGGGTTTATTTTTGTTTTCTTAGAAAACTTGCTTTTAAAAATCCAGAGATGAGCTTTTGTTTCATAAATACTGATTTACTTATTTTATTCTTTTACCAGCATGAAGACATCAGTCAGCCAGAGAACATATTGGCTGTAAGTGTTTCCTTTTTCTTGGTGCTTCTGCATTTCTGATAGATATTCTTATTGATGACTTTGAAGAAAAATAGATTTAAATTCCCTTCCAGCTCTGTTTGGATTTTTTTTTTTTTTTTTTCTCAGAACCAGAATACACTTTTTTTTTGGTAATTCATGTGGCAAGTTACCCAGGCTGGACAATGAGTTACCTATTGATACTATGTTATTAAAAGTCACAAAAGTATAAATAGTTTCTGCATTGGGGCATTGCTGCTATGTGAAATGTTCAGCTGTAATGCAACACTTGGGGAAGGTGACTTTCCTTAGAGTGATGGAGTCAGGTTTTCTGTTAAGCTCAGTCCTATACTGCCCTTTTATATATCTGGAAATTATACTCCTGATGTTTTTTCTTTTGCCATTTCAATTTTGTTTATTACAGTAAAAGCTGTAATAGCATGTGAGGTAGTATACCAGCAGATCCTCTTGAAGGTCTCTCCTTTCTTCATTATTTTATAAGTACTTGGAATGCAAAAAAAAGAGAGGAGTTGTCCATGCCTAGTCTCTCCTATCTAACATCTCTAGCTGAAATCTTAAGTTTGCAGTCTTGCTATTCCTCCCTAAGTCTAGTTCTTGCACTTCAGCTTCATCTTAGTGTAGCTTTTTTACCAAAGTTTCAGCAAAGGTTTGCACTTTGCCTTTTTAAGAAGCAAGATTTGAAGGATGTAATTAAAGTTTTTTTTTTTTTATTTAAACACATAATTTAATTAATTAACTATATTTATAGCTAAAGATATAATTAAAGTGGTACTTTTACCCTGGTAGGCAGCCAAGCACCACACAGGTGCTTACTTGCTTCCTCCCACTGCCCAGAAGGACAGGGGAAAAGGAAAAGAGGAATAAAAGCCAGAAAACTTGTGGGTTGAGATAAAATTACTTAATAAACAAAAGAGAACTGGAAGCAGAGTGAAAGAAAACAAAGAATCCCTACACATAGACTGATGCTCAGCCAGTTCCCAAGAAAAAGCTTAACCTGCCTAAACTCCCTCCTCATCAATTACTGCTGAGCATGGCATCTGGCCTGGTCTGTCTCTTGGGTTAGTTCAGGTCATCTCCCAGCCTCTGGTGAAGCTCCAGTTTATTCACTGTGGGGGGAGAGTGAAAACCAGAGACTGCCTCGACACTGTGCAAACACCATTCATCAATAGCTAAAATAATTAGGATGTTATCAGCATTGTTTTGGTCACAGATCTGAAACACAAAACCATAGGAGCTGCTGTGAAGCAAAGTAGCTCCATTCCAGCTAGACCCAATACATAAATATATACAGAACATTGTCACATTGTCTCTGAATCCATCATTATTTAAATAAAGCAAGAACTTCATGCGCCACAAACTTCATACTCAGAACAATCCCTAATTTAGTCACAGTTTGGCAGTCAATGAGTATCCCCTCTGGGCATCAATGCAGAGAGGGATGTGTGCCCTTGTCTGCTTGTGTCTGTCTTCATTCACTCCTGCAACAAGTACTAGACTTTTCTGGAAATTTGTCATCCAAAGGTGGCTGAGAGGTCCCAGCCAATCATCTGAGTCTTTACAGGTGGATTTATTTTACACATCAGTCAGAAAAATGGTACTTTTAAAACTTCATAATAATTCCTTAGTATTCTTTTACTTCTTTATTTACTCAAAAGCAGCTTCACATAAATTGCTGTATCAGGAACGTGTGGTCTGAATTCTGCCCCAGTCCACTTAAATCCTCTTTCTGCCCTGAAATGGTGAGGACCAAATACTACTTCAAAGTGTCAATATTGCACTCTAAACACTGTGGCTACCAAGCATTTTGTTCTAGTCCAGTGGTACACTTGTTTAACCTCCTCTTCAAACACAGTCAAAAAGAGCTCCTCATTTCCCTGAAGTGTAGTAGAAGGCACATGAAAATGTGGGTGCTAAACAAAAAAAGTAATTGAAAAAGTCATTAACACCTGCATGTGCAGGATTACTTCTCCATGTGCGATACTGCATTTCTTTTTTTTTTTCTCTCTTTTTGTGAAATACTTTATTCAAAGAGTACTTTTAAGTCATTGTTACCAGGTAAACACTGAACGTTTAAATTTGGCTACTTTGTCTCATTCCTGTGTGGCAGAGGCTCAGGGGAGGTGAAAAAGATCCAGCAGTAACACCAGCCACTGTTAAACCTCTGTGATTTGGTGTCTTTCATACAGTGTCACTTACAGATCCCATGTGGCTGCATTTCACGAACTGTTTCTGTCTTGGTAGGCTTGTACAGTGAGATTTTACTTTTCATAACACCAGTTTGAGGTTTTTTGTTAGTTATCTGATGAGTCATTGTATCTAAGGTTCTTTCATTTTTTTTTTCTTTGATTTAGGAACTCCTGGGGAAAAAAAGTGCAGATTTGGGGCTTGGAAGATTTAAAATGTCTCTTCTACTTTGTATCTGAGAGTTGTTAAATGATGAATAGGTTGGGAATACAGCAAGACAGTTGTGCAAGAAGTGCTTCAAGAGTATTTTGAAAATTTTTTTTGTTAGTAGACCTTAGGTGATAATCCTGAATATTAAATTAATTAGGCCAGGGTAGGAATTAGAATATTTACTTTTAGAGTATTCTTAATTAAATCATCTTTTCGTAGATTGCCCGACAGGCTGGGCTCTCAGCAGAGCTCTCCCAGAAGGCACTTGAAATGACTTCATCCCCTCCAGTGAAGGACCGACTGAAAGACACAACAACTGAAGCACTGAAATATGGGGTGAGATGCTTCCAATGGCACTGGGCTTCACAGCTGTGCCTTCTTTCTCTCTTAAGAATACAGGGAAGCAGGGAACCATGAGGGTGATGATTAGAAAGCACTATATAGACTTCTTGTTTTCCAGTGGGTGAAAGCCACCTCACTGTTGCTGGTAGTTCATCTCACTGTCACCTGGGAAAACAAGGTTGACCCACTCATTCCAAGGACAGAACCAGTACTGAGAGATACCATTTATTGCTACTTGGAATAGAACTGTGGATTAATCAGGTTGTTTTTTATGCTCCTTCAAAAGGGGCACACAGGCTCTGGAGAGTCACCCATTTTCAGATGGCTTCATTAGGCTTATCTTTAAGAATGAAGGTAAAAAGAAGGGGAGGAAAAAAAGTAAAAAGTTGTTGGGATTTATTCCTGATGATTGATGATATGACTGCAAGAAATTCTCCCATTATAACATTCTCTGTTTCATCTCCATGGTGTCAATAGGCATTTGGGATGCCTGCTGTTGTGGCACATTATGATGGGAAACCTCATCTGTTTTTTGGCTCTGATCGTTTAGAGCTGCTAGGCAGCATTATAGGTGAGTCTACCTCATTTCATCACCTTGGTTTCATGCTTTCACCCTCTTGGAATAAAATACGTAATGCAGCTGAGTAAAACACTCTTAAGGGCTTTCAAATGTTAAATAATGTTGGTTATCCTTCTCCTGGAATGAAACTGCTGACTGAAATCTGTCCCAGTACACTTAAAATGACCAAATGATCCTTTTCCAGACCAGAAGTAACTTGAGTTCTCTCTCTCACACACCCTCTCTTGGTGTTTTTCAAGGCTTTGTGCTCCGTGTGCCATTCTCAAAACACTACTGAAACTGTTTAGTTCTCAGAATATCTATATGTAACCTTTTGGTACTGGACAGTAGACCTTGGCTAAGATTATGACTATGGCTGGTAGTGCTTTTTTTTTTTTGTTCTAACATTTTCATTTTATATCTGTTCCTTCTTATTAAAAGCACATTATTACAGCTCCCCAGTCCATAACTTGTGTCTACTTACGCAGCTGTTTAGGTTGTTCATATATTGACCATCCTTCTTTTCATTTTTCTATTAACAGAATACACACTTTAAATTCTTTAAGAGATTGAAGTAGGTTGTGATAAATAATAAAACTAAAGTTACCTGTTTTTATGAGTTACAGGGCTATTCATCTCAAGATTTGGCACTTGAGAGAGTGTCTCTAGAAAGAGTAATGCACTTAATTAGCTCATGCATTTGAGGAAAGCATTCAGCAGATAGAATTAATGCAAATTAGTATTAGTCACAGGCTTAAGCAGAATGGAAATTTTTTGAGGTTTTCTTTTTTAGTGTTCTGGATGAGTTTCTGATTCTATAAAATATTCTTGATGAACATGAGAGTGAGGAAGAAGAATACCCAACACTCACTACAGCAGTCACTAATACTGACTGAAATGCTGTGGCCTGGTTTCTAGTCTCAGCTCCAAGGACTTAATCAGATTTTCTTTTTGATTCTCTGACGCTGCAGCCTTGCACCCTTTTTTTGCTTTTTTTTAAGCCAGCACCCAGCCCCCCCTGCAAAATGAGTCCTAAAAAGAACTGATTTCTCCCTCATGTGGAATATCCCTGACCTGTAGAACATCTCATCTCTAATGGAGGAAAATAATTCTTCTGTGCAGTCTCAGTTGTGACTAGACAGTGAAAGATTTATGGAGCTGGCTGTAGCACACCAAACAAGATATAAATCTGTATTCCATCACCAGTAGCTACCCTTCACCAGAGTAGGAACAGTAATCCTGCTGCAGAAAAATGACCAGCCAATTACTTGTATGGATTACATTTTAACATATCTCTTTTGTGCTGGTTTGTCTTGCAGGTGAAAAGTGGCTGGGACCAGTTCCAAGCCCTAAGCTGTGAAAAGTCCTGGGGAAATATATAGGAAGGAAAATATATATGTCAGTCTTCAGTGGTTATTTGAATGTATTCAATTGTATGGAGAGATGGCTTTCTTATCCTTAACAGTTAACTTTACTGCTTGGTCTCATCTGTAATTTTGAAAAATATCAAAGTTTGCCAGTATTACCAGCCTGGTGAGGTGTTTACCAATACAAATGTGCTTCCTTTCTTTCAACAGATCAAAGATTAACATTAAAGATTTAACTTCTTGCAGAATGAACATTCTTCCCTGGTTGGTTTTCTTTCCTTTACCCTAAAAACATGAGGATTACGTAGTTACTGGACTGTGATCTCTGGGTTTCTTATGTCTTCCTGCTTGTCCTTTAAAAACACACACACACACACACATAAAACCTAAGAGAAGCTGGCTACATTTCCTTTTATTTTAAGTCCAGTGTACTACATAGACATAAGAAGCACAGGCTAAGATATTAATGCTTCCTTTTACTTTGCATCATGGCCGCTGGGAAGGACACAATTCAAGCCTAAAGAAAAGCCTAGCGAACCAATCAAGTATTTTAAAAGGAACTGTCCCCATCCTGGACAATATTTGATACACCTTCAGTGACTGATGTTTGAGGAAACCACCATACACGTGCATTTGTGGGCACCAACCCCAAACCTTGCAGGGGTTTTTAACTAATCCAGGTTTTACAGGAATGTCTTTGGAGGATGGTTGTGAACACCACTGTAGGTTCAGCTGGTAACTGAAGTAGACTCTGTTTTGCTTCCTCAAGGATGCCCTAATTGCTGCCTATCCAAAGGTGATTTGGATATGGCTGTGAGTGACTTCCAAGCATGTAGTCTGCAGAGGGAAAGGTACACAAACAATTAAAATAAGAAATTTCACATGGAAATTGTTTGAGCTTGGCCCTGTATTGGCTGAATTGGAATGACACACAGAAATTTGATTTATATGAAGTTTCATTTCACAATGATTCCACACTCTCTGATGCATCACTGAATGAAACAGGAGTAGCTGGAATTCCCTTTTTTGTCTTTTTCTGAACTTTAGAGTAAAGCACATTCACGTATTTTCACTTGAACAGCAAATCCTAGAACAAAGCATCAGAAAAAAAATCTGTATCCTTCATGTTATTACACCTCTGAGTGTTGTGGGAGTATCATTTGTTCCCCCATCCACAGTTTTTACTTCTTTCAGCTCTTCAGGAAATACCCTAGGATTGGAGGAGTCCTTCCTCCTTTTTACCAGTGCACCCATTAGTCTTTGGGCAAATTCAGTCTGGAACTTAAGGAAAACTTTGTGAGAGATAAGAGGAGTTAGAATGACAAGGAGGTTACCATGGATGTGGGTGCCATAGGTTTCTTTGAGCCCCTTGAAGCCATGTTCCAGAAATTTTTTACCATTTCTCCCCTGAAACTTGCTAGTCTCCAATCTGTGCTATCAAACTGATTCAGAGGTTGTGATAAAATTGAATGACTAAAACATCACTGTAAGACAGTAGTGCTATCTCAGGAGTGGGTAAAATGCCCTTTTGTGGAAATAATGTGCTCTGGTAAGGAGCTGGTGAGAATTCAAAGAACATCTGCAAATAATGTCACAGTGAAAAGCAGGGTCTCGTGAAACTTTGTTCTTTGAGCCAGATCAACTGAAAAATAACCAGCCTTTGTGGCAGAATGTTTTTGATTTGGCAGATGAACCAAAAGACATGGATCCTACAGACTGCAATGTATTTAATGAAATTATCTTAAATGCTTTTTGACCTACTTCAAATCAGTGGAAATGACATGCTCAAAACCTTAGGTACTAAAATCATACTTGAGTACTACTGAGATATATTGCTTATTGCCTATAATAGCCACCAGTAAAGGCAAAACCACAGCCTTTGCCTTTGTATCAGTGAGTTTGTTGCAATTCTGACTCTCTACCTATTCTGAGCAAAATGTGCCTGTTTGGGAGCAGAACTTTGAGGGAGTTCTGCCCCTCATTTAGACAACCTTGCTCCTATGTTACAGAGCTGTGCTGTGAGCACAAGCTCTTGGCAAAAACTCTGGGGATGACCCCAGTACACAGTGGCTGGCAGCTGCACTGTCACGCTCAGTTCTGATCTTTGCTGTGGCACACACTGAAGCAGCCTCAGTGGCGAGTATCAGCTCCCTTCTCTGATCTGCTGCGGCGCCAGTGGCCACCACCTCATGGGGCTGAACTGTTCACCTGACTGCTCTGAATGCCACAAGGTGGCAGGGCAGCTAAAACTTGAGCGCTGAGGATCTGAACAGAAACTACGGTAAGAACTACCAGCTATTTAGGAATGTTTAGGAATAGCTGGAAGAATTTTCTTCCATAAAGGTGATCCTCTTCTACTCAGCTGCATACCAAACTGGTTCCTGAGAGCCTCACATCCCCACCACTTTCAAGGTAGCTGTTTAGCTGTCAGGCCAGACAAGATACTGGGCAAGGAAAGGGACACTGAGCAAAAAGACTCAACAACACAGACAAAACTGGACTATGAATTCTAGGGAACAATCCTGAAGTGGTGTTCCCGTTTTCCCTCACCAGGAAATCAAGTCCCACTTCCCATGTCTGGAAAAGCTGTGAAACTGGCATGGACAAGTAGGTCCCACCAATGCTAGGCTGAAAGCAAATAAGCAAGTGTACAGATAGGCACAACATCAGAAAATGAGCAACAAAAAGGGGTTCTACAAAGTAATGAAACTATTATAAGAAGCTGACGTTAGGCACAGAGAAAGGTAGGTTGTATCTGAGCAAAGGAAACTGAACAATGAAAGACAAAGAAGAGAAAGAAACTGTGCCTAGATTAGGGTAGAGAACAGAATCTCAATGGGAAATGCTGTTCCCTGAGAGGGAGGAGGCAGCCAGGAAAGGGAGCGCTTAGGTAAATCAGACAGGCCAGAGTCACTTGCCACGGAAGATCGCTTGGGGAGGAAGGTAAAGGACTAATTCTGTTTCCTGAGAAGCTGTACAGCACTTGCTGCACTGTCTCAGAGAGGCAGGGATGGCCAGGGGCCCGTGGCTCTCCTCCCCCGTGTCCATTACCTGTGCTCCTCACCCTGCGTGCAGCAGACAGTGCTCCAGCGCTGACATCACACACAGCACAAAATGGAGGCCTGCAGAACAAGGCACCGCTTTAACCTCCCCCTGCCAGCGCCTTCCTACCGCCCTTTCAACCCTCAGCAAGCAACATCTAAATCAAGCCTCTCTCTTTTCTCCCGTCCTTATCTCTGTGCAAACGAGAAGAAAACATTTTATTAAAGCACTTACTGGATTATGGTGCTGAGCCTCTGCTTTGCTGCCTTTTCCTTTTCCAGTGGAGCCAGCAACACTGCTGGAAGGAAGCAACCTGCTTCCTAGAAGGGAACCAAGCACAGAACAATACAAAAATAATCAAGAGGGTATCCCAGGAGCTGCACACCTAGCTGGTTTTACTCCAAAGTTCTCACAGATCTGTGGCTCATCCACAGATAAGAGTGAAAGGAGTGTACCTATGCCCAAATTGACTAGGTTTACCTTCACCTGTTTCTCATTCCAGTTCAAAATGTGAGGAAAGTGACTGCTTTAATTTCATTTAAAAAATAGTCATCAGCCACTGTTTCCAGACAATCTGAATGCCTTATTCTCAAGGATACACATTTGTGAAGCAGACTCCAATCTTACGCTTTCACAGTGTTTCTCTTCTTTCTCCCTCTGACCCCTCCCTTGAGATTCCCATATCTGACCTCAGGGCTTAAGGAATTTGCCTCTCATCACATATCAACACCATGGCAAAACCAGGGATTAAATGCTTGCAAAATTCACAAATTAAAAGCATTCTTCTTCTTTCTGTAATCAGCTTATATTTACCATACATATTTCTCAAAAAATGAGTAAGATGTCTTTAACATAACAGCCTTCTTAAACCATTCTACATTAACTCTTAGATGATCCTCCATTCTATCCATTCTATGGTTAAAAATACTAAATATTCTAATTTCCAACCAGTACAGTTTGTGGGAGTTTTTGCATAGCTGCATCACAACATAAATCTCTATTATAAAATACTAAATCTTTTCTTTAAATCAGAGGAAAATGGAAAGAGTTTGAATTAAAGAGTTTAGTGTGGAATGTGCTAAGGGGTAGAATGGGTAGGTGAATACCTCTGATGGCAAATCTAACCACCATTCAATCAGGAAAACGAAGAAAGCTAATGAGGGATTCCTGCTAAGATGGTATGCTCAGATGCTTTTCCCAGGAACACTTCTTTCTTTTTTTTTTTTTTTTTAACTTATATGTGATCACACCAGTATTTTCTAGGAAACAGATAAGATGCAATTATTGTTTCAGCATTTTTTCCAAGGTAGACTATCCCCTTTCCCAGTGCAATTATGTAATTTAAAACTGAGATTTAAAATCAAAATTGGTGAATCACTGCCAAATGCTGTGGTTTTAAACAACATGAATTTACAATATGAGGGTTCTTCTCTATTTTGTATATATCCCAGTTCCACCATGCTAGAATTTAATAATGATGTATGTTTTTTGTAGGAAGTGACTAACAGGCCAAGTAACTAAATAAAAATACACCTAACATCTGGTAGTGTCTAAGTGTTGAGGAGAGTTATAGCTGAATTTTTATCCTGCCCTTGAGGCTAGGGAGAAAGTCACCTCTGCCTCATGTGACATGCACTGGCACATGAGACTTGTTGGTACTTTAAAGCCAAGTCAGAAAATATTTTGGCAAAGGCAGTTCACTATGTCATGATCTGGAAGCATAATGACCACAGACTGACTTTTTTTTTTCCCTGTAACTTTGCTCTCTCAATCTGAAAGGCAAATTGGGGAAGCCAAGAATGTGTACATGGGTCAGGAATGCTGGATTTATTCAGTGTAGGATCTAGACTCACAGTGGGCTTGTCTTAGGTTTCTACATTAAAGAAAATTCATTTGGTCTGATTTTACACAGTGCATTAACTGTGGCTGAATACTTACTAAATAACTTAATAAAGGGCAAAACTAAACCACCAGGATATTGCTCTCTGTCCCCAGGGTTGTAAAACCTAAAAATTACATTGAAGTTAACACTGCATTCTCGTAATGATTATTCTCAGTGATGCATATTAATGATCTATATACTGTAAGATAATTGAGTCAGCAGACAGAGAAACTATCTGTGAAAAGCAGAAGAGGCCAATGGAAAGCATCCCTGCCTCCAGCATCCACAACAAAAGAGGAATATGTGATAGAACAGAGATCTCTGCAGAATATCTGACAGTATCACATCTTCAATGGTGTTGCTAAGATACAGACAGGGATCTGATGGCCACTCTTGGTATCTCATATATGGGAGCTGTGGGGAATGAGACCTAACTCTATTCTCAAAGTAAATTGACTCCACTTTCTGACCCTTGTAATCATTACAAACAATCCTCTTTCACACAATTCCTATAAAGATTTCAGGGTTCATTCCAACCAGCTCTCTTCCTTGCCATACACATGATCCCTAGTATCTCTTACCACCTCAACATGCTCCTATTCCAGTCTTCCAGCAACAAATGTTAAATGTTTTGCCTTTCACAGTTTCTAATGACTTCCCAAACTCAAAAGCTTAGTCTTTTCAATCATACTTTCCCAAAATCTTACATAGCCCCATTCTCAGAAACAGACTGAAACTGATTTAAACTTCCCCTAATTTTAGCTTAAGGCTGATGCTCAACAAGAAATGCTTCAATCCAAACCAGTTCATTTTAACAAAAGTGAAATGCAACTGCAAACAGGGTCTGAGATCAGGGCAGGTGATCCACCTCTACAGCAGGAAACACAACAGGTGTCTCTGCTACAGGACTGAAGAGAACTTCTAAGGACTATAATCATCTCTGCACTGAATGGATGATTATAGTGAATGGATCCAAGCCGAGTTTAATCAACTACATCTGAGCTTTAATCAAGTCCTAGACTAAGAGCCCAACCTTGGCAAAAAACTCTCAGTGCAGGTTGGCTTCCTGATTACCCACCTTCTTAGGAGCACACTGCTTTGTTCAGGAAGTAGTTCCTATAATCCCATATCCAAACTATCTAGTTTATACAGGGATTGCATTCAGAAATGCAACCATAGCTCTCCACAGAAAAAACATGAACACTTTAATTCTTTGCAGTCTACTGTAACTCCTTTTGCAGTATGTACAGCACTATTTATTCATGGCACTGAAGAATTCTTTCCCAGTTAAACTTTGCATGGCAGCTGCTCTCCCCCTTTTTCTGGGCTATCATCTACCTGTGCTTCTAAACTATTACGTACAGCATACAAAAGATTTGGCTCAACCTCTCATATGCTTCTAGAAGCATAAATAGAGGGTTTTTTCTATTTTTCTTTCTTTTTTACCTGGTGAGCTAGAAGTACTGGGTGTGCAGTCACTGTCATCCAGCCACATACTCTGAACCATTGAATCCTGTTTTGGAGGGCCCTTAAGTGAGCACGTCAGCTCCTGGAGAGGGCAAAGAAGATGTGTTTTAATAATGCACCTGGTAAAAAATCAGGGAGGGTAGCCTCTGTTTGTTAGAGATCATACACCCACCCTGTCATTCTCCTCTTCCTCAGATGTTCCATTTTCCCTCAATCCACTACAACAACTGCTTACACTGGATGATGAACGTGAGAGTGGCTGCATCACACAGTATCCTGAAGTCTGACTCCTGAGCATTCTGTGAAATGCAAGCATTCAACATGATCATGCTTATTGTTACACAAAGGCTTAACTTCTTGATGCATAGCTTTATTATGTAGCAGTCAGAAACAGTAAGAATATATTATTCATCCACAGCAAGTTTTTCCACCTAGGAACAGAATTCAGGTGAACTGGCATGCATACCTTAATTTCTTGTTGCTACATCACTCAGGAGAAACACCAATTCTCTGTCTCCATTCTGGATAACTGTATGAAAGGACAAGTCTGAACAAATTTTTAAGTCACAGACCTAAGTGTAATAAAGTGGAGTGACTCAAACCACCTGCATTTAAGTATTAAATACATCTAGATATTCATTAAAATCAACAGATGCCCTACTGTGGAGATCAGAGATTTTAAGAGCCTAAATACAGAAGGAAGAGGTGTTAAACTGAGTATAAGCAGCAGGTGCAGTCCAGTCTAGGCCACCCATTTCCACAGCCGGTCTCAGGCTATCGTGTTTTGTCTTACGTGAAATTCCAGGCAGAACAAAGGGGCCATAAAAAGCATACTTTTCATGTCATAGAGCTTATAAATTGTTACTGTTTTCTGTACAGGTGTAACAGGAGGAAGCAGGAAAGCAGACACACATTAACCAGTATTACAGAACAGTTAACTAAGAAAGTTTAAGGAAGCAATGGGGAGGTAGGAACACATTATTGAGATCTGCATTATTGCAGGATGTCTCAGTGTAAAACTATGTAGGATCAAGTGCCAAGCTCCTGCACAGACAAGTCAGAGCCTTCCTCCTGCTTACAGACAGGAACACACCTAGGTCAGGATTCCCATCCTGGTGATTTTCCATGGGCCCAGTTGCCAATAGACTGACTCCTGTAGGTCTCTCCCCCTAAAATTTAGCTCCCAACAAGGCCATTCAAAGGGGACATCCAAAGCAAACTGTATTGGATCCCTTTACCACCACTCTATCAAATGGAACAGACACTGAGGTAGCCTGGTGCATGTTTCAGATCTATCAAAGACCCTTAAGGTCAGCTCTTCCCAGCTGAGAATTTGGGATCCACTGCTTAGGAGGATATTCAGGAGATACAGCAAGCCATGAGGCTGACACTCTTACATAGCAGAAGGTGCACTGTGCATGTAAGCCCCAAATTTATGGTGAAATACTCATTGTCTGCATAAAAAAACAGCTAGTAAGAGAGAGACAAAGAGCTTAAAATGTTAAGGAAAAAAAAAAAAAAGTTAAGAGAGGCAAGAAAGATAAGACACCTTTAACATACTAAATATATTTATTCCTTCAGAAACACTGCAAAATGTGGCCAGTCTTGACCTACAAGCAGTTGTGAAACCTAAAGTCCCAGGCATATTACATGCCAGCATGCAACAAGGAGAACAGTGAAGACAGGGCCAATAAAGGCCGAAGATATTTCCTCAAGAGATTAGGAAATATATTTTGGAGGAAATGAAGGCCAACATGCTTCTCCCTTAGCAGAGCAAATCAATAACATGAATCTAAGTGAAGTGGGATCTAGATTTCCACAAAATATCTCCTCCTCAGCACCCTTCCTCAGCAGGTTTCTCCATCTTTGTTCTCTGCACTGCATTTCTTGACCTGTGTCAAGGCACTAGAGACAGAGGTGGAGTTGTGTTCTTCTGCTCTTGCATTCTGCAGGCCAAACTATTCTCACTCATCTGAGGGGAGAGGAAGGGAAGAGAAGGGGTCGCACTCAAGGTGGCCTCCGTTCCCCATCACTAGTAGAGGTTGGTTCAGTGGCTGCTGATTTGGCAATGGGAAGGGCACAGAGCCAAAATGCTCCAACAGGAGCTATCTGTCCATCTCCCTCTCACAGAATTCCTGCTCCAGGAACTGCCAGTGGAGCGTTACTTGGTGCCACTCGGTCTCTCCACAGTCCTTGAGGTCCTCTAAGTACGTTCATGCTCCTCTTAGCCAGGACTCTGATTTCACCCCAAAAGTCTTGCCAGTGTCTTCAGTGAGGTACCCAATGACTGAGTAGCATCCGGTCCACTCCTGATTGGCTTGATGTCCCCACTCAGATGTGTCTGAGGAGGGAAAACACACATACAAAAAACCCATGTACTTTTCCTACGATATGGACATACACAGTACAGTGCTTGATTTTTCAGATGCAACCCAGAGAGTCGTCTGATCCTCAGGACTTCTACTACTTGGTTACATAGGCTGGGTTCATTCTTTTGAGTCTGTCCCTTGAGAAGAAGGATTATTTGGAAGGCTACCTGGACAGTAAAGCAGAAAAACTAAGGACAATTGTGGGAGAGAAGACACCGTTAGCTCAAGTCAACAATGCAGTTTCATGGATTGCTGGCTGATCACTGTATAAACATCTGTTAAACTCAGCAGCGTGCTCTGCCTCTACTGTAAAATAATTAATCTATTACTTATGTGTTCCCTTTGCATTTATTTCCAGGTTGCTCTTAGCAGAACACAGGTGAAGAGGTTGATCATTCAAAGTTTTGAGAGTCTGAAATTATTATGTAAGACCAGTAGCATCATGCTGGACATTTCTGAGGTAACAGAAATTTCTTGTGACTCTATGGAGAGAACCAGGAATAGACTGATGACATACTCCCAGGGATAGCCCATTCTGTTATCTAAGAGGGACTACATAAATTATTCTAGAACAAGGCAGAACTCTTCTGCATTGGAAGTATGCCTACATCTTGATCCTGTTTTCACAGCTGATGAACACCAGGTAGGCTATTTCAGCAGAATGCCAATAAACTGTCTCCAAGACAGACTTTACACTCCCAGCCTTCTCCTGCAATATTGTGCTAATACTGTCTTGCTGAAAATGGTGTGCTTTACATGGTGGAACGACATGTTCTTAATTCCCTGTCCCCGATGTCATGCAAAAAGTATGGCTGCACATGGGCTAGTCCCTAACTCTGAGATTACAGCTCTAACTCTGACTAATCACTGATTGTGCAAAACTCCATGCTGCATCCCACCTTGTAAATGAACTGTCCAGGAATGGGCTAAACCACCACAGATATGAAAATACTTCTTTTTTTCTGGTGATCCTAAGTGGTTTTGAGTCCATGACTGGAAAAAGAATCCTGGGAACAGAACTAGACAAACTGACAAATCATACAGGTCATGCCTAATGTGCATAAACAATATTCATGCAAGTATTGTTAGTAAAATCCCATGCTATGTTTGCTCTCTGAAAGCATGTGGACACCAACTTGAAACAGCCATTGCAGCTGGCTCACCTCCTCAGCTGATGGAGAATGGGGGTTGGGAAGTGGGGGAAGCAGAATTCTTGGTGATTATGCAAGGTAATCTGCTATCTAATCAGAGCAAGAGTCTCTCACACATGCCTGTCAGGAACTTCTAGTTCACTAACAAGGCCCCAGGCAGGATGAGGAAGGGAAGGTGGAATGATTTGGTAATGCTGGAAGATGGGGGGTGCTGACAAATCAGCATGTCCTGCATTCCCTCTAGTCCTTAGCTGCCAGAGCTAGCACCTTAAATGGTCTGTATCTCCTAGATGTGCTCCCATCCTCCTCCGCACCAAAATTCTGGGCACTCATCCAACCCAAAAACTAGAACACACACAAAAACTAGAACACTGCACCTTGGCTGTGGCAAAATTCTGAGCAGTCCTACAGCACACAACTGGGTAGCTGAACTACTGCAGATAGTCACCAGCTTGTAATTCTTAGCGGGCATTGGGTGTAGTTGGAAGGACAGCCCTTCCTTGTCAAATTTGGCACCTGAAGCGACTATAACCATAGATGCCTGGTCCTAGGGCACTTCCTGAAATTTTTTAAGCATCTCCTCAGTCCTGAGAAAGGGAAATACCCTAATACAAAGTACTTGCTACCTTTCTTGCCACAGGTCTCATCCAAGCTCTTGAAAAAAATTAGGTGTAGTAAAATGTTCCAGAAAGTCAGCTGCAGCCTTTGATTTAAAGACAGGCTGTTCTGGGGTCTTGGAAATGTAAATGGATGGTTTCCCTGAAGTGTTCTAGGTAGGATCACATCCCAGTATAATACAGCTTAGCAGCAGCAAAGCTCCACTACCAGGAAATTGCATTTTTCCAGTTTTTGACAACCAGAAACTGGAGAATTAACTTGCAGACTACTGCATGAAGTGTTTTGCACATACCACTGGGTGTGGTATGGCGTGCTTTAGCAATGAAACATAGGTGCAACACATGGGACCGTGCTGGAATCCTGCTGTAACACTTTGGGGAGACTGGAGACAGGTTAGTTCACGCTGGTTGGGAGCAGCGGCATGAATCCTGCTTAAAGGGGCAGAACTTGAGTACAACCCAACATACCCTTGTCCAAGCTTCTCCATGAAGCTCCAAAATCACTCCAGAGCAAACTATAGAGGAAACATACACATGAGTAAACATGGGTAATTGGACAGCTAGGATTTTGTGTATCCTGTTGGATGCAAGCTTACATTACAGTAAAGATATAACCAAAATCACGTGGTCCAATCTTTCATCACGGTCTGTTTAAGAAAGCCAAGTTCCTGACAGGCTCTGAATCACTGTGCCACAGCCAGACATCCAACTTTTGAGATGCTACAATGCCTGATGTGGACAATTTCAGTAAAGCCTTCAACAGAGCAAGACATGCATCACACTTAAGCCAATACCAGAGACAGTGAGCATCTTTCAAATACTAAAACTTATTTTCAACTCACTTGCTCTTCCTGCTGGGGAACTCTGGAGAGCTGGGACTAGATGATCCATCAGACTTCAGGTCAAAGAAAGTTCCTGGACTGTCCAACACCCTTTGTATTCTCTCTGTGGTGTCTCTGCTGGGAGAAAAGAGAAACCAGCTATACCCCAGGGCCAGAGTTAACTACCATCTATTCTAACACTCCCTTACAAGACACAGTAGAAAGCTGTATCTCCTGTATACATGTTAAAGGGAAGCAAACACAGTTGCGCTGAAAAGGGCAGACTCCTTTGATGTCACATGTGACATCTGGAAATGGCCAACTTTAAGCTCCTTTTGAATTGATATAAAGGCCTGAATTAATTTCAGTAGTCACCTTTATTTTTTTAACTTTTTCCTCTATCCTCTCCATTCCACTGGTCTTAAGAAGCTACAGGATTTAATAGAGAGCATAAAGATGATGGTTACAAAAGTGTTATTGCTACTAGGACTTGTCAAGATACCACTGAAGAAAGTTGTCTTGAGTAACTGAAATGAGAGGTACATTTAATTAAAGAAAGGAAAACGAAGGGATTTTGGGGGATTTCTTAGGGCTTCAGTGATGGAGTTTGTCACAAAGTTCTTCCTCTGCTCTCTTGGTCAGTTGACCCTACCTGTGCCCCACACATCACAGTTTCTGATACCCTCACTTATGCTAATACAATTGTTTGTGAGACTGGAAATTACCCTGACAAAAAGTAACTCTAAAATTAAAACAACCCCTGAAACTCCTACAACAAACTAACAAAGGGGATGGACTGGGTCAGCTCTGTCAGCAAAGCCTGCATATCGTTAAATTACAGCTTCAGGGTGAAGTCACAGGTGACACTTTGAGCTCACTGTTCCCAGAAAGAGAGCATGCTCCAGCCTCCTTCATTCTTGCTGAGTGCACTTTCCACCAGTCCTGGTACACATCAGACTCCTCCACGAGCCAGTTCATGGCAGAACCTGGCAGACAATTAATCCAGTGAAAGAAAGTTGATACTTTTTCTATTTGATTACTGGGCTGAATCAGTTCCATGAAAGGCCCACTGGGGATCTGAGCAATCATCACAAGGAATAGTCAGGATTGGGTAGATGAAAGGGACAGAGGGGAAGTATCACATCTGCTTTCAATAACAATGAACTGTTAGAGCAGTTGCTAGTGAAACTGCACCTTCAAGAATGACCCAAAAAGTCTTTCAGAAAATACAAACTAAGGCTCCCTGTTCCTCACATCTAAGTAAACAAAAGGAAAGCTAAATAAGCCAATTAGTTCATCAGATCGCTCCAAGCAAAGAGCAGGGGGAAAAAAAAGAAAATAAATCCAGGGGTTTTCCCTGTAGTAGGAAAGTTTTACAGATCCTTCAAGGGCACGGAAACAGATGTTGTAGACAGAGTAATGGACTGAAGGACACAGATGCCTAAGGTACAAAAGTATTTAAAGTAGTAAGAAGCTATGGCTACTGTGATAGCTTAGACTACTACAGGGCAGTTGTCTCTGAAGATTTTTCTCAAAAGTTCTATTTTTATTTGGATTAGGTCATAGGCACCTCATTAAGAAGGGAAAATGCAGTAATTTCCTCCTAAAATAACTAGTTTCCAATTTAGAGGTGACTTTTTCCCTTTTGCACCCAGTCTTTAAGCTGTTTCCTGGAATTCTTGCAACTGGGAAAACTGCATATTAGATCCAGAGCATTCATGTGACTTTTGAGACTCTGTATAATCTTAAAAAGATGTCTCAGCTAGAGCTGAGAGAAATGTATAATTTAACTAAATAATCTCTCGTGACCAGTAGACACCTTTTGAATGGTTATAATTCTGTCAAATATGCCAAATCACTCCTTGAAGCAGTATATTATTCATAAATTATAATTATTTCTCAGATGATCTAACTCAAACACTAGTCATTTGTTCTTAAAGCTTTTTTTTCATAAATCCTGTAAGTTACCAGTTTTGCCTATTTGAATATTTTAACATTAAAACAAATAAACAATCAAGCATCCCCTTCCCAAACACTAGCCTTTCATCTGACTTGCTTCTAAAAGTGGTCAGTGAAGAGCAGAAAACTCAAGAGTCCTGGATAGTACTGCACAATATTTAAGAGTGATCTTATAATGTTCCTCCATGCATTTCCTCCATTCTTACTCAAATACTCAATCTCTCCAATTCCAAACACCCTCTTTTAATTTTGTCTGTTTCTGTTATTTGTCCATGTCTCCATCAGTCAATAATCAGACTCTTTTCTTCCCATTCCAACAATTTACATTTTAGTTCTCATTCCTGATGGTTCCCCCTCTACCTATATGTGCCTATGTTCCTTTTCTCATCTCCTCTTGGTTTTTTTACCCTCTTTGTCTCATCTCCCCACAGCTCATACCTCTTCTCCTCCTGTATGTTTTCAATGCCAATGGCACTACTCCGTCGCCCGTGGAAGCGGCTGGCTCGAGTACGTGATGGGCTCCTACCAGGCAAGGCAAAAGACTAGAAAAAAGGAAAACATGACAGAAAAGAGAGGAACAAGACAGGAAAAGCTGTGGAGAGCTGAAAGCATAGGAGAAGAGTTTGAAACATGGGTCCAGATCCTTTCCTTTACTGCAATACAAGACTCAGCTCCACCTGTGCAAGGAGTACTTTCTGTCAGCGAGCAAGAGCAGCCAGGGCTCACAAAGGTGGTGTGAGAAAGGGACAGAGTTATAAAGAAACAAAGGCAGAACACAGCCAGTATACAGAGAAACAGGCTTGGGAAGGGAGGTATCCCCATACGGTGAGAGGAGAGGCAGAACCAGAAAGACAAAGAAACCAGAAGTTAAAGGAGAAAAGGAGGCAGCAAACCCAAGTCATTAGTATGCTATGACTTTGTTGTATTGACATAAAGAATGCATACAACCAAGTAAACTGTCACCAAGAAATCTTCACACTGAAGGACACCTTCTTGGCTTACTCAGAGATGGGTGGGTTTTTGTAGTTTGCCTGTATTGACATCACTAGTGCAGAGACCACAACCAGCTGGATGCATTTTGGCCAAGGTAACCATATTTTCAGTATCAGAAACTGATGGATCCTTTTCTAGAAAGGTTTGTGATAGATTTTTAATTCATTGGTCACATATATTTAGTATCCCTATCAAGTAAGAAAGGCTTTGATAGTGACTAGAAATATTCATTCTTCTTCTTACCCCAAACTTTATTAATTCTGTTGTTTGTTCCCAACATACAAATTCTATTTACAGCAAAACAGCACCTTGAATATCTTGTGCGCCTGTTTATATTACAGAAAATAGTCTGATTGGTGAAATCAAAGAAAATTAAACCGTTCTAGGGTCCTTATGTTCTCAGGTCTTGCCATATGACAATACAGTATCATTCCAGCCAAACCACAGTGCATGCATTTTTTAACACATGGCACCATACAGGATCTAATCCAGGATATCAGAGATGGATGTCTGATGCAGAATCATGTTTGGCTTTCTTCTCCCAGTCTGCATCAATCTCAGCTCTAGTTTACTCATGAACTGGGGCTAAAGATGGGCACAGACAAAACAGACTGCAACACATGCTGTCACCACTTGTGAAATGGGATGATACAGCAAAAAGATTCACAGTGGGACAAGAGGACAAACTAATAGGGAAAGGAAATGTATGGGTGGTTACAAAGGTATGCCGGGTTCTCTCTTACAGCCCACCCGAATACCTTACCGCAGCAATGGCCTTAGGGCCCTCGGCGACACTCTGGCTGAGGGCAAGGCCAGCTGTAGCTGGGCGGCTGGGCAGGGTGGCTGGCTGCTGCTTTCTCATGGATATCCCCATGGTATCCAGGCTCTGGCTGCGGCCTCTGATCACCCGCTGAACAGGAGGGAGGCAGGGAAACAGACAAACACAGATATACACATATAGACATGCACACGGTAGGGTAGTGTGAGAAGCACCACAGATTGAGTGGGAAGTTGTGACAGACTGACACCAGAACCACACAGATCCTAGCTCCTAGAAGGCAGCACCTTAGACTGATCCTAGCTGATTCATGGAGTTCTGGGAAGAACTCTTCATCAAGTATATTCTCTAGTTTCACTTCTCCTATTGCAATGAATAGAGGTTTCCTACCAGTATCCCTGCACACTGGATTAAACAGCATCACCCGGAGCAGTCCTATCCAGTACAGGCTTTAAAACACAAAGTCAAACTCCTGTTCAAGGCTGTAAGGTTCAGTCTCATATGAACTTCAGTTCTGGTTTCAATGGGAAAGCAGCCATATCAAAATCTGCAGCATTTAAAAAAGCCATTTTCTGACTTAACTCAGCCTTTTCCAGCCATTTACAAATGTCATCTGTGTACATGATGTGCAAATCCCAGCATGTGCCAGAAGTCATAAAAGGACATTTTGGGAAAAATTAGTGTAAGACATGGATGGGTTAAAATTAATGGTTAGCAGCAAAGGCTATGTATGTAAAAAAATAATCCTCACCAAAGCATCCATATAATCCGAACCAAAGCTACGCACACAGCTACCAGACCTATTTGTGAACAGGTTAGTTTTACAGACTTTAATAACTCTAACTTACCCACCATATAAAGCCATAAAGTCATCTGAAGAAATGCTATTTGTAACACATCTCTCTTTCCAGAGAGATAACTTATTATATAAAAGAGGTGGCAAGGCACTTCCCACGTTAAGTGGGAAAGGGCAAGTAGATAAAATAGGAAAGCAATAAAGATTCTCTCTGTATGACCAGTTCAAAACTCAGTTTTCCCATTCATACAAAACCTTTGCTTTCTCACATCAATTATCTTTATCACTTCTAAAAGAAAGTTCTGTCACCTAGTTTATTTTAAAAAAATCAACAATAAAAACCCCCTAACAGGCCATCTACATTGAAAAAGGTAAATTAACTCTGGCTTTTAGAGGGTAAGGAAAGCAACACAGTTTTTCTAGACAGTACACTCAGAGATAAGTTAGAAACTTTTGCAGTGACTCCTGCAATTCTTTCAGTTATAATGAAAATGAATTGAAAGAGATCTGCTGTAGGAACGGAAAGCCCCTTGCTCCTAGTTATTACAATTCCTCTTTCAAACACTGACTCCTCCTTCTGTAAGTCATGGAATAAAATCACATCTGACACTTGACACCAGCACAAAGCATTAAGAGTTTGGCTTCTAAGGGCCAGTGTGGAATTCTAGACCACACTGTAGGTTTGTAGAAAGGCTCACCTTAAAGTTCTCGAGGAAGCCCCCACTGCCATTCTCTATCTTGTCATCCTCCCCTACAGGCAATCCCATCATGCTGCGGCTGCGAAGCTGCAGCTCCTCAAAAAGGCTCTCCAAAAGGGCACTCCGTGTTCTTTCCTGCATCAACATTGGGAATCAGAACAGCTTTTATTGAGAGCTGAGAGATTTTTTTCCTGTTTTTTCAATGTCTCCCATCCTTCTTAAAAAAAACCCCAAGAAGCAAACAAAAAACCCCAAAACACCAACAATGACAACAACAAAACCCCATGAAAATCACTTTAAAGAGTATCAAGTGGTTTTAACTGCATAGTTACAGAATATATTGCACTAACACCCAGACCCTTCAAGCTCTGTCTAAAGCAAATCATAAAGGACACTTTACAGCTGATGAAATAGAGACATGTTTTTTTCTAGATCAGGCAACAGCAGAGTCTGGAACAGAATTTTGGTACCTTAAACCAAAAAGCAGTGATATCAGCATGCATCCTGTCGCATAATACTGAATTTCAGCTAATACAGAATTTCCTCCCGCAAAATATGTGCATCATATTCCCATCCTTACTTGAGGATTAGATCTTTATATTAAAGTGTGCCCGTTCATATTCTATCACACCTGCTAAGAAATATGAAGGAAATATCCCATAGCTGAGTATAACATCACACTTCATCTTCCTTTCTTAAGCAATACAAAACCAAAAGTCAGAAATTTTACTTTATTTTCTTTTTCTGATAATAAGTATTATTTTTAATTGAAGCAGGTAGGTAAAAGACCCACCTCTAATTTAGCAAATTTCTCAGCTCGATAGCAGCTGTACTCGGCGTTGATGAGCTTGACCAGAAGGAATTCACGAAACTCTGCACTCTACAAGACAAGATGAAGACTAGACTAAACTGGAGATGAAAACACCAGTAAAAATATCAGATTATAAAAGCTCTGCTTACTACTCTTTGGACCTCCGAAGTGCTCTAGCCAGACTGACAATACCAACTCAGAACACAAGTGTGTGTTCCCTGCCAACTAACACTGGACCACAGAAACAAACCTTTTTAAATATGGCTGGATTTGGCAGCGGTGGTCCAAAGAAGGGGACATCATCTCGGGCTGTGACTGAAACCTGAAATAATATAAGGGGGAAAAAATGAGTATCAGAATACAAGTGAGACCATCAAACTACTATGATAGATCTGATTCCTCCTAAGTAATTTACTTATAAAAAAGGAATGTAATATAGTGTCCTGTGCATCCTTCTGTTCCTGAACTCAGTGGAAGGATGTGCTCATTTATCTCTCAGAAACTCAGCCAGCTAGATGTGCACAAAGTAAGGAGCAGTAAAAAAAGCTGAACTGCTATTTAAAAAATATTTTAAATAATAACTAGTATAACCAGTATATTTAGGAACAAAAAAATGCTCCGATTCAGCCCACAAGATTAACCTCCACTAAAGAACCTTTGTCAGTTGTTGCAGTGTGATGCCATTCCCTGTTTCACCTATCCCAACCCCCCAGGTGTGCCAATCTCTCCTTTCCTCTCCCCCTTTGCCCTCCTGCTGAGATCTGTCCATCAATCTTAACATTCCAGCAGGGTCGTGGTGTGGTTGGCAGAAGTTCAAAAGATGCCCCTCAGGTCCGGGCTCATTGGCCTGTCCAAGTGTCTTTATCCCTTGAGCCTTCCCCTCCTCACACCTGGTTGGCCCTCACCTGTCCCTTCCCTCTCCCTGTCCCCAGGCTTAAAAGGAGACGGGGCCATGTGGTCTGGATTCTGTTGGGAGCTGTTACCACATTCAGAGGTCTGTCATCCTGGAATAAAACTCTGGATTAAAACTCTTCGATAGAATCCTGTTTCTCTTCACCGTCGCCTGAACCTTTTCCACCAGAAGTAAACTGAGTTCCTACTATGCCTGGATTTGTTCTGAGTGCCCAGCTGCAGCATCCAGCCGGCCAAAGGTATCTCTGGGGTGAAAAACACCACAGCTGCCACCTTTGGTCCAGCAGCAAGGGCCAGACGAGGCCAGGCACGTCCCCCCCAGAAATATTGGGATTAATATTCCATAGTCAGTGTGGTTGTACTGACCTATTTTTTTTTACAGAGAATCCTTGGTGGAGATACACTGCACCCTGAGGGGAGTATCTCAGTGCCACTGCCTCTGGGAGTCACAGGTGGTAAACATGCAAATGCATTTTCCCAGTAAGAGATAGATTTCATTTGTTTTATTTTTAGCATGCTCCCACCTGACATACCAATGTCTAAAGAAGTAACTGTAATGCAGTCCAGTTTTTACATGGTCACTTGTTTCTTCACAGCACCTACCCATAATTATATGTAGCTATCTTACCAAATACATACAGTACTTCACAATATTTCACAGGGTTTTTTTTGTCATGTTTGAGATGAAACAAGAGCATTATTTGTCCTTTCATACAAGAGGGAACAATGCCATAACAACCACAACTGAGTCAAAACAACAAATAAATGTCACAGAGCCACTCAGAGGTGTGAGTTTATTGAGAGGAAGAAGGAAATGGGCTCTGGATTTAATTAAGACTTCTCACATTTTAGGCCACCTCCCCTAATTATAAAGCCTCCATCTCTCTCCTAATAGATATCTACCAGTTAAAATCCTGCTTTGCACTTTTAGTTTTCTGATTGCAAAAATTGATTCTGTGAAATAAATTCCATTAATACTCCAATTTAACAGGATGCACTAAAGCTTAAGTAAATGGAACAAGGGATGGCAAAGAAATCTTTCAAATGGCAGTCTTTTGTGTACTACAATGTTCTCAAGGCAGCATCAGTTAAAGCCCCTTTAGAAAAGCCTTTACAGAAAACTCTGCATTGGCTCTAGGGTGATTATTGGGAAGATTTCTTCTTTATGGAATGAAGCAGCCCTATTACACTAACAACAACAAATAAAAAAAAGTACTGCAGACAGGCAAAGATGAAAACAATGGCAGGAAGACACACAACAAATAGCAAGTTTTCCCAGCTCTTTCCTTGTCATTAAAAAGTCCAATGAATTTTTGTGCCCTACAAAACAGAGAGCAAGAGGAGGACTGGAACCCCAGCTGGTTTGTAATGAAAGCCTTGCTGCCCAAAGCACAGGGAACAAGGGAAGGTGGCAGCTCCACCACCAACACCCTCTTGGTGGAATAGGAGATGGGGATACTGTCCTAATTTTGATATTCTTGGTGTTCTATGGCCCTCCAAGGCATAAGGATTCATCATCACCATATCAAGATCCCCACATAACACAACACATGGCACTTGGATTAAAATGTTTCTACAATTGAAAATCCATCACAAATCCAAGGTTTTTTTTATATTTTCTGCTCTCTCAGCATAACTGAAAGTTGAACATAAAGTTATACAGATATCCATAGAGAGTCACGTCAGAGAGAGAAACAAGCTGTGTCCAAAGGCCGCAGATAATTAATCTGGGCTCTAGCAGGGCTTCTTTCAGCTGGAAGGCCCTAACAGGTAACACACCCCTGCCAGATGGGCATCAGCTCTGGAATCCCCAAAAGCAGGTGTAGCTGGCTTGGATTCCATAGTCAGGTTAACCAGCTGTATCTGACCTGCAGCCTCAGGCAGTGCAAGTTGCAAGAACTGTGCTGTGCAGCACAGGCAATGCAAACATGAATTTTACCTGACTTATGCAATGTAAGCGAGACAACCCCCAAAGTCTGATCAACTGTGGCTTGTGCTCTGCGATGTAAACAAAATTTTTTACCTGAATTCTCTCTGCTTCAATTCCAAAGCTTTAAGCTTCAGAAATTAATCAGCTACTTAGAAAAGCATACAACTTAACTCAGCTTTCAGGTATAGACACTCAAGAAATCAGGATGACATTTGGCTGAATCTGCAACTCTCCCAAAGGCCAAAGAACCTGTTCCCACACCAAGGACCAAAATCGGTACAGGCTAATCTACTGATCCTGGTTACCTTGTAGAGAGTGTCCCCAGTGGTGCTATGAGTGAGCTGAACTACCACATAAGCATGAAGGAAATTAGAAGCAATCATATCAGGGACAAAAGGTGTGCTTTCATCCTGGAAAATGATGGCTACAATATCATTCCCAATGTGACGCTTCCGCTGAAGCTGGAGAGGAAAGAAATAATGAAGAGAGAAGGCAGGTGAAAAAGAGCAGAACAGTATGATGGGACCTCAAACACCAGTCTGCCTAATATCTCAAAACCATCTGTTCACCAAACCCCTCATCACTACTTTTGCCATTACTCCAGCCATAATTCCCAACACTATACAGTCAGTCATTCTCCCCTCTATGCAGTCCTTCCTCAAATAGCCCTCCTCTCCCAGCCATGCTGTTGTAATCCTTACTCCTCCTTCTGATACCTGCTGGGAATCTCCCTCTGTGAAGGGCAGCTTTGTGGACACGTGAAACATGATCTCCTTCCCCCGGAAATTTGTATAGACTGACTCGGTGCCTGTTTGACCTCTGGTAACATCCAAGCCTCCCCGGAACCTGAGCAAATCCACACCACGCCACAGGTCAGGCAGTGCAGGAATGAGAGAGCAGAGAGAAGACAGACAGTATCAGTAACAGTACTACATCAGGACTATCAAAGGTGATTTTTAGGAAATCAATGATAGTGAGGCACCAAGTCTTCCCCAAACCAATGCGATGACTGAAGCTGCACCATGTTTGTGCTGGTGAACATACGAGCTTGTTAAAAGCCATGAAGTTAAACCAGGGATCCTCAAAGTAGCTACCTTCTTTGGCATTCCTCTGAGAAACACACTCTGTATGTTAGAACTACAGAAGGGATGGGATGCCTCACAGAAAGAGCCTGAAACAATACTGCCCCATACCACTATGAAACAAACTTGTATTTGCACTGCCAAGTAAAATTATTCTTTGCTGATGCTGTGGGTCAGATTGAGATAGCAGGAGACCTTTAAATAAAAATACCAGCAGAGACCTAAGCTCCAACTAGTTCCCAGACATGGTGGCTGACAAAAGCATCTGGGGCTTCTTCGCCTGCACTGGGATTCAGAAGACACAGCACTTCTCTGGAAGCTGAGCTGTAACAGAGTCACAGACCCTGAACACATGATGTTCCCTAACTTAATCCGGCTTTCCAGCTTCCCTGTGTACGCACCCACGGAAATCCTGCAGCTGAATCTTGTCACCAAGGAAATCCAGGAATTCCAGGAAACCCTGACTCTCTACTGTGTTACTGAAGACTTCTTCTTCAGTTGTCTACAGAAGGAAAGCAGAAGTAGTAAAAAGCATGAGGAGTACAAAGAACAGGCAGTCATTTCTATAGACAGTTCAATCAACAAACATCTCCGCTTGAATACATTTCTGATCTGAGCCCCCCATAGTGCTGGGGGGGCCTCAGCCCCTGTGCCTCAGCCCCAAGCTGCCAGGAGGGTTAGAGTTAGGATTCAGAGATTCACAAAGCCTGTACTGCCAGAGACACTGCAGGTGGAACAGGCATGCCAAGGGAACCACAGCACTGCACAAACACTGCTGCCTCCATGCCATTGCTTCTGGACAGTGTAGACCTTGATATTACATCCTTTAAGCTAGGAAAACTGACTCTTCATTTTGCCCCAAGTACCATGGGATCCGATGGGTCTTACCTGTCCAGGTTTTTGGTAGATGACCCCAAACTTGAAGTTATTGCTTATGACGTGTTCATCAAATGCAACAATAAGCTGCGAAGCCTGAGGTAATGAAAACAGAAATTGTCACCTGGATGTCATTAGCCAGACCTTGATGGAAAAGTGATATATAGGCATATCAGAACACTGTACCTTGGGATAGAGGACAGGAAAGAAACGTTCAACATTCACATCCTCACACAGTAGCTGTTGAGTGAGAGAGACAGGGAAACAGAAGTGTGATTATCATGTGCCCTGGCTTG
Organism: Agelaius tricolor; assembly: GCF_023055355.1. Classification (NCBI taxonomy): domain Eukaryota; kingdom Metazoa; phylum Chordata; class Aves; order Passeriformes; family Icteridae; genus Agelaius; species Agelaius tricolor. The sequence goes on from NW_027269269.1 coordinate 21,059,806, forward strand.
TTGCAGGCATGACAGTGTAGGCACTGTATATAATTATCTGACAGGAGCCTCTTCAGGCAAAAATTTTGAGGTAAAATTAGAAGAGAAAAAAAAAAAGGCAAAATAGAAGGGTAAAAGGGAACTATATAACAGTTCTACAGGTGAATAGTAGAAAAAGAGAGAAATGGAAGGACAGAGGTGAAAATTACTTGAAGAATGAGGCCTTAAGAAAAATAGGCAAGCATGAATCTCACCTTTGCCATCTGAACAGCATTGGGAAACTCATTCAGACAGGAAATGGGAATAAGATCATGTTTGGTGCCAGTACGAGTCCTGACATAGAACAAAAAAGGCATTAGAGACTGATGGCTGAAGGGAGACACAAGCAATACTGGATCTTTAAAGAAAGAGTAGCCAGTCCTTCACAGTATTGTTAAAGCAGGTTCTCTTTCATAGAAATCTAAATGTCAAAATTCAATTAATGGGCACAGAATAATAAGGGATTCCCATGATCAGCCCTTTCAGAGGGCTTGGAAGATTGTTAAAAAGTCTGTTAGAAACAGCCTAGGAAAGCATATCTATGAAAAGTAAAGGAGGTAGAAACTGGTGTAGCATTGTTCCAGAAAGCTGACAGAGGAAAACTACATTCCTCTTTGTATGTGTATTTAAGAAGAAATATCTTTCTAAGGAAGAAGAAATATTGTGCTGTCAAAAGCCTCTTAAAAGCATTATAAACAAGCTATTGAGCAAAAAGTACTGCATAGAATAAAATATCTTAATAGAGGAATAACTCCCCTTTTGTTCTTCCCTGGTCTCTTCCACATAGGAAGATAAACATTCCCAGGCACAGCTCACAAACAGGCTCTCTCTTTATTCCTAGATTATGCTGGCAGTCTGAAGCATTCTCTGCAGACACTGGAGAAAACCCTCCAGTGATTTTCTTGTAGCTGATTCCTATGCAATCATTTTTCCCCCTCAGTCCTGGACAAATCCTTGTTAGTGGCAACTGTACATCACCTGGCTCCAGTAGCATTGCCTACAGGGAGTGCATCCAGCCCATAGTGAGGTAAAAAGCTTCTCTGCAGTGGCCTCTCACCCATGCAAGATCCTTCTCTGTTCTTCTTGTAGCTCATCCGGCAGCTCTCTCTAGGTAATATCTCTCTTCATAACCCTAAGGGTTATGGCTTCATAGACTGCCCTGGGAATCTAGGGAATGTTCTAGATCGCCTTCAAGGGAGCCTTAATCTCAAGTACAAAGCCTGGGCTAGGCTGTCCTCCATTAAGGAATCCATATTCTCCTAGAGAGTACTCACATGTCTCTAAGCAGACAGAATAAACAGAAAAACTTTCTATTTGAGGGAAGAGCAGGTATTTTCCACACAGGTAGTACAAATATGCACCTGTAAGCACCACATCATCTTCTTCAAGGAAACTGCTGAGAGCAACTCAAGAGCAGAAGGCAAGAAAAAAAGGCTCAAAGGTTTTTTTTCAGTTTCTTTTCTCTCCAGAAGAAAGACATGAAATTCACACCTGCATCTATGCAGAGGGAGTGCAAGGTAAGACAAGAGACACAGCACAGCAGCATACACTTCAATAACAGGCACCGTTACCTCAGCAACAGGCGGAGATTTTCCTGTTTCTCAATCTGTTCATACTTCACAGAAAGTACTAGGTAGCCCAAGGACATGTCACTGGAGTAAAAGTTCTGGTGCTCCTGCAAACAGGAAACCAGAATGCATTATCCCCAACACACTTCCCGGAGAAGCTTTCCAAGTTGTTTTTTTTTTGCACACTAGCTGTCACTCAAGATTAGCTAATTTTTAATTCAATAGGAATTTTTTTTAATTTTTAATTCAATAGGAAATATTTTTAATTCAACAGGAGTAGCATGCTTCCAGATGTGTGTATGTTTTCTTCCAGCCCACTTGATCATCAGTGCACGAGTATATCAGTCAAAGTGCATCCAGTCAGTTCAGTTCCTCCTCACCTGTCCAACATCACAAGGGCTCCTGAGAAGGAATAGTGTTACAACATTCTGCAACAAGTTTTGAAGAAATTGAGTTTCTTGTAAACAAAATTGTATCTTTCATGGACTTTCCCTGCATCCATTCAGGTTCTGCTTGACTAAGCTGTGTCTTCCAGACATTCAACTGGATGCGGTTGTGGAAATTCTCTATCTAAAGAGCAATGGCAGGATTATGGTGAATGGCTGAAATCCAAGAGTGCTCACATGTCAGGAAGGATAAAGTCAGCAAGTAAAGAGGTTTTGCAGATGAAGACTGGTCTCAGCAGTGCCACTAACACTGCCTGAGCTTTAGTGGAGCATGCCTGGAACAGTCATGCAGTCAAACAATGAAAGATACTGCAAACATTTTCACAGTCTCTATTTGTAAGTGTCTGTGGCCATACATTTCTCCTGGGTATACAGCCATGCTCCAGTGGCCTAGGTATAGCAATGTATATTTTGTATATTGCTATATCATACATATTGCTATATAATCTCTAACCTCAAGAGGTTAAAGCCTTTTGACACAGGATGTGAATAGAAACCTCCATCATAATGAAAATTACATTAAGGTGAAATTATGCAGAAATGCCTTGATCACTTCCATCATCCTAGTGGAAAAGCATCCTCATGCATGACACTGAAGTGGGACAGTGAGTTGTATTCAGCTGTACAGTCAAAACTTGCATGATTTGGAATATGTTCCATGAAAGGAATACTCCAGGCACAATAAATTAGTGAAGAACTCAGTGGGAGCAAAGTGTAATTTGATAAAAAATGGTTGCTAATCTGTCAGTTCCTTCCTCACTCTTTTGCCTAGAATATTTAGAATATATACATGCCTAGGAGTATGCCTAGGAGGTCTGCTCTGGCTCTGATGGATTAAAACCTCTCTCAAAATACTGGTAAGATTGTCTTTTGCCATCTAAAAGGAAAAGTCATAGTTTGTATGACTTTTTCGTATAAGTCATAGTTCTGACTCAGTGTCAGAAATAAAGATACATCTAGTGAAATACTCTGATATCTGTGTGGACACAGCCAAATTGAAGTTATCAGACATAAACCAATCCTCTCTTTGAAACAAAAAACAGGAATAAGTAAGACTACAGTCACTACCCTAAAACAAAATGTGGCAATGTAGCTATCTAACTTTTTAAAGTATTAAAGATGTTATTGTCCTCACCTCCTCTTTGAGACAGAAAACACCCAACACCCAGAACTGCCCTGATACTGGGCAAAAGGTTCCATGGCTGATCAAACAAGGCAATCTGAAAAAGGCAAGGTCTAAGAAGCAAACAGATTAATATGGCCTCTAGCTGCAGTGTTCAAATCACAGAAGTCCAGTGTGATCTGCCACACTGGTCAGTGACAGTACATGGGAAAAAAAAAGCTGAAATCAAAGGAAGAAACAAAGGACAGTTAATTTTTCCTGACCATGAGTTTCAGGATACTAATGGATTTTTGGGATGTGAACAAGAATCAGGTGCAGTAAGTCACTGTGACCAAGGGCAGAAAGACAGAGTAGTTGAGGAACAGACAGATTCAAGGACCAAATCAAGACCATGTTCCATGGTCAGTTGAAGTCTAGAATCAAAATCCTTACACCAAAGAAGTCAAATGCCAGGCTGGATGGCCAAGACAGCCTGTTAAGGAAAAAGATGGCATAATGCCAACAAAAATCAGACCTAGAAGGCAAAGCAAGGAAGAAGAGCTAAAGCCTGAGGCTAGCTGTGGCTAAAAGTAACCAGGAATTAAGATGCCTTTTGATGAGACTTCTAAGTCAGACCCCAGCAGGTCTGATAGAGGGGGATCTCAATTGCTTTGGAGATTGGGCCATCAGTTCTGCAGCTGACATAGCTAGGCAGAGCTGCACAAATGGGTGCAGTCCTCACAGGGGAATGGGTACTAGAATTAGTGGAGATCTTAAAACAAATGAATTTTTGCAAAAGCCACTCTGGCTATGTAGCTTGATCCTGAACCAGGATCTGAGGTTTAAACTGAGATCTGAGCAATCGTATATTTGAATAAACCTATAATTTACTCCTTAGGATTTTCTTTCTCTGTAACAACACATAGGCAACATACATCAGACTCATATTCCTTCAGTGGACAGCAGCCTTTATTGTTAGCTGTCCTCAAGTTAGAGATGAACCATCAAAAGGCTTGGCAGTGGATACTGAAGATGGCAAGTCAGGGATGACAAGATACCCTGGAGCTAAGATGACCTATGTATTAAGTACAAATTTGTTCAGCCACAGAAGCAGTTTCTGTAACATTTAATATAGTCTGAAAGGTAGTTCTGGATTTCAAATAGATCTCTCTAAAAACAATTAAGTATCTTCCATGGGCCAAGAGAAAAGACTAACAGAAAACACAAGGAATGCTGACAGTTTGCATAAGAAGTTATAAAGCTACTAAGACATCTGCCATCTGCAGCAACTTTAACCAGCACAAAGAAAGAACAGCATAAAGGAGAAATACATGATTACATATGAATGCATAGCAAGAAAGCTCCTCCCTCAGCACTGAGAGCTTCAAGTGCTTGAGAAACTGGACCCTAAGTTTATTTGACTGGCAGTTACAATGCACACCTTTATTAAATCCTTCCTGGCTTCAGGCTATTTCTCTTTATTACAGCCTTGAAAAACAACACAGACATCAAATTATTCCCGCAGTGTAAGACATAAGATTTTACAGCCTTTATCCTAAATGGTAAATAAATCTTACTGTGTAATTGTCATATAAAATACAGATCATGAGGCAAGGAAAAGGAACTGAGCTATGGCCTGAATGTTCTAGCACTTTTTTTGGTCGTTGTTTTATAGGGTCTGCTGTAATATAGTCTGTAAAAAGTATCACGGAATTGTTCAAGTTTGAGCAATCTACATACACACATCCACAACACAGACATGCACATTAAGTTTGTAGTACCACACAATACTTTGATCTCCTGTCTTGCTTAAAGGATATTACCTAAACCACTGGCTATGCCTCTCCCATCATGTGATGCTTTCAGACTCTTCTTCAGCTAAGAACTGTTTGCTGTTATTCAAAGCATGAAAGAGACCTTTCCTGACATTGTTGAAATAACCTTCCCATGTTACCAACAAGAAAAAGATCCAAAATAGCATCAAAACCACTGCTAACTGTGCACTGAAGAAATACTCTTCTAGTGGAAAAGCTCTGAGCTCTCTCCATAACTAAGTTTTTAAACCGTGGAGGAAGTTTTCTAGCCATGGGTAGAGTTTTCAGTGGCACAAGACTCCTGTTCACCTTGATCTTTTCTGACACTAGCTTGCTCAAAAACTTGCATGTCTAACTGAACATGGACACACATTCGTGTCAGCTAGGGCAAAGAATAAAACACTGGACACCAGAAAAGGAAGAATATAGGAGAGAGTTTTTCTGTAGTACAGAGGCACTAGCAGTCGGGCACTTTGCAAAGGCAAAGCTCCACAACAGAGGAAGTCCTGGATCTCACTTGGAAGGAACAATCATGATATGGCCTCACTTGAGCAGGAGTCTGGACAAGATAAGCCCAGAGGCCCCTTCCAACCTCAACTGTTTTGTAATATCAGGTCAGCAGTGAATCCTACAATTGGACTGAAAAAATCATATCCAAATTTGCCTCTTGTCCTGTCTGGCTCTGGAAGCCTTCAAGCACAACCCTATATTTACCATGACAGAAAAATAATTACAGTTGGCATACTGAAAGCTTCCAGAAGGTTACAGGATAAATGTCCATTAACAGATTGCACAGCAGATCTGTAGTCTTGTGGGGAAGCCTCCAGGAAGGCTTTCTTTTTTTCCCTAATTATTTATAAATCATATTAATACATAATCTTCCACTGTTGTGGAACAAGATTCACTACAGAAGATCACTCTGACAAGAATAACTACGGCAGAACAGGTCCCCAGCACTGTGCAAAGCACCACCTATTCCTGGCTTTGAACTTATTCAGCAGTTGCTGAGGGAGATCACTGAATAAGATGCAGTGTGAGCATACTTGTCAAGCTTTCTTATCTCCTGATGCCATGAACCAAATCTCAAAAAAACATCATGGGTTTTTCACACTTGTTCTTTATGGCTAATATCATCCTGAGATTCAGTCTGGTAATCAGCCAATTCCCTAAACAGGCCCACCCAGATGGACCTTAATGATTGGCCAGCAAACATTCACTTTATGAGGCCTTGCTCTGTTTCCCTTTGTGTCAAACTGAAATTTTTAAAGTCATGGAACATTCAGCACCAAACTCACTTATATCAACAACTATAAAACACATGGTGTGATTTCATCACATACATTCTGTAATGACCATGCACTGAGGGAAATAGACTGTTCTGCTTCCTACTGAGGAGCTTGCACTGTCAGTGCTGAAGTTCCCTCTAAAAATAATGCCATTTCCACTTCCAATACTATTACACTTTTGTCCACTTGTTATCCCAAGGTTGGTATCTGTATAGGAGACTCAAAAGACCTTCTTAACTAAATAAAAGCATTTCCCATGCAAATCTTTCTATTAATTCAGAGGATGATGCACATTTCACATGGGGACACAACCAATTGGAAACACTACAGACCGTATCTTAGTATGTACCTCATTTACATCAGTTCAAGGCATCATAAGGAACTGAAATGCAGCAGCAGTGCAGACATTTTTAAGTCCACCAAAAAAGCCTGAGAAACATTTCAGCCTTGTGGCTGGGTGGGCAAAGAAGGCTCTGAAGGTCACCCTTACCTTTCCCAGAAAATGTTTGCGGTACAGCTTGGCAGTAGGGTCACTTTCGAGTTTCACTTTACCACTCCAGGAAAAGGGTACATCAGACAGAGTTGGACTCAAGCTGGAGAGGTTGTGGCTGGTCCCTTCAATCCAGTAGCCCCCAAACTGGGGTAGGATAATGAGAGGATATGGCCACCCTTTCTGTAATACCTGGATTTTTCAGAAGGACAGAAAGCATTAAAGCTGATGGGTATGAAAACTGGAAAGCTAATAAGCTGAAAAACCAGTGAAGTCCAAGGACAAACAGAGAGAGGAGAGAGCAGTACTAACTCACCTCATGGATGCTGGGATAAGGAATATACTCCTCTTCTGTCTGAAATCAGAACAGGCCATTAGCAAAAATATGTGACATCTTTAAAGGTGTTTTGCTCTCACGACTGTGCAAACTGTGCCCTCAGCTTCTACTCTGCCCTAGGTCATCCTTAGAGTTTTACTTCAGGACTTAAGGTTAGACTCCATTTCCAAGGTCTCAGCATTATAATAAAGAACTCTGTGAACAATAAACTTAGGAGTCAGATTCTACCCACCCTCCTCCTCCAAACTACAGGGAATACAGGCATGCAAAATGAGGAAGTAGCCAAACTATAGGCAAATTTGATGTGGTTAGGAGTGGCAGCCTCTCTCCTTTCCTTCCATACAGTGTTAGAGAGCTGCTGTCCTTCTGCTGACAGGGATGACAGTAGGAATGGTAGAAAAAGTGCTGTAATTTACAGTCAGATTGAGGCTGTGTCATCTCCATGGCTGCTTTGTGGCATGCATCTGAGCAATGCTGAGGTGTGACTCAGAGAACAGAAGCAGTAACTGAGCCAATTTATGCCAGCTGGATGCCCCCTCCATCGCCACAAAGAGCACTGACTATCTCTGTCAGAGTAAAGCTGTATCAATTCTCCATGTGGCTATTTTACAGGTCATCCCAAGATAAAAGTCACGGTCAGGTTTGATTTTAAGGTTAATAGGCCTGAGCTGAGACTGAAGAAGTGGAGTTTAATCCTCAGCTTGAGGATTTAAAGATAGGAATCTGTTCTTACTGCCTTAATATTGGCAAAACAGATCAACTTTCTAGTAGCATCTCTGAGTCATCAAGCAGATTACTGAAATAAATACTATGTAGTTTCATAAATATTATTACAGCTCTTAAATTGAATACATTTAAGAAATTACTTAGTCAAAACTAACACTTTTAATAACAATAAACTCTTATTGGAGCCACTTATATTAGAAAAAGGGAAAACTGAGTTCTATTTCAGCTACATAGTTTCTTGTATTCTTCATAGTTTCTTCATTTTCTTGTGGAGCAACTAGGAAAAAAAAAAGAAAAGAAAAAAGGCAAGCATGTGTTTTTGGGATGTTTGCAGACTCCCTGTTCATTCCAGTATGAAAGTACACTGCAAGCCAGGTCAGTAATTATCAGCCATTCTCAGCAATTTAGGAGGCAACAACAACTCAGCCTGACCTTGAGAGGAGCTGGAAGGGAACATCTTTGTTCATCCAGACGACTCCCCTGGAAACATAAAGTCACAGACAGTGAATCCTATATTTCAGCATGTCTGCTTCACTTACCCTCTGTGTCCTTTTCCATATCCTCAATATGCATATTTTATCCCTCTATAAAATCTGCTATTTTAGGCAACTTTGGAAGATTGGAATAAAAAGGAAAAGTGAAGCTAGAACTTGTCCAGCCCCCTAATCTGGCATTAAAACTGAAATGCTACCCCCAAGCTTACATCTCTTAAAAAGCAGACAACTGGCAAACATTAAAAACAACCTCCCAGACTGATTCTCTTACTTGATTCTCTAATCTGTTCTAGCTACCTTCCTTCCTATCCTAAGCAACAAAAAGAAAAAATGGAATGACTATGAGGTGGGTTGAAAGAACAGAGCAAAAGGCTACTGGCTGCCTAGTTTCCTCCTGAATCAGGAGCTGGCACCCAGACTTGAATCTCCTCCTTAAGGTTATTCCATCCTCTGCCTCCTCACCATGGCAAAGTAGCTCATTTCCACCACACCTCCGCAGCAGAAGCACAGAGGAATAGGACAATTTCAGTGAGGAGAGTCCCAACACAGACTGAGCAGAGGCCCAGAGCAGAAGATATGAGGGTCAACAGGCCATAGTCCAAGTGGGCATCACAGACAGAAGAGTAAGAAGCAGAATTTGCATCATCAGATAGGAAGGTGAGGACCAGAATTTAAAATGCAGGTATCTCTTATGCACAGTACATGAGCATTCAACTACTGTCACCTAAATCTTGTAACTCTCATACTGGAACATATTGCTGAGACTACATTTTTATATACCATCAGTTACTGGCGTGGCTAATCAGGGATTCCAGACAGGATAAGCAGCTCTTGACTTTGTTGTGAAAATAAGCAGGATTTGATTTATAACAGCCATGCCTGTGCACATATTCTACAGTGGAACTAGCTTGTCAACTAGATTCTGGTAGAAATAGGTAAATCTCAGAGGAGCTCTACAGTGGAGACTTAGGAGGCTCAGGAACAAAAGTTTTGGGCAATGCTCCAGCTGTACAGGGTGCAAAAACTGCTAGCATAGTAGCACTAACACTGAGCAACAGCAACCTTACTACTGAGGATTCATAATAATCAGGATGCTCTTTGCAGGAGCAACAAAAGGGGAACAAAAAGGAAAGAAAAAACCCAACACATCTACTTCACATAAAAACAAGGTTTTAGGAAAATGAGAAAGTTTATTAAAAGAACCTAAGAAGGAGCCATAAAAAAACTTAAACGTTCATGAACTCATGAGGAGCCAGACCTTGAGTACACAACAAATGCTTAACACCTTTAAAATGCTCTTAGAAACATCAGAAGTAAAACAGTATGGCCACACTCCAGGGTAAGGGAGACTAGTAATAGATGCATGAGATTATTCTTCAGAAGTCTGAAGTTGAGTTCAATCACAAAAAGTAGCAGTAACAACAAATTTTAATTGGTTAAATATAGAAACACAGTAAAGTGAGTGAGGAACGATGAGCAGGTAACAAAAAACCAAATTATTTTCCTTAGCTCTACTAGGAGAAAGAAGCTTCACATGTTGTCTACAGGATGACACAATATCAAACCACAAAAGCTGAGTTTAAAGACAGTTACATACCTTCCCCAAAAAAATTGTTTTCCTTTTGTACTTTCAACAATGGAGACTAAACAAATACCAGCTGTGAAACATTCTTCATAGGAAACCTTTAGAATATGTTTTGAATTGTGATGTCAGTACACAGCATTGACAAAATGAATAACCAATTACCAGGATGTGGTGAGTTGTGAAATTAAGATGGAACACAGGTTGACAAGCAACCTTTATCTTTTGCAGAAGTACTTAGTAACCATTTTGCATTTAGGGAAGTTGTAAAGGCGAAAAAGTTGAGTTCACAGAATGTAAGTGCTAAAAAGTGCTTTGTTGATGTGGTCTCGAATTTCAGTTGTCAACCTACTGAGTTGAGGTTCACAAGGAAGACCAGGTTCTGAAACAGGGATTTGAAAAAGAGACAGAAAGTTCTGTCACTACCAGAAAGTCCGGTACTGTCAAAACAGGGCTGAGGCACGATGGACACACAGATACAAAACAGCCACAGACTTCCGCAACAAACTGGGGGAAGTACAGGGATAGAAATGGAGATTGGGAAACTGCAATCTTCTAATATTTCTCTCTCCTTCCTTGGCATTTTTGGCAGATCTGAGAACTGCAAGAATTTTCCAGTTTCAAAGGAGGTCCTGGTAGGAGACCAGTATCTCAGCAAGCCTGAGGGAAAACTTTCTGGGCTGCTGTAAAGGAGCTCTGTATCAGAGCCTCTACAGAGAGCAAAGGAATGTACCAGTACATTCCATGACTCTGCACTGTTAAGGAAGCTCTTGATAGCCTGGAAGCAGAAGACAAGTTTAAATCTACCAGCCTCTCCTCTAGAGCAAAGCTTAAGGTAAGAGTAATGCAACCCTGGGATGTACAGTCCAAAGCTTTACTTTAAAGGGTAACCAGACCACAGGAAACATGCAGCATAAGTTGTTGAAGCATCAAAGCATGGGCAGAACAACTGCTTGATGATCACTGTCGTGCCTCAAAAGGGAGAGGAATAAACAGTCTCAGCCACCCCTTGAGACATCCTTCTGGTTTGAGCTGGTTTGGCTTGCAGCACTGCCAGTTTCCCTGGGTAGCTAACTGGAGACAGCATCACTCTGGGAATCTCATATCGGCCTGGGAATTTCATATTCCCAAGGTCTTGCACAGGGTAAACACCTGGCCTGAGCGGGATGAAAGAATGAATGACAGAGAAAAAGGTGTCCAGACCCAGAGTCAGGGTCCAACATGGCAAAACAACGCTATGATAATACACATATTTTATGGGGAAAGAGCATTGCTTTGAGGGGACTAGTTCAAAACAGACAACTTGCATACAAAAGGGGACACAGGAAAAAAAGCCATGAAAGTACTTGTGAGAAAATAAAACTGAATATGCAGAAATTGTAAGAATGCAGAACAGAGGGAGTGAACAAAAGCAGTCAAGTGAAGAGGGACCGGCTATGCAAACATACGAAGACCTGAAATAAAATTTCCTTGTTTTTCGATTGCCTGCACTGCAAAGCAAGCGAGGAACATGTTACTAGGTGTCCTTAATAGAGTATATACAGTGACTTCACTAGATCTGTAAGCACAGAACAAAGTGGCCAGTAGCCCATTTATTTCCAAGAAATGATTAATAAAATTGAAGAGAAAAGCAAAAAAAAAAGAGAAAGAAAAAAAAAAGGTAAACTTCTTTCCCTGATCTTGGGATTTGTTTCAGTGTAAAAAGAGAGTACAACTTTACCTGTCAATTTATCACACAGTATGTGAAATGGCTACCCTAATTTTCAGTCCAACAATTATATTCCAATCCAATGGTAAAGTACTCAATAATCAATTCTATCTTGAGGCTTTTTTGTTGTTATTTTACAGAAGAAATATTCAAGTCTCCTGCTTTGGTTTTCACTCACTTTGATTGCTAAGGAAAATCCCAGATTTTGCTTACAAGAATGATTCAACAAATCTAAAGGATAGTCACAGTCAAATGGAAGGAAAGGGAAAGCAAAAACAAACAAAAAAGAATAAAGAATCAGTAAAAATCTAAACAAAGACAATAAATTGTATTAGAAATTTTTTTTCTTTTGGAAAACACTTAACTTTCAAAAAAATCTATTATACTGAAACAGCAGTTATTGATCCTCCTCGTGCATCTTAGGTGACAAAACAAGATTAAATAATAAAAAAAAAAGCTATAAAGTCTTGATAGTGGGCAGCTAAGAAAACATCATAGATGCAAAATTAGGCAGTCTGCATGCCTTGGAGATTCCCATCAGCTCCCTGCTATCTCTCTAACTAAAGAGGTGCAAATCCAGTCAGGCTTTCCATATGGTAAACTGAAACACTGACAATCTTAAGCACCAGTCTTCCACTGAGGGACACCTGGTAGGGACTCATCCTTATCCATATTTCAAAAGGCCTGGAAAGGACTGTCACAGCCTTCGAACATGTGCTTGAATTGACGCAGCACTGCTTGCTCAAGCTTACTTTCCTGCAGTTAAATGAACCAGGCACACTTACAGAGTTTGCTACTCTAAAGCACTGAGAACACATCCCAAACACAGTTTGGATGTCAGTGCAGTGGTTGCAAGGTCTGTGTCTGTCTGCACAGAATACATGGATGCATGAATACATGGCAGATAAATCCTCAGCCCCTCCCTTCCACCCTCCTCTCCAGTCTGCCAAAAAGTACTTCAGCCTCATAACTCTAAATTCAGCATTTTGCTGCTACCTTCCATCTCCGCACCTTTGTAGTCTCACTAAATTCTGACATTTTCCTCATATTCATAATTTGATTACCCAAATTCCAGAAAAGAAGTTAAGTTGTTTTGGTAAGTTTAATCCCTGTACATAATAAAAGGCAGGAGTTATGTGCCATGTTATGGGTTGTGTTAGGTCAAAGTTAACCACAGCACTTTAAAGAAGGTGCACCACTCAGGGAAAATACTGGAAACCTGCAAGGATGCTCTGAAAACACATAATCTGAAAAATATGAAGACTTCATTGCTAGGTATTAACACATATAACATATTACTATGTCTTTATCTGATACGGTAAAAGGGGGAAAAACCAACTCTGTCCTGTTTTAAGTTTATAACAAAATATATGCAGCCAAATGCATGTATTTCTGTGTAAGAATTAAGCCAGAGTCCTTCCTTCTTGCACAAGTTAAAGACAGGACCTACAGTAGTTGTTTATTAAACTGTCTGACCTTGCTAAATGCAGTTAGGTTAACATCCCATTAATCACCTGTCATTATATCTGCTACCCAGCAGAACAGAGTTTCCTGAAGAAGATGCCAGAGATAACTTACTGCAACTTTGATTTTCTCTCAGAATCACACTTCTGCAAGGAACAGACAGGATTATAATAACCTGTGTCTATCACTTCCATCATGCTGACATGGAAAAATGAACACAGAAAAATGCTTTTGAAATCCCATTGAAGAGTAAGAGATTGAGCCTAGAAGACCTAAACATTCTGTAAGACCACAATAAAGGATATTGTGAGTGAAGCAATGGCACAAATAGTAGCTGATTATTTGTTTGCTACAAAAATTAAGAGATCCCAAAGTTTGACAGAATTACTTCTCCTTACCTGCATTTTTTCAATCATCTCAAACAAGTCCACAGTCTGTGAAAAGGAAAAGACAACAGAGAAAAACAATTTGACATTTGCAGAAGCTAACATTATCTTCTGTGGTAACCCAGATATTGAAGGAGCCAACAGCTCCTTCCATATTTTGGCAAAGAAACTATTTGCTTGCTGTAGACCTGATGAAATTGTTCTTCCTTAATTGGTAGCATGGACAATACAACTGGCCAAATTGTCTTCTGCTTGTATTGCAAAAGCTTGACCTGAAACCCGGTCAGTCAGGTATCAGGAATTTCTCTCTTTCAATGGGTCAGATTGACTTGAGATAGAATGGCATAAGAACTGGTCAAATTAGCAAGTTTAGGATTCTCACAAAAGGAGGCAACTATACCTGTAAGACACACATGCACCCAAGCTTGATTTCAGTCAATTCCTCTGCACACATAACTCAAAGCATACACCAACCCCGAGCCAAACACGGACTGCTTTTACCTTGTTGGGGACAGCAGAAGTGAGGACACATGGAAAGCCTTCAGTGGGAGAGTCTATAACATCACTAAAACCCTGCACCACCTCCTCAGACCTCCTGCAACAGACAGAGGTGGAAGAGAAAAAAAAAGAAAGAAAAAATTAACTCTTAAGAGAATTCAAGATGTCAGTGCTTGCCTGCAGTGCCTCCTTTGCCCTTTGCATACTACTCCTCTCCCCAGGCCATTTCTTGCCTATAAGGAAGCTGTCATTACCTTTGAGAATCCCTGAGGTGGCTGAACTTACCACTTGCCACTTTCAAACATCCTGGATGTAACAGCAAAAATTTTCTGGCTTCTGACTGCTCTGTCTCTGCTCACATACAATATTTTCCTCACAACTGTCATGGAAGTGCTGAATGATTTTTCTTTGCCAAGTTCCTCTTCCATCATGGATTTGGAGCAGAATTAAGACACGTCTCATAAGAAGCTTTGTAATCACATCTCAAAACAGAACCACATAAAAAAGGATGAAACCTTTTTTATGTAGTTCTGAACCATCACTGAAATCAGCACCAAAAGAACAGCCCCAGTTGCCACGGCCTGGGTATTAATCTCAAAGACAGGAGTATAACAGAGATGGCACTAGAACAGAACCGATAACACCCTGCAGAGATGCAGGCACCGTTTTCTGTTACCACTGCTGGTACAGCAGCATGGAGATTAGGTGAGCTTTTGTCTGCACATCTGCTATGGAAAATATATTATTACTATGGTCCCTGCTAGAGCAGCAATGGGTACAAACAGCAGCAGGACTTTATTTGATTTCATAGAAGAGAAAATAAAAAGCAACACAAACACTACACTGTAGTTGAGAAGACATATCTGGCAGTGCCAAAGGCACTACAGACAGCCTCACAGCCAGCTGCACCTCTCCTACTGTTACTTTACAAGCATTCCACACCTCTCACAGTTTTTACTAGCAGTCACAATTGGGGTTAAGTCATGGTGAAGGCCACATAGGTGGGGCTGGGAACTAAGCACAAGTTTACAAGACACAAGACTCATCCACTTTGTAATGAAATCATGAATATGATTGTTAGGTGGTCATAGAATAGTTCACAGAACTATTGTAAGGTGGTCACAGAACAGTTTGGGTTGGAAGTGACCTTAAAGATCATCTAGTCCCAACCCCTCTGCTGATGTCACCTACTACATCAGATTGCTCAGGGCCCCATCCAACCTGGCCTTAAACACTTCTAGGGATGGGCCACGCACAGCTTCTCTCGGCAGTGAGAGTGCCTTGCTATCCTCTGAGTAAAGAATTTCTTTCTAACATGTAATACAAGTATCTTCTCTTTTAGTTGAAAACCATTCCCCATTGTCCTGTTACTACCTGCCCCATAAAAAGTCACTCTCCCTTTTTAATAAGCCCCTTCTAAGTACTAGATTCTTCTTTTCTCCATGCTGAACAACCCCAGCTCTCTCAGTCTATATTTGTAGGAGAGAAGCTCCAGCCCTCAGAACACCTTTGTGGCCTCCCCTAGACCTACTCTAGGAGGTTCACATCTCTCTTGTGCTGGGGATCCCAGAGCTGAATGCAGTATACCACATGTGGTCTCACAAGAGCAGAGTAGAGAGGGAAAATCGCCTCTCTCAACCTGCTGGCCGCTCCTCTTGTGATGCAGCCCAGGGTACATTTGGCTTTCTGGGCTGTAAGTACGCACTGCAGGCTCATGCCCAGCTTTTCCTCTACCAGAACCTCCAAGACCTTCTCCACGGGGCTGCTCTCAATGAGTTCATCTCCCAGTCTGTGCCCATGTCTGGGATTGCCCCAAACCAGGTGCAGCACATTGCACTTGGACTTATTGAACTTCATGAGATTCTCACAGGACCACCACTTCTCAAGCTTGTCCGGGTCTCTTTGGATGGTCCCTTCTTCTGTTGTGTCAACCACACCCCTCAGCTCTGTGTCACCTGCAAACCTGCTGAGGGTGCACTCAGTCCCACTGCCTACATCATTGGTAAAGATATCAAACATCACCAGTCCCAAGACAGAGCCCCAGAGACACCACTCATCACTGGCCATACAATCATCATACAAGGCATATAATAATCCTACAAGGCAATCAAGAATTGCTGTCCTGTAGCTATTAGATGCATGACTGCTGCTGCTTCCATGCTAGGAGAGTGGTCATGCAGACCCTAGCTTTGAAAGCAGTGGCTACATTCCCTCTTGTATGGAGGTACCACATATTTCTGTAATCTTGAAACTACTCTGTCAAAAGCTCCAAGAATCCTAATGCTCACCAGTTCTTTGACAATTCACAATTCATTTTAGTGGCCCAATGGCATAATGTAACTTGCATAAGGCTCATCAACACAAAATAACACAATGCTTCCATCCCACAATTTTCTCCTGAAATTCAAATGAGAGAGATCTGTATAATGCATCTAGAAATTAATGCCATAACGTGTCTGTGAGGGAAGACGTAGGAGTTAGTCTTGACAACCTCAAATAAATATTGAAATAGTTTGATGGCAAATGTTTTTTAAATTAATATTAATACTATACTAATACATGCTTTATTTATCATCCTCTTCATTTACTTGAAGAATGTTTGGGATGAGCAAAATTTATGTCCAAGGCAGTACATGAAACATTTTCCCTGTCTCATAAAAATCTGAAGATTCTTTTCTGTAAGCCCTAAAAAGGCACAAGTTTAATTTGATAAATTACCTTTTTCAGAAAGAAGTGTAACAATAGAACCTTTTGTGTAACTGGATGTCCTGGGGCCTTGTTTCATGCTAGTGTTTTCTTTGGCATGTCACTGAGGTGAATGCTGAATCATTCAGAGGAGTTAAATACACACCTGCATCATGGAAATCTGGCAGCTCCTACATGCTCAGTGTGGCCAGTCCTGCCCCTGTCCTCTAACCATAAATTCATCTCAACACTCTGGACTGACTGGAAAACTTCAGGCAGAAACTATTCTTTACCATTGAATCCTAGCACAGTTCTATTGACCAAATGAGTCCAGTAGATGCCAAAATCACCAGTCTTACTGTAGATTCAGGGATGTTCACAATTCTGTAATTATCCCAAATTAGGAATACACCACAGGCCTTTGAAAATCCAAGAGAATGCCTTAGATTTTACATTATCTTTTATAAAATATCACAAAAATTTGGGGCTATTTTAATTATCACTTTGAAGTCCACATTCAATTTCTGGAACTTTGAACTTCTGGAATGAAAAGCACTAGACTGTATTATAAAAAGGGAACATACTTCTTTTCAAATTGAAACTTCAAACTCCTTGACCACAGAAAAGAAGAACATCATCCTTCTGAAAAAGGAAAGCAATTCTGCAGATTGGGAAAGGAATATTTATGTGCAAATGTAGACTTGCTGAAGCTTTATTCTTAGGAAATGGCAATAAGGGGAAACATAGGGCCTAGAAAATGCTGAAGGCTAAAGTGGGATTTGCTAGTGACACTAACCAGTACATTAATTTCAAGCAGGCAGTCAAACTACATCTAGGTACTGCTGATCCACTGATAAATTCCACTCTCAATTCAGAAACAGAACAAGAAGAAACTTTGAACATCTCTAAGCCACTACAACTGTGCTCGTGCCTTGTATTCCTGTCTTGCAGCGTCCTCTGCTACTTCAGTCATAGGATCTCTCTACCCAGCTTTCAAAATCATTGCTATCTGCTGTAGCAATAACCAAGTCAACGCAAGTATTTGCTCTAAGAAAAACACAAATTGGACAGAATTTCATACACCCTTTCATAAATATTCCAGAGCAAATGGGGATTTGTTGCACTCTAAAAGGTAAGTGCCCCAAATCCTCAGATAACTGTTTTCCTGAAAGTTCACAGGGAAGCAGGTGTACAGCTGTTGTAAATACTTCTGCTCATCTGGAAGCCTTCCAGTAGGAGAAACACCACAGCGTGATTTGCAGCCATCTATGGAACAACAGTCAGCATAATAACTGGTGTCCCAGCCTGATAAGAGTTTCTTGCAGAGAGACACTAATATGTTTTTTAAATCCCTCACTAGAAGGGACAGGCAATTCAGAAGAACTGAAGGTAATGTGAGACAAGAACAGGCCTGAAATGCTCATAAGGAAAACTCTGGGCAACCACTTCTCCTGAGTAACAGCTTCTGCCGTTTCACTCCCTTATTTCTGCCTCAGAGAGGTGCATTTGCTTTAGCACATACAATTGTCAGCTATTCGGTGGAGACAGCTGAAAACATGACACGAATAGCCCTACTCTCAGAATACCTGTTCAGCTTTGAAAATTGCTTACACATGGATTCCTAGAGCTCAAGAGAAGGAATTACTGAAGCAGAACTAGGAAAAGGAAGCTACCACTAGAGATGAGAGGCAGTTTGCTCTCAGCTGGTCACAAACTTTCTGCCCACAGACTCTGACATCCAGTAAGGAACCTCTCTCCCCTCTGGCTGCTGGGCAGCTCCCGTGGAGGGCACCGCTCCCACTCGTGGGCAGCTCCCGTGGACGGCACCGCTCCCACTCGTGGGCAGCCCGTGCTCAGGACTTCGTGCACGCACAAAGAGGTGGGCAGGGTACCGGGAGAGCCCGGAGAACTCTCCCCGCCAGCTCTCCTTGCGGGGCAGGAGAAAGGAGGACTCCAGGGGGAAATTAATCTTGCCATCCAACCCGCACTCCCACCTCCTGAGAAGTCCCAACAGGAGAGGTCCCCCACTCCCAGGACGGCAGGAGAAAGCCTGCCGAGCCTCCCTCTTTCCTTCCAGGGAGACGGGCACCCGCTGCCGCCCCACGGCCCGCCTCCCCCGGCCGGAGCGGAGCCGGGAGGGCCGGAGGGAGGGAGGGAGCGAGGGCCGGGCCCACAGCCAGACCCGGACCTGCCTGGCTGGGCATGGCCATAGCCTTCCCCCTCCCCGGTCCTCCGCCCTTCCAGCCAACCCGCCAGGGCTCTTCCTGCTGCTCCAGCACTGCGATCCCAACGCCGGCAGCCGCTGCCCTGCGCCGTCCCCGGGCTGCCCGGGAAAGGCAGGGCCCCAGGCCCCACTGCCGCCGGCACCGGTCCCGGTGCCGGTACCTACCCTCCGCTGGCTCCGGCAGGGAAGCCGTGCTCCCGGGAAAACATGCTGGACTGCTCCGCTGAGTCAGCTCCCGGGTTCCCTCCTCGGGAGCTTGCTCTCCCCCGGCCTCGCCATGAAGAAGGGCACAGGCTCCCTGCCGGCCCCCCGCGAAGCCCCGGCTCCCGCCCCCACCCCTCCTCTTCCTCTCGGGTCGGGATTCACCGGATAGAAAGGGAAGGGATCCGCACGGCCGGGACCGGGCCCTGGCGGGCAGCGGCCCCGGAGAGCACGGAGGGGAGGAGGAGGAAGGATGGAGGACGAGGAGACAAGGGGGATGGGGTGATGGCTTCTGCCCCTCCTCCGCTTGGCAGAGCGGTTCCCCTGGAGCCCCCGCTGTGGGAGCCCATGGATGGAGCGCAGCGTGCAGGAGCAGCTGCTGGGACAGCCGAGCCGAGGACGCTGCTCTCCAGCTTGTGTGAGGGCAACACAAGCACAGCGTTAGACAGGGACAGCAGAGGGGTTTCGCTTATTCAACTCTGCTGTAGAACAACATCACATCTTCAGGTTCTCAATATCCAGTGAGGAAAGTGAGCATCAAAGCAGTTCTCCCCAAATCCCCATTCTTTTAAAGGGAAGGCTAGGAAGATACTGCATCCACTAAATCTAAATCCGTGTCATTTGGATCTGACATACATCAAGTACTGCAGAGATTTGGCTCTGCACCCCTTATGAAATAGCTCATTGATGCAATGTGTAAACTAGGGAGGCTCAATTTTTCAGAGGTCACAAATGCCTTAACCACATGTATTTCCATTCGCTCATCAACAGATTGTCATTCCTGATTAAAAAAAAAAAAAAGAAAAAACATGGTCTGCTATAGAAAAATATGAATATACCTGTGTTTAAATGAGAACACAGAGTTCTTCTGGACACGTTTTTTTTTTTTTTTCCCTGTGCCTCTCACTTTCATTCCACAGGATGATGTCATTTATTCTCTTTACATCAAGACCTATAAAAGCAGCAACTACAGCCTTACGCCAAATGTCAGCCTCGCACTGGGTTTTTCCTAACTAATGAAGAAGACACAGAACAGGAGACAGAATTTGCCAGAGAGCTAGGAAAAGATGTAAAGGAAGAGTGCAAACAGTATGGAGACAGACCAGGCAGAAAATATGAGCTAGCAGATAGAGAAAAAAGAAAAATGCAGAAAGCAAGGAGTTATTTCAAGGTTTTGGGGATGAATGCACCATTTTCATCCTAATGCTTCCTATAAATTCTACTCTTGAAAGACCTGGATAGAAATTATTATGGGGACTTCAAGTTTCTGTGGGTGGGCAAAGAGACTGTAAGAGTAAGGAATCAAGATAGGTGACAACTTTGAATGGACAAAGAAAGGGTCCACTTGCTGTTTTTAGTAACTTGCATGGAGCCAAGGTGACTCAATTTCCTTTTGTCTACCTCTTGTAATTCCCCAGAAGATCTGATGCTGAAGCATGGGATAATTCATACATCCTCACTCCAACTCAAATGCCTCCTAAATGGACCCAGGGCACTGAATAGAGCAGCTGCTCTCTGCACAAGCAGGTCTTAACTCATTCACCTGAATCTCTGAGTAGAGATGTGACTGGACCAAGGCAAAGAGCCAAGCTTGCCATTTCTGCTGCATCTAGGAAGGAGGAAGAGACATTATTTTTTGCTGTTAGAGAGGGCTGCCAGCAGTAACTACTGCCCTCCCCCATCTCAGGGTCATTATCAGCAGCGCTATCAAGCCTGGCCATGGTGAAAGCAAAGCATACAGAGAGGCTCAGGTCTTTCTGCCATTCTTGTTCTTCGGCAGCTTGCCACAACAGACAAGAGCCAACTTTGTTCACGTACAAAACCACACTGAACTCAGCTTTCATTTAGCTGCCTCACAGCTTTACCTAACCTTCTGTGTAACTCCAGTTGTGTACAAAGCCCTCAACACGCATAAGCAAAACAACAAACAATTATTAAATACCCTAATTACTGTTCTAATTACCTTCCTTTAGCAAGAGCAATATGAATAAATCACATGTAAGCAAATCACAGGACCGCTTCTGTTCCTCAACTTACAATCAAGCCAGCGATTGTTACTATTTACCCTGCTGATGCAAAAATATTCTCTGTTATAAGCCTTCTGTTGCAGTAAGTAGATTCAGCTCCTATTAATACTTGTGTTCTTATGTGACTAATACAGTGTACTTACAGTCTCAGATTTTAATCCCTATATGTGTCCGTACCTGCATGGATCATTAGGCATTTTATAGTGGTGACGTGTTTTAGGAACTGGGATATAAGTTTTTGTTCTTTCAGGTATCCTTGTACATTAATATATGTATGTACGCACATTAATATATGTATTACAGTAATTGCTGTCTATATCTTTTGCAATGTATTTTCCCATCTTTGTTAGCAGATTTTTTCAATGTGTTTCATTTCATTAGCATTTTCTCTTGCTCACATAGGAGAAGTCTGTATTAGCTGTAACACAGAAACTGGTCCCTGCAATTCTGTTAATTGAGTCATTGTAAGAACATCAGCAGCTCCACGGAAGCTGCGCAGTACCACATAAACACAGCAGTATATCCTTCAAGGGTAAACTCTTCAGGGCAAAACCTGTATTTTTTTAAGTTTTACTTCAATATTACACAAACTCATAGCTGCATCCACAGACAGAAACACACATGTTCTCACATCAGCTGTTTCCACAGATCTATGCACACAGTTTCTAAATATAGCACCGGGTGTGCACAGACAGCACCTCCCGCAGCGCACTTGGACTCCTCATTTTATGTCCAGGACTGACATAATCAGGGTGGGATTCCTTTGAGTCTAGGCAGACCCTCTCTCATGCCCCCCCATCCCTTTAGTTTGTTTCATTTCCTACACAGACATCCGCTCTCCCCACCTCCACTCTCCATTTCTCTCTCTGCAACTGCTTCTCTACACAATGCAGAATAGCACAATGTCTTTTAAAAAGCACACACACTTTCCCTGATGAGGCTGAAACTGCCCCAAACTCTATCCATTACACAACGCCACACAAGCAGCAGAGAAGATCTGGATCAACCCTCCCCCACCTAGCTTTGCTCCCATTCCTTCTAGATGCAAAATATTTTTAATTGGCATTGCAAGCAAGACGAGAATAAAAGCAGCTAAGCTCTTCATCCCCTACCTGAGCAAGGATCTCTCATCCCCAGCTGGTGAGCAGATGGAGACAGGGAACCCAGCTGCTCTCCTTTCCTTGCACTATCAATTATTCACGTAGGTTGCAGTGTCCTCCCTCTCCCTCCCTCCCTTTCCCTTCCGCTGCCCCCACCTGCAGCTGAATGGAGATCGAGCAGGTCGGTGCTGTCACACTTGAAACTAGAGATCATTGTCGATTGAACAGCCAGCCTGTGGAGCAGCTGTGCTCTTAAGCAGAGATTTGCCCTGGCAGAAGGGGACAGACTGGCAGCTCCAGAGGTGGAAGACAGGCAGCTCTGTACATCCACATCCTGCTCCCTGCGCTTCAAATCTAAGACCTGCAGGGATGACCTTTAAAAATGAAAGAAGGCTTTTTGGTTTTGTTAGGTTTGGTTTTTTGGTGTTTTGTCGGGTTTTTTTTTTACCAGAGGAAAGCACATTTTCCTAGTCTTCTCAAGTATAATGACTGTTATTTGGTGACAGTGAACTGGGTCATGCCAATTCATGTGTATAGATCAGAGCAGGAAGGGAAAGTAGAAGACTGGAAAAATCTGAAACATGATTACGTAGTACTGATTTAGTCCCGTAGCATAGGCACAGGGAGAGGATAATTTAAGGGGACAGGATGACATGGTACTTTCTGTAAATGCTTTTGGTCATCATGAATCATGAGACTGACCTGTGGGTTGGAATGATTCTTCAGTCGCAATTTTTGTAGATAATTAAAGGATTCTTATGTGGTACCAGTCTTAGGCAAAGGTAAAATGAATTCTGGCAGACCTGGGTCAAGGCATTTAAAGCATTTTGCCTTTGTAGAGGGCTACTGCCCACAACTGGGTGAATGTTCTAGATCTGCCTCACAGCAAAATTAGGTTGAAATCCCAGGACAAATCAACTGCTCCATTTTGCACTGGAGTAACTCACCCTGAATCATCCCAGTGCCATCAGTTTGCTGGGGACCCTCCTGCTGTGTCATCTCAAACATCACATTAATTTGTTCTGTTAATTCTTCCCATGATCATAGCTGTGCCAGAATCACCACAGAGACAAATTAAAAAAAAAAAAAACAAGCCAGAGTGCTCAAACAGTAGGTCATCATGGCTTTTCTGCCCCATTTAACTTTTCCCATCTTTTGAAAACAATGTCTGCAGGAATTTTACCAGAAGTAGTGAAGAATATCCTGAAATTACATTAAAAATAAAATGCCAAATAGAAAACGTTGGTATTGCAACTACAGTTATGAGTAAAACTCCTGAAGACCAGCAACTCTTTTTAAGAGGGTACTCTGATTGTTTTCAATTATCTTCTCATTTTCAAAACTTTACAGATCAAGCTTTGTCAAGCATTTCTCCACAATTCTGCAGGCTGGAAAAGTTTTAATTTAAATTAAGAAAAAGTCATCACCTTTTCTGTTTTCGTATGAGCATTGGAACCACCAAGTTCTATGGATGGAATAACAACAAATTTCCCAAAGATTTGTTTTGTGCAGTTGTTCCAGGTCCAAGAACTCTGATTGAGCATGCTGGAGCAGTTACAAGACCCATCTCTTGTGCTGGATCTTTGATGAGGTTTGAAACCTTTCCCTCCTTTGGATCTTTTTTCCTCATTGGCCATTTTAATTAAATTTAAAGGAGCCTTTTCTCTGAGATAACAGAAAAAAGGCTCAGTGAGATAATTATCAAAGCAAAAATTATCAAGTTATCAGAACATAATTTTAAGAAAATTATCAAATCAACAAATTATCTTTGAGACCTTGATACCCTAATTTTGGTAAAAGAGAGCTATTACAGAGGTTGTAAAGGAATAATGGTATACAGGTATATAAGGCACAGGCAGACTGTTTAAAGTAAGTTTTATTTCCAGAAAAGCAGACTAAGAACAAGACATGGTAAAACTCAATAACAGTAAGAAAATCATAATTATAAATATTAGAAAACAGTAATTTTTGGCTTTTCAGTTAGCATCAAATATACCTGTGCATTTACCTACAGATATAGGAGCATAGATTTATGAATATTTTTCAGAATATTAGACTCTTACTGGACTAATTGTATGACTATTTTGGTATCTTACAATTTAGTATTATTCATATTATATAGTATATATACAATTTATATACTGCATACAATTTAGTATTATATACTAAAAATGAGTATTATTCATAACCTGATCAATATAATTTTAACACCCTGCCCTTCATACAAGTCTTTAAATCACCATTTGATTATAAACTGACTGGGTCTTCCCATATGTCTGTAAAACTGTCTCGGAATCTCTGCTGGTCAGAGTGACCCCAAGCTGCGTTAGAAAATCTCTTTTCCCAGCCTGGCAGTCAAAGAAGGAGTCAGAACTCTTCAGTTCTCAGTCTCAAGATTGTTTATTGTATCTTAGCTATAAAATTCTTTCTCCTGACCTGCTGAGGTCTGCTCAGCAAGACAGTCAGAGGCACTTTGCCCGCCTCAGAGGCGGTGTTGTCTTTTTATACTAAAAACTACGTATACAATATTCACAATAACTTTCCAATACCTATCACCTATGTTAGGCAGTGAGCTTCTACTCTAAACCAATCTAAAAGTGCCAACATCACAGCAGAAGATGGAGGCCAAGAAGAAGAAGGAGAAAGGCTGGACACTCCCAGATTCCTCCATCTTGCCCCCTGAACCCCCATTCTAAAAACCCCAAAAAATCTATTTTTAACCCTGTGACAAATAAACTATTATGCTACTTAAACTCTTTTGACTTGTAATTCTTCATATAAAGGTTGGTAATTGTTTTTCCATGGGTCAAGATCAAAGGCACACGAGTCTTGGGCTCTGTGCCAAGGTCTCTGAGCCCAGGGCAGCCAGAGGAATTTCCTGGGTTCCGACAAGACTGTAGAAGAAATTGTTTCCATATAGATACAAACACTTCCCACTTCCTTGCCACCGTAATTTGCATATCTCACAATTCATTACTGATATTGGTTCCCGTTATTACCACTGCTGCACATAAGGATAAACTGGCACAGAGATACTAACTCTCACTATCTCCCAGGGCCACAGAAAGGAAACAGAGTTCTGAGTCCATCAGTACAGCTGTATAAACAGCTTGAGATGCCTCCATACCGTGCTGACACAGGAGAGCCCCACTCAGATCAGCCAGTGGGTCCTGGTGACATCCTGAATGCCAGTGGTGGTGCAATGAAGGGGACTGGAACAAGTGGCCAATGGAAAAGGGATATGGCAGGACTCCTTTGCAAGCAACTGGATTTTAAACTGGCCCATGATATCAGTGCAGCATCAGTCTCTCTCCAGAGCCCTAGGATAATGACTCAGTTTACATTTAAGTTTTGAGCAAAATTGCCAGCTAGTAAAACTTAATTTTATGAGAAATATTTATCAATTTATCTGTCTGTCAGTACTGAATGAATTGGGGAAATGGGGGGATTTTGATAGTATAACTTTGGAAATTTGTCAACAAGGAAAATTCATTAAGAAGGAAATTATGAGATTGCTTGCTAATTTCAGAGAAGACTGGAATGGCCACAATTCGGAAAAGATGAAGCATCTCCTCCACAGAAGTGACATCTAGGTTCATCACTATAGGCACAGCAAAAGGACAAGTGACAACATTCAGGTTGCACCAAGGAAAATTTCAGCTATATTCAAGGAAAAATTTGTTCTTTCTATGAGGGTGATTCAGTACTAAGAAGTGCCAAGACTGAGTAATATCATTCTTGGAAATCTTCAGAGATATACATACAAGGCCCTTCTAGCTTTGAAGTTGACCATTTAGTGCACAGTTGACCTAAATGAGACCTTTTCATACTAATTTATTCTATGGTTTTATCCACTGCATGTTAGAAAATCTGTGGCATGAAATGTTCAAAAGGTCAAAGTTCATAATTTCAGTATAATATGTAAGAGCTTCAAGTTCTAACCAAGTTGAAATTTGTCACTGATGGTTTCCACCCAGAAATCAAGTTCTCTAATCATTCAGCAGGTAAAAATTTTCTTGGCATATGTGCAAGTACTTGGAAAATCATAGTTTGTATCATCCAGCAAAGTCCAGGGCAAGTCTTGCCCTGGCCATATATCACAGAGGCTCAACAAGAGGATAACTCAGAGAGCAAGATGTGAGGATAGCTCTAGCAGAGGAAGACCCTCTAATTAAAGACCATATTTTGCAAACAGTACTGCATTACCTATATAATAATCATGCTTAGAGAAAGGACTTAGTTTCTAGGCTTTACTGCACCATTAACTTCATAATAGGCTTTAACTAATGATTTTAACAAAGGAAAACTCTCTACACTCTCAGTAAGCATAATCCTTTAAAAGCAGTGTTATATGAATATACAAAGCCAGTTTGCATCCGTGAATTGCGTGTGAAACCAAGGCAGGGAAGTGAAAGGATTGCCAGGGTCATGTAAAAACAGATGGATGGACAGCAGAGAGGCAAGTCATTAGACTGAGGAAAGGCTGAAAAGCACAAGGGTAAGGATATGGGCCTTGCCTAGGTTGGATCAACAAGTTTAACAATTTGCAGTAATGAAATGGTATTCAAACAAGGGGAATAATAGCTGCTTAATCCAAACAAAAGGGCAGGAAGCACAGGCAAGATTTTTTTGTGGCTGCTAGAAAGATACATGGGATGAGAAGGAAGGGAGGTCAGAACTAGATGCTGTGCAGATAAGGACAATGTGTGGATGAAAAGGCAATCGGACAAGTAAATTTCTTTTGCAAAATTAGGGATAAAGGTGCTTGCAATTTCCTTCTGTCCAGATAATCTGGACCAGCTGAGATTTTTCCCTACAAACCTCTGCTGCAACTCTGAAGGGCGCAGAAGGGGTTAAAGCAGCCTGCAGCACAAAGGGTGGCGGAGCGGCCCCGGTCAGACCGTGCCGAGCTGCGGAATCCCCGGGGACGGAACACCCAGGACCCCTCCTCTGGGAAATGAGAAGGGTGCGGCGGCCCCTTTAATAACGGGAGCCGGTGCTGATTAGTGTGGACGGCACGATCCACTGCGGAGCGGGAGAAGGGAGCGGGAGCAGGAGAAGGAAGCGGGAGCGGGGCGCCCGCCCCCCCGCCTACAGGCGGCTGTGCCCGGAGCGTGTCAGGGACGCTCAACAGGGCTTACACCCTCGGGGCATTAATACAGGCAGGGGTCGTGCTGACAGCTTGTTAGACATGATCAGCACCTGAAATACCGTGAAATGATCTGTTTCAGTGAAACATTTGTACTTCAGTGAAATATTGTTTTTTTCTTTTCATTGAAGGAGGATGCAAGGTAGCTCAGGAAAATCTCAGCCCTGTTTCCAAGGCACAAAATAAGAGTCAGTCCCCATTCCAAAAGAGTCCATTCTCTGAGAGACCTGTAGTGAGAATGAAAGGATTTGGTTAAAGTCACAGCTGAAGGCTTTGTAGTAACTGGAATTTGATCTGAGATGACCCAAATCAGAAGTCAGTGCCAGTTACAGGAATAGTCTCCTTGTTTCCCTCTTCCTTCCCACCTGCGATACAGCAGTGCCTTTCTCCAGTCAGGGCAAGACAAGGACATTCTTACTTACAGGAATCAGGACAGTTAAACAAACAACATGCAGACTGTTCACAATTAATTAACCAACAGAATTTCATTGGAAAACACCTAGTAATTATTCCACATCAACAGGCCATCTGAAAAGCGGTAAGGGTGGTTTATGCAGAGTATTAGGAGACAAAATAGTGGATCATTTATTTGTTAATCAATAAGAACACATAGAGATTAAGGAGGGTTCCATAGTATAAGCATGTACAACAGCAGAGAACCAGCTGACACTTGCTTTGACAAATACTTGGCATATATAAAAACTTAAAAAGAATCACTTCATGCCATTTGGTAAGAATGTGTCTATCACTTAGGAACCATACACTAACTCTAAATATCTAGAAAATCTTTTAATGAAGAATATGGAGAACATTTTGCTTCTGTGAATGACTAAATATGTGTCCTGATGTGTTTGCACATTACACACTACATACAGTTCTACATGGCATGTGTGGGCTGTGCATTATAGGTACACACACATTTATCAAATACATATATTCTGTGTATCAGACATGCAGTAAAAATGGAACCTATGGCTTCAAGTTTACTTGTTACAGAGAAGTGCCCACTAAACGTTTTGGAGTACTATCAAACAATATGTCTCACAAAATAGTGTTTCCACATCAAACTTAAATCACACACACACACAAAAAAAATTATGGCCAGTTTGTTAAGCACCTCAGTGGCCTGGATAGCACTAAGAGGACAAGCACCACTGGAAAATCAGCCTGCATTGAGCATCTTGGTTAGTAACAATCAAGTATAATTCCCAGACTGCAGGGAGTTGAACTGCCAGAGTAGAAGAAAAAATTCTATTAAGTTGCAGTGAAATTGGCTCACTTACTCTTCCCTGTGGTAGGATGGGGGAGAGAATCAAAAGGGTAAGAGTGAGAAAACACATGGGTTCTGATAAAGATAGTTAATAGGTAAAGAAGAGTCTGCACATGCAAGCAAAGCAAAACAAGGAATCATTCACCATTTTCCATGGGCAAGCAGGTGTTCAACCATTCCCAGGACAGCAGGGCTCCGTCATGTGTCATGGTTACTTTGAAGAAAATTAACTCTACCACAGCCAAACCAACACAGCATGGGATAAAAAGTATCCAGACATTCTCAGGAAGGAAGTGGTCTTAAATATATTGTAGATCTGAAATAAAGAATGCCAGCAATACTTTGGTGACATAAAACTGGGAAAATCCAGCAATCTTTTAAGAGCAAGTAGAGCTGCACAAACTAAAATGTAATGAAAGGAGGGCAAGATGCTTACTTCCTTCTAAAAGAATATTAAGAATTGATAAATGTATTTATATAACTGATGTAAATATATTTGCAGAATGAAAGGCAGAGCTGTAATCAATCATGGGACTCTACCAAAATGAGAGAAGTTAGATTTGTTAGGCAGTAAATATTTACACTTTGTTAGTGCTCAACCAACCAGCCCAGCTGGCTTGGTGTGAATGCTGGAGATAACTCAGAAGGGTGAACAGTTAAACCAGAGAGTTTAGGATCAGCAACAACAACTCTCTCATCCTGAAGAGTTTTGCACAAGCATGTCAAATGTGACATGCAAGAGACATGCACAGGCATGTCAAATGTGGGGAATCACCTAACCACAGCCTGGTTATTTATAATATCAGTATCTCATCTATGACCCCAAACCAGTAATTTCTTTTCCCTTTGACTCATTCAAGAGCATACATCCAGTATTAATCTGGAGGATGTCAGGTTTGATTTTTCCACCATTTTGTGTATGGTCTTCAAGCTGTACCACTTCCATTGTCTCTTACTGACCTACCACAAAAACCTCTTATTATGGCAATTTCTAGCCAAAACTTCTCCATTTAGAGGGCCACAATTCACAAGAAGCCTTGATTTTGTCTGTTTTTGTTTGGAAACATGTTTACAGCCAAATTCCACATTGCTTATTTGACCTATCAGTTTCAACATAACTTGTAAGAAAAAATATTCAGCCTCCAAATTAACAAAATATAAAATAGGAGCATAAAAAGAATCTCTGAAACAAGACTTTGCATGGAAATTAACATATCTCTGCCTTCTCCAACCCCATAATGTTGACATGGTAGATACTGTATTGCCAGTTTCGTGTACTTAAGATCCAGAATTTTAGAAACTGCAAGACAGGCTCAACAAAGTTCAGCATAGGTGAGCTGCCATTGAACTACACTTCAGGGTAGGATTGAAAGAGGAAAGCAGCAAGCAGAAGCAGGACATGCAGAAAGCTGTAGTCCTCAAGACAAGTAAACAATTGTCAGGGATTTTGCATAAATAAAAATCATCTGACCTTTACAGTGGTCATAAGAAATTGAAAATCAGTTCACCTCCATACAGTTCTCATTCTGCTTTGACCCCTTACTTTGCAAATATCATTTAAAAACAGCAGGTGAACATAATATTGCCAAGGAAGCAGAGGAGTCAGCTCTCATCATGGAGGCCCTTTATTTTTTCTTCAGATGGCCCAACATTCATGCCATAAGAATGCTTAAAGTACAAATTTAGGAAGTCGTAGTGATGGTCAAAGTTGTTGCTGAGTAGCTTCATGAGCAGGAGAATCTGGCTAAAAGGAACACCACCATGTATCAGAGACTTGGAAACTTCATCAATATCAATGGATCTCAAGCAGGTGTAGACTGGAAACTTGTGAGAGTTCTGGGTGTTGCGTACTGCCACACACTCAGGTGTGAGAAGTAAAGGTCATATAATGGCGATTCTGATAAAAGACTATTCTCTCTTTTTTTGATCAAGCAAGACAGTATTTGGAGGAAGCAGGGAGGAAGAGAGGAGACAGTGGACAAGAATATATACCTCATAATTACTTCCAATGTAGTCAAAGAAATCTCTTCAGCTGAGATTATGATCTCTCATGCCCCAAGCGTCAATGAGAGCTTTTCAAATAATTAACACCTTCTCATGAATCTTTCATCATCTGCAAGGGATTTCACAGAACAATTAAATGAATCAGAGGTCACCAATAGCGACTTAACTTAAAAACTCTTCTCAAGAAACAGAGGCACTATCACAAGGATCATCTTTGGCATCAAATATGACTTCACTTCAACACAAATGTTCATAAACTATGACCGTTCTACCCTGAAATTCTGCCTTCAATGGCAATCTTCTAATTTTCACAGAAAGACCCTTTGCAACCCATCAACACTTGCTCTTGAAACAGGTACAATGTGGAACAAGCAAACTTGCACAGTCATCATCACTAATAAATTCTCAAAGCCGTCATTTCAACCAGATATGCAGTTAATCCCACATATTGAGTGTCCTGGTTTTTTGTTGCCTTCAGTGAACAAGAAAGCTATCTCTCAGCAGCAGAAGCCCTGATAAGGCAGAGTTCCCCTTCACAAACAATAGGAGTTGCAGTGTCACTACTGCTGCCGCCTCAGGAGGAAGCAGAAGGTGGTGTATTGCTTTCACAGTGCTCGTTTACAAGGAGCAGGCTGAGCTGGCAGTGATGTGGTCTGGCGCTTTCATGAGACTGTCCCTGCAGCTGGTGGCTGACCTTGGAAGCAGTCATTTGCTCCCACAGGAACAAACATCCAAAATATCATCACAATGACATTCTAGAATGTACCAGAATGACAATGCAGATGCCATACAAACTGCAACACTACGGGGCATGACAATGGCACATACCAGAAATGCATTATGATGTGCTCTTGCTAATTTGGCAGTGTCCATTAGGAATGCAAATCCGTGCCAGAACTGGACAAAACCTGTCTGTATCAGTAAATAAACTGACATCTCAGACTGAGGAGCCATGCCAAGATAAAAACTACGTTCTTTTCGGCTCATGTGACTATTTGCTTTCATAAAATAACATATTTGCTCTTTCACTGACGCCTGTGAATGCCTGTTTGCAGGGATGTAACTGAAATATGACACCCGTTTTTCCTGAGGCAGAAAAAGGAACCAGATTGAGTTTCCTCCCTCTGAGGTGTGCTGCCTTTATGGCACGTAGCTGGAGCAAAAACTAGTGGTAGAACTAGGCTGAAACAGTGTTGCCTTTGAGTGGAGAGTATCTAACAAAGGAAAAAAGAGGATCCCAGTTACAGATCTAGTTTTCTGGCAAAATGTATCTTTACTAAAATAGATTTTACTCTTTTTTTTTTTTTTTCTTTTCTTTCTTAGAGTTTCTTTTTGTACTAAGTTATCTATCTCTGGTCTTCCATCGCTAAATTATTTTGTGGCTTTGTCACACTTGCTTTAGACTATGAGCACCTTAGGCTGAGAACAGGCATCAAGGAGCATGTGGGATTCTGTGCTTCACTTGCTACAAAGCACAGCACTCAGAGAAGGACCAGTACCAATAACAGCAGCATCCTCTTCTTCTCCAGAGCACAACTCATCAATAAAATGGTTAAGTGATTTCTCTGTCTGGCAACACTTTCCCCATTCTCCCACCCCTCTATTTACTAAAAGAATTTGAAGAAAGTGCAATGTTATATAGTAGGAAGTAGGAGCACCTTATGGAGAGACACCGTAGGGCTCACTAGCAGCACAAAACAATGCCAAATTCCTGCTTAGGAATCTATATTCTGCTACAGGCACTTCAACCTCTTTCTCATCTTTCCACATATATTACATTTTAGTCCAAAGTGGATTGCACAAATGCTGAATTCCAACCCAAGTAGGCTGTATTTTACTGTTGGGTGGTAATTCCCAACTATTTCAGGTGTGGTTCCTTAGCAAAACCATCTAGAGCTGTTGAAAAGAAAAGGGCATCCCCCTTTCTTCAATGCAGAAATAGGCTATGAGGTCCCTTCTCTCCTGTGGCCATACAGGCACTTCCTGCATGGTTCTGTGACTGTTAGTGTATTAACACAAGAGAAAATAGCACTTTTTTCTTTTTTACTTGTTTATGCCCTGTTAACTATTCAGAACATGTCAGAGAGGGCTCCAGTGTATAACAGGTTTGGCAACATAAGCAGCAAGAATATATCGCTAGGACCAGGGAGGAAGATAAGGAACAGAAATTCTGTGGCAATTACACATTAACTTTTCTCACTGCATCTCATGTCCTTTGGCTGAAAAGTTTCCTATTTTAGAATGGTGAAATTATGTCTGGAGAAAAGGAATGTTCCATAGTAAAGCTGCTCAGCATACATAGGTCTGCTTTTCTCTTTTTCCAGAGAAACCTAGTACAGTCTAGAATGACAGCAAATTATCTTCCTGGGTTCTTTTAACTATCCTCAACTGAGTCCTTAGTTTCATCTTACAAGTATTTCTTTCTGCTCATTTGCTCTTTCCACACTATGGAAATTTCCACAGTATTCCACGTGATTCTTTCACCATATTCTGGCAGTAGGATCTTAACTGCCCTCCTTCTTCACATTTAGTCACAGCCATCTCCTCCTCTGTCTAATCCACATTAGGTACTCTAAATTAGCAAAAGAGGAGAGGTCACTGTAGTGTCCCATTTAGTAGCATTTCAGTCACCAGGGTGGATTCCTTCAGAGAAGTGCATACTGCTAATTTACATCCCACATAGAATAACATCTCAGTAGAAGTACTGCAGTGTGCAGAGATTCTACACAAGTGAAGAAAGTCTTCTGGCAAAAAGTAAATAATTTAGACCCAGCTGGGCTCTATCATTAAACTAAATCAGCTGCAGAAAGTTTTGCCAGTGCTAATGAAATCTCACAAATTTAAAGTGCTTGCCCTAAGGAGAACTCAGAATAAAAAGATGAGGAAGCTTCTAGCCTTCACTTTTTTTTTTTTTCCCAGACAAAAAGCAAAACACATACCTGATGTATGTGAATTTAAAATTCTGTAAGAGGAAATAAAGACCCTCATATCACCTTGGTAAATGCTTATTATTTTTCTGTTCCTCTCCTGGCAGGAAAAGGAGGTGCTGCTTTGTTAAATTTAAATACTTAGGAACTTGACACGTGCAGACAGCCCTGAAAAACACTTCACGTTTCGAATGTGACTCCCCATTTTCAGAAAAGAGAAATCCTTTAGTTCTGCACAACATAACAAGTGTCTCTGACTCAATCTCTGTACATTTATGCTTTTCAGGCATCCTTCAGACAGCTGAGGAATTAGGAGTATCAGTAGAAGCTCTTTGTGTTGTATCCGTCCTTCTGTCACCACATCTCGGCCCTGATCTACAGAGAAAAGCCACTGCAGGTAGAAGACAAACATGCCAAAAAAACCCACCCCACAGTGACTACACATATAACTTCCAACCATTGTCCTGTAAGAACTGGAATAAGCTGGAAGGAAACAGAGATTGCCAGTTCCCAAGAAATGTATGACCTTTAAGCTCTGGCAGGTCAAACACAAATAATTTTCCTCAAATTACACACATATTTTGAATATCCAAGTACAGGCATTTCGCTTTCCTTGGGGTTTTGGCTTCTCCTGCCTAGAACATTATACTGACCAGAAACATCAACCAGAGCTCATCATTGCCCCATGATCTCTAGATAAAATGCAGTGATGCAATTTGCTTAGTCACAAAAGTGACTGTGCAGAACCTGGGGGACAAAAGGAGAGGCAGACAAGACTGGAAAAGGTGATTCAGTAACACTTTGTCCCCAGTACCTGCTCAGGTTCTCAGAAATTGCTTCAGGACGAGGTTATGAGGAAGAATAGGCTTGGCGATTACGGTCAGATTAATCGTGCCATGGTGTGCACGTCACAAGCCCTTGGGAATAAAGCAAGCTTCTCTGCATACCGAGCTGATAACTGAGCTCACTGTAGGTACTAAGTTAATTAGTAGCAGTCGGGGCAGAAGGTTGAGTAGATAGTGAGATGAAACAGGGGAAAGGTGAAATGCTTCCTAGAGGCTGACAACGAGATACGCAAAGAAACAAAGAAAGAACTAAAAAAAAAAAAAAAAGGAAATTCACAGTCCTAAGTAAAGAAATATACTGTTAAATGAAGGTTCCCACAGTATGACCGAACAACAGAGAACAGAAAGCTTTCTGTAAATAAGAAAATCTGTACTGCACATGAAAGGGAGACAGTTTAGCATGGCAGGATAAATGTGCTTGTTTACTCTCCCAGGCTTCAACACCTTGTTTAACAAACCCCACAGTGTGATATCTCTCAGGCCTTACCCAAGCCCCACTGCATTTTCTGTGCCTTTTAATCACTGAAAACTTCTTGATGCAGCTTCTGATCAATTTTTCTTTGTTATGGATGCCAGTGACAATCTGAACCAGACTGTGGAGAGAACCAAAACAGCAGAGAGACAAAAATTTTAGAAGTCCTTCAGAAATGCTAAGAGGCCTCATGTAGAAGCACTTTTCTGCTAGAAAACATATTTAAAAGGTTAGTTCATAGAAATTCATCCTGCTTTGTATCCTTAGACTCACAAAGCAGTATGTATCACATTCATAAACATGTTCAGCTAATGCACTCACAGCTGCATCATAAAGTATTGTTGTTTTATGCATGTTTGTAAATAAAAATAATTCCTAAAGATTCAGCAGTTATCCACGAACTTCATAGGTAAAATCTACAGGAGTTACTGAACCCTGAAATTCAACAGAAATAAACTGATGCAACCAATACAAGCAAAAACCAATTCAACACAGACCTACCATTTCTATCCTTTTTCATCACAATATTTCATAACTATGCCAAAGACTATTTTTAAAAATGGTGCACCAATCAAAACTGCTATACAGATTTTCAGCAAAACTAACATCTTTCTATCTATCCACAAATCAAATACAGAATTTCCACTCCCAGAAGTAGTTGTCCAGCAAATAATGAAGAATTTTTCACCTTTTTAACTTTCTACTAACTTAGCAAAAAGATCCAGCCCCAAAGTAGTTGGGGAGAATCTGCACAGGAGAATGTGCAGATGTGCAAAATGCCACAGCTCCCTCCACACAGCTGAAGTACCTTCTGTAAGAACTTACAAAGGGGATTCAACAGTGGTCAAATTGTTGAGGCCTTTGGACAGTAGTCAGAGTACATACCAGAGCTGGGAGTTGTCTAAAGTCATCAGGCTGAGCTAGTAAGCCATGATATATCTAACAGGCTTTGCTGGGTAAAAAATGGGCCTTAGATTCTTTCTACACCTTTCTGTGGGGCTTACTCCATCAAAGAAGGAAGAATTTCCTTCTGCTACAATGGTTTGGGCCAAGTCAATCAAATGACAGCCCTGGAAATTATTCCCACTCTTCTTCCCTTCTCCTCCACCACTCTGGCTCTGCGTTCCTATTGCTTCCCTTTGATGGAGAACTAATGGTTAGATGATACTCTAGGGACTAGATTAAGCCCACTAAATTCACTTTGGAAAAATGTAAATACTTTCCCACTGAGACAGCTGGGCTGGTTCAGAAAGAGATCACCTGAGCACTGAGTCACTGCAAGGAAGACAGGAGGAAATGGGGAGCAGGCAGGAGGATAATTTTAATTACCTCCTCAAATCAGTGGGATGTAAATCTTATCTCTGAGGAATGGTTCTAACAACCACCAGCTACACTGGTTAGAAAGCAGTTGCTGTTTGTACTGACATGTGCAGATTCCACTACGGGTCAGTCATGATGCCTGTGTAAAGAGGCTGTCAAAACAGTTTTCTCAAATCCTCCTTAGAAGTTAAGGTGCTCTCAACACCAGGCAACCCCAAAATGCAAATCATATTTTGCATCTAAATAATAGCCTTGCAAAATTACATGCTACACACCAGAATCCTGACTTTCTCCCCTTAATGTGGGCGTTAGTCTGTCATATTCAAAAGAATTCTCTTGAGAGCAAAGAATGGATAACAATCAAGGCTTAAAGTCCTTTATCTGTCAGCAGCCAGAAGGGCAATTATAAGGAGAAAATATTCAAAACACAGAAACATTGACAAGTCTAGGCTGGAAGGTCAGATGATCTGGTCCAACCTCTTACTGAAAGCTGGGCCCTGAACTCAGCTGCGTCTTGAATATTTGCAGCCGAGAGGATTCCTCCATTTCTCTGGGCAAGTAATAGCATTTTGCTGTTTTTACATTAAAGATTGTTTTTCTTATACCTAGAGGCACTTACCCTTTTTCCTGTTGCCTCTTATCCTGTCATCATGTACCCTCATGAAAACTCCCTCCCTCCTCTCTGTAACTAGCTACTACTGTTGGAGAACTGAGCAGACACTCTCCACCTGCCCAAGCCTTCTCACTTCTCAGCTGTACAAATTCAGCCTGTTAAGCTGTCAGAGTTCTCCAACCCTCAAGGCATTCACCAGACCATGTCCAATTTCTCAGACCACATCGAAACTGGGGGGACCAAAACTGTATTTCATGTGTGTCCTAACAAGGGCTGCTCAGAATAATCCCACCCCTTGATTGCCTGTCAGTGTTTAAGAGGCATTTGGACAATGCCCTTAATAATGCTTTAGCTTCTGGTTAGCCCTGAAGCAGGTGGGGAGTTGGGGAAGGTATAGGTCCCATCCAACTGAAATTATTCTATTCTATTTTACTCTATTCTATTCTGTTCTGTTCCATTCCAGTTTTCAGACACACACTAAAGGTTCAGATAACAGAAGTAATTCAGTACCTAATTCAGTTCTGTTGCTTATCATTACCTCTCATTCCATTTCCAGATACATCAGGGAGTAAAAATGTTTTTAAGTCAGCCCTCTGTGAAACAATAACCTTTCCCCCCCCTTTTTTTCCCTTCTGTTTGTAAAATCAAAGAGGACATAAAACAACATTTGACAAACAGAAGTCGACCAGAACAAATGTATGAATTTACATTTTACAGAAGTCATAAATAGATTTATATGTGGGCCACGTGATGTGGGCTGGGCAGGCAGTTGTTCCTGCTTTGTGAGGCAGAGATCAAGATTCCTTTGCTACGTGGAGAAAATCCCAGAATTTTCAGGGCAGTTTCTCTCATTGAGGTGAAGCAGACCAAAGAGATACGACACAGGTAGGCACTCCCCCACTGCTCACTCCGCCCTCTTTCCTAATGAGTTTCCTGCTTTTGTGGGACAGACGGAGAAGAGCTGAAAGAGTAGAAGGTGTGTGATCGTCTAGAAACTGCTTTGGATTCAGAACCTGGAAAACAGAGACTCTACTTTCCTACCCAAAACTTTTACAATGGGATCTTCCCATCAGTTGCTATCTTCCCATATTCACTAGCTTCTTTTATTTTCGAAAGAAATCTTCACAGTTTCCCTACCAAAAAACTCAAAAGGTATTCAAAAGGAGGTATTCAAAAGTACTCAAAAATATTCAAAAGGAGGAAGGGAGAGTTTTAACTGGTGTTCTATCCTCGGGTCAGAACGGGAAGCAGCAGTGCACAATTTTTCCTTGTGATGAAGAGAGAAGTTAAAACATGACTGCTTGTACCTACCAAAACCTCTTTCTGGTAAGTAGATGCTAAAACAAATGTGTTTCTTTTGCTTATATGCCTTTAACTATTGTTTTCTGTAATTAGGGGAAAGCACACAATGTGACATGGAGCTATATAAAACTGTTTATTTGTTTGGAGAAGCATATTCATAAAAATATGCCCCTGTGTCATGCTTTTTTCCTTCAAAGAGGTCTTCACCAAACGTGGGATAGATGTAAGTTAGTATAACATGTGCAAGACAGCCCCTTAATTATGGTATTCTTGAATACCACAGATCCCTGGTATTCATTCCATATTGACTGCACACAGTGACAACTGCTGTCTCTTTCACAGAAATGGGGTTTGGAATGGGGGACAGGAAAGACTCTTCTGTCTGAGAAAAGAGGCAAAAAAAAGCACATCAACCAAGAAGGAACTGAGAATACAGGCAAATACTGAAATGAACACCTACATTTTACAAAAGCACGCATACCCTAGCTACATCCAGAACCTAAAGGTACATTACTGCTCTAGTGCTACACTGAAGTAAGATGCTCAGTTTGTCAAGGCAGACAGGGCTATTGAATAATGCTTTTCTTCTGGGGTTTGAACGAGTATTTGAATGTTGATTATGCAAGGTACAAATGTCCCAGAATTAACCCTTATGGTTATTCCATGTCTTGCTTTTGCAGTAACCTCAATCTGCATTCCTGTTAAGCCAGGCCTTTTTAGATATGTCTGGTAATGAGTACTGATGGTCCATTTATGCATTTTATGTTTTGCAGCTGTGTCCAAGCATTCCAACCATTCAATATGCACGCACACAGGAAATTCTAATATGTTTACATTGGTGTGCACAGACTTCCCAGGCTTATGAACTATGTGCACATATTTGAGTGTCTATGTTTTTACTTCAGTCACAATACTTAGAAATGTGTTTATATGCTCATGTTTCACGTTGAAAAAACTGCTCCATCTTCCACAGATGTCTGTCCCTTTAAGTGCCCATCTGTTCTCAAGTGCCTGCCGCCACCATCCCTTCTGCCATGTTGTTAGAGACACGCTGGAAGAACATCCGCCAAACCTTGCTGCTTCTGTTCACCGCTGCTCTTCTCATCGGGGTCACCATGCTGGCCATCTCCTCTAACATCAACCCAGTGGGCTATTTCTTCCTTGGGGTAGGGGGAGTGTGCCTGGTCGGCTATTTGCTGAGTGTGTTTGTCGAGTGTTACCTGAGGAATCAACACCGGCGTGACGCAAATGAAATACCTCCAAACAGGCAAAGCCAAGCAGGGTAAGCAGCAACCTGGTTGCTCCTCTTTAACTCTCTCACCTCACTCATGGCCATTTTAAACACTCTTTTGCTGCCCTTCCCCTGAGGCACAAAATGCAGGCTCCATTCCCAAAGGCATAAGTTCTTTTCAGATTGTTTTCCCTCATTACTGATGTGGAGGTTGCAAATGTCAATGCCACACATGTCCTGTAACTTTTATAATATGTATTTTCTTGCCCCTGGGAACTGATCCTCTAAAACTTGCCAATGTTAAACCGATCCAGGCCCATTTTATTTTTTCTTTGAGTAATCGAGGCTTGCCAAACAATGAGTCAGACAAGGAAAAAGAAAAAATGTTGAAGCAATACTAAATCTTATTTGGGTTTAGCTCTATAAACCTTATCTCTAGAGCAACTGTTTCTTGGCAAACTTTGAAAGAAACCTGTAACTGGGTGTGTTTCCACTCTTAAAATTCCTGCTTGACGCTAATAAAACCCCTGATTTTTAGAGACTCTGAATACTCCCACGTTTTCTTGGCTTCACGTTCACTTGCAGGTTTTCAGCGTCAGCTAATTTAACCCCAGTTTTCCTGCTGTCATTGAAGAGGTTAACTCTACTCGTAGCCTTACTTCCTTGTATAATTCAGATAATCATTATCCACGTGCATAAATGACTTGATGTTCCCAAAGACAATGTTTATTTTTAGAAAGATTATATAAAAAAAGAAGTCTGTATTGGGCCCTGCCAGTTTGGGGGCATACTTAAAGAAAAGTAGTATCCTTTTATTTAAAAATACAACCTGAAAATGAAAATGTCTCCAATGTAACATTTTTTCTTTGGAGATAGTTCTTTTAAACATGGAATAAGTAGTCCTTGTTTAAACTAAATTAAACTACTTAATTTTCTCCACTTCTTAAAAATGGATGAGCTAATATAATAAATAAAATAGCTAATATAATAAAAAAATAGGTCCCGTTTTAGATTCTTTATTCCATAATAACTAGATAATAACTAGATAACTAGTAGTTAGCAATCCTTAGTGATAAATTTCAACTGTAGGAGGACACCGGGTTAAGCCTAGGAGACCGAACTGAACAGTGTGGGTAGCTTCACTGACTCTGGGGAGTGTGGGAGAATGGTCAGACAAGCTATTTTCTATCCCAGTAAGAAAGACATTCAGTTGGCTGGAGAGGTGAGCTGATCCAGGGGCAGAATATCCTACTGAACAATACCACACGAGGTACCCTGTCTCAGTCCCATTTGTTGATTGTAGCATGGTCCCTATAGTCCATGATCTGTACTACAAACATAAATTATGCACTAAAACAACGAGTGTGTCTGGCATTGTTCTCTGGCACAGGGTGAATCCCGCCTATGAAGCACCCACCTACGAGGAGGTGATGACCATGTCAGCTCCAGCACCAGCAATATGGACAATTACATCCAACCCGGGCTCCGTGCCCTCGCCGCTGAGCGAGCCTCCCCCGTACAACATCGTTATTGAATCCTCTGCCCAACAGGAGATGATGGTGGAGGCTCTGCGGGGGCCAGTGCCACCAGACACAGCGCACACCTCTGACACAGACACGGGCTCCAGGACACAGCTGCAGCTGGTGCTGCCCCCGAGACTGCAGCGGTTTGTTTCGGACATCCATGGGGACAAAGACCTTGAAGAAAGGTTTGAACCACTGGAGCCACTCACCCCACCACCTGCTTACGAGACTGCCATCAGTGATGAGGTCTTTGCAGAGGCTCACCAGCCCTCTGTGTTAGGATTGATTTCACCTGCCGTGAATACAGAACCAAACCCTCACCCCAATACAGGATGTTCCTAGAGGGATGGTAAAACGGCTGATAATGTTTTGCCTAAACGTTGTCTCACTATTCTTTGAACCAGAATTGAACTACAGACACAGCTTCTGATGTTACCAGAATCTTTTTGCACAAAAAAGAAATCAATGCAATACCACACTACTTTGACTTGGCAGATACATAAAACCACTGTGAGGAAAGTTGTGTTATGTATGGCAACATTCTCAAACTGGAGATACACCTTTATGGGAGAGGATAAGTAAATCCTGAGAAGAAATGAGATTGCCAAAAAAACTCCTGAAGAAGGACTGTAGGAATGCAGCCAGAAGAATCTGCCTGGAAAAGGGGAGGAATAGAAACAACATTAAGCACATTCTGCCTGAGCATTGCAAACAGCAATATTGCTTAGTGTGGCTTCAGCCACGCTGAAATCCCCAGAGAGAGAACAAGCCTGCACTCCTCACCTTGCTGTTTCGCAGAACACAGATTTATGGCCTGAGCTTTTTGTTACTGTCCCTCTGCCACACCTGCTCCACATCCTCAACTGTGCTACATGGGAGTGTGACTGAGGGGAGAAGTCTGACTGGATCTGGAAGCTGGTACCACCTGATACCTGTCACTTAGGGTTGAAAAGCTGATAGTATGCATCAAGTGACTTCTGTTGTTCACAAAGTTCTCATCCCACACAGCCAGTGGTGGACAAGTGGGAGATAAGTTTTCGCCCTGCAAGAGAGGCCAGTGATGGGATATATACACATGTAAGCATCCTCTGCTTGGACTTCATGGCTCTAGAGCAGGGTTTATATCTGCTGTATTACAGATGTACTTTAACAGATGGCCTGAGACACTTTACTGTCATCATGCACAGAAAGGCCAAAGCTCCTCCAGTTCTCTGTGGGCTCTGGAAAGATCCCCTCTGTCTGCCAAGGCAGCAGAGCACCGGAGGACAACAGTCCCAAGACACATTTGGCCTTCATCATGACGGTTCTATGCTGTAGGCAGGTTCTAGCTCTCACTGCTCAGTGATGTGGTGCCTTTTTAAATGGGTGAACTAAACTGATCAGCTCTGCAGTGTCAAAGTGGTCTGCAGTATGCAAGGAGATGCATTTGCATCTGGTGAATATCCACATTAAAAAATAAAAATGCTGGTCTGAATCTCCTGTGAAGGAGAGCAGCAATCATCCCAGCCTTGCTCATGACTGCATATTTAATTCATATGAGGAACCATCAAACCAAAGGCTAGAAGCAAATAAATTATTTCTTATTGTTTGATTCTTTATATTTCAAAGGAGAAAAAATAAACCTTTTATGTTGTTTATAAATAAATAGGACTGCATTAAAAATTCCTGGTGGCATCATTAATTTTTCCTCTCAAAAGAAGCACTCCACAAAGCCATGCCTTTGCTTGCATTCTGCTTATTTGATAATCTTGGCTTAGAAAAGAGAGAGGAGTTCCATTTCTGAATCAACAGCTGAATCACTTTATTATCATTACTGATGAAGCAATTATG
The DNA here is from genome assembly GCF_023055355.1 of Agelaius tricolor. Classification (NCBI taxonomy): domain Eukaryota; kingdom Metazoa; phylum Chordata; class Aves; order Passeriformes; family Icteridae; genus Agelaius; species Agelaius tricolor. Next base: position 21,102,448 of record NW_027269269.1, read on the forward strand.
ATACCTCTGTCATGGAAGTATTAAGAGAGACAAACTGCTGATTATGGCAATGTGATTTCTTTAATGTCAATGACTCCTTGCATTTCCCTCCTGTATCTGCCAGCAGAAAAGAAAAATACCTTACCAAAAGGTGTCACGGGTATGTGACACAGGCATAGAAACTTTGAGTCTTAAACTGGGCAACTCAGGACTTGCCTGAGTGCATCAAATTGCTAGGAGTCAGGAAGAAATTCAGGTGGCCAGCACAGACTAAAAACTAGCCAAAACAAAGACCAAAAATGTCACCAGTTATGATCAGTACAATTTTGTCTTCAACATTTGTAAAGGTTGTCAAGCCTTTGGACTTGTGCTAAGCTTTAGCAGATAGAATTCCTGTGCACCAGGACACAGGAAAATCTTATGTGCTAAAGAATAATGTGCAGAAGCCATCTGAAGCTTTATGGGACTGTTTTTAAAAGTTGTATGGGGAGCAGCTGTGGGAGCTAGGGTTGTTTAGCCTGGAGAAGGCTCAGGGCAGATCTTACTACTCTCTACAACTCCCTGAAAGGAGGCTGCAGCCAGGTGGGGTTTGGGCTCTTCTCCCAGGCTACCAGTGACGGGGCCAGAGGAACTGGCCTCAAGCTGTGCCAGAGGAAGTTCAGGCTGGACACCAGGAGGAGTTTCTTTTCGGGAGGGATGTCGAGTATTGGGTCGAGAATGGGCTGCCCTGGGAGGTGGTGGAGTCATCGTCCCTGGAGGTATTTAAGGGAAGGCTGGACGTGGCACTCAGTGCTATGGTCGAGTTGCCAAGGTGCTGTTCAGTCAAAGGTTGGACTTGGTGATCTCAGAGGTCTTTTCCAACTGATTTTTCCAATTCATTCTGTGATTCTGTAATGAGAGCTGTGAAATTGCTTTCGCTAGGATGGTCGCTTGATTTCCCCTTTGTATTTCCCTCCGTATTTCTCTGCACCATTCCTCCCTCCCTGTTAACTACAGCAGGTTATCATTTCTGCCTGCAGCTGATTGCCGCAGAAACCCATCTCAGCAGAGGCAGAGAAACTAAAACAGGTTAAAAATAAAAAATAAAAAATTACCCAGAGCCGGTGCACTTCCCAGGAAAGCCACTGCACCCTGCAGCACTCCCGGCAATTCCGCGGCTCCGCGCGCCTGAGGGGCCGCGCGCCAGCCGGCGCAGGAAGAGGCGGGAAGGCGCTCCCGCTCCAGCGGCGGTCACGTGAGGGCGGGAAGCGCGTCCCGCCGTTTGAATCGCGGGGGCCGCCGGGAGAAAGGCGGGCGCGCGCTGCTCCTTTCCGCCCGCCCGTCGTCAGGCTGCGGCCCGCGGGGTCCCGCCGGTTCCTCCCGAGCCAAAAGTCGAGAGGGGGCACAGGCGACTCCTTGCCGCGGCGCTCGGCCCTGGTGTCCCCGCTCCTCCCAGGATGCTGGCGGCGTGCGGCATGCAGCGATGCCACCAGGAAGCGCTCAAGAAGAACCGGGTGATGCTGGCCAAGCAGCTGGTGTTGAATGTGCTGGTGGAGCACATGGTGGAGAAAGACATCATCACCACGGAGATGGTGGAGATGATACAGGTACGCTGGTTGTCGCCTGCGCCGTGAGCTTTGTGTCTGGCTGAGCTCGGTGTCGCTCCGTGCAGCGGCAGCATGGAAAAGCTCACCTGTTACCTGCACCGTGCAGTGGGATTGCACTCCGAGGACCTGCAGCGTGCAGGAGAGCTGTAAGGTGCTTTTGTAGAAAGGCAAAGTGCATTTCCTCTTGAGATTTCCCTGCATTCTGGTGTGCAGTTGTAGCAGGCTGCACTTAGTGCATCGGATGGTAGCTTCCAGTCCTTTATTGTAGTTTTGTGCTTATCTTTTTCCTTCCACGTATAGAAGCGGGAATAATATGTATTTCCAAAATAATACTGTGAAAATAAGTAAATGAATACGTTATATACCGGTTTGTTGTGGCACCTTCCACATAAAGAATTGGTGCTTCCTGTATGTTTTTGTAAATTGCGTGAATTGCATTGCAAGGCTCAAGGCTCACTGTCAAATTAACAAATGCTGCTTGTTTGTAGGCTTGTGTTACTTACCCTGTGTAGTGAGTGCTGTGGGGAGAAGTCATTGGAAATAGCTTGGGATTCCGGCCAGAGGGATGGTAATGCACAGAACACTGTGCAGGATGAGCTGCAGCTCTTCAGAGAGAGCAGGCTGGAAAGGAAGAGGTTGAACATGCACAACAAGTGCGTGCCAGGGCTCAAGTAAGGAATCTGAGGGGGTTTTTAGTCCCCTAGCAAAGTTCATCATCCCATACTAAAGAATGGATGCTGAAAAATAGGATTATGAACTATTTTCTGGGTATGAGTGTAGAAAATGTAAACCTGAGACTGATAAGGTTTTGATAGCAGTGAAAAGATAACTTCCTGAGTAATTTTGAGTCATCATCAAAGATAATGTGAATCACTTTGCGTACTTTGACGCAGTGTCAAAGATAATATTAGATGCCTCATGGGGCCTGTCAAGGATATCAATGCTGAATTGTGGGAGCTCCAGGCAGTCTCACCTGAAATAGCTCCAATCCCTAGTGGAAGAGAACAAAGATACCATGAAACAGTGCAAGCCAGAGAGTGAATCAAAGACTTCTCCAGGTTTGGGCTGGAGTAGCTAATTTCTTCATAGTAGCTGCTATGGGGCTGTGTTTGGGATTTGTGCTGGAAACAGTGTTGTTGATTTCGAGGTGTTTTAGTTATTGAGCAGTGCTGACCCAGAGCCAAGGCCTTTTCTTCTCACCCCACCCCACCCCACCAGCAGTGCTGGAGGTGCACAGGAAACTGGGAGGGGCCACATCCGAGACAGCTGACCCAAGGGATATCCCACTCCCTTTGGTGTCGTGGTCAGCCTGTAAAGGTAGGGGATGAAGAAGGAAGGGGAAATTCTGAGTTACAGAAAATGGTGCTAATGATGCCACGATCTTGGGTTTAATCCCTGTACAGGCCATTCACTTAGAAGTTGCACTCAATGGTGCTTGTGGGTCCCTTCCCACTCAGAATATTCTGTGAGTCTAAGTCACCATTGTGAGTGATGGAGTCCTGCTGTCCTTGGAATGGCTGAACTCCTGCCTGCCAACAAGAATTAGTGGGTGAATTCTTTGTTTTGCTTTGTGCATGTGGCTTTTGCTTAACCTACTAAACCATCTTTATCTGGACTTTTCTCACTTTTATTCTTTGGATTCTCCCCACCATTCCACCTGGGGAGGAGGTAACTGAGTGTCTGATGCTTAGCAGCCCACAGGGCTTAAGCAACAACATTGCTCAAGTGTGAATGGTGAGTAGGGGTGGGCTTTTGGTGGCCTGCACTTTGGTCGCCCAAGTGGGAGCAGAGAAGAAAAGGGGAAAAAAAATCCTCTCAAACGTAAGGTAATGGCAGAGAAAGTACTCTTTTTGGCAAGGTGCTGTTGTAGGTTAAAAGTATTAAACTGAGACAGAAGAGAAGAAGCCTAAAGGAATCTTCCCTTCCAGATGTAATTGAGTAAAAGGGAATGCAACAATACTTAGTAGTGGATTATCAGTAAGGAGAAAGGTGTTATGATGGATAAGTCAGGTAAAGAGTAATAGCTTGGTGGAAATACTATGCCTAATACAATCTATGGTATTTCCACTCTTAGGAAATAGATAGTATTGTATATATAATATACAATACTATCTATTTCCTAAGAGTGGAAATATTGGTGGAAATATTATGCCTAATACAATAAGCACACCTAACTAAGTGCTTAAATGCATATAAATAGCAGTAGCACCCTGAGCAAGAGAGCAGAGTGACTTGAACTACTGTTGCAGGGCATTGATCTGGAAATTGCAACAAAAATAGAAATATGGCAGAGGTAGAAGGAAAGCTGGATCTGCAGAATATGCATTGTACTAGAAGGATAAAAATGAAGGGAATGTTTACTGAATACTCCTAGACATAACAGTGCTATGGAGAAAGAATAAAGTGCATTAAAAAACCAAAAGAATCACTGGAGTGGAAAACACTTTGTCTTACCTTTGATCTTCCTGTAGTAGGTCTGTGAATTTTTAATATTCTTCCTGTCTCTGGCAAATGTGAGCACAGGTCTTAGAAGTGCTGTTAAGTAGCCTGTTATTGTAAATGTATTGTGATGCTGATTGCCAGGTACCTTAATGGAAACAGGAGGAGCCAAATGCCCTTGTCTGATGAAAGAGAATAGATTCTCCTGGATATTATAACTGGCTGGTTCTATATATATCGTCCTGCACCCTCAATAAGTCAGGAAATCAAGATCTGGATAAATAGTTATGATAAATAGTTATGTTCTAAATAATCTTTTCTTAAAAAGACAACAGTTACACTGGTCCTGTTGGCTTGATTTAAGCTAAACAAAAGAAGAAAATGGAAAATTTTCTGGAAACAGAAAATTCTGAAAATAGAGCATTTAAATAAATTTCTGTAATCTAAGGAAAGTGAAGTAAATCAAGGAGCTCAGGGAGATGAACCATGACATTTTTTTCCAAGTATGAGGTGTCAAACCAGTGAAACTTTACCCCAAGTAAGAAAAAGATGGGAGGGGGAGTGTGTTCCAGAACGAGCCACTGAAGGCAAAGGTGGTTGAACTGGATGAGGAGCTCACAAGGAATATGAAGAGTAAGTAGAGAGTTTATAGGTGTACAGCATTGGTTGGAGAAGAATCAGCAAATAGAAGCTGCTTCCTTTGATGTCTGAAATGTGGGGAGATAGTAGGATCTGACAGTATTGAATTTAAATTGGGTCATTCAGAAAGATACTAAACCGTGTGAAGTTTTTTCCACAGTATACATTTTCAATAAAGTGTAAAGAAAAAAATTGTGTTTGCTTTGTTGTGAAAATGATGTTATGATTATCTAGGTGAAAACCCAGAAGAGGGGGGTTTCAAACACAGGGGAAAAATTATTCTGGCAGTGAAGTGGGACAGTGGAAACAGCTGTTTTTAAGGCAAGCTCCAACATCTACTTGTATAAATGCTTGTTGGAGCATCAGATGTTCTTCCAGAGCTCTGAGATGGACTTTTAAAATTGCAGATATAGTAGCAAGAGCTTTCTTGCTTTTTAAACAAGTTGAGTACTCTGTACTGTAACCAAAGACTGAGATGTTTTTTATATAAAAAGATTTAAATACTCTGTTGATCAGTAGACAGTAATGAAGGGATCATAGGTTTTGACAAGTGACATAAATTTGATTAGGATATTTATTATTTATCAATTTTATATGCTTTTTCTATGGATTCTACAGGAGTATAATAAGACTAATATTGAATTTTGACAGGACTTCAGAATTTATTTACAATTAGTTTCTGTTATGTAGATTATCAAACCCATCTGTGAGGGGAAAGAAATAAATTAGGGATGTATTGGGAAATAAAATGAAAGAAGTGTCTTATTAACCTCCAAATGTTTGCTGAACATTATTTAGCATAACCTAAATGTGATATTGAAGATGAAGTCATATCAGGAAGCACAGCCCTTTAAGTGTTTAAGGAAGCATTAAGGAAGAAGACTGCTGAAAGCTGACTGCTGTGCATACAAAGTGCAGAATATGAACATTCTGGAAATTCTTCAACTTTTCAGTAAAACTAATGTTCTGGTTTTTGAGGTCAGCTTGTATTTTAACTATCATTTATGGCTTAGAGTCACAGACTGTGAAAAAGATGAATGACCTTTAGCTTGTCCCAAAACAGCTGCAGAAAGGAAGAAAAATTCATTAGATACATAAAAAACAAGTCTCAACCTACTTTACTAGTTTCAATAAAGTTCAGTGAGCTTACAGCAAGATACAAATATATGGAGGTGGTTATTTTCAACGACTAATGGAGCAGTGTTAGCAGGAGAAAGGAGCCTTCATACTTCTGGGAAGGCACAAGTAAGACATTATTATTGGCAATTCTAGTCAATAGTACTCTGAAATTCAGGATCTTGTGGGAATAGGCAAAGGTACATACACTGCTAAGGGAAAGAGGCCATTTATGGAAGAAGGTTTGTTTCCTGTAGCAAATCAAGACCAATTTATAGAAAGGAGTTTGATAAATAAGGGAATGGACAGAACACTGAAGTCAGGAAACAGTTGATAAAAATAAATGCTCTTAGTCATGAATGAATATAGGTCTGAAATTCTAAATAGATTCATAAACATTGGATCAACAAGATTTTGCAATATCCTCCCAAATGATGTGTTAGGGCAAAAACCAGACTATGTTTGACACTGAGCTTGATAATTATGAATGAAACCAGATGATGTGATATCTTTTGTAACAGAAGATTTCCACATTTACCTCAAGGCTTCTTTTTTTTTTTTTTTTCCTGTGATTGCTGTATTGTTAAGCTTTAATTATGTGTAACTCATCAGCTATTCCCAATCACCCACCAAAAGGAGAGATCTTGGATCTAAGTGATAATTAAAACAATATAGGATTAATTCCAAATAAATAAAATTTATTTCTGATATCTAGTATTTTGGTACGTGATTTTTGGTGTGGTTTAGATTTCACAGGGAAGCGTATTGTTGTATAAATTACACATTTTGTTGGGAAATACCTGTTAGTATTCTAACAATTAGAACTTCTTGGCACTGCTTCATTTTTTGATGTTAACTTTTTCACATATACTAGTGTATATTGCTTCATTGGTCTAAGTATTCGTCTGTACATAGGAAATGCCATTCTGGAACTGACTGCATATAGTAAGTGTTTTACTTAATGTTTTCTGGAAGAGTTGACTATCTGTGTGAGACCATAAACTATTGGATAGTAGTGGGAGCATGTTTTTGACTTTGTGTATTCAGTGAGGAGAAGTCAATACTATTCCAGCAGTAACTGGAAGTAAAATTTTAGAGATAATATGGTGTATTAGTGTGTGTGGTCATGTATGAATTGCTGGCTTGTTGTGTTGTCATATACTCTTGAGGAAATTGGAACAGAGGAGTGTGAATGAAATCAACTAGGAAGAGTGTAATAGTGGTTCTAGCACAGCTAAGCATAGTGGTGAAATGTTTTTCTGAAATAAAAAAAAAAAGAGTTGTTCTGATAATTCATTGCAAGTTAATTATGTCTGGTGTTACTTGAGTATGGATTTTGATTTTTTTTTCCCTCTGAGTTCAGGCCAAGTCTGGGAGCTTTGACCGAAACGTGGAATTCCTCAATTTGCTGCCCAAGAGAGGCCCTAATGCCTTCTCAGCCTTCTGTGAAGCTCTGAGAGAAACCCAGCAGCAGCATCTGGAGGCAATGATCCTGAAGACAATGTCCAACCTGAGCCATGAGATTGCAAGGGTACAGCAGTTTTTAAAAAATAGGGTGGATGGCTTGCATTTCAGATTGGGTTTGGGCACAAAAGGAGCTTTATCAAATGGGAAAAACTCAATTGTTTACAAAGGATAGAATGGTTTGGTTGTAAGTTGAAATTTGTAGTAGACCTAGCAAAAGCAGAGAGGAAGAAACTTGGGAAGAAGAGAATTTTCATAAAGAATCACAAGATGGTGGAGGTTGGAAAGGGCCTCTGGAAGTCATCTCTTGCAACTTCCCTGCTCAAGTATTACCTTCAGTAGGCTTCCAGAGTCACATCCAGGCAGTTTCTGAATATCTGCGAGGATGGAGACTGCAGCCTCTCTGGGCAACCTCCTCCAGTGCTCAGGCACCTCCCAATAAAAAAGCATTTCCTGATGTTTAAGAGGGAGTCTCCTGTGTTTCAGTTTGTGCCCATGGCCTCTGGGTCTGTCACTGGGCACCACTGGAAAGAACCTGGCTCTGTCCTCTTTGTGCCCTCCTTTCAGGTATTCATACACATTGATAAGTTCCCCTTGAGGGGGATAAGGGATCACCTCCCTTCATCTCTTCTGCTGGCATCACTCCTCCTGATGCAGCCCAGGGTACCAGCTGCCTTTGTGCCAAGGGTGCACTGCTGGCTCCTCTTTGGCTTGGCAGCACCCAAGTCCTTTTCTGCCAAGCTGCTTCCCAGCTGGGTGGCCCCCAGGATATATTGGTGCCCCAGGCACAGGACCTTACACTTCTTTTTGTTGAAATGCATGAGGCTCCTGCACTGTTCTTACCAACAAGTTCTTAATGGATGTGTAATCAGTAATCCAAAAATTGAAAGGGAAGTATTTTTTTCTCTGAACTTTTTTGGTTTAGTTTTCAGTGATTGTCTGAGTAGACTCTTAAGGAAACAAATACTTGTATTTCTTTCTTCTGTTATTTTTTTCACCTTTTCACTTTGTGTACTTAGTGTTGTACTAAAGGAAGAGTTTGGGAAAGATTCCATGTTCTTAGTGCATTGGCAAGGATGGAAACTCTCAGTAAACATATTTTATACAAAGGAAGGGACAGCAAATACTTCTGAACAAGTGTTTCCTTATTAAAATGTAAAATTTATTAGACTACCCTTTTAATTTTTTGTTTTGCAGTTTTCTTTACTATACAAACAATCAAATCTTGACAGCAAACAAAAATAGAGGAATCACCAGACAATTCAAGTTCTTGTTAAAACCGAGAAAACTAAGATGACCCCAGTGTAAAGATTCTAAACTGAGGATTTGGGTAGAAGTGCAGATGATCAAAGAAGGGGAGGAGTCTTGCATTGAGAGAAAGTGCTACTGCTGTCCTGTCATGATGTTTCTTTTGGAAGTGACCAGAATATTATAATTCAGTCATTTTTGTGTGTATATAAATGCATGTATCCTTTCTTCCATGATACCTTCATCTTTGTACTGTAGAGAAAAAAAAGAAAAAGCTATTTTATGCTACTCTTTTTTATGGATTTATTGATGTCTTGTAGCTTGAACACTGTCATGAGTCAGATCTTCCGTACCCTACCAGTGAGTCCTGTAATTCAAAGAGACCCCGTTGGCTTGGTGAGTTGCACATGATTTGCTACCTGGTTGGCTCCTGCCAATTTCTTAATACTGTCTTAATTTGATTGTAGAAATAAGCTTGCCACCACTTTGCTCATCCCAGGAATGCAAACTTGATAGTAAACTATGTTATGATCAAAGAGGGTGCTTTATAGCATATGGGAAGAGAAACCAATAAGTGTTTCTTGTTAGCTTTATTTATTCTTATGGGACACTTTTTTGCTTAAAACAGTACATGTCAGTAAAATTCTAGTTTTTGCAAAGATTTTCTTTAAGATTTGTAATAGAATTTCATTGAGCTAGTGCTCTGATAAGATACTGACTTCAGGCAGTATTTCTTAACCAAGACTTCCTTCTTAAAACATTAGTTTAAGGCCTTTTATGTGTTATCTGGGTCCAACTTGCTTTTCTTTAGCTTCCGTCAAGTGCAGGAAATCAGCTTCTCCTTCACATGCTTTTCCAGCCTAGGCCAGGGGTCTGGTCTAGCAAACATTGGTTGGAATGAATCTCCTTGCTAGTTTTTATGTTGCTTCTGGTAATGCCTGGAGTACTTTTTCCCTAACCACAGGTTTACCCTTATGCTGGTTACTAGGAGCTCTCTCTGGTGTTAAAGAACAAGTGTCTAATTTTTGGAAACTTTTTTTATTTATGTGCAAGGGTTTTAGGTTGGGTTGTTTTGATTTTTTTAGAGCATATGTTCCTCCAACCAGGAGAGCCATGCCTCAAAAGGCTGAAAGAGGATTTCAGAAGAGCTCGTGAATGTCATTAGCTCAGTTTCTTCAGTACAGAGGAGTGAGTGTTTGTCTGCAAATGGCAAATAGCTGATTATCATTCCCCTCATCTGCTGTTATCCAGAGGAAAGTGTTCAGAGGCAGATTAAAAAAAGAAAAGGGATTTGCACTTTATGAAAGTTAAAATTGTCTCGTTTGATCACTTATGCATGTGTTCAGCATGGGAGGCCTTTTATGACAGGAAAGAACTATTCTGTTTGAAATTTTCTAGCAACATTTCGTCAGCCAAACTCTGAAAGTAAGAACATACTGTGCAAAACAGCAGAAAGCACAAAGATCTTAAATTAGATGAGAATTCTGTTTTCATACTCTGTAGTCCAGGCGTTAGATAAGGCTAACCCACATACAGGCAAAAATAAAAGCTGTCAGTTAAAATAAATAAAACAAGTATACTGTTACAGTACTTTGTTTTCTCTTCTGTGTTTCATTTTGTGTCAGTAGGCCCTGATCAAACAAAATTTTTGGAGGTGTGAAATGTGCATAAATGAATATAGTTCAGGATTTGCAAGTTACTACCTTAATACAGAGGTTTTGTGTCTGAAATTTTAAATTTTTATTAATATATTTGGCTTTGCACAGAACCAGTAGAGCATTCCTTGGATAATGGAGATGGTCCCTCAATTCCTCCAGTGAAGTATTGCACTCCTGAATTTTATCACAATCATCAGCACTTGGTAAGTTGTTGGCAGAGAAAGTCTTTAAGATGTGAGATGTTTGGATCTATCAGCTGAACATGTGCCACTTAAAATTGAGTTGAAATGCTTCACTGGGATGCAGATCAGAGTTGTGCTATTTGTGTAAATGAAAGGTGTTACCAGTCGTGCTCCATTTGATGTGGTTCTCATTTACAAGTGTCAAGAGATCCCAAAAAGTTCTGTAACTCTAAACAAATCTCTGCCTTTGTTTTTTTTGCTCATGAAGAGCTTGGTGGAATGACTTCTGTACTATTGCTCTCTGTGAGCTGTCAGTATTATTGCCTCAAGTTTATTTTTCTGTGTCCTCATTTTCTCTAAGTTGACAAACCCTCTAAATGACTGTAAGATAGTAGAACTGTGTTTTCAGCTAGTAAGTTGGCTGTTTTAATTGTCAGCTGTACCCAATAGAATCCTTAGGCTTAAGAACCAGATCAGGATTATGTGCTAGAATTCTACCTGTGGGTAGAACAATTTGAATTTCTAATCTTCTGCTGCAGTATTTGAAGTTATATATGTAATCTAATTCCTTTTTGTTAATTCTGTCTGTAAATAGATTGGTGGGATGGGCTTAAGGAAAAATTACTTTGTGTTGTGGGATAAACACTTCCTTAGGGTTATACAATGTCAGAGGCTCTATGTGTAATGAAACAGAGGTTTTGTTTGTGTGTTGGTTTTTGTTTGGGTTGGGTTTGGGTTTTTTGGAGCTGTCTGTGGGGGTGACTTGATTAATAAGCAGTGCCAGTGTGAGCTTGACTAGGCTCCTTTTACATCTGTGCCTGCATACACCTTATTTGATATTCTCATTTGGTATTAAATTTTACTTCCAATTTGGAGGAGTGTTAGTAAGTGAATTACTATTGATTTGTTGTTGTTGGAATGGTAGGGACAGAGAGGGAACTTCTCTGTCTTGAAGGCACCCCTCTTAAATTAGTTTTTTTCCTGTTAACCTCTTTTGCCAGTTGCACAATTTTGAAGATCAGTGACTGGCAGTCCCTTGCTGTTGCAATGACACTGATTGGTATTTTACATCTCTGATCCCAACAGCAATTAAGAAATGTTAGCTAAATTTTGCATAGTGTTGTCCTTTGTTGGGGGTGACACAAAAATATATGAGGCCCTGCTGGGGTGAGGAAAGGGGAGAAAGTTACCAATATCTAATTCACAGTTTGAAATGGATAAGTTGCGTTTCTTTTGAAATGAGGAATAAGGCAAGTCAGTCTAACTTATTAATAATAGTATTGTAGCATTGTCAGTTGTGGAGGCTGGCAAGCACAGGCATATCAAGTTAGTGTGGAATGATTGCTGTTCTATTCTAACACACCATTATTTCCTTGGGTAGTCTAAATTTACCCATTTTTAATCTTCCTTGCAGGCATACAAGCTGACATCAGAGCCGCGAGGCTTAGCGCTGATCCTCAGCAATGTCCGCTTCAGCAGCGAGAAGGACCTGGAATATCGCGCCGGGGGAGACGTGGACTGCGCTTCCCTGCAGGTGCTCTTCAGGCATCTCGGCTATCGAGTCACTGTTCTTCATGATCAAACTGCACAGGTAAGGGGGTGATCCCAGTACTTCACAACTGGTGTGCCTGAGAGTTTGTGTCATAGCTGTCTCAAGAGATTCCCTCTGGTACGTAGCTGAGCTTTGAAGATACGAATTATCACTTAAGAACAGAAAATGGGGCTGAACATAATTATATCTGCCCTCATACTGATCCACATGAGAAAGCTTGGAAGGCTGAGCTCTTCCAGTGGATAGTAGTATCACAAAGAACTACAAGAGGTATTATTCTAGTCTGACCCTACTGCAAGGGGGAAGACTTTTGAGACCATTCCTGGCATGTGTGTTAAAAACACAAATTAATGAAGTCTCCAATTTACTATAGATAGACTTTTCCAGTGTTCTCTCCTAAAACTTAAACTTTGCAAATATTTGATGTAGTCTTTGCAGTTGTGATGTTTTCATGGCCTTTCACTGGTGAAGTCAATTGGCATCCCATTCATCAGTCTCTCTGTGCAGCTCAGTTCCACTCTTTCAGTCTTCACTAAAAACATGTATCTGCTTCACTTAGGAAAATTGGTTGTGTTCCATGGCTAACTTAATCAAGCCACTCTCCCTAGGAATGCAATTGCTGTCTTCTCCAGCATCATTTGATCTTAGTCCTTTTAAATCCCTATGAATTCAAGTGATACAGGACCTGTTAAAGAGTGTTTTATTCAAGAACAGAGCTTTTGCAACATTAATAGAACATATTTGCATCTGTCATGTTGTCAGTTCCTTAAGTTTTCCAGTTTAAATTTTGAATTGACCACTAGTGTCTGAATGCCTTAAGTCCCAGAGAATGTATCTGTTAAGCTGCTCCAACATCCCAGCCAGATTCCAGTGTCAGTGTAAAATATCACTTGTAAAATATCACTCTGCAAAATATCACTTGGTTTCCTCTGTTGGCCTAAGTGATTCCTGCTTTACACTGTTATATTTAGGACTGAATATTGCATAAAAGAAGAATATTTTGCTTTTTTTTTTTAATAGTACATGTCTTTTTCATGTAAATTTGAGGGGTGAGGGGTTTTTCTTTGTTACAAGAAAAGCCATTTGTGTTCTTCCCAGAAAATTGATTCACTTTCCCTATGGAAGTTTGGAAAACATTGGATTTTTTTTTCCTGTCCTAGGAGATGCAGAATGCATTGGAGAGATTCTCCAAGCTGCGAGATCATCGAGATGTGGATTCCTGCATTATAGCTCTGCTTTCCCATGGTGTGGAGGGTGGGGTTTATGGCAGTGATGGCAAACTACTACAGGTATGTTGCTGAGTCCTGATCTCTTGTAGGTTATCTCCAGGAAAGTAACAATGTTAAAAAAGAAAAAAAAAAAAGAAAAAAAAAAGATTGAGGATTCACATATTTTAAAACAGAAAAAATAAGGGCTGGAGGGAAAAAAGGACAGGGGCAGGTCTAGAAAATGAAAAATGGCAAGTAGGAGAATTTATCTCTGTATGAATACTAGGTAGAGTTCATGAACCTGGGGAGAGGGTGGGGAACGGGATGTGTTTGTCACACACTGAGTTTGCAGATAAAGGAGAGGATTACCAAGACTGGTGAGGTAATAAGCAAAAGACAGGGAAGCAAGGTTGAGACTGGGTTTGGCTTACAGAAGGCTACAGTGAAGAAATTTCCTCTCTTTCTTCTCTCAGTTGCAGGAGGCTTTCCGGCTCTTTGATAATGCAAACTGCCCAAATCTCCAGAATAAGCCCAAAATGTTCTTTATTCAGGCATGCCGGGGAGGTGAGTGCCCAAACACTGAAAGCCATCACTTGGCATGCCATTAAGGCTCATTTTGCACACATGCACACCCTCACATTCAACTTGCTGTCAACTTTCCTCTTTGCTTCTCTCAGGTGTAAGTGGGACCCATATTCACCTCCCTCTGCCCTGCTGCTGCCACTGCATCTGTTGCTCTGTAAGTGTCTTTAGCTGTGCATGAGGTGTGTGCATTGCCTTGCAGACCCCAGAGCACCTTAGTGACATAAAGCTCTGTCATATCCCACTCATACCCCGAGGCTTCCTCGTGCTGTGCCTGCAGGAGGGGGAGTGGGGCACATGATGCACAAATAGCAGCACAGCATGGAGCAGTCCACTAGCACTGGAGTCTTGCTGAGGTGCTGTCTTTCTCTAGATCCTTGATGTGTTGTGTCTCTTGTGGTGGTCTCTTGAGCTGTCAGAGTTGGTTCCAATTATTTTTAGGGTCTTGTCTTTTTCCTTTACCTTAGCCTGTTTTCAGCCTCAGATGACCTTTCCTTGCACCCTTTTCCACATGCTGCTGTTGAATTCTTACATGCTGCTGTACAGAACTCTTTTCATGATTCTTATAGACTTGTTCTTCTTCTGTGCTTTGTGTATCTTTTTTTTTTAATTCTGTCATTCCTTTTCCTCCCTTTTGTAACTAAACAAACACATCTGTAACTTGCTACCTTTCGGATCTGCTAATGACCAAATTTTTTCCACAAGTGTTTGGACCCTGTGAAATTGCAGCTATTCCAAAATGAAGCTCTGTCTTATAGTTTCTTCTTTGCCATTGTGACAGAGGAGTTTTCCTCATGTGTATGCTTTTCCCCCTGCTGTTCCCTTGTTTCTCACAGTTGTCTCCCTTCTTTCTCATTTTTAGCAAGCTTTACAGTTTGTCCTCTAGTCTCTACTCTTCTTTAATCCCAATGCAGGGAAAAACCCAAAGTCTACATGAAGTATTTCAGTGATCAGAAATACTCGATCCTTTTAATCATTTGGGAATATTGTAACATGCATGTTTACAATATGAATTGAATCTGATTGCTTTCCTTGTGTGAATGAACATTTAGATACTCTTGAACAAATGTGAATGTGCATACTCAGGGTGGAAATAAGTGTAATTAGCCATAATTTTCAGCTGACCTCATTAGGTAATTATGTTTATTTGACTGTAATGTTACCATAAGGAGTCTGTTAAGACTAACAAATCTTGCTTGGCCTTTGTATTCCCAAAAAAATTGCTGTTAAGGAACAATGGTAAAGCTTGCTGTGCACAACGCTTTAGAACTAGGATATTGCAATAGACAAAGGATTAAGATACTTGAAAAACTGGAAGGAAAATCTCAATTTAATTAAAAAACGGCAAAGAAGACAAAACCCTGCCTTGTCTAACCTCTTTTAAACCTTGATTAATAGCTGGAGGGGAAAGCCAGTTACAAAGTAATTGAATTGTCAACAAAAATGTGTACCCTTTAGACAGCATTAAAAGGATTGTATAAATAGATTGACTACTATTTCAAAGTTGACAATACTATCTGTGCCATGCAACTTAGCTGGAACTAGTTGAAACAAGGTGAGAAATACCTAAGTTATTCTTCCTCTCTAACCTTACATTGTAGGCCTGCTCTGTCTTCTATTAGTGGCACATTTTTAAAATGTAGATAAAGAAATATTGGTACAGTCCTAATTCCCAGTGAGCTTTTGGCAAGAGTCTACTAAAGAAGTTAAGTAGTCCACCTGCAGTCATGGATCAAAAACCACTGGCAATAGAAAACAATGGGAAGAGTTTCAGTGTGGCATAAAACGAAATTTTGAAGTTGCTTAGAATCTGCATTTGATGTAGTCCATTCAAAAGAGTGAAAAATTATACTAAAAGCTGGATAGTTAGCAGTTACTTAAATTAATTGGCAGAACAGCTGTCTGGGAGCTTCAGTATAATTTAAACAGACAATCTCTGGCAGTGGTTCTATAAATTAGAGGTTAAGTACGCAAAGGGTTAGTGCTTTACACATTTTAGTTAAGTTGATAGGAGTGGTGTTTGAAGATATGCATGAGGAAGATTTGTAATTCTGAAGCTTTAATCAAGAAAGTTTTGATTTTATTCATAATGGAGTGATGACAGTGTGAATAATAGAGTTTGACAGTAAAATTACCTGAGTGTTCTGAAATAAAATGCACTGTGAACAGTACACTAAATTTTTAAAAAGACAGAGAACTGGAAGGATTTTGAGAAGGTGATGAAGTCATGAAAAAAATGTGGTTAAAAATGAAAAAATATGCATTGCTACCCTAAGAGATGAGAAAGGAACTTAATTATGAAATTATGAAATTCTGAGCTATGGAGATTTTAATTCTAGGCTGTTTCATACAATCACACCCCTCCCACTGCTGTTTTCTTTCTAGAGGAAAAGAACAATGTTGCTGACTTATGAACTGACCACTTTCTGAGCATAATTACGAGATGCCACCTGTGCCACTGCCTCTTAAAGGGTTAGAAATCCAAATGTATTATTTAGGCATAAGCTAGCAATAAAAATTGAGAAACCTATTAGGAGGAAAGCCTCTGAAGTGGACACTTAAGCCTCGTAACACTAGACTCTGATTCTGCTGTTAGGAAGTAAGAATATTAGATTCTCATCTTAGAACAAAAGGAAACAAAAAGGCAAAATTGTATGGAAAATCTGTGAAATGTAATTTTAATTTTCTTGCAACACAGCTGGACTATCAAAGTTACCGCCACTAAGCCATTAGTTGAGGTTATAATGGAAGCTCTGCATCATGCAGAAAACCAATTGAGAATATCTACACTTGTGTAATACACACTAATGAATCCTGGAAAGAACATTAAATGCTCTCCAGGTTTTAAACTAATCTCCACGGACTGTAGGTCTCTCTCACATTTGGGTTCAGATTATTTTGCATTTTTCTGCTGCAGTTTATGCTTTTAATTGTAACAAGCAGTATTGTAATCAGGTTTTAGAACTAGGTGAAATACTTTGTCTAGGTTTTCTACATGTCCTGGGTGTAGATCTTAGCAACCAAAATTACAGCTCTTGTTTGAGTTCTGCAGTAAATAGACAGTTAGCATTGCAAAGTGCACTAGACATTTTTGGATATTTCCAAGGTAGGTATGAGTGGAAAATAAAATCTTCATGGGTGGCATCAAATCCTTCCATGAATAGTGGAGAACTACCAGAAACTTCCCTGCTTTCATGGTAATCTCATGATCTGTGCAGGAAGAGGCGGGAGCAGAAATCAGCATGCAGACCATGTCAGGTTAAGCAGGTGCAGCAGTTTTTGGTCTCTGCATTAGTTTGTGCAGAAGAACTTTCAGATGAATTTAGAACAGCTGAGAAAGTTTTTGCATTAACTTGAGGCTTTCTGCTTGACAGTAATTGTGGCATTGCTGACTACAAAACTAAGTACAGGAAAGCTACATCCAGTAATTCAGGATAATTTCTTCTCCCTTTCTCCCTCTCCTCGTTTATTGCCACCACAGATGAGTTGGACCGGGGAGTGGATCAAAGAGATGGCAAAGGATGGTCAGATTCTCCAGGCTGTGAGGAAAGTGACGCGAACAAGGAAGAAAGCCTGAAGCTGCGGCTGCCCACGTGCTCGGATATGATCTGTGGATATGCTTGTCTCAAAGGTAATTGTTTGGGCCCCTAATTGCTTGGGCATAAGGAGGTTTCATATGTCTGTGTTCCCCAGAAGTCTTCATGGTAGGCGCTCTCTCGCCAGGCACGGCGGCCATGCGGAACACCAAGCGCGGCTCCTGGTACGTGGAGGCTCTCACCTCGGTGTTTGCAGAGGACTCCCGACACACCCATGTGGCTGACATGCTGGTGAAGGTGAAGGGCATTTACTCTCCCACTCCTACCTGGTTTTTGAAGGGCCTTCCATTGCTTCAGAATGCTAGGATTAATCTAGTACTATTAAAGCACTTATTCTTGCCTTGTTTGTAGCAAAATTACAATTTTTCCCTCATTCTTATTTACTTATTTATATACAGCTCCATAGGAGCTTAACTAAGTAATGATGCTGTTTCTTTGACTCCTTCTGTTTCATTAGTGTGGTCGCATGGCGAACTTGCGAGTAGAGTTCATATTGCTTGCAAGAATCAGTTTTCTTCTATAGAAATATTTTTTTTTAGGTGAGTTCATTCCCTGAACATGCACAAAACAGCTGCAAAATCAGCAATATCATATAAAGTAAAGTTTGAGAAAGTGGAGGAAGAGGGAGTGAAAAAAAACCAATGTAGCCACAGCAACTTGAGCTGCTGTGGAACTGCACCCTAGTTCTTTATCCTTCTTACAATTAGGGGACTACTTAATGCATTAAACAGAAAAATCTGGGAGTGCAGAATGTGTCTTTTAAATCCTTCTAGTCACTTGAATTTTTTTACTCTCACACCTAGGTGAATAGGCAAATCAAGCAACGAGAAGGTTATGCCCCAGGCACGGAATTCCACCGCTGCAAGGAAATGTCGGAATATTGTAGCACGCTCTGTCGGGACCTTTACCTGTTTCCTGGCTATCTACCAGGAAAATAACCTTGCCAGCTCTGTTTGAAGAGAGATACTGCCAAAGCTGAACTTCAACTGTGGATATCTGTTTTCACTCTTATGAGCTGTGACATCAGATGTACAAGCAAGGAGTGCCAGTCTAATTCTTTATGTCCTTTTTTAAAATAAACTGGCAGCTCTTCTTGACCCTGACTCAGTCCAGGGTTTAAAATTCTAATATCCCAATTGGGTGTGTATGTATAGAAAGTGATGGAAAGAAGATCAGCACTGGAACTGGAAAGAAGTGGGAACATCCTTTGGAAGGAGACATAAGGAGACATTTGTAAACAAAGTGAATGTGAAAATGGAAATGGACTACAAGTACAGTTTTTAAGTTAAGCCTTTCTGAAAGGAAAATCAGTCAAAAGATGCTACTTATCTTATGCTTGTACTTCAACAATTTTAAGTACTTTCTGCATGGTTATTCATCCAGGACAGTCGACTGCTCTGCACATTAGAAAAGGGCTTTTTATGAAGGAGAATCTTCCTCCTCCCTAAAATGGAAGGTTATTGTTCTCAGTACTCAACACTTTCCATTTTGATCACTTACAAGTCTATTTTTTTACGTTCCTTCTATAGCCAAGATATCAAGAGAACTCGAAGATATCCCAGATTATCAGCAAAACATGTAGAGACTCAGAAAAATATGCCTGCATAAAATGCCCCAGAAATAGTTTTGAATCTAGAAATTCTAGATTAACTTCCCTTAGTCCCAAGAGTGAACAACTGCATGGAATATTCCTTTTGAGGAATTTGTTTACCATAGTACTTACATGTCACAACAGACATTCACTCCACCAGCTTCTCAGGAGTTTATAAATTGCACTGTACAACTAAAGCCCTGAAGCTCTACAGCCTTGTACAGGAGGATCTTTTGTCTTTTTAATTAACAAAAATATTCAAGGCAGCTCTTTACAGTCTGAGCATGTTGCTTGGATTATTTATCACTGCAGTTTTTTTCCCTTTTAAATGAGAGGGAAGAGTTTTATATTATTATCCTGTTCTGTGAGTTTTCTTTCTTAATCCATGATCATTTAAAAGCATAAACTAGCACCTCTTTTGGAAATTTCTTCTACAGTCTCTTCATGCTGTAATTTGTGTCTTGCTGTGTCCAACTGCAGTTACTCCCACTTGATGTGATGTGGGAGATGGGCATTGTTCTCTTTTTGTGGTAGAGCTAAATCCTGAGATACTGGATTACATGTGGACTACAGGTGGCTCACTTCAGTCTCAGTCTCTCCATTTTGTAGCGCTAAGTTGTCATAGTTCCTGGCTTTTTTTAATGTAAGTATGGCTTTTAAGATATATTTTTCAGGATAGAATTATGAATGGGAAGCACAAAGGTAAATGGAGGGAGGCTGGAAAACTAGGCATGTGCTCTTTTTATTATTCTGCCTGGTAAATGAAGGCTGTGTTTCCTCCAGCTCGCAAGGGTGCAGCATTAGTGTGTATCTTGCATTTATCCTACACACAATGTGATGAACAGAACAAGAATCATACTTGCCAATTGGTGCCTTACTCTGAAGTCTAATACACCAGTTTAGGGGCTCGTGTACCTCCCTGGAGTATAAACACTGTCTTCCTGAGTGCTCCCTCTACAAAGTGGTGCAATATTTTACAGATAGCTTTATTGATGAAGCAGTCCATTCTGATGGATTAAGTTTCTGTAGGATTGCATCAAGTTGCATTATCACTGCCACTTTTATATATCTTTTTGTACACTTGTATTTTACTGCCTTGAGGTGTCAAAATAAAGAATTTTTGTTTGATTAATCTGCGCGGTGTCTTCCATTTGGAGAATTAGACCCCTGCAGAAATGGAGGTTCTACATAAACAGAATTTTGTGTCATTTCTTGAGATAGAACATCCCAGAGGGGGTTTTGAACTCTCAGGCAGAAGCTTGCTACAACCACTACACAGCTGCAGTTACAGCTGCAACCACTATGAGCTGCTTGTGAATTTTGGTAACTCCCTGGCCAAACAAAGACTGATACATTAATAAGGAGAGATGAGGCAGAACCACCAAGTAGGAGGCTCTTGTTGTGCTTCAGCTGATAAAATACTCACCTTGGGAAAATTTGGGGTTGGTCTTTTTGAAGGAAAAGTTGGTGTCAAAATGAAGAGTTCCTGGAAAAAAGGAGCCTTGGAGGAAGAGGCTGAAAAGAAAGTGAAGATACTAGGAGTCAGAGAAATTCTGGAAGTGGAGGAAGGTCCAGGGGATCAGAGAGCTGCATGGAAAGGAATCCCAGAGAATGCTTAGAGGCTTGATGCATAAAGCCCAAGGCTTGTAGCAGCTGTACACAGAATTTTCTCTTGCCCCTTCACAAACAAGCCATGATCTCACTGCTGGGCGGGGAAGCTGAGATCAAAGTAATGCACCTGTGAGAAAGTCAATTAGTGTGAAATAAGAAGGTAGAAGCTCTGTTCTTATAAGTTCTAAAAATAATCCCCAGCCTTTAGATCCACTCGAGGTTGCCATTTACCCTGTTTCATCTATGACACCTTGAAGAGTTGTTTCCTGTCTTCTGTGATCTCTTTTTGGTGAAAGAGTACATTGGTTTATTAAAAATACAGAATTCTGATACAGAAAATCTAGTATGATATTAGAACTGGAATGACCAACATCTACCTGTGCAGAAAGTGATTCTAGCAGGCCAGAAGATGAAGTAAACAAGATGTTTGCATTTTCATTGGTAAGTTTGGAACTACTAGCATAGTTTAAGGAATTACTTTTAATAGCTGGGATAGCATGGCAATGTTATCAGGTTCACATTTTGTCTGGAAACCAGAAGAATAATGTTGAGGGTTTTATTTGAGATGGGGAGTGAAAACAGTGAACCCAATGTATCCTAAAAATCTTGAGCTGCATGAGAATCACATTTATTAAAAGCACAATTCAGTTAATACAATTTTAATTCTGAACTGGTTTTGTTTCCCTATCTGTGATTACTGATAGATAGTCAAAGGATTTGATTTTGTACAAATAGTCATTAGTCCCCTTAAAAATTAGGATGTGCAGAATGGTATTGAAAGAGAGCGTATGCTTCCAAAACATCAAAAGGGTTGGCTAAACATCTCTAATACATCATATAAAATTTATGCCAAGTGAGACTCCTGACGTGGATTTCACCTGTCTTATATAATTTGTTCTTACCCCTCAGGGTATGAGAATTCTTCACTATATCACACCAGTTAATTATTAAGTTAGGAGAAGGAAATGCAAGAAGATACTGTTATGTAATAGGTTATGTCATCAGCATATGCATACAGAGAACAGTTTCTTTAAAAGGAAGGGAATGAAATGGAAATCTCCAGAGAAGTTACAATCAACTGTTGTCACAGGATCAGCAGCTTTGGTGAGTCTGTTTCACTAGGAATGAGAGCTATGTCCTACTCAGTGCAATTTGGTCTGCTATTGCTGATTTTGCCGCTTCTCATAGAATACTTTTCTGTTGAAGTTTGATATTCTTTTGTTTCTGCTCATCTGCATTTGTTACTTGTTTATGGGACTGCTGTGTATAACTTGGTCTTCAGACTGTATTTTTGCACAAACCGTTTTGCCTGCATGCACAAATTCTGAAGATGACATCTGTGTAATTTACTACATATTTCAAAGATCTCAGAGTCGCACTCAGATTTCTCTGACTTAGAAAAGTCGCTGGAATTGCTGTGGTTTAGGCTGTTTTTTTGTGGGTTTTTTGTTTTTAATTTTAATTTTCCTTTGTCACTCCTAAAAGTTTTTATTTGAAGCTGCAAAAAAAAAAGGAGCAACAGTAACACCTGCCATAGAAACCATGTTTTGACAAAGGTAAAGTTCACACTGCATTGAAAAAATAATTGGATTTGGATTTGGATCTGGATCTGGATTTGGGTTTGTTAGGTTCAGGTGGTAAAGAAAAACACAAACTTAATAGCTGTTGGTATTCAGTCACTTGTAAAGTGACTTAAAGAATGAGAGGGAAAGGTCACACTGAGCATAGGCTTAAGTTTTCTAAATGGATTCACACAGAAATAAACACTTAAGGAATTTTATAAACTGCCACTGCCTCTTGCAAGTCTGGCTTGGTTATTCCTCTTGGCCAGCCCAGAAACCCTGGGCTCCATGCCTTAGCAGCTGACCCAGGACATGTGCTGGTCCCAGCCTAGAGGCTGGAGCAGACACTTCTCCACTCCTGTTTTTAAAGACCAGGGTGCCAACACCCCTGGTGTGACCAGTTCCTGGTGCCAAGTCTCCTCACACAGGTCTGAGCTGCAGCATGCCACACACTCATTTAGTTGGTCCAGAGAGCTGTGGCTGCTCCAGCTACTGTTGCTGAGGCCACACTTGCCTCAGCTCCTGTCCCCAGTCTGCACCCCAATCTGACTGTAATTGCTGGGCCAAATTCACTCATGCCAGTCTCACCAGCTGCTGGCACCTCAAACTTACAGCACTCACATACGTGGGATAATGAGATTTCATGGAAAGATAGCTAAGAAAGCATTTAATATGAAGATAGGACAGACACTGACCAGCCTTGGTTTTCATGAAGGCTGTCCTTTTCCATCTATTCCCCTCATTATTCCTCCCCAGCCATCTTCCTTAACAAGTTTTGCATAGCTCCACAGACCTAGTTCAAATCCTTATGTTCCTTGTTTCCCTCATTGTAATAGTTACAAACTCCAAGCTGGCCCTCTCCAAAGCTGTGAATGTACTTTATTAATGGCCTGTCAAACAGTGACTGCAGACATTTGGTCTTTTGCGTGATCTCTGCTCCCCATTGTCCCTGAGTCCTGGGTGGTTTTATTTCTGGCTTCCCATCTGCATTGGAAAGCTCCCTGACTGGATAACCTTAATAAAGGCATCACTTTCACCTTTCACATGCTTTTACATAACTCATTTTTATTTAGTGGGAGAAACAGCTTAGGAAGTGATGATGCTGCACTAAGTAACTGCTTTCCTAGATACAGAATTTTTCTTTTTCCCTCAATGAAAAGCTTTACAGATATCAGATGATAGGAAAAAAAACCAGTCTGTGAAAAGAACTGTGGCCTATATTATCTGCTCCATTCCCCACAAACTTCTGTGCTTGCTGCTGCCTCAGGGTACAGCAGACAGTAGCTGTGACTCAGCTGAGGACGTAGCTGTTGCCACAGCTGCTCAGTGCTCTGTTTCTCAAGGCAGTAACCCACAGCAGCACCCTGGTTTTGTCCTTTCTACACTCTTAGTTCCTTCTTGCTTTTCTTGTGGCAAGGGCCCAGACACATAAAAGGGCTGGGGGCAAGACCTCTCTACTTTGCACCCCTACAGATGTTCCAGGATACTCAACAACCCACAAACTCTTCCTGACAATGCTGTTGAGCAGATTTAATTGGTTTTATGTGTAGAAATTTGGTTAAGGCACAAACTGAAACCCAGGAGGCTCCATCTGACACTTTTTTACCATGAGGGTGCCTGAGAACTGGAAGGAGTTGCCCAGAGGCTGCAGAGTCTCCTTGCTTGGAGATACTCAAAAGCCATCTGAATATGGTCCTGAGCAACTGGCTCTAGAAGGCCCTGGTTGAGTGGGGAAATTGGGCCAGATAACTTCCAGAGCTCCCTTCCAACCTCAGCCATTCTGTGATTCTGGATATAAAAGATCCTGAGTGTTATCTATGCCAGTGGATGAAGGTTCAGGAAGGTACGAAAACTGCAAGGAGTAATGTTTATTTGTGGTGAGGTAATAATGGGTATACTTGAAGAAAAAAAAAAAAACAGCAATAATGGGTATGCTTGAAGAAAAATTATGTTGAATGTGAGGACAGCATAACAGTAATTCATATAAGGAATTGTCTTCCAAGGCCTGCTAGAGAACTTCCTCTCTCAGATGCTGACACTTCACAAAATTGTCCCTGAAAGAGGTTGTGGAAATAATCCTCTTCAAAGTTGCAGGATGGTTCTCTTGTCTCTAATTTTGGTAATTTGTCATTTCCATCCTTCTCTTCCTTAGTCTCTCTCTGCCATCAGTACCAGTTCTTTCTGTGGTTCCCCACCCTTTCCAAATGGAGTGAAGAATGACACTGCCTGAGAGAGGAGGAGGAAACGTTACCTCCTGTTAATTTACTGAGCTGTCCCATTGCCAGGACAGCAGAGAGAGATTAAAGCAGGGAAGCAGACAGAACAGGAGGGGGCAGGGAGTCTCTGGTTACACTCTCCCTCTGTGTCTTTCCCTCACCAGTAACATTCTCTCTCAGGGTGCTCTGAGGGACTTCAGCTGAAGCCTTGTGCCTGTTCCACTCCATGATTTTGCTGGGGAGGGCAGACAGGAGGACATTGCCCTGAATAAGCCCTGCTCCACAGGACATTGTCTCTGGGGATATGACTGGGGATGCC
This sequence comes from Agelaius tricolor, assembly GCF_023055355.1. NCBI lineage: Eukaryota > Metazoa > Chordata > Aves > Passeriformes > Icteridae > Agelaius > Agelaius tricolor. Next base: position 21,126,996 of record NW_027269269.1, read on the forward strand.
TCTCCAACGAAAGCGTTCCGATACCAAGAAACTCTGGTGAGTACGATACCTGCAGCAGCACAGAACGTTTCCTATGTGACAGCTGGCTTCCCTCCTCTGCTTAAGGGCCTGAAAACTTTCTTTGCCTACAAATATCTTTCCCTGTTTGCATTAGACAAACTACCTGAGACATGTGCCTGAGCACATGCTCCAATAGGGGCTTCCTTCAAGGGAGAATGTGCCCATGTGCTCCTTGAATTCCTAATCCTCAGAGGTGAAAAATTTTCAACACCAGGCAGGTTAAAAAATGCTGGCATGAGTCAGAGCTGAGTGCAGAGCTACACAGAAATGCAACTGCTGGTTGTGAATGGGTTTCTCTTATCAAGACAACCACAGATAAGGCACTGAAGCCATTCCCTGCCCTTTGTTACAGCTCCTGCAAGAAGCAGTTAGAATTCTGCCATAGTGGTGGCTACAGGTGCTGTAAGAACATGGAGCATGTTGCTCTATGGCATCCTTTGGGAGCATCCAGTGGTGTCTTGCACTGCTTTGTTTATGGGTATTTGGATGCAGGCTCTTGAGCCTCTTTCTGCTTTAGCTACTTTAAAAGCTAACTAGGAGAAATGTGATTCATTGCATGCCTGTGAGTCCTCACGCTTTACTGGACAAGTGGAGGTAGCAGTTTGTCCTGTGCCTAAAAAGCTTCTTGCTTTGGTCCCTGAAATGAGAATTAGCATCATACCATCCACATTGCCTAAGGAACACCATGAATGAAATCCCAGCCTTTAAAAATGAATAGTAGCCTCTTTGTGCCTGGGCATGCAAAGTTTTGGTAGCAGTGTTTAGAGAGAAGTAAGACTCTGTTGGGGCTGGGGAAAAAAATAAATCTCATCTTCTTTGAGCTGCTGCAAAGAAAGATAGAGACTTTTTTACATGTTTCTTTCTGGCATTTCTTGACCACATCTGAGTAGGGTCTTGCACTGCTTTGTTTTATAGGTATTTGGATGCAGGGTGTTGCCACACATTCTGGTTTTTGTTTCTAAAGCACCTAGTTTAGTAAGGAGAAGGTATGGAGAAGGAAGGGATGATATTTGGGAGCAGTAGGCTGAGGTGAAGAACTGGAGAATGGCTTTTAGTCAAAAACATTCTGCTGCTGAATACTGCTCATGTGTATGACAGAGTACCTTAGAGATGAATGAGGACTGTATGATCTTCAGTGTGACCATATAGCCCTTTATGACTGAAATCTTAATTTCCAAATCCAGACTTACACAATGAAGGTAAATTTCTCAGTGATCCACGTAGGCACATCACAAGCACACGCCCTCAGCTCAACAGTGGTTTTTTAAGAATGCTATTTATCACATATCAAGTATTAACATTGCCAAAAGAGCCAATCAGTACAGTGGAAGGATTAGGATGTATTTAATCTTTCTTGGCCTGATTTTCTGCATTCAAATATAAAAAAAGAAACGTCAGAAGTGAGTCGTATCAACAGTAGAGCATCAAGGCTGAGCCTAATATAGGACATAAAGGGATTGCCATGATCTGTTTTATTGTTTGCACTATAAACAGACAAGTAATGATTGCATGAGTTACTGAACTGTAAGGAAATACTACAAACCCAAACAAAAGCAGTGGTAAGGAAGAGAGCATGAAACAGCACAAGATGCAGAAGAAGTGAGTATGCTACTTGGATAAAATGGCTCTATTTCTTCTGCAGGTATAACAAACTCATAGATCATAGATTTTCAGTTTTAGGTTTTTGGTGTAAAACTAGACTAGTCAGAGTAAATAGACTAATAAGAGTTTTCTTGAATGCTTGTGGGAAGACACAGCTAGCACCAGATATCTTGAGTTCAAAGAGCATGATTCGTATAACTTGAGCTAAGGCAAATCTTTGACAAAATATTTGTCCATTACTTAATAGCTATTTGTGAGAGAAAGACATACAATGTATTGCATTATATTAATTTATTCATAAATTTATCCCATATATTTGCCTCTGAGAGTTCTTCTAGGTTTCTGTACAGGACAGGATTGTGTAATAAATTATGTCTGATTCCTTGAGTACCTGCTTAGGTAAATCCCAAATGACTAGTTCTTTGTTGAACTCAAGTCATCCCCATCCCTGATAAGAGGGCAGCAATGCTAGGACCTGTTTGATTAGAGATGACTCTAAAGTTAGGAATTCTTTGAGAATGACCATATATACTCAATTCCTTAGGGATCATAGGCAGAGTAGCAGCTAGTTACTGGAGAAGCTATTTGCTGGATCTAATCCAGGCATTAGTGCTAAGAAGGCACTGCATCACTAATCTCAATTGAAGATAAATTATTTCTCAAAACAAGCAAAATTAAGAACATTTATAAGGATTATGTAGCAATTTAAAAAAGGACTGTAATTCTGGATGTTGTTGCCTCAAGTGTTTTTGCCAGACGCTCTCAGGACTTGAGTATCTTAGCAATTTACACCTTAAAATGCTATCTTTAGGAACAGGCTCCTCTCAAGTATCAGCATTACATCTGTTCACTCCATGTACTCAGTCATGTTGGTTCGTTCTTGTTTGGTGAGTGAACAGAAGCAGAGAGCACTTCTGAACTAATGCTGCACACATCAGTTTTCAGACATAAAGCTACCACTGCTCTCTGGGCATGCTGCTTGGTCATAAAAGACAGACAGTAGGTCATTGCCTGGCTCCAAAGACTGTAGGAATGACTGCTATTTTCCTCTGATTTAGAAAATCTATTGCAGTGTCACAATCCACGGGCAAAGTCACTTATGAAGCCTGTACATCTTGGGGTGAGGAGAGAAGGTAGATGAGGTAGCTGCTGGTCATGCTGGTCAGCCTTCAAGGTCACAAACCATCTACATGAGCATGCTGATGAGTCAACTGACCAATTCTTGTTCTTAAGTCTCTTCTATGATTTAAGTATCTGTGATTGTTTATATACTGTGGCCATCTTAGTAATTTTTTCTGCTCCTGGCTTTTTTTCTTTTTTCTTTTCCTTTTTTTTTTTTTGTAATTTCCAATAATTTCTTTTAACTATTTGTTTCCCAGGTGTTCGTGCCTCTTAGTCACTTACTCTTTTACCATTCCCTAGTTGCTCTCACATACCTTCTCCTCACTCTTGTGCTCTGCTGGTCTCCTCAATTTGTTTCTCTGCTCCACTTGCTCTCAGTACACATGAGTGTTAGGTTTCACAGCTGTGTTTTTCTCTGTGCCTTCCTCACATCACTGCCATTGGATTCTGTTCTAAAAATATCCCATGTGACCCTTTCCCTGTGCTGTCCCAAGGCAGAGGGGGGATTCTCCCCAGCTCCCCTCTCCTCTTTTTATTTTTGAAGGTGCTGTCAATCATACAGAAAGTAATGTTAGAAGGCAGAAGAGACCTGGGGAACTGAGGTCATGAGAAAGATCACTTGTGCACATTTGTATTGCCAGTTCCAAAGCTGGAGAGCACAAAAGATGCAGATGAACATGGGGCCAAGTTGTATGTGGCAAGATGTAGGCTTCAGACAATGACAATAGAAAAGAAAAAAAGGAATTCTTTCTTCAGTCCCTTCAGTCCCCTTCAGTCTCTGCATGGGAGAGATGTTCAGGACTACCCTACCTGTTTAAAAGATGGGGATAGGAATTTTTGCTATATTTTGCTGTGATTTTAAGCTCTGCTGTGAGAACTAGCAGCTTCTTGAGGAAATTTTCTCATTTCCAGTTTGTATTGCTAGCGGGTCTGGTCTCCATCGTTCTATTAATAATTGAAGTTTGTCTGCCAGTATTTTGGTTTTGTTGCCATCAAAGCAAAACCACAAGAATCACAAAAGGATCTATAATGGATGGGAACATTGGCAGCATCCAGTCCAGCCCCCTGCTTGGTTATGAACTTCCCTTGTTTCAAGTCATGGCTGTTGGCTCTTGCATCTTCCTCGTGCCTCTCAAAGGGGAGCCTGGTGCTGCCTTGTCTACACCCTCCCTCTGGGTGTATTGGCATTTGCTGTTTGCACCCCTCTTCCCTGGGGTGAATAAACCCTGCTCCTTCAGCATCATCCAACCATCCAAGCAAGACTTCCTGAGGTGACACCCACAACTGCACACCTGTGCTATATATTCCCGACTTAAACACCTTTCCCATGGAGAAAGTTCAGTTTAACAGTAGCACATGCAACAGAAATGGTACCAAAGGCTTTACTTTGCCTGACTGTTGCCCACATTGTCCTGGTATGGGAGCAGCTACAGCCCCACAGGAGCAGGTAGCCTGCAGACACCTCATTCTGGATTGCACCATCCTGGCAGGGAGGGCGAGGGGCCTTTTCTGCTACTTGCAGAAAAGCATTTTTTAAAACCCATTTCCAAAATAATTCAGGTATTGGGCTCTGTTTTGAAGGTGTCCAGAATTACATTTCCATGAATTGTACAGGCCTCCTGGCCAAAGAAATAAATTCCAAGGGCTGGCAGCATGCCAATCAGTCTAAACATTGCCATTGATCTTGTGCTGTAGAAGGGAAAAAAACTTGTTCATGTGTAAATGGCACATGGGGGTATCCCCCATTTGTGTGAAACCTAATAGGGTAGCTGCATGCTATAAGCTTTTTTTATATGGACAAAGAAAATACATGATTGCTTTGTCATCTGGTGCGTTCTGCTTTGGCAATATAGCTGATTCAATTATTTCAGACAAGTTTGGGATAGGGGGTACATGTGTGGGAAGACCTTGTACAAGAATTCCTGACATTAAAAAAAGACAGACCTGTTGCTAGTATAATTCTCAACAATGGCAAAAGAGGTGCAACTGGAGTACAGAGATTAGTGCCCCAGCTGTACAGCAGGTGGCATACAAAGTATGGTAGATGAGAAATAATTGATCAATACCGAAATGCACAGCAAATAAAACTCCTCAGGGTAAAGTCAGCTACTGTTGTGAATCTCCACAAAATCAGAGCAGAGAACCTGGGCATGCAGAAGAAAAGCTGGCAGTAAACATGACATAAAAATAAGTTATTTTGTCAGTGTTTACTTTAGCAAAGTAGCAGGGAGTTTTTGGTGTCAGTATGGATGGAAGAGTTTCCATGTACCTGTATGATAAAATGATCACTGTTAACTTGTTAATGCAGAGGCAGGACAGACAGAAGTTTAATAGTGCTGGACACTACCTTCTTAGAACCTGCTTATCTTAAGTGTTCATATTTACTGTTAATTGACATAGAATTTCTTGATGGAACCAGATTTCATTGCTTTTTTTTTGCATGGGAAGGCATATAATGTTTTTGTATGTTAATCACACGATTCTCAGAACTGAACATAGAGGCAGCAGAGAGATCCTCCACACATTGTGACTGCAACAAACACTTTGGTCTTTGGACCTTGATAAGGACGTAGTCAGAGTTAAAGGATTTGCTCACATCTTTAAAACTCAGGCATTTATCTCTTGAACAAATTCCTTCCTCTTGGTGAAGAAATTGATTCTTACTCATTCTTCAGGGAACCAAGTGGCTGTTGGGATTGTTAGTCATCCACTTCCATGACATATTTGTAAAAGGTCATGGATCAGGAATGTTTGCCCATCATCTATCAGCACTGAGAGTGGATTCTAGAAGTACATAAAAATACAAAGCACCTTCATCTACTTCACAGTGCTGTTGTGAGTGTGAGCGTCACCTACAGTTTTTCAAAGGAAGTCAAATACCTGTAGCTCTAAAAACTCTGACAAACTACATGTAGTATGTTGTTTTCTGATTTGGTGCCATGACGAAACTACTTTGTGCACCCCCAAGTTTGTTTCAGATGGAAGTTTGTCCAACTAGTCTTACCTGTGCATAGTCTGGCATACACATCCTTTGATTACATGTAAACTATTATAAGTCTATAGATATCTATATCCTGAGACTTGGAGTTTCCCACATCTCTACTGGGACACTGAAGAGGAGAGAATTTGCCTGAAGACCAGTCACAGAGACTGATAAAGTATTTAACTGTGAGGAGGAACACACTACTTTTAACAGCTACAGAAAAATAACTATCCATTTTTGAGTGTATGGTCAGCCAGGACTACTCACAGTCCTGCAAACAGATTTCAGAATTAGATGATGCTTTCTTCAGACCATTGGAAGAGGTCATGTTTGTAGTCCCTGGAAGCAAACCTGCTGCAGCAGTAAGAGCAGGGCACAAGGAATCCTAAGGATTCTGGAGTGCATTGCCAGCAAGTTCATAACAAGATAATCAAAGAGACGGTAAGAGGAGGTGCTCTGCTGGACCTGATACTTGAAAAGGAGGAAGGACAGGTTAGAGATGTAAACATCCAGGACAGTTTCTGTATCTGAGGAGGGAGGAGGGCTCAAAATAAGGTTTCAAACCTTGAGTTCAGGAGAGAAGTCTTTGACTCTTCAGGGATCTTATTGGAAGAATCCCATCAGAAATGACCCTGAAGGGAAGAGGGGTATGAGAGAGCTGGTTGTTGTACAGAAATCATCTCCTCCAAGCTCAGGAATGATCCATCCTTATGAGCAGGAAATCAAGCAAAGGCAGGAGATCTGCATGAATTCGGAAGGAGATCCTGACAAAACTCAGACAAGTGACCTGGGAGGACTCTAGGGACACCAGCCACGTGTTAAAGGATGAGGTTAAGAAAACCAAAGCTCATCTGGAGTTTAATCTGGTGAGGGACATGAAGGACAACAAGAAAGGCTTCTACAGGTGTCAGCAGCAAAATTAAGGCAATGGAAAACATGGGCCCTCTTCTAAAGAATCAAGGCAAATTGATTCTAAAGAAGATGATGGAGAGCAAGGACTCTCACTGGAGGAGGATGAGGTCAGAGAACATTTAAACAAACTGGGAATGCACAAATCCATGGAACCTGATGGGATGCACCCACCAGCATGAGGGAGTTGCTCAATCTCATTGCAAGGCCACTCGCTATTTAATTTTTCAAAGGTCATAGGGATTCAGAGTGGTAAGTGAGGACAGAAAAAAAACAAATGTCCCTTCTATCTTCAAAAGGAGCAAGAAGTCCAGCAAAATGCAGGCTGACTCACTTCAGCTCAATCCCCATAAAGGTGATAGAGCAACTCATGTTGGGAACCATTTCCAAACACATGAAGGACAGAAACATGATTGGGAGTGGCCAGCAAGGAATTGTGAAGGGAAAATCACATTTAACCAACATACAGTTCCGTGACCAGATGAGACAGCCTGGTGGATGAAGGAAGAGTAGTGGATTATGTTTATCTTTACTTTAGCAATGTTTTTGTCTCCCACCACATCCTCATAGTGAGCTGATTAAGTACAGGCTGGACAAGTGGACCTTGCAGTGGATTGAAAACTGGCTGAACTGCAGGGCTCCAAAGGTTGTGATCAGCAGCACATCCTTCTGCTTAGCTGTGGTGAGGCTAAACCTGGAGTCCTGTGCCTGGGTCTGAGCTCCCCAGTTCATAAAACCCATGGAGTTACTGGAGATGGTTCTGCAAAAGGCCGCCGTGATGATGAAAGGACGGGAGCATCTCACATCCGAGAAAAGGCTGTAAGAGCTGGGATTGTTCAGCAAAGACTCAGGGGAGGTCTTATTATCTTATGGTAGACTGTAGATGGTGGAGCCATTCTCTTCTCAGCAGAGCCCAGTCACAGGACAAGACGGAATGGGCACAAATTGAAACACAGGGATTTCTGTCTGAACACAAAGAAAGAGGCTTTTGCATGACTGAGCACTGCCAGAGGTTTGCCTGGAGTGATTGTTGCATCCTTGAAGGCATCCAAAAGCTGTCTGGACACAGCCCAAGGCAACGTTCGCCTGCTGACATGGCTTGAACATGGTATTGGACAAGACAGCAGGTGTCCCATCCAAAGCTCAAATATTCTGTAATTCTGTGATTAACTTAAGTACTCAGAGGAACAGCAGTGCAAATTGCCTACTGGTCTACAAGATTATTGTCTTCTAAATATGACACAGAATGTATTTTTAATTCTTTGTCTGTAATGAACTCTTTTATCTACCCTTGTTGTTAAATGACTCACACAAAACTGTCATTTACTTCTATTACAGAAAAGCAAATTAAAACTGTTTCCCTGCGTCTAAATTCCAAGGAGTTTGACTTCAACAGAGCAAGACCCTACTTCCTGAGATACAGCCAAATTAACCTTCCCAGTTAATTTTCTTTGTACCGCTCAATATTTTCCAGACCTCATTGTCCTTTCCAGCTTGGGAGGTTCTACTCCATTTAACTGTTCCTCATACAGCAGCTATTCCATCATTTGACCATTCACTAAAAGTCTCCCAGTTCTGCTGTATTCTTTTTGAGGCTTGGGGAAAGAGAAAACAAACATTATTCAGATGTACTTGCACATTGTAGTTAATTAGGTATTATTATCCTACTTCTTAATGATAGTTCTAAATAAATGCTAAAGAGGTCATTATGATCATTCAGTGTAACCCCAAGGTCTTATTCTTACATATTGAGGGCTTACATAGTTTAACAGTTCTTGTGTATGCAAAGCTAGAATGTCTGTTCCTCCTTAATCACTTCAGATTTATTGTGACTTTTCATCTGTAATTTTATTGCTCAATCATCCTGTTAAAGCCCTGTACAATTCTTCAGCCAGTCTGTTTTTATTCCTCTGAATAGCTTACTAGCACCCTGTGAGCCCTCATCCAGACCAGAGAGGTATTTGATATTAATTCTTCTTGGCATCGAGTTTGTTATCAACCGTAGGGGACATGGTACTGAGGGCAGGCTGCTTTTGGTTCCAATTCCATATAGAAATAGGGCATGTTGGAAACCTCATTTCCATTAGTTTGAAGTCCATAAAGCTCCAGGCTCAAAGGGCAAAAGAGCTGCAGGTTCACCTAGGCTTTCCAGGAATGGGAAAGGCAAAAGGAGGATTAAACACACGGCAGCTATGCAACAGGGTAGTGACAGAAGAAACAGTCAGCATGGTGTAGGATCTTTATTCTAGAGATTCATGGAATCTTACTCTTGGGAAGATGAAGCCAGGGCTAAGCAAAGTTCTCTTGCCTACACGTGTATATTAATGCTGCATGTGTGCATGTACATTTTGGCTGACATGATCTATTGACGGCCACCCGAACAGCTTTGTTCTTAAATGCTGCTTCCCTGACCTGCAGTGAACTCACTCAGAGCACGACTCTGAGCACTTAACTGCATGAAGACATGAGTGTTTTTCATCAGTTTACCTTTCACAAGGCTCAGACAGACATATTAGAGCTGGTGCAAGGAAGGGAATACGACCATCCTTTCTTCATGGCACTCAGTTTTGAGACAGCTGTAACAGTTCAGGCCAATGCTGAAAAATCTTGAATCTCTGTGTGTTCTCTCTTCTTTAACCCAGCTGTATTTCAAAAACAGTACCAACTACTCTTATGCCATGACCCTAGAAAATATCTTTTTTTTTCCTTATAACTGCCTCATACCAAAAGATAAAAGACTAGACTTGACACTTTTTCTGGAAATGTGGAACAAGGGAGACTAAGAAGGTCAGGGCCTGATGCATCACTTGCTTTTGATTAGACAGGTGCACAGTGTGACAGGCAGCCTTTTCTGTGCAGAGCTCAGGTACAGCATATTGCTCCACTAGTAGCCCCTCAATGCAAGCCTCAGAAAGAGTCAGAATACCTACAAGGAGTAGTCCTTCCCCTTGAGGCTCCTCACTCCCCACTAGTTCTAGCGCTGAGCTGCCATATGTTATCTTTATTCTCTTTTACTTTTCCATCACTGGGGGAACCACTTGAATGCTATGTAGCAAATAAGTAGTGTAATAATAGCGTAGTGGATTAACAGAATATGCTAAGATACCCTTTCCAAATCCTTCCACAAAGTTTTTTTCACTCTCAGAACCTCTAGTGGTTTCTGCTTCCAACCCAACTCTTTTTTCTATGTGTAGGCTTCTCTCTTCTTCTTTCCACTTTTCCAGATCAGTGTGTTTGGTCCTGTGGTAAATGGATCTTCTCTAAAGAGAATGACCAATCACCAGCTGATGATTTTTTGCTACTGAATATGGAGGACTGACACAACTGATTCCATAACAGTATTACAGCTGAACCTGATATACAATTATTCAGCTTCTTAGCTGAAACCACTGCTTACTTCATGGTGACCACAATGAGCTTAGAGTCAATGCCCCCATGGAAACAGCAAGGGTCAAAACATTAACTAGAATGGATCAAATGGAAAGCCACATTAAAACAAAGAAGCTCTTTAATTTGTTAAGAGAAGCGTTCAAAAAAGTGAAACATTTCCAGAAGATATGAAGGTTACTGAAGGATACCAGATTGGTATCTAAAGAGAACATGTGTTCACAGAGGTCCCAGGATGAGAGAAGAGATGAGAATCTTGGCTCCATGTTTCAGAAGGCTGATTTATTATTTTATTTTATATATATATGTTATATTAAAAGAAAATTATATACTAAAACTATACTAAAAGAATAGAAGAAAGGATTTCATCAGAAGGCTTGAAAGGAAAGGAATGGAATGATAATAAAATCTTGTGACTGACCAGACAGTCCAAGACAGCTGGACTGTGATTGGCCATTAATTAGAAACAACGACATGAGACCAATCACAGATGCACGTGTTGCATTCCACAGCAGCAGATAATTATTGTTTACATTTTGTTCCTGAGGCCTCTCAGCTTCTCAGGAGAAAAAATCCTAAGGAAAGGATTTTTCAGAAAATATCATGGCTACACAGGTCCACACAAAAAGTCCTCAGTCCTTCTTTAGTCTGCCTCAGATCCTTCACATGAGTGCTGTCCCCTGCCAGGATGCAGGTGATATGCTTATTATCGGGTTGGAGGGTGTACAAGGAATCCTTTAGAGAGTGCTGACCTCCTGCCTTCTCAGTGAGATCTGCCTCTTATTTCCAATGCAGCTCTGTAAGAAAAATTCAAAGCTGGGTCCAGATCCTCCTGTGGACAGACTGCGGACTGCAGAGGAAGGGATCTTTATAAAAATGGTGTTTCAGACCCGGTATCAGAACACAGATATTGAAGATGTTAATGCATTTCTAAGCAGATCTGAATGCTCAGCAGCTGATTCAGGGGAATGATCATGTTCCCCAGCACAAAAGACTATAGGTCAAGGGAGGACAGGTCTGTAATGATCAGTGTGGCAAAGCTCAGTATGAAACTGTATAGACAGACGTCTGTTCATGGTCCTTCCACAAAGTACAGTTAGATTGGTGAAGATCTCCTGCAGGAAGACAATGGAGAACCCTCCTGCTCAGAGCAAGGAGATTACCTTGCCCCGACAGAGACCTCACTGCCATCCCATGGGATTTAATGATGGCATTTGTAGCAGTTTTATTTGGAGGGAGAGGGAAGGAGAGTATGGAACCCGTTGGCTGGCAGTGGTGGAGCCACTGGGGCCAGCTGTGCTTTCTACCAGCAAGTTCTGTAGCCAGAACTGTAGTCCCTGTGGGACAGGGAAGCACCACAGCAATACCCTCTGCATCCCTTTCCTCTTTGATGAGGAGCAGGTTGAAAGCTACCATGGCAAGGGTTGGCTGCATCTTCTTCCCAGAGCATTGAGTCTTCAGCACGTGGCATAGCTTGTCTGTCAGCATGATGGGTCTGAGGAGCCTGCAGACTTGTGTGAGCTTGTGGTCCTCATGGTGCCCAAAAAACAGTGGTCTGGGGCATTTCTGTCCTTCTCCTCCTAAGCAAATGTCCCCAGCCCAGCCAGTGCACCTGCCAGAGAGCAACAACTCTCTTCCTGATGCAAGAAAACCCACCAGAGCGAGTGGGATTTGAAACATTTCACAAAGTCCATCTCTTTTCTTTTTTTTTCTCTTACTGACTTATTCTTTTCAAAATATACTATAAATATAATGTGGAATAGAATCTGGCTCTGATATAGACAAGAAAAATTTTATGTACACCCCAGACCAAGGGCAGTGCTTGGCAAGTACTCTTAGGCATTGCTGCTGTTTCTGAACACCTAATTATGCAGGAGCAGGACTGAGAGCAATGGTCTTGAACAAACACAACATCCAAAAATCTGTAATTTCTCCTGAACTGTCCGAGTTTAGCAGCTTGTAGAACTGATTTCAGCTCCCAACATAAGTGAAAGTAAGAATAGTTTCCACAATTTATTCTCAGCACTTTCCTCTTCATTGGACCATTATCTCTCCACCATTCCTGACCTTGGTCAATAGTTTCCAGTGTCAACCTATAGCCCCTTACTGGACTCCTGTTCCAGGTTTAATATTTTTAGATGTCATGGACATTAAATGCCAGCCCTGGGACACAATGCCATTTAAGGGGAATGTCCTGCAATTTCTTCTGCTGATTTTTCTTGTCCTGGGCTTAATATACTAAGCTACCTGTCTCTTTGACACTTGGAGATTGTGTCCCCTCGTAGCCCTGGTGTACTTCTTGCACATTTTCCCCCTTGTGACAATCTAAATTGGCTCTTGCTAATAGGTGTGCAGCAGCTCTAGTTTAAAAACCTTGACAGAGAGAAGACTTTTTGCAGCCTTCAGGCCAAAGAGTGGCCCAGTACTTGAACCTGGATGCACCTGCTTGATGCACTTCTTCTTCCCTTCCCCCAGCATCTTCCTGCAAGTCAAAGCAAGGGGCTAGAAGACAGAAGAGGGAGGGAGTCCAGTGAATGTCATGCTGACTCTCACTATCATCCCTGTATCAGCAGCCAGTGATAACAGCAAAGGTTATTGCTGCAGGGGAATTTCTTTGCCCTCATTTGGGATGGATTTATTATTCTGGCTGCCAAGAGAAATATTATCTTTCCTCTGTTTACCTTAGTCTTTATCTCGTATTACCACCAGGGATTGTTTCATGGAAAACAGGCAAGACCCCTGCTGTGCTGGAGGGTTAAGTGTTTTTGTATGGGTATCTGCATTTAGATGGGGGAAGGAGAAGGAAAACAGGAACCTTAGTCAAAACTTTTCAGGATTTATAACTGTCCTAGTAAATAAGTATATTTAAAAAATCTTCAATGGTAGTGATAACACATCTGTGCTACAGCCCTTCTATTGATATCCTGTATCTCAGTTGTCTGAGATGGGACAGGACAAGCCAGAGTTGCCAACAATTTGTACTTAGCAACCATGGCTCATGCAAGCACTTCATAGCATTTGCTCTAACCATGTCAAGAGTCTGAAATGTAAGCAAGAGCCAAGTGTTACTGAGAAAATTTTTATGGTGGATGAGGGCTCTGTTGCAATCAGAAAAGACTGAACCTTTTCTCATTTCTAGGTGTATTCCTGATCCCTTCTTTACTGACATTCACATGGCCATGCATCAGCAGGAATGAAGAGCTGACCTGGCTGAAAATTAATTTTTTCCTTGCATCAAGCTTCTTGATCGCTAGTTCCAGTACATAAAAAAATTAGGACTGTCCTTTTCAACAAGTCTTCTCCTCAAGTGCCCTAAAATAGGCAATGTGATCAGTCTCATAGAGATCCATGCATCATAGGGCTTCAGCTAAATTACTTTTCAGGCATTTGAAAGTGGAACATATATCAGGAAAAAGAAATTATTTTTCTTGCATATCTCTAATCCTAGCCATAGCCTCCTGCAGTACTCTGTCCATACTCATGTTCCTTCTTCTTGACCAACCTCAACTCATGCACACCACAAACATGTCCTTGAAACTTTCCCAAAAATCTTCCCTTCACAAGCCAGTTCCTCCTCCTAAACCTTTCAACTATGGCCACACATCTTCATAGTTGGCCACATTTTACATAAGAATCCTCATTCTCCAGTTGAAATTAGCCAAATCCAGTTCAAACTCAGGAGCCTGTGGCTGGCCAGATCTGCACAGCTCATCAGTGCTCTTTCTTTCCACCCTCGTGGTGTTGGTCAGGCTGTGAGTCATGGCATGACTGACAGATCTAATGGGCAATTATTCATTTGACCTGTGCAACAAGCAATCCACAGGGAGAAGGGGAAGAAAGGCACAAGCTACAAATTCTCTGTGCTGGAATAATAACAAATTTACTGGCTTAGAGGTAGCCTTAATAAGTTTTGATCATTAGAGAAAAGCCTGTATTTCCTAGATGTTCCTTCGTCCTTTCTGCTAAAAATATCTTCAAGCTGACTACATCAGAGAATGTTTGTGATGCAAAATTATTCTCCTAGAAAATAAGAAATGCACTGAATCTACTTCAATCAGTTAATTGAGTGTTTGCTAGTTCTCATGGACTTTAGCTGCTTTTGGATGCACAATCCAGTCAGAAAAAGTTTTCTCCTTCTCAGCAGCCTAATACTTTTCTGTAATTGCTTTTTTCCTTCTTTTGGTACTTGCATGCACACTGTCCCTATTTGATTTGTTCTTGGTTTATCCTAAGACAAGACATTCACTTTTCTACCCCACCAGTAATACACCTCTTCATTTGGAATGCCTTTTGGCAGATGAAAAGAAGAAATTATTTAATAGAAGCTACAGGGTGCTTTAGGGTAGAGAATCACCAAGGGAATTGAGGGCTGCAATTTTAGAAGGGGGCAGCTGTAAGGGAGGAGGCATCCAAGCTGTGGAGATATGGAAACAATCTCCTAGGCAATAGAGTGTAAGCACAAAATTTTAGCAGCTCAGAAGGTCATCAACTTAATTGCAACCAAGGTCATAGTGGGTGAGGGAGAGTTGTGCGTAGACTATATATTCATTTCTGTGCTTTCTGACTTCCATGCTTGAAGTTTTCTCTATTTAAAATAATCAAATAATCTTATTTTTATTCTACTAAAGGGTGTTCTGTTTTGAGTTTTGAAGCCTGGTGGTGTTTACCTGAGAGCTCACCAAGACAGTCAGATTCACTTTAAAGTACTGAATGAGTTTGGATCCTTTTATAAAACCAAATTTTGCTGTCTTCTCTTTCATCTGGGTTTATGTCTTGCTCTTATTGCTGGGTTAGGTCTCTCTGCTTGTTATTTTTGCTCTCAGTTCCATCCTGTGACCGCATTGTGATATAGGACAAGACAAGTTATTTACCTTGGGTGGTGTCATCAACATGGACATGGTGCTCTGTGCAGACTGTCACAGTCAGGTTGTTTCTGGAACTGGGACATAACCCCGCCCCTTTAAAGCTCATTTGGTTTTTGCCAAGTCATGGCATATCATATTGTCATATCATGTCATAATGCACTGCCATCCTGCCCTATCCTGATCTGTTCAAATTTCCTTCCAAATTCCTCTATTCCAACATCTGCTTCAATGGCTCCTTCATGTCCTTGTGTTCCTGCAAGTATTTATCTGATGCCAGTTGTGAGATTTTTTTTCCCCATTCTGCCTCTTTCTTCTTGAGTTATCAAAAGCTGATGATTTTCAAAATCTGCCCTGTTTCTGTCAATTCTGCTCTACTCAGTCTAGTATTAGTCAGTACATGTCCACTTGAATATCATCATATTATCTTGTTATTTCTCCATGATGAAAGCCCTTAAACTTTCTGGCCTTTTTCTTTTTAGTTTTTGCTGTGAACTCAACCCTTCTTTCAAGTGTCCTCTGAGAGTTCTCTGCCGTTGTGTCTCCATATCCAGCCTGGCTTAATATGTGCCTCTGCACAGCTTAAAATTCTATCTTTTGCTGCTGTTCAAGCCTCAGTCCATGATCTATTTCTTTCTTTTCCTATAAAAGCTGTCTTTTCTTCCAGTCTCCCTCCCTCATCCCAGCCCTTTTCACAGCATTCTTTCTCTCCCAAAGCTCTAATTGCCTCCTGTAGCTCTTTGAAGCCTCCATGGTTATCTTGTCTAATAAAATGTCCTAGTCAAGAGCTTTGTTCTCATCTAGAAGCCATTGCCTTTTCTGACATCTACTGAAGTCTTTTTCCTGCTTTTTCACTCTTTTTTGCTCCATCTAAAGGTATTGCTTGAAGCAAAATATGCTTGCTGTATCTTCCTGTACAGATTCTCATCCCCTGATGCCCTTCGGTGCTTTGTCTCTTATTGCTTCTGTGTTTCTCTCATAGAGACTGTGTTAGTATTAAGTAGTCATCCTTTTGTCACCTTTCTCGTCTTCCTCCTTTAAAACTCCCTTCTTCATCTTTATAGTTTCTTTTGTCCCATAGGCTATCTTTTCTATTATCTTCTTTACAGACTTGTGGACCTCTTGGGCCGGGCTTTCTCTAGCACAGAATATTATTTTTAATTTGTTGTTAAATGACTGTTCTGCATGCAGGGTTCTATGTAACAATAACTCTGCCTCAGCAAATTCCACTCCTGTCAGTCTGGGGTGACAGAGGGCTCTGCATCACCATCTGCTATAATGTCTGTGTATGCAGGGTTGAAAAAATAGACGTGGTGTTTCACTCTAGAGGAGGCTGCAGTCTGCTGGTGGGCTGCAAGGCTTGTGTGCAGTGAGGCCATGAAGTGGTCTAGATCTTTCAGGACAAACCTGCTACAGAAAAAAACAAAAAAAGCTCTAGCATAAACAGAAGCCTCAGAAGTTGGTATGATGTCTGATAATTGTGTGGGCGGGGCATAGGGAACATTAAGGTTGTCACTGCTGATAAGTAGCACTTGGATTATTTCAGGTTCTGAATCTCCTGGGACCAAACCATGGGAGAAGTGTGAGTCTTCAGTCATCCTTACCCCCCTCCCTACCAGCCTCTCAGCTTTCACTATCAAGGCAGTAGGATGGGAAGGCTAGGAATTGTATTTCTTCATCCTAAAAAGCATTATGGAGAAATAAATAAATGCAGAGAAAGGCAGACCTGAGAGAAAACTGAGAAGAGGAGGGAGAAAAATAGAAGCCTGACTGGACAAGATATCCATCTGGGTTGACAGTTGTTCCAGCTTTTATTCTTTTCTTTATTGTCATTTAATACCCTAATTTGGACTGTAGCTGTATTTTCATCTATCACAAACATGTTTTCTTGAAACACATTTTGGAGTCCCACTAGAGCCTGTAAAATGCAATGGTCAAAAAAAAATGCTGTATGAGCAGATTGTGTAACTTGCATGCCATGGGGAGGTCTAGAAATTTTTGTGAGCCTTTTCAAGAGGCTTAGGTGCACCTGAGGAGTAAAGCCATGTGGGCAGGTCATCTGTGTTTGTGGCTAGTGCAAATGGTTATGACACCTTCCTCTTGTTTTTACGTCTTTCTCCAGCTCTGTGGTAGTCTCCTGAGTGTGCTGGTAACCTCTGAAGCATCAGAAAGACTCCATTGTGAGTCCTGGTGGAAGTGCAGAGCAAGGCCTGGGAAATAGAAAGCAGGACAGAGAGGCAATAAAAAAAATATATGAAGAAGAGCTGTGGCAGGAGATTGCAGGAAGAGTGATAGGGGAGTTGCTGGGCAGCAGTGCAGAAAGGCAGATTTTTTTTCCAAGGTGTTCTCTGTATTCTTTGTTTATGTTTTTATTTGCAGATCTGAAAACATGGAAAAGATTATGAGTAAAGCCAGAATTTTACTTTTCTTTAGGTTCAGCTGTGCCAGCTGGAAAAAGTGGACAAACTGTTGAGTCTACAAGTTCTTCTGAGAGTGAAATAGAAGCAAATTGAAATCTCAGGGCAAATACAAGTTGAGAGTAGCTGCTTGAATTTAACTAAGGTAGTGCCGGTGAGGCTGGAGGCTGTGACAGAGATTATTGGTACCTTGTGAAATAGCAAGGATTGTTAATAATTTCCAGAGAGCTGACAAAGCACTTTCACCTCCAAGGGGAAAGAGGTTGATTTATAAGCTCAGTAGCATGGTAAGATTAGTGTTCAGGACACAGGAACTATTGTGAAATAAATCCAGTATCTCCAAAGATTGCATATATTTTGTCAAGCACTGAAATGACAAATTTCAGTTCTCATTGTTTCCTTGTTAGACAATATCTGGGTACGGAGACTAGAGGCGGTGACTCTGTTTGATGAGAAGTGGGAATTAGTTGAGTTTGGGGTTCTTAGCTGCAGATGAGCCAGGTCTTCCCTAATGCATAGGTGCCACCATGCACACAGTGATTGCTCAGGATCAGCTGCATAGTTGCAGCATTGCCATGCACTGGCTGAGGCTTGTTACACTGTGGGAAGCATGAGTGGGGGCTCAGGGGGTTTGTAGGATGTCTTCCTAGTGAGGATAGTAAAGGTTTCTTCTTCAAGTAGCATCTGGAGTCACTTGGTTGGCCTTGGGGTCCTTCGTGCTTTTATTGATGAGGTGAGTGAGGCTGGGGCCAGTTAGGAAGCTGAGAGGGAAAAAAACGTTTTCCAGTTCTTGGAAAAAGCCTTTCAGGGTAGAATTGTCCTATTTTGAGCTATTATTATGTCGTTGTTTCCTATGGAAATTCCACAACAGTATCATGCAAGACAGGGAGTAGAGTTTGATTAGCTGGCAGTAGAGGGTTCATTTTTATACTGCAGCAATTTTTAATGTGCCATTCTTGTGCCTGTTGAAAAACAAGAGCTGGAGGAGTGCACTTTTGGCTAAAGGTTCTCATTTGTTTTCTGCAGTGGCTCTGATGAGTGTTCTCCTCCAGTACATATAATAGTGGCTGAAGATCTGGTGCTGTATTACAGCTTTGATGTTTGCTGGGCTCTACTGTGTTCAGTTTTTAGGCTCCCTATAACATGATGTACCTTATATTTTAGACTTTTTTTATATTTCATACTATATAGATTGTGCTATGCATCATTTTTTATATAAGCCATAATGACAATGTCCTTCCAAAGGCATCTCAATAGGTTGGGAGCAATTTATAACTTTTTGATTGTAACCTGTGAGGGCAACCAAATATTTTTCTCTGATTTCCTAGACACAGTCACTTAGAAACTCTTCTTTAAGGTGATTCATTTCAAGTTTTGTCCTGCCTATGGGACACAGTCTTTCTCCAGAAGACAGTGCTTGTTGACAGTAAAGTGAGTGCTGGTGAGAATGAAATAGGAGAGCCTGTAAATTTTGAGGCAGCACTAATATTGCTTTTGTAAATATTCAGTACATTCAGTGCTTGCCTGGCCTGATACCAGTTGTAGATTGCACACACTAACCTTATCCATGTGGATATTACTGCTAATGGATATCTATTTCTTAGCAGGAGCATGGGGGAGGTGGTTTGTGCAAGAAATTAAGTGTGTCTTCCTCATGGAGACTCTTTCTACCTTCCTCTCTCGAGGACCATGCAGACTAAAAAAAAAAAGCAAAAGAAGAAATGTTTTACAAGAGTCTTCAAAATGAAATAATGAGACCACTGTTCTGGGCCCAAAAAGGGGTGTTTTGCCCTTCTCTCTACCCCATCCTGCCTGCAAATCTCTTACTCAGTATGAGTAGCTTGGCATATGAGGTCTTTTTTCTTGTATACAGTTTCTGGGACCTTGAACTCTCTCCTCCTCCCTAATTAAAATGGCCCCCAGAAGAAATATGGTTCCAGGCAGCACTCTGACAGTACTGGGAGGTGTCTCTAGGCCAAGTTGCTTTAACATGCTTCTCATTCCTGTTGCTGGCTGGTAGCTCACTGGTGTTGGCTGAGCTTGTTGCTTGTCTCCCTGGCTGAGAAACAAGTGGCAGAGTGGAGAGGAGAAGGTGTTGAATGCTCTACTCTGTGGAAAAGTGAGCATCAAGAAGAATTAAATTTCTGCATACACCTATAATTGAGTACCCACAGAGCAGTTTGGTGATGTGCTTTGAAGTGCAAAGTATTCCCCATAAGAACACCTGGGAAGGCTGAGATTAGACTGTAATGTTCAGCAGTTTACAGGGATGTCTGACTTTTCCATTAGGGCTTGCTGCTGTGAATTGTATGCTTAGAAAAATGGTCTTGGGACACTGAGCAAACACCCATCTCGTTCCATCTCACCATAGCTGCTGGCTTCTTTATGGTTGTTGTTCAGTCTTTAGGGCACCTGGTGTCTGGGGAGAAAATGAGGAAGCCCACTGACCTTTGTTCTCATTGCAAACAGAGTGCGTGGGATAGGGAGCTGTGAAAGAAGAGATATCCTGGATAATAATTTCTGCTTCCTCCTCTCTGCTTTCTGTCTGTGTGCTCGTAGCTCTGTCACACCACCTCCTTCCCCCTGCCCCCTCCCTCTCCTTCAGGAGTTCCCCTCTTGCTCACACCTGATATTCAATCCCAGCAGAGTTATTGCCTTTTGCTGAGATCAGACACGGCACTGGGGAATCATGTGGCTGAAGAAGGTTGCTATAAATATAGTTGAACCCTTTGGGCAGGAAGGGAAGAAAGTGAGAGAGGCACAAGGAGGAGGAGGAGGGGCAGAGTGAAAGAGAGTGCAGGAACAGGACAAGGTGGAGTGGTCTGAGGAGAGAGAGAAAGGAAGGATCAGCAGAGAATGCGGAGGCCATGCTCTCTGCCAGAACATGAGGTGCTTCTAGGTAAGGCCCAGAGCAGCAACTCAGTTACAGAGGAGCGTGAGGAGGAGTGGAGGAATGGAGAGCTCAGAGAGCAAGACAGAGGATCCCAGCTGGAAGCCAGCTTTGTGGGGGGGCACACCGCAGTACGACTATGTCTGCTTTGAGAAATGCACCCGGTACGGGATTCCCCTGGAGGCAGGACACGAGGCCGGGCCCACAGGGGACGACCTGCGCTCCCCGGAGAACTCCCTCAGCTACCCACAGGTAGGGCTGGACAACGGGATGGTTTGTGGCAGCACAGGTCTCCCTGGGATCACACAGGCTCTGGGGCTCTCAGAGCACACATCCCTGTCCATCCCCAGTGCCACCAGCTCTCCCCCTCGCTCGCTGACTCCAGGTCGGGCTTTGACGTTCATGGCCGTACTTGCACCAAGGATCCCACCAGTAATTCAAGTCAGAGGTTCTTGTCACCTGCCATGGATGCAACGAGACTTGGAATGGGCAAGCTGGGATGGGGAAAATTAACCAGAGCTTTAGTGTGTTTGTAACAGCAAAGAGAAGCTGCAGCTGCCTTCAGCTGTGTAGTGATGTTGAGTAAAGCACAGGAGTGAGTAAAACCAAAGAGAGCAGTAATGTATGTATATGGGTATCTGTACAGCTGCGTAGATGAAGTAAAGCTCTCTTGTGACTTTTCTCTGACCATAAAGCCCTTCATGGTCATAGATCCTTACATGTATATTGGTATATTTTGATAACTCTTAGTTCAACTGTAAATGAGGGATTTTCTAACCCTGAAACCTGACCTGACTCTTGCTCTGGTTTGTACAAGCACTGGCTCAGAAAAATGTCTGGGACATAAGATGTACTCTGGTTATGGCTTTTTGCTCATTATGCTCTGTATGTCCCTTACCTCTTCTTTTGGGACAGCCTCCTGCAAAGGGGAGGGTTTACAGCAGAGTCCTGGTGTCTTATTTCCTACCACTCTGTTCTGATTAAGCTGATCTAAAACAGCTTTGGTGCAATGAAGGATCCAGTCAAATTATGAGGAAGAGAGCATGCGAATGTGAAATTCCTAAAGTGGATGGTTCTCCTTAAATGAATACAAATCCTCTTACATGGATGGCAAATGATTGGAGAATGAAGGAGATTGCATTAATTGTCTCCTAAAGACTTATGTGATTTAATGATAGGAAAACAGGCACATTTGCCACCAAGATCTTTTCCAGTAGATAAGCATCCCAGTGAGGATAGTTATGCGTCACATATTGCCAAAGATGAGAGAATCAGTTCCATGGCCATATTCAGGAATTTCTCTTCTGAAACTGCCTACAGCATCTGAGAGTTTGCATGTCTCCTCCACTAAAGTCTTCCCAAACCACCCCACTGGCTTACTTGAAGCAGCAGCCCAGATGGACAGAGATCTGACTGGAGCAGTTTAGGCTTTATTTACACCAACACAAGACAGAGCTTTGGCTGCAGCAGCCACACTAAGAGGGTGAGCAGGGGGAGTGGGATGGGGTGGAGAGGTGTGTGTGCCCACCTCAGGGTGAGTTCCGCTGGGGTCATGCCTGCCCCATGGGGTGCAAATGGGGCTGGAGAGCTGAGGTGGGTGAAGGAAATGCACCTTTGTGTGTGTGCCATGAACCAGGAGTGAGCTGGGGTGTGGGGAGCTGCTGGATACAAACCCTTTCTCCAGTAAAGCCCATCCATGCCCAGAAACATCCCAGCTCACACAGATCCAGCAGATATGCCAGTCCCACACACCTAAAACCACTCTCCAGTAGGCACAGATGACACTGTGAGGCAACACCACCAGCTCTGTGCTCTTGCTCCCTGACACCAGAGTGTCTCTGTGCTCAGTTCCAGAGGCCTGATGGTCAGTGCCTGTAGATAGATGATCTCACATACAAACAAGAAGGCCATCAAACCCATTCCCATGCATATCTTCAGGCAGAAACATCCCCAAGCAAGCATACATTCATGAAGGCAGTTTGTAGTCTAAAAACCAGACAGCTGTATTTACAGTTTCCTGAAAAATATGTTCTAGAAATATTTTATATAAGCAGTCATGTACACGTGTGCATGTACATTTATCATGGAACTTTGCATGCAAACATATTCTGGCTAAGCCAGGTTTGCTGTGGATGTGTATATTTTGCTGGTCATTCATGCACATGCAAATAAATTATAAATATGCACGAGTACTTTGTACAAACATGCACATTTATTATCATGTAATTAGCATGAAAAACGACCCCTTGCACAAGTTTTCATACATTTCCACACAGAGTAAGCATTAAGATTTCTTTCCCCACTGTCATATGAAAAAACATTTGACAGAGATTTTGATTCTGTTGAGCTCTTTTTTTGCTACCTGTTGCCTTCTGTTGGACATGTGATTTGGTTTGGTTTACACAGGCCCCAAAATAGTGAAATCTTGGTCATTGGCCTTGGACCTTCAGATAACTGATAGTCAAAAACCATATAGTTGCTAATAGATAATAACATAATAATAGTAGGATGATGATAATAATAATAATAATAATTTTTGACAATTAATATAAGAGACAGTAGATATATAACAGATGATGTAATATACCTTGTTAAAAATATACATTATCCTCCACTGTAGGATTTTGTATTGTTTTATTTCTGCATGAGAAAGCAGTTACAGCTGGTGAAGTATTTAATAGCTGTGCCATTTGTGACTATAGAAAGGGTGTTCCTGGCAGAGAGCTCACTCAGCAATACACAGATGGGGGTAGTGGGAGGGATGTGCAGTAAGAAATCAGGCAATGCAGTAATACAGAATAACAGGCTTACAGAGAGAGGTAGGTGGGAGGGCCTCTGGAGCTCTCCAGCCCAAGCCCCTACCCACAGCAGGGCTGACTCCAAAGGTAGGTCACATTGTCCAGAGCCTTTTCCAGGCATGTTCTGAACATCTGCAACACTGAAGATTCCCCAGCCCCACTGAGCACCAGCTCCTGTGCTGAACTACCCTCAAGTGGGGCTGGATGGGGACGTGTTCCTTTGCAGGGGCTTTCCTTTCTTGCAAGCTGTGCTTTTTCCCTTTTTGTCTATCTCTGTGCCTGATATCTTACTCTGATGTTTCCCTCCAACCCCTCTCTCCCTTTAGGTAGTAACACTGCTGTTAGATTTCCCCTTAGCCACCTTTTCTTCAGGAACAACTACTAATTTGTTGCTGTCCCCTGTCCCTTACATGTGCCTCATTGGCTCTGTGTCTAAGCAGTGGACTGAGATGTTTTACATTTATATTTATATATGTGCTGCATTTTGGGAGGTTTCACCTTTGAGGTCAGACACGGCTTCTCCTTGGTGATGCATCAGGAAAAAATCACCTAAGGAAGATAATTTTAGGAATAGCAGGATGGCTACAAGGCAGGAGTGAGAGGGAAAGGAAGTGCAGGCTAAGGCTGCCTCAGTGGCTGAGAGCAGCAGATCATAAATGGGATGCACTGGCAGAGCTGGGAAAGGGATTTCAGGACTGGAGTATTCAATACATTGTTCAGTCTGAATGGCATGGGAAATAGCTTGGGCTTTGGACTGTGTGAGGAGGGCAGTTTCATACATGTGCTGATCCCTTTGAAAATAGGTCCCAGAAAAGTCTTGAGATTGTGATGTATTTTTTCCCCTGAGATTCTGTGCAGTTTTTCCTCTGTTACTCAGACAATGACATTTCCCCAGTTTTCGGAAAGACAAAAGATCATTTGCATAGACAAGTGCTTCATCTCTGAAAACAAACTTTGCCTTGTTGTGCTTTCCCCTTGGATGGTTTATTTTTTGGGGTTGTTTTGTTTTGGTTGGTTTGTTTGGTTTTTGTTTGGTTGTTTGGGGTTTTTTTGGGGGGGGAATGTATATTCCTCCCATCTATCCTGAGTGGTATTTATACCTTCAGCTGGCTTTGCACCATTTTGGTGGTCTCCCTCAGCATTTAGCCAAGTAGGCATGATAGCACCTTTTCTGGTTCAACCCTTAGGTGGTAATTGAGAACTTATAAAATTGTCTTCATTTTTTCTGGTGCTCAGAAGCCCTGTGTTCCTCGTGCTAGAGAGTCAGAGTTGTACTGTGTTATATTTTTAGTTTTATATCTTCTAGTGGGTGGATATTTCTTGCCTAACCCAATTTTGCTGTGAGGTCATCCTCTGATTTCTGGATTATTTCTCTGTCCCACAGTCTCCTATCATTTTAGATACTCCCAGAATCCTGGAGAAGCAAAGCACATCTGTGAAGCATTCTTTAAATGTATTGAGACTACCTGGTTTGCCAGGACAGCAGTTTCTTTTTTATGTCTGTGGACTAACTCCTTTTTTTCCCATATCCCAAATGCACCATTTTACAGCCAGGCAGAAGCAGTGAACTAAGATACCATATGAGGACTTTCAGCATTCATACTATTTTACTGTCATGCTGTTCCATCTGACAGATGGAAGATTCTAATTTGAATCTCGTACTTGACATGGGTTTGAGTTGTATTTGACATAAACCCATCTCTCATGACCATTTAACAGCAATGAAACACTGGCTGAGGTGATGTGAAGATGCATTTGTCTAAAATCTGCTAGTATTTGGCATTTCTGTCTGAAAGACACAGTAAAAGAAAAAATGAGCAGTTTGCTAGGCAGGATCGCATTCTGTATGTGGCAGCCACCCTGTAGATGAAATTCTTCAGCCTGATGTTTCACTGTCCTGTCTGTTTTAAGGGGGTCAGAGCATGGTCATTATTCCCTGCAAAGAGTCTGCTTAATTTACTTAGAATATGTTGGTAATCGTGGTTAATAATTGCATTAAATTTGTGTAGCATCCAAAACCGTGATGAATGGAAGAATACTTTCATCTGTTCAGACAGGATCAATCTGTTTAAGAGGCAGCAGGTGAGCCATCTTTAGAACTGGATGATTTAAAAAAGCATAGATAAGGGTTCTGTGAAGAAAAAAATAATCCACTAGGATTTCCAAAGGGAGCTATGACACATGGTTCAAGTGTCTCTTGAGGAATTTGTGCAAATGAATAAAATACTTAGGACCTTAAATCATATTTGTTATGTTCAAATACTAGTTGGTAGAGCACTGAAACAGGTGCTCAGAGAAGCTGGGTAATTTCTACTCCTGTAGTTGTTTAGGAGTTGCCTGGATAAGGTCTTGAGCAGCCTAATCTGGCTTACCTGGCTTTGGAGTTTGCAGGCTGTGGGCAGAGGCTTGGACTAGAGGTGCCTTCAGTGTAAATCTTTCAGTGAGTCTCTGTATCTATTTTATCTCAAGGGAACAGGAACATCAATTTTGTTACCCTGAAAGGGGGAGGCAGGAACTGTCAAATAGAAGTGTCTCCTAAGTGTGTGGTAGTGCTTTATCTCTGTCATATGTCCTGTCATTCTCCAGCTTAAGTGTCTGATTTTGCTGACCAAGACATGGCTCATTCTCCTCCTGCCTCTCAGAAAATCTCAGAGAAGCAGATGTTGTGCTGGGGAGGGAGCAAAGGGTCACCTTGTCACAGGTGGGAAGTGCATCAGGTGGTGACCTGGTCCAAAGTAAAGCCAAACCTGGTTCACTGAAGGACGTGCAAGGAGAAGAAGCTTATTCTCTGCTTCTCAAATGCACACCTTCCCCACCTATACTCTGAAAGAGTGAGGTGGGATAGCTGCTCTTCAGGGAATTTGGTAAACACAGGGCACGGTCAGGGTTCTTCAAGCTCCCTTAAGATGTTGACAAGACAGCACAACTGCCCAGTTTACTGTAGACCCGTGTAAGAAGTGTCCTTGGTGAGAACCTGCAGCTGATTGTGAACTGCATAAAACCAACTGCTTTTCAAGTTTAGTATCTGAAGAAACAGACTGGCTTAAGCAAATAGGAATTTCAGAGGAATTGGAGATACAGGAGCACTTAAAATGCTGATTTGGGTAAATAATGGTTGGAGGTGTGCAGCAGCCTGTGATATTTTTGACATGATGCTGCTTCTTTTCCTCCACAAGCAGCACCAGTGGCTGTGTGCCCTGTTAAGCATTCCTTGGCAGCAGGAGGAACAGATGCAGGACATTCCTGTAGCCTGTTTGAGAGTGTAATGCCTCTCAAAACCTTCAGAGATGTTTTACAGTGCTGCTGAAATCTATGAGACAGCCCTGAGGATGGCGGCCTCATGTGAACTACTTTGACCTTCTTTTGTACCTCCAGAAAGCTGTCTCTTAATGCTCAAATTCTGTCTCTTAATGTTCAATCTCTCAGCCATTTTTTCCCTCAGGACATTAAAAAATAACAAATATTCTGTGACCATATCTTGTAGTCCCAAAAAGGGGGTGAAAAGGTTTTGGAGAGATTGGAAAGAAGAAACTAGAAAGAAAAAGAAGAAAAAATAAATGGGCTGCATCTGTCTGAGAGTTTCTATGTCTCAGTCTCCCTGCTTGGTACATGTGGGTCTGTACCTCAGGCTGTTGGTAGATCTGCCTTGTCATCCTTAATGCTATTTGTGAAGGAGCATTTGCCTTGCCTTTTCCTTGTGATCCCTCTTGTTTTCTGCTGCTCTAGCTGTATGGCCGATACACAGACCGGATAACAGATAACATTTCAGACAAGGAAGCAGCAAAGCTACTGAAGAAACAGGCCCAAAGGAACAATGGAAGACCCCTGAAACGTGACAGTCAAGTACAGATCAAAGAAGAGCACTATTCCAAATGTCAAGGTAGGGACAATTCATGTTCCATTACCTATTACCAGATATTGGGTAGGCCAGCAAGAGAGATGGGATTTAAACAATTATGACTGGGGAGAAGCAGAGAGGGAAGGGAAAGGAATTGAATCTCATTGGGTTGAAAAACCTTTTCTACATGAGCTTTCATCCTAGAAAAGATGTTTGGAATATAAAAAAGCAATCCCAAGTAAATAATTTTTTCCATAACAGAGCTCTGTAATGGGAGGAAAAGGACTTTCTTGTATTAGACTTTTGCTGCCAGTGTACAAGATGTTAAATTCCACCCTGTGTGTCCTGTACATACCCCCCCTCCTTTTTTTTTAGATGTTTTTTAAACTACATTAGATGTTACAGAACTGTGTGAGAGAGGGATGGGTATCAGTCCTTCAACATGAAGCCCACGATGCCTCCAAATAAATCCTTGTTTTAGTCAGTTCTCGGCACAGGAGAGACAGACACAGCTTCATCTATGTTCACTCAGTTTTTCTGGTTCACTCTTCCCTCCACAGACTGTGCTAAGCGCATCCAGAAATATGTCACCAAGAAGCTTGGAGAGGACTGGATTTTCTTGGTTCTGTTGGGTCTGGTCATGGCGTTGGTGAGCTGGGGAGTGGATTATGCCAGTGCAAAGACCGTACAGGGTGGGTCCCATTCAGGTGTTGCAAAAGCAGCCAGTAAAGGATAGGAATGTGTTACAAAGCCCAGTGACCAGTGTTGCTCCTCCTTTGGCATCATTGTCCCATCCTTAACCCTCGCTGCTTGGGAAGTTTGAAGTTCTGGCAACGTAGTAAAGGGTGGCGAGGGAGAGGTTCTTTAAAGGGATGGTAGGGCAAATTTTGGAAGTAAGTGGGCAGAAACAAGAGATGTGTATGATGAGTCAAAGACAAACAATTATTTTTAATCCCTTTTCTTTCTGCTCCCTTGAATATGCAGGAGCACAGGGAGGTGTTACTGTGGCCTTTCCTGTTCTACTGCTAACCTTTCTCCCCAAGAATATTAAGAACATGGGTGATGGGTGGAGGGGGCTCTTAGATGCTCTCCTGGCACTGTTTCTGCTTTTTACCTTGATTTTGTTCTTTCCAATTTTTACTTATACAGTGCCCTAATTTTTTTTTCTTTTTTTTTTTTTTTTTTTTCCAGTCTGGGCATATAGTGCCCTCTCCTTTTGCCCTTTTCACAAAGATCTCCTATTCCCTGTCTTATATCCCTTCCCTTCATTTTTCCTGTGGTCTGTCTCCCTTTGCCATCAACAAAAATTACAGGATCTTTCAGCCCCCATCTCAGTGTGCACATACAAACACTTCACCCCCTGCAACATCCTGTTAACTGCACTGTTCCTTTGTCCTTACTCTCATGTTCCAGTCCTGACTGGCCCACACATACTCCAACCTTTTCCTCTTGGCTGCTGCAATTCCTCAAAGCTCCCAACATTTCTTCAGCCTGGTGTTCCTCCCTCCAGAGCTTCCCCATCTACCAGGTGACTGGTATAGTCTACTCTGAGGGTTCCTGTGCTTTATATCCCTGCAGCTGAGTCCTTTGGGGTTCTTTTTCCTTTTCCCCTGCCAAGTCTCAGCCTCTACTGAGCCTGTGTGGGGAGCCAGCTCAGGTAGAGAAGATGCAGTTGCAGAGGAGCTGCAGTTCAATTTGGATTCTCAGCAGCTCAAGTTGTTGTACCTGGCTGAGCAATGGTACCACTGCTGTTCTAATAGCTGCTGGCACAGCTTCCATTCTGCTGCTCTAGAAGGGAAATCACAATCAGAGCTTATAAACTAGTTTTTTATGAAGGAATGGTTAGTGGACCGTGTTATTGTCCTTCAGAACCCACACAAGACCCCCAGACTGCCAAATGAAGGCACTGCACAGTGATTTGTTCTCACAGCTGTATGTAACATGCCTCTTTTTATGCCGCACTTGTGCACAGGTATTAATAGTATTTTCTATCCATCTCTGAAGAATGCCTGCTTTATTGGGGAACTCATACTCAAAATAAGGCTTGTCTTAGAAAAGGAGTATGAGGGTACCATTTCTGATGGAGCTTTAGCATGGGCACATTTAGCAAGTGTGTGATTCTCTGATGTCCACCAGCCTGTTTGGAGCAGCTGTGGGTACTGATGGGTTCTCTGTTTGTGTGTTGCAGCCTACAAGTGGATTTATGGAGCACTGCACCCCAATGTCCCCCTGCAGTATGCCGTGTGGGTGGCTGTCCCACTTGGCCTGATCCTGTTTGCAGCCAGCTTCTGCCACTTCGTGTCTCCACAGGCTGTTGGTGAGGGCAGAAGGCAGGGCAAGATCTGTTTCTGTCTGTCTCATTTTTCTTGTTCCATTTGTCAATGGGTTTTGTTCATCCCTGGCTCTGCTGTTGATTTCAGGGTCTGGGATCCCAGAGCTCAAGACCATTATGAGGGGAGTGGTCCTCAAGGAGTATCTCACTCTCAAAGCTTTTGTGGCCAAAGTTGTGGCCCTCACAGCTGGGCTTGGAAGTGGCATGCCTGTGGGGAAAGAGGTAAATATTGCTGATTGTGTGTGCAGCAGTGACCATGGTCTGGAAGGTGGGAGTTGTCTGTGAAAGAAGAATCTATAAATGTTTTCTTACTTTCACCACCATTCCTCTTCTCAAAGCTCTGCTCTTTCCAGCACCTATTTTTCACTGGCCATTTTCCTTCCACTTTCAAAGACATGATATAGGAAACATCAAAGAACACAAGTCAGGTAGTCTTTGCGAGGGAAAAAATTAAATGGAGATAAGAGAACTAAGGAAGATTGGAGAGTCTAAAGCACAAATCTTATGAGGATTGGCTGGGGGAAATGAGGTTGCTTAATCTGGAGGAAAGGAGCCTCAGGGGAGACCTGTAGCCAGGTGGGAACCAGTCAGTTCTCCTAGGTAACCAGTGACAAGACCAGAGGAAATGGCTTCAAGTTGCACCAGGCAAGGTTAAGATTGGGTATTAGGAAAAAATTCTTCAATGAGATGGTGGTCAGGCATTGAAAAGGCAAGTGATGGAATAAATATCCCAGGAAGAGTTCAAAAGGTGTTCAACTGCCTGTGGCAGTTGGGGACATGGTTTGGTGGTGAACACAGTGATGCTGCGTTAAAGGTTTGATTCAATAACTGGCTGCACTCATTTCCAGCCTTGATGGTTGTATTACTGGCTGAGATGGCAGAGAAGCTATGAGGCCTGCAGTAGCTAAATGGTTGTCAGTTAGCAAAAGGCAACCCTCTCTGATTTTCTCCTCCTCTTCTCTTGCAGGGTCCTTTTGTACATATTGCCAGTATCTGTGCTGTGGTACTCAGCAAGTTCATGTCGATCTTCTGTGGGGTGTATGAGGTAAGGCACATATCTCTGCATACAGTTCTTCCACAGACTGAGCTCCTGAGACACCCAGGGTAGTATGGGTAGGCCATGGAAGACAGAGGAAACGCATAGATTGATGTTTACTCTACTGCTTAGAGCAGTAAAATACAGGCTGAACAAAAGTAGTGCAAGGCCAGACATACAGGCCAAATAACTGTGCAGGACCACCAATGTTACCCAGAAATTACACAGAACCTGGTTAGGAGTATGTGTTTGACAAGTTTTCAATCTTGTGACTGATGCCTTTGCACTGTGATCATTGACTGTATAAAAAAGTAGCTGCAGACAAAGATCAATTTGTCTTTAAGCCAAATTTATACAGCATTGCTAATTATAGACACTGACACCGTCTCTGTGCTTCTGCTATCGCCAAACAGCCTCTGCAGGCTGATCACCATATTGACTAGTTGTATAAAAAAATCTATTAGTTGCACATATGGATAAATGTAGAAACTCCTTTATGTGCAGACTCTTAGCAGAAAGTGACTGTGTAATACAGCTGGAGGTGCTGTTCTCCTTGAGTAGGTCCTGTCTGTGCACAAGGAGCAGATGTCACTGCTGGAGACCAGCTGACAGTACTAAAGACTGCACTAAAGTGTGTAGAGCCTGCTATTTGTAATAGCAGTGGCTGACTGTGCTGCTGGCTGTTGCTTCTTTTCATTGTTCTGGGTCCTAACCCCGTGGCTTTGCTCCCTCTAACCCCAGCATGCCCGTCTCTGGCTGCACTCCCTGTTCCAGAATGCGCATAGGCAGCTCGACCTCCTGGTGCCGGCTTGCGCAGTTGGAGTCGGATGTTGCTTCAAGGCTCCTCTTGGAGGCAAGTGTCTTCCTATATGTGACATTTCATGTACACTTCCTTTGACCTCTTGCTGTGAGACTTCCTGCTCTCATGAAAGGTTCTCCACAGATACCTCTCCACTGCAGCAACACGAGTTCTTTTTTTCACGCATAACTGGTGGCAGCGAAAGGAAGGGAAGGTTACAGGAAAAGGGACACCTATTTAAGTGCTGATTTCTAATGATGCAGCTTGTTCAGTCCCTGCCAGCCATTAACACTGCTCCACCTGAAGAGTACCAAGGGCAATCCAGAAAGTCAATAAGGATCAAGTAGAGAACAGAAGTAAAAAATAAAAGCCAACCTTGCAAGAAGCAACAGGCACAACTTGCAACGAGGGAAATTTTGACTCTGTTAAAGGAAATTATGTTATTTTCTCACAAAGATGGTCCAGCACTGGCATAGATGTTCAGAGTGTCCAGGGAAATTCCACCCTTGGAAATGTGCAAGACTCACCCAGACAAGAACCTGACCTAGCCTTGGAATGAACAGAACTAACAGCTCTCTGAGCAGGGGTACAACTCCAGTGGTCCCTTCACAACTTTCCATGATCCCACTTGGAGGAAAAATTTGGAAATTTATGTCTCCCCCATGCATTTGTACTACTCTTCTGATTCACTGAATTTCTTTAAACAGAGGCACATGTACAGAGGCCTCTTCCTAAAGCAGTGGAAACATATCAATAAATAATTTGTCTTTCATTTCACTTGCCCCTCTTCCCATGTGCTGCCCTGAACCTCTTTGCATGGTTATTGTGCCCAGAAGTATAAGGAGTTTTTAAATGCTATGGTTTTTTTGAAGATGGCTTTAGTTCTTCCATACACTACTTTCCTGTTAGTCTTCAAATGGATGAGTTAGCTGACAAATGCAACATGGTCTTGCATCAGCAGTAATACTGATTTTTACTCTGGCTGGCTATTAAAACAAAAAAAAATCAAGGAAGGAACATCATTGTCAGCTACAGATCAGAAGTTCTTCAGTTGATAACTTGAGAAAAGATGCCAGAAAGAAAATCAGGCTAAGCAAGAGAGAGGCTGAGAACTGTGCATATGTGGGCAGTCCAGCAAGATGTAGACAGCCTGAGCTGAAGCCTGAGGCTTCAAGGCAAAATTTGTCAGTCTGCCAAAAGTCTTGAGAGAAAACAGTTTCAGAACCAAGGATCAGACCTCAGTCAGGTGGAACCATTGGAAGTATACAGGAGAATGGTATCTGTCTTAACAGTAAAAAAATAAAGCAAAAAAACCCCAACCCCCAAAAAATCTCTGCAGAAGTCTAGAATTCCTGTTTCTTTCTTTGTATCTGGAATTAACATAATCTCAGAGACTCCAGAATGCATCATACCTAGGTGACTGGGAGGTGCTAGAGAAGAAAACAGAAGGCTAAACAGGGACTGATCTAACTGCTGCCTTTGGTAGATAAAGGAGATGTCAGACAAAATAGCCAAAGTCTTCTCAGAGGACAGTGAAAGGACAAAGAGACAGCAGGCACAACTTGCAACAAGGGAAATTCCATCTACACATGAAAAGAATTTCTCCCCTTATCCCAAAGGTGGTTCAGGGTGGCACAGGCGTCAAGAGATGCTGGGGAATCGCTGCCCTTGAAGGTGTTCAGGGCTACTCGAGCAGCCTGATCCTGAGCACCCTGATCCCATTACCCTTGATCTAACCTTGCAGTTAGCCCAGTTCTGAACAGAGACATTGAGAGGCATTCAGAAATACAGGATTAAAACTTGCTGTGAGTCTGTGATAACATTGTATTATGGGAACAAACAGAAAGTTATCATGGTTTCTGTAGCTCTAGTTCCTCTTTTGGATTTACAGCAAATTGCCAAATGTAATTTCCATTACCTGGGAGTCATGTAATCTTCAGCTTGGTCCAGGATATACCTTGCACTTTCACTTCATATTGCCCTGGTGTGTAACTTCTTGGTGTTGTTGCAGGTAAATACCACCCTGTGTATTAAGGAGGATGGATTTGAAAAGCCAGTTTAGCCCTTGACAAGCAAATGGTACCCAGTCTTTTAGAAAGACTCTCCCTTTTATACCTTCCAATTACTTTTTTTATTATTATGGCCATTTTTGCCAGGAGAGCACAATGCTCTACTGGGTGATCTGTCACCCACTCACCTACCCAGCATGCAAGAACTTTCAGCATCAGTCCACACTCTGCTCTGGACATGCATGTGCCTTGTGCACACTCAATCACAGGGTAGGTTTTTTGAGGCATTCTGTGGCACATGTGCATCCTGAGATTCCCTGCCAAAGTAAAAGAGATGGCGTAAAACCTACTTATGCTCCTTCAACCCTCTGGAGGATTTTCCAGGAGACATTTCTTCCACAGTGACAGAAATGTGTATGTTTCAAAGGAAAGTGAGGTGCTGCCTTCTTCATGTTTCTCGAATGTGTGATTCCAGGTATATGCCTGTCCTGTGCCAGGTCTTGCCTTTTCAATATTTTGAAGCCATCCAGAAGGGAGAAGTAAGATAAACATAGCTATAACTCTGAGACTGGAGACAGAGCTGGGTGACATCATGCAGTCATACCTGCCAATTTTGTTACTCACTCTCTGTTTTCTTTCCTTCTTTCTTCTGTTTGTCTGTCTCTCTTTGTCTCTTTCACCAGTAGCAGCCCTATTATTACACGGATGTCCTGACTGTGGGGTGTGCTGTGGGTGTTGGCTGCTGCTTTGGGACACCACTTGGAGGCAAGTGGCTGTTCTGTTTCCTTTTTCTCAGGTACCGAAATCCTCTCCCGCCTAGTCCTCTTCTCCTCTGCCCCTCCCCTGCACCACATTTTTGATGTGACATTTACTTTGGACAGAGACTCCTTTAGTGTTTTCAACCTCCCCAGCATCTCTGACAGTCTCTTTTCCACATGTTGTCCACTTTCTGGAGGCAAGAGGAGAAGGCTCTCTAGAGCAGTGGTCTCCAAATTGGGGTGTGCATACCCCAGGGGGTGCACAAGGTGATCTGCTGGGTGTGGAAAGGAAGTGCCATAATTTCTATTTTTTTAATATAATAAGTAAATAGATTAAGCTTCACTAATATTAAGTATTTGTATTGGCAGTGGTGCCCTAATATGTCACATGGCCACTTGTCACATGCAGTGCATGAGGTGTAGAGTTGCTCCCAATGTGGGGGGTTGGCCATGGTGCCTTCAATAATTTATTTTCTTTCAGCATATTGCAATGAATTGCAATTGATGTGTGCCCACACTGGATTAAGTGGATTTATGGATTATATTATCTAGTGTTAACGAAACTAATCCTCACAAATTGGAAAAGTGGCTTTTAAAGGTTCCTGCAAAGAGGCTATGGATTGAAGATAATACTAATAATGTGAGCACAGAGAAATGACAAGAAATGGCAGAACTGACACTTTTAGCACAGGCCCTTATTCAGTCCCATTATGAGGTACAAACAATGGCCAGCTAATCAGATCTGAGAGGAAGTCGGATAAAAGAAGATTAAAATTATCAAAGGTTATTTTAAATATGGATTTACAATCTGCTATTGTTAACCATGAACTCTACCCTGTGTGTGTATTGTGCTTTGAGAAGTTAAGTAATGAGGGTATGAAGCCATCAGAATTAGCAAGACATTTCAAATCTAGGCATCCAGAGCATGAAGACAAACCTCTACAATTTTTTCAGTGATGTTTCAAGCCGTGTGACATTCAATCCAATACTTCACAAAATTCCACCCAACCTAATGACAAATGTGTAGAGAAACCTCCTTTGAGGTCTCTTGCTTCACAGCAAAAGAGAAAATGCCACATAGCACACGGGAAATGCTTGTTCTTCCTGCCATAAAGCATAAAAATGGCTGTGATCGTACACAGAAAGCTATAGGGCAGCAGGCTAAAATGTGTTCCTTTGTCAGTAAACACTGCTGAAAGATGCACAGCAGACATTGCTTAAGGTTTGAAGAAACAAGGGTCTGTACAAATTGCACAGTAGGAGAGGTTTCCTGTGCAGCTGGATTAGAGTACAGATGTTTCTAAAATGCCTCAGATGATGGTATTTTCCAGATTCTATTCCAGTAATGAAATGCAGAACTTTTTTCTGTGAGACACTGAAAGGAATATCTACTACAGAAATTGTATTCCCAACAGTAAATTACTTCTTTAATAAAAACTGTTTCATGGAAGAGCTCTGCACATGTAACAACTGGGGGAGCAGAATAAGAGAAGAATTGGGGGGGTAACGTTACCTAGACATCACTATACATGGAATTCATGCACTGCAGTGTTCACAGATGAGCTATTGCAGCAAAGAAATGGGAGCCAGACATGCACAAAGTGCTGCAGGATGTTGTTGATGTGGTTCATTTAATAAAAACAAGACACTGAAAGAGTAGAATCTTTACAATACTTCATTACAAGATGGGAAATGACCATGAAAATCCTACAGGCATTTGCTGGTTATCTGATAGCAACCTTGGAGAAGAAGAGAATTTAAAGTCCAGTTGCATCTTTTTCTTTTACAAAAAGACATGTGTTCTGAATTTGCTGATCTTGTCTGTGATGACAAGTGTCTGTCAGTAGATTGCTACCTAGCAGTTATTTTTGAAAAAGTAAACATACTTAATGTACTTCAAGGTGAAAGTGATGTTCTAACAGTGGGTGAGAAACTGCTTTTCAAAAGAAATTTGTGGAGGTTTTGTGAATCTGTTGCCAAATACAATGTAAATGTCTTAGCTACAAAAACTGTCACTTTATATATACTCAAAAAACTTGAAAACAGAAATTTCTGCCTTTTAAAAAATCTTCAAGATTATGATTTTCAGTGGGTTTTGAACCCACTTGTTAAAAAAATAAAAATTCAACATCATCTGATTATTTTGCAACAACAAATGATTGACATCAGGGAGGATGAAAATTTACTACCCAAATTTTAATAAAAATCTTTGCATATGGGGTGGGTGGGATTGAAAAAATAGTATCATGACTTATCCAGCACAGCAAATGATACATTTCTTGCATTTGGATCTATGTGTCTTTGTGAGATATTCTTTTTAGACCAAGTATCAAAATAATTGAACATGGAACCAGACCTTTGAATCCCTGTGTTACAAAGTGTTAAACCCAGATTTTTGAAAATAAAGAATATTACTATTTTAGTGAGAACAAATTTTTTGTTCCATTAATAAATAAAACAAATTATTTTTAAATTATGTTTATTTCATCTTTATCTCATCCTTGCTTATTTTCTATTTTTGTGCATGTTTGATATTGTACACAATATTTTAGTACAGTAGTACATGTGCATTATTTTTAAATAAATTAATACACATATGGGGGGAGGGTACATGCTCAAAAACCTTTTATTGGCAGGGGTGCATGATGAAAGAAATGTGGAGACCACTGCTCTAGAGAGCTATTCAGAACCCTCTCTCATGCTTCTAGCATGACACTTGTTATTTTAACTTTGCTCCCTTTCCAACTCTTTCTAGGAGTTCTTTTCAGCATCGAGGTCACCTCCACCTACTTTGCTGTGCGCAATTATTGGAGAGGCTTCTTTGCAGCCACCTTTAGTGCCTTCATGTTCCGAGTCCTGGCTGTCTGGAACAAGGATGCAGGTAAGCTAAGAGCCATTCCTGCTCTCTTGGCACAGAAGTTGCTCTGTTAATGCATTATTTTCCATCTTTCTCAAAACCACAATGTTTTTATGATGTTTGAAGCTTCTGCCACAACACATGACTTCCAATGGCACAGAAGGAAGGAGAAAGGGAAGTGTCTTGCCATCTTGTCAGCTGTCTAGGCCAACCTATTCCTAGGAGAGCTGGGGTGTATCTAACTCATAAATGACAGAATATGAGTCCTCAGCAAGCAAAAGACCCCCTGAGGTGGGATTTTTCTTTGCCTCTACTCAGAACAGCATCCAGGCTGCAACACAGAGATATCCTGTCCTACAGGATGTAATCCTTGCTGGAAAACTCATGGCCTGCTTTGGTCATCTGTTGACTAAAAACAGATAATCGAGAAAATTGAGATGATTGAATGATTAGGAGAGTATAGGATTGGTAGCATCTGACTGAAGGTCCTGAAAAAATAGTGTCTCAAATAACTGAAAAGCATGAGAGTGACATTTGTTGCAGACAGAAATTGCACAAGTCAGGCTTGTTCAGGAGAGCATCTCAACCACTGTGGGAATAGAGTTTTGGTGCAGAAGGCTGCCATTTCTATGTAAACTTCTTCCTTATAATGCCTTCATCTTTTATTCTTACAATTACATCTATTTTATTGAGCTCCATGTGGGCAGTTTATTTATTTATAACTGCTACAACATGTCTCTCTTGACTTCAGAGGGCTGGATTTTTTGGGGGTTTGAATATTCTCTGAAATATAGAAAATGACTACACTTTCTATCTGAATGTAGAAAGTGACTACATTGTTCTTTGTACAGCACTGCCTAAAAGTCAGCTGTATTTAACCATTGGGTCTGTCACAAAAAAAACAGAACCCCTATCTTTCTGTTCTTTCCAGAGAAAAATATAAGAAACTCAAAGACAGATAACAAGAGATAATTTCCTGTCCTTCACTTTGTCTTTTCTGATTCCCTTCTTGGTCTCTCAAATCACTAGAAATTAGCTTAATCCTGAATCATCTTGACTCCTGTCCCTTCTTCAAAATCATCCAGACAGCTTTAATACCCATATTAATGGCTCCTTAAGTTCTTCTTCATTGACTGTCTAGGTTAAAAAGTTCCATGATTCAACTGGCTATGAAAAATCATTCCTTTTCACAATTCTGCATTTTCTTTGTGTTGTCAGTCTGCTTGTCCTTGTATTAAGGAACTAGGAACTTCTATCTAGCTAAGTCATTCATTATTTTATGATCTTTTATCATATCTGCTCTAACTTGCCTTTCATGTCTTTTCTTGCTCATTTATTTCCCTTCAAAAGTTACACACCCAGTCTTTTCAGTCTCTGTTCATGTTCTATTATGCTTGCTACCAGGAAGAATGAGGTAGGGAAGTGATCACATCAGAATGACACATGCAAGTAAGTTGTGTAGCATCTCACCAAAATTCTTTTATTTCTTAGACCCACAGAATCTTTGCTAGATTCTTGATACTCATGGCTTGGTTGGCTAGCCTTACACCGTTATCTGTACTTTCCAAATAACTTCTGGTTATTTGTCAACCACTCTGGTTGGCTGCTGAAGCTTGAGTTCCTCTTTGCAAGTCATGGAAGGCCGGAGTTCTGCAATTTGCAGGATTTCTGTTTTACCATGTCCCCAGCTTTCATCTTACTTGCCATAGGATTTCATGCCTTGCCTTCCTTCTGCTCCTTCTGGTTCCTTCTGTATATGGCTCAGTGTTATCTTAAAGTTCAAATCTATTTTTACTTAAATGTTCACATTAACTATTCTCCGATTCCTTTTTACTTCCAGCCTTGTAAGAATTGGACAGATACTCTAAAGTGGTACATTTTGTAGCCAATGGAGAAAAAAGGGCTTAGACATTTAGTTTCAGGATGGCTTAGTCATTCAGGAAAGAGGATGTAGACAGGTGGGATGAATCTCTCTGTGGAAATCTCTTTCTCACCTGTGGGAGTAGAGATGAAACTAAGAAAGACCCAGACTAAATGCTGTGCCTGTTTTCCTTTCCTCTGGTCATCTTTGCCATTCTGTAGCAAAACTCTTTGAAAATGAGTTCACTATACTTTTTAATGCTCTGCCATTTAGTGGCATGGACTATTTCCTAAAACTGAATTGAGATAGATGATCCCTTTCTTGGGCTGATCTAACAAAAGAGAAGGCACCCTGCTTTTCACCATCTTCCATCCCTGAGTGTTCTTCTAACCCTCGCTGTTGCCACCTGGGTCTGTTGTTCCCCTCAATTCAGCTTACTTCCTTGGCAAAGGAGTAATCCAGGGAAAGAGCAGATAGGATTTCTGGCAGGTTTTAATGAGGCAAAGGAGCTCACAGAAGGCTGTGATGTGTCAGAGTGGGCCCAATGGGAGAGGGGAACAATAGTACAGCCAGGAGGGAAGGAGCAGGGGGAAGAGACAGGGAGCAAGATCTTCCCAATTTGGATAGTAGAATGCAGTTTTAGGCTTAGCTATCTTAGGTAACATAATCCACTGAGACCTCATTTAATTAATACTCTAAACCTAGTTCTGTCTGACCAAATAAAAAGTACTTAATTCTTCCTGTTATTATCGTATGCTAGATTTTCACTGCTTCTTTTATTTCCTCATTGAACAAATAATTCCTTCATCCAGGACAAGTGGGGATTTATAGCCCTCCTCATTCAGCTGCACTTCCACTCTGTATTAAATTGCTGATTTATCCTTCACCTGTTGGCACACAGATGTTTATTGCTTCCCCATAATAATGCACCTCCAGAAAAAAGCGGCTCAGGTTTGAATATTGCATTGTAGCAGAGCAGCACTACCAGGAGGGGTGAGCTGGAGAACATGGGGCTTAGCTGATCTTTTACATCTCTGATTTCTAAGCTTTTCATTTTTAAGTTTTGGTACCAGTCAAAAATTTTGAAGCTGTAACTTCAGTGAATATCTGAGTTTTGTTTCTGGAAGGCAGTAACAACTGTAAGAAGTGATACAGCTTCCTCAGCTATGCAGGCACTGCCTGCCTCAGCAAAGAGACCTCTCAGTCAGTAAGGATACCAGGAAGAGCTTTTTTTTCCTGTAGTGGATGGATGGTAGGAGACAATAAAGAAAAGAAAACCCTGTAAAAATCAGGGATTGTTGCTAAAAATAATGCATACATTCTCTGAAAGCAAACCTAGACCATCTAGAGTGCTAGGGTTGCAAGTGCTCAGAAATAGAACCTACTAAATCAGAGCAGTCTGCCAATCTGTAATAATGTATATAAACACACAGGAAAACCACACAGGAGCATGTATAAACAAGTTTCCTTGTCCCTGCCCTAGCTTTTATTGCGTTTAACTTCTCACCTCATTATTTTCTTTCCTCCTCTACCTTTCTTCTCTCACAGTTACCATCACAGCCCTGTTCAGGACAAACTTCCGCATGGATTTCCCCTTTGACCTGCAAGAGCTGCCAGCATTTGCTATAATAGGGTGAGTTCCTGGGAAACTGACACCTTGCTCTACAAAGGTTAGAATATGATCTGTGTTAGGAATTCTTCTGCCAAAAAGTTACAAACATCACTTTTAGTCACTTTTGTTGTGGCAAATAAGGCTTCTATTTGTTGGAATTCTTCCTTCAGAAATGGTGCCCATGTATCACAATTGCTAAGGAAAGAAAAATGGGTATTATTAAAGTGGTTTTTATATCCTTTCCATGTATCTTTTCCAGAAATTAAGCTTGGAGGTAAAAAAGAAAAAGAAAAAAAGTAAGTCTAACTTGGTCAAAATTCTGGAAATAAATTTACTGAATGGGCCTTTAACTGTTTTCATATTATCCCCAAATGAACTGATCCAACAAGTATGGCCATTTCACATGACAAAGATGGAACAAAAGGTTTAACCTGAAGTTTCCTTTTCACAAGCTCAGACTGATTATCCTTTTTGAGAGAGCTTGGTACACCTGACATGGTGACAAGGGTGATCAACAGTAATTAGATTCAATGAGAATAATTTGGTTAATTTGGAGGAAATGAAAGAATAAGCTTAAGAAAAATGAAAATTGGGAAATACTAGAGAAAAGATGAATTTGGAATTGCTGTGAGCAAAAATCTGTGGTTAGAGCTTGAGGGAGGCTCCGGGGAAATCAGAGCAGTAATGAAAGGAATATACTGTAGGAACAAACGCCTGTTCTTGTGTTGTGAACATATTCTCTTGCAAGACCTCCATCAAAGACCAGAAATACATCTGAGGTTTTCCAGCCTATTTTAGTAGGCTGTTCTCCTACTAATTTACTTGAATATGAAATCAAGTGGGGTTTTTTAAAGACATCAGCTATATTGAAAAATCTGTGAATACATAGGAGCTTTTGCTAGCAACATGTATTCACTTTGTTTTCCCCTTAAACAGACTTGCCTAATGAACTTGGAGGAATCTACTTGTTTAGATTGGCAAGGAAAAACATAATCCTTGTGGTTTTACAGCTGGTTGTTAGAATACAAAACTTCTTGTCCCTATGTTTTGGACAGAGTTGACAGAGCTGGCTTTTTTCAGCATTGCACATAGGCTAGGAAATAAATATATGACAAGTGCAAAATACTTTCAAATGCCTGGGTGTCCAGTGTGGTCTCTAAAATAAAAAACAACCCCAAAGGCTTGGATAGTCTTGGATAAAGTCCTGATACCAACTTGGAATGCTCCAAATTCTCTTAAGTCTCAAAGTTGAACATTCTTTCTACCCAACATATTTCTTCACTTTCAGGTGGGACAAGCACTATCAATGGGTAGATCTTGTTTTTCTGTGTCACAAAATGTTAATTTGCATAATCTGTACAGAAGGAGCACTTCCTGTTTATTGATAACATGATAGAGAGGAATGGAGAGACCTATATTTTAATATAAAATATTATAGAACAATTCAGTTGAATGTGCAGTCTTTAGGCTTATATTGCCTAAGGGACTGGTCTATTTTAAACACTGTTTTAATCAGTGCTGGCTTTAAATATTGAAGAGTAATTCATTGAACATGTTTGTCTGTGAAAAGATTTATATTTAGTTTAAATGTGTTTCTCTGCAATTTTTAAATGATAAAGCAGGATTATTTTCAACGTACAATGTTTTAAGTATACTAAATAATTCATTGAATGAGATTTGGCAAAAGCATGCATAACATATAACAAAGCAGAAGTCCATTCATTTTAGAAATTAATAGAATGAAAATATTAACTGTTTATCCTCAGTATTATGTGGATGATTGCTTGCCACCTAAAATAAAGCTTCCCCTTACCAATTCTAAATGCAGTCTTTTTTCACTCTTCCTTTTCTTTTCATGTTCAAGTATTAGGCCCTATTTATCCAAGTCTCATTAAGCTCCAGAGCCTAAGGATCACACCAATTCTTAGACGACTACACTTTTTTTCTTACTTTATTAAAATCAGGAGCATAAGCCTAAGTTATTAGGATCATAGAGATGATATATTTTGCTTTAGGCACAAGAGTTCCTATCACTATTAGTAATTGTTGTAGGTGTATAATTTTACTGAATCAGACTCAAAACTCCCCTCATTTTTACTATTTTCTGTTCCAACCTGATGTTTAAATTCTGACAATATTGCTCTTTGCCCCGTTGCTCTTCATGAGCCCCCACTGAGAACTGTCAGTCTCTTTTTATAAAGTATTTTATAGATTTTCCCCTGTTAGCAAGAGAGAATTGGTAAAATGGTAGTATGCATGACAAAGGTCCAAGATAACTTCTCCTCTTTCATCAGGGAGTCAATATCTTCAAATGAGCTCCTGCAGGAGTAACCCTCCAGCTGACATTCAAAAGACTTCACAAGCAGCTGAAGATTAAACCACTTAAACCCATTTTCTTGGTTGATGGTTTGTGTATTATCTGTTTTTTGGCATGATTTTGTTTCTTTTTCTCCGTTTTAGCATATGTTCTGGATTCCTTGGAGCCTTTTTTGTTTATCTCAATCGCCAAGTGGTCCTGGGCATCCGACGTCATAAAGCCCTGAGCCAATTTCTCACCAAATAGTGAGTACTTGTGAAGATACTCTCTTTAGTGACCAGATTCTTACACCCTACTGGTACTGGATAGTAGCAAATGCTTTCTGGAAGACAGCAGACCTATTTTATGTGTAAGATGAAAAATATGAGAAACTGCTCCTGTATGAGAGAAAGATCTCTGCAAACATCAAGAGAATTTTTCCTGCACTGGATTTTCCTTTTGCTCAGCCTCCATAGTTTCAAATAGCTTCTTGATTTGGAAGGGAGAGTCTGCAATATTTGTTAAGAGGATAAGGCAAACTATTAATTGGACAGAAAATATTTTTATTTAGAAAGTCAATGATCATGCTTTTTAAAATCATGCTATTTCTGGTTTGTTTGGGATTTTTAGGATCTGTGAAAAATTCAACATTATTTATATTTTAGGAAAATTAAACACAACTGAAATCTAACTATGTTTTTAAAATATGTAATTTCGTTTTTAATCAAAGTGTTGGCATAAATGTAAGGAATGTGCTCCATTCTTATCAAGCAAAAGCTGAAACTGATAGTAACCAAATGGTGTGGAATGCAGCATGGAAGAGAAATGAAAAAATGAAATAAAATTCTTGACAATAAAGTTTTTACAGGACACTTGAAGATACTGTTTTCCCCTCTCTAACAGAGTCCTAACCTCCAAAGTTCATAAAT
Organism: Agelaius tricolor; assembly: GCF_023055355.1. Taxonomy (NCBI): domain Eukaryota; kingdom Metazoa; phylum Chordata; class Aves; order Passeriformes; family Icteridae; genus Agelaius; species Agelaius tricolor. The sequence continues at coordinate 21,170,353 of NW_027269269.1, forward strand.
TGAACAAGATAAGAAATGGTGGCTAGCTGTAAATGTCTTCAGTCTCTTTACAGAAAACGATCTGATACTATGAGAATTTTTGAAGTTGAGAGGCATGGAGGACTTTATTTCTTTTCCACTCACAGGCCTGACCAGAAGAAAACCACTAAATAAACAGAAGTTCAAATTAACTTACTTTCTTACATGGAAGGAAAAATGTCTTTCCTCATCATGTAGCCTTACCCACAAACAGCTGCAGGGCTATCAAATCAAGTTAATACAGAAGTAGAGCAAAGCCTGAAAAGTGGGAATTACTTTTCACTGATTTCTCAAAATTTTTTAGGTCCTTAGACTGAATCAAATTAAAGGCTATATTTTGTCTTCCCAAATCTCAGCCAATGCTTCCTGTAGGAAACAGTAACTTGCCAAGGGACACATGACAGGATTAGTCCAGCACAGGGAAGCAGTTTAGGCTCATGTTGTCTCAGTGCTTGGGAAGTGTCACAGTGGAGCAGGGCATTAAACTGCTGCTAACAGCACTCCAAAACAATGGATACAAATACAGAGAGCTTCACAGAAATAGCATTCCTAGTCCTGAAGTGATGGTGCTGCAAGAACAGAATGTGAGGCCACATTGTAATAACTTTCTTCCTTTGCAGCCGACTGATATACCCTGCGGTTATAACCTTCTGTATAGCGTCTGTGACGTTTCCTCACGGATTTGGGCAGTTCATGGCGGGAGAGGTGAGACTGGAAACCCTATTATCAATTCTGTGCAGTTCTTTGGAACTTTATCTCCTTATCCTCTGCCCCAATAACCTTGTGTCAGGGAACAGGGAAGAACGATATGGGAGGAGTTTGGACTGAGGAGGCACTATATGATCTCTGCTACCTCTTTCATAGAAAACTTGAAAAGGTGCACTCTTCTAAGCAAATAATAAGAAAGATGTTACCCCATGTGTAAAAGTAATTATCCACTCCTCTAAGCAAATAATAAGGGAGATGTTACCCTGTGTGTAAAAGTAATTATCTCTTCACCTGTTGAGTAAAGTTCTGTCTCTCTTCCTGCAGATTAGAAATGTGAATTAAGTCTCACAGTCATGAATTCCTACAGTAAAAATCTCCTCCACTTCCTTGCAATAGAGATAAAATATTTACTCCATCTGATCTCATGACTCATACCTGTTTTTTTGCTGTTTAGTTGATGCCACGGGAAGCCATCAGCACTCTCTTTGATAACTATACCTGGATCAAACACTCTGGGGACACCCAGATCCTAGGGAAATCAGCTGCCTGGATCCATCCTAAAGTCAGCGTCTTTGTCACCATCCTGCTCTTCTTCCTCGTGAAGGTAGGAAGCCCAGCTCACCATAACCCTTCTCCACTCAGACTCAATGTCCTTTGAATGTCCTTCCCTTCTGTAAAGCAGTTTGTGAAACGCCAATGAGGAGCTCCTGGGTATTGAATGAAGCACTACAGCTGCAATGGATTCCTACATCTTCTGATGTGATGTTTGTCCACCTTGAATGACCAAAATTATTAGGGAATAGTTTCCTTAATATAGTGACCTTTTCTGCTCCCTAGGTCATTCTCCTCATGCATCCTGCTGAATGACCTTTGGTGTCCACTGTGGAGTAGCTGGTAGGGAAAACTAAATCAGGAAAGATTTCTCAATTTCCAACAGAATAAATACTTGAATAAAAAGCTCTCAGATAATTTATGTTTTATCTAAATGAGGTCTAAATACAGTCTATTTGATATTCCTGACTTCATATAGGAGACAAATAGGAATATGCAAGCACAATCTATAGCTGTGTGAGACTCAAGGATTTGTTAGCAGTCCATCAAAACTTGATGGAGAACTGCAGTTGGAAACAGTTTTGCTCACATCCCAGACAGCAACAGCAGATTAAAAATTCTGAGCTGACATCATCTGTGGAAGTTGCAACTGTTCAGCCTTGAAAGGATCAGCTGTGTAATTGGCATAGGACAGAGCAAAAAAAAAAAAAGACACTTGAAAGAAGGAAACATCATTCCAATGTTCAAAACAAAAGTAGCAAGAAGGAGGTTTTCCTAAGATGAAAGATAGATAGATAGATTGATAGATAGATAGATAGATAGATAGATAGATAGATTTAAAAATATCATAGAATAAGTGCTAATTCTTTTATTATTTACTTATTGCAAAGGGGAAGAAGAGCTGAGGCCACCTTGCAATGTCAGTTGAAAATTTCGGTAGATCAAGAACAGCTATCAATGACTGATTGACAGAATTGTTTCCACCTAAAGTAAAACACTCTATCAATTTCTGACAGGTAGTTAAGGGTTCTCCTTCTGTGATAATTCTTATTACAGTGTACCAAGCAGAAAAGGTCTTGTTTACTTGAAGAAAAGAGGAGAGGAGAAGAGGAGTGGACTACAGGGTGTCGGTCCTGAGTCCATCTGTTTGCCTTTGGAGGAGCTGTACCCTGAGTCACTAGATTCATTGGCATTGTCCTGCTAACTAAAGGCTTTCTCTACTCACTAGATAAGATGCTCTTGATTTTCTTCTGGATAAATTCAGCATTGGGATAGACCACATAAACAAGAAACTGCTATTATGACTCTGGGCAAAGGCCTGGCCTGATTCTCCACTGAAGTATAATCAGTTTTCAGCTGTATTTGGCCAGGTTTGGTACTGCAAAGACAGTGCTCAGTTAGCAGTACTACACCTCCACAGCCTTTTGGTCTCTGTAGCCAGGCTGGGCACAGAGTGGGGCAGCAGGAAATGCTACTGCTGCTCAGTAACAACTGTACCCTCTGCCTCTGTTCTAGTTCTGCATGGCTGTTATTGCCACCACGATGCCAATCCCCTGTGGAGGCTTCATGCCTGTTTTCGTATTAGGTGAGTTTCAATTTTGTTTTGCAGCACATTCATCTGACAGGGGGAGAGAATAGGAGAGACACTGCCTACACACCCAGCAGGGTTCATCTAGCATATGAGGAGTCATCACTTGCTGTCGATGACAACCTGATTAGCAGTCCATAGACCAGCCTTGGGGTCTGCTTTTGACATTTCCTCAACCCCCCAAAACCAAATGCCAAGTAGGTAATCCCCACCCTTTTCCATAAGGAAGGCCACACTTGGGGACACATGCTGAGCCACGGCCTTCTTATCTCTATGCCTCTTCACTTATATCCTATAATTAATAGTAGCTGCTCCTTTCACCCTTGAAAGCCAGCCAGAAGAGATAACCTCAAAACTAGTACCTGCAATGTAATCTAACTCCTTTCTTCTGATTGAAATGTGATAGCATAAAAAGTTTATTGACTTTTAACTGGTTTTAATTCCAATAACAACAAAAAAATCACAATAATGTGATGTTAATGTCTAGAAAGAGAGGCTACGTTAGACTGAGCTATACAAGCTCATGACGTTCAGCATTCAGTACCCATAACTCTCAAATGAAATAGGGTGCTCTAAGGACCTCTGAGTTCTGGCAGGCAGCAACTGAACATGAGGCAGTAACCATGCCCTTGCAGTGATGAAGGCTAACCAACATCAGGGCTGTATTAGGAAAAGACCTAGACAGCAATGCAAAGAAATTGTTTGTTTCTATGCATTCAGCATTTTGGATACAGTTCTGGAACACTGTGCTGTTTTGTGTCCACCAGTCCAAGAGATCCTTGCAGACTTGTAACCTGTCTGAACAAGACATGGGTACTACATCTCACTTTGAAATCAGCCCTTTTCTGTGCAGGGGTCAGAACAAGACCTCCTGAAGTCCCCTCCCACAAAAACTCTTCTGTGAGCTGGGATTCTAATGCTTAGACATCCACAGTATGAGAGTCTGAAGGGCCGTAACTGTGATCTGGACTGACATTGTACACAGCCTGAAAATATGCCCTCCAGCCTGGGAATCACAGCTACTGCTGTGCCTGGTGTACCCAAGTGAATGAATGAGGGGTCAACTGTATTTACCAATCTTAGTACCCTTTTTTCCTCTTTTAGTCTAACTTCTGTATTTTGTAACTGAGAACTACTCTTCAGTTACCAATGTCATTATAATGTAAGTTTAGGCTTCGTTTCTGTTAGAAAATACCCAAGTGCTTGCACAACACAGACTGGATGTTCCTTAAATGTTAACTCCATAACTGTCAGTGATATTTTTCAGGTGCTGCATTTGGACGTCTCATTGGGGAAATCATGGCATCGCTTTTTCCCAACGGGATCCTCTTTGACGACATTCTCTACCAAATCTTACCTGGAGGGTATGCTGTCATTGGTGAGCCTCCACACCTTCCTTTTTCCTCACCTGGTCCCACTGCTGTAATTTTCCTGGTTGACATGACATGCTGTTTCTATATGACAGTCTTCTTCTCTCCCTATTCCTTCTCCTACCTGGGAAAGGTGCAGCAGCTTTGACAGGAGCGGTGAGTCACACTGTCTCCACTGCTGTCATCTGCTTCGAGCTGACGGGTCAGATCTCTCACATCCTGCCCATGATGGTGGCTGTCATCCTTGCCAACATGGTGGCCCAGAGTTTGCAGCCCAGCCTCTACGATAGCATCATCCAGGTGAAGAAGTTGCCCTACCTGCCAGACCTGGGCTGGAATCACATAAGGTATAGTAGCAAAACAGGGAAGAAAATAAAGCAGGAGAGGTTAAGACCACAGGGGAATAAAAGGTTATGAAAAGGCTTCAGTACTACAAAGGAATTAAGAAGGCCTGCAGTAAGAAAAAAACAAGTGTTGGGGTAGAATTAGGTTTCATACACAAAAATGGAGAAAAGTCCTCTTCTTTTTTTCACTGAAAGCACAAGTTTGAATGACCTGCAATGTTACTGAATTTGTATTAATACTTCCAAGTTGCTTCATCTTAAAAATTTAAAATTCAGGAGTCTCATTTATCTAAATTCAGTGGGGTTTGGATATTTTTCCTCAGCAAATGAGCAAATGTTTGAAATACTTTATTTGGATATTTTGCTTGAAGCAAAACTCAGTTTTTCCTATAAACATCTTCCCCTCTCTAGTATATATCATACACATGGGTATGTATATAAAAACCATCTATACACACATGTTTGCATGTGTGTATGTTATGGGGAGGGGTAACGGAGTGAAATACAACTGTAATGGAAATCCAGTTAATCTGTATTTATCCTCTTGGAAAGTCCTCTGGTTACTCTCACAGAAGATATTTGGCAGCTGTATTTTGAGCACTTTTTTAAAAAGTAGTCATTTGGATATTTCTTTAGAGAATTTATGTGCTTGGCATTTTAATATGCTAACTCTTCCTCTTATTCACCCCAAATGCGCAGCAAATACAATATCTTTGTTGAGGATATTATGGTCCAAGATGTGAAATTTGTTTCCTCCAACTGTAAATACCGAGACTTGCAAGAGGTACTCCAAAGCACCACAGTGAAATCTTTGCCTTTGGTGGACTCACCAGGTAGGCAATGTGGAGAAACTGGTCCTTCCTGAAGACTGTCTCAGCTTGGAGAAACTAGCTTTCAAATTACATGGTGTGAAGCAGGCAGTGTGACCCACCACATTAAAAAAAAATCCTAAAAATCTCCCACTGTGGATGATGTATGGCAGATGGCTATTTCAGCTGGCCAGACAGGGAAGCTGGAGTGTGGGCAGTGAAGCAGATCCAGCACATAAGGGAGGTGTGTGGGAAGTCTCCAGACTGAACTGTGACAACAGGGCCCTCCTGGGATCCTGCATGAGCCAAGAGCATGTGTGGGGTGGCACAGCTCAGGACAGCAAGGTCCCTTCCCACAGCCCCACAGCCTAGGAGCCACCACAAGGCAGGTCAGTCACTCTGGTACAGCTCTAGATAGTACAAGCCTGAGCACCTAGAAGGGGCTGGAAGAAAGAAGGGGTGATGTGTGGAAGGGGAACTTCAAAACCTGGAGGTGGTTTAATGGCTTCCCTGCTCTGTGTTGCGCAGAGTCCATGATCCTGCTGGGGTCCGTGGAGCGGTCGGAGCTGCAGGCTCTCCTCCAGGCACACATCAGCCCAGAGCGGCGGCGGCTCCTCAACAGAGAGAGGCAGCAGAAGCTGAACGAGGCACCCTACGGTGGACCCTGGGCAAACCTGCCCAAGCTGAAGCACGAATCTTTTGCTTATGTCGATGAGGATGAGGATGCAGAGAAGGGAGAGGTGAGGGAGGGAAGTGGGCAGACTGCAACATAGAGACTGCTTGGAAGCAGTTAGGCATTTGGGGAGGCTGAGAAATAGAGGGCACAAGGTGGACTTTATTTTCTCTCCTTTCTGTAACAGCTGCCTCGGCCTCCAAGTCCCACTCCCAGTTACCCAGAGGAGCCAAATGGCCCAACAAGTCCTCTTAAACAAATGCCTGAGACCTTGGAGCCCCAGCAGCATCCAGGTATGGTAACTTCTGTCATGGCTCAACCACATCCTAGCCAGCTTGGGGAAGCTGTGTGTATCTGCCTGTGTGAGGGACTCGCTTCCCAGAGACTGAGGAGGAGCTTTCTCTGCTGTTCCTGAAGGACACTTTGCTAGTGCACCCCAACATCAGTGTCATGTACCGGGAGATACCTTCTTTTGTGATCGCTCAGGCAGCATGGAATAATTAGGCCCACTAAGGATGGACTCTCTCTGTCTCCCCACTCCATTCTTTGCAATAACACCTCCTTGGACATTTTCTGTAGAGTCTGCATAGAATGGTCCCATCTTTGGCTCCTTCACTACATGAGTGAATCTCCCTGGGGAAAGCAGCCTGAGAGCTAAACATGTTTTACACTAAGTTTTTGAGTAGCTTAGGCTGTTACTCAGCCATCTCCAAAACTGAAAGGCTCCTCCCTTGGACACGCATCTCTTTGATTCAGCTGCATCAATGTGATGGACAAACATTGATGTATTGTGCTCTTCTGTGTCACACCCCAGCTCTGTATTAGCTTTGCTTTTAAGACTGTACTCATAGCTCATTGCTGATTTATTTTTCATGTATATGTGATGCAGGATGGTGGGTTGTTTTTATCCTTTATGCATCCTGAAATATGCAAAGAGTGAGTAAGCACAGTGATGTAGCCCAGTCTTGAGAATGAGTACAGAGGATAGGGCTTTAGCTCATGCTTTTAGGCACCCAAGCATTACATGTACTAGAGCATATAGCACATTCTGGTTCATTAACACCCCTCATGTGTGACTAAACCTTTAAGGCATAGAAAAATCCACTTTATGCTTCTAGAGCAGGGAAGTGGTGGGGTAGCCATCCACCTATCCTACCAAAGCAGAAAAAGAACCACAAATGAAAACAAGGACAGTGTGTGAAACATTTTACATGAAACTAGAACTGGGTGACCCAGGAATGACAAAGGAAGTGGAACAGGAATGAATTCATGAGACCTTGCTTTTCTTTTTTTAGTTTGGCTCACAGCTATCACTGTTTCTGACCAAACTTCCTCCACAGCCTTGCTCACAACAGCACCAGGCCCTGTATCCTCCTCTTTGCTTACTCCTTGGCTGGGAGTATAATTCTGATCTTTTCTATTCCCATCATTCCACTTCTGGCAGAACGCATGGACTCCTCACCCCTTGGCACCTGTCACATCCAGTTTGTTGAAATGTTTTGTTGCATGGTAATATTCTTTCTGGAATGTCCCAGACACCATCTTACAAACTGAATGCCAGATTTTGACCAGCCCAGCTCTATCATGTCCCTCATAGCATTTCCCAGCCTGCCTTGGCTAAGAGGATGCATTAGGTGTGGGGCTTTGTATTTTTGTCTCTCACTTGTTCTTCTCTCTTATCCACGTGTTTGTTCTCATCCTTCAGGCAGTTTCAGGAGTCTGAGGAAACTGATCCAGCAGCTCTTGTGCCATTGCAGCCGTCCACAGGAAACAGAGAGCACCATCCAGGTTAGGGCTACACAGAGCCTGGTAGTACCCCAAAGAGGGAAGGGAATGCAATGGAACTAGAAACTTGAGACATTCAGCATTTGGCTAAGGCATGGACACAGATATGGTCCTGAACTCTGACAGCATCAGTGGGGAACTCCCTCCAAGGAGAAAGGGTGTGATTACTGTAAAGGAGTGTGCATCTTCCTAAAGAGTCGCCTGTGCTCAGGTCTCAGGCTACCATCATGATTGAGTTTGGACATCTTTTCTCTGTGAAAAAAAGAAGATATTTTGGCTAACATGCAATAAAATGCAGTTCTATTCCATTTGGCAAACAGTTTTGGACAGATGGAGAAAAATGAAAAAAAAAAAAGCTTTTGGCTCTTGCCATGTTAAACTTGCCCTTGGTTATCTGACACATCTGCACAGGGTTTGGGGATAACAGACAGAGCTTATGGGAGACCCATCCACTCCAGGACAGTGGTTGGACCCTATGTGGGATATCCTGAGAGCATCTAAATCAGTATTAGATGGCCATGTTTAGGCACCTGAATTGCTCCAGCAGAACTCCATGGTGAACTGTCATTGGCAAGGGAAGCACAGCAAGGGCAGAATACACCATATAATGGATGAGTATAAAGAAAATCTAAGCACTTGGAAAATCTAATACACCATTTGGAACAAAAAGGGGACCACATGGGGTGAGGAGGCTGTGCAGATTTTCCCTGTCTGTACTCTGTGAAACTGTGGGTTCTTTGGCTGTCCTGAAGAGTGTTTTCTCCTACAGGAGCCAGTGGAAGTCATTGAGACAATGACACCAGAAGAGGTAAGATGAGGTGCAGAAAAAGAGTGAGGTCATGTGAGTGCTCCTTGTACCCATTTCCTATCACTTGCAATACTCCAGGAACCTCAGTGACTGGCAGATAAAGCTATAGCCAAAGTAAATTTCTTCTTGGAGTGGCACAGTGGGCAAGTCTCACCCATAAGAGAAGAGATTGGCTAGATGTGCTGGTAAGACTCTGACTAATCTGATCTAGCTTTGAAGTCAGCCCTGCTGGAGCAGGGTTTTGGACTAGAGGCCTCCACAGGTGCCCCCTCATCTAAATCCTTCTGTTGGCCCATGTTGTTCCTTCATTTCTTACACAATGGATCAATTATCTTGCAACAACAAGGGGAAGATGTACTCAGAAAGGAAAGCTAAAGATGTTCACTCCCTCTTTAAGAAGGAAAAAACAAAGCCCCGTCTTCTCAGAAAATCTCTGAATTACCCTGTTTCCACAGGGACTTGACATCTGGCAAGAAAGGGACAGGAAACCTGAGGGGTGAGATATTACAGAAAAGATGAATGCTGTACATCGGAAGGAAGAAGCACTAACAGGAGGGGACTAGTTTGGGTACACAAGACAGCAATGCTGCAGGTAGCTGTAAGAGTGACTCCCCTTCTTTCCTGTGTCAGATAGATGCCTGGGAACAGGAGGAGCTGGACAAGAACGTGTGCTTTGACAGCTGCCGCGTAGATCCCTCCCCTTTCCAACTGGTGGAGAGAACCTCCCTGCACAAGGTGAGTGCAGATGTCTCCCTGAGGCATACATCACTTTTCTCCACTCATTCCAAGTGCAGTTTATGACTTATTTCTTCTCCTTGTCTTCACCTACAACTACTATAACCAGCCACTTTCACATCGAGCTACAAGAAGTGAGCTTGTTCCTGTAATCTTCTCTGTGTATCTCTAATCTCCTGCAAAATGAAAGCCTTTGTGATAAGAAGTCTGAGTCCATTTATTTAAAAAGCTTTTGGACAAAAATAATCTGCTACATTAACAGCAGCATTGTGTGCCTTGCTGCTGGGTCATTACACTGAGATTGACAATCTGCCCTGTCAGTGTGCAGCACTGGAATGAGCACTCCTGGATTTCTCAGGATGTTTCTCAGAGGGTTTCAGAAACTCTCTACTCAGGGTGCAGAGTCTGCCTGTGTCACAGGCTCTTCATGGAACTGAAGCACAAGGAAAGAGGAAGCTGGATCATGCAGCATCTAGAGTCAGCATAGGATGACTGGGGAGTAAAGCAATCATTGTATGTCAAGAGGAAGGTAGGACTGGGCTTTCACTCAGTGGAAAGGGAAAGCAGTCTACTGAAGCAGAAGTGCACAGTGCCTGCTTTTATCAATATTTAATGTGAATGGTTAGCATAGGCCTTGTACTAAATTAATTAATTACTGTTAAGATCTCAGCCTTGAGCAAAACAAGAATAGGCTAGCATATAGTTCAGATGAGTTTTCTGAAGGGGTAGGTGAAGTAATCTGAAATCCACTAGCATTTATCTTTGAGAAGATAGGATTACAAAAGAAATACACTTGAAGGCTGATCATGGGGAAAGTTTTGTACGTGTCATACAAAAGAGCAAGTGAGAAACTCTGAAATAACAGACAAATCAACTTAACTTGGACGCACCAAAAAACCCAAAAAACCAAAAAAAAACCCCAAAAAACACAAACAAAAAACTACCCAGGAATAAATATAAATAATCAAACTATGTGAAATATGCATAGTTAGAGCTAAATGTGAGACTACTGACAATGAAAAGAATACCACAATTTATCATGACCAAGCTATATTAACCAGGTTTTCTTTTCTTTGGTTTTCTTTTACTTTAGAGTAAAATGTCTTGTTCTTGAGAAATCAGATTTTTCCTAGTTTACACTTGAACATGACATTCAGTTTCTCATATGATGCTAAAAATAAAGGTCAAACACTAGCTATGACAGAATGATTTCATGGTAAAGGCCACAGGTAAAGTCCAGCTAGAGCTCAGCTTCAAGAACCTGGAGGTTGGGAATATACCAGAGATGAGGACTGAGAAAGTGGAAAGTTTTAGAAACTCAGATCTGTGAATAATAGTAAAATAATGGGGTATATTTAGGCTGAAGAAAAGAAGACAGATAGCAGTGTGATATCTGTCCTTTCAAGGAGACTTTGTAAGAGAAAGGGAATAACTTGTTCTCAGTGTTCTCACTGCACTGGATGAGCAGCAACAAGCTTAAGCTTTCACAGAAAATATTCTGGGACAGGAAAAAAGAAATCCTCCATTGATAAGGAAAGCACTGCAATAAATAACCTAAGCAGCTTTCGACTGTACATATTACTATACGGTAGTTCAGTTTCCAGCACCAAAAAGAAACAGGATCTTCACAGGTCTCCAAATGCACAGCAGGGGGTTGTATGTGAATCTCCACCAGCTGCAGGACTAGAATGACCTTGAGAATGTGCTCTCCATCATCAGCACAGTCCCAACTACACCTGCACAGCAGAAGGAGCAAAGAGCAGTATTTGGCAGATGCAAAAGGGCAAGAAGGGAAGATGTAATTTCTCACTGGGATAACTGCACAGTTTTCTGTCTTTGTGATTGCCATTTCTAAATCCTGAGTCCCAGCTCTAGCACCAAGTTCTGTGCTGCCCATTTCCAAAACCCCTGAGATGGTCTTTTGTGGTTTTTCTCCTAGACACACACACTGTTCTCACTGTTGGGCCTCAGCCATGCCTACGTAACCAGCATGGGGAAGCTGAGGGGAGTGCTGGCTTTGGAAGAGGTGAGTACACATCCTCTGCCATCCTCTTAAATAACGACAAGTGTCCTGTGGATCACTGCAGTAACTCACAGGTGCTGCAGGTTCCAGCTGGGAATATATATAACCGCAAGTGCTACATTTTCAGTCCGGTGTTGAATTCTGAGTCTGCTATTTGGAAGCCACGTAAAGGAATGGATGACTGCATTTCAGAGGAGGCAGCAGGTGCTGTTTACAGGGATGTTAACAGGTTCATCTTTTGCATGAGTGCAGGCTTAATAGCCACTCTTAACTGAGTGGCTATTACTGTTTCTGAAAGATGTGTGGAATTTGTTGTTTACCACGGAATTTTTCATGACATCACCAGTGTAAAATATTATCTCCACCGGCCCCAGAGGCAGAGCTGTGACTCTATTTGTGATCCCTTTACCCCAGGGAGTAGATGAACTTCTGCTGGGTAGGGCTGGGCCGGCCTCCCTTTCACGTTTTTTATTTCTGAAGTGTTTCTCTTTTTTCAGCTCCAGAAGGCAATAGAGGGTTCCACCCGCTCTGGGGTCCGTCTCCGACCTCCCCTTGCCAGTTTCCGTGACATCAGCCGGACTTCCATCACCGCCAAGGCCGGGCAGGGCGCGCAGGCGTGGGGCCGGGAGGACAACGGCCCAGTGGCAGCAGAGGAGGCAGCAAACCTGGGCACTGAGAGCCCTCTGCCCCCCTGCTCACACTCCCCCCAGCCCTCACACTCACAGGAAGAGGGGGAAGTCCCCAGCTCCGCTTATGCCACGGATACCGAGTTGGAAGAGATGGAGCTGACAGGGCGAGTTGCTGAAAACATCTCAGACATCCTCAAAGACATAAACTTACGTACCACTGACCTGGATGAAGATGATGATGAGGATGAGGATGTTCCCTTATAGCTGGTGTGAGGGTAGCAGTCCATCACACTCTTCAGTGAGCCAGTCTTCTTGTGTTTGCTCCTCCAGGAGAAGCTTTTGGATGTTCTTTGCAATCCCCACAGAGGAACGATTCAGCTGGGAGGAGGGACATCAGACTGACCCTTTCTTCTGATGCTTTCCCTCTGGGCAGGCTGTTGGGCTGCTGGACTATTGGGGCGTGTGCAGGTGTCAGATGTGGACTGAAGGAGCCTGAGTGCAGGCAGAGCACACTGTAACAGGACATGGATACTGCTGACACAGCCAGGATGCCCTGGGTCAATCTGCCATGTGGAAAGGGAAGGAGGATCAGCTTTCACTCACCACTGGTGCCATCCTTCCAGCCACACCAGGCCTGCATGCAGCAGTGTACCACAGCCAGACCTCCAGCCTAGAAGCATACTGCTGCTTCTGACCGCCACCCTGTCCATGCTGCAGCAGCTCCTTTTCACTGGCTCTTATCTTGCACCCCCCCAAACATTCCCATGTAGAACATTTTAATTCTTTCTCAATTTTTACTCTGGGATTTTCCTGGATGGGGATGCAGTTAGGAGCTTCTCCTCTGTCCTATAGCTGAGCCATGCCCTAAAAACAGATGGGAGGAAAGTATCTGGTGTGTGTCTCATGTCTTGAATTCAGCCAAGGCTTTAGAAAACACTGGAAGTTCCGGAAAAAAGCTTCTTTGTTTTCCCATCATCTCTGAAATTTTAAAACAGAATGGGAAAATCTTAAGTGAGGGCATCCTCAGTGCTGGGGGAAGAGGAGTAAAACAGCATGTATGTACCTATATTTCAAAAAACTGTTTGTCTCTCTGAATCACTGTTCACAATTTTCCACAGTTATAGTCTTAAAAAATAAGAACTCAAGAAAAAAAAAATAATTATGGGTGTTAGCAGGCTGCCAAGAAATACAGCAGAGGAAAGACAAATTTTCTACACTTTGAAAACAGGTTTCTTTCTGAAAACTCTTGCTCTCTTTTCCTGGTAATTCTACCCTGCCTACTTTCCACATATTTCTGCATACCTCAGATCTGAGAATTCCAGCTCTCACTTTTGCCAGCTTGTCTCTGTTGTGACTAACAGCAGAGACCTCAACCCTTGTCTGCAGCATCCCTCTCTATTCCAGTTCTAAATCTGGAGCAGATTTGCGTCTTGCAAAAAGACGTCTTGTCAGTTCGTGTCATGCATGCAAAACCTTGGCATCCAAAGGTAAGGTGCTGCTTTGTTTAATTCACTGCTCTTGTGAGGTTTTCTCAGTAAACAGGCAAAACCAAATTCTATGTATTCTGCACCTTCTTCTAACAGTCTACATAGTTTTCTACCATATTTTTGGTGTCTCATACCTCTTAGATACAGCCCCAAGCAGTCTATTAGATGTGTTTCCACGTATCAGCAACAGAGAAGAAATCCAGGCTCTGAAAATACGTTCTTGAGGGTAATCTCATTCCCCTGCCTGATATTAGTAAAGCATTATCTAACTTAGAGTGACCAGTTCTACTTTAATACATGCTTTTCCATAAGCTGTCTCAGGAGCAAGTCAAAAATACCATTACTTCTAACCCAGTCACTAAAGGAAAATTCCCTCCTGGCTTTAATTCCAAGGATTGACCTTGCACCAATTGCTCTCTGATGATGCTTATGGGTGGGAGAGTCTGTGACAAGCTTACAGTAAAAGGAAATCTTCCCTGCTAGTCTCTTGCAGAGAGAGAAATTTATTCCTGCTGTCTGGAGTTCAGAGCCCACCAGGTCTGTTCTGTTTCAGGCACAAGATCACCCTTGATAAGCCAACTGGGGACAGCCTTTCCTGCCTTAATGATGTGCTCCAGGAGCCAGCCAGTCCTTGTGAGGAGACAGTGGTGATCTGAGGGCAAGTCCCTTGCACACAACAGCTGCTTGGCTCCACCAGAGGGGCACCTTTGTGTCTGCCAGGCATCAGCACGGCCTCCCCACTACCTTTGTGTCACCTTCTGCTGCCTGCAGGGAAGAGGCAAAACAACTGCTGCTTCTTTTTTTTTTTCCCCTCAGGGAATTGTGATAGTCCATTATATAAGCAGAGGAGAAAGGACATTCCTTTTACAAAAGCGTAAATATTCAGTGAGTGACAACATTGAGACCAAATGTGGTCTGAGAGTGCAGGCACACCCAAGAAGGATGAGTTTCTCCAAGTCATCCCCAGCCTTACTCTGCAGGCTTATATTTTACAGCTTAAGCACAGGCTTCCACTGAGACAGATGAGACAAGGAGAAACTTTGAGGCTGGAGTCAGCACACCTCCCCCTCCTCTCTCCTGAATGCAGAGACATGCTCTGCTCCAGTCCCACACTTCTCCTACAGTGTGTTACAGAAGAACTGGGATGTGACTGGCTGAGAAAGCAGATGGGAGTCTAAATCAAAGCCAGCGAGTGTGTGAGTCATGACAGACAGATTGTGAGCTGGGGGAGATGAAGCTGGAACAAAAAATGATGCACATGGAGAGGCCAGGGGAGTGAAACACTGGCTAACCTGGAAAGCTTCTTGAGGCTCATCACTTGAGATTGCAGGAGAACACACGTGTGCCCACACATGCACACACAGGTACCTCTCCACTCCTGTTGCCTTTAGCTGTCCCTGGGTTACTGTGAGGAGCAGGATTGCTCTCTGGGGGGAGCTGAAAGGTGGCTGTAGCTGCTGCTCTTTGTGGACACTACTCAAGATCCATTCCAGGTATTGCCTCCACCCATGGAACAGAAGCAGCATCCATCTGCACCATTTTCTCACCTTTACTCATACATGAAAATGTGTAAGGAGCCAGGATGGGACAAAAAACACTCTGCAAAGATGGTCTGCAAAGGCTGAAGTTGTTTCCACTTCCATCTTATCAATAAAATCTTCACTGAGCTGATGCCGAGTACATTAATAGGTGCAAAATGTGCAGTACAATTATACTAAGCCTACCTTTGTCAAGGGAACTTTGGGCTTGTGCCCTCTCAGGCTATCTCACTACATCCCCTCAAAGTTTGAACTTGAAACCTTTGTCCAGCAAACAAAGTCACACTGATCTGTCACTCTAAAGCCTGCATCTCCCATCCTATCCAAACAGCAGAGATTTGATTAGCTACAGGAAAAAAACATTTTTTCCTCAACCCAAAATATTCCCAGAATTTGTATCAGCTGTGAGGTCTTCCCATCCAAAAATTCACATATAGCAAAAAACTGAACTCTTCCTTCACATGGCACTTAAAGGTGAAAGCAGAGTCTTGTTTTTAAATGCATCAATATAAAGAATTGAAAAAATAGGGAAGACTTAAGGTTGGTAAGACAACAAGTGGGGCTTTAGGTAGGTATGACATGGCTAAGAGACTTGGCCATGAGCCAAATAAAGGAGAAAACACATGGGGATGAACTACTGAACAACAAGAAAGATTTGCCTCAACAAAGTAACATTTTTGACTACCACTTGAGACTAAAGAAATTCTAGTTTTCTAAGCCTATGGACAAAAATAATTAGGACAGGCAGAAACAGAGAAATAGAGTCCATAAAAACAACATCCCCTTCTGCCCAGTTATGCAGATACTGTACAGAAGTGTGTGTTTTGTGGCCAAAGAGTAAAAGACCAGCAAAAACCAGCTGAGCAAGAGAAGATCCTTCTTTGCCAAATTAGTCCAAACCCAGGAAGGGTATAATTAAACACACACTATTAAAAATACCGTCACAGCAAGCACTAAGTTGCTCCTGGCCACATAAGCGGATACTTGGGCACAGCTCTTATAAAAAAATAATCAACACTAGAGACCAATAATTAAAATTTACACATAAAAGCCATGCCTGAGCATTAGGGTTAGGGTCTTAAGATGTGATGCAAAACTTTTTAATGCTGTGTTTGTGGGAGACAAGCTTCAACCGGTCCTGACTGTGAGCCACAGGCTATTCTTGTGTGTCCTCCCAGCCACTGGACAGACAACCCTGTGCACGTGCACTCAGGCGCACACACACAACATCACCTCTGTCAAATCGTGGCTGTGCAGTAGCAGAAAACTCTTCAACCCAGTTTCCTGTGCCTTGAGCCACACCTCTCCTTCCCTCAGCTTGCTGGATGTCACCAAGTCCCAGTGCAGCTTTGTCGTAAGACAAGACTCTGCTGGGGACACTGCTGGGATTACTGTGATGGCTAAATGAGGTAGAGTCTCACCCAAACCTATTGCTAGTCCAAGCACTGGATATTCAAATGAGCATTTGCTTCCATCCCAGCTTTTCAGTGTGCTGCTAGTGCAAACACCTTGTGTGTAGTAAAACCAGTTACAGAAACATATCTAGCCAACCTGAAGAATTGCACCTGATATGGAGGACAATGTCCAGCTGAGGAAAAGTCCAGTAGCAAATTCATAAATGAAACAGAATGCAGAGAAATGAAAATGTGAATTGCCTACTTTAGAGGAAGAACAAGCTAAGTACTGCTAGTATCTGACTCTTTACTGAATGGCTACTCAGTTGGAAGAACAGAAGGGAAAGCTACAAGGCATACTGAGATATACTCAGAATTAAAGCCACATAAACTCAAGGTAGAAGCTTTTCAGTTTTTTCCACACAGAAACAAATGCAAAAAACAGTAATGGAAGGTTTATGAGAAATACATTTGAAATGCAAAAAAATCTGCTTTTTTCTTCCCCCCTTAAACTTCCATAGTGCACTTAAGCAAACAGGCTGTGAAAAGAAATGGGAGCCGGGATGGCTGGATTGTGACCAAGCATGTCACAGAATCCTATGCTTAACTCAAACTGGCAATTTCTCTGGCACAGAAGATAAGATCTGTCTGAGAACCATGCAGTACCCTCGCAGCTGGCAAAGTGCAGATCCAGTGAGGTGTACAGCAAGAGTGCTCTTATGCCCTTTTTAGTTACCCTTCTCATTAATCACTTAGAAATAACATATGAGGTATTGTAAAACAGCAACGGGAGAGAAACATATGGCAGGTTTGCCATCTAGTCTAAACAAAGAAATAAGCAGAAAGTGGAGCTGAGAGCCTCAGGCAGATAGCATAGAACAAGGTTCATGCTGGGGCTAAGCAGCTAAATCCAGAGAAGACGAAATGAACTGAGGGGTAAGTCTAACCTAGTATGATGACAAAAGAGTTCTTTTAGGTGAAACATTCAGCAGCTGGACAGCATCTTCGCAGCATAATGTGAAATTAAGGAAAAAATATGTTTTTCCCATGCAGAGGTATAACTTCTAGGACCAGAGACATTTTGTTTTCCCAGGGACTCAAGTCTTAAAACATATGTGGAATAACTGATTTCATTTGATACACTACATTTCAAAAATAAAGTAGTTTAGAGGCCATTTGGGGAAAGAAAAAAAAACAACAACAAAAACTGCAACATCAACAACAAAAACCAAAACAAACAAAAACCACACACAAAACCAGGAGAGAGCACAGGGGAGACTTACAAGGATTGACAAAAATAAAATTTAAAAAAACCCTCTAAAACAACTAACAAAAACCTAAAGCAGTTAAGTAAGTGTGTCTTATGCAAGTCACAATTAATTCTATGAATGTAGTTATGCAGACATACATACCAAGTGGTGGGTGGCAACCTATTTGGTAGCAAAAGCAGGTAAACTGGAAAGAAGCAAATAAAATTCAAATAGAACACAGAAAGCAAAAATCAGTGCAATAGCTCTGGTTGTAAAATGTGCTATGCCTTGAGCAGGGCAAGAAACATGGCTTAGCTCCTGGAAGAAACAGAGTCTGAAAAGCACAAATATCTTGACAAGGAAATAATACCTTTCATGGCTAGAATTTAGAAGTCTCACATGGCAAACAAACTATGGCAAACAAGCTATTGGATCTACCTCATGTCCTGCATCAGAAGCAGAAGACACAACAATGTTGGAAGTGCAGAGATGTTTCCTTCCCTCTGGGTGGACCAATTCCCCAATTTGCTATGAGGACAGCGAGCTGAGAAGCATTTAAAACTGAAACGTGAACCCGGAGTCGTGCTACCCAATGTCAGTGCCTTATACAACCTAAGCATCAGACACCTTTCTGTGTCCTAATGGGCTGTTGTGAAATTTCTGTCCAACTCTGAGTCAGATGTGTCTGCATCTCACCAGTATTGGGACAAAACTTGTGTGTATCACCTGGAAAATGCTTATTCAGTAGAACAGGAAAACTCACTCTGTGCTAAATTAGAGGATTGTGTTGATGTGATGCTTTCTATCTTCAAACCTGGCCTAGGATACATGTCCTGGTAGTCATAGACACACATCAGATTTTAGCCCAGTATAGTCAAACATGTGATGTTCTTTCTTAATGAGAAATCAGATACTTCCTACTCTGGGGTGCTTCTCCAAGCCACCATGGATCCTTTTCAATGTGCTCCATCAGACTGTCTCTTTGAAACCCACCCCCTCTTCCTAGGATCCTCCTTCCTGAGACGCAAGTCCCCTGGAACCAGTCCCACAGAAATAAAACACTTCCACCAGCCAGGAGGGCAAGACCACATTCTGTTTAATAACAACTCCATAAAGGACTGTACATGCTATTTTGAGCTACCTCCCCTCCTTTACTGTGGTTGCTGCCACGTACAGGCATGGAGGTGTGTAGTGCCATATAGTTCTCTAAGTCTATATGTAATGTGTGCACATGTATGCAGGTGGTTGCACATGGATGTATTTATATATAGCTTTGTAGAAGTGTTTATCTCGTAAGTCACATTATCAAAACATGCGAAGTATATCCAACAAAAATTTTCAGGCAAACATGTTTTGGAGCTGGAAGACCAAAGGCAAATCAGACTCATTTTAGTTATTAAGGGCTAGTGTGGGACAATGTAAGGATGAAAGCTTTCAGTAGTGGGTCCCTCTCCCTTTTTGTTTTACTTGCATTCAGTACCTTCTCCCCAAACATCAATGCACCTCTGTAAACACTAGCTGAAAAGGAAACAGACAATCCCCATGCAGCCTCCCCTCTACAGAAAACACGTCCAGGCTTGGGGGAAGCCCTTGAAAACTGCTTTGCAGCAACCTCCATTGTCCCATACACTTATGCTAAAGGAGTTTCAGATACTGAGAATACAATATTTGCAGACCCGAGCCTTGAGATATTTTTACACATGCTTCAGGAATCCATTCTGCATGCCACCCCTGAGACTCCCATCCACCACCCTCATACCTCCCAAATCCTCTGCCTGTACCTACCCACATCTGAAAAGAGCTGAAACAAGAGGAATCTTGTTCCCTGTAAAATTACTTTTGAGTTCCAGTTTTATAGTGTAGGGATTCCCAGAGACCTCCAATCATGCACAACATCCAAAAATCAGAGAAGAAAAATTAAAGCCAAACAAGAATATATACCTGCAAAAGAGCTTTTGGCTTGCTACATTGCTCAAGCATGCAGAATCTGAAAAGAAGGGAAATCCACCTACACTTGCCTCATGGGAACATGGCAGAGCTCTGGAAGAGGATTCTTAACCTTGTGGCCTCCAATCCAATCATGACTGGATTTCCATGCCCAATGAAAATGAATCCAGAAGGCCAATGAATCTGGACTACATGCCTTTATCTTATTAGAAGCAAATCTTGATTTGCAACAATCTTGTTTCCATAATGGAGAAAAGCCTTTTTAGATGTTTTTGTCTTGCAAGCATGGACATTTGATCCCTTATGGGAAAGCGAAAACAAGACTAGGTTTCAGAGGGCATTTAAAATGTCCCCAGCTGAAGGAGATGAGGAAGATCCTAGCAGGAGCATTCTTTCCACAGAACACTGCAACCCCTCTCTTCCCAGAAGACAGCAGCTACTACACATCAGTGGGTAGGTCCTGCCCAAGGCAGAGGGGTTGGGCTTGATGGTCCCTTTCAACCATTCTGTGATTCTGTGGTATCTGCACTGAAAACATTATTGAACAAGTCTTTACAGTTCAGTAAACATGCTCTTTCTCAGAATCACAGCCTGACTAAATTTTTCCTCTTCCAACAATGTGTATCTGCACTGGAAAAATACAGCACAAATTTCTTTTCTTTTGTGCAGACCAACACTGACAATCATAGAGCTTCTCTTCATTTCCAAGGAAAAAATAACACTTTGGTCTGCCTATGCTGGGGAAAATGTCAGTGCAAGGATGTAAATAGACCCTGATGTTGCAAGCGCAGATCTTCCATGTCCATTTGTTAATATCATAACCCTCACGCCTTATCCCAGCCAGTCCACAGAGCTGGTTGTGCTGCTCAGGGAGCACAGTGCCCCCAGGCTCCAGGACATATTCTGAGACACACAGAGACACTGATCTGGCACATAAGTGCAGCTCTTCTGCTTATGCACAGGTCCACTACTACTCAGCCTGGGAAAAGCCCATGGTACAAAAGAGGCACCTGACATTGACTTTGCAGCTTGCAATCGTATTTGAGACTGTGCTTTAATGACTGTAGGCTGTCCTACACATACATTTAGTTCTAATAGGCACCATTTTACTCACATTTTCCCTGTTTATTTTTCCTTTCCCTGAGCCATGGCATAGAAATCTTTCCCTGTCAGATTGCTACAGGGGAGGAAAATCAAAGATGAAAGTATTACTTATTTACATTTTTCTAGCTGTAAGCTGCTGATAATCTCTGTATTGGACTTAATTTTTTTTCTTTCCTTTCTTTTCTTTTTTTCTTTTAGAAAAAGTCAAACAGATTGTTTAAAAGATATGCCAGAGTTGTCTGAACAAGGAACACTGGAAAATCCACCTGGGAGAAATTAGAAGGAAGAGCTTAGACTTTGCCAACATTGCTCTGCTTTTTATAGCATTTAGAGGCAGGTTATCTGAGTTTGCTTCTCCTTCTAGGCAATTAGCAATACAACAGTTAAGGCAAACTAAGCTGAATTTAGGTATTTTGGCTTTCCAGTGAGATCAGAACTCACACTAACTTCATTTGGGCAAGGAGTAAATTCTTATTTTGTGTACTTCTCATACGATTTCCCTGAAGAACAAAACACACTGTGAGCTTTTTTTTGAAGACAAGGAAGAAGAAGCTAGCAGGTACCCAAATCCAGGCAGGTCTCTTTCCTATCACTGTCTTAAAAAAAAAGTGTGTTTTGGACTAAGGAGTACCATAAGCTGCAACAATCCTGGACTTACAGCTTGTTTAGCAATTCTGTACCTCCGTCCACTCCGCTGGGAGTCTGCCATGAAGCTTCTTACCTGTGTTGTGTAAACAAAAGACATCAGGCTTTTCTGGACTTTTTCCCAAGCCTTTCCCTCCATGTCTTTCCCTCTCTGCCACACACAGTGGTGCACAGGCCTGAGCTGTTGCACACAACCTTGCCTCACCACAACACCTCCTACCTCTGTCAAACAGAGAGATGACTTTCCTTCTCCAGTTCTCCAGGGCAACAACTAACATTTTTCATTGCTGCTGTACACAGTACAGCAGGCACAGGCTCTGTCTAGGTGTGAAGTACTCTTCTGTATCTCACATTGGACTGGAACTGGCCTGAAAATAGGGATAGATAACCCTTCCAACAGCTATTCTTCACTCTTAAACAAGTCTCCCCTCTTGCAATTACAGGATAAGACTTGTCAGTATCTTTAGCTGCCATGGAGTTTGATCACTGAGTGCATACACAATTTGTGCATGTTAATTTTATTAATTTCATGCATATATCAAGTTACTCATGTCTTCCTGCCCAGTTTCCAGGGTTTACCTCAAAGGGGCCTGTGGAAGGGAACAGTGAGGGAAACAACAGGGCATAAATAACAAAGACCAAATCAAGTAAGAGCATACTAAAAATTCCAAGGAAAACACTAAGGAAGAAAATGGGGAATAATGTCCTTCTTGGTACCCCAGCGGGTCTTATTCTTTTCAGACAGACATACCACAATCAGCTTAAGCCAACTTAAGTTGCATCTGCAACCAGTCTTCCACACGACCATCTACACATTTCACCAGCCCTCAGTGATGCCTGCCTCACCAAGAGAAGCAATATGAAGAGTTCACCTCACTGAAACCTTTATTTAGGTAGGGGACTGGGTTAGTTTTCAATGGGGCCAGTTCCTGAGCAGCCAAATGAGTGTTAGTGCTGGTGCTTTTTAGGCAGTAGAAGTACAGAGCTGGTGGTGGTGGAAGAGAGGAGGCAGGACAGCTCCTTTGAGCAGCTTAGACTCATAATGAAGATGCCATTTCAAAGTGCACTTTCCCAGTTTCTCCAACCTGATATAAAGGAAGGCCAGCTGCTGAGAACAGCACTCTCTCTTACTCTGCTCACAGCTCTTCCATCTTCACTTTTATAGCAGGGTAAAAGTCGCTGGCTTGGTGTGGGCCAGCTGTGCATCAGCACCTGCCCAAGGGTTGTGGGAGGTGAGCATGGTCAGAGCAGAGCTCCTCTTCCTTCAAAGCAGCTCACCAAGAGATCAGCCTAGAAGCATGGCTAAACTTGTTCTCTGCAGCAAGCCTGTCCTGAAAGGTGATGTTACCATTTTTAAGGGGGAAAAGCAAGTGGATGACTTGTCAGCAGCTCTCCAGAAGAAGATGATGATTTAGAGGCACAAAAACTGAAAGAAGCAGATAAACTTCTCTGTCTCAGAGCCTGAGGTAATGGAATTGAAGAGAACCCAGAGGGCTTGTAAAGAAAGCTTCAGATTTATACAAAAGAAAAGCTTATGAAAGAGTATAACTAATCAGGTATGAGCAATCATGGGAGAAGGAACAAGGGAAAATTTTCTTCCAGCAGAAGATTTTAAATTAGGGTCACTTCTGGTTAAGCCTTATTTCATGCTTAGCACAGTAATTTCAACAAGTTCCTACTGAAGAACAAAGGCTTGGAGGAAAGATGGGAATCTTCTATCTCCACTACTTCAAGAATATCCAAATTTTTCTGTAGTGCAGCTTTGCTTCATAATGGGTTTGTGGCAACAAACAGCAGAGCTCAGTTTCTTAGTAACTGCAGATCAGGGATACTGAGCTCACCTTTCCTTCTTATTTACAGCCTCACAAACACAATTTGGGCTCTGACTACTTGGCTGGACTCTCTCCAACTCATCCCTCCTCACCAGGATAAAGGGACTGCAGGCCAAATTTTGCTCACAGAGCACCTGTGCCTCCCATATGCTTGAATAGGAGTATCTATATAATAACAGCTTTTCTGGGAAATGTACAGGAGGTTCCAGGTCTCTCTCGCTGGTATTGGATACACACAGGCAGCAGGCCTGTTATGTAAGAAAGGGCCAGATTACACAAACAATTTTCCACTTTCAAAGAGATTCAAACTGCCTTTCCAGTTCAGCTCAGGCTGCTCACTCGGGTGGCAAGTGTGAACTGGAAGACCTGCTCTCTCTAGTCAGACTCCTAGCAATTAGCTCTTTTGGACTGTGGAGAGGTATGCAAAATAGCCTTTTTCTTTCTTTCAGGAAAAGGCTGAAATTTTATTGTTCACAGAATGTTAAGTCATTTAAGGAAAAAAAATTACAGAATTTAGTAAGCTGGAAGGTTTTTACAGAGAGTGGTGTTCAAACCAGTCTGCATTCACAGAGAATGAGGCTCTCTACTGGTTTCTAAGACAGCAGAAATAGGACAATAAAGCAGGGTATAATTCTTTATCCCAATTCCACAGAGACTAGAAGAATCTACAGATTTTCTCTTCCTATTGGACTCCACAGAATTTTCTATATGGTCAATTTTTTTCACACTTTTCCTTATGCAGATAACTCCCTGTCACTGCTTTCCATGGAGATAAGGTATATCTTTTAGACATCAATCAGACATCTTAGTAAATGTACCACATGACCATCTTAAAGAAAAAGAAGCCCTGGACAAGTTGAGCCACTTGTCCCAGTCCTGTAAACAACACGAAGGGATGATCAGAAGCTACTCTGAAAGTTACTGTAAACATCCAGATTGGTCCTGGAGAGACACATGGGAACAAAATGGTTTGGAGAAAGAAACAAACAAGCCACCCAAATCTCCCACAAAGGTACATGCCCAACCATTTTTGTTTCCCTAAAGACCTTTTAAAAGAGAAATAAAAATAGGTTTAAACTTACTCATTTACTCATCTGCTGAAGTGCTCTTGGCACTTGCCCCATCTCCTTTTTCTGGCTAGTGTGATTTCCCAGGCCCTGCTCTACAGCTGGACCCAAGCCAGTTCAGGACAATGAGCTACCACTGGCCCTGCAAGAACTATAGGAGATGATTTTTATCAAGCTTTTCTGCCCAGGGGAAGTTAGTACCTGAATGTGTAAACATCTCTGAAGAGATACTGAAAGCTCATCACTCAGGAGAAGAGCGACCTCCTTAGAAAGAAAGGAAGCAAGACCAAGCAAACAGGTAAAAAAAGATGGGTCACAAAAACTTTTCTCTCTTACCTACACCAAATTACCAGTGTAACTTCAACATCCCAGAGGTCTTTCATTTAGAGGTGCAATGGAGAGGGAAGACAGATCTGCTTGAAGTGGACTTGGCTGGAAAGACCTGGGTATTGAAAAAGGAGTCCCTCTTTTTGCAGCTGCCCATGTCAGTGGGGAAAAAGCTGATTGGGGTAAAGTTCTTCCTGAGAGTCCCATTCCTACTTTTCACAATTCCTGGACATCATTTGCTTTGCTTGCCAGGAGCTGTCTAAACTCTGAGACTTGATGATATTCCTTCAGTGACATTTTGCTCGCCTTAGACATTCTTCCCTGAAAATATGCACGAACTGAACCTGAAGCAGGAAAGAAGCATGTATCACTCTCCTGTCATCCAAAAAACACACCAAGCCTGAAGAGGAGGCAAAGAAGAGACAAATGTATCATGAATTAAACAGAGCAAATATGAGTCAGAGTAAGTGAGAAAAGAGTTGCTCCTGGAACAGTATGGCAGTGTCCAGGCAAATTCCTTTCTATAACTCATCAGATCCAGCATCTGATCTACACCCATGCTCTGCTGATGCTTCCTTGCAAGAGGTCTTGCAATTAAAACTCAGCACTCAGGTAATCTCTGCTGGTTCTCTTCAGTCCTCCAGCAAAATCAATAACCTTATATAATTTTTGCCTTTGTCCCTGTTTATTTTCTGGTGAGAGCTGAAAGTGAAACAATTTCCTTTCAAAACCTCTCCCTCCCAAAAGGAGGTCTGTGAAAAAAATGGCGAGGAATTGCAAGAGACCAAATTCCCCCTAATCAGAGAATCATGTTTTTTTTAAACAAAAAATATATACCCCGTACAAATACGGGAAACTCCTGAAATCAGATTTCTCCACACCTAAAAAAGAGATGGGAGGGAAAAACAAACAGACCAACTATTGAGCATTATTTACACTGCTTGGGGGTAGGAAAACAAAAGAAGAAAACATAGGCAGGAAGAAGACAAAGAGGAGGAGAAAATTTCCTCTCACCCCTTTTCATCCAGCTATATTTGGCACTGCAGGAGTGGCAGAAATGGGAGAGGTGCAGTATTTCTGTTAAGTCATGACTGGAGTACAGGCCTTTCCCATTACTAACTGCTTTGTTATGAACACTTATCCAGAATATAAAAAGGTTAAAAAAAAGTGCAAAAACTGAAAACTCTAATGTAAACTAGGTATCTGTGATCTCATAGCTGTACGCACTGTTCCTGGACCTGCTGCCTGCTCTCTGGGTCTCCCCATTCTGCTGGCAAGGAAAAGACAGAAGGACACAGCAGCAGCACCAAGATGGGCATGTCCTCAAGCCCCCTGCAAGAGTCAGCTTTTTATGACTGTCTCTGTTGCTGAAAATGTCCTTTCCACTGGCTTCCAGTGCCCACTGCCAAAAGGACACACCGCTCTTGCCAGCTCCTGGGAAGGCAGAAATGTCAAAGAGAGAAACAAACAAACGGAAGAGACCAAAGCATGAATATCTGAGAGCAGGGTTAGGTTTGTATCTGCACCCATTTTTCCACGCCACAGCAGAGCCATGCCCACAGAGCCACTCTGGCAGCACAGCCCAGGCTCTGGGAGCACAGCTCGTACCCATCAACCCTACAGCTTGTATCAAGGTGCTACTGAGGATCTGGTTACACAGCACATCTTCCATGGCCTGATCCTCTGCATCAGCCACAATCCCAACGCTAGTGCAATCTAGATCTGCAAAGCCACAGCTTCATTTTAAACCAGTTTATATTCATATATTCTACGAAATAGAAGGGGGCCATGTCCACAGAGCAACATCCATTCTGCCAAGATGAATTCTAGCCACAAAGTTGCTCCCTAAACCAAGCCTGTCTCATCAGCCACATCCCCAGTACCAGAAGAGTTTGTATCCACAGCCAAGACTTTGTATTAAAAAGACTTAGAAATTATTTACCAATCCAGATCTCTCCAAGCACATCACATGTTGCCCAGAGCAATGAAAATCCAAAATATGTGTCCATGGGGGAGGGGAAGAAAAGGTTTTTATGTGTCAATCACTTTGACATTTTCCTCATTTAAAAAAATAATTAAATGTCAGGAATGGAAGGTGTGTCTGCCTGGAAATATGGGGAGCTGGAGAGAAGAATCCCTGTCATTGCATTCCTTGCCACCCCTCTCTTTGTTCAGCAATGATGAGTATTTCACAGAAAGCATCAGTTGTTTGTTTCTCCCTCTTCCTCATCAAAGGACTGCACCCCAGAGGAGGTGACATCTGAGACTTTGCGGCTCAGTGCAGCATGTTCCATCTCCTCTCGAGGAGACAAAGATTCCAGGTCCCGGCACACTGCATCATCCTCCTCTGGAGAGGGCTTCTTGTTTAGGAGAGGAGCCTTCTCCAGCCTTGGGTTCCCTTCATCCTCAATGTGGTCCTCCATGTACGTGCTGGACTCAGCTCCACCCCCACCCTGAGCAGTCTGCAGGGGCCACACGTGGACCAGCCCCGTGCTCTGGATGAAGTTCTGCTCCTGCCGCTGTTGCTGCAGCTGCTGCTGCTGGAGAAAGCTGCTCTGAAGCAAAATGCTTTCCTGAAGGTTTGTCTGGGACTCATCAAAATTCTGGCCTAGGTAGGAGCCAGTGGCTGGGGAGGCGATGAGGGACTGGTCACTGGCCTCCCAGGCGTCGGAGGAGCCTAAGCAGTACATGCCCTGCGAGACGTAGGAGTGAGGCCAGCTGTCATACTGCGTCTGGGCCATGTGCTCTGCAAGCAAAGGAGGCAAACAACACACAGTTAGACACTCTCCCTAGGCCAGGCTGGCTCATCCTGGTAGCCTGTGTGCCTGAGCATGGCACTGTACTGCACAAGGTGGGTGAATCCACCTTTAGAGGCAAGGAGGGCAAAGAGAAAACACAGTTCTGGGCAGTTGGCAGGTGACCTTGATACCCACAACTGACTGCAAGAGCTGGTAGTTTTCCACAGTTGTGCTCCAAAAAGGCAAAAGGAACTGGGCTTTGGAAACTCTCTGCTAAGATTAGATTCCTTGGACAGCTCCACAAACAGGGATGACTCTAGGAGATCTGACTGGGGCTACAGAATAAAACAGAGTAGAGCAAAAGAGAGCAACCAGAGCAGGAAGCGGGTGTCTAAGATTAGCAAGAAGCACTAGAACTCACCTTGGCTCTCCATCAGCTCCTGATAGTTCTCAGAGTAGTTGCCTGCTGGGTTGTCCTGATTTGAGTTTACACTCATATCCTCACCATCCATGGAGGACCAGGCCATGAGAGTCGCCTCAGAAATAGCAAATTGCTCCATCACCCCTGGGCCAAAGGAGACAGGGAAGGGAAGCAAAAATGCATTAAAGTCTCCACTTCTCACCATCATCCTTTACCCCATCTTTTGGTCACACTGTCCCACTCTGGTCCTATCTCAGCAACACCCATCACCCACAACTGACCCTCACCCTCTCCACCTTGCATTCCACTGGCAATATCCCAACCACCAAAGTCTCTCTCTACTTCAGCCTGTCCCGAGTGCTCTTCTCAAGCTTCTGCATTTTGGAATCTCTCAGGGGTTCCCCCCTGGGGGCCCCCCGACCGACCCCAGGCAGGTGCCAGGAGGCAGGCACGGCTACCTGCGAGGAAGCGGGCCTCCTTCTCGCCGTCGCTGAGGTCCGAGTAGGCGTCGGCGTCCTTGCGCGCGCTCTCGTGCGTGTGCTGCTGCTGCTGGCTGTGCGCCTTGCCCCAGCCCTGCCACTCGATCATGTGCGCCACGCGGCCCTGCCCCATGGCCGTCGGCTTCGTCACGTGGTCCTTCATGCTGCGGGATATCCCTAAGGGGCCAGACATTGGGAAACAAGGCAGGGCTATTACACAGCTCCGGCGCTTTCCGACGGGGATTTTACTTCTCTCAGAAGCGGAGCTTCTCCCCTCCTGTCCTGACAGGATGCGTGACTAGGGTTGGGTGTCTCCCACCTTTCACTGCGTCACTCTCCAGGGGAGTTTCTCCATCTTTCCCTGGACAAACTCTCAGAAGGGGGAAAAAGGGAAACCCCAAATATGAAAGACCATTTCCTTCCTTGCCTAGAATCCATTTAGGATAGAGCTGGGCATGAAGGATGAAGCCTGGAAGTGAACAAACTAAGAAACAAAAAAGGGGGTTAAACCCAAGACTGAGGGGAAGCAATTGAAGATGTCTGAGCAGGGGTGCACAGTGAGAAGCCAACAAGAGTAAGACAAATCTGTTCTTTAAAAGGGCAACAACTGTGAGATTTCTGTATTTAGAACCATGGTGTTGGAGACTCCTCTAAGGCCATGAAAAGGTGAAAGCCAGAAAGGAGCAGTTGTGAGAGTGACAGATATATGGGAAGAGGCACAAAGGCCTGTGGAGAGAAGCTGCCAAGGATAAAGTCAAATTTTGAGGACCTCACCAGAGAAAGATGATTTAGCCAAAGCCCCAATCCCATAAGCATTGGAGTTGCGTTTCAGCTTGGGAAGGATGGAGGTCGTATCTTCCATGGAGAGCTGAAAAGAGAGAGAATATGAAGAAATGATATACAGGAAGGAGAAAAGGAAGTGAACTGAAATGAGAAAACAGCAGGTAGTTGGAAGATGAGGAGCAGAAGCAAGCAGTAAGAACAAAAGAAGGAAAGGAAAATGAGAGGCTGTTTAACCAGGACTCGATATTGCACAGCACTGGGACTGACTGAGGCAAGGCCAGAGGGAGAGGCAGAAAGAGGCTGTGAGAAGCCTCTCCCTGGCAGCTGCCAGCCCTCCACAAACATGCTGCACCATTCCCAACTCTTTGTTAGAGATGCAAGACATGGCTGTTGGACAATTCAGGGATCTTGCAGTGGGGAGCTGTCAGTGCAACAGGCATGCCACAGTAATGTATCATATATGCATTGTACTACCAATTTCTTGGTACTTTGGTTTTTTTTCTTCTTATATAGCCTTAATAAAATGATCATGACTATATCAGTGATGGGTCCTGTTTCAAGCACCTACATCTGTAAAGAAATTTGGTCTACAGCTCTACAGCTCTGCTTAATTTTCTTGACTGCCTTTTCTGTGTTTATCCTCAGTCCCTGAATAACAAGGACAGGGCACTGTTGGGACAGGCAGCCATCACAAACATCATCACAAAAATAATCTCTCAAGATGAATTCATCAGGCTTCTTCAGAGATGCCAGGCATTGCATATGAGGCTTAACTTTCACAAGGGCTAAATAAACATTGCTTCTGCTCTTCATTTCAACCTCTCTGAAAATCAAGGCCAGAATGTTTCAAACACAAGGATACTCGAAAGTAGTGACTATGACACTGAAAATTTTAAATCCTGACAGAAAACAAGCACTTGGACCTCACAAAAAGTGAGTGGAGCAGTAACTGGGCAGTGAAATAACTGGAGGCAAAGGAAGGCATTGTAAAGATGTCACACTGTGTATAATTCCAGTCAGTTGCCAAAATATGAGAGGTGAGATTTTCTGGAAACTGAGTGTAAATGCAGCAGCTAAGGCATCCTGTAACTGTGGAGGCAGGAACGTGCTGTGTGTGCAATGTGAGCTGAAGAAATCAGAAAGCAGAGGAAGAACAGTAAAAAGTGAGAGCACAGCCCTTGTTCCATGAAGCATTTCCTTTGGTGATGAAGCTTGTTGGAGGAAGTCCATCTATGCCCCCACTGGTCATTCCTGCCCAGGTGCTCCTGCTCAGTATCCACCACTTGTTCCAGGAGAGCCTGGGGGCTGTGCTGTGAGCTGCCTCATGGAACCCATCCAAAAAAGAAGGTAAATTGCAGAGGGCTGCCACTACTGCAAGGCTGAAGAGCTGTGACATGAAGGCAGGAATGAATGGGAAGGGAAGGAAATTCATGACCCAGCTTCGGTACCAAAGAAGATCTATGGAATTACCCTGGCTAAGAGCTGCCTCATGAAAGAGGCTCCATGGATTCTGTATGGGTTGGAAAATGGGAAACTGCAAGTAAGGAAACTGTCTTCTGCTTTCTTTAAGGAAACATGACCTTGTGTACTTTGCTTTCAGCTAGACATAGGTGCAGTGAGGAAAAAAAAAAGACAAACTACTTCTAGATAGTTCCTGCATGCACCATTATTTTCCAACACAATTTGTTTCTATAATTGATTCTAGGCAAAAGATCCCAAGCCATAAGTGCCACAATGAAAGAGGTGAGAATTAGTTAAAAATTATATTCAATGTCCCAAGTGATTTCAAATCACAGTAAAGAAGAAAGCTACAGGTATTTTAAAAGTTTTGTATTTGAAAACACTTACACTACTCAAAATGGGGCTGCTAATCCTGGCTTTCCAAGTGTACAGAACTATAAAGTTAATTTATGTGAAAATATTTTATAAGTACCCTTTAAAAAAGTCCTGTAGAATAAATATGCATTATTCCTTTTTCAGGATGCTGTTTCTGCATTAGTGAAAAAGAAAAAAAAATTTTTTTCATGGCACAGGTCTTAAGAGCAAAAGGAACATGTGTAATTAAAAGTTTTGCTTCTCATCTGCTTTTTAACTGAAGTTAACTGGTACTCTCCATCTACCCTAGGAGACATAAAGAATTCTGTTACTTCTGTGTGCAGCTGAGAATGAGGGAGACATTTCTCCCAAACTTCTCCCTGGAGAAGATCCAATGATGCTCTAATCAAGGACTACTATTTTTTTTAGATATGCTGGATGGACACCTTTCTTATGTAGCAGTGCCCAGAAATCTCAAAAACAGAACATATGAAATGGCACACATTTGTCCCCAAAAGGATGAAAGCAATTCAACAGCCACCTACAGATCAAAATATCTGCCAGACAGCAAAAGACTCAGAAGCAAACAAAAATCTATCACCATCCTCTGAATTGGAAACAACTCCCAGAATTTCAGCAGCACGAAGGACTTTCAGCCATGTTCCCATTCTGGCCTCCGCTGTATCCAATGTCAGACAAACCCTGGTCTTCCTATGACTAGAAATTTGAAAAGTGACTCAGTGCATACTCACATTGATACCATCCCAGGAGAAATCCGTCCGTGTTTGCTAAAGAAAGCAAAGAAAGGCACCACGTCAGTGTAACAAACAACTTGCAAGCAGCCAAGCAACTCCAGTAGTTTGCCACAATCAACAGGCACTACTTTCTTTATCTGGTGTGTTCTAAAAACTTGTGTCTTTCAAGATGGTTTCATTCCTTGCTGGTGCCTGTAAGGGTCACGGTGTTTGAAAGTGAAATAGGGAACAGAGTGACAGAGTAGGAAAGAGAAAAGCACCTTTTCACAAGGCTCTCCTCCTAAGTGTGGGTTGCACCACTTTGAGGTTAACACAAGGAGGAGCTACACCACCTTTGTATTTTGAGTACCCTATAGCAAGCTACTCAATTCTGCTGAAATTATTTTCTTCTGCAGTGTTTTGGTTTGTCCATTCTGACTCACTCGCCCCTTGTGAGCCAGAATCATTTCCCACATCATCCATCACAGCACCAACTCAGAGTGTGCTTCCTTCAGCTGGGAGGACTCATCTCAACATCCTGGGTTTGGGGATGGAGACATTCAGGAAAATTTAGATTACTCATGTTACACCTATGGTAGCCTTTCATATAAATCAAAATGTTCACTGAGGTGTGGATTATGCTCGTTGACTTTTAGATCTGCTTTGATTTGACTGAATTCACCATACAAGATTGGGCCCAACCATTTCCTGCGAGGACTCCATGAAACTCTTAAGTGTCTTGAAGGTGCTTTCCAAGCCAGCAAGGTACACAAACAAAATAAAAATACCATATATATATGTACACCTATCAACATTTTTCAAGGTTTTGCAAACTGTATATTATTTGTTAAGCTTATTTGTGAACAGTATTTGTGATTCTTCAAATATTATGCATTTAAAATAGATTTTATCTTTCTAATCATTATCATTGCATACTCTGAACCTTACAAAGCTGAAAATTCAGGTATCCAAGAATGCAGAAGCTGCAGTAATTCAATGAATCAGCCCTTAAAATACTGCATGGTAAGTCGATTGTCTGTGAGTTATTAGTGAATGCATCTCTAAAATTCAAAATGCAGACAAATGTGTTTCTTCAAAAGATTTCATGGCTGTGCTGCAGAAGCTGGGACAGACACAGTGCTGGACATTCCAATGTGAATCCCTTATTCAAGGAATGCAGACCTACAGGCTTGTCAGAACTGTCACTGTTTTTCTCATGTTGTGTTCCACTCCCATCATGACTGGTTAAAAAGCACTTTCATTTGCAAATTCTTACTCACCATGGATCTTGTGAAGGGAGTGACTCAATTCTGTTCAAAGCAAGCCAAACTGCCCAGGTATGATCCTCAGGAGCTCACTGGCATTCCAGCCCTCCCACAGATGATGCCTTGGTGATGCACAACACCCATTTCTGAACTCAGAATTCAAACTTTCTCATCCCCTTGGCTCATTAGCTCTGGGCCAGGCACTCACCTCAGTGGAAGGTCGATGGAAGCTGCTGCCATGCAGTGAACTTGTGCTGTCCATATTGATTTGATCCACATCTTTCAGTCCCTTCCAGTCTACTGCAATCACCTCGTTTCCTGTGGGAACACATCTGCTCAGGCTTCTGAATGCCTCTAAAATTTGTTCTACCAGTCTTAAGCCAACTCACCTAAACAAGCAGGAGAAACATTGAGTTTAAGGCCACAACAGACTCAAATCAGATATTCCATTTGTAATCAGACCACCTGTACCTCATCAACTATTACATTTCTCACAGCTTTCTCCATATTAACACAAGTCACTTGTGTTTTTCTCAAGCATGATGTAAGCTTGGCTAAAGTGCAGATTCATCCAGTCATGATGTGTGACTGGGAAAGAATCAATTCCTTTAACATCCCCTTTCTATACTGAACCACCATCCCTGAAAAAGGCATTTCACCATTATGGCTTGAATTGGTTGCACATCAGCTTAGAGCTGCTGAAGCCTTTGCTTTGTCACTCTCAGCAAGATAAAAGACCTTTGTAATACCTGCCATTACACTTCAAATTTTAAATATCAATAATACAAAATACACATGATAAAATTTTATTAAGATTTAAAAATTAAAAAAATATTAAATGTAAAAAGTAAAACTAAATGCTAAGAAGCACATGTTAGTAGTCAGCTAGGTAACCAGGACTGCTCTGTGCAGTCAGCAATTTACTCTATCTTCAGCCTGTGTGCCATCCTCAAATTCTGCTTGAAGTTATTTGCTCCCATGTCATGGAGGAACCATTGTACTGTCCTTAAACCTGAGCCTCCTATAATCTGTCAAGAAATGTAGCTGTCAAAATGATCATCTATTCCTGGGATCAATTCAGCAAGGTCTAGTCTGGTTGGATTGAATGTGAATGGTTCTACTTTCATGATCTTCTAACGTTTTTTTTTTTTTTTTTTTACTCTTTATAGCAAATTTCTCCTCCACAGACATATGCAAAGCCCCTTGCTCATTCTAGCAGCTCTGGCACATTTTATAGAGCGCTCATCACTGCACTTCCCCAGTACAAATCTTCTGACAGGAGAGAGATGCTGCAATCTACCCCACACAGGCCTGCAGGGCCATGGAGGCACTTAAGGGTGGGGAAACCCGAGGCATTCATCACCAAGAATTCAAAATGCAAAAAACCCCTGATTTTGTCCCCTAAAAAGGCTAAACATGGCAATATGAAAAACATCAGAAAGACAATGCTGTTTGCATATGATGGGTGTCCACCACACCTTCACATCTCAAATTTCTGCTGTGCAGGAAGGTTCATTTCTGAAAGAACTAAGGGGTATTTTTCCTTCACATCCAAAGGATGTTTCTGTTCATCAGAACCAAGTGCTTTAATAGCATCCCCCATATGTTCCTAATTAGGCTGAGTAAAGCTGCTGTTCTCTGAGTTGCAGCTCCTTGCAACTCAGGGAACTCAAAAAAAAAAAAGGATTCCTGTACTGCATGTTACAAAGGTGAGCACAGAGGTCAGACACAGCCAGACCTCTGGAGAAGGCAGGACATGGCTATGACAAGCATGACAAACACCACCCTTCAGGGCTGTGATCCTCTTAACTGGTTCTCCTGACAAGCACATCCATGTATTGGGCCTCACTGAGCTCTTGCTGACTGCACTGCCACAGACTGGACTGGCAACCTTGAGTCCAGCAAAGCAAGAGAGGGAGATCTTGGGGAGATCTGGGGATTTCTGAACTCAAGCAAGAGGAGCAAGGCTTAATGGGCCACTTGTGAGCTGCCTGTTGCCACCACAACTGGGAATCTCTTATATTTGGGGTCCAAGTAAACCTTCTAGGCCTAGAAATCTCTCTCTTGTAGCAAAGGGAAGTTGCAGGCAGAGCTGTGAAAGGCCAGCTGACAGACCCAGGCACCGTCAGCTGTAAGGTCTGGCTTAGAATGGAATACATCTGTCCTCAGTGCCCCTGAACGGGGAAGGGGTAAAGGAACAAAGAGGGAGCACTGCCAGGAAGAGCAAATCTAGAGAGGAAGGATGGAGGGTGGACTGTGATCAGGGTGGACTGAGGGTCCAACAGAGGTCAGTGGGAGGAAGAAACTGGTGCAAAGAGCAGAGCAGGACCCTGCCCCTGCACACTGGGATCCAGCTGCCTTTTCCTGTCTGTGCTCCTTCCCTCCACCTGCAACCATGCACACTACAAGAGGAGAGATGGGGCATTCCTGCCACAGAGCTGAACAAGACAGGGATGCTGGAGAGCAGGAGATGACATCTGAGCAGAAGGCAGCTGTACAGAACCCTTCAGTGCAGGTAACAGTGTCTCACCTGCTTTATCTCCATTTACCCCAGGTCTTTTTCCTGTACTGTCAGCTCTTTCTGAGCACAGTGCTGTGGCCCTTCTGTGAGTCTGAGCCACCCTGGCACACACTGCAAGCAGGCTGCAGCACCATTCTGGGCACACACTGCAAAGACACCTCCGCCCCAGCCAAAGGAAGAGGAGCCTCTTGCTCAGCACATGTCACTTGACAGCCCCAAAGTTCCACAAATGACACTCAGCCTTTGCTCTCAATGCTGCAAGCCTACTGATGGTTTTCTTGAAGTGTTAGAATGTGGAAAATATTCACAGAACCACTCAATGATTTGTGTTGGAAGGGACCTTAAAAATCATCTAGTTTCACCCACCTGACACAGACAAGGACACCTTTCACTAGATCAGGTTGCTCAGAGCCACATCCAACCTGGCCTTGAACACACCCAGGGATGGGGCATCCACAGCTCTTCTGGGCAACCTGTGCCAGTGCCTCAGCACCCTCACAGTAAAGAACTTCTTCTTATTATCAAATTTAAACCAACCCTCTCCCATTCAGAAGCCACTTCCCCTGGCACTATCCCTCCACGCCCTTGTAAAATGTTCCTCTCCAGCTTTCAGGCCCCCTTCAGGTCACAGAAGGTGCTATAAGGTCTCCCAGGAGCTTTGTCTTGTCCAGTATTAATACTATTCTGGCAGATGGCAGCATCAAATGGTTGAAAAACATCAAACAATTATTTGTCTCAAAGCCCATACCTGTTCTGTGGTAGCAGAACTGAAGACCTACAGTATTTATTTACTACTGTTTCTCTCCAGTTGAAACAGGTCATCAACCCAGTTCAGGGAAAAAGAATGAGTAACATGCAATTCTGCATGCTCTATAGAGACTGAATAATTTTTGAAAATAAATTCTTGGTCTAAACAGTTTCACAGGTACTATGAGAGAAATATATTGAGAAAATAACTCTTTAACATCTGTTAAATGGTTTTAAATGCAGCCATATCTGCTGAAAAGCTACAGCATCACACACTGGTTGAAAAGAAAATGTCTAACTGATGTTGGGCCTGGGGCAACATTACTTTCTCTTATTGAAAGTTGGATAAAGGTTAGTGGGTTTTTTTTCTCTCCTGCTAGAAATAGCAAGAGCAACATTAACTCATGTTAGATCAAGACATGAAAAAACAAGTTCTGCTCTGGCAAATGGAAGGAAAGAAACATGGAAAATCAGAAAAAAAAGTATGGAGAGTGAAGTGGGAAAACAGAAACTGAAAAAGCAGTACTTTGTAAATTAGTGTTCTTTTTATCCAGTCTCTTGTCAACTTCTTTCTCCCTGCAATTAGTAGAGAGTTCTTTTCTTTTGTAATGGTATGTTTCTTCTCCAGTATAATTTCTCTTATCCATCTCCCATTCCAGCTTCTGCTAATCATCATGACTATTCCATTTGTAATTCTATGATCAATATCCTCTTACAGAATAGTATTTGGTCTTCTCCATATAGAGCTGATAAGAACTTTAAAATGAGTGGGTCATAAAGCTAATTTTAAAGTGGAATTTTTACAAACATGCTATCATTTTCGTTCAGATGTTCTGAAATGAGGTGATGAAAGTTGAAAGATAACTGGGTTTCTGACCTTGTCATTGTTTCTGTATAGAAAGGATATAGAGGGGATTCATTTTCATTGAACTTTTAAAAGTTGTCTTCATTTTATTTAGAAATTTGTTATTTGGTTTGGGGTTTTTTAACATCACAGATTTCATCCTTGTTTTGGAAGACTCAGTAGATGGCTGAAGAAAAAGTAGGAAGCTGATTACATGAAGCAGAGAGGGGAAAATGAAGGCTGTCGAAATACATTAAGCCACATTACTTCAGATCATGGCTGCTTTGTATTTTTTAACACAAATTAGATAAAAACAAAGTCTGCAAAAACACTCATAAGAAAAAGATGTCTCCATTACAACTGACGTAACCTTCCAACTCAAGTAATTTAAGCTTTAGGGGGGAATATATCATCCCTCTTTCTCTTACAGTACTGTTAAGGTAAAAAGATTTATTTTTAAGTCAAGCCTTTCTAAATAATAAAGATGAAAAACATTTAAAGAGGAAAAAATGTGAGGGAAAGAAAATATCCTTTTCCCCACTTCTTGCTTTATTTTGGGTTTTTTGAGCATCATAATTTTGGACTCTCAGGAACTAGGGAATACATGTAGTAAGCATTCCCAAGCAAAGTGAACATTTTGATGAATGCACTGGAAAAATACAAAAATCATCTGGATGACTGCACCTCACCTTGCTGATCTATTACTACTACTTTTTTTACTATTTCTGTAGTTCGTTTTGCCTCATACCTTAATTTACCATGAACACGCTGAGTTTCTCAGTTGATCATATTTTCAGTTTCTGTACATTCTATGACCATAAGAAATTCACCTTGTTTTGAATTACTCAAAACTTAATCTAAACAAGCCCATTCTCCCTGGGTTTCCTCTTGACATTTTCTCAATTGCTGTTTCCACTGTGCATTACTTGATTCTGTATTTGGTACCTGTGCCTGCATTTTGTTCATTTACCAAGGTCCATGCTTAAATCAGGCTTCTGCATCTATGACTTTAATCTGCATCTACAGCCTTTAATAATCTATTGTGTTGTAACTTTTGTGCTGGATGTTAAACATCATCTCCAATTTGTCTTCTCTATTTTGTGCCACACCAAATAGATGAACAGAATTTGAAAGTCTTAAATTTTGTTTTTCCCTTCCAAACATCATGCTGGTGAAGATCTACACCATAAACCAAATAAGTATTTGTGTTATTTACTTTCTGATGTGTCATGCCAATTAACACAAGAAACAATTTAATTAAGCAATGACTTTCCAGCACTGCTATTATCCCCTGTTAGCACACTTTCTTCTGTTTCTCAAATGTTACTTTCCAGCAGAGAGCAGAAACCTTGTCATTTGATACTGGTAGCCAGCATTAATGTTGGTAAAGATGAATATTTAGAGTAAATGGTTCAATTATTCCTTTCCATTCCCTTTTTTTCCCCCTGAACAACTAAGAAAACAACAAATGTAATTGCAGTAATTATGATCAGTCTTTAAATTGTTCTTTCCCTGATACCAATTTTCATGATACTCGTGGGAGTGTGTATCTTTGTCAAACACAACATCATCGTGTCTTGTCAAATGTAGTTGAAATTAAAGCAGTTGAAACTACTGGGAAGGACTGACAGATGGGTGGCTAGAATAACCATAGAAACCTTCTCCCTCCCTGCCTGCTTTAGACAGAGCCAATCAAAGCTATCCAAAGGGTCATCAAGGAAAGGAATAAACCTCTGTCACCAGAGCTGTCCCTGAGGTGAACCTCAGAAGGAAGCACTCGAATTCTCTCAGGTAAAGCTGAGAAATCCATCAACCCAAGTTATTCACCTAACTCTGTAGGAATTCTAGGTTGTACTGCATAAGCATAAAAATTAGTTATCTGCTGCTGGCACCTACCAACAGGGTCAGTTGTGGAAGAGAAACAGAAAAAAACCCATGCTTAGGTGGAGGAGACAGAGCAGAACAGCTTGGTGCTCATCAAGGCAGAGAAATGTCTTGGTCTCCACAGATGCCTTTCAAATTTCTGATAAAAAATGGAAACACCTACAGCTCTGACCTGTCTCTAAGATTAGGAATCAGATGCGCAGTTCTCAGGATCTTTGCTTTGAATTTGGATAATTTGAGTACTCTTCCAGACCATTCTACAGCTTCCTGCAGGCAGATCCCTTTTCAGAGCTGTTTAGGAGACAGAATTAATGAACAAAGACCTAGCACCTACATTTTTCTTCTTGACTGGAAACACTGTCAAACCAATACTAAAGGCTACTGCATATCTTTAAGTAAAAGATGAGCGGAGAGCCTAATGCTAGACAGAAGAAGCTCTGCTCTTAGAAGCCATCATGTCATGTGGGCTAGGGAGGTACTGCAAAACAAAACACAATTGGAAACACATCCAATTAACACAAACTCCAAAAACACCAAACCTCAGAGCACCGTCTCATTTGCAGAACAAGTATCAGCCAGCAGGAACAGCAGCGATGGGTTTATCCTCATTCTTCACTGCTTCTCTGAAGTGCAGGGAATGTGTCCCCAGGGCCCTCACTCAGCACAGCAAGTATGAAAACGTCGATATGAACCAAGGTAGCAGCCCCTTCTGCCTGGCCTGCAGCCAGCCTTACAGAAGTAATATGCAGCAGGCAATTGCATACATTGCTCTCCATAGGTGTTTAAATTTTAATCCCCCTGTAGCCAGCACGTCACGTGGGTGCTGTCCTGGAGCACAGGAATACTATTAGATGTGCCATCTTTGTGGTGTAGTTTCATCCTTAGCACTGGGGAAGAAGAACAACCCCCAGTGCTCCTCAAGAGTCAACCAGCAGATCACAATGCACCTTTCCCACCTCAGGGATGCTCCCAGTCCCTCTTTGAGGAATGGACAAAACCAGAGCCTGCTCCAAACACCAGCACAGGGGGGCAGTGGCAGCCTGAGAGTTTCAGGCTCCATCCTCCTCACCTGCCCTGCCTCAGCTGTGGGGTGTCACCCTGGCAGCCCCAGGGTTTACAGCCAGGTGGCTACACCCTTCTCCATCACAGCCATCACAAACTTGGTCACAGTCCCCACAAAGCATCTGTTTTTGGGACAGCAGCAGTGGTCAGAGCCAGACAGGAAGCACTGAGGCTGCTGACTCCCTGCCACCACTCTCCCCCAAAAACAAAGTGTATACCTCAGCCTTTTTCTCTTTTTTTCCCATAATATTTTCCTCCACATCCAATAAAGGATGAAAATTCTCCTTAGCCCTCCTTTGGCTGCTTATGCATTTGCAGAAACCTTTTTATTGCCTTTTATGGCAGCAGTCAGACTAAATCCTGGTTGCTCTTTGGCCTTTCTAACTTTCTCTCTGCACAACCTCACAACACCCTTGTAGTCTTCCTGAATGACCTGCCCCTTCTTCCAAAGGTGAAACACTCTCCTTATTCCCTGAGTTTCAGACTAAGCTCTGGTCTTTTTCCCCACCAGCTCATCTTTCAGCACATGGGGATGGCCTGCTTCTGCACCTTTATGACATCCTCTTGAAGAATGTCCAGCCTTCCTGGACCCCTCTGCCCTTCAGGACTGCCTCTTAAGGGACTCTGCCAAACAGCCTCCTAAACAAGTCAAAGTCTGACCTCCTTAAGTCCGAGGTGGCAGTTCTGCTGACCCCCTCCTTACTGCTCTGAGCATCAAAAAGTCTCTCATTTTGTGATGGCTATGCCCAAGGCAGCCTCCAACCACCACATCACCCACAAGTTCTTCCCTGTTCACAAACAAGAGGTCCAGCAGGTGCTTTCCCTAGCTGGCACACTCACCAGCTGTGTCAGGAAATTCTTACACACACTCCAGGAAACTCCTGGTCTGATTCCTCTCTGCTGTATTGTATTTCCAGCAGATATCTGGTAAGAGAAACTGTTCCCAATCCTAGAAAGCCACCAGCAGGGCTTCAGGTGTCCTCTCCAGACAGAGCTCCACAGCTCCCGAAGCAACTGGGGAAAATGACCACGAGCTGCTGGTGCTGGGACTGCAGGGGCTGAGCTCACCAGGCAGAGCTGCAGGCACTGAATGCCCAGCCCTGCACCTGCTCCGGTGAGGCCACATCTCACCATCACAAACACCATCACATCGACCCCTAACCCCACCCCATGATTTTCCCCACTGTCCCTGAGGGCATCCACACCTACACAGGGGGTATCTACTGTTCAAGAGGCCCCTCTGATCTCCACCTCAAGGGAACAGTCATCACTTTCTGCCAGGTATGCACATCATTTGTTCTACCTTCTCCTCAAACCCAAACACAGTTAACAACCCCTTAGACCCATGATACGTGGTTGTAGGACCACTCATTGTCAGAAGAAAATTAAGAACCCCGGTGGCCAGTTTCTACTTTGAGCTAATTCAATGGCCAATTGGGAACATCATCTGGGAAAATCCTTCATCAAGCAGAAGGTTCAAGTTTCTTCAGAGGACTCCTCAAGTCAGGCCTTTTCTGCAGTCAGAGGGAAAACTGGCACACCACACATGCCCATCTTCTGTCTCCTCCAAAACTCATTATTTTGATTCTGGCTGCACTTGTCACATCTTTATTGTACAGTTTCTATCCCAAGACTTACTAAATTAGGGGTCTTCTTTATCAACTATCCTGTTTCTCACCAAGCTGGATATGTCCAGCTCCAGGAAGAGGAAATCCCAGAATCCCAAAAAGTAACAGTGCCAGTTCTATTCCTGTGCTCTGGGCAGGGCATCACTAGGCAGCATCTACCAGTTCCTGGATATCATTGGAAATACAGGGGTATTTCCAGGTATCCTCACTGTTCCCCCTGTTCCACTGGTTCCCCGTTTTCCAGGTTTTAACCTGTTAGTCTGTTCTCTTTTCTTATCACTTTCTTCTTCCCACCCCTCAGTCCTCAGTGATTGGGGTTTTTTTCCACACCAGTTTCTTTTCTTTATTCTCTTCTTTTGGGAAGTGGTGGGAAAGGAGGTATTCAGTATTTGTTTGGGATGGGTATCAGCTTGTCCTTAAAGTGGGCGTGGATGTGTAAGAAAGACAGGGAACAATTCAAACAGGGGAAACAGCAGTGATATTTTCCCAGAATATCTGTCCTAACCTGTCACAATTTACACCTCAAGTAGCTCCCAAGACAGACATAGTCTCTGTATTTAGTCATCTTTAAAGGATTCATCTGTTCACTTCTAAAATCAAAAAAGGCCTTTTAGTACCCGTACCATCCTACATCAAGTACTTCCACAATTGAATTCTGTGTTACATGAAGAAGTGCTGACTTTTATTTGCTTTAAACTTGGCACTTGCTAGTTTGGTTTGATGTTTAGACTCTGTTTTAAAATTGATCATTAAATAGTCTTCCCTCATCATTTTCTCCATGCTGTTCCAATCCCAGAGAAAATTCA
Organism: Agelaius tricolor; assembly: GCF_023055355.1. Classification (NCBI taxonomy): domain Eukaryota; kingdom Metazoa; phylum Chordata; class Aves; order Passeriformes; family Icteridae; genus Agelaius; species Agelaius tricolor. The sequence goes on from NW_027269269.1 coordinate 21,212,713, forward strand.
TGATTTTTTAGATATCTGTCATATCCTTAACCATCTCATTTCCATACTCGAGAAATCCTTATTTAAATGGCTCCTTTCATATTGGCCACACAATACCTTTGATTGTCTTTCCTATCCTTTTCTGAATCTTTTCCAGTCTTTGATTATGGCCTTTCTGAAATGGGAATAGACCATTAGGGTCAATGCATTATAAAATGTCAAAACAAGGGAACCATATGGATAAATGCATAGTATAAGGCTATTTCTCATTTTATTCTCTTATTCTTTTCCTAATTGCTAACATTCGACTGGCATTTTTAGTGGTACTAAGCATTAAGCCACACATTATAACCTCAAGATCTCATTCCTGCATGGCAACAGTAAACTCAGAACCTCCATCATTGCAAATGTAACTCTAGAATTGCTTTGCCTGTGTGCATCATTTTACATTTATCCACATCAAATTTCACCCATCATTTATGTCATTTGATATTGTGAAATCAAATGACCTAGTAATTTGATATTGTGAAATCCTTCCCAAATCACTCCATGCAGTTTTCTGTCTGCTCCCCCAAATGATTGATTACTTTATTGCCATAGCTTGTTACCTCATTATGTAGCCCTTCCCCTTTTTAATGTCATTTACAGATATGCACATATCTGAAAAAATATTAATATCATTTATGGATATGCACAAATCTGAAAAAAATATCCCTGTGAAAAATGGACATTTCCTGCTAATCCTTGTTTCCTTTCTTTACCCAGCTACTTAAGAAACTTCTCTGATTCAACAGCAGATTTATATCTTTTAACAGCCTGGGGTGAGTAACCTTTACAAATGTGCTTTGCAAATCCAAGTGGACTACTGCCACTGGACCTCCTTTGTCAATATTGCTTGCTGACCCCTTCTAAGACTTATAAATTGTGATATCAACTACCAACTGTAGGGTTAACTCTTTCTCAGTACATCTTATCTCTCCATGCTTACACTAATTCTGTTTTTCAGAGTAATGTTTATTAGCTTGCCTCCTAGGCATATCTTGTTTACTAGCTTGCAGTTCTCCAGATCTCAAAATCATTTTAAAAACTGGCATCACATCATCTACCTTCCAATCTTCTTGTACCAAAGCAACTGGAAAGCATTACAGATAACAATCTGCAGTTCAGCTCCTCCAGCCTCAAACTTCTCCAGAAGTCTCATATGAACATCATCTGACCACTTTTTTGTCTACCTGCTCTACAACCTCACTGAGGCTTTGATCTGAAGCTGATGTGATGTATCTCAAACAAGAAAAGGTTTCACAGGATAAAATTCCACAACTTCTTCCACAATGAACAGATACAAAATTGTTGGGGTTTTGAGGCTGGGGGCGGAGGGTGGTGATGTTCTGCTATGGTCTTAATCTCTCTGAGTCACCTGAAGCCTCTTTAATAGTAACACCACGCAGTAATCCTCCTAATCATTGCAAAAGGCAAGTTATTTGCCTTTTACAGGCTCTTTGAATAGCTCCTGAAGTAAACATTTAATCTGCAGCCAGCCGAGCTTCCTGCCTCCACAGCCTCTTTGATCCTCCTCTGCCTGTCACAGCTTTTTGTCACCATCCTGGCCAGTGAACATAAATGGCCAGCAGTATAAACCCTAAAACTCTTTTTCCCATGTGGAATGTCAATCCATATGCTCACCATTTGGATCACCAAACTGTTTTCTCCAGGGCACTTTAGAAATTTTGAACTGAAACTTTCCCCATGAGCCATGTCTGATCAGCATCTGCAAATACAACACCATTCGTTTCAGGACATAAAATAATGTTTCATTTAAAAGTCTGGTATACTCCTGGACCTGGGAATGTGTAGCTTAAACTCATGGAGAAACATACTGATCATTTAATCTGACCTCCTTAAAATAAGAGAGGCTAAATGTACTGCCTTTGTTAATTATACTTTCTGTTGCTGTGATTGAATGAGGGCATTTTTTAAAATCTTGATTTTATTGTGTTCATGTGACAGAGGGCTCAGTACAACTCTCAGTAAATTACACCAATAGTTCAGTATTTTTACTGTTTGATTTTTGCCTCATTTCCAATCTGAATGTATCTGCCATCCTTCTCTCACATCTTAACAGCTTTCTACTAGGTTGAAAAGTCAGATGACTTGGAGGTCGTTTTTTTCTTCAATCAAACACTTAAGGATTGTCATCAAGTCACTTCTGTAAGTTTTTATTCACAGTTCTATGTTTATTTTCTTGTCATACTTCAGTTCTGCAGTATTTCTCAAAGTGATAATAATAGAATTAGACAAAGTAGATGAAAAATAATTTTTTTCACAAGTGCCAAGTGCAGAGAAAATATGCTTTTCTCTCCTCCTATTCAGTATTCAAGATCAAAGAAGCACATCAGCTTCCTTGGCTGCAGCATCTCAGTAGTAGCTGTTGACCTACTGATTACCAGTTCCAATATCTATAAGCTTATTTAGTGTGACTGCTCACAAAATAGAATTCTGGTCCTGTAAATAGTATTCACACTCTGCCATTAGATATAAGATTAACTCATATTTGGTTAGATTTAAACACACACTGTCTGTCAGTACTTAAAATGAATCAAACTGTTCCCTATCAGTGATTTATCCCTTCCATTTGTTACTTTCATTTTTAGCAGTTCTTCTAGTCATTGCAAATACTATCAAGCTTATCAGTATTTTAGATCTCCCTAAGGATTTTGAGCATTATGTAAAAATCACACGGTTCTTGGCAAAATTAGAGCCACAGGTTTTTCAACAAGGATTCTTTCCTTGTTACTATTTTGCTATCTATTGAATTTAGATGCACTTAGAATGTACTGTACTCATATATTAACTAAGAATCATGTGGTTCTAAGATGATTGCTGGCTTATTAGAGGTTGTATCTTTTACCAATCTCATATTTTACCTCCATTACAATGATTGTAGGTAAAGTACTTCAGAGAACTACTTGGCTGCAGGGAGTCTCATAAAGTCATGAAATTAAGTTAGCTTGACAGGCTCTGTTTTGTATAAGCCCATTCTCACTGATATATTTGCCTTCTAATATTTTATTGGAAATTTTAACTAATCAATAAAATAAAACAGATAGGTCATCTCACAAAACTTTTCAAGTTGTGCTAACATCCTAGCTTTTCACTTGAGACCTTTTTCACCATTTCAAGACCTTATAAAATAAAGCTTTGACTTTTTATCAAAGTGCTTAAAAACTCATGAGTGTGAATTATCTTGAATTGGTTAAGTATCAGTCTAAAATCACAGTTGTTTGCTGTTGGAGAACACAACCTTATTAAATGACCTGAAAACTATTTTTTCTATGTCCCCCCAAGAAAGCAGGCCTAAAACACTTATTGATTAGCCCACTTCTTCTGCTTCAATACACATCAGTCTATAGAATTAAGACTCCCAGCTTTATCATGCCAATGAATTCATTACTTCCATTTTCCATCAGCTCCTTGGTAACTTCTCTCATAATTCTTGCAATATTACTGTCCACAGGAGTTCACAAAGTGAGTATGCTCTTCCTCAGTTCTGTTCCTCAAATCACATCTGTTGCACTGTACACACACAGAAGTCTTACATCAATCAGCAACATGCCAAAGACTGTTTTCTGTTACTAATCACTGTTTCTGACACACACTTACCTTGCACATGTATTTTTTAGGACTGTTTCCTTATAAAGCCAGGCTTATGCAATCATGCTCTTTGCCAGCCTCCCCCCACCACAACTTTGAAACCACCCACCTGTATTTCAGAAGCCCTGGCGAGAGAGGGAGGTCTCAGAGATCACCTGTTCATATACCCTTCAGGACAACTGGCTGCTAGGCCTGGGAGATGCTCTCTGCTCAGAATCTTACTGGGACAAACAAGTTCTCATCCCTGAGCCCTCTACTTCAGTTTCTAAAAGTGATCAGATTGAGAACTGCTTGAAAGAGGAAAAGCCAGACTGGGAAGAAATACAAGTAGTGAAGTGAGACCAACCACAAAGCAGTCTGGTCTGGAAGGTGTCCCTTTGTCCCTCTGTTCTGTCTGCCTCTATCCCAAATAAGGGAGGAAAAAGATATCCAGAGGCCCCTTTTCATGTATTCCCACTCTTTTACTCACATCACCTACAGTTTCTACACGGAGCTCTGTGCTCCTTCCCCTTCCACCTGTGTGAATGCAACTAAATGAAATTATTCCTACTTCCATGACTCAGTTTTCTTCTGCATTACCATCTCCTTTCTGAAGCTTCTCCTCTCTTTATTCCTTTTCACTGACTCACTCAGATGTTGAAGGTGAAGGAGGTAGGAACTGGACACCTTGATACATACTTGGTGTGTGTGAGGTATGCCTGCAGAGTAGATGTCTCACTTTTTCACACTCCAAGTGTGTAGACCACACTTGCCATTCCAGATCTCACTTCACACACCTACAGATCTGTGGGGGGGAATAAGTAAGGAGAAAAATGCAGGGGATGTTCACTGCTTTCTCCAGCTGCTTTACCCCTCTCCTGTCAGCCTCCTACCCTGCTCCCACTCTGCTGAATCTAAAGTGGCTGGATTAGGAGTGGGTGGTCTTTGGCTCCATCTCTCCTGCTGAGGGTGCTATGAGCCACTCATTTACACCTAGCAGGGATCATCCAGTGGGAAAGCAACAAAGTACAGGTGTCTGACAGGACACCAACCATTCCCAGTTAAGGGGAGCCCAGCAAGCCAGGTACCTGGCTTTGGCAGGTCACACCTGACCCAGAGCCTGAACAGTTCATTAACAATGGAGAGCACTGCCTTTTCCAGCCTGATGCTCCATGCACCAGCCCAGCTGTCACTTGGGCTGCTTCTTGCAAAACCGCCACACCAAAAACACACAGAGAGGAAGGGCTGCAGCTGATAGCTGGGGCTATCATGGGGAGGAATTCTGTGACACATGGCACTCCCAGGAGTTAAAGGAAAGTGGTGATGGGGGCAACATGTAGGAATGTACTGATGGCATGTGGAAGACCTGGGGTCCTCTAGCAGAGCAAGAATGAAGCAGTGAGTCCAACCTGACTCAGAGAGGCAATCACTCCAGGGTTTAGACCCTAAGCATAGGATCACAGGATGACTGTGTTGGAAGGTGCTTCCTGAGGTGAAAACTCCAGTTCAAAGCAGAGTCAGCTATGAGGTTAGACCAGATTACTCACGGCTTTATCCAGTCTGGCTCCGAAAACCTCAAAGAATGGATACTGAACAATCTGTCTGAGAAACCCGTTACAGTGCTTGACACTTCTCACAGTCAAAAAGTTTTTCCTGACCCTCAGTGTGAGCAACTCTAGTTTCTCTTCTCCCACACTCCAAAAGTACTATTAGTTTGTAATGTCTTGGAATATTTTCCCACCATTTTACATCACATTCACAAAACATGTTTGCTGCAGGCTTCTGTGCAAAGATGTGACCGAAATCAGAGAGAAATCACTGGAAAAAAAGAGACAGCAATCTTGAGCTTCACAGGCTTGAGCTTTCTATTAATTTAAATCCATTCAAGGAACTAAGAGAAACCCTGCCACACTAATCAGAACAGCCAGTGTTAGGAGATGTCTAAGCTGTAGTCAAAGGTACACTTGCAATGCATTCAGACACCTATGTCGACCTGAAACCCTAAACTTGGCTCAGTTACTGATAACAACCGAGCTAATCTTTGGCATTTAGCTGGTTGGCACTCAAATATCCACAAGTTCCTAGGTGGATTTTACAGCCTTAACTGTCTAGCAACCTCAGTGAAAATTCTCCTCTACATTCCTGAAACTGAGACCCAGCTATGATGAGAGTTGCTACGCAGCTCTCTAGGAACTATGATGGGGTATCCCCAAAACACAGAGACGACCTGCAGCCATTACCAGAGGAAGAAGCCACCTCCACTTCTCACTGTGTAATTGCTATCATGCCATGTTACACAAAGCACATGCATGACATTGAGATGTGACTGTGGAGAAGGTGACTGGATATCAGGTTAGCCTTTTAAGATCACTTTTCAGCTTTTTCCATACCTTAGGAAATCATAATGTGATCATTGCCATTCTGGTGTCCCCTGTAAAATTTAAATATACTCTATGACGCTATTTCAAATTATCACATATGGAGCTGCTCTGTTATGACCCACTCAATTACTTTTCTCCAGGGAGAAATAACCAGAAAACTCATATTTAGGAAAGAAAATGTAAAGTTGCACATCACTAAACATGTGCAAACTATGACATCTAACTAGATCATAGTAAAACATCCCTGCGGGAGATGAAGAAATCATGTGGCTTGCTTAAAATTGGAATGGAAAAAGGCCCGGAGCAAGCTCAGGGCACAATCCTGCACTGGCCCTTGTGTGGTGAATAAACTAAATGTGACTGATTATGAGCTTTCTATCACTAATTAAAACCTCTTGAATTCTGAGTTCAAAATCTGCTCCATGTAAATTTCAAGGTAAAACCAATACAAGCATAGCACTCCCTTCTCTGGGACCTACCTGGTCTTGGCAAGGCAATACAGAGGCTGTATACTGAACTAATTCTGAAAAAATCTAATCAGATAGACTTGGAAGAGAGAACACAAAGCTCTGCTCACGCTAGGATGTTAGTTTCCAACCACATCCTAGAGCTCAGACCTAGTACTTCAAAGCATTGATTTCCAGCTCGAAGAAAATATGTCTGAAGAATCCTCTCAATAACTCCAGGAAGGCTGGAGCCAAAAATCTAGGCTGCCAAGTAAGAATTGTTCTAAACAAAATTCCTTAGGAGGAGTAGTCCAACTAAAATTCAAGGATCCCACCTTCACTAAATCCAGCCTCTAGGACTGACAGGAGAATTAGCCCCTTCTAAAGCACAGCAGTGTAAAAGTTTCACATGAAGCAGGCATCAGACAGTATTACTACATTCATATCTGACTCCCACAGAGACCAGAATCATAGCTGTGCAATCCCCCTTAGCACACGCCTTCATAACACCAGGGCAAGAAAAGCTCCTCAGTTAACTGTATAAATAGGTCCCTAAAGTCCACTGAGCTATCACCATCAAGAATGAACGTGTATCACACTAACCAAAAATTGCCATCATATAAGAAGTCAAACATCTGTACCATTAAGGTCTGTATTGGAGGACTGCAATTTGCAAAGTGAATTTTCAGCTATCATTATCCCATCGACATAGCATAGATGCTATTCTCTGTTTTCATCTATGCCCACACAACTGTACGACACTTATAAATATATATACAAACATATACATAATCTCATATGAGAATGATACTTGCAACAGCTCAGCTATTGCAGGGGTTCTTTTGTAACATAGACTCCAAGTCACAGATCATAAAAACGCTGCCACACACAGGAACAAACACCTGTAGTTTGTACAACAGCTTAACCACATTTTGCAGTGGAGAGTGGATGTTACTAAATGCATGTTTGTTATTTCAACAGCATTGTGGGAAGAGAGACCAAGAATTAACGCTGCCAGTTAGACAGACATTGATAAAAGGCGTACCAATAATTACCTAGCTAACAGAATAATAATGTCCTCGGCAACGTGGGTGTGTGGAGGATAGGGGCAAGGCAGGAGATGGAGGCAACACATGTCCTGATGTGCTATAGAGACACTGATCCAGGTGAGCTTGAAGAATCTCAAGGGAAATATTGCAGTGATCTTTGCCATGTAGACACATAAGAGATTTCTCTAGGTCATAAGGACATTTGAGACCACTGAGAGACATAGGCTAGGTACAGGAATTAGTTCCCGAAGTACAAACTGGATTCTGTAGTTTAAAGTTTGCTGCTGCAGGAGTAGATGGTTCCTTGCAAGTGCTCACAAAGGGCTTTCCCACTGAGACAAGAAGTGTCACAGCATCAGGCTTTGACATAGTCCCTCACATTTACTCTGGGGTGACACAGTCCCTCCATCTGGGGCGGTGGTGCAATTCTCATGTCCTCAGAGATCTCCTTTTCCCACAGATGCCCGCGTGCTCTTGGGAGGGACAGAGCCGACGGCTTGGGAGCGAGATGTACTGCCAAATGAACTCTGGTTTGCTCTCAGAGATTCTTTTGGCATATTGAATTATATATCCCCACGTAACTGATAGAGCTGTACCTGTGGTTTGCACAGAAAAAAAAAATTCCTGAAGGCAAGAAAGTGTGCCCAGAACGCTGTGTTTACCTGTAGATACCCTTGCTTAAAGATCAAGGGACCTCTTGGTATCTGCATGTGTGTAGGAGGGGAGAGATGGGTTACACAGCCTGAAGGCTTGGGATCCTTTGGTTAAAAATGTGCATGGCGTGGCCCAGCGGAAGGATGCGGTCCCTCCCCGTGTCCCCTCGCAATAGCTCTGCGAGAGGGAAGGGATTCAGCTTTCTTTGCTCTTCTCCATTGAAGTCTACGCAGGGGGAAGGGGAAGACAAGAAGACGTGCAGATCATGCAACGTTATGTATCCTTGGATAACAATAAACCCTTACCGAGCAAAGGAGCCAGCCGCCGGCCGCCTGATCCCGCTTCGGGAGGCACGGCACGGCACGGCACGCCCCGCACCCACCCCCTTCTCCGGAGGCGCCGCACTGACCCACATGTTCGGCGACCTTTCGTCACGGGTGACACGGGCAGACGACCCCCGGCCCCGGGCACGTCCCGCCGCCCCGCTGCCAGCACCTAGGCCAGCGGCTCCGCGCAGCCCCGCCACGCCGCGGGAGACCGAGGTGGGGAAGGGTCGCACGCAGCTAATGGCGCTGCACGGGCAGCAGGGAGGGGGGCTGCGAGGGGCGACCTGCCGGGGGCTGCCGTGCGGGTACCCGGGCGGGGGCCGCGGCTGCCCGAGCATCCTCTGGCGCCGTCCCCGCCAACGCCTTACCCACGGTGCGGGATCCGATGCAGCCCATCACTCCGGCGGGGCTCCGGGGAGAGGCGGCAGCCTCAGCAGCGAGTAGGCGGAGAAGGCGGGGAGCGGCGGAGGTCGGAAAGGAGCCGGTCCCTTCAGCGGGAAACGCCGGGGTGGCCCAGCGGGGACCGGCGCGGGGTCATGGTCAGGTAGGAGCGCGGGGTGCCCCCGCCGGGGCGAGGCGGGCGGGCGGGCGGGGAGCCCGCGGGCCAGGCTGGCATCTGCCCCCGCCGCGCCTCCGCGCTCTGCGCCGCGCCCCGCGCGGCTCCCCGTCCGCTGCCGCGTCCCCGCCGGTGCCGCCGCCGAGCCCCCGCTGCCCGCCCGCCCCCCGCTCCCGGCTCCCCGACGGGGGGCGGGCTGAGATTGGGTAAACAGCTCGGCCCGGCAGCGCCGCGCCGATTGGCTGCCGCCCTCCGCGGCCCGGGGAGGGGAGGCAGCGCCGGCCGGGCCGGGCCGCCCCTCTGCCCGCGGGGAGAGCGGGACGGGCCGGCGGCGGGACGGAGGCGAGGGACCCCGGCGGGCGGGCGGGCAGGACGGGACGGGACGGGACGGGACAGGTGCGGGCGGCGCGGGATGCGCACGGAGCGGGGGGGACGCGGGGCCCCTCCCGCCCGCCGGGGGAGCGGGGCGGGCACAGGTGAGCGGCGGGCGGTGCCGCAGGCCGGGAGCGGCGGGGGGAGGTGGGTGGGCAGCGCGCTTGTCCCTGTAAGAGTAAAGCAGGTGGGGACGGGGGAAGGTGGGTGAGCAGCTGGCGCGTCCCTGTAAGAAGAAGCAGTAGCAGCGAGGGGCGCTGGGGTTGGATGCATGGATGCATGGATGCATGGATGGATGGATGGATGGATGGATGGATGGATGGAGGCGGGGCGGGCGCGGTTTCCCGGTAACTACACTTGCGGACCCGACTCAGTTACCGGCAGCCCCCCAGCGGCCGCGCCGCGCCTCCCCCGGGGCGCGCCCGGCGCGCTCCCGTGCGGCTGAGCCGGCCCGGCGCGGTGCCGGTGCGGTGCCGGTGCCGCCGCCGCCCGGCCCGCCGGGACTGCGGGAGCTGCCCGGGGGCAGGCGGCCCGCGGAGCCGCCCCAGCAGCCATCCGGCGGGAGGACGGCCGTTCCCCGCGGTCCGATCTGCCCCCGGAGCGGGCCGCGGGGCTCAGGCGTGCGGCGCCGCCCGGCCTCTGCCCCTGGCCCCGCATAACCGTGAAGGATGAAGCGAGCCCAGCCTTGAGGACGCTCGCTGGGGCCTTTCCCAGGTCCTCCCCGCTAACACGGCAGTGAGGAGGGATCTCTGCAGATGGAGAAGGTGTGGTTAGGTCAGTTCCCGTCACAGCCCAAATTCTTCTCACCTGATGGCACCATCAACAGGCAGTGTCCTCCTGGGCCGCTTCCCCAGCACCACGGACTCTCTCCAGTCTGGTCCGTCCACCTTCAATCTCTGAAATGCTCACAATTTCTCCCTGGCCCTTTGTGTCTCCTTCGCCCAAAAAGCCTCTCTGATCTCACCAGCATCCTTCCACCCATCTCTAGTAATGGCAAATTGAATTTTGCTGATCCCATATGATCCATTTTGATCTCATCCTCGTGCTTGGAGAATTCAGTTTTTGTCAGCATTGCTGAGAAGTCATTCAAGACAGCTGATCATTCTTCATTAACAACAGTACCAAAGAATAGGTAAGTTCATTCATTTTTCCATTCACACCTTACAGTCAGCCTAAGGAAGGAAAAAAATAAGGAAAAAAAGGGCTTCAGACAGAACATATTTTGCCTGACCCTCTGAAACAATAAGCAGGAAGTCTACTCAGATAAAGTCAATTTACAAAATAAAATCTACGTGGGAAAGATAAAGGCAGAGAAAAAACCCCAAACCATGGTCTGAATATAGGCAGTTATTTTGTCTTTTTCCTTCTTCATGATATTGAAGGTATTACTGTGTATGGTGAACATGACGCTGCTGAAGTGTAAGAGATCACAGTCCCCTCCTCTCTGGTGCCCGAGGCCAGTCTGCTACAATGCTTATCACTGGGTACAATGCATTAGATCCCTGGTGGGGATGAAGTTTTTCCACAGTTAGAATTCTTTCCCTATTTCACTCCTTCCACCTCCCCCATATATTTCCAAACCTATCAGTTTTCATCTCATTTTTCTGAATGACTTACTAAAGATACTTTTCCCGACATGTCTGCACTCTCCTAACCTAGGTTGTAAAAGCACTGGGAAACAATGGGTCTGGCAGTATGTTAACCAAGGTGTTTCACCATCTCTAAAAAGTCGATCTCTAGGGCTAAAAATGTGAGGAAAGGGGAAGCAAAAGCAGATTGCAATGGGAAGAGTGGTATATTAAGACAAAAGTCCTGTTTTGGGTAAATGTTTTTTAAGTTGGTGGCTGCCCAGCCAGCTGCTGTCACCCACAGTCTCCTGTGGACTGATTGATCAGGACAGCTGTCCTCAGCAGTTTCACCAAACCCACCAAACAGCATTTGCACCTCACCCTGGCCTAAGAAGATGTATTACTGACACAGCTGTGAACAATTTCTTTTCCTCTGTTCAGAGAGTCTGGTTTCATTTTAATCCCCTTCTCCCTCTCACCCACCCACCAAATCTAAATCTGTTCCTCTGTGAACCTTTTTTGTGCACTGTGTGAACTCTGCTGTGGTTTCCTTTTCAGTAAAGATTTCAGACAAGTCACATTGACTCTTCTTTCTTTATTCCCCCTGAGCTTGTCTATCGCTTTATCTCAAGCTCAAAGTCGTATCCCAAGTCCTAGCAAATGCACATTTGGCTTTCCTTTCATTAAGCTACAATATCATCTACATCAACCTGCTCTGACTTCTGCCCCAGGGTGTGATTCCACAGGCAGGTGAGCAAGTCCTAGCACTTACCCTGCCTGAAAAGCTGCTTTGCAGTTCTTCATGGGTTTGTCTGCTGCTGCTTTGGTGAGGTGGTAGTTTACACAGGATCTGGCAAGCACCCATGCTGCTGCCAGACATGCACAGCAGAAAAAATAAAAGAACTGGAAAGAAGGATTATACCCAAGTGTCCATTCATTCACTCCACAGAACTATTGGTCTGTCTTGTGGCTGTCTCGCATGTCCTGATGCCACCAGCTCCCTCATTTTTTTAATTTGAAATCAATATCACTTAGCTGCTGGAAGCAATACCTGTCTTGGCACCTAGAGCCATGCTTCATCTCTCATTTCTAATATAGTCAGTTTAATGAAAGGATAGACTCTTCACCATCTTTTGGTTCTTAATCACACCTTTATTTATTATGTTTACACAACATTATGCATTATTTATATTTACATAAATCTCCATATTTAAAGTCAATTTCATTCTCATTAGAAGTTGAGAAGATTTTGTTAAGATTCAGCTTTCACCCAGTTGCTCAGCTCTTCTGTACAGTAGGTTCTATGCAATAGGGAATTCATCATCAGTGAACAGTTTCTAGTTTTTATCAAGCTAATAACAAACTTTTTAAAATCAGTAAAAATGTTTATCATATAGCACCAAAAGAAAAGTAGGTATTTTACATTTTGAAGAAATACTTAGTTTAATAAGAATGTGATTTCATAAGAATTATCTCGTAGGAGGGAAGTGACAAGACTGAATCTCTGAACAAGGGACTGAAACAGAACATAAATCTAACTGTCCCCCACAGTTTTTGTCCTTGCACTTTCATGAGCAACAGCATCCCCACTGCTGCTTCAAGGAACTGGAGGTAAATGACAGAACATAAACAGTTTTGTTTTCTTTGAAATACACTTTCTGACAGGCTGTGGATATTTTCTCTGAGCATTGTGGGTTGGTTCTTAAACAATGAGGCTGCAATTTCGTGTAGAAAATTGTGTACAAAATTTTTCTGATAAGTGCTGATTTAAATGCTGGTCTGGAAAGATCTTCACAAATCTAAGTTTTTGTACAGGTTTGGGAGAGGGAGGTATTTAAATATCTAGAGAGAAACATGGATAGATCTTTTTACAAAGCTGGGTACCTCAGAAGAAAGGAGCAGTAGGAAACAGCCTCTTGCAACTTCCCAATTTACTTTTATGATGGGTGAAATTATGTGCCCCTCTGTTTATTGCAGATCTGAAAATCTCCCCTTCCACAGCCCCTGTTGTGAGGGCCTGTGCTGGCAAAAGGGAAGGAATGTTTGACCTGTTGTGTTCTGTAGGTCACTGCAATTAGCAACTTCTGTTTGCAAAACAGAGCTTGAGTGCTGCCCAAACTAGGTCAAGGATGCTGCTGGAGGAAGTGCCACATAAAGATCCCTTGACTTTCTTCTTCCTCTGCTCCTGCAGTTTTGCAATGAATTCAGCAGAGAAATTGAGATACCATAATCAATAAGCATGTGCTCCTAGGTGAGGACCACCTATTTCTGGGCTTGTATGCCAAGGTGAATTGGGAACAGACAAGCATCCATGCCTCTCTTCCCCCATGCCCTGCACACAGGGGTCACTGTAAGTCTGGGCAGGGATGGGTGGGGAGGAAAACACAATTTCAGCAAATCTAAAAATAGTCACCTTGTGACTGATAGAGTCACTAGCCTGATAGAGGGGCTGATAACAGCACAGAGCAAACAGTTTTAGAACTAGTCTAGTTCTTAGCAACTTTAGTTCTAAACTACCCTGAGGCTTCCATCATATCCCTGAAGACCAGCTTATGCTGTAAATTAACTGTTTGTTTGTGTTTTAAGAGACAGCTGTTCATATTTTCTATAAGCCATTGATGAATCTATTAAATCTGTTCTACCAGATTTTCCCTATATTTCTACATAAATATAAAGATCTTATAAATTATAAATACTGGAACAGCATCTTCCAAAGAAACACTGCTTATAAAATACAAAGCTATTGTCACTGTCTTACCTGCTGAGTAAATATATTCTTTTCATCAATTAATTATCACGGATGCAGATTATATCACAGTAGGTAATGTGCCCCTGTCATCTTCCTTAGCTACCACTAAAACCAGCTAAAATGAAAAGAAAAAACAATATATGTCTTGCCAACTAATGTCCCACTTTCAAGTAAACATCACCAAGCACCAGATAATGCAAAATGTCTTCCTTTTGCCTATTCCTCAGAGGTATCATTGGCAACAATGTCTATCGTCCCATGAAAAGACTCTGGAAAATGAATGTCCACCTTCTCCTTCTCTGATCCTTTTTAAAATCCTTATGTAATACCTTGTGACCAGCTACTATCACGGAAGACATGGAGAAACTTCCTACAGGCTTCTTGCAAGATGTGTCTTCAGCTGTGGAAAATATGCAGAGGCCTGTGAAGTTCATGAGTAGGAGATGTTTACAAAAATAGTATCTGTATCAGATCTATAGAGGCAGGAATCGTCCTGCAGGGGCTGTTGCTCCAGTGTGCTTCAGTGCTGGCCTCCTGCCACTGGCAGTTTGGATTCCCCAGTAAAAGCTACTTCTGGCAGAGATCTCAGTAATTGCTTCATGGAGGTAATGTAGTAGATGCCATAAGAGTTAATTCTACATCAAGCTGTATTAGCTACTGATAGGATTTTCGTGTGGACCGAAAAGGAAATGAGATAGCAAAATGACTCATGCAGTTCTTCTTTCTTCAGAGCTCCTTTGCTGCAGAAGACAAACAGAAAGGTTTTTTATGAGGTTTTAAAGAAGGAAATAAAGCAGTGCCAGTGTAGTTCAGCTCCTGAAAGTGGTGCAACTTATCTCACATAAGTGAAAGGCTGGGTCCTTTCAAGCTGGGAAAATATTTGAGGCTGTGTGAATCAACTGAGGGGATAACAGGTGGAGAGAGGTAGGATATGTTTGCATTACATATTGTGATATAAGCTCATGCTTACCTACACTCACACCCCAGAAAGTTTGATCTTGTTCTTCCTGCACCCAGAGACCATAAAAAACTTTAGGGGAGCATATTAGTTCAGTGCTGAGATAGAACTAATCAGTCCACACCCTCAATAGTGCATTTATCAAAAACTCCTTCTGAGTATTTTATCCGATATTGCTGAAGAGATGTAATGGTAAGCACCATTATTTTTTCCTCTTTCACCATAAAATATTTTCTCCTCTTCACGGTGAATTCTCAAATTGGCCTGTGCTGCCACAGTAGAGACACATGCCTGGCACATCCTGGCATCATCTGTTGGAAACTGAACATCTGGCAGACTGTCCCAAATTAAGGACAATCTTACCCAGAGGAATTAAATACTTTGATGTTCACAAGATACCTTAAAAACACACTTATTTTGACACAAGGTGAAATTGAAAAAAAAATTCTGAAACAAATTAGAATTTCTGCAGTGGGGAGATCTTCCCAGCACATAAAGCCCTGGCAAGGAGTGGGCCACCTGTAGCTTAACAACAGACAGGACTCACATATGTGCTTTGCTGCAAAGATCCTACTGTGTGACCTTGCTTAGTTTGGCAGTATTTTATTAAAATGCAATCAGCTTTCTGTATAACACCTGGGTTTGAAGTATTGGTACAGAAATAAATGTTCAATACTCAAGTGTTCACCATTCTTTTCTCACCTTACATTGATATTTGCCTTCCATTAGTTTTTCTTAAGAATTTGTAGCTTCATGGTTTTTCAGAACAACAGTCCTGGTTTGCAGTTTTTTAGGAAGTGTAATATTCTCTCAGCATCTTCATCCCTTTTTGTTTTTTATGCAGAGTCATGCAGAAGTGTCATGCTGAGTTCTAGATATATTACGATCTCATTTTTGTACAGTTCCCATTTCAAGGCTTTATGGAAGACACAGGGCAGAAACTTGCCATCTGGAGCTGTGGTGGTGCAGCTTGCTCTGGTAGCATCTCCCCCACGCCTTCGTAGCACAGTGACCTACTGCATGTGACCATGCATCACCTGCCACTCCAGCAGGAGACCCAGCACTCTCTGGAACTGCAGCTCAGCACCAAAGAATCAGCAAGTCTAGGCTGCCTCATCTGTCACAAACTTCACCCACTCAGCAACCCCCTCCTGGCAAGTGTCTTTCATAAATCCATTCTGCATCCTCCTGTGTCCTTACCTTGTGTCTGAGCCAGCTAAATGCCTGCTCACACAGAGTGAGACCAGAGTTAGGCTGGGCCAGGCTCCAAAATTCCAGTTTCCTCTGCCATGGCCTGTGGCTTTTCCAGCAGCAAGTGAAATGGGAAGATCAGTGAGTTCAGATAAGGGACTCTTTCCCACTCCCTGCCTGCCAGGAAGGGCTCAGAAGATGCCAGTGAGTGAGGAGGAGAAAAGAAAGGAACTTCTAGGAGTGTAAAAAAAGAATTTGTTGAACCTCTGGCAGTGACACTGAGACTGTGAAGGCTCCTCATCATCAGGTAGGTAGTGACAAGAGGGGATGTCTGAGGAGGTTGCTTTGGAAGGTCAAAAAGGCTACTTGATATGCATTCAGAAAAGAGACACCCCCCCAATGACATAAATGTGAGATGTATATTAGGGTGAAAACATCTTTGGTGCAGTCTGAGTCTTATTTTGCCTTTTTTTAAACATTTACTTCATCCTCTACTGAATGTCTCATTTCCCAGCAGTGAAGCTCCTTCTCCTAAATGTCAGTTGAATCTATACTAGTGGTGTTGCTCAAACTGCATTTTTAAAAATAATCTGCAAGCAGTTAATGTGCTTTTTAAATTCCCAGTGTTATGTAAAAAGGCACAATATTTTTAGCCTTACAAAATATCAGTTGTCATCTCCTCACTCTCTCCCTTTGATATATTGGAGATGGGGGCCTAGAAGCTCAGCAAAACTGTGGATACTAACTGCTTTAAAAATAAGGTGGGGAGTTTCTTTCTGCAATGTGGTTTTGTAATTTTACAGATCTTAATAAAAACATACAAAAATACCCCAAACTGTAAAAGCAAGCCTGAGCAAAGAAAAGTACTTCTTATTTTAAAAGCTACTGATTCTGTCCTCGCTGCCGAATTTTAATGTCTGGAATAATGACAGTATTATGTATCCTGAAGCAAAATATCGAATTAAAACTGTTCACTCATGCACTGGCAGAATGGCCCTCCTATTTTAAAAAAATCTCCAGAAATTACTCTCTAGCATAGAGCACACAGCTGTTGTGAGTATGCTCTGGCAAATCAACATTGACTCAAACTATTTTTGGAATCAAGTCAGGCCTGCTGCTGTTTCTGGAAGATGTGAATACATCTACCTGCTCTGCTCTGCTCTGCTGCAGTCCATAAGGAATATGGTGGGATCCAGGATGCTTCCCTCTGTGCTTATTTGGAGGTGACCTTTCCATTCCCATCTGTTTACAAGTCTTCTGAGGTCTGATGTTTTTACCTGCTGGCAACCACCTTGATAAGCACATTTGGACCTTGCTGCTCTCTGTGTTCTCCACTGAAATCTGAGGAACAGGGTCTCAGAAGAGGCTGCCTCACTGCTTTTTCTTCTTGCTGTCTTGTAACACTTGACATCCTGATGGCACTTCTGGCAAGAAGGCATCGCCTATCAGAAGCAGCTCAGGAAAGAGCACCCCATCCTCAGACTTGCTGGGATCATAGCTGATTCTTGAAAGAAATCCACCAGTGCAATTCAAGAGATGGCTACTAGAAAATTTTGGAATGATAATGTTTGTTGTTGCACCACACGGTCTGTGCAGGTGCTATGTACCAATACTGGGCTAAGGCAAAGCCTCTTAGCTTTTATCTGCTCTCACAGAAGGCTGCTTTTCCTTTCTATCTCCCCAAAATTCATCTTAATCTGCAATAAGTAAGATAACATTTATAATTTTTTAATAATATTTACCACTTCTTCCTCAGTTTACTGTCAGCTGGGAGAAAGAGTCAAAATGACTGTAGATGAGGAGAGTTCTGTTCTCATGGTCCCTGGAGTCACATAAATAATTGCTATGTTTAGGAGAGTGGAATTCTTCAGGCACCAACTATGTAGCTTGAAATTCCATTCCTTGCTTGGAGGTGCAGGGGATTTGGAGAACAACAATTTCTGAGTCAAAAGCAAACACAAGTGGAGACTCTTGGACTCTGGTATAATCTGCTAAGACAGCAAAGCAGAATGCAGCATACTGTAGGCTTCTCATCAGTGTAGACTGAAAGACAAAATGAATTCTGAGTCTAATGAGGGAGTCATTCCAGCCTCAAAACCAAGCCAGGGGGCTGAGAATATGCAACATTAAAGAGTAAAAAAGTCTACAATTTAGTGTCCCTCTAATCTTGACCGCAAGCTAAGGTCATTAAGTTGAATTTAGGCTTTTGGCACCAAAGGGCTGATATCTGTCTGCACTGATGTCATCTAAGAAGTTAGAGGCAATGAACAGTATCAACCAGATCTTCATCATATTCTTCACAGATGAACTGTACCCTCTACCTTTCCCAGTCTCCTTCCTCAAGAAGACTCCCTGGCAGTGTGTAGTCTAGCCCCTGTGGAATGCCTCCTTCTGAAACTTCAGAGGGAGACAGTATCCCATATGTGCGTTTAAATTTGGACCTCTCTGCAGATTTCCTCTTTCTTGGATCAGGAGAAAATAGGAGCTGTTTTACTGCATTGGAGAAATGCAGGCTGTCCAATGTGTCCAGAGCGAGTGACAAGTGGAACTAAGGCAGCTCCTTCCCTTTCAGGGTGATATATCTGAGGTTGCAGTGCTTGTCTGTACATTGACTGGATGTAATATGTGGCTCTTGCACTGCTTCAAATTTGACACACTCTTACACAAATACACAGTATTTTCTCATTTACTTCTAAACCAGATATAGCCCTCCTTTTTACCAGATCTCTCTTTTTTTTTATAGTCTTTAAGATAGAGGCTTGATGACCACCTTGGGAAGACAGAGTTTTTGGAAAGCATGGCCACAAAGGCTAAATAAACAGGAAGCAAAAGGATTAGTGCTGGTAGGACTCAGTAATTCTTCTCATGGCATTGAACACTGTGTACCAAGGTGTTGGAAAAGAAAGCTGTTGGTGGGAAGCCCAGGAAAAGCTACACTGAAATAGCTTTGTAAACATCCCGTTCATTTCCTCTGGCAGCAGCAAGTCTAGCACTGTCTCTGAAACCATCAGTCACTGCAGAAAATGTTTCATAGGGCTCTTCTCATAATCTGAGCCTATTTTCATTAGCACCTAGGTGAGATTCTGCTGGCTTAGTTTCCAGGCATCTTTCACTACTTGCTGCTCCCAGCCTTTAGCCAGCACTGTCACAAACATTACCTGGGACTCAAGAATCCCAAGGAAAAAGTATATTTGCAGATGAAGCCTAAATGCAATGACCTTCATGTAAATTGCATCTAAATGCAATATCTAAAGTGGCTTGTAGGGAAACTGAAGTGTTTTGGGTAAGGTTGAAGGTTCCAAATGACTTTTTTTTCATGAGCTATGAAAGCAAAGGGTCAGATTTGCCCAGTACCACAGTCATCGTATTGACCTTCACCAAGGCAACTGAAGAATGCCTTCATTGAAGGAAATGCACCTCCATCAGACTACAGAGTGCAGATGGTCAATGACTCAGTAATACAAGATGGAACACCTTTTGAGGATCTCTCCTGCCTTTTGAGCAATAGCTGTGGCTGCTGATCTCTCACTATCACTTCGCCACCACTGGCACTGGTGGCCTGTAACCACTACCACCCTGTCTTCCATTCAGTGGCTTTCATACCATGCTCAATCACTTTGCTGCATACAGAAGGAACTTAGCACAGATCTTCAGAAAGGCCTCTTACAGTTTATATTTTCAACCTACTGAAAATCATACTCTGCTTGAAAAAAACCAGCTCTCTCCCCTAAGTTATCACTTGTCACAGACTCCTAGCTGCCACTGGAAGGACAGTAACTCTACTGCAAGGCTCTGCTGATTTTCCTGAAAATCCCATGAAATAGTCAAAGATTTTTGTCTAGTCGTCCTTTTATTCATACTGTCAGTAAATTCACTAGCAAAGGCACTAGTAGCCACATGCACTAAACCTGGGAACTGCAAGAAATTTCATATACCCCACACTGTTTCTTTTTTTTTATAACTGGACAGCAAGGGCTTGAGGGGCTGCACCTCTTAAAGCTGTACTCAAATGGTGTTTTACTGTGCAGCTCATGGAAAACATTTGGATATTTTTTAAAATTATTTTTGCAAGCAGACTGTTGGACCATATGCCTGTATTGTCTGTTTGGTTGGTCTGTTGCTTTGCTCCAGGGCCTTGGTTCCGTGATCATCTACACTGTGTACATACTAGATTTTGCCAGGACTCCAGTCTGGAGTTAAATAATTACTTGGTTTTTATGAGAGGCTGGTTTGCTGCAGGATCCACACCCTGTAGATAATGCAGGCAGAGACTGTATCAAGCTTCATTCTTCCTCACCAGAGCAATCTGCTTGTGTCTTCCTAATGTGCTCTCAAGTCCAGCATGCCCTGGCAAATGCATGGCCACATGTTTGTGGGCACACTTCAAAGCACAGAGTTAGCAGTCTCCAGAGCCTGTCCCTGCTTATTTGGCTAGCTCAGTTCTTATGCAAGAAAATAGTAGCACTGGGACAGACTGGAGTGACCAGGATCTTTTCCCAGCTTAATGTTACTGGGACTGTAGCTTGGCATCTCTCTCCCTCCAGTACCAAGCAGCTGCACCAGGTGCTGCCCTGGGAAGCCACAACACAACTTCTACTGCACCACATGGGAGGAGGCTCAGTATGAGATCAAGAGAGCTGAGCACCTGCTTTTGTGTCTCAGCTATGTCACAGGGAGGATGGGGTGAAGAACCCTTTTCCCAGGAAACAGCACCCTTCCCCTGACACAGACACATTCTGGAATTACTCATGGGAATTTCTGTCTAAATCCACCAGGTTGCAACATCCAGGAGTACCTACATCTGATGAAACTCGTTTGTAGAAAGGAGCATGGGTTGTTTGTGCCATGCTTACAGCTCTACATAAGTGAAGAAAGGAGACTTCTACCATGGGAGCGTGGTACTTGGGTGGAAAGAGGCTTGCAGCACACACAGGAACTCTTTTAAGCAGGCTGACAGATGTGTTTCTTTGACAGTTCTGACAAGCAGCAATATTTGCCACAGAACAGCCAAATACGTCACTGCTTGTCTTGCTGGTGGCAAGGGGTGGGGCATAGAGCTGAGAAAATGGCAAGGATGCCTTGGAATGTGGAAATGGCAGCTTTCCGAGCAGAATGGGCTCTGGCGGCCATCCACACTCAGCCACACACATGGGCATGCCCCAGGAGCCATCTCACAGCTCTCCAGAGTTGCAGAACAGGTCATGCAGCACCTGAGGGAAGAGATATCCACTGGGACAACCTGCTTGCATCTCTTTCTTTGGGCACAGAGCCCAGCAGCAGAGCAGGAGGTGTGGGAGGGCTGTGTGAGGGGAAGGAAGCCTGCCAGTGAGCCAGCCCCAGGAGCCACAGAATTGCAGGCCGCTGCCTGCTGAGAAGCAGCAGGAAATTTTGGTAGAAGGAGATAAGGAAACAGCAGTGGTAACTCATCTGGGAGCTGCCCCAGAGCCCCTGTCATGGCTCTGTCTAGGAAAGACCTGCCAGTTTTGCTGGAAAGGGAGCTTCTTCCTTGGACAGACATCACCCCAGTCCCCTGTTCCCCTGGCTGCTCCGATGTCCAGTCACATCCTGGCATGACCAAGGTCATACCACAGGGACACTTTGCTTCCTCTTATGTGTATATGGCTGATCTGCCCCACTAAAGAAGTGTTTCATGACATAGCAAAGGTTTGAGGGGTTTTTTTGTGTTTACAGCTTTTGGCCTATTCTGGTGTTTCAGTCAGGACAATCTAACTGTATGTGTGGGTGGAATGCCTTTTGAAATGTGGACATACGTGCATGTGCACCATGCAGCACCTTCTCAGTGGGATTTGAGCACCTACAGTGGCCCTTCTGAGAGATCACAGAGGCTCTCTCTGCCTGCTGAGCAGCTCCCCTTCTTGGGGACCCACACTTCTGATGTGTGCTTTGCACAGCAGACCTGGTTCTGAAGGGAACCAGCAGAGAGATGCTCCAGCTGTATGTCCTGGCTCGCTGGTCATCCAGGGACGTCTCCAGAACTCATGACCTTTGCAAACAGTGTTCCTGACTGTATGCCAGCTGCACAGAGGCAGGGAGATGACAAGGCTTGTGAGGACTGCTGTCTCATGAGGCTCTGGTGTCCCCAGCACAGCTCTCTGTGTGTGCCACCCAGCTGTCAACACGCAGCCCACAATGGCACTGAGGTGCTCCAACTTGAAACTGCTGCTTGGTCAGAAAAAAGACAGCTCTGCACACATCATGGCCTCCACAAAGGGTGTGAGCAGCAGCCTGGCAGGGGACAATCGGGGCCAGACATTGTCTTTCACACAGAGAACACCCTGTTCAAAGGAGAGAGCGAGGAGCACACCAGGAGAGGCTGTGCCGTGGGAGCACAGCAGATCCCAGAGACCTCCTGCCAGGGTGAATTACATAGAATCACAGAATTGTTCAGCTCAGAAAAGAACTCTAAGATGACCCAGCTGTAACATCTGTTGGCCCATGTGGATGCAGGCAATTTGCTGCAGGTGGCCCTGCCCTGGACAGTGCAGGCCCAAGTACTTGGCCTGGAGACCAAAGCAGATCCATTATATATTCCCAACCCTTCCAGTTGGCCCAGACGTAGCCTTTAATACAGCATGGGGAAAGCTGATTAAGTAGCAATTTAACATTAATCAATAAAACGTGGTTAGACTAAACAGAAGTTATGTGATTAAAGAAGCATCAGAGATTCAACATAGACATGAGTCAGAACTTTTCGTTGCTTAGGAAGAGCATGGGCTCCTGCGTGGCGTCACTAACTGCTAACTAACTCATGCTGAGATAAAATGGCACTAATTGATCTGTTGATATGGATGGAAATTATACAGATGCAGACATTTTGCATTTTTAACAGAAGTAAAGCACCCTGTCCAGATTCCAGACTGCTTTCCTCTGACCTTGAACACATATTTAACACAAAGATTCCCATCTGCAGCTATCCAAGCCATACCTGGCTATCAAAAAAGATTTTCTGCCCAATAAGTTTAATTCCCCAGTAGTGTTCTTGCAAATAATTCTTCATTTTCTATTCAAGGACTTCTTTTTTTTTCTTACATCTATTTTTCTTTTCATTTTATAGGCACCTAACCAGTGCTAGCACATACCTCATCCCATTGCAGTACATGAATTTGCCACACCACTCCTGTGTGGTCTTATTCTTTATTTACTCATTGTGTTACAGGACTGAATTGTCAGCAAAGATTCTCTATAACTGTCTCCATTAAAACTTAGTCTTCCTGAGATGGCTGCCTTGAACTCTCAGCATTTCTAAGCTTTGATTTGATGACCAGTAGCAGGGCTTGCTTCCTGTCACTTGCCTCAAAAGAAGCACCCAGGCAGAACTGCGTGTTCTAAATCCCTCCAGCACCTGCTTTGTAGTGGGCTGTCACTTCACCCACGGTGACAGTAGCATTCACACCACAATAAACTCCAAAAGACCAGATCACTTTTATTCATGGCATGGAAGAGCCAAAGTGACTTATGCAGAGGACAGCTGCTAATTCCAGAAATAACATGGTCTGGCACAAACCAAGTATACCTGCTGATCCATCTCTGTACCCAGGTAGCTAAATGCCTCTTCAGGACTAAGATTTTGCTTCAGCTAATGAATGTCAGTACAACTGTGTGCCTCTCAAGGCTCTAATTTTCATTTGCAGCAGAAAAATGCCTACTTTTTCAAGCCAATAATTGCATGAAGGAAGACTGCTAGCATAAGGAGATTGTTATTTTCTTTCTGGAGGAATCAGAACTAATAGGGAAGTTAGTTAATTTTCATTTCCAGTTACAAAAGCACAAACTTTAAATTCACTATGTGGCAAGCACAAAATCAGATTAGTTTCCCCCTGTGTATTCTATGTATTCTGATTTGAGAATTCTAGCTTTCACACATGCAACCTGGAAAACATGTGTTTTGCATTTGTTTCCTGTAGTGAGGAGTTCGTATGAAATGTCTAAGAGGGCTGCTTTTCTTTTTCCTATTCCCACTTTCCTTGATCTGCCTTCCTGAGCTTTTAACATCAACACACTGGTAAGAAAATGCAAGCATCTGGATTTATGGGGATGTGACCAGAAAGTATGAAAGCATAGATTTTTTTTTTTCATATTCACTCAGCACTTTTTTAATCTCAGTCTGAGACATTCTTTGTTTTCTCTGAAGTCAGACCTAGCCGAGGGAACAGTGGCAGAGTTCTCTGACGTCTGGCTCATTGTGTAGGGTGTGTTGTGATGTTCCAGAATTTGGTTCACAATTATGCAGTGAATTCTTTTTAGCTCTGCACTGACATCTTTACCTGAACAAGAGGGAAGGTTGTCTGCACTAGAAAAGTGACAGTTGCTAGAAGACCCATCACAGAGATACATTCTTTATCCTACATAATTACTTTGTGCATTAATCATAGGAGATAACAGAATTGATGCCATGCCTACAAAAGCAGCAGTAAACAGGATTATTTAGCAGCCACAGAAGACCTATATTTCTCTAAGAAATTCAGAGCTATAGATCAGTGGTTCAGTGGTTGCAGCCATGTAAGGAGTGAGATGCTCAGTGCTGGGCGCTGCTATGGGTGGCATTTTCAAATGGTATGTAACACTGAAAAACCTCAGGGAGACTTTTCCCAATTTTATCACCTGGTTAAATAAAAGGTACGACCTCTTTGTACAAACTTTACGTGTAAAATTAAAGATTTGTTTACACTGGATTTAAACCTTGGACGAATCTCTTTGCATAGCTCTCTAATTGTGAGAGTTCTGCAGCAGTGCAGACTGGGAGTGTCACTGGTATGGTTTGTGGCTTACTCTCTCAACCTGCAAGTAAATTAGCAGTATACTGAAAGATACCTGTGTTGATAGGTAAGTCTTGGGAGCAGACAAGTCCCCTGAGCATTACCAAATACAGTAATTCTCCAGGGAACTTGCAACAGTGGGTGTATTAACCCCAAAATTAAGGCCAGATTCCAAAGTCAAATGCAATGATTGCACAAAGCACAGGAAATATCTTTATTGGTGTTCCTCCTTCGTGAGAGGTTCTGAAGCAAGGAGAAGCAGCAAAGGCTAGGGCTGAAAGTTACGTTCTGTTGGGCTGGGTCAGGCTGCCCCCGTTCTACAGCGGGTTGAGCCCCAAGCGAGCACTGGCATAAAAATAAAACCGATGTGCAGCGCTGGCAATCCAACAAAGCAATTCGTGTGGATAGTGTTTGATATAAACCAGCTAATAGTGTTTGCCTTGCAGCCAGTACGAGGAGAACAAGTCGCTTTTCTGCACGGTGGAGTCATCTGATGTTTGCTTTAATTTCTGGCAGATCGGGGCAGCGTGAGTCAGATGCTCTCACAGCTGGCTCGGGCGGGGAGGAGGCCAGCAGGGACCCTGACTCACCAGAGCCGCCGCATTCCTTCCCAAAATCCAGCTCAGCGACTAGAAGTGAAATCGCGGCCTGGGGGCAGCTCCAAGGTTAGGCGAGGCGGGAGGAGCGGGGCTCTCCGTGCGGGGGGCAGGCAGCGAGCCCGGCCCAGGGTGGGCGCCGGGGGAAAGCGCGACAGACGCGTCTCGCTGGCGGCCCCGGCGGGCACAGCGCTCGCCCCCTCCCCGCCGGCGGCAGGGCCCAGGGCCGCTGCCCCGGCAAGCCCCGGCCCCCGTTACCTCATTGCCACATTCCCCAGCGAGTGAGCTCAGCTGTGCTGCGGCCTCGCGCCTTTTATGGTCAAACAACTTTGCCTGGGCGAGGCTTTTTTCGCGAGTTGGGAGGAAGCGCGGGGGCTCGGCGGCTCCTCCGCCTCTCGCTGCTGCTGCTCCCGGCGGGCGGGCCGGGGCAGCCGAGCAGCCCGGCCCCGACAGCCGCAGCTACTGCTGGGGCGGCACTTCCCGCTCCCCCTGAGGTGAGTCTTTTCGCTCGGCTTGGCGACAAAGCCCTTGTCTTCTCCCGGGAGTGGCGCGGAGGGTGCGGGTTTCCTGCCGCTCCCTCCCGCACGGCTCTGCACCTCGGACACAGCCCTTCGCTCCTGGTGCTGGCTCGGGGGTGAGGTGGTGCTTGGCCCTCCACAAAAAAAGCAGGTTCGTGTGTGTGTGTGTGTGTGGGTATGTGTGGTGACTTTTCTTCCCTGCCGTGGAATGGAGGTGGACTCGGCGCTCCCGCACAGCCCCAGCAGCAGCGGGGGAGAAGGAGGGGGTGCTGCTGCCGGGCTCTGCTTGGGACAAGCTCTCTTTTGTGTGAGCTTGGATGACCGAGACACCTCGCGAGCCTTTTTCCAGATGTGCTCGAGAGAGGAATCTGGGGCCCTTTGTGCATGAAATTTGCCTAATTTATGAGTTTCTGGCTCCCTGGGAGTGGCCCGAGAAAGTGTTTGCAAAGTCGTGGAACTTACTAACGTTTTAAATATGTTTGCATAGCTTTTTGGAGTTTTTCTTCCCGGTTTTTCTTCCCTCCCTTGCATAGGGAGGAGGCAAGCCCAGTATCTGTGAGAGAAGTTAGTAGCTCCGAATTACCCCCTCCCCCAGCCCGGTTGCTCTGAGGCTTTACCTTGCAGCTTGCATAGCTGATAGACTTTGCTCTCTTTGAAGCTTTGTAACTTTGGGGCAGGCTGGGAGAACTTTCTGGATGAAAAGCAGCATAACTCCTGAATCCGTTTAATCTGTTCTTAATATTCTTGTTTGTTTGTGGGGATCTTTTGTTTTGGTGGGGGCTTTTTGTTTTGTTTTTTTTTTTTCCCCTCTGACTCCCCTCAGTTGGGAGGAAGTTGGCCGATGGGGAAGTGCTGATGTGATGTGTGGAGCTATAGGGGCTCCCAGCGTGGCTGGAGCCAAACTGCTCTTACCAACAGAAGTGAAAAATGTTACTTGACTGTCTGCTTCTTCAGGTTCCTCCTGCTTTTGCTACCCCAGGAAAGGAGCAGAGCTGTTGAGAGTGGTGTCATGGCATCAAAGTGAAAGCTGTCAAGATGTATAACTTGTGGCAGACCCACCACGAGACCTGGGAATTGACCCTCTTGCTAAAGGAGGTGTCCCTTGGTTCTGTCCTCCTACTTCTTCCTGCTGTCAGAAAGAAACGGTGTATGAGTCAACTTAGGTATCCTGACTGTGGCCTTTGGGGGCATCTTTCTTCATAGCTCCACTTGAGTCATCCTAAATGCTGTTAGAGCAGGTAGAAAAATCTCTCCCCTCGGGGTAAATGTGAGGATGAGAAAGATTTGAGGTTAGTTCCGTTGGCATGACACTCCCTCTCCCACAGTTCTCACAAACTGCACCACAGGACCCGTGTGAGCTGTGTGTTTCTGGTAAGGCTTAGATGGCATTGGCAACACCCAGGGCTGGAGGGGGTGACTCTCTGCAAAGCCGAGCTTTCTCAGCCGGTTTGGTCTGTGTGTGGGTGGTCTGATAGCCAGCAGTGAGGATGAGCAGGGGCAGCTGCTGGGTGGAGACAGCCCTGAGCAGCAAGTGCCCTAAGTGTGAAACAAACATCGTGCCGGGAAATGGGCTGCTTTGGGTTCGGGGAGATGGCAGCTGCTGGTTGCAAAGCCAGTGGGTTTTTTGTGAAGCAGCCAATGTCCCCAGACTGTGTGTTGACTAACCCCGTGATTAGAAGTGACATTGTCACTGTAGTGTTCTGCTCATAATCCTGTCAAATCTGGTAGAGCTACTGCCAAGTGGTTCATTACACCCTAGTGAAATAATGGAGAACGAGGCAAGTCTCTAAAGAAAGGCTGGGGGTGTTTTTAACAGCTTCTGAAGCTTGATGGGAACTGCAGAATGGAGGGAGTTGGTCAGTCCCTTCTGACAGGCAAGTGTCTTGACCCCTGAAAGTTTGGCGGAATGAGGACAGACCTTGCAAATTACTCTTCTGCCTTGGCCCTTTCCAGTTCTGAATCCAGGGGGAATGCTCAGCACAGCTTTTTGGCTCCCACTTATTGTTGCGGCCTCATTCTCCTTTTGAAACTCCCAGAAGAGTTGTCCAAGTGTATGCATCTTATCAGCACCGCACAAAGGGAAGAAAGAGTTCAGCAACATGGACTTTGTTTGTCTGTGTTGCCACATGCTTGTGACCTGGGGAAGGCTGGGACAGGTTGCTGCTATATTGTGCCACACTGCACCGAGCCGTGGGAGCGCTTAGAATGGGGCAGGCAGTTCTTAGCAGCAGCCAGGGGTTATCGGGGCCGGGCGGATGTTTGTGGCACCAGGGCTGTCTGTGGCAGCAGCTGTTATTGTCCCAGGCAGAGGCCGGCAGCGCGGAGGGGCACTGATTCGGACATGCCGACGCGGAAAGCTGGCACGGAGCCCCTGTGCTGACGGCAGCCCTATTGTGCTGGGGTGTTAGGAGGGCTGTGGGCATGCCAGGCTTTACAACAAAGCGTCTGGCTCCGTGGGGGCTGCTAGCACGGGTGAGCTTGCTGGTCTGGATCGCAGGACCGGGGCAGTCCTAGGGATGCGCCTCGCCTCGGGACAGCCCCGTTCCCCGCACAGCCGGCCCGGCCGGGCATCCTGCGCTCGCTGGGCCCGGGCCCAGCCGGGGCTGCCCGCGGGCGGGGGGCGGCGGCATCCGGGGAGCGCTTCCTGGCGGGGGCGGAGCGGAGCGGGCGGCGGAGCCCGGCCGGGGCAGGCAGGAGACATAGGCTGGCATCGCCCAGCTCCGGAGAGCCTCTCCCGCCCGGCCGTGCGGCTCCGGCGGCATGGAGGGGCCTAGAGGTAAAGGTGTGGGCTACCGGGGGAGAGGGGGCATTGCTGGCGCTGTCACAGGCTGAGCTCGAGAGGAACCGGCTGGCGTTATCGGGTAAAGGGGGAGAGGAAATGCTGATTCCCTTTTGGGGGCATCCTTTGGGGTGCGGGGGATCACCCTCCTTCGGGTCACCACAGGTGCAGGGCTGCAGTGCAGTGGAAATCTGGGTTTTCTCTGTTGCAAGAACCCATTTGTGGTTAATGCCATGCTGAGTTGAAATGGTGAAGTGTGATGGCTCATTCGAGCTGTCTGCAGTTTCTGTTCTTCCTTTTTCCTGTGCTGCTCTTGTAAGTGCACTGCTCAGGCACCTCAGCCTCTGGCCTGAGTTACATTCCTGTATCCCTTTGTTTCACATACTCTTCTCCATTAATTTCCACTCTGGCCCAAGGATGACTTCATGTAGGTTTCCTCCTCTTCTCTCCTGCCAGGTGCTGAGAAGATGGCCTCCCCAGGAGCCCCAGGGACCCGCATGACATCCACAGTCAGCATCAACATTTCTACCCCTTCCTTCTACAACCCACAGAAGAAGTTTGCACCTGTGGTTGCCCCTAAGCCCAAGGTGAACCCCTTCAAGGCTGGGGGTGCGTCAGAGTCGTCACTGCCTCCACCTCCTGGTCCTGGTGCCCAGCGTGCTCAGATGGGGAAGGTGGGGGAGATTCCATTACCACCCGTGTCCATGCTGGCAGAAGGTAGGTCAAGGCTGGCATGGCAGATGTGAATATGCATTTCTGACTTCTCAGGGTGGGAGGTTTGTAGCTGGGCTGAATATGAGAACAGGAGCATAACTGCTGTATGTAATGGATATTCTTGCTGTAGAGACTAGGAGGTTCCATAACAAGACAAATGGATTGGAAAGAGATCTCAAAAGTACAGAGTGTCTCCATTAGGAAAGGAGGGGGGAGGCTGTCCTGCACTGCACTGATGCTGGAGGAATGCAGTGGATTTTTCACAGTATTCGCTGGGTGCACAGTTGTGTAATTGCAGTCAGTTTTTGGCCAGCATGTCTGAGAGCAAGTATGTTGCAGAGAAGTTGACCCTGATAGTGATGAATCACTCTGTCGTCCTTCTTGTTGATTGGTCCCAGCTCTTAACTTAACCAATAAGTTGGTTATCTCTGACTATCCTTCTTGTGGACTCTGCAATTGCCACCTTTGATGCTGGAAAAGAGAAGGGAGAAATAATTGTGTGAAAAAATAGTGGCAGCAACGATAAACAGGAAGTGAGACTCAGAGTTTAGTTTGTATGGCTTGTACAGTTGGTACTTTTTCCTAGTGGTTTGGGTTGGGTTTTCCTGTGTAGAGGGACTTCTTGTTTCACTGTGGTTTTCTTACTTCTTTCTTTCTTTTTTTGTATGGCTTTTTTTGTTTCCTGCAGTGGTAGAGTGGGTTTTTTTGTTCCTTGTTTTGTTGCTTGGTTGGTTTTGTGTCCTTTTAGATGCAGTTTAGAGGCTGGTTTTGTTACTCTGTAGTTTGAACGTTTGATCAACATGGGGCCACCAGAAATTTCTGTAGGGACCCTTTGCTAATGCTTGATAGGCCTATTTCCCCAAGGCTCTGTCAAGTAAAGGGTGTGCCTCAGTCAGGACACACATGTTTGGAGAATGCTAGCTGCTGGTTTAAATCTCTTTTCTTTCACTGTTTAGCAGAGACTTGCAACACTGATATTTTCCAGGTTAGTGTGCTAAGTTGGTGGGCAGCTGACCTGATGGTCCTGTGCTAGAGGAGAAGAATGATTAAGCCATTTTTCCCATTTCTGAAGTCACAAGGACATGCTAGTGCTTCTGCCTCCTAAAATTGTACCAGCTAAATGTATTTCTTGTATGTTCTTGGCTGGAATCTTGTGTCTGTGGAAACCAAGGTCCCGTCTTAAGACTTGTCATTTTCTGCTGTAGTTGTCTGGATTAGGGGATGTGTCTGTCAGAAGGTCTCAAACTGACACAAATACTACCTGAAGTAGGCAATGGATGTTAAAAATTACTTTTCAATATACAGTATGAGTGGAGTGTTAGGTGCTGCTTGCTCTGCTTCTCCTGTTGTTAAAGTGGGCATTATGGAGTAACTAGACAGAAAATCTAGCAGAAGAGCCATTTGTCATAAGCTGCTGTGTCATCATTGGGTAAGGGCTGCCAGCAAGACAGCTGAAGTACAGATGAGCCACCAAAACTCAGTCATGAGAGAAAGGCATCTGATTTGATCCTCCTCTGGTGAATATCTTCAGTCCTTCTGTGCCTTTCTTATACACTCCCCAAACAAAATGTACAGAGCTGTAGCAGTT
Source organism: Agelaius tricolor (assembly GCF_023055355.1). NCBI lineage: Eukaryota > Metazoa > Chordata > Aves > Passeriformes > Icteridae > Agelaius > Agelaius tricolor. Next base: position 21,243,544 of record NW_027269269.1, read on the forward strand.
GGACTTTGTCTTAAATGATAGGATGGCTAAGTTAGTATTGCTGTTGGAATGTTATATTTAGTATTGATTACTCTGTAAATCTGGTGTAACAACTTTGTGGGGAACTTTCTTGTCCTGTGAATAATTCATAAAACAGGCTTTTAGTGCATCTGGAACAATGTGACAACAGATCAGGGTTTTGTTTCTTATGGTTTTGATAAACCAAAAGGCAAGCATGTACAAGCTTGATCCCAAACTGTAATTTCAAAGAAAAAAAAACCAAAACATAGTATTACTCCCTCCCCCCAGCAGAATTTCTGCAGCACATGAAGGCTTGCTTGGAAGAGGTGTTGCATACCAGGGCAGTTTATGCATTCCACAGGCTAATAAGATTTTGCCTTTCATTTTCTAAAAGGGCAGTATCGTCTCCCTTAGGTTACAGATGAGAAGTCCTTATAAAGCCTGTTGACAACAGCTGGATATAAAGATGAGACAATTTGATTACTGCTGTTAAAAGTTGCACATGGAGTAGCTGGAGTGAAAAGCTTCATCTTTCACCCTACTGCTCATTGGGGCTAGCTGGGAAGAGAGGTGGGTGTTGGAAGAAGGCATGTGGAAGTTACACCTCCTCATCTTCGATGTTCTTTGCTGTGTGGTTGATAAGAGGATGCTTTCTTCCCTGCATGGTGAAGGGAAGAGGATTCCCATTTATTTGTCCATGTTGTAGTAGAAAATGGTTGGTTTTGCCTGTTGGTCATCTTTGGCAAATATGAATAGGTAGAAGCAACGGGCTTTTCTAGAAAACTGAGGTGCTCTGGTGCCTTTCAGCCTGCTTAAAAAGGTTTTGGAAAATTTCTCATGTCATTATGTATATTGAGTGTGAAGACATACTAGCCTCAAAAATCAAAGCTGGTTTTACCCCCCAGAAAAACAAAGGCATTTCAAAGATTCTTCGTACACATAAGGGGTAATTGGTCCAGCTTGCTTTTTTCCCCCCCACTTGTTTCTTGTAGTGTTTACTATGCTGCTGTGAGATGCCAGCTTATTTTTGTGTGAAAACACAGGCTCTCCAGGGTGCTGGGTTGTGCAGTGGCATTCCATGTATGCTACCCTGTGTTCAGTAACCTGAGCCAGTTAGTGGCAAGAGAAGGGTGTGCTGGGGACCAAGGAGTGAGACAAGGAGCAAATGAGACAAATGAGGAAGGAATGAGACAAAGAGCATAGCAAGATATGTTTCCCAAATATACAACAACTCTGCCCAGTGACTAGTAACAGCAGCTACTGAGGACAGATTAAATGATTATGAAAAGCTTTGGACAAGGTGAAAAACAGCCTATGGAGTTCAGTTGTCCTTGATGGCTGCTGAGATCCCATTACTACAGGGAAACCAATGTGACTCCCTGCCCAGAAGGCTGATGGAGTCCTGAGCTGCATCAAAAAGGGTGTGACCAGCAGATGGGAGAGGGATTCTGCCTCGCTGCTCCACTCTTGTGAGACCCCACCTGGAATGCTGCATCTGGCCCTGGGGTCCTCAGCACAAGAAAGACGTGGACTTGTTGAAGAGAATCCAGAGGAGACCACAAAGCTGATCCAAGGGTGGGAGAGCCTCTTTTAGGAAGACAGCCTGAGAGAGCTGAGGTTTGTCAGCCTAGAGAAGAGAAAGCTCTGGGGAGAACTCATTGTGTCCTACTATTTAAGGGGGTTATAAAAAAGAGGGAGATGGAGATTTTATTTGTACAGATAGTAAGAGGACAAGGGTTTTAAACTGAAAGAGGGCTGGTTTAGATTAGATGTCAGGAAGAAATTCTTTACTCAGAGGGTGGTGAGGCAGTGGAGCAGGTTGCCCAGAGAGGTGGATGCCCGATTTCTGGAAGTGTTCAGGCTCACACTGAATGAGTGAGCATCCTGATCTAATGAGTGGTGTCCTTGCCCATAGCAGTGAGGTTTGAACTAGATGTTCTTTAAGGTCTCTTCCATCCCAAGCCATTCTGTGATTCTGTGATCCTGCTTGCTGCAATACCCTCAAGAACCCTCCTGGCTAGGAGTAAGAAATGATCTGAAGTCACTTTTATTCTCATTCTTCCCCACAGACCTGCCTCTGCCACCTCCTCCTCCACCTGGGGAGGATGCAAGCTTCTCCTCAAACTGTGCATTTCCACCACCCCCACCACCCTTTGAAGAGCCTTTTCCACCAGCCCCAGATGAAGCTTTTCCTTCTCCTCCTTCTCCACCTCCTCCTCCTCCACCAATGTTTGATGAAGGACCTGTGAGCAAGGTTCCTGCCCCACAGGTGAGTGAGGTCCAAGGAAGTGTGGTTTGTGTGTGGTGCTCTGTGAGTTGGGACAGCTTCTCGCTCCTGTCTGAGCTCAGCAGCAGGAAGCCCTGGGAACCTGGGAAAGCAGGAAATGCTACCAGCCACTGGACCAGCACAGGTTAGGGTCAGCTGGCTGGGCTGCAGCTCTGAGAGGAAGGACCCGGGGTTCCCTGTGGACAGAGAGTTGAATGCAAGCCAGCATTGCTCCCTTGTGGCACTAAAGGCCAGCCACACGCTGGGCTGCACCTGGGAGAGAAGGACAAGGACGGTGAATACTCCTCCCTTCTGTGCTGGTGAGGCTGCATCTTGGAGGACTGCATCCAGTCGGGCTCTTCAGTATAACCACCCCTCTGGAATACTGAATGAGATGCAATCCAGTGAAAGGTCACAGCAGCCTTTGGGGTTGGAGCAGAAGAGGCTGCCAAGGCAGGGGTCTGACTGGAGTCTGCAATACCTAAAGGAGGGCTGGAGAGAAGACAGATTCTTCTTACTCGGGCACAACAAGGGACAATGGACAGAAGTTGTGGCAAGGGAAATTCCCATTGGACAGAAGAAAACCCTGTTCCACTCCAAGGGTGGCTCATTGCTGGCACGTGTGCCTAGAAAGACTGGGGAACCTGCATCATTGGCAATGTTGTGAAATCATCTGCATGAGGCCTTGAGCAGCCTGGTGTTGCTTGGGAATTAGCCTTCCTGTGAGCAGAGTGTTGGACTACAGATGTCCAGATGTCTTTTCCCACCTAAATCTGAGAGCTTCCTTGGGCTGTGCATTTTCCCACTGTTTGTAGACCTTTGAGACTGTGTCTTCTTCGTCCTCACCAGCTTTTTATCCATTGAAAGCAAGGAGCAGATCTGTACCAAAGTCCAAAGTATCAAAATATGCTATTGGAAAGAAATAATACACCCATTTCTGTGGCTGGTCCTGTAACATGCTCTGCTCCCTTTTTCCTCATGGATGGCTGTGTAGGTACGTGGCAAGATGAGCAGCGTTGATCTTGAGATTGAATCACTGTCTGTAATGTTGGATGACATGGAGAAGAATGACCCCTTCAAATCCCGGGTGAGCTGTCCAGAGTGTTGCAGGTGGAAGAGGAGGTGGCTGGTTTGCTGAACAGAGGTAGTGAGAAAGGTGCTACTGAAGATTAAAATATGTGGATAAACCATAGTATGGAAGTGTTGGTGAAGGACTGGAAAACGTGGGTCTTGCAACTTGTCAGTACTGCTAAACATGTCATTGTGGAAACCCCTTGTGTCCTGGGTCTGGGATAGCTGCTGGCTGATTCGCTGCTATAGATGGCATATTTTCTTTCCCACCTTGCTGATACCTGCCTGTTTTCTCTCTGCTGCTTCTCTTTACAGATCACTCCGGGATCTACAGGTTCTCTGGAGAAACCATTGGCCCCAAAAGCCCCTGTGGAAATACCATCTGCACCCAAAGATGCTCCTCCTTCCTTTCCTTCCAAGTTCACACCAAAGCCAAGTGGAAGCTCATCTTTCAAGCCCCCTGGGGTGGATTTGAACCCCACCCCAACCCCATGGGCAGCCCCACAGCAACGTAAAGAGCCCCAAGCACCAGTCCCTCCACCCCCTTCTCTCCCTTCTGCTCAGCCTATCCCTAAATTCACCCCATCTGCTGTTGCTGGCTCTCCTAAGTCTGTGTCCAAATCAGGTGACAATGTTCCAATGGCTCCCTCAAATTCTACAAGATACCCTACCTCCCTTCAGACTCAGTTCACAGCCCCTTCACCTTCAGGCCCCTCCTCTCGACCACAGCCCCCCAATTTCACCTATGCCCAGCAGAGGGAAAGACCCCAAGTGCAGGAGAAGCCACGCCCAACAGAACAGCCTGCTGCGGCAAGAGACACGGTGAGGGAAAGAGCCCTGGGACTGGTGTCTTTGGGCAGGCACACTGGGAGTGAAGTGGGAGGATGAGGGTGGATCTGCCCAGGCTGTAGGGAGGCTGTTACCCCTCTGAAGGAGAGATGTAACTATAGAGATTGTAGTGCAGAGGGATAGGACTTCATGTGAAGGTGGGAAGAATCAAGCACAGTGGATGGCAGATTGTTCCTAGAGGTGAACAGAGAGGACCTGTAAAGGCTGGGGAAAGAGGTTAGTTAGGGACAAGGTGGGAGGGAATCTGTCTTTTGGGATTTAATGTTTCCTCTTCCTGCAGCATAGGCCCACAGGTTCCAGTGCAGATCCACCTAGGGGGAATTCCTGTCTGACAATGAAGGAGGTAGAAGAGCTGGAGAAGTTGACCCAGAGACTAATGAAGGATATGGAGCATCCACCCCCAGCAGAGGCTGCAACTTCTGGTGCGTGCTTTCAATGGATAGAAGTAGGATCAAGACTGTGATGGGTTTTCATCACTCCTGATGCCTTTCCTCTTCCATTGACAGAGCTCTGTGGCTTCTGCCGGAAGCCCCTGTCACGAACCCAGCCAGCTGTGAGGGCCCTGGACCGCCTCTTCCACGTGGAATGCTTCACCTGTTTCAAATGTGAGAAGCAGCTGCAGGGGCAGCAGTTCTACAATGTGGATGAGAAGCCCTTCTGCGAGGACTGCTATGCTGTGAGTCACTGGGGTGAAAGCTGCTGGAGAGAGCTGAGCTCACTGTGGTTGTTCTCTCTTGCTTTCCCTTCCTCCTTCCATCTTTGCTTTCTGTGGTGTAGCCTCACAGGGGTGGATTCATGTGTCTTACTTGTTTTCTTTGGGCCTAGAGCACCTTGGAAAAGTGCAGTGTCTGCAAGCAGACCATCACAGACCGGATGCTGAAGGCCACTGGTAACTCATACCATCCCCAGTGCTTCACCTGTGTGATGTGCCATACCCCCCTGGAGGGGACCTCTTTCATTGTGGACCAGTCCAACCAACCTCACTGTGTGGATGACTACCACAGGTATGGAGAGAGCACGTGCATGTGATGTATGAGAGAGGGCAGATTCCTTCACACCTGCTTCTCTTTGCTGCAGCATGGGGTTGGGTTGCCCATGTCGTCTGTCAGACATGAAGTTAAAAATGAGTCAGCAAAGTATGAAGATGTCTTTCCACCTAAACATTTGTTATTCCTCTGCTGCTAATGCCACTGAACAGCACTGAGAAGCCTCCCTTGAATGTCACCATGGTGGTCATGGTCTCCTCCATGGTTCTGTGTTGCAGGAAGTATGCCCCACGCTGCTCAGTCTGTAGTGAACCTATTATGCCAGAGCCTGGAAAGGATGAGACAGTGCGTGTTGTTGCACTGGAGAAAAATTTCCACATGAAATGTTACAAGTGTGAGGTAAGCCTGGTGGCCCCATTCCTCCCATGTTTCCTGTGCCCATCACCAGCAACTGGACACCTTTGTTGTCTAGGCTGACCAAACACTGAAGTTGTTTTGAAGGAATCTGGAGTGTTTTTGAAGCATGTTCAGAAAAAGATTAGACATTCACAGGCATGAATACAGGGACTGTGCAGGGTTGTTGCATTCCCTAACACCCCAATGCATCAGCTGTTTTATAGGAGGGGAACTTGATGGGATTGCTCTCCCCTCAAAACAGCATCTCCCATTAGCACCACCAGGGACAGAGCAGTGGGCTGTGAGCGATTGTCCTGACCCTGTGGGGGCATTTCTTATGTCCTTGAATGCCTTCACCCTGTTCTTGGCCGTCACTGAGCTTCCTCTTCTTTTCCTGTTTAGGACTGTGGGAAGCCCTTGTCCATTGAAGCAGACGAGAATGGGTGCTTTCCTCTGGATGGGCACGTGCTGTGTATCAAGTGTCACACCGTCCGTGCAAAAACAGCGCGCTGAGGAGCTCAGAGGGGGCATTCCCTCAAGACCCCCGCACTCAGTACTCCTCCCCTCCCTGCAATTGTCCTGCCCCTCTGCCTGACAAGGCAGACTGCTACCAATGGAGACTATGCCAGCACAGTTTTTCACTCATGTAGGATTCACTGCTCCTAAACTTCACTCTGCACACCCACCAAGAAAGGACTTCTTCTGCCACTGCTTCCTGGCCACAGCATATTCCAGGCTGGGGGCTGTGATCAAGGTGAGTGCACAATCGCTGTTCCCTCAAGACTCTGGAGGAGAAAGATCAGCCCTCCACCACCGCCTGGTGGAAGAAGCAAGAAGGGCCTGGTGGCAGGTGCTGGGAAGGGCTGAGAGCATTCTTCAGTTCCATGGAGCCAAGAATGATTATTTTACTTGAGAAGGTGGAAGCCTGCATCTCGGCACCACTTCTGTCTTTTATTTTATATCTTGTGACACCTCATTATCAGGATGTCTTCCTCTGCCTGCTCCCTCACCTGGGTTAGAGTGTGGAGGCATATAGTAGTGGGAATCTGTTACTGTTGCTGGAAAAAGCTAACCTGCTATAGCTTTTCTGTCTCTAATGGATTTTACTGGTTAACTGTCTTGTCTTTTTTTCCCTTAGCCAGATTAAACTGGCAGTGTTTGAAATACTACTCTGTTTCTGAGTTTGGAAACTTTAAAAAAAAAAAAATCTTCTTCCCCTTCCCAAAATGAATTGTTTCCCAGTGTGGTTTCTGGACAGCCAGGCTGGGAACCAGAGTAGCAAAGCAGTCCAAAGAATGCACGTTTACAAATAGAGACCGTCAGAAGGACGGGCAGCACATGGTGAGGAGGCGTCTCAGTGCGTGGATGAGGATTCAGCAGACTGAGGAATGTCTCCTGTTCCAGTAGGGTTTCTTTCACTGCTGTCAGTGAAAGCCGCAGTGTAATTTGTAATTGCAATGTACTGTCTGGCTCTGAGCGTTACTGCACCGAGCCCCATTTCCTGGACTAGAAACTGTCTCAAACTGAACAAACATTTTGAATAACAGCACTGTCCAACCACTGTTTGCATTCAATAAAATGTGTGGGTTTTTTCCATTAACCTGTGTCTGCTGTGTTTGTTCAGCCACCCATGGGAGTTGCTGTCTTTGGCAGTAGAACTGCCATTGCACAGCTTTTTTATACATTGCCAAATGTATATAAGGCTATTCCACCCAGCCTCCAGAGAGCAGGAGTCTGAACATGGCCTTTCTCTCTCCACCTCTTGGTCTCCTTTCCAGACTTCTATTTTTCTGTACCTGAAGAGTAGCTCTCATTTAAAACAGTGCAAGACTACAGTTCAGTACAGCAATATTGTAGTCTGCTTTACATATCACTCAGAGGTGGGTATTCCAGTGAGATGGAAGTGGATTGTAATAAAAGTGCACTTTGTTTGCTTTGTCCCTAACTATTGCCTCAGAAAGTTTGTGCTTGATGTTCATGGTTATAAGCATGGTATTGTGATGGACACTGCAGATGAAACTTCTTTTTGTGGTAAGCACCAATGTTTCTATACTTCAGAGACCTGAAACCTACTCTTGATCTCTTGCCAGTTTGGGGAAGATCTTTAATGATTCCTTGTAAATTGATCCAGTAAATGTCTTATGTTTTCTATAGAATGAGTAGAGAATAAATCATCCATTTATTTTTCTTACTGTAGTTGTTGCTAGTTTGTAGGCATTGTTGTGAGAGGTTGTTTCTAGACCATGTTATCAAAAGTTTGTGCCCACAAACACCAAGGAGTGCAGGGAAGAACAATGCTGGGATAGAGAAGCCGTAATTCTGCTCCTCCCAGAACTATCAGAGGACCACAGCCTTGGTGTCTGTGCATACTTCTCTCTGTAGGAGACCTATCCAGTCGAGTCAATAGGATGGGATTACCTTGTGGGTTAAAGGGACGTTTCCCCTCTGAGGGGCATGGGATATGTAGGGGGGAGATCAAAGGCAGGAAACAGGAGTGATCAAGGATGGGAAGTGCCATGGGGAAAAACTGACAGGAAGAAGGCACAGGAGGAGGTGCCTGCACATACACGGTACACTTGTCTGGCCATGCCCTGTGTGTCATCAGTGCAATCTGTCCTGCATTCATAGTAGCATTTTTGTTGTTCTCTGTATGGGATCTGTTCAGTGCAAGTGGATCTGAATGCCAGCAACTGGACAGACCTGAGTGCATGTATCCTGTGTGGGTGTGTATGTCTGTTATTGCCAGCAAAATCAAGTCAGAGTAGCTAGTGAGTAAGGTAGGAGAATTGAGAGCCAGGACATGGCATGGCTGTGGGTCTGGCTAAATACTGTGAAGACGTGTGGGAGTGAGCTGCTCAAGCTCTTGGGAGCCACTCATAGGTCTGGAGACCAGCTGAAAGAGTAGAGTTTGCATCTGAGTGTGAGGACACTGGGAGACCAGGGAGTCCAGGAGGCAGCTGCTGGGTAGAGCCGATGCCTGAGGCTAATTCCTGGAGTGCTCCAGGGTGTGTGTGCATGTCTGCAGGCCCACCACTGCAGCAGGGCTGCAGGCCTTGAGGATTTGCTTATCCTGGTGCCGGCAACTGAGGACAGCAGCTCAGGCTCCAGGGCTTGGAGGCAGCTGCAGGATGGCTGGTCTTGGGCACTAGAGGGATCCATTGTGTACTTGTATGTGTTTCCCTCTAACAGGTTCATCCTGATCAGCCAGAGCCGGGAAGAGGATTAGGCTGTTTGTGCTGTGCTTGCATGTCTGCTGTGCTCTCTGCCTCCGGCCAGTCATGCACGGTGTGCGCATTTAACGACGTGCAACCATTATAGACTTGGGGATTTTCTGTGCATGAGTGCCTATTGGGAATACATGCTCAGGCTTGCTACTGGCCGTACCCTGAGGACATGGAACTGAACAGCCTTTTCACTACCTGGCCAGCTGATTCAGCAGCTCCTAACACTTGAAGTTGGAGGGGACCTCCCTGCTCAGAGCAGGGTCAACCACAGCAGGTTGCTTTTTAATACCTTAAAGGATGAGATCTGGATAATCTGTTCCAGTGTTAACAACTCTCACTGTAAGTTTTTCTCACCTTCAAAGAGAATGTACTGCATTTTGGTGTGTTCTCACAGCTGCTTTCACTGGATACCACTGAGGACTGTCTGGCTCCTTTTTTACTCCCATCAGGTATTTATACACAATGATAAAAGCCACCCAAACATTCTTCTCTTGAGGCTGAGCAGCTTCCAGCTCTCTCAGCCTCTCCCTGTTTGTCAGATGCGCTAATCCCTTCAAAACCACAGTAGCTTTTCACTGGACTAGCTCCATTAAGTTTATATCCTTTTTTGTACTGGGAACCCCAAAATTGGACACATCACTTCATGTGTCTGACCAATGCTTAAATAAAGAGGAATAATTGCCTTCTTCCAGTTACTGGTGATGCATTAGTTGAAATGCAGCCCAGGTACTGTTGTCTTGTTTTGCTAAAGGCCTCAGGTGCAACTTGCTGTTCACAATGACCAGCATGTCCTTTCTTCCAAAGTTGCCTTTCAGTCCCCAGATTGTACTGGCGCCTGAGACTATTCCTCCCCAGTCGTGAGGCTCTGCCTTTCCCTTGGTTCAACTTCCTGAATCTCCTCTCTTCTCATTTCTCTCCTCTCTTAAAGTGCCTCTGTGTGGCAGCACAAGTATCTGATGGATCAACCACTCCCACTTCCCTATCACCTGCAGTGACAAGCCAAAGTTTACATGTGCGTGACACAAGCTCATAATCTTGTGCTAGCCTGGGTATCTGCCAGGCAGCAACTTTACTGGCTACCTGTACTTCATGTTAAAGACATCTATTGCTAAGACTGATACACTAACAACTCAGAGCTTTGCTTTTCAGCTCTCTCTCTTACTGTAGTTACAGTGACTTGAGTAGCCATGGTCTGTGTTGAATAGAAACCAGCCTTCTTGCACCAGATTGCAGTTCTTTGGATCTCTGCTTCTCAGCCCTCCTGTCATCTATGGTTAAGCAAGGCCTTAATTTATAGCCTTAAGAATTTAGAGCATTATACAGTTATGGAAACACTGTTATCTCTAGCAAGTCACATTGCTGAATGTGTAGCACTCACTTTCACCAACCTAGACTTGAAAAATAAATCTTGAAGTAGCTATTCTTCCCGAGTGGGAGAAAGAAAAATTCTCACTGATGTTCCTGAGACTTTCTCCTGGACAGTCTAGTCTGCAGGAGAAAGAAGTACTATTCACATGTATTTCATCAAACACAGCAGTAGTTGCTAATATTTATGATTTAGGAATAATCACAGGATCTGTAAAACAATGGACTCAGATAGATATGCCTGTAAATGGGTTGAAAAACAAATCTGAAGTGATCAGCTGCAAAGGTATCCTTTAATCCTAATGCAATTGCACTTCCATGTTACATCTGCAGTTAAATGGACAAAGACCATTGGCTGAAATAACTAAACATGTATGTAAGGACCGTGCTGGGACTTATGATATGTATGCTAAAGGTCTCAATCACATTTGAAATAAGCCAAAGAATTCCAACACACCCTGCTCTGCCACAGGTTTATTTACAAAATATTATTTACAGACTATAACTGTCTTGAGATCTGATAAATAATAACATTTCCTCCACAGAGAAGGAGTAAGACAGACCACCTACACATTTTTCTGTTACAAATACCCTATTCCAGCCAAACAAGACTAGTGTCTCTTTTAAAAAGGGGCAGAGAAAAATGGATATGTATAGGGTTTTCTGTCCATGGCATAAGAAAAAGTATTAAGCAGTTTGGAGAGATGTAAATCTCCCCACTGAAGTGTGCATGTGCAAAACAGCAACATGCTGAGGTGATGTGATCACACAAGTTACAGCGGGGTGTTCTTCTACTCCCAGTTTCTCCTCCAAAGAAAAAAGTACACCACAAGGCGGTGTTCAGGCAAGAACAGCTGCATTAAAAAATATATGCCTTACCAGCAGCCTTGTGAAGACTGAATAGTTTGTTCCTGATGCAAAATAAGAAAGACAGAAGGGTGCTGAAGTGAGAAGGAATGTATGCCAAGGAGTGCATGAGCCCTGTCTCTACCTGTCTGTATTTTTGTGCCTGCTCTCTGAATGTCCCAGTCTATCTTGAGCCCTCATCTCCAATCTTAAAACATTATCCACCACCCTCTACCCACTTTGTATTCCATGTGATACACTGAGGGTCTGAAACTCCAGTATGAGGACTACAGGGCCTACTTAGTCCTGCACAAAGTGGACTGCAGAAAACAGAATATTTTCTAAGACCAGTGCTCTGAAACGTACTGATGGCTGCTGTAGAGCTAAAGCAAGGGGGAACAGAAATGAGAGCAGGTGGTGTTGCCTCACGAGTTTTTCAGTTCTGGTTGTTTTGCTTTGCTTGTCCAGTCACTCATTTGGAAGCAATTGCCATAGGAATTATTCCAAGTGATATCTGGTAAGGATGGGCATTTTTCAAGCTTAAGAATGCAACGACTGATCACTCCTTAAAGCCTTGGATGCTGCACAAGATCCTCTTCTGGTGGCCTGGAAGTGACACTCCCATCTGTTTCAAGTCCCTGAAGGAAATGTGAAAAGAAAGGAAAAAAATGAATTGCTATTCTTCTATTCTTGCTCCTTAGGGACAAGAGTGTGGTAAGGGCAGAAACAGTTAGCAAGCATTAGTTCAGAAAGCTTCCTTTTCCTCAGTGCCTCCTAGTGCACCTACCTTTTCTCTAGAGGGAAGAAACTTCTAGATATTCCTTTCCTCCCCTGACTATCTCTGCCCACCCAGTCAACTGACCTCTTCTACCTCGTGGCTAGGCCTGTGCTCCCAGTAAATCAGGACTTGTGATTACATCAGCTTTGTGATAGGGGCCATGTCTCAACCATTTAGCAGGTCTGTGCCTGCTCATTTGTTTCATGTAACTGCCCTGGTTGGAGTTGGTTGAACATCCCTGACAAAATAACACAGCTGTGTTCTGAGTCCTTCTGAGGAGCCCAGAAAGACTTTGCTCTATGATACAACAGTGCCTGGCTGATGGAGTGGGGGGGATATCACTAGTCTATATGGAGTTTGTGGCAAGGAAGTTATCCTACAAAGTCCTGTGGGAGTGGGGAGACGGTCAGGTTAGAGATCTGTTTGCCATCTATTCTTTCCCTTTGCTGTTTGTGTCTCACGTGAGTTCAGAGCAGCTGAAGACCCCTGAAGAGCCTCAAGCATGGACATGGATAACTGGGGAATTTGTCTCACAGTTTGGGCTGCTCCCAGTTCAGGGCTGATTCTTCCCTTTTAGGTCAAGAAGCCAGTCTGCTTCCATTTAACTGCACGGAGAAGGAAGGACAGAAGCCTTCCAAGTAAATATGAGTGCCTGCTCAGATCGCACAGGGATGAGCACAGCAACTTGTAGCCAGCCTGAGTTGCCCTGTGGAAGCCCGGCCTGAACTTACTCAGCAGTGAGCTCCAGAATGGACTCCATGGTGTCCAGGCCGGCCGTGCGGAAGTTGGAGATGTAGCGCTTCATGCGAATGGACTCCAGCCACTCGGGGATGGACCGGTAGGGGATCCCATCAGATCCACTGCAGCTGGGGAGACGGAGCGTTACCCTAGGGACACAGAAACCCTTCGTTAGCCAGGCAACCACCTGAAATGGACAGCACTGCGAGACAGTAACCAAAGGGGGAGCAAGCACCGCCCGCTAGGGCTGAGCCAGCTAATCTGCTCTCTGCACAGTGAGGCTCTGCCCTCTGTCACCAGGAGACAGAGATGACCACTACCTTCTGCACACGGAGCACACAAGGTGCATCTCTCCAGTCTGCATGGGGACAGGGAGGTGAAGTGTCCCAGTTAACCCCTCCTCCTCTGGTGACAGCTTGCTTACCTGGGATCAAAGTCTGCAACAGGCCGGAGGAGCTGAGGACTTGAGATGAAATGTTGCAGCTGTGCCCGAATTTCCTGAAAATGAGGCCGCCTCATCCGATCGTGTGACCAGCAACTCTTCATGAGTTCATAGAGGATAGATGGGCAATCCACAGGCGGGGGGAGCCGGTACCCATCCTCTAAGCTTTTCATCACCTGCACAGAGGAAACAGAGAAATCTGGCCAAGAGCAGAGAGTGCAGAAGAGAAGCCAGAGACCTCTGGGAGCAGCCATTCCCCACTTCACAATGTGCAGCCAGAGAGGGGTTGGTGTAGATTACATACGTATGACACAGGGCATGGGCAGCACAGCACAGGATCAAAACACTTAAGGGATGCCAAAAATTTAAGCGGCATATGCATGTGTTTTCAGTCCTTTACTAGTTTAGCTCCCATTTGCCACTCAGGACATGTTCATGAGAAGTGAGGAAAAGTGAGGACCAAATGGTCCTGGCACAGTGAGAGAAGGGGAACCAGGCTCTGAGGAATAATTTTAACAGCATGTATTGAGCCTAGAATAAGACCAGATATAATGCACCAGAGCCAGAAGAAGGACAAAACAAAAGCAATAGAAAGTATCCCCAGATCCAAAAGCCATGGCTGATTTAAACTCTCTCTAATTTAGCTTCTTGCTGTTGTTGACACCTCAATACTCATCGCCCTTGACTTGGTTGCACTGATTTTAAGCAGGGAGGGAAACGCAGTAGTTATGTGTTCAAAAGGAAGTCAAGACTGCAGACTGAGGTAGATCTACAAGAGTTTTTCCCACATGCCTCATTTATCTTTTAAATCAGCTCTTGAACTCGATGTCTGTTACCTCTTGATTGGTCATGTGCCCATATGGCTTGTCACCAAATGACAGCACCTCCCACATGACGATTCCAAAGCTCCAGACATCACTGGCTGAGGTGAAAATGCGATGAGCAATGGCCTCTGGGGCTGTCCATCGGATAGGAATCTTACCACCCTGTAAAACAGCAGAAACATAGTGTACCCAGCATATATCATTGTGTTGTATTTCTCCAGTGTTTTCATGCAAGGACCTTACAAAGTGGTTCAGAGATTGAGCCCACTTCATTTGAAGTGACATGTAACCACCCCAGGGAAATTTCTCAACAGGAGAGAAATATTCTTGGAAAGTATATGAGTTTAAGCCCTCTGTTCAGTTGAACGCGACACAAAACCTCTGCTGTGGGAGTAAGAGCCTGACACCAGTCACAGCCCTGCTTTGAAGGACACCATGCATTAGAATTACTGGAACTTTCATTGAAAGAGACATGGAGATGACTCTAGTCCAAAACTCTGATCACAGCAAGGCTATCTTCAAAGCTAGATTTAGTAACCAAGTCAAAGAGATCAGACCTCTTATTTTGCTTCTCATTTTAACACCACAATCCCTCTGAATTTCTTAGCAAACAAAATCAACTTGGACTCCAGAGACAAAAGCACCACCTTCTGAAACATCCACACCATGACTTGCAATTTTACTACAGATTTTCCTCAGAGCCTACAGTTAATTCACAAGGCTGAAAGATTGGGTTTGCATTACCTTGGTTTCATAGGTTCCCTCTGCATCATTCTCCAAAATTCGGGAGAGACCGAAGTCAGACACCTTGCACTGGAGACTGCGTGTTACCAGGATGTTGCGAGCAGCCAGATCCCGGTGCACGTAATTGTGTTCTGAAAGGTAGGTCATGCCAGAGGCTATTCCCTGCAGCATGCTCACAAGCTGCACAGGGCTAAATTTTTCCTCATTCTCCTGCATGGAAGAAGAAGAAGTGAGAGAAGTGACATCGATCCGCTTGGTTTCTAGTCTCTGACCTTATCAACATACAAAAGTGGGCAGTGGTGAACAAGCAAAAAGGCAATGCTGCAGCCCAAAGGCCCCAACAGGTTCTCACTAAGGGACTGGTGATGGTCTCCAGTCATCATTAAGCAGTTGCATTTCAATTACCAAGGACGCCACTCTTGTCACTGGACAAACTGGATGGCATTAAGCTTCTGCTGCTGACAGTGGAAATGTCAGTAAGCAGAAAGTAAGTGGATGTCTGGATCTTCTAGTTTTATTTTAGGGCCCTAAATCCAGGTCAAGTGCAAGTTCTGGCAGTACACAAGCCTATTAGAGATTGGACTTTCTCACCCGGAGGAAGGTATCCAGTGCTCCATTTTCCATATATTCAGTGATGATCATCATCGGCCTCCCTTGAGGAAGACAAGAGGGTTTCAGCCTTCTTCAAATTCTCCTACTCATGCCTTTCAATGCTATCCATATTCCCCAACACAGAGAACAATGTCCAACCCCAGCTAACACCCCCACTCCATTGCCACAGCTGGCTGCCCTTCTCCTTACACAACTCCCAATGATCTTGTACTCTTCCTTGTATTGCACATATGACCCTACAGCATACCTCCCTATCCAGACTTCTCATCTACTCACTGGCCCTGAAAGACCTCTCCTAACACTGCCGCAGGACTCTGTTGGAAATCCATACCTCTCCTCCTTTCCTCATTCTCTGACATGACAATGCCTATCTTCTCCCAGAACAGCCTCTCTGACAGCAAATTCTCTAAGGCCTGAGAAATGTGCCAGTTTCTGCTCTCATCCCAGGACTCTCTCCCACACACTCTTACTTACTTTTGGTGACAACTCCCTCCAGGCGCACAATGTTCGGGTGATTGAACTGCCCCATAATCGTTGCCTCACGCAGAAAGTTCCACCACTGTGAGTCTGAATATGTTGACTTCAGAGTCTTGATGGCAACCACAATACGTTCTTTCCCTGGGAGTCGCAGGGACCCACGATAGACCTCCCCAAACTCCCCTGAAGACAAGCAGAGGTAAAATGTCACAGATTAACTCAAAGATAGGCAGCAAAACAACAGTGTGGGGAAACTGAAAGATGGGGAGAACAGTAACTCACCCTCTCCAATCACATTCTCCATAGTGACGCAAGAGATATCCAGTTCCTTCGTGAATTCCAGCACGCCTCTGCTGGGGTCATCATATGGTTGCAGGTCTACATAGGGTTTCAACCAGACTTTCTCTGTGGTAAAGGAAAACAAATGAGCAAATTAACCTGTCACCTCTTTGGACAACCTTTTTAAAGCATAACTACAAAGGCAGAAGTGAATCGATGGGCTTCTGACAATGGCAGTAAAAAAATTTACCAAACCAAGATTGAAGATTGGAACTGTTGTAGGAAGAGGCACATTACATCAGAAAAGCCATGCCAGTGTCTGGTTTCAAACTAAAGTTTCTTTTCATTCCTTCCAACACATTCTAGGCTTCCCCCTGGTTTTATTACCCCTTTGAACCTTACCTCGCTCAAAGCCTGAAGTACTGTATTCCGGCCGTGCGTGTCTCCGACGAGCCCTCCTGGAACATCAAAAAGAGTCATGAAAATAAAATGGTCAGCAGATAGCAAAGGGAAAAGCAAGACTTCCAAGGTGTCTGCCCTAGTTGGTTAGGAACAGAGTTTAGGGTAGCACAGAGCAAAGTGGGACCAGACTGCACCTACTTGGAACAGTACAGCTGACAATAAAATGTGATGCTTCATTAACATTTAGAAATAGAGCTTTGTTTTCAGAGGGAGTTTTGTGCTGAGTTACAGATGAATTTCTGTTTATTTCATGTTTTCTGTACCCTTTCAGGAAAATATCTGATCTTCTTAAAACCAAGCAACAGCAGCCTTTTATGGACATTGAGGAGGAAAGTAGAATTCTGTATATGGGTAAAGGACCCCAACAGTAATGGTATATGGAAAATGGTTTGACATCACAGGATACATGTATTACCACTCAACTGGTCAGCAGCTATAGAAATGACTGTACCATAACAATGTTTTTATTCCTCTGCCATGATAACAATATGATTCTGCTGGATTATAACAAAACTGAGAAATCACTACATATTCCTCTGTTCACTACAGCAAACATTATCTTACAATATCAATCCCTCCAATCCTGCTAATCTAAATTATTTACTGAGACCCTTTCCATCTTGCTGCAGCATGCTGGTGTTTTTCTTCTCTAACTAACCTCTACCTATACAATATCCTGTGAGAAATCCAGGCCTCCCCTTCTCAAGCTCCCATAGCTCAGCTATTCCTACACCTGTACCTTTTTCAATACCAAAATTCAATACTTACTTTTGCCGAAACATGAGAAATCCCACAATTAGACCAATAAATAGGAGAACTCCAAAGATAATAGAGACTATGACTCCACCAGACAGAGCTCCGGTGTCTGCAGAAACAAAGAGAGGCCATATCACTTAAAAGACCACTATGTATTTGTCTGGAACATACCACCCAGCTTCTACCAGCTAATGGCATAAGGCAAGTTACAGCCCCTTGTCTTCCAGGCAGCAGAGCCACCAGATGGGAGGCCTATCACATTGTTATTCATGTGCATGGAGCACCTTCTGGTGGTTATCTGGTTGACTCTTATCTACAATCTTGGTCTTCCAGTTGAGTGATTTATTCCTATATCTGATTTCTTACTTAAATTCCATGACACTTTCAAAAGTGAAGAACAGACGTTCCTTCCCCATCCCCACTCCTCTCCAACAATCCTTTCAGATCAGGCCCTTCTTCCAGCTCAGTAGCTGATTTAAACTATGGCAACAGTCTAAAGTGACTCTCTTCTTGTTTACGAAATTAATTATATGCTCCCCTCCCATCAATATCTGGGGCTGGTCCCTTGCCTAACTACGCTAACAAAAGCCCCTCACTGCTTAGGACTCCTGAAACAAGTACTGACTTACAAACTTGCAGTCTATCATATTAATATTTTCTCAAAACTGAGCATCAGGTGGTTTCCTTCTGTGATTGGATAGCTTTGAGAGAGTGTTCACATAACACAGGTTGTCTCCTTCCATTTAGGTTCTCAAGCTAAAGCTAGGCATTTCCACAAAGTACACTTGAATTCATCAGAGAAAATGCTATATTACCTCTGCTGGTCTTTTTAAAACTTACTTCTCATAATTAAAAAAAACCCCAAAATTAAGAACTTAAAATGCATTAATGGAGAAGTAGTGAGAATCTACATATGTTTAATATTTTCCCAAAAGAGATTTAGGAAAACATCCAGAATAAAGAAAATCACCAAATAATTTTTTTTAATAAATTAGAAGATTTTAAAGCAAGGAGCAAATGATACACAGTCCTGTGTGGGGAAGTGTTTCCTAACATCTAGTTGAATGGCCAGCATCCATAAAGCCTAATTAACACTAGTTATTCTTCCTCTGACTCATCCCACTAAAATTATTAAAAATCATCAGCTTACTTAAGCAGAAATCAAGAGACAGAGCTAACGTCCTTGTTTTGTTAAAATCAAAAAGCTAAGATTTGGAAGGTGAAATAGTATCTTTATTAATAAAATGGAGAAGCATTTAGATACACAGGACGTCTGCAGGAATTTAAGGCATCTAAATTATCAAATTCAGATTTAAATACAAAATTGACACTTCTTGCAAATCCTGCTACACTAATATTCCTAGACTATAATAGATAAAAAATGCTCCTAGTATTATTAAACAAGAAGTCTCATCAAATGAAACCTTGCTGGCACTTGTTTTTAATCCCTTTCATATTCAAAATACCTTTGTCTTGACATGATAAGGTGATCAACTTTCATTTGAAATAAAGCATAATATTGATGAAAGTATTTTCTAACTTATTTTTTCTTAATCAAAACAATTTTGCATGGTAATTTACATCTTTTTCACAGGGCCTGTGTAGTACATTATTTAATTGGTTAAACATCATTTTTGTTATCATCATTTGTCACTGTGACTTCATGAAGATTTTACCAAAAGCTCCTGGTGCCAAAAAGGGTCCAACCTTTACATTCCAGTAATGGTGTCCCAACTCCTTTTCAGCTTTTACATTAATTAATTTAACTGTTAATTTAACTATTTTGTTACATTAAGGTATGCCTTAGCTTTCTTCCTCCTTATTTCATGACAATAAAACTAGTCTTTCAAATGCAGCACTTCAATACATGTATTTCTAAAGTTATCCATAGGGTCAGTAGGAGTCTGTGGAATGAAGAGAGAGCAAATTCCATTACAGAAAACTTTAGATTAAGGGGAAGCTTCTAGGTGACCCAGGGAAAGAGGAGATTGGGTTACAGGCCCATATAAGATGTTCTTTGACACAGGAGAGAGGTCTTCTTGTGGCCCTGACAGCTTGGCCTTCTACATATTGTACTTTGGTGAATAACTTTTTTCAGTGGTACATGCCATCTCTTTGGGCAGAGCTACATTCAGGAGCTGGACTACATACAGTGGAACTGATAAAGCTGGAAAAAATAGTGCTGAGGTCCTCTGAGTTCTCATTCTCACTAGTAACTGGCACAGAAAAGGAGGCATATGGTAATTATTTGACCAGCACTCAAACTTAGAAACATTAGCCAAAATTAAAATGTCTTTCAAGAACTAAATGAAGGTCTGGTTAAGTATTGTGCCAGTACAACACAATAAACTGAGACTGATCAGGTCTAAGGGGGAAAGTGTAAACAAATTTTGTAAGATGGCAAGGAAGCAAGAAAAATGTCTTTTGTCTTTACAAAGCAACGGGCTTAGCTCTGGTGACAAGGAACTCAGGAGAGTGGTGTCTTGCCTTACAGCCAGCAGAACACAGAAAGAGATCCATGTACCACGAGAATATACCATCTGATGGGGAAGGGAGTTTCTCCCAGGTGAGATACCAGTGCTTGCCCTTTACCTGGTGGAAGGGTGCGAAATTCCTGCTCTGGGGAGTAGGGCCCAGGCCCCAGGGGTGTGATGGATCTCACACGGAGCAGGTAGGCTGTGTCTGGCTGCAGGTCTCGCAGAGTGACATTTGGCTCAAGAAGGTGCTTCACTGTGTAACGTGCCTCCTCCCCCTGCAGGAACCAAACAGGATCAAGTAACAAATGCACACCAAACAAGAGGACACTTCCAGCCCTTTGGGTGAAAGGGGGAAGAGCAAATCAGGCAGGCCTTACCTTCTCAAAGAACATGACCTCATACTCCACTGAGGTCCGGCTGCGTTGCCGTGGGGCAAGCCAAGAAACAGAAAGACTGCTGTCATCTCTCTGTGTCAGAATAAACTGGGATACTGTCACTGGAGCTGCAGTGGGAGAGAACAGAGAACATGAGGGGGAAATACAAACAAAATGCAAACTATATCCTCTCTCTACCAGAAAGAAGCTCTGGTTATACCATGCAACTGGAACTGAGTCTCATTGCCACTGTCATTTTTCTCTTGTGTGGTGGAAGGGAAAGGAGGTCTCTGGTTGCAATTAATTGCTTTCTGTGCATAGTGTGCTTCTGCCCAAACAGTGGAAGCATAACTGTGTTTGGCCCTCAAAACAAAATCCATGTTCCAAGAAATTACATTTATTCCAGGACTGCACTGAAAGTGTCCAATTTGAAATAAAAAATGTTAGGATTTTATGCTCCTACAGCAGCAGTAGCACAGCTCTCCTACGTAATGATTTATGAATGCAGCTGCATTGCATAAGGGTACAGTGAAACTCAATGCTCAAAATCTCTCAGCTGACTGCAAATGCATGCTGTTCATGAATAAAAAGATAATTCTCAAGAGTCTGCAAGGACTGAGGAGTTAAGCCTGGTTCTCTCCTTGTCCTTCATCATCATCAGGAAGTGATGAGGCAAGCCAAAAGTAGCTCTGCTTTTCT
This sequence comes from Agelaius tricolor, assembly GCF_023055355.1. Lineage (NCBI taxonomy): Eukaryota > Metazoa > Chordata > Aves > Passeriformes > Icteridae > Agelaius > Agelaius tricolor. The sequence continues at coordinate 21,264,209 of NW_027269269.1, forward strand.
AGCTTAGAGTTGTGCTGCCCCCGCATAGCATCAGGAAGAAAAGTCATATTTTGTTACTAAATTAGAACCCAGGGAATGCACCAAGGGCTGTTGAGCGCTATGATGTCACCTTTCTATAATCACATTTCATGGTGCTCTGGAAAGTATTTACAGGACAGCCAAACTAGCCAGATTGAAGCTAACCTACAGAAATGTGTCAAGATTTAACATCCTTATCCCTCCATGCTTTCAAAACCTTTTATTTTCCAGTTACACCAGGGTTTCTGTTGTGTTTGGTGTTTTGCAATATCTGAGTCATGGGAAATATTTCATGACACAGCCCTCATTCTTCCTGTCACACAGGTAATAATACTTAGGCTGTGTGACAGGGAGGGCTTCATCCTCCTCACCTCTGTTAAGTTTTTGGTGGATTCATAGCTCTTGATGGATAACGATTACTGCTACATTGATTTGCAAGGAATATGACTAAAGGACTTTACATGTCAGAGGCAGAGGTACTTTAGAACCCTTATCATACCATACCAACACACGTGTCAGGCAGAAGGAGAAGATGGAGAAAGCTTAAATATTCACAGAGATTCCTCTTCCTTTTCATGATGAACAGGAAGAAATTCTCTCTGCTTCTGCTAACCTGCATGTCCAACTGAGACCCAGACAGCTGGAGCAGTTCTCTGTGGAGCAGGTCCCATTCCTGAGACACCATTATGGGCTTCCACAGTGAATGTGTAATTGGTGTAAGCTTCTAGGCCATCCACGTCCACTGCAGGTTTCGTGAGACCAGAGGCACTGGGGGAGAACACCACGGCAGCCTCACAGGGCTCACAGGACAGGAAATGGCAGCGCTGGCAGAAGACTGTGTAAGTCAGGTCCTTCCTCCCACCGTGGTCACTGGGCGGCTGCCACCACAGGCTCAGCTGGGTGCCAAGCAGGGAGAAGCTGACATTGCGAGGAGCCGAGGGTGGGCCTACAGGGAGCACAGAAGGAAGTGTTAGATCCAGCTGTTGGTGCCCAAAGTCCTGCGACAGCTTCCCATCTGCAGATGCATTTCAAATGGAGCCCTCTCTCCACCCCAGCCTCTCCCTCTCTGATCTCTCAACCCCATTTTCCAACCTTTTGTTTTCTCCCCCATATCATTGTTCATGGAATCATAGAATGGTTTGGGTTGGATGAAACCTTAAAGATCTTCTAGTTCCAACCCTCCCACCATGGGCAGGGACACTTTTCACTAGATCAGGCTCCTCCAAGCCCCATCCAACCTGGCCATGAACTCTTCCAGGGATAGGGCACCCACAACCTGTTCCAGCATCTCATCACCCTCTTCATAAAAAATTTCTTCCATGTGTCTCATCCAAATCTATCCTCTTTCAGTTTAAAACCTCAGTTTACCCTCTTTCACTACAGGCCTTGGTATAAAAACCCTTTCTTCATCTTTCTTGCAGGCCCCACTAAGTATTGAAAGGCCACAAGATGATGTCCCCAAAGCTTTCTCTTCTCAGGCTGAACAACCCCAACTCTCTCAACCTTTCCTCATTAGAGAGGTGTTCCATCCCTACAATCATTTTTAGGGTCCTCCTCTGGACCTGATCCAATAGGTCCCAGTGTCTCTTGTACTGGGTGCCCCAGAGCTGGATGTAGCCCTCCAGATGAGGTCTCATGAGAGCAGAGTGGAGGAAGAGAATCCCCTCCCTTGCCCTGCTGGCCACATGCTTTTGATGCAGTCCAAGATACACTTGGCTTTCTGGGCTACAAGCTCATGCTGCTAGCTCATGCCCAATCTTTCACCCAGCAGTACCCCCAAGTTCCTCTCTGTGGTGCTGCTCTCAGTAAGTTCACCCCCCAGGCTGTTTGGATATTGTTCTTTCTTTCTGTGTGCAACTACTCACGGGTACAAGCAATGTTCTGGCCCTCTGAAGGTGCTCGGTAGAAGCCTGCATTGCAGGGACAAGATGTGGCCCCTGACTCGTTGGACAAGCTGTTGGGGGGACACTTCAGGCAGCGTTTAGCATCCAGGGAGTGGCGGTAGAACCCTCGCTGGCAGGCTGTGGAAGGACAAACATAAGCCAACATAACATAACCAATAAACCCAGATCAACAAAGCTTCTTGAACGATCCTTTATCTGCCTCCATTTTTTAGTTCACAGCAATATTTAGGTTGGAAGGAGCACCTCGACACCTGGCAGTCACCTAGATCAATCATCTCAGGGCAGACAGAGAGAAGATGCAAACTCAAGGTAGCATCAGTATTACGACAGGACTTTCAGACTGAAGAAGAGGGATCTAATCTTCAAAGAGGCTGCATGAATACAGAATCCAGTCAACCTCAGAATCTTCCTCCAGTGTAAACCCACACTGGTCCCCATCTTGTCCTTCAAGCTTTCCACGCCATAAATAAGAACCATAGTAGCTACAAATCCTTGTACTCCTCAGAGTCTTCTTGCTGACTCCATATGAGATAGCCAGTAGGCTTTTTGGCAGAAGCATCTTTGCTGGTTTCAAGTGTTGTACCAGAGCATCACCTGGCAGGGCTCTGGGGAATATCTAGGAAGCTATCAGTTCAACTCACAGCATCGAGTGAAACTGGCTATGGAGCCAATACAGACTGCAAGAGAATAGGTGTCACAGCTTTCTACTTCCAGTCCTACAAAAAGGAGCAGCCAGACTCTCTCAGTATAACATCTGACCACCTGTTTTTGATGTGTTACTATTAGTTCAATGCACAGAAGCACTGATCAGTTTACCAGTTGTCTCAAGGTCAATGCTTCACCTCTACAGTTGTATAGCAAGGAGGTGAAAATCAGTGGCAGAACTTAAGGCAACCTGCGAATTTAATGGTTTGCCAGCCTGTGCTAAATGAATCAAAAGTTCTTTAGCTAAAGAAACAACCAACCTATTGCTAATCAGATGGTTGAGAAATGCATACACTAATTTTCTGCCAGAGCTACCACTTTGCATTTTACTTGCACATTGAGGGAATGACCCTTTTTATATTGCAGTATAAAAGCAACAATATCCTGTGTAATCCTCAGGAGATCCCAATGGAGAAAACCATCTATTCAGCAGCTTCACACAAATGGCTTACAAAAAAAACCAACCCAGCCATGCCTGCTATGTGACAAAGAGGAACATCTGAGGTACCTTGAAAACTTTCCACTAACACAGGCCAAACAAGACTACTCATCATTAGTCTGCAGAAGAGACGCTTGAAGAGCCCAGAAAAAAGAAATAATCACAAGTAGGAGATACCAGCACCTTCTGATTCTGGGAAATGACAGAACCACTCAGGAAAATCTATCATTCTGAGATACAATGATGCAACTATGTGATTAATGATAGCAAAGGCCATTGAAAATAATTACAAGGCTCAAGTATTGATTGTCACAGCCCAAAGAGATTCCATTTATACTCCAGTTCAAATCATCCCTTTGAGAAACAGGCAGTAAAAGTTACTTTGATCTTCAGGCTGCTCACAACTGCGAGCACTTCTACATGCTGGACTGAAGATGAAAGTTTTGAGGCCTCCTGCCACTTTGCTCCAGCATAAGATTTGAGAGTTCCTGACATTGGATCAGTTTGGGCCAGGACAGCTTTGACATGAAAAACAAAGGAAGCACATGGCCACATTCTTGTATAAAACAGAGGTTCTGATGTTGCCTGTATAATACTACCTGCCACAGATATGACACAATATAGATACACTCTTATCAGGCTGAGACCATCTGCAAGTAAATGATAGAAATTTGGGGTTGGGAACCTTTGCAAGAATCATGGAATCAATTAGAATGGAAAAGATCTCTGACATCATCGACTCCAAGCTGTGACTGAACACTGCCATGTCAACTAGACCATAGCAGTAAGTGCCACAGTCAGTCTCTTCTTAACTACAGGGATGGTGACTCCACCACCTCCATGGGCAGCCCATTCCAATGTCTAATCACCCCTCCTGTGAAGAAATTCTTCCTGATGTCCAACCTAAACCAGCTAAAGACTATGTCCTCTCGTCCTGTCACTACTTGCCTGGGAGGAGACGGATCCCTGCCTGGCTACACCCTCCTTTCAGGTGTTTGTAAAGAGGGATAAGGTGTCCCCTGAGCCTCCGTGCTCAACACCCCCAGCTCTTCCAGCCACTCCTCATAAGACTTGTGCTCCAGAACAGGTAACTCCGACCCCAGAAGTGCCTCTGCTCCTCCAGCTCTGAGCGCCACTCCAGCCCTCCGCCCACACCTGCTGTGCCACCGGCGGTGCCGAGCCTCTCCAAGCAGGAGGCGCCTTGCAGGGAGCCCACAGCCCGGCAGAGAGGCGCTTTGCAGGGAGCCCACAGCCTGGCAGAGAGGCCGCAGCGGCACAGGGTGCTCGGCTCGAAGGGACACACACATTCAGGAGGCGAGGGCAGCAGCGGGGACACCGGGGTGCTCGGCTCGAAGGGACACACACGTTCAGGAGGCGAGGGCAGCAGCGGGGACACGAGCTGGCTGCGGCCGGCAGGGGGCGGGAGCGGCCCGCGGAGCCCGGCCCGGCCCCGCCCCGGGGCGGCGCGGAGCGGCCCCGGCCCTGGCCCGGCCCGGCGCTGGGGCCGGCGGTGCGGAGGGGCCTGACGGCGCTCCCGGCTCCCCCCGCCCTGCCCTGGGGGTGCGGAGGTGGAGGGGCGGCTGCCCGCAGCCCTCCCAGGGGCAGGGGAGGCGGGCGCACAGCCAGCAGCCTCGCCCCCCGCCCAGCCCCGCTGGCCCCCGGTTTGCCCGGGCCTTGGGCACCCGCTCCGGGCTGCACGATGGGAAAAACGAGTCTGGGAAAGGGCCTGCTCACCAAGCACCAGAGGGCAGAGAGGATGGCTGGGGCGCTTCCTTCATTCCCTATTCCTGCAGGTGCCCCTCGTGAGCTGCCAGCCAGGCCGGGAAGGCTGCAGGCACCAGAGCGGGGCTGGCGGGGAGCTCGGCTCACCTGCCGCCCTGCAGAGCCCAGCAAGGAGCCAGAGCACAGGCCGCTGCACAGCAAATTACACCGTTGAGGAAGTTAATCATGAGCTCTGCATTTATGGGCAGCAAAGTCTGAATGCTTTGGGGCAGGCACAGCTTTTCTGGGATTGTGAGGTGGCTGAGCCATTCTGAACCCAGCAGAGCTTTATACAGCAGGGAATTCACTGAGAGATTGAGGGGACCTGATCCTCTGGCTGTCTGTTGTCTCCTGTCCTGTAACAGAGGTCAGGTTCTTTTCCCTGTTAAAAGGTAAAGGTGCAGCTTTCCCTTTTGTTTTTGCTCCCTATTCCAGGCAAAACTCAGAATCAAAATGACACTGCCAGGTCTTCCATCCTGTCACACTTTACATGTCTGAAGAAGTCCTCCTCTGTTCTGAGGACAAAGTAAAATCTGTGATTTCAGTCTTTATCCTGAGCTGGATTACTCCCAGTCCATTGCACAGACTGGTCTTTTCTGCTGAGGGAGCAGATCCTAAGATATCCCCCCCTGCATTCACCTTCTCCCCTGATGCTCCAATAAGACACTGTTCTGGTTGTGAAGTACCTCTCCCTACTCCTGCTAGGTTCTCCCCTCTTCCCTTCCTCTCCTGGGAGACCTCCCCAGTCCTTACTAATCCTGCAAAACATACTTCTGGCTGCAGCTGTACTTGGGCGGAGTGGGATGAAAGCACAGATGTAGAATGAACCTGTGCTGCGATAGCAGTCGAGGCTTGTCCAGACATGACAGCTTCCCTGCCCCTTCCCAGAGGAGTGCTCTCAGGAGGGCGGGGAGAGCTCTGTAGCACCTAAGTGGAAAAACTGGCTGGGCTGTGCAAGGAGAGGGGATTGCTGGAGGAGGCCAAGGATCTTGTGCTTCAACCTTCTCCAGCTCCCCAAGCAAAATGAGCAGCAAGCAGTGCTGCTTCATAGAGACACCAGCTCCCTGTAGCAGAGCAAAGCAGAGACACGGGGCACCTGCTGAATCTGAGAGCACTGCGTGGATCCCTATGGCCTTAGCCTTGTGCCACACAGCTTTGGCAACAAGAGCAGAGATCTGCTGTCTTTAACCTCTCTCCCTGCAGTAATACATATCCCCCAAAACAACACACATGTCAAACTAAGTTGCCTTAAGAAGCTGAATCTTGTCCCTTCTGCAGCCACGGCAGAGCCCTGCACTTCTTACTCCAACAAACCTTGCTTGCTGTGACTCCAGCACCCTGGTGACTCTTTTGCTTACTAATTGCTCTTCTTTCAGAAGAGCAGGCACCACACTATTGCGCAATATGCTTTACAAGGTTTCCCATGGCAGAAGAGCCATCCCAGTCCAAGAAGAACAAGGGACAGAAGAGAAACCTGTCCCCTCTGCCTCTCAGCTTTCTAGTCACGGGACACATACCCTGCTCTGTGTGTCTGACCCATCTGCCCTGAGAGAACAAGGCTGCTGTTCAAGGGTTGAGAACCAGTTGTTGAGTGAGTCAGTGTCAATCACATAGTTACAGCTCGCAGAAACTAGCTCCAGAGCTGAAAGGTCCTGGATGAAGCCCAAGAGGGAGTGGAGAGGTGTGTGCAGGTCTTACACCTGACACATGAGGAGAAAAATCCCAACTGAAAAAGAGAAGCTAAGGAGAAGGAAAGGAGAAGGAAAGATATAAGATACAGAGGGTAGGCAAGAGACAGGTAGACCACACTAACTCTCCTGATCCCACTTTCTGCTTACAGATACTCTGATCTCTAGCTCTCTGGAACCTCTCCCATGGCCTACAGCTAGTGTCTGCATACTCACCTACGCAGCTCCCATCGACTTCCTCAAACCCCACAGCACAAAGGCATCGGCCCACTGGTACCAGCCACTCCCCGTCAGTGCTGCAGTGCATCCTGGGGGGAGAGCCCACTTCTTCAGCTGCGTCCTCCACGCAGACCCCAGGCACTTCTGTCAGCCCCTCTGACCCTGCCAGTGTCTCTGGAAAGCGGGCCAGGCCCCGCACTGCCTCCGGGCAAGTCTTGTAATACACTCGGACAGACACCATGGCTACACAAGCCCCAGAGTTCTGGAAAGCCAGGTAGAAGCCCCGGCGAGAGAGCTTCCCAATGGGGCACACTTCCGTGTTCAGCTGCATGGCCCCCGACTCGATGTCTCTGCTTGTGAAACTCCGATCTGCTGCCACAGTGTTGAGCTACGTGAAAAAGAGAAAGACAACACCTTTACCATCTGAACAGGCCACAGCGGCTGAGATACCTGTTCCTCTCAGGTCTTTTTTATACTCAGGCCTTTTAGAGGCTGTCTAGTCAACTACTTCTAATGCCACTGCACTGCATGCTTTCTTTGCACTTGAAAGATGTGTTAAAAATGGGGTGGGCATATTTTCCTGCCTCTGTACTTTCCATCTATCATCTCCTTTAACTGCTTTGTAGTCATTCACTGGTCTTCTACAGTACCCTGTGTTCCGAGTCTCTGATTTCAGAGGTCTTCAGGAACTGCCCCTTTTCTGTCATAAAAATTTTGTTTGCAAATTGCATGCAGTAAATCCACAACACCACTCAAGAGCTGTACTTTGAAACTGACCAGGGAATTACAGCCACTTGTTTTTAGGCTGTAGTTGCTGCAGTTCAGATAATCTACTGTAAGGTGCTCCTTGTGCAGCACTCAACATATTTCAGCACAGTAGGTACTTGGGTGAAAAATGCTCCCATGCTTTTACATTCCCACTGCCTCTGCAAACAAAGGGTAATAGTGAATGAGTGAGTGAGGGTATTTTCCATGCTTGAGCAAATGGGAAAGGCCTCTGTGACACCCTGTGACTTGGAAGAGCTGGACTGCAAGTGGGGTAGCCTTTCTTCTTGGTGGGAGAGCCTAATAACTGATCCTCTCCTCCACAGGCCCCTTCCCATTGTACAACACCACCCACTCCTTGTAGCTGGATTGGAGATGAAAGGCTCTGTAGAGCAGCTGCATTTGGCAGGGATCATAAGGCATGTTTAGGAGTTGTGGAGGTATCGCACAAATTCGTGTTGTAGGCTGCAGGGGAGGTGGAGGAGCACTGGGGAGGGAGGGGAATCAGTTACCAGAGTTCTGCTCTGCCTGTGGTGGCCTTTACTACTCTTTGTTTCCATCACATCCCATTTAAACTGCAAAGGAAAAGGCATCAAATAATTCAGGTCTGTGGCTTCTATTAGAACAGAATTGGCTTAGAGAATTTACTCTGAAAAAAAAAGCAGAGTTTCTCTATTCTGCAATTCCAGTGTTTCCATGGCAAGAGAGCACAACGTTGAAGAAAACAGCAGGTAAAATACAGCAGTGCTAAATACCTTCACACCAGGGAGAACTTCACTGTAGCAAGCCATCACCTCCAGTGATGAAACAAGACCCTATACCTCATGGCAATCAGAGTAAATAATCAGGACCACTGAGACCTGAACTGGATTCTGTTCTCTGCTTGGTCTAATCTTGTTTTATTCCGTAAAGCAAGCAAAATTCCTTTCGTCTCTGCTTTACTATTTCTAAAAATTGGTGTAACCATCCATCCCTGTCACAACCCTTTAGAATCCTTACCTACATGGTGTCTGGTTAAATAAGAGGTTACACAGAACACAGGTCTGATGTCATTTGAAACCTCCTATGCCTCCTGTGGCAAAGACTGGTCTGAGCATCACAGAGGGCACCGGGGGTAAAGTTTACTCTAAGGACAACACTATCCATGCCCTTCCCCACATGCTGGTTCTCCTGGCCTGTCCCAGCCAGCAAGACACACCTAGCTTAAGCTGAAAGATATGACAAGTTTAAGCTGAAAGATATGACTCAGTTTTCACCCCCAGCAATACAGACCTTGGTGAACAGCGGGCGGCGAAACTGGATCCCAACATCTTGTTCAGACTCCATGTAATAGAGATTGAAGGTCTCTTTGCAGGTCACCACTTCACCTTTGAAACTCTTGCAGTCCCTTACAGTAAACTTTAGCTCCACATAAACGCGGGAGGCTGCCTCACCCCGATAAATCCAGTTGGTGCGAAGCCAGTGATCGGTGTCACCCTCGGAAAGCACACTGCAATCCTGGTACATGTAGATTGGGGTACCATTTATCATCTGCTGCACTTCACTCCACTGCTCCCAGGGAAGAAGAAAACACATACTGTTAGACAGGTGTGGGAAATAAGTTTCACTTCAAATATGACAAAAATCTTGCCTAAAAATCAGTTCTTACACAGGGTTCGGGGCTCAAAGCCTTACCAGCTAAAAAGTCTCACACTCAGCAAGAGCTGCATCTGGTCTAGAGCCCCTTGGATGCCTAAACTCTGTACATAAGGAGCAAAGAGGATCCTGCAATTAGAATCTGACTTACACAGACTTTTTTACATCCCTTTCATCCTACCTTGGTTCCAGTTTACTTCTTTCATGCACTGCCTTATCTTGGAGATTGAGAAAAAGACCCAGTACTTCCATGTGTTGACCACTTCTCTCTGCCACAGTTTACATCCAGGGTGTACAGTAGGACCTACCACACCAGGACTATTATCTGCCCCTGGAAATAATGCACAGCATTTGGGAGTAAGAGAAAAGATGGCCTGGCATAATGGAAAGGTAAATTGCAGAAAGACTGTTCTAGAGCAAGCACTCATTAAGTTGGAGTTCACGCTTCTTTAAGTGGGATATTTTGCAAAACCTAATTTAACTATTAAAACTCAGCTGCTTTTCCTGACTTCATATTGCATTAAGGTTCTGCATCTTCCCCAAGCAAATAATGGCCGAGAGGAGGACACAGACCCAGCTGGTTAGATGACCTTACTTATACTATTTGCATGAATCTAATAAAGTTTGATACTGATTTTAACATCTGCTTTTGCCAAATTTTAGGTGGCTCTAGTTTTTCTTTCCTTACCACAGGTCAGATACAAAATGCAAAGAACATTCACTTTTGAGTAATTCACATATGAGAACTGAAAAATTGGAAAGCAAGGTCTTGTCCACAGGGAAAATAACTTACATCCTTTTTCCTCCAATGCTAAGACTGCCTTTCTCATTATGCTTTAAATGTTTAATCAAATTAAATTGAAACAAGTGCCCACATAAGTACTGGCACAAGTTTAAGCATCTTGGTTTTAAATCACACTCCAGGTTAAGATGCAATTTAAACAAGGCCTCAGTCTCTGAGTTACTCCAGACTTGTCAAATCTCATGGGCTGAGCATGAGATTCACACATTTCTTCAGCACCACCATCTCCTGTGCTCACAGCACAACAGCTTTTCTCCCTACAGACCAGGTCACTCTGCTAGTGGAATACAAGAGATGGACCCACAGAGTGCCAAAGAGGTTCTGCTTTTATGCCATGACTTAGAATATACTCCTACACAGCCCCACTCTGAAAAGTATTGGAGAGCCTTCTCCAAACTAGCAAGTCCTGCTGATAGCACAAGCTCCTATCTGCATGATTTCAGCCTTTTACCTAAGTGCATACTAGCAGTCTCCTCCCAAGAAGTTCTGGGGATGGTGTCTATGTGTCCCTTCTTGTTCCCTTTTTTCTCCACATAATTAATCCCCAGTGTTACCCCACCCTCTTAATCTGATCCAGCTGGTGTAGACCTGCAGCACACAGGATTTACACTTATTTCACTCACTGGAGGTCAAAGGATTTATGATAGCAAAACAAAGGAAGACACTGATGGATCAATCACAATTGATCAAGCAGAAGGGACAATCACTTAATGACCTCTTGCAGTCTTTAACGTCTCTAAAAACCTTCCAGAAAATGTTACAGAACTGAATTTACAATGCATCCTGAAATAGACTGAAGTAGAAGAAAAGAAGTTAGGAAGGAGAATAAGAGCAAACTGGCTTTCATACACTGCCAAAGTTAGGACTGGCTTTTAGAAGCATTTTTCAATGCGCGTCTGCCTGGGGAAAGCATAATTGCATTTGGAGGCTGAGAGTTAGACTACTTTCCATTAGCAGTTTATCCCAAGGCAGTACCACAGACAAGTGTCACCAGAAAGTGGTTTTTGCATGTCTCACTGAAAGCTGTTGTGGTGCCTGTCAAGAAAATACATTTTCAAAACTTACATGATACAGGATCAAAGTTTTATTTTCAGTGGTGGCAACTCCAGCAACAACAACAAAAAAATTCCTTTAAACTATACTGCTGGAAAAAAAATCCAACTGCTAACTCCTGTATTTCTTAGCGCAGCTCAGCCCAGCTTCTTCCAGACTCAGTTCTTCAGGGCAAAGATGCTTGGCACTGACAATTGCACAGTTTCATATGCAGTGTGGTGCAAAGAAATAATAAGGGAGTCAGACATGTTTTTTCTAGACTCTGCTGCTGATGGGTAAAGGAAGTAAAATGAGGATATTATTTATGCTAACAATACAGAACTATTGTTAAATATGCTTCTGACTTCTTTTCATTATTCAGTGAAGCTTTTAAATTCAAAGTAGTAGAGGAAAACTGTTACATACAACATTTAATGAAAGGGTGATGAGACCAGAAGTTGCCAGGCAACTGTCTCCCATCCTCAAAGAATCTGCTGCAAAATCAAAATGTATGCCTCTGACTTTTAATGTAATGTTCTTAATAAACATGTGTGGTAAAGTCTGGCTCAATCAATATTAATTACTTGCCTCTGCAGTTTGTCTGCTAATGACATTGAATCAACCTCCTTTGATAATATAACTTTTTACCCACTTCATTCCAAACACTGTTGCCTTACTCCAGTTGACCATAGAATAGGTAACATTCTTCTAGAAGTGGAGAACAGTGTTAGTCAGACTTCCTTATTTTAACAGTGAGTGAATTTGTGGTTTTTTGATGTGAGAGAAAACTTTCTCATAAGATTCAGAATCATAGAAAGGTTTAGGCTGGAAAGGATCCTTGAAAATCATCTAGTCCAATTCCATTCTCCAAGCAAGCTAAAGAGTTCTTGAAGTCTTTGCATGTTATTCTTTAAAATGTCTTTTAAACTCTCTTATTTTTTAAGTTAGAGTGTAAACTGTCCTTAAACTAGTCTTCAAACTCTTAAAATCTTTCAGAATTCTTTAAAAGTCACTAAGAAAACAAATGCCAATGCATTCAGGAGAGTGCCATAGGTTAGCAGCTTGGCTTCCTAAGAAGTCTAAGTACATAGCCATTGAATTTGAGAACAAACGGGTTTCCTGTGCTTCTCAGAATTCCATATACTAACACAGGCACCTACTTCCAGAGGTTTGTTCTTGAAAATCTTGGTGTGGTGGTGTAATACAGAGCAAAATTATTCCAGCACAACAATTAGAGTCAAGTGAAAAACAACCTCAAAGCAAAGGTACTATGTCAGTAACCTCAAAACACTGCAAGTTCAGAAAAAAGAAAAGCAACTTTCCTCGTTTGATTCCATATAAAGAAAGTTGTCTTTATAAAGGCCATTCAGAATGACTTCAATGTCAACCTGAAAGGGCACCAATAGATATTTGTAGTAAACAGTATTGGTTTGGTCTGCCATGTGAATAAAAATCCAAAGATAAGATAAAGTATGTGCCTTTTAATATCTGCCTTTATTGACCTGAAATGATTATACAGTTTGAAGATCTGGAGCCTATGGAATACTTACTCTGCTTTTTCTGTATAATAAGCCTTCTCTAGATTAGGTTTGTGTCAAGGATCCTATCTAGGACAAGTGGTGATTCCTTCATCACAGGAAGAGTACCTGTGGGCTACTCTTCCTAGGATTTACCATCAGGTATAAGAGACAGTTTGCACACCTTGGAGCCATTGTCTCAGGCTTTACAGGCATCAATGAAGTGGTCTCTTTTGATTTTAGCCTTTTTTAGTAGGGAAAAAAAAAGGAAAGAAACAAGCTTTTAACATTGACAAGTACAAATTTCATCCCTGCTAATGGAGAGGTAGGCTACCAGTGGCAGAGGCAGCAGACTGTGACAGTATTGCAAATTGTAGGCTGAGACTGGAGTCGTAAGAGCTTGTGACTCGCAGTAAGAACACTGTCTCCATCTCCAGCTTGCCAGGGACTTGCCTGTCTCCTTTCAAAAAAGAGCCTGCCTGCCTGCTGTGACCTCTATCTCATTTGCTTTCACATTACCTCAGCACAGTGACTTCCAATCTGTGGTCTGCAGCCCCCCAAGGAAAGGCACAGTGATACTTTTAAGAGACTTACAGAAGCAAAAGCTAGGCAAGGCTAGCCAGTAGGCTTAAAGTTACTAAACTAAGATGCATGTCTCCACTGGAAAAGTTAATAAGAATTCCTACTGGAAAAGTCAAAGAGTTCATATGCTGAAATCTAATGACTTAACTTTGGGTTAGAAAATTTCACTAAGACGAAAAGACCAGCTATGTTAATAAAGCCAGCTACAGTGTACCCGTGCATAGTAAGTGTGTCTCAATCTCATTTAATTTTCAAGAGAATTGAGAGGCCATTAAATCTCTTCCTGAAGAAAAATTGCAAGGCCCCAAAACAGCAACCTTTTTCAGCAACAATACATCACTGGTGTGGCAAGCCTAAAACCACCTAGGAAAACATGTGCCGCGGAACACTCTTTATCCCCTTTCCCTGGCTGCAATCTTGCCTGTGGAGTGTCTTGATTTTTGTATAGTATAGCATTTGCATGCTACCATGACCAAATAACCTTCCTGGAACAGATTCAGCATTGAAGGTAATTACAGCTGTGCTACAATCATAGTGTAGTTTCCTCAGAGGAAAGCCGGTGACAAGAGAGGCACCTTGCTGGCACCTGTTTTAATACATGAAGATCTTCTCTTCAGTTGAAATACATCTGACAAAAATTTGTCAGGAGGCAAGCCAGACCAGCCAACCAAAAATAGCATCACCACAGTGGTGTATTCTAGAATTGAAGCTTCTATGACCCTTTACTGAAAGTTTCTCAATACTCTTTGAAGTTCTTTTGCTGGTGTGGAAGACAATTTAGATGACGATGATGAAAGAAGCGTGGTGACATCTAGACACTTCATGAGTCCTGTAACTTTAAATCTGAGAACAGCTGAGGCTGCTCTTATTTCTTTGATCATTTGGCTATGGTCAGGCAATTTTAATTTCATCACATCATCACGGAGCCTTTGACACAACTGAACACAGAAGAGATGTTTGCTTATCTACAGTATCTTTATGGGTGGGATGATACATTTTTTCCCCACAATGATCCATTGGTTATTTTCAGGGAGGAGTAACTCCATTATGTAATTACTCGTTCTTTAGGGCACTAGCACACAGGTCTCCATCCCACCCATGTCCTTTCTATTTAACTGGTACTCATGCTCTTAAGGGAAGATAAGGTGTTCATGTGGGACACCGAGCACCAGTGCATCGATTACAGAACCTGTTTATCAAACACAGGTTCTGCTGTCTGCTCATTCTCTGAACTGCCTGACCACATTAAGGTCTTGCATGAAAACAGTTCTGGTCATAACAGATGGTGCTAGATGAGTGATAATGATACTCTAGTCCAACATTTCACCTAGCTGGTTTGGAACACTTCTTTCTACTACCACTCACTAACAGTACCAATACAAAAAGGACACCAACTACAAAAAGGACAGGAGTGAAAAATCAGATTGTGCATCTTAAGAGTTCAGAATTCATGGCTAAAGCCACATTACCAATAAAGCAAATGTTAGCTCTTGTGTTATTTTTGCATTACATTGCATGGGATCCATTGTAAATGGAAGAGATTTTTTTTTTCATTTTTTCAAGGTAAAGGGCTTTATATTGTGAGCTGTGGTTTTGTATGGTGTGTCAAGTGTACTTCTAGTATTTACAGAGAAGCTAGAAATTAGTCTGATGGTGATGGGCAATACTTGCTCTGTTTGTAGAAGTTCCTTTAAAGATGGATCAGGTGGAATCCCACACAGGGATGGGGTAATTATGCCTTGATGATGATGATCAAACCTGCCTGGAGAAAAGAAGCTGCAGGGGATGGCAGCCTGAAAGTCATGTGAGGAGCTGGCAATATTCAGGTCAAACAAAGAGAAGCCAGAAACTAGGCCTTGGAAACAATGGAAATAGCCTTTTGAGAAATAAATCATGGGAATATTTTTCTGCAGATCTGCCTCTGAGATAGTGAGAATCACAGTTCAAAGCATAGGTTCATCCTTCAAGGACACAACAGGCAACAAAAGATGTAAAGCTTTTTCTTTCTAATTGCTTGCCTGCAAACTCACCAGTATTTTAGTTGGTATTATAATAGAAGTTGTTTTGTCTGGGTTTTCTGTTTGTTTGGTTGGTTGGGTTTTAATATTATTATTATTTTAAATAGCCTGTTAGTCTTCTTGGAGGACCATGCAATAGGCAGGTTAATCTCCAAGCTCCAGCTGACTTGTGTTTTTTTTGTGTTGACATGAGGAAGTTCAGTGAACTTTGTCCACTCATTCAACAGCTATAAAAGAGTGAAGCAGCTTTCTGAAGCTGCCAGGCAACAGGGCTGTCACCACCCCAGTGCCTGAGCAGCAGTGGTGATGAATGTCGTGGCTGTACAGCATCTTCAGCTCACAGTGTGCTCTTTTCTGCCCTTCAGGTCACAACACTGAGTGCACTGGCCAAGACTGTTACTTGGGTCTCTGGCAGTGACTCCTTCCTAGGCTGCCTAGTTGGTGGCTCAACTGGCCTTCCCTACAGCTATTAATTTACACTTCACTCGTTCTCATCTCACTGGTTTGTATTCCCTTCTTCTCATGCTTCTGAGTAAAGCATATCTGGATATGCATAACAATTTTTTTCCTCCTCTCCCATATTGACACAAAATAATTAATTTTCAATTAACAGGATATCAATAACAAATATCTCTCCACCAGTCCACAGATCAACAGCAGCAGGTCATGTCAGGATACAAGCCTGAAGCCAGAGCTGTTCCCATTTCCAGGTAGTTGTTGACTTTATTAAGCATATTTCCCTTATTTCTAAACAGATCCTGTTCACTCAGGGGAGCTAATCCCCTATGCCTGATACTTAACTGAGAGCAGTGAGGTGTGCACTGCTACTCTACTCCAGCTTCAGAGGTGATGGCACTCCTCTGAGTTAGCTCCTAAAGGACATGCATGAACAACAGTTGTGGGAAGAAGTGCACAGAACAGCTTTTCTGATGGCTGTTTTTCACACCACCTTTGGATGCTACAAGAAGCTGACTGGCTGAGACTCTTCCAAGTAAGACTATCTGAGTAAGAGATCATCAAGTCTGACTAAGTGATCACTGAGTCTGACTCAGTGAACTGCCCAGGTTTAACGAGATAGGAGTGCTGTGCTGGAATTGCTTGCAGGTTGAAGGCTGTGTGCCCCATAGCACCATTTCCTTCGTGACCAAGAAGTGGTGGAACAGAAAGCAGCCATCAGCTGATACTGAAATCTGGGACCGC
Organism: Agelaius tricolor; assembly: GCF_023055355.1. NCBI lineage: Eukaryota > Metazoa > Chordata > Aves > Passeriformes > Icteridae > Agelaius > Agelaius tricolor. The sequence continues at coordinate 21,280,494 of NW_027269269.1, forward strand.
TGAGTCTGGTGGAACACAACCTCACCTTGCTAGAACCTGAAGGCATGCAAATGTTATGGTGTGGTCAGTGACATAGAAGTTGCTGACAGGTCACAGGTACTTGATCTAGTCTATTACCTAAAAATTTATCAGTGTAGAACTTGAACTATGCCTGGACTTTAATAGGACAACAACAGCATAAAAAAAAAAAGAACTGATTTTTTTGGCTTAATCAAATTGTATTCACATAGCTTTGGCGGTTGCTGTGATCATAATTAAACTTTCCATGGAACATGAGGTGCAGAACTCAGAACTCTTTTTCCTGAACAAGAATCACATAATTCCCAAAGTTTTCAAGTGGTTTTGGAGCCCCAATAGTTGTAGTTAGTGGTTATTCATTGATAGCCTTTGGTGTACTAATGCCAGTTAGGCCACTGGCGTTACTGTCCCTAATCTTGTTTGAAAGTAGACTTTGGGAAAGCTGAGCAGATCAGGGGCTGTGCACACTGGGAAACTGGTAGAAAGCTTGAAACTGATAGCAATGCTTTGAAGTATGTGTGGAAGCAAGCAAGAGTATGGAATAGGCAGGAAAATAATTATGTCCTCCTCCCCACTGTGAATAAAAGACTGAGAACAATAGCAGCCTGGAAAGGAGACTAAGAAAGTCATTGGGAAGCTTTAATAATGCTATGATCCAAGCAGGAATATAAGTTGGGAAAAATAGGCTCCACAAAGCAGCTACCAGCTGAGAACTGAGCCTTGCCAAACTTTTTAATATGTAATAAATATGGCACAATTTGGCAGCAGTGGAGTTCATGTAATTCCTGAAATAACATACATCCAAGTTAAAAATGAAGTCACCGTGCAAAAGGACCCTTTTACAAGCAAAGACTGGTGAAAGCACATCTCCCAAGAAAATGTAGTAGCTAAAAAAAAGGAAGTGTGTTTAATTTACAATTCATTCAACAATATAGAGAGAGAAAGTCATATTGAGAAGCCCAGTGTGCAGCATTCTCCAGCACAAATAGCTTGGAACTTAAGTAGTCACACATACTTATGGGAGTGTGACTGGATTATGCAAATACTATTCACATACACAAAAATTGGAAATTGTGGATAAAAGGAAAATTTCAAGATAGGCCCACAAGCTGGGAGTGAGGTAATCACAGCATTAAAGACAAATATTGGATCGCTCAGTATGTTGTATTGTAGGTGTATATAAACTGATACAGGAAATCTATAGGAATAGATAGTACATAAAACCATGACAAATAATCAAAACATAAAATCATGAGGACCTTTTGTGCCTCTGCTAAAAATTTAAACTCAGAATTCTTATGAACAAACAATTCTAAATTATCACAAAAACGCAAAGATTTAGGTGGGAAAGGACCTTTGGTTCTCTACTCCAATCCCCTGCTCCGAACAAGGCTGACTTCAAAGCCAGGCTGGGGTGGCTTAGGGCCTTGTCTGTTAAAAGCAAAATGCAAGAGGAAAGCATAATTCCTTATCACAATCTGTTCACAGCTGATGCAATTATCTTTGAAAGCAAATTAGTGATTAATAACTTTTTATAATGTCATTTTGCAAACTGCCAAGAAGCAGTGCCACTATGCCTGATAAGTGAATTTGTTCATGATTGGATTTGAGAGGTCCTTTTTGAAGTTTCAGTGGTATCTGAAACCAGTTCAGGTAGCTAGGCTATTTGTGCAGCATGAGGAGTCTTTAAGAAATGTGAGAGTAAGCAAATCCTGTACTCCTGCCACCTTCAAAGTGGCCATCATTGGCTCTCTTATGTATGTTAAAAGGTGGAAATCTTCCACTAGTACTGTAACACACCTCTCTATGCCCACCTGGTGTTGCTGTGGCAGAACTTCAAAGCCAAAAAAGAATTATCAAGGAATATGTTGGAGGAGGGGAGTGGTGGGTGGGTAAGGTAGATAAAAGGGGGTTGTAGGAACTACGGTGTGCTCTTTAAAAGCCTAGTTTCCAATAGTAGCCTAAAGTGAAACCCTTTCTAAATAGCTAATACAAAGCAAGCTAGCACAAACCTTTTAGCAAACAAAACTCTACAGACCCTTTACTTAAAGTACAGAGACTTTCACTGAAAGACTACCCTTAAGCTTAGGCAAGATGCTGGCTAATGTGGTGCAGAAGTTCTGAAGTACAGAAGCGCAGCCCAAAACTGAGTGGTGTTCTCAGGCTGAGCCTGTGTGTTAATGGGAGCATTGTCTGCCCTGGATACAGCCATGGTCTGACCATGGAACAACCACACCTGGCAAGCCACTTCATCCTCTGTCATTGGCTACAAGTGAGGAGAAAACAAAGGTGTAGTTCTGCCTCCACAGACTTAGCCAGCCTCTTCTGAGCTATGCCTCGGGGGCCTTGTCCATATAAAGCATGAAAATTCCCCACAGCAAATTCCTCCTCTGTGCGATAAGTATATTGACACAAATCCAGCTCACTGATGGGAGATCTCCGGCATCTGAGGTTAGCTACAAGTAGCAGTGTTACATGAAGTACACCCTTCAGCTCTGTGTGCAACACAGCTCAGACGTTTCCAGCCTGTTACTAATCAACCTAGTCAGATTATTCAGTACTAATCTTGGCCCTTTTTTGTCAAAAAATGTTCTGAATTCATTTCCGTTCTTTTTTGAACATACTTAATTCTTCATTTTGAAGGAATGGTTTCAGAAACACCTGTTCAAAGCTCTCACCACAAGAGAATCAGCCATTGTTCCCTTTTTGCTTGTGGCAATTTGTCGGACTTCCACCTAACAGTTATTGGGAAATTATGTAATTAGACAAATCTCCTCAAAAGACTTGCTTATGAGAAGTCAATGGATCTATTCTTCACCCTCTGTTGTTTGATCAGCCATCCATATCCTGATCTGTTAGTTTTGATTTCTCTCAGGCCATGTTCCCCTTAATTCCAACAATTCTCAGTAACAATTACATTGTGAATATACATATTTTAAAAAGTATGTAGCACAAGCAGAAGGATTTGCCAACTCTGGACCTCCTGTGCAACACTCAGATGTTCTGTAATAAAGGTTTTATTTTCTATCAGATTTTGGTTTCAGAACACAACTTTCAGTTGTTTTGTTCAATCTGTTCAAGAAGCAAACTTCTTCCTGAACATGCCTGGAGCCTAGAACACAGAGAGTTGATGAGACAACAAAGGGAACAATGAGCAAAACATGATCTACATGTATGTCTCACTGGGGCACCTGTTTTGAGCAGGGTATAATAATACTACTAATAATAACCAAAACAGCTTTACTAATGAAACAAATGCAGCTATGCCAGTACAGGAGAACCTCAATTTCTGCCTCTACTTCACCCAGCAATACTGCTGGGAAGGAGGAGGAGGCTGGGGTGGATTTAAACCAGGCACAGCACATTACAGAGGAAAGTCACGGAAATGAGTTAGGAACAGGCTCTACCCAGGTCTGCTTTAGAGCAGGAAAGGTGAAGACTCTCCATTGGAAAGCTTGGGACTTGTTACAAACACAAGAGCACGGATGAAGAACTGAAACTGCGTATCAACATATGTGCTAACTACCACAGCATAGTCCCTAAATTCCCTTTTCTTTCTGCCTTCCTTCCACCACTCCCACAGCAACCGCTGCTACAGAGGAAGCACCTTCACTGATGTAGGTTGTGACCCCAGAGAGACTGCCCAACTATGCTTCATACAAAAAAGCTGTACTTGCACAAAAATAGCTGAGAGTTCAGCTCTCTTTTGTGGTCCATTGTTGCAGTGGTTTCAGGAGTACATTTTGAAGCACTTCCATCAACTCAATTTTACAGTCACAAAACAAAGGGAAATTCTCATTGTCAGCTGTGTGGACCAAACACCACAGCTTGGTGTAAAGTCCGAGAATCTTGCAGCCCACCCACGCAGGCAGATTGCTGCCCTGTGATTTAACAGTTATTTCTTCAGTCAGCTGCTGAATTAAAAAACCTATAATGTGTTTCTAATTTCTTGAGAGACTGAGACAGAAATACTTTTGTTCTGCCTATTTTCCTAGGGAAAAAAAGAGACATTGGATTTATGTGCAGCATGACAAAATGAAAAACTGGGGGATGATTTGAGTTTTTTTATGTTTCTTCATTGCTTTATTACTTCATGAAAACAGTATATTTCAAGGTTATGTTTAATCATACTGGAAGTCAATAGGCATCAGTCCTTAAAAAGCTGGCTAGGGGTGAGGCTGCACAGGTGAAGAGAGAGAGACTTATAAAGCCTAAAATGTCCAGGAGGGGGTGGGGCCTCAGAAGCTCAGTTTCCAGAGGTAGGTTGAAATTTCAACATGGATTATATTTTTCCATCATTTAGTACTGCCAGTGGCTCCCCTTCCTTGAATGTGGGTACTCACCCCTACTTCCGGAGGGTCGGGAAGCCAGCCCAGTTCACCCTGTGCAGTGCTTGTGTCAAGTAGATCCACTGAAAACCAGAAGAGAGGGAAAAGATAAATCGGTGACCCAACTCATATAGCCCACAGAATGGTTTCATCCTTGTTTTGTCAAAGAAGGTAAAGCCTGCATTTCCTCTCTCAACCCCCCCATCCTTTGAAACCTTTCACGTTCAAAAAGCATGACTAGAGGAGGGAAGGAAACATACGAGACAGGGCAGTTAGTCGGGAGTTAAAAGTTTTTACTAATATATGAGACCCCCTCCTATACACATCCAAAAACCTCAACCCTGACAAATTTTATCACTTCCTAAAACTGTCCCAACAAGGAAGAAGGAGGCTGAAGCCTATTCAAATGGGTACCCGGCATTAGCAGCTGAACACATATCTTTCCTTGAAATAGGAAGGCAGCAAACTAAACGGCTGAAGAGGAAGGCAATCAAATAAATTACCAACACAAAAGATCAATCAGTGTCGCCTCGAGGGACTATTCAGTACTTGAAACACAGGGGGAAAGTACAGAGGCAGTGTGAAGTTGTAGAAGGGACTTTCCATTGTCACGGTACCCAAAAGCCCGGAGATGCACCACTTGTGCAAATTGATGAGCCTCCTACTTCTAACTCAGACTGTCCACCAGCTGACGATGGCCTAGAAATCGTTTAACCCTCTCCCAACCTTCCGACTTTTTTGGCCGGGACATCAAGAGAGAGTAATGGCTCCGGCCATAGCATGGCCACCTCCTGCGGAATTGCACGGCTGCTTTAAGCCTCGCTCCTGGAGTCGTGTGACAAAGGAGAAAATCATTGGTATGTTCATTTTTAGCCCTCAAAGGAATTTGAAAACGCGATCACAGTTTGGCCTAAAGTCTTGATCTGAAGACACGTTTAAAAATGTGTCACTTTGTAGGCAAACATTGAGAAAGCAGAGGAGTTAGCATAAGACACACTGTGGGATGTGCAGCTTCGTGCCTGCCTTTGGGTCTGCCGGTGCTGCCAGAACAGACTACTGGCTTCTGTGCACCTATCGAAGTCCCAGCTTGGGAACATAGGAAACGGGAAAAATTCTGTGGATTCCCTTTTAGATTCCTGTGGGTGTATTCAGAGGGGTCGTTTCTGAACATCTCAGGAAAGAATCTGGGGGTGAAAGGTAGGAGTGAGGAGATTTTTAAATGGCATTTAAATAACCAGGTTTCCTCCCCCTCATCTGACTGTTTTACAAATACTCCCTGCCAACTATAAGTAATAGTGTAAAGTGCAGATCAGCAAGAGTCCCGTGGAATGAGGAAGCAGGCTGTGGGCCCAGAATGAGAGATAAGAGGGATTGCGCTGCTGTTCTCACCTCTGAAACACCCTTTCAGGATTGGGAGAAGGGAAAAGCAGGAATCCAGGTTTTGCAAGTTCCAAGTGCTCACAGTATGGTCATATGGCAAAACCTTCCTAGCCACAGACTCCCTGTCCAGACAAGGCTCCTCATTCACTTCCCCCCTACTCTCAATCTCTTTATTTGAGATAATATTCTTCTGTGGTTAGCTCCAAAAGCTCAGAGGGTGAGGTAGCCTGTCTTGCCAGAACCATCACTCAGATAACATCTCTGCCATCCCATCCTCTTCAGGACTGAAGCAGCAATGTGGAAGTGAGAGGGGCTGCATGGCTCTAGCAGAGCAAGGGGAAAGGAACTTGGAAGTGGCCAGGAGAGGAACCTGGCAGAGCCCTTGTGCCATGCTCTGCACTGCCAGCAATGGCAGCTCCTTCAGCTGCTGAGTGCCCACTGGAGGGACAAAGCCCATCACCAAGAAGTACTTCTCAAAGTCAATCCCACAACAGGGATTCTCCACGGAAAGGATGATTGAGTCAGTAAGACTACAGAAGCAGAGGAATAAAGTTCTCGGGGACTACTAACTCTCTGCTCCACAGCTTTGCTGCCAGGAGCCTCACGTGGCTGTCCAGCCACAGGGGAGGAGGAGGTGTCCCCAAAAAGAAGAAAGGCTTCAGATAAGAGAGGACGCCTGGAAAATGAGCTGTTTCCCTGACAGACAAGTTAAGGGAGAGTGGATCACAGACACAGCCCAAACGAGATGGCTGAGATAGGGGAGAAGCAGGCAGACAGGTCCCTGACTGTTACTGCCAACTACTGGTCACACGCTTCTGGAAACCGAAGCCTGCGCGGTGCCACCCAGGCTGGCCTTCTCCACTACATCTGCCAGCTGCATCCATCACGTAGCTGGATCCTAAGTGAAAACGTGTTTGTCAAGGACCCTTTAAAAGATCACTGAGCACTCGCAGAATCAGAGCTGAGCCCATGGCTGAAGTGCCAGTTATGACAAAGTCCCCTTAATCCAGAGCCTAGAGAAGTGAAGGAGGACTGTCCTTGGGATGGAAAAGCCCCAACACCTCTTGCTGTACAAAACAGAAGTCCCTAATCAGGAATTGACTGCAGGAGGAGGTAGGAAACAGAGCCGAAACACTTCCCTCACCTCTCTATTAAAAGTTACCATTCTCCCACGTTTCATAACTACTGTGCAACTACCAAGATGGAAGGAAAAAAAATCACTACATTTAATAAAAGGGAGTGAGTGGTACAGGGAAGGGAAACATGGAAACCTAAAGAGGTGGAAGAGGAAATTTTAAAGCCCAGCTCCGTCTTCCAGCAGTAGGGTAGATAAAAGACTCTGATAAAATGACTGTCCGCTTGCTCATAAGGGTTAACTCCTAGGAGGGCTTCCTGAGGAAACTGCGGGGGTGTTGCCAGAGGAGGGGAGAAACTTTCTGAGTTTGTGTTTAAACTTGTTATCTGCAAGGCCCTTGTTTGAGGGGGACAGGGGCAGAATTCTCTTGGATCACTGGATATGCCGAGGCGTTTGTGTTTCACATAGAAGGAGGTGAAGGAGGACGAGAACATAACCTGGGCTCGTTCACTGAGCCACCGAGATTCGGATGGCATTTGCCAGGCCGTGGTCCCCCCACACGCGGCCGCCCTTCCCTGACCCCCCAGTCCCTCGGAGGTGTCCCCGGAGCCCCAGACGCGTGGGCCAGGTCCCGTTCCCTGCCCCTTAGCGAGGTCGCTCTCGCTGCGCGCCCCAGCCCAGCCCTCCAGGCAGAGGGACCGGCGGCGGGTCCCACGCTTACCTTCTTTGCCGTGCGCCTCGGGAGGAAGGAGAGCCCAGAGGAGAAGGAGCCCGAGGGAGGGCTCCATGCCGCCGCTGCAGGTGCTCAGCCCCAGGCTGGCCGGAGAGGGGGCCCGGCTCGCAGCCCCCGCCGGCTCCGGCCTCCGTGCCCGGGCAGCTGCGGGCAGCGCATGGGCCTCTCCCGCAGCCTCCCGAGCGCGGCGCGCACGTTGCACAAGCGCCCGCCTGGCCCACGGTGGTGATGAAAGATCAAGGCGAGTGGGTGGAGAAGCCTTACTGCCTTTACCTGTTCTAAGGGGCTGGTCACAGACTTCCCATCTGGCAGGCAAATAAACCCACCTTAAAGGCAGCCACCTCTTTTCTGGGAGCCTCCCTCCACCTTTGCTCCACTCCCGTAAGAGGCTCCCGATTGCCACCTCCTGGGCGGCCCTCGCCATCCTTCCCGGTCCCGACGGCCCCGGCAATGGCTTTAAGTTGAGATTTTAGGAAGAAATTCTTCAGGGTGGTGCAGTACTGGAACAGGTTGCCCTGGGAGGTTGTTGCTATTCCACCCCTGGAAGTGTTCAAGGCCGGGTTAGATGGGACCCTGGAGCAATCTGGTCTAGTGGAAGGTCTAGTTCCAACCCCTATGGCAGAGCAGTTGGAAGTAGATGATCTTCCAGGTCTCTTCCAAGCCAAGCCATTCTGTGATTCTGTGATCTGTGATAATGAGGCTAAAACCACTGAGCCATCCTCACTTAATATGTTTAAGAAATCCATCTGTACACGGGGACAGTGGCCTGTTTCATTCCCAAGTATGTCACAGAACGACAGCGATACCACTTTGCCTGGCAGAAGTACTGTTTTTCATTTAGTATGCTCCTCTGCATTGATGGACAGTGCCTGCTTTTCAGCAAAAAAGAAATCATGGGAGAGGAAGCAAACTAGAAGGATTCTTTCTCTGTGTAAGAAGACCTCATGGGACTTTTCGTTTTCTTCCTGAGGGACATAAATATGAAGGAACTTGCCTTTGTTCTGTCTCTTCTGGCATCCATCAAGGATGTAACTCCCACCCATACACAGCTATTACACCCCTCCCCGTAAAATACAGATGGTATTATTGCACTTACACTTGCTGTACGGCTGCATTCCTCCTGCTCTCTTCCTCCTCCTCCCCAAGGAAGGCTAAAGAAAGGACCTTGTCAGGTTGCTTAGAGAGGCTGGGGGATCTCCACCCTTGGAGATGTTCCAGATTTGCCAGGACACAGCCATGAACAATATAACCACCTCTGGAGTCAGCCCTGCTCCGAGCAGCCTTTGGGACTGTGAACTCTCTGAGGGCCCTTGCATCTAATCTTTCAATGAATCCTGTGGTTCTCAAAGCCTACATCTTGAGAAAGCAAGATCTATCCCAAGATGTCTGAACATAGGCAAGAGAAATTTCAGAACAAATGGTTACAATACTAAGCTTTAAATTTTACGTAGCACATGAAGTAAAATATAGGTGCAAATAATTCAAATGTAAATGGCATTCAGAGTAGTTGTACCTTAAATTTGTTACAGTTTAATCCTGTCTAAAGTTCTCTTTATCAGTCCACAGTACTAAGTCCCAAACTTTTATGCCTATGTTTCCCCCACAGTTGAATGACTCCCATTGCAGGAGTCATGTAAGATTTTTTGGTCCACAACACATACTTTGAGTTTGTAGTGGGGGAATGTGTCCATTTAGGGCTTCATTTGGACAGTTCTGTGCCTTCTTCAGTCTATGATGTAGCAGTGGGGCAGACAGACCCACAGCTAACTTCTCTGTGACGGGGCAACATAGGCAAGGCCTAAATAGACATGAAATGGGGAAGAACCATTTGCAACTGGAGGATAAGGCTCTAGGGCAGGCCAGGAGCTCATGTCCTTCCTCAGGAAAAAAAATCAGTGTCGAGGTCTGACATTTGGCTCCTCAGGGCTAACAGAGCTTGCATCTGTAAAATCCCAGAAGTGACAAGTTCTGGAGTGAAGATCCTTGGGAGGCTCTATCTCCATTTCACTGGTGTGCAGATACTTGGAACATCTGATCTAAGGAGTAGGCAGGAAGCAATTTACTAGGCCTTACTGGAGAACATGGCCTAAAAAAAATTCCTTTCTTTTTCTCCCCCTCATAGTGTGGGCAGATGGGGATGAATTGGGGTTTTCCAGATAATGTTGGTCAGAAATTGTATTTACTGCTTTGTGTTTTTTCAGATTGGAGATCACCTAGGGCAGCTGACAGTCAGAATGTGTACAATGATAGTGAAACAAAATACAGTCTAATGTTTCAGCAGGATCAGGATCTGAAGAAAATCTATAAACAAGTGGGAGCGCACAGAAGTAAAAACACAAAATGCATAGAACTTTGCTGATACCTGTAAAAGCTCTGCAAGATTGCTTTCCCATGTGTCCTCTGCCCCAAAATGCAGATCCAAAGGGAAAAAGAGGGAATATCCACAGAGGCTTTAGCCAGAAGAGTGAGTACCACACATGCATTTTCATACTCACTATTTCATTGACATTGTTATTCTGTTTGTGCATCACAGGCTTGGATTTTGTCTTTGGAAATCGTTGGGCAAAATTAATTCTCTGACTGTAAAAAAAACACAAACAAAAACACCAACAACAAACAACTAAAACAAACAAATCCCAAACAAACAACAAATAGGCAAAACTGAAAGAACTTAATTAAAAAATCTTTTTATGTCTTGTTTACAATCATATTCTATGATTCTATGATTTAGATTTACATCTCCACAGCCTCTCACTCTCATGGTTTCCCAGTGAGCATCCCATCTCTGGCATCCATCTTGTGTTAAGAAGGTAACTGTGTCTTTTCAGCTCACTCTCAGCATGTCTTTGGGCTGATTCTCATCCTCTCTTTCTTGGCCCTCTGAGTATTTCTGAATTGCAGGGCACATTTTTTCCTTCCATTCCCCAGAATCTTGTTTTGAGTATCACTGTGATTAGGTATCCAGCTGGAAAATATCACCACACAACACACCTGGGCTTTCCTCCTACAGCTATGTGGGCTTGTGGTGAGGGAAGTGAGGAGGAAGGCTGTGCACCAGGTCTTGTTTTGATGTGCTGTTGGGAAAGTCAAAGGGCACTCCCAAGGCTGAGTCGGGACGTGCTTCTTTTGAACTGCAGTTCAGACAGAACTGTCTCATATGATTCTTACAAATTGTTTACTGTGTTTGCTGCTCCTCATATTTTAGAATGAGTTTCACCATCGTGCTGTTAAATGTCCTTACAGATGATGAATGAAAAAGAACCTAGAAATAATCTCTGAAGGTTCTCACTTGATATGACTTCCCTAATTATCAAAGCATCCCTTTGGTACGGATAACTTGAATCTGTGCATCCTGAACTGGCTTTCAGTAAGGTAGCATAGTAACATATATTATAGGTCTTCCAGTGCCTCAAATCCATTTTGCAACTTCAGTTAGAAGGAGGAACTTGCTCTTGTTCTGTGGTCTCTGATTCACTCCTTTTATCCACTATTTCTACAACTCTAGAAATAATCTATGACAGCTCTGTAGAGCCTAAGATATGCTCTGTATGAATGTCTTATTCCCTGTATAAAAAATTGTGCTTTCTGTCCCTTATTCTCACCTGCATGACCACAGTTAAATATTCTAGTGTTTTCATGTTTATCTTAGAAGGTTTTCTGGCTCTACTCCACCAGCAATTATCTAAGAATATTTCAAACAGCTGACTTCAGACTGTTTTTCTGCAGAAAACAGACTCCTACCATTTAGTGGTTTAAGCTGTTAAATTAGTTTTGTATACAGACATTTTGCATTCAGAAACTCAGATTTTGTTTTAAATAGATATTTTAAACTCCTACGAAGAAGCACAAGTAGGTCCTCTGGATCACAGAGCAGCCATCCTTGTGTTAGAGACCTGAGGATCTGACTGCACAAGTAGTCAAGCTGGTTATCTTTCTCCCTTGAGAAGAAGAACAAGGGCAAGGGCATGAATGAAGCTGATAGAGACAAGGCGTAGATCTGAGTTTTCATACACAGAAGAAGCAGGGGACACTCCCTTATTCTTCCTCACATATGTGAGATAAACACCCTTGGAGATGTACAAGCTTTGCCTGAAAGGCCCTGAACAACTTGACATAGTTTTGGTGTTAACCCTGCAGTGAGCAAGTATTTGGGCTAAAGACCTCCAGTCATCCCTCCCCACATCAATCTTTTGCTCATTCAGTTCATCATTGGTGGATGAGCAATCACATCTTCTTCCACCAGGAATGTAGACAGTTCCTTACTTGGGCTGCAGTCAAAACAGGAGGGTAGCCTCCCAAATATATCTTCCACCTGACAGAGATGTCATACAGTACATGAACTAGAAGAAGCCCAGTATTCCTGAATAAAACTCCACTTACTTGATCATCAGCAACACACTAAATAGGTGTTTCTCTACCTGCTGATGCCCTGGTTGGACACCTGATCAGGCAGAGAAGCATGTTTGCACTGCTGCCTGAACTGCAGGCTTGCTGGCTTTTGTCTCTGGATAAGCTTATCCTGCCATGGTCTGCCATGCTCTTATTTGGCTTGCAAAACAGGGCTCAGTTAAATTATTACACCATCCTGCAAATGAGGGGGAGGACCTTGCTTTTCCGCAGAAATTACCTGCGATAACTCTCTTGCCGTGTTAGCCCAGCTCTGCTCCCCCTCGTGGTCCAGCGGCTGTGGAGCCCCAGATGTGTCCCGGCTGCCTCCAGGCCAAACAGGGCTTCGCCTAGGCTGAGGTGTGACATTTTGTATGGACAAGAGGAAACCAATGAAAACCAAGTCATAATAGAATCTGATTCATTCTCCTAATCATAAAACTTCCCTAAGTGGTACAAATCTGGGTCACAAGAGTTAGTTACTTTCTATTATACTATTGCAGCACATTATATAATTAGAAATCCAAAAAGTGCAGTTCTACACTTAACACTCCTCTTTGAGAGCACATTCTTCTTGGCCACCTTTAAAGATATTTATTCATCTTGGTGGCATTAAGATTTCATGAGAGGATTCAATTTCTCTTTGAGCATTACTGACACAACAGAATATGTGTGATAAACATAAAATCTGACCCAGATAAATTTGATTTCTAGTAGAGAAATTACTGATTACTTATTTCTAGTAGGGAAATGCTGATGACTTATTCCACTACATTATAGAAAAGTAAGATTATAATATTTTTAGTAGCTGAATCAAAGCTCAAAATATGGCAATGGTAACCTCTGCATGGCAAACACATACCTCCCTGTAATTTGTAATTTCTTCATATTTTCCTGCTGTTCTTCCCCCCTCCTGGATTAATTATGTTCAAGCATGGAAATTTCTCACTGACACTGAAAAGGCTTTACTAATATACAATAAAAAGCCATACCACAAGTCACTTAGATAGTGTGATTTTAAATTTATTTTTTCTGCTCTTACAGGTGAATGTGTGAGTTAATAAATTTTTCTTTTTCTGGGGGTTTACAACAAAATATTTTAAAGCTTTTATGTCTATTTCTAATATGTTTTTTCAAGATATTTTTATGGTCCGCTTCTTAACAAATTACAGTTGCCTCCACAATCTAAACACAAGAAGCTTGCCTATATTTGTTGCTGTTGTAGCTTGATCCTGATGTTGAAGAGTTACTGTCCAGTGCAGAAATGAAATAGTTTCCACTGTTCACTGTGTTAGCAAGCAGCATTCTCCCTGAGAGGTATCAAGGTGGACACCAGGAGAAGGTATTTGAAGCAGACACCTTGCAGGTGGAAAGAGGGCATTGAACATGTTAACATCTTCCCGACTCACTGCCAAGTCTATTCTCAGTTCAGCCTCCCACTTGATTTTTTGAAACTTGAACTCATTAATTAAATCAAAACATGAAAACTGAAATGAATGCTGAGAGCAACTGTACAGCAAAACCACAATGAAACACTACACAGATTTTAGGAGACCTGATTTTCAGCAGTGACTAGGCTAGAGGCCATATGCTGCTGAGCCATCAGGTCTTCCCTCAACTTTACATGCCAATTTGTAGAACCAGACGGTCTTACATCCTCACATACCAATTTGTAAAACCAGACTGTCTCATATTCTTGCACTTATGCAGGTAAAGCCAAAGGTACACACTGGGTGGGTATCGACCTTCCCATTCTCTTTTTCCTGGACTTGCTTGGAAGACAACTGAGCACAATAGGATCTTTAGAGCCAAAGAGCTTTAGGTTAGGGATACAGTGCTGGAATTATTAATAACACCTTCAGTCAGCTTTTTGATGTGGAGGTACTTGTAGGGCAAGGTGAAACTAATTCTGAAACCAACCAGCTGGCAGGAGCTTCACCTCATTCTTCAGCTCCACTTTGGTCTCCTGATTAGTTTTTGTCCTATATTACTGGTTGCTTCCTGAAACAATCCATTAAAGGAAACTGAAGGCTTGTGCAACAGCTAAGTTAATAAATAAAAAGCTTGTAGAAATGTTTAATTCTGTGGAGAAATGGCAGATTATTTAAGTATATTTAATTCCCATTAGCTTGTTTACGGGGGTGTGGACTATATTTGTTTTATATCGTATAGAACGTATCAGATTTTATATTCTGAATACATAATTTCATATAATAGTAAAAAACAATCTCAGGAAGGACTCCTCTCTCTTCTTTTGTAAATCTTCTATCTATAAATATCTGCAAGAGAAACTCCTATAGCATTCTAGCCTTTATAATAGTAAAATATGTTAATAGTAAAGTAATAACACTAAATATTGCTCCTTTGGCATGTTCATAATAAACATCAAAAACAGAAGCCTTTTCTTAATAAAGAAAATATTTGACAACTTTTCACCCTTATGATATTAACATCTATTTTCTAGGTTTGCTACAAGCCCACATCCATTTCATTTTACAACTCCATTATCGTAAATAGCTGTATTAATTTCACCTTCCTGCTTCAGATCAAAGGATAAAAACCATCTATTTGGGTAAATATAGGATTATTTGCAGGTTTTCTAAGCTTTTAAGGAATGTGAAAGAAAGAAAGAAAGGCTGGTGGACTCACTTTCCATGTAAGCCAAAACAGACAGAATGTTATGACATGACTTTGTCAAGGGAAAATAAATACACTGAAATGTCTTCCTAGCTCTTAAAACTGGACTTTTGCCAAGTTTTCAACTTTCCTTACCCATAATAGAAACAAATCCCCTAGATAAACTTTTTGTATTTATACTCCTAGGAAAATAAGCATTTTGTTTTAATGCAAGTGCATTTATTTCTTTTAGGAGATTGATTATTTATAGGAACTTTTAGGAAATGTCTTACCTGGCTTGCCAGCAAAGCATAATGGTGTGCAAAAAACCCCCCATAATGAAACAAAAAAACACCAACCAAACAAAAACAAACAAACAAAAAACACCAAAGCATTTTTCTCTGGTTTCTCTCTATACTGAAAGGGAGGTTTCACTTGTATCCTCCCAGTATGTCTGGTACTGGTAGTAGCTCTCAAGGAACCACCTTGGAGTATCGCCTTAAATGGAGGAACCTTTCAATGGCATGTACCATTCAAGGTGCTGGACCTTGAGCATCCTGAATGCTGCCCAAATCTGGGCCATCATCCTCCAAACTCTCTTCATTTTTGAGAACGTGGACAGCTGATCACTAATGTGATCTTACAGGTTGAACTCTTACAGGCTGGGCTCTGGTGCTCCACCACTGATAAGATCTGTGCTTTTACACAGTGCTTGCTCAGGGCCGCCTTTATGAAATTAATTGCAAGGGTGAATACTCTGTTTGTATGGCTGTGTAAACCATAAAGTGATTCTTAGTGATGTCCTAATTGGTTTCACTGGAAAACTTCATGACATCTATGTTTGCCAGATCTCAGGTCTCAGCAAATTTGGGAATGCAAGCATTCCTCTTTCAAGAATGTACAAGACTACTTGTGAAATGCAGGTATCCAGCTGTACTCATTCACTGGGGAGTCTTGAATCTCTACCCAACCCAAAAAAGTACAACACCCATGGAAAGATCTTTTCCATGCCCATCTTTGTTTGGAGGTGGAATGTGCATTTGTCAAAATCTGCTCTGCCTGGCTGAATCCTGCTGTTCCCTATGAAGGTCTGAAAATAGCTTAGAAATTACCTTTTAAAAATTATTATTCTGTGCTCACGCCTACATCAGGGATGGTGCTGCCTTACTTCACTTGAGCACTCTCCAGCTCTCAGCACACAGTGTGCTGAGTCAACAGGACTGAAACAGCCACTTGTTGAGTGGAAAAGGGACCTCAGGCAGGTCCAGTCAATTAAAAGATAACATTTTAGAAAGGAAATGGGTGTGATATCTCTGATACATTGCTGCTGCTCTTACCTCATACTCTCTACGTATCTGTACAGTGCCCAACACAGCTGGCATGGGATGGGGGGAAAGGGTGCTGTGAATGGGTGTGGGAATACTGATAGGGCTAGTCTTAGACTAGTGGATGTGGGAATACTGGTGAGGATGGTCTTGGGCTCTAGGATATCTCCTCACTCTGTTCATCTGCAAGAACATTGGGTAGAGAAAGCGTCTTCTCAGAAAGCCTCCACTGCTTGTTGTACTTCCCACATGTATCTCAGGCTGGGAGTCTAACCTGACTGCTGTTTAGGTCATTTCATCCCTTCCAAAGGCATCATCTGTATCCTTGGGGTGAGGAGAGGTCTGTCCAGGTGCCTCTGTTCTGCAGTGGTTTGTGAGGAACATCCTGGTTCAGGGGAGAGCCCTGCTATCTTCCCACAGCAGGTCACAGTTATCTCTCTGCTATCTCACACCCACAGCTGCCAGAAATATGTGAGGGCCTCTACCAAGGCTTTGAACAGCGTTATGAACCTCAGTGTCTTTCTGTCCTTCAGTTTTATTGCCAGGTATTTGGACAGAAGGCAGGTTAGAAACCTCTGATGCAAAGTCCTGCTAATCTCAGGAAGGACCTCTGGCCACCTCAAGTCCAGCCAACTGCTTGCAGCAGGATTGACTTCAAAGCTTGATTTGACTTGACAGGATTTAGAATTGATACTTCCTCTTCTGCTTGTGCTCATTACAGTTACTTAATAGTATTTGATTCCAAGTACTTCTCTAATGTAATTCTGAAGTACTTCTCTATTAGTACATAGTGTTCTCTCATTGAGACCCTCTCCTTCTCACTTTTTGGAAGAGCTGGCAGGTGATTAAAATGTTCTCTGCAACTTTGATAATTTTAAATAATGCAGCTAAGTGTTTGCCCACAGAGTAATTAGGTATTCATTGACTTGAGAGCCAATATTCTGTGTTAATGTTTTAGGCAGGCTAGACTCTGATCTTGAAGACAGCTTTTAATGTCAGTTTTAAATTCCACATTTCTCTTTTGTCAGAAGGCTCCAAGTTAACTTCCTTAGTTACAGTGCCAATTTCTTACATTTGTCAAATCCACTTACCATAATTTTTAATGATTGTAGCCCAGAGAAAACAAATACCACTCTGCTCTCTCAATCTGCCCAGCGAGAGAGTTGAGGGCAGCTGGGGTGCTGAAATTCCTTTGGATTAGACAGAGGAACAGAAGCAAACATTTTAATTTTTTTCTCAACTATTTTCTATGTAAGAGGTGGGTTCTGAATCATGGGGTCTCTATGGCCTTTAAAGAGACATGGGGAAGGGAAGTATTAAATAAAATAATTAAGTTGGTTCTTTCGCCCCCTCTTCCTGGCCAAAACTGATCTTCTCTAATTTGTCTGAATCATCCTGTTCCTCCTACACATAGGAAACTCATAAAATAGTACTGCTTTGCACCTTTCAGACTCTTATGTCTGCTGCAGTATCCAGCCTATGCTGTAACTCTCACTGGTTTTGCTGAAGAAATTGCAGTAACTGTGGCAGCAGTATTATTACTTTAACAATTACAGATCTCAACACTCCCCAGGCGTTCATATTTATATGATGCAGTCTTTGGTGGTGAAAGTCACATGATAAAATAAGTATCTTAGCCTTTGTGTTGCCATAGGAACAGTACAAACCTAAAGCATCTCCCAATAAAAGGAAATATGCTTTGCTTCCTGCAAAACAGGCATAGCAAAGTCATACTCTTGTTAGACTGTTGGCATTTTAACTTTCAATATGTAGAATAATTCAAGGTTAGATGAGTTTACACTATCAATCTTTCCATTTGTCATGGGATGCCAGAGTGCAGCCTTCTACTAAATTTGGAGAAAACCACAGCTATTTTACCCTTCTTTCTAGCCACGGACTTTCTTCTTCTAACCTTCCTTTAAGCCCCTACAGATTTATTGTGCCTCTAAACTTACAGTCTAAAATTTGTAGTGATTACCCAATTTCTACTGTCATCTTGATAGAAAAATAACAAAACCAATACTTTAATATTGGTTTATTAGCTTTAAAAACTTTTGTGTTGATCTTCTGATTGTGCTGGCATGACTATGAATGTAAGCCTGAATATGTATGTGATCAGAGAAGCGAGACCAGTGATTGATCAAAGCTCTTCATCCTCACAACTCACTAAAGCATTTTCCTTTAGATCAAGTGTTGGGGATTTTTTTGAGCAGAGATATCTTTTTCTCATAAATGTAGTGATGCATGTAGAATTCTGCCTGGATATTTGCCTAAGTGAAGCCTATGGTGATCTGGTTATGGGGCTTTTTCCCAACAAGAATGTGTTTGTGCTACTAAAATTTACCACACACACACATCACAACTCTGATAGTATCCCAGTTCACCTATTTTCTTCTTCCTCAGCATTTTCCTGAGGATCCCTCTGATTTCCTTGTTCCGCAGGCTGTAAATGAGGGGATACATTAAAGGAGTAACGTTGGTGTAGACCAGAGACACCACCTTGTCCCGGGCCGGTGAGTAATTGGACTTGGGACGAATGTAGATGAAGGTGGCACAGCCATAGTGCAGTAAGGTGATGGCCAGGTGCGAAATGCAGGTGGAAAAGGCCTTGCCCCTTCCCACAAGGGAGGTGACACCTAATAAAGCCACAGCAATGCAGAGGTACGAGGCCAGGATCAGGAGGAAGGGGAGCAGCAGGAGGAGCACGCAGGCCGCCAGCAGGGCCAGCTCGGCGGCGTAGCCCTGCGTGCAGGCCAGGCGCAGCACGGCGGGCACGTCGCAGAAGAAATGGTCGATGCAGCAGGGCTGACAGAAGGGCAGGCGGAACACAGCCACTGTCAGGCCCAGGGCCACAGTGAAGGCTCCCAGGGCGCAGGCCAGAGCCAGGTGGAGGCACAGCCCCTCGCCCATGAGGGCCGCGTAGCGCAGGGGCTGGCAGACGGCCACGTAGCGGTCATAGGCCATGGCTGCCAGCAGGAAGCACTCGGCACCACCAAGGGCCACGAAGAAGTGCATCTGTGCGGCACAACCCAGCATGGAGATGGGGCTGCCACCCACTGCCAGGCTGAGCAGCGCCTTGGGCACGATGACTAAAGTGTAGCACAGCTCCACAGCTGAGAGTTGGCCGAGGAAGAAAAGCATGGGAGGACGTGAGGGTTCCATCACCACCGCTATGAAGATCATCATATTCCCTGCCAGTGTGATCAAATGAACAATGAGGAAGGTAAAGAAGAGCAGGACCCGCAGATGGAGCAGCTCAGAGAAGCCGAGCAGGATGAACTCCATGGTTGCGCCACTGCTCACATTGTCCCTCTCCATGCAGCCTTTGCATGTCATCTGCAGGAGGGAAACAGAAGGGAAACAGCTGAATTCAATGCCTGGCAATCAATTCCAGATAGGAAATAATGCTGCAGTACTGTAGAACCAGCTTAGTGTGAAAAATGCGTATTTTATGATTGGCTTTTCGCAAATATTAAAATGTGTTGTGTTAGAAAGTTATACTGTATTAATTCTCTTAAGTAGTGTGCTAAATATAGTTTTAGGTTATAACAAAATGTTAAAATAGAAACTATGCAATGTAAGATACTTTTTTAAAGAAAGGACTCACAGCAAGATAGCAGTCACAGGACACCTAAATCTTTCAGAGAAAAAGAATTTATTGCTATCTTATCAGAGGGAATGAACTTCTTCCCACCTTGCTCAGGCTTGAAAGTGCCATTAGGATTATCAGAAAGAAGCTGAGGATGACCAGACAGAATCCTGTGTTTGAATGGAATTTATACATCATGTATGAGGTGTATGAATATGCAACAGGCTGTTGTTTTTAAGGGTTAATCCTCTGTTAAAGAGTGTCCTTTTTCGGGCCCATAACTCTTTGTATCTATTGTCTCATATTAGCCTAATTGAAATTGTCCAAATTATTATTACTCTAATTGTATTACTGTTTTTATAACCATTTCATTACTATTAAACTTTTTAAATTTTAAAACAAGTGATTGGTGTTTTTCGCAGTAGTAAAGCTTATTGGGTGGGGAGGAAGGCAATTTCATTTAAAAATAAAAACCCCAAACTTCAAACCTGATTTCACTCAGCCACTCTCAGCATACTCTCAGACCCATATTCTCATAACCACCAAGGTTCTTGTGCCCAAACAATCAGCCTGGGATTCTTTGTCATGACATTGGTGACAACGACTGTCAATCATTGGGTTTTCATCACTTCTTCTCAGTTGTTCTGAGATTTTTGACCATGTGCAGGTTTTGAACATGCATCCTTTAGGAGTTGGCACTGATTAGTCTGACTTAGCTGTCCTGCTTTCGAGAGTCTTCATTGGACTCTCCCTCCTGATCTGTGTGTCCTAAGAAGCTGCAGAGGTGTTTGGGTGTTAACAACCATCAGCTCCTAGGTCTCACCGAAGCTGCTGCTGTTCATTGCACCTCTACTCCCAAGCAGACCTGTTAATTCTCTATTCACAGCACTTCTGCAGTCCCCTACATCTGTGTCAGAGATGTGCAAGGACAACCAGACAGTGAACTGGAGCTTCTGTGCCACAGCCTGACTCCATGAGTGGGTATTTGAATCAGTTCTCTGACTGGCTTTTCCCTTCTCCACAGTAGGTCTGCCATAAGGTTCACACAGAAAGAGGGTTCCAGTGATTAGACGTGAGGATTCCGAAGTTAGGGCTGACATTTTGGCTGCCCACATCTTTATGTCTGGCTCAGCCCTGTGGCATCAGGGTTAAAGTAAACAAACTTCCACTCTCAAAACCAAAGATGTCCATGGCAACATACATACTCTGTAACTGTTTTTTAAGGAAAACACAATGCTAATATCGTGGACTTGGAGACTGAGATCTTGCTTTTCACAGGAAGAACAGAAATTTCCTAGGAAAGTGGTGTGATACAAAGGTATTAAAGCTGGAAAATTTAGGAAAGATAAGAAGGTAGAGAGACGAACAAAAATAAAGTATATATACTGGTCATGGTTGAACAGAGTTCATTGTTCATATGTTCATCAATACAGTATTAACTACAAGAAATAATTTCAACTCTTTCTACACTTTTCCATAAAACAGAAATAAAATCAGAGATTCCTTGAAGACTTCTGCTTATATAAAAATCTCAGCAATATTTAAGTGTAAAACAAACTGGAAAACTACATGAAATATCATCAAAGACTAATAGAAGGAATGTGAAATTGGTGGAAAAGCTATTAGCGGGGATGAGATTTTCCTGGAAATAGATGTAAAAGAACTCCAGAAAAAATAATCAGTACAATTGAGGAGGTGAATCTGCTTAAAGCCTACAGACCTTTGCCTTTTTTTTTTTTTTGCCCCAAGGTTTCCTTGTGATTCAGTATCTCAGCAGCATTCAAAACATCTGGGAACTCAGGTAAACATGAAAATTCCCACAATTATATTACTTCAGGTGCAAAAATAGGAATTTAATCAGTCTGCCTCAGAACATAAGTCAGCAAATTAACAAACTAGGAAGAAACTACCATAAACTCCAAGACTAAAACATAATGGACAGTCAGTGAAGACCAAGAAGGAGCACTTTAGATAACATAGAGCAACAATCCTGCAAAAGCAAGTAAAAATACTACTGCTGGACATAGTTTCCAGCAGTTATAAACCCATAGTTATCTCCTACATCTACGTTTTACTGCTGCAAGACCTCTCCAAAAGCAGTTCTAAGCAGTCTGGCTGTAAATCTTTCATGCTCTATGCAAGTAGAAGGTATTCACTGAAAACAGGAGTAATGGGTTGGTACATGGCTGTGGATTGAGTCACTGAGGACCAGCTGGGGCTCTCCTCACTCCAAGTGCTGAGACTTTAAGAGGATTCTACTAAACATAACAGGGTTAAAAAGTGGGGAAGAAACAGGGGTTTCCCTTCCTTTCATTTGGAGCTGTTTGCTTCAGTGGCAACATACCTTCTCTGGGTTAAAAGGTAAGAAAATAGACACTTCTTTCTCTTGATGATGTGTGCTGTTCAGTCTGGGCTGAGATTCTGTTTCTTGCCCAGTCTGGGCTCCCTCTGGCTGTGGGTGCCCCTAGAGCCAATGTTTTCTTTCAGCATCTCCTGGCCATCCTCTCTTCTCTGCAGGACCCAGCTCCTTATATGCCATATGACACAGAATTCTGTCCTGTTCCTGCTGCCTCCTCCCTGCACCCAGGGCAGGCAGTTCCATTCCTCCCAAGAAAGGGGGGGTTGCAGGTTTTCTGTAAATGAGCAGTAGGATGTAATTGCATCTTCAGAGGATGGCAGAGCTGCAGCGCCCTCCTTGCTTGTTCTCTTCACTGAAGCCATTGAAAGTAGCTGATTATTGATGGGGCTGCTTTGTACCTGGCATGGCAACATTTTAAGTAACAAAATGCATTGCTGCTCTTCTTAAATAAAAATAAAGCTATGGGTCTTTAAGTAAGTTTAAACCAAACTAACACTTAGAGGCAAAGCAAAACAGATATAAAGACCTGAAACACATCCTGTGTGTGGAGTTTTCACCAGTTCAGGTGGCCCATTACTTCTTACTGGCTCAGATCAAATCGCCATTCAGCAATTGATAGGTCTGAGATTATTTGAGCCCAATTTATTTTTATTGCCATGGTTACATTCATTCCTGGCCACTTACACTGAGATAATGAAAGAGATCTGTAGCTTTATGTGAGTAGAAAAGAGAAGCAAAGTCAAGATTTTTGACTGCTAAAATGGATCTGCTCGGTAGAAACATGTAAATATACTACCTCAAGACTTTCACAGGACCTGGTTTAGAAGGAACCCTTTCAAATGTTCTTGTCTCATATTTTATCTATGTGGCATAATAATTTTGGAACAAAACTGCCTCATGCATCGGTCCAGTCTCTGACTAATTGTGCTGGAAAAAGAACCCGGGCTTCCAGTGGACAGCAAGAAACAGGAGCCAGGAAGAGGCAACAAAGACCAACCACTAATTGGGCTGCAATAGTAAGAATGTGTCCAGCAGGTGAAGGAAAGTGATTATGCCTCTTTATCTGTCACACTTGTAGCTACCTCTGGAATACTGGCAAAGTTGTATTTAAGTATTTTTACTCTATTTTATTTTTTCATTTAACTTCTTGGAATTACAGCTACGACAGTGAGGTCTATCCTCTTTAGTTTCTCGAGTCACTTCCTTAACTTTCAAATTTATTTTTTTTTAATTTCAACTCCTTTCCTTACACTTCTTATTGTTTAAGATTCTGCAAATAATTCAGCACACAGAATGTTTTTAGAGCATTTACAAAACTGAATTCTGAATCTGTCTTGAATTCTAGGTAGTGTTGTACAATACTGAACAAAACAGCAACCCTGAAGCCTCTCTTGGTGACATATTGTCTGTGCAGCTGTAAGAGGAGCAAAATCGAGGTGCTGGTTATTTTCTAATTACACCTGGCAAGTTGGGTGGATTATAAATGGAAGGAAATCTTTACATGAAGTCTACTTTAGTCAAATGCTTTGGAGAGTAAAACTGCTCCCTCTAGTAAACTCTGTTAGAATTTCAGGACACCAGCTGATTAACTCATGTAGAGTTTATCTTTGTGTTACAAGATAAAATTCAGGGGCTCTGGTGCTATTTCTTACTTTGTTCTCTTCTCTGACCCAAACTGCAGGAGAAAATCTGCTGCCTCAGTAACAATGCAAAAATAATTATTAGGAACTACTTTGACAAGTCTATTCCAGCTTTCTCATCTTCAGATGGTCCTTTCCTCCTGCTGGACTGGAGGTGAACTGAGGTGAGTCAGCACGTACCCAGTAACCAATACCACACAGTCAGCAGTTATATGCACTAATTTTTTTTTACCATAGTGCCCAGCCTTACACTGAAATAAATCAGGCAAATTACTGTTTCAGTCTGTGTGTGTGCAGATAAGCCATCATTTATTAACATGCAACTTACACCTCCCCGCAACGTTTCAACACACTCCCACACCTTACCTCCAAAACACGGCTCCCCAAGAGGGGAGTGCTAGCTGGAGTGAGCAGTGCAGCCCAGTGCCAGAACACACAGCAACCAGACAAACAACAAGCAGCAGAGGATGAGAATATGCATGTCAAAGCGACTCTGTACTTCCTCCTCTAGCCCACACCTTTCAGGTTCCCAGCACTTCCATTGCATCAGCTTACAGCCAAATTCATAACAGATTATTAAAAGCTGCACGTTGGCATTAGTGTTTGCATGTCTTGAGTCTGCAGCATGTAACAGAGCTGTACTTTCTGCCTTGCTGCAGAGTTCAGCCCTGCTCTCCTCCCCCGCACTCTTGACTGTGTGATTTTTTTTCAGTACGTGCCTGCAAGGCTTTGGGACTGGCCTGCCTTAGCTCGAATTTGTATAAAGGGTTTCTTGGAATCCAGCTACGGTTAGTGAATCACATGGTATCAGCTTCTATCAGCAATTGCAACATACTTCAGAGGATATTCCCCTTGGTCTTCAGAAAAAGGGCCAGTACTGGGCTTGCCTCTCCACACCCATGAATCGCCAGCCTTCTCCAAAGAAAGCAAGAGAAACTGGGAAGCTCAGTGTAATGTGGAGCAATCTGGGCAAAATGGAAACAACTGAGAGAGGTACCAGGAAACCTGGAGGAGAGGGACAGCCGGTCCCAGCCATGGCCAGGGAAATGGTGCTCTCAGCCCAGAGGACACAAAGTTCTGCAGCAGGCTGCAAGCAATGTTCAAGCAACACGACCTACCTAGCCAGTGGTAAAAGCGAATAAAGAGGATAAGAAAGATTGCACATCTTTGTATGCAAAAGCACACTGATATTGATCCTCTGGGGATGTCTTAGCGCTGTAGAAAGCAAAGATTTTGGCTGTCATAGCTGCACTGATTTTTCACAACTGATGTTCTGCTGCAGGAATGTTCAGTAGCAGAAGCTACTGTGTTATTCAGAAACGTTACGGTGACTTATCTGATTAGAGAACTTAAGGCAGTTTTAAGGTGGATTGCTTGAATTGGTTTTGGTGGTTGATGAAATGTAAGATTCACTCAAATGAAAATGTTAAGAGTGGCAATATAAAAATAAATGCCAATATCTTTTGAGAAAGTGCATTTTTGGATCCAGTATGGCTGATTATGATCATAACATAGCAGGGCCAAGGGCTGAAAATTACAACATCCTGACAGATATTTTCTAACAGGTATGGGATCCCCATTCTGTAGTAAACAGGAGTCAAGAAATGTTGTCTCCCACAGAGGCAAGACACTGAAACAACTGGGCATAGCCTTTAGGAGGAGCAGTGTATCCTTATTCCCACAATGTTCAGAGCTTTCTGGAAACCAGGAACTGAAACTGGCTGGGGTGGGAACAGCAGGATGGCTGGCATCAGTTTGCCTTGGTGAGAAAAATCATCACGCTGCCCTCCTCGAGTTTCTGTTGTTTGGCTTGATAAACCGTGCCTGGGAACTCAGTCTGGGAAAGATGCTGAACCATAAACCAACCAAAACAGAGTTTTGCAAAAAAAGGGCAGGCAACCTGGCAGCTAAATACTCCTCATGATTTAAGGGTGGGGCATTTCTTTCACCTGGTTGTACTTACTCATAGTCTAACCCAGCCAAAGGCATTGTCCTGTGTCTCTGCTAAAAAAAGTTTGTACAGATCAGTTAATAGTATCATAAACATGCAAGCTTTTCCCATTTGGAATAAAATGGAGTAACCAGAAGAAAGCTCATTTAGAACTAGAGAGAGAAAGGACAAATCTAAAATAGGGATTCATGAATAAAAGGATGAAAATATTTTACCTGAGAACAGCAAGTGAAAATGAAAAAGACAGACTGAAAATGAGGGCTACAGGTCCTGGAAAAGATTAACTAGAACTCTAGTAGTTAAGACAAGAAAGAAGGTTAGGATAGTAGGAAAGACTGATATTCTGAAGACAAGTCTAAGTTTTCTTCTTGTATCTGAAGTTATTTTCAGATTCATTTGGACAACTTTGTGGATGTCTCTGTGGATCCAATTAAAAGTTTGGATTTTAACTACCTTCAGCCTGAAGGGCTCATATGGAAAGAAACAGAATAGCTGCAACTCTCATGGTCTCTGAAGGACCTCAGCAGTGTTCAGCCCTTCCTGGGGCAGGGATGATAGCACTCTGGGGCCTTGCTGAGAATCACTGGTGTTGTCTTCCAAAAATCATGTATTTATTGTTCCCTGTGCAGTGGTAAATGAGGCATTGTCTCACCTGAGCTCTTCCTTGGGATGGCAGTGACTGAGACACTCCACCTGGGGACATAATTTGGTTTTGCTTAATTTGTTCTGATGCAACTACAGCCATTGAGAGAAAAGCCAGAAGAACTCATTGTCTTATGAAGTTCTCCACAGGAGACATCATCCCAAGCTGATGCTGCACACACTTCATCCCCAGTGTACTCAGCTACTACTCATTTCATCCTCCTCCTCCCATCTCATGTTTGGTCATCTAGAGTAACATTTTTCATCTGTGTCACTTAGAAACCCAAAGCTCATTTTCAGAGTAGTGAGGTAAATAACTATTAAGCCAACATGCTTTTCTGAAGAAGCTTATTTCAGAAAATAAACTCTGGAAACCATCATCCCAGATTGAATATACAAACTCCGGGTGAACTGGAGCTTGTTTCAACAGAAGAACTGTGGTAGACAGTCAATATGTGTGGTCAGAGACTGCAGATGGGATGTAGGATCCATTCTAGCACTGAACTCTCAAGTTTGTTTCAAGCTGTGTTTCAAGAAAGTCAGTGGAGGTGAAAGAAAAGAGCAATCTGTCCCTAATTGTGGAAGAATCTATGTTTTAGAAAACATATACAGCAGCTTGCTGGACTGGATGGCAGGGGAGCAGGTGCTCAGTCAAAGAGCCATCCAGCTGTTGCCTTCAGCATTCTTTAGCATCATTTCCATTGATTGTCTCACACAATGATGTACTTATTATCTACTTCTATTATTTTTTTCTTGTGTTCACAACATCTCTAAATTCTTACATAACATAAGAGCATATGCTGAAACAACTCAGCAAGACAACAATTCTAAGTGAGAATTCAGCAAACTATTCTTGGTACAAAGCCCGGCATTGCATCACCACTGCAGAATACAGGATGAGATGCAGTAAAATGTTACTAGTCCAGATGTCCAGGAGCACAGAATTACAGAAAATAGTTTCAAGACAAGTGGATGCAAGAGAGAAAGACTTCAAAAAGCTTTTCTGCATGAGGACCTGCCAGAGATGGGGGAGAGACTTAGCCTACAGGGATCCCTGTCCATAGATATGTCATATATTTAATTTTTTCATTGTGCTTCTTGGGTGACCATAGCCTTTATCTGAAAGGAGACATCACATGGCACACCAGAATCATGAGCTGCTTGGAGGAACAGGAGAAAGAAGAGGACAGTAGGTCACAAAGGACAAAAAGCTTAGGCCCTTACCTACTTCTGTGAATCTCAGTGAAGATATGGCAGTAAGAGAGGACTCATGTTTGGCCAAGGTCTCTGGAAATCCCAGAAGTTGCACTTGATCCTTGTGGGGTCCCTTCCAACTCAGGATCTATTCTATTCTATTCTATTCTATTCTATTCTATTCTATTCTATTCTATTCTATTCTAGTGTGGCACCTTGCATTTTACTGCTGGCAAATGCCCTTTAGGTGTCAGAGTCCTGAACCCTGTCCTGGGCTGTGGAACTGTGGGCACACCTAGAGTTATCAAGAGACCACACTCATATTTACATGTTGTTTGACCAGTGCAACAGATGTAGGTCTTGGATGGCTGATCTAAAACCTGCTACCTCTGGTGCCCCTAATGATTTCCAGTCTCGTGGATCTATTTGGTGCAAAGGCTTTTATTCTGAAATAAGCTGCTTGTTAGAGCACATGCTAGCTGATCTGCATATTTATGCCTTTTCCTTTATATTCAGACACTGAGAAGAGCTTCCTCCATATTCAGTTTTAGCTACTTTCTTTTATTAGCAAAACCTAATTTTCCCTGATTAGGGAACACAGGCTGAAGACCTTGTGACAGCCTGAGCAACAAACCAAGCTAAGTACTGTGCAGTTCTTTCAGGCTGATGAATGGGAAAAGTAATGATGAAACTGCATCAAGTGGATGTGATTCCATAACATTCTCCAGTGCTACAAAAGGTCTTCACTGAGTCACAGAAACATAAGAAACCAGCCTGGAACACCCAGCGTCCTGCTCAGAGCCTGAGTATCACTAACACTGCATCCCATCATGATGGATTTTTCTTACTGGGAGCCTCCAAGGCTGGAGACTCCTTCACCCCTCTACATGTCAGTTCCACTGCTGGGCTGCCTGTTGGTGAAAGTTTTTCTGAATTTCCAATCAGAATCCCCTGATATGTGATTTACAGCCACTGACCATTACTGTTGGTTTAATGGAGCTGTAATAAACCTCCTGTATTTGGGACTGGAAGTAGGGTGTCAAAGGGAAACAGGACAGGAAGGAGGAAAAACAAGATCAGTGCATCAAGAGAATGTTGGAAACAGCCTCTTAGCACAGCATAAAGGTAGAGTAGCTTCACAGAGGTTACTAGATGTAACTTCACAGAGGTTGCATCTTCAGAGTACCACAGCAGACAGCTCAAATGGGCTGCAGATATGAAAATTCATCATTTTAAATGCCAGCTGGAAATATCCGATGAAACTCTTCAATATTCACATGTTCTTAAAAACTGATTTGATTTGTTCTAGACATTGATGAGAAGAGGTGCCTTTTGCTGCCCAAAATTTGGAACAATATTAATATTGCATAAGGTAGCTCACTGAGATAGGAATCTTGATATGTGTTTCTCAACAATACCACTGGACACTAAAATCAGAAGAACAACTTAATTGGAATTAAATAATGCATATTGTTGTGTCTAACAATTAAACGTTTTTTCAAGATGCTCCAAACTAAGGTTTTACCCAGATTTTACACAAGATGGAGAAAAAATATCCATATTTTCTGAAATCATTACTACAGCTTGGAGAACCACAAATCTCATTTTGGAAGCTCTATGACTATTCCCAGAAGCACAGTTGCTTTCCCAGACAACAACCTTCCTACAGATTTTTCTTTTCAGGCATTCATATTAGACATAATGATATCCTTTTTGTGCACAAAAATTGAAGACTGTGGAGCAATGGAAATGCTGCATGGCAGGTGGGATGCAAGATGGAGAATATAGCTCTGCTGGTCAATTAGTTACACATGCCAGGAAAGTAAAAAGAGCACAAGGCCACCCTGAAAAGACTGAAGTCACTGGTGATAAAGATTTTTCATAGTCCCACAACATTAGGCCCTAGTCAAAAGTGGGAGCCTGATACTTGTCTCATGGAGTATTTCTTTAGAGGAGGAAAGAAATTGTGGAAAAACATTAATTTTGAAAACCCTGTTGCGGTGGAAGGTCAATTGTCTGGACAGTGTGCTGATATCCAGGCAGATAAATGGGATAAAAGCACTTTCCAGTACACTGAAGAAGAAAACATAAGTCTGAAAATTCAGATTATAAGACAAAAACAGAAATACTTCCTTGTAGTCAGCTGTGTCTGTGATGTTTGATGTACGGTCAACATTAGGCCAGCATTTACATCTCTACCCAGTAACAGTCTCCTCTGTTGCGCTGAAGTTTTCTGAGATTTCCTTCAGTCCAGGAATGGCTTTGAAAGAATATTTTACTTAAAACTGCAAACACCAGCTTTTTATCCCCAGTAAAATTTAAAGACAAACTGAGGATGGCAATAGAACTGGAAAGTATCTCAGCCACCACTGCAGAATACATATACACTGTCCTTGATGTCCCTGCATTGCATTCAGATGAGGAACTTGGCTGTCTCTCCTTGTTTTATGGGAGTGCTGGTGGTGTCAGCTGTGGGTGGCTGAGGGCAGCCCCTGGTGTGTGCCAGCCGGTGCCGTGGCCGTGTCCTTTCCGTGCCCAGTACCTGTCCCTGGGTCACACAGCCGAGCCCAGCACGGGCTGCCCCTGCAGCCTGGCCAGTGGCACTGGGAAAAGCAGCCCTGGACAGAGAGCCTGCAGCCTGGGCTCCAGCAGCTGAGCAGGAGGAGCTCCTGGGGCTGAACTCTGCTCATCCTGAGCTATCCCTACACATGGCACTCAAAAAGTGACTTGGTCAAAATAGAACTCTGGAACTGGGGCTTTCCCTACAGAAAAAAGAGCCTGTGTAATTTTACTGTTCTTTCCTCTTACTTTCTGTCCTTCTTCTTGATATATTTTTACCCTTTAGTTTGGGTTGGAAAGGAGGTTTAAAGATCATTTAGTTCCAGCCCTCTGCCATAGGCAGGGACATCTTCCACTAGAGCAGGTTGCTCAAAGCTCCAATCAACATGGGCTTCAGCACTCCCAGGGATGGGGCATCCACAACTTCTCTGGGCAACCTGGTCCCATGCTTCACTACCTCCATTGTAAAAGATATCTTATGTCTTCTATATATCCCATCTAAATGTATTCTCTGTCTGTGTAAAACCACTGCCCTTTATCCTTACACTACAGGTTCATGGTAAAAATGTATCTTTCTATCTTTCTTATAAACCCTTTTCATCTATTAAAAGGTCCCAATAAAATCTCTCCAGAGTCTTTGCTCCTCCAGGCAGAACCACCACAAGTCCCTCAGATTTTCTTCATAGCAGAAATGTTCCAGACCTCTGACTACTTTTGTGGCCCTCCTCTGGACTTGTTGTAACAGGTCCCTATTTTTCCTGTGCTGGACTCCAGAGCTGGACACAGAACTCCATGTGGAGTCTCTCTTGAGCCAAGTAGAGGGGCAGAGCCACCCCCATGACCTGCTGGCCTTACTGCTTTGGATGCAGCCCAGGACACAGTTGGCTTTCTGGGCTGCAAGTGCTCACTGTCAACTCATGACCAGCCTTTCATCTACCAGTATTCCCAACTCCTTCTCAGCCATGCCACTTTCAGGTCCCTCAGTTGGTCTTTACCCTGGTCTTTTCTGATGATGGGAGAGACTTCATTCCCCCAGTACCTGTCCTGAGTTTCAGAGGCTTTGGAGATGTGGGAAGAGGGAGCTGCAGCAAAAAAAAAAAAAAAAAATTGTTCAGTACCTCAGCCTTCTCCATATCAGTTGTCATGATTTCCCCTGTCTTATTTATTTGGGGGTGGGGTCAGTGGGATATGACATTTTGTTTAATCTTCCTTTTCTGGTCAATGTACTTATGAAAGTCCTTATTATTATTCTTTCTAAATTAAGTTCCAGCTGTGCCTTGACTTTCCTGATCTCATCCCCTTGTGTTTAGAGCACAATTACATCAGTTAGGAACATGAAAAAACTCAGGAGACTCCTGTCTCCCTGAGTTGCTGAAGGAGATAGCTTTTTTATACTTTGTACCTCCCTTAGATGGAGCCAAAAAGCTACATCTTCTTAGTCATTAGTACTGTAGAAAATCCTTAACAAAAATAATGCATTACTGTCATGTGGACAATCCACTGACACAAAGTCAGTGCTTACACACAGGCTTCCACCAACGTGCTCACCATAACCTCAGTACATATTCATTGTCACTCAACCATCTCACCCTTTTGGTCTTTGCACCTCTTCATCCATCTTCATAACTGTCCTGACACAAACTGTGATTTAGGAGGTTTGGACATGGCATTGAGAGGAACTTTTTCACTAGGAGTCAGTGCAGCACTGGACCAGGTGTGAGATGGTGACTTCTATATCAATATTTTCAGCACTTGGCCAGATAAAGTCACAGTGACCTGATGTGGTATTGAGGATAGTCCCACTTGATGCAGAATTTCTGAACAATGCACCACCCACTCAATGACATGGATATGCATGAACAACTGATAAATAATAAATGAACCCTTACTTGCGCTTACAGCTCTGGCTTCTCACACAGAGGGTATCTTAACGTGCTTCCCTTCCCAGTTTGACTGGGAGCTATTTCCATCAGCAATCCTTTCTATTCCTGTCATATTCATTCACTATCAGGTGAGAGCCCTGTTCAATGGTAGACTGAAGTTCAGACCATGTCATCTTTGCTTAGTCTCAGTCCTTGACAACTTGTTAATTGTAATGACAGTGCAATAGAGTGTTCTGATTAAATTCCAGGCAAGTATAGCAGTTTTCTTCAAATACTGCAAGGATGGATAAAAAAAATTCCAACTGATAAAGACCCTCTCCTTTCTATTCTTTTTAGGCTATCCAGGAGCACAGTAAAAAAAAAAAAAAAAAAAAAAAAAAAAAAAAAAAAAATCATGATGTTAGTGGTTGCTATAATTAATTTTTCTAGGAAGCAGATATTCAGGCTGTAGTGACCACAATCATCTCATAATGGCCACTATATTCTGCAAGTAATAGTCCAGCTAAGGATTAGTTACATCAACCATGCATATAACTATATTCTTGATGTGTTCGGTTTGCATTTTAATTTCTCTTACAAGGACTTTGAATGAAAGGAGTTTCTAGCTTTAAAGTCTTTCCTCTTTCTCTAAAACCCTCTTGCTGCTGGCACTGCTGCCCCAGGCCAAAGGCACAAGGCTGCTACATGATGGCAAACAGCTCCTCAGGCACACTGGTCGCAGCTTTGCTGCCCACATCTTTCCAGTCACAGCCACCATACTACAGTGTCCCTTTCCCTCCTCATGGCCCAAATTAAGGCCAGGTTTTGTTACTAGCAGCAAACCCACCCAGCCATAGAGAGGAAGCCCATTTAGGGTCAGCTCACTAGAGCTGCACCCTGTCCCTCTCCAGAGGATGGCAGCAGAGCTCAAGCAACCCTGAAGTATCTTTTTCCCCACCCTGGCTTATAGAATCACAGAATGGTTTGAGTTGAAAGGGATCTTTAAAATCATTCAACCCCTAAATGTTCAGACTCTGCTAAGCTGCCTGCTATTTTCAGGCTTGACCTAAGCAAATTTTCCAAGGGATCCAGACATGACCAGATGAAGTAGTACTGACAACTGACCAGATGAAGTAGTACTGACAACTACTTGGTTGTTGTAACATGAGGAGATATTAAAGCAAGCAGCACTAGAGAAGCAGAACCTCCTCCAGCCAAATGTCTGTACCAGTGGGGGTCCTACCTGGATCCCATCTGGTGTGCCCTGTCCTGCAACTCCCCAGGCTCTGCAAGGAGAGCCGCTTTCCCACTTTTCTTGTTTTAAAAAGTGGGATTTCAAGGATTTGGAAAGGCTCACCTGCCACACCAGAAAACTGCCTGCTGAAAATACAATGTATTTATTTCAACAAGCTATGGAAAGTGTATTATGGATGATTAGACCAGCATGAAACAGGGGCTGGGAAAATTTGTGAGGTAAGGAATTTTCAGTATTAAATAAAGGTGAATGTGCCTTGTACTATCTGTAGATTGTTCACCTTAAAGTTATCCCTTTTATGGTAAGCTATTTCCAGAGTAAAATGAAAATGCTATGTTTATAAATAAATATGTCTATATCTACAAAAAATATGTCTATATCAACAAAAAATATGTCTGCATCAACAAAAAAATATATCTACAACAGGGTTGCAGCATTGGTGGATGGGGAAAAGTGTTTGACATTATCTACTTTGCTTATGGAAAGCATTTGAAGCTGTACAGCATGACATCCTTATCTCTAAACTGAGGAGACATGAATTTGGTGGATGGACTGCTCCAATGGATAAGGATCTGGCTGGATGGTCACACTCAAAGAGTTGGGGTCAATGACTAAATGTCCAAATAGAGACCAGTGATGAGCAGTGTTCTTCAGGGGCTGGTATTGGGACTGGACTGTTTAACATTTTTGTTGGCAACATGGATAGTGGGATTGGGTGCACCCTCAGTCAGTTGGCCGGTAACACCAGATCTGCAGTGCTGTCAAGATGTTGGAGGGAAGGGATGCTATCCAGAGGAGTCTTGCCAGGCTGGAGTGGTGACCCTATGTGAACCTCATGAAGTTCAACAAGGCCAAGCGCAACATCAGCCTGCGAGCTGGGACAATCCCAAGCACAAACACAGGCTGGGCAAAAAATGGACTGAGAGCAGCCGTGCAGGGAAGGACTTGGGGGCACTGGCTGACAAGAAGCTCAATGTGAGTTGGCAGTGAGCACTCACAGCCCAGAAAGCCAAATGTGTCCTGGGCTGCATGACAAGCAGCATGGCCAGCAGGGCGAGGGAGATTCTGCCCCTCTGTTCCACTCTGGTGAAACCCCACCTGGAGTGGAGTGCTGCAGCCAGCTCTGGGACCCCCAACATAAGAAGAACATGGACCTGTTGGAGAGAGTCCAAAGAAGGCCATGAAGATGGTCAGAGTGTTGGAGCACCTCCACCATGAAAATAAGCCAAGGCAGCTGGGGCTGTTCATCCTGGAGAAATGGCAGCTTTGGGGAGACCTTACAGCAATTTCCAGTACCTAAAGGGATTACAAGAAAGCTGAAGAAGGACTTTTTAAAAGGACATGCAATGATGGCACAAGGTAATGGCTTTAAACTGAAAGAGGGTAGGTTTAGATATTAGTAAGAAATTCTTTACTGTGAGGAGGTGGCACACTGGAATACGTTGCCCAGAGAAGCTGTGGATGCTCTTTCCTTGGAAGTATTCAAGACAATGTTAAATGAGGCACTGAGCAACATGATTTAGTGAAAGGTATTCCTGTCCATGGACTAGAGGATCCTTAAAGGCACCTTCCCACCCAAACCATTCCGTGAGTCTATGATTCTATTGGTTACACACTTATTTAGCCAAGATACCCTTGCCTTTGTCTTCCTCAGTCATCTTAACCTCCTAATGCATCAGTTTTACTTCCCATATTCAACAATCAGCAGTTCTCCCCAGCCAGCACTTCTCCCCAGCCAACAGTGATTTTCCAGAGTGTTCCTGTCACTCACATCTCCTGAAAGATGGTGTTGAAGATGTTTGCAAGGCTCTGAGTCCATCTGATGCGTCATGGGCATTTCCAAGAGAGGACGTGCTGAGTACAGGATTCCCAGCAGGATTCTCATTGCCTGCTGTGTACGCTTTGTGGTCACTGACTCTATTAATAATCTCCTGCCTTGGTTCCTCAGTGAGCACAGGAAGAGGGGGAGCATAAAGTGACAAGTAGACTCCTGCTGTGCTGTCACTGGTCATCTCTTAAACATGCTGAAGATTTTCCTCTGGTATATACATTTGCTGTGATTTCCTGTGGGGAAGAGCCTGGCTGGTAGGCTCTGGCTTAACTGATACTGATAGACAGTTTGTTCCCAGCCTTTTCAAATACATTTGACTAGGTTTTGCTGCCTTGTTTGTCACTCTGTCAGATTTGTGAGGTCTGGAAGTGCACATGAACAACAGCTCATTCCATCTTGTGCTGCTGCTAAGAGCACCTCAAGCTGAATTCTCCTTGGGCCCGGGTGGGAACTGCACTAGGAACTGCCCTAGATCAATAAACTGCTGTATTCCCTTGTGTGTGGTTTTGCATGGCCTGGTTTTTGGTAGTTAGAGGGCCAGGTTCTGTGAGAAGCTGCTGGAAGCTTCCACCATATCCAGCAGAGCCAATCCCTGATGGCTCTGAACATGGACACGCTGCTGGCCAAAGCTGGGCCAATGAGAGATGATGGTAACACCTCTGTGATAATGTATTTGAGAAGAACCAAAAAAAGGTGGGGGCACAATTCTCATTCCAGATGGAGAAGAGGAACAGGTGAGGACATGTGAGGGAAACAACATGGGGACACCAAGGTCAGTGGAGAAGGAGGGGAGGAGGTGCTCCAGGCACTGGAGCCGAGATTCCTCTGCAGGCCTTGGTGAGGCCATGGTGAGGCCATGGTGAGGCAGCTGTGCCCCTGCAGCCTGTGGGGATCCATGGGGAATGCAGAGATCCACCTGCAGCCTGTGGGGGAAGTGCCCGCGCCAGAGCAGGTGGGTGCCTGGAGGAGGCTGTGGTCCAGTGGGTGGCTTGGTGGAGGGAAAGGGCCCCTACTTCCAGGCTGGAGCAGCCTGTCCTTGGAGGACTGCACCCCAAGGAAGAGTTACCCACGCCGCAGTGATTTTGGGAGGGCTGCTGCTCGTGAGATTGGAACCACACTGGAGAAGTTCACAGAGAATTTTCTCCTGTGAGAGGGACCCCACAGTCTCACAGGGAAACAACCTGTCTCCCTGCACAGGGGAAGAAAACGTTGGGTGATGAACTGACCAAAACCCCCACCCCCCGTCTCCCTATGCTGTCAGTGGGATGGACAGGCTGGGGGGGAAAAGGGGTTTTTGAGGGCTTATTTTACTTCACATTATCCTGCTGTGATGCTGATAGTAATAAACTCGCTTTGTACCTCTAAGTTGAGCCTGTTTTGCCCTTGGAGTGTTTCTTTCTGGTCCTCATCTTAGCTAATGAGCCCTTTGTTAAATTTTTCTCTCCTCTGTCCAGCTGTAGCAGGGGAGGTTGAGTGAGTGGCTTTCATGTGTGCCTGGTGTTTGGCCAGTGTCAAACCATGACATCCCCACAGGTGACATTGCACTGGGAAGGTGTCTCAGAGCACCAGGTCTAGTTTGAGTGCACTTGCCTCTGGGGCATAGAGAGCATAAACAGGCCAGGGGCCCGGGGGACCCATGGTGAGTCTGTGCTGAGCTCTGGGGCTGATGGTGTTTACCTAAGGTGAACTGCACTCTGCCAATCCGTGGGACTGTGTGAACAGGGCTTTGGGAACACACAAATGACAAAGGCAAGTTTGCTCCAAGGAGGGGAATTCCTTATAGGAATAATCTGCTGCAGCTGTGCACATTTGACCGTGCCACATTTATTTTCCTGATTACCTCTACAGATCTCTGAAAGAAGGTCTCTCATTACTGCTTTTGTCAGCAATATGCTTTGCAGTTTTTGAGATTTGATTTACCAGGATAGAGAATCTCATTTAAGTTTTGCCATAGTATTGCTCTGTTGAATTCAAAGGTCAAATAAGGCACTGCCAAGAAAACACATCAGCATAAGGGGGAAGAATACTATGACAGAAAAAACCAAGAAAAAATTAAATACTTAATCAATAATTTAATTGAAAGTGAGGCAGATGTTTAAAAAAATCATATTTTACCATTGGGACCAAGCATTCAGTCAATTCAAATTTGTGAGAACAGTCTGATTATGTAATTTGGGCAGTAAAAGGCTATATCATCAGTGTGATCAACGTCTAAAGACACAATCAAATATGTGATACTTATGTACAAGCTGCAGGTGAGAGTTTGGCCAGGATCACAGCTATTATCAATGCGCTCATCAAGACTTTAGCACTGATTGAGTTAAGCCTGAACCCACTGTAACTGAACAGTGAAACTGGAAGGAGATAAAATCTTACAGGAGATATCCATGAAAAAGGCTCAAATTAACTGCAGGAAACATTCTCCGGATACACAGAGACATCATGAAAGGGCAATATTTATCTACACTAAACAGTACATAAAACAGACCCACTGTTGCTTGCAAGAGTTTATTTGATGGCATCAACACAAAATGGATTAGAGAAAATAGCAGAAGCCATGGTATCACAGGGGCATTTTAAAACAAATCACAAAGAATGTGACAAAAGCAGAGGCAGAGATCTAGGTCTCAAATTTCTTGCTGGGGCTGCATCTTTCCTCAGCTTTGGAGGATTTGCATTCTAATAAGAACGGCCAGCACGAAGGGGACGCAGGAAGGAAAGCTTGTCATTGAAATTGATTGCCTTGTAATTTGGAAGGTTTTCACGTTCTCGAGCAAGGTATTGAATTCCACTTCCATCACTGTTTTCACACAGCAGCCAGACACCTCTTTGTACTTTGTGGGAAGACATGATGTCATTGTCATGTCCCGCAGCCAGGTTGGTTGCTTCTCGTACTACCTTGCTTTTCCCTTGATAGTTGGCATCCTCATAGAGAGTGATCTCTGGATTGCTCAGGTCTTCAGTGATCATCTGCAGAGAACTGACCTTATTATTCATCTTTGAAGTAAAAAGGCTATGGTCTCCCTCCTCAAGTACCAGAAATTTGCCTCCGTAATTTGAATGCTCATAAAGCACCCAAGGCTGGCCAATTACTTTTGCTGAGGAGGCGAGATCATTCCAATCTACATCTCTTAAATTGGCAATATCAGAGGTGAATTCTTTGGACATGCCCTGGAAATTGGCACGCTCATAAAGGATGATTCTTCCCATCTCTGTAGGAATTCTAGAGTTTGAATTTCTTCCTCTAAGAGCTGGATGACAGCCTGAACAAAAGGAAGACAGAAAACAAACAATGCTTGTAAGAAGCCTTTTGGACCTTGAAACAAAATGATGGACACCCAGAAGGGAAAAAGGGGAAAAGGAAAAATAAAGCATTTTGAACAAAGAATAAACATAGAGGTAACTGGAAAAGAGTGAGCTCATGACATGTGTGTTGGTTTAGGTGCATACATCCAAGATCAAGCTGTAAATACTCTCACATTCACCCCCCACAACTGTGTATCACTGGCCCCTCCAGCCTCTCCCTTGGTGAGGTGTGTCTCTCCTGCAGCAGCCATCCATCTCCTCATGCCCTGAGAGATGCCTTCAGTCTCTGCACACACACACAGAGCAGACCCTCACGGCTGTGCTGCAGCTCTCAGCCCAGCACTAAAGCCTCCTGCCCTTGGCCTGCATTTCACAGCAGCTGCCCAAGAAACCCTTCCAGCTCTCCTGTGCCAAGGGTGCCTCTTACCTTGCTGTCAGCTGCAGGGCTGGGGAGAGCTCAGGGCAATTCCTCCAGGGCAGGGCTGCAGTTTGAGCAGGGTCTCTCACCTCCCTGCATTTATACTTGCACAGAAGCCTCGAAAAGCACCCCAGTCAACAGAACTGAAAGTGTCCAATATTACCCCCTGGCATCAAAACTCATTATCCATTATATTTTGCTGTCTATTGTCCTACAACCAGACCCCTTCTTCCTTCTTGTACAAAAGTCCATTGAAGCATGAGTGACTTGATGAAATGGGGGAAGTTCAGTTCTTGTTTGTCCTTCTCCTCCAGAAGAAAATGGAATCACAGTAATAAAAATGTATCAAAGTATTTTGTGACACATGTGCTGTAGAATGTTTCTGCCTGTTGGAGTTTGCATTTTTGCTTTTCTGGGAAGAATATTGAATACACAGCCTTAGTCTTACTAAGAGGTTTTCGGGGGGAAATATCCAGGTAGCAGAGAGAACATTTACATCGGTTTAGTTTCTTTTTTCAGTTGTCTTTTGTCCTTAGGATCACAGTATTATTATATGTAGGAAAAGCCTCCAAGATCCAACCTTTGACTGAATGCCACCATGCCCACTAAACCATATTGCAAATGTCACTTCTACTTGTGTTTTGAGCACTTCCAATGATAATGACTCCACCACTTCCCTGGCCAGCCCATTCCCAATTTTAACAATCTTTCGATGAAAAAATGTTTCCTAATATCCAGCCTGAACCTCCCCAGACACAACTGAAGGCCATTGCCCCTTGTTCCTCCCTTGCCTGGGACAAGGGCCAAACCCCCACCCTGCCACAAGCTCCTCTCAGGTACTGTCAAAAGTAAACATATCTGCCCTGAGCCTCCTTTTCCCCAGGATAAAAACCCCAGTTCCCCCAGTGGGTCCTCATAGTACTTGTGCTCCAGGCTCTTCACCAGCCTTTTCGCCCTGGACTCACTCCAGCACCTCTGCTGGAGTGTTTCTGTTCTTGTCCTTCTGCTAGTGAGGGGCCCACAATGAGCACAGCATTCCAGGTGTGGCCTCGCCTGTGCTGAGTACAGGAGGACAATCCCTGCCCTGCTCCTGCTGGCCACACCATTGCTGATACAGGCCAGGTGCCATGGGCCTTCTTGTCCACCTGGGAACACTGATGGCTCATGTTCGGCTCTCTGAAGGTGTGGATGCCTCATCCCTCGAAGGGTTCTTTAGGGTCCCTTGCAGCCCAAACCATTCTCTGATTCTGTGATATATGTATTAATGTATATATTTATGTATAGTAATAGCTGGACATGGTACTATTGTTGGTAATAAACAAAAGCACCAATGTTGTTGTTGTCTCAAAACCAGACAGAAGAACACAGTGTAGAACCCAGAAACAGGATGTAAATAGAGACCTTCTGGAATGGCGTAAAACCAGCTTCAAAGTCAGA
Source organism: Agelaius tricolor (assembly GCF_023055355.1). Taxonomy (NCBI): domain Eukaryota; kingdom Metazoa; phylum Chordata; class Aves; order Passeriformes; family Icteridae; genus Agelaius; species Agelaius tricolor. Next base: position 21,320,398 of record NW_027269269.1, read on the forward strand.
ATTTTAAAGCAGAATCGTGCAAAAGAAATGTAGATATTTGCAGACATTTATTTTGCATTCAATACTGTTTTATTTTAAATAGTGCTTTATACTTTCAGTTTTGAAATTAAACACTTGAATCTGGTTAGACATAGTGTTTCTTTCACAAACAAGTCAAGCAGCAGTCTTATTATGCTAAATATGACCCTAAACATTTTTCCAATTCAGGCTGAAGTAAATGCTTCAGATAATACTTCTTTTAAATGTTTTTCCTCTATCAAGTTTTTCCTCTATCAAGTTTTTCCATTACTGTACATGGACCAGCAATATTGTTTCTCCTCATTTTCCCATCTTCCTTTATTTTCTTCTCCAGATGAGTACAAATTATTTCCTGCATCAAGTTATTGGTTCTCCCAGATGCCACACTATGCTCTCAGTGACTCCTGCTGGAACTCTGCTTTGCAGAAAACAGCATCCCAAAAACTCCTCTGCCGGGAATTCTGCAGTGTGTGTCCCCAGAACTCAGCCCATCCTGTCTCTGGTCACTGGTCTTTCAAGGTGCTTTGATCTGACTTGTTCTGCTCTGGGGTTCCTGACCAACTTCCAAGCACCAGAAACACATCTAATGAGTTACTGAATTGAATTCAACTAACAATAAATTGTAGAATCAGCTCTATTTCTGCATTTTTAAATAACTGCCTTTGGTCACTTATAAGGAGCTTACTTTACAGGATCATGCTGTTGGAGGTTGTGCTTCCTCCCTGCTGGTTTTGGAATTAACTCATGGGCACTCTGGACAGCATTAAAAAGTCATCACTAGAACACTGTCCAGAATCAACTCTGAACCCTTGTTTCTTTGTCAGTTGTTTAAAATATTTCTGGTTTATATTTTCACATTTTCAAATATTTTATGTTGTCACTTTAAATTCTCATAAAAATCTACATTAGCATAAAATTAATTTTAGTACAAAAGTAACAGGATGGGAAGATGCATTCTCTGTTTCTTTGATTGGTTCTTAATTTCTGCTTGCATTTGTGCTGAAAGAAACTATGATATCTGCTCAAAGGAAACTGTCTGCAGCAGCCCAACCACTATCACAAACAGAAGGTTGGGAAAAGTTAGAGAGTACTCTGAGACTTGGGTCACTGGGTGGTCATGTTGGGTCTAAGAGTGTCTTCCCCAAGCTTTGAGCACTGCCTGGCACAGAGCAGGGTGTGGTGCTTTGGCAGGGAAGCCATGGCTGGACTTGCCTTAACACCTCAGTTACAACAGAGGCAGGACAGAGAGGCTGCTGCAGGGCATGGGGTCTGCAAGACCATTGAAGAGGCATCCTGCACTGGCCTGAACCTCAATGGATTGCTCTGTTCAGCCTTGGTGTCGCTCCTCCTTCAATTACCAGCTCTACAGGTGTCTCCTGTCCTGCTGAGACACATCTTACTCCACAGTCTTCCATCACTTGTGATATTTAAAGTGTGGGAAGACAAGCTTGTAAGGGTATGTGGAACATGACAGCCTCTGTTTCATGAACTTTATCAAATAAAGACATTTTTGGTTCAAGAGAAGTTATAATGGTGTGATTTGCCAGCAAAGTCTGAGCTGGAGCAGCCAACAAGCAGGGCATGGATGTAGACAGGGATTTCAGGCCGGCAGGAGACTCGTGCTGGGATTCAAGGCACCCACGACTGCCAGAACACCAATGAGAACAGTGTCTGGTGTGTGTGGGCTGGCTGCAAGCACCAAGCTGCACTAGCCAGGGACTAGGAGACACCAAAGTGTGTTCTGCTCAGAGAGCCCAGAGCCAGGTGTGAGACTGGACAGGCTGGGGGCTCTCAGTCCCGTTGGGAGCACGTGTGCAGGTGCTGGTGGCTGTGGAGAGTGAGGGTGTGCAGGTCTTCACTAGAGGGCTTCCATGTGGGTGGGCTGCAGAGCAGGAAGGAGAGGGGGCTGTCTGTCTTCCATTCCATTCAGTGGGAGTGCTGGTGGTGTCAGCTGTGGGTGGCTGAGGGCAGCCCCTGGTGTGTGCCAGCCGGTGCCGTGGCCGTGGCCGTGTCCGTGCCCAGGTACCTGTCCCTGGGTGACACAGCCAAGCCCAGCACGGGCTGCCCCTGCAGCCTGGCCAGTGGCACTGGGAAAAGCAGCCCTGGACAGAGAGCCTGCAGCCTGGGCTCCAGCAGCTGAGCAGGAACCCTCCTCCCTTGACCTCTTGAGCACACCCTTGGCAGCCCAGGATAGGCTTGGCTTTCCAGTCTGCAAGCTCAAAGTGCTGGGTCATGTCCAGTTTTTCACCCAGCACTGTCCCCAGTGCTGAACTGGGGCTGAACTCTGCTCATCCTGAGCTATCCCTACACACAGCACTCGAAAAGTAACTTGGCAGACAGAAACCCTGGAACTGGGGGTTTCCCCACAGAAGAACCACTCTCATGTAACTTTTGTGTTCTTTCCTTTTACTCTCAATCCTGATCAGCAGTTTGCAGGAACTATCACAGGCTTTCTCAGACGAGCCTCTTGTGTGTTGAAATCCTACACATCTGCAGATGCTCTCTCAGTTCTCTTTTTCTTGCACTTGTGCTTGGATGTGATTGTACTTCTACTCCCCTGAAAGCAGGAGAGCCACATCATGAAAAATTTCCCTCCAAAAAGACCCAAATTTACCAAGAATGCCCCAAACATTAAACTGATGGCAGACAAATTGCAGGGACACATTAATTGCTGAGTGCAAGGACAATGCAAAGGAGCTCATTAGACCCACTGAGGCAATGTCAGTGCTTAGAAATCCCCATCAGGACAGCCTTGGTCTGACAAGGCTGAATGAGATGGACAAGGGACATGGATCATCTTTATTTACAACAGGATTCCTCAGGAGCAATATGGCTCAGGAAATACTGGGATTTGCCTGTGTTGGTCCTTATGTGATGAGTTTGAATGATCCAGGGAGCCAGGAGGATTGTAGGTTTGTAATTGAAGTTGGAAGTGACTTTTGGTTGCCATTGTGTCCAGTCAGCTGCTTAACACAGGGACAGCTGTGAGGTGAATTATGCTTGCTGTTGGCTTTATCCAGTCAGGTCTAAAAAACCTCTGAATATGCAGACTACACAACATTGCCCTATGAGGAACATAAGCCCTGTGAGGAACAACTGAGGGAACTGGGGTTGTTTAGCTTGGAGAAAAGAAGACTCAGAGGTGACCTTATCCCTCTACAACTTCCTGAAAGGTGGCTCTTGTCAGGTTTGGGTTGGTTTCAGACAGCAACTGGAAGAACTAGAGAACACAGTCTTAAGCTGCACCAAGGGAAATTTAGGTTGGGTGTTAGGAAAAAGTTTTTTATGGAAAGAGTGATAAAGTACTGGAATGGTCTGCCCAGGGTGGTGGTGGACTCACATCCCTGGATGTGTTTAAAAACAGACTGGATGTGGCACTTGGTGCCATGGTTTAGCTGAGGTGTTTGGGCATGGGTTGGACTCAATAATCTTAAAGTTTTCTTCCAACCTAGTGATTGTATGATTGTGTGATTCTGTGATCTCTAGTGGCATGATTTAAAATTGGCTGACCTCATTGAAAAAATGTTTCTCAGACATGGAAGAGAAAAGGCTAAGGGAGTAAGGGAGGTGCATGCAAAAGGACACCTGGGAAAGAGTCCTTTCTGGGAACAGGGAAGCTCTGATGGAAAGTAAGGAAAAAAATATGACCCTAAGGGGGTTTCAGGACTGACGGAAGAGCCAGAGACCCTGGGGAATCTCCACCCTCACAGCTGTTCAGAAATCACTTGAAGATCGCCATGAGCAACTTGATCATATTTGAAGGTATCTCTGCTGTAAACAAGGCCTTGGACTAGGGAGGTCCCTTCTACATTAAATCTTTCTGTCAGTTATTCTAAGGAAGATTTAAAAGCCTTTGTCATTCTCTGCCTGATTTCATCCTTTGTTCAATTTGAGTAAAAAAATGTCATCATCAAGTCCTGTGTACAATGACTAAATTATTTCTTGTACCTTTATAAATACCATTTCCCAACATCAGACTTTCCTCCCAATTCCTCTACAGGCTCTCAATCATTACAAATATTTCTACAACCAAGAAAAAACAAAAGATTACCTGAGGGCACATACATTACACCTTAAAGTGAGACATTGCAAGAATCTGCAGGTCATAGTGTCAGAAACAAGGAAAGAACACCAACAAAGATGTTCTTACATCTTTATTTTTTTCCAGTGTATGAATCCACTCCAGAATCTCAAATTCTTTCCATATATGTGTTGTTTTGACAACATGCTTCACAACATTCAGGCGTTACCCACTGCATGCCTGAGAAGCAGCCAGAAAGGCACTGTTCTTCCACCCTTTCATGCCACAACCATAAACCATCCAGCCTGAGCTGTAAACATGCTAAAGCTTTAGCAGACACTTCTGTCTACACAGCCCTACACAGTAGGATAGGGTAGATTTCCTCCTCAGTCAGCCTTGCAAAGCACAGGATTTTGCTGGGACATGGAGCCATACAGGCTCATTATGCTGATATTCAAAATTTATAAGTGCTGCTGGAAAAAGAGGTACTGTAGATGTAAAAAGCAGAACATGAAACTGAGAGACTGGGACCTGAAACCACGGCAAGGTTGACTGTATTGCTGAATTTGCACATCCTAGAATCACAAAATGACAGAAGGATTTTGGCTGGGAGAGCTCTTAAACACCATCTAGTTGCAACCTCCTGCCACGAGCAGGGAGATTTCCCATTAGACCAGGCTGCTCAAAGCTGCGTCCAGCCTGGTCTTGAACACTTTGAGGGATGGATCAACCATGGCTTCTCTGGGCAACCTCTGCCAGTGCCTCACACCCCTCACCACAAAAATACTCTTCCAAATGTATCATTGAAATCTCCTCTCTCTAGGTTTCAAAGGCCCCAGTAAAAACCTGCAGAGCTGCACGCCATACTCCAGGTGGGATCTCACCATAGGGGATTAGAGGGTAGGAACCCCCTGCCTTGACCTGCTGAGCACACCTTTGGCAGCCCAGGATAGGCTTGGCTTTCCAGGCTGCAGGCTCAAAGTGCTGGGGTCATGTCCAGTTTGTCATCCAGCACTGTCCCCAGTTCCTGGGCTGCTCCCAGTGCACTCATCCCCAGACTGATCTGATCCCACAGATCAGGAGGTGAAAGCTTTGCTGAAGCTGTGCTGGCTGTCTCCAATCACCCCCTGTCCTCCATGTGCCTGCAAATCCCAACACGGCAGTGGAAAATGCAGGAAGCAGTTGGAGCTATGGAATTGTTAGGCGCACACACATGAAGGGCCTTGTCAGGATCAATGGAAACCAGTCACAAATGGGGTCCCTGAGGGTCCCTGCTGGCACCAGTAGTGCTCCCTGTGTTCATCCATGGCACAGGCAGTGGGATGGAGGCACCTGGGGCAGGTTTGCAGATGGCTCTGAGCTGAGGGGGGCATTTGATAGAGCTGAGGGAAGGGACCATGCCCAGGGACCTTGGCAAGCTTCAGCACTGGCACCGTGTGCACCTCATGAGGTTCAAAGAGGCCAAGTGCAGCTCCTGCCTGTGACCAGGGCAAGGAAATCAGGGCCCACAGCAGGCAAGCACAGAGGGAGAGGAACCCTGCAGGGCAGAGCTGCCCTGGGACAGCTGCCACAGTGCCCAGCTCAGGGTGCAGCTGCCATCAGGCACTGCTGCAGGAGGGCTGAGACTCTGCACTTCCAGCTGAACTTGCACATGGCAAAACAGATCATGGAATTCCTTGTCATCCCTCCTCCCTTATCAAGATACTACAGGTTAAAAAGCACAAAGCAGTTGTTTCCACTGGGATCAAGGAACCAATCAATTCAAAGTTATGAGAACTTATTGTTTGATTATGTGATTTGGGCAGTGGACGACTGTATCACCAGTGTGATTCATCTGTATGACTGATTGTCCACAATACCATCAAAAATGTGCTATTTATGTACACTGCACTGGAGAATTTGGCCAGGATCACAGCAATAACCAACATGATCACCAAGATTTTAGCACTGTTTGAGTCAAACCCAAACCCACTGTTACTGGCCAGTGAAACTGGCAGGAGACAATGTTCCAGGAGACATCCAGGAAAAATATGCATGACTCTATGAATCATTCTCTGGATACACAGAGACATTCTACCATGAAAGAGCAATATTTATTTATTTATTGTAAAGATGCTAAACAGGCTCACTGCTAATTGCAAAAGATTCTTTAATGACACCAATGCAAAATGGATTACAGACAATGACAGAAGCCATGGTACCTTTGTAAAGCAAATTAAAAGAAGGTGATGCTGGCCCTACACTTATATTTTCTGTTTCACTTAGCAACAGAGACAACATGCAATGTTTCAGCATTCCACAGCACAGGATTCTGGAATTCCAGCCGAGGGTGTATGAGGTTACACATCCCTGGCATGTTTCTTAGCTTGGACACTCTTTCAATATGATCAAGCATGATAATACTTTCATTTATGGGGCTGAAGAAGCATGCAAGGCAGGATAGAGAAGTACATATCTGCAGTGCAGCACAGCAGAGAGCTTCCAGGGAAAAAAGGCTACACAAGCTGAAGGAGAAATCTAGATCTCAAATTTCTTGCTGGTGCTGCATCTTTTCTCAGCTTTGGAGGATTTGCATTCTAATAAGAGCGGCCAGGGCGAAGGGGACGCAGGAAGGAAAGCCTGTCATTGAGGTAGATTGCTGAGTAATGTGGAAGGTTATCTTTTTCTCGTGCAATGTATTGAATTCCACTGCCATCACTGTGCTCACACAGCAGCCAGGCACCTCTCTGGACTTTGTGGGAAGACACGATGTCATTGTCAAATCCTGCAGCCAGGTTGGTTGCTTCTCTTATTACTCTGCTCCTCCCATGATAGTTGGGATGCTCATAGAGAGTGATCTGGGGATCATGCAGATCTTCAGTGATCATCTGCAGAGAGCTGATTGTGTCATTCATGCTTCTACCAACATAGTCATGTTCCCCCTCCTCAAGTACCATTAGCCTGCCTGTATAATTTATGTGCTCATAAGCCACCCAAGGCTGGCCAATTACTATCACTGAGGAGATAATATCATTAAAGTCCAAATGTCCCAGATTGGAAATGTCAGAAGTTATTTCTCTAGACACCCCCCTGAAGTTGGCATGCTCATAAATGATGATTTTTCCCATCTCAAGACTTCTGAGGATGAAAGTTCTTGCTGTTGGCCTTGGATGACAGCCTGCACAAAAGGAAGACAGAAAACAAGCAATGCTTGTAAGAAGACTTTATACAAAATGATAGAGAGCATAGGGAAATAAAGAAAATGTAAAACATTTTGAACAATGAATAAATGTAACAACAGCTAGAAAAGAGGGAATGCTTTACATAGTAGTTTGTATTTGGAGGGAAAAAGTAAAATTAAATATGTGTCCACAAATGCCCACTTTTAATTAGCTATGTGTTGGGTTAGATATACATCCAAGATGAAGTTTTAAATTATCTCACAGTCACCCCCCACAACTGTGTATCACTGGCCCCTCCAGCCTCTCCCTTGGTGAGGTGTGTCTCTCCTGCAGCAGCCATCCATCTCCTCATGCCCTGAGAGATGCCTTCAGTCTCTGCACACACACACAGAGCAGACCCTCACGGCTGTGCTGCAGCTCTCAGCCCAGCACTAAAGCCTCCTGCCCTTGGCCTGCATTTCACAGCAGCTGCCCAAGAAACCCTTCCAGCTCTCCTGTGCCAAGGGTGCCTCTTACCTTGCTGTCAGCTGCAGGGCTGGGGAGAGCTCAGGGCAATTCCTCCAGGGCAGGGCTGCGGTTTGGGAAGGGCATCTTACCAGCCTCCCTTTATAGCTGGCTCAGAGGTCTTGTGAAACAGCCAACTGCCCAGAACTGGGAAGTGGTACCATGCCCCCAGGCATCAAAAATCATTAACTATCCTGTCCTAGATTAGATGTTCCTACGATCAGACATCTTCTTTGTCTCATTCAAATGTCCCATGAATTGCAAGTGACTTGATACAACCTGGGAAGTTCAATTCCTGTTTGTCCTTCTCCTCCAGAAGAAAATGGAATCACAGTAATAAAAATGTATCAAAGTATTTTGTGACACATGTGCTGTAGAATGTTTCTGCCTGTTGGAGTTTGCATTTTTGCTTTTCTGGGAAGAATATTGAATACACAGCCTTAGTCTTACTAAGAGGTTTGATGGAAGATTTCCAAGCAACAGTGGTGACATTCAAGTAATATTTTTCTTTTTCTTTTCCCTTTTCCCCTTACAATCACAGTATCATAAAATAGGCCACCAAGATCATCAAATCCAGCCTTGAACCAAATGCCACCATGCCCACTGAACCATATTGCGAAGAACCATTTCTACTTGTCTTTTGAATATTTTCAGGGATGGTGACCCTACCACTTCCCTGGCCAGCCCATTCCAAACCTTAACAATGTTTCAATGAAGAAATGTTTCCTAATATCCAGCCTGAACCTCCCCAGACACAACTGAAGGCCATTTCCCCTTGACCCACCACTAACTGCCTGGAGAAGAGACAAACCCCCACCTTGCCACAAGCTCCTCTCAGGTACTGTCAAAAATAAACATATCTGCCCTGAGCCTCCTTTTCCCCAGGATAAAAATCCCCAGCTCCCATAGTTCCTCCTTATCAGACCTGTGCTCCAGACTTCACCAGCCTTGCTGCCCTGGACTCACTCCAGCACCTCAATGTCTTGCCATGAGGGGCCCAAAACAGGATTCCAGGTGTGGCCTCGCCTGTGCTGAGTACAGGAGGACAATCCCTGCCCTGCTCCTGCTGGCCACACCATTGCTGATACAGGCCAGGTGCCATGGGCCTTCTTGGCCACCTGGGAACACTGATGGCTCATGTTCAGCTCTCTGAAGGTGTGGATGCCCCATCCCTTGAAGGGTCCTTTAGGGTCCCTTGCAGCCCAAACCATTCTCTGATTCCTTGACATATGTTTTCATGTATATATTTATGTATAGCAATAGGTGGGCATGGTACTATTGTTGGTAATAAACAAAAGCACCAATGTTGTTGTTGTTTCAAAACCAGACAAAAGATCACAGTGGAGAACTCATAAATTGGGGGTAATAAGGGACCAACTAATATGGTGTAAAACCAGCTTCAGAGTCAGAATTCTAAAGCAGAGGCATGGCAAAAGACCACCAGAGATCTTTGCAGATATTTATTTTGTGCAAAATTCTGAATATTTTAAATGGTGCTTTATACTGTCAGTTTTGAATTTAAACACTTGAATCAGATTAGACATAGTGTTTCTTTCCATATTATTGTGCTAAATGTGACCCTAAACATTTTCACAATTCAATCTGAACTAAATGCTTCAGATAATACTTCTGCAACTTGGGCTCCAGCAGCTGAGCAGGAGGAGCTCCTGGGGCTGAACTCTGCTCATCCTGAGCTATCCCTACACATGGCACTCAAAAAGTGACTTGGCAGACAGAAATCCTGGAACTGGGGGTTTCCACAAAAAAAATAAACACCCGTTAACTTTAGTGTTCCTTCCTTTTACTTTCAGTCTTGATCAGCTGTTTGTACAAACTGCCATGGGCTTTCTCAGAAGAGCACCTTGTGTGTCGAAATCCTACAGATCCACAGATGCTCTCTCAGTTCTCTTTTTCTTGCACTTGTGCTTGGATGTGATTGTACTTCTACTCCCTGGCAAGCAGGAGAGCCACATCATGAAAAATTTCCCTCCAAAAAGACCCAAATTTACCAAGAATGCCCCAAACATTAAACTGAGGGCAGACAAATTGCAGGGACACGTTAATTGCTGAGTGCAAGGACAATACAAAGGAGCTCATTAGACCCACTGAGGCAATGTCAGTGCTCAGAAATCCCCATCAGGACAGCATTGGTCTGACAAGGCTGAATGAGATGGACAAGGGACATGGATCATCTTTATTTACAACAGGATTCCTCAGGAGCAATATGGCTCAGGAAATACTGGGATTTGCCTGTGTTGGTCCTTATGTGATGAGTTTGAATGATCCAGGGAGCCAGGAGGATTGTAGGTTTGGTGGGTAATTGAAGTTGGAAGTGACCTTTGGTTGCCATTGTGTCCAGTCAGCTGCTTGACACAGGGACAGCTGTGAGGTGAATTATGCTTGCTGTTGGCTTTATCCAGTCAGGTCTAGAACACTTCTGAGGATGCAAACTATTCAACTTCTCTGGGTGGTGTGATTTAAAATTTTCTGACATCATCATGAAAATTTTTCTTACTATGCCAGTTGAATACTCTCTTGATTTAGTTGTCTTTCACATTTTCATCCTCCTACAATATGCACTCTGAAAAGGTTAGCTTCATCTTCTCAGTAACTTGCTCATAAATATGGGGAAGCTGCTATTAGGTCTCACCAAAACATTTTCTCCCATCTGAACAAGGCCTATTCCCCAGCTTTTTCTCCCAGGGCAAGTGCTGCAGCCCCCTGACCTTCTTCATGGCCCCCCATTGAACTCTCCCAGTTTACCAACACCTTTTTTTGCTACATCATCCAGAACTGGATGCAATGTTCTAAATGCTGCCAAAGAAGCAATGAGCCCCTTAATTTGCTGACTTAGGCTCCTGTAAGTGCAGCCCAGGATGCTGTTGGTAATTTTTGCTGCCAGGGCAGATTTGGTTCATGCTCAGCTTGTGCCTACAAAAACCTCAAGCTCTTTTTCAGCAGAGCTGCTCCCCAGACAGTCAGTGCCCAGCATATGTCATTGCAGGGGGTTCTTCCTTCCCAGAGGCAGGACTTCGTCCACTTCCAGTTTCATAAGAGTCCTTGTCAGCCCATTCCACCTGCCTTCAAGACCCTTTTGGATGGCAGCTCTGTTGTCAAGGGGTGTCATAGGCAAATTTGTTAAACCTCACCTCCTGCAGCATATGTGTCTCAGTCATAAATATATGGGGACTGCAAGTCTCCATCTTAGGTGCATGAGGAGAAGTGTCCTGGTGAAAAAGCAACCAAAAAAGTGATATCTATGGAGCTGGAAAAGAGCAGTCCCAAAAGGGTAATGATCCTGTATGCCAAGAGAGGGAGACAATCTGCAAGAAATAGTGTCAGCACTCTGTTGTTTCAGCTCATGGGTGACCATTCCTTTTTATGTTAAAGACTGAATAACTAAAGTGTCTGAGCTATTTTAGCAGCAGGGGAGAGCCTGCTGATTTATGGAGTAACAAACATGAAGATCCAGGTGAAGAAATGCAGTAGCCTGGTGGAAGAGCATCGCTTTTTATTTTGACAAACCTGACGCTCATCCATAGTTATTAGGGTCATTACGGAGTTTCTCAACTGACAGAATTATCAGTAATAAGACCCCAGGAGAAAGATATTTCATCCATGAAATTCAGAAAGAGATTTTTTTTTCCTGATGTCTTCTCTCAATACCTTCTTTAAGGATAAAGGTTCCCCCTCTTACACGGCAGAAGTGAAGAACATTCAAAATTTTGACACTAATGCTAATGAAAAATAAGATTTATTAAGACTAGCATTTGAAAAACCCAATTGCTGAAAAGTGACAACATTGTAAAAATAAAACCTTCTGTGACTTGCGTCTATACCCAAATGGGGTTAAGAGGACTGTGACAAGCTTTAGGTGCATTCTGTTGCCTCAGTCCAGCTAAGAGTTAACATGTCAGTCACCCTGTTCCCCTGCCCACCCAAAGAGTATCCACACAGCCTCTGTGCACATTCTTGTGTTGATCTGATATGAAAACTGCATATTAATATTTTGCAAATATTAACATGAATATTATATGTGTTGTGTTAGAAAGTTATGCTGTATTAATTTTCTTGAATAGCGTGTTAAATATAGTTTTGGGTTATAATAAAATGTTAAAATAGAAACTATGCTATGTACGATACTTTATTTTAAGAAAGGACTCGCAGCGAGACAGCAGTCACAGGACACCAAATCGTTCAGAGAAAAAGAATTTATTGCCCTCTTATCAGAAGAAACAAACTTCTTCCCACCTTGCTCAGGCTTGAAGATGCTGTTAGGATTAAGAAGAAGAAGTTGACGATGACCGGACAGAATCCTGTGTTTGAATGGAATTTATGCACCATGTATAAGATGTATGAATATGCAACAGGTTATTGTTTTTAAGGGTTAATCCTCTGTTAAGGCGTGTCCTTTTTCAGGCTTATGCTGCTCAGAAAAAGGTACCCGGATGTCCGTAACTCTTTGTTTCTGTTGTCTCATATTGTCCTAATTCAAATTGTCCAAATTTTTATTACTCTAATTGTATTACTATTTTTATAGCCGTTTTATTACTATTAAACTTTTACAATTTTAAGAACAAGTGATTGGCATTTTTCACATCTGACAAGGGCCAGCACGAGCTGCAGTGTCTGTAGGGGACAGCCCTGCCCCAAGGAGAGGTGTGAGCCTGGGCCCCAGCGCTGTGTGTCCGTGTCCATCGGGAACAGTCGGGAACAGTCGGTGTGCTTGGAGCAGCTGATTCACAGCAGGATCCATTCATTCAGGTGCATGTTGCATTGCGATTTCAGGGTTTACCTCAGAACCTCGAGGTTCTCCTCTCTCCCCTGATAATTCCCTCCCCGGTGTGTCAATCCCCTCTCCTTTCCCTCCCTGACCCCTGCTGAGCACTGTCTGTCAATCCTGGAATTCCAGAAGGGCATCGAGTGATTGGCAGATTCAAAGGATGCCCTCTACCCCTGGGGGGGGAGGCATTGGGCCATCCAGGTGTCCTATGTCCCTTAAGACCTCCTCCCATGTACCTGGTTGGTGGGATTCCTACCTCTTCCCTCCCCCTCTTCCCCAGGTAAAAAGGAGCAGCAGCCACGCAGTTAATGAGTTCTGTTGGAGCTGTTGATGCAATCAGAGGCCTGTGGGCCTGAATAAAGCTCTGGATTGAAACACTCCATCAGAACCAACTCCTTTCCTTCACCTTGCCTTAAAGCTTCTCCACCAGAGGTAAACCCGAGGAGCAGACCCTGTTATGTGGGAAGCTCCATCCGCAGCCACGAGAGCTCCTGCATGCCTGGACTTGCCTCCAAGTGTCCAGCTGCAGCATCCAGCTAGCCAAAAGTATCTCTGGGGTGAAACCACCACAGTTGCCACTATTTGGTTCAGCACCAAGGGCCAGACAAGCACAGGCACGTCCCGTCCGGCTTTATTGGTAAATATTCCAATAGGTGCAGCCTCATGCTGGCACCTTGCATCCCTTTAGGCTCCAGAGCAGTTTTCTGTGCCATGCTGCACTGCCATGTGGAAGCCAACCCACTGGCACCGCTGAGGCCGGATTCCCAAATTGTGTGGGCTCTCTGGGCTGCAGGGCTGCCTTGGCTGAGCCAGGAGAGTGCCTCTGTTGGTGCCTTAGCAAGATCAGTCTTGAACGTGTCTGACCCGGAAAGCCTGTAAAGCACCCTGCAGATAACCTGTCCTCAGCAAGGTGATAAGAGGAATTACTGTTCCACACACAGAAACAACCACAGAACAAGACCAGGCTGGTTTAGCTCACTGCCAAATGTACAAATTAGGCTCCAGGTCAGATCTTGTCTGCCAGGAAACCAGATGACAAGCAGGCATACCTGCTTCTTGTGTCCTGTAATACATGTGCAGGATGCTAACAGCGGGCTGCTAAAGGACAAGATGTACCCAAAGCAGTGCTCCCTTGTCACCGAGCTGGTTTTAATGCCAAGGTTCCACCTGCAGGCATAATGAAGGCTTCACAACCATTTAATGACTAAAGCATGGTCAGAACACAGCATTGAAATGCCTGGTCACCTGTTATTGTTCCCTATAATTTAAAACTGTGTTTCAGTATTTAGATTATTTCCTTCTTGATCTAAAAAATTCATTTTGAGGTATACGTGCCACTTTGTTTTGACTCATTTGCTGAACAAATGGTATTTCAGAAAGCCTCTTCTGAACACAATTCTTTGAAACAGTTTTTTTTTGTGTGAAACGGGTTACTCAGACAATATTTGTTCCCAGTTCAACAGGTGAACTGACACATGATAACTGAACCCCCAGTATATTTTTGGCAGCAAGATCAAATTTGACAACACAAGTTGACAAGTGACAGTGTTGTTAATTTGGAATTAAACTCCACCCTTCCACATCATGTTTGGACAAACACTGATTAACTAGAGGGATCTTGAGACAGAGGAGCTAGTTTTGAGAGGAACAAAATTCCCACCAAATTTTTCTGCCTACCATAAAAAAACTCAGGTTTCCCAGACATCCCAGTCTTGAAGAAGAGAGATTGCAGAGGACCAAGTTCATAAGATTGATATGATATGATATACACATTGTATGTTTCATATTTTATATTACATACCATGCATTATAGAGAATATACAATGTATCATATATAAATAATCTATAATGTATTTCAGATATCATATATTTAATCTGTTTTATGTGGTGTTATTCACACCCTCCACAGCAGGGTGCACTGCCTGTTGTGAGCTGTGGCAATGGGGTCTCAGAAATGTTGGTATCTGCTGTGAACATCTCAGCAGACCTGATCCAGTGACTTAGGGATGGGTGGAGGATGAGCATAGGCTTTGGCTGGCCTCTTCCCCCAGCCTCTTCTAGTAACTGAATCCTTCTCTACAGGTAGAAATACACACACCTGTGCACTGATTTTCCCTGAAAAACCCTTCTTTCCCCTACATTGTTTTTTTGGAATATTTTCAATCTCATTCTCTGAGGTGTGATGCCACACATAACAGCACATCAATTGTTCTCTTAATTTACAAGCAGGTGTTGCTATCAAGGTCAAGCTAAAGCACAAATAGGGAAGAAATGCAAAGCACATCCTTATTAAGATTAAATTAAATGCTCGTAAAACTATCTTCCCTCCAAAGCAAATGGTCTGCTTTTCCTGGAAACATGGAAGGCAGGGGACAGAGCTTGAAAAACATTCTGTCCTGCTAGCATGCCTATGGGAAATTCAAGGGTTTCACATGCCTAATCCCTACAGAGCAGGTTCTCCAGCTAAAGTGGAGCCAGTAGATGGCCAAAACACAGTTCTCTTTATGTACCATAGCCTGAAAAGTCTTTGGTGTAATATAGTTGAGCAAGAAGGGAGCCTGTAGTTGGGACAAACCAGGTAATCTGAAACAAGTGGAAACACTTTATTGCTTTTTTTCTGAAACACTTAGAAATGTGCTAATTGGCTCAATAATGCAGTAAGTTTTCATTCATCACTAAACAACAATGTCAAAACTCAAGGATTCCCTCTTGACATGTTTTCTTTGCAACTGCTTTCACAGCCTCATGCAACCATTGCTGTGTCAAGGTTTCTCTTCCCAATAAATCAGTTCTCATTCTATCCATGAGATATCTACAAACAGGTGATAGGCATGTGGGAGAATTCGCACAACTTTGCTTTCATTTATGGTTTTATCATTCACCATGACAAGATTTAAACTGAACTATATATCACATAGATTACCATTTTTTTGTTGCCCTTGAAGTTTATCTTATTATATTTTCTGCCTAATAATACAAAATTTCCCCAAAGCAAACTGCTCCTGTATTAAGACAATAAAGAATTTTCATTCTGACCTTGACTGATCTTATCTTGACTGTACTGTACAGATGATTTCTGGATGCCAGAGCTGGGTACATCTTCCTTCATCCTGAGACTGCATCCTTCATCACAGTGCATGAAGTGAGATGAGAATTATAAAGGTCACAGGGAGCCATAATAATATGGCTTCATCATATCTTAGCAGAGTTCAGATACTTCACAGCAATGATTTCCCTGCATCTCCTTCTCAAAACATGCAGAAACCATAACTGAACTTCTACTAACCATTTACTGAATCCACAAAGAGTCCCTCGGTGGATGTCACAAATATAAAAGGCAGAGCCTCAAAATAAACCCTCATCTCTTTTTTTTTTAATGTTTGAAACACTTTCCCTCTATTCAGGATCATGCAGGGCACCCCTATAGTGCCATCAAAACAGATTCCAGATGAGCTCACATTTGTCTCAGTAGCAGTCTTACCATACAGAAACAGAAACCCTATTTAAATTGGACCACGTGATTTTTGTGGCACCTACCTGCTACCTAAAGAAATACCATTATGCAAACTTTCATGCTACACTCCATGTGTGATAAATCCTTGGTGTGTCCTAATTTCTTAAAATCAAAAATATTATTATTCAGTTAAATTTTGTATTTTATATATGGTCAGACTGCATGCCTGTAGTTATATACAGTACAGAAAGTTACTGAGAGAAATAGCTTAGAGAATATTCATACATTGCTATTTAAGGGTTATTTTACAGAAGTTGTCCACAGAAGCTGTTTTTACAGGTATTTTCACCAGCCTGATGAGATACGGGGACTCTTTGTTAAGGATGAGGTGTAGGGGCCATACAGCCCCCATAAAAGTCTTGCAGGACCAATGCCTGTACGTCCCCTCTTGTGTGCACATCTGAGCTCTGGAGCCTCTGGAGGAACATGAGTCTGGTGTCAGATGCATTTGATCATTGTTGCCATTTCCTGATCCAAAATAAATTGTAAAGCACTGTGGGGTGAATTGACATAACAGCATAAGGATCCCAGCTTTGGAATATGCAAGCTTGTCTTTGGAAGTGGTCTGCTAACAAACCTGAGTGCAAAACACAACTTTGGAAAGCAAAGACTTTGATGGAATTATAAGTGTGAAGCCCAGCACTTTACAAAGGACTTGTGTCTGACAGTGCACTGCAGCCGTGGGGGCTTGGTAATGAACAGCTGCACACTCAGGAGGTTTCTAAATTTGGGGACTTCTTCAGTTAAGAGAACATAGGGTGCAAGGCTGCACACAAGGCATAGCAATTTGTGGAATGCTGCTGGCCTGGGTGAAAGCTTTCTGGATCACCCTTTGCAGTTATTTTTCCTTAGAAAGGAAGCAACATGTGTAGTTAAAACTAGAAAAGCTAAAGCACAATCATCAGACCATCAGACCTTTTTTTCTTTTTTTTTTAACCTTCTCAATGAGATTTTCAATTTAGAGATTTTGGAGAAACAGCAAAGGCAGCTGGCTAGATGGAAAATTGTCATGCAATCAGTCAGAGGCAAATGTAGAGTGTGCCACTTGCTCTGAACAACCTCCTTAGATGGATGATATTAAGTGTTCCCAGGGTTTATGAGAAGAGGAGGCCAGGGTGGGAATTGATTGCATACCACACTCTCCAGGAAAACCTTCCCCTCTGGAAGCACATACCTGATGCCAAATGCACATTGCCAGCCCTGCAATGAAACAAGGTGAACATCTTCTTCACACTCATGTATTTGAACCTGACCCAGCCACAGCAGGGTTTCAGTTGGATATCTCACATTACAGATGTGCAGGCTCACAGCAGATTTATTGGCTAGTCTGTTCTGGAAATACCTCTCTCTTTCCCTCCCTCTTTCTCCACAGCTTCTCAGGAAAAACACACAAGCAACTCCCTCCCACAACACTTACATCCTGCTCACAATATCTTCTGGATTTCTGACTCGTTTCAAGTAAGAATCATGTCTAGGACACCTCACAGGTGCTACCCACATTTTCATCCCTGGTCCATGCCTTCTTTCAGAATTCCTGAAAAAATTGTCTATCAGGGAAAGAGAATCTTTCTGCAAAAGAAACTCAGAGTATTGTGAAAGGATCAGAGAAAAGAGCACCTGCAGCCTCTCACAGCAAACTTCTCTGCTTTCCCCAAACAGAAAAGTTACCATATTTCTGTGTGCAGACAGCAGATTTATTACTCATTAACTGCAGAGAATAATTGTTTGAAGCACTTGAGATCCAACAGGTCTGCCTCTTTTCTTGACTTTCTTTGACCTGCCTAAGCAAACTTTCACTGTAGGTTTGCCAGTCAGGAGAGCAGTTTGCTGCCAGGCCAAGGAGAGCACAAAAAGATTGCAAACTGATTCCTTCAGGAGGTGCATTTGCAGGAGTGATCAGGTGTTTCATTGCTGTTATCTCACATGCCTCTCTCAACACTGAGGTTGCTCAGCCATCGTTGCTTTCCTGATGATTTCAGCCAGATGCCCTCTCACACTGACAGAGTTGGCTCACTTGACTCCCACATCTCAACTCTTTGGAGCATAGTCAGAGGAAGAGAAAAGCATCCTGGTCACCTAACTCCAACTTCCCTGTAGTCTGTCAGCAAAGGATTTTCCTGTTTTGTTCTTTTCAATCCCACAAACTCCTTTTTTAGGCTCATTTTGAAGAGGAGCTGTTCTACTCAATCCTTCTGTACAGGTTTTACCCTACCTCAGGCATGACAGTATTGAGGATATCCAGCCCCTGAGAGATTAAATCCAGTCCTGTCAGAATGGCTTCTCTCTCTCTCTCTCTCTCTCTCTCCTTTCTGTTGGTGGATAAGAAGTTGAAGGGCACTTGCATCCTGCACAGCATGAGAGCTGGAGGAACAGGGTAAGGGAAGAGTTTATTCCATTTCCTCTGAACAGAGCACTCACCTGGAATACTGCATCTGTTTCAGATGCCCTATTAAAAGGTCAATGTGAACAAAATGGTGGAGAGCCCCATAGAGGCCACTGGATGGCACAGGAGCATCCCATGAACCAGGAGAGTCTGAGGGACCTGGTCCTGTTCAGCCTGCAGAAGACAAGGCTCCCTGTTATCAGAGGGGCCCAGCAAAGGACAGCTGGAAACAGTCTTAGATGGCAGCAGGGAAACTCAGACATAAAATAAGGAATAAACAACTCATGCCAAGGATTGCTCAGCACTGGCAGAAAGGCCAGAGACCCTGTGGAATCTCCACCCTTGCAGTTTCTCAAAAATCACTTGAAGATGGCCACAAATAATCTGATCATGCTTGGAGGTAGCTCTCCTGTGAATAAGTGTTTGGACTAATGAAGTCCCTTCCAGAATAAATCTTTCTGTCAGTAATTCTAAGGAAGACTTAAAACCCTTGTCAGTTTCTGGCTAATTGCATCCATTTTTCAATTTTGTTGCAAAACTGTCATTATCAAGTCATGTGTACAATACCTTGGGGATTACTTGTTGGAAATTTATAAATTCCATTCCCCCAGTGTCAGACTTCTCTCCCAGTTCAACAGCAGCTCACACCTGCTCTCTTGTCAAATGTAATCCCCTCCACTGATGGCTCAAAGTCCTTCTCCACCTTTACTTCATCTTCTGATTACTGAAAAACCTACAGGAATCCAGAGTTTTGGGCCTGACAATTCTGCATTTTTTACATTATGTCTTTGATTTAAAAAAACAAATCCAAAAGAAACCTATACAATCACAAAAGCAAAGTTTCTGACACATTCCCATCCATATCCCTCCTTGAACCTTTCCTTTGCTGTTCTGTAGGATTGCACTCCTCCCTGGGGCAGGGGTAGCTGTGCCTGTCACATTCCAAGCAGGGTGTATGCACTCCTGGAACAATTTAGGCTGGCAGGAAGCTCCAGGGGTTTTCTCCTTCAAGCTGCTGCTGATGGCAGGATGGAGAATGGGCAGATATTGTCCCATGCTGGTCATGAAGCCAGGGCAGAGGCAGCAGTGTGGGACAGCAAGGTTTGGTACTGCACTGCTGTGCAAATATTTCCAGCAGGGGGCTGAGGGAACAGGAAGCGTTGGGAAAGTGGCCAGGGCTGTGTCAGTGGGTGAGAACAGGAGGAGAGAGGCTGCAGGAGGGCACAGGGAGCTGAGAGGGGCACTGAGTCTCAGCACAGGGAGCACAGCTTCAGCTGGGCATGGCAGCCACAGACACACAGACACACAGACAGACAGACAGAACTGTCCTTAGCAGATGGGGTGTTACTGCAACAGAGGAAGGGCACAGCAGGTGGCTGAGGAGTTGCCTCTCCAGAGAATGGACTCTCAGACAGTCACAGGTGTTTGGAATTAAGCACTGGATGTTACCTTATTTATCTTCCATTCTGGAGTTCTCTTTTCTTCCTTTCATAAGAACAGGGTTCCCTAAGCCATGTGTTTTATGCCTACAGATATGGGAAAGCCAGTCAGCTAGCTGGCTCCCCAAAAGCTTTCTTGACTTTTCCCAGGTTTCCAGGTAAATTTTTTGCTCATAGCAACTCCTTCAAGATTTCACCAGGACCTTGCTCCACTTGACAGAGGAGTAACATTTACAACTGCCATGGAAAGGAAACAAAACTCATGAAAGAAATAAGGCAGGGAATAGGAGACAGCTGGAGCAATGCATAACAACCCAATCAAACAGGTATTTGCAGGAGTTTTTTAAAATTGGAATGTGATTATGTTTTTATCTGATAAGTAAAAAGACAAGGAAGAATTATAAACAATAATTGCAAGTGACAGAAATCTCCATGTTCCTCCCTCTCTTCCTCCCTCCTTCGCTAAATGTTTTCTACACTTTCTTGGATAGTGAAGCAGGAGGAGATATAGTCTTTTATAAGTATAGGAAACTTTTCTGAAGTCAAAGATAGCCAGGCTCCAATATCCCTAAAGAAAAATGAATCCCTTTACTGGGTTTTGTCAGATTAATCACAATACGCTTCTTTGGCCTTTTTGATCTTCTGTTTATAAGAAAGAGAAGTAAGCCAAAGCACCAATTTCAGGGCAGTTTCTACAATCAAGAAAAGAAAAACTATTAACTGGATACTTATATGTTACACCCTGAGAGACATTGCAAGAATCTTCATGTCATAGTGTCAAAGAAAGAACACCGACAGAGATGTTCTTACATCTTTATTTTTTTCCAGTGTATGAATCCACTCCAGAATCTCGAATTCTTTCCATATATGTGTTGTTTTGACATCGTGCTTCACAACATTCAGGCGTTATCCACTGCATGCCTGAGAAGCAGCCAGAAAGGCACTGTTCTTCTACCCTTTCATGCCACAGCCATAAACCATCCAGCCTGAGCTGTAAACATGCTAAAGCTTTAGCAGAGACTTCTGTCTACACAGCCCTACACAATAGGATAGGGTAGATTTCCTCCTCAGTCAGCCTTGCAAAGCACAGGATTTTGCTGGGACATGGAGCCATACAGGCTCATTATGCTGATATTCAAAATTTATAAGTGCTGCTGGAAAAAGAGGTACTGTAGATGTAAAAAGCAGAACATGAAACTGAGAGACTGGGACCTGAAACCACGGCAAGGTTGACTGTATTGCTGAATTTGCACATCCTAGAATCACAAAATGACAGAAGGATTTTGGCTGGGAGAGCTCTTAAACACCATCTGGTTGCAACCTCCTGCCACGAGCAGGGAGATTTCCCATTAGACCAGGCTGCTCAAAGCTGCGTCCAGCCTGGTCTTGAACACTTTGAGGGATGGATCAACCATGGCTTCTCTGGGCAACCTCTGCCAGTGCCTCACACCCCTCACCACAAAAATACTCTTCCAAATGTATCATTGAAATCTCCTCTCTCTAGGTTTCAAAGGCCCCAGTAAAAACCTGCAGAGCTGCACACAGTACTCCAGGTGGGATCTCGCCATAGGGGATTAGAGGGTAGGAACCCCCTGCCTTGACCTGCTGAGCACACCTTTGGCAGCCCAGGATAGGCTTGGATTTCCAGGCTGCAGGCTCAAAGTGCTGGGGTCATGTCCAGTTTGTCATCCAGCACTGTCCCCAGTTCCTGGGCTGCTCCCAGTGCACTCATCCCCAGACTGATCTGATCCCACAGATCAGGAGGTGAAGGCTTTGCTGAAGCTGTGCTGGCTGTCTCCAATCACCCCCTGTCCTCCATGTGCCTGCAAATCCCAACACGGCAGTGGAAAATGCAGGAAGCAGTTGGAGCTATGGAATTGTTAGGCGCACACACATGAAGGGCCTTGTCAGGATCAATGGAAACCAGTCACAAATGGGGTCCCTGAGGGTCCCTGCAGGCACCAGTAGTGCTCCCTGTGTTCATCCATGGCACAGGCAGTGGGATGGAGGCACCCTGGGCAGGTTTGCAGATGGCTCTGAGCTGAGGGGGGCATTTGATAGAGCTGAGGGAAGGGACCATGCCCAGGGACCTTGGCAAGCTCCAGCACTGCCTAAAGCTATTTCTTGTATGCCCAGTAAAAGGTGATGTTACACATTAACCACTTCTGTTATTTCCTAATGATGCTGTGTTTGTTTCTGGTGTTCAGGGCTCTGGTGCAGCTCCTTTGGGTCAGCTTTGTGAAGGAGCCACTGTGACTCTGCACCTGCAGGGCAGCTCCATTGCCCAGGCAGCCTCCATCACAGGAGTGCAGGACACCAGCAGACAGGATGGTCTGCTGCACATGCCATAACCTATGGGGTTTTGGCTAGAAGATTTATCATTCACTTGGGGGAACTCTAGCTCTTTTCCAAGTACAGAATTCTCAAACTTGCTGTTTGCAAGCTAGCAAGTTTTTACTGTGGCTTTCTTCCCTACTCATTTCATCTGCTACTGGAATTCCCACAGCATGAATTTACAGCATCTTTCAATGTATCCAACACTGAAAAGACATTGTGGGAAGCAGGGCTGAAGCGACTTATTTTATTCCCCAAATGCATCTTCAAACACATCTTTCCTTTACCCAATAACAGAGCTGCCCCACTTTCAATTCAGTTCCTGATGCTTCCTTTAATTTTTTCTTGGTTTCCTTGTCAGACTATTCCTCCCCCCTATGCTGCTGTGTTTTCCTGGCAGTGCCTTATTGACTCTGTGTTAATCGGAGCAATCCTACAGCAAAGCTCAAATGAGATTCTCCATCCCTGTAAATCAAATCTCAAAAAATGCAAAGAGCACTGCTGACAAAAGCAGTAATGAGACACTTTCCTTCAGGGATCTGTAGAGGTCATCAGGAAAATAAATGTGACACACTGAAATGTGTGCAGCTGGCTGTTCCTATAAGGAATTCCCTTCCCTGGAGCTAACTTGGTTTTGCGTTTACCTGGCCCCAAAGCCCAGTCCACTGAACAGTCTCCCCATCAAATCTCTGTGCTTCCAATTTAGAAAGAAGGAAGTTTTAGGGACCATGTCAGAGGCCTTGCAGAAATCCAGGTAGATAACATCTGTAGCCCTTCCCTTTTACACTGAAGTTGTCGCTCCATTGTAAAAAGATAGTAGGTCATTTGCACTGGGCTTTCCTTTGCTGAAGCTGTGCAAATCACAAATCACTTCCCTGTCTTTCATGTGCCTACAAATCCAGAAAATGAGAAGCAGGAAGCAGTTTGAGTTACTTAATTGGTAACACATCTCCTTGCTGAATCACCCTAACTAAGCAAGTTAAGAGAGTAGGTGAATACTCTGATAAAAGAGAAGAAATCTTTCTAGGTCTCTTCTCCCTTGAGGAAGTACCATCTCTTGGAGCAGAAGTGCTGTGCTGCTGGCACCTAAATGCCTGTGCTGTCATTCACACAGTGAGCTCATGATAAACCTTATCAGGATCAAAGGAAACCGTGAACACATGGTGACCCCCAAGGGTCTGTCCTGCCACCAGTGCTATCAAATGCCTTCCTTGATGTCACAGACATGGGGTCAGGTGCAGCCTCCCTGAGTTTGCAGATGAGCCCAAGCTGAGTGGTGTGTGGCCATGCTGGAAGGAAGGGATTGTTAAGAAGGACCTTGAGAAGCCTGAGAAATGGCCCGATGTGAATCCCATAAATTTCAGCAAGGCTGAGTGCAAGGCCCTGCAGCTGGATGTCAGAGCCATCACCAGGGGCAGCGTAGGCTGAGGGAGGAATGGGCTGAGGGCAGCCCTGTGGGGAAGGAACTGAGAACGCCGGTGGATGAAAGACTGGACGTGACCTGACACTTGCCACCTAGAAAGCCAAATGCATCCTGGGCTGCAGAAAGTGTAGCTTGCAGGATGAGGGAGATGATCCTTCCCTTCTAATCTGCTGTGGTGAGACTCTAGCTGGAGCACTGCATGCAACCCTGGGGTTTCCTGAACAAGAGAGACACAGACCTGTTACAGCAGATCTAGTGGTGGGCCATGGAAATGGTCAGAGGGCTGGAGAACCTCCTACAAAGAAAGGCAGAGATACTTGCAGAGATACTTGCTTCAGCCTAAAGAAGACAAGGCTTCTGGGAGACCTTATTGCAGCATTTCAAAATATAAAGAGGCTTATAAGAAAAGCAGAGAGAGAGAGTCTTTTTACTATGGCCTTTCAAGCTGAAAGAGCATAGGTTTAGGCTAGACATTTCAAAGGAATTCTTCACTGTGAGGGTGGTGAGGTGTCGGGTTGGCGGAGGAAAAACAGTACTCAATATGAGTGATCATGCAAATCCCAAAGTTTATTGATAGCTCACACATACTTATATTGGTGTTAATGAAGCTTATACATATTACAAAGCTGAGCTCATTATTGGTTAAAACATACATGAATCAACCACACCTACTTCTATGCTCTAATGATTATTTTGTTTCTACGTTTAAATTCCTGTGGCTATTCTACCAAGGCTATCTTCATTTTTCTGGCAAAAGATTCTCTCCCCCATCTTCATGTTGCAGCAAGGTCACCATGACTCTTGTCAGTGATTGGACACTGACTACTTAATCCCCAGCTTGTCTCCTTGAAACTTATCCAACGGTATCATAACAAAGTGACCTTTCTCAACTAGCCAATTATCCACAAAGCTCTCCACATTTCCCCCGTTTTTCTGTTGAACAAGCATGGTCTGATTGAATGTGGCAGATATCATCTTTTGCACCATATTCTGTAAGCATATACAAAAACACAGTAAAATTAATACTAACAACAAAGCTACAATGGCTACTATAATGCCAACCTTAACAATATAGCATAACCATGATCCTAAGCTTAAAGATTTGAGCCATCCATCAATACCAAGGCCTGATTCTACCTGTAAGTTCCCAGTTAACCTCCGCAACTCAGAGAGCTGTGAGTGAACAGACTGTGCATGATCAGAAAGATTCATGCAACACATGCCTTCAAATTCTTCACAACCATGGCCTTGTGCAAGTAAGAGAAAATCAATTGCAGCCCTATTTTGAAGTGTCGCATGGCGAATAGAATCAACATCAAGCAAAAGACTAGAAATTGCCAAAGAAGTTGCATTTGTTTGTTTAGCAAGCCAACACCCTAACCTATTTAAAATAGCATGAGCACGTGCTGCTGATACCCCTGGAGCTAAGAAAGATGCTGCGATTATGGCCGCTGGGGACCAAAACTTTACATCGTCCCGGCAGTCAGCTGCAAATGCATGAGCCATTCGTTTGCTCCTACGATGGCGGCGGCTCATGTTTAGTATCATGGATATGTTAGGTGTAAGTAGAGACAGTCGTCCAAGTTTACATGGTCCCCCGTGCAGCATTGATGGGATACCGGCCCAAGCACGGTCTCTACATATCAGGAAATATCCTGCTGGCAATTGAATAGGGTCATTTGATGAGACTGACACTCTCTTTGTTGTATAATTGCACCAGGCCGATGCATTACGGTAGACAGCCATGCTGGAAGTTACAACATTAGAATGGTTTTTGACTGACAGCAGGCTTCTATAGTTAAAATGAATACATGCATCTGCCATCACTGACCCTAATAGCTCCAACTCTTGGGGTTCCTGCGGTGCTATAGGAAAGTGAGAAACCCATTGATCCCAATTATCCACACTCGTCCTAGCATTGCTGACCTTACAAGTTGGTACATGTGAACTTGTTCCAGACTCTCCCTTTTTAATGGCCACTGCTTAACCCATACTGGAATGTCTGTGGTCCAGGTTAATGGGATTGGGAAAGTCCATGCAATGGCCATTAGCCCAAAGGGTGCTCATTTGTCAGTACCACCCCTATTTGAGTCAAAATGTCCCGACCAATGAGGCACTGTAAAGTAGGAGGCAAAGGTACATTGAGAAAACACTGCACACAGTTTTGCCATCAATAGTCACAGATAGCATGGATGACTTTTTTGCAAGTGTTAGACCTCCAACTCCAGTAAGTGGCACTGTGGTTGACTGTAATGGCCAGTTGTGGGGCCAAAAATCTGGACTAGCAATGCTGGAGTCTGCACCAGTATCCAATCAATAGTCCTTCCAAGGATTGCCTTTCACCCCAATAATCTAGTATTACAGTGCGCTTTGGTCGCTCATACAGGTACATTGTTAAAAGAGTAAGTCCTCCAGTGGAACCAAATCCACACTCTCTTCTCGACTGTGTTTGACAAGGGGGTAAAATTTTAGCCAACTGTTCCAAAGGAATCAATTGAGCTATCCTTTGTCCTTTTTTGATTTGTATAGGTGGAAAAAGAGTATGCACCATAACACAAATTTCCCCCGCAAAATCAGCATCTATTACTCCAGGTAAAACAAATAATCCCATCATGGTAGCTGAGGAACGACCCAAAAGTAAAGCTCCCATAGGTAATCCATCAATAATGAGTGGTCCCTTTATTCCAGTTGGAACTTTTTCCGGTTGGGTGGTCATCAGGGTTACTGTTGTTGCGGCTGCCACATCCAATCCGAGGCTCCCGGTGGTGGCTGGCTGAAGGGAAGTTGTGCTGAAGCGGTGACAGCTGCTACTTGTGTCTGAGCACGGCGGCTGGTGGACGCGCTGGCTCTTCCATTTCCCGGATGGCGCCTGCAGGCTCTGGTGTTGTGGGTATCCAAGCGACAATTTTGTCACCAGATGCTGACTGCTGGACAAGCCCGTCGCGTGTGCCCTATACCTCCACACCGGTAGCATTTGAATCAGCCAGCAGCTGGAGCCCGTGGAGTATTTATTGCCACTGCCTGGAGGGGTGCGAGTGCGGCTAACACCTGACTTTGTGATGTTTCTGCCTGTTTTTGTAGTCCTGCTCCTAACTCCTTAATAGCATCTACTAACATTGCCTGACTTCCTAAAGGTACATTTGCCAATCTTTCTAAAGCTTCTTCTATAGACCAGTTAGCTCCCAGGGTATTTAACACATTCTTAGTAGACTGATTACTGTTTTGGAGAGCACATTGCTTTAGCAAGGTCCCTTTCATGAACTCAGGTACTCCTGCCCGCTCAATAGCATTGGCCACCTTATCTATAAAAGCTCCAAACGACTCATCTCTACCTTGCTTTATTCCCATGTAAGAAGGAACTCCTCCCGGTTCTTTTATCCTGTCTATAACCAACCGTACCAGACGCATAGCCTCCCGACACTTATCAGGACCAATTAACACTTGTGCCTCCGTCTGAAGAAAAGGCCCGAGACCCATTAACTCATCTAGGGTAATTCCATGTAAGGGGTTGCCTGGCTGCTGCATTACTGCCACACATTCTTGACAGAGTGATTGCCAGTGTGCGTTAAACAAAAGCTGCAGAAGATAAGCTTCGCTATTCCTCTGCAATCAGCCGGCAGCAAAACCTGAGTCCCCCAGATATAATCCAGCATTTGTTTTGTGGGCTCACCGGTTACCCCAAATTGACTAACTGTGGACTGTAACTGTGACAGCAATTTCCAATCCAAAGCAGTTATTGTTGCTTGAAACCCTCCCTCTTCCACAGGAGAATAAATCACCGGACAGACAACATCCATAGCAGCTTTTATAGCGTCCTCATCCCCCGTATCCATGATTTCTTTTGCTACCGCTGCCCATGCCTTCCTTCGCTCCTGTGCAATGGCCCCCACTAGGTCATTTTCTGACCCAGGGATCGACCCAGGATTACTAGGAGGAAGAGATGTAGGGTTTGACACAGGCGGTGCAGACGGCGCTGTTGCGGGGGGGGGGGGGCGGGGGGGGGGGGGGGGCTGCTGCCTGAAGCAGGAGCCGATGTTGGGAGCTGCTGCTTAAAGCAGAAGCTGATGCTGGTGGCAGATTGACTGTGGATGTGGCAGGGGGTAACGGGCAATTAAACCAGTCCCCGTAACTCTTCTTCTTTTCATGCGCCACACTAGCTTGCTGAGCAGCCTTTTCCTCTGCCTGATATTGCAACAACTCCTCAAGCACAACTCGCCACAACTTTCCCAACTTTTTTGCAGTTTTATCATCATCTATGACTGCCTGCCACAACTTATCCCCAAATTTACACCACTCTGTTAACTCATGTACTGTGTGAGGATTTTGAAAAAGTCCCTGTTCATACCCATAAGCTAACAACCCAGGAAGCTCTTTCTGCAAATCTATACCCTTAATCTGACACTTTTGTAAAAAGCAAGTAAATAAATCATATGCTGCTTGCCTTTGTTTATCCATTTTAAAAATAACAGCACGCTTTTTGTAGCCCTTCAAGGTCTCGGCAGCACGTATCGGCCAGGCTCTCCGATGAGGTCACCCAGGGGCGTGGCACCTTCCCTTTTTCAGTGGTCCTTTCACCGTCCGTGCTGCGGTAGGACCCGAACTCCTTACACCGATCCACCGTGGCTACCGGCAATCACGTCTCGGGTCACCAGTGAGGCACTGGAAGAGGTTCTCTAGAGAAGATGTGGGTACCCCATCCTTGGATCTCCCCCCTTAGTCAGTTTGTAGGCAACACCACCTTGTGTGAGTGTTGTGTGCTGGAGGCTAAGAAGGCTCTGCAGAGGGATCAGTGGGCTGAGGCTGATGGAATGAAGCTCAGCAAGGCCAAGGGCCGAGTCCCGCCCTGCAGTCACAAAAGCCCCACACATGGTTGCCTGCAGCTGAACATGAGCCAGCTGTGCCCAGGTGGCCAGGAAGGCCAGTGGCACCTGGCCTGCATCAGCAATGCTGTGGCCAGCAGGAGCAGGGCAGGGATTGTGCCCCTGTGCTCAGCACTGGTGGGGCCACACCTCGAGTGCTGTGCCCAGTTCTGGGCCCCTCACTGCAAGGAAGACATGGAGGGGCTGGAGTGAGTCCAGAGAAGGGAAATGAGCTGTTGAAGGATCTGGAGCACAGGCTCTTGAAGGATCTGATGTGGAGTGGCCAGAGGAGCTGGGGTTGCTCCAATTAATGTGTTCCAGTTACTGTGGTTCAGATGGTTTCGGAATGGGGACGGACATGAAGCCACGTTCTAAGGTTATCAGGTCACTCACACTTCAGGGAACTTTTGAACCAGAGCAATGAGATGTCTGGTTGTAGGGCAACAAAACCAAGATAGAATATGAATGATTTTTGATCCCTGAGCATGATATCAACCACTCCAAGTTCCTTGGAACTGGGTGATTCTCACTTTCAATTCTGTGCAAGTATAAATGCAGACAGGTGAGACACTCTGCACATACCGCTGCCCTGCCCTGGAGGAATTGCCCTGAGCTCTCCCCAGCTGACAGCAAGGTAAGAGGCGCCCTTGGCACAGGAGAGCTGGAAGGGTTTCTTGGGCAGCTGCTGTGAAATGCAGGCCAAGGGCAGGAGGCTTTAGTGCTGGGCTGAGAGCTGCAGCACAGCCGTGAGGGTCTGCTCTGTGTGTGTGTGCAGAGACTGAAGGCATCTCTCAGGGCATGAGGAGATGGATGGCTGCTGCAGGAGAGACAAACCTCACCAAGGGAGAGGCTGGAGGGGCCAGAGATACACAGTTGTGGGGGGTGAATAGGAGGGTATTTACAGCTTAATTTTGGGAATACACCTAAACCAACACATACAACTAATTTGAACTCAGTAGTTGTGGGCACATGTCTTGTTTTATGTTTTCCCTCAAAACTGAAATTTTTGTCATGCTCTCACTCCTTTCCAGATGCTGCTATGATTATATCCTGCTAAAAACTTTCTACTTTTCCTTTTCTGCACCACACTTCCCATAATTTTCTGTCTGGAATATAAAGTCTTCTTACAAGCTCTGCTTGTTTTCTGTCTTCCTTTTGTGCAGGCTGCCATCCAGCTCCTATAGCAAGAAATCTGCATCCCAGAAGTCCTGCAGAGATGGGCAAAATCATCATTTATGAGCATGCCAACTTCCAGGGTTTGTCCAGAGAATTCACCACTGACACTCCCAACCTAACAGCTCTGGATTGGAATGATATTGTCTCCTCAGTGAAAGTAATTGGCCAGCCTTGGGTGGCTTATGAGCATTGAGTACAAGGGTCGGTTTCTGGTATTTGAGGAGGGAGAATACAGCTTTGTGGGTAAAGAGATTGTTGCAGTGTGGTTTCCTGTCTCACCTATCCCATCCACCTCAGGTATGCCAACCTTTCCCCCTCCCCCTTTGCCCTCCTGTCTGGGAGCTGCCCATTAATCTTAAACCTTCCAGCAGGGCGTCGTGTGATTGGCAGATGCCCCCCCAGGCCTGGGCTCATTGGTTTGTCCTAGCGTCCACATCCCTTACCCCCTCCCCTCCTCACACCTGGTTGGCCCTCACCTGTCCCTCCCCTCTCCCTGTCCCCGGGGCTTAAAAGGACACGAGACCATGCAGCCGGTGTCTGTCTGGGAGCTGTTACCACATTCAGAAGTCTACCATGCTACAATAAAACTCTGGATCTAAGCTCCATGGCAGAACCCGCTCCTTTTCTCTTCACTGTCATCTGAACCTTTTCTACCAAAGGTAAACTGAGTTCCTATTTTGCCTGGACTTGTTCTGAGCGCCCAGCTGCAGCACCTAGCCAGCCAAAGGCATCTCTGGGGTGAAAAACGCCACAGCTTCTGCCTTTGGTCCAGCAGCGAGGCCAGACGAAACCAGGCAGGACACACCCCGAAACATTCGGGGTTTAATATTTAATAGAGGAGTACCTGAAAGGGGCCTTCAAATTTAGGAATTAATGGTCCCGTATTCCAGGATTTTATCAAAACCAAATCTCCTGGGCTGATGTTATGAACTTTTGTGTCAAGAGGGGAAGTTTGGGGGAGGTATCCTCTTTTTCTAAGTCCTTCCAGAGTTCTTCCAATTATCTCTAAGTACTTTCTGGTAGCCTCTTCTCCTTCCAGATAGTCTCCTGTGCTATAGGGTGTTAACAAGAATGGCAGTCCAAACATCATTTCATAAGGTGAAATTCTTATGTCAGACCGAGGTCTTGTTCTGATGCACAAAAGTGCTAGGGGCAAACACTTTAGCCAATTCATTTTTGTTTCTTCAATCAATTTAGTTAATACATTTTTGAGAGAACTCTGGGGGTGCCATGGAGTATGTAATCTCCATTTTATTCCTAAAGCTCCAATTATATTTTGCAATGTTTGGGACACAAAATGTGGACCTTGGTCTGAGTCTATGGTGTTCACCATTCCGTATCTGGGGATAATGTTCTCTAGGATTACTTTTGCTACAACTTGAGCTGTTTCCCTTCTAGTGGGGAAGGCTTCTACCCAATGGGTGAGATGATCTACTATAATTAGTAAATATTTGTATCCTTGCACTGGGGGCATCTCAGTGAAATCTATCTGTATGCTTTGGAAAGGTCTTCAAACTAATTCTCTCCCTCCAGGTGCTACTTTTTTCATGACTTTCTGGTTCACTTTTTGACAAATGACACACCCACTTGTAATAGCTTTGGCTAGGCCATATACACCTATGCATAGGTCATTTCTTAAGAAATGATCACAGAGTCCTTGGACTCCCCAGTGAGTTAATTTATGTAGTTCTGTTAGCACTGTCCGAGCCAGTGCTTTATTCAAAAACACCCGTCCATCTGAGGTTTACCGCTCCCCTCGTTGCCCTTGGAGTAACTTTAAATCTTTTATAGCCTCTAATTCTTTTTCAAGAAATACGGGTTCTTCTCTTCTTTCTCCTTCCTCAGCTGTCGTTCCTGCTTTAAAAAATTTTACTGGATCCCCTGGTTCTAAAGCTGGTTTTTTTGCTATCTGATTGGTCAGTCGGTTTCCTCTAACTTCAAGAATGTCTCCTCTTTGGTGCCCTTTCATATAGACCACTGCTATTCCTGATGGTTTCTGTGGAGCTTCTAATACTGATTTGACTAGGTTCTCATGGGCTAAACTTTTTTCTTTTGAGCTTAAATACCCACACTCCTCCCATATTTTCCCAAATGTGTGAACTATCCCAAATGCATATTGGGAGTCTGTATAAATGGTTCCCCAGTCCCCCTCCAGTAAGTCTAATCCCCTTTTCAGGGCATATATTTCACAACTTTGGGCTGACCAATTTGGAGGTAGTTTCCCTTTTTCATCAACTTGTAATGTTTCTCCATCTATAATGGCATAACCTGAAGCCCTTTTTCTATCTGCTACCCTTGAAGAGGGTATGAATAAGATTCTTTCAGTTGCTAGAGGCTGATCTTCTAAATCTTCTCTTACTTTTGTTTGGAGGTTAACCAATTCAAGACAATCATGTTCTAAATTCTCTATTGGCTCTCCCATTAGGAATTGTGCTGGATTGAAGGCATTGGATGTGATAAATTCTAAGTCCTCTGTGTTCATTAGTATTATCTCCTATTTTAATATTCTGGCATCGGTTAGCCACTGCTGAGCCCTCTGTCTCAGTACTGCCTTAAGGTCATGAGGAGTATGTACTTTAATTTTTCCTTCTAAGGTCAATTTTTGGGTATCCTCTATCAGGATTGCAGTTGCTGCTACTGCTTGTATACACACTGGCCAGCCTCTAGCCACTGGATCTAACAATTTGGAGATGTAAGCCATGGGTTTTCTGCAGCCTCCCCACTCTTGAGTTAGTACGCCATAGGCTATACATCCTTCCGCACTCACAAACAGGTCAAAGCCCTTCTTGAGGTCTGGTAAGCTTAGGACCGGGGCCAAAGACAATTTGTCTTTTAGGTTCTCCAATTGTTGGTCATCTTCAGCTGTCCAAATTAGGGGATCTGGAGCTACTAATTCATTGTATAAAAATTTTACACTCTGTGTATTGATCTAACCATAACTTGCAATATCCGAACAGGCCCAGGAGTTTTCTCACATCTCTTTTTGGTTTTGGGGCTGGGAGAGCTAAAATACCTGAAATTCTGTCTGGGCTTAACTTCTTATACCCCCCTCCTATTATGTGCCCCAGGTATGTTACTTCTGATTGCACGAATTGTAGTTTTTCTTGGGAAACCTTTAGTCCTTTCTCCCCAGAAAATTCAAAAGCTTAATGCTAGTTTTTCTGACCTGATCATTTCCCTTTCCTGACACCATCAGGTCATCAACATACTGCAGGATCTGCACTTCTTCTTCAGGGACAAATTGTTCCAACAAACTCTCCAAGGCTTGTCCAACGAGGTTGGGGGATTCCGTGAACCCTTGTGGTAATCGGGTCCATCTCAGCTGTTGTCTCCTTTTTGTACTTGGGTCCTCCCATTCAAAGGCAAACCAATCTCTACATTCTGTTGCCAGAGGACATGCCCAGAAAGCGTCCTTCAAATCTGTAACAGTGAACCAAGCATGCTCTCTTGGAATTCGTCTTAGGAGACTATATGGGTTGGGCACAACTGGATGTCTGGCAATGTTGTTTTTGTTGACTTCCTTCAAATCTTGTACCAGCCTATATTTCCCTTCAGCTTTCTTAACTGCCAGTATAGGGGTATTATGCAGTGACATACAGGGTTCTAAAATTCCCTCTTACAACAGTTGTCCAGTAACTATGGCAAGCCCCTTCTTTCCTTCTAGGGAAATCGGATACTGTTTAACCCGTATGGGTGAAGTATCATCTTGCATTTTTATTGTTATGGTGGAATGTCTAATAAACCTCGCTTTCCCCCTTCAGCCCATACCTCGGGGTTTATGTCTGCGACATCTCCTTGGGGTAACTTCATCACTTGTACTACCATCTTTCCTTCTCTTGGAACAATCCCAACCCCCAAATGAACTTGCAGATCTCTTCCTAACAAACTTTTTTCTAGCTTAGGCAGATAAATAAAATTAGCTTCACACTGTCTTGAGTTTTCAATTATTTTTACATCTTCAAACACTGATGCTCTAAATGGTTTCCCTTTAGCACCTAACACTTCACAAAATTTTCTCCCAATTTCCATACCTTTTGGTACTTTGTTGAGACAGGACTTATCTGCTCCTGTATCAACCAAAAATTCAAATTCTTCATTTAGGGCTCCCACCTCAAAATTTACCAAGGGCTCTTCTAGATGTTGCATCGGGTCCCCTAAAGTATAGAGCCCTTGACACCCCTAATCATCACCCCTAAGGATCCTCCCTAAATTATCTTGTTCCCTGGCTATTCCCTCATCGAGACTGAGCTTTCTACAAAACTTCCTGACGTGTCCTGCCTCTCCACAATAATAGCAGTGTCGTTCACTCAAAGGGACTTGAGGTCTCTCCATCCTTCTTGTACCTGACAGTACTGGCCTATCCTTGCCTCCTCCTGGTGGTGGATTCTCCCATTCTTTTGTTACCTTGGATTGTGGTATAGAATTGCTTGCCCCTGCACTTTCTCTAGCCTTGGCCTTTGCTTTTTCTTCTTCCCTCCTTAAATACACCTTCAATGCCTCTCTTAATAACTCATTAATGTCATTTTCTTGCCAATCTTCAAACTTTTCCAGTTTCCTCCATATATCTGGCCAAGATTTGGTAACAAATTGGACTTTTAGTCACACTTGACCTTCTGTGGTGTCTGGGTCTATTCTAGAGTACAATTGGAAGTTTCACTTTAGGCGATTAAGCCAAGTTGCAGGAGATTCATCCTTCTCTTGTACACCCTCAAATGCCAATTTGGTATTAGTTCCTTTAGGAACTGACTCTGATCCCCCGAATTATCAAAGATCTATATTCCACCATGGCCTTCCTCCCTTCTTCCTGATTAGGGTTCCAGCTGGGATCCATTAGTGGCAATTTTTGTTCACCTGGCACCTGGGGTCCCGGACGGTTCTCTTTCTCACAAATTCTTATGCCAGCCGCCCTAATCATCTGGACCTCTTCTGGGGAAAATAAGATATTTAGAATGGAATTCATCTCCCCCCCAAGTATAGATATTTGGACCTAAGAATTGATCCACTTGGTTAGCTATGCCCACTGGCTCCCTAACTAAATGCCCTAACTCCTTCTTGAATCCTCTCACCTCAGAAGCCGTCAGAGGAGCATTCACAAAGCCAACACCTCCCACTACTCCTCCCATAGGAACTTCTCTGAGGGGAAAAAGTCTCTCTGCCTTGGAGGTCCTGGATGTGGCACTACAGTATGGCCCATCTTCAGATGCCAAACTACTAGTTTGAGGGATATCTGGGTAACCCTGAACTTTCTGCAGATCAGCAGGTGTATTTGGTGATAACTGTTTACCAGGCAAGGAGGCATTTGTGTCCCAACTAGGAGGAGGTAAAGGGACAGCAATAGGAGGGGGAGAAGAGCTTGAGTACATATTAAGTGGAGCTGGAGAAGGGGTGGAGAATGCAGCAGGTGGAGTAGGCACTTGTGGTGGTGCAGAAGGAACTGGAGGAGCCGAAGGGGGTGGTGAGGGAGTGGTTACTAGGGGAGATACCGGGTCTACCATAGAGAAAGCTGAAAAGGTAGAAGGAGGAATTTGAGTAGGCAGAAATGAGATGGCAGCCGGGGGAAGAACTGGACCTGCCATTTGAGGTGCCCAAGGAAGAGGATTATAAGGTGGAGGGGCAGCAGGAGGCAAATAATCCAGGGGGTCCCGTCTTTTACCAATTCCAGCATCCCCTCCTTCATTCCCCTCTTTCTTCTTCTGTACCTTACAAATTCGCACACCTTCATCCCCAGTAGCGCTCTTTAACCAGCAAGCTACATACAATAATTGCTCAGGATCAGTATCCTCCCGAGCTGTCGGATAATGACTCAGTTGTTGGCACATCCACTTGTCCCTTGTCCCACACCAAGGCCATCCTCCTTGCACCTCTAATTCTGGCCAGACTTCTACACTGTAGTGGATCATCTTCACCTTATCTAATCCCTCTGTGGCCTCTATAGAATCTCATTTCTCTAACAGTTCCCCTAAGGGGCTAT
The DNA here is from genome assembly GCF_023055355.1 of Agelaius tricolor. Taxonomy (NCBI): domain Eukaryota; kingdom Metazoa; phylum Chordata; class Aves; order Passeriformes; family Icteridae; genus Agelaius; species Agelaius tricolor. Next base: position 21,355,984 of record NW_027269269.1, read on the forward strand.
TGGGAGGTATATTCCTCAATCTCTTGCCTGTCTTCTTATTAATACACACTCCCATTTTTCGGGTCTCAACAGAAAAAATCCCAAAGGTGCGTCTACTGACAGGTAATCTCAAGAAAATTCTTGTTTGAGGAGCTTCAGCCTCCTCCACCGAACTTCAAGTTTTTACCTGATGCTCAGGACTTTACACTGAGATAACTGCCTGATCTTTTGATTGCCCAACTTTACCAATGTCAGGTCTTATATCTCTCAGGACTTGAAAACATGAAACCCCAGCATAAGAAGCCAGTTCATGCCTGACTCCCCTCTGTCAGGAAAAACAGCTGCCTGATGTCTAGTTTGCCTAACTTTCCAAATGTTAGGCCTCACCGTATCAGGACTTAAATACAAACCCCAGCTTCCTTTGCTGGGATTTGTGCCTTACCCCTCTGTCAGGACTTAATTTGCCGGCAGTGCTTATGAGCTTGCCCGAACCCTCCTCGGGACTTGCAATCTGCGTGACTTCCCTCTGTCAGGACTTTTGGGGGTGCGTGCCACTCATACAACTATTTCCTCCGCACGCCCAGAGGGAGGGCCCTCTTTCCCCCTTAGGAGAGAACTCACTCATGCTAATTCCACTCGGGCCCTCTTTCCCCCTTAAGAGAGAACTCACTCATGCTAATTCCACTCGTTTTCCCCTGTTCCCAGCCGGCTCCCTCGTGGGAGTTCGGAAACTGAGGGGTCCACTCTTGCTCCGAGGGTCCGAGCTGCCAGACCTTGTCTCACTCAGACACCTTGTCTCACTCAGACACACACTCACTCGTCTCCTACTCCTGCCACCGGATTTCTCACCAGTCCGGTGCTCCTCTGCCTGCGTCACTGGTCCCAAGCCAATCTTCTCTGGTCCTGATAGCCAGCACTCCTGAAAATCCAAGATGGCCAGTCCCGGTATCCTCTTCGGGCATGGCTAACCCAGATGAGCGCCCCAGCTGAAATAAACAGGCCAGGAGAGTTTTTCTCCTTTTAATGCCTTTATTACAAGTGATCAGCTCAACATTGGGAAGCCCTCCGTCGTCTCTCCTAGGGTGACTCTGAGGACGATGATATCCGCAGCTTTGTCCACTGGGGGCAGAGCTGGGGGTCTTGTCCTTGTGGGAGCCTTGGGCATAACCCCGGTCTCCACTCTCTATTGACTCCCGGCTCAGGGTCTTGGTTTCAGATGATGTCTGTGCTCAGGGTGAGGGGCAACAAAGGTTTTCTGCATCTCTGCAGGCTCAGCACTCTGTTCCTCACGTCCACACATCACTCTGATTTCTTAATTCTGTATTGGCTCGTTGTCATTTCAGTAAGGTTGTCACTTCCCGTGGCATGCTGGTCCCGAAGTTATTTTGCATCTTCTGATGCCCGCCTCCCACATCTCTTCCCCTCCCCTCACTGTCCGGGGAGAAGAGCCATTAACTTAGCCCTAGCCAGGGCCTTTACTGATACAAAAGGAGCCATTAACTACAACAACTTGTGATTATAATAACAAACAGATAGAACTGTAGCAGCAACAACAGGCTTGACTGGTTTGCAACTCTTTTTCTTTTTTTTTTCCCCAAAAAGATTTGGCAGATGTTTTTATTTATAACATGAGGTATAATCAAACATCTGATATTTTGAAACAGTCTGCATGGGAGAGTTTGGCCAGGATCACAACAATACTATCAACATGCTCACCAAGACTTTAATACTCGTTGAGTCAAGCCTGAGCCCACTGTTACTCAACAGTGAAACTGGAAGGAGATTTATCCTTTCAGGAGAGATCCACAAAAAACCTCTCAAAGTGACTACACAACACATTTTCTGAGCACTCACAGACATCTCTCCATGAAAGGGCAATATTTATCTACATTGAACAGTCGATAAAACAGACCCACTGTTGCTTGCAAGAGAGTCTTTATTGGCACCAACCCAAAAGAGGTTACAGACAATGGAACAGGCCAAGATACCACAAGGGCTTTGTAAAGCAAATCACAAAGGAAGGGACCCGAGCAGCAGCAGCTGAGATCAGAGATTTCCTGCTGGGACTGCAACTTCCCTCAGGGTCATAGGCTCTGCAGTCTAAGAGTCACGGCCAGGGCGCAGGGGGCGCAGGAAGGAAAGCTTGTCATTGAAGTCGATTGCCTTGTAATTTGGAACGTCCTCAGGGGCTCGGGCAAGGTGCTGAGGCCCACTTCCATCACTGAGCTCACACAGCAGCCAGACACCTCGCTGGACTTTGTGGGAAGACACGATGTTATCATCTTCTCCCCCTGCCAGGTTGGTTGCTTCTCTTACTATTCTGCTCCTCCCTTTATATTCAACATGTTGGTAGAGAGTGATCTGGGGATTATGCAGATCTTCCCTGATCACCTGCAGAGAGCTGATCTTGTCATTCATCTCTTTACCAACAGAGCTGTATTCTCCCTCCTCAAACACCAAAAACCGACCCTTGTACTCAACATGCTCATAAGCCACCCAAGGCTGGCCAATTACTTTCACTGAGGAGACAATATCATTCCAACCCACAGCTGTTAGGTTGGGAGTGTCAGTGGTGAATTCTTTGGACATGCCCTGGAAGTTGACATGCTCATAAATGATGATTTTGCCCATCTCTGCAGGACTTCTGGAGTTTGGAGTCCTCCCTATAGGAGCGGGAAGGCAGCCTGCACAAAAGGAAGACAGAGAACAAGCAATGCTTATAAAAAAAACTTTACATACCAGATACAAAATTATGGAAAATGTGGAGTGAGATAAAAGAAAGAAGGGAAAGCAACACACTTTGAACAAAGAATAAACATAGTGGCAGCTGGAAAGGAGTGAGTGCATGATATAGAAATGTTCACTTTGAAGAGAATGTAAAATGAGTTACGTACCCATAATTACACAGCTTTAATTAGATATGTGTGTTGGTTTGCATATATCCCCCAGAGTAAGTCATAAAATACTTTTTGGCAGTCACCTCCCACAACTGTGTATCACTGGCCCCTCCGTCTTCTCTCTCCCTTGGTGAGGTGTGTCTCTCCTGCAGCAGCCATCCATCTCCTCATGCCCCGAGAGATGCCTTCAGTCTCTGCACACACACACAGAGCAGACCCTCACGGCTGTGCTGCAGCTCTCAGCCCAGCACTAAAGCCTCCTGCCCTTGGCCTGCATTTCACAGCAGCTGCCCAAGAAACCCTTCCAGCTCTCCTGTGCCAAGGGCGCCTCTTACCTTGCTGTCAGCTGGGGAGAGCTCAGGGCAATTCCTCCAGGGCAGGGCAGGTATGTGCAGAGTGTCTCACCTGTCTGCATTTATAGCTGGCTCAGAAGTCTTGTGCAACACCCCAGGTGACAGCATGAAAAGTGACCAAAACTCTCCAAAAGCCAGATCAGCCACAGTAATTCAGACACACCAAAGTACATTGTGACACAGGGGCTGTGGAAGTTTCCTGCTTGTGGCAATTTGTAATCTTGCCTTCCTGGGAAGTGCTTAGAATGCACAAGGACTTTTTATGGGAGATACCCGATCGGGATATCCGGGTCACCATGATGATATTGGAGCACCAGTTTTTAAAAAAAAAAAAAAAAAAATCCCTTTTGTCCTTAGTATCATGGAATCATTACTTTTGGAAAAGGCCTCCAAGATTATCAAGCCCAACCTTTGCCGAAATACCACCACGCCCACTAATCCATACTGCAAATATCACTTCAACTTCCCTCCCCTGGCTTCATAACCAGCATGGGACAATATCTCCACATTCTCTATCCTGCCATAAGCAGCAGCTTGAAGTAGAGATCCCTCAAAGATCCTTCCAGCTTAAATGCTTCAAGGAGTCCATGCACTCTCCTTGGCCCGTCATGGGGACAGCTACCTGTGCACCAGAGATGAGTACAAGCCTACAAAACAGCAAAGAAATGGTTCAAGGAGGGATATGGATGGGAATGGTAGAGGAAATTTGCATTTGCTCTTGCTGAGGTTTGTTTTGGGGTGTATTTAATCAAAGACAGAATCTGAACAAATGAGGAAGTGTCACATCCAAAAATCTAACAAAGGATTCTTGAACATTTTTCAGTGATAAGAGGATGAAGTAAAGGTGGAGAAGGACTTTGAGCCTTCAATAGAGGGAATTACATTTGACAAAAGAGCAGGTGAGAGCCTGTGGAGGAATGGGGAGGGAAGTCTGAGGTTGGGGAAATAGAGTTCATAAATGTCCGTCAAGTAAACTTGAGGTTGTTGTACACCTGACTTGATGATGACACTCTTTCATTGAAATTGAAAAATGGATGCAATTAGGCAGAAAGTGACAAAGGCTTTTAAACCATCCTTAGAATACTGACAGAAAGATAGATTGTGGAAGTCCAAGGCCGTGTTCACAGCAGAGCAACTTCCAAACATGACCAGGTTACTCGTGGCCATCTTCAAGTGATTTCTAACAATTCCTATGGTGGAGATTCCCCAGGGTCACTGACCTTTCTTCCAATGCTAAAAAACTCTTAGGGCTATGGCTACTTTCCTTATTTTCAGTCAGAGCTTCCCTGTTTCCAGGTAAGACCCTTTCCAGATGTCCTTTTGCGGAGCCCTTTTAGAATCCTTAGCCTTGTCTCTTCCATGGCTAAGAAAAATTTTCATGATGATGTCAGAAAATTTTAAATCACACCACCCAGAGAAGTTGGATAGTCTGCATACTCTGAGGTTTTTTAGAGCTGACTGGTTTTTTAGAGCCAACAGCAAGCATAATTCACCTCACAGCTGTCCCTGTGTCAAGCAGCTGACTGGACCCAAAGGCAATCAAAGGTCACTTTGGAATTCAATTACCCACCAAACCTACAATCCTCCTGGCTCCCTGGATCATTCAAACTCATCACATAAGGACCAACACAGGCAAATCCCAGTATTTCCTGAGCCATATTGCTCCTGAGGAATCCTGTTGTAAATAAAGATGATCCATGTCCCTTGTCCATCCCATTCAGCCTTGTCAGACCAAGGCTGTCCTGATGGGGATTTCTGAGCACTGACATTGCCTCAGTGGGTCTAATGAGCTCCTTTGTATTGTCCTTGCACTCAGCAATTAATGTGTCCCTGCAATTTGTCTGCCCTCAGTTTAATGTTTGGGGCTTTCGTGGTGAATTTGGTTTTTTGGAAGGGAAATTTTTCAAGATGTGGCTCTCCTGCTTGCCAGGGAGTAGAAGTACAATCACATCCAACTACAAGTGCAAGAAAAAGAGAACTGAGAGAGCATCTGTGGATCTGTAGGATTTCGACACACAAGATGCTCTTCTGAGAAAGCCCATGGCAGTTTGTACAAACAGCTGGTCAAGATTGAAAATAAAAGGAAAGAACACTAAAGTTAAGTTAAGGTGTGTTCATTTTTTTCATGGCAAACCCCCAGTTCCAGGGTTTCTGTCTGGCCAAGTCACTTTTTGAGTGCCATGTGTAGGGATAGCTCAGGATGAGCAGAGTTCAGCCCCAGGAGCTCCTCCTGCTCAGCTGCTGGAGCCCAGGCTGCAGGCTCTCTGTCCAGGGCTGCTTTTCCCAGTGCCACTGGCCAGGCTGCAGGGGCAGCCCGTGCTGGGCTCTGCTGTGTGACCCAGGGACAGGTACCTGGGCACGGAAAGGACACGGACACGGCCACGGCCACGGCACCGGCTGGCACACACCAGGGGCTGCCCTCAGCCACCCACAGCTGACACCACCAGCACTCCCACTGAATGGAATGGAAGACAGACAGCCCCCTCTCCTTCCTGCTCTGCAGCCCACCCACATGGAAGCCCTCTAGTGAAGACCTGCACACCCTCACTCTCCACAGCCACCAGCACCTGCACACGTGCTCCCAACGGGACTGAGAGCCCCCAGCCTGTCCAGTCTCACACCTGGCTCTGGGCTCTCTGAGCAGAACACACTTTGGTGTCTCCTAGTCCCTGGCTAGTGCAGCTTGGTGCTTGCAGCCAGCCCACACACACCAGACACTGTTCTCATTGGTGTTCTGGCAGTCGTGGGTGCCTTGAATCCCAGCACGAGTCTCCTGCCGGCCTGAAATCCCTGTCTACATCCATGCCCTGCTTGTTGGCTGCTCCAGCTCAAACTTTGCTGGGATATCACAGCATTATGATTCCTTTTGAATCAGAAAGGTCTTTGTTAAATAAACTTCATTGAGCAGATGCTGTTGTATTTCACACACCCTTACAAGTTGGTCTTCCCACACTTTGAATTTCCATGTGCTGGAAGCTGCAGACACAAAGAGCACGATAGATCTCAGTGGGACAGGAGGAGACACCTGTAGAGCTGGTGAATGAAGAAGGGCACCCTAGGATTCATTGCCCCAGAGCTTATGGGATGCTGTGCTCTGCAACTCTGCAGAATCCTAGGAGCACTCAAAGCATGTGATCAAGTAATGACACTCTCCATACTCCAACAAACTGTTTTTCTTCAGTGCTCCCTGTAGATTTTTCACCAAGTCCAGCAGGTTTCTGGAGAAGCACCACTGAAAATGGCCATCCTGGGTGTTCCACAGTCTCAGATCCCAGGAATCACAGAGGTAGAGTTTCCAAGAGCACACCAAAGGTTTTGTCACCTGTGTGATCACAGAAGAAATTATTTGCTCTAAGACCTCTGTGTCAGCATCAGTTTGGATCCTGTGACCATGAGATCTTTCAGTGCACTGCAAAGAGCTCTCGTGGTTGACAGCAAAGTCTGGCATCAGGGAGAATAACTTGAGGTAGGACATAATTTTTGCCCATGTAGTGAAAAAAAGAAAGAAGGATCAGGAAGTGAGGAGAACCAAGATGTCTGGATCAAAGATTTCAAAAGCAAAAATAAGCTGGGGCAGCACAGTCTCTGCTTTCTTGTTCCGTAGAAAGAAAGAAAAACAGTTGATGCAAGAGAAATATTACAAAGAAACATTATCTGAAGCGTTTACTTCAGCCTGAACTAGGGAAATGCTTGGAGTCATACTTAGCACAAGATTGCGACTTGGCAAGTGTGAACACCGTCCCTAAACATATGCAAGTGTATAATTACAAAACTGACAGTATAAACCACCATTTACAATATTCAGTATTTTGCACAAAATAAATATCTGCAAAGATCTCTGGTGGTTTTTTGCCATGCCTCTGCTTTAGAATTCTGACTTTGAAGCTGGTTTTACACCATATTAGTTGGTCCCTATTTACCCCCAGTTTCTGGGTTCTACACTGTGTTCTTCTGTCTGGTTTTGAGACAACAACAACATTGGTGCTTTTGTTTATTACCAACAATAGTACCATGCCCACCTATTGCTATACATAAATATATACATGAAAACATATGTCAAGGAATCAGAGAATGGTTTGGGCTGCAAGAGACCCTAAAGGACCCTTTGAGGGATGGGGCATCCACACCTTCAGAGAGCTGAACATGAGCCATCAGTGTTCCCAGGTGGACAAGAAGGCCCATGGCACCTGGCCTGTATCAGCAATGGTGTGGCCAGCAGGAGCAGGGCAGGGATTGTCCTCCTGTACTCAGCACAGGCGAGGCCACACCTGGAATGCTGTGCTCATTTTGGGCCCCTCACGGCAAGACATTGAGGTGCTGGAGTCCAGAGAAGGGCAGCAAGGCTGGTGAAGTCTGGAGCACAGGTCTGATAAGGAAGAGCTGAGGGAGCTGGGGATGTTTATCCTGGAGGAAAGGAGGCTCAGGGGGCACCTTATCACTCTCCACTACTCCAAATAGGAGGATGTAGCCAAGTGGGTCACTCTGTTCTCCAGTCAACCAATGATGGAGCAAGGGGAAATGCCCTCAACTTGTGTATGGAGAGGTTCCGGTTGGTGATTAAGGAAAACATCTTTCCTGCAAGAGTAGTTAAGATTTGGAATGGGCAAAGCCAGTGAAGTGGTGGAGTCATTATCCCTGAAAATATCCAAAACACAAGGAGAAGGGACATTTGCAATATTGTTTACTGGGTGTCCTGGGTTGACTATATGATGCTTTTATCCCCAGTTGTCTTGTTCTGTTTATGCTGAATAATAAGCTTTGCACCTTTAGGACTTGTTCCAGAGAGTGAAGGGAGAGAGAAGAAGCAGCAGTTTGTTTTCAGACACTGCACTCACTCCTCCACCTTCCTGCCCCTGGACTGTGTTGTCTGTGGATGGACAGACAGCGGGACAGAGCTCTCCTTTGTTTTAGTTAGTTTTGGCTAGCTGAGGCAAAGAAGTTCCCTGGACTGTGGGTTTTTTTCCATTTTCTTTGGACCTGTTCAAACCTGCTCTGGCCTGAACACCAGCAGGGCACCGGCAGCTCACACCTGGGGCCCACCGGGCCGGGCCTGGGCCGCGCCATTTCCAGGGCCTGTGGGACTGAGAAGAGACTGAGTGAGCTGAGCTGCAACCCGGGGAGGGGACTTTTCTGAGTTTGTCACCTCTTTTGGAGCAGCAAGGGGTTTTATTGTTTAACATTGTTTAGGTTTTATTGTTTAATAAACAGTTTTTTTCCAATTTTCTCCAAGGAGGTATTTCCTCCCGAACCAGTTGTGGGGAGGGACCAATTGAATCTGCTTTCCTAGAGGGGCCCCTTTGGGGGATCTCTGAAAAATTTGCCTTGAACCAAGACACTGGGCATGGTGGTTCACAATCAAAGATTGGACTAGGTGATCTTGGAGGCCTTTTCCAACCTTAATGATTCCATGATACTGAGGACAAAAGGGAAATTTTTTTAAAAACCTGGTGCTCCAGTGTCATCTCTGTGACTTGGAAATCTCATAAAAATCCTTGTGCATTTTAAGCACTTCCCAGGAGGGCAAGATTACAAATTGTCACAGGCAGGAAACTTCCACAGCCCCTGTGTCACAATGTACTTTGGTGTGTCTGAATTACTGTGGCTGATCTGGCTTTTGGAGAGTTTTGGTCACTTTTCATGCTGTCAACTGTGCTGAGTACAGGAGGACAATCCCTGCCCTGCTCCTGCTGGCCACACCATTGCTGATACAGGCCAGGTGCCATGGGCCTTCTTGTCCACCTGGGAACACTGATGGCTCATGTTCAGCTCTCTGAAGGTGTGGATGCCCCATCCCTCAAAGGGTCCTTTAGGGTCTCTTGCAGCCCAAACCATTCTCTGATTCCTTGACATATGTTTTCATGTATATATTTATGTATAGCAATAGGTGGGCATGGTACTATTGTTGGTAATAAACAAAAGCACCAATGTTGTTGTTGTCTCAAAACCAGACAGAAGAACACAGTGTAGAACCCAGAAACTGGGGGTAAATAGGGACCAACTAATATGGTGTAAAACCAGCTTCAAAGTCAGAATTCTAAAGCAGAGGCATGGCAAAAAACCACCAGAGATCTTTGCAGATATTTATTTTGTGCAAAATACTGAATATTGTAAATGGTGGTTTATACTGTCAGTTTTGTAATTATACACTTGCATATGTTTAGGGACGGTGTTCACACTTGCCAAGTCGCAATCTTGTGCTAAGTATGACTCCAAGCATTTCCCTAGTTCAGGCTGAAGTAAACGCTTCAGATAATGTTTCTTTGTAATATTTCTCTTGCATCAACTGTTTTTCTTTCTTTCTACGGAACAAGAAAGCAGAGACTGTGCTGCCCCAGCTTATTTTTGCTTTTGAAATCTTTGATCCAGACATCTTGGTTCTCCTCACTTCCTGATCCTTCTTTCTTTTTTTCACTACATGGGCAAAAATTATGTCCTACCTCAAGTTATTCTCCCTGATGCCAGACTTTGCTGTCAACCACGAGAGCTCTTTGCAGTGCACTGAAAGATCTCATGGTCACAGGATCCAAACTGATGCTGACACAGAGGTCTTAGAGCAAATAATTTCTTCTGTGATCACACAGGTGACAAAACCTTTGGTGTGCTCTTGGAAACTCTACCTCTGTGATTCCTGGGATCTGAGACTGTGGAACACCCAGGATGGCCATTTTCAGTGGTGCTTCTCCAGAAACCTGCTGGACTTGGTGAAAAATCTACAGGGAGCACTGAAGAAAAACAGTTTGTTGGAGTATGGAGAGTGTCATTACTTGATCACATGCTTTGAGTGCTCCTAGGATTCTGCAGAGTTGCAGAGCACAGCATCCCATAAGCTCTGGGGCAATGAATCCTAGGGTGCCCTTCTTCATTCACCAGCTCTACAGGTGTCTCCTCCTGTCCCACTGAGATCTATCGTGCTCTTTGTGTCTGCAGCTTCCAGCACATGGAAATTCAAAGTGTGGGAAGACCAACTTGTAAGGGTGTGTGAAATACAACAGCATCTGCTCAATGAAGTTTATTTAACAAAGACCTTTCTGATTCAAAAGGAATCATAATGCTGTGATATCCCAGCAAAGTTTGAGCTGGAGCAGCCAACAAGCAGGGCATGGATGTAGACAGGGATTTCAGGCCGGCAGGAGACTCGTGCTGGGATTCAAGGCACCCACGACTGCCAGAACACCAATGAGAACAGTGTCTGGTGTGTGTGGGCTGGCTGCAAGCACCAAGCTGCACTAGCCAGGGACTAGGAGACACCAAAGTGTGTTCTGCTCAGAGAGCCCAGAGCCAGGTGTGAGACTGGACAGGCTGGGGGCTCTCAGTCCCGTTGGGAGCACGTGTGCAGGTGCTGGTGGCTGTGGAGAGTGAGGGTGTGCAGGTCTTCACTAGAGGGCTTCCATGTGGGTGGGCTGCAGAGCAGGAAGGAGAGGGGGCTGTCTGTCTTCCATTCCATTCAGTGGGAGTGCTGGTGGTGTCAGCTGTGGGTGGCTGAGGGCAGCCCCTGGTGTGTGCCAGCCGGTGCCGTGGCCGTGGCCGTGTCCGTGTCCTTTCCGTGCCCAGGTACCTGTCCCTGGGTCACACAGCAGAGCCCAGCACGGGCTGCCCCTGCAGCCTGGCCAGTGGCACTGGGAAAAGCAGCCCTGGACAGAGAGCCTGCAGCCTGGGCTCCAGCAGCTGAGCAGGAGGAGCTCCTGGGGCTGAACTCTGCTCATCCTGAGCTATCCCTACACATGGCACTCAAAAAGTGACTTGGCCAGACAGAAACCCTGGAACTGGGGGTTTGCCATGAAAAAAATGAACACACCTTAACTTAACTTTAGTGTTCTTTCCTTTTATTTTCAATCTTGACCAGCTGTTTGTACAAACTGCCATGGGCTTTCTCAGAAGAGCATCTTGTGTGTCGAAATCCTACAGATCCACAGATGCTCTCTCAGTTCTCTTTTTCTTGCACTTGTAGTTGGATGTGATTGTACTTCTACTCCCTGGCAAGCAGGAGAGCCACATCTTGAAAAATTTCCCTTCCAAAAAACCAAATTCACCACGAAAGCCCCAAACATTAAACTGAGGGCAGACAAATTGCAGGGACACATTAATTGCTGAGTGCAAGGACAATACAAAGGAGCTCATTAGACCCACTGAGGCAATGTCAGTGCTCAGAAATCCCCATCAGGACAGCCTTGGTCTGACAAGGCTGAATGGGATGGACAAGGGACATGGATCATCTTTATTTACAACAGGATTCCTCAGGAGCAATATGGCTCAGGAAATACTGGGATTTGCCTGTGTTGGTCCTTATGTGATGAGTTTGAATGATCCAGGGAGCCAGGAGGATTGTAGGTTTGGTGGGTAATTGAATTCCAAAGTGACCTTTGATTGCCTTTGGGTCCAGTCAGCTGCTTGACACAGGGACAGCTGTGAGGTGAATTATGCTTGCTGTTGGCTCTAAAAAACCAGTCAGCTCTAAAAAACCTCAGAGTATGCAGACTATCCAACTTCTCTGGGTGGTATGATTTAAAATTTTCTGACATCATCATGAAAATTTTTCTTAGCCATGGAAGAGACAAGGCTAAGGATTCTAAAAGGGCTCCGCAAAAGGACATCTGGAAAGGGTCTTACCTGGAAACAGGGAAGCTCTGACTGAAAATAAGGAAAGTAGCCATAGCCCTAAGAGTTTTTTAGCATTGGAAGAAAGGTCAGTGACCCTGGGGAATCTCCACCATAGGAATTGTTAGAAATCACTTGAAGATGGCCACGAGTAACCTGGTCATGTTTGGAAGTTGCTCTGCTGTGAACACGGCCTTGGACTTCCACAATCTATCTTTCTGTCAGTATTCTAAGGATGGTTTAAAAGCCTTTGTCACTTTCTGCCTAATTGCATCCATTTTTCAATTTCAATGAAAGAGTGTCATCATCAAGTCAGGTGTACAACAACCTCAAGTTTACTTGACGGACATTTATGAACTCTATTTCCCCAACCTCAGACTTCCCTCCCCATTCCTCCACAGGCTCTCACCTGCTCTTTTGTCAAATGTAATTCCCTCTATTGAAGGCTCAAAGTCCTTCTCCACCTTTACTTCATCCTCTTATCACTGAAAAATGTTCAAGAATCCTTTGTTAGATTTTTGGATGTGACACTTCCTCATTTGTTCAGATTCTGTCTTTGATTAAATACACCCCAAAACAAACCTCAGCAAGAGCAAATGCAAATTTCCTCTACCATTCCCATCCATATCCCTCCTTGAACCATTTCTTTGCTGTTTTGTAGGCTTGTACTCATCTCTGGTGCACAGGTAGCTGTCCCCATGACGGGCCAAGGAGAGTGCATGGACTCCTTGAAGCATTTAAGCTGGAAGGATCTTTGAGGGATCTCTACTTCAAGCTGCTGCTTATGGCAGGATAGAGAATGTGGAGATATTGTCCCATGCTGGTTATGAAGCCAGGGGAGGGAAGTTGAAGTGATATTTGCAGTATGGATTAGTGGGCGTGGTGGTATTTCGGCAGAGGTTGGGCTTGATAATCTTGGAGGCCTTTTCCAAAAGTAATGATTCCATGATACTAAGGACAAAAGGGATTTTTTTTTTTTTTTTTTTTAAAAACTGGTGCTCCAATATCATCATGGTGACCCGGATATCCCGATCGGGTATCTCCCATAAAAAGTCCTTGTGCATTCTAAGCACTTCCCAGGAAGGCAAGATTACAAATTGCCACAAGCAGGAAACTTCCACAGCCCCTGTGTCACAATGTACTTTGGTGTGTCTGAATTACTGTGGCTGATCTGGCTTTTGGAGAGTTTTGGTCACTTTTCATGCTGTCACCTGGGGTGTTGCACAAGACTTCTGAGCCAGCTATAAATGCAGACAGGTGAGACACTCTGCACATACCTGCCCTGCCCTGGAGGAATTGCCCTGAGCTCTCCCCAGCTGACAGCAAGGTAAGAGGCGCCCTTGGCACAGGAGAGCTGGAAGGGTTTCTTGGGCAGCTGCTGTGAAATGCAGGCCAAGGGCAGGAGGCTTTAGTGCTGGGCTGAGAGCTGCAGCACAGCCGTGAGGGTCTGCTCTGTGTGTGTGTGCAGAGACTGAAGGCATCTCTCAGGGCATGAGGAGATGGATGGCTGCTGCAGGAGAGACACACCTCACCAAGGGAGAGAGTGGCTGGAGGGGCCAGAGATACACAGTTGTGGGGGGTGAATAGGAGGGTATTTACAGCTTAATTTTGGGAATACACCTAAACCAACACATACAACTAATTTGAACTCAGTAGTTGTGGGCACATGTCTTGTTTTATGTTTTCCCTCAAAACTGAAATTTTTGTCATGCTCTCACTCCTTTCCAGATGCTGCTATGTTTATATTCTGCTAAAAACTTTCTACTTTTCCTTTTCTGCACCACACTTCCCATAATTTTCTGTCTGGAATATAAAGTCTTCTTACAAGCTCTGCTTGTTTTCTGTCTTCCTTTTGTGCAGGCTGCCATCCAGCTCCTATAGCAAGAAATCTGCATCCCAGAAGTCCTGCAGAGATGGGCAAAATCATCATTTATGAGCATGCCAACTTCCAGGGTTTGTCCAGAGAATTCACCACTGACACTCCCAACCTAACAGCTCTGGATTGGAATGATATTGTCTCCTCAGTGAAAGTAATTGGCCAGCCTTGGGTGGCTTATGAGCATACAGACTACAGAGGTCGATTTCTGGTGTTTGAGGAGGGAGAATATAGCTTTGTGGGTAATGAAATGAATGACAAGATCAGCTCTCTGCAGGTGATCACTGAAAATCTGCACAATCCCCAGATCACTCTCTACGAACACATTGATTATCAAGGGAAGAGCAGAATAATAAGAGAAGCAACCAACCTGGCTGCGGGACATGACAATGACATCGTGTCTTCCCACAAAGTCCAGCGAGGTGTCTGGCTGCTGTGTGAGCACGGTGATGGAAGTGGATTTCAATACCTTGCCCGAGAGCACGAGCACCTTCCAAACTACAAGGCAATCGATTTCAACGACAAGCTTTCCTTCCTGCGCCCCCTGCGCCCTGGCTGTGGCTGTTAGAATGCAAGTCCGGCAGCGCTGAGAAAAGATGCAGCCCCGGCAAGAAATTTGACATCCGGATCTCCGCCTCTGCTTGTGCTGCCTTTTCCCCCAGTGTCACAGACCACCGAATGTCAGCGCTCCCTGCTGAGCTGCACTGCAGAGCTGCACTTCTCTATCCTGCCTTGCACGCTTCTCCCTCCCCACGAATGCAAGAATCATCAGGCTTGATCCTATGAAAGAGTGTCCAAGCTAGAGGAGGCATGCCACATGTGTGAAACCTGTTGTACCCTCAGCTGGCATTGCAGAGTCCTGGCCTATGGAATGTAGAAGCATTGCATGTTGTGTCTGTGGCTGAGTCAAACAGAAAGTGCCAGTGCAGCACCAGCATCACATCCTTTGTAATTTGCATTGCAATGCCCTTGTGCTACCGTGGCCTCTGCCACTGTCTGTAATCCTATTTGTTTTGCTGCCATTAAAGAATCCTTTGCAATCAGCAGTGGGTCTGTTTTGTGCATCTTTGGAATAGATAAATATTGCACTTTCATGCTGAGATGTCTCTGTGTATCCAGAGAATGGTCCCCACAGTCACTTCCAAACCGTTTTTCCTGGATGTCTCCTGCAGAATTTTGTTTCCTTCTGGTTTAACTGCTCATTAACAGTGGGGTCAGGCTTGACTCAAAATGTCTTGGTGAGCATGTAGATCATTGCTGATCCTGGCCAAACTCTCACCTGCACATTGTACCTGGCTATCACTTGCTTGGTTGTATCTCAAGGCAGTGATTGTAGCGATGATGCTGTCTTCCACTGCCCTAAATCACATCCTAAACAGAATGGTTTCAGTAATTTCAATTCTTTAATCCTAATGGTAAAACCTGCCTTGTTTTTTAAACCTGTAACAGCCTGATAAGGAAGGAGGAATGACCAGGGATATCAGGACCTGGCCAGTTGTGTGCAAGTTCATCTGGAAGTGCAGAGTCTCAGCCCTCCTGCAGCAGTGCCTGATGGCAGCTGCACCCTGAGCTGGGCACTGTGGCAGCTGTCCCAGGGCAGCTCTGCCCTGCAGGGTTCCTCTCCCTCTGTGCTTGCCTGCTGTGGGCCCTGATTTCCTTGCCCTGGTCACAGGCAGGAGCTGCACTTGGCCTCTTTGAACCTCATGAGGTGCACACGGTGCCAGGGCTGGAGCTTGCCAAGGTCCCTTTTGATGGTCCCTGAGGACAGTTCTGTCTGTGTGTCTGTGTGTCTGTGTGTCTGTGGCTGCCGTGCCCAGCTGAAGCTGTGCTCCCTGTGCTGAGACTCAGTGCCCCTCTCAGCTCCCTGTGCCCTCCTGCAGCCTCTCTCCTCCTGTTCTCACCCACTGACACAGCCCTGGCCACTTTCCCAACGCTTCCTGTTCCCTCAGCCCCCTGCTGGAAATATTTGCACAGCAGTGCAGTACCAAACCTTGCTGTCCCACACTGCTGCCTCTGCCCTGGCTTCATGACCAGCATGGGACAATATCTGCCCATTCTCCATCCTGCCATCAGCAGCAGCTTGAAGGAGAAAACCCCTGGAGCTTCCTGCCAGCCTAAATTGTTCCAGGAGTGCATACACCCTGCTTGGAATGTGACAGGCACAGCTACCCCTGCCCCAGGGAGGAGTGCAATCCTACAGAACAGCAAAGGAAAGGTTCAAGGAGGGATATGGATGGGAATGTGTCAGAAGTTCTGCATTTACTATTGCACAGTTTTTTTCTTTCTAATCAGAGACAGTATCCAAACAACTGTAGAAGTGTAGGGTACCAAAAATCTAGCAAAAGGTTCTTGTAAGTTTTTCATAATAGGAGGATGAAGTAAAGGTTTAAAAGACTTTGACCCTTCAATAGAGGGAATTACATTTGACAAAAGAGAAGGTGAGAGCCTGTGGAGGAATGGGGAGGGAAGTCTGAGGTTGGAGAAATAGAGTTCATAAATGTCCAACAAGTAATCCCCAAGGTATTGTACACATGACTTGATGATGACATTTTTTCAAGGAAATTGAACTAATGCAATTAGCCAGAAAGTGACAAAGGTTTTAAATCATCCTTAGAATTAATGACAGAAAGATTTATTCTGGAAAGGACCTCCCTAGACCAAGGCCTTTTTCACAGCAGAGATACCACCAAAGGAAAACAGGTTACTCGTGGCAATCTTCAAGTGATTTCTGAACAATCACAGGGATGGACATTCCCCAGGGTCTCTGGCCTCATCAAGCAGCAGACTGGACCTGAGGGCACCCTAAGGTCACTTTCAACCTGAATTGTCTTGTGACCCCACAATCCTCCTGCCTTGCAGCATCCCTCAAGCTCACGATTTATGGATCAGGACTGGCAAATCCGACTATTACCTGAGCTATATTGCTCCTGAGGAATCTTGCTCTAAAGAAAGGGTCTAAATCAGCTGATTATCTCACATTACAGATGTGCATGCTCACAGCAGATTTATTGGCTAGTCTGTTCTGGAAATACCTCTCTCTTTCCCTCCCTCTTTCTCCACAGCTTCTCAGGAAAAACACACAAGCACCTCCCTCCCACAACACTTACATCCTGCTCACAATATCTTCTGGATTTCTGACTCGTTTCAAGTAAGAATCATGTCTAGGACACCTCACAGGTGCTACCCACATTTTCATCCCTGGTCCATGCCTTCTTTCAGAATTCCTGAAAAAATTGTCTATCAGGGAAAGAGAATCTTTCTGCAAAAGAAACTCAGAGTATTGTGAAAGGATCAGAGAAAAGAGCACCTGCAGCCTCTCACAGCAAACTTCTCTGCTTTCCCCAAACAGAAAAGTTACCATATTTCTGTGTGCAGACAGCAGATTTATTACTCATTAACTGCAGAGAATAATTGTTTGAAGCACTTGAGATCCAACAGGTCTGCCTCTTTTCTTGACTTTCTTTGACCTGCCTAAGCAAACTTTCACTGTAGGTTTGCCAGTCAGGAGAGCAGTTTGCTGCCAGGCCAAGGAGAGCACAAAAAGATTGCAAACTGATTCCTTCAGGAGGTGCATTTGCAGGAGTGATCAGGTGTTTCATTGCTGTTATCTCACATGCCTCTCTCAACACTGAGGTTGCTCGGCCATCGTTGCTTTCCTGATGATTTCAGCCAGATGCCCTCTCACACTGACAGAGTTGGCTCACTTGACTCACACATCTCAACTCTTTGGAGCATAGTCAGAGGAAGAGAAAAGCATCCTGGTCACCTAACTCCAACTTTCCTGTAGTCTGTCAGCAAAGGATTTTCCTGTTTTGTTCTTTTCAATCCCACAAACTCCTTTTTTAGGCTCATTTTGAAGAGGAGCTGTTCTACTCAATCCTTCTGTACAGGTTTTACCCTACCTCAGGCATGACAGTATTGAGGATATCCAGCCCCTGAGAGATTAAATTCAGTCCTGTCAGAATGGCTTCTCTCTCTCTCTCTCTCTCTCTCTCTCTCTCTCTCTCCTTTCTGTTGGTGGATAAGAAGTTGAAGGGCACTTGCATCCTGCACAGCATGAGAGCTGGAGGAGCAGGGTAAGGGAAGAGTTTATTCCATTTCCTCTGAACAGAGGGCTCACCTGGAATACTGCATCTGTTTCAGATGCCCTATTAAAAGGTCAATGTGAACAAAATGGTGGAGGCCCATACAGGCCACTGGATGGCACAGGAGCATCCCATGAACCAGGAGAGTCTGAGGGACCTGGTCCTGTTCAGCCTGCAGAAGACAAGGCTCCCTGTTATCAGAGGGGCCCAGCAAAGGACAGCTGGAAACAGTCTTAGATGGCAGCAGGGAAACTCAGACATAAAATAAGGAATAAACAATTCATGCCAAGGATTGCTCAGCACTGGCAGAAAGGCCAGAGACCCTGGGGAATCTCCACCTTTGCAGTTTCTCAAAAATCACTTGAAGATGGCCCTGAGTAATCTGTTTTCCTTTGGTGGTGTCTCTGCTTTGAAAAAGGCCTTGGTCTAGGGAAGTCCATTCCAGAATAAATCTTTCTGTCAGTAATTCCAAGGAAGATTTAAAAACCCTTGTCACTTTATGCCTGACTTCATTCTTTGTTCAATTTCCTTGAAAAAATGTCATCATCAAGTCATGTGTACAATAACTTGGGGATTACTTGTTGTATATTTATAAATTCCATTTCCCTGACATCAGACTTCCCTCCCAATTCAGCAGCAGCTCTTACCTGCTCTCTTGTCAAATGTAATCCCTTCCAATGAAGGCTCAAAGACCTTCTCCATCTTTATTTCATCTTCTGATTACTGAAAAACTTACAAGTATCTGTTGCTATAAAAAAAAAAAATCCAACACAAAAACCAACCAAAAAAAACCCCCTTTGCAATAGCAGATGAAAAAGTTCCTGAAACCACCAGATCCATATCCCTCCTTGAACCTTTCCTTTGCTGTTCTGTAGGATTGCACTCCTCCCTGGGGCAGGGGTAGCTGTGCCTGTCACATTCCAAGCAGGGTGTATGCACTCCTGGAACAATTTAGGCTGGCAGGAAGCTCCAGGGGTTTTCTCCTTCAAGCTGCTGCTGATGGCAGGATGGAGAATGGGCAGATATTGTCCCATGCTGGTCATGAAGCCAGGGCAGAGGCAGCAGTGTGGGACAGCAAGGTTTGGTACTGCACTGCTGTGCAAATATTTCCAGCAGGGGGCTGAGGGAACAGGAAGCGTTGGGAAAGTGGCCAGGGCTGTGTCAGTGGGTGAGAACAGGAGGAGAGAGGCTGCAGGAGGGCACAGGGAGCTGAGAGGGGCACTGAGTCTCAGCACAGGGAGCACAGCTTCAGCTGGGCACGGCAGCCACAGACACACAGACACACAGACACACAGACAGAACTGTCCTCAGGGACCATCAAAAGGGACCTTGGCAAGCTCCAGCCCTGGCACCGTGTGCACCTCATGAGGTTCAAAGAGGCCAAGTGCAGCTCCTGCCTGTGACCAGGGCAAGGAAATCAGGGCCCACAGCAGGCAAGCACAGAGGGAGAGGAACCCTGCAGGGCAGAGCTGCCCTGGGACAGCTGCCACAGTGCCCAGCTCAGGGTGCAGCTGCCATCAGGCACTGCTGCAGGAGGGCTGAGACTCTGCACTTCCAGATGAACTTGCACACAACTGGCCAGGTCCTGATATCCCTGGTCATTCCTCCTTCCTTATCAGGCTGTTACAGGTTTAAAAAACAAGGCAGGTTTTACCATTAGGATTAAAGAATTGAAATTACTGAAACCATTCTGTTTAGGATGTGATTTAGGGCAGTGGAAGACAGCATCATCGCTACAATCACTGCCTTGAGATACAACCAAGCAAGTGATAGCCAGGTACAATGTGCAGGTGAGAGTTTGGCCAGGATCAGCAATGATCTACATGCTCACCAAGACATTTTGAGTCAAGCCTGACCCCACTGTTAATGAGCAGTTAAACCAGAAGGAAACAAAATTCTGCAGGAGACATCCAGGAAAAACGGTTTGGAAGTGACTGTGGGGACCATTCTCTGGATACACAGAGACATCTCAGCATGAAAGTGCAATATTTATCTATTCCAAAGATGCACAAAACAGACCCACTGCTGATTGCAAAGGATTCTTTAATGGCAGCAAAACAAATAGGATTACAGACAGTGGCAGAGGCCACGGTAGCACAAGGGCATTGCAATGCAAATTACAAAGGATGTGATGCTGGTGCTGCACTGGCACTTTCTGTTTGACTCAGCCACAGACACAACATGCAATGCTTCTACATTCCATAGGCCAGGACTCTGCAATGCCAGCTGAGGGTACAACAGGTTTCACACATGTGGCATGCCTCCTCTAGCTTGGACACTCTTTCATAGGATCAAGCCTGATGATTCTTGCATTCGTGGGGAGGGAGAAGCGTGCAAGGCAGGATAGAGAAGTGCAGCTCTGCAGTGCAGCTCAGCAGGGAGCGCTGACATTCGGTGGTCTGTGACACTGGGGGAAAAGGCAGCACAAGCAGAGGCGGAGATCCGGATGTCAAATTTCTTGCCGGGGCTGCATCTTTTCTCAGCACTGCCGGACTTGCATTCTAACAGCCACAGCCAGGGCGCAGGGGGCGCAGGAAGGAAAGCTTGTCGTTGAAATCGATTGCCTTGTAGTTTGGAAGGTGCTCGTGCTCTCGGGCAAGGTATTGAAATCCACTTCCATCACCGTGCTCACACAGCAGCCAGACACCTCGCTGGACTTTGTGGGAAGACACGATGTCATTGTCATGTCCCGCAGCCAGGTTGGTTGCTTCTCTTATTATTCTGCTCTTCCCTTGATAATCAATGTGTTCGTAGAGAGTGATCTGGGGATTGTGCAGATTTTCAGTGATCACCTGCAGAGAGCTGATCTTGTCATTCATTTCATTACCCACAAAGCTATATTCTCCCTCCTCAAACACCAGAAATCGACCTCTGTAGTCTGTATGCTCATAAGCCACCCAAGGCTGGCCAATTACTTTCACTGAGGAGACAATATCATTCCAATCCAGAGCTGTTAGGTTGGGAGTGTCAGTGGTGAATTCTCTGGACAAACCCTGGAAGTTGGCATGCTCATAAATGATGATTTTGCCCATCTCTGCAGGACTTCTGGGATGCAGATTTCTTGCTATAGGAGCTGGATGGCAGCCTGCACAAAAGGAAGACAGAAAACAAGCAGAGCTTGTAAGAAGACTTTATATTCCAGACAGAAAATTATGGGAAGTGTGGTGCAGAAAAGGAAAAGTAGAAAGTTTTTAGCAGAATATAAACATAGCAGCATCTGGAAAGGAGTGAGAGCATGACAAAAATTTCAGTTTTGAGGGAAAACATAAAACAAGACATGTGCCCACAACTACTGAGTTCAAATTAGTTGTATGTGCTGGTTTAGGTGTATTCCCAAAATTAAGCTGTAAATACCCTCCTATTCACCCCCCACAACTGTGTATCTCTGGCCCCTCCAGCCACTCTCTCCCTTGGTGAGGTGTGTCTCTCCTGCAGCAGCCATCCATCTCCTCATGCCCTGAGAGATGCCTTCAGTCTCTGCACACACACACAGAGCAGACCCTCACGGCTGTGCTGCAGCTCTCAGCCCAGCACTAAAGCCTCCTGCCCTTGGCCTGCATTTCACAGCAGCTGCCCAAGAAACCCTTCCAGCTCTCCTGTGCCAAGGGCGCCTCTTACCTTGCTGTCAGCTGGGGAGAGCTCAGGGCAATTCCTCCAGGGCAGGGCAGTGGTGTGTGCAGAGCATCTCACCTGTCTGCATTTATACTTGCACAGAATTGAATTGAGAATCACCCAATTCCAATTAACTAGGAGTGGTTGATATCATGCTCAGGAATCAAAAATCATTCATATTCTATCTTGGTTTTGATGCCCTACAACCAGACATCTCATTGCTCTGGTTCAAAAGTTCCTTGAAGTGTGAGTGACCTGATAACCTTAGAACGTGGCTTCATGTCTGTCCCCGTTCCGCATCCGTCTGAACCACAGTAACTGGAACACATTAATTGGAGCAACCCCAGCTCCTCTGGCCACTCCACATCAGATCCTTCAAGAGCCTGTGCTCCAGATCCTTCAACAGCTCATTTCTCTTCTCTGGACTCACTCCAGCCCCTCCATGTCTTCCTTGCAGTGAGGGGCCCAGAACTGGGCACAGCACTCGAGGTGTGGCCCCACCAGTGCTGAGCACAGGGGCACAATCCCTGCCCTGCTCCTGCTGGCCACAGCATTGCTGATGCAGGCCAGGTGCCACTGGCCTTCCTGGCCACCTGGGCACAGCTGGCTCATGTTCAGCTGCTGGCAACCATGTGTGGGGCTTTTGTGACTGCAGGGCGGGACTCGGCCCTTGGCCTTGCTGAGCTTCATTCCATCAGCCTCAGCCCACTGATCCCTCTGCAGAGCCTTCTTAGCCTCCAGCACACAACACTCACACAAGGTGGTGCTGCTTACAAACTGACTAAGGGGGGAGATCCAAGGATGGGGTACCCACATCTTCTCTAGAGAACCTCTTCCAGTGACTCACCACCCTCACAGTGAAGAATTCCTTTGAAATATCTAGCCTAAACCTATGCTCTTTCAGCTTGAAAGGCCATAGTAAAAAGACTCTCTCTCTCTGCTTTTCTTATAAGCCTCTTTATATTTTGAAATGCTGCAATAAGGTCTCCCAGAAGCCTTGTCTTCTCTAGGCTGAAGCAAGTATCTCTGCAAGTATCTCTGCTTTTCTTTGTAGGAGGTTCTCCAGCCCTCTGACCATTTCCATGGCCCACCACTAGATCTGCTGTAACAGGTCTGTGTCTCTCTTGTTCAGGAAACCCCAGGGTTGCATGCAGTGCTCCAGCTAGAGTCTCACCACAGCAGATTAGAAGGGAAGGATCATCTCCCTCATCCTGCAAGCTACACTTTCTGCAGCCCAGGATGCATTTGGCTTTCTAGGTGGCAAGTGTCAGGTCACGTCCAGTCTTTCATCCACCGGCGTTCTCAGTTCCTTCCCCACAGGGCTGCCCTCAGCCCATTCCTCCCTCAGCCTACGCTGCCCCTGGTGATGGCTCTGACATCCAGCTGCAGGGCCTTGCACTCAGCCTTGCTGAAATTTATGGGATTCACATTGGGCCATTTCTCAGGCTTCTCAAGGTCCTTCTTAACAATCCCTTCCTTCCAGCATGGCCACACACCACTCAGCTTGGGCTCATCTGCAAACTCAGGGAGGCTGCACCTGACCCCATGTCTGTGGCATCAAGGAAAGCATTTGATAGCACTGGTGGCAGGACAAACCCTTGGGGGTCACCATTTGTTCATGGTTTCCATTGATCCTGATAAGGTTTATCATGAGCTCACTGTGTGAATGACAGCACAGGCATTTAGGTGCCAGCAGCACAGCACTTCTGCTCCAAGAGATGGTACTTCCTCAAGGGAGAAGAGACCTAGAAAGATTTCTTCTCTTTTATCAGAGTATTCACCTACTCTCTTAACTTGCTTAGTTAGGGTGATTCAGCAAGGAGATGTGTTACCAATTAAGTAACTCAAACTGCTTCCTGCTTCTCATTTTCTGGATTTGTAGGCACATGAAAGACAGGGAAGTGATTTGTGATTTGCACAGCTTCAGCAAAGGAAAGCCCAGTGCAAATAACCTACTGTCTTTTTACAATGGAGCGACAACTTCAGTGGAAAAGGGAAGGGCTACAGATGTTATCTACCTGGATTTCTGCAAGGCCTCTGACATGGTCCCTAAAACTTCCTTCTTTCTAAATTGGAAGCACAGAGATTTGATGGGGAGACTGTTCAGTGGACTGGGCTTTGGGGCCAGGTAAATGCAAAACCAAGTTAGCTCCAGGGAAGGGAATTCCTTATAGGAACAACCAGCTGCACACATTTCAGTGTGTCACATTTATTTTCCTGATGACCTCTACAGATCCCTGAAGGAAAGTGTCTCATTACTGCTTTTGTCAGCAGTGCTCTTTGCATTTTTTGAGATTTGATTTACAGGGATGGAGAATCTCATTTGAGCTTTGCTGTAGGATTGCTCTGATTAACACAGAGTCAATAAGGCACTGCCAGGAAAACACAGCAGCATAGGGGGGAGGAATAGTCTGACAAGGAAACCAAGAAAAAATTAAAGGAAGCATCAGGAACTGAATTGAAAGTGGGGCAGCTCTGTTATTGGGTAAAGGGAAGATGTGTTTGAAGATGCATTTGGGGAATAAAATGAGTTGCTTCAGCCCTGCTTCCCACAATGGCTTTTCAGTGGTGAATACATTGAAAGATGCTGTAAATTCATGCTGTGGGAATTCCAGTAGCAGATGAAATGAGTAGGGAGGAAAGCCACAGTAAAAACTTGCTAGCTTGCAAACAGCAAGTTTGAGAATTCTGTACTTGGAAAAGAGCTAGAGTTCCCCCAAGTGAATGATAAATCTTCTAGCCAAAACCCCATAGGTTATGGCATGTGCAGCAGACCATCCTGTCTGCTGGTGTCCTGCACTCCTGTGATGGAGGCTGCCTGGGCAATGGAGCTGCCCTGCAGGTGCAGAGTCACAGTGGCTCCTTCACAAAGCTGACCCAAAGGAGCTGCACCAGAGCCCTGAACACCAGAAACAAACACAGCATCATTAGGAAATAACAGAAGTGGTTAATGTGTAACATCACCTTTTACTGGCCATACAAGATATGACCTTAAGCCCACGCTTTATATTCTGTGTTTACCCAAACACACCTGAACCTGTTCTGAGGATGTTTCTGATCAAGCCAAGAAAAGTTGAGTCTGTGTATATATCACCTCTCTGTCACAGCAATAGTGTCTAAGCTTTCTTGTTTAGACATCTATTTTTGGAATACCACAAGCCTTCCTTATGCTGCATTCTCTTCAAATGTCCATTTGCACTGTAGATTAATAATCCCCTATGTGAAGGTTTTTTGCTGACTGTTGATTTTGCAAGCAGTTGTTGTTTTACTCTTTTTAATACCATGTGTAATTTAGCAGGGTTTGGGACTTCCAGGTACAGTTTATTCCTGGATTGGCAGGCAGACGTGACAATGCTTTAGTCTTTACTGTGCAAAAGTATTGCACAGTGTGCTTTTATAAGGGTAAACCTCATGTGAGAAGTACAGTAGGGAATGCCATGGTTGCTGATGTCTCCTCCTGAGAGGCCTCCTAAAATCTGCCATGAGGGTGAGGGGTGAGGATGACCAGAGAACATGATTCCAAGGGTACTGCTAACTGAGCAGCATAGAACTTGCCAGCTGGTCTGCACTGCACTGCACTCCAAGGGCAACTAGACCACCTCCTCACAGCCCCCAAAGTGAAGAAAATCCCCTCTCTGGTGGCCAGGAGAGACAGAGCCAGACAGGAATGTCCACTGATTAAAATCAGAGTAACAGCACGTTAGGGAGGCAATGTAATATTTTCTTTGCCCAAAAGAAACAGAGGGAAAACTCAGAGAAATCTGGCTCAGAGACCTCCTGGCTGTAAGGAACTTCGCAGTTACCTATGCCAAGAAAATAAGATAATACCTTCTTTCCTCTCTAAGAAATGGTGGTTTTCCAAAAGGAAATATCTTTAAGTGTATTTCCTAGGAAATATAACTAGAGTCATCCAAAATAATCCCTCTCCTATTAACAGTGCCTATGTAACATCATTATCATGCTGAGATTCTGAAAGGGATTTCTCAGACATGACCAAGGAACTTCAATAAGACTTCCAAAACAATTTCTTCCACAAACTCTTTTGGGCAGAAGGTGACATTTGCCAGTTGACTTGCCATTATAAAACAGGTGTTCTAGAGTAGGAAGAATGACAGATGCTCTTGGAATTGAATTGGGAAATCCCACTTTGGTGAACAGAGCAAGGAAACCTGAAACTGGCTGCAAAGCGGTAAGAAGTGCCCTAAAACACATGGATTCTAGGCCATCCCCATTGCACCTGCCCACCTGAGCCCAGTAGAGGAGCACAAGTGGCTGACATGTCAGCACAGCCTGCAGTGCTTATTTCAAAGTGGGACAAAGCCCAGCAGTTGATAGCACAGCATGTTCAGGGCTTCATGTGCAGATTGTGCAGATTTTCAGCAATCAGCTGCACAGAGCTGATCCTATCCTTCATCTTTCACCAACAATGCTGTGCTCTCCCTCCTCAAGCACCAGAGTAACTGGCCTGTAGAGTTTGGGTGCTCATAAGCCCATGGAAATGGAAATAGCTTTACTCTTTGTGTTCCAACCACAAGCTTATACTTGTCCCAGTTGCCTGCCTGTGTTGACTGACACAGCAGGGCTTCTGCAAGAACACTGGGCAGAAAAATGAGGCCAAGTGGAGTGTGATGCCCACTCCCCCCCAGTAAACAAGAAGGAAGAGCTGGTGGCAATGGATGTGGAGAAGGCTGAGGTACTCAGTGTGTTCCTTGCCTCGTCTTCACTGGAAGTCAGGTTTCCCACGTCTCTGGAGTTGCTGAAGCTGCTGGTGCGACTGGGGGAGAGAAGTCCCTCCCACTGTAGGTGAAGAGCAGGTCTGAGACCTCTTGATGAGGCTGAATAGACACAAGTTCATGGGACTGGATGACACGCATCCCAGGGTCCTGAGGGAACTGGCTGGTGCTGTTGTCAATCCATCCTCCATCATATTTGAAAAGTCATGGCCTTTAGGTGAAATCCTTGGTGAATGGAAGAAGGGAAATATCACTCTCCCCTTTTAAAAAGGGGAGAAAGGAAGATCTGGGGAACTACAGACCTGTGAGCCTTGCCTCTATGCCTGTGAAGATCATGCAGCAGATCCCCATGGAAGAAATTCTAGGGCACATGCAAGACAAGAAGGTGATCCAAAACAGCCAGCATGGCTTTACTAAGGGCAGATTATGCCTGACCAATCTGGTGGCCATCTGTGGTGGAGGGATTGCAGCCATCAACAAGGGGAAGCCAACCAATGTCACTCACATACCTCGACTTCCTTAAGAACTCTGGCATGGTCCCACATGGCATCCTTATCTCCAAACTGAGATACACAGGTTTGAAGGGTAGACTATTCGGGAAATATCCACACAGCCAGAGCATTGTGGTCAGTGGCTCTGTGTCCAGAAGCAGAGCTGGTGTCCATCAGGGCTCTGTTTGGGGACCAGTGCTTTTTAAGATCTTTATCAATGACACCCTCAGCAAGTTTGCAGATGACACAAAGATGAAGGGTGCAGCTGACACAACAAAAGGATGAGACCTCTTCCAGAGGGACCTGGACAAATTTGAGAAGTGATTCCATACTCACCTCATGAAGTTCAACAAACCCAAGTGCAAGGTGCTGCACCTGGGTCAGGGCAATCCCAGACATGGGAGCACAGACTGGGAGATGGTCATGGGCTGGGGGCACCTCTCCTATGAAGACAAGTTGAGAAATCTGGGGTTGTTCATCCCAGAGAAAAGAAAGCTCCAGGGAGACCTCATTGCAGCCTTCCAGCTCCTGAAGGGGGCTTTATAAGAAAGAGCAGCTTTTTAAGTGGGCAAGTAGTAATAAGATGAGAATGGAATGGTTTTGAATTACAAGAGCAGAGAATTAGATTAGATGTTATGAATAAGTTCTTTACTATCAAGATGATGAGGCACTGAAACAAGCTGTTTAGAGAGGTTGTGGATTTCCTGTTCCTGGAAGTATTCAAGGTCAGGCTGGATGGGACTTTGAGCAACCTGGTGTAGTGGAAGGTGTCATTGCCCATGGCAGGAGGGTTGGAATGATCTTTAAGGCACCTCCCAACCTCAGAGTTCATAGGATTCTATGATCAATGCCTTAAGATACACAGGGTAGTTAAATACAGGGTACAGGTGAAAGTTGGCTTAGCAATAATTTAATCACAGCAATAATTAAAATGCTTACCAAGCTCTCTAGTCTGGTCGCAATGTTTCTGGAAAGTGAAACTGTAAGGAGATAAAGTTCTGCAGGACAGATCCATGAAAAATATTTGTAAATGACTATACAAAACATTCTCTGGATACACAGAGACATCTCTCCATGAAAGTGAAATGTTTATGTACACTAAACACTGCATAAAATAACCCACTGCTGATTGCAAAAGATTCTTTATTGGCACCAACACCAAATGGATTACAGATATTGGCAGAGGCCATTTGTGGGGCAGGAGAGCTCTCCCTTTCGGTGGTCCTGTGACACTGGGGGAAAAGGCAGCACAAGCAGAGGCAGAGAACAAGGTCTCAGTTTTCTTGCTGGGACTGCATCTCTCCTCAGCGCTGCCGGATTTGCATTCTAACAGCCACAGCCAGGGCGCAGGGGGCGCAGGAAGGAAAGCTTGTCGTTGAACTTGATTGCCTTGTAGTTTGGAAGGTGCTCATGTTCTCGGGCAATGTATTGAAATCCACTTCCATCACCGTGCTCACACAGCAGCCAGACACCTTTCTGAACTTTGTGGGAAGATGTGGTGTTATCATCATGTCCCCTGGTCAGGTTGGTTGCTTCTCTTATTATTCTGCTCTTCCCTTGATAATCAGCATGCTCATAGAGAGTGATCTGGGGGTTGTGCAGATTTTCAGTGATCACCTGCAGAGAGCTGATCCTGTCATTCATCTTTTTGCCAACAAAGTCATGATCTCCCTCCTCAAGTACCAGTAACTGTCCCTTGTAGTCTGCATGCTGATAAGCCACCCAAGGATGGCCGATTACTCTCACTGAGGAGATACAATCATTCCAATCTGCATCTTTTAGGTTGGCAATGTTGGTGTGGAATTCTTTGGACATACCCTGGAAGTTGGCATGCTCATAAACAATGATTTTTCCCATCTCTGCAAGGCTTCTGGGGTTTGGATTTTCTGTTGTTGGATGGCAGCCTACAGAAAATGAAAACAGAAAACAAGCAATGCTTGTAAGAGGCCTTTACACACCAGACATGAAATGCTGGAAACCAGAGGGGACAAAAGGTAAAAAGGAAATGCAAAACAATTTTAGCAGAAGATAAAAATAGCAGCAGCTGTGAAAGAGTGAGGACATGACACAGAAATTTCAGTTTGGAAGAAAAAAGTAAAATGAGATTTGTACACCACAACAGTCCAGTTTCATTTAATATGTATACATGCAAGGCACACCTGAGCATTTTGTTTAACATCTTATTGGTGTACCCGAAATATAACAAAACAAAATATACAATTCATGATAAATCTTTCTGTTGATAATTGATGCTGCAGTTGAGAAATATTTTAGAAACTGGCACTCATTGTTTAGAGTAGGTTTCCTGGGCCACATAGAAAGCAATATAAAAGTAGTGAGACATGCAATTAATTTCTAAAACATAGTGAATTTTTTACACAAAATCGGAGGAGAAAACCTATCCTTTAAGGGCAGAAATGAACTTTAAATTCACTGAAACACCTTATTTCTCTTTTTATATGGACTTTTACTGAAATCAAGATATTCATTCTCTGACATACACTGAGAAGCAATCAAGTTGTAAGCATCAGCTCTTTAAATTTCAGGTTTTAAATGTCTTTTTCTGACACTACTACCAATACACGTATCTAATTCCCCACCTACCAATACACATATCTAATTCCCCACAGTCCTCTGAGTTCAGTTAAAAAGCCACAGTGTTTATTAGTAACAGCTGCAGGAACAGTAATGAGCAGTCAGTTATGGTAACAGCTCTCTCTCTAAATCCTGTAACAGTTACTGAAGCAAAGATTTACATTTCTGGGCAAATAAATGGGACTAAAAAAGCCATTCCTCTAGCTGATTCTGAGAAGGGATGGGAAAAGACAGATATCCCCAGTAAGATTGAAAGCCATAGTAATTCGGTCACATACAGTAGCATGTAAGACATGTGCATCATAATTTAAAAATATGAATCGCTTAAAGCTCACTTTTTTAGAAAAAAACTTCATGTGATTAAAACCATGTATTTGTTCACAGTTATAAAAGCATATATGGAAGCTGAGAGGACATGAGCTCGCACTCACGGACTGATTAGTGCCTAGTGATTAGGCACTACTATAATTACTTTCTACCTGTAGAAAAAGTATGAATAATGACCCATTTAATTTTGGTGATACAACATAAAGATCCCATGACCAAGATAAATTTGTAGAATATTTTCACTTTCACCTCTGAGAATTGTGTGTCACTGGCCCCTCCAGCCTCTCCCTTGGTGAGGTGTGTCTCTCCTGCAGCAGCCATCCATCTCCTCATGCCCTGAGAGATGCCTTCAGTCTCTGCACACACACACAGAGCAGACCCTCACGGCTGTGCTGCAGCTCTCAGCCCAGCACTAAAGCCTCCTGCCCTTGGCCTGCATTTCACAGCAGCTGCCCAAGAAACCCTTCCAGCTCTCCTGTGCCAAGGGTGCCTCTTACCTTGCTGTCAGCTGCAGGGCTGGGGAGAGCTCAGGGCAATTCCTCCAGGGCAGGGCTGCGGTTTGGGAAGGGCGTCTCACCTGTCTGCATTTATAGCTGGCTCAGAAGTCTTGTGCAACACCTCAGCCAACAGAACTGAGAAATGGTCAATAAGTGAACAAAAATCATTAACTATTTTATTTAAATTTTGATCTTTCTACAACCAGTCATGTTATTGGTTTGGGTCAAAAGTCTCTTGAAGCATAAGCCCTTGATAAAACCTTAGAACTTTGGTTCCTGTTTGTCCTTCTCCTCCAGAAGCAGATTAATCACAGTAATAAAAATGTATCAAAGTACCTTGTGACACACAGGCTGTAGAATTTTTCTGCCTGTTGCAAATTCTTCTTTAGCTGTGAAGCAAATATAATAATGTTAATTTTCCAAAGGATTTTGGTGGGACATGTCCACTTGACTGAGGGGGCATTTAA
This sequence comes from Agelaius tricolor, assembly GCF_023055355.1. Lineage (NCBI taxonomy): Eukaryota > Metazoa > Chordata > Aves > Passeriformes > Icteridae > Agelaius > Agelaius tricolor. Next base: position 21,386,491 of record NW_027269269.1, read on the forward strand.
GTAGGTTTTAATTAAATTCTCTTCCTCTTTCTCACCTACATAGCCACTTGAGCAGCTGCAAGGAGGCAGAGCTGCAGTGGCAACATTTTTCTTTCTTTTTTTCTCTTTTCAGGTTCACTCTGTATAATATTTTCAGACAGATTCCTTGGCTAGCATGTCAGAAAGCTGTTCTGCTGCTGGAGAAAGCAATAGGATCTTCATTAGTTCACCTGAGGTACCCCTGCTCTGTCAGGTAGGAGGTAACTGGAGAAGATGGGGAGCTGGGAAGGGAGATAGTTCATCCCTGCAAAACAAGCAGCCTGTACACCAGATCCAGCCAAATCCTCATGCTGTATCTCTTTGACTGGTGTTTGGCTGAGCCAGATCACAAAACTAAGCCAGCATAAAAATACTTGAGACTTTGGGGGTTTTTCCATGTGGTCCATTGTTTTGCTGCTCTGCAGAGGCTGGAAGCAGAGCAATTGAAATTTGTAAATTGATACTTTGGGGTTTTGAAGATGAACAGGCCCTCACTTTATAGCAACAGCTACTTGAGAAGTCCCTTTTCTGAACAGGCAAATCACACCTTTAGGACATGTTTTTGTGTGTTGTAGGGACCTCAACAGTTGGTGAGGTCCCTACAGTTCAGTGCTGGAAAGGGGAATACCCCATTCCACTCCTGAACCATTGTGTCCACTGTCTGATAAAGAGAATGGAGGAAGAATGAGCACACCAATGTGAGGAATGCTTGAAAGAGGGACAAAAACAGCCTAGAATAGGATGGATTTACACTGCCATTGAACAACATTCATTCTTCTTAGCTTGCTAATATGTTTTACTCATTAAATTATTATTTTTGTTTCTGAAAAAAATAAACAAATAATGTGTAATGACATAATTAATCATGAATTAAACATTCCCATCTTTCCTAGAACCTACAGACTCAGAAAGCACCTTTGACCAAATGTATGAGCATCACAAAGCCCGAGTCTGAGTGTATCTCAGCTATGGTACAGAGTAGTTTACATTTCTGAATTTTACATTTCAGCCAACAGTGAACTCCTCAGCCATGCACATACTCCCTGCAGAGCACCAAAGCTGGCAGTGGGGCTTTTCGTGGCTTTGAGGAAAATCAAAAGGCAATGTATGATGGAATGCTCTATGATGGAATCCTTTGCCATGTTTTTTGTGCTACTGCAAAAGCGTGGTAAAGGATCCCTGTGCTCCCAGGTTCACAGAAACCAATGAGTTCCTGGTTGTCATTGACCATCTGCCCTAGTGTTATTGGATTGAAAACTAAATGGCTTTTAATGTCGTTAATCTCACCTACGTGGTGCTTTATGCACAAGGAAGTAAGTCACTGAACAATGCAGAGCACCACAGGGTGGGGTTGAGGGCTTGATATTGGAAATATTTATGGAGTTTTCTTTGTGGGTTGGGTTTGTTTGCTTTTATTCCTTATGGATCACAGAATGGTTTGGGTTGAAAGAGACCTTAAAGATCATTCCAACCCCCCTGGAATGGGCAGGGACACCTTCCACTAGACCAGGTGCTCAAAGTCCCATCCAACCTTGCCTTGAACTATTCCAGGAATAGGGAATTGCCAGCTCCTCTGGGAAATCTGTTCCTGTGCCTTACTACCCTCACAGTAAAGAATTTTTCCTAAAATCTAAACGACACCTGCCCTCTTTAACCTTGAAGTCATTCCCCCTTGTCTCCCACTGTGTGCCCTTGTTGAAAAGTCCCTCTCCAGCTCTCTTTTAACCCCTTTGGGTACTGGAAGGCCACAACAAGGTCACCCCACAGCCTTCTCCAGGCTGAGCAACCACAGGTCTCTCAATCTTTCCTCACAGGAGAGGTGCTCTAGCCCTCTGATCAGCTTCATGTCTCTCCTCTGAACTCATTCCAGCCAGTCCATGGCCAGAAACTTGTGCTGAGCTCCCCAGAGCTGGACACAACACCTCGGGCTGAGCAAATTTAGGGGAAACAATGTTTTCTAAAATTCCTCTTATCCCCTTCCTGCAGAAACAGTGGTATCTCAAAATCTGAAAGTGTCAGACAAAAGTGAAAAGCTAAGATAAGGATGATAAACCCCTCTTCCTCTATTGCCCTCAGCAGATAAAAAGCAACAGAAGGAGCAAGATGAACAATGACACACAGATTCTTTGAAAATGTACAGTTATGCAAAAAACACTCCAGCAGGGGAAGAATAAAGACTAAAATATTTTCATCTTTTTCATAAAACTGGTTTTCTGGGGTTTTTTTCTTTTCTTTCTTTCTTTCTTTCTTTCTTTCTTTCTTTCTTTCTTTCAAGACTATTTACTACTAGATTGCAGGGTAATAAGGCAATTTCACTTAAAGCTGTGGACGTCACATGTGCACCCAGTTCACAGTGCTGGAAAAGGTACAATGGTAGAAAAATCTAATTAACAACAAAGTCGTTCAACCACCAGGTCCTGTTGTGCTCCTATCCTGCTCTATCACTGCAGATATCTCAGTTTGTATCTCAGTACTCATCTGGTTTTACTTCTTACTTTAAAACAAGAGGATTAAAAAACCAATAAAATCACACATGAGGTATACCCTCCCCAGTTTATGTCTGCTGTTTTTGTCTGGTAGTTTTGGACTCAAGGCAGCAGAACACTGGTTGCTTTATTTTGGAGGTTTGGTTTTGTGGTTGGAGAAGGTGGTATTTTGGTTTTTCTCATTGAGCAGTTGTTACTGCTAATAATGCAATTCTTCATCACAAAAATAAAGTTACTTTCCCACTTTTCACTCTCCAACTTCTATTTCTCAAGCAAAACAGCCTCCAAAAATGCAACATAGGAACATGCCACTGGACCACAGAACCCAAAACTGTGAACAGCCTACATGCTAATAAATGCACTCACTACCAAACCCTTCAGGGGAAAAAAAAAAAAAAAAAAAAAGGCCCTTATTTTGCAAAACTCCCCTTTTTTTTTTTTTTGCTTTCCTCTGTTTGCTCCAATTCCCATTTGCTGCTCTTCAGTACAGCAAAATAACACCACTTTTTAGGCAAAAAGAGAGATGACAGAATCCTATTGGATGACTGCTGTGTATTCAGTCACAACACCAGGAGTAAGCTCCAAAGAAATTGTGCTGGAAAGAGAGACACAGCAAACACAGACTGACAAAAGCCTTATTTATAAATCCCACATTACAACACACAGATGTCAGAAAACAAAGTGAAGATCTTTTCTAACTATTATTTCCTTTCCCAAGCCTCCTCTTCCCAGATGAAGGAAAAGGCAACAGGTTGTCTGTGAGTAACTGCTATTTCAAAATGTCAGAACCCAGCTGGATTCTGTCAGTTTTTTGGTTTTTTAAATAAATCTACAAATCGTTTTCCATGGAACAGTTGCTAAGCTGGACTCCACAAACACCAAGACCCATGCTCAGCAGTGGGGAGAAGCCAGGGGAAGGCATCACAGACCCTCAAAAGGTCTTAGCTTCCCAGCACCACATTTTGCATCTACAGCTCTCGTTTAGAAAATTCATCCAGCATTTAGTTCCTTTGGAGTTTAATTAGCAAGCTGTGCTCCTAAAGCCTTTGGTGTCCCCATCCAAGCACGTGTGACAGACACGGACCTGCCCTCAACCCAACACTAGGTGTCACTTCTGCGTCAGAAATGCGACAGAGCAACGGACACACTTGATTAAAAAAACAACCCAGAAGACATCAGACTTTTCAGGGGATCTCTGCACCTACAACTCTTGCTAAAGTCGTGGACAGAAAGTTTTAAAATTTCACATTTCTCAAACTACGCATCTAAAAAGCACCAGAAAATATTAGACAATGCTTTGCCAAACTCAACATAGCAGTGACAGGAAAGTTTCTCTTCTCCCCTGTGGGTGCAAAGGAACACTTTCCTAAGTGAGCAAGGGACCACGATGCAGAGAAGCTGCCAGAGTCTGCTCTGGCCAGGAGGCCTGTCTGGCGGGGCTGTCTCTGGTGCCACTTTGGTGCTGCAGGTGGAAGAGCTGCTGTGCTGCTGTCAGACCTTCCTTGCCTGCCAAAAGACTTCAGAGCAGCAGGAGCCAACTCAGAGCAGAGAAAGTGGCAGAGTGTGTGTGGTCAGGGCTCTGAGGCAGGCTAGGGCATGAAGGAAGTACTGGCAAGAACACAGTAAAAATAGAAAAGATACAGAAGTGGGGTACAGAGGTAGGGAAAAGGGCTCCCCTTGAGGACACGTTGACTGCAGTAGGACCATTTTATTGCTGTGTCTTACAGAAACTGAAGGAGGAGACCAGAAAGGAAGAGGCAATGGGCTTAAAACACAAAATAAAATGCTTCAGGAATTTAAACATAGTTCTTGTGTGTATCCACAAGACAGCGTGAAGACCAAAGGCACCATGTGGGTTAAAAATCAGTAAGTCACAGGCAGAGAAAAAATTTACCAAAGGCTCTAAGACAAACATACTGATGCAACTTCTAAGTCAGACATTATTTCAAACAGCAGATTCCTAGAGAAAATGAGAGTAGCCACTATCTGCTTGCCTGATGCTCTTTCCATGAAGACTCACATCAGGTCACCACTCCTAGAGCATTTCCCTAGAGAAGGGCTGAACACCTTCCATACCAGAAAGACCTCAGCACACACAGGCACAACAGGTAAGAGCCTGAGACCTAAACCTTGAACTCAGGGGGTTGCAACTTAAGAAAATTCAGAATCATAAGGAGGCTCAGCAGCTCAAGAGAGGAAACTGGAGTGGTGAAGCAGAATAAACAATGACAGCACAACCACTTCCTTGACAAGGATGGAAGCTGAGGAGCACTGTGGCTAGAGATATAAGGACCTGAAAGCACATTTTCATTTTCTGGCTGGCTGGTAAAGCCATCACCAAGAGATTCTATGACTTCTTTGGGTTCATAAGTAGCAAATAAATACAACACTGAAGGAAGAAATACAGCAGAAACATATTAAGAAATATGGGTGGAAAAGCATGTACTGAACTACCCTCTTCAACCACTCACTTATGGCTCTGTGAAAGGTTAGTTTGTATCCTGTAAGCCCAAGAATCTGGTAAAGGTCATGCTGGGATCTCTTACAAATTTTCATTGGTGATAGGCCCTGCCACCACTGTGTGCATTGGGAAAAGTGAAAAAACAGGAGAGCATGATCATTTACAAGATCTTCAACTCCCCAGTCTAGCATTAGGGTTAGGCCTGGTGTGAGCAGGGGGTTGGATTAGGGACATGCAAACATCCCTCACTGCCTTTACATGAATGTAGAATGTTTGGTACCTGCTACCCACCCCTGCTGTACAACTGAGCTTGGTAACAGAAAACATGGATGTGGCTGGAAATGCAGACAAGGATCATGATGCACACAGAGCATTAGCACAAACTGGGTTTGGACACCAGAGAGAGAGCTGCAGAGCGCAGACAAAAACTGTGCATGGAACCAGAATTCAGATCCAGTGAGCCAGCTGGGTGTTCACTGCATCAACACCCCACTTCCAAAGGCAGCTCTCAACAGGACAGTCACACAGGACCTGGAAAGAGGCAGCTCAATCCTCACTAAGCCCTGGGAGACTAAACAGGGACTATGCTTAGGTGAAGGTTCAGCCTCAGCAAAAGTAGAGCAGATACACTGTGAGATAATTTAGCAGGGACAGGGGGAAGAAAGTGAGAACAATTTCCAGGGAAAGTGAACAAATGGTAACAGCCAAACTACCAGCAGGGACAGGGGGAAATGTGGGATAGGGAAGGACACCAACACAAAGTCAAGAGGTTAAGCAATATTGCAAAGGAAATTGAGTCAACTAGGAAACCTAGGAGAGGAGAAGCACTATGGAAATCTAAGGATGAGAACAAGGGAAAGCCAAGCAATGGTAATGGGAATATGAACAGAGAGGAATGTGGTGCACCAAAGAGGCAAAGGAAATCAGTGATGAGAACAACAGCAGAGAACTGGAGAAGGGAGAACAGATAGACAGCAAGTGAGGCACAGCATAGGCATTGTTTTTTCTTTCACCAAGCAAAGAATCTGACAGAGAACTGGGATAAGTAAAAACCAAAAGACATTGCTGACCAGCAGTGTGGGCAAGCAGGACACAGAAGTAGCATTTCCCTTCCTTTCAGACAGCAAAAGCAGCAGGTTGTTTTGCATGCACTACAGCAGTCTCAGAACAGGACGTGTAGGTCTCAGTGCCACAGGGCTGGATGGGAGATACAGGGGAAAATAAAGCTCAGAAAATATACAACAAATACTAATCTCTGCACACACTTTCTGCTCCAGCAGAGAGAGAAAAACAAGCCTGTGAGGTTGAGGCATGAAGAAACAGGTGCCTGATGGAACAGGAAGGGGCAGCACTTCCTGTGTAAGCCCCGAGCCTTGACTACTGGAGCAGTCGGATTCCTTAAATGGGTGATAAAATGTAACACAACTTCCTTCTCTGCAGAGGGCCAGAGGATGGAAAAAAAAGTGCATCACTGACCTCTAAACCTGAACAAGAAAAAAGAGAGCTTTTGGCACAGAGAGGCTCTTCTGCTGGCTTGCTGAACTGAAGCCTAGGGCTACAGCAAAAAGAGGTCCTTTAAGCTTCATCTGCATGCGAGCTATCAATAAAGCAAAACATGGGTCAAGAGGGGAGAGAGAAACAGAGAGAGAGTCTAATCTATCTTTTGAAAAGTAGTGGGCTTATACCTTTATTATACAAAATACTTTACAATTAAAAAACATTTTCCCCAATAGAATCATATACAGATATTTATAATTAACAAGATTCAGTTACACACAAGATGAGGACATTCGCACAAAGGAAAACATTGACAGATGAGCAAGAGAAAATTAAGACTTCACCCCTTTCCCCACCATTTTTTGGAAGAGGTTACATTTCAGACTTTTATTCCTATCACCTTCTCTCAAGCCTGACCTCTGGGATCTCCCCTTACCCTGACAGGGTAAGGGCCTCCACCCATGTCCCCAGCATCAGTACAATATGCTTGTCTTAAAAGGTTCATGAAGAGACACTGAGAAAGGAACATCTGGCTGTACCATGAGGTTACCAGTGGCCAGAAAAGGGGACTACTGCCCCAGTTTTCCCTAGCAACCCACATATACACACATGCAAGCACATACATGGGGAAGCATGCTCAAACCCCACAACTTTTCACCCTTTTGGGTGAAACAGCAGTCCCATCCCTCCAAAGCAGGCTGAACTCGAGACACGCCCTTGCAGGCAGTCTGCAGAATGGCTCTCACAGCCAAGGTCTCACAGCCAAGCCGGGCAATACTGCAAATGCAGTCTGGCAAGAGGGCAGGATGCTGCTGTCTTCCCCACTTTGATCATCTGTGAAGCAGCAGTGTCAGTCGTCATGGAGGTGATAATGTGAACCATTCAGAAATGCTCAGGCCACAACAGACAGGCTGGGGAAGTTGCACACTTCACCAGGGGGTACTTAAAAATAAACAGTGGCCAATGATCTGCCCTACCAGGGCAAAGATGTGTGTGAACCCTTGGGAACATTTTCTCCCTAAGAAAGGTCATTGCTGGGCTTGGCAACCGCTGCACTCGCAGGGGAGCCTATCCCAGAGTCACTGCTGGAGGCCAAATGCTTTCAGCAGTGTGGGCAGGTCACGGGCATCAGCTGCCCCATAGAGGTCACTCTGCCCCAGCATGGAGAGGGCCATGCGCAGGGTGCTCCAGATGTTGTCAGACATGGCTCCTTGCTGCCCCCGCGGACCTCGGCTCTTCTGCTGCATGTGCAAAGCCTCCAGGAAGTGCTCCACAGCCTCACTGTCAACAGGAGAACATACACATGCTTAGTGAAAAAATGGTTCATCTCACACTGCCTTCCCCATTTGCTTCTAAAGTATTTCCCTGCCAAAACAGTTTCCTCCTCTTCCCAGATCCTACCCCACTCCAGAACCAGACATCCCCCTTTTCCCTCTAGAAGAATGAGGAGTCCAGATGGCCTATACTCCACCTGTAACTGGATGACACTTGGGTCTCCAGGCAGAGTCCACACACTCCCTCTGCTCTCCTATTGTAGGAATGTGCCCCCTATTGACAGAGTGACCAAATTATTCTTTGCTTAAAAAGGAAAAAAGCCCAGAAGTTTCTCTCCTCAATTTGGTAAAAAGACACCTCACAGGACCTTTGGGACTTCACCTCAGACCTGGGGCTGCCAACTGGACAGAGGCCAAAAGGTCCTGCCTAGGTAATTCACTAGAAAAAGAAGAGAACAAAGGAAATAATCGCTTTTGTGGAGTGTTTTAGCAGGAGCAAGAACCTCTTGCCCCTGGCTTGGGTTTTTCTCTGAAAGAGCTTTGTTATTTTGCCTTTCATTAGAACTTTTTCTGTTTCCAACACTACCTCAGAAGCCATCCTGCTAACTTTATGCCATTCTGGGTAGCAGAGCTATCTCAGGTGTGACTGGTTCTCTGAGAGCTCATAAGAGGAGAAACCTATCACCCTATGCCAAGAGAAGGCTGCAGGCAGTGTGGCCCTGACCTCATTACCTAGGGCAGTCTGTGTCCCACAAACACACACAAACACCCAGGTCACAGCAGAGGTGCCCATCCTGTGCTCACCGGTGGGCCCCCAAGTTGATGCAGCTGATGCCCAGGTTGTAGCGAGAGCGGATATACCCCGGCTGGAGCTCCAGGGCCCGACGATACGCAGCCACCGCTTCTTCACTCCGATTCCCATTGGCCAGGGTGGCACCCAGCTTGTTCCACAAAAGGTGGTCCTGGAGCAATGGGCACAGAAAAAAGGCTTAGATGAACTGGATCTCCTAAAGCTCCAAGCCAACCACTCCTTCCCCATATGTCTGTCATATTCCTCCACTCCAAATATGCACCTCTTGCACATGCAGCACCTCCACCCAAACCTTCACCCATAAACCTCCAAGTGCCTCCAGCAGCCCCAGTCTGCCCCTTTCTTACATTGGGGCGCACACTGAGTGCGGCACTGAAGCAATCCACAGCCTTCTCGTACTCGCCACTGAGGTTGAAAAGGACACCCAGGCCACACTGGACATCAGGATCCACAGTGGAGGGGTTGCTGCGCACAGCTGCTAAGAACAGCTCCTTCACCTCCATGAACAGTGAGCTGCAAAAGCACAGAACAGGATATTGGTGTGCTGTGGAGAGAGTCAGCCTCGGGCTGCTTGCTCTGCTCCTGCCTGGACCAGTCTGAGCCCAATCAGTAACCATAACTCACTCAGAGAGCAGGGAACTCAGGACACGCTTGGAAGGCCCCAGGTTTGTCCCCGAGACATTCTCCTCAGGTTCCTTGTTCAGCAGGTGGGCATAGTCCGGTTTATGGCGCAGCCAGTCCCGCAGGGTCTCACACGCCTGCTTCTGCAGGGACTCATTGGTGAAGCTCACTGCTAAAGCCATAAGTGCTGTCAGGTTCCCAGGCTGCAGCTCCAGGCACCTGCAGGGCAAAGAAAGAGAAGTGAATGCAGCACTAAATCAGTGTAGGAGACAGCCAGACACAGGAGGTGAAACAATCAAGACAGAGGACCCCGTGACAGCCATGTGGTCCTTGTGGCACTACACACCCAACAAGAAGCCACACTTAGCAGCTCTGCAGCAACACTCACTGTCTGAGGGCACTGATTGCCAAAAGTTCCTGTTCATTCTCTGCTTGGGTGGTTCCCAGATATTGCCAGGCCTGGGGAAGACATAGATGTACAAAGTTAGACTTCCAGAGGGAAAAAAATCAGTCAATAAGCCACTAACACAGAGATTAAATCCAGTATATTATCCTGCACAGTTTTAGAGTGAGATCAAATAGACCAAAGTATACACATTAGCCACAGGTGTAAGTTCCTCTCAAAAGATAGACAGATGTCATGGCACATAAGTCCTCAAAGACAGTAAAATTGGCATTGTTATAGTGAACAGAAGTGAATGTCTACCTGGAAATCTATCATAAAGCAACTGTTGGTAGTTTTACACTTTTAGATCACAGAATCTCCACTTTTAACTTCTAACTGTGGTCAAACTGCAGAGGAAGGAGGAAAATGCAGATCTCCTATTTCCCAAGAACAAAATGGCATAGCAGCAGTGCTAATAATAAGGAGACCCCCGAGGCAGGCAGCTGTATGTACTTGTGCAGTGGTCCACTAGCAAGTAGTAACCTTGGAGAGTTGACTTTCAGACCTGAAAGTAGAAGCACTGTTAATTTTACTGAATTTCCAATCATCATGACACCAGTACATGAAAATGACTTCCACCTTCAAGCAGCTGATATAAGGAATATTTTACTAGGCACTAAATCCAAAGTATCTGTTCACTTTAGCCACACCCCTGGTCCAAAACAGGCTAGATAGTTGGGGACTGTCAGCATGATGTACCTGCTTTTTGAATCTAAGTCACAAAATGAGGTATCCACTGCCTCAAGGAAGGAAATTGCTTCATTAGCAAAGACACAGAACCCCGACAGAAGGCAATCTACACCCCTGAATCTCTCATGCCTCACCACACATAGCTAGCTACAATTCAAGCAGAGCTGACCAGCAATAACTGCAGTGTTCTGCCAGCAGAAGAGATGATGAGATTCAAGGTAAAGTTGTGACTTGGACCAAAGCAAACGTGACATCTCCTTCAGAGAAATTGTTCATGTCTATTTGATCACTGCACCATTTGTGAAGTCTTGGCTTCTCCTGTACATTCTGCAGTCACAGTAGAAGAATTCAGAATGTTTTTAATACAGCTAGCCAGAATTGGCCCAAGATTCCTTCCCTGAAGAATTCAGAATGTTTCCAATACAGCTAGTTAGAAATGGCCAAGATTTCTTCCCCTAAGGTTTCAATTACCTCTCCATCATGCTCAGCCTGCAGCCCACACTGTCTATGAGAAAAAAGCAACAGTTCTAGAAGAGCATTAACACCTTTTGACCACTTTAAAGCTAAAACAAATCTTCAAACCTTCTGCTTACTTTTCACCTATTACCAGTACCCTAGAAAATTAGATGGCCATTCTTAGAAGCCAAGAACATCTGTTCCAAAATGTCACTCATATTTAAGTCTCAGGGTAATCAAATTATGTATGTCCAGTCATATATAATTAGCAGGGCTCAAACAAGACATGCTGAAAATTTAGCAGCCCTGGATCCTTGAGGCAGGCACTCCAGAAAGGCACCACATGAGTGCATTTGCATTCTTCCTGAGAATATCCATGTTCTCTACCCCTGGAAAAAGGCACACAGGCTATTCCATTTCTCAATTCATCCTGCAGAAGCGATTTATGGAAAAAAGTATTCACTTAACAAGGAGCTGGAACTCTGTCTTCAGAGTAAAGATCCTTCTTTGGCCCACAACTTCAATTAAGACTGTTGAAAACACCCAATCTTTTTGGATCACATCTTTTCCTAGCACCTACATGAGAGACTTAGTCAGAGCCCTGCTCTAATGAGCTTCTCAGAATTAGATTTTAATACAGATACAGAAAGCACTGATTCGCCATAAGCTCCTCCAAACTTACAATGCCAATAAAGACTTTCACAGAAGCAACTTGAGAGATGAGAACTCCTTGCCTTGGCTCCATGCACAGTCTCATGTGCTCCAAAGATTTTACACAGCTCTGGGCCAGACGACTTTGTGCTTCCTGTAACTGACCTTAAGTCAGAAACCTCCTCCCTCAGAGGCTCCCTGAGGATTCACACAAATCAGCTACAAACCCAGGGCCACAGAAAAATGAGGTGTTTTCATACACCCTGCACAGGTCCTAACACTGCAGGAACAGCTGTCCTGACAGCTCAGCCTGTTATCTCTGTGCCACTCACCTCCATATGATCTGGCTTCTGTTGCACTGCAGCCTCAAAGAGCAGGACAGCATTGGGGAGGTCACCTTGCTCCAAGCGCTTCCGCCCCTCTTCAAATGCATCCGGGTGATCCCTCATGGGATTGTCTTCCTCAAACTGGTAACCCTAGCAGGACAGACAGACACACAGAGGCTAAAGCTTCGAGACAGGCTTAGGGAGAAGAGCACTCTCTACAGCACAGCAGTCTAGTCTTGCTGCATCAGGAAGACTCCAGACACAGACCAGCCAGCACCTCATCCTTATTGCTAATTTGTAGCAGATCAGAGAACAAGGGTGGTTCTTCCTGCCCGCTCTGCGCTGGAAAAATCCCCCAAACCAAACTTGGAGTAAGTTGATAGAGAAACAAAAGCATTTAGTATGTATTTATAAGATACATAAATTTAGTATGTATCTTATTAGCTTGGAGGGGAATGGGGCCAGATGGGGGGCAGGGATGGGGCCAGGGGACACAACACTTGAACTCATTGCAAAGAATCCCTGTAATCACTGGTATTTGGTGCTGGACAAGAACCAGATGGCATTTGCAGACAAAACCAAGTGAAAACAGTATTTAACCCCTATATGATCTGGGACAAGGATGTAAGTGACAGCAAAGCATCAGTGTGAGAACAAATCCCAGCAGCATTTGGAGTGTGGAGCTCAGAGCGAGGCAGATGCACTGCCAGTCTCCCCAGGGCAGCCCACCACAGTGCTAGGGCTGAGAGACCCTGTTCTCCCCTACCTTGTCGTATGATGAGGAGTTGAGGTCTTCATATTCAGAGAGCCAAGGGTGAGCCTCTGCATCTCTCTTGGCCATCTCCTCACATTCTGCCTGGAGTTTGTCCCAGAACTCCACATCTGACTGAAGTGAGAACAAAGTGTGACTGGAGTACCTCAGCCATAAACTCACATCTATGAACATGCCATAGAACTCCCTCCTGGATGTTTCCAGCCCTCCTCAGAGCATGCAAAGGAGAGAGGTAACCCTACCATGGGCTCTCAGTTGGCACCCCAGCCCTCCTTCTCAGCCAGCTTTACCTCCACAGCAGCCTTTGCCTGCTCAAATTCCGTATCAAGAGTTGACACGTTCCCAGATCGCGCAAATTGATCCACCCAGGCATCGGATGCCCCCTGGGAGTTTGGAAACAGAAACACACCTTTCTTTTTAGAATTTGGCAACCACAGGGCACATCCCAAAACAGCAGGAGGGTCTGTAATGACCCTTCCTCCCCATCAGTAAGTACTGATGGCCTATGAAGTGGAAATGAATTCATCTGAATCTCCTCTTCCTCACAGATGCTGTGGGAGATGAGAAAACTCAAACTGTCCAGATACATTCCCATCTTCTGGCTAGACTCTGCTAAGAGCCCAACAGCCCCTCCCTTGTCTCCCTCAGCACTGCTGAGAGCTGGACTTGCCATTTTCCTTTGCTCCCAGACTGTGCACTGTGGCAAAATGCTTTCTTCCTTCAGAGCATACAGGCCTGGGGCTCCTACCTGCTGCTGCATAAACTCAGCTGCCCATTGCTCTGCCTGATCTTGGTCTCTGTGGGTCACCTGATTAGCTTCGATCGATACCCTCCCATCTCCGATCTGGCGGACAAACTTTAGGAACTGCGGCAGAGAAACGAAACAAGGGTGGAGCTGGGCAGATGCTGTGCCCACAAGCCCTCAGCCCATGCCCCCCTCCTTCACTAAGAGGGCTTCTCTCTGCAGAGCGAGCACAAAAGGCCCAGAAAGGTGGGAAGGACCAGACTTCACAAGAGTGGAGATGGATAACATCTGAAGTGGATTGTAGGGCTCAACTCCCAGGAATCAGGGAAGAAATGGAAACATGGGACAACAGGAGGCTTTATTCCTTTACTATCTTCAGCCATCTCAATTCCCCACACCCTTTATTCACAGTAATATAATTACTACTAATTATGTAATTACTAATTCACAGTAATAATTAATCTCAGCCCCAGTCAGATTTCTCACCTCAGTATTCTTGAGTTTTGGATCATCCACTTTGGAGAGGAAATCAGTAACAGTTTTCTTAAGATCATCCTCAGGTTGGTATTCCTCATACCTGTGTTCCAAGACAGTAAAGGAGAAAGAGATAGAGCTCAGTGTTGCCTGATATGAGACTTTCTCTAACAAGAGTCTACACAATGGGGCAGACAACAGTATTGAAGAATACAACCTCTCCTCAAAGATTCTGGGCTTCTCCTAAGTGATTCACTACCATTATCCATCCGTAAAAGTTCAAAATTACTACTACGTTAGCTGTGCAGTGACTAACACAAACAGCAGCAGAATTAAACAATTACAGAGTCAGCACAGTTCTGCAGAGCAGTCTGGATTCCTTGCCAAGCTTACATGCCATCAGACATTGCAAGTTTTAGCACTACCAGAAACAAGGTCATATATCCAGGAACAAAGAAAGTAGGTCATGCCCACTGAAGAGGAAAACAGTGCCTTGGAAAAGCATCAGCTCTGCAGAGGATTGAGGGCTTACAGCAATGACACAACTCAATATGTCTTGTCTGGCTTACAGCAGGATAGGCCACTTTGAGGTGGTATCACTACCTTCAGTCTTGGGGAAGTTTTGGAACTGGTGGAAATAACTCAGGAATGTCCATTATTTGCAGAAAGTTATCAGAGAAGCCAAGAGCCAGGTGCAACAAGAGTCCAAATATACAAAATTTTTGTATGGAAAGATCTTAGAAGCCCAAATTGCTTGTGTGTGTTTTGCTTCTTTAACTGAAAAACTTGATTGTACCCATCAGGTACCTATAGAGAGATGATCCATCTTTAAACTACCACAAAAAAACCACATTAAAATAATATGCAGAAGGCTGAACGTATAAATATGTCAAGGAAAGGCTGGAAGTGGTTTGTCAGATAGGAAGAATTACATGATGAAAGTTTACAACTATTACAGTCTAGTAAAAAGCATCTGTTGCAGGAAAAAAGTTCCTGAACTCACTCCTGAAGTTACTTTAAGGAGCTTTGCATCAGGCATGAGATTAATGTAGCCTACATGATCAACGTATCTTCCTGGAACTAGAGGACAGAAAAGCTACACTCCTAAAAACTTCAGTTTGCAAGCATTGTTTCTGCCTTTCTCTGACACCAAAAGCCTCAGAACACCAGTGTAAGTTAAATGACTCAAAAACATTCAGGCCACAGCAGATATCTATCACCTTTCCAAGCTTCACCCATCCAAGTGCCAGCAGCAACAGCTCACCTTGAGAAGTCAGACTCACCATTTATCTGCCAAAGACTGATCTTCTGACTCCCCAAGCCACAGTTTCTCCTCTGACTGCTCTAGGTATTCTTCTGCCCACTTGGCAGGAGACACAGACAGTGGATCTGCAAAGAAAGAATGGGGAGAAAATTAAGACAGGCAGACCAGCACACCTTTGTTTATGCTTGCCTCTTCTACCTTTGTTTATGCTGATCTGAAAATCAAGCCTTTGGTTCAGACAGTGAATTAATACAGATGCCACCATGGCGATGATAAATGTATGATTTTCTACTTTAATATCACAACTTATTCATCTGCTCCCTGTGGAATACTATGTAGGTCAAGAAAATTAGCAATGCATTACAAGTCTCTGTCAAAGGCACAGCCTACAAGCACTAGGTTTTCATCAGAACTTTCTCAAAGACCTTTGTAACTCTAATTTATATTTTTCAGAAATGTAAAGAGTGAAGTTCCAAGAGTGGAACTACCCACTACAGTGGCCACTCCTGGAGAACAGCATATACTTGTTTCTTTTCCATAATTTCCAGATTTGGGCACATGTGGTAACAGGACCCTATTCCAGAGCCAGTTCTATACTCAACACAGGATGGCTTTTCAAATAAATCTTAACCTTTGGGCCAGAAACACTCACTTTGCACATTTCCAAACTGTAACATCTCTCTACCTTCATACAACCGACACAAAATATTTGACCAAAGCACACTAAAGAGAATTTACCTTTGTACCAAAGGCAAATTTAGCCTTAGGAGAGGGAATTAGAAAATGTGTAATTAAGAAGCAGTACAAGGCCATCTCCAACTTGCATCAGTTGAATCATAACTTTTAAAAAAGCAGTTTAAACAGCACGCTTCTCCAAAATTCCCTACGTAACCTAAGTTAACAGCAAAAGACCCTTGCACCTAACTAAAAGCTTCCACATCACATTGTTCATATTTTGACTTAACCATAACACCATCATGAAGCAGCTTTCCTACCCTCCACCCCATTAAGGCTGCTATGGGAAATACTGACTGCTGGGCCCAAAGCAACACTCCAATTTCACAGTCAGGAGCTCTTCACTACACAGAGGCATGTGACTGGACATCATCTTGACAGTAATTCCAAAAAAGGACACTTCACCTGTCACTTCAGCAATGAACTCCTGTGACCAGTCAGCCTCATTGTAATCTGAAGAGACATCACCAGCATTATCTGCTGCAGCCAAGAATTCCTGGGTCCAGTTTTCAGACAGTGCCAAGGCTGCCACACCTGGAGCTACATGAGGGGAAAAAAAACAGAAGTGAGAACTGGAGTACTCAAAGGCATCATTTATGTGTTCTAGGCTAGCCCTAATCACCTCTGATCTTTCTCTTTGTTAGAATAAAATCACATAAATATTTCACTTGGAAGGAGTCTCTGGAGGTTGTTAAGAATTCTCACAGCAGATTAACATGAAAGTTAGAGATGAGGTTGTTCAGGACATCTATGAGGTAACTTCTGAATTTGTCCATGGCTGCCAATTCCCCAGCCTCCCTAGATACCTGTTCCAGTACTGAACTGCCTCCTCCAAGGGAAGAAATGTTTCCACATACCTAGTCAGTTCCCCTTTCCACAAACTGTGTCCATTACCCCTTGTCCTTCTCCTGACTACTGCTGTGAAGATCCTGACCATGGCTGCTGAAGATAGCAACAAAACACTCCACCCCCTGCCTCCCAGACTCCTCTTCCCCAGGTTAAAATGTCCAGGCCCCTCAGCCTTTCCCCTTACAACATGGATTCCTGTCCCTTGAGTACTTTATCGATTCCCGGTGAACTTGTTCCAGCAGATCAGTGTATTGGAAAGCCCAAATCCAGAAACAATACTCCAGATACAATCTCAGAAAAGATCAATAGAAAGGAACCGCCCTGCTAGGAGCCTGGCCATAAACATTAAGATCTTTTCCAGCTCTCCACCTACTTCAGCTCCCCTCACCTCGCTGAGGGGCCTGTCGGAAGCTTGACTGTTCAATCTCTTGCATCTCAGCCAAGAGGTCATCCATCTTAAAGGTCTGGGGTGCACGGGACAGCAAAGGGGCATTCTGAGCTTGCAGAAACTCTCCAACCAGCTGCCAAAGACAGAGATGGATTGCAAACATTGCACAGAAGATGAACAGGCAGAGCCAGGGAGTGTGAGAAAAGGGCTTGACAGAAAAAAATATTAGCATCAGGTAAGGGGTAAAATAACAAACAGTGTGGATGAGAAAAGTTTTAAGAAGATTAATCAAAAGCTACAAGGAGACCAATAAATCTGTTCTTACCTCATCTTCAGTGGCTACTCCCAGTGGTTTGGATACCTGCAGGGAATAGTGGGCAACTGTGTCAACATTGATCCCATGCCCCTCTCTACACACAGACAGTGTGACCCAATTAGATTGTATCTTCCTCTTCCTTGAGCTTAGCCTGTCAACATTTTTCTTGCACTAGCTGCCAGCCAAGGGATCCTGTCCAACCCCCTCCCACTACTGTCTGGCTTAGGGCCTGTGACAGTAAGGCACACAGCTCACCACAGCCGCCAACATCCATTGAGTGCCCACAAACGTGCCCTCATCCCACAACCCTGCTTCGGGTGACCCTTGGGGCCTTTTCCCCAATAAACCACCACAGGACACCAGCTGCACCGAGAGCCCCTGGCCCTGCTCCCCGGCAGCCCCCGGCAGGACCCAGAGCCAGCCCAGCGAGCAGCGCGATACTCACGGCGGCGGCTTCGGGCGTCCCGGGGGGCCAGGCCAGGGGGCCCTGCAGTCCTTCCTGCCTCAGGGCCTTGTCCTGGGTGAAGTGCCCCGCCAGCTTCATCAGGGGGTTGGAGCCCCCGCACTCCGGCTCCACCAGCTCCCTCATGGCCATGGCGCCGGGCACGGAGGGAGAGAGGCTCGGCGCCGATCCCGCCGCGCCTGCACCTGGCACCGGGGCGCACAGACAGCGGGTGAGCGCCGGGCGGAGCGACCGCCTGACCCCGACCCGGCTGCCACCCGCCAGCGCCGCCTCCCCCGCGGGCCCGGCCCGGCAGAGCACGGACACCCGCCCGCCCGCCCGCCGGCCGGCCGGGACAGCAAGGCCGCGGCCCCCGGCCCCCGGCCCGAGCCCCGCGCCCCGCGCCCCCGGCCGTGCCCGTCGCCCGTCCCCCGGCGCGCTCCGCCCGGCGCCGCCCGGAGGGGCCGCGGGGCTCCCCCAGCCGCTCCGTACCTGGGGCCGCCGGGGCGCGCTGGGCTGGCGCGGCGGGGCGGGGCCAGCCTTAAAGGGACAGGCGCCGGAGCGCCTTAAAGGGACTCGGCGCCAGGGTCACCCGGGTCACCGCCCGCTCCGGAACCCCTCCGCCCGGTGGCTCCCCCCGCAGCTCCGGAGCCGGCTCCCGAGGGGTGTGCCCGTCTGCCGGCCGTGAAACGGTGGGTACATGTATATGGTGTGTTCTATACACAACCCATTGTATTTGCAAATATACGTAAATATATATATATATATGCATAATTATATATATATATTCAATGTGTATGGTATGTGTGAAAAAATGCTATTGTATGATTGGCTTTTCGCAAATATTAAAATGAATATTATATGTGTTGTGTTAGAAAGTTATGCTGTATTAATTTTCCTAAGTAGCATGTTAAATACAGTTTTGGGCTATAACAAAATGTTAAAATAGAAACTATGCTATGCAAGATACTTTTTTTTAAAGAAAGGAAGAAAGGACTCGCAGCGAGATAGCAGTCACAGGACACCTAAATCTTTCAGAGAAAAAGAATTTATTGCTCTCTTACCAGAAGAAACTAAGCTTCTTCCCGCCTTGCTCAGGCTTAACGACGCCGTTAGGATTCAGAGGAAGAAGCTGACGATGACCAGACAGAATCCTGTGTTTGAATGGAATTTATGCATCATGTATGAGATGTATGACTATGCAACAGGCTATTGTTTTTAAGGGTTAATCCTCTGTTAACGGGGGTCCTTTTTCAAGCTTATGCTGCCCAGAAGAAGGTACCTGGATGTCCGTAACTCTTTGGTTTTGTTGTCTCATATTGTCCTAATCCAAATTGTCCAAAATTTTTATTACTCTAACTATATTGCTATTTTTATAACCATTTTATTACTATTAAACTTTTAAATTTTTAAAAATAAGTGATTGGTATTTTTCACAGTATGTATGTATGTTTATGTACATACAAGAGATATATGCATGTATGCACCATATACATCTCATTTTATTTGTGAATATGCATAAATACATATATTCATATATATATTCAATGAAATGTATTTGGTACATATTCATAAATGAGCATATACTGTATCAGTACACATTTGTCCAGCTGATGGACAGATATTTTACTGTTTGCTCTGGGATCGCTAAAATGTTGCAGCTGGCAGCCACAGGTTGAGAGTGCACACATTGAGCTGAAAAGTATGTGATACCTTCAGATAAGCCATAGAAATGCCAACTCCTTCCCAGCCTTGATCCTCCTACATTCATGGTTTCAAAGGACAAGCCACCTGGAAAATCAAAGGTCATTTGTGTGTAGCCTCTAAAAGAATGGGAAAAGCACCAAGAGGGGGTTGCACAATGTGTGCTGACTCTCGTGACATTAGGTTGCTAGAAATAAATTGTTTTCAGAATCAAATCCCATCTTCTTCTTTTCAAAGGAATATGCTCCTCTGCAGGGTCCTCTCCAGATTTGTCAGGGTCACTTCATCTGTCCAAAATGTGACATCTGGTGCAGTTTTAGACACAATTCTTTGACAGTTGGTCTTCCTGCCTGCTCTCCTTACAGCTTTGAAATTCACGTGGCATCTACAGCCAGTTCTGTGCTAGCAGAACTGTATGGCTCAAAAGGAGCATACTTCTTAAAGTTATAAGAATTGGGGCTGGAAATACAACATCCACACCAAACATGCTTGGGGAGCTTCACTCTGGACCGTGTCTTCCCTGGCCCCATGGAGGCACAGCAGTTAGTGGTTGATGTGCCCTATGTGCAGCTTAGCAGCACCAAAAAGGAATCTCGTTTGCACACCGAGGCTGTCCTGCAAGACAAACCCCAGCCCAGCAAACAGGGATTACTGTAAGACTCATTTTGAAAGCACACTTCTGGCATCCTGGAAGGTTAAAATAAGACTCACCTGCTATTACCAAATACCAAATCCTATGTGTGCTCAGTGTGATCAAGGATTAGCAAGAGCACTTGAAGAGAGAGGCATGAAGAATGCTGTGGGGCAGAATCCCAAATGACTTTCAAGAAGAAGAGAGGGGCAACGCTGCTCCTAAGGAAAACCAATAGACAGCACAAAGACATGGAGAAGGGGAGTGTAGGAACTGAGATAAAGCATGGACAGAAATCCAAAAACCATCACAGACTTGGCAGGGAGGAAGACATGAAGTAGTTTTGATTTGTAAATATTTGCAACAAGGTTTTGGGGTATGCCCATGACACCAGCCTATGATACCAGCTTGGCCTTCTGGCTCAGGACAGGGACAGGGAAACACTGCTCTGTAAAAAATAGCCCCCACAGCCTTCCTTCTGAAGGGCTGGATGGCCCTTTATCCCTTAGACTCCCAAAAGACTTTGATGCAACTGGAAGGACAGGAAGTGGCAGTGGTGGCAGAGCATCCAGGACAACCACAGCTATGGCTGTTGATGGATAAGTATCCTGCTGAAGCCACAACTATTTCTGCTTGCAGGCAGAAAGCAAAGGGCCTGATCTGAAGTCAACAGGAAAAGAAGCACAGTCAATGCACCCCTGCAAGTGAAGTGAAAATAATTTAGCAGCAAGAATTAAATATCAGGGGGCCCCAAAAACTCTTGGAGAGATGAGAAAGACAAATAGTACAGTTTCTGAAAAGGCTATTCCAGGCTCTGCATCCTTCAGCTGTTCTCAATACCAATACTCTGCTGAAGGTCCTGGGCCTGATGGAAACCAGTGACAAAATGGAGGTCTCTGTCTAACTATTCCCCATCCTAACTTTGTGAAATTCATTATTTCTTTCCAAGTGCAAAACTTAGCACATGCTTTTATTAAATGGTGTTCTACACTTTCAGGCTATTTCTCCCATTGATCAAGATCATTTGTATACGATTTTTTTCTACCAAATCCTTTGCAACCCCTCTCAGGTTAATGTTGTCTGCAGATTTTAATAGACACAATTTTCTGGTCCACTGTATAAATTACTGGGAAAAAACATACTAATAGCACACTGAAAACAGTTCTTTGCAGGACTCCTTGATATGTCTTTCCAGACAGACAGCATAGCACCAAAAACTAATCTTAGAATTTTCCAATCAGCATCAGATGCTCCCAACAGTGATTTCAGTAGATCGAGTTTCCCATGTTTCCTAATGACTGTCAGATGAAACAGAGTAAAAATCCTACTGAAATAAAAAATTTAATATCTATTGTTACTTCCTTGACCACAAGGACAAGTCTGCCATGAAAGATTGGTTTAACTTGATCTCTTCTATTTGCAAATGGAAATTGTGAGTTGTCTACATAATATTTATTTGTTCCAATGTCACAGGGGAAGGCAGTAAAATTATGCTGGCTGACCAGTAATTAGTCAGATTTTCTTTTTTTCAATGCCCAATATATTTGGCCTTTTCCAGTCTTCTGAACCTCTCCACTGCCTAGATATCTCAAAGATAATGGCCATTGGGTAATTCTCCAGTTCTCCAGTTGTCATCACAGCATGAAGTTCATCAGCCCTAATCAGTCTGAAAACCTTGACTTTGCCTAAGTGCTTAAAAATCTAGAATGACTTTTTCCCCACTTGCAACTGGAGCTATTTAAGATATTCACCTAGTCACCACCACAGTGAAGACAAGTAAAAAATGCTTGGAGCTTCTAGGTATCTTTGGTCAGCTTCCAATTTCACTGACCAGAAAGCCAGTCTTTTTACTGGTCTTCCCCTCATTGCCCAGGTAGTGACAGGCACTATTGATGAGCTGATAGTTCTGTTCTTTTCCACCACACATAAGGTACTCATTTCCTTTTCAAAGTATCTTTGTACTTAATTCGACTCAGTTGCCATATCTCCCTTAATTCCTTCTCCTCCAGACTAAAAGCTGCAATTTTTTTCAATCCTTCTGCTTGAGTGGCCAAGGTAGTTATTCCCCTCTGTGGATTCACTTCCTACGTTTGTCTCTGTTGTAGCAGCACTGTACCCAAACTAGACACTCAGCCAGTCCTGTGTCATTCAGTGCTGTGAGTGAAGTCACAGCAGTACAGAGCTGTTCTGACAGCTCATTTCATCTGACCCACAGGCTGTCCTCCTAAACATATAAACTGATCTGATGTGTGCCTTTTTGGCAACAGCATCATGTTGATGTACATTCTGCTTTTTTTAAGGAAGATGATATTCAGTGAACTCTGATGCGCTCTGAAACTGTGCCTTTGAAAAAGCAACAGAGCATCTTTTGCCCCTGAATATTCCCTGTCTTTCTCACACTGATCCTCCGAACTTCAAAGTCATGGGTCTAATTTATGTTTTTTGTGGAGAGCATTGGCCCGTTTTTATATAAACCCAAACATCTGAAGAAGCATCTTTCTGTATTTATATCACATTCTGTACTGCTGTGACTTCACTCACATCACTGAGTGACACAGGACTGACTGAGTGTCCAGTTTGGGTACAATGCTGCTACAATAGAGACAAATGTAGGAAGTGAATCTGCAGAGAGGAATAACTCATGGGTTCCATGAGTGAGGACGAGCATCAGGAACCACTTGGCTCTGCTCTTGGACCCATCGCTTTCCCGTGGTGGAAAAAATCAGTTTGCCTTGGCTCCCCTACGTGCAAAACAAAGACAAGTTTGTTTAAGTTTGGGGGTCGGTTTGGAGGTTGGGGATGGTTGTTCGTTTGTTTTTAATGGAAGAGCCTTGAGTGGCCGGGCCAGAGGAGCTGTGTGAATGATCACCCGTACCTCCGCACCGAGGAACCCGCGCTCCCTTCGCAGCGCCCCGCCCGCCCCTCCCGCTGCCGCTGCCGCTGCCGCCGCCCGGGCACCTCCTCCTGCGGCGGGGCCGGCCCGGACCGGGGCCGGGCGGCAGCGGCGGGGCCATGTCGCAGCACAGCACGCTGCTCCACCTGCTCGCCGGAGGGTGAGTGCCCCGGGAGGCGGGATTCGGGGGCAGGAGGGCGCCCGGGGGCGGGATTCGGGCAGCGGGTCCCGCAGCCGCCGCCGGTGAGCCGGGGCAGAGCAGCTCCCGCCGGGGCAGAGCAGCCCCCGCCGGGGCAGAGCAGCCCCCGCCGGGGCAGAGCAGCCCCCGCCGGGGCAGAGCAGCCCCCGCGGCTCCGCCGTGCTGGCCCGTGCGGTCGCGGCTGTGCCGGTCCCGATCGGGGCTCGGCGGCGCGGAGCAGCCCTGCAGCGCCGTGGGGAATGCCCGGCTCCGCGGCTTGGGAAGGCGGAGAACCTCCCTGTGGGACACGGAGTTTGGTCCAGCCGGAGCTTTCCCGGGATGCGGGGCAAGGGAAGCGGGGTGCTGAACGAGAGCGCCACGAGGCATCCATGCGTTCGGGAGGGCGCCCAGCTCTCTCCATCAGCGCATGGCTGAGATTCCTGTGTCACTTTATTGGCTTTAAATAGCGCGGCTGATTCTGGTGAGTCAGGTGTTTGGACCCCAGCCGAGCCCCTCTGCATTAGAAGCGTGCCCCTGAGCAAGTTATTTGTCCCGTGGCGTTTCTGCCTTCCTCTCTTTAAAGTCTCAAAACAATGAGCTTCAAGTTTATGGTGCCCTAAAGCAGAAAATAATGAGGTCCTCCAGACTTTGCTGAGTAACTGCAGAAGTCCTCCTTAGGCATCCATTTAATCCTTTTCCAAATCCCACCAACCTGCTGGAGTCTGTGTGACAGTGAGGCCTGTGATACAGCATGTACAATAAGGCGCATAATTTAATTGCTTTTAATTAGTAGATTTCCAGTTTTCTGCAGCTAATCCAGTTCTTGTGCTATGTCAATCTTTGCATATGTGTACCTGTCCTCTCTGTTCCCATTGTTATTTTGTATATGTTATTCTCTTTTATTAATTTATCCTTTGAACTATATATGCATTGCATCTTAGACTTTCTTAATACATTTATCTTTCTTAGCTTTCTTCTTAAGCTTTTCTTCATCTTTTTCCACCGTGGTTCCCAAAAAACTGAGAGTTTGGCTTGTGACAAGAGTGTCACTCATGGGAACTTTGTCACTCTGTATCTCGTCCTCATCCATTAAGCAATACTCCTGAATTACAGCTAATTAAAACCCTGGGGCTAATAACGTGAGTAAGAGATGAAAGAGAAGTTCAGTTTATTGCTGCACGATATTTAATATTACTGGTTTGTGTAATGAAACAAAACAGGGTCTCATTTGTGAAGGAGCAGTTCTCCGCTTTATCTTCAGTATAAGAACCAGGGACCAGCCAAAGAAACTTGAGGTTTGTTCAGAACTAATGCAAGAACACAGTTCTTCCCACAGTGTGCAGTTAAACTGTGGGACTCCTAGAACAGGATGGTAGAAGGTAAAGGCTTCTTATGTGTCCAGGAAGCATTTTAAAAATATGAATGAAAAAGAATGTGTTGAAGGCTACTAAAAGCAAGGCAACATTTCTGGCTGAGGAAATCCCTGAACTGAAAATTGGGAAGCTGGGAGAGTGCTCTGGAGGTATTTCTCCTACTCTTCTGTAGGTGACCTTCATTTTTCTGTGTCCTAGGCAGAAACCTGGTTTAACTGCAGGTTTGTCTGATCCAGCATTGCTGTTCTTAAATGAAGACCTTCAAGCCATCTTAATTTTTGGCTATCCTAAGTAAGAGCTAACATGAATTACCAGTAAACTTTGTCACCTCTGTGCATGTGCTTATACACTTTTTAGATCACTTAAAAAATGTTACCAGTGTCTTTTGTATTTCTCAACTAATCCTCTTTTTCAGTCACCTCAAACTTGTCGGTTTTCCCTTTAAAATGTGAAAGCAAGATCTAGAGGCAAGTACCATTTTCTAAGGTAAAATTACCCGCCTTCTTCAATTAGCACTTTTTGCTGTGGCTTTCCTCTGAGAGTACATGTTGTACTCGTTTCCACTGCTGCTCTTCATCCTATTTTGCAGAAATTGCTTTAGTTCCTGCTTCTAGAGTAATGACACATAATTTTCCATTTCTCCTGAAACAGAAGAATTTTGCAGACCTATGTCTTCCATATAGTGTAAGCAGCTGTATCATCGTCTAATGCATGATAATACATCACAGTTGAGATTTCTTCTAGTTTTGAACAACTGGTACACCTCATTTCCTTAGCTTTAATTAGTGCATTTTCTTTTTTCCTCTTTAGTCTCACAGCAGCTCATAGTGGCCCTTCACCTCATACTCTCTTTCTGCTGATTAAATGGCCACTATGCTAAGGAGCAACAATTTCTTTAATTGTTATTATGTCTTTTGTAATACTTTTTTGTTTTCTGTATGTATCAGTAGCTTCAGGAACGTGACCTCAGGAAACTTTTCTGTATACTGGAAGCATGTGTTCAAACTCAGATCCTGACCATTGCAGGTGGGGAGTTCTTGAAGAAATTATATATTAAGAGAACATTACATAAACTTTTGCTTCCTTATGCACTATTAAAGAGAAGAATTATTATTATACCAAGCAATTGCTTCTCTCAGTGTTTTCCTGATGTATTGTTCACTCAGCTTTTAGATAAGGAGTTGAAACTGCCCTATTCTGACCTTTTAGACCTTGATCTGTCACCACTGTACTCAATCTTTTCCTGAACTGGAGACTGTACTCCTGGTCAGAAGAAACAACAGGCATGTAAGTCTGGAGCCTGTATAAGACAAATTAATAGAATCTAAGGTAAAGAACAGGACTGTTGGACCCCTAAGTGGATAGGGGAAGAATCTGTTTGGGAAGAATCAACATGGCCTTTGTGAAAGCAGACCCTGCCTCATACAGCTCTGGATTGCAACGTAGGCTGTGTCTTGGAGTCTGTGCTCAGTCAGCTTGTTGACCCAGAGAACCTGAGCCGGGCTGTTCACTGCTTTGCCATGTGCTGTCTTCTGAGCTGGAGCTAAATTCAGGAGTCAGAACATTGCCAGACTCCCACCACTCATCATACACCTCCTGAGGGAAATTGCTGCTGATGGACTGCTCTGCAAGTCATCACCACCACTGTGTACATCTGCCAAGGGCTTGACAAAGCCACATGAGTGTTATGGAACAGCATAGCTAGTTGTGGGCATCATTAGCTGCATAATCTCCTAGCTGCCATAGCTTCAACTCTTGGATGTGCAATAGACATCCAGGCCTCTTTTTTTTTTTTTTTTTTTTAACCCCTCTTCCTCTTGGCAATGATAATGAAGCCCTAGGAGCAAAGGCTGTGAGAATACTGTATATGTTTACTGAACTGTATAGATTTTTTCAAAATAATTCCTCAGAACTCTTAACTGTTTGCTATCCTGCACTGTCATATGTAATTCTGATTATATACCTGACTCTTCCCTGATATCTTGTAGTTCTTTGGTTGGCTTTTCTTTCTCTGGAGCAGAGTGAGCTTTTTATTAAGCCTCCATCTCTTGTGAAACAAAGCCACTTTGGCTGTTGCAGATGTGAACGATCGTTCATATGTCAAAGCCTCTTGCATGGCTTGCATGCAAATTCATCTCAAAACACTCTTTCAGGTACTGAGCCTCCTCTAGAAGAGCAGAGTTATCAGTCAAAGGATTTAGAGGGGCAGAGGCTGAGAACCAAATGTGTCAGTTATGGCTTGTCCCTGGGTGGTGGAAAGGGAAAAAGGGGATATGTGTCCTTTCAGCATTCTTGCAGTGTGACAAGAGCCATTGATGGAGATGGTTCATGAGTTCCAAAAATAGGTTTTGCCTGCTGAAGGTCAGAGTCCTCTTTCATTAAGCAAGCCAGGCTTGGAGAGAGCCTGGCTGTTGGCAGAAACTACAGATCTTGCTTACAGGGCCTTGCCAATGTGGGTCTGGTGTAATTGTGGATTAAAGACACGGGTAAGCTGAGAGGTGGGAGAGTTCTGTGCTGCCCTTCTGTGAGCCGGTGTAGCTGTGGTGAAGTGTGGGCCACGGTGCTGGGTGATCTCAGCAGAAGGCTTTGCAGTGAGGGTGGGCAGCAGAAATGTTTGCTCTGGGGGACTGCTGAGTCCCCATGGACTTGGGACTCTTTGTCTCAAACACTGAGTAGGGCTTCAGAGTGAGGCTGCCAGATGATGTCCCAAGCTGAGCTGTTACGTTAATCAGTGTCAGAGCAGGAGGTCATGTGTGACACAGGCTGGGGTACCTAACCTCCTCTCCCAGAGGAGAGAGGCTGTGGACAAGCAGGGTCAGAATTATTGCCCTATTATGGCCCAGAGGTCATTCTTATGTGTGCTGCTGTGCCCTAGATGTGGTGGAACAGCTGGAGCCATCCTGACCTGTCCCCTGGAAGTGGTGAAGACACGTCTGCAGTCATCCCAACTGGCACTGCGGCCTCTGTGCCTCCCAGAGGTACAGCTGCCAGGGATGAGTGTGAGGCTGATGAATCCCACCCCACCATCTCCTGGAGTGCTCAAGTTGCTGAGGTGAGCAGGACAGGGCAGTGTGCTTGTTAGCACCAGGGAGATGATGGTTTGGCCATCAAGGAGGGTGTGAGGGAAGAGAGAAAGAGAGTTGAGCTGAGGCTCTGGAAGTCACAAGTGCTATAGAAAGTTTGATCAGAGCACAGGTACATCTGCTTCTCACTAGTGATCTGTGCTCTGCAAGGCAGCTTAGAGGGCTGGGAGAAACTTCTCAGCTAGTGATTGGACCCAACCCTGAGGGATGGCATTATCAAGAATAGGATGCAATGACTAGTGACCCATGGCAGGATAGCTGGAACTAGATGATCTTTCAAGTAATTTCCAACCCAAGGCGTTCCATGATTCTATGACTGAAGAAGAGAGGAGAAGTGATTGGAGAGAAAATGAGAGCAGGGCAGAAAAAGGATAACATGAGAGGTGGGGAGGAGGTGCTACAAGAAATACTGAAGAGCAAAGAAGGAGGAGGAACAGGAGAGTCCCCAGCTTAGTTACTCTGCTGATTTCTCTGTTCATTTCCTTCTGTAGGACCATCCTTGAGAAGGAAGGCAAACGGTCCCTGTTCCGAGGTCTGGGTCCAAACCTCGCTGGGGTTGCTCCTTCCCGGTGAGTTCTGCTCCATGGAAGTGCCTCATGCTGCACACTTCCTAAGTGTGGCTGTGTCATAACTGTCACTCCACTTCCTGAAAGCAGTCTGGGCCTTGTGCTCACGTGCCACAGGACCCCTTCACACAGACATCTTCTGGAGCTTCTGATCATAGTGTTAAGATAATTGCTGGGGGCCAGGTATAAATCATATCTGATGTCATGTTAGACAGAACTGTGATGGGAGTAAGTTGGAGTGAGACTGTACAGTAGTGTCTCTGCTCCTCATAGGGGAGCTGTAACCTCTTCTGTATTTTTTTCCAATCAGGGCTATATATTTTGCTGCCTATTCTGCTACTAAGGAGAGGCTTAATACTGTCCTGGTGCCGGAGTCCAAGGAAGTACACATATTAGCAGCAGCCTGTGCAGGTGAGCCTTTTCTGTCTCCAATCAAAGCCAAGAGGTCCTTCTGTCTGGAAATGCCTATGTGTTTCATTCCTTCTCCATTGCTGCTCTGAAGTTTTCTCCCTCCACATGTGGAGAAGTGAGTTCTTTGGGTAACCCAAATGTTTTCTCACTCTTCATTCTTCTTAGTCTCATCTCTTGAAGTCTTGTCTTTACCCCTTCAGCTGCTATCATGAGCTCTATTCTGCTGTGAGAGGGAGAAGGCAGTGTGTAATTTAGACCACTCACAGAACCATTCCTCTTGATATATTCCAGTTCTCTAACAAAATCCTCTACTCTTGAAAAATTAGCATTCTGTTTCCTGCCTCTTTGTAACACCCGGGCCTGTAGTGGGATTTTGTTGGAGGCAGAGGAGCTAATTACCACTAAACAAAGGCTGGAATAGGGGAGGAGGAGAATCAAATAGTCTGCCCTAAATATCTCTTCTCAAGGTCATTCTCAAATTGCAAATGCCTGCAGCTTGCCAAGCAGAGCTCTGAGAGCTGATAGATCAGCACCTCTTCACAAACTGTCAGCATGATCCTGGCACTCATGGCTGTCTTCCTCTTCTGTTCCCCAGGCATTAGCTCAGCCACACTCACCAACCCCATCTGGCTAGTGAAAACTAGGATGCAGCTGGAAGCCAGGTAAGGCAGGCCTGCAGTGCAGAGCCACTCCATGTCACGTCAGGATTGGTTTGGGGGGTCGTGGGCAGAGAGAGGTCTGTGATTTCTCATCAGAACATGGAAAGTCATAGGCTGGGCAAGAGGCTTATGGCTGTGTTCACAACAGCCCTGCAGGTCAGGGTGCAGTGTGCTGTCCTCATCCTTTCCCTTCTTTCCAGGGTGAAGGGGGAGACGGCCAGCAACGCTCTCCAGTGTGCCATGCACGTGTACCGCACAGAAGGCCTGCGTGGATTTTACCGTGGGATCACTGCCTCCTATGCTGGAGTGTCAGAGACCATCATACACTTTGTCATCTATGAAGCACTGAAAAAGGAGCTGAGGAACAGCCAGCATTCCCATTCCCCATCACTCACACTTCCACCAAACAACAACGATTTCTTCGGACTAATGAGCGCTGCCGCTGTCTCCAAAACATGCGCTACATGCATTGCATATCCACACGGTCAGTGAGTCCTCTCTCCTTGCTGCTGCTCCCCTTGGTGGGAGATGCCATGCCTGCAGAATCCATCTGCTAATATGTGGCTTCCCCTCTTGTCTCCCCAGAGGTCATTCGGACGCGGTTGCGTGAGGAGGGCTCCCGGTACCGTTCCTTAGCACAGACTCTGCAGCTGGTGGTCCGTGAAGAGGGACCCTTGGCTTTATACCGGGGGCTCCTGGCGCACCTGATCCGCCAGATCCCAAACGCGGCCATCATGATGGCCACCTACGAACTCATCGTACATTTGGCCTCTCCCACCTTGTAAGCTGTAGCACTTGGCTGAGGCTGCTGTGGAGGTACAGGGACATCGTGGTCCTGAGGCCTGCTCTTTTGCAGGGCTCTGAGAGGTGGTGCTTTTTGTCACAGATCAGATCTGGGTCACGCATTCTCAGGACGCAACAACTATTTTGTGCCAAGTTTTTTGCTCCAATGTGCACAGTGTAGCATTTTTTTTTTCCTTCTGGAGACTTGAATTATTCCAGTGCTTCAAGATGTCAGGGTACTGGTTTGACAGTTCCTGTTGTAATCTCCCTTGATGAAGCAAAGGCATAGAATTTACTGGGAATGAGACAAAGCAGAAAAGTTTAAGAGTGTCTTATCCCAGCACGTTCACTTCTTTTGGACCCAGTAACAACCATACATGGGTACAGTTGGGCATGAAGACAGGCTAGAGCTGAAACATCTGAGAGAACTGCAGCAAGCACAGATCTTGTGCTGCAACCTTTGCCCTCAGAGGGGCTCTTCCACTCTCACCTACCGTACTGCCTTCTTGCCCCTAAGGAGGATTTCTCAACCTTGGCTGCCAACAAATTGCGGAATTTTCCTCTGGGTCCCTCACATGTTGCAGCCATTGCCCCAAGATGTGTCAATCAGCTGACAGCCCCATTTTGTCTTACAGGGTCTGAAAAACCAGACCAAGTAGATCCAGGGAAGAAGCACAACCTGCTCTGAAGCACTATCCTAACAATTCATGCTACTGCTGGGCTCAGAGCCATGCTGTGCTAGTATCTGTTGTATTTCCATCCCCTCCATGCTCAGCAGAAAGAGGAAGATGCCTCCTTCCCCCAGAAGTGCTGGGGCTGTTTTACAACTGGAGCCCCTGGTATAAAAAACACTCTTATCATACTGATAAAAAAAGCAGATTATGTGAGAAGATGGATGAAGCTAAGGAGATTTGGCCTGTTTCTGTTGCTACACTAAGTGTATGAAAAGAGCCTTATTTATTTTCCTGTGTTCAAGAATTCAGTTTGCTGCATGTGCTACATTCACCTGCGACAGGCTTGAGTGCCTTCTGTTCCTTTGTGGGTCCCTAGCACTGAGTCCTGGGGAAGGCTCCATTGTGTTTACAGAGCATTTTGATTCTCAGAAAGGCTCAGGGTAGGGTCGTGAGTGATGTGTTTTTCTTGCTTCATCACATATGCTAAAATATTGTAACCCTTCCCCGAGATAAGGTAGTAATTTCAGTAAATACATGCTCTGGACAAGCTCCAGTTTCACATTAGAGCCTACACTATTTCTTTCCCTGGCTGTAGTGAAAAACTGCAGAAGTCCTGAATGTTTTATTTGAAATCCATTTATTTTAAAATCCACTTTGTTTCCTTATCTTTCTTACCTTCATTCATTTAGTATTAGGAGTATTGACAATTTTACAAAGCGACACAAAGCTGCAGTGGTTTGTTGGTTGTTTTTTTCTTTTTTTTTTTTTTGCATGAAACGAGAATAAACCTCAAATGACAACATTGAAAAAATATACAATATATATATATAATATCTGGGGAGGGGTTGTGAGAAACCCCACTCTGAGCCCTATGGCTGGCTCTGCCTTTCAGATTTCCATTCTTTCCAACACCTGCATCCCAGTTTGAACCATACCACCATCATGTGTAAGTGCCCTAACACATGTTTCTGGAGAGCCAGATGGGGGGTCAATAATGTGGGGAATGTCCACAATGAGAATGGCAGAAGATGAAGGAGCATGGGAGGCAGAAATGATCAATGAGGGAGGAGCACATGTGTACACGGTGGGGGAGGAAAGAAGTTGAAAGTCAGACACCTCCTCCTTCCTGCCATATGTTTTGGGGAGATCCACTGGGCGGGTGTTTTAAAGCTCCTAGTAGCGGTGAGAGACGTCACTTTTGCCGATGATGTGCCGGTCATTCATGTCACTGCTGTCCGGGGAGTCGGGTGTCTCCGAGTCGGTGCTGTCGTCATCATCCTCCATGCCCTCGCCAGCTCGGCCCTCCACACTGCCTGCTGCCCTCTCCTGACAGCTCTGGTAGGACTGGGGAGGTGAGATACGGGGTGAGGGGAAGGGTGTGACAAGCCACCTGGCCGCCCAGCCCCGCCGCGGTGGCCACTCCTCACCTCCATGGGGTTGACGATGATGGTGAGGGCCGAGTCGTCCCAGAACATGTCGCTCTCCTTGCCTCCAGTGCTGCTGTGCCCCGACTCAGCAGCCCCAGGGACCTCTTGCCCCATTCCCCGGCGGTGCAGGGAGTGGATGCGCAGGATGCCGAGGATCACCATAAGTGCCAGGAAGCCCACACACACCACGATGATGACGGTGGCAGCACTGGGGACCACTTTGGAGAAAGAAAGCGAGAAGTTGTGTCTAGAGTCTGTCACAGAAACATGCATTTCCAAGCTGACATGCAGGAACTGAGATCCTGGGCAGAGCCTCGGTTTTTGGTCTATGCAGGAACACAGCCTGACTTGTCTGTGCCCCTGGGCACAGGCAGTTCCTGTGATGTAGACTCTGCACATCTTTATCTGCAGAATTTGCCAGAATGTGTTGCACCACATATATCTGCATCCTACTCTTGGGAGGGAGAAATGTGTGCTGGGGACAGCTCTAAGGGCTCGAGGATGATTTTCAGAGTGTGATTTCTGTGCAAGCAGTAGAGAAAGCAAAAAGTCAAAAGATGCCTTCGTTGCACATGGAGCAGATGTGAATTCTATGATGGACTTCTAATAAGTGCTGTGGTAAAAGCATGACTTCTCCACAGGGGAAATCTGAAATTCATCTAAGACCCTTAGCCCAACTCCTATGTGTTTGTTTTAGGCGTGTAGACTGACCCTCAACTCCCCGGATAACCACCTTCCCTGCAAAATCTATCTAGGCCCTCCACAAATTTGTTTGTGGTTCTGTTCAGCAGGGAAAGTTTGCTGCTGCCATCAGGCAGAGCTGGGGAAGGGAGAGGCAAAGGCTGGCACATGCACAGGCTGCCCCTGCAGTGCCAGCTGCAGGACTGGAACAGCTTGGGATCAGCTACTTTGGAAGCTGCAGCAAAAGCTAGCTCAAAGGTGCCTTGCTTGTTCCCTATGACAGGGGACCAAAATGTCTGTAAAGTCCAGAGCTTTCACAACCCAGGAGGAATCGATTGGAGGTGTGGTCATGCCTGAGGCACAGGGCTAACAGCACAAACATACATCTAGTCTAGCTTTCAAGCTTCTCTCTCCTCTGTTTTGGGGGCAAGAATTCTCCTCTTGTCTGTGTGGTGCCATCTCCTGTATTTTCCTGCCTTGCTGACCACCACCTACTCCCATTTCTTTCTTTAGAGCAGTGGCAGTCTTGACTCACTTTTGTCTCCTGCTGTTGAAGCTTCATTCTGAAATTACTTTACACAAGCCCACACAGCACCTTTGCAAGGTGCATGAATGAAGTCAGCTTACAGTTACTCTTTTTAGACCCTCTGAGGTGTAGAATTCAGTCGGCTTCTACATCAAGAAGATAATATCCCACAAGAGGATTGTTGCAGCATGCTCTAAAATACAATCTGACAAAGACTGCAGTCCACCGGCTAACAATGAGTGGAACAGGACAATATAAGGAGAACAATGATAATGGGTGCAGGGAGCTGGAGAGGAATCCTCCACTATAGGTTCTGCCAGGATGTCAGAAAATGAGCATCCTCTCTAAAGGAATAAACCCAAAAGATAGTGTTACATACTTGGGTTGTTGTGGGTGCTTGCCAAACTGTGCCCAGACAGCTCTGCAGGTAAATGATGGCCTCGGTGCACAAACTGCTGGGAGCTCAGAATATGGTTAGGATGAGCAGCTCGGTTCATGTTGTGGAGAACATTCACCTGCAGAAAGACCAGAGTGAGGGGACTCAGCCCTGTGTCCATGGCACATTCTATGCATTCCCATGCACCATGTCCTCCCCACACATGCAGAAGAATCTCTGTGCATGTATCAGTCTTGTACCTCGACAGTGAACTCGTTGCTGGAGTAGCGTCCGTTCATCTCAGTGCAGGACAGGTGAAACTTCCTTTCATAGAGGGCAGCACCGTGGTTGATGTGGTAGGAGACCTGGCGTAGGATCTCCTCATAAACCGCAATGCTCTCCACGCCTGAGGCAACAAGAAAGGGGTAGGGTGAGGAAGCTCCTGCTCCAAAGTCACCTGGCATCCTAACCCTGCAGCAGCTAGAGGCTGCAGAGGGATCCAAGGGAGTGCTGGGTTCATTAATTTTGGGAAGGGCTCAGAGATGGAGCTGGCTGAGGAGGACCGGATGGAATCCCTGCTTGCATCGCTAAAACAAGTGGAAGGGAAGGGAGGATTGAGAACAACAGCCCTGTTATGTTCTGGAGAGTACTAAAGTGTTGTACCAGTCCACAAGTTGTGGGATATGTAGTCCCTGTCATGTCGTGCAAAATGCTGCTGACACCTGAGAGCACCAAACCCCAAGGCGTAAATCAGGAGGAGTGATACAAGCCTGGGTGAGAGCTGACACCATGTTCCAGCACTTTGTACTGGAGGAAAAGCCACCTCCCCAAGGAAATGGTCTGCAAACTTCCAAAGGCCAGGAGTTCAAGAAATGGTGACATCTCAGTGTCACAAAGTACACCAACACATCCTAAGGTCAAGTGCTTCTCCCAGTGATGCCTGACAGTCGGTGACAGAGGCATAACTAGGTAGCTGAGACCATGGAGAGGACATACCTGTGATGGTCAGGTAGGCAGAGGTGTTAACGAGCTCCAGGCCCCGCTGCTGCAGCAGTGCTCCATCCAGGAGCAGGTACTCCCTCTCTGGGTCCAAGTCATCTCCTACCAATGAGATCTCGCAGCCATCCAGGTTGTGCACAATCTCATCTGACATTCGTGTGTCTGTCACTGAGATGCAAACAGAAAGGAGATGTGGCCAGAAAGCCAGACAGCCATCAGAGAAGGAAGGAGTTACTCAGAGGGGAACCTGCTTACCTAAGAGTGCTCACATCATATGTAATTACTTCTCCTTCTCCACCTAGCACTGACCTTAAGTAAAATCACTGTCAGTCTAATTACTTGTTTCAGGATGGTTCTAATGACATTATCTATGCACATAATAAAGTCACTTTATTTTGGAACAACATACTATTATCAGTCTGGTTCATGATAATGCATCTTGGCTGTAAGGACTTTGTTGACAATGACAGTGTGCAAATTAGAAACAACACTCACACATTCCCAGGCCCTGCATGCTTTTGAAAGCTTTTCCCTGTCTCACACTGTTGGTTACCATGGTTGAGATCTTATCTTCTTTAAAATGGCAACCACATTCAATAACTAACTGCTTTCAGCAGGATTGAGAAAAATCTGCTCTCAAGTCAAGGAACTCATCATTGTGTAAGGAAAGGCAAAGCTTCTAAACAGAAAAGTAGGAGCAAAAAATCCTATTACCAGAAGAGACATGAAAGAAGTGAATGGACACAGAGCACAGACTGCAGAGAAATTATCTGAGCATGATGGAAAGAAATTGAAGGACAGGATACTGTAGGGTGTGAGGAAACTGGCTGGGAATTCACAGGAAAAAGTGAGGCAGGAAGAGAAGGAAGGGAGCAAGAAGTAAAAAAGAAAGCAGGAGAGAAGGAAGTGGGATGAGACTAAGTTAGTGCAGGAGTAGAGCGAGTAATGGGCAGGACATCCATCCAACACTGGATTCAATAAAGGGGAATGTAGGTAAAATGTAAAAGGGATTAGGAATGAGCAGCCTGGGAAAGAATTAGGAGAGAGTGAGGCAAAGGAATTGAGTGGATAGAAAAAGTACAGGGAGGAGCAGAAAAGGATAAGAGCCGATTAGCCTACATATTGACAGACAATGTGCCTTGCTTCTAAATTTGTAAACTCTCGCTTTTTGGTGTAATTACAGGGGCTCTACTTCCTCTGCAGGACTGCAACTCTTGTCTCTTACACCTTGCCCTGTGCTCCACTCACCAGTACCGTGCCAGTTCTCATCCTTCTTGGCCTCCACCTGGTGAGAAATAGAGCAGGTGATCTGGAGGTTGGGGAACAGGGGAATCCCTTCTGGAGCCTCAAAGTCTGACGCAGGATGAGCAAAGTGGGCAGTGCCACTCAGCAGGATCTGGGGGGCATCAGGCTGTAGCACCACAACATAGCCTTCCACATCAGGAATGGAGACACAGGACTCCTCACTGAAACACCTGAAGGAGAGCAGTAGAAAACATCAGTTGCCTAAGCTTCCAACAACAACATTATAAAAGATCACCTCCTGCCCATCACTTCCAGGGAAGGGAATATCCTTTTTCCAACAGTCCTCCTAAAGCTTCCCTACAGCCTGCTGAGCAAGGCAGGGATGTGTGATAGGAGTGACACCACTGGGATCTGGTGACTTGGTCACATCGACAAACACAGAGAAAATTAGAACCAGTCCACATGCCTGGAACACTGTGAGTGGAGGGGACTAGGAAGCAGTACTACAGTATCCATTTGTATACTGGAAAATTAATCATTTATTTTCAGGAAGATTTTTACCCATTTTGAGATCATCTTAAAATACAATTATTTTAAAATACAAAGTGAGTCAGTGTAACTTTATTTAAAAGAGAGGCAACCCTCTTGCTGAACTGAGCCAGAGGGGCTGGTTTGCCCACTCACTTGACAGCAGTGGTGAGCCTGAGTGGCCGCACCCCAGGGGTAGCAAAGCGCAGTGAATTCATGTAAGCCACGTGCTGGATCGCGTGGTTGAAGGTTTCCACATCATCACCCTCCAAGGTGAGCAGGGACTGAGAGGGGTTCACATGAACCTAGAGGTGGAAGAAAAGAAAATACTCATGGCTCCTTGGCAAATGACAGGAACCCAGGCTGAGAGAGACACATAGGAGAAAGGTGGGGAGCTGTCTGAGGTGGGGGAGCAGGCAAAGTCCTGGGAAGCAAGGCTGGGGAGGAGAGTGGAGGAGACCCATGCAAGCTGGGCAGATGGGCATACCTTCATCCCTTTGCCCAGACTGTCGAAGTCACTGTAATCAAGCCCCTCACGGCAGGCATACAGGCATTCAATAACCTCCCGGCTCTCCAAGCTACCAGGGCGCACAGTGAAGCCAGCCAAGTAACCATGGAAGTAGTGGTGTATCAACAGAGGATCTCCTGAGGGAAACATGGCAGGTGGAGGGTGTGAGAGACATGGCGAGGAAGAGAGCAAAACCACAGCAGCAATGTGAGGGCCATGCAGAGGTAAGAGACATGGAGGGGTACAGAGGGGGGCATGGGGCATGGAAAAGCCCAGACAACAAAAGCAACAATGTAAGGGACATAAGATGTTAAGGGAGGTAGAGAGGGACAGAGGATTGAACAGGATATGGAAAAGCAAAGACAACAAGAAGACAGAAGATGAAAATTTTTGAAATTCTAGATGGGGAAAGGCGAGAAAAACAGACGAACAAAAATACAAGGGCAGTGAATGGTGGGTAGCATAGAGAAGTTTCCATCAAACTGCTGAATGCCAGATGGAAACAATTTCTTGTCCCCTTCTCACTCTGCTTCCTGTGAGGGCTTGTAAAAGAAACTACACATTCCACAGATAGTTAGGGATGAGGTGACATCTCCTGATGTCTCTAATGGCTATTGTGTTCTTCAGAGATCAGCTTTAATGATCAGGCATGAGTACTCTTTATCCACACAAAAAGCATACTCCAACTCTCAAAGCAGGCTGCAGTCCTTCCATCAGCCTTTTCATGCTCCACAGGTACCAAGGTATCAAGGACCAATCTGCCAAATAAGGGATTCCTCCCACGGTGGAGGGAGGTGGCAGGAGAGGACTGGGGAAGCTGTATGAGGAAGGCACCATGCAAAAAGTGATAGTCATGCACAGTCAAGAGGGGAAGAGATCCATCTTCTTTCTTTTCCCTACCTTGCACGGAATCAGTGGTGTTTTCACTTCCTTTGGTTTTCTCTTTGGTTTTCTCCTCTGCAAAAGGAGAATATCTGGATGAACAATAAGGCATTGGAAGATGGTAGTTACAGGGTGAGGCAAGTATCTCTACTTGCCTGTATTGGCCAGTCCCCAGGAAGAGCTCTGTGCCAAGCAGTGCGCCCTTCAGCCCTAGAGGCAGCACATCACAGATGACAGAGGGCAGAGTTCATCTCATGAGGCTGATAGTGACACCATAGGACGAGTAACTGACTTAAGGGATAAACTACAATGTTTGCAGCTTTTCAATCCTTTCCCAATGTTATCTCTTTTGGGAATTAGCCATGTTCACAGCCAGCTATGTTCTCAATATTCCTTAGAGACACAGATAGCTCCAGGAAATGGTCCCAAGCTGATCAATACTGGTTGTTTGCAAAACGCCAATCAAGAAAGCACAGAGCTGTGGGAAGATCTCTGACCTCAGAGAAGCAGCAGTACAGCAAAGATTTAATCTTGCTAGAAACTTCCACTGGAGTGAAGGCAAGCAGTAGGAAAATTCCTTTAGTTCTGTCCTGCTTCAGTCTAGCAGGAGAACTGAAGAATCTGAGAAGTGCAGCCTTACATCTCCATAGAACAGGTTTTAATCTAGTAGTGATCTAACTTTGTTCCTTACCCGATTTTTGTCTTTCAACCCAATTCCTGTACAGAAGGATTTATGGCTTTTTCATAAGACCCTCAAGACACAGAAATCCCCATCAACACAATCAGCGGCATAACTAGTACTGCCTGTTGAAAGTACTGATAGAAATGCCAGTGCCTGAATGAGGTACAGAGTTTCAACTCTTCTCTGCCTGAAAGAGCAGAGGTTATCCCTTGCATATTCTGTGGCTGTTGTTCAGGAAACTGCCAATGACACTTTCTCCTGAGCTGTTACTACCTTGGTCCATGAGGAAGGAAGGAGACACGCTAGCTTTGGTGCCAAGCAGGCAAGATGGCTGCAGCATGGTCTGCATCATTTAGTACTGGGTGGTGTTTCTCTCACCTCTCCTGGGTCTCCCTCCACCCCTTTATTCCCTCATGGGAAGAGCACGGCCTGGGGAGCGGGCACTCACCGGCCCAGCAGGCCCCGATCATGAGGGAAGGCTCGGGCCGTGGCGGGTGGATGAGGCCGTTGTCATGGATCAGGGCAGGGTCGTAGGAGACGCCATCCACGTACAGCGTCACCGTGGGGAACTCCAGGTTGAGGGCGTAGTGGTGCCACTCGTCATCGCAGACCTGCGGCAGACAGCAGAGCACGGCATCGGCAAAGGGCAGAAGGAGAAGGGACGTGGGGAGGATGCAAACCCTTCCTCACCTGCTCAAGCTTCCAGAGGAATTTCACAGGCCTCGCGCTTTCCAGCAACGGCCAGTAGAGGAAAGAAATCCGGCAGCCATGCACAGCCAGAGAGTAGTGTGAGTAGCCATCCTCTGCCAGGGGCAAGCACAGGGATTACGTGTCACACTCCAAGCAGTCCCGCTAGCCAGAACCCAGAAGCCCACGCTGCCATGCATGACTGGCACTCAGCACCGTGTGCTCAGAGGACACTTGAGCATTCTGAGGAAAAGGGACACCTAAAGAAGCTGTGTTCCTAAGGAGGAACCCCTGCCCCAGTCCTGCTTTGGAACATCAGAGATTCACCCTTGCAGGGACAATCCCTTCTAAGGAGTTAAGAGGCAGTGGGCAGAAGTGTCACCACCCCGGGAGAAGCCTCACCGCTCCGCACTGTACTGCAGATCACAGTCTCCTCTTCCCGCCTGCCTTTGCTGGGCACCACGGCATGCTTCATCCACAGGGACAGGGTGAAGTGGTCACTCAGCCCCTCGTGGCCATTCGGTCCATTCACCACAGGCACCTGGGCAGCCTGGCTGCCATTGAACCAGTAGATGAGGCTGCTGTCCTGGCTGTAGTGCACCGAGAGCCGCGCCGTCCAGTTTGCCGTGGGGCTAGGCACTGGCAGCAGGTCAATCTCTCCTGAGGCAGCACCTACCGAGAAGGGAGGGAGTCAGGAACCTTGGCATGGGAGAATAAGGAGCTTGAGAACTGGAGATCAGATTAAGTGGGCACTGGAAACCTCACTTGAATGTCTGAGTGCACAGGGAGATGAGGAGTTGCCTAAAGGCCTTCTCCTGTCTGGAGAAGAATGGTGACTTTCTATTCAGTGCTGAGGGAAGTCCCATAGACTCTGCATAGTGGAACAATGCACAGAAATCTCTGGATTCCCAGCAAGGAAAGCACAGGTGGTCCCCTATAAAACTAGAAAGTTGTGGAAGTGTTCAGTGCCAGGTTGGATGAGACTCTGAGCAACCTGGCCTTGTGCAAGGTGTCCCTGTCCCTGGCACGGATGTTGGAACTAGAGGATCTTTAAGGTTCCTTCCAGTCCAAACCATTCCACAATTCCACGTGATATGGGTGGGAACACCCATTGCACCTCAGTGCAATACACAAGCTCGGTGTCCTCCCACTCCAGTGACCACAGCAGATGTGAGGAATGTGTTCCCCAGCACCTCTGCTGTGTGAGGGGTAGGGTGCTGTGCCACAGCCTCCCTCAGCCCAGGAAAGAACCAATTCACCACAGAGTTTGCGCAGGGACTTCTCCGAGTAGTTGTCCCGGTCACAGCCCTTGGCCACGTGGTTGGTCTGCAGCTCCACCGTGGCCTGGATGTTCCACAGTGGCTCATCACAGGTCTCCAGGTGAATGGTGGGGAAGAGTGCCAGGCTGCCTGCACCGGGGGTGTACTCAATCCTCTTGTTCCAGCCTAATGGAAAGGAGTGAAAGTGAGGGATTAGGATCTGCCAAGGACACAGGGCCAGAACACCTGGCATACACACAAGTGGCATCTATGGATTAGTCCAAATTTTTGGCCCTTTCCACACTGGAAACACATCTTTACGCAGCTGGCATCAATGCACGGGAAGATTTCCTAGAATCACTGAGTCCCAGGTCCCAGCTTCCACAGCTAATACTGATGTGTCATCACTCTGTGGTTGGTCAGCCTTTCTTAACAGGCAGAGCAGGTGTTTAGCTGCGTTGATTTCCCCTTAATTCTAATAGACTAAGGTGAACCTGCAGGAACATGCCACCACTGGAAAAGACAAATATCTTCCAGAAGAGCAGCCCCAAAAACAATCTTTACTGAATACAGTCTATGAGCCTTATCAAACACATAGCAGCTCACAGTAATCCAAGGAATGATTTTCCAGTGGCTTTGCAACAGACTTAGACATCTACTGTGTCCCCTGATGGAGATGAGCTGGTGCTAGAACTGAACCATATATGTGGGCACACAAATTTATATGTTTATATACAAACAACCATGATGAGCAGGACTGAGTAGTAGCTGAGGAAAAGCGAAGAGAAGAGATAAATGTGTTTGGAGGTTTCATACCCTGCCAGCTGGGCTTGCAGGTGGGTTTCACCTGGATTTCCACTTCAGCATCATCAGAAGCCCTCTTCTTTCCACAGTCATAGGCTGTCACTGTGAATTTGTAGACACGATCCGCACTGTACTGCAGCTTCTCCGTGTTCTCGATGTTCCCTGGTTTGCAAAACAAAGAGATCAAGGTAGAGGACAGGCAGTCTCCTCAAAGACGTTCCTTCTAAAAATCACTCATATCTTTGATCAATGACAAAAACAACCAAAAAAGAATTTAGTCACTCTGCCCAGTGTCACTTTGTAAAAAGTTATAGCATCCCACAAAATGGATGCTGCTGCTCTCACCAGGATATATCAGCATCACTGGAAAATTTATATAGCACAGCTCTGCCTTCAGATGGGGCTGGCAGAGAAGGAGCAGAGCAGGAGAACAAGAGTGATGTGCACGTGGTGGGTGAGGATTCTTACCATCGTTGTCAATGAGGAAGGGAATATTGGGGGTCAGGATCTCATAGTAGCAGATCTGGCTGTACTGCGGGGAGCAGTCGCCGTCGATGGCCTCCACACGCAAGATGCGGTCGTACAGCTTTCCCTCGGTCACTGCCACGCGGTACAGCTTCTCCACAAAGACAGGAGCAAACTCATTCACATCGTTCACTCGGACGTGCACTGTGGCCCTGATGCAGAGAGACATCAATAAGAACTGATGGGCTGATTATGAGCCACGCGCCACCTAAATTTCAGAGTAAGCCATTCTTTTAACGTGCACCACTCTGATTCCCAGCTGTCAAAAGCAAGGACAAGGAAAGACACCTTGATTTCAGTGCAGCAATGCTGTCACACAGGTGCTTGGACAATGGCTTCCAAGCTCTCAGAAAGAGCAAAAGTAATAATAATGCAATCTGGACCTCCTACCAATATGCAGCAATGTAAAACAGCACTTTTAGAAGCTGCTGTCAAACAGCCCTCCATTCTGCATTCACTCATGTGACAGCCAGTGAACATTTCTCTTTGGGTCTTCTCAGCATGTTGAGTTATAATGTCGTGGCTAGAGAAAAATACTTCTGGCTAAAGGAAGTGTTTCCACAGCAACTTTCCTTTGCATTTTTGTCACAGATCACATTTTGTAGCACGCAGCAATGTCTGCATGAACTTACTTGTGTGATTTTTTGGTATTTGCTCCATCAGGTCCCTCTCCACAGTCATAGGCCTGGATGGTAAATGTGTGCTCCTTATGCGCTTCACAATCCACTGGTTCCTTGGCCCGGATCAGCCCCTCTCCTGTAGCTTTGTCCAGGATCACAGCTTCAAAAGGTACCCCTGACCCATGGATCCTGAAGCCACAGATTTCACCTGGTACACACAAAAACAGAGAGGAAGGGGAGAAAGAAAAGGACTGAGGAGAGCATATTACATCCCTTTCTTTCCTTTCCCATATTTTCTTCCTTTCTAACTTACACTTTCCATTCTCCCCCATTATCATCCTTCATCTTGAGCAGTTTTTGGCTCCCTAGGATTTCCTCCTGCTATCCCTTACAGCCATTAACGGTGCAGATTGCCATCTACTGGAGAATACTCCCACGGCAAGGAGTCCTGGCCAGCATCAGGAAAGATTGAAGGTTACAAGGCTTAAGCTACATTTATTAGTGCTACACAGTCCTGGGGGAGCACCTTATTTCTCCTCTGCATCCCTCAGGGAGGCAAAACGGGCCATACACTGCAGATAGCCAGAGCATGAAGATCCACGATGTCTCATCCACCCACACTCACAGGATGCGCAAAGTACCGCAGGGAACTGCAGATAGGGTCACCTAAACCCTAAAATTCAGCTCCCAGGGACTACATTTACTCTCCCAAAGCTGAGGAAGAACGTGTGAGGAAATCCCAGGCGTGGCCTAAGCAAGCACTAGGAATACAACCACTGAGAGCCTGGACTGTTGTTCAGGGATTTGTGCTCACTGTGAGGGGATGTAGCACTGCCAAGGAAGGGTGCCCTACCAGCTTTCTCCAGGGCTCACAGACTCAGCACTGTGCATGTGATCTTTGGAAATAGCAGAACTGCGTCAAAAAGTAGCTGGCTCCACCCTCAGTTCCTCTCCCTGAGGAAACAGCTCACAGCATCCTAAATCAAGCCGTGCCCAAATTGCCTCCAGACTTCACTAGGGACCTCCTCCAGAACAAGGCTTGGAGGTGATTGTTTCCTGAAGAGGGGTAGGATCCAGTATAGGGATGAATGTCACCGTGTCCCTGCCTCTCCATAGGTGTGTCCCTGCCTTGCACCCTTGCCAGAGCTGTTCCCCACCTACCTGCATAGCGCAGTGGGGCATCTTTGTCCAGAGCAAACAGCGGCGGGTTGAGCAGGACGGTGTTGTCATTCTCCATGACGATGCCCTGGTACTCGGCTTCAATCCATGGTTTGTGCTTGTTTGCTGAGGCAGATTTGGGGTAAGGGATTGGAGGACAGGAATGTATTAGCCACCAACTGCAGATTCAGTAGGAAAAGAGAAGAATTTCATCCCCTGGCAAGTAACAACCACCTTCTTCTCTAGAAATAAAGACATCTAAAATAGGCTGGGAGAAAAAAGTTATCTTTATTTAGTTCTACTCATGGGAGACCTCTTCAGAAACAATGTGTTCCTTCTTGTGTCCTCATTACTATCTTATTAGCAATAGGTGGAGAGACACCTGGGCACCCAGAAAAGCGGGAGCAGCTAAAAAAAAGTGAACTCAAGAGGCGGAAGCAGCCTCAGCCTGGAGACAGATTCCAAATACTAAATCCTTTAGCTCAATGAAGCCATAATGGAAGGATCCAGCCTACATCTTCCTTTGGGGTATCCCCAGGGAACAATGCAGCCATTATCACTTCTGCCTAGCACCCTCTAGACTAAGGCCCAGGACCTACACAGACATGCCCAGGTACACCTTCAGTCAGCCATCCTATGCAAATAGCAACCTATTCTGAGAGCCCCTTGCTCTTTCCTTCCCCACTCCATGGTGAGCACCATATTCCTTTGGGCCCTCCTTGCTAATCCCGTTGGCTGGAGCCCAGCCAGGCTTGGCATGGAGGCAGCAGCCAGCAGGAGGCTCTGAAAAATGTCACAGGCCCAGAAATAGCAA
Source organism: Agelaius tricolor (assembly GCF_023055355.1). Classification (NCBI taxonomy): domain Eukaryota; kingdom Metazoa; phylum Chordata; class Aves; order Passeriformes; family Icteridae; genus Agelaius; species Agelaius tricolor. The sequence goes on from NW_027269269.1 coordinate 21,430,888, forward strand.
ATTAATCTTTATCACACAGGCTCCGGGGCAGGGAAAGGGAGAAATAAAGGGGTGGGGGGGAGTGAAGGGGAGGGGATCGGAGGGGAGAGAGGAAGAAAAATCATTACAAATTACAAACCCCTCCCCCATGCCCACTCCCTGCCAAATGGGCCTCAGAGATTATATTACATGGCCTAGTTACAACCCCCATTCCCAGATAATCCCCCACTCTCCCACCCTCTGGAGACCAAGATTTATTACAACCAGCAACACTTTGAGCACAGCATGGCTCAGAGCTGGTGGGGAGTAGGATACAGAGCCATTCCCCTCAAGGGCACTACTTCCAGTATGTTGAATCCACCCTCTGCAGCACAGTGTCCTCTGAAAGGCCATACTGGCATGGCCTCATGTGTTGGCTCAAAACAGGCAGCATCCTGTGCAACCAAGCACTTGTGCATTTTGGGGCCGGGGGGGCTGCCAGGGGTGGCTGGGGGGGCAGCAGGCAGGGTGACAGGTCAGCGAGGGGATGTCCCAGCAGGGCAGAGCGGGCAGATCCTGCCTGGAGTGGCAGCGAAGAGCGTGGGTTGGCACTTCTCCACCACCATATCGACTGAGATTATAAAGCATTGCGTAGGAAATCCAGAGCAACATCCATCCTGCTCAGTATGCAGGTGGAATCCTCCCTGTGTGCAAGTGCCCGTGGCTCCCCCTGCCCGCCCATTGTCCCCACCGGATTCCATTCTGCTCCGGCTCTATCCATGCGCCACACCACCGAGGTGGGGATCCAGAGCTATAAATGCCAAATGTGCCCTGTTGCTGGGGTAACAAGCTGATGGTACAGAGATAAATCCTTTGCTGCATCCACCTGCAACTTGGGGATCACCAATCTGATTTCTGGGAAATGAGTTGTTGGAGAATAGAAAAACATTTTAGGAATATTTTTAGGATAGAGACTCCTACCAGGATACAGACTCCTACCAGCTTCAAGAAAGCTCCCGTCAATCTAATATAATTTGCCAAAGGTGGGTAGGTGTTTCCGAGTGCAAATTCACAAAGGAGAGGGAGAATCCAGAGTATGAGGGGCCTTTCCTTGCCACCGAGCCCCATGGAAGCAGAGCAGAACAAATAAATGCCCCTGCCAATGTCAGGGTGCACACAGCTCTGCAGCGCACCCGCCCCATAGCCCTGACTCTTCCAAGGCACAGAGAGCACCCTAAGGTGTCACATTCCCCGATGAGCCCAGAGTCCCTCAAATGTTTACGGATTTTCCCACCCTGTCAGATTACCAACACGCTGACTGCCCTTGGATGAATCTCTCAGGCTTGTCTCTACCAGAAACCTACACCTTTCTCCATCACTCTGTGTGCTCAAAGAACATCTGCATTCAGAAGGTTACAGCTGTAGCACTGGGGTGGTTCGGGGGTCTTTCATCTTTATCACATGAAATACATAAAATCAGCCTGCATCGCTAACGCATAACTATGCATAAACAGTTCCTATTGACAGATTGTAGATGGATGAACTAGGACTGTAAGATGGAGCTGGGGAATGTGTTTTATGAACTGCAGGGATCTGTGGAGAAACAACATATTCTCTCTCAGCATGCTAGGGAAGGGATGGGAATCTAAATCCACCCAGTGATAACTAAACAAAAGCATGACAAGTGGGTGGAAAAAGGGAAAACGCGAGGGGAGCGCCAGGAGACGAAAGAATGGAGAAAAAAGCGGTGGTAGGATGACAGATGGACAAAGTAGAGAATGGAGATGGGATGGGATGAGAGCGCCCGAAGGGGCGAAGAAAGCCGGGGCCGCCGGGGACCGCGGAGATGCCCCGACAAAAACGTGCCGGGCGAAGGCGGCGGGCAGCGCGGAGCCGCACCGCCACCGCGGGGGCGGATGGACGAGCCGCGGCCGGCGTGTCCCTCCAGAGCCCCTCCGCAGGGGCTGCCGGTGGGTCCCAGCGGAGCGCCCGCCGCCGCCCGGGACCGTGCCCGCGGCGCTCCGCCGCTCACCTTTGTTGGAGGAGCTGCCGGGCAGCGCGGCGCAGAGGCAGAGCAGAGGGAGGAGGACGGCGGCGCGGGGCCGAGGGTCGCCCATCGCGGCGGTGGCGGCGGGTCCCGGCAGGACCCACGCCCTCGCTCCCGCGGCGGCGGCGCGCAGGGACGGCGGCACCTCCGGCAGCGGCTCCGCGCCCCGCCCGGCCCCGCCCCGCACTGCAGCATGACGTCACGGGCGGCGGGGGGCGCAGCCAATGCGCGCGGCCGCCGCGCCAGGTGCCGCGGGATCGGGATCGGGATGCGGGATCGGGATGCGAGCGGGGCGAGCCGGCCGCTCCTCGCCTCCCCACTGCGGGCCAGGCAGTCCGCGGAGCGCGGCGAGGGCTGCGGGAGCCTGCCCGGGGAGGGGGGAAGCTTCGACACCGGGACGAGGAGGGCGTGGAGATCGGGGGGGATGCGGGGGCGAGGGGCTGCAGAGCGCACCCGGAGCCCCGGCTCGGGCTGGGCAGGGCGGAGCTGCCAGCCTGCCGCCGCCTCTCCTCGACGGGGTGTCCGCACCGTGGGGAGCGCAGGCCGGGGCGCTGCTCCGACGAAGCTCGCAGCCACCGGCGCCACGGTGTGTGGAAGGGCCGGAGAGGGAGGGCTCCTTGCCGCTGGTTGGAAGTCCAGAGTTTAATACGAGCAGCCCCCGATGAGGGCGGAGGCTGAGGAGGTAACCCACCGTCTCTACGCCCTGCCCAGGCGAGGCGGAGATGCTGGAGCAGGGGCCGTCCCGGCCCTTTCCGCGCCCCCCGGCGCGGGGACTCTTACTGCGGCGGGGGGCGCGGGGACCGGGCCGCTCCGCACCGCGGGACAGCCACCGGCCCGCCCGGCGAGCCAGCCTGGTCCCGGCTCCGCTGCTGCCCGGCTGCTTGCGCTCTTTCCTCCGCACCGTCCGCCGCGTCCCTCTGCCCCGGCATGCCTCCCAACCTCACCGGCTATTACCGCTTCGTCTCCCAAGAGAACATGGACAATTACCTGCGGGCTTTAGGTAACGCTCCCCTCCCCATCACGCTCCCTCCTCCCCTTTAGTTCCCAAAAAGTTAGTATCTCCAAAAAGTTAAGAGTCGGAAAGGGGAAAGAGGAAGGGAATTGGGAACCTTCTGGTCCTTCGTCTCCTACCATCACTTTTGCGCTGTGGTAGGAGAGGAAAAGAGGTACTATGGCTGATGGTCCTTGGCTAAGAGTGGAGGAGCTCTGCTGGAGGAGGGGCCCGGGTCGTCCACACATCCCCCCTCTTTCTCATCCTCTAGATATCAACGTGGTCCTGCGAAAGCTGGTCTGCCTACTGAAGCCGGACAAAGAGATTATCCACACGGGAGATCACATGGTCATCCGCACCATCACCTCCCTGCGGGACTATGTTATGGATTTCGACCTAGGAGTCCAGTTTGAGGAAGACCTGGGACCCGTGGATGGACGCAAGTGCCAGGTGAGAAAGCCAAGCAGTGCAGTTTCACAGGGGACTGGGATGTGCTAAAGAGTTCAGGGACTTGCTCAGCTTTTTGTCTCAATACCCAGGTAAGAACCAAGCCCAGAGCTGGCATGCCCCTGCAGGTCCAGGACTAAGTGGTTCTATGAGTAAATCACTCACTGCCAAGAGAATGAGCAGCAAAGAGCCAGAAACCAGTTCTCTGGGATCTGGAGGATATTATCCTCTGGAGCAAAGCCCTGAAAAGATAGAATGTCAGGCCACTTGGCAGAACTCTGATGTTGCACTTGGAAGCCAGAGGGTCGTTCACCTCCAACAAAGACCATCTGTCCCAAGGAGCCACTAAAGAGACTCCAGATCAGGGACTGCATTTGACATTGTGTCGGAGAGGAACAGCCAGTGTCAGCGCTGGAAACATGTATCACCGCGATCCACTTGTCTCAGGACCATGTTTCCCCTCTCCTTCCCTTCAGACAACCGTGTCCTGGGAGGGCGATCAGCTGGTGTGCGAGCAGCTCGGAGAGAAGAGGAACCGCGGCTGGAGGCACTGGTTGGAGGGGGACCAGCTGCATCTGGTGAGGAGGGGTCCGGTGCAGCTTGCAAAATCCCAAGCACAGCGAGTGGGGGGGACACAGTGTGGGTGCTGTTGGCTCTGCGCCAGCCCTGCAGTTTCCTTCCCCCTTCTCTCAGACTTCATCCCCGGCTCTGCGGGGGGCAGCCACCGCTTCACACAAACATCCGCCTCCAGGGTTTAAAAGTTAAACTCGAAAGTTAAACAGCTCCACAAAGGCGATGTCCCTTCCCTGCCCTGCAGCCAGACCCGCAGGGGCTTTGGGAGGGCTCCAGCCAGCAGCGGGAGGGTTGGCAGAACTGGGGAGAGGCAGGAGGGGATCCAACCTAAACTCCTCTCTTGCCTCCCCTTTCCCAGCGCATGACTGCTGAAGACGAGGTCTGCGTCCAGGTTTTCCAGAAGGTGAAGTGAGCGCTCCTCGCAGAGATGCCCGGACGGGACCCGCGCTCCCCAGTGCGAGAAAGAAAAAGAAACAAGACCCGATCGAGCCGAGCCCCCCCGTAGCAGCGTGTTTTCTTGAGCCTCGCCCACCGGCCAGCAGCGGCCGGGGGTCACGGCTGGGCCGGGCGGCGGGAGCGGGAGGCGGGCAGCGGGATGGGCCGGGGCGGGAGCGCTGGGCCGCCGGCTGCGCGGAGGCTCCTTTCAGAATAAGAGCGCTCGGGGAGGAGCGGGGCGGGGGCTGCCCCGGGGCCGGGCCGGCCCCGCAGCTCCCGCGCTCCTCCCGCCGCTCCCACCGCGGCCGGACCCCGCCATGCCCGCCGGGACTGGGGGGGTCGGTGCCCGGGTGGGCAGGGGTAGCTTAGGCTGCTTCTGCAGGCATCACCTGCCGTCTTCTCTGGTCCTCTGGGGATGCTGCATTCTTCCCGGGATTGTGGGATCATAGAATCATGGAATGGCTTGGGTTGTTAAAGATCATTTCGTTCCAGGCCTCCCCTGGAATTCAGAAGAAATTCTTCTTCAGAGAAAGCGTTGTCAAGCATTGAAATGGACTACTCAAGGAGGTGGTGGAGTCACCATCCCCAGAGGTGTTCACAAAATTATTGGATGTGGCCCTTGCTGCCATGGTCTCTTTCAAAAGGTTGATGATCGGTCAAAGGTTGGATTTGATGATCTTGGAGGTCTTTTCCAACCCAAGTGATTCTGTGACATTTCACTTAGATCATGTGGCTTAAAGCCTCATCCAACCTGACCTTGAGCACTTCCAGGGATGGGGCAGCCACAGCTTCTTGGGGTCCTCAAGCATGATGGGTAGGATCAGAACTTGTCCTTCAGAGTCTAGGATTCTCATGTGGTGGTGTGAAGGGGGAGGGCTGGCTGGAGTAATCAGCCCCATGTTCACTGCCTTCCTGAGAAGGTCTCATGGGTGAGGAAGGGTCAGGATCTCTTTATGGGGTAAGAAACCACAGTGACCACCTCTAGTCCCAGCATTCCTTCTGGCATTCTTGGTGGAGTCTCCTCACAACCATCGTAGCTCCGCTGGTTCACAGCTATCTGCAGTCAGAGACCAAGGTGCAGATCCAGAGGAGGTGAGGTCCCCTGAACAGCCAGACCCATGCCACAAAGAGAGCTGTTCTTTAATTATGACACCTGATGGGATGGGCACAAGTCCACAGGCAGTTATTCCTGAAAAATGCTTGTAGTTGCCCCCAACAGAAGGTTGAAAGGCAGGGTACACAAAAATGTGCAACTACTGACACCACAAAGAGCCAACAGATTGGCAAATTTTTCAAATATAAGCCCTTTATTTTTTCTGCCAGCAATCATTTAAAGACAGTGTGTTCTGGAGAGCTTCTTTTCAGGAAACTGCAAAGATGAGTGCCATGAGAAAAGCATTACTTCAGAACATGTGATAGGCAAAGGCTTGGGGAGCTGCAGCTGTGCCTACAGTGTCAACCTCTGACTCTTTATGGTTGTATCTCAGGACATATGAGGCAGGAGCACCCTGTCAGTATCCACAATCCACAATTTGAGTGCCACAATCAAAGCCAGTGAGCAGTCAGAGCCAGGCCATCCAGCACATCTGCTCAGCCCTTCTATCACTCCTTCTACCATAGGGAACATCTACGTGACCTTTGTTGTATCATGAAGCTGCAGAAGGCAGACAGCAGCTGGAGCTGGTTCCACTGCTGCCCTCTTTGCACTCTTCCATGCCATAAGAACGCCCAGCATCGAGCCCACCTCACCATCTCCAGGCTGCTGTCTTCCAGACTGCATGATCAACAACTAATCCACTCATTCCAGGCCCTGCACCACAAGCTGGTGCAAACTCTCCTCTTCTGAGCCTACATTCTGGTTGGATGGCAGACACTATTGCTTTCAGGTGATTAGCCAGACTTTTCTGCCATCCGTGTAATTTTCCTGTGAGGTGATAGGCCAAGTAGATTGCTTCTGACTCGTTGCCAGCCATCATGTATCCATGACAGCCGCTCTTCTTCAGGAATCATCTGATTGGGCCAGAACCACAGATAAGAGTCATTACTCACTTGATGTGGTCCCCACACTAATGATAATCATAGGGGTTAGTACTGCAACATATTCTAGGCCTTCAGGTAATAACTACCAGCATTAATAATCCAGTTTTCCTTTCATACTCATGAACGGTGTGATGCCTAAGGCAGATGGTGACTTTACCCCACAGCACTGCATTGCTGAGACATGAGGCTATGGGAAGTGAGGGTGCCATTGTAAAGCAGGGGAAATTTGTGATATTGGGAGGACATAGGTGGGAGGAGGTGTAATATTGGTGAGTGGCTGGTGCTGCAGAACTGTGTACCCCTCAGGGTACACATTTGGTTCTGCTCCTTGATTTAGAAGACACAGAAACAGGCTTCCAACGTGCTGTTGCTGCTGCTCACCATCTCATATCAGGGGAAAGACCCACTGTTTGAGTCCTGAATCTTCTTTTGGTTTTGATCATCCTCTCCCTACCAGCCAGAGCTGCAGAAGCATCATGATTTGTCTGAAAGAGTGCTGAGCCAGTGGACAGCACAAGCCTGACTGTGTGAAGGCCAAGCCCAATGGCAGTGTCCCCAGAGGGCTCCAGCCAAGCCTTTGGGTACTTTGGGTAGTCAAACCAACAAGGTTGAAGGTAGAGTGCCCTGGGGAAGCATCTCAGTGTTTATAGGTGAGCCTGGATCTGCAGCCCTGCTGTGCTGTAGGGTAGGTGGTACAGCTGTAAGAGACCAAACAGAGGTAATTCTCTGTCCTCCTTGACTCAGGCTTGAGGATAAAGAATCCAGCTCCTTCTTCACTGTGGACAAGAGGATCTAGTCCACATGCCAGAAGATATTTTCATGGTTTCTGAGTCTGTAAAGCAGATTTCTTTCCAACGACCTCCTGCAAGACACTGTATTCAAAGCAGGGTTCTTGCTACATAAGAGGATGTTGGCATCTTTGACCATGCTGAAGATCTACAGTTTTTTTACTTTGCTCTGATATTGCCTGAATTTATTGTCCAGACCACTTGTAATGCAGCTGAGGCCAGCAGGCAGCAAAGAGGGGCTAGTTTTAGCATTCTGTGGTCCTACATATGTTCCGTGGTCCTGCAGGAATTCTGCCCCTAAGCAAAGATGGGCACATGTGTCCTTCCAAGGAAAAACCATGCTATTTCTTGGCCCCAGCCTAACAGGAGGAAGAGGATCGCCCGGAGCACCTGAAGGGGAAGGCCAGCAGCGGGAGCACTGGAGCTGCCCGGAGGGTGCCGCTGTGCTGTCCCAGCCAGGCGGTCTCTGGGATGTGTGTTAGGGGTGGGCTGCTCGGGATGGCTGTGTCCCCAGCCAGCCACCCCTGCTTCACCAGCTGAAGTCGTCTCCTGTTTTCCCAGATGATGCTATCGGGACGGGAGAAGGCGTTGAAGACACGGGAGATGTGCTTTGAAAGTGTCACGAGGCACTCCCAGTAAGTGGCCCCTGGATAGCAGATTGCTTGTCAAGGAGACAGGGAAATTATCCACTTACTTACAAAGGATCCCCAGGGCTGTCTGTCTGTCCGTGCTTTCCCAGGGAACACTCTTCCCACTCTTCCCACTACTTTCCAGGTGTGGTTTCTGAGTAAGAAACCACTCCAGCATGGCACAGCACAGCAGTGAGCCTGCCCAAGAGTGTTCATCGTGCAGAGGACATCAGGAAGTACTAGGATAATGTCCCCTGTTTAATCTTAAATCTGATATGTGGGGCCATATGGTATTATAACTGTGGCATTAATTATGTGTTTATGTCATCTTTTTGGGATAATAATTCAAATATGTTTGATGAACGGGTTCTCTGGTACACTTCCATAAATATCCCAAGGCTGCTTTCTTCATTCTTTTTAACACTATTTTCATCTTCATTCAACATGTTTTTGTGGCTGTGAATTACTTCCTCTGATTTCAATGCAAGACACTTCCTAACCTCTCTGAAGCCACTCATAATTCCAAGGAAAAACACTAAAATGGTGTTTTATCTCTTCCACCAAAGCCTGAAAGCCAAGAAATTTTAAACTTCATAAAACTGGGGACATAAATACATGTCTTGGGCACTATGTTGTTAAAAACCTGAAAGGGGTTTTCAAGTTGCTATATTTTCTCATTTCCCCATTAAATAGAGTGCCTTATCTATCTATCTTGGTTCTCCTAAAAATGCTTGCAGAAGAAACATCAAGAGGGGTCCTTGAAAAGGGATTTGTTCTCAGAATGCCTTTAATTCTGTAGACTTTCATTTTTCTTAATATCTTTTTAACTCAAGTGCCTGAAGCTTCTTGCTTTTCTTGAAGATGATCCCAGTTCCCACCCCCCAGAAATCTCAGAAGTGCTCTTCAGCAGATCAGAATTGAGAGAACTTATCTTTTTTGACAGCTTCATTTCAGCTTGATTTTTTAAAGTTTGAATTAACTTGTGAAGACTATAAATTTTCTGATCTTTCTAAACCAGAAAACACCCCGGGGGGACTGGGGGGACTTCCTAGGAGGACATTTTCGGTGGGAACAAACTCGGAAGAGCTTCTGGATTGCAGACCAAGCCCTCGGAGGGGTCTCAGGCAATCGTTTTCCTGCCTCCTGGGCCAGAAGAGGTCTCTCGGCTCTGCGTGGCCAGGCCGGGGCACCCCCGGCTCCGTGTTCGCCCGTGTCCCCCCCGGTCCCGGGGCTCTCGGCAGCAGAGGGCAGCAGAGCCGGCGCTGGGACCGACCTGGTCCGGTGCCAGACTGTTCGCAGTCTTGCTTTCTATTCCCCGCTCCTGCCACCCTTGCTCCCTCCTCCTCCTCCTCCCCCCGTCCCGCCCGCCCCGGCTCCCCGCCGGCCGCCGCTCCGAGCTCCGCCGGGCTGCACGGGCAGGGGCGAGCGCACGGAGATGTGAGTCGGGCTCTGGGGAGGGGGACGCGCCGGCACAGCCCTGGGGGAGGGTGGGGGTCGTGGGGCTCAGACCTTTCCAGGGAGGAGAATAGGACAACGGGACTAAGGTGCTTCGCTGGGCAGTGAGCTTGTTCTGGAGGAACTCCGAGGGCAAGGGGGGAGATGCGCAGAATGAGAGATAAAAAATGTGAGCGTCAACTTTTGGAGGCATGAGTGGCTAGAGGGCTGCCCAGGAGACACTGGCAGGACTGCTCCACAGCAAACAGAGCTTGAGCTCTTCAGATCCTGGCCAAGGATCCTGAACTAGTGATCACCCAAAACAACTCACTGGCCCGGGGTCCAGGGGGGACCAAACTTTTCCTGGTTCCATAAGAATCAGCCCTACAGCTTCTGGGGACATGCAGACCTTACTCAGGGAATTCACCCATGCTCCTCCACGCTGCTTCCTGGGTTAATGAATTTCTCTGTAGAGGCTAGTACAGTGGCTTGCTGGAGCCTTGTTAGTGCTGGTGTCTTCATTTCAGCTGCCCTTCTTGTTCCTGAGTGATCCAAGCAACTAGGCTTCCTGTGTTTGCATTCCTCTGGACAGTGCACAAATCAGTTGAGAAGTCTCCCCTGATTTTGAATGACCTAATTTTGTGCAATGTCATCGTTTATTTGTCATGTTCACAGGCACGTTCCTTGTCTCCCATGGGCCTTCCTCTTTTTTGGAGTGATCGGTTCCAGTCCGGTCCCAAGAGGTTCTCCCCTTTTTGGGGAGATCAGATCCCCCAATTATCCCAAGCCATATCCCAACAATAACATCAGCATCTGGGATATCCAGGTCCCAAAAGGCTACGTGGTGAAGCTGACCTTCAAATACTTTGACCTGGAGCCATCTGAGTCCTGCTTCTATGACTATGTTAAGGTATGTGCACAGACCCCTGGGCCAGGGGGTGCCTGGAGATGGCAGCCCAGGGGCCACCACGTGCAATGGCTCTTCATCCACCAGGCCTCCTCTGATGCTTCCCACAAGGAAAGGGAAGGAGTTAAAGATAGAAATGGGAGGAGCAAGCACTGACAGCTCATGGTTGGGTAATATCAGCGCATGGAGCAGGCTCAATCTTATGAGGCTGCTCTGATTTCACCTTAACTTTGACAGATCAAAGCAGACAAGAAGGATTTGGGCAGATATTGTGGCCAGCTTGGGTCAACCACAGGCAATCACCCAGGAAGAAAGGAGTTTGTATCTAAGGGGAGAAAGATGCACCTGAAATTTCACTCTGACTTCTCCAATGAAGACAACGGCACAGTGATTCCCTACAGGGGCTTCCTGGCATCCTACAGAGCTGTGGGTGAGTAGGAAATACCCTCAGCATGCAGAAGGAAAAGCCTGTGTGGCTCCAACCAATTTCCCTCCTTGCCAGGCAAATAGAGAAGCTTCAGACAAGGATATAGATCTCTAAGGAATATCAGTGTAGAGCAAGGAGTTTTAACACTTTCTTCCCCTTGCCCCTTTACTTCCTGTGTCTTCAGATCTGGATGAATGTGATCCTAACAATGCTGCCGAGAACTATGAAAGGCCTCAATGCCAGCACTTCTGTCACAACTATGTGGGTGGCTACTTCTGTTCTTGCCAGATTGGCTACCAGCTCCAGAGTGACCAGCACTCCTGCAAAGGTAAAGAGAAAGTTTCAAAGATCAGAGGAGCAGGAGGGTTGGGAGAAGTGACTTAGGAAGCAGATGGCAGGGCTGCAGAAGGCACAGCCCCACGATGTGACCTGTCCTTTCCTCCTCTTCACAGTGGAGTGCAGCAGTGAGTTGTTCACGGAGGCGTCTGGGTACCTGAGCAGCCCCGAGTACCCGCAGCCCTACCCCGAATTCCTCCAGTGTAACTACAGCATCCGTCTGCAGAAGGGCCTGTCCATCGCCCTCAGGTTCTTGGAACCCTTTGAGATTGATGATCACCAGCAAGTCCACTGTCCTTATGACCAGCTCAAGGTACTGAGATTAGCAAATTCTCCTCCCAACCCTGCTGCCAGACCTGGACAGGAGTCATGGGGACACTACTATTAAGATGAGAAATATGGGATCAGCACAAGCAGAATGCTCCAGCATGAATGCCCCAGCACTGTCTCTCCCTCACTGCATTTAATTACCACTGTCCTAAGGTCAGAGGCTCTGGGTCATAGGCCCCTGTGAGTGAAGGAAAAAAACCCATCCTTCTTCCAGGTTAATTTCCCTTTGATTTAATCTCAGGGACTGATAGCTCTGATTCCCAGATAAGGGAGAAGCAGAGCTTGTGCTGGGTCAATCTGTAGTTCTGATCTGTCAGTGAAGGCATCAGCAAAGATGGGTCTGACAACCAGCCCTATTCACCATCACAGGCACTCTGGTAAATTTGCTCTGGGTTTAAACAGGCATACTGAGGCAGAAAGGCATGTGTGTTTCTGTTTCTATCCCTGTGATACATGTTTTCCTCATCAGATCCAAGCCCGAGGGAGAGAGATTGGTGAATTCTGTGGCAGGGAACCACCTGGCATCATTGAAACCAACAGCAATGAGGTGGATATACTCTTCCTCACCGATGACTCAGGGTTCAGCCGTGGCTGGAAGATCCACTACACCTCAGAGAGTAAGAGATTTCTCCCCCAGAGGCTACTACAGCCTACTGACTAATCCCAGCCTAATCTGTCCCACTGTCTCACAGAAATACGGTGCCCACAGCCTGTCCCACGGGATCAGTTCACCATCATCAGAGACCTGCAGCCTGTGTACCAATTTCAGGACTATGTTGTTGTCAGCTGCAAGACTGGGTATAACCTGATGGAGGTGAGATCCCTTCTCCACTCCCTTCAGCCATATTCTGTTTTGTCTTCAGTTTGTGCCTTTCACCTTTGGTTGAACTTCCTCTGGAGATTTCACTCATGGCAACCTCTTGTAATTTTTGTTTCTTCTTTGCTTCTCTCAGCTTTCTTCCAGTGGTTTCTCTTTTCCCAGCTCTCTTCCTTATGCAATTACTCTTTCATGAAGCCCTGGTAGAAGACTAAAGACAAAGATCTCAGGAAAAGTTAGACAAGGTAGACAACACCTCTTTGGAAGGATATGAAACCAGAAGATGAAAGCAGAAGATGCTACCTGCCTCCCTTGCCATCCTATTGCCAGGGCTGGGTAGCACCTCTGACTCATTGTGGGTTTATAGGTGCTGGCTGCCGGTATCTTGGCCTGCTATGAAGAATGTGTAGCCTGTGGCAAATATAGGATAGAGGGAAAAGAGGAGACAGCAACTGGAACAGGCTGCAGTGGGGCAAATATTGGACAGGAGTGAAAAGATGGGCACACAGAATAATATTTAAATGTGGGGAAGGAATTAGGGGTCTGTACAACCAACAGATGTTTTTCTCTCCCATGTAGGGTGACAAAAAGCTGGTGTCCTTCACGGCTGTCTGTGAGGCTGATGGCACATGGCATCAACCCATGCCCCACTGTGAAGGTGAGTGATCTGAGAACGGGAATGACATCCCCTGCTGTGGCTTTCCTCCTCCAGGAATGTGGGAAATTCAGCCTCTCTGACTCACTTAGTCCATAGCCTCATGGATGTGCTATCTGGAAGGACCTAAGAAGGTCCACCATTGATTCACATTTTTCTGCTTGCAAAAATTCAAATGTTTTTCCTCCCTTACAAAAATGCCTAAGTATCACTTCGAAATTACTATGATATTGCAATATCTAAAAGCAAAAGATCCTAATCTGGAATTTCTTTAGGGAGAACCTCTCTTTGACCACTGTCCTAACTGGTCCTTCACATCCTGGCCCCAATGCCCATACTTGCAGTCAGTCTGCCGTTGATTCATGTTTTCTTTTTTTCCCTCTGTTGTAGTTGTGAACTGTGGCAGCCCCAAAAACCTGACCAATGGTGCATTCAGCTACCTTAAGGAGCCTGCAAACAATGAGTACCAGTCGGTGATCTCATACCGGTGCCATGAGCCCTATTATCACATCGTCACCGGGACGGGCGGCGGTGAGTCCTAATCCCACATGGACACCACGGAGACCTGTGCCTGGAAAGCCCTCTCACGTTTCTAATTAGAACTGGCTCTTCTCTCCAGCCTTAGGGCTCATGCTTGCCTCCTGTGAAGACTCTCCAGTCTTTTCTTGACCCTGCAGCATCTCTGGAGTCTTCTTCTTGTCTCAGCCTATTCCCACCCTGCTTCATTCACAGAGCCCATCATATCCCTCTTCCATGCTCCCCTTAACTTTTGCCAAAGGTCATAGTCTCTCAGCTAGAGTTGTGATCCTTTTTTCTTTTTTTTTTTTTCCCTAGTGGATTTCCTTCTTTTCTGGTGGATTTCATTCTTTCACTGAAATTTGAGGCATGGTGTCTGGGAATGACCAAAATTCACAAAACTCACTGCATCAGTCTGAGTTGCTACAGAGGCAAATAAATAAACACACACTCCACTCCCGTGCAGTGCTGTTTAGCTCTTTGGAATATCTGAAATCTTCGTTCAGCTGCAGAGATATCTAAGACTTAAATAACATACTTGCAGAAAAATCTATTTTAATGCAGCACCTCATAAAAATTAAGTCATCATTCCAAACCATTCACATGCCTTCTTTTTACACCTGAGACATTGCTTGATGATGCAGGACCTTTAATTCCAAGAACAGCATAAGGAGTTCATGATTTCCTTGCCTTGGCTGCTCATTTAGCCTCCACAATGAAAAAAAAAAGATTAATCTGAATCAGTTCCTGGATACAGTTACCAGCATAGATACATAGTTGTGCTGCGTGCTGGAAAGAGGTGACATGCTACTAAAGAGTTCTTTAAGTTGGTACTAATGTTCAATTTGATTATTATTGCATCTGAGTTTAACTCCTTCATATAGATTCAGAGATCAGTCTCATCAGAAGAAAAATCAGGAGCAAGCAAATATCAGCTGCAGCCAAATTCTGGTGGGGAGTCATCCTAATTTAATCAATTTTGAAAGAGAACAGCAAACACTTTCTTAGAAGCAGTTACTTCAGCGTTAAGATAAATTGTACAAAAATTATTTTTAGTCACCACCACAAACTTTCTAAGAAAAGCAAGAGTGTTGGAGGTAGTGGAGTTTGTGTTGAGAGGTGACATGTGAAGTTTAGCTGACCTGCAACTTAGGCTCAGAAATAGGTACTTATCATGTACAGTACCTGACTCCCATTTCTGGGACAAACCACCTTGTCCTACTCTCTGCAAACTACCGACACCAGAAGTTTGAATCTAAAATCCATGCTTTTACTACTTCTCTCTCTTCTTTGGGCTAAATAAGGTCAAACAGTGCTCTGTACACCTGTGAACTCAGTGAAGATAAGACTTCACGCAGATGGCCCTTCAACCTTTTCTTCTACAGTGCCTGAGTTTTACTGCTCCCCTGGAACTGAGGTGCCACTCCAAGATGTACAGACAGAAACATCTCACACTCTACCACAGGCAGCTTTTCCCAGGAAAGAGTGCTTTGGGATGGAAGGACTGAGGAACCTCTTGAAAATATTCTATTCTATTCTATTCTATTCTATTCTATTCTATTCTATTCTATTCCATTCCATTCCATTCCATTCCATTCCGTTTTCTCACCCCATGCCTGCAGGCCTGGGTCTCACTCCCATCCCTCTCATCCTACAGAAAGATTCACCTGTTCTCCTGAGGGAACCTGGCTGGATCAAGATGGCCAGAAGAGAATTCCATCCTGCTTGCCAGGTCAGTAAAAACTCTGACTTCGTCTGGTATTTTCTGACTCACGCTTACAATTGGTACTAAACTGGGACAGCATGCAGGGAGGGGGCTGAGGATAGCGGTATCTGGGAGGGAAAAGGTAAAACTGTCCAGAAAGCCAAATTAAGTGAAATCAAACAGTGATGGCAAGGAAAGAGAGAGAAAAGCCAGGACAACAGAGGGTAGGTGTCATGATCTTGTGTTTCTCCGCAGTGTGTGGGAAGCCAGTCCATCCCGTTGTTGAAGTCCAGCGGATCTTGGGTGGCAAAGCAGCAAGGAGAGGCAATTTTCCTTGGCAGGCTCTGACTAGCATCAATGGACGAGGGGGTGGTGCCCTCCTGGGCGATCGCTGGATCCTGACTGCTGCCCACACAATCTTCCCCAAAGGAGGAGTACAGAACAATGTGAGCCTGGAGCAGCTGGCAGAGGAGGCTGACATTTTCCTCGGCCACACCAATGTAGATGAGCTCCACAAGATGGGTAACCACCCTGTGCGTAGGATCTTTATCCACCCGGATTTCAACCCTAAAGATGAGCACAACTTCAACGGGGACATAGCCCTGCTGGAGCTGAAAAACCCAGTAACTCTGGGCCCTACACTGCTGCCTATTTGTCTCCCAGATGCCACCAACACCTCGTTCTATGCGCATGGGCACATGGGCTATGTGAGCGGCTTTGGTGTGGACAAAAACCGCATCTCAAGCAGTTTGAAGTACGTGAGCCTACCAGCAGTGGCTCAAGAGAAGTGTCAGAGTTGGCTAGACAGTAATAAGAAAGGTATGCCAATGGTTTTCTCTGAGAACATGTTCTGTGCGGGCTTCCTGGAAGGCAAGAAGGATACCTGCCAGGGGGATAGTGGGAGCGTCTTCACGGTGTTGGACAGGGAAAGTGGTCGCTGGGTGGCTACCGGCATAGTTTCATGGGGAATCGGCTGTGGCACGGGCTACGGCTTCTACACCAAGATCCTCAACTATCTGGACTGGATCAATGGGATAGTAAAGGAGGACAGGCCCTAGATGTTGCTGTCCTACTACCTGAAGCACCACTAGCATATCAATTTCCAGACACAGCAAATCATAGCCAAAGCTTTTCATGATGTCCCAAAGGCTTTTCGAACACACAAAACATGTAACCTTCATCATGAGCCCTTCTGAAAGCTGCCATACTGTTTGGTTGTAGCATTGGCAGCCTGGGAGATGCCTTTGTGGATGTTCTGGCTCATACAAATCATATAACCGGAAGAAGCCTTAATTGTCTCAGGAAATCTCATGACAGCAAATATGTTATGGTTTGAAATGCTGATGATATCATGAGACTACTGCAGTCTACTTTTGTACTCTCTTTTGTGGGAAGGTTGCAGGGGAGAAGACTTCCTAGAAGGATGGTTTCTGCCAGTGTGCATAAGCCCATTGGCATCAGTGAGAGTCTATGAATATTAAAATACTTGCTGGATAAACCAGGTGTTTCATGTTTTTTGTCTATTTTTTTAACAACTGAATACTTTTCAGCACTGAAAGCAACTTTTGTGTAAGATTGACCTGGACTTTTGGACTTTGTATAGGGATTGCCTTACCTACCACTAAAGTGTTTCCAGTTCTGCAATGGCATATGGCAGCTGCTTATCTGTCCCAAAACTATCACTAGATTACATGGCCTGAAATCCCAGGTGGCTTCAAGGGAGGCAAAAATAACTTGCCTGTGTGATGCCACATTCCAAAAACAGGGAAGGCAACAACCAATCTCATGGATAAGGGAGCTCAGGAAACTTTATTGATCAGAAGTTGAGGATGGATTTTTTTTCCTTATACCATATGAAATAAAGCTTTAGCTTCAGGACAGCAGCTCTAAAATGATGCTCACTCAGAGAAAAGCCAACCTCTCTTGTGTTGTGGGTATTCTCTGAAGCTGTCTTCTTAACTACTTTTTCTACTGCAAAATGCCCTACTGTGTTCTTATGAGTCACTGAGAGAAACAAGATATAAGATACTTGGTTACTAGTCCAACAATCCAATAATGTTTTGCTTGTTACACAAAACTGAAGGTACTTCATGTCTTGGTTTCAAAAGACAGGTGTCTGCTAAGGAAGGCAGGAGCCTCCCCTAAAATGGAAAATGTAAACCCCATCCCTCCGAGTTGCTATAAAATTTTAAATTTAGGAGCTCTCAGGCAAAAAATATAGGAGCAGAATAACAGTTCTTTACTAGGGAAGAAAATAAAAAGATAAAATAAACAATGCAGTAAACTAAAACAACACTAACAGAGTCAGAGCACAACCTGACACGCTGTGGGTCAGGGTGATGGTAGCAGTCCAATTGGAATTGTGGCTGCAGTCCTCCTGCAGTGTCAGGTGTGGTTCTGTTGGAGCAGGGATCCTGTAGAAAGGGTGTAGTCTTCCTCTGAAGATCCAGTGGAAGAGGCAGCTGTTCTTCTCAGAAATCCAGTGGAGAAGCCATGCAGGTGTTCCAGAATCTCCAGATTATATCTGGGTAGGAATGCTGGGCTCCTCCCTCCGTGCAGAGCATCTCACAATGGGATGCTATAGTTCTTATCAGTCATGCAGTGACATTCAGTAGCCTGTTATCAGCAGATGTCTCCCCTGAGAGAGGATTGGGTGTGGAAGAGATAAGGAAAACTGCCCATTTAAGAGAAGACAACTGCCAAACAGATGGCAAATAGAATACAATTTGCTTGGCAGTCCAGGACACTTCAGCTGAGTGCAGGATTCCATGTGAAATCTCCCAAGAGCTGAACACATCCTCCTCACCATTTCTTAAACTCCTATATAAACTTAGGTTTATAGGGAAGAAGATGTCTCTGTCCAATCCACTGCTGACAGTGAGGCTAACTTCAGAGCTTCAGGGAAAAATTGTTGAGATCTGGGGACAGTCTGTTGTGGCACCTTTCCAGTGCTGACCCACATACTAGGAAAAAGCCCAGCTGGAAATTAAAGTATCTGAATACAGCAGTTAGATACCCCCTCTTAGCTTACTCCTCTTCAAGCTGAACAAACCCGGTCTTTCAGTGTATGCCATCTGTACCAGTTCCCTGATCATCTCAGTAGAAAGTGTCTGTGAATGATATAGGACTTTTCAGAGCAGAAAATACCTCTAACACATGTCAGATAATATTCCTTCACTAAATCAAGAGAAGGTAGTGTTCTGGGAGAAAAATCAAGCTTTATTTATTTTCTAACTCAAAATAATAATAAAAAAAAAGCCTGAGGACAGGTGAATGAAATTCTTTTGAATGTCTGTTCTCTGCAGCTTAATTCAGAAGTCTGATGTCCTCATTGCTGGTAATGGTTGATGAGTGAGATGAAACCATCTCAGAAGAATTTTATAAAGACTGGTAGAGAGTGAGGTACTACAAGTTCCAGCTTGATGAAAGCTAGCAGTGTCAGAATATGATTAGACATTTGATTTAGGGAGTTTCAAGGAGAACCGGGTCTAGATTGAGAAGAAGAAAGGCATTACAGACACAATAGCACACTGCACAAAAGGCAGTTTGGACATTCTTTAATGCTGTTAGATATTCTGAACAAGTCAGGAAATACATAAATCAGAAACCAGGCTCTGAACCTTCCATGGGAACCAACCATTATTCTCTCTCGTCTTCATTGAAACCTCCCTGTCAGGTTTCAATGGGCACAGCTAGGTCTTTTCCAAGTGGGAAAAAATAGGATAGAAAAAAATGAAAGGAAGCAGAAGAAGACTCTTTTATTCAGAATAATGTCTTCCTTTTACGCTACTATGAGTGGAAGAAGGAGAATTTCCCTTCCCAGACATGATGACAGTGGGAGAAACAGGTCCACACCCCTGGCTCTCCGCTCAGCCTAGGCAGGACGAGTTACAATGTGTTACATATTGCCCACAGGATACACA
Source organism: Agelaius tricolor (assembly GCF_023055355.1). NCBI lineage: Eukaryota > Metazoa > Chordata > Aves > Passeriformes > Icteridae > Agelaius > Agelaius tricolor. The sequence continues at coordinate 21,449,846 of NW_027269269.1, forward strand.
GAGTGCACAGTGTCACAGCCAGCCCAGACACGCAGCCCTCACATTTGGAAAGGGTGGCGGTGCTGAGAGGACCAGCAGCTATTTCTGCCAGGCTTCCTTGCCCTCGTGCTGGTGCATGGTCTCTGTGATCCAGTCCAGGTACCGCACCACCTTGGTGTAAAGGCCAAAGGTGCCACACTTTGGCCCCCAGGAGATGAGCCCCGCCACATAGTACCGGGTGGCATTCAGAGGGTCCTGGATGGCATAGGCTCCGCCACTGTCCCCCTGGCAGCTGTCCTTGCCACCGCCAGCACAGATCATATTGTCCGTGAATACGTAAACCACGGAGTCATCGAAGCCGTCTGGTTTCACAGACCGGCACTTGTCCATGTTCACCACGGGAATCTGGGCCTTCATAAGATCAGCAGGGAGCTTTCCTTTCTCTTTCCGGCCCCATCCAGCAATGTAGCCCAGAGTCCCTTCTTCCAGCTCATATTCAGGTGATTTACCAGGAAGGCAGATGGGTGAGATGTCTGGACCCATCTTCACAGGAGCCCTGAGCTTCAGCAGCGCAATATCATTATCAAAATCGACCCTGCTTTCTGCAGGCTCCTCCTTCCAACCGGGATGGATGAATGAAGCTTCTGGGATAAGCTTTTCAGCTTCCTGTGTCAGGAAATCTCTACGAACATTGATTACCCCAGCATACATGGTGGGCTTGTCATACCCCTCCAGCACGTGCGCTGCAGTCATCACCCATCTGTCAGAGATGAGCACTCCACTTGCTCTGGGGTTATTGAAATACACCTGCCACGGAAAGTTCCCCTTTTCTGCACGGGTGCCTCCGAAAATCCTCCCTGTGTCTTGGATGGGATTGCTAGGCACCCCACAGACTGGAAAGAAAAGAAAGAAAGATGGGAGAAAGACAAGATGGGAGAATTAGCAGTTACAAACTGGGGGTTCTTTAGTACTGCTGAAAAGCCCACAGTCCCCTCCTTCCTGTGTCCTCTAAATAACTTTTGAATGTGAGTAACCATGTTAATATTTTTTGCCACAGAGCTTGCAATTAGTATTTACAGAGAAATCGAAGAAAATTCTAGAAAAAATACCATCAACACTCAATTTAGATTTAAAATGCTCATTCTCAAATTCAGTTTTCTGGAAAGCAGCTGTCACCCTGACAGTGTTAGGTATGTCAAAGCTCACAATTTATTCACCTTCTAGTTGGCATTTTTCCTTTGCTGAATTATGCTCTTCAGATGAAATCTTTGAAAAAATACTTGCTTGATTTCTTACAAATATGACACTGCTCTTTAAATATATATCTTTTTGGTTTGGTTTGGTTGGGGTTTTTTGTTGTTGTTTTTTTCTTGGTGGTGGTGTTTTTTTGTTGCCTTTTTTTGTTTGTTTTGTTTTTGTTTTTTGTGGACTCCAGATAGCCTCAGGTTAAGAGCTCAGGTTTGTCACTGATGTTTTACCATTTTGCCTCTCCATTCTATAAGTATGTAAAATCTTAAGCAGTAGGGGATCTTATCTGTGGGTCTTCTGAGTGAAAAGATGCTCCATGCTTTTTTGAGCAAAATGCTTAGTAACATTTTGCAGAATGTTAATAATAAGGACATAAATAAGACTGGTCATTCTGACATTGCTAGGAAACTGATTTCTTATCACACTGTCTTGCTTGCATTGAATTCTTAGTTAGAAAATCAGAGATTAAGGGACTATAGCCAGCAGATAGCTTCTAATTTGCATGAAGCAGAATTTGTTAAAGAATTTCACATAATCATGGGAAAGTTTATGCTGGAAGGTACTTCTCAGTGCCTTTAGCTCAACCTATTCTTCCCTAACTGCCCTCCCCCCTGCCTCCTAACTCCAAAGCCAGGTTACCCAGGGGCTTTGACAGGGAACTTCTGCTCATCTCCCAGGGTAGTGATTAGCCAGCCTCTCTGGACAGCAGTTCCAGTGCTCTGGGGGAGCATTTTTCCTCAGATACAATCAGAATTTCCTTTGTTGCAACCTGAACCTGTCATTGCCTTTTATTGCTGTGTCCCACTGAGAAGAATTTGGCTTCATATTCTTTGTAGCCTCCTCTTGGGTAGTAAATTCCCTGAGCTTTATCTTTCAGTTTGTCTTTCTTACTGTGTACTTGTATAATCCAAACCACTGTCTAAGCTGTGACTGGACTTTTAAGAGAGTTGAATCTCCTCCGCCTGGATCTTGTACTTTGCCAGTGAGGATCTGGGGTTTTGAAGGAGTGAACAGGCATCATGTACAGCTAGGGCAAGTCATGCTGCCTCCTCTACGAGGGTAAACTGAGCAGTACATGGGGTTTAAAATTCTCTCTATCAGCGGGAAGTTAAGAAAAGAAAATACAGAGATGAAAGAAGCAGTGTTCTTCATATGCTGCATGCACATACAGTATTTGGTAGTACCTGGGACACATTTTGGTAGCTTTGTTCCCATCTCTTCATTGACCCATTCTCCACTGGCTGAGCACCGATATATGGCTTGGAAAACACGAGAGGAAAAAGAATTCCATAAGGACGCAGTCAAGATAAACACAGGGTAAACAGCACTACTGTATATGATACATCTACCTTCTTATTTCCAAAGCAAGCACAGCTTGGTAAACATTGCTGTTATCTCCCTACCAGGGTGCTTCTATCCCTTTTTGGGAGAAACTCATTTAACAGATTTCTTGAGTCCTTTACTTTTCCACCAGAACTTTGTGTTACATGTGACAAAAACCTGCATGGTTCACTCACAAGACAAACAGAGAGAAGACTTCTAATGAATTTAAGGTCAACAGCCCAGGCATTGTTAGAGTTCATTAAACACAGAGGCAACACTAAACTATTGCCTGTAACCCCACACCAGTCTTGACCTGATAGCACAAAATCCCAGCCCCATGGCTGTGCCAGAAGCACTTTCTGGGCCCTTAACCCAAGGAATATTACTGTGCAGCAGAGGCAATGCTCACCATGCCCTTCGTTTTCCAGGGTGTAGTAGGGCGCCTCACACTCATAGCGGACAGCAGCTGTGTACAGAGGCTCCTGGAGTTCAGAGATGTATGAGGCTTGGGCATTGTCAACATGAGGGGGATCACCACAGTTCACAGCTGTAGAGAACAAAAAGGATCAAATACAATCAAAGGAGCACCCTCACTCAACAGTGTGGTTATTTTGTATGACAGGGAACCACTCAGCTTCTCTAGTCCCTGTACAGTCATGGGAGCTCACTTCCTCTGTCCATTTAGCATCCTCCTAATCTGGAGATACAGTGGATCTAGATCCTAAACACTCATTCCAATTCCCTTCCCACAATACAGACACAGGTCACTTACGAACACAGCTCAGGTGGGAGTTGCTCCATTCACCATTTTCCTCACAGCTGGAGAGGAAACTTGTGATGCTATCTCGTTGCTAGGAAATAAAACATATGATCCATGTAAGTCTCTGGACATGAAATACATCTGACACAGGTGCTCCAGTGGAGGGGCCTCAAAAGGCTGTAGTGGCTGGAAGAGGATTCCTCTTACTACTGCTGTGTTGAAAACTTTGGGTTCCCAAAAGTACTCAGGACCCGTGATGGTAATGGCCTCCAGATGTTGCTGAGCAGGCCAGAGGGGACATATGCTTCTTTATTTCACTTACTGTCACAATTTCGTAGCCTTCCACACAGGTCACCTTCACAATGTCCTTTAAGATATACCTGTCCTTCTTTGGGTCAAGAACAGAGTTGGAGATGACACTCATGGGACAGGTTACAGCTTTGAAAAGATAGGTGGAAATCAGTGATGAACTGGTTCAAGATTCACTCTCCTTCCAGCTCCCAAGCTCTTTCTCCCCAGTGATGTTTTTCCCCCAGTAAGCAGGCATATCCCTACTCAGTACCAGCAGCTGTGAACATGTTAACATGCTGTTGTGCACCAATGTGACCTGGGACAAACCCTGTCCCTAACTCATCAGCAGAGGGAACACATTCCCAAGCATTTACTCACGGTCCCCATAGTAGCGTATTTTCCAGCCTCTGTGTTGTATGCCCTGGTCTGTCTGGAAGATTATGTCAAGAATGTTGTTCCTGGTTTTGATTTCAGAAGGACCTGGGAATTTGTTGCCACAATAGGGACCGAAATGCTGTTTTCCAGAGACAATCTGGGAAAATACCAAACAAGAATAAATGAGAAATGCCAAATGTATTGAGAGAGCAATTAAAACACACACTCAATGCATACATATTCAAATGTATTCCCACAAACTCCAAAAGACAACACAACTGAAAATAAAGTTAAGCAGTACCAAAGTCTTTTCTAAACATGAGAAGATGGATGGGAGACTCAGAGCACCCTGACCCCTGAGCTCCCTGAGCTGCACACCTACAGTTAGGCTGTCGTGGCAGATCCCGTTGGAGTCGGCGGGCTCCACGTCGAAGTCGCCGCTGCGAATGGTCAGCACCACGGAGTAGCCCGGGCTCAGAGCCACTCGGTAGTCACAGCGAGAGTTCTCCGGGTACTGGCTGGGATAGTTGGGGCTGGAAATCTCCCCTGTTGGCTCAGTGAAGACATTCCCACTGCAGTTCACTAGGAGTGAGGAAAGAACATGAGTAGGATTCAGAAAGGAAATGGTCTGTCCATGCACCTGACAAGCTCTCCCTCTTCTACCACATTCCCAGTTTGCCCAGCTACCTGCAATAACCATGGCACAACATTGCATCTTCCCCAGAAACTGAAGCCAGGGCCACTGTCTATCCAGTTAGCCAGGAACTTTAATTCCTTTTTACTCTCCACCAGAGATTTAGGCCTCCTTTCCTCATTCTCAGGTTCTCATATTACACTCCTTTCAACATGCACTGTTTGTGATCTTGCAACTTTTTGGTTCAAGCCAAGCAGGCCCTTGGTGATTTTTTTGTCCTTATGGAACTTTCCTGTTTTGTCAGAGATTTAAAGATTCACAGATAGCAGTATGCTAAGAAGGTTTTCCATCATAGTCTTTAAAGAAGGTCGTTCAGTAGTTTCTTAATTCTCTTGACACAGAAATAGAAATAGAATTGTTAAGAATATGTTAATAGAAATTCTTCAAACCACTGTCTACTGCAGTTCAGATTTGCACTGGGATGGGTTTTTTCTCCCAAAATATACCTGTCACAAATGGCTAAGAAGGTTGAAAAAATCTTCCGAGTACAATATCTCACTTGGCTTAAATGAATTCTTGCTGTTGATCACAGGTCATGCACATCTCTTACCTCCACAAGTTTTGTTATCTTCATAGAGGAAATAATCTGGTGGACAGCTGCAGAAGTAACCTCCAATATAATTATTACAGTAATGACTGCAGGGTTCATCCACAAAATCCATGCACTCATCCAAGTCTGCAAGTATGAAAAAATGAATCAGCCAAATTAGGAGAGGGCCCTGAGGGAAGGAGATATTGAAGCAAACACTAGTGGACAACAAGGAAAAGTATTTACACTGGCCATACTGGAATGCAGCTCTGTCTGCTGGAATCTCTTTAAATAAGGCATTTCTGTAAGAAAAACCCTTCTTGTCATCTTTCCTCCCAGCCTGGACACTGCAGAGATTCAGAGGAGGCTGTTTTAACCTTACCCACTGCCACGTAGTAGGCAGCAAAACCAGTGAAACGCTCCTCATTGGAAAAGTCCGATTGGAATCTCATAGTGAGGCTGTTGTAAGGGACACGAAATTCCTCCACAATCCTGGAGCCAGGGGCAGGAGGTTTCTTCTGCCCACAAAGCACGCCTTCGACATAGCCACCAGACAGGATCTGCAGAAGAATTCAGAGACACCTCACCTCACTACTGCAACATCTGGAATTACCAGCACTTGAGTCTTTCAGCTTTTAGGTGCTCAGGTGCAGCCAAGTGGAGCCCCTGGACAGCCAGTTTCATGATGTTCATAAGACACTTGAAGAGTGTTCCTCCTACTGTCTTCCCAGTGAAATATTTGCCTTAATTTCTCAGATACAAATTAATCCACAGTGTTTGCTGTTGACATCTCTTCTTCAGGCCCATTTGTCCAAAAAAAAAAAATCACCAAAATAGTATTTCAAAGCAGTAAAACCAACCATGACAGTCCACAAAGCAGCCTAACAGGCTCATTGGTTTGCTGCAAAAGGACACAGGTTACTACAGAGAACACTCATCCTTCTGTCCCACCTTGGTCCTCCTCAAAGGTGTCCTGGTGCTGCACTTGACCTTACTGCCCCTATTCACACAGAGCTATGGCAGGACAGGATGGTCGTGTTTCTGTCTGTTTGTGTGGAAGTGCTTGATCTTTTGTGCCTTGTGGGACAACATAGAGCAGAGCTGGCTCTAAGAAATCTGTGGTGCACAGATCATAAAAAAACTGTGGTGCAAGGGACCACAGCACTTTATCTGAGTGACCATATGCCTACACAGATGGATTGTTTTTAACCTCCATCCTTTCCAATCAATTTCTGTTTGCAATAAATCATCTCTGTCCACTCATTGATTTCTGTTTGCAATAAATCATCTGCATCCACTCATTGATTAATTCCAGATAATTTCAGGCACAGACAACTATTGCCCTAAGAAAATGGTCTTTTTACACCTACGCTTCAATGGCAAGGAATATGCACTGCCACACAGAGATGTGTCAGTGATGGCTAAAAACACTTTTCCTAGGAATATGGAGAAACATGGGATGGGAGGCATAAATGGGACACTCAGTTGGCAGCCAACACTCACATGGTTATAAAGCAAACTTGAGCTGATTTCATGACTGCTAGTGGAGACATAACCAGTCATTTGGACTTCTTGGAGCTCAGAACAGGAAGGCTGTGCATAACTCCTCTCCCAGCTCTGAGCTTTGTGCACAGCTTTGCTGTTCTGTGCTCTAAGCTGCCTTCTTGTCTTTTTCTCACTCAAGGACACAGACAGTACCTTCACAAAGTCATATTCACAGTCCTGTGATGGTTCAAGATCCAGATGTGTGAAATAGAGGTGAATACCATATCCCAAAGGGACCCGGATGTGCCAGGTTTCGTTGGCATAATTGGGATATGCCTGCGGATAATTGGGTGACAAGATCTCTCCATACATAGAGGCTGCCTCAGCCCAGACAGGGAGACAGAAGAAGATTAGGGACCTGAGGAAAGAGAAGGGAAGATGACATGGCAGCAGTGTTCTCCATTTTCATGTGTGCACAGCCCCAGGGAACAGCCAGACTTTGGCTGCACATGGCATGCAGCAGAGCTCCTGGCTCCTGAGTTTCAAAGGTCAGTGCTGTGGCTGTGGCTGTATGGGGCTTGTCCTTCTCCTGCAGCTTTTCACACAGGAGTACAACCTCAGTCGTGCTCTCTGCTTGTCTCAGCCTCTGTAGGAGCTGGTAAAGCTGCAGGAGCTGAACACAGGGATCAGAAGTGCTCTTCCTTACTCATTGCCCTGTTCTGGAGGCTATTTGGGCTATAGATACATTCCAATTTGAAAATCAGTAGAGTCTTACAGGGCAAATAGATGATTTATAGAATACAATTACTAATAAACCTTGAGATTTAATAACTCACCACATCTTGGAAAAGCAGTTCTTCCTTTCTGAAAACCTTCAGGAATTGGACTTTGGAGTTATGCTCTGGGAAAAAAAACTATGATTGGTTAATGTTGCCTGTATGTCTGCGTGTCTGCTAAGCAGGTTGAAAACCCTAAACCCCGACCCTGGAGAGACTAGGTCAAGGTTTTGCCTGAAAAGCAAGTTTATATCTCTGGCCCTTCCTGCACAGAGCAAACCCAAGCATCAAGAAGGGAGGCTGAGATCCATAAGGACAAAATCTCTGTCTTGATACTCACCAGTGCTCTCCCATTGTGACCACCAGTGAATCCAGACACCACGCTGGTGCACAGCAAATTAAGACAGAGAACACATCCCCCAGGAGTACCCAGTCCATTCTTCCCAGCACCTCAAAAATCATGCTAAGACCCTGGGGTTGGGAAGCACCTTGTCCTCACTCTTCTAGCTGTCAGACAACTACACTGGGGAATATCCTCCTCTCTCATTTATAGTGAGTGCAAAATTTACCTTTTCTCCATAGTTCACGTCTGGTTTCCTTGTCTCTTCTCTTTTCTTTCTCTTTTTTTTCTTCCTGTGCACACCCTCCTCCAAACGCACCCAAAGCTGAGTTTTGGGAAGGGAGCTCTAATTCTCAATATCGCAGCACCCTCTATCTGTGGGATGCGGCTTCCCAGCCTTCCCTCTAGCGTGAGATGCTGGCTTTGAAAGCTCTCGGCCGGAAGGGGAATTCCAGAAAGACTTGCACAATCCTGTTGGCTGAAGTTGCCGTAGGGGGTGCACCAGTCTGGCTGTATTTTCGGGAAATCAGATGACTTTGGGGAAAAGGGAGGGGAATAGAGTTTTCGACTGCCTTCCCTCTCCTCTTCGTTCCCCTCCCTTTTTAAAGCTGGGAACAATATCCAAAGGGTGTAGAAAAGGGAGAGTCCAATGCTTCTGCACAGAAAATCCTATTTGATCATCATGTCCAGAGGCCACCTTGGTGGAGCTCAGTCTTACTGCAACCTGATGGCCACAGGGATGCTGCCACTGCTCCTCATCAGATGCTTCAGAGACCCTTTTTTAGGGAAAAAAACAAAGAAAAAATAGTGGCCTATTCAATGTTGTGCCTCTCTGAGGCTACCAGCAGAAGGACACACGGTTTTTCTGGGTACAGTATGGGGACACACTTTTATTTTCTAGGAACACATTTTTATTTTCCAAGTAAGCTTCATGTAAGAAAAAGCATGTTCATCACGTTCATGTTCCTCAGACTTAGCCCTGCAGCAAGTTAGATCTAAGACCCTTGCAGAAAGGAGTTCAAAGACTTCCACCAGGTAGGACCCTTAGCCCAGGCAGTGCCCACAAGCCAAGGCCAAAATACAAGCTAAAATATCTGTCACTAACACTCTAGAAACCCCCTCCTCCTCACAAACCAGCTGTACAGGAACTGGACTATAAATGAAAATCTAAAATACCATTACAGCCTCTACCCTTTACAGCCAGCACAGCACACTCCAGAGCTCATTTTAGACAGGGAAAAAAAAGTGCTTCAAGTTTCAACAGGCCATAGACAAAGTGCATTAGCACAGCCTATCTGAAAGAGTCCTTTTTAATGTCAAGGGAGAGAAACACCTCCAGATGAATCATAACTGACTTCATTGTAGTCAGGATAAAGGCTTTGCTGGAAGAACATGCCTAGTCTGTTTTCTTTGTCAAAATGAGAATGGAAAGAGAAAGAAAACAGAGTGTCATCTCCCTTCTGATGTCTCTTGGGAGCACAGCTCGATGTTTTGAACTGGAATTTTGAGACCAGGAAAACAGTGATGAAAGATACACAATAAATCTCAGGGAGATGTTTTCTCCTCTGAGCTGTGCAATGTAAAAACCCTGTCAGTGACTCTTCAAGCCACAATCACATTTGAAAAAGGGAATGGTGGAAATAAAATGAGTGTGAACTGATGTATTATGCATGTCATTTTATCACAAGGGAGTTCTGTATTTTCACATAAATCTGACTCAACTCATCTGTAGCAGTGGTTGATTAGTATGTCTATGAATATTTATAATTCTTTAGAAATTATTTAAGAAATATGTATTATTAATCAATTAATTTCTATTAATTAAGAAAAGGATTGCTGAAGATAGTTAAATAAAGAAGTAGCTGCATTTTATCTGGTCACATATCTGCATAATGCTAACTATTTATGCAGAAGACTGGTAATATTGCTATATATTTACACTGAATATATATACAACATTTGATTGCATTTTCTTAAATCTGTATTGTTTTTTCAACTCTTAAGATGAAACAGTTAGGTAATATATTTCACAATTTGCTACAGCTATGTCAGATAACAGTTTAAAGGAGGCAAAATCATGTCATTAAGGTTAAAAAGAAGTGATCACATTAAATTCACCAATGCAATATAATTCTGCTCAGAGGCACACACATTCTCTTAAATTCCTAAATTACATGACCACATACCACTTTTCCCAAATTGCATAAGACAACCCTTTTCTTAAAATGACTCAGAGTTGTGTAGTTGTAACCTTTCTGCCAGATGTTATGAAGCACAGCAGTGTTCCAGGTTTCATAAAATTACCATTTAAAACGGGCTTGACTGGCTCGTCTTCCCCCAGGAAGTTGGGGAAAAAAAGTTTTTCCCAAGTTCTTAAGAAAAGCCACCACATCTCCATCTGGAAACACTGAGTCAGAGCATTGAAAAAAAGGGCATAAACATCAAAAGAGAAAACAACACTAACTAAGTAAACCGAGGGAATATAAGTGGCAGGGAATCAAGGATATAGAAGTAAGAGGTAAAATATCCTCAATTTACCAAAACCTTGGCAGTAATGTGCCTGTTTCCTATTCTGGCAATAAGAGGGTTCTGTGGGTTTCGGCATGTTGCACTTCCCTCCTCCCTCTTGTGACCCAGGCCGGCATTTTTGCCAGTCATTAAAATGGGAGCCTTTGATAAACCCCAGGAAAATGTGGCAGTGCAGTGTGTTCTGAACTGTTCAATACAATTCCCTGATTTCCACCTCTGCAAACAGTACCACGGGGATTTTCACCAGAGTCTGTTCACCTCTTTTATTCCCTCCATCACCGAGTCTCATTGCAAAGCTTCCACCATCTCCCAGTAAAACCTGGGGCTTGGGAACACTGTGCTCAGTACACTGAGATGCCTGCTGCCTTCTGACTTCCTTCCCCTACACCCCTGGGTGTTTCATCCATTACAGTAAAATATTCCTAAATACTTGTGCTTTCTCTCGCTGAATTATGGAATGGTTTGGGTTGGAGGGGACCTTAAAGGTCATCTAGTTCCAACCCCCCTGCTATAGGCAGGGACATCTTCCACTGACCATGGAGAGGCTCAGAGCTCCATCCAACCTGTCCTTGGACACTCCCAGGGATGGGGCACCCACAGCTTCTCCGTGCAACCTGTACCAGTGCCTCACCATTGTCATAGTAAAGAATTTTCTTCTAATATCCATTCTAAACCTATTTTTGTTCAGGTTAAGGCCATTCCACCTTGTCCTATCACTATTTGCCCTTTGTAAGAAGTCCCTTTCCAGCTCCCCTGTAGCCCCTTTAGGCGCTGGAAGGTGCTGTGGCGAGGAAGGACCCTTCTCTTCTTCAGGCTGAGCAACCTCAATTCTCTCAGCCTCGAAGCCGTTTGTCTGCAAACTGCCGTGGCGACATTCCCGCGGCAGGGAACCCGCCGGTTCTCCCGGACTGAATCCCGCCTCGCCTGTCCCGGCGGCACCGAGAGGCGGCAGCAGAGACCGGCGGGCCCCGCGGAGTCCCGGCCCCGGGAGCGCCCCGCCCGGCCGCAGAACGGGTGTCGGGGGGTGACTTCCCCGACCCGCCATGGGTGACAAATCCTGGTCCCGGCACGGAGTGTCCGAGCCCACCCGCCGCGACCGGGGCCACGAACTGCGGCTCCGCGGAGCGGGGCTGGGGAACGGAGCCCGCGGTGCCCGAGAAACGGGGTCTGGCGTCACACAGGACAAGAGAAGGAGGCCTCAAGCTCGCCAAGGTTTAGGTTGGACACTAGGAGGAATTTCTTCTCTGAAAGAGTGGTCGAGCATTGGAACAGGCTGCCCAGGGAAATGGTGGGATCACCATCCCTGGAAGTGTGCAGAAAACGTGTAGGTGTGGTGCGTAGGGACATGGGGCATTAGCAGTGCACCTGGCAGTGATGGGTTAATGGTTGGACTCAATGTTCTTATGTCCAGCCCTAATGATTCTATGATTTATTTGTTCAGTAATCTTCATACTGAAAAGGTGACATGATTTCAAGCATACTATTCCTTTCCTGCCTCCAACATCCACCAAATTCCAGTTTCTCCATCTCTCTGGTTTGTCATTCACCCATTCCTGGCTCTTTTCCCTCACTGGCTCCACAGCCACCAATTCAAATTTCATCCTTCTAACAAAAACGTATTTTCATGTCCTTCCCTGCCTGTTATTCAAGCAGTCTCTCTTCTCCCTCTATACTTCACCTCTTGCTAATGGTTATGTCTCTCCCCAGTCTCTCTATGCTTTACCCTTGACATGGTTGTTGACAACAGAAGACTTCTGTCATATTTAATTTTATTCTGGCTCTGGCTTTTCCAGCATCTTCCTCCTCCCCATCAGTGTTCAACCCTAATCCCACTGCCCAGACAGACACCTTGCCCCAAGTTGCCAGCTCCTCTCCCATGGCCATTTCGATCAGGATAGGCTCCTGTGCCTGCCTGGGAGAAGAGGCACTGTCAAGGCAGGGCACAACATTCCTGTTCCAGCTCCTCAGCACACAAAAAATGGTCAGGGAAGGAAAATCTTGAAGAAGCATCTGGGGTCTTGTGGCTCTGGTGAGTGGGAAAGCTGCATGGAGCCACTGGAACACAGTCAATGGAACTGGATTTGCAGATGCTTCAGCAGCTGCATTCCCACTGTGCCACATGAGCTCATGTGAACCTCAAGCTTGACATTAATACCCGTGCCATGTTATGAAATTATGGTATATCTAAAGGACAGTAAATCAAGAGTTATGGCTGCAACCCCTCCTCTCAAGAATAACACTGCCCTGATTATTAAAATAATAATAATTATACTGCTGAAAAGTAGTGGCACACTCATCGTGTTCTGACACTTAAAACCTACTCTCAGAGCTACTGTGCTCTGCCTCCAAGTGACTATCAAGCATTTAATCTAAACAGGTCAAATATAGCAACATTTCAAGCAACTGGAAACAATCTTGCAATGGAAATTGTTGGGCAATCTCAGGAACAGATGCTGCTTCTGAAACTCTTCTCTGACAACAGTAAATTACCGGACTAAGCAGATCACTTCTTGTCAAACGTGCCTTAGCAGGGTCAGACAGCTGTCACGCTCACATAGAACTGATTTACTTAGGAAAGGGGCCTAAACACCATAAACACACAACTGAATGTGGAAATGAGAGACAGACATGCCTTGAAAAGCCAGTTCTCAGACTTTGCAGAAATTTTGGCAAATTTGTCCACTACTAGGGTGGACAAATAGAGCAACCTGTTTGGAGAGTCTAACCTGACTGAGTCAGCTACCCAGGAGGGTTTTTAAACCCTTGCTATTCATCTTGGCCTGCCACTCTGCACCTTACTCTGCCTTCAGGGGACTTCTGGAGGAGAAGGCCAAGCTCTCCCCTTCTTCACACACTTCCTCACGCCCCAGTGCAAGAGAGCCTGAACCAAAGGGAAAGAGCCCAGTGGATAGGTGACTAGACCTTTTTTATTGAGAAATCTGGATTTGTTTAGCCTGGAAAAGAGAAGGGCAAAGAGAAGCAAGGTCTTTAGCCTGGTCTCCTGAGTAAATGAGGTCTTTGTGGCCATGCTGCCAGTCAGTGCCTTTCCCAGTCAGATTTGATAAGAAATGGCATCTAGCAGGTGCTGGTGCTGCTACCTAAAGGGTGGTGATAAGGAGGATGGACCAGGATAAAGAGGATGATTCAGCACTGGTTCAGGAGCCCAGAAAGGCTGGGAGCTTTCCAACCATGAAAATGCACAGCAATTACCCAGGCACTGCCGTGAGCAAATGGCTCCAGCCTTGAGTCCTGCTTGTGAGCTGCAGTTTGGATCAGAGAACTCCAGAGGTCTCTTTTCATGTGAACCTTTGTGCAAGCCTGTGTTTGTCCCTCAGCTGAATTTGTGCACCCAAGTGACCCAGCAGGAAAATGGTAACACAAGCAAGGGAAGAGGATCACATCCGTTGCACCTGACACTTCAGCTGGGGAGAACGTGGGGTGCACACATGGACAGCTGCATGAGGGGACACACCTAAGAAAAGGCCATCCAGCAGCTGACTTATGGGGAGTCTGTGTGGGCCCAGCTCCTGAGCAACCAGAGAGCCACAGAATCCCAGAATTGGTAGGGTTGGGAGGAACCTCTGGTTATCCAGTCCAGCCTCCCTGCCAAGGCAGGGTCACCTAGAGCAGGTGACACAGGAATGCATCCATGCAGGCTTTGAAGGTCTCCAGAGAAGGAGACTCCACATCTTCCCTGGGCAGCATGTTCAGCACTCTGCCACCCTCAGTGTAAGGAAGTTCTCAGTCATGGAGGTGGAACTTTATGGGGTTTGGTTTATGGCCACCACTGACACGGTGCCTGCTGCAGTGGCACACTGAGCTGGGTGCCACTGGCGCGGGGCACAGCACAGCTGCTGCCATAAGGCCCGTGAGGGAAGCAGGTCCCGCTGGGCCACGGGAGCCAAGGAGTGGGGATATGTCCTGTGGGAGCCCCTGGGGCACTGGGACCTGGCAGTGCCGGGGGAGCTCCGGCAGCGCTGAAGCTGAGACTGAGGCTGAGGCCAAGACCAGGGACGGGGCTGTGGCCAAGGCCACGACTGAGGTCAGGGCCAAAGCCACAGCCAGTACCCAGGGAGCCAGAGCCAAGCAGCAGAGCTGGACTCAGAGCTGGGCTCAGGCTTACACCAGGACCCGGAGCTAGGCTCAGGCTTACACCCAGACCCAGAGCCGGGCTCGGGCTCACATCCAGACCTAGAGCCGGGCTCAGCTCACACCCAGACCCAGACCCAGACCCAGACCTTGGCTGAGGGCCCCGCGCACGGCCCACGCGCCCCTGCCGCTCCCGCCCTCCCCGCGCGCGCCTCGTGTCCGCGAATAACCCCCGGCCCGCCCCGCCGCTCTCCTGTCCCGCCGCAGCCAATCGGGAGCCGCGCCCCGCCCCGCCCTCCCGGCCCCGCCCCGCCGGGCCCCCGGCCCCGCCCCCGGCCGGCGTTCCCCCAATCATTGACCGGCGGGGCCAGCCCGCGTCACCGCCCACTCGCGGGTAACCTTTGCCTTAGTGCGCGCAGGGCCCTGCCCCGCTGCCACCGCTGCCCAATGGCAGGCGCGGCGGGGCGGGGCCGGGCGCGCCGCAGCCAATGGGCGCGCAGGGGGCCGCGCGCGGTGCGGGGGCCGCGGTGGCTGGTGCCGCTGCCGGGTTCGGGGCGCGACCGGCCGGAGGGGCGGCCGGCGGCGAAGATGGCGGTGGCGGGGTCCGGCTGGAGCCTGGCGCGGCTGGCCGAGGCCCTGGGCTCCTCGGAGCAGGCGCTGCGCCTCATCCTCTCCATCCTCATGGGTAAGGCAGGGCGGGGGGAGACGGGACTGGCGCTCCGGGCGGGGCTCCGCGCCCGCCAGGGGAACGGGCGACCCCGTCGCCGCCGCTGCCGTGCCGCGCTACTCGGGGGCCGGGACTGGGCATCACTTCGCCCGCGCGGAGCCGCACCTGTGCCAGCGCCGCCGCGCCAGGCCACGTGTGCGCGCCGAGCCGGCGGGCGAGATCCCCCGGGCAGCGGCACCGCCCGTCCCGCCCGGGCAGCCCGTGAAGTGCCCCGCTGCGGCCGCCCCGCCAGCCCCCCGCCCGCCCGGCGCGCAGGGGACCCTGCTCGGTTTCCCCGCGGGAGGTCGGGGTGCGGTCCTGGCAGGCCGCCTGTGGACGCGGGGCAAGGAGGAGCCTGCGAAAGACCCCGATTTGGGTCCGTGTCCCGGGCGCAGGAACTTTATTTGGGATTGTCCCGTGAGTGCCCGGTGATGCGAGTGCATCCCGTGGCCCGTGAGCGGGTGTCCGGAGGGGTGTCCGCTCGGGAGTCTCCGCAGCCCCTCAGGTGCTGCCCCTTCCGAGTGCAGGGACGTCGCTGTCCGGGGACATCACCCGTGTGTGCGGCGGTGATGGCACCGTGCGGGAGAGGCGTGTCATCGGGGCACTACCGGGCAGGCTGGCAAAACCTTCCAGCTCCGTGCCAGCAGAACTGGGTTGATGTCCTGCGCTCCACCTGCAGCGCGAAGCGTGTTGCAAAACACAGGGTGCCTGCGCTTATGTAAACACGAGAGACTTGAGTTCCATGCGAAATGGTTAAGGCAGGGCTGGAGTTGTGATGTGGGCTGGCGATTGAGGGGGAGGTTGTAGCTCCCAAAACATTAATTCAAGTGTGTGTATACATGCTATCTGTGTAAATCTCTGCAGATGCTCAGGGAAACTTTGGGTTGTGAAAGCATTTGGTGGTGTAGTCACCTAGCAGGAAAGAAATACAAGCTTTCCTCTGAACCTGAAAGTGTATTTGAAGTGATACAGCCACTACTGTGTCATCTATCACAATAAAGTCGCTTTGGCTAACTAGAAGTATAATATTTTTAAAGGAAATGCAAGCAAGAAAAACTGTGTCACTTCATAACTGTGGTCTGCACCAGCCTTATTCCTGCCTGATTTAGTTTATTATGTGTGAGATCAAACTGAGCCAAACAATCTTCCTATCAAAGGTCAGTACAGGAGACTGCACTGGCTATCGTTTAGAACTCAACATAGAAGTTTGTTCAACCAAACTTCTACAAAGAAAAAAAATGAAGTAATAGGAAACACACAGGACATGCACACAAGTCAGCATTAATTAGTCTTAGCAGCTCCCCACCTCCGAACAAGAAAAGTCCTGCTTTCCTTTCTCCCACGTCTCTCTCTGGTCCTTTAATTGCGCTCTGATTGAATTTACTTGTTTGGCAGAAACCTAAACCAGAAAAGGCAGATAGCTCACTGCGAGGTTAGTCACCCGGATCAACCAAGGGACCAGTCTAACGAGTGCTGATGCAGAAAAGGTCCTAGAAAGTGTGTGTGGAGGCAGCCACAGCAGCAGAGATGGCTCTGCAGAATGCACCACCATCGTACTCTCCGAGTTGCTTCTTGCCAGCAGTAAGTTGGGGACACGACATTCGGGAGGGTGTTTCCTGCTGAGCATCTTGTGGGTGTGCAGCACCAGTTCTTTGAAATAAACAGCAGATAATTATTGTCCTGATGATGATAAGAGCTGCCTGCTGCAGTCAGCAGATTAAGGAAGTGTGAGACTTCTGTGTGCTGTTACAAATGTTCCGTGTGCAGTGTCGACAGTGAGCCACTGGGATGCCACAGTGTCCCTTCCCGAGGCAGGCCACTATCTGTTTTACATAGTCTCAGTGGGATCTTTAGAATTTGTATTAAAATTCTGGGGAGCTGGGTCCAGAAGACCGCTCATATCTCTCCCCTGCATGCCTCAAATGGATAAACCAAACCAGGAGGCTGGAGCTGCACTTTTCCCTGTCCTTTCTCCCTAGCTCGGTATCTTTTAATTAGATGCAGTGGCAGGCATAACTTCAGACAGAAAGCTTCAGGGCATGCAAAACAGCTTTGCCTGCAGTTTGGCACTCCTGCAGGTCATGTAGGTTGAACCACTCAGGCAGAGGGGACTGACTCCAGCTCTCCTGCTTAATGGATGGGTGAGCACTGGGTGGGAAAGCATACCTGTACCATGACTTTAAAAGGAAGGGCCAAACACCACTCCAGAGCAACATGAGAAGAGAATGAGAGGAGTTCCTTAGCCCCGCACAAAGAAATGTTCATTTAATTGCAGCTTAGTTTACAATCCTTTTAATCTCATTGGTAATGCAGCTAGTGCTGATGACCACTTCAGAGGATGGCATGGGGTATAAATGAAAGGCATTTCTAAAAGCTGGAAATGGCATTAGGACGTTAAGTATGGCTTTTCCTTCACTTCCTCCATTTCAGGTGTTTACATAGATTCAGGAAGAAAACTATTTTTGTTGGCTGCAGTTAATACTGCTGAATTATTTCAGGACAAGGCCATGAGGGTGAAGCATAGTTCCAAAGATGGACTAAAAAGTCGTTGCTTATTTCTTCCTCTGTGATGCAGTTTCCCATCTACACTGTGCAGTTTTACTGTGACAACAGTTTCTAGGGTTTCACTTTCAGAGGATCACCACAAACGATTAAAAATAGTCTTCTGAAAAAGAGGAAGAATCGCAAAGGACTTTCCAACTTCTTACATTGATTTCTGAAGAAAGCTGAGTTATTGTTGAAAAAATAGTCTGAATTTACTCTCTTGATTCAGGATAAGTGTTTGCTTAGTTATGATCTGAAATAACCAAAAGAGGTCATTTAAAACTGTTGGCATTCTGACATGACTGAAAAAAAAATTAAATACAGGAGAGAACAAGAGAAGGAGAAAGAACATTCAAGAACTAAGACTAGAGTAGTCTTAAAGAGCACCAAGTTGTTTCAGTGAACAAGTAACAGCACATTGCTGAGCAAATTATGGGGATTTTAGTCACAGTTTTGTATTTAAATCAGAGACAGGTTTATGCATGCTGCAATTTTGAAGTAGAGACTACAGCTAGAATAGAGTCCCTTACCTGGATTGTACAAGATGAAGAACTTACTGCAGACTTCCCCCACGTAAAAATTTGCATAGACAACCTTTGAAGAAAGTAATCTGCAATTTGGCAGCAGTACCAGCAGCAGGAATACCTGGAGCACAGTTCAGGACCCTGCCACAATAAAAATAGTGATATGTCACTATACTAATGTCTGTCAATCATATGAAAATGTCTTTGAGAGATGAACTCCAGCTTGTACTCTTCAGTAGGTCCCAGTGTTCCCACTGGAGCTGCTCCAGTGGTGTGAAGGAGATAACAGGGTTTCTGTGCTGCTTCTCCTGTCCTCACATGAGAGGGAACACATTTCTTTCCTGCTGTCACTGCTCAAAGCATAGCCAGGGTGCAGGAGGCCTTATGGCACTGTGTATTTAATACTTTATGTTGCTCGTGTTTCTTGCACGGCAGTATGATCCCAAAGAATTAAAGCTATTTATCTTACCATAATATTACACAGTGCCTTGTGAGCTACCTCCATAATATGGAGGGGAGCCAACATGCTGTTTACAGCCCTGAGCCAGAAATGACCCTGCTGGTTTGCCCAGACCTGCCAGGAAAAGCACTGGGAAAGTGTTCTTTCATTCCATGGACATAGCAGGGACCTGCAGAAAGTAACACATTCTTACCCAATGGGTGCCAGAAGCCTACTGCTTCACTTGCAAGTTGTCTTATCTCCTCCTCTTCTACCTCTCATCAATTTTTTTACATGCTCTGCTTCATGCTCCCTGCAGCCTGAAGATTTTTAGGCTCAGTGAAATTCTTCTTGTGGTCACCCAAAGCTGCTGGCTTATCCCAAATCAAGTTCCCAGCTGGTCAGCCAAGCAGGAACCTCACTGCAAGGGCCTGTGAGCAACTGATTCTGATGGGTAAGGGATGGGAAAAGTTTTAAGAGGCAGCAATATCCTGCCATAAAACCAGCCCTGTCACAGTGTGTTTTCAGTTCAGTTTCATGTGAAGAGAGCCCTGTTCACATGCTTTCAGACAGTTTTGTTATGCAAACTAAAGCACCATAAGTGGACTTTCAGGGTAAACTCCTGAGCTGAATTAAAATACTCATGTTTATGCACCCAGTGTTTAACAAGGTGTGGCACTTCTGCAGTGTTAGAAACAGAAAGGAATAACTTTGGAGTTAAAATATTAGGTAAGGCTGATATTTCAACACTTTTTTCCCCTGTTGTCCCATTCCTTTTAGTTTTAGCATTCTTATAAAAAATGGAGACAACTGCCCTGTTGGATGTTAACAAAGGAGGAGTTAAATGTTCAGCAAAAAAGGGAGAAGAGGAAAGTTTGAAGATGAGATAGAGCACATCAAAGGGGAAATAAAGGGAGCAGAGATAAAAAGAATCTTTTTCTGCTGTTCTTATTTGCAGCTTTATCTCTGGAAAAAGAGAGGCATCTTAATCACCCAGTCCAGAAGATGGCAAACTTGACAGCACTATTTTTGCTTGGGATTGGTAGAACTTTTTTCCTGCCTAATCCACCTTCTTGATGATTTAACTTCTTTTGCTCAGTTAGATTCTTGTATCTGTAGACAAGCTGGGCTTTGTGCAGTGGCCCATTACTCTCCCAAATGGCCATGGCCAAGAAGCTGAGCTTGTCCTTTCCTTCCATCTCCATGGTTCTCTTAACCAGAGATCATCCTCTTGTTCCTGTGAAGTAAAAAAATAAAAATCATCTCAATTGCTAATTCCATTCTATAGAAGGTGTGTCTAGAGGGAAAACCCAGTTCTGTGTGCAAGCTGTTTTTCAGCTCCGTGGTGCATAGGGAAGAATGAGTTTGGATCAGAGGTTCCCTGCTGTTTTCTCCAGGAGTCTTACAACCACTTTCCCACTCTGCTTCATCCACTCTGCTTGGGGAGCTGTGAAAAGGGAATTTGGCAGAGTGGGAGCTGCTGGGCAGAGCCTCTTGGCAGCAAGGAGCAGGGACTCTTGTCCTGTTGCTCTGAATGGCAGAAGCAAAGCAGCGCAGCGTTTCCTGCTGCTGGCATATCCAAAGGTGCCATCCAGCTTGCCAGAAGGCAACCATAGCTCCAAAAGCTGCTCTGCTAATTCAGGCTGCTTCAGGGACATGGTAGTAGGGCAGGAGTACTGGTGTTGTTATCAGCAGGAATTGTTAGTTGTTTAATAGATAGTTTATCAGTGTTCAGAAGGGCACAGGCCACTTCAGAATGACCATTGCTATCCACTGCCATTTGGGGGTTAAAGTTTGTATCAGCAGCATGCAACTGGCCCAGTTGTAAAACTGAGAAAATTACCCCATGCAACAAAACTGTAGGTAAACTGCAGTCCAGAGTACTGACAAGCTACTCTAGATATCAGAAGAATTTAGGCTGATGTTGTGACTTTTGGACTGGAACAGCAGCCACGTAGTGCAAGACCAGGGTTAAAGTTTATAGCTTCTAAAACCATGGATGCAGTGTGTACTATTAGTAACTCTCTATTTGCAAGGGTTCATCATTCTTTTTCCTTCAGAGCAGCATTACCCAAACCATGACACGATCTCCTGGGTAGAGCTAAAAAGGAGCACAGCTGACAAATGAGACAGGTCTCAGAAAGAGTAGGAACACTGGTTACATTATAGTATTCAGTCATACTTTAATTGTGTCTATAGAAATGGCTAGAGGGAAAAAAATTGTAGAAATTTACTGATTTGCAAAATATTAGTGGTTTTTAAGAGAGTGGGAGACTCTTTAAAAGGAAGGTTTTAAACCATGCATGTTGATGAACAGCGGTCAATTGTGCTTTGCCTGTATTTCTGATTTTCCTCCCCTTTGCTCAGAAGGGGGAAATGTTTTTCCACACTAAATCTCAACCTTTAAACTTTTGATCTAATAAAACTTCATATTTTTTACCACTTTCCATTTCTCAAAGCAGCTCTTCCTATGTTTTTTAAACTTCAGCAGGAAGATTGGCTCATGAACAAAGAATCCCCATTTGTATGTTTCTGAGTAAAAGGCCAGTAGAAAATACTACTTTTTTTTTTTTTTCTTAATCATGTGAATTGCTCTTATTCTTTGGGTTACTCCTGTATCCCCAGGAGCCCGTGTGATGAACTCTCTTTGCCAATTCCCTCTTTCCCCCTCAGCTGGTGTTCAGTCCAGCAGTGGGGGTGGAACGGGACAGAAGTGGGCTGTGTAAAAAGCATGGAAGACCGGGAAAGGAGAGGGATGGCCTGGGTAAGGCATTTTGTAGGGGAGTTTGGAGCTGCTGTTTAGGAAGGGAGAGCAGGCTGGATGTGCAGAAGGGAGGTTGCCAGGCTCTGGGAGCAGAGAGCCGTGGTATGTGGGGCTGGCCAGAAAGCAGCCTGTGGCGTGGGACACAAAAGGAGGAAGGAACAGCAACAAGGAGGCAGGGAAAACCAAAAGAGGGGTGGCAAGGAGGCTGAGGAAATGGGGAGCAGCAGCTTGGTTTCAGGAGGCAGCAGGTACACATCTGGATGCAGCAGAACATGAGCCCAAAAGGATCTAGAAAAGAGCCCCAAAGTGCCCAACTACAAGGGATTTGTGGGGTTGGAGAGGGCCTTAAAATGGCTCCAGCCTGTGAGTACTGCCAGTCTGCAGTCTGCCAGACATGTATTTAAATAACGTGACAGAGTTTCTCATTTCCTCTCACAGTAGTGACTAGACTTGGCCTTGCTTATTGGAAGCCTTCCATCCATCATACACTTCTCGGCAGAATGTGCATTTCATCACCTTTTATTACTGCTCCCTATAAAACATGACCACCTCCTGCTACTGCTGCTCCATTAGTGCAGGTAGCAGAGCTCCATCCACTGCTCCTGATCTCAGCCAGGACGATAAGTAGTGGGGATGCCAGTGTTGTGGTATGCCCTTTTTCTGAGCTGGGTAAGAGAGCACACAGGCTTGCAAAGCAGAGCAATAAAGTTACAAGATGCCAGAATTAAAGTGGCTTCTTGTATCCCAGTTCAGCGCCTTGTGCACATGCCTTTAGAAAAGCAAATTGCAACACTTCCTGTGACACAGTGTATTAAGACTTATTATATTTACTGTCTGCTATGTGGCAGTGCTTATTGCATGCTTCATGAAACTCACCTAGACAACAGAATTTAATTGAATTGTGGTGTTCTGTGTGACGCTTCTCACTGTATTACCAGAGTGCTTCACAAATATTTACTTCTCACTCCAGCCACAGATGAATAATCTGGAGGCATTCCTAACTTAGACTAGGAGTTACCTCACAGAAAATGCAAGGAAAAAACCCCTTCCACTTTTCTTAGCTGCTCCATATGAAATGCTTCTGACTGATTTTTTTTTTATCCAAAAATACCACATGCATAGTACCAGTGGATTTTAGTTACAGCTTTGTGTACCCAGTAGTTCACAAATCAGATGCAAATCCAAAGTTGCAGAGTTAGAAAAGCGAGAGTATCTTACTGGAGGTCACCTAAGGAGATCTGAAATTAAAGCTGAAAGAACTCATTGAGGTGGGAGTAGGACTGAGGTTTTTTGGACATTGTAATGGTATTAACCATAAAGTTTTTCCCTTCCCCCTCCCTCTTTTTTTTTTTTTTTTTTAATCTAGCTTCTTGCCATGTTCATTGTGTTTGTCACATAATTTGGAAATGAATCACAGGCTAAAGTGTGATTCATGTATTTCAGCATTATCCATCTCATGTATTGAATGAGGCCAGAAAGTGTAATCCTGTAATTTTTTACACTTCAATGTCAGTTTTGCTATAATTTTGTTCCTGTTAAAGTATTTTCTTCTGTACAGAGGAATTCATCTGGAGTCTGTCTCCCAAGATGCAAATGCAGTATCAGGAATTAACACCATGCTCTGTGTTGATAATGTGTGATGTAAAGTACATGTTCAGAAAAGCTATACTTTGGTTCATGACAAATACTTTTCTAAACTTACTTACAACTCTTCCTTTTTTTTTTTTCTCTCAGGATATCCTTTTGCCTTGTTCCAGCGCTATTTCCTCTTCCAGAAGGAGACCTACCTCATTCACCTCTACAACGTGTTCACAGGACTCTCAATTGCTTACTTCAATTTTGGTAAGATGAGGTTGGGAAGAGAGAGCTGCCTGGCCTGGGGCATGCTGTAATTTGGGAGGACCTATACATGTAATTTCTATTTCTCATCGCTCTTTGTTTTTCCTGCCCACAGGGACGCAGTTTTTTCATTCCCTGATATGTGTCCTAATCCAGTTCCTGATCCTGAGACTAATGGGTCGCACAATCACTGCCGTTATCACCACCTTTCTCTTTCAGATGGTAAACCCTCTTTTTTTTAGTCCCTGGGTTTGTAGAAGGGAGGCCTCTGTTCAGTTTAGCACTTCAGTAGCAACTGTGGGTGGAAAAGTGGAGGCAGATCAAAACCAGCTGGAGGAATTAGTTTGAATAACCCAAACAATGGTTTCTTTCAGACATACCTTATGGCTGGATATTACTTCACAGCCACAGAGCATTATGACATCAAGTGGACAATGCCACATTGTGTCTTGACACTTAAGTTGATTGGTGAGTGACACCTCTCTTCTCTCTCTTGCACTCTGCAAGCTGTGCCCATCCCAGGGCTTCAAGTTTTCACTGTTTCTCACCTCTAGGTCTGGCCATTGATTACTATGATGGAGGAAAAGATCCGGTGAGTTAGACACCATTTCTCCATCATTCCATGCTGTCCCAGTGAGCTAGAGATCAGAAAATCATGTTCAAAGGATGTGAGTTAGCAAGCTGCATTGTTAGGTAAAAGCCACAGCTGAGAGGGGAGCCTCTGGGAGTGTTTGAGGGCACTGAATTCTAGACTGGAACAAAATAATTTGGAACAGAGGCAGTAGTGATTAGAGATGGACAGAAGTTGTTCCAGTTATGTCAGAATATTACTCTGCACCCTTCCAAATTTCCCACTATCTCCTTCCCCCAAATCTATTGCTTTAGATTCCCAATCCCTGATGCTCTGTGTCTTGTGGGTAGCATACCTTTAACTTGCAGACAATCAGTACTGGATCTAAGTTCCCATCTTCCTTTCCTTTGATTAGTCTTACCTTGTCCTTGTCAATGGTTGCCCTTTACCATTTGTTAGGACCCTGTTTTTAGCTCAGAGAAACAGAGAAGTTACACAGCACAGTGTGTGGGAGAGGGCACTACACATGCTACAGTCCCTCAATCCTGCTCCAAGTACCTGCATTCCCCATCTCCTGTTTGAGGCCTGACCAAGTCTGTAGCATCCATGGAATCACTGCTGACTGCAGGAAAATGAGGTCAAGATGAAACTTCTGAGCTGAAGTTTCAAGTATTTAAAAACAATTTTGGCATCAAGAAGTAGGAATTGTAGCACAATAAGGTCTTGGGAGAGTACATGGAATTGCAGTCAGGGACTGGAATAGGTCAGGTACTGCAGTGCTCCTACTATGCCTACTCTGCTACCAGGGATGCATGTCAGTGGATCCCTTCCATGTTGGGAGCTTATTTGGGAATAGAGACCTGTGCAACTGGTCTCAACCATTGGATCTTGTTGCTGTTCAGAGGGAGTGGGCATAGAGAGGTCTGGGGAGAGGAATGGACATGAAGTACAAAGTGTAAAGTTCCATGTCCATGGGGAGCAAGAACTGAAACCAGTAAGGAGGCAGGGTGAGGACATAATATCCAGAGCTGGATGAAACCCCTGGGATGATGTTAATGCCACTCCCTTTGGTGCAGGAGTTCCTGACCCCTGAGCAGCGGCGATTTGCTGTTCGGGGAGTTCCTACCTTGCTGGAGGTCTCAGGATTCTCCTATTTCTATGGTGCCTTCATGGTTGGGCCTCAGTTCTCCATGACAGACTATCAGAAACTGGCAAGGGGTGAGATGACTGACGTTCCAGGCCAGAGACCCAATAGGTAATACAAAGCTGCTTGGCTTCTCCCCTTCCTACGATCCTAGAATGCCGACTCCTCCACGTTCCCTGCAGCAGACTGCTTCTTACCTGGACACAGAACTACTCTGGCCAGGAGTGATTTATGAGACAAGGCAGTCTTTCAAAAGTCTCTCGTAACTCTGCTTAATGTCCCAGCATGTTCCAGGGCACAAACATCAACAACCATTTGACATCTTTAGTACAGACTCAGTTCCAGCCTGGTGATGCTTGCATCCCAGCTTCCAAATGGAGGCAGCTGCTGCAGTGGAATGTGGTGACTCCCTATTGCTGTCTCCCCCACCTCCTCCTCTTCACCTCTGTTTTTAAAACTGTGAGTTTGATGGTCTCTTTCCAAGGTATTTCTTTGACCTTGGTATTTTTCTTTCTCAGTTTCGTGCCTGCTCTCAAGCGCCTGAGCCTGGGTCTCTTGTTTCTAGTAACCTACACCTTGTCAAGCCCGTACATCTCTGACGAGTACCTCACCTCAGATGACTATATGGTATGTATTCACTTGGCCTTGTGGGGTGTGGAAGAATTCCACTTCTCTGGTGGGCACTGGATCTACAAGAGTGGAATTGTTTTTTTATTTCTTTGTTTTTATTTTTGCCTCAATTTGAAAATACATTGGCAACTAGTGATAAGATTTTCCACAGCTAGTTTGGCTTTACTGCGTGTTGTGATGATTCCACCTGATGCAGAACAGGAATCTGTTGAGCAGAACTGAAACGAAAACTTTTACAAACAGATAATTGATCCTAAATGCTACTGTTGGTTTTGGAAACATAATGTACATATTTTATTTTGACCTTTTAATGACTTTCCATTTAACTATTATGTGCAAAGAATTTCACTAGAGTAACTCATAAGGCTTACCATAATCTTTGACGTTCTTGGAAAGCTCCTAACAAATAATTCCTACTGGCAGATTATCAGCAAGCATTTTGATTATGCTAATCCCAGAGTCTTCCCAACTCTACCTATTTCAATACAGCCAAATATTACCAAAGGAAAAAGAATGATGTGTAAGTTTGCATAAGCCTGGCAGCCCAGTCCGTATGTCTTAACACAGATTAAAACAAAAGACAGTGATGAAATACCTTGTGTCATTATGGCTACTCAACTCCAGGTTTTATTTTTACTCTGTTTCACTCTTATCTCTGCAGGAGAAGCCTTTCTGGTTCCGTTGTGGTTACATATTGATCTGGGGCAAAATTATACTCTACAAATACGTAACTTGCTGGCTTGTTACGGTGAGTCTAGATGTTGTTCCAGAAGCAAAAGACAAATGAATAAAGGTCCAAGCCTCTTGGACTTAGCACTAAGTGGAAGAAATCCAAATATCTGGAGGTCAGTGCAGGTCAGTTCTGCTTGCTTTAAGTTAGCAAAGGCTAGCTAACTAAAAGGCAGTTTTTAATCCATTTGTTCCATCTGTAGTGATGCTCTCAACACAGTGAGAGTCTGCATTTCCTCAGCTCTGCTTCTCCAGCAAAAAGAGAGCAATATTTTCATCTTATCTTTCATGTGCATTTTTTGATAGGAAGGTGTCTGCATCCTTGTTGGTCTGGGGTACAATGGGAAAGACCAGAATGGAAAGCCTTTGTGGAATGCCTGTGCCAACATGAAGGTCTGGCTGTATGAGACAACACCTTTGTTCACAGGGACCATTGCTTCTTTCAACATCAACACCAATGCTTGGGTGGCCCGGTGAGCAGGACACAATTCTCCTTCTATAATGCGTCAATTCGGTTCTGCCAGCAGAACCAAGACCCTAGGCTAAGCAGGAGCACTAGAGGAAGAATCCAGTTTTCAGTTTGTGCACCTTTTCTCATGTTTTGCTGCTGTGCCCTTAGAAACAGGTTATTGGGGTACTGGGTCAGAGAGATCTATTAATTCACCTGGAAGGGCAGTTCATTAATAAGAGCAAGCAGATGATGGCAGCAGAGCCTGCCATAGAGCTGCTCTGACAGCTGCTTCCTGCATCATGGCTCCTGGTGCTCCCCACTCCAAACTCGATGGGTTTTGGTTCAGCGCTTGCTGGGACCCAGAGCCAAATAGTATGTACTGACCCCCTTCTCCCCCTTATAGCTGGGATTTCTTTAAGACTGTTTGGATGTAGGTGGTGCCCTGGTCATGCTGTTCCTGCTACCACAGGGTGTGCAAAGCATTGGGTCCCCTAGGCCCTTCATCCCTGACACAGCAGGGGAGGGAGAAGGATAACCTGGAAGCACTTTGTTTCTTTTCCACTCTAGCTACATCTTCAAGCGCCTGAAGTTCCTGGGCAACAAACTGCTGTCACAGGCACTGGCCCTGTTCTTCCTGGCCATCTGGCATGGGCTGCACTCAGGCTACCTGGTGTGCTTTCAGATGGAGTTGCTGATAGTCATCGTGGAAAGACAGGTGTGCTTTTTGTCTGACTTACCAGAACGGGGGTGCCTGTGTTAGCCTCTGCCCCGGGTTCTGGAAAGTGCCATGCTGAAGGCTTTACTTGTATCAAATATGAAAAATGGCTGCTCACTCTGGAATTGGTTTTCAAGCATGGCAGGGTTTTATTCTCAAGAGTTTAGTAGGTTGCTGCCTTCTGCGTGAGCAAACCATAAATATATTGCAGAAGCTGACAGGGAGAGAACTGGAAAACTTGGCAAATGAGCAGAGGGCAGCTGAAGTGCTTGGCAGCTGGAAAGATTGGAGGACAAACACATGAGCTGAATGCCTCTGTTAAATCTCCTAGTACTGCAGGAACAATATTCCTTATTAAAATGTATTTTCTTAATTAAAACTTTGGCCAGGACAGGGGATTTAGCTACTTTTTTAGACTATCTTCTTATTCAAACACATTTTACACAGCTGGATGGAGAACTTTGGCCCCAGAGCCTGCATCTACAGCCACAGGACATCCAACTGTTGAGAATTCTGGTTTTTCTCTTTAAATTAGGCCATGAACCTTGTTCGGGACAGTCCTGCCCTAAGCACTTTGGCCTCCATCACTGTCTTGAGGCCTATCTTCTACGTGCTGCAGCAGACTAACCACTGGATGTTCATGGGTTACTCCCTGGTGCCATTCTGCCTTTTCACCTGGGACAAATGGATGAAGGTATTTAGAAACCAAAAACCACGTGGTCAACTCTGTTCCCTCCATCCCCTCCCGTGTTCTTGGCTCAAAGCTGGTTGCTGATCCCCAACTCTGCCTTTCTCTTTACAGGTGTACAGGTCTATTTATTTCTTCGGCCACGTGTTGTTCTTCACCTTACTGCTGGTGTTGCCTTACATTCGCAGATTAATCGTGCCACGGAAAGAAAAGCTAAAAAGAGCAGAATAACTGCCAAAAGGTGAGGCTGTATGAGGTAGAGACCAGGAGGTAAAGTGGGGCAGCAATGCTGCAGCCCAAGGTGAAAGGCAAGCATGGTATCAACCAAAGCAAATATAGGGCACCTCTGTTTTTCAGATTGTACCACCTGTGCATTCGTAGGAGTTGATTTGACACTCCGGAAGCAAAGCATCACCTGCCAAGTTTGCTGTGTTGAAGTATGACTATTTCTCAACGCAAGGAGGGGGAAGGAGAAAGCACAGGGTCAGAGACCTGAAAGGAGGGGATGTGAGCGAGCCTCCTTGAGCCCCTCCACCTTCTGTCCGTTGCCTTATCTCTGCCGCCCCGCGGCCGGCGCTCGTCTCTCCGCTGACACCAGATGATTGTACCACACTCACGGCAGGTGCTGCGTTGGATTGGAGCCACCTTCTGACTTTTCTACGTTTGTCATCTAAGATAAAAATTGCTCCTGGTCTTTTTAACATCAGCTTCAGCTCCTTTCCTCTCGGGTGCCTCGGTGTGGGAGTGTGAACTGTCACATGCCGCCAAGCAAGGCGATTCTACAGGACCAAGTGACACCAGGGTGAGCAGGGCACAGCTAAGAATTCCACTTCTGTGTGACAAATTCAGGCCAAGTCCCTGCTATAAGGGGATCGAGCCTGCCCACATATGAAAAATGAGAAAGTAAAATTCACAAGCGCTTTTTACTCAAAAAAGGTACCTTTAATAGGAGGAAAAAGGGTCAGTGGGGCAGTCCTTTTGAAGTCTCATTGCTTCAGAAGCTACAAGGACAAAGTTGAAGTGTTTTCCAAGAGCCCAAAGCTGCACCAAGTCCACACCCAAGTCAAAGAGCCCTTTCAGAATGTGAAGTCACTGTATACAAGTCCATCATGACAGCAGTAGCAGCAGAAGCTCAGACTATTCCCCACACTTCCTCAAAGGCAGTAGTAATTTTAGCACACGTCAGGGCAGCAGAAAGGGGATAGTTGCTGATGGAGACCATCTTTTCTGTATAGTCAACATTGACCTGGAGAAGAGGGGGGGAAATAGAAAAAAAAAAAAAGAAAAAAACAAGTTGCAAAAAGTTTTCACTGAGCCTCATCTCCATTAGTGCAAGAAAGACAAGGAGCCACTGGAGAGGGTCCAGCAGAGGCTAGACAGATTATTGGGACATGGAACCATCTTTATGAGGAGAGACTGCAGGGCCTGTTTTGCTAAAGGAAGAGAAGACTGAGGGGATCTCATTAATGCACATAAATATCTCAAGGGTGGGTGCCTAGAGGATGGTGCCAGACTCTTTCCTCTGGTGCCCAGGGACAGGGCAAGGAGCAGTGGCCATAAACTAAAACAGAAGAAGTTTCATCACAACATGAGGAGGAACTTCTTTATTTTGAGGGTGGCAGAGCACTGAACATGCTGCCCAGGGAGGTTGTGGAGTCTTCCTCTCTGGAGACATTCAAAATCCACCTAGACGTGTTCCTCTGTCACCTGCTCCAGGTGACCCTGCCTTGGCAGGGAGTTGGACTGGATAATCTCCAGAGATCCCTTCCAAATTCCAACACTAACAACTACAGAGGCACAGTATTTCCTCAGCAGGGAAACTGCCAGCCTTCACTTGGGAGGGACAACAGTCCCACGTGTTGCAGTTTTGGGCCTTTTTTTGACAAGCACACAGGGAAAAATGGGGGGCTGGGTGGAGGGGAAACCAAGCCAAAAAAGGGCAGATAAAACCTCCATACTCAGAACTCTAAGACTGAAACCTTTTCACAAGCCCAGGTAAGGCATACACACACTTACTGAGCCATGGGCAAAAGCTCCTACCACGATGACAACTGGCTCTGCTGCAGGAACCAGCTCACGCAGATCTGACACCTGTGACGCTGCAAAAGAGGTGCCAATCTTCATACAGCCCACGGGCAGATGGTCAGTCACTGGGTTTTTAATCACCTACAGAAAGCAGAAAATTAGTGCAGAGGTGTAGAGGTAACAGACCCTGACACATAGCTAGATGCATTGTTTGCTAAAAGCAACAGACAAACAGAAAATTCATCAGCTGGTTGCAGGCTGCGTCAGGGGCTCATGACTGGTGCATCTGGAGCAGTCCATCCTCATCGTCCTTGGTGGTGCTGTCATTCCACAACCAACATTGTGTACACAATTCAACATCACAGACTGCCCTCGGCCAAAAATCAAATCCCCTTGGGGTACACATCCTGGTTTCCCTGTCCCCCTGATTACCCACCAAGTACACCCAGGTCCTTGGGCAAAATCAGTCCCAGATGGGTTGGGATATGCCCAGGATACAGGTGATGTAGAGGTAGATGAGCCTTGGCTGTGGGGAGCAGTAGAACGAGTAGCAGAGCTCCCCATGAGCAGCAGTGCAATTCCTGAATAATTCAAAATCAAAAAAGTCCACAAGACCTTCTCCAAGTGACAGTAGGCAATATGGAATAGCCAGGAGAAGCTGAGGCACAGCACTGCTCCCAGAGGAGCATCCCAAACACCACCTTCTCCTGCAAAGAAACCATGAAGGACTCATTGGGCAGCAGGGTCAGGATCCCCAGGCACAGGGACAGAACAAACCCCAGCAGGTGTGTGCAGGTGTTGCCAGTCTCTGTGTAGCTGGAAGATGCTCTTGAAACAGGCACAGAGGGATGGCATGGAGGACCTATAGTCCCCTTTAGGCAACTCTGTCTCATCTTGGCTGGCAAGCAGGCTGCTGCTGGGATTTAAAACCACTCTCTTTCTTTGGAGAATCCGGATTTTCCACAAGAAAGTTACAACACACATTTAAGTCATGGTTAGTTCTTTGCTTCTGGAGTCTTGCTGACCTGCCTGCTGACCATGTTCTCAGGCAGGTGCACTGGCTAGGGCCAAGCTTTCTCTGCCAAGGTGACATCACCATCAGCTTCCTCAGGCTGCTGCTTTTCTGGCATTTCCAGCACCAAGGGCAGTTCTTCATCCAAGGAATTCAGTATCATGATAAATCCTTTGTCCCTGTGGTTAATCCAGTCTTCCTCTCTGTGACTGCAGAAGCCATTCAAGTTAATTATATCTTCATTTCCACCTCTCTCCACCTTTTTGAAATCTCTACCCAAAAGCTGTCAATACCCAGGTGTGGCAGTCAGGCTCAGGCGAGGAAACAGATCCCTCAGCTCCAAGGACAGGTGTGTTTGGGGGTTCCTTCCTGCAGCAGCAGCTCCTAGCCAGGTTGCATGTGGGAGAGCCCCCCTGAAACCAGCATCCCCAGCAAGGACAGGACGGGAGAGAATAGCAACCACACCACAACAACAACAAAAAACCCCCCCAAAAAAAAAAAAAAACAAACCAAAAAAAAAACCAAAAAAAAAACCAAAACCAACAAAAACACCTCTCCCGAAAAGGAATCCCTCCTGCACTGCCATTAGAATGTTGCAACATTAGCTGTGAACAGTTACAGAGTATTTACCTTCAGCAGTTTCTGAGGCCCATCAGCTGCTCTAACACTGAGCTTATGCAGCAGCTGAACTGGCAAAGAGAAAACAAGGAAAAAAAATCACGTAAGCTGCATGGTGATTTGCTGCACGAATCCCATGCTGTGCCTGAGCTGAGCTACCCAAAAAGCCCACCTTTAGAGTTCCCATCACAGTCTGTAGAAAGTTATTTTACTGACAGCACAGCCTCCTGCAGGCACTACCACTGTGCTAGGGAGCACACAGCTGAGGTATGCATCCTGGAACATCCCAGAGAGATGCTTTCACTTCTGTGCTCTTTTCTCACTTTGACATTTTAAGGTCGGTGCCAGTTTCTGACTTTTCCTGAAGTTCCCCCAGTCCAGACCACCTTCCTGCATTATTCCATAGCTGGTGTAGGATTTGAATTGCTTACCCATAAGCCCACAGAATCGATCAAAAGTTCTTGGGATTCTGGTTTGGGGATTGACTTCAATGAGAACATTCTTCCTGGTGTGGATATAAACCTGCAGGAGCCCAGCCCGATTCAGGGGGCTGTCCATCAGCATCAGGAGGCTCTGAAAGCCAAAAGCACAGTAGTGGAAATAGAAAGGCACAGGAGAGAGAATTCTAGGGAAAATTGACGGTTAGCCCCCACAAATGCAGAAGAAACCGATGCTGAAAGCTCATCCCGCTATAAGATGTAACGCTATAACGCTAAGAAATCAAGCCCAGACTCCAACAGCGACTCAACCCAAAACCCACCAGCGTAGCAGAGGAGGCCAAACTCGCCCCCAGGCTCCAGGGGCCCAAGCGGACCCGCAAACCCGAGGGACGGTAGCCCCGAGCCGCCGTGCCGGGTACCCCGAGCAGCCCGGGCCGCCACAGGCGCGCCGCACCCCGCGGGTACCTGGTGGGTGATGTCGGGCCGCACCTCCCCGGGGTCCCGGCCGTTCCGCAGCAGCAGCGCCTTGTGTTTGTCGCAATTGAGCAGCTCGAACGTCTTCCCCACCTATGGGCAAAGCGCGGAGAGATCAGCGGGGAGCGAGAGCATCCCGGGCCCGGGCGGACCCGCCCTGATCTCCCGCCACCCGCACCTTCACGGTCTCCAGACTCGCCCCCTCCAGCACGACCAGGAGCCGCCGCTGCCCGCGGGGCCGCTTGCCGCCCATCGAGCGCTCTTCTTCATCCTCATCCTCCTCCCGCGCGTCCCCACGTGCCCGCCTGGGCGCCGCCATTTTGTCACGCGGCCCCGCCGGCCCCGCCCCGGCCCCGCCCTTCCCGCCGCGGCCACCCAAGATGGCGCCGGGGCGCGCCCTCTATCTGGCTCCGGCCGGACCCGCTTCCGGAGCGCCTCGGCCGCCGCGCCGGAAGGCGAGTGCTGGGGGCGGGAAGGGGCAGCAGGGGCGCTCCCGGCGCCGCGGTTTCCCGCCGGAGTGGCACGGCGGTCGCTCCTTCCGGTGTCCTTCCCGGCGGGGGCGGCGGCGGGGCGGCCATGGCGCAGAACCTGAAGGACCTGGCGGGGCGGCTGCCGACCGGGC
Source organism: Agelaius tricolor (assembly GCF_023055355.1). Classification (NCBI taxonomy): domain Eukaryota; kingdom Metazoa; phylum Chordata; class Aves; order Passeriformes; family Icteridae; genus Agelaius; species Agelaius tricolor. Next base: position 21,483,199 of record NW_027269269.1, read on the forward strand.
CCCGCGGCGTCGGCACCGCGCTTAAGCTGCTACTGGGCGCCGGTGCCCTGGCCTATGGCGTGCGAGAGTCTGTCTTCATTGGTGAGTGGAGTCCCCCCACAACCCCTCAGAGCCTTTACTCCCGCCGCCCGCGCTGACCAAGCCTCCGCTCTCTCCCCGCAGTGGAGGGCGGCCAGCGCGCCATCTTCTTCAACCGCATCGGCGGCGTGCAGCAGGACACCATCCTGGCCGAGGGGCTGCACTTCAGGTAGGGCCCGGCCCCCCCGGCCCCCTCCCGGGCCCGGCGGGGCCCTCGCCCCTAACGCGCCTCCACTCCCGCAGGATCCCCTGGTTCCAGTATCCCATCATCTACGACATCCGAGCGCGGCCGCGGAAAATCTCCTCCCCCACCGGTTCCAAAGGTGAGGCACAGGGGCCACGAGGGGGGAGGCACGGGACAGGAATTTCGCCGTAGTGCAGGCGCTCCTCAGACAATTATGGGCTGTTAAGGGCTTGGAATAGACCTAAAAAATCGTTTAGTCACAATCCCCTGCCGCGGATAGCAACACCTTGCACCAGACTAGGTTGCTCAAAGCCCCGTCCGACCTGGTCATGAACGGCTCCAGAGCTGGGCCATCCACTGCTTCCCTGCACAACCCGTGCTAGTGCTTCACCACCCCCTCTGTAAAAGATTTCCTTCTAATTTCCAACCAGAGCGCCCCTCTCCCTAAGGGTGCCGCCTGCTCCTTGTCCCATCGCGGCTGAGGGGCTCTCCCTCTGCCCCCAGCCCTGACCCCGCTGTGCCCGCAGACCTGCAGATGGTGAACATCTCGCTGCGGGTGCTGACGCGGCCCAACGCGGCCGAGCTGCCCAGCATGTACCAGCGCCTGGGGCTGGACTACGAGGAGCGAGTGCTGCCCTCCATCGTCAACGAGGTGCTCAAGAGCGTCGTGGCCAAGTTCAACGCCTCGCAGCTCATCACGCAGAGGGCCCAGGTGAGCCCGGCCCGGCAGCCTCGGGTTGGAGCTGCTGGGTGGGGGGGAGCCTCCTGGCAGGGGAGGGAAGGGTGACTGTGCTCAGCTGGGGAGTGTATCCACATGGGAAGCATGTCCCACGTACAGTTTGATTCCAGTTCAGGCACAAGGACTGTGTTGGCAGCTTCCCAGGAGTAAACTGGGTTTGTTGGTGCGCAGAGTGCAGAACTGCACCAGAATGTAACACTAGGGGAGGGAGAGCTGGTTTGCTTCATGATTCACAGGTGTCTGTGGAACTGCCTTTTAAAATACAGACCTTGGAATGACTGTCAGAGCAAATTAAACAGTTTGAAAGATCTGAAAAACAGTGGGAATGAGCAGTTAACAAAGCACTAACTTGTCAGTGATGGATGCTTCAGAAGGTCACAAATAACTTCTGTTCCCAGTCACAGAAAGGGTCAGGTTGGAAGGGACCACAGTGGGTCATCTGGTCCAGCCTCCCTGCTCAAGCAAGGTCATTCCAGAGCACATGGCACAGGATTGCAGGTGGTCCTGGAATGTCTCTCGTGAGGGAGACTCCACAAACTCTTTGGGTAGCCTGTTACAATAAAGTTACCTGCACAGTAAAGAAGCTATTCCTCATATTCAGGTGGAGCTTCCTGTGTTCTGGTTTCTGCTCATTGCCTCTAGTTTTATTGTTTGACATCACTGAGAAGAGCCTGGCTCAGTTGCCTCAGCACCCTCCCTGCAGGCACTGATTAGAAAAGGACTTAGATGTTCTCTGGGGGAGTGTTGCAAAATATTAGAAACATCTAGCTTAAAAACGCCTGTTGTGAAAGTTTGTGTTGTAATAGTTTGATTGCCAGGGATTCTGAGAGTTCTCATCTCCCATAGCAGCTGGTGCAGAGAGGGGGTGCTGGTCTTGTAAAAGGTTTTAGAGGAGGTCCTGCAGGACCAGGAGGGTGTTGAAGAGGAAGAGTTGTTGGATGAAATACAAATCATCTCTCAGCTATCAGAGACTATATCTCTCATCCATGTCAAAAGATCCAAAGAGTAGAACTGAGTGTCCTTAGGTTTTGTTGTAAGAAATGATCTGCATCTCCTGGTGAGGAGCTTTGGCTTTTTGTGCTCATCCACATGGAGTGCACTGGAGGGATTTGTTGATCTTCATGTAGAAAGAGAATGCATGGAGAGGATGGGACAGCAAAGAATATCTGTGAGGGTTTCAGCTGTGCTGGAACAAAGGCTAAGGTTAAGCATCTGTGATCTCAGATAAGAATCATTCTTTGATCTCTGAAATTTGGAACAAACTGAATTACATTTGTCTCCTTGTCATGTATCCTTCCAGTGCTCGTTATGATAAAGTGATGTGGTATTGAAGGGATTGATAGAAAAAAACCCAGTGATTTCATGTAGTTGTGCACTCACAGTTCCCTCAGGAAAGATTTCTGCCACTCTTTAGAGTTCTGCTCAGAAGCTGCTGCAGTAAAAGTAAAAGCAAATGCTCGACTGGCCAAGCATGTGATACTGTAGCAATAGTTTCTGTTTAAGTCAATATTTGGTGCAGGGCTTGTCAGGCTGCCTGAAAAAGGTGCTGGGAAGTAAGAGTAGAATAAATCAAAGTATCTAACAGCAACACCCGCCCAAAGCAGCCAAAAAAAGTGGAGTAGCTGCACGAGACAAGTAGCTACTGTATTAAGAGATGTGATACAGGTTAAAAAAAATTATGTGGTCATTTAATTTTTTGTGTTGGAGTACAGTTATGAAAGCACAGCCTGAAAACAGTGGCAAATCCAGGGTGGATAAAGAAATGCTTATTGCCAAAACTGGGAACTATGGAACTGGATGTAGCAGGATGTGAAAGCAAAAGATGCATTCAAGGTTTTTTACTTTCACAGTGTTACTTGCATAGAACAGTTTAGTAGTAACTATAAATGAGCTGTAATAGAGTTTTGAAAATGCTTTTTGTGGCTGTGGATATGTTACTCAGAGGTAGTGTTGATGTCCATGGTTTGGAGCTGGGGTTAGGGAATGTCTCTCCCAGCACTGTGAAGAGCAGTTGTGCTTTGCTTTTGGTGTGCTCAGGAAGTGAGAGCACCCTGTGCTTGGTACTACTCTTGTTGCTGTGTGTGTGTTTCAGGTGTCTCTGCTCATTAGGAGAGAGCTGACAGAGAGAGCCAAGGATTTCAGCCTCATCCTGGATGATGTGGCTATCACAGAGCTCAGTTTCAGCCGTGAATACACAGCTGCTGTGGAGGCTAAGCAAGTGGGTGAGTTCCACTGGTGCCTGAAAAGGGTGGATTGCCTTTGCCTTTTCACTGAGCTATTAAACAAGGAGGTGGAATTTGGGCTAGTGTGTCACTGCTGTGTCACTGTGTAAGTTCAGGCACAGGGTTACAAATCTCTAAGCCTCCTAGTAACAGAGCTGAACAGGTTTATTTTGCAAGTGTTACCAGAAAGCCTTAGCTAATGGGATAGACCACAGGAGGGACTGAGTTCCCAAAACTAAGGTTCCTCTTCAGACTGGACTCTGTCACTCACTGGGGGGGGTACGTGTGAAGGGTCTGGGTGCTGTGGGTTTTACTCAAGAGAAGGTAAAGTGCTCTCAGGTATGTTTTGTACTTGGATGTGTTCCCAGAATGTTACTGGTTCTTTGGGAAGCAGAGCCCCTGGTCTCAGCTGTCAGGTTCTGATGGAAGACACAATGTGTTTCCAATGCCTGTGTCCCTTCTCCCTGCAGCCCAGCAGGAGGCACAGCGTGCCCAGTTCCTGGTGGAGAAGGCCAAGCAGGAGCAGAAGCAGAAGATAGTTCAGGCCGAGGGGGAAGCGACAGCTGCCAAGATGATATCCTGCTTCAGGAGATTTTGTGGGATGTGGCTTGTGAGCTTGGCAGTGCTGGGAATCTGTCAGACTGGGCTCATGCTTAGGAGACTGTGATCTCTTGATAGCTCAAGTAGGTCACTGTTCTTTTTTCCCTTCCTGCAGTCGACTGGAACGAGGTTTGTCTGAGGTTACAGGCCATGGGCCTGCGCTCCTTGTTGTAAAGTTTAACTGTCATTGGCTCTGTGTGTGACCATAATCCATAAAGTTCTTATCTGGGCAGGTGAAAATATGCCTACCCAAAGGCTCATGTTACTGGGAAAGAGATTGCTTTTTACCCACTGAGATGTTCTTTAATATGGTTTAAGAAGAATTCCTTGAGGGTAAGCGGCTTCTGTTTGTGGGATTTTCCTTAACTTTGGTTCCCTTGTACCTTGGGGAAGCTCTCAGCAGGAATCCAGGCTACATCAAGCTACGTAAGATCCGAGCTGCTCAAAACATCTCAAAAACGGTGAGCATTTGGGCACAGAATTCCCTTTGTCCTTTTGCAGTCCTTGTGTCCCCCCAGCCCAGTGGCCACATGATGAATTTAAGGCGAATGTGATCTGCCCTGTCCTGATCTTTGTTCCTGCCCAGCCCTTCTCTGCTCAAGTAGAGCTTAAGATTTAGCAAGGATCTGCAATTAGATGTGAAGCTCAGAGTTCATGCCCTTCATATGACATGGCCAGATCCACATCAGATTCCATCACCCACCCTCTGCTGCAGCCACCAAAAGTTTCTGGTTACCTGCAGCTGAGAAAGGGGGACATATAAATGTGGGATCAAAGGTCTTTGTGACAGAGAGAGAATGAACACTTCTATTAGAAAGTCTGATGGCTCTGGGATGGGAACTCAGGAAGTAGGGAGTTGTTTTGGGGAATTGCATTCATTTAAATGAGGTCTTAAGTAATTAACAAGAGTGCTGTATCTGAAGGGGGAGAAGGGTTCCTAGTGCTGTTCTCCATGTGCATTTTTAGTCCTTGATGCCATGTCTGTAATGTATTTCTTTTCAGATTGCTGCCTCACAAAACCGTGTGTATCTCACAGCAGATAACTTGGTACTGAACCTGCAGGATGAGGCCTTCACCAGGTAAAGGGGCTGGGTGCCTGGCTTTATCTGCACCCTACCTGCGAAGCTGCTCCCCTTTCTGGAGCTCTCTCAGGAACTTTTCTGAGAGGACCCCAATGTCAGAGGATATAGCCAAGTAGGGAGCAGCCTCTCCTACTATGGGAATGGGGATTTTTGTTTAATCTCATCAATTTACTCTTGTTTTTTTTTCTTTCCCACCCTCCACCCCTTACTGCGTCTGCTGACACAGAGGAAGGTAAGGCACTGCATGTTTTGATCCTTTTGTTAGTACTGGAACCAGGGTGTTGCTGTTTCCTGGTGACTGGCATGTTTCTGGCATGGGCCATTTTGGCCCCAGCAAGTTTATTCCAGTCTCCACCTCAATTCCCATCTGTGATGTGAAACTTGAAGCTTTCCTTGAAGGGAACCACACAAATATGTACATGGAGTGTGCAGTAATTGGAGCTCCATGTGTGCCTCATAGGGAGCCTTGCATGGGAAAGGCAGCAGTAACAGTGGAGCCTTCTCTGAGCTACTACATGTACAGGGCATCCTGTGGTTATGACAAACAGGGCTGCAAGGAGGCAGGAAGATATCTTGGGAATCTGTGGTGGTTTGGGCTGATGATCTCTAGGGAAGATGCTTTTTTTATTCTCCAAAAGCTTTCCAATTCATGTGAGAACACCCCATCTCCTGCTTTCAGAGCTGTCAGGAGTTTGGTGGCCTTGCCTGATCTGTCCAGTGTTTACTGAAAAACGCAGTGCCAACTGAGCTAACAGGATCCAGCTAAAAGCTTAGATTTCTCAGAACTGAGAAGGGACACCAGAGTTGGTTTCTTTTCTCTGTGATCTCTGATTATAACATCCTTTTTCCTCACCTCTGACCAGATTCTGTTATATTTGTTCTGGAAGATTTAAGGGGCTTTGGAAAAAAATCCACCTGCCTAAGAGGAAGGACTTGGAAGTCCAGATCCTTTGGGTGTGACCCATACCTCAGAATCCATATTGAGGAGCTGGTACAGCTTTGCTTGTCCTTTCTGGTGACTTGTACTGATGACTCCCTTCTGTCTCCCTTTCAGTGACAGTCTCCTACCCAAAGGCAAGAAATGAAAGAAGCTGAAGATTCCTAGAACCAGCGTTGCTGACCAGCAGAAGATAAGAGTGAGGATCTTTGAACTCCCTCCACTAGTATTGTTTGTCCTCACTATGAAGTTTTTAATCCAGTAGCCAGATTTTGTCCCCATGCCTCTGCTCCATCTGTGGTGATTCAGTTACAGGAATGGGCTCTGCCTCTAGGCAGCTGTAATTCCTTCCTCATCCCACCGGTTAAATTTGGAGAGGGGGCAAAGGGGCTTACTGGTATTAACCCACGTGGATATTTGCCTCTAATCTTCATTAATATTTAGATTTGTGTAGGATATCAAATTATTTTTTGGCCAAGTGAGGGAGTTCTTCTGCCATCAGCACCAGGCTTTTTTTCTAGTAAATTTTGTTTCTCTTTCACTCTTGATCCCAAGAGAACCTGGAACTGAATTCAGGACAATGCCATTCATTGGGTGCCTGTCACTGCTGGAATATCTTACTTGTGTCACTGTCTGCTCAGTGATGCTTTCAGATATTTGTAAAAATTAAAAAAAAAACAAAAACAACCAAATTTTCATTGTGTCTAAGTGTGCTTAGTGCATGGGGAAAAAAGTGGTTATTTTATGTAGTGAGAGGTGGAACAGAGATTTTATTTGGTTGAAATTGGAATGAGGATGATGAAGGGAAGGGGACAAAAGAAAGAAATTCTCTCAGGGTCACTGGCAGATCATCACAGTGTGGGGAGAGGAGAGATGTTTGGATGCTCATACAGCTGTGTGGGTGACCAGGGCTGGTTCCTTAGCTGCCTGTGAGGGCTGCAGATGAGGGTAGGTTTACCTGCTTTTCCAGGTCACAGCAGCATCTCTATGCTGTGTCCTGGCCTCCATTGCTACACCTTGGCTTTTTCTCCTCTTTGCTTTCCTGGCTGAAAAGAGAAGGAGAAATCTTCCTCCACTGACTAAACTCTCCTTTGCTTGTGTTTCAACAGCAAGATCTTGTGTCCTTTAGGGGGAGCTTCTTTGCTGTTTCTCTGGGCTGCTCTATACCAAGATTTAAGGCTTTGAGGTTATTCACAGCATCATAGAATCATAGAATGTCCTGAGTTGGAAGGAACTCACAAGGATGAAGTTAAACTTTAGGTGAGAGCATTGTCTAAACACATCTTGAACAGAGACAGCCTCAGGGTCATGACTGCTCCCCTGAGGAGCTTGGCCACCCTGTAAATTACCCTTTTTTCTGATATCCAACCTGAACTTCCCCCTGTGCAGCTTTAAGCCATTCCCTGTGTCCTGTTGCTGGACACCAAAGAAGAGATCAGCACCCCCCTTCTGCTGCCCCTGATGAGGAGGTATTAGGTCAGCCCTTGGTCTTCTCCAGGCTGAATTAACTTTGTATCCTCAGGTGCTCCTTGTAAGTCACACATTTGCTTGCTGTCTTTGTTGCCCTCCTTTGGCCACATTATAATTATTTTTATATCCTCCTTGTATTGTGGAGCATGAAGCTGCACCCAGTGATCGTGAGGCTGAGTGCAGTGGGACCCTCACTTCTTTGGCCAGCTAACTATTCTGTGCTAGCAGCATAACACACCTGGCAGGGCCTGCCATCACTCAGAATACCCAGAGCCTTTTCTGCAGGGCTGCACCCCAGTCTCATCCTTCAGTCTGTGTTCACATCCAGGATTGCAGCATTCTGGGTGCAGAATATGGCAGTTCTTGTTCAGTTTTGTGTGGATGAAATTGTGTACACATCTGGCTGTGTGCTGAACGCTGTCCAGAGGGATATGGTGACACTATCTAAAGCTTTGCCAAAACAAAACAAAAAAAATCCCATACAAGTTCCAAGTCAGCTGGGAGTTCATCATTCCCCCAGCCATGGCCATCCTGCCCAGGGCTCCAACACCCCCCCATCACCAGTGTCAGAGGAAGAAGCAAAGGCAGCATTAAATGTCTCTGCTTCATCACTGCTTGGGGATGAGGTGACCCACCTCATCAAGTGGCAGACCAGTGTTTCTTTTAGTCTTCCTTCTGCTCTTAACATACTTAAAATGCCTATTTTTACCCATCACAGTACCAGCCAGAAAGGAACAGATAAAATCTATGGGTTCCTAGTTTAAAGCTTACTGGCAATCAGAGCCATAACTAATACCTATATATGTGGACTTGCAGCATCAAGGAAGCACAAATTCTTTGAATCAGCTTTGAAAATGCATTCTCAAATAGTGACCCCAAAGTATTTGTGTGTAACAGATCCTATGTCTCCTTGTATCAGTGCTCTATTTCTTGATGTGCAGGCAGGAAAGTTCTTGTTCAGTCTAAATTTTTTGTAGACCGGACATTATGGACACATTAAGCTCAGTATTTGAACACAAAGAAGGTTCTCAGTAACCTGAGCTTGTTCCACACGATGTCTTCATTTTCAGGCTGCAGGTGGAGTTTAAGCTAACCCTTAGTATGCCTTGCTTTAGGCTGTGGCAGCTGTTTAAGAAGGAAGACAGTTGGGTCCTGTCCTTTGAAGCTACCCAGGGGTCTCAGGCAAAGGTAGGTGTTTCCTTAGGCTAGGACTTTAGCCCCTTCCCATTACTTAAAAGAGGGTATCTGGAATCGTGAAACACAGCGTGTCCCTCCACCCATTTTTACTTCTGCCCCTTATTTCCCCCACTGCCCCTTTCCTGTTTCTTCCTCTAGTGGCAATGGAATTGCAGAGCCAGCTGGGAAATGCACACACAGGCCTATGGGCTCACAGGCTGAGGGAAGCTGAAGGCCAGCACATGGAAAGAGGGTCTGCTCACAAACTGTCTTCTGCCTTCCAAATGCTTCCAACCAACTTTCTTGCCATATCAAATGACAGCAAGCAGTGTCCTTCCTCCCAATGCATTGTGTATAAATCCTGGTGGGAAGTGGGCTCTGGAGGCCTTTGGACCAGGCTGCTGCTGGAAGTGTTACCAGCACGAGGTCAGAGCAACTGTGGCTTTGCCTGTTCACATTTTGAAAACTCACAAGTTTTAGATATAAAAGCTGTGTCAGGGTTTGTCACACCTGACTTTCCATGCTCAGGCTTCCCTGCTGACCACCAACACTTGAGCCTCACACAGCAAGAGGCCACCATAATTAGTCACAGCTTCTGTTCAAAAGCCTGAAGGCAACAGGAAATCAGGAAAACTAAGCTGAAGCCATCCTTGTGAGTCTTTTCAGGTCTGCAGGTGAAATCAGGAGTACAGCTAACACTCGGAGAAGAACACCTTTTGGGACCTGGTAGCCAAACAAACACAAGTTTATTTACAAACAAAAAAGAAAACATGGCCATCACATCAAATTCTGGTATATTTACAGCATCCAGGTGAAGGATGGGATAGCAAAAGGATAAGAGGGGCAGAAGGTTGGTATTAAGGAAGGAGGAAGTCTCCTGTTGAATTGCAGAGGAGCTGAGCTGAAACAGGCCAAAACTTCCATACTTGAAAAGCTGAGGCTTCAGGGAACACAAACAAGATAAACTCTAACTCACAGCAGTGGGCAGAGATGTAGCTCCTGGACTGACCTTCCTTAGCTCTTGGCTGAGAATTCCTCTGAAGCTGACACAGCAAAGGTGGGTTTGGGCCTGGCGCTCAGGGAGCAAGGGAAGGAGGGGTGTGACCTTTTCCTGCTAATGGATGATGAGGGGGCAGTATTTTGCTGGCCTGTAGAGGCAAGGGACCATGGAGTCGGTCAGCTGACTTACTGACTCCATGGGTCACAGCACTGAAAGCTGGCACAGGAGAGAAGGGAAAGGCTTTGTTCCAGTCCAAGAGCAAGGAATGCAAGACAGGCCAGCTGGGATATGAGCTCCAGTCCTGCAGCCCAGGTTCAAACCCCCATGGGGCTACCTGCAACGTATGATTATTTTTTCTTTAGTGAGCCTTTCAGCTTCTTCTCTGAGGAGCGTTGTTTCCGCACCTTCTCCTCCTTTTTCCCCAAGTTCTCATACACTGTTGACTCCTCTTTCTGCCTGTAAGACCAGGGAAAAAGTGAGGAAGAGGAAAAAGCCAGCCAAGCCAGCAGGCAGACTTGCCAGGGGCAGGCAGAGCTGGGTCTCTCTTTGGGTGAGCTCTTACTTGGAGGGTTTTCGGGAAACCTTGGGGTGTGCATTCCTCACTGCAGGGGGGTAGGCGATGTTCCCATACTCACACTCGTTTGGCTTGCCTTTCCGAGACTGCAGGAGAGGAAAAACAGGCTTAGAAGAGTGTGGTCTGGGAGATGCACCTGAGCCACAATGGAAGAGTTCTGGCTGTTAAAGCCCACTTTGTGCCAGGATCTCAGTGGAAGTTGGTGGATTGCTGAAGTGCCTGGGCTCAGCACACTGCCACTGCCAGAGGTGAGCAGCAGGTGCAAATGCAGTCTTGTAAAGGAGGCAACAGTGGGGAACAAATCTCTGGAGGCACTAGAACGCCTAAAAGTCCCAAATTTCTGCTAAAGAATATTGAAACAGCAGGAACTACAGCATGCTGCCAGAAGCTACAAGGAAAGAGAAAATACACCATTTATCAAATAGCAGGAAAAGATTTTGCAGCTGCAAAACTAGGATGTGAAAGACAAAGAGGAAAGAAGAGGCAAGGAAGGTCTTTGCTTGGCCTAAAAACTAAGTTTGTAACAAAACAGCACTTGGTGATATTATTCAGAACATAGTTAAAGTAACCGCATTAAAATTTAACTGCCGTCTAGCAGTTCAGAAAGGATTGGTACTTGAACTGCTAATGAACTTGTCCCCTGAATTTAAAAGTCTTAGAAGAGAGGAACAGGGACACAGCTCTTACTGCACCATTGTAGTCTGTGTAGGTCTCAGTGTTAGCTTAAAGCTTCTGAAACAGAGCACTTGAGCTCAGAGCCAGTAGCATGCAGGGCTTAGGCTCACAGGGCAGCAGAGCCCCTTTTCTCTCACCTGGATAACTTCCAGCTTTTTCTTGGTTGCCTCTATGAACTGGCAGATGGCCATGTAGATGAACTTGTACTGGGCCTCTGTCTGCACCATCCCAGATCGCTGGGCCCTCACCATCTGGATGGTCTTCTGGATGTCAATGTCGCAGTCCAGCCCTAGCAAGGAGCACCAGAAAAGCTTACGGACACATATTCACTGCCCCCTCTCCCAGTTCTCTACCAAAAGCAGCCACAGCAGAGAACAGTCAAGAAGTTTCCACTCCTTCCATGCTCTTTATTCCTGTATGGACCTCCCAGATCTCCCCCTGCTCAGTACGTTTGAAGTCTGGCTTTGGATGAAAAGCCAAAGCTCGGAAGGCTGAAGCCGTAAGCGGATATGGTACAGAGATCCAGCAGAACAACTTTCTTAGGGCTATGGCAGGATCTTCTCCCACTGACAGCTGATAGTTTTCATCCCTCTGCAGCTGAACTCAAAGGCAAAACCCTACTGGGTAGCCCAGTTCATTTTGAGTCTTCTTACCCTTGGTGGAGATTGTTTCCACTATCATATCAATGACGATGATAGTCCCAGTGCGGCCAATCCCAGCACTGCAAGGAGAGGACAAGCAGTGGTCAGAGCAAGACAGCTCCTGAAACAAAATGCAGCTGCTTCTGGGGAAGGATGTGCCTCTTGTAGCAGCTGTTCAGCAATTCCACAAAAGAGTCACATGTTCAACAGGTAGAAAGTTTGGTGTGGGGGCATTGAAGAAGAAAAAAGCAAATATTGGGACTGGCACATGCTTCACTCACATGTCCTGTGGTACAGCTGGAAGCAACAGGACAGACCTTCTGCATCTCACCCCAGATAAGCAATGGAGAATGCTTCAAACTCCAGCCTCTGTACCAACCTGCAGTGTACCAGAATAGGCCCTGCGTTGGGGATGCTCTCTTGCTTCTGGTTTATCTGGTCGAGGAAGCTGAGGACTCCTCCCGGCTCACTGGGTACACCATGGTCAGGCCAGCTCAGGTACTGGTATTGCCAGATGTCACGCACAGCCTTGCCCTGAGAAGAGCAAAGCACCCCACTGGAAAAACTGCAACCCAGTCCTGTCCCTGGCCTCTGTCCCAGGGAGAGGTGAGTCTGGAGCCAGAGAGAATCTGTCTCCTGCCCACTTCTTGGTGATCCCACCAGTGTGATTCCAGCCCAAACCAGGAGGGAACCCCAGGCCCAAGAAGCTGAAACAGCAGCATCATCACAGCACCCAGCAGTTCCCAGGCTGAGGTGTTTGGTGGCTTGGAAGGCAGCCCTTGGTCAGACACTCACGTTATCCTTCGGGCACACGCAGAGGTGCCGCAGTTTGTACTCCAGTGCGTCGTGCTCCCCAGCGTTCTGCACAAGGTAGGGACCGTACTCCTTGGTGCTGCCCAGCTCTGGCCAGTAAGGCACACATTTGTTCTGTGTGGGCAGAGAGGGCAGGGTGAGGATGGGCAGAAGGCAGGAGAGAGAGAAAAGGCAGAGCAGTGGTTGAAAGGGAAGAGAGACACCTCCAGACTGCTACTTACCCGGCCTTTTTCCACCTCCCGTGTTGTCATCACGATAATGCGTGTGTTCTCCTGCCACACCATTTGCCACAAGTCATTGACTGTGGCGTCCAGGCAGCCCTGGCTGGCGATGTAGGTCTTGGTGCACTCATCTGGGCTGATCAGGGTGTTCTGAGTGCAGACAGGGGAGGGTCAGGAGGGCTGCAGGAGCAACAGACCTTGCCCTGCTTTGGCACTGTTCTGGACAGGCAGAAGGCACAGCTGTCTTATAAGAATCTCACCTTGACATAGTTGGCATTGATGTAGTCAGATCCGGGTATGTTTGGGTCCCTTCCCTGGAGGATGACTCTGGAGTGATCAACTGGGGGTGCAGTGAAAGAATGAACAGTGCAATGAGATACTCCATGCACAGCCACACAGAGCTCCTCACTGCCCTGTGCCACCTCAGTCATGATTCCCAGGGATGCCCCGTATCCTCAGCTCTCCCCCTCTGGGTTCAGACCAATCTCACTCCATCTTCCCATCCCTCTGCCTCTGTGATGGACCACAGAAGCTAATGAGTCTGATGCAACCCTCCCTCCATCCTTCAAGGACAGGAAAAGGCTGTGACCTTCCCCATCAGCTCTTAAATCCTCAGTGCCATACACCTTGTAACCTGCTCTGGAGGACAGGGATGGCTTGGAGGGAGGGATGACTTGGACAGCTCTTCATTGCCTGTCTGTCCATTTGGGTTTTGTTTTTTTTTTTTTATAGTGGAGAAGCAAGACTCACAGGGCAATATGTTCTTGTATCGGTTCTTGCTCTTATTTTCAGGTCTCTGGCCCTCATGACGGTCAAACAGGTGCTTGGCTTCCTGTTTTTGCAGGCTCTGAGAGCAGAAGAAAGAACAGTCATGGCAAGGTCACAATGTATGACAGGGGAGGTGGGCACTAGGAGGCACAGTGGTGGTGGCTCTGATGACACATGGGCACGCTGTGGAGGAGCAGAGAAGTGAAAACCAAACCTAGACTTGAGAAGTCTAAGGCTTGTGCCCTTACTGTCTTGGTGACTCACTCTCCCAGCCATAAAAAAACACATTTCTACATCACTGGGTTCACTTAAAGATGAGACTCATTCCCCAAGGGAACTGGTTCCAAACAGACACTTCTTTCAGAAATAAATTGACAAGACACAAGAAATTTGTGTACAGGAAGAAGTTGAGGATGGAGAATGAGGTGGTGCATGCAGAATTCCCAAAAAGCCAAATAATGTCCCCCAACAGTTTCTTACATCAAATTCCTCCCAGAATCCAGCCTTGGATGTCTCCTCAGACAGACTTGTCTTCTTGTTCAGTTCGTGCACTCTGTTCTCAATGTCAGCAGCATTCACCCTCGTAGCATAGTAAGGCTGGGGGTGGGGAAACACAATAGGTGAGAGAGAGAGAGAGAGAGAGATGCTGCTGGAGAGCAAAGTGTCCTCTGTGCACCACGGAAAAAAGAAGGAAAGGGACATAAAGCAGAAAAAAACAACAAATCAGTCCCCTCAAAGGGTGTCTAAAAACCAGGAAACTGGACTTACCTGCTTCAGGTACACAAAGGAACCAGACATCTCCTCAATTCCAATCTTCTTGAAGTGCTCCACCAGATCTGTCAAGCTGTCAAACATCTCAGCCCCTCCAATTGTGTAGCGTCCATTCTAAACAGAGGAAAAATGTGTAATGTCTCGCTCATAACACTCATAACAGAATCCTGGAATAGTTTGGGTTGGAAGGCATCACAAAGGGCAGCTAATTCCAAACCCCCTGGGCAGGGACACCATCCACTAGACTGGGTTGCCCAGAGCCCCCTCCAGCCTCACCTCAAACACTTCCAAGAATGGGGCATCCACAGTTTCTCTGGGAAACCTGAGCCAGTGCCTCAACAACCTCACAGTATTTTTTCCTATTATTCTATCTAAGCCTGCCCTATTTCAGTTTGAAGGCATTCCCCCTTGCTCTATCACTCCATGCCCTTGTAAAAAGTCCCTCTCCAGCTTTCCCATGAGCTTCCTTTAGGTACTGGAAGGTGCTGTAAGATCTCCCCAGAGCTTTCTCCAGGCTGCACAGCCCCCACTCTTTCCACCTGTCTCATGAATAAAGCTGGTGAAAGGTAGGAAAAAGGCAATGGTGGGGTGCAGATCCATAGGTGCCACCCTGCATCATCTAGGAAAGCACTTCCTCTGGCAGGGCGGTCAGAGAGTTTGTCCTGAGCACATGGAGTTCATGGCACTGTGCTGTCAGTGGATCAAAGCCCAGAGGAGGTGTATTGCCTGCCAATCCCATTTAAGGCCAGTTGCCTTCTCTCCATGGAATCTCATCATCCCACATGAAAGAAACAGGAGAAATTGTCACAGCCATTTTGGTATCATCCATCAGACCACTGCCTCTCCTCCTGCCCTCCCACTGCTCACCTCACACATGATCTTGATGTGTGTGACTTTGAGCCGCGCCCCAGAGGCACCGGCTGCCCCGGCTGCAGCATCAGAGCCAGGTTTAGGCTGGTCAGTGAGGACAGACAAGACAAAGTCCCCAGGTTTGCTGAGGCTCTCCCGCACCAAGAAGGTCCAAGGGGTAGCTTTGGCCTGGAGCAGGGACTCAGCTGCAGGGCCTGACAGATGCCCATGGTACCACCTAAGGAAAAACAAGAGAGGGTTAAAAAAGACGTGGAGATGCGGGAAGTGGATGCCCTTGGGCTGATGAGTGAAAAACAGCAGCACTGGGGAAGGGTGAGGGAGGAAGAAAGGAAGGGGAAGACAGAGAGGAAGGAATGAGAGAAGGAAGGAGGAGCAGGATCTTGGGAAAAGCAGATGAGACAGAAGGTGGAGAGTCGGGCAGAGGAGGAAAGTGCAAGGGATGAGGTGGAGACAGAAGGGACCTAGGGAGCAGAAGGCTGGTACTGGAGGACACAGTGGGAAAGCACCAAGTGTGACCTGTTGTGTGACACACACAAAAGCACAGGTAAGTGATACTTTCTGCCTGGGAGAGGGCAGTCTGTGTGTTTCAGCACCTCACAGTACTATTGGGACTCTTGCCTTACTGCTGCAAGGGGCTCTGGAAATTCAAACACCAGGGAAACAAAAATAAGCCCCCACTGAGTCAGAAACTCGCCCATCAGATTTAGCAGCACCCAGATGGTTGTGCTGAGATCAGATCCATTAAAGAACCATTCCAGCAACTCCTCTTTCTGAAACTCAGTCACCTCTTCACTCAAAGGATAATTCCCATTCTCTGAGCACATCACACTGCAGCAATCACCCTGGCCATGGGAGTGAGCACCAGGAGCTGATCCATGTGCACATTCCTGTCCTCAATACAAACACTCAGCAGCTCCTTCTCTCCTCCTAGCACAAGGTCAGAAGCATCCCCATTTGACAAAGGTGTTCCCTACCTCACCATGGGGATGTGGGAATGGATTTACTTCCATGGAGCAGCTAACAGGGAAGGCCTGGCCTGGTGAACTTCACATTGTTAGGGGGCTATTTGTTCCCATGAACTGAGATGGAGTTCAGGAGGCCACAGTCCAGTCACAGAGGCAGCTGGGGCATTTATTCATTCTCCCCTGCATCTGGTCAGAGCAAGGGGTTGCTCCACGTACAGCAGGAGGTTCACACAGTTATTACTGGGCTCAGCAAGTAACTTTTGCTGACCCTCACCTCATGCACTGCAAGAAGCAGCTGGTGACACTCACTACACAGCTGTCATTAATTTCTGAACCTCCTCTCAGAGAACTGTTCAGCCACCATGTGCTCAGGTGCCACCTTGGGATCGGTTGGCCCCTCCAGCCCATCAAAGAGGTCTCCCAGCCTCCCCTCTCCACAGGGAGGAGGGGGTTAATGGGTCCCATTCCTCCCTCCCCCAGCAAAGCCCAGCTCTTCAAAGCCACGTGACGGAAAATCACTTGGGGAGAGAGTGAGAGGAGCTTTCGTAAGAGCCCGAGGGGGGAGGGGGTAAGTTTCCAACCGCAGGAGGAAGGGAGGAAACTGCAGGGCCACGAAGCAATGGCCTTGACTGGAGAGGACAGCCAGCAGCAGACCTGCCCCTCTGCAGCCTGACCCAGAGCAAGCTGGGGTGTACCCCGATGTTTCAGCCCTGGGCCTCTCTGCTCGCTGCCTCCAGGTGCCCAAGGAGGACCAGTGGAGGAAGGACTTGTCACCCCAGAGCAGGGCATGACAGCTCCCCTGAGCTGCATCAAAGGGCCTGAAAGCAAAACACAAGGGCAAAGCCACCTGATTTGATTTAGGAACTTGGTGTCAGAGACACATGCAAAGCGGGGACAGGAAGGAGACTAAGCAGGCCAGGAATAGCAGGGGAACATGGTCCTGCTCGCAGCTACGTGAGTCACCCAGGCCTAGAATAACCAGGGAGGTTTGGGGCACGACTGAGGGCTTCCACACAACATGTCCCTCCACAGACCACTGCAGATACACAGCGGACACCACAACCTTTTCTTTCAAAAACAGCGTAAAAATAGCAAAGGCAACCGGAAACCAGAAGTAAAAATAGATCCCTACTAGGTCTGCTGTGATGGATCAAGGTACATGCAGCTATTCCTGGGGATGCTGCCCCCATGGACACAGAGGAGGTTAAGAAAGGCAGGAGGCATTTTTTGCAGGATTTGCTCTGGGGATGCCGGCAGGACAGAAAGAGGCCATGAAACGTTTAATCACAGACACAGCAGCTCCGTGCTGTCCCTGTACCTCTCTGTCGTGGGGTCAGAACAGTTGAGCGGGTATCTCAAGTCGATGATGGTTCCATCTTTGTCCTGCAGCGAGCCCTGTTGCTGTGTGTAGTACTCCACCAATTCTGACAAGGTGGCAAACTTCTCCCCTCCATACAGGTCATAGAAATCCCCAGTATTCTGGATGCGGATGTGGGTTACCTGATCACCAACCCTGTGGAATAAAACACAAGGCAGTCCAATGAGATGGTTGGGAAAGGGGCAGGAAGGTGTCCTGCACCACCTCCCACCATGGAACTAGAGCAAATCATCTCTGTGAATGGAGATGACTGGAAAGAGAAGCTCCTTGGACAACTTGAGGGAGGCTCTAGAAGACACTGGAAAGCTGAGGTCATTTTACAGCTTGAGTTCTTTGAGAAGAACCAAAGGAATAGAGACAGGATGAAGAAGATGCCAGAGGACATGTGAGGATCAGGGCAACCTGTGTATGTAACACTGCAAAGACAGAAGCTGGGGTCCAAGTTACTGACCGGACTGAAAGGGAAAAATCCCCCTGATTCCTCCGACTGGGTCTGGCCAGGAAGCTCCCATGGACACCTCGTCCCTTCAGTAAGGCTTCAGCTTCCAGCCCACTCAGGTCACGGTGAAACCACCTAGCAGAGAAAATAACAGCAAGACCAAGTGAATAAAAAAGGCCAGGCACTATTGTGGAGATCTGTAGGGTGCAGAATGGTCCCCAGTCAGCATCCCTAGGTGAAAACCAGCAGCAGCAGCATCCCTTCCTGCCTGATGCCTCCCCCAGCCTATGGATGGTTCCCATGAGAGATACGGCTTCCAGGACCATCCCTGCCCTCATCCATTCCACTTCCCTGGTCCCATTCCTCACACACACAGACCTCTCAGACCCTCTTACCTCACCATTGCGGAGGGAGAAAGCAGAGGCGGCCAAGTGGCTGCCACCAAAGCAACCCAAAAAACACAGAGGAAAAATCAGTTTGCGCTGGAAGGGAAAGGGAAGTCGGAGGTCTGTGCTGGGGCACCCAACGCCAAGCTGCTCCTGCGCCTCTTGTGAGCTGGCCATGTATCTCTCCAGGAGCTGACTGTCAGTCCATTCAGGCCCTCTCCATGCACCTCTCCCTGCACAGGTGCCTTGATCCCTGGCCCGCTGTGCAGCGCTGCTGGGCACGGGCAGGTGCGAGCCCGAACACAGCGGTGCATGCACGGCTCCGGGAACAGGAAGTGCTCTGAGCCATCCACTCCACAGCCACAAGCTGCTTTGCATACACTTCTGCTTCTCCTTTTGTGTCTTTCCTCCCCATAGCCCCTATTATTTTTGGGTCCCTGTCTTTAGCACCCAAGGGCTGACTCTTTGCATGCATTTTGGGTTCTGGCTGTGTTCACAAAACTCAGTTCTGCTCGTCCTCTGCTCCTCTTTTCCTCCAAAAGGCCAATGAGCAACACAAATGGTCCCAAATGTCCTACATGCTCTGTACAGGCACAGGGGGGAATCCGTGTGAATCCAGAGCTGCAGACTTCAAGGTCCAGGCTAGTGCTCAGAGCACAGCAGTGCCTGCCTGAAAACAGCCTGCCACGGGATGGGACTGACACGGGCAGTGGTAACTCAAAAGGGATGGGGAGGTTGGGAGAGGGTGGTGAAACTGGTTAGGAACGAGGCAGAGACCAGAACAAACAGCTACAGGGAGCCCACACAGCACTGAGGGAGCTGAGCCGAAGACCTTCAAAATCCCAGCACCCCACACTGAGACCAAAGCTGACAACCTGGACAACCAGGTACAAAAAGAAGGAAAACCATTCCAGTCACCTGTCTGCTTCCAGCTGTGGCCCATGACTGTCCTGCCCACAACACTGGCTTCAAGGTCTGCAGGTCTGGTGAAAGAATGGGAACTAAGCCGTGGCCTAAGAGTGCAATCCAGCTAGCAAAGGAGCCTGGCTTTTCCCTGGGGCCATCTCAACTACCCTGTGCGGTGTGGACAGCAGCAACAGCAAGAGCCTTGCTCATTTCAAGCAGCAGCAGCAGCTGCAGACTTCCCCACATACGACCAGGCTGGGAAATCCTGCAAAAAGATGAACAGGCTGCTAGCTAAGACTTAGACAAAAACTCGTGGCCAAGACAGAAACCAGCAACAAAGGGAAGTACAGGAGAGACGAGTGGGAAGCTAAACTTCATTGCTAGAAAGGCAACCCAGGCACCTCCAGCAGCTTCCTTAGAAATGCTTCTGGTTTCATGCACATGGTGAGCTGGGGTGTGGTGAGCTGCAGGCAGCCAGAGGTACTGACTTAGAACTGATATTAAAAACCAAGGAGATTTTAAATGCACGGGAGCAACTCAAGGGAACAACTTCTGCACAAAGTTGTAGAAGTTGCACCAGAAAGGCAGCACCTAAATCAGTCTAGCAGGAACAGGAAACAAGTGTTGTTTATTGCCAAGGGAGAAAAGGCAGGAACTTCCAGGGAGAAGTCCCAAAAAATAATTCCTGATATCAAAAGCATATTAGAGTATGCTGAATCAATATGAAGCCAAGGCAGACGAAAACCAAAACTGAGGCATCCCTGCACCCTACACTGAAGGAGAAAATCTGTCTGAGGAACTGAACATTAGCTGGACACAGGGGAACAGGGAAAGAACAAGGTAGCAAAGAGCCCAGACCAGAATAAGAAAGGGTGAGAGAGCACTTGTCCCATGTAACTCAGTATCCTCCAGAAGGACAAGCCACAGGATGCAGTGTAATCTCCTGACAGTATTTTCGTGGACAAAAATCCCATATCACATAATTTACAGGATGAGTTTATGCTTCTGCTTGCTTTCATTTTAGGAAAGGAGTGGATGCATGCAGCCACCCTGGTGTCCATGATCTGGGCCATCCAATTAAAAACTACCAGTAAGGGGGGGAAACATCATCACAGAGAAGCCATCAGTCGGTATCTTCAAGGCTGCTCTCCCAAATGGCTGCAGCATGGAACAGCTGAGCCACTAAATATAATAAGACTGTAACTGAGCCACTAAACCACTTTTTAAATATAATTAAGAGGTCAAGAGATTTCAGCAAAGAGACTACTCTTACACTGTTTGTTTTTCAGTACAACACAGGTGTTAGAACCTCATCTTGTAAATCCCTCGTGGAAGCAGGCCACAGCTAGCGCAGTAACAAATTTACAGCAGAAGGTAAATGAAATAGCTAATTAAAAAACACACATCTGGATTGCTGCAAGAAAAAAGGCCCTGAGAAACTGGAAAGAATCCAGCATAATGCCACTAATGCAGTGAAGAGCCTGGAACATAGGAGAGAGTAAGCTGGGTTTATTCAACTTGAAGAAAAGATGCTTAAGGAGGGATTTAACACTTGTCTGAGACTAGCTAAAAGGGGCTGTGGGGGTTTAGAGCTGATAAGTCAGGTTCTTTTTTGTGGGACACAACCAAAAGACAAGAGGCAACAGGCATCACTTGCAGCAAGGGAAATTCTGATTAGGTATCAGGAAAAACTGCACACGTGCTCCCCCCCAAGGGGGTTCAGCACTTGCCACAAGTCTCCAGCGCAGGGGAGGAACCTCCACCCTGGCAGGTGTCAGGACTCAGCCAAACGGGGCCCTGAGCCAACTGAGCCAGTTTTGGGGCAGCAGGGGTGGGACTAGGCAGTGCAGAGGTCAAAATGGTTGTTAAAGAAAGAGCAGAGAGAAAGATTGTGTATAGAGTTTCTTTTGCTCTTGTACTTCCTAAGCCTCTGTTAGCAGCTACTTGTAGTCAGCTGTCAAATGCATAACAAATTTTGCACCCTTTGGCAAAGAGCTCCATTGCTCAGTTACAGAAACACCCCCTCCTTTGACTTGCTTATAACCTGCTCCTTGCCTCTTTCTTAGCCCCTGGTTGTTGTAAAGAAAGGAAAATCAGTCTGTGGTTCCTGTTTCTCTCCCCCTGCTCCAAGCTACTTGTGGTAACAGACCTGAAACATCCATATCCATCCTCAGGCTGAAGACTACAGCCCTACTAAGGGGTTCTTTTTGTACAGAACTATTCTACGCCTCTGACCACCTTTGCTGTCTCTCTCAGAGATATTTCCACTTCTGGCATTTTGATTTGGAGGTAAGAGTGAAGGTGGGCACAGAACTGTGGTGTTCAGAATGTTGGTGAGTCATGGACAGTGGTGATTTCTGATGTTCACTACAACCAAGCATTAAGCTAACAACTGCATGGACTTCTATAGTCAAAGAGAGGTTACCATTAGTTCACAGTCATTGTTTTATATGCAATTTTGGTATTATATTTTTGTATGAGCATTGTTTTACAAAAGCTTTTTCATCTGCTGTTCTACTGCCCACTCATTCACGCCATTAGGTCTTTCCGAAATTATTCACAAGTCAACTCCCACTCTATTATCCTGGGTAAATTTCTACCATCATCCAATTTTTTCACCTCACCAGTATTCCCAGGTCACTTGGGAATACACTGAACAGCATGTATTTCAGATAAGGCCCCTGTGATCTGACCACTGATGACTTCCCTTTGCTGTAAAAATGGGATGTTAATTCCCACCTTCCATTTACTATTCTCTAGTATTTCTTTACTCAAGAAAATCTTTATCTTCTTTTTTAATGCTGCGATTTCAGCCTTATTTAAAGACTTTGATGAGAGAATCTTGTCCAATTCTTTAAATCCAAGCAAACTGTACTGGCCAGACCTGCCTTATCCACAAGCTTGCTAAGTCCCTCAAGACCCTCCAGTTTCACAGGACCATATTTGCCTTTACAAAAGCAGATGCTGGCACTTCCTTTGGTATCACATTTATTGCTCTCTCCATTATACTGTGCACCCTCCTGCTCAGAAAACTACTTTATTGTTCCATGCTTCTCTCACATTTGGGGGGAGCTAATTTGGAGCCCTTTTTGCAAATAATCTTCTTCTTGTGAATCTCAGCACAGAGATGATTTCAGACAGGAGGTTTTGCTGTTCTGTACAGAAGTCTGTTGTAGTTCAGTCATTAGTGCAGAGCAAAGGCTGCCTGTGGATGGGCTGATGGACCATCTTCCTGTGACTTGCCAAAGCCACGTGCTCTCCACCAGGCCTTGAGGCTCTAGAACAGTGTGGGACCACTGTGGTTGCCCAAATTCTTACCAGAGAGTAATGCCAGTGTGAATCCCATTTCCTGACACCCTTCCAGAGCAGGGTGCCTGTTTGGACTGACTGTGAGGATTGTATATCCCACTTTTTGTTCCGTAAAGGGCTAGAAAAGATTGCAGCAAATAAAGGAATAACCAGTATTTAAAAGGCCAGGCAGCTGACATCTCTCTCTGCAAAACCATTCAGAGATGCTGCAGCTGCAGGGTGGCAGAGGAACTGCAGCACACTAGGCATCAGAAACCCTGATTGCTCCTTATGAAAGTAAGAAGGAGCAACAGTAACAACGTAAAGCACCGCGAGCTCCAATCCTCTGGCTACCTCTAATGGGCAGCTCCTATTAGAAACTGGGTTTTTTTCCCTTCTGTGCCTGATTCCTTCTGCTGCTATTTTTATTTTTCTCACCAACAACTCTTGTTTTCTTGCCCTAACTAGCATTCACAGCACTCACCCACGGGATGGCATCAGGGTCTTGTCTTTCAGATCCCCACTGATGGAGGACTGACAGGAGCTGGTGGAGGAAGTACCACAGCCCTCAACCAAGGGGGTCCTACTAAAGAAAATAAAGCAATATTGGAATTACCAAGAAAGGATCTAGAAACGGATTTGGGAGGGAGATCAAAGACCTGGATAGAGCAGAGGTGGCCTGGCACCCTGGCGGCAGGGCTGGATGCTCATGGCGGTGAGTGCCGGGGCGCTGGAGCAGCAGCTGGCCGTGCCTGCGGGTGCAGCACCTCCCGTGACTCACCTGAGCCCGATCCGCACAGGCGAAGCTCCGAACTCCGCCTGCTCCCAGGCGGAATAAGGAGGAGGTAGCTCCAGGTCAGGCAAACCTCAGGCCTCAAGCCGCGGGCTTAATTTCCACCATTTGCAAAGCACTTCCTGGACTGCAGTTAATGAATAATCAAAGGGGTGGGGGAAGGCCAAGGCCAGGCTCGGAGAGGTAGATGGAGACGGAAGGGACGGACTGCTCTTCCTGCCTCCCATCCACTGAGCTCACGCCCTCGCTGGCTGCATTCCTGCCCGCTTTGTAACTGGGAGCACAGAACGCCCGACGCAGCTCCCTCACACCTGGCTTGCAGCTCCCTGCTCTCCCAAGCCTGGCTCCTTCACTCTCAGTCCTTTTCCCCTGTTCCTGTCGCCAAGGACCTCAATTCTTCCAAGGACAACAGGGACAAAGGGCAGGAGGCTACAAGCAGACATACCTGATGTCCCTCTGAATGACACGGGAAAGAAAACATTGCAAAGGAGCAAGGCTGCACCACTAGGTTGATCCCTCTGCAGTCCGAAAAAAACAGGTGAGATACAATTTTTATGTTGTTTATGTTTTTGTAATCCAGGCTGCAGCCAAACGGGGCAAGCCCAGCCCTCCCACGCTCGGCCGCTCCCTGCTGCATCTCTCCGCTGCCTTTTTCACTAAGGATAATGTGCTGGATTGTACATTCAGCCACAAAACAACGCAGCCACAGGCACTGGGGGCAGGAGTAAATTAGCACTGACCCTACTGCGACAGGGGCCTCAATGGCATTTACAACACTTGCTGAACAGCACTAGATCGTGTTGAGGGACACATTATGCTTCAAACAGCACGTCTGAATATGCTTGCCCTTGTAAAGTGCTTAATACCTGTCTCTCTGATACCAGATCCTAGGGCTTCACACCGAGGCTCTGCACAAACCTTTTTGCAGAACGTGGTGTATACTGGGCCTCCCAAAAGAGCGTCACAAGTGTCATGCAGAGAGCACTGCTGTACCTGCCTCTGCACCAGGGAGCAGCACTGCTGAGCTCACGGCCATTCATGAAACACGGGCATTTTCAACACACGCTTTATTCACGAGCAGACACAGGAGCAGGCACGAAGCATCCCATTCCTTCCAGGACCGCGTCTCCCTTGTTCAATGCCCCATTCCCAGGGCTGACAGGACCTGCACCTTGGAAGCACGGCACCAGCCTGAGCACCGGGAGAGCTCCGCGGGCTCAGGAGGCAGCAACTCCGCCGGTGCCGGCCCCGTGCGGCGGCAGCGTCATGGGCGGCAGGAACATGGCCTTGAGCTTGCCGGACATGCTGGCGATCTCCGGGTCCTGCGACTCGTAGGACTTGATCAGCCGGGCGAATTTCAGGACGCCTGCAAGGGAAGAGGGTGGGCGGGAAGCTCCGCTGCCGCGACGGGCCCGGAGCATCCTGCCCGGCGGGGGAACAACCCACCTTCGCCGTCGCTGCTGAACCCGTAGGCCTTGATCACGTCCTGCTGGATCTGGGTGGCCACGGGCAGCAGGAACTGCAGCATCTTGCCCATGTCATTGCAGGCGTTGTCCCGAGCCTCCTCCATGCGCTGCGCGTTCTCGGGCGCCCCAAACGCCTTGATCACCTCCGCCAGCACGGCTGCAGGATACGGGCACTCAGCCGCCCGCCGGCCTCCCGTATCCAGCGGCGCGGCACAGGCCCTCCGCCGCCGGCCCGCCCGGGACACGGACCCGCCCGCACTCACCCTTCGCCTGCTCCGCGCTCAGCGCCGGCGGCACCGGGGGCTGCGCGGAGGCCGCCATGGGGCGCGGCGGGGCGGCCGCGGCCCCACACCGATGAGCACCGGCTGCAGCCCGGCCCGGCCCGAACGCGCCTGCGCCTCCCCGCCTCGTTCTGCCATTGCACCGCCTGTAGGAGCGGCTTCCCGCGGGCGCGGGAAACCTGCTGGACAAATTCTAAAAGAGCTGAAATCACTGCCGGAAATTGTGCACGGGCGAGGACCCCCTCCGGGCCGACCCACCCCGAGGTGAGGGCGAGGGACCTTCTTATCCTGGGCCATTTCCCCTGCGGGTCCCCGACCCGGTGCCGCCCGCCTGCCCCGCTCAAAGCCGATACTGGCGGTCTCCGGTGCCCCCAAACGGGTCAGCCGTGCCTCCCGGATCGTATGCAAATTTCTCGCTTCTCATTGGTCCGTGGTGCGCATGCCCCGCCTCTCCCCGCGGTGGCAGGGCTCCGGCCCAACGGCTCCCGCACGCCTTTCCCGAGGCGTTGCCCACTTCCAGCCTCTCCCACTTTTCACGGGGAGTGTTTCTGCCCTTCCCCCCCGGCCCCACTGAAAAGAAATGAACACATCAGAGTCCCGTTTCTGAAAGGGTTTTTTTGTCTTTTTTTTTTCCTTTTTTAAGAGCTTCATATATATATTTATATATATAAATTATTAGAATGTGTGTCAGGGCTCGGGAGTGCGTGGGGAACATCGTTTGGGTGGTTGTTTTTTTTTTCTTTTCCATAGCTGGGTTGTTGGTTGTTTTTTCCTTTAATGGTTAAGTAAATATATATATATATGGGGGACCAATCGAGAGATACAACTGTGAAATCAGAACACGCACGCGGGGGCAAGGGAGTCACAAGTTGCTACATAAAACTGCCACGTCTAATAGGATGTGCATGAGTTAAAGTACATCAATTAGGAGGGGTGAGGGGAAAGGGGCAGCCACCATCTTACAGACAGTCCCAGGACGCAGTGTCACCGCTCGGCCATGCCAGCTCTCCCCCCGGGGCTCAGAAGGGTCACGGTGCTGATGGCAGTCTCCAAAACAGTCTGCTGGTGCTTCGCACCTCATGGTCGTGCCCCTTCCCATCAGCTGGGGACAGCACAGCCCCCGTCCTGCAAACAGTCCTGCGGTGCTTTGCACCCCGATGGCTGGGGACCCTCGGCAGGCAGGAGAGACCTCTCAGCAAGGGACCTGGAACACTTTGTTTGCATCTGAAGGGATGTTGGGAGAATGGGAAGCTGCTCTGGCTAATCTGAAAAAGTTCCACGTTGCTTTTCTGTATCGCTAAGCAGTATCTTACACTTAAAAGGGGGCTGGGGGGTTGAGGAGGCATGTTGAAAAAAGGCTCTTTTGTGTTTGCAGTTATTTCTTGGCTGCACCTCCTCCAGCAGAAGCAGAAAAGGCAGGAGCATCCTGTACATGAAGTCCTGCAATGCTCTGCGCTTTTTATTTAATGCAACTGCTCCCCCAAGAAACAAAGGATGGAGCTCCTGCCACCCTGAATTCATGTCAGTCTTTGTCTTTCTGAGCTCTGTGCAGTACTGATTCTCTTCTCTTCAAAGCTCAGCTGAAATCACGTACCAATCACTTCAGGTCCATTAGTGGTGTCAGTCCCTCCCCATTTTCTCTCCTCCACTTTTCCCAGGATGCCATCCCATACTTTTTGTCATCTTCTCTTGTACTCTACTGCATGGTGGGATCAGGATGTGTCACTTTGCAGCTTCCCTTCCCCCAGGATTTGGTTGATTGATTGCTCCTCTTGAGAGAAAGACATGATGATGTCACACTGACAGTGGAAGTCCATTTAAAGGGGTTTGTCACTTTCCTTCTTCAGGTGACTAGGATAAAAAAGAGGAACAAGGTGACAGTGAAAGGAAAAAAAGGCAATTTATACCATTCCCTGCCTTTATTCATCTGGACCCACACAACACTGCTAGCTTGGGAGGTTTTGTAGATCCTTGAAGTAGGAGATACTGTTGAAAAGGTACAGCATTCCACCTCTCCCTTTCCCAGTGTGCCTCCCTGTGCACTTGTGAATTCCTTGTCTTGGCAAAACCATCAAACCATTATAAATGTTTTGTATTTTGGCAGGGGTATCAGTTAGTCATAACTGCATTAATATGTGTGAAACACATAAAAGTTATCTCCCCCCTCAGAGGGGAGGAGCTGAGATCTCCCAAGGGATTGAATAGACACTTGCCAAGTAGACCTTCCTGGTGGCCAGCCACAGCTGTGCCCCGTGGCAAAGCGTCCCTGTTCCTGGTGTGGGCTTGGCCACAGCCACCCGCTCCAGGGGCAATGCTTCCCCGCTCCCACTGCCTGTGCCAGCCCCACGCCAGGGCTGGGCCTGGAGGTGTTCCTGTGAGGAGAGAGCAGCTCCACGCACCTGTAGTAGTCCTCCTGCGTGGGGAGTGGCACGCCGTGCAGGGGGTGATGGGCGTGGAGCCACTGCTGCTGCTCCAGAGCCAGGCGCTGCAGCTCGGCCGACTGCGCGTGCATGGCCTGCAGCTGGTGCGCCGCTGACATGGGCGCCGACAGCGAGCCCGGCAGGTCCCTGTAGGGCGCAGCTGCAGCCAGAGGCAACACAGAGAAGACCCCAGTTAATGCTCCATCCAAGGCCCCACAGCTCAGTCAAGACCCTGCTGCACCCCCATTCCCATCCCTGCCCACATGCTCATCCTGGCAGCGTGGGCCTGTCCTACGCTCTGTTTAACAGACTTCAGCCTGGTCCTGTGACGCCCCAGGACGCCCCTGCCCCTCGGAACTCTGCTGACGCTCTCTGGAGGAGAACAGCAGTCCCTGTGACGTTCCTTACCAAAGAGCTGGTGGCGCAGCACTTCATTCTCATGTAGAGGGTGAGGCAGGAGAGGGTTGGGGATGGTTCCAGCCGGGTATGGTATCCGGGTAAGGTGTGATCCCGAGGCGAGGGGGTCGATTAGAGGGTGAACGGAGGCTGAGGCTGGGAAGAAAAGATACCACAAGATAATTGTCCCAGGCTTTGTAGCAAGTAACACAGAGACAGGCACAAGGCCTCACAAAACAGGTATGGAGAGAGGATCAGAGTGTGTTAGGGATGGGATGATTTCACAGCTAAACAACATAGTGTCATCTCCTTCTGAGTGTTACTCTTTTTTCCTGCATCGAACTGCATGTGAACTAGTCTGGCAGAGCTCTGTCCCTACACTCCTCAGGAAGAAATACTGTTCTTTGCAAGTTCAGCAGGGTTCTGCAAGGACCTGCTCTGCAACCAGATCTACACCCCATATCATGCCCATCTGTCACCCCCAACTGCCATTCACGTGCATACTTGTACTGGGTGCTTTCTTTTCCAGGTCTTATTCAGGACAGATTCTCTTTCTAGTGCTTTGGACTCCCAGCCAGACTAAGGTGCCCAGCCATAGATGGTAGAGAAAATGGACACTCACTTGTATCTTGTGCCATCTCTGACCACTTGCTCAGAGCCAGCATCTGTGACTGACACCAGACCCCACTGACTGCTCACAGCACCTGAGCAGGCGCAACACTTTTTTCCTATTGCACTGTAGCTTGGGCTTTGCTTCCCTGAGATTTTCATCCCTAAACATTTTACTTTGCTTTCCTGCAGGATGTGGAAATGGAAGGGACCATCATTCAATTCTGAAGAACAGCAGCCTCCAGTTCCTTATGATTAGCCCACCTCCTAATCCATCCCACTATCTGCAGCCACTGTGAACCAGCATTTCATTAGTCCTAAGGACACTGCCAAAACTGTTCTAGAAGGGCTCCTGCTCCCTCTGCAGACTCCAGTCTAAGGAATGCAGTTCGCAGCAGCACCACCCAGGCAGTCAGTGGGACTCCAGCACTTGTACTGTGGCCCCATAGATCCATAACAAAAGGACACAGTGCAAACAATTTTGTGGGCCACGGATCAGCAGTGTCAGTGCCTTAGGTGGGATGGGAGTGGGGGAAAGGAGAATGACCATGATGTTGGGCTCTTCTGGCAGAAGATCTATGGCCTCAGAGTTTAGTCTTGTCAGCTTTTAGGGTTCCCCAGGGCCAGAGGGACAGAGTGCAAGGAAGGCACAGTAGGACAGAAATCAGGGCTTTGCACAGGGCACCAGCACCACACGGCCCTTACCTGCGTGTATGGCATCCTGCTGGTGGAGATGGAGGTGGGAGTGGATGTGGGAATGCTGATGATGATGAGGTGTCACATTGAGCATCTGCAGCCGGGCCAGAGGGTCATTGCTGAGCGCGGCCACCCGCTCGGCGTGCTGGCGTTCGGCCGCCAAGCGCTCGGCGTAGGACATGTCGGGACGAAGGGTGGGGCCGGCTGCCAGCGCCAGCCTCTCCCGCTCCAAGTGGCCCAGCCCTGGGTGGAAGGGAAAAGCGGGATGAAGGCCGGGGGCCGTCTGCAGACTCAGCCCGCCGTGGCGTGGGAAGGGATCCATGGCAGCGGCGGGCACGGCGTGGAGCTGCTCCAATTCAGCCGGTTTGACTTCAAAGCCAGGCTTGAGGCGTTCGCGCAGGTCCCGGTCCCTCAGGTCTCGTTCGCGGGCCTCCCGCTCCCGCAGCTCCCGCTCCCGCGTGGCCGGATCGCTGCTGTAGATGGCTGGCACGTTGTAGCCCAGCAGGCCCGGGTCCACGGCGCCCAGGGGCACGTAGAAAGGGTGGTTGCGGTTGCTGGGGGACATGACGTGGGGCCGGGCATACTCGCTAAGGGTGCGCAGAGCCGGGGTGTCGGGGCCCAGGTATGGGGGAACAGTCGCTACAGCACTGCCCTGCTCGAAGGAGGGGCGGTGGGGAACCGGCCCCAGGGACGAGCACTCAACTGGACGGCCCTCCTGGGCCATCTTCTGCAAAAGAGCAGAGAGACCAGCTTCAGGGTCCCAGCGGGGAGCGGCCGAGGGGGCCCTTGAGCATCCGCCCCGGCTGCGCTGCGGCAGTGGGGCTCCCAGACCTACCACACTCCTCTCCAGCTCCCGCTCCTTCTCCCGCTCCCGCTCCTTCTCCCGCTCCCGTTCCCGTTCACGCTCCTTCTCTTCGCGGGCCTTCTGCTCAGCCTCTCGACGCACTTTCTCCACCAAGTCTGCTCTTTTCTTGGCCAGCTTGGAGCCGTCAAGGGGCACAAAGTACAGGTCTGTGCGGGAGCAGGAGTTGAAGCCACGGTCCAGGTGTTTGTTGAATCTGGGGATGAGAGGGGAAGCCTGTCAGTGCTGACAGGGCCGGTGAGCAGAGGTGGGGACAGGGACAGCTACTGTGGGAAAGGCACTGTGGGAACGTGAAGAGCATCATGAAAAAGGCAAAAGGGCGTAGCTGCACCTCAGGCTTGGGGTGATTTCCTCTTCCCTGCCCCATACGGCCCTCCCCATTCTTTGGAGAAACCAGTCTCCCCTCACCTGGCTGACTGGCTGGCATGGCTCGGCACATCCACCACCTTGGGGGGCGGCGAGGGGCTGCGAGCAGGGGGCATGGGGCTCTCCGGGGGCTCGTACTCTTCTGACGGCTCCTGCTTGATCTGAGCAGCGCTGAGGGGGAGCGGAGGCGGCGGCGGGGCCGGGGCAGCCATGCTCCCTGGCAAGGGTGGTGGGGCAGAGGGGGCGGGTGAGGGGGCTTTGTAGCCCCCTGCCACAGGGGAAGAGGCCACCCGGTAGCCAGGAGGGGTAGCTGCACGGAAAGGGGCAGCTGAGGAAGTGGGGGGCGAGCCCGGCTTGTAGGGGGCCGGGGGCTGGAAGGTGGGGACAGGGGAGGCCGCCCTCTTCCCATAGGGGGCCACAGCTGACGGGGGGACCGGGGGCGAGACCGTCTTGTACGGCGCTGCAGAGGGGGAAGCCATGGTGGCAATGACGGTGGAGAGGGTGGTGGCAGCAGAGGTGACTGGAGGGCCAGCCCCATGAGCAGGGGACGGGGGTGGCGGCGGGGGGAAGGTGTAGGTGGCAGGACTCTGCCCCGGTGGGTGCGTGCACATGCTGGGGTAGCTTCCCTGTGAAGAGGCAGCAGAAGAGGACGAGGAAGAGGAAGAGGATGAAGACGAGGAGGAGGAAGAAGGGGCAGCGGCCGCGGTGGCGGAAGGAGCCTGGCTGTAGGCGGCCTGGCTGTGGGGAGGGTAGAGCCGCAGCCCGTAGGTGGGATGGGAAGGGTGATGGCCGCTGGACTCCAGGCCGTGGGGGTAGCCCCCGGGGGGCTGGGGAGGAGCTGTGGCTGCTGGGGAGACGCCCCCGCTGCTCCCGTGACCGTGGTGGTGCTGCTGGGGAGGCTGCTGGTGATGGGGCGACTGGCCAGGGAAAGGCGCGGCGGGGTGGGAGCCGGCATTGCCCAGGGGGCGGCTGTAAGGGGGCGGCCCCTGGCTCCAGACGGGCTGCGAGGGCAGGGAAGGCTGGGTGTACTTGGGGGGCTGGCTGGAGACGGAGAGGCCGCTGGGCGGGGGGAAGGAGTGCCCGTAGGAAGCGCTGTAGCTGGGCAGGGGCTGGCCCGCCGAGGGCTGCGGGTACTGCGCAGAGGAGCTGGAGGGCGGCAGAGGTGGCGGCGCGTAGGGGTAGCGGGAGGGGGCCAGGGCCGGTGCCTTGTCCTGCCCCATGCTGTGGGGCGAGGGCAGGTGGCCGCTCAGGGCCTGCCCCACCATCCCTGGGGAGCTGGAGGCGGCCACTGCGTTGTTGAGGGGGCGCAAGGCCGGGGGAGGAGGCAGGTTGGAGGAGACGTGGGGGAAGGAAGGGGCCGAGGCCGGGGGGGCGGCCGGGGGGTTGGCTGGGGGCGTCTTTTGAGGAGGGAGCCCTCCTCCCACCGACGCCAGTGAGATTGGGGTGGTAGGGGGTGGATTGTGCTTGGCGCTGAGGGGCTGCTCACGAGCCCCTGGTGCTGGGAGCCCCCCCACTCCACTGGCAATTTTGGCCCCAACCTGGACCACATTGGCCGCAGGATAAAGGGGAGTGTGGGAGGAAGAGGAGGAGGAAGAGGAAGAGGATGAGGAGGAGGAAGGTGGAGCGGAAGGGGCAGTAACAGCAGAGGAGGAGGAAGAAGAGGAGGAGGAGGCCGGAGTCTGTGGGGCTTGAGCCTGGAAAATGCGTGAGGCCTGGCCCTCCAGCTGGGAATGGTAACTTCCTGCGGGGGGTCCCTGGGGGTGCACCTCTCCCGGGAGCCCAAAGCTGGGCTCCGGTGGGCGGGCCAGGCTGTCGGGAGGGGGAGCTCCCGGCGGGCTCTCGGGGAAGAGCGGGGGGTGGTGGTAGGAGTGAGACGGCCCCTGGGACAGCACAGAAGAGGAATCGGAGTCGTTCTCCACGCTCCCAGGGCTGTAGACACTGGGCGAGGTGCTCCTGTTATCCTGGTCAATGTCCCGTGGGTCGCTGCTCATCTCATCATTGAAGCTGTGGCCGTCAAGGCTGTCAACATCGGATGGGGATGGAGGACAGGGCAACTCCTGAAGCAGGAAGGAGGAGGAAAGGGGCATTATGAGGCCACCCAGACCACACGTGACACACTTCAAGCTCCCAGAGAACTTGTTTTCTGACCTTTCTCTGCCAACCCCAGCACTAGAAAACCTCACAGAGGAAAGGAGACATTGTCTGGCAAGGTACACATAACGCCAGTCCTCCTGCCTCCTTTTCAGTGCTCTCAGGTCCTTCATGAGCATTCCATGTTCAGGAAGGAGGTAGCAATGGGTACCTGTTGTAAAGAGGCAGTGATGGAGGGCAGGGAACTGTTACACACAAGGCTGAGAGGGAACAGATACAACACGGGCGACGGGCTGTTGGCCAGGACATGGTATCACCAGTGGCATGGAGCAGCACATGCCACAGTGTGCTGTGCCAGCACAGGCCCCAGACCCAGAATTGCTCTTCCTGCCCCTGCAGAGCTCTTCCTGCTCAAGGAGACCAGCTCCCACCCAGACCCCTCTCACTGTTCCACTCCTTATTTTCAGGAGTTCCCCCTGTGCTTCCCAAGCCCTGCTCCTCCCCACCACCTGCTGCCTCAGACAATGTGCACTGGTGATCAGCAGTCATCATGGGTGAGGGTAACTAACAAGTACCACTCTAAGCAAGGGAGGCTAAGCTGAAAAAATACCACTGCTGAGCTGAACAGACTGTCCATGTGGAGAAATTACAGAAGTGGAACCAAGGTGGTTGAATTAAAAGGACCTCTTAAGATGAGCAAGCATCCCCATGTTTGCAGGCCTTTAAGGCCAGTTCCCTAAACAGGACAACAGGGAATGGAGAAGCACAAGAGCTGAGTCTTCCAACCACCCAACCACCAATCCAGCCTGGTGCTGTCGCTGTTTTGGAAAAGCCCTGCCACGGCTCTGTGTGTGCATGAGCAGGTGTTGCATGACTGTCACCTGGAACCCACCGTGACTTAAGCACCTCCATGTCACACTGCGCTGGGGATCAGAAGGGACTGACTCCAGCCCAACCTGTGGCTGCACACACAGACAGGCTCTTAGCTCTAAGCTGGAAAAGGCAGGGCACCTCCCTGACAGCATAGCAGCCCCCTGAACACAAGGCAAATGAGACAGAGAGCCTCCATCTGCTCAGTCATCACTCCTGGTGGCAGTTTTGTAGATGCCATTTAGGTTGGAAGAGCTGCAGTGGAAAACCCAAGGTGTCGGGGCTCCCAAGCAGCCAGAACCTCAAGCAGCACAGACAGGGAACTGCAGACTCCTTTGCTCTGGACTGGGCACATGCCAGCAATCACAGCAGGGAGTGCTCACCTCAGTTTTGGATTTTTTGGGAGCGTTGGTGTCCTCCCCTTCACTCTCTGAGATCTCTTCTGTTCGGCCCTGCTTGCTGCTCTTGGGGGTGCAGGATTCCTCCAACCGGCCTTTCTGCAAGGAGACAAAGAGAACATGGAGGTGGAGGGTCATGGGGAAATCTTCCAATCCAACAGGTCTTCACAGACTGCAGCAGGTGAGACACAGCCACCATGGCACGTGTGTCAATGACACTAGCAGACCAACATGGACCTAGCATATGGAAAAAATGAGCACTAAAAGAGTCTGGTGAGACTGGACATCAGTTCTTAGGAAAGTGCAAGATGGTGAGGATGAAAGCAAAGAGAGATTCTGCCCATTTCAGAAAGCTAACCCAGCACGGGCTACTTGTGGATCTCTTTTGGTTTGTGTCCCTGGATCCTCAAAGGGATCCCACCCAATCTGGGCAGTCCTTGGCCACTCCACACTTGTGTTCCAGCTGGTATTACCTTTGTTGCTTGTCGGGATTTCTCAGCCTTGCCATCACTGCTGGAGGTGCTGACACCACCAGGGGAAGCTCGACCCCGTGACCTGAGCTCCTCTCGGGGCCCCGGAGTCTCTTTCTTCCGTCCACTCCGCATTGACATCTAGGAGAGGGATCACTGTGTCAGTCCTGCTTTGCATCTCCCACCCCTCCTGCTCTGTGCCCAGCCTCCCAAAGCCCCTGAACCCCTTGCACTCCGCTGTGCCAAACTCATGGCCACTAGCTCTGCAAGGAGCCTCAGTTCCAACCCACACCTCCAGCCTGGCTCTTGTGTCCCACCCCCCTGTCCTACCCCACGTACTGAGTCCTTGTTCTGTCGTGTCTTCATTCTTTTGGGTGTGGGACCCCCATTCTCCTTGGCCCGGTTTGATGAAAACATAAATTTTTATGACTCCGCAACCCCCTTCGGCTGTTTCCGAGGAGATGGAGATGGGCAGCTCTTCTGGAAAGGGGAATTAAACCAACCAAGCAATGAGATCCTGCTGGATCCTGAAAGGCAGACAAGCAGATGAGGGGGGAGAAAGACTGAGTGAACTATAGAACACCCTTTCATGGTTTGCTATAGAAATATGACAAAATTATTATTGTTTCCTTATTTAGAGACTCGAGTCTGTTTATCAAGAATGCAATAAACTCTCCCATCAGTGTGGGAAAAGATTTGCCCACTGCCATATTCGATTTCCAATTTCTTGGAGTGATATGTGCATGAGGCAAGGTATTAATTTTTAATGGCTTCAAACTCAAAGAGGGCAGATTTATATTAGATATCAGAAAGAAACTCTTTTACTCTGAGGGTGATGAGGTACTGGAAGAGGTTGCCTCAGGGATCCCCCAACCCTGACAGTGTTCAAGGCCAGGCTGGATGGGGTTTTGAATAACTGGGTCTTGTGGAAGATGCCCCAGTCCATGGCAGAGGTGCTGGGAATAGATGATCTTTAAGGCTCCTCTCAATCCAAGCCATTCTGTGATTATCTAATTCTATGATTTGGGTCCCAATAACGCTGCTTTGGAGGATGCAAGAAGGAACAGTTATCAGGATGTTATCTGTCTTCTGGAATAATTTTTGTATTTTCCTTTCCTTGGGGAAAAAATAACAGGAAAGTGTTTTAAAATGTTCCCAATTACAATTTTTCTGACTTTGTTAGCTCATCTTCGCACTTGCTGTCAGTGCAGAAAGTTACGCCACCCTTACCTGGCCATGTGCTGCCATTTGCTAGCCCGGTGTCATCTGTCACTCAGCAAGTGGCCTTTGCTGAAGGGCACTGTACAGCCCTGCCCTCTCCAGAGCACATCCACATGCACTCATGCAGTACCATGTTATGCAGGACATGTGACAAGTCTTGCTCGGGCTGTTCCATGCCCAAGGTACACAAATAGGTGCAAGAAAACACATCTAGCTCTGCTTTTACTCGACACCATCACCAGCTCTGTTTAGCCTGGTGTGCCTGCCAGGGTCTCCTCCTCCTCAACACTGGATGTTTCTGTGTACCAGACCGAGTCACACCCAGGGATGCAGAGTACATCCTTATACTTTGCAGCAGCGGGAAGATTTCTGAGATCCCTCCGGAACAATTTACAGCTTTGTGCCATGTCCAAAAGCATTCTACTGTAGATATTTAACACCCTGTTGTATCACACAGTTCCTGCTCTGTACTATGAAAGTACCATGTTTGTGTTAGCCTGGGAACTGGAGGAAATGATTCAGGGATATTGCCCCTGAAGTTAGCCTGCTTGAATCCAGCAAGATAAGGACCTTTTGCACTGCTCTGCACTGCACACACATAACCAAAAAGACTTTATCCTTCCCAAGCCTGTCATCTGAGTTGCTATACTCAGCCTCTGCAATGGACAATCTGAAAGACAAGGGAATGTGTCCCGTGGAAGAGGCACCAGCAGAAAAAAGCCACAACTACTGGGTTTTATTCTCTCATCTGGAAGCACAGAGGAATTTTGTGAATAAGAAGCCTATGGATTTGGCGCTCCTGAAGACCATCCCACACCTGGAAAAATCACCTTCCAGCCAAGCAGTGCAGGAGCAATCTGGATGACTTCCATTCCTCTGAGAAGGGAGCTGAAAACAGGGATCAGAGCAAAAGCACCCAACAGGAGAACTCTCAGATGTCCTGTGCAGCCCTGTTGCTGGACTGTGTGGCCCCAGGGTCACTGCTTTCCACTGTCTTCATCTGCCTAACCGTGAAACAGGAGTAATGACACTGGCCTGTCTCTCCTGGGGCTCCACATCTTCCCTGACCAATGCTTACAGAAACCCATCCGGAAGGTACTTAGGAAAATCAGGGGGTTGTTTGTTTTAATTCCATTAATATTTTATTTGACCTTCATCACAAGAGCCCCAGGGGGACTCATCCAGCATTAATTCCCACACACATCAATTCATTAACTGAGACCTCTTCTTTAATAGGAAAATAGCTGATGGTGGTTTGTAACTGACCTAATGGAGGCAGAGCCCACTCCCAATCCCCACCCACTGACTTGTTTAACAGGCTCATATTTCTGCCACGCTTTGGCCTTTTGGTTGCTAATTCAGCCAGTTACACTGATGCTATTCCAGATAAGTATCCAGTATCAACATTTCTTATGTGAAACAAACGACTGTCACACCTAAGGTGATCCTAATTTAACTCAACTTTGACTCATGCCATGGTGGCAATCTGAACATATTAACTCAGCTCTGAAGGCACAGCAGCAGCAACAGCAGGCTACCAATGTCACTGCTCCCTGCATTCCACAGGGATACCACCCACGCCTCCCACACCAAAGCCAGAGTGATAACACAGCACACAGGTCTCGCTTCAGCTTTCCAGCAACCCTGGAATGACAATTACCATCCTCTTCCCAGAGAAGTCAGTCAGCAGGGAAATAACATGCAGCCAACCACACAAAACTTCCCTTTTTCAGAGGGATACCCACTCGTACTTATTCCAAACGCTGAATATGCAGTAAGAAACAAAGCCAGAAACAAATAGTGGTATTTCAAGAGACATAATCAACCACTGACTGAGGCGTAAGTTTCTGTCGCTTAGACAGTGAAGACTTTACTAAAGTATGTAAGAGAACTGACTCACACATTATTAGTACAGCAGTATAGCAACTGTTATGGCCAGATGAGAGGATCAGAAATCTGCCTTCTA
This sequence comes from Agelaius tricolor, assembly GCF_023055355.1. Taxonomy (NCBI): domain Eukaryota; kingdom Metazoa; phylum Chordata; class Aves; order Passeriformes; family Icteridae; genus Agelaius; species Agelaius tricolor. The sequence goes on from NW_027269269.1 coordinate 21,520,287, forward strand.
ATTTTAACATCTATGAAATGAAAGCCTGCAATGTGAGCCTTTACAATTAGTAAGTTACACCTAACCCTTGCCATCACTGAAGATCCCTGCAAATGTCTCTGAAGGGTTCTTAGGGCTCCGCGGTTTTGGTTAGGAGGTGAGACGTGACAGGCCTGCTGTGGAAGGGTTAACCTTTCCCTGGCCCTGTGAAGCCTTCACAGGTTCAACTGAGTTATGAGGCATTGCGAATTGCAATTTTCTGTTTGCATTTCATACAACCCAGCTTGGCTTGGCTTATTGCCCAAACCCCTCCATATTCTCCGGTAAGCCCTGGTGAAGTCTCCTGCGAGCAACACACACTCAACAGGCATCCCCCACGTGGCATTCAAAATGGATCCTGCTCCTCCTCCTCCTCCTCAGCTCCAAGTAATTCTCCTTCCCAAAGCCTGGACCGTCCTGCACCACCAGCCAGAAGCTTATGAGGTTCAGCTTTTCTTTTGTTGAAGGACACAGATGGGTTCTCTCCTTCCCAGGCTGTCATGTGGAGCAATTCTCCCAGGTAACCAAACTGGAAACAAGTCCATCTCAAATGAGAAGCACTCAGGTTTTACCTCTTAGAAAGCAGGCTGAATGTTTGTCCTTGGCTCAGGAGAGCATTTACACATTAGGCTGTGGCTTTGAGGAAATAAACTTTCCTAGACGGCGACAGAAGCAGAGGAAATGGGAACCAAGTTTCTGGGGTGGTGTTTGAGGGCTTGGCCAGAAGTGTAAATGACAAACCAAAGCACTGCACACGCTGGGGCTACACCCAGCAGCACATTTCCGGCAGCCAGGAGCCCGTTTCCACTGAGACCAGGAAGACAGGGAGATGCTGCCAGAGCCATGCAGGGTTCTCACACTTCAGCAGGTGCTCAGTGGCAGAGCAAGCCCCAGGATGCACAGCCCAAGTCCAGGGCTCCAGCCTGCTTGAGAAGATCAAATGCCAGCTAAGGTCCAGCTAGCCCTCTCTGGGGCCAGTGCCAGCAGAAGGGAGAGATGAAGGCTCCCAGCATCAGTGTCATTTAAGAAAAAGAGCTAACATTATCCCCTTTTTGGTTTATTTACTACAGACAACGCCAGCTTTCACTAGATAGTAGTCCATGCAAGTAGATGCTAGTCAATGGAAGTTTGGAGTAAGGAGTCAGTGGAATGCCTGCTTTAACCTAAGTACAGATGTTCTGAAGTGCAAACCCCTTGTCTTCTTCATTTGGGAACTGTTTAAAGTACACAGTGACTACTCTTTAAGTAATTTCCTGAAATGTAGGAATCACATCCAAAATCCTACGTGAAATCCAAGGTATTTGGTATACAAAGGCGGAGATTCAGAAGTCAGATGTGAGAATTAAACTGAGTCTGCTTCTCTGCAATTCAATAGCTCTCTGTTCCCATCCTGTTTTTTCTCTTCCCACTTCTACAAAGAGATGGACTAGCACTGGAGGGAAGAACCAGGGTGGCAAAACGAACACAGCTGCTTTTTAACACATTGCAGATGCTGAAAAGTGTCCTGAAAATAAGCTGGAATGTTAACTGATGGATCCCTCTTGATGGGTAAAGATCACTAAGAAGAAGAGCAGTATGTATAACACAACTGCCCAATGAATGATGGTCCCAAATATTTTTAACTCCTCTCTCAATCTGTCTCATTTTGTAAAATGAAGGGAAATTTTCCAGAAACGTAATCAGTTTTAACAATTGTGTACAGTCTTGAAAACATTAAGTTTTGTCCCAGATACTACAATCAGATAACCTGAAGTACAGTATTTCCCAATGGCTAATTACCTGATTTCATGCTTGAACCCTGGCATTTCACTATAGGGCATGATGGAGAAAGAAAGGGAAGGAAGAGGAAGGGCACCATGTTCAGTGTTGGACAGCAATGAGAAAACAGGCCAGGGTTGAGGTTGCACATCACTGTCTTTTGATACATACCTGGAGCATGACATTACTGTAAAAGGGAAAATGACTCTGTGAGCAAAGGGATTAGGATGCCAAAATGGTTGAATACCAAGATGGCAAACATTTGTGGCCAATATTATCATGGGTGTGAATATTGCCATGACTGGCAAATCTCCTGTATTCAGTAAATCTTGTTAAGAATAAATACACGAAGGTATACAAATGAAAGGTAGTTTTCAAACAAAGGCATTTTTCTGTCTCCTACAAAGTAACTACAACATTGGGTGGATGCAGGGGCTGTGAACTCAGGCTGGGAAGTGAATTAATCAAGGAACAGGACTCCTGCAGGTCACTCTCATGCAGGTCACTGCACCCAGAGACCCCAGGATCAGAGCACACACCTCCCAGTCCTCTGCAGAGCCTTCCACAAGGGCTGGGACAGGCACATCCAACCTCCAGCAGCCATCAGACACAGGCAGGAAGGGCTGAGACCTGCCCTGCCAGCGAGGTTTGGAAGCACAGTGTTATGTGGCAAACTCAGACAGAAACACCTACAACACAAGTGCAAACTGTGACTAGTGCTCAAGAGGTCAAAATATAAATCTGGTATGAAAATAGTGACAGCTGTCGTAACATTTTTGTTACTTTCCATAAAGACACTGATTTCATACTGGCAGTGTACTGGAATTTCACTGGATTCTTCTGTCTTCAAAATATTATGGCATAGAATGGGTCACTATGTGATGTGTTAAAACAAATTTTAACAATAAATGTAAATGTATGCTTCCAGAAACTCCATTCTGTGCCAGAGGGTGAATCACACACACTTTTAATACACAAGCTGAATGGACTCTCTCAATTTACGTCTATCTATCTATGTAAGAGCTGATTCACAGTCCCATACTAAGAAATCAGATTTGAGACCACCTGAGGAAACTGAACATGAACAAGTCCATGGGACCCAATGAGATGCATCCCACAGTCTTGAGGGAGCTGGCTGACGTAGTTGCCAAGCCAGTCTCCATCATATTTGATAACTGTATGGATGGCTCCATCCAAAGAGTTCACAGTTCAATGCCAAACTGGAAACCTTGAGCCAGTGGTGTCCCCCAAGGATCTGTTTAATATTTTCATCGATGACACAGATGGTGGGATTGAGTGCACTCTCTGCAAGCTTGCAGATAACACCAAGTCAAGTGGTTGATAGGCTAAAGGGAAGAGATGCCATCCAGAGGGACCTTGACAGGATTGAGGAGTAGAGCCATGAGACACTCATGAAATTCAACAAGGTGAAGTGCAGGTCCTGCACATGGGTCAAGGAAATCACCAGGATCAGTACAGGCTGGGGAATGAAGAGGCTGGGAGCAGCCCTGTGGCAAAAATCTTGCAATAGAGGTGAACAAAAAATTGTGCATGAGCTAACAATGCACACTTGCAGCCCAGAAGGCCAAATATGTCCTAAGCTGCATCGAAACCAGCATTGGCAGCAGGGTGAGGGAGGGAATTCTGCCCCTTTGCTCTGCTCTGGCAAGACCCCAGCTGGAGTGCTGCATCCAGCTCTGGGGTCCCCAGCACAGGAAGGACAGGGACCTGGGACAATTCCCTGAAAGGAGAGTGTAGCCAGGTGGGGATGGGCCTCTTCTCCCAGGCAACAAGTAATGGGACAAGAGGAAATGGCCTCAAGCTGTGCCAGGGGAGGTTCAGACTGGACATCAGGAAGAATTTCTTCACTGAAAGGGTGGTGAGGCCTTGGAATGGGCTGCCCAGGGCAACAGTGCAATCACCATCCTGGGAAGTGTTCAAGAAATGACCAGACATGGCACTCAGTGCTATGGCTTAGTTGACAAGGTGATGTTTGGCCAATGGTTGGACTTGATGATCTTGGAAGTCTTTTCCAACCTTAATGGTTCTGTGATTCTGAGATTTTAAGCATGTAAAGGTGGCTTATAAGAAAGGCAGAGAGACAAATTTCACCAGGGCTTGCAGTGACAGGACAAAGTGCAATGGTTTTAAACTGAAAGAGGGCAGGTTTAAATTGAATATAAGGAAGAAACTCTTTTCTATGAGGGTAATGAAACACAGGAACAGGTTTCCCAGAGAAGCTGTGAATGCCCCAACCCTGTAAGAGTTTAAGGCCAAGATGCAAGGGACCAGGAGCAACCTGGTCTAGTGGAAGGTGTCCTTGCCCATGGCAGGGGGGATGGAACTGGATGATGTTTAAGGCCCCTTTCAATCCACACCAGTCCATCATTGTATAAAATATCCTAAAATTATTCCAAAATAACACCTCCCATGCAAAAAAAAAAAAAAAAAAGACTCATCTTGAGGCAACAGCTTCAATCCTTCTTACATGTACTTGTTGGCAAATTCACTTGTCAGGCTACCTATGTGCTCCTTCTCTGCAGTAAAATAATAAATAAAAATTAAAATGCTCACAATTCAGGAAAGGGTGCCAAATAAGAAGACTAAAAATAACTGTGCAGAGCACTGGCAGTCTTAGGAGATAAAGCTAGTTTACATTTTATTAAGCCTATATTAATGTTTTGTTTTCTTAATTTTGCACGAATGAGGAGCAAGAATGTTATTTTGAGTATGAAAACTCTGATTCTGGAAACTCCATTCAAATAAAAATGTATCTGTTAAAAAAAATTATGATTAACAGAGTGAAATAACAGAGCTAAAGCAAGGTAATAAATAATAAAAATATTCATGCATTTAACAATAGCTTAATTTACAGCATAGAAGAAGATATTAATTTTTGCAAAAGCAACTGAAAATAAAGTTTGATTCACTAAATGAAGGTTAGATGTACTAAAGAAGGTTATGTTAATCGTAAAACAATTCCTGAGGGCACAGTAAAATGACTGTTAAGTATGTAACAGATTTACTTAAAAATCCCAGAAGAATCATTCTGTCTCCCCAGAGGAGGGCTTCCAGATCTCTCGGAGATACAGGCTGGCAGAGCCCAGTACTGGATCAGGAAAAAAAACCACACTGGGCTCTGCCTTCTGCAAGTGGGATGGAGCCTAGAGAGGCATGCTCCAGAGGAAGGACACATCACATTCCCCACACTCACTATTTTATGAAGTGCATCATCTTCTATATTTGCAACACCTGAGCACACCTTACCTGTGGAGCTGTTAGGGGCCAAGGGTTTGTGTAACACCTCACAGCCCTCTTTTGATACACAGATGTCCCTTTGATAAAAATGCAAAGCAAATTACTCAGAGACATCACAGGATGGTTGCCCAGAGAGTCAAAGGAGGATGCCAGAGCTGGAAGGGACATCCAGACTCTGAGCTGACCAGTGCAACTCAAAAGTGATATCCTCTGGATATAAGAGGCAGATCCATGAAATGGCACCTCGGCATCCAGCAGCCATCGAGAAAGTAAACTGCATGCTACAATTTCCTGAGGAGAACATCATTATGCCCCCACACAAACCTATGGCTTTCCCACATCTTGAAATGTGTGTGCAATTCTGCTTCTTCCATAGGAACCAGAAGGGGCAATGAAGAGGCATGACTGAGTGGGTTAGACATCTCTGTCCACAGAAAAGGTTATTGAAGTGAGGATGTGACTGGGGGCCATAAAGCCATATATAAAAATTAGAAGTTAGGTAGGAAATATTTTCTTTACTGTATTATCCAGGACAAATTTGATGACCCTCAAACAACACTACAAAGAAACACATTCAAAACCATTTAAAAATAAAGAGTAGTTCTTGAAACAGATGGCTGCAGAATTTCCAATTAAAGGACACCATGGGTGCTAGAAGGTTCTATGTGTTTGATGGGGGACTGGAGAGTTTCATTCAAGAGAGAATCACTGTCACTTTCTGGATAGCTAGAAACCGTATCTGGCTATGGCAGGTCCTCCACTGAAAACAGCTGGAAGCTGTAGAAGTATCACAGGAAAATGGCACAGGATTGGATTGGATTAGATTACACCAGATTAGATTAGAAAATTACATTATTAGATTAATGGTTGGACTCAATGATCCTGGAGGTCTCTTCCAACTAAATGATTCCATGATCTTGCAGCCACTGACCCAAAGGACACCCTTTAGATTCTCTGTTTCCAGGGATTCATGACTGACAGCAAAGACAACACGAGAGCCACGTGTGCCAGGGGCAAGCATGCGAACAGGATGAAGATGGAGAGACACATCCAGAAGGAAAGAAGTGAACGAGGGCAAAGGAAATGGGCAGAGGAACAATAGTACAGCAGATATGAGTCACTGGTAAACTTCGAGTCACTCCCAGGCTTGGGATCCCACAGCTTCTCCTTGGTCTACTGGCCAAGGACTGGCCAAGTGGGATGATCCTGACCTCATCCCTCATCTCTCATCCCGGAAGTCTGAAAAGGCTTTTCTTGAATGATGAAATCCACCAGTGCACAGAGAAAGGAATATTCTTCAGGAGCAGGAAAAGAGAGGTGATTTTCACCAGACTATACACAGCATTGGTAAGGCAATTATGGGAGTAGTGCATGCCATTTTTACCTGTGTACTGCAAAAAGGATGCTGACAAATTGAGAAATTTGATTAACTCCTCCCCCTTATAACCTTAAGCTAAATAAATATAGCTTACCTGAGAAAATGTTAAACGGAGACTTGAAGATGGCCTATGAGCACTACAAAGGAAGATTTCTGACAGCTCTTTAACCTACACAACAAAGACCCCCATATCTAATGGATAAACCCAGACAAATCGAACAGAGGAATGGTGCAAAATTTGAAAAGCAGGAGAAATCAGTCACTTGAAAAACTTGCATAGGAATGCAAGAAGCGTATCACTGAAAATTTTAAGGGTTTTCTTTTATTTTATTGTAAAATAAATGCTCTTAATATTTTCTGCACCGACCATCCAGTTGATGAGAACAGGTTTTTCAATACTAAACTCATTAGTAGTCATAGAATTTGGCCAAAAGGTGATGGGGTCTAGCTAGCTTTGGTGAAAATGGACTTTGAAAGCAATGGTCTAGCAATGTATGAGGAAAGCCTGGATAAACCATTCTTCATGGAGGGTGGGCCCTCTTTATGTGTCTGGCAAACCCTGAATAATTCTGAGGTAAATCACTTCATCTGTTGCACTGCCTGAAAGAAAAAAACCAGCAGTATATCCAAAATACTGTGCTATAGATATACTTTATATCCAATACACTCTGCTATATATATCAATATAAAATTTAATAACTATATAACATTATATTTTATACAAGATATATTATATTATACAAACTACCATATATATTGTGAGATACACACACACATAAATATATATACACACATAAAGTAAATCCAATTCACTAACCAAACAGAAGAAGGTTGCTCAAATGCAACCTTCACTTAAGTGATCTATAGTGCAGAAAGACCTTGTGGAAGAAACAGGCTATCACCAGTGCATTGTACAGCAGGGAAGTACAAGTCTAAAATTTTCCAGCTAAACTCTCTGTGATGAAGAATGTCACTAGGGCGAGAGACATGAAGTAAGATTGAGAGCAACCAGCTCCCCTTCTTCAGCAAAGCCCAGACAGACCATCATTGGCTGAAATTGCCTGGAGAAGATATTGCAGTTAGCCTTTGGTTTGTAGGTGAAAATACTGCCACAACAATCAATCAAACATTGATATTTTTACAGGAGGAGACAACAACAAATCAGTGTTTGCTGCCACAACACACACAGAAAACAGACAGTCAGAAACTTCTGCAGGATTATCAGAGCTTGAAGCTAGGCACTGCTTCTGAAGGGATCACTTCCTCACAAAGTTGACTTCTGTTGAACTTAAAACATGGCCAAATCCTTATCCACAAACAACTGAAGCCCAAACCAGACTGGTAGGGAGGTGAAGCTCAAGCCACTTGAACTGGAAACACCCCCTTCTGTTTCACCATTCTCCATACACACCTCACTGACAACATGGGCTGTGGGCCCACCACTGCCCAACATGTGACTGGAAGGACAGAGAGATTCTCCAGTGCTCATCTCAACGGGATAAGAGCAGTGGGACATGCACCTGGCCAGCCTGGCAACACATGCCTTGGCACTGCTGAGCCTCAGGAGGTCAGGGAAGGCACTGAGAGGGAGCACCTCGTGTTCATGTTAAACCATCTGCTGTGACCAGACTCCAGCAGGAACCTCAGGAATTAGTTCTGCAGAGAATACCTACCCTAGGTGTGCTCACTTGGTTAAGAGCGTGACTTCTTCAGAGATGCCTTTACTTTTGAACAGTCAGAACTTGTGTTGCTTTCTCCTTCAGCCTTTAAGAAGTTTGTAAAGCGCTGCTATTTTGTACTTCACTAGACATAGTCTTCAAGAAGTACAGATGGAAGAGATAAAGTGATAAACACAAGAAATATATATGTCACACTTCCAAAGCATCTCCTAATGGAGGAAGAATGAGACCAGAAAATCCAATGAAAGCAAGAAAATAGTTTATTTGTCCAAAAGAGATTGGGAGAAAGAAATGAACTGGGGAAGATAAAGTCTGACAGAAGAGAAAACCAGGTTCTCAGAAGAAAAGGCATTACACAAGGAGGAATAATATAAGCTGGACAAACATGCAGGTAGGTATTTAAGGAGGGGCACAGCTCAACATGTGCACAGACCAATTCCAGAGATTGCATTTGCAAACATTATTACACCCCAGACCTGGTAAATAAATAAACCTTCGCTGCACAGCTCTGTATTCCACATGGACTGCTCCTCTCAACTCCACCTCCATTCCCAAGAAAAACACTGATGAACATGAGAAGGCTCCAGGACAAACTGGGAAGGTGTACAAGGAGTGTCAGGAGCTGAACTTTGGGAGGAGAAAAACCTGCCTGATGTATTTCACCCACAAAATAAAATCAGAATGGAATATTTCAATTGGAAGGGACCTACAATGATCACCTAGTCTGACTGGACTAGATGCTCCTCCTCCTCCTCTTGAAGAACAATACAGATCAGGCTGCTTTTAGTGCAGCAATCTCACTATGCTATAGAATCACAGTTCCTTGCATGACCATTATCATTTTGGAATACAAGTACACCCACAAGAAATATTATCGTAACTCCTTGCTCAGGCAAACCTAAAGGTGAGAATGCAAGAACCTTTCAGAGGTATCCAAGGGGTACAAAACCGAGGGGAGGAGGCAAATGCATATGAAGAGAGGTAAAGGCAGGTCACTGCAGCAGGTTAAACCTGTTCATCTTGTTCATTAAGATTCACTGCACATTTAATTTTCAAATGTTGGAGGTTTTTTATAATTTCCAGCAAGACCCATGGTACTACAAGTTCACTCTTTGGCCATGCTTGAAAAGCTCCATCATGATTCATAACTGGGAAAGTCTGGTTTCAAAGATCAGGTCATTCCTAAGAACTTGGGGAACCACACAAATGATTGTTTGTGCCATCACTAATGACAGACACAAAATAACATTAACAACTTGGCCAAGAAACAGGACAAGAGAGAACGAGAATAATTCCAAATGAACAATTTGATCATTCACATTTACAAGTGTCCCATCCATGGGTAATGACCGTGGAGCTCCAGCCCGTTGGGAATGTGTGCGCAGCACAGCAGTGATTCACAAAACCCTCGGGCTTAGAAGAAAAGAGAGTCCAGCCTTCAACTCAGCTGTGGGATTCTCTAGTGGGAGGTCAAGGCTGAACTCTGCAGCTTTAGGCAACACACACCTGAAGGGTGTGTAACCATGCTCCAGCACTCAGGTGGACACAAAATGAACGGCATTTCCAACTTCTCCTTCACTCTCCTGATGCACACCTCAGGATAATGGCCCACTACACTCTCCTCACTTTTTTAAGGCTGGAAAGCGTAGCAGCTCCTTTGTGATCCACCCAGTACAACCCAGAAATAATGACAACAGATTCGGGTGCCGAGCTCAGTAAGGACACGTTGCTTCTCAAGGCATAGCCCAGCAAAAAACAGACCCTGCAGACAAAAGCCCTACAAATTCTTACAGTAGCCATCCTGGCAAATGAGGAATCGGCTGCGGAACTCAAGGCAGCCACGGCACTGAGGCAAACGCAAGGAAAGACACTGCCCATCTGGAAAGCAACTTCGGGAACGTACAATAGCTACCAAGGCACAACTCCACGGCGAGCAAAGGCGGCGTGCAAAGTAATGCCACGGTGACCAAATGGCTGCCACTTCAACAGCACAGCGGCCACTCGGCAAAATACAGCCGGCAATTCGCCGGGAAACAGCAGCCGAGCCGGCCAGAGGCCAGCAAGCCAGAACAGCCACCGGCTCCATGGCATAGCCAAAAGGGCGACGTGGGGAATGGCACTTCTCCAGGAATCCTGAATAACAAACGGACAACCAGCCGGACACACCGAGGATCTGGGCCGGTTCAAGCGGAGCGCAGCCGCCACCGCGATGCCACCCAGCCGTACGGGGTCTGGCCAGCGCCCCGGTCCCCAGGCGGCACCCTGGCGTGCCAGAGGAGGGGGCAGCGCCAAGGGGCGAATCCCACCCGTGCCCGCTGCAGCCACGGCGAGGGGAGCCGACACTCTCTTCGGTCCCCCGATGGAAACGTTATTCCCAGCTCCTCCTGCCCGCTCCCCGGCCGCACCTGGGCAAGCGGGGACAATACGAGCTCCCCGCCGAAGGCAGGCGGGGCGGGAGCCGGTCCCCTCCGGCGCTGTGCCGCCCTCCTCCCCGCACGGCGCCGGGCCGCAAACTCCCAACTCCCGCCCGCCCGCGCCCCCCGGGCCCCTGCCCCCGCCGAACTTCCCGCCGCAGGGAAGGGGGGCTCCGCGGGCGCTGACGTCACGCCGGGCGCGCGGCGGGGGGTGTCCCCGCCCCGGGACCCCCGCGGCGGGCGCGGAGCCCCGCGCGACCCCCGCCCCCCGTTCCGGAGGGAAGGCGCCGCGCCGCCGTCCAGCGCAGCCCAGCCCGGGTGCGGGGCGAGCCCCGGGCGGGCAGCGCCCCCCGGCGATGCCGGAGCGCCCCGAGACGCGGCCGGGACCCCCGCCCCGCCGAGCCCCCGTGCCCCGCGGCACTGTCCCAGCTCCTTGCCGGCCCCTGGCCGCATCCGCGCCGGGGCAGGGACCGCCGGGGACCCTTCCCCAGCGCCGCGGGGGTTAATCGCACTCTCGCCCCTCCTGCCCCCCCAAGTTTGGTGTTCCCCCCCCCCGCGCCGCCTCGTTCCCCATCCCGACAGACGGACCGGAGGGCTAAAATCCAGCCGCGAAAGAATGCAGCGAGTGGGCGACAATGACAAGCGGGGCGGGAGCGGCTGGGAGCGGGCGAGGGACTCACCGGCGGCTCCTGAGGGGAGGTCGAATGAAGGGAGGAATGGAGGCGGCGAGGAGCGGGGGGCAGGGATTTAAACGCTGCCCCCCCTTCTTTTTTTTTTTTTTCTTTTTTTTTTTTTTTTTTTTCCCCTTTCCTCCCTCCTCCTTTTCCGCGCTCCCTCGTTTCCTCTCGCGGCTCCGGAATAACCGGTCGGTGGCAGCGACAGCGGCTCCGGGAGGGGGGGTGCGGCGGGGAGAGGGCCCCCCCCCGCCCCGCGGCTGTGTCGCCCCCTCTCCCGCCGCGCTCAGGCGCCTCCGCCTGCGCCCCGCCGCCCTCCCATCGCTCCCACCGCTGCCCGCCTTAGCCACCTCCCATTTCCGAAGGGCCCAGAACGAGCCCCCTCCCCCGCCCCTCCGCTCCGCGCTCGCCGCCGCCCCTCCCCGCGAAACACCCCACACACCCCGCACCCCCAACCCACCCGTGGGCAGCGTGGGACGGGGGAGGAGGAGACGCGGGCGCGGGGCGAGCAACCGGCCCGGCCCCCGCCCCGGCCGCGGCCGCGCCCCGCACCGCTGGGCCCCCGGCGCCGGCACAAAGGCCGGGCAAAGCGGGGCAGAGAGAGCCCGGCGGGGCGTTTTTGGGAGGACGGGACCGGGGCGGCCGAGGGCTGCGGGGGGGTGGCGGCCGGCCGGGGCTGCGGCGGGGCCTCCCGGGGGGCGGGGGCGGCGGCCGCCCGACGGGCGCTGCTCATCGGCGTGCGGCCGCGCGCGCATCCATCCCCCCGATCCCGCTTCCCATCCCCCGCCCGGTTGCCAGGCAACGGCACAAAGGGAGCGCGAGCCTCGTGCGGGGGCCGCTCCGCACTGCCCGCACCGGGGCCGGCCCCCCCGGCACACGCACACACGGCGGCGGCGGCGGCGGCGAGCGGGGCCCCCCCGGCTCACTCGCGCACGGCAGCGGCGGGATGCGGGATCCGGCTGGCGCGGGCCTCGCCCGAGCGGCGCCACATCGCCCCCCCTGCCGCCTCCCGCGGCCGCGCGGTGCGGGGGAGCGGCGGGGCTCAGCCACGGAAACGTGAAACATCCCCCCACGGCTGCTCAGAAACGCGGCTTCCTCCCCTCGCTGGCCAAGTTCATGGCGTCGATGGCCATTTTGGAGAAGCTGCTGTCGGAGGAAGGGCTTTGGGAAGGAAAGGGGGGAGCCCGCCGGCTCTCACCCGTCCAGCCCGGCAAGGGGCTAATGCAGCTCCAGCCGCTCGCTGCCTGCTGCGGGAGCACGGCCGGCGGAGCGCGGGCTGGGGGCCGAGGAGATGCCACAAGTGCTGCCCCTCCTGCTGCAGAAGGCACGGCAATCGTGGGGGCAAACCTGGAGCTGTGTCTCATAGACATGAACACGGCTGTGTGTTTAAATAAGGGAGCCTTAGTGTGCAGATGGGCAAGTTTCACTCTGATGGCCTTCAAGCATAATCCCAAAATATTTCCTCGGCAAGACCTCTCAGTGAGCAGGCTGGATGGAGTGCTCTCCGTGGGCTTTTATTCAGCAATTCTCATTGTCCGTTACATGGCTCCGAGCACTATTTACTGTACGGCGTCCAAACTCAGCCCTGAATACAGATGTGGTCCTCTCCTCGTGGGGGTTTCAGCAGTGCTATTCACCCCAAGGCTTTAAAATCATCAAGAGCAATGTCCCTTCTGAGCTGATGGCTCCCAATGCAAGTGTTCCACACCCACTTCCCAGGGGTACCCTGCCATTTCAGGGCCTCGCTATTTATCCTGGATGCAGAATTGCTCTCGGTGCCTCTCGTTCCCAAGCCAGCCCCACTGGCATGCAGCGCCCTGTTGCACAACATCAGCATGCTTCATGTCGCTAGCTCTCATTCATTCTCCCATCCACCCTTCTCCCCAGCCTGCCTCTTTGTCCTGCCCCTCGCAGGGAGCCTCTGCCCTGCCAGCAGTAATCCTGAAGTGCTGTGGTTCCCTAGCACTCTCTGGTTCCCACACCTGGCATGGGAGATTGAAAAAGCCATGGCTAACGTCCGCAAAAATGCTCACTGGCTTTTGTGTGGTCAGCCCAAAACATTTCACCATCCTGTTTTGGAGAGGTGCTGTGTGGAAGATAGCACCCTGTGGATGCCAAGCACAGGGGTAAACGTTATCTGCTTCACAAAGTGCCTGGCCAAGCTGAGCCCCAGACAAGAAGACAGAACATTATTATTGCTGTTGAGGCGGTGGCGTTTGCAGTTGTCACAGCTGCTTCAAACTGTCGCCTTTAGGAGCTGACAGCCTTGTGTCCCAAGCTCACAGTGTGTGTGACCCTTAGAGGCCACAGTGATGATTCATGAAGGAGGAAGATCTTGTCAAGATCCTTGTTCTCTGGATGCTAAACAAAATACCCAGATCCCCAAGGTTTGTGGTTTGAGGAAAAGCCTCTGTGGCAGCTACAGTGGTTGGTATTGCTGAGATCTTCTGGATGAGTAACGTGTGACACCAAGTTTATATAACCACAGTGTCAAGCCCCAAATGGTTTTCATGTCATCATCTTCCATAACCAGGTCAGTTGCTTCAGTTCAAAAGCTTGACTTAAATATTAAATTTATTATCAAGATTTTTGGTATCATTTGTTATTTCAATAAGTGAAGAGGCAGAGACTCCAGTATACCTTATGAAAATCATACTAGGTTTTGGTTTATTCCAAGAAGCCAGCCAAAGATGGCCTATGGTCTTAGATTATGAAGAGACATCAGAGGTGATTCAAAAGAGAAACAGGACCAGGGCAACCATTACTTTTCTCCACTTATAAATGCTCACAGCCCAATTGCTGCTAGGTCAAGCCACACTCTGCTCTGTTTCAGGGTGGTAAGCACAGGTGGGAAATAGACAAGAGAACCACGAGTGTTTGTGTGTGCTCGTGCTGCAAAACCAAGGTGGGCTGGCTGCAGAACGTGGGAAATGAACTAATCTCACCTTTGAAATCAACAGATTGAAGGTCTTGGCAAACCAAGAGCATTAGAGCTGTGTCTCCTCAGGATGGATATATGACCTGGGGAGTCTGTGAGACAGCCAGGAGCCAAACTCCCTGGGGTGTAGCTGGTTCTCCCTTGGATTAGGGAGATGGGACACGCCACCTCTCCAGCCACACTGTCCCACTGCTTTCCAGTTCTACCAGGGGACAAACAGCTGCCTGCAAAAGGAGAGGCCCTGGCTGGGATGTAGCCTTCTTAGGGAAATACAGCACAAGAGAGGTGCTGATAGTCCTGTGGGGGAGGGAATGAGATAAGGTAGGTGCTGGAGCTCCTGGCATACAAGGGGAGGCTGAAAGAGCTGTTTCTTTCAGCCTGGAGTAAAGGAAAGTTAGGAGGTAACCAATCACTCTTTGGCTTTTTTTTTCCCTTTGGTGTGGAGGGCTACAGAGAAGTGAGAGCCAAATTCTTCTGATGGATACACAGTGAAATGCCTATGAAATTTGCAAGAAGGGAAATAGTGACTAGATAAAGGGAAAACCTCCTCCCTAAAGGTAGTTCAGCACTGACACATGTTTCAGGAGGGGCTGGGGAATCTCCTTACCTTGAGATGGTTAGAAACTGCCTGGCCAAGGCCCCAGGCAGCCTCATCTAGGTCTGGAGCTAGCCCGGCTGTTAGCAGGGGTTTGAAGTGTAGACCTCCAAACATCTCATCTGGATCTTCCTGTGAAACTCTTACTCTAAAAACTGGGCTCTAATGGAGCCCCACTTCCCTTTTGACACACAGCGTACAGTAGTCTCCTTGATGGAAGGAATAAGGAAGCAAGTTATAGCTGATTCCACACCCAGATACACAATGCTCTAATATGCTGATTTTTGCCTACAGAGAGCTTCGTAATGTCCTCCTGCCAACCTGTCCAAGCTGTCTGTATTTAGTCTTCGAGCAGCAGAGACAAATACTCTTCTTTTGATTAAGCTGCACTGCACCTCAAAGGAATTACCCAGCACCCAAATTTTTGGACTTCTTGTGAGATGTTCATCAAAACAGTGTCCCTGACAGCCTCCTGTATGAAAGATATGGGTTTCTCAAGGTTGGACAACATCCCACTGTTCTTGAGACAGACAAGAGCATACTAGAGAAATTCGGTAGCTCTTTGTCATTAAGGCTTTTCTCTGCACTCTGCAACAAGCCTAATTCAGTGACACCTCCCCTTCCAGCTCATTTATGGGTGCACACACGTATTTAGAAAAAAAAAAAAATTCTGCAGAATTGGGGGGACAGGGGGGAAGAGGCAGCATCTAATGTTGAATTATCCCTTTAACAGCTGTACATTGCTCTGCAAATGTAATTTAAACAGAGTATGATTTGAGAGGTAAAAGAAAGCAAATCCCACAAATGTTTCCATTCACAGATAGTGTCACGTTGCCAGCCCATCCCCGCGCTGTTACTCGTACTCCGGCTGCATTCACGTTACAGCTCAGCAATCTGATGGAGACATCAGCTCGTACAAGAGGAGTGCTCAGGTGCCGGATCAGCCGAGGGCTTGGGCATTCCTACCACAGAGAAACCGCAACCAAATCTCTGCGGCTGAGCCAAAGGGAAAGCAGCATATGCATCTTCGGATGCACTGGATGAGGACAAATATTTGCAGTGCCCCAAACAAACATGCCACCATCACGTACATTGTGCCAGCAGTGACGAACTCTTTTGATTTGGAAAAGGCACCAAGGTGGGGTACTGCTATGGCGGGATGTGCTCCCATCCCCTCAGGGCTTTCGCGGTGTGTTCCCGTCCCCTCAGGGCTTCCACGCACCTTCCCTGACACAGGGACGTGGCGATGCCTCCCTGGCAGAAACTCTTGCCTGACAAATTCTTCATGGACACCACTTCCCTGCTGTTGCAGTCTGGCTGCATTTAAATGGGCAACGCCAGCTACCTTGGGCGCTTAATTGCCTTCCTTGCGCAGAAAAAGACGAATGGGAGGGGCGGGGGGGCAGGGGTGATGCTCTTGGGAATATGGAATGTAACAAAGTTTTGGGTTTTTTTTTTTTCCCAAATAAACTGCCCTGATTGCTAAGCAGTAGCCATACTGTTCACAAAACCCCAGTATCTAAAACAAAGGAGCAGTGAGGTGTACAGCGGGAAAAGACAGCCCACTGGCTGTACCCAAAATGCACATTCCTGCAGGCAAACAGCGCTGTCACGCACAGAACCGCTTTTGCGGGAGGCAGGACCGCGGGGAGGGGACTGGGGGCCCACAGGACCCGCGGGGTGGCGGTGCCGCCGGGGGGGACGCGGGGCGGGGGAAGATGGAGCGGAGCCTTCCCCGGCGGCACCGGACTACAGCTCCCAGAGAGCACGGGCGGGAGCCGCGCTGCAGCCGGGGCAGCAGCTATTCCTGCCGCTGGGATGTGTGCTGTGTGCGCTGGTGATGCCCTGGAAACCAATCCTGTCTCCAGCCTCGCATTCTCCCTCCCACCCTCTTCTCAGTTCTGGGCATGTGTGCCAAAGTCTTTGTCTTCCCTTCTTGGACTTAGTCCTTAATCTATGCTGTTTCGTAAAGGATCAGCAGTGAAATGGCAGTGGTTTAAAGTTTTGTCTTTGGGTTTTAAAGTCTGCGTTAGGACACAGTCCAGGGGGGTTGAGACTTGCTGAGCAACCTCAGAAACAAACTCAGACAAGAGTTAAGCAAGGGTCTTTAAACTTTCTTTGGAGAGGTGGGGCAGGAGCTGAGTGTGCCCAAGAACATAGTAGGGCTACTGATGTGAATATAATGGTGGGCAAGGTGGTTTTATCATTTCTTCTCCAGTTGTATTTCTCACAGTAGCACCCCCAACCCCCCACCTTCCTTTGAGTCAGTGCAGAACAAAGCTGTTTGTTGAGCAAGCGCTGGGATTTGTTGGCACCCAGCCTGCTGGGGCACTGGCTGGAGCACGGGCAGCTTTCCCCAAGTACTGCTGAGTTGCCCCTGTGAAAAAAGATGGAGCTGAGAGAGACTACCCACCTCACCTACACCTCCAGTCAGTGCCCTACAAACCCCTTTTTGGGGGAGGACAACCAGCATTTTCTCTCTCAAAGACTTGCCATTTCTTGTCCACTTGTCCACCACCTGAGTCCAGCAGACAGACGGCTGGGGGCCCACCCTGAGGCCTTGACATCAGTGGAAGGCACGATTAAAGTCCCTGCACAGCAGATCTTCATGCAACACGGTTTGGTGAAGATGACAGGGACAAGTCATCACACATGCCTTCCCTTTGGTGCTTCCCAGCTGGTGGCCAACAGACCAGTCTGGCTGTGGGACAAAGCTGTGAAAGCAGGTGAGCGTAGCTGGGCCTTTTCTTCCCCTTGCCAGTCCCCTCTGCTTTTTTTTTTGTTGCCTTTCTGTGTGAGTATCTCCTGCTCTGGTGGCAAAATGTCCCCACTTCCCCAACACTGGCATAGAGATAAACATCAGGCCAAGTCAGGCAACTCAGGTGTGAAACACATTTTAATAGAGTTTAGGGATCTGTAGTTTGTCTGTTGCTCAGCTGAGCAGGGGCTGTCCAGAAGGTGAAGCAGACATCATGGGCGGAGGGGAGGGTGAAGGAGAGCAAGAGGGAAGGGAACAGAGAGAGAAAGGTCACAAGAAGCAGATGAGAGCGTGGGTTTGTTCACGGATGTGCTTTAATCTATTGCCCCACAGTACTGTGTGCTGAGCCAGACACTGACAGCACGCACACACACACCCAGGGTGGGACAGCAGTGCCACAGACTGACAGCACATGCACACACACACACACACACACCCCCAGGGTGGGACAGCAGTGCCACAGACTGACAGCACACACACACACACACACACGCACACACACAGCCAGGGTGGGACAGCAGTGCCACAGACTGACAGCGCACACTCACACACACACACCGAGGGTGGAACAGCAGTGCCACAGACTGACAGCACACACACACACGCACACCCAGGGTGGGACAGCAGTGCCATAGACTGACAGCACACACACACACACGCACACCCAGGGTGGGACAGCAGTGCCACAGACTGACAGCACACACACACACACGCACACCCAGGGTGGGACAGCAGTGCCACAGACTGACAGCACACACACACACACGCACACCCAGGGTGGAACAGCAGTGCCACAGACTGACAGCGCACACTCACACACACACACCGAGGGTGGAACAGCAGTGCCACAGACTGACAGCACACACACACACACACACACCCAGGGTGGAACAGCAGTGCACCTCAACACCAAGCTGCTGGCAAGCACAGCCCAACACAGCACAGCCCAAGCCAACACTGGCAGGGCTCAGTGCAGACACGCGCCTGGGGCACAGGGACACCGTAGGCCAGGACACAGACACACATCCACACACGTGCACAACGAGAGCGAGCACTGGCAGCACCCGGCTGGACGCGGCCGCGGTGTCCGAGCACACGGATGGTCACCGCACATGCTTTGGCACCAGGGAACACGCTGGGCACCCGCTCCTGTGGTGTGGCACATGAGCAGAGTGGCCCAGGCGAGGCCCTGCACAAACAACAGAGACACACAATGCCTGGGTCCAGGAATGCTTATGACCCCACAGCAAGGGACAGGGTGTGGGCTGCTCTCTCATCCTTTGCCTGGGTACATCTAGCCAGGGACACCTGAACTCGAGGGGTTTCGAGGTGAGAGGAAACCAGGTGACAGAGTGGGGAGAAAGAGCAAAAAAGGGAGCAGAGGAGGGAAAGGGGGGTTCAGAGTCTGTGAGGTGGGAAAGAGCAGCAGGGTGGCTGTGCCCTGGGGACAATGTTCAAAGAACACTTGGGTTGCGGAAGTTGTGTCCAGCGAAGCGTGCTTCATCGCCAAGCTCTTCCTCAATCCTGCAGGAGAGAGACAGCACACATCAGGCCCTTGCAGTGAGGGAGCATTGGAGGCACCAGGGTGCTGGAGAGGCAGCTCATCAGCAGGAAGCTGACATGTACCCAAGAGCTCAGCTCCTGCCAGCTGCTGTGACTGCAGGGCTGCACCCTCATGCCAAGGAGGAGGAAAGGAGTCTGCCCCAGAGGCCTTCCCAGGATCCTACTGTCATCTCTGTACCTTGTTGTTGTAACATTTCACCCACAAGCTCCATCCACCCTCGGGCTTTCAGCTTCTCCCACCCAACTGGTCACTCCCCTATTCTCTCTTCTGCATTCCCAGCCCTGGAGCCCCTTACCTCATGAGCTGGTTGTATTTAGCCAGGCGTTCAGACCTGCAGGGAGCACCCGTCTTTATCTGTAAAGCATTCCCCAAAGCAAACACTGTAAGACACTGTTATGATTTGTACCAGTTCCTCATGGCAGGGCAGGGGATTCTGTTTTGGCACCCCTTTGCTTTCCTCCAGGCCTGTGCATGGCCTGGGTTTCACCTACCTGCCCAGTGCACAGTCCTACAACCAGATCAGCAATGAAGGTGTCTTCGGTCTCCCCAGACCGGTGGCTCACCATCACACCCCATCCATTCTCCTGGGCCAACTTGCAGCTGCAGGGAGTGAGAAATGCAGTCAGCAGCTCCTACTCCTACAATTACCACCTGCACAGGGTAAGATTCAGGCACGCTCTGCTCCCACTCTCAGCATCCTACACTTTGGTAGAAACAGAAGTCTGTTCACTCAGTGCATGGCGTGACACCTGGCTGTGGATCATCACCAGCCCATTCACAGGACAACAAGGGCAGTGGGCTGGACTCACGCTTGGATGGCCTCTGTGACAGATCCAATCTGGTTGACTTTGAGCAGGAGGCAGTTGCAGGCTTTCTCTTCAACAGCCCGCTCGATGCGCTTGGGGTTTGTCACTGTCAGGTCATCTCCCACTATCTGAATCCCCACATTGGCAGTGAACTTAGACCAGGCCTCCCAGTCATCCTGGTCAAAGGGATCCTCAATGGAGACCACTGAAAGGACAACCAAAGAGGCACGAGTCAAAGCTGCCTCCCTTCCCACCCCTAAAACACAGAGGGTTTGTGCCTGGTCAGTGTGTGCAGCACCAGTGCTGATTCCCTACGGCCCCACACAGCAGCTCACCTGGGTAATCCCGTACAAAGCTTTGGTAGAGGTCTCCCAGCTCATCTCCAGAAATGTAGCGGCTTGGGTCGTCTGGGGACTTGAAGTCCAGGTCGTATTTGCCGTCGCGGTAGAACTCGGAGGCTGCCACATCCATGCCGATGACAATCTTGTCCGTGTAGCCCGCCTTGTCAATGGCTTCCTTGAGCAGCTCCAGAGCTGAGGGGAGAACGCAGTCAGGAGAGTCAGCCCATGCAGAGAGCTCTGCCTCTTGGTGGGAGCCTCCCTTGGGAAGGGCCCTAGAGCCACTGGAAGTCTGGTGGTGTGATGGAGAATTAGAAGGAAGCCCAGAACACAACAGAAATGCCAAGGAGCTATAGGGGCTGTGTCCAAAGGGACAAGGAGGAATTAAAATGTGATTCCACAGCTCAATGACAAGTTTGTGGAAAGCCTTGTAAAAGCATGCACATGGATAAAAGGTTTGTATGGAAAGGCTGTGACAGATCAAGGCCACCCCAAGGAGAAGGAGCTCAGAAACATTCCCTAACACAGAAGGTCAATGATATTTAGGTATCATCTTTTGAATCAGTCCAGGGAATGCTGAGAGCTGGGCATAGGAACCCATAGCATTGCAGGCAGGGGTACCCCATCTCTGTAGGGCTCTCACCTTCGCTATTTTCCAGGATGTTGGGAGCAAAGCCTCCCTCATCACCCACATTGGTAGCATCTTTGCCATACTTCTCCTTGATGACACTCTTGAGGTTGTGATAGACTTCAGCCCCGATGCGCATGGCATCGCGGAAGCTTTCGGCTCCCACAGGCAGGATCATGAACTCCTGCATGGCCAGTTTGTTGCCTGCGTGGGAACCTCCATTGATCACGTTGAAAGCCTGGAAGAGTCCATAAGAGAGTCAGAGCTGAAGGAACCGGTCTTGGCACTCCCGAGAGGTGGCTCTCAGATGTGTCACCATGCCCACACATGCCACATCCCACAGGGTAACGTAAGCACATCAGCTTCAACCATCCAAGCAAAGACACATAAGCCTGAAGTCTTCCCTCCAGAAGTGGCTCAAACCACATGGTTAGGGAGGATTTTCCCACCTCTTTCCCTCTCAGAGATCTCCTGAGTTATGTGTGTTTATCTATGCTCTGTTTATCTGTACGTGTTTATCAACAATGCTGTCAGTTTCTCTTCCAGGACCTTTCTTCTTGATCCTGAGAAAATTTTAGCATCCTCAACTCCCTTTGGGAAAGAGTTTCTCAAGGCAGGTTCCCCTTGGTGTGAAGACCCATATGCCCTTGCTTTGAACTGTGCCCCAGAGGGTTCACATGATGCCCTCTGCTTCTTGTGCAAAGAATGAGATCTTCAGTCAGCCCCCCAACACAACCTCTCCTCTACCCTCCTCAGGCTCCTTTTTTCCCATTGAAACTTGACAAATCTCAGGCCTTGGTTTGCTTCCCTGACAACTGCAGTGCACTCAGCTGATGTTTCAATCCCATATCCCTTCCTTATCTACCTCCCAATACCTCTCAAGCTTCTTTTGGGAACAACACTCTTTTGGAGTTTCTGAAGGTGAATGTCAAGGAGGGAGGAGTCTTACTGGCACGGGCAGGATGAGGTCGGAGTTGCCGGCCAGGTCAGCGATGTGCCGGTACAGGGGCACATCCTTCTCTGCAGCTCCCGCCTTGCACACGGCCAGCGAAACTCCCAGGATAGCGTTGGCGCCAAACTTGGCTGTGGGCAAAGGAGGAGATTGACTTTTCAGGTGGCAA
Organism: Agelaius tricolor; assembly: GCF_023055355.1. NCBI lineage: Eukaryota > Metazoa > Chordata > Aves > Passeriformes > Icteridae > Agelaius > Agelaius tricolor. The sequence continues at coordinate 21,542,214 of NW_027269269.1, forward strand.
CATCCTGCCTGGTGGGTGTGTGCCCTTGCCAGCCCAGCCTTGGGCTCACCACAGCTTGGGCAGTGCCCCCCACTCCAGCCCTGCAGCCTCCCATGCCCGTAATTTCCCAGCCAAAAAGAGGGATGGATTACATTTGTTCTCTGTGCCGTCCATCTCAAGCATCAGATTGTCTATCTTCTCTTGATCCACAACAGAGAGGCCCTGCAAGAAGGGAACAGCTCCTGAGAAGGGGATGATTGGAAAAGCTGCTGGCTCTGGTGTGCAGGAGAGGAGGCATTGATGGAGAAGCTGGGGGTAAAAGGACTTTTTCAGCTTGTGGCGGAACATATATACACAAAGCTCTGGAAACTGGTGCTGTGGTATTTAGTCAGGTTAGGTAACCCTGATGGTGTTTCTGCAGTGCAGTGTGGATGTACCCATGGTGGAGAGGGGGTCAGCTGCAGCCCAGGCAAGGCCACGCATTGCTGGGGACACAGGACACCCCTGGGGGGTTTCCCAGCCTTTTGGCAGCTTCCAGGGAGCTTTGTGGTGGTGCTGTGGTCACACAGAAGCTAGGCAGAACAACAGAACATGCTCAACCTCAAGCAAGCAAATGTAGACTGGATGGAGCCATCCCCAGGAGTGAGGTGGAGAGCAAGATTAGACCCAACACAGGCAACTCTCCACCATGCTGGTTATTTTTCAGGGGCAGAGAGAACTGTGCTCTCAGCCAGAGCCAGCCATGGGCTGCATGGTGTGTAATATGTGGCTTTGGCTCAGCTCTCCTCAAAGCAGGCTCCAGGTCTTTAGGTGTAAACAGGCTGCAGATGTGACACCACTGCTCTGCAAGCTGTGCCAGACCCTGCACGGTACAACCATTGCTCATCACACCAGGATGAGGCCACAGACGTGTGGCTGTGATTCAGTGCTTGAGGGGGAGCACAGCTGAAGGAGGGGGTGAGCTCTGGGAGCACCGAGGGGACGGGTTAGGCTGCACAGATGTTGCAGTGGACCAGGAAGAGTTAAATCCTTTCCTCCCAGAGAAAAGATTGCTGTGGACACACACAGGAATGGGGGGCAGGAGGGGTGTGCCCAGGTTCACAGAGAGCATCGCTGCGTCTGTTAACCCAGTGAGATGAAGAGAGCAGAGACAGAGATCAGGGGACAGAGACGGACCAGAGTAAGCGTTGGACAAGGGAGAACAAAGAGAAATCCTTACAGAGCCCACGAGAGCTGGGGCGACAGTGCTGTTGATATGGTCCACGGCCTGCAGGACCCCTAAAGAAGGGAAGAGGCAGAGAAAGAAAGAGAGAGAGAGAGAGAGAGAGTGAGGCAGAGAGAAGAGTGGAAAGAGGGAGGGAGAGGACCGATAGAGAGACTGAGAGGGGGAGACAGCAAGGGAAGATCGAGGCCTGATCTTTCACTTTATGCTGGCTCTGTGCCTCTGTGGTCTCCCTGAGGGACACATCTGTGTCACACCAGTGGCTGGGCAGTGCCCTCCAGCAGAGCCCCACACACAGGATGAGCTGTGGAGCAGGCATCTCCCCACCTTTTCCAAGGAAACGTGACTTGTCATTGTCTCGCAGCTCCAGCGCTTCGTAGATACCAGTGGACGCTCCACTGGGGACGGCTGCTCGAAACATGCCTGGGAAACAGAAAAACAGGGGTGAGAGACAAGCAGAGGGTGAAGAGGAGAAGCCCTCATGCACCTGCTTCTGCCCTGCTTTCATAGGGAAGGATGCAGCAACTGCTTGTGCAAATGGATGGCCTTGCTGGCTGGCTGCTCATGGCTGGTCTCCCTAGAGGGGGAGCACCTCAGTGGAAGAAATAAATGGCACCCAGGGCTTCCAGGCTGAGGAACTTGGATATCAGGCACCCAGAGATTCACACTGATCCCAGAACTATGTGTGATGGGTGGAAGTTCCTCAGCCCTCCTCCTAGTTCGAGAAGCAGCCTGACTCACAGCCACCCTCAGCTTCCTCCCCCTCAGACTGAGGTTTCTGCCTCACTGAAGAAGGAAGACAATGGTTGCGTGCCTGCTCTGGCCTCTCACTGCTCCTCACCTCTCAGCCCAAGCAGTTTTGGGCCCCATGCAAATGCAGCTCCTCCAGCTGAGCCCCACACATGAACATAGCTGCACAGAGATCCCAGGAACAAAGCTTTACCCCTGCCATGAGCATGGCCATGGATGTGCTACCAAACCTCTACTGTGCCCCAGGACTAAAAGCACAGCTGCAGCAGGGGTACCATGAGAAGGTGCAGACATTTATGATAAAAACACCTTCAGTCCCTGCTATGGGCGGGCACGTGGCTCAGCTCACAGGTAGGACAGCCAGCTGTCTTTTTTTATTTGCCTGGCACGTGTGCACAGTTGCTGAGCACAGGCAGAGTTTTGGTCTCTGCCTCTTCCCCTGACTTGTTGTCTGCTGGGGTTCACCAGTGAGGAGCCTCCATGCTCTTGGTGTGCCAGGCTGCTGCACAGCACCAGCTCTGCCAGGGTGGGCAGGGCTTGCCCTCCATCCCTTATCTCACCCTCATACCTTTGTGTGTGTAGAGGTCCACCTCAACAGTGGGGTTCCCACGGGAGTCCAGGATCTCACGGGCATGGATCCTCTCGACCGCCATGGTGAGTCTGTGGAGAGAACAGGATATGTTCAGCTCTGAGAGGCTCCAGGATGTGGTGCTCACACCTTCTATGTCTAGACTGACAGAGAGAAGGGAATTCAAGGAAAAATGACCTAAGAAATTTGGGCTAAAACTATTTGCCCTAGGAAATTTAGAAATTCACCCAGACTACAGGAATCTACGAACATTTTTCCAGGAACTGGCTATCTATTTGAATTTACTCTGTCCCTCTGCTGCAGCTGACAACTAGGAGCACTCTGCCCCTCCCTGCGTCACAGCACAGCGCCCGACTCAAGCCTGGATGGCAGGGATGGGGAGGGTGCGATGGCAGCAGAGAGGGAGGGATCAGCTGGCACAGCAGGGAGGTGCCCCTGGCTCTGGTGTCAAGGACAGGGCAGCAGCTCCTGGCATCTCCTGTCCCCTTGCCGGGAGGCGAGGACAGCGCCTGCCAGCCAGACAGCAAGTGGCTGCTGTGTCCCTGTGCAGCACAGGGGAGCCAGCCCAGCGTGATGGGCAGGGCAGGGGGCGGCCACCCAGGGGGGCCCAGCCCCTCTCCAGCCCACGGCAGGGGAGCCATCCCAGCCTGGCTGTCCCAGTCCCCAGCCATGTCCCCCCTGCTGAGTGCCTGCTCAGTGTCCCCGTGTCCCCATGAGCTGCTGGGTCAGGCTGTGCCAAGGCAGCAGGAGCATGGGGCCTGGCAGCCTGAGGAGCCATCTTGCTGAGGCCATGGTGCCTCAGACGTGGCAAAGAGGGCTCTGAAGGGAGGGGACACCTGGCCCAGCTGCCAACCCTTTGCTCTGCTCCTGAGGCAGGGAAGCAGATGAGGCTGGGCTGGATCTCTGTTGGGTGGGGGGGTGAGGAAGCCTAGCATTTTGGGGCACCTGGTTAAACCTGAAGTAGAAGACATGCTGGTGGGTAATGATGGCTGTTTGAAACAGCTTCTCTAGCTGCAGTTTGCTCTCCAGCGGTACCAAATCAGCTCCTCATGCCACCTTCTCTTTCCCCTGGCTGTAGGGCTGTGCTATGCTGGGGTGCTGCAATGAGGTGTGTGTCCCCCCCCAGGCTCCCAGCACTGCCAAGTTTTCCTCCCCTGGCTCCCACAGATGATTGCCTCAGCCCTGAGGAGGGCTGGGAGAGGCCAGAGTAGCCATGGAGCCTCAGCCAGGACATCCCCATGGCATGTCTGAGCAAGGGTACAGCCAGCCCAGGGCCTCAGCACCAGGGCAGGGGAAAATGAGCTTGAACAAGCACATCCCAGCACCAAGGGGAGCTGAGAAGCAGGATGGAGAAGCAGAAGCCAGCACCCAACGCCACCACCCCAGGTGGGTGGAAATCACAAGGGCGTGAGGAAATCGTGCTGCTGCTCTGAAGCTTCAGCCAGAGCTTCTCCTGTGGGGAGTTGTCAGTGACTCCAGGGTTCCCTGGAGCCTGCACAGGGCCCTCCACCATGTCCATCTGGGCTGGGATCCCCCATCAGCCGCTTTGGCAGTGCTCCTCACGCCATCTGGCACACGCCACAGGAACTTCCTCCAGAGTCGTGCCGGCGCAGCCAGCCGTGAGCTTCCTTTGCAGCAGTGTCCTGGCCCTGCCTCAACAGCCTCCACGGGGTACAGAGGGACAGGACCCCGCTTAAAGTCATCTTTGACAGCACAGCCGTGCCAGATGCTGTGGCTCTCTGCTTATCTGGTCACGTTGCCCATGGTCACATCCCTGTGGCCACATCCACCTGCCCCTCTTGGAGCCAGACCCGAGGAAGCCAAATGACAAGCCCAAATCCAGCCTTGCCTGCCCCACCCCATCACTTACATGATCTTCTCTCCCTTGTCGTCCTTTAAGCCCTTTCTCCACTTGTGTTGCTGCCCCGTGTCCCCTGCATTTGCTCTCTTTTGAACAGAAGCACCCTGAAATCCCTGCTATCAGCTGCACTGGCCTGAAAGGAGGTCAGAGGCGGATAAGCTGGGATAAGGGATTGGGATGGAGCCATAGCTGGGAAGCCACAGACCACATCCAGGAAGAGAGAGGGGGCTGTGCAGCCCCCGTGAACAGGGGCTGGGCACCGTACGCTGAGAGGCTGGTGCTGCTGCAATGCCTTCCTGTGGAGCTGGCGCTGGCAGCAATTCCCTGTCCCTGCCGGGCCGGCACGGTGGAGACCTTTCCCACCAGTCCTGTGTGCTACTGCGATTCCCCCGGGCTGGGCACTGCTCCCAGGAAGCCCGCACTGCTGCAGTGTCGTGACTGATGCAGCTATTGCTTGCCTGACTGTCACTCCTCTCCCTGCTCTCCCCCTCCCCTGTGGTGTGGGGCTGTGCAAATAGGAAAACATCCCCTTTTCTCCCTCCCTCCCCGCTCTCCCTGAGCGCCCGTGTTTATGTCAACACCTCGGGAGGCTGGGGGGGCCGCTCCGAGGCTGGATCCTTTCCCCAGCCGTGCCCAGACGGCAGGAGCGCTGCCTTCTCCCCACCAGCACCCCTCCCCCGGGGAAAGCTCCATCCCGCAGCACCTCCCGACAGTGCCCTTGGGAGCACCACCTATCCCCGTTGGTCGCCCCCCCACTCCTGCAATTCCCTGGGCTCTCGTCTGAAATGATGATTGCCGGGAGGGGAAAGGGGGGGCTTGGGAAGGAGGGAGTACCTGAAATTAAAATATGAAAGAAAAGTCAGAAGGGTGGGGGTGAGGAGACAGAGGTGGGAGGAGCAGGGGGAGGAAGCGAGGGGAGTTGAGTTGTTAATGCCGCTCGCCGTGGTCTTTCTCCGCAGGGACCCCAAAGTGCGTGTGGGGTTTGGAGGGCACAAGGGGGGCAGCAGAAACATGCACGCAGTGAAGGGTGTGCTGGCCCTGGGGAGACACTTACCTTCCTAGGGCAGCGCTGGATGAAAAATTGAGAAAGTGCTGGTAGAAAGGAGAGAGGACGAAGCTGAGGAGGGATGCAGGACCTCAAGGGGAGATGATGTGTCCTCTAAGCCAACGGTGGCGGCAGCAGCAGGATGGAGACGCCCCTGATAGGGCCGGGACAGCAGCATGTGACCCAGAGCTGCGATGAGTCAGGATTTAGCAAAGCTTTGCAAACAGCACGTAGGGGATGGAGAGACAGAGAGAGGCAGGCAGCAAGGGATAGACGTAGACAGATGAGGGTGAGAGAGCCAGGGAATAGGAGTGGGTGTGCAGGATAAACAATCCCAGTCACTCCAGGCTCATTAATTATTTTTATTCAAATCAGAAAATCTTGCAGGGTTTTTGGGAAACAAATTGAACTGCAGGACCTGTAACTCTCCCCTTTCCCCTCTCAGTCCTACTGAGAATAGAACACAGTGCAGTGACTGCAAAAACACTGCAGTGCCTCAGGGCAACTTCCAGGACCAGGGTGGGTAGCACTCCTCTTTTCTCCAGAGGTGAAACGAGGTGAAGCTGGTACCTACAGCTCTCGCTTTCTCAGCCTCACAAATGAGGAAAGGCATCACTACATCTTGACAGCCTCTGGGAACAGGTGTTAAAAACGGGTCACTCAGGCACTGTATCCTCAAGAGATTCTTGCATTTCCTGAAGAAGGGAGGAGGGAGAAGTTAATGACTCCATGCCCAATGTCTCTTCCCCGTTCACTGCCCTCTTTTGCTAGTGGGGTCAGGAATGGCAGCAGGGTGGCACGCTGGCCACCACAACCAGGTTGCAAAGCCTGGCCTCTTTTTCAGCCTCCTGTGCTCTTGAGATTGACATCCCTCACCCTTCTCCTCATGTAATAATGTAATATAGTGGAGGAGAGGCTTTATCAGCATGCTTGGTCCTTTTTCTTTCTCTCCACCTCCTTCTAGTCCCTGCACAGCATTGTTCTCACCTTTTCTTTTTCCCTCCTTGTCTGTCGGATTTTCTCGGCCTCTTCCCGCTCCTCTTCCTCGACCGTTTCCTTGTCGAGGCGCTGCAGCCGTGGCAGCCGGGACAGGACCTGCAGCCGGTAATCGGGTTCTTGGGCACACGGATTGTCCATCAGCACCAGCGCCTGCAGCATGGGCAGCACCTGCAGCTTTCCCACCTCCTGAAAGCTTTTGATCCCATTGCTCCTGAAGCACAGAGAGCAGAGCAAGGAGACCCGTGCAAGTAGTGAAATCCCTTTGGAACAAGAAGTGGACATGACAGAAAAAGCAAAACTTAGCAGCATGAGGTACCATAGGCCTTAGACCACAGGTCTGTCACCTAAGATCCACCCAAGATCTGTCTGCAGCTCCCCAGACTGAGGCACAAAAAGGACATCTCCTCTGGATTCCTCCGTGCTTAGCCAGCCATTGAACTGTTTGACATCACCATAGCAAACACCGAGAACTAAAGGGCATTTGCAGGCAGAACACAGAGAACACAGAGAACTGACTTACGGCAAGGAATGAAAATCCTGACGTGGGGTATGAGAATGACTGGAGAGGCTGATATTTTCTAAGAAGCCCAGGAAAGGCCCTGGCTGTTACAGCCTGGACAGCTGCTGAACGCAAGTTAAGGATGGTAAATATCAACACATTCCTACCAGGTCTTCACCTTCCAAAAACACCCCCAGAAAATCCCAAAGAGCTAAATGGGAGTGCAGTCTGATGAAGGCATCTCTGGTCCCAGCACAGACCAGGGAGGACCCACCGTAGATTGAGGTACTGCAGGCACTTCATGCTAGCAGAGAATCCATCCAGGGCCTCAAGCTTGTTGTCACGCAGATGCAGAATCTCCAGCTGCTCAAACTCCTCAAGGCCTTCAAGGCTGCAAATGGTGTTCTTGGCCTGAGTACCAGGGAGGCAGGAAGGGAGAAGGAAAATGGGGACACACAGGAGAGGGAACAACAGTTACTTCTGGCCTTGAAATCTCTTTCTATCCTTCAGACCCCTACCACTCATAACACAGCCTTGTCTGAAGCTCAATCAGATAGCTCAGAGTATTGGCCAAATGGGTTCTCAGAATTCAGATTCAAGGACGAAAAGTTTGCTGAAAAAGCATTTCCTGAAGCATTGCTTTGTGTCTGAGACAAAACCACCCCATGTGAACACTCCACTGCCAGCACAGCACCCCTTCCCATGGCAGTGCCAAATCTGAGCCTCAGAGAGCAACAGCATGGAGGGGAAAGTACACCTGAGTCTACAATTAATGTGTTTAAAGGATGAGTAACCAGCCCCTCTCAGTCACACAGTCCATGTAGTCCAGGCACCTTCCAGTAGCTGCTTCTCTTGTGGGGAAAATCTATGACCAAGAAGTCCCTTCACAGAATTCACAGAATGACTTGGTTGGAAGAGACCTTAAAGATCATTGAGTGCAACCTGTGCCCTAACACCTCAACTAAACCATGGCACTGAGTGCCACATCCAGTCTTAAACACATCCAGGAATGGTGACTCCACCACCTCCCTGGGAAGACCATTCCAGAACTTTATCACTCTTTCAGTAAAAAACTTTTCCTAATATCCGACCTATATTTCCCTTGGCACTGCTTAAGCCTGTGTCCTCTCGTTCTGTCAGCTGCTGCCTGGTGAAAGAGACAAACCCCACCTGACTACAATCATCTTTCAGGGAGTTGTAGAGAGTGATAAGGTCACCTCTGAGTCTCCTTTTCTCCAGGCTAAACACCTCCAGCTCCCTCAGTCATTCCTTACAGGGCGTGTGTTCCAAGCCCCTCACCAGCCTTGTTGCCCTCCTCTGGACACACTCAAGTGTCTCAATGTCCTTCCCAAACTGAGGAGCCAGAACTGGACACAGCACTTCTGCTTCTCTGGGCTGTGTCTTACTTCATGAAAAATTCCCCATCACTGAATTTCATTCACTTCACTGGGATGTGGATTCACGAAGCAGGGAAATGGAAGCTCTGAATTTCAGGTACTGGTTTCACAGCAGGATTTCGGCTGGAAAAGGCCACTAGAGGTCTCCTGCCCGAGCGGAGGCTCCCCGCAGTGCCAGCACCTACGCTCTGCTCTGTCGGGCTGCTCAGCGCCTTGTGCGGCCAAGTTTGGAGCATCCCTGGTAATTATCGGCTCCCCGCCACGTTCTCCAGCCTGGAGCTGAGCAGGGCTTTCCTTGCCGACGTGCCTCGGGGCTGCAGTCACTAAGGATGCTGAGACATGAATGGAAAACGGGGTGAGAGGTGCTCTTGTGCTCTCTCTTCCTCATAGGCACCCAAGCACTGACCTGGGCAATACCTGAGACTAAAAAAGGGGCACAGGCTGAACTGGTGGGATAGGAGAACACTTCAAGGCTGAGTCATTCAGGATGTGGACATTTTGTAGAGAAGGAGAATTCTCATAGAAACTGGACAAAGAAGAATCTGGACCAACTGGGCCAAGTAAAAGGAGTAAGTAACACCAGGAGAAAAAGAGGAAAGTTGGATATTTAGTGAAGGCCATGTGAGCAGATTTACCAGTCAGGAAGGATTAGGACATTGTACCTCAGAGAAAATCGTGAGCTGGTATGGGTGGGGAGCTCACTGATCACTGGTTCACAAAAGGAATAGTAACCTCCCAACACTCTCTCTTTCTTCATCACTTCAGTGTGAATTGTTTTACCAGCTCTAGCCTTGCCAGCACTAGCAGGACAATGCAGAATGAATATTTTTCAGAGTTGTTCCATTTTTCTCCCCTAAATCAAACAACATTCTGTCTGACACGCCATCACCTTCCCTTGGATACCAGTTCTTCACCCAGATGTGATGCCACTGTCTTTCATAAGAAAGTTACCACACATTGCCCATGATTTCCTCTCCCCTTCCTGCACACTCCACCTTCTTCAGGTTAGCTTTTGCCACCACTGCTGCACCATGAGCAGGAGCTAACACAGCCCTACTGTGACCCTCAAAAATGATGCAAGTGCCACATGGCACACACCCACTTGTAAGTCTTCCTAGCACATACCACTTTTTACATATGAAATTTCATCTGTGGCTATGTCATACATTAACCACACGTGGTTCAATTCCTTAAATTGAACCCTTTGTCTTGAACCCTGTCCTTGAGGAATCAGCTGCACTTACCCAAGGCTGAAATAACACCAAAGTCTTTACACAGAAACCAAAGCATTACTGGGGGAGATTTCCCTGCAAGAGGATTTAATGGGCAGGTAGACATGGGAGACAAATTCAAGCCCCACAGATTCTTGTGAGTCAGTTGTTCTAGTTTTAACAATCACCCCTTGCAACTTTCCTGTTTCATATGGGCAGCTCAGAAACCCCACAGTCATGCCAGGAACGTTCCCTCAGCAGAGATGCTCTGTTTGCTTCCCTGCAATAACTCACTAAAGTGACTGGGCATGCTTTGAAATTCTGTATTGCATCTAGTGACTGATCCACTTCATCCATTCTTGGAGCACCTCCAGTCATAAAATCCCAGTTTCCCATCAGAAAATTTCAGGCAATCTCAGCAAGCAATCTCCTCAGTGTTTTCTGCCAGGGAATCTTGATGAAAAAAAGCCACATAGTTTTTCAAAGCCTTTATCATATTTAATTGCTTTTCAAGAGGTAGTGACTCAGGACATCTGTTTAGTCTTTGCAAGCTGTAGCACAGTGTGATCCATGGGGCTAAGCAGTACATACTTTCTTCACTTGCATCTCTAGGAGTAAATGCTTCCTTGAAGTAATTGTTTATGATATTAAGAAACTGCTTCTCCTATCTTAGTTTCACTGCAATATTGAATCAATTTCTTTTTTGGCAGCTGTAGGTGTGAATCACATAATTGTGCTGGCTTTAAACCAGTGTTTGATTAGGCCCATCAGAGAAGAGAAAGAGGCATTGCTTCCCTTTGTCACCCAAAGAGCAAAGCTGTTGTTTTGCCCAGTGACCTCCAGTGGTCCCAGGCCACAAGGAATACAAAGCCTGCCCAACACTGCCTGAAGGGAAAGGTGTCCCCTGCAGGAGGCTGTGAGGGAAGAACCTGATGCATTCAACATGGACTCCTCTGAGATTCCTGGTTCATGGCCACTCCCTTTGTGCTACCTGGGCTGCAGGTGCTGGGATCTGTCCCACTCCCCGGGCTGGTGATCTCTTACCAGATAGAGCTTCTTGAGCTTGGAAACGCCGAGCCCTGCTGTGGTGTTTATCTTGTTTCCTCGCAGCTCCAGGACTTGCAGGCTGAACAAATGGTCGTGACTCAGGCCCAGCAGTGTCTCGATTTTATTTTCTGAGTGCCAGAGGAAGAAGAAACAAGAAAGTTAATCCCACCTTTCCAAGAGAGTGTCCCCACAAGACAGGTAGCCTATATCACCTTTCAGGCTGAGGTTGGCTAGGAGGGGGTGAGTAATGCCCTCAAAATCCACTATGTGGTTGCGATCAAAGCTGATGACTTGGAGGTAGGGCAGCTCCTGCATGCTGGCACTGGTGAGCAGATTCCTATCCACCTTCAGCCAAAGCAGCTGGGTTAGGCTGCTCAGGGGGGCCAAATCTTTCAGCTTGTTCTTTGACAAATCCACATACCGCAGGTGAATGAAGCGTTCAAGGAGGCTGATGTCTGTCAGGCCCCTGAGGGAGAGTGAATGTGAATAAAATACCTCTCATATTTCCCCCCTACCATCTTTTGGGTTGCTCCTTGCCACTACTGATGGGAGGGCAACCACCTCTCCTACTTCTCTACTGTCCTAGAAAGCCCTGCTGAGAAAAGGAAGAAAAAGGCAGATGATAGGGACAGGCCTGTAAGTAAAGATGAATGGCAAGATTGGACCTGCTTTCCTGGCAGAGGGAGTACTTATTCCCATTGAATTCTACCTGTCAGGACAGGCCACAACAAGAGCAGAGAAAAGGTTACGTTTTGGGGAGGGGTTTGTTAGACAATAGTGTCAGCACAAAGGACTGTGTGGAAGGACTTTTCTAGTGGAAAAAATAGTGGTTGAGATACCCTATGAGGCTGAAGAAAGAAAAAGGCTCCCTTAAAGGGGCCTTACTTAGGTGGCTCTGCTGGGGAGGCTGAGGCTCCAAACTGTCCCAAGGCCATTGTGGCACAGTACTTACAGCTGTGTGCCTGTGTACTTACAGCTGCCTGCCTTAAAGGTTAGCAGCTGGGAGGACAGATGTCAATGGATATTTCTCAAAGTGCCTGTAGGGAGGTCACTCTGTTCAGCCCCCCTAGGAGGGCACAGTCCAGAGCGATGGGCAGGCTGCCCTCAGCCTGGGGAACACTGATGTTCCCAGCGGTGTGTCTGGCATGCTGGAGGCAGTGCCCAGCCAGGGCTGAGGATGGACAGGCTGTGCTGAGGCACGGACTGGAATCCAGGTGGCTGGAGAGCAGGGCCTGGATATGCCCCTTCCCTGCATGGCCGGTCACCAGCTTGTGGCACAGCGGCTCCATGGCCATGGAGTAAGGGGCTTCTGCCGGGTCAGGCATTGCACACTCACTTGTCTTTGGCTTCAAACTTCACATAGGCGTGGGCCAGCCCGTTGCCGGTCTTACAGAGGAGAGAGAGGCCCTCCTTGAAGTGCTCCTCCGTCAGGGGACAGGGAGGCGGCTCCTGGGAGAGAAGGAGAGAGCACAACGCCAGCGCTGGCCCAGCCACAGCCGGGCGGTGCTGCGGGCCTCCCCCTCACCTCATCTTCCTTCTCCTTCTCCTTCTCCTTCTCCTCATCCTCCTCCTTCTCCTCGCCCTCTTCCTTCTCCTCCTCGTCCTCCATGCTCCCGGGGCAGGCCGCGCTTGCTGCCTCCTGCGGCGCCCGCTGGCCGAGGCCCGGCCGCTGCCATGGGAACGGGGGCGGGCCCGCCGCTGTCCCCAGCGCCGCGGCCCCGGGGCTCGGAAAGCTCCGAGCGTGTCCCGCCCCCACCACCGGCGCTTTGCGATCCCACCGCACCTTCCCGGCTGGGTGACATCTCTGCGGCTGTTAGCGTAGGCAGAGAACCGAAGGATTTTTTCGGTGGGAAGGGACCGCTGTGCACACCTAGCTCAGAACGGGGCGGGTTCAAAGTCAGGCAGGACTGCACAGGGTGGTGGGCGCTGGGGCGGTGAATGCCTAATTAATTAATTTACCCTCCAGTAAATGTTTAATTAACGTGTTGACCAGAATTAGCCTTGGGCTCTGCATGAAGCCTCCCCGAATATGAGCATGTGGATGCCAGGAAAGGGTTTTCGCGGTGCACTGCTCCAGCCCCGTCCTCCAGGCTGTGGAGCTGGGAAGGGTTGAGCTTTCCCGTGCCCTGCCGATGCCAACAGCACTGGGTGTTTACCAGCCAGGAATGCTACTCAGAGCTGATGGTCAGCAGTGGTTCGCAGTTAATCCAAAGTCCAAGGCTCTGCTCCCTTTCCCTTCAGTGCCCTTTGCTCCTTTGCAGTGCCTGGATAACGTTAGTGCTGGCTAAACTGGTCCAGGCAGAGCTGCTCACACAGCCATCAGCCATCGCCCTTCCTGCACAGCACCCTGCGCTCAGGGCTGCACGGCGAGCTGCCCCCTGCCTTGTCCTGCTAGGCTCCCCCGTGCCGAGCCCTTCTCCTGTGCTACACATCTGAAAGTCAATCTGAATTCACTCCCTGCTCATTATCACACAACCACAGATTGGTTTGGATTGGAAGGAACCTCAAAAATCAGCTTGTCTCAATCCCCCTGCCACCCATTAGACCAGGTGGCCGAGGGCTCCATCCAGCCTGGCCTTGAACAGCTCCAAGGATGGGGCAGCCACAACTCCTCTGGGCAACCTGTTCCACTGCCTCACCACGCTCAGAGTAAAGAAATAATCTACATATGAACACTTCATTTCCTGCCTTTGCTTCCTGCCCTAAACATTCCCTAATTACAGATGGAAACACAAATCTTTAAACTAGAGAAATTTTATTTAGATTATATATATCCTAAACTTAATTATACTGATAATTAGGGAGGGTATGTGCTAAAAGCAGGCCCGCACACCCTCAGAGGAGCACAGGGTGACGAGGGCAGGAGGGGGAGCCCAAGCAGCACCTGCCAGGCTGCTTCCAGGCCCATCCCAGGGGCATCGGCCCAATAAAGGCCCATTTCGAGAGGCACAGGAGCACAGTGGCGGGTGGGAACCCAAATTAAGGACTCAGAGAAAGGAACACCCTGTCCAGCCCCATCCCAGGAGCCTCAGCCCCCGAGCACCTTTTGGATTAGGGGTGTAGCTGTCTTCAGGAGTGTGGGACACAGGACGAGATGCAGGGGAAGAGCATTTGGGGATTGCACAGGACTCATTAGGGAATGATTAGGGCAGGAACCAGGGGTGACCTAGGTCACACAGAGAAACAAATATAGCATACAGGAATAAAAAGGGCCAGTCATGTGTCAATGGTTTGTGATGATTTGTCCACGACCTGCACCTGATCAGTGCAGCCTGTCGGGTCTCCTCATTAAACTCCTTTTGCACTTTGCCCTGCGTGAGGAACTCGTGGTCAGGGCACCGCAGGGAGCTGCTGCTGGGGGCTGGAGAGGCCGGGATTGAGGGGCAGCCACTGGGCACTGCCTGAGCCCAGCTGCTGGAAGGAGACACCCTGTACACGTGTGTAAATACTTCTGTAAATACACAGAGGCTCACTAGGGCACCTCTGTCCTGCTCAGCTGGAGCAGAGAGTGGGATGAGGCTGCCAGTGCTGAGTGGGAGGGCTCTGTGTGGATAGATCTGTGTGGCCAGCCATGGCCATGTTTAAATGCAATATATTCAAAATCACAGAATATTCTGAGTTTAAAGGGATACCCACAAGGACCATTGAGTCCAACATGTGTGTGTGGTGCCTTCTGGGAATACAAGCTCAGCCTGGCTATTGTTTGGGGCTGAGGATGCGGAGCCATCGCAGCCTCTCTCAGGCTGTCACATCTGGCACAGTGCATTTTTCTCCAACAGCAACCTGTTTAACAGCCAACCACTACAATTTGCTGTGAGGATCTGGCATTATTTCCATTCCAGAAAGCTGCAGTCCTGCCAGGAAGCAGACAAAAAGAAGAGAAACAAGATCTGGCATTCCTGCTGATACAGAAATTATTTTCCATGAGTTTATTCCTCATTAAACTAATGTTTTCATGCCCCTGCATTCTCTCAAAGCAGCAAGATCAATGTCCAGCTCCATCCGTTTTCTTCTATATAGGTCACTCTCCTGGGCTCTTGTACTGTGGGCAGGGCTGGGCAGGAGCAGGAGCTGACAGCAGAGCTGCAGCTGGTGGCCCAGCCCTGAGTGACTGTACCCAGTCCCTGCAGCCTTAGGAGCACTGTGTGCCCCTGCTGCATCACTGCTGCTCTGGTCTGGGTGACCCAACAGCCCCAGACTACAGCCATGGCCCAGCAGCCTCTCAGAAACACAGGCTCTGGTTGTAGAAAAGTTTTCAGATTTTTTTTTGCCTTTTTTTTTTTGCCTTTGAATATCCTCCTTCTTTCTCCATCACTCGACACACATACAGAGCTGCCACCTCCTTGCTGCTGTCAGGCTCTTCCTTCTCAGACCACCTGATATCCTAGGAAGGAGACCCTTCCCATCCAGCTGGGCAGCAGGAAGCTCCCCCAGCAGCAATAGGGCAGGAGTCCCCACAGTATCAGTGTTTTTCCTCCTGGCTCCTCAGGTCCAGCCCCTTATCCCTCAGGTGATGCTGGCACTAGCAGCTGGAACACTGCCCATAGGCTCCCAAGGATGCACTGCCTCACAAACAAGCTCCTCCTTGTCAGGCACTTCTTTTTCATCATCCTCAGTACTACCAAAAAAAACCCCAGCAGCTGGGAGGTAATATCAAGTCTTGCTTCCTCACCCACCAGCACATGGCTGAAAGCAGGCAGCAAGCACTGCCCCAACACAGGGCCTAAGTAAAATCCTTCCCTGCAGAGACTGAGCTGCTCCACTCTACATTTAATGAGCAAGGTCAATTACCAGTCCTTACAGGCAAAGAGCAGGGATGAGCACATTACTGAGCCTGCCAGGGAAGACTGCCTCACTGGTGGAGCAGCCAGGTGCTCCAGCAGCCACTGGAATAAACACAGATATATCAGAATCACCACAGGCCCAAAGAAGAGCTGTTATATGACAGAAGCAAGATGCAGGTAGAATCTGTGAAGTGCCTACTGGGGTAACAGTGGGCTCTCGGGGAAAAGCCCACAAAACCCTCTCTGCAACCAGCCACCTCCAAAAGCACTAAGTTCTCTATGCTGCTTGTCCCTGAGATGCTTCCAAATAAGATCCAGGACACACCTTTGCTTTTTCTGTTTTTCATTTATTGTTCAGTACGGGACACAGGTGAGGTAAGACATCTCACAAGGATCTAAGCTGACAGGTTCCTTGCTGATGGAGCTGAGGGATGCAAGACTGTAGTTCCTTTTCCTCCCTGCAGCACCAGCGGCCCCCTCTCCCTGCAGGGCTGCAGGGAAAGGGAGAGATACTGGCCAGGTGGGCTGTGGGCTCTGAACAGGTCAAGGGGAAACTGAGGATTCAGCTCAAAGAGGAGACTGCCAAGACAGGCTCCTGCTAACAGGACTCTGACGTGGTGGGGGTGGTTAGCAGAACATCTACAACAATGACTGTGGAGGGGGAAAGCCTCGGGGAGGCCTCCGTACTGAGACGTGTGCAACAAAAGGTCCCTTCTTGCTTCCATTTCTTAACCACAAGGGACAGCTCCTCATGGGGTGCTTCAGTGTTTGGCATTGATAATATCCACGAACTCTGGCTTGAGAGAAGCTCCACCAACAAGGAAGCCATCCACATCGTGCTGAGAGGCCAGCTCCTTACAGTTGCTGCCAGTGACAGAGCCTAAGGAGGGAGCAGTGGTTTAAGGTCAGATGTGCCAGCTCTAGGAAAATGGAGCCAGGGCAAAAGCAGGACTGGCAAGGTACCAGCCACCTCCTGCAGACAGCAAGACTGTCTCCCATTTATCCAAGCAAGCTACCCAAACAAGGGGTAGCTTTATGCTCTCACAGTCAAGAGTTTCCTCGCCAGGGAGAGAACGATGCAGCAACAGGTAGAGAAACTAAGCACTTCCTGCCCTGGAAAGTCGCTCCAGACTCACTTACCTCCATAGATAATCCTAGTTGACTGAGCAACAGCATCAGACACGTGGCTTTTCAGCCACCCCCGCAGCTTCTCATGAACTTCCTGAGCCTGCAATACAACGCAGGAGTCACACCGAGGCCTGAGCCATTCTGTACACAGTTCCCTTCCAAAGACAAGGGAACAGATATTCTCTAAGTCACTAAGAATCTCCAGGAGATTCTCACTAAGAATCTTCAGGCAGGTTTCCTGAGGGGCAAGGGTTAGTTGATCATTTAATCAGCCACCTCCCCTGCTCATACCTGTTGGGGAGTTGCAGTTTTACCAGTTCCAATGGCCCAAACTGGCTCATAGGCAAGAACCACTTTACCCCAGTCCTTCACATTATCTAGGGAAGAGAGAGAAGGTAGAGGTGAGCACAATACCCCCATACTGGGAAGAGCAGAGCTGGAAAATGGCTAAAAAACCCACACCAACCATTTATTTTTCCTCTTACCAGCAATAGCCTTGGTCTGTTCGAAAACCACCTTCTCCGTTATGCCAGCTTCTCTCTCATCCAGCTTCTCTCCAATACAGGCAATGACTCCAAGGCCCTCAGCCAGAGCATGAGCCACCTTCTGCCCAATCAACTGGGAATGGAAAAGAAACAAGGCAGCCAATAAAACAGGTTAGAGGTCTGTTTTAATTGCTCACTCTTCCAGTCTTTGTAGACCCATCTTAGCTGGACCATGTCTCCATTGTATGAGGGCACTCACCTCATCAGACTCTCCAAAAACATGCCTTCGCTCTGAGTGGCCTAGGATCACCCATGCAGCTCCAATATCCTTGATCATTGCTGGGCTGGGGAGAAAGGAGATGACTCACTGGAGGAAATTCACATCCCAGAGGCACCCTGACTTTACTCTCCGTGGCTCACCTGATCTCTCCTGTGAAAGCTCCCTTTGGTACCTTGTAACAGTTCTGTGCTGCCACGCCAATCTTTGCATCGAGCTTCTGACGGGCAAAGTCTAGGTAGATGGAGGGGGCTCCACAAACCACCTCTGTAAGGCAAAGCACCCTGTTACCCTTGTGACAGGAGAAGGGAAGAAACTGTACCCGGCCACTGATCCCGGCCCCAAGAGGTCATCCCTCTCTGCTGGGAAGGCACAGCCCGCCCCTCCTCACTGACATTTGGGGGCCCCTCTGCCACAGGACAATCCCTGCTATCCGATAACTCAACAGCAGGCAGGAAAGCCCTTTCCAGGGAGCTGGACAGGCGATACCAGGCCGACGGGCAGGTCACAGGGGTCCCTTGGAAAGTGCCCAGATAAAAGATCGGGTGCGAATCCGACCCTGCAGCCTGGGCCTGGCCGAACCGGGAAGAGCCGGGTTGTGCCTGGGTTATAACCGGGCACGGCGGCGGGGCGGGGGCTGCAGCGCGGCGCTCCGAGAGCCCCGCTCCCAGGCGTGGGGGCCAGGCCGAGGGAGGCGCGGGGCCCCGGGCCCGCGGGGTCTGTGGGGATGGGCCGGGGCGCCCCGGGGGTCGGCCGCACGTGGCGGCCGGGCCTGCGGGTACCCGGATCCGGTTTCGCGGGTATATTTAGCGCCGCTGCCGCAGGGTTATATTTAGGCCCCCGCCGCCCTCTGACATTTGCCGCTCCCCCGCCCGGGCCCGGGCCCGGTCCCCGGCTCCGCAGGGCCGTGTGGGACGTGCGCTACGTGCGGGCCGCGCCCTCACCGGTGTCGGCGGAGAGCTTGGCGCTGTTCAGCGTGTGGATGAGCTCGCCCAGGCTCTTCTTGTCGCCGTTCATCTTCCAGTTGCCCCCCACGAAGAACTTCCTGGGCGCCATGGCGGGAACGAGCGGGAGCGGGGCCGGCACCGGAGGAGACGCGAAGGTCAGCAGCGGCAGCGCGAACGGCGACCGGCGCCCCTTTTATAGCGCGGCGACGGCTGAGGCCCCGCCCCCCGCGTGCCCCGCCCAAGACCACGCCCCGCAGCGGAGCCCCGCCCCCTGCCCCACCCGCGCTCCCGCGGCCGGCGGGGTCAGACCGGAGCCAGGGCGGTATTTCGACTTTTATTTTGTCCCTCGTGTATTTTGGCATGTCAAGGGCACACAAGGGGAAGCGCTGCTCGTGGCCCGCCTTGCTGCCCGCCCCACGCCCCCGCCCGACAGGGCGGGCAGGAGGAACCCCCCCCATTCACAAGCCACACGTACACACAAGCCCCCTCCTCTCCTTCCGGACAGCAAGGAGGTGGCATCATCCCACCAAGCAGCGAAGCACTAGGGCTGTGTGTCACGGGGGTGAGGACAGTGAGGACATTTCCTATAGAAACAGATATTCCCAACCCCCCAAACCCCCTTCACTCATGGCCACAGGGGCTCCAGCCCCCAGCCGATTAGTCAGTGAACTCTTGTCTCCCCGTGTCTCCACAGAGAGGCCGTGAAGGGACTGGGGAAAGGAGCAGGGACGAGAAGGACCCTGCTCCCACCCTCACTGCCCCCACCCCTTTTCCCCCCCACACCTTCAGCCCACTCTCCCCCCACCACACACAGCAAGAGGATGTTCTAGCTGGGAATCCGCTGGTAGAAGTAGATGTAGCCCAGGTCCTTGGGGGGCTTCTCAGAAGCACAGACTTTCTGGTCGTTGTAGATCACCCACCTGCAACAGGCAGAAGAGGAGCTCAGGAATGCCATTCCATGGCTAAGACACAACTTGATTACACTCACCTGCTCTCAGCCCCAACCCCCCAAGACCTCTAAGGAAATGGGGCAGAATGGGGATTTAAACCAGTCCCTCAGTTCCCTTACACTGTGGAAAACCTTACCTGCCATCTTTCTTGATGTGACAAACATAATGTCCGCACATAGTTGAAGTGCCCATGTGGCTGATGAAGGCAAACAGCTGATATTCTTGAAAGGAGGAGGGAAGAGAGGATTGTCAGGGAAAGAGGAAAGATGTCTTACTCCCTAACACCCTGTGCAAGGCCCCCTCTAGAGAAGGATCCCTGAAGGAAGCTTTGCTGGGTAATAATTTAGAACTTGATCCCCATCAAGTGTGACTGTGAGTGCTCTTAAGGCCAAGCATACAGGGAAGTAGGAGATGCTAACTTCCATTTAGCCTTCTCCCAACTTTTTATTTGGGCCATGGGTGCTGGATGGGTAAGGCAGGGATTTCACCTCCCTACAGCCTCCAGCAGCACTGGCACAAATTCTGCTTTTTTCAGTGGGAACCAAAAGGGCAAAAAAAGCCTCCCAGCACCACTGGACAAAAGCAGCACAGCCCCTCCTGTCTTTCACGTGATGGCACTTCCCCAGCCTCTCTCTTATTGGCTTCCACGTAATCCTCATCCAGCCTGAAGGGTCTAGAATACTTTGCCATTCCTTCCCTCTTCCTCCCTGCTTCCACCTCTACAACCAGACCAGCTCTGCAATAGCTGCTGTTGCTAAAACTTGCAGTACTGCATGGATCAGGAACGACAAAAAAATGTTGAGTTTGCACCCCAAAATCCACATTCCTCTGGCTTGGAACTCACTTCCAGGCCCATCGCGCACTTTGGGACCCACGGGGACGGATTCAGAGATGGACTCGGCTGCCGAGCGCCCCTCTGAGATATCCATAGCAGCTTCTGCATCGAGGTCATCAATGTGACTGAAGATCCAATCCACAGCACGCTCCAGACTGTTGTTCTGGAAGGAAAAAGAAGACAGTGAACTTGGGAATTCCTGTTCCTGGGAAAATCCTTGCGCTCTGATGTCACTCGTGCCTCTCACCGTGGCTCTAAGCGCTTTCATCGCCTGGTCCCGGGAGAAGCCCATGGAGACAATGGTGGCCACACTGTCTTCTGAAGGAGGGTCTGGGCAGGCAATAGTTGACCCTGGCCCACTGGATCCAGGGAGAACTAACGGGTTAGCAAAGTCTGCAGCAGGGAACACAACACAGCTCAGAGTAATCAGATCTCTCCAAGAGGGTACAGCCCAAGTCCAAACTACTTCAGTTTTCCACTGTGGTAGTAGGACACAAGAACAGCCCAGAAGCAGTAAGCTTCACCACGACCATGGCCTCGTACCTGGATCGTCCATATGTGACATGACCCAGTTCATGGCCGCCTCAACCCCACTGTTCCCTGTGTAATACACGGCTTTGCGGCAGGCATCCATGGGAAAGCCCATTTCCACTAGCTGGATAATCACCGACTCATCCAGCATGGGTGCTGTGGGGAGACAGATGTTAGAGTCACCCACTCCCACCCATCCCTGCTGGCTCCATTTCATCTCATGTCACACAGCCTCCAAAGCCACCACTTCCTAGCTTTATTTCACACCAAGTTCCATCTCTTGGCTTTTCTCAGCCACCTTTCTTTTCCAGAAGAGCAGTCTCACACACAGGCAAAATGATTCAACCATGAACTCGAGAGCACTGGCTCTTCCGTAGGCTCTGAACCCGCTCCCACTGTGGTTTATAAAAATTAAATACCCCTACCAATTAAATCCTGTATAAATCCCAGCTCTGCCTCCTCTAAATGCACTGGACACGCCACCCCATCTTGCACAGAACAGGAATCAACAAACCCCCTTGCATAACACCCTTGCATAACAAGCATGCAAGGGAGGCAGCTGGCAATCGCTGACAAAAGGACAGGGAAAGTCTGAGCAAGTGGGAAACTGCTAGCATGGGACACAAGGCAAGGAGAGCAAGGAAATGAGTCAGGCATCAGGAAGAGAGGAGGAGAATCACTAACATGTCGGAGAGGAGAAGTGAGGGGAGCAGAAGGAGTCGTCGTCCTCGTTGCCATAGAACCCCAGGCTACCTTTGGGCTCATCTGGTGTCACCAGTGGGGGTGCGATGTCTGGCATTTCCTCTTCTCCTTCCTGCAGCCCCGTTCCCTGCAGTGCAGAGATATCCAGCTCCTCTGGCATTTCAATGGAAACATCTGCAAGATATGGTCTTGCTCAGCCTCCACATAGGGGCACAAACAAAGGACTTGGCTGGGAGATCTGGAAGGGTAAATCCCTGGGGATGTCTGCAGCAACTTTTGGGATAGCTACTTTCCTCCTAGCAGTAATGACCACAATATGCATATGTGACTCCCAGTACCTATATGCTCTGTACTTCTCATCCTCCTTACCAAGCTTTTTGGGCACCCAGTCCAGACCGAAAGTGAACTTCTTGATCTGGATGACCAGATAATCTGGGAAAGAGGCGAACCGCGTCGTTCTGGAAGAGACACGTAACATTTTTAAACACCTTGTCAGCAGAGACTGAGGGTATCTAGCTGATCCAAGAAATCAGTGAGTAGGACAGAGCCATGTCCTGAGCAAGTTGGGGGATACACCTGTCTGTCCAGCTTGTCTGTGCTGAATTTAAAGCTCCTCAAATACAGAATCATTTCTAAGGCAGAAGTCCTAACAAGATGAGGTGGAATGCAAATCTTGGAGATGAAAAAAAATAGTATATATTCTCTACCTTCCAATCTTGTATTTTACAAGCCTGGTTAGATTTTGTTTAGTTAGAAGTCTAACCCTTAAGGAATGTAGTAGAAATAACTCTTTTTATTAGACCAACAGATACACCTGCAGGAACTGTCAAGAGCACTTTTTTGGATATGAAACAGAAGCAGCGACTTTTAAGTTAACTGAATTTGATTAAAAATTATTTAGTTAAGACAATTTGAGAGAGAAAGTGTCTGGAATCTATGAAACAGAGGGGAACATTTGTGAAGGGAGAAGCACCTGTAAGTGAGACAGATACTCATTACCAGGTGATAATTGCAACGTGCTGTAGAACTAAATTAAGTGACAGTAAAGTGTTTGAATACAACTCAGAAAAAATTAAAACAAAATGTTAATTTTCAATGTGATGTCTGTTTATAGTAGCTATTGCTTAATAATGGAGCATTTGTTTAATAATTTAATTAATTACTATTAATTAATTAATAGTATAGAAAAGCACTTCCAACTCTGATGACTTTCATTGCAAAAGAACACTCAGCATCACAGCAGAAAGCTGCTTACATTTCTAGTCTTGTCACTTCAACTTTGCACTGTTGCATGTGCGACAAGCAGTGAGAAAAATTAAAGCTGTTTTTAAAACCTTGCTACTAGCATTTAAACTAGCATTCTTTCAAAGAACTCATGCATCTGTTACACTCAGTGTTCTGCTCAGATCTTCACAGTTAAAAACTTGAAGAAATTGTAGAGATAGTGCAAGATCAGCGTCATCATACAGTCAGTACAGATTTCAAAGCTAAATTTTAAATTTACAGTAAAAGATACTATTTTCTGAAATACCACTGTGTTTTCGTAGCCTCTCAGCAACCGAAATCTGATGGCTAGGACTTCACTAGCACTGCTGTTCTGCCCACTGAGGGTAACATCCAGCACTGATGAACTGATCCCCTCTCTGCTTCAGTGCTCTATGCACCCAGGGTGTGGAGGACTACAAAGCTTCAGTAATCTTCTTCCCCCAAGCCACTACAAGAGGTCCCCAGAGATGCAACTAAGGCCAGCTCATCACAGCTTAGCTGACACACACTTACTTGAGAGCCACAGACTTGGCCTGCAAGGCTGTGCTCCAGAAATCATCCACCTGCTCTGGAGCTCCATAGGCCTCTAGGCAGGAGCTGAAAGGCACCTTGGCTCGCACCAGCTCAGGCAGTGGCTGCTTCTCCTCCTCTGCCTGCCTCTTCTTCTCCTCATACTCCAGCAGTTCATCTAGAGAATAAAGCAGAGGAGTCAAGGACCACTTCTAGGTACCTACAAAGTGACTGGTGTAAGCTACAGCCAGAGGCAGAGCAGGCCTATAGATACAGGCCACGGAGAATGGAGCACAGCTTCCAGAGCACAGTTCTGCTACTGCAGTCACTCCTGTTGTGCTGCTGAATCACAGCCCAGCTTGTGGTAGCCGAGGGAGAGGCTCCAGAGGGACATCACTGTGTCACACCACCTCTGAAGATATCAGCCTGATCCCAAAAAGCAGGAGAAGGACCTGGCCTCAGAAGTGGCAAAGAAGTTCCTCTTTCATTTAAGGAGTTCTGTGAGAAGAGTACAATATACAAACCTAGGGCTTGCTACTGTTGTGGTGTTGGCACATTACTGACCTTTGTTGAGTGCAGCATCCATGGGCACAGGCAGCTGCATAATGTAGTCCACACGCTGGGTATATTTCACCTTTTCTGTGGCCAGGCACTTCAGCTTCTCCTCCACCAGAAAACGGAAGACCTCGTTAGGGTTCTCCGAGCTGCGGCAGTTCCTCTGGAGAAGGAGAAATTAGAAGGACAGATGTAATATCAGAATGGCACAAAAATGATCTGCAGTAACAGTGATGTCACACAGCACATGGCTGAAGAGTAGTCACTTCTGTACCCAGTACCCTGGAAAAGACAGCAAAGAGGAAAGTCAAAGCCAGCTTCTGTGCTCCAGGAAGCTATGGCATTCCTGCTCCTAGAGAAGAAACTTTACACCTCCAGCTGTGCCACTCCCAAAAAATATTTCTCCAGGGAATCAGCCCTGAAAACATGGCCAAGCACCTATTCTTCTCCACCCTGGCAGGTGCTAGATGGCCCACTTCCCAGTGTTCTTTCCCTCTCTCTGCTCTCACTGCCAGCTTCTCACCTCCACTCCTCACCCCTTGCTGTGGGAAGAAAATCAAGCTGGACTTTTCCATGATTTGACAGATAGACTCAACCATTACCTCCACCATGTTGATGAAGTGCAGAAAGAATTCCTGGGCATCCTGCTGTCGGTTAGTGGAAAACTCTGGGTGCCCCTTTCCAATGAGGGACTTGAACATGCGTGGAGCAATGCCATTTTGCATACCCTGCAAAGAACAATGTGGAAGAAGGTGGTCATAATTTGCCAAGCATGTGTCCTGGCATGTAGCACTCTATTCTTAGCCATGCTTTTCTTCAGGTGACAGGCCTTGCAAGAAGCCCCAGCACATGTCTTCAGAAAGGGTTCTCCCTCCTTTGCCATGTAGCACACAACAATACCTCATGCAACACACACATCAAGGGGATGCCATGTCCAAGCCTCACCTTCTGATCAAGCTGCTGCTCCCCATCTGCAGAAGCTGGCCTTGAATACTCTCCAGAAAGCAGTCCATGGCCCAGTTTGGCTCTGGAATGACAAAGTCACTGTTAGTATCAATGTTTCTTCAATTTCCCATGCTCCAGGAGCCACAGCAACCCATCCAGCTCTGACACTGCCATGGGCTGTCAGTCTCACAGATAATAGCTTTCTCTGCTGCACCAGGCAAGATTATCTTATAGTAGTCTGCTCTCTCTGGCCCTTGGAGACATCACTGACTTCAAAGTTACCAGGGCTTTAGGGTGCCAATCTCAACCACTGCTTGCACACTGAGTAGAACAAGAAGGAACAGCTGGTGCTGAGCCACAGAGCAGCTGTGCAACAGCCAAGCTGAGCTGCAGCCTGACAGGGGAACGGAGCAGTGTCTGACTGTGCAGGAGACAACAGGGCACAGAGAAATTGTCTGAGCCAGAAATAGCACTGCTGTGAGCAGACTGGTCACGTTTTCCCAGAGGAAAGATTGACTGCATCAGGCACTTAATGGACAACAGTATGTGTTTAGAGATTTACTCCTACACCCAGAGCCTCCTGCTGTTCCATTTCACTCCAGTCCTTCCCCATCATTATTGCCATTTGTCTGGAACCAAGCCTTACCAATTCCTCCTTTTGACCAGGTAATCATCCTTCTGGCTGTCTCACCTTAATCCCCTCTCAGTGAACACCTCACTCCAGGCTGCCTGAATTTAGAATCCTCCTGTACCACTGAATTCCCTGTCCACAAATGCCACCTTCCATTCCTCCACCCCAAACTTCCACATGCTTGTTTGAGAGCAGCTGCAGCACAGACTTGACATACTTGAAATGCAACCCCCTCCCAAATCTTGTTTTTCTCCTTCTGCATATTCTCCTGCACAGTACCTCTTGAGGGAAGCCTTTTTAGGCATACATAAGTTATCTAGTGAGAATAAAGCTGCCTAAACCTATGTATCCCCTTGCTCTTTGCCATCTCCCTCCACTACAGATAGCAAGCCCCTTTTAACTGTTATGCAGAGAGAAGCTGCCTCCCAGAAATCCCCCCAGTTTAACAGGCACAACACACAAAATACATTTCAGAGCCTCTCATGAACACAGGGTGCACTCTGTCCTCTTCATCTAGGGCATTCAGCTGAACTTCCTTGGCTTAGATCCTCAATGATGATTGAGGATCAGTGTCTCTGGTGACAGGCAAGGAAAGAGAGGTGAGGCTTGAGGGAGAACCCTGGAGCAAAGGAGCACAGAGGGGATGCATCCAGGCAGCCTCAGCCTTCCTTCTCTCACCAAAATTCTACGTACACTTGTGTGCTGAAATCCTGTGTGGGGTCCGAAGGTGCACTTTGGAATATCTTCTCCAGCTTGTCCACATACCTGCAGAGCAAAACAGAGCAATCTAAGGGATATGCAGCTTCATCTGGTACAGATGCAGTTCTGAGCATGATTACTGCCACAGAAGCGCCCAGCCCGAGGGGACCTTTGTACTGATCCCAGCCTAATGGAAAGGAGTGATTAAGCTCACTTACTTTCTCTGGAAGTCTGGGATACTGAACAGCACCTGCATCACAGAATTGAGGTAGCAACTGTTGCCCAGGTTACGGATACCAGTGTACCCAGGCCCATAGAGGGGCTTGAGCTGAACACCAGACTCCTGGATGAGCTCCCACTCGCCAATGCGCTGGTTCATGTCTATTTCCAGTTCTGTCATTGTCTTGTCTGTCTGCAGAGGGAAAGAACAGGAAAATCCTCAAAGAAGACTCAAGGCAACATCAGAGGTGTGAAAAGTGCAACGCTGTAGAGAAACAAGAGTCAATCCATTCTGGTTTATTCTCTTAGAGGAGGAAGAAACAAGAGTTGTTTCCATATATAAGAATACCTGGGACAGAAAGAGGAGGGAAAAGAAATATGTGAGACATCTGAACGATTCCCTAGAAAGAGGCATGGAAACTGCACACTAACAAAAAAAGGTCAGCACCCGGGAACCTCCCTGCCCACAGTACTGACACATAATCCCAGGGAAATAATCCTGAGGGACATGAAAGAAAGGCAAAAAAGGCAATCAAAGAAGAGAGGCAGATGAGACAACTCTCTGTGTGACAAAAAAACCCCAAGGTTTCTTGACCAGGAATGGCTCTGTATAGCTACAGAAAGTTGGAATCTAGCAAAGACACCTCAGAGCTGCTTCTCTCTCCCTCTGGGCCTATGGAGGACACCACTTCCTCCTCACCTTCTGCATCTTGAGCATGTCAATCCCAAAATGTGCCAGGTGTTCTGCCAGGTTGGGATCCAACACCATGTCATCCTCATCATAGGAGTAGACATCTATGCAGGAAAACAGAAAAAAAAGGAACTTGTAATGGCCTGTGATCTCAAATTCACAGCTGGATGAAGAAAGCGCTCAGAACTGGGTGTTTTGACAAACTGAGCCATTGGACTTTCTGCCCTTTCTCAGCAGAATAACGTTAACAGACAGAATGGTGTTCTAAATCCTCCTAAACATGTGACAAGACAACTTTGTCACTGATCAGGGTACAGAGGTACACTTATGCCAGGAGTAATGAAAATAGGTTACTGTGCCATATACTCTCTGCTCAGGATTTGAACACACGATTCTTTGATAAACACCCCAACACAGAAAATCAGACGGCAACCTGGATAACTATTCTAAAAGCTCCCAATTACAAGGGAGGGGCAGAGGAAGGCGAGGTTTTTTTATCAGCTCGTTCTTTGCCTCACACAAGAAGCAGGTCAGAGAGGCAAAGTTCACAATGGGATGACACGGCGTGTTCCAGGTCACAAGATGGCCAACACCACCCTGATACCTGCAAGAGATCTGCGTCAGCCTGAGAGGTGCCTGGCCTCCCCAAGCCTGGGAGGAGCCCCGTTCTCACCAGCCCCATCAGGAGTGATTGTTCCCAGTTTCACAGCCAGAGGGTAGCCGGTTTCTCGGTAGTGCTCGACCGCGTGGTTGTTGCCGCCGCTGCCGTCGAAGTAGCGCCGACCGCAGAGGATGGCTCCGTCCGTCATGTTCAGCCACAGGTTCTCCTTCATGTCACACTTGCTGCACTTCCAGCCACTATTGACAAGGACCAGAGAAAAAGAGATCAGAGGGAAAACATCTGGGTTCTACCTCCCAAGCCCTCACCATTGCTGCCCACTGCAATATCTGTAGTGTAAGTGATGCCATTCCTCTTCTACTACAGAACACTGAGAATCCGGACATACCCTAGTGTGCCACTTCCACTGAATCTACTGTGACAAGGTGTCAGGACCCAGGACATCCCTCTGGCTGTCCTGAGCAGCCAAGACCCCTGCCAGGGGTCTCAGAGACCCTGGCACAGAGACCAAAATGCCTGTGGTTTTGATTATGACTTGTGGAGCAAGTTACCAACCTTAGATGAAGATCTGCAAGGCCACGACAAATTAAGTAGAATGATAGTGAATTTATCACGGGGTGAAAAAGTAGATTTTGGGGTTTTTTAGAATGGAGGTTCAGGGGGCAAGATGGAGGGATCTGGTGTGTCCTGCCTTTCTCCTTCTTCTTGGCCTCCATCTTCTGCTGTGATGTTGGCACTTTTAGATTGGTTTAGAGTAGAAGCTCACTGTCTAACATAGGTGATAGGTATTGGAAAGTTATTGTAAACATTGTATACGTAGTTTTTAGTATAAAGACATAACATCACCCCGGGGGCAGGCAGAGTGCCTGGACTGTCTTGCTGAGCAGACCTTGGCAGGACAGGAGAAAGCATTTTATAGCTAAGATAAAATAAAGCTAAGATATAACCTTGAGGCCAAGAAATTAAGAGCCCTGACTCCTTCTTCCAGTGCCAGGCTGGGAAAAGAGACTTTCTAACGCATCTCAGGGTCACTCTGACCAGCTAGAGACCCCGACAACAAGGCACACCTGGAGACTCCCAAAAGAAGCCTCATCTGCTGCTGCAGCCCAGCACAGGAGAAGGGCCTGGGACACGAGTGACACAGCAAATTCCAGTACTATGCTCACCACGGTGGGATGCGAACATCGTTCTGAAGCTGGTGCAGGGAAAAAGCGTGCTTGGAAACACGGCGAACCTCCCCATCCCAAGCCTGCACCTCCTGTTTCCGTGAGGCTGAATCTGCTGTCAGGATGGCCTCAATCGCACTGGCAATCTGGAACCAGGACAGCAGGAGAAAACATGAAGGGCTGGACTACCATGGTAAAGGCACAAGAAGCTTCCAGTGCTACAGCACTCCACATTTAGAGAAGTTGGTTGGGATTTTTGGGAGCCTCAGTCACACACAAGGCAGAACTCTGTAATATACACACATATATATATTATATATATACAGCACTGTGCAAGTGCAGAGCAATCCTGGTGACTGCCAGCTGAGACTTCACAGCAGTTCTGCAAGATCCCCTTTACAGGGCAGTTTCCTTCTCTGTAATGGTACATTTCCTCATCAACAGTAACCACAGCCCTCCAGCCAAACATACCCTGTCTTTGACCATGTCTGGTAGTCCCTCCAGCCCATCACGTGGAATATCCAAATGGTCCGGCAAAATCACTATTTTTACATCTTCGTCATATTCAAACTTTTCTTCTGTGATGTCAAATCCACCTTCTACACCTACAAGAAGAAAAAACATTGTGGTAACAGGTGAAACCAAAGAGCTTGGAAAGCTTCTTTCCCCACAGCTTACATGAAATAAAGCACCATGACTAAGACAACTATCTAAATCAGTGATCCACAATCTTTCTTCCACTTCTGGATCCCAGAGCTTCTGCTGGTGCTGTGGACTTCACAGGAACAATTATAAGCCTAATGACAATAGATTTTGTTTCTCCCAGCTCTTTTTACAGATGCTTAAAAACAATCTCCAGACTCTGGCTACAAGCCAGAGGAAAACCAAACCTCCTCTAGATGGGCACTGTGAAGAGAGCCGTGATGAAGCACGGGTGTTCAACCTTAACCAGAATACTCAAGAGAATGAATGGAGATGCGCATGAAGAGATCATCTTGTAAGCCAGGACAAAGGTCAGGTCTCTCAGCATCTTTAAGAAGTCTGTCTCTCTTTCTTGCCTTTTCCAGAAAGGATGGTCTAGAGTCCTGCACTCAAGCAAGAAGAACCAGGAGCTCCTCTGGAACCAGAACATCCAGAATTGCAGAAAAAGTCTGAGCAAAGGTACAGTGATAGTGGTTTCTATGTCCACCTAGCTGTGCTCTCCAGAGGTTGCACCAGAAACTGGAGATCCATACATAAAAGGTTATTTGCCAGTTATAAAGAGCCATCATGGACACCCACCAAAACATCTGCAGTTTCTGCAGATTCCCTCACCTACAGTTTTTGGACTATATAGGTACTCAGAGGAAAAGCTTGGCCTTCTCTGTTCTGCAGATATTCACATCCTACATCCCAAAAGGAAACAGGCAGAAGACACATGGCTTATTAGCAGCCTAAACCCCCTGTGTTTTTAAACTGAATTTCATTTATTCCCGGAAAAATTGCACGCTGTGACTGCAATAATCTCTGCAACAAATATCTGAACATCTGCAGCTGCAACAAATCTCTGAAGGGAAGAAAAGCTTTTGCTGCTCAGTGCCTCTGCCTCAAGAATCCTGTGCGCAACACAGTTCTGATAATCACTACTGTGTTTTCTTGAAACATTCTTGTCAAAAATATCCAGTCCCATGATATCTCCTGCAACTCCCTCCTTAGATACCGACAATTTTTACACTATGCACAAACTGCTGCATATGAACACAATGATTTTAGAAAACAGTCACCAGCATCATGCAACAACATACCTAGATAATCCTCATCCTCTTCTGTGCCTCTCCAGCACAGCCCAGAGATTTCCTGTCACCACTTCACAGAGTAAGGCAATACACAACCCCCCAGGGCATTACACAATTCCTGAACCCTAAACAAACTAAACCAGACTGGTGAGGTCCCCTCAGGTGGTTTTGTGAGCTTCTGAGGCTCCAGATGAGAAAGAGGGTCAATAGCCACCAGCTTGCCCTGAGGTACACTGCCTCCCTTTCCATGGTGGTACCTAAGCATCACACACCACAAAAGTCCATCTACCAACATGCAGGCATAGGAGGCAAGCACTGCAGATCTCTCATTGAGAGGGGGAAATGAGGTACAGAGAAATCAAGGGCTACATTTTGTTCACAAATCTTTCTAGTACTTTAAAAAAATCTCCCATGTCAGAATTAGCTATACCACCACAGTTCAGCTAAAACAAAGATAAAAAAAAAACTTCTCCTGAACTTGAGACCATTGTCTCACAGGGCCAATACTTTCTTTTATTCTCTCCTGCTCCATTCACACCACTAAGCTGTTATCACAGGCAGGTATTTGCCAACTCACTGACAACACTTGGTGAAAGACCTTTGAAGAATTCAGGATGCAGAAATAACTCATAATGCAGACCAGGCCTCATGTCTCCAAAAGCAGCATAATCATATTTATACATAAAAGCACTGGCTATCTGAAGAAACAGAGACTTCAGCCTCAATTTTGCTAGGAGTGTTCTTTGGGGCTCTATTCAGCTCACTAGCAAAACAAAGAGCAGCTGCCATCTTAATAGTGATGTTTGTGCTCTGGCAGTAGACGAGTCACTGGGCGTCTACACCAGGGAAAAAGTGAGCCAAAATCAAGACATTCACAGTCCAGATTCTGGATTTCCCTCTAGTGGTCAGCTTCCAGCAAGCCAAGAACCTGTTACTGCTACAAATGTTCATGTTCCTTCCTTTATGTGTCTCCATAATGGCTCAGAAATTACCAGCTGAGACTGCTCCAAATAAGCAGCGTCTCCACTGACTGCCATGACAGCCTTCTCAGTCGGTGAAAGACAGTAATGGGAACACCAGCCTTGCTCTTCCAAAAAATCGAATATTTAAAATATTTCTTATGTTTTAATGTTCATGCATTTCCTCCAGTATCAGCCTTTTAAGACCTAATGAACCAAAAATGCTAACACAGCATTTCTCATTAATTTCTTCCTTGTCTGTATCAATAATGCTAGTTTAATATCAGAAGAGTTTAAAAAATAGTTTTTCTGCCAGGACCTTCAAGCTGACTTTTCTCAGACACAAATTTTCTCAAGTTTACTTCAGCCCCATGCTGGGCATGTTGTGTTTAAGCAACAGTCCCAGTCTGGTGATCCCCACACCAAGCTGAGCCAGGCATGCAGGGTTACGGCAGAGGATAATAAACATACTTATACACGGAAAACAAGGTGCAACTCTGGACACAGAACACAACCACCACCTTAATGACTGTTCTACAGACACTGCTCACCGGAGACACACTGGAAAACATGAAGTCTGAATTTGGCCAGGGATACTAGCCAAGAAGAGTAAAGCAGAAGAGACAAACCAGGCAGCCCCTGGCTGAACACAGGGACCATACAGCACATAGGTGCTTCCTTACCAATGGCCAAACGAGTTGGTTTCTTCCTCGGGGGGTCCCCAGCACTGGAGTTGGTGTCTTCTTCCTTCTGTGGCATTGAGAAGAAATAGGGAAATAAGAGTTAAGGGGACAGGCACGCTGTAGTAAGCCTTAGGGACTGAAATCAAGCTACTCTGAAAACAGAAGGAAACCAGGCAGAAACAACATGGGCAATCCATAAAACAACTCAGCACAAGCAGAACTGAAGCACTGGTGTCCCTCAATTCACCAGGAAAAACAACAGCTGTATCTCAGGAGAGAAAACTCTACATCTGATGGAATACACAGACATAGCCTGGCTCTCAATTTCAGAACAAGTTTGAGTGTATGTATTTTTATTTTTTACCAGTTTACGTGTTCTTTTGAGGTGCAGGTAGACCCGCTGGCCTGTTTTCTGATAGTGCTTTTCCACATACTGCTTCCCAAAGCCCAGGAACGTGTTCATGCAGATATACAAGCCGCCATCTGACTCCTGGAAGGAAGGACAGACAAAACTGAAGGGAGGTGGTCAGGAATGGCATTCCAGCTGCTAGGATAGGCAGGGCAGACTAGTCATTATTCATTAAGTCATGGCAACAGCTCATTCCTACATAACAGCCACAAGTAGCTAGTAAGAAATAGGATGGCAAGCCCCAGCCTGGCTGTCCCAGAGGAACAGGTACTCCTGTCACGATGATGTATTTAAAAAACTATTTGTGTGTTCATTTATGGCAGGATGCTACCAAATCAGGAAAGCCTGAGTTTCCAAAAGAGTTTACCTTGCAAAAGGCCCCTAGCACACAGTTTACAAGTTCAGAACATGGTACAATCATTACCAGCAAAACTGTGGTACCCTGTCCAAACACATGACTCCCAGTGCCATAGGGAATGCTGCCAAGCTACAGTGTGAGGAAGGTTAACAGACCATTGTTTACTTTTGCTGTTGTGTTCAAAAGCCTGTGAGCAGCTTGGAAACAGATACAGAATGTGCCCCCACCATGCCATCAGCAGCTGGAAAACACCACACTCATTCAGCAGATACCCTTTTCAAACTGAAGGGGCAGGGGACCCAAATGCAAGGGTTGGAAAGGAGAGAAACCACTCAGAAGCTTTCAGAAGCTGCTGGGACTGAGACAGAGCAGGCAGCGCAGGGTCAGGCATCCCTGTGAACCTCGGGGAGGGCAAGAGGGCCAGGATGCCATGTGCAGTTGCCCCGAAAGACCCGTATCTCCCTGCTGGAGCCCAGCTCTGCGGGATGGGGCTCAGCACGGACGGGCGTCCGCTAAGAGGCCCAAGGGGCACCTCGCCCTCCCGCTGCCTTCGCCGCCCCTTTGGTCCACTTAGGCCGAGCAGGGGTAGCGCAGGAAGCGCAGGATGTCAGCGGGGCGGAGATGGCTGGAGAAGGGACCACTGCCATCTTAATGACACAGCACCGCCTCGCCCCCCGCCCGCCGGGCCAGGCCAGGCCGCGCGGCGAGGCCGGGGAGGCGGCTCATACCCGGGCAGGGCGGGACCCCCGGCCCGCCCCCCGCCGCCGAGGGCGGGCCCGGGACGCGCCCGACCCCCCGCCCCCCGCTGGACTACAAGTCCTGGCGAACCGGGCTCGGAGGGTTCGGGCCGGGGGCGCTCCCTCTCCAGGGGCTGCCGGAGGGCCGGGTCCCCGTCGATCGGGGCGAGCACCCTGCCCACGCCCGCCCCGGCCCCAAAACTACAACCCCCAGCGCGCCGCGGGCGGGCGGGGCGCACCGCGAAGCACGCCGGGCGTAGTAGTCCGCGAGGGCCCTGCGCGCCGCCCGGGAACGGCCACCGCGGCCACGGGGGAACCACAAATCCCGTGAGGCCCCGCGCGGGCGGCGCCCCGGCCGGCGGCGGGGTGGGAGCCGGCCGCGGCGGGAGCAGCCCGGGCCGACGGGCGGGCCGGCGGCGGGGCGCGCTTACCGGCGTGTCGAAGGAGAAGGCGCACTCGTCCTTGTGGACGCGGTCGCCGGCCTTGGGCACCCGGATGGACGGCAACACCGACAGCAGCGCCTCGCTCAGCTCCGCCATGACAGCGGCTCACCGCGGCACCGCCCACAGCCCCGCCCCACCCAATCGCAGCCCGGCGCGGTCAGGCGGGTCCTAACCAATCGGCAGCGAGGCTGGAGGCCGGACTCGCCCTGCCTACCCGCCGGCTCGCCCAATCGCAACCACCCTCCGGCCATGGCGGGAGGCGGTGCCGGGCTCCTCCACCAATAACGACATACCGAGGGGCGAGGGGGCGGGACTGTCTCCGAAGATTGACAGCAGGGCGAGGCGAGACGTGACGGGCGGGGACTGCGGAGCCGACGCGCTGGCGGGGCGGGGAGGAGGGCGTGGCGCATCCAGCCCCGCCCCCTGCACAGCGGCCAATGGGCGGCGGCAGCGCCCGGCGCGCGGGAGATTCGAACGGCGCGTCCGGCGGGGCTGGGGCGCAGTGCGGCCGCCGCCGCCATGGGCGCCTCTGGCAGCGCCCCCGCCACCCCGGCTGCGCCCCGCAACAAGCACCTGGCTCACGTCAGCGACCCCCGCTCTCCTACCGCCGGCATCCTGCGCACCCCCATCGAGGTAGGCGTCCTCCCACCGCCGCTTCCCTCTGCGTGGCTCCGGCCCGCCGCCACCACGGCTGCCCTCTCCGCAGGTGGTGAGCTCCCCGGCGGACAGTCCGCAGCCCAGCCCCGCCGAGCCGCCGGCGAGCACTGGCCAGCAGCGTGACCCACGGTCGCCCACGCCCGGCATCTCCCGCACGCCCATGAGAGCCGTGTCGAGTGGTGAGTGAAGCGGCCGTGGGCGGGTGGGTTGGGGGCTACCTGACTCAGAAGCTCACCCCGGCCCCCTCCGTCCCCGGCAGACAGCGTGGACCGCCTGGTGAAGCAGCTCAGCGAGGCCTTCGGGGCCGAGGCCGCGGCTCCCGAGCCGGCGCCTCCGGCAGCGGCGGACCCCGCCGAGGAGCCGGCCCGGCGGAGCTCCCCGCCCGCGGGCCAAGAGGCGGAGCGGCCGCCCTCGCCCAGCACGGCCCGGCCCGCCCGCCCGGCCGGGCACGGCCTCTCCTCGGGTAAGTGCTCGGTGTGCCGGTGACGGGGCTCCGTGTGGCCAGAGAGCTGCCGGGATGGGCCGTGAGCAATCGGGGCTCTCGGCGCCGTGTGGTTGGGGTGCCTTCTCGGGCATGCTCCCCGCCAGAGCCTGTCCCCAACCCCAGTTCGGCTGTGTCCCACCGCCTGCAGCCTCTGTGGCCCGGACACGCTCTGGGAACTGTCATGTCATCGAACAGACTTTTGTCCAGCGATGAGAAATGGTTTTTAAACTGTATTTAAAATCTAGAGGTATACACCAACTCTTCCCCACTCCGAAATGGGTTTGTGACTGTGGAGATCTGTCCAGAGGGACCTTACAGTTTTTCTTTGGGAAGAGCTGTGGAGCAAGGGTGGGCAGCACATCTCTGTGCTAAGGCTGAGAAGTTCTGAGACTTTGATACAGACTGTGTTTTAGAAAGCTCTGTGCTGAGCACTGCTCCTCGGAGGAGTGGCTGAGAACTGTTCAACCTGGAGAGGAAAATGCCCAGGGGGTATCTTGTTAATAGATACAAATACCTGAAGGAAGGGAGAGCCAGGCTCTTTTCAGCGGTGCCCAGTGATGGGATCAGAGGCCAAGGGGACAGAATGGTACACAGGAAGCTCCTGCACATCAGGAAGCACTTTTTTTTCACCATGAGGGTGACCAAGCAGTGGAGCAGGTTGCAGAATCTCTATTGAGATATTCAAGAGACTCCTGGATGTGGTCCTGGACAATGAGCTCTAGGTGACCCTGCTGGAGTAGGTCCTCTAGAGTTCACTTCCAACATCAGCCTTTCTGTGATCCCTTTGCCTCAAAGCCCTTGGGTAAGTTTTTGATAAAGGCCATGAGGCATTTAAAATCCAGGACTTTTGAGCCTTGTTGTGATGTGCTGGTGTGTTTCCTTTTGTCAACTAGTGAGCAAGCCTATGAGACACAAGGCCAACAACAAACTCATGGCAACATCTGGAGGAACTGGCCGCTCTCCCCTCAGCATTCTACAAGATGATAATTCCCCCAGTGCTCCTGCCCCTCGCCAGGTAAAGCATAATGGGTCATGCTGAGGGAGGGAGATTGAGCTGAAAAAAAGTCAAATCCTTCAATTTCTGTGTCTTATAGGGTCCCAGTTGAGAATTGTGGCCTCCTAGGCCTGTAGAGACTAGAAACTTCACAAATGTTTTTCTGTGGGTCAGTCTTGTCACTAAATGCCTCTGAGTCTTGTTCAGTGTCTGTCTTTGGCCTTACTGTGAAATTGTTCATTTCAGTGCATTCTTTCTCTGGGCTGTAGAAAAAAGTCACTCTTGTACATTGTCACAAGAGAGTCCAAGCTGAATGGCCTGAAAAATAGGCTACATATTCTGCTGAGAATTAAGCAACTTTCGATTAACTTGTGTTTTACACTCTGTGTTTGGGTTTTTTATTCTCTAGGGCAAGAGGCACGTGTTGGGAGAGAACCTTGGGGAGAAGAAGGAAGTGGATCTGAGCAGGAGCCTTAAATCTGGGAACTGTGCTTGGAGTGACTTGAACAAGGAGAACCAGCAGTGTCCTTTTGTGGAGAACTAGACATTTCTTTTTGCAGGATCTTGCTATAATTTGCTGCTAGGTTTTGAGAATTTTCTAGAGGGAAGAAATCCTACAATAGACTGAAACCCCCAAGCAGTGGTCACATTTCTCGCCTATCCCTGCTGGGGAAAGATTTCTCCCTCCTCTTCCCAGTTTGTCATGTCTAATGTACAGCACAGACTTTGTCTCTTTTACTGTATATCAGCTGTATTGGTTTTTCCATAGAGTTTTTATCTCTAGTAAATAAAAATTTGTGTTCAACCTTTGCTGACTGTATGTCCTGATAGTGTGCTTGCTTAGCACAATGCTTTCTCTGGGACAAGGGTTCAGGCACAAATAGTTCGGCCTTCCATGAGCCTTAAAACTGCCTTGTCCCCTGCCTGGAGCATGCTGAAGGGTATGGCCTTGAATCCATGTACAACAGTGTGAGCTGGGAAGCTGCAGCTCCCTGCAGGAAACTGATGTGTATCCAGTGTCACTTCTGGAGCTGTACTGCTCCTACACTGGCCTGAAACTGAGTTAGGCAAGGGTCTGTCCTGAGGGTGAGATCCAAAATAATGTGAGACAGTGTTGTCCATTGATACTGACCTTCTGTGGGTAAGTTACTAAACCTTGTTGATCTCCAGCTGTCCCAGCAGAGCCTGGGGCCCCTCAGGATGTTGCTCTGAGCCAAGTGGAATAGGGGCTGAAAAAAATTATTGTGTAATTAAGCTAAAATATCCAAGCTTTGAAAGGATGCACTTTCATCTCACTTTCCCAACTCCAGCCTCTTCTCACCTACAGCATGTGAGGAACACCCTCCCCTGGGGATGTGAGCTAAAGCAAGGGCTGTGGATGAGGTGTTGACTGGTTGAGACCAGCAGGCAATAGTCACAGAAAAAGAGTTCTGTTTGCAGTAGCTCATTGCAATGCTGGAAAGAACACAACCTGCAGTGCTTCTGTGAGCTTTCTTTATTTGCCTGGGCTATGAAGATCTAAACAGACTTGAAAACATGGGCTGATGGCTACTGGTTAGACAGGGTCACCACACAATGCAGGAGTGAGGCAAAGAGGGAAGGAACAGCAAGAAGCAGACAACAAATAAGAATAAATATAATATTCCCTGATATTCTGGCAGGTCTTGAGGGCTACCTTTCTGCCATTTATGCATAGATAAGACTTGAACTAAAAAGAATAAATGTATTTCCTGCTATTCTGGCAGGTCTGAAGGCTGCCTTTCCCCCCTTGATGCATAGATAGGACTTGAGCTAAGCGTTCCCCTGTGAAAATGAGCCAAATTTACTATAGCTTTATGTCTGAGGTGGTGCCATAGAAATCTCAAATCCAGTGTGTCTCTGAGGCTGTCTGCATGGATACAGGACAGCTGTATCCATTACAGAGAAGTTAGGTAGAGTTAAAGCAGGGAGAGAGCTTAGTTTGGGCTGGGTGTTGCATGAGGGGTCCTCTGAAGGAGGAGGAGGAGGGGTATCAGTGTGGGCAGAGGGGTTTGAAGGAATGTGCAGGGTGTCTGAATTGTACTGCAAAGTCCTGAGACAAAGAACAGGTCTTCAAGCCCACACAAGGCTGGAAACTGCTGGGGCTGTTTAGAGATGGAGAGAAGGGCCAGTGCCTGTGCTCCTGCTCCCCAGCTCCCCCTGCTTCTCCTCCCTGATCTCCTTTCACTCTGGGAGACTCCTACAAGTGACCTGTGTCTAGAGACAAGTGGGAGTGGTAGGTAGGCATTTCTGTTGTGCTCAGCTGCTGATGCTGTGTTGCATGGGCTCGGGCTGTGGGCCGTGCTTCCGCTGCTCTTCCCCTCCCTGCTGCCGTCCTCAGTTCCAAATCTTGAGGAAACTGTCCCAGGAGCCAGTGGCAACAGCCATGCCATCCGCCGTCACCCCCAGGCAGCTCACTCTGTTGTCGTGGCCAGAAAGGATTCCTGTGGAGGGAAGGAAGAGGTGAGGCAGTGAGGGGGGCCCTGTGAGAGGTGACAGGGTGGCCCTACTGAGGGGACACGTGTCACAGGCTGTGCCCACGTGCTGTGTGCGGCCCGGTCTGCTCCTGCACAACCTCTTGCAGTCAGTACATGGAGAATGGGAGCAAATGTGCCAAAAAACTTTTGTGTGTGGTGTACAACCAGCACCCAAGGGGTTCTTGGGCAGGTATGGCCAGCTGAATCCTCATACAACTGCTTTCACCTGGCCAGCTGACTCCTCATGCAACTGCTTTCACCCTGGACAGCTAGAACTGCTTTCACCTGGCCAGCTGAATCCTCAGAACTGCTTTCACCTGGCCAGCTGAATCCTCAGAACTGCTTTCACCCTGGCCAGCTGACTCCTCATGCAACTGCTTTCACCCTGGAGTGACGGTAAGACTAAGATAGGATGGGGTCCTTGGTAAGGCTGAGAAATAGCAGTGCTGTTGGTGGGCTGTGTTTCATGACTTTTCAGAGGGTAAGGGCTGAATCTGAAAGAAAAGTGCTGTAGTTCTGTGTATGAGCATCACAGAGTACCCAAAGATGTTGGATGGAAGCCCAGGTGCACGCTTGGCTTGGTGCCTGGCCACCAAGTGGCACTGTGAGTACCTGGAACTGGCAGACGAGGAGGAAGTAGGATATTCTATAGCAGTTTTAGCTAATGGGAACCTTCTTGTCCCCCTTGATCAATGTTGTTTAAAGGCTTGACTTCCTTAACAATTAAACCCAATATCTCTTCTAGGCCAGTGAGAGTTGTTGGCCTAGTTCTGGTGTGCTCCCTTAGCACGAGGGAGCTTTGCTGGGTTTCTGTCACTATAGGATGTCTTCCTATGTTCAGGAAAAATAAGTGCCTCATTATCCCTGAGGCAGGGAGAGGAGGCCTTGCAGGGAGGGGAGGAGGGACCTCGAGGAGCCACTGACCCACACGCTCTGCTTTCAGGGAGTCCCAGATGTTGCAGTTGAAGTCGTCGTAGCCGGCGAAGAGGAGGCGGCCGCTGCGGGAGAGGGCAATGGAGGTGATGCCGCAGATGATGGTCTCGTGGGAGTACATGATCAGCTCCTGGTCCGCCCGCAGGTCGAACAGGCGGCACGTGGCGTCGTCGGAGCCCGTGCAGATGGCCTCGCCGTTGGGGAAGAACTGGGGAGGGCATACACCGTGTTTGAATGAGGTTCTCCTCAGATCCCACTGGAATTCCTCAGCTCATCACGCCCCCCTCCTGCTAACCACCAGGAAGCCACGGAGGCAGGAAAACCTGGTGGGACCAGACACTGGATCATGGAATTTGAGTCTGCTGAAGGGGGAGACTGATATTCTCTTAAGGCCTAATAAACCCCTTCCACTCCAATAAAACAAATGGCAAGATATCTCAGTGCTTGAGGAAGGATTATTTCAACTCCAGCTTTGGCCTTAACAAAAGTCCATCTATTATCCCCCAGCTGAGGTCTGACATACTTCTGGCTACCAGAGCCTTCCTCTGTTTGATCCTCATATCCCAGGCTTCTCATAGATGCTCATGCCCAGGTCTTGCTCTGAGGTGTAAATAAAGGGCTCCCAGGAGCAGGTATGGCAGAAAACCATGTGGCTGACAAGATAGCCACAGGGCAACTGAGAAAGGTTTCACTAATTGATGTCAGTGGAGGGTGGTTTGAGCAGCAGACTGCAGGAAGCTGGCATTTGCTTAGCTACAAGGAATAGTCTGCCACGTGTCTTGTCCTGCCATCTCTGCAGCTCTGAGGGAGGTGCTTCCTCCCAAATGTCTGAGCTGCCTCCCATGAAAATTTAATCTTCAGAAGATCTCCCTGTGATCCCAAGTTCCCACTTGGGATCTTCCATCTGGAGCTGACCTCAGCTGAGTTAGGTGTTCCTGCTGCCTCGCTTGCATCTTGTGCCAGGGCTGCTGGAGCATGCTTAAAGCACAGCTGCCATCAGCTGTTGTGAGCAAAGCTGGACCAGCCCCTGTGTCAGGGTGCTCAGGTCCATGGCGCGCTGCCTGTCCAAGACTTGGGTGCTCTAGTGCCTGGAGAGAGCCCTCCTCCAAACTTCAGTGAACTTGGGCACTCCCTGCTTCAGACTGGATCACGGGGCCAAGGTCTAAGACCCCTGTTACCCTGCTAACTGTGACAGCTTCTTTCAACCTTGTCCCAGGGCTGTTTTGGAGCTGTTCCACCCCCCATTCTCCGCCATAGCCCCGTGCAGGAAGCGTACGTACGGAGATGGCGTTGATGTCGGACTCGTGCCCTGAGAAGGTCTGGCGGCAGGAGCCCTCCCGCACGTCCCACAGTTTGGCAGTAGCATCACAAGCCCCTGAGATGAAGAGTTTGAAGTCAGGGGAGACGGCCAAGCTCATGCAGTCTCCGGTGTGACCAATGAACACAGTCTTCTGCTGCCCCGTCTCGATGTCCCAGAGCGCGCTGCAGGAGGGGACAGGAGAGGAGAGGAGCTCTCAGAGCCAGCCCAGGCAGAGCAGACCCACAGCCAGGCTGAAGAGCTGTCCCACTCACAGACAAAAGGAGGGATGCTGTGGTTACTGCACGGGAAAATGGGTGAGAGCATCCCTGGAGTCAGCTGTATATAACAGGAGATATCTTCACAGCTGTTGTTGGCAGTACCTTTGCCAAAACAGAGTTAGACTAAGGCTGGGGGTGTGAGAAGTTTGGCATATAAGTGTAACAGCTGAAGGGAATACTGAGAGACAGTAAGAGGGACACAAACAGCAAAAAAATAGCAAACAGCTGAAAAAGGTCTTCTGTGTCCATGCTTGTAAGTTGCAAAGCTCTTGTTCGGTGGGATCCCACAGCACTGCCAGACAAACAAACCCCAGGTAACCCTGATCTCTGATGGAAATGCCACATTTCCTTGGTCAAAAGGTTCTTCCAAAGCAGGTATCAGGATGAAATGGGGTGAATAAAGAATAAGGACTGTTCAGAGTCACAGCACAGTGAGCCCTGAGAACCTGGAACCGAAGGATCAAGGCACTGCTTCTGCAGTGTCCCTTGCACAGAGGGCAGGATTTGAGAAGTGGAGAACATGTGCATGCTCCACATAAAATTAAAACTCTCTCTGTCCTGGCATAAATGACACTGTTCTTTGTGAGAACTTTTGACATGGTCCCTACTGTTTGGCCTGGCCTCAGCTGAGAAAAGAAGCATCTGTTCTGCCAAGGGAGGAAGAATGGATGGGGCTTCCTAAGGTGCTCCATGTGGCCTCTCCATGTAGGAGCAATTTCTCCTTAGATAGTGGAGGGCTGAAGAGCACAAGGACTGCACTTGCTGCTGTGCTAAGAGCAGAGGTCATGGCACCAGGATACAGGAGGGAGCACTCACCATGTGGTATCTCCAGAGCTAGTCACAATGTTGTTGTCATCAAGAAATCGGCAACAGGAGAGGTATCCTGGGAAGTGGGAACAAGCAAATATGAGAAAAAGGGGCAAGGACAGAAGGGTGAAGTTTGGAAGCAGGGGGCACCCAGTTGCAGGCAGGCAGTGCACACACCTGTGTGGGCTGAGAGCTCCCTGCTCACTTTGACGTTGCCTTCACGGGACTTGAGGCTGTAGATGGAGCACATGTTGTCAAGGCCTCCACAGGCCACAAAATTGCCAGAGGGGGCATAGGCACAGGTCATGACCCAGGAGGAACGCAAAGGGATGGCATGAACCTGGGAGGACCAGAAACCGTGTCAGGGTTCTTGGCAGCACAGAGAGCAGGTCAAGGACACCATCTCCAAGAGGACCCACTCCAGCATCCCGGTTTGCAGCCACCTGGCTCCTACCTTGTTAGTTGTGTATGTGTCCCACACAATCAGTTTCCCATCTTGTGAGGCACTGACCATAAGTCTGTGAGAAAGGAACAAGGTCATGTTAGTGGCTTTCTTCCCATCAGAGCCTTCCTGCCCCTCACACCCATGTGCTGTCCTGCAGCCAGCAGGCCAGCAGCAGCTCTCACTTGGAGTCTGTGGACCAGTGCAAGGCATAGATCTTGGCCAGGTGTCCCCGCAGGGTCCTTCGGGTCCGCATCTGGATGCGTCCAACGACCTCCATTCCAGACACAATCTAGAGAAAGAGTGGCAGGAGAGAAAGAATTTATCTTGGACTACCAGGAACTTTACTGCTTTCCACATCTCTGCGTCCTGGCTCCTTCCTGACTGGGCACCAGCCCCTCAGAGTGGTGCTAGCTTGCCCAGGCAGCCCTGTCCCTTACCTGAGCAAGCGTTGTGTCTGCACAGGCTTTCCGGGCATCCTGGAGAAGAGACAACAGCAGATGAGACAGATTGAAAACATGTGGGGAAGGTGATGACAAGTGAAATTTGGGGTCATTGTCTGAGGGCTACTAGAAGTAGGAATTGTGGCTTTGCTGTGTTTGGATTGTGGCCAGCACAGGGGGATCTTTGTGATTAGATCACCTTGACACCAGTCAATTGTCAGGGAGGTGAGCCAAAATTTGCTCAGCGTCCTGTTCACTGTGCTACACCCTTTCCATAGACCCTCCCACCTGACAGAACACCAGTGGTCTCACAGACAGAGGAGATCCTGGGGATTCATTACACTCGTGGGACCCCTGTCCCTGTTTCTCTCCCTTCCCCCACCATGGTGGGAAGATCTCCATTAGCATTTAAAGGGCTGTGGAGAGCTGCAGAGGGCTCCTAGACTTAGATGGAGAAAGCCCAGCTCCAGCTTGTGGCTGAGGAGGAAAGTTTGGGCATGCAGTGGGGGGTAGACACGCTCTCAGCAGCTTCATGGCTGTTGCCAGCATTACCGCAATCTGCTTCTTCAGCTGCTCAGCCTCCTGCTTCATCTGCTCCATTTCCCCCATCTTTCTGACCTAGGGGTGGCTCCTCCACGTGGGGCAGCCTGGATTCTGGGGAGACAGATCAAAGGAGAGAGGTGTGAGTTAGATAGGACACCAATGTGGCTGCTCAGTTACAGAAATTTAGGTATCCTGACTATCCTGACAAAGGATTGGTGACCATTTCTTGGCTGAACACTCGGTAATGCTGTGCTGTATCTGGCCACAGCCCTTAGCATTTGGGAAGCTTGTGCTGGGCCTGATCAAAGGTCCATTTTGTCCTGGATCCTGCTTACACATACACATACGGAAGCTAAAGAACTCCAGAGCCTCTTGCTGAGGTTCTGGACACACTTGTCCATTAATTTTTAACCTCTCCATTCCAAGCCCTGGGTCCTCTTTATGAGCTTCTCCCTGTTAATGGCCAAGCTGTCCATCTCAGCTCCAGGAGGAAGAAACTTGTTGGGGGGAGCCCATTGGCTATTTCCCACTGTTTGTCCTAAGCAAAGCCTCACCAGGCAGGACCAACCAACTCTCTGACCACCAAGGAAACCTACGGGGCTGTTGAGGCTCTCTCTCAGAGTTCCCTTACAGTTTCACATCAAAAACCAAGCCAAAACCAACCAACCAAACCAAAATAAAATAAAAAGAAAGGCTGATGCCTGGGGAAGGATCTAAGAATAGCATAAGCCGATAGGGGTACATCTCCTACTTGCCCAGCCCCAGCTTTTCACTGACGTCCAAAGCTAGAGCAGCATTACTGTATGCAAGTCCTTGATGTTCTTTTCTTCTGTGCATTTGTCCACACCATTTTTGTGCCCATGCCAAGTTCAGCCTCCTCAGTACCCCCTGATGATGACTTCCACAGCTGGGTGGCAGGCTCTGCAAAGAAGTTCCTGCTTCCATCACTTCCTGGTGGCACTGGTTCCACTTGACAGTAGCTATAGTTTGAGTTGGAAGAATCATCAAATAACTGGTCTCTATTCACCCCTGCATCACTCGGTATTTCATACATCTTTGTC
Organism: Agelaius tricolor; assembly: GCF_023055355.1. Taxonomy (NCBI): domain Eukaryota; kingdom Metazoa; phylum Chordata; class Aves; order Passeriformes; family Icteridae; genus Agelaius; species Agelaius tricolor. The sequence continues at coordinate 21,586,554 of NW_027269269.1, forward strand.
ATACCCGTCTCTTTTCTAGACTGCAGAGCAAACTTAGTCATTCCTCCTGTGTAAGCTGTTACATCCTATTATCTCTGCTGTTCTGTGAGCTTTGTTTCATTGTTTACAGAGCAGAGACAATACGTTTTTGCAGAGAGAGCAGGGAGCCAGAATTATAATCCATATTCAAGATGCAGGTGCACTGTATCAATATACGACAGCTCTGTTTTATTCTCTCTTTCTTGTTATGTGCATTCAAATATTCACCAGCGATTCCAGCATCTCCCACTTTTGTTAACAAACGTGATCTTTAATTGCTCCAGCATTTCACCTGGATAGATGTGAGTGTCCAGATGTGCTCCAGGTGTTGCCCAAGAAATGTTCCAGCAGCATCTGCAGAATTTCTCCCAGTTCCTCTGGGTCACATCACTTCCATCCCTGTTGCCTGAAGGCCTCATTTCCTCTGGTCAGTGAGGCTTTGGGTCCTTGCATGCCAGACTTGCTCTCTTGCTGTAGGCAAGCACATCCAGAGAGCTCCCAAGTCCCACCTTTGCTGGCTGCTTGGTAGAGCACTTTGAGTTTCCTTGAAGAATTCCTTCCCTTGAATGTCTCCACAGCTTTCCTTTGATCCCCCAGGCACAGAGAGTTTCTGCTTGTTCAATGATTCCTGAGGCATGGCTTTGAGTGCAGGAAAGAGAACAAGACACAGGTTTCCCCTAGCTCCTGGGAGGCTATCCCAGCAGGAAGCTGTTTCAGGATACACTTTGCAGAGGGAGACTCGTGCCTGCTGCCTGCAAGGCTGGATAGAGGCACAGCACTGCTGACTGTTCCCTGCTCACTGCCCATGCACGGGATGGGGCTGCCAGCCCCAGGAAATGGTGAAGGAGCAGGAGGGCAGCACTGCCAGGGCCCAGAGGAATGTGCCACAGCCACGGCCTGGGGCTGCCAGCCTCAGCTCCTTCAGCTACCCTGAAGGACAGGAACGGACCAGCACCTGAGCTGGGCTCATTCCGCTGGTTTTTCTTCTCTCATTCCAACAGAGCAGCAAGGAGGGGGCTCCTCCCAGCAAGGACGCACTGCTGCACCTCATTGAGTGAGCCTGGCCGTGAAAGCCCACCTCCATGCACTTCCCCTCCTTTGGGAGAGGGCTGGCATTCCACTCCACCTCTCAGCTGACTGACAGAGCGGGGAGATGCTGGGGAAGGCCTTGCAGCTTTCAGTCAGAGACTGCACATCCTCCTTTTGCTGGGTGTTTGCTCCTCACTTTCAGTGTACAGTTCAGCCTGCAAGGCTCCATCCTGCTCTGGTCACAGCCTACAGCACACCAAGTGGAACACCTGAACTTCCAGCCACCCTGTGCAGCTAGCTCTACCACTGTGGCCCACACTTTGCCCTTCTCAAGTGTTTCTTAGGACTGATCCATCAATCCTAAGCATTGGATTGCCTTTTCCTGCTAGGTAACCTCCTCCCCCTGACTCTTTCATTCCAGCCTCCTTTGCTTGGTTCCCAAGTTCTTCGGGCTGTTATTTCATACACCTTTGGCTCTCTGAGATCACTGGCCATCCACCTGCCCCAATTTTTATTTGTAGACTTCTGGTTTTGCCCACCCAGACCTGCACAGAGATGGGAACCTTGTTCTCCCTTCCCTCCAATTTCTGCTCTCCGTGAAGCTGGCTGTACACATCCTCCCCATTACCTGTCAGGTCCCAGTCTTCCTTTCACTGCTCCTGCTTTTTCACTACTCTCTTCCCTTCTCTGGTTGTTTCTCAACTCTGGTACTAGCAAGGGAATGCCAGTTCACTGCTCTGTAAAGCTGCATGACCAGATGAGGGGCTTTTGGAGCCATAGGCAGATCAAACAGCAGGGGCAGGATGTTGAGGACGGATAAAAAGGGCTAAATATAGAGAAGGTGCAGCTCAGGACTGTGTCCGAACCTTTAAATCCCTCTGAGGGAACACTCTAAATGAAGTTGGGAATTGTTCTCAGCCTCAGAAGGACAAGGAGCCACAGATGAGTGATAATAATAGCTCCATCTTTGCCTGTCGCCTCCATCCGTCACGTCCCAGCGCAATTTGTGGAGAGTGAGTTGTCCCCAGCATAGTGCAGCTGCCTCCCAGGAGGAGCAGGGCAGGTGTGCAAAAGAGCAGCTCGTTATGGTCATGCAAATTTAGGGCAGGAAATGGGAGGAACAAAATGGGGGAAGAACGGAGGAAAGGGAAATGGAGTTTGGCCAAGGCATCTTCCAGCCTTGACTGGCAGGACCTCAGGGATACACATTTCTAGTGGATCTAAGGATCAGCTCACAGTTGCTCATGGTGGTTGCCAGGCTAGTTTTAATGGGAAAGGCTTTTAAATGGTGCACACTTGGCACTTTCTGGAAGTAAGGGCTCTTTCAGGGGAATGCTAAGCAGAAGAGGAAACCAAGTCCTTAGGTACCTTTGAAAGAAACAATTCACCACTCTCAGCACAGCTACTGACAGGAGGACCTTGGCATCAGCACTGTTCCAGAGTTTTGCCTCCTGCAAGCACCACCAGGAGCAAGCAGGGCACAGCCAAACAGAGCCTGGGCTTGGCTGGTTCATGCCAGCCCTGTTCTGAGCTCTACCTTAGCTGTGCTCAGCCAGTTCACAGCTCTTGGCTTTGGAAATCACATTTCATTTCTTCTGCTCTCCAACATGACAGTTCTTCCCCCTCCTGCCTTTTCTAACAAATTTCTTGCTGCAGCACTCCTGTCTGTGGGCAACCAAACCCATCCTGAGTCCTTTGGTGTCTGCTCATAGCAGATCAAATGCCTCTGCTGTGGTGCAAGATGGAGGGGGACCTGGAATCATCCATCTTCTGCCTTTTGCTGCCACACCCTGACTTTTCAGAGCAGTGGCCACATCCCTTGCATGATGCCATGGAGGTGGCTCAGCTTGCTCCCTGGGGGCTGTCCCTCCAAGTCACCTGCATTGCTCCCTGGTAGGGATAAAAGTGCAAGGAATGGGTGGGAGAAAGAGGCAAGGTGAACCTTCTTATTATCTGCTCTTGGGTAGCTCCCCCCATGCTGCAGAAGGAGTGGTTGCTCTGTGAAATGTTGGGAGAGGGCTGTGAATAATGGAAAAGGGAAAGGGGGAAGAAGAAGGACTCAGTGGGAACAGGCAGTGTCCCTGGGTCTCCCTGTAATCCCTGACCAGCTTCGCAGGCTCGCCCTGGTGACCCCGGGCTCCTTGCAGAGCCGGATACAGAGATGATCCCTCTCTCCTGTGATGGAGATCAAAGGTCAGGGTAAAATTACCCTGCTCTGCTCCTTGCTTTCTGAGGGCTCCTTCTCCAGCCAGAACAGCAGCCAGCTGCAATGAGGTGTGCACAGGGTGCACTGGGAGTGCAGGGCTGTGTACAGGCAGCGAGTGCCAGGTCGATCAGGGGAGGTGTTACCCAACCGCTCCAGCCGGGAAACTGGTGAGATTTACCTGCCAAGTGGAGAACAAGCAACCCCATCCCAGTGCAAAACCCCCTCACCACTAAAGACACCTCAGTGTTAACCCAACTCCTTTCCATGATCTTACCCTCCCTCATCCTCTGATGGGATGAGCCCTTGTTCAAAGGCTCCCCATATAATTGCTCCAAGAAACTCAGGGTCCCAACGCCAGGTTCACCAAGGTGACCTCAGGCATCGCAAGGCGGCAAACTTACCGGGATCTGTAGAGCAAGGTGGGTTCCAGTCCCCTCTGGATGGGACCCTCACAGCCTGCCTCCCTTGCTGAGAATGGCTCCTCACTGCCCAAAAGTCCTTTGTACCTCTGCAGTCTCCAGGCAGTCCCGTTTGTCCACCCAGCGAGTCCCTCGCTCCCTCTCTGCTCCTCAGCCTCTCCCAGGACTGATCTCCCCATGGGGAGCTGGAAGGCTGTGCACGGGAGGGGTTGGGGGAGGGCTGATTCCAGGAGCAGCGTCAGGCAAATTAAATCAGACACCAGAGACTTGGGGAAATCGGATTGGGACGTAATGCAAAGCAGGTGGATGGGGAGGGGTGAAAAGAGAGAGTAGCACACTGCTCCTGAAGGGAAAGAAACAATCCCAGGCGGATTTGACTCCCTCTGTTTATATCAGCAACAAACTAATAAAGTGAAGATTAGCCAGAACAGCCTAGGATTATCAGCCACCAGGGCAGGGCTTGCTGTACCTCACAGGCACAGGAATTCCTGTTTTCCCAGGGACAGCATGCCACTCGTGTCCTGGGCAGGGTGGAAAGAGAGATGATGCCACCAGAGAGGGCCTGCAAAGGGAAAACCAATGGCAGCGCCACCACACCCTCCCCAGGCTGCAAACGGGGCTCTGGATGGGGAAAACAGAACTGGGCACAGGGGCCAGGGGTGGCAAAAGATTTGGTGGCATGCCTTTTGGCAGCCACTTTAGTGGGATGCTGCGAGGGGATTATCTTGGCCTCAATCTCTTTTAATCTCTCCCGAGGCTTTGGCCCAAGCCTGAGATAAATACCTTTTAACGGATCTCATCTGACGTCAGGAGGCCATCAGTCTAATCACCCAGGCCACCTTTGGGCAAAGCAAGCCAGAGATGTGGACACTGGCCCCTCACCCCCAACATGTCCTCATCAACCAGGAACCACCCAGCATCCCCCACGAATCATTGGGATGGACATGTGGGTGCTGGGATGTGACAGTCCCCTTGCCCGGGAGAGGGAATTTGAAATGCACAATCAGATGTTCTCTTGCGACCCTGGGGAGGCGATGGGAAGCAAAAAGGGTTGCCAGCACAGGTTTCCCAAGCCTGCATGTTAAGAAGCGTCAGGATTCAGATTAAGGAAGGATTTCCCTTCCCATGGAGCAGGGGCCCTCTGCCAACAGTGACAAGGGGATCACTCACCCACCTCTTACACCACTGGCCCTGGCTCTAAAGATTTCTTCTACTTGAACTGCACTTGGGGTCTCCATGCACAACTCATCAAGGCTTGAGTATGTCATGACCACAGATTGATCTCTTGCTCTAATGCTTCCCAGGAAAAGGGTCACTGCTCTTTTAGATACTCCATATCCACCCCATTCAATTCCTATTTGGCTACAATATAATCCCATCTCGGGACACTAATCCCCTGGGCAGTGACAGCAGATTGTCTTTCTATCAGGGTAGAAAATGATAAACAAAATCTCTCTTCTGCTTTCAGGGACAATTTAGTGCATGGAGAGGGGGAAAAATGAAAACAAAAAAAAGAGAGAGGTCTTGCTACAGAGAAACATGAGTGTACAGTGCTATTTCTTAAAGGCACTCCTCATCCTTTCCACATTAGCCATGTCACAGCTGACTTTCTCTCTTCCTCTCCCTTATTGGAAGTAGCTGACATCTGGGTAAATACTCTGTTATCTTTCACTGAGGGCTCAATCCCCTCCCATCATTTGTTAATTAAATTTCAATCAGAAACAAGTGTGCATGTCTCCCTGGTAATACAGACTCAAGCTCCCATCAATATCTGTGTCCAGCATTTGGCTTTTATTCCATCTATTCACAGTCCTTCACCTCTCCTGTCTCAGGTCACTTTGCAAGGTTCTGGAATTTGCTTAGGAAATTCAAAGGCTTTAGTTTTGAGTTCCTGAATGAGACAGCCCACAATGAAAGACTCCAGGCTCCTCCTCCCCCTGCCAGATTTAGCCCTGGATAACCAAGAAGTTGGCACTGAGAGGAGTGGGGTGAGAAAACCTTGTCTTCTTACTTCTCAGTGAGACAAACACGGTGAGGCAGTGAAGAAAGTTCCTGGTGTCACTGACTTCCACACTGTGTCCTTCTCCCATTTTTCAGCTGCTGGGACACCACAGAGAAGAAAGCTGCACCCCTCCCCATCACTACGGCTCTACCACACTACTACACTGCCCCAGGCCTCTGGGGTCCCGGTCGTCCCGTGACCTGCCAGGCCAGGCTGTGTGACAGTCCACAGGGCCCCATGCACTCAGAACTCATCTCTGGCCCGTAGCACCTTGGGGTGCTGCTTCCTGTCCAAGCCAGGCTTCTGTCTCTGATCTGCAGGCTTGGCTGCACGGCCGGGAGCACGAGGCTCTGAGGAGGATCTGCTGCTGCCATCAGTTCCCTGATGTTTATCTCCATCAGGCTGGTCCTGCTCCATGGCCCTCTGCTCCATCAGCTCCTCTGCCTTCACCCGTTCCTGCAGCAATGGAGACAGAAATTATGTGAATCCTCCTGCTGGGGTCTGGATGAAACACATCCACTCAACCTCTCCAGAGCCCAAGCCCCCTCTGCAGGACCCATCCCAGGCTGGCCCCTCCGCCACACACCCTGTCCAAGGGCAACCCCCAGCTGCTGCACTGTGCTCTGCCCCAAGGGAAAGCCCAGAAGCTGTTCCTCAGTGGGATTTGATCTCACTTGGAGGTACTTTGTCCCTTCAGCATGCCCTTCACCTGCTCAGCGTGCTCCGGGGAGTGCGTGTACCAGAGGGCAATGGCGCAGCGCCTGCCGCGCCTCACGGCCCACACGCCATGGGGGTTCTCCTTGCCAGAGCTGAAGGCCACCAGCCTCCCACACTTGGGACGCACCTCGGCCTGCCAGGAGAGAGACAAGAGACTGTAAAGCCAGCAGACCCCTGCTCTGGAGTACACGGTCCTTCTACAGAAGTGACACTGCCTGCAGGAACGTGGAGGTACAGAGAGCTGCTAGGCATCTACGGCCAGTCTGTGAGCAAGGCACGCCTTGGAGAGGGACAGAGAGAATCAATGGGACAACAAAGGTCACAGACACCCATGGACTGGAAAGAGCCTGGAAAATCTCAGCTAGGAAAGAGTCAAACTCTCCCCTGTCTGAGATTTGCCTCAATTTCCCTTTAGCTGCCCATATTTGAATCTGCCACTGAACCAGCACTGGATTGTTTTCGGAGTGGTGGGATCCAATAACCAACCAGTTTCCTCCTGCACAGACTAAGTCTTGCCCTCAGTCCTCTCTCCCTCTTTTGGCCAGTCCCAGACTTACTGTGACAGTCACAGTGTCCATTTCAGTGAAGAAAAGGCCTCCACCTTGGAAGTCATCATTGAGGTAGAGAATGCCACTGTGGACAAAAAGAAAGAGTACATATGTACGGTGAAGCTTATTCCTCCCAGGTGCTTCCCCACACTCCCTGTCACAGGTTGAAAAGCAAGTAGACCAGTTAGCAGGAGAATCCACCTGAGGGAGTTAAATACAGCAGTGCCTAGCTCAGGGGAGTCCCTGAGCTGCAAGCCACAGGAGGCTGAGAGAGTATGCCAGGGAATTAGCTCTACACACTTGTCCCGTTTTATTTTGGCTTGTTCTTAATCCCCAGCAGCATGCATCTGTGGCACTGTTGTGACAATGCCCTGGGCTTGACAGACATTGTTCTAACCTGTTGTTTATGTTTCAAGATTGGGAATAATCCAACTCCTGGAAGAGGAGACTGATCAGCAAAGAAAGCCATGTCTTAACATCCAAGGAATTTCAGGGTAACATTAGAATTGGAATGATCAAAAAGGGGCCTGGTGCATGTAGAAAAGAAAATTAAACCAAGAAACTTCCTTACTAAAGTTATACAAAAAGAGAAGCAGTGAGGCCACTGTACAGCACAGGTGAGACCACAGTCAAGTAGGTGAAAGAATGGACCACAAACTGCCCAGGTTCTTATTGGTATTCAATTAAGCTACTAGAAGACATCAGAGGAACAACAGAGGCTCTTAATTAATGCGACTGAGAGGAAGAAATACAAATGAACACTGTGGTTGCTGAAGCAATGTTAAGGACAGTGAGAGGATTACCAGCCCTGGAAGCCAGGAAGTTGTAGCTCTTCTGCCACAGGATTTTAATAAGGCTGTGAAGCCAGAGGGGTGACATGAGTGGAGAAAAGCAAGGATAACTCTCACAGGTCCAAAGGGACAGGAAGACAGGGATAATGGTTGAAGCATAAACAGTGTTATCCTGACCTCAATAGTCTGCAGGGCTTTAAGATTCCATTTCTGAGAAGGGTAATTGGAGGACAAGAAGCAAATGGAAAATGGTCTTAAAATGTAACATTGGGGTACTAAAAGCAGATTGGGCTACCCACATAATGTTTGAAAAAATAGTTCATTTTCCAAGGAAACACTACATGCTCAATCTCAGCAGTTTGGACCGTGGTAAAAGGACTCAGAATGGTGCCATAGGGGAAATTTCTAATGAAAAGAGAAGGTGAAGATGAGCATGAACAGCACACAGGGACCAGTGCATTGCTGGCATCCAAAGGAGCACTGTGCACCCAGAGCAGCATCACTGGAACTCATGGGCCCCTGGGTCCAATCCTGCTCAATATCATCATTAATGCCCATAGCACAGATTTACAGGAAAGATCCAGGAAGTTTGGAACACAGGCACTTCATTCAAAAGGACACTGTAAGAGCTCAGCCCTTAAGCTGGTTGGGCAGTCACAGCTCGAGCTGCAAGAGGACAGGGATGCTCCCAAAAATAGCTCAGTGGCATAGATCCCCAGAAGGTATTTTACCATCCATTCAAGTGGAAGTTAGAGAACCCAGGGAGCAGTGAAGGGACAAGACAGCTTTCTCACAGGAGGGACAGAGATCTAACTGGTTACACAACAAAGTCTGGTAACTTTACAATCTGGTTATTCCAAGTAAACACTGGTATCCGAAGGGAAACAACTCAGTGATAATGGAATTCCCTCTAAGTCGCATCTTTTCATTGTATCTGCTTAGAGGTTTCTGCTCTGGATACAGCTACCATTCAAAGAAAAGACAAGTAAAATTTCTGGATGCTCAGGGATGAGATGGCAAGTAGGAGGAATCAGCTGTAGTGAACTGACCTCATCTGGCTGCAGTGTGCAACAACTGGCATCACCATTAAACTATATTTCAGGTTCTTTCACAGACGAGTAACAAAACCTGCCACAGGCTGGAAAAAACATAAACTCTCACGTGGAATGGAAAAACCCAACACAAAGCATTTGCAGTGAATCTTGAGAGAATAGTCACTGAAGTACACTGACTGCTCAAACAAAAGGAATCCAAGGAGCTTGACTATCCCTTTCCTGTAATTCACAGAATTCTGTAAAAGATGGAACTTGACTACAAGAAACAGCCTGTCAAAAGGGCTGGCAGCTGACTGTAGTACTGTGGCAGACCCACAAGACAGCAGTTTGATATCATGGTTCTAATCTGTGCAGCCTCCCAGCCTCATTCTGCTCTCTGTTAAAGCTGGCTGTGTCAAGCAAGGAGGGGAAAAAGGGCAGGTCTTCCCAGCCCAGGGAAGGTGTTTCACTCCTTTTCAGCTCCTTCTGAAGCTGCTGATGCAGGCTTCTGCCTGATGCTACAGTCCTGGATGGCTTTGAGCCAACCATCAGCAGGTTTCTATAAGCTAAGCTCATCCTCTGATGGGGCCAGGGATATCTTTGCATGATCTAATGCAGGTGCTCTTACCTGTAGTCCCTGTACACATAGGCAGGAGGTTCTTTCCAGCACTCTTGCCCCTCAGGATCCAAGAGACAATTGTCAGCATGGACAGGATGACTAAGATCCATGCGACCTTCCTGTTCTCCTGAAAATATACAATAAGGAATATGGGCATTTTCAGCTTCAAGAAAGAATAAAGCAGAGAGAAAGGGGTACCATGAGAATAAAGGGATGATAGTCTCCTGAGAGCACATGGCTGGGAGTGAGGAGACTCTCTGGGAGACAGGGACTAACAGGATGAAAGGTTCTTTACCGTCTACAGCTCTGCGGCACACAAGGTGTGTGAATGAAAAATGGAGTTTCTTGCCAGGAGTGAAATAGGATTCTATGATTCTCCGAGATTTCTCACTAGCCTGCAGAAGCAATTTGGCGTCTCTCCATTCCACGTCCCCATTTTGGGCCAGCTACAAGTGAAAAACAAGTCTGTTACAATACTTACAAAGACACTCTAAGAAATGATACACGTATACAGCACAGGAGAAGAGACCTTTGTCTCATGTGGTCACTCAGGCAAGAAAAGAAGACATTTTCTCAATAATAAATCAGGAGTACAACTGTACAGCACAGCAATTATTTCCTTCTCCTTGGCCCATGAAGCCACATCTGGAAAGCTGCATCATTTTGGGTCTCCCACTACACAAGAGATACTTGGAGACTGAAGTGAGTCTTGAATGAAGAGTCCTAAGATGGCAGGAATGTTGGAACACATAGAAAAAGAGGCTGAAAGATTTGGCTTTCTTCAGTCTAGAGAAGAGAAGGCCAAAGGAACATCTAAGTACAGCCTCCTGTCACCTAAAAGAGGGTTACAGAGGAGACGGAGACAGTGTCTCCTCAGAGAGATACACTGAAAAGAGGCAGCAGATAAAAGCTGCAGCAAGGGAAATTTTGGCTAGATATGATGAAAAATTTCGCCCTCACAAGACTGGTACAGCACCAAAAAAGGTGCCCAGAGAGGCTGGAGTATCTCTACCCTTGGAAATGTTCAGAACTTGCCTATGCAAAGGATCGAGGGATTTCATCTAGCTTTGGAATTAGACATGCTGCAAGCTGGAGGTCAGATTGGAGATCTCAAGAGGCTCCTTCTACCTTAATTTATTCTCCAACTCTAAACTAAGCACGTCTGTAGAGCTACCTCACAGGGACAAGCAGTCCCCAAACCCTGCCTCACAGAAGAGAAAGCACTTGTCAAGCCTTCCGCGTACAACATCCCTGAACGTGACTGAGGAGGAAGCAGGCCAGAGGAGACCACAAGTGTTGTGAGGGAGACAGACACCCATGACACTACCGACAGTGCAATCCACAGAACAAAACACTCAGGTGGCAAACTCTCTTTCTGGATAATTAAGAAGGCAGCAGACTCACAGATGCATTTTACCTGCACGGCCTTCAAAACAGTTAACCCTTCAAATCTCTCATGTGGAGTGTGAGGCGACCGCCTTGCCCGGTATCCATCTCCTGCTTCCCCTGCTGCCTGGAACAGAAGGACACAGATGACATGCATTAGGCTGCCAGCTCTCCTCCATGCAAGCCTACTGCCCTGCCTGCTGAGGAGGAAAGTACACACACAGGAGTTCTTACAGGATCCTGGCCTCACCTTTGTCAGTCGGAGAAGGTCCTTACACTCAGACTCCGTCAGCACTCTGTCAAACACAACCCTCTGGGTTCCATTCATCTGCTGGGAATCCATTGTGACAGCAATACCCTCAAAAGGCAAAGCACCTGTTGAGAAGCAAGCACAGATAAGCATGAGCAGGCTTTGGACAAGAATCCCTCAGACACCACCCCCAGCCTGGATAAGGAAGTGGAGAGACACTCTACATTCTCTGAGAAGACAGGACAGTTCCCCAGAAGAGCCCGCTCCACGCAGACCCCTCACATGCTTCAGGGGAACCAGAGCACCAGCTGGGGAAGCTGGCCTACAGCACGTGCTTCAGGAGCCAGCAGAGACTTGGGACTTGCTGGGAGAGCAGCAGGGAGCTGGGGGAAGTTGAGTGCACTGTGGATTGCAGCAGCAGAGCAGGTCCAGCCTACTGGAGTGAGGGTCTGGAGAAAAGAAGCAGGTAAACACCTCCATCAACCCTCCTTTCAATCATCTTTCATCAACATCTTATCCAAGAATTATCTCTTGTGAATCTTTCTGTTTTCTTCACCCCAAAGAGAAGCACTGGATATTAGCTCATGATTTAGCTTTTTGATCTTTGGCCTTTTTTCCCACCTTCTCTGACCTCTGGATAACGAGAAATGCCCTCATCAGGCCCTTAGAAAGCTCTGCTCTCACAAGTGCCACAGCAGAGAACCACTCGGGGTCATTTCAAACAAAGACTCCATGACTGAACCCTTCAAGAGGCTCTGTATCCACACATAAGAATAGGGAACCAGCAAGAACATGAGACTCTGCACTGCAACCTGCATCATTCAGCCACAAACCCCTTGGACTTCTGCTTTTCAGGGAAAGGCTTGCCCAAGCTACATTGTCTGCTTCCAGTTTCCATTTCTTGGCCCCTCCCTTCATGTCCCTTTCAGAAAAGTGTTGATTGAAGTTGGGCTGGTGGAGCTGAACCAGGCTTGGTGTAGACACTGCTAGCACACTGAACAGGGATCTGCATGTCCACGGGCTTGTCACACATTCAGGCTGTCCTCAGCTTCTCCAGCCACACTGCCCTTTGAGTTTGCATGCCAGAGATGTATGCAGTGAGATTTTGCAAGACTACACATGCATCAAAGAGGAAGAAAAGAACAGTAAGAAGACTTGCTGAGCCATTCAAGTCAGTCTGCATCTATGCTAGCATTCAAACGTCTGAGGGTGGAAGACAGCATTTAGCCTGAGTAAGTCTGGCTGACTGCATCCAAGACCTCCTTCAAGCTCTTTTACTCACCCCTCTTCTCCCTCTCTTCCACATCCAGACTTTCCTGCTTTTGCTTCTCCTGATCCTCTCTCGGGAGCAAGGGAAAAAGCAGAGACCAGGGCTGTCAGTACACAGAGCTGTACCCAACCCTCCTCTGCAGCAGCATTTCACATCCTTCCCACTCCTTTTGTACCCATTTCTCTATGTATTACTGTTCCTTGTACCACCCCTACTTATATTGCAGTCCTAGCTGACCTGCCCAATCTTACCTGTGTTTCTCCCGTAGGTTTTCAGGAATCAGCTCATCTGGAGTCCAAAGATCCTGTAAGGAAAAAGCCACAGGTGGTTCAGTACACAACAAACCTTGCGCTGCTTCTCCAGTGAGTATCAGACCAACCACTGTGGCCCACTTCTCAGGACAAATTGAGCCAATGCTTATGGTTACAGCAGCGATTTCAAATTAACTTCAGTCCTGGAGCAGAAGAAAGGCATTAAAGATCCACCTCATAAGGACTTGGGGGTCCTCCTCATCAGCATCTGATCCTTTCTGGATCATGGCCTACTAAAGTGAATTCTGACAACTGAGATTGTGAACAATTGGTGAAACCATGTCAGGAAGGTTAAGATGATATTGTTACTTACAGGGTCATTAAAAGTTTCTCCCAGATGCTCCACTGCATAATAAATCAACTTCTTCTCCATCAAAGATCTCTGCACATAATGCTGAATACTCTAGGGAAGCAAAGAGACTGTCAAACAACCACCTCACAAAAGACAACCCCATCCCTGTCCAGGGCAGAAGCCTGTCCCATCCCACTGCTGTGCACAGTTAAAGCCTGTTTTTGTCCAGAAGGGACACTGACTGTGACAGACTAAACTTCAGTTTCTTCAGTCCTGGCCTTGGCACATGTCTGCAGTGAAACACCTTCCCCTTTTTGTCTCTTGGACTGTGATCTTGTCCTGTGGGACAGGGGAGGACCAACAAGGACAGACCTGAGCTGTAACTACCTGTCTGGCTGTGACAGCTGCATCCTCTCCCAGCTCTGTGCGATACTGCTTCATCTTCTCCAACATGGGCTCATCCGTGGGATAGAACAGCAAGTAGGAAGCAGCACATTCAGCAGCCAGTGTCTGGTTCCCAACTTGTGCAGGGACAGAAGAGAACAAACACAGATGTCTCTGAGAGACTTGAGCAGGGATGTGTACAGGCCAGCAGCACCCAGTGAGGACCTGGCAGCTGGCCTTACACCAAGTACACACCAGCCCCTGCCTAGCAGGGCCTCCACCCAATGATGGGAATGAACCTGGTACAGAACAGGCATGCCTTTAATACTTATTGGGAGCTGGTCTAGAAGAAACAGATTAAAAGTAAGCACACTTTGAAAGAGAGATGGTCCCACTCCCTCATGCAACAGACAAGATGAGGGGTCTAACAGTGTCTTTGAGATACAAGTTTTACCAGTGGTCTGACAGAGGAAATTAGAAACAGTTGGGTCAGAGTGGGGAGGAGCAGGGGTATGCAAAAGAAGGGCTGAGGGATGTGTGAAGTGACAGAGTGACAGAATAACCAGTGTCATGCCAGGCCATCAGTTCAGCAGGTAGGGCTGCCTCAGAAGGAACATCACTGCTGAGGTCAGATGCATGTGTAGCCTCTAGGCAGGAAGTGGGAGCCTGGTCTGGAACCATGTACTGAAAAGGAGGGTATAGAACACTCAGCAAATAGCTGGAACAAGGTCCTGAAAAAGTGTGCTAGAGGAAAGACATGGGAACAGCCTCACACCACAGAACCTGGGCAATGAGACTAAATGAGACCACAAGGGACATCTCCCAAGGTGGCCACAGTCCTGAACAGAGGTTCTGGGAAGAGTTAGGGGGCAAATAGAAGTAGAGCTCAGGTCAGTGTGCCATTTTTCCCCATGACAAGCTGCCCTCCAGGATCAGAGGCAAAGGACAAGTGTAGGGGTGTCACAGCACAACCTGCTGATTTGTGGCTCTGCTCACCCTGGCTGTAGGCAAACTGCAGCAAATCAAGATGAGAGGGTATGAAATCTTCTGTGGCAGAAATTCTCCCCGGCTTTGTGGCAATTTCCAGGACGCACTGCTGCCTGCACTTCAAAACCTGAATATAATGGGCTGCAAGAGAGAGGAGCAAGAAAGGCAGTAGCCCACACTTATTCCAGACAGGAGTGCTGGATGATGGGATGTGCCCAGTGTGAGGAGCACAGCTTTCCTACCCAGCCCTCTGTGCCTCTAACACTACCTGCAATGGCTTCATAGAGGCCAGGCTGCATTTTCTCCTCCTCGTCCTCATCCTCCTGAGGCCCTTCACACAGGGCACGACACTCTTCCAGGGCTGACAGGGCCTCCGAGAGTGACTCCTCCAGCCTGGCCACGGCCTGCAGGTACTCATCTGCATCATAGTGCTGCACACCAGTCTCATATGCTTCCTGTGAAGGACAGATCCAGGTCCCCTCATCAGTGTGGGTAACACCAAAGGATGCCCCAAGACTTCTGAGTCGCTCATAGGATGGTGCTGACATAAAGGGGCCTGCCTGCTCCTGCACAGTCAACCACACAGTGACAGCAAATCCCAGACTAAAGCCAAATAACTGTCGTCAAAATGTCTCTCTGTCACACTTGCATTGGTTTGTCCTCACCTTGAAGAAAAGGCTGCAGGGAGATCTTCCTGCAGCCTTTCAGACACAAAGGGGTCTGAGCAAGACTTTAGACCAAGGCCTGTAGTGACAGAATAAGGGGCAATGGTATTAAACTGAAGAAGTGTTTTGATGGAAGATAAAATATTTTTTGGACTGGAGATAAGATACTTTGATGATGACTGATAGGAGACAGTGAAGCAGGTTGCTCAGAGAAGCTGTGGATGTCCCATCCCTCAAAGTGTTCCAAGGCCAGGTTGGATGGGGCTTTGAGCAACCTGATCTAGTGGAAGGTGTCCCTGCCTATGGCAGGTGACTTGGATTAGGTGATCATTAAAGGTTCCTTCCGGGCTAGATCTCTCTATGATTCTGTGTATGGGGGCCTGTCTCAAGCCATGGCCTTTGTGTGGGAACAGATCAGGGTCCCAAACCGGTCCCTAGCGTGGAATAAGAGCTGCTCATGCATGGCTCTGCACTGAGCCCTCACCCAGTGTGGTGTGGCCTCCAGGTCCTGGAAGCTCTCCGACTTCACCCCTGACATTCGCCGGTACTTCTCGATGTCCTCCCGCATTTGGAGGTGCTGGGGATTAGCCACGAAGAAGGTGTGAGCGGCAGACACGGCCTGATCCAGCTTCTTCAGCTGTGGAGAAAAGGCAGCAGTGCCTGTCATGCTCCTGCAGGTCTCTGCTGCTCACACCCACCCCTCACCCCAGCTGCTTCCCAGGTTCACAGAATCACAGAATCACAGAATGGGTCAGATTGGAAGAGGCCACAGTGGGTCATCTGCTCCAACCACCCTGCACAAGCAGGGTCGTCCTACAGCACATGGCACCAGATTGCATCCAGATGGTTTTGGAATGTCTCCGGTGAGGGAGATTCCACAACTGCTCTGAGCAATCTGTTCCAGTGCATGGTCACCCGCATAGTAAAGTTCTTCCTAATATTCCATCTAAAGGTGGAATTTCTTGTGCATCAGTTTCTGCCTGTTGCCTCTTGTAGTGGCTGGCACTAGTGAGAAGAACCTGGCTCCATTCCCTTGGCAACCCCCTGCAGATATTTATGCGCATCAACAAGGTTCCCTCGAGGCTGTCTCCTCTTGAGGCTAAGGCGCTCACCCCCCCGGCTGCGCGGCGACCCTCCAGGAGAGCCGTGCCACGCCCGTCCCCTGCCGGGACAGCACCCCGGGAGGCGGACACTCCCACCCGTGCCCGGGGCCGGTGCCCACCTGGAAGAAGGCCACCTGCAGGTAGTTGTAGGGCTCCCTGCGCTCGAAGTCGCGGCGCACGGCGCGGCTGGCGCGGTGCGCGGAGGGCGCGGGGCGCAGCCGCCGGCCCAGGCACTGCTGCAGGCACCGGGCGCGCTGCAGCACCGGCCCGAGCAGCGCGGCCTCCCAGCGTCCGGGCCCGCCGCCCAAGGGCTCCTGGCGGGCGCAGGCGGCGCGGCAGGCGCGGCGGGCGGCCCGCAGCCCCGCGTAGCTGTGCAGGGCGCGCTGCAGCAGCTCGGCCGCCCGCGCCCAGTCCCGCGCCAGGTACGCCCTCACGCCGTCCGCGTACAGCAGGTCGAACGGCACCAGCCGGCCCGGCGACGTGGCGGCCGCGGCGGCGGCCAGGAGGCTGAGGCACAGCAGCGAGGCCATGGCTCCGCAAGGAGAAGGCGGAGGAGGAGGAGAAGGGGTCCTGGCGGGCCCCGGGCTCGGCCCACCCCGGGGGCGGCGCCGGTCCGGGGCCGCGGTGGGCGGGAAGGCTCGGCCCAAGTCCCGCTGCGCCGGCCGAGAGCCGCCGCTACCTCGGGGGCTCCGGGTGCTGCCGCCGCCGCTGCGTCTGACGTGCCCCTGGGTCCGGGCGGCCTCCCCAGCGCGAACCCTCCCTTTGGGGTGGGTCACTCAAAGGCCTCTAAGGACGCCTCTCCTTGGAGTCACGCTTGGACACTTCATACTCCCATCACACGGAGAACTGCTTTGGGCATGATGGGCTACCTATCTCCCTCTGACACTGCATCCCCTGGGACAATGCCAAACCTTTGCCCTTGGCTGGAATGACAGCCAGCACCAGCCAGAAGGTCCATCTCCCACACAGCACTCTTGCACCTCCCTGCCAAGAACTGTGTCTGGGGTAGGAGCCTGCTCCAGACCTCACCACTCCCAGCTTTGCTGGCGTGGGCAATTGAGGGGGACTTCCCTCAGAAGCCTCTGTCAGCTTTCCTGTTTGGCTGAGAAGTTCGGGCCATCTAAAGTTTCACACAAAGTTTGCACTGGAATCAACAGTTTGCACAGGTGAAATAAGATGTTAAGGGTCAGGATCTTCTTGGAGAGAATTCAGTTCTTTCCAAGCCTGGAGTTGCTTCAAAGCAAAACCTTTTGCTGAGAAATGTTAGAAACCCGAGGCTTCTCCTGCTTAGCACCACACCTGAAATGGACAAAAGACCTTTCACCCAGTCTCCCATGACAACTCCTCTAAGGGCATTATTCACTTTCCTGGGCTGCTAAGCATCTGCTGCCTTTCAGAAAAACTGACAAGGAAGGATGAAGAGGGAGGAAAGGAGCCTCGCACATTCTGCATTTCCCTTCCAGAAGCCTGTGAAGCTTCATTAAACACCGGGCCAATAATTTTGTTTCTATGGAAACAAAATTATTACTAATATAGTATTTTAAAAACAGACACACGATTGACACTCCAAATATAGAATTTTAATACCATTCTGCGCCTGCCTTGTCTCTTAGGGCAGAGCGGATGCGAGGGTGGAGTTCACAAAGGGACGGGACTGGCAAGGGTGCCAAGTGGCGGTGGCAGCGGTGGATGTGTTTGTAACCTGAGAGCAGGCACAGGCTGTCTGTCCGTCCGTTGTGCTCCCTTCTGCGGATCTGTCCCACTTCTCTTTCCCCCACCAGCATGGGGTGCCGTGTTTTCTGCCTGCCGGCGAGAAAGATGAGAATGCAAATTAGTGATTGGGTCCTGGGACAAAGGGAACGCTTGAAGTTTTATTTAAAAACTGTGATGGCACTGAATGTTTTTGATGCTGTCTCTCATAGTTTGGGGTCCTGGAAGGTCTGTGGCTCGCAGGCCTCTGGGGTCCTTTCACATGGCACCTGCTCTCCATCCTGCAGATGCCAGACTTCGTTGCCAAGCACGGAGCAGCGCCGTGGCCGGTCGGAATTCTCCTCCTCCCTGCTGCCGAGGGAGAGGCGGCGGTCGCGGCGTGATGCGAGCAGGAGACGGGAGTGCCGTGGGCTGCAGGCTGGGCTGGGCTGAGGCGTCTCGTCGATGAACGTGGTGATCTCATCTCGGAAGAAGCAGGCGCTGGAGCTGGAGCCCCGGGGCAACAGCCCCCCCTCCAGAAACTGCCGTAGGGTCGTCAGCTCATCTTCTGGGGGCCGCCGGCGGTGCTGGTAGTCATGCAGCTGGGGAGGCAAGAAACCGGGGCCCCCGGGCTTGCGGGGGGTGGAAATGCGGATGTCGTCAGATGAAGACCACTTGTGTAGGAAGGATGGAGCAGAGCGGTGGGCGGAGAAGATGTTAGTCTCATCATGTGACATTCTCCGTGAGATAGGGACCTGGAAAACAGAGAAGGGGGCAGGTGATGGAAGACTTGAAGAGTCAGAACAGGAAGGGAGTAGCTGAGGTTCTCAGAGAAGAGAGTCAAGAGGACACAAAGGCGTGGGAACCTGACAGAGAAGGAAGTGGGTTGTGGGGCTGTCCTGCTAGCTCTTGGCTCACCTGCAGGTAATGCACCTTGTCCTGGGGCAACAACATGTGGTGCATGGGCAGCAGCTTGATGTCCCGAGAGTCCCGTTTCGCAGCTGCGGCGCCGTTCGCATCGAATCTCACTTTGCAGATCCTGCCATCTCCATAATCATCACACACACCATCTGTTGGCAAAGACAAGAACGGCAGTCAACACTTTTCAGTCAGAAGAGGAGCATTATCAGGGCACCTGGACACCATCCTAATGCTTATCTGACTTGTGCTGCCCTACTTGCAGCCCTCAGGGCTCACCTCTGAACAAGGACCTTGTCTTTCTGCTTGCAGCAGCATTAAAGCACCCACTCAGTGCCCTATTTCTTCTGTCTTGCCTTTGAATCGCTCACAGCCAGGTCTTGGACCCTTGAATGAGCGAGTTGGGCTGAGGCCCAGCATGTCACTTTGGTTGTGGTTTGGCAGCCACACACAATGTAGGTATGCTTGCAACTAGTGAGGAGGATGTTGCACTAATGCTTCCTGGATGCTAGTCCTAAGGCTACGAGCGGCAGAGCCCTCCACAGAATAAATTTTCTTGTGGTTGCTGACTTCAAGCGGTAACATGAATGTCACTGAGCCACCCACAACACCACAAGATCCTTTTCCCAAAGACCCCCCCCCCTTCCTCTGTAGTCTTTTGGGGAGGTTGGTTAGTGAAGAAAGGTGACTGTGGGTTGGTGAGGAGCTTACCATCCTCTGTGTCTTCCTCAGACATGATAGCCACACACTGCTCCCACACGGTGCGGAGATCTGCTCGGTAGCGCTCACAGGACCAGATGAAAGAGGGGAGCAGCAAGGTCTGCACCATGGAACACCAGAGCACAGCCAGAACCATCCAGGTGGGGGCCGTATCATAGCGCAGGCTGAAAAAGCTCACGACCTTTAAGGAAAGAAAAAGCAACAATGCCAAGGAGACAGAAGTAGGGATCAAGGCAGAAAGGTAACACAAATCAATTCTGTAGTAGAACATAATCTGTCTCTGAAGGATTCATCAAGTAATTATCCTGTGTCCCCTTGAAAACCTGCTCCTGGGGTCTTGCCCCAGGTTTGCTGGACCATATTCCAAGCTGTCATATCTCTAACATGAGACCTGGTGCTAGCATCCCTTCTTCCTGTGCTCATTACCAGCTGGAGCTAAATAGGTGCTAACAAAGGACACAGCCGCTGGGGAAAAAAATAATCTGTGACTCAGCCTCTCCCCTTTTAAGGGTTCTTTTTGAGAACTTCTCCAGCTCTCCAATTTTGCACAGAATCGACCGGCTAGCCAAAACCTGAATGCTGCCTACAGCCACGCAAGCAGAAGGAAAAAGACAACTGGATGCATCAGCTGTTAAAGCTGGTGTATCAGAAGCAAACTGGAGAAATAGAAATCTCATTGTTTTTACAAGTAAGTTGGCAGAAGAATTTCCTCTCCTCTTAGCCACTTAAAACTTGCACAGTGGTTTTAGCTGTGTGGTGTGTATTCCCCAGGCTTAGATTTAAGAAAATGCTGCTGCGGAAGGATGAGAGAATTACTGCAATCTTTTTAAAACCACTGCTCAGAATAACACAGATTCAGATGCGGCAGTTCTGCGGCTGGTGGGACAGGAGAGATCCTTCTCTAAAACTTGAGAGAAAAGCAAATCTGCTTTAACTGCAGACTCTGAAGGCAAAGGGAGAAGTGGATGCTTACCAAGATAGGCACCCCAGTGAGCGTGTCATACAGGAAGACAATGGCGCTTATGAGGTTGGTCATCTGCAAGGAGGTCTTGGCTGACTCGGAGCCGTCCAGTGAAGACCTCCTTTTGCCTCGTACATCCTCCACCACAATGGCTGGCACATTGAAAGTGGTGTGTGCTGATGAAGAGCAGGATGACGCTTCTTCTGCCCTCTGATGGTGGCACCGGCGGCGTCTCCTGTGTGCCCACAGGGTTTGGTAGAAGGTGATACCCACACACACCAAGCCCATGACGATTCCTCCAAGCAGCAGGAGGCTAAAGCAGACGCCAAAGCCCAGCCCTATTTTGCTGACAATGAACTGGCAGCCACGGGCATAGTAGCGCTCGCCGTTGTTGTGCCAGCCGATGGAGGGCAGGGTGGAGAGGATGAACGACACCATCCAGATCCCCATGACTGCGTGCAGAGCCTGCTTCTTGGCATTGCTCAGGCGGTAGTTGACTGGCCACCTCACCATCCACATCCGGTGGTAGGAGAGGGAGGCCACTGTGAAGCAGGTGGCCAGCGCCAGGGTGTAGTAGGTGGAGACAAAGACCTTGCAGATGCTTTCGTTCCAGTCGTAGTCGGAGGACTCGCGCCGCAGCTGCACCACGGCATAGGTGGTGAGGGGTACTGCTGCCATAAGGATGTGTGTGCCAGCAAGGAAGCATAGCAGCAGCTCCAAAGGCTTGTGTTTCTGTTGTTTGGCCGTGATGCTGAGGATAATCCAAGAGTTGGCCAAAAGAGCTAACATCCCACATGCCAGCCACCACAGCGAGTTGTTGTGCAAGGTGGACTCTGATTCAGAGTCCCCCATGCTGCCAACCCTGCTAGACTGCACCCTGCCTCTGCTGCTGGGATATTGTAAGAGGGTGAGTGGGACTCGGCACTGGGGGAGCCACGTCTCTCCTCATCTGCTGCTGCAATGTGAGTTGTTTGCACGCTGGAAGGGTTTCTCAAGGCATTGCCACCAGGTGCCAGGCAGAACAGCCGTCAACTCTGTCTCGCTTCCAGTCTTCTCTTTCCCTCTTATTTGATTATATTTCTTCCCCTTGTTCTAACTTTTTCATGTGTTTTTTTTCCTTTGTTCTCTTTCTTTTTCTTTTCTTCCGCCTTTTTTGTCTCTCATGAACACTTGCCAGTGCTTCTTCCCTCACTCGCTTGGGCTCACCTTTTTTTTTTCCTCCCCATCTATTACATCACTCTCCTCCACTCTTCTCCCAGATAAAAAGCTCTCCTTACTTCATGTGCCCACCAGACACCTTCTGATTCAGAGGCCACCTTCTGCTGGGACTGGTGAAGGCCACACACAAACAGGGACTTCTAGGGACTCCAAACACTTCGGCAGAAGCAAGTGCCTGCTTCCCGGTGTCCTAGGGAATGAGGAGCTAGGCAAGAGTTTCAGAGATGACAGGAAAAAGAGCAGAGGTCCCGATGAAAAAGTGAGGGTGGTGCATACACTGAGTGTAATTCCCCTCTCACCAAATGCCACTGTGCTGGTGGCCAGGTAGAGGTTCCTGCCAAGGCTGTCAGAGAGCTATCAACGAAGAGGGAAGGGTGAGAAACAAGATTCAAAGGGCTCCCTACCCAAGACCTCACTGCTCTTTCACTACATTGTCCTTTTCGCTGTTCTCTTTTTGCTGGTCTTTAAAGCTTTCCTGCGCAGGGCACAGCTGGCAAACAATAAGGAGATGGCAGGGAGGGAAAGATCCTTTTCAAAGGTTCCCTTGGAGATTCAGGGCATGAGTTTCACTGTAGAAGAGAGAAAAGAGAAAAAGTAATTTAAGATCATTCTATCTTCGCAGATCTCTCCCTCTCTCTCTGTCTCTCTCTCCTTGCCCACACTAACACCTTGTCATGATTTAGACAGTGTGGAGCATTCCCTATGTCTTTCAGGGAACAGAAGAGCCAAATTTGCGCCAGTCCCTGCACAGCTCAGGCTGGACTCTTGTCCCCACCAACTCAATGCAGTGCTGCTGAGACGCACCACGCTTCCTGCCCTTCCAGTCCTAGGCTCCCTACCCAAAGTGTTGCTAATGCCATTTCTGCCATGGAAGGTCTGATCTGCATCATCCCTTACAATTCCAACCCCATGCATGTGCTGCTACACCTCTTGTTTCAGCAGTACAACTCCCACAGCTCCAGCAGTCTTTGGAACTCAGCTTCTCTCTGCCAATGATCTGGTTTTTAACCTGCTGCTCCTATCCATGGGTGCATTCCACCATTCCAATGGTACCCTGCCATTCCACCTTCTTGACACACAAGTCTTTCAGCCACCTGTTTCTGCTGGAGCAGTTCTGGTCTCCAGAGACCCCCCCCAGTCAAAAACCCAGGGAACAAGACTACTAACGTATTCCTGAGACTCCTTACCTTTGCCTTCCCTGGTCCTACCAGTCAGACCTCCTTCTCTGTCTTCATCCACAGGGGACACCCAAGGAGTATATTCCAGGAAGGTACAGGCTTGCTCTGTGCCTTGACCAGAGCAGATGTAAACTTAATCTCTACGTGGATAGCTCAGTACCCAAGCCTGAGCTAATGGCTCAGTTGCCACCCCCCTTTTCCTTCTGCTTCTCCGTTATTTTCTCACCCTCTCTGTGACCACCTGAGGCTTTGCCTCCTTTCCCCCCTGCTTGGAGCAGTTTGCCATGACTGGACTAGCGATGCCCGCATTCTACTCTGTTTCATCTTTTTCCCCCCAGTATCACCACTCTTACAGTTAGGCCTGTGGCCTCTGGAGACAGTTACTGAACTACCCGTCTCTGATAATCCCAGGGGAATGAATTTCCTCGCAGCTTCTCCTTCTGCCGCCCTTCCCACCCCGGCTTGTTCTGCTGGCCCACACCGGTCCCTCGATGAGGCTGGAATCCTCCTGCTTCTGCTGGCTCTGGGGCCCAATTCTGCTTCAAGCTGTGCTCCTCCCGCTCGCAGAGACCGGAGTGCCCCCGAGCTAACGCAGGATGCCCAGGTCGGGGAAACCCGTCCTCACCTGGCCGCGCTCCCTGGTGCACCCCACCGCCCATCCCACCAGCGGGGGAGAGCACGGGAGCCGCTGGCGGGGCCGCCGATGCAGGGGAGGCGCGGGAGGGGGCTCGCAGGGGAAGGTGACCCAGAATGGTTGCAAAGGAGCGCGCAGAGAGCCGGGGTGCGGGGAGACGCGGCCGGCCGGGCCGAGCCGCTCCGCTGCCCCGCCGCCCCCTCCCCTCGCCCCCCGCTTGGCAGCCCGGCCACGGCGGGACTCCGGCCGCCCCGAGCCTCGCCTCGCCCGCCCGGCGGCGGCGGCGGAGCGCAGCGGCTCGGCCGGGGCTGGGCTGGGCGGGGGCCGCGGAGCCCGCGGGGCGCCCCGGGGCGCGGCCGTGCCCGGCGGCGGCGGCGCCGCCCTGCGCCCGGCGGAGCGGGGGCCGCCGGCGGCGGAGCGGGGGCCGATCGCGGCGGCGGCGGCGGCGGGGGCCGGGGGGACCCATCTTACCTCTCGCCGGAGCAAGCGCTGCCATGGCGACGGGCGCCCCGCGCGGCTGTGCGCGCCTCTGCCCGGCTGTGCCGGCCCCCGGCCCGGCCGAGCCGCCGCAGCTCCGGCCGCCGCAGGCAGCCGCCCCGGCCCCGCGCTCCGGCCACCGCCGGGCGGGGCTCGGCGAGGGGCGAGGGGCGGGGAGCGCCGGCGGGGGACGGCGGCGGGAGCACCGCCGGGCCAGGCAGCCAGGGGGCGGGACGGGCGGACGGGCGCGGGAGCCGCCGCCCCGGCACCGGCCCCCGCCCCGGCAGCACCGGCCCCTCCGCTGCTCCCGACGGGCCGCGGAGACGGGGCGGGCTGCGGCCGGCCGTGCTCCCGGAGCCCGGCTCGGACATGGCCCAGGCTCGGCAGCTCCCTGTCGTGTGCAGCCCTCCTGCCCCACGGGCCGGGGCCGCCCCCACAGGGCCGCTCGCGGGACAAGAAGGCACCGGCTCCCTTTCCCAAAGAGGGATGTGAGGAGGCACCCGGGCCGTGCGAGATGTGGGGGGGATGGTTGCAAAGTGAGAAGAAAGGCATAGAGCTGGTGCTGCAAAGGGTGCTTGGAGGGCAAGGTGCCCAGGGCATCGGATGTCCAGGGTGCCTTTGCACAGCTGCTATGGTGGCCTCTTCCATCACCAACCAACAGTGTGGTCCTACACAGGGAAAAGGCAGGAGATAGAGTGGAAGTAGTGCTCAGAGCAATGGTTTGGTCATGTCAGAGGGGTAAACCTCCTATTCCAGCTGTGTCATCTCAGCCAGGAAAATCCTGGCTAGAAAGTCTTCACAAGTCAAAAGACATCTCATTTTCCTGTTACCCGTCTTCCTACTGGAGTGAAGGCACCAATACCTTCCTTGTCTTCATTAATTTCAGGGCCTGTTGTTTGCCAATATCTGTGTCCTCCTTTCCTCCATCAGAACTGGGATAGGAATCCATGTTGGTGGTCAGTTAGGGTGCAGCTGAATTAACACCTCAGTTTGGATTAGGAGAACATGAACAATTTAGGTGAAAGGACATGCAAGATGTGCAGCAAATGTGCTCTGACCACTATGAGAATTCAGCTTTGCTTTGGAATAGGGCTAGTCTGAAGTAAGTTCCCAGACATTTACAGTGTGGCCAAAAAGTCTTCATCATCAGCTGCTTCCCTCTACAGATCTGCTCCTGCTTCACCACCCTGTTTGCTAAAGTGGACCTATGGATCCAGGATCTGCTCCATTTTATCACCCTGCTGACAAGGCAGATTTCATTTATCATTCTCAGTATTGGCTGAGGTGACCCTGAGTGTCTTAGATAGCAAGGAATTTCATCTAAGATTGGTAGGATCAGCAGAGGGAGAGGCTCCTGAGGAAGAAAGCTGGAGGTACTGCTGGTTCTCGTGCCCAGGGGCAGCAGCCAAGGCAGTTCCAGAGGTAAAAAAGAGATTTGCATGGCAGTAGCTGTCGTGAGTAGGGTCTCTTTTGGAGACAGTGAGTAGAATGAGGAACCACTAGAATAGATCCAGCTTGGTATCAGGTAGGTGGTAAGAGATATTTTTGAGGAAGATAGGTTGTGACAATGCTGCCATGATCTGGCTTTTCCCACAGAGGAACAGTCTTGAGGTGGTTCAGGTCAGCTGGCAGTCCAGCAACAGCAGGAGCCAAAGAAGAGAGAAGGGACAGTAGTGTCCCCCCTCTGTCACTTTTCAACCTCTATCATTTGCAGGAGGTTTATGCCTTGAAGTGAGAAGGTCTGTATCCACAAATGTAAACATTTGTGCAGCTTCGATTGTGTCATTTGGATGAATTGCTTAATGTGATAACTTCCATATCAGTGTCCTCTTCTGATTCAGGAGCTGAGTCTCCTTAGCATGAGTTGTTAGCCTGCTTGTGTGGGTGAATAAATCCTCGTGTTCTCTCAGGGAAACAGCAAACCAAGCTTCCAGCACTTTCTGTACTGCCTGCCTGCCTCTTCTCCACACAGGAAGGGACAAGCTGCAGCCCAGCATCTCTTCATGGCTTAGGCTACACCTGACAGAAATTGGTGAGCAGAGCTGGGTGGGAACAGTCCTCCAGTCTCAAGGAAGCTTCTTGTGTTTGCAAATTAGTCTGGGTTATTACTTTGAATGAAAGAAAAAAATTGAAGATTTACTGTGAACAGAACAAACTCTGTTGGAAGAAGTGCTCTTACCCTAGGGCTGTCACACTCCCAAGCAGATGCTTGTCCATCCATCTCATCTAAATGTATTTTAAAGATTTCCAGACATCTGGTTTCACTGGTTTTTATAAGAGGGGCGTTGTAATTGTGTATATCCTGCATATTGACAATGCACATGCAAAGGAGCACCAATACTCAGACCTGGAAATCCTGAAGCCTCACAGTGCAGGGTTCCCTGTGTCTCTAAGAAGTCCAGGCTAGAAATGTGACCCTCCCCTCCCCAAGACTGATCTCTTAAGAGGACTGACACAGCTGGGAGCAATTTTTAATTCCTACAGAGTCAGGCTGTAGTCCGACCAGCAACCTGCTGTCTAAAGTCTCAGCTCACTAAAATAGTCTAAGGCATCCAGGCCTGAAGAAACAGTGTTGTTACAATGTCGGGGTATGAAATGGTTTCTGGAAAAGTTCACTGCATAAAGATCAGTTATTTCTGGACGGCAGCTCTGCAGGTCCAGGGAAATGCACTTCCCAGAGGTACCTTGGATCCTTAAAGGAACAGAGCTCATTAACCAAGGAACAAACAGCAGAATCCTAAAAGCAGAAGCATTTACACGACAGCCAAATGTGCTTCACAGGGTTTTGATGGTTTGCAGCTCTTACTCAGGACTTTGATAGGGACCATGGGAGGTTTCATATGTTTCTCACAGATCATGGATGCAATTAAATCCACCCTCAGAGCCCCAACATGACTTATACAGCCTCCTGTGAGGCTACGTTGGTGTGCTTGCAAGCAGGTTTCCTGGCATCCTTCCTGGCTCTCTGAGCAGGGTGTGGTTAATGGCTAACAAGAACCCAGCCAAGCATCTCCCTCCAGTGACAGCGACTGCAATGTAGATTTGTCATATCCAAACCTTGGGTTCTATTTCTAGCACCATACAGCAAGATTTAGTGAGATTTCTTGGATATTTCATCTGCAAAATGGGCAATTGATAATAGCTCTCATGAGGGGACAGATGACTAGTGCTGGTTATGAACGTCACAGAAATACTTAGGGCTCACAATATATAAACTAGGATTTGGACTTGGGGATGCCTATTTACCACTGAGTGTTTTTACACAGATGGGCACCCTCAAAATATTTTCTTTTCTCTGTCATGTGCATAAATATTTGTATATGATATTTACCATGAGAAAAAGGAATTGCCAGGGTAGCCTTGTCAAATATATGATGTTGTGATGCTGCATGCTATTTTGCAGAGCTGTGTATGTTCTCTTTCTTCCCCCCATCCCCCTTCCCATCCAGTGTAATGCTTTGTGTGTTTGTCTCTTCTCAGTGTTAGGGACCCCTTTTTCATCCCTCTTACTCTTGTGGCATCACTGGTATCCCAGCTCAGTGAATTCCAGTCTGTAAAAGATGTAAAACTGTCATTTCAGAATTTAATTATGCTGCTTTCCAAAATTACCGAACACTTACTTGTTTGTTCTCATACACAGAAAAGATAATTAGGAGCTCTTGAATCATTAGTCTGGGAACCCACAATATCTGGAAGGAGCTAAAATTACTTCTTTGCTTTAAATTTGTAGCACTGAATTGCAATTTTCATTTTACCTCTAGCTTCTCTAGGTATGTTTGAAGTTTCCCAAGGCCAGAACAATCATTTAATTCAAACATAGCCTGGGCTTTCAGGAGCAGTGCTGACATGCTGGATGCAGCTGGCCCGTGCCAGGGAAGCTCTCTGGCTCCCCTTGTTGCTTCAGGTGGCGTGCTGGCCTCTCGGGAGCCACTGTCCCCATGCAGCCAGCACCGCTGTTCCTGCTGCCCATGCCCAGAGCCTCATATCCACACAGCACACGGACAAGCTCAGAGGAGGGACTTCCCAGCACTGGTGCCTGAAACAGGCAACTTGACACGAGCCAGCTGGTGCTGAAGCATTGAGGAGCTGGGATTTCTCCTTTCTTCCTTTTTGATGCCTTGCCAGTGAGGCAATTTCTGCCACCACCTCTTATTCTGCTGTTCTTTCATTCTCCAAATCTGGAAGTACCTCTAAGACTTGGCCAAGCTGGCTGGAAAATGAACTGAAGGAGAGCCAAAGGCTTCTTCAGGGGGATGCCAAGGAAGGATGCTGACATGCATGAGGCAAAGGCTGTGGTTTGGATGTGTTGCTCAGAGGTGAGCACACTTACAGACCCTGGGCTTCCTCCTAGGAAACACACTCTTGGGAATACCCTCAGAAAGGAGCCAGTCCAAAGCTGAACATCTTGGAGGAGTCTGGTACTCCAGCCCTACCCTCACCTTTGAGAAGGGTGGATGGAAGCTACTCTTTCTCTGCAGCAGTGTTAGGCTAATGAGCCATTCAAATGGACACTGAATACTGCCCTTCCTCTCCCATCCCCCCCTTCCCATCCCCAAGATAAAAAGAAATTAGAAGAGGCTGAAGTGCACAGCTTTTTCCCTTCTAGACCTTGGGAACATGGAAAGAAACACGCAGGGTCATTTGGCTCTGAAGGCTGAGGGATGCGAGTGCTCTGCTGCAGAGCCTGCGGGGAGCATGAGTCACATGGATCGGCTCGGCAGATCCGGGCTGACAGCATCCACCAAATCACCGCCTCACGCTGCACTCAGAGGGCAGAGATAAACTGGCAGGCAGGAGGGGCTGGGGGAGGTAGCGCTGTGGGACGGGGTTATTTCAGCCCGAGTGTTTCCAGCTCAGCAGAACTGGACAGGGCAGTGTATCCTCAGCTGTGCCCAACCTCCTCCCTCCTCTGGAGCAAGGAGCTCTGTGGATCCTGACTGGGGACCATTGGAGCTGGGTCCAAAGGACTGGAACATGTGCTTCTCCCTTCTGCAGCCCAGAAACATGGGGATCTGTAGTACCAGAAAGACTGATGGAATAGGAAAAATCAGCACTTCACATATTTTTCCAAACTCATGCTTTCTGCAGTATTTCCACATCACTACACAGGGCTCTTGCTGATATTGTCATTTTGTAAGTATTGCCATGTATGCCATCATCTCAGGGCTACTGTGATGAGCTGTCACCACATGATAAAATAAGTCTGTCATTGTGTTTGCTGCTTTGCAGAGTTGTTTATTGCTGTAGTTTGTGTCCTGCAAAGGCATTAATTCCATTGCATAGCATAGACACACCCTTGTCACACCTAGCAAAGGGAGAAGCCCCCAACACTTCCTTCTGGGGACTCATCTGCTTCGACACGTTTTCTGCAAGCTTGTTCTTATCTGGTTTGAATCTCTACCTCTGTGCTGCCTTGAAGCCCACACTGAAGCTTTCAGTATTGCACTCACATGGAAAGCAAAGCCCAACCAGGACTCACTCTGTGGATGACTTTTCTCTCAATCAGGGCAGTCTGTGCATCTAGGGAACAAAGGAAGAAAATGAAAAGACACAGACAGGAGAGCTGCCAAAAAAGAGAGATTTATAAGATTAGAGCCTACAGTGGTTTGTGCTTGCAGGTGAGCTTCAAGTAGAGTAGGGCAGGGTCGCAACTTTTGAGATCAGGAGAGCCACTGAGGAATTGTGCAATGTTGAGGAAGGCCTATCATTTTTGTTACACTCGTGCAGATGGGAGAACTGGAACCCGTGCATCTGTGGATGCAGCTGTGCACTTAGAGACATCCCAGTGGCACCACCACATCTGCTGGCACGCCAGCCAGGCCACCTGGGAGCAGGCAGAGGGACCTTCTGCATGGATGGCAGGGCTGTGAGCCTGAGTGCTCTTTGCAGGTGGGTCCCAGCTTTGCTTGGGGACAGAACCTTTGGTCACTTGTGAGGACTCAGTGTGCCTCTGCCAGCCTGTGCAAGAGAGGAGAGCTGCATCCTGGCTTTGACAGCTGTCAGGCAGCTCAGGCACCTCTGTGTTCTCCAAGCACCGCTGCTGGCATTGTCTGCTACCCATGCATTTTATCCTGGGCAGGCCAGCTTTGATGGACCCTGTGCTGAGAAGAAATTAACTCTATGCTGGCTGAAACTGGGACACAAGGTTTTTAATAAGCCCTGTTAGCTTAGTCTTTTATTGTCAGGCTGATTCTCCAGCTGAAGAAGTCAAGGCTGGTGTTTTTAGGTGAAGAAGTGGTTGGTTCAGCCGTCAGAGCCTCAGATGAGCATCTGAACTGCTGAAGATGGCTGCAGTGCTAAAGGAGCTCCCAACAGATGTTCACCCAGCCTGATTTTTTTGTCCCATCCAGGTATCAGGTGGTACAGGACAATCCCTCTGCTCCAGATACCCATGTGAGTTTGGGTACTCAAGCAGTTATTTAAGATGAAGAGTCTGGACTGCAGAAACAGGGGTAGTTTTTTGTTGAGGGGATTGTGCCAAGCAGTTTAGCATGACCATTACACAGACCACCAGTGACTTTGTGCTCATTTTCCCACATACAGCTCCTAAAATGGACATGTCCTTAAGCCATGATGATGCCTTGTTTAGCAGATTGATGGCTCCCAAGGTATCCAGGCAGTTCAGGGACAGGACAGGAACAGGAGGAGCAGCTACATGCACCAGGATATGCAGGCTTTTCCAAAATTAATGTAGTCATGTGCATGCAAGCACGAGCTCTGGGAAGGAAAGTGATGTTGGTGTGGGCCTTTGTCACTCCTGTTTGAGTGAGGATGATGGTGGAGGAGCAGGTCTGACACCAGTGGGGCCCACACCTGCTGCCACAGCTGCCTGGGGCTGTGTCCTCACCCCAGGGCTTGTGGGCTGGAGGATTCCCCGGGCTCACAGGTGCTGCCTGGGCCTGTCTGTTGTCTGTCAGTAACAGCGTGGTGCTGGTGTGACTGACACACAGAAAACCCTTCCTCCAGCAGCAGCAGGCATCCCTCCAAGGGTCTTCACCACAGGGAGCCCTTCCCACAGCCAGTGCCCCTCTGTGCCTGTCCCCAGCAAGGCCAGCACACACAAACAAACCAGGACTGCAGCCAGTGACAGCTGTAGGACCTCAAGGCCTTTTTGACCTGCCGCTAGCAGACAGACAGTGGAGTAACTTCTATAAACACAAGACTTCTGTGTACATATTTTAACAGCATTTTTTTTCAGGACATTCTGTCATCTCTGCAACATGCTTTTAGTTCCATCTGAAATTTCCTGAGATTTTCACTCCCTCTTCTCATCTCCTTGAGCCAAAAAAAATGGGGTCATTTGGTGAGAAACAATCCCAATGGCTTTCTCAGAAGCATCTGCTTTCTGCACTCTGTGTGGCTAGGCAGTTCAAGGCTGGTTTGTTCTCCTAGGCAATTACTTTCTCATACCATTCCCAAACTTACCTTCTAGATCAACATACAGAAATTCTTCAGGCTCTGACTTCCAGATCTATTGGTATCCTGGGCTGCCCTTCTGATAAAATTAGTTCTGAATTATCCCACTGATTGTGCTGGTTTTTACTTGTTTGTTAGCTTGTTATGGGAGAGGTGAAAGCTACAGGCTGACAGATAGATATGGGGAATCAGATATGTAGGTCTAGGGGTAGATATGTAGGGCACAGAGTGCCCAGGAAAGGCAAATGAGCATGGACAGAGAGATTTCACAGAGAACAAAGAGCCGGTGCATTAAGGAAGGCTCATGGCAGCCAGGGAGGTTGGACACAGTGAAAATCAGCATTTCACATCCTAGCAGGAAAGAGAGAAATGTGAATTTGAACCAGAGAAGAGTGCCTTAGAAAAAATGTAGTCCAGCTTGCAAAAAATAACTCCCAACCCCAAAGTAATTTATTGTCGCTCAGGCAGATAAAAGAAGCACATAAAATTGGTTCCACAAGAAGGTCAAATTAAGTACATGAACAAAATGCAAGCATATTATATATATATGTGTGTGTGTGTATATATACACATATCTTCTGTTCAGCATCTCTCATTATAGAACTGAGGATCAATCATAGCCCCTCAGGGTTTCTTGTCTGGTCCATTGGCTCCTAGCCAGACAACCTCCCTCCATGGCGTTAGACTGGGGGAATGATGAAGGAATAAAGAATTTCATTAGAACAGGAGAATGGGAGATGGATTCACAGAGCACTGTGGGCTGCCAGGTGGTTATGTACAGGCAGAGACTTCATCAGTCCTTGTGATGTCAGTGCTGCAGTCTTACTTTCTCAGCCGGCTGCAAGAGAAAAGTACTACATGAGTACCACCCCCCACTTGTTTTTTGCATAGAGAATGACTGCCTGCCTCTGTGGCTGAGGATGCAAACAGTTACTTGAGCATCCACACGGATGCAGTTTAGGTTTCAGTTACACTGAGCTGCTTACTTGGCAAAGAGAGTTAGAGAACAACTGTATCAGCACTTGTACTGCACAGATTTATCTAGATTTTGATGTATCTGTACAGACTTTGTCCTCTCTTTATGGGGATTATTTTTTAACCTTGATAAAATGTAGGTGAAAACAAGGTGAAATCTCTGACACGTTATGCTCTTCACCACATATACATCCCAGCTATGATGGAGTATTTGCCAATAAACATTCTCACTGAATTCTTGGTGACAGTGAAAAAAAATTAGGTGAAACTCTCACAGTTTGCCAATGTCACTGGTGAAAATGAAGCAGAAGTCTGATTCTGTACCCAAACATTCATTGAGCTTGTTCATGCAGCCATTTATACTTCCCTTCATGCTCCCCTTCCAGTGACAGAATGGCTGTCAGTGTTCCCAACTGCTGTTTCTGATGCCTGATACCATATAAGCTTAAAGACATGGAAAAGGGTAGCTTCTCTGCTGAGAAATCCTTGCTCCCATGAAAAGGGTCATGACACAATGGTGTATTTCATTTCACATCACCCAAGGCCTTTAGGAAAGGGTACAAATCAGACTGTTCTGTGATTTTTTTTCCCCTCCTCTTTTGTTACTCCTGGAAAGTTATTGGCAATTTTCACCAAAAGCAGTCCAGCAATGCTCTAGCAGAGCTGGAATTAAATTATGAACATCATGGATTTTTAAAATTTATGTTTCATCTTTGTGCTTGGTTTTGTGCCTTCCACCTCCACAACCTTGATATCCAGATCTCAGATTCACTGTGGACCCTACCAAAGGACTTTGGGACTCCTGCTTGGGTTTGGCTAACATCTCTCACCACTAAGATAATTTGAGTGAAACAACTCTGCTCAAAAGTTTTCCAGCACGATGCTACCATGGGTGTGGGATTTAGCATAGCTCATAACTCTTAAGCAGGATTTAACATGAGTAAGAGCTGAAAATGCTGAAATGCAGCTGTACTGTTTCACCAAAGAGGCTCAAGTTCAATTCCTCCCTGCTCAATCATCCAGCTCCTCTCTCTTGAAAGCAGTCTTTGCCCATTCTGGGTGCCCTCATTGTCACTTACTGTTGACACTGACATGTCTTGTTTTCCAGCAAGTGTTGTCTTGCTTGTGCCATCCTTTTTGCCCGTTGCTGCCAGGAGAGAAGGGACAAAGAACAATTGGATATTTTTATGCTTCAAATGCTTTCCTCTGAAGTGGTAGTAAAGTGCTGACATCTGCAGACTGCCCATCTCAAAAACTTGCCTTGAGTCTAAGGATTGACTCTTTGTCTGTCCTGCCCTGCACCCAGACAGGAAATCTGACTCCTCCTGTGGTTTGGAGAGCCAGTAATCTCCGCACCTTTCACAGGGACCGTGGCACTCACCCTTCTCCGCTGCCAGCTTACACCACTGATGATGCACAGGCACCCAAGGGCAAACGCCAATAAACTGCCTCCAATGCTTGCTCCAATTATCACATTGTTAATCCAAACAGAAGCTTCCTCTGTGGGATGATACAAATATTTAGACAGAGAAACAAATAGAATTTTATAGCTTTAGGGTCGGGGCAGGGATGTGACGCTAATTTCCATACCCACGTGGTAGTGAAAGCTGATCTTTTTGTCACCATCTTCTATGAGGTGACAGCTCCACAGCCCTGCAGTGCTGATGTTCACCTCCAACTTTACTTCACGCCGCTTTGAGTTCTTAATGTCCATCTTGGTGCCATTCACAGGTTCCCAGCTCAAGTAGGCATTGGGTGCGAGTGGTCCGGAGACCTGGCAGGTCAGGGTCACACTGGCCCCTCTGGAGAGTGGCCCAGCAGGGTTAGCTGAGACTGTAAAGGCAAGACAAGGACATGTGAGTGAGGGGATGGGGAGATGGGGCCATCCCCATGCTTTTGGGGCTTGCAGGTTTCTGTAGCTCCTCCTCTTCATGACCCACTTCTCTTCCTTCCTCTCACCTTTCATCACCACCAGCTCTATCTTGCTCTGTGCATGTCTTCTTTCGTACTCCAGCTGGCACTGGTACTGGCCAGAGTGATTGAAATGGACTTTGGGGAGCTTCACTTGTATGGTACTTTCAGGTTTGCTTTCAGGTATCTCAAACAACAAGTTGTTGCTTTTTTTAGTCTCATGCAGCTGTCCTTCTGCTGTGATGCTGAAATTAAGCAGCTCATGAGATTCTACACCTTCCTGTTGTTTCCAATTCAGCTGTCCTGTGAAACCTTTTTTCCATTTTATCTTCTGGGAATTCAGGTCCCAGGACAAGATGACAGGACTATCAACAATTGCATACTTTCTTTCCAAATCTGGATTCTGAAAACCTGAATTTAGAAGAGACAAGGAATACAGAGGCAGGAAAAGTCATGGTTACGCTTCCCCATGTCTGCCTTCGATCCAGAGTGAGGCACGCTGCACTCAGTTTAAAAAGGACTTGGAGAAAAGCCATTACATCCTCCAGGAAGGTTAAACAGAGAAAGAATAAGACAGCAGAAAGATCCAAAGCTCCCAAGCACAGCAGAGCTAAGAAGAACAGACCCTGAGGAAAGGAGAATCTTCTCCTCACCAAGCCTGGAGAGAAAAATGAGTGCAAGAGTGAAACAGAGCTCAGGAAGCAGAACAAGCCCCAAGCTCGTTGCTGGAAGCCCTGGGAAGTCAACCCTAGAGCACCAGTGCTTGGAACGTGGAGATTAAAAGTTAAACTCGTGAGCTGAAGGAAGCAGTGGTTCCCAAGCCTGTATGTGAGTTCCATTTCTGTTGTCACATACCTAACACCTTCACTGCAAAGGAGATGTTCTGATTAATCAATGGAGAGTCTGAATGGATCTGACACACCCAGGTCCCGCTGTCCATAGTTTTCAGTTTCTTTAAATTCACTTTGTATTTTTGACGGTTCCTGTTTTGTATTTCTGGTGTCACTCTGTTATTGTTACTGTCAAACAATGTGACGCTGAGATCGGGTAGAGGACTGGATGAATTTTGAGTTAAAATCAGCTCAGGGACTTCATTTTGCAGAAAATGCCCATCCAAAGAGATTGTCACTATAAAAAGAAAATGCACAGGCAGTAAGTAAGTTTGTCTTCCTGGAAGAGAGACACAAGTGTTACAGCAAAGAGAACATGGAGACACTGTGCTCTGGAGATGGAGGAGAAATGAACCGTGATAGCCCGGGACAGAAGAAATGCAGCTGGATAAAGAATCCCAGCAGAGAGGTCTCCCCAAGCTCTATGGTCCCCTCCCCTCCTGATGACCAAAAGCCCTACACTCACTCACAGTTAACGATGTGCAGCGAGGTGTGGACTTGGTAAGTGCCGTATTCACAGGTGTAGATGCCGGCGTCGGAGAGCTTCAAATCCCTCACGCTCAGTTTGTATTGAGTCTTGATGTCAGACCGGCCAAAGATGAAAGATGGTTCTTTTGAAAAAATAGGCTTGGTTAGGAGGAAAGAGGTTTCTCAGCTGCGTGAAGGGAGAAGGGATAATGAATCGGAAGCCTTACTTCTCCAATATCTCTGATTATTTTCCATACGCCATAGAAGAGTATCAGAGTATTTCCATCTCACAACTGAGTACTGAGGTAATTGTGATTCAGGAAGTATGCCTGTGCAGTTCAGGGTCACCTCCCCTCCTGCAAGCCCAGTCTGGAATTCATATTTGTGATCCATACTGGAGGTCAGGCCTGAAATTCAATACCCATCCAAAAAAAGGCATAAGTTTACTTTCTGAAGGGTGGCTCAGTAAACCCTTCCCAGCCCTCCAAAAATATGATGATATTTTTCCTCCCTTTCCCAGACACTGAAATTATCCTCAATTTCTGAATTTGTCACTCCTTTATATCATCAATCAAGCAATCAATCAATTGAGTTCTTTTTTTATTGGTTATTCTCTGGTTATTCTCTTTCACATACATACAGAAAAAAAGGAAAATACCAATAGTTATGGTGGGCTGACCACCATTCATAATTTTGAAATGTCAACAATTTTACTGAGACAACCTTTTTCCACTAGATAAGACTTAGTTATTCTACTGGTAGCAACTGAAGGACAGCATATGTCAGCCCTCCTTCACACACTTGATGCAGCACTGACAAATTTGTTCACACCTTCTTCCAGTTTTGCATGGATGAAGACTGAAAATACCAAAAAATGAAGAAATAAAGTAAAAAAGAAAGAAAGAAGGCTGACCTAATGTCAGGTTCCTGTTCTTGGGAGGAGGGCTATGTGATAGTAAAAGAAATAGGTTGTATAAGGTTGAAGAAACATTAGGAGTTGTTTCTTGGGAGAATAATTTCCTTTCCTTCACTGTAAAGAAGGTTTCTGCAGGAGACCTTAAGAAAGAGATGCAGTTGCTAGAGGTAAGACTGGGAATAACAGGATTGTGATCTCCTGCCTCCCTGCTGGTAAGCTCTTAGAGATGCAAATCCCTGAGGTGACCTGAGTACTGAAGAGCTATAGAAGTGTAAAATTAAAAGTTTACATGAGTTTAATGTAGGGTTTGCCAGAAGTTACATCCCTCTAAGAGGTCACCTGCAACAGTACCCATACAGGTTTTTGGTAATTGCACATTGGACTACAAAAGTTTATGATTTTGTCTTTAATTGTGAAATTAGAAATGTTATTAATAAGAGTTGGTATCTTTTGCTTTTCATTTGGTTCTAGGATGCACAAAAGGTTTCCAATCTTTCCTCTGTGACCAGAGGACTCAAAGCTGAGTATCTGAGAATTGCAGGCTTGGCCTTATTCACTGTCTTTCCTTTCCTGGAAAATGAGCACTAAAAAATCCACCAAAGCTTGTAACATTACCAGTCAAGCTAAGCAAGCCAGTAGCATTCCATTTGCAAGGGCAAATCTGTGATGAGATTCTGAAGATCACATCACATCACAGATGTGGTTACGCATCACAGATATGTTTTTGCCCAGACAGCTGGAGGCAATGTGGAGGGCATATTTTCCACTCTGCGTGGTGTGTATCCTGGTTCTCACAGGACCCCCACTCCTGCATCTCTGTGGGGCAGCTCCCCAAACCCTGGTTTTGGCTGGCAGGCTCAGCAGGTGGGCTGGGAACAACCTGAGTCCCAAAGCTAAACCATGTGAGGAAACTTATACAACACATCAGAATGAGCCTAGAAATACACCGAGGGTTGTGAGGCTTGTGAAAAGGCTGTGAGAACCATGAGGGTTTGCTGGGCCCAGGACTCACCCAGATGCAGAAGCAGGAGGGCAGCACACGTGCAGCTCAGGGCTGTGCGACTTGACTCCATCGCTGAGAATGCTCCTCCCCTCCCAGGAGAGCAGGGCTGGAAATGCTGCCACCGCCAAGGGATCTTATCCTGGAAGACCCAAATGCTCTGTTAATAATGTTTGATTATTCAGACCTCGATGGATGGGACTTGTTTCCCATTCAGCTCCCACCATCCTTCAGCACAGGAAAATGGAAGCTTATTGGGAAAGTCACCAGAGCCTTTTGTTTCAGCAAAGAATCCATCTGCAGCATGCCCCTGGAGTTTGGTAATAAACATTTCATTTTACTCATCCCTAGGTTTCTGGCATTCATCAGGCAGCAGCGGTTTATACTGCCAAGAGTTCTGTGCTTTTTTACTTCTCTATGGTGGGTTATCATCACTCTTGCAGAGATTAAAGCTAAACACATACAGGGCTGCATTAGCAAGAGCACAGCCAGCTATGCTGGAAGTAGAGTGAAGTAATTATTTCTCTCTCTTTGGCACACCTGAGGTCTCATCTAGGATACAGGGTATAGGTTTGGGCCCCCAGTACAAGAAGGGTGCCAACAAACTGTATGGAGTTCAGTGGAGGGCTGGTGACATGGTGAGGAAGTTGGAGCACCTGACATACAGGGAGAGGCAGAAAACTGGGCTTGACAGGGAGAAGGGAGCCAAAGTGGGTTCTAATTTCAGTTTCCCATCATCTAATGGATATTACCTAGAAGAGTAAGTCACATTTTCTCAGATGTGCACAGGTGAGGAGCAGGAGGCAGCAGCCATATGTTGAGCAGGGAAATGTTGACTAGATAGAAGGAAAACTTTCTTCCCACTGAAGGTGGTTCAGCAATGGAATAGATGCCAAGTGATTCCACGCAATCTCCACCATTGGAGATGCTCAGAAGTTGCCTTGTCAAGCCCTGAGCAACATGTTGTAGTTTTAGAGTCAACTCAGCTCTGAGTAGGAGAACCAACTGGAGACCTCCCAATGTCCCTTGCCATCTAAATATTTCCGTGTAATTTTGTGATTCTACGATTACAGCCATGTATTATTAGTATTTTTCTTCAGGTTTGGGTTTGGTTTTTTTTTAACTTCTTACCTTAAAAATCTCAATAACCAGCAAGTCTAATTTGGAAAGACCTGCTTGGATTCTTAGGACTATTCAATGAAAAGTATGGGGAGAAGGGAGGAATGAGGTCCACAAGAAGAAGTTGCATTAATGGTAGCAAAACCTTAAGTGGGAACTGGAAGCTAATGGTCATGCTAAGGTGAGTTATCAAATTAGATGCAGTTTCTGACTGTAGCAAAGGCCAAGTGCTGGTAAGAGCTACAGCTGAGTGGGGTGACAAGGTGAAGGGGACCATGGCTGCTGGTGCAAGGACACTACTGAGCTCTCCATCCCTAAACAAGGCATAAACCACAGACGGGAAGCCAAGCAGCTGAAATGCCCTGGGGAGTGAGCAAGCCAGTGAGATGACCTCACTTCTCTGGAAGCAGGTAGTCCCCATGTCAGGCGTGTGACAGACTGAAGGCTGGAGTCTTAATGGGATTAGACTCAAAAGAAATGCATGAATAATTTTCTACAGTATTTATATGTACGATGTGCAATATTAAGTGTAATATATTCTATTAGAGGATAATTTAATACTGAAATTAATTTAATGATCAGAGCATGTGAAGCTATCAAAGAGTAGATGAAAACATCAGCACTACATTTAAATGGAGATCAGGTCAGTACAACATCTGACATCCAGACCGATGTGCAGACATGCACAGATGAAAAATATGTGTGCAAGAGGGAGACAGCAGCCATATGCACCATCATAAGAGAAACAGGTGGCAAAGACACAGTCAGAGGAGACTTGTGGCTTGCCTCGTGCAAAACAAAAAACCCACCCCAGGCCAGGAAATATTTGCATGAGCTGTTTTCTGCGAAAATTGTAAAACAAAGGAGCGAGTGCAGATGATTGGAGATCACTCCTAACAAGATGCAGAGGCAGTGATGAAGCAGTTTGCTGGGTTAAGCTACAGAATAAAGAAAGGGGCACTAACAAGGCATCTGTATGCATCTCACTCTGAAGGAACATCCATAACTGAGAACTGGCACGGGGCCCTGAGTAAGATCCATTCCTGAGGTGACAGGAGGAACCTCATCCCTGCTGTGAAATCTTGCATCACCTGTTCCTGTGGGATGAAAAAGTCAGCCCCCACTCTAAAGTAGTATCTGTGAATTAACAGTTCAGTGATGGGTTTCAAATTTTTTAAGTCATTAAACTTTATATAAAACCTGAAGGTAATGGAACAAGTAAAAATTAATGAAATCGCTGAGTCACACCTCATAATTTTGTTTTGACTGGGAATCTCTATTCTCCTGTCATATGGCTTCAGTTTATTCTTTGTCTTCTTGCTTCCTGGTTATTGAGAAAAACCACACAACCAGAGCACTGTGGGACTGGTGAACTGCTGACCTTGTGCATCTTGGTAGATGCAGATTGATGCATCTTTGTTCTTCTGGTTTTTTTTCTTGGTTTCACATCTTCTGCATTCCCATTTTGTTCACACTAATCTTTGTATTTCTGTGGCAGATCTCCACAGTGTGATGTTACCACCTACATGCTACAAATCAGTGGGGAAAATGGGTTGCCTTCAGCTAGGATTTCTTTTACACACTTTCCTTCTCTCCCTGCTTATTTCTACTTCTCATGCATGCCACTTCCTATTCCCCCCTGCCTTTCTATCTCCTTCTGCATCCCTCCAGGCCAGATCCCAGGCAAGGCTGCTCCGGAGTTTACAGATCTCAGAGAGCGAGGCTCCACTGTGTTAAGCGAGCAAGCTGCTCTCATTAGCGGATGCTCGTAGCAGACCCACAGCCTCCTTACAGGCAGCCCAGCTGCATCTTACGGTGGTACTCATAAATTAAGCGGTGTCACAGAATGTCCCCAGGCACTGGAACATACTCATCAGTCCTGTTAAATTGCTAGTACATTTCCTGACACATTTTTGGCCGGGGACAACTCTCCCTCTCCCGAGCAACTCTTGGGATGCATTTAGGTGTTAGCATGGGCCAGGGACCTCTCCCATTAGGTGGCTGGCATGTGGCCAGTTCATTTTGGAGGTTAAGTGAGTTTAATAGCCCAGACAATCTCATGCCAGCTGGCCTCTGTGCCAGAAACAGTCCAGGCATACTTGATTTATTAGCACATCTAGCAACGGAGGAGCAGGGCTCCCTCCCAAGTGAACATTGATTTCCTTTTCATTTTAACTTCCCCCTCTTATTAAACTGCTTTAATTTCCTTCTTGACTTATTTTAATGATCCTTGCTTCTCTGAGGTATAGGAAAAGGAGAGCTGAGGTAGTGAGTGAGCTTGCTTCAGAGAATGATGCCTGCAGGACCAAGTCATGCCTGGAGAACATCTGCTTGAGAGCAGGGCTGGCAGCGCATCAGTACTGAACCCCAGTGGGTGATGGCTACAGAGACGTCTCCACAGGCTGGCACTGGCATGACAAAGGAGGAACCTTAAATTAAAAAAACTCCAACAAATAAAAACTCGGCAACAGCTCCTGGTGCAGAGCAGGACATCTCCTTTTCTCTGTGTTTTCCTGTGTCTCTTTCTTGCAGTGTGGTTTTGGTTTCTCCTCTCGCTGTTGTTTGTGGCTGTGCTTTTGATCTGGCAGCAGCTCGTTGTGTCAGGGTTGGGGGCCCCCAGCCCTCCCTCCCTCCCCACAGGGCTCCACACCTCAGCTTCCGCTGCGGCATTTCCCCTGCGCTGCCTGCCCGGCCAGGGCTCAGGGATGCAGCTGCGCCTTGCCCTGCTCGAGAGTTAGCCTCAGCTGTGGGGCTCTGGGCTAAAGGGCTTCACCTCTCTTCTTCTCAGTTTAAAAATCTGAACCAAAGCTGACTTGGCTCTTTTACCAAATAGTGGTTTCTTTGAATTTACTCCTTGACGTTAAAGCAAACATCAGGCAAGCAGCGGGCAGGGTAAGAGACAAAGTGCAATGAAAATAACCAGCAGAGAGCAAAGTTATGACAGCAGTGAAGGTCATTTCACAGTCCCTACTGTCCCCCTGGACTGTTTGACCCTCCCTCCATTTCCTCCTGAGCATCTCTGCTCATCCAAGAGCAGATGCCACCCTCCCATTGGAGCTCCTGGGAGAGGAAGGCGCCGGATCAGGATCCATGGGTCACACAAGTTAAAGCCTAGTACTTAGAAAAGCAGGAATTGAACCTACACTAGAGGAATCAAAACCCTCCATACTTCCTTTATATTATTTCTAGTAGGGTCAGCTAAACAAGCTATCGGGCCCATATCCCGAAAATGATGGTTCAACTCCTTCCCCTGCTTATGAACGCCCAGGAAAAACTAATCTTTATTGCTAGCTTACTCCTAGGAACAGCCATTACTATCTCAAGTAACCACTGAATTACGGCCTGGACCAGCCTTGAAATCAACACACTCGCCATCCTGCCATTAATCTCAAAATCCCACCATCCATGGGCCATTGAAGCCGCCACTAAATCCTCCCCAGGAGAGGTCCCACCATCAGGACAAGGAGGGTGCTGAAGTCACTGTGTCAGCACCAGCTGAGCTCCCCTCAGCCATGAAGTACCCCATGCCCAGTGACATGCCTGGAACCACGTGG
This sequence comes from Agelaius tricolor, assembly GCF_023055355.1. NCBI lineage: Eukaryota > Metazoa > Chordata > Aves > Passeriformes > Icteridae > Agelaius > Agelaius tricolor. Next base: position 21,628,629 of record NW_027269269.1, read on the forward strand.
AGGCCGCAAGAAGTGGCTCCATCTCCACAGCCCAGGCTGCTCCCTTCTGGCCAGAGGGGAAGCCAAGACCTGCCAAAACCACCAGAGGCTGTGACTAATCAAGGCACTGTGAGGCACTCTGAACAGGTTGCCCGGAGAAGCTGTGGCTGCTCCATCCCTGGAAGCGTTCAAGGCCAGGCTGGATGGGGCTTTGAGTGACCTGGCCTAGTGGAGGGTGTCCCTGCCTGCGCAGGGGTGTTGGAATGAGATGTTTTCTAAAGGTCCCTTCCAACCCAAGCCATCCTGTGATCCTATGATTCCAACCTGCACCAGGGAGTGTTGAGTTCATAGTGGAGAACACTGAGCAGTAACCTGAGTTCAACCCTCATGTGGAGGAATATCTGAGGTGGCTGACAGAGGCTGAGCAGGATATGCCACCTGGAAGTTGAAAAATTCAACCAGAAATTAAACTCCTGCTTTCAACAGCACAGCAGCCCATGTGAGGGGGAAGTAAATCACTTTTCTGTTGTCCTGAAATTGCAAAGATCCCTCTTTTTCCAAGAAATCCTGCTCACTCAGCCCTGAGCTAATGGATCAGGCTGCATTGGCAGCTAGTGTCAGGCAGTGAGCCAGTCAGCCTGGATTAGCAGAACAGACCCCTCCAGTCTCAGCACGTACAGATGTAAGTAGACATCCTTACTTAGCTAGAGACTGGCATCTTCTTATTTTTGCAGGCTTTTTTTAGAATAAAGTTCCCCTTCCTGCAGGGTACGTGGAGAAGGTGATAGCAAGTGGCAGCTGGTAGAGGGCTGCTTCCCAATGCATTTGCAGCCCTTGGGGATGTGCAGTCACCAGTGACAGGCCCTCATATAGGACATATTTCCCTATATATGGGTTTAAAAGATTCATGAGATCCCCAGGCTCTGAGCTTTTTGTAACTCCCTTTTTTTATGCCCCTTTCAGCGAAAATTCCAGGGAGTCAAACAGTTTTTAGTTAAAATTAAAAGGCCTTGGAGAATTGCAGAGCCAGAAGTATTATCAAGTCAAAGGTTTAAGATGGTTTTACAACAGACCTTTAAGTGGGGCAAAACCAATCCATCTGTGCCGAAACAGCAACTTGAACGCAGTAATAAAGTTCATAGCATTAAAAAACCCGAAAACAGGCTGGCCTCTTAGCAGAAGAAAGAGTTTCCTTACCTCTTTTCTCTCAGCCTCTGTGTTTCTGTCTCCTTGTGTTTGTCACCCGCCGTAGTTGATCTCACCCAACTACAGCTGAAACAAAAGAGGAACGAAGTTGATGTTCACGAGCAGATGTAGGGCTGGCCTTGATGTCTCCTCCTCTCCAGCCAGAATGACAGCAGCAAGGTCTTACTGCCCGTCCGGGCTCTGCCGACACCCGCCAACTCCTCTGGGCAGATGGTGATTTTCCAGAGGCACGTGATTTCCACTCTGGGTGTGGGCAGAAATGGACCTGAGCGGAAGGCGAGCCATGGCAGCGGTGGGGAGGATGAGTGTGCGGAACAGAGAGAGCCTATTGGCCGTGGGGCAGCTGATGGAGGCCCTGACGGGGCTGAAACCTCAACATGGATGGCTGGGAGCTGGTTGTGCTCTGCTGAGGAGGAAAGCTGACAAACAACAGGTTAGCTGAGCAGATCCACACCAAGCGCACGCCTCCCGCACTCTGCAAGAGCCATCTGAGCTCCATTTCCCAGCCTGTCTCCTGCACCACCACTAAGAGGAGGCACCTCTGAGGGTTGACCCCAGCCCCACCTGTCTGTGGAGTTCGTCTGAGATTTAGGGTGAGATGAGAGAATATTTTCTTTATAGCAGTCGGCCAGCACCCACCCAGCTGCTCTCTCATTCCCCCTCCTCAGCAAGGCAGAGGGATAAGATGTGAAAAACCTTCTCAGGTCAGGATAAGGACAAGGAGATCTCCCCCCAGCTACCGTCATGGGCAAAACCGACTTAACTTGGGGAAAGGTTAATTTAATTTTTGGCAAATTAAAAACAAACAAATATATTTATGGCTAATTAAAAACAAACAAACATAGTGATAAATTTTTAAAAAACCCAACAACTTTAAACAGCTTCTCCCACATCTCTTTTCTCCTCAGGCTGAACTTCACACCTGACTCTTCTACCCCTCCTTCCTCCCCCAAAGTGTCACAGGGGACAGGTCATAGAAGTCGTAGTCAGTTCATAGCACTTCATCTCTGCTGCTTCTTCCTGCTTATGTTGTTCCTCTGCTGCACTGTGGGGTCCTTCAATAAATGCTCTGATGTGGATTCCTCCCATGGACTGCAGTTCTTCATATTGAACTTGACATTAGAAAGACCTTTTTTACAGTGAAAACAATCAGTCACCAGAACAACCTCCCCAGGGACGTGACAGAGTTGCCATTGCTGGAGGCTTTCAGGGTGTGATTGGGTAGGGTGCTAGATAATCTCATCCGGGACCCCACTGTGAGTCCTCCATAGGCCACAGCTTCTGCCAGAAAACCTACTCCAGTGCAGACTCTCCATGGGCTGCCTGGGAATCTCGGCTCTGGCACCTGGAGCACTTCTTGCCCCTCCTTCTCCCCTGATCTTGGTGTCTGCAGGGCTGTTTCTCCCACATATTGTCTTTCCTGTCTCCCACAGGTGCTGTGCACAGCTTTTTTCCCTTTGTTAAACACACTGTCACAAAGGTGCCACCAGCATCACTGATGAGCTCAGCCTTGGTCTGCAGTGGGTCTGCTCTGGGGCCGTCTGGAGGTGGCTCTGACAGACATGGGGCAGCTCCTCACGTCTCACAGAAGCCGCTGATGCAGCCCCTCCAGTACCAAAACCTCGCCCTGTAAAGCCAGTGTAAGGTTACTCTTCAGTAACCTGTACCAACCTGCACCACTACCGAATCTCAGCAGTTTCCCTTCTCTGTGGGGTGGAGGAGGGGGCTTTTGTGGTTTCCCACCCACATTTGGTCTCTCTCTCTCTCTCTCTGAATCCCAGCCTCAGCCAAGGTGGCGGAAACCCACTGAGCCCCAGACATGGCTGAGATTTCATCTCTGCGCCACCCACTCTCCTCCTTTTGGCAGTGACTTGCCCCTTTGTGTGAGGATGGGGCTGTGAGGTGCAACCTCACAGGCTCTGGGGGCAGCAGGGACAGACAGCCACGGCAGCGAGGCTCACAATGTGCCACCAGCTGTGACAGGAACAGCCGTGACCAGGCCTCCAGTGCAAGGGCTTCTCCATTGATTGGGACTTTGGAGAAAGATGATGTCCTGCTTCAGAGAGGAAGGCATCTGCACGAGACAGGAACTTCCCAGTGTGGGATACAAACTGGGATGGGATGGGATGGGATGAGATGGGATGGGATGGGATGCAATGCAATGCAATGCAATGCAATGGGATGTGATGTGATGCGATGCAATGCGATGGGGTGGGCACTCTGCTAGTGTCCAGAACTTGGGAATGTCCTTTTCTGAGACACTCTGAGCTGTCTGGCAAGAACCTGACATATCCCATCAGCATCTTCAAAACTCTCTCACATGTGTCAAATAGAAATGTCCTTTTGGTCCCCAGCTGCCAGAGAGGGGATGTCCTGGGAAAAAAAAAACAGCGTTAAGAAAACTCAGGTTGGGATTGTAAGGCTTTGGCATCTCAGTGCTTGGGGATCTGAGGCATTGAGCTGATGCTTCAGTTTGTACAGATTCTGGCTCGCGTTTTGTCTCCCCAGCACGCTGTAATGCAGAAACACTGGCTTGTTTTTAAACAGTTGGTTTATGTCACTGCAAATATCTACCAGAAATAGCACTCCCTGAAGGGGTAAAGCTTGCAAAATGCACTTGAACTTGCTGCAGAGTTGCAAGGAGAAGCAGGGCTGTGGTCTGAGGTGACAAAGCCTCAGGCTTGTGACGTTGCGAGAATGCCTGTTCTGGATCCACTGTCACCCTAGGGTGGGGATCCATCTCTTGGAGCTGCTGCAGTTGTGTGGGGAACAGGTGCCTCTGGGACCAAGGGTCACAGCGTGCAGTGACGTGTTTGTATCTCTTTCATCCAAGCATCTCAAAGCACTTTGCAAGCATTAATTAAACATCAGAATCCAGAAGGGATGAATAATATTAGCCAGTCAGTCTCTCTTCTGAATGTAATATTCCTCATAAATATTTAAGTGGTTTTTAGGTTCTTGGCAAGTCTGGTTCTCACCTCGCTGGGGCAGTTGCTGTACTGCACCCCTGGGGAAAGGGGGCTCATCCAGCATCACACAGTGACCCCCCAGCACAGCGAGAACAGCCTGAGCACTGCACACAGCTCTGCCCCCACCAATCAGGGGCTGTCATGTTTCCCTGCTTTATCCCTTGCAGAGACACTCTGCGCTGTCTCTCTTTGCTCTAATCCCATCACCAGCAATATTTTTGCAAGCTCGTGTTGGAGAGAAACAGATCCTCTCAGCGGAGAGGAGCAGCTTCCAGGCTGTGCTGGGTGATGGTCACAGTCTGCAGAGACACTGAGGGTCTCCAAGGAAGTGAGAGATAAAGGGAGAAAAGGGCCTCAGAAATCAGATGTTGAGAAAGACCTTTTAACTGGCTTCACTGGAAAGCCAAGATGCCTCCAGAGATCACCTCCTTAAAAACCAAGTTCCCTGCACATCATGGGGGCTCTCAGTGTGCCTCTGTAGACTGAAAGATGAAAGATACCCAGATGTGTTGGAAAATTAGTGATTGCCAAGTGGTACTAGAGAGAAGGAAGGACAAGTGTTTGATGCAGCATAAAAGCCAGATCTTGAGGCACCTGACTATCAGCAGCTTCAAAGGCCAGGAGCGTTCTCTTTGCAACAGAATAGCTGACACCTGGTGAGCCTCTCGAGGGGCATTTCTGGTGCCTGATGTGGGAGCTAGAAACAACAAGCTGGCTGCTGAGGGGGCCAGTGATTCACCCCAACACAGCTGTGTTCCTCAGAAATGGGGAAAACTGGGGAGAGACACCTGTCTGCAGGAACTTGGAAGCCTGAACTGGGAAGAAAGGTCTCTCTAAGCAGATATCATAAAGGTAAATGTGCTGATCACAGTGGAAAATCAGGAACCCTCCAGAAAGGTCCTTCATGAGCAAGGGGGTCCCCTGTATTTAGTCAGGAGGGGTGAGCCTGATGGAGCAAGACGAGCCAGGTGTGCTGGGAAATTAGGGACTGCTTGGAGGGCACTGACAGAGGAATCAAGAATGCAACCTGCAGAAATGTGTCACCAAAAGTGACAGAGGGTAAAGCAAGCCTAACCAAGACCAAGCCCGTGTTAAGGACATGTGAGAAATGCAACAGGCAGGAGGGAGGTGGCTGGAGGAGTTTTTAGGAACCTATATAGGAAGCATATCGCTTTACTATCTCACTATTGCTGGCCTTGGCAAAAGCGAGGGGCAGAAGGTGGTGGCAGGGGTTGTTCGGATGCGCAGCTGGAGGTGTTTCAGCAGCGCAGAATCCCGCGCACGGTGCACTAGATGGCGGCATTGGCTCGGGACAAGGAGCTGGGAGGGACCGCGGAGCAGCCGCGGTGTCCCCGCAGAGCTCTGCCCGCCCTGCAAGCCCGAGGAATCACAGAGGGGTTTGTGTTGGAAGGAACCTGAAAGATTCCTTCTGAAAGATCATCCACTCCGACATCCTGCCGTGGGCAGCGACACCTTCCAATAGACCAGGATCCTTGAACACTGCCAGGGATGGGGCATCCACAGCTTCTCTGGGCAACCTGTGCCAGTGCCTCTCCACCCTCACAGCACAGAATTTCTTCCTAATATCTCATTTGAGATTTTGAAGGGCTGGGGAGTGCCTGAGCACAGGGTCCTAACTGAGCTCCTGGCAGCCCCCAAACTCGTTAGGGAGTTTGCTGGTGTGCTCTCCTTGGTCCAAAACCTGTGTCATTTTGCATACAAAAGGGGCAATGCTGACCTGGTGACAAGAAAGAAGACACACAGTGCTTGTAAAAGAAGAGGAACCTCAGTAAGAATGAGAATTACCAAATCCTTGCAAAATCTGCCCTTGTGTGTGACTTCCTGTGTTTCTGGGCTCCAGGAGTGTCCTATGTCCTCCTGCCATGGGACCCTCTGAGACCCCTCTGTTCAGGTGGGAGCGACCCCCTTTTCAGAGCATGTCATATGACAGCTCTTGGAGGGAGAGGCATTGAACTGGCAGGCCAGAGGGATGGAAACCTAGGAGAGAAACTCTTGGGCATGATGGAATCCACAAGTATGAAAAGACTGTCCCAGATGCTTTGGAACTTAGTGGGAGGCGCAAGATGCACTACCCACAACAACAGCATTCCCGTAAGGAGCTTGGTTTGACAGTTTGGCCTTTAGAAGGCAAAAGTAAAACCCTACATATTTTGGGTTTATTCATCAGGGTTGAAACAACAGAAGCAGAGTAATAAGTCATAGATTTTTTTGCAGGATTGGTGCTGATATTGTTCCAATAAATTTGCCAAGCAAATATAAAACTCAGTATGCCTTAGTAGCCTACATAATTTGATATCTGGTTTTAACATTTTATTGTTTTTAAAAGGCTGTGCAGAATGCACAAAGACCACAATAGATCTATTTTTCTTGTTGCTCTTTTGTCAGATTATGCTATTTGCTAGAATTTAGCCTCTCACTGTAAATCCCTCAGAAGTTTGGGTTGCAGAACATCTGGACCTAGTTATGATTTTTTCTAATGATGCTGATCTTTCTTACTGAAGAAAGATTAGTTTGGGATTAAAGGTTGTCTTCCAATTCCTTTTGGAGGAGTCCTACGCAAAGGAATTTGCATGTGTAACGCTTTCTTTGCATTACTTAAGCCCTCCTCTCTGCTAAAAGGGAATCCACTGGATTTCCTATGTTTTTTAAAAGTTTCCATCCACTGTGCAATGAGTTTTTGTGGCAAGGTCTAGATAGTTGGGGAGCTACAGAGTTGGCTTCTGTGAGAAGCTGCCAGAATCTTCCCCCATGTCTGACACAGCCAATGCCAGCTGGCTCCAAGACACTGATGGCCAAGGCTGAGCCACCAGTGATGGTGGTAGAGCCTCTAGGACAAGATGGTCAAGTGGGATGAAAAGAGCATGAACAACTGCAGCCGGAGAGAGGAGTGTGAATATGTGAGAGAATCAGCCCTGCAGACACCAAGGTTGGTGCAGGAGGAAGGGCAGGAGTGCTCCAGGTGCCAGAGCACAGATTCCCCTGCAGACACCAAGGCTGGTGCAGAAGGAAGGGCAGGAGGTGCTCCAGGTGCCAGAACACAGATTCCCCTGCAGCCCCATGGTGCAGCCCATGGTGAGGCAGGACACTCCTGCAGCCCATGGAGGTCCATGGTGGAGCAGAGATGCACCTGCAGCCCATGGAGAGCCTCAGGCTGAAGCAGGTGGATGCCTGATGGAGACTGTGACCCCATGGGAAGCCCACACCAGAGCAGAGTCTTGGTTGGACTTGTGGCCCTGTGGAGAGAGAAGCCCATGCTGGAGCAGGTTTGCTGGTGGGACTGGTGACCCCAGAGGGAACCCATGCTGGAGCAGTTTGTGAAAAACTGCAGCCTATGGGATGGACTCAAATTTGAGAAGTTAATAGAGGGCTCTCTCCTGTGGGAGGAACCCCACCCTGGAGCAGGGGAGAGTGAGGAGTCCTTCCTCTGAGGAGGAAGGAGTGCCAGAGATAACACCTGATGAAGTGATTGCAACCCCCATTCTCTGTCTCCCTGTGCTGCTGTGGGGAAGAAGGTACAGAAAATTGGGAGTGAAGTTAAGCCTTGGAAGAATGGAGTGGTGGGATGGAGGTCCTTTAAGATTTGAGTTTATTTTCTCAATATCCTGCTTGGATTTGATTTGATTTAATTGGTAATAAATTCAGATAATTTCCCCATGGTGAGTCTGTTTTGATGTGATGATAATCAGTGAGAGGTCTCTCCCTGTCCTTATCTGGACCAATGAGTCTCTTGTTATACTTTCTGCCTCCCATCCAGTTAGAGAAAGGAGTGATGGACCCAGCCAGGGTCAAATGACCATATTCTGGTATGTTGAAAATATTTTTTTTCTATTTGAGTTTTACACCTGTGGCTGTATCCTTATGGAAAAGCATCAGGTCTCTTTCTGTCATATGTCATTTGCTTTATTTCCTGTTTCTATTTATTGACACAACTTGAAACAGGTTTCCAAATTTGTTTGCTTTATTGTGCAGACTCTTGGTCCTTCCACCTCAACTCCACCGACTTGCCTTGTGCCATCTTGATTTGGAAATATTTTCCTATATATAGGAATAGTTTCTAGGAAGGAAAACTTAAACTGCATAAACACTCCCAGGCTTTTTCTCACTGTAACTGCACCATGTCAGGCATCTGCCCATCATGACAGGCACAGTGAACAGCTGGCTACAAGCTCAGTGTTGTTCAACTTCTTCCAGAGAGGCAGACAAAACACGGAAGGGCTGGATGGAAGTGATGCAGAGAAAGGCTCTGTGTCTCATGTAAACCAGCACTGCTCCCCTGCTGGGCTGCTGCCTCCTCTTCCAGAGCAAAGGGCCCGAGCAGAGCTGACCGTGCACAGAGCTGGGCCTGCCCAAACTGTCAGAGAGAATGTCCCAAAATCTGGGATTTGTACCTGAAAGGCAGTAAGTCAGGAGGGGATGGGGAAATAACAAAAAAGGGGCTGTGATAAAATGTGGTAAAATAATGGCCATCCAAGGTAGGATAGATTTGGGAGTCCCTCTTTTCCCAGCCTTTGTGATGGGAGAAAAGAAAATGGTGAAAGTGGAAAGCTTTTAGTTCAAAATGGAGAGAGGAACCATTTTCACACAGTGAATAAGCAGATCTGAGGATGGATTGCCAGAGGAAGTCAGAGAGTACAAGGAAACAGGGAGGTTTAAAGACAGACCAGGCACACATCTGAGCAATGAGAACATCCAGGCTGGTCACAGGCAGTGCTGAAAGTGGTACCCACAGGAGGAGAGAGCATCCCATTGTGCGTGAGAAGAGAGAGCAAACCACTGTCAGGCACTGAGAGAATATGATGTGATCCTGGTGGATATTGGATTGCCCCTCAGCCCCACAGGGGTTAACCAGCCTTTTCTCTACCTCCAAAGCATCTGGCAGACAGAGGTGATTGAGCTAGACAGATCACTCCCACCTGAAAAAAAAATGGCAGCATTATCATTTGCCCAGGAAGATGCTGGTACCACGCTGGACTGTCTTGCCTTTTGTTGGTTCTGCTCCAGGGTCTGACTGAAATTGCATGGGATGGCTGAAGCAGACAAATGTACCTCACAGCTCTGCTGCACTTCTCTAGCATTCAGTGGAGAAAGAGGTGTCATTTTCAGTAAAATACATGGATAGCTGAGTAGCTAAAGAGCTGAGGAGTCCAGACATGCTCCCTGGAGTGGGCTACTTGTGAGTAGCTACTTGGGGTGTTGCTGTGCTTCTTGCAGTCTAAGGACACCCGAGTGCATTCACTACCTGAGAGCCTGAACCTTTTGGGGAGGGAAGGTGGGACCCACACAGTAAGAAGGTCTATTCATGTGCCTGCTGAAATAATAAAAAGCTATTCTGGCTTTGGTGACGTTCCCTCAAGTCAAGAGAATCTTCCATCCTGAGCAGGGAGCAGCCTCAGCGTGGGGCCCATATGGGAGAAATCCCATGTGTGACTCTCATTATTAAGTGTTTCGTCTGGAGCTGCATTCAGTACCACAGTCCTCCATGGCTGCTCAGAGGGGACATGAAGAGCATTCTGTGACTGCATGAAACCTAAACACATTGAAGGTCTTGAGAGGTGGGGCCTGGCAGACTCATGCTTACATTGCTAAGTACGTCCTTAAAAGAGCCATAATGTTGCTTGTGGATCTTTCAGGAAAATGTGAGGACTAAAGGAATAAATGAATGAATGAACAAGGACAGTCAGATGGGAGAAAAAAAAGAAAAGAAGGCTCTGAAATGCAGCAAAAAGGAAAGACTGAACCTGTGATTCTTCCTTCTCTAGTGGCATTTAATTTCCCCTTCCTCGCTGTGAAAATGTCAGAAACGAACAGGAACTTCAGTAAAACAGAACTGAAAGAGAAAGAGAGGGCAGCAAAAGCCTTAGAAATGGCTTCACACAGGCAGAGGTACACCCAGCTCTGTCAAATAGGCACGTTCCTCCACAAGCACACACAGGGGTCAGTGGGCTTTTTCATCACATGAATTTATTTTAAGTTCTAAAATGATTTTCTAATAAGTTAAAATGCTCAAAATGTGCAACAGGGCAGTGAGCTGGGCAGTGCAGGGAGAGGGAGAGGAGAAGAGAGTCAGTATGGGGGGAAAAACATTGTCAGACTGCAGGGGAGATGGATTCCAGCCATGTCCTCCATCCAGGTGTTCCACCAGAGAAAGCCTGAGAGAGAGGCCATGAAGGAGGGGCAAAGAGTGGGACAGACATGTGGCACTGAAGCAGGCAGTAGCTGCTGGCTCAAATACTCCCAACAGCTCCCAAGCATCTCTGCTGCTGGCCACCTGACTGCAGTGGTGAGTCTGCCTCGCCCTGGCTGCAGCTTCCAGCCCCTCTGCAGGTACAGAGCTCCCAAGGTCCCCAGCATTGCTCATGCCATCCCTAGCCCCTCCTGCAGAGAGGGGTCTGCACGGTGCCCATCTCTCTCTCTCTCTCTCTGTGTGGCACACAGAGTTTCACCCTGCCATGCAGACCGGCCCCGATGCCCTGCATCCATCAGCACTCCGTTTGCTGGATCTTCCCTTTCTGCTTTTCCTCCATGGGCTTCCATGGCACACTGGCTGCAAACATCCCTTCCAGTGCTGGGAAGGCAGGAGCCTGTGCCTGAAAGGGAAGCAAGAGGCTACATCAGACATGGGAGAGAGACTGAATGGCACAGGTCTGGGCTTCTCCCTGCCATGGAAGACAATCCCACTGCTTGCTTCCAGAAGGCTCCCATTCCCTGCCAGAGCCAGGGAAGGGGACACTCTCTGAGACATGCAATTCCTTCTGGGGAAGGCTGGCTCAGCACAATCCTCTGTGGTGTGATGGGCATAAGGAATAACAAAGACAGGACCTGGCTAAGGGAGAGCAATCACTGATCTGGGCAATGGTCAGGCCACTGTCAGGTTTGATGTATCTCAGATTGTACAACACCTTTTTGGAGAGGTAATAAAGGCATGAAGGCTTGTGCAAAATGAGATAAGAACAAATTAGACAGAGAACCACTATCACAAGTGAAAAAGAGGTCGATCTCAGGGCTCCTGATAGCAGTATAGGGTTACACACAGACAGTACAGCAAGAAGGATGAGATTAGTTAGAGAATGGCATGGTAGGTGTGATCTCAGCTAAGAGGAAGGGACTGGGGTTTGCTGACAGGTTTCTGCCAGACTGAAGGGAAATGAAAAGCACAAGTCTTCAAAGACCAGTCATTATTGGCACAGAGAGTGTGAAAGTGCTAATGAGTTAGGCAGCTGATAAAGTTGAGGAGCCTCATTTGGAAAAAAAGAGGATGAGAATATCATGCAAGACACAGATATTTTAGGAGAAGGCAGCACTAACCTGTGACAGGATCAATGAAATGCAACAGTACTGATCAGACATTGATAGGATCAGGGGATTGGAATGGGAATTCCTAATGTGTGGGCAACAGCCCATCGGGTGTGCACGATACACCCCTGGGAGCATCCAGTTTCCAACCAGAGCAGGAACAGCAAATGCAGTCTCAGAGGATGCCAGCAGAGAGAGAGAGAGAACCAGAGAAGAGCTGATATCTCTGCTCCAGGCACCACCTCATCTGCCCTCTGAGGGAGGGTGAGCCCGGCGGGGAGCCTGTGCAGGGAAGGGTGTGAATCACAGAACCAGAGGGTGGCTGGCGTCAGAAGGACCTTTGGAGATGATCCAGTCCTGCTAAAGCAGGGCCATCCAGAGCTGGCTGAGGAACACCCATGGATAGAGGAGCTCTGCTGCCACACGGGAGCCTGGCTTGCTCAGCACAGCAGGGCCATGGGGGCAGATGCAAATGCTTTGGGGTGCTGAATATCCTGGTGGGATGGGAGCTGTTTAAGCAAACAGCTAGACACCCATTTCCTGCTAGCTGAGGCTTTACAGGTGCACTGCCAAGGGGTTCCAGTCTAAGGTTTTGGGCCAGAAAGGTTGGTTCTGATCACCTTGCCCTGGACTTGCACACTTTAGAGAGTCTCACAGAAAGTGTAAATTTCTGCCTCATATTATCCTTTACCATCAGTGCTGATTAAGGATGGATGACAAAGAACCTGTCACAAGCTGCTCTTGCACTACCCACAGTGGTTTCTTTAAAATTTCCATCTTGCTTCTTTTGTGATGCTGCCTGCCTTCAGTCTCCAGCCACTGGGACTTGCTAAGACTTTTCATCAATTTTGTCACATCCCTCATGTTCAGCTCGAGGCAGTTTCAAGGCTCCCAGCTCTTTCACCAGGGTAAGCTCTTCCAAACTCATCTCACTCTCATCGCCCGGCCCTTTCCCCACCAGAATTGTCATCATGGGCCCTTTCCACACAGCTAAGTAGGAGGCAGCTGCATTAGCTACTCCCTTGTCTGCAAAAGGAAACCCTGAAGGATGATTTTGCCACGTTATTAATTTGCAGAGCAATAATATGAAAACTTCAGAGAAACAGTCTGACTTGTTTGCACAGTTTTTTCCAGTGACGTGCTGGGGAGGGATTAGTCCTGGTCTGGTCTTGGGGAATCATAGAGGGAAGGTACAAGGCAGAGTTTTCAGAGGACAAGATACTGGAAGAAGCTGAGCAAATGAAGAGCATTAAGTTGGAGGAAGCTGAGAGCTGAGGTGTGAGGGCTGAGCCAGAAACAGCAGCCCTGCATCAATATCTGTGTCTGGGCACCAGCAGGCATTGGTACAGAACAGGAGATGGTTACATTAAGGCATCCAGCTAAGGAATGAGAGAGAGGACATCTACAAAAGCCTGGCAACTGACCCTCCTCTACTACAGCATGGCTTGATCTCTGGGAGAATAAACATGAGGCTTTTCAAAGCTTAGGAGGTTTTCTTCCTTCTCTGAGGTGTCTGAGCTGCCCCTAAGGAATGCTGTGGTTAGCCAAACCTACCAATGCCCAGGTACAATGTGCCAATGCCACAGCTTTCCCTGTGTGTCCATGAACCATCAGCAGGCTCCTCCAGCCCCACATCTCCTCTGGCCACTGGTGTCCCCAGAACCTTTCACTGCTGTCTCTGGAGTAATCTAGGGAAGGTCAAATAAGGGTGGATGTACAGGAGAGATAACAGAAGTGGGGTGATGGACACTTACCCTTTTTTGTAGGGCCAGAGCCACAACACAAACGGCAAGCAGGAAGAGGAGGGTGAGTGTGAGCCCAAATGTAATCTGCCCACTAAAGATGGAGGGAGCGCTGGAGACCTGGGCACCTGTGAGGAGGAATCACAGTCAGGAAGGAAGGGATGGTTGATTTTGCACCAAGGAAGGGGTGGGACTGCACAGCAACAGGCAAAATATGAAAGAGGTAGGTGGGGAACTGGAAGGAGCAGCATGAGGAACTGGTGAAAGATAAGAAGATGGGATCCAAGTGGTTCAAGGGGAGAAGGACAGGATGAGGTTGAGAGAGGAAAGGGCACCAGAGAGCTAAGCAGGGTGAGGAGAAGAAGAGGTTGTTTGCAGAGCCATGGGGGACAGTACCTGTGATCTGCAGGTCATACTCCACTGCTCCCAGTCTGCCTTCTGGGCCATACACGCTGCATTCCCAGGTGCCCATGTCCTTTTGTGAGACTTGGGGTATTTCCAAGGTCGGTCCCATCCGGGAGCTGTGGCCCTCCAAGCCACGGGGAGTAGCCACAGCCAGCTTGCTCTTAGTGGGGGCTGAGTCAAGGTGTGTCCACTGGAAACGCTCATGTCCCTGGGAGTGCGTGAGGCTGCAGATGAGCAGCAAACGATTCCCCTCAGAAACTGGTCCTTGGATGCTCGGAGTCACTGTGCCAAAGGGAAAAAAGCAACCTCAGGAAAGCCTACAGGCATGTCCACATCTCTTCCTCGTCCATCCTTCTGCTATTACATCTTTTCTTTATTACTTCCTCTAAATGATTTTCTTTGTCTTTCTCATTCTTAAGAGGAATAATCAAGTCACCCAGGAAAGCCCCCCATTCCAGCAGAGTCCAATGCAGTGCAGTGCCCTGAACAGAGATCTTGCTTCCTGCCCCCAGGGTGGGAACCCATGACCAGGAGCTACCCATGCTCACTGCACAGACATGTGGGGATGTTTGTCTGCAGTGAGGGACCCCAGTCTCTCCTCTCACCTGTAAGCACGGCCAAGGTCACGTCCCTGCTGATTGTCCCGTGTCCCACCGAGACAGCGCAGCGGTACTGCCCTGCATCGCCCAGCCCCACCACGGGGAGATGCAGGGGGAAGCTTCTGCTGCTCAGGTTCTGGGAGATGCCCCTGTCTTCCAAATGTCCTCCTGCAAGATGGCTCCAGTGGGCTGCCACCACCCTCATCCCAAAGGCCCTGGGAAGGTAGCTCAGACTGCACGGTAGATCAGCTGCAGAGCCAGCTGCTGCATAGACCACAGGGTTGGTTGGGCCATCAAAACCTGAGCCAGGGAAAGAAGGCAATGTGGGGTGGTGCCTGGAAAGAGCTTCTCAGGGAGGTGACTAACCTGGGAAGTGAGGAAAGGTGGGAGCTGGGGCCATGGGGGTTAGTCAGTCACATCAAACGGATCAGGTTAGGGATTCTGGGGTATCAACACACAGGCTGAGCTCACCTAGAACTTGCAGGTTGAAGGTGGCAGAAATGATCTCCTTATCAGAGTACCGAAGCTGGCAGCGCCAGGAGCCCGCGTCGCTCATGGCTGGATGGAGGATGGAGAGAGTCCCAGACGAGGAGCAGAAGGTCCTGGAGGTGGGGCCCAGGTGCTCCTTGTGGAACCAGCATGTCTCCACAAGGCTGGCCCGGTGGCTGGAGTTGCAGCTCATCAAGAGCAGTTCACTTTCTATCACAGGGTTGGGTGGACTGAGGGTCACTGCAAAAAGAAGGGTTTGGGTTGGGGGTGAGCTAAGGTCGTAGGGGAGCCACCAAAGCAGCCCTTTGTGTCTCTGCTGCCCTAACTTTATCCCTTAGGCAGCTCTCCCTGCAGAGCTGAGGGCAGACAGCAGCAAACTGCACTTTCCAGAGGGTGCTGCCTGTGCCAAACACGGCCCTGCCAAACACGGCATCCCCACCCTATCCACCTTTACAACCTCCCCTGCCCTAAAATCACCATTCCCCAGGTTTTCCATCCTCTCCTACCTGTGATCACCCCCAGCTCCACATGGCAGCTGTGCACCTCTGTCCTGTATTTCACCTGTGCCTCGTAGAGCCCCACGTCCTCGCTCCGGACGGGGACAATCCGCAGGGAGAAGTTGCCATTGCGTAAGGCGGAGTCCTGGAGCGACACCCGGGGCTTCATGCGCTGGGCTGTCTTCTGCAGGCCCGAGTAGCCAACCTCCAGCACCACGTGGGGCTCCTGGTGCACGCTGCAAGCAGGACAAGGGAGCAGCTCATGCCAGAGGCAAACATGAGATCAAGGGAGGGGGCAGGTAGAAGGGAATATGGGGAAGGAAGGAATATGGGCAAGGAGGGAATATGGGAAAGGAGAAAAGGGGCTCAAAGAGCCTCCAGCCGCCCCATTCCCCCAGAAGGACTTCGTGTCTCTTGTGGCCCTGGCATACCTTCCCCCATGCCTCTTCCACAGCACAGATATCTTGTCAGGCAGCGGCTTTGAGCTCTCCCTTGTCTTTCTGGGGCTCAAGTGGCAGGGCAGCACAGCTGAACTCCCCTCTCTGACCCACACTTTCTGCTCCCTGCTTCTCCCCTCCGATAATCCTGGCAGGATGTGGCCAGCTGTAACAAGATGGAGAGTTGAGCAGAGAGTGGGATTCAGTATTATCCCACTCTGGGGTGGGGATGCCATCTTTGCCAGGCTGGGTTAGGATACAGCATGATATCTGGCCACCTTCTGTGGAGTTGGAAGGGCAGAGTTTTTCCCTTCCAGCCTTTGCAGGGATCAAGTAACACTCAGACTCAGATTTCTGAGCTACTCTGCCCTCCCCAATATTTTCAGCCCCTCTTACCAGTGAAAGGCAGCAGAGTGAAGATGAGGAACAGCAGCAGGGACACCAGCCTCATGGTGGCATCCAGGAGAGGGGCTGCTTCTCACTCAGCTCTGTGCTTAAGGAGGTCCAAAGCTTGAAGAAATCAGCAAAGATGAGGCATGGGCAAAGAAGGTTGTCAGAAAGGGTGGGTGAGCATAGGGGTCAGTGGGATGTGCTTGCTCTCATGCTCTCTCTCCCCCTCTGATCAAAGCATTTCCCTCAATGCCTTTATAGTGCAGGTGGGCAGCGAGTTTCCTCGTATCACTGAGAGGATGCGTCACGACCAAGAAAGCGGCAGGAGCCCGGGGCACGTGAGGGCAGAGAGGGAGGGACCAGAGACACTGCTCTAAGCATCTTTTAGTGGAAATTCTTTGGGTCGCTGTTGTTTTTCTTACACGTTTCGCTTCTATATAGCCAGTGGAAAAAGTGTAGAAGACACTTCCCAGCAAGTACCCTTCATGTTTTTCTTTCATCTCTTGCCTTTTTTGGTTTGATCTTCCCGTCTCTTACAGATTCTCTCTAATTCTTTCAGGGCTTTTGAGAACATGGTCGTCTTTTTTTCTGCTGTTCTTTCTTTTGTTGGTTTTCTTATTATTATAAAATTTTTTTCCTCCTTCTTTAATCTTTCCAATGTGCTGACTTCTTGGCTTTTTCTCATTGGTCAGTTCACAGGCAGCATGAGGAAAGGCTAATGCTCCATGCTAAGCTCCAACAAGGATATATGTGACCCATCAATCTAGAGTCCAGGGATAGCATGGGACACACCTGAGGTGGTCCAAGGAGACAGAGGGGAGAATCCAGAGGGAAAAAATAAGCACTGAAAAGATGAGCTGCATGCTGTGGCACTCTGAGGAGTGTGAGGAAGGAAGCCTCTTGCTCCAGCACCTTTGGGGGAAACCCACTTGAGCTCACGTGCTGAGGGGGCTCATCCTGGCCCCGATGCAGCTGCTGACCTTTGCACAGGCCAATACATTTCCATCCACGTGCCTCATCCTGGGCCCCCTTTTTGTCTCAGAGAACCCCCATTGTTGTGGTTCACAGTTTCCAGCTACCCACTGGCTCTGACTCTTTCAGATTATCAGCCCTTTGTGATGAGTGTCAGACAGCCAAGCCCCTCGGTGGCTCATCCACCAAGGGCTTGGGCTTTTTCTGAGGCTGAGGGAAGGGAGGTGACTCATAGTGGCTGCTCTTGACTGTAGAAGGAATTCTTATTTGCTCTCTGGTTTTCCTCAGCTGTGTGGTGGAGGTGGAGGATAAAAGAGAGCCAGCGCTTTGCTTCCCCTCAGCAGAGCTCTGTTGTAGGGACAGCTCTCAGGTCTTTCATCCCACGTGGCTCCTGAGCCTCCTGAGTAGTGGGACTGGTGTTCAGGTGTGGCCTTGCGTGCCTCCATGGCCCTGAGGGCAGCTCTGCAGTGGCCCTTCATGCCCTCTTGTGTGACACTGCCCAGGGGATTGCATGAGAGAAGAGGAGACAAGTGAAGATGGGGGAGAACTTGTGACAGTTGTCAGGAGGTGTTTTTTCCTCCTGTTCAAGAAAAACAGTTTGTGGTGACCAGTTCAGGCAGAAAACATCAAGTTCTCTTTCCCTTGAATCAGCAGTGCAAGAATGGTGTGAGTGTGTGGGTGCAGATGAGAGAGAGAGAGAGAAATTGAGGGGGGGGGGGGGGAGGGGAAGCTGAACTGTGGTGGGGAGACACGTAGGGCTCCACAGTCCAGCAGCCTCTGCTCCCCTTCTCCTGGATTTTTTCAGGGGACACACCAAGCTCACTGCTCTCCCCTTCATTTCAGCCCTCCCTGCACTCGTAGCCTTGGCACCCTGGCACTGTCCCACTCTCGCCCCCCAGACCATCCTTAGTGAAATCTGTACTCTGGGAAAAGCTTGTCTCTTGTAAGGACCAGCAAAGGAGAGGATGTGCCTCCATCCCGACAGGCGGTCCCAAGGGACTGATGGACAGCCCTGGAAAATGATGGGCATTGCCTGGCACTGGGGGGACATCTGTGGCTCATTGTGCTGAGTGAGCACGTTGTGAAATGAAGGTTTTGGAGGCACTTTTTTACTCAGCACCAGGCTATCTTTAGCAGACACACGGTGACGTTTCTGCCTAACGACCCACTTTAAATGCTGACTCCTCGAGTGGCATTTTCGTCATCTCCCAGAACAGGACCCCGGCGCAGAGATAACAGTGACCGGAGGAACATCAGCATGGGAACCTCTTCCCAGAAGTGCCCGTGGGGGTCCCCTGGGCAGAGAGGCTGCCAGGCACCTGTGGGACTCTGCAGAGCCATGGGAAATGACAGGCAGGCTACACAGGCGTGCCAGGAGCAGGGGGACGGGAGGCCAGCGCACCAAATGCTCCTTCAGGAGCAGTGCCAGGCGTTAGGAGCTCCAGCCAGGTGCGCCCAGAGCAGATCTCAGAGCTTTAGCTGGTCAGAGTGACCCCGAGATACGTTAGAAAGTCTCTTTTCCCAGCCTGGCAGTCAAAGGAATCAGAACTCTTCAGTTCTCAGTCTCAAGGTTGTTTATTGTATCTTATCTATAAAATTCTTTCTCCTGGCCTGCCGAGGTCTGCTCAGCAGGACAGACAAAAGGCTCTGCCTGCCCCAGGGCAGTGCTATCTTTTTATACTAAAAACTACATGTACACTATTTACAATTACTTTCCAATACCTATCACCCATGTTAGACAGTGAACTTCTACTCTAAACCAATCTAAAAGTGCCAACATCACAGCAGAAGATGGAGGCCAAGAAGAAGGAGAAAGGCTGGACACTCCCAGATTCCTCCATCTTGCCCCCTGAACCTCCATTCTAAGAACCCCCAAAAATCTATTTTTCACCCCATGACAAACTAATTATTATTCTACTTAGACTTTCATGGCTTGCAGATCTTCATATAAGGTTGGTAATTTGCTCCATGGGTCATAATCAAAGTCACAGGCATCTTGGACTCTGTGCCAGGGTCTCTGAGCCCCCTGTCAGGGGTCCTGGCAATCCAGGACAGCCAGAGGGATGTCCTGAATTCCACCGAGCAGACACCTTGTGCACAACCTTAATACATGGCTTTTCTTGTCTGTCTTGGCATGTCTCACAGATGCAAACCACCCTGACCAAGAAAAGGAGGAGTAGAAAACACTGTTCTGAAGTATCATCGAGTTAGTGTTGCTGAAGGAATTTTTGGTTGTGCTTCCAGATTGCTGTGATACCATATTTTCCTCTGAGACGTTTCACCTTCTCCTTTTGGTCCTTGCAGCATCAAGTGTGAAGCTGGTCACAATCTTCTGCTTTATGCTGACTTTGTGAGGTGCTGCAGAATTTATTTGCACGCTATAGCTGATCTAAGGAGCCACGCCGTGGCTTGTAGCCTGGGTTATCAGCTGGCCTGGGTGTTCCTGAGATAGAGCACCCTGCAGAAGGAGCTTGTGTAAAACATCCTGACTGCTGTTTGCCCAGTGCAAAAGCAAACACAGCAAGCAAAAACAAGTTACTTACTAATAAGAGATAACTAATAACTCCATGGCAAGGGACTGTAAACAGAAAGCAGCCACACCTGGGGAAACAGAAGGGAAAGTCTGGCAGGGACGTGGTGTGAGCAAGAGCTGCCGGGCAGGTTGGTACTCAACAGGCGCCTGCACAGGCAGCAGGGTTCCAGGGATCAGGCTGGGATTAACTGCAAGACTTCTGGCACTGCCTGGGAAGCTTAGGGGGCTAAAAGACATCTGAGGTCAGCTGCAGAGGGGAAGGAGTGGAGCTGCCCCTCTCTGGGCACTCGGGACAGATGCAGTGGTCCCCAAGCCACCACCCTGCTGCAGCAGGGCCAGGCAGCAGGACACTGAAACAGAAAGAGGCAGTGCCCACATCTTTGCAGTGCCCACGTCTTTGCAGGCTTTGTGTGAAATGCAGAGTGTGGAAACACATCAAAATAGCACCCCTGGGGTAGAGGGGCACTGAAATAGCACCCCTGGGGTAGAGGGATGCAAGCCACTCTATCCACACAGAGAGCCACGGTGGTTTCCACCCAGGCACCAACCTGACATACGTTCTGTGTATGAAATTAACTTGAGGGTGGGCACAAACTTCCTTTTTTGAGGGAGGAAGTGGCTGCTCCAGTCTTCCTTCTGTCCCTCTGTGATGCCTGGAAGCAGTAAATTATTCCCCTAAGGGTGGGATATACCACATGTCAGGGAGATCCACTCATCCGGGGTGAGGGTGCCAAAAAGGAGTGAGGAGAAGAGGATTGGAAAGGAGAAAGTTCACATCACTCAGCAGATCTGGGTGAAACCAAAATGTGCCCCTGCAAAGTTTTTGGAATAAGAAGAGTGACTGGGTGCCTGACTGGGAGGCTCTTCTGAAAAGGGGTTTTTTCAGCTTTTTAGAGGGTTTGCTGGATGGGCAGTGCCTGAGTCACCACAGGTCTCTGCTGTGGTGCTGAAGAGAGTCTAGCAGTGGCCTGCTTCCCAGAATCCCACAGGAACACCTCTAGGAAAGCATAGCTTTATGGGGTTTTTGGACAAATCTGCAGCCTCTTTCTGCAGTGCTATAGGGCAAGCACCCTTTGTATGACAATCCTCAGTAGACAGCTGAATATCCCACAGAAACCTGAATTAGAAAGTCAGGAACAGCACTGGGAGGTGCTGGCTGAAGCCGTGGGCTGCATTTCTGCTACAAAATAAAAACAACTGGTGATTTAATTACTGAAGAGAATCTGCAGCACTCATGGGCATGTTTGGCAGCTGGCAACTTGTATCTGGCCAGCATTCGTTGTGGAGAAGTGTGAAACTATTCTCTTTCAAAAGACCCCTCCTGCAGGAAAGATGGGATGCTGCAGGATCCCCTTCAGTTGTCCAAAATTACCTGTGGAGATGGTGAGGGCTCATCAGTACCTTGGCCAGTATCTAGTTAAGTGATGTCTTTGATGGCACAGCCCCTGTGTTTTGCAACACAGAGGGTGAGGTGGATTAACTACAAAAATCCATGCAGCAGGCTGGGTTACATTTTGACTCATCTGTCATTGCAGCATTCATGCTTTTAATGCAATGGAAAAACATGCAATAGCCTCCCAAACATCCCAGGGCTGCAGTAGGTTTTCTCAAGGGCAAAGAGGTACCCAGGAGCTCAACATGTGGTGGCAAGGTGGTGTCAGGACAGGCTCTGAGGCTGATGCTGGACAGGCAGTGAAACCAGAGCACCCAGATTGCCCCAACAGACTGCAAAACATCCCCTTAGGTGTGGCTTCTTTGCCTTTCAGTCTCTTCACAGTTTTGCAGGGAGACTGTACAACTGCTTTTCCTGGAGATTTTTTGGCCTGTGGGGCCTCCAGAACAGATGTGGCTTGTGTCTGCTGGCCCTAAGACCCAGCAGCAGATCTGGGGGAACAATAAATTTCTCCTGAAGCCAAGAGAGAAAGTTTGATCCACAAATTTCAGGCTCATATCCCCACTGCTGCTGTTTCTCTCAACTGAGAGTATAGAATTCCCTCAGAGAAAAATCACCACAAAAGGATGTGCCTTCTGCTCCTGGGGCTCAGACCCTTTCTGTGCCCTGCTCTGGGCAGTACCATGGGCCTCTCCAACACAGAAGAGGCACCTTGGTCATGTCTCAGATGCTGCTGCTCAGGGCACAGAGGGGTCTGGCTCTGGGCTTAGCTGCATGTGTGTCCTGAGGAGCTGTGAAAAGTAGATGTGATCCATGTGCTGTGTTTTCATGGTGCATGGTGGCAGGAGAACAGGAGCTCATGGTGCACTGCATCTCTGGAAGCTGCAGGCAAACTTTCATAAATAGTGAATATGTTGTTTCTTTCTTAGTGGGAAAGCTAGATATGGAAAGTGTAGGGTAACTAAAGGAGCATGTGATGCTATGAGAAATCATTTGCAGAAGAGTACAGCCACGGGGAAGGTTGCTGTGGGTGATGGCACAGCAAGGAAGAGCACAGCAGTGCTCCAGAATAGTCCTGAAGAGAACAAAGTCTCTGATTTGGTGATCCCCAGCAATCTGGCTCTGAACAAAAAATTGCTAGGGAAGGAGATGGTGCATTTTTAAACTCAAAGGGCTCGTTGTAAATCAAAATGGATTTATTCCTTTATAGTTTAGTTTTCAGCTGGATCAATTCTCTGCTGCTCATCAGTGTTGACAAAAGAGAGGCAGCAGGAGAGATGAAAGGGAGGATGGGATTGCCCCTCTCTGCAGCACCACACATTTGTGCTGGGTTAACAGGATGGTGTGCCAGACTGCAATTCAGAGGGTGCTGGCAGCTGAGCTGTTCTTTCAATTTCCTCTCCACTTGGCACCTCATGGCAGGTAGCACCCTGTATACTTCTGTAGGATATCTCCTGCTGCCCCACTAAGAAAAAGGCCCACAAACCCAAACAAACCCTCCTGTTTGTTAGCCACAGCATCACAGGGAGATTCAGGGAAGGCACCTCTGGGTCCCCACTCCACCCCTCTGCTCCCAGCAGGGTGATTCTCAGACTAGACTGGGTTGCTCAGGGCCTGGCCCAGGTGAATCCTGAACACCTCCAATTGTGGATAATCACTGCTTGCTGAGCTCTTGCCTGTAGCACTGCCAAGAGACCTGGCTGGCTCTGAGTACCCCTGTATGCTGGGAGAGGACTGGCACTAATAGGACAGGCTTTCCTGGTGTAAGGGCTGGCCCTTACTCACCCTCAGAGGAGGCTGGGACCAAAGAGTTGGAACTATGAATGGACTTGAAAATTCCCAGGGAGGGGTGGGGTCTCCTGTGTCACTATGAGAGATCTGGGCTCCCAAAATGGAGAGCAAAGTGAATATTAGAAAGTTGGTCACTGAGGTGCAACTGAGGAGTAAACATGGGTTTAAGCTTGACCTTTTTTTTTTTGTGCCATTTATAATTTTTCCTGGTTCTAAGAAGTTTCTGTTTGCAGACATGAGATCCCATTCTCTAGGAGAAGAACACTCTGAGCAGCATTCTCTCCCCTGTGACAGGTTTCTCTGCCAGGTTTTCCTCTGAAAGCCCCAAAAGACCCAAGGACTCTCTTTAGCTGCACAGTGTGTGAGAGAGTAGAAGATAAAACAGCTAATGCTTTTGTGGCCTGTGTAAATACTTCAGACCCTTTGCTGAGGAGATGAAAGTGTTCTGGAAATTCAGACTACGTGAGCTTCCAGTGCTAGGCTGCACAGGATTTGTTCAACATCCAAATGCCCATGGTTGTCTTATACTGCCAAGACATGGTGAGGAGGCTTCAGAGCCCTGCAGGTGAGACTGTCTCTGCTGGCAGGGTGCATCTATTTGGCAAGGTTCAGGGGAAGCCACTGCCTCCGAAGACCCCTGGTAAAGTCACACTTAGAATTCAAACATAAGGTTCTGTGTTGAGGAACAAAGTATGTGGATCACACTTCCAGAAGAGAATACAGAATCCTGGGGAGACAAGACTCCAGGGAGGGAGATGGATGATAACATGCTGTATAAAATGGGATCTCAGAGAGTGAACAGATTGTGTTACCTCTGTTTACAGCACAAGTTACTGGAATGTGTCCATATTTCGAAAAAGGATGTGGAGAAATGGAAAAGGATTTAGAAGATTGGTACAAAAAAAAAAATCTCACTTGAGAGCCTGGGGATCTTGCTTTGAAACGAATGAACTCAAGGTGTTTGGTTTCTTCTGCCTAATCTGAAGAAAACAGTGGTGAACTCAGGCAGCAACTTTACTGCAAACAAAACAAAATTAATGTTATGTGTCACAAAGACTGTATAATTCTTGTTAGATAATGATGTGGAGGCCAGGAGTACAAATGAGTTCAAATACAGATTGGGTTATTTGTGGAGGATCAGTTCCTCTCTGGCTTTCAAATATGCTGACCTGGTATGAGTGGCAGCTGAGGATGTCCCTGACTCTTGCACAATCCATCTTTGATATTTTTTTCCCATGAGCAGAAGATGTGAGCAAGAGGCAGGCTCTCCACTCCAGCAGAGGAACACACAGATGACCAGAAGCTCTAAATTGAACCCCAAAATCTGCCTGGAAAGGAGGTCCAGGAGGTGAGGAGGTTTCTCACAGAAAGGGACTAACATGGGAAGAACTCTTGTCGTGGCCTCTTCACCACCTGCAGATGGTGAAGCACCATGTTAACATGAAACATGGTCAGTGGCATCCCCTTGCTCAGCTCCAGGATATGGGACTCTACAGGATTAAGGAAATTGAGCCAGACAATCACCACCATAAGAATAAATCAGTATCTACTCAGATTTCTCCAGGATTTTCCCTTACTCACAGCCCTGACTGGAAGGGCTCCCAAAGAGTTGGTGTGTGCCCTTTTCAAGACTCAGAAGTAAAAGCCAGTTTGTCTTGCTCTGCAAGAAAACTCCAGTGGAGGGAAACTGTGGATGAGCATGACTGCTGAGCTGAGGCACACAAGGCACAGGGAAAAGGAAGGAAAAAGCTCCTGGACTCAGATGAAGTGAGGTGGTGGTGGCATGTGGGTGTGGGGACTTTCCTCTGAGTTTGGCAGGGACTGCCTGTTTTTTCCCTAGCTACAGGTGCTCAGAGGGCTCATTTGTTCCAGCCCTGAAGGAGATACAGGGGTTTCTATGTTTTCTTTTTTTTTTTTTCAATTGCTATAATTTTCTTCTGTGTGTTGCTTATTAAGTCAAAATAAAAGTCACTCTGAAGGACTGCTAACCCCAAGGGCTCTGTGTGTCCCCTGTCTGAACTGTAAAACTAGATCAGCTTGTGCAGAGGAGGAAATACAGGCAAAATGGTCCAGCCATGAGCCAAGGTAAAGTTTAGAAGCCTTAATAATGGAAAAGGAGGCTACAGTCATACTGGCACAAGTGTAGTTATTCAAAAGGGGGAAAAAAAATAAACCAAGCCAAGAGCAACAGCATTTCCTGGTCTGTGAAAAACAAATATTTGGGGTCAATATAAAAAAAAACAGGAGTCCTCAAAGTGAAGTGGCATACTCATTCAAGGGTCAGAAGATGATCTGGAAACCTTCCCAGGTTCTTGAGGGTGGGATTCCACCTTACAGGTGTTTTCATGAGGAAACAGATCAAAGAGATGCTCTTCCAAGCTTGCCTTCCTGTCTCAGTGCCACAGGGAATGACAGCCCCTGGCTACATATTCACTGCTCCTGGCACAATGTCTGATAATATGGTCCTTCACGGGGTTCTAGGACAGACCAATGAAAAATTTTGGTTTAAAAGGAGGAGGAGGAAACAAATGTGAGTGTGTAACTAGAATAGGGAATAACTAAAATTAATCCCATGGCATATTCCTACAGATTGGGCACAGCTGAGTGGATGATAAACTGTGCTGAGGGTGGAAAGGACAGAGAACTTTAAAAATTCTATTGCTGCCATGTAGAACTGAAGCTGTGGACAGTGGGAAAACCAGGCCCTACCTCCTAAGGGTGGGACAGTCAAATCCAATGCTCTACCCAGGGGATCCAATAAGGGAAGGAACACTTTTGGGAAAGGGTCCAAAATCCATATGTGCCTTTCTAGTGGAGGTCCCTTGGGCTTGCCTTGGACTGTCTATAGGCAAAGGACTGTGCCTTCTGGCGCCAGAGGGACACCTGTGTGCCTTCAAACCCTCCTGGGGACAGCAGCCAGGACCAGTCTGACCGTGAGTGACCACACAGGGACCTCTCAGCTCTCCAGCTTCACCGCTGCTGAGTGAGCAGAGCCATTCCAGCTCCAGCCCGCCCCGTGCCGGCATTTCGGGTACAGGGACACGGGGACGAAGCCTGCTCCGGTCGTGCACTCAGGGACACGCCGGGCTGGGTGCCACCAGGGGGCCCTTGGCAGGAGGGAAAGCTGCGCTGCAAGGGCTCCAGCCGTGCCTCTCCCGGGATAAATCTGTCCCAGAGGAGCAAGAAAAGCAACATGAGGTGAGCCCTCCACGCTGAGAGGTCTGAGCCATGTTTGGGTGTGCTGCCTGCTCTCCCAGGGTGCTGCTCTGCTTCAGCACACACAGAGGGTTTGGGAAAAGAGATTGGGGCTCAGCCTTTGTGCCCCGAGTTCAGGCAGAAGGACTTGGTCCTGCTGGAGGTCATCCCGGAGCCCTCAGGGATAAGAACATGTGCAGCACTAAGTGTTGTGCTGTGCAGCAGCTGGGACACCACAGGTGTCACCTCTCTGTCCCAACCCCATGGCTCCCCGTCCTCCTTCCTGTCTGCAGCCTGGGATCCCATCTGTGGGCTTTTCACACTTGGAAGGAAAAGCATAAACAGCCCTGGGGGATACTGGGAACACCCAGAGGGATCCTGCCACAGATTTGAGATTTGATCTGGAGTCAGGATTTGATCTGCAAGCCCTTTAAAGCATAGAGATACTGAGGCAGAAGAGGATCCTCTCCCAACGAGGAACTAAAGTCCACATGGCACACCATTAGCAATGCCACACCAGAATGCTTATTTCCACAGCTATGGAAAGGGATTCACAGACCCTGAAGCAGTCTGTATTTTCTTTAGTTATGAGCAAAACCTCCTGATTCATTTGAATTACAAGGCTGGCTTTTCCAAACATCCCCACTGAATCTTCTGTGAAATTTACCTTGTGAAGAAACATCAAATTCCCAGCTCAAATCTGGATCCATATTTACCATGCTGCTGTCCTGGAAGCTCAGGAGGTTTGTTGGAGCCATATTCAACAGCTTCAGCTCTTTTCAAAACTGGATCTGACACAGGAAAATATTTATAAGTACCAAGAAACTTCTCAAAAGAAAACAGCAACCTGGTATAAGTTTTCTGGTGTGCTGATGGACAAGCCTACCTGGGGTCATGCTGGGCCTGTGCTAGGAAGTGCTGTCCAGCAAAGACCTTTTTGTGCTGCCCAAGGATGCTTCAGGCACGGGGCTTTGAAAGTTTGCATTACAAATTGTGCAGCCTAGTAAATGCATCCTAAAATGCTGCATGAACTGTTGTAAGACCAGGGAAAGTCTAAGCCATGACCCTACCTCAGCTGCCAGCGAGGTATTGGCAGACGCAGGTAATCACAGGGCTCTGGAAACCAGCTAGTTTTGCTTAATCTTGCACCTTTTACTGGTTGCAGGATCTTCTGTTGTGGATGCAGGGAGCCCTGGTAACATTTTGTACTTAGGGACAAGATCCTTCACTGCAGGACATGTAGCAAACACCCTGCTGACATGACCCCACTGCGTGGCTGAAGGGACTGAACTGAGAATAAAGCACCTTGTACCCAGACAGGACACTGGAGAGGCTGACCTGGATGCTTTGAGATGCAGAGTTTAAGATACTTGGTAGAGAATGGGAGCAATAAATGTCATTTCAAAAAGCACCAGAGGTGTATAGAATGTGCAGCTCCTCCAGCCCCCTGGTGACAAGCAGCATCAGTCAGATGTCACCCACAGCACACACAGGAGTTGTGTGCTCTTCTGAGGCAGGAAAGCACCTTCTGTGTCTGATAGGATATATCTCCCTCAAAAGCAAAGCTGTGCTTGGTGGCACCACGCTGGCTGGGCCCATGTTGTGTGGCTGAGATCCTTGAACACTTAGAAACCTTAGGTCTCTCCTCACCCCTGTGACTGTCCAGACTTTGCTAAAACCATAAAAGCTCACCAGGAAATAGTACTGGGTTTGCATGGCAAGGTTTTAGTCATGAAGGGGCTCCATGGGGTGGTTTCTGTGAGAAATTGCATGTGATGAACTGGCTGCAAATCCCTGCACTGCTGGAGGGGAGGAGATGGAGAAAACTGGGAGTGAAACTGAGCCCAGGAAGAAAGGAGGGGTGAGAGGAAGATGTTTTAAGATTTGGCTTTATTTTCTCATCATCTTGTTCTGATCTGATTATTAATGAATTAAATTAAATTTTCCCCAAGTCAGGCCTGGTTTGCCTGTGACAGTAATTGGTGAATGATCTCCACCTATCCTTATCTTGACCCATGGACCTTCCTTGATGCGAGCCTTTACTGTATCTTCTATCCCCCATCCTGTTGAGGAGGGGAGCATTAGAGCAGCTTTGGTGGACTTCTGGAGTCCAGCTGGGGTCAGCTCAGCACAGAAGGAAACCCCAAATTCACCCACTGATGAGACATCTGCAATCTGTCCTGAGCCTGAGCCCACACATGCAAACACAGACTCCTTCCCTGAGACAGCAGACTGGAGCAGCCACGAGCATGGCTGTCTTTGACTCTGTGTCTGAAATAAGGGAGAGAGGTGGGAGGGAAAAGTACACAGGCTTCCCAAGGATCTGGGAAGGCGAGTGCTTCCAGCTTCCCATATGGCATTTGGGACCTGGCAGAGCAATGTGTCCCCTAACCAGAGGGACTAAAGAACCCCTGATCCCAGGGGGAGAGGAGGAATGATTGGTCTTCACTGGTTTTTTAAAGCTAGTGCAACAAGGTGATTGTGGACTTTCCTGAAGCAAGAAGGGTTTTCCTCCCCGGCCAGCAGTGCTGGAGGGCTCACTTTTTCCAGGTCTGAAGGAGGGTTCACGACTTTGCCCGTGTGATGGTTTTGATTATTCCACTCTTGTATCATCTGTAGAGATAAAACTGGTGTGAAAGACAAAGAAGCTGGGCAGAGAGGATCATTTGCCTAAGGGGAAATGAGCAGGTGATAGCTATAAGATACAAAGAGCATTTATTTCTGGGCTCAGCACTTCAAAATATCTTCAGACTCAGCTCACATTTTCAATGGCAGGCCTCTATTTCTTCATGTATCACAGAAATTGGTAGGTGGAAAGGGACGTCTCAAGATCCCCAACTCTCTTGGTCACATCAGAGCTGATTCCAGAGCTACAGCTGGTTTTATTCACCCAACAAGGCAGCATTGTTGGTCATCTGCAGCAGCCAGAGCTGTCCCCATAGGTTTGGCACCCCTTTCACAACCATAGCAGCCCTCAGGAGGTTTGCTCATCACTCTGGTGGGCCCAGGTCCCACCTGTCCAGTGACCCCTGCTGAGGAGCAAGGGATTCACTCACTCATCCAAGCTAGGACAGGGACCCAGCTAAGACCTCCCCACAGGGGGCTCTACCTGCTCTCTGCACTGGTGCCAGCGTTTGCTTTTCCAGACCACACCAAAGGGCCATCAGAAGCAGAAATTGTCAGTCTAGAGGGAAGTTAGCAGAGCCTGCAAGAGCACGACAGCGACACCTCCACAATTCCCTCAAAGCAAGCAGACCTGGAGGAGGAGGAGGAGGAGGAGGAAGAAGGAAATCTCCGGCGCTGCTTGGCTGGCAGGAGCAGATCTGCTGTGAGCTCGCAGCAGGTTCCATGGGAAGCAAGGAGGGGACAGCTGAGGGAGTTCTGCCCCCAGCTGATGAGGTTAACAGATGGCCACAGGAATTAAATGAAATGAGCGGAGAATTAGCACAGGGACGAGGAAGGCGAATAAGGCCCCGAAAAGGCTTCATAATTTCTGAGGAATCACTGGTGAACACAGGCTTTGTTCTTACCCTGCTGACACCAGCACCACACGACTGATCTCATTGTGGGAGAAGAATCAGGCTGAAAGATGGATAAACCTGCAGGCTCGGACACAAACCAAGCACACAGGCAGGCTGGAAATGAGGCACAGTGCAAAGCCCTGCATCCTCAACTCTTACTGGAAACCTGTGCCACTGTTTGCTGGGCTCACTCTGTCAGCCAAAATACTACTGGATTCAGCATGGATCTTTGCAGATCTACAGGAAAGGAACAAACTGAGTGATTTTCTACTGTGTTATCTGTAGCCCTCACCTCAAGTCAGAGATGATGCCCTGCAGGTCACCAACATGAAAAAAACCCAAAGCAGATATTTTTCTATTTCTGTATCTCTAGCTGTATCTTCTAACTATCCACAGACGATGACAAAGGTGTTCAATAAAAATGAGTTAGGCGGAAGAAATAGTAGAAACTGGGGAGCCAAGGGGCCCATAGAGACATGGAGAAGCTGCCTGGCAGCCCTTTGTCACTTCCCTCTGTCCTGCAGTATTTCCCTCAGAGGAAAGGAAGGGTGGCTGCTCACATTGCTAGTGCTGGTCTAACAATAAGCTGCTGCCCCACTTCCTTCTGGATGACTGCCTGGATAGAGCCAGTGGTACTGCTGTTGCATCCATATAGGAAGCAGAGATGGAATTATGCTTCCATAACTTCTCATTAGCAAGCACATTTTTCACTACCCCCAGCCAGGCGCTGCACGGGTGGTGGGGAGGAAGTATGAAAACTCTAATCTGCCTGTGCAGAGATGCTATCACCCACTGATAATTCGGCTTCAGCACTGAGCAGTAAAAGCTGGCTACCAAGCAGAAAGTTTGGGGAAGTCCTGAGGACTTGCCCAAATCTGGAGCAGAGACTAGAATCTGTAATTTTTTTTTTAATGGAAGGACGCTGGGCATACCAAATGGCACCAGGGCGGATCCGAGGTACGCAGGGGCTGGAGCAGCCCATGGATACCAGGCGGTGCGGGTCCCTCCTGGGCTGGAGCAGCCCACGGATCCCGGCGGGAGCAGGCAGGGGCGGTGCGGGTCTCTCCCGGGCTGGAGCAGCCCAAGGATCCCGGCGGGAGCAGGCAGGGGCGGTGCGGGTCACTCCCGGGCTGGAGCTGCTCTCGGACCGCCGCTCCCGGGGCAGGGAGCCCCCGCTGGCCGCGGCTCCAGGGCCGGCAGCTCCACCGGGAGCGGGCTGCGGGATGCAGGGTGACCCCCCGGGCAGCGGAGCTTGGCAGCAGCTCTGCCCCTCTGCCCAGCCCCGCACCGGGAGAGAATGGCGCGGATGCTCTGCCGCTCTGGAGACGAGCGAGTGTTGTCGCTCCCAGAGGCGACCCGCCGCCGCAGCCGGAGCAGCACAAAGCCGCTGACGCCGACACAAAAGTTGGGATTATTTACAGCTCCCGGTGGCTCCTTGCGCGGCTGCCAAAGCGCGGGTTCAAAGAGAAGAAACACGAACGGCAGCTTTAAAGGTCTGCTCAGATAAAAAGACAAACGCTTGACAGCTCTCCCCAAGGCAGGCGGTGGGACAAAAGCGAAGCTGCCGCCTCTCGGAGCGCTCCCGGCCGCTGCGGCTGGAGCCGGGTGAGTCACGCCTGGAGGCCGCCAGGGCAGGGGCCACGGGCAGCAGGGCCGGCCTACAGCCAGCAGCCACAGCCTGCTTCCCTTCCCAAACCCCTTCTGCCCAGCAGCACTTTCAAGAGACTCAGGACAGCCCCGGAGCCTCGTCCTGCGTTTGTGCCGTGCCCTCGCTGTGGCCCCAACAAGGGGCCCCTAAACACCCAACACACGCCCCTTGATCACCCTCTGGCTCCCCTCTCCACCCACTGCCGGGCTGGCCACCCCCTCTGCCCACAACTCCCACCGAGCCCTGCAGGATGTGAACGCACAGCCATGCACACCAGCGGTTTGAAACATTTTTAAACGCTTTTATTTACAGTGCTTGTTGAAAACAATATATATATTTATATCTATCATCCTCGTGATGTCTGTGCCATAGAAAACGCTGTGGCTATACTGCCTTTAATTTACAAAAAATGGTCACAAGAAAAATCTGAAGGGAAAAAATGGAAATCAAAGTTTGGTCCCCAATTGTGTCTCTCTTGATTTGTTTTAAAAAAGCCTCCAAATTAAAAAAATACACAGCTCAGATGAAATTCATATATAAAAGCAACCCTTATCTTCCGAAAAATTCACGAGGGCCAGCTTGCTGTCATGTAAACTTGGAAAAAAAAAAGAAAAGCTTAAAATAAATCCTGTCTCCGTGTGTCGCTTAATACAACCATTATTTGCTTGTAATATTCTTTGTCTCTCAGGGTTCAGCGGGAAAGCTGCAGGATGAGAAGAGGCCTGGGGCTGGGGAATGCACCATGAGATCTGTGCCTGCACCTCCTGGCTCAGGGAGGAGCTCTGGCAGCAGGGCCGGGGGGGGGGCGGGAGCTCTCAAGAATCTCACACCAGTGACAAAAACAGGCGGGCAGGTGACAAGGGGACAGGTGACAAGGGGATGGGAGGGGCTTTGCCACGTGAAGCGCCTGGCGAGGTTGTGTGCCCAGGAAACCATGAGATTCTTGAGGGAAGAGGAGCACCGGGAAGCGGGGTGCAGTGAAGGGATGCAGGGACAGGGATAATTCAGCTGGGGAATGATACCATGGACAGGCCAGGTCTTTGGGTGAGAAGGGAACTGCTGTCTTCCCCGTCTGAGAGCATTTCTAATCTTTCCTCATCTGAGATTGTGTGAAGCCAGAGGCTAACGGGCAGTGCAAGCACAGGCTGGAATGGAGGAAGAGAGATGGACGGAACAGGGGAGATGGGAGGGGAGGATTCAAGCTGAAGAGCCGTTTTCTGTCTTCTGTCTCTTTGGATCCACTTCATCCTGCATCAGCCACAGAGAGGAAAAAGAAGGAGTTACCATCAAACAGTCAGCACCCCAAGGTACATAATTTCTCCACAGAATTGTTAACTGCTGCTCTTTCCTCCATATGGAAATCTCTGTTAGGCCCACCCCAAATCCACTCCCCTCTAAAGCACCCTGGAGTGCCTGACACAGCTGTTCTGTTGGTTGTGGTTAAGATGTGGACAGTTCCATCCAGAGGGACACCATGCCCATGCTGTTACTTCCAGGAGGTGTAAGAAGCCGAGGCTCACACCACTCCAGACAGACCTCAGGGTCTGCCCTTAATGTGGAAGACCAGACCCTTCAGTCACCACACCCTTACAAGTCCACCTCCCGGCCTGAAGCCCAGAAGACACAGGTAGTTCAGAGGTCAATGCCAAGCGCAACCTCCAGCACCTTGACTCTCTCACTTTCTCAGCACCACAACTGCTGGTGCAAGGACCTGGATCCTACAAGGAGCATCCACCAATGATTTACAATCCCCTCACCACATCAGATTTGTTTACCCATCTGCTCCTGAAGCAGTGAGACCCGAAGCCTATCTGAGATTCTCAGCAGCAGCATCCACATGGATTTGCTCAACAAACAGCAAGTAGCCCCATTCCCTCTCCCCTCCATTATTCTCACACTACTGCTCACCTCCTCCTCCTCTGCAGATCGTTTCTCTGCGTGGCCATCCTGCTCCTGCCCATTCTCATCTGCTTCTAAGCACAAGCAAGAAAGGAAAATCAGGGTTAAACTGAAGCAGCATTTAAGGGAATGTAATCTCACAGTCAAGAGGGATCAGAGAGAGAATTTCCCTCCACAATCCTCTATTCCTCTGCAGCCTCCTATTCCTTCAATTTTCCCTACCTTCATCCTCATCACCACCTTCTTCTTCATCCACATCATCAGGATTCTCTTCATCATCCTCGTCAGCTCCGTTCTCCTCATCCTGAATGAAACAAACTGGTCAGAGCAGAAACTGGTGCCAGGATGACATTTCCACGTGCTCTTTGCTACAAGCACAACAAGTTCCAGAGCTCCAGCCACTCCAGGTATGCATTTGAGTGCATTGTTGCTCTGACACCGTTATTCCCACCACCCTTGCTGTACACTCCTCCCAACCAGCCTTCCTTCACAAAGCCAATCCTTCCAGTCCATCCCCAACAACACGAAGCTCCTTGTCTTACATCCCGATGAGCTGCTGCCATCCCTCCCAACAACCACAGCATCCCTCTGATTACAGGCTAATGACTTAGCCGAGGCTCATGGTACATCTGCTTCCAGATCCCTCCCGACCTCCATCAATCTGTGCCTTTCCTCACTGCTCCTCCCCTCACCTTGTCCAACACATGCTCCTTGTGCACCTTGGGATACCCCAGTGGGCGCAGGACCACATCTCCCGTGCCACATTCTCCCACTTGTGCTCCATTCCCTTCTTTGACCTTTTTTCTCCCCCATGGGCTGTGCTGACTACACCAAGTCCTTCAAGGCCCATTCTCCACAATTATCCAAGAGCTCACTCTACCTCTTATGCTGGATCTCTCTTTGCCTGCTCTCTTTCTTCATCTCCCATATTCCCTTCCTATTTGCAACCCACAGCGAGCACAAAAACCTCCCCGACGTCACCAAATCCGTCCCTCAGAAGAGCCTCACCTCTACTATCTCCTTCTTCTTTTCTTTGTGGACTGCTTTCTCTTCGAGTTTTTCCTTCTTTTCTTTCCTTTCCTAGATATGAAACGAGGTGCGGGGGGGAAGGGGGGAGGGAAAACCAACAACATTCCGGCGGTCAGCGGCAATAAAAGAATAAAGGACGGGGATGCCTAGACAAAGAAGGCTCGGAGGAGAGGCGGCATAGCGGGCGAGGAGAAGACATATTAGGCGTTAAATCCGCCCGCCTGACAAAGGAAAACAGCACAGCGAACGCGCGTCACAGCTACTTTTAGCCCGCACACGCGTGTGGAAACCAGAAGTGGCACGGAAGAGTTTTAACGATTTATTACCAAAAAAAAAAAAAAAAAAAAAAGGCAACCTTGCCCGTAGGATCGAGGCGTTTCCGGACCTCTCTCTCTCCATCTGTCCATTCCACCCCTCCCTCCTCCTTTCCCCGCCACCCGAGGGCCCGCGCTTTGCTTTGTGTCCACACAACTTTCCCCCTGCTCCGCCGTGACACCGCTTCCCGCCGCCCCCCCCTTCCCTCCCGCCGACCCCGCTCCGATCGCAGCCGAGCGGAGCCGAACCCAGCGCGCGCTCGCGCCGCCCGGCCAATGGGGGGCGGGGGCGGGGCGGGGGGCGCGAGGGCCCTCGGGGCCCCCCCCCCGCCCCGCCCCCGCCCCCCATTGGCCGGGCGGCGCGCGCGAAGGGGCCGCGCGCGCCCCCCGCCGCCAGGGCACCTCACGGAGCCCTCGCGCCCCCCCCCCCCCCCCCCCCCCCGCCACCCCCGCCGAGCCCGCTCCCTCCCCTCCCCTCCCGTCGGGAGCGCCGCCGATTGCGAGGGTGGGAAGAGGGGAGCGGGAGGGGAGGGAGGTGTCTCACCTTAGCGCTCAGCTCCGCCGGTGCCTCCTCAACGCGTTTTTCCGACATCCTGGTCCCCTGGTTGCGAAGGGAAGAGGCCGGTGGGAACTGTGCGAGGGAGGGAGGGCGAGAGCGAGAAGGGGTCAGCGACAAAGTCCCAGCGGTCCGCAGACGGCGGCAGGATCCCGCCCCGGGGGCCAAAGTACCAGGGTCTCCCGCGGTGGGGGGATCCGCCGGGGCAGGGGATTTATACAGCGCCGGTGACGAGGGAAGGAGGGACCTGGGGAGGGAGGAGAGAGGGACGGGAGGCGGAGGAGGGAGGGGAGAGGGACGGGCCGCTAGAACAATGTGCGCTCAGCTGCGGCCGCCCGGCAGCGGGGGCGCACCGCGGGTCCCCGCAAGGCGCCGCACGGCCCCGTCGAGGCCAGCCGAAAGCCCCGCTCCGCTCCGCGGTGCTGCGGCTCCGACGGGAAGTGTCCGGGGAGGGGAAGGGAGCCGAGCCCTCTGCCTGCAGCACGCCCGGGGAGCCGCCCGTACAGGCTGGCTGGCTCTCCAGGAGGAATCCGGGGGAGGCGAGAAGCGGCGCTGCGGGGCCGTGTGGGAGGGCAGCGCTGGCGACACGCGGCCTCCTGCCTGGAATTTTCCACTCC
Source organism: Agelaius tricolor (assembly GCF_023055355.1). Lineage (NCBI taxonomy): Eukaryota > Metazoa > Chordata > Aves > Passeriformes > Icteridae > Agelaius > Agelaius tricolor. Next base: position 21,664,124 of record NW_027269269.1, read on the forward strand.
AGCTGCCCGCCCTTCCTCCGCTGGAAGCGCTCCCGGCGGCGGGGCTCCTCCCGCCCCTCCCCTTCTCCCCCCCGCCTGCCCGCCCAGCGCCGGGCGCTTTTCCCGCGCTCTGCGCGCGGCGGAGGGAGTGGGCGGGGCCTCGGGCAGGGGTGGGTGGTGCTTCGCGGAGGGAGTGGGCGGGGCAGCCGGCGGCGGCGGGGGGGCGGATTAGCGATCGCATCCCCCGGTCCCCATATAAGGAGGGGCTGGGGCCGGGACGCCTGATTGGGCCATTCAAATGAGCTGTCTGCCTGGCAACAGGTTTCCTATTGGCTGGGGCGGCGGGCAGTGGGGCGGGGGTGCGGGGCCCTTTGGCGCAGTGCGAGGCGGGAGGGGCCGCTGGCACGTGGGGCAGCGGAAGGCGCGCGAGGGCGCGGGAATTGTCCCGGTGGGCTCGGCTCTGCCGCGCCCGGCACTGACCTCCCGCTCCCGGGCACCGGCCGGGCAGCGCACGGCGGACTACACTGACCCCTGCCGCCCGCCTCGGGCCCGGAGTCCGGCAGACATTCTGCCGGGGCCTCTCTCCGGGCTGGGAAGGATCATCTCCCGACTCCGGGTCTCTCTTTAGCCAAAGGTCTTCCTGGGGAACCGCAGGTGGTGACTTGAAACTGCAGGGATTTGTTGCTAATGAAACAGATGTTCCTGTAGCCGCTCTTCAGGCCTTTGGTTATCAGCTTGAACAGACTGGGATGACTAAATTCCCTTCACCTTTCCCAGAGGGTTTATATTGTCCCGCTCTTCGTCACAGGCTCATACAAAAGAAAAAAGAAAATAAATCTGCACAAATTTGCAGGCCTACCTACATACAGAACTGAGCGTGTACAGATGTACGTGTGAAAAATGCCAATCACTTGTTTTTAAAAGTTTAATAGTAATTAAATGGTTATAAAAATAGCAATACAATTAGAGTAATAATAATTTGGACAATTTGAATTAGGACAATATGAGACAATAGAGACAAAGAGTTACGGACGTCCGGGTACTCCGGGTACCTTTTTCTGGGCAGCACGACACACGTTAACAGAGGATTAACCCTTAAAAACAATAGCCTGTTGCATATTCATACACCTCATACATGATGCATAAATTCCATTCAAATACGGGATTCTGTCTGGTCATGGTCAACTTCTTCCTCTAAATCCTAACAGTGCCTTCGAGGCAGGAAGAAGTTCGTTTCTTCTGATAAGAGGGCAATAAATTCTTTTTCTCTGAAAGATTTAGGTGTCCTGTGGCTGCTATCTCAGTGTGAGTCCTTTCTTTACAAAAAAAAGTATCTTACATAGCATAGTTTCTATTTTAACATTTTTAATAGCCTAAAACTATATTTAACACACTACTTAAGAGAATTAATACAGCATTACTTTCTAACACAACACATATAATATTCATTTTAATATTTGCGAAAAGCCAATCATTAAATACGCATTTTTCACATACGCATGTACACAGTCATTCTCACAGGTGCAAGGCAAGGTTATTAACCCATCTGGTTGGAAAATGTATTGAGGTGCACAAGCCCTTCTTGTCCTCCAGATGCAAACTCAGCCTCTGTGCAAAGTCAGGATTTAGAGCTGATGCTCTTGAGTTTAATCGAATGTGTCTCAGTTAGAGCATTTAACAGCAAAAGCCATTGGTATTCCTGGAACACAGCACACTGAGTACATATCTCCTGAAGGAAAGTATGAAAGAGATTGGATAAATTGTGATCTGTGTGACAGGGAGGTAGAAGGTCCCCACCTTGCCATCTTGTCTCCTCCACAGCTACAGCTGCTTCTCTCATGATCTGACTAATTGACGTTCTTCCCGGCTACACACAGCACAGAGTGTCTGCCCCAAAAACAGTCCTGTAACTCTAGACACACACACATCTAGACTAGTACCAAAATAAACCAAATTATGAAAATGCATGAACTAATTTTTTTCCCCCTACTGTTTCACAAAACCCATCTGGCCAATTTCTCAGGTCTAGCTGCTATCAGCATTCCAGCCCTGGTTTGGCTCAAGTACCCCTTTTTCATCCTTCTCTTTTGCATGAAGAAAATCTTAATTTCTAGATATACACCTAGAAATAGGACCCCAAATAATCCATATAGTGGCCAGATGTTGTTCCTCTCTGCTTCTGTTTGTCACAAGGTGTGTGGTTCATTGCTCTGCTGTTTTCCTCACCGATCCAGGATTTTTTTTCCAGGATCCTTTTCCTTTACACACTCAACCACTGAACACACAAAATTGCATTGACACATATCCCTTGGCAAAGACATCTTCACATTAATGCACAAACAGGCCTTGACACAACATCCTAGAGGGGAGAAAGCAAAGGATTATGTTCAGAGATGTTCCCGTGCCCAAAGCTCCGTGTTGACACAGACTGCGCACCCACGGATGCAAACAGACAAACACCTGTTTGTGCAAGGGGAGCTTGTTTCCAGCAACCTGTGGGATGGAACTGTGGGGTCAGCACTGCAAGCTGGCATGGCAGCAGCGAGCTCTCCTTTCCTCCCCAGCACCTGCAGTCTGCAACCTCACATTGTCCCTTCCATGCTCCCCACCCCATCCCCTTTGCAATTTTTCCCTCACCCGCTGCTTCTTGGTATTTGTCTCCTACCTGTGTTCTTGGCAGCACTCTTCCCATGGCCCTCTCCCTGGCTTCTCTTTGTAACATCCTGTATCTTATGTACAAAATTCATCTCACATCCTCTCCTTTGTTTTTCTCATGTCCCATTTTGCCCTGCATGGTTGTATCAACTATGCTTTCCCCCTTAAATCCAACGTGAAATTCTTCTTTGTGAAATTCTTGCCTGTTTCTGCATTCTGACTCTTCCTGCCCTTTGGATCCCGGTGGTGAGATTCCCTGGGCTTCTAGTGTGCAGCTGCTTCCCTCAAGCCCTGAGGGTATCCACTGACTGTCTCACCTAGCTCTTCCCTGTGGCTCCTGCTCCTCCACCTGATCTGTGCCACTCTGCATTTCGCCTGCCAGATCGATCTGCAGCTTTCCTCTGCTCCTCTCTCCCATCTGTGCTCTCCCCTTTGTTGCAAACGCAAGTACACTCATTGTGCACTCTGCAGATGCCAGTCCCTGCTCAGTGTGTTCTCTAGTCTTTGTCTGTAGTTGCTTTGCCAGCTCAGCAGAATATATTCCATCCTTTTCGGGGACTGAGATCCTTAGACAAAATGAGGGAGGTGCAGAAGTTACATGACAGATCATTGTGTGGAACAGACACTGTCCGTGTCTGCCTGCAGCACAGACAACAATGGGAATGTCATTTTCTCCGTCCAGTGTCACAATTTCGGTGCTGTACCCTGTTTGTGCTTGGTGTTTATGTGGGTGTGCGCATGTGTTTAGGTGCAGTACATACCTGTTTGGGTATGGAGGGGATACTTTCCCTCTGTTACATTCTCTTATTGCTGTGAGTGTGGAAAGCATGGTACTTTTCTACTGAGGCGTGCACTGAGCTCGCCAGCGTGTGCCATCATACGTGAGCACGTGGCTGAGATGTGTTTGGGCTTTCATGCGTGGTATCTATTCTTCTGCTCCCAGCAAATGCGGGGTGAATGCACCTAGAAGCAATTATTTATGCATTTTGGTCTATTACCTTGCTAGTCATGTCACTGTGTTCTGATGGGGGCAGACAGGATGGTGACTTTTGTGTTTATTTTGAAGGCTGAACTACCTAACTGCGAGCCATTTTCTGAGCAAAAGCAAAACACAATAACTGGGTATTTTAAGAATTATATTTACTGAGCTAACTCCTAAGTGGTTCCAAACCACTTCCAAACTGTTTGCTGAATAACAAAAGAGCAGGAGGATGTGAATTTGCATTAAATTTTCTTAGATTTACCTGAATACAAAATATCTGTCCTTTCACTCACAGCAAAAGTAGCAAAATCTCAGTGTGCAGAGGGAATGTGTTTGAATGCATTTATGTATTTAACCCACGCTGTTCATCTTGCTGTACTGTGTCCATTAAAAATCCCGGTAGATAATCTGCTTTGTTCTTCTTTCACGATGCCCTATACCGAATTTAAGGGGAAATACCCAAGAATTCAACCACGGGCCAACTTTTCATTGGGAAATGGCTTCCTGAGAGGCAGCATATTTAAATAAGCCCTGCAGGAGGGCTGGGAAACAGGGTAGGTAGGTAACACAAGGAGAAGAAGTAAAAGGAGGAGAAGGGAATGACGAGGGGTGACACAGCCTGTCAGAAGACTAGAAAGAGGAGGGATGTTTTCAATCGTGATTTTTTGTGAGCCTCTCTTTGCTAACGCAGCACAGATGGAGGTCGTGGTTCTCGCTCACAGTGTGACAGACACACTCTTAACACGAGCAAAATATTCTGAAAGTAATCGCAAGCTGCAGCCACCACAAGCTGGCTGCAGCCTCCCAAATACGAATTTTCACATTTGAGGATCAAATCAGAGCTGTCCTTCACTCAGGGTGCCCTTCATTGAGGTCAGAGTTGCTTGTTGGGTGAGGATTACGTAAGAGGCACAGACGAAGGGAGCCAATGAGGAGGTGGCTGTGGGCAGCTCTGGCTCCTGCTAACGAGGATTTCTTTGTCTTCAGGCGGCCACGGGGCCCCCGCAGCTGTTTCTGCCTTCCCGGCCCAAATGCTGGGTCCGTGCCGGCAGCAGGTACAAGGCTCGGTGTCCCACCCTGCCTTTATTTGCCTTCCCCACTCGGGATGACGCTCGGTTCGCTTTCCGGGCCGGCCGTGCCGCCGGGGGGGCCGCGGGCGGGCGAGGCGGGGCGGGGGCAGCGGCGGCGTTCATCGCTTCCCGCTCTGCCCTTCGCTCGCCTCCTGCCCTTCCCCCGCCCCCAGCACAACCTGGGCAGCTCCAAGGGGAAGAAGAGAGAGAAAGGAAGCGGAGAGACATAATGGTTTTGATTCACGGTGAAAAGAGGAGCGGCCTGAATGGAGAGTGCGAGAGGAGCAAGATGGGAGCCTTGCTTCTCTTTCACATCCCAATGGCCATCCCCTTGGAGCACATCGGGCATAACGCGGTGAGTGCTGGGCAGAAACCTTTCCTAGGAACACTGCAGCCGCAGATCCTGCATTCCTCAGACCTTGTCCACATTCCACGAAAAGGTTGCCGTTCTAATTCCTCCTTCCAGGGTTTCGCGCAGCGTTTGCCACCAGCGTAACTCTCTGCAAGCAAGGCTCCCTCGAGGTTTGCTGAACTGGCAATGGCCCCGGAAATGCAGCCTTTGGTAAGGTGTCCATCAGGGGTAAGGAGTGCCTGTAAGGCTGCAGAAATACCCAGGGAGAGGCACAGCCTCAGCCCCCAGTCTCACAAACCCAGCCCTTGGGTTGCACTTGCAGAGGAGCAGCATTAGGGACAGAAAAGGGATCTGCAGAGCAGTGTTTGTTCCAGACTCTTTTCTGTTCCTTTCCCCTCTGTGTTTGAAGGCAGCAATGCCTGACCTTTAATTTGGAAAAACTGAGAGAGCCCTACCATCTCTGGGACATTGCAGGAGTGGGAGGATCACTGGTATCCAGGGGACAGCAATTTATTTTATCCCAGATCTGGGGAAAAGAAGAAAGAAAGAAAAAAAAGAAAACCGAAAGAGATGTTTACATTCTGCCCTAGAAGATCTTTACCTCCCTTTGCATCCTGACACTGGAGGTCAACTCCACACTCCAATCAAACACCAAGAGCACCTCAGAGCAAAAGGAAAACACACCAGACAGGAAAGGCTTTCCAGACTGGAGGTCTCTGAAGGATGGTTCAGGTTTGCAGAAGTAGCATCAGAGAGGTTGAGGCAGCGCCAACAAGGGCTTTGTGTGAACTTCAGCACTCACGGATGAGCTCTGAGCTGGTGACAGGAGCTGTTTCAGCAGCTCACTTGTGAACAACCTCCCTCCAAGAGGTTTGGCCCTGCTTAACCCGTGCCCTGCCCATAGGACTTGTGTCCACCTCATGATCCTGCACCATTGTGCTGCCGACAGTTCCCCTATTGTGGATGTTTTGGTTTCAGCCTCTGCAGAATGCAATTACTGTGCACAGAAGGGACTTCTGAAGAGCCTTCTGCATGCACAAAGGCAGGGGCCCTCCCGTGAGAGGTTTCTTTCTCAATACCAAGCAGTTCTGAGACCTGCTGGAGCAAGAAGTGTTGCCAAGTCCTCTATGCATTCCACACGTGAACCATGCTACTGGGTCATTTTCCTCTGTCAGACTCCAAAATCCAAGGACATGGCTCCTGCCACAGCTCAGAAGCTCAATTTCTCAACCACTTCTTGCAACCTGCTATTTCCAGTCCTCTGGCATGGGTCCAGCCTGGCTCCTGCACACGGTGGGCCGGATGCAAGAGTCAACAGAAGCAGCACTGAGGAAGCGTGCCCTGGGCTGGAGCTGGGATGAGTCACTGCTCCCTTCCCTGTAATCCAGTGGGGCTGAAGGCAGCCAGCATTCCCCAGACATGGTGACAGAGGTGTCATCCCCCTGCTTTCTGGGGATTCCCCACCACTGTTGTGGGTACACACAAATACCTACTCTTTGCCTGTGATTCCCAGTGGCTGTCCAGGATCAGTGAAGACCCATAGCTGGCTCACAAAGTATCCTGCCTGCTTCCACCAGCAGAGCACTGCGTGCACTCGCTGTCCATGTGCTCAGCGCGGCCCAGCAGCTCTGTGGGTGCCTCCTACATGCCCATGCCGTGCAGGAAGCCTGGATGATAAGTGCTGCCTCTGCAGCAGCCGGGCAACGCTGTGGACTCTGGCTGGGAACCAGCTGGCCACGAGCCACAGGGGTTACTACAGAATCACAGAATATTCTGAGTTGGAAGGGACCCATCAGGATCCTGGAGTCCAGCTCCTGGCCCTGCACAGGACCATTACCAAGGGTCACACCATGTGCCTGAGCATGCTGTCCAAACACATCTTGAACTCTGTCAGGCTTGGTGCTGTGGCTACTTTCCTGGGGAGCCCGTTCCAGTGCCCAGCTACTCCCTGGGTGAAAACCTTTGCCTGATATCCAGCCTAGACCTCCCCTTACACAGCTTCAGGCCATTCCCACGAGTCCTGTCACTGGTCCGCCGAGAGAAGGGATCAGTGCCTGCCCCCGCGCTGCCCCTGCTGGGGAAGCTGTGCGAGCGATGGGGCCTGCCCGGTACCTCTGTCACCACCCATTCCCGTTCCCGTTCCCATTCCCATTCCCGGGCTGCCCGGCAGGAGCTGCGGCCCGGGGGCGCTGCCCGCGGGGGCCGCCAGGGGACGCTGTGCCGGCGGCCCCGCCCCGCCCGCGCCCGCCCCGGGGCGGGCGCGCATGCGCGGCGCAGGCGGGGCGGGGGCAGCGCGGTCCGGGGCGCGATGGGCGCGGAGGCGTGAGCGGCCCGGGGGCTCGGGCTGCGCCGAACCGGGACCGCCGACACCGGCAGGCACGGCGAGGTACGGGCGGGCCGGGAGCGGGGGCGGGGGGGAGCGCTGCCATCACCTGCCCGGGCTAGCGGGGCGGGGCGGGGCGGGGCGGGGGCCGGTTCCGGCGCTCCGCCCCTGCCCGCCCTCAGGCCGGCTGCGCTCACCGCCCTGTCCCCTCCGCAGAGGCCGCCCCCGAGCGAGGGAAGCATGTTCCGGCTGATGAGGGATGGCGAGCCGGAGGACCCCATGTTTGCCATGTGAGTCGGGGCGGGCATCCTGCGGGGGGAGCGGGAGGGAGGGCTGCGGCACGGATGGTCCCCGGGGAGGCATGCGCTGCCCCCGCGTCCCACCGGGCGGGCAGAGGCCGGGCGGGCCCCGGGAGCGCCGCGGCGGCGCGGCTGGCTGGGCACAAACACGCACATCCTCCGGAGGGACAGCGCCGCGAGGAACAGGGGTCGCGTCCGTCTCGTTCCTGCGATATTGGAGCGTGGTCTTGGAGCGAAGCGCAATAAAGTAGGCCAAAAGGCATCGCAGCTGTCTGAGAGGAAGAGAGGGCTGGAATAATAACTAATCTTTTTCTTTGCGCAAGGATTTTTTTTTTCATTATGCAAAGTAGGGTTGCAGTTGAGATAGATAAAATCTGTTGCTCTGTCCAGTGTTTGTTGCTGTTCTGCACAGGAAGTCATTAATGGAGCTGGAGAAGGCTGCTGAAACAGTTGTCAAGTTGTGAGGAACAAAGTAAAGAGAAAACAACGAGTAGTTTTGAAACACGAGTATTGAAATCTAACAAAGGTCCCAAGAACTCTTCCTGGGATTCCTTTCACTGAATGTTTTTGTTTCCATCCTCAGTACAGAAATTGGATGCTATTGATAAATTTTGGCAGTGACACTAAGTTGGCAACCCTTGCCAAAGTGGATAAGGAATAGACTGTAGTACAGGAAGAATTTGATTATGTTAGACAAGACACTACTAGAAATTTGGTGAAATTTATGTATGTAGAAGAATAGTCAATTTTTTGCTTATGACATCAATAGTAAGCCAGAATTTTATGAGCTTTGAGGAGATTAGCAGGAGAGGAGACTTTGATGTCCCAGTTACTCACCGAATGACAGCGTGGTCTCATTAACATGGCAGGTATGAGTCTAGCTTTTATTATGGGAAGCATTTCCAGTAGAGACAGAAAAGTATTGGTTTTAAGTAGTGGGTCCTTCTGTCATCTCAGGAATAGCCTGGGCTATTAATGCTGAAGAGGGATAATTGCAGGCTCCAGGATGTGCAGGAAAAAAGCTATGGTATTTCCTAGAAGTTTCTTATTGTGGCCACCCCATTCTGTGACTCTTTATCCTTACCCTCCTTTTCCTCCTCTTGCTTCACCAACCTGTGTGAGTGTGTGCAGCCCTCAAAGTGGAGGCTGCAAAAGAAGGGAAAACCAGTTTGGGATCCCAGTCGTTGTCCCCTTTCTCCCTCAAATCTGGAAAAGCTGTATGTGGTCTCAAACCCTGGGGGGGGCAGAGGGGTGTCAGGCCATGCAGTCCAGTGTTTGTGACTGTGTACATGGAGGGGTGAGAGGATGATATGCAGGATCTCCTGCTCCCTGATCCATTAAGTGTAGCCAGGCAGGTCTTTGTGCACCTCCCTACAAAAGGTGTTAGAGCAGTGAGGTTCTGGAGTGGCCTTGGCCACACTCAGTTCCAGAGCAGTACTGAAGCAGGACACCAACCTGCTTCTGAGCAGACAGAAATTAGTACCTGAGAGGGCTTCTGTGCTATGAAACCTTCTCTCACAAGAAATATGATGGGATCCAGAGATCCCTTCCAGCCCCAGTAATCACCATGGACAACACAGACGTCTCAGGATTCTGAATTTTCAGCTTGGGAAGGGACGCGTGGTTGTGTAAGAATAACACAGAGCTGGGAGGAGCGGATTAGATGGGGCTTTGTCCTGACCCTTGTTCTCTGCACCTCTCCCAAAGGGATCCTTTTGCCATGCACCGGCAGCACATGAACCGCATGCTGTCCGGGAGTTTCGGGTTCGGGCCGCTCCTTGGCATCACCGACGGCACCACCCCTGGCGCTCGCCAGGCTGGCCGCAGGATGCAGGTAACACAGGGGCTGAGTGCAGCCCAGAATCTCTCACACTCATCTCTGTTTCTGTCTCCCACCCTTCCTGGGCTGGGCACCCCCTCTCCTCCACACCGGTGGTTTTATCACTGCCTAAATCTCCTAGGCAGTGGTGTTCTGGTCCTCCTCTTTGTTCCACCTGTATTAAGGTGTTGAATGCAACTGTGTTCTAGGTTGGACGGGAGGAAGGGAATAAATATATGTTGTTTATCAAGGATGTGAATTCATACAATGGGGAGAAATTTAGGAGCATCACCTCGTGTCTGGTTCATTATGGGTGATATGGCTCGAACCCCCAGGAATCTGTAGGGTGCTTTTTTTGAGCTGTTTGTAGAGCCTGAGAGTTCCCAGTTCTGTTTCTGAGAAGGATTACTGTGTTCTGATGGGGATCTAGTGTTTGGCTGCTGCAAAGTCATTCTCTGTTCTGTTTTTCTGTTCTCCTGGCAGGCAGGAGCTGTTTCACCCTTTGGGATGCTCGGCATGGTAAGTTTTCTGTTTTTCTGGGTCAGATTAGAGGCTTTCCAAGTAGTGGCTCCATACTGAGATTCATCAGCGCTGTGTGCAACCAGTGCTAAAATGTAGCCATCTGTGAGCATGACCAGCTATCCTAGCAGGTAGGGAGGATGGGAATGTCTGAGGAGACCAGGATGAGCTTTAGATTTATGGTAATGGAATAGGGAAGAAGGTATTGAACTGAAACTGGAAGCATCTGGTTTCTCCTGGATCTCTCATTGAGTTGTTTTATTACTTCAGGCCTTTACCTTGTTTCCCCTCTAATGTTTTAATCCTGTCTGTGAGCTCTGTGTGTATGGGGAGGTTGTATTTGCACCTTGACCAGAGAAAAGTCATAAAGCTGTTATAGTACAATATTTCATGGGAATTGGGACAGTTAATATCTGGGAAGAGCAGGTAGTCCCTTAATAACCTCATATGTCTGAAAAGAAGCTGCAGATCTGGAGGTAATGGAGGAGCTGTGAGGATGTGAGGAAAGGACTTGGCCATCAGTAGGCAGAGGGGATTATTGCACCTCCTTTGCCAGTGGAGGAGGCTGGAGAAGCCAGCAGAATTCTTCAGGTGAACAGGGCTGGAATGAGAATGGCTGTGTGTACGTGAGAGCACCGCACTTGGAGCGTGCTGATCTCCGTCTTCCTCCGAAATAACACAGTGGAAATAGGTTATTCCAGATCCAGCAGCTTCAGAGCTGTCTTGCTCTGCACAATTGCCTCAATGAAAGAGACTCCAGTGTCCCGGAATTTTTGTAGCTCAGAGGAGGATTAATAAGACTACAAACACATAGACTTCAAAGCATAATAACATTGTGTGTGAGTACTGCTCTGCTGGAAACGAGAACAAGAGGCTACTCGAGGAAACAAAAAAAAAAAGAAATCAGCAAGTTTGAGCTGACATTGTAATTTTGTTTACATATTGCACAATTAACCTGTGAGACCTGCTGGCCCAGGGTGTTACTGCAGCATTCAGGTTTACAGGATGGAAAAGGCAGGTGTTTGTAAGGCAAAGTAAGCAAATTTGTTGTTATGCTAGAAAGAAAACAATCAGTGGAAATTTTCTTATGATCACTGTTAGTGCACATGCTGAGATTTCTTCTCCTAACTTTGCTGAGTCCCCAAGCTCACAAACCCCAGTGCATTGGCAGTTGGATCCAAACTAAAAGAACAGCCTTTGCCAGAACATGGGCAATGCAACTTGAGAGAATGGAGAGAGCAACAACCCTAAATTCTGTTTTGGTTTTGTTTTCTGTGCTACTGAAAGAATGTGAAAAAAAAAAATCAAGGTTCTTCTTCTTAGGCAGCAGGTTCTTTTGCAGACAGTTTGTTGTTCTTTCCCCATGTCTCTTCCCAGACTGACTACTCTTGTGCTCTCTTTTCCTTTTTATCAGGCGGGTGGCTTTATAGATATGTTTGGGATGATGAACGACATGATTGGAAACATGGTAAGAACCCTCCATGACCCGTTCTGTATTGAGGGGAGTGCTGAGGATGCTTCTGCCATCCCATCTCTTATCTTACTGTGCTGCTTGGGATGGACTGAGCCACACCTGCCAAGGCTATAAGCTTTGCTTCATCACTGGGAGTCAGTGACAGAGCTTGTTCCTGAGTGCAGGGAGAGGAGAGGGGTGAGGAAGGAAGTGTGTGGGTGGAGATGTTTAGCAAGAAATAAGTATTAATTTAACAGGAAGGTGTATTCTCCAGAAAAAGAGACCCATGGGGATTATGTTCATCCTATTGTAACTTCTTACTTCGTTGTAGAGCAGGAACTAAATGCCATCTCTTCTTCCCTCTCATCCCTTCTTTCCACCATTCCCCATTCCTTCTTGCAGGAGCATATGACAAATGGTGCTAACTGCCAGACATTTACCTCCTCAACTGTCATCTCTTATTCCAACCTGGGGGATGGACCCAAGGTCTATCAGGAGACCTCAGAGATGCGTTCAGCACCTGGCGGGGTAAGGAGGAGGCTGCTGGCTTTGCTCTGAGAGGGAGGCTTCGTTTGGTGGCTTTGTGGGTGGCCACCTACAGCACTTTGGCTCCTCAGTCAGCTGCAGTTCAAGGAGCACATTGTGCTCTTGTGACTCACTGAACCGTGCCAAGGGCCCCTGGGAGGAAATGGGAAGAGCTGGCAGTGGGGAATCCATTCTTCCCTCTTTGTAACGTTGTGTCTGACATCCTGGGAGGGGTGGCAGTGCAAATTGCCTGAAATACTGGAGGCAGGAATCAGGGTGCCTTAGGGGGCCGGGAGAAGGAATGAAAATGCTGATTCTACATGGGAACCTGCCCCCAGATCCGTGAGACAAGACGAACCGTAAGGGACTCGGACAGTGGCTTGGAGCAGATGTCCATCGGACACCACATCAGGGAGAGGGCCCACATCATGCAGCGCTCGCGGAACCACCGCACAGGCGACCAGGAGGAGAGGCAGGACTACATCAACATGGACGAAAGTGAGTAGTGCCCGTGTCCTCCTCCTCCTGCCAGCCAAGCCGGGTGCTGCCTCCCCCCCTGAGCCTGGTGTGTCCCTGGCAGGTGATGCGGCCGCGTTTGACGACGAATGGCGGCGAGAGACGTCGCGGTTCCGGCCGCAGCGGGGCCTGGATTACCGGCGCCACGACAGCAGCGGCGGCCGGCGGGCCGAAGGGACTCGTCTGGCCATCCAGGGCCCCGAGGATTCTCCCTCCAGACAGTCCCGCCGGTACGACTGGTGAACTCGGAGCAGACCTGGTGGGGGGTGCGGCGTGGCCACCCCCAAACCTGCCTACGCGCTCTTGTAAGTCTTAACAAGTTCCCTCCTTGTCTTCTGCTGTGTGGTTGCCTCTTACAGCCATAGGGTTATTTTTTTTTTTTCTTTGCCCTAATCTTTCATTATTTTGAAGTTTCAGTTGCAAAGGGATTTTCCCGCTTTGAGAGAGCAGGGGAAGGTGTGAATGTGGAGAAGATGGAAGCTGTTTAAGTTAGCTTTGTCATGAACAAAAGACCTGTGGTGTCAGCCTTAACTGATGACTGGAATAGTGTGATGTGATGTAGGATTGCAGTCTGTGGAGTGTTTATATTGTCATTGTATAGAACTTAGAGACCATTTGCTGTCCATCCAGTTTGAAATATAAGTAAGTGCAGGTGTCTGCTCTCCTGTGCTTTGAATAGGGCTCACTAGGATGTGAACTAGTGCTTGAAAAGGGACATTTTCCCCTTTTTTGATGTCTACACATCAGGTTTAAACATGTCTTTATCTGTCTTCTGCTTTCTAGGCACCACTTATTATGTTTATGTCTTCTATTCCCTTTCCTCCCAGGTACAGACAGTGAAACTCTGAAGCCCCTTCAAAGCACCACTTGGACCCTCCTCAAATTTAGTATTAACCTCCCTCCCACTTAAGAATTGAAACAAAGCAACTAATCTTCTGCATTGCTCTATTTCACCCCATTTGGGTGCTGCAGTGGGGCATGGGGAATCTCACTGATGTGCAAGGAACACATTAATTGCCCATTCCCTCTCTGCTGTCCCTTGGCTCTGTTCTTTCTGCCAGTAGTGCTGGGCATGAGGAGCTGCCACCTTGCCTCTTCCATCCTTTCCACTCTTTCTGTGCTGGGTTGGGCTGGTTCTGAAGTTTGTGTTTAGTCCCCTGTGAAAGGAATATGAGGGAATTCTGCTCGAACCTCCTGTCAGTCCCCTCACCGGGACAGAGGCTTCGATTCCCCTGCTGCTCCTTGGTGCATCTGTGGAGAAGCAGAAGGATGTGTGCATTGGAGAAGGGAGGAGCAGAACAAAAGCTGGATCAGCCTGTGGGCCCCCTGACCCCTCTTCAGTCAGCTCCCCCACTTTTTTAATTTGTGAAACTTGTAACTAGATGTTTACTGAATAAAGAAACAAACTGTAAAGAATTGGTGGATCAGTCTTTACCTTCAGCTGACCTAACTGTGCCTGCTGTGGAATTAAGGAACCTCTTTCACATCCTTGGAAAATTGCTGAGGAGAAACTTGGTGTGAAATTCTCAGGCTTTTTCTTATAGAAAATAGCCTAACAGCCTTCCCATGTAGTCACAGAGTGAGATGATGCTCAATATGGAAATTGTGAAAGAAGACCCAAGAACTCACCATTTGCAAAAAAATGCCCTCTAATTGATGTAGTTTTGCTGTGCACTCAAGGGAAATTGGTTGGTCTTTCTTGCTGCCTGGTAAGCTGTGCAGCCCTGAATTGGGCCTCTGGGCTTCCTGCACAGACAAGGAATATTTCCATTATTTTCTTATTATATCACTGCAACCCTGGCTGACGGTATGAATGACCTTTCCTTAACTTCTTCAATATTAGGTGAAAATTGAGAGGCATGAGGAATATAGGACCAGGGAAGGTCTCCTGGGTTCTTAGCCAGTTTTGTGCACTGGCACACACTCTTACACAAACCTTTTCATCAGTTTATTTGGAACAGAAGGCAGGAAATCAATTAATGACTTACACTTGGAAGTGGTGTGCTGCAATCTTGCGGTGTGTCCCTCTGTTGTACATGTGGTCACTAACAGAGACTCACCTTGCTGGGGCCTGACTGTCCTGCCCTGAGAAAAGGATGAAGCATCCTCTGGAAGCTCAGGGCAGAGTTTGCAGTGTCCCACCCTTCAAGGAAGTGCAGAACAGAGCCATGCCTGGAGCCCACTTCCCCGTGCCGTTTTGTCCCATGGGAAACCCCAGTAGGAGTCATTGAATAGTTTGGTTTGGAAGGGATTTCAAAGACAGCAGCCTGCTGTCCCTGGCAGTGGAGTGACTTTCTGGAGGTGTCACAGTCAAAGCAAGCCCTGAAGAGAGCAAGGCTGAAGGAGCAGCTACACAGAAAAAAGCAGGGCTTGGGAGAGGTTTTGTGGAAGTCATTTTGGGGTTACCAGATTGTGAAAGAAGGGACTGCAACAACAGCAGCCCTCATCTCTGGCACTCTTGAGCCAGTGCAAGATGTGGCACCTGGTGCTTTGATCCCGTGAAGAACCAGCTGAGCTCAGAAAGGTGCTCACAGGATGGAGATGGTGGCAGTAACCAGCTGCCGGATCCTGGCCAGGTTTTGAGGTGATGTCTGAGATGGAGAACAGATGTTGCATTAATAAGCAGAGAGGACTCCATTTCTTCATGCAGAAAAGCCAAATCTTTATTGTATAGGTCATATTTTATATGGATTTATTGTATAGGTCATATTTTATAGGATTATCAGGAGGCAGTGTGTCAGATCTTAGTGGTGGAGAATACATTCACATTTAGTTCATTGGTCAGTACATGGTATTTTGCATGTCTATCAAACTTTATAGTTACTTTACATATTTTTTCTCCTGATTCTCATGAGACAGATCTTATTGTTTATGCAGGTGCTAGTTGTTTTTCACTCAAGAATAAGTTGTTGTGTTAACGAGCTCTCATACCAAGATTGTTTTCACATGGGAACTTGCAAATTACTTAGCTGCACTTAGAAGAAATTACAGGCTAGCTATTAATTTAACAGAGCAGGCTTGATTTTATGAGGCCTTTCTTTTATAATTCTTCTACCTGTCTACAACAACAGGAAGGTGGCCATGGTGGTGGTGGGGATTAACATTGACCTTTGATCGTGAGGATCCATTCCTCTTTGGGCATGGATTTCCTAATCTTGATCTAATCCCAAATCCCTTTATCTGGATTCAGCCTTTGCTCCCTGTTGGGTGCTGTCCTGATTACAGATTTAGGTAGGACCCTTGCATGCTCTTCCACTCGGCAGTGGGAGGGTGATTACCTGGCTGCTGAGCCTTGCTGAGTGCTGCACAGTCATTCCCAAGGTCTCAGCCTCCTCCAGGGCCAGCAGGGCACTGGTGGTCTGGGAATATGGGAAAGAGCTTCAGTGAGAGGAGAACTTTGTGTTAAGGCAGGAGCCCAGGGGAGAGTTTTAGAGATCCCAAACCAGAAGTAGGGGAAGTATATTGAGAGGGTGAGCCCTTTGCCTGTTCCAGGCTGACATGGTACCTGCACTTCTGGCTTCAGAAAGCAGGAGGGTTTTCTCCAAAGGAGGGAACATACCTACCTGAAGTTACTTTTTTCCTATGAGTTACAGTTTCAAGTGAAATGTTTTGCCCTTAAAAACAATCTACCTCCTGTATCAGGGCACAGGAAAGGCTGGGATGAGACTCTTCCATTTCTGCAATATCTCTGACACCTGTGCCAGCAAGCTGGAGAAAGAGAAGGCTGGATGTTCTCAACACAAAAATCAAACAGTATTTCTTTCAGATGGGCAGGACGTGGTTCCAAGTCATCCTTATCCATCCAAGGGAGACAAAATCCCTTCTTGCTCCTTCTCCCATAGCTGTCACCTCCAAATTGGATGAATTGAAGCACCAAATCGGGGCAGTTCAGTGGTACTACTGCATCTTCCTCAGCAGGACACCTGAAGTGAGACAGAGGGAAGGGGAGGTGGGTAGAATGAGGTGAAAATAGGCTGGAAACACTAATGGGAAGATGGATAGTATAACCTTGGATGAGAATGCACTAGCTACACACAAATAAACCAGAAACTTAGGTGGTTTTGTTGTTGTATATTCAGTTTTCCATAATTGAAAATATATCTTGAAAATAAAACCCATTAGGGCTAGTGGAAACTTTGTCCTTACATGTTTTTGTGGGTAGCCCTGAAGTTCTGTGCATCTTTCACTGTACTTTTTGAGGTATTGTAAAATACTGGGGGAATTGTAGAATACTGGGGAGAAAGAAGTCTGGGAAAGTTAACCTGGTGTCAATACTTGTAAATAAAAAATTAGATTATACCCACACCTGTAAACCAGGCAAACTGACATTAAATCAAGATGAGATGCAAAATACATTAAATTAAAAAATAAGCATTTATGTTTCAGTGTTTATAATATGTGATCTCACTTCTCAAAATTATTCCTGTCCAAAAACTGTGATAATTTCTGATTAAATTATGGGTTGGGTTAACAAAGGCACTACAGCAACTCAGAGTCAGAGGTTGCAACAGCACAAGGAATTTTATCTGGCCACACAAGACTGTGTTCTGAAGTAAAACAAGTTAGTAATTATTAAAACAACAAAAAGGCCAATATTATAAATTTTAGTTCACTGATAGATTTCAAGTAATGAGGGGGAAAAGAGAGTGTAGAATATGAAATTATTTCCAGTAGGATGTTGTTGTGAAACTAATGCTCATTAGTAACTTGATTAATGATCTGAAAGAAGGTATTAAACCAGTGCTGATGAAGCTTTCAGAGGATCCAAAGAACAATGAAAGTAATAAATGTTGGAAAAAGATGAGATGTACTGAACAGTCAGTAACTATTGGTGTGTTTATTTATAAACAGTAGGTATTTTTGGCTGCACTGAATGCAGAAAAGACATTCACCCAGGGACATAAACATAGTCTGTGCTCTTTCAAGATGGAGAACTCCAAAAGGAATTGGGATTGGAAGACAACCAAGGAAATGAATGGTACTTGCATAATTCTTTCTCTGTGCAGATGGGTTACACTGGGATGCATTAGCATGTGTTCACCAAGCACAGAGGTAAAAATTCTCCCCTCTGAAGAATCACAGAATGGTTTGGGTTGGAGGGGACCTTAAAGATCATCCATTTCCAGCCCCCCTGCCATGGGCAGGGACACCTTCCTCTAGAACAGGTGGCTTAGAGCTCCATCCAACCTGGCCTTGGACACTGCCAGGGATGGAGCATCCACAGCTTCTCTGGGCAACCTGTGCCAGTGCCTCACCATCGTCACAGTGAAGGATTTCATCCCCATATCCAGCACAAACATGCTCTCTTTCACTTTGAAGCCATCCCCCTTCTCCTGTCACTACATGCCTTGTAAATAGTCTTTCTTCATCTTTCTTGTAGGATCCCTTCAGGTACTGGAAAGCTGCAATTAGGTCACCCCAAAACCTTCTCTTCTCCAGATTGAACAATTCAAATTCTCTTTAATTTTCTCAGCCTTTCTTTATAGGAGAGGTGCTCCATCCCTCTGATCAATTTGGTATATCAGAGTAGTGAACCAGTTGTGGGAAATCTGGGTATTGGACACTAAAAATGAAACCAAAGAAGACTCAAGAAGGGTGAAACAAGGATGACTTGAATTCTGGAAACACTGCCCAGCACTACAGGTTAACGTGAACTGAACTCCTGTGTCTGAGTTCACTCCACTGGAGCACAGGCTGGCATTACCTAAACGGTAACGAGGTTTCTGACAGCAGAGGGCTCTTCAGCCCAGCAGGAAACCTGCAGCGACCTCACCATGGAACTGGGAATGAATGCAGACCTTGTCAGAGCAGTAGAGCACACCTCTGTTTCCCAGCTCCCCTTACTCCAAACCCCAAAAAGAATTTGGGGAGTGGGCACAGGAACAGGGCGAGGGAATTCTTGGCCACTTGAGAAGCCAAGCAATGGGATTATACCAGTCCCTTTGGGCTTCAAAAATCTGTGAGTAGGAGAGGGAAACAGACTGGCACAGGGCTAGACTGAAGGGAAAGGTGGGAAGGGCAAAAAGAGACCTCTTGACTTGACAAGGGCTTCAAAGCAGGTGGGACCACAAAGAGCTGCAGGAAACAGACGTCTCTCTGGGCACAATGGTTTGCTCAGGAAACAAACAGGCACTGCCATGGAGCTGGAATGTAAAATCCTACAGGCTCCAGTGCTGGAGAACAAAAGGATTTAAAATAGACCTCAATCCAGTGTATAACTTAAAACTGACTTGTTTGATTTGCAGTATTTTTTTACTTTCCATAACACTCTAAAAAATGGACTTGATTTTATATTTCAGCCCTGTCTTAAATGTAACTAGGATTTTTTTTCCCTCCTGGGAATTTTCCTTTTTAAAGACAACACTTCAAAAACTGTTTCCATGGGGAAACTTCACTTTGGTTATTATTACTTCCACCATCTCCTCACATCTGGATGGCTTTTTAAATCCTGAGGGCACTTAATACAAACTTAGCGTGGGGGGAAAAGGTAATAAAAGGAAGGGAAATAGAACAGACACTACCTGTCTCCAACTGCTGGTGATGTAATGTCCAGAGGTAAGCTGGGAGATTAGACACTAGCCTAACCATTTCCATCCCTTACTAATGACAGAAAAGGAGAACAAAGATTGCAAAAGAATAAATGCTTGAGTAAATAAATAAAACCCAGCAACATTGCCAGATTGGATGAGGGTATCACATAGGAGGACATAGGTGGCCTTGAAGGTGTCAGTAACAGCAAAAGGGCTAAAGTTTGTAGCACAGAGTGAAAGGGGAAAGGACCATAGGGCCTAAAATCAAGATTTTGGCTATAAAATGGAACTTCTTTGATTATAACCATCAGAAAAGAAGAAAGACTCTGGATGACCAGAGGAGAAGACATGCAATCCAGGAGGCATTTCTGGTAGCTATAGGTGTGTGTTACTGTGCCTGTGAGAGGTGCTGATCACACTCCACCTGTGGAAGAGAACTGTGCTCATTTCTAGCCAAGAAAGCCTAAATTAAAGTGCAGGTAAGAGAGCACTTTTGCACTCTATTTGAAGAGCAAGTAAGAGAGTAAGGAGAGCTCACAGTGCATGAGGGGGCTGATTTGGTTAGTTAAGCAAAGTGAAGTCTGTCCTCAAGGGAAATAAACACCAGGGAGGAAGAACAGCTTCAGCTAGAGCCAGGCTGGCACAGGCACAAGAGAATATCAACTAGCTGTGAATTCACTTAAGCTGGAAATTAAAAAACTTTAAACTACTACAGCAGTAGGGTTCTGGGGCAGCCTGCCAAGGGCACCACTGGGGACTATAAAATTTCCCAGTTTGGGATTGGCACCTGAGAAGATTTTGCAAGGGATTGTGAGACCACAATGGTGAGAGATCACACTCGGTCACCAGGAGCCTCCTTGCATTTGCTCCCACCAAAGAGATCATCCATCTTCCCACATCCTGAAACCAATGCTAAATGCTTCAGAGGCAGATACAGGCAAAGCCTCCCCAGAAACATTTTCTCCTGATCTGAAGGGGCTGGGGCTTTACTCATCCTCAGAACAGGAGGGTGCAAGGCAGTTTTTAACATGTGCACAAGTGCTACAGGAATTCTGAACATTCTTGCTACTGTAAAAGGGTCACAGCTCTCGAATCCAGCTGACATTTTGCTGCCTATTGAATTCATCACAACAGGAATATAATTGCACACTGCACAAAGAATTTTTGCAAATGAACTCCTTTCCTTGGCAGGAGAAGAGCCTGCCACCAGCAGAGGAGCCGGACAATAGTCCAGCCTAGTTCCACACTGGATCAAGAGGGGTGCTCCAGGAAAACTGCAGAAGATGAGAGAAAAGCACCCAAAAGATGGGGTGCCTGTGGAACCAGCAGAGAAAACAGGTGGTTTTCATATGAGGTATTTCAGTTAAGCAGTGACTAGTACTAGGAAAAGGGATGAGGAAAGAAGAGCCCTGCAGGTGGGAACACAGACAGGCTCCCATGGAGAGGATGGCAAAAAGGGAAAGGGGTCACAGATGGAAAATGAGCAGCTATTCCAGGGCATACAAAGGAGACAAGAAGGATGTCAGAGATCTGAGAGACACATTTGCAGCAGCTGACATGAGCTGTGAGATTCTTCTGACTACTCTACCTTGCTCTGCCTCAGAATCTTGCAGAGGCAGGGCCCCATCCCAGGAGGGATGGCTCAGCTGTGGCAAGCAGCAGGCACAGCCCTCAGTGGCTGCTGTTAGGGAGGTCTTTGTACAAAGGTACAGCCCCACAGGCAGCAGAGGGGGACACACATCACCTGTGCCAGCTCTCCCCACAGCCCAGACTGTGGGCACCCACCTGGCACAAAGGGTCTTCAGGGGAGCACCCTGGTGGAGGAGAGGCAAGGCATCCCATCCCTGCATGGAGCTCTGGGGACCACACAGATGTATGATCACCCTGCAGACCAGCAGATGCCATCTGGCTGGCATGGCCACGGCCTCTGCAGCACCACTCCTAGCTGGCACCAGGAGCTCACAGGAGGATGGATGCAGGTGGTGGGCACGTGTCCTGCTGCTGGGCAGGGCTGCCATCCTCCCTGCTGCCCCAGACAGGCCTGGGGGAAAACCTGCTGTCCATCCAGAGACGTGCCCCCCAGCCAGTGCCAGTGGTGCAAAGGAGGCTTGGTAATGTGTAACAGTACTTGAGCCCACACCAGCCCATCATTCTTCAGGGAACAAAGCACCCTGCCAAAGGTCTCCTCTGGAGAACAGAGGCAAGGGCAGCCTCAGCAACCCCAGTAAAGAAAATATTGACTCCTTCTGAGCCCACAAGAACCATCTCTAACTCCAGAGGTACCTCGGCCAGAGCAGTGCAGGATGGGGAGTACCTTAGAGAAGTCCTGCAGGGTGTCTGCCCAGCTGTGACACTTCTCCCCACCCTCCAGGTAGGGCTGGGCACTGCTGCAGAAGCCAAGCTGCTGGCAGCAGCTGCCCAGCACCTTCACCACCTTCAAGAAGAGGAGCAGCAAGCTCCCCAGAGGAAATTGTATTCCAAGAATGCAATAATTACCAACATTAACACCAATCCCTGGTTACCTCTTGCCACGGGGCAGCTGGAGGTGGCTGCCAAAAGTTGGACATCAGTGATAGAGCAGTTCAGGTCCTCTCCTACCTCCTCCCTTTTCTGAACCCATGCAAAAGCCCCATGCAGGTACTCAAAGAGGGTTTGCAATGAATCACTGTGCAAGAGCTGTTAGACTTTCTGTGCTGGGGATGGCAGATCTCCTGCTCCTCATTTTGGGATGGACATTTCTCTGTACCCTCTTCTACAGCCCCCTAAACCTGATTCCTTTGCAGGGCTTAATGTGTCCAGATATTTCTGTTCTTCTCTACTCAGGTCTTTTCTTTGGAAAAAAATGGGTTAAAACATAAAGACATTTTAAAATGAAAACTTATAATGCTCAGTACTTACCTCGCTCTTGCCATCTTCAAAGTGATTTATAAATGTTAACTAATTAATTAATCTTCACATCTTCTCCAACTGAAATTCAGAGTCACGGCTGAAGCGAGCAGAAAAACAGAACCTGTGGTTTTCAGGTGAAGGGCAAAGGCAAACCTGCTCCTGCCCTCTGTTTGCCATCCAGCAAGGCAATTTATAGCAATACTTTCATTCTGCACTGCAACCCTCTCATTTATTTTTCAGTCCTACCAAAGGTCTGAAGTAATCTTATGTGCTACCTCCAGGTTTCCTTTTCTTAATGGAGGTCTTAAAAGGTGCTTCCTTTGAAAAGTAAACAAAATGGAAGACTTTCAGAGCTGTGTTTAATCTCAAACTCTCCTAAAATCCATAACACAGCCAGCCTTGAGAGGGGGATACAGGCAAACGGGAAGGGGGAGCAAAGCCAGTATATGGCAAATGCTGCTCCCAGAGGATGAACTGACCCTTGGGACATGGTGGGGAGGCCATGGCTGTCAAACAACAAAGTTATGGCACAAGGACAGAGCCAGGCTTGTGCCAGCTGGGACTGAGCCGTGAGGATCCAAGTCTGGGGCTTCAGTACAGCCTGGAGTGGTGAGCCCCACCAGTCCCACGCTGGTCCACACACTGGCTGCTGCCACCCACGTGGGAATTGGTGCTCCCAAGGCTGATGGCAGTGAGTGGCACAGAGCTCAGGCACTGCTCTGCCCGGCCTTTGCTGTACAGGGCGTCACACGAGCGCTTCACACACAACCAGCCTGCAACTCTCAGTGTTGCCTTCCAACTCCACTCCTGGGCTCTGCAGCCTGGATTTAAACTGGATTCAGGGCATTGAAACAGAACCTTTGTGTCTAAAAGCCACAGTTTGGTTAAAGATAGCAAAGCCCAACAGACCAGAGAGGAGATGAGACACTCGGGGCAAGGAGCTGTTACAGCTGCTCCTCCTGAGCAGCAGTTTCTTGTGGGACACAAATATCCTCCTGCAGTACCGGTAACTTCAGCTCTCCCTGGAGGTGACACTGCTCCAGCCCAGCTCCCGCTGGACGCCAGCCAGTGGCTGTTAGGACACGTGCTGTGTCCGGCTGCTCAGCTCCATCCAAGCCCATTCTCATCACACCCCAATGGCTTTGCAAGCAGCAAATCCTTCAAAGGGTGCGAGGTGCCAGACATCTGGCAGGTGCTTGACAGTATCTCCTCAGCTCCAGAGCAGCCCTTCCCAGGGAGCTGAAGATCCGATACATATGGACATTTTTGTTCCTGCAGACAATCACAAACGCAGCGAGTGCCGTGCCTCTGCTCCCTGACAGAGACAGATGAAGGTGATGTGATGCAGAAGGAAAAAGGCTCAGGTGATTTAAACAAAAGCTGGAAGCTTTGTCACAATCCCTCCCAACAATTTATGGAGTACAGGATTCATCAGGGAGACTCCCAAATTCGTTAGGCCTCTCTAGGTGGGCATACACAACCCAGGCCCAGCTATCCCCTCATGTGCTCCAGCAGTCAGATCTGTGTCTCCCATCTGGACAACTTCGTACCAAAACTCTCCCACTTGGCACTTCTGGGCCAGGCAACTACAGCCAAGGTGCTCAATGCCTCGTGCAACAGAAGGGGGGAAGGTGTGGGGCTGCCTGAGCTCTTGGGAGACGCCAGCCAGTGAGAGCCATCACCCCAGGAGAGCTGGCATATCCTGTCCCCACCAGAGCCAGCTGGTATGCCCAGCCCTGCGACCACACACAGAGGAGCAAACAAAGCTGCTGGGAAGTTTTAGGAGTTGATGGCTTTGGGTGACAGGGCTTTCCCACTGACAGTCAGGGCTGTATTACAGCAGCCTGGAATTAGCAAAGCAGGGATATTGCATTGAACCTGCATTTTGTGGGGTTTGAGATCTGAGATGGCACCTTGTTACCACCGAAACAGGCACAGACTCACCCCCCTCCCCTTCACACCTACATTGCCTTGGCTCCAGCTCTCACCTGTCTGCACAGGGAGCTGACCCAGGAGAAAACCCACCCCAGCCAGTGAACCCAACAAGGCCCCATAGAGACAAAACTTCCAGTTTCCCTTCACTGGATTATTTTTTTCCATGGTTTGCTCACACACAGGAACACAGGTTCAGGGAATCAAATTTTAGTCTTGGCACAAGGCACAGAACCAAGCGGGGGTGGGAGTCATGGTGTCAATTTACATTTACATCAGCTACATGTCATGGAGAGGCAGTGTGACACTGACACCCGTCTGACTCGGCTCCAAGCCAGCCCCGAGGAGGCATCCTTTGAAGAATCTGAGTTAGGTTTTTTCCTGGGCATCTCACAGGAGTCACTTTCACTGATTTGGATTTTTTTTTTCCAACCAGACATCACCACCACCCGAGAACAGCTTGTGCAGCATCTATCCTGTGAGAACTCACACATGTGGGCATTGACTCTGTTACCTCCACCTGTCAGGCAAGTCCCGGGATCACAAGACACACAGTATTGACACAAATAAGGACTTTTTCTTCAGTCTCTGCACTTTCCTCTGAGACTACCTGAAAATCACCTTTTGAAGAGTCTAGAGGAAAATCAACCACACAAGGAACACTTTAAATAAGATTTATGATTCATTTCTGTTTTATGGACTCTCATCCCAACAGAGATACTACCTTTGAGAAGGGAACCTTTGAGAGGATATTCCACCCCAAAATGGGACAAAGGCTCTTAATGTCACAACTTATTTTGGAACCTCAAGAACTGGTGTACAATGCAAAGAGATGCCACCCACAGGAGCGCAGGTTTGTATAGATATGTCCATAGATCTATATTTTTATTGTTTTCTATATATTTATAATATATTTATATATTTTTTAAAAGAATCCCTTCAAAAACTACCCTCCCACCTAGCAAAACAAAGATTAAACAATCAAAGACAGTGTCCTGGAGCAAAGTATCCCAGGGGGTCTCATGGAGCCAGAACAACTGCTGCGCACCAGCACCCTCTTCCCAAGCTTTTTGATGCCCTGGGGGTGCCAAGGTGACTTTCACACCTTTATGGCTCCTGAAATTGGCCTGTCAAAAGACAGGGAGAGAGAAAGAGAGAAACACGTGGCCGTGGCGACGGGGGCTTGAGCGGTTGGGGAAACAGTAATGCGTACAACCTGAAGCTCAGAGTGTGAAATGCTGCGATGAAAAGGAGGGAGACGCTGCCTGCAAGGTCGGGAAAGGAGAAAGAAAAGAGAACAAACATGCAAGAGAGTTAGGTGGCAAGATGGATCTCGGAGAAGAGCTCAGAAGCATCACACTTGGGAACCCTGCTACCCCTCCATCCCCCAAATCTCTTCCTCTCACCCTCCCAGTTGTGAAGAGAGATCCAGCTAGTTTGACTTAGACCAAATCTTCGTGCTGCCCCGGAGCCTGCGGGCACAGGGAAAAAAAAAGAAAAATAAAAGTTCAAAGTGGTTCATATCTCACTTCCTTCCTAAGTGCACAGAGAAAAAAGTGCACTGATGTTCCCCCACACACTGCTCACCCCTTGGCTTTGGAGGTTTTCTTGCTCGCCTGGCGCTGGTTGGTGCCAGGGGCCGGCTCCCGGAGCTCCGTGAGGTGCTGCTCTGGGTCCTGGGACGTGGCTGCTGCAGCGGCTGCTGTCGTCACTTTAATGGTCTTCTTCAGGTTTGCCACCTGCAACAGCAGCAAAGCAAGAGCCAATGGGTTTCCCAAAGCTGGAGATTTTTTGGCTATGGATTTTTTTAGTTGCCCTCTGATTTTTTTTTTAATTTCTTTTTAAAGGAAGCCCTGGAGCTAAGAGCTGCAAGCTCCCATCAAGCAAAAGAGCCAACATCTGTCCAGGCCCCTGCACTGCAGAGGAGTATTAAGCTGATTTAGGACTCTTCTTCAGGCACAAGTCCTTGGGGGGTCTGGCCTGGGGAGAAGGCAATGCCTCACTTCAGCAAAGACTGTAACAACCACAGCATAGTGGCTCTAGCTATTTTAAGGCAGGGGCCTTTGGCTGCTCCCTGCTGCAGGCACTCACCTCGCTCTCGATCTGCTGCTTCAGGGCCAGCTGCTGCTCCTTGTGCTGGTTGGCCCGGCTGACCTGCTCCTCAATGCCCGACAGCACAACCTCGCAGCCCTGGCACCTGGAGAGGAGACACACCACTGAACAGGCCAGGGAATTGGCATGGCACAGACACAAATGTGACAGACAGCAGATTTCAACTCCAAAAACACTGGGAAGTGACAGCTATGCCAGGCAGGGAAGATACAGGGGCAGGAGTCTGATGTAATAACGCAGGAATTATGTCATTATCTGGGAGGGGGACAGGTAACAAAGCCATGCTGGGTTAAGAACTACAGATAAACACTCAGGAAGCCTCCTGCCAGCAGCCAGCGCTGTGCAAAGGCTGCTGCGTCCCCATCAGCTCTCCAGACACAAACAGGGAATTATTTTTGGAAAATTACTTTCCATTGGAGTATGGGAAAGGGGATCGAGTAGGTCACCTCCCAACGCCACCCACCCTTAGCAACACACAAATGATCCAGGGAAGCCACCGGCTACTCCTGCAATCTTTTTGGGGTGTTAGTACTGGGGGCTTCCTCCTCACCACTCCTGCAATGTGCGGGTGATGGTGCTAAGCTCCTCCCTCCGGATGTCCCTCCCAATGCTGTAATCCACCTCCAGGCGCTGGTTCCGTTGATCCAAGCTCCCTCGCAGCACATCTGCATACACAGCCTCAATCACCAGGTCCTCCAGCTGCCGCACATTCTTCAGCTGCAACTGCTCCAGCAGCACTGAGTAGGGGATGCACTGTGGAAACATGATGGTAACTAGCACCAGACAATCCCAGTGGGAGGAGAATTCAGGAAAAACAGGGCCACTACCTTGATCTTGGCAGCCAGAGTGACGACTGACAGGTGCCTCAGTTTGTTCTTCTGGGCCTCTGTCAAGGGAGGGAGGTTTGCTGCTTCAGCTGTCGTCAGGGGAAAGAATGGGATATTAGAATTTATGCCTCGTTTCCCAGTTCTGCACAGAAGCATCTGTACCACACCCGTCTCTTAAGACGTCTGCACACCAATCCCCCAAGTGGTGCTTCATCTTGCCAAGCCATCCCCATCAATTCTCAGCTCAAAAGACCTTTTCTGGGCAGCCTTTCTTCCTGCCACCCTCAACTCAGCCTTTCGAGCTGTCCCATGGTTATTTATGCGGGTCTGCCCATCCCAATGGATATCCAAGTCTCTCCCCAGCCCCTCACAAACGCCTCTGTCAGGATGCTCTTTGCCAGGTGGCAAATGGCAGCGTCAATCTCCGCCAGGTACCCCGCTAATCTGGAGCCCAAAGCACAACCGGGCGTGTGTCGGGCCGGTGGCTCAGCCCTAGCTGCACGGGGGTGCTGCCGGGGGAGGGAGGCCCCTGCGCCCCGGCTCCCCGCGCGTTTCCCGCCCCGCGGGATCCCCACCCCCGGGCCGGGGGGCTCGGGGCCCGGCCTCACCCAGGTAATCCGCGTAGGTGCCATAGGCGAAGATGGTGAGGAGGCGGAACACGGGGGAGAACTCGCTGTCGGCCAGCTGCGGGGACACAGGGTCAGGCGGCGCCGCCGGGCCGCGGGCAGGGCCGGGCCGGGCCCGGCGGGGCCGCGGGGCGGGCGGCTCTCACCTCGCGGACGGCGGGCATGTCCAGCAGCTCCCCGAACACGTAGATGCCCGGGGCCTCCAGCACCTGGTGGATCAGGCTGGCGAGCGCGGCGCCGCGGGCCGCCTTGGCCAGCAGCAGGAACTGCTCCTGGCTCTGCCCCGTCACCTTGCCCTCGGCCGCCATGGCGGGGCCCGGCCCGGCCCGCCCGGCCGCTCGCTCGCCCCCCACAGCCCCGGCCCGGCCGCTCCCGGCCGGCCCCGCGCAGCCGCCCCACACCGCCGGCGCACGGCGGCCGCTTCCGCGTGTGACGCGCACCCACCGCCCATTGGCGGAGCCGGCGTCTTGTCCCGCCCCCGCCGCTTCCCCATTGGCCGGGCCGGGCGCCGCGCGGCGGCGCAGTCCCGCCGCCAGGGCGCCCCCCGCTGGCGGGGCTGAGCGCTGCCGGCCGCGGCGGCGCCTCGTTCCTCCGCCGCATCCTCCGGCTAGCCCGGGCCATTCCCGGCCGGCCCGGGCCACTCCCAGTCTCCCTTGTCACCCTGCCATGGCAGCGTTCATGTCCCCGGGCCAGCACAGGCTGCGGTCTGCCTGGGCACACAGCGGCCACCGGCTGGTCCCCAGCTTTGGCCCTGCTGGTCCCAGGCACCAGCCAGCCCTCAGCTCCTTTCTGCACTGTTCTCATGCCCTGCCCTGCTCACCAGCAGCGTCTGCTCACTGCTCTCTTATTTTTCATGACCCATCCTCTGTCGAAACTCCCCCAGTGGGATGTGTCCCAACAAGGCAATCAATGCCAGATGAACATCCATGTATTTATGGGTCTTGCCAGTCTGGTGAATATCTGCTCTTCATCCCTACACCTGGAAATGTTCAAGGCCAGGATTGATGGTGCTCTGAGCAGCGTGGTCTAATAGCACACCTCCCTGCCTCCAGCAGGGGTGTTGGAACAAGATGATTTTTAAGGTCCCTTCCAACCCAAACCATTCTGTGATTCTATGATTAATGTTGAAATAACTGGTGAGAAAACAGATGCACTACTATATGGCACGGTGTTTTTCACATCTCAATGATCTATTCTATAAGCACCACACCAGAATTAAAAGAGGTGCATGGAATACCTTGTGTGTGCCCACACATTGCTCTCGTTTTTGCTTTCACACCATTAAGATCTCACTATTTTGGGGATATGTAAATGTAAAAAATCTTATGTTGCAAATCACCATACTTATGTATTTAAGCTGTGCATTTCTTAAATCCCTGCATGCCTCCCCTCCTCTACTGCATTAATTTTTACCAAAAAAATGACTTTACTATCTGCTGAATCATTAACCATCGCACTTGTCAAGAAATGCATCCCTGATGCAGGCAGGGTATGGCCATAAAAAGATAGTTTAAACGCTCCACAAGGATAGAAATGTTTCTAGTGCACCTTAAGTACCTCTTGGTGGGTGTATGAGTTACAGCAATGCGGTCATTGCTAAGGGCACGCTTCCCTGTGCCAGGTGAGAGAGAATAGAGACTGGGGGTCATCTGGGGAAAAAAACACCCACACCTTCAGAGCTCTTCTCATCTTGTATAAATCACACAGTGGGCAGAGGTGAGTTGTGAGGGGACTGGGAGGAGTGCAGTCAGCGTGCATTTCAATAAGCAGTATTAAGCTGTTTGGCCAAGAGTTTCCAGTGCATCACCAATTTCCTCATGGCTGGCTCCTTCAGAAACCCACAATGATTTTCCATGAAAGAAAAAGAGGCTACAAATTGATGGGAGCCCGATACAGTCTATGCACGTAGCATGGGTTTAAGATGTTAAAATCTTAGAGCCATCAGGGCAAGTTTGCACTCCAGCACATGATTGCCAGCAAGAGATTTGGGCTTCAGCTGGATCAGTTTAGCACATATTAAAGGCAGTTGACTTGTGCTTTGCCAGACTTCTGTAAGTGCAACATCTTGAAATAAATGTAACATCTTGAAGTCTTCATCTGGGTAAAGTCTACGTTTGTTAAGGTTTTACTTGCCAGTATCAACAACTCTCTTCTCTTGCTTTGACTCTAGTTCTTGTCACCCAGCTGCTGTGGCTGAGTCATGGAGAAGGCTCCTTTGGGGTACAGTTCTGCTCCAAACACAATTTCAGAGCTAGAAAACATAACCCATGGCTGCCTTGGGGAGTTGGATCGTTGTCTCCCAAGCTCATTTGTACAGCTCAGGGTCATCCTCTTCAGTCCCTAAGGCTCCTTTAGTGTTTGGTCTCCTCCTCAATGAGGCTACTGACAGAAGGAGGGAACAGTGAGGAGAGCCATGGTCAGTGTGAAAAACTGAACCTGTAACATTAATGCCCGTGCCATGAAGATTATGTGGACATCCCTTTAAACTAATTCCAGGCATAAGGAGCAAAACAGGTCTGAGTGCTGGGCCAGAGAAGCAAATGTGTGCCCTGAGAGGGGAGGGCACCCAAAAACCTTCAGTCCTGCTCTTGTAGGGCACATTTTCATTTATGTGAACCATTTTCATTTATCTGACCATTTTAGCTTTGAGATGTCGCAGTCTCCTTTACCTCAAAAATCTGAACCTGAGCAAAGAAACTTCTCTGATCATCTTCCACTGGTAACTGAGCATGGGCACAGTAAATGAGCTCTCCTAGGAAAGTGCCTCACACCCAGTGGCTCAGGGCATTGTTGGAAGCTACCCTAGGTCCTCAATGAACAGAGCAGTAAGGAGCATTTCCTATGCTCCAGTCGGTAAAATGGGACCAAGACACATTTTACCCAACAGGCATTTCTTCAGGAAGATCATGATGACCCAGGGAAGCAGGAAAGTCTATCTGTATTCTCAGAGCCAGCAATATTTGGCTTCTCCATGCAGCAGGATGAAAGGAGAGGCAGGGCAGGTAATGTTGGCTGAGAGCTGTGAAGGCAGGTTACAGGGCAATATTGACAAGGGCACCATCTCCTCCCTGCTTTTCCCTCCCTGTTTCTGTATTTAGCCTTGATTCACCGTAGCCTCACACCTGCTGTCTTCACTTACACCAGTGCAGGGTGCATTCAAATCAGGTTCAAACGTAACCCTGCTGATTTGTAGTGTTTTATTACTCTCTTCTCCACCCCCTTGCCAGCTCCTTCCATCTCAGTTTTATCTCTCTATCGATCTGTTTCTCTCACACTCTCTGACACGCTTGCTGCCTTTCATTATTAGTTAGATAAAGCCTGGCAGCCTGAGCATCCTAGATTACATGATGCTCTCTCTGTCTCCTCCTCCACTTTGGCCCCAATTGCTATGGCCTGTGTGCTGGGTCCCCATATTTTTGTCTGCTTCTTTTTTATCCTGCATCAAGGGCAAAGACCAGAAGGTCCTTTAAGTGACTCAGATCCTGTGCTCTCCAAATGAGAAGGTCATCGTCTTCATGAGTGCAAAAGTCACGGGTAACATCTCCACAACTTAGCAAAACTTTGGCCTCATCCCTAGATTGGAGTGCTGGGTGTTGAAATTAAATCCCAGCCTCCTAGAGGCAGTAACTTCTGTGCTTTTGCTTTCCTCACAAAGCAAACACCTATCTTTATGGTCACAGGGAAACTGTGAAATGTGATTTTCATGTAACCAAAAGAGCCGAAAGTAGGAGGCGAAGAGTGCAGATGAAAGCAAGTCTGTACGACATTTCATAATTTTAAGATAAATCTTGTGACATGGAGACGTTCTGTGTTGTTATTTCGGAATGTTTGGGATTTCTGATCCTAGCTGTAACCACCCCCTAGCATCATCCCTCTCTTCTGATCTCGCTCTGATCTTTACAGAAAGAAACCTCCAATCTCTTTGTGCTACAGATCCACTTTCTTTCCTCTCTGCTCCCTGTCCCACTTTAAAGCTGTAGAGCTGTACGGGCTCATTCTGGGTTCTTCCTTTCTTCACCACCACAGAATCCAAATAACTTGTCAAAATGCTGAAGACATTTTTTTTCACCAGTCCCTCTCCAAACATAGCAGAGTCACATCTCATGAGACGATTTTTCACAACTGTGTGTAACACAGACTCTGAGACAAAAACACTGTAAGGACAAGGGAGGCTGGCATGACTCTCTTGGATACCAACATGATACAGAAGGCTTTTAACCCTTTAGTTTGTACTGGGCGAATGCACACAGGGGTTACACTTAAAATCAGCCCAGTATCAGCTGCTTGAGGGTAGCTGCATGATAATTCTTCCTCTGATCTGCTCTCACAGCCCTCAGGATTCTGCAGACCAGGAACTGTCTTCCAGACAGGCCTCCGGTTGTGATTCAAAGACTCCAGAAGAGAGAGGATCCTGCACTTCACTAGGTAGTTTGTTTCTGTGATTAATCACTCTCCAGTGACTGGCTCTTGTTATTCTCTGCCAGAATATTTGGTAGACTTTTCTCCAGGAAAGGAGTGATACTGCAAGCAAGTCATGTCTTGTTCTGCTTTTTGATATATTAAACAGGTTGACCTCTTTAAATTACTGAGATCTCCAGCCTTCAGATCACCTTTGATTCAAAGTTATTTTTAAAATATGGAGCATAAAGCACTGAACAGTTTTCCAGCATGAAAACTGTCTTACTCAGACAGAGAGAGAGAGAGAGGTTTAATCGTCTCCTTGCTGCCATCCTCACTTCTGTCCTTACACAGACAGGAATCACTTCAGACTCATTCCAGCAGCCTGGACCACTGATTCTGTGTTCAGTTTTCTGCCTGTTACAATCCCCACATATTTTTCAGAGCACCAGAACTGGAAGTTGTTCCCTGTAGACATGGGCATTTTTTTTTTCCTGTTTGTGGCTGTACAATTTGCTCTCAACAGTCTTATAAGAAGTTTTATGAGAATGACCACCTTACTGAAAGGGGCAGGTCACTCTGTCCTGGTCCTATCCTCATTATTTTTAAGACTCTAACAATATTTGTGCCCTCAGTAAATTGTGTCAGAATGAACTATATCTGCTCACCAAGCACTGAATAAAATGGTGAGTCATACCTGACCCGGGACTCATTCCTGGGCATCCACATGAGAAACACTGCCACTCAATGGTGGGCTTCCAGGGATGACCTCCTTTGTGTTTACAGGGCGTTAAATGGAGTTAACCAGCTCACTTAACCTCCTGCTCTGTTAATGTTGCATAACGCTTTTTTTTCTTATCAGCATGCTTTGGGAAATTAACACTTCCAGAAGCCTGGATAGATCTGAGCCATCACCTTTCCCAAGCAAACCTGTAGTCACATCAAAGACTGACACGAACAAAACAAGTTTATGCAGCAAGATTAGTTTCCTCCAAACCAGGCTGATTGGCATTAACTGGAGAATCTCATATCAGCTCTTTGTTGCTTTGCCTAGAATTTTTCAGGTCTTCTGTTTGCTCTTTACAAATATTCACAGGGCACAGTTCTCTTCCAGTCTTCTGGGATGTCTCTGATATTCCAAAGCTTATTAACCCCTTGTTTGGTGAGCAGTAGGGCAGAGGAAACTGGGTTCTCTGTGGACTTTTTTCCTTTATGTTCTGTACTTTCCACTACCATACCTTCAGCAGGGGTCTCTTGATGAAACCCCTCCCATGGCTTGCCACATCTGTGAGGGGCAATTTCTTCTACAGTCTACATCACTGGGCTCCCCCACCACTCTCTAACATTACATAGCTTTTTTACATAGCTCAGAGCTCTTTGTTACATTTCTAAAATGACACAGCTTTCCCAACATTTTCTGCTTAATTCTTTTGGCCTGCTGGATGGGCTGCTCTGACCTGTGGGGCTTTGCCCAGCAGCATGGTTACAGGCTCTGTTCCAGCACAGGCATTGGAAGCGTCTCCTTCCTCTGTCAGGCTGCTGGTTTTCATACAATTTGTTGGAGCTCATTTACCTTCTAGAATCTCGTCATTTTGTCAAATCCATGGCAACTAACAGACAGACAGACAGACAGACAGGATTCTGCAGGTAGCAAGGCAACAACATGGGTGTCTCTTCCCTTAAGAAACATAAGGAAAACCAGCATCAGTGGCCTGCCTGGGCTCAGGACTCCTGGGTGTAAATGATCTGTACGTGATCACTGCCAGACAGAAATAACAGCTAGTAACACCTGATTCCATCTCTCCCCTCAAATTTCCATGTAATTTTACATTAGCTTTCCTTTGAAAAGGAAACCAAACAAGCCATTCCATTTATACCACGTAAGAGTGAGGCACAAGTGACATCAGCCCTTGAGCTCTCTGTTCCCATCATCTCGACAGCTTTCCTGACTCCCCCCACCACATCTACCAAGGTTTCCTTGGTCCCTAAAAAAATCCTGCTCTTTGTCCTCTCTCATATTTCTGACTCCTTTTGCTGCCTTCTGTAGTTTTACTCTTCAGGGGGATTTTCAGTGTTTGCGTCATTTGGATTTTCACCCTTTAGCTGACCTTTCCCTGTTTGAAATTTCTCTTCTGTTTTGTGCTTCCCAATTATACTAAACACATTCGTCAGGATTTGAAAAGGTCAGAGAGAGCCTGTGTGCCTGATGTAGCCCCTTCCAGAGCTTTCTACCTTCTGCTACTTCCAGGTGAGAAAGCAGGGAGAGAAGCACGGAGAGCGAGACAAGCTGAGCGCTGACTTGTGCTGCTCCACCATGTCTGCACAGGGGGTTTCTTGGAATGAGACAGTGAGGGATCACTGAGCAAGGTTTGTGCAGATGATTTGTACAAGTCCTGGGAGAGCTGGAGATGAGAAGGCTGGAGTGTGACAGGAGCCTGGATAATCTCTGACAGGAAGCCCCATGTACATGAAAGGGACAAAAGGCAGGGGGTGTGCAGCCTGGTGACACACAGGGCTGCATCTGACACAAACCTCGGCTGTGACACCGCTGCCCTCCTCCCACACCACGACCTCCTGGTGACAACAAGCCTTAACACAACCCCATCCTGATGCTGATCCTCCAAACAGACCGACATCACTCCCAAACATGTGAAACCTGTTGACTCTCCTAAACATGCTCACAAATTCACACACAAGACTCAAATATCCTGTCATGGAAAGCTCGGAGCAGCCTGGTTCATTGGCACAGGAGCTCGCAGGAAGCCTAGTGAAGAACTGACTCAGACCCTTCAGATATGTGTCCAAAGTTGGCACAACCTGTTCTGGCCATCCTGCCGTGCTCAGGCTTGGTACTTTGTGTCCATTTGTCACCTGCTTCCATCCCTCATGCAGTGGCAGGTTGCTTCACAGCTCAGTGCTGTCTCTATTATTTCGTTCTCGTATTTTTTTTTTCCCAGGGTCAGTCACAGTCTTTCC
The DNA here is from genome assembly GCF_023055355.1 of Agelaius tricolor. Classification (NCBI taxonomy): domain Eukaryota; kingdom Metazoa; phylum Chordata; class Aves; order Passeriformes; family Icteridae; genus Agelaius; species Agelaius tricolor. Next base: position 21,698,906 of record NW_027269269.1, read on the forward strand.
TCATCGCTTTATGATGAAAAGTTTGATTGTTTTTGAGGATCTGAGGAAATTACTGTCTTGCTTCCTCATATTTCAGGCCCTGGAGTGGAAACTGTCTCTCTGTCATTGACTTTCTTCTCTCGCCCGTTGGTTGCTCAGCTGCTCCCTTCTGATTTGGTCTGAGCTTTCTGTTTGGTTCTTGATGGTGGAGGGAGATGTTCCCTGTGAAACACTCGGCCCCTCAAAGGCACATCAGCTTCTTTCTTTAATTTTGCTGTCACATCCCTACCATTTCCAGACGCATCTCATCGATCCCTGGCAGAAACGCGCTTGGGGACGCGCTCAAAAGAGCCGGGTGATCCCTCAGCGGGTAAAACACACCTTGGAAGGATCCCCCTCCTCCCCCCCGCTTCCCCATCGCCCCTACCTCACCCATGTGTCCCAGGGGCTCTGCCCGTGAGGCTCGACCGAACCTCGCCGCCTGCCCCGCCGGGGGTGCGCCTCGCCGGGGCCACCCGTGCGTCTGCTGCCTCCCCCCCCCCGCCCGGTACCGCGGCGGCCACGGGGGCCCGGGGGCCCGCAGCCCGGGGATGATGGATGCGGGGACGGGGGACGGGGGGCGGGACCGAGGGGTGGCATGTCCCCGAGGGCACTGCTGCGGGGCGGAAAGGCGAGGGCCGGCGGGGATGAGCCCCGGGGGGCGGCCCGGGGGAGGGGGGATCCCGGGGGGCCTCCGCCCCCAAGGACGGACCGGTCCGGGGGTGGCATTCGCCGGAGCGAGCTGGAGCGACGGGTCCCTTGGAGACACCTCTCTCCATGGCAACCTAATCGCTTCCTGTGAAGATCCCGAAATAACCGACGAGCCGGGGGAGCGGAGCCGAGCGGAGCGGAGCCGAGCGGAGCCGAGCCGGGCGGGCAGCGGCGGGGAGGCGGCGGGGGGCAGGTCCGGCGGGCAGGGAGCGGGGCTGCGGGAGCGCGGCGGGGCGGGCAGGGAGCGGGAGGAGCCTTGGCCGCCGGGGCAGGGGGCTCCGGGCCGCGGGACGCGCTGCCCCCGCCCGGCCGTGCCCTGCCCGGCCGCCCCGGCGCCCCCCGCGGGCTGCAGCGGGGCCACGGTGCCGGGCGCGCCCGTGCCAGCAGCCATGGGGTTAACGGGAGGCAGCGAGCGAGAGAGACAGAGACGGAGAAAGAGGGGCTGGACCAGTCCTCGGCAGCTGTTTATTTCAAGGCATCTCTCGCTCCCTCTCCCTCAGCCAAGGCTCAGCCTCAGCAAACCTTCCTCCTCCTCCTCCTCTTCCTCCTCCTCCTCCTCCTCTCCTTCCTTCGTCCTGGCCATGAGAAGCACGGGCAGCAGCAGCTGTGCTCCCCCAGCCCTGTGCTCCGCCGCCCCGGCTGCGCCCCACTCGTCTCCCCGCAAGGTAAGTTCATCCTCTCGGCCCGGGCTTGGGGGACAGAGTGGGGACGGGGCTGCAGGGGCGGGGGGGAGGGGGGCTGCATGCCCGTCTCCAAGTCATCTCTCCCCGTCTCCTTCCCTGTGTCCTTTCTCCCCCTTTTTCTTTCCCCTTTCCCGATCTAGGTGCTCTGTCTCCTTACAGCCGGCTGTCTCCTTCCTCCCCCCTCCTTTTCCTCCTCTTTTAGTCGGGGGCAGGGGATGCCTGAGGTGCCGGGAGGGAGGGGGCACAGCCGAGGGATCGCTGCCTCTTACCCTCCAGCTCCGGGCTCCATCACAGACCTGTTGTGCTGGAGCACTGGAGCCTGCGCTGAGGAAGGCTACTTCAGCCAAATTGGCGCAGCTGGAGAAAGAAAACAGAGGGGTCAATCCCACCTCCTGCCTGGCCAAGGGTGCAGCATGCAAGAGAGAGCAATTCAGATGTGGAGACTCAGCACTTGGAGCACTTGGATACCCGGGAACAGTAGGAAACTGGGAGGCAGAAGATTGTCAGACTCATGACATGTATTGCAGGCAGGCACTAGATGGCAGGGGACCGGCATCCTAGAGTGCTGCTTGGAATGGGGCCACACTCACAGTTCCCAAATGCAGGGAGACTTGAGCTCAGAGGACCATTGATGGGCTTCACACGCCCATTCCCTCGTTATGAAAACACCCAAATGCAGCATCACCCTTCCAGCCCAGCGTTCTGTCCCAGCCTAGGATCGCCATTCCCAGCCCATAAGAGCTCACCCTGGCAGCCTGGCACGGGAATTCCTATCAGCAAGTCACTGAACGCTGCAGGACCTGCACTGACTCAGGGCGAGCAGTGTCAGCCCCTCCGGGATCCTGCTGGATCCTCCTGGGTGCTGCCACCAGCCCTCTCAGCCTCAGACATCAGCCTGACGTGAGGCACTGCATTCCAGCTGCCAGCCCCCAAATTCAGCCAGCTCTGGGAGGTGCTGCCCCCAGCCCCATGCATAGCAGCAACTCTTTCCCTGGATGGGCTTGGCATCTCCACCACCAGCATTCGGATTCACAGTCCCAGCTGCCAAAACTCCTTCGAGTACAGCAGAATTGTCTCCCTGGGTCATCTGCTCTGGGATTCCTCCCTTTCCCTGTCCCCACCCAGCCAAATCCAGCAGGGCATATACATAACCCCTTTCCACCAACACCGGGGCTCCTGCTTCCTGCTGCCAGACCAGGAATGACCGCATCTCTGCCTCTTGGACCAGGAACTCCAGGGTGTTCATGGCCACTGAGAAAAAGACAGGTGTGGTGTGCCCAGGGCATCACGCAGTGTGGGGGGGGTCTCACTGCCAGTGCCTGAACTCGCTCTCCTCAGTGCTTGGAGAGAGCTGCTAGGTTCCGTGGTCCCAGATCACAGACTCCTATCAGTAGCTGTCACCACAGCCCTTGGTGCTGGCTGGGAGATTAAAAAATGACAGCCAACCGAGCATTCCTTCTCTGTAAGGAGGGCTGGGTCCTCCTCAGGTTTGTTTTGATTTTTTCATCACTATTTTGAGTGGAATCGTTGCAGTGGGGGAGCTGGGCAAAGCAAGGATTTGCATGAAGCTCTCGGTGCTGCGGGGTTGCTAATGGTGAGCGTTATTCCAGCCAGCATAAGTTTCATAATCTTGGCCCAGCTCTTGTGAATGTTCCATTTTTCAGGGTCATGAGCCTCTTTACCCTTCTTCCATCCCTTCCCCCTCTCCCCAAACTGGTTGGCAATTTCATTGTTCCAGTGGAATATATCCGTCATGTGAGGTCATCGCTGCATAAGGAGGGGTGATTGATTGCTTAGGTCGCTGGGGCCTGTCCCATGCTGGGCTTTGAATGCTGGTTTGGAGACCTTGAACCGGACTCTGTGCTCAAAGGCGAGGCGATGTGGGGTGCAGAGGGGCACGGTGATGCATTCCCGGCAGCTCGAGTCGCCGAGCAAACAGACTGCTGCATTCTGAACTAGCTGGAGCGCTCTGAGAGCAGACAGCTTCATTCCTAGAGGCACAGTATCACAGCAGTCAAGCTCTAGATGTTACAAAAATACAGATAGATCATCATCTGCCAGCTGAGCCAGACAGAATCGGGTGCAACTCTTTTCCCATCCCCGGATGGAAAGAGCCTCTACCCGCTCCTCACTAACGCGGCTTGTGTGCGCTTGGCTTCATCCAACTGCTCTCCAGTCAGAGCTGATCTCGGCCAGGCATCGAGAAAGCTGTGAGATTCTCAGATTTTAAGGCCAGAGGGACCATTTTGATCATCGAGACTGACCTACAGCAGAGCACAGGCCAGAGAATTTCACCAATTTAATTTCCTGCGCCAAGCCCATAACTTCTGATTGAACTGTAGCATCTCTTTTAGGAATAGAGCCAGGCAAAGGCTGCAGGCAGTAGGGAACACACCACCTGCTTAGGTGAATTGTGCTGGTGTGTGACCCTCTTTATTAATAGTATTGTTCCTCATTTGAATTTGTCAAACTTCAGCATTTTGTAACAGAAGGTTACAGATTGCACTTGATGCGAGGGAGCTACAGCACACGGTTCTTTGGCACCTTGGTTCTTTTATTCCTGTGATGCCTTTTTTATTTGGATAGGATTTCTCTATGGCATTAAGGTGTACAAGAATCCTGAACACGGAGAAGGAATAAGCGAATCCTAGGGCTTTCCTGGGGCATAGTAGTATCTGAACTCCTGAGCTCAGGGTGTCACATTCAGGGTTTATTCAGAGCTCCCTGCTCTGAGCAGGAGTGCAGCAGGCTCTGCTCCTAGCCATTAGGTAGGATGTAAATTCCCAGCCCCTCCTTAGTGAACTGCTGTGTATGCTTTGGGACATGCCTACTGAGATCTGCTCTCTCATGTCCCAGCTGTGGCCGGTCCATGCTGCAGGAGACTCACAAAGAGGGAGGAAGCACAGATGGGTGTGGGGAATGGCAGCAGGATTCACGCTTCCATCCTGCAATTGCATGAGAGCAGCTCCTAGCAGATTAGCCCCAGTCTGGAGTGATGGTGGGGTCCATATTCAGCAGCAAAGAACAGTGTAATTCTTACTCACTGCTTTCAAGCACCAAGATTCACAAACTGAGCTCAATGAAGTGCCCCGGGGAAATAGCTTTGTCATTCACACTCTGTCATCTGTGCATCACAGGACCGGAACGCTGAGATGAAGGCTCTGTACCTAGAGTGAAAGTATACAGCTTTCCTGTTCAGATTCTGGGAGTAGCCCTGTCCAGTTTTATTGACATTAGACCTGGGAAACACATATGAAAGCAAGAGCCTTGCCATGAGGTACTGGTGCAGAAATTCAATCTCTCTGCTCTGGCACACAAAGGCTTCTTGAATGGTATAAGGTGGGATTTATACTCCCAGGTAGTGAGAGCACTGGCATCCCCTCCTCTGCTCTGAAGGTCTACCAGTTTATTCAGGATCCACACAGGGAGCTGCATCCAGAACTGAACGAAGGGCATGTGTTACTCTTGCTGTCCAACACAGCAGGGTCAGTGCCCAGGACACAATCCAGCTGCCGGTGGCTGACCGCAGAGTGCCCCAGACATTCTTTGTCTGCCTTTTAGTCAATAATCCACAGGGACATCCATGCTCCATTTCAAACATAAATGCTCCAAGCATGCTAGAATCCAGCCTGCACTGCCTGGTATTTTCGCCTGAAACATTGCTTTGCTCCCACACCCTCCATGGCATGGGAGACACCTCTGTCCTGCTCCCAGCTCCTCCACAATCAGTCCAGGGTGCAGGACACAGTCTTTGGCCACGACCTCATTAAGAAACCAGAACGTGTGGATGGAGACCAACCAACTTTGTATCATCCCTGCACTCATCTGGAGCCACCTCTGGGGTGGGGACATTGGGAATCACCAGCTCTTCACTCTAGGCAGCAGAACCCATGCACAGCAGTGTGTCCAGTGTGAGGCTTGCACCCCCATGTATGGGCTGTCCCCTCCCTGGCATCATGTGGCAGTCAGTGCTGGGGCTCAGCCCTCCTCAGCTCATTCCATACGTTATCTGCTCCACAGGCCTGAAATTGAGACAACCATGTGTGAAAGCCATCCAGGATTTGGCTCTGTAGGGTATCTAATTCCCAAGTTTTCAACCCTGGAAGTCCATAGACTGGGCTGTCATTGCTGGAGCTCACGATCTCAGCTTAGAAGAACAGCGATGTCTCCATTATGAGATCTCTCAACAAGCGAGGAGAGCGAGGAGAGTGCAGCAACCCCAGCATTCCTATCCCCAGGCACATTTCTGAGGGTAGAGCCATCTGTTAGGAGGAGTGCTAGAGCTTATAGGTGCACCACTACTGTGCCACACTTCCCTGTGGGACTGGCACTGAGGTCTGCCTGCACCTGGAGAAGGTCACCCCTGCTGGGATGGCACTGCCCAGCCCCACATCTCCTGCTTCCCGATGCAAAACAGGCCCCTGCCCCAAAGACTTGAGCTGTGCCACAACCAGGGCAGGCTCTTCATCCCAGGGAACTGATGTCCTGTGGTGAGTCCCAGGCATGGCCCCAGGCACTCTAAGCCATCTTTAAACCTCTCCTGCAACTTGTGTCCCCTCCAGCCTGGGGATTCACACAAGGAGGTCCTCCATGCTTGGAATTCCTTCCCTTTCAAAGTCCAAAATAAATTCTGTCATGGATTTCTGTTGCCAGACATGATCTTCCACGGCATCGTGATCATAATCCAGATGGCCAAGATCTCGCCAGTATCTGGGTTCAGAAGAAACTTGCTCCATTCTGCTGCCTCTCTGCAGAGCTGCATCTTAATACTGAGTCCCCTCCAAGGCTTAGAGGTTCAGGAGCAAAGAACAAAGAAATGCTGAGAATAGCTGCTCTTTTCTCCTCATCTTCATCTCAGGATCCCTCCAGAGACGGATCTTGCCCCGGAGGGAGGGGCAGGGCACATTAGCCAACAATTCTTTTTTTTTCTGTGAACTTTGTTTAAATATTTAACAGAAGGAAACTAAAAATATCGCCGGTTAATGCAGCAGGAGCTAGACAGCTACTTAGTCTTGGGTGCCCTTCCTCCTGGCCCTTCCTCTCAGGTGTACATCACAGCAAGCACTGGGCTCTTCCCTTAGGAAGAGGAAGCCTCCCACGCAGGAGGGGCTGCAGGTTTTGTTCAGGGCATGGGGTGAGCCGGGGCGGATGGCAGTAACCCTTTGGAAGCTGGGAGGTGCAGCTGGCTCAGGGCTGGAGGGACAGGCTTGGCCTCTGCATTGACTCCCTCAGCCAAGCATGCCTGTTTCTCCATCCCGACAGCCACAGGAGGGCATGACCGTGGGCTGTCGGCATTCATGCTCTCCTTTCCACGATGAAAGAGCAGGCTGAACATCTCGCATGTTTTTTTTTCGTCCTGTGCGTGCGGTTGCAGAGAGGATGCGGGGTCAGGCACACAAGAGCTCACCGGGGAAGGGCCGGCACGGCGCTGTGCCCGGCCAAGGGAAGGGGCGGGAGCAGCAAGGGCAGCAGTGCCGACACCGGGCTGATTCCGGACGGTGCTGAGCGTCCAGGGCAGAAATCCGGCTGAGAGGACCTGACCTCACTCCGTGCTTGTGTTGCTCAGCCGTGGGAGGAGGGAGAGAAAAGGGAGGAATAGGGGAGAAAGACAGGGATGGGACAGCGCAGAGGACATTAAGACAAGGAGTGTGGGAAGGTAATTTCATGTTAGCTAAGAGGAAAGTAAATACTAAATATTTGATAGGCATATTTTTTCTCTTAAATTCTTTAGTGAGGCTGGACTTTTTCTCGCTGATTCACTCTTTCTCAGTCGTCTTGGTTTACCACTCCCATGCTTCCCTTCTCGCTCCCTCGCTCTGGCACACAATGAAGAGGCTCTTTTTTAATAAATGGATTACACACTCCACACTATAAATAAACACAGGAATTAAGATTCCAACTTGTTCCAGCGATAAGCAAACAAAGATGCTGAATCCCCCTCTCGGCCCTAAGACAGGAGAGTCCCCGGGGAAGCTGCGCATGTGCCTGGGCACGTGTGCTCCGGAGATCGCTCCCTGCTTTTGGGAGCATACGCTAAGGCATGTGTTTCTGGGGGGACCTGGCATGGGGATGGGGACCATGCACCTCCGTGCATGGGGGGCATGGGAGCAGGAGAGGGTGCATGCCTGTGTGCATGGACTCCCCTTATCCTGCCAGCCGGGAGCTCACCTGGGGTGGCACACACTGCCTGCAAGGAGAGAGCCGTCACCACTGCGTGGGGGGACGCTGACAGCCCTCCCTTTTGGTTCCCAGTGAAGAAGATGAGACAAGATCCTGACTGAGCAAAGACACTGTTGCATCTGAGATGGAGCCCAGTGCCTGGTAGGTTCACAGCTTCCCACACTGGCAGGTGAGGCGGGAAGAAAACAGGAGTGTGGGTGATGGCCTGCTCCCGGCTGCTTGGCCTTTCAAAGGAGGAACGTTTAGATCAGGCTCTCTTCTTCTTCCCCCTGCCCCGCAGCAGGATGCCTCCACTCCTCTCCCGCATCCACTCCCTGCAGCTGTGGCATCTCCTCCTCGTCGTCTTGGCCGTCCCTCCTCCTGGCACATGGTCTCTTCGCTCTCGGGGCCCCGCAGCCCCTCGGCCTCTTTGCACCCGCCGCAGCCCCTCGGCCCCACGGTCCATTTGCATCTGGGAAAGGACCTCACAGCCGGAGCGGGATTCCCGCTCGGATTCCGGCTCGGATTCCCGCTCGGCCGTGCCGCGCCAGCGGGCGCTGCCCGCGCGGGGAGCGGAGCTGCGGCACGTGGTGCGGCTGAGGCGCCAGGCCGCGGGCGCCCGGCCCGCCACGCCCTCGGGCTTCGAGGACGGCATGCCCTCCTCCCAGTACCCCTGGGCCATCGTGTGGGGTCCCACGGTGTCGGATGAGGACGGAGGGGACACAAACTCAGCCAACCCGGGCTTCCCGCCGCTGGGATACACCTTCGTCTCGCCGCACGGGATGGCGACGGCGCAGCCCAACTCCCACTCACTCCTGCACAACGCGGGGCTCAACCTGCGCGAGACCCCGGCCACCCTGCGACCCTTCCTGTTCGGGCCCCGGGGGGAAGGTAAACCTGTACTCTGCTTCTCTCACTCCCAGTCCCCTGCAGGAGCAGCTCCTTCTGCAAAACTCATTGAGGACCTCCCTTGCCCTGCTGCTCCCTGGGGATCCGAGGGAGCGGCCATCACAAGCCCCACTCCTCTGTCTCGCAGGTGTGGACCCCCAGCTGTACGTCACCATCACCATCTCCATAATCATTGTCCTGGTTGCCACTGGAATCATATTCAAGTTCTGGTGAGTGGGGTTAAGGCCAATGGAGGCTCTCACTGGGCCGGTGTCCACAGGAAGACTGTGGGCTTGGGACCCATTTGTCCCAGTGGTGCAGATCTGGTGCTGCAATCCCTTGCAAGGTTTGGCACTCGGCCACGCTGGGCTCTAATGCTGAGTGTAGGGGGGTCCATCCCACAAACCTCTCTGTCATCAAGGGCTGAGGCTTGTCTCTTTACCTCACCCCTTGTTCTCTCCAAAGCTGGGACCGAAATCAGAAGCGCCGGCGTCACTCGGGGCAGCAGAGCAGTGGGAGGCAGCAGGAGAGCCAGCAGCCCCTCACAGACCTCTCCCCCACCACTGTCAGCATCCTGGGGCCCTACGGCGACCCCCTGACCCCCACACCTGAGACGGAGGAGTCCAGGCAGGGCCAGGAGGGTGCAGAGAAACTGGGTGGCCACGGGAAGAATGCAGCATTCCAGCTCAACCGGTGAGTGGCCAGTGAGCTGGGGCAGGAGGGGCTGGCAGGAGACAGGGGGACACTGAGTCATGGCAAAGGTGATGTTGGCTAGTGGGTGGCGGGGAGTGTTGGGGCAGTTTAAGCACTCATTAATTTCCAATTCCCTCTTTCCCCCAGAATCCCACTGGTGAACCTGTGACACTCCTGGGAGAGGCTGAGCTGGCTCCCCCACCCTCTGTCACCGCTGGCAAGCGCGGACTCTCCCCGCCTCTGCTGCCCCAGGAAAAAAAGCAACCTCCTTGTGCCACGGCCCACCACCACCACCACCTTTATTAACTAACCCCACCGGGATGTGCCTGGGCAAATGGATGAGCTGGGCCTCCCTAGCCTCCTGCTGGGGACCCACCCTGCCCACGTGGGACAGGGTGATGAGAGAGCAGAATGGTGGGAGGGAAGACAGCTGGTGGTGGTGTGAAATCTTGACCTCCCCAGCCCCTCTTCTAGCATATGTGCACAGACACACTTGGATCTCCATGACTCTCTCACCAGTGCATGCCTGACATCGGGGGTAGGCAAGGTGGAAAGGCGTACCCCTGTCCCCGTGGGCCCTCACCCTCCGTGTGTCCCTTCTCATGTCGTGTGCTTTGCAGTGAATGTCTGGAGTTCAGTGGCTGCAGGATTGCCCGCCAGGTGACTCGGATGGTGGCAACTTCATCTGTTCCTGAGACCTTGGCCCTCCTGAGAGTCCCAAGGGTGGGTGAAGCTTGGGCAGAAGAGGCTCACAGAGCACGTGGGCCCTCTCAACAACCCATTCCCTTGAAGGAAACATTATCTTCCCCCTAGATGGAAGATTTTCACATCTTTCCAGTTTCTTTCTGCCTAACACTCCTTTGGGTTTTTTTCTCTTCAGCTTGTATCTTTCTTCTTCTCTCCGTCCACAGTTTTTCCCCTCAGTTCCCACCCCCATGCCACATCTCTTGCCAGTTAAAGTTGAAAATTATTCCTTTAGCTTTCCAAATGTTTTGATCTTTGAAAGCCTCCTTGCTGTCCCTCTGCACTTCTTCAGCCTCCTTCAGTAAGGTTTTTCTGAATAATACCAGTCTGTGATGAGGCTTTCCAGAAAATCCGAGGTGAAGCCCTCTGCTCACCGTGTTTCTTAGCAAGTGTCCTGCACACAGCTAAAGCATGGAATGCAGACATTGCTGGGCATGAGGAACTTGAATTTTGCTGGGCTCAGGAAGAGATTTGCTTTCGGATACTCCTGGCACAGGCAGCAAGGCAGCAGCCAGGACTCTGCACCTGGGATGACCAAGAGCAGTTTAGAGTTGATCTTGGGAACATTGGAAGGGTTGCCATGTACTGCTACTAGGTCTCTCCTGGGGTCCAAGGTGACTGGAAACCCACGAGGCAGTGCTCACCAAGGGCATGACAGAGGCGTATCTGGGCTCCCAGATGAAGCTTCATTCAGTCCTCCAGCTGGTTAAAAACTGAAAGCAATGGCACAAGTCATCTGTCCAAATTGGTTGCCTGCACATGTCCTTCAGGGCCCTGGTGGTCTGTGGGGCTGGCAGCCACACTGTCACTTATCTGTGTGAGCAAGATCCATGCATCTCCACCTCTTCCTAGGCATGGACACATGGGTGTCACTTTGAGGACGTGTGAGATGGCAAATTTCAGCTTAATGACAATAGTTCCTCTTAGCTTTTATGGACAACTTCAAATCAATCAAAACCCCACACTGACAACCACTGAGGTGAAAAGATGCACATTTAGATAAGGCTGCCCCTACAGTGTACAAACACCTTTAGCTGCTGGACTGATGTGGCCAGATGCAGGAAAATCACCCACAATTTGAAGGCCTTAATGCACTATACAAGGTCTCTGACAAAAGTGATCTTGGAGAGAGGGAAGCAGCCTTTCATCCTTTATCTCTGCATAAAAAGCCTGTTCTTTATAGGACAAAGCACAGGGAATTTCATAAGAGGCCTGGTTCTGCCCGTTTACCCAGCTGAACCATTAGGTGTTCTCGGGTCCCATCTGACTCACTGTGAAGGGCATTTAAATCAGAGTGTAAATTACAATAAGCTTCCCAAAAACAGTAGAGATTTGGAGAAAATGACAGGTCAAATAAAATTACTGGCTTATTAAAAGCACAGAGTGGCTGAAAGATGTAGGTGGAAAAGGACTCTGGAGATCTCTAGTCTAAGCACAGGTTGATTCTGTGCTTACAGCAGGGGATATTAGTGCTTTACCGTAGATTGATCTGTTACTGAGCCTGTTCTTATTCAGGATCCATGCAAGGCTTGGGTGGACTGGACTTTAAGCTGCAGATGGATCTGGAAGGACCAGGTGGCAGTTCCTGCTCGCTGCCCCATTCATTGCTGTTCCCCCTCTCCCTGGCACGTCCCTGCTGGGGAAGGACATCTGCAGGAGGCTGCACTGCTGATTGCTGGCAATTTGCAATACCTTGAACTGGTTTAAGTAATTTTCCAGACCAGATTAATTAGATTGTTCTTTGATCAACAGCATTTGTTGAAACAAGGCCAGAGTTTAGACTCTTCCACTTCAATGGCTGTCCTTGGACTTTCCACATGCTGCATGGAGAGAAGGTTTGTAAGAAAGTGTCAGGGGACCACAGGAGGCATAGTGAGAACATTTTCCAACACTTGATGTGGGGAAGTCCTGTGCTCTCCTGGGAAGGCTTTTGTAAATTCTGTAAACAAATCAGATTTTGGTGGTTTGGGTTTTTTTCCTCCCCCTTTTACATGTCTCTGGTTTTGGTAAAAGTATCTCCAGGGAGAGAAACCTTTCGTGGATACTGTGGTAAGGGGAAAGCTGGTGAAGCTGTGTAGAGAAAACTCTTACAACAACAGAGGCTTGGGTATAATGAACACCTTTTGTAAGAACAATTTTCCTAGCCAAATATGTTTTTATGATAGTCATTCAATTCTCACACAAAACAGGTTAGATATAGGGAAACTACTTCATTGTTCTGCCCAAGCATTCATTGCTATGCTTTGTCCCTGGAACAAAACACTCAGAACACATGTGGACACACAAGCTTCTTCCAGTTAATAAATAATCTCACTGGATCTGTTTTCCCCATGACTGGAGCCTTATAAACCATCTTCTACACAGACTGGAGCCAGAGCATGCCTGAGGTCTTTACCCTGGCCCAGGGTAATATTTTGTAGGATGTGCACATGGATGGGTTGACAGTACCAAGCCAGGGCAGAGGACAGCACCTTCTTAGTCACAGCCCATCAGGTTTCCCTGTCTTCTACATTAATGGAGGAGAAAGATTTTTTTTCCTTTCCATTAGGAACAGAAAGTTTTTTCTTTCCATTAGAGAGAAAAGTGTGCAGGGAAACCAACTGGAAGTGTTCATAGTCTTGGGCTAATTCTGCCCAACATTTCTATGCTATTGAAAGGGGACATTCAGGTGGGCCAAGTAAGATGAAGTGACTGTGTCTCTGCTGAGCTCCTGCAGAGCCTTGGTTTTTTTGAACACAAGGGTGGTCTCTCTGTGAGCACAGTGGAAGGGAGGGAAGTTCCTGCTTTGAAGCAGGAACTAGAGTCGCCTTCTCTTTACCCAAGAGAGTGGTATGACCACAAGGTCAAATCCTGCTTGGGCTTTCCCATCTGGTTGGTTGCAATTGGTAGGCAGGGGAGCAGACCTCTAGTGTGTGTTTCCACACCTCTCCTCCAGTCACTTTCCAGGGGCTAACATCCAGCCAAGCATCCCAAAATTCAGAGAGGGCTATCTACCTCTTCCTCAATGGCACCCAAGTGCCCTTGCAAATCTGGTCCCTTCATTTCCCACTCCACTTCCCGATGAAGAAAAATGCTTGGAAAGGAGTGGTTTGTTCATTCCCTGCAAGTTCTCAAACAGGACCACCTTGAGACTGTTCTAAATTAAACTGTTTTGTTTTTCACTCTGACAAACCACATCTGTGGCACAGCCTTAGAGCTGAGACCTGCAGCACAAAAGTCCTGGGTCAAACTCCAGCTCCCCAGCTGCATCCCTGCTAATGTCCCACTGTAGTCCTGGCCCTACCCTGGCAGGACCATAGAGAGAGGTCCCCTCCCTTCACCAACTGCTGGCTCTCTACTCCTCTTTTCCTGTTGTTTTCCCTCTCCCACTGTTTTCCCTCTTCCCACTCTTGTCCTGTACCATGGTCTCCCTCCTGGTTCTCTCTCCCTTCCTACTGTTTCACTTTCCCTGCTCCTCTCTTGTTGTCCCTTTGCCACTCGGTCTCGTTCTGCCCCAGCTCCCATCCTCCCCTCCAGCCTCCTCCTGCTCCTCTGCTCAGTCTCGCTCTTCCCCTCCCCTGCCCTTGTGCGCTGTGATATATATTTTTGTAGGATTTCTCTTCTCCTTGTGGTGAAATATTCAAATCTTGTGGGATGTTAGTTTCAACATTTTTAAATAAAACTTTGCAAAATATTGAAAGCAGACCTCTTTCATGCCACACTGGAAAAGCCAGGGCGGGATGAGAGGTGCACCCTGGGCAGATCCCATCGGGATGGGGGCTCACACTGCTGGCATCCCACATTCTCTTCTTGGGAGTAGAGGGGGCAACTTGGCCCCGCGTCCATCTTCCCTCGGTCTCTTTGCCGACTGAGGGGGCCCTTTGGCCAATGTCAGGCATTTCCATGGGAGGTGGTGCCTGGTGGAGGAGGAGCCCTTCTTCACTCCCACCCCAAGCAGCTGTCCTGCCTGCGGAGCTGCTGCCTCCCAGGCACGGCCTGGGGCTGCTGGTCCCGCTGGGGGCCCGGGTGTCCGGGCGAGGTGACAGCAGCCGAGGGGAAGGGAGGGACATGCAGCCCTGCAGGCACACAAGCCTCCCTCACTCTGTTCCCCGCGGCTGCCTCCGCAATTTCTATTTACAGCCCTGCTGCCTCCCCTCCTGGCCACAGTGCTGCTGCTGCTGCTGCCGCTGCTGGTTTCCAGGGCTGCTCTGTAATTAAGCATCCTTGTCTCCTGCAACTCCTCCACTTCCAGCGGCAATCGGGGCTGGGGCGCTCCAGCCTTGATGGCTGCTCCAAAGGGCTGCTCCCTGGCAATGGCTGGAAGACTGCTGGGGATGGGGATGGTTCCCATCCCCTGCTCACTCTGCCCTGTCTGAATCCTTTGGGCACTGGAGGACCCTGATCCTCTGCTTTACTGTTGGAGGAAGGAGCAGGCTTCACAGACCAGACCTGGCCTGGCACTCTGGGGTTTCTGCCCACTGGAAGGACCCTTCCTGCTGCAGGGCCAGGCCCCTCCACGTGGCACCCTGCACCCTGGATAGGATCTCTGTGGTTGGTGGTGGCCCCAGGCCCATAAGAGAGCAGACACACTCCTGTGGTGGCTGTCCCAGTGTACAGGCACACAAGAGGCTGGACAGCCCCTCTTCTGCCCCTGTGCTGAGTGTGGGAGGGCAGAGACTTTCACCCCTGTTCTTTAGGTGGAAGATCCTCTCCAGTCAACAGCTTTGGGGCTGGGCAAGCTGGAGAGACTTGACAGAGGTGGTGATGGGTTCTCATTGCGCTGAAATTGCACTCATGTACTCATCAGTGCACTGAGATGTTTTGCACAAACCTCATCTGCTTCCAGCCAGAGCTTCAGCCCTTCCTGCTGACTTCTCTCTGTCATCAGGTGCTTCTCCTTTGGTGCCCTCTCTGCACAGGCTGGGGCTGCAGGCACTCAGCCAAACACACCCTTTTTCACCAGGACTCACTCTCTGACTCACTGGAGAAGCTCCACAAGCTGCCCCTTATTCTTCTGGCTTCCTGAAACACTGACTCCCTGGTCTGGTCCCCTCCCCTCCCATCACCACTCCCCACTACATCACTCCTATCCTCCTGTCCATGTTGACTTCCCACCCTTCCAGTCTGGTCCCAGCCCTAACTCCTTTTCCAGCATCTCCATTCCTTTCCTGTCTGCAGCCTTGCCTCCTTCCCTAGCATCTCCCCCACATCCTGTTCTCCAGCAGGGAGCTAGCACTGGGAGTTGCATTCTGAATGAGGACAGCAGAGATGGGAGGAATGAATGCCATCATTTAAATCAAAGAAGAACATACAAAACCTGTACAATGACTTCAAGACACATAAAAATCACCCTAATGAGTGGCCAAAAACAAAGCATGAGGTGTTGCTGACTGCTGTGATTTCCTGGGAAAGAGAGTAGTTCAGAAAAACATTTTGAAATCATCTCCAAAATCTGGGATTCCCTCCAGCTGAATGCCTTCTATAACCTGCTATAAATTATCCCATTATGGGGGGGAAAAAAATCAGGCATTTGTCAGCTGGAAGAGTCTGTATTGCAGGGATGTGGCAGCAACCAACAACACTTGCTTACCTCCCCTGCTCAAGGACCTTCTCCAGAGTTGTGGCTGGAAGTTAGGAGCCCATGTGCTCTGGCTCTGCCCCCCTCTCCAAGCCTGTGCTGCTGGATGTCATTCCTTAGTGCTCCTTTGCAGCACACCTTGTGAGAGAGCCATCCCAACACTGCGTGGGCATGAGGGGAGTGGTGGGAAAACACCTGTGGAGCTGTGGGCATCCCTGTGCTCCTCGAGAAGGGTGTGGAGCAGGCAAGGCAGCGTGGAGAAGCTGTGCTAACTCAAGTGTGAGCCTTTGTGCAGGGCGAATGGAGAGCTTCAGTCACAGGTAGCTCAGCACTCTACTAAAGGGACCTGCCTGTGTGGATGGCCATTTAATTAGGAGAAATGCACAACTTGAAACTGCCATAAAGAGTCGCCCTGAAACAAGCAATCTCTCATTTCAGCATCATGTAAAAGAGTTGAGTAGGTCCCTTGGTTCATTCCTGCTTTGATCCTCAGAGGCAGAATTGAATCTTTATTGAGGGCTGCTGTGTCTCTGAGTGCACATTGCGCTCAGTGAATAATAGGCCATTCAGTGACGCAGTCCACATTGATCCAAAGCCCAGCTTTCTCTGGGAGTGACCAGAATGCAAGCAAAACCATCTTCAGCCTCTGATCAATCCTCACAAGGGATCTGGCAGGGAAGCAAATGCCGGTTCCTGCTCCAGGGCCCTGTCCTGCCTCTCTGTGGCTCCTAGTTAGCGCTCCAGTGGCAGGAGAGCAGATGCTCCAGGGCAGCCAGTCTAGTTTGAAGCTCAGACTTTGTCGACAGCTGGACATACCACAAGGGTTCAACAAACAAGCAAGTAAACAAGCCTGGGGTGACTTGTTTTCTATCAGAGGAACATGGTGTGATGCCTACAGCATGCACTGGTCAAATCTGAGTTACAGCATAGCCTGGCTAGGGAGCCAGTTGGTTTCCTTGTTAGTTTAACTATGAAAGGATGCACCAGAACCACAGACATCGTGATTCTCTCGGGTGCTCTCTAAGCCTTGGTAAAGTGACACAGACTGCAGGAGCTTTCAGAGCTCTTCCCAAACCAAGGGGCTGTCAGTGGTGGGTGTCCTCTGCTAGTGTCAGGGGAGTCAGTCTAGCTAGGCTAGGACACAGTTTTGCCTGAATGAGTTCATTAACCAAAACATGAATGCAGTGGTTAAATACACCTACAGTGGATGTTTGTGTTGGTCTTATTATGTGGATTCAGACACATTTGGCAATACCAGGATGAGTTATCTAAGCCTGAAGTGGTTTCTCTCCTATGCCTTTTTTTCTGCTTGGCCAATTCTTACGTGACATATTATACAAATCACACAAACATCACACAAATGAGATCCAATGCTCTGTGCACCCTGCGTTGGCTGGATACACAGCAGGAGCCCTAAGAGGTTCCTTTATAATGAGATTTCTCTTATATCCAGCATCAGGGCCTCCATGACAAAACTGAAGACCAGAAATACTGTCCTGGATAAGTGTGGGTTTCTTGTATCTACTCACATTGGCCAGCTTACCTGTAGCTCCCTATCCAGTGCAGTAATTCTGAGTGCAGGATATGGGGAAGAGACAGATTTTTCCCCTTGTACCTGCAAGTTAGAGGAGAGCTGGGACAAAAGGGTGACTAAGCATAACACTGCCTCTTTTGGTGGTTTTGGTGACAGTTCTTTGTTCCTACTCAGGCAGTCCTGCAGAGAGGAACAAATTGCCTAACTAAAATATAGGGAGCTGAGGCTGTCAAGCAAAGGCCTAAAGAGAGGTATGAAGGAGCAGGAATATGAAGGAGGACAGGAAAAGGCAGGGGGAGGAGAGAGTGGGCAGAAGCAGAAATTGTGGCTAGGATTAAATGATGGGGCTGGAAGGAGAAGTAGGGTCAAAGCAGGGATCAGAATAGAAATGTAGAGCTAGGGGGCACTGAAAGCCCTGGGTAAATGAAGACAAGGTGAATGAAGCAGGGCTCTGGGAGCTCACAGGGACACCAGGGTGCTGCCAACACTGAAGCCCCAACTTAGCCTTAGCATTTACCCAGCTCTCCTGATCCTTCCAGCTGTTTCAGGAGCAGCAGTTGAATCCTCCCCTGCCTGCCTGCCTCCTGGGGAGGGAAGGGAAGGGAAAGCACATGCTCATGGGTCAGCCTCAGAGCTCAGCCTCACTGCTACAGTGCTGACCCAACCCCTGTGTGAGAGATGCAGCACTGTCACAAAATGTAGGTCAGGGGCCGAAAGTCCCTGAAAAGTCTTTTGCAGGTTTAAAGGTCTAAGCCCTCTGATGTTTGCTCCACAGGATGACACATTCCCACTTAAGGGATTCTGTTCCCTCTTCTTGCTTCCTTATCTATGTTAGTTGTCTGGCCATCATTTTCCAGGAGCTGAGATGGAGTCCACTTCATGTGACCTACAGAGGTACCCAGAACTAAGCCATAGAGATCGTGCTCTGAACAACCACAGCTCTGAAACCACCAAAAATAAGGCTGTCAGAGTCTGCCCTTCTGCTCCCAGAGCCAGTCTTTTGGCCTCTGGCCTTTACCACTAAAGAGCAAGGACAGTACCACCTGGAGCAGTGCCTGGTGAGGGAGGAGTCCTTCACACTTGGAAATCTATGCACTGGAAAGCCCAGAAAGAATGATGCATGAAGAAAGTGCTTAGCAAAGCTGAAGCCAAGGACTCAAATGTGAAGGAAGGAGTGAGTAGTGGTATGAAACAGCGAGCACCATCCTCTGCACCAGAAGGGCCTGCTGGAAAAGAAGTGCGTGATAGCCTGACTCCAAGCATCTATCAGGATGGTGGATGAAGGAAGAAGCTGTGGTGTTTCACAACTTCTGAGCTCACTTTGCATCCTGGGTGGTTGCTGCCATTTGTTTTCTTCTTTGGTGATAATTGTACGTCGTTTCTGTGCACGGTTCACTGCACAGATGATTTCACACACCCGCCCGAGCTGTGCTTTATTGTACTTCGTTTAAATATGCGAAATTGTATGCAACTCCATGTGACGTCTTATGCAAATTGCTTCTTGTGTTACTGTGCATATTTGAAATTAATTTGAGTATGATCACAGCCCTGACTCTGAAGCCATTGTTTAGACTGAGCACTCACCCAGCTCCCCTGATCCTTCCAGTTATCTCAGGAGCAGCAGCCTGAGCCTCCCCCGCCTGCCTCAGCCTTGATCCAGAAGCAACGTGCACTGGAGGTGACACAGCTTAGATGAAGGTCATGCTCCAGGCCTCTGCTGAGTTTGCCAGTTAGTGCAGCCAGAAACGGAGTATTTAGTGGGGAAGCTGGAGCACCAAACTCATGTCCCAGAAGGGTCTGCAGACATGTACTCATGGGGAGCAAATTTTAATCCCTGCAGAGCCAGGCTAGACTCTGCACAAGGACATGCTATCCAGTGGTTCAACAGCTCACCAAGGTATCCAAAGGCATCTAGGCTTAGAACAAAGCACTGGTGTTACAACATCAGGAATTAAGGTGCTTTCTGGAGAAGCTTGTTAACAATCTGCCCCTTCTGGCAGTGGGTCTGCAGATATAAGGCAAATGCTCTACACACAGGGGTTCCATGTTTTTGAAAAGATCAGATTCCATTAAGAACATCTACTAAACACACCAGCCATAACACAGGCAGCAATATATTTTCTATGCTAATCTCTGAACAACATTCAAGCCATTTCAGCAACATTCTTCATGCTAATTTTCCCTTTTCTCCTCTTCTTGGTTATGAGTCAGCAGCTAGGCTTGAAACCCCTAACCTTCATCACTGAGGAATGATGTAGACCTCACTCTGGCAAGGCCTTAATCATCTGTTAAAGAACAGAACAGAGACAGTCAACCACTGAGTTTCCCGTAACTCCCGTTTTATCCCCGGCTCAGATAATCCACTGGAATCTGGAGTGAAGTGTTTCATGCAAGGATTTCTGTGCTGGGCAGTTGAGTGCAGGTGGGTGCTGGGAGGCAGGGGTGGCTGGAGCTGTGGGCCACATCCCAGGGCTGCTGGTGTCCAGGGCTGGCAGCAGAGAGGAGTGAGGCAGGCGGTGCTCCCAGGCAGGTGCAGCTGCTTCACTGCAGCACCCAGCCTGCAGCTGCCCTGGGAGAGCTGCTGTCAGCTTTCCCCTTGACAGGTGCTCCTGGGGCATCCCCTTCTCTCGTCCCCTTTTCCCATCCTGTGCCAAGGTGGTCTCATTCAAGTGACTGCACACTCTGAAAGGGTGATGGATGGACTCTGGCCATTAATCAGTACCCTGGCTGGGCACTGAGCCAGTGGGGGAGCTGGCCTCAAAGCCCCTGAGTGTCCAGCTCACTCTCCCCTGGGCTGCAGTGTGGAGGAGCCCTCTTCTGCTCATCAGAAATCCCCTCAGATCTGTGAGACACCCAGCCATCACTTGAAGCAATTGGTCTTGGGCCTGCCTGTCACAGACTGTCCCCTCCAATTTCTGTGCTTAGTTCTCTGCACGCTGGAGGCAGGAGGATGCACATCCTCACTCCCTGGGTAATTACAGCCCTACAGCACTCTGCAGTATCCCCAGGACACCATCCCACAGCCCCACTTCCAGGCAAGCCCCAGGCACCCAGCTTGGCTTGAGCTGCTTTGAGGGCAAAGTCGTTATGAAAATGTCCTGCAATTGCATAAGAAGAGAGGACTGGCACAGATCTCCTGCCCTGAGGCAGGCAGCCCCACTGCATCCTCTTGCTCAGAGACTTCCAGTCCCACAACAAGTCATCTCCTGGCCTCACTGCTGCTGTTGAAAGGCTGTTCCAGATCCTTGCATTGGCAGGTGGGAAGCTCCTTCTAATTTCCATCCTCAGTGTACCCATGGCCCAGCCTGTGATAACTCATTCTTGTGCCAGCATTGTCCTCAGGCTTAAATTCAATGTCAAAACCCTTTGTTAACACAGAGTTAATGTTGCTTGGTGATAGCTCATTCATTCCCAGAACATTATGTTCATCAAAACGCAAACTTGTGGAAAAACAGGGCATTTAGAGCTAAAGTACATGCCCAGGCAACCTTACTTGTGCACCTTCTGAGCTGGCAGCTGCCAGAGGGACTGTGAGCTCTCTGTCTGCATTTACTGCGTCAGGTAGAAAGTGTTCTGTGATGATCAGTGGGAGCGTTACCTGGGACCAGAGGGGGGGAGGAAGGAGGGGAGAGCCAGTCCTTTGGGGGCAGGCAGGGTGGGGATTTTGGCTGCCAGCTCTGAGATGAAAGGCAAAGTGTTTCTGCCCATGGGGTACCGGGTTCTTTCAGTGCACCGCTTTCAAGGACAGAAGGAGATTACGTGTGATTAGGACGTCCTGGGGTAAAGATTTCACCAGGCACTCCACTCTGCATCAACACCGAAGACAGCAACTTTCTGGCAAGCGACAGCTCATAAAAATGCAGCTGTGTGGCACCAGTGCTTTGGGAAGAGCACAGCAGTGCTCACTGAGGTCCTGACCCACTGCACTGCAGAGTCTCTGCGGTGGGGGAAAGCCATCTCCAGCAGCAAGCTGAGCTAGCCCAGCAGGTCTGGCACAACCACAGCTGGGGAGGGCTCCCGTGATGTTTGGCAGCATTGGGCTGTTTGCCCTTTTGTGCAGTTGCAGTCATGCTGTTTCTACCACAGAGGCTGCTGTGTCTAAGGTGAAGGATGCTAGGAGGATGCCACGAGCTTCAGCCCCATCCCAGGCTCCACATTAAGGGAATTCAGACCAGGATTGCCAGCACAGCTATAGAGCTGTACAGTGTACAAGAGCCAGGGCTGAAAATTTAGGAATTTTTAATACATGGTGATTGCATAAGTTTCAAGCACAGAAGCAAAGAATGGCCAGAGGAACTCCCTCTGTACACCACTACCCTGTTACCCATGCTGCTGCCATTTCCAGCTCACCTTTCTCACTGCATTAAAACATTAGTACTTTAGAAACTGCTAATGTTTAAAACAAATTTTCTTACAGTGTTGGCTGCTGGGTACGTATTTTCTAAAGAGTGACTTATAGGAAGTTCAACATGAAGGACAGCCACAAATCCTGCCCTAGACAGGCTGCTCAGCATCCTTCTGTGCAGCCAAGCATTGTGCTGGGCTCCTATCTCCAGAAGTTTTAGGGGAGCAAGTAGCATTTCTCAAATTTATTCTCTACTTTCTGAAGTTTTTTGTATCTGTAGTGTGTGCAGTACCTGCCTTCTTGCTGACCCAAAAGGACAGCTGCCCACTCTTGCCATAGCAAGGATGTGCAGGAAATGGAAGCTGATCTGGGGGGAGCAAAGGGCTGTCAGCTGGCAGGCCTGGAGGGCTCCACTCCAGAAAAAGGAGACAGGGAAGGAGCAAAGAGTGATTTTTCAGGTGGCAGCTGCTCCTCAGACAGAGCCAAGGCTTCTGCAACAGATGCTCACTCTGCCTGCAAGGCTGGAGGAAATGAAGCCCCAGGTGACCGTGGTGCTGAGAGAGTTCCTAGAAAACACAAGCATCCTTGCTAAAATGAGGCCCAGCAATGATGCAAAAGATTTTCTAGGAACTCTTGAGTATCTAGGTGAGACTGAGAACTGCCCTGAGGATGTGGAGATCATTATGCCAGCCTGTCTGGGAGGAGGAGCTCAGCCAGCTGAGTGGGAAGGAAGCACTTGAACCTGCAGAACGCTACTTGCTGCATCTCTGGACTCACCTGCCCTGATCCAAGGACTTGCTGCTTCCAGTGAGACACCAGGCAGGAAACATGTGCCCTTGGGTCCCACATTCCTCCGGGCAGAACACCTGGCCACAGCTGGACTCCCTAAAGCCCTGTCTAGAGAAGTTTCCATGTGGAGAAACAATAAATAATCCAGGAGCTTTTGGGTCTAGTAAGAGGGCCTAGGAACAAGTTTGCAACTCTTGTGCACTCAGCTTGAATAGTGGAAAAGTACCCAGAAAGCAGACAGCTCTGTGGAGTGTGAGGAACATAAGGATGGAGAGTACAAAATGAGAAAAGGACAGTGCTCTGTCAAACAGGCAGAACACGCTTATGGATACAGGCAGTTGGATCTGCTTGCCTCTGAAACAGAAGAAATGCATCAAATCCTGATGGGGTTCACCCACAAGTGCTGAGTGAGCCAGCAGAAGTCATTGCAAGGCCACTCTCGATAACTCTGGATTGGTCATAGCACCTGCGAGAAGTACCTGACACCTGGGGAAAGGAAACATCTCTCCTGTCTTCAAGAAGGGCAAGAAGGAGGATCCAGGGTCAGTCAGCTTCACCTTGGTCCCTGAGAAGATGATGGAACAGGGTAATCCTGGAAATCATTTCCAGGCATGTGAGTGACAAGAAAATCATCAGGAATAGTCAGCACGAATTCATGCAGGGGAAGTCATGTTTGACCAACTTGATAACCTTCTATGATAAAATGCCTCACCTTCAACAGAGCCTTTGACACTGTCTCCCACAAAGTGCTCACAGACAGGTTGCTGATGTATGGGCTGGATGAGCAAACTGTGAGGTGGCTGAAACCTGGCTGAATGACCAGACACAGAGGGTGAGCAGGGGCACAAAGTCTAGCAGGAGGCCTGTACCCAGCATTGACTGCTGCTCATGGAGACCCTCTGGGTGATTCCTCAGCAGGGGCAGGCTGGACCAGATGACCTCCAGAGCTCCCTTTCAACCTCAGCCACTCAGTGATTCTGTGAAACCACTTAATGGAATGGTCTCTGATAAGTGCCACCCCAAGCTGTGCCTGGCTTTGCCTCAGGCAGCAGTAGCTGAATCTGGCTAAAACTGCAGCAGCTGTGTGACAGAACTGCAGCTCCCCAGCCTGCCCTGTGTCCCATGGCTGAGAACTCTGGCACAAATACAGTCATGTCTTCAGCAGATGGCAGGCTTAGCCTCTAACAAGGACAGAATGACTTCCCCATCCTAGAAAGAGGTGGAATGAGGGAAGGATGAAGCTGGTATGGGAGAAAGGGACACGATGGACAGGGAAACTCAGCAACTGGCTCTGCTTCTCATCAGGAGCTGTTCCCTCCTGCCATATGGCTGTGTGCCTTGCCTGCTGGGGAGAAAGGAGTGTCCAGGTGTGTGATATGGGGGAGAAACAGTGGCAAGTTTGCAAGATGTGCTGTGACTAGCTAACACTGCTGCTGCTGAGCTTAGCTCTTTGTGAACTACAGCACAAGGAGGACAATGAAGTAACCCTGGGAGATAAGCTGTCTGCACTACAGTGAGAGGAAGCAAGGCAGCTGGTGAGTTCTCCCCACTGATGTTGTAAACACATCTAAAAAAGTACTTCCCTGAACATGATGTTTACCTGAAGCTTGGGAGCCTTGCCCAGAGGGATCTGCTCCAGATGCTGTGAAAACTCTGGGATACAATAAAGGCGCAAGCGCTGCTGAAACCTAAAAAGCCACCCAGAGTGATGCAGCCCAAGCCTGTTAACTCTGAAAACCTCTCAGCATGTTTTAGTCCATAATGAATTCCAGAGGGGTTCACGGTGCACAGACTTGGTGCATCACTGATGTTACACTCTGTGAAAACACTTGTAGCAGACCGTCCTTCCACACTTTGCGGTGCTTACCCAAGGGGCTCCTGGCAGACTCTGTTATCCCTAGAAACCAAACAGCAGACTACTTGTCCTGGCTGGAATTGCCTCCTTCCCCTTCAGCTGGCCACAGCCCCCAGCCCCTCCACCCCAGCCTCTTTCTCATCCCTGTCAGGCAGCAGCTGCACGTATGAATTAGCTTCCCCTCCGATGGGCACTTCAAACCTGAAAAAACCCTCCAACTTCAATTCATCAGGAAGATCACATTAAGCCCATCTAATCTCGCTGTCTGACAGGGTAACTGCAGTGGCGGGCTGGGGGGTGTAGTAGATGTGATACGTCTTGACTCCAAAGCTTTTGATAGAGTGAAAAGCACAAACAGTGGGGAAAAAAACCACAGTTGGAATTTCCAAAAAAGATGCACACAATTGCCAAAAAGTATATACAGCTGGTTTGGGGAGATTGCAGTGTCAGGGTGGAAAGGCATTTTTCAACGGGGCTGTGGAAATCGGTAGATTCATTTTCATCACTGAGAGCTTAAGCTGTGTGGTAGAAAAAGCTTTTTAACTATCGAGCAATAAAATGCTGGACTAGATTGGCCAGGGAGCCTTGTCATTGTAGGCTGCTGAGAACAGGTTCAACAAATATCTGTCAGGAATGAGTTGTGCTTACTTAATCTTGTCGTCGGGTCAGGAGGCTGAATTACATGATTGCCTGAGGTCTCGTCCCAATTTCATTTCCCCCAATTAAATTAAATAAACCTCAGAAATCATTGTCAGAAGCAAGCTGCAGCAAGCTATACTTACTGCAACCCCCCACCCTCAGTCAAGTGTTAGATCAGCACTAATCCCATCCAGGTGTAAACCAGGTTCAAGACCTACCACTCTTTCTCCAACGTGAAAACCAGCACAATGAAACCCTTTCAGTTCTGCTGCAGGGGCATGTAGCACATTTACTTCAGACTGGCTTTTGTGTATTTCTCCAAAGAACAGAGCCTTTTCTGAGATGCTGGGTTTTAAACTTCCTTTCTGAGAGAGCTTATGGGAGCAGGCATTGTGTGGTAGAAGCACCAAGAAGTCACCTGCATAAAGAGCACAAGACTTTGGACTGATCTCTTACCCTTCAAGGAAAAACTCTTTGGGGGGATGGAGCAGAAAAATGTGGGCTTGTGGGTCTGTGTTCAGCACATCTTTTCTTACAATGCTGTGCTTGTCGTGCTAACCTGCTCTGCCTGCCAAGGAAGCACAGCAAATTGCAGGGAGAGGTAAATCTGCACAGCCTTAAAAAGAGCCAAACTCAGAAGAGAAAAGGACTGCCCAACTAAATCATGGCTGAACACCTTCCCTTCTATAATGGCTTATTTCACTGCCCACATCCCTGTGTATAAAATGGGTTTTTAGAGCTAAATTCATCCATTCCAGCCTTTTGCTAAGCTAAGGAAGGCTCCATGTCCACTCATATGGAGAGCAAGGGTAGGCACAGAGACAGACTCTGTTATTCCAGCTCCCCCACACTGCTGCCAGCCCCGAGCCCACTTCTGAATACGACTGACAAATTGTATACAGCATCCTAAATAAGATTAACGTAATGATCTCTTTAAGGCTGTTGTCTTTGTGATCACGTCACATCGGGGCTTCATAATCACCTCGTGAATGATGAATGCACCCAGATCTGTCTCTTCCTCTGTCATTTCTAACCAGCGAATCTCTGTGTGTAAAAGACATTCCTGTTAGCAGGAGCAAAGAACAGGACCTCGCACTTCTCTGCTTCAGACTGTGAGTAATTCTCCTAAATGCATTTAATCAGCAAACTTCCTTTTCATGCTGCTTTTTGCTGAGCTAGAGCCATTACTGCAAGGAGAATTATTCCCAAGGCCAGTGACATTCCTCCATGGTGGCAGTTCCCTTTTGACTCCACACATCATCTGCCTCTCCCCGGCATTTTACCCACCTAAAATTCTGCTACTAATTCCTTTCACTTCAGCTTATCTAGCTGCCTTCCAGCCCTTACTGCAACAAATGACCTACTGAAATCCAACTAGATTAGATTTACCAATTTCTTTTTTCACCCAGGTAAGGGAAAGGAGGTAAAGAAAAGGATCAAGTTAAGGGCACACTGTGCTTTTGTTGATAAACCCATTTTGTATTTGATTCCATTTTCCACTTACTGCTGTAGCTTTAATTCTGTTTTCCTTCTGTAATTTGTTCTTAACCTTATACTCTGTTGAGACTAGACTAATGGGTTTGCAGCTGCCCAGAGTACTTTGTTTTCTCTCTTCCTGAAATATAGCTCCTTTTTCCCAGGCCTGACATGCTTACTCTGAAGTTGATGGATATGCTGCAAATCTTTGCTCCCAAAACTGCTGCTTCCTCAGACAGCTTTGAAAAAAAAAACAAACCAAAAAAACACAAATATCAAGGTGAGATGGTGAGCTCAAGTCTTGCTTTTTACAGAGCTTCTCAAGGTTTGCTTTTGCCTTAATACATCAAGTTACTGTTCTCCACCCTTTCTTCTATCTTCTTCTCCCACCTTTTTCAGCATCATCCTTCTTATTGAGAAATGACAGGAGGCAGCTGTAAAGACCCAGAGGTGTTTTAGCAGCACTGTGGTGAGCACTGAAGGTGGTGTGAGGAGTGCATCAGCCGAGCACCCACCCCTCTGCTCTCCTGGTGAGCTGAAAGCCACAGTTTAGCCTATCACAGAGGCAAGTTTCTCAAAAAGAGGGGGGCTGAGAAGTGGCTGTTTAACTTCTGAAAGGGAACAGAAATCCCCTGAAACTCATCACAGATTCTCTGACTGCAAAGCAACATGCAGACACCTAAACCAAGCATTTAAACCAGTTATTAAAGCCTCTCTGGTTCTGAAGGGGCGAGGGTTTTGTGTAGGGAGGGAACTCTTACATGTTGCAATATAGTTTTAAATGACATTTCAGCGATTGCTGCTGTTCAGAAAAACATGGGTGTCACAGCTTACGGAGTCACCCCCAAACCAACCAGATCTTGCTGTTAGGAGATTCATCTGTAGTATAAAATGGGACAAGTTGTGCTACAGAGGGTGGTGAGCCAGCTGGAGAAGAGACATTCGTGCAGAAAGGCTTTACAGATGCTAATGCTGCTGTCAGCACAGATGCATTTCCACGGGGCCAAACAAGCATACTGACCTTCTGGCTCCCAGCATTGTGAAGACACTGAACATTGGCTCTTGGCAGATCAGCAGCACAAAAACACTGACCCACACAAAAAGTCAGGTGAGAAGGGATTTCTAGAAGTCTCTCGTCCAATTCCCTGCTTATAGCAGGATAACTCCAAAGCTAGGTCAGCTTGCTTAGTGCCTTGCTCACACAACTTCCAAACATCGCCAAGGATGGAGATATCCCAGTCTTTTAAGGCACATCTTCCCCTACTGAATTGCTGTCAAGGGGAAGACATTTTTTCTTACACATGTTTAGAATTTCTTTGTCTCAACATCTGTCCCTTGTTTCTTGATCCGTGTTTGCTGAAGAGTCTGGCTTCCCCTTGTCTACAGCTTTCCTTTAGGTAGGAGCAGACAGCAACTAGACACCCCCTCGGTCTTCCCTGTTTAACAAACCCAGCTCCCCCAGCCTTCTCCTTGTGCATTGTGTGCTCTACCCTCCACCGTGGGGGCCTTTTTCTGGCCATGCTGCAGCTGGGGTGTGATCTTCAGGTGGGGCCTCACATCTCTCAGGTGGGTGGGAATAATAATTTCCCTTGATCTGCTGACTACACCTTTGCTAATGCAGCCTAGGGGACCTTCATTGCTTGAAGGGCTCGCTGCTGAATCACGTTTAAAATGCTTCTTGATAACTTTTGTGGGGATCTAATAAAATACAGAGGTTATTGCCACAGAGAACTTATCACCCTACTGGAGCAGGCTTTGGCTGTGCCCACTCAAGAGGGACCCTCTCAGGCACTTCTGATGTAACCGTGATTTTTGTCCTGTGCTGAAGGTGCTCAGCCATTCTTGCTGTCCTGACACATCTAATGAGTAATACTTTTTCCTCCTTCGAAATTATGAGATTTGTATTCGTGGCACATTGGCCAGAAGTTTCAGTAACTAACTGCCCTTACTACACTACAGTGGCCAAATGAACTCAGCCTGGAGCCAAGGTTGATCCAATCACAGGTTGTTACATTTCTGCCCAACAGAGACCCACCTCCAAGTTCCCAGTCCTGGCAGTTTCTTCCGGTTCCAGAGAAACTTACTTTTTTCACTGAAAAAGGATTGCATTGTTGCTGCATGTGCTTCAAATTCCAGAGTGTATCCCAGGTGTGTGGTTTCTGCTCCTTTGCCCTTAACAGAGCAAGATGCCACTATAATGAAATGATTCAAGCAACCAAGCATGTGCAGGATAACACGCATCTGTAACTCTCCATACTCTCCATTACTGTGTATTTCTAAAAGCTTAAACAACACTAAGCAGAAAAGTTACCAAGCAGGGGAAAATGGAATCTATTTCCATGCAGCAGGAGAAAAAATAAAAAACAATGAACCAACAAAAAAAAAAAAAAAAAAAAACCCGAGCAAGAATGACGTGCTGAAATGCTCTCTGCTGTGTGCTGCCAGGGGATTTAATCAGCCGATTGCCAAAGAGATGTCAGTTCCCTGAAAAGAGTGAGGACAACACGCCTTGCTGAGAAATGTACTCTCAAGATTAAAATACCAGCTGCAGAATAAACCAAATATTGTCCTACAATCAGCTAAAAATTTGGGTGAGAATGAACAGCCGCCATCCTTAAAATGTGTGTCACTACATCATCACACCTTCCAAGTCTATCTGTCCATCTCTGCCTACTGGTCAGTACCCCCAACAAATTCAGGTACCACTTAAACCAGCTTAATGATGCCATGAGGCCTCATTAGGCCAGGTTTACCAGCCCTAGGAGCCAGCCCAGCAGGATCCTATAACACAGAATACCACCTATGTTACCGGGCCAGCCATGGTGAGCAGTGCAGTTTACACCCAGACAGCAAACAAAAGGTGCTCAGGCACAAGAGAGTACAGTGGCACCACGGGAGGATGGTCTGTAATCACAACTGAAGGGCCAGGGGTGTGCGCGTTGTGTTGGGGTGGTGAAAAAAGAGAGAACTGGAGAAATCAGGAGAGTAGATAAAGAAGGAAAGTGCTGAGGTGGGAACGTGACAGTCAGATGTGATTGTGGAGGAGGCAACAAGGATGGGAGATGGAACAGGCAGCCAGCGTGGAGGTGTGTGTTTGCCACCCTCCCGGGCCAAAGCTGCACAGCAGAAGTTGTTACAAAGGTTGTGAGCGCGCAATTGTCGTGGTAACCGGCTGGCTTTCTCCACACATTTTCTTTTCTGAGCTTGTCAGGAGCTGGTGCCCTCAGCAGGAGGTGGGAACCCGGCTGTGTTATTCACATGACTCTGCTCCCAGGAGGGAGGCCCCACTAACCTCCACCTACCACCTGCTCCAGGGCTCTGCTACCTCCTGCAGCCACTTGGCATTGCTGTTGCCTTATTTCCTTGCTGCAGAGTTGTGAACCTCTCTGTCAGCCCCCGCCCAGCTCCCAGCCTGGGCTGGCACAGCCTGGCCAGCCCTCCTCGCACAGATCCCAGCAAGTTGGATAGAGGGAGGCTGTACCAAATCTGGCCTTTCTAAAGGAATGAGCTGGTCTGGAGACTGGCCTGGGCGTCTCCACTACACACATCACGTTACTTGCTGTGGGGCCAGCTCTCAGCCAAGCCTGTCTCTGTGCATGAGCACAGCATAAGGAGGGCACCTCTTCACGCCACACTCCTCCTCCTGCCCCAGCACCAGTGGTTTTACACAGGCTTTTTTATTCACCACGCTCCTCAGCTGAGCCCAGCCTGCCAGAGTTATGAAATCCTAGAAGCCCTAAACACACACACACATGTAGGACACAGGCATGTCTCACCAGGAGAAACTCGTGGTGGCAACCAGGATGCTCTTCCCTGGTGTGGAAAGGAGCAAGAGCTGCCAGCATAAGTAAAGGGAGAGAACAGAGAGCTGGGAAAGAAGGTAAGGAGATCAGCTGTACTCTCCAGAGACACACACCCGTGTTTCTCTGACTTTGCCTCCTTCGAAGGGAAGGAGATAAGACAAATCAAGTGTCTGTGGCAGATGTTAGTCACGCTGCCTCACGTGCTGCTGAAGGGTGCTCGGCAGTGCGGGGTGGGAGGGGGAGAAGAAAACTCCAGGCACCTTAAGAAAAATTAACCACTTTGTCCCAATCCTCAAGTGACACTTTCCCTTGCCAGGTGTAGGGCATTCTGACAAGCACTCCCCGTTATCAAGTCCAGGCCAGCCCTCTTCGAGGAGATTCACTCCTGTTTCTTCCTAGGCAGCATGCAGGGAGGAAGGACACTGGCAAAGAAGAGAGAAGTAAAAGAGATGTCAGTGCCAGGATGGAGCTCCTCTTCCAAGGCATAAGATTGAATACATTTGCTGCGTTGCAGAACGAGGAGGGAAATGTCACCTTCAGAGGTGATCTGACAATCACAAAAATAAATTACATAGAGGAGAGGAAAAAAAAAACCACAACAAGACGAGCATTTGTGAATATTCATGAGCAAGTCAAAACCCCCAAATTAACAAGGAAATTAATTTCCAAACTGATTAGGCTGCCAACTCCTTTTATTTAAATAAATCAACAATTGCCTTCGCGTGACTCCTGCTGAAGAACGCAGAGCTAACCCTGACTCCTCCCGGTGGGAAGTTTGGTGCCGCCTGCGATGACCGAGAGCCCAGCAGGTTCTGGGGACGGGCAGGCGCTGTGGCCGGAGCCGCGGGCAGGTTTCCCTGTGCCCCTGCGCCGGATGCTGCGGTTCCACGATCGCCCGAACAGATCTAACCGCTGGCTGCTGTGCTTGTGCTCTCCCTGGTCCCACCCTCTTACTCATGCTGGCTCGGAAAAGCTGTTCCAGCATGCCAAGCTGGCAGAAAACTCACGCAACAATTAAAACCGGAGGTTTCTGTCAAGTCAGAGCACTGGAAGCAGCTCAGCCAAAGGCGCAGCCCCACAGGTGAGGGAGGTAACCCAGCCTGACCTGGAGGTGGGCCCAGCGCCAGAGTAGCGGAGCGAAGCCTGTCTTATCCTCGAGTGTCCGGAGCGGAGCAGAGCAGCACCAGCGCGGCTCGGTGATTTGCTGGGGTGTCTGCAGTGCGCTGTGGGGCCGCCCAGCCGGCCGGGATAGCGGAGTGCCGGAGCGGCTCCGAGCTGTGTCCCGCAGCAGCAGCCGGGCCGTGCCCCAGGCTCGGGGCACCGAGCGCCCACTGCTCCTCCCGCAGCGCGGCAGCGCCAGCGCACGGGAGGCAGCGGGAGGCTGCCAGACGGAGCTTGGGTGGGCTGAGGCTGTGAGGGAGTGCTCAGAACTGGAACGAGGGTGAGCTGCAGCCCCCGCCGGGGTCAGGTGCGCACGGTTACACACGCAAGGACAATCGGTGTCTGGGGAAGGTCACACGGAGCCGCGGGACAGGGTTACCCTGCTGCCCTCCGCGCCCGGCCCTGCCCTCCTGCTCCCGGCAGGCAGTGAGATGGTCCGGTTTGCCCATTCTGGCACAAGGCCAGCTGGCGGGAAGTCCTTTCTGTTGGCTCAGCAAGACAAACACGTTTAGCAGCGTGCCAGGAAAAGCTCGAGCCAGCGCGGGCTGGGACCATCCCAGGCGCTGGCAGCCAAACTTTGAGACAACTCCCCTGGATCATCGTGGCGGGCCGGGACCGTCCCAGGCGCTGGCAGGCACAGCGCTCGGGAAAACTCCTCTGGAGCAGCCCCATCCCGCGCCGAGCCAGAGGCAGCGGCGGCGGCCGAATTACCCATTCACGGTGGCTCATGAATATTCATGAGGGCGACCGCCTCTCCCCCCCTTCGCTCGCCCGCATCACGTGACGCCGCGAGGCCGGAAGCGGCCCTGCCGGCCGGGCTCGGGGACGCCGCGCGCCCGCCCGCCCCCCGCCCGCCACAGGCACTTCCGCCCTTCCGCCAGCCTGGGCTGCCCCGCGCGCCGGCGCTCTCCGCGCTTCCGGTAAGCGCGCGCGCCCGATCCCCGCTCCGGCCGCGGCCACCACACCGGCGCCCCCAGCCCGGGCAGCCTCCCCCGGACCGCCGCCGCCGCTCCGCCGCCCCGTTTTCAAGCGAAACCGCTGATGACGCTGTTCCGCTCCTCTCGGCGACCCGGAAGCGCCGAGACGCGGCCCGCCCCCTGACCCGGAAGCTCCTCCCCGCTGTCTTTCCGGTGAGGAGGCCGCCGCCGCCGGAGCCGGGCCGGGGCCGCCGCTGGGGGGGAGCCCGGTAATGTGCGGGGCGGCGGGACCGCAGGCGGGGGGCCGGGCAGCGGGACTTCCGGGGCCGGGGCGATCTGGAAGCGGAAATGGAGGAGGGCGGGCTGTCTGTCTGTCTGTCCGCCCGCCCGTCTGTCCCGGCGTCGGGGGCTCCGCCACGGGGGAGCTGCGCTCCGGGCCGGCCCCGCCCTCGGCCGCCGCGGGGGGAGGCGCGTCCGGACCCCACGGGGAGCGCCTGCCCCGCTATGGCCGGGGTGCCCCGGCCCGCGGGCCCCGCGGAGCGCCGGCCGCTGCCATGCGGGGCCCCGGGCGCCCCGGTAACCCAGGCGGTTTATTTGCAGAGCCGGCCCTGGAAGGAGGAGAAATGCAAGAGGAGGGAGAGTGAGAGGGGTAAGGAGCTCCCGGAGCTGCGTGAGTGACCCCCGCCCCTCAGCCGGAGGCTGCCGCGGGCTGGGAGGAGATGGGAGATGGGACGGGCCGCGGGTCCCGGAGCTGGGGCCGGGAGGGCGTTTGGGCTGCAGGGAGCGGGAGCAGGGATTGAGCGCCTGGAAGGAGCTGGGGCGCAGGGTATGCCCGCTGCCAGGCACCTGTTCCAACAGAGGCTCGCCCGGTCGGGGTGGAGGCTGCACAAGTGTCGGGGAACGGCACCAAAGTTGTGTCTGTAGTCTGCGGGTTTGGGATCCAGGACTTTGTCCGGTACATTTGGAATATTCCTGATGTGTGTTCAAATGCGCTTATTCTAAAGGTGTAACAGCGTTTGAACTTTCTCTTGTTTATGATTACCAGGGAAGCATTTTTGCTTTTCTTGTAACAGCATGCGTGGCTTTCCGCATCCTTAGTATTTTGCAGCAATTAAGCCTAAAAGCTCCTTGTCATTGAACAAAGATCTTGGGCGGACATAAAACAACAGTCTAAATTGTTCCCAAACATTGCTCTCAGGGCCTTTTGTTGACTGCAAACTCCGTGCCGAATGGGAAATAAAAGCCAGGCATCTGGAGAATAAAGAAACCTGTTTTGAAAGTCAACCTCTGAATAAATGCCTGCACATCCAACCTTGACTGTGCCTTCCAGAAACACAGCCCGTATCTCACCGTGTACTTGCACGTGCTTTTATCTGTCTGTTTATGATGAAAGTGCTGAGCTGCCAAGAAGTATAAATGCAGCACGTTAAGTATGTGATTCTGTGAGATCTAAACTCCAGATCCCTTGTCCCTTGTGAGTTCTCTGGTGCACTCGGTTGTTTATTTGGTGTATGTACATTTGTGGTGTGTACACAGAAAGTGTTTTTGGTTTACATCAGGAGGGTACGTTGACATCTGTCTGATACTAGACTGGTGAATAGGAAGAAGGTTCCATCTCTGGCCTGTTTGTGGAAGCTGGGATGATGAAGGCCCTGCAGTGGGAACGTGCTGTGGTACAGGGTTGAAGCTCCAGCCCATGTCTGGTAGTTATAGAGCAATTGGAAGGGTTACGAGCAGAGTTCTGGTAAAGTAAGTGTGAGCAGCGTCTCAGTGGGGGCTGCCAATAGGGGTGCATGTTTTCAAAATACCCTTTTAGCCTAAAAATGGGGTAGGGGAGGGACAGCTCTGGGTACTAGGCCAGTAGGTTGGTGGAGGAATCTTACCTTTGTTTTCTGCCTTTGGAAGACTGGCTTGCTAGTGAAATTGCATGAAAGCTTCAACTTTTACACCATTTCTCCTTTTCCTCCACATTCTTATAACTCCATCACACTTCAGCCTTTCAAGCCAGAAGTTTGAGGCCTGGTAGATAATACGGCCAAGCATTGAGATTTTTGGATGGGGAGGTGGATTCTGAGGGAGTCTAATGAAATCACTGTAGCCATCCTTTGAAGGATCAGTAAAAGCCGTGTTTGACTTGCACACACTGTAAGCTGAGCAAACAAAAGTTAGATTCTCTCCGAAGTTCTGGTGCAAGACAAGATGGAGACAAGCAGCCACTGCGTGCCATGGCCTCTGCTAGTCTGGATTTTGGAATCTGGAAATGGACTTGCCTTTTATTACTTGTTCTCTTGAAATAAGAAAGCTGTTGTGAGTTTTTTTTGCTTAAATTGGCATCTTTCTGTTTAACTCCTGAAGTTTGCAGTTGCATCCAAGGGAGTCTTGGACAACTACAAAGTTTCTCCGGAAAATGCATCTGATTATTATTATTATTATATGAGACTTTGTGGTTTTGGGCAGTCAGGTTCACTTTGGTGTTTTTGATGTGGAAGCTAAGCAAATAACTGCTTATTTATTTTAAAAACAAAACAAAAACCAAGCAAAAAACCTCAAACTTGGAAATTCCAAACAAAATACCACTCTTATTCAGGTGGTGCTCAATTGCCAAGGATGTGTTATCTCCTCCTGTGTGCCCATCCTGTGGAAGAAAAAAGTCATGTAATTAAGCGTTACATGCAAAGGGCTGTGCTGTGGGCAGTGTACTTAATAATTAATTTGGCTCAGAAAAGAAAGCAGAGGAAGGAAGGTAAGAGTCTTGCCCCATCAGCCTCTGATTGAATCACAGCGTTGCAAATCCAGAGTAATTCAGTCAGGCAGTGAGCAGTCTGACTGCATGCCACCAACGTAAGGTAAATAATTTATCCTTAAGTGTGTTTATTGGTTGATTTGCAGTGAGTGAGTGAGGCAGTAGTACTTGGCCTTGCTGTTGCATGAGCAATTCATAAAAGCAAAATTATCGGGTAATTTGGTTCATTTAAATACTGCTTCTCCACATAGAGGAAAATTATCTTTGCATTTTGGCTCACACACAGCAATTCCACATGTATTTATTCTGTCTTGATATACTTCTGTAATGTGTTTCATGCTACTGGGGGCATCCCTCTGAGCTCCCCTGAGGACTGAGATAGACCCTTCAGAAGCAATATTCTTCAATTATTAGACCATAACAGAAATATGAGTAGGACAGTTTGCAGGTAGCTGCATAAAAAACCTACAGTGGTTGTGCTCTCTGCCAAATGTATTCTGAGCATAGTTTTTACCTACCACTTTTGCCATATTTGTTTCAGAATAGATGTATCTGTTTTCAGAAAATATTGTTTTGTTAATTTCTTTAGGTTTTGAGTAGTGTTTTTGGAAGTGTAACAAACTTTGTCTGCTACTGGTATTACACAAAGGAATGTAAGGATTAGAAAGGAAAGTGTTTCTTCAGTCAGGTGTTCCCAAAGAGATTATACCTCTGTGCTCAGGAGACTCTCTTTTGGTGTCTAACTCGTCCTCTGAATGCAGGGAGAGTTGAGATGGAGCAGTGGGCACTTGGCTGGGGACAGATTCCTACAGAATTTTGTCCCAAAGATGGGAAGAGAATGGGCAATGGAGAGCCATGACATGATCTTGCTTGGAAATCGGGTATCTCGGGAGCAGGGGAATCAGGTTCTTTTCCTACTGCTTAGTCTCATTGGAGGAGAGCAGGATTATTGAATGATATTTCTGTGTTTCTTTCAAGAGTGGGGCTGGGGTAGCAGCAGGAAGTTAGGAGCCCTGAGTTTGACTTCTTGGTCTGCTGTGGCTGTCTGTTATCTTGGGCAAGTCTGTTTCCCTCTCTCTGCCTGTCTTTCTTCCTGTGTAACATAATGCTAATGTCCCTTTGCTGCATCTGGGTGCTTAGTGTTGAGCTGGGGTGGAGGGACAGGCAAGGTCCAGCATTTTCACTGCCTGTGGGGTCAGACCGTCTGTGATGGTGAAAAACAGTTTTCATCTGTATTTGCCTACTTGCACATGCACAGACTTCATTTATGCCATGTACTTGGGTGGATGATAATTGGGAAAATTTGGATGTGGGTTTCTAGTCAGTCCTGTGTTTTGCATGGCGGACTACTGGGCAAGGGGCATTTCAGATGGACCCAAGCCCATGGGAATAACAAGCACCTTTTTCCCCTGAAAATAATTTTTTAATTTGGGCAGATAGCTCAAAAGGGGGGAGAAATTGCTCAAGAAAGACAGGGGAGATTAAGGAACTGTCACAGCGTTATACTGAGTCAGTTCCATATTGGAGTCTCTTTGAGTTTAATGGTTTTTTTGTGTGTGTTTGTGTGTCTGTCTTCCTTATCCTCCATTCCTCTTCCCTTCCCCCTTCTTCTTCCCCCTGTGCCCAGCTAGGATGGAAGAATCTCATTTCAACTCCTCTCCGTACTTCTGGCCAGCAGTGCCCACCGTCTCGGGACAGGTACGATCTCCCAGCCTGTTATGTTCAGGAGTTTACAATGCATGTTGCACAATGAGTGTTTCTGTTGCATTTCTTGCTCAGCCAAATGCTGGGCAAAGCTGTGCCAGGGTATGCTAAGACCTGTCCTCCCCCCGTTTAGATTGAGAACACCATGTTCATTAACAAGATGAAGGAGCAGCTATTGCCCACAGAGAAGGGCTGCAGCCTGGCTCCCCCCCACTACCCTGCCCTGCTGACAGTGCCCACCTCTGTGGCGCTGCCCACTGGGATCTCCATGGACTCGGACACCAAGCCGGAGCAGCTGACACCACACAGCCAAGCCCCCGTGACTCAGAACATCACCGTGGTACCAGTGCAGTCTGCTGGGCTCATGACAGCAGGTGGGGCACTCCAAAGGCTTCAGCAGTGTACAGAGGGGACCGTGGGATGGGGAAATACGAGGTCCTGGAGAATCCTTACTGGCCTGTAGATTATTCCTAGTCTTACTGATGGTGTGGACTGCCTTGGTGTGGTTTCACTGTGAATCTCTAGGCACTCCATACATCCACCCTCTTTTTGGAAGTTTGACTTCCAGCAGGGGAGACTGGGAATGCTGTGGGAAGGGAAGCTACCCTTCTGTTTGTGTTGTAGTCAAAAGTAGGTGCTTCTGTGGGATAAGGAGGTTGGGCATAATTGGAGATGTAATAACTGACTTCCTCCACCTTCCTTTGTTTGCAGGTCCTGGTCTGGTGATAACTTCCCCGTCAGGTTCTCTGGTGACCACAGCCGCCTCTGCCCAGACCTTTCCCATCTCAGCTCCCATGATTGTCTCTGCGCTACCCCCTGGCTCCCAGGCAGCCCTGCAGGTGGTGCCAGACCTGTCCAAGAAAGGGACAACCACCCTCGCTGAAGGTGCGGGGGCTGGGGGAGTCGCCCCCAAACCGCCCCGGGGCCGCAAGAAGAAACGATTGCAGGAGTCGGGGCTGCCAGAGATGAGCGACCCCTTTGTGCTGACAAACGAGGATGATGAGGACCAGCACAAGGATGGCAAGACATACAGGTGGGGAGTGGAGTTAAACCTTGACTGTAACATTGCATGGGGTGGGAGTGTAACCCTTCAGAGGGTTACATGGGGAGGAAGAGATCTATGCCTCTTACCTAGAGAGTCCCTGAGTAGAGAATCTTTGAGCTGCAGAAAGAGTTGATTTTTCTTTCTGGTCAGGAATATTTACAAGCTGATGGGTTGACCCAAAACTGAGGATTTCCTTTCAGTGGACAATTTTGATTTCCTGAATATAGAGTTGTTAATGTTACTAGGTTAGTTAATGACCAGGATGTTATGGAGACTTAACTACATCCTTGCTGGCCCAGCCAGGTAGTATGGCTGGTGTACTGCAGAGTGCAGTGCTGGCTGGTGCAGCTGGAGCACTTCTGGTGTAGCTGAGAGCCCTGCTATAGCTGGGTGCTCCTCACTTAGAGCTCCAGTCTCTCCAGTGTAAAGACTGCAAACTGGAGACACACAGAGCAGAAAGTGAACTGTGGTGGTAGTGTCTGCTCCTGTGTGTATTGCCCCATGTGATCTCCTTCTATTGCAGCACTCCAAACAAAACAAGGAAAAAAATGTAATTCTGAATTAAATATTAAGGGTGTTTCTGAGCCCTAAGTGTGTCAGATAAGAAGGAGGAGAGTTCTGAGCCCTGAGGTTGGGTTTCTGAGTTTGGAGGGATGTGGCTTGAGTTTATGAGTGATGGGGAGGGGAGATATAAGGTAGGAGGGAATACTTGAACCAGAGGATAAGCAGTGTGGGTGTTTTAGAAAAGGTGGGAACCAGACAGAGGAGAAAGTGGTAGGCAGTAAATGTGATGGTCTGTCTTAGGCAGGAAGCAGGAGCACTTTGGGGTGATTCAGTGATAGGTGTTTCTGGTTAATGATTAAGATAAATAAGAGGCAAAGTAGTAGCCAAATTGAAACAGAAATAGGAGATGGTCCCTAGGTCTTCTCACTTGCCTATAATGTGCCTAGGATCCCATATCAAACAGTTTTCCTTTTATCATCCTAGATGTTCTTTGTTTTGGTTCAGATTTAGTTACCCTTCTGGAATTATGCTTTTGGAATGGGAAGGCATCTATATAAAATCTGTGTGCACACCCCAGGCATTTTTTCACTTTTAACTATAGCGTTTTTTTAATGTTTACATTTTTTTTTTTAATTAACACAGTTAAATGGGTACAAAAGCAGAGCTTGGATCAGCCTTTTTATCTTAGCCAATGTCCCAGTTCTTCCGCTTTGAAAATATAATCAGCGTATGGTGAGGAAGGGTGGGAGTGTTAGGTAGCTTGCTATTTGTAATCCCACCATTTATTTTGGGCCATAGCCACAGATCCACACTACTCAAGCTGCTTACAGTCTGGGTTGCTAATTAGGTTGTTAAATATGTATTTACAGGGGACACAATTGGCAGTGAACACTAGAATTAAAGCTGAACCAGGGCTTTAATTATAGCTCCTTGTTTACTTGTAAGTTTGGAAAAAAATGCCCAAGACCAGGTGGAGTGACTCAGCAGAAACTTTATGAACACACATAGTCTGCATAACAGCTCATGAAAAAGCCTTTGCAGGGAAAAAACAGATGAGTATGTATGTGGGCACATGTAATTTCTTAATGTTTAAGATTTCTTTATGTTTAATCTGAGTGTGATATGTCTTTCACCAGCTCCCACCCTAAGTAGGCCTTCCTCTGAGCAGTGCTTAGGTGTGAGAGAGCTAAATTGAGATTTATTGAAGACCCCCAATAGTGGTGCTTCAGGAGGGAGTACTTCTGCCCTCCTTGAGATCTGCTCTTGGATGATGCATCCCATGTGCAAGTTTGGGACTAAAAATGATTGTTGGAAAAATCAAGGAAAGCACTATCTTCTCTTGGAGCTGTGGGAGAGAAGACCTTTGTGCAACATAGTAAAATCGTTTCTCTATAATATGCATATGAATAGACTCACAAGTTAAAACTTTGAGGAATGCTGGGATCCTTCTGTATTCTAGAGGATGATTTCAGTAGTTCCCGTCACTACAGTGTGCAGACATATGCTAGCTAAATTAAGACTGTGGGTGAGGTTCCTCTACTCCTGCTTCTTTCTCAGGCTGGAGGAGGATTTGGTTTTGGCATTCATATGACTACGTTTGTATGATTTCACTGATTCCCATGATGAGACACTGAGAATAATGTACTCAGATTCCTGGAAGGAGTTGTACTACATCGATCAGTGTGTTTTGTTGGTTTTTTTTTAATATCCAATTCCTAAATCTTGGGATTATTTTGTCAAATTTAATTATTCTTTTTAAGCTTTGTTTTTGAGCTCTGTGAGCTCTCTTGTCATGAGTGTCTGGGCAGGTGGCTAATATTTGTAATTTCTGACTCCTAGTGTGGTGATAAAGACAGAGTAAGGCCTTGAGTGAGGAGCACAGCCAGGCAGATGTGGGAGGTGTTGGAGCATAAACCTTGATACATGTACTGCAGCTCATCCCATTCTCTACTAAACGTAGAGATGCCTGCTCCAGCAAATAGCAACTGTTTCCTGCTGTATCATCTCTAGAAGTGAATTAGTAGGCTGCTGTGAAAGTGGTGGAAGAATCTCTATGACTAGGGGGTTTTTTTTGTAAGAAAAGGTGTGAAGCTTTTGCTAATGATGGCAATCGTCTGTCCTTAGGATTCCTCTGGTAGAGTCCTTGGTGCTTTGCATTGTGCTGCTGGAAGAATGCTTGCTCCTGCAGGGGACAGCATCTAACTCAGTCCTGTGAAGCATTTTCTTTCATGAGTAATGTCACTTCAGTCTTGTCTGGATTCATCGTCAGCTCTTTGTTAACCTTCCCTGACATCTTTGTATAATTTGCTTTTTCTTTGGAAAATGCTATCAGCATCAAGAGTCTTTCTAGAAAGATGATGGCAATGTGGAGCACATGGCTTCTTCCCAGTGCTTTAAATAGTGCTGAGGAAAAGGTAGCAAACAAGTCCTGGATACAGTAGGATTGTTTTTTAGTCCTGGTGTGGTGCCTGTACCTGTGCACTTTTAGAAGTCTGTGGTGTGATGTGATCAGTGGACAAGACTGATAAGGTGATTCAGCTGCTCTGGGCCAGATCATCAATTCTCTTTGTCTTGACAGTTCTCTAAGCAGTTTCTTTGTAAGAGGAAGAGAGCTCTGGATAGACACTGCTAGGCTCTGGTACTAAGTAAAATCCAGGATGAATACCAGTTTATAATCTGGAATATTTTGCAGACTGTGCTCTGGAGCCTCAGATACCAGCAGAAAGGTTGTTGGCTTGAGAAGGGCCTCATGTCATAGTGTAATCAACAAGCTCTGTCTTCTCCACTTCTGGTTTTGGGTTTTCCTTACTTTCACAGCAGGGAAGCTGGGAGACA
This sequence comes from Agelaius tricolor, assembly GCF_023055355.1. Lineage (NCBI taxonomy): Eukaryota > Metazoa > Chordata > Aves > Passeriformes > Icteridae > Agelaius > Agelaius tricolor. The sequence goes on from NW_027269269.1 coordinate 21,739,709, forward strand.
ATAAGCAGCTGAGGGACATAGGAAAATTCAGAGATGAGTCCAAGGTGCAAAAGTGTACAGAATCCTTAGTGAACGGAGCTGCAGAAGGTGAGGAAGCTGGATGGAGACCCTCATTAGAGAGCAAATTATGACACAATGAAGAGCACAATGGTGGTTTGAATACAGCATGTGGGTATCTTCTCAGACATGTCTTGTTTTAAGCCTGTTTGGATTTAGCATTACTGTTTAGTGAACTTCCCATAGTTTTGAATCAATTTGTAATGTGGTGGCTATGAGTTTAGTAAGTCACACATGTCTTTTTTTATTGTTGAATTTGGCCAGTTTTAAGCTTGGAAAAAATCTGTTAAGCATGCTCTGAGATGATTTATAGTTTGCAGGTGGAAATATGTGAAGGAAATATTCTCTTTGAGGCTTCTTGAGGCTTGCACCACTCCAGGCACTCAGCAGACAGTCCATCTCCACAGAGGAGACAAATACAGCCTAACTTCTCTCAGTTTCTGTGTGAGGCTGGACTATATATCTACTCTTTCTGCAGTTCTAAGCATCTTCTAGAGTTGCACTGAAGGGCCAAACATGCTTTTCCTTCAGGCACAGCTGCTCCTCCTTCTGCTTCAGAAGGGGTCTCTAGTGCCCAGTGTGGACAGTAACCTCCCTCTCTGATGGACACAATAGCAAGGTGTGAGAAGACACTGCTTGGTTCAAATGTGGTAGGGATGAGAATGAGGCATGGGCAGGGACTGGAGCTGTTTCTGCTGAGGAAATCTGGGAACTGGGTAGAGATGAGAATCAGAAAGGAGGAGAGAAAAGACAAGAGCCTAAAAACTAGGGAATGCAGCAGAGGATGTGATGGGGAGCCTCTTTGCAAGGGAGAGAGGGGAGAGCTAGCACAAGAATAAGCTATAAGCAGCCAAGACTGAGGGGTGGAGGAAGGAACCAGACCTGCTAGGTGCTGGTAAATGAGGTACCCAGAACTTGCAGAACAGAGAGGGACAAGAGTATGGGATGTGGACAGACAAACAGAAACACGAGCAAGAGGAGATAAGTGTTAGGTAACTGTGGGAATGAAGTAGCAACGTGCCCTTGCAGTAGAGGATCAAGAGGCTGGGGCATGTGGGTAAAGAGCTTGGGTCTGGGCCTTGGTGCAGGAGAGGGGATTGTTCTGGGCTGGAAGGCTAAGGGCAAAAGGGGAATTAAGTTTGAAGTGTCAGGCAGAAAGGTTGACCACATTCCCTCCAAAGCCTAGAAATATTAAACCCAGTGTTTCTAAATTTTGCCATGGCTTTGATGTCAGCATAAGAATGTGACCTCCTCTGGCAAAGAACCTCATCTTCCTCTTAGGCTAGAAAAAGGTGAGAAAGTATTGTTCCTGTCATTTATCATCTTAGCTGCAGTGGCAGAGGTCTGTGCAATGGATTTTAAGGTTGCTGATGACCAACGTGGGTGTCAGTGTGATGCCACACGTTGGAATTTCTGTTTGCTTTTTTTAACAAGTGGTTCCGTGAGCAGCGGAACTAATGATGCCTGGTTTCCAGCGGCTCTCTCCTGTGTGGATTCTCTGATGTCTAATCAAGGGTGAGCTTATTAGCCTTTCCCTCAGCAGAGGACTCCAAGAGAGTCTCTCTTCTTTCCTCAGCTGCATATTTTTGAGACTCGTCTTGATTTTTAAGATCCTTACCCCTTTTCCAGACTGGCTGGCATTGTCTTATGATCTCAGAGCTCCAAGGAATACTGTTGCACATGCACATTTACATACGCACATGCAGTTTGTACACATAATCCTTGCTTTGTATATAAATGCAGTGCTTGGAGCTTAGAAAATGACAATTTGACTGGCCACATGCCTGAGAGTATAATGAGGTAAAACTCTGTGTTATGGTAAGTTCTCTCCCTTCTGCTGAGATGTAACTGTGAGTGTGTGCATGCATGTGGTTTCCCTTGGCAGTTCCTCATAGTGCCGAACAGAAGGAATTGACAGGAGAAGTTCTGCAGTCACAAATTCTAATTTTGGCATCTTACTTGTCAATGGATGAGTGTGTGCAAGGGAATGAGGAGGACAGTCACAGTTTCAGCTTGGGAGAGAGGGAACTTTAAAACTGTATTTTGTCCCTCTTATCTGATTACACCTTAATTTGGCCCTATTGAGTCAATGCGCTTTGATACCATCCTTGATTAGTTATTGGTGCATGATAGCCTGTCAGAGACCTGCATGTTTGCTCAACCTGAAAGGAATATTCTCTGAAAAGAAAATAAAATGCATTGACATGGGATTGTGGAATTGAGGGGGATGATCTGGGGAAGGCATTTGCTAGTATGAAGAACTGTTGATTACACTTTCCTCTGCCACAGATTGCTGTGGTATCCTGCAGCCTTACAGATAATCTTGCCTTGAAGTGTGTGCAAGTATGAGTTAGGTTGAATCTTCAGTGGATTTGCATTTGTCTCAGGCTACAAATGACCATAGAGAGTTACCCTGAAATAATTGACATTGGGTGTTCCCAAAACCATAGTCTCAAGTATCATTGAACACTCCTCTGTTATAGGTCAGACCCTGTTCTGCTTTGCAGAAGTGTTGCAGCTCACTGGAGTAGCACAGAAATCTATAGGAGCAGTGATATGAATGTATGTAATAGGAATTTTCCTTTAAAGGAAAAAAACAGGTCACAGATATCAGTTTGGCCACTTGGAATTAGTAGGTATGTCTCTTACTGGGTTTCACTGGGTCTTTTGTGATTCCCTTCCCTTACAAAACATAAACCAGGGACATTGTGGAGATAGATGAGTACTTATGGAGCACTGATATTTCTGTGGTGGGTACAGGAGATGAGTGATCTGCTTCACGAGGTTGGAATTGCATGTTGGAATTGGATGAGGCTTAAGGCTGTCCAGAGTGGTGATATAAAAAGCTGAATGCTTGCTTGTTCAGTATCTGTCTGTGCAACATAATAAGAGTGCAGTTCTGTGGAAACAGTCAATAAAGCTGTATCAGAACGCACCTGCATTGCAGAGCCAAATTATGGTGACATGGCTGACCTTAATCCTGATGTTTCCAAATTTCCTAGTGCTTTTTAATGGGCCTTTTGTATTCTTTTAATTTTAGCTGTTGCATGTTATCACTATAGTGGGAAGCACATTATTGTGTTTTATTGTTTTGTTGGTCTTTTATGCTAATGGTGACTGATTTCAAAAATTGGTGAACAGTGTCTTAGGCCTTATGTTCAATGATTTGGAGGTTAACAGAAAGTCACGGCTGATAATCTAAAGATAAAAACAATGCTGGTGGGTAGCTGTAAAGAAATGGGATCTTTATGTGGTTGTTAATTGTTCAGACAAAATATATTTTAATACAGTCCCATGGAAGACTTAGCCTTTTGGGACAGCATGATGTCTCCAGCAGCCAGGGACTGAGGTCCAGATGTTTGGACGCAATGGCAAACATTATCAGACAGAAGTGTTTTGTTGGACTATTGAATGTCTCTGGTCTAAAGATAAGGAATATGGAGGAATGGTATCCTGGAAAGCAATGACTGTGGAAAAGACTTTTAGGAATTAAGTGACATCATGAAAGCTCCCAATGCAAGACTGCGACAGAAAACATTTAAGGTGCAACTGTTGAAAGCATAAATGATTGAGTCATTAAAAGAACACAGGGAATTTGTGAAGTATGCTGAAATACCACAAAATTCTGGGTCAGGTATTTTTAGGGTCATTTGGAAAAATGGACAAAATGCAGGAATGCCCTCAAATCTGGGAACTGGGAAAGTGCCATATTATGAGAGCATGTTGAACTGTTCTTTGCCTTGCCAGTATATGAGAGTATGCTTTTCTGCAGCCTTACCAAGCCACCAGGTGACAGAAGGACTGTGGAAGTAAGTTGACCAAGATCTCTGAGCATAGCTGATAGATTTGTTACACACTCCAGTAGTGTAAACTGTGCCGTGGAAGCACAGCATTGGCTTGGGAATAGGAGCTGATGCTGGGTGTGCCAGTGTGGAAGCAGAGATACAATTCCTATGCCTTCATTTGGCATCTTTGTACTCACTGGCTTTATTTGGGTGTTGCCCAAGTGTACCTGTGTATCTTGGATGTTAGTTTTGTCTCCTTTCCCCTCCTCTTACAAAATATTAATAAGAGGTCACAGCTATCAGTTTGGCCACTTGGAATTAGTGGGTACGTCTCTCTCACTGTGTTTCACAGTAACACTTAAAAAATGGGGCAATGTGAGGGTCAAGCATTTATCATGAACTGTGCATCCATTATTGTGCTATGCTTGCATTAGTTACTTCATTAACTCTGCATTGCAAAGGCAGGACATTTCCTTCCTTTTTAAATGAACTGCTGACTCTGACAGCCTAAACTTATCATCTAGTCTAACTTCAGACTATCCTGGTTTGATTTTTAGTTTTACTGATGGTCTGACTTGTATATGTAGCCTAAGAGAAGGAGCAAGGACTCAATTAGCTTGTAAGACCACTCTCAGTAGATACTAGGAATTCGAATTCTCAGAGCCATATAAAGCTTACATAGTTTTCACAACTGTGATACTGATTAATTAAGCACTTGATTGAAAAAGGCTGTTAATCCACGTTGGGCAAATTTTACTATGAGCTGGTATTTCAGATGGCATTTTATCTCCTAACAGCATCTGATGAATGAGGCGGAACATTCCATGAAAAGTGGAAAAATATACAGCACTGTGTGCCACAGAGTTGTAGTCTGGTTGCTATAGGCATCATTTTCTTTATGACTCAGTGTGGTGACTTTCATATGGGAGTAGAATTAGAATTGTACATCCACCTTTTGCTGGCATTTCATGATTTTTGAGAGTGTCTTTGTGTAACATGAACATTTTTTGAATGTCTTTATTTCCTATAAAAAAAGAAAGCATTGTAAACATTGGAAGGGGTTACTTTTGATCTCTGGCATATGGCTGAGTGCTAATTTAACTGTTGATATGAACCTCTGTTTTATTAAGGATATTTTCTCCAAGGCTGTCTGAATTTTCAGAGCCATAACAAGGAGCTGCAGGGGATGTTGTGTCACACCATCAATGGGAATGCTGCAGTCATTTCTGTTTCTTGCTGTCAGAAAGAATGCAGCCAAAGGAGGGGTAGTTTAGAAGCACAGTGGGGAGACTATTAAAAATGGATATTAAACAGAGGGGGGGTAGAAATCAATTATTCCATATAGTGTTTCATTCATGCTTAGCAAGGAGCACTCCCTATTTTTCCTCTCCCCAGCCAGAATTTCACTGAAGTAGAACACTGAAATGCTGCTAGTGTCAGATGGGATATTCTCATTATCCATATAGATTTAACATTTTTTTTAATCCATATTTGCCCACTAGAGGGCTGATTGCATCTTCCCCTTTAATATTTGATGTTGTCTGAAGCAGAATGCAAAGCCCTTAATTAAATGGATCATTTGTTCCCATGAAAAAGCCTGATACCACACAATATAAAATTCTGAAATGCAGCTTTCTGTTATATTCCAGGGCTTTTTTTAACTCATAAGGCTCATGAATTTGTTAATGCTGCATAACATTCTTGCTCTCTCAGGGTTGATGCTAATTAGATGATTAGAAAATGAGTTCTTGCAAGATTTTAATTCTAAATGTTGTTTGAAAAACAATATCAGAATGTCTATAGCTGCTAAATTCAGACAACAGGCATTGGTTGGTTTGTTCATTTGAGGGTTTTGTTTTGATTTTGGGGGTTTTGGGGAGGGTAAAGTTTTGGGGGGGTTCTGTTATTGTTGTTGAGGCCTGTTTTGGCTAATAATCAGGTTTATCATTGTCATGCAAGTGCCACTGATATTTTGAAAACTTCTTTATAATTTTAGTTTGAAAATAGAAAAGGACATGCAGTCTGTTTCTCTTCATTAAAGTTTATTTTAGAGAATTTCTGACCTGAAGGCAGATACCTGGCAAAGCAAATAAGTAAAGGAAAGGGTGCACAGGACTTATGGAAGATAAAGTTGATGGCTTTATGGCACTATAGATTTAATGCATGGGACTACTTGCACTTGATGGCACGGTAAAGTTCATTAATTTTTCAGAGCAGAATAGACTCTTTAAAATATAGAGTCCCGTGTACAGCACAGAAAAGATTAGTGCCCAGCATTCTCTTTTAACTAGAGCAGAACCCTTAGAAGAGTATTTCTCTCAGAAAGGTATCTGGATTCTGATTTTAGGGGCCAAGTGATTGAGACCATATTGTAGCCTCCAAGCCTTGTTCCAAAGATGCATTATTCTCATGGCTGGAGAAGGCCTGTTTCCTCTTTTTTCCACTTCTCATGTCAGTTGTTGTTCCTCGTTATATCTGACTTGTTCATAAAATAAGCCCCTAGTAATTGATATTTTTCTCCCTTCGTAGATTTATTTGGCTGTTGACCAAGTTATCTTTTAAGCTTTACTCCAAACCTAGATCAACTGGAGTCAGTGAATCTTTCCTGCAAAGCCAATTTTCCACATGCCATCATTCTTTAAGTTTGCTGAGCCTGTGTGGGTTTTTCAATAATTGTTGAGGACATTGACTACAGAATTAGACATGCTGTTGGCAAGAACAGTCATTCCCCTCCTGTATACAAAAAGGATACCTGCTATTCCCCTTTGTTTTGGTGAGCCATGTTAGCACAGCATCCCACTGGGAGCTTGTTCTCAATTGAATGGTTCCTTATCAGAGGGCCAATGCTGTGGAACGGGATTCAATTGAGAGTAATGGAAGTCAGCATCTGCTGAGAAGGAGCTTGCTAAAAGTCAAGCATGGGATTATGCTGTAATTGCTTGCGGTAGCAGGGAACTGGACTTCGCAACTCAAATGTATTTTTCAGTTCAGTGTTCACCTCAGAGTTATTTCTAACGTTTCAAGGGTACACAGTCCCACAGTCCTCATCATGTAAGTATGACTTGATTAATGCAGAATATATATGCTCTATTCAAGTCTAGCATTCCAGGAAGTCTGGAACAAACTGTGCAACTTGAGATTGTTTGGTTTATAAACCAAGAGCTACTTTTTTTAAAAAAAGATGATGCTGATGTACCTTTTTATTCCTTATATCTTTAGTTGATGTAGGGATAAACAATCAAATTGCTTCTCTTTGTTGATTCCAGCAGGGATTGGGGCGTGTGTGTGTATTGAGGAGGGATTTGTGTAAGGATGTGTACTTAGTTTGCATGTTCTGTTAGGGCTTGCAATTAAAATGGATTAAGAGAAAGATGAAGGTAGGACACGTGGGAACAACTGTTAAGAGATGATAATGAATGTAAAAGAGCAAAGGTGGAGAGGAGGGAAATGTTATGACAGGTGTGTGTTAGAGTGCTTGCGAGGGAGGCATGGCTTCCAGCTAAATGGCTGGGAATCAAGCTGTGGCTCAGAAGGGCCTGTGGAAGTGAAGGTAGGTGCTGGATAAATACTGCTTACATGACATACCCTAATCAGACTGCACACATCATAAAGCTTCTGGCTCCAACAGAGTCACAACAGTAGATGTAATGAAGTATCCTCCTGAGAGGAGATGGATATGGGGAAGAGCAGGATCAGCTCTGTGGCTTGTAATACCTGCAGAGACTTTTGTTGCTGAGCAGTTTTGTAAATACTATAAAACTCAAGAAATTCCCAGACAAAACCACTGTGAACGTTGAATTCATGTTAACCAGCCTTCCTCTGGCTGGCATGTCTTCTCTCATATGTGACCCTGGAAGTTACATGTGGAGATTCTATTTTGTCTTTAATGTAAATGAAAAACCTAAATTCAGATAAACCTTTACTCTGCCCCTTGTTTGACACACAGCAGGGGTGGGGAAGAAATGGAAGAAAGAACTTGGATGCAGCTTCTATCTCTCTGTCAAATTAACAACCACAAAAGCTTTTACCATCTTGAACTGTAAAACAGTACGAGCTTCTCTTAACAGCCTGGTGTTGTAGTGGAGGAACAGTTTTTAACAGCAGCATCCGTAGCAGAGCGATGCCAACTGCTTCTTCTTGTTCAGAGAGTCTGTGTGTTAACAAATACATTTCTGATCGTTATGGGAACAGATGGATCCAAACGCCCAGACAAAACATTTTGCATCACATCAGTAAGACTGAAATGATGAAAGCCCACTAGACCAATGAAATACCACATTTGATATCCAGAGCATCTTTGCGAGACCCACTAGGAAAGCAGCACTGCTGTTATTCTCAGCATTTTGTATCCTAAATATTTGAGCATCTTCTCCAGAAATGGGAGCAGAGTTAAGTGGATTTGGCCATTTCTGCTCTCACAGACTTCACAGCACATGGAATTAACTTCTAATACAAGCTATAACCTGGGATTTCCAGGTTTTCCAAGTTTTTTTTTGACTGAAATAAATCATAGATTAACAAAGTGGGGGTTTTGTCTGGGAATTATTCCTATCCCCTTAGGATTGCTGTTGGAAAATTTTCAGAGTGCTGCCCCACCTCTCTTGCAAGCCAGTTGGTTTCTTCCAACACCTTCACTTGTCTGGCTGTGAAGTATTTGTTCTGTTACACCAGTTCCCAGCTTAAATTTGTTCCCCTGGGACTGAACCACTCATAGCCAAGCAGTGTCCCAGGTGAAACCTCCCCAGTACCACATAGTGGGAAAATGCCCCTACTTCACTCAGTGTGGAAGATCCCATCCGGTTAGAGTTGATCCATATTGGGGCTTATCCCCGTGTGACCCTGTCTCTTCCCCTCGTCCCGGTCCCAGGTGCCGGATGTGTTCGCTGACCTTCTACTCCAAGTCGGAGATGCAGATCCACTCCAAGTCCCATACGGAGACAAAGCCACACAAGTGTCCTCACTGCTCCAAGAGCTTCGCCAACAGCTCCTACCTGGCCCAGCACATTCGTATCCACTCAGGGGCCAAGCCCTACACGTGCAGCTACTGCCAGAAGGCCTTCCGCCAGCTCTCCCACCTGCAGCAGCACACACGGTAAGGGCCGGAGGAGGCTGGGGCCCTCTGCACTGCATGTTGCCGTCATCCCAGCATGCTGTGAGCACCTCCGTGGGCGGCTGCCTGGGCAGACCTGGCTGGTTGTGGCAGGCTGCTCAGGTCGTGCGCGCGGCAGAGCGGCGGTAGCGGTACCGGATGCGTGAGCCTGGTGCCCGGCTGTGAGGGGCTGGGCGCGCTCAGGTTAGCGCTGCTCCGCCGGAGAGGCGCCGGCAGCAGAGTGACGCTTTCTGACAGGAGCCAGGGCTGGTTGTGCCAGTGTGAGAGTAGAGCGGGCATAGGAGGACTGTTCCCTGTCACCCCAGCATAGTTCTGCCAAACATCTCAAGTCCAGGCTTGCAGCCCCCCCTGCTGTTTCAGCCACAGGCTTCCCACACACAGCTCTGCCAATGCCCCTCAGTCGAAGCTCTATAGTTGCTCTCTCTGGATCCTCCCCCGGTGCAGACAGACCATGGTCTCTTGAATCCAAGGGGAGCACAGTTTGAGACCAAGAGAGCTCATGCTGTGGTCGGAGTTCCTTCACGTAGCAGATAGCGTGGTGCTGTCCCACCCCCTTTGTGCCCTCATTCCATCAGCACTAGCCAGATGGCGGTCATGTCCAACTGCTGCTGCTCCTCCTCCTCTTCGGCAGGATCCACTCCAAGCTCCACACGGCGATTGTCAAGCCGCACAAGTGTCCTCACTGCTCCAAGAGCTTCGCCAACACATCCTACCTGGCCCAGCACCTCCGCATCCACTCGGGGGCCAAGCCCTACACCTGCCGCTACTGCCAGAAGGCCTTCCGCCAGCTCTCCCACCTGCAGCAGCACACACGGTAAGGGCCAGAGGAGGCTGGGGGCCTGGCCCTGGTCCCCCCGCGCTGCCGGCATGCACCTCTGGAGCACGCGCGCCAAGCATGCGGGGGGCGGGCGGGGAATGCGGCCGGCTGCACCCCCAGAAGGAGGTGAGCCACCTGAGTGGACGGAGTGGAGGCTGCGCAGGAGACACTGACCACGTCAGGGCTGAGGTGGGCACGTGCTGTCCCTGGGGATCCTTGGTCTTGCACCGCGGGCGGCACAGAGAGAGAGCCATAGAGAGAGAGGCATTGGCTGTAGGCGATCCCGGCCTGGCACCACGGGGGTTGGACTGAGTGTGTGGAAGCTGCTCCTGGCATTGCAGGGGGACAGGGACAGGTTAATACTGTAGGTAAACTCAGCCTGTTACTTAAAAGGAAAAGTGTTGGTGTGTCTATCCTGGAAGGAACAGAGCTGCTTTCTTGTACTGTGGAAGGAAGAGAACAGATTTCTTTTGGTCATTTAGGACTCCTGAGTTTGGAGCAGGGAGCCTGGACCTCCAGACCCCTTCCCATTTTTAGGTAGCTCACATGCTGAGCTGTCCAGGCGTTCCTAAGCTCTTGCTCCTCAATCCTAGTCACTCTGAAATCTGCTTGATTGCCTGTCTTCAACTTCTAACTGGACATGGGAGCTGGGCAGAGCTCTCTTTGTCCAGCTAGAACAGCATCTGGAGGCAACATCATCCCCTTCACACAGCAGCAGGCCCTGGCAGTCTGCCCTGTCTGCCTGCTCACTGCCTCCTGTTTGTGCTCTTCCTCCTCAACAGTATCCACACCGGGGACCGACCCTACAAATGTGCTCACCCTGGGTGTGAAAAGGCTTTCACCCAGCTTTCCAACTTGCAGGTAAGGGGCTGGGTGTGTCCTGCTTGCCGGCAGGGGTTGGCAAGGGTTCCAGTTGTAGAGGAGGTGGAGGAAGTGGGGCAGATGGGAGGAGAGTAAAAGAATGCAGAAAGCTATTGAAGCCCTGGGCAGGGAAGAGATTCCTGACTTGTGGCACTAGTGGCCCAAAGAAGTCACATAAATGGTTGCATCCTGAAAAATTAACTTGACTTGAAAGCGGTGAGACCTTAGTGAAGTTCCCCCCATCTGTTTTGCAGTTTTCTAACTTAGCTGGGGCAAGACTTTTGTGAAATGTTACACCCAATAAAGTCTGGGTATCTGGGTGGGTTTTTTGTTTGTTTTACAATGAAATGGAGGGTGTAAGGGTAGGGATATAGGAAGCAGAGGTGGTGTGTCCTGTTGCAGTACCCTGGAGGAGGGGGACTGTAGAGTGTGCCAAAGAGCAAAGAGCCGTAAACACCTGCAAGCAGTTAAAGCCAATCCTGCCCTGAAGGTATTAGATGCAGGGAGCAGATGTATAGAGGGGCAGAAAAGGAGAGACCAGGAAAAGACTGAGAGTTGCATGGAAACTGGGAATATGGGGGTTGTGAAGCATTAAGAGTCTCTGCTCTTCAAATGCCTAGTATGCATGAGAGGGAAGGGCGTGTGTGGGGAGGGTGTGGTGGGCTGGAGGGACAAGTTCTGTCCCTATGCTAGGAGCCAGGTTTACCTTCCTGAGCAGCCGGGAGCTTGGGGCCTGGCTGTAACGGGGTGTTTGAGGTGAAGCCATCTCCAGTACTAATACTTGCTTCCTTCCTCATGCTTGCTTTCTCTTTCCTACCTGCTGCTGCCACCCCCCAGTCCCACAGACGGCAGCACAACAAAGACAAACCTTTCAAGTGCCACAACTGCCACCGTGCGTACACGGATGCTGCCTCGCTGGAGGTGCACCTGGCTACGCACACGGTGAAACACGCCAAGGTCTACACCTGCTCCATCTGCAGCCGGGCCTACACCTCGGTGAGTGCTTGCTGCCCTGGGGCTACAGAAGCGGTCAGCTTCCCAGGAGCAGCTTCTGTAGATCCAATGGGAGCAGTCCCCTGAGTTGCTGTGTCCCTCCTTATTGGCTTTGGCTCTTGGAGCATCGTTCCCTCCTCTGACGCGCTCCCTCCCGTTGCAGGAGACGTACCTGATGAAGCACATGCGGAAACACAACATCCCTGACCCACAGCAGCAGGTGGTTCAGGCACAAGCCCAGGCCTCGCAGCAGCAGCAGCACTTCCAGCCGCAGGGCGGGGGGGCAGCAGGGGGCCCTTCTGGAGACACTAACCAACCCAACCCTCCCCCCCAGTGCTCCTTTGACCTGACTCCTTACAAGACTTCAGAGCATCACAAGGACATCTGCCTCACTGTCAGCACCAGCGCCATCCAAGTGGAGCACCTCTCCAGCTCCTAGAGAGACCTCAACCCAGGGAGCAGAACGCCTCTTGTGCATAGCCTGTGCCAGGGGCACCGCTTGTGCAGCGGCCCTCCTCGTGCAACAGTTTCCGGCCTCTCCTCCTGCAGCAGCCTCTTCTGGCTGTGTAACCCTGTTCATGGCAGCCCCTTGCACAACAGCCTGTCTCAAGGGGGTGCTCCTTCTGTGCAACAGCCTGCCTGGTAGGAGGATGCTTCCTTGTGCAAGAGCCCCTTTCCTGTGCTGGGATCACTTCCTCATGCAAGAGCCCCTCCTTTGAAACCCAAAGAAAGGCCCCTGTTTTGCCTTCTCTCTCACTGTAGGATGCGTACGAAGCGGGGTTGCGTGTTGTGACACGCGTGGTGGATGGGATGGAGAGATGGCCCTTGTATATACGGGGGTTTGGACACGTGTTTTTAGCAGGCCACAGAAGAATGTGGCATGGTTCACAGCTGGATGGGGTTCTTTGAGGATTGCCTTGAGTGTCTAAGAGAGAAATATCCATTCCTGTCTCTCCTGCTTGTGAAAGGGAGGAGGGGTCGCTCGTCCTGCCCCAAGGACTGGATGGGAGAAACCTTCTCCCCAGTGGAAGGTGAGACCAGTGGAGGGGGGAGAGGTGAGGCATGTTCTCTGGGATGGACAGGTGCCTACACTGCCTAAGGGCTGTGGAGTATTGCATTCTTTCTCCTCCCCTAGTGGAGAGCAGTAGAGAGGAGTCTGTCTGAACTGGCTGCTGCCTCTCTCTCACAGCTGTCTGAGCAGCACAATGGCCCCGTAGGAATGTGGGTTCCTGCTCATTGCCCTTCCTGCCTGTTGTGGATGATATCCTAGCAGCTTGTACTCCTCCTCCTCTCCCTCCTGCTTTTCCCCTCCTCAGAAAAGCCTGCAGGCATCAACAACAAACCAAAAAGCACCTGGAGGGAGGGTAAGAGACTGCCAAAATAATCATCACCCTTCTCTCTACTTCCTTTCCTGAAAGGCGGAATGACAGCAGTTCTGACACTCACATACCTGTCCTGCCCCCAGTTTCCCAAAGGGAAAGAGGAGGAGGAGGAGGAGGAATAGACCAATCTTTTCAAGGGGCTGGCAGGAAGCAGGGAAAGGCTAGCTTCTCCTGCTCATCTCTTGCCAGAGTGCTCTCCCAGGCTCCCTCTTGCCAAGACGGGCTGGACTCACATGGCAGTGGTGGCCTCTTCTGGACCCTAGTCATGGGAGAGAATCCCCAAAAGGTGGACAGTGGAGAGAAGGGGATGAAGATCCCCACAGAGAGACCAATCTAATGAGAAGGGGGAGCCAACAAGAATAAACTGAAGGCCCCTTGAATTTATATATATATATATATATAAATATCTATTCCCCACCCCTGGCCCGCTCTGTCCTTGCTGTAACTGTTTCTATCTCTGTGTTTATAAAACGCATTATCCTGGCGAATTTTTATTTTCAATCTTCGTTTGTTTTTCCCTTTCTCTTCGTCTTCAATTCTCCTTCCTCTTTTTTTTTTTTTTTAATTGGTCCACATGACTGCTAGTCTTGTGTGTTACTTATTAGTTTCTTTGGATCATGGAGGCTGACTTGGAAGAGAATGAGAAGGCAAGGGAAAAAGCATGTGTTGTTGGGTTTTTAAATCAGTCACTCACCCAAAGCCTATAGAATCCCAGACTTCTGTATGAACAACCAATAGGGGCTTCTATTTTATTTTTTTTAACTACCCTGTATAGAAATAAATTGGTGTAAAAGGCTCCTTGAAGGTGCTGCTGCGAGCAGCCTGCCCCTGTGACGTGTGTTCCTTCCCCCTGCAGCTGAGCCCTGCAGGAGCCTCTGGCTGCCCTGACTCTGGAGGGGCCGTGTGGGCAGGGACGAGGGCAGCACGTCCCTGCCTTTGGCACTTTGCGCTTTGCACAAGGACAGCGAGGAGCTCTGCACCTGGGGAGCCTGTGGCAGAAACCTTTTCTCTGGTTTAGTCACCAGGGTTGGCTGCAAACAGGTGGAGTGCTTGGTAGGTGCACAGGCTAGGCTAGAAGGAGCTGTCTGGTTTGACTCCTGCATTTCACAGGTGACATTTCAATCCATTTAGCCTGTACTGAGAGTAGCCAAGAACTGATGAGTATTGAAACTGTGTTGACAAAATGCATTGGCTTGATTTTGAGGCACTGGGACACAAAATCCATTGGTAGCCTGCTGCAAGGGCTTCATGTTTTCACTGTTTAAATATTTAAGCCAGATTTCTCTTTGCTTTGGTTTCTGGTTCCTAGTTCTGGAAACATTCATCTCTCTGATTCAGAGAGCCTAAATGGGACTTTCCCCCCCAGACTTGCATTTAAACACTCTAATGTCTCTTCTCAATTCACTTTTTGACAAGGTAAACAGATAGAACTCTGTAAATCTTCCACTATAAGGGATTTCTTCAGGTCCATGAATTATTCTTTTCTTTCTACATTTCGTCAAATTTTTCATTATCTTATGAACAAATTCATTTTGGAATTGAGTGTTGAAGCCCCAGTGCCATGGGTGAGGTCCCCCTGGCTCTTTGCCTTAAGTCTGCAGAGGACTGCATTTTCCCTCTTCTCACAGCATGATAGAGGAGCTCACAGTGGCTGCTTGTCTGGTCGAGGCTGATCATCCAAAGTCTCGGCTTTCCATGATAGTGTTTTCCCTTCTCTACGGGAATGCTCTGGGTTCTTGTTTCCTGGGGGCTTCACATGGGGCTGTGTCCAAGTCCAGCCTGTGTGAATGGGCCTGGCTGGCTGATGGACCAGGTTACTCACAGCTTTCATTGCTCTGTCACCCCCAGACTGTATCAGTTGTTATTTTTACTTTCAGATCCAGGTTGAAATGCAATATTGCATCTTGCTAACTTGAAAAGCATTGAGTGCATCTTCTCATTAGCTTTTTTTTTGAGACTTGCAGGCTGAGCATTTCTTAATCCTCTTAGTATTTGATTATGTACAGTTTATCTTTCTAACTTATGGTGCTAGGTCAATGCCTTATAAAAATTTAAGTATGTTGCACCTATGCAGTCCCCTTTGTTAAACCAAATGTATAATGATGTCATCTAAGAATGAAATTAGGGTTTGGGTTTTTTCTTTTTTTTTTTTTTTTAACTACAGAATCTGTATTTTGTAAAAGCTTTGTGTTATAGGTTTTATTTTTTCATTCCCTAATTCTTCATCTCTATAGTTTTTCCATTAATTTGTCATTGAGTAATTTAATTTGCCTTTTGGGAGTATTGTCATGAGTGCATTAAGGTAATTGTCTAATATTCCAAGTTTAATTTAAATATCAGAATCCCTGGGCTAGAGAGCTAGTTATTAAACTCTTTCAGGCCTCCTGTTTCTTTAATGATTTCAAAATACACATCCCTTGCAGGTGTTGTCTCACCTACTTTGATACTATGGTACTAGATAGAAGTTTTTATTTTCATATGACTGCTACATTCTGTTCCTTTCTTCAGATGGAATTTGAAGTATTTCTTGAGTGGTTTCTCCTGTTCCATGTCACTAGCATTTTCACCATTTTTATCTAGCATAGATCAGTACTATTAGTAAGATTTCTTTCTTTATTTTGTGATTGAAAGCAATGAAAGAGCAAAATATTCCTTTCCTCTTACCACTAGTTTTTCTAGTGGTAAAGCTTTTCTTGAAAATTTTCTCTATTTTTGTTGTGTCTAATTTGTGTTGGTTGCTGTCTGGCCTTCACCTTTTCCGTTATGTTCTTCTTACAGGAGAGTTTAATTCATATTCCTCTGCCTTCTTTCTTTTTTTCCCATGGACAGCTCTGTTGATAGTTTTGCTCCCCTTGGAAGTTATCAGACTCAGCACAGGTTTGTTACTACTTGTGGCTCTCCTCTGCCTGTCTGTGTTCCACATGGACAGGACAAAACTGCCAGCTTCACTCTAGGTGTTCTCTCTCTTGAATGCATCATCTTGAAGTCTGAAAAATGACTTGGTTTGGTTTAGTGTCTTGAATTAAACTGGGAAGGCTTTAAAAGTCAGAGTAATACCTTGCTGACTGGTTGAATTCCCCGGGGAATGGTTCACAAGTTAAAATTCTTTGCAATGATTTTTCATTTTATATGTTCAAGGTGCTTGAAAACGCCTTTCCTGGTCCCTGGTTTGAGGTGGTGTTTTCTGATGTCTGCTACCCTTTCCCTTCTTGGAAGCTGATACCTAGCATGGGCATCCATTTGTATTTGAGGCTGTACAATTCCTGTTACCAGTCATTTCAAAGGTGTTACTGTTCGTGTTTGTGCAGTTTGCTGCTGAGCCTGTAGCTTTTACTGTTGTCCAGGAAGAAACGAATTATTTCTTACTAAGGGACTTTCCCATTGAGCTTCAGAAATGCCACTTTATTCTGGGCCTCCTTTTTTTCCTTATCAATGAGAATTTCCCTGTTTACCCAGTCCTGTTGCTGATGTGGAAATAATTGAAGATACCTTACCCTCATTATCTCTGTCACTTACTTGAGTTTGGATTAGGTCTTCCTCTTTGGATTCCCATGGTTGTTTAATATATTGAAAGTGCCCCAGATGGTTTAAAAAGTGCAGTTGCTACCTGCGAGACACAAAATGTATCAACTTGTGCAAAATTCTTCCCTCTTGAGATGAAGCCTGAGGTTCGGCAGTCTGCAGCTTTGTGCACTCAAGCCAACAACGGTTCAGTTATTTACCTCCCACTCACAAGAGTGGAATATTCTCTTAACAAGATCCCATGGTCCTTCTTCAGCTCCATGAATTCTTTGACCCTGCATTTTCATTGTGCTGCCAATCCATTTGTTTCTGTATGTTTGTACCCAAGAAGACTTGACAATGATTCTGGAGTTCTGTATTAGGTTGCATCTTGTATCTTTGCTGAAAGGCAATAGCACTTTTTCTTCTTGTCCTTTTCCAAGCTGATTTTCTGTTCTTAGTTGAATTTTACAAATTATCATTGCTTTAAAAGGAAACATCATGTAGGCTGGAATCATTTAGAAAAGTCACCCACAAACAGTAACAGAATCTCAGCCGTGACTAATGATAGTATTGCTGGTCTATAATTCAGTTAAATCTTCAAGAAAGATTTAAGACTTTTATAATTGAAAGCCTTATGGTTAATCAACCATGTCCCTTATTACAGTTTTTTTGTTAGTTATCACTGCCATTGAAACTGCCACTCTATATTACTACTTTTTTTTTTTATTTTAATCCATAGGGTCTTGCTATGCCTTTGTTGAGTACATTAAAGTCTTCTGCTATAAGAAGTCTTTCTTCTTGTGTAACAAATTACAGACCACGATCAAGTCACTGTATTCATCTTTCCAAACAGCTGAATTAAATTGAGCTGGCTGAGGTGTCTCACAGTAAGGCTTGGCTCCATCATGTAGTTCTTATCTGTTGCCTTTCTTTTCCCTTTCAGCGACCCAGCTGCGTAGTGTTCAGTTAAAGTCTTGCTGCATTAGGCCTAGATGGCTATCTTCAGCTACCAAACTTAGACTGCCATACAAAGATAGCCAGTTCTTTTAATTAGGTCTTTTCCTTCAAATTAAAACAACAATATGTCCCTTTCCTTAGCTGAGTGCAGGCCCTGTCAATGCCACTGTGATTTCGCCACATCAGTGTTAGTCAACTGCTTTACAGCAACCTGGATGAGCCCACTTGCTTTGCAAATACTTTTTAAGTAAAAGTATTGGCTGGTCTGGAACACATTCAGAACTTCAAAGTTGTTTGGAAAAGAAAGCCCATTGCTTCCATCTGCTTGCCAGATAATTCTTTTCAAATTACTGATTGTCAGTTTCTAGCTATGCAACTTCTAGGATGTTTTATTTAATGGGTAGAACTAAACATCTTCCTAAATCTCATTGGCAATAGGTAATATTTCATTACCTCATGGATGTGTCTACATCATCCAACTTTCTTCCTAATATAGAATATAATTATGAGATTCTGTCTGTCTTCTATATTTTTATTGATTATTTTATCATCTTTATATCAACTAAAGGATATATATCATGTTTAGGATTTTCTTCTGATATTTTGCAGGTAATGTGCCTGAAAGCTGCCCAAGTTTACTAGTGCAGTTTCAGAACATAGAATGAAATTGCTCTGTACACTTCCTTAACTACAAGATAGGTACCTGTTCAATCGTCCTTTCAGGTACAACAGATTAAATTTGTGTGCATGGTTTCTTGTTTCTGTATAGTAGAACACCAAAGTACTAGAGAGATGTAGTAACTTGGTCCAACAAACATTTCGATTTCATGTAGTGTCTGTGTAATGAATGGAAAAAAACTGCAAGAAAAGAAATCGTGACACCAAAGAACTAGAGTCTACGCCTAGTTTTGCTGCTGAAGTAGGGCATGTTTCTGAAACATGAACACAGTTATAATTTGTGGCCTTTGCCATCCTCTTTCATTTGTAAAGCTAATTAACCCCCTCGGGGCCAAGTGCTGCAGATGAATCATTTGCCGTTTGTGAGAACAAAGTGTGGGTACCTCTCGTGTTTCCTGAAGACAGGAAATTAAAAGTTCAGGGACCTCTGAACTGAGAATGTTAAAGAGTGAGAAGAGCTGAACGTACCTCAACAGCAAAAAGGTAACAGAACAAGGGTCGGAAGTTACAGCTCTCCTGCTGGGTTCTGCATGAGGATCCCTCCCAAACACTGGCCTTCACCTCACAGTCCTTGGACAACATTTAAGGAGTCTCTAAGGTAACTAAAATCTGGAGGCTTGAATTTGGTATGCAGATGTTTACATTTCCAAGGGAAAACACACAGGCATCTGTAGATCAATAAAGGTTGAGAACCACTCCTGCAGACCGCTTCCATAGGCCATGCAGCTTCCCTGTGGCATGTGCCGAGGCCTAGGCAGCACCACTCATCCCGCAGGTCGTGTGTGGGACCAGGAACTACCTACAGGATTAATTGCAGGATGGAGCTGTAGCAGCAGCCTGGGCTGAGGGGGTTAGTGTGTGAGGCTGGGTGAGGGTTAGACATCAGTGGTGCTGGATCTCCAGAGCTTATTTCAGCTGGAAAGCACCTTCCTGCAGAGCCATCTGCGCCCATGCTCTGACTGCAACGGGCAGAAGTGTTTAAAAAATATTCCTCCTCTCGACAACTAACTACCATGCTGACACTTCCTCTGTGGGTGAGGCTGCCTCTGGAGCCCTGAGCGATGCAGACCCTTTCTTTGACTTTGTAAAGAAAGCAAAACAAGCTTTCCAGGACTCAGAGCTCAGGAACTAGTTTTTGCTGGAATGGTAGAGTTTCTACTGCTGTGAGACCACACAGGCACACAAAACTGCCTCTCCCCTTTATTTTGCAAATTCACAGTGGCAGTTCCTGCAGTTAGAGACACATTTGTACACTTACTGAGATTTAGATTTTAGGCAAGTGACTCTTTGCCCTATCTTTTGTATCTGCAATGGCAAGAAGTCCAGAGGGAAATTGTCTTTCTGGAATCCTCCTAGCCTTGACTTGGAGGATAGGATGGGGTTCCCAGGTGGTCTCCTAAACAAACTAGTGATGTCTAAGAATGTGTAATTTTTAACATCAGCTCGATTCAACTTGGTGGCTCCAGGCAGGATGTGTTTGGGAGATTCTGGTTTAGGACTCTGACATGGTATAGGGAGCAGATTTTTTTTTTTTTTATGTAACAGCCACATCCTTCCCCTTAATTAAGAGTATAAGGCAATTTATATGAGAATTTTGAAGTACTTCAAAGAGGCTTAACAATAATGTTCAGCTAACTGAAGCCAGCTGCTCCACATGGGAACTGAAAAGACTAAGAAATGTGTTTTGAATAATTAAAAATATGTCATAAATAACTTAAATGACTGTAGGAAGAGGAATGGAAAACTCCATCATCAGAACAGAGAGGCTCTCTGAATTAACCCAGTAGTTTAACAGCAAGATGGTTCATAGTTCAAACAGCTGCAGTTCCTTTATGTAACAGCTCCTTAGTCTTGCAGTGCAGGCTGCTCAAAGACTTAATCCTAGTATATCCATATAGATAAAGGCATGGTGTCTCGGAAGATCTTTGTGAGGAAAAGAGAGAAAAATAAATCTAATCACTTCTCCTTGCGGCCAGAATCTGGGAGCATTCAGTCATGAGCGATGGCTGTCATTACACAGACTGTCAAGAAAAACCAGGATGGTGTAGGTGGGTAGGCAGGAGGAGAAAGGTGGATGAAATGGTGTATTTACCAAACCCAGTGCCTCCTAAACTGTATAGGATGCTAAATGCGTGCTGACCTCTTGAAAAACAATCCTGCATATCTTGGAACCTAAGGATCAACAGAAGTAAGATCATTTTGTCTCAGTTCCTCCATAATCACACGTGACTTCTCAACACCACACCGTGCGTGTAGCTAAGGACGGCTGGGGAGGGGCTCTACAAGTGGCTCCTGGTGTATGGCCACAAGAGTCGTTCTGGCATGATGAAGAGAAAGAGCACGGTCACATGTTTAGCTTAATTGCCTTTGTTAGTCTGTCACAAGTGTTAGGTTGTACCAGTCCCGTACAGCAGAGATCATCTCCATTCACGATACAGCAGCAGCTGCCCCGCACTGGCGGATTCCGAGGTGAATGGAAAACCACGGTAACGAGTCAGCAGCACTTCCTCGCCCTGATCCCAGAATGGGCCGGGCTGGAAGGGACCCCAGGGTGTCACTGCTCCAACCTCCCTGCTCAAGCAGGGTCATTCATGCCACAGCACACGGCACAGGATTGCCTCCAGAGGGTTCTCCAGTGAGGGAGACTGCACAACTTCTGGGCAGCCTGTCCCAGTGCTCAGTCACCCGCACAGTGAAGAAGTTCCTCCTCACGTTCAGGTGGAACTTGCTGTGCATCAGTTTCTGCCCTAGTGCTTGGCACCACCGAGGAGAGTCTGACATGCTCATGGATGGGATCCCCTCTCAGTCGTCTGAGCCTCTCGGGCTGAAGAGGCGCAGCTCCCTCAGCCTTTTCCCGTAGGAGCGATGCCCCAGTGCCCCGGTCACCCCCGCCGCCCTCCGCGGGGACCGCCCGGGGCAGCCCCGCGCAGCCCGAAATGGCGGCGGGAGCGGGGCGGAAGTGCCGGGGCAGGCGGGCGGAAGCGGCTTCGCAGCCGGGCAGCGCCGCTTCCGGACCCCGCGCGCGTCCGCTCCCCGCCGGAAGCGGCGGTGTGTGGGGCCCAAGATGGCGGCGGGGATGTACCTGGAGCACTACTTGGACAGTAAGAGCCGCCGGGGCGGGGCCGAGGCCGCGGCTGAGCCGGCCCGGGGGGCACGGACGGGCCGAGGGGCGGGGCCCCGCGGGGGCCGAGCGCTGCCCAGGGCGCCCGCGGACTCTCCTTCCCCCTCGGGCGCAGCCCGGTGCCCGGGCCGTGCGGAGAGGCCCCGTCCGTGGGGCAAGGCTCGGCTGCAGCTGCCGCGGGAGCCCTGACACCGCGGCCCCGCGGCTGGTTTGTCCCAAGAGAAAGGAGCCCGGTGCAGTTCCAGCTGCCCCTCGGGAGCGGGAGCTTGGCTGTCAGTGGTTTCCAGAGATAGACATCGAGCACAGATAACTTTTGGATCTGTGGGGCGGTAATTATGGTATTTTTCTACGCTGTCAGTTTACAAATGCAGCCCTGCTTTTCTGGCCGAAGAGGAGCTCTATAAATGCCAATGAAGTTGGCAAGGTTATCAGAGCCCTCCTATGGTACCTCCCATTTTACCATCCTGCCTTAAGGTGCTTAAAACTTCAAACTCTGCCCTTTGGGGATGAGACTTTCAGTGCATGTTTTACCCACGCGTTCTTTAAATAGCCGAGTAGATCCACCGGAGGAGTTGTTTCTCAATGAGTGGGCTAATGAGTTAAGATTGAATAACCTGTTCTTTGAGGAATGCCGTTCTCACGTGTTCCTGCTGGTCTGGTGTTGGCACTAGAGAAAGGGGAGGATGTTCACGGGATGGTGTGTCCTTAAAGCTGGGTGGTTCTGGTAATGTGTCTTCTGCTTCACTGCACCCAGCCAGTTAAATCTCTCACTATCTGCTTGCATATGCATGGAAAAAATGGAGTTTGGCTCCTCAGAGGTCCTGCTACACCGGGTTTCTTCCAGCACAGAAATGATGAGGTGCCGATATGGACGCAGAGTGTCTCATTCCTTGCATCTTCAGTGCTCCTTTTGTCTTTAGGAAAGAAAATGTCTCTCTAAGAATGTTCAAGAACCATAATAAATTTCAGTGAAAGCTGAAAAGAAGCTGCAGTTGGACAGGCAAGGATCTAGGAGTGCAAGGAAGGAGGCCAAAGCCAGGAAGAAGAGTTGAATGAGGAGGCAGGTTGGAGAGGAGCAGATTTGTGTTCTTGTGCAGTTCTCACTGCGTTGCAGAAGGCTGCAGTTGACTGAGGCTCCTCAGCTGGGAGAAGAAGGGCTGGGAAAGAGGAGAAAGAAGCAGATGGGCAAAGAATAAGTGCACAGGGGGGGATGCAGGGTTTTCCTGCTGGGAGGGCAGAGGTATGTTTTGGGTAAGAGCTGCAGAGCAGAGCTAAAGGAACAGAAGCCTGGGATCTGCAGTTGATGAGCAGAGACAAGCAGGATGCATCCCTGAGTGGGCAGAGGTACTGCAGATGCACAGCTGGAGAGAAGGGAAGGTTGGTGGCTGGAGAATGCTCCTGCCAGAGTCAAACACCTCGGGATCATGTCATCACACTCAACTGAAATCAGCCAGCCTGGGAACTCCTCTTCCTCTCCTGTACAGGCATGCAGAGGAAATGGCAAAGTCTTCTCTCTCAGCTGAGGTTTTTGGTCCTGAGATTGGATTAGAGATTCTCATCCTGGTGAAGGTGGATATTAATACAGGAGAGTCACTGTTATGGTTGAGGTGTTTTGCTTAAAAAAATAATGAAACTGATGTGCACAGTCTAAAAGTCCTTAAAACCATCTGGTTACAAAGATTTTAGGAAGAACAAAACATTAATTCCTGTGATAGTTTAAGCCTTTTTGCTTACCCTTAGATCTCTAAGGCCTTTTTCAGGTTTGTCTGGTGCAACATTACTTGCTGTTATTAGCCACTCATAAGATACTTGCTGTGCTATTCCAGATTTCTTTCAGGAAAGCATGAATGTGTTGTGAAACTTGGCATCAAAGAGCACCCATCACAGTCTTCAGTAGGTTAGGCTGCTGATAGGTAATGGCATATATTTCTAATTACCCACACTGCTCTCCCCTAAGCCTGCTCTCCTCTCCTGGCCTTCTGCCTGAGCTCCTCACTCTGTGGAAATGCATCCAGTGTTTTAGACACAAATCTTCTTGATGCTAACTGATTGACAGCATTCAGTTTCCTACTTGCTGCTCCACTTTTTTTTCCCCCCACATTATTTCAGTGTTTTAAAAACATTCAGTTCCATTTTAAAGTAGTTCACTAATATCCTAAAAATTCCTGAAATTTGATAAACAGTCCAGAACTTTGGGTTATCTCTTATAAAAAGTGTCTAATTCTTAATTTACATCTGTGTCTTGGAATGGAATTCTTTTAGTAGCACAGTGCTCTTGCAGATCCAGTTTTCAGTTGAATGTCTTTTTTCTTCCCGTAGAGATTCTCTTTCCTGTGTTTGTCTATCTGGATCTGCTCAGGGAATGAATGAGGAATGTGTGATGAAAGAGGGCAGTTATTTGTAGGACCTCTTCATATCTTTGAATAAAGGAAGGTGTGTAAGGAATTAAGTGAAAATTGTAGGGAGAAAAAAGGTGGCCTTCTGTTTGAAGCAACTGAATATCACTCTGCCAAAGTGAGTTTGGTGGGGCTTTTTTATGTTGTGATTCCCACTTTGTACAGGTTTTCCTTGCTTGGATTGTGCTTCCCTCAGATTATGAGTGGAAATTTTTAGTCAGGGGAGCAGATGTGGAGAATGCTCATAGCTGCAGCTGGAGTCTGCTTTGAACAGATAATTCTGAAAAGTCATGCTATGAAGCATTTTTGCACACTTCAAGAGGAGAGTTTGTAATTAGCTGGCCTTTTGGCTTTACTCTCTTGGCCTCAGTAAATCTTGTGGCCTTCATGCTCTTGGTGAGGGCAATGGGCCACTCCAGTGCAGCATTGTGAAAACACTTTATTGTCACCACAGGAAGCACCTTGAAAAGCTGGCTACAAAGTCAGTTTTCAGTTTGAGCTCTGGGTCTGAGCTTGTGACTCTGTGTTGAGCAAAGAGAATAAAATAAAACTTTGAATCAGTGCTCAGTCACTGGGAATGAGAAACACCTTGCATGAAACATCATGTGAGTAGGTAATTAAAAACTGTATGTTAAAATGCATAAGCAGTCTGACAATGTTAGGCACACAGCCCCAGTTGCTTCAGTTCATATATTTTGAGCCCTCTACTTTAGAAATCTAAAGCTGTTTTTTTTGTGGACTAGCCAAGTTAAGAAGAGTTCTCTTAGTAAAAGGTGTCTAGAAGCTTAGGTCAGGTATTACAGCAGCTTTCAAGTCTTGCTGTAATTTGAAACTGGGTTTAGACCTAGGATTAGGCATGCCCTTTCCTTAGCTTTAAGCTGTTAATTACAAAGCAAATCTGTCTGAAATATGTTATGCTCTTGGCAGATACTTTTGCAGCAGAAAAATACACACATTCCTTCTGTGCTGAGCATCCTGACAGAGGAACTCCATATCTTGTCTACTCTGATCACCTTCATTCCTTCATCCTGCTTACTGAGCCAAAGGATTCAGGGAATGGGAGAAGAGGAATGTGTCTTGTTCCACTTTTCTTCCTGAGTGTTTCTCTCCAGTGGCTGAATTTAAACATAAAAAGATTTCCATGTCTTCAAATATTGTTCTCCTTCTGGTTTCTAAAAATCCAGAAGGAGAGGGGAGAAAGCAAGATAAAAAAGCGCTTTCCCTCAAGCAGTAACACCATGCAGCTTTAGTAAAGGAAAACCTATGGGTGCAAAGGAGTTAGAGATGTAGAAAAGGATGGAAGAAGAAGGAAGAAAACAGTATTTTGTGATTAAGAGGTGGAATGTGCATAAAGACTCATGAGAATAATTTGTGCTTGCTTGAGTTTGAGTTCCTGTGTTTGGCTCAGTGTTGGCCCTCGAAGGAGGTTAGAAATACTGCTGTGGAGGTGATGGAGATGGCAGGCTGAGATGAGGAGACCTCAGCTGGTAAGGTAACATGGTGCAATGTAGTCAATATACCTTGGGTTTTTCCCTATTTTACACTGGTTAGGGAGGCATTGAGTTTCCTTTGCTCCTCTGCTTGCATTTGTCAGTAGGCACACAGAGGTGCACCCCCACCCACGGGGCTTGTCACTGCTAGGAAACTTAAGCCAGCACAAGCACAGAGCAATGGAAGCAGCACGTGTCCTCATGGAAGTCATCTTTCTTCTGCAACTGGCATGGGAATGTCCTTTTGCTCTTTGATAACTAGCTAACCTAGTAAAATAGGATTTTTCTTTTGGAATGGCCACATCTGTCTGGATTTTCTTCTGTACAGATTCATCAAATGAGGGTGTGATGAGTATTGTCATCTTAAGGCTCTTAGGGGGCTTGGGTGTGATGGTGGAAATTGCTGTAGGCAAGCCCTTGTTTTCTTCCCAGACCTGGCTGTGTTCCAGTTTCCTCAGCAGTTCTTTTATCTCTTGCATTCCCTACCTCCATTACTCTTATCCCCTCCCCAGTGTAGCATGCAGCCATACCCCTGGCCCTGCCTCTACAGTTTCTCACATCATTCTTCAGAAATGCAAGTCTCTTAATAAATCATTTCTCTGCTTGTCACTGTTCTGGTGTAGTGAAAGATGCCTTTCACCTTTCAGAGACTTTGGATTAGTTACACCTGTGATGCACCACACATGATCTATGGAAAATTACAAAAGATTTCATGCAGGGGAGAGAATTTGGTGATTCATAGGCATCATTTGTTTCTTTGTGAAAGCTACTGGCACAGCCCACACTGAGCTGATACATTTAATGACCAATTCATTTAGAATTGGTTTTGTTGTTGGCTGATATTTTTATTGGAGCTGATACAAGATAGCTTTACGTGGCAAAGCCTGCTGTGTTTTCTCTGTAGTTCTTCACTTACCCAACTGCAAATCTGATGTCATTGTTTTGGCAAACAGCCCTGCCGTCTCTTTGGTGGTTGTCCCTGCCTTTGGAGGTCTGTGGCAGGCTGGAAATGCCAGGAGTGTTGCCAGTCTCATTCATTGTGTCAGTCTTCCAAGCCCTCCAAGCTTTTCAAATTCAAGATTCATCTTTGATAAGAAAGATCCCTTTTCTGACACTTAACAACATTCCCTGCTATCTTGTCTGTGGACGCTGTAGCATTGAGCTACTGTAATAAGACAACAAAATGAGCCCTTCCTTCCTAAGAAACAGTCCCACACTTTGGGGGAGTATTGGGTTTCCATGGCTGACTGTCACTGCTGACTGGTGCCCATTTCTTTGGACAGTGTCTGAAGCAGATGTGCTTGGGTGGACTGGTGTGCGGTGCAATGCCCCAAAGCTTGGGATATGTGCTATGGCCACAGAATTCCTGGGTGCCTGTGGCTAAATCAGCCTGCCATGCACCTAAACACCCTCTCTGTAAAACTGTAGGTAGGGTTAACCCTTGCCAGGGTGTTGTGAGGATAATGGTACAGGTTAGGATTTTTTATTGCAGCAGGGCTGAGTCATCTCTGAATCAAGGGAAATTGTGCTCAAGGACCAATTTCAATAAAGGTGCTTGTGTAAAAGTTTCAATAAATACCTGTGTAGGAAGGTGATTGATTACTTGAGAGCACAAGACAGAGTAGCAGCAATAGTTTAAAAGGGTGATACACTCTGAAAAAGGAGGGATATAAAAGACACCCTGCCCCCTAATGAGGGAGCAAGGAAGCTCCTGAAGATTGCTGCAAGCCACTTGTCCTGCAGTGTACTTCAAGTGCTGCAAAATTATGAGAATCATGGAGTACCAAAAAGTCCGGTGTGGTTCCCCAGCAAGATCCCAGCCAGTTTGCAGTCCTGGGTGGCAAAGAACTTACCCTCTCATTGTAGCAGTCCCTGGCACAAGCAGGAATTTTTAAAATTGCCTTCAGCAATGTGGTGTCTAAAGTGTTTGCTGAAATCAAAGCTGTTAAATAAAGCAACTGTGGTTATGTTTCAAAATGTCTTTTCCCATTTTTTAATAAAATTTAAACATGTCTCTAAATGTGGTGGGTGAAGAGATGTCTTGGGGAAGGTGCTGTGTTTGGATGGTCCTTGGTGCTGTTGATCTGTTTTTAGGACTTTGGGCAGCACAGATCCATTGTTTGGCACAGCACAGACGTGCTGCAGAGGTTTGAAGCACAGTTGAAGTTATCAGGCTGTGTAGGCTTGCTCTCTGCGTTTGTGTGTCACAGTTAACATCTGAGTTAAGGAGCTGAAGTTTAAATGTCAGTTGCCTGCACCTGACAGCCCACATGTGTTTCTAAAAAGAAGTAAATAAAATGATAATTATTGAAGAGGGAAAAAAGGTGGTGTTGGATTCTGACTTTTGGAGAGAGAGTGTGTGGTTCTGAAGGGAGAAGACAGCATGGTCATGGATGCCTGTGGAAGAATGAACAGGGGAAAGAATGACAAGGAAAGAGGAGAGTAAAAGAGATGACAGAAGAATGGGTTAGTGAAGGGATAACATGTGAGGAGAGAAAAAACGAAGGTAGGTAGAGAGACTTTACCTTGTGATCAGAAATGGAAACAAGGTAAGAAAAGGAAGGGATGAAAAAGACACATTCAGCAGGAGAGAGCTGCACCAGTGATTTTCAGGATAATCAGACCATGAGAGGAATCAGTAGGGCTGCACCAGGCTTCTGTACGGATCTGTGCAATGAGTCCATTAGGAGAAGCATTGCCAGCAGGTCGAGGCAGGAATCCAACCCATCCACTCAGCCCTGGAGAGGCTCCTCTGAAGTGCAGTGTCCACTTCTGGGCTCATTAAAGAGAGACATGGAGCTCCTGGAGCCTGTCCAGCAGAGGGGAATGAGGACGATTTGGAGACGAGCATCTCTCTTGTGTGGGAAGGCTGAGGGAGCTGGGCCTGTTCAGCCTTTAGAAGAGATGACTGAGGGGGCTCATCAGTGTCTATAAACATCTCCAGGGAGGGTGTCAAGGGTGGATCCAGGCTCTTCTCAGTGGTGCCAAGCACTGGGACACAGGGCAGTGGGCAGAAACTGATGCACAGGGAGCTCCAGCTGAACATGAGGAAGAATTTCTTTACTGTGTGGGTGACCAAGGAGAGATTCCCCCACTAAGGTTGTGGTGTCTCCCTCTCTGGACATATTCCAGCACTGTCTGGAGGCAATCCTGTGCCACGTGCCCCAGGCTCTGGGGTCACCCTGCTTGAGCAGGGAGGTGGGGCCCCATGATCTCTGTGGTCCCCTCCAGGCTTACCCATTCTGTGATTCTGTGACACAGTTGTATTACTGCCAGCCCAAGCTGCTGGCCTTGCTAGCACTTTATTCCCTGTACATTTTCACCATCCTCCTGTTCCTCTCCTCCTGCTGTGCCATTTCTGTGGAAAGAGGACCTCACTTTTCCTTGTTTTTCTGTCTGTTGTTGCATATCATCACTCTTCTCTAGTGATCAAAGATGTCTCTAGGGTGTTCTTTCTTTACAATTATCAGTTTCATAATCTGGGAATTACGTGGGTATTTTATGACAGATAGTATTTAGTCATGATGATTTTAGGTGAATCTTACTAAGATGAAAACAAAATTAGTTGAGAGGAAAAAAAGGAGAAAAGCAGGAGGAAATGAAATTACATAAATAGCATGAATATTTTTTTAGAAATAGCGAGGAAAAGTGTGGTGGTAGGAATGAGGAAATGGAGACTCAAATCTAATTTTTTTTTTAATGGCACTTAGAGAGTGATAATGTCTGGTAGCCAGCACAGCACAGGTCAAGCAATTTCAGCAAGTGTTCTGTCCCCTGTGATAAATTCTGTGAGGCAGAGAATCACTTCTGTTTAAGGCTATGCAAGAGCTTTGGAGTTAAGCTGCAGATAGTAGAAAACATCCCCACAGCTAGATTAAGTTATGTACCATACAAATAGTTTGTTGCTCAGTTATAACTTGCTTATCTGCAGCTTTATCTTGTTATGCTTTTTGTTATTGCCAGACTCTCTCTGGATCATAATTTGTAATGGTCTGCTCAGCTTCCTTCCACGTTCAGTTGAACAGATAAAGTATCTTTGTAGCAGTTCTGATTATAAAGTCACTGTACTGTCACTTGTTTCATTTTCTCCATTTATTGACAAAGCAGTGGCAGAACATTTGTCCAATAATAGATTTGCAGAGTGGAATGTTTTGCTGTGGTTTTAGGAAATCATTTTGCTGGTTTTAGCAGGGAAGGAATTCAACTGGCAGGGGTTTGTCTCGTCAGCCCCAGTGGAAGCCTGCCCAGCTAATGAGCCTCTGGAAGATCATGGCTCAGATGTGCATAAATGATCTGCCCATGGTGCCTGAGCTGAGCATTTGCTCAGCCAGAGCCAGGTGACAGCCCTCCCCACACTGCCAGGGCCAGGTGACAGCCCTCCCCACATTGCCAGGGCCCCCAGGAGCAGGGGGCTCTGCACACCTGGAGGCAGGAAAGGAGGCAGGAAAGGAGCCACTGGCCTGGCTGAGGAGATGGCACTGAGGGGAGCAGGCTCTGGGGAGAGACGGGCTCTCAAGGGTGGGGGCACAGGCTGAACAGACAAGTAGAGGCAAAAGACAGACAGACAGATGTTGTCCAGACCTGGGCATGTGCTGGCATCAGTGGTGGTGGCAGATTTTTACAGTGATGGCTGTAAAAACTAGAGCACAGTTCCTTTCAGGTTGTGTAGCCGAATGAAACTCCTGCTTGAGTTTCTCCTGGTGCAAGAATGTCACTGTGAAATGTGACCCTAACCTCATGTGGGGCTGTTCTGCCCGCACAGCAGTGTCCTACTGGCTTTTGTGCTGGCTCAGGAGCTTGCTCTATGTAAAGGTTTCTAGCCCTGCTGAGGGAAAGCTGACAGTACCTGGTGGAATTTGTGCTTTTACCATCTGTCCTTTTCAGAAGAGAAAAAGAAATTACATTAATCTTTTCTAAAAACCACAAAGTCCAGAATTTAGAAGCTGTGATCTTCCAGGATTAATAAACTCAATATAAATTTGACATATTGTGTGCAGTGCAGGAAGAGCTTCTGTTTTCCTCTGGAGGATACCTGTCTTGTCTTCTGCAGCGGGTGCTTTGGAGAGGAATGAAAAGCAGCGTGCTGCAGTATGACCCATGTTTCATTTGCTGTATAAATTGAATGGTTTAGAGTTGATGAGGCTGGGGATTGCAGGAGGGAAAAAGGCATGGTCTCTAGATTCCCAAGCTGAATTTCATCCCTGCCACAAGCTCCCTCTATAAGCAATAATAATTTTCAGCATTGTGTCCCCGTCGTGTTCTGAGAGGCTTTTTCGAACCATAGGGATGTAATCCGGTAGTCAGCTGCTTAAACCTTGTGTGAAGTCTGTCATGCTGAACAAACATGGAAGTATCAAATTCAGGATGTGCCTACAGACTTCATTTTGCTGCTTAGTAATTTTTCAGAATTTGAATTTGCACTGCTAACTGTCCTTGAATGCAGAGGGGTGATATGTATGTGCTGTGGATTATGTATCTGGGTACTCAAGGACACCTACCTACTACCTGAGCATTTCTCAGGTAACTAAATCAGAAATGGCAACAGAAGTCTGTTAAATCAACAGCTTGATTGCTCCTAAGTATTGTGCATGTAACTTCTTATTATTCTGTTTGGGCAAAAATCTAAGTAAAAGGAACAACTTCAGTGCTCAGCAAGGCCCACAGTTGGTTTTACCTCTTATAGGAATTAATTTCATGTCCTGTTATGTAGTACTTGTTAAAACTTGTTAAAACCTTCCCCTTGCATGCAGAACCTTCCCTGTCAACTGGTTGCTCTTCAGGGAAGTGGAAAGGCATTCATTGCTCTAGAAATATGAGCAGACAAAATGGAGATTGCTGCCTGGACTATGCGTTGGACAGCTTTGGTGATGGCCAGACACACCTCCAGTTGCACTCCATGTGAGCTGCAGAGCAAGTTCAGGAAGCTCAGACGTGCTTCTGTTGTGTCTGTGAAGAGTTTTCCCCAACACCTTCTTTTTTAAACCTTCAAGAGAGATTTATTATTTTCATTAGGTATAAAGGTGACAGTAATCAGGCTTAGACTTCAGGTTAATGCAGTGACACTAGATCTCATTTTGACTAGACAGGCATGGAAAAATGAGAATTGTTTTTACCAGCTTTGCCAGTTGAGCATCTGGTGATGCCTGGGGGGTGAGTAGCATAGTGCATTGAAAATTAATTGACTATCAACCTCACATTGCTCATTCAGAGCCCTACAAACGTTTATTATTCACGATGTGTGGCATCCTTCCAGGTGTTGGACACACCATTCTGAGATGACAGCGCAGAAGGCACCACAAGTTACAAGTCACAAGGGGTTAAGACTGCTCTCTGTTCCCCATCTCAGACTTGATCTTTGCTCTGCCCAAAGTGTCTGCTGTCCCCTGTATGTTAAATGAATGCATTAAACAGACTCACTTTTCAGTGAATTAGCATTTGATCAACTTAATTTTTACATCCCTGTGTAGAAATAACTAAATGGCTTTATTTACCAGCTGTTGTGGTATTTTTTCATTACTGAGTGGAGTTTTCGGATGGAGATGTTGTGTTATAATGAGTGACACTCATTACAGATCTTGGGTTTCTGCTTTCTTAGTGTGGACCTTTCTGCTCAGCAGCAGTTTTCTGGTAACTAATATGTATTCTAGAACTATGTTTCTGCATTAAATGTATCACATTTTTATAGTCTGTCTCCTTCGGGGCCAGCAACAAATGGAAGCAGGCTGATGTGCACCAGGGGTGTGTGTGTGTGTGTGTGTGTGTGTGTTATTGGTTAGCTTTGTTCCTGCCTTGGCAAGGAACAAGGATCTGATTTCTCCATGTATTCTCCTTTCTCTGCAGGTATTGAGAACCTGCCATTTGAATTACAGAGAAACTTCCAGCTCATGCGAGATCTGGATCAGAGGACAGAAGGTGAGGATCGGGAATGGTTTTGTTGCCAAGACAAGGAGTATGTAGCTTGACCAGCTATTCTTTGCTTTGCTTTTGTCATAGGGATCTCCAGGCAGGGGAGGAGGCCTGGAGCTGCTCCAGTCATTGAGTCTCTCCTGATGGAGAGCACTGTGGTGTGTGAGGTGTTTGTGTATTTAATGTTTTGCTTCTTTCAGACCTCAAGTCAGAGATCGATAAGTTGGCCACGGAGTATATCAGCAATGCACGGACTTTGTCTTCAGAGGAAAAACTGGGGCTTCTCAAGCAGATCCAGGAGGCCTATGGGAAGTGCAAGGAATTTGGGGACGACAAGGTTCAGCTGGCAATGCAGACCTACGAGATGGTATGAAGGGAAGTGCCTCATGCTTATCATGTGAACGCCCACACTAAAGCCGCCCATCTTGCAAGGCCCTGGGCTCTCATTTTTAGGCCATGCCCACTCTTGCTCCTCAGCTCTTTAGTGCCAGCCCCCTGCCCCTTTGTCCCCTGTTTGTCCTCCCTCTGCCTTCCTGGGCTCTGTCCTGTGGTAACCCCTTCCCTGGTGTCCTTGCAGGTGGATAAGCACATCCGGCGGCTGGACACAGACCTCGCTCGCTTTGAAGCAGACCTGAAGGAGAAGCAGATAGAGTCGAGTGACTATGACAGTTCTTCCAGCAAGGGCAAGAAGAGTGAGTAGCACCACTGGGCTGCACATTGATTCAGGAGGCAGCCAAGTGACTGTGGAAGTGGTGGGGATGAAGGCAGGCACTGGAGTGGTGCAGATCAAAGACTGTTGCGCTGGAGGCTGCAGGACAGGTAAAAAGATGGTGACTGGGCTCTTCTTGTGTGAGCTTATTCAAGGCTGCTAGATAAATCGAGATGGGGTGCATGGCCCAAAGCCAGTACACATTCCAAAGCAGGGGTGTGCTTTGGTGCTGCAGGGGTTGTCACTGTCAGGTGTCTGTTTTGGTGGGGTGACAGATGCAACACCTTTTTCTCTTCTTACCAGAGGGCCGAGCCCAGAAAGAGAAAAAAGCTGCCCGTGCTCGCTCCAAAGGGAAAAACTCTGATGAGGAAGCACCAAAAACTGCCCAAAAGAAACTGAAGCTCGTCCGCACGTAAGTGTTGAAGGGACTTGAGAGAATGAGAAGCAGCACTGGAAGTCAGACCAAGGCAGGCCTAGCTAGGCTTCCCTGAGATCCCCAGACTGGAAATGTGTGTCCTCTGTCCCTTCTTGGGAAGCAAGAGGAAGGAAACTTGTTTATTCTTTCAGGGGAGTGTGGGTTGAAGGGAAAAGCAGGTCCCCTTGGGTGTAGGTACTTAAATAAGAGAAGTATCTGTCTCTGGCAAACAAGGGCACTGTCTTGGGACACACAAAGGTACTCAAAGCCAGTTACTTTGCTGACTTGCTTTATTCCTGTTCTGCAGTAGCACAGAGTACGGGATGCCTTCTGTCACCTTTGGAAATGTGCACCCCTCGGATGTACTGGATATGCCCGTGGACCCCAATGAGCCCACTTACTGCCTCTGCCACCAGGTCTCCTATGGGGAGATGATTGGCTGTGACAACCCAGATGTAAGAGCCTGCACATGGTGGAAATGGGGGGAATGGAGTGGAGATGAGTCCTGCATGGAAAGTCTTGTCCTGCTTGGGTGGGCCCTGGGACAGCAAGCAGTGACAAGGAGAGGGCTTACCTCAGGTAGTTGGGATGGCCAGAGGTGTGGCTGGCAAGGACCTCTGAAGTGCCTCTCTCTTCAGGGTTTTCTTTAAAATGTTTTCTTGTCCCTAAACTTAGCAAGGGAGAAGGGGTGTTCTCCTTGCTAACAGTGTGTAGGTTGGGTGTGAACATTCAATCCTTGATCACTGCTAGGGATTTTGGAGTTTGTGATTAAATGCTGGGAAACTCTGGTAGTCCAAAACCAACAATTTCAAAAGGAAACTGCTCTTTAACTGGCTGCTCTTCATCCCAACAGTGTTCCATTGAATGGTTTCATTTTGCCTGTGTGGGTCTGACGACAAAACCAAGAGGAAAATGGTGAGTGAAGCAACCTGGGGGGCCCATTTGACCTTTGGAAAGGGGAGGTCCTTGGTGGCAGGGAAAAAAGTACTATATATACACCCACTTAGAAGATATTATTAAAAGGAAAATTTGAATTAAGGCTTTGTCAGGGACCTTGGAAAAGGTCTTTTGGGACCATGCACTTGAGGCTCATGTCATGCCCTAAATGTTGGCTTTGTACTTCCCTTTCTAACAGGTTCTGCCCTCGCTGTTCCCAGGAGAGGAAGAAGAAATAAATTCACAGGAGACCTCAGTACTGCTGCAGGAGCTCTCTTCCCCCTGCCAGGGCCTCGTCCCAGTTCCCCCAGCCCTTGGGGCCTTGGTTGAAGGGAAGTCTTGCCCTGTTTGTGGTTTGGGCCATCCCTGGAATGGTGTGTACCCTCACGGTGGTTCCTGTGTGTTCTGTATCCCTGGTTGCTTCTGAGTCCTTAAGGGAGGCCCTCTCTGTGTACTATTCCAAACAGGTCTCTGAACCTCAAAGGGAATGAATGAGGGCACCAGGGTAGCCACCAGATTCCCAGGGATTCAGGTAGCCCCTGATTTTCCTTGGCTTTCCTTCAGCCTCCTCAGAGTTCATTGCCTGTTCTCTGCTTAGAGAACAAGGCTATGGGATGGGGGAAGGAAAGGAGGTAAGTCTTCAGCATTTTAGGTCATTCATTTTCCTGGATCTTTTTCAGGAGAGAGGGAGTAACCAGGCTACTTCTTAATCTAGTGGGCTGGTTGAGAGACTGAAAACCTGATGTGCTCCCTGTCTTTAACCATTCCACTGCTGGCATTGGGCAGCCTCTTTTGTTGGGGAGAGGAGGAGGCAGAGGGATGTTTAGAGCTAGCTTTGTCTCTCTTATTCCTGGGGTAAACCTGCTGGTCTGGGAGGCACTCTGTGTGAAGGAGGAAGAATTTCTGACCACGTGGGGAGAAACAGCTTGGTCCAGTCTGTCTTCCGGCCTCAAAATTCTGCCTTCCTCTTGTGTAGTGGTGCTTCTCCATGGCATTGATGGTGGGAAGTTTGAGGATTCAGCTCCCACTTGTATAATACAGAATGAAATAAAATTCATTGAAACCAATGCTCTGTTTGTCACCTTGATGTCACTTCCAAAATTAACTGCAGCAATCGCTCTCTAGTTTTTCTTTCTTAGCTCTGCATTTATTGTAAATGGTGAATGTGGCACAGCTTTTTCATGTAGCAATCCTGTCACTAAAAGGTGACATTCTGCATAAATCAGGCTTGAAAATGTACCTAATGTACTTGCAGAAAGCTACTGAGCTTTCTGGTGGCTGTGAAAAATTCCTGCCCCTGCAGTCATGCCCTCACAAGAAGGTGAACGTTTATTCCCACTATTGTTTGATCATTTACTTCATCAGTTGCTTTCTCTTAAATGAGGAGGAGTGGAGGTGGCAAAGGCCAACCCTCACTGTCTGTTGGGCAGCACAGCTGAGAAGCCATCAGGACAAACCATGTGCCTCCAAGAAGGTGGATAGGTTTTCCAGGCACACTGATAGCTTGCTTCCCAGAAGGTGACAGTCACCTTGTCAGAAACTCTGGCTGCTGTTACTAACATAACATAATAGGGCTCCAAAACAATTCCAGAAGTTCTGCAGTGTCTGCAGATAACTGTGAGGAGATGGCCCATACTGGAGCTCCTCTTCATGAATTCCATTGGCACAGCCTGGAGACTGACAAACCAAGTCTTCTTCCTCCCTGTGGTCTGCTCACCAGGAAGGTTTAAGCCTTTCACCTGAAACATGGAATGTTTTCCTCACCCAAATTACTTGTATGAGGATCCATGGAGGATTTTGCTGGTTTAGTTATGAAGCCAAAGCTCTGCTCGGGTTCAGAGGACGCTGTGGGCTAAGATCAGTGCTACTCCCACCTTGTCATTGCACGGGGACCCTGGCAGCCCTCAGCTCAGAAGCTGGTGCTGTTTTCTGTTCAAGTGAGTTAGCACCGAGTCAGTCTTTGCTTTTGCCTCGAGAAGGCATGTTCATTCTGTTTTTCTGTTCATTCTGCACAGAAAAAAGGATGAGTTCTTCCCCAGGCTGTGGCTTATCTGGTTTGTGGTACCCCTGCCGCAGTCTGAATCTCAATCCCCAGATCGTATTGCATCACTTCCTGGGGCTTCCTTTCTTAAAGAGGGGAGAAGCAAATTCTGGAAGGTGTGGGCTGTGTCTCTGGTATGGTTTTAGTGACAGGGAGACTCTGCCATGATCCAGTGGGTGAGCAGGCTGTGCCAGGAGAGCTCATCTCTCCAGCTGGGGGTTACTCAGACACCCCCTGGTGCTCCACTGACAGAAGAAATGGTGGATGTGCCCTGAACTGGAAAATGGGCGTGGGGCAGGGGGCAGGGGTGATGAAGGATGGAAACTGCTCCAAGCAGCTTGGTTTGGATGGATGGGACACAGGATTTAATGGCCAGCATTAGCAGGAAGCTCTCTAGGAACTGTGGGCCAGAGAGGTGTTTGAAGCACCAGCCAGCAGCAAGGAGCATTCCAGGGACTTCTGCTGCCATTGAGGGAATGCTCTGACTTGCACAATGTCACACAACCTAGACCAAAATTTGGATAAAACCTGGGCATTTTTCAGTGGCTTGGAAGTATAAATGCAAATGAAAGCACATTAAAAGCTAACCTTGGAAAAGAGGGAATAAGGGCAATAGCTGTGCGATATTTAATCACCAGAGGAGAAAAAGAACCAGCAGAAGCTAGAAAATACAAAGTACAAAAATGAAGCCAGTGGGAACAAAGCCTGTAAGTGACAAGGCTGGAAACATGAGCAGCTTTTTTTAGAATGCCTTTTGTTTTTGATATAATTGAACATGGCACTTGTCCATTACTGACTGGAGATAGCAGGTTTGTAATGAGAGGAGGGGAAGTGTTCTGTAAATATTTATTCTGTGTTGGTGCTGGTGTCATATGGAGATGGTGTACTTCCTAAGCAAACAGTAAAGAAGGGTTTTAAATGGCACCTCTTGGGGCAAAGACTTTTTTGATCATCAGTCCCCAATAAATGATGTTTGTCGTCCTGTGAAAGCCACCTCGAGGCATCTGTGGGTTGATCTCTGTCAGACTCTGGACTGCTGAGGAAAACCTATGAGGCTGGAAAAGAGCCAGCTCTGTTTTGGTCCTTAATGATGTCAAGAAGGCTGCCACAACAGTCCAGATGTGAAGTACTGGAACAGCAGGGAAGTAAATTGCTTCTCTCTAAAACAAGCAAGAAATCCAGGTCAACAAAATAAAATCAGATTGTCAGGAAGTAGCCAAAAAAATCTGTCAAAAACTACTTGATTTTTTTTAAGATCCTTGTTAATATTTACCTGGATCACTGTAGTGCTAATGGGATCTGAGAAGTTTACTTCTCCTAGAATTGAAGTGCTTAAAGCAGGGATATACTCAGTTAAAGTAATCATGAACTCTGTTACAGAACTGGCTAGCTTGCAGATTTCCTGGAACAGCTGTCAGTGCAACATAAACACTTTCTAAAATGGTGCTGGAGAAATTGCCCTTTTAGAGTGATTGGAAATATCCTAGTTGATGAGTGGAGTCAAGTCTGAGTTTCAGGAGGCTGGAGCCACAGAGCGTGACAAGAGGGAAGAATTTTGCAGCCTTGTTAAACCCATTTATTAATAATAATTGGTCCTGCACACAAAGGACCAATTTATCTTGCCCAGTTTGATTGCCCCATCTGTGGGCATCTTTCCTGAGTAGCTGGGCAAATGTGCTGACGAGGATGTTCAGCAAAGTATTCCCCTTTCCAAGGAGCAGACGTGCTCCTCAGGCTGCTGTCCCTCAGGCTCTGCCACCACCATGTCCATGGCATGGCAGCCATCCCAGCCATGACTGTCACCTCCCACCAGCGGGGCCACCTTCCTCTCCTGCTTGTGGATAAACTCAGCCCACAGCTCAGCAACACCCAGCCTTTCTTTAAGCACTCTTAAGGTATTACTCACCCAACCACCCCCCAGAGCTGTGTGCTGGACACTCTCTCACCATCACATATATTCAATTCAAATGTTGCCCAAATCAGCCCAGAGGTCTCAAGCTGGCAGTGGAAGACATTCCCAAGAGACAGCTTGCTCTTACAGAGTGAAGATAAGCCCGTCTACCCCCAGACCTGCCTGGTTTGAAAATTTCTGAGCTGTTCTGCTTTTTATCATCAACCACAGCTCTGCTTCCTCCCTGCCAGTGTGAAGACATTGAGAGCCTGAGTGGCAACATCTGCTCTAAAGATCTGGCTGTAAGCAAGGGAGACTGCAGCACTGAAAGAGTTAAAGACTAAAAGAAGGAAATGAAATGTCCTACCTTTCCTTCCAAAGACAACTGAAGGAAGTTTCTCCAACTCTGCTTCCTATTAGTTACAGTATCAGAAGAAATAAAGCTGTTTTTATCTAATAAAATGAATTTCATTTATAAAAATAGTCAAACATCTTGATTAATGTATGCTAATTTATGTTTATTTTCCTGAATACATAAAAGAAACTAGGAGTGTTAGTTTTAGAAAAACACATTTGTGCCCAAGGCTTAAGGGCAGGCAAAGCTGTGACAAACACTGAGCTCCTACATCTTGGTGTGACAGAAACGTTCAGCAAGGTGTCTCCTTCGGTCTGTTTTTGCAGGTGTGCCATTTAATTTCAGTGGGCTGGGTTGCTGCCACTGAAGAAACAACTCATTCAAAACTGAAAGCCCATCTGGGAGTAGCAAAGGGATTATTTTTTACACATTACAACAAGCAAGGAAAAGAAGTGTGAGACCTTGGCATTTCCTCGTTCTGAAAGCCTGAATGATGCAGTCACTGGAAGAACCCATTTACTCACCACAGAAAGACTGAGGTGCGAAGAAGCCTCTCTGGAGCTTTGTACTCCAAGCCCCTGCTCACATTAGGGATAAAACTGTGGTTGGATCAGGTTGTTCTTGCGTGAAACTAACCTGCCTAAAAAGGCTACAGCAGTTTGTTCAAGCAGGCTTTTATGTATCCACTCCATTTTAGTTTGTATTAATAATTCAAGAAACCATTTTTAAATGCTGTTTTTGCAATCAATTAAATATTCCATTTTCTAAATGTCAAGTAAAAAATGCTTCATTCACTATTTCCTAACAAAATAAAATGTAAATTAAGTATTTGAATTAATGCACGTTATAACTGTGTGGTGCTTGTACAAATGGGAATAGATTAACATATCTACCAGGTTAAAAAGAGTGCCAATTTTAATGTAAAGTCTATATTTATCAGCATATTCACATAGCTCTCAGCCAATGACAGTAAACCCACCGAAATAAAGCACAAATGCAGAAAGAAGATGATTTAACCTGCGAATAAAGTCAGCAATTTAGAGAATTTTGGTTTGAATCAGATCACTCCCAGGTGCTTTTGTCTGTGCAGATGGGCATCTAAGCCCTGCTCTGCATGGGCTGCTACCTACAGTCCTTCCCACAGGGTGAAGGTGTCCAGCACTGGGATCCTGGAGCAGTGTTTGGAGGAGTTGGTGCTGAAGGGGAAGGGGCTCTTTGCTTGTCTGCCCTGTGATGGCTCTGGGGCCTCTTGGCAGGGCTGTCCCCTCTGCTGAGAGGCTCCTCAGGACTGTCCAACTCCTCCTGTGAACAGAGTGAGTGTCCCCTTCTCTCCCCGCTCCTTTAGGTGTGTGTTTTAGGGAATGGAGGGATCACACCTCCCTTCCTTTGGTGCACTGCGTGGAATGCACAGCCTGGCGTGTCTCGGGCTCTGTCCTGAGACCACCCCAACACCGACACAAGCAGAGCTGCTCGTGGCCTCCTCCCCAAGCAGCCTGCTGGTCAACTTCTAGCAGCACACATTCACATCCAGCTGGCTTTGGGAGCACTTTTCTATCATCTCTGCTCACATTTCAAATTATTTAAGACACACGCTTTCTGGGGATGCTGCTTGACAAGCCACTGGAACTCACACCTGATTTTTGTGGCCTCCATCTTTATGGGGTTTTGAGCTGGCCAGACATCCTCTCCCTGCCCCAAACCCCCCAGTTTAACTCACTGTGCTGACACAAGGCCTGTGAGCCACGGTCCTGGAGTTTCCATGAGGTTTTCAGTCACTGCTGCTGCTGGTGGTGCTTGTGGTGGAACATGCAGCACGGAAAATGCTGAGAAACAGCCAAAGTATTTGAGACAACAACAAGGAAGAGGAACTCATCTGCTGAAGGGTGGTCCCTCACAAACAAGACAGGCTCTTACAAAGCTCAGAGTTGAC
Source organism: Agelaius tricolor (assembly GCF_023055355.1). NCBI lineage: Eukaryota > Metazoa > Chordata > Aves > Passeriformes > Icteridae > Agelaius > Agelaius tricolor. The sequence goes on from NW_027269269.1 coordinate 21,780,043, forward strand.
ATGCAGTTGGATAACAACATGGAAAACACCCCTCCAGCGAGTTCTTGTCCCGCTGTTGCAGCTCCCTGTGCTGGCTCAGGCCCTCCGTGGGCCTGGGGTGACAGCTGTGTCCCCCAGCCCGCCGGGTCCCGGCTGGCACAGGAGCACCCCTGCAGGAAACTCTGCTGTGTGGCAGCCCTGAAAACAAGGGTGCAAATCTGCTTCACTGCAAAAATCACACAGCTTGTAATGCATCACTGAGGGTACAGCCCTGAAGGTGCCAAGTGAGCCCTCAGAAATCAGAAATCAGAAAATGCTGGAATTAGCATCACCCCCGCATTGCTGACAGCTGTAATTGCTCGATGCAGCAGTGTGGAGTAGACTTCCCTCAGCCTGCAGCATTGATGTACAAGGTGCTGCTCCTCCCCTCCTCCTCCCTCCCCCAGAGATGACTTTGGTTTTGCAAAGACTTGAAGTGCAGGTGCCCACAGCCAGCTGGCACACACCTCATCCAACAGCACAGCGGTGCCTCCTGCTCCCGCAGCTCCCAGCCCTGCTGGGTGCATGCCAGAGACTCACTGGCTTCTAGAGAGTCCACTTGTGGACTTGGAGTTTTCTGAAGGATTCTGACAACCTGAACCAAGTCCAGGACGTGCCACAGTGCATGAGAAGTGCTGGGTAGCCAACATTCCTCACATCTGTACCCACCTTTCCAAACAAACAGCAGCTCCCCACAGGCATTGCTACCAGAGCACCAGCCAAGGGGCACTCCTTTGGCAGGTCCCCCTTCTTCTGCATTTGTTCTTCTTTCCTGTTCTCAGGAAAATAAATCTCTTGCTGGCATATGAGGACACAGGCAGTGTAACCAACACCTGCCAGACATCAATAACACTGTGTGGCATTGCCCAGACAAGTTTTGGGTGCCCCATCCCTGGCAGTGTTCATAGCCAGGTTGGATGGAGCCCTGAGCCACCATCTAGTGGGAGGTGTCCCTGCCCATGGCAGGGGGATTGGAATGGGATGATCTTTAAGGTCCCTTCCAACCCAAACCATTCTATGATTCTGTGACATGTCCCATCATTGTGCTTTCCTTAGTCCCACATTTCCATCAGCCAGTGAGGTCAGCACTGAACATCTCTGGGAAGTTGCTCAGTCAGGGTGACAGCTCAGCCTTGGCTGTTTTGTTGCAGAGAAGTGGAGGTGATTAACAGAGCTAGGGAGCTGGAGGCCTTGCAATTGTCTAAAATCAGCTAATAAGAATATGTCTCAAGCTAAGTAATGGAAGACTAGGAGCTGCCAAAAATATGCAATCTCCAGTAGTGTTGCCTGTTTTAATATGGATAGCAAGAACTAGCTGGAAAAACTCTCCTGATCATTGTTTTTCTAAAGAGCTGCAAAAACATTCAAAATTCAGTGTGCTGTTTATAAATGGTCAGGCTTCAAGGCTCTCAGAAACGCTACTTTCCAACAAGACACCTCAGAGCAAATCAGCTCGTCTCCTGGCAGGCCCCGCTGATCGCACACGCCTTTTACCAGACTGCGTAAAAGTGATGGGAGCTGTCACTTTGCTATCCCGAATGGCCACAGGGCAGGGGCAGGCGGTGTGCCAGCCCGGCACCGCAGCCGGAGCAGCTGCAGCGCGGCAGAGCCGCTGGAACCTCCCCGGACCTGCGGCAGGAGCGGCTCCCGCAGCGGGGCTGGAAACTCTGCCCGCTCTGTCCGCAGCTCCTCCTCGGCCCCGCCGGAGCCGCTCCGCACAGCCGGGGTGGCAGGGGTGGCAGGGGTGGCAGGGGTGACAGGGGTGGCAGGGCTGACAGGGGTGGCAGGCGATGCCAGCCCGACTTCTGCTGATGCCGGCACTTCCTGGAGCTGCTGTGCCAGGCGTTTTCCTGCCAGCTGCTCACCCGTGCGGCTGTGGCCGTGTCTCTCTCTCCCCGTGGCGCAGGAGGTGCCCCCACTCCGCATCCCGCGGGGCCATCCCAGGGATGCGGGCTCCGTGCCCTGCTCCGGGTGTCTCGGCATTCGGAAACGGGCAGGGGTGTGGGTCTGCCTCAGAGCCAGGCCTTGGGGCTCTGGTGGTGCCTAAACCCTTTTTGCCGGCGGCAATCTTCCTGCTTTTTCCTGGGAAGGCTGCGCACAGAGAGGGGCTCAGGGCACCTGCGCCAGAAGCAGAGGGAGACCAGCTGGTGCTGCTTTGACTCTCGGGAGCTCAGAAAGTGGGAGAGATCGAGCCAGCTTCCCACCACACCCTGAACAAGCTGGTGCTGGGACACTCCTGGGAAGGCACGGGGTGCTTCCCAAAGCCCTGCAGATGGAACAGATGCTGCCTCCTTTCCCCTGCATAAAACAATTTGGGGTTTAAGGTACCCCACAGGTACCATTTAGGTACCACTTTTGGGGTACCCTCAGCCTCACTTTAGCCTGGCCAGGCCTCAGACTCTGTTGTGGGTCGTTCCCAGCCGCCACCGTGTCCCCAAACAGAAGGAGAAGCTCTCAGCTTGGCTCCCGCTCCTCCTTGTCCCCATGAGCCTGGCGTGTCCCCTCCCCGCGAGTGGCCGCGTCCCCCGAGCCCCGGCTACCGCCCGCAGCCCCTCCCCAGCCCCAGCGCTGCTCGGGGTCCGGTTCCGATTGCGGTGCCGCGGCCCGGGAATGGTTCCACCGTTGCCAAGGGCAGAACCCGAGCGCTCGGACCCCCCGCCCCTGCCCTGCGCGGTGTGAGTGACTCCCGCCTGGCCGCCGAGCAACTCCATGATGCTGAAGCGTGTGGCACACACCAAGTGGCTCCTCTGGCTGCTGAGTAAGTGACCGCCCTTGCCGGGCCACCTCCGAGCCCGCGGCGGGAGCCCCCGATCGGCTGCTGCCCCACAGGGCCGCCCCAGCCGGGCCCCAGGCCATGCCAGCCTCCAGCTCCGCCCGCTCCGGGGCAGCTGGAGGCGCCTCCAGGGGGTGGAGGCAGCAGGAGAGGGGCACCGGCCGGAGGCAAAGAGGGGAGGGAGGAGATGGAGGGATGTCCCCCTGCACGGGGATGTGCCCGGAGCATGGTGCTACAGGGGGCAGGGGAGCCACCACCGCTGTGGGTGCCTCTGCAGGCTGGGATTTTTCAGGGGAAGAATAAAATAAGCACATCAACACCCCACCCCCCAAAGAAAAAAAAAAAAACCACCAAACAAACAAAAAAAAAAAAAAAACAAAAAAAAACCCCAAACACACACATACACCTAAAAAGGAAACAACAAAACCAAAATAAAAACACTTCCACCCACCCCCCCACCCCACCCCGTCCAAACCAAGCTCACAATAAAATCTGACTCTTAAAGTCTTTTGGGTTTTTTTTCCTTCCTTTTTCATTCTTTTTCCCCCTTTTTCCTGGAGCTCCCGATTACCCCAGCACCCTGCAGGCAGGGCTGATGGAGGCCAGCATCTGGAATGTTTGTCCCAGCACTCTGTGCCAGCGGGCAGGAGCCGGCCAACCTGCCAGCTGCTCCTTCATCTCCACCCCCTTATCCCCATCGAGGACAGCCCACGCCACCCCAGCCCATCCCGGTGTGTTTGTCCCGCAGGCACGGTGCTGGCCCTGGCGGCGGGCGCGGCGGCGGCGCCGGTGCCGGCGGTGCCGGGCAGCCCGCTGTCGGACCGGGAGTACGAGCAGTTCTTCTCCAGGCTGCACCCGCCCTGGCAGGCCAACATGTTCTGCCTGCTGCGGCAGGCGTACGGCTGCCTGAGCCCCAGCATCCTGCGCCTGGACCAGGCCGAGAACCACGGAGAAATCCCCGAAGGTAAGGGCATTGCCCGCCCCGGCAGCGCACGGACACAGCTGGAGCAGCCTGGATGCTCCTCTCGCCCGAAATGCCACAAGGCACTGGGAATGGGATGGGCTGGTTTGGGCTCTGTGGCCCAAAGAGCAGCTTGGAGCAGACACTGGCAGAACCAGAGCACACCGGGTTTTGTGGCCTCTCTGAGCGTCCCTTTCAGTGCTGCACCACTTTCCTGGAGGAAAAATCACCTTTTCCCAAAGGCCAGCCCTAGTCTCCTAAGCAGGAATTTCATGGTTCCTCCCCCCCTCCATGTGTTGTCTGGCACCACCAAAAAGGGTTTGTCCTCCTGTAGGTTTCCTTCAAGCCCTTGTGGGCTGCTGTGACTGCTCCTCTTCAGCCAGCTGAGCAAGCACAGCTGTCCCAGCCACTCTTTACAGGTCATGGAAAGCCAAAGGAGCCACAGGCACTTGGGTGGCCCTTCCTTTCTCCCCATCTCTGTTGGTGGGGTGGCAGGAGGAGAAAGTGGCCACAGTTTTCTCAAGCTCAGTGTAGCTCCTCATCTCCTACCAGCTCCTCCCAACTTCATCAGAGGGTTAATGCAGAATCTTGGCTCATGGGCTCTCATAGATCTTTAAGAAAACTTGAGATGATAAGCTGCCTTTTTAAGTGTTTAACATTTCAGGAGCCAAGAAACATCCCAGTTCAGAAAGCACCATAGCAACAGCACCCTTCAGATCGCTGCAGTCATATTTTCCCTGCACCCCTGCATCAGAGAATTTAAGTGGTATAATTATATCTGTGCAGCTGAAAAACTTGGGACTACTTCTGTTGTATTTTTCTTCAGAGGAAAAAAAAAATAGGAGCAATTTTCTCATAAAAAAATATGTCTTTATATTTAGATGTGAACGTCAATGAGCTGAATGATCAGCCAACTGTGCTTATTTGGACTGCAGCTTGAGGGCAACTATTTCTTGCTGGTTTCTGCAGCTGTGTTGGGGGAACAAGTCCCACCCCACATCACCAGACCCAGGGATGGGCCCTGTGCTCCTCACTCACTTTTGGGCACCTGCAATGACTGTGCCCTGGTGCTTTGTGCACCCAGGCTCTGTCCCTGGTTCCTCTCCTTGTGGTGCCCAATTCCCCAGCACTGCTCTTTGTCATGTCCAGCCACCCTCCCACTGCTGCTGCCTTCAGAGACTCAGTTCTCAAGAACAGAAGCATCTGGAAATGCCAGAAGATGGGACAGTTTTGCAGGTTGCCCTCTTTACCTTCTTTTCTCCCACCCCTCAGCCTCACACACCTACCCAGCAGCATTTATTCCCCTTTGTGTTACCTTTTTTCCCAGTTTGGGGGCTATTTTGGCACGCTTCAGCCAGGCTGAGAGGTGGAACAGATGTGGCAGAGTGTGTGCCCTCTCATGTTTAGCCTCTGCTGTCCTCACAGAGCTGTGGCAGTGCTGTCTACACCCAGATATCCATGAGCATTGGCTGTGCCCATTGAGGTGTGCTGCTGAGGGAGGCAGTCACCTTGTGCTTTACACAAAGCACAGTGTGAGGAGCTGGAGTGCTCCCTGCAATACCCTGTGCTTTAAACAAGGCATGGGTGGGGTTCTGGAGTTTTTCCTACAAGCTGGGTGTTTTTCTGGGCTGGGATCCTGGTGTGTACCTGAAATTCTGCTTTTGATGGTGCAGCTGTTTGCTCAGCACAAGGAGGGAGCACAGGGTAAAGGATGGTGCACGAGCAGTACCAGGAGAGCAATTTCACTGCTAATGCCCTCCCTCTCAGCAGCACTCCCCCTGCTCTCACAGGGCTGGCTGTGCCAGACAGGCCACGCACTCCTAGAGCAGAGGGAACACAAAACCACCCAATTCTTCAGGGTTTCCTGCTCTCCTGCACGCCCTTGGCTTTCCTGCAATGGCTGCAAGAGCTGCAGCTCTGGAGTCAGTGTGCTGGCACTGCTGGTCAAGACTGCAGTTTATGTGTGTACAGGCACAGGCTTTGCCAGCAGCATCCTGGCCCTCTGGACCCTCCTCCATCCCCTGCAAGGCTGGAATCAATGTCAAATTATATTGCCCTGAAGAATTTGTCTCCTCTGGAGCCATCTGCCTGGAGGAGCTGTCACAGCCCCACCCCTGACCCAACAAGACCAGGCTGGATGGGTCTTTGAACAACCTGGTCCTGTGGAAGGGGTCCCTGCCCATGGCAGGGAACTTGGAACTTGATGGTCTTTAAGGACCCTTCCAAACCAAACCATTCTCTGATTCTCTGGTGCTCCCAGGCCTGGTCTGCTAACCTTTTTAACCTATTATATCACTACTTGCCTTTTTTCTCTTTTTCAAATCCAGCAAGGACTAACAACAGAAGCATCAGATGCTGGAAACAGGAAGTTTGTGTCTCTGTCATAGGGAAGATAACTGTGTGAAAAAGGGCAGAAGGACAAAGGAACCCTCAGGGGGCTGGAGGGAGAAGGGATGTGGTGCCTGGAATGGGAGCTCTACCAGCCCAGGGCTGTGATCTCCCCCTCAGGGCACACAGCTTGGACCTTCCCTGCACCCACCAGCTGCCACCCGAGAGGGTCCCCATCTCTTGGTGCACCCAGGCCTGCCTCCATCCCACATCTCTGTCTCTAGGGCCAGTCTGCTCTCAGTTTCCAGAGGTGGCGGAGTTCCAGACCTTCTGCCAGTTCGCCCACTACCGCTGCCTCAAACAGCAGTTCTTCATCAAGGTGAGGAGCGGGCTGCGGCACGGCTGGGGGGAGCATCTCCTGGGAAATGGGAGGGTGAGGAGGAAGGGAAGATAACTCACTGAGAGTCGTGTTTCCCCCTGTCCCCTCCACGCAGCGAGTCCCATGTGTGAGCAAGTCTCTTGCCAGCCCCTCCCCGATGAAGCCCTCCAGCCCCGCGCAGCCCTCGCCGGAGGGCAGAGCCTCCCCTGTCACACCAGGTACGGCTGCCCGAGCTCTGCTGGGCTCCCCTGCTCCCCTGCTGGGCTCCTGCGGCTGCTCTGCACCCCTGCACCTTTCTGTCCAGCCTCCAAACGCCGCCCTGGGCCGCTCCATCCCTCTGTGTGCCCTGCTGCAGGACAGCATGGCAGACCTTCTCACGTTCTCTCCTGCCCTGTTAGCTCAGGAACCGTGGCCCACGAAGCCCCCCACAGCCACACCAGAGGTGCTCACGCCCTGGCAGAAGAACAGGACCATGCACCCACCAAATCTCTGGGCTGCCACCTCACCCTCCAGGACGGAATCCCCCGACGAACAAAACCTGAGAAAAAGCATCTGGCAGCTGATCCATTCGGCCCTCTCCCTGGATGCATCCTTGGACAACAAGGCCTCCTCTTGGAACTCCACCAGCTCGGGCCTAGGACACGCATCAGAGCAGGGAACTCCCCCCCGAGGCAGGTGAGGGGCACTCTGTCCTCTCTGGGTACCACACACCACCCGTGCAGGGCTGTGCTCCTGCACACCAGGCAGCAGCCCCAGGGCATCCACGTCCCTGCTCGGAGCAGCTGGTGAGGGTGGGCAAGTGTTCTGGAGCAAGCTGTCCCATCCAGAGCAGGAATGTTCCTGGGGAGCCCCCAGGCACTCCTCGCTCCAGCACAAAGTGAGCAGGGAGAGGGTGATCCAGCACTGTTAGTGCCTGAAAATGGCACTGTCCTTGCATCCTGAGCAGAGTGAGTTTAGTCTGGGCCTGAGCTGCAGGCAGGGCTTTGTGCCATGCCTGTGTTTCTCCCCACTGTGGCCATCTACCCTATGCAATCACCTCTGCACTCGTCCTCCCCCAAACACTTGTCCCAGGAGCATGGGTGATGTGCAGAAACAGCGTCCTTGCAAACACAGGTCCTTGGGATGTGCTGAGCTCCTTGCCTCTCGGTGTGCAAGGCAAAGCAGATGTTTCTCAAAGCAGCCTGGCCTGAGGAGCCCTCCCAGGAATGCTCTGTCCTCACCCAAGGGAGCTACAGCAGCCCTGGGCCAGGAAACAGCCGGGAGCTGTGCAGGGCCACTCCTTCTCCTGGAGCACGTGCACCTCTGTGCACTCTGGATGTGTGCCCAGCTCTTCCTAGGGGGGTGTTCCTGGTTCCCCATTCTGTGTGCACTCTGGATGTGTGCCCAGCTCTTCCTAGGGGAGTGTTCCTGGTTCCCCATTCTGGTTTTGGAGGCAGCACCACAGCAGTTCAGCAGGGGGCCCTGCCCCAGGCCAGCTTTTCACAGGTGCAGCCCTTTCACACACCCTCCTCAGCTCCTCTGGCCTACGGATGCATGAGGAGCTCATGGAGCACGTTGAGCTCTTCTCAGCTGGTCTGCCAGGATCTGTTTGCCTCAGGTACCTGGGGCTGGTGACAGAGAAAAGACCTGCAAAAGGATGTTATGCTTTCACTCAAAGTCACTTTTTGATCCTTTGGTACCTTGTGGCTGAGGACCATTTGCTTTGACTGACATGCAAATATTATTTTGCTTACTAAGAGGAAAAAAAAAGGTGTCTAGATGTGGTTTTCATGGAGAAGTCATTTTGGTTTCGTGCTCTTGCAGGCCAGTGATGTTCCTGTAAGCGCACAGATTTCGTGCCTCATTGCCCATCTGTGGTTTCTCTTGAGCAGGCTGCACACCACTGCCTCAGTGCAGACAGAGATTCACTTCTGCATGTAAAGATGAACTGCATTGTGTTGTTAAAGCCATAACTGTCTCCTTGCAAGCCTCTAACACGTGTCATCCTCCCTCCTAATATCATAGGAGGCTTTCACAGACTGGAAAAAGTTTTCCTGGTGTATGTGCTCTCAGGCAAAATGGTATTTCATTGAGGATTTTGTTCTCCCTGCCTCTGAAACGGAGCCTTGCTGTGTCTGAGCTCTGTTGGGATTACTGGGGGACTGCTGTGATGGCAGATGACACTCGCTGCTCTGCTTCTCAAAGCCAATAATGCTGACTGCGTGTCTGTGACTGGCAGCTGAGCCCCCTCAATCATGCTAAGCAAGGCTTAAAGCCCCACTGAAGGATAAAAAGGCGAGATAGACCGCGCCTGTCGGCTTTGCAGCTCACTGCATCCCGCCTCCTCTCACGGGGACTTCAAAGCATGACCTAAAAAAGGGGCAGAATGCCTGGAGGCACTTCCCTTCCAGCAAGAGGAGCAGTGCTGGGTGGGACTGGTCGTCGTGCACAGGTGCCATTGAGCGTCTGGTTTTACACAAGGTGGGCAGGGCTGTGAAGGGCACAGATCCCAGAGCTATGTGTCTTCCCTAGGGTCTTATGCCCAGCAGGACATCCATCCTTCTCATCCATCCCCTGTGGCTTTTGGCAGCTGCTCTGGCAGCTATTGCAGTTTCATAGTGCCTGATGAGGCCAGATCTTTAGAGGGAGACAAGGCAGGGGTAGTAAGACAAGAAGAATCTGCAGCACTTTCCAGTGGTCTTTCTGGTAGCAGTGAATCATTCATTGGGCAGGAAGGGGAAATGAAAATTATTGCACCTCTTTGCTATTTTTAGTCCTTATTGTGCTTTCTGCCTTATTTCCTAGTATTTCCTCTCCTCGGAATTACCTCTAAACCATGATTCAGTCTTGCAACAAGCTAAAGAGAGCTCTGCAGCCCTTACCTTGTAAAGCCCATGCAACTCTCATTTTCTGCAGCAGCTTTCAGTGTCCCTTTGAAACAGGCCCATGTTCCAGCTTGGGATACACTACCCAGTGATGGGATTCAGCATTTGGGTACATGGAAAGATATCAGCCTCCCTTCCCTGCCTTTCTGTTTGCAGGAAGAATTGCATTTGCCCTTTCTCCCAGAGCTTCCCAGTGTTGTGTCATTTGTCAGCTACAACCCCTGCACCCCTTTCAGCACCACAGCTGTCCTGGATCCAGATCTTATTCTGTTGGCATTCACAGGTGGATGCTCACCTGTGGTTCATGTCAGCCCAGCTTCCCCACAAGGCTGCTCCGAGCCCTCTCAGAATCCCAGAACTGTAGAGCTGGAGATCATTCTGTCCAACCCCCTGCAGGAGGTGACACAGGACCCTGTCCAGGTGGGTTTTGACTGTCTGGAGAGGGAGACTCCATCACCTCCCTAGACAGCCCATTCCAGTGCTTTGCCACCCTCAATATAAAGAAGTTCTTCCTGATATTGAGGTAGAAGTCTTTGTTTTTTAGTTTATGGCCACTGCTCCTCATCCTGTGGCCAGGAACCACTGAAAAGAGTCTGACACCATCCTCTTGGCACCCACCCTTGAGATACTTGTGTGCAGTGGGAGATACACACACTCCTGGTGACTCCCCCTCCTCCTCCTCCTGCTGCTGTACCCCTCCAAACAGTCCTTGTGGTGCTTATCTACTTCAGCCCCAGGGGCTTTAATTTTAAGGCCAGACCCTTCATTAAAAATACCGTCCCCAGGAAAAAAAAAACAAAAAACCTCTCTTTGAATTATCATCACCCATATCCAGCCCTGGCATGCAGTCAAAGATCTTTTTTCTCTTTCTGAAGCTGTTAAGAGCGGCTTTTTCATAACCAGTTTTAGTTTCCTGCAGCAAGCCCCCTAAATCAGAATTTACCAGGTGCTGGAAAGCTGCTGTTCTCTCCTTATCTCCTTTTCTGCTCGCCTCAGGTGCTCCCTGCACCTCAGCCAGCCAGTATCAGGAAGGCTCAGCAGCCGAAAGCTAATGGCCCAAATCCTTGTCATTACGTGGCGGGAGAGGCGGGTGCTGCTCACCAGCATTCCTCAGAGATACCACTGAAGCAGGCTCTGTGTGTCCTTCCTCATCCTGAGATGCTGAAGTATGATAAGCTGTTACCTGAAGTTCTCTCTTTTGCCGTGGATCAACTACTGATCTCGGCCCACAGGTTCTTCTTAATCCTGCTTTGGTTTTTTTCCACGTTCCCTTTGGATCTTTGCCTCACAGTACCCATTAGGCTTTTTCCAGGGCAGTGGTTAGGACAATAACATGCAGAGGTGCTAATCTGGGGAGGGATTTGCATTAGGAACTCACTTTAGATAGAGCCATCCCTTTCCCTGAAGCATGGTGAAACCTCTGTGCATCCACAAACAGCTCAGCAGCGTGTCAGCGATAGGAGAGAACCAGCAGCAGTGCTGTTATACTCACCCAGAGGTGGTAAATCAGCTCATAAATTTGCAACTGTGAGGCCAGAAAACCTCACAGCAGAGATGGAGAGCAGAGATAGAGGCAGAAAAGAATGTGACAGAGAGCACAGCAGAATTTCTCGGTAAACTCAGGCAGTGTGGCACAACTCAGTTTTCTGTGAAGCTCAACACTTTTAACAGTCAGGTCTAGGAATTGCTCTGCTCAGCCCAGGACATGAAGTCATGTCTGGTGAGCACCAAAGAAAACAACGGTGCTATGAGGTTGAGCCACAGACTCCTCTCCTAATAGAAGTTTGGGATATCTTTTTGAAGTCTCTGAGCTGTGGAGGAAGCACCCATCAGCTGCTCCCATGCTAAACACCCTTGGTGTCAGGAAGATGTAGTTTGCTTCTGGTTTGAATGGATCTTGCCCCAAATTCCAGTCACCAAAGTCATTACTCTTCCACCTGCTGACAAGGAGAGCTTTCCAGCTGAAGCCCTCCTCGGTAGAAGGGCTGACTGAGTGAGTGGGAACCCACTGATGTCTTTGCTTAATGGAGGGATGCTTTACTACCTTCTACCTCTAGGTGAAAGTTTTCCAGGCCTTAGGAAATCTCGTCTTCATGACCTTCCTTCACGTTCTCTACCTTTTCTTAATTTTTTTTTAATGCTAATCTGCAGGTCTCCATGAAGTTTCAAATATTCTCAGGAAAACTTGTCCATACATGTTAGCCTGTGCATGCATTTTAAGAGCATTTTAACATAAGCAGTTGCTGCTCTTCTTTACTCTCTGTCAGATCAAAGTTTGTTTATTTATCACTGGCTTTGTCTCCAGACACAAGAGGCAAATATCTAATGAGCATGTTTACCTCTTCTGCATCATTGATGATGATTGAAACCAACCATCCCTGTCTGCTAACAGTTCTGTACCATGTTTACAAATTCCATTGTTCCTAAGAGATGCCAAATATTCTCATTGCTCTGATCCCATTGTCCTTACATTTTCTACTTTTAGCTACCCATGTCAGTTTGGATGAACAGTAAATTCATGGTTAACAAGTTTTTCCCCGTTTCTGTCAAATACTTGGGAGAGAGGCTTAATATGTGACATCCCCAGACCCAAGTGGGGCTGCCCAACGTTCAACACTCAGCACACATCTAACAAACATCTCCTCACTGTGCACTCAGATGGATGAAATTACGCAGCAGCTGCTGCAGGGGCCCTGGGAAAGCTCTTTGAGCTGTGCCCCTCATCCAGTGCCTCTCACATGCCCCCAAATGCACAGCAACCCCCCTGCAGCCTCTGTGTCACACAGGCACGTGCAGACCCTGCAGAGAGCCCCGTTCCTCTGTGCAGTTTAGCCAAGAGCCCAGGGTTTCTTTGGGAAGGGATTTTTTTACTTTGTTTTGGAGTTGTTTTCAGTTTCTAACTAAAGATGCATCTCTTCAGTTTGTGGCAAGGAATGACTCCCTCCTTCCCTTTCTCTCTCAGCCTTCTAGCCCTGCAGAACGACGAGGCAGTGCTGGTCCTGTGCTACGCAGTGCTGGAGGGAAATTGCCTCTCATCAATGCTCACCACGGCCTGGAAGGAGATGGAGAAAAGAGTCCTTGGGTTCGGAGACTCGGTAAAGACACCAGTGTCCACCTCTGGCCCCCACTGTGCCCAGGCCACCTCCTGAGAGAAGCTGACCTGGCTGGCCAGGGAGGCAGGAACATGGGAACTCCTCAGCCTCCTCTGTGGGGAGGTTCTCAGTGTCCTTTTCCCCCCTGACTCCCCGCTGGATGCACCCCAGGTGTGTGACAGCCTCGGGCGGCACCACGTGGACCTGTGCCCCGACTGCGCCTTCTGCTCGCTGAAGAGGGAGCAGTGCCAGAACATCGACAGCCTGAACCGCGTGCACTGTGACTCGGGCGCCTTCTCCCCCTACATCAACCCCGAGATCTCCGCCCAGCACGGCCACATCCAGGGCCAGGTACCCAGCCAGCTCTGCCTCCTGCTGCTCTGTTCCTGGACTGGGAGCTGGGGAGGGGGAGAAAGAAGCATGGCTCACTTTATCCCACCCTTTGCAGTCCATGTCCTCACAGACCCTGAATGACTACAACATGAACTTTCTGAGAGGGATGAGGATGGAGTACTGGTGCAGCCGGATGGCCATCTATGGCTGTAACGACCCTGCTGTGACCCTCTGGCTGAAGGCAGAGTATGAAACCTTCCCAGATGTGGACAGCTCAGGAAAGGTGGGTGACCATCAGTGGATGCTCCCATTCCTCCTTCTCCTTTTCTTTCTCTGACCTCCATTCCCTTGTCACCAGATCTGTGACTCGAGCGGGGTTCAGCACCCCAACTACTGCATGTTCAAGAGCTACCAGTGCCTGCTGAAGAGCATCTACAATGAGAGGGTGAGAAGCAGCTATGCTGCCTTTTGCACAATCTGCTCTTCCATGGCTGGCCCCTCCACAGCCAGCCCCAAGCCCCTGCTGGCCTCACTGGCCCACCGCTTTTCCTTCTAGGAGGACACTTCTTGGGGGAAGCAGGGAGACAAACAGTGGCCCAGCACAACTGGGGTGTCATTGCTGGGTGGGATTTGCACGGATGATGTGAGAGATGATATCCCTTTATATCTCTGAAGGGCAGGATCTCCTCCATCTGCTAAGCAGTAGCAAAACCCCAAATCACCAGAGCAGGACAGAGGACTGGCCTGTATCCGAGCAAACACACAGTGCAGCTGCCAGTTCAGCTGGTCCTCCCCCCTTCCCCCTGGTGCCCTCATCATGCCAGCCTCCAGGTGCCATCCACCATGGAGGTCTCTTTCCCTGGGGAAGGAAGGGCAGTGGCAGCAGCCCTAGAACCCAGGCTCTCCTTGGTTCTCCAGGTGGTTCGTGTGAAGTGCAGCCGTAACATGGCCTACCGGGTGCTGAGTGCCAGGGAGGGACACAAGGAGGTGCAGCTGTGGCAAGAGAGGTTCCAAAGCCTCACCAGGAAGCAATCACAAAAATGATTAAAGTTTGTAAAGACCTTCAAGATAGTCAAGGCCTATGACCAAATACCACCATGCCCTCTAAACCATATCACAAAGTGCTACAACCACTTGTTTTTTGAACACTTCCAGGGCTGGTGATTCTACCACTTCCCTGGGGAGCCTGTTCCAATGCCTGACCACCCTTTCAATGAAGAAATTTTTTTCCTAATATCTGCCTGAACCTCCCCCGGTGCAGCTTGGAGCTATTGCCTCTTGTCCTATCGCTGGTTTCCTGGGAGAAGAGACCAACTCCCACCTGGCTGCAGCCTCCTTTCAGGGAGTTATAGAGGGTGATCAGGGCTCCCCTGAGCCTCCTTTTCTCTAGGCTAAACAACCCCAGCTCCTTTTGCCATTCCAGACCCTTCACAGGCTTTGTTGCCCTTCTCTGGACACACTCCAGCACCTCAGCGTCTTTCTGGCAGTGAAGAGCCCAGAAATGGACACAGCACTCCAAGTGTGGCCTCACCAGTGAAGAATACAAGAGGACAATCCCTGCCCTGGTCCTCCTGGCCACACTATGGCTGATCCAGGCCAGGTGCCATTGGCCTTTTTGGCCACCTGAGCACAGCTGGCTCATGTTCAGCTGCTGTCACCAGCACCCCCAGGTCCTTTTCCTCTGGGCAGCTTCCCAGCCACTCTGCCCCAGCCTGTGCTGCTGCCTGGGGCTGTTCTGACTGACAAACAGAACCTGGAACTTGGCCTTATTGAACCTCACACTATTGGCCTCAGCCCATCAATCCAGCCTATACAGATCCTCTGGAAAGCCTTCCTGCCCTCCAGCATACCCACACTCCCACCCTACAGTCATCCAGGAACTTAGCCTCAATCCCCTCATCCAGACCACTGATAAAGGTTTTACACAGGACTGGCCCCAGTATGGAGCCCTGGGGAACCCCACTGGTGACCAGCTGGATGTAAATCCACCCAGCGCCACTCTCTGGGCCCGGCCACATGGCCAGTTTTTAGCCCAGCAAAGAATGCACCTGCTCAGGCTGTGGGCTGCCAGCTTCTCCAGGAGAATGCTGTGGGAAGTGGTATCAAAGGCTTACTGAAGTCCAGGTAGAAGATAACATGCACAGCCTTTCCCTCATCCCTAGGCAGGTCACCTGGTCATAAAAGGAGACCAGCTTGGCCAAGCAGGACCTGCCTTTTATGAACCCATCCAGGCTAGGGCTGATTCCCTGGTTGTGCTGCGTGATTGCACTTAGGATAACTCGTTCCATAACATTCCCTGGCACTGAGATCAGACTGAATGAGGGGAGCCTCACTGTGGCAGCTGCTGGAACTCCTCCTGGAACATTTCTCCAGCCAAAGGAAAAGGCATTTCTTGCATGCCCAGAGACTGGGGAGGGACCAGAGACAGGGACTCTCCAGATCCCAAACGCAGCATGTGGGCAAGAAGCTTTTGTGTGCACTTTGCTTTCCACTTCGGCTGGGTTTTTTCCCCGAGTTTCGTCGTTTATTTGGCCTGTGTCCTCCAACCCTCCACCCGGAAAAATAATTCAAACCGCAACAGCCCACGGCAGCTGGCGGGAGGCTGCGGGGGGAGCACACGGGAGCTGATGGCACCCCTGGGCATCGACCCTGAGGGACTCACCTGAGCACCTCCACGGGGTGCCGGCCCTGCTTGCACTTGATGGAGCAGCAGCAGCGGAATTGCAGCTGCAGCGCTCCCGCACCTCGGCCAGGGCCGGCCCTGCCGCAGCACCGGAGCTCGCAGCGGTCCCTGGCCGGCCATGTCCCCTTGCACTGTGGGCCCGAGGTGCCGAGGGTGCCGTGCCGAGGGTCCCGCTCGCACGAGTCCGGGCTGGCCCACAGGTAGAGCAGGCCGTGAGCCGTGTAGGGCTTGAAGCGAGAGCTCCTGGGCACCAGGAGCTGGCAAGAACCCACCCTCTTCGGGAAAACCTCTGTTGCCCCCTCAGACTCTTCCTTGAGGACGTTGCCCACGTGGCAAAGGGAGGCAGGAGCTTCCAGCAGGCTCGCACCTGGCAGGAGCCCGACACGCCATGGCACTTGCACTCCACCTTCATGTGGGCCAGGAGAGCCTGAGGAACAGGAGGCAGCTGCCAGCCCGACCAGGGACGCCATTCCCAATACCTCCCATGTGCTGCTGTTCTCCCAACAATCTGCCCATGGGGCTGAAGATCAGGGGCGGGAAGGGGAAGGGCAAAAGTGTCTTTTTAATACAGGCCAATATGAACAGAAGGAGATCCACTCTGTGGGAAACAAGATGGTTTGGGTCTGTAAGATAAATCCCTGACGCAGAGAGAGGGATGGGGAGCTGTTCTGGCCTGCAGGGCTGTGGGGAGGGGAACAGATCTGGCCAGAAGTGGAGGATGTTCAAGGGACCAGATCTGGCCAGAGGTGAAGGACATTCAAGGGACCAAGATCTGACTGCGGCCGCTGCAGACGTCTGTCTTTATTGAAGAGAGGCTGAAGGGGCAGGGAAGCCCTTCAGAAACAGAACAGAGTAAATTATTTCCTGAATCACAGCTGGGGTCTGTGCAGAAAAGGAGACTGCACAGAATTGAGTAGGGGAGGCTGGGACCCCCCTCCACACAGGCAGGAGCCAGCTCAGGGTAATCAGGACAGTGCTGGGCTAGGAAAGGCAGCAGGATGCAGACTCCTCTGGGGGCCCTGGCTGCCCTGAAGTGCCTGTTGAGGTGTGGGGGCTAGACTGAGCCAGGAGAAGTCCCTGCAGCCAGGCTGGCTCCCAGCCCTTGCTCCTGCCCTTACCTTCCCCCAGCCTCATTGTTGTGCAGGTTCATGGCGCTCAGCTGGAGGAGACACCACGGCTCCTCTTAGGGCTGCCCACGAAGGCCTGAGAGAAGGCAGTCCCATAAAACAGGTTATCAGAGCAGCCTGACCACTGGAAACCTGCAGAGGGAAAGCAGCCTTGTGACAAGGAAAGAGAAGCCCTGAGAGGATCTCCCAAAGACCTGTGGAGAATGAAAGCATCTTTTTTCTGGCCTGTCTCGCCCATGGACCCTCCCCTCTGCTACCTGCTCCCTGCCACCCCCTTCTTCCTTCACCTTCAGGGCTGACTCCTCAGACCCTGTGGTCACAGCCGCACCATCATGATGGATGATACCCCTGTGCAGCTCCCCCCGGCTGCAGGCACGGCTCACAGCAAAAGCAGTGGTTGTAAGGGGACTCCCGTGTGCCTGCAGCGGGACAAGCAATGGCACCAGTCTGCAGAGGGCAAAGGCACTTATGGGGCAGAGTGTGAGAAAAGAGGCTGTTACTGCATGCAGGAAGGATGCCTTCAGATGGAGACTGCTCGGGAGAAATATATTTCAGGAAGTTCGCCCTGTGCAGCTGCTCCCAAGGCTGGGAGTCAGTCAGTGACATGGCTCTGTGGCAGGGTGGGTGGCAGGGTCAGGGAGAAATTTACCAGTCTGCTGGTAAATTTACTAGAACTGGTACCTAGGATGGTCCAATAGGACCAAAAAGCAAATCTGGGAAGAAGTTTCTCCAGAATGCTAATGTGGAAGAAGGACTGGCCACTCTGGGGATGGGTCCAGTGCAACACTAGCCCAGGAAAGGCTGATGTGTCAAGGGGACAGTGGGCATACTGGAGGGACACCATGCCAAGCCTGCCCTCGCTGACCTTGCATGGTGGCCTTGCTGAAGACGTGCAGCCCCTGCAGGGTGGAGCAGTTCCAGCGGCGAGAATGAAACTGGCACTGGCACTCAAGGACTCCTTGCCTCGCTTCACCGCCTCCATGGCTTCACTGGCTCCATGGTTTCCACCTGCCACCAGCAAACACAGACCTGCTCCTCCTCCAGCCCCGTCAGGCCATCACAGCCCCTGGGGTCCCAGAGGACTGCCTGCAGGGAAGTCTGCTGGGCCAGGGAGCTGTGCGGCAGGGCAGAGGTTCAGTTGCAGATGGGCTAGAGCCAGGGCCTTACCTCTGCAGGACTAACACTCTCTAGCCATGTCTTAGAGCAGAAATGGGGCAGGGAAATGGGCTGTGGCCATGTTGTCTGTGAATTGGACATTTTTGCTGCCCATTCTGGTCTGCACCTCTTCAGCCTTACCATCCCTCTCCCCCCATGCTCCAAGAGATGCCCCTTCTGCTTTTTGGTTGCCCTGATTCCTTCTTCTACCCTGTTCTCACCCTATTTTCTCTGGAGACATCAGCTCCCTAGGTGGCTTTCCAACCCAGACAATCCAAGCACAAAGCATGCTTACAGCCAGGTCACGGCAGCGACGTGCTGCACGTGGATCAGCATCAGATACAGCCACACCAGCTCCATCCTGTCCCTGCCAAAACTTCACCACCTTCAACTCCAGTGCTGCAGCCCCTGAATCCCCTCCTGTGGTTTTCCACAGCCTCTGCCCAACAGCAGCTTTCACAGCAGCTCCAGCCCAGCACTCCAAAGCAGGGGTAGCCGCAGCCCTGGGCAGTGTCTGTGGGCTGTCCAGGTGTGCCTGCCAGCGTCACAGACCCTGTGGCCTGCAGAGCCCTGCTGGGTTGGCCCTGAGAAGTCATCACACCCATGCTACAGCCTGGGCAGCATGGTGGGAGAGCTCTGAGCTGGGGCTCTGGGGTGGGCATCCATCACAGGGAGCTCACATGGGTGGGGACAGCGTCTGTGTCACACCCGTGGCCTGTGCCACTCTGTCAGGAGATGAGGTGGTTGTCTTCCTCCAGAGTTCAGTCACTTCTTCAGCAGGAGGCAGCCCAAGACCTGCTCAGCAGCAGACAGAGCCTTCTGCACAAGAAGAACCAGAGGCACCAAGCAGCTGTTGTTAGATCCACCAGCTCATCACTGCTTTGTCACCAAACCTTTTGGGGACACAGAGAGTTTCCCTGCAGTGACAGCTCACGGGAGCATAGAGGGGAAGACCTGCTGCCTCCCTCATTCACATCCACTGTTCTTGAGGACACTCCCTCATCTGCCTCCTCCAGGCTGGAGATTGTTCTTTCTACCCTGCAGCCCACACAGCTACAGCAGACACAGCCCAGCTGCTCCCTGCCTCTCTTAACTCTTTCCCTGGCAGGTCTCCTTTCACCTCCCTCATTTTCTTCCCCATGGACTGTCTTTTCCCAAGATCAGCCCTTGCCCTTCTCCTAGGAGGCACAGCAAGGTGGCTGCCCCCCTTCTCATTGGGTACGCCTTTCCTAAGAGCCTCTGGGAGCCCAGGAAAGTGTGAACTGTGTGACCAGGGAGCTGAAATGTCCTGGGACAAAAAACTGCCATTACCCCAGCCAACCTGGGAAGTGCCAGCTGTTCCCACTGCCTGGAAAGGTAAAACTCCTCTGCAGACACAGGTTTCTGCTTTTCCTGTCTGAATCATTCAGAAAGTGAAGCAGGGCTGTTCTGGCCATGTTGTGCTTTTTCCATAAAGGGATTCACCCCTTTGCTCTGCTCTCCCACAGTTTGCTGCACAAAGAAGTCTGAAGAGCACTGTGGTTTATCAGTCATCCTTTCAGACCTGAGCAGCCTCTCTCTTGTAGTGTGCATTTCACCTCTTTCCTTGCCTTCCTGGCTCCCTGTATCCTTCCTCCTGCCGGGTCCTTGCTCCTGCTTTCTGGAGCCAGCACTGCGGGGTGGCAGGCATGTTGGGATTTGCAGCATCAGGGTGTAGCCTCCAACACACACCCCAGTAATCTGGTCTTACCTGCTGCTCGCTCAGACAGCGGTGAGGAAACGCCGGGGGTTGAGCTGCTCTTCCCCACGAGCTGAGGCTCCAGGAGACAGCGAGGGGCAGATGTGTGAGCCCACCCTGCTGAGGGGACACAGAGCTCGTGGGCTGAGGCACCGAGATCCAGGGAGGTGAGTGAATTTGGCTGGTGAGGATGCTGTGGGGCTCGTGGACTGGGCTGGGTGCCCTTGTGTCCTTGTCTTCTCACACATGGAAAAGTCAGGACTGCCGGGCTCAGCCAGGTCTGTGCTCATGTGTGTGAGGGGTGAGGGCTACAGGGGAGGGGGGAGTTCCCACAGAATGTGTCAGACACTCCTTAGGCAAAGGACACCCCCCGTGGCATATCTGCAAGCCTTTATCAGTAGCAACACCTTGATGGGAACTGAGGAGACACAAAAAGCCACGAGAACAAAGATCCCAGCAACTAGCAAGTGAGAAAAGGGGTCTGGTTAAAAAAGAGAGGCACTGAAAAGAAGCAGCTCAGTGGTTCGGGTGCTATTGTGCCCTCCAAGGATTTATGAGCAGCAGGAGCATATATATCCCTTGCTGTGTCATTCCCTGAATGAGGAGTCAGTAACAGCAGAACAAGGGAGGCAGGGAATGAGAAAATCAAACAGCAGCAGGCAAGGGCTGCAGAGAAAGGGAGCCCACAGCAACTTCCCAGGGCAGCTGTTCTTGGGGCAGGACAAGCGTGGGATCAGGAGTGTCGCCATGACTTGTGTCTTCTTCCAGGTGTGCTGAGACTGGCAAAGCAGAAATAGGACTCGAAGCAACAGAGTGCCAGATGGGCTCTGCACAAGGGCAGCTCCCTTCCCAGCTACACGTGGCAGTGCCAGGTCACAGATGTGCTGGTAAATCAGCCCTTGTACTTTCATAGCACTGTGCCTCCTGTAGCCTTGAACACCAGGGACTGAGGTTTGTGGCAAACATGCCTTTGCTTGCCACAGATAATGACACCTCTCCGGAGCCTGGTTCTTTCTGGGATCCTGCCACATGCCAGTGGTGCACAGCTTGGCCCCCGGGCAGGAGTTCAATCCCAAAGCCCCCTAGCCCATGGGAGTGACAGGACTCCAAGTCTTTGTGCAGGCTAGCAATTAAATCAACTTGGCTCTCACTTCCCATATTTCACTTCTACCTCCTGTTTAGCAGTATTTTGGGGAGAGGGATGTTTTATTTCCCCTCTGTCAGTCCTGGGGGTGGCTGAGTTAGCAAGACAAGCAAATATTTGGCACTATGACCCAGGGCAGGTCTCCTGAGTTGCAAGGGCACCTGGGTACTGCTTCTTTCATGATTGCATTTGCTGTTGTAGGATGTGGTTTAGCTTATCAGCCCTTGATAACAAAGTTCATGCTTTGTAGCCAGGCAGAAGTGCATCAGGAAGTGAGAAAGGAGAAGAGACAAACTGCAGCATGCCAGATGTAGAATCAGCCACAGCGCGGTAGGGGCCAGCTGTGATTTGGATGAAGATTTGCCCGGTTCTGTTTTGATCCAAGCTGCTTTGCGGGTTTGGGGCCCAGACCGAGACCTCTACAAGAGGCAGCAATCACCAAGCTCCAACCAGCCAGCATCCACACTTGGCTCTTCTCCAGCAGTGAGGTAAGGCAGGGGAACATCTGGAGAGCCGGCTGGGCTGGCACCTCGGGCACGGGTCCCCGTGAGCTGCGCTGTGTGTGCTGCCAGCCTGGCCATGGGGCACTGGGGGACATCTGCCCCTCGTCAGTGGCCCCATGGGCCAGGAGGTGCAAGGCACGTCTCTGTATTTATTCAAACTGAGGCTTTCCCTGGCAGCCTGTGATACTAAAAGCATGGGCAGCCTGCAGAGCTTACTTGCCAAGGTGCCCCACATGGGAGCCCTCTTCCATGGGACCCTCAGGAGATGAGGAGGGGTAGCATCTCTAAGGAGGAGGCAATAGCTGTGTGATCAAACCTCATGAGTTAAATACAGAGATCTCAGCTTTTGTATCATGTATCTCTCTTTAAAAACAAGCTATCCTAAGACTTGAATGTCTTTAAGGTCCTAATCATCACAAAAATCTAATTTCTTGAGTAGAAAAAAAAAAAAAAGATGAAAAGTGGGGCTTGAATATCACCTACAGCAGGTAAAAAGCACCCTGATTTATTTAAAAAATATATCTCCAATTTCTAGAGTAAAATCGGGTATGTCTTCTAAGGTTTGACACATTTTTGTTGTTTCCTCTTTGGTTTCAGAATAAGTAAGCGAGCTCACACAGATTGTGTTTTGAGTTCTGCACCCCAAGGCCACATTGGCTCTCTGCATTCTCACAGGAGCCCCAAAACTCCCCATGGTTTTAGTGACAAGCCACTAACAGAAACACTGACCCTGCAGCATCCTCATCATTATTTTTCCAGCTCTCTTTTTCCACCTCACCTTTTTTCTCAGCCCCATACTCAGATTCTTCATAATTTTGTGGTGCTTGGAGGCAGTGACTCCTAGTAAGACAGTGAGACAGGAGAGAGAGGATTCCCAGGACCAGGCAGCAAGATGCCAGGCACACATCCCATCTCAGGGCATGCCTGCCTGTTCTGGACCTAAAGTACATTTAGGGCTTCTCACCCACTGAAAGAAAAAAATCAAAATCCTGTGGATTTTGGAAGTCACAGTCTTGGAAGTTGATGGCATTCAGGGGCTCAGATTGAAGAGGAAGAAAAATGCTTCCTCCACCTCCTGGGACACATAAGGTCAGTGACCAAAGAGAAAGTTTCTTCAGGATTTATAGAGAGCATCTTGTTGTGAGGAGGGGATTATTCAGCTGTGGTACTACTGCCTCCTTACACAGCTGGTGGCTTGAGATCTCTTGGCAGCTTTTGTGCAGAGCAATGAGTACTTGGGCTTCTTTTAGAGGCAGCCACAAGGAACATGCCTTTTGACTCTCTGACATTAACCAGAATGGATAATTGGTCTCCCTGCTGCCAGCCTGCTTTACCTACCCATAGCTTTCCTTTTTAGAGAGGGACAGTCAAAGCAGGACCTCCAAAGCTCACTGGAGAAACTCTCCACACCCCCAACTTTATCTTCGCAATGACTGTGCATCTTGTTTCTCATGTGTATCTCTTTTGGCAAGTCTGAGACTGCCAGCTTAGCTTCCATACCAACACCATAGCAGACTCTTTCTTCTATGTTTCCATCTACCCACGAAAAAAAATCCCCTCAAAACCCCAATCTATTTTCTGCTCTCAGCAATCTTTGCTGCCAGTTCAGAACTGTGCTGTTCAGCATCTTGAAGGCTGAAAGGCTAGAGTATGTAAGGAAAGACCACTCAGAGAAGAAAGAAAACCTGATGGTGGGCAAAAAAATGAAGAGGTTTCTTTCATTGGTATTCATGTCATGAAAGCCTGGGAGATTTCCACAGCAGAAACTTTCTTTATGGGAAGTTCATAAAAGGACTGTCTCTGGTCCAAACAGTAGCAGGATCAACCATGGAGCAGCGAGATGAACTCAACAGGGTCTAAAACCACATGCCTCCTACCCCAGAGGTCTGAGAATAACTGAAGGGTGGAAGACCTGACTAATTATGCCATAGAAACCTTTGCTTAAAACAGCTCTTAAAGGCAGACTCAATTTAAGAAAAGGCTTTTGGGGGGTTTCAGACCAGGGAGCTTGATAGTTTTACTGAACAAATTAGTAGAAGCTATAATAAAGAAAAAATCGATTGGCATGCGGTCACATCTAATTACTGGGGAAAAGTCATGATGGCTTTTATAAAGAGATGCTGTTCCCACAGTTCTTCCTTAAAGGGCTCAATAAGCATGTGAACAGTGGCCCATGTGGATTTCCAGAAGGCTTTCAAAGGCAGTCTCACCAATGGCACTTGAAAAAAATTAAAGAAAATGTTCCTACCTGGATAAAAAATGCCTAAAAGAAGGGACAGAGAATGAAGGTAGATGGTTGTTTTTCTCAGTGGAGTTGTCAGACACCTGTGCTGGGGTGTTTGACTTATTCATGAGGGATGAATAATAAAATAACAAATCTGTTGGAGACATAAAATTATTCAAGTTTAAAAAGATGAGGTTTGGCTGCGAAGAACTGCAGAGCTTAAGAGAAGTGTGAGTGACTGGACTTACACTAACAGCTGAAATTTTATCTAGTGAAGTGATGGGAAAAAGCAAACTGAACTGGCCATTACCACTTGCAAATGAGATCTACACCTACGCAGCTCAGTGCATCCACATTATCAGCACTGTGTGTTTTCAGCACCCCAGCACAGGGATCACAGAGGCTGCAGCAGAAGCAGAAAAGTGCTGAGAAGGGCAACAAGGATGTTCAAAAGTATAGAACAGCTTCTCTGCAAGGAAAAACTATGAAGACAAGCACCCTTTAGCCTAAAAACAACAACAAAAAAAAGTTGCTGAGTCGAAATATGGTAGATGTTTATAATATTATCAGCCATTAAGTGAAGGTGGGTAGGGATGGATTTTGCCCTGTCTGTTCCAGCACTAAAGCTAAGAATTGAATCTAGCAGATGATGAATCAGAGATGGGTACATGGAAGTGATTCTTCACCTGAGGCACAAGTAAGCTGTGGAACTCCTTGGCACTCCTGGCATTGGATAATGTACATGGTCAATTTTACATCACCTCAGAAAAGGACTGAAAAAACCCCAATGAAATAGAAGTTCCCTGAGGACTACTGACAACTAGGTCACCTATGGCTCAAGAAATTCCTGGGCTACAATTTGTGCAGGAAGCAGGAAGACAACTTGAGGCAGTGTAACTACATGACTGTACTGTTCTTAACATAATCCCTTCACCATCCACAATTTGAAACGGAATATTAGAGTTAGAAAGCCTGACACAGCAGGGACTGTGCTTACATATTATAATCTCTAGATCTTCTAATTGAATACCTCAGGAAAGCTTGAAAAAACACATTGTCTGTAGAGATAAGTCCTTTTCACCTGACATCTGGCTGGTCTGAGTACATGTGTTACAGCAGGTCATGGTCACTCACTAAGTCACAATCTCAGTAACTTTGTTTCCATCAAGATAAAGGTCTGACCAGTCTGTTCAGTCTGCAATTCATTTCAGTGTTTTGGCTCTAGCAAAAGCTGACATATTCTCCTAGAATTATAGACTCAGAGAATATGCCGAGTTGGAAGGGACCCATCAGGATCATCAAGGATCATCAAGTCCAACTCCTGGCTCTGCACAGGACACCCCAAGAATCACACCATGTGCCTGAGAGCATTGTCCAAACACTTCTTGAATTCTGTCAGGCTTGGTGCTGTGACCACTGCCCTGGGCAGCCTGTTTCAGTGCCCAGCCACCCTCTGGGTGAAGAACCTTTTCTAATGTCCAACCTAAACCTCCCCTGATACAACTTCAGGCCATTTCCTGAGGTCCTGTCAGTGGTCACCACAGAGAAGAGATCAGTGCCTGCCCCTCCTCTTCCCCTCTCAAAGTAGTTATAGACCACAACAAGGTCTCCCCTCAGTCTCCTCCAAGCAGAACAGACCAAGTGACCTCAGCCACTCCTCATACAGTTTCCCCTCAAGGTCCTTCACCATCCTCATGGCCCTCCTTTGCACATTCTCTATCAGCTCAGTGTCTTTTTTATAGTGCCCAAAACTGCACACAGGACTCAAGGTGAGGCTGCACCACTGCAAAGCAGAGCAGGACAATCACCTCCTTTGACCACTGATGATGCTCCTCCTTGAGATTCTTGAAGCATGAAACATTTCTCTTGAAACCAACAACATTCTTGCACTCTTGCCTTGTCATCTTATCTTATACTCCAAGCTTGCACAAGAATTCATGCAAAGTATTCATCCACCAGGAAGAGTAGAATCCACTCAGATATAGTTTGATAAACCAGTAGAAGCTTCTCTAAGAAACCTGTTTTGGTGATGGACCTGCACAACAACACAAAAGGATGGGAAGTTGGTAGCTGTCTACGCTCTTGTATTGGGTTTCCACTTCCATTGTCTAACCTGTTGTTACTAGAATGATTCTCTTCCTCTCTGTGAGGTCAGCACACGCTTCTGTCTGCAGCAGATTCTCTCTGGATCTGTGCTTTGCCACACAATGCCATCCAGAAGGTCTAACATGCTTGACATGCCCATCAAGTTGCTGTGTAATATCAACCCCATGTAAAGATATTCTCTAGACAGAAAATTCTACTTTCCTTCTAAAGTAAATCACAATCTACATGGACTCTTATGAGAGAGTCCCTGTTTGACCCCTGCAAACAACTGTGGGGAACTGTGTCCCATCAATCCCTGCTCCAGTGGGAGTCCCTTCCACAGAGTGCAGTCCTTCAGGAACAGAGTGCTCCAACATGGGCTCACCATGGTCCTCTCCAGGGGCAACAGGGGAATCTTTGCTCCAGTGCCTGGAGCACCTCATCCCCTCCTTCTTCACTGAGCTTGGTGTCTGCAGCAGGGCTGTTTCTATCACATATTCTCACTTCCCTTCCCTGCCTGCAATTGCTATCTTACAATAACTTTTTCCCTTTAATTATCCCAGAGGTGCTACCACCATCACTGATGGGCTCAGCCTTGGCCAGTGGCAGGTCCCTCCTGGCACTAGCTATATCAGGCACAGAGGAAATTCCTGGCGCACTCTCACAGAACCACACCTATAGCCCTCCCAGCTGCCAAAACCTTGCCATGCAAACCCCAGTGCTGCTGTTATATCACCTGGAGCCTTCTCTTGTCCAGCTGAACAAGACCAGTTCCCTCAGCAACTCCTCCTGGCACAAGTGCTCCAGCCCCCCAGACCACTTTGGTGGCCTTCTACTGGGCTCACCCCAGCTGATCAGTGTTTGGACAATGCTGCTAGTCAGTACCGAGAGTGGTCACTAGCCTCACACTGCTTTGAAGTCATGTTTGTCCACATGAATCCCATTAATTTCTCCACATGAATCCCATGGCACTTCCTTTTTTATTGTGCTCCCCTCCATGGCCGTGCTGCTCTGCGTTTCTGGGACATTCAAGCAGCAGAATGAGGACATACAATCCAAATAAGCAGCACTGGTCCCATGCAAGTAAGGACACCAAAGGAACTGTATGAATGTAAGAACCATAAAGAACTCAAAGTCACTGGAACTGAGGTCTGTGCGTGTTGTTTTACGTAAGAAAAGGAGCTTGGGTGGAGTCAGGTCTAACTGTAATTTTTTTTTATCTGAAGTGGATGTACAAAGTCCTTTTTCTCTGATATAAAACAGTACTGTCCCATTTTTATTTTAAGTTCCTTCCAGTCGGCATTTTTCCTTCAAAACACTGCTCTCTTCTTCTTTCTCTTTCTCTGGAGCTGCCTCAACTACTTTCCCTGTGTGCTTGTGGTGTCCCTTTCTTGTATTCATGTGCTCTCAGCAGATCAAAGCAAAGTGCATTCTCTGGGGCTGAGTGATAAATGATTCTGTACAACAACCACTTTATCTGTGCTCTGGCTTCTTCTGCCATGTAATTACTCACTTTTCTAGTGTCCATTTTCCCTCGTCTTTTGGTTTCTTTGTGAGTTTTTGCTGCAGAAGCCACCATGGTGGGATTTTAACATTTCAAGAGATTTCCTCTTCTAATTTAAACTCTTTTGTTTTGGTCTTTCACTCTGACCAGGAATTGTATTGACAGCTTGCAATGATCCTCCATCACCTTGTCACCTCATAACCACTGGAAAGAATTGCTGAACTGGGGGCAGAAGCAGACTCCACATTACCATCTGTGCCAGATGACCACAAACCAGCAATCCAAAGCAGTGCCAGCCAAGATTGTCCATCTACCTCCCAGCAGCAGATGACAGGAATGACCTGCCTGTGGCTCTTCAGAGGGGAACGACTTCCCTCAGTGCTCTTCTTTGTGCCTCCTTAGCCCATCACCAGGCTCAGCCATCTCAGCAAGAGCATTGCCTGACTCATGCTGGGCATGTCAGCGTCCAATACATCCAATACATCTCAGACATGCAAGGATTACACCTTCAACCACCACCTCCTCATGCCTGGCTACACCCTGATATTCATCACAGGTTTGATACTCAATGTGGTAGCCCTGTGGATATTTGTCCGATACCTGCGCCTGAAGTCTGTAGTGATGATCTACATGTTGAACCTGGCCATAAGTGACCTCAGCTTCACACTTTCTCTGCCCATGCGACTCTACTACTATACCAACCACCACTGGCCCTTTGGTAGCTTCCTGTGCCAGGTCTCTGGCTCAGTCTTCCAGATCAACATGTACGGCAGCTGCCTCTTCCTCATGTGCGTCAACCTGGATCGTTACGTTGCCATCGTTCACCCGCTTCGCTGGCGGCATCTGCGTCGCCCCAAGGTGGCCAAGCTCCTCTGCTTCATCGTCTGGGTTGTGATCTTCATGGGCTCCATCCCCACAGCCATGGTCCACAAGCAAAACCACTGTAAAGTAAAAAACCAGACCATTTATCTGTGCTTTGAAAGCTTTAGCGACAACATGTGGCAGAATAACCTCTTCCCCCTGGTAATCCTGGCTGAAATTTTGGGATTTCTCCTGCCTCTCAGCTCTGTGCTGTACTGCTCAATTCGCATCTTTCAGGAGCTCTGCCAGCCCAGCCAGACAAAGACCCTGCGACAGCGGAAGACCGTGCGTCTCCTCTTGGTCAATCTGGTCATCTTCATCATCTGCTTCGTGCCCTACAACACCACCCTGGCGGTTTATGGGATGATAAAGGCCCGGGTGATGAAGGTTGAGGCACAAACCCAGGCCTCGGTGCGCCAAGCATTAATTATAACGATGATGTTTGCCAGCATGAACTGCATGCTGGACCCCCTGATCTACTACTTCAGCACCGAGGGTTTCCGCAACACCTTCAAGAAATTGCGGCGGGGACAAGCCTGGGACTCAGAGATGGGAACGCTTAAGCATCAGATTGTGGAGAGTAAGTCACCCCGAGACCACGCTGTGTCTAAAGTAAAACTGTTCCCATCTGAAAACTTTATCCGTCCCCATGAATCCTCACCGTCACTTCCTACTGCAGTGTTCCTGAATGGCCCTATTGAGGACTCAGAAATTTAAGCCCAGGAAAGCCATACCATTGCAGAGTCACACATGCAACAATGACAGCAAGCCTGTGGGATACAGCAAACTGCTTGAGGGAGCACAGCAGACTGTCTGTGGGTGAACGTGATGATGCAAAGCTGAAGGATGAAAGGTTGTTTTGAATAAACAGAGGTGCCTTCCTGACATGGTCATACCTGACTCTTTTGGTACAGGAAACACATTGGGGAACAAGGATTTGAAACAAACTTAGTGTGTCTGGGTCTGGCCAGCATGAATTCCTATAGCAAGTCCATCCTGACTGAGTAGCTCCTGGCTGGACTGTAGCCCGAGGCAGTTCTGGGGAGCAAGAGAACACAGATACAGTACTCTCTGCTGGCAAAGTGAATTTACTAGCAGTGGCTGAGAAAAACCTTTGACCAGATGTTTCAATCTGAGTCATAGGTCCAGCACAGGACACCTAGATGAGTATCTTAATTTTCCAAAAGAACTGAAGCATTTAGCAAGCTTTGTTGAGGTCAAGGAGAATAGCTGAGTTTTCAGTAATCTTGCAGAAAATAGGTTCCTAATTATACAGAAAACCACAGACCTTAGCAAAACAATCTTCAGGAGGTATGTCAAATCTGCAGCTGTACACACACACATGTGGCACAATGGCTATACATTTACCTAAAGCAAAATGGCTTGGGAAACACTAGCATACTTTAAAAAACTACTTTCCCAATGGCCCCAGAAAAAAAGAGAGGATACAATATTGTCATCATGTCAGAAGCTCATGCTGGTTTTAGTGCTTTGCACTCTTTTGTTGTTGGCCCCTATATAGGATGGTTGAGTGATTTTCACTGTTGAAAAGGAATGATGTCACAGAATGAGGCTGCAGTGAGATGTATTTGCTTGCACTGTTTGTACATGCTTTTTCAGGCTGCACTGTATGTGAAAGCCCTATAAACCTCCCCAGAAGTGAGGTCCAGCTGTACACAGGCAGTGCCAGAAGCCCCAGTTTTTCACTCCTGCTGATGGCCAAGGGTTGCCTTTCCAATTGCACTGCAAAACAGCCTCTCTGTGGCTTCCAGCAGGTCTCAGGCTATTCTGGAGTGGATCCATTGCAGCAGTTTGGTTTTGCTTTTCTTAATGTTAAAGGAAAGGTCAGGGAAAGTGACAAGAAATGTAGTCCAGAGTGCTAGGGTTTATAGTTTTTAGACTTCTCAATAAGCAATAAATCTGGTTTCAAGTTCCTACCTCATGACTGCTGTGGGAATAAATGTATTGTAATACATCATGGGTTGGTGTTAGGAGATACCATGTTTTAAATCCATTTTTGCAGTCTCCCTTGAAGACTCTCTCTTTTATGAGAGATGACTGCAGAAGCAGTTCTTCAAGAAGACTGTAGGAGATGATGAGCTTCTCCACAGAAACACCCTTGTGTCACTGCCTGCCTGTGAGATATTCACCCTGTGTGAGCCAGCTCTGTCCCCTTGCTCAGCCCATGCATCACCAGCAGAGCAGCCTTGAAATCCATTTGCAGATGAAGAACATTTAATGGTGCCCAAGAGATGCAGGGAGAGAGGTGGAAGAGGGCTTGTAGGGCAGTAGATATTCCTATTTTAAAGACTCAGGACTGCCATGAATGTGACACAGTGACACAATGTAGCTGCAGAGGAAACAGAGCTGTGTGCATCTCTTCTGCTACCCTTTTGTCCTGGGATTTATGGGATAATGGAGTGATATTACAGCAGATGCACTGCTGTCCATTTTCAAACCTTCTACCACCTTCATCCTTTCTAGACCCTTTTCCTTGTCCCTGTCCCTCTGGTCCTTTCTCCTTTCCCTAGTCTAATGCACCATGCACCTAAGCATCAACACAATGCCTTCACAGTTATATTTTCTTCCCTGCCCAGAGAAGTTACTTTTTCTTTTCTTTTAACTTGGTAAGAGTGCTGCTGTAAGTTCACAGAAAGATTTGAGTGGGAAGGGACCTCTGGAGGTCTCTACCAAGACTGCTTGCTCACAGCAGGTTACTGGGGGCAGAGAGGGCTGGCAGCACCCTAAAGGAATATAAGAGCTGAGATCCAGGCATGTAACATGGCAGGCAGAGGAAGAGGCTTAGCCAGCAAGGGAAAGCATCTGAGCAAGGGGGCAAAGTCAGGTGTAAGCAGATAGCCGGGTTCAGCTGAGAATCCAGATCATCACACAAGCTTGTGGTCATGAGGCAGGTCCAAGGTCAAAGTAAGAAGTCAAGTCAGCATCAGGATCGGGTCTGGAGGCAGGAACCAAGGTGAGCCACAGTCCAGAGATTGCCTGACAAGTCCATCATGACAGGGCAGGTCTTGGGTCAGGCCAGGAAGCCTATCCACAGGTCTAGATCCACGGATTGCATGGTCAGGCACAGGCCAGACTCCTCAGACAGGAGCCAAGGGCAAGTGCACCAGCCTAAAAGCACCTCCTGGGGCAGGGGGTCAGGCCTGGCAGAGACTCCAGCAGAGCTTTCTGGAAACTGTCCCCAAAGTCATCAGAGGGAAGAGGCTGCCCTCAGCTCCACTGCCTCTGACCTGTCTCCAAGCTTGTACAGCCAAACCTGGGAGCAGAGAGAATGTAGGTGGGACCCCAAGGCAGTTCAGGTTTCTCAGAGCCTTGTCTAGGTATCTTCTGAGCATCTCCAAGGATGGTGATTCCTCAGCTTGCTGAGGTACCCACAGCAGAGCTGAAACATGCCCTGGGGAGAGGCTTTTCCTAATGCTCACCAGAATTGTTGCAAGTCATGGCTATTGTGCTTTCTCTGGGCCACCATGAGCAGTCTGGCTCTGCCTTCTCTTGGCAAGCTTGCCAAGTATGAATGAAATGTCAGCTGGCACATGCCACTCCTTCGGAAGAGGCCACTCCTCTGCTGAAGTTACAGTATCCTCTACAGCACACAACTTCTCTAAAAGCACATCAGAAAACAGGATCTTTTCTTGTAGCTTCATTCCTGAAAATAGGGGAACTATTTTTACCTGGAACATTTAATAAATATTCCACCTCCAGCAGAGGAAATTTTAGCTCAAATATTTTGACTAAATTATAAATAACTGCAAAGCTGATCTCCTAATGAATCTCATCAACCAGTTTAACAATAAAGAGGGCTGCTGGTCATGTTACATGCAGCAGAAAAGTTCCTGGACTTTGGGGTTCTGAAAGCTTTGCTTAATTGTTACATATAGATAGTTGTGTTTTGTCCTTTGGGTATTCAGTCTTTTTCAGCTTGCATTAGTTTTGTTTGGTTTTGAGGATTCTAGTCAAATGTAATTGCTTTGGATTCTAGAGGGGATTTGGGATATTTTTCATGTTTGACAGAGAGAATTGGTGTTAGCTAAGTTTCTGCTTCCGCATTTTTGCTTTGTAAGCTTCAAGAGTTTTTTATTCTGTCACATGGTGATAAGGAATAGCACATGTATGTGCTGTCTTTTAGTGAAATGAGTCATCCACCCTTATCTTGCTTTATGGCTTCTTTTTTAGTCAGTGTATAAAAAAAAAAAAACCAGACAAATCTGAAAGTTCTAGGGTATGTCCAAAAATACAAAACAGAACCACCTGAAACTTGTATTTAGAACAACAGGAGCTACATGAAGCAATGGTATTCAAGAAAGGAAAGTTAAATGGGAATATTTGGGAAAAAGCTTGGCAAAGTCTTTTCAACCTGTATAGGTGACCCTCTACATCCTACTGTGATAGTTCTTGAATTCTTGTTAAGTATGTCAGAGGTAAAAGGTGCCATTTACTACTTCCCTGTACTTCATGCCATTTGCAGATGTGAACATTAAACAAACGTCTCCTGATCAAGTAAGACTAAACAAGTGAAAGGTCAGAGGGATGGCAAAGGCACACAGAACACTTATTCTGTATGGATCAGACAGCATCTGCAAAAATGGACAAATACATTAGGATTCCAACTCCTTTGACCTCTAGAATGGATATGTCCTATGCTTCTGGAAATGGTTCCCTACTTGGAAGATATATAAAAGTATTGTTATGACTATTAATCATGACTATTAATATTAAAATGTATTTTATACTTTCTAGAAACCCTCTGATACTCTGAGTTCTGTGAGTCAGCTTGAAAAGATGTTTCAGAAGTCCCAGAACAAGCCAGACCTTATCTTCAAATTGCTTTTATTACTGTTTTTGTTCTTTGCACTGTGTACTGGCTGTGTGCCTCCCACCACTAGATGTATCCCTACAACAAAACATGTATTTTGTATTACAAATGCCCTGAGCAACTTCAGCTGTGCCTGCTTTGAGCTTGGGAGGTACCCCCTGCCTTCCACTCCCCCCGCTATTGCTGGGAGTTGAAACGGATGTCCTCCAGAGGTCCTTCCAACCTAAATAATTGTATGGTTCCCTGACCTTGTGTTTTAGATGCTGATCTGTCATCCCAGGCATTTTTTCATTATCTTTCCCTCCCAGAGTTGTTCTTGCTCGGATTACACTTTGCATACCCTGCTTGCCTTTCAGCGGTAGAGTCCTTGATCCTGTGGCTGAGTGCAGCGAGAGCCTCACATTTTGTATGTTGCTTTTGAAGCCTTTATTGAAAACTCGTGTGTTCTGCAGTGCTAACAGCATCTCGGCAGAGGCCAGGCTGCCGCTGCGCCGATGCTGCTGTACATCCTGCTGACCAAAACCGGCTCGGGGTTTCCTTATTGTTTCCCACATTTCCACTCTCTCTGCTCTTACACTCGAGAGATCTTTAGGCATGGGTTGGGGTTTTTTTGTTGGGTTGGTTTGCATAGCATCTTGAACAGCGAGATCGCGATCAGTGAGGGCTCCCAAGCAAAATAAGAAAAAATAATGTAATATCACTGAAGAACGTGCTATGCTGGTGATTTTGTTTGAGTTTATCTGGGAGTCTGCAAATACTAAAGTCAGGCATAGCCGTCACTGCTTTTACCTGTTTCAGACAGTGACAGTGACAAGGTAGTTTTAAAGCCTCCCTGCACTGCATACGCTGTACCCTGAAGCACAGGCAGTCAACCCTCCTCCACTTGAGCCCCTGAAACACAAAGGAACGAGGAAGAACTTTTCTCCCAGGGAGGGCAAGGGGTGGAGGGAGAGGATCAAACTTTTCACCTCCAGGTGATAATAAAAGAGATTTTTTAACATCATGTGAAAAAAAAAAAAAAAAAAAAAAAAAAAAAAGAAAGAAAGAAAAGAGGGGGAGGGGGAGGGGAAGGGAGGCGGTGCTGAGGCGGCCGGAGGAGGCTCCGCTCCCGCCCCGCTCCCCGCCCGCCCC
Organism: Agelaius tricolor; assembly: GCF_023055355.1. Lineage (NCBI taxonomy): Eukaryota > Metazoa > Chordata > Aves > Passeriformes > Icteridae > Agelaius > Agelaius tricolor. The sequence goes on from NW_027269269.1 coordinate 21,813,756, forward strand.
GCGCTCTCCGCGGCCAACAGCGGCCCCCGGCGGCGCCTCGGGCCGGAGCGGCGGGACCCCCGAGGGGCTCCGGGCACACGGACCCCCCGGCGCCTCCGCTCCCTCAGCACCGGCCCCCTCCGAGATGCACCGGGGCAATGCAGCTCCTTTCAGCTTTTGGAAGAAAAGCAATTTGTAAGGGAAAAAAAATGTTAATAAAGGCAAGAAGCTGCAAAACTGAGGTAGGTAAATGTGTGAGTGTTTCGTCGCTGGGAGCAAGGGGAGAAAAGGACTTAATTTTGTTGTCAGGATAGTAACATCGCCGTAAGGTGTTAAGAACAGAATGAAAAAAACTTCTGGAAGTAATCTAGCCCGTGGCACGCGTCAGGGTCTTCCTGAGAGTTTTTACCTGATCAGAACCTGGCAAACGTTGAATTCACACATTTAGGGAGCACTTCGGTAAATGAAAGCACAGCCCCACAGAAGGTGTCGCAGCCCTGCACTTTGAGTCGAGGAACGCCTGACTGACTTTTCCCCTCCTGGATTCCTTGTGCATAGGTGCCACGTTGTCCTTCCTTACACAATGACAGATTGTTTTCCCCTCAAAGTCCCTTCTTCGTTCACTATGTAGGAAAAACATCAAGACAGATGAGAAAAAGAGAGGAAAAAAGTCACAGAGAGAAAAAAAAAGTGGCGTTTTACATTTCCCCCCAGTTTTTGGGTATTTTTTGTGCTGTATACAAATCCATCAGCTGTCTACCACACATATGTGAACTCTATTCTGCAAACAGGGCTCCTGATCTCCTGCTTTTCTGTAGTGTTTACCATCCCTGCTTCCAATGGCTTTATAAATTTGAATCAATGTCATTCTCAGGAGGCCCATTAGCTGATAAGGTATTATTACAATTTTATAGGCAGGAAACTTAGTAGCTAAAATATATGTTCTGAGCTACTTCAGATGCCACTTTCTGGAGGGCTATATAGCACATATCCATCGTGTCACTCCTGTTGATTTAAGTCACAAATACAAGACCTAAGCAATTCTGTGAATCAAACACCAAAGCCGCGTGATAAGGCTTCCTTCCTCTATTGGAAGGAGCAAAGGAGTGGTGACTTTGGGGACAATTTGGTGCATGTGCTCGTGCCCGGTATCACCTGGGGGTCCCGGGGCAAAGGCAGGAGCTGTGAAGGTGGTGGCAAGGGGTTCACAAATACTGTGTTATGAGGAGATTGATTTTTTCAGATGCTTCTATATCAGTGTGCAACATCTAGATAATGAGCAAGGGGAATTAGACATTCTCATTGATGAGCATGCATTTGATATAATTAGCATTACAAAAAACCCGGTGGGACGATTTGCATAATTTCAGCGTGCTTGAGTCCCCAGCTACAGCCTATTCAGAGGAGACAGGGAGGTTTAAAAAAAAAAAAAAAAAAGAGAGAGAGAGAGAGAAGTATTGGGGAAACATGCTGCTACAGCTGAGGGACAGCAGTCCCTGCAATACAGCTGGTGAAAGCAGCACTGTGTGCCCAGGATACAGAGCTAGGGGGTGGCACACATGCTACGGGAGACCTGCAACTGAAAAAAGGTGTGGGAGATATTTTGCAGTGATGATGCCTGATTATCACTTGCCAAAGTTACTGGTGACAATTTGTAGGCAGGGAAAGGACCTGCGCTGCCACAAGCCAGTTTGTTTGGGGTCATGTTGCAAAAGGTGGCAAGGCATTTGCTGTTGGCCTGGGAAGTGGAGGTTGTCTTCTTGACCAGGTCACCTTATTTGCACATCTGGAATGTAACATGAACCACCAAGGAGCACACTTGGTGCTCCAAAAGGACCTCCTTCCAGAGGGGGGAAGTGATGTGGGGAATAATTCAGGAAGAAACACAGTGAGAGAAAAACATCAGTGGATCTGTGGCTGGTTACATGAAGTTTATTACCTAGTGAAAGAGCCCACAGCTGTAATCAAGGGGAAAATGCCATCTTAGTCAGAGGTAATGTGACTGAGAAATTTAGAAAGTAAAGGGGTAAGGCAGACAAAAAGTGGCGTAGGCCATTCTGTCATTCTGCACTTTGTACTTTCTAATGGTTGTAGTTACGTACCAGGACAGGATAATTTCTGCTTTCCTATAAGAATGCCACATTCAGATTGTCACTGTGTGATGCTGAAGTCCTATCACTGGTATTCATATGGTTTTCTAAATGGTGAGGGAAAGTTATGGCAATGGGTGAGACATCATGACTTACTGGACAAGGAAGAATTAAATATAGGAGAAGCAATAGGAAAATTCTCTGGCTACTTAATTTAGAAATGGTATTTATTGACTTTAGTTTCACATTAACTGCCAGTAGCAATATATCGTCAGTCTGGTAAGTGGATCATTGCCACAGGCAGGGTGACATCAGTGCTTCAAAGGGAAATGGTCAGGCTCATCACTCGAGCTATTTTTGAAGCTTTGGAGGGCCCTGTCATAGATACAATTCTCTGTTTCACTTTCTTCCAAACTGACCCTGTGCTCTCTGTTCCTTCCATACTGTCCTTCCTCATACCATTTTCTGGACATTCAGTCTGAAAGTACTAAGAAAAACTACTCTTGCAAAAACCTGAGGGACTCTCCATCAAAAATGTAAAAAAAAAAAAAAGAGCAATTTCCCAAGGACACAAAGCACAGGATGAAGCTGATTGTGCCTGCCTTTTTCACCACTTTTATTTCTGTCCTTGGGTTGACTTCTGTAGCCCTCTATAGGGGGTAGCCTTCACCAACTTAAGAAAATAAAAAATAATTTAATAAAGAAAAATGTTTCCTACTGGCTTGTGTTTAGCACAGGGGTGGTATTAGTGATCCTGAAAAACAACTTCCTCAGTGCTGATGGTTTGATCTGCCTGAGTTTTGTACTGCTTTTCCTGCCTGTCAGGGTGAGCAGGGTGGTGGGTGTGGATCTCAGAGTCTGACAGACAGCTCTTCCCCATGCCAAGCTCCTGCAAGCAGCAGAGCACTGCAGAGGGCAGTTGTCCTGCTTTATGTTTCAAATTGCCAAGGCTGCCTATGAGACATCAGACTGCAACAAAGCCTGAAAGAAATGGGAAAGGCTCTGAGACCTATTGGAGAAGACGCTTGTGCTCTTTACCAGAGGAGTATTTTGAGAAATCGACAGAACAGTGACCCTACCAAGAACACAGGATCTTCATAGCACGGGCTCTGTGCTTGGATGCCACGGCAAAGGTCCAGAATGGCCTTTTGTCTCATCTTCTTGGACTCATGCCACAGTGATGGATGCTTTTGGAAGCTGATGGGGCCTTGCTTGTGTCTGAACCTGCAGCCATTTGGAGCTCACAGCCTGCTGATCTTGTGTAGCTCCTGGATGCAGCCGATACTCCTTGTCCTGCACCGAGCCTGCATCAAATCCATCTCAAGTTCCTTTCCCAGACAGATTAGGAAATTATTTCCAAGGTATAATTTTGTAGAGAAAGCTAGTCAAGAAAAGTCAGCATCTCTTTCTTATATTTTGTTGCTCCCACAGCTTCTCTGAGGGAGGGGAGGCGGGGGAGAGGGGAGGGACAGGGAAAGGGGAAGAAGAAAGCTTGAGCATCCATAAAAGGGGTCAAATTACAAAAAGAGAGATTCCACTTGCCTGCACATGCAACTAGGGCAGGGTAAACTGGAAACTTTGTTGGTGAGGTGCAATGTCCTTGTTTTGGGTATCTGGTGGAGTATATTTGGCTGTTGACTAAAGAATTGTTTTTAAAAATACGGTAGCACAAGACTTGAAGACCAGCTTTAACATCTGACATTGTCCTTATCATCTGCTGCTCTGGGAAGTTTCTTAATGTCATTCTTGTTTCTGCTTCAAGTCTAGGTGACTGCATCAGTCAGCAAACATACCAGGTGTTGTTGTAGAGACAGGCAAACCTCTGGGAATGGCACACCTCATAGGGCTCAGTCACTCTCAGCCTGTCCCACTTCACCCTCTGCGGCTTCACAGATTTTGAAAAAGATGAGTAAAGCAGAAGAATCACTCAGCCTTCAACAAATTTTGGATGGACCACATCCAGATCTGGCGTCCCTGTCTCCTGCCCATCAGCAACTCTGATGAAACCCCCTACAGCCTGGGCAGCAAGCGTGAAGGGCAGGTATGCAAACTTTAGGTGGAAGTGAGCAGAGCACATAGGAATTAGGAAAAGGTAGAGCACAGATGCTGGGAGCACCTTATTCCTTTTATATATAAAGAGCTTTCTATCTGGTCTGCTTACTCAACCCCTCCCCCCCAAAAAAAAAAAAAAAAAAGGACAGGATTTGTTAGGCACAGACTTTAAAAGAGACAGTCCTCATTCATTTGGTCCAGTCCCTGTGACATTACCAAGGAGTCTGGAAAGGGAGCAAATGAGGATGTGGGGACCAGGAGGGATGCTCTTTTGGCCCTAAGATGGTCTCAGGATGTCATGTATGGGTTGGTGAAGGAATCAGATCGTTTTTAGGACTAACTGATTTGTGGTTTTTTTCGTGTGGAGAATGACAGCTTGGAAACTGTTGTAGAATCCCCTCTGTCTTTTTATTCTTTTTCTCTCTCTCCTTTAACATTTCAGGATAGAAGTGCTGCCAGCCCCAGGATTCCTGAATCATGACTCAACAATGAGGAGATACAGGAACCTAAAGGTTTGCTTGTGCCCCTGGAACAAGATGGACAATAGTGCTTGTTTGGCCACTCCTTGCCCACCCCCCTGCCTCAAGTCTCCTTGTTCGGTTATCTGAATGCTCTTCCTGCTCTTTGGTTCCTTAATGAGTCTGGCACAGCTTGTTCTTTCCTATCTCCACATCCAGTGTTGTTACACCCCTCCTACCATTTTTAGCTCCTCTTTTTCTCCTCGTTTTGCTGGCTCCAACACTGCTGCTCTCTCCACAGCTCCCAAGACTAGCTGCTTGCTTTTTCAAATAGTCTTCCCTCTCTCTAGGCCCTGCTTCCACTACAGCAATCACTCCTGACTTTTATAATTCCATGTACTCTAATTTTCCATCTAGTCACATTATTCAGGTTCTTTTCTCCATCCCTTTGTTTTCCAGTAACCCCTTCTGTCTTTATCCTCACAACAGACAGTATCATAAAGCTCCTGGCCCTCATCTATTCTCCATGTTTCCCTTCCTCAAGGGACTTGCTGTTCTCCTTTCACTCAGCTGCTCCTCCTTCCCCCTGCCTGGCCCAGAGCAGCCACCAGTGGCTGGGTCCCTACACAAGATGGCTGGCACTCACACAACCTTATCCCACCTTTGTGACACAGTGTTGACAGCAGATCTTGGAAGAACTACACAGGGAAAAATCTCAAATGTCCCTACAGAGCATGTGTGAAATGGATTTTTTTTTTAAAGGCTTATCATTGATCAAAATTTGGCATGGATTTTTATGGGGATAGTGAGTAGTGTAGCTCTGACGTAAGGACAGCTCCCCTTCATAGGTTTCAGCTTCCTCCTCCAAAGCAGTTGGGCAAAAGACTGTTCTTTTTAACATACACTTTAACACTCAAATCCAAAATGTTTTGCTCTGCCTTTTTTTTATTTCTCCCTGAGTAGACTTAATGTACAGGCTGAAGCCATATTTAAAAAGAAAACAAAAATTATAAAAAAAAATCAAATGTAGGCAGACAGCCAGAATGGAACATTTCAGCTCCAATCATAAAAATTACAAGCAAGTGAATGGTTTACAGTGGGAATGCCCAGTCTATCTAATTCCATCTCTGCTGGTAAATTTCTCCTTGCTAAAACCTGCACTTTGAACTTGCCACTTGGGGATCAATCACATTGCTGTCCCTAGCAGCTTCAGAATGAGGCAGGAATACAGGACTTGCTTTGCTATAGATCAGGGTGTCTCAGAAGCTTTGTCTGAATTGTGAGGCAGATGGGGAAATGAGGCCTGATAGCTGGAAACAAACTCACACACAAAGCCTAAAATATTTCTGTGGAAAGAGAGAAGGTCAAAGGCAAAAGCTGGAGCTTTTCCTAACGTGGTTGGTCTGTTAGCAATGTCACCAGTGTAAATCAATCCATTTAAAAACAGTCTTGTCACACCTCCATAAACAGCTAATGTGGACATGTTCAAAGCCTCACCTAAGACAGCACATTTTGAAGTGGTATAATTAAATCTGGTGTATTCTTAAAGGATGAGGCACCTGTTCCCTGAGTGCAATCAAACTGAGAGCCTGCAGGCTGGCATGGCTCGCTGCCCGGGATGCCGATGCCATTCCTGTGCCCACTTGCAGCTCACAGACGCTGGGTGGCAACTCTGGCTCCTGCAGAAATGCGGCTCCTGCTCCCTGGGGCAGCAGCCAGGCTGCAGCAGTCACCCTGGCTGCCTGTGAGAGGTGCAAGATGGGAAAGGCTGCACGGCACAGCACCTGACATGGTGGCTGAGGAGAACAGGAGGAGAGGAGGAAATGGCTGCTGGCAGGGCAGGCAGGCCCTGACAAGTGGGATGCTCCAGCAGGGTCTGTACACGGCCACTGCAGTCAGAACAGCCCTCCTCCTGCAGCTGTTGTGCCATGAAAAGCTGGACTTCCCACTGCAGCAGGCAATGAGCAGGCACATCTGCTCTGTTGCCAGAGCCAAGAGAGGAGCAACATCTACTGCAGGAGGTCAGTAGTGAACAGCCAGGGGACAGGAGCACCCAAACTGTGACAGATTTTCACTAAGCAAATGTGTCCCCAAACCACAGATTTATCCAATTAAAAGCCAGGTTGGAGCAGTTCAACCTTGTCCTCTGCATTAGGCATTCCTGATGTTTTACTAAACAGATGTAAAGTTGCTTTAAATACATCACATGCAAATGGTGTGGTACGGACCATAGAGTGCAAACTAAAGCTCTATGTTAACACAAACTGGCACGACCTCACTTGGTCCTTTAGCTACTCTCTAGGTAAAAGAAGGAAAAAACAGGAATCTTCCCAAGGCTGGAGACCAGCTTAATAGGTGCCCAAGTGCACAGAAACCTTAAGAAAGCGAGTGGGAAGAATTGTCAGAAGGACTCAGGGCTTCCATTCTCTGAGTCCAGAGCTCCCTCTCCAAGGCAGTGGAGTGCTGCGTGTGTTTGCTCGCTTGTTTCTCACAGATGCCAGAGGATCATCTGCAAACAAAACGTATGACAGGCAGAATAAAACGGGCAGCAATTTGCAGACTCCATCCTCGACTGCCTCATGCTCCCCTGCAGACGCTTTCCCTGTAAAACAGATCTGCCACAGGGGGACTCCCTGTAAAACACAGAGTTTGCAAAGGGGGCTCCTGCATTTGCTGCCGGAAAGCCGACAGACAAAGGGACCACACCTCGGCAGTACTGCCGGTGCCGGTGGCCACCGCTGGGGCTGCCGGTGGGCACGCAGCCACGGGCGTGCTCCTGGCAGACCCCTTCTCTGGTTTCACCGGGGCGAGGCCCGATGGAGCACCTTCCCCACTGGAAGCAGCAGCAGCCATGGGTTTCTCACAGGGAAAAGAGAATGCTTCCTGCCTTTCCATGCAGCAGCATCTGAACTTGCTGCTGCTGCTGCTCTAAGACCTCATCCCTTGGAATGTTCTACCAGGATCTGACTGAAGGGATGCAGGCATCTTTACTGCATCCCATCCAACAAGGAAACACCTCACTCTCTTGTCACTGTACATTACTACTTCCCAACCCACCTTTTAATCCACGAAGTCTATAATTTGTAGCTGTAGTTCAGAGTGTGGGGAATTACAGTTTTTTGGTTCTTTTCTGTGTATTAGCCTTTTACATGTCATTATTTCAGCTTCTGGGGCATACACTTCCTTTTCTTCTCTTAGCTATCAGGACACATGTGCTGGCTTTAACAAGAAGTAAACGTTGCGAGTGCTGAGCTGTACTTGTAACGGCAGGTAGTGAAAGAACCCAGGAGAAGAATGGAGCAGCTCCAAAACACTCCCTGCAGCCCATAACACTAAATCCAGTTGGGGCACAAAAGCCAGGATGGGGCTGAAAGCAAAAGCCAAAGACAGCAGTAAAAACTGCCTTCAGAAATAAAACAAATACACTCAATATGAGCAGACGGCAAGATGTGGAGTTATCTTCCATACCAGGCGTGTGATAACGCGGATGTGAGTGGATAGGGAGCCGACCCCAACGCGGCACACAGTGGCCGTAGGCAAGGAGCGGGAGGCCTTTCCAACGGCAGCACAGCACCTGGCAAACTAGGTCAGGGCTCAGTGGTCACAAAGGCCATGCCAGCGTGGCCCTGGGCCCCTCGGCCGTGGGGGCTCCATCCGAACCAGACACGCACCCACCGTGTTACGGGCATCATGGCACGGCACGGCAGGGCACTTGCTCCAGCTTTGTGCTTTTCTGCTGACTCGATGGTGGCCGGGACGGCGGGCAGTGCCTGGGCTGGGGGTGGACACCGAGGGCTGAGTGAGGAAGGCACAACCGCGGCGAGGGGCCCAGCACGGGCTGGGGGCACCAGGACAAGGCTCTGGGAAGGCGCGTGGCCAAGGCAGCAGCTGAGGCAGCAGCGGCTGCCGGGCTGCCAGGTGAGGGGGAAGCCAAAGAGGAGCACGGCGGCGAGGCTGGGGCGAGGAAGCGGGGGCAGACAGGAGCGGGGAGGTGCAGGGGAGGGGGCCGGGCCGGGCCGGGCCGGGCCGGGCCGAGCGGGGCAGGCGAGCTCTGGCCCCCGGGGTCAGGCCTCAGCCGCGGCTTTATGGCATGGCGGGCGGCGAGTATTATGGGATGGCGAGCCCTTCTGCGCGGGGGGGAAGGGCGAGCCGCGACTATTATGGGATGGCGAGGCCTCCCGCGACCAGAGGGGGGCAGGTGGGTGGCAGGGCGTATTATGGGATGGCGGGCGCTCGTGCCGCCGGGGGGAGTATTATGGGATGGGGAGGATACCCCACAAGGAGCGGGGGGGGGAAGCGGGCGGCTATTATGGGATGGCAGGGCCCGCCGAAGCCCCGGCGTGGGGCGAGAGTATTATGGGATGGCACCATTCCCAGCGCGGTGTGACCGGGCCACTATTATGGGATGGCTCTACCTTGCGGCGGGGCTGCCTCCCTGGGAAGTATTATGGGATGCAGCAGGAAGGAGGAGGGGGCGCTGCGGGACGGCGGGGGGAGGCTGCAGCCCCAGCCAGGCTTCCTGGCGGTGCCCGCCGGGACCTCCCCGCGGTGCCCCCGTCCGGCCCCAGCCCCCCCTGCCCTCCTCAGTCGGGACCAATAAAGCCGGCAGGGTATTATGGGATGGCGCGGGGGTGGGGTGGGGGGGTGGTTGCCATGGTGTGTTTCCCGTGGGTGGCTATTATGGGATGGAGTCGCCTTTGTGAACTATTATGGGATGCGGGGTGGGGCCGCGCGGGCCCCGCCGCCCCCCGGGGCAGCGCGGCGGGAGGATGGGAGCGCTGGGATGCGCCGGGCACGGGGCACAAGCCGGGGCGCGCTCCTGGCTGCCGGCTGCACGTGGGCTCCCGAGGAACCCTCGGCCGGGTCCCCAGCATGGCGAGGCTGCGGGCTCCTGCTTGCCCTCGCAAAAAAATTCTCACCCCAGCATAGCTGAGGGAGGGAAAAAACCCACAGCCATTCAAACTGGGACTGTGAAGCATCTCAGCGTCTCATTTGTACATTAGTACCGAGCGTATCGTTTTTAGGAAGAAAGTTGCCGTCTAAGTCCAACTGTCACAAAGCTCTGACTTCTAAGTTCGAGAAGCGTGCACAAAGATGGCACAAAGCAAGACATGTCCCTGCACGGTCCATCCCAGAGCACGTGTGATCCTTGCTTTCTGCACCGGGGGCACAGCCCCAAAGTACCCGGTCTGGTTCTTGCCCGAGATGAGAGGAAACCTCCTCCGGACACGTGTGCCTGTGGCAGCTCTGCAAACCCCTGCCCGGTTTGGAGTCCATGGTGATTTAGTAGGTGTCACCATCGAGATTTGAGTCCCCTCCTCTCCAGCCAGCCCGAGTCCATCAGATCTGCTCAGCAGCAGTGCTATTCTCACCCAGCCAAACGGGGAATGCAACCTCCAGGCTAATTAGCAGCGTTCCCTGGAGCACAAGTTGTTGCTGGGTGCAGCGCTGGAAACACCTCTCCCAGATCCAGCTGGAGGTAGGAGATGAAGGAGAGTTCTGTCCCAGCCTGTTTTTTCAGTGTTTCTGCTAAATGAGCTCAAGAGATGTGAGTCGGTGTTAGTGATTTTTTTTGCCAGCATGCACCAGCTTTGATACAGGAGGCAAAAATAGGTATGGCAGAGCTGCAGTCCAGGCAGCTCAAACCAGTGGGGTGTTGTTGCAGCCCCTTGGAGACCGCTGGCTCCTTCCCTGGCTGGATCCAACTATTTGTTTCATGAAGAGGGGCATCTCTAAGGCACTTTCGGGAAATGAGAACCTAAAAATGGTAACTAATAAGCATTCTTAACTTTCGTGTGTTGCTTGCAGCTTTTGTTGTTCATTATATACATAATTCTATGTTAAAAGACTGGTGTCAAAGTCAAATTTTTATAATTGCAAAATAGCATTTGTTTTTTACGCCTTACTAAGTGCCTCCATCTTCAGAAAAAAAAAAAAGTGAAAATAAACATGGAAAATTCGAATCTGAGTATCTGATGTCTGGCAAAGTTCTGAGTAACTGAAAACAGACTTGTGATGGAAAATATCGAGTAACCTTAGCTATAGGTGTCAGTACCAAGTATGTGATGTTTTTTAAAGCAAACAAACCAGCGAAGCACACGGAGATAGAGATCAGCCGTTCTGATTTCCAGGGGGCTGAACAACCCCCAATCTTCTCTGTCTCTCCCCCGCCTGGTTCTGTGCAGCCAGCCCTGCCTGCTGCACCGTGCACGTCTGGCTGACACGGTGCGGCTCCGGCTGCGCGGCCACGCCGCTCTCCCTGCCCCCTCCTGCTCCTGGCAAAACAGGAGACGAGGCTCATGACGAGTGCTGAGCGAAGTCTGAAATGCTCTTCCCCTAACGGGAAGTAGATGCAGAGTCACGCTGGCATATGGGCAGCCCTCACCTAGGTGGCTGTTAGAGAGTGACTCGATCCTCCATTGACAGTAGGATGTTCTCAAAAAAGGAGCACATGTTCTTGACCTTATTCTGGTTGTATGCTCCAAAATCCTCTGTGTGTAAGTCTCTTTCTGCCTCTTGTTCCAGTGGCATTTGTCTGCTGCAGGAGCGGTTCCTTGGACATGACAGGAAGGGCTGTCTTTTCTCCACAAAACCAGGAGACTTTCCTGTGTCATTTTCTGCCATGTCTGACACTAAAGTAAAGACACTTCCGGTGGGCTAAGCAAGTAAGCTCATGCTTTTCTTTGAAAGAAACCCCACTCAAACTAAATAAGCAAAAAAAAAAAAAAAAAAAAAAAAAATAGAAGGGGGGTGCATGATGAAGAAAACAGTAATGGCAATTGGTCATTTAGATTTCCTTAGCTTGCCATGGAGACTTTGTAAAAAGCTGAGAGTGGAGAAGTGTATCCTGGGCAGAAGAAAAAGCTTTTGTAATGGTAGGGGAGACTTGCAGAATCCAGAACAGTTACTTTAGCTAGTGCTGGAGATACAGAATTCTCACAAGATAGTTTAAAATGGGGGCAGGGGGACTTGGGTGTTGAAGAGACACAGACTCTAGGACAATAACCAGATATTGAATGAAAGTTTGAACCATTTTCTTGCTAATTCCAAAGTAAAAATTATCTATCTCAGAGTTTGATACCCCCTCTCCGCTCAAAAAAATGATCTAGGGCAAAATTCTCTACTTCACCAAAGAAAAAACAAAAAGGGCAAGGCTTCTCAGAAATCCTGGCATCTTCAGGGTTCCTTCTCAGAAATGGTAAAACCTTAGCTCAGTCATGGTGAGCCTCAGTATGATCTGGAGAGCCTACAGGGCTGCTGAATGGCAAACACCAGGAGTAAGTCCATCGTCATTAGTTACAAACAGTCATAACTAGGTTAAAGGAAGAGGTGAAATGTAGCTGCAGCCTTTGCAGAACAGCATCACATTCACAGGTACATCGGGGGCTGCCAGTTTTACGCAGACACTGAAAGATATTTTTCATGTTACCAGTTGTATGTAGCCTGACAGAACAGATATTACAGACTGGCTGGAGCAACGCTCAGTCCGGGAAACAGCAAAAATGAGGAGAACAGAAGTATGGCTGTGTCCCAGCCCACAAATGAAGCAATACAGTGGCAGCATTGCAGTGGCCAGCATCTAAACCCATCAGCCCCTCTGTATTGTTACGGAACACGAAAGGAGCTGACAAAATATAGCCTGAAAGGCCATAAACCGATCTTTCAGATGACATTGTCTGCAGCACCAGCATGTCAGGCTTGTAGTCCGTTATCTCTGTCCCACATACGAACGGTCCATGCTAGGCTGGAGAGTCTCCCCTCCTTCCAAAATGCTCTGGAGTTCCTTCCTCCCACCCTCGCGTCCCACGCTGGGCAGCACTGAAACATGCAGGACAGAGGTTTCCAGCCTGCAACCCTGAGTTCCAGGGTGAAACAATGTCAAAAGCTTTGTTCTTCTTGTTACCTTGGGGAAATATGCTTAAAAGTGAACATAAATGAAACGTGAAAGTGAGAAAGGGCTGTGGGCCCGATAAGAGCCTGGACAGGGGCAGCTGCCCGCGAGGTGGAGGGAGATGGAGCAGGACTCTCCTGGGTGCCACACAGGGACCTGAACCCTGACTAACTTAGACCATGCACAAAGCTACAGAAATTATTTAGAGGTCACCCCAGCTTGTTGTTACACTGGTAACACCCAGTGTTACCCCACTCTCTACTCTGTGGGAGTACAGAGTCCACTTCACCCAGTTGTTCTTGGAAGCAGAGCTGGGCAGGGGTATGTGGAAGGTCCTCTGGCCAGTTCGGATTTCCTAACACGGGTGCAGCACCAAAGCAAGATGTTGTAGATGTTTTCTCCATGGGAAGTGTGCTGTGGGCTTGTTCAGGGTGTTGACACTCATCAGCACAGGTAGGGAAGATTGTATTACACGAATCTTGCTGTAATTGTTTCCAAGCCAAGCGCTATAAACTCAAAAGATTCAATTAAACTGGGTAAGTAATTGAACCACAGTAAGGTACAGAAACTTCCAAGTTTAAAGCAGCCAAATAACTGGAAATCTATTTCATGGAAATCTATCTTTCCTCATCAAAGAAAAATATTTAGAAATAGATATATTTTTAATCCATTTAATCTACTTGGCCCTCACAAACAGTAAAAACACCTTAACCATAATAATGTATATCCCATATGGAGTAATTGTCTTAAAGGAAAATTGAGATTTCTGCTGGCTAAGAAACTTCAAGTTACAAAGGAAAAAAGGAGTTTGAGCTGAGGTGGGGAACCTTGGGCACATTCATGATAAAAATGTGTTCATTTGTCATGCAGAGAAAGATTTTAGGGAGGTGGTGGCTCATTGGGAAGCTTCATGCCTTAGCATTGGAGGCACCGGGGCACACATTGCCTAACCAGTAGCAAGCAACCTTCTTCAGACCAAAACCATGCTGGCAAGAGCATTGGGAATCACCTACAGAGAGAGTCCCAGTACCTAACTCCCTTTGCAGGATCTTCATCTGCATCACACCTCTCTTCTTGTAGCCAAGCCACTGGGGGAAAGAGGCAAATATGGAGTTGGTGGGCACTGGTTGGTGCTAGGCTGCTAAGCTCAGGAATTTGGTGTGGCTGTCCGTTTGGCTCCTGTTGAGAGGGAATTGCAGCTGTGAGCACACGCAAGAGGGAATGAGAAGTCCTGCAGAGGTCCATGTGAGTTTGGTGGTGGTGTCATCCACCACATGTTTCTGTAGCGCTGGATGGTCTGCTTGATCCATGCGAAGGATGGATAGCATCTGTGGAAGAGCAGTGTGCACTTTTCGCCCATGGAGCCAAGATAAATGAGAGTATCATTGTCATGTGGGCAAAGGTACGTATAGGGACAGTACGGGCTGTGTGCTGCTGATGGCTGGAGACGTAGATGGGATATTTATGTGTGCAGGAACATGGGTTACACAACAGCCTGTTGGGATGTATTGGTCTAGTCTTTGCTGGCAGGGTGGGAACAAGGGCACGGGAGGTGCAACTCATGCTGCGGAGATGCTGCACACACATTGTGCATTGTGGAACTCTGCAGGAGCACACAGTGGAGATGGGCACGCGGATGTGGTGGTGCAGCCTGCTGGTATCTCAGCAGAGTTGTCGGTGCGAGGCGGCGGTCAGGGCCTGCATGCACAGGTAAGGGAGAGCTTGCCAGTATCCAGAACTGCTTCGGCACACAGGCGAGGTGGTGGGATGGCGTTATGGAAAACCTGTGTGCCCGCTGTGTGCGTGGACGTGTTTTCAGTGAGCTTTAAGAGACAAAGCCCGGCCTGTGTTACAGGATCTGTGAGCGACCTGTTGCAGTCTGTAAACAGCCAATCCTCCCCTTGCGTTGCGGCGTGTTTCACTGTGGCGGGACGAAACGTGCACACACACCACCAGATGTGGGACAGCGGAGGCAACGAGCACAGTTGTTGACACCCACACATTCACTGGGAGAGACGGACAGGTCTGCGCCTCTTTGTTGAGATTAATAGTGTTATGAAAATGCTCAACAGAGGATAAGGCAGCATTATGGGATGTGATTTTGTTTAATGGGAAATTAATGATACAGTTGCATGTGCATAATTGGAGTATACTTATACCTGCAGACCGTTCCCATCTGTGTAAATCGATGATGAGTTTCCTGCTGGAGGCTGCAGCAGGGAGCAGGGTGCTGGGTGACAGGGAGGAATGGAGTACGTGGACACACCGTGTATCACAGAATCAGTTAGGCTGGAAAAGACCTCTGAGATCATCAAGTCCAACCTTTGACCAAACACCACCATGGCACTAAGTGCCACATCCAGCCTTTCCTTAAACAGCTCTGGGGATGGTGACTCCACCATTTCCCTGGCAGTCCATTCCAATGCCTGATCACCCTTTCCATGAAGAAATCCCTCCTGATGCCCAACCTAAGCCTCTCCTGGCACTGCTTGAGACTGCATGCTCTGGTCCTGTCTCTAGTTGCCTGGGAGAATGCATATCTCTGGGGTAGGTACATCTGCAGGTACCGGCAGCCAGGAAGCCTCGAGGTGCTGGGGAGGCACCAAAGTCCCTGCGGGCTTCCCGCACACAGGCCGGCGGTGGCACTGACCGCGCCGGGCATAGACAGCCCTGGAGGGGTCCTGCGGCCCCGCGGGCGGAGCGTGCGGGATGGGCACGGCAGGACGGGGCAGGGAAGCCAGCGGGGCGCTCAGCTCAGCCCCGAGGTCGGGGGCGGTCGGCGGTGGGAGGGCGGTGCCCAGAGCCTGTGCCCGGGGCCGGTGCCAGCGCGCAGGAGGGCGGGAGGTGCGCGGAGGCCGCGCGGTGCCAGGGATCGGCCCCGTGCCCCGTGCCGGAGCGGGGGCTGGGCTGGTGCGGGCCCCGCGCCCTCGGGCAGGGCAGGCGGGGGGCGGCGGCGGAGCCCCGCGGGTGCGGGTGCGGGGCGGGCGGCCGCGAGTATTATGGGATGCCGGGCTGGACGGTGGCTCCCGGCGACTATTATGGGATGCCTGCCTGGGCGCGAGGCGGGGGGGGAGGTGGGGAGGTGTGACTATTATGGGATGTGCGCGCTCTGGGTGTGACTATTATGGGATGTTGGGGGGGGTCCTCACAGTGCGCCCTTCCCCCCCCCCCACCGCGCTCTCCCCGCGGGAGGGGGACGTGCCTATTATGGGATGGCAGCCCCGGGAGGCGCGGGGGGTCGCCCTGCCCCGGCGCGCGGGGTTCCGCGCGGGGCGGGGGGGCAGTATTATGGGATGTTTCTTGGTGGGGGTCAGTATTATGGGATGCCGGAGCGAAGGGGTGCGAGCGTGGGGGAGTATTATGGGATGTTTCTCGGGGTGAAGGTGCGGACGGAGGCGGGGGGGGGGGGTAGTATTATGGGATGTTACCGGCGGGAGGGGTGCTTATTATTATGGGATGCCGGGCCGGGCAGTGAGTGGGAAGTTCTGAGGGGAGGGTGAGTATTATGGGATGTCGGTGGGGGGGGGGAAGGGGGTGTGTGTTTGGCGGGGAGACGGGGGCGGGGCCTGTTGCCGGGGTCCTGGGGCATATTATGGGATGTAGGCGGGAGGGGGCGGGGCCTAGCCGGGTTTTTTTCCCCTTTAAGAGGCGGTGCCGCGGCCGGAGCCATTTTCCCTTCAGCGGCGGCAGCGGCGAGAGAGGAGCCGGGGTCCGGAGCCGGGTGAGGAGCCGGGAGGGAACGAGGGCGGGCAAGGCCATCATCTGCCGTCTCCTGGGGCGCCCAGGCCAGCAGAGGCGTCTCTCCGCCGGACGCCCCGTCGGCTCCGGCCGCAGCTCCTGCGGGGACGCGCCGTCCCTCTGCCCGGGCGGCCGCAGGACAGGTCTGGCCCCTCCTCCCCCGCCCCGCAACCGCCTCGCCGGTGCCCGCAGCCCAGGCCTGCGCCGGCCCCCGGGGAACGGCGGCCCCTCGCCGCACGCCCGCCGGACTTCCCCGGCCCCGCCCCGCGCCCCCGCCCGGGAGACGGTGCCCCCCGCCCCCGCCCTGCGCCGCGCAGCCCCGCTCCGGGCGGGGGCGGCGGAGCGGGGCCGCCGAGCCCGCCCGGCCTTTTGTGTGCGGCCGGCGGCCGGGCAGGGGCTGGGCCAGCGCTGCAGTGCCAGCCCGGGGCGGGCTGGGGCTGCTGGCCAGGGCGCCGCGCTGACAGCCGCCCCGCTGGCCCCGGGGCTCCCTTGGAAGCCCGGCTGCCTTGCTTGCCCCTGTGCCTTCTCCCGGCACAAGGCAGAAATAACCGAGGGCGCCTGGCTGCAGAGGACGGGAGAGTTTTCCTTTAGGACAGCTGTTTTGGCTTCCTCGCCAGCGATGAGTTGCTGACTCAGTTTAATATCTAGTGTCTCCAAAGCCTGCTTTATCACAACTCTAAAGTGATCCTTGCTGCCTGCCAGTGGTTCTATTATCCATAGGCTCCAAAGCCAGTAAAGTTGCTGTCTAAGCTTTCTCACAGATCCTCTTAGTAGCACTATTGCTTGGGAGAACGGAGTTCAGGTTTGCTGTAACTTTCTGTTTTTCTTTTCAATGAAGTACTGGCCAGACTGGCAAGAAGACGACAGATAACCTGTGTAAGCCCAGGCCTCCCCCAGTGTGGAGGACATGGCTTCGGGCATTGGATCTCCATCACCATGCTCAGGGGGCAGTGATGATGATGAGATGGAGATCCTGTTGAACAACGCTATCCCCCAGCATCCAGGTATGGGGAGCCTGCAGGGCATGCATGTGGAGTGGGGATAATGTTGGTCTTA
Organism: Agelaius tricolor; assembly: GCF_023055355.1. NCBI lineage: Eukaryota > Metazoa > Chordata > Aves > Passeriformes > Icteridae > Agelaius > Agelaius tricolor. Next base: position 21,831,020 of record NW_027269269.1, read on the forward strand.
AGCTGAGTATGTGAAGTGCATGATGTGTTGGGGAATGTTTTTGGTTTTGGTTTTTTTTTTGCTACAAGTCACAGGTATGCTTTTGATATCCGAGTCCCAGGGTTACTTTGAAGTGAGAGGCTCGAGGCTTTGTGTCAGGTGGAGCTGACTTTGTTCCAAGCCATTGCAGGTTGTCAGGGCCTGTGCTTGGAGGAGGTGTAGAGGGTGGAGGCAGAGCGTCCAATTCTGACAGGGTACCGAAATGCTTGTGAATTTCAGTTTTCATGAATGGGGAGGGGGAAGAGGAAGTAGTATGTGAAAGGGCAGGTTGCCTGGCTTGCTTTCATCTGGGAGCTAAGGCCGGCTGACGTCCAGAAAAAACTGCCCTGGGCTGTTGCGTGACCCACTTTCCTTCATCACCACACCCAATTATTGAGGATTCTTACTCTGTGCTGCTTGCTCACCTTTGCTTTTCTTTAGTCCTTACATCTTGCTTTTTCCCTTGTATTTGCATCCTCATTGTCAAATTGAGGCTTACGTTAGAGCCCTGGGATTTCTTCTGGTTTGCCTTTTTTTTGTTGCTGCTGCTGTTGATGACCTGCTCTGTGGACATGCATCTGGATTCTTCACTTCCTTGTGAAAAAGGAGTGATGTATGTAGTCAGTTGTAGCACAAGTATGGGATTTCCTACTAACTCATGCTGGAGTGTTGTGTCATATATGAGAAATGTAACTGGAGGAGGGAAGATGGTGTTGTGGAGTTCTGGATTTTTGTTTGTTTGGCATTTTTTTCTTAAGCCTCGTCTCTGGAGTTTTCTGGCACCTCTGAGATCTTGGGCAGTATGGGACTATCAGTAATGAAAATCTGTTTGCAAAAAACCTGGTAAAATCACTGCAAAATTGAGAGGTTTAGGTGATACCTTGGAAAGGGTGGGTCATTAGAGGCTCTAAATCAGAACTTGGTGGAGAAGATGCATGATCCTTGAAGGACCTGGTGTTGCAGCACCATGGGAGCCAAGAGACGTCCATTGGCTGGGAATATGGCTGGGGCCAGGCATGGCACTCCAGGTTCTGAGACGTCTATCTGTGCTGTTTCAACCACGGCTGCAGTAGCTCCTCTGACCTGTGGCTTCCTCCATCCTGCCCAGCTCGGGTGGTCAGGAGGCCATTTTCCCTTGGAGGGAGAAGGAGTGACTCCGGCTGTGTGCAGTGGGCGGGGCGGCAGGGAGGGCGGGTGGCCGCGCTGCTCCTGCAGCCTGCCACAAAGAGAAGGAAGGGCCGTCTGGCTGCCTCTGCCCCCTCGGGCCAAGGGCAGCCGGGAATGGGGGCACATAGATGGAAGTGTGCACTAGTGCTGGGGAGCTGGCGTGTGTTCTGGCCCGGCAGGCAGCTTGCTGGCTGTCTAATCTGGATCAGAATAGAGTTGCTGAGTAACAACTTTCCTATGGAGGAGGAAAAGTAGTGGCTTACTGGCCTGTATTTTGCATGCAGCTGTAAGATGTTCTGTACTGCTGAAAAGGCTAGATGTTTTTTTTTTTCCTGGAGATCCATGGACTGAAACAGTATCCTACTCAGGTTCTCAAATGAATTCAGTTTTGCCCCTTTTAGATGTGGCCATCTGTTTTATGCTCTTTCCTCTTCTTGTTGGATTATGGCAAACTTCTTGTCCCCAAGTTCTGACTGCAGTTCTGCTTGGAGAAGCAAGATTGTGGAAATAGGTGGTGTTGGGAGGAGGATAAACCATGTTGGTGGTACCTTAGGATACAGTTTTTGAGTATCTGTTGTGAACAGTAAGAGTTGTAACCACCTCTGCTTGTAAGTACGTAGCAAGAAGCAGACAAGTTGATCTCTGTGAAGGGGGGCTATACTGCACTGCGCAGAAGGGGGTTGAATGAGACATGTCACCTCTTCACATCCAGAACCTGAAGAAGAGCCAGAAGAAGAGCTTCTGTCAGAGGCTGACACTCCCAAAATCAAGAAGAAGAAGAAGCCCAAGAAACTGAAGGAACCCAAAGTTCCCAAGCTCAGCAAGCGTCAGAAGAAGGAGGTAAGAAAAAGGATGCCTAAGGTCACACTCTAAAATATAGATGTAGAAGGTGAGGGTGCTTATTGTTGTTGTTGGCTGATAGCAGCAATCTTTTGAATGGATCTTGTGGAGCTTGGGGAGATAACAGTGTTTAGTGTTTATCCAGAGTATTTTCTCATGCCTGATCTCTCCCTCCCTCCCCAGCTGGGGGACAGCTCTGGTGAGGGGAATGAGTTTGTGGAGGAAGAAGAAGAGGTTCTGCGCTCTGACAGTGAGGGCAGTGATTATACCCCTGGGAAGAAGAAAAAGAAGAAATTAGGACCCAAGAAGGAAAAGAAAAACAAAGCCAAGCGCAAGGAGGAGGAGGAAGAGGAGGAAGAAGATGATGACTCAAAGGTAACAAGTTACCCTGCTGCCTGCTTGCTTCTCATTCCCCATGTAGTATCTGATTTGGGGGATCACTATGCTCTCCCTTAGTGATTGTACAGGGAGTTGGGACTGTGTAGTCTCTTCTTCCACTAGACCCTCTTGACTTCACCTTTTTCCCACCTTGCATTCTTCCCTCTTTACTACTTCAAGCACACATGGAATTTATATTGAATCCAAATACTTTTCCCATTTCCACTGATCTGCTATTGCAGCTGTGTCCTATGGTAGTGATAAATGGATGTGGGGAGAAAAAAATTCCCTGGGTCGTCTGTGGAATGTGGAAGATGCGTGGAAGCTCTGCTCAGAGTTGCCATGCTTCTCTTTTCATAGGAGCCAAAGTCCTCTGCTCAGCTCCTGGAAGACTGGGGCATGGAGGATATTGATCACATCTTCACAGAGGAGGATTACCGCACACTCACCAACTACAAAGCTTTCAGCCAGTTTGTCAGGTGAGCTGCAAGCCTATACTTAAAAAGACTTGGGAACAAAAAAATAGATGGGACAAAAACTAGATCCCTTGATTTTGGAGCCTCAGTGCCCACTAGTGTAGTACCTAGAGTGAAAACTGAAGCAACAGTATAATAATTGATTGCTAGCTTTTTTGCTTTCAGTCATCAGGATGGTGCAAGTCCCCTTTCTTCCCTACTATGCTAAATTCCATTTTTTTGCACCCAAACATTTCTATCTTTCACATAGTGAAGGATGAGAGTGGGGAGATTCATTGGCTGTTGAGATAAGAGATTAGAAAGGAATGTAGTTGAGATAAAGGTGCTGATGGGGGTGGCAGTGGGGAGGAATAATCTGCATTTCAGGGTGGTTCAGTAACCTTTCCTTCATTCCTCAACTGTGCACAGGCCACTTATTGCAGCCAAGAACCCTAAAATAGCAGTGTCGAAGATGATGATGGTCCTGGGAGCCAAATGGAGGGAGTTTAGCACCAACAACCCCTTCAAGGGAAGTTCAGGTGCATCTGTGGCAGCTGCTGCAGCTGCAGCTGTTGCAGTAGTCGAGAGTATGGTAACTAACGTGGATGCTGTCCTGCCGCAGCCCCCCGTAGATGTTCCTCTCAGGAAAGCCAAGACAAAGGAGGGCAAAGGTGAGATGAGAGCCTGCAGGAGGATAAAATGTGACTGGTGTCAAGGCCATAGCCCTTCTCATTCTGACTCCTGTGTTCCCAGGACCCAATGCCCGGCGGAAGCCAAAGGCCAGTCCTCGTATTCCTGATATCAAGAAACCTAAAACAAAGAAGGTGGCACCACTGAAAATCAAACTGGGAGGATTTGGTTCCAAGCGTAAAAGATCATCAGTAAGTGATGCTCCTTTCTTGACCTTGAGGAGGAGGTCATGATGTGATAGTGATCCTGGGGGTGTGTCTGACTGCTGCTCCCCAGCATGTGTGCCTGAGTAAAAAAGCTTTTCTCTTACCTGCCTCAGAGTGAAGATGATGATCTGGATGTGGAGTCAGACTTTGATGATGCCAGCATCAACAGCTACTCTGTGTCAGACGGATCTACAAGCCGTAGTAGCCGCAGTCGCAAAAAACTCAAGGCTGGGAAGAAGAAAAAGAAAGGTAAGGATACTTGCCACTGGTTGGAGACAAGCACAACTAAGTGTGTAGGAAGATTAGGGGGATATATCTGTGGAGTTCTGATGTTTAACAGTGTACTTGAGGGAGAATTGATTGTGAAGGAAGAACCTGATATTATTTTGAATAAGGAAAAGGTTTTCAGAAGTTCTTCCAGGAGTTCTTTGTTAGGGAAACAGATGCAGTACTGAGTTTTCCTGGCCTTAACTGTACCTTTTATTTCGTGGGTGAAAGGGGGCACAAAGGGACTTGTTTTGCTCCTGTTTCCAGGTCTTCCTTCTTGCTCTGTTTACTTATATGGAGTAAGAGTTTTGTATTCTGGGTCTCTAGATGGCTGTGTAGGCTTTTGGGAGAAAACTCTCCCTGGCTGTAGGAAACCTGTACCTGTGGCTTATATTGTGGTAACTCCTCATCACCCTCTGCAGGTGAAGATGACTCCACAGTGGCTGTGGATGGCTATGAGACTGATCACCAGGACTACTGTGAGGTGTGCCAGCAGGGAGGAGAAATTATATTGTGTGATACCTGCCCTCGTGCCTACCACATGGTTTGCCTGGACCCGGACATGGAGAAAGCTCCAGAGGGCAAGTGGAGCTGCCCACACTGTGTGAGTATTGGATTCCCCAAATGGTGCAGGAGATCATGTATGAGGGGGATGTCAAGTGGCTTGGGGTTGTTTCTGTGGTAATGAAATAATCACTTTGTTGTTCTCATTTCCCTCTCCCATAGGAAAAAGAGGGCATTCAGTGGGAAGCAAAGGAGGATAACTCTGAAGGTGAGGAAATCCTGGAGGATGTAGTGGGGGATGCTGAGGAAGAGGATGACCACCATATGGAGTTCTGTAGAGTCTGCAAGGATGGAGGAGAGCTGCTGTGCTGTGATGCCTGTCCTTCATCCTATCACATTCACTGTCTGAATCCCCCGCTGCCTGAGATTCCCAATGGAGAATGGCTGTGTCCTCGCTGCACTGTGAGTTTCTGCTAGTACCATTGTCCTATTGCTACAAGAGGTGATTGATCTAATCCCTTTGGATCATCATGTTTCTGTGGAAATACATGGTCTTTTGAAGACTGTCTCCTCACACACTTTTATCATAAAGCTTAAAGGCCTGACTTTTTGTAGCTGTATTGTGCTTTGATTGCTTGATTGCTTTCTCCAGACAGTGGGAAGAACCAGGCTACAGCCTTTGGGTCTCAAGAGATTTGTCCACATGCAGGGTAGTTGGGCAGTTTTTGGTCCAGCATGCTATGGATCACTTTTTTGGGCTCCTCTATGTGTGTAGAGGGAGAAGATCAAGTGCAAGCAAATTCAGTGCTTTAAGTAATTTAAACTGATGCTGAGACAAACTGGTTTTGCACTGTTGTAAGTTTGTAATGCTGAGACCTTTCTTAGTACATGGTTAGGAGAAATACTATGCTTCTCCAGAAATTTCTTGAAATAGGTAGTATACATGATGCTAATTGCTTACAGAAGGTGATGAACAAAAAAAACCCTGCATATGTTGGGCCCTTAGTTCTACAGCAGAATTTTTTTTGCATGGACTTTCAGTGAAGTTGTAGTTGGACAGACTACTGGGCTCGTCAAGCCTAGCAAATTCTATCTGTGTAGTGAAACCATAAAAGTGACTGTTTCTGCTCTTCAGTGCTTCCATATTAGAAGCACATACAGTGTGATGCATCAAGCTCTCTTTAACTTCCCAGTGCCCAGCTTTGAAAGGAAAGGTGCAGAAGATCTTGATCTGGAAATGGGGTCAGCCCCCAGTGGGCCCTGCACCACCACGTCCACCTGATGCAGACCCTAATGCTCCACCACCAAAGCCTCTGGAGGGTCGGCCTGAAAGGCAGTTCTTTGTCAAATGGCAGGGCATGTCCTACTGGCACTGCTCCTGGGTGTCAGAGTTGCAGGTGAGTGGAGGAACCTACCATGGTGTAAGGGTGGGCAATTGAGGCTGAAACACCTAGTGACTGCTTGTGTCTTGACTGCAGCTGGAGTTGCACTGCCAGGTCATGTTTCGTAACTACCAACGCAAAAATGATATGGATGAGCCGCCCTCAGGAGACTTTGGAGGGGAAGAAGAGAAAAGCCGAAAGAGAAAAAACAAGGACCCCAAATACGCTGAGATGGAAGAGCGTTTCTATCGATATGGGATCAAGCCAGAGTGGATGATGATCCACAGGATCCTTAATCATAGGTAGGGGGTGTAACAAAGAGGATTTTCAACAAAGACCTTAAGCAGGGCTAAGGGAGAGGGAATGAGCTAAACTGCAGTATGACTGGGAGAAACAGTGGGAGTTCTTTGTTGGTATGACAGACGTTGTTGTTCTGTTTCTCCTGCTTCATTAAGAGTGCTTCCTTTCCATTTGAATGGATTGGGGGAATACTGCCATCTCACTGTGCTTGAGACTTACTGGTTTCTTCTGCAGTGTCGATAAGAAGGGGAATGTCCACTATTTGATTAAATGGAGAGACCTACCCTATGACCAGGCATCCTGGGAAAGTGAAGATGTGGATATTCAAGATTATGACCTCTACAAGCAAGCCTACTGGAATCACAGGTAGGAGAAGTATCTAGAGGTTGTTTTCCTTTCCCTTCCCTCAAGACAAAATACTTCAGTATGTCAGCCTCTATCACTGGCTGGATTAATAGATGAAAATGGGCAAGAAGCATCTCCTTGTTGGTGACTCCTTATGCCTTTGGGCAGGGATCTTCTTCCTCTCTACCATGAAGGTTCCAGCCCTGTTCTCTTGAGCCTTTTTGAGTTGGGTGATTGCCCTCCTGTCCTCTGCAATAATTTTTGCTCCATCTGTTAATAAAAAACCATTAAACTTATGTGTCCTTGGGACTGTGTCTGCATAGGGAGCTGATGCGAGGTGAAGAGGGCAGGCCTGGTAAGAAGTTAAAGAAAGTGAAGATGCGGAAACTGGAAAGACCCCCGGAGACTCCCACAGTAGATGTGAGTTACTTCTTTTTGCTTTGGAGCCATCTGATAGAGCTGCTTATTTTGAGGTGCCTGCAGAAAAATAGGAAACTGAAGAGTGACCAGCATATGGTTTGGGGCTCCCTCATAGCCCAAAGAATAAGTGGCATTAGGGAGCCTTCAGACCAAGGTCCACTGTGTCCGTTGGGTCAGACTCCCTAGCTCTTGGTGAAAGGGTTTTACCAAAAAAAAAAAAAAAAGGCTTCTTGTTGGATGCCTTTGGCCATTTGGAAATTGGCTTTGATGGTTGTCATCTGTGGAGCCTCATTTGTACTAGTGAATATAAGGGTGGCTAAGAAAAAGGACTCCTGTTAATTATCTGAGTGAGTGAAAGGATTCCAACTCTTCCTTCTTTCCACTGTAGCCAACAGTGAAATATGACCGGCAACCGGAGTACCTCGATGTAACAGGGGGGACCTTGCATCCCTACCAGCTGGAAGGGCTGAATTGGCTGCGCTTCTCTTGGGCCCAGGGCACAGATACAATCTTGGCTGATGAGATGGGTCTGGGAAAGACTGTGCAGACAGCAGTGTTCCTGTATTCCTTATACAAAGAGGTGAGAGCTGGGAGGTCACTGCCCAGGGACAGTCTGCCTGTATTAGCGATTGCAGTCATCTAATGCTCTTACTGACTATTTGTAGGGCCACTCCAAGGGTCCCTTCTTGGTGAGTGCACCACTGTCCACAATCATCAACTGGGAACGAGAATTTGAGATGTGGGCCCCAGATATGTATGTAGTGACCTACGTTGGGGACAAGGACAGCCGGGCCATCATTCGTGAGAATGAGTTCACTTTTGAGGATAATGCCATACGTGGAGGCAAAAAAGCATCCAGAATGAAGGTACAGAACTCTGCTTTAATACAAGCCTGAATTGAGATGCATTCAACTGACTTTGAGCAGCTGAGATTCAGATACTCTGCTGTCCCTGAGAGCTGATTATGCTTATAGTTTCCAAGGGGAAATAACTCCAAATCGATGACAAGTGGACATTCAGACTCTTGCTATAGACTGTTTAAATACTCCCACTAGTCTGAACTGGTTTAGTACTGGAGAAAGACAGTTGACTACGGTAATACTGATCCTAGGCAAGTCCCTCTGTCTTCCCTACTTAACCTGTGAAGTTGTGCTTCTTTAGTTCTACAGATCTAAGATGATGTCAGAATTGCCACTCTGTGTAAAACACAAATACACAAAACAAGTATGAACCTTTTCATCCTGAGGAATTGGCTGACAGGCTGTACCCAGACATGTGAGAAATTGCATTTTGTGCCCAGACAGGAAGACTCTGACCTAGGTGGCTACTTCTTGTAGAACTGAAGTCTTCCTGGTAAAACCAAGATGGCAGCTAAAGCATTTTCAGTGGCAGAGGCAGATAGACTCATTTCCTTCCTTTGAAATGGAACAGCCTTAAGTATTAATAGTAATTTAAAGTTTCATGGTACACTATTTATCTTTACAAGTCTTAGCTTTCTGGTGAGCCACTCTTCTCCAAATCTCAATTCTCTAACATGCCTTTACTCACTACTTACTTCTTAAACATCTTTGTTAGAGTATTTGGCATCTGTCCAAAAATAGCAAGTACTGAGGGGGTTAAGGAGACTTACATGTGTTGAGAGCAATAGGGAATTAAAAGGCTAAAATGGTTTGGGCAGCATTTTGAGTCTTGTGACAGGAGACTGTGAGTATGAAAGTTTATGTGCTGTTGACCACGGCTTATCAGGATGACTTTATGGAGGAGCACTGCATCCTCTATCCCATTACATGTTCATTTTTTTCCTTTGCAGAAGGAGGCTGCTGTCAAGTTCCATGTGCTTCTCACTTCCTATGAATTGATTACAATTGATATGGCCATACTAGGCTCTATTGACTGGGCCTGTCTCATTGTGGATGAAGCTCACAGACTGAAGAACAACCAGTCTAAGGTACAGAGAAGCATAGGTGGCTCATGGGCATGGCATATGTTGCAGGGGAGAGAGACAGCTCTTAGTCATTTGTTCAGTAGTAAATTTGATGTGTTAATAAAAAGAAAAATCAACAGCCTGGATTTGGAGATCAATCATCATTGGCAACAGCTTTACTTATACAGATCACTGGTTAAAACAGCTTTCTTTCCAGGTGAATGGGCAATTGGTCTAGACTGAAAAACAGAAAAACCTGGATGTGGTTGTTGCTTTCATATACAAAATGATTTCTCTGAAAGCATCGTACACCTGCACCACCTCTATTCTGTACAGGTTTACCATGCTGAGCATAAAACATGCTCCATGAGCAGAATTACCCTGCTTCCAGAGTAGGCTTGCTCTCTGTGTTTATCTGGCTTTGTAGCAGGACTAATTAGGTGTTGCAGAAACTGAAGGTGGGCAGAGGTGTTTAAAAATGCCTGGGTAGGTGCTGAAAGCCATATAGCTGCTTTAATATGAGCCTGCACCTTAACTAAGCTTGTTTGAATTGAGTAGACTTGACTGTACTTTCTTAATCCAGCCCCTCCCTAGGTGGGCCTTGTGCCTTAATTCTGGTATTGATTTGCCTGTCTTCAGCTGGATTCCAGTGCTCAGTATGCCAAAACCAATTATTATTGGAAAGCTGGGTTTAGAGGTTCCTGGAGACTGTAAGAGAAAATTGCTGCTTGATTTCTTTTTTTTGTTTGTTTTGTTTGAATGGCTTTAGTGTTTTGGATCTTGGCATGAGGTATCTTCCTGAGACATCACAGCTGTGCATGCAGTTCAGTTTCTAGATCTTGTTTTGTTGTAGGCACTAAGACTGGATGCCATTCTGTGCTTAGCATTGAAACCACTGGAAGTAGGAATGAATGCTTACTATTAATATTCATTAATTGAAAGAGGATGTAAAGGCTCAAGGTCACACTATGACACTATGCAGAACCATTAAATCTTTTTCTACAGCAGTTTCCTGTCCTATAAAACAGCTTATAGGTGTTTGGCTGCAAGATAGATTAGGTCAGGTGCTTCTTGACAAATTTGGGTCATCTCCTAAAGTTTTGCAGATATAATTAGTAACTTCCACATTTGATTCCAAAATAAAAATATTTTAACTATAACTACATAGAAAGATAAATCCCTGTGGAGGCCACTAGAAGTACTCTTCTGGTGCAATAACCAAAACACAAGTGATTTGTTTTTTGTTTACCATTTAGTACAGCTGCTTTCATTAAGTTTGACCTTGTGTCATGCTAAGTGCATAAGCAAAGAAATGGCCAAACTGATAAATTACTGCTTTACTGTCAATTTGTGCAGGTGAACATGGTACACTTGTGCTTTTCAGTGCAGTACTTTTAAGTGCTCACTACATCTGTCTGGAATTACTTCATTTTTGTGAAAGCCAGTGCAAATTACCTTTAGAACACATTGGCAAGCCCTTAGCTCTTTTTCTCCTCTGCTTGTTCAGGGCTCTGGAGCACTGCCAGGAGTGATATGAATAGGAAGAGTGACTTAGTTATTTCTAGAATTCTCAAGGCAGAGTAGTTGTAGGAATGTGGAACGCTAATTTAGCAAGAAAAAATACATAGTACAGCAGTCTAGAAAGGATTTGTGGTCTGAAAGAGATTGTGACTTGTAAGAGCAAAGGAAAACCTACTTGCACCTGATGGCTCAGAAGATTTGCTGCAGTCATGGTTTAGCTATGCAGAACAATGATCCAAATAAGATCAGTCTAGTAACCCTGGCTGGAATGTGAACTACTTGGAAGTCTTGTCCAAACAGCTGATGTGATCTAAATTGAACCCTAGATTGGTGTCAACTTTCTAGATTTTTTTTTTTGTAAGTCTATGACTTAATAAGCCTTTTGGTGTATTTGTGTGTGGGTTTTGGTTTATTTTCCCACTTTCTTCCCTGCTCTCTCCTTTCCAGTTCTTCCGTGTGCTGAATGGTTACTCCCTCCAGCACAAGCTGCTGCTTACGGGAACTCCCCTGCAGAACAACCTGGAGGAACTGTTCCACCTGCTGAACTTCCTGACACCCGAGAGATTCCAGTATGTCTTGCTGTGCCAGTCAGCCTGCCTGTCTTGTCACTCCTTTCCCCTCGCTTGCTCTTTTGCTCTTTTTCCTTTGTGCCGTTTGCTGAGTGTCTGTTTCCCTGCAGTAACTTGGAGGGCTTCCTAGAAGAGTTTGCGGATATTGCCAAGGAAGATCAGATCAAGAAGCTGCACGACATGCTGGGCCCGCATATGCTGAGGCGTCTCAAGGCTGATGTTTTCAAGAATATGCCATCTAAGACTGAACTCATTGTCAGAGTGGAGCTGAGTCCCATGCAGAAGTGAGTGTGGGGGTGAAGAGAGCCCTTGCTGTTGAGCTGCTGTTTCTCTGCTCTGCAGTTTAAAAGAGGATGCTGAAGCGGCCTTATCCTTACTCTTCAGGGTTTTCTGCATAGTGGCTGCCACTAGAGCAGGAAGGACTAATCCTGAGCTCTGGTGTAAGGGATAAAGAGATAGTGAGTGCCACTGGCAGAGCCTCGGTAGTAATGCCAGAAGCTGTGCAGAGTTTAGCAAGAGAAGAGTAGGTTAGTCATTCTCATGACAACTGGCTGAGTTGTTTTATTTTCTTTTTTGTTTTCAGGAAATACTATAAATACATTTTGACAAGAAACTTTGAGGCACTGAATGCACGGGGTGGTGGTAACCAAGTCTCATTGCTCAATGTTGTTATGGATCTGAAGAAGTGCTGTAACCACCCCTACCTCTTTCCTGTGGCTGCTATGGTATGTCCAGTCACTTATTCTGTATAAGCAAATTCCCTGCTGGCTGTTATCAGGAAGCCAGTTAGCTCCCTAGGTGAGGCATGGAGGGGTTCTCATTTCTCTCCTTTTGCTTTTATGTGGTTTTTTTCATCCTGTCTTTATTTAGACCCAGCATGCTGGAAGGCTATTTCTTTTCTAGCAGGTTTATGTGATAGGTAGGAGCTATCTTTTGATTCATGTGCGGTTGTGAAGACTGTAAGAATAGGGACTAAGTAAGAAAAGAGAAGAGTATGTAGGAGTCAAATGGCAAGAGAACAGGGACAGGGTAGCACTGATGTTTTGTACAGGCAGTGGTTGTGCCAAGGTCAGTGGAGCCAGCATCAGCTGGGGACTAAGGCAAAGTTACATCCCTTCAGGCTGTTTGTGTGCTTTGCACCTTATTCCCTCTTTCTCTTTTTCTTTTTAGGAAGCTCCAAAAATGCCAAATGGCATGTATGATGGTAGTGCACTTATTCGAGCCTCTGGAAAGCTGTTGCTGCTCCAGAAGATGTTAAAGAACCTGAAGGAGGGAGGTCACAGGGTGCTCATATTCTCTCAGGTATATGGAAAAAAACCTTTAGGCCTGGAATACTTTTTCTGAGAAAGAAGTCTCTTGATCTGGTATCCACTTGGCCCTCACTCTTCTGTGGTGGTGCTTTTCCAATATGCAGATGACTAAAATGTTGGACCTTCTAGAAGATTTTTTGGAACACGAAGGGTACAAATACGAGCGGATTGATGGAGGAATCACAGGGAACATGCGTCAGGAGGCTATTGATCGCTTCAATGGTATACAGTCACCTACTTTTTCTGTAAAATGAAAGCTTGCCTTGTATGTGCTTAATACTCATGGGATTGTTGTGCCCCAAGTCTTCTATTGCTTTCTGGAATCTTAAATTAGTAGCAATTCCCTGTCAGGTGATGTGGGTCAATTAAAAATTCTTCTTTGAGTACTGCACATTCTCTTGATTACTTGTATTCTCTTTTTTTTTTAATCTAAGCTCCTGGAGCTCAGCAGTTCTGCTTTCTGCTTTCAACTCGAGCTGGGGGTCTTGGTATTAACTTGGCCACAGCAGATACTGTGATTATCTACGATTCAGACTGGAACCCCCACAATGATATCCAGGTGAGTCTGAATGGGATCACTCATTATGGAGTAGTCTGAGGAAGAGGAGACACTAAGTCATCAGAGTGAAGTAGTGTGAGACTTCCCCTCTAAAATATGTGAAATTAGAGCAGTGAGGATGGGTAGAGATGGGAAGTGAAACAGTGGAGGAATCTTCTAGGGCACAGCCTTCACTAAAGCCAAGAGCGAACGTGAGGGCAGGTGGGAGGCTTGTGGAGGTAGGTGGGGTATGTCAGACCTGCTGCTTGTGCATCTCTAGACTGTTCTGAGCACGTCTCTTTTCTAGGCCTTCAGCCGCGCACACAGAATTGGACAGAACAAGAAAGTGATGATATACCGCTTTGTGACGAGGGCCTCAGTGGAGGAGCGTATCACTCAGGTGGCCAAGAAGAAAATGATGCTAACTCACCTGGTAGTGAGACCAGGATTGGGCTCCAAGACAGGCTCCATGTCCAAGCAGGAGCTTGATGACATTCTCAAATTTGGCACTGAAGAACTCTTCAAGGATGAAGCAACTGAGGGGGGTGAGTGCCTGGGAGTAGAAGTGAAGGGGGTGGAGAGATCTGACCCCTTATTTAGTGAGAGACTGTAGACACAGTGCTGATTATAGCTCCACAGAGAGGGTCTAGAGTGGCATTCCCTTTCATAGTCCATTGAGATCCATACAGCAACGGTGCCTGTACTCTTCCTTCAGGGGATAACAAAGAAGGTGAGGACAGTAGTGTCATCCACTATGATGACAAAGCAATTGAGCGTCTGTTGGATCGGAACCAGGATGAAACGGAAGATACAGAACTTCAGGGCATGAATGAATATCTCAGCTCCTTCAAGGTGGCCCAGTATGTGGTTCGTGAGGAGGAGATGGGGGTGAGTATGAGGCCTAATACATTCTCCTAAGTGATGGAGGATCAATTAAGTTAATTGAGCTCTGAAGCATTTAAGGCTAAGCAGGCAGGCATATATCTGGTATGACAGGCTAGGACTTGGAGCATAGGGCCCTAAGTTGGTTACCTCTCTGGCAGGAGGAAGAGGAGGTTGAACGGGAAATTATCAAGCAGGAGGAATCAGTAGATCCTGATTACTGGGAGAAACTGCTCCGTCACCATTATGAGCAACAGCAGGAGGATCTGGCCAGGAATCTGGGCAAGGGCAAACGTATTCGCAAGCAAGTGAACTACAACGATGGCTCGCAGGAGGATAGAGGTACAAATCCACAGGAGCCTGAGGGAAAAACGGGTGTAAGTATATGTTGCTGGGAAGTAACGGAGTAGCGTCTCAGGCTCACGTGCTGTTTTTCTTTCAGACTGGCAGGATGACCAGTCAGATAATCAGTCAGACTATTCAGTTGCTTCTGAAGAAGGAGACGAGGACTTTGATGAGAGATCTGAAGGTAAGTTCTACTGGAGACAGAGTTCCTGGGCTGCTTTGAGTGTGGGAACAGCTGGGACTTGATTTGGGTGATTTACACATTTTGTGGTGCTCTCCTGCTGGGGCAGTACTCACACAACAACGGTGCTGTGCATTGTCTCTTTACTTAGCTGCATTTCTCTCTTCAGCAGCTCGTCGGCCTAGCCGCAAGGGCCTGAGAAACGACAAGGATAAGCCTCTGCCTCCCTTACTGGCCCGTGTGGGAGGGAACATCGAGGTAAGTTGTACCAGGGAAGGCATTTGCATCCCAGCTGCTCCTGTATTCCTCTTGCCATATCCATCTGTCTGCTCCTTCATTCCAGGTGCTGGGTTTCAACGCTCGCCAGCGGAAAGCCTTCCTCAATGCTATCATGCGCTATGGAATGCCACCTCAGGATGCCTTCACCACTCAGTGGCTTGTTCGGGACCTCCGTGGCAAGTCAGAGAAAGAGTTCAAGTGAGTTTGCAGTAGGCAGGAATGGAAGACTGACAGGAGCTAGACCTGTCTGGGAAGAATGAGAATTGGGCCTTTTCTTGGAGACTACATTTCCTTAACGTATTGGTTGATTCTTTGTGGGAGAAAGAAGTATAAGCTGGGATTGTTGATAACTCTTACTTGGATCTGACTCTTCAGTCACCAAAAGTAAATGCTTTTATAGGAGTAGCATGGCTCTACAAGCATGTAGGGAATACTCTCACAGAGTCTTGTGTGGGTTTATGATTGTTTCTGGCTCAAGATTCTTGAGTAAGCTGTGTGTCCTCTATGTACTTAGTGATTCTGTTAGGAAATTCTCCCTTGAAGAAGCCTGGAGGCCCAGAACCTCTTACTATGAGTTAAGAGTCTCGGGGTAATTTTCCTTTTGTGCTGGCAGGAGTCTGACAATGCATGTCTCCAGATAATGCAATTTATGAACTAATTGCTTCTCTCTCAATCTCTGCAGGGCCTACGTCTCGCTGTTCATGCGCCATTTATGTGAACCTGGAGCTGATGGTGCCGAGACCTTTGCAGATGGGGTCCCACGGGAAGGTCTTTCTCGGCAGCACGTCCTTACTCGCATTGGGGTCATGT
This sequence comes from Agelaius tricolor, assembly GCF_023055355.1. Classification (NCBI taxonomy): domain Eukaryota; kingdom Metazoa; phylum Chordata; class Aves; order Passeriformes; family Icteridae; genus Agelaius; species Agelaius tricolor. The sequence continues at coordinate 21,846,351 of NW_027269269.1, forward strand.
CACTTATACGCAAAAAGGTGAGTGCCTGGCAGAGCAGTGTGGCCTTTGCTGGCCTTACATACAACTGTAGTCACTGGGGTCTTGAGCTGGAGAGTTACCTCTTCTTTCACCGCTACTTTTGTTGTGTGCTTAGTGCTCTGCCCATACAGGTGTAAGGATGAATTTTATATGACTCCTCCAGTGATATGTCTTTCTTTCCCTCTTGTGCAGGTGCAGGAATTTGAGCATGTGAATGGCCGCTGGAGTATGCCAGAACTGGCAGAGATAGAGGAGAACAAGAAACTGTCACAGCCCAGCTCACCCTCTCCCAAAACTCCAACTCCTTCGACACCAGGGGATACACAGCCGAACACACCAGCCCCTGTTCCTCCACCTGGTGAGGGCTCCCTCTTGTACAGCCCTGCGTCCTGACCTTAGCCTGGCTGTTCCCCTCACCAGACCTGTGGTGCTGGGGTCTGGGGCAGGACGCAGATCAACTTACTCTCATGTTAGGAGGGCTGCCAAAGACATGTGCAAGCCCTTAAAGGCAAGAGAGGACACTGGCTTTCCTGGGATGAGCTGGCATCAGTGAGAAGCCCAGCATTTGTAGTGGGCAGGAAAAGGAAGGAGGGGTCATGTTAGTTCCATTTTGATGGGCCTGATCTCTGGGAGCTAAGAAGTGGTCTTGGTAGCAGGGAAGGCCTTACTGATTTGCTTCTCTTTTGTCTCCTGTGCTGCTCTGGCATGGGGAATACACAGAAGATGGAGTAAAAGTAGAAGAAGGAGCTAGTGCTAAGGAGCAAGGAGAGCCTTCTGAACCAGAGAAGGAGCTCAGTGCCTCTGCTACTGAAACAGAGGCCCCTATGGAGGTGAGTTTTGGCTTTTTTGCCTTGTAATTGTTTATTTCTCTACTACTGCCGCCTCTTCGTTTTAGCTGAGGCAGAGATGAGTTTTTAGAGTGATGCTTTAAGATAACTCTCTGGTCCTCAGAACTGGCCTCACAGTTTTGTGTGTGTCTGCTTTTCAAATGACTGTGACTGTGTTCTGTTGTCATGCACTGCTATACTTTGTGTCTCACTGATCACTGTTCTCAGCAGTGTGCTCAGCCTGTGGAGACACCACCCCAGGAAGCAAAATCCCCAGTGAACTCCACAGAAGCAGATGAAAAAAAAGGAGAGGAAACGGAAGTGAAGGAAAGACCAGATGAACCAATGGAAGTAGAAAGCAAAGGTACAAAGCACTTAATCCTGAAGAAATAGGCTGGAATGTAAAAATCAACTGGGAAGTTGCAGTATAGTATTGGGTTTAATTGGTTGAAGAATAAAACTGTGGACTTGCTATGTTCCTGTGCATCTCATGTTCCCCTTCTTTCCTGAAGCTGATGTGGAGAAAGTGGAAGACAGAGCAGCTACTGAAAATCCTCCTGACCCTCCTATAATCACTCTGGATGAGAAAGGTGAGGCATGATGACTCCCTTCTCTTCCTTAACCCTTCTTCTGCAAGGATTCATTGTGGGTCCAACTTGTTGCAGTACCTGCCATGTTTGTTTTAAAAATTTCCTGTGTGTACAGATGAGAAAAAGGATGATGATAAGAGAGATGTGGTGATGCTGCAGAATGGAGAGATGCTGAAAGAGTCAGTAGATGAAAGGCACAAGAAGGCAGTAAAGCAGCGCTTCATGTTCAACATAGCAGATGGTGGTTTCACTGGTATGTGATCTTTATCTACTTGAACTCATTTATAAGCTCCTGCTTATGTTTGTGAAATAACTTCCACCTGTTCTGGTGTCTCTTGCCTTTGCAGAACTACACTCCCTCTGGCAGAATGAGGAGCGGGCTGCCACTGTCACCAAGAAGACCTATGAGATCTGGCATCGGCGTCATGACTACTGGCTCCTAGCTGGGATTATCAAGTATCCTTGCCATGACAGACACATTCTCCCACCTTGTACATAACTTGTCACGGGGAAAGCGACCGTTCTGGATCTGACTGGCATAGGTTAAGTGAGAGAGTGCTTTATCTTCACAAGAGTGAAAGTGATGATGGGAGGGGGAGCTTCTTCTTGCAGCATAGTTAAGACTTAGCGGGACATAGTTCTCATTCCCCTTCCTTGGCTCCTGTTTGTCCCCTCTCTGTACCCCCTTTCCCCACTCCCTCTGGAGAACAGTACTGCCTGGGCTGTGTATTCCCTTGTTTTCACTGCCTTTGTTTGCCTGAGCTCATCCCATCTCAGTCATGGCTATGCCCGTTGGCAGGATATTCAGAATGATCCACGTTACGCCATCCTCAATGAACCCTTCAAGGGTGAGATGAACAGGGGTAACTTCCTGGAAATAAAGAATAAGTTTTTGGCAAGGAGATTTAAGGTAAGGATTTCTCTTTAGTGTGATAACTGCCTGGATCTCTAAGAACAGGTTCTTGCACTTCTGAGTTTCCACCAAGAAAGTGAAAGATGTATGCAATGCCTTTTGTTTTAGGGGTAATAAAAAAGCAGTATATCTCAGGATCATGCAGTTGCTCCGTGATAGGAGCTCTCTTTTTTCTGGAAGTGGTATCGGGCAGCTTGGTTCAGTGCTCTCTATCCAAATGTTTATTGAACAACTAAGCAAGAGGCTTAAGGTTCAAGTGGCTGTTTTCATCACAGCTTCTGCTCAGTCTGCTACAACCCACTCCATGTACCTGAACAGAACTCTGGTTGCTGAAAGGGCTGCCTTCAGTCTCTACTTGATCCTCTATAGGAGTGAACATAGCTTAGTTGTGGGAGTGATTTACAATCAGGTAAAAGCCATGTAGGTCTCAGTCTTGGGGCAAAACGTCGATTAACTATAGACTGAATTATAAGTTCTGCACTGACAGGATTCCAGCTGATTTCTCCAAATGCTTACAAGATTCTAGACTCTCTCTATAAATAGGATGGAATACTTTTCCCTTGGGTTCAAGGAGTAATCTCCATCCTATTTGCCTCATAAAGAATGGGTAAAAAGAATCAGAGAAGGAATGAAGATACTAGAGGAGTTGTAGTAGACTATTAAACCCAATATGTGTATCTGACTTTGCTTCATTAAGCTCTTACTGTTTTGGGCTACTCAGTAAAACCGGCTGGTGAAAAGAGATTCAGCTACACAATCTCCCCTTACAAGCTGGTGGGGAATTGGATCAGGAGAGACTGGGGGCACAGACAAGGCTCCCTCTGAGGCAGCTGCTGAAAGACTCATTGCTGCCCCACCTTGCAGCTCCTGGAGCAAGCGCTGGTGATTGAGGAGCAGTTGCGGCGAGCTGCCTACCTGAACATGTCCGAAGACCCATCTCACCCCTCCATGGCTCTGAACACACGTTTTGCAGAGGTGGAATGCCTGGCTGAGAGCCACCAGCACCTATCCAAGGAATCAATGGCTGGGAATAAACCAGCCAATGCCGTGCTGCACAAAGGTAATGCGGTGTGTTAAACAGGGGCGGGATAGGTGTTCAGCAGTGCTGTCCCCTCTGGGGTGTCCCTTTCCCGTCCGAACAGATGTCCCTTTCTCTTGTAGTTCTGAAGCAGCTGGAGGAGCTTTTGAGTGACATGAAGGCCGATGTGACCCGTCTGCCCGCCACGATTGCCCGCATCCCCCCTGTGGCGGTGCGCCTCCAGATGTCGGAGCGCAACATCCTCAGCCGCCTGGCCAACCGCAGCAGCGAGCCCCCGCCGCCGCCCCCGCCCCAACAAGTACGTACCCGCTCTGGTCAGTACGGGAGCCACGGGGGGAGGGGCCCTCCGAGGGCCGGGCCGGGCTCCCGTGACCAGACCGGGAGTCTCAGCTCCTCATCTCTCGCCCTGCAGGTGGCCCAGCAGCAGTGAGTTCCTGGCCCAGTGCTGTTGACCTTTCGGCCAAGCTGAAGTGACTCCCCTAGCCCACCCCTTCACACTCTACCCCTCTGCCTGACATTCCTGACTGGGTGCTGTTTCCCTCCATGGAAGCTGCTGCTCAGGTCTCTGGAAGGAGAAGAAACTCCTTCCTCTGCAGCCAGCCCGTTGGAGCAAGGAGTGTGTTTAGGAGAGAGGGGGATGGATGTATGATGGACTCTGTACATAGTGACTGGAGGCCCCAGCGCCATGTCTGTTACATGGAGAACCTGGCTGCATTGCTCGTTGCCTCCGCCTGGAATTCCAGTTTTCGTTCTTAATTTTATTTTGAGTTTGTTTACTGAGACAAGTGTGCAGGCAAGACCAAGCAAAAGCCAGGACAGAGACAAAGCTACCTCCATCAAAATCCTTTTTAATACAAAAACTGACCGGACTTGTCAACTAATAAGCAGCTTGAAGACAAAAGCAAACAACAATGAAAAACCAACAAAAAACAGAGCAAAACGTTGATAAAACTGAAAAATAAAGTTTCCTTGTATTTTATTTTGTTGTCTGTAGTCTCATGAGTGTACTAGGGTAAGTATGTGGTCTCAGCATTGAAAGAAGAATTAGTCGTGTTTTTGCTGTATCAGAGCAGCTTTTCGGGTATCCTACACCTCTGAGAAGGGCAGTAGATGGCAGTGTTTAAGGCCAGGCTCCAGAAGGCCTTGAGGAACCTGGTCTCAGGAGTACTGTCCCTGCCTCTGGTATGGGTGTTGAGCTGGATGATCTTTAAACCTCTGTGCCCCGAACCTTAACAGTCTGATTCTGTAGCTACTTTCCCCCTGCCTCTGCACTGCTGCAGGAGCCCGGCTCCCGGGCCCGGCCGGCCCCTTCCCTGTACGGCGGTTTCCGCGGCGGGGCGGGCCCGCGGCCCCACGCGTCCCGGGGGCGGGCGGCCTGCGCCGCTGACGTTGCCGACAGGGGCCAATCAGCGATCGCGGTGGGCAGCGCGGGGGCGGGCTCGCGGCGGGCGCGTGCGCCGGGGCGGCGGGGAGCGCGGCACGTGCGGCGGCGCGCGGGGGTCCGGCGGCGCGGCCATGGGGCGGAAGCTCGATCCCAGCAGGAAGGAGAAGCGTGGGCCCGGGCGCAAGGCCCGCAAGCAGCGCGGGGCCGAGGTGGAGCTGGCCCGCTTCCTGCCGCCAGGTAAGTGCGGCCTGCGCCGGCCCGTCGCCGCCCCAAGGCGCCCGCCGCCGTCTGACCGCCGCGTGTCTTCCCGCAGAGCCCGAGAGCGGCAGGAAGAAGCTCTCCAGTCACGGCAGAAGGAGGTGAGGGGGGCGGTGCGGCGGGCCGGGGCGGGCGGGCCGGGCCGGGGCTGATCGGCGCTTCCCCTCGCGATGCAGGGCGGCGAAGAGGCGGCTGGCAGCGGGCGGCGGCCCGGCCGGGAGGAGGCCGCTCGGAAGAGGAGCAGGAGGAAGAGGAGGAGACGGAGAACGGGAGCCCACAGGTGAGTGGGAGCGGGTCCGAACCGGGCTGACGGGCCGGCGGTCCCCAGTCCTGCTTCCCCACGGGCGCTGCCGCCACCATCCTTCTCTGGCGTCGTTTTCAAGGCAGGGTACACGTAGAATTTCATTATTTTAAATCACAGAATCTTAGAGTTTCCTGAGTTGAAAGGGACCCACAAGGATAGTTGAGTCAGCTCCTGGCCCTGCACAGGACCACCCCAAGAATCACACCACGTTCCTGAAAGTGTTGTCTAAACTCTTCTGTCTGAACTCAGACAGACTTGGTGCTGTGACCACTTCCTTAGGAACTTATTCCAGTGCCCAACCACCCTCTGGGTGGAGAATCTTTTTCTGGTATCCAACCCAAACCTCCCCTGACACAACTGTGATTGCTGTACCCTCGGGTCCTGTCACGGGTCATCACAGAGGAGAGATCAGTGCCTGTCCCTCCTCTTCCCCTCATGAGAAGGCTGCACCCTGCAATGAGCTCTCTCCTCAGTCTCCTCCTCTCCAGGCTGAACAGACCAAGTGACCTCAGCTGCTCCTCACAAGGCTTCACCTCCAGACCCTTCATCATCTTGGTCCTCTTTTGGGTTCTCTCTAATAGATAATAGCAATGAATCCTATCTGATTTCTGGTGGCTGCCATGTCAGGAGGCAGTGTTGTCTGAAGAACTAGTCAAAGGTCTCTCTTCTGCCTATTAAATCCATTTTTTACTTATCGTCCATTCACAGCAAGGTTGTTGCAGGCTGCTTTTATGGCTGAGGCTTTTAAGTCTTTGTGTTGCATCTTGTGTAGCCTAGGAAGCTTTTAAAGTAGAAAGAAGGAAGGATAGACAAAGATTTGGGGCAGAGGGTACTGCAATATGTCAGAGCAAATACCATAAGAGTTTTGTGGCAGTGTTTTCATTTGGTAGCTCCTGCAAGGTCCACTAGGGAGAGGTGAGAATATGCCTGGCACTTTATGAGATGCAGAGAGCAAGCAGTCCCTCCCTCTGGACAGGCAGCTCAGGATTTGGACTAAGGCCTTTTTGTGTAACAACTGGAAAAGCAGAGCAGCTGATTTTGGAAATAATGCCTAACTTTTGACTACTTCTTCTGCCTCTAGTTGAAGAGCAGTTGTCCCCACAGAAGGAGAAATGTGCTGTAAAGGCAGCAGGACAAACTGCCCGTGGCCGTTCTGGCTTCAGTGATAGCAATTCCAAGTGGCTGGCTCCAGCCAAAGCCAAGAAAACCCAACCAAAAGGAAACCATGTGGAATTATCCAGTGATGGTGAGGTGGAAGAGGGCTGGGAGATGGAGGACGAGGAGGATGGGAGCGGCGAGGAGATGGTGGATGATTACGGTGCCTCATCATCAGAGGAAGAAGAGGTAGGAACTTCTTGCCCTTAATTACACAGGAAATATTTGGGTGTTGTTGGCTGAAAGGTCCCCTTGGGCCTGGGGGGAAAGGATGGCTTTAGTGGCAGGGGGTGGAGAGGTGGTGGGGAACTTTCCCCTTCTTTCCTTCACAAGAATGATTTCAAGTTTAGCAGCTGATTCCAGCATAACATTCAGTGCTTTTGTTTGTTGTCCCTTTTAAACAGAGCAAGTAAATTTCACAGATGGTGAAAGCAATGGTGGGAAGCAAGGGGACGACTGTGGTTGTTTTTTGATTGATTAATCTTTTGTCTCTATTTAGCTGCTGCCTATTGAAAAAGCTGCCCTGAAGCAGAAGCCTGAGAGGTGAGTGTGTAGAGCCTTTCCTGGGTAGATGAGGAGCATGTGTTGTTATTCCTCTGTCTTTTGTGCCATTTAAGAAATGGTAGCTGAGAAGCATCTGTGTGATCCTTTGTCCTTAGGGAAGGCCTCAGTGAAGATGACAGCGAAGAGGAGGAGGAAGAGGAAGAGGAAGCAGAGGAGGCAAGCAAGCAGAAAATGGGACAGAAGGAAGAAGAGGGCCCAGATCTGCAGCTCAACCTGGATATAGATGAACAGTTTAAACTGCCAACTAGTGAAGAGATTGAGAAGGAGGATATCCTTTTTATCTGTGACATCCATAAGCCATGTGCGTGATGCAGCACGGGGCCTGGATACAACCAAAGAGTTTCACTTGGACTTTATCATGCATATTGCTCAGCAAAAGTGTCTGTGCATGACAAGGTATTTTTAGCTGAGCTGTCCTAATAGATAGTGTATAATGCTGTGCTTCTGTATAGCACAGTTAGGAAATCTGTGATGCCCTGTATGGGGCTTGGAGCCTGCCCTAATTTCCTTTCTAGTCCTAAATACATATGGATCACTTATTATGTGGTTTGTTCCTCTCTACCCTGATTTTCCTGGCGGGTGCTTGTGCAACCCATTCCCAGAGTTTCTAATGACAGCAATTCTAGCTTCCAAAGTGCTTACTTCTGGACTTTGGCAATTTTCATTTCCTGCCTCCCTTCTTACTCTCCTCTGTACCATTTGGTTGCCCTTGGAGAATTTCTGGTCTCTTTTTGTGCTGCAGGTAATGCTTTCAGTATTATAACACTTCTTTTGTTGTTTTTTTTTTCTATATTTCACTATTTATCTAAAGTAATTCTTTTAAACACTCTCTAGTTCTGCCTTGTGAGCTTTTTTTGTCTGGTTTAATCCCTTGAACCCTGCACCTGCTGAGCTCTGATGGAAGCAGTATTCCAGCAAAGCCTTTCTGGCACAGGCTCTGTTGTGCCGCGCGTGTCCGGCACCGCTCATTGTACTTGTAAAGAACCACTGTGCAAGTTCCTTGGCTGATGGTGATTCCTTGACGGTGTTCCCACCTGCTGAGCCCCCCGACCTGCACATTATTCACCAGCGCATCCAGGGCAACATGGAGGTGCTGCAGGACTTTGGGGCGAAGCGGGAGGAGGGGCGCTCCCGGCAGGAATACCTCGCGCTGCTGCGCCGGGATATGGCCGCCTACTACTCCTACAGCGACTTCCTGCTCACCAAACTCATGGACATCTTCCCTCTCCCTGAGGTGGGATCCTGCCCTGCCTGTAGCTGACCAATGGGGGTTTGGCTGCCTCCCTGAGAATCCATTTCTGTCTCTGTTCTCTGTCCCTTCCAGCTGGTAAACTTCCTGGAGGCTAATGAGGTTCCACGCCCTGTCACCATTCGCACCAACACGCTGAAGACACGGCGGCGGGACCTGGCCCAGGTGAGGAAGAGCCAGTGGCTGTGCCCTGAACTGCCTGTCCCCCAGAGTGGTGTCTCAGTCCCTTCTCCTTGCCTTGCAGGCTCTCATCAACCGTGGTGTGAATCTTGATCCCCTGGGGAAGTGGTCCAAAACAGGACTTGTGATTTATGACTCCACTGTGCCCATCGGTGAGATCACCTTTACCCTGCAGGGCTGAGCTCACCCGCTCCTGCTTCCCTTTCTCTCACATCTCATCTTCTTCTGTTCTGCCTTCCCTGGCCAGGTGCCACCCCAGAGTATCTGGCTGGACACTACATGCTGCAAGGAGCCTCCAGTCTTCTCCCTGTCATGGCGCTGGCTCCACAGGAGAACGAGCGCATCCTGGATATGTGCTGTGCCCCAGGAGGCAAGACCAGCTACATAGGTACCACCCTGGAGCCTTGGGAGGGATGCTCTGTCAAGTGGGAAGTTTCCACTGGTCCACACAGAAAGGGGGAATAGAGGGGGACTGAACTCAAGGAAGGGAGGGGGTGGCTGTCACTGGAGACAAAGGCACAAGAGGTTTTCAGCCCTTGCTGGTGTGTTTTGCCCTCTGGCAGCTCAGCTTATGAAGAACACAGGGATGATCCTGGCTAATGACAGCAGTGCTGAGCGGCTCCGGAGCGTGGTAGGGAATTTGCACCGCTTGGGAGTCACCAACGCTGTTGTGAGTAACTGCGATGGACGCCAGTTCCCCAAGGTACGTGCCTGTTTGCAGTGCTCACCCAGAGCTGCTGTGCTGTCCCTTCAGTGAAGCTGTGCTCTCCAGAGTCACCTGCCACAGCAGGATGAGCAGAGCTGCTGGGGAGTGTGGTTGTTACTTGATACAGAGGCAGGAAGGTGGACAGGGAAGAGGGAGAAGGAGTGTTTCCTGCCTTCCCAGTCTTCTGGTTCCCCTTCTAGTGTTGGCCTTGTTTTGAGTCCCTACCTGTGAGCATAATTCCAAACCTACATCTGCCTGTAGGTTCTTGGAGGGTTCGACCGTGTCTTGCTTGATGCTCCTTGTAGCGGAACAGGCGTCATTTCCAAGGATCCTGCTGTCAAAACCAACAAGGTGGGTGGCAAGTGCAGACTCAAGTATGAGTCATGAGAGGAAGGCCTTTGGGGGCAGCTGTATTCTTGAGAGATACCAACAATACATTTTTCCTTTTCTTTCTGATTGTGTGTCATGTACCAGGGCTGTGTGTTGTACTAGGGCTGGTTTTGGTATTCTGCAGAAGACTCCAGACTTTGTACATTATATGTGCTTTGCTCTCCTGTCATTCCCTCATCCACAGTAGAGGCCTGGATTGCTTCCCTGTGCCTGTGGCATCCTAACCTTTGTTTCTCCCTCAGGATGAGAAGGATATCCTTCGTTGTGCCCACCTGCAGAAGGAGCTGATTCTTAGCGCCATAGATTCGGTCAATGCTGCCTCAGAGACAGGGGGCTACATTGTCTACTGCACTTGTTCCATCATGGTAAGTGCCTTCTACCATCATCTGCTGTGGTCACCTCCTCCTCAGGAGATGGTGGGTTTTGGATCCTAATGCTTGGCCTCTGGCAGGTGGAGGAGAACGAGTGGGTTGTGGATTATGCCCTGAAGAAACGCAATGTCCGTTTGGTGCCCACAGGCCTGGACTTTGGCAAGGAAGGCTTCACCAGGTGTGTGCTAGGTCACAAGCTGCATGTGTGACTGCTCCTTGGTGGCCAGGCTTGAGCAGTCCTCACCCCTCTTCCTCCTCCAGGTTTAAGGACCGTCGCTTCCACCCGTCCCTCAAGTGCACGCGGCGTTTCTACCCACACACGCACAACATGGATGGGTTCTTCATCGCCAAGTTCAAGAAGTTCTCCAATGCCATCCCGCAGGCACAGAAAGGTGACGTAGTGCTGGAGCTCAACTGAGCTGGCTGGGCCTGCCCTCGCAGGCTGCTTCCCCTGCAGAAGCCACTCTGGTTCTTCTCACAGTGCCCTTCTCTCCTTTCAGATGAAGAGCCTGCTGTGGAAGCGGCAGCTCCGTCCGCTACCCCTGATACCATCGTCACAGAGCCTCCGGCAAAAAAGAAGAAACTTGAGGGCTCAAAAGCTGACAAAGAGCAGAAGCTGCCCCAGCCTGCTTTGAAGAAGAAACATTCATTGCAAGCACAGAGGAGACCCCTGAAGGCTGTGCGGCCCTCTCCCAAAATGATGCGACCTAAAGTCCCTACCAGGAAGAAGAAGCATAGAGTGAAAGCGAACGGACAGTGAGAGGAGCTGCTTCTCCTTGTGTTGGTCCCTTCCTTGGAGAGCAAAGGCTGCTGCAGCTCTGTGTGTACCTCCACTTTGCTGCTCTGTGCAGATCATCTCTGCAGCTCTGAGCACCTGGGACAATGACAGCCCCCTTTGCTCCTTTCCCTTTGCATCAAGGACTGGGGCACTGACCCATTAAAAGTTTTATACTCTTGCTCAAGTCTTGTTCTTTTTCATTGGAACACGAAATACAGAATTCTGCTGTGTCCCCTTATTCCTTTGCAGCAGAAACCCCTCTTATTCCCAGCGGATGCTCTGGCATTTCTGGTGTCTGTCCTTATTCCCTACAACGGGGTTGTTTGTGAAGAAGCAGTGGGAGCTGAAATCCTTGCTGCCTGCATGAAGGCTGTATTGTGTGGAGCTGTCAGCTGAGTGTTTTGTCTGGGCAAGGCTCTAGCCCAGTGCTTCCTAGTTCCCTGTTGTCATTTAGTTCACTCTTGCGACTGCCCCCATTTCACCATTTTTCTCATCCCCAGCAGTCTCTCAGTTCTTGGCCTCCCCAACTTGAGCAGGGATTGCTTTTGGTTTGTGGAGCTGTACAGTGAAGTTCTTTTTGCCTTTGTGCTCACCCAGCTGCAGCTGCTTCTCCTTGGGACACAGTGGTCTGGGCTGTTCTGTTTAAATGTCCTGATCTGCTGCATGTGAGGCTGCAGCTTTCCACTCGCTATGGATGCCAGCAGGCACAGAGTGATCAGCAGAGACTGAGGGAACCTGCTGTGATGGGTGCCCAGGGAAACAAAACAGCACTTAAAAGACATGAACAGCAAAAAAGGCCTAATCCTGTTCTAGCTCCTGGGCCCATCAAAACTGGACTGTGCTGGTGGATTCTCTGCCCACACTTTGCTGGGTCACTGGCAGCTGGTCCTGAGGCTTGTGATCTGTCTGCTGCCTGGTTCTCAGTGCTCCTTTCCTGCTTGCAGCCTAGCCCAGCTTGCAGTGCATGTGTGCTGGGATTAGCTTAATGCCAGGCCAGGACAGATGGTGGTAATTGGGAGTAGGGCTCAGCCACACAGGCACACCGACCAGCAGCCAGTCTCCATGTGACTGGCTCCTATTTATTCCTCTCTCCATTTCCCATGCTCAATTCTCCCTGATTTAGCTTGATGCCTCTCTTTTGCCTCCTTCAATCCTTCCCATCAACATCCCATAATAAGTTTTGCTCCCATAATCTTCCTTAAAATATTGCACAATAAACTTTACACGCTCCTGCAATTTCCCTCAAACATCCCACCACAGATCTGCCCTTTCCCACAAAGCCCACGATAATGCTGCTTTTTTATCAGTTGGGAAGTTTCTGGCTGAAGCCCTTCAAGGTTGCACTTGAGCGATTGCTGTAATGGTTGTCTCTCAGTGTCTCAGGAGCCCTGGTCTTTGTTACAGACCTTAGTTATATTCTGCTTTTTAGGCCTTATCTATCTGTGTGTTTTATTTACTATAACCCTGTTTGGAGTGGAGGGGGGAACTGACTTTTATCATTTTGTGTTGAATAGCCATTAAAGAAATATCTTCATAGTTGAAAACTAACTTTTCCCCCATGCTTCCCCATGTGAATTAGGTCAGGGAGGAGCTTCTGAATGCAACTGTCTCACTTTGAGTTTGTGTGTTGAGGTCTGAATTGTTGGATACAGATGACCCAAGGGAAGATTTTCGGCATCTTTCAGAATAATTAAATAAATGCTCAGTGCAATAGCACCCAAGGGAAAGAATTACTGCTTCAATATTGCATTTCTAGTACCCCCCATCTGCATAAAGGCTGTAAAACTGGGAAATATTCAGAGAAGACAAATGCACCCTAAGTTTTGGCGAGAAAAGCAGCAAGAGCCTCTTTCAGCCCTGGGCCTGTCCTTTTGGGAGCAGTGCAGATCTGTCCCTGGTTGTTGCTGCTGCCTGCTGAGGTAACCATGTGAGTGTGCAACTTCAGCTTGAGAACCACTTTATCCTGATAACCCCATTAGCAGGGATAGAGTTTTCCTGGCTGGGATCCCAAGGTAACTGTCTGTTTTCCAGCAAATGTCCAAATTATGGTTGAATTCCACCCCTGTAATGCAGGAATAGCCGCTGCTTTAACTGTGTCAAGAAAACTTCTCTCTTGCTGAGCATTGTTCCAATCACTTGGCATGCCTGCAAACCTTTTTTTATAGCTGGGAAGAGATGGGATAAATTTTCATCTCTCTTTGGTGGTCTGATCTGCTCTTGATTTCAGCTGTTGCAGTTATCACTGCTCAGAGAGATAATGTTGAATGTGACATTGAAATGCCACCACTGAGCTTCAGAGGCAGTAGTGGGGATGCAGCAGCTGGGGACAAAGCTTGGTGGTTTCCTCTGCATTCTGGTACAAGACTGTGGTCGCGTCAGGCTTGTGCTTGCAGCCATCTCCTTACTCTGGGAATCTTTTGTTACCTGAAAGCTGAGATTTCTGGAGAATGTGACTGCTGGATCATCTTTCAGTACCTTCCTTTAATGTGTTTTAATATCTGAAAGCTGCTGATAACAAGGCTTGCAGGAGCTGAGACACAGCAAAGCAAGAACTGAGGCAGAGCACGGATTGAAAGCAGATCTGAGGGGTAAAAATGCTGTCACAGATTAAAAGCTTGTTGAGAGGAGTCGTGATATCTGTTCCTCTGTGCTGCATGCTGTCCTTCTCCCCAACTGGGAGTCTACTGGAGAAGCCTTATCAGGGCACAAAGAAATCAGCCAGCTGGCAGCTCCTGTCCTGCAGGCTCCAGCAGCTCTCCTCTGCACACTGGGAGAGGCAGCCCCTGCACTGCTGCACCCTTGGGCTGGTGCAGGAAGGAAAATGACTTCTGGGGACAAGAGTGTGTAATGGAAAGACTCCAGTAGTGACGGGGTCAGTCGCTGACTCCAGTGATGTCATGTGCTGTAATGTCTGTTCCCAGCTGGGCAGGCTGCCTCTGGCTGCATTGCCTCATGTCTGCCTGTATCCTGAGGAAGGGGCTGAAATCCTGCCCTGCACATTTCAGGGACATACTTGGGTGTGAAATCTCGATCTTCCTGCACACACTTCATTGCACATAACACCCAGAGATACAGACACTTTGTAGGGGCTGGATCCACAAATGGCCAAAGTCCCATCGGTGTGTCTTGCTTGCCCATCCCTGCTGGGGAGGATGTGGAGAGCTCCTGGGGAGGATGTCTGCAAGTCCCACCTGCCTGACGGGGTCGGGGGAAATGCTGGGGAAGTAAAATCACTTGGGTCCTGGGCTCTAGCACTGCCTAGAGCTGCCTTCTCATGAAGACCTGGCTCCAAAACTCCCTCCTGGACTGGTGTTTGTGTATTTTTAGAAGAAAATGCATTCCCTCCTTTGCTGTTAGACAGGAACATTTCTGTGTGTTACATGTGGCCATCACCCAGCCACTGCTGGCAACCGCTCCTCTGCACCAATTCCTCCACATTTGCACCCAAATCCAGGCAGCTGACTGGGCTGATGAGTTTGCTAGGCCCAAAAGTCATGTGTGCATTGCAACACCTCCCTCTGGTTGTGGATAGAAGCAATTTTATGGGTCAGTTTTAGTGAAGAATCTTGGAAGTTGGAAGACTTGGAGAGTTTACACAGAAATACTTCAGCAGTGTTGTGCGAGGGACAAAGTACCACTGAGGTACTTGGAGGGAAAGGGGAGCAGGGAGATGGGGTACAGACACACCAAGGAGACCTGTGCCTTCCAAAAGGAGCCTCTGTGAAAGCTGTGGAGCTGATCTGGACAGGTTTCACCTGTGAAGTACCTTTGCAAGGAGGATGTGTTAGCTACCAAGAGCTTCTGAGATCTGGGAGAGGAGGAGCATCTCAGCCTGGTAATGGATGTTACAGCTGGGCAAAGGCAAAGGGGACAGGTGATTTTAATAGGAGTTTGCAGCTGGGAAACCTACCATGATTTGCCCATGGAGGATAGTGGTAGAGGCTTAATCTCTTTTTACTGTGCTGTCAGCAATTAGAGACAGAGTCCCACATGAGTACCTGATCTGAACTACAGGAATTTGCACTGTCTATTTTACACAGGCTCAGAAAATGCAGTGCTTCTTCCTTGGCCTTGAAATCTGTGGAAGATAAATACCACCATGTTTGCAAGTGTCTTTTTTCACATTGGCTACAGGAATGATTTTAAGAGCTGCAACGAGCATGTCAGCAGCTGCAGCCCAGCAGTGCCACTGTTGACCCTGAGCTGACAAAGTGGGAGCAGGAGCAGTGGGAGGGTCTGGAGAAGTGCCAGGTGTTAGGTGAACCAAGAGGGGAAGATGAGGAGAAGGAGCTGTTGTGCTGCAGTGAGATTGAGGCCCAGAGGAGGAGTGCTGTGGTCCCCTGGGTAGCAGGATTGTCTCCAGTTTCTGAGCTGCTGCAGGAATGACTAGAACAAGTTGGCCCTTGGCCCCAGCCACCTTCTGCATCAGTAGGAGTCCTTCACCCCAGCAAGTATCCTAAGCAAACGAAGTTAGAGAAAAAAGGAGGCTCCACATTGCCTCCTGTCCAGAAGGCAGCAGGAGTGTTGGTGGGAAGAGGTGCTGGAGGTCTGTAGCCCAGTCCCTGCTGTAAGTGGGGCTGTCCCAGCACTAGCTCACACCGCTGGGTTTGCACAGCTGGGCCCCAAGAACCACCACAGACAGGGATCCCACCACCTGCTCCAGTGCTGTGTTGGCCTGCTGGTAAAAAAAGCTTTTCCTGATAGATGGCATTTTCCTTCCTCCACTGGCATTTCATTAATCAGCTCCACTTGCTGGGTTTCCCTGGCTGGACAGGAGAGGCCAAGCAGAGCTTGGGAAGGCACTTGCTGCCAGTTTGTGGTGCTGCTCTCACCTGTGCTCTTCACTGGCTGCACATAGCAGCAGCAGATCCCCCCAGTCTGACCTTGCTTGCCCAGGTGCAAGGGTGTGGAGGGGTAAAAGCAGGAGTGGTGAGGGGGGAGGATGCTGGCACAGCTGCCAGGCACGCAGGCAGGCTGTGGCAGCATGGGGGGCGGGTGACAGGACGTGGCAGCAGGAAGGAGGGAGTCAGCGGTGGCTGAAGGTCACATGCTGGGAGGTTTCCGAGCTGGAACTGTCAGTGCTCTTTCAAAACAAGCTTCTTGACTGGGATTCCTCTTGTCCATCTGTCCTTCTCTTTTCCCTGGGTGTTTATTTGGCAGCATTGCTGCCAGGCACATTGCTCCCTACCAGCTGCTGTTGCAGCACTGGTTTTTGGAAGATGGGGATCTCTTCTGCCTGCCCATGAGGAAAGCCTTCCTACCCTCCTTTCCTTGGATAATAGCACTGCTTGCCACTGCTCAGCCTCCCTAGTCAGAGGCAGAGCAAAGGAACATCTGCTTGAGAAGAGGAAAAGAGTTAAAAAGGAGATGACAAAGAGGAAAGCTCACTTCTTCCCCAACCTAAGCCCATCTTGGAGGGACTGAAATCCAGTTGGGTTCCAGTGGTCATGGGTGTGCCAGGGAGGATGCAGATGGTTACTGGTGGGAGAGGAAGTATTATAAATGCACTTGGGGGCTGCTGTGGGGAGCCCTGAGTTGTGGGCAGGACAGGGGTGATAGGCAGGCCACAGGATACAACTGATGCTGGACACAGCAAGGCAGGAGAGGGGAACAAATTTCATTTGGACTGCTCCCAGGTCACGATGGCAGAAGAGTAATGGAGGATGGAGGAGACCTGTAGCCCTGGAGGAGAAGCAGCAGGGAACATGTAATAGGCAGACTGTCAGTCAAGACTCACAAAGCTGGCCATCCTCAGTGGAGCCGGGAAGTTCCTGGCAGTGTGGATTGAGCCATACCCCTGATCCCAAGGGAAGGGCTGTAGCCCCATGGAGCACGTCCAGCTTCTTCCACAGAGCTCAGCGTAGTGTGGTGCTGGGCATCTCTCTGAATTCCATCCCACTGCTCGCTCACCCCTTGCCGATGGCTCAGCTGACACATCAGAGGCCGCTTTGCGCAAGTGCCACGTTCGGCTCAGCTCCTCAAGTCCTGGGAGAACGGGCCAGGAGCACACAGAAAACAAGGGAACACAGGTGTCCACAGCCATAAAATATTTATGTAGCGATCGATTTGTGCGCAGTCTCCTCCCACCGGATAATGGGGTGAGGGGCGACGCCAGCGCTTTCTGCAGAATTCACCTGGGGTCGGGCTCAGGGGGTGAGAGGGAATGACCTAAAGGAGGTCGAAATAAGGGACATGAAACAAGAGCCGAGGCTGCTTTGTGAACAAGGAAGGAGGAAGCCGGTTGCAGGCCAAGCATGATGTCTGAGAGGCTGCCTCCATCCACACAGCCTCCTCTGCCCGCTGGCTCGCCATTGTCCAGCGGCAGCTGCCCGTAGGCGGGCTGCGGGCACAGGGCTGTCTTGGGAGCTCCAGAGAGGATAACGAGAGGCTTTGGGGCGCAGAGGCAAAATTATTCCTTCTTTAAGGGGGGCAGCTCTGGGAAAGCACTAAATTCTACAGCAAAAAAAAAAAAAAAAAAAAGAAAAAAAAAGAAAAAAAAAAGAATAAAATATAATAAAATATTAAAAAGGAGGCAGAAGCACACTGTGTTGCGGCTGGGCTAGTTACGGAAATCGGTAACAGGCGGGGCTTCAGCTAGCCGGAGAGGGACTTCCCTCCAGGAATCCTGCTGGCCCGGGCCGCGTCCCTTCGCCCCGGGGCGCCCCGAAGCCCTCCGGGGCGGCCGGGCCGCCCCTCGGCGGGGGGAGAGACGGGGCCGGCAGAGGAAAGGGAGGTTCTGCCGCGTCCCCTCGTCTGCTCGCTCCGCCCGGGGCCGGCGGCGGGGAGCGGGCGGGAGCGGGGCGGCTCTCGGCGCCCGCCGCCGCCGCATCCCCGCCGCAGCGGAAGCCGCGCCCCCGCCGCCGGGGCCGGCCGGGCGCATCCCCCCGCCCGGCGCTCCCCGCCCCGTCCCGCCGCCGCCATGAACCCGCTCTTCGGCCCCAACCTCTTCCTCCTGCCGCAGGAGCAGCAGGGGCTGGCGGGCCCCGAGCTGCCGCCGCCGCCGCCCGCCGCCGAGCCCCTGGGCGGGGAGCCGCCCGCCGGCCCCTTCCCCGCGCCGCCCGCCGCCATGGCCCTCCGCAACGACCTGGGCTCCAACATCAGCGTCCTCAAGACGCTGAACCTGCGGTTCCGCTGCTTCCTGGCCAAGGTCCACGAGCTGGAGCGGCGCAACCGGCAGCTGGAGAAGCAGCTGCAGCAGGCGCTGGAGGAGGGGGCGGGCGGCCGCGGCCGCGGACCCCCGCGCCGGGACCAGGCGGTGCAGACCGGCTTCGTGGGTCCCATCCGCACCCTGGGGCTGGGCCTGGGGCCGGGGCTGGGGCTGGGCTCGGCCCGGGCGCTGGGGTCCCCCGGCTCCCGCCCCGGGGGTCCCGGCCAGCCCTCCGCCTACTCCGCCGGCTCCCGCTTCATGCCCGGCACCATCTGGTCCTTCTCGCAAGCGCGGCGGCTCGGCCCGGGGCCCGAGACCACCCTGGTGCAGGGACCCGGCGTCTCCTGGGTCCACCCCGACGGCGTGGGTGTGCAGATCGACACCATCACCCCCGAGATCCGAGCCCTCTACAACGTGCTGGCCAAGGTGAAGAGGGAGCGCGACGAGTACAAGCGCAGGTGAGAAGGGGCGGCGGGAGCGGCATTCCCGGGGGACCGAGACTGTCGCTGCAGGGATCTGCCCGGTGGGAGATGTGAGGGGGAAGCAGGGAGGGAAGGCGACAGTCCTGGCCGGACTTCTCGGGAGCACGGGCTGTAGGCAGCATGGGGCAAAATGTGGACTCCCGAAAGCATTTGTTTGTGCCTGGGTCTCCTCCCTTGGCGCCTGGTGTGCAAACCCTCTCGGGATGATCCTTGAGCCTTTTTCCATCTTACCAACCTGGCATGAGAGACTAGAAATGCTTTTCCAGGCAGGGAAGGAGTAACTCCAGGAGCTGTGTTTTAAAGCCAAGGGGATCTGGAAATGCTCAGGAAAGAGGAGCAGCCTAAAAGTAGGTGAGGAAGGTGGACATGCAGTGGTGAGCCGGGTTTGAAGTGGAGAAGGCTGCTGGGAAGGAAAGAGTTCTCTGGATGTGTCGGAAGGTGTGGAGAAGCCCCTCAGCAGGGTGGCTGGCCTCTCCTAGGCCCTTTCCCTCGGCAGCACTCTCCAGCTGGCCCCTCGGCAGCAGAGAGCCGAGGCAGGACACCCCACTCCTCGGGGGCTTTCCTCCCGACCCAAAATAGCTGTGGCCTGGCACGTGCCTTGGAGAAGGGTGAAGCAGAATGCAAAGCTAATCTCTTGGCCGGTTCTTCTTTCCCGTGCAGGGTGGCCGCTGCTCTCTTTGTGTCAGGCCGGTTTCCGAGGCTGCTCCTGGATCCGCACGTAGGATGAGCTCAGGCTGGGCTGGTGTGGCCGGGTCAGGGCAAGAGTGGCCCTGGTGACTGACACCACCCGAGCCACTGGTCTGGGGCTTTACAGAAGTCACACTGTGACGCTTTAGAAGCAGTTAGGAAGTTTGTGATTCCACACCCAATTCCCCATGGGAGCTGTGCCTCCGACCGGTTCTGCATGGCCACGGGCTCCAGTACCAGGATGGAGGCTGGGGTCCAAGTTGACACCTTGTGCTTTTGGCTTTATAAGGCTTAGGCTGAGCAAACTTGCCTCTCAGATGCTCCAAAGGCACTGAGCAAGGCACATGGAAAGGAAGAGTTGGCATTTCTTCTTTCCCACCAAGTGCTGCATGTACCTAAGGCCTTTTATTATTAAGCCAGTGGTCAGGCTTCTTCTCCAAAGGGGAGCAGCACTCCTTGCATTGCATTTTCAGATCAAAGAGTGGGAAGCTGGAGCCAGTTTTTTGGCCAGGAAAGCTTGAGCCTCAAAGTGGGTCAGCCAGAGGGAACCAAGTTGGGTTTGGTAGTGCTGCTGAAACTTTGGGAGAACGGAGAGCTGAGCAGGGTTGTCCTGCTCTTCCCAAGAGCCTTCAGGGAAGGCTGCAGAGGGGGTGACAGAGGGATTGCTGAGGGTGAGATGGGGGGGCACCGCAAGCTGCTGTGAGCCAATGTTATTGGTGGGATCTATTTTTGGAGTATGTTACCAGGAGCTGGGGGAAAGCAGACCCCACCCCCAGACCCTATCCAGGACTGGGAACTTTGTGACGGGTACAGGCAGGTCCCAAACAGGGGAATGGGACAGAAGGATTCCATTTCCACACCCTTCTCCATGCTGGGGGCTGACACCAACATCCCTTGGGAGCTGAGAGTTCCCTGCCACGGTGGGCTGTGATCTGCCACGGGGACAGTGCAGCTGGTGTCATGCCTTTGCCACCTGCCTGGAGACAGATGGAAGAGGCCATATTAACACAGGACTTCCCAGTTCTCTTACCCATTGCTTGGGGGCTGGAGCTTGTGCTTTGATCAGGACAGCGTTGCTGCATTGCTGCCGTGTGCCCCACAGCACTTGGAGCAGTGCAGCAGGAGCTTCTCTCTGGATACATTGGGCCTGGAATTCAAGTCAGGGATCCAGGAGGGCTGTAGGGGCTGTAGGGAGGGTTGAGAATAGTTGCAGCAGCAGGAGAGAGGCTCACAGGAGCTGCCCTTGGGAGGAGCAGACTGAAATTAGGTGGCCTGGATAGGGGCAAAGGGTGCCTGTGAGTCTCACACAGACCTGCTAAGCGCTGGGGATCTGGGAGTCTCGTCAGGTTTGTGCTGTCTGCTACACCTACTACTTGTAGTCACAAGTAGTTCTAATCCTGGATGTTGCAAGGACACCCTGGAGGTGTGGAGTGAGCAGCACTACAACACTGTGTGTTAGACTCTCAGAATTATTTGGGTTGGAGAAGACCTTTAGGGGTTACCCTGTGTCCCTGCTCTGAGGTTTCACTAGATCAGGTTGCTCAAAGTGCTGACCTTGAACATTTCCAGTGATAGGCCATCCACAACTTCACTGGGCAGCCTGCTCCAGTGTCTCACCACCATCATAAAAAATTGTTCCTTATGTCCAATCTAAACCTACCTTCTTTCAGTTTAAAACCTTCACCTCTTGTCACTGCAGGCAAAAGGTCTGGTACTAAGTCTCTCCATCATTCTTGTAAGCCCCCTTGTTTGTTAAAGTGCTTCAAGAAGGGTTTTTCTTCTTGTAATTGCCCTCTGAGGAGCTGTGCCAGGCTGTAGGGCCATCCCCATTGAGGTGAGATCCAACATAGTTCAGATGTGGCAAGAGGGGGGATAAGTGGAGCCTCAGCCTTGAGCAGCCCAAAGCCCCAGTGTACACTGACCCTGCAGGATGGGGTAAGTGTGCCTGTGGCAGTGAGCAGGATTTTAAGGATGGAGGAATTGTTGATTTTTCTCAGTGAACTTGTTGAAGGGACACACCTCGCAGGGACAGCACTGCATCTTTCCACATCCCTGGCTTTGGGAGAGCTGTCTCCTAGCTGGCAAGGTGCTGGTCAGGTGTGTGTGCAGCTGGGACCCTCCTGCCCTCGCTGCCTGCCTTTGGGCAGGCTGTTGCTGTGCAGCAGTGCAGGGAGGAGCCCCCTGTCCCCTTGGCACACGGGTGGCCCTGGGGCTGTGGCCGGGGCAGCCTTGCTTCCAGCTGGCAGCGACCTGCGGCGGCTGCGGGCGCAGTGCTGCAGGCAGGTTATTATTAGGAGTGGTGCATTGCAGGAGGGAACAGGGGAGAAGGAGCCAGGCAGGAGATGAGGGAGAGAGGTTTGCAGTGGATGGGTGCATGGATTTGTCCCTGGTGGGGTGAATTGCTGTTTTCCCCTGCCATCTAAGCCCGTGTGTATGTGACCTGTACTCATCTTCCACAGCATTGCTGTGAAATGAACTCTTACCAGGATTTGCAGCTCTGCTTTACGTCCCCAGTGAGTCTGGGATATATAGGGACCCAGAGGGAGGCGGGGACCAAAAAAGAGGCAGTGCCACACCAAGAAAGATGCTGAAAATTTTTTTATTGTGGTGGAAGACGTTTTTGTCCCTGGGGAGGGAGGCTTTGTTTGAGCAGTTCCCATATAAGGGCAATTGTACCTTTTAACTTTCTCCTTTCTTTTCCCTTCATCTCTCTTTCCCCAAAGGGATGGGAACACTCTTTGATTCCCCTTCTGAAGCTGTGGTATGGATCCAACGCCAACATGAGGAGTGCACACTTTTGTCCTTGTTTGAGTAAGGAGCAGCATTGCTAGCTTTAAGAGCTCAGAAATTCACAAGCCAGGGCTCTCCCACATCGTCAGATTGTCCAGATACCCTGAGATAACAAATGTGAGGGCTTTTCATATGCTTTCTGGCCTCCTAGACCTTAGGATTTATTGTTCAAACTTGGTGTGGGTAAGTGAGAGGAGAGATTTTTCACATCCTTTTGCAGAGTCGCAGTGTCTGTGTTGGTGCTTGCAGGCATTAAATAGAAACCAGACCTCACAGCACCAGGAAGAGCCCAGTTCTGGTTGCTATCCCACAGTGATCTCGTTTTCTCAGAAAAATCTGGCTCTCCCAGAAGAGCCAGGAGCTGGGTAAGAATGCAGCAGCCCTGCCCCATGCTACACAGCAGCACATGCCAACCCCCTGATCTATGGGATCATCATTTAGCCAAGGGCGGCACGGCTTGATGGCCTCCCAACAGACCGTGGGCTGGGCCAACACTGCAGTGAGACCCAAGAGGTTGAGCTCATGCACTGAAATGTAATATAATAATTGCTAGGGGATGTGTCTTTGCACAGCAAGGCTGGGTGCCTTGCAGCTCTGCTTTTTGCAAAGCTGCAGAGCCCAATACCCACCGGACAGCCTGGCATAAAGGGGCACAATCCATCCTGCTCCCTTGTGGGATGACACAGTGTTCTTTAATCCAACCTGGTACGCAGCAGTAGAGCCAAGGAGTCTTGTGCCCCTGCCCAGGCAGTGTGTCTGCCCTCTGCATTGGGACAGGCAGAGGAGCAGCCCTTGGTGCACATGGTGGTCACTCTCGCTGTGAGCTGGTTCGGTGTCAGGATCAGGGTTTGTGCTTCCGGACAGCCTGAACTGCAGCACTGCAGACGCACACAGAAGTGGTGTGGTCACAGAAGTGATGCAGATGGGGGCAACTCCGCAGTCCATCTGCAGAGCTGTTGTGAGGGCTGGAGCTGCTGTGGCCCAGGCCTCAGAGGGAGAGGCCGATGGGCTGTGAGAGGCCGTGGGTGTGCAGCCCAGCTGCTGGGCAGAGCCTGTGGTCGGTGTCCCCAGCTCCCCCCAGCACAGGGCAGGCCGTGGTGGGTGGGGCAGCGTTTGTGGCTGGGGGGACGATGGGCTTGGCAGCTGCCATGGCCCGAAAACAAGAGGCCATGCATTCCTGGGCACGTTCTCCTTCCCGGGCCGGTGCTGTCGTGCCCCCCTCTCGGATGGCTGTGGAGTGAGCAGCTGCTGCTCCGTGCTCTCCCTTTGGCAGCCAGCAAGGCGAGGCTGATGGGATCTGAGCGGCGTTTGTCTCCCTAGATGGGAAGAGGAGTACACGGTGCGTGTCCAGCTTCAGGACCGGGTGACTGAGCTGCAGGAGGTGAGCCTGGCTGTTCCCCCTGCCCCTGCACCCCGGCTGCCCCACGCTGGTGCTGATTTGCACGTCTCTCTCGCCCTGGCGCAGGAAGCCCAGGAGGCTGAAGCTTGCCAGGAGGAGCTGGCCATGAAGGTGGAGCAGCTCAAGGCAGAGCTTGTTGTCTTCAAGGGACTGATGAGCAATGTGAGTCCCGAATCCCTCTCCAAGCCCACAGCAGTGTCCTACCCATGTGGCGTGGCTGTGTAGAAAAGCAGTTCCATCCAGCACTGGCAGGGTTGGTCTGGGGCACAGCAAGCAAAGCAGGGACGAGGGAGTAGTCCTGCATGAGGGGGAACATGGGGGCACTTATTGCCATCTGTCTTGCCTAATATTCCTCCCTTGTCCCCTTCCTGTGGTGCTGTGGGTTCAGAACATCACGGAGCTGGACACCAAGATCCAGGAGAAGGCCATGAAGGTGGACATGGACATCTGCCGTCGCATCGACATCACTGCCAAGCTGTGTGACGTGGCACAGCAGCGGAACTGCGAGGACATGATCAAGATGTTTCAGGTGAGAAGCACCCGCTGCTGATCCCAACTCAGCCACCAGCTCTGGGGAGGAGAGATCCCAAAGGAGGAGGTAGAAGAGACAACACCAGCCCCCTGCTAGAGGTGGTGTGGTCACCCTTGCCCTTGCTCCTTCTGGTCCCCTGCTTTCTGTCTCTCTCGGGAGGACCAGGCAAAAGGGCACAGAGTGGAGGTGGAATGCTCCAGATGTTGCTTTGGACATCAAGAGTCCCCTCAACCTCTTGCTGACGTGTTGTGTTGGGCCCGGGGACCCCCCAGTGCTAGGGGAGCAGCTGCAGGAGGGAGACAAGTTGCTTGAGTGTCTGTCTCTAACTCCATCTCTCTCCTTTCCCTTCCCCTCTCCGTCATCTTCTCTCTGTCTCTCTTCTCTGTCTCTGTCTCTTTTCTCTTTCTGGATGTTGCTGCTTTTCTGTCTCGCTCTTTGTCCCTACAGAAGCAACTGGTTAGTTCCATTCAGTTGAGAAATTTTAAAAATTTTAAACTTTCTTTAAAAAAGGTCGGCCTATAAATATTGACATATTTCACCTTTTTCAGACTGTCTCTTTTTTCCTGTTTTGTCACTGTGTTTCCCTGTCTCTGGACTGGGGTGGTGGGTGATTTGAGTTTTTCTGCAGTAAAACCACATTGTTTTTTTCTCATCAAATTCATAGATTCCATCTTTAGTTGCTTAGCTTTAATTTTAGAAAATGCTAAAACCATGTTTTATCCATTGCACCCATCTTTAACCTGATCATAACGAGCCCATCTCTCTCTCTCTCTCTCTTTTCTTCCTTCCTTTCTTTCTGTCTTTCTCTCTTTCCCTGCCTTTCTGTCCCTCCACCATTCCTTTCCTCTCCATCTCCTGCCCACTCCCTGCTCCTGCCCTCGGACCCGGCCTCGTTTCTGTAGTCTCTGCACTTGTCTCCCGTTAAGGTCCCAGCCTCGGTGGGGCGGAAGCGGGAGCGCAGGCAGGTCAGCGACGAGGACACCTCGCTGTCGGAGAGCGATGCCTCCCGGAAGCCCGACGAGGAGGAGGAGGACGAGACCACGGCCATGAGTATCAATGAGGAAATGCAGAGGATGCTGAACCAGCTGTGAGTGCGGCTGCTGCACACCTCTGCCCGTGCTGTGCAGCCAGGCTCCAGCACCAGGCTCCCTGCTGGCCCTGGGATGGGGAGGGCAAGGGTGGTCTGTGCCTTCCCTTGCCAGGTGAGGGTGAGATGAGAGATGCTGCTGTGGAGAGTGGCCACCCTGTGCTCTGTGGCACAGTGGGACTGACCCCCTGGGAGACCTGAGCCCACCTATGCCAAGAGTGGGAGCTGGTCCAGCTCCCCTCCTCTTGCCCCTCTTCCTGCTTTTTGGGAATCTGTGCCTGGATTTGCTGGGGCTCCTGACCATAAAACCAGCCCCTTCCCCATCAGCTGTTGGGTTTGGGCGCACCTGAGTTCACCCTGGCCAGACCTCCAAGAGCTGCAGCCCTGCCATGAGCGGGTGCAAGGCTTTGGCACTGACACAGCCCCCTGCCTGCTGTGCTCTCCTGCTGGGTGCTGACATGCTGTTCCCTTGTGCCCAGGAGGGAATATGACTTTGAGGATGACTGTGACAGCCTCACGTGGGAGGAGACAGAAGAAACGCTGCTCCTCTGGGAGGACTTCTCTGGATACGCCATTGCAGCCGCAGAGGTGCAGGGGGAGGTAACGGTGGTGTCAGGGCCCTGAGGTCTCCTTGGGTTGGGACGCTCGATCCTGCCTGAGCCTGGGAAGATGCTCTCTCAAAGACCAGATTTCAGCCCCTTTGCCTTTGCAGGCCTGTACACGATGCTTTCCTACCTTTTCTGCATGAATACATTACAGCATCCTGTCGAGGTCTCCTTTTCAGAGACAGGGACCTGTAGCCTGAGGGGTGTGCTGAGGGTGGGGTGCACACACATGGGGAGAACCACAGCCCATCCAGAACAGAACACTTCCTCTGGCTGGACTGGTCTCTGGTGATTCTTGCTCATGTTCTCCAGCCCACCTACCCACTGTGCCGCAAAACTACCCAAAGAGGGGCCTTGGTGTCTGGCCAAAGCCCTTGTCATCCCAAATCTTTGGCCCTTGGCTGTCCCCTGGGGATGGATCATGCTCAGGAATGGTCTGTGCTCTCCAAGTCTTCAATGCAATGCTGGGCTTGTTCGTGTTGATGTGGTCACTGCCCAGTGTGGCGAGTCCTGAGTCTCAAGTCCATGTTGACAGGACTGACTCCTGTCTTATTTGTACTACACTTATTTGTACTACACTATTTCTTCCTCTTTTCTCTGTGCTGCCAGTTCTTTCTCTGATTTGTCTCTCTCTTGCCTTTGGTTCCTCATGTTGGACGCTTCCCTGCCTCTAAACCTGCTGTCTGCTCTCCTCAGCAGCAGGATGACAGCCTGGAGAAGGTGATCAAGGACACGGAGTCGCTGTTCAAGAGCCGTGAGAAGGAGTACCAGGAAACCATCGACCAAATAGAGGTGGGAGAAGGAGGAAGTGGGGGTGCCATGGCACAGAAGGGTGTGAAATGGGGGAGTGGGTCCCTGGGGGAGGGAGACACAATGCTGGAGCAGGTCACTGGTAATGTGGGTAACAGCCCTCGGTCTGGCCATACCCGCTGCCCTGCGCCACATGCCCTGGGATCATCTCTGCACCATTTCCCTTGAGCAGCTGGAACTGGCCACAGCCAAAAATGACATGAACCGGCACCTCCACGAGTACATGGAGATGTGCAGCATGAAGCGAGGCTTGGATGTGCAGATGGAGACTTGCCGGCGGCTCATCACCCAGTCTGGGGACAGGTGAGCTCCAGCAGGAGAGCCAGGACACCTGGGCTCTGGGTCTGAAGCCGGGGTGGTGGTGGGAGGGAGCTGGAGGACGTGGTAGAACTCCTGCCCTGCCCTCATGTGGCGTGGGGAGAGGGCGGTTCTCAGAGGCTGTTGGACGCCTGGCTGGCCTCCACAGAGGTCATGGTGCTGCCTCTGCAGAAGGCAGGAGACACACAGGAGTCACTTTTGACACATGAAGCCAGACCCCCCCCTGTGGAGAGAGGAGCTGCCATTGTGCAGGGACGTCGTGTAAGTCCCCAAAGGCCTGTGGAGCCAGGGTGGCTCCAGGCTGGGGACCCCTGTGGTGGACTTCCACAGACCCCTTGGCCTTACATACCTTGTCAGGTTCCTGCTCTGGGCAGGCCCCTCCAACATCTCCCCCAGCTCTGCTTCATGCTCTTGATTGGTGTCCTCTGGAACACCCTCCCAGCACCCAGGGATTCCTGCAGACACACACATGCCCAAAGGGCGCTTCAGCTTCTCTCCTTCTTGCTCTGCTGACCCCTGCCCACACCAAACTGGGTCCTTTCCCTCCCCCTGGGCAATGCTGTGACTGCTGCCCTTTACTGTTCTCTGCAGAAAGTCTCCTGCCTTTACCCCAACCTCCAACAGCGAGTCAGCCCCGAATGAGGAGAGTGAGGAATCCGACCGCGATCCCCCCAGCGATGCTTCCATCAGATAATGAGGGGAGGCCCGGCTCCCTCGGACCCCCTTCCTGGCACGGGGTTGCCTGAGTCACACCTGGGAGAGACTGTCAGGGACGTGGAACTGCTGGTAAACGTCTGTCGCCCAGGCTCACTCCCAT
This sequence comes from Agelaius tricolor, assembly GCF_023055355.1. Taxonomy (NCBI): domain Eukaryota; kingdom Metazoa; phylum Chordata; class Aves; order Passeriformes; family Icteridae; genus Agelaius; species Agelaius tricolor. The sequence continues at coordinate 21,873,751 of NW_027269269.1, forward strand.
TTTGGGGTGCTTGGCAGACCCCGCACACCCCCTCACCGGATACCTTGCAAATGGGAATAGCTAGATAGACCTGAGGGCCCTTGCCCGGGCTGCTCTGCCTTCAGCCCCTTCTCCATTCCCTTTCCCTGCTTTGGGTAAGCCGTGGTTCGGGCAGGGAGGCTCCAAACCTGCCACGGTGGCGTTCTGCAGGACGTGCTCCCAGGCGCCCCAGACCCACCTCCTCTGGCCTCCGTCCTGGTACACCTGACCTGCCCCTGCCCTCCCTGCGCTTCACGGAGCCCAACGAGAGCCGTACCTCCCTGCAAACTGGACCTGACACTGGTGCCAACTGGACCGAGCCCGGGGCTCTCCCTGTCCTTGCTGCTGGCCGGGCACCTGGCTGGCACTGCCCATGCCGTGCCGGGCACCCCGAGCCTCCCAGGCCTTCTCGGGGGCGGGGGCCGAGTCCCGCTCACTGTGCACTTTGCTTTGCTCACGTCTGTGTTACGGGGGCGAGGTCATTAAATGGGACGATTTCCTTTTCTACAGCTTCGCTGGGTGTGGCCTCTCCTGTGCTGCCGCGGGCCAGGCGGGGCTTGAGGCAGGGCTGTGGTCCCTCAGACGCCAAGCCTGCATCACTGGGTCTCCCATGGGAGTCCCAGATGGGACAGTGGTGAGATCCCTGTTCTGAGAGCCACTGGCCCTCACCAGGCACTGGTGCTGCATGGGCTGCCTTGTTTTTAAACTGGAGCATCATCAATGCAGAGGCCGAAGGACTGAAAAATGGAACTGATCCTGGCTTGTGAACCTCTTCCTGTTTCCTGGTCTCTTGTGCCACACCAGGGCATCCCAGAGCACCTTCCTGCCTGCCCTCAGTCCCATATCCCACCTCAGTGTAACTGCAGTGGGGATCCCCTGTCACACCATCTCCTGTGGCATTTTCCTGGCTGGCTCCTCCAGTCATGGTGACAGGAGGCTGGGGCCTGGCAGGGTGTCAGGAGGGAGCGAGCAGCCTCCAGAGAGGCAGTGTGATCACTGAGAAGTGGACACAGCCTGCACAGCCAAGGCAGGTGAAGCTCTGGAGAAAAAATGCTTCCCACTAAAGGTACTGAAGAGAGGAGAAAGCACATGGCAGTAGAGTTTTTGGAACATCTGTAAGATTAGGTATGGAAGATAAAACGGGGGCTGAGGGATGCAGGAGTTTCTCTCTGTAGATGTGGCTGGGTGGCTGATGCTGCTGGGTGCTTGAGCTGGGAGCGCTGTGGCATCCATGCACCACAGCACAGTGTCCGTGTTGGGCAGGGTGAGGTGCTCTGCCCGTGCCTGCCCCGTGTGTTAAGGCATGTGTTGGCATTCCAGCAGGGGCTGAGCTGCCTAGAGCAGGCAGGGAGGCGAGTCCCTGCAAATGGCAGAAGAATTGAGCAGGAAGCAGGAAATCAGGGCGCAGGTGGAGCACTGCTGGTGCTGGGGAATGGCAGTTCTTCAGCCTGTGGTCTGCTGTGGCTCCTGACTGCCGTCTTCACTGCTTGCAGGAAGTTGGGAAAGTGTTTCACGGGAGCAGCAGGGTGCTGGGAAGCAGCAGAAGCCCTGGCTGCCTGTGGGTGTGTGGGTAGATGGGAGGTGTGTGCCTCAGTGGCTGCCATGGCCCTCACCTCTATGCCACCTTGTTCAACTGTTTCCATTCCTTTCCCTCTTCCCTCTTTATTTTTCTACCTAAAAGAGCTAAAGCCAGAGGAAATATTTTACTATTTCAGTTTTCTACTTTCAAGTGATGATGCCTCACACACAGTAGATCAGGGATCACTTCCTATCCTGTCTGGAGGCTCTTCAGTTTCATGCAAGTCCCCTTTCCTGTAGGCATCTTTGCCATGTTTTCTTCTCTTTCTCTCCTGTGGAGAGTTCTGTAAATGTTCTGACAACTTCTGGCTTCCCCTGTGCATAATCCAGGACATGCATACCTTTGCCTTGGTACTGCTTAAGGAACCCAGAAGATTGCAGAGTACATGCCCTGAGAGATTTCAGGAGTGAAGCACAGAAGGATGACATCTCTGCCTTGAGCAGAGGAGCAGCAGGTGCCAGACACCCATGTCCCAGGACACGTGGTGACCCTGGTCCCACACTGCCTGCCAGGACTCCATTTGCAGTGAAACCAAAATCTCCACCACCCACGTGTGCTGTTCCCTGTGAATTGTATCACCAGCAAGAGGCTCTGTTCCCCCACCAGTCTGACAGCCCAAGATCTCTTGCTGGATATGCAGCAAGGATCCCTTGCCTCAGCAATTCCTCAGTATGGGAAGCACAGCCCAAGGCCCTAGTGTTAGCTGGGCCACCTGTCCAGCTGTGGTGACCCCACATCTTTGATGCTGAAATGAGATGTGGTCCCTCCATCTACTGAGTTCTTCTCTGTGGGCTCCTTTTCATTCTTTGAGGAGTATCAAGCCTGCTTTTCTCCACCATGTGCCCTGCTGGGAACTGTGATGTCCAGGAACTACTCAGTGCTGTGCTGCTTCTTGAGTCCCCAGTGTTACCTCCTTTCCAGGACACCTCTCGGCAGTGCCTGCTCAGGAAGCAGTATCAAGTCCTGTCTGGCTCAGTGCCTGGGCATTAAATGTGAATGTTTAATGCCCAAGAACAGTCTGAGCACAGACTGGATGGGGCTCCATGGCAGGAGGCATCTGGGCAGTCCCTCTGCCAGCATTCAGCTCAGGACTGTGGCTGCTGAGTGCTGACCTCTTGAACATTCATTTGTCCAAGACCACCCTTTCAGGGTCATATCGCTGGACTGGGCAAGAAGGTCTTCCCATTGAATATTTAGGCAGACTGGTTCATCAGCTTATTAACCCTCAGAAATGTTGGAAGGAAGATTCTCCCCTAGGCAGGGAGAATTGGGTTAGAGATCACCTAGGGAAATGGGATATCCACAAATCCATGGCCCTTGTAGGGATGCATCCACAGTGCTGAGGAGCTGCTGAACACCACAGCAGTCATCTTTGAAGGGTCTGACATCAGGAGAGGGGCCTGAGGCCTGGAAGAAAGCAAATGTCACCCCACTCTTCAAAGAGGCCAAGAAGGAGGACCCAGGAAACCAGTCAGCCAGTCAGCCTCACCTCAATGCCAACAAGGTGATGGAGCACCTCATTCTGGAGGTTATCTCTAAGCATGTGGAATACAGGAAGGTGAGCAGGAGAGTCAGCTTGACTTCACTAGAGGCAAATTATGCTTGACCAACATGATTGCCTTCTACCACAAGACAACTGCCTGGATGGATGAGGGCAGAGCAGGGGATATTCGAGTCTGCCTTGACCTGAGCAAGACTTTCAATACTGTCTCTCACAAGATTCTCATAGACAAACTTAGTGAGGACTGGATAAGTGGACAGATTGGGAACTGGCTGAACAGCAGATCCCAGAGGGTCATAGTCAGTGGCACAGGGTCTAGCTGAAGGCCTGTCACTAGTGGTATCCCACAAGGTTCAGTACCAGGCCCATCCTTGTTTAACTTACTCATCAAAGACTTGGATGAAGGGTAAATGCTTTCTCATCATGTTCATTGGTGACACCAAGCTGGGAGGAGTTGCCAATACCTCAGTGTTGTGCAGTCCTGCAGAGGGACAGGTTGGAGAGATGGGCAGAGAGGAACCTTCTGAAATTCAGCAAAGGCAAATGCAGGGGCCCTACACATGTGGAAAAATAACCCCATGTACCAGCACAGGCTGGGGGCTGACCTGCTGGTGAGCAGCTCTTCAGAGAAGGACCTGGGGGTCCTGGTGGACAACAAGCTCTCCATGAGCCAGCAGTGTGTCCTGGGATGCATTAGGAAGAGCATTGCGAGGGAGGTGAGGCTCCACTCAGCCCTGGTGAGGGGAGTCTGCAGTGCTGTGTCCCATTCTGGGCTCCTCCATCCAAGAGAGACATGGAGCTCCTGGAGCAGGTCTGGCAAAGGGGAATGAAGATCATTAGGCGATCTTAGCCTCATGAGGAAGGGCTGAGGGAGCCGGGCCTGTTCAGGCTTGGTAAGAGATATTTGATAGGGGACCTCATCATTGTCTATAAGTTATCTGCAGGCTGGGTGTCAGAGGAAGGAGCCAGGATCCTGTTCTTGGTGGCGCCAAGAAGACGAGACAACGGCAGAAACTGGAACACAGGAAGTTCCATGTGAATGAAGGAAGAACTTCTTTACTGGGCAGGTGTCTGAGCACTGGAGCTGATTGCCCAGAGAGGTTGTGGAGTCTCCCTCACTGCAGTTATTCCAGAACTGTCTGGGGGCAATCCTGTCCCATGTGGTCTGGGACAACCCTGCTTGAGGACAGGAGTTGAGACCAGATTACTTCTCTGGTAGTCCCTTCCACCCTTACCCATTCTGGGCTTCTGACCAGGCCCACTGAATTTCTTGATGAATACTAGCAGATATTCCCACAGAGAGGAGGGTGGGGAGCATCACTTCCCTTGCACCTTACCACACGAGGGTGGGATGGTGCTTTACTGGCTTCAGGAAACCTAACCACTAAGTAGCCCCCATCTTCTTCCTTAAGTGAACCTGCACCCTCCCTTCACTGATTCCTGGATCCCATCTCTTAGATCATATCACTGAGTCTGACCTGTCTGTTGAGTCAGTCAAGGCCCTGTATTTTCCACCCAGCACCCTTCTGCTGGAGGCATTTGTCACTCATCCTGCATGACCCGTGGTGGTGTGAGTTATCTTTCCCCATATCAGGATTCCTTGGATGGACCTAAATGCAATGCTGACAGCCTTCACCAGAGCACCTTTGGATTCCAGCTAACCTGTTGTATTATTTTATTTATCGTGTTTCTTAGTCAGGAGTTAGGAGAGGACAAAGCTGCGTAGAAAGGTGTTCTTGTTTCTCAGTTTGATCTGGAAGCCTGACTATCCTAAGCCTTTTACCTTTGGCCATGCTCTTCATACATTTATGGTTGCTGTGTCTCAGGTACCTGTGACACAGGGTGCCCCAGAACTCACAGGTGATGACCAAGTAGGTCAAGTACTCTGGCTACAGGGAAGAAAGCTCCTTTCAAGAGGAGAGGTCAGAATTAATACAGAGCACGGTGGAGGTACTGTCTCATTGGAAATACACCTGGATGGTGCAGGGACAGGCTCCTGGAAACATCTAACAAGCCGCTGCACATGGTGATTAATGCCAGGAGTGATGGTAAAGCCATCATGATCAAGCTGGACAAATGTCACAACAGATGGGAAGAGGCAGCATTTCCAGCTTCAAGAGCAGACTGCATCTGGGCAAAGTGCAAGAGGAAATAGAAATCATCAGGGTAGGAAGAAATATAGCTATCAGGGTAGGAAGAAATGTAGCTAACTGATATTTTTAAGGGTCACAGCCATATGGTAGAACTGCTAGATGAGCCTAACCTGTTGGATAAAGGAATAGGCAAGAGCCATTGTGAATTTGGTTTACAAGCAATGTTAAAAGTGATATTCACTCTAGAGCTGCTAGCCAAACATGCTCTGAAGCACAATATCATCAAGGTAGTGAAGGGTCTTCTATAAATATTCCTGAATCCCCCCAAAAAACATGTTGATTTATTTTGTAAGTACCTCCCTGCTTTGCTTGACAAGAAAAACTGTGTTGTCAATAGGAGACTTTGGCTTGGGATACCAAAGAATATGCTGTGCCAGGGGGAATTTCTCATCAATTTACAAGTGATGGAATGCCCAAGTAAGGCAATGATTTTAGATGTCCTTATGACAGATGAAGATTGGGTAAAGATTGATGGTTGCCTAAGGACAAGGGATCAACTGAGAAAAAAATTGAGACATCAGCCAGAATAAAATGTCACAGCTGAGAGCTGTGTGTTTCCTGTAACTTTCCTTAGAGTGAAAAAAGTGAACTTGCAGACTGTGGAAAGAGCAGTGTTTTTCCAGTTTTTCAAAAGGCTGTGATTTAGCAACATAAGGTAACTTTCAGTGAGTGAACTTCCTTGAGTAAGTGGCCATGTGACAAAAGTACTTAGAAATAAGAATAGCTAATAGAAATAATAATAAAGCTTGACCTACATTAATGAAAAATAATCCTTGTAACAACTACAGCAACTATGGTTAGGAGAAAAGGAATAGAGGGACAACAGAATAATTCAGCTGTCTGAAAAAAGGTCTTCAGCTGCTCGTATCACCTCAGAGAAAAATAACAATACTTGAATGTGCAAGGAACTAGCATGCTGTTCTAGTTACATTTAAAGAAAAATCAATCCAAACAGTAATATTTTCTTTTTATTGGCTGAAATTGGGAAAATAATCAAAACAAGGAAAAAAAAAAAGAAGCACTCACCAGATAAGTCTGCTCTGTATATGGAAAATGCAGAATGTGCTCAGAAGGGAATGATGAAGCACTTTCCAGGCAGTTAGCAATAAGGAGGATCCTTGACATGATCTCCAGCTGAGCACTGCTGCAGTTCCAGGCACAGATGACCTGGAGCACAGTAACTGTGGGGTGTCTGGGGTGCTGTAGGGATCAGCAAGCCCCCACACAAGGCCTGAGGCTGCCTGGGGAGCTGGAATGAGCAGTGCTGAAAGCGAAGCACGGCGCTGTCGCTGCCTTCCCGCAAACGGCGCTTTGGGAAGCGCAGTAACCTCCACGCTGGGAAAAAAGCACTGGCTGCTGAAATCCGTGGTTTGCTGAGGTCAGTTTTTAAAAGCATCAGGGAAGACATTTAAAGAAAAGCCTGGGTGGATGGGCAAGCAGGTGACGTCAGTGCTTAGTCTGACAGGGCATGGACAAAAGCCAATGAGGAACCAGTGGAGGGGGGAGGAGGCGAGAAATCATGAAGGAATGGAAAAAATCAGCAGTTTAAGGAATATTTATAGAAGGACAAGGAATTGACAGACAAAACTGACACCATTTTTGATACGTAGAAATGATACAGACTCTCAAAAGGGCTAAATATCTCAGTCAAAAGTGCCAAGAGGCATTACAGAGTATTTCTGAATAGGGTCAAAAGAGAATTTCTGTTGCCAGATGTACATAGCCATGCATAGCTACATCCAAGAGCAAGAAATAGTGACTGACCTTGCTGGGAGAACAGAAGGGTTGGAAAGACCTTTCCCTGTTCCTAGGGAGCAGGGCTCACCTGCAATCATGTGCAAGTTCTCAGCCAGACACTAAAGATGTCTTTAAACATCTTTTATCCACATATGACATTGGTGTCCTTCGTCCTGCTTTGCATCAGAAATTGGAATAGATGGACCAAAGACTCCTAACCATGATTCCAGGCTGGAAAAAAAAATGTTTTGAAAGTGAAAAGTTTAGCTACTTTGCTCCTAAAAAAAAGATAAGTGAGCATTTTTGCACAGTGCCTAAAGTAATTTCATGATGTTGGTCTGGATGGCAGTTTAGTCAGGCTGATAAAGGCATATGAGGATTCTGAGGAGATGGGGAAGCTGGAGGCCATGTGAGATTTGGTACTTGGTGTCCAGCACCTAAACCGGTATCCAACTTGGCAACTAAAAAACTGGAGATTGCAGAGATTACAAGCCACCTTTTTTTAAAAATTTTCCCCTTCTGTTGCAGGACTCAGACCAAGGTCAGCAAAAGTTGCTCACTTGTTTGTTGGAGGTTTGGGCAATGTCAAAAGAGGGCTTTGAGGTCTGCACGTAGTATTTCTCACTTAGCAACCTTGAATTTCATCCAGCATTTTAATAACCCAGTCACTTGGTCACAAGATCCTTCTGCACCTTTCCACAGGCTCATTCAGGGCTGAAGGTTTGGGTCATTTTGCATAATCAACACATCTTGGCACCCCGTGCTCTAAATTGTTCTGAAAGTGTTGATTGGTGGGGCAGATGGCCTCAGATATGCTGGCCACTCACATCTCTCAGTTGCCACCAGCCTTTCCACAAGTTTTCAGCCTGGAGAGGGTGGTCTTCCCTGTCCTCAGGTAATTCTTTGAAAGGTTTTGCCAGCCTGTTTTTTCCTAAATTCCATTGCTTTTCATCATGGGGGGGTTGAGGTGAGTGGTGAATTACTTGCAGCACAGGTACCTGTTCATCCATTTCATGCTGGAGACCACTGAGTCTCACATGTGGTTTGCTGCCCTTCATGTCACAGACGTTTTTAAGTCCTGATGCTTCAGTTTTCAGTGGAGGCTCCATCTCATTGCTGCTGAGGAAAATCTGTCTGGCAACACCCCAAAGCTCCTCTGACGGCAAAACATCAACTTTACTTTTCATTCATGGACTTAAGCTTCCCTAATCACTCCCACGCCTTCTTACGGCTTTTTGGCAGCTTTCTTATCTCCAAGATGCATTTGAAAGAGGTTTTCAGCCTTCCTTTTCTATTTGTCACATAATCTCTTTTTTTTTTTTCCCTTTACAGCTACTAGTCTCATTTACTAGTATTTATGAGTTTTTCTTTTGTTTTCATTTGACTACAGCTTCTGCTTTTTGACAGCTGCCTTTTCAAATCTTACGCTGTGAAGTATAACCCAGCACTACTGTTCCTTCTAGGGAACACTTAATTAACTCCCTCAAGAAGATGATACTTCTGTAGTAAGGTAATTTATGGAGGTAAGTCAGCTGTCCTAGAGTAAAGGGATTACATTAAGCTTAGACGAGTAAGTAACAAATTACTTGTTTTTGCAGCATGTACAACACATTGGGATTGCCCAAAGGTAGGCAGCTTGGTTTTGATGAAATTTGAGCACTGCTGGAGCCTGCAGGGATATTTGCATACCCCAAGTCATGAACCTGCATTTTGTGAATGGCATCAGTTATGAAGGAGGTTGAAACATCATCCTTTAAGATGTTTGTCTTTTGTAACTGTGTCATAAGTCTTTCAGAGACCTGTATCTCCTCTTCCTTGCCCTGGTCTTGCCAATTGCTTTGCTTAAAGACTGATTTACGTCAGAAGTGGATACAGGATGTTTTAAAAGTCCAAGACCTTTTTTCACTGTGCTTACACAGTTACCATTTTGTTATGTTTTGGATTGATTTTTCAAGTGAACTTAACTATTTTCCACATCTGCTCAAGCTGGTTTTCACTACGTGGCATCTTCCTTAATGCTGAAGTTTCATGCTGACATCTCAACATGAAGGTGGTCTGAGGACCTTTCTTGGGGAAGCAATGCATGTGTAGTAGTCTGTGCAAAAATGCCAAGGAAGTATAAAATAATTTCTCTGAATGTTCAAAGTTATCATAAAACTGAATTTTCTGTAACACCACTGCCAGTTACCCTTAGCTGTCTTAAAAAAAGGAGAATAAAACATAGAGCTTACCACCCCTAGAAATGGTTGGCTGCCCATCAGAGAAGCTGTCTCTTGGGTCAGCCAGAGAGCTTTCCCAGGTGCATCCCTCTCCTACAATGGCTCTGCACAGTGATTCCTGCTGCCTGGCCAGCCAGGGAAGGCAGAGTCAACCCTTTAGCCAGGATCAGTGTCTTTCTGTACCTTCCCCTTGCAAGGTGCTCACAAACCAGGATGGATTCTGGCTTGTGGCTGCTGCTCTTGGAGTTTGTTTGTCCCAGCAAAGTGGCACAATTGCTTTTCACTACCTTGCTGAATGAGAGCCTCTTCATGTCTGCCCTGAGCACCTGCCTTGCCTGACCAAGCATTTCTATCTGCTTTCCATAAAAACACTAGAGCAAACAGAACAAACCCAGACCTCCCCTTCTTGGGGGAAAACTCTCCAGAGACAGAAGCAGCTGCCACAGCAGATCTCCCATCTTTATCTCAATGCCATCCACGGTAATATATGTCAATTTTGCAAACTGATGGGAAAACAAAATTACATGGGTTTTTTTAGGTCAGGGTTACAGTTCTCAGACAGGCTGGCCACTGAGCTAGTTTTTCCATCTGTCCAGAGGGGCCTCGCTGTGGTGCCATCTGTAGGTACAGTGTCTGGATGCAAAATAAGGATTTGGAAGAGCTGTGCATTTTAGGGAGGTTATATTAGAGAGAGGAAACCAAGCCCTCCAGGCAATCCAAAAGCTGCATGACTAGTTTGCCACACTCACTCTCTCTGTTTCCGTACAAGACCAACCATGTTTTAAATGCTGTGATTCCTGGCTTTCCTCACCTCAATACCATATAATTTTTCTGGGAGAGATGAGATTGTAAACCAGTTGAAATAGTATTTGAAAACAGAGTGAACCTTTATTCAAGACATTCCCAGCAGCTGTTGGTCTGAGAGCACATACTCTTCCTCCACCCCGAGGCTGTATGACTTTGCTCGTTCCAAGAGCAATTTGATCTCAGGTTGGATAGGGCTCACGCTTGTTAAATAACAAGAATTTGCTCTAGAATTTTCAGGTAGTCTTATCTCACTTAGGAAACATAAGGCTTTTTAGGAGAAAAATTTGACTCATATAAATGTTCCAGCTTTTAACCCAGTTCAAAATATGCTTTACATGGGAAAAGAGGATATCTATCCTTCCCCCCCTTTAGACGTTTCAGTAGCCTCTCTGCACTTCCAGATTATCAGTCGAGGCGCTGACTGGCATGCACACAATATGCAGGCAGCAGCACACAGCACAGCCATTCAAAGCACCCAGGCACAGCAATCAAGGACAGGATGGGACCAACCCAAGACTCATTTGTAATCTTGACAGGTCTCCAGGCTACACAGCCCCCCCAGCAGAAAGCCAGCTCCATGGGAGGGCTGCCTCCAGTGAGCTCCAGCACCAGGCAGCTCCTGTTTGATGCCACAGTTACCTAAAGCTCCAATGACGGGGCCATTTCTGGTGTAATCCAAGTATTTCTGCTGTCCTAGGGCTAACAAGCTGCTCAGAATCCCAGTTCCTATCCAGAGGCAGGTTATTCAACCTCTTCTCTTTGCAAAATATCTTCGAGTCATCGCCCTCTAGTCCAGCAAACATTTAATTCTTACGCAGCCTAACTGCAGGAGATAAGCAGCTCTGGGAAACTCTGTCCAGCATACCTTGATCCTGAGAGTTTAAATCCTCCAGCTTACGTCCTTGCAGCATCCAGATCAGGGTCTAAAGCACTTGGGGTCCGGACAACAGCTCCAAAAGTGCCTGCCAGGGAGAGAACACATCAGCCCTGAGATGCTAAATTAAGCTGCTAAAAATGGAGTTCCACGTGATTTTGTGCAGTGCATTGCTTATCTGTCCTGGTGCTCACAGGTCACGGAAGGCTCTGCCGCTGCCCAGCGGCATTCATGCTTCGAGAACTAATGCAGGGAGGCAGAGGGCTGACACTCACCTTGCAGAGATTTGCTGCTCAGCAGCTTAACTGCAACTGCCCCTCCTTACGCACAGAATTAAGCCAGAATTAAGACTGGCCGCCACCATGCCGACGATGGCCTCCAACACGTCCCTAGGCAGCCACTTCCCTTGGGGCAAAGCCAATTCATTTTAAAAGGTAAAAGCAAGTGAACTATCTGCCTTGTAACACCAGAAGTATCTTCCTTGTCCCCCGCTGAGGCAGGGGAAGGAGAATTAATTTGTTTCTTGTGCCCCTTTACCAAACCAAATGCATGAGTCATCTGCTCAGCACTTTTATTCTGCATGCACCCATCAGACAAGCAAATCCAGAGCTGGGTGGATGGAGCCAGAGCCACTTCCCATCCTACCACACAAAGTCCTGTTGTGGAGCACAGCCCTGCACCACCCACACCTTGTTTTGGCTCCTGGGTTGGACTCTGGGCTCTCCCACGTGGAACAAGCAGCTCAGCAGGCTGCACTCCCCAGCTTCTCATGGCAGCTGGCAGACTGTGCCATGCAGGCACCTGTAGCTGCTCATTACATACATGTACCCCCTGCCTCCTCCCATCTCCCCCTGACAGACAGACAAGGCTTTTCAGATGGTGATCACTTTTATTGATGTAAGGTGGTACACAAACAGATCAGTTTCTATCAGCCTCTCCACCTCCCCCAGGCTCGGGGAGAAGTTGGAGGAGTGGGGGAGACAAGGGAACAGAACTGGCCTCTCACTGCAGGATGCAGAGCTAAGCGGTGGTGAACAAGGGCAGGGGCTCCAACAAAGGAGAGTCCTGCTTCCCTAGGCAGCAGGGGGGGCTGTGTGCTCAGCTTACTCCTGGGATGCCATGTGGACCATCAAGTCCACAACACGGTTGCTGTATCCATATTCATTATCATACCTGGGGACAGAAAACAAGCGTGTCAGGGCTGACCCATTTCTTGCACCCCTTCTTGCATTCTTCCTGCTCCTCTGCCCCATCCCACACAACTGAACTCCCATCTACCCTCTGGGGGGGAGGAGGCAGCTACAGTAATTTCAGGTAAGAAGCAATCTCACTCCACGGTGAGATTGGAGGTCTGTATCCACCTGGATCACCAGCAGTAAGCAACAGGACACCCAAGTCTGTAACCTGTCTGTGCCAACCCCCATGTCCCCCAGGGCTGCACCTACCAGGAAACCAGCTTGACAAAATGGTCGTTCAGTGCAATGCCAGCACCTGCATCAAAGGTGGAGGAATGGCTATCACCATTGAAGTCACAGGAGACAACCTGAAACACAAGAAATTGTAATGCATATGGCTTCCCACAGTCTACTCCAAGTGCCCAAACCAGGACCCTGGCAAAGCTGCTGCCAACAGCCTTTTGGAAAAATGAGGCAGGAGCCATTAAGTGCAGGCTGAGAGAGCAGGCACTGCTCACCTGGTCCTCTGTGTATGCCAGGATGCCCTTCAGAGGCCCATCAGCAGCAGCCTTCACTACCCTCTTGATGTCATCGTACTTGGCCTGAGGAGACACAGATCCAACATCATCAGACCCCAACTCACACAAAATGTCCACTGGGGACAGGGGAGGGAGGAGACACACATGGCAGGTGCTCTTTTCTCAAAGATCACACCTTCAGGACAAGATGGGTGCAGAGAGGGCAATTCCAGGTGCAATACAGAGCTTAGAGGAAGCAGGGGCACATCTGGAAGTTGTTAGGATCTCATCCACAACACTTACTGGCTTCTCCAGACGGCAGGTCAGGTCCACAACAGAGACATTAGGGGTTGGCACACGGAAAGCCATTCCAGTAAGTTTCCTGTGAGAGACATAAGTCAGTAAGGAACAGCATCTGGCACTCCTCTGCCAGCCTAGGAGTGTTTGGCCTCCTCCTGACACCTGAAAAGGGACAACACTCACCCATTGAGCTCAGGAATGACTTTTCCCACAGCCTTAGCAGCTCCAGTAGATGCTGGGATAATGTTCTGAGCAGCACCTCTGCCATCTCTCCAAAGCTTCCCAGAAGGCCCATCCACTGTCTTCTGTGTGGCTGTGATGGCATGGACAGTGGTCTGAAGAAAGAGCACAGGACTAAGAACACAGCCAGTATTCTCCAGAAAGAGCATCCCAGGTGACACAGGGAGTACAGATGCTTTCCCTCTCACACGAGGGGATCTGTAGCAGGTCACCCTCCTCAGCACCAAGCTGCAGACCTACCATGAGACCCTCCACAATGCCGAAGTTGTCATGGATGACCTTGGCCAAGGGTGCCAGGCAGTTAGTAGTGCAGGAAGCATTGCTGGGGTAGAGAGATAAAGGCACATCAGCCAGAGGCAACACTTCCACTGAGGTGAAGTGAGACCCCTGGCAGCTGCTGAGAGCTCCAGGCCAGAAAGCACGCTCCTCTCTCCTTACCTGACAATTTTCAGAGACTTGTCATACTTCTCATGGTTGACACCCATCACGAACATGGGAGCATCAGCAGAGGGGGCAGAGATGATCACACGCTTGGCACCACCCTTCAGGTGAGCCTGGAGAGAGAGAGAGATAAGAGATTACATAACTCAGGATCCTTCCAAGCTTTCTTCTTCAGATCTCTTCTCCTTCACAGCCCCATCCTGAGCAGCCCTGTAGATGGTGGCATGCCCAACAGGCAGAAAGCAGCCCTATCCCTTCTCTCCTATGCCTCTGTGGCATACTCACCCCGGCCTTCTCCATGGTGGTGAAGACACCAGTAGACTCCACAACATATTCAGCACCAGCATCTGCCCACTTGATGTTGCTGGGGTCACGCCTAAGGAGGGACAAAATTTTACAAGCTGGTCCATGAGACACCTGCTTCCAATATCCAGAGGGGCAATCAGGAAAGAGATACTTACTCCTGGAAGATAGTGATAGCATTCCCATTGATGACAAGTTTTCCATTCTCAGCCTTGACAGTGCCCCGGAAGTGGCCATGAGTAGAGTCATATTTGAACATGTAAACCTAATAAAGAGAGGGGGAGTGGAAGGTCAGGCACCCAGGCTGCCATCATCCTCTAACACCCTGGGAAGTTACCAGAACAGATCCAGAGAAGCCCTACTCAGAAAGGCCCAGAGGGGGCACTGCAAAGCAACTCACCATGTAGTTCAGATCAATGAAGGGATCGTTGATGGCCACCACTTGGACTTTGCCAGAGAGGACGGCAGCCCGGGTAACCAGGCGGCCGATACGGCCAAATCTGGAGAGAAAAAGACAAGGGTGAGGAGGTGCAACAGAGAACCAGCCCAGCTGGGCATGGGAGGCAGTCCTTGGCAGCCTTCCCTCGGGATCATCGGCTGCTCCCTGCCCATTAGGGCGGGAGAGAGTCCTGCAGCTCGTCCAAAGGCCAAGGCACCCCGGTTAAAGATTAAGAGCGACCCCCGCCCCAGAAAGGTCAATCGCTAAATTTACTGAGAGCCCCGGGGATCCGGTTACTCCTCGGCCCGGCACGAGAAGGTCACAGCCCCGGGGCCGCCATCGACACACGATCCACCGAGAGACCTTTTGGTGGGGGGCTGCAGGGATCCCCGGGAATGCGGAGGGAAACTGGGGCAGCCGAGCAACGGCAGCCCTTTCCGGAGTGAGTCACCCCGAATCCGAGGAGAAATGAGTCAGCAGCACCGCTCTCTGCCCCGGGGGGCGCCGGCGGAGCGGGACCGGCGGGATTCAACCTCTCCCTCTCCCCAAATCCTCCCCCCGCGCCCTTGAGGCGACCTTGCCGCCCCCCCGCAACCCTCCCCCAGATCCCTGCTGGTCCCGTCGGCCCCGGCACTCACCCATTGACTCCGACTTTCACCATCTTTACCGCTTCGGGATGTTCCTGCGGGCAGAAACCACCGGTAGGGGCATGAGGGGAACTGGCAACCACCACCCGCGGCGGTCGCACCCGCCGCCGTTAACGCCTCGCCCGCGCCGAGGGGCGAGTGGGCACCGGGGGGGGGGGGGGGGGGGGGGGGGGAGGGCGAGGAGAGCGGGCGAGCGGGAGCCCGCGCTCCGAGCCAGCCCCATCCACCCACCCCACCCCCCCAGGCGATCACTCCCCCGCCCCGGGCGATTAACTCACCTCCCCCCCGCCACAACCATCCACCCCTCCTCCTCCTCCGGCGACCATCTCCCCCCTCACACCCCTATCCCTCCTGGCCTCACCGCCCCCCTTCACGCCGCCCCCGCCATTTTGCGCCGCGCCGCCTTTGTGCCCGTGGGCCCCGCCGCCACGCGGCCCCGCTCCGCCCGGGGGCTGCCGCACCCCCTGCCGGTGGGCGGTGCGGGTGTGTGGGGAGAGGGCTCTCGCACGCCCACCCCCCGCCACCTCCGCTCTCTCCCCCCGCGCATCTCCCCCGCCCCGCCCGTTACCTCCTGCCTCCGAACCGCCCGGCGCGCAGTGAGGAGGTGGCGCAGCGCCTCTCCGCCGCCCTTTATAGCCGCGTGAGGGTAGGGCGGGGGCCCGCCCCGCCGCGACGCCGTCGAATGGCAGCGCGAGGGCCGGACCGGGCTACGTGCGCCCGTGCTGCGGGTGCGGCTGCCGAAGACCCCCCCTGTTTCCCCCGCCCCGCCACCCCCCGTTAACAAAGGCCCCGCTCTGGGAACACAGGCTCCGTAGCGATCACCCTCCCGTCGAGCCACCCCGAGGGGGCTGATGGCAGTGGTGAAAAAGGCACCGGTCCTTGCGGGGAGGTGTCCCCAGAGCGGGGATGGGCGGCTGTACCCCTGCCAGAGGAGGCAGGGAGGGTGATAGCAGGTCGGGGGCTGGTCCCGCCGGGCTCGCTGCTGCTCCGGAGGATGATATGCGCTGTTTTCACCTGGTAACAAAGGGCAGGTAGTCACCCGCCCCGGCTGTAGCCTTTGCCCAATTGGATGGAGTAGTATCCAGTATCCGAAGGGACCTACGGGGAAGCCGGAGAGGGACTCTTCGTCAGGAGCTGTAGTAATGGGAAAAGGAGTATTGGGTACAAATTGAAAGGGAGGAAATTTAGGATGGATATTAGAAAGAAGTTCTTTACTGTGAGGGTGATGAGGTACTGTAACACGTTGCCCAGGGAGGCTGTGGATGCCCCAGCCATGGCAGTGTTCCAAGCCAGGCTGGATAAGGCCTTGAGCAACCTGCTCTAGTGGGAGGCGTCCGTGCAGGTGGCACGGGAGTTGGAACTGGATAATCTCTAAGGTCCATTCCAAAGCCTTAACATTCCATGATTCTATGGCTGCAAGGGCAAATGGACTGCAGGGATGCTCGGGCCACCCCGAGGGATCAGCGGATCCCTATTCCCCCCAGCACGGGAGGTACTGTCTGGGAGTTCTCCCGCCTCTAAGCTAGGACCCCCCTCTGGATGGGTTTATCCAGGCGTGCTCTGGACGTGGCCCCTGGCCGGGCACTGCCCCAGCAGGCCACGGGCGGCAGCGTGAGCACCATCTTAATGAGGCACTGCGGCACTGCTGCCGCTGCCCGCGGGACGTGACGGCGGAAATCCTGCTCGTCTGCCGCCTCGGCCCGCCTTCCCTGGCTGCCTGCGAGGAGGAAGCGCTCCTGGCATGGCCGCTGCCCGGTTCCCCGCCCCCCATGCTGGGCTCCCTCACCGAGCCTGCCGCCTCCATCCCTCGGCTCCGTGCGGGGCAGGTGCGGCAGGACACACCCGCCTTAGGTGCAACGCCCAGAGCACGCACAAATCTCAAATCTCCCATCCCCGAGGAAGGTGTGGGACCAGTGGGAATGCAAATCTCGACTGTCAGAGCGGGTGGGGGTGGTGGGAGCTGGAATGTCCCTCTGGCTGCTCCGCTGAGCAGGGCTTTAAGGATAAGGGAGGGGGTGGGCAGGCTGGGGGAACCACGCAGATACTGGGGTGGGGGACAAGAGAGGGGTCATGCAGCTCAAACGTAACCCTACTCTCCGTAAACCACTGCTATTCCCGGTGCTGCTGAGGGGCTAAGTTTAGACCCAGCTGAGGTTACAACCTTTTCTTAAAGGCCAGGACATGGTGATGGCTCGCGGGGCACAGCAGCAGGGCTACGAGCTCGTGCCGGGGTCGGTGGTGCCCCAGCCGCAGCCCACCGAGGCAGGCTCGGGGGAAGCTTCAGCGCAAACAGGAGGCCCCGGTGTTTGTTCTGGCGGGGGCAGAGTGCGGCCGGGGTGAGCAGCGCGGCCCTTGTGCCCCGTGCCCGGTCGATACCTCACCCGTGTCCGCCCCCCCGGCCGCACCGCGCCGCAGCCGCGCGTGCCGCACGCCCCACGCGGAATGGCGGCGGCGCCGGCAGGGCCCGGCACGGCCCCGCGCGTGGGGCAGGGGGCGCCGGGCGGGCTCTGCCACCGCCTCCCGCCCGCCCCTCGGCCGGGGGCAGCCACCGCCGAGCGCGGACGCGGCGAATGAGTACAGCTTGTTTAATGAGCGAGTCCTTAGGCAGGGGGAGCAGGGAGGGGGCTGCCGGCGGAGCGGGGGTTCAGCGGCCGCGGGGGGCAGCTGCGGAGCCGGGCAGCTCCTCCTCGTACGGCCGCGCCGCTTCCTCGCTGCCGCAGCCTCCCGTTTTCGGAGCGGGAGCTTCAGGGCTTCGCGCAGCGGTGCGGGTTCCCGAGCCGGTGCTGGTTCCCGAGCCGTGCAGGTTCCCGAGGCTGGGTGCCCTCCGGCTGCGGAGAAGCGGGCCTGGTGAGCCGCCCAGCGGCGTCCCGCCCGCCTGCTCTCGCCCCGGCCGGCCCCAGCACCGCGCCGGCAGCACGGCGCGTCCCCGGTGCCGGCCTTTGCCCCGGCGGCTGGCAGGTGGTGGCCCCACAGCCTGCCCCGCTGCCCCATCCCCTCGCTGTCTGTCTGCGCGCTCCACTCTGCCCTGAACTCCTTCCCTGCCCGCTTGCTCGAGCCTACGCTCTTGGCCCTCTCACCTCGGAGGCCCTCCAAAGCTAACACCCCAAACCACTGAAGGTCCCGATTCGGTCCAGTTTCAGACCGAAGCAACCCCTGGGCATGGCCTTCCAGGCCCAATCTCCAGGCAGTGCCCACTTGCGACTGGCGAGGTTCTTGCGCCAGAGGGATGGACGGGCAGCTCTAGCCCCAGATGGGAGGAAGGGCAGAGTGGAGGAGAGCAGCTGAGGACCAAAGCTGGACCCCTCCTTTGTGTCCTCTTCGGTCAGCGTGGACTCGGGCTCCAGGGGCAGCAAACGTGAAAGGAGCATCTGGGATAAACAGAGGAGAGAGGGGTGATAAGCCTTGTACCCTCTGGTACCCCACTGCCCATACCCTCCTGAGGGCTCAGGCAGGACATTAAAGTGATGCCTGCTCACAGCACTGTGCCTGTGACATTGCATCCAGACGCAGGGAAGGGCCTTGACCAGTAACTCCCACTGTCTGAAATGACTTTGTCGACCAAAACAGCAGGCAGACAGCTGCTGTGAGCTCTGCCTGCGGGCAGATTGCCCTGCGCTTGTAAAACCATACACATGTCCTGCCCTGCCCCAGATTTGGAAGGTAAGTCTTCAGTCCTCACTCCTTTTGTGGATGCTGAGCATCTCTATGTGCTCAGGCTGCTGTGTACTATTTCATTTTATCAGAGGGCTGCTGGGAAGGATGAGGGAGATAAAGATCAGGGAGAGGCATCATAAAGATGAGGGAGAGGCAGGAGCAGAGCAGGTGTGAGGAAGAGGGACTCCCCATCTGCTGGAAATCCTCTAGGTTAACTGTGCTGACTGTAAGCCCTCAGCACTGCTGGGAGACAAGGGTTGGGGGGTGTGTTGGGTGCAGTGGAGGCATGGCATTGCTGCCTACAGAAGCAGCCTGCAGGAGCCGTTCTACATCTGTCTCTCACATGGATGCTGAGCTAAGGCTGAGGATGCCTTTGTGCAGCTCTTTGTGGTAGCAAGTTAACTGAAGCGGACACAGGCATCCTCAGCGAGGAGTGAAAGTGGTGAGTCATAGCAGGCTCAGTCTTGTGATTTTAGTTAATGTCCTATTTCCCTGTGGCTTTCCCAAGGTGATGTAAAGGCAAGGTGCTGGGGCTCAGGTTAGGGTTTGGGTAAGAGGGAGCTGACTAGACTGCAAAGTCAAAAATATTATTGCTATAATTGCTGAGGATAAAGTTTTACTCAAGTGAAGAAGCCGTTAGTTGACATCCGGACAGGGCTCTTGGCCTTAAAGAGGGTCTTTAAGGGGGGTAATACTGAGCTAAGGAGCAAAACTCCTGGCCCAACAGGATGCATCTTCCCTCTGAAATACCAGAACCAGAACCATGATGAGAGACATGACTGTAATATCTGGTGGCTGCTGATACAGAGTGGGCTTCAAAAGGACCGGGCTAAAAGCTTTTGCAGAGCACTAAAAAGCTTTTGTCTGTTTCCTGTCTTGAAATGCTGGAGCTCCTTAGGGGCTGGATTATAAAGTCACCCTAGAGCTGAGGCTGCTGAAGGGCAGAGTGCAACAAGAATAGACAGCAGCCTTCTTGTAGTTGGAATTTGGGACCACCTCTCATTCGAGGTTCAAACACAACCTCCCTCCTCCTCCTCCCCTCCTGAAATCAACCTCAGCTCTCTCCCTCCTACCTGTAGTCTCTGTCTTGGTAAGGACACAGTCTGAACGCTGGCAGAGAGCAGAACCAAGAAGAGGAAAAATGAGCAAGGCCACAACCGAAGCCCCAGCATCTTCTTAGCCCAGGGCTGGTGGGAGGCAAGGCAGGACTTGCAGCATCTGTGTGGGATGTGGTCCCTAGCCCCTCTCTGCCTTTATAGCTTTGGTTCTGGCAGGCAGCTGGCCCCAGCTCCCTGCTGAACCACCCCCTGGAGCTCCTGAACCTTTCAGCCCTTTTGTCCAGGGTGATATATTTCAGGGTGAGCTCAGCAAGACCCCTTCCTCTAAAGAAAAAGGACACAAAGGTGTTTACTGAGTGTCTGGGAAGACAAATGTGAATTGAGCTGCTGCTGGCCAGGACCTGGAGGTGTCTGTCAGGGTCAGGGTGACACTTTGAAACACATCCCAAAAGGAGGATATTGAAGGCTGCATTGTTTTGGAGTATTGAACATCCTCCTCATAGGCAGAGTGCTGTTAATGCTATTTCTCTGATCAGTGTGAGCATGAACTGCAGCTCAGGTAGAGGTAGGCACACTGCTGGCTGCACAGAGTGGACACAAATTCAGCTCTGTGACAACACAGGCTTTTGTTTTTAATATTTATATCTTGGTGAGACAGTTGGGCTGGGGATGAAGAGCTCCTGCTGCAGAAGGTGGGTGAATTCCAGTACTACACAGAATTTGTAGCAGTGACAGGAGCGTGGGTCTAGTACTATTAGCATATAATTTGCGGGCTGTCTGTCCCAAGTCACCATCTGGAGGACTGGGCTGAGTTTCCAGAGGAACTGTCACAGAAAAGAGCTTGTCGAGGCTCAGCTTGCACTTTGTCAAGCTCAGGCACACAATGGGAGCAGGATAGCAAGGAGCAGATTCCTACCTCCTAAATCTTCTGGCCATTAGTTCCCCCCACTTTGTTTACCTCTTCTATTTTATTGTAGTTTCTCACCAGCTGAACAAGGCAATGAGGTCACTGTTTAGAGATCAGGGTGCAGAAGTCAGCCTGGGTATGAAGACAGAAACTAATCAGCAAAGTTTGTCAGGGGAGAGGAATGGGGGGACTGTACCCCAGTACAGGATTAGCAGTGGGTGTGCTGGGAGAGTTTAACACCCCGAACTTCCCTTAGTTCAGTACTGTTGCACAAGTCAGGCCAGAACTTGACAGAACATGTTCTTCTGCCTGCTTTTGTTTATTTTTTTCAAAGAAAGAAGAAAATTAGAAAAAGGTCTTCTGCAGAGATAAAAAAGTCACAGTTCAGATATTTGCTGTCTCTCCCTCCTTCTCTCCCTTTTTTCCAGGCATTTTGCACTTGCAGATGCAGGTTTGTGGGTCCATTTCTTCTCTGCCCAAGGAGACAGAAAGTTTTACAAACCTTTTGCATCCAGTCCTCGAGAAGTGAGTATGGCCCTTCAGTGTGGGGCACTGATGCTGGAAGCAATGCTTTGCACAGCTGTGGACATCCCATTTTGTTAGCTCCAGCTGATGGCTGCAACCCGTGGTTGGTGCTGTGTCCAGAGCAATGTGATGCTCTAGTGATCCTGTGTGGCATTTCTGTCACCCTGTCACCTGGGCCAGCACATGGAGGGGCTCCCGAGGCTCTACCAAGACATTTTATGGGAAACAGGATTACTTTCATACCAACCTTTGAATTTACAAAGCACAGGGGACTGCTGGACAGCCACAGGACACGCACCCCATGTGGGCATTAGGATGGGTGCCTGGGCACAAATGGGGTACAGGGATGTGTGTGCACAGCCAGCCCCTCCTTGTGCTGGATGCGGTGGTGTAAGGAGCCCTGTGATGTGAAAGAGAGGGATGGCAAAGAGAGGAAGGACAGGAAGTCAGCACATGTTCATGCTGCATGCAAAGTGTCCCAGAGGATGCTGTTCTGTACTTCCCAGTCACATGTGACTGTCCAGAAAGAGCTGAGTCAGTGTGCTCAAGCACTCCTGCTGCTGGCAGGAGCAGCTCCACTGGAACACACCGGTTACATGAGTCAGAGTCACTCCTTTGCTGAGGGAAAGGTAAGTGCAAAAGGAACAGCACTTTGGTTTTGATATGAAATGTAGCAGCAGTTTGATCTGGCATCCCTTGAATGGGGTGGCCCCCATACTGCAAGAATGCCAAAAATGTGTTTGCAACTGTTCCAAAATTCCAGTCCACTTGCACAAAGACTGAGCCCTGCAGGGGTGGGCAGGCTCTGAGAACTCAAATGACAAGTACTCTCCTTGGGTTCAGCAAGAGCTGGGGCTGGCAAGAGGGAAAGAGCCATCACCCTCACATATCAAGCAAGAAACTTCAGAGACTGCAGAAAATTCACGAATTTTCTTGCAGATTCTTGTAAGTTCTTGCAAATCCAGCAAAGCCTGGATAAAATGCAGGTGCTCAGTGACTCAGGTGCTGTGATGTTGCAGCTGCTCTGCGCCCCAGATCCTTGCTGGGACTGCAGTAGAACTGATTAGTTACTCTGACATGTCCTGGCAGTGACTGTGAAGTGAAAAGGCTTTGGCAGACAAGTCCTTGATTGCCCCAGTTTTCTCAGTCTCAAACAGGTTATTGTCCTTTTTTCCTCTCTGATGCTAACAAGTTTCCTTTATAAAAAACCCTTCCCCCTTGGATGCTGGGGCACTGACTCTAGAAGCTTGCAAGACCAGAAAAGTGCTGCTGAATCACAATCAGCCTTCTACAAACAGTTGCTCATATAGGAAAGGAGCAGGGCAACTGGAGACTGGGAGATCTGGGAACTGAGTGAAGAACCCTGAGGGAACACCAGGCTCTAGAAGTGTACAATATTCACATTATTCCACTGGTACCATTTGTAGGTGTTCAGAGCAACCACGGTCAGGAGTCCCTAGAGAATGGAAACACCATTGATCTTGGCACTGAGTAATCCCACTGCCTCAGGAGCAGGGGAGTGAGATTACTCCTTCAGCAGTGATTTATGGTCATTGTGGCAGCCACCAAAATATATGTTTCTGAGGAATAGAAGAGCAAATATCTACTTAAGGCTGTGGCCACTGTGTAGCTGCCCAATCCCTCTTAGATTTTGCCTCATCTTTCTTCAGGACTTGTTTGTCTATGACACAGGACTGCTAATTCTTCTGATATCAGGGGAGGATAGTGAGGAGAGGAAGGTGCTCCACCTCAAAAATCTGCAGAAAGGGACCAATCAGAGTTCTCACCCACTCATTTCTCACTCTCACTTGCCCAGGTAGTACAGTGTCTGAGTGTCCTGAGCAAAGGACAGACTGCAAAGCATGTCAGTCCAGTCACTGATTGCCAAACCCTCCTTCCAGAAGGATGACTGTGTTGATCTCCTGAAGGAAAAAGTTCAACCATGAGCCAATACCTAAGAGATTTATGGCACCCCACTTCCTCTATCCACGAATTCATATCTCCCCTACTGTACCATTAGCAACATATTATCTCACATGGACACAAGATTGATTGCTTGTAAAACCTTGAGCCTGGGCAGACATCCATATATGCTATCTTTTGCTTTTTTAATTCCTGTATGTGAGTGTCATACCCTGTGGGTGGTGAGGGAATCATGTATGGTGTGCATGACTCTGTGTTGTATTTACTGTCAATGCTGTAGCTGCTACCTTTGCCTCCTGGAGCCCTCACTGAATATTTTATCAGGAAGGAGGGGAGGAGGACAACATTGCTGTAGCTTTCTGATCTTTGTATTTCATGTGCTTGTCCTGAGGCTACTGGTGTGCTCTGGAGTTGGAGCATATCTATATTGGTATTTGGCTATTTTAGTCTGGTGGCAAGTGGGCAAGTATTTTCACTGAGTCATGGGACTCAAGTAGAGTGTTTATAAATACACCTGTTACCCCATCATTCCCCACTTTACTTGTTTCTGGAAGCATTTAACATGATTATGTCCATTCAGGTATGCTCAGGTTAGTGCAAAGCTATGCACTTCCTAATGATTGTTTGTTTTTTTTTTTAATAGGGATCAAAATAAGCTACAGCAGCTACTTCTGCAGTCAGAGCAGAAGGGAACTGAGCAGCATGCTCTACTTGCTGGGTGAACCCATGAGCACAACTGTGGGAAGGTGGTAGAGCCTCAGAGACAGAGACTGCAGATCTGCAGGAAGCAGTGGAGAGGAGGAGCACCCTTCCCATTCCTGCCCAGCTAGTGACTAGTCTGCTTTCGAGGCAGCTGACAAGGTAAGAGGAAAGAATTCTGTAGTAAGAGCTCTGGGACAAATGCCAACTTGCCTCTAGACAGAAGGTTAAAGGTTATTTATGTGATTTACACAGAATCTAATTTAGGGCACTTCATGTTCACGGGGCAGTTTAAGGAGTGGCAGGACTGACTTGAAAACTCATGTGGCATTTGCAAAAAGAACAAAACCAAGTGCGAATTTTACTTGAAACATAATTGGATTTGCAGCAAATACATTCCAGAAAGCAACAAGACAATCAAGGGTATCAGTATTCTTTGTAACTTATAAAATTAGCATTATTACAAGTTACTTCTAAAGTTTTAATGTTGGATTGGTTTTGGTTTTTAGCTTTTAAAAGATGTATTTTTTCCTATGGACTTTACCTATTGTTTATTCAAGTGCTCTAGTCTAAGTTAGCCTTTCTCTCCCTTTCTCCTCACACTCCACTCCCTGAACACTTCTTGGATGAGATATGCACAAGGAAAATATGCAGGTGCCTTCACCTCAAAACCCTTGGCTTGGATTTACAGGATAAGAGCTTCAAAAAGCATGAAATATAAAAGAGCCTAAACCCAGCACCGCTGCATTGGTCCTGTGATAAAAGCTGAATAGTGTAGTATAAAGCACATACAAAATAAGAAAGGAATGAGCATTTTGTATTCTGTGGGTAATCTGGCTCTTCTTAGACTTTCTTCCAAAGATTAAAAAAATAATTAATAAGAGCAGCTTATTCTCATCTGCAAAGTCAGGGCAAAATCAGTCCAAGTGGCAACCATGTTCATCATCACTGCCTTTCTTTGTGGAGATATCAGAAGAAAGGGTTGGAATTGCTTTATCCTGGTGTTAACTTCCATTTTGTCCTCATTTAAAGCACTGTTGTATTCTGGGGTAGTTCAGACAAGAGAAGGCGATGGTTGCATAAAGGGAGTTTTATTTTTAGTTAAAGGCAGTGGCAGATGGTTCCTTCAGCGCCGCCGTCGGGCTGAAGATCTGGTGATGGGAGTTGTTTTGGTGGGGGTTTCTTCCTCTCTTAATTCTGCCAATAGCTCTAAAGAGAGTAAAACGTGTCAATAATGAGCACTCCACTGCCTTAAGCAGAGAAACCTACAGGCAACCTCCACAGTGGTCTGAAGCCCATGACCAAAGGGACATCCCTGTTGGGCTGAACCTGTAGTCCCTCCCCCCTTAGAGCACACATGTACAGTGCCTTACCATCCTCAGAGTTGTTCTCCTCATCACTGGAGAAGGTAATGATGGCTTTTTTGCGTGGAGGGCGCTTCTGGGCACGCTTATGATTCCGGAGGGTGCGGGATGAGGGTGTGACAAAATCATTATCTGAGTTGACTGGGCTTAGGGGCTGGCGCCGTGAACCTGTCAAGAAAAAGGAAAAAAAAATAGAGAAAGGCAGCAAACTTCTGTCTCTAAGGGTGAGGAGAAGTGCTTAGGTGTTACTGCTGGACTGCAGGATCAGGGGAAGGCTGGAATGTCACAAAAAGGAACATACTTCCTATTGGTTTCCGCTTGGCTGGTGCTGGCATTGGAGTCTGACTACCGTCCTGGCATGTCTCTGTGGAATTCAGTCCTCGGTTATGGGAGGCAGACAGCTTCTGCTCCAGCTCTTCAGCTAGAGCCTGATGGAGATGTAAAACAGCAGTGCAGGGGAAAAAAAAAGAGAAGGTGAGGGGAGAGAAGTATTACATCCATAGCAGAATTGCCATCAAGTTAAAGAAATAAATTGATAAATTGTTAGGGGTGAGGAACAGTCTGCTTAAAATGGCTTTCCAGTCCCTGCATGTAAAAATAAATTGTTTTCTGGCCTGGACCCTTGTCCCACACCCTTACTTTAGTCTCAGGTTTGATGCCTGCTCTGCGGAATCGAGCCAGCACAGTTTGGAAACAATTGTAGACAGCTGGATCTTGGAGCTTGTCTGCAAAGCAGTCATAGTTGTCCTGCAGCTTGTGAAGGCCCCGTTCCGAGACTGGAAGCAGAGCAAGGCAGTGGGACAGATCCCGATACTGACGCTCAGTCCTGGGAAAGACAAAGATCACCATTAGCTCTTACAAAAAGGGTGTGTGAGGATGAGCACATCCCACCCAGAACTACCAGCATTTCCTGCAGGTGCTTCTGCCCTGGAGAACATGAGATTCAGGTTGTTCTGTTACAGGTCAGTGACAGGGTGCTGTTCCATACCACAGATAACCACCACTGTATTCCATGACACTGACTTAGTGCCTGTTGGAAAAACATGAAAGCTCCACTGCTAAAGAACACAGTTACTTGTTTGAAAAGTGTCAGAAGTTACTGCTGACCAGGAGGAAAAGACTCAGTGAGGTGAGGACTCCTCTTCAAGGGCCTTATTTCAACCATATAACACCCCCCCCCCCCGGCTATTTATTTTTGCATGTTTGAGATGATCTCAAGCAGAAGCTGTATTTGATGTTCTCTCTCCCTTTCCTGGTTAGTTACATAAAGAAGGCCATATTCATTAAGTTATTAAGTCAACGAATAACAATTGCTGCATCAGAGAATGACTACATTCAAATTCCAGCAAAAGTTACTGGAATGAAACCAAAGGGAAAGAAAAAGAAAAGCACAAACTAACATCCCTAATGTAGATCACTGTGATGGAATGGGAAGGGAAAATGCAAGGCCAAAGCCCTTGTTTTTAATATACACTAAGTGAGGGCCTCAAGTCTGTCCAGCACACGCTGTCTCAGGATGCTCTGCTCAAACCCAGACAGATGGAGAACAAAGCTGCAGCATCCAGGTGTTTCCACCTGTACAGTCTGAATGACACCTGGCAAGTTCCTATGTTTAGAACTCCAGAAGTGCTGAGGAGGGTGATGGTGGCTGCAAATCTGCTCTGATAAGCTCCTGTTTTAGCCTGGAGTGAGAGTCTTGCACCAGCAGTACCACTAGTGTGCACCAAGCTGATCACCTTCGTGGTACAGAAATATCAGGGCATTCTACTAAAGGTGAGACACAACATACACACACACCGTGAATTACAAATGTGGTGTGAAGAGCTCACCAGTGCTCCTGGGAGTTGGAGAGAGGGACCACTCTCCACTCTTGCTCAGGAAACAAAATCCAAATATTTTGGGAAATATGCAACTCCCTGAGGCAGCTGAGCGGTCACATGCCCAGGCACTGTGCACAAATGGCCAAGATAAGCAGACAGCTTAAATCTCAAGGGCAAAGCCACAACAATGGAGAAGGAAAACCACAGGAATGGAGGGAAGCAGGGTACACC
Source organism: Agelaius tricolor (assembly GCF_023055355.1). Classification (NCBI taxonomy): domain Eukaryota; kingdom Metazoa; phylum Chordata; class Aves; order Passeriformes; family Icteridae; genus Agelaius; species Agelaius tricolor. The sequence continues at coordinate 21,900,883 of NW_027269269.1, forward strand.
AAAGCCAGTGGAAGTTAAAATTAAGATATCTCACTGGAATGGAAGGAGATAAATTTCTATTATTATTCTTCTTGGAAGGAAACAAAAAGTGTATGCCTGGGTCAGTGAAGTTACAGCTTGGGGAGCAGGAGAAAGGCAGCAAAAAAGCTCCAAAACCCAGAAAGAAAAGTGATATCCCAGATTCACAGCGTGGGTCCTGCACTCTATACTCTGTAATCAGCAATGCACAAGCAAATTCTGCACATCTTGGAGATGGAACAGAGCAAAAGCCAAAGTGTATGGTGGCACAAGCCCTTAGGTAAAATAATAATAATAAAAACTCCAGAACAGAGTCCCAGGCATAGACTTGGTACTGAGCAGCCCATGCACAAAGAACAAGGAGAGGCCTGTATGAGCTTGATAGTTGAGATGACCCCAGGCAGGACTGCTGGAAAGATCCCAACTTCTCAGCTGAACACAATAATTTCCTAGCTGAGCTGCAAGGGAATAGCCTGTGGGGAAGGATCACAAAAGTATGTAAAATCCACATGTGGGATGTCTCCTTGCTCAGCTATAATGAAGATCTAGACTGTCACATAACTTTTTCCTTAAAAAAGGAAGGAAGAGGGGGTCAATCACTGCATTGTGAAATCAAAAACCTTAATTTATAAGTATTCATGTATTTTTAGGAGAAGGTAGTTAAAAAAAAAGGGGGACCTAAACCAAGTTTTGTTGCATTTGTCACATGAAGAATTTAATGGGAACCTTTTAGAACCACAACATACAAGCTCATATCTTCTGAAAAATCCTGAGAAGCAGAAACACTAGTCAGGAAAATTAAGATTACAACCCACCTGGCAGTCCGGAATCTCTGACAAAGTTTCTCCACCAAGCTCTCTGTTTGTTTGTCTTTTGTAATATATGAGAACAGATGTCTGCAAGGGGGAAAAAGCACAACATATTAGAGCCCAGAGAGGAATCCCCATTTCAGGGAGGAGAGGTGCTGAAAAGGCAGCAGTGCTGACTTCTTATCTGCTCTTTCCATCCAGTTTTAAGAGCATGCAGCATCTCCAGACAATCTCCTCACCTCACAAGTTGCACTGACAGACTAGTTTGTCTGACAAGCAAACCTTGAGAGGAGCACTGTGGCATGCAGCGTTTTCCCTCCTCAAAACCATGCCTGTGACTTTTTCACTATTAATTTGCTAAAAGTGTGTTGTTGCCATTTTGGATCAATGCAAAAGTAAGCACTACTTTGCACTAAAATGGGAACAAAGTCTAACAGAACTTAAATGCTAACTTAATTCATTAGCTTCTTGAGGGATAGAGACACCTGGACTTTAGCACAGTTAAGTACTGGTGCATTTTGCACTATGTCCTCTTAGAAATCACTGAATAACTTCTATTTATTAAGAAGGTCCTGCTGCTCTCCCCATTTCTTGTACCAACATTTCTGTTAACTTTAACTCAGTCAGGTTGCCACTGGCCTTGATATAGTTGTTATAAAGCACTTCCTTGTTCAGTCTTTGTTATGTCTACAACCACCACACCAAACTGCTTTTCTAAGATACATAACAGAGAGAGCATTCTCAAGAGTCCTCCCTTTGCATTTTTTCCAGCATCAATTAATCTTTAACTACTAATTCCCTTCTTTTTCTATATAAAGGATATGTTGTGCGTTAATGGATGATCAAGTCTTTAAAATTAATTATCCTGATGCTAATTTGATACCTGTCTACATTGTTAAATCCTTCTTCTCTTATTTGCCAGACACCTCCAGTTCTCTCCATGTATGCTGTTGGAACTAAAAAGTCCATCTTACACCTGTCTTAACCCCACCAATCACACTTTAATGCAATTGCTACAATTATGCTCTATGTCTGTGGTAACACCTTCAGTTTGATATTAATTAAAAACAGGATTGAAAATTGCAAAATTATTTGGATTTTTTTACATGCTGCGTCTTGTCTACCTGTGATGGTTTGTTTCACTTCAGGCATTAACTTCCACTTCTATGTGTGCTGTCAGGAACCACAAGCTATAATTCCCAGTATTTCACATCACCCTCTTTAATTAAAGCAGAAGCAAAGATATCCATCTACTTTTGCCACCATAAATTAATTTTAGTTTCAATTACAGCCTCACTAATAGACCTTTTCTGTGTCTTACAATTCCTACTATCCAAAATCCCATCCCTCTTCCTAAATGCACTGGATTCCCATAGACAAAAAGACTACTTGAAAAATCACAGGAAATTTTATTGTTCTTCTCTTCAGCAACAGCAATACTTTTGTCTAACACCCCCCTCTATAATCCATAGGGATTCAAATGGCTCAGAAAAACCCTCATGTGGTCAAGTTTCAGAAATGAGAGGAGAATGTCTCTACGGTACCAATAAGGACATTACAAATGCTGTCTATGAGCAACCAATAACCTCAGATTGAAATATTCCAAGATCTCTATACTCCAGAGTCAGGCTTTCTTGAAAACTGAAACCAAACTAAAAAAACCCCACACAAACCAAACCACCAGAAAGACAACCCAGACCCAAAACTGTTACTGTAACTACAGCTTTACTAAAACTGCTTACAAAACTCCAGTAGCCACCAAAATGACAAAAGCAACAGACTTTAAAACCTGTTGTGTTTTCCTAATGTTGCATATCCACGTTCCCATGTGTAAAACCAACTATTTTCCTTTTCTAGAGGGAAAGTAATTTTGAGTTGGTGGTTACTCTTTGTAGAGTCTCTCCTCACTCCCAAATGTGTGGCTTTAAAATCAATTCCCCTCAGCATGACTCCATTTCCAGTACAGACTGAAAAAGTCAGATCAAAGAGAACAACTGAAAAAGCATTTTGTACACGTCAATGTAGTTTTTCTTCCCTTGATATGGCACCCCCTTTGCATAAACATAGTCCTGGCAATAAGGGAGGATTTATTTAACCTCAGAATACCTCATAATAGTGTGGAAGGATTCCTCCTTTATGCTGCTGTTAGGATCCGAGAGATGACTGATGATGTCTGGAAGCAGGTTATAGACAGCATTACCCTGTGCAGAACACAAGTTTCTACATGAGATACAGAATTAGAAAGGATAATATTTGAGTCAAGCCAAATACGCTGCCCACTTAAAACGACCTCCTTTTTCTCCACCCCAAATCTACTGACTGAAAGCATCAGCTTTTTGAAACAAGCTTACACAGCCAGCCAAACCTACCCAGGACTATTTGGCTGGGAGGGAAAAAGCCCAGCCAACCAACAAGCTAAATACTGCACTCCAGCTCTGCTCCTTGGCAGACTTGGATACAGTTTCTTTTGCCTTCCAACCTTGCCACAACCCAAAAAAAAAGCTTCCTGATAAAGGAAACAGCTCTTCAGTTCTTGAAACTGCTTCCCATTTTCTTGCCTGAAAAGGTCCAATGCATATTCTCTTTCCCACTGCTTTTACATAGCTTTACACATAGCATAGTCATATACTCTGCAGAGGTAGGAAGTCAGTGCAGTCAGGTGGCCAGTTCTGCTTTAACAAAGCAAGCCAAGACAGAAAAGCCCCAGTGTCACTGCAGCCTCTCAGGCAGTAAATCTCAAACTCTGAAGGGCCCATGCAAGGCTGCACACAGAATGAACAGTGGGGGTAAGACTGCTCCTGTTCTCACCTGCCTGGGCAGAAACTGCTACAATTTAAGTATCTCAGTGTCCCACAGCCAAGAACAACTCAGAAAGGTTTCAGAGAAGGTGCACTGCCTGAGCCATAAGGTCCGGGAACTCTGCTGTAAGGCCTAAAGGTGAGCTATGGAAAACTGCTCTTAACCCTGTGCTGGGCATATAGAAGGAAGCAAAGGGAAAAGGCAGTGGTTTGGAGCCTGCCTTCCAGTATGAATGGATGAGGTCAAATTCAGCAACATCAAACAAAACTTGTATTGCAAAATTTCTTTTTAATACCCTTATTTAGTCCACAGAGAGACAGACCAATGGCTCTACACCATTAACATGCCTTCTCCAGGGCTCATGTAATTGACCCAGCTTCCAACAGCCCTTGCCTGCTCTTGTGAAATAAGGTCCCTGAGCATCCACTTGCCTTGTTGGCCAGTTCACCAAAGAAGTTCTGAGCCACTGCCACGATTGCATCCTCTGGGTCTATGAGCAGAGTTGCCATCTCACTCACTTGGCCCTTCACCTTCACCATGTCTTTGAGGATGAGGTGAGTCATCACCAGCCCAGCCGTCTGCCTCACACTTGGGCAGGGGTCCCGCAACCTGACAGGAGCAAACAGTTACTGCAGAAAGCACCAAGGGAGTGTCTCTGAGTTACTGGTACTTGTGACAGCCCAAAGCTCTGGTCTCCCTGCACCAGAATCTTCAAATTTGCTTTCTTGGGTCATTCTCACCTTCTGGAGGCCCAGTGTCACCTTTCCACAGGGTTTTCTTCACGTCCTCTCCCAACAATGAGTGTAGCATTACCTGGCATAGAGATGTGATGTCCAAGGCTCCACCAGGTTGGGAAAGCGGATAGCTAGATCTCCTGCTGCAATTATGAGGTTGGATCTCACATCAGGCAGGGGGGACTTCTCCATCATGGTGAACAGCAGACGCAAGTGGGAGTCACAGAACTCAGAGCTAACAAGATAGGGTACAGAAAAGAAGGGATAAATAGCAAAATTCCATCTCTCAGAGAGCAGAGGGAAAAAAAAGTTAAAAAAAAGTGATCTATGAACACTGTGTTTGTTCTTTCCTTAGGAAAGGAATTGCAGCATTTGCTTGTGCTTTAGTACTAGGAAGGCTGGGAAAAGAACTCTGGTATGGCTCAGCAGTACCTGATCATGCAGAGTTTGCCAAGAGTGAGGGCTGCAGCAGCTGACAGCGCCGAGTCACTGTGGAGTCCAGGGTTGTTGCAGATCTTCAGCACCAGTGGAACAAAGGCAGAGAGCAGGTGCTTCCCTAGAGAGTGGGGATGAAGACAGCAAGCATGAGAGCACTGTGCATCGTGCTTTAAGAACAATTACTCCATTTATCTCAGAGCTGCTGCAAACTACAGTAACTAGTTGACTCACTTTCACCACTGAACAACCACCTCCAGAAAGGCAGAGCCAAGAAACAGCCATTTCCACAGCCTACGTGGAAAGTGACACCATGGAAAATGACAGTGCTTCCTTCCAGAGGAAACAGCCTTCCTCCTAAGGACCTGTTGCCTGCTGTACCTGCTGTTTCACACAGGCAGACAGCCAGTATTGCTCAGTGGCAGCCACACTCACCATCCAGAAGTTCTGTCTCACAAATACTGCGGATGAGCTCGGCCTCGGTGTCATCAGCTGTGGCTCCCACAAGGCCTAGCTCCTCCTCCATAGTGGTCTCGTTCCCTGTGCTCTGTGCAAAGAGGAGACTGTAAGAAAGATGTCAGGCAACAATAACCTCTTTCTTCACAGGGTTCTCTTCTCTCAGGTGTGAGGTACACGCATGTTACCAGCTGCACAACTAAAGTGGAGAACAGACTGACACAGAGTGTAATAACCCACTTGTCCCCAAGAACTGAATGAAGCTGTGAAGGGTAGTCTGGGATTTGCCAGTCCACATGCTACAGAACACCAATCACAGGATCACATAGTTAGGTTGGAAGGGACCACAGTGGATCATCTGCTCCAGGAGGGTCTTCCTAGAAAACATTGCACAGGATTGTGTTCAGATAGTTCTTGAGTATCTCAAGTGAGGGAGACTCCACAACCTCTCTGGACAACCTGTTCTAGTGCTTGGTCACCCCCACAGTAAAGTTCATCCTCATAATCAGGTGGAACTTCCTGTGCATCAATTTCTGCCTACTGCCTCATGTCCTAGTGCTTGGCACCACCAAGAACAGTCTGGCTCCATCCTCTTGGCACCCACTTCTTCCAATAGTTACAGACATTGATGTGGTCCCCTCTCAGTCTTGAGGCTTACAAGAGGCCTCAAGTTCCCTCAGCCTTTCCTTCTAAGAGATACTCCAAGTCCCTTAATCATCTTTATTGCCCTCCACTAGACCTGCTCCAGGAGCACCTTGTCTCTCTTGCAATGAGACCAGAATGTAAAGAAAGCTTAAACTACTGACACTACTAAGATAAAACAGACCTAGGAGACATCCAGCATCAGTGTGTGAGTCCTGCATAACTTAAGGGACATTCAAATACTAGAAACAAGAAGCTCAAAGCAGCCTTTGAATTGCTGGTTTTGTGAGCAAGATTATGGGAAACCTTATAGCAAATAAAAAGCAACACAAGGGAAGAAAGGAGAGATTGCAATGGGGACCAAATCTGTATCCAACTGCTACTTTTTTGAAAATCTCATAATAACCTCCTCCTGTGTGGAAAATGGTAGTGACACTGATAAGCAGGTAGATGAGAAAATGAACTACAAAGTTCTCTGTAGACTTAGCAGTATAAGCATCTAATAGAGACTGGATACCTAGATGGACACAATGTTTGTCTCTATTCTTACCCAGGAATGTTCATTACACTCTGGAAAATGTTCCAAGATAGCCCTAACCAAACAGGGCATTTGTAGCATCCAAATCACATTAGAGAGACTACTGTTAAACCTTCATCATTACTACTTAACAGAGGATAGCACTGTCAAATCTCCTGGACTCGGGCTCTAGGAAGCCTTTTTCCAGAACTCCGGGGCACAAATGGATGTTTCTTCACCACTACTGCATCAGTTGCAAAAGATTGCACTGGTAAGAGAGAAGGTGATGAGTGAAAGGGGCATGTTTTCCTGAAGCAGGAGGATAAGCATGGCCAGGACATCACCCTTCACTCCCTCCCCTCTGCCTCTTCAAAACTCAGGACCAGCATGGGAGTTTACTGAATAGGGTCATTCAAGGACCTCAGCTCTCCCTGTCAATCCTGGCAAATACATGTCTGTTTCTATTCCTGAAGCACACATTGCCCTGTACCTCATGCAGCCTCAGGATTGCATTCTCTAGAAATTTGCTGTAGCTGGGACACCAGAAGAGCTGCCCCAAAACCCCTTGGCTCTCACCTGGGGTCTCTGCTTCTTTGTGCTGGTGTCAGATTGCTTCTTGGTCTTCTCCTCTTTGAGGAGGCGGCGCCTGCGTAGCTCTGCACTCACTGACACTTCCAAATATGCTACCTGCTGCAGTGCCACCTGTCCCACAAGGGCCACCAGGTGCAGCAACAGGAATGTGGAGAGACTGCCAGAACCATCAGAGACTTTGTGTGGAGAATCCCCTGCATCTAAAAGAGAAAAATGGCCCCAGTTCAGTGTTGATCTAGACCTCTTCCCTGTCAGTTAGTGCCAAGTCTCACCATATAATCCATCTCCACACTCCACAGACTCCTTCATAGCACTTACACCCTCCCATGCCAACACTTCCACCATCCCCGCAGCTCTACTCTTCTGCAGTTACTCAAGGCCACCCAAAGCAGCACTGGAAACCACAGGTACAGACAGATTTCCTTCATCAGCTTTTTTCCTCACCAGCTTTCTGCTCATCAGCCTCCTGCAGCTTGTCCAGAGCTTGCTGACTGCACGCATGCAGGATGTCAGCACAGATCTCCTCTGCCCCTTCTGCCAGCTGGTAGATGAGTGTTACAGCTGCCTCCATGAAAGGGATCCAGTGACTGCTTGGCTGGGCAAAGCCTGATGAGAAGAGGAAGCAATGTACCCACACATACCAATGATAACACAGGTGGTCTCACAGCCCAACCCCATCTCCTCCAAACCTCCTGCTGACCTGGGCTCACCTTTACTCACAGTCTCACTCAGGCAACCAAAGAGCATGTGGTTCTGGGGCAGTCGAAAAGGGGCACTGTTCTTCTCCAGTGCTGGCTGCAGAGACAACAGGTGAGTTACACGACATCCCCCCCATGCCCATCCCAGTACTCAGCCTTCCTGTGTGCACAATGTTCATCAAACCCATGCCAGGGACATCCAGTACTGCTCTGCTGCTAAACATGCAGCAGGGACATTACTGTCACTTGTGACTACACTGGGAGGATTTAAAGCTTGACCAAATGATGATCCCAGGCCAACCCAGACAGTTCTCACCTTAAATCAAAATAACTCTTTGAAATGTCAAAAGGATTCATTTAAAATCTGGTATTATTTACTCACTCTCTGCAATGAATAAAGAGGGAAACCTCTGGAGCATCTTAGAGTCAACAACAGTAAGTCAGCTTGCCTTGGGGTACTCCAGAACCACATGGGTTTGTTTAAAAGCAAAATATCATCAGTGGAAATAACACAGGATAGGTCTGGATCCAAGACCACCTCACACTAAGGTTGTTGCATATATTCTGTATCAGTCACACCACCTTTTAGGTTGGGAATTAGATAACCTAGAGAAATACTAAACCAAGTATGACAATACCTGAGGTGTCCCAGCATACCTGTGTCTGCCTGATGAATATATACTTGAACAAAACAGAATTTACTTGAGGATTTACCAGCTTTCAGTAGCTTGAAACAAGAACTCCTGAGTCACCTGATTTTCAACTCCTGATTTCTGGTTGGGAGGATGGGTGGGGGAGAAGAGCTATTGCCAGTCAGTCAGCCAAATATTTTCAGTTCAGTCCCTTTTCACATACAAGCTTAACTGCAGACTTAAGTCAACCAAAAATTGAATTACAGCCATCTTTAGAATATTTAAGAATGTTGTGATACACATTAACTCATGAAGTTCATGCAGCAACATCCCCAGTGGAAGGGGCTGTCACAGAATGATGCTGCTCTGTAAAGGAGGACTCCTTTTGTGATAGAACTCCTGAACTAAAATGCCCCAAATGACTGAGTCAAAAAAAAGATTTTTTTTTTCCAAGTGTATTAAAAAAAGAAGTATAAATTGTTTCCTAGGGAAAGAAGCCATCAACCATCGTGTTGTTCTAAGTACAACATGGACAGGTTTGAAAGCTTTTCATGTTTTATATTCTGCTGTACAGTGGACAACTCCTGAATATCAATTAATAGGGAGGGCAAAAGAATCACACCACCAGAAAACACCAGTAGAGGAAAGGGCTTCATGGTTGAGAAAACACAAATCAGTTTAGAATTGGGAGTCTGAAGAAGAGAATTGAAAGGAAAACATATTTTCTTGTGCACTGAACTCTTTACTAATTGAATCCAGCCTGTTGCCTAATGAAAATTCTTTTATTACATGTTCACTGGTGTGTGCTAAGCTTTCCAGACAGTGCTGCTGAATGGTCTCAACCTACTTAATTTCAAAATTTGTAAAAATTTCATTACCTCTGTCTTTTCCTCCATGCAAACAATTTCCCCCCTTTCTTTGTTTCTGAATGACCTAAAGAACAAACCCATAGCCTTACCTTAGAGTTACTGGCAAGCTTGGAAATAACATTGCATACTTCTTGAGGCAGCCTGTAGTCTTCACATGCCTTCTCAGACAGCCCCATTGTCACCAAGATGTCCAGGTTGGTACCTATGATCTCTGGCTTTCCTCTGTGGAATGGAAGGGATGGGGATATCACATGAGGTGCTGCTGAAAGTTTATGGAACTATGGGTAACCAAGAGAAATACTGCTTGTGCCTTGTGGAAGGGAGTGGTTTGAATAAGAGGGGAAAAAATAAAACCCATCCAAACAACTCAAGATACAGCTAGAGGAGCAGCAAGCAGTATCCCACAGAAGCCAGTGTAATCTACTCTCCACTAGGAGATGAGTTTCTCCATAGTGATCAATAGCCTCTTTATAAAGAAAGAAGATTCTTGACTCTTTTTTCCCATCAGAAAGGACCAAAATTTAGAAGGGTAAGAAAAACAAAAATGCTGGAAAGCAGGAAAGAGTAGAGGAGCTCAGGACTTGTGGCATATACCATTCCTTCCTCTACTGTGGGAAACAAAACAAACCAAACCAACATTTATCCAAAAAAAGCCAATCCCAAATCCATACCTACTCGTTCCCATTTCTGTGAAAGAACTTTAGGATCATTATTATGTGGGCCTGTTTCTGACTAATGAAGGACTGAAGTAAGCACAGCAAGAAGAGCAAGTAAGGTGAATGCCAAAGGGGAAACTGAGGAAGTGAAAACCTTTTAGTGCAGATACATTTTTTTGCCCCCAGAAAATGAAACAGATTCATTTTTCTTCATGCTAAAGGCTCCAGACATCTCTACTCAGCAGCTTCTCACTCTTCTTATCCAAACACAGACAAAGCTGCAGAGTTGTGTCACTATAAACTCTGGGAAGGGATGGGCATTCACACAAGGAAAATAATCTCATCGTAATCATTCAGAGGCTGTGTTGGTGAGATCCAGCAAAACTATGTTTAGTTCCAGGCTTCATTACCCCACGATAGGGTTACTATTTTTGAAGCTAGAGCCAAAGAGTCAGCTGATGCAGCACCCACAGTTCTTCAATAAAAATTGACTCCCTGAACACCCTTCCACTCAAGAGGCTTTGACCTGGCCCCAGGCTCACCGTGCCATCATCCCCAGCAGCATCACGGCAGCGCGGCGCTCCAGCAACGAGCATGGAGACTTTTCCGTGAATCGCTCCCAAAGCAGCTGGGTCACAGCAGGCTTGATTTCATCTTTCTGCACAAACTCCGAGATCTGCAAAAGGGATGCAATTAAAAAATTAGAGAGAGGCAAAGTAGAATGAGCTTCAAAGTAAAGATGTAATCTGCATTGACTACTGTCTGAATAAAACAGATGCACAACCCAAACCCAGGCAAGGCAAATACTCACTATCTCCTCTAAGCACTGTATCATTCCCAGTGATGCATCCACCATGATGAGAGACAGAGAGTGCACCAGGGCCTGTGCCTTGGCCCTTCAAAAGGGGAAAAAGAATAATAAAATATTAAAAGGTAAAGAAAAAGCAACTGTCACAATTACTGCCCTATTGAAAAGGCTGAAAACATCTGTTGGAGAACAGAGATGATCCACAGGATCAGGAAAACTCCCACAACAAGCTTGAGTTCTCAAAGTCATCCAACTCAAGTGCCAATGACCATGATGTGGGCTTATATGTCCACTGCCTTATGCACTGGTGCTTCTTCTGGTGCTTAAAGATCCAATCAGAGGCAATAAGCAGCCACTTCCCAGTTTCTTCGCAGCCACAAGTCAAAGTACAATTCCCTAGAAATTGAAAATCTATGAACAAATGAGGACAGAGCACCAACTGCAGGAGTGCTGTTTCCAGGCAATATTATCAGGAAGAAATAAAAAGCAGCAGGTGCTCTTTATTTGCCTGATGGTACAAATGAGGGTGAGTTATGGTGCATCTCACCAGGGATCACACTTATTGCATGAGTATCCAACGGGATTTACAACTGTGTAAGCACTAAAAAAGGGCAAGTGCCACAGCAGAGAGGAGACACAGCTCTTCTCTAGTATGGGAGAAGTAAACTTGCAAGTGGTAGCCAGCTCCCACCACCAAATCTTCAAGAAGGATAAGCAACAAAGACCCTTTAACATCCTCTCATCTTAACATCCTTAACATCTAAGGCATGTAGAAATTGTTAGAAAAAGATTTAAGATAGGTCTGACTGAAATACAAACAGAAACACATGTGAAAGCACCCAAATAAGAACAAACCTTGTATAGTGTGAAGGATAAAGAAATGGGGAATGTGTTGTGTGCATCAGAAGACGAATGCCTACACATGACGAAGGCCACAGCATGTATGACTTGTCAGCTAAAAACCCTGAGGTTTGGTAATAGAAATACAGTTTCAACTTTAGACCACACTGTTTCTCTTATTATCCCAGCAGGATGAACAACTACAGTTATAAGAAACTCAAACAACTGACATTGGCCAACAACTTTGCCCACAGAGTGAAGTATATAAGACTCCTGGATATGGGATGACTCCATATCAACAGGTGACTCCTAATGGGCTGAAATTCATTTTTGCCAATCAAGAGCCCTTCTGGCAAGAGAAAAATTCATAATTAACTCTTCTTGTTCCCTTTTAGATAGGGACCCTACCCAGACTATTTAGGCAATGCTTTGTACAAAAGTGAAATTTATGAGAATAAATATTAGTGCCTGACAGCAGTTTAACTTCAAGTAATTCTCAGCATCTGCTTTGCAAGGTCTCTCAGAGTTTTGCTGCATTAATTTCCTACACGTGAGCTCTATGACAAACCAAGAACAGAAGCTCAGCAGTAGGTCCTGCAGGAAGACTGGGATACTCAGATAATAACCTTACATTTCAGATCAGCATGAAGCATGCCAACTCTCAGTTCTCTTTCTGTCCATACCCCATTCCCAACAGCAGAAAGGGAATGGGGGGGAGGGAAAAGAAAATAAAATATTGTTTAGGGAGATACATACCTCTCGGAATCCTCGCTGGGGCTCAGATAGAGCTGTCTGTAGGCATTGAGCACAGCCTCCTTAATTCCAGGCTCCTTTGACCATATGAGGGGCAGCATCCTGCGGACTCCAAGCAGTGCCTGGGGCACGCCAAACTGTGAGACTGTCACGAAGAACTCAATGGCTTCCTGCACCACTGCAGAGAGAACAGTTGTGATAGTGCAGTTCTTCCCCAGTTCCCATTAAAGAGGCCACTAAAACAAATTCAGAGGAGTACTGGTCTCACAGCAAGCTTTACAAGCATCTAGAGATCACTGCTACTGTCTGCAGAGGGCTTGAGTCAGAATGGGATCACTAGTACAGAGATGTAGATGTCCCAGAAAAGAGACACACATTAACAATATCACAGCTAAATCCAATGTGATATGGTTAGGGAAAGAGCACAGAGACTATCTTTGAGGAAGAACAAAATTCTCTTCTGGGAAACAGTAGCTTTGGGAAAAAAGATCTCATAGTCGCAGCAGACAGCTGAATATAAGCCCCAGTGCAATGCTAAAACCAGAGGAACTAAGCTATTTGATGTACAAATGGGGTAAGGAATACTGTGTTTGGTTCCAGCTTGACTACTCCTGAAATAGACTGCTCAGTCTTCTCATAAGACAAAAAAATAAAACCCCATTAAGTTAGAGCACATCACAAGACAGCCACAGTAGTGATCAGAGGAGTTGTGCTGCAACAGTTCATAGAGTCTGACCTCTGGTTAAGTAAGAGCTTTCACCAGTATAAGCCCTTACAAACCAGAATTAAGAATATCTATCAGGCAAGCTGGTATGCTTTCCAGTCACACCAGAATAGATAAATTTGCAACAGAAAAAAATTGAAACTTCAAATATTAAATCTTTAATTAAGAAAGGGTCAATCTGAGCACCCACATCCCTTAGCACACACCAGTCTTCCTAACCCAGCAGCATACTCTCTCCAAATGGAGACAGTGTCTCAAAGCACTTCTGCTATTCAGACACTAAATTTGCCTTCCTTATACTACAGCACAGGACAACAGGGAAATGAAAAGTTATTAAAATTTGTGCATCCATTAAAAAAACATCCTCACAATCAAACCCCAGGTGTTTAAGTACCAGGTAGGGCAATTTCTTGGCCTTGAACTTCAAAGGATTGGTAAAGACACTCAACCCAGGAGTTCATTTTTTTTGTGTGCAAATATCTAACAATACCAAACCTTGCTGGGGAAGCCCACATGCTTATCACAAAGTAACATGAGCCCTCAAGAGAGATGAAGCCTCAGAAGTGTTTGCATGAAGTCTGGGGCACTGCAGTGCCCACACCATCCACACCCCAGATGTGTGCAAGTGGATGTGCTGGAGAGGATGAGAGCAGGACTTGTGCCCCTCATCCCTTGGAAATGCCAATTTCTGATAAACACTACAAAAAAGTCTAAGTGATTACAGTAGTTCTAACATTAAATATGAACAGCTGAATTAACTCAAAGGCCTTCTGATCACCACCTTTCTCTACAGCACTGAGGAGGACCAGGCCACAGAACCTGTTGATCAGGCTCATGTTTAACTAGAGAATAAAGTTTGAGGAAAGGTGAGTTAGATGAGACCAGCTGCTTAGTTCCCCTCTTGTGGCCAGCAAAACAGCTGAAGCTGTGTCAGGGCACTGAGCACATAACCAAACCCAGCTTCACTGGCCAGGCTTACTTTGGGAGAACCTCAGCTGAGATGATGAACATCCATCCCTCCCCACAGGAGGCAGGGTGGCTTCCACAAGTGAACTCACTTTGGTCACCTGACTTTTTTTTAATTTCAGAAAGTCCAAATATATTTTATTTGTTTTTTAAAACAACTTTTAAACATATTAAAAAAATCTTTTTCAACCTTGGTATTTAAAAAATAATGTGTTCCTAAAAAGCCTGTTCATGCCCTATTCAACCCCTTCATGACACTCATTTATATGGTGCTCACTTTTCCAATACCCTGGAAGTGTCTATGGCATCTGCCTAATGAAGAGCAGCTCCTTCAATCTTTTCTCCTTCTCCTGGAGCTCTACCATTCCATTTTCTGTCAAGCAAGGAAAGAGCTAGAATGCTGAATGAGGAAAAAAGGTTATTTCGCATACCTGAGACAGAATTTTCATACATCATCTTGCTGATCAGGTTCAGAGCTTCTGTGATTTTCACTGAGAAATTGTAAGCATCTTGCAGGTAGTGCACCAACATCTCCTGTTTGACCAGCTCTGTTTGAGACTGCTCTTCCTGTACAACTTCTTCAGTCTTGTCACTGCTGTTGTCATGTGGAGGATCCTCACTGTTCTCACCTGGGCATGAACCTACACAGCACACTTGTTTGTGAGCAGTACTGAAGATACAAAATAAACAGGCACAGTTCAGGGCATTTTAACCCTCCTCTCCCCATCTCACAGTGACAGCTTCCAAGAGCCAAGATACAAAAATCCAAATTCTGCAATCAGACCTAGCTACAAAATCTCAGCATGCTGTGGAACTACAGTGTGATGCTCCAGAGAACTGCCAGCTGTAGTAAAAGGGTATAGAAATGCATGGTCCAGTTGGGGAAAACACTATTAAAATGCTGATGAGGTTAATCTGAACTTGATAATTCCCCAAAGACAGATGAGGACCCTAAAATGGAACCAAGAGAAAGCAAACACTACTACTCCATATCAGTTTGTGAAAATGTGGAGAGTTCACCAAGTTAAGATTTTTAGACAATAGACTTCCAAGAGAAATATGCTCAATTGAGCTAAGTAACCTTATGCTGAAACAAACACCAAACAAAGTGTGTGAAGTCTTGAAAATACACCCAGAGGCTCAGGCCCCAGATAACCAAGACTCTGCTTGAACCAGATACTTGGTCAAGGCTGCATTATGTGCCACCACCTGTTCAGGAAGCAGAACTCCTGATGAATTCAGACAGGGCAGAAGGGTGTGTGAGTGGCAACACTGGCTCCACTCCCCTCGATATGTGAGTTAACACACCAGAAATGCACTTCGATTGGGACCATGGAACTGTTCCAACCAAAAATCAAGATCAATATGATCCAGCTAAAATGCCAAGGTACTTGGACAAACAATGAACAAACTGTGCAGAGATGCTGCAGCTCTGGGAGCCATCAGGTACACACAGACTGAGCCTCATAGGTCAGGAGGAGGGACAGAGCATTCCAGAGGGTTTTAGTCTGGCTCTGGCATTCTCTTGGATTTGGGGAACAGAGAGTGATACAGTTACCTGTGAAAAGTCTCTTCAGAACACCCAGGATTGTTGCCTCCTCGTTTTCCTCCCCAGGGCCCACGAAAGGTTCCTTTCCCTGGAAGCGACACAGGGCCTTCTGCGTAAGGCGGGCTGCGCTCCTGGACAATGACATTGCCCAAGAGAGTATCAGCAACACATCAGAGCAGAACACAAGGGAAACCATCCAACTTTGCCCTGAACACCTGGGAGAGCAGCTCCTATCAGCACCTTGTACTGGATGCCCACGTCAATCTCTTCCTACAGAGTAATGTTATTGGAAATCACCCCTTGGGATAAACACAGTCAAACTGCAGAGCCTTCTTACCTGTAATTCAGCTTCTTCAACAGCCCAGTGATTTGCTCCACTGTCCTCTCCACTGTTTCTTCAACTTCCAGCACTTCCTCTTCCCCTTCCTGCAGTGGTTGAAAGAGCTGCTGTGTGGCAGCCCTGACTTCTGGCAGCATCGCTTCCCACTCTTCCTCTGGGGCGATCACTGGAGCTACTTAAAAACCAGAGGGATTGAAGAACACAGACTCAGGTGACACCTTTAATGGGAAGGAAAAACTCATTTGGAACTTGGGAACTACCACCTCCCAGGCAGGCACTGTTCCCATTGCTGATCCCACCCAGACTGCAGTGAGAATAAGATAAGAACTCTGACTAAAACAAATAAACCACTGAAGGTAGGGAAAAAAGACAGGTAAGAGAACCATCATTTGTTTAGCCTTGGACTTTGGTGCTGCCCACAAATCAAGTTTAAATAACATCTGATCAAAGTCATGACTCAAGCAGTCCCTGAGTGGTAGAAAAGAGAAACCTGGGAGGGTGTTCATAGACATTTTCAGTTCTTATGCAGAAAATAGGATATATAGCTATAAGGACTGTTGATTTAGACATGGATATTAATGTGATGCTTTTATAACAATACCATAAGGAAAACTGTTGTGAGTTTAATACCAGTTATCTGGTCTCACCATCTCACACAGATGAGATCTGAGACAAAAGCTGTCACAACCTGGAAGCAAATTTAATATGAGGAAAAGTACATTCTGGACTGTCCTAGAAAGTGGAAAGAAGAAGAAAGGAAATTACCTGCTCTGGGTCTGCTACGATCCCTCATTTCTTTCAGTTTCTGTACTTCTTTCTTTAGTGGCTCATCCAAGTCAGTCCAGCTTAGCTGAAGATGTCAGGAAGAGAAGAAGAAATATGTTAGCTATCCTCCTTTTCCTGAAATGCCAGAATTCTCCTCTCTCTTCCACTCCCTGCCTTAGTTGTCAATTCCCATGGATAACCCTGTTTTGGGAAAGTGGAAGAGTAGACTCTGGCCCCGATCCTAGAAGGAAAACTGCTCTAAGTTCCCTGTCTAAGGCTCGGAAATTCAGGAGAAGGTGCAGCTAAACACAAAGAGCTGCACATCCACAAAGAATATTTTAAAATACTAATTTTGATCCTAATGAGAGAAACCTCACAGTGGACTCAAAACTGCTGCAGGTTTTTACCTCAATCACAACCCTCCTGGCCTTCAACATAGCTATGAATTTCACCAAGAGAGGGATGAGTCCAAGAATTCAAAATCTGAACCTGGGAAGACCAGAAAGCTGCCAGCTGCAGAATCAAAGGTTACACCATTCCTCCCACAAGACACATAAATGCTACTGCCCTGGCTATAGCACACTGCAGATATTTAGCCTGCAAAGAGACATCTAACACATCCACCATATTAATTGGAATTACCTTGCTGGAGAAGGGGTTATTGGACAAAAATGCAGCCAGGAGCTGGACTGCATTCTTAACCACTAAGACAGATTTGTCTTTGAGCCGCCCAACAGCCAGCGACACCACAGCCTGAAACTGAGTCAAAGGCAGGGCCTAGAACACAACAAGAGCACAGATAAAGTTATCAAGAAGGCTCAGAGACTTGGGAAAAGTTTACTGCAGACATCTTCATGTACTAAAAAGCACAGATTATAGATTTATAGAAGACTCTAGGGTTCAAAAGACCTCTGGATATATTCTAGTCCAGCATCCACTGAAAGCAAGGATTTAGGTTGAGTTGAGGATCCTGCTGAGTTGAGTATTAGTATATCTGGTAATTGTGATGTTCTCCCATACCCGTGTGTAAAAAGAGGCTGTATGCTATGCTTTTTCTTCTAGTTTGTCCTGGTAAGAATAAGCAGCATCTAATTTCCACCCCCCAGTTCCCCCACCCCTGGCATCTTTGGTCTCTTGGGAGAAACTGCAGCCACCACAGTACACAGGGACAGCACCTTTCTCTGTTAAAACTTCAGTCTCTGCAAACAAAAAGCAGGGTGGTAGAAATTCCCACAGAGCACACAAGATGGAAGAGATGACTGAGGAGCACCCAGACTTGCCTTGCACTGCACGATGCGGGTGAAGAGCTGCAGCACGCGGCTGCGGACGAAGCTATGGACGTCACACACGTGGGTCTGCAGCATGCTCAGGAACTTGTCCCGAGTACCACGGGCTGCTTCCTCCAGCTGGTCACCATTCAGCACCTGCACCAGCACTTCTGCCATGGCTGCCAGAATGGCGTTTCGCATCGTGTAACTCTGCCAAAACAGGAGTTGGTGAACTAGGAACAGACCATGCCCAGAGTTTAGGCCTTCCACATCCCAGGCTCCAGCCCTAAGTGAATTTTTTCAGTATGGATATTGTATTAATTTTGGGTGAACATAGCTGTGCATGCAAGACAGAGTAATCTTTGCTATGAAGACAGGCTGAGAGTTGGTCTTGTTCAGCCTGCAGAAGAGAAGGCTCTGGGAAGGCACCTAAAGGGGGCTGTGAGAGAGCTGGAGAGGGACTTTTTACCAGGGCATTCAGTCATAGGGCAAGAGGGAATGGCCTCAAAGTGAAGGTAGGTTTAGATTACATATGAGGAAGAAATTCTTTACTGAGAGTGTGGTGAGACACTTGAACAGGTTGCCCAGAGAGGCTGTGGATGCCCCATCCCTAGAACTGTTCAAGGCCAGGTTGGATGGGGCTTTGAGCAACCTGGTCTAGTGGAGGGTGTCCCTAAGGGCCCTTCCAAACCAAATCCTGCTATCCAGGTAGGTACACAGAAGCCAAGAACTGACATGAGAAACACTTACAGCAGATAAAGAAAAGGTAACACAATGACAAGCTCATCAAGTGCTGAAGAATAAGGGACAACAGTAGGGACCTCAGACAAGTAGGCAGTCTCCTGTTCTCTGACATCTGATAGTGACAACCAGACAGGAGATTGCCATGGTTTCTATTCCCTTTGCATCTTTTAGGTAAGGGCAGAATCTATTCCAATAGAGCAGGTTTTGGATACTTGAGCTCTGTGAAAGAGGTTCTGTTTCAGACAGAAAAACTGGATAGCAGCATCTCTACCGTTTGACTTTTCTGGACAGGTGACTTTGCAGAAACATACCTCCCCATCCAAGTGAGGCAGGAGAACACTCATGTTGGAGAGCACCAGAGCTGGAATCTGTTCAGCCAGTTCACTTATAAAAGTAGCATAACCCTTGACTCCAGAAGCCTCACGAGCCAAATCCTGGGGACATTTCTGTCCAATTTCCCTGTACAGAAAGATGAAACAAGGAATGGGGAAACAAGGAATAGCCTCAAATTGCTAGAGATAAAAGGACAAGCCTCCAAGTATTTCTCTCACCTTAGCAGTTCACCCACCAGGCTTTTTAGACCATACTCTTTAGCCCAGAGGCTCACAGCCTGTGCAAACACTGGGGCTACATGTTCGAAGTGCTGCAGCATCTGTGTGATCTTCAGAGTGGCACCTTTAACACGTGAGAAGGAAGAAAGGGGTCAGGGAAAGTAACTGGGAATGGCTTCAAGAAGAAGGCAGAAGAGCAGGAACTCACTGAACATGCGGTCACAGTGAACCAGAGCTGCAGCAAGCAGATGTGTCACAGCCTCCCGTGTGACCCGGTACTTCTGAAGGCCGATACTTGGATTCTCCAGGATACGGTAGCAGCTCCCCATCATCAAGCTACACCCACAGAAGACAGACAGCAAACCTCACTATCACAACTTGCACAAACATCATTCTAGCACACCACACATTTCCGTCTGAGAGATTCTCTAGTGTCCTCTAAAAATTAGCAAACATCTGAATTTTTTGTGGCCTATGTGAGGAGAGGAGTGGTTCGTATGCACATTGCTTTTGCCTCAAGCTGTTTCCTCAGTTTCCCAATGATCTGCACCCCACATTTTTATTCTTCAGAACCAGTCACTCATTCCATGGATATCTCCTCTCCAACTCATACCTGACAAACTCTTCTTCCACCACTAGACCACCCCAAAGCTGACGGAGATCCAGCTGCAGCAGCTGTGTAAGCAGCCGTAAAAGTGGCTCCCTCTCCTCTTCCCACAAGGATCCAGAAGTCTTGGCATGGTTCTTCCTGTTCTAGAAAGGAGGTTACACAGTAAGATACATCAGCAGCTTCACAACAGACAAAACCCCATCACTACTCTGCTTCCTTCAAAATATAAGAAGTCTGTTAAATTCTACAGCATTAAGAGACACACAGTGAGATGTGTGAGATCACAGGGGCTTTTTTCCCCCCAGCTCTTGTCTCTCAGCTCAGGCCAGCACCAGTGCCTTGTGTGGTTTAAGGATTATACCTGCATCCACTGCCATCACAGAAAGGAAATCTTGAGAAAACACTGGCACACTAAGTTCCAGCCAGAAACTCAAGAATGAAATAGAAAGGTCTGGGCATCCAAGTCCCTTCTGAAATTTAGACACACGATTGTCCCTTTACTGTTTTCCATGCACAGTTTCACAGAAGCACCAGTGCTTCACATTATGCACTTCTCTTGCTGGCATCATGTTTATATAAACCCAGCTATAAAATCTGATAGATACTACAGAGTTCAGCAAGCTTAAAATTTTATTCTGACTTTTATAATCTTTCCCCCAGTCCCTTCACCTACCTTCCTACCAGGATCTGCCTCTGAGCAAATGTTCTTGCAGGTTTCCATTTCAAAGGCATCCATCAGGCCAGTCAGCAAATAGCAGTTCATCTTAAGAGCATTGAGGTGAGCAGCCCGCTCTGCATGGCTCAGCCCAGAGTCACTCAGGATAGTGGGAAGTTCATTGGAATGATGGGACACCACTGAGGAGAAGCAGAAAGTCATGAGCACTCCTTGCCAGGTGCCTCAGCCATCCTCTCTTTGGGAGGCTTAGAGCAGCCATCAGATTACCAAAGATGTGTGCTCACATCTCACCAGCTGTAACACGGGCTGCCCCCTGCAACCCAGACCTTGGGCACACTGTCTTGTCCTATCCCCACAGCCCTCCATCAGCTCAGATAAACACTCGCTCTGAGCTGACACATCCTACAGATGTATTTTCCAGGGACAGGGGCAAGAGGATTTTCTGTCGGTCTGCCCTTACAGCGAACATGCACAACTCAGCATCGTCCACCAAGATTACAGACCCGTATGACAGGAGTGGGCTGAGGGTGCAGCCCAGCTGTCCGAGTCACATTAGCCTTTATATCATCATTGAGCTGCCAAGGGAAAACAAGCTCTCTGTTAGTCCGGAAACAGCGGCTACCCACCGTGCATCATCAGCTCCAGGGCGTCCTCCTTGACAGCCGTGCCCACGGTTTGGAAGTGGCTGCGGGACAAGCACAGGGCGTAAGGGTGGCGAGCGAAGAGCGCCTGGCAGAGGGGCCAGTGCCCGCCCTGCCGCCCATCCCTGCCCCGTACTCACTGCAGCACGCTGTACACGCAGTCGAAGTGCTCCAGCACGGCCAGCGCGCCCCGCGCACGGGAGGCGGCCCGGAAAGCTGCGGCAAAACACGGAGAGAGGCGGGGGGCATGCCCGTGAGCCGGCGGCAGGACCGGGCCCGACGGGGAAGGGGGTGCAGGGACACTTTACCTGCAAGGGCGGGCGGCAGGTCGCGGGCGGCCAGCACCTCCTGCACCACGTAGCGCCCGGGGCCGCCATCCCGCAGCAGATCGGCGGCAGCAAGGGGCAGGTGGAACTCCGGGGCCGCCGCCATGGCCGCCACAGCCCCGGGCGCTCGAAACTGCGCGCGCGAACCGCGCTAGCCCCGCCCCTTCCCGCCACGGGCCTATCAGCACCCGCCGGCTGCACGGCGCGCCCGCCCCTCGCCCAATCGCCGGCTCCCCTGCCCTCCCGACCGTTGGCGTGACGTCACCCACGCGCCTCTGCGCTCGGCGGCGGAAGGGGCGGTCCGGCAGCGCCGCCGCGCTTCCCGTCCCGTCCCGTCTCTTCCCGGGGCACCGGGGGGCTTCCCCATGGCGGCGGCGGCAGCGCTGCTGCTGCGGGCGGCGGGCCGGGCCCTGCTGGGCCGTGCCACTCCCCTGCCCTGCGCCGAGCGGGGCTTTAGCGACTGCGGCGGGGCGCGCTGGGCGCCCGCACGGCCCGGCCTCCCCGTGCCGCTGTCCTCGCCCCTGGCAGGGCTCTCCCGGCCCATCCGCATCAAGGAGCCGCCCAAGCGCAAGCCGGTAGATCGGTGGACGAAGAAGCGGGCCTTGTTCGGGGTGTATGATAACGTGGGGATCCTGGGTAAGACACACAGCCCGTCCGCAGCTCCCTCCCCGGCGCTGTGGGCCCGGGGCGGGGCGGGAGGGGAGGGAGGCCGGACTCACCTGCGGGATGGCGCCTCTGCCAGCAGCGACAGGGCGGGGAGTATGGGGGCCGGCCGCCCTGGGAACAGCCTTCTCCAGGGCCTGGCTTCATCTGTCTCTGCTCTCCTCAGGCGGCTTCCAGATCCACCCGAAGAATCTCATCATGGGGCCCACCTGGCTGCGAGGCTGGCGGGGGAATGAGCTGCAGAGGTGCCTCCGCAAGAAGCAGATGGTGGGCGATCGGATGTTTGCAGAGGACTATCACAAACTCAACAAGAGGATCCGCTACTTGTACAAGCGCTTCAATCGCACCGGAAAGCACCGCTAGGGAACAGCAGTGCCTTCAGTCTGTGGAGTGTCGTTTTGTGGCATTGCAGTCAGAATAAAGCCAGCTTCCACACAATTGAGTTCCCAGTGCTTTCTACAACCTTTGCTGCCTATTTCTACCCAGGTCCCAAGGTCCTGCTCCTGCTCCAGGCCTGAGCTCCTCTGTGCTCCCTCAGTCATTTATGATGTTCTTCCTGCAGGCATCAATTCCAACCTGCATCCCAGAACTTGACCCTCCGCTCCTCTGGTTTTTTGGCCAGGCTTCTAGCATCATTTCAGTCTCTGAGCCCCAGGTTCACACATCATGACAATTCCAGTATTCTCCAGCTTAGATTTTTCCTCCTAGCCAAATTTTTCAAATTAATGCCACGAGGTCCTGCTAATATGTCTTCCTGCTCATGGCTTTCCCCACTGCCGTCCACTCATCTGTGGTTAAGTGTGAATGATCCAAATGTTAGTTGAAGTGCATCAAAACTTGTCTTAAGAATGGGATTTGTCTCATTCCACACTCATGATGACTTTATCCCCTGCTAATGACACTTTATGACCAAATAGCCTTTTGTTTATAATTTAGGCAGGATTTGCAAAAGTAATTCAGGTATTTAAATGTTTTTAAAATTCTAGCTTCTAGTTTTCCGTAACTGTTGCCAGTTCCTCTAGAGGAGAAGTGACAGTGAATCACAGCTGGCATCCCTCTAGTCCAACACTGCAGTACAGTTGTGAAAATCCATTAGATGAGCAGGCATTTGCATACCAATTCTGCCTTAGTTGTTAATTTAGCTGCTAAGTAATCCAGGGAGTTATCTGCTGACTTGATGCATCTTATTACAGAGCAACGCTGCTCTGTCTCCAAAAACATTTGTTTGGAAGCAGCAAGGAATGAATGGAAAGAACTTTCTTTAGGCCTAAGCCTGAGGAAAGTGAAGGCAAACTCTCTGTTTAAACAGCTGAAATCCACATTTTCAGTGGCAGGGTGACAGACCTGTGGGACTTGCCAAAAGATGTTGTGGATTCAGGAAGCTTGCACAGATCCAAGTGGAGACTGAGCAGGAATAGCAAATCCTTGATTGAAAATATGTCAGAAACTAGAAAAGTATCAGAGAAAGTATCTTGTACCCTTTGTCATCTCTTCATCCCTCAGCACCAACCTGGCAAAAACTCTGTGGCCACTAATTCCATAAGCTCAAACTTATTTGCAGTGGTTATTGGAATGGTGCTCAGGCTGCAGTGGAAAGGCTGCCAGCCTACAGAAGCTTCTTCCTCAACTTGTGCCTTCATCTAAAGGCAGAGTGTAAAAACCTGGAGTTCTGAGGTCAGTGCTAGACTGCTCCTGTCTGCAAATCACCTGTCTCTAGTCACAACACTGCATTCTTCTTCACCTTGTAACCACGATCTTCTAGTTACCATGCTGTAATCTGTAACATACCAGTCTTGTGTACCTAATCATCTGTGAGATCTGACACTAAAAACTTACATGAACATCCTGCATCACCTTATGGAAGGAAAAAGTAGTGTGTGAGCCTATGCTTGTCACTCTCTACTCACCATGCAAAATTCTGTATGAAGAGTCTTGTCCAGTACACTCTTGTCCCCTTTTTTGTCCTGAGTTGGAGAATCTCCCGTTCTGATCCAGCAGGCTTCTCCAGATATTTAGACGGAAAAACCTCAAACACATTGCCGTTCTTGGGGCTGCTGTGGGAGCCTCATTTCTCCCAGGAGGCTGCAGAAGCTCGATCGGGACTTGTTCAGCTTCGCTTTCATGACGCGTTGTATGCTGGAAGTGGGCCAGCGACACCATCTCTTAATTGCAAGGCCAGCGGCTTAGCCAGAGCCAACAGGCACACTGCGGAGATGGGATTTCGGGAGCGCTCCGCGGCCCCACCACAGCGGCGCCAGCCGGGCTGGGCTCCAAAAGGGTGCAGGTAACCACGATCGGGCCCTGCTTGACCTACACGGAGCGCGGCGGACCCGCTGAGGGCTGTCGGGGCCGGCGGGTCCCGCGGCAGGGCCGTGGGTCGGGAGCGGGCCGGTGCGGCGGAGGGAGCGCCGGTACCCCCGGGCCGGCACCGCGGGATCTCCGCAGGGGCGGGGCCAGTCGGGGGCGGGGCGCAGGGCGCTGCTCCCATTGGACAGCTACATGGCGGGGCGGGGCTAAACCTGTGGCGCTCTGGGGGCGGGGCTAGGTTTATGTCCTTTTCCGCAGGGCGCGCAGCGCTGATTGGCTGAGGAGGAACCGAGGGGCGGTGCCGAGCTGCATCTCTCTGCGGAGCAACTTTTGATTGGCTGCTGGCTCTGTGGGCGGGACCGCGCTGTTATAAGTGCGGGATCCGGGGGCTCGGGACACTGTCGGTGCGAAGCTCCGTGTTTGCTTCGATCCTGCTTCCCTCCGGCTCGGCCATGTGAGTGTCCGCCCACCCCGGCCGTGGGCGAGATGCGGCGGGCGCGGCGCGGGGGTGGTGCTGTTGCAGCGTGAGGGACGGGGGTCGGTGCAGAGCCCGCGTCCCGGCCGGCGGCGGTGGGGTCGGGTGGCGCATTGCAGCAGCCGCAGGCTGGGCTGCCCGCACCGCCCCCGGGCGGTCCCGCTCCCCCGCTGGCTGCGTGGGTGAGTGGGTGCGTGGGCCGTGCCCCAGTGGGGATGATGTGCGGGGCCCAGCCGGAGCCAGCCTGGCCGGTGGCCACCACTGCGCCCAGCCCGGTGCTGCCTGGTGCCCCCGCCCTGCTCCCAGTCCCTCTTCCCCCACCTTCCTTCCCCGGGTCCCGGTCATGTCCGTGCGGCCAGGTCGCTGTTCCCCCGGGAGGCCGCAGTGTGTGGCGCGACCGCACCCGCAAGCTCCTTCGGCGAGGGGCTCGTTCCTTTCCCCCTGCTCCCTTGGGCTTGCCCCTGCTCTGGGGTCTCCCTGTTCCTGATGCGGCGGGATCCAGCGAGGCTGCAGGCTGCCGAGGCTGCTGCCAGCGCTGCTGCAGCCTGGGGACACTGGGGTCCCCCTCCGCATTTGGGGGGTTCTCTCTCGAGCGGCTGAGTTTTCCCTTGGCTCATGTGTGTGCTCCCCTAGGTCTGACCCGGCTCCGCAGCCTGCTCCCGGCGCTCCCGAAGGAGGAGCTCCCGAAGGAGGCGCTCCCGAGGGGGCAGCCCCCGGCGGGGGTCCCCCCGGGGCTCCCCCCAACCTGACCAGCAATCGCCGCCTGCAGCAGACGCAGGCACAAGTGCAGGAGGTCAGTAGCTCTGCCAGCCCTGAGGGACGCCTGGGCTCTTCTCCCACCGCTCTGCAGCAGCAGCGGTGTTCCCGACCCTTGTCTGGCGCTGAGGGGGTGGCTCCTTTTGTCATGCCAAAGCCAGAAATTAATTAATGCTGAATACTCAAAAATAGGGTGGCAAACCTATTAAAGAAGCTGGAGGAGAGATTGCTTTATGTTTAAAAGCCACTTCATTCCAGATATGACTTCCAAGGACCAGGCTTGCTAGATTCTTTTGGTATCTCGTTATCGCGCATCTCTTTTGGGAATAAAGCTGTACGGCGTCCAGGACAGCTCTTAATCCCTGCGGGCTGCTCCAAGGGAACGCTGTGTGCAGTGATGTGGGGAACCCTTGCCTGGCTTCCCGGGATCAGAGCCGGTGGCTTGGCTGCTGTAGCGCCTGTGTGCCTCACCGGGGCAGCAGCACGAAGCTGATAAGGTGATTTTGCAGCTCCCGGGGAGTGAGTGAGCGCCGGACTCCTCTCATACCGAGGGTGGCTTTGGCTTGCTGCTGGAATGGAGGGCTCTTAGAAGCAGATGAGAATGTGAGGCTGAGGACCTGGTTGAAGTGTACTTGAAGTGATGTTTTAACAGTGACTCTCGGATTTTTTTTTTTTTCATTCCAAAGTAGGCAATGACTTGAAATCACTTCTTTCTTACCCTGATCTTTCCCCCACTCTTGTTCGTGTTTTTTGTTGGTTAGTATTGCAACATCAGTTATTGGCTAAGTAACTCCTCTTACATTTTCAGCTGTCTTTAACAATACAGCTGCTCCCACTGTTCTCCTTCTGCAGGTGGTTGATATAATGTGTGTAAACGTAGACAAGGTGCTGCAGCGAGACGAGAAGCTGTCAGAGCTGGATGACCGGGCAGATGCGCTGCAGGCCGGTGCCTCAGTCTTTGAAAGCAGCGCAGCCAAACTCAAAAGGAAGTACTGGTGGAAGAACTGCAAGGTGAGTTTCCTTGTCAGGAGGGAGCTGGGCTACTCCTCTCCTGCAGAGCTTTCAAGTATACCTGGGGCTTGCTAACAGTTTCAAATGCTTAAGATTCTTTACTGTGGGAAGGCTTTGAGGCTTTGGCTGTCTTGCCTTTGGGGCCTGGCTTAGGTTCCCTGGCTGTCAGGAAGAATGGGAGCTTGTCAATCTGTTCTGAGTATTGCTCTTGGACAATCTTTTTCTTCAGATGATGATCATGATGGGAGTGATTGGTGCCCTTGTGGTGGTGGTGATTGCAAGTAAGTACCAAAAACCTCAGGCTCAAAGGTGAGGAAATACTAGCTCTAGAGTACTTTAAACTTTTCCCTTTTGTTTTGAGGTCTTGAGGATCTTAGTTGTGTAAGTGTCAACTCCAGTCTTTGGGAAAGGGAAGTAGAAGTGCTGGAACTCCCTCACTTAGTGTGGAAATGGTATGCTTTATCTAGTAATATGAGGCATGGGGAATGCCATCACTGTAGAAATGGGAAATTCTGCCTGCCAGGTCAGATAAACTTGTAAATATGAGGGGCATTTACCCTGGAGTGGGTGGGATGGCAAGTTCGTTCCCTGGTGGGTGGTTTGGAGCTCTCTGAGGGACCTTTGGTGTAACTTGCCCTTTTGTTCTTTCCTTTTTTCTTTTTTCTATTGCTTTGTCTCCAGTCTACTTTTTTACTTAAATGTAGCTCCTTCAGTCTGCAACCTCCTGTCCCCTATTACCTTGCCTGTCTCTTCTTGCCTCTGAATTTTTCCTTTCCTTCCCTTTCACCTAGCTTCTTCATTGATTTCCTTATTGGTTTTAATTTATCTTCTCTATAGGACTCTGAGCTGCTTACTAAACATAGGTAGCCTTTTCAATAGCTGCTGCAGCTTTAGGGAGCATCCTCTAAGTTTAGAGGAAAGGGAAGCTGAGGAAGAGTGGGTAGCTATTTGCTCCTGCTCTTCTGCAGAGAACTTTTTGTGTTTATTTTTGGGTGTAAGCTTGTCAAATAGTGCCTGTGTGAACTCTAGCAAAATAAGAATGCCTTAACACAGTGCCTTTTGGGATGAAGGACCTGCAGCATGTGAGAGCCTTTAGTGTTCTGCCTAAAAAGACTGGCAGCATGACTTGAGCTTTTCATTGAGCTTCTGAAATAAAAGCTAGTTTGTGTTGGCCAGTGGCTGTGAGCCATCTAAGCTACACGTAGTGATGTAGGTTTCTATAGCCGTGGAGGGGTGAGCACTTGAAGAAATGATTTATTCTGCCTGTCCTTATTTCCAGGTGACTTGCTGCCTGAACATGGCCATTTCAGTTTTTATAAAGGAGGGCCTACATGATTACCTCAGTCAAGTGTAACAGGCTAAACACAGTTCAGTGAAAGGGGCATTGCTACCATCTAAAACCCATGTGTGGGAGTAAAGCCTCTCTCCACAAGGAACAAATGAACAACAATTAGTCAAATATGCCTTTCATCTATGCACACACAAGCCAGGACCTTGTAGCTTCCTACTGTCTTGTAGCTTTCCAGAAGGAAGACTTTGGAGTAGTGGCAGAATGGGAGTTGGTGTTTTGCTTTTGTGTGACTGGGTTGAAGGTCAAGGAAGCTCACTGCCACAGCAGATAGAGGTGAGGGGGGCTGGAGGTATTCCAAATGACACTAATTGAGCTGCACAGCTTTCTGATTAAGAATCTCTGCTCTGTTTCTGCTGCCACAAAGCCCTAATTTTCAGCAGGAGTTAGAAAACACTTGAAATGGTTAGCTGGGGATTCAAAGGGAAATGGTGCTCTGGGCATGGATATTGCAAAGTGGCATCAGATGTCCCAGTTTGGCAACTTATGCCTCTAGAGATCTTGCTGATCAAACTGAATCCTCCTACTTGCTATGGGTTCTCTTGAATTTAGGTCCAGGGTGGTTTCTGATGGAAGTAAACTTGTGGCTGTGGCTTTCTGTGAGTGATTCCCTTGTTCTTCTCCATCAAAAGTAACAGGAGCTGTGAGTTGTTTGAATAGTTGTCAGACAGGGGTTAAATGAGCTGCCCTGTTTCTGTAGAGTCTTCTGAGGAATGTGTATCTTGTCTTTTAACTTTTTTTGACAAGCTGAGCTGTAGCCTGTAATCCAGACTGGAAAGAGCGTACTCCTTTAATTTAGAAAGCTCTCCCTCTGTTCTAGAATACACTGGGATCTGTTTAGGCTTAAGAGGAGGCAGGGAGGACATCACTGGAGTTCCCAGATAGGAGCAAAGTACAAAAGATGGGAGGAGCAGATGCTTTTTATTCCACTGGATGTGCTGGGGAAGCCCCTTTCTGCCTCCCAGGGCACCTGGCAAGGGGCTAGGTTTTGCATGCTCACTTCCATGCCCCAGCATTTTCATTTGAGTTCATCTCCCTGCAATTCCATTCCTCTCCACCTTGGGGGAGGGCAGAGATGAAGATCTGGAGTGAAGCAGCCCTCGTCCCCTGAGCACTTCCCTAATTCCCTGGAACTGAGATGGGATGGACGGTCAGAAATGCATCTGCTGAAGAGGAGCCAGGGCCTGCTTGTGCCACCTCCTGCTCTCATTTTAGGGGGCAGGCTTTTACAAGCTTGAGGCCCCCAGACCAGCAATTCTCTTGAACTCTTCTAAACAAGCCTTTGGTGTCCCATTCCTCCTGTCTCTCTGGGAGCTGAGGTCCCCCTAGGCTGTCTCTTTCATTTCTTTCTCTCAGATGTTGTATGTTGCCTCCTCCTCTGCTCCCTTTCCCCTCCTTTGTGTCTCTGTGCATGGGCAAAACAAATCACCAAGGCCCTCTTAGTAAAAGCAAGGGACTCTGCTGCCCACAGCATCACAGCCACTCATGCACGTGCAGTTTATTTACTTCCTCTATAAACACAACTGTAATCTCCTCTGGCATGTTCTAGAAATCAGCTCATGTACTTTTAATGGTCTCTAAGAAACATGATTCACCACCTTACTGAGTCTGTCTGGTCTGTCAGTGAGCGGGAAGGGGTTGGGATACCAAACTTCTGGAATTTCTTTTTTTTTTTTGTGACTTCCATAGCATGCACATACCTGAAGTTCTGTCCCTCAAAGCAGTGGCTGCTTTTCCATTGTAAAATGATGGTAGTTCCAAGTGTTCTGGACTGACTCTGGTAAGTCTGTAACAAGATGTGAGAAGCAGAAGCTCTGGGGGAAGAGGCTGCCCAAGCCAAATCTACTTTCAGCCACTGAATGTCCAGCCAGTGTCTTGTTCAGGGGACTGCCTTCTGTGCATTATTGTGTTGGGGGCAGCTATGGCTCTCAGGCTATGCTGCCTTTGGATTTCAATAACCTCAGATCCTTAAACCCAGAAAACAATTCTCCATTGGTGTTGGAATATAAGTTCAGGACACAAATGAAGACCTCCAAGAGTAGGATGCTGTTCACAATATATCTTGTAGCATGACTGGAATAAAGGTAAGTGCCCCTTTGTTCTGCTTCACTGTATGTTTGAAACTCATTAAAAGGAAATGACAGAGCTTTGTCCAGTGCAGACTTCTTTTAAAATTAGGTATTTGTGCCCTTATCTGCCCTTATTGCTACAAAAGCTAGGTTGCAAACCAATCTTCCATGTGGCTTCTGGTTCCCTTATGATCAGTTTTTGTCCAGTCTTCAATGTCACCAAAATCCACACCAGAACAGTGAACACACTGGAACAACTCAATGGTGAATTTGGAGCAAGGCAGCTAGACTTATTCTTCAAAGATGGAAGCCCTCCTGGAGAAGGAGGGTGTCTGGACTGGCTGGTGGATTAAAGCAGCATGTACAGTCTAAAATTCCCCACAGTTCAGGCCTGCACAACCTGAACAAACGAGTCATGCTACAATTCCTGCCAAGTTTTGTGTTGCGTTCCTGTCAGTTCTCAGCCTCACTCATGTAGGGGAATAGGGAAGATGTTTTCATGGGACAGATGCATTTTTGGACTGTTGATGATGCAGTGTCCAAGTCCCTAGCCAAAGCTGGGGATTGAATGCTCATTTTCCAAAGCTGGCAGCTGCTCTGGAGCACAGAGCTGGGGCTGAACATACCCTGAAAGTTGCCCCAGGGTTGAGCCCAGTTCATGAGTCATGTTGTGGCTGTTTGCAAAGACTTGCATGTCTAGCCATAAATCCTCTCTTAGGCATTGAAAATACCATGTTCTACTGGAAGCTCTTCTGAGGTGCCATCCTTACCTGCATCAGCGTTTCTGCTGCTCCTGTACTCTCTTATCCCAGACAAAGCAGGATTTTAAATGTGCTCCAAAAGCAAGGCCAAGGCTTTGGGAGAATAGTTCTTTGAATGTTTAATTAAAAAGTCAAGCTCTGCCTTTAAACATGGAACATGCTTAACATGCCTTTGAACTGGAACAGATTGCCCAGAGAAGCTGTGGATGCCCCATCTCTGGAGATGTCCAGAGCTGGGTTGGATGGGGCTTTGAGCAACCTGGTCTAGTGGAAGGTGTCCCTGCCTGGTAGGGAGTTGGAGCTAAGATGATGTTTAAGGTTGCTTCCAGCCCAAACCATTCTGTGCAAAATGCAGCTCCCATATCAACTGCTTCATCCTGATGTCTTCAGATGTGGTGGAAGAAAAGCCTCAACTGTACAGCTCCTAAATGGAATACCCTAAACCTCCATATCTCCAGATGCCTGAGGCATTGCTCTGGCCTTTCCTGAGGTGTCTCTGCGCTGGTCAAAGCCAGGTGCAGGCTCTTAGCAGTGGTGGGGTTTGTTGTCTCAGCTGGAGAGCAGCCAAATGATGATGGGCAAGACAGATTTTTCTTCACAGCTGGAATGCAGCATCAACACTTGGTTAATGAACCTGGCTTCCTTGGGAAGTGACAGAGGTCCCTGCTCTGATGTAGGCTGGGGTTGGAAGCCTTAACTTGGTGAAGGGAGGTAATAAAAGGGGGAGGTTTTATCTTTGTTCTGACCTCTAAACAAATGATCACTCTGAGAGATGTAACAGATAAAGATACAGGTTTTACAAATAGGCAGCTCAGCCATGTCTGTTGGATACTGAGCCTCCACACTCTTGATAATATTTGACCTATTTTTGGCCTGAGATAGAGTACAACACTTACACAGAACACCCTTACTTGCTCCCCAGGTTTCAAATATGAACAGCCTCATAATGTCCTTTCCTTCAGTGCACAGATCCACTAAATGATTTCTGCAGAGGACTAAATGACACTTTCTTTTTATGTTCTTCCCTCAGAGGCTTCTTTTCCAAAAGCCTTTGTACTATTTTTTAAAACTAAATTTGCCATAAATGTATTAAAAATTTAATAAAGATTATAAGCTCTTTTTAGTTCAGTGCTTTTAAGCATGCACTTGGAGACTGAAGGCACTTTCCCCTCTTGTGCTTACAAGCCCCCTTTAAATATTGTATATTATTAAATACAAAGAACTGTGACTGAATGTGGCTGTGGCTCTGGTGTGTTCCTGATCTCTGTGGTTCCCCTGTGTCCTTTCACCAGCAGCACTACTGCCCTTTCCATTTCTTGATGTAGCCTGTAACCCCTCAGACTTTATTGAACCTGCCCCAAGAGCTTGGTAACCCTTTCTTCAAATTCTTTCTCAGTTTGACCTCAGTCTGTGCAGACAATCCTTGACCTATCTGTTCAGCTTCTCTCAAGCTCTCCAGCAAGCAGAGTTTTGTTCTTCTAAATACATTGTTTATTTTCCAAAGTGATGGTTGTCTCATTTTTTTCTAGCTTCCCTAGACACTTCTGTTGTACTTCCATGCCTTTCCTCTATTACCTTAATTCTTATGGAAAAACAATAGTTTGGCATCTGTTCCCAGTCCAAAAAGACACAACCTTCAGCTGTTTCCTGCATGTTTTCCATGTCCACAACATAACTCTGCTATGCCTCTAATACATCTATGACTACTGAGCATCCCCTCAACTTTCTCCTCTTGTACAAATTCACCCCAGCTCAGACCTTTAATTTGCCTTTTGCTGACTTGCAGATCCCCCTTCTTGCACGCTTTCTTCCCTTTTCTCCAATTTTTCATGTTCTCAGTGAAACCCTCCCATTTTTTGGGCTCTTACTCCAGCACTGCTGGCCTTGCCTCTTGTTTTCAGCCAGACCAAGCTCACTATACATCTGCTGAGCTCATTTGTGGTCTTGCCAGCCCACAAGAAATGTAGAGATTATTTCTGGAACAAGCCCCTGATTTCTCCCAAGATGGCAATTTTTGCACTGATTCACAGGACAGGGAGGGCTCATCTATTTACCAACTTGTATAATTGCTTCTTCACATTTGTACAGGCTTTTAATTCTGGATTTACAGCTATCCTGAATGGTGCCATTACTTTGAGTTCATCAGTCAAAGCACATTTTTTTTTGCATTTTAACACTCGTATGGAACAGATAGGATATGGTTCAAGCTTCCCCCAGGGAATACATCACCACCTTCTGCAGCTGTATTTCTTTATTGATGAAGAGAACTTACTGTTTTAAATAGTTATGCCTCTGATTAATCTTGCTTTAATCACCCACTTGACTATGCATGGTGCAGCAGGTCTCATCAATTTTATGGTTATTACAAGGTTATTTATGGTTCTGTGATGTGAAGAATCATGTCTTACTCTTTGGATACTGAGGAAATATCATACTTACCATATGAATCACTGTATGTTTATGGTATACAAAGACTGTTTTGAGGTGTTGCACCTGCTCTTTATCCTTTCTTGATCTAAAGGTGGCTTTGTGAAGCAAACAGCTTTGTGTCCAGTGTCAGGTTTTTGCTCATTCATGTGCTAGAAAACACCCAATGCATCAGTCTGCAGTACTGAATTTGTGACCAAGAGCTGGGTGCAGCATCCTAGGTCCTCTATCTGCCTGCCTTTTGTATTTTAATTGTGGCCAAAGTTACTTTGAGCAACTAAACCTAGCTTTTACCTCTGCCTCTTGGGCAGTGTTTTTGCAGAACATGAAAGTACCTTCACAGAGGCAATTTTGAGATTTCATTCATTGCTCACTCTTTTTTACTTCATTTAGAAAATGGATTTTTTTCATGTTTGCAGAAGCTCTGATTTTTTTTCTAGTGGGGGGCCTCCTAGGAGGAATACGTTTCCACACCTCTTAAGTGCTGTTTCAGGCCCCTCCCTCCTGCTGGGCTGCCACCCTTGCTGAAGGACACCTCCCAGATTGCAAGCTTCCATTCCTAGCAGAGAGACATTATCTTCACTTTCAAACAAGAATTATCAGCTGGGCACTGGGATAAAATTTGTAAAAGCAGGAATATTTGTGCAATAAAGAACATAGCATTTGTGTGTGTATGTGAAAAAGAATAAAATCACTCTCTGCTGGGAATTGGAAAGTGCTTTTAGGTAATCAAGGCAGGAGCAGTGCAACCAGCATGTGTTTAGCATCTCAAAGGGAAAAATTAGGCAACAATTTAGATATTGCAGTAAACTCCTCCAACTTCCCAAGGGCAGTGCGTCTACCTTAAATTTTAAAACAGCTTCAATTTTTCTTTTGTTATGATTAAGTAGTTTTTAAATTCAAAAGTGGCTGTTAGCAGTGTGACTTGTTACAGGGTTCCACAGGTCTTTGCCTAAACTGCTTAAATTCTGGTATCTCTGTTTGTCCTGTGAAGTGGATAATCCTGTTTTTTAAGGACATCACCCTTGCTCTCTTGATACCCCATAAAGTGCAGAGCAAACACCATTGCAGCAGAAGTCTGAGTATTTGTAAGAAAAAGAGCATGGCAAGCTCACTGCAAGAAACGTATTCTCTCATACAAAGGTCCCCCAGTTAGTTCCTGAGAAGAGGACCATTTTTGCCCATGTGGTCCAATCAAATAGGCTAAAGCTTTCCTTGGAAGCACTTTTGATTAAAGCCTGCAGTACTTTCCTGTGCTTCCCTCAGGAACAAGAGGCTCAGCAGAGTTTCTGTGGGAGGACCAGACAAGGACTGGGAGGAGCAGAACATGCACTGCATGACCTGCACTGCTCTGAGCCTCTCTTGCAGGATCCCATTGCAGCAGAGGTAACATTTGGGATTTTTGGAGGGTGTTCATAATCCTGCCAAACTTTTTATTTCCCTCAGGAAGAAAGCAGGGAGGGTCAAGCAATTGTAGAGATCGATTTGTCCCAGAGCTATTGGCAAACAATCAGATAGCTGGATGTACACATGTATGGTGTATCCCAAGGAAGGGGGGACATCCAAGATCTACCAATGCCACAAAGGCAGCTTGAAAAGGGAGCCTTTATTTTGCCAGGGGTGTTTTGTCCCAGACCTGGGAGTGGCAGCAAGCTTGGAGTACCTCTCTAGAGCATTGTGTGTAATACAGATTGAGATCGTGCCAATGGCTCTTGTCTCAAGGAGCCTCTCCTGGGGGGAGGAGAGGGTAGGTGACACAGTCTTGGGATCAGAGCTCATGAAGAACGAGGAAAGAGCAACCAGTTTACGGAAAGCTTAACAAAGCTCAGCCTGTTGAGAGATTTGTACCCCAGCTAAGACTCCATTCCTGTTCCTTGTTATACCACAGAGGAGGCCAGTCGCACCTGCCAAACCTCTTTAATTAATGACAGACCAGAACTGTGGCAGCATCCTTGTTGGAGGGAAAGGAAAGCATGCCTGCACGTGTAGGTGTGCACATGCACAGAGCATAAGGAAATCTGGAGGACATCTCCCCCACACATACACTAGATCAACTCTCATCCCTGGTGATCCCACAGCAATAGTATTTTATGAGAGTGAAGAATGTGCCTATAGAAGTGAAAGAAACGAGCCCAGGCCGACCATGGAGCAGTCTTTTGCTGTGGTCCATGTGCAGCACCCCAGAAAGAAGGAAACTCAGGCCCCGCAGACAAAGAGTGCAGCCTCTGCTCCAGCTGCCAGCCATCAGTGGAACAGTGCAGGAAGCTGCTGCCTCACTCGTGTCCCTCCTCCCCATCCCTGCTTGGCCCACGTGGTTCCAGGCTGTTGTAGGAGGGCAGCGTGGTCACTACAGCCTCCACGGTGAAGCGATGAGGAGCACGGAGCGCCGGTGCCTCGTCTTGGAAAGCGGCGTTATCCTGGCTGTTCAGGGGGGGCACCGCGGCAGGCAGCTTCTGCCGGGAGCGGAACCAGCGGAAACCCAGGATAAAGGTGATGGCAATGAAATCCAGAACCAGCTCTGCAAGCTCCATCACAGACAGGACAGAGGATCCAAACCAGAGACTCCACTGGTTCCCAAGCTGGGACAGCAGAGTCACAACCTGCAGGAGATGGAGAAAGAGCAGTGACAACAGCCTTCATCTGGGACTTTGCCTCCCTGCCTGTTCCCTCTTCCCTGTGGGGCTGGGGGGGGAGGTTCCCTCACCCTGCCCAAGGAAAATAAACAATATCCAGCAATGCTGCTCCAACAAAAGCTGGCCACAGTGGAGGGACATCGTGGGGGAAGAGGTGGCCAGAGAAGACACGGTAGTAAAGTGTGTACCGTGAAGGCTGGAGACTCCCCATTGGTCTTGTAGTTCCACTCCTTAAAAAAGATATTCACTTTGGCAACTCCGTTCCTGTGAATGAGAGATGACACTCAGTAACCCCAACTCCTCAATCCCTGCATTTCTTCACCAAGCCTAATTGTCCCCTTCTGCCCCCTGTCCTTCTCCCACTCGTACTACCCAGAGGCTTTCTCCCATCTCTGCAGTTCTCATTCTGCCCTAAATACAGTCTTTGGTACTTTGCACTTCTGACACTGTACTTTAAAAACCCAGTGTTTGTAGCAAAAGCTCTCACACAGCTCTCCTTCCCACTTTTCCACAAGCACCTTCTGTGTCTCCAAAACACACAGCAAGTGCTGAGGCTTACTATTTTCATATCAGCATCTGACCTCTTTCAAAATTTTCCCTTGGGTCCCCAGTCCTTGCTGAAGTCTGGCTATACATCTACTCTGACTCAAATCCACTGCCCTTGTCCACAGGTCCCATGCCTCATCTCTTCCCATCAGTAATTTAATCTTAACTCTAACATTTCCAACACACACATTCCACTGGGATGGTTTCTGGTTTGGAGACAGTCTCTGTTTAGGGGCTCTCACCTCTTGGATGTGATATTGTATTTGTTCTGTTGTGAAAGCATGTAGAAAACCCAGTCCTGAAATGGAAAGTGCAAAACATTGTGTCACATGATCACAGTCACCTCCTGCAGGTTTAGTACCCATTGAGGAAGGACTAAATGGGAGGTGGGAGCAGTGCTGGGAAGCCAGGACACCCTCTCCTTACCTCTGAGACAGCAGAAGGCCAGTGTGAGTATCCAGCTGACAGCTGGTATTCTGTCATTCTGCAAGGCAAGGGGAGGCTCTGTTAGCTGGTGAAGCTGTAGGAGCCACAGGGCCAGGTCTCACCATCCTCAGGCACACCTGGAGATTCCCTCCCATGCTGAAGTTCCACCCACTTCCCACCATGTGGAATGCACAGTCCTTGGGAGCTCACCCCTAAGCCAACCCACATGCTCCTCAGCCATTTTGGCTTCCTGATGGGAGAAATACCATTTCAGGTTGGGGCTCAGCCATTGACTCAAGCTTCTGCCCATCAGTGAATGCTTCCCAACACTTCTGGGAATACTTTCCAATCTTCCTGCCTGACTGATGATCAACCTACTTGCAAGGTTTCCGACACTTGTGGAAACAGCCCAGCACGTCAGCTTTGAATTCAGCCAGGAGTTTGTAATAGCAGTAGCCTGAACAGCAAAGAAAGTAAATCCAGGTAAGCTCACAGTATCTTTAGACAAAAGGTGCTGTGTGACAGCAAGGGGAACCCAGAAGAGGTTTCCTTCCACAAGGAGCTAATCATTCAAGGCAAGACTGTCTTTTGGATGTCTCACACCAGGAAGCTCATTGAAGACGAAGGGATGTGCTGGGACGTGGGCTGGACCAAACAGGTTCAGGTGGGCACGAGCTCTGCTGTCCCTGCTGTCCACTCACCCCAGGCCTTGTGCTTTGTGTAGTCACAGTACTCTGCTCTGCTGGGCAGGGGATAGAAGTAATATGCACAGCCACAGCGCTCTACCATGTTGAGCTGGAAGCAGGAGCGAATGCAGACCTGGGAGGCACATAAGGTGGAAAAGGCTGATCAAGGGAACCAAACTCACCGTGCCTGTATCACTGTTAACAGAGCCCAAGGAAAGGCAGGGCCGTCAGGGGGCTGGAGCATGTCAGGAAAGAGGAGAACCAACGTGACCCAGAAGGGATCAGCTCGGTGAGTTACCTGCTCAGTGTAGCAGGATGAGTGGATGAGTACAGGTTTGAATTACCTGCTTGGTGTAGCGGGATGAGTACAGGTTTGAGTTACCTGCTCGGTGTAGCGGGATGAGTACAGGTTTTGCACTGGCACGTCACTGCCATCCTCTGTGCAGTCGCTGTAACTGCCCCCAAGGCGCTCGGTCATCTCCTGCAAGAGCAGACTCTCGCTGCACACAACAGCTCCACTTTGCTGTCCTCTTCCCACTCTCCCAACCACACACTGCTCATCCATCAGTCTCTGCTCTTTATGCTTTCCTCAGGATGCCAGCTCCTCCTGCTTGCCTCCATTTCATTGTTCACTGATAAACTGTAGCCAAATGCTTCTCATCTAGTCCAGCAAGCTGTTCTTTCTCTCCCTTCACTCCATGGGATTAGTCCCTTCCCTTAAACACACACTGCCGGTCCACCAAGTTAAACCTCCCATCCAGAGCTCTCCCCCCTTCTGCTTGCTCACCTTTCTCATGCTGATGGAGGTCTCGATGCCAGGACGAACATTGAAGCCCCCATCATCCATGAAGGCTGGCTCATTCTGATCATGGACCATGACCCTGGCTCCTGTCACCGTGGACAGCAGAGGGATGAAATCGTTCTGCTCGGTGCGCACCACCAGGGAGAGACCTGAGGGAACACCAGAGAGCCAGGGAGGTCATGGCCAGCTGTGCTGCAGCAGAGAAGGGAGAGCAGGATGCTTAGAAGGAAGTCTGAAAGAGATAAAGGAGAAGACAGACATCAACCAGGGCTGCACCAAAGCCTGGCAGCAATAGAGGGTGGTTGGAGGGAGGCCAGAGAAAAAGCTGGAGGCTCCAGAAGAGGCCAGTGAAAACTGGATTTAATCACGGTGGCTTAGAAAAAGACAGAACTGGGAACTGAGAGAGATTTCATGGAGAAACTTGAAGCCAGATTGAAGAAAAGCCTGAAGATGTGGTCTGGAGAGCTTTCAGGGAGTTTAGGAACACAAACAGGTCAGTTTCTTGAAGGGGGAAATGGGGAAGACCAGGAGCACTATGGCTCAGCAGAGGACTTGAGGAAGGGCCAACACACGCCCAGAGGACACAAAGAGCATAAGGATCAGGCACTGATGAGGGAGAGAGAGTTCAGTGGGCAGTGGTGAGGGGCTGCCACGTCCATAAGACAGCTCTCTCCAGATGGGTGAAAACAGCTTGGGTGAGACAGAGCAAGGCTGCAATCTGCCACCACCAGTACTGAGCACAGCAGGATGCCCGTAACTCCTAGGGAAAACAGAAAAGTAAGCTAAAAGAGTAAGCTTTTGGTGAGCTTACTCACCAAAGAGTGCCTCTCACCCACCATTATTGATCCCAGGCATCGAGGATGTCCACACACTGCTGCTGTTGTCATTAAAGGTATAGCAGTTGCCATACAAGGGATGGTGGAAGTGGGTATAGTTCCTGAGAGGGGAACAGAAGCAGAGTGAGAAGGGCTGCAAAACCAAGGGGAAGGGCTTTCTGAAAGGAACAACTCTCTTTTCCATCAGCAGGGACAGGGGCTTACAGCAGATGGGCAGTATTTGTTATGTAAACTCTCATGAACAGGGAAAAGCAATTAAAAAGTGCTGTAAAAAATGTCCTGGAGCTGGGCAGGTTTTTACACAAGGTTTTTCATGCTGCTTTTCAGAGCCCAAATAGGTTTTAGCAGTGCTAGCCATTACTGTATTATTTTCCTAATACTGATGAAGCTCTTAGATTTTCCTACCCCCTTTTCTTTCCTTGCAGATCGTTTTCATTCCACTACCTCCTTGGGGCTTTTTGACCAATAATGGCAGGAGAAAAGTGGGATATGTTTTTACTGTCTTTTTGTGTCAAATCTCTCTTATGCCTTCATGTGGGCTGATATGCACCATTTTACCACTGTGGAGGGTAGAATAAAAATACTTCTCCGCTGTACATCTGTGCCCTCTCTGGTGTTTGTACCAGTATAATTATTTCATTTGTGTGAAACCCAGAAAAAGGCAAAACCATCCTTCAAGGTTCATACTTCCAGGTCACAGAACCTGTGGCCCTGATATGCAAAAGCCACGGGAAAGACTCAAGAAAGATCCTTTGACCTTTCAAATGGGAACTGAGCAAGGAACAATTCCACCTCAGAAAAGAGGTTCTCTAATGTGGGTTCCTTGATTTCCCTGGACCCCAGGCACAAAATAAGTGTTTCCAGGGGTGTTCCCACTACTTACGCCTTGTCACAGGTTGCCTCGTTGAAGCGGCAAGCATAGATGAAATTCTCAAAGTCAGACTCGTCCAGGGCTTTTGCATCAGGCACCTGTGCCAGGATATTGATGTAGTGAAAGCTGTACCATTCCCGCACGGCATCCACTCCCGAGGAGTACGCCTGGTGGAAACAGTCGTTGTTTTCATTGCACTGTTGAGAGGAAGAGGAAGAAGAGGAAGAGCCGTGTCAGAGAAGCCTTCTCATCCAGGAGACAAGGCTCCGCCCGTGGATAAGCTGTGCTCCCTCAGCACAGGCAGGTGACCGAGGAAGTGAAGAGTTCCACAGGACTCCTGTGTGTGACCAACGGGTGATTGGATGGAAAAAAAAAAACCCAGGGCAGCTCCTCGGTGGAAGGGCAACGCCAGGCGAATAAGCGAGGCTGAGTAAGACCCAGGAGGCAGCAAGGCGTGCAGGGTAATATGCACATAAATTCTACCAGGAGCTTTAAATTCTTGCGTGGGGAGCCCTTCCTTCAGGGTGTGTCCAGAAAAACGTCTGTGATCCTGTGGGAACCCCAGTTAGCTGCTGAGCGATTAGCTTCAGTCCTTCAGTGCCTTTTTAAATGCAAACACAGATACCCTGAGGCGAGGAAGCTGCTACCTAGGAGCAATTGCGACCATGATCACCTTTCACGTGGCCCAGGACCATCAAATACTTTCTCCTTTGCTATTATTGGGCAATGCAGCAGTTGATGCTGATAAACTGCTCTCAAAAGCAACTGCAAGGCTGATGTACCCTTAGGAAGGACAAGGTTTTCCAGCTCTTGGGAAGAGACTACACTGACCTGGACATGTTCCCTGGGGCCTGCAGGAACATGGATAGATTTTGGGGAGCAGGATTGTATGGAGCAAAGGATTCAGCTCTGCTTTTATCTGTCATTAGCAAAAGCCGGTGGAGATTAATCAGACTTCTGTGTAAGGAAAGGCATGGCCAAGGGTCTAACAAGACAGAAGTAGCCAGGCAGACTGCAGTGGGTAGGGCATGGAGTATCTAGGGATCTCACCAGAACAAAGCCAATTTTCCAGTCATTCTTGTCCACTGAGGGACTGTTCTCTGGCAGGTTGACTAAGTTGTCCCGCTTCTGCCTCCGCAGAGGATGGCGCTGGATGTGATGGAGCAGGCTCCTTGAGCTACGCCTTTGTGAGGACGACGTGGACCAGTCTCTCTGCGGCAGAGACATGTTGTAGTCATAGAGGTCTAGCAGTGTCTGGTGGGTGATTTCGTCCAGCTTATCCAGCTGCTTTCGGATGGCGCTGTATCTGTGCAGGGGGGAGAGAAGACCAGCAGGTTTAGGGCTGGATGCACACAATCAGCTCTGAATAAGACATGCAGCAGAGTTTGCTGGGGTGATTCCTGCCCCCAGCTGTAAATCTAACCCCTTGCTGGAGAGAAGTTAATTTGCTCCTAGCCCTGTGGCACTTTACATCGCAGCCTGCCCAAGCTCACATGCCTTACTGTGAGTGCCCCGCGGCAGCAAAGGCCTCTGAAAAGCACAGCTACAACAGTCGAGGACCATGAGGAGAACCAGAGTAGGCGCTTTTATCCTGCATCCATCAAAGTCAAGGCACTCAACATCTCTGCAAGTCTGTTTCTTACCTGTACGGATTGAGGGTGCACAGCGTCACAGCCGGGAAAGTCAGCCTGTCGGAGTTCAGGTTGAGGTTGAGGTTGACAGGGTAGCTGAAGTACTCCCTGTAGAGGATCCCGAACTGCCAGTACATTAAGCCGAAGGTGAGGAAGAAGAGGACGGACCAGAAGGCTGTCTTCATCTTATTCTTTTTGGAGCACACCAGGCGGATAGCCCCGTGGATGGTTGTGTTGCTGCAGAAGAACTGGAATAGCTCCTGGTAGGAACTGTAGAATTCGATGAGACCCTCCCGCTCCTCTTCTTTCTGTTGCTGCTCCTCTTCTTGCTTATATTGTCTCATTTTCTCCCCTTCTGGCATCTTCCCTGCCTTCACAGACCCAGTCTACAGCACAAACCCAGAATTAGTCGCCCAGCAGGACCGTGGCTCCGGGAAGCCATGCCCGCTGCACAAACCGGCTCTGCATCCCCATCTTCCCCGAGCCCCGCTGCTCTCACCCCCTCCTCCCTGACCCCCGCCCAGGCTGCAGGTCCCGCTCCGAGTCCTCCCGTCCCACATTTGCCGCGGGGTCGATCCTCCCCCGCCAGGAGCCCCCGTCCCTCCCGCGGCTGCGCCCCCCGCCCGCCCCGGGGCCGCGGCACTGACGGGGGGCGCGGTGCCCATGGCGGGCGGCGGCTGCTCGGGCCGGGACCGGGGCCGGGACCGGGGCCGGGACCGGCGTGCTCTGCCCAGCGCTGCCGGCTCTCCCGCAGCCTCCCCGGCTGGGCTGGGACCGGTTCCTTTCCAGTTGGAGCCAGCACCCCGCCCGGCTCCTGCCCTGCCAGCCTCTCCCCGCCCCTCCCGCCTGTCCCTCCTGCCTGCCCCCTCCTGCCCCTTCCCCTTCCCTCAGGCGCCGCTCCCGGGGAAGAAAAGCCTCTTTAAACTCTCAAGTGTCGGCGGCGGGGCAGCGGCGGCCGGGGGACAGGGGACACGTCGGGGCGGTGACCTTGGCGGTGCCGGCGGGGTCAAGGCGCTCCCGGGGCAGCGGGGCCCCCCGGCCCCCCGAGGGGAGCCCGGCCCCGCCAGGTACGGCCGCCGAACAGCCTGAGCCTCCTCCTTCTCCTCCTCCTCCTCCTCCTCCTCCTCCCATCCCCTCCGGCGGCGACGCGGCGTCCCGGCGAGCCCAGGCGATGCAGAACGAAAGTTGGCAGCGCTGGTCCCCGAGGCAGTGCCGGCCGGGCGGGAGCCCCCACGGTCCGTACCCCCCGGGACCCTGCCCTGCCACCGACCGGCGGAGAGGGCCTGGCTTTCATCGCCAAATTGTGCTTTCCAAGGGCAAAGCCGCGAGTTTCGGGTGAGAACTGCGAGGGGGATGAAGCTGGGACAGAGAAGGCTGGGGGCAAGTCAGTGATACACCTCAGTTACCGCATCGCCTTTGCTGGTGCCTTAACTAAAGAAATCTTTTGTGTCCGCAACTGCCTGGCCCAACCATGAGTGGGAACTTGTTTCGCTGAGCTGTGTCTGGGAAATCAAGGCCTCCCGGCATTACCCAAAGCCTTCCAGTGTTTCCTCGGACCACGGAAATGAACACCCTTAGCAAAATGTGAACGAAAGTCCCAAACACTCTCCCGTCATTATAACCGTGAAACTCCTTTACCAATCTTTTCTCCCAATGATTTTCTTTTAAACTAGCTGTCTCTGAAGTTCTCACTTA
Source organism: Agelaius tricolor (assembly GCF_023055355.1). Taxonomy (NCBI): domain Eukaryota; kingdom Metazoa; phylum Chordata; class Aves; order Passeriformes; family Icteridae; genus Agelaius; species Agelaius tricolor. The sequence goes on from NW_027269269.1 coordinate 21,944,243, forward strand.
TTTCTTCTCTTTCTGGTTACCTCCTTCAGATAGGTCCTTGTTCAGAGTCTTTGGTTACTGAATTTTGATCCTTGTTGAGTTAGCTGTGGTTTGGTTAGTGACTCAAAATACTCAGCCACTTTCACCTCTTCATATTGCAAAATCCCATGCTTGAAAATGGCAAGCAGTACACTTTTGAGGCCAGCAGTTAAGTGTCAGTGTGCCAGAAACAGCCTTGTGACAGGTGCTTGTTATAAACCTACAGCCACAATTTGGAGCGTTCCGCTAGCTCTGTCCTGTGACAAAGAGCAATGCAAAAGCATTGTTTCCCCTGCAGTTCTAAACTTAATTGTACCTCCACTAAATTAATTTTGAACTTTCATCAAGATAAAACTTGGAAAAAGTGGGTGGTGTGAGGTGAATGGACTAATATTGTCAAATGCAGCATCCTCGGAGCATTTCTGCCTCCCCTTCTGGGGCCCCCAACTCAGGAAGGACATGGTCCTTTTGGATAGAGTCCAGAGAAGGCCACGAAGGTGATCAGAGGGCTGGAGCATCTCTCCTGTGAAGGCAGGCTACGGGGAGAGAGTTGGGGTTGTTCAGCTTGGAGAAGCAAGGCCTGCAGTGAAACCTTATTGCATCCTTTCAGTGTCTAACAGGGCTACAAGAGACCTGGGAAGGGACTGTTTATCAGGACATGTCGTGATAGGACAAGGCAGAATGGCTTCAAACTGAAAGAGGGTAGGTTTAGATGAGATGTTAGGGAGAAATTTTTCACTGTGGGATTGGTGAGGCACTGGAACAGGTTTCCCAGAGAAACTGTAGATGCTACATCCCTGGAAGTATTCAAGACCAGGTTGGATAGGGCTTTGAGCAGTCTGATCTAGTGGAAGGTGTCCCTGCACATGGCAGGGGGGTTGGAACTGGGTGACTTTTAAGGTCCCTTCCAACCCAAACCATTCCATGATTAGAAATATCCTGGGTTGGGCCGACAGTCCGTGCAGCTCCGTACCCTGTTGTATATAGGTGAAGCCTGATGAAATAAGGGCCTTGTTGCCCTTGTGAAATCATGGCTCAGGCCTGCTACTTTGGCTAAATAGAAGAGGACTATGGGAGAGGGTCTCAGCTGGAATAGGGGTAGGGAGACATGAGAGACATGCTGCATGGACTGCTGCATGTCCATGTTGTGGTGTATGGTGATTGGTTGACTTGGATTTCTTGTGCCCTAGCACTATGTAAATAACCAGCTAACTGCTAGAAAAGCCTGGGTTTTGCAATAAAGTGGGCTTTTGATGCTTGCCACCATCTTCAGTGTCAGTCCTGTGTCCACCACTAAATGGTGACCCCAGACGTGTTAGGGTCAGGACTGCAGACCTGAGAGCAGCCAGCGGTGGAGCTCAGTCAAGCAGAACAGGCGGACCTGAGAGCCTGAAAGTCTGGATGATTTAAGAAAGCAGAGACACCTGACTCCAGGTGAGTGAATGGGAACAGAGACATGGGGGCTCAAATATCAGCAGAAGAAAAATCTGTTTTGAACATTCTGTTGTGAATATTGCAGAAGAGAGGTATCCATTATGAGAAGTGAGTGCTACACCCCTTGCTCATTTGGTGCAAAAGAAATGGGTGAGAGTGGATGTACAGACTGCCTTTTTTGTTGAAAGATGGGAGGAAGCAGGGCAGGTGTTATGGGAAGCAGCTACAAAGGGGGATGAAATAGCTGGAAGATGGCTAACAATGTGGTGCTTGATTTGTGACTCATTGCTGTGATTAAAAGTCAATAGAGAGGCAGTGGTTGCTGCCGCTGTTGTCACTGCCCAGCTCATGAGAGCTCCTCTGTTTAATAACCCCCCTTCCAAAACTCATTGCAAAGTTCCAAAACTCACTCTATCTTCCTCTGCCCACGAACCACAGGAGATAGGATTACGGTGAGGAAGAGGTCTGGGGCCAACAACAAAGCCCTGCAGACCCAAAGCACCGGGATGCTGGATTGCAATGACAGGATGGATGGCGGCTTGGCAAGGCAGACCCTTACAGATATTACAGTCATTTCTCCACATTGGAGCAGCTTTTGTTACAGGTTAGAAAACCCTGTACCTTTTTCCTAGATGAGAGAGACCTTGATTTTAAAATTCCTGTGTGCACCTGCGGCAGGGAGTGCTAGACAGATACAGATAATGAACTCTGGGCATGGATCCAGGACAAGGATCCTGGGAATGGGTCGATCCCCCTGCCCATGGAGCAGCCCCACAGTAGCACCAGGCCTTGCAGCCGCAGTGGCCACCATCGTGCTGCCTCCATGTCTGGGATGGCATTGATGGAACCTCACTTGCTCTGGGACCTGGATCCCCTGATCTCCCTGACAGGGGAGCTCTGATGAGCCCCCTCAACTCATCAGAGCTCCCCTGTCCCCTCTTGGGCCCCTGGTTGGTACAGCCACCCCACCTTGCACTTGCTGAGCTGCACATGGGTGTCATGGCAGCATCTGGGTTCTTTGGCAGAGACAGTGATATATTGCATGATTGGTGGAGCTTGCCCTGTGGAGTGTGTGCTCCCTTTTCAGGAATTTTGATTTGAAGTCTGATTGAACTGAATTGACACTGATTCTTTGCTAAGTTATAGTGGTGTTAGCTATTACCACGGTAATAAAAAATTTACATGCCTGGAAAAATATTTGCAAGTGGGTAATGTTTCAGTTTGTGGACAAGAAGGTTCATATTTGTAAGACACAGTGCATCCTTAGAAAATTCGGGGGATCCCTCCTTGCAAATATTTTAGGTAGATGTTAGCGAACAGCAATTAACTTTCAAGCCTGCAGTTGGCACAAGTCATAAATTAGACATTCTTTTGCTCACATTCCAGGCAAATCTTGAACTTTATCTGCAGTAGCTGTTCGAGACTTAGTTATAATTACAATGTGAAATTCCTCTGCAAAGGCAGACAAACTTATCCCAGCGTTGCCAGTTTGCTTCCTTTTTACCTCACAGCTTTAATGAGATAATTTTATTGTGAATCTTTTGGTATCAAAACAGTTTATCAGTCTTACACACCCACTAAAGTAACCAAGTTACTTGTGTAAAACTCATGGCATTATTATATAACTAAGTTCTTATTGTTTTAGCCTTGAATATTTATATCCCATTGACCTTTATAAGGCCAAGCTCAAATCTATTGTATAGGCAATCTCAAAAAGCTACAGGTTTGCAGGGCTACTTGCCAAAAACTACACTGTTGTCACTTTTCTGAGCAAAGCTGCACTTAAAAAACAAAACAAAACCAAAACCAAAACTCTAGCAAAGAGTTACTTACACCAGAAAAATCTTTGCTACAAATGCATAAAATCACAACATGTTTGGCAGACCTTTATAATGTCTCCAGTAAATCCATGTTACTGCTGTTTCAGTTACAAAGCAGTTGTTTGCCTTCATGTTGTTACTTTGAAGTTCTGTTACATTTAAGTTCTGGCAGGTTAAGGTTCTGTTAAATTTAAGTTCTGCTAATTTCTGTTAAGATTAATTTCTGTTAATATCTGTTCATTTGAATTACAAGATACAGCTATTTTGTTATGGAGATAAGATAAAACCAACTGAAATAACTGATGAAGCATTAGTAGCCACTTGTTTAAAAATATAAGTTAGGAAATTGTGTAATATATGTGAAGATACAATTTCTTAAATCCTTAATTTCATCAAGGATTTTATGAATGTAAATGTTTCACACTGATTAATTGAAATAATTATTTTTAACAATCGCTGCTGTTTTATCTTCCATAGGTAACACTGAAGAATGAGTAACAATTCCAGATTATGACTGTTATTAGTTGTAAGCTGTTTAGTAGATTCTTTCTTTAACTTATATTCTGTTTTAATGTCATAACATGAATCCACTGACTCCTTATGACAGGTATTGTCCAGAAGATACTATTTAACTGAGGATAAATGACAAAGCTGCCTGCTTTATAAGCTTTAACATATCTTTGTATAACTATCTGCAAAATTCCCATCATTTTAGGAAACTTTCCTAGCTGCTGCTAAGGAGAGGCTTGTTTTTAAGCTATGTTAGGGAGGCCCTTTCAGTTGAGGCCTTGGCTCTGGCCAAGCCGTGGCTCTGTCTGGTTGGGCAGTACACCAACAAACCCAGGTGTTTTCTGCATAAAAACAATACTTTGACTTGCCAGTTTGGACTCATGACACTTCTTCTAAAGTGAACTTGGAAACCTTACCTGGGAATGGTTCTCCAAGTCCTCACTAAAAACGAGGCTTGCCAGCTGTTGCAGCCTCTGGGTGATAGTAGAGTATTTAGGAAATTGATAATATATCATTTTTAATTACCATCCTGTCTCTTATGTGCTACTGATTTTGTGTATTTCCTTGCCTATGTCTGCTTAGTGTGAGTTTGTTGCTTTACCACGTGTATTGTTTTACTTTCATGCTGCCTTCATGTTCATAGTGAGAAATGTGCATGTTGCAAAAAAAAAAACAAACCAAGAAAGGCATAGGGCTCTTCAAGAACATTTAGATTATGCAATATTTACACTAGAAGTTTTGAAAACAAATAATCAAATTTAATCCCCAGCAGAGCGATACTGCTTTGAAGATTTGCATGTACAGAACTAATTTCTAAAAGCTTCTACATAAAGAATCCCAACTGGATGTGCAGTGGCAAGGCCCGGCTGATTTACTGACCTAGGGAGAAGGTGTGCACGTATTTAATTGCCAGCAGGTCAAAGGTGGCTGCCTGCTCGTCTGGACAAACATCGATTGCCTCCGAGAGGATGAGGCCCAATGAAAAGAAAAGTGACCTCATCAGCATCCAGCTCTTGTGGCCAAGGCAGGAGCAGGAGAAGGACTGCCAGAGCATGGCTGTGTCTGGAGACTTACAGGGGCCGCCTGCCAACAGAGGCCTTATGTCATCATCATGGTATTGTGTTCCTACTAACCTTCTGCAGTTATTCCCTGTTCCAGGCTTCCAAACAGACATTCAGTGATGTCAAAGTCAACATTTCCAGCTAATGGACTTCCTCCTGCCTAAACAGCATGGCCCCTGAACTCCAACCATATGGACTTTAGAACAGTAGCCTTTGATGTCCACTTCCTAGGAGACCTTGGGCATTATCCTTTCATTCTTCTATACTGTGAGTCTCTCTGTCAGTGGCATGGTTGTATTTCATGGGTTTTTATTGATTGTGATCTATATTCCATGTGTCTTATCCTGTGTCCAGCAGATGACCAGTAATACTCTTAATAAGATAGTGGCCTTACAAGTGCAAACTGTTTTAACATCAGGGTACACAAACCTTTTGCATAGAAAACAGAAAAGGGGGGATTGTTGTATATAGGTGAAGCCTGATGAAATTGTCAGTCTGATTAAATTGTCAGCCTTGTTGCCCTTGTGAAATCATGGCTCAGGCCTGCTACTTTGGCTAAGTAGAAGAGGACTGTGACAGAGGGACTCAGCTGGAGCAGGGATACAGGGATGTGAGAGACGTGCTGCAGAGGCTGCTGTGTGTCCATGTTGTGGTGTACGGTGGTTGGTTGACTTGGGCTTGATGTGCCTTAAAACTATGTAAACTGATAAGCAGCTAACTGCTAGAAAAGCCTGGTTTTTCAATAAAGTGGGCTTTTGATGCTTGCCACCATCTTCAGTGTCAGTCCTGTGTCCACCATTAGTACTTCATCTTGGGCAGTGTCAGTAGGAAATGTCACAGTGGAGGAACGTGAGCTCTTCTGACTGGTGCCACTTGCAAGTTTCATGTGCTCAGACAGATATGGAGACTGGGAATTAAGCAGCATAGGTGCTTACAATTACCAGTGGGACCTATGGAGATGCAATCCAATTGCTTCACAGAGAGAAACTTGTGTAACTTTTATTATCACAATTTCCTGAAGTTACTGTTACAGTAATGGACTGATCCTCCAGTACCACCTCTCTCTTCCTGGAATTGTGACTCTGTCTTACTGGAATTGTGCCTCTGTCTTACTGGAGTAACAGAAGTTACTTTGCCCCTGAAAATGCCTTTTATAAATGAGCATCTTTTATACTCATTTAAGTTAACAGCACCCACCTAGCAACTACAGACAAATTTGGTAACCCGTAGGCATTGTCTGATTTCCACAGTATGTAAATGGATTTTAAATTGTCTTCAACTGATCTTTGCAAATTACTTCAGAAATATGGTTCTCTTTGTTAGTATGAGACAAAGGTAACTTACATTTTTTGTTTTCTTTTGACTTGAGGAATAATTAAGACCTCAAACATCTGGACTGATGTGCTGTAACCAAATGACGTCTAAAGCAATTTTTTTCAGCATTTTGCCATAGCTGACAATTTCCATGACCATGTTGTTTGGGAGAACTTTTGGCCTTTGACCAGATTTAGACAAGAATAGCAGATAATGATAATACCCACGTATCTGTGTATCTTTCTATACACATACACATTTAAAATTATTTTTAGAAGATTTTATCCATGTGTTGTTTGGTGTTTTTTTAAGAATTAAAAAGCCACTTACTGGCCCTTTGACCATTTCCAGTGGCTGTGACAGCTGTGCTCTGAGTAATTCCCCTTTCCCTCTTTTTCCCCACAGTGTGCTGCTCAGCTGCTGTGCATTATCTGCTGCTGTGGCACACCTTGGAGCAGGTATCAGCCCTGAGGTGACTTCCAGTTGCTTCAATCATGAGAATCTCACCTTTGGCTGTGGCTCTGTAGAAGTGCCTATGTCCCCATGGTCACACAGGCGTGCTGCAGATTGACTGCCAATGCACAAAGGGACCAAAAATTTATCTTTAACATTGCCACAATTACCACTTGATTCCTCAAATACTTTAGAGACAGACAACAAATCTGTTGCCAGCTCAGCTGCCAGTCTCAATCTCCATCAGAAGATTAGAATTTGCTAACTCTTCAGGGTTGGGTTTTTTTAATTATTACTTACGTTTTCCCAGTTTTTGTGCTGTTTTTTGTTTTTTTTTTTTTTCCCTAGTGTGTACATGAAGTAGATCACTGAAGTGACCATTTTATCACTCAGATTGTCAGTCACAAGTGGTATCATTTCCTCAGGCACACTGCACTGTAACAGAAGACAGTGGCAAGAAGTTATTGGTGCAGTTTGCAAAAGCAGCTCCTGTTGATTTAGGTGATTAGGTTCACTCCTTCCTCAAGCTCTCCTCACACAAGAGACTTCTGAGCATTTTGCCCATCCACAGCTTTCTGGATATTTCCATCCAGAGGTATTGACCTATCAAGGTGAGTCACACCTGATGGAACTGGTTTTGACACTGATGGTTATTACCCTCACTGCCATTCAGGCTCAGCAATTATGGGATAATTTGTTTTCTGAAATCCCAAGTCTTGCAACAGGATGAAAGATCTTCCATCAGGCACTACAAATCATCTTTGGAAGTTTTGGTTCATCATATTTACTCCACCTCTAACAACATTTTAAATCCAAGGAGCTTTGTGCTGAGAAGATCCTTGTCATTAGTTCCTTTTCTTGTGAAATGGGAAGCGCCCTGTTGTTCTGGGCAGTGCTTCTGTATATTTCATCTTCACAAGCTCTGAATGCATGATTGCTTTTTATTGCTACTGAACAACCTTTGAGTAAACATGAATCACTCTTTATGGCACCAAATTTGAAATGTTTCCTTACCAGCTACGCAGATTATCTGCCCAGGTAGGAATTTGATAATGATCTGTAGTACACACAACATTTTAAAATAGAACAAGCTTGTTTTTTACACACTGCTACTGTCCCTGCTGTCATGGGAAAAAAAAAAAAAAGAAAAGAAAAAGACAAATCTCTCCCTGACTGGTATGGATTCCAAGTACAACAAATAATACTTGTTTTTGAACTACTTGTAAGACCTTTGATCCATTTAATTATTTCGTATATCTGTAAACACAATTGTACTTTCCTTCTGCTACAAAGCAAAAGCCAGTGATTATTTTGGGATTATTTCTGGATGATTTGCAGCTGCTTATATTTTTCTACATTAAAACTAGTGATCCAAACAGTCAAGGAATAGCATCATGGGTGTTGCTGTAAGTTTGTTTAGCCAAAGAAGCCCCAGCACAGTAGGTGCCAAAGAAGGGTGGGTGTGAGGCTGCACATTGAGTGGCTGCTGTCTTCAGTAGGGAGGTGTTTCCCCAGGGTGCAGGGACTCCTGGGGGTGATCTCCAGAGAGGGTCATTATTAAAAAGCCATCAGGGATTTGCAAACCAATCTACTGGGCTGTTGAATGCCTTCTCCCTTGCTACTGATGTAACTTGCCAGGCAGCAGTGGTGTCTGTCCCAAATAAGCAGCGTGTCCATGTACACTTTTCCACTCTTTCATGTCCCCAGGAGGCTGGTTTCCAGTGCATGTCTTCATTTGTACCTCGTAGGGCAGAGTGGCTGCAGAGAGCCACTCTGGTGAAGCAAAAGGGAGCCCCAGGGGAAAATTGAAGCTCTGTGTGTTATCTGTACCTTTCAGCATGAAAAGATGGGAGACTACTGGGCAGAATCATGGAAATAAAATATTGTAGGACTGAGAAAGTCCTGCTGGAGACTGGGTGGAGGGAACCCAGTCTCTCTTCCTAGGAGAATTAATTCAAGGTGAGTGGATCCCAGAAGACTCATCAGGCAAACCTGAATTAGCTGTTGTAACCTAGCTAACTCCCATCTGTTAGCTGACTCCCAAATGTAGCTGACTCCCATCTGTTGTCCATATTTCAGGGTAAGGGATATTGTTTCCTGGAAATGGTGTATCAGACAGAGTGCTGAAGAAGCCCAGTGACCCAGACCCTTTAGCCACACACCTTTGTGTCCAAGCCAGCTGCCGTCTTCATTACTTGTGACCTGTTGCCTTGCACAAGAGAATCAGAGTCACCAAGCTCTACCTCTGCTGCACATTCCCTCATGGAGGATCTCTCAGCCAGATCCACAGCTCCACAGGCACTGATCTCATTCCAGTCCTGCTGCTATGGGACCAAGTGTGGAAATGGCCAGATGAAAATTCCCACCCACTGGCACAGCTAAGCTAAAACACATCTGGAGGCTGGGTGGACAGTCCAGGCTGGAACAGCAGCCAGCAAACCTATAGGACTGGTTCTGCATCTGCCTTGTCCTGAGGGGCAATTAATAAGTGGGCAATCAAGATGGAGCCTCTTTGACGTCCCCCCACCCTCCCCTGCTCTCCCCAGGTGAAATCTTCAATTTCCTCATTCCAGCCCGAACAATATAAACATTATCACAGCCACATGACTCCCTGGCTCTCTGTCCCCACCCCTTTCCTGATCTCTCCTGCCTGTTCCTGGAGATCAGAGGCAGAAGCAGCCAACTCAGACCAGTTTTTCATCCGGCAGCTGCTGCTCCCCAGCCAAGAGGGATGGCAGGGCTGGGGCTGGTCCTGCGAGCCCAGGGCAGCACCTGCCTCGGCACAGCTCCGTGGATGCAGGTGCTCCCTGCTGCCTGCCTGCAGCTTTACCAGACCCGGTGACAGGACAGCCTTGCTTGTGTTTAGCTTGATTTTTGACACTGCCTCATGTGATTCTCCAAATGCCCTCCCCAGGCACTCCCATCCCAGTGGTTTCATGTTGCTTCTGCTTCTCGGCTCTGCTTTGCTGATGGTGATCTCTCCTCTGGAATACAAGCCAAAACCTATACCCTTGAAAAGGGAATCCAAATGTAATTAAGCCCTTAAGAAGAAAAGTCAATCTATAAATCCTGATTCTTTTATGGGCAAGGCCAGATTTCATAGCCAAATGGCCCAAGGGAGCACCTCCCACCACACCCTTCTCCAAAGGAGGAGCAGAAGGCATCACCCCCACTTTCCAGTCTCCCTTTTGTTTGTTCCAATGTTCAATTCATTCTTCTGCTTGAGAGGTTTTATGTCTTCCCTTGCAAGATCTTAGGCTGGCAGTGACGCAATGGTCTGGAAATAGTCTGAAAGGTCTGGAATGGCCCAGGAGGCAAAGAGCCTAAATTTTGTTCAAGGTGTAGCTTGATAAATTCAAGTGAAGCTTTAGGTTACAAGATACTCTTTGGTGTTGTCTTGTTTTTTTATAATCAAGTAATCTGAGGTTTGTCGTCTGTAGGACTCAGAATATCTGGATTCATATATTAATTTTTTGTTTGTTTGTTTCATTCTTTCTTTTAAGCAGAAAAGTTTGGCCAACAAAACGTGAATCTTAGTCAAGCCATGTGACTACTTCCAGTGATACTGAGAAGAGTGAGATTTCTTCATTATAGTCACTGTCCCATTCTGTCATTTCTTCTTTTAACTCTATATCAAGATTTCAGCTATCTCAGATACATGTCACCTATCAAGAAATTTCTACTTCTGGGTGAATTTTGGGGTTGGGAAGGGGTTTTCATCAAGTGAGACACATAGATTGTTTTTTTAGAGAAAGAATCTTACTCTGTACCTTGAAAAATGGTCTCCTTCAAGGGGTCTCAGGCTTTTTGTCTTTCATATCCCCTGCCAGTAAAGAATGTCAAAGTATTTGCTCCTGATATGAGAATATGCATGTTTATCAGCTGAGGCAAATGATCTTTCATGCTAAGGACTTATTAAGATGTTAATGTTATTTCATGGGAGGATGGGTCTGTGAGGATGATTTAGGTATGTACAGAAATATTAAAGAAGAGAAAACCAGCAATTTGTAAAGAAGCCAATACTAAACAAACACAGGCCTTCAGAACTGTTTTTAAAAGACGGAAAATAAAATTATAAAAAGTAGGATTGAAAACAAGGGAAGGAGAGGGAGCTGAATGGAAAGAACAGTAGTAAAAGAACTGAAAAAAAGAAGAAAGTTGTGCCCTCCTTCTCTGCAAGCTGCACCTGGATATGGTGGGAAATCAGTGTTACCACCCCATACATCCCTCTGCTACTACCGTTCATTTATCCCAAACCCCTTTTGCTTCCTCTTGTCACCACACCGCTGTACCTGCTGGGGCAGCGTTGATGTTCCCTCTTACTCCTCTCTCTGTGACATTCCAGTGCCCAGCACTGATGACCTGTAACAGCACCTGCCCCAACTGCTTTCTGCTGTGTGCCCATTTCACGTTTTCATTGCCCGAATTCACTCCTGTCACACTTTGCCATCCTTGGTGACTAGGCACGCTCATGGGCTGAAAAACGGGGTGAACACCTTTTCTTGTGGGCTACAGAAACAATTGTCCAGTGGGGTAAGGGAAGTTCCAAAAAGCATCTAAGTTGTCTACAACTGGAAAACTAGAGAAACTTTGTAATGTTGCATATGGAAAGGCAGCAAGTCAGGTCGAACAAGGAACGGCTAGCAAAAGGAATCAAAACTAGCAGATCTCTCTTGAAATGCATCGGACACCTGCCAGATGTTCTGAAGGGCAAAACAGTGATCAGGCTGGGCAGGGAGTGCCCAGCAGAGATAAGGCCATCACAGACACCTCTGCAGCCTAAGTGCTGAGTGATGAGATCAGGGTGGCAGAACCCATTCTTCAGCAGGGTGGGGTCTGCCAGCGAACGTGTCTGAAACCGAAGCGCTGTGGAAAAGGCTGCTCTACACACTGACAAAGCAAACAGTAACAACTTGCCGGGAGCAATGGCACTTGTCCAAGAGTCTTAAAGGATCTCCGGAGTAAAATGGCTGAAACTGCTCCAAGCAGTGCGTAACCCCATGTTTACCCCCAGTGTGGGACCTCAGGAGGGGAAAGGGCTGAAGGTGATGCCCCAGTTTGGCCAGGGGCAGGTGGTGGAAAGTTTCTGGGGCTTGTTTGGGCTTCAGATGAAGATAACATGAATAAAAAGATGAGAGATTAGTACAGCTAGAGACTAAGAGGCTCTGGAGCAGCCTGGAACACCACTCCATGGTGCTTATGTCCCCAGCAGGACATCCATGCTGTCCTCTGCCAACCTGACAGTATGTGTGCTCTGGTCCACCTCCTCCTGAAGGTTTGGATGCATGCTTGGATGAATGCTGCCTGTGGTACTGCAGCCAGCAGGACTGGTGGAGTGGTTGGCTCTTGCTGCAGGACATAAGGGATGTGGTGGTCCATGTGCTTTGACCCTGGTGAAAGCTCCTGGTGAAGGGGACAGCAGCAGTGACAGAGGGATGTGTTTGTGTCTCTTTCCTCTCCTTTCTCCTTTCCTGATTCAGGAGAAGGAGCTCCCCATGCTGCCACCTTCCTGAGGACATGGGTGGGGATGGTCTCCATTCCTCTGCTATCTCCTCATCAGGGGCTGCTGCCAACTGCTGCTGGTGCTGAAGCCTGAAATCAGCCTTCTTGACTCCAGATGGGCTTTTTGAACTTCTCAGATAATTTTTTCATCTGGAGAGAATATCTGCAATTTTTCAGCATCTGCTCATCGCTCATTGAAGGAAATGCATGGGAACTCACCTGGGTGTGCTGGGAGAAGTGGAATTTTCAACTGACTGGGAGGAGGAGCATGTTTTTGCAGTGGGTGGGAGCTGGACTGACTTAATGTTACACATCATGCTCTGGAGGGAAGCATGAGTCCCGTGTTTTGTCTGGGACACAATTCAGAGCTGGAGGCCTTGAGAAACAAAAAGACTGATCCTTTTCCCTTTTCTTCTTTCTCCTTTTGTTCTTTTTGTGTGTGTGTGTGTGTGTGTGGTTTCTGTTTGTTTGTGGGTTTTTTGAGAGACAGAGAATAGGAAATTTTACAGGCACTTTGTTGTCCATTGTAGCTTATCAGTGCTCATGTTACTGAAGTTCAGGTGAAGGACACATCAGAGAGAGTGTTCAATGCAGAAGATTGGTGTCACCAGGAGAAGCAAACATGCAGCACTAGTGAGGACATGTCTTTGGTCAGCATTTTGTACTCCTCAGGGAGTTGTATCCTTGTAACCCTTCAGACCCAATAAAGGGCTCTTCGCTGTCTGATCTGTGATGAACTTGGCAATTACATGTGAAGGTGAGCACAACTCTCAAGGCTTCTGACATTTTCAGAGATGCCAAGAATCAGAGAATGGTTTGTCAGGGACCTTAAAGATTATCTAGTTCCAGCCCATTGGGCAGGGTCACCTTTCGCTGGGCCAGGTTGCTCAGAGCTCCATCCAGCATTCTCACGTGTTTCTGGAGTGACATCTCTAGGCTTAAAAAGCAATCCTTGGTAAGCCATGTCTTTCCTGTGGTGCACATACACTGAATTCCAGTGTCTCAGAGGTGCAGGTGCGTGGCTGGTGGGGGCCAGCACACTGACCTGGAGGGCTGGGAGTGGCCTCTCCTGTTCTTGTGTCTGCCATGCTCCAGAAAAGGGCTTTGGCTGAGCACGGTGCCTGTGCTGCTGTACCTGTGCTGGAGAAACCAAGCCCAGGGCTTTGGAAGCACTGCAGAATGTGTGGCTGTGATATAATGTGAGGTTGAAGCAAACACAGTATATTTAAATGATGCACCTCTGGTCAGTGTATGCTTTCTTGGAGGCAGCTGAGCTTCAGCTCTGTTCATAAAGTGCTTTTAAACCAATGTAGTTAAACTGCTGAATCTATTTTGCTAATTGAAATTGAATGAGCAGAGGCATAATCAAACAAATGGAACCTATGGGGAAAATATAATCCTGAGCTATGCTTTATTCTTTGAAAAATATCTGCTCTTTTAATACCACCTTAGACCTTCTGGCTTGTCCGTATCCACAAAACAATGCAGCCACAGCCTCCAAGTAATCTTTGTTGGCTCAAGTGCAAAGAACTTAATCTTTTGTTTTGCAGGTTGACAAAACATGTATAAAATTTTGTATCTTATATCCAACAATTCTACTAAATAGTTAGTTTTAAATGCCTAAATTTAATATTTATTTGCACTGACACAGTGTGCCTTACAATGGGCTGGTGTGCCCAGCAGCTAATCAGATGATGACCAGAATCCTGCTCCTCAATCCACGTGGCCAGGCAGCGATGCCATGTGGCACTTGGCCACGGCACATTTGACCTTGGAAGGCAGCGTGGCTGTCTCCCAGAGAAGCAGAAGGACTAATATTATTTATCCCTGTCTTCTTAATGCAATCAAGTTTATATTTGATGCACTCTTAGTCTCAGTGACATTTTCTGTAATAAGTGTTTTATATTTAAAGTGGAATGAATATTGCTGTTAAGCACAAGGTCACCTTGTTTATCAGTGAGTATTACTTTTTTCTGCTTCAGAGTATCTACTTCACTTGTTTTTGTGATTTAGAACCAGCCTGAGACCTTCAGGGATGCAGTAATTGCAGACTCTAGTGGGGAGTATCAGAGAGCAGGTAGTCAAATAAAATAAAATGCCATGGTATATTTCTCCTTATGAGGAATACGACCACTCCTAATGCATTTCTTCCATATCTCCATTCTTTTTCCTTCCTTCCAAGTCAGTTTATGGGCCAAAAAGCAGACAAACTGACAGCTCTCATTTCCGATGTAACACAGGCCTTGGAATTTTACCCAGTGTCTCTTTTCACTGATGTAATTAATTTTTTAAAAATTTTATTATTGTTACAAAAGGACAGCTTGAAAAAACTATCCTGACCTTTATTTGAATACCTTGAAAGACAGTCTGCCCCTCTGACTGCCTGCTAGCTAGGACAGTCACCCTCACTGCTGGGGATGTGATGTCTTATTCTGCTTTGAAGGCGCCTGCATTAAACTCACAGTGGTTGATTCTCACTGTGCCTTTCTCTTCAGGTGATGGTGCCACCAGCACTCTGTGTTTTCTCTGCTGTGACTGAGAGATTCTGGTTTAGCTAGACCAGAGCAATGGCTCAGCATGTTCCCTGTCAGGCATTGTCTGACCTTCCTAATTGCTCCTGTCATTTTGCTCCTGTCACCCTCTCCAGGCTTTCGGGATAACAAGGAGCCGTGTGGGCGGCTGCTCTGTGGGTGGGTGCTGCAGCTGCAGGCTTTGCTGGGCTTTCAGCTCCGCACTGTTGGTCACAGGTGACGGTGACTTCTCCAGTGGCTGCCAGCGAGGCTCCTCTCTTGGCAGCTTGTCCTTCCTCGCTGTCTGTACAGCAGCCAGTGGTCACTCACCCACCTGGGTGTGTCCGAGGGTGTCCAACTCCAGTGGGCCGTCCATGAAGGTTCTGTGAGTCCTGAGCCAGAGCAGCAGCATCAAAAGTGAAGAGTAAAGGGTTTGAGCAGAAACTGCTTCCACCAGCAGTTACACTCTGCCCCTGGTCACTCTTAGGTGTTCCCACAGGTCAGACAATTCAGAGGGATTCAAGGATCAGCAGCACTGGGGGAGCGTGGTGGTGCAGGACCTGAAGAGACTCCACCAACACCCCTGAGCATCCTGTCCTGGCTGAGCTTGTTCACCTGGCCAGGTGACTCGTGCTCATCTGAAGGACTCCCTTTCCTTTAGCTACTGACCTTGACATTTGCAAACTTTATCAACAGTGTTTTTTACAGTTGTATCTTCTGGTGCAATTATTAAACTGCACAGTTCTTGCAAAGAGACACACATTTTCAGCAGTGATTGGTGCTTCTTTTTGGACAATGAAGTTTTGCCTGTTAGCTGCTAATTAATCCATGTGATGCAAATTGTGATGTATCCAGATACTACCCGTTTTTTCTTCAGAATTTACAAGTTTCTTCATTTGTTTGCACCAGTGCTTTCATCAACCAAATGTATTATTTTGTCAAAGAATGAAGTCAGGTTTGTTTCCCCCAACTTTTTTAAATACTAAATTATAAAAATTATTTTAATTGTTGGAACATCTGCTAGCTAACTTGTAGTAACTTCACACTCTCTTACCTATGATTATTACAACAGAACCATCTAACAGTCAGGTGTCATCTCACTTTCTGTCTCTGGACACCGGCACATGTTTTTCCACGACCTTGGGATTTCTCTAGTACATCAGGATTTTTAAATACCAAATTCTATTGGGTCACGTGCCTCTTCAGTAAAATTTTTCTATGATTTTGAGATGGAAATTTGCTTGGCTACTGATCTGAAAATACTTATGCTTAATAGATGCTGTTAAAACTTTCCTGATTTTGCAGAAAGATGAAGTTTTTTACTATCCTCTTGTAGCATGAATACAAAAATCCATTTCTTTTTGTATGCAAAAAACTAACTTTTCTGTATCAAAAAGCCTCCAAAAAAGTCATCACTATCAACAGTTTTACCTATATCCACCCAGTAAGAGCCTAGGCTCTCACTGCCATTTCTTAGTTTTCAATGTATTTTGAAAAAACTGCTTCCAAGTGCTGTTAGCACTTGCAGCAATCCAGTTTTTCCAGATTATTTTGAACGCTCCTTATCACCTTGTATGCTTCATAAATTCTCACTTTTATTGTGCGCCATATACCTCCTTTCCATACCCCTTCCTTCTGCTTTTTTTTTCCCCTGTTGGTTTTATACAAGATTTCTAAGTGTTAACCTTCAAATTCTCTGTTAGGGCAGAAAAGGGCTGAATTGTGTCCTTTTTTTTTTCACAACTACAGACACACAGATCTTCTTCATCTTGTAAACTCCCAGCAGTGAAATGTCTATTAATAAAAATTTTATTGCAGCTTTCTCCTGGGGAGTCCTATTTTTCTGATTGCTTGATTTCCCATCAGTTTAACTTATAACTTCCCCTGCTTAAGGATTTACCATTTTGAAATACCAATTTTTGCCTATGTATATGCTTAGCCTCACACATAAAATGCATAAATACATAAAGATCTTGGTTAATGGCTTGTAGGCATTGACTAAATGTACTTTGATACATCTACAGGTACACATCTGTATACATGTAGTATAGCATGTACACATACATGCAGGTACCTGCATTTCCACATCATACATGCAGTTGTACAGACACACCTCTATGCAATGTATTTTTCTCTGGAACCAGAGAAGAGGCATTTCTCAAAGTGTGTGCCTGTTGCCTGTAACACAGCCATGCAGCACAGAGCTGAGGCTGCCCAGGCTGCCCTCCCTGGATGAAGATGTGTTTTTCTGTGAGTCCATCCCTGAATGGTCACTCAGCTCCTCCACCAAGGGCAGCCCTCCCCCCTCCATAGCAACCAAGCACTCTGTTAATATTTGGACAGGGCTGGCTTTTCTGAGCAGGATGTGTCAAGGGACAGGAGGCAAAGCACTGTAGGTGAGTGGCACTAAGGTGTCCTCTATTCTGAAGCCCTTGGACATTACTGAGGCTTTGGTTTATCTGAAAAGGAGAGAGAAACAATAAAAGAGGTAAAATGCAGTAAGACCAAAGCAGTGCAAAACATCACCTCATACTGCTTTCCACCAGAAATGAGTCTCCAGCTCATCCACTCCCTGCCTCTCCCTGCAGGATCCTGGGATATTCTGCCCTCCATCTCTCTTCAGCAGCAGTGCAGGGGAGAGGCAGATGCTGCTCTTCTCTGCATCTCCACTACGAGGGCAGAGGCTCAGCCTTTTGAACTCCCACCTGTTCCTCTCCTGAGCACAGTGAAGAGGTCAGTGATGAAGACAGCAGCAATAACATCCCCCTCCTGTCCCTTGCTCTACAGAGGAGGAGAAGGGTCAGTGATCTTGTGTTGCCTGGAGCAGCAGAGTACCCAATGAGTTGTCACAGCTGAACAACCCCGCAGCTGGCCATGTGTGCTGCTCTTGTCACACATGTGACAGGAAACAAGCGAGCCAAAGCCACACAGACCCGGGGTCGGGTGTGCTGGCTGCACTGATGTGTCATAACTTGTTAAACTGCAGGTATAGCTTGCTGTTCCCTGCTGGGTCACAAGGAGACACAGGAGCAATGTGACATCAGCAAGGAGAGTGTGAATCCCAGCAGCTCCAACAGGGGGAAGCATTTTTTAATAGAGCTCTCTAGTAGCTTCAGCCTCCAGCTGAACATTGGGTCCAGCTGTGTGCCCAACTCCTTGGGGCATGAGTGCTTTCTTGTGCCTGTGCACTTGCTACAGACTTTTGTTCTGTTGCTTCACCTTCAGCCATAAAATCTCTTTTCCCCTGAAGGAAATGAGCTGTTTGCTCCCTCAGAACCTCAGGGAGTCGAATAAAAGTTGAAGAAGTGAAAGGGTAGAGGAGGGCAGAGAGAATGGGTGTGAGAGGACACCAGAAAGAAAGCATGGGGAACCAGGAAGATGTGGAGTGACTCAGAGGTTTTGATCCCCAAGGTGGGTAGATGAGGTGTGAGGAGGTCTGGGCAGGATGAAGGACTTGTCTCTCTGCCCCTGACACCTACCTGGTGCCTTGGTGAGATGGGCTCTGCCAGGACAGCTCTAGGTGGCTGTGCCTGCATTGGGACTGAGCTGCTGCTGAGGCAGGAGGTGATGATGGAGGGGCCATCTCAGCTTTGCCAGTGACTGGAGAAATGTGTGTTTGGGAGAGGAATTCCTGTGTTGGGGCAGGTCAGACTAGTCTTCACATCTCTCTTGAATGATGCCACTGCTGGAATGACAGGAACTCTAGGAAGTCCTGGAGGAGGTAAATAGGGAATTGATTTATTGATAGCACAGTACAGTGACAAGGGAAAGAAGTTGAGCAGCTCTGACAATGGGTGTTGGGAGCAGTGGTAGGAGGGTGCAGGGCAGCGTCAGTGCCTGAGGACAGGGGACTCCTGTTGCCCCCAGGCACTTCCCTTCCTCACTGGCCAAACACAGCTGGGTGATTGCTGGGCCTGGTGCTGTGGGGTGGGCACACAAACAAATGCTGCATCTCTTGTCTCCCAGGCTCAGTCCTTGCAGCCAAGGGATGGGTCCCCACTTCCTAGCAGCTTTGATACATCCACATGGACTTTTGGCCACCTGGTCACCTGTAGTCAGCACTGTTCCCTCCTTGGCTGCTGCAGTGGGTTTTTCTGAGCAGCAGGGCAGTGCTGACCCTGCTGGAGAGCCACAGAGTAACCATGAGCCAGGATGTAAGGCAGGGCCCTCACCAGCCTGCTGAAAGCTGTGTGTGGGGATCTCAGAATCCACCTCCTCCCCATCCTAGACCATACACAGCAGGGATTCTGCATGGGGGATGGATACTGACTGTCAGTGGACCCCTCTCACCCTGCACCATTTTCCCCTCTGGAAGAGCATTCAGCTTTGGGAGGACCCTGTTTTCACTGGGTGACCTTCACTACAGGGGTGGGGGTGCAGGAGAAGCCCCACACTGGCTACCAGAGCTGCTTCACTTTCACTCTGACAAAGCTACAGGGAAAAAAACTCCCTACATTTAAACCTATTAACTCTTCCTGCACCAAGCTTGGGAGCCTGGAAGGAGCAGGGAAATGAGGCACAACCACTGGGGTTGAGGAGCCCTTCCCAACCTGCAGTGCTTAAAAATAGTCACCTCTCTGCATACTTGCTTCTTAGACTACTTTATCTTTGTGAAATACTTGGAGGCCGAAGCGGGTTTCCTTTTCTCTTTTCTCTTTTTTCTTTTTCTTTTTCTTTTTCTTTTTCTTTTTCTTTTTCTTTTTCTTTTTCTTTTTCTTTTTCTTTTTCTTCTTTTTCTTTCCCTGCAAAACCTTCTTCAGCTGGAAAGAAGATGGTTGCTCTGCAGTGGCAGAGCCAGCTCCAGCTCCCCTTTAGCCCCGTGGGAGTGTAGTGCCATCAGCAGCTGCCAATTTAGCCCTGGCTTTGCAGGAAGAAGTCACTGGGGATAAAAGAAGCTGTGAGAAAGGAAATGGATGAGCTCTGAGGGTGTTTAACTGCTGCCTTTTCTCTGTCTTTCAAACACACAGGGAGAAGTTGACTGCTTCTCTGCTGGTTTGTTTCCTCTCCTCACAGTAACAGAGCTCACCCTTGCTGTGGGCAGCTGAAATCATGGATACACACCTGCAGGAAACCATGATAAGCCCCAGACACAGCTCAGAGGTCTGGATACAGCCTTACCCTCTGCATCCCAGTCCCATCCTCACCCACCAGTTGAGTCCTGCTTGGAAAAGCCTTACAAGGAATATAAACTCTTCCTGCAGAAGCTATGCTCAGGAGCCATGAGCTGTCAGATGTGGCCAGCTGCTCTGCCTGGTGCTCCCTCTGCCTCTCCAGGCTAAGATCACACACACCTACCAGCACATCCTGTGAGTCCCTGCCAGTCTGAGATGCACTCACCTGTGCTCCCCTGGCCCTACAGGTTATTGTCCAGCATTACCCATGCTCTCAGAGGGGCACCCACATATTCCAACAAAGCACAGCTTTACCATGAAGGCATCGAGTTCAAGGGAGCTATTCAGTGGTGCTGCAGCTGCTGGGGGAGTGCTGTGGATCTGTTTTCCTACTCAGGGAGATGAAAACCTGTAAAATCACTATGTGATGACAGATAAGAGGTATCAATGAGCAGAGGCCTAGACATCAAGGGTAAAGAATACACTCCTTGTGATGAGAGAAGCAGCAGCAGAAAAAAGCAGCAGCCAAAGAACCATCTAGTTCAGCCAAGGGAAGCAGGTGAGGCCAGGGTGGCACTGAGGGAATCTCAAGTGATGCTGTGGGATCAGAGAAGTGATGCTGGGAGGAAACCTCCAGGGGTCTCTGGTCCAACCTCTGACTCACTCAGGTCACCATAATTTTGTCCAAATCTGGAAACCCTCCAAGAGTGGAGATACGGCCGCCTTTCTGGGGACCTGTCCCAGTGCGGCTTTTTTGCCCTTCTGGTAAAAATGTCGTTCCTGAGGTTCAGCCTCAACCTACAAAGTTTCATTTTGTTGCCACTGTCCCTTGATACATCACCTGGTACTATTGAGAAGACCTTGGCTCCATTATCTTTGTAACCACCTTCTAGATATTGGTAGGAAACAATATAGGGTGTAAACTAGGTACCAGGCAAGTACCAGCAACATGGTAGCTTTACAGTCATCCCCGGTGTAAAACTTCTGCTGTTCAGGGCTGGTAGAAAGGAAAACAAAACCAGTTCATTAATACCACATGTATGATGTTACAGGTTGTTTAGATGGAACTCAGAAAGCTAAAAGAGGCTTTTCTGTGGTGCAGCTCAGTGTCAGCCATGAAATGCTCAAGTTCATACCTGGATATGTAGGGAGAGAGCAAATATTAAAAGAGATAAACCCCAGTAAGAACTCTGCTAACATGGGGAAAATAACTTCAGAGTTATGGACCAGTGAATCATCTCTCATCATCATAATGGGCCTCAGGCCTGTGATTCTCAGCATGACATGACAAATTCCTTCACCAAACCATCACTGAACTTACAAAAGATTTGTTAGCTGTAAATAGCAATTAAGTCATAGAGCAGGTGGCCATCAAAAATAAATTTGGAGTGTGTGATCATAATTTCCTTACATATAAATTCAGTGGGAAGATAAATAAGAATAAACCTGCACTGCTTATGCATGTTTTGTTTCAAAAGAAACTAAACCCCAAGGAATTTGAGAATCTTTAGTGCAGAATGCAGTGGTAAGGAAACTGTATGTGAAAGATGCTCAGAATTTCTGACAGAGATGTGCAGTATCTCTGGAACATGCAAAGCAAAGAAGGAAAAGCCCCTCTGTAGCTACCTGGATGAACAACCACAAGGTGAAGGGTAAGGAGAAAAATTTTCTTCATATGTTTGTAGATATAATGTAGCATCTGGAATCTGGAATCTGGAAAATGGATTTTTAAAAGAAGAGATAGTTTTTCATTTAAGTAAATAACTGAATCAGGAAGGAGAAAGTGGCTGTGTAAAGAAGATGAGGTCAAACCTAAAAATATTTGTTAAAATTAAATAAATATAAAACATAT
The DNA here is from genome assembly GCF_023055355.1 of Agelaius tricolor. Taxonomy (NCBI): domain Eukaryota; kingdom Metazoa; phylum Chordata; class Aves; order Passeriformes; family Icteridae; genus Agelaius; species Agelaius tricolor. Next base: position 21,965,828 of record NW_027269269.1, read on the forward strand.
ATAAATAAAAGTCTTCAACCAGGAAAATGATAGTGAAGAGCAGAGCAGAGGACAGGAGCATAATGAATATGAAACAGGAACTGCCACACCTCGTTTGAAGGCAAAACATACATTTATGTGATGAAGTCAAGAAAACAATCTAGGACTTGAATTTGAATGGATTTTTTAATACCACAATAATTTTTATTCCTAAGAATGCAACAAGGAGTTACAGAGTTTCACAAAATGACAGGCACTGTTCAGATAAACTTCACCTTATCTGTGCTCTCTCAGTTTTGGGAGTTGGAGGTCCATCAAAAAATTCCTTCCCTCAACCCAGACTTAGGATACATGTCAGCAGATCACTTGCCCTTTCACCCCTTAAAAATTATCTTCTGCCCCATGTTACTGTATAGCACCAGTTGGGAACTTCCAGAGTCTTTCTCAAGGAAATCCTTCTATCCAGAAAACCTCTGGTTTTGGCAGCACATCCCAACCCCTTTCATTCCTGTGCCCTTTCACCTGTCTCCTCTTGCCCCTCCTCACACCACCTACAAAGAGGCAGGTCTCTCTATCCAAACCCATTACCTTTTCTGGTTCCTGTCTTCTCTTGTCATGAGTTTTTTTGCCCTGCTCTGACCTTTCTGATTTCCACGATGCCTTCATTTCACTTCCACTTTTCCAGTGAGAGGAAACACTGCAAGACACATCAGCCTGGAGTGTGTGGAGTATTGCTCTTGCACTTCACAGGACTTGAGGACAGCACAAACAAGATCAAAGTCATGAAGATCCAGAGTGTGGGGGCTGGACTGAGAGCAACCTCAATGCTCTGCTGGAATTGGATCCCCTTTTCCAGTTCAGACCCTGCCAAAACAATAGACTATTTTGAAAGACACCACATGATCAGTTTCTTCTAATCAAATTACTCAAGCTGAGATTTAACCAAAGTTTTCTTTGCCAAATTACAGACTCAAACCAGCAGCTAAGGACTTGCTGAACCCAAACCAAAGCCTCTCACCTTTTAAATAAGTCAGCATTGTGCTCACCAAGACACACAGTGCAGGAAAATTCAGTTCCCTCCAGCTCCTAAATCTTCTACTGACTCTGCTAATGGCAGGACCACCAACACTGAGCTAGCTTGGCATGACCCTGAGATTAATAAAACTGCATCTGACACCAGCCCAGAGCTCTCCACCCCTGGTAAGGCTGGGATGAAGTGAGAAGCAGCTCCCTGCTGACATTGGCCAGGTGAGTATGCAGAAATGCAAGGGTGATCTTCCCGTCCCTGTACAGCTTTGCCTCTCCCGGATCAGGCTGACCAGACTAACCTGAAGATTTTGGCTGTGGACTTTCAGCTTTGACTGGATATGCTGAAGGTTACCTAATCAAATTTACAGTTTTTCAGAAATACACCTATATATTCACAGGAGCAAATATGTCTCTCTATGAATGAACACTCTGTGTCTCTCCAGCATGCCCTGTAGGGAAGAAGGGAAATGAGCCAGAAGGGAAATGATCCAGTCTCCTGGATGTTCTATGCACACCCTGGCTGATCCCACAAGGTAAGGGTTGCAGTATTCCTAACTCTGACCTCAACAATCATATTTCCAAAGGTTGCATCCCCCTGAAGTCTGACTCAGGCATTCCCTATGGAGGGAATAAGCAGAATCCATTTTAATAAGGCTGGAACTGAAGTTGTGCCATCTCCAGGAGCAGGGAGCGGCAAGAACAAAATCTTCTGGAACTGACAGAAGGCAGCCAGGAGCAGAATGGCAGTGGTGCTGGTGACACTGGCACTAAAGGTAAAATGAGCCAAATTCACACCTAACATAGGCCAAAATTTCAGGGCAGCCACAGCACTTTACATCAGCTAAAGTGGCTGATCATGTGAGAGATTGTTCACAGGCTGAAATTTTTCATCGCCTCCTGCCAGCCTTGAACACTGACTTACTCTGAGACCTTATTATTTAAGCAACCTTTTTTTCCACCCTCCCCAAATTATCCATAAAAGTAAGTGGCTCCATTTTCAAGCACCCAGCATAGATTCTGGCACCCAATTTTTGGACATGCATTTGCAGATATTGTTGTCTGCAGCTACAGTTGGGTGCTCAGCATCCTTCAAAATCAGATACATGGTAAGTGAAGAATGAGTCCCTGATGTAGAGACCTAGGAATTCTAGGTCTCTTAGGTATTCCTAGAGACCTAGGAAGTTAGGAATTCTGGCTGTATGTTTTCACATCTGTCAACTTTGCTGGGTGAAACAAGGAGATAATATTGGGCAGCTCATGTTATGGAATGTTTTGAGGACACATGAGTTTTTGTAAGCAGTTTTAAAGGATGGACAGTTTGTTTTTGTGCAGTGGCTTAAGCCTCAGGATGAAGGATCAGAGTGGTTCTAACTGCTCCTGGCCCAGCTTAGGTTCCCTGTGCTCATTTCCTTCCATTTCCTCTTTATAAACCTGGGATGCTACTTGTGTTTTCTGCAGGATACCTGTGCAGAGAAGTTAATTTTCGTGTCTAAAGCATTGTGAGACTTCCCAGAAAGGATCTCTAGGGGCAGAAAATAGAGTAGCATAAAAGAAAAGAAGAAAAAAAGAAAAAGAGAAAAAGAAAAAGAGAAAAAGAAAAAGAGAAAAAAAAGAAAAAGAAAAAGAAAAAGAAAAAGAAAAAGAAAAAGAAAAAGAAAAAAGAAGTGCTGCTTTTCCTGTTCCTGGGACGATTCCACTGTCCTCACAGCTCAGACTGTATGCCCCTGAGGGTGTGTGTCTGGAGATGAAAAACATCCTCATATGGTTAAAAATCTCACAGGGACCACTTAAGCTGCAAGTGTAGGCAAGGCTGAGCTGTACTCAGGGTGGTTTGGGTCACCATGCAATTCATGCCTTTGGTTACCAAGCACTCAGCTCAGGTGCATCAGAAACCTCTCTGGGTAAGAGAGGGCTCCTTCTTGCATGGCCACCTCATCTCACATCTGCAGTGAGGTCAAGGATGGCAAGGGCAGCACATATCCTCCATCTGCCTGAGCCAGCTTGCACCTGGCCAGCACAGGTGAGAAGAGCAGTGCTCCAGGCCAGCAAATATCCCAGCTCCCAGCAAGGTTCTCCTGCCTGAGACAGAGGGATGAAAGACAGACCTCAGTCCTGAGCTCACACTTCTGGCTAAGAACTTAAAAAAGAAAGGGGGTGAGTCAGCACCCTGTGGCTGTGCAGTGGCTGGAAACTGTCCTAAGCTGACAAATTTACAGCTGTTTCAGAGGAATCTCACCCGCCATCACATCCATGGCATTTCTGACTAGCACCACTGGAATGATTTCAAGCAGTATAATGAGACAGACACTGCTGGTAACATGTCTGTTCCCTCTCATCCGTTGCCTCAGCAAGCCCATTCTGGTTTTGGTTATTGTATTTATGAAAAGATAAACCAAATCCTAACCAGTCTTCTGCTCTGTAAAAAAAGATTCTATGCTCCAGACCATTCAACTGAAGCAAACATTATCCATACAGTTACTTGTCTCGGTCTCTCTGCGAGCCTCTCAGGAGCCCTGGGCCAGTCCTGAGTCGGCAGACACCGGGGGGGCAGCCCCGACATGGCCGACAGCGGGGAGACACTGTCTGTGTGTGCCCCGAGGGTGCTGAGGGCACCTGGGCTGGCAGGGAGACACTCTCTGTGTGTGCCCCGAGGGTGCTGAGGGCACCTGGGCTGGCAGGGAGACACTCTCTGTGTGTGCCCCGAGGGTACTGAGGGCACCTGGGCTGGCAGGGAGACACTCTCTGTGTGTGCCCCGAGGGTGCTGAGGGCACCTGGGCTGGCAGGGAGACACTGTCTGTGTGTGCCCCGAGGGTGCTGAGGGCACCTGGGCTGGTCGCCTTTGCCACACAAGAGACACCAGAGACATTGGTAGAAGAGAAAGGGCCGACCCTTAGCAGGGGTTAATCCAAGGTTTTATTAGGATCCCAAAGGAGCTCCTGCACCTCAGGGGCCTCCTGCCGAGAGCGCCCCGGGAGATGTGCCAAGGTCACATTTAAAGGGAGGTGGAAACCCAAAGTAGATAACACTTTACCAACCAATAAGTAACTCTAAGGGATGGGTACTGAGGGATAGACATCTAGGACAGCATATGGGGCAAGGCCTGGGGGGCTGACTCCCAGCCTCTGGCTAATCACTCGACGATTGGACCGAAACTTCTGGATGGAGGGGATGGGATGCTGAGTGATTGACAGAGAGCCAGGGTGGGGGTTTGGGGATGATCTCATCCTGGGAGAGGGATAACACAGGTAAAGGGAGGGGGATACAGTCTGGGATAAACCATTTAGGAAAAATATGGGGACACAAAACAAAGCTACTTCAAAGTATTACAAAATATAAAAATGCACTACAACAGTTACTGAATGGGTTACTGAATTATTTTTCTTTTATAGAAAAGAATATTATTTCTTTGACATCCTGTTTTAAGTTGCTTACAATTAGAATCTGTAAAACTGAGTTGGTAAGGTGTTCTGAAAATGACTTCAAATATTCTTTAATGGCTTTAATGAATTTTCAGATAAAACACAGAAAGTTGTTACCTTAAAATATAAAAAGTCAATTGAGTCTCCGAAATTATTTGCCACTTGGTTACTTCTAACAAAGAACAAGTTTGCTTGCTTTGGTTTGGTTTGAATGCTCCCATGAGCTCAGCCTTAGGCTTGCACTCAACTAGGTGTGCTTGCCTTAGGGTCCTAAATGATGGTCTGTGGCTGCACAGTGAATTCCCAAGTTGTCACTGGAGTTCTAATTAATTAATGTAATTTTGGGGTGTCCTTTTCTTCTGCCCACGTCTCAGAGCAGGTTAGCAGTCCCTAGGTCTGCCAGGCAGGAGGGCACCTACTTCTGCTCCGAGAACTTGGCTTTTTGGACAAAACTAAGGTGTTTCAGATCTATTTGAGCTAAGTATATTAACTGCTCTTGCTTATCTCAGGCACATGGTAAAGGAGCAGCAGCCTACCTTCAAGGATGTAAAAATGCTGTTTTCAAATAAGATCCTCATTGCTTTCTTCAGGATGTTGTATTAAACCAGGAACAGAAAACAGAAAGCATGTGAAGTTAGTATGCAGTGGTCGAAGCTTTAAAAAATTAATGTAGGGGAAAAAAATGCAGAGGTTTCAAATGCAGCTGGGGAGAAGCCAATTTTGTACGTCCAAAGAAGAGCTGGAAGCAACAATCTTTACACCTGAATCCCCAAATCTTCATCTCAGAGCCCTGAAGGGAGCATGGAAGAGGGGAAGTAAGTTGTTCAGACTCTGTGCTTGAAAGTAGAGACCAAAGTCTTTCGAGTCTGCTCCTGAGACTCGCTCATGCCCGTCAGCAGCACGGGGTCTGTCCTGTGCTCCACCTGGTAGAAGGGACAATTCCTCAGGTGCTCCGACATGCTCGGGACATCGCTGCGCTGCCAGTTGTGAACTCTGGAGAACAGGCTGCTGAACTGCCAGATCTAATGCAAGAGAGGGGATAGGAATTGGGAAGAGAAAATGAGGACTTTAAATGCCTGTCTATGCTTACAATGGGTGTGCATTACTCACTCTGGACACTGCAATGAACGTCTGATGGTGCAGGGCTGGCATACCAAGTGAAAATGGGTCTGTATTGTTGTGTACCTCATACTTGCTGGTTTTGCTGCTTTAGTTATCACTTGCCATTTTTAATGGGGATGGTAGTACTTAAATATCAGGAATTCTTAGTTCTCAGTGCCTAGAAATGGTGCACATGCAAATGGGTTACCCAAGATGAGCTTGGGTGGGGACTTTCAGAAAATGTCTAGTTACACCTTCATCCTTTTGTTAGATGTACTGCACCCTACAGCCCTGGGCCCTGACAACAAACCCCCATGCAAATTCACAACCTCATGAACCTTCCCCACATCTGCATATTTATATGCAGCTTTTCTTGTCATCCCTATGTTTTATCTGAAGAGAACTCATGACTCTTTTTCCCAGTATCACAGTCACTTGCCTTTTTGCGAGCTCTCCAAGAAGTACCACCATGGGAATATCTTTTTTTCTCCCACACCAGCAGAACCATTCCCCTCTCTTGAAGAAGAGTGGCACAGATGTCCCTCATGAGCACTGACACTTGTGATAGCTGAGATAAACTGAAGCTGTCCAGGAATCCTGCAATGTACTTGAGCACTTCCACTGGGAGGCTGCTCAGCAAGTCCTTGCTTCTCCCTCGACTATCCACTATGAAATTGCACTTGCCCGGTTCAGCAAGAAGGGTGTCCACCTCTGGCTTAATAGCAAATGTCTTGAGAGGCTTGCTGTAAATAACCTTGGCCTTAAGTCCCTCGGGGCGGAAGTGATTCTGGATAAAAGGACATCCCAAGTAGGCCAGTGGGCAGCGATGCTGGAACCATCCGTCCAGGCACGACTGGATATCAGCGTGCACATTCTTGAAGTGGAATGGGAACTCATCCCTCCTAAAGAAATGACTGCAAGTGAACGTGAAAGCTGAACTGCTTTTGTTGTGTCTTCTGGTTACACATTCAGTGTAGAGCTCCATGTGCAGTTCTGGTGGGCTGTTTTCATCCAGAATATCTGCTAGAACTGCGCTGGAGGAGAAGGGCTCCAAAGGAAAGCTGTATGTCTGTGTTGCAAAATCCACAAAGAGTCCATCGATACCTCTTGCTTCAGAGATCTCATGGCCTTTCAGCTCTTTCTCCAGAGCACACAGCAGTGTGGCTTCAACGATATTTGTCTTAGGTAGTTCTTCTATGTTTATTCCCAGTTCTGAGGTATCCACTGACTTGTCTGAAGTTGGCATCTTGTGGCCCAGTGCATCTCCTAGTCGTGCTCTTTTGCCACAATAACTAACTGGCACTTTGAAGGTGTAGACAGTCTTCACCTCCTGGGCTTCCAAGTTCCCATAGACAAAATCTTTTTCTCTGGGAGTGCAAGCAGCCATCTGGCCAAAGCGGATGAGCATTCCCCCGTGATGGACCAGATACATGTTGTAATCCGCTACACCGACTTCCTTCTTCAGCCTCTCCAGGACCCCTTCTTGCCAGGGAGCCAGTCCATTCAGTTCTCTACTTGGTGTTACTTGTTCAGACTTTTGGCCCTTTCCCTCTTCTGCACCATCAGGTCCTTCCTTTGCCTTCTCTGTGGAGCTGGCAGCACGGGAGGCTGCTGCTGTTTTCTTGGAAGCCTCCTCTGTCTTTTGTCCTGTGCTGGTTGCTGAGCCTGTTACCTGGCAAGCCAGAAGCTCTTTGCTGAAAATGTTCTCCCATGTTTTGTAACTCCCCAGATCCATTCCCTCTTTGTCCTTTGCCAAATCTTCCCGCTCACGTTGGCTGAGCTCAGACTGGTCATTGCCCTCTTGGGAACCACAGGCAGCTCCTCCCACAGCACCTGCTTCCCCACCCATGGCTTGATCCATTAGTTCTTCCAGTTCATCCTTTTTCCTCCACTCTGGAAATAATTCAGCTACTTTCAAAGCCCTGAAAAGTATCTGCTGGTCTCTGAGTGCCAAAGCTGTGTCCAGACATTCTTCATTCAAGGTCTCTTTCATAATATTCTTGTGCAGCGTTGTGTCTGAATCCACGTTTGGCCAGCGGTTCCACTCCATTGAGCAGCAGACAACACTGGCTGGACAGACCTGGAGGTGCTTCCCCAGCTTGAAGCGGGCCATAGAGAAAGGGCAGCCATAGGCTGAGTTGAGGCAGGACACCTGCTCCAAGGGGCAGAGCAATTTGTGCTCCTCCTCCTTGCACATGTGGAAGGTGGCCCCGCAATGGAGGCGGCAGCTGATCACCATGCAGGACACGGAGATCTCAATGGGTGCGCGGCAGTGCCGGCTGAAACATCGCTCACAGTGCCTGTGTTGCCCAGGGGGAGCTTTCTGGGCCTGGTGCTGTGTGTGGCAAAGACAAGGAGACAAGAGTTATTGTCTGAAGGAACGAGGAGGGCCACAGACCCTCCATGCCCATAGCTGGTTTCTACACATGAGGTGTTAACATGCACTTCTGGTGGGAATGAGGCTGTGAGAAAGTGACTGCCAGCTCCATGCAGTCATGTATCACCTCTGAGCCCCACAGTACAGCCTGGCCTGGTAGAGCACAGACACAGACAAGGTCTTTACTCCTTAGCTCAGGCAGCCAGGGTATGAGCTGTTTTCTGTCCCAGCATTTCACCAGGCTGCTGAAATCAAGACTGCTAGGGGCACAGTGAAGGAGCATCCCACTTCCTCAACACTGAGTAGGAAAAATTACATTCCTTTTTCCTCTCTAGATTTGGCCTAGGCCTCTTCTCATCTCCCCACAAAGACATGAATGTTGCACAGTGAACCTCCCTTTGCTCTACACCACCAAGGTCAAGAGTAAGGATTATCTTCAGGATTATTCCAGTGTGGGAAACAGCCTGGGTAAGAGGCCTAGTTTCCTTGGCCTTCTTTACTCTGCTTTCCTGATTTACCCTCACACTCCAATTGTTAGCTTACAGAACTAGAGGCTGCTCAGTCACTACTTCCCTGGATACCTTCAACTGGTATCAGTAACTTGGCCCATAGAAAACCTGCTGCAAGTAAAAACCTCCCAGCTTTTGACTTCCTGCTCCTTACTATAGGAGCTGCATTCCACCTGGTTCTGGAATCACTGTGAATTTTTGTTGAAAGAAAAAGCTAACGATAAGGAAGAACATGAGTTTTGTTTTTAAACAGGACACAGGGTGCTTTTCTTTTTTATGTGAAAATAGGAAAAAAATTTTGACAGATCTTCCTCCCCTGCCATTTCATGCAGTAAGAACCATCATAGCCCCAGTAGACTCTCACTTGGCTCTGAGAAAAGACAGAAATTGGTAGTAAAATAATTTAGACTTTGTATTATTTTTCTTAGATTAAAGAAAACAAGTTCAAGAAAAGTAGTGTTTACCTATATGCTTTTCTTTTGCAAACCCAGGGTTAAGTGACCTAGCTGTGGGGAGAGGTGTGCTGCAGAGGAAGTGGGCTCAGGCTGAGGGAAAGAGATTCTATGTGAAGAACTTCCTCTCTCTTTCTTGAAGGTATTCTCTTAATTTCATATCTTTCACACCTTTACACCCTAGCAGTGGAAGCCATGAACAACACTGGAGAAGGAAAGACGTCTGGGAAAGGCAATGCTTGTGGGTCTCTGCACTAAATACCAACGCTCACATTTGGAAATTTGATGTGCATTAATTGCTCAACACAACTTTGTTCTTTTGCAATTTCCAGTGCTGATCAATACCTACTTACACCTCCTAATGAATCAACCCCATTCCTTCTTGGCCCTGCAGAGTAAAGGAACACACACCCTTGGTGGTCCCTTTACTCAGAGACAAACTTGAACTCTCAAGTATAAGGTACCACCACCTTTGCAAGGAAAGAGCTCAAGACAGCAATGCAGAAAATAAAACCTTCCCTTTATAACATCCCTGCCTTGCCTTAGGAAATGCTGGCTTCTGCACAGAGGTGACACCAGGGTGCTAGCCAGGGTGGCCTCAGCCACACCAAGCCCTTAAATACATGTGGTTTGGGGTGGCACCTGTCCTGCTTTAGGCTGCTTAGTTACATCTACTTTTATGCAGTTCAGAGAAGCAGGAGATACAGATGGATTTATTTCACACTGGCGGCATCCTTGCTGCTCTCATTCTTGTAGCATTTTGCTGCAAATATAATCTCTAAAAATAGTCCCAGCCATGACTTGCATAAGGTCAGAGGAAGGCTGGGTACATTACACTGCAATAAAAACATGACTGTGTGAACAATACTTTCCACTGCAAAAGTAACTCTTGGGGAGAGATAGTTGATAAAAAACCCCCCTACATTAGAGGCATAGGCCTTCTTGTTCTCCAAAACACAGAAAGGACTGATGGCAAAGTTTCTGCAGAGAAGCTTGCTTTCATATTGTTGTGTGCTGAAATAAACCCTGTCCAAATCATGTGTAGAGAAAGAAAAGACATGCTTTGTTTATGAAAAGTGACCATATCACAGCATTCAGATGCAGAATCAGTCTTCCTCATTATTCAGGCATTTTTTAGTTTAGTTTACCTCATCTCTAACTTGTATATGCTGTTCTTTTCAGACAAAAGATATCTATTCCTCTGTTCTCATTGTCAAATCTGTGAACATAGAGGACAGAAAGAAGGGACAGAGAGTTTCTTTCTGATATTTATCAGGGTTTGAATGCTTCTTCTATTCTGACATGCCAGTAATCAGGAGCTCTGTATTTTAATTGATAATTTAGTTGGCTAAGGTTTAGTTGATGGTATTATTGCAAGTACACAAACTATAAACTCAAATCACTCAGCAGAAAGTTTACAAATTTTGCCTCAGTAGGTTTGATATGTAACATCCAGAGGCAGGTGACACACAGATAAGTCAGGTGACAAAACATTTCTCTAAACTTGTACACTTCTTGATTCCCTGCAACTTGCAAAATTTCTCCAGGTCTGGGTTAGGAAACAAAAAAATCCAAACAAACTAGAAATGATTACTTCAATCATGTTCAAGCTACTGTGTAAGAAAAGAATGCACATTACAGTCTATAGTCTGTCCACTTTGGTAAATATTTTTAGACCATAATGACAGCAAATCAAGTAAGGTTTAAAAATATACAGCTGCTATTTTAACTGCAGCTATGTCTGTGTCTGGAGTGGGCCAGTTCAGTGATAATAACTTACAGTTTATAAACCAATTAAAATTTATTTTCAGGAGACATTTAATTAATTTGCAGTCAATGAGCCAAAATAATACAAGTATTTTCTCATTTGGTATGTGATTGACCATTTGACATACTAAGGTCATACATTGTACCTGAGCTCTTTGCACAGAATCAAGAGATACCTCCCAGTTTGAAGAAACATCAAAAAGGGCCACCAGAACCCCAGATAATGACCCTAAAGAGTGCCTCTGAGATGAGATTGCAAATGAACATAAAACAATTTCTAAATTTTACAACATGATAACAAGCTCCTAAAAAAATCTCACGAAAGTTCACATCCAAATACTGGAGCCAAGAATGCTGAAGTTATATATAATGTTACACCAGAAGGAATGTGAATACTTTTGGTGAAGTGTATGGGGCAGATGGGAAATGTTCTCTATTTCTTTTAATCCTTGTTACCCAATATATAGCGTTTATCTCATCTTTATTATACTGAAATCTTGAGGGGAATTGTCTTACCATATAGGAATTTTCATGTCAGTATATTTACTATCTTAGATCTGATCGTGTTCACAATAATGAATTTATCTTTGCAATACTAGAGAAGCACTTGAGGTTGAAAAATACTATTGCTTCTATTTGGCAGATGTAGAAATAAAGTTTAGAAAAATAAAAATATATAGAATTATATATGGTATTTTATACAAATATGTAAATGCCAGACAAAAATGCCAAGCACAGAGATGCTCAGGTTCTTATGTTTCACTTGCAGTTGCATGCCTCCTGCACAAAAACTTTGGCAGAGCCAGCTGTAGAATCACATTTTCTAGGACACCAAGTAAGTTCTTTAACTAGTGATTTTCTTTTCCTTTCATGCACTGCTCTTCCTCAATCACTACTTGCTTAACAACCTTGTCAAGAAATCAGGCTTGGGTCTCCTTTTGCTAAATAGATATTTTTATTTCTTAGAGGTGAGGACAAAATCACTATGCCATTGGAAACCATAATGCACTGCATTTGTACATGAATCCTAGGAGCCCAAGTTTTCTTAAGTCCTCTCCTTAGACACAAAATAAAAAGCAAATCCAAGAATGTCGCCTGGAATCGTGGGGACCTCTAAGTAAGTCAAACTCCACACCTCAACACCCACAGCAGGGTGAGCTACAGCTTGGGTGACCTCCTTGGCACTCAGCACAGTGGGTCACTGTCCTTGATGGCACTCCTGCTCTGCAGTTGCCATTTCAGACTGACCTTGTACAATACACACTGCCAGCCAAGCTTAAATGAGGCAGGCAGTGAGTATGGTACGGCTCAGGGCAGGTGGAAAGGGAGAATTAAAGGTGTAGATGAAATCTTCATCAATAAGACTAATAGTGAGCATAAACAAGACCTGCTTTTGAGGTGACCTTGAACAAGTTCACATGGATTTTACAGGGGCACTTTGATTCCAGAACAATCCTGGTGAACTTCAAATCCTTAGCATAAGACATGAGGAGGAGTAAGATTTTCTGTGAAACAACTGACTTGTTGGATAAGCCCAACAATGGAAGGATGAAGCTGTGACAATTAGGGAGCTACTGCCTGTATTTCCTTCTGGGTATCATCTGGATGAGGCTGTGGTGTTTCATGGCAATAAACACTATTTCAGAGTTGCTGAACAGGTTGGAATTGCTTTATACTGAAAAAATAAATCCACAGTATAGTGCAGCAGTTGGGCAAGGACTTCAATTCATGTTCTTTGCCTTTCTTCTGGAGCATGCCTGTTGCTTAGGTTCTCAGAACAGCATATCAGCTTCTCCTCAGCTCCCTACACCTGACATGCAGGACCATGGAGATCAAGAGAAGCTGTTACACCATCAGGCCTCCCCCTTGCCTGGAAAATCTGTGCTGCACACAGGCAGTAAAGTGGCACCAAAATTTGCTTGTGCAATTTCTGTCTGGTGAAATGCACTAAAGCTGTTACAGGAGGAGCAGGGAGACTTCAGAGCAGTGAGGCACAGGTAACACAGGGCACTGCTGGTGGGAACCCTGCACTGCATTCCCCACTAAAACACCTGGATCAGCAATGTTTCTTGCTCCTCCCTACCTGGTGCAATGTAGCCATAGTTCATCTGAGAGAATCCCACCCAAAAATTCCAGGTGCTGAAATGGTCCCCTGGGCTGATGGCATAGTGCAGGATAGCTCAGCACCAGCATCATGTGCTGGGCTTGCTGGGGAGTCCTGTGGGAGACAGGCAGATCAGCAGGCTGTGACATGGAGCTGCTCTGCTGCTCCTCAGACCTGTCAGGGGTCCCTGTGCTGTCCTTGGTAGACACAGTAAAGCAAAATTTCACTTTGCATTGGTAACTAGGAAATGGGTTTGGTCTTGGTTTGAGTTCAACAGGTGCTTTAAAAGAATAGGTCCAGTTTGGTTGCAGTTTAAGGAAAAAAAAAAAAAAAGGAGGGTAATGGTCCAAACCATGGTTTTTTTTTTTTCTCTTTGGACTCGGGTTCTTATGCTCTGGTAACAATCTCATTAACATACTTTTCTGAAAGGTGCCCAGTATAAAGAAACTCAGAGCTACTGGTTAAGATCTAAGTCATAAAATAAAAATAAAAGAGATTAATGAATAAAAATTGCTAAGCAGTCACAAGACTAAATAGTACAGTAGTACCTTTAACTCTTGCAATTCTTACTCCATCATTCATTCAGTCTAGATTTCCAACATAAAGTTTGCAGTCTCAATCTACAAAACTCATTTCATTTTAAGTATAAGCACTTTTGCCATAAGATTGCTCTTGCCTTTCCTCTGACCCTTACTGTATGTTCTTGTATTCTCTGAGTTTCCTGAAAATAACAGAAATTTAATTTTTGATTTATCATCTGATCTGCTGCTGAAGCTCCCATCTTACAATCATTTTGCATGCAGTGCTGCAAACTACAGCTAATTCACTGAATATATTATGGAGGGGTTTTTTTTTTTAGAGTAGTATGTCACAGAAGTGCTCACAGTTACCAGCTGCCTCTGTTTTAGAGTGTCATTTAAGACATCTCATGATTATTCTATTTCATCTTAATTACTAAGACTGTTTTGAAGATGTCTTGATTTTTATAGCTTGCTATAGTAACCATTACATTCCATCAAGGTTTGTCCAAAAAAACCTCCAACTCTATTTACAAAGCCTTACCTTGATCATAGAGTCCCTGTGCACGTACCAAACACTTCTCTCCTGGTTGTGCTCAGCTGGGCTGAAGTGAGGTGGGTGAAGGAGAACTGCACACAAAGAAAGAGAAGAGAACAGAAGGACACGGAGCAAGCCCAGGCAGAAACATCAAGTAGTTTTGGGATGTTAAAAATAAAACCTGTGCATGTGACCACGTAGCTCAGCTTACAGAGCTGTCTCCTCCACTGTATTTGTTAACTCTGTCACTCCTGGAGTGATACTTTGCAGACAAGTGGAGAGGCAGAACCAATAGCAGTCTGTGTCCCCTGCATGAGAGGAAAAGATCAAACCCCTTCCCCAGCTCTGTATCAGCTTCTTGCTGCTCTCTGATGGAGGTTTGCCCTTGACAACTTAACTCCTCTTGGTGCTCACACCAGTTTGTGTGTTGGAATTGTCACCCAGTTCCCATTGTCACTGGATGCAGCAGCTGGCACAGACAGCAGTGGTGGTTTTCTGATCTGTCCAGGCAGGGTGGACACAAGGAAAGTGGGAATGGCCCAGACTTGAGCAGCTGGGCAAAGGTGCCTGCCCTCCTTCTAAGGACCCCCAGGAGACTCCCAGGCTTCAATCTCTCTACTGCACAGTGAAAATGTCCCACCAGCCACCAAGAGTAAGCCCGAGGGTAGAGATCCAGCACCACCCTTCCTCAGCCAAACCTGGCAAAGCAAAGGAGAGCAGTCAAGCTTTACTGCAGGCATGGACCCATCAAAGCATTTCACAGTGACTCCCATGGTGAGCACTTCATACTGATGGTGAGTATGGACAGGTCCTCCATGCCAGTGAGGTTCAGGGGTGCAGACGGGGCAGGTGCTGCTCCTCCCTGGTGGGTGCTCACCCCATGTGGCTGCAGACATCCCTTGTGACCCTGCTGCTGTTTGCTGCTACCTCTCACCGCCTCAGAAACACAGAACAACCCTTTTGGCTGTGGTGGCCTTGAGATCCTAAATCATGATGAACTTGATACTTTGCCTTATCTTTCTCTTTCCCATCTGTGAGTCCTCAGTGACTCTCATGGCTTGAAACATTGCAGGCAACTGTTTTCATTTTTAGGGCTGAACAAAATGTCAGTGGGTGACAACCAAGGCTTGCTGGTGCCAATTGCAACTTAGTAGAGCTAAATATGGTCAGCAGTCTGGCTCCATGGCCTTTTTTAGAAAGGGCTGCATTATCGTGATACCATTTTCTGGCATCCCATTGCACTGGGGAAAACAAGAGCCAGGGGTATTTTGCCTAAACTCAAATTTAACCCAATCACAGCATGATGGCTGATCTGTTTACTCTGTCCACTTCCACTCTTCCTCCCCCAGCTGAGGGTCATTTGTCAGCCTTCACTGTTGTTGTCATCTTTTCAGGCTGTGTTTAAAAACATGCTGAGGGTGTGCCTCGCTTTTGCATGAAGAAAAATTCTGCTCAAAATTGTGTATTGGTTTAAGAGTAAATTCCCTCCAGCTGAATTAACTCAGATTACAAAAACTCTCAGGGCTTCAGAAGTTGTTGTCAGAAATGAAGCTACCTTCTGTCTTAATTTTACCTGCACCTGATGTCAGCCTGGTCTCAGGTATCTCTGCTTTCAGACAGCCAGAACTCTGGTGGTGTTTTTTGCTGTTTTCATGCCTTGCTCTGTGACCACACAGACCCAGACAGCCTAGACCTGCTTCTCTCTCTGGTAGGCTGCCTCACAGCCTCACCCCACACAAGTTTTGCAAATCCTTGCCTGCAGGTGATGACTGTGATCCAAAAAGGAGTCATCTGTGGTGACTGTTAGGTAGGTTATCACAAGACATGGAGAATGAACATAGTTATCCTGCCTGAAAATATGTACTTGGTGGGGAGAAGGGAGCAGAAGAGCAGCGAGACAGGAAACAGGAATTCATCCTTGTACCTGCATTGCATTAGCTCCATTGCACCTGAAACCAGACTTTCATCAAAACCAGGAGAACCTGAAGATCTCTGCTGCCACCCATAACTGTGCTAATTTGATTCAAGGTATATCAGGAATGCCAGCCAATACTGTAACCAGACCTCCTGCTGCATTACAGATGTGCTTAGGTAGGGTACAAGAAACGTGAAATCCCTGAAAGAAAAGCAGAACTGGTGTTTTGGTGTTTTTTTTTTTTTTTTTTTTTTTTTTGTTTGTTTTGTTTTGTTTTGGTTTTTTTTTTTTTTTTGGGCAAATGCTTTGGGAGAAAGCTGTTGCCTGTCTGCTTTAATCTATCTTATCTCAATTCAATGGGTAGAAATGCTGTGCTTCGATATGAAGCCCCGTGAAATACACCAGTGTGTGTATGTACACAAATATATGTATCTATTGATGTGGCAAAATTATCTGAGATCTGGTAGCCTGAGAGAGGTGAGGCTGCTGCAGCCCCATGCCCATGTCCAAGCAATAGCCAGACAGAGTTTGTATTCCCTACAGGCACATGCACAAATTCACACATGCACCAATTAAGCAAATGCATATGGACACAGATTACACATCCATCCACACAGAGCCCTCCCACTCAGCACTGGCAGCCTCATCCCACTCTCTGCTCCAGCTGAGCAGGACAGAGGTGCCCTAGTGAGCCTCTGTGTATTTACAGAAGTATTTACACACGTGTACAGGGTGTCTCCTTCCAGCAGCTGGGCTCAGGCAGTGCCCAGTGGCTGCCCCTCAATCCCGGCCTCTCCAGCCCCCAGCAGCAGCTCCCTGCGGTGCCCTGACCACGAGTTCCTCACGCAGGGCAAAGTGCAAAAGGAGTTTAATGAGGAGACCCGACAGGCTGCACTGATCAGGTGCAGGACGTGGACAAATCATCACAAACCATTGACACATGACTGGCCCTTTTTATTCCTGTATGCTATATTTGTTTCTCTGTGTGACCTAGGTCACCCCTGGTTCCTGCCCTAATCATTCCCTAATGAGTCCTGTGCAATCCCCAAATGCTCTTCCCCTGCATCTCGTCCTGTGTCCCACACTCCTGAAGACAGCTACACCCCTAATCCAAAAGGTGCTTGGGGGCTGAGGCTCCTGGGATGGGGCTGGACAGGGTGTTCCTTTCTCTGAGTCCTTAATTTGGGTTCCCACCATATTAAGTGTGCCCCTCGAAATGGGCCTTTATTGGGCCGATGCTCCTGGGACGGGCCTGGAAGCAGCCTGGCGGGTGCTGCTTGGGCTCCCCCTCCTGCTCTCGTCACCCTGTGCTCCTCTGAGGGTGTGCGGGCCCGCTGGTGCCACACAATCTCATGTACGTGTCTGTCGCACCGTACACCGTGGCTGACCAGCAGCCTGTCCGGCCCGCGGCCGCCGCTGTGTCCGAGGCGGCCGCGGCATCGCCCGTGGCACAGCGAAATGGCTCCGCTGCTTGCCGCACCCGCAGTGACGCGGTCTGCGGTGGCACCGAGGCCACCGCTAGGGGACCTGCATTAATTAAAGTGGAACCATCAGCCCGCTGCGCTATCCTGGGCCGTAACAGCCCCGGGAACATCCCTACCCCTTTCAGCGCTTCAGCTCCCTGGCGGCGGCGCTGGCGGGCGGCGCGTTGGGGCCTAACACCGCGGTGACATTGGCGGCTCCTGCGCCATAGCCACCGCCACCTCCGTGTCCCAGCACACGACACTCCCGGGGGGCCGCCGCCACCGCCCCTCAGGCGGGGAACGGACGGGGCGCCTCCTCCCCTCTCCCCAAACCCTCCCGGGCACGGCGCCACCGCCCGTCGCACTACAACTCCCGGCGTGCCCCGTGGCGGGAGCGGCGCGCCCGCGCGGGGGCGCGCGCTGCTTGCCGGGAGCCGTAGTCTTTCCTTCGGGGCCGCGCCGTCCTGAGGAGGGCGCCGCCGCCGCCGCCGGCCGGCCTCGCCGGAAGGGCTCTTCCTCCCAGAGGGCGCCGCGGCGCGCCCCGCGCGTGCGCAGTGCCGCTGCCAGCCAGCGCCGGGCAGGCAGGGAGGGAAGGAGGGAGGCAGGGAGGGAGCGGCGCTCGCGCGCCTCGGGCCCGAGAGGAGACAGCGCGGTGCCGCGCCGGGCCGGCAGCAGGTACGGGGGCGGGGGGGAGGCCCGTTACCTCGGCTCCGGCGGAGCGAGCGTGACGGCAGCCGGGCGGTGCGCGGGGCCGCGTCCCCGCGGGAGGAGGGACCGGGCGGGGATCGGCTGCCGGCGGCTCGGGTTGTGGCGGGGGGGGGGAGGGGAGGCCCGGGCCGGGGGTGCCGCGCGCGGCGGGAGCCCTCTCGCGAACCCCCGGCCCGTGCGCGCGCGCGCGTGCAACAGGCGCGCGGGGGCCGCGCGCGGGGCGGGGCCGGGGCCGGGGCCGGGGCCGGCGCGGCGGGAGCGGCGCGCGCGTGGGCCGGGATCGGGACCGGGACCGGGACCGGGACCCGGACCCGGACCCGCAGCTGGCGGGGGAACTGGGGAGAGGCGGGCCGGTGCTGCTCTGCCCGGGGACAGGCTCCTCGTGGCTGGAGGGACTCTCTTTGGCTTCCAAAGCGCCGGCTTCGGAAGTAACCGTGGTTGGCTGCGCGGAGTCGGACAACTCCGTGCCGCGGGGACGGGATGGCCCCGGTGCCGCTGCTCCCACCGCGGGACGGGCTGCGAGCAGAGGCAGGGCATCGGCTGGACGAGAGGACATCGTCGTAAGCTGAGCCGGGGGAGGTTTAGCTTGGACATTAGGAGGAATCTCTTCAGGAGAAGCGTGGTTAAGCATTGGAATGGGCTGCCCAAGGAGATGGTGGAGTCGCCGTCCCTGGAGGTGTTTGAGGAAGGACTGGATGTGGCACTGAGTGCCGTGGTCTGTTTAGCATGGTGGTGTTGGGTCACAATTGGACTCGGTGATCTGAGAGCTCTTTTCCAACCTGATCGATTCCGTGGAGGGGAAGGGAAACTTTCTCCTGGATCTTCCAAGCTTTTTTTTTTTTTTTTATCCCATGTGGTGTTAGTTGATTTAAGAAAGCTCTGCCATCTCCCTGCAAATATCACCCCGTAGCCTCGCATTATCTCACCTAAAATGTTATTTCTTTGGCTGCCTGTATACGATGGAAGGTTAGCGCTGGGTGGCTGTTTCCAGTTGTCCTGTTCCAGAGACTTTGTATGCAACAGAAACTTGTCCCATTCATAGTCTCTAAATCTGTGTTGCCCGTAGCGCGGTCTCTGTAACAATGATTTTAAACTTTGCCTCTTGAGGGCGTTTCATGAAAATGAAACACCGGGCTGAAAAGATACGTCATGAGCTGTGAAAATAGCGGGCTGCTGTTTCTGCAGAATTCCCAAATGGTGCTGAATGGTGGTGTTTAATGGTCCCTTTATCCTTTATTCAAGCTGCTGTTCCTCTGGATTTTTTTTGTTTGCTGGCGTATTTTCTGCTCTGACTGCTTGATGTTAATGACAGACTTAACAAAGTTGGGATATGTCAATGAGCTCTCAGGAAATGGGATTGCAACTTTATCCTCAGAAGATCTTTATTTTAATGCTATTTTGGATATACCTCTGGCAGTTAGTAGTTAGCCTAGAATTCCCCCCAGCTGTTAATGAAGCACTGTGTAAATTAATAGATTGTATCAAGCTGATCTTTTGTGTATTTGGCCTTGTTTTTATTGTAACTTCATTGTCTTCTCCTTTCAGTGTTACCACCTGCATTGACATGTGAACTAACTCATTCAAAACAAGTTTTGAAGTTTCTACTTGAGCTGTGGTTGCACCTTTTAATTACCCTTTAGACATACCCATAGGCACAGGGGAAAGGAATTGTAGCTTGAGGCACCCTAACTTTAGATGACACATGAGGTGGAGATTTTTCTCATCATGGATTTTCTTGTCACAGTCTTTCAAACAGATTCAGTGATGCTTCACTTCTGAGAGATGTGACTGTTTTGGGCCCTTGGCATCCCCCACTGACCCCCAACTTCAAAGCAGAGTCTTTGTTACATCCCATCTCTCACCCCTGACACCGTACCAGGGCGTTCACCTCTTGCTGTCAGTGTCCCTGCCATGTGCTGATTTTTTCTGATGTTGTCTTCTCTGCGTTGATGACTTCAGAGCTGGCATGCTCATGTGGTCCTGTATATTCAGCTGAGTGCTGGCTCCTGGAGAAGTCCCAGTTTAGTCCATTTGGAAAGGGAAAGGCAGCCCATGGCAGCAGCACTGGCCCAAGTCACCACGAGAACTAAAAACTCCTACAGTCAGTTGTAGCAGTTTCTGAAAGGTTCTTTATAGAAACTCTTAAGTGTAAATGTTTATTTAAGCAGGTTATTTGATAGTCTTATTTCAGCTTCAGTGTTTCTGTACAGTGCTCTTTACTATTTTTTTTTTATTTTTTTATTTCCTCCCCTTCTGTTGAATAAGCTAATGTTAATAGAATGGTACATTTTATTTTATGGTCCTGTTTCTGCAGGCTTGCTTTAAAATCTTTCTGTTTGTCCCTCCCCTGGGTTGTGAATTCTTTCTTCTGAAGTGTTTCACAAGTTATTGAGGGGGCTTAATTTCTGTCTTTAGGAGCACAAAAGTGTACCTTTAAAGGCAACTAAAAAAGTTCTTAAGTTGCAAAATTTAACTTCTATGGCAAGAGGTTGATGGATGTAAACCAGTGGCTCCCTGAAAAACTGAAATCTAGTTTTTCCAAAATAGCATATAGCACATAAAAAAACCTGAGTGATGTGATTTAGGGCTAGGGGCTTTAATGTTAATTTGCAACATAAGAGAAATAGAAGGGCAGCAGCAAATAGTTTAATTTATTGCGTTTGTTTAAATACTTCTGAAGGCCAAAGGGAATAGTGAGTGAGCCTGGTAGGCTCTGAGCAAGTCAAGAAAAGTAAAAGACATTAAAGGAATTACACACTTGATGAAATATTCTGAGTGGCTGAAATATCTGTACTGGAGGTTCTGGAATGATGTAATGGGCAAACAAATTAGAAAGACCAGACCACCTCTTTTTCAGAGAACAAGTGGAAGCTGAACTGATAGAAAAATTATTCAGCTTCATACTAAGGGGTGAAAGCATAATGAATGTACTTGTTTAAATAATATAATAATACTAAAAAAGAAATGCTGATGTAAATTGCAGAGAATAGAGGCAGCATTATGATAGCAAGTCACTTTTTTTTCTACTATGAAGGAAAAAACCCCTCGTCTGTTACAGTTTTTAAAGTCTGTTAAGCAAGTAAGTGGATTAAACTGCTCAGTGTTACTTCCAAGAATAAGTGTGGGGTTTTCAAGCCAGCAGTGGAATGCAAGGCCTGTAGAAATATCAGTACTTTTAAATTATTGTGGACAAGGTAAAGGGACTGTGGAAAAACAGAAGAGGTAATTTCAAGCTAAACACTCTAAAAACCTCCACTGAATATGAAATCTGTAGACCAGCAGGACTGGAAATGATATTATGCCACCTCCTGAATGTCTTAAATTGCATTAAACATTGTGCAGCCTTTATAATTCATTTTGAGGATAAAAAGTAGGTGTAGTCTAAGACAGGTGTCAGTAAATTTTGTTTCACCAGAATTGATTTATAAAGGATGTTAGTAGCAGGAAGGTATGAAAAAGTGTTAGAAAGTTGTGGTAGACTGCACATCACAGGGTCACTTCTGCTGGTCTCTTCATGTTAGACAGGAATAAATGGAGTTCAGTGACAGAAGAAATCTGGTTTGGAATAACGTGAACACTTTATTGAAGCATAATTATTGCTTAGTGTCATGGGGAGACAGGCGCTAAAGCTCATTGGAACTGAAAGAAATACGACTGTTCTGGGTGTGTGTAGAGCGTTATGGACTCTGGGCTTTCAGAGTGTGACATAGGACAAGATTTAGTCAGTCACCTGCTGCCAACAGCTTCCTTGTGATCCACAGTATTTATTTTCTCTGTTTTTCTGTTTTTGTTGGTAGTTCAGAGTGCTTGTCAGGCTCAGCAGGAGGATTCATATGTTCTGTGATACCAACTGGTTTGACACACACAGATCTTTATTTTATATAAAGTTGAGATTATATATAAGAGATGTGCTGCTTCTAAAACCATAAAACAAATACCCTGTGGCTAAACATCCTGAACATATCTTGATTGAAACAAGGCTTTGTAAGCTATCAAATTTAGTGCTAAGGTAACACTTGAAAGCAAATTCACCTGTTGAATTATGAAAATGGGCAAACAAGCCACCTATTAGTGGATCACAAACTGTAAGTATCTGTAAGTAAAGTCCAATAGTAAAGTTGTGATTAACATTAGATTGTTGTGGTTTTTGTCTGAAGTAGGGTGAGATTGCCTCTTAATAGACACAGAGATTCTTTGTAGAGCTTCCACATGATCCTTTCTTCAACTGAACTAAGCTTTGAAGTGCCTGTGGGTTTTGGCTTGATGTGGCTGTTACCTCAGTGCTGTGTGACTCCTTCATTGCTGATGTCCAAAGCTAGGATGAAATCAGTAGAATTTTGACTTACTGTTATTTTGTTGGTTTGCACACGTATCTTCCATAGTGCTGAGTCACAGCAAATGATACAATTGTGGCAGGCAGATTTGTCACGGGAAGCATGAGGTAGCTTTGCTTTCAGTGCCTTCTGATATTTCCAACCCTAAACAAAAGCTGCTTGAAACTACAAAGTCAACTTAATTATTAATTTAGTTTATTTTTAACCTAATTTGTTTTAAACTGCCAGAGACGACTTCTTTTCATTGTGTGAAATTCTGAAAGGTGCACTCTTGTTCACTCATAAATAATGTTTAGGGCAAGTTAGGATTTTGGAGATGTGAGGGTGATCTTTTTTTTCTGACAGATGACTGTCAAATGTGGCTTTTCAAGCAGTCCCTCTTTTGGATATGACCTTACAGAAAATATATAGTTGGCCAGCCTATCCTGTGAGTGCAGGGAGCATGTGCTGCAATCTTGATCAAAATACAAATGTATCTCTTCTTCAAAAGAAAAACAGATTACATTTTCATTTGGCATACAGGAATAATCACTTCTGTAGTTTCATATGGATGGACACATTTACGTGAGGTTATTTTTTTTTTTAATGTCAGTATAATCCTGTGTGGCTGAATAGTTTAATTCCTCATCACTTGCTTCTTTGTGTTATGACTTGTGGGACCTTTTGGTTTCAGGTTGATTGTGGACTGTGGGGTTATAGAAATGAAGGTGAGGATTTTTCAATTTAAACAGATTTATTGCACTGTTGTGTCTTTGAACACAGTAAAGGAATTTTGTGTTTTCAACTCAAGTCAGAAAGTCTCAGTTAACAAATTTGAAGATGTTTTCATTTTAAATTGACCTGGCTTTGACAGTCAGTTTTTTTACCTTCTCACTCAAGTTAAAAGCTTTCTGGAACTTTGAAAACTATCTGCTGCCTTGTTAAGTCAAAATGGACCTTTTAAAAATAGAGCTCAAAACATCTTGTAAATATCTTCATGGTAGTAAATGTATAGTGAAGTGCTAAATACACACTATATAATCTTTTATTGTGCATGTTGCCTTCTAAAACTATTGTCCAATAAACGTTGTAAATGCATTACTTCTTAATCTGTTCAGCAATGTTTCTATAAAAAAGAGAGGATAAAAAAGCACATAATCCTCAAACTTTTAAAAATTAAGTGTCCAGCTCTGTGGCTGTCAGTGGGTTTAACTAGTAATACAGGCTGATGTGCCAGATCAGTTTCTCAGGTAGCACCAATTCTAGGGAATTCTGTTTCTGTTAGTGGTTGGTTTCTTTATGCAACCAGAAATATACTTACTTGATTTTTATTCCCTATGGTGGTTGGTTTTTTTTGTAGTGTAAAGAAGATCAGGAGCTTGGCAAGCTGATGTTGGCCTGGTTTTAAGTACATCTCTTAAAAAAAGTATGTACTTTTTTTGTAAGGACAGAAGATCTTTCTGAGTTACCTGGAGATATAATCAATGTACCCTTCAAGATCAGTAATTTTGCAGAGATACCTCCTTTGATGTGGTAGTTGTTTGTCTTTACTTTAGCCAACTTTTCAGCCCTTTTTTTTGTTTGTGGATAGGAAAGTCAGGATGAGGTGTGAAATGTGACATTGTGACATCCCTGCACATTTGACAGAGGTGTCTCAACATTGTTCAGATAGCACGCAATGTGTTCTTCCCCTTTTTTTTTGCCTTTGAGCAATATTAATGTTTGTAATTTTTCTGTAATATCATATTCCATGTTGTGCAATGTTTTTTGTCTTTTAGGTCTTGTATTAATTATTTTAGGGGTATTCTTATTTTTAAGCAAGAACCAATCCAACTTGCCAAGTGGTCTAGAGCTAGAGCATGCCAACTTAGCCATAGATTAGGTGGGTTAGTACTTGTTTTGCTATTTCACAGGGTTATAAAAGTGCTAAAACAGAAAAAATTGTGAATTAAGGCTTACCAATGCGCAGGGAGAAACCCTAAGAGGACTAGGAAGCCTGCAAAATAAAGCAGATTTGAAAGATATGGAAATGGGCAGCAGTTCCATGAAGAAATCCACTTCTTAATTCCATTTTTTAACAGAAAGTCTCTTAAAGTCTGAACATTTCAAGGCTATACATTCTATTCATGTCTGGCTACCATTCTTATGTTGCATTTGAAGTTTCTTTAATCTTCTGGCTTTTTGGATAGCAGAGGGTGGTGATTCCTTTTCTTCTCCATTGTTCTTGTATGCTGGTTGCCCTAGGACTGTGGATCCCTGCTGTTGGGCTGTTGCAGCTTTCATAAATCACAGAAAATGGAATTCACATGATTGTTTTGTTCCCTTGTTAGGGCTGGAGCAAAACTTACTTTACAGGTCTTTATAAATACTGTAACTGCTGATTTTATAGAGACTGTGAGACGTGTTTCCCAGTCCTCTTTTACAGCTAGAGAAAGGTAAGGAGAAGTCTTGGAAATTGGCTGTGCTTTGCTTGAACAATAGCTTTTTGTAGTTGAGATGATTAAATATCCTTTCTTGTAGATGGCCTGAGCTTTACAAGAGTCTGAGGACAGAGAGAAAGTGAAACCCCTGTCCCTCAGATAGTATGGGTGCTTCTACTGGTGGGCATTCCCACAGACCCCTGTAAGCATGGTTTGTCAAACAGTTTTGCATTTGAAGTTGATACAACCTCATCAAAGTGTTTATCTGGCTGAGCTGGCTTTTGAAAAACAGGAGACAGCAGTGAAGAGAGAAGTCAATCTGTTGATTTCCTTTATTTTTCTTTTTCTCTCAGATAACACTGTCAACAGTATAGAGACTTGGTAGATGTGTTTTCATCTCTGTAGGATGATGCCAAATGTAGGATTTTGCTCTAGAAGTTTTTCCAGGGAAATAACATTAATCCCAGGTGATACTTTTATCATTCTATGCCCTGTTTTATTCATGGTTTTATTATGAAGGGTTTTTGTTGTCTGTCCTCTCCAAGAAAGCTGACCATTTACTTCCCCAGGATTTAAATAGTTCTGTTAGCATCCTGACTGGTTGCCTGTGAATTAGCAAAAAGCAAATCAGAAAGACTTTGCAGAATCTACACTTTATAGGGAAAAAAAAGCCAGACACATTTGTGGCCAAAATACTGATATACAGATTTGATTTTTTTTTTTTGAGAATGTGTTCATGAGGGCAATGAATGACCAAGTGCTGCTTTCAGGTTGGCTTTTTAAATTGGATAGGTTTTCTAGTCTCACATGGAAGAGTGTCAGAAGGTGATGTATCCTGTAATCAGAGCTCAGTGAATTGCTCAAACATCTGTCCAGGCTGTGCTGTAGGTATTTGGCTTGATGTCAAGAAGTGTGATTGTAAGGAAACTTCTCTAGAGTCTCATGGCAGAGGCAGTAAACAAACTAAAATCTCCTTGGAAGTAAAGCTTTTGTGCATTTCTTCCCTTGAATAATTCCAGCTCCTCTCACTGCTTGACAGTGCTGTTACTAACACGAGTTGTCCTTTCAGGGCTGATGGTGCCTTTTGTGTCTTTTCCGTGTCTCTCTGGCAGCAATCTAGAGGAGAGACAGCAGTGTGACAGCACAACAGAGCTCCCAAGTCTGCCTCCAGTGACTGCTTTCCTTCTGACAGCCACCTTAGTTAGGAAATGTAATCTCATAATATGGCAAATCATGGGTATTTTGATAATTTTTTATCACACTGTTTCTCTTCAAACTCATATTCTGCTTTAATTTTCAAGTCTTCCCCTTCTGACCTATTCCCATTGTGAGGTAGAATGTCACGTATAGATCTACTCTTCTGAAACACATTTTTTTTTCATATTCTTGCCCCTATTTCCAAAGAAGGAAAGTCTGTCTCTAATAGTCTTTAATATCAGGAGTGTATTTGGTAATCTTTTTTTCATTGTGTATACGTGGTGCATATATGCTATTACATGTGTAAAAAAATGGAATTTATATTTTTATATAAATATATATAAATATATATAAATAAATATATATATATAATATATATAATTATACAGCTCTTGATTTCTAAGGGCTTTATTTTTACATCTCCGTACCTCTGACGTGTGAAATATCCAAGAGTATTAGTCACAAGGTATTCCTTCTGGCAAAGCCCTTAAGTCTAGAGGCAGTGATAGCTGATTTAAGAAGGCAGGGAGTTCATTTTTATTCCTATCTAGATGATTGCTTGGGACAAGGTAGGTCATGGCAGTAAGTGACTCTGTATTTCCCAGTGCTTCAGAGTTTCTTTGACTTGATGAGCAAGGAGAAATGCAGAACTTCTTATTTCCCCTAAAAACGTGTGCTTAGAATACATCCA
Organism: Agelaius tricolor; assembly: GCF_023055355.1. Classification (NCBI taxonomy): domain Eukaryota; kingdom Metazoa; phylum Chordata; class Aves; order Passeriformes; family Icteridae; genus Agelaius; species Agelaius tricolor. The sequence goes on from NW_027269269.1 coordinate 21,992,329, forward strand.
CATTCGGTACGATTCTTGTCTTAATCAGTAAAAGATTTGGGATCATGTTTGCCCTATGGAAATGCAGACATCCCTGAATAGTGGGTTTAATTTTGCTAAAATTTGTGTTATGCAGACAAATTGAGAAGGAGAAAGTGTCATATAGGGCTTGAGTGGTGTTGCACAAAAGCCCAAGAAATACACCATGAAAATTCCTTACCAGGTCTCCAGAGGTTTTTAGCTGTAGCCAGGAGTATCAAAAATGTGGACAATGCTGTGCTATCTTTAGGAAAGAAAAGATGGGTAGAACATTTCCATGACAACCACCACAGATTTTCTCCAGAAGTAGCGTTAATTTTGACAATGCAGAGAAGATCCAGGGTTTGCTGTTTGCTGCAAGGGTGAACTTGAAGTAACCACTGAAAGATTTTCAGCTAAGTCACACCAAAGCTGCTGAAGACCAGAGAGACAATTTGAAGTTGTTTTGCTTCTGTGGTTTAGTCTGGGGAAAAAGCTACATCCTCAAAAATGGAGGAGGAGATTTTTTATAGCAAACAGTCCTTGGATGACTGTAACAACTAAGATAGAGTTGTTACACTTTTAATCCTAAAAAGCCATTGTGTGCTCACACATTTGAATAGGTCCAAAGATGCTGTCAGTATGTGTGGGCTGGATGGAATCCTTGATACACTCGTTGAATTTTTCACCAGTAGTCAAGAAACCAATAAAAGAATGGTAAAGAAAGAATTGATTTTAAGATACCTTCAGGAAGTAAGAATTACTTCTAGAAAATAACTATGGGTTTAACAGTTATAGAGATGAGACAAACAGGTGTATAAATAGGTGTGTGGCTTTGTGCTGGCATTTTATTTACTACCAGTGATGGCCTAGCATAAAATAAGGTATTGAACCCATCTCTAGTTGGATTGGTAACTTCTCAGTGATGAAGAGAATTTAATCTTTTCACCTTTAATGAAAGAAACTCTCTTCCTAGTCATTTGGTGGTAGGTGTTTGTACTCCCAGATAAAAGACACTATACTATTTTGAAAGGATTTTAAGTGTACAGTTTAATCATGAAATAGAGGAAAGGGTTAGTCAGCCAAGTGAGCTGTCTTCAAAGTCAGAAATAAGCATAGTCAAAACCTGCAGCTACAGCTTGCAGAGGGTATAAGAAAGATAATACCTGTGAAGCTGTTGGGTAGAGGGCTTGCAGTAAAGTCAGAGAAAGAATTCAAGTAAACCCTGTACCTGTATTTTCAATAAGTGAAACAATGGTTAAGGGTACAACAGGAGGGGCTAAGAGAACTCTGAGAGGAAGATGGAAATTATTACCTTAAAGACAGAAGCAAAATTAACTGAAAGAAGATCAGTGTGCGAACTGATGAAGGGGGAAACTACGTTAATAAGCACAGTGAGGAAGAATACACTTAAGGGAACTTTCTTATGATGAAGTTGGTTGTGTCATTGATATTTAAAAACATTGGAACATTATATGGAAGCTGCATAATAGAAGTTAGATAAAATTCAGTGTCAAGGGTTGAAGATGTTCCCTGTCAAGAATTCAATTTAATTAAGGGCTTTTAGGTATTGAAAGTGAAGGTGTGAAATGACCACAGGAGTTTATCAAAGGAGTTACCAAAGTCCTGAAATCCCAATTAAAGGCAAATATGGTTGTATGAGTTGGAGAAGACAGACTTCAGACAAAAATGGAGAATTTTTAATAACATTGTGGAAGGCCCAAGATGTTATCTGGGCTGCAGTGTATGCCTGTGTTTATTCGTGGTCAGGGGCTGAATGACCAGAGTGTCTGCAAAGCCGTTTTCATGTTAGGAATGTCCTTCTAGCTCATGGTTGTCCACTTGGTGTTTGAGTTCAACTTGCTTATTCTAAAATATATAAAATACTTCGTTCAAAATATTTTAGGAATGAAAGAAATTTTGAGTGTTTGTTGACTGAACTTCTTTTTACAGTTAAAATTCCAGGCTTATTCAAATAGTATGTGTGTTTAATATACAGGTAGTAGTCACTTAAACTAAAAATGTGAAGAACATATAATTGCTAAGCATACTGTAGGAATCATGAACACTTGAAGCTCAGACATGGGGTCTCAAAGCTGTTAAAAAAGATGTAGGGAATTCTGGTGCTGTGGGATTTATCTTTTTGTCATACCTTTATTATAAAAAAGGCTGTTTCAGGAGAGCCTTTTCAGCAAAATTAGGCTGCTGAATTGCTTACCTATATGCTCAGGTTGCTAATGTTGCATTTGGTGCAACCTGTGATTGACTGACAATCAATGTAGTAGTTCTGTGTCCCTGAACATTTAAAAAATCTTAAAATTTTTAAAAAGTTGTCAGAATACAGTAACACTTGAAGTGACGTCCAAAATGTTTTCTGTGAAAGTCAGTTCTGATCATCAGAATTCTTATAAATGGTTGTCAGGTAGTAGCAACTTAAAAAGAGGCTCTAGCAAGAAGCATATTTGAGTATCTTTTTTTTTATTATTATTATCTTACAACTCTGTGCTAACTGAAAGAAGAGTTGTTAGAGTAGACTCAATATACATTTGATGTATTTTAAAGAGGAAACCTAAGCTGTTGAGAATCTGTACAGACACATGTTGCTTAATTTTAAAGTAGAAAATGCACAGGAGATCATTTATCATCTGGTGATTCTGTGCTTATGGAATTTGAAGTGAGTAGCTTATTTAATACCACACATTAGAGCATTTGAAAGAGACCTTTAAAAGTCCTGTAGAGTAACTTTTTATAAAGTGCAGCTTTCTAAATTCTCTATTACAGGATTTGCAATATGTTGGAGACTCTGCATCTCTGTGAAGATGCATGGAAACACTGACGTGTTGAGAATTTGATTCCCAAACTCTTTTGGATTTAAAGGGATGATGTAAGGAGAGAAGTAGCAGCAGAATGGAGCACTAAGAGTGGAGACCTGATCCACACCCATTGCTTTCAGGGGAATGAGTTCTTTCCACACAGTTCTCCATCACTGCTTTATGCTAAGTGACTCCAAAGTGTGGTGTTGTACATGTGCAAATCATCATGGGCAGCTATAAATGCCAACCCACTGAGTTACATAAGACAGATGGAAATCACAGACTGAAAAAAGGCCCCTCTGCATAAACAGTGGCAGGATTAGGGATTGGGGGTGGGGAGGAGGGGAACAATAGCACTGCTTTGTTTGCAGGACTGAGCATTTTCAATGGTTAAACCATCTTCACCTAAAATTTTTATTTCAATTTCCTTGTAGGCCTTGTCTAGATAGGAAGAACACAGAGTTTCTTCAAGTTTCTCAAACAGGGTTGTGTTGAATTAGCTTAAAATGTTGGATATGAAGTGCAAAAAAAAAAAAGCCCCTGTACTGACAGGCAAAGTAAACTAAGATAAAAAGCAGCTAGGACACCTTCATTTTTGAGTAAAAACAGGAGTATGTAATTTGGCTAATTCTCTGTGTGAAGAAACGTTAAAATTTTTTAGCATAGTTTTCTTTTTCGCCCAGGCTATATACTCTGGCTTATAGACCTTTGTTCTTAGTAAAATATTTTACTTACTCTCCAGTGAGTGCCTCAAAATGATAAAATAAAAGTTTATTTAAGAACTGACACACCGAAGTGGCAATTCTGTGAAATTTTGCTTTCCACCTTCTAAATTTTATTAGAAGTTAGGTGATGGAATACGGGGGGGCACTGGCTGGAAGTTCATGGCTACAGAGTTTAAGGAGTGGACATAATATAAAAGGATGTGTTGTTGAAGAGTAATTTTATCTTCTTTTTTAAATTGCATTGTGAAGGAATCATGACGACCTCAGGAAAAGAGAATTTCCGGCTGAAGAGCTACAAGAACAAATCTCTAAACCCTGACGAGATGCGTCGCAGGCGGGAGGAAGAGGGTCTTCAGCTACGGAAGCAAAAGAGAGAGGAGCAGGTAACACACAGCAGTTGAGATATCTGTGATCAATCCTTAAACAGTCCTGTCTTGCAGTGGCTCTGACTCTCTGTTTCTCCCAAACCCCTTCTTAGTTGTTCCTGCCCTCCAAATTCATACGCAGTCAGTCTGAAATCAGAATCACTTGCACACTTCACTGCCTCCTCTGCAGGCTCTGCAAGACATAGAGTGAGTGCTCCTCATTCACTCAAGTGTAATATTGGCCAGAGCAGCTTGAGGGTCAGACAAAACTGTCTGACCAGTAGCTGTAGCCGCTCCAGCTCTTCTCAGGACATCTTAAACTGGGTACCTTCTCTAAGTCATAGCGACCAAATTCTGCTCATCCCAGTATAATAACCTATGTTTGATCATCCTCCAAAACCCTCTTTGCCACTGTAACTCTACTGTCAGAGCCCCTGCAGGTGTTCCGTGAAGATGTGTAACACAGGAATTTATCCGGTCTCTGAACCCCAGCATCCTCTGCAAGAAGGAAATGGTGTGGAAGCTAGAGAGCTTGTAGATAGAGGCAGATGGTGAAGAAGAGAAGGGGACATCAGTGAACAGTTTTCCAGAACTGTTAGGAACCAATATTTTAGCACATTGCTGTTTTCATTTACTCCATGGCTGAGCTTTCTCCATGTGCTGTCAGTTGAAGTTCTGTAGCCAGTGTACTGCCTTCTCTCAGGTGATAGCATGTGTAGTTTTTATAGCAGCCTGATGCAATATGCTGTGTATATATTGGCTGTGTAATATATATTAAATATACATATATATGTTAAATATTTTATATATATGTTAAATATTTTCTCTCTTTAGTTGTTTAAACGCCGAAATGTTGCAACGGCTGAGGAAGAAGCAGAGGAGGAAGTGATGTCAGATGGGGGCTTCCATGAGGCTCAGATGAACAACATGGAGATGACTTCTGTAAGTGATGAGAAATGAATAGTGTTGGTTGAAGCTGGGCAAGTCTGTTGTGCAGTGACATGATGGAAATGAAATTCCAGAATGATGTGAAGAATGCATTCAGAGATGGACAACTCTGAAACACACATGTCAATGAACCACCCTGAAACAGATTACTTGAGAGAAAAATGCCAGGAATATATAGCAAGTGTTTTTTCAGAGGATATGTGCTCAAGAAAATGAAATAAAGTGTCATTGTCCTGGCAGGCTGATCACTTCCTGGATTTAGTGTTCACCATTATGGGTGATTCTATCAACTGTTGCCCAGAGTTTTTATAATCTGAAATTCATACTGCTTGAAGCCTAAAAATACAAATCAGGCAGTGTGTTATTGCAATTTACAAAGTTAATAAGGGGCTCGGTGGAAAGCTTTCTTAACAGACTTTCAAGTGGCACAATTTTTAACCTAAGTATTGGAAACCCTGCTAGACCTAGTTTAACTGTCTGCATGAGGCCTTGAACCCCTTTCTGTGCTAGAATTTAAAACTACAGAAGAATACTTCTTGTGGAAATTAGACTTTTTTACTTTCTCTCTGGAATGAAAAATGGTAAAGGTTTCAGTTCTACTACAGAAAAGTTTAAGGAAAGTGCAGTTCTCACTTAAAAGTTATCTTGCTGATCTTCACAGTGTCTGTGTTCAGAGTATGCAAGTGATGTTTCCATAGAAATCAGGCTGAGCTATTGATGGTTATATGAGCCTTGAAAATTACTGGGAAACAGAGAAATGCTTATAAACAGTGTGGTAGATCAATAATAGAATATATGGTTTTACTCTTCAAGATAGTATTCAAATATTGGGCAAGTCTTCAATACCATTAATCATTTGTGTGGAAGCTTATATTAAACAAATAGAGAGTAAAAACTAAGGAAAGGCTTTTGCCTAATTGATAGATAGTGTCATTATACAGTTTGCTATGTTAAATGCCATTAATTTCAGGCTCTTAACAGTTGGAGCTGTTGGCTGTTACAGACAACACTTAGTATTTTCAGCACTGTCATCTGTCTCCCTGTCTGTCTAAGGGTTGGGTTCAGATGGATCTGAAGATTAGATTAGAAGTGGAGGAAAAAAAATCTGACTTTCCTTATGCTTCTTTACATGGGTACATGTGTGGTGAACAGAATGTCAGATTTTACCTAGCATAAGAAAGGTTGCTGATTTAATTTATTCATATTATTGGAAACCATCAGTATTATGGAAAATTTAATACCTCTACTTGAGGTTGATAACAAGTATTAGAGTTTGTTGACTCTTCTAGAAATGAGAAGTCCTATACATTTTGGTGTAAGAGAGTAAGTCAAAATGTACATGTTAGGGAAATCTAAATGCTAACATAATTATTTTTTGTTAAAGCAGACAATTTTATATTTAATTTAGAGGAAGGGAGAGAATACCAGTGAAAAATTCTGAAAAGGAATTTTCTTGCCATATCTTGTGGAAAATTTGAATTTTGGCTTTCAGTAGAGCAAAGTTGCATTTGAGAATGATGCTGCCTTATGTAGATGTTCATATATAATGATTCCTATGTTGTCCATAATGGTTTTACCTAAGTTTTTATTCAGTAAGAAATAAACTTTATACTGGTTTAGCAAATGTAACCTGTATGTTGCTAATTCCAGATTTTTTCCCCTTTTGCTCTCTCACCCTCATTCTGTTTCCCCATGTAAATCCTAGAGTGCAGTCATCACTGCTGATATGATTGAGATGATTTTCTCCAATAGCCCAGAGCAGCAGCTCTCGGCCACCCAGAAGTTCCGAAAGCTGCTTTCTAAAGGTAAGGGCTGAAATTACTTGGAGAAAAATGTGGAAGCCTCCCTAGCATGTGGTTTTACTTTGACAGCAATAAAAATTGAGTTTCACACTGAAATTTCAGGGTCAAAGCTCTGCTTAACACAATGTCAGCTTGATGTATGTAGTAGTCACTTCTTCTCTTGAAATGTGTACTGAGTGTTGCAGATGTGAGATCTCCTCTTGGATGTAAGTTCACATGTTTTAGGCAGTGTCTCTGTGGCCCAAACATGCTGATATACCAAAGGTCCTCTGCACGTGTGCATGCCAGAGTGACTGCACAGAACTGCTGCTCTGAAGTCAGCCTGCCTAAACTACTGAGTGCATCAGTGCTCTGAATCATGTTATCTTATTACCTCAAAACTCTGGAGTTTTCTTATGTTGACAGATAGGAATCCATTGCCTTTTAGTGAAGTATTGTAGAAAAAGAACACACTCCAAGAAAAGAGCAGTCAGTATGTCACTGGATATTGTTTTGATGCAGTAATTTGAGAATTTCCTTACCAAGAAATGAGTGTATCTAACATAACTTCTTATTTTAAACAGAACCAAATCCTCCAATAGATGAAGTCATAAGCACACAAGGAGTCGTGGCCAGGTTTGTGGAGTTCCTGAAGCGGAAAGAAAACTGTACATTACAGGTATAAAAAATATAAATGTATCTGCCTTCCTAGTTTAGGAAGGCATTTGGTGATGCAAATTAGATAGGAAAAAAATTAGTGATTTGTTCAGCTGTACTTCCTCTCTTTCTTCACTGTGTTAAAAAAGCTATTTTATCTTCAGAATTTCTGGCAAGACCTCTGGGTGGAGGACAGGAGAGAGAGAGTGAGAGAGAGATGTCTGACATGCATTGAGTGACTGATAGGGTGAGGTTTTCAGACTTCAGCAAATACAGAGTTGGAAATTTGGAGCTCAACAGATGAAAAGCTATTAAACAAAACTTTGATGTTTGTCTTCTTTGTACAAATTGAAGGCAGTTTTAAATCTTAAGAATTAGGATGTAAATTTTTGATTAAAGTAAAAAAAAAAAGTTTGGAATTAGAAATAAATACAGTCTGTAGTGAGAAGCATAGAAAGCTGGAAACCTTACTGTGGTTTGAAAAAACGGAATTATATGTGCTACAATGGTTAATTTTTCTTGACCTTTGTATTATTTCCAGCTGTATATTTTTCTGGTCAGTCTTTCTTGGCTAATAGAAAGTGAAGGAAAACTATTACCTGGTTAAGGATAAAATATGTTAACATGTAACATTAAATACAACACTTAGATTAGAATCAGCGTTCTTTCTTTTAAAATGCATAAGACAACAGGTTTGTGAATGTCATGTGAAATCCAAATTTTGTTGAGTGGAAATATGCAAAAAATTAGTTTTTTTACACATTAGAGAAATCATTTACAGGTATTACTTTTCAGATTGTTATCCACCGAATTCCAGAGGTCTGTTAGCTTCCTTTCAGGAGTCTGGGGACAGTAACTGAGAGTATGTATCAGATTTAAGCTGGTTGGTTTGCAACTCCAATGGAAGATTTATAAACTATCTGTTGTTAAAAAAAAAAAAAAAAAAAGGAATACCTTTTATTACTTATTGGGGTCATGCACAGAAACCCAAGACAGGCAGATAAATAGAAGCAATTCTTGTGGCCCTATTGGTTGTGGCATTTATTGATTTTTACACGGAAATGGGAAAAATCAGTCAGAATGGAAATGTGCAAGCTTGTCCTAAGGAGTTTGTAGGAAAGCAGTGAAAATAAAAGCTTGAGTATGTTGCTCTTAATACTCCATTCTACCTGGGTAATTTTCCTCCATCTTGCCAAATCTCTCTGCCTGCTTGGCAATTTAGTGTCTGCAGGTAGAATTTTTTGCTGTGATCAGCTAAGAAGTTCTCTGGAACTCACCTTCTAATGTTTTTATTTGCTCTCTCATTGTTTCCAAAAATATTCCTTTGGGCTTGGCATTCTAGGGTTTCTAACTGTAACCTAGCCTAGAAGGAAAGGATTTTCAGCTCGTTCTGAGAGGGTGAAGTATAATTTATAGCTGCTTGTATGGTGGATTGAATATGGCAACTTCCATGTTCATGAACTTGGAACTTAATGGGAATTTATGGTCTGTTCTTCTTTTGTGTTGTCAATGGAATATCCTGTAAATCTAGGCCTCTGAGATCAGTGATAGGAAGGCCTAATTTGTTAGGAATTCCTCTGTCCTAGTTTTACTCAAGGTAAATGGAAGACTTTAAAATCTCCCCTGTTCTCCAGGGTTGCTTCAGCCATACATGAACAAATACATTTTTCTCATGTGGAGAGAGGAATCTTGAAAAAGAATGGCATCACAAAGATATCTTTGCCATTAATGTGTGACTGTTCCTTAGTTTATACATCCTGGAGCATCAGGTGTCCACAGAGAAGGAGGAGAGAAACTGTCACTCTCTAACCTTTCTGTGACTTACACTGGAGACCATGTGATGAGTCTCCAAGCTGTGAATTGTTCAAGCTGGTGGTACCAGTAGGAAGGTGGAGGACAAGCTTTATATATGGATAAGAGACCTCTGTGGTAGAAAGATGAGTAACAGTTATGTTATAATGTACCCCAGAACACTGGATACTCACTTCAGAGAAAGGAGAATTACAAGAAAGCAACATTTTACATTGGCCTTAGGTTCTGGTCACACTGTTTTGCTTCTTGTTCATTAATGATGAATCTTGCAGTTTTGACTTTGTCTGTTTGTACTTTATTTTGGAGCCCATACTCCTAGTCCATTGCAGTGCTGTATTTTGAAATTGTTTATTCTGATCATATCTTACTAGAATGTTCAGTTGATCAGAAGGGCAGGATTAATTGTATTAATTAATTGTATTTTCAAAACCAAAGTCTTTAACAGCACTTAGAAATGAAAAGCCTTAGAAGTCTAGGCTTATTTCTTGAGTTCTTATTTCAGGCACATTTCAGGATTCGGTGCAACTCCTTAGCAGGAGTTGTTTTTGTAACTAAACCCTAAATATAAGTCCTTGCTCTATCTCTTCAGACAGTTTTTGAAGGTATGTCAGTATTTCCACTGGAATACTGCTGGATCAGCATCTTTTGATAATATCAAAGTCATTCATTTATAGCTTATGACTTTCCATTTTTACTGTTTGTTGGTTTTTACTTTTCATTCAACTTTTAGCAGTCTTAATTCTACAGATTCTGAATGTACCTAATAGGATGTAAATTTGCTAGGGTAGTGTAATAATCTTTGGGCTGAAGGCATGCAGAAACCTACTCAAACACGGACTTGTGGAATCTGTGTTTTCTGAGGCCTGAGGTCTCAGGTAGGGTTAAAATTTGCATTTTATCTTAAAAAGTTAATGCTTTTGCAAGTTGACATTAAAAGAATAAATGACAAAAACAGTTGAAAATGCAAAGTGTTTGGGATCTCACTTTTTCTTTAAGTTGTGAATAAAAACACCATACACTAATAGCATTTGGCATCAGTACTGATCACCAGAGTTGGAGAGAAGTTCTTTGTGTTGTTTTTTAGAAATCTGTTTTTATTTGTTTGGGTTTTTTACTTCTCTTTTAGATCATTTATTTGCTTCATATCCATGAAGTTTTGTCAAACAATGTCTTCTGCATCTTCAGGAATATCACTGGTGATTCACTGAATGCAGGTGTCATGTCGTGGGAAAGCACATTGTTTTGTGTACAGGTTCTTAGCCAGTAAGAAAGGCAAAGGTAACATAAATGCATAGCAAAAAAAAAAAAAAAAGATTTGAAAAGCCACAGCAAACTCAGTGTTCTCATAAGGAACTGCTGCAAATTTTTGTTTCAAGTGATAGTGATAACTCTTAAATACATGATTCTGGTTCTTTGCAAATTGACTGTTAATTGGTAATATCTCATGTTTTCCCTATGCCAAATCTGCCAGATCTCTCTGGTTTTAGAAGACATTTAGTGTCCATGTTTGATGTGGCATAGAAAGCTCCTAGTAAACTGACTTTTATTTTGTTTCTAGTTCGAAGCTGCGTGGGTGCTGACAAATATTGCCTCGGGAAATTCCCTTCAGACTCGAATAGTGATCCAAGCAGGAGCTGTCCCCATCTTCATAGAGCTGCTTAGTTCAGAGTTTGAAGATGTACAGGAACAGGTAAAGATTGAGAACAATGTTGAATTTTGTGTGCATGTTAATTTATGGAATTGGAGGCTTTTTTGACTTTTTGTTTGTTTTGTTTGTTTGGTGTTTTGTTGGGGGTTTTTTTTCCCTTCTCTGGAAAGGAACAAGGCTATCCTGTAAGAAAGCCTTTAGAGAAAATGCAGTATATGGAAATTACAACAGTTGCTTTGTGCTTAGTGTGTGTTAAGTTACCTAAGCAAGTATTGTATTTTTCTCTTTCTGGAAATTATATACTTAACCATAGCTAATGAGGTAATTCATTTTGTTCTCTAACAGGTTGGTATATTTCTGTCTATTGAGGAATTCAGGGAGTCTTGTTTGAATAATTGCTTTAGATATGAAAAGTTCCTGCCTGTTTCTCCTGAAGTTAAAGCATGAGTAGAAATTATAGTTTGTTCTCCAAGCTCCTTACAGCATAGATGAATATTCTTCAAGGCCCACAGGGATCAGTATAAAGCACAGACCAAACATCTGATTCAGTAGTTTCCATTTGAAGTCTGTAACCTGTATTTAAACAAGGATGTACTTCAGACATATAATCTTGCTTTGAAGACTTAGGGTGATGAAATATTAATGATGTTAACAAATTTAGTTTCAGCCAATATTAGTCCTAATTTGAAAGTATGTACCTTTGCTATACAAATTTGACTAGCTTTGGGTCCAGGTATTGCTTTTGTTACATTCTTTACTCCATTACTAAGCTCTCTGTTTTTTCCTATAGCTACTTGCAGACCATGGCTTAGGCTTTACTTGAGTAAATGAAATTCAGCACTGAATTCTCATTTTGAGAACGTTTCTGTGGTGGTTGGTTTGTTTTTTGGCAACCTTTTTCTGAATATTTCTTAGTTTCAGTATCTTTTTGTGGTGATGAAATGACAAGCACTGGCTATTCCAGTAGCACTCTTTCAGCACTGTTGTTTGCAGAGATAGTGCCTCATTTTCACTTTTGCTCAATACTTTGGTGTGTAAATATCCAGTGTCTTTGTGGACTCCTTGCCACAGAAGCTGGCTGTGAGCTCAGGTTAAGCTGGTTATCCAGTATGATCCATTGTTCTTTTTAGAGTCACTGACTTCCAGGTTCAGTTCTCCATCCCGTAAGTGTGACCTCTGTTCTGTGTTCCTAGATATCTGACCTTGCATTTGGCTGAATTGAGATGCATGATTGGAGGAGTCCCAACTCATAGACATTGGACTGCTTTGTGTAACTTGCCTTTCTTTCTGTAGCTGGCTCAGAATCTACCACCTGTAATTAAAGTTGCCTAACATTTTCCACGAGACAGATTTTTTTCTTAGCTGCTTGTAGCTTTCAAGTTACTCCACTTTGTATCTTTCCATTTTCAGTGTTCTGTCTCAGACTGTATTATTGTTGAGAAGGCTTTTAAAGAGGAACAGAATTCAGGTGTTTGAAAAAATGTTAAACAAAATACGAAGTATTTTTTGTCCATTACTTTAGCTTTGAGGAGCTGAGTCTGCTGTCATTGTAGAAATTAGAAATGTGATAGGGAACTTGCCAAAATGGCAGATAAATGCTGTGTTCTGCCTGTGTGAAAATCCATCCAGACTTAGCTATATGGATCCTTTCAGATTTGTATTTTGGGGGTTGAGCTGGGTAGCATTGCTTTCCAAATTCAGCCATCACTTGAAGAGTGCTGTTCCTGCAGAATGATTGGTGCTCTGTATATAGTCAAGGCTGCTTTTTCTTATTTTTCTCCTAATGATTGATCTTCTGTGCAAGAGCTAAGTTGCTTTCTTTGTTAGGTTGTTATCATCCCTGCTGATGTTCAGAGAGCAGGTGGGAAGAGCAAACCTGTTTAGATTAAGTTGTGCAGCTTTCAATCTTTAAATGGGTGAATTAACGGAAGAGCTTAGGGCCACAGTTAAGTAGTTTATCTGGCTCCTTCCCCCCTCCCTGCCTCCCAATAAACTGCTGACATATTAAAATTCAGATTGCAGGCAGGCAGAGTGGCTTGGTTGTCATTACTGAAAAATATTCTTCCATGCAGTTCAAGTGCTGCCAAATTCACGATCTCTCTCTAGTAATCTCAAAGTACCAGTTACAAATTGCTCCCTAGTAAGCTGTGCTGAAGAAGGAAAATGTACCATGGCAAAGTGTTACACTGTTTCATCATGGGTTTCTCTGCTGCAGCTCTGGAGATTGCAGCCCTGCTCACAGCTGACATGGAGTTTAATGCTAGCCAACAAAAGAGGAATTCTACTTTTTTTCCCAACAGATATAAAAAACCCCAAGTGCTTCACCATAGTATCCTCTGAAACAAAAATTAGGAGCATATAAACCCTGAGAAGTTAGCTCCTGTACTTCTGTATTACAAGATAGCAGTACCACACAATTGAATAGTATTTTTCCAGATGACTCTTGTCTCATTCAGTATATGCACAGATTGTTGCCCTGGTAACAGATGAGTGGGTAGTAAAGGAGGCCTTTATTTGTCACTCTATGACCCTGTTTGTTAAAGTTGGAACAAATTATAGTGCATGGAGGAGAATAGGGAAGAAATTCTTACAATTAAGCCCGATAGTAGGTTTGTGAGAAAAATGTTTCTACTGCTTAGTGTCTGATGTGGGACGATTTCCTTCTCTCAGTTTTCAGTAAGTGGATATTTGTTCTGGGGTTTTTAAATGCTCTAGGTGAAATATTTCTTTTTCATTTTGTATTTGAGGACAACTCAGCAGTGATTTTTATAGTTAGGCCTGTGTTTTGAGCAGGTCTGATCCTGGAGTTCTCAAGTTGGATTTCTGAAACTGGATGATATTTGGCTACAATATTTTCCTGAAATGATCACCCTAATTATGTCTCAGAGTAGTACTGTGAAAATTATTATTTTCAAGCAACTGCATTTGCAGCAAATTACAAAAATACAGGAAAATGCAGAAAATACAACAACGTGTTCAGGGCAGAGGTCAGAAGCTAACCCTGTAATCATATAGTATAAGATGAAGAGAGAAAGAAGTATTGAAGGCTGTGTTCTAATTAAGATAGCAATTCTTTAGAAGGAAATGTTAGGTGATAACATTATTTTGAATATGTAGCATGGCATAAGCATAAAATATGTATAATATCTTACTTATTGGCTAGTCATTATTCACTGTTTTTGTTTTACAGGAAGTCAGTTTTAAAGATTTATGTGTTTACTTTGTCTTTTATTTCTAGCTTCTCTTAGCAGTAGCTCAGGAACAGATATCAGTGTACCTTATCTTTTGATCACAATGTTCCCAGCATGTATTTTTCATATCTATATGCCAGTTTTAATTTTACACTTTTTTCCTTTGCATATGCTAGTTTCTGAGTCTAGTGAAGAGTCTAAATCAGCTGTTTTATAGAAGTCTGTGAGGGAATCTTTATAGCTATGTTTAATAAGCAACATGTATAACATGTATGTCAATGAAATGATTCCTTACATCCTTTTACAAGACCTGTTTCCCATTAAGTTGTGCAGGCCTCATTCAATTAGCCACTATCCTTTAACTCTTTCATTTCTTGTATTGTGTGTCAGTCTTCCTCTGTGGTCAGTGGTCAAACCATTTAGCATACATTTTTCCCATCAGAGAAATTGAATTTATCACAGAATCTACATCTGCATTATTTAGGAAAAACACTGGCTACATCTCCCTTCTCTCCCCATTTCTGTTTTGGGTGTACTAATTTTTAGGTTTAGTTAGTGGTATATGTCCTAGTCCTTTTCCACTTATCACAGTTTTTTCCTTCCAAAAGACATCTAGAAATTTGGATCTTCCTGCCTGAAATTATTTATATTGAAAGACTCCATCAAAGCCCTTATGACATGCTTAAGGTTGATGTGGCTTCAGCAGTGTCTTAGCTGCAGTTCTTTCCTGACTTTCCCTACTGTGGTCCTTAAAACCCAGATGTCAGCTTGGGTTTCCTTGATGGACATGGAATTTCCTTCAAAACCCATGTAAGCGTTGTGCTGCCTGTCGAGGAGGATCGTGAATGTCTCACAGTGACAGGTGTGTGTCACTGTGCTCTGCTGGACACACGGTGGCATGAGCATCCCCTGCTGCCCTGTTCCCCTTTGGGAAAGTTTGCATTTTCAGCCAAGGCAACCAGTATGTTTATCCCTCAGTGTTTTTCCATTTCTAGGTGTATTGCTGTTCCTTTTGGTAACCATCACTTGCTTGGCAGAGCTGACCTGTAAGTCTGCTGTCCAGGCTCTGTTTGGCTTTTACATCAGCAGTCCTATTAATAAGTGCTTGGTAATCAAAATCAGGACAAACAGTCAAGGTGTGAGGATGAGCTGCTTTTTCTGTTTGTCAGATGAGATATGAGAAGGAGGAGCTATAACTACCCCAGCCACTGAAAGAAAGGTGTTTTCTGTGTTAGGACATAGTAGCAGTCATCTCCTAGGAATGTGTCCTTCTGGTATCCTTCCTTGTGTTTACTTAGCCAATCACACTTGCATGCAAGCTAATCTTCACCATCTTCATTTCAGCATTGGATCCTTTTCCCAAGTCAGCACCCAGATGCTGAGGAAGGGGTGATTCCTTCTAATATTTCTTCTCCATTGAGAGACAAACTCTGCACACTCTTGGTGATTGGTTAAGCACTTAGTTTAAATACCCAAAGAAATAATTGCTGAGAATCCAGGGGATAGTGGAGAGTTGTCAAAAAGCACATGGATTATTCACAGAAGGTACCATGTGGTTCAACAGTACTCTACAAGACTTGCACTTTACTTTTACTGACTACTGAAGTTGTCCAGCACTGCAGGAAAAAACACTGGAGCTCAGTGATGAGTAAAATAAATGGAAGATTTACAGCAAACCCTACTCTGCTGTTAGCAATAAGTGGAAATTTATACAAGTGTAAAAATAGGTGCTGTCAATTAACAAGGCAACATTTGTACTTCCAGCTTGCACACAGCTTTCTACCTAAAACGTGGGTTAAAAAAATCAGGCTATAAATCTTAAAATTATTGTAATCTTTAAGTTGGGATTTAGATAGTGGAAGGTACTGAAATGGATTTTTTTTACTGAAATATTTCTTGATTGAATAAGCTCTAAAATGGAATGAACATGAAAACATTTAAGTTGTGTAGAATGAAGCCAAAGCCAAAGTGTTGTGGCAAATATTTGCATCTTGAGGAGTGCACAAAAGAAGAAATGGAAATTGTTGAACATTATTCTGACAAACAAACCCTGAAGAAACCTGTTATTGTTCATGTGTTTGTGGAAACCATGACAGAGTTTTGTATTTATGGCAGTATTTGATGAGAAAAATTTAAATGAGCTTGAGTTCTGTTCCTTACTTATCTGAAGAGCTAAAGTAATTCCCTAAGGAGAGACATCTTCCTTATTGAATGAAACATTGCATATTTTTCTAAAGTCACCCCAGGACATGGTATTTCAATTAATTGTCATCTTGTGTCCTATCAGTGATAGCATTAAAAGGATTTGTTGCAACATCTTCTCTTACCAGCTCCTGTGACACCAGACTACACAGCCAGATTTTCCCTGCCTTAAAAACAATGAAGAATGGGAAAGCAGAGCTGCTATTTGACTTCTCTGGTCTGACTTTTTGATGTGAGATTTGCTGTTGCAAAACCAGTCAGTCATCCAGGGTCAGAATGGATTCTTGGATTAAGTGATTATCACTCTTGTCAACCTTAAAAATAGATATTGCTATAATGGCAGAAACAAAGACCACAGACAAATGAAATAGGGCTTCCTTGTTTTTTTTACCTGTGTAAGGGTGTCCAGGCAAGGAAACTGTGCCTTCATACAAAATCACTCACATCTTCAGTGAAAGAGAATTATTCTTCCCCGCTTCCCCCCCCCCGCCCCAAGAGTGTTTTCAGAAGATTCACAAATTTACTTATGACTGTCTGAAATCTTTGCTTCATTCCTCAGGCTTCTCCTTGCTGTAGAAATGCAAGTATTGGAGTGAACAACAGGTGTGGCTCCTTAAAGTTCTGACATGAGTGACATTTTGCAGGAGGTGGCATATATTCTGTCTCTTAAGCTAGATTCTTCTGGTAGCTCTCTTCTGTGTGTTGAGTCCAAGAGGCTGCCAAATCAAAGTTACATTTTTTAGATAAACTATTGTCACAATAGTTGTAAAAAGAATAAGAGATAGAATGAAAAATGATGATGATCAGTTTTGGGAAAACATCGTGTAGTTATAATGGCTGTGCTATTTCATAGCACAGGTCAGTAAAGTCTCGTGCCCTGCCTCTGACTGTGGCTGACAGCAGAAGCCTGGAACAGAGTAGAAAACAAAGCAAACTAATCCTTCCCCAGAACAGTCGCCTACTCTCTTCACAACTTGCAGTTTAATGGCTCTGATCCTATGCTGGTGTTGGTAGTACTGGTACAGAGGTGAAGTCTTTTTATTTTGTATCTAGCAAGCTGACATCTCTATCTACATTCAGTATATACCTGTGGTTTTAGCTGTATTCATTTTGCAGGGTTTGCCAATGCATTAGAGTGGTTGGAGTCTTGTTTTTTAAAGTAGCATATTTTTGCCACCATTTAAAAACATCTTAAAGGAGAAACCTAATGCCTTGAATTAATTGACACCATATTGAAAATGAATAAATAAGTTTATTTCAGATTATCCACAAATTTCCTTTAGGTAAAAAATTTGGCAATTCTGTCTGTTTTTTTAGAGGAGCATTTTATTTTAAATAGGTATAGAGAGAGGGAAGAACATGTTTACTTTGTGTGAGGAACTTGCTTTGTTCAATTGGAGAAATAGTTATGCGCTATAACTCATTTTACTGCAGCTAAATACATAGCCTTCAACTGAAGAGAAATTTGGGGACGACATTCAGCTGCTATCCATGACAAACAGGATTGCTTTTGTCCTCTGTATGTAGAATTGGGAGTACTTCAGTGACTGTGTAGATATATGTGTCTGAAGCCATAAGCCAACCAAATAAACAGATACATGTTTCTATTTGATATGACACTTAGTCTTCTGCTAACTTGAAGTAAATGGCAAATGTGAACTTCATAAGCTTTCTTGTGTGACAAAATATTGTAATTTGCATGGAATTCATAAAATTGCTTTTATACTTGACATAGACTATTTCTACTTTTCAACTCTATAGCTCTCATACTAGTGGACAGTGTTATATAAAACACCATTTGGCCCAAATGTATAAATCAAAACCAGTTAAATCTTTTATTCTCATCATATTATAAAAGATGGATTTCAGGCTGCTTTAATTCTGGTAATTTTTGATCTTCTCAAAATGAAGTTAGGGGTAGTACTGATGCCCAAGCCCTTACATTTTGCCATGCATATGACTTAATCAGCAACACTGGTTCTGTCCATATAGTTTTATTTTAAAGAATTTGTCCTGGCCCCCCTGAACTCTTTGATTCTGAATATTGACTTATCTTGAACATAGATTCTCATTTTTATCTATGACTGTGTAAACAATATATTTATTTTTATATTTATATAGTATATATATTATATTATTATATATATAATATTATTATGCCTTTGTAGTAAATACTAGTATGTGTGGCTGTTCCACACAAACATTTTTGGGTAGATACAGACTTGTACAGCTGTACAAACATCTTGTTTTTTTGGGTAGATACAGACTTGTACAGCTACAAACATCTGGTTTTAAATTAGGTGTGAACAAGGAGGGTAGAATTAGAATGTTCCTAAGCCTGTGGAGGTGAGCTCATCTCTTACATTGTGGACAGAGCAAAGGTATGTCTGCCTGCACAATCTTTGGAGACATACATATTTGCTGTTATGGTGTTCTTCTTAGATATCCACAAATACTCCTGAATCATATAATGAGCTAGAGTGTATACATGTAATATGCAATTAGAATGCATTCCCCTTCTGTACATTGTCTGGGACCTAACAGAGAGAACAGATTATCTCCCAACTCTAATACATATGTTAAACTGGTAGAATTTTGAGAATAAAAGCAATTATTATTCTGTTTTTCCTTGCAGGCAGTATGGGCTCTTGGCAACATTGCTGGAGACAGCACTATGTGCAGAGACTATGTTTTGGACTGTAATATCTTGCCCCCTTTATTGCAGTAAGTTTGTTTTAATATGTTTTTTCAGAATTTTGCTTGAGTGCCTTATATGACTGAAATTTGGGTTTTGCCTTGAAGAATAGTAATACTGTTTTCTTTTACTGTGGACTAATCACAGCTATTAAAGGGGACTCCTGAACTACTTTTTTAATGAAGCTAAAATGCAAACATGTTTTAGAAGCAGCTAAGCTGGAACTATTTTATTCTACAGTGTGGGTGGATGTCTGGGCTTATTTTAGAGTCACAGAATAATTTAAATTGAAAGGCACCTTTGGAGGTCATCTAGTCAAAGCCTTTCTTCATAGCAGGTGAGATCAGATTAGATTGCTCAGCTACTTAACCAGTCAAATTTGGAACATCAAAAGTAGATTCCGTAACTACCTGGGGTAACCTGTTGCAGTATTTGACCATGGCGTGGTGAAACACAGTGTTCTGATACCTAATCAGAATTTTCTGTGTGTTGCCTCCTGATAGTGCCTCTTGTCCTGTCACTTTGCATTTTTGAGAAGGATCTGCCTTCCTGTTTTCTGTGTCCACCTGTTAAAGTGCTGCTAGCAGCAGTTGTATCTCCTCTCGCACCATCTCCCTCTAAGGCTGAACAAATCCAGGTCACTGACGTCCCACTGCGTGTCATTTCTCTAGCCTGCTAATTATCTTGGTGATCCTCTGCTTGAGAAGCATATTATTGCTGAACCAGTGACACCATCTTGTGTTGTCATGTCCAAATTACAATTACTCCTTTGCAGACTGCAGCAGGGGAATTCTCCATTACTCTCATAAAGACATTGGTACAGTGGGAGATGGCTGTGAGAAAAAGAAACTGAATTGTTACACTTGTGGGAAGATTAGGTCTTGACTTTCTGCATTTAACTTTCAGCCAAAGTGGGACTCATAGTCTGAGACTGACATAAAAATGCAGTTTGGCTACAGGAATTCTCTTCAAACTACCCGCATGTCCTCCTCAGAATAATTTTGTCACAATTCCTGCACCTCTTTTGACTGTTAATTTGCCACATCAGTATATCCAAGCATTTGAGTGAAATTTAGTGTAATGTTTACTGTTCTTGTTGGGATACTACGTTCCTGTGTCTAGCGTGTATATTAGTAGCCATCAAGGATGATTTTCTTTAGGATGTGTTTTCATAGGAAAAAAACTATCATATTTTGCCCTGGTGTATGTTAAAAAGAGTTTGATTTGATGGTTCACACAGTTAACAGGGTTGCCTGGCTTTGATTTTTTTAAAAGCAAGGGTTGGATTTTTTTGTTGGTTTGTTTTAGATTGCTGTCAAAACAGAATCGTCTCACTATGACCCGAAATGCTGTATGGGCTCTGTCCAACCTCTGCAGAGGGAAAAATCCTCCTCCTGATTTTGCCAAGGTAAGAGATGCTTGAAAGAAAATGTGTTGTGAAGTGGTGATAAACAAATTATTAGTTTAAGGTGGTGAAACTTAAACTAAACAGAAGGAATGCTTCATCAGAGAAATTCTGAAATATTTGATCACCATCTTCCAGATGAAGTTTTTTTAAGTTTTTGTTCAGTCCTTTGGGCAGACATGCACAACCACTGTTTTAACGTGGCTGCACTGTTTGTATACTGGAGACGATTGTCCCATGGCAGAAGAAAACTCTGCACATCTTGGCTGCTGTAGAGCAGCACCTGGCACATCTTAGTAACAAGTAACATCTTAGTGGACAAGTCTGAGTTTCATTGGCAGACGTTGTTCTGTAGAGGCTGAAGAGTTGCTGTGCTGCTTTTCTGGAGACATGCTTCTCCATGCTTGTATAGCTACAGTCATGCACAGAAGTGCTAGCTAGCTAGGTCTGAAATTATCTGAGTATTGAATCTTAAGATGCCAGTACCAAATCCAATAATGACATACAAAATCAGCTGACATAATAATAGATCTTCTGGCCATTTTAATTTTATGTATCTGCTCTTAATGTCTTACAGGTTTCACCTTGTCTTAGTGTGCTTTCCTGGCTGCTCTTTGTCAATGATACAGATGTATTAGCTGATGCCTGCTGGGCTTTGTCCTATTTGTCTGATGGCCCCAATGATAAAATCCAGGCTGTGATTGATGCAGGAGTCTGCAGAAGACTTGTGGAACTGCTGATGTAAGAAATCTGTTGCAAGCAAGCGTCACTCTTTTCCCTGACATCAAGATTATAACATTAAGGAGTTTAATTAAATAGGTCTTGAAATGTTGTGATTTCCAAAGAGCAAGATTTGAGTTTTAATTTTACCTGTCTGTTCAGTGTTCTCTATTTGTCATGAGTAACAAAAGCAATGGAATTTTTCTTGTACTAATTTTGCTGTTTCCTAAGAGATATTTTCCTGCACCTAAGAGATACATTTTTGTAAAATCTGTAACATACATTGGAATTTTCCTTGTGTCATTGAAGTCCATATTATAGTTACTTAACAAGGAAATTACCTAAAGGATACCAAAGATAAAAATATAAGGAATAGTTCATTTTACTAGAATTGACAGTACCACGGGCTTGAAATACAAGTAATTTCTTCAACCCTTACTGTAGAGGAGTAGATGCACACTTTGGTCAGAAAAGCGTAGCGTGTAGCTGTGAGAGTTGGGGTCACAGAGACTGGCCTTGTTCAAAGCCATTGTTTCAGATCCAAGGTCAGGACATGGCCTAAGAACAAGGAATAATGGTTTGCAGTGATGTAAATAAAAAGACAATTAAGGCCTCTAATGTTACAGCAAATGTGTTGCTGGATTAATGAATGGAACATATTGCCTCTAAGTGGCTTTATATAAAGAAGTTTTGATTTGAGAAAAACATTCCTTACTTCAACTTTCATATTCCAGTTCTGATTTAACAATGATGATGAAGGGATGCATATGATGATGGAAGATAATAAACAGGGTTTGATGGGTTAAACACACAACTTCTATCCCTGTTCTTCTGTCTCATTCATGGCCTTTGTGCGTGCTGCATTAAGTGTATTTTGTAGTTAAAGATAATTACATTTTCCTCCCAAGGATGCTTGGAAGTACTCTGAGGTCCTTTTATTCTTTTAATATTTTATTTTTGTGCTGCTGACTGATCTAAAGGTCTAAATATTTAGAAACCCTAAAAAGTCTTACCACTAGTTTACAATCAGATTGTTTATTTATGTAGTGGAAGTCAGATTTATCAGGGAAGTTTTCCCCTGGCTCATAGATGCCCCTTCCTTGAGAATGTGAAGCTGGAGATGCTTTGGGAAGGTTAATACTTAACATTTTTCTTTGTCAATTTTAGGCACAATGACTACAAAGTTGTATCTCCTGCCTTACGAGCTGTGGGAAACATCGTTACAGGAGATGATATCCAGACCCAAGTATGGATGAACTTTCTCTTGTGTTGTACTGCAGTTCATCTTTCTGTTAATTGTGGTAACCTGTTCACAAGCACCTCCTCTTGTTCCTTTTGAAGTTTGAAAGTGAAGGTTGATGACACTAATTGCTTCAAAGTGTGGTGGTTTTCCGTTTTTCTGTTCAGTCCTGAACTGCTGATGGTTCTTAGGTAGCTGTGTGTGGGACTTGTGGGCAGCTGTGCAATACCCCTCCAGGGAGGGATGTTTTTGGTTTATTTCAAGCAAATCTGTCTCTTAGGCTGAATTTTGTGCCACGTGATGTACACTGGTGCTGCCATCAAAGGCCTGTCACATTCAGTGCTGTTGCCAATCTGTAATGAATATATCATATATATGATGAAAATATGTCATATTTATGATGAAAACCAAGTGTCTGCTCATATTTTAGATAATGTGTAGCTGTGTCTGGGCATTTATTTAGAGAAGCATAGGTAGGAGGCAGTGACTCCCACCCCTGTATTGGAATAAACTGGAAGGCAGGAAACTTTGTGCTTTAGAGGCACTAGGTTGTCACTGGGATGCTTCTGTAGTTCTGTGACTCTGAGACCAGAGTTAAAGATGAGTTAGCAGCATCAGGGTACTGTTTCAGTATCTTATTCCTAGGAGGAAGATAACATGATTTTTTGATTGTCAAAATATATTTTGTGTAGCTGAATTGCAGAGGCATTGTTGTGGTTTTTTTTCAGTGCCATTTGTTTTGCTGATCAGTCATAAAGAATTATTGAGGTGGGATTTCATAATTTCATTTAAGAGAAAACCACAAGGGATCACTAATTCCCATGCAATACCGGTTATTAAATATTGCATGAATCTTAGATTTTAATTAAAAAATAGTTTAAATGTTTTTGTTGTGCATGATTTTTTCTGAGGAGCATACCATGAGCTTTCCTAAAATTCTAGAGAGCTATATAGGTAGGATAGTTTGATAGTCCTGCGTGCAGATTGTGCTGTATGCTAAAAAATGATACAGGATGCATGTAAAAATCAGTAATCAGAAGGAAAAGCCCAGCTTTGAAAGCTGATACATTTCTGGATGTGAATGCAAGGTACAGGTTCTTCAAGAGTGTCTCTGTAAAACCTTGGGGCATAAGCTTGCTTTTACTTTTTCTTTTGTTTTCTACTATTAACAATTGGCAGTGCTTGAACATAGCTAAAACCATAGATAGTATGCAAGAAGAAAAAGAAATTTGTCCCAGCAGACACCTGATAAAATCCTGAACCATAATCTTTGCTTTTTTAATCTTAGTGGGGAGTACACAGATTTTAAGAGTATGGAGCAGGGGAGATGCAAGCAAGGGAATTAATTCCTCAGATTCCATGATCACAAGTCATGACTGTAATTCAACTTGACTGGAGTATTTCTCATAAAATTCTGTACCACACTGTTCTTTCCAAGGTGCTGCTTTTGCCACACAAGGCAGAACACTGTGCTTCTTGGTATACTCTCCCAGTTTTTGGCTTCATTGTTAGAAGTTAGAATTGAATTAAAAAAAAAAAAAGATGGTTTGTTTTTCATTTTTTGAATCTTATTATGCCCTTTTAGCAGGTCAAAAAGTCCTTCACTATCACACAAGACATAATCAAGGGTTCTGTCTTGTAACATCCAAGTTCTGGGGCATTTTCTGTTGTACTTTGGTCGTTTAGGAAATTTTGTTGCAATTTTTCTGCGCTGTAAAATTGTAGGGCTATTGCAATTTTTGTAAATTTTTAAATAAGAGTTGTTTGTTTGTAATGTCACTGCATACAACTCTGATCACACTGCACCACAGTGCCAGCAGATGTGGAAACAGAAGTAGTTGGTGCTTACAACTGTAGAAAAATACAGGAAAATACCATAATTTTAATTTTGTTTGGTCATAATGTGCTTAGTATCTTCTTGTTTTCAGATGACACTGAAATCATTATGAAGATGTAATCTCTTACCTGAAAAACTTGGTAGTTTTGCTCTTTAGTTTTCCTGCAAAATTTATTTATTAATTCTTGCTGTGGGTTTTTTTGGTGCATGTGTATATTTAGTGTTTTTTTTTTTTAAACTTTGATCATCTAATGGGGTATGCTTTTTATATTTTCAAGACATTGTAATCCTTGTTCCTGTGATTCTTTATCCTAAATTTCTTCTATGATGTGTTTTGTTTTGTTTTTCCTGTTGTATTCAGGTAATTCTGAATTGTTCAGCTCTGCAGAGTTTGCTGCACTTGCTAAGCAGCCCAAAAGAATCTATCAAAAAGGAAGCATGCTGGACAATATCTAATATAACAGCTGGAAACAAAGCCCAGATCCAGGTAATCTTTTCAGCTATCATCAGTAATTTTTGTCCTGCAGACTAGAAGGGACACGGGTGATTTTTTTGTGCATAAAGTGCATATTTGTGTTAATGCATTGTCACAGATACATAATTGCATACAAGAAGTATATTACTGTGTGTAATTAGAATATTTAAATGGCCCAGTCATCTCCAAATTCAAATAATTTAATTTTCTAATCCTCTACACATTATAAGGGAGGAGAAGACAGTCATGGTAGAAAATGCAAAAATGTGGCTGAGCTCAAGAAAATTTTGTCATAAATAATTTGCTTTGTGCTTTTGAAAGTCACGAAGATACAGAAATTCTCAAGTATGAAAAGAATAGGCTACAAACTTTGAGAATCAGATAATTTCACATATTTCTTGGTTTCACCATTGGACACAGACATACATTTGAAAGTACTTTATTTCTGTTAATATTTCTTTATAATTCCTTTTATAATTTCCATAAATAGGCCTTACAATGCCCCATTGTAGGCATGGATGCTTAACCAAATCTAAATCTGCTGTTTATAAAACTGAACAGTAATGGGGGCTATCTAACATGTTGTCCTGGGATTTGCCCTTTCTGATTACACTAAATGTTGTAATCCCTTCATATTAAGTGATAGCACACAGAAGCAAATGAGTCCCACTCCCTTACGTCAGTCATTACAAGTAGGCTCCAAAAGATCAAATCATTGTTCTGAGTCTGGACTGAGTGTCAGCCATCAGGAAGAATTCTCAGGACTTGTCTCCAGATGGTATAAATGAGAGATGGAATATCTTTTCCTCAGAGAAAAGTCTTTGGCTAGATGAAGAAGAAACAGCTCAATATGTTTTGTTTTCCCTGAATATCAAGTTTTGTTCAAGAACAGCTGTACTAGGGAATGTTTTGCTTGTCTTTCAGGGATGTGGTTTGACCTGGTGGGATGTCAGGTGTCCCCCAAAGCTGCTCTGTGACTCTTCTTCTCAACTGGTCAGGAGAGAGAAAATAAAAGGGAAGTTTCATGAGTTGAGGTTAAGGACAGGGAGAGGTCACTCACCGATTACTGTCATAGGCAAATTCAGACTCAATTTGAGAAATTATTAGAATTTATTACCAGTCAAAATCAGAGTGGGATAATGAGAAGTAAAACTAATCTTGAAAGCACCTTTCCCCCACCCCTCCCTCCTTTCTGGACTTAACTTTATCCCTGATTCTTTTCCTCCTCTCCTTGGCAGTGCAGAATACAATCAGTTCTTCACAGGTTGTTTCTGCTGCTGCTTCCTCCTTGGGGAGGGAAGTTCTTTGCCTGCTCCAGCATGGGTTCCCTCTGGGGTCACCAGTCCCACCAGCAAACCTGCTCCAGCGTGGGCTTCTCTCTCCACAGGGCCACAAGTCCAACCAAGACTCTGCTCTGGTGTGGGCTTCCCATGGGGTCACAGTCTCCATCAGGCATCCACCTGCTTCAGCCTGAGGTTCTCCATGGGCTGCAGGTGCATCTCTGCTCCACCATGGACCTCCATGGGCTGCAGGAGTGTCCTGCCTCACCATGGGCTGCACCATGGGGCTGCAGGGGAATCTGTGTTCTGGCACCTGGAGCACCTCCTGCCCTTCCTTCTGCACCAGCCTTGGTGTCTGCAGGGGAATCTGTGCTCTGGCGCCTGGAGCACTCCTGCCCTTCCTCCTGCACCAACCTTGGTGTCTGCAGGGCTGATTCTCTCACATATTCACACTCTTCTCTTCTCTGGCTGCAATTACTTTTGCCCAATATTTTTTTCCCTTCTTAAATGAGTTATCACAGAACTGCTGTTACAGTCTCTGCTGGGCTCAGCCTTGGCCAGTTGCAGGTCCATCTTGGAGCCAGCTGGCATTGGCTCTGTCAGACGGGGGAAGCTTCTAGCAGCTTTTCTCAGAAGCTGGTCCTGTAGCTCCTCCCACTGCTGCCAAAACCTTGCCATGCACACCCAATACAAAGAGCATTGCCTCATTCCTTCTCTTTTGCATAAGTGTTGGGAAAAAGAGATTGTAGTGAATAATAGAATCATGAAGGCTTAGTTTGGAAGGGACCTTAAAGACCATCTAGTTTCAGCCCCTCTGCTGTGGGCAGGGATGCCATTCACTAGATCAAGTTGCCCATGGCCCTATCCAACCTGGCCCTGAAACCAGGCTTTATCTGATAAATACAAGTGTTTCTATCAAGGCAGTTGAATAACAATCTCATATAAAACAAACTTAGTTCTGAGGTTATGTTTTTCAATTCTTTTTTCCCTCATTGGATACATGAAGTATTTTCAGAGATTGCAGAGGGTAAATGAAGGTCTGGCTGGAGACATTTATTCTTTGAGGCATGGCAATAAATGTCAGAAATATTAGACTCTGGAAATATTTGTCTTACACAATTATTTAATTAAATTAATTAATTATTTAATTTAATTAATTTAATTTAATATTATTTAATAACCTGGAAGAAACAATGTTTACACAGAAAGTGAACCAAACCTCTTAATATATTGACAAAAGTAGCCAAGGTGTACTTGTTGCCTCTGTTTCCCTTGGAAGGCAGCCTGATTGCTGCTCTTATAATGATGACTCTGGATTACTTATTCTGTATGACCAGAATTAGCATGAAGTGGTTAAGTCTCTTCACCTATGGGGTGGAGCTACTTATCTTTTTGCAGAAAACTTGCACAAGACTATGAAAAGGCTGCATAATTTTCCTGAGGAACAAGTGTATTATAGCCTTTGCAGGTGGCACTTGGAATCTTTTTGGTTTACATTTTCCCTTGCAAAGAACATTCAGCTGCTGAAGGGGCAAGCATAAAGCTTTAATACCGTCAGTAAGGGCTTCATCTCAGAAGGCATAGGAAATAAAGTTGATACCTTTGTGAAAGATACTTCAGTCTTTGCTAAGATACCTGAAATTCCTGAAAATGAGAGTGAGTGCTCATCTAACATTCAGAGATCCTTATGTTAGGAAATGAATAGGCAAAACCCAAAAACTTAGAAAGGTGGAAAGCTCTGTAGGTCCTTCTTGTTTGATGTAAAGAAGTGACTAAGATGGAAGTGGGACTGTGAGGAAAGGAACCCCCTACAGTGGTATTTGCTCTGGCTTTCTCGGTCAGGATTTTGTTTTTACTGCTGGAGGTCATGTTTTTTGTCAGATACAGAGAACGATACAGTTACTCAATCTAACCTTGGTAGAGCTCCAAGAATTTTGATTCTGCTTTTATTGTGGTTTGTGTGTTAATCTGTGGATTAGCTGAATTTCTAACAAAAGGTGCTGTGTGAAATCAGCAACTGTACCACTGGTGTTTTTCCCACATCAGCAATTGTAATGGCTGTGCAAGTAGCAGTTCCCAGGAGGTAGTTACTGCTGCTTATACCAAGGTAAAAATGTTTTTGCCTTTGTATTTCTTGTGTTTCTTCTTCTTTCTTTGCTCTTTATCTCTTCAACACCCACCTTCGAAATACAGTATTTTCTCTCTAGAAGGGCATTTTTGCTTTTTCTGCAAAGTCTAATAGTATTTTCTGAGGAACAGTTCAACCACATATATTGTCTTAAGTTTGTGTTTTTTCTCAAGTCTGTTGGAGGGTTGCTTCAGGATGTGTAATTGTATAGGGATGTTCCAAACTTAAGAAGAGCTTTAAGAAACCAGGTACCTATACAATTCATTCCATAAAGACATATCAGAAGTGACAATGGAAACTAGTTTGTTGTTAGAGCATTTTTTCAAAACTTTGGGATCTCTTATTTTTCATATTCTTGATCTACTGAAGATACAGTTATGAGGAGTCCTAGAAGTAACTTGAATTCTAGTGCACCAGAAGCTATTTCAGTAATGTATTCACTTCTGTAACTTCTTCGTAACTTCTCTGTACCACATTGTCCTGTTTTCAAGTGAAGGAGTTGATGCCTGTCCTTGTTTGCACAGTACTCATACGCCTGGTATTCACTACTCAGGCACAAGTGAGGCTTTAGCTGAAGAGTCTTATCTGTATCCCTGGTAATCCTTGGTCTTCTAAACTGTTATCACACCTTTGTTTGAAAATGAGTAAGGATAAAATAACCTCTCCTTTGTTAAAACAGAATTTGCCTCATCTACCTGAACAAAATCATTAGTCTATGCATGTGTGTGTTTAGCAGTTTTAAAATGTTTTGGGGTATTTTATCACAGATCAGTTGCCCCTTTCTATTGAGAACAGATTAGAATTGCATGGTGACTTGAAAAGGTGAGGTCAGAAGGGAGAGGGAAATTAATGCTGTGAGCCATTAGTATTGCATCTGCATTTCTAGCAGTGACTCTCTAAAAGTGCAAAAAAAGCCCTTTAAATCTGCATAGAAAAATACTTGTGATTATTTGCATAGAAGTTCTCTTTCTCAGGAGTCTTGTATCAAGAAGAAAAATGTGTCAAACAAACCACTAGAATACATGTGGGTTTAAAAGAATCCAGCTTAAAAGTAGCTGCCTTAGGATATGTCACAGACAAGGTTGGAACTGTGTTGATGTGTTATGCAGGTCCAGGGAAAAATAATGCAAGAAGCATTTTCTCAAAAGTGAAAGCTGTATTTTAGGAGTCCCTCAGGCCCCATTCAGAGTAATTGATCTGCATTCAGACTCCAAGCTCACACTTGCTTTGTAGTGAAAAAATGACTGCCCTAAGTGCATGCCCTATACTGACAGTTACAAAAATTAAATTAAAACCCAGTGTTTCTGCTTATGAGTGGGATATAACTATCCTGGTAATGATGACATACTGCAAATCATGTCCATCATGAGGCCTTGATTTTTGGAACTGCAGAAAATGGCTCATTAGAGAAAGCTCTGAAGTAAAGCACAGTGGAGAGTGCTAACAACATGCTTGATTGAAGAGCTCAAAGTCAGTGTTTCTTGGAAGTAAAATTGGCAATTGCAGGTGTGATTGCAATGATCACCTTGTGTTGAAAGGAAAGTACCATCACAGATGTGTAACAAGTTCCAGAAAGACCCTTGATTCTTTAGTTTCTACTCTCAACCTGGAGAATGTTGTGTGAGGTACAAGATGTGAGGAAGCCTTCTTTCAGCTCCAGAGCTGATAAATCTGAATTTCTTTGAAAGTGCCTTTGAGGTATTACTTCAGACAACTCCTATTTATTGGCAAAATCATTGTAAACATTTGAGCTGAAAAGCACTTAAAAAAAAAGGACTTCTGAAGTTAAAAAATGCTGTTTGGTAAAATGTTTCTTGAAGATGGTCACATGCTAAAATGGAGAATAAAAGTGTAGTCTGTTTTTAATTGCTGTGATGATAAAGGATAATTCCCATCTGGGATGAATACTTGATTTAATTAAGTTCATGGGTGAACCTGTTTCATCTGTGAGTTGAGGTAGGTTTTTTTCCCTTTCTCTACATGAATTTCACATTGTAATGAATTAAAACGTTACTTCTTGAGAACTGGTCTTCCTTATAGTAGGAATTCTAAGATACTAAGATACTAGATGCAGCTCTAAATTAAATTATTTACTTTCCTTTCTTCTCAGTCCCTGTAAATTGCTCAATAGTTACTACTAGAGGTAATAAACTGGTGCAGATCTGTTCCGCTCTCTGTGGTGTTCACTGGATTTTGAACATGCACAATCTTTAGCCAGAAATCAGGCAAGAATGATTTCAGCATATGATAATTTTTTTCACATCTGCCTGGCATATGTGGCAATAACATTTTTGCAAGTTACCAGCTGATCAACTAGTGGATTATTGCTTCAGAACAGTTGGGATGTTAAAATGCTGTGGAACTTTGGGTAGTGCTCAAGCCATAATCTAGCAACCCACGAAGACATTAAAATATTTTGATGAATCTAATAGGTATTTTACCTAAGCAGTATTAACAGACAGAACTATATTTAGTGTTGTCTAAGATTGCATTGGGTTACACTCCCTCCATCCACCCACTGTAAAGTATAGAAATATAAAGTCAGAGGGAAGGACTTTTATATTCATCTCCACTTTCATACTGCCTACGATGCTGTTTGATAGCACACTCCAAAGGCTTTCACTGCCACTTCTAAAAGATAAGGCAGCAGCCTATCACGTTTAGATTTGCACTCCAACACAAAAAGTAAACTCTTTCTAGCATTAAGGCAATGTAAATAGCATGCATGAAATGTGTGAAAGTGCGTGCTGAACTTTCTTTGGTGGCTCTTACTAAAGCACAGGAAGTATGGGGTTTTTTCCCCACCAAAGGTGGAAGTGAAAGCCTTTCAGAGTGTGTTATCAACAGTGCCTAGGCAACAGAAAAGCGTGGTGGAATGCAGCAGTCTTTCCCCTCTTTATTTCTGTGCTTTCAAGGTTTGGGGTGGATGTGTATATCCTGATGCAGTCGTGATTGTCACTAAGTATAGTTTTTGTTTGTTAATTTCCTAGTTTGTATACAGCTTTGCTGTACTTCAGTGGATAGCTTCCCCAGTCAGGGAGAAGGGGAACTACATCTTCCTGGGAGTCAGAAGGAGAACTGCACAACTGAAGCTTAATCCTGACTGTCGACCCTTCTGAAGGGTATGAAAGGCTATCACATACCTCAGAAAATGTTCTGTGTCTTAACTCCGCAACCCGTTGAAAAGCTATGGAGGGCAGTACTCAGACACAGTCCTCCATGTCTGACAGTGAAGACATCATAGGAGTTCTCTGCTCTTGACAGGTTAAGAAACTTCTCACTTCTTTTCTAACATACCTTGAATTTTCACAAGAACATCTGGAAGTCTGAGTATGGGTAGGCATGGTAGCCACAGGATCTGTGCCATATTTTTCCTCCTCTAGAGTTTCTTAACCTTGCAGAAGAGTGACATGGGCAAATGTAGCAAATGATATATTGTGTGTCAGTTGTAAAAACTCCTGAATGAAATGCATTTTTACAAAATGTGGTGAAAGTTACAAGCTCAGATTTGTCAGAGGCTCTTCTCCAAAAAGACCACTGGGGACCACTCCAAAAGCAGTGCTGGGGACATGGAAAAGAAGTTACATGATTCACACAGAGCTGTGGTTTATACAGGCATCAAGTTAGCTTAAATATACAGTGTGTTTAGTTTATGTCATAGTTTGCATAAGTAACCTAAGAATCTTACCATGCTGTTTGTGGTAGTAGAACTTTAAGAAGTATATTCATTAAGAGCAAAATACAGCGTTGCTGACAAGGTCATATTAGTTTGCAGACTAGAGAAAGTCAAAGATTAATCTCTTTCAGGTTTGACTTTGTATTTAAGTACAAAATCTGCTTTCAGGCTTCTGCATACCTTATACCACATTGAGGGCAGCAGAGCTAGAGTACATTTAATTTCTGTATTGTGGCTGAAACCCACAGCAGTCAGTGGTGTGTTACTGCCTTTGGGAGGCTGGTTGGTCGGTTTGGTTTTTCCTTTCTTTGTTGTGGTTTTTTTAAGATTGACCGATCCCAAAAGCAGGAGAGAGCTCAACAAGGTGCTGCTCATTATACTGTAGGTTCTTCCTGATGGCAATAACAGCCTTGTGTAAACTGGCTAGAAGTTTGCTTCAAACACAGTTTGGAGGGTAGGCTTAGGTGTCTGTGTCAACAACATAAAGGTTCATTAGAACTGAGATCTGAAGTGCTTCCTCTCTGACTCTAGGAAGGCAGTGTTCTTTGTACCCATGCCATAGTGTGAAGTAGTTTCAGCTTACAAATATTTGCTATGTTATTTATGAAGCAGTTGTAAATTGAATAAATAAACAAGGTAACTGGAAAAGAAGTCACTGAGAACTAAAATTTGCAGCCAGGAGGGGGAGATCAGAGCAGTAGAGCTGTATTTACAGCTGCCAATTATATGGTGACTGTTATTTTGATTTGTTAAAGGTAATGTGAGAGGTTGCAGGAGCAGGAAAAATATCACAGTCTAAGACTTGTTTGCTTTCACATTTATGTGATGAATGATATGTGGGCATGTGGTGCCAGCATGTGCACACTGAATGTGTGCGTGTGTTTGCATATCACAAGTGATTTAGGTGTGGGAACCCAAAGGGGGAGAAGCAGATTCTCACAGGGCTCAAAATATGAATTTAATATACTAGGGCTGAAGACCTCCCTAACAACAACTAACAACATATTTTGATTAAACATCCATGCAGGTGCAATGAAAAATTCATTTTTGTAATCTAGCTTCACTCTTTAAAAATCCAATCCTGTGAAGTGAAGAAACTTGATTAAAATAAGACAGGTGGGGTGTTTCCAAGAGACAGGCAACCCTCCTAGAGGACTATACCACTGGGATACCAACTATTAAAAAAACCACCCCAAACCAAAACAACATACACACCCCAAACCAAACATAGAAAAGTTGACACTTAAGAAGTGAGGGTCAGGTTTGCTGAAGTACTGAGCATTAGAAATTAAGTTTGAAAGTCCATATTTCAATTAAAATTCAATTTCAGTTAAAAATCAGTTTTGGTTTTCGGAAAGACTTGTAATTATGACTCCAGATGGGGTTCAGTTCCAGCAAATACCAATGGATGCAGCTGGGCAAAAACTTCAGTGTTAGGTTAACGTATTAAAGGACGGGCTTTGGATTGCCTATTATGCAAAAAAGAGATTTCTAATGCATTTTGTAGATAGCACCTCTGTGCCTAGTAGTGGCAGCCTGAAATATTTTTATTTCTTTCATGTTTTTCAAATTCTTGTTGAACAGAAATCCCTTAACTCTCTTCCTTTTGTTTGAAAGCTATACTTATCTTGAGCATTTTCTATGCACTACACTTCTTTAGTCTTAAACACACTTCCATATCAGGCACACACATTATAGGAATGCTAAAAAAGTAAAGTAATTTGAATTAAGCCAGTCTAAGTCCTTAGAAGTTTTAAGTGCCTCATCCTGCCGCAGTTCTTTAGGGCTTTGCTCTGCCTGAGTCTTGCTTTTCTTAAAAAACAAGAAGCAAAAAACAACAACAAAAAACCCCCTCACTAAATCAAATTCTGTTTTAGCATTTACTGTTTTATCACCTAAAGAAGTTTACCTGAAAGGGAAACATGACCTGTTTCCACAGTAACTGTTGTTCCCACATAAAATATCATAGAGATGGGAATCCTTAGGCATTCTAGTGTGCTTTCAAGAGTAACTGCTGTGGGCAGGCTGCAAGTCATAGGGTGTAAATATAGATGCTGCCTAGCACTTACTCTGTATTGGTACTTTATTGTTTCCTCCCTTGCTGAGCTTAACTAGACTTTTGAAATCTAGTGAAGATGTTAAGGTTAAAGCAGACCATTTTCTCACCTAGTTAATGTGGTTTTTTTCCTTAAACCTGAGCTCTTAGAGTTTCAACTGTTTGAGAGGGTGCTAGTGGAAAAGCTTTGTGATGTTACAGGGGGAGAGTTGAGAACCTTTCACTCAGACTCATGCTAGGGTGAGATGGCAACACTTATGTTGCCTGTCAGGCAGCAGAAAACATAAAAGTATATTGACTAGTAATCACCTCTCTTGAGTCAGTCTCTTTCAGAGAAGTGCCTTATGAGAGGCTGTGTTTCATTGTGGTGCTTTATCCTGTTCTGCTTGGGTAAAGATAGCCAATTTCATTGTAGAGCAGAAATGAAGCAAGGTCCCCATAGCCTTTTATGCAATAGAAATAGAGGTAAGAGCACTCAGCCAAGAGATGTGAGATCTGGATTCAGTTCTTTCTGAAGTTTCAAGTGTGTATTTCACCACTCTTAAGAAAAGTAATTTTACCCACTGAACTGAAGCATTCAAACACTGAAGCAAAGAGTTCAAAGTTGATTGAGCCTGAAGAAAAACAGTAACAATCTTTTGTGTTTCTCCCACTTAAATGCCCTCCTGTTGCTAATTCCTTTTATTTTGGAATTGTCTTACTATTTTACAAGTTTTAAGTTGAAACCTTTTAAGGTAACTTTTTTTTTTGGCAGTAAGAAGACTCAAGTGTTAGTTACTGCCTGTCAGATAAAGTATGCTGATGTAGTTGCACACTATCACGTAACATACTCTGATTTTAGTATTTATTATAGAAGTTGGTTTTGAGAATACACTTTTAAAGGATTGTTTTGAGGAGAGGATTTAAGAAGTGATAATGAGATTTTTTTTTTACTTGTTTTTTTCCACAATAGTAAAATCCTGATGCCCTCAAATATCCCTATTCTAGATCTGTGTCAAGATCTTTCAGTAGGCAGTGCTTGACCTCCTGGAACACATTGTTCTTCTTAGGGCTTCTGCCTCAACAACACCCTTGTATAGAATTCTCTGGACTCACATAAAGCAAAGTGTAGACTGACAAGTCCCCTTTCTCCTCTCTATCTGATGAGAACTGAAGTTCACTGGTGAAAACACTTACGCTCTCACTCTCTAGGTGCACAGTCACAGATATCCCAAGTACCAGTGTGGGTTCTCTGCTCAGGTGCTGTCCATGGCTGCATCAGGAGCTTTCTTGACTCCCTGTGGTTGGGTTCTCCTCACTGGCTGGTTCAGCTTGAGTCTCACTGGCAAACCAATGAACACGTTTGTCTTGGGCATCTCCAGGCTTGCAGACCCATTGAATATCAGCACAAACCCTCTGTCCATGCCTGCATCCTGGGCCTCCCAGTTGCTACTCAGTCAGTTTGCCAGCAATCTAAGTACACTGTGGTCTTCCATACCCACCACTGCTTTTGGGGATAACATAAATTCCCTCACCACACACGGCAGGTGCCCAGGCAAATGGGTTCTGGGACCTGCAGTTCCTTTGCAGCTGAGGTGCTGGGATCTTCATTAAGCTTTGCTCCAGTCCCTCTAGTAGCTGGCATCCAGGCACATGGACCCTATGGGCTGTGGTCCTGCCCCAGTGGTTGATGCTGAGACCTTCACCTGCTCCAGTTGCAGGTGACCCTTTCATCCAAGACCTGACACCAGTTGCTGCCCCCAAATTCACGTTTTATGGGACCTGATTTCATGGCCTGTTTTGCTGCTGACACACCCCCACCCACTGCAGCTGCTGGCCCCACAGACACAAGGGGTTCTCCTGAGGTCTGGTCCAATTCCTGGCCCAAAGTGAGTCGTGCTCAGTTCCTAGCACCTAACCTTTACAGTGCTCAGGTGGGACAGAGCGAGTGGTTATGTGGTAAAATAGTTAGAGAAAGATTTGTTATTAAGTTTTGCACAGTTGCACTTGTCCCTGTCATCAGCTATAAAGTCCAGGCTGGCTCTCTGCCTCTAGTTTCTTAATGACATATTAATTAGTGACTGAACTCTTTTCTTCTTTGTGATTGTTTCCTTATCCCTTGTCTATCGGGTTTGTGTCACAGTGTGTTTATTACTTTCCTGTTATTTGTATCTGCCTTTGAGCTGGAAAGGTCCTTGATCTGATAACCTTAATGAAGCAGATGCTCTCATGTTCCAAATACCCTACAGTTATAATTTCACAAATTAACTGGTTTTTTTTTGCAGTAAAATACATGAGGGGGTAAAATGCATCTCTTTTTTAAGATACTTCCTTTTATGTTTTTTGATTTTTTTAAATAGCTGGCTCCTGTTTATGACCGATCACTTTCAGTCGTCGTGTTCTAAAATTTCAATTAAGGATACTTTTTCAAATATTCTTGGCAATGTACAAATGCAGTACAATGTGGCATGATGGAGATAATAGTTTTCCTTTGCTGTATCAGAAGTGGGGATTCTTTAGAATAGGAGACTGTTCGTGGGCCTGTTGGGTGGTACAACTAAGAGGCTGTATGGATTTATGAAGCCGAGGCAGTGTGGATACCCAGACAAACAGGAAGGATAAAAGAAATATTAAACTATTGTTTTATTTTTACCAGGTTAGCCATTCACACTATGAATTGACTGTAGCTTTTTGCTATATGTAATCTGTTTTCTTCTGCAGAACTTTGTGCAAAGGATCTTTTTGGCTTTCTTTGGATTTCCCTTTGTTAGTTCTGTGATGATTTATGTTTGTAAAGTGGTAGATTAAAAAAGTAATCCTGAGATCTTGCTTGGTTGAATGATCCTTATCAAAATGTTTCAAATCCTTGTCATAGGTATGTAACAAAACTGGTTTAATTTTCATCTTATTGCAAAAGGCTGTTTTCAGAAGGAGTTACCAGAAACTTTAAGTTGCTGCTCAAATGTTCATTTGGCTTCTATCACTTTGTTGAGCTAAGCAGGAGAACCCTACTGCCAAACCATCAGTGCTTTGTCTTTTCATCAGGTGGTTGCTTGTTTTGAGCAGTTCTTACATGAGCAACTTTGCTCTGTTGTCTTGTGCACTGGAAATGTATAATGGCATAGAGGCCTATGAAGTTAAGGGATCTTAATGACTTAATATTTTACTGACTTAATAGCTGAGAGGTTTACTACCTGGAAAAATAAGGGAACTATGGCATTCTTTTATTGTCAAGGGATGATTAAGTAACTCATTAGATATGGCAGTCACTAGAGTCTGAATGTGTTTTTAAATGAATTTCGAATGAGAACAGACCACAGCAATAACTAAGGTTTTGAATGTAAAGCTGAAAACTGATTTATCAGTTTTGGTGTTTGATAAAGTGACATTTCATTGTTTAACGTGTTATACTGGGCATGCACATTAACTAACTCAGGGCAAAGAAGTTATTTCTAATATTTATTATGACCCTGCCATGTCATTTGTTTTTGCAGACAGTCATAGACGCCCATATCTTCCCAGCTCTTATAAATATTTTGCAAACGGCCGAGTTTCGGACAAGGAAGGAAGCTGCTTGGGCAATCACAAACGCGACATCGGGAGGCTCTGCTGAACAGATCAAGTATGAAGTGGTTTAAATCTTTGAGTGCAATAGACTGAGTTAGTGTTTGTGCAAGAAAACAAACTATCAGCCTAGAAACTGAGAAAGCTTTCACTGTGCTTTCAGTGCTGTATCCAGAGACACCATGTCCTTGTTATGAATGGGCCTTTCATTCCTTCAGGGAGAAATCATAAAAGTATTTCAGCTGTAATACTTATTTACATAATTATACCATTTGTCTTACGTGAAAAAAAACCTAAATGCAACTTTTAAACTAACTTCTGAGGGGTGTAGTGTGTAACAGAGTGCAGTAACAGTCTGGAGAGGAATAGCTCAGCTCCTTGGACAATGGCATCACCTGCATTGTTTCTCCTGTTTTGCTTATACTGGTACATTATGCTTATATGCAGTTTTGTATAAAATAAAAATAAGGACTTTACAAACATGTTAAATTAATATAATTGCTCTTTATAGAAAATATTTAGAAGTTACTATTATAGAAATATAGTTTATGGTACAAAAAATAAATTATTATTTCAGAGCTATATGGAGAGAGTGAGACAGAGAAAGGATTTTAAAGTTATTTTCATTGTTTCAACAGAATTGACTAGATAGAAATAGATGTCTTTAATTTCTCTAATTTTTCCAGTCAAGTTGATACTTCATCTGATTGATTGTTTTGATTTGTTTGACCTTCATACTAAGTGCTTAAATGGCTACACCAATTATAATTTTGCAGACAATTTACTGGGTTCCATGTGATATTTTCAGGTACTTAGTAGAACTGGGATGCATCAAACCACTCTGTGACCTCCTGACAGTAATGGACTCCAAGATTGTGCAAGTAGCTCTGAATGGGCTGGAGAACATCCTGAGGCTTGGAGAGCAGGAATCCAAACGCAGTGGCAGTGGCATTAATCCTTACTGCGCTCTTATTGAAGAAGCGTATGGTATGGGCAAAACACCTGGGGAAATCAGGGGATACTGACATGGTCACAAACTCACTGGAGTCTCAGCAGCCCAGTTCTGTTAGTTCCCTTATCACTGTGACTGAAAATAATCTGTTCTTTGATATGTCTACAGAGTACTCCATCTTCTACATTATCTTTGTGTATCGATTCGAGAAGAATGTGCTGATCTTCTTTTCTTGATTCGTACAGAATAAAAGGTGTTAGAAGAAAACCACTACAATTCCCAGCAGTAGAGATTTACTAGAATTGCTAACATTTGGATTTCATTATAGCATCATTCCCTGCTGTATTATTTTTCTTTGTATCTGACTTCAAGGCTTGAGTTTGCCCGTGTCCTTTAAAGCCTGCCCAAAAACTGGTTGTCTGAGTTTAACTGCATTGTATACATATATATTATACAGGTTAGGAAATGGAGTCTCCATCCTTGGAAGTTTGGAACACTTGTCCAGACACAACATCAGATCTTATCTGATGTTGATTAGTACTGCTGGGATGGGCTGCAGGTTGGACCAGATGATTATCAGAAGTTTATTTCAGCTTACACGTAGGTGATTCTGTAGTCACAGTCTTCATAAAGAAAGCACTGTAAACATGCTTTTAGGAAATACAGCCCTAAAAGTCTTAGAGTTTGAGGCCTCGTTCTTTACCCATTCAAGCTTGTTGATTTAATTTTTGAGTGAAAAGGTAAAGGCAGACAGAAGGTACGAAACACATAACACAGTTACAGAGATCTCTGTAGTTCAAACTGGCTTTCCTTGGTTCTGGAGAGTACAAGTTGGATACAGGTCTCCATAGAGAAGCCTGTTCTTTCTGAAGGTGGGAGGGAATAATGAAACAGACTGAAAATTGTCATGGTCATATCCTTTGACTGAGCTGTAACTTTTATGTACTGCTTTTCTCTGCAGGCCTGGACAAGATTGAATTTCTGCAGAGCCATGAGAATCAAGAGATTTATCAGAAGGCCTTTGATCTGATTGAGCACTACTTTGGAACAGAAGATGAAGACAGCAGCATTGCCCCACAAGTGGATATCAACCAGCAACAATACATCTTCCAGCAGTGTGAGGCTCCCATGGAAGGCTTCCAGCTTTGAGGTGCCCCTGTGCTGTGTGCTCCTCTACCTAGCCAATCCTGTTGTCGAGCCACAAGCCACCCGTGGAGTGATTCTCTCAATGTTTTCCATAACCCTGTTTGCGCTCATTCGCTTGCCTTGTGCACATGCTCTTACATACGTCTGGAAAACTTTTGGCTCTCCGTGGCAGGATGTCCCCTCCTTGGCAAGGGGTCGCCAGAATCACCCTTCTCCTCTAGATTCTGAATCTCTCCACTGTCATCTTTGTGGAGTTGAGGCACCTTTCTATACTTTGAGATATTCCCTGTTCCTATTACAGGAAAGTAATCCCTCCTCCACTTGGCCCCCCACTTCTGGCATCCAAGAGAAGGCTGCCTTTCTCTTGTATTTGCTGCAGAGTGTGCCTGCAGTCCAGGGAGACATTCAGCCTTTCTGAGAACGTAGCTGAATTCATCCCTCATGTTCTCCCCTGGATGCCTCTTTGGACGGCTGCGAGAGATGCGTTAAACCTTCACACACGTTCTATCTACCTTGCTGTATGTGCCAGCTGGGGTTATTGGCATGAGGAACATGTTACAAACAATGGAGTAAGTTCTCTGGCCCCTGCAACAACAGGCTGCAATGGACATGTTTTGTGGTTCTTGGGAATACTGAACACATCTGGCCCCATCCCGTCTCAACACCGAGCTCCCAAGTTGGATTGCAGACCACTGTGGAGATTTGTATACCTTTCCAGTTTTAACTCTCCCTCCACAAAAAAAGAACCTGTGAATAGGTTACTCTTAACACCTCCCCAGAAATGACTTTCCAAAACAGCTTCTAGAATGGAGAAATTGCCCCCACTTCTGCTTGCCAGCCACAGTATGATCCAGCTGGGCCTTCCTTAAAGATCAAGCCCTTTCTGGCTCCATGCTCCAGAGTCTGGTCCCTGGTATTCTAGTTATGGCTGAAAAGTTCCTGTCTGCCTCTTTACATTTTTACACAGCATGACTTGAACAGATTTGTCTTCTGAAAAATTAACTTCTGAATACAGAATTCTTAATTTGTAAAACTTGGCACAAGGAGTGTTAGATCTCCTTTTCATTTTCACAAGACAAGAGCTTCCTCTCCAGCTCACCTGATGGAGTACAGTCCTCCTGGCCAAGGCCCTTATTTAACTAAAATGACGCTACATTCACAGGATAGTACTATTACATCTGGATCCACCTGGCCTTCTCATTTCACTTTTCCCTTTTGCTGTTGATGAGACTTCAGGTGAATTAGCGTGGAACGCATGGTTCCTCCAGGTGACATCTGTAAGGCATCGTTGACTGCATGGCAGCTGCCGCACGCAGCTGGAGACTGCCCTTCTGCTAGCAGCATGTTCTTGGCTCTGCAACCTGCTTGGATCACAGACCTCTGATGCAAAGGCCAGCCACTCCTCACTGAGTTCAGCTGACACTGGCACCAAACTTCACACATCTGGGGAGATGCCGCCTGATTCAAAGTGGCAGTTCCATTTTGGAGAATGCAATGGATTCCCTAGGCCGTCCGCTCCCCCCTGCATCAGGCTATGTTCTTTCAAGCCATTTTGGATGCTTGGAACACACATTTGTCCAGTGTAAACATTTCAAAATCGC
The DNA here is from genome assembly GCF_023055355.1 of Agelaius tricolor. NCBI lineage: Eukaryota > Metazoa > Chordata > Aves > Passeriformes > Icteridae > Agelaius > Agelaius tricolor. The sequence goes on from NW_027269269.1 coordinate 22,033,222, forward strand.
CACTGGCAACTGCAGCGTCATGTAGCTGTGGTAAATGTTTGTGGCAGAACTGTCTTCAAGATCCTCATGACTCCTCTCAGTGATAAGCCACTGCAAAAGCAAAACCAGCCCATTGGATACAGAGTTATAAAAACACATAAGTCACTTGTCATACTGCTGAAAGAAGCTAGGCAAAGGCCTGAACATCAGCTCTGTGTGACCATTATTTAAATAAAGTCTTCTGTCTCTGCTTCAGGATGGAGACTCTGACCTGTGTGGCCACTGCAGAAGCCACCTGCTGCCTCCCTAGCTAAGCCAGTTGGCCTCCACTTTCCCTCTCCCAGTTATTTTCTCTAGTGCTGCTTTGTGCTGAAGGAACATTTAGTTTACTGCACTTGATCTGTAAATGGACTTCAATTCTTTGTAATTTTAGGGGGTTAAATTTGGTGGTTAATTTAAAAAAGCAAAAAAAAACCCTCAATGTTGCCTTTACATCACATATAAATAACTGTGTTTCTCTTTTCTTGAAGGGTGATAGAAGCACTGATTAGTAGCAAAATCTTGTTTTAGCTTTTGGATTTTTTTGTGCTGGATTTTTTTACGTGTAAATTTCCAATAACATGTCATTTCTATAAGATTTGTTTAAAACCATGTACCTCTTATTGGATGGTATAAAAATGCTACATATTTTGTAAACAAATCTGAGCAAAGTGTGTGTGCATATATTCTGTATATTCATATATGTATATTCTGTGTATATATACACTAGCGTGTATATATACATATATACACACACACATATATATACACACACGCATAAAGTGTGTGTATATATATACATACCTATATATCTATATATATTAGTGTTTTCTCTTCCAGGCTAGTGAAAACAATGTGGTGCATTGGCGTTTCCCTCCCCTGCCCCCCAAGAAAGTAATGACAATTGCCTCTAAACGAGTGAATTAAAAAAGAGTCCATTTAAGCTGACTGGTGTGCCTTCCTGTGTAAGGAGCCTGGCCAGTATTTGTTACTTTTGCCGTGGATATGTGAATTCAGAGCAGATAAGTATAAATCTTTAAACTTGGTATGTTTGTTTGAAGTGACAGGCCTGGTTGACGCAGGTAATATTGTTGTCCTAAATACTTAGACTGTGTAAGGCATTTGACTGGTACTGCATAATATTTTGAGTAAAAACCACACCACTAGAAGAATCAACATGGCACACATTAAATGGATTAAAATGCGGCTAACTCATAGGTCTCAATGTAATTTTAAATGGTGCTTACTTGAGTGTATTTCCATCAGGATCTTCCAGCAACCAGTTCTTGGCATTGCTTTACTTAGCCTTATTAATAGGTTGAAAAGAAACAAAATCTACTTCGAACAAAGGCTGCACATTAAATAGGTACAGAAGGGAGATCAGACTTGTGAATGATAAAAGGAAAAGCTCACTGATACAGACTGACCAGAATTACTTGCTAAGCCAAGGGCAAGTAAACTACCTGCATTTAACAGAGCCAAACATGTAGTGTAACGTTACCATCTACTAACTAACAGTCAGGCCACAGATGAAGGAATCTGTTTTGGAGGAAAGTGCCAGTGAAAGTTTGAGGATCATTATATCATATTGCTTGAACACTGCTTCCTAACGCAGTTCTGTTGGCTGTGTCCCCTGCTAGAAGCATTGAATTCTCTGCTCTCCTGAAGGATGTGCTCAGATAGGGACCATCTCAGAGAATGCCTCTAGCTGCCACTTTTGTGAAGGTCACGCTGTGTTTTGAATGATCTGTTGTTGTTTTGTGTCTAAATAAGAGGCAGCATGGTCTCATGTAGAGGGTAGGTGAGGGAGTTTTTGGAGTTCTTGTGTTCTTCTCTTAGCTTTGTCAGGCAGCATGTAACACTAGAAAACTGTCTCATATTTTCTTCAAAATTAAAGTACATGCATTGGTTTCTGTCTGCTTGTGGAGATCCCATCTAAGCGTCTTCCAAAAGCCCCACAGGCTGGTAATGAGAATTCATTGCTTTTTTTTTGAAACTTCAGGAAGGAGGTGGAAGCACTGCACTGAGATTTTAACAATGTCTGTTTTAAACTGGGTGTTAGAGAAAGGAAGATGCAGGACTGCCTGGAATTGCTGTCTAGCAGTCCAGCAGATCTGATCTGTAATGCCATTAAAGTTGTGGTTTTGTTTGGGCAGCAAACAGGAGCCATCATTCTTTCTGTTGGTAAAGTTCCCAGTGGAACATGGTAGGCAAGGTCAGTGTCTTGGACTCAGGAGGGTACAAAGGATGATGGAGCAGGTTACTGAAAGCTCAGTAACTAAGCCAGGGCCAGCACCTGGGGCTCCTGGGAAGGTATCACACAATCATTTGAGGGAACTGCTGCCTAGAGACTTCAGCCTGTTCCTAAATTCCTGTTTGTTCCTTGATGCCAACCAAACACAGGTCGTTGAAGACCCTTTGCCTAATGTTAGAAGAAGGGAAGAAGGCAATGACCCTGGACCTACATGTTCTTGGACCTGCTTTTTTTTTTTTACTGTCAGCACCCAAGACTGTTGAAGGATTAGATTTCACCACATGGTCCTACGTGTGACAGTGCTCCTGGCAATACACATCTCTGCTTCTCTGGGGTCTTCCACAACAGCTGTCTTACCTCTGTGCACTTTGATCTCTGTGTCAGCTTTAAGTAAATCCGCATCTCTTCCGGTATGTTTTTTTTTTTTTTTTTTTGCTTCTGGAAATTGGCACAACGCACCATTGGTACTCTGCCATGCCTGTTTTAGATTTGAGAAGGTCTTTCTTCAGGTGCCTGAGTCTTAGAAAAGTAAGCAAGACCTCTTTGTGTACTGCTATGGCCATGTCCTGCTGTGCCTCCTGCATGTTCCACTGAAGCAGTGTTGGAGTTGTCAGGTGATTGCTGCCTTGGGAAGCTTCAGTTGCCTCTGGACCAGGTACAGCAATAAGGCAAATGGTATGGGATTGATAAACTGGACTCTTCTGGATAAATGGGAATGGTGTTACAGACCAAGCCCAAGAAAGAAAATGAGGTACCATTTCAGGCTTAGTATGTTCCTTCCATTGTGCACTCTTGAAAGGCTTTGGGCTGAAGCTGTGAGCTCTCAGTGATCTGAGGGGTGTGAAGTTCTCCTGTCAGCAGGACTGGCTGCTTTGGCCAGAAAGGTGTGTTGGTTTTCTAACCACTGTCCCTGTTCAGAAGTGCTTCTTGGAAGCCATCACACCAGGGAAGAGATGGTTCCTTTCACTGCCTTGCTGAGAAAGATTTCCATCATTTTCTAGTGCCCAGCTACTTGCAAAGAAAACAGTGCAGTGGTTGGGAGCAAGCTGGAGACCACACAACACCTGTTGTCCTGGGCTTTGGTTTGAGACTTGAGCCTATGCAGAAGCTGAAAGAAAACACCAAGTTGGGCAGTGATGCGGAGTCTTTATGCCAGATTTTGAAATGGTGGAGATAGCAGGGTCACAGAAGGATATCTGGAGCTTTTGTCAAACTACTAGACCAGACTTCAGTTTTTGTGTAAATGGCATAAAGCTTATAGAAATTTAAGTAAAATGAAAAACTGGTTACTGTTGATGCTCTGAAGTGTTGCTTTTGAAGTGGTGTTTTGCATATTTTTATATTTGAAGTACTTTACCAGCTGGATGAGTCCAAATAGTTTTATTTCCAAAACTAGGAGAGGTACCTGCCAGTTCTGTTCACAAAGTGCACTCAGAGGTGTGTTGAAAGGGTGATATTTTTGAGATGCACAGTTTTAGGCTTTGCCATCACCAAGCATAAATCACAAGGAAACCTGAAATCCACGTTCTCTTTTTTGGTGTCATTTAGTACATACATGACCACAGGCATGTAATTGGGCAAGATTTTGTTTTGGTTGCCACCTGTGTGCCTGCTGGTGTGGCAAAGGACCAGAATTGTCATGGAAAATCTGTTCACATACCTGCAGTGAAATTAAATATGCCTTGCATTCAGTGCTAATTAAGTGGACAAATCTGTACAATCCTGCTCTGCTTAATTGACAGTGTACTTATGATCATTTCCATCCAGAGAATCTGATGACAGGTCGTTGTATCACCTGAAGGTTGTGACTTCTGTGATGGAATTGACTACACAGCTTTTCTGATAGGTTACATCTCACTGTGGTACTCAGAAATGCAATTCATAGATGGAACTGCATCTGCTAGTGAAGATTTACCCTGCATTTCTGTAGGGCTTTTAATTTTTTGGCAATACTGCTAATTTTTAGGGATGCAACAAAAATAATCTCCCTCTCACTCTGAGAAAGTTCACAAACTAATTTTGTTAAGCTGGTATGTCTCTTGGTTTTGGAGTCCCTAGGGCCAGTCAGCAGGGCAGTGCTGGGCAGTGACATTTTGAGCAGTCCTGACACTTCCAATCTACATTTCCTTTCTACATCTTGAGGCAGGTGATCTCTAGGAGGGCCTAGTATGATGAAAGCACAGACAAGAATGCAAAAGAGCAAAATACATATAAATCTAAATAAGATTCATAAAGAGCTTAGTAGCAGAGAGCAAGAATGCCTGATTGACTTTGTCATACTCGTGTGCCTCTAAATAGTAAATCTTACAGTAGAGGTTGAAGCAGTTGCTCAGTATTCCTCAAAACAGTCATCTCTGTTTCCTCATTTTCACAGCTCTGCTGAGACCACTCTTAGGTGTCAGCTGCCACACTGTGGTTCTCTGGAATGCTATTTCACTCTTCATCTCCTTCCTCATTTTCTTGAGGACAGGCAACTCTTCACAGGAAGTTACCCCTCACTTAAACAAATGCAGGCAGAATAACAGGGCCTGCACCAGGGAATTAGGCTTTCTAATACCTTAGGATCATTTTGCTGATGTTAATGCAGGTCAGACAGTAAGTTTTGGCTCAAGGGCTCCCTTAATAATTGTTCTGTCTTGCACAGAGAGGAACATGTGGATTACTTGAAGTAGCCAGTACCAATACAGAATAAATACAGTTCCATTCTTGCTGAGGAAACCTGATGGCTAGTGAAGGTATTTTGTTTGTGCAAGTGGAAACCAAACGGATCCTTCTTTTGTGTTACAGTTACCTTTCTGTAAGTGGTAAGTAAGAACATGAGACTTCATACAAGGGATTGGTACCAAGAATGCAGGTACAGGTCCTGCAGTACTTCAAAAGATGCTCTGGTGCACAGCATGTGGGAAACAATTACATTGCTTATCCACTGTGCTCATGTGTCCTGTCCCACTAACTGTGAAGAAAAGAGTTTGGAAGAAAGGACCCATTATAAGGAAATGCAAATAGGTATTTCTGGTTTTATTGACTACAGGACAGCATATTCATTCTTTCTTGGACATGGGTGTACAGAACTAATATACAGGACAGATGTGACGATATCCTCCTGTCAGTGCTGAAAGGGTCTTTGCTTTTCTACCCCAGGCCTTGATCTCTTCATTTCCTCCTCTATGGTTTAGCAGATGCACCTTCTTCTCTCAACTTGGCTTTCTTCTCCAGGTTTATGTTTGTAAGAGATTCATGTCTTTTCATAGCCTACAATGTAATAACATCATCAGTCATCACCTGAAGGACCACAGAGTTGAAACTTGAATCAATAACTTACCTGACCTATCCTTACCAAGGCACAGTTCTGTCAGCTTTAATGCCAGGAAGCCAAGAGGGTTAAAATAAAATGTTGAGAGATTATTTTGGCTGAAGGTAATTACTTCTCTGGGAATAAATTAAACCTTTTTTCAAGGCAGTAGCAGATACATTCTGTGCTTCTGGTCAGTATTTAATACTGATCTGATTTTCATGAGACAGAGAAACAAATCAAAAGTTAAACATAATCACAGACTCACAGAATATTTTGAGATGGAAGGGACCACATGGATCATCAATTCCAGCTCTTGACTGGATGGCCCACTGGGGGATCAAACTTATAATCTTGGCATTATTAGCACCATTCTCTGGCCAACTGAGCTCATCTCAGGAAACATAAATAATTCCAGCTGCTTTGAAAACAAGGATTCCAAAGTAGCTGTCCTCTCTTCCTGGTACTTGCATTCATACTTCTCCAGTACAGAGGAAAATGCTCTGGGAATCATCAGTGTTTGATCTCTGCTGTTAAAGCCAGGAAAAAATCCTTCCACTGTTTCATTTCAGAGTGCTGCATCTTTTTCGTTGTAATAGACAAATTCTGATAGAAAATGTCAGGTGACACTCAGTAGCTCACAGTGCTGGGGTTAAGACTGTCACTACTTGTAAGGTTTCTCTAGAACACAGCTGTCCATAGAAACCAGACCTGAGCATTGTCATCAGAAGAGAGGCAGCATAGCAAGTAAGGCTCTTCTGCCATGCAGACACTTCAAGCTCAGGGTTTTTTGTTTAAAGGAAGCATCTTAATGGCAACATCATCCTTTTCTGAGGAGAATTAGTCAATGAGGGTCACTTCTGGGGAACCAGGAGGACTTGGTAAAATTTTGTTTGGTGATAAAATGACAAAAAACCCCAAAACAAACAAAAAACTCCAAACCCCCAAAGCGAGACAGTACTAAAAATCCCTAGAGGAGCTAAGAAGTTTAAATGAAGGTTTATTTGCCCTCATCAGCCCAAATTCTGTGCTTACCTGCTTCCCTCTGATCACCATGGTGATGCATCCCACTATTGTCAAGGCAATCATGACATAGCTGAACTTCACACGCAGGGTGGTCTGTGCTGCTCTCACTGTGTCAAGCCTCAAGAAAGAACAAAAGAACACACTTGTTATTAGAGACCCAAATAATTCACTTGGCTAATTATTTAATTTCTTCTAGTGTGCTGTCTTGGTAGTTTTGTGGAATGCTAACAGCACTTGGCTCTGTGCACAAAAAAGTTTTCCAACAGGAAAGGCTGATCTCTAAGTAACTTGGGAGATACATGGTAACAGAGGCATTCCTCTCAAAGCTGGAAACAAACCCAACTTTTTAATCTTAGCTTTTTCTACTGTGAAAATACTGCCTTTGCAGACCACTTGACTGCAGTGCAAAGGAGGAAGGCTGCAGGATTTAGGTGTGTTTGTTCATTGTGGAAAGAACAGGGAAAAGAGAGGAATGGTTTAACCAATACTGTACTTTTCTTACTGTCAGCTCCCTCTGTGCTCACTACCACCTTCCAATATCTGCAAAGCCAGGGAGAACTCATCTGTGTTATAGCTGTGATGTATTTAACATAGTAAAACACGAATTCTTCTCTCAATAGCAGAAGTCTGGTAAAACCCAAAACATGGTGTTTTAACAGTTGAGAGTTCATTGGGCAGAGGGAAGCATTAGCACAGCTTTGCAATTTCTTCTGCCTGAACTTCACAGTGATTTCATTTATGATGCAGTCTTATTTTCCAGCAAGGTGCTTCCTCTGCTTCAGGACTTGAAAGTGCAATAAGTGACACACAAGCTGCTGGATGCAGCACTCAGAAATTCTGAACACAACTTGGTAAAAGACCAGTGGTCCCCACTCCTGCTGGAGTAAATAATCCTAAAGTGATCTGCTTCCCTGAGAAACAAAGGAGGTGTGGAGGATTGTAAGCTTTCCTACATCAGCTCTGGACAGAGGAACTCTTTAATTTTTTTTTTTTTATTAATTTTAGGGGGCTTAGCTAGCCACACCAGTAGCTATACCATCCTTTTGGGAAACCTGTTGCCTACTCTGCTGTTTGAAAAACCAGAAGTCTTCCACCAGAAGAGTAGCAGTTATTGACACCTTCCAGCTGTGTAGAGAGTAAAAACAAAAGATCATATTTTCTTGAGTTAACTCTGAAGATCATTCTACCCAAATGGCATCTTGGTTACAGCAGGTTTTCAGTCTGTGTTAGAGAGAACAATGCAAGAAGGGCCAGTGAAGCATTAATGCTTTTTACAAGTGCTGTCCATAATAACCAAAGACCTACACCCTGTATATTTAACTCTCCTTGCAGAATTTAGGGCAGATAACTCCCTTCTCAAGGAGGGCTGATACACTGATTATATTTGGCGCATGACAAAATTCCAGAAGACTGGAGAAGCACCAACACTGTGTAATGAAAAGAATAAATACATCAAACTAGGTTAATTATACCCCAAAACTAATGTGGAGAATGGATTTAATGGAACTGGGAAATTACATGGAATCTGTTACTACATTTTGATCCTTACATTTGGAAGAAAAAAAAAAAGGTACTTCAGGATCCATGGTAGTTCAGCATGGTAAATCACACAGGACCTGAGAGCTGGGAAGTTTTGTTCTTGTTTTTATCAGAGCATTGATTTGAGTACAAGATTTCTGATCATAGGGAACAAACACATCCATCTACAATGAAACTAATGGTTAATTTTAGCATCCAGGTTATTTGCTTCTGCTAATAATCTGCAGTGAAAGCCTTGAGTGCAGGCTGCAATTAAGCTGAAATGCACAGCATTTTAGGATTTTAAAATGTTTGCTAGTTAATTTTGGAAATAACTTAGATGTGCTAAGAATTTACAAGAGCAAAAGGTAGATATCTCAACACAACTTGCATTTTAAATCAGTTCAGTTGCTAAGTTTAACATTTGTTTAATAAATGGGTTGCTTCACCACATTTTACGAGATTACTGAGTTATAGCACAAGTCCTTACAACACATAATTAATCTCAGATTAATTAATTAATCTCAGAACAGGAAAACAAGTTTTTGTGCTTTTATAGTTCTCAATTGTCTTCTCAGATTTGGCTGAATTATTTGTCTAAATAAAAAGAATTCCCTATGCACTTGCAGAAATGGTCAGCTTTTATCAGAAGTTGGTTTGTCCTTTCAATAAACTACTGAAATCAATCACTCTGCTAACTCTGTTTTCTTAAAAACACTCATAACAAGTGTTTGGTATGCAAAAATATATGAAGTGATATTAAGTTTTAATAATTTACTCCTGTATGTATATCAAATGTAGTTTTAAGAAAAATGATTCAATACAAAATGGAAGGATTCCACTTTTAACAAAATTCATACAGGAGTGGATTTTCAATTCCTACATGGTGCATCCAAACAAACAGAAAATATGTAAGAGGGCAGCTACATCATTTTCTTACTCAAGTAGTGCAAGATTTACTGTTTCTTTTTAATTTAAATAAATACATGTACTTAAAACCATTACGAGCATGTTTTAAAAGATAACTATACTAGGAATGTTTTTTAAACTAACAGTTGTCTATTGTTGATAAGTTTGATCTTTATTTTTGGTGTGCAAACCAGAACATTTTATTTTCTGCTTTTCACACGGGACAAAGCTTTTGACATTTGAACTCAGCAGCAACACGAAAATTTTGACTATATATAGTTAGGGAGCCTTAATACTGTTTGTTAGTTTAAATTCCAACAGTAAAGGAAGTTGGCCCATGCCCTTTAGGTATTCATTAATAAGTACTTAAACGAGTTTCAGTTATTTTATAGCTGTATATGAAAGTTTCCCGCCGCAAGAGACTGACATATAATGAAAAACACTAGAAAAAGCTCACCCTAATGTTTGAAAAAAGCTTTCTAATTGTGAGAGAAGAGTAAAAATGAAATGATGTGACATGGTTTTCTAATGAAACAACTGATAAATGCTGGTCAACCCTTTGCGAAAAAAGGAAAAAAAAAAAATCAAGAGGGATACATTATCTTAGCACAAGAGAATTGCTGAGGTCATTTAATCTACAAGGATGATAAACCAAACACAGCAGGGTAAGGTTTTTCAGCTGTGCAAACCCATTCCTTTTTAGAGAAGTTACTCTGGAGTTGCATGCAAGTAACTTATTTCTGCATAGACAAAGTCTCTTTTACAGTTTCAAAAGCAAAACTTACGAGACAGTCTCTGGAATATCCTCTGGCTTTTTGTAATGGCCTGCCCACAACAAACACCTTCTCTCCCAGGGTGTAGGCCTGTGTCCAGGCACTCCCGAAGCAGATCGACCTAAAAAATCCCCAACAGAACACACAAAGACACAACAACAAAACAACACCAAAAACAACAGTCAGAGAGGCTGGATGGTCAGAGCTGTAACAAAACCAGTTAGGGTGAGCAATGCACAACTCTAAATATGATTGCTAGAGGTAGTTAGAGAATGAAAACTGTATCACAGATTAACAAACGTGTGAATATGGGTGAAACTGAAGCCACGTAAGGAAAGCCAAATCCTTCTCAAAACCTCTGTATCTGCAGGTCTAAATATGCAAAAGCTGCTCCAGCATCTAAGGTTCCTAAGGTACTGTTTTTATATTTTATTTAAAAAAGGTTACAAAAAAAGAAATCAAATGGAACAGCTATAGAAAAGTCAACATGCTGCACAATAACAATAAAAGCCAGTGTAGCATCACAGAATGTTAACTTTTTCAGGCAGTGTAAGATTTTATCTGAAGGTATAAATAAACAGATTACCATAGGCAAAGACTGGACACATAATTTTCAGGTCAGTCTTTCAAAGGCCAGGAACAAAATATTCATAATGTAACAGGGGAAGCTTTTCATATATAACACACCATTAAAATCAAAGAAACAAAGTGCAAAGATTGACAGCTTCTTCCTTTAAAACAATAGGCAGTATCCTGTATGGCCATGTTCTCCCTCATGGATTCCTGAATTACCTAGGGAGTGGGGTGGATACAGTGTGTTGACAACACCAGGTTATTCAAAAACATAAAGAAGAGGGCTGAGCCCAAAATGCACAGAGCTTTAGAACCCAGAGTCAATGAATTGGCCTGGGAACTCCCTTGTCCATAAACAGGAAGCAATTCCAGTTCACACACAAGTGACAGACTCTGCCCTCACTTATAAATCATTACCTAGGCCTGGGCAAGGTAATGATTGACACCTGGGGTTCCACAGTGGTTTTGGCAAGTGACAGAAAGGAAAACAGCAGGAACTCAGGCCAACACAACAGCATTACTGTGCCTCTGTGTAAAACTGTGACTCCAGCTTTTTGAAAGGCATGGGAGAGACTTAGAGGGGGCTGAAATAGAACAGGCACAGGTATGAAATGCTCACCATGTAAGAAACTGTGTCACAGACTGAGACCCTTTGGCCTGGAAAGCAGTGACTGAAGCTCTCTTCAGCCCAGCAGGGCATTACAAGAGGCATTGGGAGTGTGGATTATAATGAGGTCTTGGTATGGAAGGGGTACTGAATAAAGGAAAATCAGATTATAAAACAGTGCACATTGGGTTAAAAAATAAACACAAGACTGTAGCTGAGGAATTTCTTAGAGAAGAAATTCTTAGGGCATTTTAACATCCACATTCTTAGAGAATGTGTATGCTAAAAATACATCCAGCTTCAAGAAACTGGGCAAATTTGTGGGGGGGAAAAAAAAAATCCAGTGAGGATTATTAAACACCAAGATGCCACCTCTGGGGCAGTGGTATAGAGGAATCCTCTTCCTATTCTCTTCCTTAGGTTCTTGCTGTAGGTCACCATTCCCACTTCACAAAAGCATAAGGGACTTCCTTTACTGGTCCCTGCTGGAGACATCACACTTTTAAGGAGACCTTTTGTCCTACCCAGAGCAGCTGATCCATGTGTTTAACACAGAGTCCTGCCAAATGCTTCACATCTGTGTGCTCCTTTTCTCCTGCATGGGTGGGCCATAAGGAACCTGTGATACAAGGAGCACAGAAACTGTCCCAAATATAGTGAAAAAACGTTTCATGGCCTGAGCTTTCCCTGACCAGCTCCACCCTTAAAAATGAACAATTCAGACTCTTCCCTGCAGGGCGCGTTCAGTTTTTGGAACAGCTGGAGCTGGCTGCACTCCGAAAAACTGCAAAAGTCTTTTAGCTCACACAACATTCCTAAACATGAACAGTTTACAGTGGGGCTGAACAGGCAGTTCCAGAGCAGAGCTGAGGAGCCTCAGTGTAGGAGTGTGCACTAGATAAGGCTCTGGTGATCTGCTACAAAGTGAATGCTGTGTGACCGCCACAAGTGGAAACATTGACCCCTAGCTTTTTGTTAGAAAACAAGACTTAACCAAATTTAATGCTCCATTTTTCAGTCTAGAGACCAGAACTTTCACAAAATCAGGGATGTGACCACCTGTGTCAGCCAAATTCCTGTTCAGATGATTGCAGCATGGATATGTGAGTATTCCATAGCATGAAGCATTCCATGACTTTATCAAAGACTCTTACTCTTTGTCTGAAGGTCTTGCCGGGGTTTAACACACAGCCTTCTGCTTATCTGCGGGTCTACTCCCTCAGTCATCCTCAGAACCAAGGGAATGTTTCTTCCCAGCAGTTTAACAGCCCTATCTGGAAGAGAAAACAGAGGAAGCCAAGAGGCCAAATTTAACTCAGAACAGTAGAAACCAGCTTTGCAATGGAAGCATTTCAGGGTTTTTTTTTAACATGAGAGGAATAAAAGAAAGAAAACCAATAGGTAAAAATGAACCCAAGAAGTACCAGTTTTAGTTGTAATAGCCCACCAAAGAAATGAAAGCTTGATTATAAGGTATACCTTGAGCTTGCTCAGTAATCTTATGTAGAAAAATGTGAATGCAATTAAACTAATTTAGGAAAAAAAACCAAAAGCAAGATAATGTCCTGCCAGCAATTTCTGAAACACATTACAATTTCCAGAAACGAATCTATACATATGCTTTAGATACACTTAGGATGGTGCTATTTCGAGGACTGCACACCAGCATTCTACCAACCTTGTCACATCCCAAAAGCATTGACGGAATCAAGTCAAAAAGGCAGAATATTTACACTGAGAGGTAACTACTTTGTAGCGCATTAGAAAACGCAAGAGCACCTTATATACGAACACATACTTCAAAGAAGGCGCTTCCGATGCATTAATTAATAGAATGAAAAAGTTCGGGGGAAAAAACCCCAACCAAACTAACTCAGAAACGCAAAAGGGGCACTTTAAAAAACCTAAAATGAGTTATTTTTTACTTAGTTTTACTGTCTGAAAGTGTCTCTCCTACGGCCCTTTACTTTCGAGGAATAATACACTCCCGCTCTGAAAAACCAGTAATTTATATTTACGGGCGACACCCCCAATGAACCCGGCCCCTTTTCAAGCTCTTTAGAGAACCCGGGGCACAGCCCCGCTCCTGTCACTGTTTCGGACACCAGTCCATCAGACACGGCCCCTCACGCTCGGCTCCGCTCCCGCCGCAGCACCGGCCGGGGCCGCCTCTCCGCGCTCCGGGCCCGGCCGCTCGGGCTCCCGGGGAGGCGGCGAAGCGGCGGCAGCCCCGGCCCGGCCGCAGGGCTGGGTCTCTCCCCGCCCGCCTCACTCACCGGCGCGGCCCCACATGGCGCTGCCTCGGTCCCGCTGGGCGCCGCTCAATGTCACCGCTGGGCCCCGCCCCGGGCCCGCGATTGGAGGGAGCCGCGCCGCGGGGCGCCCGGGGCCGCCGGGGCCGGCACCGCCTCCGGTGGGGGCGGACGGAGCTCTGGCAGCGGCTGCAGGAGGCGAAGGGGCCGCGAGGCCGCTGCCGGTGGAGATGCCCGACTGGGGGCCGCTGCGCCGGGGGCCGCGCTCCGGCGGGTCCCGCCCCGCTCCGCCCCGCGCGTCATCCCGGCTCCCCGCCGGATTGGGCGCCGCGGCTCCCTCGGCCGATCCAGGATGGCGGCGCCCAGTGGAGCCGCGAGCTGCGAGGACTTCGCCGAGTTCCAGGTGAGCCGCGCGGGGCGGGCGGGGCCGAGCCGAGCCGAGCCGGGCCAGGCCGGGCCGGGCGCTGCCGCCGCCGCCGCCTCCCACGCCCCGCGCGCTCCCGCCGCCTCCCGGCGAACGGCCCCGCGGGAGCGCGCGCCCCGCGCGCGAGGTCACCCCGCTCCTGGCGGCCGGCGGGATGCGGCGGGAAGGGAGCAGGGTCCGGCCTTCCCCCCCTTCCTTCCCCTTCCCTCTTCCCTCCGGCAGCAGCGGGGCCGGGCACCTCCCCTTCCCCGCAGGTCCCGTTCCTGGGACGGAGCGCTCGCGGCGCGGAAGCCACGCGGGCGGCGGGAGCTCCGCGGGCGCCTCCGCGGCGTTTGAGGGAGCGGGGCTGCCACCCGTGTCTTCGGCGCTGCGAGCGGGGCCCAGGCCGGCCGGGCCGTGGGAACCGGCCGGTGCCTCCAACACGGAATCCCAGAATATCCTGAGTAGCTCGGGATCCTCAGGAATACCGAGTCCAGCTCCTGACCCTGCACAGGACACCCCAAGGGTCACACCAGCTGCCTGAGGGTGTTGTCCAAACACATCTTGAACTTGTCGGGCCTGGTGCAGTGACCGCTGCCCCGAGGAGCCTGTTCCAGTGCTCTGCCACTCTCTGTGAGAAAAACTTTTTCTTGAAACCCAACCTAAACCTCCCCCAGCTCAGCTTCATGCCCCCCGGAATGATGGGGGGTTTTATTCAAAGTTTGCCGTTTTGGTGCAGGTTGTGCCCGGTTTCCTGTGTGGAAGTGGGGACGGGGACTTGGGCAGAGGCTCTTCAGCCTGTCCATGCTGCCTGCAGGGCCAGGGGGCTTCAGGGCGCATCAGTAACTCACCCCTGCTCTGGCCTTTGCTGCCAAGGAAACTCCGTGGTTTGCAGCACATACTTCTGCATGTGGGATTGTTCCTTTGGTGCGCTTCCCACTCTTTGTAAGGAATCCTATTTACTTTCTATTAAAATGCTTGACTATGCAAATTTTTTGTCATAGGCTTTTCTGAGAGATATAACCAAGTATCTCTCTCTCTCTTTTTTAATACAGGAGCTGCTCAGGGTGATGAGGACAATCGATGATAGAATTGTTCATGAATTAAACACTACGATTCCAACAGCTTCCTTTGTGGGGAAAGTTGATCCTGGCCAGACGTGTAAAGAGCTGTATGAGTCTGTGAGTGTGCTCACCTTCCACTTTCAGCTCCCTTCCCACTGCTTTGTTGTGTGCAGTGGCCACTAAAACATCCTCAGGGTCTGAGGAAGACACTGCCTTGGTAGATCCTGCTTTGTGTATTCCTAGCTGTCCTGCTCAACATCTCCATGCACTGCTTGGAGTTCTTTGTTCTGCAATACTGATCCTTTGGGGATCTTTTAAAAAAGGTGCTTGCTTTTCCTGCTGCTCTGCAAGACTACTCATGTTTACCTTTGACTTTTGATCAACTTGGTAATAGCAAAGTTGACAGGATAGTCTAAATTGAGGGTAGCTGCTGCTCAAAGCAGTGTTGTTTCCCACATGTAGGTTATGAATTCAAAGGGATTTCTGTAGGCACAGCAATACCATGACTCTAGAAAAGTCTTTAAACTTACAACTGGGAGGTTTTTATTCTCTGATGAGTCACTGTGACTTTCTTCTTCTTCCCACTTAGTTGATGGATGCTCACACCAAGAGAGAAAGAATCATCAAAAACTGCATCTCTCAGACTTCTGCTGTAGTGAAAACCCTCAAAGAAGAGAGGGAAAAGGCCCATGAAGATGCAGCATTATTAAAGCAACTCAGGAAAGAGCAGACAAAGGTGAGTGGTGGGTGGAGCCTTTGAGAGATCACTTACAGAGGAGGAAGAACTGGATATCTTTCCCAAATGGAAGGACCAGTGTGATGGAGAGAACCTGATGTGGATCCTGAGTCAAGCAGTCTTTTCCAAGGTTCTCGTTGGGTCTTGTTGGGTCTTGTGAGAATTATTTTCCCAAAGTCTCCCCAAAGGCAGAGAGCTGCTTTTATCCTGCAGCTGGAGCATTTCCTGAGATTCTTCTACATGAATGCTGTAGAAAAACACATATTCTTTCCCATGGTGGATTCTAACCTTCACTGACTGACACCACTGAAGCACAGCTTAACTTTTCCTACAAGATGTTTGTTCTCTACAAGATGCTCCCAGGCAACCTTGAATTCCACTTATACAACCTTTTTGCTGTTTGGTATTTCTTGGATTAATATTTGGAGTACCTTGTGATGGTGTGAGAGAGAGACTTCTGGGTTTGCATACAGAATTCTAATGTGCAAATGCCCTCTCAACCTTCTGGCCTGTCAGTGGGAAATATTTTACCACAGGTGACCAGCGGGGATTGAGTATCAGAAGCGGATAAAGGAGCCCCATTGAAGTTCTCACCTCACTTCCAGGGCCCCTTTTGTAAGGAAAAGGATACTGAGAGAAGCATGTGGCAGACAAGCAGTTTTATTCTTAAAGCCTCACTTACTGAGCTGCTAACAAGCATGGATATTAGTCTGGAAAACTGGAGTGGTTGCTTAGTATTTTCTACAAATTTTGTTAGCAGAGCCAGTTCTTTAAATCATTTAGTTACTGAGACAAAAATCTATCTCTGAAAACACTGGGAAGATCACAATGAAAGTGTTTAATGATTGGGGGTGATTTCAAATGTTAAAAGCATTCCTTGACTTAGAAACATCTCAGAGTTTTTTATGAGATCACCTCAGATTTGTACTTGGACCATAGGAGGTGTGATCCCCCCTGCTTTTTTTTTTTGTTGGCTCTCCAAAACACAGAGAGTTATGTTTTTTCTACAAGTCAGAAAAGCTATCTTGACAGAGCACATCCTAGTTTTAAGAGTGGGAATTTCAAATAGCTCTTCACTTGCTTGCAGTACAGATCTCTTTTCCCTTGTTATGTGTGTTTCTCTGATCCTGCTAGTTGTACAACTTGGAGAAGTTCATGCAAAATTATTACTTCTGGGTCACTGAATGAGAAAACTTGGAGTAGTATTTTCTTTGAACTACTAAAGATCCTCTGAGTGTTTATTTTATAGAGGCTATCCTGGTCATCCAGTCACTCTGGATGCTGGATTCTTATTTCAAACAGATTGAAGTCCTGTTGAGTTGGGGAAAGTGCATCCAACAGCTGTAGCAACTCTGTGTCCCTGGATATCTTACTTGGAAGGTTTTTAGTGGGATTGCTGTCTTGGCTTGCACCTATTCACCAGGCCTCTAATTGGAACCATGTATTGAAAATGCATAAATTCTGACTCTTTGTCTGTTGTGATAAAGACTCCAACAAGAATACATCCTAAATTTGGGCAAAATGGCAGATGGTTCTTAAATCTCCTACTATTGCCTCAGGACCAAATTACCCGAACACAGCTGTCACACTTGGCCCTTGGGGTTTCTAATAGGTGTGAAACAGAGAGAGTCTTACCCTTCTCACAGGTCAAGTGAGTGTTCAAGAACTGTGTATTGGTGGTAGTTCTTGCCAGAGCTTTTGCATCTGTGTAGAGCTGGTTTGTCCTGCAGTGATGACATGAAATATTAACTGGTTCAGATGGCACGAACAACACATGATCGGACTGCAGACCCTTTTTGGTCAGTGCACTGAGTAGATAGCAAATGAAGCAGAGAGATAACCTCAGTTTAAAATCCAGAATCCTAGCTGGATTCCTAGCTTTGCTGCCAGCTTCATATATGACTCTAATAATGCAAGAGTGGTAACTCAAGGCTGCAGAGCTAACCCCAGCTCTGGCATTCCCTGTGCTCAGTGCTTGCATTAGGTGCAGTTATTTGTGCCTGTGAAGCCATCAGTGTTAATCAGTTAATTGCTAGCAAATCTGGATGGGCATTATTTAGGAATAGAGCATGAGTAATGAGGATCTACTGCCAGGCTTGCTTTGTGAGTCTGCCTTCACTGTGCCCTTGCAGACCTGTGTGTGCCCTGAGAAGCGCCAGGCTCCCAGGGTGATTACACATAGTGCCCTTTGGTTTGCACCATCACAGGAGGTGTGCACCTGGTGCTGGGGTTGGGAGCTGGAAAGTTGCACTTGTAATAAATACTGAAGGCTGCAGGGAGACCTGTTTGACAATAACCCTTGTATCTGTTATTTTCTGCAGTTGAAATTGATGCAGTCGGAGCTCAATGTTGAAGAAGTGGTAAACGACAGAAGCTGGAAGGTACTCAGTCATTTAATAGTGATGATGTTCTGTCCCAACAGACAGTCCTGCACTGGAGGGGTGGGACTGGTGCCTTGTGAAGCAGCTTAACTAGAAATAGATGAGGGCACTGCTGGGGGAAATGCTTCAAGTCAGTCATTTTCCCAGTTCTGGATGCAGAGATCAAAACTTTTCAGTTGCACTGCCAGGGGAAGAAAAGTATCTGATTTAGCATGGAGGAAGGAGTGTGGATTATTCCCTGTGTCCCTTTGTCCTCCTTGCTAGGGGCTGAGCACTTTGTAGGCTTTTCTGTGGTGACTTCTCTGAAAAGCTTTTTAGGGCCTCTAACAATGTCAGAGAGAAGGGTTTTTCACATTTGCCTGTATCTGGTGCTGATCACAACTCAGCAGAGCCCAGGAGAGGGTGAAGCTGTAGAAGCTGAACCTTTTCCTGATGGAGTTTCTTCAGGCCTGAACAGACACTCCCTGGTGCAAAGGGCAGCCTTGCTGTTGCACTCCTGTGTCAGCAGAGGGTGCAGATCACCCTCTGGACTGATGGCCCCGAAGTCTGTACACTGAGCTTAAATTCTGAGGTGGCTGTATTGTGCCACTGCAGCGTTTCACACCTGGCATCCTTTTCTGGTTTGATGTAGCTTTTCAGAGCTCAATACTGCAGAGAACCTCTCTCCCTCTCTAAATGCAAAAAGGAATTTTGCAAATAGCCAGTACTAGCTGCACCTTCCTTTTAAATCACTACTTCATGATTTTAGTCCCCTAGATTGCACCAGTGTAAAACCAATGCAGCTTTATGTCTTGGGTGTTTGTCAGTAACCTCAGTGCAGGCTGATGAAATGAGCATTTACAGTTTCCTGCATATGCTTTGCCATCAGCACACCTCTGTACTGTCCCAAAAAAGCGAAGCATGAACTTCAGTTTAATTTTAAACCCACTCAGATCTGACTAATCAATGCCGCAGCCTTACCAGCAACATCCTGCAGGTCACCAGGGGCAAATATTTCACAGCAACTCTGCTACAGGGGAACAGCCCCCAGCCTACTCTTCACTCTGAAGCACCAAATTTAGTAATGATCCCAGAGGTTTCTTGTAGCTGCATTAAGCTTTTACTGGTGACAGAACTGTCTAATTTTTCCTGAAGATGGAGAGTTTAGAAAGAGTGAGGTATGCATGGTGCAGGGGTACTTTAGCCTGCTAGTGTATTCCTCAGCCAATGTTCAGAGTGGAGCTTGAAGAGATAAATATTTCTGGGTTTTATCTCCAGCTCTGCTGTACTGTGCTCTGAATATTCACATAAATTTCTCTTTTAGCTGCCTGTTAAAATGTCAGTTAGAGCCAGTCATGGTTGCAGACCGAATGCAATTTGTTACATGGAAGTGATTATTGGTGTGCAGGCTGGTGTTTTACTGTTGTAGACTTCTGGTTGGGAAGTATACTTGTATATTTCCATTAATTCTGAACAACCAAAAACTAATTGGAAAAATCTGATTAGGAAACAGATTTTTAAACACTGGCTGACTGTAGCAATAGTGGCATACAGATGGATGCTACTTTGGAGAAATGCATGTGGAATTTGGATGATACCAAACAAGGAATTGACTTTCAAACAAGACACTTGCATTAGTCTCTGTCCAGCACCTTCAAACTGGAATTTATTGTTGGAGTGGTTTATACAAATATGTAAAAGCCAGCAAAATTAAACTTTTGACTAGTAACATAAATTTTAAGGTTTCTCAGCCATTGCTTTTCCTGAAAAATGTGTGAAAAATGAGAATAGCACTTCATAGGTAGACCAGTGGATTTAAGTGGCCCGAGTAACACACTGAGATCTGTGAGCCAATGATCCTAAAAGTAGGAGGCAGTGTTAGTAAGACTGCAGTGTTGATCATCCTGCCACAGGCTGTGGAGTTACTGTTGAAGATAATTTGAAATTTAGCATGATAGCAAGCAAGCTGGCATTGTTTGATGCTACAGACCCTTGCAGTGCTTTAGAGAGTATTTCCCTTTTAGACATATATACCCTTTTAGACATATATACTATTAAAATGTCATTAACAGATGATGGACAAAAACCAGTTCCATTTGTTTAGTAGTAAAATGTTTCTGTATTGGACTTCATGCTGTTGCTCTTAATTTCTCCTATCACTGATCTCAAACCTTTACCTCAGCTGAACTCTTCCAAAGGTGTCCATTCCATGTGGCAACATAATGGCTGCACATTCCTGTGTGTGAAAGGAAGTATATCACAGCTTTTGTTTTCTGCAGTATGAAGCAGTTTGTAATGCATGTCTATTTCTTTAAATAAATTAAATTTGAAAGGTAGTTGAAAATTGCTCCAAAATTATCGAAAAGCAACGCAGTAACTAATGTGTGCTCCAGGCTTCACTTTTGCTGAAGTTACCATAGGTTCTGAACTGTGAGTAAGATCTGCTGTAGAAGATTCTAGGAAGATAGAGCTTGAAATTGTGTATTTATATAAAGTGTTGGATAACTTCCCCAAAATTACAAGATCACTCACTCTGCACATAAAGCCAATGGGAGAGTTCATGAAGCTTCATATCCTGATGATCACAGGCATTTGGGTCTGCCAAATCCCTGGACAGCTTGGCAAAATATGCTCTTGTGGGAATGCTGGTGGGACAACCAACACCTGCCAGAGCCTCAGCTTGGTGTCAGGTGGTGCTTGTGTCGCTTTCAGGACTTGTGCTGGACAAGTTGGGATAAAAACTGATAAATAACTAAATGGCTTGTGAAGAGCACTTGCAGCCTTGGTGGGAGCCTGTGTGTTTTGCATTGGATTCAGGCTGCCTTACTTTACATAGTCACGTTTCTTGGCCCTCCTTAGGGCAGGCTGGCAGCAGTTCAAGCTAAATATACATGATCCTCAGTATCCAGTTCTGGAGGCTAAATTTTACCCAGAGAAGGTGCCAGAGGTGAGTGAGGCAGGAGTGCTGTGCCCTTTGCAGGGAGTACTGGCAGCATTGGCACAGGCAGGCAGAGTGCTGGAAGTGTGTACCTGGCTTTCAGGAGCTCTTGCCCCTCTTCTTGGCTGTCATGCCAATGTAAAATGTGCCTGCTCAGGAAAGACAGGAATACAGCACCCAGGTTTGAATGCCAGAGTGAACCTAACAGAACACAACTATTCAGGAGCCTTCCCATGATTATTTCCCTCTCTTTTAAAAACAAAAAGGCATCAGCATTTTTTATGATAACAGCCTGCCAGGATTAAGAGTCTGCATTTTCTGAGGGAGAACACTTAGTGCTGTGCAGTCTCCCAACATCAGGCTGCAAACTTTGGATTTACTAAAGCCAGGAGTGAAGGTGAATGGAGATGGATGTCTTGGTAAGTATCATTTATTGATACCTCAGAACTGGGCAGCTTGAGATGGATGCCCAGGTAGCTGAGGTAGTTGCCTGAACTGTCTGTGAAGTTCTGCTCATTTCCTGGATGGGGTTGATTCACTTTTGCTCTTCTGTTTTGGTGTCTCAGGTATTTAATGAGAGGTGCCGAATTCACTACAAGCCTCCGAAGAGTCAATGATGATGTGAGGCATTTTCCAACAAGGTGGTCCATAACTGTGAGAGCCAAACTGGAAAGAGACCTTGGGTGAGCTGAATTGGGACCCTCCAGAACCAGTAGAACCCAGTCTTGTTTTGTTTTGGACCTACTTAGCTGAATTCTCAAGCTTGAAATGATCCTCCTGTAATTAAGAGAAAACAACTAATCTTTTGTACAAAATATGTGAACAAATGAGTTTTATAGTATTAAAACAATTTTCAATCGGAATGCAAAACTGGCATCTTTCTTGAACTTCCACAGCTTCAGTGATCCCAGAGGGGAAGAAAGAGTAAAACCTATCCTGAGCAGGGAGGAGAAGGCTCTCCCTGAACTGGTGCCTGCTAAAATATCAGTGAACATGGTCTTTTTGTGGAAATAATCTGCTGAAGTCTGAAAGGAAATAAAGATTGCAGACTGATCAGCAAGTGTAGTATGTTCAGCATCTCTGAAAGCCTTGAAAGCCCTGAAAGCCTTTACCAGCCTTGTTCTGAACTGCTCAACACGAGCAGCAGTGGCTCAGAGCTGTGTGTGGGTACAGGTTTGCCATTGCTGCTGCAATGCTGACAGGCAGCATCTGTTGCTTACTGCCCTTTGGTCTGTGTTTCCAAGTTCTGGAGTTTTCCTTTATATAGGGAATATGGTGTCGATTTAAACCACTTTGGGTTGGAGCTGAAGATGTGTCTCATTTGGGAATGAGACTGTCCAGGGACCCTTTTTTGTCCCTCCCTCTGAATATTTAAGAGTAGTTCTAAAGGTGAGTTGTGTTTGAGCTGAGGAAACAGCTGTGCATACCTGATCCTGCCGATCCTGGCCATGATGTTGTGTTTAGAAAGCTTGAGTGCAGCATCCCTGCAGTACCACAGCATTTAAAGGCAGATGAGTAGGAGGAAAGCTGAATTGCTGCAATTACAACTGTGTATTTTACTTTTTACTTTTTATTTTGTATTTATCTCAGATAGGCTGACAGTCAAGTGACAAGGTCTGTGTGGTTGCCAGCTGAGATGATCTTAAGAACCACTGACCTTAAAGAGAGCCCTAAAAATACAGGCCCTGTCTTGCAAACACTTGAGAATTCAGCAACAGCAATGAAATTACTGGACATACTCTCCAATCCCTAAAGCTCTGAAAATATAGGGAACGGGATAAATAAATGAAGGAATGTACCTGTGTTACTGAGAGCTGGCAAAGATCTGTGCAGCAGCATCTGTTTTATAGATGTTTGTGCAGTAAAGACTCAGACTGTTTGGAGGCCTTCTATTTTTAGGCACCAGGGTCATTTCGTCTCACCTTTTTTTGAGAATGAGGTAGAAATTTATTTTAAGTCTTTGAGGATATAAATCCTAATGTTCATACTTCATTTTTTCCCCTCTTTTTTTCTCAAGATACTGCAACTGCTTTATGCAGAACTTTGAGTTGGAGCACTCATTCTTGAAGATTTCTCATTGTTTTTCTGCACTCTGAAAGCAGAAAATGTTGTTCTTGTTCTTCAGTTGTTAAATTCTTATAATTATTTATCATTATCATTGTAAATCAAATAATGCTCTTCAACCTGGGCTGAATTGGCACTAATTAAATTTCAACAGGAGATGATGGTCAATTAATGAGATGTTGAGAACAGTAAGTTTTGATTTCAAAGTTGGTACTTTATTATTGACCTCTAGTATAGGTGTCTAAAATATTTGTTCTCTCCAGGGCTTGGATCAACTGCAAGGACAAATTCTCTTTTTAAGCCGGTTCTACAATAGAAACTGATACGTGTGTGTATAGACTTAGATCAATAGTCTTGAAATATAATTTTTTATTTCTGTATAAACTAGAGACTGTAATGAGAATTAATCATTGTCTTCCTTTATCCATCCAGATGTTTGCTCAGCTGTTGTGGAAAGCTTCTTCACTTAAGCAGATGCTGTGATAAATGACCTGTGAAATGGATGTGATGCGCAGATTTTTTTTTTGCATTACTTATAAGGAAACTATGTTAAAAAAGCCCAAAACCCACAACCCCAAAAAATCAGCCCAACATAGAATTATTTTCAGTTGGAATATAAGGCCAAGCAAGTAGTCCTATCCAAATCTGAGTATGAAAAATTGATACCTTGAGAAGACTCCTAAACCCCCAGCATCCCTTCTCGGGGTGTTTGCATACAGAGGGTTGCAGGAAGACATTGAGTTGCTTTATTTGGTTTGCTCTGAGCACAGAGGGTGTCTCTTAGAGTAGTCCCCAGCCAGTCAGGTGGCTCAGAGGCCATTCAGGCTGCTGTTGAACTCGATGGAGCACACGGTGAGTAAATGGAATTGCATGCCACGCTTGGGGCACGGGGCAGGAGGACGCGGCTCTGCTGTTCCTGGGAGCCTCAGAGTGTGTGTGGAGTGGGTTGTTCTGGCACGTGTGCAAATGGCATCGCTGTGAGCTGTGTGCCACACAGGTAAACTCTGTGTCTAGGGTCCCCTGAGGATTCCAGGAAAGGGTTTAGTCAGGGATTGAACCTTGCTTCAACGTTACTATTGAGGTAGTTACAAAATTACTGAGCTGTTTGCTGTCATATGGGGGTCAAATAGTGGACCCTACAAACTGCAGAATTTCATCCCTTCCCTGGTTTTAACTTTTGTTTCTGCAAGTAAGGGCATTTGAGCACAGCTGATGGCTGTGTCCAGAGTCTGGGTGCCTTGCCTCCTCTCCTGGGGCTTTTCCATTGCTTGCAAGTGGTGAATAGAGGTGGGCAGATCCTGCATGCTTGGAAAGTCCTCTCAAGCTTGTGCATCTTTCCTTCTGTGAAATAGAAAGAGGTGTTGTTTGAACTTTTTCTATCATTCAGTGCTGTTGTCTTCTGCAGCCTGTAGGCATGAAAGACTGATGAAACAGGTAATTTCTTTATAGAATATTTTTAACAGTAGATTTCAGTTGTCTTGAAGCAGACTGGGAGGAAGAGGCTCAGCATAGGCTGGGCTGTGATAGCTTTGTGCTGCTGAAGGTCGGGTTTCTGTTGATCCTTTTTCATGTACAATGTCAGAAATCTTTCAAAATCAGGATGGGTAGCAGGAAGGGAAACCCTTATTGCAGACCAGCACATTGAAAATCAAGTCTGTTGTTCCTGTGACGATGAAAACAGATCTTCAGCTGGTACATGGAGGGCTGCTTTCCTCTAGAAACTCTTAAAGACATTCAGACCACATGTCCTCCCCAGCCACAATTACATGTTACTGTGAAACCAGAAGACTGACCTTACTGACTTGGCTTTCACAATCATTTCTACAGAGCTGACTTCATTCCTGGTTTAAAAATGACTTGTAAATACATAACCCTGGGTTTTGGATTTTGGTGGAGGTTATGATGTTCGCTTTTTTTGTACTGGTGTTTTTATCAACAATAACTTGGCACTCTTAAAATTGCTTAAACAGGACCAGGGAGTAGTGTCCTGCAAGTGGTAAAGATCTGTTTCTTCTGTGTTGGAGTAGTACACGGTGCAAGATGTTACTCAGCTTCAAAGCTGTACAGAATGCCAGTGGTGATGTCCCAGCAGATTTTCCAAGATAACAGCAGCACAGTGACGTGAGGGGAAGCTGCCAGTTGTGCTGATGGAGAGCGTGGACTGGGACGTGATATCGGCCATGTCTCAATCACCACAGGGGGCACACTCACCTTGTTGTGCAAGAGACAGCGTGGGGTTGCTTCTTTTCAAGGCAGTGTTCCAAATCCTGGTTCATTACATCCAAAACTTAGTGTAGAGAGGGGTGGGTGGAGGTGGGGGTTGCCCCAGATAAGGTTGATCAATTGCCTCTGGTCATCTTTGATCACAGGTCTGTGAAATGTCAGCACTTCAAAGTGGTTTAATGAAATACTTGTGCAGGATGAGTACTGCATCCCAGACTTAGAAATATCATTGGATTTTGGGACAGCCTATTAGCACTGCCGTGGAAAGGAAACAGTCTGATTTGCCTCTGTGAACTTCAGCATCAACTTGCTGATAATTAGTCTTGAATTTTTTTCCCCTTCTGCACAATTGTGCATTCTGGGGAAAAAAAAGTTGTTATGCTTTAAAGTGAAAAGCCAACAAACCCAGAAATATGGAGTCCAGTGAATGATTTCCATGCAACATTAATATCTTTAGTTTCACATCTAAAGTCTTTCCAAGATTATAAATGAACCCTCCTAGACTTTGTGCTCAGTGTATTTGTTGCTAGACAGAATCAAGAGTTCTCCAGGAATGTACTGCTGCCCTGGGGAATCTTAACATCCCTTCCCAATGAAGTTAGCAGGATCTGTATCCTGGTGAGTGGAGAGGTTTATAAAATACCCTGTTTTAGCACTGGTGCTGTGCAGTTGTTGGACACATTCTCTGATTTCTGGCCTCAGTAAGGTGAACTGGCTCTTCCAGTTCCTTAACTTATCTGTCCTGCTCTATGAATAAGGCACAGGTGGTGGAACATGATCAGCATTTGAGTGAATCAGCAGGGTCTTATGCAAAAGAAGGTTTGAGTTGTCATCAGCTCCATGAATAGGGCTCTGAGGAACTCCTCATCTGGAGAGAAGTTGGTAAAAGTGGCAGAATTCCAGTTTTAACAGCTGTTACTCCCTATATTCCTGAGAACTGGAAGGATTTTTCTCTCTGTTCACAAAAATATTGTCTCAGGACAATGATTTTTCCTCAAATGCTTTTTGTCCACCTCCATAGCACTGGTGCTCAAGTCTGGAAAATTCTGCAATATCTTTTTCAGTAACATGCTGTAATACTAATCAATACTGTTGAGTGTAGGGCCCCTGCAGCCCCAGTTTCTCAATCTCAGGGGCTGTGTACCAAAACCAGGCCTTGAAGTCAGATCTGAAGTACTTTTTACAGCATCTTGCATCATTTGTTACCTGTGAGGAGGAGGTTCAGTAGTATGGATAGGACACAGATAATTTTGTTGCTATGGCCATAAACCCAGCTCTTCCTAGCAAATTCCCTAATGCTGATCCCAGCAGAAATGCCCATTGCCTGTGTGCAGTATATATTCTCATTTCACCTGCTCCCATGTACCTGCCCCTGCAGACTAAAAATTGTGTCTGGTCTGTTTCTGCTTCTCTGGTCTTTGCTCTGGAACAATTCCTCTTATTTGCTGGAGAGGGGGATGGCAGAAATATTGACAGGGACTAATTTTTTTCTGTGGTCTTGAAGTGTTAGTTCTCCCTTACCATGTAGGCTGCTAGCAGTTATTAGCCTTCCCCCAGTAGGATTTGAGCTTTGTACATTCACATTCATGAGTGTGACTGTGCCATGTGACTGCAACTGCAGATTGAATACTTCTGGCTATATGTTCTCATGTGATCTGTTTTAACAGCGTACGTTGAAATTGGGACAGCTTTTGTGTTTTTTCATTGTACTTTGTCTTCCAGGAAATTGGCACTGAAGTTAAAAAGATTTTATTGCACATTCAGTTGCTATTATGATTGCTTGAATGCAGCTCTTGGTTTGATGGGAAAGAAGCAGAAATGCCTTATTTGCAGTAGTTACTTGAATCTGGGATTGAATTATTTGCTACTTCTGATGCTGGTGTTTACCTTGGCACCTTTTTGGTCAGGCAGAGGAAAGTCACTGAATGTAAGATGCTATCTGCTCCAGTTTCCCCACTTAGAAGGATATTGAGAGAATAAAATTTCAAGTTAAACGGGACCTATGCTAAGGAAAGTGCTGCATCCTTTCCTCTGATCAGTAAAGGTGTTGGGAAATACTGGGTGTGTCTTTGATCTGTTTCCCAAGAGCTCAGCCTAGTCATCTGCACATGGGTGGGGAGGCAAGAGGTTCCAGCTGCAGCCCAAACTAACTCTTTAAGATGAGGGTGACTGGAGGCTGATGTTTGCTTTTCTTTTGGATGTGAAGACCATAAGCACTACTTTAAGTGCTTTTTACATTTATTAATAATATTGCCAATGCTTTACATTGCTTTCCCCCCCCCTTTTCCCCGTTTGTCTCCTCCTGTTCAGTAATGGTAGGCTCCATGTGTTGCAGGTCACATGGTTCCATGACACATGTGTGTGTGTATATATGTGAGATGCCTGGGGACTCTGCTCAGACTGCGCTGAACTTCCCTCTTCAAAGCCACTCATCATTTCACAGAAGTCACCTGCCACCATGATGCCTGGGGGCTTATCTGACACCAAGCCAGCTACTCCAGAAGTTCAGCAGCTTGTTAACCAGGTGAGTTGCACCCCCTTTCTAGATTAAGTTACTTGTGTGCAAAGAGGCCATTCCTGAAGCTTGTGTAAAGCCTGGAAGACTGAGCCTGGTTTTAAACCTAAGAGGCTCATGCTAAAAGTGGGAATTCCCTTGACTGGCAGTGTTTTCTCAGCATTCTATGTAGGAAGTGCCTTGGTGAGACTGAGAAAAGCCACTTCTGTGTCTCCTCTTTGTCCATGGCCAGGCATGGTACTGGCTACCTTCAGTTAATGTCTGTGTGAAGTTCCAAGTCCAGCTCTGCTATGCCAGCAGTGAGGTCACTTGTTTGAAATGAGAGGTGGCATACTGGAAGGGAAGAGGTTGTACCAGGTACAGTTCATTCCTCAGTGAAGGACTGCACAGGAAAAACCACACGCTAGTATGCAGTAAAGAATTGTGTACTCAAGACAAAGCTTTTAAATTCTGTGTTTCCTGCTGGCATTATATGTTTTCTAGAGTCACAGCTGTGATACAGGGGCTGCTGGTGGGGCAAGATGAGCTTGGCACAAGGCAGGCCACTAAGTGAGCCCAGTTGCCAGGTGGCTGGTTACAGGCAGTGGTCCTGAACTAGAGCAGCTGTGTGAGCAGCACCTCTGCAGATCCTCTAATGCCCTGCAGTGCAGCAGCTCTTTTTAAAGAAAGTATAAAATGCATCTCGAGGAATGAAAGGGGTTCCCACCCACCCAATCGTCTCCACCCCTCTGCCTCTGAAAGACGATCTATTGTCCCTTTGGCAATTGCACTCAGGCACTCTTTGAGGAAGCAAAAATAGGAAGTAGCAGGGCTGAATGCATTGGCCAATACTGCAGCACACTCCCTATACCTGATATGCAGGGTATCTTCTTTGCTGTGCCACCGAGGACAGAGTTTGCATCACCATCTTCCACAGCTTCTGCGATCTTGCAACTGAGACCAGGCAGCCCAGTTCTCTGAGAGGGCTCTTTTCTGTAGTCCACTGGTGGAGGGGATAACTTTAACATTCAGTTTACTGATTAGAAGACACTCCATGTTACAGGAGGTGTCTGATTTAGCAGACTGATACAAATATGCTGGTAAATTGATACAGGTCTAAGTTACTCTTAGCAAAATGTAGCGACTGCAATCCCAGTTCTCTGAGGATGCCAGGGTGTTCTGCACTCCTGGTGTACAACACCCTCTGTGTCACCACACTGGGCATCCTCAGTGACTAGGAAGGGGGATGTGGGTGAAGTCACCTCTAGCCAGCAGTTTTCTTCAAAATTCTTTTGCCCAGCCGTTTAGTTTTTATACTCAGGGTTGGGCAGAGCCATGTGCTCACTCCCCCCGTGCTGCTCTGGCTAACTCAGGGGTGTGTTGCTTTCTCTTACTGAACTCGGGGAGTTACACCATCACGTGACCCCCTCTGCTGACAGAGTATTTATCAAAAACACCCCGTGGTCAGCCTTTGTGTTGAGATAGTCAGCTTATTTGCAAAGGCTGTGGTCAGTCACACCCTGCATTATTCTCCGAGTCTCATGGGTGGAACGTCACGCGCCCCTGTTCCTCTGAGCCTTCTTCCATTATAGGGCTTTATTGGTCAGTCACAGCTGGGGTCACCAGAGCTGGGGACATGTACATGAGGGAGGGCTGGAGTCTGGGGTAACAGGTTAGTCAGAGATGATTTACTGCAGAGCAGAAAGAGAAATGGATGATTTACAGTTGTTTGGGAGGCACTGACTGAATTACTTGGAAGCAGTACCACTGTTCCTTCTATTTTGGCAGAAATGTTTGAAGGAGCAGCACTTGCAGAGATCAGAAATTCCCTTTTACCTATGGAGGGGAGACCCTAGCAAGGGATTTGTAGCACCTTTGTGTATTTGCCATTCTTGTTTCCTCATGTTTAAGATGGGGCCAGCTGAGAGCTGTGAAATTTAATTAATGAGTGAAATGCCTTGAGCACTATACCAGATACTGAGCTTCGTTTTCAATGCTGGGCTGTGTTATTTATGGGTCATCAGAAGTCTTGCAGTGTGTATTGGAGGTGAAACCACAGCACTTGAGTGTCTGTGAGTGAACAGGCACTTGAAAATGTGAATGCTGGTTTCAGGCAATGCTAATGCTCCCAGAGTACAGGGCACACAGGCAATCTGAAATGTGAATAGTGCAAAGTTTCTGTTTGATTCCAGAAAAGGACTGATTCTAATTTTAGTGTTCTTTTGTTCTCAGTAGCATCAGGAAAGTGAAAACAGATTGTTCTTTGCTCTTTATTTTCTGCAAGGTGAAGTTTCTGCTCTGTGCTGAGAGCAGGAAAAAGAACGTTTCCTGATCCTTTCCCCCTTTGCAGAGAGTTTGGTATAGTTCTCTAAGGAAAATATTCTTATGGAAATCTTATGTTGGGGGAATCCTGCTATCCTTCCAGCATAAGTGTCACCCTTTCATAAAGCAATTCTGGGGGCTTTAATGCTCTGGTGAGCAGAGAAGCAACTCCTATCATTTCAGTGAAGCTGTGAAGAGTGTTTGCTAAACTTGGGATGCTCAAGGTCTGTCTGCTCATGGAATTATATAATTATTTACTTATACCTGTGCCTTGTCTCTAGCCATAATTAGTGAGCTGAGGAATGTTAGTTATTTGGTCTCCCTGTTTTACAGCTGTTGCCCAAAACTGAGGAATGTTTTGGGTTTAGGATGCTTTAGATAAGAGCATAGGAATGTTAATTTTTTCACTCGAGGATTAAGGAGCTGTTTGCCTTCTTGATTTTACTGAAGGCTCAGTCTGTAAATGACAAATGGGGGAATATAGTGGCCAGAGGAGAGAGAGCAAAACTGGAGAGAAGTGGCTTTTTTTTGTTTTGTTCCGAGGGAGGAATATCATGCACCAATAGTTGCCACTTAGGAGCATTCTAGGAGGCCCCTGCCCCTGTCAGCTGGACGGTTGCTGGGAATTAAAATTTCCCTGGTTTCCCAGAGTTAGCAGCTCCTCAGCTGAAAGAATAGTTGTCTGTTCCTGGGGATAGAAACCCTGTGGAAGGTACTCAGCAGAAGAGCAGGGTGAGAAATCATGAGGAAGCTGAACAGGATGATAATTTCTGGCTCTTTGGAAACGATCTGGATGTTCCTTGGGTGCTTTCTCTGACCTTCCTGCTAGGAAGGAATGTCATGGGAGTGGCAGCCAGCTGTAGATGCTTATACTAGGAAAGTTAATTAATTCAGTGGGTTCCTGTGAAACAGGTGGGTGGTGAGAAGCACTGAGGTGCTGCTGGCCCAGCCCAGGGCAGCCTGAGCAGGCTGGCACTGACACTGACACTGCTCCTCTGCCCAAACTCAGTAATGCATTCGGTCACCAGCTGTGGCTGTCATGTGCAGAGGGGCACCACGACACCCAGCCTCAGAGAGTGTCTCTGCTTTCTGTGTGGTGCTCATGCAGCCATCATGAAATAGGATAGTTTTTATTTCTTGGAGAAGTAAGGAAGGGCAACAGCAAAACCACTGCCTTGGACTTCTGGAGGGAAGACTTTGGCCTGTTTGGCAGACTGGTTGAAAGAGTCCCTTGGGAGGCAGTCCTGAAGGGCAGAGAGATCCAAGAAGGCTGGGCATTCTTCAAGAAGGAAATCCTAAAGGTGCAAGAGCAGGGTGTCCCCATGTGCCAAAAGACAAGCTGGTGGGGAAGAAGACTGGCTGAACAGAGGGTTTTGTCTGGAACCCCGGATAGAAAATAGAGTTTATAAGCTTTGGAAGATGGGGCAGGCAATTCAGGAGGATAACAAAGGTGTTGTGAGGTTATGCAGAAAGTCAGAAAGGCAAAAGCCCTGTTAGACCTTAACTCTGGTGACTGCCAAAAGCAATGACAGAAAGTGTTCTTATGAATATATAAGCAACAAAAAGAGGGCTAAGGAGAATCTCCATCATTTGCTGGATGTTGAGGAAATCATTGCCACAAAAAAATACGGAAAAGGATGAGTACTTAAAGCCTTTTAAATCTCAGTCATTAATAGTCAGACCTGTTTTCCTACCAGCTCCCTGAGCTGTAACACAGAGACAAGGAACACAAAGAAGCTCCCACAATCCAGCAGGAAGCAGTAACCTGCTTCTCCACTTAAACATGTGCAAATCTGTGGGGCTGGATGGAATCCGCCTGAAGCTACTGAGGGAGCTCATGGAAGAGCTCTCCAAGCCACTGTCCACGATTTACCAGTGGTCCTGGTGAACCAGGGAGGTCTCACACAACTGGAGTTTGACTAATTTGATGCCCCTCTAAAAGAACATCTACAAGAATGGTAGGAAGGAGGATCCAGGGAACTACAGACCTGTCAGGCTGACCTCAGTGCCAGGGAAGGTCAAGGTACAGCTCATCCTGAGTGCCATCACACAGCATGTGCAGGGCAACCAGGGATTCAAGCCCAGCCAGGATGGGTTCATGCAGGGCAGGTTCTGCTTGACCAACGTGATCCCTTTCCATGACCTGCCTAGTGGATGAGGGATAGGCTATGGATGTTGTCTCCCTGGACCTCAGCAAAGCCTCTGACTCCAGTTCCTGCAGCATTCCACTGAAGAAGCCTGGACAGATGCACTGCTCACTGGGTGAAAAAACTGGCTGGATGGCTGGGCCCAGGGAGAGGTGGTTACATCTGGCTGGTCAGAGGTGGTGCACCCAGGGCTCAGTGTTGGGGCCAGTCCTGTTTAATATCTTTACTGATGATTTGGACAAAGGGTTTGAGAGCACCCTCAGTCACTTTGTGGAGTTTCATTAAGGGAGTATGTGTGGAAGGATGAAAATTGGAGTGGTATATACGAAAGAAATCCCTAAGTATCAACCTGCCAATCATTTTCCCCTTTCTTTTACAGGTGAAGCCACAGTTTGAAAGCCGGGCAAACATGAACTGTGGTGTCTTTACAGCCATAGTATTTAAGACTCAAGTGGTTGCTGGGACAATGTACTTTATTAAGGTTTGTATATATTGTAGGAGGGAGAGTTTTGGAATTAAATGATACAGGTGACTTGCAGAGTGGCTTACAGCCAGAAAGAGAAGCAAACATCATAGAAAACTATCTGATGTGAGTAACAGAAGTGGGGATTACCTCCAAATGCTTATAAAATTCCTCTGTTTGGCACTACTGTCAGCAGGAATATAAATATTACAAAACATGCCCTATGCTTATTCAGATATGATTGGTAAGCTTCTTGGGATTATCCCCCTCAAGGACTATAGATTGCCTTCCCAACTCAAATTATTTCAACAAGTCATAACTGGTTTCCTGTTTCCTTTCAAGGCAAAATTGTATCTGAGTCCTTCAGTTGTGTTTGTTGGGATGAAATTGAAGCTTGAGGAACTGATGGAGAGATAGAGTCAATTTTGTGATGCAGTGCACACATGTCTGCTGACTAGTTTTGCATGCAAGCAGGTGTGTTGATGTTTTGGTTTTTGATGTGTCAGGTGCTGCAGAGGTACACAACCTGCCTGCTGGTTCTTTCTATGTTTTCAAAACTACCCCTGCTACTGCAGAGGAAAATTGGGTAATGCTTAATTTGGATCTCTGTGATAGCACCATTCCTCCTCTACTGGAAACCCTGACTGATGGATGTGAGCAGCTTTCTGTGAAGTAGCACAGAAGAAATGTCTGGGTGTATTTTTCATCTGAAGGCCAGCAAGTACTGCTGAGCAGCAGGCTGCCCTTGTGGAGCAGAGCAGGCATGGCCTGGGACTGCTGAAACCCCACGTGTGTGTGGGCATGTGCCTGACAGGGTATGCCATATTCCAAGGGAACTGGAATAATTCTTTTAGTAGAGGAATTGGCATGTAATGTTTTGGGGGAGAGTAATTCTGCAGAGAGACACTTTAAGCTTTAGCTCCACACTTCTCATACTTAGTTGATCCCAGGAAAGACAGATGCTGCCAAACCTTCTTCTTTCCCAGGTGCTTCCTTAAAAGAACTCTTAACTCAGAAACGAAGATTCATGTATTACTGAACTTGGAAGAAATCCATTTGTAACACTGCACATGGATGATTTGTCTCTTCTTTCCCAATTTTACCAGTGATGGAAAACATCACTGTTGGAATACACCCTCATTTTAGCATTAACTGGAACAAATTAATTCTTTTATATTTCTGAATCTTCCACCTCATGATGTTTTACCAGCAGACTTACAGCTGAGATGCAACTCAGACCAAGCATAGTGTCCCACTGCAGCCACCAGAAAGCATGTAAAAACCTCTTGGAGCCTAAGGCATTACAGTTTCCATGTCCCTCACCAAGGGAGAGTTTAGTACCTGTTGTGCTTGGCTCTTTAAGAATGAAATTTTATAGCTTCCTGCCAAGTCTTTATGTGAGGACTTTCTAGGGGGGGAGGTGAATTTCTCTGGAAGAGTATTCCAGTCATTCCCAAGCACTCCCAAAAGCACCAGGATATGTCAGGTTCCCTGTTCAGGCACTGATGTGTTTGGAGTAACTCAGCAGACCAGGGATCCTGGCTTTCAGGTTGTCATTGCTTCTCAGGACCACGTGCTGGTCTTTCTGTATTAGATCTTTCTGTACCCTTTGGGAGCTGACATGGTGCCTGCACCGTGTCCCACCCCCAAGTCATGGAGGTTTCCTCATTGTCTCTTGTCTCCTATGAGTGTGTCAGGAAGCTGTGAGCAAAGGTGCTGGCATCCTGGTGACTGAAATAGGACACCATCAAAACCTTTCTCCTGTTGCATCTTCTGGTGCTTCCACGCCCAAGCAGTTCTGCTCATTTTCCCTTCACCTGAGATTGAGGGTTTTTAATACAGTTTTCTACAGGTGTAGACAGTTTCTGCCACCAGTTACTACCCAAACTTGGATAAGAGCTGTTGAAGTGAAAATGGAGGTACATCTAAAATTAAGATCCTGAACCAAGATGTTCTTTCAAGAATGTGATGAACAGCCTTTTGTTTGAACCTGCTTTGAGCCCATGATCTTCACTTCCCTGCTCTTTTGGTTTTCCAGGTCCAGGTTTCCATTTCTGAATATGTCCACTTAAAGGTGTTTCTGAGTCTTCCTCATGAGAACCTAGGTCCCAGCCTTGTCAGCTTTCAGACTGGCAAAACCAGAGATGACCCTCTGACCTACTTCTAAGACACCATGTGTTGCAGTGCCTCACCTGTGCAAATCCTAAGGGGATTCTGCCCATGACAGTTAATAAAATAAGTTGGGAAAGCTATTGTCCATACTTTCATTTTGCTGCTGATATACCTGCAGAGGTCTTTCTTGTTAGATTTCATGTCTGTCACAAGACTAAAATAAAGTATTTTTAATTAAGATATAGAATAAACATAAGGTTATCTGGAATATAAAAAACAGTTAAGGAAAAAAAGCTGAGTAAGATAATAATCAATTGTGAAAACCAGTGAAGAGAACACTAACACGCAGTCAAAGATGCCATCTCAAGTCAAAAGAAATGTTTATTGTTATAAATGCATTTGTCCAGCTCAAGTTCCTTTCCAGGACTTTTCCATAGGACTGAGAGCACAAGCAAGCTGGTTTGGTATTTTAAACTCACACACCCTCTATGGGACATTACACGCTACTGCTGCAAGAGGATGAGCATGATTACCAAGGGAATGTTTGTTTCAAACTACTGTAAGCCACTTTCTCTTCCTTGCAAAATTGCTTCAGCTCAAGTCTCTCATCAGGTCATTGCCCATAAAATACAAAGTACAATTTAAATCTACACATATATTTACAGTTGCAAAACAGCACAGAAAAGACTGAGGCTTTCCTCTTGTTCCTTGCTGCAAATATATGAGTGCTGGTGTCATTCCCCTTCTGATTTCCAGACCAAGGAAGTCCACAAACAGGACTCAGCCACAGTATTCTCTTTAGGTTGCACTAAAGCCTAAGTTAAGTTGCAATAAAAGTAGGGTTTACATTAGTGCAGGTAATAGGAGAGCCCTGTGACTCTCAGATTTGGAGATTGCACAGGAAGGGAATGGCATAAAAGAAATTGATTTTTTACACCATGACTTTAAAAAAAAGACACTTTTTTCTGCCTTTGTTGGCGCAGGAATCAACATTTTGCAGCCTGTAGAAAATGCACGTAAGAACCAGCCAGGGAAACACGGCAGAGAAGGCTGTTAGAAATAAGCCAGTTCATCATGCTTTGTCTTGCTGCCCTGGTAACTGTGGAGGCTCAGCTGCTCATTCTCGTGGGGGAGGCTCTTGAACACCCTCAGGTGCATGAACTCCTCATTCCCAACATGGACCTGCAAAGCATGAGACCCAGTGAGATCGCTGCAGGGGGAGCAGCCTGCAGCAGGAGGGGTGGGAGAGGCTGGGCTGGTTTGAGGATGGAGCAGCAGACAGGCAGTAAGAAAAACCACTGGCTTGTTTTAAACCAGACTAGGAGCCATGACTTTGCAGAAATACCACCTAATTTCCCATGAAAATGGAGAAAAGAGGATCTCTCTATTTAACAGATAGGGAGAGGGCTGGGAGGTGGATATTTGTGGTTTTTTAATGCACAATTCTTTTTCTTATTAAAGTCAAATCGTAAGCATTATCCTCTAGTTAAGAAAGGGAAAAACCCCACCATTCCAAAGATTATACACATTAATATAAAAGAAACAACCCAATGTCCTCTACCTTGATGAAGTAGTTTGTTCCAGCAACCAGCTGAGTTTTAAACTCCACTGCAGTGAAGACATCAAAGGTTTTCCCTTCTTTTTCTTCTATCTGAGCTTTTACCTTAATGAAACAATAGGTTCTTTAGAAATGATGAAAGATTCAAGTATTTAGGACTTCAGGCTTACAGTTCACTGCTGCTGAATTCCCCAACACAGAGTCCCTGCTTTTCCAAGACATTAAAAGATCAAAATGAATCATGTTAAGTTTTGTGTGAAAGCAGGACCAGGAATCTAGGGAGGTGGCAAAGCTGAGTCGGAGGTGGGAGTCAGTCACTACAGGCTGACGCCAAGTCTGGAAAACACTTGGCAGTTCTTTCAGCATGTCTGCTGGAATTTGTGTTTTCAAACTGCAAAACAGCGCTCAAGAAGTCAAAATAACCTGTCAATAACCTGTCCAGTACCCAAGAGGGAGCCATGAACTCCTGAAATACAGCTCTTCTCTCCTGCACTGAGCACTATAACACATTGTGGATATATGGAAAATTCTTGGTCGGGAAAGCAGAAAATTTCAGCCTTTGTTTTGCAGAGCAAGATGAGTTAGTCTTGGAGTCCTTGCTTGCAAAGTCCTTGCCTGCTCCAGGCTGCACCTCCTGCGCTGCATCATTGCATAGCCCTCCCTTCACTCCCAAGGCAGTAGTACCAGCAATAAGTAGATCCTCCAGCTATAAGGTGTACTTCTCCTTTTTCCTAAATTCAAGGAATATACATAGATCTACACTCCTGCCTAAATCCCACAGGCTTCCTTGGCAAAAGACAAGTGCCAACTTTCCACTGGTCAGGTGCTGTAGATGAAGCAGGAACAGAAGAACCATTCCTGCAACAGAGTTATGCTCTCCCACCTCTCCAACTCCCAGAACTCTGGTGCCTTTTCAGTGACCATCCTGTCCCTGTGTCCATGCTTTTTACCTTCTCTCAGAGGCCATACCTCTACACTCCTTCCAGGTTATCATCAGTATGTCACAAGCAAGATAATGATGTTTGGACACTCTCCTGTTTGTTTTTTGCCATACAGAAATCCAAGCTGCATTCTGAGATGCACTGAAGGGCACAGCCCCAGAAAGTGCCATGATTCAGTCCCACCTCCTCCCCTTCTCCTGAGTCACAGGCTGGAGCAAGTGGCTTCAGTTTTCATCACACTTTTACAAATTTTAAGCAGTGGGGCAGACTTAAGTCTCCCACTGACCCTTTCTTGTCCTGTTCTCCTTTAGCAATCCTAGGCACTGGGCAGCTTTGGTTTCTGAGGTCACTACATTACCCCAGCTCAGCACATTTTGTATTTCCACCAGTGAGCTGAACACTGGGCCTTGGGTGCAGAGAGCTCAGAGTCCTGCAGCTGCAAACTTGTCAGGGTGTTTGTGGCAATGAGTCACCACAACATGTGACAAATGAGTACCCTGAGTCAGTGTGGAGAGGGAGATCCCAGACAGAAATACTCTCCCAAAGACCTGATGTCAGTGTGGATTTGGAAGTCCTGGAGGACAGGAGCCAGCACTGTGTCCTGCTGGTACCAAAGTTAATGGCATACTGGGCTGCATCAGCGGGAGCCTAGCCAGAAGACAGGCGAGTGATTATTGCCCTTTACTTGGCCTTTGTTAGAAAATGTGGAATCCTGTGCCCAGTTCTGGGCCCCCAGTACAAGCCAGACACCAATAAACTGTACTGAGCCCAGTGAAGGGTGACCACGAGCACTCCATGAGCACACCAGGATGGCTGGAACACTTGTGCTGTGAGGAGAGGAAGAAAATGAGCTTGCTGAGCCCAGAGAAGAGAAGGCTTTGAAGAAAACTTTCCAGTACCTACAAGAAGCCAGGGTCTTTCCAGGGATGAAACTTTCCAGATGCCAGAAGAATGAGACACAATGATCATAAACTAAAACTGGAGGCTCAGACTGGATATAAAGAGAAATATTTCCCCTGAGGACATTGCTGCAGTACAGCAGGAGTGTTCAGAGAAGCCGTGCAGTTTCCAACCTTGGAAGTTTTCAAGACCTGACAGGAGAAAGCTCTGAGCAGCCTGAGGATGCTGACCCTGGGCTCAGGCAGGAAGTGCAGTCCCTTCCCACCCAAACAATCCATGATTCAGTCACAGGGCTGGAAATGATCATGCTCTGAAGGCTCTCCACTGCCCTGCACTCCCAGAGCAGTTAAAAACAGATGGTTCAGAATCTGCCTGGATAAGCTCTGCCACAGTTACCAGTGAGAAGCCAAGGCTGAACAGGCCTGGGTGGAAATTCTTGCTGTGAGGAAGCTGTTCCTATGGGATTCCTAAGCCAGACACTGCCAAAGGAAGCCTTCCTGCCCCGTGTGACACTACACCTGCTGTGGGTCACAAAACTGAACAGCATGTGGCCATCACAAGGATTCTTACGAAACTGTAAAGTGAAGGCAAGAACTTGAAAAGCAGGAACAGGGAATATGTTTATGGCAAGCAAACTGGCAGGCTGTAATAAATCTCCACAAAGACCTGACTTTAAGCAAACAAAATGATTTGAGAAGGCTACCTTGTTTAACAAAATTAATGTTTTCTCCAGCAGTGTCCAGATGAGGATATGAGTGCATGGGTAAGTCTCAAGTTTGGGTTTTCCTACCTGTATTTAATTTAAGCAAGTAATTTAAACTGGCAGTCAAAACTCTAAAGTATCTAGGTGATTTAAATGAAAACATGAGATTTTCGGTTAATTCTGGTCACTTCTGAATCCAACAGGATTTTGTTTTTGGATTACCAAACCACTGCAGTGTGCTACAGAACAGAAAGTCAGGATTTCAAACCTAATTTTAAGCCATGTTAATTGTATATCTGCATCACATTTAACATGACATGTAGGCCTTTTCAGGTCAAAGCAATAATTATGACTCTCAGCAATTCTCAATCGTGTGCTTATTGCTGCAAACTCAGGCTG
This sequence comes from Agelaius tricolor, assembly GCF_023055355.1. Taxonomy (NCBI): domain Eukaryota; kingdom Metazoa; phylum Chordata; class Aves; order Passeriformes; family Icteridae; genus Agelaius; species Agelaius tricolor. The sequence continues at coordinate 22,072,271 of NW_027269269.1, forward strand.
GTGCTTAGGAGATGCACATATCTCTCCCTTTTCCTAAAACACACAATCCTCAGACTGTACAAGCTAAATGTTAACTTCAGTGGCTGCGGTGCTCTGTAGGTGTTTGGGAACTCCTGCCTGGGGAACAGGCCCAGGCAATGACAAAGAGTGTCAGAAGCTGGAGCGCATCCTTCATCTTAGCTCTCCAGCTTACCACATCCTAGCCGACAAAGCCAAAAAGCAGAAGGAACTTGAGTTTCCATGACAACAAGAAGAACGCGTGCTTTGAAAGAACTTAGTTGCACAATAGCATTTTTAGAATAAAAGCGTGTGGTCCAATAACATGAGCGGTACCTCAGGTACTGCAAGTAGCATCAGGATTTGGAGCTAGCTGTGGCTGGAGCTGAATTCTGTGTTGGGGAAAAGCAGAAGCAGCGAAGAAGCTAACTTGCTTTATTCCACGTTTCACCCCCTCAAAAAAACAAACAATCCCCCCCTTCCCAGACAAACAACAAAAAACCAAAACCCCACACGCAAGCACAAGGTTCAGATTCTGTAAGAAGCACAGGAGCTCGTTCCCCGAGCTCAAGGCAATGGCTCTGTCGGGTTTCCCCGCGCTGCCCGCGGTCCCTCTGGAGTCCACAGGGCCACGCCACGCGGGCACAGGGAAGGAGAGCTCCAGAAGCCGGCGACTGCTCCGCGCATTCCCCATTCTTCCCACCTTTTACACCGGGGGGCGGTGTCTCGGCTCAGCCGCGCACAGCAATGGCCGAGCCCACGATGGGCCCCGCACAGGCCCCGCACGGGCCCTGCCCCGCCGACGGGGCCCTCCCGGGCGCGCCCGGCCCCTCACCTGCTCCGCGATCCGCTGCGTCTCCTCGGTGGCGGGCCGGGCCGCCGAGGCACCCCCGCACAACATGGTGGCACCGCTCCCCTCTGGGCCGATCCTGCCCCTCGGCAGGGCCGGGGCGGTGTCGGGGGCGGTGCCGGGCCCGGGGGTGGAACCCGCGGGCGGGGGCTCGGCGGCCGAGGCGGTGGCGGCGGGCGGGAGCGGGAGCGGCCGGGCCTGGCTCCGGCCCCGCCCAGCCGGGGAGGGGCCAGCGCGGCCCAGCGGGACCAGGGCTGCCCGCGCTCGGCGGGGGCATCGCGGCCCGACGGGCGACTGAAGACAAAACCAGCCCAAAGCGACACTTGCCGTGCAAGCTGCCGGCAGGATTTATTCTGCGCCCTGGACAGAAGGGCTGCGGCCGATCCTCAGCGAGCGGCGCCTCCGTGACAGCTTCGCGGGAGGACAGGGCCGCCCTCACCCGCTGTTTTGCCTTCCCCTGTGCCACCTCTCCCAGCAGCGGTGTGTTCCCTTAGCCGCATGGAAAGGTCCATCTCCAGGCTCCTGTCAGAACTCAAGAAATTCCTCTGGTTGCCCTGGAGGACTCGAGTCCCTGCCCAGGGGGCTAAGAGACCTTGGCACAGAGCCCAAAACCCCTGTGCCTTTGATTTAGCCCTTAGAAAAACAATTACCAACCTTAGATGTAGAATTAAAAGTCACGAAAGTTTAAGTAGAATAATAGTGAATTTATCACAGGGTGAAAAATAGATTTTTGGAGCTTTTAGAATGTGGGTTCAGGGGGCAAGATGGAGGAATCGGGGCATGTCCAGCCTTTCTCCTTCTTCTTCTTGGCCTCCATCTTCTGCTGTGATGTTGGCACTTTTAGATTGGTTTAGAGTAGAAGTTCACTGTCTAACATGGGTGATAGGTATTGGAAAGTTACTGTAAATAGTGTACACGTAGTTTTTAGTATAAAAAGATAACACCACCTCTGAGGTGGGCAAAGTGCCTCTGACTGTCCTGCTGAGCAGACCTCAGCAGGTCAGGAGAAAGAATTTTATAGATAAGATACAATAAACAATCTTGAGACCGAGAAATGAAGAGTTCTGACTCCTTCTTCGACTGCCAGGCTGGGAAAAGAGACTTTCTAACGTATCTTGGGGTCACTCTGACCAGCTAGAGTCCCGAGAGGCTCCCTCATTCACCACGTTCATCATTCCCTCTCTCAGGCTGATTTTGCCGCTCCTCAGCCAGCAAGCTGAAGGCAGCGGTGAATTATCCAGCCTCTGGGAAATCCCTGAGGAGATTTTAGTCTCAATGTTCAGGTCTTTACCTAAATTTCCCCACAATTTAAGCATCCACTCTTGCAAAACCAACAACAAACACCTACCTTCCTCCCGCTTTGCAGCACCCCTTGGTAAAGTTGGTCAATATAAACCTAAATTTAACAATAGCAGGTATTGCAAACTGAACAGAGCTCATGGACTGACAAGGAGGACACAGTGACCAGCATGAAATATAATGGGGAATTTTCTTTCCTCTGGTATCATCTATAAATAAATTCTTTGATGGGGCTTTGGGTAGGCAGAGTTCTGCCACGTTTGTGGGAGACTGGGGATGAAAGGTTGGCCTCTTCACTAGGCTACTTCCCAAGTTTTCCAGTGGAAATCCCACCAGAGAGCTGATACACTTTTGTTGCTTCACTTCTGGACAGTTCAGGAAACCCCATACAGAGGCAAGCTTTCCAGTGGCTTTTTGAGCCACGGTGGGTGGGATGAGGTGTTCACATGGGCATCTTCTGGTAGGAAATATCAGTGGAGGTTCTCAGGCTCGTGCTTTCAACAGATGAATGTTCCCCAGCATGGCTTCATCAGTGTTGTCATGTGTGATACACTGACAGGCATTTGGACAGGTGCCTGATCAAGCCTTGTCCTCTACTGGACTTGATAGAATGAGAACATATCCCCCTCTTTGTGCATGGGAAAGGGGTTTGGTTACAAAGCACCTTCCCAAAGGGGTCTTTTATTAGTGAATTTCCCTTGTGTCCAGCGTGTGTGTCACTGCAATCAGCTGCAGCAGCAGCTCTCATGCAGCATTGGAGCTGGAGGCTTAGGGCTCCACAAATGAGAGCAGGGTGGGTGGAAGGGGCTTCCCCAGCAAATACAGCACAGTTGGCCATGCTAAAAAATGATTGCAGTTCTTGGAGACTCATTGTATGCCAGGGTATAAATTCCCTTAAAGTAAATGTAAAGAATGGAAAACACCCAAGGAATGAAAAGCACCCAAATGTCAATATCATCTGCTGTATATATAGCTAGTGAATATTGCTCTCCAGACAAGGCAGCTGATGGTTTCTTTCTGTTTCTTACATTGCCTGTGTTCCTACACAGACTTTGGTTTGTAAATTGTGCTGTTTTCATTTCACACAGTGAACTCTTACAGGTTTCAGTCAGCTTCACTTCAGGGGCTGTGGAGCTGGGTTTGCTCCATTAGGAAGGATTCACTTAGCACTAAAACCACTCAGCTATTGGAATTTTTGGAAGTGTAGCCTGTAACCAAAATGACTTTTTTAGGCCTCTCTGCCATCTAGTGCTCATCCCTGTTTGTGCAGTGAGACTCAGGAGACCCCGGGGCTCAATTCCATCTGAGCCCACGAGCCACATTCAGCAGCCTGGGGAAGTGACCTAGTTTTCAGAAGCAGTAAGCAGCTCTTGGCTGAGTCCAGGGGTAGAATGTGGTTTCCAAAATTTGGGCTAGAAGGATTTGTGTTTTCAAACTCAACTTTTTTTTTTTTTTTTTTTCTCCCCCAATCATCTGAGCCAGTTTTAATCAAATATTGTCATTTGCAAGCCTTACAATTATAGTTGGGTTGGTTCTTATGTGGTGTAGTTAAAATTTGAGCCCACTCCAAGGGGGATGTAACAGATCAACAAAAGGGTTAAAACAACTAGTCTGAAGAGCCTGCTTCTTGGGGTTCTGGACTTCCACTTTGCTCCTGTAAGTCAAAACTCCTCTTCCTTGTCAACAAGTGGAGGTGGCAAAACAAAGTTTTTATACAGTAATGTCACCTGTAAATTTTATTTGCCTGCCCTGGCAGAAGAACAACCAAGCAAAAACAGTACAAGAGAATTGTGGTGTTTTCCCCAATGCATTCGAACGCAGTCCTTTTGTCTCTGCTCACACTGAGCTGCAGGCTCATCTACCTTTCTAGAAGAGGTCTAGACTACCTTCATGCTTAATGAGGGAGGACATTGACATCTTCCTGACAGATGCCTGTTCTTCCACGGGGAATCTGGGAAGAGGGAATTAAATTCTGCAATGTAACCCTAGCCCCTCCTGCCAGGCTGTCCGGTGTTTTTCCTCTCATCAGGCTGCAACAAATCTCTCTGCTGATGACTCTTTACAACTTTTCCAGCATTAATCAAAAAGAACGAGACATGCCTTGAGAAAACCAGGGGCACTTATATCTGCTTTAGGAAGAGTGGGACAAGAGTAATCCAGTTCTGCTATGATCTCTGCTGACATCCTTACTGTTTTTCTTTGGGTACAGTCCGCCATTCTTGTGCTAGGTGCCCTCTCTTCAAAATGGGAAATAACCTAGTAGGTGGCTTTTAGGAGCAAAACTGTATCCAGTTAATCCATTTGTCCCTATATGTGTCCAAGAACCTAGGCCTGAATGTCTGTCTCACCGAGAGCAGCACACACACTTCTGATATTCACCTACTCCAGTGATCCTACTACCACAGCTGGGGGCTCCCCCTCCATCCCTAACTCCTCCATTTCTCCTTGTTCCATCTGCTGTGTCAGGCCCACCCGTACCGCCAGGACTGTCGCAATGCTCCGTGTAGGTGTGAGGCAGGTTAATACGGCAAAGCACAACGCTGACTATGGTGTGAAGGGTTAGCCTTGTATGCCTTGTGGGATAGTACAGCAGCAACATTTGGTTAAGCATACAACTACTAGCGACATAATCAATCAGGGATACATCTCATTGTGCTTTTGCAGCGTTCTCTGCGAGAGATTTACAAGCTGTTCTCCCCCTCCACCAAAGCAGGCAGGCTGGAGGTAAAGCTATTCCAGCTGGAGGAAACCAGTCGGAACCTAAGTAGCTTGGTCTAGTGCAATGGAGTCTACGGAGAGTATTGTCCAGTATTTCCTGTTGGGCAGAAAGGAGAGACTGGGACATTACTAAATATAAATTAGCAGGGCGCTCTGTCACATTAAATACTTTACATGTTCACACCCTTGGCTGTACACAGTATGCAGGACGTTGGGGGCTTTTTTATTTTCCCCATGACTGTGCTTTCCTGAAGTGAAACCGTGTACCTTGCTTTTGTAGAGCTGAGAGTCCTGATGCACATGGTTACAGATCACATATACTGGATAAAGAGGGAATATCATACATAGTGGGAAAGAGGAATATTATACATAAATGTAAAAGCAGGGTATAGTGGAATTGCCTAGTGCCTCCCATAGTCAGCTGAGTTACAGTCTGGCAGGAAAAGCTTACGGAGGCAAGGCAGCATGCAGACTTCTGCTTAAGCCCCACCAGAGGCGATCTTCACTTGTACTTCTGAGATGTCCTGGTTTCAATAAAGCAAATGCAAATTCAATCCCAGGCTCCCCAGACACAGTCCTTCCTCTGGAGGCACATGTGCTACCCTGCTGGCGCTAACATTAAGGTGTGGTGGGGCTGTGTCACAGAGTGTGTCTTTGTTGCCTTTCCTGTTCAGAAGCAAGAGGTAAGCAAGTTCCTCTTGGGGGCTGGTGTACTTTTCGCAATCTTCTTTCGTTAGGAATGTACCGTGTTCTCTGTGACAGAGCCACTTCCAGTGCCTATAAAATTTCGGGAGTTAACCGACGGCAGGGAAGGCTCCGCCTCAGGGCTCGGTCCCTCTTCTTTGTTGTCTCCCACCACCGACTCCTGCGAGCTGGTCTCCGGGCTGGAAGCTGCCTGGAAGCCGGGCTCAGCCCCGAGGGGCTCATTGATCTGCAGGGGAAGCAGGGCCCGGTGCCGCATCAGGCTGTCGTCACTGTTCTGGGCCTCCAGGGAGTTCTGGCGCTTGGCGTTCCTGTTGGCCATGGCGTTCTTCTGCGGCTCCTCGAAGCTCAGCGACAGCGTCACCGTTCCACTCCCAAAGCTGACTTTCTGCTTGCACCCACGCTGCTGCTGGCGCTGCCGCTCGGCACAGGCTGGCAGAGGAAAAGGGTCCTCGTGGTTGCTCTTGCTGCTGATGGAGGAGGAAGGGGTGGAACCGGTGGAGCCCCCCAGGCTGTTGGAGCGCTTGCGGGACACGTTGCTCCGTCTCAGTGTGGCCCTGGCAGCCACTTTGAAAGCGTGGGCAGCTGTACTGCAGCGCACCTCCTCGATTGTGTTGCGGGAGGGCTTGAAGAGGATGATGTAGACTTTGTTGAAGAAGATGCAGGCCAGAAGCCCAAAGCTGGCAGCCAGTATTGCAATCACCTCCACAGCAGACACGAACTTGCCATATGTGCTGGCGTAAGCAGGGATGAAGGAGATCCACACGATGAAGAATATCAGCATGCTGAAGGTGATGAACTTGGCCTCGTTAAAATTCTCAGGCAGCTTTCGAGACTTGAAGGCAAAGAAGAAACAGATGGCCGCCAGTAGGCAGGTGTAGCCAATGAGGAAGCCGAGTGCCATCAGGGAGCCTTCATGGCAGGTGATGAAGATGATCTCATCTTCCAGTTCATGGTTTCGGTAACTGGATGGCGGGGCCGTATAGAGCCAAATGACACAGATGACAATCTGCACAAACGTGCACAAGAAGACCAGGAGGAACTGAAGGTTGAGGCCCCACCACTTTCGGTGGAGACTCGTGGGGATCTTTGCTTCGAAGACAAGAAGGACACGGTTGGTTTTCACCAGGATGCAGGAGATGCAGAGGACAAAGCTGATGCCAAAAGCTGGCTGCCGCAGACGGCAAGTCCAATTCTGGGGCTCGCCAATGAAGAACAATGAGCTGGAGAAGCAGCATAGCAAGGAAAAGAGGAGGAGGTAGGATAGCTCCCGGTTTGTGGCCTTGACGATGGGTGTGTTGCGAAATTTGGTGAAGACTCCCAGAACAAAAGAAGTCAGGAAAATTCCAAGCACAGCAAAGAGAGTCAGAGCAATCCCAAAGGGCTCAGTCCAAGCCAGAAACTCTATCTGCTTGGGGATGCAGGATGTGTGGTTCTCATTGGACCAGTAATCCTCAGGGCACTTGTCACAGGCACTTGCATCTGAAAAAGAAGAGATAAGGAGAGGGAAGGTTTATCAGAATGAGAGGCTGAAGTGTGGGATGACATATATGGCAGCTACACACCAGCCTTGATCTTAAACACACAGAGTGTTCCGCTCCTGTGAGCAGATCCCCAGAGTCATATATTGATGTCTCGCAGTTTCTTACTCTGAAACAACCAGCCTCCCAGGGGCTATTTAGGAAAACTCAAAGCATGCTTGGTTCTGGCTTAAAAGAAGTCCTGCCTCTGCCCTCATGTTTTTTGTAATACATTTCTTGGCAAAACTTTGCAAACTACGATTGCTATCAGCTCTTACACAGGCTCTGGTTTTCCCTCTTCCTTGTTTCTTCACTTTTATCTTCTACTTCTGTCTGTCTTCATACCTCTCACACTTTTATCATCATTTGAATATCCTGCCTTTTTCTATTATAGAGAAAATTAAAAACGTGCTTGCCTCCTTAAATGCTTTGAGAGCCTATTTCATATTCCATGGAGGCAAGTCTTACTGTCTAAATTGCTCTTCCCTGAGGGCAGGCAATGCCCTTGACTTGCAGCACATTCTCATTTCACGTTGGAATGCCAGGGAAAGATGTGTCTTAATAGTATCACTCTCCCTATACCCAGCAAATGCCCCACTAATGCAAAGGGAAAATTGGTGCCTCCATCTCCTTCATAAAAGTAGTTGGGCCTGCTGTGATAGCATGGCCATGCCAATGGCTTGCATGATCAAAAAGCAAGGACCTGTTGCTTCTGCTCTTCTTCTTTGACTCAAATGGGTCTTGTGCTCTAGCAGGGAGGGTCACAACTCTTTAGATGGTAGTAAAAAGGAGTTGCGAGCAGAGAGCTGGAGGTCTCAGCTTACCTCTGCTTTTGGGATCCTAGCAGGATAGCAAGGGGCTGCAGAGAGTCCACAAACTCCTTTAACAGCAAGCACCCTGAGTTTTGCACCTGAGCACAGACACAGACTCTGACCACAGCTTCCAGAGCAGAGATTGATGCTAATGAGAAAGTCAGGAATGCCCAGCTAACAAGGCCAAAAGTTTTCAGGCTCTCTTGTTCTTGAGATGTGGTTGGAGAGACCATCCATGACCTGATATGACACTGCTTTCCTAAGGACTTTTTACCTCACCTAAGATCTTTATTTGAAAATCTGGCACTAGATGTAAAAGCTCAGTCAGAAGCTGTCATCGCTACATCATTTCATTTACATCCATTCAGCCAATAATTCTTATTTTTCTTGTGCCTTTTACCTGGGAGTTCATTACAAGCTGCAAGCTGCAGACAAAGCAAGGTTAATTTTGTGTAGCAGGGAATGCAGCAGCCTCTGCCAGAGACAGCTATTCAGCACTGCACCCTAAAGACACGCTTTAACTGCTGTCTTGTGGTGGCTTAGAGACTGTGCTGCCTCTGAAGGGAGTCAACCAAGTCTCCCTCCTCCTGCAAGGCTGCTCATTCTTTCCCCCTCCTTTGTGTTGTTAACACCTGAGGGCACACAGCTTCTCATTCTAGTTGGAAACTCAACCTCCCAAGAGCTTGTTTTCCAGAAGACCAAAGACCCCATCCGATTCGCTCCATGGTTGCACAAGTGCCAGCACTGCTCCCAGACAAAGTGTGGGAGCAAACAGCTGGGAAAGGACAGATTGTTTCCTCTGCTAGCATCGCAGTCTCAGCTGGATGGAACTGGTTGTAAAGCTGCTCTCTATGTCTATAAAACTGGCAAGAATGGGAAATAAAGACTGTTACTGTTAGCTGAAATTGCAGCAGGAAACTGTTGAGTCAGAAGACAGTCACCACCTCAGCCCCATAAATTCCACCTCCACACCAGAGCTAACTCCCAAAATTGTGTGAAAAACACCAGAAGACCCCTATTACATATGACCAGAATTGCTTCTATTTAATCTGAAAATCCTGCTTCCAAGCATCCTATAGTACTGTATCGTCATGCTAAAAAAATATCAATCCTTTCTGATAGAACACAAATTAGATTCTCCCGAAGAACACTTGTTCAGTTTTGCAAGGAGTTTACTGAATTGTTCCTCTCTTAAGAGGTCTGCAGTGTTTACTGGGACCAGCGCACCAGAGAGGGTGTGAGGAGGTCCCAAGTGCCTGACAGTGTAGAGAGGACTGATATCCTGAAATAATTTACTTGCCTTCATTACCCTGGGGAAGCCCAAAACTGAGGGAGCATTAGTGGTGTTGGAAAACCAAAATTTCTCAACCATTTTGAAACCTGAGTTTATGTTTTCTGTCTCTTCCAGAGCCTGGGTAGCTTGATCCAAGCTCCCAATGAAGCAAAAAACATGCCCATGGGTGCTCAGTAGGATCCACAGATTCTGATCTTTTTTAGTGTCAGTGATCAAGAGAACCTGTAGTTGGTGAGTTCATAAAGGGAAATATTTCTCTCTGCTTGTGAAATCTGGGATGTAATGGATTTTATTTCTTTGTAAAGCATGAAATAAAACCCTGACAGTTTGAGGAAAACATGGGGGCAGACAGATAACTGCAGAATTTAGGATGGGGAATCTCTCCCTCCTCCAGGTTTTTGGAGGAAAAACTACTGCTACAGTGCAATAGAGTTTGTTTGTGGCTGCCTGAGAGGCTTTCTATATGTAAGTTGTTTTTCAAGCTCTCTGCCTTAATTTTCCTGATGCAGGGCAGAACGCACAAGCAGGCTTAGCAGTAGACAGGACCTGAGGACCACAGGACTCAACTCCTGTAAGGTTTTCAGAAGTCCCTCAGACTTTCTGTGAAGCCTCCTGGCAAAGCAGGCAGCAGGCCAGCCCTGCAGGGAAGTGATTTCAGCACAACTTCAGGTGATGATCAGGCCCAGAGCAGCTCTGGGGCCATTACCTGTCTCGTCACTGTACTCCCCGTCGGGGCAGTCCACGCACTCGAAGCAGCAGGTGGGCTCCCCCTCAATGATGCCCTTCCTCGTGCCCGGCAGGCAGTCCCTGCTGCAGTTGGAGAAAGGCACCTGCAATAAAAGAGCCCGAGCAGGTTAATGGTGCCAATGCCTTACTGTGGCAAGATCTTGGCTTCCACCAAGGCAATTATTGCTTGGTTGGCATGCTGGATGAAGAGCCTCAAATGCTCACCTCTTCCACCCACAGAAAAGACACATTTTGCACAATAGTCCTTCCCCAACCCACTGCAGTGAGATTTCTCTGAAGGAACACATCAAGGGATAATAAGGAAGATCAGCAGACCTTTGTAATCTCTACTGTGTTGTGGACATTGCAAACTGGAATGTGACCATGATACACATACCTCAAAACAGTCATTAGATGGTTAGAAGAAAAGACAATCAATCTCTACTGGCAGGAATTTGAGTCAGCCTTGGAGATGATGGGCCCTGACATCTGATCCCCAATCCAATATATTGCATAATGTCTGCTAATAATTTGTGGGAATTATTTTAAAAAAACTTTTCTGAAACTCACTTCTTCTTTAAGAACACTGAACATCTAAAGATGCAAATCAGTGGCACTTCACAGATCCAAAGGTTTCCAGACCTCTGCTGCAGCAAATGATGTCACCTGCTGGCTGTGCATTCCTGCTGTGTCTGAGCCCACCTGAGCACTGTCGTGTCCTGGCAGCAAGTGGTTGCATGGGCTCACTGCATACCTGAAGTACACTGACACAAAGACTTCAGCATGATGAATGGAAGCCTGGGACTTTGTCACACAGTCATGACCTGAGGTTGAGCTCACCTCTTTCCAACTAAATTAAAGAAAGGGAGTTGACAAAGAACATGACTTTCTCAGCTCAGGAGAGTTAAACTTACAATTTCCACTGCTAGCAAAATACCATGATCCTTACGTAGTCAATGGCTGTTCTGTTTGGAAGCCTCCATTCACCTTTTTGGAAGTTTGGTGCTAGTTTACCCAAGTGCTGCCAACCTGCTGATCTCTGGGAACCTCCTGCATTGATGCATTTGTACAAGGAGTCCTAGCTATGGTTTGGAAGTTGCCTATGTGCAGGCTTGATGCCCTAGCCACAGGGGAAGCAAAGCTCTCACTAATGATAACTGCTATGTAGAGATGAACACTGTGGCTCAGTGAGGGCAGTCTCTGTGTCCTATCATTGCTGCCTGAAGTGCAGCTGCAGCACAGTTTGGGAATGCTGTTCCTAAGCTGTTCATCAGGATTACATCATTGATGGGACAGACACATACACAGGGCAACTCCCTGCTTGAAGCACTCTGCTGTTAGTGCCTACTGCTATAAACACAGTGCTCCTATTCCTTGGGACAGTCTTTGAGCAGGCAGTGCATCCATCAAGAGGACTTCGTCAGTCTAGCCTGTCTTTCCCTAGCTGCCACCTGTGATTTTGAACAGAGCTGAATCAAAGGCCTGGCTGAAGTTACACGCTGCTTCCCCATTATCTACAAAGTTGATTGAGCTTCCAAGGAGAAAAATTAAATTGGTTTGGCATGATTTTATCTTGACAAATACACGTTGGCTGGTTCTTATCAGTTTATTATCCTTTAAGTGTTTATAAACAGTTTAATTTTTTTTTTATCAAGTCTTTTAGGTTACTGAAGCTCAAGTCAATTGTGCATAATTCCCTTGGTTCTCCCATAACTGCTTTAAAACCAGGTATTATGATTGCTCTCTGATCCTTTGAGACATCATGCATCCTCCACATTTCTGGAAGATGAATTGCTAGTACTTTTGTGATTGCTTTGGCTGAATTCTTAAGTATTCTGTGGGGAATTTCATCAGGTTCTGCCAAAATGAATCTATCTATCTTACCTACTCTTTAACTCATTCTTTCGCAAGTCTGTCCAATGCTCAAGTTCCTAAATGTTAAAATTACCTACATTTAAACTTTTGTTGGGGGTGACAAGAGGCATAGTGAGTGAAGTACTGGCTACTCATTTTGAAAAGAGCCTTTTATCTGAAAGAAATTGGGAGTATATAAACTGAAAAAAAGAGGCTGCAGGAGACACAGAAATTGCAAACCCCTCCACTGCACATAATTTACATACCCTGGCACTACACTCAGCAACATCCTGTCACATTTTTAACAGTTTAGGACAGAGAATGAAGTTAAATATTGCACTGCCAGAGAAATTTAGACCAAGAGAACACAATCACTCAGTTTAAGTAAAACCCAATACATCCTAACTGTTGGAAAAAGTGCAAGATGCATTTGCAACAATCTGAAGGAGGGATCATAATATCAGAGTTTTTTAAGTTCCACTTGTAGTTTGTACTTAGAGACTCCAGGTGGACATAGAAAAGCTCTGAGGTCAGTATTTCTGTGGCAGTATGCTGTGTTCAATTCATGCCTCCTTCAGAGTGCTCTGGACTTGAATCAGAAGTGCAGCTGGAGTAAAGGAAAGGTTGAACTCATGCTGTAACTGTTCTGGGCAAGTAGCTAAGGCAGAAGCATTACTTGATCTGCCAGCCAATGTGAATAATCCCCTGGAAGTGAATTCCCTCTTTCATTAATCAGGTGCTGGCTTAACACATTGAAACATCCCAGCAGGGCCTGGCAGTGACATTTCTGAGCTAATACTCTATTCCCTGTGTCAATTCCCAGATCACAAACCATGTACCCACTCAGTATTCCCTCTGGGAGTCAGAGTTTCTGCCTAGCTGGCTGCTGCCAGCTATGACAGCACTTCATTTGGCTCTGGTCTGGAGATGTCTGCACCATGTTTCCATCACGTGAAAACAGCCTGGCTGCTAGTGACAATAATTATGCTGAAAAAGAATTAAACATGTGCAAGACAGTGGAGAAGGACTTAGACCTGACTGAAGTCAATTGATACCTCTTGAGATCACTACTTCTGAGGCTGCAGAAGCATTCTCAAGGAAAATACAAGGAGAAAAAAAAAGGTAGCAGGTGCTGGCGTCTTCCACTATTTGAGCACCATGTCCAAGTTAACCCAGGCAGATTGACAGGGCTTTTTCGGTTGGTTTGCAAGGCAAGGGTGTGAGGAAGGCTCTGGGACTTGGTGGGTGAAGCCAGCAGAAAGAGTTGCAAATATAACTAAGAGCAAGCAGAGGCACTTCTTGATACAGAAATAATTGGAGTGAAAGAGATGGCTCTTTTCAGCAATGAAACTGCTGAGGTCAGAAAATATTGATTTAGTCAACAACCAGACTTGGGTAATGAATTTTTCATCCCTTTGAAACACTGCTATAAAATTCTACTGTATCTGCTTGGGCCAGGATATTATATCCAAAAAAGGATATAATTTAAAACATTAATACCCATTAATACCCATAGGTAAACAAATGTACAGAAGGGGAGGAGACATTGTCTGTTATTTCAGTGTGTAAGAAGGGTAAGAAAGACTATGGCAGAGACTGTGTATACAGTAAGGTGAATGGATCCATATCATGGAGCCATAATAGGAGGAGTGTGCAGGGCAAGTTGAAATTTCAGCTTGTGGATCTGGAAAACATTGCTGTGAGGATTTAAGCACTTACCTCCTTAGAGAGTCCACCCCACAGGATCTTGTTTTCATTGATAAAAAGCCTCTCCCCTTTCTTGGCATAAACGTTGTAGTGCCCAACCTCTTCAAAGACGACTGAGCCATCCTCCGGAGAGAGATGCCAATTGATTATTGAGTAATTTCCTACCAGGTCCCCAAACTCATCAAAATCCACCTGCTCCCCCATGTTATTGGTGAAATTTAAGTGTCGCAGATGCTTGAGAACCTAGAGAGAGACAGAGAGACACTGTAAATGCCTGTGTGTTACAACTCTACCACAGCACACATCTGTTATGGGGGCAGTCCTGGGAAGAAACACTTTACTACAAACCTTAATCTCTTCAAATCTTTTAATTGCAGCAGTAGGAGGTTTTCTATCCCATGAACACACAGAGCATGTACAAACCTTGTAGACAACACAAGGTATTGTGGCCCTCTGGGTGGCTGGCCACCCATCTGTAATACTTACTGATGCTACCCCATCATCCATTTAGCATTCCTCTTTGCTCCTCTGAGTCACCTCTGCAAGCCCAGAGCTCTTTGTTAGGGCCAGGGAAGTGGCAGCAGCCTTTCATGTGTTTCAGTCACACATACATCACTCTCACCCTGCTCTTGCAACCACTGTATGAATGCTCTCAGTTGGTATCTCTAGTCTCTGAATGATCGATCACTCAGAAACAGGAGTTCTTGAGAAACAACTCAGACTTGACTCTGGATTGAAAAAAACCCAAGCCCAGTGCACTTCAGTAAGAAAACACCAACAAATCAAGCTCATTTACCATATGGCAGACCTGGAGAATTCCTACCACTTTTTTTGGCTTCTGTCTCATAGTTGCATAGCTGAAAGTAATCACATTCTGCCTGTTCCCTGGAGTTCTTCCCTGTAATTTTCATCTCATGCCTTTAAGTGTTATATAGAATCATAAAATCATTAAAATATGAAAATATCTCCAAGATCATCAAGTCCAACCATTAACCCAGCACTGCTCTATTCACCATCAAACCATGTCCCCAGGTGCCATCTCCACACATTTTTTGAACACTTCTAGGAATGGTGATTTCACCACTTTCCTTGACAGCCTATTCCAATGCTTGACTATCCTTTTAGTGAAGAAATTTTTCCTAATATTCAATCTAAGCCTTCTCTGGCACAACTTAAGGCATTTCCTCTCATCATGTCACTTGTTACCTGTGAGAAAAGACCAACCTCCTCCTTGCCACAACCACCTTTTAGGGAGTTACAGAGAGTCATAAGGTCTCCCCTAAGCCTCCCTTTCTCCAGCTAAACAGGCCCTTCCTTTCCTCAGCTGCTCCTTGTCAGACTTGTTTTCCAGACCCTTCACCTGCTCTGTTGCCCTTCTCTAGATGTGCTCCAGCACCTCAGTGTCTGTCTTGTAGTGCAGGGCCCAGAACTGGACACAGCACTGGAGGTGTGGCCTCACCAGTGCTGTATATGAGGGAACAATCCCTGCCCTGCTCTTGCTGGCCACACCATTGCTGATACAGGCCAGGTGCCACTGGCCATCTTGAACACCTGGGCACAGCTGGCTCATGTTCAGCTGGCTCTCAACCAGTATGCTGCATGTCCCTAATTCCAGGGACAACTGTAGTTGTAAAATTCATGATCTAGATTGCCTAACAAGTAGGCCTAAGAAACTGCAGCATAAAAGAAAGCCTGTCCTGGCAACTGTGATACAATTCAGCCATATTGTATTTCTGTTCAAAAAATAATTGCTGGTTTAGGCACTTCTCAGATTTCTCCCCAAGCTCATCTATGGAAAGATAAGGTGACTCTGAGAGTTCCTGGCTGTCAGCTGCCCCTAGACCCCAGCAGCACAGTTGCTGCTGTGCTTCTACTGCCCGTGACAGCTTGTAAGCCCAGTCTCTCTCCCTCTCTCTCTCCCCCCCTCTCTCTCCCACCTGTGAGAGCCCAAACATACAACTCTGGATGGCAAAATGTAAGAGAAGCCAAAACTAAATCAATTTGTCTGGGCAGGCAGAGTCCTCTTCACCCCACAGACAGAACAGACAATATTGTTTTGATGAATCCTTCTCACCTGGAAACACAGGGACAAGGGAACAGAATCACTTCATTAATTCCTGTCAGTTGTGCTAAATTGTCTCATTTTTCGCTGTTTCCTTTTGGGATCCTCCTAGCTCAAGCTAAAATCCCCAGAGCCACAGATACCCTCCTCCCACTGCCTGTTTCAATGCCTGCCTGAGAGAGTCTGGAAAAATCATTGTAGTACTACAAAGGATGTGACCAACAATACCTTTTTGGCTTGTATGATGTTGATGGAAGGATATAAAAAATTGCCACAGTACTCAGTCTTTGACTAATGGGTGAGACAGAGCAGGCAGGATTTTTTTCTGTCTCATTCCTGTTGCCCCTCCTCTGGAGACCAGCTCACCCATAAGGTGTGAAGCTGGAATTATCTCACCAAAGAACCAGGACCTGTCCCTGAAAGATCTCACCCTCTGATGGACACAGCAAAAGAAAGTGCTCTGTGCTGGCACTTTGCTGTGGAGAGCTGGGACATGGCCTGCTGGGTAAGAAAATAGGAGCCTGCTCCCCTGTCATTCCCCTCATTGCTGAGGGGTACCCAGGAGGGTGCTACTTGCCCAACTCCACTGGGGGACAGTGAGAACAGAGCAGAAGCAGCTGTGAGCTCAGACAGGGTCTGCAGATCCCCAGTGATCTGTTGTACTGCCTCACCTCACTCTGGCCTCATCTGCACAGGGGCTTCAATCTGGTTGGTACCAGAAACTTTGTCTGTCAGCAATGCAGGTTCTCAGCAGGCAGCTCACATTCCTCTGCAGGCTCTGGCACCTACCACAGGGTGACAGCTGCAGCTTTGATGTCCAGATGAGGTTTGTCCTTACACTGAGCCTAATGCCATGTTTCTCTTCACTCCAACTCAGTATGACACTCATGCAGCACTACTGCGTCCTTCTGAAGGACACCAGGATATCCTGAGTATCACTGCTGGGTTGGTTGACTGTTACCTGCACAGACAGGAGACCCTGCCCTTGTTTTGACTGCAGTTACTACACGCACAATCTTGCAAGAGCCATATCGAGGATTCTTCTGTTCAAGTCCTGCCTTTCCTGGTCAGCTGCATCAGCAGGAGGCTCACTGGCCTTAGGGTCAGCAAGCTGAATGGTGGAGAAACTTCTGGATTCCCTGAATGCAATTTTTTGTTTGTTTAATTTCGTAACATTCATATCAATTAGTCTGTTCCTAGGCCTTCCCTCCTGTCATTAGGTTTCTTAAAAATAATACATACCCCTGGCTTTTAGTGGGGTTTTGTAGAATTAGTTTGATAGGACCTTTCCCTTGGTCACACACACTACACCTGAGGATTAAGGTTATAAATGAGTTCATGTATGACTTGATATGCCTGTCTGACTGTTAATTCATATAGAAGTGCTGATCTGCAAATTGTGTTGTCTTTCCCCAGGCAGAGTGTACCAGCTTCAGCTCTGCAACTGTAGCTAGTGGGTACAAAATGTGTATTAGTTCATCCACGAAAGGCACATGACCTGATTAAAATTCCAAATGGAAAGGCAACAGGAACAACAGAAATAACAAAGCCTGGGGTTTTTTCTTTTTAGAAAACAAAAGCTTTTCTTCAAATCTAAATTTCTGAGGGGCAGCTTGTAAAATGAACCAGCAGAACATGTTCCTTTTGTAGAGAGCAAGAAAGTCCCAGGATCCTATCTCTGTATCTCACAAGTTCTGCTCTTTACAGTGTGAAAATACAGTTTAAACAGACAAGGAATATATAAACACTAACCTTTGAAAGAGGAAGTTGTAGAGTCTGAATAACCCCAGAACTATTATATATTCACCAGTCTATCAAAGATTAGCTAAAGGCTTACAGTTAAAAAGTGTCACTGTGTTTTGTAACTAAAGATAGAAACACACATAACCAGGACTAAATCCACAAAGACCTAAAAGACCCTGCTTCAGCCAGGCCAACAGCATGTGTCAGGGGTAGGTGTATCATATCCTGGAACCAAGAGTTTATGAAAGAAGTGTTGACCTTGTGGCTTGGATACACTGTCAGCAGCTGGTGGAAGCCTGTGGGGAGAGCATTGTGCAAACTGCTGTCTTCAGATATTTCTTTCTGTAATTTTCCCTTCTTTTCTTTTCTCTCTGTCATAGACTTCATGTTGAATTGCAGTGCCTTTTAATTAAAACACCTATTATTGGAAAGGACTTGCAAGCTACCCTCTAGTTCACCCTCCTATTATTCCTGGTAAGGCCATTCCCAGCCATGCAGCATCCTATACTTTGTCCAGGCTAAATATTCTGGGTCATGTGGTTTCCACTTTTATGGGAGGATCATAGAGCTGTAACATAAATGCAGTTGTTATTAGACCAGGCTGGCAGCTCACCTGCCCAGGACCTGTTTGGGACTGTGGCCAAGAGCAAATACCCACAATAGGAGCCCAGGGGCTGTGGTACTCCCCCTGAACACTCTCACCCATTTGGCAGCTCAGTGACTTCCCCGGCCAGAGCTTTTGTACCTGATAACCTTTGGGTGGATTTTTCTTCCATGATGTTGCACATTAGTGTTTTGTACCTGTGTGAACTTTTCACATCCACAGCCTCCTACAGCACAGAGACCTAGATTTTGTGAGACAAGCACTTCTTCATCCCTTTTGGAAGAGCAGCTACAAAACTCTTTTGATTTTTATGCTTAAATTGGTAAAGAACTGTCATTTGCTGGTCATCTTTTCATGCCTCTCAGGACTTTACAATCACCTCTCTTCAGACACCTCTTTCTCAGGCTGCTGAGCCCTACCTGGTGTTGGTATATCTTGTACAGAAGCTGTTTCACTGACCCTTCTCCAAGCATTCCCAGTCTTCTTCATCAGATCTGAGTCCTGCACAAGATACTGAAGAGAGATGCACCAAAGGGTTGAGAAAGTGGCCCCAGGACACCCTGTTTACCTCTGTGTCCCTTTTCCAGTGCGACTTCCAGTTCTTAAAAGTGCATTTGCTTTTTTTGACTCCTATTCAGATAAGCCTGAGGAGTCCACCATAGACTTGATCAACTTCATTTGTGATGTCAGGTCTCATAACTGATTTTTATTCGCTGCTGACTGTCTTTCAACCAACACACACATAAATTCTGAATTTGCTGACAGACTACCAGAAGATGCCTTCAAGAAGCCTGAGCATACTCTATGAATAGAAGTTCCATTATCCATACACATCCCAAAGCCTTCAAAGCACTTCAGGATGTTTGTGAGTTAGGGCTTCTCTTTAGAGAAGCCATGGTCACTCTTCCTCAGTATATTCTATTTTTCCTTCCTAAATTTTTGAACCACAATTTCTAATAATAGGCTCAACCAGGCTCTGCTAGTTCCTTGGCTCTCCTCCAGAACCCTTTCAGAAAATTGATGTCTCATCTGCCAGCTTTCTAGACCTCAAGACCTAGGATTTTTCAAGTGAGGAGATGGGCACTGCAGCCAGCTCTTCTGCTACTTCATCTGTGAGTCTGGCACATCCCTTGGGTGAATATTGTTCACTTGCCCTGAAGTATCAAGGTTCATTTTGCTCTTGTGTTCCATAGTTTCTTCTATAGTCAGTTCAATTAGACAGATCCTCTAAAAGTCCCTCATAAATAACTAAACCTTCTTAAGTTTGTCCATGAAGAGCACACTTTTCTTCTGTCATGGCCTTACCTTGTCTTTTGCAGTGATAATCTATAGCTCAACAAACAATCCTACTCCTGAAATGTTTAAAGTATGATTTATGAGCTTTTACCCCATTTCAGGATATTGCTTATTCATTTTTCTGGCCAGCCTTATTTTATTTGTACATTTAATCTGCCAAAGTTTATGAATCTTCCTATTTTACTCACTGAACATAACTCAGTTATTTGAAGGATGCTGTCTCACTTTTAACAAACACCCCCTAATACCTTTGTTTTGCTTTGCCAGCTTTCTTTCTCCTCCTTTTCTTGATCTGCAGAATACACACTAGTGACTTTCTGTCACTAGTACTGAGGCTGGTGCCAGGCAAAAACATCCATTCTAAATTTTAGATGCTGTCAAATAGCAGAGAATTTTGTGTGTGCATGCATGTCCAAACCTGAACTTTGAGCTGTGTTCTGAAGCACAAGCCACAGACTAGTTGAACATTTTGATAACAGCTGGACTAAACAAAAGTGGCATGTCCTAAACACTCCAATTAGTAACAAGATAGGAGACAGATCCACCAGTTAGGAGGCTGATTGCAACAAAAACCTAGGGCTCAGGGCTAGAAACAAGAAAGTGAAGATGATATTTGGATAAAAAGCACTGGGTGTAGGGCAAGATCCTGCAGATGAAGGATATGTGTGGAGACAAATGTTGGGGGATGCTCAGTAATCTTGGCCAGTAATGCTTGAGAAAGGTAACTGAGAGAAGCTGCACAGCATAAAGTGAGAATTTCCACCTTGACAGACCTCTACCATGTCCCTACCAGGAGGGGAAGGTGAGATCACTGGGGAAAGCAAAAGTGTGTGAGATATCAAGCAGTTAAAAGTTGTAGTCTTATTAATTCTTAAGTAAATGTAAATAAACATCAAAAATCAAATAAACATCATAGGTGTGCTATGAGCTGTCCTTTACTCTGTCTCAACTGTGACAGGTCCTTAACTAGTCTCCATGTACTGTCAAAGATTTAATATCCTCGGCTTCTTTCTGCAGTTTCTTTCTGATGTGTTTCCTCCCTAGGTCAAATGGTCCTGCAATGGAAGAGAACCTGGGCACATTACAGGTGTCTGTCACCATGTAAAACACAGACAATTGCCCCTCCTAACACACAGCTGCAAGCAATCCGTCTCGACAATTAACATACATTTTCCCATGCTCAAGTTTTAATTTCTGTCTACCTATCTTTCTTCAGGCCTGTAAAATAGTTCTGGACTGATAGGTACCAAATGTTTTTCTCTTTGGTTTGGTAGAATGCCCATGCTGAGAGCAACCAACAATATCACATCATGGCTCAGTGTGAATGAAGATGAAAAGTTGGCAACTGTCCTCAAGATGGCAAGCCCTGACTTTCACTTTGCATTGCAGAAGGCCCAATCTCCTCTCTTGTTTCGGATCTCTCATCAAGCACATGGAGAAGATGCTTTCATAATGATGTAACAGGTGTAAGGCCTTGAAAGATCAGCTGTTGCATTAGGCCATGGGTTATGGTGCACAGGACCTGGGTTTTGCCAGTGGTCAAATATCATGAAGAAATATGCCCAGGCCAGTTCTGAAAGAGCCACTCATAAAATACTTTAAGAGAAAAGTTGTTTAAAGCAATAGTTTTTTGGTGGTTTTTTTCTTTCTTCCTTTCACTTTCAACTACCTATGTGTCAATTTTTATTTACAGGCTAGAAAAACTCAAGTTTTTGCTTTCTGTATCAAATCCTTAATTCCTGCTGCATTCTCTAATTTGGAATATGTTGTTCTGCCCTTTTTTATGTAGGGCTAACACTTGGGCTCTCTGAAAGGCAGGGCTGTCATCACAACATCAACAAGTTCTGACACACAGGAACTGAGCAGGCAGGAAGGTGCTGGCCCTGGCCCCCTGTGTCAGTAATACCTGTTTCCAGAAGCCTGAGGCAGGGCAAGATGAATTTTACCCTTCTGTCCAAAACATTCTTGTCAGCAGGAGCTGAACTTTCCTTCTCCTCTATAACCTCTCCTCCTTCCTTGCTGCCCGTTATGCACCAAGAGGGACAGCATCAGTAGTAGTGCTGATGTTGTTTTTCAAACCAAGATTCCAGAATATGCCAACAGCATTAATCTCACCTTTTTCCAAAAGCCATTCAGAAAATAATGGAATTCTTCAGCCAGTGAAGGATGTGATTCATTGCCTCACACCACTCGCTACATTCACAGAATCATAGAATATTCTGAGTTGGAAGGGACCCACAAGGATCAAGTCCAACTCCTGGCCCTGCACAGGACATCCCAAGAATCACACATATGCCTGAGAGCATTGTCCAAATGGTTCTTGAACTCTTGTCAGGCTTGGTGCTATGACCACTTTCCTGGGGAACATGTTCCAGTGCTCAGCCACCCTCTGGGTGAAGAACGTTATCTTAATATCTGATCTAAACCTCCCCTGACACAGCTTCAGGCCATTCCCTTAGGTCCTATCTCTGGTGACCAAATTCCACCTAAGCTGCCTGATGTCTATTGGCTTACTGCTCTGAAGAAGTGACTGTTAATACTTTTTATCACTTTAAAGGTATCTTAGGTGGAGAAGCTGAAAGGTACCCAGGAACAGAGCTGTGATTCTCACTGTAAATACCTCAAAAAAAAATTGGATGTCTTCCGGTTACACACATCCAGCTCCATGCACAAGGAGTGCCTGGTGTGTAGTTGGGATGCTGAGCACTTCATGCCAAAATAATGAAAACCAGTCAGCACCTACTGTGCAAGGCGTGGGCTGTACTCCAGAATTAAACTGTCAGGTTGGCAACAGGGCAGATGAACAGAAGGGGATGGACTCTGGAACAAGGGCTGGTGTCAAAGAGAGAGGAATTGATGGTCAGCCAGCAATACACAGACAATACTCCCAAGGGAAATTTGGCAAGACAGGATGGACATCCCAGCTCTGGTGAAACACTAGAACTGCACTGAATTGAAAACAGAATGAAAACAAGAGTTCATTCAATACTCAAGAATAGCTGTGAGAAGCCTTAGAATAACTCAAGAACATTCAATGTTGTTATGCTTTGATAAGAACCAAATTATTTCCTTGTAAATATGGGAAGGTCATTGGATAACACATTTAGATGTGTATGACAAAAACAATGTGCCATATGTTAGAAGTAATAATTTAAGCTATTCATAATCTTTATTGAAGAAAATTAACTAACCGCTCAAAACAAAGACCTGTTCATTATTGTAGGCAGCTCAGCAAAATCACTCTGTGCCTTGTGCAGCAGGAAGAGCAAACTAAATATTAGGATAAGAAAGTAAGAAAAAATTATTCTGAAAATATAGCACCAATAGTACAAGTCATTATTATTAACAGTCACTTCTTCTCCCCTGGAAAAAGCTGTTAGTTCAAGTCATTTGATCAGAAAAGAAGAATTAAATTAAATTAAGATAAAAGAGGTCCACAGGTGGTGATGATAGTTCTTGGCCAGTCAGCCTTCCATTTCAAAAGAAACGAAAGCATGGAATTATGTAATTGTTCATGACATACGTAGTGATTTGTGGGAAAGAGGTGGTGTATTCTCACAGAAGCAGAGACCCCTGTCCCTCCAAAGGCAACTGACCTTATTCATGTCTCTGGAGAAATACAGCACATCCAGCTGACACAACAAGATGTGCTGATTGTCATATTGTAACTGATAATTGGTTCTGTTCTGCTTCTGTCCAGGATATGGTCCCTAGGCAGATGGGGGCTGGATCTCTCTCTGCCTCTTCCATTGACCAGTGCCCTTGGGGAGGAACAGTACTGGTGCTGACATGGGGACCCATGCACACATTCTGTCCTTTCTTTGTGTAAGAGAAGCAGCATCTCCAATAGAAACTTGCAGAAATTGGGACAGCAAGGAACTCATGTGGACTGTGTAGGAAATACTTTCACTTGCTGCTCAGAGGAAGGTGCTTGGTGCTTCCCTGTCTCATTACATGCTATGAGTGCTTGGAAACTGGTGAAGCCCAGAGTTTCCTAAGACAAGGACCAGTTCTAGTGCCTGTAACTGGGCTTGATGGGTCAGCTTATGTGGTGTTCTCACCAGCAACCAAGTGACCCTGCTCTGCTGCTTAAAAACTGCAGCAACTTTGATGCTTTATTGACAATAAAAGGTGACAAAATGAACAAATTAATAGTTATTACTACAGCAGTAGAAGCAAGTAACTTAAACCAAAAATGTCAAAGGCAAGCTTTTCTAAATGGGACTTGATAGAAAATGGGACTAATCTGATTTAGGATCAGTACCATATTTACAACGATGTCCAGAGATAAATCAAAAGACCAAGCCTAGTGGATTTTATAACAGAGGCTGCACAAGTCAGGTCTGACTGTGATACTTCAGGAAAACCCATTTGATATTTACTGGTGGCTGCAGATGCCTTGATTCCATTGCAAACCTGAGTCTGAAATGCTTCTGAAAGACTTGTCTGATGATTCACAGAGGTTCCCAAAGGAATCAAGAAATGATTTTGCTACATTTTGGCATTGCATGGCTGCTTTTCCAGACTGATTTAATCATCAGTAGGAGGTTGTAGGATGCAGTAAGGATGGGACCAGGATATTTTGTTTGCCCAAGGTCCTCCAAAACTCCTGCTGGCCCTGTGCACACTTACAGTTCTAAATGCAATTGTCCACAGAGCACCAGTCCTGAGCCTGTACTGTGTAATGCCTAGCTGATAGTAAACAGCATCTCACATAGGTGTGCTCTGGTAAAGAATAATGAGTTCGCCCAGTGACCAAAGATTTACACAGGGAAACATGAAATCCTCTCAAATTAAATTCAGTACAAACACATTTTTTAAAGTCAAACTCAAAAGTGTGACCTTCAAGAGACAGTTCTTTTTTTAATTGTAATTACTTTTTTTTAGTGAGAAAAAGAAGAAACAATTCATTTTGAGTCTGTCAAAATGCTGGTTTGGACAGTGATGTTTCCATTAAGTGCAATTAGTGAATTTGACTATCTCGAGAGTAGAAATGAGATGACAAAATACTTTTTTACATCTAACATTTACCCTTTTTCTGTTTTAAATTAAGATCCAGCTGTATGATGGTACTTAAACATATTTGTATGGCCAAAAGCCTGATAGTGTAGTATTAGTTCCCTAAAGTCCAAAAAATCCTTCCTACAAGCAGCTTCAGGAGTTAGCCTCAATCCCAGTTCAGTGCCATCACAAACAGACTTAATCTGATCTACTGACTGCAGGAGGCTTCTTCTGGGGAGAAATGGCTGAAAGTGACTGCACCTCTCCCCTCCTTAATTCTATAAGCATTAATTATTTTCCTAGGAATCAGGACAAAAATTATGGCAGCAAAATCAAAAATAATGTCTGTGGAAAACCCCTAGATGCAGGATATAATGCTATATAAAATCAAGGAGACTTCTGACTAGTGTTTACTCTGGGGTTGTACAAGCATAGGACAGTGATGATGGAACTCCACAGAATGGGAAAAAATCCATGGACAAGCTAGAGGAAAGGACTGACTGACTGTACCCTATGCATGATAAACCCATTTTCAGTTCAAAATTTTGCCTGTGCTCATTAAAATAAAAGCTCATTAATTAGAGAGCGATAATATGCTGCTATCCTCATCATACAAAGAGAGCTCAAACAGCAGTATTTATTATGGTGGGCTCTAAAAGCACTAATTCAACATGGAACATCCAAATAAGACTGAGAAATACAGGTGTTGTGTTGTCAGAAAGCAGAACATAAAAAATCCTGGAGAACAAAGAAGAAAAAAATCACCAGGCAATATATAAGTTCCTTGAACATATTAAAATTGAAAGGTGCCATGTATGTCAGATCCTCACGACATTAAGTAAGCTGTAAGAGACAGCTAACGAGGATGGAATGCTAAAGAGAGAGCTGAGGAGGGGCAGGAAAGCTAAATGAATGATGTGTTAGTACCCTTGCTATCAGAAAAAATCACAGACATCTCAAGGGCACTTGTTTAGGAGCCATAATGTGACATTAACTGAGGTAGAAAGTCCTTAAAGAGAGATTAGAGGGCAACCTGAGCAATTTAAATTGGATTTAAAAGGCTGACAGAACCAGACAGTTCATCACAGCAGTCCATGAGCAATAAAGAGAGCACTAATACAGTAGGTTTATGATATACACATAAAAATGCCACTGGCTTTGAATGACAAAGTCAATATGCTATCTAATCTTATTCCACAGCAACCCCAATCCACCTTTCTGCTACACCTGCAAGTGTAATGCATTCCCAACACTGTGCCCAAAGTTCTGCTCAGTGTCAGCCTCTGGTGGGCTGCAACAGCTGCCAAGAAAAGACAATTCTGTGAAAGACAGAGGGAGGTCCTCTAAAGCCAAAGGCTGGTTAGCCTGACATGAATCACAGGAAAAACAATGGAAAACAAGAGTTGAGGATTGAGGAGCGATTGATAAAAAACTGTAGGACAGAAACATAATTGTTGTCACCTAGTAACATTTGAAGAATACAGATCTTCTTAAATTCAAGTTGGATTGACAAACATACCTGTTCAAAAGTGAAATAACTGAGCTTTATACTTCACATATATGGATCAGGAATTGCCCAACAGATATCAACAGAGGCAGATCATCAGTTCATGGGGAATTCCTCCAGCCTCAGTAAACACCTCACTGTTTCCTAATATGTTCATCAGTACCCTGGCAGCAGCTACAAACCACTGCTGGAAAAATTTGCTGAAAATTCATGGATTAAGGTAATAGTAAATAATATTAAAGAAAAAGTATTTCCCCTCAGATTGTTTTCAAATATCTGTTTTTAATACAGGGAAATTCAGGCTTGTGCATCAAGGCATAAGGAATTCACACCAGGCACAGAAAGGGTACCACCTGTTGCAAAGGATTACTGGCAACTAAATGTGACCTTTCCATTGTGGCACGGAAGGCTCAGGTACCTTGTGTTCCTACAAATGAGGAAGTAATAGGAGTATGCAAATGTGGGATTTTTTTTCCCTGTCTGGCTGTGCTGAGTCTGTTGAAGGAATACTGAATACATGCCAAAAAGAGGGATGAGTGAATGGACAAGGTACAGAACTAAAGCAGAAAACATACCTTATGACTAAAAGACCACTCTGTTTAAATTATCAAGGTAAGACCGAGGAATAATTTGATCAATGTGCATAAATATTATATGGAGAAAAATGATGCATACTTTATGTGGACTTTTAAATCTAATAAAGCAAGGCCAAGTAAGGACCAATGAAACTAAAGGTCAGTAAATCCCAACAGGAAATCAGAGATGATCTGTGACAAGAGACGTGGCCTGCCATGGATCATACTAATTAAAAAAAAAGGTCTACCAGTCAGCATGTCTTTGGGGAAAATAAATCTTGTTAAACACAAGTCTGGCTGTCAAACACAGCCTTTCAGAAATGAAATACCTAGGTTTTACATTTGATGTGAAGCAGCCTTTAGCTGGATCAAGATTACTTACTTTCCTGAACACGGCATAAATTTACATAATTAATTATACAAAGGATTTCAAACTGCACGATCATTTGGAAAGTGACTCCGTTTAAACATGTTTTAGGTTTCTGATGAGGTTTTGTGGAGAGAGATGGTCTCTGTACAGAAAAAGGCAATTGTACAGCTACAATTGAAACCTAATTGTCAGTGCTGCTAGATGGTATTTTGTGCTATGTGCTCCTGTCCTTACCAGCCATGGCATGAAAAAATCAGAGCCACTTAGTCTAGACTTGATGCCACTATTGCTTTGGTTTTCACTAGCAGTAAATAAAATATGGAGAAGTCTATCTGGTACAATAGCCCAGGTTGCTGCGTACTAAGGGTGAAGGATCTATTGCCAGAAGTCCTAACTGAGTAAATGATGCTTTAATGATGCTCTTGGGACATCACCATACTGCACAATAACTCTAATGTTGAAGAACCTAACAGCTTAAGATAGGGCTCTTTTTATTAATTTAAGTTTAATATTAAATAATATGTAAAAAATTGTCCTACTAAAGCTACTAGTAGACCCAAAGGCTCAAGTGCTCAGTGTTTTCAAGTAGTATAATTCACATATGTTGTCTTGTGTAAACAAAGTCTGATTGAAACCTTTTTTTTCTGGGAGGTGTTTAATGCCATCCCTGCCCAGCTGTGCAGAGAACAATTGTGTAGATGTGTCCCTTTACAGCCCTTTGCTGTCACTTTCTTCAAACAGGCCTTTATGGATCAGTCTCTTCAGAGCCCCACTAAGGTCTGAAACTTCATCCTGCACAGAGCACTGCTGATACTGCTCTGAAGAACTGTGCTGCTCCCTAGGCCAGGAGAAAGTCATAGCTTTTGACTGTAAATCCATTCCTGTTTGGAGCTATAGGATGAATTCCTTCAGTGCTTGGGTAAGCTCTTTGTTAGAATGAGAACCAACAGATTCTGCACTCTAGGTGTCATTTCTTTTAACAGAACCATGGTAATTCATGAAACCTGAGTTCAATGCTTATTTATAATCTATTCAAGAAGTACTATCCATGGAGGTAAAAAAAAAAAAAAGTTTCCTATAGTCACAGTGAGTTAACTGAACTCATGGAAGTATTTCAGATATTCAGAGTGGGCAAGCACAGTCATGGGTCCCATCAATTGTCAGCTAACGTTCCAGGGAATTCAGTTACTGTGTCTGGGCACATGTTCCACTTGGCTACTGGCTTAAATCTGTTTTTTCCATTTCCTCTATCAATGTAAGTCTTGGCCAACAAAGAAATCTCATGTCAAGACTTTGATTTCTTCAGTCTTTCATGTCATTCTTCCTACAGACACTGGTAAAAGTTCATTCAAAGTATTGCTTCTAGTCCAGTTGGAAGATCACTCTTATAATTCTACAAGGCAAAAGGGTCACCATAAAAAGTAATTTGTTCTCATTCCTCCTAACTTCTGTGTGGTGCAACACCAGTCCTTCATAGTGCATAAAAGTTCACTTTGGGGATAACTAAATGTGACTGGTTAGTAAAGCATTTGTGAAGATAGCTGACTATTCAGAAAGAAATGAAATAATAACCTATGCTATGGTTATAATGACTTTGAAGTTAGCTTCAACCCCATCTTGAGATAAATGGAAATTTTTTATATATCCACTTGTTTCCTCATCCCACTTTGTGAGTGCCTTTAGGAAGCTCTCAAGGCGCTCTTTGTCACCAGCTCCATTTGTGAGTAGTATCAGGAAAGGTCAGTCCTGGAAGAAATTTTACATCCTTTTGTGCAACAAAGACATGCTGTGTCTTTGTAACAGATACAGGTGTCTGAGGTCTTGGTAATTCAAGGGATAATTGTTATCTGAAGCTGTTACAGAGAGACATTGTATGAGCATTTCATGGAGCCTTCCCTAAAATTCCCACTGTAAGCTGAAAAACTGACTTTTCCCCAACTGACAGAAGTACTTATTAAATGAGCTTCATAAATATAAAAAGTTCTTTTCAAATACAGCTTTTGTTGTAAAGCAGCACATAAATGACTATATTAAAGGTGACTTTTATGAAAAACTCAACGTGTTTGGGAGCAGACAAGGATACTGTGCGTTTGGTTATCAGGCAGTGTGTACTACCCAATTCAGAAGAATCTCAGCCATTCTTTACTTAGTAATTAATAACCATAACTCCTTTGTTGTATTTGCTACATGCAGTTCATTCACCCTTCTTCTAGCAGCCTTGTCAGGGCAATCATTTCCCAGCACATTTTCTACTGGTGAGTCCAGTTAAGTCTTTCTCCTTTTAGCTGTAGAGACATTTAAATAACACTCCATCTATTGTCTGCTTAGTTGATGCTCTCAGCTGATGGCAAGTTGTTATCTTCAAACTGATGAATAAGCAATTGTTTGTTATTGGCCTGGTGGGGAAATAGCTGTGTTTGCTCTGTTGACCCCCATATTTCTGTGTGTGGCTCAAGTAGTGTCCCTCTCAATCCTGCCTCCCACAACAAAGGCACACCTCTTGCCTTCTGTTCACAACAAATACATCTCCAGTGCATTTGTATTGCAGAGTAGGCAAGGTTTTGCAGTTGCCTGACATTCAACAGCTTCCTCTGTTTTCTTTGTGATTCCCCCCAAATGACTAATTTTCCCACTAGCCACAGCTAGTAGCTGTTCTGATACTATTTAATTCTGTATACCACAAAGCAGCTGGTTTTGAATTGTTCAGACAGGCCTCTAGTTTAATAGACACAAAAATTGATTAGATAAGCCATTAGGCTCAAAGGTCTAAGTCATCTAAGGCATTATTTACTTCTTTAAAGCCTTCCACAATCAATTTCCAGCCAGGAAGACGCACCTAAATGTAAAGCTGGAGAAGGTGCCAGTCCATTTTTACCTCTTCACAATGAGCATCACCAGCACTGAGGAAGGAACTGTTGGCTGGGAGGTGCACAAGTGCAATAAAAGAGTTTAGATGTTGCTAGGTGAAGCCAATTTGTATTTGTTTTTATTTTCTGGAACAGCATATGGCAACTTTTCACTGAGTCTGAGGTCAGTCAGATTTCCAGGCATAGAATAATACACACAAGCATGTCTCTAACCTGCAAATCATTAGCACAACACATTTTTCAGCCCTTGCACTGTGCTTTTCCTTGGTGCCTAAGAGAGCTCTTGATTTTCACTTATGCCAAAGTTCAAAACCTCCAGAGTAACAGCAACCTGCAAATTATGTGGGAGTCAACCCAAAGATGCTCTGCTCAGTGACCCTGTGGCTGCACACCTTTGCCTTCTCACATCCTTGGGAGCCTGTCTTCCCCATTTAATCACAATGCTTTTACTGCAAGACAAAGAGAGATCCAGCAGCTGCTCATCAAGAATCCAAATGAATGGGCAGAAACTGAGTGACCTTGGTCTGAAAAAAAGACAGGTCTTTCATCTTCTCACACAAAAATAATATGAAGCAGGAAATATTTGCTCTAACAGACAGATTCCCCATTACTTTTCTCCCTATTTTTTGCAGGACCACCAGAGAGGCTCCTGTAAATGCTCAGAGGGGAACTGAAAAAAGAACAGATGGACTTTTTCCTAGAAGTGACTGCAGAAATAGCCTCATGAGCTATTTGACTAAGAAAATGAAGGAACTTGAGGGACTTGAGAAATCTTATCAGGGAAGATACTAAGAAAAAAGGGCTTCAAAACCAGACTGTTAAAGCAGTTATGGCAAAACAGGCCAAAAAAGCAGGTAATTTTGACAAAGAGGCAGCATCAGTACAGCAGTTCTCAGCCTGGATTCCACCCCTTCCCATAAGTTCCCACTTCCATTCTGTAGCTTATGGGAGAGCCTGTGTTTGGGGTAGGCAAGCCCACAAACCAGAGCAATGCACAGAATTAGCTCTACTTGATATGGTCTCCTAAAAAGTCACAACCCCCCAGCAGAAGAGAGTGGTCTTCTGACAGCCAGAGGTATTGGAAACCTTTATGAGGATTTTTTCTGTTCTACTATTTGCACCCATGCAATGAATTCTCAGTGCTTTTCCTAAAATTTTGCCTTGCCCCGAAGTGACAGGATTTATACATTTTGTTCAGGATTGCCCTGCACCTTTTTGTTACCTGAACAAAACAGTGCAAAAAGAAGCAATTGATCTGATCTTGTTCAATATTGTACAGGACACAACAATGGCACATGCAGACAATACTGTCTGCCCTTTGCAGCAGGCATCTTGCAAAGGTGTGCACCTCGATTATCTTCTGCCTTACAGCATGTAGATTCTTAAAACAAGACAGCTCAGATAGCTCAGAATAAGGGCAGCAATTTTCTGCAGAGTTCTGAAGTGCCAGCTGCCTCATTTTCAGATACAGGATTCTGAATTCCCTGGCCAGCTCTGCATGTGGAATGAGTGGCACAGGTTCCTCTGGGCACAGCCTGGAAGCTGTCCTGCCTGCTCACCAGCTCTGCATGCATCTCTGCATCTCTGCACATGCTGGGCAGCCAGACAGCTTGGGCTGGCCAGTCCCATCTCCACTGAGAATGCCCATAGCCAGCTTCAAAGGCAAAAGGAAGCAGCATTGGGTTTATGGACAGGATCTTTCACAGATCACTGACCCAGATGGAGAAAATGAGCAAACAGTTTCTTGAACAAGTAGCTGTAAATAATTAAACATGAAAGTTGGTAGTATTTCACCTTAGGAGACAAAAATCCTGCTCTCCCCATGCTGAAACACACCTAGAGCCTTCTTAAACTATAGATGGTAAATTCTTAATAGGAGAACCTCACTCAGTTTAACCAACTCACAGTCATTTGTGCTAGGCTGTCCATTTCAAATGAACTGATCACTGAGGTAAAAATCCTGGGTTTATATATGGACCCATACAAGCACCCTCCACAAATGATACAGAACACATCCCCCAGAAGATTTGTGTCATAAATACATAAAATTAGCAATTAGCAAACCACAATAAAAACTCGTAGGTATGAAAAGGATAATGCCATTGAAAGGCAGCAAAATTAAATGGTACATAATTAAATTGTGGAATGTATCATTTTTGCTCCCCAGCCACAACCCTGCTGGCAAGAGCTGCTCCAGACAGGAGCTCAGGCTAATGGAGCCACAAGTTCAGCAGGTTCACCTTATCTGTACCACACAGCACCTGGCCAGTAATTGCACATACTGTGAGCAGCTGCCCTCCAGTCACAGGTATGGGAGTCTCCTAACACTGTCCTTGCCCTCTCAGGTCACTTCCCATCAAGAAAAGCCTGACCTGACTGTGAGAAAGGGAGCAGGCAGTGAACACTGGCAGAAGTACCACTGCAAATGAGATTGACTTCAGTAGAAAGATTTTTTTCCTGTGTGGTTCTCAGAAAATTACTCTGGAAATGCTGGAGGCTGCATGTTTGTGAGGTGAACTCATTACTCCCAGGGCTGAGGAAACCTTCCTGAAAGTAATGAGCTGCAATGCCTGGTATGAAGTAGGTGTGCACACAAATTTGGCATTTACCTGCTATTCATGTGTTTGATTTTGAAACAAAGTGAAAAAAATGCACAAGTAGGCTTCATATGATGGTGGTGGTTATAAGTATAGCCTGTTCCTTTGTAGTGCTCCCTGCTCCTGCCCACTGGGGTTATTCTCTACATACTCCCAGCTGATTCCCTCCTCTCAGGCAGGTATGTATACCCAAATACCTAGATCAGCAGGATGCTTTACATTTTGATGTGTATATCCTTCAGCACCCGACATGCAACACAGAAATGAGAGGTCATTCTTCTCAAGCATGGAACCTTCAATAAACACATTCTTTTACTTAGCAATGGCATGAATATCCAGCTTTACTTTCCAAGCTGACAAGGCATAAAGGAATGAATTAAACTACATTTATTCTGGATCATTTTTACTGACAACAGTGAAAGCTAAATCTCTCTGCGACTTGCCCATTTCTGCCAGTATTTTTCTGAAAAGCAGAATAGCTTTGAAAGACAGGAACTTTACAGACAGCCAGCAATTGCAGGATTCCTCTAAATCAGGGTCAAACCTTGCACTCATCAACTCTGAGTAAAGTGGTTTGATAAACCTGTTCAGGCACCTAGAGCAGTGCAAGTTTCCCATAAATGCCAAGACAAAGCCTTTTACTTTGATCTGACTAATGTTTTTGAGTTAATGGAGACTAGACAGGAACCAAACTGCAGTTCCTATATGTGAGTGTGACCTGACATCTGCAGTTTGTGGCAAGGGCAGCCTTTGTTTTGGTTAGAATGTCCCAAAGAGAGGAAAACACCAATGAAAATGGGGAGGTGATCCTCCATTTATTCACCTGTGTTGTTCTGATTTCAGGCATGTTTGGGCTCAAGTGTTCTGTGACAACCAGAATGAAGCAGACAGAATTTGCTACATATTTGACATATCATCATCAGGTCATGCTAATTGTGTTAAGAATGCAGTAGATATTAAAACCACAAAGTGAATACCACATTGGATAGCATGATCAAACACATAGTAAGGTAGAGAGTATTCATAAAGGATCAGAAGACAAAATGTGATCCATGTGCCAGTGGGCAGAATGCATTGAATGAATGGGTAAATGGGACTAAGTCATTAATATAATTTCATCGGTTCACAAATACCACTGCCAAATCAAAGCAGCTATTTTCTGCCCAAGAGCCACACATTATTTTCCTTCATTACTCAATCTTCTTTGGTTTGATCCTATATAAGCTTAAAACTGTGAGGAAAAAAATCCAGTCTGTATGGAAAATTGCTGTGGGATTGCAAAAGATTTAAAGCTTGCCAAAGAAAATGAACTCTAAAAACTGTTTTCCTTGTTTATGTGTTCTCCCCAGGCCCTCTTGTTTATGTAAGGCTCAATATATGATCAAGTTACCTTGCGTCAGCCAGGCTGTGGTAATTGTCTGTGTGTGCACTTTTGGCCCGCAGCAAATGCGAGAAAATGTAACCTGGTTTAAGCCCCTTTCACTGCAGGCCTAGCCCAACTTACCTTACATTCCCTGTGGGTGGGAGCATGCACCTACCTCAGACACAGTCACACACTGCATCCTAGGAGCCTTATGCTGTGTCTGAGACCCAGGATTTGGAAAGGCACCCTAAAGGGCATTTGGGACAGCTTATCTTTCCTTCTGCAGGTATATTGCACAGGCACATGAACGAAAGGCTTACCTGCCATGCCTCCACCTTCTTTATGTCTGCACAGGACCCGTTGGTGAAGAGTCCCTTCCCAGGGGTACAGGTATAAATATCCTGCAAGGCATGGGCGATGGAATACACTGCTAAGTACACGTTATAGGATATCCGCAAGTGTGTGTAGTCCATGTATGGCGTCTCCACGCTGGTGATGTTCTCATCCCCCGTGCACGGAGGTCGGAAGGCAGATGTTCCATTTCCAGCTCCCAGCCCCTCTTCGTGGCCCTTGTGGAAGGAAGTTGAAGCAGGAGAATTTTTGGATCCATCAGGGAGATAGCAGTTAAATGTCTCCTCCCAAAACTCCTTGGCAAAGCCGTTGTTGGTGGACTTGGGATGCACCTTCTGCAGGAACTCACGAAAGCCTGGGATCTGTCCTGCCTTCAGTGCAAACCCGATGGTGCTGCCGATGACACGGAAGAACTCTGGCATGGCTATTAGGGAAGAGCTGGCCCAAGCCTCGCTTGCCAGCCAGATCTTGCCAGTGATGTTTCTCCTGACAATCTCTTTGATGAGAGGCTCCAGATCTGGGCCACTGGAAAAGACAACAATCACTCTTGCTGTGGAGTTCTGGATGACCTCTACCACCTGCTGGATCTCCTCTTCGTCTGAGTACTGGGAGATGAGCTCGCTAAAATCAATGCAGATATCTCTCTCCTCCGCCTCTTCCCGAAATTTTTCAATCCCTGGCCGGCCATAGTCATCATCAGCTGCAATTGTTCCCACCCAGTTCCAGCGAAAGTACTCGATGATGTCTGCCATGGCTGTGGCCTGATGCTCATCATTGGGGATTGTGCGCAGGAAGGACTTGAACTGGTTCTTATTGCTCAGGAGACGACTGGATGAGGCATAGCTGACCTGTCAGAGCACAGCAAACAAGCAAAACACACCATAAAGTGAAATGCCTGAAATAAACTGCCTCCATTTACCTAGCATCACTGTCAGCCTGGGAAGCACATTTTCTTAGCCTGTGTTTGCAGGTGATCCACTCTGAGGGTTCTGCTAGCTGTGCCTGTCCTACAGAGGCACTCATACAGGAGCAGCTGCTCGGACCTGAGAGGCTGGAGCCAGCTTGTGCCCACCTGCAAGGTCAAGGATCTGAGGGAGAGAGAAATGGACACTAGACTGGAGGAATAGCAAAGATTTCTGTCAATCCAGAAATAAAAAGAATGTGCCACCTAGATAAATGAGGGGAATGCACTGAATTAAGACAAAACACAGGCTTTCTCTGTCCTGAACCAGGCATGAGACAGAAGGATGGTATTGCCATTCCAAAGCTACTCTGTCTTTCTCTCCTTGCCTTTGACATCCATCCCCATCCTTAAACGGGCTCCTTTTGCCTTTTATATACAATCCCTGTCAGCTGACATAAGAAGAATGTGAAGTATATCAGCTTCCTTGATCCTGCATAGTGTTATGGTAATGCTACTTTAGCAGTGTTTCCTGACTGCTGGCCAGAATCAGCAAAGAAGCCAGTCCATGTTTCATAAGCCACCATGTTCTATGGTTAAAACTGGATTTTATTTCCTCTTCTAAAGCTATCAAGAAATACTTTATTTTCCTAATCAGAACAATGCTCTTAAGATATAATTTGAATTATCTGCAAATAGGAAGAAAACCTTAAACCCCAGATTATAACTGTTTAAAGATCTGGAGAACTTCTAAAACACATTTTGAGATTGGTATCTGAATTCTTTGGGACTGACTCTCATTTGAAAAAGTCTTCTATAAACAGTTCATTTTGTACAAAGTGGAAATTTACAGAAAGCCTTATCTTCTCCTTGAACTCTGTTATTTACTGTTTCTTCAAGAAGAAAGAAAAGGAAGTCTCATAGTGCAGTTTCAAATGCCACAGGAGTAAACCCTCCTTTCACAGAACTGTACTTTACCCTGGCCAGGCTCTTGCCCAGTGCTACTCTCACCCCCATCAACCTTTTTCCAGGAGTACAGGCAATGTGTCCCACTGCCACATGTGCTGTAAGGGGACACTGACCTGAGGTACTGAGAAACAGAAGAGAAGTTGTAACATTTTCAGTGTCTACGTCAACAGAATGAGAAATGAGTCATATATTAATTGTAAAATACACCTCCAACTCCCACAGAAATGCAGGGCCTAATAAGCCTGGATTTGCTAATGGCCTTGCTATAAATGGCTGTGACAATTCTACTCAACATCTGCCAGCCTAAAAGCCTGCTTTCAGTTGTCATGCTTCAACCACCTGGCTGAGACTTTGTTCCAGAACTGAACCTCCTGACATCTACCCTTTTCTGCAGCCTCTAGATAAGGGTACTACCTCATGGGACAAATGTCATTCTCTGTTTAAAGAGAAAGTCTGAGAACTGCAAACATCTCTTAGGTTCAGTTGAACTCAGCAACCCTTCTCAGCTGCCCCTGTTTACCTGGTAATGGGATGTGTAAATCAACAGTGCCCCATAAGATGTCATCAGGGTGTTTGTTACATGCCAGCTTCCAATGCCACTCTGGGCAATACCCAGATAGCACAGCTTAAACCATTCCTGCCCTGCTCAGAGAACAAATGTCCAGTTTTTCAGACTCCTGCAAAGGAGGCAGACTGATAAGACTCAACAGACAAGATATATTACTGTGCATAGGGCAATCAAGAATCCTTCCTTCTTCATTCGTGGTGCAGATGGGAATTGCAGCCCTGGCTGAAGCAAAGATACATTTCTCAGGACAGACTGAGAGCACATTCTGACACAATCTTGTTATAAGGGCTCTTGTGAGCTCCGGCACCTCTATTAATTTTGGAAGAGGGATTGGAAGTGTTAGGCTATACAAGGCCAAGCACTTTTTCTGAAGCTGACCTCAGTGTAGAAAAGTAAAATCAAGAGCAACAACATTAAATCAGCCTTGTACTTTACTTAAGGTCTTGACAGATCAACCAGCCTCTTAAACAAAAGGATGGGGCCATGGACACTGGCACTGGCTCCAGCAGAGTCAGAATGCTTACAGTTACTGTTGCATCCACAGACTAAACCACTTTAGAGGACTCCAGTCCTCCTAGGCTGGGCTGCTGTTGGCCAAATGTTGTTATGGCTGCTCAGTAACCTTTATATTTGGGGACTGCAAAGTGCTAGCAAGACACATTTCTATCATAACAATTAACACCCACACCCCTCCCGCTCCCATTTTATTGTTTCTCTCCTATAAATTCTATTGGAAATGGCAAAGATTAAGCAATCTCTTCTTAATCTCTGCAGAGTAGAGGAGCAGGCCACTTCTGTAACCTAAGCAATTGAGGTGGAAGCTTACCTGAGGTATGTAAAAGAGTCCCAGCAGATTGGCCACAGCAGTGGAGATACCAGAGCCAGTTGCTCCCACGACTGCAATGGTGGAAGGGATATGTTCTGAGCAATTACAGAATTCATCCAGGTTCAAGGAGTCTATCTTGTTCTGGGCCACAAAACTCAGTGTGGCCTCCAGGGCTTTTGAGACTGTATTGCAAGTGTCAAATATCCTATATCCCAGGGTCATGTTGGGAAGGAGAGTTGGGCTACTGTTTATTTCTTCTATGGCAAAGATCATAGCCTGGAGCCAGCGGAAACCTCGGAAATTATACCTGGGGGAGCAAAAATAAAAACAAAATAGAGTGAGAAGGAGGAAAACAGAGCAGAGGAGACCAGGAATGAGGCAAAGACAGAGTGAAAAAACCCAGATACAAAAGGCAAAAGCAACTTATGTTGATTTCTTGCACTTTACTAAATTTTGAAAGTTTTGCTTTTGTCTCTACTATAGAAGAGGCATGTTTTTGCTACAAGGTTTAGTTCTGGCTCTCAACTTTTCAGTTTGGGAGTTCACTTCAGAGGTAAACTTTTCTAAGTCCTCTAAAACGTGGGAAAGTTAAAAGACAGGATGTCTGGAGTGATGACTCTGGCCTGTCCCTTGTGCTCAGGACCCTCAACCTGATCTCACGATCCCTGAGGAAATGGATGTTGTGATCCTCTGACTGAAAGCTACACCTACCAGGTTTGCTTCCAGGCTCCTCTGACATGTTTCTGAATGCAGATGGCAGTGTCTGCTAAGCCTGTGCTGATGCTGCCTGGGACTTAGGCTCGGGATACTCCTGGAGTGTGTCAGCTCCTTCTGGCTTTGGGCAGGCAGAGCAGGCTGAGCCACAGCACTGGCACACTGCTGGATGCAGAGATGCCAGGGAACTCTGCTCAGGGAAATTCGGCCTCACATGGCACCCTTCAGTTTGTGAGAGAGAGCACAGTCAGACTGTTCATGCCAGAGATCAGAGACACGCTATAAATATTGGGCCTAGTGCAAACTGATAACTTGTTAATTAGATACTTCACAGTGCCTTTGCTCAAGGAGTAACTTTTCTCATTATTATGGCTCTCTCACACAATTTGCTTTAGACATGAACTCAGAAGATGCCCTCAGAGCTGGTCTGTGAAACTGAAACTACTTTTTGAAGCTTCCTCTCTTCTCTAAGATGGAGAAGCTGAGTTTTCTGATTATCTTGCACCTGTGCACGGAGCTAGAAGCAGAGCTGCAGATTGATGGCAACTGTCCTGCAGGAACTGTGAGTCCCTGTTTATGGCATCAGTGGCCTGGCAGTGGAAGAAGCTGAAGCACGATGATTGCTTATCCACAAAGGAGAGAAACTTATTCGTGGAAAGCAGCAGCAAGAAAGTACCTTTGATACATATTATTCTGAAGTTTTACTGTGTTTCCCCTGTAAAGTTGCCCTGGCAACCAGTTGTGCGCCTGTGAGGCTGCCGTGTTTTAGGGTGATGCAGCTGGAATGGCAGAATCTTTCATCAGCTGAAACCTGCCTTTCCTTGGAATGCACTAAGAGTCAGGATAGCAGCTAGTTTGCAGTTTTGTGCTGAGTTGCAGGTGAAAACAGGAAAGTGTCAATGCTGTTATGCTTGAGATACACTGGGAAAAGTGACAGGCCCCAAAATTGGAAAAGCCTGGGGAAATAGCCTGGCCAAGAAGAGATCCTATATGAAATGGTAAATTGTAGGCTTCACATGAGTTACATTTTGAAGTGCTTAGAGAAATGTTTCTATTACTAAGGTGAAGATTTCTAAAAATAAGCTTAATGAAATCACAACCTTTCGATCTCTGAGATATATGACCTAAACATTTTTAATGGCTGGATTAAATTAATTGCTTCCAAAGTTGATGTTAGCTATGTCTGACTTTTTCAAAGCTGAATGAACAAAGCCACATTACTTCCATTCCAGGAGTTTTATCTGATTCATCTGGGGTCAGAATTTCTAATGATATCACATCTAAGGTTTATCTTTAAGTCTTAAAAAGTTCATTTATTCAACTTGACTTCACCTCTCCAGACATCTTTGGCCAAATTCCAAATGATGTTCAGCTCTGAGGTTATGCCTCAAAGCCCAGACAGCACAATTTCAGTACAGATCTCTTCAGGTCAAAAAGTTTGAGTCCTAGTTATAACTTATTACCAAAGGGACACTTAGCTTTATTAAGATTAGTCTTCAGAAGTATGAGGGTGTGGGTTACTGATAGAAGTAATTTGGTCATTTAGAATATTTTTTGCTCTAGTTCCAAACTATTAAGGAATGAGATGCAACAAGAGAGCTCTGGAATAAAAGGGCAAGGCTCAGATGGATCGAGTCAGTGAGTGCTGTGTACAGGAAAAGACATGTTGGGCACACCATATTGCTTCAAGTGGTCAGTAATGCATACTGGGATAAATGGAAACAATGTGACACCTCTTTTTCAAAAGCTGCACATGGTTACAGATATTTTTAATATGAATAGGATTTGAAGCAAGGAGCCATATTCAGGCTCCTCATGTAAAAGAGAAAAATTGGATTGCATCTTCTATATTTAAAGAGAAGGCTACTGAGAACCTGGCAAGTTCAAAGATACCGCTATACTGCTGGGAAAAGCTTCACACATTTGAGTGAAGCAAAATTAAAAAGCAAATTTAAAGCCTGCTCACTTTAAATTATACAGGTGAAGTATGACAGAAAATTATTTTGCCTGCTTGAAGGAATTTGGCTTTATTTTTTAAAATGCCACAAGGTGATATCTTCAGATGGTATCTTTGAAAGCAGTGAACTGGATCATCTTACCCTTTCTTTCAAAGAAATATTTGGCATTTAATTCAGTAAATGTAGACTAAGGCCCACAATACACAGTTGATTTTATTTTCCTTTCTGACATATGCTCCTGATTACTATATATTTACAGTATAAGACCTCTAGCTCAGGTACTTGCATTTGGAATGATTTTATTTTTGGAGGGAAAGGAGAGTAGGGCTGTTTTCTGGGAGCTAGAATCCAAAATACCTTTGAAATACTTTCAAAAATTTGTCTTAAACTAACCTAGGCAAGAGACCTGCTGTTTTCTTCACTTGCACCTCTCCTGACAGCAGCATCAGCAGCTCAGGAGGAGAGGATCAGATGGGATGAAGACAGCACTCCTCATTCTGTCTTCTTTAACACCCGATAGATCTTCAGACATGCTGTCATTTTGTCATCTGAGACAGCGTTGTATCGGTTCCATAACAGATATGGTCAGACAAAGGCAGTGCTGCCAAATGGCTCTAAATAAAGCAAGATCCTTCCAATTTCTGTGAATGGATATTTTGTAGACAACTTCTCTCCCACTATACTGTAAGATCCCAGCAAGGGGCTGCAGACAGGTTCCTCTTTGCTCGGTGTGTACATAAGGGATTGCTAAGAGCAGCCTTTGAACCTGGCAGTAGGTCCCACCGATGCAGCTGACCTCCTGTGCCATGCTGCTGCTGTGATTAATATGATCAGTCACTGGAATGCTCTGTCAACCATGCAGCAATTTGACTGGTAATTTCCAATGAAGAAACTGTGTAGTATTTACTATCAGAAGTAAGGTTTCATTAGATTTCCAGAATATCTAAGTAGCCACTGGTATTTTCTTGATGGAAAAGAAGCAGCCTCCAAAGCTCATTTTCTGCCATATTACTTTCCATGTATGTTCACATAGTCTTGCATTTTGTGAGATGTAGTGCTATGAAAAGTGGCCATTAAACTCTAAATGAGAGTTTAATGTAAATAATTCAGAGCCCACAGGTGTAGAGGGGGATTTTTATTTACACTCCTTCCTTAAAGGTTTCCCTTCTGATACTTCTCCCACCTCTCAGAGTATGCAACCCACTGATCTTTCTATTCCCAAGGAGGAGCACAAACTGGGAGAGAGCAATTGGAAAAAATACCTCACTGGAACTGCCACCTCTGCAGAGGACAGCTGTGCAGCAGACCAGTTTGCTAGAAACTAAACATGTCTGTCAAACGCTGCTCAGGATGGCTTAAATGTCCCAGCCAACGCTTCAAAGCAAGGCTATGCAAATGAAGGGGCACAAGCTGTCTGCATGGTGTAAGCTCCCCATAGCTCTATCCCCTGTTTGTTTGTGTGGTTTGGTTTTAACAGCTCTTACTGTCTGGATCCAGCAGAGAAATTGGTCCTGATCCTTGCTAGTCTCCACAAAGAAATAATTCACAGCCTCATGTGTATTCATGACCTTCATTTATCACACTTGCGAAGTACTAAGCAATGGAATATGAAGCAAAAAAAAGAGAAAGTGATGTGAAAGCTCTGAATAAAGCTTTCACTTACCCCCCCATATCTGACAGGTACTTATACTCAGAAATGGTGGCAAAGCCTGCATATACCTTTCGATCACACCAGCACTCCTCTTTCTCTGGTGGTTGTATGCACATACTAATTTCTCTGTCCTCTCTAGATTTCCAGTACATTAATTGCATGTTATTGCTGCTACTGTTATTTCTAAGCTATGCAAGGGGGAGACCTTCAGTCATTTGTTGGATTCCTGTAGTCATAGGTATAATGAGTTGCTTACCACTCTTAAAATCAAGGACTGTGGGAGAGGGGAATTATGCAGAACAAAGAAAATAAAAAAAATTAAAAAATTACAATTCAGAAGGCGAATGGAAGAGAGAGAAAATGATATAATTACATCTTAGGGAAGAGAAATTCCAAATACCTTGTTGTACATTCAGGTCTGCAATGGGATTAGCAAATACATCTGCAAGGGCTAGAATTAAAATTCTGTTCTCTCAGATGGGCAGAGAAGCTCAGTGGCTACGGAGTCCTGGAGCCATGCTCTGTGAAGTTTTACACTATGACTGGGGACAATGTCTCACCACAGTTTCACAGCTTGAAAGCTTTGTGTCACAGTGTGGGACCTTAGCTAGACTGATGATCAGAATACAAGAAAACTGCTAATCTCACTGAAATCAAGAAGGGGCAGAAAAATCAGGTTATGAATAGGCCTCTTGGGGTGCTGACAGGGAATGGAATGGGGGTCAGGGCTTGCTGGTGCTGTCCTCAGTCTCTGCCTCCCCTGCACACATCAGATATGCATCAGCAAATGTTATGGGGAAAGTTGCTGCAGCAGCACCTGAGGCATACAAAGACAGGAGGTGTATTCATATCAAATGTAGGATCCTTGATTGCTGAAACAACAAACAGGAAACAAAACTGCTCTTGCTTGGTGTATTCCTATCTGACATTTAATGTGGCACAATCATGGGTACATTTTCACTTTGGACTCTACAGTTCAGTGTTTAGAGCACAGGGATGCATTTTCAGTAGCAACAACACAAAAAGAATGGGGAACTGATTGTTACTGTTCCCTTTTCCTTTCACTGCTGAGTTATCTACATAGTTTCTAAATAATCATGTGCCAGCTATGCGCGGTAGGTTCAGGCCAGTATGTTTGCCGAGCTGGAGAGAAAGATGCTGAGCCACAAGAGCATGAAGAACATAAAAACTGAGAAAGTGGAGAGAAAACTGTCCTATCCTTTTTGAGAAGCCTCAACTGTCCTGTCCATTGGGAAGTCCAGTTTGGGAGCATGGGTATGGGCACTCAACACAGCTAAATGTCCAAACAGCACCAATCAGCTTAAACAGTCCTCAGACTAGAGGAAAACCACATTATCTAAAGTTGTTTGATTCTGAACTCTAAAATAGACGACCCAAAGGTTTCAGTGGGACCCTCAGGTCTTGTTGTGGAGATTTTCATACAGCCTCATGACTTGCTGAGACCATGAGGAAAGAGAGAGGATGCTCATTATCCTGGAGTGACCTGGGTCTAATTTTCTTATGTGATACGAGACACATTTTTCTACCTAATAAAGAGATCAAAAATTGTATGCAGCAATCTGAAACGGGGCGGGTATAAAACTTATTAGCCTCAGCTTTGAAACGATACACCAGTGCTGGAGAAGGCTCAGAGAAGGGCAACAGGGAAAGGTAAAGGTATGGGACAGATTCAGTACCTTTGGTTTGACCATGTACAGTCACCTTTGTGCTTCCCTATGGATTTCTATCTAATTTGCTAATCTGTGGATTTCCCACCCTACAGAAGTTTTTGACACTACAAGATCGGGGAGACTCACCATGTGAAGAAACTAGAACCTGTATTTTTTTTTTCTGCCCCCAAAAATACAAGTTTGATAATTCCAGACCAGTCAGTTGCCTGGAACCTAGGAAACTCACATGTGATAATGTAAGATTTTAGCAAAAGACTTGAAGAATGTATTGAACTCCTAGAGTCAGCATGCACAACCCTGCCACAGGCTAATGCCTGATCACAGGGTCCAAAACAAAAAATGGCTACCATGGTTGTGTTGAGAGATTTCTGTACAAGTCGAGCAGGAGGGATTTTCTGACTTCAGTACTGCTTAAAATAGAAAATCCTTTCAGAAAAAATATCTCTCAATTTTATGTGTACCAGTAACAAGGAATACACACAAACATTCCCATGTATTTATTACCTCCATCATTAAAACCTGATGACCAATCTCAAAAAGTCTTATTAATCCAGCCTCTTTTGAATTCAACATTTCCTGCAAAGGGACATTTTCTGGAAAAGATGCGTGCAATGAAGCAACTTCCGGTTATTTCTGGTCCAATCATCCCCTTGTTCCTTTTGTGGTTTCTACTACCTCTGCAGCTAATCTCTGACCTTCATTCTTTCTCCAACTGCATTATACTATCAACTCACAATTTATCCAACTCCCTGAAGCTTATGTGCCACAAATGCCTGGCTCTGCAGACATCTTTTTTTTCTCTTTTCCACCTACATCTTCTTGGTGCAAGGGTAAAAAGAACAGGAATTTTATCCAGGCAAATTTCAGCTGGAGGATACCTTTTAGCAGATTGAAAGCCACTCAGAAGGATCTCCCATTGTGTCCTTAAAACAGCTAGTCTGGCTTTTCAGGATTTGCCTGTTGTTGGCAGTGCTACCTCATCAACATGCCTTTTGGCAACCACACACTTGTAGTACTTGTGGCAGAACATTTTCCAGCCATCTCTTCCAATAATGTGACCATGTCAAGACAGCCACCGAGGCTGACCCAGAGTCGATAGAAGTGAAAGCTGTTTAGTTTGCAAATACGTGCATTGTCCTGCCTGCCAGCTGGAGCAGGAGAAGAAGAAAATAGAGCTGAAAACATCCATTGCTTTCCAGCATTCCACTTTTAAAATAATGCATTTGAGAGAGGAAAAAAATGCTGGCAGAGATTCTTGCTCCATGAAATCGACATTGCACATACATTTAGTTCACGACTTTCCTGTGCACACACAGAAGAAACCAAAGTAATCCCTGATTATTGACACCTGTGTGTGCTCCTTGTGACAGGAGATGGTTCTGGGGATGATCTCATAACCTAGATGGACGTGTCTTGCTCGTGGTCCCAGTGGGAAACCACACCTGAAATCTGTGAGTGTAACAGGAATGCTCTCAGCCCTCCTTCATTGCCATCTGCAACAAAACTGCTAAATCCCCAGCCTAAGATGAGAGGTCCAAATAAATCCAGATACACAGTTCTCCACACATATGGTAACAGAAGTCCCATAACAATGAAATGTTTTCTCATGCATTGTTATGACAGAAATCCACATGAATTTCTAATATTTTGTTTATATGATCCAGTTGCAGCAGTTTCTGTCACACTTTCCACTTGTTCTGTGTATTATGTGTAGGCTTGTAATGTTAAAAATTCCTCACGTTTCATCATGCCTACACTTCAATAGTAAGAGAAATTGTTTTCATGTGCATTTCTCACTCCAAGGTTAACTCCCAAACACTTAAGACAAAACATAGATTTGTTGTTTACACAAAAGA
Organism: Agelaius tricolor; assembly: GCF_023055355.1. Lineage (NCBI taxonomy): Eukaryota > Metazoa > Chordata > Aves > Passeriformes > Icteridae > Agelaius > Agelaius tricolor. The sequence continues at coordinate 22,117,220 of NW_027269269.1, forward strand.
GAAGAACTCTGGGTGAGGGAAGCCTGGTCTAAAGTTTAGGACTTTTACAAAGTCCTAAGGAGACATTTATGTGTCATTCATTGGGATTTTTCAAAAGCCCTGACCTATCTCACTTTAACATTTTCACTTGTTTAGGCAACTTAACAGTTTTTAAAGTCTTAGAAGATGACAGGTGGAACTGGACAAAAAATTGATTTCTAAACTATTTGGCCATGAATAATTTTAATCAAATGAGCTAAAGGGCACTATTGGTAATTTTCTGTTCTGCTACGGAAGCTAATTTTCAGATGCTATTCAAATGTGCCCTGTGAATGGCCAGATAGATCAGTATATTAATGTTTTGGCAGGTTCAGGTAGTACAAAGATTGCCCTCTTTTAGTGTCCAAACAGTATTTATGTTACTGTTTAACATACATTTGTTTTTTCCATTATTTCCATCATACCTTCCAGTCACAAGCATCAGATTTCAGACCATATTTACACAATATAAAGTCAAGAAATGTGAAGATTTCCCCACCAAAATTTTTTATATTCCTTTTTACCAGCTTACCTTATACACTCCACTGATTCTGGCCTTGATTTTAGATCCTGGTCTTTAGCAGCCACTCCAAAATGAATGGGGAACAATCCTCCAAGAATAATGTCTCCCTTCTTCTGTGCCCGTTGGTTTGGCCCATAGGCAGCAGTGCTCCAGGTAAACAGCAAAAGAATCAAGCAGCAGCTATATGAAGTCATTGTTCCTCTTTTCACCAGGGGGTTATCGGGTGCAAAATTGGAAAAGATGATGTAAGAAAGCAGATGTCAAAGCTTTTCCTTTCCTTAATACAGAACAGAGAGGATTTGGGGCACATGTTGGCAGGGAGATAAGCAACAAGGTGGGAGCCACAGTGCTGGTGTTTCTCCCTCTGTCTTCTCCATTGCAAAAAAACAATTCAGCTTCCCTTCTTCCTTCATAACTGAAGCATTATGGAGAGCCCATCTCTGAGAACTGTAAGAGAAAGATTTGAAAAGTGATTCCAGCTATACACAGGACCCCTCATTGCCATGATGGTTCTGCTTTGTCAAGCCAAGCCCTCAATATGCCCCTGAAGTTCAACAACCCACCTGGGACATATCACAACCTTGGAAAAGTCATCCAGGCACCCTGGTGACACAGCCACACCTCCTCAAATAATGTCAGATGCCTGATCCTCTGCCACATACCTAAGGTAGGTGGCTTAATCTTCCTATGGTTCTGTCTGGCTCTGGTCATAGCAGATGCTGTAAAACCTGGGATCTGATCGGTGTCTATGAACAGAGCACACTGTGAGACCTGGGTGGGCAAGTGGGGAATAAGGAAGCATCAACACAGTAAGAATCAAGCCTTTCTCTTAAGGAAATAACCATAATAATCTTTTGGTGTTGGTCCACCATCTCCTGTCCATTGATCATTCTTAACCCTCTGTCTTTGAACTTATCCTTGATAAAAATAAAACAAGCTCTTTCAGGCTCAGAAAGAGTTCTTTTGCATTGAAAGGGAGAATGAACTCCAGGGAAGCATTTGAAACCAAGATACTTCTCCATAATGAGTCATGAAGGCTTGAAAGGTTTGAGCATTGAAAGCTTAGCTATAGCAGCCTTTGAAGCCTGTTTCCTGGGGATGAAAAATTCTGCAGCTTCTCCATGCTCAATACATTTTCCCTGCAGCATGTCTACAGGCATCCCAAATGAAGAACTAACTTAATTATGGCATATGAAAAGGGCTATGGCTACAGGAGAGGAGATAGCACAGAAAATTCACAATGAACAACTCTTCAGCCTATTTGAAACAGGTCTAAAAGCTGGTAGTAAGAATCTGAAGTTAGAGAAATTTAGAGTAGAAGCTAGGCATACATTGCTAATCTTGAGGACAATTAATTTCTAAAGCAAGTCATCAAGAGTTTTTAAGTGCTGAGAACCTTTTTATGAGGCTGACTTATTATCACTAAATGCAGCTATATGGATTTGATCTTCACCTAGGTCAAATAAAGAGCTATGCAGGGAAAAATTGTGATTGTGAGGCTTCTTCTGGTAGCCAGACTGGATGATCCTGCATGCTGTATGACCACCAGGCATGTGGAACTATTTCATACATTTTCATTACAATGAAGGTTTGGATGCAGCAGTCAATGAGAGAGGAGAGACAAAGCTCCTGCTGTTCTCATGCCTCTGTGGTCACTGCACTTAGCTGGGCAGACACTGCAATTCTCTGTGGCAGGTCTGCTCTAAACTGTTCTTTGGCCCTGGCTCGAACAGTGCATTTTTATTGGCAAGGGCAATCAAATCTTTGGCTAGATATCAAGATATGTCTAGGTATTGGCAAGTGGCCCTTTGACAGCTGGATGATAGAATTTTAGCCAGAACCAGGATTAGGAGGGGACAGAGCAATGCAACGAGTGAGTGTCATGAAGGTGTTTGGGTTTTGATCTTTTCTCGCAGATGGATGGTGTTTTGTCTTCTTCAGTGCCCAACAGAATAAAGAACAAAACATTTTTCCATATTTCAGTGAGAGAAATGTAATTTTCCTCCCATCACCTGTAGTTTCAGGAAAGATACAAACACTGGTGAAGTGCTGATACAGTGTCCTGAGGTGAGGACCAGCACAGGCAGGGCCAGCACTTAGAGGTGAGAGGTTTGAAACAGGGCAAGCAATTTCTGAAGGGACACTGCAAAGACATGGGATGGTCTGACTAATGCTCTTTAGCTCAGCTCATCCCCTCCCCCAGGTGGCTGTGGGATGGCAGGGACCCGGGGGACTGCATGCTCCGATAGCTGCAGGGATGGCGTTCCTGGAGTCTGGGCAAGGAACCACGTGTGGGACTCAACCAAGGTGGGATGAGGTCAGTGACTTCCCCATCCACTGTGGGAAGACCACAGCCTGCTGATTTACTACTCAGTTTTTCTGCTTGTACTTTAATAAGGCTTTCTTTTGCCTTTGGGGTTATTGGCTTATGAAAAAGGAAATTGTTTCCATCAGCAGCAGACAGACAATATAATTTTGTTTGCTGGGCTGCTGTGTAGGGGTTTGGGCTGATGCTACTGAATATTTTGGAACTCCTAACCACAAGACGGTACATGGCTGAAGTATGAAATGTAGAAAAAGTAAATTCACATTCTTATTTCTCTTTTCTCACAGTAGACAAAGTCAAAGCATCCAAACTGGCAAAATACAGCAAATTTTAAAACAGCACTTACAGCAGTTAGTAGTCCCAGTTGCCATTCAAGAGCATGACAATGGAATAGACAATGAAAACAAAATCATTCATTCATGGTATAGGGCATCAGTTGGTATCTCTCTGAGTAATTTGGAACTAGCAGTTCTCAGAGACAGGACACAGAACTGAAGTAACATCAGAGTCTGGGAACAAGATGGGCTGTGTATACATAAAGCACACCCCTGAGGCAGAAAACTGAAGGATAAATGTCCAAAGATGCACTGGCACAGAAAAAGAAAACAAAGTGTATAGTCAGCTCCTTATAAATCTCACTATCCAAATTTACAACTCTCCATACCAAAATTTCAGCTATAGCTGGAAAACCAAACTCATTTAATGGGAGACAGAGGACTCACAGCTGCTTTCAAGTGCCCTGCACACCTGAAGATGAGAATATTTGAAGGTACCGATTTCCTGATGAACGGTTGTGATCTTGTTGCCAGTGCCCCAGATAATATCCTCTAGTATCAATTTCTGTTGTTGCAAATTTTCCTGCAGCTCTCTTTTCTTTTATTAGATTAAGATTATGAGCCTCTTCCTTATTAAAGAAGGCATTACACAGCTAATGATTGAATTAGCTGTTGATGTATGCTTACAGACATAAAACTCAGCATACTACAAGTGGAAATTGTACTACTAATAGAACAAATTACTGTGGTCCTTCAGTTTCAGCTAATAAATAAAAAAAAAGATTAAATTAACAAGCAACTGAATTAAGATGGAATCCATTGATATCTTTTTCTTTTGCAAATGTTTTTACACATAGAACATTATATGAGCTCTTCAATGCAGAACACCTTTTGTCTGTACATATATTCAGCCAATAAAATTCTATAAGATTACCTTTGCAAAAAATATAAAAGCTAAATAGTAATTTTATCTTTCTTTCTTTTTTTTTTTTTGACATGGCCTGATTTTTAATCCCCCTTCCCTTTTAAAAATAATCCTAATAATAGTTTTTTCACTCTATGTCATTAACTGTCAGACATTTTAATTCTGAGCTGTCTTGGAATAGAGCTTCTAAGCTTCCATGGAGGAATTTGAACTAGTTCCAGGGACAGGATGAGCTACCAGGCAACTATTGCCATGGCAGGAGCAATAGCTGAGGTGGGGAGGGAGGGTAGCCAGGTACAGCTGTGGATACTTGGAAAGATTGCAGCAATCAGTACCATTTTGCCAGCTGAATGAAAGTTTTAGGTGTCAGACTAAATCAGGCAGAAAAATCCAGAAATGTTCAATAAATCTTCGGTTTTTTGGGTGAAAGGAAGCTGAATGGCATACCTATGGCATGCATTACTGATGAAGAAATTATTAATCAAACAGTAACTAACCACAACTCTCACAGCAGCTGCTCAGGTACATCAAAGAGCTGGCATGGGAAGGATCTCAAGGGATCTCCATGAAGTTGCCCCTTAGCCCAAGAAGGACTCAGCAATAGTAGTGCACCTCCTGGCCTATTTTCTCTAAGACCTTGTCAGGAAGAAAACCAGTCAGACACACAGGGCGGCCTACTTCAATGCTTCTCTGCTCTTACCAAAGAAAATGTTTTTTCGCATCTAATTTCAGTGGTTTTTGTTACAGCTTAAGCCTGTCTTCTTCTCCCATCTACCACATGAAGGCCAGTGCTTCCCTGCCCATAATCACCTTATTTGGGATTTGATTCACCTCCCCTTTTACTCTTTTTCTTAGACCAAGCAAATTAAATTAACTTTTTCTTTTTTTTAAATAAAAATGCTTTCCTGATTTTTCAGGAAATTATTCTTATTTCATTCCTCTGGCCTCTCTCCAGCATTCTCCACATTTGGTGAAGACCAGTGCCCAGAAATGGACACAGTGTCCTTGTTTGGCCCTTACAAGCACTGAGCAAAGTAGTAGAATTACTTTGTGTGTCTTGCAGACTACAGCCCTGTTTGTACATCTCAGCGTGGCATTTATCTTTTTTTGGAACAGCATGATATTGTTAACTAATGGTAACTTATCAGCTAAACACAAAGCAAAGTTCAGCATGTTTATATTCACAAGAAATTATCATTTTCCAAAAACTTTTCCCTCACATTCAGTTCAAAGGTAGAACCTGCTAAATTTCACATGATCATCCTGGGCACCAACAAGGAACTAGCATGGACAAGCTCAACTGAGTCTCCTGGGCATTCAGGACCTTTACACAGCAGAGAGCTGGGGAAAATTCCTGCTCACAGCCATGGAAAAAGACCCTGGCCTCACACACATCAGGTTTGTTCTGCTTCTGGGAGGCCTGGATGCCCCAAGGAAGCTAAAGAATGAGACTTTAGTGGACAATGGACACAGAATATAAGTCTTCATACTTCTTCTATACTTCTAAGACCAGACCAGACTTCTAGTGGTTAGGTACCATGACAATACAAGAAAAAGTAAATTGTTCACATTTGTCACCAGAGCAAGCATTAGCTCAAGCTTCCTGCACCTCTTTGGTCAAAATGAGGGACAATTGCATCAAAGATGTAATCAGAACCAGAGTGTTGGGGTGCTCAAATGGAGGACCTGTGCTTGCATTTTGTGGAACTAAACTGCTCCATCTTTAAACAAGGCAAGTGTTAACTGAAAATTTACTACAGAGAACATTTTGCCTATGGAGAAAAAGACAATTCTTACACAACACACTACCTAAAATAAGGAGATTTTTATCTGGACAAATAGCATGATTGAGAGATGGAATGTCAGCCTTGGAAAAATCTGGAGATTTCAGATGAGTGTAGAGAAAAATTCAGATCTAGAACAATGATTCTGTTCTAAAAACACTCCTCCACACTTGGTTTTGAACTAAATGAAAAACATGAATTCAAGAGCTTTAAGCAATAAAAAGATTTTTAAAATCATCAGGACCATCAGGGTCACGAGGACAGCATTTCTGTGCCCTGCTATTATCTTAAGGGCATGTTACCTGTTATAGATCCTATTTTTCTGGCAGAAGTCAAGAAGGTAATATACTATTACACTACAGCAAATGTATGTTAAAAATGATATATTACAGTCTCACCTGGCATTATAAAAGCTAAGAGGAAGCCAAAACCACAGCACACAAATCAGCCACAGTACTGAAGAAGCTGCTGAAGCTCATACATAACAAGACTTGGCCAGTTCAAATGAAGAAAGTCATATACTTAGCACTGGTAAGAAGAGACTGCAGGAGGAAATGTGGGTCTAAGAACCTAGGCTGGTCATGAAAAATTTGACCACTTGTTCTAGAGTAACATTCTCAATTCTCCAGGATAAACTAAATATTGAAAGCAGTACAGTAAACCAGGCAATTATAGCATTCAATCCTGCTATGTCTGATATACCCAACATTGTCAAGTTTGTCTAAGAGTTACCCTTCAGGTTTCTAGAGTTTTCATATCTATAACATTATTTTTATGTAGCAGCCAAATCTTTAGCTTTCCTTTACTCCTAAGGTCATATACTGGTGTCCCAATAATATAGAACTTACTATGAAAGTGTGGAGTCCCACCCTGATCTATTTAGCACTACAAAATATCAGAGTGACAGAAACATGCCTAGGATATCACTGCTGATACTCTGCTCAACACAGAAACTTGAGATCAAGGAAGCCTAAAATGTTAGAGGCTGATGTCCCAGACTCTTGGGAACTGCAGGTATGGATGGAAAATGGAACCAGGAATAAGCAGAACACTTTTTTCACAGAGTCTCAAACAAATCTGGTTGTAGCAACAGCAGTCAAAAGAGCATCAGCTCCTGGCAGTTGCATAACCAGGTAAAAACCCAAACCTGCCCACAAGCAGCATTTTCCATGGATTTAATGTGGCATTACAAGGCCTCTGATCTCTCTCCCACTTCAGCACAGGCTCACAAAGTGCACACAATCCCACGCCAAGCCACGTAGCTGCGATTGCACAACCACCTTTCCATTGGTTGCTTTGCTTTGCAGCAACCACCTTTTCATTAGGATTGTACCTGGCTTTGGGATTCACTGAACATTTCATCAGTATCAAGTTCAATATCCCTGATCAGTGTGATCTGGGATGTGATATCCCTTTGTGGAAATAATTCTGTTTGCTGATGGCAGGAAGCAAAAAACCAGAAGTGGCAATAGAAAATACCTTAGAGACTCATTGGATGCACTCAGCAAACACCATTAGCAAACACAGAGCTGTAAGTGGTTTTTGAGTGGAAATCTGTGTGGAGGGTGACTTATGTCTTTGGAGTCATTTCTTCACAGGTGTGACTGTAAGTCAGGCTGAGAAGCAGCTCCAGGGACCTCACAGATGTGACTGCTTTTGCTTCTGTGAAAGCCTTAAGTGTTTTCTGCAATGAGAGCTAAGGCTCATTTCTCCAAGCCATATCACAAACCTCTGAAACAAACACTGGAAGGGAATAAGACAATTCTACAACTCCTCATCTTTCCACTCCTGTGCCTTCTTCAGTAAAAGTGTGAAAAGTGCATGTGTGCACACATCCAAGGGAGCACTGGAATGCATGAGTTTATCAAGGCATCTTGGACAAGAGACCTGTGACAAATTCATTAGAACTGCTAAGATATGCTTAAAAGCTACAGCACCAAAGAGGATCCATGCAGAACAAGTAGGCTTGGAGGGATTTCCAAGTCCTACGGAGTTCCAGAGCCACAGCAGCCCTTTTGGGAAACTGCCATAAACCCACTGGTTATTGATTACTCTAATTTATGCTGGGAGCTGCACTGGACCCTTGAGCAATCTCAGATTTAGAGAATTCAGGTACCAGGGAATCCATCTTGCCTACATCTTAAAGGTGTCCTGTTTTGCCTCTCTGTGTTCCAGATTCTGACCTTCTGTTGCTCTGCCATGGTTTGCTAACTTGGTTGTTTCCTACCTTGCCTCTTAAAAAGCCCATTATTTTATCAATTTACAGTGGATGAAAAGATGCCTTTGATATAATACCAATCTAAATGCTTCTTGGTAGTTTAATGATTTTTGTCTTTATATATGGAGGAGATCAAGGGAGACCCATAAGAGATGCAATAAAATAGCAAGTGAAATACTTTGCTAAGGTAAATTTTTATTAACTTGATTTCTCTGGATTTCCTTGCTCCTAAAGAAAGTCTCAACCATGCTAACCATGCTAATGACTGTACATTTCAGTCAGAGATACTTTACCCCATCCTATATTTTTGACTAGACCCTCCTGGACAGATAGAGAAAGGATGCCTGGGGGATACTCTGAAGAATGAAGAAAATCTTCACCCTTGTGGCATGGTGCATCCAAATGGCACTGGGATGTGGTTTGTGAAACTTGAGTTGTTCTGATTTTGCCTGCAGGCGAAACAGCCGTGCACTCACCCTGTGTGCCTTTCAGGGCACCTTACATTCCTGCACATCATATGTACACTCCTGCATCTCAAAAAAGTCTTTCCTGGACATCCAGTGCAGAAGCTTTGCCAGCAAGTGTCACCCAACCAAACTGCCCCTAGTTCCTGACTTGCAGGATTTATCTTTCCTGTGTCTCTGGCCTTAGGACACACAGAAGTGGCCCTAGGACACACAGAATTCTAATCTATGTTCTTCCTCTCTTACAAGAAACATCTCTGGGGCTGACAAAAGGATTGAATTCCCCTAGCAAAGTCCTTTTTCCTTGCTCAGCATGCCCACAGAAACAACACGATTGTGTTATGCTCTTTGCATAAACCCAATTTTTTTAAAGATGAGCTTTTCTACAAGTAAATGAAAAGACTCTTCAGCTTAGTTCTTTAATATAAAAAAATGCCAGTCAAAGAACACAGTTTATGGAACTGCATTGCTGTAGTCTGTCTGGAAAGAATAAGGAGGAACTATTGCCGTTATCAACTCGTGGATGCTCTATACCTTACATTTCTCTCTAATTTTTGTCTCTCTTTCTTCTCTTTAAAAAATAATAGGTTAGAAAGACTGGTCACCAAGATAGGACATCTTGAACTGCTTTTTTTTTTTTTTTTTCTGCTCTACATTGTGAGGCAGAAAAGAACAGAGGAGAGGTCAGGGGGATGCCAAAGCAGTCAGTCATTTGTGAGTAGTTAGAATTAAAGTTACACAATTTAGTGAAGTGTTATTCAAAAGAGATGTTCATGCTTTTTGATTGGCCAGTGTTAGATCTGTGGTGAGCAAACCAAAAGGTCAGGGAAGATGAAATAACAGAAAAAGAATTCTCAAATAAGGCAATGCATAATTATCTTTCTGTATTTCTCTCAGTTAATCAACCAATTTTTGATTATTCCTCTACAAAACAGCAAGAGAAAATAAGCTCAGATCATGTAAATAAACATGAGAAGAATCTGATTTGTATCAGCAAAATTATTTCCAAAGGCATCTTTGATTAATCAGGATTAGGTGCAAGACCCTAGAAAAGTCAATCTGTCTGTTAAGTGCAGCTTTTAAATAAACTGGGATAACATGTTTCTGATTAAAATCTGGTACGGGTTTGTTGGAATTGGTGCCCTCCCACAGCTGTTGAGGGGAAGGACCCTTGACATGATACCTGTTTCTTTATCCTGCCTGGCTTGGCAGCCATATGTCAATTACTTTGAGACTTTGCTTCCCAACTTGTAATAGTGTCCAGAAATAATTGTAGAAACATATTGCAACTATGCTTTGTCTATGTCTACAGATGTCAAACTGAGTATGAGTTGAATCAAGGCTGATTCAGGCTTTTCTCTAGCAAAAAAATAAAATACAGATCTGAAAGCTGAACACTTTTTCAAATCCAGCTTTGTCAAATTGCTTATGGGTGAAAACATATTTTGCTTAGTAATTTATTTTAATTTTACTTGATTTTGTTTTTAACAACATCTGTGCTTGAAGTAAAATGCTTTATTCACATTTTTTCCCCTGAAGAATCCTCAGTGAACCAAACAACAAGGACAACTGTAATTCTGAGCCAGTTTCAACATAAATCCAATTCAGAAAAAACACTTAAGTATATGCTCAACTTTAGTGAGACTTGTCTTTAATGAAATTTAGTAGATTCTAAAAGCTTAGCATGCACTTATTGGTTTGCTGCATCAGAAGCTAAAGTGGCCTCTGGCTGATTGCTCCTTTCTCATTTATACTATTATTAAAAACAAATAAACACTTCCTTTGTGTTGGGTAATTTCTTTTTATACTGACTCCAGCATGATTTATTAATAAATTCTTATGGATTTTTGTGGCATTTTTATTCCTAATCCTTTCTTTTATATTTCTAGTTCTCTACTGTCACAGGCTGCCTTTTTCTTTTTCTTTTTCTTTTTCTTTTTCTTTTTCTTTTTCTTTTTCTTTTTCTTTTTCTTTTTCTTTTTCTTTTTCCTTTTTCTTTTCTTTTTATTTTCTATGTTTTCCCATTGCTTATTTTCTCTTCATTATGATTTTCTGAACAGAATAATTATTGTTCCTTCTCCAGTTTTCTTCTCTCCCCTCCTTTCATTCTAATACCAAAACATTCTTGTCTATTTTTGTATTTCTTATGCCTGTACATGACCTGTAACCTCTTCCTGCTAGAGAATGCAGTAGTGAATAGGGTCTCCAGGAAAAAAAAAAAACAGATTCAATGTAAAGGGAGCTTGGAAAGGTCATCAGAAATATTGAACTCTAGCAAGGACAGAAGCTCTGCAAAACCCATAAATCATTAAAATAGATCAGTGAAAGGCACAGAAGAAATTCAAGAGTACAACTGCAAGAGTGAGGGGAGGTGAGTTATGGGCACAGACAGGCACGTGTCCCATTCTAGTCCTACACTGAGAGAAGGCAAGTTTTGCTGAGTTTTCTTTGCAGATCTGGCTTGTGCTAGCATGTCCCATGGAATGGGGCACAGGGAGGAATACAATCCTGCACACTATACACTGACCCCTGGAATAGGAACAGTGACCCTCATCTGCCTTTGCAACACGCTGGAAGATCAATGTGATATGCAAGTACTTGTTTATCAGTTATGATTTTTACTTTATTCACCCAAGAAATGCTGTCTGGGCCTGTGGGGCTGCATTTTGTGGCTGGAGATGTCAGTAAGATGATACCACAGATCTATGACATGCAGCCAGCAGTGGCAAGCAGCAACATCAATGTAAACAGCCAGTGTTGCTCTCCCCTGTTGCACCCCCTGCCCTCTCCAGGGATACATGATATTATTTGCAAGTTTGTAGGAAGTAAACTTTCCACAATGATTTGTAAAAGATGGAGTGGACAAGTGTAAACACTTTACTCAAGGTTTTACAGAATTCATTTTGAACCCTACAGATGCATGTTATCTGCCCTATAATATAAGAGGACGCTGGAAATTGCCATCCAGATTCAAATCACTGTCCATTCAGTATAAGAACCAGCCTCCAGCAGTATCCAGTGATACCTGCTTCAAAAATGTTGTGTTAGAAAATTATAGGGCCAGGGTCTAATAAAGGGCATGTCTAGCTCCACTAGCTAGCAGTTGATTAATGTCCTAAGCAAATTTCTATCAGGACAAAGTTTTATGAAAACCAGCCCTAATTTTACAAAAGAAAAAAAAACCCAAAATCAAACCCTCAATGAACAAGATATTTCCCTATTGAAATTTCACTGTCACTCTTCTCAGCTGATATAATCACCAAAGATATCACGTCATTGTGATTTTTCATTGCATCACTATTGGAGATCATGAGGAGTTGTCAAAATGTATCTTGAACCCTTACCTTAGCTTTCTCCTGAAAATGCAGTTTAAGTTAAACTGCTGTGATGATGCAATTAACCAGCTGAGCTGGATTTTGCACTGAGGAAGAGCAGGAGCATGGCACTTGCTGGGGAGACTACCCAGATGAAGAGCAGGCTCTTTTTAGATTAGCACCTCAAATAACTAAATCCAAGAGAACACGTCTACTAATGCTCAAGTGTGGGCTCCTTTTGACTACAGCTATCTCAACAGGTCCACTATCATGCTTTTAAATGAGAAAAATGGGAATTGTATCCTTCTCACTTCTAGATTTATTTAGTTGGTGAATTTAGTATTACTACTCCCACATACTTCAGGAATTTTCATATGATTTAGCTGGTAACTAAGGTACTGCTCAGTGAGAGTAAAGACAGCAGAACTCAAGTGAAAGTAGGGACAAGCAAAGCTATTTAGCTTCCAAAATAATCTGTATTCACAGCAAAGGACTTCATCCATTATCTTCATTGTACAAAAATAAAATTCGTAAGAGTGCATGTGTTATTTTTCTTTCAGCACACAACACCTTATGTTCTTGAAACAGCATATTATGGAAAATTAGCCTCTTTTCTGGCACAGCTCCTCTCTGAAATAAAGCAGGGGATCCCAGGCTTTAGTGTACTGAATTTCTAGGCTTTGTGTCCTCTGCCTTTCTAAACAGGGCCTGTTCCCATTGTGTTAGATATTATAACATAATTTTTTCCAGTTCATGATTTAAGCATCATTGGTGAGGAATACCAGAGCTTCAGGGCAGGAGAGACAACCTCATCCTCTGCATAATTTTCATATCCAACACAGAATTCCCAGTAGCTTGGGAATAGAATCAAATACAGGGATTGTGCCACAGAAAGAATTGAAGAGCACCCTGCTTTACTGCACCTATTGGCATGATAGGAATGATTGAAGGCTCTCAGCTGGATAGGGAGCCTGGATGCTGGAATACCAGCTGTCTGTCAGGAGAGTGGGATTGCTCACTGCAGACCTAAGGGCAGGGAGGGAGTTCTTGACCAGCAAGCAAAAAACTAATACCAGAACTACTAGAAGGTACTTGAAAGCTTTCATGGTCTTCATGGCTCATTCTGCCACACAGTCCAGAAATCAGAAGACACCGTGGCCACCCACTTCCTCTGTGCATCCCTGCGAAACACAACTGTGCTAATTGACCACAATGTGGCCACTTCTAGTTAACACAGCACTTTCAAAAATAATATTATTTTTCTGACTTCCCCCTCACTCGTTTTTGAAGGTGATCTTTCTGCAGCAGAAAAACACCTGGGGTCACACTCAGCCACCTTGCCTGCCTGCCTGCCAGCTCTGCAGCTCTACGCGCTTCATCTCCGGGACGACGGTGTGACTTTTGGAGGCTCTATGCCTCATTTAGCCCTGGTAATGGCCTAATTGGGCTGGAAAAATGCAGGAGCAGGAGCATGATAAGGAAACAACTCTTCTGTGCTTATTTCAGCAGGTGGAAAGAAAGGAGAGGAGAGGAGAGGAGAGGAGAGGAGAGGAGAGGAGAGGAGAGGAGAGGAGAGGAGAGGAGAGGAGAGGAGAGGAGAGGAGAGGAGAGGAGAGGAGAGGAGAGAGGCAAAGGAAAGGCAAATCCTCCAAACCCATATTTTCTACCTTGACTAGATATTTATGTCTGTACTTTTATTTATGATGGGGCATTATGCTGACTAGTTCTGTGGGTAGCAGGATTAATGTGTCAAATGAAGGAGTACCAGAAGAGGGCCAGATTTGGATAAGCATTTCCACTTCCAGAAATTTTCTACAGCAGACAGTCCCCTACCCATAGGGCTTCACTTCATCCCCACTTAGCTCTTAGTTAAGGGCTGAGAGAATGGGTGCTCTCATTATCTAAGTGGGAGGGGAAAGGTGAGTGGGAGAAAAGGTGAGAGGAAAAGCAGGTGACAAGTGTGACTATTTCAGGAACAGCAAACGAAGAAGCTGATACCACTAGCCAAATGTCCATTCACCATTTCTCAGCCATACTTTCTCCTCTCCTGGGAGGAATCTTGCTACTTACTCAAAGAAAACCATGCTATCCTCTTTCGAATTGTTCCAGTTTTCTTTCCTGCATCCCATAAACCACTCAAAGAATGAAATGGTACCCCTTGCCTCAGAAAAAGAGAAAGAAATATAGACCCTTGAAAGTTTCAAAAGGTGAGGATCCTCCTTCTATAGGGATCTGTTCTTCAGCAACAAGAAGAGTGGAAGACCAGGGGATGAAACAGATTCCCCTTCACCTAAAGTGACAAACCAAAAAATTCATTTCACAGTGGAAAGGACAGCCTTCCCTTTGGATGGTCTTTTTTTTTAACAGCTCCCAACAAGATCCCAGCTATATACCTGACTTTGTTTCCTCCCTTTCCTCTCTGAGTGGGAATCCTGTATCATCTCAGAGTACAGTCTCCTTAAGCTGGAGCCAAAATTGCTCATACAGCATTGGAGTCACAGAAGTACTCCATACTTGCCACTGTGTAAAGGACAACATCTATTTTAGTTCTCTGCCTTGGGGACTGGTACAAAATATTCTGTTTTATTCAGGTCTTGTATTTTAACTTTCTAGAATAGATATTTGGCTGATAGAAGTTCCAGAGGATCCTGCTGTAAATCAGAACACATCCTCGCTGGTAACATTTAAAAAATCTGATTGAGTCTTGGTGCTCTTATTTACATCACAGCCCTATAAACATTTCTATCAACACAACAGCAGGGGCAGCAAACAGCATGGAGCAAGCACAAACAGTCAGTGGGAGGAAAAAAAACTCAAGGATTTTCAGGCAACCTCTCATGCTTCCTTTGGGAAACTCACTGGAATTGTTCCTAATAACCTTTTATTCTTGTTTCCTGTCTGCTGCTTATTACAATTTCCTTGCTAACTTGAAAAAAATGTGTTGAGGAGGAATTACTGTACCCATCAAGTGGCCAGCAATAAGATGATTTTTAAGTTTCCTGGGGCTCTAGTGGTAACATAAAAATTTCCCTGTGGGAGCTCAATCAGCTCAGCCACAGGATTGTTTTTGATGGACTAGAAATTTTTAGTGCTTGCCTTCATCTGGTAATTGCCTGGGTACCAGTAATGGTGATGTGGTTACAATTATGATATTCAAGCAGAATGTGGCATCAACCAGTAAGAGGGGGTTGGTTTCAACCAGGCTTGGAGCTTTAAACAGGACAAACTTTAACAATCATCATTCCCACTGGCTGGTAGTGTAAAATCAATTTGAAATGTAAATTAAAGTGTTAAGCCGATCCAGTCATGGACCAAAAATGCACTTCCAGGCACAAAAATATTTACACTAAACCAGAAGCTGTCTGAAAAAAAAGTTGGCAATAAAAATACTAAAACCCACTAATTTGTAGTATTGAAGAAAGGGGAAAGTAAAAACCATTAATAAACGCTAAGATTCTAAACACGCAGGGAATTTATGAGGGAGTTTTATAAGATCAAGGAAGTACTAAATAGTTAACAGAGATAAAGAGGCAAAAATGATATTTTTATAAATATAAATGTGCCCGAGACTGGCCATGAGCCCGTTGCTTGATGCGGGTGATAAAACTGTAAATGACAATCCAAAAAAGGCGGAAATATCGAATAAACATTTTGTCCTTCGCACATTGTTTTGTCCTTGGAATGAAGCTGTAGAAAGTATCATCCCATATTACGTCAGCCCAACAAAATTCACCGTGGGTAATAAAAGGAGATGTGAGACGAGATCTGCTAAAATTAAATGTTTTCAAATCAACAGGCCTGGAGTCTAACATAAACTAAATAAGGAGTTCTCTGAATCACTAGTGTTGATACTGAACAACTCATGGAAAAATGGGAAAATTTCAAAGGGTCAGAGAACTGCAAGTGTATGCAGTTATTAAATATCTACTAAAGCAGGAAGGCCCAGGAAATTATAGGCACCATACCCCAATATCCGTCTGGGTACAATAATGAAATCAATTGAGCCAGCAGTCTTTCTAAAAATCAATGAGGATAAAATAGTATTAATTCAAACCATACTTTTAAAAACCCCCACTCTCCTTTTTACGAAATTATGAACTAGATAAAGACAACTATATAGACTACAACATGGACATGTCCAAGGCATATGACTGACCAGATTAAAAGTTGCAATTAATTGATTCAAAACTAGTTTATAGATAGATCTTAAAGGTTTTGTTTAAGGGATGGTATCAATGAGAGGAGTCTTTTCTAAAGACACTATCCAGAGATCAATCTCATTGTGAACCTATTCCATATTTTTTAATCAGTCCTCTAGATTGTAAAATGAAGCGATGTTTGTTAAAATCTGATACAAACACAAAAGCTAGCAGTGAAGAAGGCAGTTTAAATGTATGATTGATCACTAATGTTGGCATGTACAAAACTAAACTCTCCCCTAGGCACCAGAGATTTTCTGTGCTCAACATACTCATCTTCCTTGTGGCTCTGCATTGAAATGACTCCATAACTCACTCTCATGTTTCAAGGCTTCTGTGGACAGCCTGCAGGAGGGAGAGGACTGCTCTTTTTTCTGATGCCCAATTTACCAGCATGCTCTAGGATGCTTGAAGGAAGACAAAGCTTCACTGATTGGCAGCAGCTAGACTGAGACCCTGAAAAAGTTGCATCAGTGTCCTGCTAGGACACGAAGGATCTATTTTTTCTTAAGTGCGTATGTTGGTCTAACTTGCTCACACGCTGAGGGTCAAATTTAAAGTCAGATATGGAATTAGGAAGGAATTTTCCATCCCACAAAGACTGGCGAGAATCCCAAGTGCAACTAGCTCACTGTTTTCTCTTCTTATCTCCCTAGACTTGCACAGGGAGATGCAAATAACAAACTTAAACCCAGAGATTTAATAGACTTACAAGATCTTAAAATAAAAAAGGGACATATCTGTTCAGGGGTTGCAATCACTGCATGACTCAGAGGCTTGACTCTCCTGAGTCAATGAGGGGCAGAAGGCACGCATAGTGTTTTGGTAAGGGAAGGGTATATGTGATGTTGTATGTGTCACAACAGTTGTATTGAGAGCTCCTCAGGACACAACGCAAGCCTCAGGGCATAAGGAGAGACAGTGTGTATAGACGGTGCTGTGGTCATTTTATGACAGTGGCAGTGATGCAACTGTCATAAAATGAGAACAATGTGATACTGAATTCTGCTGCAGATCATCAAAACTTTGGTTGTTGAGGAGTTCCTCCACTTAGACCTTTCAGCTGTTTAAGATGATGCTCCTAGAGCCCATCTAACCAAAGTGACCAGAAAATCAGCTAAAAAGTAGCCACTAGCTAGAACTACTTCTGGTGTTGACAGATCAACTTACTGACAAGGAAAGTGTTTCCTATAGTGTCAGCACAGTAAAGGTTGAAGTCTAGGTCACATGTATACTTGTCTCAAGCATAAACAAAAAGCCCTGATAAGTTCCAGATCTAGAGCCCTTTTCCTGTGGGTGCCACTTTAGTGAAGCAGAACAAGCCTGGCTTGATGTTCAGATAGCAGGCTAAACCTGCAGTGTTAGCAATGGTGTGATGCCTTGTTTTGACTTACACACTGAAGAGAGCAAAGACAAGGCCTCAAAAGGAGAATAAATAGAGATGAGCAAGAGGTTATTTCATTGATATCTCACTTTTAGACAGCTGCCCACACTTACAAAGGGAAAAGCAAATGCTGAACTGGAAATGCATCCTCAAACCCTCACTAAAGTGGTGTCTGATTTTCTCTTGCTTTTAACAGATTCAATACTCAAAATGTACCCTTGCTAAGGCCAAACCTACCAGATCTGTAGCCATCTGAGAGCAATATGTTACAAAGTGAAAGGAAATACTCTTAAAATTAACTTATCCATGGATCTCCCTTCCCCCTATTGAAAAGACAGACCTAAGGTGTACCACAGGATTGCACTTGGATTTCTGCAAACAAGAAAACTCTACTAAAACAGCAGACTGGCAGTGAAAAAGCACCACCACAATAGTCAAGGCAACAAACATTACAAAGTGAGTGGGAACAGCAACTTTTAATCAAATCATTCAACCCTTTTGTTGTTGCTTACCTTGATTATGTCAGACAACATTGTTAAAGAGTCTTGCTAGAGACTCCATGATATTACCTTTCCAAATTACAGCTATCAAGGCAGACTGCTCCTAAAATTTCAGAAGACAGCATATTTATCTACCAAGCTAAAGGCAACAATTTCAAACAAACAAAACCTCCCCCTCTGGGTCCTTCTGCAAGGAATCAAGGAGAGCACAAGACTACCATTAGCATATGTAACCTCTTTCTGAGCTAGGTCCATTAGGTACAGAAACATTGCTAAGAAAACAGGAATAGGAGGCACTTCAGTGAACAACTACATCAGCAAGATTTCAAGTGTTCACTGTATATGCCTAATTTCTTGCCAGCTTCATTTCTTGCTCATTTATTTCTTGTGCAACGTTGAATACAGCAAAAAAAAAATCTCAGCTTCCCTAGCCAATAAATAGATAACAATTAGCTGTGACCACTTTTGTGGAGGATGGAGGATGTTGAGACTGAATAATTGTTCCTCAGCAAAATGAAAGAACACAACATTATTATATATAAAATTATGATAATGATCTGCGGACACTTCTCACAGCTTGTCTCCATGGATCTAAGACTTCCTAACAAACATTAAATTAATCCTTGCCTCCACACTCTTGGAAGACAAATGATACTTTACTACAATTTGTTTGCAAGTGGGAGAATGTAATGAACAGCTAATGCTTACACATCTAATTTTAAAAAATGCTTTCATGATTTTATTTCTAAATGTTTATTTAATTTCCCAAAAGTAAAACTGAGAAAAGTGTACTATTTCATGCCAGTCTTCTCTCCACCCCTTTGGCTCTTTGAAGCCTTACAACATCAAGCCTGTAAATTCAATTTCTCTGTCTGGAGGCTCAGATCTAATAGCTCTGTCTGGAACATCAGTATCAAGGGATCTTGTCTTCAGAGTTTAGAGGAAACCAGCAAAGAGCTTTCTGGAGAGACAGAGAGAAAAATTCTATTATTTCTTTTAGAGAGAGATTATTAAGAGGTGACAACTACAAGAACCTGTTACTTTTATTAGTAGCTTCTCAGTATTACAGTGTACATCAAAATTTATGTACAGACACAGAAAAAAAAGAATGTAGTCTCACCTATGTGAGATAACTTGTCCAGGTTCTTTCTCCAACAGAAATCATTAATGCTTATTTCAGAACAAGTCACAACGAGCTGGGATAGTTAACCTCCCACCTCAGGTCCCACCATCATCCCCAGCAATTTTAAGTTTTTTAAGCACTGAGGCAAAAGGACTTCATATTTCTATCAGTAACTGTCATCATTAGCAATGAATATTCTGACTGCTAAGACTTACATCATGTAGTCTTAGATCACCACTTTTTAAAAACCCATTTTTGCAAGCCTGCTGTATTCTTGGGCCAGTTAATTTTCACCGGTGTTTAAATTTTCTGACATACTGACATACATATGAAGGGTGTTTTTAAAAACCTACACTGATTTTCTGTCTTCAGTCTGTCCTGAGTGATGCAGCTGGGTAAGTTTCCCAACCACATTACTGTGCACATGGTAAGACCATCAGGAAGAGTCAATGCTCAAACTGTACTCAGGAGACAAAAATGAGGACTGTTGTACTGAGATCCAGGCACCCAAGTTCAACTCTTCCTTTTCCTTTTTCAAAGGTGAGCAATTTTTCAGCCAATTGTCCTTACCACAGGTGTTTGTCATCATACCTTCTTACTGAGAACTATGAATCAGACACCACCATTGCTCATATTTTTGTATTTCGGTGATTAATATTTCTGAATTTATAAACACATGTTTATACTCAGGTATTTAATGTATTTATGTATTTAGAGACACATAAACCCATCAGTGTGTCTTTGTGTGTTTGTCAGCCTGTATTCTATCAGCCTAGCTGTTCCTATCAACTTTGCTGTAACTTCTGGGATCTAGTCATGTTGAATAAAGTTTACATCATAGCAGGCCAGCAAAACTTGCAGGTTTAAAACAACACAGTTTTTATGGGAAAAAACCAAACAACCCAATGTCTCATTTGCAAGGGCAGAGATTTCAAACCAGTATGGTTACACAGGTCCATCACCTTAAGAGGTTCAGGTTGAGACAGGTTTCTGTTTAAGCACCATTTACTGTTAATGCATTTGACACCTGTTGAAATGGATCAATGCTTGCAGTTAGATCAGCTTTCCCTAAGCCAGAGGGTTTTATGTAGACCTATAAATACAGATCTATTTCCAGTAGAGTTCCAGCAAAACACATTGCTACAATGATTGATAACAGGAAATGAAGAAATTATCTGAAAGTAAGAAATTCCCTATATAAGTTTTATATGCTTCCATGATTTGATTTAAATAATTTCAGTTTCACTGTCAAATCCTACCCTCACTTCTTCTTTGGAGCAGTATAATCCACAACATCTTCAGTCTCTTCTCTATTCACAGAGAACCACAAGCATCTGCTGTTTTGTTTGTGAACATGCTGGCAGTTGGCTCAGATGCCTGGCTCAGGTCTCAAAAACTGATGTTTTAACCTGGGCTGAAGAAGATGTATCTCACCTGCAGAGCACGAACCTCCAAACATGCTTTGCCAATGGTCAGACCACACAGCAAGAGGATCAAATCAAACTTGCCATGGGGGGAAGTGGTGAAAGAGGAAATGTAGGGAAAATGCACAACCTCCAAAGCCAGGAGCTGGATTAAAAGAGGACATAGCTTTGAACAAATGTTCAAACTCTGCTCTAATTTTTGAGTGCAAAAGAGATGTCCAGGCAAACAACACTTGAAACAACACTTGATGAGCTTCCATTCTCTTGATATTGTGTGATCTTAAAAGGACCCAACAGTCATGCACATGCTTTCTGATTTCCAAACTAATAACAATTTAGGACCATTGAATAGCTAATATTACTTGAAGAGCTGCAAACTAATTGATTCCCAATACAAATTTCTAAACAAATACTAAAATCTGTGTAAAGCTAGCTAAAATTTCAGAACCTGCTTTCAATTTTACCTATATTTCCTTTGTAATTACCTGATTACTTATGCATGATTTAATCACACTGTAGCCAGGGAGCAGGAGTTTTTCCTCAAATCACAATTAAACCTGACATATTATTTTGCTATTTTATATAAATTAATTGAAATAACTTCTGTCATGGAAACACGAGACTTAGGACAGAACTGGAGAAATAACTAGCTAAGCCTAACAACATGAGCTCAAGTCTGTACTGCTCTCTCCATCCATTTTTTCACCCTTCATCCCAGTACAGAATGAATGAGAATGACCTTTTGATTTTTCAATTGAGATTCTCTTTATCACACAATCTGTGTTTACAAAGTCATAGAGTATTCCTAGAATAATATCATATCAAGCAGCTGTTACTGTAGTTTTATATGTATTGATGTAGAGTCTTGGAAGATGCAGAATACTTCTGAAGAAATGGTCCAAGAAGATAGTGTAAGGACACCTCAGTTCTCAATCTGCAGAGGAACCACAAGATCCTCTTTCTTTAGGCATTTAGGAAAAATGGAGGTATAGTAAATAAGAATTGGGATAAGATTTGCAATCTGAAATAGTCAAGAATTTTGTTCAGAATGAGTGCATCTGTATAGTTTTAAATGCAATTATTACTCTTAACCATTTAAGTTGTACTGTAAACATACACTATGTTAAACAGATGTCAGGCCTGTAGAGGGCTTTACAAATGAAATAAACTTGGGAGATAGCTTTATTTTTTTCCTCTTTACAATTTACACAATCCATGCAGATAAGGATTTTATTGCTTTACTAATAAAAAATAAAGACAGCAGAAGGCAATGGATCGAATAATCTGTGACCACCCATAGTTTAAACAGTTGACTGAGAAGAGACTTTATGCAGCAGCAAACAATTACACAGAAATAATCATTGCTGTACAAGTCATGCCAAGGTTCTCCAAGCTGTTCTTGGCATAAGACCAGCAAAGGTGAAGCAAAAATAGCTTTATGTCATCCTTGCAATTGCCCAAATCAAGTAACACAGAGAGAGGCTCACCCCAGCCCTGCATGCCACAGTGTAGCTACAGGACTGCTTTGCCTATGACCCACTTGCCTGTGGTTCCAGCAGGGTATTTGATAACTGAGGACCATGGGGAGAAGGTGAACTTTAATTCTCACAGGTGTTTTCCCGAGGCACAGGAAACATTAAGTGAGCTGGCTGGTACCAAGGCAACAGGTCTCTGGCTTTTAGAAACAGCCCAACTGAAAAACTCTCCTCTGTGAACTTTTTGGATGAAACAATGGCATAATATTAACTTCAAGCACTTTAATTTAAACTGGGCTAAGTATACAGGCAAGACAGGCAGAGAGTATAGGCAAGGCAACCGAGAGCAGCTCAAGGAAGCCTTGGGATGTTGGTGGATGGAAAGACTGACATGACCCAGCAATGTGCACTTCCAGCCCAGAAAACCAACAACATCCTGGCTGGCCACCAGGGCAAGGAAGGTGATTCTCTCTCTCTACTCCACTTTCATGAGACTCCACCTGGAATGCTGCATCCAACTCTGGGGCCTCTGACATAAGAAGCATGGAAAAGAGAAATCTGAGGGACAGCATATGGCAGCCTTCCAGTAAAAAAAAGGACTACAAGACATCTGGAGGGACTTTTTACAAGGGGATGTGGTGACCATATGAGAGGTGAAGGTCTTAAAACTGAAAGAGATTTAGATTCAATATTAGGGAAAAGTTCTTTCCTGTGAGGGTGGTGAGACACTGGAACAGGTTTCCCAGAAAAGCTGTGGATGCCCCATCCCTGGAAGTGTTTGAGGTCAGGCTGGATGGGACTCTGAGAAACCTGATCTGATTGAAGGTGTCCCTGTCCATGCAGGGAGGTTAGAATGGAATGATCTTTATGCCTTCTTTCAACCCAAACCATTCTATGATCCCACAAGTCACTATGTTCAATTTCTATCAGCCCACAGCACTGAAAGAAAAAGATGAGAGCCATGAATTATCTAACCCTACTGCCAGCTCTTTTGGTGAAATTATGTTCTCTTAATTAAGAGATAAAAGTCTCATAATCCCTTTCCCCAACAGGATGTGAGCTGTTGCTCATCTAAAATACTTGACCGAGGAAGGACATGAACATTGTTAGGTACACAGCAGCACTGCTGCATTACATGCCAAACTAAGAAGTATGAACTCTTTTTGCTTCCTAGTTGTAAGGCTATTAGATACCTGAATAATTTTAATTGCTTTGCTTCTGAAGAAGATGGTGCAATATTAGTGTGAGCATAACAGAGATACATTAACTGGCAATTACCATCTAAAGTCAGAGACAAATAATCAAAAAAAAGAAAAAAAAAAGAAAAAAGGATGAATCCTAGTGAGGAACAAAATATTTAGGCTTTTACATGTTTCAAATGCTTATCAAAATTTCCTCCTTTCAATCTCTGGGCCTGGAAATCAGATCATTTTTCAAAATTGAATGCAAGTTGCCATCTAAACCTATATTTAGATCAAGGACATGACTATGAATGTAAGCATCCAACAATAGAAATCTGAACCTGAAAATTATAGTTATGCATTTTTTCTACTTTAATAATCCTTGATACAAGATGGGAACTCATTACACTGCAATTAGACATTTTTAAATGTTCTTTCAGATTTCTGGATGAAACACAATATCTGGATGCCAAGCTGTTGTCAACGTTTTTACTGTCTGGAATTGTATGTTTAAAACTATATCACATCAACCTTTTGTATTTCTGAGAC
The DNA here is from genome assembly GCF_023055355.1 of Agelaius tricolor. Taxonomy (NCBI): domain Eukaryota; kingdom Metazoa; phylum Chordata; class Aves; order Passeriformes; family Icteridae; genus Agelaius; species Agelaius tricolor. Next base: position 22,140,902 of record NW_027269269.1, read on the forward strand.
AGCTATTTCAATGTGTTTTGATTTACTACATGAGACCTTTCAAACAAGGCCATGTAATGTAGAGTTGTTTCAAAGTGCCTATAATAACAAAATCTTAATAGTCCACATGTGTTGCGTGCAAGTGTTCTCCTTATAATTTACAAGATGTTATTGTTTTTAATGGACATCCCTCCAAACCTACCTGCCAGTTTGCAAATTGCTAACAGCAACAGGAAATTGTGAGGACAAACTGCATTCTTGGTGTCACATACAGTATTCTGCATCCCCCAGGTTGCTGGCACAACTGTCAACAATTGTCAACTACAAGTCAGTAATTCTTTGGGCAAGGTACACAAAGAGAGAGGATACAAATTGTTGTGTCAGGTCTGCCAGTTTTGCAATGTTAAAAGAAATTACAGCACCAAGACTTATTTTAGACTTTAGTAACTGCAGCTATTGCCCTGATAAACATCACAAAAGACATATTGAGTAAGAAATGAGACTGCTACAAATCCCCTCCCAGAATAAGATTTTCACTTTAAAAATTGCAAAGATGAACAATGTCATGGCATTGCTTGTAGGAAAAACATTTTGGTAAAACTCTAAAACTTTCAGGAAAAATAAGTAATTTCAGAGTAAGTAATTTACACTGTTTTGATACAGAAGCATTAAAATAATCTGTTCCTCTATAATAATCTTTGTCAATGGTCTCTTCTCATAGGATGTCATTGGTATTTTCAGTGTCATCTGCCAAACACTGTCACCAACCTAAAGGTTCTTAGAAATACAATCATTTGTAGCTATAACTAGCTAATAGTCTCTACCTATAATCAAGGAAAATAAAGTGCTATGCCTCAGTGCCAGTAGCAGGCAATGAGTCTATTTGTACAAACACATTTTGATGTACAATGCAAGAAATTAGTAATTAGGAGAGAAAGAAAACAGACATTACATAGGGAAAGCATCTCATCCTCATACAAACAACAAACAGGGAGCACTCAGCCTCACAGTCTCTTGTTTCACCTTGTTGATCCTGTTCACTCCAACAGGATGATGTTCTTCCCACATTTCCCTTAGGCAGGTCTCTAAGCTGGCACTATGCACTCTGGCACAGTGCCAGCTCTCTGCCTGCCTCAGTTCCCACCCCACTTCTGCCTCTTGTCAGGTCTCCCCATGTGCTCCAGACCCTCTCACTGCTGTTGGTTTCAGTGCTAACCCTGCACACTCTCTCGCTCTCTGCACTGTGCTGCCAGCTGTGGTGCTGATGATAAAACATCAGACGTGTCCTACTTCAGCTAGAGCATTTCCAGTTTGACAAGTAGGGGAAAATGGCTGTATGTAGGCTCCTACATTCATACCTTCAGCTCTATCACTGCACACACCCAACAGCACAGAGAACCACTGCACTTCTCTCCATATTGTTCACCTATGACAACAACCAGAATGTATGGATATTTCTGATTGTACTGAGTTCCTTTCCATTAAGTGTCCAATTTTTCTTGTCCTTCATAAAATGCCTCAGTTTACCAACTGAAAACTGAAATAGACTCTATGGAAGGAATGAAAATAACTAAAGCAAAACAACTGCCAAATACTTAATCTACTTCATTCTGGCTATTTCCAACATGTGGTGACTGATCATGCCTGTGTCAGATTCCAGCCACAGAGTTCCTCATGTGCACAATCTCAGCAAGAATGTATCTGTGACTTTGGTGATCAGACACCACGTGGTTTCATTTGAACCTCAGTTTTCAACTTAAACTAAACACCTCTGCCTTTCATGGCTGTGAACCAAAACTTGAGTGCTTAAGTAGAGTAAAACAAATAGAGCAAGTGTTTCAGAAGCTCCAGAAGAGGAAGAGGTTGCAGTTACTAACACTGAGGAGCTAAAGCTCAGATCCTCAAAAGTTCTTGAGATACTCATCACCCTCTTTAAGCACTAAGAATTTTCCACCCCCAGAAGTGTCATGCAGCTGCTACTTAAGCCTGGAGGATTGGGATCTCATCTCTTCAAGCCAGTACACTGACACTGCATCCTGCACCACTTCATGGAGAGACACTGCTCAAATCTCTCAGCTGAAAGCTCCCAGGCAGAGTATTCAAAATATGTGATCTAACTGTGGAGGAGGGAGGGTAAAGGCCTGTTTAAGATTAAGCTCAGCTTTCTGATTGACTGATGCTTTTGAAGGCTTTGCTATGAAAATGGACATGACACATCAGAGACCATTAACTATGTAAATACTGTTTCCTAAGAAATGAAAGCAGCAGTAATTGTACCCTAGCTAGCTGCTGAAATTACTCAACCCAGGACTATCCTGGCAAGTAAAAGAAGCACAATATGCTATCAATGTCTTTGTTAAAGACAAAAGTCTAAATGTTATGAAGAATTCATGTTTATACACGCATATATATATATATATATTCACACATCACTGATGATATTTATGTTTGTAACCTCATTACAATGCTTTAGACGAGGATATCATATGGAGTAATGTACTGAAAAGACATCGTAGCATAAAAAGTAGAACCTATTTCTGTTGTTTAGAAACCAGACTTTTATACTCAGTTTGTCACTCACTGACTGGATCCAGCCCCTTCAATCTCTAACACATGAACCAGGACAATCACAGCTGACTCCCTAAGGTGAGATAAAGACTATAGGCAGGTTCCTTGAAATAATAAACACAGGCAGCAGAAGATTTAGTATTACAGCTTGGTTTATAAATCTGTGTGTTTTTCCCATACTGAAGGCCACTAAATGGAGGAAATTCATCAGCAGGGTATGACATTTTATAATTTGTGCAAGAATATGACAGTCTTACAAAATATATGGCTATGCAGAAGGCATAAAATATCTGTGGGATTTAAATGTGACATAGATTAGTTGTCCTTTGAGCAGATTGTTGTCTTTCCAACATAAAGTTCCAGAAAGGAACTACCTCTACAATTCAAAATACTTACAGAACACTCACATAGAAGGAATGGCATCTGGTGTAGAGCATACTGCTTGGTGTTGACTGGGTATAGCTTAGTTAAGTTTCTCCTCAAAGGCTAAATGTAGAAAATGTTCTCAGAGAGATCTGGAAACTGGATCTTTGTTGCAGGGTTTGGACAGCTGGCTTGCCTAGGGTTAGTCAAAAGGTCCTGGTGAGTACCAATTATGAAAGGTTCAAAATATTTTAAAACATATAGAGCTAAACTGGTGATCCTGGAAGCAACTACCATAGCAGACAGAGTGTGGTACATGTGGGCCATGCCATCATGGCTTCCCACAACAGGGTTTCAAGCAGTGTCAAAGAACTGAGCAGAAATGTGGGTTGTGTGTGGCAAAGACAGCAGTGAGGTAAAAGGTGGAAGAAGATGGGAATAAGGAAAATATCCCTGCCACAAGCACCTACTATTGAGGCACTAGTCAAGACATTTAAACTTGCCTGTACTGTGCCTTGTAGAATATCAGAGATAACTGCAGCATCTGGCAGAAGTGACACAGGACCTGCAAAAGATCTACTCTGTGCACCTGAAATGGTACTCACTGAAAATTTTAAAGGTACCAATCTTTCTGAGAAGATTAAAGGGTGCAAAGAAAACTGTGTGACCAGGTCCCTAATCTGTAAATTCACTGATGAACTCCATCACCACCAGACCTCAACCCCCCTTTTCCCTTGTCATTGTGGAGTTTTGTGCAATGGCCCAAGTGAACACAGCCATGGTGGATGGTTCCATGGGGCTCCTGAGTTTGGTGGACACTTTGACACTAACAACGAGTGTGAGAGACATATATCTGCTGCATTCACTGGAACAACCAGTCTGCTCCCAGCCCTTATGCTTCCATGTCTAGCTGCTACTAGAGGAGCCAGGAAAAATGGGGCTAGAGGAAATCCCCCCACAGTACTACATTCATTCAGCAGCTTGTCTTTAGTAATGTTCCTTTACACAGGCAGTTCTTAAACAAACTTCACAAGTAAAAGCTTAATTAATGCTGCAAGGCCATGGGTGAGCCAGAGGGTGGGAAAACAGGAATGGGGAATGAATGTCCTCATTTTCAGGAAGATTAGGGCTACAAGGTAACAAGAAAGCAGAGAGGACCGAAAGCAGAAAATACAGGTTAGATAGTACTTCTTGGAGGAAAGGACAACATCTGTTAAGCTCTCTCTTGAAGAGATGACATGAAATTGAAAGATGAAGAATCTTTCATCTCCTTAACCTAGTCTGCCTAAGACAACTTCAGCACTCTGTGGCAGGGACCAGTTCTCTTTTCTGTTTGCAGAGCACACTGTAGACCACTATTCTGGTTTGTAACATGTTCTCCTAAGTGAAGACGAGTATCAGGTCAGGAGCCCCATTGCTTGCAAAACCCAGCAGACTCTGAACAGTGTAGTGGTGCTGGAAGGACTTGCTGACTGAAGGCAGAAAGTCAGCAGAGCTTCTTACAGCAGGAATGATTTTTAGTGACACTTCAACATTAGACTTTACTTTGGGTTGCTCCTAAATGTTCTGCTTCTCATAGTATGTATGTAAAGAACCCCCAAACCCCTAGTTTCTCAATGTTTTAATTCGAGATAGCAAGTGCCCAAGAATGTCAGCAGCCTAATAGGCAAAGAGAAGCATCAAAGGTTAAATTCTTTCAAGTAAAAATGATATTTCTGTAGATTAGTAGACCTATATATATGTTGATAATTCATGTTAATTATCTGAAAAAAAATCCTGAAATCATCTGTCTTAAGTTTCATGATTTCCTGTGTATTTGGTTTGCTCTGGCAGGTTGGTGCATCTGTTATCTATCTTTTAAAGCTCCCAATTGTTATTTTCAAGTAGAAAGTTTAATTAGGAAAAATTACTAAACAGATTCCATAATTTAAGGAAGTCCTGTAGTGAACTTATTGTTACTCATGAGAGGTCACTTAATGTCTTTCTAACTTATTAAGATGAAATATCTGGTTTTAGATGCTGAATACTGTCACAAGGCTCAAAAATAGTGTATTTGTGCAAACTATTACTGAAAAAAAAGTTCATCAAGGAATTCCTGTAGATACTAGCATAGACACCAAGATAACTTTTTTAAACAGATGCCAACAGTCTAGCTGCAACAATCAGAGTGTTCACATAACTTACCTACTATTTTGGTTGTGAGATGTCTTTGTGTTGACTGACTTTTATAATTTATTTCAGAACCTGAGTGTACCTTCTGGCTGACTCACAGCTATGTAATCATTTTTTGAGAGGACTGAATTCCATTTCATGACTGGCTACAGGCTGCATCATAAATTCAAGACTCCTCACTCTCCCCTGATCTCCCACAGATGCCAAAAGGAAGCTTGTACAGAGATCAAAGGAAGAATTTGGGCTCTGTGTAGTAAAATAAAACTTTCAGTTGTTATTTTTTACATCACATTCAGAACTGCTTACTGGAAAATGTTCCCTTTGCTGCTAGGATCATTGCCACCCTTGCCTCCTGTCTCGTTTCCCTTCCCCATCCTTCTTTCTTTTCTCTGTCTTCCTTCTCTTCGCATGTGTCACTGCAGATTCCCACTCCCTGTGCACTGTGTTGGAATGGTCACTGTAACACACGCAGTGCCACCATTAACCACAAGTACTTGCATTCTGACAACTCCAGAGGAGCACTGGTTCAAATCTCTCTCCAAACTGAGGACACAGCACAGTGGCCCTCACTTTCTGCTCAAGAGAATATTGCATATTTGTATCTGCAATGTCACAGCTGGGTTTAACACTTCCTTTTCCCCAGTATTTTTCAAGAATCAAAAATCATGACCCAGGCACTTACTAACTGCTTTATCCATTTCAGACACTCACGCAGGTGTTCTGTATCTCATCCACCAAAGTATTCAACGCCAAGTACTCCCTATTCCAGGCCATGGAGGCAGAGGCAGGTTAACGTTCCAGCCCCAAGTGCCCGAAATTAACTATTAATAAAGAAAAATTAAAAGTTCAGCAGCATAAAGTTTTCCCTCCAACTCCAAAATGGATTTAGATCAGTAAAGCTGGTTTCAGACACAAGGGTTCTAGTTATAAGGACCACATGAAGGCTGCAGATCAGAGAAGTGGTCAACCAACTCTATGCACCACAACAGTCAGTTGAATTGTCCTGAAAATGGAGGGAAAAAGGATCAGATACTTTTGAACCGCTCTGCTTTGCCTGTTCTCATATGTCAATCTTACCATAAAACACTGCAAAGTTTTTTGCATGGAAATTCCAGTGTGCTTTAGAAACCCCTGTTTCTAACCAAGGTATTTCTAATAAGATCCTGTGAGGTACAGTTCTTATCCTCACTTTTTGCAAACCGAAAAACTGAAAGAAAATGGTTTGCCTGAGGTCAGTGTCCAAGCCCAGAACAGGTTCTGAAATGGTTGTTACAACTGAGTCACTAGATTGTGTTGCCTTCACCTTCATTTAATGTAGGCATGACAAGATTATAATCTCTCATGTTTTTTGAGCTGGGCAGTTCATCTCACCTAACTTTCTCAGCTGAACAACACCAAAAAAATGTGCTTACATAGAATTAGCCTTGAAACACGAGCAAAGAAGACTCTGGTACTAAAGCTACCACCTCTTTGTCAATGTCCTCCCTCAGTCTACTTGGTGTCAATAATGTTCTCAAAATCGTTGGCACAAATTAGTGCGGGCAAAGAATTCTGCACTCTTGCAGTTAATAAGTGACTGAGGAAGGCTATCAATTTATGCAGAAGAGGTTGTTTGCAACCAACAATAGATGCAACAGCTTGCAACCAACATGCAGATGGAATGAGAATGAACTGAAAAGGTCCCCCTGTCTCACTTGACATTTTTGCTCATAATTCAGAAGATAATCCTAATAATCTTATTAAATACCAAGAAAGTATTGAGGTTTGAGAATGGTAGAAAGAGTGTCAGGCTGGCAGACCTGGGATCTGAATTCTTCCACTAAGCCATAAAGTTTAACATAGGAGGTAGCTGTTCAACCTTTTCTGCCAATATTGGTCTATTGACATTTTGAGAATGATGTCAAAATTTTGCCTGCTGTCACCCACTCCATCACTGACCTTTCTGAGAAGTTAAGGATAAGACAATCTGGTGTCAAATACTGTAATGAGATTTGACACACACTTGGGCACAGAGTCAGGAACACCCTAATAATTTTATAGATGTCTCCAAGCATCAGCCTTGTCATGTCCTAGAACGAAAGAAATTACTTTGGGATGCTTTGTATGGTTTCTAATCACTAACCTGCCACAATCAATCCTCTTTAAAAATAATTACATTTCAACAACTTCAATTACATCAATTAAATGCAAACTAGATTCTGGAATAGTATTTAATCTGAACAGCCATCACCACTGCTCAGTTAAATATTCCTAATAATCATCCAACTAATTTTTCCACTCTCACAGCTAGAAAAGATGTAAGAATTTGGTCTTCACAACACAGGAATCGATGGGCAGACCCCAGTGAATGCACAGAGCACAGAAACAGATTTTGTTATTGGGGCTGAAACTTCTATTTCTCGTTGCAAAGAGAGCTTAGTCCTGCAGCGTGGTGAGGGGAAAAGCGTAGAACAGTAAGTGAAAAAAGTGCACAACTGCCCAGCTTCAGACTAAATCAAGCACAGGAGTTAAGGGGTCTAATTTCCACAATTAGCATAAGCACTTTCAGGGGCACCCACAGTGCCTGGGAAATACGCCTCACTGATACTCCCTTGACCTTGTCCCTCCCAGGACATCCTCTCTGAGTTTACACCGAGTGGTTAAATTTGAGTAGGAGGCAAAAAGTCCCAACTGTGATAGAGACGCTACTCAAAGGGGGAAATCGGGAAAACCTGCAAAGTCACTCTCCTCCATGATACATGAGCAAACAGGAGAACTGTGCTGGCCATGGCTGGGAGATGTAGGGTTATCAGCCCTCTCCTCTGCTCCTCTGAATCCAGCCCAGAGTGTCCAACAAGGTTAATTTAGTTTGCACCATGACTGCACAGAAAGACACACAGAAGTGGTTTTGGGGAGTAGAGCCTGAGAGGGAGCAAGAGGGAGGTGCAAAATCGACCACCTGCTTCAAGTAGGAAAAAAAAAATTGTAGAAAGGGAACAAATAAGAAAATAAATAAAAAACAAATAAGAAAATAATTTTATCATATACTATATCTACATAAGTAAAAATGAAGATTTTAAGGGCAGATTCAGGACTTCTCAAAAACTTTCTTCATTTATGTGGTGAAATTTGTTTGAATAGTGCTAAGGCTTCAGAAACTCATAACTGTGGTATAAATCAGTTTTCAAGATACTGCTATTAAGCCACTTTCTATCAGGATCAGTGAGGTGATTTTTTTTTCCCAGCGCGTGTGATTTCAGTAAAACAACTTGTTGCTCTTTAAAGTTTTGTTATGAATTACTGTTCTTCTTCCCCTCAATATTATTCCTAGATAACTTGAGCCAGAGAAAACACCTCAGAGCTCTACGGAAATTTCTCCTTTCGCCTGATCCTACATGTATCAGAAACCACCCTGCCCAAGATTTGGGGAGGGGAGGCGGAGGGGTCCCTCCGTGGAATTACGTCTGCACCTGGCATGGCCGGCCGGGCTCAGCCTGAAGTGCCCCCGGCTCCCTGTAGCCCTCGGCTCGCTCCGCACCCCGCCTGGCCAGGGGCTCTGCTTCTCCAGGTTTCGGCACCCCAAAGCCAGACCCGGCGCAGCGCTCCCCGCCCGTCAGACCCCGCGAGCTGTCCCCGTCCGTCGCTCCCCCGTGTGCCCCCAGCGCGGGCGGGCTGCTCCCGGCGGGAGCGCTGCCCGCCCCGACCCCATCCCAGGCTCCCATCCCGGGCGCGCACCCACCTGCCCCGCGGGCCCGCGCCCCGCTCACCTCGTCCCGCCGCCGGGGCTGCTCCTGCCGCCACCAGCTCCTGCCCTCACTCCGGCGCTGGGCAGGGCGGCGGCAGCAGCATCCCCCGCCGGCCCCCCAGCTGCCGCGGCGGCACTTGCAGCCTCACGGGAACCGGCGGCGAGGGGAGGAGGGGGTGGGGGAGAGAGAAACCCCTGGCCAGGGCCCCGTCCCAGCCCTCCCCGCCGCCTCCGGCACCCGGGCCCGCTCCCACGGCCGCGCAAGGCGGGGCGGGCGGCGGCGGCCACAGCGGGGACCCGCCCGGGCGCTCCTCTCTCCGCGCCGCCCCGCGCTGCCCCGCAGGTAGCGGCGGCCCCGGGCAGGCACCGCGCGTACCGCCCCGGAGGCGCAGGGCAGTCGGATACCTGTCCGTGAGCCTCCCTGCTGCCAGGCTTCGGGGCGCTGACCCTGCGGTTCCCCGTGCAGCGGCACCCGACAGGTTGGCACACGGGTACTTAACCCTGCAGCAGGATGCTACTGTGGAGGAAGAAAAAAAAAAATCATTGCTTGATCAGTTTTCTTTTCAAGACTGGGGTCTTCTTCCAGCTCTCAAAGAAAAGGTCTGACCTCCCGGTTTATGCTGCTCCCTGGTACCTGAAGCTCACAGAGTAGACACCAGGGACTTAAATTTCTTGAAGATGAAAATCCTCATCTTGCTCTGTACAGTTAAATTTTGGTGTGGTTTTGCAGATTTTTACTGCTATAGAGCTGCTATACCCACCAGTTGATTTGGATCTTAAAAATTGAAGTGCAGAGAACAAAATGTTTTCATTATTATATGGTAGCACTTACATTATTATACTGCTTCCTTAGTCCAAAAATCTTTCAACACCGTTTGAGAGCAACAGTCTTTTGGGATCATTATACAGTTTGTATTTGAAAACTCTTAACCTCATAAAACGCCCTTTTTTAAGGAGAAGTAGCATGTAGCTCTATACACAGACTCTGGTGCCATTCTACAGCCAGCCCAACCTTAGATGTTTGGATCTGTCCTGAGCATACAGTTTTCCTTTGCCAAATAATAACAGAAAAAACGTTGATAGAGTTGCAATATATTGCTGAGAGTGACACTTAAAATGTATTTACAGTGTGTTGTATTTTTACCTTGAAGAGGTGATAGAGACCTTTATTTCTGAAGGAGATCCATGAGACATAACTTTAGTAAGTTTGTAGTCTGTGTTTTACTTCAGAATTATCCACAGACCTGAAGTCACTTACGTACTCAAATAGCATTTAATGTATTAGGAAACAGCTAATTTTGCTAAATAATTAGTTTTCCTATTTCTACTGCAATACACTAACTTTTTAAGAAATAGATCATCATCCTTTTGATAGTTAATACTGTAAAATTGCACAACCATAATAAAATGCCAGCAAATACTTTTCAGATTTAAAAAAAACCCAAACAATTATTGATTCCAAAGGGGAAAGAATAGCTTTCTTGATTCTTAATCATGCTTAACTGGAGATGGTTCTAGATACAAGGTCTACAGATACAGAGAATTCTCTCCTAATGTCGTACTAAACTTTGATTTACAGCCCCAAGAAAACTTAAGACTTCCCTGCAGCAGTCAAAAGTGTTAATGTTTCAAATACTAAATCAAAATAAAATCTTGTTTGAAGAAACAGTACACCAAGTATTTGGACTCAGGCTCTTCAGGGCCATGCTGTAGCACGGCAATGAAACTGAACTTTTTTTAAAAACTGTTCTCTTGTGAAGAAACCTGAGGAGAACAGGAAGTTGGTTATTTTAAGTAATCATGTAGTTGTGGGGCAGGGACAAAAAAGATGAAAGAAAACCTTTAAAATGGCAAACTCCAAACTTCTTCCACAAAATCTGTAAATCAGCTATTGCTATATTTATTGCTGCACTACCCCACATAGCCAGCCATGCCATTTATGCCACAGGAGTTTTTGTGGCCCAGTACTTCATGCATGGTTGTATCAAATAGAAAACAATGTAACAGAAAGTTTTATTTTTTAATTTCTCTCAATATTAGTTGTAGCTCCCCATTATCTGTGACTTCATCACATTGTGATGCCTTCTTCCAACATGTTTCCAGCAATAAAAATCAGATGAGGAAGAGGCAGCAGGACAAGCCCACTGGGACAGTCTTTGACCTTGCTGGACATCTCCTTGGCTTCTAGAACTCAACAACACAAGGCAAGGTGTCAGGATGACATCCATTCAGGGCTCTTGTATTTAAGCCAGTGCAGCACTTTCTTCCTCTTTCTCACCTACACAGTTCGAGCAGATCATACCAGAATGTGCTTTATCAGGGCACCCTCAGATCCCAGTGTTCTGGGGAGCCCAACCAGGATGTAGAAGGCTCAGTTCTTTCAATTTCTAAGCAGATTTGAAACCGCATCTCTTACTTAGCAAGGAAATAGCCTAAACAGCTCACCACAGACCATTCCAGAGGAAGAATTACCTATGCTGCCCTTTTCAAACCCATGCTATCCTTCATTCTGATTCACATGGCTTTATTTTATTTTGAATTAGGTGGGAGGAGAAAGAAAGAGTAAGCTACTTACACCAGGGAAATACTAACATTCTGTGTCCTGTACTAATGACAGTAATTGTGGGTTTGACTCTATTGCCCTTTTCAGATGAAGCTGACATTTTTAGTAGAGAATCTGGACCCAAGCCAATTTCACTAGTGATCTGATTTTGGAGTCCTTACATCGTAGCTTCTCTCTGCCTTTGCCATACACAACAAACACATAAAATACAGCACAAAAATAACAAGTAAAATCCAAATATTAATTTATTTCCTTCTCTATTGCAAGACTGAACAGCATCAGCAGCTCAGTGATACAGTGCCCATGAAAGGAGGAAACCAACAAATACTGAGAATCATTTCTACTTAAGAGGCACATGTGAAAGCAAAAGGAAAAAGGATACACAGAACTACTGAACCTTAGTTCCTTTGAAACTACAAGTCAAGCCTCCCTTTGAATATTTCCCAGAAATATCACAAGCTGTGAAAGAAGGAAAAGCTGGGAAGGCTGAGATGGCATATCAGACATAAGAATAAAGGAGAGAAAAGTTGAGGTGGCGTGGAAGCCAGAGGTTTCTCTGGCTTCCACGATAGTGTGGTCACCTCTACTGCACTGTGGCCTTCAGGATGAGGTCTCAAAGGATCAAAGGCTCCACTGTCAGGCCAGTCTGCCTAAGTTGCAGCAGGTCCCTTGGGATGGAAAGACATCTGTGGTGTCAGTGGGCAGATTCTTCAGGGAGCTACCAAAGGAGTCTCACAGAACAGGGAGAGAGTTCAGAAAGACAGAAGGATGCTCAGAAACAGCTACTTTCCTCTTATAAGAGTTTTGTTTGATTGAAAGGCTTGTTATGGTTTTCAGCTGCATCTCATCAGATGCCCAGATGCAGTAGCAACTCAGCCCAAAGCAGACTGGGAGAGAGGATGGCAGCTGCTGGAAAGGGCTCTTGGAAGAGATCGATTGGAGCAGCATCTGTAATCAGCTGGGCCTATAAAGGGTTGATGTATATATTGAGCAGAAGTAAGGCAGATAGGGTCTCATGGACTGTCTTTTAGGACACTGTTGGGCAAGTTATGCTGGTTGATGATTCTCTTGATGATGTCTCTGATGATTCCTGGTCAGAATAATGGCTCTGTTGGGTGGCATTGCACAGACATCTTACACTGGCTCTGTGAATGGTTTTCTCTATTCCAAGTTAATTTCCTAGTGAGTAGCCAGAGTAGGAAATGTGCAGATGCCATGAGGTGATGGAGTCTCACAAAGATGAGGGGAGTGGTGAGGTCCTCTGTTGATGTAAGCAGGGCAGGTGACAGCTTGTAAGACAAAGTACTGAAGGCTCCTGATTGCATACAGGCATTTTGTTCATTGGTTATCTCTAGCTGTGAAGGACAAACTAATCCCACAAAGGCATTTTCCTGCAGAAACTCTTCAGAGGGGCAACTCTTCCCATCATCTGGACAAAAATGTTGGCCACCTCCCAAACAGAACTCTTGCAGCTCTCAGGTCAAGTCTCTCAAGTCAGCCAGCACTGCAAAAGGGCTTGGAAAGCCACAGCTTGATTCACCTAGTCCTTGTCAGGAGTATGAACTGGTGCTAGGACAGCCTTCCTGTCCTTGTAAGTTAGGCTCTTCCAGTTTACCTGTGTCCCTTATCCAGGGTGTGCATGTGGCTGGGAAAGAAGAAAGAATCGGGGAGGAGATATAACAGCTAGATGCCAAGGTGCAAAGTTAAATGGGATAACGGGAAAATTTAATGGTCCTTCTGACAAAGCTTTCTGAGGCAGAAGTGAAGCAGCTGGTGTTTGTCAGAGATATACCTCATACAATGGATGTGGATATAAGTGCCTTGAGCCAGTTGCTGGGAACCTGAAGCCCAAATCTGAACCAAATTACTCATGGCTGAGTCTTTTCCCCAAGGCCTGGCATGCTGAAGAGAATCATACAATGAGGCCTAAACCAGGTTCTCCATTGTCTTGTTCTGGAACATAAGTTCAGAGAAGTATGCGACCAGGAGAATGACATTGTCTACCTCAATTTCTTAAACTACTTTTATTGCAAATAAAAAAGCTAGACTGATAGATTGAAGACTGACAGCCTAGAAAGCTGAGGTCTTCTTTCTGTTGTACAAACTGAACACCACAGGCAAGGCTTATCCCTGTCTCCCTCTGCCTTAGAATGTTCTTCAGCTTCAGCATGTACTGGAGAAAAGGTACTATTAAAGCCTTCTCTGCTGAGACTGAATAGTGAGTACTCAGAAGAAACATGCAAGATGAGTTTTTATAGGGATTCAGAGAAAACTTGAGCTGCTGGGTTGTGAAGGAAATGCTGGAGAGAGGCTGGGGCTGTTTGAGGGGTGTGCTTTGGTTGTGTAGATGTGGCTATATCACTGTCTAGTGGCTGTCCCATGGAACACGAGTCCCCTTGCTGCAGCTAGACTTTGTGGATACATCACATGCTCAAATAATGACTTCTATATTTTTTAAGCCAAAAATTTTTCTCCCCCTGCTGAGGAACGTGAAGTTTGTGTATCTGCAACACATGGATTCCTTACAGAGGAGGAGATTTGCTCTTGAAGGATAGTTTATATTGTTTTAGGCAGTGCAGGAATGAAGAAAGGAATCAGATTTTGGTTACGAAATGCTTAAGGATTAGACTGGTATTGCACTACCCAAAATGAAATCTACTGGTCCAGCTAGGAGTGAAGCACAAACAAGGCAAAATCTGAATTAAAAGCTGCTAGAGAGAGACAGCACCCAGAGTGCATTGGATAAAACTAGCAGCCCTGTGGACTGAGAACAATCCAACAACAACTCTAGCCCAGCTCCACAAATGTTATTGAACAAGTCTCATGAAGGTGTGTCCTATGTGAATTAGCCTTAAACAAAGAGGACTAAAAATCTCAAGCCTGTTCCTTCTTCCTCCCTGCTGTCTTGGTTTAAAAAGTTGAAAAGTCATGATTAAATTGGCTGCACTTGTTATTTAATATGTTTTATTTAGTTTGTATCTATGATTTTTTTAAATATTTATCATATTGCTAAAGAATGGTGACTGTTTTCATAGAAACTGGAGATGGAAGAGACCCAATAAGTTCACATCCAGTCCATCCCCCCTGCTGCCACTGCCGAATTGTTCTGCATTTTCCAGGACCACCTCCAAACTAATTTTGAAATGTTCTACTTTCTTGGCGAGGGTCTGTACTCCTCATGTACAGATCTGGAAGTAGCTGGTGATGCCCATTCTCATTATCTTTCACTCCTTTGCCCTCTTCATCTTCTTTATTCTTGTATTCCTTTTTTGGGCGCAAGCACTTCTTATTTGGTTATCCTTAAATGTTTCTTCTCCCTCCTTAGATTTTTAAAAGGATCTGCGCAGTTGGGCAGGGTTACTCTGGCAGATGTAAGCAGCCCAAGCAATATCATTTGAGCAGTTATTTGTTGAGCAACCCTACCCTGGAATATCCTGTCCTGGAGAGTATGAAAAACCAAAACAAAAATCTCCAAGGTATTTACTGAATATCAAAGCAGAAGCACACAGAGAACATTGGCCCTCTATTAAACACAGCCAAGCACACTCTATTTAAAGTCCTATTCTGTTATAATTCTTTGGCAAGGAATTTTCTGCTAAAGATATTATTTATAACTATTGCAGTTCCTTTGTTTGTTACCCAGTCCCTGCATTGGTTTGATCTACAGGTCACACTTGGCCTACTTGGGGCACTTAGTAAGCTGGCTGTTTTCCCTCAAGACAGTCATCTTGTGCTTCAGGAGCTAGCTATGGATAGAATAACAGTTTCATGTCCACATTTTATGATTGCAAAGAAAACTTTCCAGATGTGAGCCACTGTCTTCCTTTATTTTCACAACCATATTTCTTCTCTGTATTT
Organism: Agelaius tricolor; assembly: GCF_023055355.1. NCBI lineage: Eukaryota > Metazoa > Chordata > Aves > Passeriformes > Icteridae > Agelaius > Agelaius tricolor. Next base: position 22,156,129 of record NW_027269269.1, read on the forward strand.
CCATCATTTGGTTCAGGTCAGCTATGGAATAAACTTGCACACATTGCCCTGTCCTTTTTACCTTAGGCTGAAGCACAAAAGCAGCACATCAGCCTAAGGCAATAGTGATTATTAAGTCTACAGGTCTGTAAATGTTATTCCCTTTGTATTAGTCTGCAGTTAGTGAAATGTTGGGATGGAAAACCATCAGATCTGACCTCAGAGGATGCTTCCAAACATCTGTTCAGCACAGACAACCCAAGCAAAAGTTATACTATAGGATTAAAAACAAACACAAAAATCAAAAATACATTGAAATCAGAAGGCCTTTTGAAGTTTCAGGAGTGTTTTCCCTTTCTAAATTTAGAAGGGCTTTTGGAGCACCTATATGTACATACTGAAAATTTTCAAGGTGAAAACTGAACCAGAAGTGCTCGTTTACTCTTGGGAAGCCTCTTGATCTTCTCTCACGTTTCTCACAGCTCCTTAGCTGCCATCCTTCCTATTCTGCTGCTCTTCTGTCAAGAGAATGAGTCACAGAAGTGCTGCATTTCAGCCAGATTTCTAGCCATATGTACATGCGCTTGCTTTTTTGAGTTCCTCTCCCAGCTCCTTTCTTCCTCTTGTAATTTCTATTCCATTTTTGAGTTGCACATACTAACTACCCCAAAATTCTAACATTCCCAGAGAATTTGCACTTTGAATAATAAACAGCCTTCTAAGAATAGAAGAATCTAAATTAGTTCACACACTAACTATAATCTTAAAATGTGATTTATTCAAACAGTCAGTTCTGTTTCATGTGATTGCAAATGTGAGCAGATTTTGACAGATTGGCTAGGTGTGGGTTTTGTGTTTGATATTGGTCAGTTCAGGTATTATCTGCCTTGACAAACATTAACTGAGATGAATCTTAAGTTCAGCTGCTGTCGTGGTTAATTATTCTTGATGATAAAAGTTAATAGCTATTTTTCTCTACAATCTTTGCAAGTCAAAGTTTTTAATCTAGTAAAGACTGAATACTAATGCACTGTTCTACATAAATCACAGGGATCTGCCTTTTTACAAATTAGTTACTGTCTCCTATTGTTATCTAATAACAATAGACATGAAGAACTGGTGGAGTGAGCAGTGATGTAAAGCAGATCCTTTAGAATACTTTCTGTATAACAGGAGGCGATTCAAAGTATAAGGCCCCATCAAAAGATCTGAACAGCCCTCTGAAGGTTCTCTATGAATAAAGAGTCAGCATGTGGCAATATTTGCTCCTAAACAAGATACTTCATCCAGGACCTTAAAATTTGAATGAAAAAAAATCTTAAAACCAGTATGAATGTAGTCCTCCATATCTTTTTAGAGTCACACAAAATGCCATCAGTCTTCCCTCTGCACTTCTACCCATTCACAGCAATCTAACCACTTTAGCTGATGTTGAGTGAGAAATGAGATAATAAGAAATTCACACACATTGACATTTGTGCATGTGTTCACTAAGCCCTAGGCCTCAACTGCAATGAAAGCACTTGGACATCTCAATGGACATGTAGATGAACATCAGGTTCACCCAAACAATGCTTCCCAGAAAAGTGTTAATTTGTAAACTGAGGATCTTCTGCCTCTGATTTGCACTACTGTGGCAACAGATGGAATGATGTATCAAGTGCAAGTGTTCTTCCTTTAAGACAGATGGCCTTAAAACTGGAGATGAGCAAGAAAAAGGACATAAGAATGATGAAAGATTGGGGGGGAAAAAAGCCTCAGTGAAAATTTGAAAGAGACAGATTGGTTTAGTTTATGAAAAGGAAGATGGAAGTGTGAATTTATCACAGCCATTCAGTACCAACATGGTGGTGGGCAAAGTGGTAAATAGAGTTCAGTTTCAACATCAAAGTCAATTTTCTGGTACTAAAAGGAAAAAAGTAAATAACCTTTCCTGTTTGCTAGGCAGAAAGAGATGGGTAAGTTCGCAACTCCTCAGATATGGAGAGACACCCATTTGCCTGCATTTACACCCAGACACCTAGTCCAGCAAGAGACAATTATTGGAATCTGAATTTATGCAAATTCAGACTTGAATTCAAGTAAATTTGGTAATGTTCCTGACAAATATTTGTCAGAACAATTACCAACAATTACTCTTGGAAAATATTTTCTATTAAAAACTGGGGTTTTTTTAGTAGTTAGGGCATTAATACCAAATCAAACAGTCTCTCTTACAGAGGAAGTCAAATGATGCATTCACAATACTCCTGTCTTTGTAATATCCAGCCTGAATTTATGCTTTCATTACAGTATGGTTTGATCATCAGTCTTAATGAAGCTCTCATTAACCACCTCTGCTTTCCTGCGAAATGGTCGCACATACTATTCAGCCATTACTGAATAAATCTACTCATTAAAGAAAGGAAATAATTAATCTCCTTTTGTCATCTGTGTCACAGTTGCTAATGGGATGATATGATATCTAAAATGTAGATTAAAAAGTAAATTGTGCTTCTTTTTAAAAGCATAAAAAGTAATTGAAAATGTTGCTATTGTGTTGTACCTACTTTTTGTCATACCATTTCCCAAACTTACCATGCTTTAGAATGTCCGTCTTGGGTAGAGTGAGTCTTCAAGGTTTTATAGACAATGAGAAATTTCTGGCTGACTTTTAATTACTCATGTTTTGGTCAATACTGACATTTGTGTTTGAAGAGCAATAGAAGAACAGGTAATCATGTTTAGCTGTATGTCCTACTACATTCTTTTTATACATCAGTCTTAGTAGTTCCCATGACAAGATGCCTTGACTAAGGAAGTATTTTGCTTCTCGGAAAACTCCTTGCTCCAAAACTGCACTTGTTTAAGTATTTCCTCTCCTTTGGGCATAGCAATCAACTCACTTGAATTAATATCCTCATCCAATATTGCAGAGATAAGTTGCAGATAGTTACAAAAATGAGAAATTCCATTGGGCATTGATTTATTCCACAGGTTTTAGTACTGGGTATTCGTAAACCTTTCCACCTTACTAGCTGTGACTTGGTCTAATTGTCTGTAACAAATCTTGGTACAATCTTGTTTACCTCATTATCTGTCAGTGACTGGCCAGTTTATCTGACTGATTCCATAGGCACACCCACACCTCTGCCTGGTGGCTGATTCAGTAACTAAGTTATTGTTGAAATAAAACATAAGGGCCTGACCCCAAAAGTTCTGGATTTTTATCAAAAAGAAAGAGCCTAACATAAGCTCCAACATAAATATTCATATAGATACTTAGATACTTAGATATTAATCTATGTATCTGAGTGTCTATATGAATATTTATCACCTGGTGGAATCTGAAGCTATGGCTCCAAGAAAATCCTCCTAAGTAGAGCCACAAGGTTAAGGGATTCCTGTTTGCCTCCCTCAGGTACCCAAACACTCATTTATCCCTCTTTGTTTGGTGTGGTTGACTGTGGAGATGGACATGCAGTTGGGGAATAGATCTGATTAAAGAGTCAAAATTAAAAATATATATGTGTTGAATCTGGTCCTATCTCCTATACAGACCCACAAACATTAGTATCATCATGACTAAAGAGGCTGGGTAGGGGGGAAGGGAATCTGCCAGAACCAGGAGAAATACCTGTAGAAAGTGGCCTGAAAGGATCCCTCTATTCCTTGAAGTTTCCTAAAACTATTCTAAGTGTTCCAGAGTCAAAATATTAGTATTCTACCTTATTCTTTATGTTGATTATTGCATAGTCCTCAATCAGTAGTTGTCTCACTTACTGCTTTCACTGTTTTCTTTCTCTTTTAGTCTTTACACTTGCTTTGAGTTGTTTGCTTTTCAAGTAGGACTTTCAGCCCTCAGAAAATATTGTAGTTATTAATTTTTTAACTTTTCCCAGAATCCAATTATTTTGCTTGGAGTTTGAATTAAACCTATCATCCATCATCTTGTAAGACAGGAGACGACACTTGGCACTGTAGCTTGGTGTTAGTAACATTTTTCAAACTTATTTTTCCACTGCTGGTTTGTTTTGGGTGATAGCAAAAATGTTGTAATTTGCATTGGCTTTCTTCTTATTTTTATTTTAATGGTAGATAGTTTTATTTATTTTACTTGTGGTTTTTAGAAGTGCTTATGCAGTCCAAGAGGACTTACAGTGATTACAACTGCTTGCATCTCAGCTACCAGCTGTTTACCTTTCAGCTTCTTGTTGAATGTGGTAGGCTAGGAGATGTCATGTGAAGATTAAAAGACTGTCACGTCCACATCCTGAATGCTGTCCTCAGTTCTGGTCTTTCCCACTGAAAACAGGATATACTGAAACTAGAAGAGGTACACAAAAGTATTAGGATTGTCAATGAACTGGAATAGCTTACATACAGGCAGAGATTAAATATGCTGTTCATCTTGCAAATGAGGCAGCTGAGGTATGTTATAGTAGAGGTCTGAGAAATCATGACTGGGTTGGAAAAACAAAAGATAAATTTGCCATTTCAATGCCTCCCTCAGGACTGTTTTGGCTTTCAGGGAGGACTAGAACTGGTTGATTTTAGAACATAGGAGACAGCTGAACTACATTTGGACTGTTCATTTACTCCCTCCCTCAGCATTTGTCACTAGTCTACAGGGGTAGTATGCTGCCTTCTTAACTGGACCTTTAGTACAACTGGGGATGGCTGCTCTCACCTGCATAGGCAGCCTGGAACCAGGGAAGGAGAGGTGGAGAGGAGGCCTGGATGCACCACGCTGTGAGATCAAGTCACCAGCGAGACAGTCCTGAGTGATGTTATTTCTAGTTGACTGCTGGACAGGAAAGGCAGATATTAGGCGAGGAGGGAAAGAATCTGCCTTTTCCTCTCCTGCTCCTGCACTTTCAAGTGTCTTAGATCACAGTTTTCACTGCAAGGCTGCTGTCTTGTTTTCTACCTTCCCCATGTTAACATTCTCTTTGTGACCCTTGCTTGCTTGGGGAAGCAGTTTCTTTCTTAACTCTTTCAGCATAGGCATCATATAAGTAAGGTGTTCATGGCCATGCTTATTTCTATTCCTGCCCCTTTCACAGACACACAACTTTCTTTAAATCAAGTATTACAGGCAAGGTATCAGTTTAAAAAAAAATCTGCCCTGAAATAAACCTTACACATTCCATAACATTTCCTTTGTCACCAGAAGCCCTGCAAAAATTTAATTTCTTCTGCAGGCTGCTGCTCCTCTCTTCTAGCTGCCACATTTTTCATTCCAGGCCAGCTACTTCAATGTTGCTAATGGTTTCCCCTTGCTGTGCACCCAATGTATAAACAAAAATCTTTTTGCACAAAACAAAGTCAAGTTATCATCTTTGATCAGATTGTTTGGATCAGGTTCAGCTGACAACTACGGAGTTGTTTTTCCACCCCTATGCATTTTCAACATGCTGCAAATCCCTTATGCTTGTGGGATTTCTGTTTGTTTGCTTGGGTTTCTTCAGAGGTTAACTTCTCCAAAGAGCAGTGTGGAAAAGAGAGGAATGAAGCAAATTTCCCAGATCCTGAGGAGCAAAGAATGTGTGTTGCTGGCAGAATATGATTGCTAAGAAACATCTTGGATGCCATCAAGCTAAAAGCATAAGGGCTGTGAAGTCAAAGAGTGCATCCACAGAAAAAAGGTGAAGCTGAAGCTGTCAGGCCTTTGAGCATATGGTGCACACATGAAATAGATCTTCAAGATCAAAGGTTAAAAGTTATTTTTTAACTCATGTAAACAGTTCTTTGTGCTTCCACAGTACCTTTCCCTTTGTCTAGGGATGCTAAAGCGTTTTTGTAACTCTGGGGACCATTACCTTATCTAACAATCAGGAACACTAATGTACAGAGAGTTGAGGTGCAAAGTCAAGTCACACAATCAGAAAGTAAGCGCTGGCAAAAGCAGAGACTGTGCCTTTCTCTGTGGACCTTGCTTTTACAACATCAAAGATTTAATTTTTAAAAGGGCCAAATAACTTTTAGTTGTGTGATTATGACCAAGCTAACACTTCCTATGGCCAAAAGACTATCAAAAGATTATTTTGTACTATGATTTACCAAAGGGAAGACTGATGCCTACACAGATAATGAAACATTATTATTATTCCCATTTTAAAGATGAGATACTTAACACTCAGTTTTGTGTTCTAATGGATGAAAAGATACTTCTACCTCTACTCTGCCCACCTTTGTAAGAGCACACATACTGAAACACACACCTTTAGACAAAGCAGCAGCACTGTTGCTGAAATCTTAGCCTTCCTGCAGGCTCTGATTTTGTTCCTGAGCCCCAGGTATCAACTCTTCACCAGGGACACCACACATTGGGATACTGATGCCATCAGTATCAAAGAAATTATTTTATGGATACAGAGCTTGACAACAGCAGTGCTAGGCATGTTTTGTCCATATTTCTACTAAACATCAGTGCTCCAAGTTCAGATTTGATTTATGCTTTCATGTGCTTACATATCTCTTCACTTGCCCTCATCAATGAGGAATGAAACTAGAAATAGCACAGTACTGAACAGATAGACCAGATTGTTCTTACACTACTGTAGATCCTGGAAGTGAAATATGAAGTAGTTGTTTCTTTGATCTAGAAAGTCTGAATAACACCTTGAGTACCAAAGTGATCTACAGGAAAGGGCATGATGGAATGTATTCATGTTGCCAAATGTCTGTGAGTTTAAATGAACCACACTAAACTCAAGCAGATGTTCAGAAAATAGGCAAAGTTATTGGCAAAGGCCCTAGTAAGGACCACTTTAGAAGAGTGCCTGATTTGCAATATCGGGGTAGGCAGTTTACAGAGAAGTCTGAAGCAGTTTTGAATTCTGTGGTGGTCTGATTTTGAAGTATCTCTTCTTCCTAGTCACAAAGTGTCACAAAGACCCTAAGCTTACCAAAAATAGTGAGTGGAAATTCTGTGAGGAAAAAATAATAGGGGACATTTGAAATATTGTTACACTGATTTTGAAAAACACTTTTTCCATCTGAATTTCTGAATATTTTAAACCTTTTAAAACATAAATGTTGGAAACCAAAAGGTATCCCAGGTAAAAAATGCCTAATTTTGGAAATATTAAATTCAGATAGCATAACCACATAATTTCTTCCCCAGATTTTACTGAGTCAGTTAATAAAAAGCTGCACTTTCTCACCAGCAGGGCTGATTTAAATGAATTGGCTTTTCCTAATAAACAGTATTACTTCAGAAAAACCATAACCAGTTTTAAAAGGCACTGTGTTCAAAAGCACTGCAAAACTCCTCACATGGAGGCCTGGGAGCCCATGCTGCTTCTCAGTTACAAACATATCATCACCTGGTGGTAACCAGCTTTTTATCAATAGCTGTCAAAAGGTACAGGTCAGCAAGACCAGCACAGAAAAAAAGGTGCTGATGCAGGTATTCTGAGTACGAGGCCTGACCAAGTAAGATGAGGAGATGATAACATGAGGGCTTTCTTTTTTTCCTTTTTTTTTTTTTTTTCTTAACAGAGGCTGGAATTACTGGAGGTATCAATTAGTCACATGGATGAGCACACAAGAAAGTTTGTTCTCTGTGGTCTGCAAATGATACATGAAATAATTTGCAAGGAAATGAGTATATTTCTATATGGTCCCCAGCATGGTAAAGCTCAAAAATTCCTGATCAGGTTTGGAAGTTGATCCCTACTGCCTGCTGCCAGCTTCCTGGCACTTCCCATAGCTATCTCTGCACAGTATTGCAGATGTGATGCATTTCCTTGGGTGTCTAGGAAGTGAGCAGCTATAAAAAGATTGTTATGGAAAAATCTATTAACATTACTGTTTACTGATTGCACATGTACAATATTTTAGGATCCAGAAGTCACGGAAATGCCAATGGCTGGTTTAAGAAACAAAGTTATTAAGAGAAGATTAAGTGTATTCACTTGGATGAATATTATGATGAATAGCAAAAGGGATATTTGCTTTAGATAGTGCATAAGCATATTCTGACGAGAATATGGGGTAATCAAACCAATAAACCAATTCTTCCTTTAGTTCACATTTGTCAAACTGGTACTTGCAAGCCTCTGACTTGACTTGTTTCCTCTACTGTGCTCTTTTTCCCTTGCAGATCAAAATCTGCTCAGGTTCTACATATGCTTGTTATCCAATTGCCACTCAGAAACAACCACATCCTTTCTTAACCCAGTTCAAGCAAAGCCCAGAATGTCAATTTCCTCTTGGAAACGTGGTCTGCACTGACTGAGATCAGTTGTTGAGCAGTTGGCTAAACAAGGAAGAATGGCCTTGTGGATTAGAGACTGGAGTGATTCTCAGGAGATCAGATTCTGTACCTTGCTTTTTCCCAACTTTCCTGAATGACATTGGCCAAATTACTTAACTTTGTGCTTTAGTTCTCTTGCAGTGTGACAGTACTTGTCTACTTCTCTTGGAAAATGTTAGTATATTATAATGATGCTGACAAATAAGGCACATAAATGTCTAGATAACTCCAATTCCAATTTCTGTATCTGCCCTGACATAAACCTCAGTGCTACAGATACAAGGACCTTCACAGATGCCTTCTCTCAGTTAGCTTTTTCTCAGTTTCAGAGTTTAAAAGCTAGTGTTTTCTCAGCTTTTGTTTGGAACCACTTGGCTCCATTTTTTCAGTTCCAGGCTTTCCTTAATGCTGAAATGTTTCATTTATGCCAGATCATAAATCAGATTGTAGCTAATGGAAACAGCCATTTTATTTTTTCCCATCTACTTTCAAATGCAGGAAATATGCTTCTTGGAATTTTCAACTAGTCAGCCATTCTTCTAATTTCATTTGACGCATTTCACTGTAGGAAATGTTAAAAATTGCTGTGGTCCTTCTCAGATATTTCAGTAGTGAGTTGGTCCTACACAGAATAAATGTGACATGCAGAGAACTGGAGCCTTGACATGGCTCCCTCGCTGAAGTTAACAATATCCCAGGTGCATTTCCTTTGGGTCTGAGACTCCGTTGCAGCTCATTCTTGGAATGTGTTACTGTAGCAGAGGTCCACAACACCAGTATCCTGGTTTAGGGCAAATCTGGGAGAAAACCTCCAAAGGGGTTCTTCTAGAAAGCATATTTAAGTGTCTCCTCTCTCAACTGATTTGGGAAAATATTTCCTTGGAGAAAAGTGGAAAAAAAACTGTTTCTTTAACAGGCAAAGCATTCACTAGCACAAAAAAAAATGAACAATATTAAACAATAAAACCTCTTGCCACTCTGAAGGGATGACAAACTCAGGAAGTCTCCTTCATGGGCTGTAGCTTGGCTTACTCAGTCTCTTATCAGTCCAGCTCTTTCCTAGAGCTGGGAAATGCTGCGGCCCAGGCCTGGCCCAGTGGGCCACAGGTGTCAGCTTCTGGTGCTTTTTGGGTTTTAAGTCCAGAGCAGGTTTAAACAGTTCTAAGAAAATGAAAAAAAACACAGTCCAGGGAACTTCTCTGCCTTAGCTAGCTAAAAACTAACTAAAAGTAAAGGAGAGCTCTTTCTTGCTGTCTGTCTGTGCTGCAGACAGCACAGTTTAGGAGAAGGATGCGGGGGAGCAAGTGCAGTACTTGATAACAAACTCTGCACTTCTTCTCTCCCCTCTTTTGTTCTCAGAACTAGTCTTAAAGGTGCAAAACTTATTTCTGGGCTAAACAGACAAATGCATCATAAAGTCACCTGAGGACAACCAGTGACTTGGTTTCACTCTCATCAGGGACTGAGAGGAGGATGAGCCTGCAATTCTTTTTCTTATGACTTAAAGTGGCAGATTCCTCCTTTAGTTTACAAATTGAGAAATTTTACTTTGCTTAAAAAAATTTCTCCCCTTGTTTGATTTTACATCAGGCTGGATGACTAACAGGGCAACCACCTCTTTTTGCTGAAATCAATTGTACCTAGCATTCTGCTGTAGAAATTGCTGAACAGAATGCAGCTTTGAACATCTTTATTGTTACATGTGTAAGAACAGAACATCCACATTTCCAAATATGCAACTAGACACAGGTAAGTTTACCTCCTTTTACAGGTCTATGTGTACCTACCAGAAAGATGATCCTGTGATGTTTCTTCTAATTCCCAGCCAGCATAGTTCATACAAGACTGTTTCCAGGGCCCATTATATTTTCTAGTTCAAAGTTCCACAATTTCACCTCTTCTCACAAATCTTCAGATTAGTCAAGAGGGGCTCTATCACTCACCTGCTTAATCACATCAGCGGCTCCCTGCTCTCAGAAGGAGGAATAGAGTAAGCTTGTTCCTCTTCATAACAGGCATTTTTAACCAGGGGGACTGGGCATACAGGTCAGAACAATCTGTGCTCTCCATTATGTGTGAAATCTAGCTCACTTCTTCCTGAAACTGCATTTCTACTATATTGGACTACTTGCTTAAAATAAAAGCAGTGCATCCTCCCACTGAATGCTGAAAAACAGTATTGCAATTGTACACAAAAGAATATTTTTTTCTGATTTTTTTATCACTGAACTACTTTGAAGGTGCTAATGCACCAAAATTTAGGTTTGCCTAACTAATGCTCAGAAGCCTGTGGTGATCTGCTGTCTTCCTCATCTTTTCACACAATTTGGTTGTATTTACAGCACCTGGAGGAGAAAAAGGCACAGACCCATTGCAGTTGCCTGCTGTCCAATATACTGTATTTGTTAACAGACTTATTAGATGCTTTTTAAGGAGTTCACTTGAACTTCTCTGCATGATTTTCCTGCATATGTTTTTGAGCTTCTTGTGCAATTTGCCTTTCAGGTAATGTTTTGTTCATCCAGAAAGGGCCCAGACCTAAGAGCTGGCAAGTACAGCACAGAGACTGTTATTTTACTTCAAATTATTCAGATATTTATAGTGAAAATTAGAAAAAAAGATGCTCCTACTACAATCAAGGTATCAATTGCAACAACCCAAGTGATAAGGATGGCTTTCTTCCAGAATATTGTGCATTCTTGGAACATGCAGAAATGCTGCCATGACTAGATGGGTGGGACTATCCTTTTTTTTCTTTCTTTTTTTTTCCTCTTTCCTGCACATGTGAGAGGGAGAAAGAGATGAAAAAGGAGTAGGGGTTTTAAGTGTTTTTCAAATCTTATCAAGGCAAAAACTTCCATTAATATTGCTTGTATGGCCAGAGCAGGAATGTACACAAAGTGTCTCAGAGAAGATCAGTAACAGATAAGTGACATTTTTATATAAAGCCAATAAATAATTATGGCAACGTTTCCAAGTCTTTAAGGCCAATGAGTTCCACAGCTTACCTCCTAAAATGTCCAGAGCAAGCAAAAAATTGGCTGCTAAAAATCCACAACCACAGGACTTCTTCTTTCATCTCCTTTGCTTATGCACTATTACACTGTGTTATTATGTGAGGACATGATAATGCTATCTTACACCTTAAGATGTTAAACTCAAGAACAAAATGTCACTGTGACACCCCTACCCAACTTAACACTTTTGTCAGCACCACTCTGCATTGCATGGGGGAGTCACTGCAGGTGTGTAATAACTGTGATCCTGGAGCCTTCCCCTTAGGCTTCATATTCAACTCACTTAAATGCTAGGGAATTGTCAGGGGCATGTAAAGGAATGGATTACCATGTCTCAGAAGTACGGAGTGTTAATATAAACTGAAAGGATTGGTACTACAATCTCTTGGCTTTTCACAGTTCTGTCAGACGGAGATTTTTTGTCAAATTTGTCTTTTATAGCCTGACATTCCTTCTTTTAGTGGTATTACTTTTTTTTCATATTGTTATTGTTCCTGAAATTGTACTTATTCACACCAATAAAACATTTAGGAAACAGCTGATGGAGAAGTGTATGCACAATGGAGTTGTACAGCACTATGGAGCTTAAAATCCACCATATACTTATATTGATACGTGTCTAATGACTTGTGTTTGATAACCAAAATTATCAGGTCTCTTTATTCAGTGGTAGATCAGCCTCTGAGTACTTCTCTTTAGTTCAGTTGAAATCAGCTCATAAAGACAATTCAGTGCAGGAAAGCCTCTGGTATTAGAACAGAAACTTTCAACAGATTTTTAAATTTCTCTTGGAAATGCTGAAAACAATTTGCAAAGATTGTCTCTGTAAGTTGGGGGGAGCAAATAATTAAACATGATTTTTATAATTAAATTTAATAATTAAAATGATTTTTAAAATATTTTATATGTTCTCATTCTGTTCCAAATTTTGTTTGGATTATACTTTACTGTCTCTATTGAAATCAAATGCTTTGGCTAGATTTTTTTCAAAGGTTTTACAAATACTTTTTTTTTATAATTTCCCTTTTAAGCATATACTTAGAATTCTTAATGATTTCTCTGAGAGGACAACTGCTTTCTATCAGCTGCAATTTTCACCCGCATGGTTTGCAAGTTTTATTAAATAGGAACTTCTCTCCTTAGAGACTCTTTGTCCCTGTCTCCAAAGGGCTATCATCCATATTCTCATTTGTCTGCATGAATTCAATTTTTCCTCTTGCATTCAGTTGTCTGAATAGCTTTAGACTTTCAAACACACCTTATAATTAATTTCCCCTCTTTTCTAAACCTCAGTCTTCTTGTCCCACATCGTCTTTCCCTTGACTGCCTCAGAGTTCTGTTCACATGAATAATTCTCCTTTTCTGTATTTTCTTCTAGCTTCACATGAAAATTTCCCAGAATGAGAATGGAGCAAATTGCAAAGAATTTGTTGAGAGTGGGCTAGACTTGTGGGATTGATCATGAGGCAGGCCTGAGTGGAGAGGAAGTGACAAGAAAACTACTGTGCAACATTAAACACCAGCAGAGGGAATGCATAGGCTCTCAATACCTCATGTCCCAAAGTGCTCTAGCTGCTCTGGAGAAAAGGTGGAAAGGGGAAGATGCTGGTGAGATGACTTCTGTCTCTGTAGCTCATGACAAAAGAGTGGCAGCAAACAAGGCTGATGTTTGCTAGGGCTGTATTGACAGCAGCATTGTCAGTAGATTGTGTGAGGGGAAAGATGCTACTGCTTTTTGTTCAGCACTTCTTAGACCACCTCAAGAATAGCCTGTCCACTCCTGGGTTCCCCAATGCAAGAAAGACACAGATAAATTACTGCAAGTTTGGTGGTGATGGGACTGGAGCACTTACACTGTGAGGAGAGGCCAAGGGAGCTCCCTCTGTTTGTCCTGGAGAAGAAATACCAAATCACATCTTTCCAACAACCACAAGGAGGTTATTGAGAAGGTGGAGTCAGGTTGTTCGCAGTGGTGCATGGTGAGAGGATCAGAGATGGCAGTCAGAAACTGAAAGAAGAGCAGCTCAGGCTTGGTGCGAGGTAAAAATTTTTCTCTACAACACTCAAGCAGCAGAGCAAACAAGTACTTGTGGAAGGGTGTTCCATTTCTATCCTTGAGTGCAGAGAAGGGCAAAAATCTGTGGTAGGATCAGGCAAGTCAGTCCTATGAAGAGTGGCTAAGGGAGCAGAGGGTGTTTAGCTGGAAAAAAAGGGGTCTCAGGGGAGATCTTACTGGTATCTGCAACTGCTTGAAAGGAGGTTGTAGCCATATGTGGTGTTGGCCTCTTCTCCCAGGCAGCTAGTGACAGGAGAGGATGAAGACTCAAGCTGTACCACGACTGGTTTAGGTTGGACATCAGGAGGAATTTCTTCCCAAAAAGGGTGATTTAAACATTGGAATGGCCTGCCCAGGGATGTGGTGGAGTCACCGTCCCTGGAGGTGTTTAAGGAAAGACTGGATGTGGCACATAGTGCTCTGATCTGGTTGATGTAGTGGTGTTCGGTCAAAGGTTGGACTCGGTGATCTGGGAGGGCTTTTCCAACCTTATGGATTCTGTGATTCTGTGTTTCTATTTACAGGACCTGGCAGGACACGGCCCTGGGCAGCCCAGTCCAGCCTCATCGCTGACCCCATTGGGAGTATGAGGGGGACTGGAGCCCTCCTGGCATCGCTTCCAGCCCTTGGCGCTGTGACCCTACAGCTCTCCCTCAGCATGCCCTGACAGCAGCCCCCGCACAACAACGCACAGCCCCTCACAGCCTCTCAGACACTCACAGCCCCTCACAACCTCTCACAGCCCCGCACAACACCTCACAGCCCCTCACAGCCTCTTACAGCCTCCTCACAGCCCCTCACACCCTCTCAACCCCTCACAACCTCTCACAGCCCTGCACAACACCTCACAGCCCCTCACAGCCTTTCACAGACTCTTAAAGCCTCCTAACAGCTCCCTCACACCCTCTCAGCCCCTCACAGCCCCTCACAGCCTCTTAGAGCCCCCTCACAGCCCCCTCACAGCCTCTCACAGCCCCTCACAGCCTCTCAGCCCCTCAGAGCCCCCTCACAGCTCCCCACAGACCCCTCACAGCCCCCTTACAGCCCCTCAGCCCCTTACAGCCCCCTCACTCTCTCACAGTTCCTCACAAACCCCCCACAGCCCCCTCATAGCCATCTCACAGTCCTGCACAGTCCCCTCACAGGCCCCTCATAGGCCCCTCTCAGCCCCTCACAGCCCCCGCGCGGCCCCAGGGCCACCGGGCCGAGGGAGCGGCCTCCGGAGCCGGCAGGGGGACCTCGCGCCCCAGCCCGCGGTGCCGGCGCCGCAGCCTCGGCTTTTAAGAAATAAAATCGATGTGGACTTCAAGTGAAATTGAAGTGGAACCCAAAGGGTCCCGTGATGTCAGTTCAAACCGTGCTCCTTGCCACAGGGAGTCAGGGGAGCGGGGGCCAGGCCTGCTCGGGGTCTGTGGGGGCTGCTGGAAGGAAAAAGGAGGAGAAAGGCGAAATAAAGACCCAAGCCCAATGGCCTGACTGGGCACCGTCATCATAAGACAACAATGTTTTCCCTCTGTGGTGTACAGCCACTGCAGGTGTTTTTGCTGGGCTTTAGAGCGGGCAGATACAGTCAGCACTGAAATGCCTCTGTTGATTGGTGTCAGAGATGTGGATACCCTTGAATGCAGATTTCCACTCACTCTTTGCCAGTGAGAGGAAGCTTAGGAGTCGTAAAACTGATACGAGACGATAAGTAGATGCCATGGTTCCTAACTCTGTGTTCTGGGATCAATCAGCTGCTTTGCATCTCTTTAGGGGAAGCTGGGGTTTGATGTTTCAGTGTGCTACGCTGATCAAGCATTTTTGTATTTTCATTGATAAAACTTCTATGTTCCTGTACTGAGTTGTTTTTTATACACTTTCTGCTCTGGGTGCATACATAATATTGAGGGACTTAACCACTGACCTGATTAAAAAACCAAAAAACCACCTTCTTAAAAGTCTAATTGAATTTCTATAAAGGCTTAGGTCTGCAAAATAGTTTTCACTCCCGAGCACTTCTAGCCTGCTTTGCCATGATTTCAAAGTTCTTAAGCAATAGCTTTGCCTTTTAAGTATAAGCTTTAACTCTGATTGAATTAAAGCAGATGAAGGAAAAAGTTGTTACTGAGAGGTTCATTATTTTAAATCGTCTTTTCCAATACAGCTGGACAAAAATGACTGGCCATGCGACCTGTTGTTATCCCTCAGCATAATTCTGCCAGTTTCAGCCAATCCAATCCAATCCAATCCAATGCAGCCTCAGCTGTGTCACTCTCCAAACAGTTAATTGGACAGCAGGTCTTGCACATTTTTTCAGACACAGAAAGAAAAAACTCTGAAGAAAGAAGATCTTGTCGTTTTAAGATCTTCTGCTTCTGGATGTCTGATCTACTAGGAAAGGCTTCTACCTTGTTCACAATATGCTCTGTTGCCATAGGCAACTTGAGAAATAGAAGCTGTGGTTCTCATAATTCTTTCAAGAAACTATCCAGTGATAAAGGAATAGGATACCGAGCATCTTTTTTTCTTTCCTTGGCTTTGTCTTGGTTTTTCTTTCCACACAGAATCTCTTGCTAGGTGTCATAATTTGTTTTCCCCCTCATATTTTGTTAAATGAGTCCCTTTCTATTCCACATTACAAATGTAATATATTCTTGATGTTCCATAAACGTTCAAGAAACCTGATTATTCTGACTCTTTCATCTCCACTTCTTTGTCTCCTTTCCACGCAGCAGCACATGCTGGCAGATGACAAGCTGGAAAGCAGCTTTGCAGAAATAGTTCTGGTGGATCCCAAGCTGTACAAAGTGACAAAGAAAGCTAATGGTGTCCTGGACCAGGTTAGGAGGGGTATCCTTCCCCCACTCAGCACTGGTGAGGCCACACCTGTAGTACTGTGTCCAGTTCTGGGCTCCCCAGTAAGAGTCACTTAGTAGGAAGGATCTTTCACACCTTCCTTATTTAATCAGTCATTTAAAGTGTTTTTGCACTGGACAGATTAATCAGGTACTTTCTCCATTTTCTTCATCACCTGCATAGGTTGAACTCCACAAACTCCACATTGTAAACATGCTTTCTAGAGACCTAATCATCTTTTTTCACTTCTCCAATTCTAATATTTTACCTTTTTAGAAAATATGACTTAAGTTTCTGGGTATGGTAGTGCATTTAACAGTGCAAGGTAAAGAAGTAAGATCTCTCCATTGTTTCTATATCATAGTCCCATTTTAAAACCTGTACAAGTTAGATCAAATGCATGTTTCGGAAAAGGGCAGGCAATATACATGGTGCACCAGCTGTGCACATAGGTCTGCAACTGCAGTCTGAGCTACTGTCAACTCATTGTTTCCAATTTTTCCTAGGTCTGTGCCCTTCTGAAATAATAAGCACTGCTTATTAGAAGCACATGGCTGGCCATAATTTTTTATTATTTTCATGAGGTTGTTTTTTGTTTTGTTTTAAGAGATTAACAAAAGCAATGGACAAAAGATATGCTGGTCTCAATATCAAGAACATACCAAGTGGAGGATAATTTGAGCTTGCATATCTGCAAGCTCAAATTCACAAGTATGTGAGGAGGTATGACATGTTAATGTCTGTAAAAATATACCGAATTTCTGGACCTCTATGCAGAATCTTTCTTTGCTAGTGGCAAGCCTTGCCTAGCTTTCCAGGAGTTTGTGAAGCTGCTCTGCACTTGATGCATTGCACTTCCTGTTGCAAGCCAGCCTGGTGTATCACTCATCTCCTTACACTTTCTCAGTCCTCATCCATTTCCCATCTTTCACAGCTTTCACCAGCTTTCCTGTCTAACTGTAGTTTTTGTCTTGAAAACCTTCTGGCAGTCCATCCCGAAATCAGAAAACATGTTTTGCTTAAATCCTTCCCTGTCCCAGCATTATGGTCCTCCTAGTGCAGAAGATTAAAAACCAAGGAGAAATCAGTTATGAATTTATGAGAGTGTGGCATTCCAGTGTATATATATATATATATATATATATATATATATATATATATATATATATATAAAATTTTGCTTTTTGCCTTCTGAGTTTGGAAAGAAGGAAGAAAGGCAATTTGAAACCAAAACATAGATAGATTTCTTTAATAGAATTATTATATTTTTCTGGTTGAGTGTAACCTCCAATAGCAAATAATTCACCTGAAAGAGAAAAAAGTGCCCTAAGGCCTACTTGCTGTGTGGTGCTTTTTTAATATTGATCTCCTCAGAAGTAACTGTAGAATATTCTGGAAATGCAACACTCCACTGTTCCATCACTTGTTAACCATAGGGAGATATTGCTTGTTGCAGTAGCACTGGCTGGCATTAAGGAATTTTCAGTAAAACTAACTGACTTTCCTCTTTGCTGATAACCTTTGCTAATGACCTTTATGCTGGGAGCGAGTGTACACTCACCAAGTTTAAACAAAAGACTTGGAGGAGTGGACCCCAGACAATTGTGTGGCCATCCAGAAGGGTCTCAAGAAGCTGGGGAAATGAGCAGAGAGGAACCTCCGAAAAAAAATCTAAGGAAATCTAAAGTCCTGCATCTTGGGAGGAATAGCCCCCAAAATGCACAGGTACAGGCTGGGGCAATCCATCCGGAAAGCAGCTGAGCCGAAAAGGACAGGGATGGCCTGATGGACAAGCTGAAGATGAGGCAGCAGTGCGCCCTCGTGGCAAATGCGGCCAACAGTGCCTGGGCTGCATCAGGGAATGCGTTGCCAGCAGGCTGAGGCACGTGGTCCTGCCCCTCTAATCAGCACCAGTGAGGCACCATCGGGAATCCTGTGTCCAGTTCTGGGCTTCCCTGTATGTGAGAGACGTGGACATACTGGAGAGAGTCCAGTGAAGGACTGCAAGGATGATTTAAGGACTGGAGCATCTTTCATCTGAGCACAGGCTGAGTACATTAGGGCTACTAAGCCTGGGGAAAAGAAGCCTGAGAGAGATCTCATGAGCGTGTATAAATCCCTGAAGGAAGGGTGCAAAAGAGACTGAGCCAGACTCTTTTCAATGGTGCCCAGTGACAGGCCCAAAGGCAATAGGCACAAACTGAAACACAGGAGGCTCTCTCTGAATACATTTCAGAAGGAAATCCTTTTTACTGTGAAGGCTGAACCCTGCCCCAGGTTGCCCAGATATGCTGTGGAGTCTCCCTCCTTGGAGATATTCACAAACTGTCTGGACATAGACCCGGGCAACTTGCTCCGGGTGACCCTGCTTGAGCAGGAGGGTTGAGCTTGACACACTCCCTAGATCCATTCCAATCTCAACCATTTGGTGATTTAGTGCTGGTAATCAGTGAACTTGAAATAATCTATCACAACTCTGAGTCTGATAACAAAATTTTACATTAGAGCATTGGGTGCAAATTTGATGCATCTTTGCCATTTCTTTGTTTTCTGAAATTCATAATGTTCTGCCTAAAAATAAAGGAATGGTGTTTTTGAGTGAAGCTGTTCCATGCTGTGGTACATAGTGGATGTACACTCTTTCATGTGCTTGCCACATTGATGGAATCAATGACTGAAAGCTGCCAAAGAAAGAAATTAAGTATGTGAGGTGATAGCCTGGAAATGTGAATGCATTTGTATGGAGGACAAAAACACCAGCACATCAGCCATGCTTTTCCTGTGCCTTGCTACTGTGCTCATTACACCTGCTAGTGCAGAGGATTAATGTTTCAATGCACAGAGACAAATTAAGATTTTCCCGGAAGCCCATCTGCTTTTTTCCCCTTAAATCTTTACCTGAAGGAAGGAATTAGACTTGATTTAAGGGAAAGAATAGAGGAGGTAGAGAAATTGAGCAGTTAATAGAAAGAGGCTGGCAGCCTAAAGTAGAGGGATGGCAAGGGAGAAAACAAACAACTTCACCAATTAGGAACAAATTAAGGATGGAAAGGAGTTTTCAAAGGATAAACCTAACCCACCATGTTGCCTTTTCCACTAGTTACAGCTGCTGATGTACATATCATATGTACATATGTACGAATGAACATATGAAACCTCTAGTTATGCCATTCTCAGTCATTGCAGCAATACCTTTTTTATTCATTTGCTTCCAAGATGTAATTCTGGAAATGTTTCCTCCCTGAGAACACCAAATGTTGGTATTCCCTAACAAGATGCTTTAATGGAAGGAGAATAAAAACAGCAACACAGAAAAAGACATATGTTTTAATCTGTCATTAAATAAGTTTGCTAGAAAGTATAAACTTTTACAAAAAATTAAAACCTTAACCTTTTAATAATGTTTGGATGATATTAATCTGAATGAAAATATTTTGAATGTTAGTGTAATAGCTTAATAAACTGACTCCCAAATAGTTTAGCTAACTCAAAAGGACATGCATTTCTCTCACATACTTGAAAATGGAGTAAAAATTGAGGTGAAATCTAGCAACTCTCATCATTTAACAGAAAAGAATATTTCTACCCAACAACTGTAGAAAATTTATGTCCCCAGACTGCAACTCTGAGCTGAAATTTGTCTTAAGAATATGATGCTAATGTCCCTGCTCTTTCTGAAAGTGTCAGACCAACAAACACAATCAAGATCTCAGAAGAATTTTGTCTCAGTTCTGCTGCATTCTTCCTCTGGAGAGATGTCAGTGCTGTTGAAGAATATAAAGTGCAGAGATCATTCAAGATTGGAGAACTGACACATTTTGAGTGAAACAAAGGATCTTTTCTGAAGGATAAAACTCCTTCCTATGGCTGAATATACCACAGTGTATGAATTGCTCTATCATCAAGGTCTGAAGTAAAATTAAGAACATAGTCAACCAAAAAGGAACATGACTTATGTAATATTTTTTCATTATCTGTTCAGCCTAATTTTTTATGGTTAAATATACACACACATGATACCTCATGCTATCATTTTCTATCCCTGCATGCACCCGAACAACTCTTACAACTCTCAGTCAGAAAACAGAGGAACAAAGTGTGGAGGTACTAACTGTCTGGGTATATTAAGCTTGGATGATATTAAAAAAAAATAAAGTTAATCACAAATTATTTTTAAAGCAAGTATTTCCTTTAGATTATTTCTATATTCAAATGCTTGATAGGAACTCCATGACTTTTCTCAGAAAGTGGGGATATACCCCAAAGTTCCTCTTCCTGATGTGAAGCTTTACAAGAAAGTTACAGGTACAAAGCCACAGTCACTCTGCCAAAAGCATTTATGGCTCATGGTTAGGGAGGAGGCTTGAAACTAGATGACCTTCAAGGTACCTTCCAACCCAAGTCAATCTACTATTCTATGGTTCTATGATTCTATGATTTATGGGTAATAGCGTACTTCTGATCGTGTTTGCAGTGATGGTTATGATTCACAGATTGTGGCTCAACTCTTTCTATTTCTGAGATATTCTGTGACCCATACAGCTCTGCTTTCTCCATTCACTCTCAGGATTTTACATTGTCACAGTGCATATTAAAAGATACAACAAAAAGGTAGTCATGCAGACAGGCAGAGCATCATATTTACTACCATTTACTACCTATTTGGAGCAACAATAAAAGCAGAGAACTCTGGGCAGTAGGTTTCAGCCATCACACAAAAGTGTTGCATGTTGTTCTGTAGGGCTTCTGGGGAGGATTCTTGTTCTGGCAGAACCTCTAAAAACATGGGACCTCATGCTTTGCTGGGTGCAGAGGTGGTTCCCAGTCAGCAGTCTGGCTGATGGCCTCAGTTTCAAGCTGGATAGCTTCTAGACTGCTAGACTGACACCTAGAATAGATCAATATGTGATTTACAGACATGTGAAAAATAGGAGCTGGTAAAGGAGTTGATAGTAAATGTCCAGTTATCTTAGAATTTTAGAAAAGAACAAGGTGGGGCTCAGGACCCTTGACTGTATAGGGAAACAGGACTGACTGAGGGATGCATTTCCCTCTTGCTACAAGGAAAATAGATTTTGATGTCAACATGATTCAATGCTGAATAAACCCTGGAGTGCTGAGAATTAGTCTTGCAACAAAATAGAGAAATGAAATGCCAAGATCAAGTTCTGTCCCCAGTACAAGATGATTCTTTCAGCCCAGTGTGTGGGCAGCTTGTGGTGGAGCAATGTTCAACTCTGTGATGACAGAGATCCTTCTGTGAACTTCATGTAAGTTCCTCTCATCCCTGCCCCAACTCCATCTTTCTTATAGTAGTGATAGGCAAGAAAGATTTATATAGTTCAATGACTTTAAGAGCCAAATCTACCCCAAACCCAGAAAAAAAAAGGATGAAACTACTGGAAAAGGTAGTAAGATGGTGCCATGACAGTCTCACAGAGCACAAAAAAGGGGAGAAGTGGATTCCAGGATGAGACAGGAGAAAGATGCTTTGACTTACTGCAGGATTGACTAAGTTGCTACAGGAACTAAATTGTCCTAGGAAGTTTAGCTTAAGTCCAACATGAAACCTAACTGTCAGCAGCTTGAAAGTAGGTAAAGGGATGATTACAAAGGGTAAATCCTGTGAGCTGAGGGATGGTAGAGCTGAATGACAAGTAGTAACTTACTCTGGTTGGTAGACAAGATATTTCTCTTCTTCTTTAATATCACAAAACCCAGAAGAAGTGCAGAAATGATCACTACAACCACAGCTATAAGTGGGCCAAATAAATTTATCTTTGCTTGCTCCATTTCTTTCTCTTTTATCTCTGAATAAGAAAACAGAGAAGATACACACAGCCAAGATTTAATTTGGTGACAATTACTTTAAACACTCTATCCCAAAGTTACATGAAATAGAAGTTTAGGTCGAGACCCTTGGCATCCTTTTTACTTTGCTATTGTCAATAAATCACTATCCACATTATTTTATTTCCCTTTCCAATAACTAGTGAAACTACCTGGTCTTACTGGTCACTTCAACAGCAGTAAAGCAAAGCATTCTTTCTAAGGTTTGGGTAACATGTGAAAGATCAGCAACTTAATTGGTGCAATAGCCAATGAGGCAGCTACTGTGCCAATGCTGCTCCGTGTTACCATGCAAGTTGGAAGAACCTGGAACGTGTTACTACTTGGTGTCTGTTGGAAATGATGGTCAAAGCCTACTGAAATGCTGTAAGGGATGTGAAAGTAGCAGGGAATTCAAAGGACTTTCCCTCTATTTCTGGTTTTTGTGTTTTTGAGGTTTTGGTTGGCAGGGTTAGCAGCTGATAGAGCTTCAGTTATTGCCAAACAAAACTTACGTTTGTGTGGAGTTCCTGGTTTCTTACCCACCATCACTGTTTGTCAGGTATCTATTTTCATAAAGCCAGAGAGGAGAGAATTGAAGAGGAAAGAGGAAGATTCAGCATTATAGCTAATATAACCATTTCAAGACTAATAAGCGATGTGCAGAGCTGAACAAACATTAGAAGGCTTCTGGATTGTATTTTAAGAGTATTTGAATGTCCTAGAATGCAAAGACATCAGAGGCAGTTTGCCATATCTGGTGTTGATAACTTAACCCTTTACCTAAATTTATATTAAGGAAACTTCACTGTAGAACTTTTTCAGAACAAGTGGCAAATTTATTTTACATCTGCAGTAATAAGGTGCATGTTTATACTGCCCTGGTAAGTTTTCTTGCAATGCTACCATTCCCTCTTGGCTCCTTGTTCCTGTTAATTGAAGCACAGCTCTCCATCTTCAGCATTGTCTAAAAGACACATGTGCAAGCCAAATGAACGTATGACCAAAATGGGAATTGTCTTTATTTTGATGTTCTTGTGCCATAGCTTATAAACAAAAACATGTGAAAAGAAGTTTTCCTCGTCCAGAAGATAAATAAATACTGCTTTAGTTTAAAGAAAGGATCAGCCATGTGGAACCCTGAGATAATCCATCAGTAAAGTCATAATGGAACTCAGGTCCCCAGCTTCTTCTTGCAAGAGGTGTCTGAAAAAAGACACAGTTTCAGAGATGAAAAATCCCCAGATAGTCATTTTGGAATGTGCACTTTTAATTCTGCCAAATGTTATGAAAACTACCAGGAATGCTTCTAATATTAGTCCAAGTTTCATGGTCTTTACAGTTAAACTCAGCACAGTTTATTTGGCAGTTTGTGAACCAAATATGGTCCATGGAACTCTTCTGTTTAGCCTTCTGCCTCTTTCTAAGGAATGATTAAGAATAGCAGCTCAAGCACTTTAAACCAGTAAAAGACCCCTTTTTTACTATCAGGGTAGTCAAACTCTGGAAGTTTGCTGAGAGAGGTTGTGGGTCTTTATCCTGGGAGATGTTTAAAATTCAACTGGATAAAGTGCTGTGCTACCTTTTGACCCTACTTTGAGCAGAGTGGTTGAACAAGATTATCTCCAGATGCGTCTTCCAACCTCACCAGTTCTCTGATTCTGTGAAGTGACAACCTCTCCCAACAGCTGTCACCTCCAGAGACTGGTTGCTGCCTGATCCAGACTCCTAGGTTGCTTTGTTGCTACTGCAGCATCTTCCAGGGAGGGGATCAATAGGGCTGTGTTCTGGATTGTGTAGCAATTCCTTCTCTGTGCCCTCTCCTTGTTGTAATAAGATTTCCCATGTGGAAAAGAGAGGAAGTTCAGCGGTGAATAGGATAGAGAACCTACAACCCTTTTAACCAACTTCTACTCCTACTTAGAGTTTATTCCCTGCCTTGACCATGCTGCTGTCTGTGATCAGCTGTCCTGCACTACTACCGGCTCCTACCTGTGCAGAAATTGGAATGGCCAAAGGGAGACTCACCTATGCCCAGTGGGACTGAGACAAGGCTTCCCAGCTGCTCCCTAAGGCGAAGCAAGCAGCTGATATTAGTGGGGCTCCTTGTAGGAACTGGGATGTTCAGCTTGCTGGTAACATTGTACAGCTTTGTCACAGCATCCTGTGAGACATCCATGTGAGCCGTACTGCTGTGTGTTATGTTCTCGTGTGAAATCAGCCAAGTCATCTCCTTGGGCTCTGGATAACCTCCACTGGAAGAACAGGTGAGGTTCAAATATCCGTTGGGCTTTAGTTCCCCAGAGTGCAGTTCTGCTATCTCAGGTTGACTATAGTTGGCTGAAATAGACCAAAGACAGAGCATCATGAGCCAGCCACGCCACGTTTGTGACAGTCTCTGCCAGTTATTTAAGATTTAAGTTATTTAAGATTTTCAGGCAACAACAAGTCTAAACACTTTTCTTCAGGAAGACAATGGGCATTCCAAGAAGGGATTTGTATGGCATTTTTTTTGGTGTGTATGAAGACTTGCTGCTTCTTGTTCTCAGGGTGTTTCAAGGATGCAAGGCTGATCAGTCAGACAATGGGCCTCTGTCTCTCCCACCTCTTTAAGACATATTAATACCTCAGAAAAATGAAACCTGGCCTGCTAACAAATAAGGGCTTAAGCAGAAAATGGGAAGGGACCACAATGTCCCCTACCTTTGGCATCCTGAATGGGTAAGGGGAAACCCACAAACTTCTAACTGGGAAATGTAAAAATAGAAATAATCTGAGAGAATCCAGATGGGGTAAGTTCAAAGTTCAATGCTGTTTAAGTAGAAATGTCCCTGGTGTCTGTCAGTATTGTAAGTAAACATTTTGCAGCATATAATTCATCATCACTTTGTGGTAGGGTTCCCTTAGCTTAGCTTTTCTGATGGAATTGAGTATAGCATAAGGATTTTTTATTTTGTGTCACTCACTCATCACAATAAATGAAAAACACACCTGTTGCTTTAAAAAGCCAAGTTTCCCATGCAAGAAATAGTGAAACAAGAATGGGAAGAACTATTTAAACATAAAATGTGAATGATAAATAGCAGCTTTTGACCAATACCCTCTCTTAATTAATCTAGATATACTCAACCAGGATTTGTTTGGTCAGAGGTTTATAGTAAAAATAATAGACTATAATGGAAAAGGAGAAAGAGAGAATGTTAACATAATACTGACCACTAAGTTGGCACATAGCAAGTTAAAAAAACCCCAGAGAACCTCCCAAAAAGTCAGAAACAAATCCTGAGAAGTAGACTTAAGATTTCATTGCAAATGCTTCATTTTTTTAGGGCCAATGGGACTAAAGACAATGTGCAGAAATATTGGAGAAGGTAAAAGGGTTCTTAGAAAAATGTGAGTCTTAAGAGGGTCTCACTCTTCTGCACACACACTCAATGTGTTGGAACAAGGATCTAATCCTTGCCCTAGAGGATTGTTAATATGGATGAATGAAGATACATGATGCTGCTTTTATTTTCTCTATCCTAATACACAATGCATAGGATTTAGCTTAGTCACTTAAATCCCCCCAAGAGAGTCGATGGATATGAATTCAAAATGGAAAAAGGCTCCCATTTTCTATACCTCAAAATTTAGTTAAGTTGTCCTTCAGAAAAGCTCAAGGTCTGACTTGCTTTGCTGACTGCTGTCAGACCTTTGGTCTGGAGTATTTATTCTCTCCTTGGTATTTTATAGGGATAGCAAGAATGCAATCCACGGCTATGAAACTTGCCACAACATCCAAGTGATTTAAGGGCTTCAATCTTATTGACAGTAAGCAAGTGAAAATAGTGGAATATAGGTTGCACTTCTCTTTTATAGTTTCTGGAACCTCAATTTACTGAAAAGTGATGCTGGGTGCATTCAGGGTGTGGGCTACATATATCAGGTTTATGTTTGTTAATAGAAAAGTACATTTCAGGAAGTCTTTTGTATTTAATGATAGTGTCTTCCAAAAAACTTTGGGATTAGCTTAAATAACTCAAGAGACAGCAGTCCATCAAGCCGTTAATATTTTTGTCAATGGCTTAATCACTTTGCTTTTGTTCTATTTTCTTAAGTGACCATCTGCCTTACTTCCTTCCAGACACTGACTGTCGCAGAATAATACTTTTTTTTTTCTTTTTTTTCTTTTAATATGCAGTATTTCACATGTATTTCAGGTTCTCACATTCTGGAAACAAAACTCTTCTGATTATTCTGTGTTATAAGGTTGTAAGATTGTTGTTTTAATGTTTCTAGTTGACTGTATTTTTTCCAATATTCAGATAACTCTACTAGGGCTTTTTTCACACTTTTCAGTTTTTCAACATCCCCTTTAAAATGAGCAACTGTAAGTCTCTCTTGTGACATCATTTCAGTCTCAATGCTCTGAATAGTGCATATTTTGAAACAGCTTCCCTAGTCTCACCTACTTCCCTTATTGATCTATCCAGAGGAAGCACTGCTGACATGCCACAGTAGCAGATTTTCCAGTTAAGCTGCTTGTCGGCATGGTCCCTAACTTGCATTTTTGAGAGCCAAAGTTTTCCACTGTGAAATCTTCCTTCTTTTTCTGGAGAAGGATCTGAGTCTGTTTTTGTATTAGTCATCATGGCTGTATGAAATACATCTAACATATATATATATAGAATCCTAGAATTTCTTGAGTTAGAAGGGACCAACAAAGATCATCAAGTCTGACCCCTAGCCCCACAAAGGATGCCCAAGAGTCACAACCATGTGCCTGAGAGCATTGGCTAAACTGTTCTTGAACTCTCTCAAGCTTAGTGCTGTGACCACTTCCCTGGGGAACTTGTCAGTGCCTGACCTCCCACCCACAGGGTGAAAAACCTTTTCCTGTTCTCCAACCTAAACCTCTCCTGACACAGTTTCATGCTAACTATATATTGTACTGATGTAATACATAAAAATGACATGTTTAAATTGTATTCGAAGGTACTGCATTATTTCTGAATGCTTTGTCACCAAGTGATCCAGACAGCTTTGTGTGACTCCCCTGCCATTCTTGTACAGCCCTCAGGTGTTCTCATGCCCATTTTAAGTGTGACATGCCAAACTACAAAAATCCCTCCCTGTATGATATGAGATTCTAATTAAAAAGCAGCGTGTAAGCACAGGTACATTTTGATATTTGCATTTTTCATCTAATTATTTTGAAGGGCTTGAGTTTTTTTAAAATATGGTTTTATACTGCTCCTTCCTTTGTGAGTGTATTGAACAGAAAGTAATTTGGAAGGAAGTCAACAGCACATTGTTAAAACTGTCTTCCTAAGCTAAACCTTAAAAGGTGTAGGAGACTTTTAGTCCTAAGAGTGAGAGATCTGTAACATCTTTCTCAGATTTTGGGTAAACTGATAACTGATTCAACTGTTTGAATTGATTGAGCACTTGATGCTACACATCTTAAAGCAAGGGCCTTGATACTAAGTGCACATTGTGAGTTTCTGAGTTCCGAAATGCCACTGAAAATGCCTCTCTAGTAGATCCTGGGAGAATCAAAATTAACAATCTACATTTTCTGTCTGTGGAACAAGGGAACACTTGCTAGTAGCACAAGGCTAAATAGGGTCAATTGTCCTGGTACCCTGTTTTTGGCTGCTGTTACACTTGGCCTGTTCTCTTTTAAAGCAGTATGCTGAAGCCTGAAAACACCAGTGCAAGTTATTAATGACTAGTACTATCACAGTGGAAGACAGAACACAGGCATACAGATAAAGGCTACTAACAGAATAGTTTAAAATAGAGAAACATTAGGATTATATATTAGGAATTTAAAAAATATTAGAAAATGTGAAGAAAACTTGGGTGCCTCACTCCCATCTCCCTGTTAAAAGATTTACTGCCTTTTCCTCTGATTAGAAAAAATTCTCTGATGCAGAAAAATCAGGTGGTATCTCACCAGTGTATGTATATAATTTTCTTCAGATGTATTTTCTGCCTTCCTTTAGCTGTACATATGAATTTCTACTCCTCCATGTGGGCTGTTTTTTCTTTATTTTCCCTGTGATTTATATGATCATAAAATAGCTGTGTGCTTGCAGAGATCTTGCTATGTTTCAATTCTAATTTGCCACCAGTGTTGATAAGGTTGGATAACTACTGCTACTTTTAATAGAAGGTAGTTTGTCAGATGCAAATAAACAAGTTTATTTTCCAGAGTCCTAAAAGCCATAAAACTTGCAGGAAGCAAGTCTCTTATCCATCTTTAGAAATTCTGCTCCAGAACAGGCACAATTTCAGGGGCTTGGAGACAGGACCCATATTTCTGGACTGAACAAAATCACAGAGAATCCCACAGACCAGATGGCAATGGGAAGAGATTACTTACCAATGATGTGCAGTGACCACTCAGATTGGTGTATGACCATTTTTGGTTGTTCAGGGGTTTTTTGCATAATAATACACTGATAGCGTCCCTCGTCCTCAACTCCTGCATTTAACAACTGCAAGGTCCATTTGTCCATGTCCACCTTGGTGCGATTTATATATTCAGGACTAAGGTTCTCATGCTTTTCTTGGCCATGATATACTTCGTGCACCACTTTACTGTCTTTTTGCCAAAAGATTATTAAATTCTTCACATCAATTTCCTGAGAGTTTGGAAAATAGCAGGATAGGTGTACAGTGTGATGGAGAAATGCCTTCACCGGATGCACACTGGCAGCAATACCTTAGACAGAGAGAGAGAAAAATCAAGATTTCCACCAGCTGCAAAAGAATATCAAGTTGCACTCAGAGATCCAACACTTAACAACAGTGGGAATAAAACCACCAACATTTAGACACAAATTATCCCACTAGGTATGACAGGACACAGTAGTGGTTCAAACTAACTCATTTAGTCATGACGAGTTCAGGTCATAAAACTATTTCTTATTTTTCTTCCCATATTTTACTTTCCAAAGAAGGCCTACCACACAGAGATCATGAGCATCTATATTTTAGAAGACTTATCTCCAGGCCAAAGATTCAAACAATTCTTGCTCGCAGCATCCTGAGTGTAATGAGGTTCTGCCACAAAGAAGATAGATGCACAATTTCTGTTTAAAAAGTTGAGTTAATTCTCCTAAGAAAATAACAACGCATTAAATTTTTGAAGAAACTGTGAAGTACACACTGTGTGGTAAGTGTGAGTGTCTAGGGAATGCATGAGCAGAAGGTCAGAAACAGGTGAATACTTTCAATCTCAATGAAGAATTAATCTAAAGTTTAATGACAAATTAAATGTCAGATTTAACTGTTCTGTAATTAATTTAGAATTTAATGACAGAGTAAATGTCAGATTTAACTGTTCTGCTGCTGATCTTGTTAACAGAAATGGTCAATAAACACAATTATGCCTTCATGCAAAGAAGGGATGAACTGCACTACAGAAGGGATGATTTTTCTCCTGCTTTCTCCTGTGCATGTGTCTATTATGAGTAGTGGTCTGGGGGACTGTGTTTTCTTGGAATAAGAAATGCAGCCCTCTGTCCCAGAAGATACAAACATCTCTGCTATGTTCAAAAGGAGAAGAAGATTTACAGTCTCTCTCCTGGTGCAAAGTTTTGACTGTTCTTCCAGAGCACAAGACTACAAAATGATCTCTGTGGCTGCCTCAAACTCCAGTTGTCCCATATCAGACTGCCAGTTTTCGGTTTAGTACCACTCTTCTCTATAATGCACAGAGGTGATACACGCACATTTTAAAGACAGATTTAAATTGGGAATTTAGGAGCAACATAAAATAAGTGTAATGTAAAGATATAAAGTTGAAGAGAGGAAGTACTTACTATATATATTTTATAGAGTCCCTGCACACAATTTAAATACATGTCACATGGGCTATATGACCTTGATTGTGCAATGGAAGTGATTAATACTACTAAGGAATGAGCTTCTTAGTTGATGAGAAAGTATCACATAGTAGGACACAAACAATCAAAATAGTTTTAAAAATTAAAAATGTGCCTTTTACCTGGGAGAAATATCATAGCACAAAGGAAGAATATGCAGGCCTCCATGACACTGTAAGAAGAGGGAAAGAAAGAAATATGTTAGAGGTTGAAAACATTCCAGTACTCCCAAAGAAGTGGTAAAACAAGAAGTTTTAGCAAGAGAGAGTATTGAGAAAGTTAATCTCACCTTTTTCTATAGATTGGTGCAAGGGATTCTGTGTGTTTCCCAGCCTTTAGCAACCACAACTAGCATGCTTTGGCAGATCTCTGGTTTACAGAAAAGGTGATGATGTGCAAGATTACTGCAGACTGTGTATGCCATGGGAGGAACACAGAGTCCCTGAGGTCCAAAGGGCAGGACAAGTACCCAAAATGCCTGGAGCGGAGGAAAGAGGAATGGGGAGCATGCTTGGCCTGGCAGTGTGGGGAAGAAGATGGGGAATTGAAAGTAGAGGGGGAGGAGAGTGTGATGAAGAAGGAAGAGGTGGGGGAGACATCTCGGTGATGTCAGCTACCAGAAGTGATGAAGTGTGTGACCTTCAGTTTTGTGACAGGAACAGGAACCTATCCTGAACAACAGCAAAGGATAACAGAGAAATCTTATGATATATGATACAGAGGGCTGATGCTAAACAGCACATAGTTCTCGGTAAAGAAAAAATTAGTTTCTCTTTCGAAAACAAGAAAAAAACCCTATATTTTGTCTCCTAAGCAAAGCACCTCTCTGGCTGCTTGGGTTCATGTGGTGTAAGGACCCATAGCCCCGGTAAACAGCCAAATGTCATTCCCACGCAACCTGAGAGTGGCACCTGCCTCCAGTCTGTGTTTGCTATTTTGCATTTTAGCAGCGCCTTTGTGGCTTTTGTGTGCCTTTTCCATATATTTGGGAGAAACCTCCATACTGCCCTTGCCAAAACTTTCACTCTCCTCCTTCAAACAGCTCCAAAGAAATCACTTTGCACGAGCAGATGTAAAACTTTCCAGCTTTCATACTACCTAAAACCAGTGAGATCTCTCTGTCTGCTGTCCTCACTAGCAGTACGCTTTCCTGATGGATGGTTTCCCATTTTTTGTCATGTTTTATTTTAGGCTGGTACACTTGGGTCTTTACCTTTACCCCAGGTCTCTGGTGTCTTCTTCTGTTTAATACAGAATTCCCCTCAGTCCACCAACATGTGTTTTGTGAGTGTGCTGTAATGTACAGGACTGACAAGGGTATTTTTTCCAACTTCATCCTACCTTTTCTTAGGAAAGAAGAGAAAGAAGTCCACATGGCTTGGAGGATATGGATAACTTTCTTTTGATCCACCTGTCATAGCAAGAGAGGCGGGAGGGGAGGGAGCGCTCATGCAGAATCCATTGTCATAGACAGAGGTAATTCTTTTTCTGCTCCAGCCACCCAATTGCATGGTAAACTTTTATCAAGGGATTTTCCCCTCCAAGCTGGGCCCCACTGAACTAAACCAGACAACTGACTGCCTAAGTAAAAATGCCTGTGCCAAGCCACTGAAAATGACAGAAACTGCTTTGCAGCAGTCATATTTCCATCCTGTAAATAAGAATTTTAGCTTTCAGTCAAGTGAAAAATAAAGGATAGCTCTATTTTTTTTGATTTAGTGCAGGTGTGTAAGAGGAGAAATTAAAGCATTTTAGCAACTACTGACATAAGGGGAGAGCGTGTTCTGCATGTTTTGCAATGACTGTCTCACAGAAGCAAAGAGCAAAACCAGAACTGAAAATGAGAGTGAGAGAGAAAAAAACCCAGGCAAAAATACCAAATAGCATTGCATGCCTTTCTTTATGGTTTGGATTTGGAGCTGTGAGGACAGAAATCCTCAAAGTTCCTACATGTATTCCTGGCTGTCATCTTCCAGGAGAAGGCACATTGCTGGGGGTGCTGACATGAAGAAGCATCCTGTGAATCTGCAGAGGGGTGTACACTCACCTTCCCAGCAGAGGGGAATTGATGCTTCTCTCATGGGAGCTGCTTTATAGAGAATTGCTGAATCATTATTCAGGCTGCTACAACTCCAGTGCTGCAAAGAGCTTTACTTCCCCTTTTTTATAAAATGCCTTTAACCAACAAATGCAAATCCTTGGAACCAGTGTCCAGAAGACTGAAGGGAGGAAGGGGAATTACACAGTATCACTGTGGGTTACTTACACTATTCCTTTGGCATATTCAATACAAATTCTGTGCTCAGTTCTTCCTTATATTTTCAGGCCACTGAAAGTCTTCAGTCCCAGAACTGACCAGCAGTCAAAGGTGGCCAGGTAAGAGAGGAAAGATAGACATTGCGGGTCTGTGTGTGGATGTGCAGTTTTGCTGTTTACAGGCTGAGTGCATCCATCTATGGAAGTGGCATTTTTTCATGGATAACTGATGAGATGGGAGTGGTTTGAAGACCCAGGGCTTTAAAATTATCTCTGACATCCTGAATAATGTGAGGTCAGACCATGGGGAGGTAAATATTTTCCCTTGCTAAGTAAAGCTAGCATACATGGTGTGTCTTTCTTCCCCTTTGGTGGTTTTTCAGCCATTCCTGGAGATGTCTCCATGACTCACAATTACAAATCACGTGTGGATGTCAGAGATGAAAATGGAGTAGCATTTTAATTGAAATTATGTCAGTATGCAGTCTGGGGTCACACTCGACTTTTTATTTACTACCTCTGCAGTGCAATCACTGAAAGGAGAAGAAACCATATGAGCACATGCACTTTACAGGCCTGATTCATGAGGGCTTTGGTTTGGTCCAAACCAGTCTGAGAAAACTCATCAGGCAGTTCCCACTTGGCTCAGTGCAGGGGGATTCCTATCCTGAATCATAAAATCATAGAATGTTAAGAGTTGGAAGAAACCTTAGGGATCACCTAGTCCCAGTGCCCCCTGCCATAGGCAGGGACATCTCCCACTGGACCAGGCTGTTCCAAGCCCATCAACCTGGCTTTAAACACTGTCAGGAGTTGAGACATCCAGAACTTCTCTAGGCAACCACTTCCAGTGCCTCACCACCTTCATGGTAAAGAATTTCTTCCTAATATCCAGCCTAAATTTCCCCTCTTGCAATTTGCACCCATTCTTGCCTTTCCTATCACTACAGTCCCTGATGAAGAATCCCTCTCCTTTCAGATACTGGAAGGTTGCTATGGGAGGGACTCCTTGAGGCCTTTCTCTGGACTTGCTCCAAGAGTTCCATGTCCTTCCTGTGTTGGGGGCACCAGAACTGTACACAGCACTCCAGGTGGGGTTTCATGAGAGGAGAGGAGAGTAGAGGGGGATTATCACCTCCCTCAGTCTGCGGGCCATGCTGCTTTGGATACAGCTCAGGGTATGGTTGGCTTTATGGGCTGTCAGTGCACACTTCCTGCTCATGTTGAGTTTTTCATCAACCATCATGCCCAAGTCCTTCTCCACAGGGCTGCTCTCAATCCCTTCACTTCACCAACCTGTTGGTGTCCCTGGGATTGCCACAACACAGGTGTTGCACTTTGCTTCATTGAACTCCATGATGTTTGCATTGATCCACGTCTCAAGCATGTCAAGGTGTCCCTCTGGATGGCAAAAACTCTAACACCAATGTTTGGGAAAAAGAGGCACTTCATTCCCTTTACTTTTGAGGGCAATTGCCAGAAAGCCCTGTGTGACTTATTGAGATTGGTTTTCTGTCTCCTGTTCCTTCAATCCAGCGTGTGAAACCAGCATGTAAAACCCCAATAGGCACAGTGGAGCATGAAGGTCTTGGAGTAAACAAGAGCTTTGTACCAGGTACGCTTGCCTGGGTTTTCATTTACTCTCCTTTTTGCTGTTTTCAGTTTTGGATGTAGACATTATCTTTTAAAAGACACCGTCACATCTGTGCTCTTTGACTCCTAAGTTCCTTCATTACCCTTAAGTTCCTTCCAAAATGTTCCTTTCTTGCATATTCCCACGGGTAATTAGCTTGTTTTCTTACAACAGGTACACATATTCTATGGGAACACTCTCCTGCCCCATACTGAACTCAAAACAAAACTAAACACTGAACTAGTAAAATACTCTTTTTATTTTTCTAGCATGGGGAATTTTTCTAAAATTTCCACCCTATGCAACACTGAGCAGCTCCATGAGCAGTGCTGTGAGCCTCCTGGAGGCAGGATATCTGTGACAAAGACTTTCCACTGCTGACTTGGAAGCTATCCCAGGAGCTTGTAAATTAAATTATCCTAAAAATGCATTTACCAGCCTTCGCCCATGTTGTAAATACAGGTTGATCTGTACAAATCTTATGAAAGGAAATCACACCTTAAGAAAATTTCCTTAACATGGCAAGTTCAGAGGATTCTATGTTGCCCTCCACCCTAATACTAAGCCTCACGACCATATAACTATCCAACAAGGGGCATATTTTAAAAACATACATTACTCAGGCAACTTGTGTTTCCTATGTGCTTTCCCAGTCAGAAAAGTTGTCACTGTTTTAATCAATTGCAAAATATTTTCTATTGCTCATTCTTTTAGAACTATCTTTCATTCCAAATGACATTTAAAAATTATGGGCTTGTTGTTTAATTATTTTTTATTACATGAAGAAAATCCAACCCTCTGTCTTCCTGATGTTTGATTTCTGAATGCATTTTGTATCCCTTCCGATTCAGCAATATCTTTACTGTACCTAAGAACTTCAGGAGAACCATGACTTTCACTATGATTCTGGGATCACTTTGCTCTAACATCTAGAAACTCCTCTTTTAACAGCAATAAAAAACATCAATTATTTAAATAATACCTTTGGTCCAGAGATCATGGAGCATTCCAGTGCCTCTGCAAGCAGAATCCTTCATCCACGACTTGGGGCAGGTATCTGTGAAGGAGTGCACAGCGGCTGCCTAGTGACACAGAGTCCCACTGCACAAATGACAGGACACAAATGTGTTCTCCCTGCAAGTGAAACTGTGGGGGAAATTTGGAGGGGAAGAACGTCATCAAACCAGAAGAGGCATTCATTTGGATTAGCTGTGGTATTTGAGTTCCACCTAAAGGAAAGGTCAGGCGTACATATTTTTCCACACTTTAAGCCACACTTTGGCACGAAGTTGGCAAGTTGGTTGAACCACTGCTGCATCATAAGTACAATAGGTGATGTCTGTGCTCCTTTCCCAGCTCTCACACTTGCATCAAGGCTAGTAAAGCAAACTTGTCAGCTGGGAAGCAGCAGTTGCTGGGTTCACGTCGCACCAAATCACAGCAGCCTGTTTGACTTTGCAGTGAAACAGAAAGAGAGCACATCCCTGTTCCCACACAGGTCACTATTTAGAGGTGATAGCTGATAGGCCAGTCAGTTGCTGGAGACTCTTCAGGAGTCATTGTACAGAAGAGGGATTGTAAATGCCCATTCCCAAGCTGTCCCTCTTCCAAGCCCCCCATTTCTGCACAGGACACTGCCTGGAAATGTCATCATGGATACACAATGCAGTGCAGGCATAATTTCAAATAGCAGTTTGCAGGGCATCACTGGTGTCAAGGTGTGTGATGTATACAGAAAGATGAATCTGTATTTGATTCCTAACTATACAAACACAGCTAACGAGGATTAGCTGCCATGCAATATATTCTGTGCTTAGTCCTCAGGTGTTACATGCTTTATTTTCAGTAGGAGTCTTTCAAAATCAGCTGAGCATGTGACACAAACCTCATACTGCTTTTCAAACAGAAGGATCGCTGATCAAGTGCTACTTTTCTTGCAATAAATTAATCTCAATTATTAAATGAAGATGTGATATTCAGTAGCTCAGTTAAATGAGCCAAGCCTCTGCTCTAGTGCAGAAATCACTCTGGGGACACATACTGATTTTCTCTCAGTGCTTCTTATGGCACATTAACTTTACAAAGGTAAAGGAAAAGATTCTGCCTTTTGGTTTTGGTTTCTCCCTTCAACCACCAGAACTGAGCTGTGCAGAAAGGACCTGATTCTCATACTCACTGGTGCAAATTAGGATCAGCCTCCTTATAATGTGTATGATTGGACTACACCCTGGAGATCCACTTTGGTCCTTTCACCCAGGTCCTGATTATAAAAATCCTGCTCCAGGAATTCAGGAAATGATTGTGCTGATGCCACCATAGGATGGGCTCTGGCTCATTCTGCTATAGCCTGGTCAGCTTGCTTCAGGAAGTAAGGGATGTGTGTGAAGCTGCTATGACAGCAGCTGTGGCTCAAATGAAACAGAGAGCAGCTGTGGAGTCACTTCACTAGTAGCAATTATGTTTTTATGAAGGTGTGCTCCTACTTGTTTATAGAAGCATTAAAAGTGCTTGTGTCTGTAACTGTCCAAATCATTATCAGATAAAGAAGAAAGGCTAAAGCACTCGATCAAAATGATTATTTCAATACTGGGGAATGCCTTATTTCTTTCTCCAGTGTTCCTATCTCAGAGGCAGCAAAATACTCCAGTATGGATCTTGCTTGAAAACAGAAATGTTCATCCTTTCCTCTGTCCTCACTGCCTGTCTTCCACTGTGTGCAAAAAGCCCAGATCACAGAAATTCCACCCTTTCCTATCAGAAATACGTTTGTGCTACTTATAGCAAGTACTCTCTGTGCAAAAGAAGCTTCCTCTTTTTAAGCAGAAATTCCCCTTTTAAGGCGCATTTAATTCTCTCACAAGTGTCAGTGTTATTCACTGTGTCCCTAAGCTGCTGTGTAGCCCCAGCCTTCACGAAAACCTTTGCTCAGATTTTGCCTGAAGGAAATAACCCTTTTTGAAGAAGTTCTTACAGCTGGCAAACACCATTCACTTTTCTTTGCTTAAATGGGTCTTTGAATATAAAATACAGTTTTTTGGCAAAGACTGAAGTTACTACAATGAGATTTTAAAAAAAGCAGCCTGTCCTTCCCCAGTACTCCACTGCTGAAAGTCACCAAGTTAATTTAAGAACTGATGACACAGCAAAAACATATCTGAATGGATTGTTATGTAAGAACAATGATATCAGTACTGATTCCATAATATTTATAGGAAATTGAAGAAATTTAAGGCCATATCTATGCCACAGCTGCCCTTCTTGCTATATTCTCATTGACTTTTCTACATGACTGAGTAAAGACTTTGTGATTATGTGTTTGACTATTTATATGTATAATTCTTTGGTAAATTGATAAGTTCATTTTCTTGTACTGCCAATTTATTTACATGGAATTTGATTTCTCCTGTAACCTCATTTTGATTCTGCCAGCTTAGTAAAACTTGTAATTTTATCATCCATTTAGATTTGTTTCAAGTTGGCTTATGAGCATGCAGTGAGCCTCATAAAAGCCCAGCTTAATGAGTGCAGTTGTTCTTGCCAGCTGTAGATCAAACAATATTCACACCTGAGTCCCTTTTGTCTGAATCAAATTTTATATGTGGCATTCAAAAAGGGACTGCCTGAGGAGAAAAAAAAATCCATCCTGTATCCTTTGCCTATTAAGCATCTGCATCTATTGCCTAGTATTAGAAATGAATTCCAAATCAGTTTCTGTATGCAAGTTTTTCTTTGCCCAGGACAAACTACTCAACAGCTCTGATTAAAAATAGAGAAGTAGGCTGTTAGGAGTGAAGAAGGGGAAGTTTTTTCTCCAGTCTGTAGCAATCAGAGAACTATAATTTACTTTTAACAGTTTCCTGTGAATGCAGCCAAAAGAATAATTTCTTCAACTAGATTGATTGAAGACTAATTGGACCTAATTTAAGTGTTTCCCAAACATGTTCAGCAAAAATCTAAAACCTAGGAGCATTTACAGGCTTCAGATTTTTTCCTTGCATGCAACTTAGTCTTGCAGTTAACAAGAAAAACAGGAGAAGTGCATATGATTTTCAGAGATGATGGAGTATCCTCCTCCCACTCTAAGATGTCACCAAAAGTAATGATGGATGAGACCTAAACTATGCACTGGAAGAAATCAAATTGGGAATGTTAAATATTCTTTGTCTTTCTGCCTACAGAGTCTCACCATTTATTCTGAATGTCATACTAATTTATTGAGTTCAGTTTTCATCTGAGTCAAATCCCCCACCAACCAGGCTGGTTGCAGTTGGATTAGACGGTAGTGCTCTTTGTATGAGCTTGGGTAACTTTTGACGAGATGGGATGTGATTCCCAGTTCATGGGGAAAGTTTTGCTATGCATTTATAGGTTAGCTTTACCTGTATTTTTATTGATAATCATATGTATTTAATGGGGATAGCTGTGTTGGCAATGTATTACTGTGATGCTCTCTTAAAAACTTGTTGGGTGACATCTGAAAGAGGAAACCAGTGTGTCTAAATCAGAAGAGAATCTAAAAAGTGTGAAGCAAGACAAAGAGAGTGTGTAGGCAAGGAAAGAGAAACTAGATCAGGCTTTAATTGAAACACATAAAAAACTACATGAGAAGATCATAGAGCATAGAGAGGCACGGATTTTGCAGAATAGAATTAGAAGTTAGCAGCTGATAAGAAGGTTTTTAAGAAGAGGTCAGTTTAATAGTCTTAGGGGAAAAACATACTTCATGGTAGGTCATAAATAAAAGGTAAGCAATTATTTAGAAAGACAGACTGAACTTGAAAGCCCAGGCTTAAGAGTTAGTTTTCATCAGAATTTCATCCACTTCTTTGTCTGTTGCTAAAAGAAAGACCTTGAAGTCTAAATTGAAGAAATAACAAAGATAACAAAGTAAGGATTGAAAATAGATCTCCAAGTTGGCACATACAGAAAGAGGAAACCTGTTTTTTGTTGAAACTCGGTCACACAAAAAGTGTGTATGACTAATACAGCACAACCCTAAAAGCTGACAGGTGTTTGGAAAGATGTTTCCTTGTAGCCTAGATTCCAGCTCTGAAAAGGTTTCCCTTGGAGATACGTAGCAGCAAGGACAAGATGCTATAGTGTGCACAGAGCCCCACTGAAATTTACAATTGTGCATCAAGGCTGCAGGTTAAAAAGGTTTGGCAATCTAGAGCTGCTTGGGATATTGCAATACACTTACATTATGGTAGGATTGTAGATGCAAAAGATAGATTGAAGCATATGGGGATACATGGGGACATAAGCCCGTGCACCCAGCACAGGTGTGAATGCTGTGAGCAGCCCAGACATGCTCAGCAGACACCCCAAGCTGACACAGGGCCACAGTGAGGATGCCTGAAGTCTTATATTTTTCTACAAACAGATACTACTTATCAGTTAATGTTAGAAAGATTTTACTTACGGTAGGCAGATGTTTTGTAGGTGCTTATCAGAGTGGGAAATGCATGGGATAAAATGATCAAAGGCAAGCAGATGGTGTACTGAACCATGTGAGGATGTGGAGAAGTTTTTTTTAGAAAGCTGGTATTGGGTTGTACTGGAAAGGAGGTAAAAGACATCCTGGAGGAAGGGGTCTTAGTGCCCTAAGAAATGGTGTGTCCTGAAAGTAAGTGCTGCCTTCCTTGGGAACCCCAGAAAGCTTCCAGAGGAACTGTGTGATCCAGTGCCTAAGGCTGATGTAGCCACCAGTAAGGCAGGTGAGAAATCATACGACCCCAAAACTGCGGTGATGGCATCAGTGGCAAAGAGAACCACCCATTTTACAGTGGCAGAACCCCTTAGCCATATGTGGGATCTGAGTTTTCTGTTAAAGGCATAAAGGATGGCAAAATATTCTTCATTATCCCCAGAGTATTAAATGCTGATGCAGAAATTATGCCTGAGTGATTAAAAAGCAAGATGAGTTTCAGAAAAAGGTGTGTTAAAGTAACAACAGGGTGTTATAGTAACAACAAGGTGTTGTTAGGAGGTATCTTGACTCTGGAGATAGGATTAGGAAATTGTTTTGGCAATGTTCCCCTAGAGTCTCTGGGTACCACCAAGGCCAAAACCTCTGCTAAGTGGCATAAGGGTACGAAGACGAAAAAGACGGAGAAACCAAGCTGTCTTGTTTCTTCTCCCACAGTCACAGCTCACTGTGAGACATGAAAGGCACGGAATATTACCAAAATGGGTTGTACTGGACAAATCTTAAAATCTAGGGAAGGTGGTGATGCATATTTTACCATTAATTGATGAGGCAAGTTTTGTAGACAGGGAAATATCTTTTATTAATCCAAATATTGGCAGAAAAGACAGGAGGAGCTTCAAAAGCCTTCAAAAATGCCTGATAGTCTGCTTTCTTTTTCCTGTTTTTTTCCTTTCTAATAGGAAACATGATCTCTCTACAAATCTTGCTTCATTTAGACTATCCTGGCTACATCAATACTACTATTATAATTAAGGCTTTGAATGCCCACATCCAGAAAACAAGAAATGCTAAACACAATTAATGGGGAGAATGCAATGCTTCCAAATGGAAATTTTGGTAATTAGGATACTGAGGAGGAAGTCACCTACATGAGTCTATGGGAGAAGCCTGCAAAAATATGTTTTCAATCTGATCACTTTCTAGGATATGGCTTTCTCATTCTATGCTAACAGGTACCTGATTTTCCTCAGGATTCCCAGTCTAAAAGCTTGTTCTGCTAAGGAGGCACCTTCATCTTCTCTAAAAAGAAGGGTGCATCACTGTATCATAAGGATACAAGCAAATCCCTTTTCCCTTCTGTAGGAGGCTCAGAAGATTCTGACTTGCTTTTTCACACTGCAGGACTACTTTGTGCACCAGGCTAAAGGCAGTCCTGTAGTAGGGCCAAATCCCTTCTGAACCAGCTCCACTTTGCACAGGAGAGTTACAAAACTCTTGGTCAGAAAAGAAGGAGCATAATGACCTCCCTTTACTAGTGCTTCAAGTGGGATGTGGGAGCTCTGGATTCATGTTGCTGCCCCCAGGACTGCATTAAGAGTTTTGTGTTAAGTATTATTATGCCAAATGCACAGGCAGTGGTTGGGGCTACGAAAAGAAGACCAGGAATGACCTCTTCTTTGAGACTGCTTGCATCATGCAGTTAAAGCAATATTCTCCCTTTCTAATTCACAGGTTCAGGAGAGGTTGAGGATTGCCATCTACCAGGGAATAGCTGTCTACAGTGCTATTCCATAATGTGAGAGTTGGAAGCATACCAGCATCTGACAGACAGGACTGGGAATTGGCCTGCACCCTCCTTGCCTCTGAATGAGAACTCAAACCACTAAGCAAGTGTAAAAACAATCCCACTCCAACTGGCAGTGAGAGACATCATTCCTCTTACCATATTTCAAAGGAATAAGCACCTGCAATCCAATTTTGTGCAGAGACTTGGTCAACAAATGTGTTCTGAGACAACCAACTACGTCAAGTCCATCAAACAAGGCAACCAGAGGAAAGGCTGGGACTGGCTCTTTGTAGGGCCTGAATTAGTAAATTGTCTCTAAGCATCTCAGGTTTTGTCACTTGCAAACCTGAAATTCTGGAGGCCTAAAGAATTAGGCTAAATAACAGCTGAAAAGGGGCTTTTATCTTTGTCAGTCTGTGTTTGGATGCCTTAAATCCAGCCCAGGAACCATCCTGAGTACTGAGAGATTTCAGTGGATTTTTCCTAACTGGACAGACTTCTTGTCTCCTTTCATGGCCATGGGTAGCTCCTGCACTGCTTTTTGTTATGTCTTTGATCACTGGTGAGTACCAGTGTCTACTGAAAACTGCATCCCACCCATAGCATGGAAAAAACTTCTGGAGATAAAACAAATCTTTAGGAAGAAGATACTTATTACAGTTCCTAGGAGCCATGGTCAGCAGTGCCTAGGAAAACCCTCTCCCTTCAGAAAAGTCTGAGATTTAAAATTCTGCTGGTCCCAGGGCCCATTTTGGCAAGTCCTGACAGTTGTTCAGGAATGGGAATTCTCAGGCACACCCTGCTTAGTTTTGATTCAGAGAAAGAAGGAGTTGCTATTATGAGGCAGGGGAACTACATTTAAACTTCAGTCTTTAAGTTTATTTAGTGGACTGGATCTTACAGGATGTTCCAGTTAAACTGGGAGCAAAGTTTATTTGATGTATAATGCCTGCATTTTGAGAGATGGAGATTAAAGCATCCAGTGCATTTGGAGAGGATTTCATTCTCATGGCATCTCGTTTTGCAACTTATTTAAACAAAATGTGGTTCTTTGATGTGGAAGTGATGCTAACATGCAAGGGAATAAAATCCATGAAATTTAAATACAAGGAATGAGTTTACAAATACTTAACCCTGTATATATGCTGATGTACTGAAGTGCTCTTGTCCCATGCATCCTATATACTTATTCAGTCTTCTTATATATTATGCCAGCTGGAAGAATTATGACATTTGAGACCACAGCAGAGAGAATATCCTTTTCAATTCAAGTCTTCTCCAAGCATAAGACAATCTGGCAGTCCTCCTAATAAAAAAAAAAACCAACCAAAAACTGGCTGAAAATGGAAGAAAATTCTGCAAACTATTCTGCAGTGCAAGTCCACTGTGTGGAAATATTATCAAAGGAGAAATATAAGATTTTGCTTTTAAATGTTTTTGAGGGTTTTTTATATATACCTTAAAATAAATTAAACTCATTGCTGGAAAATGAAAATAATCACATAAATTGACAACTTATAATCTCTCAATCACTTTTGTTCATTTTTTAAAAATAAATACTGAGAATGACTGGTTTCTTTGAAGCCATTGCTTGGAGACAGCAGTAAAATAATAAACTCCTTTGGACAAAGCTCATGTATTTAAAGCTGTCTTTCCATACTCTCCTATCTAATGCTCTGCTAACATTGGTTTTACTTGCTTAACTAGATTTCTTATTAGTGTACCTGCAAAAAATTCTTTTGCCAGGGGTGACCTTCCTTTGGATAGGGTGAATAAAATGACTTAATTCTCCTGACCCTTTGCTGCTCACAGGACTAAAAATAATTGAAAAATCATTGAGAGAGTTCAAAATATTGGCAGGTGCAATGGGAGTATCAATGAAGTCAGAGAAAATATTGGTGAAATAGATCATCAATGAAACTAAACAACCAGAGGAAGTGAGAGAAACTGACAGCATCATCAATTCACCTCTTATCCTATGTGGGATTTGATAAAAGAGCTGTGCACTAATCTCCTTATCCTGAAACCTTCCTATTTTGAGACCCTTCTATCATGGCTTTGAAAGAGGTTGACAACATGCAAACAGCTAGCAGAAGAGTTCAATTTACAGGGTTTGACATGGGGCTAAATTGCAGATAATCCCTGGAAGTTAAAGAGGGCAGAAAAAAGAGAGGAAACAGCACATTTCAGAAATGTATGATGTGACAGCCCTCAGTACATCTGAGCAGATGAAGAGAAAGGAGGATCCCATCCATAAAGTGAAGCAGCACAGGAAGTTTCCTCTGGGACAAACAAGATGCAGATTACTGCTGTCCTGGGGCTAGTCCAAAGCAGATGTCAGCTCAAGGCTCTGCAAACTTGCATATAGATGGTTTCCCTATGGGTGACTAATATTTGTAACCTTTAGAAACTGTGATTGTGTCTGCATGACAACTTGTACACATCCAAATGTGTAGAAATTGCTGTCTTAAATCATATTGAATTCCAAGGGTTGGAAACTGTGTTTGTTGTGTATTAGCTTGCCAAAATGGGAAAGAGAGGGTTTTAAGCCATTTTGAAGGAAACAAGGGCAATTAGGTTAAATTAT
This sequence comes from Agelaius tricolor, assembly GCF_023055355.1. Lineage (NCBI taxonomy): Eukaryota > Metazoa > Chordata > Aves > Passeriformes > Icteridae > Agelaius > Agelaius tricolor. The sequence continues at coordinate 22,199,660 of NW_027269269.1, forward strand.
GGAAAATTGCATATGTTGCTCAATAAACAACAATTCTGATAAGCCTAGCAGCTGCCTCAAAGAGGCTGGAAGGAGGTTATGTTTGTTATACTGCCATTATCATGCGTTCTTAGTCTCAGGCAGGTAATTTCACAATCTGAATCCCACTTGTGTTCATATAAAGTGCAGTTGTTGACTTCATACTGTATCTTAAAAGTATATTAATTCGCTTTATTGCAGTTGTAATTTAATTTGAGATCTATCCTGCTTTATTTTATTTAGCCTAATGGGTAATACTGGGTTTAGGCTTCTTAGTTTATTAATGGGTAATCACCCTTGTAAAAGGCTCTCAGGCATAGGGTTTTTCCCTTTCAGAAATGTAGTAAGGTTATAAAAGCTGTAGTAATTCTGATGGTAAATATTTATCCCTATCTCTTGATGTATCTGTGCTCTTCCCAGCACACTATACACTTCTGTGTAAAATACTTGCTTACCTTAGGTTTTGGGACTCTTATATTAGATGCCTACATATACCTGTGTGTCAGTAAGTACTATATGAACAGGGTATGAATAAATATTAAAAAAACCCTAGTTATTCTAATTAAATATAACTTCAGAATGTTTGATGGACTGTTTGAGCAACTATGGTCTCCCAAAAATCTATTTGGTCTACACTGCAGTTCCCACTGTATTTTGTCATCTGCCATCATTAAGCCTCTACTTTTTTAACTACTGTAACTTCTAGAATTCGAAGTACTTCACCTTGAATTTGCATTATGTATAACAGCCAATGGATCTTGAAATATTCTTCAAGGTGATTTAATGTGCTTTTGGTACCTCATCACAGATCTGTCAAACACAAGTGAAAAGTTGTGGAGTTTTTGAGCAATGCTGTAAATATTTAGTCCAGCAGAATATGCCAAAAAATGATTATATAATTGACAAAGATGTTTTTTATACATTCTAGATTTACATTTTTATTGCAAAGGCAGGCTTTTCAAAACTCAGAAATTCCTGCATATATTATAACGCTCCACCTGCCTTGCTCAGTGCATTCATTCATGTAAGCCTGAAGGAAGCAAGGTACCAAAATCAGAATTGTGCAAGAATGGCATCATCAAAACCTCTTTAACTGAGGCAGATGTGTCTGCATTTGTGTAGTACCATTCAAACACCTCCTTCATTGCATTATTTCTGTTACATACTATTTATATCCTACAAAAAGTCGGGAGGAGCATTGGAGTACCTCACTATGCTGGCATAGTAACATTTGAAATATTATCAAGGATTTTGTTTTTATGAAGCATAAAGGCTGGGTTCCAGTCTGGTGAGGAAAAGACCTGAAGAAATGGTACAGCCTTAATAAAAAGACATTTTAATTTCACTGACATTATCAATTACATTGACCTGCTGAGCTGTTAATGATGTGAGTGTTAACACCTCTGGTTATGATGTGATTAAGACAGATAGAGAGGAAAAAAAGAATTTCAGAGGTAGGACTGTACAGTGAAGATACAGTTACCTTGTTTTAGGTCTATAGCTCACAGAGCCATGAATTATTTAGCTTGGAAGGGATCTCTGGGGGTCATCTGGGGGACCTCCCAACTCAAAGTATAATTACATCTGGTTGCTCTGGACCGTTTCTAGTTGAGTCTTGAACACCTCTTGGGAAAGAGATCCTTTAACCTCTCTGGGAAACCTCTTCCAGAATTTGACCACTCTCAAGATAAAAAAAGAAACCCAAATCAAACAAAAAAAGGTGATCTATAATTTAAGTTTTTCATGTTCTAACTTGTGTTTTTGCCTCTCATGTTATTGCTGTGCAGCTGAGGCAAGAAGTGAATCAGAAGTGAAGATTCCTAAATGCCTGTAGACCAGTGTGCTAACTAACACTGGAAAATACAATGAGGCAGCAGGGTGGAAGGAGAGAATAACAGAAATATGAAAAGGGCTGACCCCTTAAAAGGGTTAGAAAACCTGCAATTACATTGATGAGTTATACCTAACCAAGTTTTTGTAATGGGCAGAATTCAAATCTGCACTGTTATGGGGAAATTAAAAATTTAAAGGTTTGCAGTTACCAGTTTAACATCAATAGAGATTAATTTTTGTTCAAAGAATTTCAGACTCTCTGGACAGAAGGGACCTCCCTGTTCACCTAGGCTGACCCTCCCTGTGCAGAGGCTGGATAAAGTTTTTCCAGAACTAGATCAAAGAATGTCTTTTTAAAAGAGATCTAATCTTGTCTTCTGCAATCAAAGGTGACCTAACCACTTTTCCCAAAAAGTTGGTAAAATGTCACTTACATAACTAAAAAGCCTTACCATCATAGGATAAATATTTTGGACTTCACTACAAGGAATAAAGATGAAAGTTGCTGAATTGGAAGCTGGTGGTTACCAAGAGACCAGTGTTCAAGGCCTGATTATATTTAGCATGGCCAATCACATGAGAGTCTCAAACACAGCTTCAAAAGCTTTAATTTATGAAATCTCAGGAAAGTCATAAGGAGAATCTGTTTGGGTAATATATCTGGGCAGAACAATGTACATGGAAGATGATGGCTCTTGAGGAGCATTTATTAGCTGTCCAAAAGTCACTGTCTAAGAAAAGAACATTGGTACTCTTTTCAGTTGTTGAGGGAAAGCCATGACAAGAAATAATGAAGCAATTTTTAACAAATAAGAACAATTGGGTACAGGCCAGAAGAATGTCAAATGAGGAGCCACAAATCTTGGACAATTGATATGGTAAGATAAAGCTGCCAAAGAAGAAGGTCTCTGACTGGAAAGTCAAAAGGGACTATAAAGTTAAGAGCATAAATATAAAAAAAAAAACCAACAAACCCCGCCCTCAAGCCCCAGGAATGTTTGGTCATAGCTAGATAAAGCTGGTAAAATTGCTTTTAATGGTGCAGAAAAGACAAAATAAGAATTTCCTTACTCTATTTGGAAGAAATCAGTATGATACATGTATATCAAATGAACTGCTTTCTGACCCACTAATTATTGGCTTGTTAAGTAACAGATGCTAACATCAATAAATCTGCAGGCCCAGGTTATTTGCTCCCATGAGTTATACAAGTATTGGCCAACTTGACTTCTGCATCTTTGATAGTTTTAACAGACTTAGGAATGATGAAAAAAACCCCAGAAAATCATGTCTTAGTGATAATATTGTGTCTATATTCAGAGAATGAGAATGATACTGCTAATTATAACTTAGTTAGCCTGATTCAGTCATGGAAAAGCGGTTAAGGGATTAGCTGAGAAAGACCTGAGGGGTAAGACTATCATTAATGTCAGTTAGCATGTTTTTAGGGAAATGAGTCAGATCAAACAATTGTGCTGGGAAGACAGCAAGATACACTGATAAAGGCAACCCTGTTGATACACAATATACAGATGTTTATAAGGCAGTGGATTCAGTACCTCATTACACTGATCAAAACTTTGCACAGTGCAGTGAGAAGGGAGCCCACATAACCTGGGTTAATAGCTGGCCAAACCAGGACTCCCAGTACCAATTTGCAAAGCAGGAGCCGTGGCTGAGCAATTGTGCTGTGCTCCTGGGAAAGAGCAGTGCCATGTGCTGTGGGCTCCTCTGCCACTGCTTCTGGGCACAGGCTGGTGGCTGGGGCTGTGCTCAGCAGGGCTGCCCTCTGGGGCACATCCCTGTGCCATGGGAGCGACTGTGAGGAGCCCGAGGACTCTCACGGTGATAACTGTAGCACAAAACCACACGTAAATGGACCACAGCTTCTTCCCCAGATGGTTTTGAATGAAAATGCCCACTTTCTCAGCTAAAGAGTGGAAGACTCTGGTTGATAGTCCATGAACAAATAGCTCAGAAGAGCCTGGTGCAAATCAGGTCAGAGGATCTGATAGCCATGGACTGGATCTTCTTGGGCAGGAAAGCCAACTTGATTCCTCCCTGACTGTGGCAGGAATGCCCCAGAAAGATATTTTCAAAGTCTCCTTACCTAATTTAGTCAGGACTTTTCTTTTTTAATTCATTGCTCAAATTGGCAACGGTTTGGAGATAAGATCGTAACACAACGGGAGTTCCCCCTACTTTCCTGATGAGAATGGCTGAAATTTGTTTTGCTTAAACTTAACAGAAGAAAATTCAGCAACCGGATAAACCAGGCATGGGAAATTTTTGTCAGAAGGTAATTATGGGCAATTGTAAACAAGAGAGTTGAATCAAAACCCTTATGCATCCTGACCAAAATGAGCATTCAATAAAACTACGTTTTAAATTATGTATCTTTTGTTTAGCCTCAATTTTTCAACTAGTTTCTTTTTTTTTCCCCCCTAAAAACAGGCTCAGTGTAGGCACATATTTCTTTGCTTCCCACAATCTGTGTCCATGAGCACTGAGCAGAGGCAGACTAAAGGGAATTTTGGAAGGATTTTTCAGAATGAATCTTGGGTGCTTTCTCCTTAGGTGCATTTCTCTTTCAGTAATGATAAAGAAGTACCACAGTGGAACATTTATTCTGACCTGTGGGGAATGTGTCATGATTTGTTTCCTGCTTGAAGACTGATGAAGCTGCTAGCATGTGAAACTCCAGTTGTTGGCCATGCTGACAAAAAAGGAATTTGTAGTTTTTAAGAACTGCCATTAATCATACCTTGTGTCAGGGAGGGAAGAGTGCAGCAGTGCCAGCACATTTCTAAGGAAAGCTGACAAAAAGGGGAGTGGAACTAAAGAATTGTCTATGCCTGGCTGTGAGGCTGTTTGGTGCTGTGCCATGTGGGTGGAGTGTGCTGGTGTCCCAGGTAAGGGGGGTCCCCAGGCAAATGCTGAGCTGCTGATTCAGGAGGTAACTTTCACAATGCTCATGCCTTTGGGAGAGGTGTGGAAGGTACAAGTGGGTTGTTTGCCCAAACTTTTCACTCCTTTGCTTCCCAGGGTCCGTGCCAAGACTATTTTGTACTTGTGCACCTTAAAATTATTTTTGAAGTGCATCAAATTAATTTCCTAGTACATTTCAATTGTTAAATAATGTCTGTGAGGGATTTGAAGAGTAGCTGCTGACAGAGAACATTCAAGATTTATGTGCTGTCATTAGCTGTATATGAAGTTTAGTGCAATAAGCCATACTTAAAAGCTTTCTGTCTAATGTAAACAGTACATTTCTTCTACCTGTTGGTAAGTAGGTAAATAGACATGAAATAGCATAAACAGAACCATTCCAGGCACAGATCTACACTAAATGTTACAGATATTTGCATTATTTATTATGGGATATCCATGAACAATCTCTGAATCTCTGCCATGAGAAAAATTCAGCCAAAACTAAATTTCAAGCTCTTTATAAAAAGAAATCATAAAAGCCTGAATGCTGGTACTTTAACAGTAGCATTTGAGCAGAAATAAATGGTGATAAATTAGTCAGAGCAAATTTAAAACAGATGCTACAAGATTTTAATCACTGAAGAATGAATTTCTGGAATATTCTTGCACACTGAGATGTAGGTGCAATGAGATTGAGTCAAATATAGCACAAAGGAGGCAGAAAATGTGGGTCTGGTATGCCATAAACTCATAAAAATGCAGCTGATAAATTGAGAAGCTGATATACCTGATGATGGGAGAATGATTGGCTGGGGAACATGTTGGTTTAGCCACGGGATTTCTGTCAGAATTGCTCCTCTTCACAAAAGCAGGCAGAGTAGGAGCAAGCAGGAGGTAGAAACCAGGCCTGGCAATATCTAGTCAGGTCCTTGTGTCTGTGCAGAAATGCCACAGCTGCAGAGCACTCTATGAAAGAGTTTTGTGAGGCACTGTCTACCAAACACACAAGAAGAACAAGCCTTTAGTATTGTAAAAATTCTGCAAGTTACAGTGATCTCCAAGGCCTTCTATAAATATTCTTTTGTCTCTGGGAGACATCTCTTTCCTGCGAATACAACTCGGTGTGATGCAACCGGCTCGCTCAGATCTGGGTCAGGTTTGTTAAGGAAGCTGATTTTCTGTAGTTACACACACCTTGTTAAGGCAAAACACATGTGCTCCCCCTGAGATTCTGATGGAAACTCACTGGTTGCCTGGGTGTACCCCATGCCCTTATCTCACTGCTCTGCTTTGAATCGATGCTGCTCAGATACTCGGTTCTGGAATTTCTCCCCTAGTGTGGCATTTTGCTCTTTGACATTTCAAGCTTGTTCCATGTATATAATAATTTTGTTTCAGTTATTACTATTTCTGCTTTCACTTTCCTTGACAGTGTTCTGTGTGTTCTATATGTTAGAATATGAAACTTCTGTGCCTGGTTTTATTAGGTATTCTCAGAAATTGCACATTTCCCCTTCATCCTGCTTACAAGGACCTTGCTCCCAGTTATTCCATCTTTCCTGCCTTGTATGTACATCTTTGTGAACTAGTTGGGCTTGTCACTACAACTGCTGGTATTTTAACATTTTCTGTTATATCTGCTCAAACAATGTCAGCTGCTGTTTTGCTGATGTTGTTTGGCATGTTTATTTATTTTGCTTTTTTATTTTTTATAGTCTTTACTGAAATAGTTTTAAATGGGTTGTTTAGTATCATGTAATGTGTTCCTTTTAAAGACCTTTGGGATTTTAATTCAGTTGTCACTCAGATTTCTTTTTCAATGATTCACAAGTTTCTTATTAATGAATAGATCTGATTAGGCCAACCAACCAACCAGCCAAAAAAAACCCCAAAAAACCAAAAACCCCCACACCCCACAAAAAAACTCTTCAGGGCAGAGGGGAAAAAATCCTACTTCCTCTTTTTATTCTGCACTCTTTCTGAGAAACTGGACATTTCCTCCTATAGACACAATGTTCTTCCTACCTTTGCACTGGCATTTCAAACCAATCTTCTCTTTTATCTCTCTATACAAAAGGCAACCTGTACTACTCAAACCAGTGTCATTTCTTAATTGTCATCTCTTTTACTCGTCTAAATGATTTTCATGTACAACAGAAAATGCCAGTTGAATCCAATCTTTTTCAAGAGTTCATTAGCATCTCATAATTTTTAAAGCTGCTATGTTATTTACACAGTGCCACCCCAGAGAGGTTGAAACTCTACCTTTATTGTGATTTTTCTGTACCAAGGTTAGTGATTTTCATCTAACATTTTTGAGTTATAAAATCATTTAGATTGGGAAAGACTCTTAAGATCATTGAGTCCAACTGTAAACCTGACACTGTCAATCCAGCATTAAACTATGTCCCTAAGTGTCACACCTATATGTCTTTTAAATACTTCCCAGGATAGTGACTCAGCCTCTTCCCTGGGCAGCCTCTTCCCTGGGCAGCCTCTTCCAATGCCTGATCACCCATTCCATGAAAGAAATCTTACCTAATACCTAGTCTAAACCTCCCCAACAACTTGAGGCTTGTACTGTTGCTTGTTACTTGGGAGATGAGACTGAATTCCACCTGGCTACAGCCTCCTTTCAGGGTGTTGTTGAGAGTGATAAGGTCCCCCTGACCCTCCTTTTCTCCAGGCTAAACAATTCCAGCTCTCTCAGCTGTTTTTCCTCAGACCTGTGCTCCAGACCCATCACCAGCTCTCTTGCACTTCTCTGGACTCACTCCAGCCCCTCCATGTCTTCCTTGCAGTGAGGGGCCCAGAACTGGGCACAGCACTCGAGGTGTGGCCCCACCAGTGCTGAGCACAGGGGCACAATTCCTGCCCTGCTCCTGCTGGCCACAGCATTGCTGATCCAGGCCAGGTGCCACTGGCCTTCCTGGCCACCTGGGCACAGCTGGCTCATGTTCAGTCAACCAGAACCTCCAGATCCTTCTCTGCCAGGCAGCTTTCCAGCTGCTCTTTCCCAAGACTGTAGTGTTGCATGGGGTTATTATGACTCCAGTGCAGGATCTGGCAACATCTTCCACTGCCTTGATCTTTTTTCTATATTTACTGTGACTTGTGATTTCCATTTTAAGGATCCTAATGCATTGAATTCCAATTATATACAAATTTTAGGTACCAAACCACAAACAGTAAGCACAGCACTCATGCTGCTATCTTTTATTCTAGCTTTTGACTTGGCCACTGTCCCTGAAGAAGTATGTGAATATCTAGCAATAATACAACACAATAACCTGTCAGCAGTTATTTAACTATTGGATGGAACATAAACTTCCATTGCAGCATTTATAGGGAGGCTGGATAGGCTCTCTGAGGCATGAAAGGACTAAATGTAAAGCTCTGAGGACATTCAGGTAAGATCAGCAGATTTTTAGTCATGCTTGAGAGAAGGGATGAAGTTGGCTTCATTCTTCCTGAGGGGAGACAGCTCCCTGTTCTTTGTTTTCAGAGTGTGTGCTCACACGTGGGTGTTTCTGGAAAGGGAAAGAAGAGAATGCATAATGATGGTGAAGGTATATAGTCACAGATACAGTAGAGCAGAAGTTCCCAGTCTCCTGTCTCTGGGCATTTTTATCAACAGTGGCAACACTGGTCATCACAACCAGTAGAAGCAGGCACAGAAACATCTTTTTCCTTCACCCATTGTCCCATGCCTAGATTTCACCAGAGAAGCTCTGTTTCGGTATCCAGAATTTCAAATTCACTGGAACAGGAGAATTTCTAAGTGTATCTAGTGGATCCAAGTAGCTGCAAATCTCCTGCATAGTTGTTCCAGCCGGGGGGGCTGTGTATCAGGAAGTTAGGGTGGTTTCAAACACAGACCTCACAAAGATGCTGCATAGCTGTCAAGTAGATCTCGTGCCATGAGGATACACTGGGCTCAATTACTTTCTGTCTGCTACAGCTGGTGGAGCCTGAACAGCATTTTAAGCAAATTCTGGGTTCCTTGTGTGTATATGACTTTGATTCATACCTTAATAAATGCAGCATGATCAAAAAGGTCAGGCTTACTACTCACCCACACCTACATACATCTGGGAAATCCCACACCAGCAGTGGGAGGCCACTCAGGCTCACATGGCACAGCTGGAATACAGGCAGGGACCCCGTGGGATTCGTGGCTAGAAAGCTTCATGCAGTGGAAGAGGGGAGGGTATTAGAAGTTCCCAACTAGAGGCACTTCAGAGATGCAATGTAGGACCTTTGCTGGATACACTCCCATTGCAGCTTCTGCAGGGAAGCCCTGCAGTGCTAGTCTGATGTTTGGATACGTGTAATTACAGACCCACGCACAGGCTCAGCTAAAAGATGGTGGGTAGGACAAGCAGTAGCCACCTGAGGGCTGGGTGGCTTTAGATGACTTGGAGGGAATGGTGGGAGAGAGGGAGAAAGTGTTAGATAAATGAGGGCAGGATTACTCAATAGTGTAATGGGCAGACTAACAAGAGGAAGCCTTGTGTTTGGAAATGGAAATCTTCCATTTCCACTGGCTTGACTTTCAACCTGCACAGAGGCAGATGGAAAAATCCCTGTCTTACTGTTATCAGTCCTGACAGGCTCCCTGATGGCTTCACAGGGTAGCAAGAATGAGCACAATGCTTGGGACAATGCTGGGGACACAGCACAGCAGCTTTCCCAGCTGCACATCACTCTGCAACTGGCTGGATAAATGAGCAGGACAGACAAGAGTCTGACAGACATTTGTTGGGTGACACTGCATCTATGCAACAAAGTAATGTATTTGCCACTGTAGCTGATGATGGCTCCTGATCTGGCTTCTTTGATTCATTTGGAAGAAGGGAGTACAGAGTACATGAACTTCATAGTGTATCCTGTGAACTGACAGCTACTGCACCTGGTCAATTTGTCTTGATGCCTTCAACTCCACTGTCAGGCTTGAGTCAGCCTAGGGGATTCCATGTATAAAGGTACTACAAGTAAAGCCTGGAAGAGCTGCAAGTTGCATAGAACCTTTCTTCCCTCCAGATGTATGGCTGGGCTAATGAAGGGAGGTAAGAATGTGAGACCTGATGCTGTTATTTTTACATCAAGTGGTATACTCTCCTGTAACAGCAGAATCCTTCACTGACTGTTCATGGTCCAAGGCTCATTCAGTAGCATGAGCTGAATGAGAACATTTTACCCAAAGATTAGGCTTGCCAAAGGACTTGCTTATCCAGCTTGCTGTAGTTCTAAGGAAGTTTATTCTTGAATGTCCACCTTTCCTTCATGCTTTTTCTCTTTCTAAAGTGAAACAGGTTTTAATTGCTCTTTTGGTATTGAAGGAAGAGAATGCAAAACTATCAATAATACAATGATAAAATTTTAAATGGCGATATATGCAGGGGCCCTTCAATTTTCCACATATTTGTGACTGACTTTCTTTAAATAGAAAACATTTTTTTTCCTGTCAATGTACAGATATAGAATAAAAACACTTGAAAGCAAAGAGTGAAATTGGATCTCATTAAAACATGGAGTTAGTGAAATGGTGACAGATGGGCCCTGCTGGGAAGGAGAAGATCGTTGAACGAGACTGGGATAAGTTAGTGACTTTGCAATTATAAAGCATGTGGCTTTGTAATTTCTAACCCCCAGTTCTGCAAAGTAATCAGTGCAGTTGGGTCCATATGCCTGCAGGGAGGCTCATTGAGACAGGCACGAAGATCTGCATAGAGGAACAGGGGACATGCAGATATTCCAAAACACAGCTGCAAGGGAGCGAATCTCTCTCTTTTCCAGCCAAATTTTAATCTGCCCTCTCCAGAATGGAAGAACGCTTTACTGTGAAATATGAACTTGATTTTCACGCTCTCCTGTAGTGCTCACCAGACTAGGGATGGAATTTTAAGAAAAACACGACCCTTTCAAGCATTGATTGATCTGCCACTGTTAAATGTTGTCCATCTCAGTATGCCTGTGGCAATGGGTGACAGGTTTTTCTAATTATGTTTCAAAGTAGACTCTGACTTGTTTTTTATAATGTTGAAAATCTTTATCTTGACTCATTTCTGTAATAAACTTCTGGCAACAGGAAGCTATAATTTATTTACTTAGAAATTTCTCATCTCTATTATCGTAAAGATGTCTTAGCAATTCTATTTTTAGGATTGCACAAATGGGGCATAAATCCTGTTTTTCTTTTAAAGCAGATTGTGCTAGGATGTCGACCATCAAATGTGTGAGATTCGTGTCCATCTGAATGATCAGCTTGGTTTTTATTTCCAGGGACAACCTCAGCCATCAAGTCCCACCATATGCAAACCCAGACCATGAAGCAGGTGATATATTTAACTCGTTACACAATCTCTTCCATGCATTTAACAAGCTGCAATAATTCAGGGATGGTCTTCCCAGTGCACACTACAGGCAACTACTTGGTTTCAAGGCCTTGAAGCTGTGCAGCTCTTGGCTCTTTTATCTGACCATCCCTGGAAAACTTATTTTCACTTTTAAGCCAAAGAATGGCATTATTGCTGCTGATTCAAATACACACTCATAGATATCACATTTTCCTTTACAATCTGATATTTGTGCCCATTTTGTGTCTCTGTAGAGAAGTTGCCATGAGTAAGTTCAGTTTTCATAGCTGCAAATTTTCTGGTGCAGTCTAATACACTTTCATGGTTCCCAAATTTCTTTTTGATGTGCAAGTCCTTTCATGCCTTAGGGAAGCACAGAAGAAAGCATGGAAGTACTTGAAACATTAATAAATAGGTGCTGGAGGCTGGTATTATGGGCCAACTGGGTGTAGGAGGAGCTGGTGTCTTAGAGATGAATCAGAAATCCTAGGAGAGGGGGAAGGCATGTCAGGAAAGATTGGGAAGATGCAAAGCTTGAAGTGACACAGCAAGGGCAGTCACTCACAAAGAAAAATGCCTTTCCAGAAGAACTCTGAATGGACACGAAAAGTGCAATACTGCCTTTTTCAGAACCTGAGACAAGGAAGCATGATAATACCTGGTGGAATAGTTTGGCTGAGGTGATGGATCAGAAAGTTCATATCTTTGGTATGTTACACAGAAAAAACTCAGCCAAGGTGTGAGATAGAATTTGGATGTGAGGACACAGGGAGAATTCAGAGCAGTGGCTTGCACATGATATAGGTCTGAATTAGGAAAAGAGTGTGTTCTCATCTCGATTGAAAATGGAAGGAGGAGAATGAGATTAGGACAGTAATAATCTTCCTGCCATAGCCACATTAAGGATGAACAAGGCTAGACTTCCTCATAAAATTATAGGGTAAGGGTTGCTTGGAAGAAGATGGGATCTGAATTGCAAAGGTCAATTTGTGATTATTATTTTGATAGAAATAATAGTAAAGTGTACGTTTACATACACCCAGCAACACAGGGAGGAGGATATAGAGAGCAGGGCAACGGGCCAAAGACCAAAGATTATTCACAAAGCCTGGTTGAGGGTAAAGTCTTTTTCAGATGGGCTGTGATTGGAGGGATAGGGGGAAAAACATAAAGACAGCCACAGGAACCACTAGTGAATCTCTAGACTTTAGATTTCATAAAGAATGTGCTCTTGGGACCACAGTCACCATTGAGCCCAAGAGAACATGAACGTTGTTTCAAGACACATCGGATTTTCCATGGAACCTGGAAGGCTGGACAGTTTTGGAGAGAAAACTGAAGAAGAGGCTTTGCAAACAATGAATCCAGACTGTGTGCCCAAATTCTGATGCTAGAAAGGATCACTGCATTTTCAAGAAGAAAGAAATAGTACATTGATATGGATCTGTACTTCTACAAGACTTACTTTGTGTACCTTTGAAAAATGTGAACTACCCTAATAGCTTTCCAGAAATGTTGGCTTGTAGAAATACAGTGACTTTAGAACTGATGATCAAGCACTTTTGGACCTCAAGTTCCCAGTTACATTAGCAATTGATCAAAGTCAAGGCAGTGAGTACAGGAAATTCCTGGTTCTTGTGAAAACCTTTCTGTTTCAGCTCAGGACACTTCCAAGAGTGTTCTGGGTGTCAGTGATAAAACACTAATAGATGCAAAATCTATATAGTACAGCATAGGATCACAAAATCCAACTAATTCAATATAGTTCTATATTTAATGTTGTTCAGCTACGGAGTAACAGCACTGCAGCGTGGAAAATCACTGGCAAACGTACCGGGATATGCATATTACCCAGTATGAAAGAACCAAAGGATGAAAAATTACTATTAGACTTTGGTAAAAAGTAAGGAAGTCAAAACAAGCACAAAATTGTAGAAATACAAAACTTCATCATGGTTTAGACAGAGATGCTTTACAATTTGGAAAGGTCATCATAAACTAAAAAACCTACAGAAATGTCACTTTCTTCCAACAAGCTAAACACAAAGAAACATTTTCTAAAGAAATTGGAAGCTTCTGCTCAGTCTTTTAAAGCAAAGGAAAAACTAGCAGTTGGCAGAGAAGAGTGAAGCAAAGGGCAAAAAGACTGAAGAACAAAAGTCTTCATGGGCTGATCTTTGTTTTCCAGACTGTGTGTAAAAGCAATTTAGCAAGTGAAGACATGAACATATTTGAAGATAATTTACTTTACCAGATCAAAACTAGAAGACAGTTGAAATGGCCAGCAGACCAGTTGAAGCATGCTGATCCTGTTCTAACAACATTAAATGTTGGGTTTAGTTTCTGCACTGACTGGAGTGTATTGTAGTATCATTGATAATACAGCTCTTTTTGCATTTCCTCTCTTTGGTATCTCCGTCCCACACTGGTTTTTTGGGTTTTATCACCTCATGGCAGTTCTCACTTTGTTCTGCTTTTCACTAGTGCGAGATTACTGAGCAGGGCCCAGCTGTCTGCTGCATGGCATTGTCACGGGTCCTCTTTGTAGAAAACAGAGAAGAGGAAGCAAAATAAGCCGATGGAAGAGTTTAGCTGGGCAGAGAGATGGGAAAGGCCAACAGCTCCGACATGGTACGCAGTAAGATCCAGCAAGGTGGGATTCATAGCTTGGTTGTGAGGACATAAGGAGTGGTCAGAGCAGAGAAGTTAATCTTGTCAAGGTCTCCTTTACCTTGAGCAGTTAACTTCAACTAACTTGATTGGCCCTAAGTGTTCCTTAATCTGGATTTTTTTGACACACCCACACCTGTGCCGCTATATCGACTGCCAGAGTATTTTTTTTCTAGCTCAGCTGCTTTCCTTCCCTGGAAACATCCCAAAGTAACCTTTCTTGAGGGCTTAATTTTCATAGTAAACCACACTTAGATGAGAAACTGAGGACTAACCTTCAGCACATCCAGTTGGACTTGGAGTTCTTTTTCCACAGGCCAGCATAATTCCCCAGATTCAAAATACGTAAAACAAAGTACAAGCCACATAACAAACCTAAATGCCTGGGATTGCTGTTATCCAACCTGCATTGCTCAGATTCCAGCTGCTGGGACAGGGATCAAGGCACTCCACTCAGGGGCATTGGCAGCATTTGTGGTACTGGAAACCACTCTTGGCTGCATGTCTGCTTTGTCTACCTGCAGGACACGTGTCTCAATGCTTTCTCTCTCACTCTCTTTGTGTATTTACACCTCTAGATGGGATTCCTTTTCCTTCTGGAGCTTGTCTCAGTGGGAAGGTTTCCTGCAGGGAGCTGCTGCCTGCTCCTTCAGTTCACTTCTCATTCTGTCACTCCTACCCGAACCCGGGGGTGACGCCTGCCCCTGGGAAGTCCTCTCCAGCCCAGTTAGCTTCACTTCAGCAGGCTGAGCTGACCTGTTCTCTCCCCTGCCTTTATACCTCCTTAGCTGTGATTCAGATTTGCTGCCAGCTTCACTAAACACTCTGGTCTCCATAATCTGGGAGTACCTGAGCCTCCAGTTTTGTTAAACCTTTATAATGTGGAAAAAACCTTACTCTGAAAAAAGCTGCCAGTGAAACTTGTCTCCCAAATTTATGAACCTACTTTTTGTTCTGTGACTTCCACTGAATCTCGTTCTTGCAGCTCCTTTGACCAGGACTTTGCCTCTGCATGAAACCTTCTCATGGGGCTCTGTTTTATGGGGTGCCCAGGATGACTTCATGGAGATTCTGTAGTCCAGCCCCCCTGCCAAGGCAGGGTCACCTGGAGCAGGTTACTGTGTGCGAATAAGGGAGCAGGAATGTGTCCAGGTGGGCTTTCAATGTCTGCAGACAGGGAAACTCCATGGATCTCCATGAACAGCCTGTTCCAGTGCTCTGCCACCCTCAGTGTAAAGAAGTTCTTCCTCCTGTTTCGGTGAAACTTCTTGTGTTTTAGTTTATGGCCACTGCTCCTCGCCCTGTGGCCGGGCACCAGAGGAAAGAGTCTGGCACCATCCTCTAGGCACCCATCATTGAGATACTTATGTGCATTAACAGGATCCCCTCTCGGCCTTCTCTAGACAAAACAGGCCCAGCTCCCGCAGCTCCCTCATTAGAGAGATGCCCCAGTCCCCTCAGCATCTTTGCGGCTACCCATGGGCCCTGTCCCGCAGCTGCTTGTCCCTGTGGTGTTTCCCCTGAGAGACGCGGGTTGCTCAACCCGGCCCCGCCGCCGCTGCCGCTCCCGCTCCCCGCAGGGGCCGCTCCGGCCCCGCCCCCGCCCCGCCCCGCCCCCGCCCCGCGCGCGTGCGCCGCCCGCCGCCGCCGCGCAGGCGCCGTGGGGGCGGGCAGAGGGTCCGGAGCGGGACCGGCGCGGCGGCCGCTCCCGGCGTCGTTCGCAGCGGGGCCCCGGCGCGGCCAGGGGGATGCGCCTCCGCCCGGCCCGGACAAGGGGACGCGGGTGGAGAGACGCCGCGCGCCAGGCCGGGCCCCCGGCTCCCCGCTGCCGCTCGTCCCGCAGCCCCGCGGCCGCGGAGCTCGGGGAGCGCCGCTGACCGGAGTCGCTCGCTCGGGCCCGGCTGGTCCCGCGGCGAGGGAGGGAGGCAAGGAAGGAAGGAAGGGGGCGCGCAGGTAGCGGGGCGACCGCGCCCCGGCCCGAGCCCCCGTGGGGGCGGGGGCCGTCGGGGCGGCCCGGCCTCCCCCCCGTCCTCCCTTCCTCCGGCACCCGCGGGGAGGATGGTGATGGTGCAGCCGCCCGCAGCCCCCGAGGCGGGCCGGGGCCGCCCTCCGCAGGGGCTGAGGGGATGAACCGTGCCCCGCCGGGGGGTCGCTAGCGGAAGGATGACCACTCCCGCCCTGCTGCCGCTCTCCGGGCGGAGGCTGCCCCCGCTGAACCTGGGGGCCTCCTCCTTCCCGCACCACAGGGCTACCTTGAGACTCTCCGAAAAATTTATCCTGCTCCTTATTCTTAGTGCCTTCATCACCCTGTGCTTCGGGGCGTTCTTCTTCCTCCCCGACTCCTCGAAGCACAAGCGCTTTGACCTGGGCTTGGAGGATGTGCTCATTCCCCACGTGGACACCAGCAAAGGGGGCAAGAACCTCGGCGGCTTCCTCATCCACGGGCAAGGGCACGACGAGCACCGGCACAGGTGGGTGCCTCGCTCGCGGGGAAGGGAGCGGGACTGGGTGAAGGGAGATCCCTTAGAATGTGTCTTTCCCGTGCTGCTGTCCCTCCTCTCACCGACATCCTCCCAAACGGGTATCAACTTCTGAGCGCTAGCCTTGTGTCCTCCAGCTGCCATATGTAACTGAGGCTCCGTGTTGCCTTCCCCAGTGTGAATTTAGCCTTCTGGCGAGCTACAGCTGGGAGGGCAAATATGAAGTGTCCTCCAGTGGCTAATTTATTTTCTCACCCTAGCCAATTCCATGCATCAGCCATGGAAAGAAGGGGGTTAAGTTATGGCATTCGTGGAGGCAGTATAAGTGACTGAAAAACTGCCGCATCTCTTCTACAGCTATTATGTGCTTACTCAAAACAGCTGCTTGTTGCTGAATAGTGCACAAGAACTTTGATCTGAAAAAGACTTCATGCTGTGATCCAGAGGCTGTCAGCCTATGACGTGCAGGACACAGAACCAGTGCAGATGGCACAATTGCCTTTTTCTGGCCCTTAAAATCACTTGCTCTAATGTTAATCCAGACGATTGAAGGTGCCGGTGGCTGAATTTCCTTAATTGTATTTGCCAGTGTAAAGAAATTACGGATAGAAAAAGAGTATCACGGGTAGATATGCTGTATCAACAGCTTTTGGGGGGCCGCCTAAAGCTTTGTGTGGTGCAAGCCTCTAAATGTTCAGGACTGGATCGTGTGAAGTTAAGCATTCAAAACGGAAGTAAAAAACCTTAAATCGTAATTATACAGTATATTTGCTTCTAACATACTTCAGTTGCTTAAATCCTACCCTGCTGCCTGGATCTTAATGAGGCTGACAGATCTCTCTTCACTGTCAAAGATGTGTTAAAATATGATGGTGGGTGATAAAATACCTGCTTTTCCATACTGAAATTAGTAATACAGGGGATTTTAAAGAAAGGTTACTTACGCTGATAGTGTTCCTTTGGAAACACCTTGAAATATATCTTACTGGCATAAGAATTATTTAAAGGTTATTTGTATGAGATTAAAAGGAGAGGTTTTAATTTACTTTTTTTTATTAATCTGTTATGAGTTATAAAGAATACGTGAATAAAGAATACTATGGTATTTTTCCTTAAGGCACCTTCACTGTTGAATGTTTTTGGGCACTTAAGTTGAGCCCTTTCTCCCTATCTGAGAGGGCATGGTACTTAATATTTAACAAGGATTTATTTTGTCTATGATGTTAATTGCTGGTGTGGTTAAACGCTGCATTAAACGTAGGTTTAGACAGTCTCTAATATGCCTTTGAAGTCTTGTCTTTCACTGTGAGGGTTTATTTCTTTTTGTATGTGTGTGTGTTCTTATTTCTTAGCTTCCCCGGTCCCTGTGGCACATGCAGTCAAAATCAGTTTCTAAAATATAGGACAGATGAAAGAAAAAGAAGAGTTCAGAAATGTTCAGAACTCCAGCTGTGGCTGTTGTACCTTGTGTTGTCCAGTAGATGGGCTGTAGAAAAAAGGAGTCTGTTGATAGTGATAGTTCATATTCTTTCCAGGTTCCCTCTTTTAGTTACTGAGGCCACATCTTTAGGAATGAAGTACTACTTTTTTGTGTGTCATGTGTAGATAAGCAGTAGCTTACAGCTGTCAGAGCCAAGTTGTTCGGGATCTGTTCTTAAACAAAGTGGTTATCCTGACATCAGTTAACTGTCCTATGGTTCCTGTATTGCTATGGCTGTGTGTACCTCCCACCTGCCCTCCATCCAAAATTTCCCCGTCATGTTCATTTTTTGAGTTGTTATTTGTGCAAGAATAGTTATTATTCCTGTGTTTTAGCTTTGCAAAACAGGCATGTCTTAACTACTTAAAAGCCTGCCTGCTTAACCTGCTTGTAAGACCCTTGTGTGAATGTCACAATATGCATTGTGAAGCAAGGTTATGTGCTTTACTTTTGAAGCAACTTTGGCTGATCATCACAGTTTTATCAACAGACTATTTCCCATCAGCTTGTGGCTAATGTGGTTGTTTACCATAATGGAAAACACATGCTGCCATTTTCATTGCAGAGTTCTTGCTCCTGGATTGCAGGGATATTGACAGATGGTATTTTGAGAAAGTGTAGGATCTTCAGTGGTGAGCTCTGGATTACTTATTGTCGCTGTTTGGGATGGAAAAATTTGTTCTGCTTACTATCAAGAGGCAAAGTCAAGCATCAGCTACTTTGTAAGTGCTGTTTTTTTGAGTGAGGCAGAGGAGTTAGGGTAGAAAAGGTCAAGAGAAATTAACCTAATCCTAATATGAAGGAGGATGCAGTCTAAAATGTGAAGGGTGAGGGTGGATTGACAAGCTGTTTCCAGAAATCGAGGGGCTTCAGAACTCATTGGATCAAAGGTCATTCATATGAAGTATACACTTGATTATGAAGTGACAGATGTTTTGTTTAGTCGCTAAAAAGGAAAGTGTTTCTTCTGTGAATGCTATTGATATCTATCAAATGATAAAACACACATCTTATTATACTGCTACCTTGGTATATAGGCTGTAATATTTTAATGCTCATTTTGCCTTTCTCAAATCTTTAGTTTTGTAGGCTACTGGAAAATATTTGTATTTCTGTCTTCTAGAAAAATGCAGCAGTGATGTAGGTAGAAAATCATTGTAAAAACCATGCTTTAGAGTTGGGTGTGCAAACAATGGTTCCCACTGGACTTTCTCTGTATTCCTTGCATTGCTTTCCCACCTCTTCCCCTGGGCCCCCTTGACATTCTTGAGTGCTTTTATTTTTATTGTTACAGTGGTTACCCCTTGCTGACATTAACTTTACATCTTCCATTAAATTGTTTTCTTTACTGCTCCTGTCTTTTGTTTTCCCCTGCCAGGCAGAAAAATTGGGTGGGGGGAAAGCCCTACTCCCTTCCTGATGGTCTTAAATATTTATTCAAGAATTACAATGTTCTTGCCTATCTCCTGAGAAAAACATATTTCTTCTAAGAAGGTGGTTAAAATCTGGAGTAAAACTGCAGTTTGTGTTTGGGAGATGGATAGGCTGTATTGCAGGGCAAGTCTCACTTTCAGCTGTTCATTTCATCTGTAAGCTCTTCCTGCAGGGTAGTGCATGGGGAATGACTGAGTAATGTTGGGAGGGTGTACCACAAATTTTTGCCTTTGAGAGGAGGGAGAATGGAAAGGATTAGTCCAGGACTTAGGAAGACATGTGCATACACATATCACACTTTTAAAAAATCAATTTCATTTCCCAAAGATGAATTTCTTTCCATTTCAAATAGGATATTGCAGAGATTCTGCAACGAGAGCTGCCTGGTTTTGAAGACACATCTTGCCAAACAAACTTGTGTAACACTCAAAATTTGTTACATGATTTTAGATAACTGTAATTTTCCCCAAACTTCTGCATCTCTTGCCACACAAAGGTACTTAAGGTGTTTCTTACTACCCAGTTACTTTTCAAGTATCTGTGGTGTTTCATTCTTCAGTACCAGATCTAAAAGATAGCTCTGGAAGTAAACCAAAACATTCTTATAGCTTCTTTGCATCTGATGCAAATGAGTTAGAATGCAAATGCCCTGTAATCTCCTTGATTTCTCAGATTTTTTAAAAAATAAGATTATCTGCAATATGTAAATTGAGAAGACTTGTTTCTTTAATGATCTGTCAAAGCAGCTGCTCTCTGTGTTACTTGACAAAAGCTAAGGCCGTTTCTGTGGTGAAAGTGTGTTAATCTTAGAGGCAAGGAATAATGTAATTTTATGAGCTAATAGCTACTTTGTAGCAGCACTTGGACTGCTGTTGGGCAAACAGTTCAATCCTTCAGAATTTGTGAAGATGTATCTTCAGCTGCTGAATTCCTGTGTATCACTTCAACTCAAAATTTCTGTCTGTGCTTGGAAAAAAAACCTCTCCAACCCTCAAGTCATCAGGTTGACAGCAGCTGCTGCTAATACATGTGCCCACCTCAATGGCCTTGGCCTCTGTGTGGCAGTGGGTATAGATCAGTTTAAATCATGCTTTTGACTCTGTTTCTGGAATGCTGAGGATTACTGACTGCTGTGTTATGCAAAGATGGAAGCTCTGCAGTCTGATAGGATGAGTTGTGGGTCAGCAGATGTATGGCAATAGCCTAAAAGTGCTCTTTCTTCTGTTGCTCAGTATGTGGCTGTCTCTACTCTTAGGAGGTGAAAGTAACAAAAATTATTCTGAGGTGCTTTTGGTCTTAATTTCTTCTTCTAATTTCTGCAGTTTTTTAAAAAAGAAACATGAAAAGCTTAATATGCGTATTTTGAATCCCTTTATCTTCTCTCATCTATATTACTTAGTTAGCTATAGTAAAAGTGGGCAGAGGAGATAATTTAGCTTTTATTACTCAGTGGGATCAGTGTCTTCTGTCATCCTCTGCCATGCCATCGAGTATAAAAGTGCATAAAACTCTTTGCTCTTCCTTTCCAACATTTCTTGAGGCGCAATTCATTAATGAAATTAAGAGTACTGCTCTTGTGATTCAGGAAACCTGTTTTTTCCCCCTGAAAAATCAGGAGCCACTCTAGTGTCTGCACCCCAGCTCCTATTCCATTCAATTTTTCAGTGGATGAGATTGAGCCTTTCTTTGGAGCAGGCTCCCCACAGCCTCTCTGAAATGTGGGCACTGATTTTAAGCTGAGATGCCTGATCTAGAAGCAAGGATTTTCTGGAGTGCCACTTTCAGGAAATGCAAGTCCTTGTGGTGACATCTCTGGAGCCAGTGAGGGCAGGATAGTGAGTTCCAAGTCAGGTTCAGAAACCTCTCACATGTCTAGGGTGAAGTTGAGGTGTAACTGCATGGTGTCATCTTCAGCTGCTGAAGCTTCTGCAAAGAGCACTGACCCTCTTTATTTGAAGACTTTTCTTAGCTAGACTTTTTAGCCACATGTTATTCTTTTCTCTGGAGTCTGTGTTGAGAAGAGACTTGAGAGATGATGCTGGTACTTGAAGAATTATGGGAGTTTGGTGTCTTCTGGAGTGCCCACATTATAACTTTAAACATAATTGGGATTTTTCCTGAAGTTGCACTGGACAGTGGGAGAGGTGCCCTCTCGGATTATTTCTAAGGTTCTGCTGAAATTAGTGCTTTATGTTCTAGGCTGAGAAATGCTTTCAGCTTTGAAATACAAAATGCAAATTTTAGACCATCTGTTTAGATGTCCTCCCTCCTCCCCCCCCAATCTGCTGAGCAGCCTACATCATATGTAGAGTGCTACTTTCTTCGTGTTCTCTTGCTGTACTCCAGTTAGTCAAAGTATTTCCTGTATTATGAAAGAGAGGAGTTGAGTGCTGGTATTCTCCAATTCTTACCCTTTCCAGTAAAAAAAAAAAAAAGTTTGAACTTGTTGGTTTTCTGCATGATCTACACTTTGTCGACATGATGGGAAACAATCAGGCGTGGGAAAACTGCAGAAAGCCTGCTGGCTGGATTTATGCCAGCTAGTGGGTGGAAGGCAGTAGCAATTTGGTTCATTTGGAGTTTTGTAGATTAAAATCTCAGAAGAACTTTAGCATAAGTGTGGGTTGCTTGATGATGGTAGCAGTGCAGGCAATAGTAAGCAGTATGGCTAGTTGTGGGCATACAGCACTACAAGAGTTCCCCCATCTTCTGATCCTTTCAGTTTCCTGTAGTAAATACAAACATCTCGATCCTACTGGGCTAGTTCTGAATGATGGGTTTTTTCTTCCTTACAGCAAATATTACCAAACTTGTAATTAGTTTTACATCCATGTGTGGTATGTGTACATGTTTTCATAACATTTGAAATGAGGCTGAATATGGGCAAAGAGGACAAAATTTGTAATGCCCTTCTTCTTATGACCATCCCTAAGAAGCCTGTAAAATTCTAAACATGGTCAGTGCTTTTATTCCACCATCCTTCACTTTTAATTACTGCAGCTCTCAGTATTGAGAAAAGTCTGGTCTCATGGGTAGGCAGTTGTTTCTCACAGTAGTTATTCAGGCTAACAGAGTAGGAACTTGGGGACACATGTTTGGGTATAGCTTATGGGATTTGTTCTTTTCCCTTCATTTTCAGCTCAAGTGAGTGCTGTCATCTGTCTTAATTCAGTAACTGGATCATCACTTTTTTACTGAATTAAGAGTTCTGTTGCAAGTAAACTGTGGCCAATAAGCCAGTAAGAGGCAAGAAAGGGAAAAAATAAATGCCTTTTTCCTGCCACCTCAAACCTTGAAATAAAAATTCTGAGTGCTCCAAATGTCCTGTATGCCTGTAACTGTTTCATTTAGATTGAATACATGTGTTCATGGGGGGAAAGATAGGGAAAAGTGACTAAGTTCTTGTCATATGTTTGCTCATAAAATTTGTAGGCTTTTGATACCTTTTGTCTTTATGTTGTCTAATGTAATGCCCAGTATAGAGCAAATTATGTAACTTCATCTATTCACTGAAGGATGTGGAGGTTCTGTGTTATTTTTCAGCTCTACAAATACTTAATGATAAATAGTAAGGGAGATAACTTTCCCTGGTAACTTCCATTCCTTCCATGCTTGTTTTTTAGAGTACCTAACCAGGTACACTAGCATTTCTAAAATTTAAAAAGAAAAAAAAGCTGAGAAGATAGGTTAAGAAGTAACCTGTAATATTCTTTTGTTATCTAGAGACTAGTTTTGAAAGGTCTTTTTAGCCTTGGCTTGGAAGCCAACAAGCTTTATGTGGACATGCTGTGGACACATTCTAGCTCTCACTGATCCTTTGCTGTTCTCTATTCCCTCCTTTTCCCAGTCAATCAGCAGCAAAGGGTGACCTGTTAGAATTACATTTCTCTATCTTGTGTGTCCTGGTGCTGAGGGAAAGACCTTAATTGGGAGCTGTGCTGAAGGAAGGATCACAGAGCCCAAGAGTAGCTTGAGATACTTCTGCTGCTGCTAGTCAGTCTGCACAAGTGTAATTTTGAGCCAGCCACAGCATGAGTCTTCTGTTCTTCACTGATTGTTAGAGAAGGGTGGTTGGAAATGAATGCTGTGGTAAGGAAAACCTGGGTTTTGTGGCATAGCAGTAGCAATGGGATGTGTTTACTGAAGTAGTAGAAAACATTGGGACAGAAGGCTAAAGGTCATTCAGGTTTGAAATACAGGGGTGTGTTAGTTCTGTTTCTCAGAGGATTTATTTGCCCAAACATTGAATCATATTTGTCATTCTGTCTTGCTGCCTTTGTTCTTTTAAATATTCTTATGATGCACACCTATGAACTGGATTACCTTGCATATTGTATTCAGCATCAGTTTGGTTAATGTTTGATGTGCTCTGTTACTTGTTAGTTAACTCTTAACCCACCAGAGGATTTTGGAAGTGCTTCCCCAGCTCCTTGCAGCAGCACTGCCATTGCAGCTTCCAGCGGCCAGCTAGTTATTTTCTGTGGTTCTATTTGAGAGAGCAAGTTTGAGGTTTTCACTAGGCTTAACATTATGTAATCTGATCAGTATGGCATGAGCAAAATTACAGTTTTAAGGGAGTGACGAAAGTATTTTCTTGCTATATAAAGCTCTAAGAGCTCCTCAATGAGATTACTTTGTGTCTGTTAACACCAGCATGCAGAAGTGTCAACTTTCACATAACTTTGTTTGGTTTGGAAGGTATCTGAAAGAACATCAATTTTTAATTCCCCTTCCAAAATCAGGGACACCTTCCACTAGACCAGATTGCTCAAAGCCCCACACAGCCTGGCCCTGAACACTTCCAGGCATGGGGTATTCACAGGTTTTCTGGACAGCTCATTCCACTGCCTCATCACCCTCACTGTAAAGAATTTCTTCCTAACATCTTATCTAAACCTGTTTCAGTTTAAGGCCGTTCTCCCATATTCTGTCTCTACACGCCTGTGTAAAAAGTCCCTTTCCAGCTTTCTTGTAGGACTCCTTTTGGTACTGGAAGGCTGGTAGTAGGTCTCCATGGAGCTCACTCCAGGCTGAATCGACCCCAGCTCTCTCAGCCTGTCTTCATAAAGAGCTGCTCCAGCTTTTTCTGTATGCTAGTACCCATTTGGAAGTCATTTGCATGATGACATTTATTTCTGCTGTGTTTTTAGCACTGTTTGCAGGTCAGCAAGGCATCTGAAGCTTGCACCAACAAGCTGTGTAAGTATTTTCTCAGTAATTTGTTATCATATCTCTCTGTGACCTGCTGACATGTTTTAAGGCTGAAGTGTACCATCAGACCACTTAAGAGCAGGTGACCATCAGTGGTAAATCAAACTAATCCAATTTGCTTTTTATTGGATCAACCTGAATGTACTTACAAAGGGTGAGAAAAACATACCATTTGTGGGAGCAGTATATCCCTTAAATCCTTCAGTGGGAATCACATCTTCTTGCTTTGACTGTCCTGCTGGATAAACAAACCTATTGGTGGTGAATATACTGTGTTGTATTCCTGGTTTAGGTTTGTTAGCAAGTAAGAATAGCTTACAGCCATGTGCTGTTTCCTCAGCAGATTTTTCTGGGTGTGTTGCTATCTTTACCAGTTTACTGCATTTGGAAGGCTATTTACTGTTTTCCCAATGCAAGTTAGAAGATCTGCTTTTGCTCCAAAATACTTGCATCCTTTCTGCAGTATATTTACAGAATCATAATCCAGAGCTGACTTTCTGGACCACAAACTTCCTGTTTGTTTTCGTTCCTTTTATGAAATAAAATTTACTGTGCACTTTAAAAATAAAAATTGAAAGAAGACCTACCACTCTCTTGGGTTGTTTGAGGTGACAGTACAGTAGTGGGAAAGATGCTTAGAGAAGAGGGAGGTTATTTTCCTGGTTAAGATACAATATTTCTCCCCCCCTCCTTTTTTTTTTTTTCTCCTCACAGAAAGAAAGTGTTTTGTCTTGAAAAAATGATACCATGAAGTAGCTTGACTTAGAACTGTGTTTCTAGTGACCTTTTAAATCTCTTAATCAGTTTTATCTTGGAAACACTGATGACTATTTAATTCTAAACTTAATAATTGCAGATGATGCAAGCATGTGTCTGTTTTTCCAGTACTGTAATCACACATCCTTAGTTTCCTAAAGGCATCTGTTCTGTTGTCACTGGCTTCTATTTGAGTGGAAAGTGTTCTCTAAGTGATTAAGTAACACATGTAGTGAATTCTGAATTGCACTGCACAATGTTCTGAAGAAGAAAATATTGCAGAGGTGTAAGAGGCTCTTTGCATTCTGGAGTTCTGATGCTATAAGGAGTATAATGGAAATTCAGATTTTTAATTTGTGAATAAATCTGCCTTCTATAGACAGTGGAATCTATGACAATTAAAATTTTAATTGGTCTGTAATACAGACAT
This sequence comes from Agelaius tricolor, assembly GCF_023055355.1. Taxonomy (NCBI): domain Eukaryota; kingdom Metazoa; phylum Chordata; class Aves; order Passeriformes; family Icteridae; genus Agelaius; species Agelaius tricolor. Next base: position 22,225,262 of record NW_027269269.1, read on the forward strand.
TTTCCAATAAGCAGAAAAAAATCAGAACCAATGGGAAATAATGCAAGCAATTAAACAAAACTTTAACTTCAGTTTTATCACTGTCTTTCACATGATTTTAACTGGTTGTTACTGTGAACTGTTCTGATTTAGATACTTAAAGACAGTCAAGCTGGATCTGCTAATTGTTACACTTGTTAAATTGCTCCAGATCTGTGCAGTGAAAAGTTCAAAAAGCTTCACCATTACACCTGTTTTTATGTGAAATGAGTTACTTTTTCAAATTCCGATGCTGGAAGGGAACTTAACTGCTCTTCAGTAGCTGTCACACTGATAACTAAGAATTTTTTTAGTTTTGTATCATGTCTGGGAGCTTTGTCATTTTGAGGGTCTGATAGCTATGGAAGGATACCAAGGTATCTGTGTGTGTAATATCTATAAATTGCCCAGTGAGGTGGATAATCAGTTGTCACTGCCATCATTTCAGTACTTGAATGTGACACTTCAAAGCCAATGGCTAAGGAGATGACTGATACTGTACTGGCAGTTTTTATGAAAACTTCTGTATGAGCTTGGTTCAGTATTTATCTGAACACAATGATCGGAAATGATTCAGAGTTGTGTTGGTAACCAAAGGAAGCTCTTTTGTGAAAATAAGACCAAAATCCCCTCAAATACCTACCCAAAGCCAAACAATAAACCCTGCCATCACTCCATCATTCTTGGTATTCCTTAATGTGAAAAATATTCCAGGTTCTTTTCCACCAGTTTTTTTTTTTGTTGGTCTTTCTGACTAGCCTTTACTTAGCCCCATGTTGGCATTGCAGTGTTCGGCAGCTGCTTGCTGGCCAGACTAGGCAATGGGAACAGTTTATTGACTCACTAAGCCAAGAGCCTAATGGTAACTTTGTTCTTGTGTGTGTTGGTGAAACAATGGAATTTTTGTGATTGTGTTATAAACACTCCATGTGAACCCCAGGTCCTTAGTTTCATCCAGGTTTTATACATCTGTGGTCTTTTGATATGTTTGTTTTGATTTCCATAAATCACTTGAGCACTAATTTTATTCAGATGGATTTGCTGTTGCAGTTATGCATCGTCGTTTGCTTGACACCCTGTCTCCCCTCTTCAGACATAATTTTCTCGGAATAGCATCTGGCCATCACACTACAGTGGGACTAGATCATCCAATCTACTGCTATTACAAAGAAAAATGAGGCTTGACATATTCGTGTCAATTTGGCAAAATGCCTGAATCATTATGCTCAATGAAATATGTGACATTTCAAGTGGGAATGTAACCTGCAGGAGCTCTTGCTGGAGAAACTTGAGGCAGTGCAAGGAAAATGCCACCCTTACTTGGGCTGGGAGGTTCAGATACTGACACAAGCCACCTGATCAGTACCCATCACAGGATTGTGATTTAGTCCATTAAGGTATTTAATTTTGTTAAACATTTTTCAGTCTCTAGAATTTGGTGGTGGTGGTGATCCTGGGAAAATTTAAAGAACCTTTTGAGGGTAAAAGGAAAAAAAAAAAAATCCAAGGAAATATCTATGGAACTTCCTTTCATACAGTAACAAGTTAACCAACTAGCAACTAGCCCAAACTCCAAAGCAGTGTGTGTAACTTTTCAGTCAGTTGTAATTGCTTGCTGTTCTTTGGTTCTGTAACAAATTTGTTTTGAACCTTCATGGATTCATAGTGTGGAATTTTTAGGAAAAAAGCAGCCTGTGTAATATTGCCTAGTGTTTTACTAACTAGAAAATATATGGAAGCATAAAAAAATTTAGGTACTCCTTAAATATGATACTTAACAAATTCATTTTTCTATATCTGAATTCTTTTAAGAAGAAAAAATTCCTGGAGCCTGTACAGACTGTAAGTAGAGTTCTTCCAAGCTGTCTTGAAAAAATTGCCTAAAACTCCATCAGCCATAATCTTGCTCTTTCTAGCTTTAAAGTGTATTCAGTAATGCTTAAAATAGAATGTCTTTTGAGATTTAGAAACTCTTATATTTACATCAAACTGTTCAAACACATTTGTGGCAGATGGTTTTTGGTTTTGTATTTTATTTTCAGTTTCTGCTCTACCTTTCCTTATTATAAAATTGTTCACTTATTTTTAGTAATTTGACCCTACTGCTTTTAGTTCAGTGCTCAACAGTTGAAATAAAACAGGGCAGTGAAATGGCAAGGGCTTATGCAGTGGCTCTCTAGTCCAGAACTTCTCAAATAGCAGCATCATCTTCTATGCTCTCTAGAGATGGAAAAGCTGGGAAGGGAGGAAAGGATAGGAAGAGTTGGATTGAAGTGTAACCCAGAAATTTTTCTTGTATTCCTTTATACCAATGTCATGGGGTGACTTTATGATGCTGAATTGTATCCCCATTCATCTGTTTAGCCTAGAAATAAGTTTTGCACCTTTAAACTAGATCTGAGAGTGAAGGGAGGGAGAAGGGGAAGCAGTGGAATGTCTGAGGTGGCTGTATTCAAAAACAAAGGGATGAGAGCTTCAGCCAGCTCTCTTATGGACGGTATTGTCTGCAGCATGCACAGCAGGAGAGGGCTATCCTTTGCTTTTAGTTAGTTTTTTTGCTAGCTGAGGCAGAGGAGTTCCCCAGACTGGCTTTTCTTTTTCTTGGAACTGATGAGCCTTGCTTTGGACCAAAAACCCAGAAAAACAATGGCTGTAGCCCACCGGTGCCCGGGAAACAGCGTTTTCCAGCATGGGAGGGACAGATCAAAGACTGAGCAAGCTGGGCCACACCCCACAAAAAGGACTCTCTTCATTTGCCATCTCTTCAGAAAAACGAGAAGTTCCATTGTTTAATATTATTCATTTTTCCATGTTTTGAGTACTTTGCTAGTTAAACAGGTTTTTTTCCCACTTTTCTCAGTGGAATTTTTTTTTCTCCTGAACTGGGTGAGGGAGGGGCTGCTTGAATTTGCTTTCTAGAGGGACCCCTTTGGAGGTTTGCTCCCTAAATTTGCCTTAAACCAGGACAGCTATGCTGTTTTTCACATCACAACCTTTGCCCCAGCCTTCTTCCTACAAAGGCTTGGTGTGGTCCTGAAATGTGTTATGGTGATGGATAGGTAATACTGCCTCTTTTAACCTGTTGATAATGACTGAACTTTAACCTCTGAAAAGAAGAAATTAATAAAAGTCTCCATAAAACTAAAGAAATCCTCAAGAAAAGAAGTTACATTAGGCTTTGACACCAGTCTTAAATACCAAGTTTTGTGTTATTTATTTTGCCCCATACCTTCTTTCTGGAATCCAAAATGGTGACTGATGTTGACATAATATTTATTGGAGATGGAATAAAACTTTCAATTCTTAGTCTGAGTACTTAATTTTGCAGTGTCTTTAGGATTGGAAAGAACTTCTAGCTAATATTATCTTCCATGCAGGACACTGGCTGCAAGGACATGACCTTTTGCCAGACCATTAGTCTTGAGAAATAGAGTCTGTCTTTAAAATTCCCATGGGTGAGTGTTCGGCATCTTCTACCATGCACGGAGGTTCTTCAAGCAGGAGATACACAGCAATTATTTACTGGCTCATGCAGAGAGCCTAGCCAGTTAGGCAATTTACTGTGGATTAATGTGCTTACCAGCTCAAGGAGTCCCTGCTGGCCTGGAAGGTACAAGGTAGGAAAATACCAGCCTCCTTTGATCTTGAAGTGGATTGATTCTTGATCTTGCTGAGTCAACATGTTCCAGCTCCACTTTTTTTCTCAGTTTTTATGCCTCTTTTATTCAATATTTTTCTCTTGAAATAAGTTAGTGTCTCATCAGTTATACTCTTTTTCTTAGCTTTTGTGGCTTACAGTGATGAGAGAATCCTCTTATAAGGTACCAGTTTATTTTTGGAGGAGCTCAGCCCAAGCTCACACTGGATTTTTGGGTAGTAAAAGAGTACAATTCTTGGTTTGGTGATCTTGGGACTGCATGCTTGTTTACTCTGGACCAGTGTATTTGAAACTATTAGATCAGAACTCAAAATAAACATGACTGTTGCCTACAGCCAGTGAAGTGAAGGAAAGGGTTGTGGGTCTTTTTCCATTTCCAAAACTTGCATTAGTCAAATTGACAGTGTTATCCTGCTTGAGTAATCTCTTTCTTAATTATGTGCTGTTATAGCGTGGATGTATTTGTTAGTGAAATGAACTATTTTTCATGAATGAGGTAAGAACATTGCCATAATAATTTTAAGTAATGAAACAGATTTTAATTTAATCTTGAAGGAGTCAAATATGTAACTATAACTATCCATGAACTGCACTTTGTTGTTGGGAGTTCAGGAAGTTCTATGTGGTAGTGGAGGAAGAAGGAATTAGACTTTACATGCCGGATGCATGTTATTTTATTCTGCAAATGAACAGAGGAAGACAACGCTGTGTACTATGTACTGTTTCTAAAGCTCTCTGAAAAACCTGAGATTCTGTTGTTGAACACAATTCAAAGATCAAATTGTTGAGACATTTTATACCCCCAGCCTCCCATTGTTCTAGATTCATGTTTTGGGCTGTGGTACTTCTGTGTGTTTTCTGGTTTGGTCAAGAGTAGTTTGTGTCCAGCTCATCTGCTGCTGCATACATTTAAAGCCTGTATATGTAGCTTGTAAAACATGTTAGTATTAAAAGTATTTCACTGATACTGGAAATAGCACTCATAGATTTAAATCAGCATTTCATTGCATTAGCTTAATCTGTTAATATTATGATAGGCTTGTAAAAACCACACGTGGTAGTTCGAAGTGTACATACTGCTGAAACATTGCTCATTTGCTGTATTTTGTTTCCCTTCTTGTGTCCTGACAATATTTTGATTGCAGATACACATGAACAAAGATTTGCTCAGCAATTCCCAAAGAATGCCAAGTCATCTTTGGCGAAATTATTTGTAATGTGTTAAGAGTAATTTACACATCATAGTTTCTTCTCTTGTGCTTTTTCTTTTTGCATTCTGTGGTGTTTACTGTCACGATGCTACCTACCATCCTTACCTTGTTTATGGGTCAATGATTCCTTAGACTACATCCTGGATTTTGCTAGCTGAGATGGCTGTCAACAGTGTTTAGTCATTTGGGAAGACATTTCAATTGGGAAGGTATCTTTTGCGGAGTGAAGCTTATCATTCATATTTTGTGCAGTTTGCTCATGGAATGGAGCAAATGAACAAACTCCTGCATAATTTGTGGCAATGATATTCTTTATCTATATTCTTGGAAGATATTTGGAAGCTATTTGGATGTGATCTTGGGCAACCACCTCTAGGTGACCCTGTTTGAGCAGTGGGGTTGGATCAGATGACCTCCAGAGACCCCTTTCCCCCTTAACCTTTCTGTCATTCTGTGCCAAGGACTGTGTTCTCATCTGACATGCAAATACCTTCTTTTCCATATTTATAGATGTACTGAGTAGTCTGAGCCTTGCATTGCTAGGTTTTTTTGGATGGGGAGTTACTAGTGTTGCTTTTCTGGCCTTTTTGAAAAGGAAAAAAACCAACATCCACTTATCTGTCTCCTGAATCAAAATTGCGTATTTTATTAGCAGTGGGGATTATTGTCATGTGGAAACTTATTAAAAGCACCTGGAAGGCTAAATAATTTGTCATATAGTTGCCTCTTATCCTCTGCTTTACTGACAAGATTAAAGAACTTTGGGAGTAATGAGATAGAGTTTTGCTCTGTGGAAACAGCGCAGATTAGACTGTACGTCATGATTTCCAGGTATTTTGTTGCTCTATCTTTAGTTACTGTTTTGGCTGATTTGCTAAGTGGAGAGGTATAAAGCTTTGGTGTTCTTTCCTTCTGACTAGTCCCAGCAGTGCTGAATGTGAGAAGAACTTACATTTCTGTTTTAGTTAATGCAGCATACTGTTGAGTATATCCACACTGCAGCCTATGCCATTTTATATGAAAACCTTCTGAATCACAGTGTATGTACTATATATGTGTGTGTGTGTGTGTATGTATTTCCACCCTGAAACAAGGACAACTGTGTTTAACAGCAGAACATTGCCTGCAGCTCCTGTTCTGTCAGAGCTTTTCTCACGACATGTCACATAATACCTTCTGGAAACTATTGATATTCAGAGACTGAGTTCAAACTAAATTTTTGGGGTTTTTTGTTACTGTTGCTGCCCTGTAATTTATTCAGTTTCTGCAGAGCAGGGCTACATTTTAAACTGCTGCCACGTTGAAGGAAGGGAGTGATCCTGCCAATGTACACTGCAAGGCTCTGTGTCTTTCAGACAAATCCAGTGCTGCTGCTGTGCCACAGCCAGGCAAATTGAGTAGCACTGATGCTGTGTGAGCCAGGAGGGTTGTGCACAGTGGTGTCCTGGTGGCAAGAGGAACAAGTCAGGAAAAATTGTTCTAGGCCTGTGTTTCGATAGAGCTGCCCACCCCTAATAGTGCTGATTCCCCATTGCAAAGAGCTTGTCTCCCTTTCCTGTGGGAGATCCCAGGATAGTCCCCCTCCTCTTTCTCTGCAACCTCTGCCATACAACATTTCAGTGCAGGGCTTGTGGCACCATACATGTTGAGTGCTATTCTGATTTTAAATACATTGGTAGAGAGGTGTCAATTTACCATATAGACATACAGTAACAATTATTGGTACAGGAGGAAGAGAAATCTGAGCAATGTGTGTGAACTTAATCAGATATTTAAAGCAGTGTTGCTTTTGGGATGTGCAAGGCAGCTTTGGCTGGGTGATTAAAATAGCATTATGGAAATGTGGTAGCTTGAGTTGACAGAACATCTGTGTGAGGGTAGTCACTTCCTTAGAGCTCTGTAGGACCTGCCAGAGGGTTTCCCATGCAGAGAAGCCTGGTACCATCTGCTTACCTGAAAGTTTGCCATCTCTGAGTCTGCATTATATGCCACTTGCTACTTTTACTTTGTAACAGCCATTTTTACTTTGTGATTTTTTTGCTAATTATTTAGTATTTGAACAATTAAGAACTTTCAGACTAAGACCATACTAATATCATGGCTATTGCTTTAAATTGCTAACTTTCTCCGGCTGTTTTTCTTCTGTTGGTGAGCGCTTTGGTGCTTACTCTTGGAGATCATGCTACCAAGGAGACTCAGAGTGTAAAAGGAGGGAGCTATCTTATTTACTGTGATACCCCTACAGACACCAGAAGAGGATATTCCTTCAGTAATATACTTCTCATTTTCCAAGTAGAGAGGGTGGGAAAAGGGAAGGAAGTACCTGGTTAGGAATGGGAACCTAGAGGGGAGGGGTGAGATTGAGCCAGAGCTTGCAGAGGACCTTGGTGGTGGTGAGGCGCAGCAGTTTATTTGAAAGCTGGAGTTGGAAACAGCACTTGGAGCAAAATAGATGAGTGTAGGATAACTCTGAAATACTGCTTTTTGGTTTCCTTCCCTTTTTCCCTAAGTAGAAAAAGATTATTGTTGTCTCAGGTGTAAGAAGAGGCAGGCATTGGCTGTGTGAGATACCAGAGACTAATCAGAGGCCTTGGGGAGAGGAGACATTTGGTGGAAGTTGATAGTTAGGAAGGCAGAAATAACATTTAAGATGGTAGGAAGTGACTCTTGCTGATGGAAGAAGCAGTATCAGTGGGGTAGAGTAGAGGAAACCATGTAGCTGAGCGATGGAATAGATAGAAGTGATAGTAGGGAATGGCCATGGATAGTAGTGGTTAATGGCCATGTGAATTTGTGTGCAGAAAACACGCTACTTGTACCTTGGGCTTTAGTTTAACACCCCTGAACATGCAGGTCTAAACACTTTGGAGCTCATTTCCTGTTCTGCTGTGTCCCCAGACATTTAATCTTGACTATATTCTAGCCTCAACATCAGTGTTTGGGCAGTCGGCCAGTTAGGAGACCTGATTTGGCCTGAAATGATCCATAATTTTTCAGCTGGCTCAGCTCACCACTGCCTGAATGGCTTGTTGCCCAGTCTCCTGAGTGCCAGCATAAGGAGTAAGGGAGCTTGCTTTTACAGGACCACTAAAAGAGAAAAGAATGATTTGTACAGAGATGGTGACCAGTGTAAGGAATATAGGGTTATAACATCCGTTATCCATAAACCAATATTTCAACTGTTACAGTTGATCATTCTAGTAATGCTGCAGTCACACACAATCAGTCTTTAACCTACTAAATCAGCAGCATGTATGGACATCCAAGCATCCTTATGTGCCACTTCTTGTTTCTGCAGAAGTGCTAGTTTTGTAGCACTGTAGCACATTGTCACTGGCTGTGACAATGCCAGGGAAGCTGTATTCTGGGCTTTATCTGGCTGGTGGTCAGCAGAGGGGACCCATGCTGATGGTGTGCAACTCTTATTTACCCAGGGATATCTTCTTGCCACACAGGTTAGCTTCTCAATCTCAGGTGTGCAGTGAAGGCAGTATTGTTACTTCTGCAGCTGGAAGTAGGGCCTGCAGATGGGTCCCCTCTCCGTTTGTCAGAGAAGAGCTTCCCAAAGCTTAACCTGCCAAGGCTTGTGCATGCACTGGTGTTCTGTGCTGTAGGTGCTGTTTCAGTTGTCCAGTTATCATTTATCTCACCATGTTTTTATCCAATAGTCCTCAGTTTCCAGCAGATCCTTGCTGTATTGCTGTTGGGACATTTCACTCGTCAGTAGCTAGGTATTAATCAGCTTAAAAATAATGTGCAACTGTAACTGGAGTCTCTTTGTTTTTTTTTGCTGTGAGCTGAAATGTGTGAAACCCTGTCAAGGTATTTTCTCTTCCTCTGTTGTTTACATAGATAGAGAATGACAGCCTCCTGCTACTAGCTCAAATGGTGGATTCTCTTAATGACAAAAAGCTCCAGGATTTCTGTTTTGAAATACAAGAATATTTAAATGATTGTCATAATTTTCAGTGATTGCTGCTTCTTAATTTTCTTTAAAAACACACCCTTATCCCTAACTGCAATTCTATATGACAAATGTCTTTTGTCAGCCTATTTTCTGTTGTCTCAAGTTCTGTTCTTAAGGCTGCTTACTTGATGCTTCTAGAAGTCAGTAAGATATTGCTGCTCACAGTTGCTGTCTAGCTTTTCCTAGCTGTTATTTGAAACTAAAGGAAGTTTTCAAACCCTGTTCTTAATAAAATAAAAAAAACGGGGGGTTGATAGAGGTGTTGGCTTGTTAACTATGTTGCTTGAAAAGTTTTCTTAGTCTGTGTTATGATTTGCTTGGTCTTTTATCCAAAACATCAGTAGACCAGGAGTTTTCTTCTTTCTACTCTTCATCCTGGAATAATACATTTAGTGTGGGTGTTTTTGGACAAATTCTTTTCAAGTATGTCCCCTCTTGTTCCTTCATTTTAAAACAAGCTTATAATGCCTGTGTAGAATGTCACAGAAGCATCTGTCCTACCACATGTGGAGAATGAGGCTGTCCTGTTCTATTAAGTATTTAGAGCATATCTTCAAGCACTTCTCATTGCAAGGAATTAATGCAGCTTTCACTGTGATAATCTTACATAGTGATTGCAGCAAGCTTTTGATACCTGCTGAATGAAAGTTTTCAAGCTCTAACTTTATGAGGGTAACAGGCAAAATCCTGCTTCTCTTTTGCTTGAAGATTCTCATATATTGCTGTTTCTGTATGTCAGGTGAAATGTTCAAAAACTCTTCCTAGCTTATGAGGCAGACAAATATTGTTCTCTTATTGGGCTGAACAATCTGAACAAAGGCATGTGCACATCAATAGATGTGCTAAAAATTCCTTTGCTTTAACATGTGCATGTGCAGAAACTAAATTTTTCAACTGGCTAAAGCTCCTACTCAGAACTTCAGTTTCTGGAGGCTATTATTTGGGTCCTTTCCATTACTCCTGAAGATTTTTTGGCATGACTTCAGAAACTTTTTTTCTTCTGGTAGTATCATGTGTAAAAGGAGAGATTTATAGTTCTGGGGTCAAGGAAAATCAGAAGAGAAGGGAGTGCAAGGTACTGTGTATAACACACATGTATGATTGTAGTTCCTTTGTTGTCACTTTGTTCTTGTGTTTGTCCCCATATCCTCCCAAAATTGCTGTACAAATCTGAGGTTTTGAACCCAGCATCCTGTCTTGGCACAACTCTTAGGCAATGTGGGTGGTAGAGAGGGTGAAGGAGTAGCAAGTCAGTACTGTAGTGCTGAACATGTAGAACAAGCTTCTGTGGAGTATGCACTGAAACAGTTGCTGGTGGTGTACAAAATGGAACCATGATTCATTTTCCTTGGGTAAAAAATATTTAGGAATTATGTTTCTGAAAAGTCAAAAGCTTCTCACTCCCAAGAATATTAAAATATGTAGAATAGCAGTTGCACATGCAACTTGTGGGTCTGCATGTGCTTGAAAGAGTGAAAATTAAGGTGTAGCAGAAACCAGTCATATTCTTGGGGTTTAGGTGTTTGAATTTATTGTTTTTAATCTAAAATTAGCTAAGTCTAGCTGATTTTAGAGTAAAAACCAGAATTTTTCAGCTGGCTCAGCTCACCACTGCCTTGAATGGCTTGTTTCCCAGTCTCCTGAGTGCCAGCATAAGGAGTAAGGGAGCTTGCTTTTACAGGACCACTAAAAGAGAAAAGAAGTCTAAGTCTAGCTAATTTTAGGATTCTGTTTAATGTTGGGTAGCTAAGTTAGCAACCTTTTCCCTGAAAATTCTTTTATTAAAGCAGCTTTGTTTATTATAGTGAAAAACTTGAGTTTACAAATACTCAGTTTTGTATGGAATAAAGAAAAATAGGTAATGCTTGTGAAGATTGTAATGTGGTGACCTCTGCAAAAGATGAGCTTTGAGCGATATGGAAAATGCAGTAAAGCTTCAGACTCTACAGCAACTTCTGTGATGTATGCCAACTTACAGAATGTACCACTCTTATTTTCCTTTATGTCTTGTGTTGCTGGGTTTAAATGTTTGGGTTTTTTTTCCTATTGGAAACTTAGTTTTGGGCAATAGTAGTAGACTAGAAATAATATTTAAGAGCTTAATGCTGTATGTGGGAGTTCTCTGGTTCCTTTTAGTTCTGCTTGAGCATATGCTTCAGTATCTGATCTGTGCCATCAACATCAGTGGGACTGCCTTGTCCTATATGTAAATGTGCTTATTTATAAAAATTCCTTCTTTAATAGGAAGCAGAGATGATGCATTGGTCTTGCATGACAACTCAGTTCATTACTTCCTCAGTGTCACACGACCAGCTATGTATTGTTCTGCCTTCATCAAACTGCTGTTTGTGCTGATAAATAATACAGAATGCAAGGTGGTGGTCCATGCTGTCTTAGACTTGACTGTAGCGAGTAGAGTGTAAATACATTGCTACATACATAATTAAATTTGTGTAACAGCAGTGTTTCCAGTGACTTAGAGTCATTTGTAGTAGAAAATACTGTGGTTTGACATTATTAATTGTAATGGGCTTCTGAAATTAATCCTGAATTAAAATAATCCTGCTGGTTTTTGGTGGATTGAAACCCACATCAAAATAAACCTTACATTTCCAAATGGAGAATTCTTAACTTTTTATCCTACCCAATTCTCTTGTTTGGTATTGATTTCTTTTTCTGTTTATTACTCCCCTAGTCTATATGTAGGGGAGTAATAAACAGAAAAATTTTTTCTCTCCCATTTTCTCTCCCATTTCTTATAAAGTTCTTTCATCTTTATTGTTTTTAAAAAATAAAGTCTGTCTCATTTGGGTGCTAGTTGGAAAGGAAGATCTAATGCTCCAGTCAGTATGGTGCTAGGACACAGGAAGCTATTTAAAACAGCTTTACACAGGACAACGTACCACCATTCTTCTCATTCAGTTTTCTTGAGGAAACAGGAAGAGATCCTAAATTTCCTGAACTTTTAGTAGAATTTTCAGAGTCCTTTTGTAGGCATAAGATTGATTAATAAAAGATATATTTCCCCCTCTATATTAGCATTTTAAGTGCTTGGATCAGATTTAAGACCTTGTTCTGCAGATGCTTAATATTCTGCACAGAAGTAATTAGTTGCAGATGTTATCTCAAGTTCCTTTAATCATCAAAAAACTGAAATAATGCCTGTTTTTGATTGTGTTAGTGCATTGAGGCAAATGTGGTTGTATTCTATTTTACAGTGGAGGAGCAGAAGAGATACAAAAGAGATGTGTTTGATAGGGCTGTAGTGATTGAAAACTCCACATTGTTGAACTCTGTGCAACTACTGCTTTTTCTAATGAAGTGGTTTTGTACCCAAATGACATTAAGACAGTAAAAACTAAATGAGTTTGCTTATATCTAGTTGAAAATGTGTAATTTTGTTTGCTCACTACTAGTGAATGTTGCATTAATTGCTGTTGGTGTCTTAAAAAGTATTATTTTTATTCCTGAAATAGTTGATCTGATTCTTCTGAAAACCTATTTCAGCTGATACTGTAATTGCAAAACAAAGAAGTTTCATGTAAACTTTAAATGTTTACAGTCACTAGTGACCCTTCTTAGCATTGACAAATGCCAGGCTGCTCGTGTAAGTGCAAGTGTAGGAGTGTTTGTAGAAAACAAGTACTTTTCTTCCCTAGTAAAACTTGAGCTGACTGTACCAGCAGTGCTTCCTGAGCTTGGCACCCCTGTCCTTTTTGAAGTTGTTTTTTCAGATTACATGGCTGCTGTAGACAGAGGTGAGGAACAAATGCCTTTGCTAATGGTCACACCACTTGACAGATTCTCAAAATAAGTTTTACCAATTCTGTTCATGTAAATATTCATAACATAGGAAGCAAATAATTCCCAAAGGATGATCCCTTACCTTCATATCTTTTTTTCCTTCTTCCTTCAAAGGCTATACATGTTCCACATTTGATAGTGTTAGCTGTACTATTTTGGTCTTAACTGGAAGGTATGTTTTTTTCTTTTTATTATGGTTGTAAAAAACCCCTATGAGTTGTCTTTTATGTTAACATTCTTAATTAATAAATTATTAGCATATGAAGATTCATGAAGGTCCTGGCTATGTTCCAAAATACTATACAAGATACCAAGGAATATTCAGTGTTTTTTCGTTTTGTAGAGGACTTCATGCATAAGGGATGTGCTTCAACTCTGCACTCTGTTCTGCAAGTTCTGTGTGCCCATTCAATCTCTGTTTTTGAAATTCTTTCTAAATATATTTCCCCCAGGATTTTGCTTGTCCTCATTCTAGGGCTGTTTCCAAGGCCCATACCTAAATTGGAGGACAAAGAAAAACAATTAGGTAGAGACACTAAAGGAGTAACAAGCACAAGGCCTCTAATGACTAGCATAGAAATCTGTGAGTTTAACATACTGGATTTCTGGAAATAGACATATTTTTTGGGTGTTTCTACAAAAATGCATATAATGAATTACAGTTGCAGGGGAAAAAAATACAGAAAGGCAGTCTAAGGATGTCAGTAGTTAAGTGGCTTGTCTTCCTGGTGGAATTGCTGGGTGAAAGAAGCACAATCAAATTCTGAGGGCTTCTAATGATATGGGTTAAGAAAGACTGAATTTAGAATACTTGGCAACTAAGCAGATAAATTAGATGTAGTCAGGTTCTAGAAAATGGGAAGAATGCCCAGACACTGGCAGTCTGGACAATGGCAAAGTTTCCACTGCTAAGCAAAAGATATGGAAGGAAGATTAAAAGTTAAGTTAGTTTATTTGCCTTGAAGGTGACACCCAGCTACTACAAAGAAATGTCAGGGGCTAAGGTTTTGGTTTAAACACAAAATCAGATCTGAAACTGGATCTGTGAGCTTCCGTCATGGAGATGAGAAGTCTTGAGGGCAGTGATGAGGGTGGCTAAAAGCCCAGATTCTTGGTCTGAGATTTGGGCTACAAACAAGATCAATTAGGGGCATCATTTCTTGCAGAGGGGTGGAAGGAAATTTTATTTGGAGAAGGTCTGCATAGACTTTGTGGGAGTATTTAGGATTCAAGGAGAGTGCCTGTGTCAGTGAATTCTCTCTTCTCCCTAACATTGTCCAAACAAGTTGAATGATTACAGTGAGGAGGACTGGCATCCAGAGTGGTGGCCATGCCCTTGTTGAAGACCAAGGAAGGAAGCTAGTGAAGCCTAAATTGGTGCAAATAATAGTAAAGGAAGATAGGAAGCAGGAAGATGAAGGAGGTCAGGAGGAAGTGTCACAGCGAGAGGAAGAAAAGCTAAAACTGGATGGAAAGGGATAGGAGTTGAATAAGATTTTGTCTCATCTTCCTTCTGTTTGAGGAACAGTGCTCATGTCATATGCAAATCTAACCACTTGCTAGAAAAAGATTTTACTGTCATCTTTGTCTAAAAAACCACTCAAGGCATCTGTTTTTTGGGGTAATTTTCTGGGCAGTAAATCACAGAATCAGAGAGTATCTTGAGTTGGAAAGGACCCAGAAGGATCTTAGAGTTCACTCCTGGTACTGAGGGAACAATCTCAAGAGACACCATGTGCCCGAGAATGTTGTGAGAATGCTCCTGGAACTCTGTCAGGCTCAGTTCTGTGACCACTTCTCTGGGGAACTGTTCCAGTGCCCAGCCACCCTCTGGGTGAAGAACCTTTTCTAATGTCCAACCCAAATCTCTCCTGACACAGCTTCAGGCCATTTCCTGAGGTCCTGTCAGTGGTCACCACAGAGAAGAGATCAGTGCCTGCCCCTCCTCTTCCCCTTATGAGGAAGTTGTACCCTGCAATGAGCTCTCTCCTCAGTCTCCTCCTCTCCAGGCTGAACAGACCAAGTGACCTCAGCTGCTCCTCACAAGGCTTCACCTCCAGACTGTTCACCATCAGAGGATGGCTCTCCCTTGCACACTCTCTAATAACTCAATGTCTTTCTTGTAGCACCCAAAGCTGCCCCAGCACTCGAGGCGAGACTGCTCCAGTGCAGAGCAGAGCAGGACAATGCCCTCCCTTGCCCTGCTAGTTATGCTGTGCCTGATGCAATGTTGGCCCTCCTGGCTGCCAGGGCACTGCTGACTCAGGCTCAACTTACCATTGACCAGGAATCCCAGATTCCTTTCCAGAGGTTTTCTGTATATGGAAAAGTTGTTCATTGGTAGTTTTTCAAAGTGTATTAGGTATGTTCTCTTCTGATGTCATAATGAACTGTTATTAACTCCCTTGGGGAAGAAGGGTTGAAATGGGGAATATTCTGCATTTCAGCATTTCATTCCCAGGCCACCACATAGATGCACAAGTAACTGTATAGTGTGGGTATATAGCCCATGTAAGTATTGGTGTTTTAAGTAAAACAGTGAGCAGGTAGGATGCTTGCAGATAACTAAAAATGCATGATGTTCTTAAAGTAGTTAAGAACATTGACAAAGGACAGTTTGACTTAGTAGTTTTTTTTTTAAATAACAAAAACTTTTTCCTACTAAGTTATCATCTATTTACTCTGCCTGTGCTAGAGTTTTAGGCTGTGTCCATCTGCAAGGTTGTTTTAAACAAAGGTGAAAATGTATTTAGAAACAGTGTTTTGAGGATGAAACATTCAGTTGAAAACATGAATAAGATTCTTCTTAGTCTGTTTGGAAAATCTTTATAACCAATACTTTGACAGCATTTTTGATACACCAAAGTTACCTCCATGCCTGTAGGATTAATTTATTTTCCAATAAAAATATTCCTTTCTAACCAGTGATCTCTGACTCTGTTCATTACCGGAAGAAAAGAAATTCAGTCTAATAAATAACAACCTTCACTTGCCTTGAAAGAGAAAATTCTTGCTAAGTAACAGCCTCCCTGTTAATGGTGGAGCTTCCCTCTTCATCTGTCACAGACACATACAGCTCTGGTACTCCTTCATGAGCCTACTTCTGATGTCTCAGAGCAGCCCAGCAAATTGGGAGGAGGTGGTAACTTGCAGGATGATCGTGATGAAAACCAAACATTAGAACAAATAATCAGGCCTCTTTTTCTGTACGTGCTTGACACTAATACAGCCATCCATACAGTAAGAGTGATCCAGCAAGATCAAAACCCAGCACAACTGCTCTGTTCTTTCAGTTCTTCCTCTTACAGACTCCAATCATGTGAGGGGCAGTATATGTATCTCCATGCCTCATGTATGCCATGAATGTATATTCACCACATACTGAGAGAAAGTAGTGGAGTTGTGATATGTGGGGATATTATAAACTGTGTATGCTGAAAGACTGAAGTAAAGTCTTGTAGTTAGTGTGTGAAATGCTTCTTAGGTGCTGACTCTCAAACTATTTTGTTTTAATTAGTGCCTGTTTTATTTCATTGTCTCTGAAAGTAGCCTCTGGTTAAAGGTCAGGTGTGGCCAAAGGGTAAAAGTTCACGATTTCCACACAAGAGGTTATTTATGAATGATAGACTTACACAAATATTTGTGTCCTCTGACAGTTGTCTATCCATCTGCTGAAAATCCAAATGATAATAAACTGTGTGTCCTTTCTGTATAGTAAGCCAGTGGCATACTTTTTAGTGGCAAGAACAGTTGCTGGTGGCCTGCTTGCTTTTCTTGACTCTGTTCTAATTTTCATTTCTCTTTTTAAAATCTTGAATCTCACAAAGAAATTTGAACAAATTTTTAGAGGGTTTTTTTTTCAGTTTGATTTCTAAAGAGCCTGTTGTGTCACAGCAGATAGGAAAGACTTTTGTTAAAAGTCATTGTCTTGACAAGTGAGGCTTGGGAGCTGTTCAGAAGGCTTGCTACTGTGTGCATAATTAAAGCACATTAAGTTCCAGTTGGTGATTTGGGTGTCAAGCGTTATAATTTGTGGTCTTCTCTGAATGATATTTGGGCAGCTCGTGGACACTTTGAAAGCATACAGTGTTCCTGCATAGGCAGCTGCAATAGCTCATGGCAGTGATTGTTTAAAGAACTTGCACCTGTTTCTAGTTTCAGATTCTAATTATTAGATCTATTTATGGTTCTTCTTGGCAAAAACATTCTAATCACTGGTTATTTTAATAACATTGGTTGTTTTAAAGTAGCTACTGCTGTAGTTTCGTGGTACTTGAACATCTCTTGAGACACTTGAATAAGATTAGGGATGTCTAGAAGTAAGTAGCTTTCTCTTAGATAAGGTTTTGAAGATTTGCTCAAAATACTTTAAATTTTAAGAGTTTACTTATGTTGCTTGGAAGCTGGGGTGGGATATGGAAACAGTTTGACAGGTTTTGGTATACGTGTTTATGCTGGGATTTTCTCCAATCTTATATTTTTAGATTGATCCTTCTGAGGTTTCTGAGTATTTTAATATAGTGCTCTCTGCATGTATTAAATTGTTGCTTACGCCTTCCTCTGCTGGCCAGGAAGCTTGGTGACTTGAGGGGGTGTCAGCTGCTCACACATAATCAGTCTTCTCATTCTCTTAACTTTATTCTGTATTTTCACTGAATTCTTGTTGCTTAAGAGCTCAGATGAAATATATGGTATTGTTATTTAGGGGTGTGGTTTTTCTTCTATCAGGGTCTTATACTTGAATACATTTAAAAATATGTCTTCAGCTGGCATGTAGAATATGAGGTGTCATGCAGCTCATGCTGTCCATCATTGGTAATTGCACAGAGAATATACGTCTGCAGAAGAAGCTCTTGTGCTATCTCCTGTAAACTCCCTCAAATACCTGTTGACCTTTCTCTTCATCTTACTGTTTGTTTATCTCAAAATGTCACTTCCTGGAAGAAAGGCTTTGAGCTGATCATAAAGTTAGCATTGGGATTTTTCATCTCTATTGAGTCTGTTTATTTTCTTCTGAGTGACTGAAGGAAATCAGACTGTGCCATTCAAACTTTCTTAATGGCTCTAATTGGATTATCATGCTCTAGAAATGAACAGCTTTTGTATGTTTATACAGTGGTTCCTGCAGTGTAGACAGATGTGAGTTCAAAACTTGTTTTCCAATTTATGGCTGTTTCATGCGCTTTGAATCTAGAAACAGATGAAGTTTGTAGAGTGATGGAGTTTGTATTATGGTTGTTGCACGTCACACCTGGAACTGAAAAGTTAAAAAAAAGGTAAAAGCAAAATCTTCCTGGCACTTGATATTGACAGTGCAAAGTTAAGGTGGGCAAAGCACATCGGCAGTGACTCATTTCAGTGAATCAGACTCACTGTAACTACTCAAACTTCATAATTCTTTTTCACACAGGGGGATTGTGTTTAGGCACTTCCAAGTTAACCATGTGTTTTACCAAACATATTTCTGTTTATCAGTAAAGCAGTTAGGTTAATGTAAATATGCCTTGACCAGCTTTTTATTAAGCTCTGAGACTGTTACCTTTTCCCTTATAAAAATGCATCTATTTCAATGATCGTTGATCCTTTGCAAAAAGAATTTCAGTACCTATCAGCAAAATATTAGTGAATTTAGTCAGAGAGTAAATACTGTCACTTGCCTAAAGATACTGAATTTTGAATATGGGAAATGTACCTGCAAAATACATTATTCCCACACTGAAATATTTTGACTCTTAACCGTTCAGTAACATTTCAGATTTCTCATTCTCTGTCAAGCACCTCTTTGGCTCCTTTACCGTCTCTTGGGGAGAGCATGACTGTGGGACTGATGTCTTGTTCTGGCGACCTCATTCTCTCTAGTTGCATCTTATGCAGAGCCCTCTGCTAGCCTTGGAAAAGCTTTCCAGAGCTTCAGATCTTCCAAGTGGTAGAAATTTTTTCTGTTTTTGTTATTGCTATTTGAGCATGATATTGCTGCCATGACAGAGTGTGAGTAGCTTTTGCAGGAATACAAGGAAGTTTTTTTCTCATATAAGTGGGTCACAGTAGAAGTAAAAGTTATCCTAAATGGTATTACTTGTTTTCTCTTTTTAGAATAGTGTCTTGCTGCTTTGGAAGTTTTTTCTTTGCTTCTCAGTTAAGGGAGAGAGGCACTGATACCATTAGACAGTATTAATGATCTTGGATTTCACAGTTAAATTGAGGAGCTCAGTCCTTTGTTTTTTTATTGTTTGGAAGAAATATGGATGTGGTGGGAATCATTGAGAAAAGTGGCTGAAGAACTTCAGTTTGAAAGCATTTCCATCAGTGCATCTATTAAAATGTTGCTTTGTATTCCTATTACTGATATATTGAAGGTAATAATGCTGCTATAATTTATTTTAAATGCAAACCTAATAGCACTTTGGAAAAATGTAAGAGCTAATAAAGTACTCTGTGTAACAATGCAATTTTTTTACCTAATGCTTGTTTTAAAATGCCTACAACTTTTTTTGGCTTACATTAGTCATTGAGCAACTCTGTTTTTTAAAGAAGCTTGTAAAGGTGGTGCTATATTGAGAATCTGATGTGTGTCTTTCTGATGCCTTGAAATATTTTAGGACTGGAACGGGCCATTTTTGCCTGTTGTTAGAATAACCTCTTTAAGCCAAGCTTTAGAACTCTTCATTCTATGTGCAAATCTTAAAACCTTGACTGATCATTAAAGATCACACTGTAAGATGATGAGTAAAATCAAGATGATGTTGGTCTTGTTGAAAGTGAATTTCAAAATAATGTTTTACTAAAAGCTCTTATGTGCCTAAATGGCTTTATAATTAATTCTGCTTTTAGTACTGATGGTTTAAGGACTTTACTGATTGGAACAATGAGTTGTGAATTGAAGGGAAAACGTGCTGTGGTGGGGGTTGTTAATAAACGAAGTGATTGTGGAGTTTTTTTGTAGTGGTTACTTCCAATCTTGTCAAGTTGTGTATGATTTATTTATTGTGGAGAAAGTGAAGAAGAGCCCTTCTGATTTCTTAAAAAAATATTATTGAATTATTGCTAGATATGCCTCTGCACACATCCTGTAGTTGAAGTACAACTCTCTAAATTCTTGAGTGGACAAGCAAAGGTGCTAATACAATCTAAAAAATTCCTATGATAAATTTTTCTACAATAGTGTGGTGGATGTGTGTGGTGTTCTTTTGGGGTTCTTGGCAAAAATAGTGTAGGATTGTGTACTAACGTAAATCAATAAACTTGTCTAAATCATTAGAATTGCTTAGAGAAAACCAGGTTAGGATGTGGCTTCTGTTGAAGCTGCAGTTTGTTTGTAACCAATATTTTTTTAGTAATGAGATGCTGACTAGCATTTGTGTCTCTAGAGAAGAAGAGGAACGTCTGAGAAATAAGATCCGAGCAGATCATGAAAAGGCTCTGGAAGAGGCTAAGGAGAAATTGAAGAAATCACGGGATGAGATTCAAGCTGAGATTCAGACAGAAAAGAACAAAGTAGTGCAAGAATTGAAAAAGAAAGACAGCAAGCCACTGCCCCCTGTTCCTTTACCAAACCTGGTAGGGATAAACAGCGGAGAACCAGCAGACCCGGATATCCGAGAGAGGAGGAACAAAATTAAAGAGGTAAAGATGATGATGATGATGATGTGGTCCTACCTGTTCTTGTGTCTGACAGCAGTTATTTATGTGGAATTTGATTGCTGTGATTTATGTTAAGAAAGAAAAACAGATCTGCAAATCATGTAGTAAACTAAAAGTGGACAAGTAGTAATGAGCATCAGCATTATTGTATGCTGTTGGAGTATTAATATTTCACTGGATAACAACTTAAAAATTATTTTAAGGAATTTCTTGAGCTTGGTGGTATGGATTCAAAGTGATTTTGTCATTAAGACATGGAAGAGTAAGAAGGGCATCTTTAAAGTAGGGCATGACTTTGTGAGTTTCCTTTCAAAGAATGGAATATCTTACTGTGTCACAGGATGATTTTAGATGTTAAAACATAAGATTGAAAAGATAAGGAAAAAGAAGACCTGCTGCTAATATTTGAAAATTACCAAATTATCACATACTTTTTAAAATGTATTTTAAATGGGTTTTAAAAATTCAGTAAATTTAAATGGATTGAATGTGTTACAGGTAAGTGAGACAAACTGAGATCTTTGCTTAGGCTTTTGGTTCTGTGGCAACTTACACTATGGGAATTGCTGTTTGTGGTCTTATCCTCTCCACTACTGGTTGGCTGTGAGATTCATTGCCCCTTTTTGTCCTGGCAATGCCAATTTTCTATTACTATTGCCAGATGTTTCTCTGAGTCTGACCTTCTAACTAGTATAGCAAAAACATTGTACAGCCTCCATTATTCTTTTTCTTTCCTGCACTCTGATGAGTTTTATGCCAAAAAATTGGTTTAGCAAAGCAGGAATGCTTCAGGCCAGATGCAGACAAGCACTGACTCTGTTACTAAAGAATGTCCAGGACAATAGCACTTAGTATTTATATCAGATAAATTTCATTTTAAATTGCAATCTAAGTTCAGTTCGCTTATAAAACAAAAAAGAAATCTGTCATTCACCTGTCCTTGTTGTAGGAAGTAGTTGTAGCTGAATTATGTGCCATTCTGTGGGTAGATCACCCATTCTGTAGGTAGACCACCCAAGCTGGAATTTTACTTTGAGTATTAATGATGGCTAGATGGAATCCACTCTTATAAAGTAATGAGCAGCTGGTTATTATACATGAGTGATGCAGTGTCGAGCTGTATCACTATTTGTAGTATGTGCTCCATATAGAGCCCTGTCACAATCTGGGTATCTGAAGTGGCAAATCCTTCTGTGAGAGTTGTGCCTGTTAGTGATTACTGCAGAAGTGCTTTTGCTAGGAAGTTGTGTCTGGAATATTGGACCTCCTTGACCCTGCTTGGTTAGGGCTACTTCCTGAAGAACAAAATTGAATTGTGAATTTGAAAAGGCTCTACTAATTTGTTTGCAAACATTTTGAGTGAGAATATATATAGCAGTTTGCTTTTCTAAATGTTTTTGTAGGGTGGACAGTGAACAGCATGGTTGTCAACACTTCTTAATTTTTACTACAGATTACTGTAGCAAAATACCTTTGAGATGGATTTAATGCATAGAATAAATTTGAGTTTACCAAGTAATGCAAAATTACTGAGCACAGCTAACAGTGAAGAACTAGCTAGAAGAAATAATCAACCAAAGCTCTTATAGACCAAGTCTGGAATTGGAGGGGGGATTGAAAATTAGTATTTGCCTTTCTGAGGTTGTTTGGTCAGATTGTAGATTGAGAGATTATAAACTCTAGGTTAGTAGAGAATGGCAATTTTCTTGGTCTCATGAAAAAGTAGTAAAATTTGGACCATTCTTGCTGATCTAAACCTAGAGGTATAGCAAAGTGTAAGGAACTCAGAGTAGTTTGTGAGTAAGAATCACCAGGTGGTGATCCTTAGCTGCAGTTGCCACACACCTCATGCTGTAAAAGGCTTACTTCTTTTTTTGATGATCAGCCTACGTGTGAGTCACACTGACAAGCTGTTTTTCTATTGCATAACTTGTTGATGACTACTATTATGGTTTCTGAAGTGTAGCTTTTCATTACCAGACCATAGGTGTTTGTGGGACTATGTTTTAAGTGGGTAAGTCCTTCAGTTAGGATAATAATGCCTTTGTCTTGAGCAGTTTTCCCTTGAGTGCACACTGTGCTTGTTACAGCCCAGGATCATGGGAGCATGAGTGCAAATTCTTTGTTATATGAATTGCCTTCATTGACTCAGCCACGTTAGTACTGTAGCTACCAGGTGATCTCCAGAGTTCTTAATTTTTATTTCATGCAGGGCAGGAGATTGTCACTTCTATAGTTAGGTGTGTGAAGGCATAGAACCCTGCAGTGGGAGGTCTGCTGGGGAGAATGGATAAGCAGTAATGCTGAGGAACCATTGATGAACAATGTGGCTGAGATTAAAACATATATTAATAGTGTCAAATGAACAATATTTTATCTGAAGCCTGTTTTTGACAGCATCCCATGTGTCAGAAAAGACAGCAGCGATTTCAGAGATGTGAAGTGCATTTTGAAATCTGTTCATCACTTGGGTCCTCCCTCACTGTTTTATGTAACCAGTGTAGACAAATAGTCTGTGGAGATAGAGACACAGCAGAAAAAATGAACAAGTTCCAGGAGACAATATCTCTAATGTATGTCCACAAATGATATATATGAAAAAAATATATATATAATTTTTGGCATGTAAGACATGATGATTGCCTGAAAAATAGCCCAGGGAAGCTACTGACTCTGGTGGCTGCATATCTGGCTTCAGAATTCCTGGTGTTCTCAAGAAAGCATTTGACCTGCTTTGGTTTACTGTGAATTGTCCTGATAAATATTTGAGGAATTTCACTCTCAAAGAACAGCTTTAGACTGTTCAAATTCACAAAATTAATGATGTTATACAGCCTATTTCACCTCCTATCAAATGGTGAAAAACTGTATAGAATTGGATGGAATGATGGGGGCTGTTTGTAACACACATGAGTCTTTACATATGTGAGGAAGGCTGGAAAATTTTCAAATGAGGATCCAGTTTTATTATTTTTGCAGAAAATATATTACCAGTTTTTCTTTCCAAATAGCAATTTGTTGAAGGCTGTTTTTTTTTAACATCTCTTTATAAGTGGTTTGGCAGTAGTTTAACATTTTAAAAAGGCATATTTTGATTTTAGAAAAAAGTGCATATAAAAGTAAAAAAGAATTTCTGTAATGCTCTTAAGAGAGCTTTGCAAAACATTTGGAAACTTTATATAATAGGAATGTTTGCTGAGCACGGAGGGGGAAGCTTCTTAAGGTCAAGGAATACAACTGGGAGCAGAATCTGCATCTTACTGGGGGGTTTTTTGTGTGTCATTTGGTTCTGATAATTATATATAGTGTTGCATTGTATTCCCAGGTTTAATTTATAAAATTGTATAATCTGTCTATATTCTTCTAAGAAGTTATTAATTATTTCAATAAGGAGAATTTATGAGTTGGCTGATTATTTTAGATGCACAGTGACAACTCTGAGAAATAAAGGTTTTCCACTTGCTTACCATACGTGCTTTATAGCACTTCTCTGGCATATTAGCTTGCTCTTCACGCTTTTAGAAGATGCTGTGGTGTTTAATTAACTGGTACTTTAAGAATAAACACATTGAAAATTATTCTTGCTGTTACACTTTTGCTTTGTATTCATATTTTGGCTTTTTGTACTATGTAGAACAAAAATATTGAAAAGAGATTTTTTTTTTTAAGATTTTAAGTGCAACCTGTATAATTTTACAGCAAGGCTTTAAGATGTGTCTTTTCATTGTGGTTAATGCAGAGAAATTAAGAACAAATCCTGTCTTTTGGAAGTCATTGGCTTCGTTTCCAACTTAAGTTAGCCATAAATTGCTTGAGCACTTGGAATTTTGGCACTTAATTTCCATTATTGTACTCTTTAAAGGTGTTCAGAGTATTTTTTTTCTTTCAGTTTCAAGGTAATCATTACATAGTGCTCTGGGGTCTATAGTAAGTTTTATTTCCATGGGAAGGTAAATTCTACCCAGTGAAATAAGGAAAATTTTGTAATTCTTTTTGCTCTATTCAGGGTTCATGTTTTCTTTAATTTCAGCCTGAGATGTCACAGTATTGTCTTACTGCCAGCACTCATTTAGGATACTTGTTAAAATAGTGTATTTCATCCAATAATGATCCTAATCTTGTGCAGGTGATCCTTTCTCTCTGCTCAGCACTGGTGAAGCCACCCCTGAGTTCTTTGCTCAGTTTTGGATTCCCCAGTATGAAAGAGACAGTAGCATTGTTGGAGAGGGTCCAGAGAGAGACCACAAAGATGGTTAAGGGACTGGAGAGTCTCTCATCTGAGCAAAGGATGAGGCAGCTGGGCTGGGCAAGAGAGGGAATTTTGCAAAATACCTGGAGGGAGGATGCCAGGAAGACAGAGGCAGGCTCTTTTCAGTGATTCCCAGTGGCAGGTACAAAGGCAGTGGGCATGCACTGAAACACAGGAAGGAAGCTGCACCTGAACATCATAAAGCATTGTTTTTTGTGAGAGTGGTCAAGCACTGGAGCTGGTTGCCTACAGAGATTGTGGAGTCTCCCTCCTTGGTAATGACTGGGAGTGGACAGCTTGTTTAAAATTACCCTCCTTGAGTGGGGAGGTGGGACCAGATACCCTCCAGGGATCCCTTCCAACCTCAGCTATTCTGAAGTAAGATGGTGTTTGTTGACTAAGCCTGTCAGCTGGAAGACAGCTTCTCCAGAATGTTACATGAGGGCACATGGTAAACTTAACAACTAAATAATAATGCTGTAGGTATCAGATAGATTGGGAAATCTGAGTTCTCTGGAGCTTCTGTTCTATTACTTGTTCTTTGTTGTGATATGCAATTGTGTAATTACACAGTGCTAATTATAAATGCACTTTTTAAAAATCAAGCTGAAAGGAGGTGTGCTGTCCACAGAGGTAAGGTAGAGTTATGAAGTGACTGACTGCCTGTACCATTCTTGCTTATGCAGTTTAAAAGCTCTTATTTTTAATGATATGGGAGGGCAAGGTGGTATCTTTCTGATAAGCTGTTCTCAACCCAGCAAAATTCTGGTTGTGTTCCTGTGTGTCACAGCTTTCTGATTAAAAAAAAAAGGTGGAGAAGACATTTAAACAAAAGTTATTGTGAAATGGACATCCAGGAAGTAGAGGTGCCAGAGTTAAAGGTCATTGAATAATAGAATGGTTTGGGTTGGAAGGGACCTTTAAAGGTCATCCAGCACAACTTGAGGTTCATTTGTGACATATGACACCTGTAGAAAGAGTTAAGTTTGGATGCTTTGCACAAGTGAGGAGCAAGTCTATCTGGGAAGCTGGGGATGTTCTGACTTGAGTTCTTTTGCCAGTGAACTTCCCTCATCACAACTTCCCGTTTATCCTCTTTTAAAATTAGAGTTGTAATATATTGCCTGTTTGAAGAGAAGGTAGGAAGTTAATTTATTTAATATTAGTGGAGGCAATGTCAGAAGCACTTACAGATATGTGCCAAGAAGAAAAGTGATTAAAATGTATTTTCATCATGGTCTCTGGATGATACTCTAGAGGCTGCTAACACTAGTTGAGGAGTAACAGGCTGTTTTATAAGCAGCAAAACTTATGGTTTCCTATGGATTTTTGACCTATATCCCCTTATACCACCCTCTGCTGATCATGCACTTGTTGCTGTGAATATCCTCTTAGCTTCCTATTTGACTGCATGGATTGCAGTGTGTTCTGTGCCTTCTTTAGAGCTACTGGTGTGCTAAATGCTGCCCCCCTGAATGAAGAAAGTGTTGAATTATAACTGCATTTGTCTCAGTCAGGGTACCAATTTGTATCAGTCTGCTTTATCTAGCCACAGATATTTTTTCTTTTCCTCAACACAAAAAGTAGAGTATCTGGTTCCTCCAGCTCTTCAAAATCAAGTGTGAAATTAGAAAAGGGATTAAAAGGCTACTGTAAATGTATGTGTCAAA
Source organism: Agelaius tricolor (assembly GCF_023055355.1). NCBI lineage: Eukaryota > Metazoa > Chordata > Aves > Passeriformes > Icteridae > Agelaius > Agelaius tricolor. The sequence continues at coordinate 22,251,480 of NW_027269269.1, forward strand.
TGATGGATGTACAGACAGCAAGGTTGCATAAGCCTCATTCTTTTAAGAAATTGGGCTAAAAATAGTAAGTGTCCCTTCACCTGAGTTGTAATTTTTGTGCTTATTGAGGAAAGAGCTGTGTAGAAGAAAGAATTACTTAATCATCCAGAATCTTTTAATGCTACCTAAATCCTCTTTTCATAGTTACTATTCATACAACTTTCAGAGCTAATCTCATTTATTGTTTCTCATTGCAGTGTTTCTGATCTAGCCAAATAGGCTGCCTTCTCTGACTGGGGGACCTTTTATCAATATCTAAAACCAATTTAGAACAATTTCATTACTGCTGACACTTTACAGTCTTTGTTTCCCTGGTCAAATGTACTTAGACTTCTAGTTGGTTGCAATATCAGTTTGTAATAATCCATGCCTGTGAAGGGTTTTGCATTGTGTTTTGTAGTTCACTGCTCCTGACTCACATTTCTAGTTATTTCCTGAAACTGAAGGACATAATTATCATCACCCAACTTTTTCAGTATTTAAGGTAACACTCCCTGCAGTGTGAATGTTTGTATAAAATCCATACACACACATTTTATATGTAAGTGTGTGTGTATAAAAATCTCTTCGCATTTACACACGTGTATACACACACACACGTTGTTTATTAGTTGGTTTTGTTTGCACATTATTTGGATTCTCTATGTTCTGGGTTTTCCAATGTAATCTGACAAGTTGAGAACAGGTAAATTTGTTTTCATTTAGTTTCACTACACTCTTTTAAAGCTTATCTTAATTTTACTGAATTAGTAAAATCTGTAAATTAAGGATAAAATCTTTTTGATTGAGCCTAGTTGGTAAACTAGTTGGTAAACTAGTTTTCCATTTATATATTAGAATGAATATTGTTCAGTTGGCCCTTTGGCCAGTACAGGCATGTTAGGAGTGGCCCTGAACAAAGCTGTGCCCCAGCTTGTTGGAATGATTTTATAAAGAACTCATTTTACATTTGTTAAATCAATCATTTATGTCTGTGAGAAGCTTTGCAGCTTGGTGTATTTATTTTACTGGAATAGAAGAATGGAAATAAAACTCCTAGTGTGCAGCTTCATTTGCAATATTTCTGCTGCACATCCTGGATATGTTGATTTGATTCGTAACTTAAAATGCGCTACTCATGAAGAATGCAAGTTTTTGTTTGAGGCTATTTTAAAAATGAATCAATTTAGTCAAGTTGTAGAAATTACAGAATTCTCCAGCGCTCATGCAGTATTGGAAGCATGTTAAAAATTCAGGAAGGTGTTCATTATTAAAGATGTCTTTTTTCCAGATCATTGTGAGAAGAACCTGTCTTTCAACAATGAATTAGCACATTTGCAGTATTTAAAACTCATAAATGCAAATTAAAATCAAAGAAATATGGGAATATTTCACTTACCTGATATTATCAGCCAAACAAAAATGAGCAAAACTCCAGGTAAATTTCTTATCTTCAGAACTGGGTAAATCAAAGGACTCCATGAAATCTAATTGACCTTACTGCTATTTTTTTTTTTAATTTCCTATTTTTTATGCCATTTATTCCTGTGAAACAGAAATGCTGGTAGCAAAAATCATGAGTTACATGTAGATTGAAGAGATCTCTGTTTTAAATTACACATGATCTATTATACAAGTGACAATAGTGTGCTTTGAGCTATGGAGACTTTGATTGGAAAGCCAGAGCATCCTGTTATGTTCTTGTTAGTCATCTTTACATAATTTCTCCTGTAGTCCCCTCTGTGTTTGCTGGAGCAGCTCCATAGGATATATGCCAATGTGTTTTTAACATGCAGCTTTCCTGATGGTGTTAGCTCTCAAGTATTGATAGTAATGATGTGATTGATACATGGTCTGAGCTACTGGTAGTTGATGTGTAACCTCTCACAGTGCATTCCATTTAGTCAGAGACCATCTACATACAATACTGAACTACCTGAAACTCCCTACAGTTCACTCTAATTAGTTCACTCTAAGATTTGGATTCCTGATTTGCATCACTGGCATCTATTCTTATTTTCTGCTTTGTTACCAGAGGAATAGTGGCTAACAAGGCATCAGTTTTTGAAAGGGATTCAAGGGGAAACCAAAGCACTGCAGAACCCTGTGCCTGCTGAATGAACTGCAGATTACCAGAAAGCAGAACAGGGAATAGAATCACTGAGCATATAGATATGTATGATGTCCTGCTCTATTCCAAAGCCATAGAAGATCCCCAGAAGAGTCAACAAACATGTGAATAATGGAGAGATGGTTGGATACATAGTTTTAAAAAAAATATTTGACAAGGTTCACTGCTAATAGATGTTGAACTAAGCAGCCATGGGATGGAGGATAGTTTCTGTGTTTGCCTGGAAAACTGGTTAGAAGGCAGGAAATGGTGAGTGCAGATAAACAGTGCTGAAGGTCACAGAGGACATGTGCTGGGGATCCATGCTCTAAATTATACAAATGAATTATTTAGAGTTTGAAAATGGATGTGTAGTGGTATGACAACTTTGCTGCCAATGTGAAGAATTGCAGAAAAAACCTTATGGGACTGAGTGATAATCACTTTTTTTATTTCTCAGCTAAATGTAAAATGATGCATATTGGGGCTGGAGATGGAGAGATTCCAACTTCATGCTAAGTATGAAAAGCTGTGAGGTGACTTAGTACACTTGAGAATGAGAAATTGTGTTTTTTATAGTTCCTTGGAAATGTCACTGTAGTGCTTAATGGCAGACAGTGAGCAGATATTCAGCATTTCAGAGAAGGAGAAGAGAACAGATGAGGTTCTTTACCTCAGCCTGTGAAGCTCAGGTGCCCCTGCATCTTGTAAACTTCTTGTAGTTCTAGTCTTTCAGCTTCAGAAAGGATGGGGTAGAACTGGCAGGGGTGCAGGGCTAAGCAGATGATGGCTAAGCTTAGACTGATGCCTAAAAGGACAAGACTGGAAGAAAGGAGCTATAGGAACCTCTCTCTCCTGGCCAATGTGCAGCTGTGGTTGTTTACAAAGTTGATCCAAGAGGCTCTACTTTTCTTGATAGCACAGCACCAATCAATCTCGTGAATACCATATTCTCTTGAAACCATGATGATGCCCAAGGTCAAAAATACCTGCATCATCTTGGGTTAAAAATATTTAGCTTTCTTGAACATTTTTGAGCAAGGTTCACTGCTGCAAGCTCTCCAGATTTAGGCTCTTTACATCTACTGTTCCAGTTCTCACCAATCTGAAGGATTTTCCTATGTTATTTCATCAGGCATCTAAAGCTTCAAATATTTAATGCCAGCAAAAAGAGTTTCCCACTTTGCATCCATCTGATAAGTGATTTTGTTTTATTAATGGATTTGTTACCCGATTTGACAGTAAAAGAAAATCTAGTGTTCTGTGTGTTAGGAACATATTCCAAACAGACTTTTTCAGTGACAGTGTTTAAAAATGCATGACAGAGGCATGAACTGATGCCTAAAATAATTTCTTTTGAGATAGAGTTCCCAGAAATATAAATGTATGAGTTTTCTAAGTTTCATCAAAAACCTGAGTATACAAGGAAAAGATAATTTTTTAAATTAACATCCAACAGTAGGAAAATAGTTTTTAATTTTTAATCTGCCAATTGAGCAGTAATTTTGTCTAGCAAGTCCTTGGTTAATTTTAAAACAGAATTTGAAGGTGGTTTATATAAATCTCTCAAAATTGTATCCTTAATCAGAATACATTACTTTGAAAGCAAAACCTATTTGCTGTCTGTTATGCATGTTCCTGATGGAATGTCAGGAACCAGTAAATACAGCAGTTTGCCAGAAAATCGGTTCTTTTGCTTGTTTCTCAGGACTCCTACTTTGTTTGCCAGTTGTCTGTCCTGTTTTTAAGACTGGACAGGGGTTTTTGAACCAATCCTTACCTTGAATTACTGTTTTTGACATACTGCTGTAGTGGTAGAACTTCCTTACAACTCTCTTTTCAATAATTGTAGCCTTCTTTTATTGTTTGTCAAAAGACATCATTGCCACTCTGTCTTTATAAAACTTGTTTATAAAAATCTGATTTCCCAGTGACTGTAGGAGATTAGATCCCATGAACATGTTCTAAAGTCAGCAAAACCAATTAGATAATGGTGTACCTAGAAAAGCAGTTTCATTTGGCATGTCCTGCTTCTTGCTTTTCTGTCTGTCTTGCAGCAGAGTCCAAATTAGTCTTTTTTGTAGAATTACCAAGTTGTATTTACAGCAGCATCTTGCTGGTTGTTATTTCCATTACATCCCATAAGAAACATTTCCAAGATTAGGATGCAGCAGACCAATACCCCATGAATGATTTTGCTTTCAAAAGCAAGATCTGTCATTAATGGTGTCAGTTAAAAGTCCATTGCCTAAACTGCTTGTTCTCTGGTGGCCAGATTGCAAGATGTGTATATGACATGCCCAAGTTCCAATCCTTTCCTGTGACAAACTGCTATCAGGTATGGAAATTTCAGCTATGGAAATGTGTCTTGTGGTTTTCACATTTACTGATCCATGCTTGTAATTTTCATTCTACTGAGCCTGAGGTACCTCTCTTGAGTTCTTTAAGGGCTGGGTACATTTGTTTTTTAAATAGTTTTACCTTCTTGCTATTGTCTGTAGTGCCGATGTTCCAGTCAGTTCTGAGACCAATCTGTCCTGTTAAAGACAGAGCTTTGTTTTAGGAAAAGCCTGTCTATCCCTGCAGCTATTCTTCAGCATTTCCAATTTGCACTATGCAAACGCTACCTAGCGTACTCATAGAAATAATTTTGTTTTTCCAATCAGGAGTTCATGTTGTTTGTACTGTCTGAGCCAAAATGCCATCCTCAGTTAAATTTTGTAGCTGTCAGAGGCATCTGTCTTCTTGTGTCTCTCCAAAGCTTTCATGTGCACAACTGCTCCCAATGGTATAGATGTTCTGTCTATAGTATATAACATGCTACCTGTTCTGGCAGGAACAGAAACCTCCATGTTGTTACAAGATCTCTTGGCATATCATCCTTACAAAACTTAATACTGTATGCAAGAGCTCTGGGGCTTCTCACTTGTGTGTAATGTGCAGCTCTCTGCTAACATGATATCATGGAGTCTGCTTGCTTTGTGGTGGAGGAAAGCAGCGAGTTGAGTGCTGGAGTAACGCTCAGCATTCATCTGGAAACAATCAGTTGGCTGCTTAGTGTCATAAATGATTCTTGAGGACTTAAAACACCATATTCTTAGTTTTTGGGGCAGGCAGAGAGGCAGGACAGGCGTGTTTGTGGTTACCAAAGTAGCTTAGTCTCCTCAAAATATGATTTCTTATCTCAGTCTTAGTTGATGCAATCAACTGTGTCTTAGTCTCTTGTGTTGAAGAGACTTTCAGGTCTCACTAGTGTATTCTTAAGTTACTTCTGCTTTAATTCATGCATCCATTGAAATGTACTCCTTTTCAGTTTTTCTCTTAATAAAATTTTCTTAGGATAAATTATATATATAGAAACATCTTGTGTTGTATGTATTCTGTTTTAGCCCTTTGTAATTTGCATGCATTTTTTGGGTTTCTTCAGAATGAAATATTCTGTAATAAATTATGTACTTTCCCCCCAGAAGTACAGCGAGTTAGGACAGTGAAATATTCCACAATTAACATTCTGCTGTGAGGAAACAAGTTGTTCTTCTCCTGGACTTAGCTAGTTTTGGTCTGTTCTGGTATTTGCTATCAGAATGTTAATGGCTATTTGATTCTTCTTCATGAAATATTTATTTGGGACATCCACAGATCTCAGAAACCCAGTTTCCCTTATGTGCAAGCCAGTTGGTTGGATCTGCCTCGTCGTGGTCACGTGTTGTTTAGTTATCTCTCTGCTTTCAAACGCAGAGTGCACTGGTCAGTCTTTAGTTTAATCCTCTGGTTCTTTCTAAACCTTTAAGTCTGTTTTTCCAAGTAGAGCTTTTAGGACTGGCAGGATGCAGGTTACAGCAGGACCCTTCACAGAAGCCTTGGCTGTCCCCAGTCCTTAAGTCTACCCTGACTAGATAAAGCCTTAAGTAGCCCAGAGTGATGCCATAAGTGATCATGCTTTGAGCAGGAGGTTGAGCAGGAGAGGCATCCTGAGGTTCCTTCCCATATGAATGATGCTGTGAGTCTCGATTTTATGATAGTAAATTAATGAACAATTTTATATGGAAAGTTGTAGGCTTGTTCTAGATAACATTAGTGAGAACTCTCAGAGGAACTTCTGTGCTTACTGCCTGTCACCAGGTTTTTATTGGGTTTGTCACGCTGCAGTTTTCTTACCTGTCAAGAGAGGGTCCCTTTACCTGATTCATCTTGATGTTTCAGTAGCCATGAATTGGCCAGTTTGGTAAGTGCTGTGTAAACACTAAGGAGTTTGTGACTGCTAAGGAAATGGCTTTTCTCTCCTCTTTTTCTTACCCTGCTACTTCATGGCGCTAAAAGAAGTTCTAGAGTATTATGGCCTAATCAGGTGTCAAAATCAGTGCAAATACTAAAAGCAACATGTGAGTTGACTTTGAATGACAAAAGGAGTGGGACTTTGGCATCTTGAGAGGGGCAGCTGTGCTTAGGTTGATGCCAGTTTAACACAGAAGTGCTCCCCAGCTTCTTGGGCCTGTGGAGGGTTCAAATTTATTGTCTAGGCATGACTTAACAGGGCCATGGGAAATTTGGAGGCAGCTTGCATTTAAAGGAATTATGGCTTTGTAGTTTGGGTAGGGGTCTCTTGATGCTTGTAGGGAGAACAGAAACTTTGTTTTCCATGTCTCAGCAGGCAGTTTAGATGCAATTTGAAAGATGCTGACTTCCACTAAATTTTGAATTTGGTGGGAGGAGGAATATGAGAGGTAGTAAGAGGAGAGATGTGAGGTAGTGCTGGTAAGGCAGCTGGCTGCACTTCATTTTTTAGCCAGCATCTGCTTGTTCCTTCACATTTTCTGTGAGTATGGTGACTGTCTGATTAAAATAAGAAAATTACAGTCATGTAAATTGTAGTGAAAACAGATGGCCTTGCCTCAGTTTCTTAAATGGTAAGTATTGTTCTGTAAGTTACATTCACATAGTTTCTCCTCTTAGAAAGCATTTATCTGACTTGTGAAAATCATGATTTTAAGTCCTATACATTTTCTTGGGGGTTTTGTTTATATTAACACTATTTTAATGCCATTTTTTAAATGAAATATAAAATAAAATATGTACAATGTTGTGGTTACAGACACATGGCTGTTCTAAAGGTTTCTTCTTACTGTTCTTGTGTCTGGGGCAGTCAATGTCTTTTGATATCTAATTTCTTCCTATTACTTGCTTTTATCTGTTTATATACTAATAATATTTATTTTTTTAAAACTGCATTCACTTTGCAATTTGGTGGCTGCTGAATTTCCAACAAGTAAGGAGTTTGAAGAGTTTTAGCAAATTCATAAAAACATTGCTTAGTGGCTCATGTGCACAACTAGTCAGCAAGACCTTTTGGGTTTTTTAGATGCAATTTTCTTACTAGGTAGTGGAAATATCTGTTGAAAAGCTAAATGTTTTGTGTAGTAAATATTAATAACATTATACTGCTTTGTTCATTATGCTTTCTAAAAAGCAAAGCTTTTGGCATTTCTTTTGGTAGAGGCTATATGACGGTACATCTTTGTCAAGTAGGTGTTGCTAATGAGAAATCTGTTATGCCTTTTGCAAAATTGTTGATTCCTACTTGGATGTACCAGTGTAAATGAATCCTTTTTATGCTTCAGGTATCAGTAGATATATTTTTCTTTTAGTTAGCATCTTAAGACATTTGCCAGTGTTTTACAGCAATTCTTTACACTTAAATGCATTCCTTATGCTTACATTCTTAAATGTCTGTGCATATCTTGAAGGAAAAGAAAGAACAAGAAAACAACCTAATGCAGAGCATTAGGATCTGTAGCTCAAGTCAAATAGGCCTGAAATTTTTTCTGAATTTATTCATGCTGTAAAATCTGATTTCTGTAACAGATAGAAACAGTGACAAAGTATTAGTCAGTGTGCTGGGATGCTTGTGAAGATGAAGTTTCAAATAATATTGCATTCATAGAGAGTAGTTTTATAATGTAATCAAATCCTATTTTTTTCCTGTTTCTTAGATGATGAAGCATGCCTGGGACAATTATAGGCAATATGGATGGGGACATAATGAGCTCAAACCAATTGCCCGGAAAGGACATTCCACCAACATATTTGGTAGGCTATATTTTCTGGTTTGTTTGTAATTTTTTTATTATTATTATTATTATTTCTGTCCATGTATCTTCTTTGGAAGTCTACCTGAACTTTCCAGCAAACTCTGTTTTAATAAAGAATCTTTCAAAGTGTGAGTGACAGAAATGTATTATTTCAGTGGTATTTCATTGAATTACTTTATTGACCTATCCTGTTGGGTAGTATGTTCTTATTGTTGCAGAGGCTAAGCTGTGTCTATGTGCACTGATGCTTTGTGTGCGTGTGTATATATATAAATGAAAGTCCTGATGCAATCATGGTTATTTTTTGGTTATATTTTGAGATGCAATGAATATAAATGTGTTGGGTTGTTTTTTTGTTTTTTTTTTAAACCCACCTCATATTGTCTAGATCTTTGTGTTTAGTTCCATGGGAAGCATGGAAGAGTTTGAGTTGGAGGGAACCTTTTGAAGATTATCTAGTCCAACCCCCCTGCCATGGGCTGGGACCTTCCATGAGACCAGGTTGCTCAGAGCCCCATCCAGCCTGGTTCTGAGCATTGCCAGGGATGGGGCACCCACAGCTTGTCTGAGCAGCTTGTGCCAGTGCCTCACCAGTGGTGCTTAGTGCAGTGCAAGGGAGAGAGTGAGCTGAGTGCAACACTGCAGCAAAAGGCTGCTTCCATGACAGAAGGGCATTTCTTAGGTACCAGGACAGCATCGTGTAGTACTCTTAGATACTTTATCTTGTACATAGGCACTGCCATAAGTTTCACTAAGAAAATCTCTTCTGCACTTACTGTGATTTAGTTTTATGTTATGATTAATTGATGGTTTTCCTTTATATTTTTTACAGCTGATGAAACTGGATTTGACAGGGAAAAATCTTTAGTGTTCACCTCTATGATCATGTAGTCTTTGCTACTTGCAAATCTGTTGCCTAATTTGCCATGTGTAATTCTAGATTAGCCTTGGTTTGTAACCCAGACTCTATGAAGTAAGTTTTTTCCTTCATGTGGCAGAAAGACATTTTTATGATGTTTGTTTTTAATGTGACTGACATGATATTTTGAAGCGGTTGCGAATTGCAATTTCACTGTAGTCTTTTTTTTCATTCCTCCTCTGCTTACTTCTAACATGTCTGCTAATGAGTCTGGAGGATTTCTGCTTTTTTTTCTTGGAAAGATTATTCTTTGGAGAGCTTATTTTTAAAATTTTGGCATTGCTTTCTGAAAGAAATTGCAGGCCTTGTCCATGCTGAAGTTTCTGCTCCTCTTGTTCCAGCTAACTCTAGCAGCCAATGCCCTACATGTTTGTCCTTTTAAAATCCAGATGCTATTTTGTGCCATTTAGTTTTTAGCCAAATCATGTCATGATTGCTCTATTCAAGGCTATTTCATATGAAAAACTTTTCTGAAACACATAATCTTCAGCATATATCAAGTCTAAAATAGAATCAGCTATTGTTCATTTGGTGGATGGTTGATGGGGGAGATGTGTGTGTGGAAATTGGTCTTTGTCAAGGACTGTCTTAGGCTGTATTGTTATTCCAAGCTCTTTACCAATCTCTATTACCCCTATTGACATGATTCCCAGCAGTATTTGCCTTTATAGAAGGGTTGCTTAATTTTTTTTGAAACCTCATGCTAGTTTTAATAAAAAGATGCTCAGCAAAATCTGTTTTTATTATTCATCTCAAAGATGATTTGATCCAAACTATTTTCAGCCATTACTGCAATCTACTGTGCTTCCATTTCAATTCCTAGCACGTCTGAGAGATCCTGCAAGGAGATGGTATCGCTGGTTGAATGAAAGGCAGCCCTTTGCATGAATCTTTGGGAAATCAGGTTTGCTGATAACTCCCAAGTGAGGTTAAACACAATTCAATTTGGAAGACAAATAAGTCATTAGTCTTCCCTGTTGGACTCCACTTTTGTCTAAAGCAGTGTATATCTATATCTATGCCAAGGAGAACACAAGTGTTTCTAACATTTCAAGGTCTAGCAGGCTTCAGTCTGGGGTCAGAGAAGGGCAGAGGAGGTGGCCTTCTCTGCTTTTATAAATCTTAGTTTTGAGTAATTAAAAATATAAGGAAGGATAAACTTTAAAGCAAGATGCTCTATGCCTTGCTGAAGCACGCCAGCAAGGATGTTTATGGGCTTCCTCAATTATTAGTTTGACTTTTATGACAAAACATGGTAGGGTTGCTCTAGTTGGCCTGCAGCAAGAAACTCTTGCCAGTCTTTTTGAAATGTCTGACTGTAAATTGTAAAGGAGAGTCTGCTAAAAATACTGTCTTTCAGACTGTGTAGTTGGGCAGTATCTTGAGTAGCACCTCTTCCACAGCTGGGTCACAGCATTAGTAGTATGGTATACTGCTTTGAGAAAGTATGACTGGGAGTGGGTGAACTTTTAAAGATATTTACGTTTAGATGATATATGAAACAAACCTTAATAGGTTCTCTCTTGGTGAAACGGGGTGATAACTGCTTTTGAAAAGGCTGGCATTTATTCCTACCCTGTAAAATGAAATATAAAAGTCAAGGAAAAGGTGCAGCAGAGAGGTGTAAATTTTCTTTCCAGTTTAAATTTTTATTTGCAGCTCTGCTGAACGTTGTAGCAGAGAAAAAGCTAAGAATAAAAAGTTGGCCTTTTTTGTTGGACTGCTTAAATTGGTGAAAAAATTTGATGGCAGCTGCAGGGTCTTGTTGCAGAGGGGGTTTGTTGGTCAAGTTCTCATTAGAACACAAAGGGTAAAGAGGCTGATGGAAAATGATGCATGTAGGATAATGAGCAAGCAAGCACAGCAAACACTGAGCTTGCTTCAGGAGGGTTTCTGAGTTTAGCATGAACCAGAGTAGTTGATGGTATTGTTGGATTCTCTCCCTGTAATGAAATCTGATTGGATTTGCTTTTGAGGATGAGAATAACCACCTGGAACATGCTGTTTGAAGATGATTTGTCTCTGATGATCCATAGGTGAACATCTCCTGAAAACACAATCAAAATTATTTAGTCCTGATATGCTTCAGAGTTTTAAACTGTATGTGTTTGTATCCAGTATAATATGAACTAATTACCGTTGCATAAGCTGTAAGGATGCTTTATGGTGAGTTAAATTGAGTAGTTTGTACTAGTTAGTTTGTATCAGTCTTCAATCTGTGTTTTTCTGAAATATGTTTATTTGAGAACCTGAACTACTATAAGGAACAATATAAAGAAAATAGACAATTCTTGGGCAATTTAGAGCACTGTCCTCACCAAAACTAAAATTGTGGACTGTCATCTAACCTGATGCTTTCTGAAATGAGAGTTCTGACATTTGTGGTGTGTTTTATTTTGTTGTTTTGGGGTTGTTTTTTGGTTTGTTTTGCTAATTTTAATTATCTAAAAATAAAGTGAAGATGTGCAATTTGTCAAGTAATAAGTACATGGCAAAGTACTGATACAATTCTTGCAAAATTGAAAACTTCCCATATTACTAGCTGTGCACTTCTAAACCTTATATTTGGATGTGTTCTGTCTAGAGGTGAGCTGCTTTATATGAAGATGATCTGGTAATGCACATAATCCATAGACAGTTATATGTCTAGATATGTTTTGAAGGGTGTGGCAAGATTTTAATAGTGATAAAAAGTTTTAAAAGTTTAGAATTTGTGGATGCTTGCATATACACGTGTCTCTTCTCATGCACAAAGATTTAATAAAGTGATTATTTTGTATTTTGTCACACTAGAGCTGTCTCATGCATTGATAGTGCTTTCATGCCTCTCCTGTTCTCTCACCTCACGCAGTCATTACCCGAGCTGCCTGCCAGCTCTCTCTTGGGATCCTGTCTTCTAAGGGGGAAGAGAGAATTGTCAGTGAAGTCACATTGTGATTGCATTTGTGGTACCTGGTAGAGCCCCAAGGCTGCAATGCAGTGCCTTATCTCTTCCTTAAAACTTGACCAAATAAATCTGTCCGCTCTTTTATGAAGAATTTTTTGTCTGGCATTTTAAGTGTCATTGGTGAGTGAGATATGTTCAAGGGAATAACTCAAGGATTCAGGTGGGGCAGCTCATGTGTTGAATATTCCTTGATATACCAGTGGACTACTTGGTTTGTACCACATCATTGAGCATGTCCAGCCTCAGCCTTTTGCTGCCAGTGCCACTGATGCACGCTGGTGACATGGGGGAAAGTTGCTGAGGTGACTGCCCGGTGCCGCAGCAGCGTAGGAAGCTCCTGCAGCAGCTCCTCGTGTTGCTAAGCAATGGAGATCTGACAGTGCATTTCTCCCTGTGCCGGGGAGCAGGAGCAGCAAAACATCCCAAAGAAAATGCATCTGTCACACTGCAAGGATGGGAGGCTGTTGCAAGAAGGAGCTGAGTCAGGCACAGGAGCCTGCTTTTCCAATACCTTTGACAAGTACAGTATAGCTTGGGAGAGCAATGTGATTTCTTTGTCCACTTTGTGGTTCCTGAAGTGAGGGGTGAATATTTCTTCTAAGCACTAAAAGAAAACACTGTAACAGAGTTTTTATTATTATTTACCCTTGGAAATACTCTTTAGTTTATAAGACATTTTTGTTATCTGTCCTTGTGGCAGTTAGTGGGCTGCCTGAGCTGCTCTGACATTATCATCTGCTGTCACCTGATTAGTTGTAATTTACTTTTGAAGTTCACATTAATTGTCAAGGGTGTCTGATTTAGTAAGCCTTTTGTATTTTCTGGTTTGTTCGTTTATTTAGTTTTTAGCTGACAAAATACCTGTTTATAAACAGTATGGAGACAAACACTTTTCCTGGAAACAAAATAGATTATACACTTTAAATACTGTGGAATGACCTTTTAAAAATATGGTGGAAAACTTCTTGTGTCTTCTCACTGTAAAATCCTAATAAAAAGACAGATGGAAATCACAGCTTCTGCTCAACATCCTTTTTCTGTGCATGTGTTCAGCCTCTGAATCCATGTAGAGGATAAATGAGCACAAAAAGGGACTGTGGGTGTATATGTAAACAAAAATGTTCTTGACTATATGTTATCTTGATAAACAAAAGCCTCCTTAGTGAGCAGTAGTTCCTATCTTTTAACTGTACATGCACAAGTAATTTAGTCATTATTGCTTTTTTCTGTGGCAAATGGAAGGGGAAAGAAAATCCATTCTTGCTAACTAGGGAAGAGAGGTAATTTCACAATGCAAATTTCAGCCTAATCTCTGTATTTCAGGTTCGAGTCAATTTTAAAATAAATGGAAATGGCCTTAAGACAGGCCTGTGCATCTGTGTCCTCTGCAAACTCCATAATGAGTGATTACAGCAAGATAATGTTGAATTTTATAAGTACACTGGATGTGTATTTTTTTGGCCAGTAAGACGAACTTTGAAAAGATAAAATTTTGAGAAAGAGCATAACTCTTGAGCTGCTAGCTTTACTTGAAACTAGAACAATGTTCTAATATCAGAAGAAAAGTTCCTTCAGGTCAGATGACAGATCAAACATGATTGTTACTCAGTGTTCAAAAATTGCTCACAGCAGGTACCTAGGGAAGACATGTAAGAGCAGGAAAAGCTCATAGTGAGCTTGTCTCAGAGTACTCCACAGCCTTACAGAAGTTTGTATAGTGCTAGTGCTTCTGTGGTCAGAGGCAGCAAGTTTTATTTCATCACTTCTAGTTTATTTTTCCTTGATTTTGTCCAAACTGCTTTGGAGTCTGGCCAACCTTAAGAGCAACATAGCCCATTATGAGTGGTTCCATAGTTTGATTTGATATTGTGTAGAAAACTTTTTAGTTTTGAAGGCTGCTCGCTGTCCTGGATTACTGGTTTTGGTGTTGGAAAAAAGAAGTAAATCCATTATTCATCTCTTGCTTGCCGTTCATGGGTTTGTAGAACTGCCTGTGCCCTCAGTCGTGCATGGAGAGTCTTAGCCTATTTATCGTGCCCCTGTCCTGCATGGAGAGTCTTAGTCTATTTATCTTACTTACATTTTTCATACCTAATATGTTGTTATTTTCTTTCTTTGTATATTTTCAAGGTGGTGGTTTTGGGGTCTTTTTTGGTCTTTGAGACGAAGACTAAAACTTTGCTCCGTTTTCCGTTTTGTCTGCTGTTCCTCTCCTAATAATTGTATTCTCTGTCTTTTAGGCTCCTTGTTGAGTCTACAAACACAGTACAGAGGGTACACAGTACACAGAGGGTAGCATTTCTGCAATAGCATTCCTTTTGGAAATCCTCATCCACTGTACCCAATGATTTATGTTATAAATCTAATGTTATAAATATTTTTAGTTATTTCATATTTAAGCTTTTGTCCAACCTAATCATTTCAGTAGTATCCCACTGGTGATTTTACCTCACACTGATGGCTGTTTACACTTATCCCATTTCCTATCTTTTAAACCATTATTTATCTGCACAAGAACAATTTTCTTTTACTGGGTGGCAGGTCAGTTTTCTCAGAGTTTTGTTAAGGGGTGGTCTCACATCCCTTCTGTGTATGTTCTCTGTCAATATGCAAGTTCACTTCTTAAAAAGACTTTAACATTGATGCTAAGACAAGACTTCCCTCTACAAAATTTCTGACTTTTCCTTAGTTTATCTCATTTAGAGCTGTTTTTTGATTGATGCTGCCAATTGGGCAAATAATGATTTGTTAACACTGTTTTGCTTCACTGCAATGTGCATCGTGCTTATTCAGAATATAGTTGTTCTCTGAAACTTGCAAATTTGTGCAGACAGGATACAATCTGTCTGTGCGTTCCCTCTTAAGTGTTTTACAGTACTGGTGCTGTAGATAAAAACAACTGCTTAGTAAGAATGTTTTTTGAATGTCACTGATATTTCATCAAACTGTCAAGTGTGCCTATGCATATTAGGAAAACAGGAAAATTCACCACAAGCAGCTGTTGTCTTGTTCTTTTTAATAATACAATGTTCCTACTGAATTCTTCTCACACAGTTTGTGTTAGTTTATGTACAGCATAATTAGGGCAGTTGTACTCAGTGACTTTTTTAAGTGTCTGAAGCAATTATGTTAAATCCTATTCAGAAGATTGAAAATTCTGCTTTAACCAGAAAATCCCACAAAACGAACAAAAGATGCACAAATGCAAAGTGAAATTAGATAAACACACCTCATTTCTGTAACCTGCCTTGTAGGATAGTGAGGTAAACATCTGCATGAAATGGCAATGAAAAAATTAATCATGCTAGAGTTCAGGGCTGAGGCTCAGAATTTTGATTCTTCCCAATAGCATTCTCGTCTGTTCTTCTCTTATAAACCAGATGGTTTGCTCTGAGGAAAAAAAATTGTTTCTTGTTGGAAATCTTTGGACTTAACTGTCAGTTTATTTTGAATTGTGAATTATTTAGGTTGTGGGAATGCTATTCATGAATTTAAACTTTTTTCCTACCTTTTGGAATTGAGAGCAGAGGGTATAATAAGGAAATGAAGATAAGGCCATGCAGCCTTGTTTTGGACAGTGTTAAAATATGAACAGGCATGACAGCTGAGTAAGAATTAGCATTCTGAGCTCTAAAACTAAATCTGCTGAGGACAACTCCATGGGCATGTGTACGGTGAGGGAGTCAGGTGTGGGTGTGCTTTGCTGCCATCTGAAGCCAGCAGATGTACCAGGCAGCTGGAATTCAGGAACTGCTCAACCACGTGAGTGGAGCACTGTGCTTGTGCCTGATACACTGCTACTGTTCAATCAAGTTTTGCACCCATCTGGTGAAGTTCTATGGCTATCCCACTGAAAATCTGCTCCTCTTATGCTGTTCCAAAGAAAATTTAGGACGTGGTTTGGACCAAAGTGTGTGGAAGTGGCCCAGATATAAAGATAGAAAAACTTGTGTGCCATGATGGCTCTTAGGTGGCTTTTTTTTTTTTTTTTTTTTTTGATATGCCTTTTCCTACTGCCTAGCTGACAAAGTAATTTAGCTTATAATTATCTGTGAGAGCTTGTATCTTGTCTTGGAAGACCTGTACTTAGCTTGCTTTATATAAAGTCACACAACTATACTCAAGTCCAGATAACATCTTGTTCTCTTATTTACTCTCAAATATTAGTCTTGCTTTGCTTGCCATGGTGTTTAACTGATTGCTGCCAGTGTTTAGGCTCTTCATACTTCCAGGCCATCATTCACAGATACTTTTCCCTTCAGTCTTCCACTTCCTGTTTTCTTAAAATGGGCTTACTTCAGATCTATATTTTTGATTAGTTTTGATTGACTGCTTTGTGTATACAGCAGATTTGCTGTCACCATTCACTTTTCACATGTTATTCTTGCTTTCTTTCTGATGTGCTTCCATGGCCTCCTTTGTACTCAATGCCATCTTCTCTCCCTCTTTCCTTTCCTACTCTGAAATTCATCCTAACCTTTCTCTCCTGACATTGTGGCTTTCAGTTATCACCAAGTCTTAACCTTCCACTAACTCATATCATAGTTCCAACATTAATCTTTATTATGGTCTCCACACAGTCCTCCTCCTGTGTACAGTAATAGAGTTTGGTCTTTGTGCTTTAAAAATAAGAGAACAAAAAATATGGAGGAAATTGGATAGAAATGTAGAAAATTGAAATGGTCTGAGGATATTCAGTCTTTGTACTAGAGGGACTGCATTCAGCTCTTGCTTGCATGAATTTTGAATTAATTTGAAGGGCCATGTAAGATTTATGGAGCAAAGTAAAGCAATCAAGTGAAGAGCAGCCAAGAGGAAGGTTTATTGCAGTGTAGATTTTTAGACAAAGTTTTAAAATTCGGGTCTTAAGAGCACGGGTATTCAGGCAGCAGTTTGTTGATTATTAACAAATACTAGCAGGTCCAGTTTTTAATAGGTTCAAAGTCTAGCATACAATTCAGTGTTCTACTCCCATGACTTCCTCAGTTATGAAATTAAGGAAAGCATTAAAATTGATCATTTGGTATTCTTTATATGCTAAAGTACTCTATTGTCTGGTACAAAACATTAAGACCTCCTTTTCATGTTGTCTATTATCAGCAATTTAACAGAACTAAGCAATCAACATGCTTATTTTTTTGTTCTGCTTTTTTAATTAGTCTAAAATGTTAAAGGCAATTGGTTTCTTCATGGATACTTACAGGCTTATTCATTGCATTTTATGACTGAGCTGAAATCATACACTGCAGTTTTGTATGAAATGTATAGTTTCATTGACTAATTTTGAAGCACTTGTTTTCTCAGTGAAATTAAACTCTCTTGTTCAAAAGTTTAATTAATTTTCTTAAACGTTATCTTGTTCCTCGTGAGTCATTAAGATATTTTGCAAGTGGTATGCTTCAGTAGTGGCAGCTTTATTGCCAGACTCTCATTAGAGATACAGAAAATTGTTGATAATTGTTTGCTTTTAATTTTCATGTTACATATTTTCATACTATGTCTGTAATTGTCTGTCACATCAAGAAATTCTGTTGCTACAATCTGAAAACTTGAATTATTTAAATCTTTTGGACTAGAAATTGGTGTATTTTCTAATATATAGTGCAGTCTTGCCCAGTATGTATTTTTGAGCCATTATGAATCTGGGCAGACAGG
This sequence comes from Agelaius tricolor, assembly GCF_023055355.1. NCBI lineage: Eukaryota > Metazoa > Chordata > Aves > Passeriformes > Icteridae > Agelaius > Agelaius tricolor. The sequence continues at coordinate 22,269,218 of NW_027269269.1, forward strand.
AATAACAATAACAAGTATATTTATTTTCCTTAGGATTGCAATAACTCTGTTTTGAATGTCAGGCTGAGTTTATCAAGGAAGCATTTTCTCTCAGTTGCTGGGAATTAAAATAACTGCCTATGTGAAAAGTAACTAAACTTTTACCTTCAGAGTGTAACACTTCAGAGTGTTGAGAGAGTATATATTTCTCCTTGGGGAGGCTTTACATCTCCTCTTTTGTTTCTGGAACCACTGTGGTGGAAAAGGGAGGATCTGCTTTATGCTTGTCTACACCCCAATGGTTGGATTGCTCTGTCAGTAGTGCAGGATCAGTCTGAAGCTGAGGTCGCCTGCTTTAGTGGAGATTTATCTTAGAAATTACGGTAAATTATCCCTTGGAGCTTTGGTCCTCTTACATTCCTTTTGCAAGCTGATCCTGCCTCCATCCCGAAGTAGCTTCACCACCAACCAAGCATGTTCTGTACCAGTAGGAGTAGGTTCAGCTTCCACTAAGTGATGTCTGTACAGGGCCCTGCAAAAAAAAAATCAGATATGAAACAGGCTGAGACCAATAGTATTTCTGACACTATTTCTGTTTGTATCTTATGGTTCTGTCAGTCAATGTGACCATCCCATTGGCAATGGGAAGCTGTTTTGAGAATGAAAGCTATTTTCTTGCATCTAGATCTCTAGTCTTTGCACATAACTAACTATGGATTCCAGCTTTTTATTGCTTAGGAAGATAAGTCTGCTTTCTAGAGTATAAAATAATTTATTTTGATTGCAGGGATGTCTTAACACAGAGATACTTGCTTTTGTGTGGTGTAGAGACAATTGTCTTCAGTAATTGCCCAAATGCTTTTAGTGTATCTAACTTCTTGTTCTTTCTCAGTCTTGCAATTTCCCTTAGCTTTCTTCAAAATGTAGCTGCTGCTGATGTCTGCAGGCTATCCTTGCCAGGGAGAATAAGAGTCTTTATTACTGTTATTTATTCCTGTGTGATTTTGTCACTGGTTTAGGAAATATGAAAACCCTATCTTGATTGTAAATGGACTGATGAGCATCCTGCTTTTGGGTGTGTCATCTGCTGTCTTTTTTGAGGAAAAATAAAATGCTTCCTTCTCAGTTACTGCTTGAGGTAGAAGAGTAGGAATGGTTACATGTATCTATTAGGCCTATTTATATGACTTCTTTGTATTTATATGATTTCTTTGGAAGCAGAGTGGCCTCAGTAGTTTTCCGCTTAGGCAGGTTTCCTTGATTTCGTAGCAGCAGTGTATATTTTGTTAATGAGAGATCCTTTTGAGTAGGCTGGATTTCCTTCAGGTTTGTTACTCCTCTAGCAAGTCTCTGGGTAAATGCCAAGTGTGCTGTAAGACACACACACACTTGTGGTACAGAGGTGTTGGAGCACAGGCAGAGGGAGAAAGGCTAAGAAGGAAATTCTCTCTCCAACCTAATGCCTTCCCCTGGCTTATTCACTGTGGGGATGCAGGGGGGCAGGAAAGAGAGCCTTGATGCTGTGCAAGCACTGCTCAGCAATAGTCAAAATTCTCGTGTGTTTCCAACACTGGTTTAGTCACACATCCAAACCCCACAGCACCATACAAGCTGCTGTGAAGAAAATTAACTCGCTCCCATGCAGACTCAGTATCCATGCTCAACCCTCCACTTGGGCCAATGAAAGCTCCTATGGAATTGTTTTAGGAGAGGTAATGAGATTTGTGTGTGGTGTATACACGTTGAAGTAATGAGGTGGTTTGGGTGAGATGTTAAATAATCAAAGTTTCTGTGAAGCACCTGTTTGATAATTGCCTTTCAGCTTAGTGCATGACTTCAGTTCCTTGGTGCAGAGTTTTGTCATCTTGTTCCTTATTTAACTTGTCTGTGTCTCATATCTTTAGTCTTTTCTGTTCATAATTGATCTATGCATAGTTGATCTATTAATATATTTTCTCTAATACTTCACTGCTTATAGTCTCTTCTGCTTCCACATAATAAATACACAAAGCAACCCTGAGCTGATATAGCTGATATCAGACGTTCTAAATCTGATTCTAAACTTTTTTCTTATGGTATAATGAACATGGGCTATTTATTTTCTTCATATTCATTTTGTTGTGGAACACTTGACAGCGATCTATCTCCCTTGTACTTTGATAGTCTCTTGTGAGACTTTCAAATGGTACTAATAAGCCAGTTCTTCATCTAGTGCTTTGGCATACTGAAAGAATTTTAGATAAGAAGACCATTTTTCTTTTAGAGGCTGTGATATTTACACTTAGTAATATTATTTGCTAGAAATTTCAAACTGTAGTTTATGTGGTATCAAGTGAAGGAATTCTTTGACTTATCTCAAGAAACTGAAGTCTATCTAACTACAAATTTGAATTACCATTTTGCAGTCCTTTGGAATAATACTTTTGCTTAATGAGAGTGTGCATGATTTTCTTAATAGTTCAGCTATTTCGCTGCTAAATTCTTTCCATTAGCTTATGATGGATATTCTGTTTTATTTAGAAGAATGGGCATTGCATTCATTAGGCAAACTTCATTAAATTTGGAGCTCAATCAACTAGAACTATAATTATATGGAGAGGAAACTTCCTAATCTGACGTTTTTAAAACGGAGCCTTTTTGGAATTGGTTATTATCTTCTGTGACATGATAGCTGAGCCTTTGTATTGAACAGAGGCAGACCCTGGGAGGAGTGCCTTCAGCTAGCAGAAGTGTTATTTTCTATTATAGTTTAATTGTTTTATAGGCTTTTTTCACCACAATGAGACATCTGCTCCCTCTGTATGTGGAGCAATAATAGACTGCTTGAAGTGGTAGCAAGAAGTATATGCTATAAACTGTTATCTCATCATTTAGGGTTACTTTATGGCTCTTCAAATGATACCTTCTGCAGTTTAATTCCAGGAAGGTTATCCCCTTGTCCTTTCTGATCCAAAATTTATGGATCTTGGCATGGCTGTGAAAGAAAAAAAAGGAGCATTCTCTGTTATGAATGGAAAATGATTTCACTTTGTGATTTTAGATGAATGGTTTCTATCAGCATCAGTAGGGGGAAGCACCACTGCCTATCCATTTCTCCTTTACCTATAGCAGCACACTGACCCTAGTGCAGGCTAGTGATTGGAACACTTGCTGTTTCTTCCTTCTTCAGTTTTCAGTCTATGCCTTGCTGGAAGTGCAGTACATTTTAAGATGAAGAATGTCACTGCTTGTTTTGGTCAAGCTGTAGATACTGAAGAATTTAGTGGAAGGTCTTACTTAAGAACAAATTAAGAATGACATCCTTTCCACATAGTCCTTGAAGAAAGAAGCTGAGAGCTAATTTTACTCTCTGACCAAGCATCATGTAGCCCACAAAGAGTTTTAAGTTGTACCTGTCTTACAGTATGGAGCAGCCAAGGTGTTAAATGTGTATTGTTCTGAATGTTGCATTATGTTCAGTTCTGCCCTGTATTCTTGTAGACACAAGACTTCTGAGTGTGAATTCTGAATTTTGGACTTTTCCATCTCAATGCCCATGAGGAAGGAATTAGCTTGCTTCCTGCTGCCTGAGTGACACTAGAGGAAGAAAACTGAGCAGACAATCTGTTGCAAAATTTTGACTTGTCATCTCTTGACCTATTGGAAATGTTTTCACCCAAAAGGATTTGAAAATGCAAAGATTGTTCTTTGAGTCTTCCTCAAGGAAGAAGTACTCATGTGTAGAAAAAAGAAAAATAACTCAAGTTTGGTTGAAATAGTCCGCTTATATGAAAAAAGAAAAACTAATAATTTATTATAGGTTGGGATGTATATGCTATCCTTAAGAGATTGGGATATAAAAGAGTTGAGCTCTCACGTGGAGTATAGAAACTATAACCACACTGATTTGTGCCTCAGAAACAGGTGCCCATCACTGCTTAGGGAAGAGGTACATGAGAATAGAAGAGGCTTTTCTCAGTAATGTTTTGTTGGACATTCATGGTTCTAGAAAAGATAAACATAAAAGGTGAAAGAAAGGAGTGTAAAGGCAGCTGAAATGAGGGCTTGAACAATGTATTAGGGTATGGCCCAGACAAAAATCTCAAAGTGTGCCTATGCCTTGAATTGACTCTTAGGGACAAAAAGTGCTGAACAAGCCAGTTTTATTGGGCTGCACTTGTTTCTGTGGCTGCAAACAACACCAAAGGATCTGTAGAAGTGGGTTGTAGGAAATCCCTTTTGGAGCCTACTGGTTTAGGTGAGATGTCTGTATATGGGATTGAGGGCTCACTTTTAACACAATGATAGTGAAAGCAAATTTCTTGTCTGTTTTTGGCGAAGTCATATTTTTTAGTCATTATGGGATGCTCTGGGGAAACATTGAACACCTTTGATCAGCTCTGGAGAGAGCTCTGTTCTGTTCTCTCTGAATTCATCTATTGGATTTATGTGCACATAACAATGTTATGTGCTTTTTAATTTCCATGGCCCTTCTTTTGTGTCTCTGTGCAAAGAGAATTCTGTGAAAAAGGTTATTTAAATTTGTGGTTTTGAAGATAGTTTCTTTCTTGTCTGGCAAGTAGATATTCTTGCCCCCAACATACTGCTCTCCCATATTGTTGACAGTGGAATGTAGTTCTGAGATTCAGAAAACTGTGGAAGATTGTACCGTGGTGTTTGAAGTCCTTTGGAGTAGGTGTGAGGAGGTAGCGTTGTGGACAATGACACACCAGGCCATTTCCATGCAACGTGTTTTCTGCATCCCTTGCAAGCTGAAGAATACGAGAGCTTACTGATCTGATAACCACTGTGTTTAAGTTGGAAAGTTTTTACTTTTTGAAACTACTGCAAGAGGAACTTCCAGGATTTCCCAAGACTTACGTATCCCTATTTGTTCAAACACTGTGTGTATTTGAAAATTTTATCTATGTGATTTAAATAAAAGAACAGAAATTACTTTGAGTGTGTTGTGGAAGCTGTATAACACATTCCAACTTCATGTAAAAAAAATACTTTGTCAGCTGGTACTGAAGGTAGTCCTTGTGTCATGGTCTTATTTGCATATTTTTGAAGTGATAAATTAGATAACTGTCACATTATGCTTTTGAGAAGGTGCTAAGTTAAGTGCAGTGCTGTGGCTCTGCTCAAAGCAACCTCCACTTTAGCATAAGCAGTGGAATTTGTCATTTGGCTGAAGGTGTTAAACCTTACAGTACTTGAGCACCCCAGTGAATTCATTTTCTGAGAGTTATAGGTATGGCTGGTGGACAATTTGTCAAGGAATTTGTCTTTAATTAATCTTGCAAAAGGTAGCATGTCCGAATCTGTACTTGAATTTTCTTAACAAACACTGCCAACTTCAGGCTTTCCAAATCTAATTGAAATTAATTAAAAGCAATGCATGGCTATTCTTTAAAAATTAGTTGGTGGTTACTTTGTCGTGGATACTGTTGTGTTTAATTTTTATTATCTGGAGAAAGAAGTCCCTGAAAATGGAATTAAGCTTTCTCAGTCATTTAGATGTGTGAAAGAAACACATTGGGGATGATGGCTTCATTCAATTACTGTTATGTTTGAGGGGAAAAAATATAGCTCTAACCATGTGAAAGTCAGAAATGGATGAATAAAAACTACCAAGCAGGAACACTGCTGTAGAGATTCCCATTATGGGTGGAAAGCACATTAAAAGAACCCTAAAATGGACTTGTCACTAGCGTCATTAAATTGCTAATCAGAGTTTACAAGAGTTTATAAACCAGAGTGCAGTGGTTTATAGATTACAGGTATGAACAGTGAAATTTGGCTACTTTGTTGGTGCACAGGAAATTTTAAACACTTCATGAAAACAGATAACTCAGGATGATTTTGGTTTTCTCTAGAAACCAAGACCTGTGCCTACTGTGAGCAGCAGGTTTGGTTGGGATGGCCTAGGGAGATCAGGGCTCTCATGGGCCTCGGCTCACCATCTCCTCATCCCTTGCACAGACCGATGAGTCACTCATCAATCAGCTCTAAATTGCTGCTGTTTCAAGTGAATGGCATTTTAGCTTAAAGCACCATTGATTTTTATTTGGCTTTCAATGCTCCACTTGAAGTGGTGACAGTTGAGAAATCCATTAGCGCTCCTAGCGCGTCCCTGCAGATGCCCAGGAGAACATCTTGGGACCGCGGCTCTGGCAGTCACACCCGGCCAGCGCTTCCCTGCTCATCGGGCCGTGCTTTCCAATCATTAGCTAGCGTCCATAACTGCCAAACTTTGAATATTTCGGAAGTAAATGTTGGGAAATGCAAGGCATTACTAAGGCATTACTGCAAGTGCTGATTGCTTTATCTTGCCTATGGTTTTTTTTTTTTCCCCTCCCCTAATGCTTCTGTACTAGAATTCCTGGTAGCTTTTTGAAGCTGAATGTCTTTCTGTCCTTTGGTTTTTTGTGGGTTTTTTTGTTTGTTTGTTTGTTTGCTTTGGGTTTTTTTTTTTTTTTGTGTCAAAGTACAGTTGCTCAAGTTCAAGTTGGGAATGCAGATGAGAAGGGCTCTTTTTTTCTGTCTTTAGCATTCTTTTCTCCCCAGAAGCCAAACTGTGCCAGAGGATTGATACTTTGAAAGAGAAGTGGGAATTCTCTTATGTACCTGATAATTCCTTGCTCATTATTTGAGCAAGGGTAATTCTTTGATAATTCTTTGTGCTGATACCTTTGTTGTAACTTTGCTTTGCTACTGCTTGGGTTTTTTTCTCATGTTTGTGATGTTTAAGAAAAGTAGTGAAATAGTCACTTGTAATAGAAACCCTTCTTTTTTGCCTGTAGGAAACTCACAAATGGGTGCTACCATAGTAGACGCATTGGATACTCTTTATATCATGGGCCTTCACGATGAATTCAGAGAAGGACAAGAATGGATTGACAAAAATCTTGATTTCAGTGTGGTGAGTAGAGCCTGCCCTAAATATTTCTGTAGTTCTTTTCAAGGTGTTCATCTTGGAAGAGGTCTTTCAGGTGAAACTTAATAAAAATTACGGATCAAAGAGTTAGATGTAAACTTGTAACAGATGTGACATTCCCTGTGTATCTAACTTTGTTTTAGAAAAAAAAATGCCATGACCTTTTCACAGTTATGATTCTGAGATACATCTATATATTGTATTTTCAAAGTACAAATTATAACTGGATAATGGGAGTAAGAGGAAGTGTTTTGTGAGAAACAACCAGGTCTCAGAAATGAAGACAGAAAAATGAGTTTTTATGGGCTGATAGTCGTTGCAAATAACTGAGCTATGAAAGACAATTTTCCCCAAAACTACAGTGTGTAAATTACTTAAGAATACAATCTCTTCTTCCATTTTCTTAAGAGTTTTAACACAAAATATGCCACTTGAATTCGTGAGTTTTCCTACAGGCTCTTAATCTATCACAAGAATTTCCCAGTTGGTCATACAGTATCTGACATTCTTGAGAAGCATTAAATGGAAGAAATGGCTCTATTTTAGTCTTATTGATTAGTGTTCTTTGTACTAATTTTGGGACTGTCACAGACTCTGTGATGGAATTTGTATTTCAGTCCTTGGATTTTCCCTATGGTTCCAAAAATAATTTTTCATTCAGTAAATGAACCTAATGAAATATAGTTGTATACTCCGAATTCAGCAAATGCTTACTGTTGTTTCTTTATTTTAACCCACTTTTCAAAAATTATTTGTTTGGCTTTTTCCTTTTGATTTATACCTTGACTGTCTGGCAAACATCAAAGAAATTTAACTCTGCTTTTTCAGTTAGTGCTAGATAATTATTCAGCCTAAAACTGAAGATCCTAAATATATCAGAGACAGTGTAGAGATAATGATGCCATTATGAGGATGAACTAAATTGCTTCCATAACTTTTGTCTGATCTAAGGCAATTTCAATATAAATTTGCAGTATTAATCTAGGATTTGGATGGAAGAAATTTACATGACCCTCTGGGGTTCAGTTACATCTTCCTATGTATCAAAAACCATTTCTGAAGGTTAATGAGTTGTCTTGTGTATACACCAAGCTTGAATAATTTCCTTACATAGTTTGGAGTTTATAAATAAATACATAAATTTGATCCTCTTGGATTCTTCTACTGGGAAATGGAAATCATTGGTTTCACTTTACACTGTCCCACTGCATGTGTGATTCATGACTTTAATAGGTATTAAGTGGAATCATGCTGCCTTGGTGTTATTTTTCTTGTATCACCTCTATGTGAAAAGGGAAAACCTTTTACTAAAAACCTTTGGGAGTATTTCAAACTTCCAAGTTTTAAATTTTTATTCACATAATTTTTCTGAAATATGTAATATGTGCAAAATTAATTTAGTTTTGATCCAAGCACTGCAGGTACCAGAGAAATAGCACAAAAGGAAAGATGTACCTGTAAATGTCATTTCAGCTGTGTGCAGATTGGTGAGTCAGCTTGTTCAGTGCACATTGTAGTGACTTTTCTGGATAAAAGCAAAAGTCTTGCCTATCTCAGAATCTCTTAATAAAACTACATTTCTGTGTCTAATAGGTTGAAGAGAAGTTTATGGGGGAGACAGATGGAGTGTATGTGGAAAATTAGCTGAATGGGGCACAGAGGGAGTCAGTTGCTAAAACTATCTGATTCCTTTTAATTTTTTGTGGGTTAAATGAGTCAAAAGATACTGTTGAATTTAACCTAAGGATAATAATGTGGAAGAAGGCAATAAAATCGTTTATTCTCTTGAATTTCTCAGTGGTCCTGCAGTACTACTTGTCATAATAGAAAGGCTATTCCAAGACAAAGATTATGTTAAAATAGAGCTCTGAATTTGAGTTTAGTAATTTAGGTTAAAAAAGTGCATTATGGGAATTCTCTAATTATTATTTTGCTTTATCTTTTAAAACTAGAAGGTTTGGTGCTATGCTGAAGCATAAGAGAGAAGATGCTGAATTATAGAAATGTGTAGTCCTTGCCTTTTTTTCCACCAGCCCAAATTACTGTAATTGCACTTTGTGGTGATAAAATGGTTAGAGGGCAGGAGAAGAACTAATTTGATTTTATTAAAATCGGTTGAGGCTGTAACTAGAATTGTCATTTGTTGTCACAAAGATGTGCATGAGAATTTCAGTTTGGATCTAGAGACTGCAACAGTACAGACCCCTTGCATGTGGATTGCCTTAGGATATGTACTTTCTTCTGCCTTGACAATTTTTTCTTCTTCCTTCATTAAGGAGTTGGCTAGTTATTTATTAATGCTCTCTTTCTGTTCTAGAATTCCGAAGTGTCTGTTTTTGAGGTCAATATTCGCTTCATTGGTGGTCTTCTAGCAGCATACTACCTTTCAGGACAAGAGGTAAGGAGATTGGAAGGTGTCTGAAATTCATTGTATTCTACAAATGTGGCATATGGAGACTTTTGTAGAATCTTGATTTCTCAGTAGCTTGCAAACTAATTTCACAGCAGTCAGTTGTCCAAAATAACCAAATTCTTAGAGTATGGGATCTTTAAAGTTTGTTTCTGAGTAGGTCTCTTGGCATTTAGGACACTTGGTTACAGTTTTGAAATGCTTCTTTTATCGAGATGTTTTCAGAAGATATCCACTCAAATAAGCATCAGCTTGAAATGTCAAGTGAAATGTCAACCCTTTTCATGCCAACAATAACTTGTTTTGATATTCTGTAGCTCCATGAAGGTAGAAATAATAGCTTTGTCACTTGTCCTGCAAGGATGTAGGTTTGCTTCATCAAAGTCCTACTCAATCTTCTTACCATTTTCTCGGTGACAAACTGAAAAATAGCAAGCCAATTTTATGCAGCTTCTGAAACTTCTGTTAAAAAAGATGCAGAGACATGCTTAGATTGACAGGATGCATGTCCCCAAAGACTTGCAACAATGGACTTCCTTAGTCCAGCAGTCACAGTGCTGTGACCTCTTACTTCACATACTTTAACAAGACTAGAGCTTGAACCCCAGCTCTTCTCATATCTTAGGAGCTGCATGAATTTAACCTACTGCCTGTGTCTTTGATTCTTTATTTTTCATGACCCATCTGTAGCCCACTACCAGACGTATTTCATGGCTTTCAGGTGTTCTTAGGTAATTTCTGCCTTTGTTTAGGGAAGCACCACATATGTACCAACAAGTTCTCAGGGATTTTAAGACTGGAGCCCTAAAAGTAACCAAGAGAAAACTCATAATTTATTGTCTCTTTATCTGTGAATTTTCTCCTTTATGAGGGTCTTCTCTTAGGAAGAAGAGCTAAGTGGCAAAGCAAAAATTCTGTGTACATCTTGAAAGAAATGGGTGGTTTATTTTTCATCCGGTGCTCCTGCTTTACCTTCTTCAAACTGGACCATGCTCCTTAGAGGTATCTATTGTGAATATGAAAAACCTCAGAGAAAAAGCTAGGATTACACATTCATAGCTGGATTATTTGTATATAGTGATACTGCACTTGTGCACAAGTCCCTTAAAAAGAACTTTTTTTTGCCCCAGTATGCAGATGGGTGCAGCCAAGCACTGCCAAAACATATGCTTTGCCTGCATTTGTAAAGCACAGTATTCCTTCTTAAATTTGCTTCTAACCTTTTGGTAGTCAGAACAAGCTCCTTCACTTAAATAGCTTTAATTTCTTTCCTTCTTAGAAAACATCTACCCTTTCTTTCCTAAATGTTGGCTGGGCTGAGTCTTTTGTTTTTAAGATTTTTATGGCATCATTTTCTCCAACAGACTTCAAATGCTTCATGGCTTGTGATACAGGATTCCCGTCAAATGTCCATATGTATCATCTTTATTTTCCTAAAGAACTGCTAAAAAAAGTGCTCAGACTGCATTTCTTTCAAAATAGTGTGGCAGCTAGGATTGCTTTGGGTATCTGAGACGCTGCTTCATTTGCCAAGTTGGATGGGTTTTCTCTGCAATTTGTCGTTGTGGATATGACAAGCAAGGGATTTTGAGGCTCTTCAGCAACTGAGCTCAGGAGAGACACCTGTGTCTGGGAACTCCTTGGAGTTGGAAACAGGTTGCTTGAGATGTGATTTCCAATCTGGTCCTCTCTCTTCTCCAAAAAGGGAACATATTCCTTAGCTCAGGACTGGGACTAGCTTGATTTCTTTATTCACTGCAGTGAGGAAATGCTTGATTTCTTTATTCACTGTATTCTGACATGTGAGGAGCACTTTCTAGCATTGCTAAGACAGACAAACCTGTTCCCAGCCTTTTGGGTGTTTTGCCTGCTCAGGTTGTGAATGTGCATGTGGGCTTACACCTTTAGGCAGTCTCTGTCTCCTGGTAGATGTCCTTTCTTTTTTCATCAAGCCATCATTTGCTTGATCATATTCACTTACCACACCTTGTTGATATTCCAGTCACCATCTTCCTACCTCCAAGCCTCTAGTTCTGCAAGGCTGTTGCTAGATTGGTTTTAGAAGGTTTTCATACTGATTTTCCATACTTTTGCATGTCTTGTTTGATGTATTTATAGTAAGGTCCAGTACAATGAACTGCTGCTTTGAATTAATTCTATTTTTTCCTTTAAAGAAATATAAATTCTGCTTAGGTCTGAAACAGGAGTTACTGCTGCTTGGTGATAGTTACTAAAGCTGCTCTTACTTCATTTGGACTTCTGCCACTTAGCGTTGATAAAGGTGCTGTAGGGACAACCATAAAACAATGTTCAAGACTCACCATTAGCTGTGGAACTTTAATCATTTGTAAATGGCCACATCTGGAGAATTTTAAAGTCTTCATGGTGTATCTACAATGCCCTTTGTAGGGAGAGAGTAACTGTGCTTGACAGGATTCTATCTGACTGATTCATAATGGTAGCTATTGACCATAGTTTTCAAGTACAGCAGATTATTAATTTAGTCCTTTTCAATGCTTTTATTGAAAACATGTTAGATTTAAAATTTATTTAGCGTGTCTAGTGGCATGACTTTGTGGCTTCCGTGCTGTATTTAAACTGTCATGTTACTGCTATTACTTAGAGGAGCATCAACTGAGATCATGGTTTTAATAATGCTGATTATAGGTGAAGGTAGAATTTTAAGCCTTTTTTGCTAAAATTGTGAGTATTGCTGTCCTTTCATCAGTAAGGGTTCCCTCTTGCTCACTGCAGTGAATGGGTGAATAATGAAATATATCTCCCATACCACCAAAAATAAAGTTGCTGTTTTTAGCAGCTGACAGCTTGGCTGAAAATGCTGTAGGACTTGTCCTGTCCAGTGCTGAGTCACAGGCCTTTCTTTGTGAAACATGACATGTATAAATTTTTTAACAGCTCAGCCTTTCACATGTGGGAATTTCTGGTGGGCTTTCATGAGTGATGAGCATGTAAATCTAAAGCTTGAGAAAGATGCATTTTGGTGCAAATGTCATGGTTGTCTTGCCTCCGTGTACCTGTCTTCTAAAGTAGGGAGACAAAATTGTTTCCCTGTCTAACAGGCTGTTCTCTTGATGTGTGAAAGATCACCATCTTTCTCCATTTTTCCATCTCAGCATGCCATTTGAATGGAAGATAATCAAGATACAACTGCAAACCTTAACACAGTGGAAAATTTGCCCATGCATTCTGATTCAGTCTTCTGAACTTGAAGCAGCACTGATATCTCTCTGGTGGCAGAGGTTGTAGGTCTGCAGTCTGGGGGGCCCTTGTTTTAATCCTCTGCACAGTATGTTTTTCCTGGCTGATTGTGGACAGGCCATCTGGTGTCTGGCTAGGTGTATATTACCAGATAAAAGTGTGTTCCTTCTTTGTCTCAGTTCCCACAGAGAAATGACGTCTCAATCTGTCATCAATTTTGAGATTCTTTGAGGCAATGACTTTTCTCCAGGGTACATTATTGAACTAAATCATGAATATATGCTAAAATCATGGAATATAGAATCATAGAATGGTTTGGGTTGGAAAGGACCTTTTAAGATCATCTAGTACAACCCCCTTGCCGTAGGCAGGGACAGCTTTCAACAGACACATTCCTCAGAGCCCTCTCTGACCTGGCCTTGAACACTGCCAGGGAAGGTGTGTTCACAGCTTCCCTGGGCAGTACAAGGTCATTACCCTCATTGTAACAAATGCCTTCCTAATAGGGCCCTAAGAGGACTTTGAGCAGCCTGATGTGGTGGAAGGTGTCCCTTCCCATGGCAGGGGTTGCAACTAGATGATCTTTAGGACTGTCTTCCAATGTAAACAGTTTTGTGATAATATCCACTCTAAAACTACCCTCTTTCAGTTTTAAAACAGTTGTTCCTTCTCCTGTCATTAGAGGCCGTAGTAGAAAGTCCTCTTCATCTTTCTTGGAAGCAAGGCCCCCCTTCAGGTCTGGAAGGTGCTAGAAGGTCCCTCTGGAGCCTTCTCCATGCTGAACAACCTCAACTCTCTTAGCCTGCGTTCAAAGGAGATGTGCTTCAGCCCTCAGATCATTTTTGTGACCATCTTCTCAACCTGCTCCAACAGGACCACATTCTTCTTTTATTGGGACTCCAGAGCTGCAAATGGTATTAGGGTCCTCTGTATAAGTGGGGAGTTCAGTGTATTTCTTTTAAAATGATACAAATGAAAGAAAGAGGAGGTTGGACCAGATGATCGCCTGTGGTCCCTTCCAACCTGACCAATTCTGTGCAACAGAGGTAGGCTCAATAAAAAATGAAGGAAAAAAGCATGTTCTCTCCTGGGAGTGCTGTGTGTCATAAAATAATACAATCATCTGGGCTGGAAAAGACCTTGACAATAGAGTTTAGCCTCTCCAGGCAGACTCTCTTGTATTTTGCTGTATGCCAGAGATTTCTTCCCAGTTCCAGTAAGCAACCAGTGCAAAGTGTTCACTCATTGTTATTCTTTATTAAATTGTATGCTAATAGGTATAATCTCTTAAGTACCTAAATACCTAAATAAGAAATGCAAAATTCATTGTGTCTATATTTAATAAGGAGCCACTAATTAAATATTTTTGAGGTATAGGGTTTATGAGAGTTGCTTAGTAGAATTGTGAGTGACTGGGAGACATACTGTGAAAACTAAGCACTCCTGTTTTCTACCCCAGGTTGTGAAAGAATGGATAACATGTTTTTATTTTACATTTTGATCAGACAGGATTGTAGTTAAAGTGTGTGAAGTGCAAGCTTCCCACCTTCTGAGTTCAGAGGAACCACTGTGCTTCCTCTTTTGCATCTGTCAAATAGAGTTAATAGTCCAAAATAACATATTGATGGTAAAATATATAATGACTTCTTATCTAAATTGAGCCAAACTGTTTCTCGGTAATCCCTGCAACAATCCTTTAATTTCTGTAAGAACTATGTACAGTCTTCATTATGCTTGTGGGTTGGGGGTGAAGGACAACACTATGATACAGCTGATAATGTAACAGAAATAGGTAGAAATTAAATGTTCCATATGTCTAGTTTGGTGTAAACATTGAGTATGGCGGCTTAGGATGAAAACCAGCCTTACATGATTTAAAAAACAAACAAACAAAAACTGTCAATAAAATCCCAAAACAAAATAACAAAAAAACCAACTTTTTTTTATGTGGTTGCATTAAGGGATTTTCTTTCTTTAGTGCATCGTACTGGCAAAAATATAATTTTTGTCTTTAGTTATGAATCCATGTGTTTTTTTATAGTTTTCAGTGATGCCTGGCAAGGCACTGTTTAGCATTTTCCCTAGAACAGGAGGCTTCTTTGTTTATTCCAAGTTCATTCCCTAGACTTACTGTATAAGAATGTTTTGTATTCTTTATGATTTTCTTTAACTTAGTATCCAGCACTAATGAAATAAAATATCTTGATATCACTCTATTGTATGTAACACCATCAGGATAGAAATGCTTAATGAAAAGAGTGTCATGTATACAAGGAGATTAGAGCAAGATAAACTACTTGTATTTCACAAAAAAAAAAAAAAGAATGCTATTGCAATTTGTACTCTTATTAGACCATTCATACAGTCTTCTAAAGTCATTTTCCAGGGAGGTTGTCTGGAAATGAACCCATAGTGCCTGGCTGGTTTCTGAGGATGTGCCTCTGGAATTCTTTGATCTCCTTTGGTGTCTATCTAGTACTGCAGTTCAAGGTTTTATTCAAGATCAGTCATGTTTGGTGCTTGGTGCTTGGTTTTTCTCTGGGTAAGATGGGGTTTTTCTCTTCTATATGGATGTTGGTATTGGTAAATTCTTTTTTTCAACACAAATTATCTAATTGATCTTTATTTGGTATGTTATTGATTATATGTTCTTCCACTTCTTTCAGTCACATCTGTGCATCTGGGTCTTTTTGGGCATCAGGGTAGCTGATACTGATTTCTGAGGGAGGATAAGAGCACTGTTTTGTAAAATCACTGTATGTCCACAAAGCTTTCAACTCCTGGTGCAAAAGAGCAGCAAGCAGGCAAGCAGTAAGAATGAACTGCACAAGGCAGAAATGAGTTGGCTGATCTCTCTGTGTTAATACTGAAAGAATGAAACTTGCCAACAGACCACAGCAATAAGCTGCAGGAGAATTTACAAAATAGATCCATGATGATTGTGTCTGAATGTAGAATTTGTGAGAGTAGGCTACCAGGAGACCGGGAGTTCCAGTGTCCTTAAGGACTAAAACAGTAAAAGGTCTGTTGCAACCTGATGTAGGATATCACACTGGAATTTTCAACAGAAGTTGGATTTTCTTGCGGTGTGCTGCATCAAGTGGTCCAAGAGTTGTGATTTCTGCTGTGCTGTCCCCAGACCTGGCTAGTGAAGGAGCAGTCAGTATGAGGAAGACTTCACAGATGACAATGCCAGAAGAAATCAGCTTCAAGCCTTCCTATTTGGGTGTATGAACTTCTTTGAGCTCATAAAGGCAGATGGAGATTCCTAGAGCATCTTGCAGGACCCATTGTTCCTTATTTCTGAAACCCATCCAAAAGACAGAGTGAAGATACTGAACCCTGCTATGAGCAGTATTTTCACTTCCAAGTGTTTGTGAACACACTGTAAATGAACTTTCTGCTCTCCAAATGGGAATTTGTTCAAGGAGGGAGGGACAGACATCTGCAGAGCCCAAGTGTTGCACACATGCAGAATCATCCTGTAATTAAACACACTGAATGATCATTGGAGCAATAAAGCCCAAATAAGACAAAGAACAATCTTGTACCAGAGGTGATTGCTCTGTGTTCAAAATCCAATTTTTTTACAGTTGTATTTGATGAATTGCTGTCACTGCTCCTCTATGGCTCCTGCCCAATAGCCTCCAGCATTGAGGATACCCGCTGCTAGAATGAATGTGACTGCCTGCCAAATGTCTGTCCAGCTTCTTGAAAAATAGATAAAGTCCAATTTTTTGAGCAAATCTCCAAGAATAGTAATCTCTTCACAGGGATCCCAGTCAAAGGTATGTCTGCTGTCTCTGGATGCTGTGACATCTTCCCTAAAGGTTAACAATCCTTGAGTACTATTTCTTCTCCATGCTGTGGAACCACTTCTTGCTTTAGAAAAGTTTGTATTTCCAGAGTGGCTTGGCATATTTAGTTCTTACACAGCAAGCCCTAGCCAAAAAAAGAGAGCCTCATCCATTGATAATTACAGAGTTATCAGCATCTCGCCAGGAGGGGAGGGAGTCTTCTACCTTCTATATATCAGCCTTCCCCTTCCCCATGGCTCCAGCCCAGTCTGTGACACTGCATGGCTCTCTGGTGGCTAGCTGTGGTGACGAGCCCTCATGACCATGGATCCCTTCTGGGGCTTGGCGTCACCTGTGGGAGTTGGTAAACTCCCTCAAATAGCAGTTTCAGCCTGGGCTAGGGATTTTGGTGTTTCCTCTGTGTGTTCCCAGCATGCATTATTTTCTGTTTCCCCATAATATGTGTGAAGTGAGATACTGTTTGTATGGAGAGCAGGAAATAAAATCCTCTAACACTGAAAGAGAGTACCTAGAGCAAACATCTGCAGGCACGTGCTGGAGCTATGTCTCCAAGTAGGAGAAGGCAGGGTGCAAAATGCATATTATTGTCAGGAGGCTGAGGAGATGTAGTTAACTGAGGCTAAGAGAGTCAGAGGAACATGATGTTACATGGATCTATTTTGTTTCACTGCAGACTTTCTTTCAGGTACCTAGATTTTATCTAAATTAAGATGGATCCTTTGAATGTGTGGATTTCCCCTGTCTTTCTGAACATTAAAGAAGAAATAGTACAAAAAATGTAAATAGAGCCCACATCTATACAGACAAACTCTTTAATGGTCATTTCAGTGAGTAAGCCTTTTTTATTTTCTGATCCTTAAGAAGTCATTGCTTGTTTTGATGTGCCTACTCTATGATTTTTAAAAAAATTGTATCACAGGCTCTAGAATGCATCTGCCAAGCTGGTTGTTTGAGCTAAGATTTCCACCAAAGCAGTGTGTGTGCTGACTATAGTATCATGCTACCAGCACTCCTCTGTTCCATGTCTGAGATGGTCACTGCATTCCAGGGTGCTTGGGAAGTAGTGCTCTGTTCTGCAAATGCATGAAATGCAACCTCAGCCAGAGAGGTGATCACAGAGGAAGGGCTAGTTAGCTATCACCCATAGGTGCTGTGAAGGAGAGTTGGCAGGTGTGTGTGTGACATCTGTCTTTATGAGTGCCCAGGGTGTACTTTGTGTTCTTGATCTTTTTTGTGGAATTGTATTGGACATATGTCCCATTAATGTGCATGAAGATTTACAGTGTAGTGAGGGAGGGTGTTGTCACACTCATTTCAGGCATTAGTAATTGCAAAATGGATAGACTTGAGGATAAAAATACTGAAGATAGTTACTGGATTTGGAGTGCTTCAGTGATCAGGAGTATGATGTTAGCTTTTCTCAGCAGTTAGCACTCTGAGTTCCTGTGGCCCTCTCAGATTAGAATCCTTAAAGCTTCTGACAATTCAGCACATTTTCTGAAGCAAGAACCAGAAAAAGGAATGCCACAATGATCTCTTAAAACTTGGATTTAACTCCTCTGACTAGTATCTGATAGAAAGTCTGTAACAAAACCAAACATTGAGCCCATGGCTTTGGAATTGCTCCCCACAAAGTTCATCTGCAGCTGTTTACAGCAGAATTTGAAGGTTGTTTCCAGTTCTTGCATGTGTTCTGGTTTGTAGGAAAAGTGACTGAGAATGGGGCTAAGTAAGTGATACTTACATTCTCTGCCAAGAGCTCCTTTGTTAGCAGTCCTTAAGAGATTTGTAGGGTATGCAGGAGTGACCCCATCTTGCCTTTAGAGTAACTAAGCGTTCTCTGGTACGAGCAGCATTTGTCTGAGGAGAGAGTGCACAAATGACCCATTGACTGCTTGCTTTTTTCATGAAGTGAAGCTTCACGAATCTTTAAAACTTAAGGTGTGAGTGGCAGTTGGAAATAAAATATTCCTGCTAGCAGTGCTGCACGGAATGACAAAAGCCCAGAGATGGATAGAGAGTCGCTTGTTGCACAGTGTGCTTGAGGAACAGCGTCAAGTAAGGAAAACAAAGTGAATATTATTCTAAATGTCTCCTGTGTGATAGCAGCAGGAGGACACTTACACCATTATGACAAAGTGTTCTTGTCTGCTGCTGATTTATTAA
This sequence comes from Agelaius tricolor, assembly GCF_023055355.1. Lineage (NCBI taxonomy): Eukaryota > Metazoa > Chordata > Aves > Passeriformes > Icteridae > Agelaius > Agelaius tricolor. The sequence goes on from NW_027269269.1 coordinate 22,287,729, forward strand.
TATAATAAAAAGGGTAGCTTATTGTTTTATTTTTGTTGAGCAAAGTTATTTACGGTATTTGCAACATAAAAAAAAGAAGATTAATAGTTTACTCTGTTTACTTTTGTCAGCTTTAGATATAAAGCAGTTCATTTACATGACTGTCTTTTTCATCTTTTTAAACACCATCAAAATGACATATCTTTCTGAGCAAAATAGTAATATCATTTGTGTGGATAAATCTAGCCTCAAATCTTATTTAAAGTAGAGCACGAGAGATGTTAAGTACCTGATACTCTATTAACAGATACTCAAACTAATCCTTTCCAGGAATCTGACAGGCAGCATCTCCTCTGTTCATGAAAACTCATTAGTCAAATTATGTTATATGTGTCAATGGATATCCCCAACAACCAACCTAAATATATGAAATATAGGTCTTCAATAAGTAAGACAATACTGTGTGTACTGGTTTCACGGGATTCTTAGCTGTACTGATAAAATTACCTAAATTAAAGCTTTAAGGCTTATCTAAATTAAGTTTTCAAAGGGTGAAAATCTCAGAAGAGTTAACAGCATTGTGTATGTCCTGTTCAATGAAGATGAGATTTGAGCTTGTTGCCAGGAGATGAGCTGCTTATTCATAAGTAGTTGTGACAGCTCACTGGTCTCTTAACAGGACACAGTCTGAAAAAAAACCCTCTATTTTTCTTTGACTTTTAAAGTGTTGTCTCATATTGGGCGTTGCTACAGCTCACTGCAGTGCAGATTGCAATGCTTGTGCAGTTTCTGTTTACCAGGCTTGTAGTAAACCTTTTCTTGACTGGCAAAGGACACTTAGCCCAGTTTATTGCTGCATCTTGGTGCTGCACAACACCTGAAGCAGAGAAAACTGACTTCATTTTGAATTTGTTTCTTCCACTCTGATTGGAAATAGGTTTTTTTCTGTTAGTATAATATACCTTAAACTGGTGGAAATAAAGGACAATCTGATTTAGCACTAGAAAATAGAATAGCTGTGCAGTGATAGCTACTCTTAAAACTCATTCTTTGGCCATGTTCCTGTGGAGGGCTGTAAAAGCTAAGAAGGAGCAGGTAATTGGTAACTATTATTCACGTGTCATGTATCTCCTCTTCACCAGGTCTGTTAGTTTGTCTGTCCCTCTTCAGTAGTTTAAGAAACACATTGATGCTGATGGGCACCAGTGACAGCAAGCACAGTATCCTTCCTGTTGTTTTTCCAGACATTTGTTTATTGGCAACATTACTCTTGACATAGTAACACATTAGTTTCTACCATGGAGTTTTCCTCTTCTTTCCTCCTGAGGGTTTTCACACTTTATCTGATCCAGAAAGGAAGTATGGCATTGTCTTTTGTCAACTGAAAACACAGTTCTTCTAGCAGGATTTTTTTTTCACTTAGAAACAGAACTAAAATACAACTCTGGACATACTGCTTTAAAATCGAGCATCTTTGGTTGGCTTTGCCTTTTGGAACTTGTTCTCATTCAGTACTAACTCTTCATGTTTTTGTTTTGAAAAGGAATTTGCATGCTAGCTGAGAACAGATATGGTGAGAGAAAAATAAATGCCAGGAATGCTACAATAGATGCTAAGCAAACCCACTAGAATCTAGGAACATATTAACAAAAAAATATGTTGCCTCTGATGGTGTGTGCACCTACCACATGATAAAGATTATGAACTCTTCTTATCTTAGGAATCAAGAGGATGCTGTCTACAGTAACATTCTGTTACCATTTATGAATTGGAAAATCAAGAAACAAATTTTTAAAGGAATGACCAAGAAGTTCTCTAGTCTTCCAACTCAGCATATTCTGTGATTCTGTGATTTTTTTTTCAATTCAAAACACAAGATTGAAGATAAGCACCTATATCAAAATAATGCAACTATGTGCATTTTAAGAAAAGGCCTTTTAAGGTAACCTAGGTAATTGTGAGCCAGATAGTCTGGTATCACCTTTTCTGCCCACACCAGAAATTTATATAATGGAAAATAGGACATGATCAGTACATTAGTGTTTTGACAATAAAAGTCTTAAGAATTTATATCTGACTGTAGGTTTGCTCTTGTTGGGATGGCAAATAAGTAGAAAACTCCTGAGAAATTTAATTGAATGTTCAACTAGGCCTGTGTAAATTAAATCCGTTTTAGTGTTGCCAAAGGTGTAGGTGCAGACTGGCAGCTACAAGAAAAATGAACAACTCATGTTGGACAGACCAACATGGGGACAGAATAAGGGATTGCATTTTGAGTAGTTGTGGCTTTGGAAGAGTACGTGTAACTCAAAAGAGGCAAGCTCTCAGCTTGAACCTCTGGTATGAAATCCTGTGGCAAAAGAGCTATGAGCATTTGGGTTTATAAATAGGAACTTCACATATGAGGAGGAATTTATTTCTGTTGAAGTCATTAACAAGACTTATAAGACTGCTGTTGGTATGCTGCAAGCTTCTTGGTAATAATGTTCTTAGAAGGATTTGTAGAGGCAGTAGAAAGTCGTGAAAAGTAAGAGGACTGGTAGTTGTGCCTCCTGGACACATGAATAGTCAGGATGTAATACAGGACACAGTCCAGATATCTCTCTGAATGAAATCTTCCCCTTCAGTACTGCTTATTGATGTATCTGTGTAAAGGTATCTCAACACTTGCTCCTTATTTTATGCAGATGATTAGATTGTTGCTCTTGAACCTTTTTTATTTTCATTTGTGTGGCATAAAAGAGCAACATTTTTATCTTATAGTTCTGATCCTGAGAACTATAAATTATGCTGCAGGAGTCTGGATATTTATCTCACCATTTTGTCAAAACAAATGTCTGGTTTTTCAAGTGCCTTGCAGAATTTATGCTACTATGAAGATTCAGTGCTTACTAATTCATTGCTCATAGGTTTTGCTTGCCAACTAATTTTCTGTCAGAACTTAGTTCATATATGTATATATAACGTCTAGATAAGCTACATATCTGTTGATTGGGGAAAACAAGCCAGTTCATAAAAAAGAAAAAAACTAAACAGAAAACAACCACCAAACACTATTTACTTTAATCAGGTGCAGTGTATTGTGCTTTGCATCAGTCATTGTGTCAGGAATATGTTTTGGAAGATGTAAAAGCTGTATGATTTTTACCTTTTTCTATCCCCCTAGACTGTGATTTTTGCATTGTAATCTGTCACATTGTACCAGTGGGAGAAGGGAGGCTATGTGTATAATGACTGCACATAGTGTAAAACAATATGTAATTTAATCTGTGTTTAACTTTCCTTTGTAAAAGCAAATACAGTCTAAATTCAACAATGAGTCTAAACTCATTTCTGACAAAGACTAAAGGGGAAATCAAGATAAGTTTAAAAATGAAAGCTTGGCAGGGAAAGATTGGCAGCACATTCAAGAGAAATGGGAGACAGAGGAATAACTGAGAAAGAAAGTAGAAATTGAGACAATCTAAGCATAGAGCTGAAGGACAAAAAAGAGAAATATATGGGGAAATATATTTTATGGCATAGAAAAATATATGAGAAATGAAGGACATACTTGTTATGAATAGAGAAGGTGCTCTGAAAAGTTGTTACCAAAAAGAAACCAATGTCAAGAGAGATTAATAACCAGAGGAAGTAGTTAACTTTTATTGCACAAAAATGGTTCTAATAAAACTTGTTAGCTTAATACAAACATCTTAATTATTTGACTTCAGAACCATTTCTTAAAGGTTTCTAACACAAATTTTTCTTCTTAAAAACCACAGAGTGACTGGATCATCAGTTGAGTCGTGAACTTCAGGCATGTAATGCAGTCTAACTCAACTGAGAACAGCTGGTAGTACCAAAATACCAAAGATCATTGATTAATAGAAAAAAACAAAAAACGACACCCCAAGATTCATTGATACCTTGCTTTGCCTGGATGTGTTTGGCTGCAAAGGCATGTTGAAAGACTGATATGTTAGAGTCAATTCCAGTTCCTAGGAATATGTTTTGGAGATGAGAAAGTGTTTTTCCCCTGTCACATTCCCCAGGATGTTTCTCATAATCCTGTTACTTTCAGCTGTACTCTTGGCAGTCCATCCATTTTATGTCTTACCTTCTTTAGATCTCCATTTGTTCCCTGCCCTTCCTCCTGATGCCTTTGTTTCTCCCCTTCACTGCCTATTTATGCTTCCTTCTTTTACCAGCTTCTCCCTGACACTTCACTTTGTAGGAGGTAGGGGACTAGAAGCCCTGTGCTTTACCACTTATGGTTCCCCACTGGCAAAGCTCCATGCTGATCTTCTGTCCCTTGATGGCTCTTTTCTTCAATTTCCTGATGGCCATTCCAATTCATTTTTCTCCTTTCTCTTTCTCTGTTCCCTTTCTCCACAGTTTAAATCAGTCTTTCTCTGTGCCAGCTGCTAGTGGGGGAACATTTAATCCAGAAGCCAGGCATTGTCCGTGCTGTCACATCTGGTTCCCTCTGCTACTGGAGTAGCTCCCACAGAAAAGGGAGATTGTGCTTAGGCATGAGTGATTGTGGTTGGTGTGTTGTGCAAATTCAAGATAGTTGCTTTTAGTTCAGGGACCATTTTTTAACAAAGGTAACTAAATTGGCAGGTTAATACTGCTTGTGCAGGTTAAATTAGAGTGAAGAAGCCAGAGATATGAAAAGCAGGAAAGATGAAGCACAAAAATTGCTTACTACTCTAATAATGATAGCAGAAGAGAAAATTAACTCAAGACTCCCATGGTTTTTGGCTCAGACAGGATGTGAAGCAATGTGCTACATCTCCTGGAATTATCAGATTGAGGAGGCATTTATATGCCAGATTTTCATCACATTTATTCTGAATTTTAAGTAATCTGTGATGTTGACTGACTGCTGTAAAGTGCCTTGGATTTGAAGGCCCTTTAAAAATTGAGAACATGTACCATTTCTACTCAGAAATGCATGAAATCTGTGCCAAGGAAGCTAATACAGCTATTGAAGTAAATGGAAATTATGCAGTTTAATTGAAGTATTATTAGCAGTGCCAGGTAGTTCAAATGTGATTAGCTGGTTGTCCAGTTCATGCCAAATTTTTATGTTCAGATCTTCTAAAGCAAAAATGTTGAATATTTCTAATAAGCTAATATATGCACAGACTTTCTCATATGGATTTTTCAAAAATATCAGTAGTGTGAAACCAATGAATATTTCATTACATCCTGAGATGCCTCAGTCAACAGTAACTGGATTCCTCATGTCTCTTGTCCAGGAAACCAGCTTTGAAAAACTTTTGAAGAAGGTAAAGATAGTATCACTTAAGAATTCTGTTTGGAAATCTTTCCCTGCTGATCATAGAGAAACGCCAGAGTATTTATCTTTTATCTAAGAAGCACTATTTGAATATATAATTGCTAATTTGTAAAATGTAAATAGGGGAGGTTGTAGTCAACCAGATAATATCTGTCTTATCTGCAGTTAACTGATGGAGTTGGAGTATTTTTATGTGTTTGTTTTTCAGCTCATTTGTAGACTGTAGCTGAACGGTGTGATCAGGTAGGCATTTTATGCTTTTCAGTACAACTCTTAACTAGGATAGTTCTCCTAGAGTGTTATGATAAGATAGATAGTTTCTTCCCATCTCTTTTGGTTGTCTTTGTCCCTGTATTCATTATTCCAAAAAATCAATACTTGTATTTTCATCTCAAAATAGTGTAGAGCCTCTAGGAAAGAAGCAGCTGTGGATGTATGAATGGACCTGTCCAGTCCTGTGGGCTTTACTGAGCTTTTGGGTTCAGAAGTAGAGTGTAGAGCACAGTTGCAGCTTTTACCTTGGAAGTTGTGATAATTGTGATACCCTGCAATAGAATATTTTTACAAGCTGAGTCTCTGGACCCTTAAGCAGAGGAACTAAGAAAAGCCAAGCTTGTGTAGCCATGAAGTTTAGGTTAGGTGTTTCATCACCTAATTTCATGTGTCATCTGAAACTGGACAGCCTCCCTTGTCTTTCCTACTGTACTTTAAAATTGTCAGCAAAAGTGTATCTTTCAGGGAGGAATCCAGTGTGACTTTTTAAAATAAAAGTGTTTGTAGAAGTCTTGGTTGTGATTTTACTGGTTAAAGAAAATGTCAACCTAGTCAACATATTTTGAAAACTAAGGGAGTTCCTTTTTTCCACAAAGAAGGAACATTCCATGAAGCATTTACTGCCTTGTGAAATGAGCAAATCATCAAGTTATGTAATATTTATGACTTAAGTACTATCTGCTTTATCCTGTTGCTCTTGAGAGACCAGAATTCTTCTACCACAGGAGTACTTTGCAGCAGCAGATTTAACCAGTTCTGGACTTTCATGAGGGTGAATTTGGCAGTGTTTTAAAATTTTGGAGACTGTCAGAATTAGGCAGAGTTTCTTTGCCTTTGCCTGTGTAAACTGCCAGCATGTAACAGCTGAGTGCCTTGCAGAGGTGTGGTAGCTTTGCTGCCAAAGTTTCCAGTGGGTATTGTTGGGCACTAGAGCTAATGCTCAAGATGACTGTGATGGTATCACCCCTAGATCACTTCTGCCTTCAAAAAGGGCAAGCAGGAGGGTCTGGGGAACTACAGCCTGGCCAATCTTACCTCTATCCCTGGAAAGATGATGGAGCAACTAATTTAGAAAACTATTCCCCAGAACAGCAAGGTCATTGGGGAACTCATGTTCAGCTGACCCTGATGACTTATCATGAACTGACTTTATTTCATAAGATCCTCATAAAGAAGTTGGTGAAGTATGAGCTGGATGAGCAGATAGTGAGGGTGATTGAAAACTGCCTGAGCAGACAAGAGGGTGATAATCAGCTGTGCAAAATAGAGTTTGAGGGCAGTAACTGGAGGCATACCCCAAGTCCAATCCTATTCAATGTTTTCAGGAATGATCTGGGTGATGACACAGGTGGCACTCTCAGCAGATTTGGTGTCTGATGGTGTCTGATGACACCAGACCAGGAAGAGCAACTGATATGCAGAGGAACCTCAGTAGGATGGAGAAATAAGCTTGACAGGAACATCATTCAGTTCAGTGAGGGCAAGGGCAAAGTCCCACACCTGGGGAGGAACAAACAGACCCAGCTCTACAGAAAAGTGGTGGACACCAAGTTGACTATGAGCAGCAATGTGTCCTTGCAGTAAAGAAAGTGAATGGTGTCCTGGCATGCATTTGGAAATACGGCAGCAGGTCAAGGGAGGTAGTTCTTAGCCTTTACTGTATCCAGTTATAGGCTCCATAGTACAAGAGACATGAACACACTGGAGAGAGTCCAGCAAAGGACTGACAAAGATAGTTAAAGGAATGGATTTTCTCTCATTTGAGGGAATGCTGAAAGAGCTGGGATTGTTCATCCTGGAGAAAAAAAGGCTCAGGAGAGACCCCATCCCTGTGCAAATATCTGAAGGAAGGAAGTAAAGAAAGTAGAACAAATTGTCATCATAGCCATTTTAAGTTGTCACTGTAGTCCAGATTCAAGCTTATTCTTGGTTTTTTAACTCTGATCTTAGACTGCTGGGATGGGTTTAGATTTTTCATTTTCTTATTGATTTTTTTCTGTCACAAAATAATATAAATTCATAGAGCATTCCCTTTGCAGAATAAGTCTTCTCTTGTTTAAAGAGTTTCAGTCTTTTGGAAATGCTAAGTGTTGTTCATCAAGTACTTCGGTAATCATTGCAGCTCACCAAGGACTGCAATAGTATCTCAGCTATGGCATTGTCTTTACAGTATCTGCAAATTTTCCCTCCTTGAACATCTGTTACAACTCAAGAAACCTATAGTGCTGATGAGGTGCTGTTGAATTTATGCATTTCTACATCATTTCACCTCTGTAGGTAGTATAGTTTGTAACTGCCTTGCTAAATTTCACAATGAACATGATTTACATTCTCCAGGACCAATTCTAGATGTGGCATACCTCTTCAATCATCACTAACAAACATCTATGAAATATACCTCAAGTGTTCTCCCACTCTGATTTCATACTATGATAGCTGACATGTTACCAGGATCTTACTGCATCTCCCTCATCTCACAAGATGACTTTGTAATTACAAAGCGAAAATTACTAGAAGCAGATGTGTAAAGAGGGAGCTGTTTCTCTATTTCTCGGTAGCAAGATGGCCCCTACTAGCAGGGGAAAATGCCTTAGGAACAGTGGAAGCCCCCAAACCTGGGGCCCCCCAAAATTTACAGAAGCAAAATATGTTGGAAGTTAAGAACTATTCATCTAGGAACTTGGAGCTATTTATCTGACATGCAGACATCTTTTTCTTATGCAGTAAGACATATATAAGCAATCATCAAACCTGCAATGCTTATTAAGCTACTTCTGGTTTTCTTCTTTTTTTTTTTTTGTGATAATGCTGCTTGATTTTCACTATGAACCTTTATCTCTACTCATGCAGAGAGTACTCTCTAAGACATTGACCTTTAAATGAGTGTTTAGCCACCAAAAAGCAGTGAGGAGCTGACTGCTGCAGATTGAACTCTGAAGGTAGAAAGATGACTATTCTTGCTTGGGCCAAGGAATACCACGTAGTTTCCTCAAGGATCTGAGTCTGGTATTTATGTCAAGGGCTCTGGTTTTTCCATCTACATTTAGTAGATTGATAGATCTCTCCCATCATCTTCATCCTTAGTGTTCAAAGGAAATGTGTTCAGGATTTGATACCAATATAGTAATACTGATCTTGAACCAAGCACTACATTTCTGTGAACTTGTGCAGTATGTCTGCTTTGTCTGATGTTTTTTTCAATGATCCAGGGCTATCAAGCCTACAGATCCAGCCACATTGCAAGGCCATAGATTCTCACTACTTAATAACCATCAGATTAGAGAGAAGTCTGGCATTTATTACTTTTTAATAAGAACGATTCAAAGGCTGCTCTATGCACATAAATGAAAGAGATTCCTTATTTGTAGAAAACATCTATCATCGCTCTCAAAGTTAGGAGCAGAGACCATTCGGTGCTGTTTGCCATTCATAGTGCTGGAAGGGAACACCTAACAGCAGTATTAGCATAATACAGTCTTCTGAGAGCTGAAGCCATGCATCTAGGCAGTCACTGGATACATCAATAAGGCTTTTGAAGAATCATTGAAATCTTTAAGGCCCTTTTCTGCTGCATATTTTAATGGCCTTGCTTGGATTAATCGGCTCAGGAGCAAGCTTTCATATTGTCGGGTGGGTGGCAGGTTTGATATGTTAAGCATCAATTTAATGGATGAAAATTATTCAGGCCCTCACAGCTGGTCTGCTGTACATACTAGTTTGTAAATACTGATTGCTGTTTTCATCTTAATGAGGGATCCACTTATCCGATTTGGGGTTTAGATTTTGCTTTTTCTGCCAATTTTCACTCTCTTTCCTTCTAGCTGCCTACAGCCTGATTTGTTTTTGAAAGGGGGGAAAATTCTTCTATTGGTTTACAGTATTTGAAGAAAGAAGTGTTAGGCTAGTAAAGGCCATGTAGATTGATGGCTTTAATGTGTTAGATTTTGTCATGTAAAATGGAGACACTTTTCCAAGGCTACAGTGGCTTCTAAAACTTTTCTGAAGAATGCCCATATTTTGGGAGTTGGACAGAACAGCTACCTTGGGATTAATACCCATTTACCTAGAACAGTATTTTTGCATCTTCAAAGCAGGATGTCTTGCTGCTGCTGTCTTTAAGATTCTGATCTGTTCTATACTTGTAGCTTTGTATATATATATGTGTATCTGTTCTATACTTGTAGCTAACAAAGAAACTTGGGGATTGATGGTCTCCATTATCCATGAAAGGTGCTTTGTGTATCTGCAGAGTAGATACCACACCTGAGGGGCAAAACATTTTAATCTTATGTGTACGGAATGTGCACAAGCCATCTCATACTTGGGAACTGTGGTGGGTTGATGCAAAGTGCCCACCAAAACTGCTCTGCCACTCCCCTCCTCAGCTAGACAGGGGAGAGATAAAAAAAATGCAATGAACAGACTCATGGGTCAGGGGTAAGGACAGGGGGAGATCATTTGCCAACTACTGTCTTGGGCAAAACAGACTCAACTAGGGGTAATTAATTGATAATGAGAAATAAAAATTAAATCTTGAAACACCTTCCCCCCACCCTCTCTTCTTCACAGGCTCAATTTCACTAACAATTTTCTCTACCTCCTCCCCCACAGCAGCACAGGGGTCAGGGAATGGGGTTGCATCAGGTGTTATCTCTGCCCTTCCTTCCTCTTCAGGGGGAGGACTCCTCACACTCTCCCCTGCTCCAGCATGGGGTCCCTCCCACAGGAGACAGCCCTCCATGAGCTTCTCCAACATGAGTTCTTCCCACAAGCCATAGTTTTTCACAAACTGCTCCAGTGAGTATCCCCCACAGGGTTGTCAGTCCCACCAGCAAACCTGCTCCAGCGTGGGCTCCTCTCTCCACAGGACTACAGGTCTGCCAGGACCCTGCTCCAGTGTAGGCTCCACAGCCTCCTTTGGGGATCCACCTGCTCTGATGTGGGGCTCTTCCATGGGCTGCAGGTGGATCTCTGCTTCCCCATGAACCTCCATGGTCTGCAGGGGAATCTCTTCTCTGATGCCTGGAGCACCTCCCTTCCCTCCTGCACTGACCTTGGAGTCTGCAGGATTGATTCCATACATATTGTTACTACTCTGGCTGCAGTTGCTGTTCTGTGGTTTTCTTACCCCATTCTTAACTATGTTATCCCAGAGGCTCTACCACCATCACTGATGGGCTCAGCCTTTACCCATGGTTGGCCTGTTTTAGAGCCAGCTGGCATTGGCTCAGCCAGACATGGGGAAACTTCTGGCAGCTTCTCACAGAAGCCATCCTTGTGTCCCCCTACTACCAAAACCTTACCATGCAAACAAAATGCAGCAACATGGCTGGAAGAGTGGTAAGACAGCAGAGTAATTCTCAGTTATTCTTCTGTTCCTTGGCAAAATTACATCATTTAAGTCTTTGTATGTGTTGTACAGAGCATTTTTAAAAGCTTTAGTGATGACTTTGCAGCAATCACAATCATGCTGCATTAGTAGTTATTCTTATCACCAAATTTTTCCTAATAACTAACTTACTTTTCCATGGTCTATTTTGGTGTTATTTTTTGTTCTCTGTGTCCATGGGAAAAATATTATTTCCTTTTACTTCTGTTAGCCTTTTATATACTGAAAAGTCATTATCTTGTCCTCTCTTGAACATCTTATGTCTAGACTAAATAACCCCAATTCTTCTGCTGTTTCCTAATGAGCTCTATTTTTAAGGCAGCCATTCATTTTTTGTTCTTTTCTGTTTTTCTTGCCTATGCATTTTTTGAAATGCATTGCCTGTCAACAGGGAACTGCCAGGGCTGAAATAGAATCTATGAGTTCAACTCAGTGTAAAAAAAATTAAAGTAAAAATATTACATGATAAGTAACTGTGTTGTCTGATACCAGCACATTATTTATAAGCTAGAGCCTGAGGCTTTTACTGTTGTTCTTATGGTGAGTTTGAAACTTGCTAAAGAAGGCACTTTAATGAGCACAGCAGAACTCTCTGGACACATCTGGACACACGCAGTTTCCCATAAACGGCACCTCACTCACCACTGCCTGCTACATTTCTTTTCTCTCCCTCTCTCCAAAAATGCTCTTGTGGTCACTTGGCTCTGATAAAATCCTATGCAGCTGTCTCCCAGTTCTTACTCCAGCCTGCATAGGTAAACACTGTGCCAAGCACTCAGTGGTTTTTTAATGCAGAAGTAGCAGCGAGATCAGACTGAGATGACAGTAATAGAAAGTAAAGGCATGCCTTCAAGCAATTTTTTGTTTCTGTACATTTGGTTTTAGATGTGAAGCTTATAGAGAGGGAGTGTTGTACCCTTCTGATGCTACATCAGTGGTGCTCAAGAGTCCCCAGCCCGATGGAGGTGACAGGAAAGTGCCTTTAATCACAGCCAGTTTGGGCAGGTACTGCTAACAGCATGGTTGTCTGAATTAGCAGTTCCTGCTGGTGCTCTGATGCTGAAATGGGTCTGTGATTGCCTTGCTTTAACTGTCTTATCCAGATTCATGCACATTTAGATCAGCTCAACCTTTACTTCATACAGTCTAGCTAAAAACTCCTTCCTCAGAGACCATACATTTCAAACTAATTAAAACCTGGATAGCAATCTAAATAGCCATTAAGAATATTTTTGAGCAAGGATGTTTCTAAGGATGTTCTTCCATTGAATATTCTTACCCTAATGTTTCAGTATCTTTTATTAATGAACCATATGATAGTGCATAGCACTTTCAGAGTGTGCAAGATAAGAAAGCTGAAGATAAACAAATTCATGTTACAAATGTCTTTCCAAACTATTTATCATTTCACTGTAAGTCATCATTCTGTTCTTGATTAGGTATTGAAGCTTGCCTGCACTGTAGAGGGAGTTCCCCCCGATGACTCCCAGTAGATAGCTCTGTCTGGTCTTGACCCATCTGCTACTTAAAATTCGAAAAGTTCAACATGAATTTTTGACGCTTCTTTATGGATTCAAATGAGGTAGTTCTTATGCAACTGGGCCAAGACTGAGGTTTTAGTTCTCTTAAGGGTTTCTTTTTTTCCCAGTTACCATAGATTCCACCTGTACTATACCTCTTCCTTATACTATGCCTTCCTGTTCCGAATCTGTCCTTTATTCAAGGTCAAAGTGCTATATGAATTTTACTCCTAAATTTCTGTGTATTTTCTCAAAGACTGTCTCTTGTCTGTTTCTTGGCTAAAAATCATTCAAGCTGCATTGCCTCTGTTGCTTCACAGTTATACCAAATCATATTCTCAGGTATATCCTTTTTCAGTTTAGACATATCCCATCTTACAGTTCATATGGAGAACCTCTCTAAAAGTTCTTTATCCTGGCTCATTGCTTTCAGATTCACCTCTATCTGTCCATACTCCACTGCATCAAATACAATTAGATGTCATCTTTAATATTTTCTTCTGGTTTATTTCATGTCTCACAAGTCATTTCCTCAAACATTAGGATATTGATTTTTTCCCACCTTCATATGAAAAATAAGGATATTCTTGATTGCTTATTTTTCAGCTTGCTTCTAGTGAGCATCTCTTCAGTTTCTTCCCATAGACCTTACAAATCAGCTGCTGCAGTCCTTCCTAAAGTTTTTATTCATTTTGATTACAGATTACTGGTCAGGTAGTTAACAATAGAATTGTAGAATATCTCAAGTTAGAAGGACCTTTTAAGGACTGGGGAATCCAACCCCCTGCTTCTCTCAGGACTAGCTAAAACTGAACCATGTGACTAAGAGCATCATCCACAATTTCCTTGAGCTCTGACAGGCTTGGTGCTGTGACCAGTCTCTTAGTGAAGAACATTTTCCCTATCTGAAATTGCCCTTATGCATCTTCATTAGACTTCTTCATGTCCTATTGCTGGTGACCAAAGGGATGATGTTTCTATGCTACGTCTGTGTTGCATGTTATTCTGGGATGTGGTAGCTTTTTTTCTAACTGGTTTGTATGGTGCATCAAATTGGCAAATAATGTTATCTTCAGGTTAAGGAGATACTTGTCCAGAAATGTAGTGAATACTGAGAGGGCATTGATTAAAATGTGTGCTAGCAACTAACTGGTAAAAGCAGATTCATACCATGGGGTATGAATTATTATATTACGTATATCTAGATGATATTATGTATATCTAGATACCAAATATGCCTTTGGAAAACATGCTTGCAGTTAGGCTTAGAAGAATTCTCCCAGTTGCTTGTCTAATAAATGCTGCACTCTGATTAAGGCTATTACAGATTTATGTTCTAAAAGTAAGGAGAAATAACAGTAAAAATTACTGAGATTTTGTCCTGTCAATAATTTCTTTGGGGGTTCAGACTAGAGAGGGAAGATTAGCCCTGGAATTATTTTTCATATGCATTATCGATGAAGGAAAAACTAGAGGAAACTGCATATCTGGTTATGCATAGACAATGTTCATAAAAGAATAGGAGCTCTGTCTGCAATAAACTCATTAAAAAGAAGTTGGAAGTTTGTAAAAGCTAAAATGCTTGGGTAGGAGAGTTGTGTCTTGGTTTTTAACTGAAAAATACAAGGTGTGATTTAACGACTGTTTTAAAAAGCACTTGAATTTCCTAATAGCTGCGGAGGGAGGTGGGAGGAGACCTGATATTTTTCTGTAATAGGAATCTAAGAACTGTTGCTGGAGAGATTGGAAGGAAAGAAATCAAAATGACAAGTTTGCTTTTCATGTTCAAATCTAACCGAAAGTTATAAAGTGAGCAAGTGGCAAAAAATTATAAGTTAATATGTTTTTTACAACGTAAAGCTTTTTTAATACAAAGAGGTAGGTGGGGCAAGGAAATTTCAGTCTTTACAGTTCTGGGAGATAAATCAGACGTTGTAACTATTTGCAATTGATCCTACTATCTTAGGTTTTCAAGATCAAAGCAGTGCAACTGGCAGGAAAACTTCTTCCAGCCTTCAACACACCTACGGGTATACCATGGGCAATGGTGAATCTGAAAAGGTAATGAGTTTTCTTTTGTGAAATGTCTTCCTCCCCCTCCCTCCAAATTAAAATTAGTAATGGCATACATCAGTTTTTCTTAGTAGTGGAACTGTAGAAAATGCAGACAAATTGTCATTCTTGGCATGTTAGAATATTTTTGATAGAGTTCAGCACGTTCTAACTCATAACTGCTATACATTTTGATCCTGGGTTTTTTTTATGATTCTGCAATAAACATTCAATTTGCCATTGGACCACACAGTGTATTATTCTGTGTGTTGCTCTGGAGTTTAATAATTGTTTCTTTACTCATTACAAAATCTGTTAAAAATCAACATTGTTTGCAAGACATGGTTGAAGTTACTGGGTTTTCTGTGCTGTTTGAGGTGTATGTTACCTTTAGAAGATTCCCAGCATTTGAGAAGATGATGGGACTCTGAAGTTACTATTTCATTTTACATTTTAGCTTGGGGTCTGATGTGCTAAAGTGAACTGTGGTCTGTGCAGATGGAGAGGCTCCTTTAGATGACTGCTCAGATCACTCTGAACTTAGATGGTCTGCATTGCCTCATGGAAGACAACTGCCTTGCCTAATTTATGTTGTATTGCTTGCTCAGTGCTAGGATTTCCCTCAGATTTTGAGAGTGTTTTTGATGCAAATGATTCTTTAAATTTTCACTACGTCCTTAAACAATAGCTGAATTGGGATGTATATCTAGATTGTTTGTACACTTACTCATGACTGAAGTCATTTGTGAGAGGAAGTAGAAGTAATCTTCAGAAATACGTAGTTAATTACAGAAATTAAAAGACCCAATCCTGAAAGGTGGTGAAAACTCCCAGATTAGATTAAACCAGAGGTAATTTAGGAGTTAGGATTAGCAAGATGGTATCACTTCGAGTGCAAAAAATAGATATGTCACGCTTTCTGCTGATTCTTTAGGTGAGCCTGAGGAACTCATATATTGTGCCAACAGTAAACATCCTGTTTTCCTGTGTAGACAGAAGATAGGGAAGCCCATCTCACACAAGTGAAGGGAACACAGCAGATCAGCAGGACAAGGTGGCAAATGCTGCCACCTTCAAAACTTGTCTTACCTTGATTCTTGTTCTTAAGAACATGCAGTGAATAAGAAACAACTGTGATTGAGCCCAGTGTTAAGTCATCATATTTGTGTGACTTCATGGTATTATATTATTTAAACATAGGACTTCTTGTTGATGAGGTTATGGTATCTTTATTCCAAAAAGATCCAACCAGTGAACCAATTGACCAATCAAATCACAACTCCTGTAATCTTAAGTGTGGGTTAAAATATTATTGTTACTTGCTTAATTGGCTGTGGTAGTTGTGCTGTGCACAATAATTCTGAATTTTCTTGTTGTTTTCTTCCTTTCTTTATGCATATTTGTTGGAATTCAGTGGTGTTGGTCGAAACTGGGGCTGGGCTTCTGCTGGCAGCAGCATCCTTGCTGAGTTTGGTACTCTGCACATGGAATTTGTCCACCTTAGTTATTTGACAGGAGACCCTGTATATTACAACAAGGTGAGTCTCAAAAATCAGTATTTTTTATCATACTTCTTATCATAAATTTCATTAAAGGAGAAGTACTTTCTATATTGAATTCTACTTCCGTTCTTGGTAGCAAGTAAATATTTTCATGCTTGTATTTCTGTTACCAAATAGTTGTATTTTTCAACTAGAAATATATGATAACACAGGTTTTCTTATTTGTTTCAGAATACATTTAAAATCATTATTTTTAAGCATGTTTATGTGAGCAGTCCTTTAAAACCAAAAATGTACAAATCTGAAGAAAGCCCTCAAGAAAGCTTGTGGTTCAGATTAATAAAATTTGCTTCTAAAAATGAAAGAAAAATAAAAAAGATTAGATTTAACTTTGTGCAGAGGGCAGACAAACGTTGTTAGCGGTGAACCTGATTCTTGATTTAATTTAGGTCATGCACATTCGGAAGTTACTTCAAAAAATGGATCGTCCTAATGGACTTTATCCAAATTATTTGAATCCAAGAACAGGCCGGTGGGGTCAGCGTAAGTATTCTTATTTTATTAATTCCTAATTAGAAGTCTACTTCTTACTTTGTTGTTGAGTTGGAGATCAGAAAATTTATTCTATAGGGTACAAACAGCATTGCTTGAGAACATAAAACCCAGAAGGATTGCTTGAACTTGAAATCTCCTGAAATGAATCTTTTCCTGTCTCTGTCTGAAGTCACAGAGCTCACTTTTTAGGGTACTTTCTGAAAACAGCTTGCTGCTTAATCTGATGCCTGTCCTTATGTTTATCAGTCAATAAAATCTTCAGTAATAAAGAATAAGGCTGAAAGTATTTCCTCATTTTGATTCTGTTCCTGGTTTTGTTCTGCAAACCATCTGGTAAGTGGATTATTGTAAGGTGACGTGCATTAATGCATGTTTGTGGTGGTTAAATTGTGTTAGGCACTGACATCTACAAACATAATTCATCTCCTTAGTGGCATGTGAAATGACATGATGAACCTCCTTATAGATGTAAAAAAAAAAAGCTTTGGAATGAAAAGAAAAAGCAGGCATTATTGCTGACAAGTTAAGAGGAGAGATAAAACATCAAGAGAGAGACACAAACATGATTCCTTTCTTGTAGTGGTTCTTTCAAAAAAAGTTGAGTGGTTTTATGCTTTGGTAGTGGCAGTGATAAAAGAGAATTTTTTTCTTCAAGGTTTTATTTCTTTATCTTTTATAAATGCAGGTCTATTTAGGAAGAACAGGCAAGATGATCTATTTCTGTCCTGTTTGACATCATTGATAGGTTTTGGGGATTTCAGTGGTTGGCTGTAAATATCCTGCAGAACATGTTCTGGCTTGCAAACTGAGAATCTGCTTCTGACTTTGAATCTGGTATGTGAGGGAGATGAATACAGCTGTCATTGCAGTCATTGTGAAATACTTGTCTAATCCCATCTTTAAAGCCAAAATTCTCTCCAAAGCATCTTATATCTTTGAGTGGATCATGACACCATATGAGATGGGCAAATGTTTGATGGGACAAATTCTTCTGATAAATTTAAGTTTAACAACATATTCAGAAATAAGAAAATATGCAAATACAAATACTCAGGCATTATTTATTCAAAAGACAGTTTTGTATTTTTGTTTTGAAACAATTTTTTGTATTGATTTTTTTTTTTATTCCTAACCATCTGCTTGTGCTGGTTTTATCAAAAGTAGTCTAATGTGATATATCACCAGGATACTTTAGAGGCTGTTTCATAGAATCTTGGAATGGCTTGGGTTGGAAGGGGCAAGTAAAGATCATCTAGTTCCAACCCCCCTGTTCCAGCACCTTCTGCTGGATCAGGTTGCTCAAAGTCTCTAACCTGGCCTTGGACATTTCCAGGGATTGGGTATACTCAACTTCTCTGGGCAGCTCACCCTCACAGTAAAGAATTTCTTTCTAATATCTAATTTAAACCTACTCTCTTTCACTTTGAATCCATCTCCCCTTGTCCTGTCACTACATGCCCTTGTAAAAAGTCCCTGTCCAGCTTTCTTGTAATTACAATGCACAGAATTAGTATCTCTTGGGAATTAGATACTCCTCATCACTAAAAATAAACATACAGTGGAAAGTTTAACTTTGCAGAAGTTTGATGGAGCTCAAACATACTATTAAATGGATTTTGCAAGATAATACATTTGGGACTCAAGTTTAGGAGTACAAACTGAGACTTACGTTCTGAGGATAAAAAGAAATACAAATTCTTAGAGCCTTTAATTTTTCTATGCTGATCATGAGTCATAAATTTATTTTCTGGAATTTAGTGATTGGGGTTTGGGGTTTTTTTTTGAGCAAATAAGGTTCCAAGTGCATATTCAGATATTCTTGTAATATTTCTAGGATTTTTACAGTGCAACAATATCATGGCTTAGGATAGTAGTCTCCATTTTAGTAGTTCTGCTAAAACCACATCTGCTGCTCACTTGCCCTCTGCCTGCCTCCTGCACAATAGATCACTGGTTGAGATAAGAACAGTTTGCTGGAAACAACAGTGAGGTAAGAAAATGAACAATAACTGCGAGAATATTAATAACAAAAGGTATAAGACAAAGAAATGGTTTACATAGAAGAGAAGACCCGTTCTTTCCAGCCAGTTTCTTCTCCCTGACCAGAAATTGTGCCCTTTTCCTGAGAGGAGTCATTTTCCCTGCCTCTGGCAATGACCTGAGATGGTGTTGAACAGCATTAGAGTCTGGCCATGCCCCCTCCCAGCTACTCTAAAAAATTAATGCTGTCCCAGCTGAAACTAGGACAAGCAGCATTTGGAAACCTAATACTGATATTGTGGATAGCATAATTCTCTATTTCCTTTCACAAACTTGGATGGAATGATGAGAAAATGTCTCAGCTGTATCCCTGGTAGATCACTCTTAGGTGCATCTACTTGCAAAAATTTAAGTTACAGTAAAGACGCACATGGTCTGAAACACTGGACAGATGGGATGGAGTAGCAGGGGCTTAGGCAGGAATTTCTTTCTTCCTTGCAGAGGTTGTGTTCTGCTATGCATGAGTGAGCCGAGTAAGGATGATGCCTTAACACAACATCCCAATTCACCAGAGGACTCGTGTCTAAGCCCCCTACACTGTTACTGGCTTGAGTCCCATGGTTGGTATTACAGGCAGGCAAGGCTTTTATGTTCCCCTCAGAAGGTAATTTCAAAGAGCATTGTATTTGGCTTGTTATATACCTTTGTACTGGAAAGACTGAGACAATGGAAAGAGTATCAAAGCATAGCTTTTCTTTTTCCAGCTTCTGGGAAAGCTGCCCTTTTCATCTTTGCTGTGACCTTTAGTTTGATGCATCTTATCTTGTACAAAGTACTTTCTGCAGATAAGTTTCTGAGAATTATTTCAGAACACTTTATTTGCCTAGATACAAGTAACTTCACTCTGACCTTTCTAGTGTTGCTTTCCTTTTTTTTTTTTTTTTTCTTCCTTTCTTCCTTTTAATAATTTTTTCTCTGCTCAGACTTTTTTGGTTCAATTCTAGTTAGTTTTTTTGTTAGTCTGTGCAGTATTCAAACTAAGTCACAAGGGGTGTGAAATAGATAAAATAAATCAGCATAAATACATACTTAAATACTCTGCTGAAGAACTATGGGATATAGCTGCAATATAGCATCTTTCTAGTGGTGGGTTTATTTTCTATTTCTGTACCCTTTATTCTAGTGGTGAGTACTTTTTTTCAAAGTAGTAATAAAATCAGTGGTGATGGGAACTTAGCAGTCAGACCAATTAATGCTATTACTACCAGTTGATTCTTAGTATTAGACAAAATATATAGTGGAAGAATTAATTTAGGTCAAATTTTCTCAGCAGTTATATTTTTTCTTTGCTTTTATATTTATTTTTTAAAGAAAAAATTACATTATTTGAATAGAAGAAAAATTGTTCCCTTCTAGAAGTATTGCTGTTTTGTTTAATTTTGTTCCAACAGGCTGATAGATAAACTTGAACATTTAAAGGAAATTCCTGTTGCAAGATTGTGGGACAAAAGGGAAGCATCATTTTCTGTGGTTTTGGTGCGGCCCCATAGGGCTGTAAACTGGATCCATCTCTACTTGCAAACAAAACCTTGTGGAAAGTTCTTGATACCTTCTACCTTAATACTTGTTAGAGAATTTTGATTCTTTCTCAGAGCTGTTTGCACTAGGAGCCTAGGCACACCCTAATTTTGTAGGCTTTAACCAAAGGTACATTGGCCCCCCAGTCCTCTTTGCATATCCAGGGTTCATGAACGGCGATGACCTAGCTTTTGTGAAGGTCCTTCAGGCATTTTGGGGATCAGCAGTCGTTACAGGGTTTTTCTGTGCCTCAGAATATTTCTGTCTTAGCCTCCATAGATCCTAGGCCATGTTGCTGTGTCTTGTCTGGTTTGCCTCGTTTAAATGTTTGCTCAAAATGTGGTCTGTGCTGTTCTTGGGTTAGGAGAAGGGGAGTGGTGTATGTGATATGCTGTAACTCTGTCAACATCCTTCTGACGTTGGGGTGCAGGGTCCAGTGAGTCATTTCTGCTGGGGTTTGATTTATCAGAGTGCAGACCTTTTGATCTCAGTATAAATAGCATGTTCTGCAATTTCACTGCTGGGAGTGATGTGCTGGGGACACTGCCCTGAGATGTGCAGACCATCTTTTCCACTTGTTCGTCTGCTGGAGCTTGCAAAGACGTGCTCTTTCATTCAAACTGGTCAAAGTTTCTCTTACAAATGCCTGAACAGCTATAAGCAGTGCAGTAACCTACCGGTCAATTAGTAATAATCATTTCATCACGAATGATGTGACCATTGCTTCCAGGTTCTTAACAAGTTATAGAGATGAGTCAAATCATTATGTCAGTGTGGCATTAATCTATAGGCGCGTCTTTGAAGTGATTACAATTTAATTAATATAAATTTTCATTTGTATTTAATGCACTTGACATAGCCCTTGAAGAAGGGTGACAGATTGTGACAGTGTTCACAGGGGTTTTCAGGATGAGGGAAGAGACGTAGATCTGACTCTGTATTTCAGAAGGCTTGATTTATTATTTTATGATATATATTACATTATAACTATACTAAAGAATAGAAGGAAAAGTTTCATCTCAGAAGGCTAGCTAAGCTAAGAATAGAATGGAATGTATAACAAAGGTCTGTGTCTCGGACAGAGAGTCTAAGCTAACTGGGCTGTGGTTGGCCATTAATTGTAAACATCTAAGATGGGCCAATCACAGATGCACCTGTTGCATTCTACAGCAGCAGATAACCGTTGTTTACATTTTGTTGCTGAAACTTCTCAGCTTCTTAGCAAGAAAAAATCCTAAGAAAAGGATTTTCATAAAAAGATGTCTACGACAACAAATTACTTCTTTCTTTTACTGCCTGCCTCAATGAAGCAGCAGCAGCCAGGGTCTGAAGCCAGAGCAGGCAGGACTGAGCAGGGACTACTGCTTCATCCCATAATTTCTTTCCACTTGAATGCTGTAAACTCCAATTCTAAGAACTGTTGGCTGAATGGTTTACTGGTCATTGCTAAATCCCCATCCTTTCCAATGCAAATGCTTTGTAATACAACTGGACACTTAATGCTGTGTAGCAGCAAGGGGGTTCATTATACCCAGGAGAAGGAAAATGATAGCTAAATATCTGGGGTTAAGCTTATAATGTGCAGGTATTGTTGCAGCATGGGGGTCATGACAGACATCTTTTGAATGGGTTCAGCTCAGTATTTGTCAGCTCACTGGGGCATTTGCTAGAAGCAGAGCTATAATGCCTACAGGATGTTGACAGATTCCATTTTTACGTATG
The DNA here is from genome assembly GCF_023055355.1 of Agelaius tricolor. NCBI lineage: Eukaryota > Metazoa > Chordata > Aves > Passeriformes > Icteridae > Agelaius > Agelaius tricolor. The sequence goes on from NW_027269269.1 coordinate 22,309,566, forward strand.
GGCTAAGGTGATGGTTCAGTAGGAACAAGTTATTTACAATACTTCTGCTTTGGGGTTTCAGTTTCTGTAAGACTGAAAGGAAAATAGCTCTCAGGAAGGATTTTCTAATCTCTCACATTAACCTTCAGTTGACTTTGTTAGCTTTTGGTTTACACATGATGAGTAGTTGCATTGGTGTAAGCATCAGAACTTTGAATTTAGATTATTTTCAAAAGCAGTAACAGTGCTTTCTAGAGAAGCTTCCTAAGCAGATATAACAAAAAGTTGATTAAAAAGCTGGGATTTCAAAATTATGAAAATTGATTGGTACTGAAGAAAAGTGGTTTCTTAAAAAATTTAAGTATGTTGAAAAAACTTAGTTTGCATTTGCAAACATGTTAGATGAGAGTACCAACTAGAAAGGCAATAACAAAAGAAAAGCCAAATCTGCATGTTATTGCAAAGTCAGGGCACACATGTCATGTTTGCACATTTCTGTAAATCGGGCATTCTTCTTTTTGCTTTCCAACACTGAAAATAAACTACTTAATTTCTTCTGGTTCCAACATCTCTTGCAAGTAATAATGTTGAAGGGGAACTCTAAATACTCTTAACTTCAAATCTCATTTCGTGCATCTGGGCTACCTATGGAGTTACCTGGATTGGTTACTAAGAGAGTTGTCAGTTTAACTAAGGTTGGGGTTTAGGCCAAATATGGCTTCCATATGCAAGAAAATAAGCAGAAATATCATACTGTGTTAAACTTACATGTTTATTTCACCTTAGTGATATGTGGGCACATTGACAGGTTGCTGTGAAGTAAGCTAGCATGTGAATTTAGAGTGCATGAGCTGAGCATTGCTATTAGGAATGTAGCAGCAGACACCAAATTTGTCACCACCAAATGCTGATGTGATGAACATTCAGGCTGCAGTCTGTTCTCCACTGCTTTATTCATGTCTCCTTACAGAAAACAAACCCCTTACTCAGACTTGCAAGTAGCCCAGTGTGGGACAGTCATCATCTTTATAAGGACTCATTGACAGTGTGATATTGATCACAAGTGATCAGAGTATTAAATGCACTAAATCTGAATGGTGTCTTCCATGTCAAAGTGATTGCTACCTTTAAAGACAATAAGAAGATTCACAGAGGTTATTTAGCCTGTTACACTACCTTACCCCCTCTGATGATGTTCTCACTTTCTTGCAGCTTGTTGTACCTGTTACTACAGAGTAGGTAAAGGTACAACCTGGATGGCTGAATGGGAGAAGTTTACATCCTCTATTTCCCAGCTGGTTGTGCTGTAGACTGGCCTTCAGATAAACTTAAGCAAGTATCTTTATGGATGTGCACATTGCATTTTCTTCAGGTGGTTTTAATTTTCAACAATAACTGCTTAAATTAAACTAAGCACTTTTAAAATACTTCTTGGAGGAGGCATCTGTAGATTTAATTTATTTGTGTTAGATTTACCCTTCTTTTAAAATGGTGCAATTTTCAAACATTGGAAAAAAACATTAAATTACTGTCATTAAGCCAGTGAAAATACTGGGTGAATATTCCAGGTTTTTTATGCCTGTCTTTACAGCTGGTTTGAGGCTAATGCCCTTGGGCTGAGCAAAGTAATTAAGCAAAAGGCTTCATTTAAACTCTTGCAGGTAATAGACAAACCACGAGCAATGCATCCTATCTATTTTCATTTGTGATATGATATGGTACCAAATACACAGCACCATCTGTCTATATTTATTTTTCAGAATTTAAAGGAACAGTGAAAATAAATTCGATGTTAATGTATATAACATGGTTAAAGTTGATAAGGAAACCACTGTATTTAGCAGACTCCAAGACCTGGGGATTCCTCCTTCCCAGCCCTTGAAGGCCAGCCAGGTCCAAGTGTCTCCATCCCTCTGATGGATGTGACTGCTGAAGTTCCCATTTGCAGTCAGGACATATTCCAGAGGTGCATTTAGAGGACACTGATGCAGCTGCCCACACAGAGAGCCACCAACAGCCCTGCCTTGGCAGCACCCCTATGTAGTCCTGCCACAACTCACCTGCAACATAGCCACAGGTAGCCAGGCTTTGATCCTCCTTCTTACGTTCACTGTCAAATAGATGCACGGGCTTCCACCCTTCATAAGTATCCTCATGCTCATGGACCCTTCAAATATTAGCAGAGGCTCTCAGTCCAATACCTGTGCTTGCACCCTGGACCTTGCAGCCATCAGCACAGAGCTTGTGTCTTTTCATATGCAGGTTTCCTGCTGTCCAGCTGGGCATTTGCTAATGAACTACACATGCACTCAGGATTAAGTTCACTGGGAAAAACAAACACACAGAGGTGTTTTCTGTTGCTGGCATGTAAACCTAGGGCCTTGGGACCCACCATCAGCCTCTGAGCTCTGCCACCCAGCTCTCCCAGCCCCTATGATCTGCAGACCCTTTTTGATGAAGGTGCTGTCAGACTGCGCATCCCCTTGTGAGAATGCAAACATTGAGAAAAATCAGCATGTCAGCTGAAGGATATTGCCCTGTCAGTGTGAGCTCTATCTGATCCATAGGGAGAGTGGCTCTCTAAAATGCAAACTTTCAAGGGTGCTACAGAGATAGAAATCCAGATCCTGATTTATTTATCAGTTATCGGGCCTTTCATTTTTAAAATTAGGCAGAAGCCCTTTCAGTCTTTACACCTGCCTCTGGGAGATGAAAACCCTTGCAGATGGCAAGGTGAAGTGAATAATACTGAAGAATGAAGTAATCTTTGAAAAGATTAAAGAAATACTGCAGATAAATATTTCAGATAAAAATGTAATTGTAGCATAAATTAACTGGTTGATAGTGTAGTTAGAGATAGTGCAAAGATGCTAGTTGTGGAAAACCCGTCTTTTCCAGCTGCTCATAATCTCCTTTAACTGTGAAGATATTATACATTCTCTCTTGTACCCTTACCTATTTACTACATTGCCTTGCTTAGCACAAGGAGTATCTTAAATTATGTCTATTAATACCTGTACCTTCTTTAAAGAAACTAGCAGTGCCATGAGTCAGGAAAAATAAAACTGTGAAATGTAAGGTCAAGTTCTGGCAAAACATCCATAACCTAAAAGGAAGCAAAGGGAATTGGGTCAAGTCAGCCTTTTATATTCCAAAGTATTTTCCAAAACTTATCAGATAACTACTTTCTATTTGACTTGTGAATAATAATTTCTAATACTTTAACTTGCAGATGATTATTTTTCCCCTTCAACATAAGGAAAATATTTTCTCTCTCTTTAATAGAAATGGTACAGAAGTAATTAATGGCATATTGTAAAATTACATGTAGAGTAGTTCCCAACCTGACTGCATTTTTGCACATTTATTTGATTTAGCAAGTAAATTTCTTTTTTAATTCGTGTTTGGAACATAATTTATAGAACTGGAGATATGTGATCTGTTGGATAGTTTGGACATTTGTGTAAGCATTTATTTATGGAGGTTTTGCTATTTGAAATCTGCTTTCAGTTTATTACATTATGAAGAAACAAAATTACCGCAGTATTTCTAGACTTCCAATAGTAGGCATGCTGTTGCATATGAGGAGGTGGGGGTGGTTCTTTGCAGTTTAATTTCTTTTGCTATCTTGGCAGGTGTCCTTAATTTTACTCTCCAATTTATTTTGTGTTGTTCTGTCTTTTGGAACATGCATGTGTTTGGAATAGAAGATAATCTGTGTAATCTCTGCTGGGGAATTCCCCTGGCATTTTTGCTTTACAACCTTGTACAAATGTAATTAGCTGTATTCCAGGAAAAAGCTGCATTCAAATTTGTTTATTCATTAGAAGCCAAGAGCAAGATAATCTGTTAAAACTTTATTTTAATGAAATACAACAGAACTGTGCATTACAGGGAATATGCTTTTATAAGACTACAAGGTTAAGATGCTCTGCTGGTCTGCTGAGCAAGATGCTGAAAAAGGTGAACAAATAAAAGCTTTGTTTAGTGTGTTAAAGATTCTAGTGTTATTGGAAGGTTAAACATGTATATGAATTATGCATTTGGAAAGGAGTGTCTATAAATAATTCCTAAAGAGAGGATTTGTATATGGTGTAACTTTGGGTTATGAGAATGCTTGCATACATTGCTAGGCAAAGAGATTAATATTTCATTTTGCTGTACCACCAAGCTATACTTTTAGAGCATGATCTCGATGGGGAGTGCATCAATATCTAGAATTTGTGATTTGTCCCACAGCAGCTTTTCCATTTGTCTTTCTCATCTTTGTCATTTACTGTGAATTCAGTATGTTCATCTGTATTAATGAAGTCTAGCGTGTTTAGGGTACCGCCTGATATTTTTGAGAGCTTACACTGTTGGCTTTGAACACATTAACTTGAAATCAGTGGGGAGTAGAAAGTTATCCTTTGACATCTCTGTGAGTTTTTAGAGTTTGATTTCCTGTGGAATCTCATTATTTCTGTGATAATTTTATGCCTAAAACTGCATTTTTGAATAATTCTTGACTTGCTAGTTTCTTACGAAAGGGAAGCCTATCAAAGTCCACTTACAAAATTGTTACAGCCTTATTAAACTTTCTTGGTTTTATTTTATTCCTTCTCTGTAACGTATTGGAGGCTGTGCACTTAAGTGTTTCTATCGATGCTCTCTAGACGATTGGTAAATTCAGATGACACATCTGTTGTCATATCTGACGTCTGTGTCTTTTTATTATGTCTTCAGTATGTGAGCCTTCATATTCTGAGTTCTATGTGGAGATGTAACTGCTGGTGGTCACGTGAGAAACATTTCCAGTTTGGTGACATTGAGAAGAGAGGGTCTCTAGTTCTGTTCTGTGAACATTGAATGTATCTTACCAATGGCTTCTTTTAATCCTGAAGTTTCACTGGGAGTTGGACTGTCCTTGTAGCAGCAACCTAAAATACTGTCTCGACTTGAAGATCTGTGTGATATGGTCCCATATGACATATATAGTCAAGTAAGAGAGGGCTGGTGATGAATGCAGTCCACGTATGGTGTGGTACCTCAGTGTCAGTCACAGAGCATGGACTGGACAAGTCTTAAAATCAGCACAATTTCCCAGCACCTAGAGAGTGATCAAAACTTCAGGCAGCTGTGTGCGCCATTTCAAACATCTGTCATGAGAAGAAAAATACGAGCTACATAGACTGAAGTTCAGGAGAAAGAAATAGAGTAGCCTGGATTTATATTGCATGTGGTATAATCCAAAAGTACATCAAAAACAGGGAGTGTCTTTCCTTGCTCCTCAGAATCACTTTTGACTGTCAACTTCCATGTGGGAGATAAAAATATAGATATATATATATATATGTAAATATATAAACTGCCATGTCTTGATACAGCTTGAAGGGTGAAGTTTTTGACAGTGGTTTTGCCAGCTGATTTGGTGCAGATGAATGTTGGACTAGATTTAATCTAATAAAGTTTTCCCTCTTCCATGTTCTGGTTTATAATCTTCAAGAGGAGAATCAAGATCTTCAAGGAAGATTAGGTGAATAAACTAAAGGGTGTAACAACCTTAAGAACTTGTCAATCCCCCTATATATGAACTCTTATTCAAAAGGGACTCTGGGTTTTGGATGCATACTTGCAGTAGGTGATGTTGTCCCTTTTAGCTCTTTCACAGCCACCTTGTCAAGTAAAAAAAGTTATCAGAGACAAGCATGCATGTGACGTCCCACCAATCCACTGCAAATCCCAGAGGCTTTGTTAAAGCTGCCCACACAGTTGGGATTTACAGTGACTCCAAACTTGGCAGAGAGGCAGGTGTGCTTCATTTGGGTGGCTCTGTGGGTGAGTGTAATAACCTTGAAAAGACAACTTCAGGTGATAAAAGGCTTCTGAGTAAACTTCTCAGTAAACACACTGACATAAGGATTTAATGCATTTCTAATTTTAGCATGTGGACTTGATTTTTTTAGTTGATTGGTGTTTAATTCTTGAATATGTCTTCTGAGAGATGACCTACATCTTTCCAGAATTATAAATAATAGCTGGAATGTTTTGATGTTTCAGGAAAGTTTGAATACAAAAAACAAAACATTTGTTCCAGCTGTGAATTCCTGAGAGTGAAAGTACAGTCTGTTGTAAGATACCAAATTAGGATATTCCTTTGACATTACAGAATCATAAATTACATTCAGTCTGAAGAAATGTTTTGATTCTAAGAACATTAGTTACCTAAATATGTGTATTAGTTGGCTCGTTATACTTGCTGGTCTGTTTCAAAGTATTTCTATTGTCTTTGGACTCACTTGAATTGTGCAAGTTTAACTGTTTTTAATCTGTAGTTTGATAGTCCCTACAGATCTAAGGACTAATTTTGCTTAATTTTATTATATAAGAAACTGGTAGCACTTATAATTAAGATTGCTTAATACTTTCCATTAAATGATTGTGTTTTCAGTTTCTTGTAGCTGCCAGACTTGAGTTCTTCCAACTGGAATATTCTGTCTGCCTCAAGCTGTTCTCTTGGGGTTTCTTTAAACAACTTTGACAAAAATGCTTTAGTCATCTCTAAATGAAACTAGAAATGGAACGTGATTCTACTCAGATTAAAGTTTGTTTTTTCAAAGAGTACAGTTAAGGAATTCAAGAGCCATCCATATTTTTCCAAGTCTTGTTAAAATATTCACATCTAGGTTCTCCATCTGGAGTATTTAGAGTTCAGCTGCTCCATTCTCCAGAGCTGTGAGTGCTGAGCAGGCATGCTCACGCACCCCCAGGTCGGGAGGAGCTGAGCGAGGTGTTTCATGTTGCTGGATTCTGTTGTGGCACCAGACTGTGGAATGGGAAGCAGTGTCTCTTCAGCTACCTCCCAACTGATAAATGCTTAACTTAAATTCTCCAAAAGTGGTTCTGTTACATGAGACCCTGAATGTTTTCAGGAAAATTCTCATGCTGGTAATGTGTTCCTTATGATACATAGTTTATATTTGACTTAAAATTGCACCTCCACCTCCTTTTACCAGGGCTGCCTTTGCTGCAGTTAATTTAAAAGTGTTTGCACTTTTAAGCCAACCACTATGGCTTATGACATCCTTAGGTTGAATTTCTGCTGTGAATTGCAGCAGCTGCAATTTCCAGGGCCTCAGCTTTCTGGATTAAAGGATTAAAAGGGGAGCTTGCACCTATTTAGAGCAGCTGAGGAGCACTAAGACCAACTACATGAAGTAAAGATTGAACTGAAATTTAATCAGAGCCAGCCTAAAGACAAACAGAAAAACAATTCTTTGGAAGTTTCCTGCACAGAGAAAGAGGGCTCCTGCAGTGTAAGGCTAGTTGGTGCAGGCCAGAACAACTAATGGTGGTGGGATATGTGGGTTTCTTAATGAAAGTCAGTATTAGCTTAATCACTTTGCTACCCCCTCCTGGTCATTTAACTTCTCCACTCTTGAACTCCTTCTCTGACATATTACAATAGCACTTTGTCAATTTGTGATCCTCGAGGAAGATCAGCCTCCCTTTTTATTGCTTTCTTCTTTTGTTGCAAAGTAATTCTGTACTACTGCTCTTGGTTGAAATTAATCAGTGGTTTGCTTATCTTGGCATTTCTAGTCTAGTGACAATAGCACAGGTTTTAGTGAGTTTTGCTTTATTTTAAACAATTACAGTTCTGAGATTTCCATTTACAAATAGCCAAATTAATAATTTTTTGCTTGGTTGTTCTCTCTCTGTCTCTAGTTTAAAATACTGAATCAGTGTTGCAGTTATAACTTTTGAATTAAAAATACTGTGGGCATAGTTGATCCTCTTCTCCACCTGTTTGTGCTTCTGCACTGCTCCAATGTTATCTCATTGTCTTGCTTTCCAGCAGGGCAGCCTGTGCATGCTAAACATACCTCTGCTCAGTATTGTATTTCGTCTTTTTTATCCTGTGTACAGTAGCCAGGCAGAAACTTTCTGCCGAGGGCGGATGTGCCCCGGGGTCAGGGAGGGGCAGTGGCTCGCTCCCCTCTGCTCCTGGCTAGCAGGAAGCCTCACCCTCAGGTGCTGGGACTGCAGCATCAGTTCTGGCATGAGGTGCTGCCTTTAATACAATGCCTGGCTTCTTTATTTATTCTTGCTCCTTGCCAAGAAATGACAATTGAACAATTAAGGCACAAAGCAGAGAGGGTTTAGCAAATCATGAACTGTTTTTAATTTGCCTCATTAAGCTGCTGTTAACTACTTAAAGCCATCTGCTTAAAAATAATTTGCACATCTTAAGTTTGCACTAGAGAGCAGGTAGACCTTCATTAGAACAGGCTTCATTATTCATGTTATCTTTAGGGGGCTGTCAGTTGTTGTGGGAAGCATGCTATTGCTCACTGAACCAAACTTTCCCTGTAAACAAAAGTTACGTGTTGGTAACTTGCAGTTTGTGGCCATAACCGTATTCTTGGGAACCACTGCCGTTCATGTGGAAATTGGCTTGCTGTGGAGGAAGTTATTTACAGATGTTAGGTAGGTCTAGGTATGACAAATGGGGATGAGCTGTGGGAATGCATAGTGTCCCTGTTATCTACAACCACCCTCAAAAATTAGTCCTGAAGAGAAAGAACAGCCGGATCCGTCTCAGTGCCTCACCTGTCACTGAGGAGGGGGGAGCCTCGTTGCCTATGCCTTGAAGAGATGTTTGCAGTAAAAAAACTGTTTGTCTCCCCAGATTTGTAAAGAAACAGTTACAGAGAACAAATCTCTTACAGAGAACAAATCACTCGAGCTCTGCAGACCCTCCCTCCTCTCTGGTGCTGAGATCCAGTGGCATTTCAGCGAGACTGTGTGTGCCCTGTCTGACCTCCTGCCTGTATTGTGGTTTAGTGCTGTCCTGCTTCTTGTCTGGGAGACTCTGTCAGCAGTGAGCTCATGGGTTGCTGATACCAATAAGATCATTTGGAATGAAACTATCTTTGGAATATTAGATAATGATGGTGTGAGGTTTTACAAGAAGGTCCCCGTCTCAGTCTGCGGGAAAGACGTAGATCTGGTTTTCGGCATATTAGCTGAGACACAATATGTTATTAAGCACAGATATTTTATCAATACCTTAAAAACTCATTAAAGTATTGCTCTGAGATTGATTGGTTTGTTGTTCATTGAAGGTTTTTTGTTTACAGTTGAGTGCTGTTTATTAAGAAGAAAAATGCCAATATTTAACAGGATGAAGATCCTTTGTAGTAGCTGAGCAAAAATGTTGCTATGAACTCAAAATATCATTGTCTTTCTATTGAGGTTTTATTTGTCTCTTTTTGGGAAGAAGAAACAGACAGACTAACTGCACAGGTTTTCACACAATGCTTTCAAATGTGACAAACCAGAAAAAATACAGGGTTTCTTGTAATTGCTTTTGGTTGCAAAAGTTGAAGGTATTCTTTCCAACTGCAGTTACTCTGTCTTTCAGTTTGAAAAGAATTCCAAAGCAATTCTTGACTGGAATCCTTTTATGTTTGCCCAGTCATCTGGGCCTACATTTGAAAAAAATGCGGAATGAAGAAATTACCCAAATTTGTCTTGATTTGAAGGAATGAATGTTCTAAAAATATATACATTGAACAGAACATGTGGCTTCAGCCACATTTCTTGTGCTATCATACTTCTGTTCTTTTTGCTATATTTGTCTTAATTTGGAATGAATTCTACTCCAGAATTTCACTGTAAAACAGCTCATCAAAAACAGCTCAAAATAAAAACCTTTACATGACAAAGAGCTAATTAAATGATTCTTGTAGATCAAATTTGTGAAAGAACGAATCCATTTTAAAATGTTCATAATGCTTGTACTTAATGCTTATCTTCTCAGTTGTTTACTGTGGAGTACCCAGTGTCAAGATGCTATTGTAAGCTCAGTTATTCAAATCACAAGTTATTCCTTTTTAGTACTCTGGATTGACACAGAAGGTTAGGGCCAGTGTGAAAGCATCAGTAAATTTTATGTGGAAAACATTTTTCTGAGCAAAATATTCTGAGTTAAGCTGACTTAAATCTTTGAAGCCATCTGAGCTATAGCTCAAAGAGCAGGAGAAAGTGATAGCCACCATGGACCTTCTGATAAGTTTGGATAGGGAGGTTTGCTTTTAGGAGAGAATGATATGCAATGACCCAGTTCTACAGTCTTCACCAGCTATATATTTGCTAAGGAATCTTGGAAAATATTTCTTTAGCATTTCTGCTCTAGGTGAGACCAAATTGTCAAAGACCCACAATCTGTCGCAAACCATGTTTTAAGTAATTTCTACTTACAGTTCTTACAAAATGCAGCAAATTCTGCTTTAGCAGACACTAGCAGAAAAGCTGAAGAAGACTTTGCCAGAGTGCAGTTAATGCAGCTGCAGAAGCTGGAAAACTCACTGTGTTTAAACCTCAGTTCAGCTGCTGCATTGGCCTCCTTTTCACTTCCATCCCCTTTTGGCTATTTTTGTGGATGGGGAGGGGACAGGACATAAAGACAGCTGCATCTTGATGTGGCCAGCTCCCCTGAAATACCATCATGTGTTCCCACCAGAAGTATTTCATATGTCCTTCTCCTGCTGCTGAAGAGAAGGAACCGGATCCGTTTGCCTTTTTTGACAGGTCTTCCCTCTGGTCCAGCTGTGAAAGGCATCAGCTGGGGAGTGGAGTAGCCCACTGCTGAATGAGAGAGGAGCCTTGAAAACTCTGGGCTGGTCAGAGCTGGAGTGAGGTATGCATAAAAGGAGCAAGGAAAATACTGCTGCTGGGAATTGGAAGGCCCTTGAAAGGCCTTAGTTTCTTACCATGTGCTTGTCTGCTTCTAAATGGGAGGAGGATCTGAATCCAAGAGGCTTGAGCAGCCCTGTTCTCTGTACGAAGAAGTTACAAAACAGGCTGTCTAGGGAATGGCTCTGAGTTTTGTGTCCCCCAGTGCTTCTGGTGCGTGTGTTCCCTATACTCTTGGCTAAGATGAGAAGCAATGTGAAGGAGAAGAGCTGCTGACAGAAGAGAAGGACAGTTCTCAAATGAATGCCTGGAGAAGTAGTCACGAAATGGGACATGTTGCTGATAATTGACTTTTGAAAGACACCTGGAATGTGGATTTCTCTGTTTAGGAAATGAACCTTTTCTGCTCATCTTCCTGCTCTTTCCTGTCCCAATCCCAGCTGGAGCTACTGCAAGAACACTGCTGAGGGTTCAACAGCCTGTCCTTGTTGGGACCTGAGTGCATCTGTCAAGGAAATCCGGCTGAGGATCATCCCTTACTCAAATGACAGAGCTCAGCTGGGGACAAGGCAGCAGCTTAACCGAAGTAGTTTTAAACTGTCTCTTGTGAAGTCAGTCCCTGAGCAATGCTGGCATGAATTGTAGCTTTGAAGTCTTGGGATAGTTTGTGGGGTTTTTTATTTTTTTCCTGAAAACCACAGACCCTTGTTTCTTGTGTCTGCTTAAGAATGTAATTGTAAATCGAAGGAGTAATTTCTAGCTCTTGCGTTTGTGTGAGAAAGTGACTCATGACCTGAATGTCCTCTTATAGCTCAGGGTGAGAAAGCTTATGAAAACTCATAATCACTGAGTAACTGGGTGTGAAAAGGCAGTCAGGGAGAGTCTGAAGTACAAAAGAAGAGCCTGAAGTAATTTGCTTCAAATTCACAACTTGAAACGAAATGGGAAAGCTACAGGCTCTCTACTTGCCTTTGTTTAGAAATCCATTTTTAAGTAGCAGAGGAGCCAAGAGGCAGCTAGAAGAGTTAGGATAGCAGCATCTACCAGCTCTAACCTCCCACTCACATCTTCAGAGACAAGCAGACATGCTGTGGTAGGGTGGTGCTTGGAGGAAAAAAGAACAGAAGGAGAGCTCAACCTCTCTTTTGCACCTTTATCCCAGAAAAACTGTGAATAATACCACTTTTTGAGGTATTTTGTAAAAGGAAGTGTCATATCTTTTCTTCACCCAGTGAAAGGGTACTTGCATGACTCAACCAGCCATGCTTAGGGCAGTGAATTTCTGGCATTGTGACAATGTTGGTGTTAAAAATTTCCCTTGCCTAGCTTCAGGAGTCTAAGACTTGTTCTGATGCTACTGTTTTGAGAGCTGTAACATTAGGAAAGAGAAGGTTATGTGTATTCTAGTTGAAGTCACTTATTAAATCTCACAGAGTGCTGCTTTTTGAATGAAGAGTGTACTGAGTGAGTGCTTACCCTGGTTGGAGCAGGAGCTGCAAGGCTGCCAGACCATCAGTAGACTTTTTGTGGGGGAAGTATGATAGTTCAGCCAAAGAGAAATACAGATAGTTCTCAAATGGTCTATCAGCACAGAATAGCAGTGACACTATTTGTGAAAGGCAACCTCTGCGAGGGAAAAAATAAAATAAAAAAGGGGACAAAAAAAAAATCTGTGTGTTAGGAGGTTCAGTTTATGTGCTGGTGGATTCTAGTAGTGAAACAAACACTCTTACCCTGTGGCACATGGCACAGCTCTGTGTAGCTTCTCAGGCACAGTGGAACAGAGCAGGGCTTGTGCTGTACACTGCAAAGGCACCTTGCTTCCCTTTGGACAGAAATAATTTCAATAAGAACATTTAATTTAGGGAAATCATTAGTCTGCTGAGTAACTACCCTGTAAGAAATAAAAATCTGCTGGAAAGATTGGATTCTGTGTAGTTAATGAATGACAGTTTGTAGCCAGCCACATGACCTGGTTACATCCTGGATACAGAGGTCTTGGGAGGTTTTCTACATGCTTTTTTCACATATACCTTAAAAACCCAAAAACTAAAACCCCCAAATCCTGGCAGCAAAACAATTAGGTTCTTTGGAATGAAGTAAAAACAGAGGTTAAAGTACATTTTTGATATGAGGGATAGCCTGTGCAGAATGGCAATTAGGGAACACATACAGAAGGTTCTATGCCTGTGATGTAAGTTTTGAGGGGAAGGAGCGCAGTGCAGCTTTCTAAACAGGCTAAAAGTGTTTACAATTCTGCAGCAGTAGGCCTTAAAAACATAAGTTTATGTTTTGAATAAATCTAAGGTGCTATTACATAACAACTTCAACCTTTTTTTTTTGTTGTTTTCTTCCCTCTTTCCCTTCTACAGATCACACATCCGTGGGCGGGCTGGGAGACAGTTTTTATGAATATTTATTGAAAGCCTGGCTTATGTCAGACAAGACGGACACGGAGGCAAGGAAAATGTACGACGATGCAATTGAGGTGATTATGATTCATTGAGTTTTCCAATACAGTGGAACAATCTTGAATGATTTCAAAGAAATTAAATTAAATTTAAAAAAAGAAACCTAGGGAGAAAAACCACCACCAACCACAGGACTTGTTTTGATTATGTAAGTTTTAAGAAATCAAGTGATGAATAATACTAGCTTTCACTTTGAGTAGTTTAAAAAGTATTATTGTAGAATACATGTGATGCAGATTATTGTGCTAAAAATAATCAGCTTGTCCCAAATGGTACAATGTAAAAGCCCAGGCTCTAATTTATTAGAAGGAGATGTAGCAACCTTGAGATGTGTGCAGAACAACCAAAGTGTTGAGAATTCATCATTCTAGGATCTGAAGTCCCAAATCGTTTTATTCTTTGCATTATTTTCTAGAGCATTTACATGTTATATTCTATATTTGCCTTGTAAAATGCAGTTCAAATCTATTCCTGTTTCTATTGTTCTTTTGTGCTATGGTCTTACTCTCTGTCACAGACAAAATGCTTGCCTAAGCAGGGCAGTACTGCAGATGGTTCAGTGGGATTTGGGGGTTGGTGGCCTTTCTGTGGTGGCTCTGAGCTTTTTGCTGCCCAGCTCTTACTTTCCCAGTTTCCCCATCTTCTCTCAGCAGCCTCTCATAGTGGTTCCCACTGTGCCATCATTCCCCTGCTACAGTTTAGACACATAAAGAGTAACAGAGCTGGTTTGAGTGAGCCGTGGTACCAGCAGCAGCAGGGGCTGTGTAGCCGTGTCCCAATGCTGATGTGTGGCTGGTGCCTGATGTGTTCCAGGCTCTGTGCATGCCCTGTTGCTTTCAACATAAGTTTTTACAGCTTAGTTTTAGTGCGGTCGGTCTTCTAAAACAAAACACCTATTCTTGGAATTCTCAAAATTCACATTTTACAAGACATATAGTGAAAGTTCTAGTACAAAATTGCTTTGAAGCTGTAATATGTCTTATATCTGACCTGAATTTGATTACATTTGACTTCCAGCTGCTTTGACTTTTTCCTTCTCTACATTGTTTTAAAGGGTTATCTGCACCATATAGATGGTTACTATCAAATGTACAATAGACAATAGACATTCTCTCCTGAAGTAAAAGTGCCTTTTTTTTTCTTTCTTTTTTTTGGGTCTCACAAGATAAAACATATTTTGAATTATTTCTTAAGCTTTTTTCTATGTATTTTCCAGTATCTTCAGTATGGAGACAGCAATGTAATGGTTCTTCTGATGTGATTCTTCTTGTAACTGATTCCTTCTTGGTTTTATCCTCTTCATCCAGCCAGAAGCTCTGCTTGTACTCTTAACCTTTGCCTCATACCATCAACCACTTTCCAGTTGCTTTATTCTGAAGCTGGTTATAATCTTTTCGATTTACTGCTTTCCTACCACTGTGATTTACATTCCCGATTCCTCAGTGTTTGACCTTAGACTTATCTCTATTGCAACACATTGTTCAGGCAAAACCCGTTTTGTCACCTGCTCTCAGTGATTTTACAGAACTGACTTTTCCTTTATCATTATCTATAGTTATATCAATTTTTGTGTCATCTGCAATTTTTTTTCCTAGCATTTTTCTTGGAGATCATTGTTAGAAATACTGCCTGGTGTTGAATAAAGTAGCTATGCAGAATCTTCATGGGATAAGGACTTTTTTGATTTTTTCACAATTTTTTTTTCTTTACTTGTTCAGGACTAATATTTTGTAAAATGCCAAGAAATTCTTGAAATCTCTAATATTTCTACTATCAGCATACACATATCAATCAAACATTTATTTTTGAAACCACATCATTCATTTTATATAATTGTTTTATTAACTTTTTTAACTACTGATAAAGCATTGGCTGTTTCCCAGTCCTTTTGAACTTAGCTTTCAAGGGTTTGTTAAAATCTATATTACTAGTTCATAACATTACTTGTGTATATTTTATGTTAAAATACAGTGTATGAGGTCCTATGGGTTTAGAGATGTTTAGGAGTTGATATTTAGCTTCCATTGTGGTTACTGTTGAAATATTTTACTCTGATTCTTAAACTGTGAACACTTCAAAATTAGAGGAAATAAACTCTCCTGGTCATCCTCTTCACTGTAAACCATCTTGCAAACATTTTATTTGGGCACATCTCTGAATGGAGACAGAGCAAGGCAAATTTGGGACCAGGTGAAAACACTCTGTGGATAGGAGGGAGGAAAAGCCAAGCTGCTCCTTATTCATGTGGGATATGTCCTGCAGTCCAACTATCAGAGGGCTCCTGCTTTTTCTCAGTTAAACCCACCCTGTACATTTGAGTCTGCATGAACTGTACTGATTTATGTGCTGTGGAACATACTGTTTCAGGGTTTGTGTCTCCCCCTGGTTCTACTTGACATTGAAAGACATAGGCAAAGAGTCATTAAGTGGGATTTGCTTTGTGTAACAGCAATTCTAATTTTTATTTAAAATTTTTAAGAGGCTGTTCCCTTACCATTCTTTTGTTCTTGCCTATAATATAGGTCTTCCTCCATAGCTAACACTTCTTATTCTTTGTTTTTCAAAATGTGGAGCAGAAGCTCTTTGCATCATTTGTGAAAGCAGAAGGGGAAAGGTGTAGCATGCATTCCTCCCACTCACAGCACAGAGTTGGAAATGTTCTCAGCACCCACCAGTGTAAAAGAATGTCTCTGTCCAGCCACACTTCACTCCCTTATCTTATTACGGCAGTGTGAGTGGAAGATGGACAACATGACCTCAGTCCTAAGTCTTGCAGTAGACAGTGATATCTCATTCCTTGGAAGTATCACAGGGAAGAAGAATGCAGCATCTGTTCTTCAGATGTCATGGTTTCCAATCCATGGCATATGAAGTCTTATCCAGGTCACTACATACTTCCTTACATACATACAAACAATTTGTATATCCATAACCCCTCTGTATATAACATGGGTGCAATCTTCCACTGTAAAGGACATTTCGGTGCCATGTCCTAGTATGGAAATTCACAGCTGTGATAAAAGCTGAAATTGTGAAACCTGCTGGGAATTTTTTGTGGGGATAAAAATTGAGGATGGACCTCTTAACTTTGCTTTCAACATCACCATGTGGGCCTTCCAGCTAGTCTGGTTTCAAGTGTCTTTTTTTCCTTCTCACATCAGCTGGAGGATAGGTAAGCTTCTTTTTGATCTGCTGCCTTGAGTAGCCTAATCTGTTAGGCTCATAAATTTGATCCTTACTCTTTCTTACTGCACAGCATTAGGTAGCTAAAAGAAGGATTCAGCCGTGTGCTTGACTGTCACAACATAGCAAGTACTGCTGCAAGACAGCTCAGAAAATGCTATTTTTTTTGTAGTCATGAAAAGCACAGGGAATGTTCAGGGAACATGAGGTTTTGCATAGAATCGCAGAGTACCTTGAATAGCAGGGGACCCTCAGGAATCATTGAGTACAGCTCCTGACCCTGCACAGGACAACCCAAGAGTCACACCATGTGCCTGAGAGGGTTGTCAAAACACTTCCTGAATTCTGTCAGGCTTGGTGCTGTGACCACTGCCCTGGGCAGCCTGTTCCAGTGCCCAGCCACCCTCTGGGTGAAGAACCTTTTCTTGCTATCCAACCTAAACCTCCCCTGACACAACTTCAGGCTGTTCCCATGGCTGCTGTCACTGGTCTCAAGAGTGAAGAGATCATTGCCTTTCCCTCCACTGCCCCTCATGAGGATGTTGAAGGCTGCAATGAGGTCTCCCCTCAGTCTCTTCTCTAGGCTGAACAAACCAAGGGACCTCAACCACCCCTGTTGCTCAGGCATTGCTCAGACTAAGGAAGCTCTTTCCATTAGTTAATCTCTTAGTTGATGTGAACTAAATCTTCCCTTTGGGAGTTGGGGTGTACATGTCCACTCTGGTACATGTATACTCCTTGTAGTCCAGCTGGATGTCACTGCTTTGCAGTTCTTGTTGGAGTGCTCTGTGGCCTCAGCCATCCAGCCAAGGGTACAAATGCCACACCCATCCCAACCTGCACCCTTGGGCTCCCAGCAATGCCCAGCTGTCCCTTGTTAATTACTGTAAATACCAATTGTCATTTTTTTGCAGTTGGCAGGCAGCAGGTTGTTGAACGATAAAGTATTTTGAGAGAGTTGCATTTATATTCTTGAGATGCTTCCTTTGTGACTCTCAGAACCTAACCTAGTTATTAAGTAGCTGATAGGACTTGATTTTCAGATTTCAAAAACTACCCCTTCTACCAGGCAGTTATTTCCAAGTTCAGAAGTTGTGTTTTCTGCTCAGAAGAGGAGCATGTTGCACCTAGAACATCCTCTTCAGTCAAACCATGAAAGCAAATCTGGAGTAGAAGTGTAGCTCATGGAGAAGTATATAAATTTGGCCTTTGTTGGCTATCCTGGTGCTAGCCACAGCAATTTTGTCCTGCTGGAAATGCTTCCGCAACCATTTGCTCCTCAACAGTTATGAAATTATGGGAAGATACAATTCAAAAGGAGATGTCACTTAGCATTTGGAAAAAAATGCTTTTCTCTAGGAAATAAATAATCCATATGCCTTTCTGCTCTTCACAGTTCAAGTGGCTTTCCTTCAAAGAGGGCTCAACTTTTATGTACCATGTGGTCCAAAAACATCAGTTTTGTCACAGTCTAGAATAATGGAATCAACAGAGTTAGTGCTCCAGATCTTGATATCCTTTCCAATGGCAGTTTTCAGCAGATCCAATACTTCCTGTACCAGTACTTTCTGCCCAAATGAGGCTTGTAGAGTTAACCACATCAGGCTCCTTAGCAGCAGAAGGCAGTCGTCAATACCAATTTGCCTGATGGTTAGACAACCACCCTGGCAGCTGTCAGAGACTTACTGGTTTCTGCTCTGTCAGTTACTTCTGCCTTCTTCTCTCTGGATCCTGCCATGAGCACAAACCTCAGATCTATCAGTGGTATTAGGGAAGGAATTAACCCAACAGGAGTGCAGGCCAGCACTTCTCTTTCATTACTTTCTCACTGTCTAATGCTAGACATAGTAAATACTGAAGTAGTTGGTGGGAATTGTGATCCTCTCTGAAAGAGGCTTAAGCAAACATTGTTCCATCTAGTTTGCAAACTTTGGGAAGTTAAGTCAGCTGTTCTTTTAAGAGAAGGATACAATTTTTAAGTCACAAGCAACAGCATGTTTTGGTACAAATGTGCAAAAAGAAAGCAGCAGTTGCGTCACGTATAAAATAAAGGGTTTTTTTGTGAGCAGCTCCTCCAACACCCATCATTTGAGAATGTGCAATCAGAAAGCTGCTATGGAGAAGCTAGAAGGTGGCTGGAGCATTCCTGCCACTTCCTATTAAAGACTGACTATTTGCATATTTTGCTGACCAAAAGTTTCCAACATGGATGTGTTTTCTTTGTACTCACAGAGTGCGCAGAGCTCTGGTACTTCCCAGAGTTAGCAGTTAGACAAATACTGCTTGAGCCATAAAATAAGTTTTGAATTCTGAAGTGCAGTGTTGTCTATGTTGTGATTTTCCTATGTTAGATGTCATTAGCATTTTTAGCAGTTAGGATATTCTTCTTTTTTGTGCTTTGAAATTATATTCTTATAGCTGTCTGTTCCAGTAGTGCTCAGAAGTGCATTTGAAAAAAAAAAATTATTTTTGTTTCGAAAGCCAGACTTTGCTTGATAAAGGAATGTTAATAAGTAAAAAGTGCATGTGAAACAGCATTTAAATGTTCTCTTAATCTCTTTCTAGGCCATAGAAAAACATCTCATCAGAAAGTCCAATGGAGGACTGACCTTCATTGGGGAGTGGAAGAATGGGCATCTTGAAAGAAAGATGGGCCATTTGACCTGTTTTGCAGGTGGAATGTTTGCCCTTGGAGCAGATGGTTCCAGAGATGATAAAGCTGGACATTATTTGCAGCTCGGAGCTGAAATTGCACATACATGTCATGAGTCATATGACAGGACAAGTAAGACCTCTTGTTAATCTAATTATTTCAATAGTTAAAATACAGCAACTCTTGTAATTATTGTTAGGATTTGTTATGGACCTTGTCTAACTAACATGCACTGGTTTTATACCAGTGTGAATTTTTAACATCTGTGTATTTACTTCTGCTCTTCATCATGGTGAGTAAATCTAAACCCAGATTTTATGGTTCCTTCATGCATGCTTGTCCTCAGTTTTGGATCAGTCAGCTAAGATGGGTTATATGGGTATGGTGAGGAAGGAATTTGTGTGACCTCTTGTCCTCAGAGATTTATAGGGAAGTTTTTACTTTCATATATTCTGTTCTTACAGTTGAGGAAAAAAATTGTTAATAGACTTTTTATTGGTTTTAATAATAGTCCATTCTGAGTGGGTACAATTAAACAAGAGAGGATGAAGAGTATTCTACAGACTGTGAGAAGGCCAAAGGCCTGGCTAGTGAGGAGGCAGCATCAGACTTCATTGTTGGGCTGGAAGTTTCTCAAGGTCAGTCTTTTGGACCAGGATTATTTTATAGTGACCTTGATGCTTGAAGTGTACTGAGTATGCTTATGGTGGCCATATAGTTGTAGAACATAATTAAAATGGAAGAGTCTCAGAATAGCAATCAGGGACATCTTGAGAACTGGACTATCAGAAATAAGAAGTTTGCCAGAAAAAGTCAGGAGCTCTTTGTCTGAAGTGGGAGTTGAAAAATGTCCTGGTCTGTATCAGATGAAGAATTTCAGCAGAGATTAGATAATATTAAGACTGCCTTAGAAGACATGTGTAATTTGTCACCCTGAATACTCTGTATAAATCTGAATTTCAAGCAGAACAAATGCAGAGAAGGACCAAGAGAATGAATAGAGTGACAGAGCTTTTATCTTACAGTGGCGAAAATATGAGAGATTGGCCTGCCCAGGCTAGAAAAATAATACTGAAGAAAGGAACAAATTTATTGCCATCTCAGGGGGTAAACACTGAAGAGAAATAGTTATTTTAGGATATAAAAGAACACAGTTGTAACGAGAGCAAGATTTTTAAGCTCGCTGTGCATAAATGTAGGTTGGAGATTGGAAATGGTTTTGCATGGCGATCAGAGAAGTGTATTTCTGGAATACCTTCCCAGTAGAAATAATGGAAACTATAACTTAAGCAGTTTTAAGGTGAGAATTCATGTATTTATCCACAGGATTACATCGTATCATTGTATAGTTGCTGTCTTTCTAAATAATTCAGTCACAGAAGTGGTAATTTTATTTGGGTAGCAACAGTTTTAAAAAAAGGAAAAGAAAAAAATCTGAGTATGCTTAAGAAAAAAAGGTAGGACATAGCAGCTATTGTTGCATTCTGAAAAATTGCATTTAAATGTTTAATTAGGCATTTAAAAATAAGCAATGTTAAATTCACAGTTGTTTGAGCAGACCTAATTTTATTCCTTCAGATGTTTATTCTGTACCCTAAATAAGTCAAAAGATGGGGGAGATAAAAGTTTTGATTACATATTTAATGACTGTATAAGAACACATGAGCAAGAAAGACTGAAAGCTGTACAGACAGCTATAAATTTGCAATGCCCTTGTTCTCTTTTGTTCAGTCATGCAGTCCCAGGAATGTGGATTGTTTGTGTTTGGATGTTTTGGTTTTAATTTTCTGGCCTGATTTTTCAAAGGATATTAAGAACTTATATATGCAAAAATGTCAACTTCTTTGTTATGTTTCAACAGCAGGATTTGAGCATAATGGTACACTTTAATGGCAGAACTGGCTGATGGCAGAAAAAGCATCTTTAAGAGGGCAGACAGTCATCCTGGTTCAGCTAATAGGTTTATGGTTCAGCAGGCAAAGGGAATTTCCTGATTTTTCTCCTATGGACATGGGAGAGTTTGCCCCATTGGGCATGCCCAGAGGAGGGAGAAGGATGCAGAGACTGCAGGCAGGGGTTAGGCAGCTCTTTCTTTAGATAAAGCAGCAGAGCTGCCCTTTCCTGCTTGTAATAAACTACAGTAATGGTGATGTAATACTTCAGTATGAAAATACTACTTTATGAAGCAACCTAAATTTCCATAGCTGAGCTTCAGGCTCAGCAAAATTGAAACAGAATTTCACAGAATAAAAGCATTTCTGGAAAATGAGGGCATTATATTGACAACTATCATCAACCTGTTGCACATATTGCAGGTTTAAAACCTGTTAGAAAAAAACCCCTGATATTTCAGAAAGGTGGTTATTTTAGTGCTGACTGGTACAGAGAAGCTGGAAAGTCCTTGAAACTACTCCTGATGTATTTTCTTGGGGATTATGTCCCAGTGGCATCTAGCATCACTGCCATGTAATTGAGAAGTTTATGCAGGGATGTAGTCCCACTGATAATCTGAGTCACCTGTCAATGTTCCCCAGGAATACCTGAGAGAAGACCTTAGACTCCAGACTGAGATGCTGGAGAACTGACTAGGTATGTTGTGAGAAGCTTGGGCCCTTGCCATGGCCCTGTGAAAATCCTTGTAGATTCTGCTTGAGCTGAGGATCAGTCTGTAGCACTGCTCAAAGCATGTCTTTCTAATTCAGCAGCTGGAGGAGGCTGGTGGATTTTGGAAGGTGAAGGCAGGGGGTGCAGTCGTGGTTCTGGTCTGCCTCTGAGCAAGTGATTTGTGTTTCCAGGATCTATTGGGCATGGCAGCATGAGAGCCCCCTCCAAGGCTCTTCCCCTCTTCAGGAAATTGTGAATGCATGTGGCACCCCTTAGAAAGGATTTGAAAAGGCTTATTGATGGTCAGTGAGAAAACTTAACTGTAACCAGAATAGTCTTATGATGTATAGTCTGTACATGTCTCTGCTTCCTACCAACTCTACTATTTTTTGTACCACGAACTATCAATGGATGAATGCTGCAGCCATCCTAAATTTCCCATCCTGTGACAGGAGATTTCAGCATTTTCCTGTAGTCCTGTGTGCTCTCAGTTTGAAGAGAAGATTGAGAAAAACAAAGATAGGAGGCATGTTCTGATTTGTGTGCCCGTTTGCCAGTAGAAGAAATCACAATGCTGTCAGTGGGCATTGGTAAGGCTACAAAAATACAGCTTCCTGTGCTCATGGCACAAGGTTTCTTGCTGTTTAAGCTTGTGTGAGTACTACACATCTTGAGGTGTTCTGGTTTCTGGTTATTAGTTCTTTGTTTTTCATGCTTAATGTGAACCACTGAGCACCATGACACAGGCATAAAATAATTGGCAATGCGAAATCTGTAGATGGCTACAAAAAACAAGTCCAATGAAATCAAAGGAATGGAAAGATCACTAACAAATCAATCTAAATAATCAGCTTTCATAAGTATTGTAGAGGTTAGATAAATAAGCAAAATTATCTGTCTAGATGGTATTGTGTGCTGATCTATAGCATGCAGTATTTTTAGTACACTCTACCATCCCTTATGCATAAGAATTTTCTAGCCATTAGCTGATAGTGTGTAAAGTATTGACTGACTACAGAGAGCTTCTTTTAGGATGAAATTTTTTGCACTCCTTTAAAGTTTCTTGACAAGAGCTGTCCTCAGAATCGCAGTACAGCTTTAACTGTTTTTTATGTGTGACAATTCTAGTGCAGAATAAGCCAGATGACTAAGATTTCAGCTGAGACATATGCAATGGTATGAGTAGATGCTGTCTCTGCCCCAAGACTTTCAGTAAGCAGCTAAACAGGCAAGGCTGAGGAAATGAGAATAATAACATGTTTTTGTGAGATGTATGAAATAGCAATGAGAAGTGTCTTGAATGTTCTGTTCCTCCAATTTTGTATGAATTAGAGCCTAGCAAGTATTATTATAGTTATGAATCCTTTCTTACTTTCAGGAAATTTATTGCTAGATTGATTGTAGTCTTAAAGAAACATACAAAACAGACAATATTTTCAAAAATACTTATGGAATTAGAAATATATTTATCTAAAAGTACAAAGATTTGCCCCTTTTTTTTTGGCAGTGCTAAATACAGCTCTCACTGAAGTCAACTTTATGTCAGTTAAATTTTTTTAAATGGTGGTTGTTCAGCTTTGCACTGGTATGAAATTGTTTCTCATCTATTCTCCCTGCCTAGACTATAGTCTATTGGCACTATTAATATGAAAACATTTGGATTATTCTGTGATCACTATAGCATTGTAAAATGGCCTTAGATGGTTCTTGACTTAGAAGAATGGCCCCTGAAAGGTATTGTGTCCATAATAGCTTCTTTTCTTTAGTTAGCTATAATTTTACGTCCTTGGTTTCAGATAAGAATTTGGTGAAATCATCTCAACATGCAGAGGTCACCCATCCTTGGGTAGTTTAATTTCTTGTAGTGCTCAATAGCATTAGGAATAGGTGTGAGTAAATAATTAAGGATTTAATGCACGAGCAGGCTGCAAAGCAAGAGAAGACATCACAGTTTCTGTAGCTTGTGGATCACCAGAACTCCAGCTTCTTTGGTGGATAAGACTAACATAGCTGTGATGTTTCCCTGATTCCAAAAGGCTTTTTAACAAGTGTTTTACTAAGGCCCATTAGCGACATTAAACAATTACAATCTAAGCAGCCAGTACCTGCATGGAGGAAGAAAAGGGGCATAATATAGAAAAGAGGATAGAGGTAAATACTCCACTCTTGCAGTGGATAAATGCTGGTTAACCAGCTGTACTCTGATATATTTGATATATGTATGTCTATAGGTGTGTAAAATGTATACTGTATTTATATACATTGTAAGTGTGTAGTATATTTACATTTCATATTTTAGTATGTATTATCTATAAATAAAGCACACACATATATAAATGATCAGAAAAGGCCAGGAACAATAAACTAAGTGTGCTGATAATAACAAATAAAAGCACTTCACAAGGACCTTATGAGGTTGAGTAACTGCATAATAAATTGCTAAATTAAATCCAATGTAGTTAATTGGGAAGTGAGGCACCTCTGAAAAAATGATTTCTAACCTTACATATTAAATGATGAGTGCTAAATGACCATTGCAATTCAGGAAATTGCTTTTGAGATTATGAAAATGTCAACTCAGTAGCACTCAGGAAAAACAAAATGAGAAAGAGAAAAATAGAAAATGTCATTATGTCACTGTATTAATCTCACCTGCACTTTTTTTCCCTGTATTTGCTGGTCCTTTCTCATTTAACAAAGGATACAGTAGAACTGGAAGAGTTGCAGAGAAGGGCAAAAAGATTAACTAGGGGCATAGAACAGTTTCCATTCAAGGCACAACTGAATTGAATAGTATTCTAGGTAGAATTCATCAGAAATCACATAGGGATTGGAGAGTGGTTCTGCATCAAATAGGTATTAGAGATGTGGAACTCCTTAGCAGAGGTTGTTTTGGATGCTCAAGGCTTACACAGATTTAAGGAAGCACCAGATGAGTACTTGGGAAATAAATTTATTAAGAATTACTGACGACCTAAAAAAGTATGTCTAGTATGGGAGAAGTCTTGAGCTCAAAAACAGTGGAGGCTGATAGAAAAGATGGAAACAGGTATCTCATATACTTGACGGCTTCCACTTCTCCATCAATGTGTGATCTTGGCTATTGTTGATGTGACATTGGAGCAGACAGAATTCCATCTGGTCCAGGATAACCATTCTTGTACTCAGAATTTTGGATTGGTAGAACTCTCTATCTAATCCTGTCTATTTTATAGTGAGATCTATATAATTTTTTAAGTGAAACTTAAGTGGGTAAAGTGGCCCATTTTGAAAGAAGTGCAATAAACATTTCTTGATGGAGTTTCTCTTACCATTCATGTGGCTGAAGCGGTGTGATGTTTTTTCTTTTGGCATCCAGAGCCATAGTCCCTTGAAACAAAAAGGTTAAGGAACTTCTGGAGATTTTCTGCTGGGGCTGCACTGAGAGTTGCTTGTATTTTTCATTATAGCATTCTAAGGTTCCCCTTTCAGACCCATGAAACCTTGGTTAATTTGCATCTAGCCCATAGGAATTACACGATTAATTGCTTTGATAATTTTTAAAGCTTGAGTGCAGCTTCAGAGTTCAGCACCTTAAAAATTCTCTGCCAAAATAAATGGTGAGGTGCAGTAATAAGAGTGCATAAGTAATGTTAAATTTGAGGACCAATGTGCAGCTAATACAAAATATGTGTAACTTCTTATTATAGACAGTTATTCTACAGGTGTGTTGTTCTTATATGAGTAGTCTTCCAGGTGCTGGCACAGGGCCTTTACAGGTTCCTTTAAGGGCTTAAACAGTGAATCTCTTATTTCAGAGATTTATTTTCTGGTGTACTTAAGACTTCATTGCCCAGTTGTAAACCCTTTACTTGAAGATCACAGCACATCAGTTACAGTGACCTGACAGTACATCCTTAAACCAACAGTTTGGATAAAGATACAGGTTATTTGGTATGATACTACTTGGTTTAGTTCCAAGATCTTTTCCTACTGTGCTGGGTGGGATCAAAGGACAGGAAAACCTGTTTTGACCCTTTTCTTCTTTTTTCATTTTCTTACAAGGAACTGATGTTGGTCACTTCAATTTTATCCTATAATTGAATGTGTTAGTGTGTTTATATTCTTAGTGTTCCATTAATTTTCAAGAGGATTACTGTAGTCCTGTCAAAATAGGTCGTTTTCTCAAAGGAATTAGATAAATTATTCATAAGAAAAATTATAGGCCTCAAAAGTAGGAAATACTTATGAGACTGCTTAAAGGTTCTATTTTTTTTTTTTTTTTCCACAACCTTCGGATAAAGCAGTCTCCTACCCATCCTTCCTGCAAAGATTGGTATGGAACAAATTTTTTCTTACCTTTACTTTTTTTTTTGGTTGTTTGTTTCCTCTGCAGCACTAAAGCTGGGCCCAGAAGCATTCAAATTTGATGGTGGCGTGGAGGCGGTGGCAGTACGGCAGAATGAGAAGTACTACATCCTAAGGCCAGAGGTGATTGAGACCTACTGGTATATGTGGAGATTCACCCACGATCCCAAGTACAGGCAGTGGGGCTGGGAGGCAGCACAGGTAACTCTATTAATCATCTGTTAGTAATTTAATTTTGTGTATTTCCCCTTTGAAGCCACTTCAGTCTCATGGTAATGAAACACTTGGAGTGGTAATTGATTTTCACAGTTTCCTGTAAACCAGGGTACATATGAAGGTGCACACAATTATTGCTATTTTGCATTTGCTGAGTCAGATGCTCAGGTGAGAGGTGCATTCAGCATTACACAGCCCATGAGTTCAGGAGCTGAAACAGAACTCCTTAGTCATGACTCCTACTGTCGTCAGTAGTGTGCAGCCCCCGAGAGTTTCTCTACTTCCCTGAATTGCTCCAGCATTCTTTGGAAACAGCTCAAAGCCAGTTTCAAAGATGAGAATAAACATTAAAGATAACAAGACAGTAATGAAATATTTTGACTACATCCAGAGGAGATGAGAGAAAAGCAAAGGAAGAGACAAACCAGGAGACTGGGTAAGTTTGTTCTGTGGCTGAAAACCAGTTTTGCTCCAGAAGCAAGACATCAAGAAAAGGTGGGAAGAGATCTGTTGAGATGCCTGTATTCAGAATATTTAGCCAAGCTCATTACTATCCATTCCTCAGCACAGCTGCAACACCTAGAAGAGGCCAGGTATTTTACAGTTGTCTATTAGTGTGGTTTTGCCTTTTAGTCTGTTTTGTTCCAACAAGAATTATGTTATTCTGGAGACAGGTTCCGCATTTGTATTCCAGAATGCATTGCTGCTGTCTCCAAAACATTGTCCCTAGGCTGTGTAGATACTACAAATTCTTGCTGATCTAACCAAGCTCCTTTCAGAAGCTATGGCTGGATAATCCAAGCTGAGGTGGGGTCCTTTGTAATAGATTAAAAAATTTACAGATGTAAGGATTTTCAAGCCAGGATCAGTCTCTTAAGCACACTGCAAAGCATGTGTTTTAATTGCATTTTGCTCAGTTTTCTCCATTTGCTTTCATTATCTTGGTTCCCATTAATGCTTTCAAAACAAACCCTCCCTTCCTCTTCCCCGCCTCCAATTTTCTCTGTGTGTGGGGTAGGATTTTATTTTATCCTTCTGTCAACCTCCATTGAAGTTGTAAATCAAGCAGCCCCTGTGCTTAATTGCCTCTATCCTTACAGACTGCCTTCTTCTGCTTGTTGTTTCCTTGATACAAGATTTCTTTATCTAACATAGCCATAAAATATTTTTGACTTCTTCATAAATAATTTTGCAAACCCCTCCTTCCCACAATTAGGAATTTTCCTACCCCACCATCGTACTGACACGGAAGCTTGAAGCTTTTTGTTCCCCAGGATTTTCTGTTCATTGCATATAGATAATAAGTTCTTGTGTTTATTCCTCACACCTACTCACTACTTTTTCTTCTTCCTCATCATACACAGCCCTGGCTGTGTTTATTCCATCATTTATAAATAGAGAAGAAGCTGGTGTGACACGCAGAGCAGTTGGCTTACTGCTGTTGTACAACACTCTCTGAATTTGTCTTTCTTTTGCCTTCCAACCTCTGAAGCATACTTGGATTTATTATCTATATTTTTTGACAAAACTTATGCACTTTAGTGCAAATCTTATGCTTTTTCCATCACCTGTTTTGTTGCATCTCTCCAAATCCAGTGTCTCTGGAGGAAAAAACAGGAAGTTCAATCTTACATTCCCTCAGTGATCATAAATCCCTGTGACAGTGTCTCAATCTCTCTCCCGATGAAAAAAAGGCTAATTCTCCCTAATACTGTACTTAGCACTAGAGACAGCATTCATCTCAATTGTATTGGGCCAGTCAAATTGGATGATGGTGTGCTGGGGGGCTGGCTGAAGTATTACAGAAATATGCAGGGAGGATACTCAGGGTAAATACAGAAAATTACTAAAATCCTTTTCAAGCTAATTATTTGAAAGCAGTAAGAACCACCATTTCACAATAGGCATGTAAAGCCAATTACTGATCTGAGCTGTGTGAATGAAGGGTTCAATTAAGAGTTGTGGACTTGTGTATCTCACTAAATAGGACTGCACCAGAGAGAGGCTGCTGAGTTCATTGGAGCTTCTATTAACAGTGAACATAAATAGCCAAGACCTGAAGCTCAGGCTAACTTCAGGCAAACTGAGGATTGGTACTAAGATGGAGGAGAAAGACTGTCCTCATGAGACCTCAGCTACACCCAGATCTGGGGTCCTCAGCACAAGAATGACATGGACCTTTTAGAGCAGGTTCCAGGAAGGGACAGAAATATGATTCAAGGGTGGGAGCACCTCTCCTACAAAGACAGGCTGAGAGAGCTGGGGTTGCTCAGCCTGGGGAAGGGAAGGCTCCAGGGAGACCTCATTGCAGCCTTCTAGTACCTAAAAAGGGCTTATTAAAAGAAGCGAGATAGTGTTTTTATGTGGGCAGATAGTGACAGGACAAAAGTCAATGGTTTTCAACTGAAAGAGGACGGATTTATATTAGATGTTAGAAAGAAATTCTCTACTGACAGCATGGTGAGGCACTGGAACAGGTTGCCCAGAGAAGCTGTGGATGTTAAGTGTTCAAGGTAAGGTTGGATGGAGCCTTGAGCATCCTGTTCTAGTGAGTGGCATCCATACACATGGCATTGAGGTTGGAACTAGATGATCTTTGAGGTCCTTTCCAACCCAAGCCATTCTGTGATTCTACTTAGAGAAGAGTAGACAGAAAAGAGCCAGACATAAGTTGGAGGTAAAAGAAATATGGTTTCACAGTTTCGTGGGTTAGAAGCTGTGAGTACGACAGCTGGTGAAGAAACTGGCACAGTTTTTGTGGGCATGTTGTTGGCACAGTCAAGAAAAGTTGCATATGCCACAAAAAACACCCTCAGAGAAACTGAGGGAGCTGGGGTCCATTCTAGAAGCATATAAAATTTTATTTCCAAAGAACTTAGGTTCATGTTGACCTCCCTGTATGTTACAGGCACTGAAGTTTCATTTTGTGTCACTTTTGAATCGAGACACATGTATTTGGCAGGAGCATACTGTTGAATATTCTCCTGTTATATTCTGTATTTGAATAAAGGAAAGTAGAAAAGCCGCTACTTCTTGGTAGTTTGGGCCATTATTTATTTATTCTTGCTGTTAAAAAACCCATGTTTTATTTCCCATTTGAATTTGCCTAGTTTCAGCTCTCAATCACTGGGTTTTCCTATGACTTTCTATGCCATTTTTAAATGTCCTTTCCCCCATGTTTTCTTTCCAAAGAATTTTCATAGGTTATAAAAAGCAATGTCCTAACAGGAACTCAGACTGAACTGTCTTACATGGCCATGGAAGTCTTTGAAGTGTCTCTGCATTCCAAAGGTTGTCTCTACCTTCCAGGCTAGCCTGGGTCTGCAGTTACACAGTCTCAATGACTAGATTTAGGATTATGTGCCTGGTTTTATGAAACTCATTTTGTTTGGCACCCAGTTACCAGCAGATTACACTGTCTGCTGTTATTTACGTATGTCATTTTAGCCAGCAGCAGTGTTGCAGTGATTGATAAAACTTCAGACTGCTCCTTGTGGATCTCTGTGAGAAGCAGCTCTATTTTGTGATGATTTTGCATTGCTAGTTCTTTCTTAGAGCACTGTCAGTCAATTTTAAATGGAATTATATTTATATGGTATAGTGTTGCCTTGTCTTCCCATAACATCTTAAATACCATAGCAATTGCCTTAGAAGCTTTTAAGTTTATTACAGCTTTGCAGTTATCTTTATTTGTCAAATTTGTAGCTCTCAAAGAATGAAATCAAGCTTGTGACCAAAATAGTTTTCTACAAAACCATGCTGATTGGTGTCAGTTATCCTCTAATTCTTATAAATATATATCTCCATGTGTCTCTGTAAGTGACTGGAACTAACATCAGGTATGCCATCCTAAAATTATTCAGTCTGCCAGTGGCACATAATGGTAGCAATATTACCTTAATACTCTTCCAATCATCTTGGAGCTTCTCTGTATTCTCTGGTGCAATAAATTAAGCATTGTTTATCAGGGAGACTGGTCTTCAGCTCTGGAGTGAAAGTGTATCTGGGTGGCAAAGCAGATGCTACTACACCAAGTGCTCTGAGGTCTGTGTGAAGACAGAACACTGAGAATTTCAAGTGGCATTTAAGCAGCTTGTCTGTGGCACCAAGTTTTTCAGCCAGTGTCCTGAAGTTCTGTACATCTTGGAGTCAAGGACAAATTATTTGTTCATGTTTTAAAATTTTCTGTTTGGATGAATAGTTGTAAAGCAATTTTTCAGAGGCTTTTTTCTATACAGTTAATTACTACCTGTATTATGTAGAACTGTGATCAGCTATGATAAATCCTTTGCCTATTCTGAACATGAGTTTGTCTTTCTAAGGAGAAATTTCTGAAGATACAAGGTTACTCAGTAACCGTAAGGAAAAAAAAAGTTGATATAGATCGTACATTTTCTTTCTCCAGTCTTGTAGGCCTGCTGGCTTCAACAACCAGTGTTGCACTTAGTCACCCAAATATGAGACCTCTACAGCACAGAGGAGGATCTCAGTGCTATCCATTAGGTACAATTTCCAAAATAAGCAAGTTTTGTCTCTTACACTGGCTTGGGGATTTAATTCTTCAGGAGGAAGAAGATGGTGTCCTAACAGTGGTACCATGTATTCCTTGTTTTCATTTTGTCACAGTCACTAGCAGGTTTCTCCTGTACAGGCTGTGGCAGACAGCATCAGGGTTGCTCACTGGTTGACCAGAGTCCTGATCAGGCTGTATGCTAGGAATTCTGGCAGGAGTTACTGTAAACACTGGGGCTTCCTCCTCCATCTTGCCATGCTTCAGAGCAGACACAAGGTCGTGTTCTGCATTATTATAAAAGGGGATAGTGCCAAGAGCAGGCACTTCATTTTCTGCCTAAAAAGTGCTTTGGCTCTTGTTTATTCATATAACACCTGCCTGGTGGCTGTAGGAGTTCTGGGGAGGAATATGCAAATGGTTCTGTAAACAGTGTATGCGTTATTTCTTCAGAAGCTAAGCAATTAATTTTTTTCTTTCCTTTTTGTTGGTTTGGTTAATTGGTGTGGTTTGATTTTGTGTGGAGAGAGTGGTGTTGGGGTTGTTTGTGTTGTTGATGTTGTTGTTTGGCTGCCATGTGGTAGCTAGCATCCCTTTTGTTGTGCAAGAGCGTGCAGACAAAGAGATTGTCATGGGTTAGATCTGTCACATACACCTTTCCCTTCACTGTAGAGAAAATCTGGTCCACCCAGCTCTCAGCATGTGAGCACTCTCAGTGTAGCCCTATCCTGCACCAGTAACCAAATCTGAAACGAATTCATCCAGACACTTTCTCCTTTTAGACTCAAGTCCCAACAAAAAATGGAGCATTTCCATTCAAACTTGGAGAAAGCTGTGCTTGAGATAAGGAATTACAGCAAGCATTAGATTTTGCCAAGAAAGAATGTACCTTTCTTGGCAGAAGATCAGACTCTAGAGCCACAGCCATTCCAATAACATCCTTTTGCCAGTCTCTCCACTTGCTTTTCTAAAACCTTGCTTTTTGGAAACTTGAAAGAACTTTGTACAGTCTGGATTATTCTTTAGTCCATGAGCAGTCTCAGATTTCCACAGGGTAAGAGTATGTTCTAGGAGGAGGTCAGCTGTAGTACCTGCTGTGCTGTGACTTACTGTCCTGGTATCCTGCTCAATTTTTTGCTTTTCCTCCTGATTTCAGGGACAGCATCTGCTGACATTCTTTGCCCATTTGCCCAGTGGAAAATTCCTCTCTGTCTCCCAGTATTTCTAGTATGCAAAGGCAATACTGAGGTCCTTGAAGAGTTAGTTTTGATTGAATCTGTTTTCTCTGCATAAAAAGGGCATCATTCTAAACTTATTTCCTCCCCTGCCTTGACTCCCCTCAGCTTCTGCTGAGTATAACTAGCAAAAATCAGAATTAACAGAAATGTGGGCCTAAAGCACCATGTGGAGAGGAGCTTCACACAAGGCTATCAGGCTGAATCATAGATTACTGAGCTACAGGTGGCTGTGTTCAGTCATTGGTAATGACAGAC
This sequence comes from Agelaius tricolor, assembly GCF_023055355.1. NCBI lineage: Eukaryota > Metazoa > Chordata > Aves > Passeriformes > Icteridae > Agelaius > Agelaius tricolor. Next base: position 22,341,702 of record NW_027269269.1, read on the forward strand.
ATCCCGAGACAAACATTTTCCTTCATCCCTGCTTCTTTTCTGTCCCTGCATGAATCTATTAAAAGAGTTGGTATCTGCTGAGGAAGCACAGTCAAAGCAGCAGGGAAGCACAAATAACCTGTGAATCATTTCTTCAGAGCCAGTTTTAATGGCTGATATCCTTGTGTGCTGTAAGGTCACGCATGCGAGTGGAATAATGAAAGTGTAGGCGAGAGGTGCTCTGAGCTACTAATGCTTTCTTTCCAGTCTCCTCCTCTTCCATTGTCCTTTTCACAGTACTGTGTTGGAGCTGGGGAGGGGGAGAATCCGTTGGCCCCTTCATTCATGGAATGTGCATGGATTTAAACTCCATGCTTTAAAGGTAAAGAGCTCTGCTGCAGTCCAGCATGCAAGCTGACTTGAGTTTCAGCTCAGGAAACAGAGAATAGCATAGGTAGGAGAAGGAGATGAGGGGAGAAAGCAGGAGCTAGAAGAGTTTACAGGATGGAATCAACAGTCCATAAAGATGAGTACAGTATTTTATTTTTACTTTCAGTAAGTCTCCATGAGTAGCTACCAATCAAAGAATTCCTATAACTCTTCAGACTTTTCCAGCTCCAAAATCCAGGGATGTTTGTTACCTTCCTGTGCACATCACAGCACTTACTCCATTGATTTGAGTGATGTTCTACCCAGTGTCACCAATGAGGAACTGCATGAGCTCAGAGAAAAAGTCTACGGAGTCCTTGTCATGTCATCAATATCAGCCAACAGTAAATACCCAGGAAAGAAAGTGTTCTTCCCCAGAATACTTTCTTGGCATGTAGCAGTTTGCCAAATGTGATGTCATTAATAACCCTGGAAGGATGCGATTTCTATATGTGTCCAGTCTATTTTTCTTTCTTTTTCAGCGTAAACTGTTAATGTCCATAGCATCCTTCAACAAAGAGATTCACAGCAGAAAAATGCAGCACAAAAAGAACCACCTTCTTTGTTGATCAAGCTTGATGCTTTAAAATTTCCAAATGTTGTTCTACAGTTAAATTCTCTGTGTCTTTTCCCTTCCTTTTTGCAGGCAATTGACAAGTATTGCCGAGTTAGTGGTGGCTTTTCTGGTGTCAAGGATGTGTATTCCTCATCTCCTACATATGACGATGTACAGCAGAGCTTTTTCCTTGCTGAAACTTTGAAGTAAGTCCTTTTCAATTCTGCATCTTTCTGTAAAAACCCACATCTAAATTCTAGAAGATGCTCCACAGGTAGCTAAAGGAGACAAAGACTGGTTTTGAGTATTAGGAGCACCAAATAGAACAGAAAACAGCTCCTGAAAATGGCAGGTTTTGTGTCTAATTCAGGCATCACAGCATGTTTCACTGGGAAAAAGGGACTCCAAGTTCATGTGTCTAAGGGGATAGTGTGGCTATTCTATCCTTCTGCTGGCTTCTTACCAAATTCCTCCAGGTAATCACAATACTTTGTTGCCTCATGTTACCATTATAAAAAGGAAGTCAGCCACTGCTACCTCCTCTGCTGTCTTCTTTAATTTTATTTCACTTACTCCTCCAAGTTCATTTTCTGGAGACTAAAAGCAGTGGTCCCAAAGAGAGAGGCAGCAGTTTCAAACAGGTCAGGGCAGAGAAACAGTACCTCTCCAGGAACTGATGCTATATGATTGATCTGCCTATAAAAGCCAAATAAGAGAATGAAATCTGCTCCTAAGGGACTTCTGTGGTGGCAAGGTTGACTTTTGATGTATCACCAGTATCCTGTCTGCATCTTAAATAATCACAAGGAGATCTGAAAATTCACTGATGCATCATTCAGAAACTGGATATATTATAGTGCAAGCATTGCAGATGGTGGCATTTCTAGGAAAGAACTCAGAAATTTTTACTGACTTTTGGTTTGGAGCATTTCCTGCTTGTGGAACAAAATGAAGGTTTATTAAAGAGCTGAATATTAGATGTTTTTGACATTGATACAATTGGCATAGCCCGAACCAGAAACTGGTTTCACAATGAGATAGCCCAAATGAAAATAAAGACAGAAGGGTTGGGTATGTCCTGAGGAAAATGAAGATGTTCCTCAGAAGTGGGGCATAAAATATGTCTTAAGCAATACCTGCTGTGGTCTTTTCTGCTATTGATGATTACTTCTGCATATTAATTCCTCTCAAATTCAAATTTGGTAACTGTCCCAAATATGCTTTGTTGCTGCTTGGATACTTCAATTCATCAGAGATGCACAGCAAATTTGAGAGTTTTGAGCAGTACCTGGCATGAAGGTACCTGTTGAGTGGGAAGGACCAAGATAGAGAAATAGGTTGCTTAAGTTATTCAAAGGAAAAGTGTGAATCAAATGAGGAAGGTGAGTTTGAGTAAGATGAAATATTGCTGCTGTGGTGAGAAAGAGCTTGGAGAGCTGCAGCAGCAGAGAGTGAGGCAGAAGTATTGAGGAAAGGAAAGGCCTGATGCTTTAAAGACAAATGAAGAGTGTGGAGAAGGAAACAAGATATGTGTGACAAAACTGAATCATGTCTGCAAGAAATTCTTATCTTTAACAGTGAATAGATGAGGAAGGAAAGAAAAAGTAGGGCTCCGCTGACTAGATTGTGGATAGAGCTGGCAAATAAAGGCAGCAGAAGAATTGATCAGGCAGTGACAAGGGCTGAAAGCAGCAGACACTCCCAGTGTCTGCTGGAGAGAGAGCGAAGGAGCAGCAGAACAAGTGTGCACATTCTGGATGTGGCAGAGTCCACTAATGGGAATGACACCCTTTCCTTGTCAAGTGCAGCAAGGAGCTGTCTTTTTCTGGATGGCAGGAAAGCAAGCAGGAGGTGAGAGATCCTGTACATGCACGCTGTTGTGCTTGCACTCACACAGCCAGGTGTTCTGTAACAAGGGAAATGTCGTTTGAGTTTTAGCTGTTGTGTAGGGACTTTGACAGATCCCTACTACCAGTATGTCCTACAGAGTTACAGCACAGCCACAGTCAAAGTGTGCATTAAGAAAAAAGGAACAACAAATACTTTTTCTCTGCATATGTCCAGTAATCCTTATTTTGTTACATGCTTCGTGTCCTCTGCATTTTATTATAATGTACAACATCTGTGAAAACCCTCTGCACAATCTATTGTCCCATTTCCTCTCACCAGAAGCTGAACCAGCTTCCAGAATGGTGATGACAAATCAGATACCTGACATGGTTGAGTAGCTTCTCCTGTGATGCCATGAAATCTTTGATTTGGATTAAAGAGGCTTAGTCATTTCCAAGTAGGTTTCCTCCATTAAGAAAAGCTTTGTGACAACTTCTTCTCTGCT